>NC_086118.1:15433607-20433607 GCF_963921235.1 Mobula hypostoma | reverse complement strand
TATGCTTCTCCTCGAAGTAATGCTGAGGACAAATGCAAACTTAAGCTCTAATTTGTCACTCAGAAGACACAAGGGTCCAAACAGAATAATCAAGAGGCCAATCTTCTAGTGGCACATTAATCCAACACCAAATCTTGGATGACAGCACAGCTCTTCAATGTTATATAAACACAAGAAATTCTGGAGATGCTGGTAAATCCATAGTAACATACAAAAAGCTTTTGGAACTCAGTAGGTCGGGCATCATCTATGCAACTGAATAAACAGTTGACACTTCAATGCCTGAAGCATCAACTGTCTATTCATTTCCTTAGATGCAGCATAACCTGCCAAGTTTCTCCAGCATTTTGTCTGTGTTGCTATAGGTTATACCATGTTTTCTTTTGCTCTCGTCATCAAATGACATTGTGGAAGGAATAACCTTGACAACAGCGCCTTGCTCATCACCTGGAAATTGGTCAGTACTGTATCCAGCTAACGTGTTCCTCCAGACACCACCTCACCGTAACAACTAATGGTGCTAAGTTCAAGATTTACAACTTGCAGCACAAAATTAGGCTTGTTATCTTGGAACCAGATTGCAATAATCTCTGCATTATTCAGGAAATCTAAAGTACAATATCTCAACAGGCATAGTCTATACCCAAAGCTTTTTGATGCAACTCTGCAGACTGCACAAACCTGAAAAATTTCCATGATTTTCTCAAGTTGGCAAATCATCTCAGTTTTGATGAAGGCAAAGAATTCACAAATGAAGATAAAAGTTTAAGCAATTGTGGTTACAGGAGAGCAAAAAAATCACCAATACACTTTCACGATAATTAAAACAGCTCTCCATAGAGACTTTTGGAGTTTTTCTACCACATTTAATAACGGACAGGCTCTTTAAAAAACCCCACAATGGAGTATATTATTCCAGGTGGCTATGTTAAGTAATGGAAGAATAGGAAAACCATCAGATGTATAACATCTTAAGTACCATACATTAGCTACCAAGGAACCAGTCACAGGAAACCCTGTTCAACATAAAAAGTCATCGTGAATTAGCAGTGGATTACTTGGGTCCTCAAGCTTGCTCTGAATGAACAACTGATTCATTCAACTCTATATCTACCTTTTCTCAGCAAGGACCTTCTTTAAATGATTCTGCAGGTCTTTTGTAGGAAAAATAACACATATACCTTTCAAGAAATTTTTCCCCGTCTTAAATGGTTTACACTTTTGAAAGACTGGCCCATATTTCTAGGTTCCTCTACAAAAGAATTTGCAACTGTTGAAGTTTTTTTCCAACTGAAATACTTGAACTCTGCAACACAACCCTAACTATAACAAACCTAAATCTATGCTCTCAAAGACCAACTGAAAAACATTAAATTTAAAAATTCAGTTTTAAAAGCAAGCTCATGTCTGAGAAACTGATCATTCAAAGCTATAGATCAAGTGATAGAGAACTTTGCATAATATGATTACAGAAATAATGGCACTTAATCACTGATTTTGAACACAATTGACTTAAAATATCTTTTAAGCCCCAACCCATGAACCCTTTTCCAATGTTAACTATTGTCAGGTGTCAGAGGAAATGATGTAGTCAAGTAAACTGAACAATAATATCAAATTCTCAGGCAGAATACCAGAAAAACAAAAGCATAATTTTAAACTAAAATACTAGGAATACACATATAAAGTTAAGTTAGAATTTTTTAAAAGAGATAACACTTAAGCCAAATTTTGATAACCACATCCGCCACCCCCATTTCCCCCCATGCCCACATTAGCCAGGTCTGCATGCCGAGGACCCATTTTGCAGAATCAAAGCACCCGAATACTCCAGTCTATGTAATGGCAAAGCTCTTGAAAGCTTCGACAACCATCAAGATTTGAGACATATTTAATCGTTTTTAGAATGTCTGAATGAATGCATTTTAAAAGTACAACTCATGGTAAAAGAAGATTGCTATTCCAAAACAACCCACATAAGTGATAAAATAGGGTCTCCAAAAGCTATGCTTTCAATTGGCATCAATCTTTCTGGCAATAAAGTACATAACTTTCAAAGCATGAAGAGGTTACAAATTTGAACTTTAGATATTCAATTATTCTTTATTATATTTAATAAAGCTAATAGAAGGCAGTCTGGGGTGATGTTCTGATTCACTGAGATTAGCACATATGCCCTAAATTTTGAAGGTTTGACAAGGTAATACCAAAAGCCAGTAATTTCAATTTTCAAGAATATTTGGCTAGTTTGAGCTGTACTGTGTAGTTTCTCTCTTAAAGAAATTTGTGGAAACAAGAATGAAGCTTTTGAAGTTGAAGTTCTGAAACAATTACTTAATCATACAAGAAAAAATCTGCAGAAATTGAATTAGGGTTGTGGAATCACATGCTAACAACAGCAGTTTTGAGCATTTCACCCTTACAGTAAATAGCACTAACTGGCAAAAAGGTGTGGTGACATATGGAGTCAGGACAGCCAACAAAGAAGTGTAAAATAACCATGATCAACAGGTACTATGAAAGAAACAAAATATTTATACGAACCTCAAACACTGACACTGCCAATTTACTACACACAACAAAAATAAAAATAGAAAACCAACTTGATGTGCAAATAAAAGAAAAAAAAATCATTCAAACAATTGAAGCAAATAACAACAGCATTCTGAACCAAAATTGAATCCTCAGATCTAAACCCCAGAGTAGGCCCAAAGCCTCGCTTACCAGTTCATATTAGCAGGCACAGAGCACAGCAGCCGGGGCAGTCTACATAGCCTCAGCACCATGGAGATGGTCACAGAGTGAGTGAAACTGGCTCTCATCCCAACCAACACCCTTCTTTATTGTCTGTTTTGAGCCGATGTTTGAATTAACCAGAGTTCATAATTTGAATTAGCCAGAGTTCTAAACCCACAATGTGACCAGAGAAAGCTTTACTCCTTTGCAAACCCAAAAATATTTTACAACTGATAATGAGAATAATATTTTTAGATGCTGCAAGGAATGACTGTCAAATTCCAGGCAAGTTATTGATCCCAGGATTTTGGTTGCACATAACAATTGATTTTCACATCAAGTCTCAAAAGTACAATGTACTACCATATTTGTGCATTGTTGAATGCATTACATAAGCAGCAAAAGAGAGGGCTGAGAGGGCAAATAAATACCAAAGTATGAGTCAAAGATTGGCTGTAACCCTACGCTTTCTCCTAAGTCGACTATACCAGATTCTTACACAATTTGCAAATTGTCATGCACTCCATTCAAAAATGTTACAGCAGCCTTCCACGCATTTGACATAATAGAGAAGCAAATGCAGAAAGAGAAAGTAATCAGCATTGCTCATTATACTCAAGTTTCCTCTATATATATTAATAGGGCTACAAGTCACATAGCCTAACTAACTCCAAACATTAATCTATTAGCAGGTCAGGTCATTCCAAAAGGTTTCTGGACTAACACACCGTTCATCCATTCGCACATTTTAAAATATATTCAGAAGATCTTTAAGTAAACTCTAGTCTGGAAAGCAATCTTTTTAGATTATAATATTTAAAAATTTTGTCCAGAAGAATGAATTGCCTACACGTACTTGCAAATTTCAGAGTATTTTATAGAGAATATACAGATGATGCTGACATGCAAATGCAGGAAAACATTTTACTTGCACCAATATTCTAAGTTAGGTGTGGCTCAATCAAGATTGAAGTTCTTTAAGCTTGAGGTTGGATCATTCACATTTTTACTTTCTGATGTCAAATGTGTGCTGTATTGTGTTTTCAGCACATTCTTAAAACAAAAATGTACTGAATTCATCATGGAATGTACTGCAATCAAGACCAGATAGTTACAATAGTATTATTTAGTCCAGGTGTTCATGTTACTTACTGTTTAAACATCTTTTTAAATTCTTTGATGTTATGGCCAACAGAATGAAGCAGTAATGTAAAACTTCAAGTACTAAAAAGTTTGTTTAAAAAAAATGTGCATTTCCTATTCCATCAGCCTTTGCAGTAAGATCAATTTCTGTGAAAACCAGCTGCATCTGCATGAAGTAAATAATGATACCACAGGAAAGGAAATGTAGACTTTGTTTCTTTTAATACCATAAACAGGTCAGTTTTATGAATGACTGCAGCTGACCAGCAGCATTCCTTTCTTTCTTTTCCCAGACCAAACAGGGAGAATTTTATCATTCTCTCCCACCCATGAACCACAATAATTTAATGAAAATGAACCTCTTTATGACAAGTGTGAATCACAGGAAATCTGTTATGCATTATTTAAACATAGTGTTAAACAACCTTTTGTTTTATGCAACAATGAACAATGCCCAAAAGCTCTATAGGGAAAATATTCAGTATCAGAGACACCAGCTTTATAAGAAAATAAAAAGTCAGAACCTTCAAGAAGCAAGAATTATTCATTGGTAATGAGTGAAATTGTTAAGTTTTCTTCCTTTGCCCAAATTACAAAAACATACCATTTCAACTATTCGTCTTCTCATAACTGTGGCTTATTCTGTGAGCACAGGGTGCAAATTCCATACAGACCGACATCCAAGGTTAGGACTGAAGCTGGACTGCAAGAGTGTTGAGGAAGCAACACTGGGCAATACCTTAACTCACTGTTACAATAGCATCAGAATTATAAAACTGTTGAATTATCAACAGCTACTCTACAAAACAAGTAAAAAACAACTAAATCCCTAATTTACAAAAGGGATGTGTATCTCAAAAAAAATTTCAATGCTATACAAAACGCTATTTTCAGTGCTGTGCTCCCATGAAAAACGGTGGACTATTTATTAAATTTAAAAAGCACTTTTTCCTCTGTAAGACACATACTCCAATCAAATGTGTTATAGTGAAAATTCTAAAATTATGAGGGGATTGTATAGGGTAGAAAGTCTAAAACTTTTCTCCCTTGTGATGTTGTCTAAGACTTTAAAGGCGAGAAATTAAAGGTTTAGAGGGGATGAGGAAGGTGAGAATGAGCAGTTGCAGCCTGCAATGCTACCTGAAGAGATGGTGGAAGCAGATACTCTCTCAACATTTAAGCAGCTTCTAGACAGGTACTCTTAAGGACTCTTTACAACTTGCGGTCTCAATATTCATTTTTTATGTTTTCTTTTTTGTATTTGAACAGTTTGTTGCCTTATTCACACAAGAAAATGAATCTCAATGTAGTATATGGTGACAAATGTATCTCAATAATAAACTTATTTTGAATTTGAATCGCCAAGGCCTAAGCGCTACAGACATAAAGCAGGTAAATGGAATTAGTGCAGATAAGTACACCAAGCAGTACAGACACAGCAGGACAAAAGGCCTATTTCTATATGCTACATTAATGTTTAAGCTTACAGCTAGTGTACCTTTGGGCAATCCAGATTTTATGGATAAAAAAAGTCTTACTTTCCCAAAAAATGCACAAACTGAAATATTGTATTATTTCCACTGGTGTGCTGATGAACCATCTGAATAAAGCATACACAGAAGCTGAAAACTAACATGAAAAGATATTACTTCTCCTACATCAATATTGCTATATTAATAAAAATATGAAGCCAAAACTTGCAGTTTTAGGTAACATGCCTCCAAAATAAAAATCTTTTGCAATATTTACAACATTTTATGTCGTGCCCTTTCAGTCTTAAATGGCAATGTTTTCAAATAACATTTTAAAAATATTTCATTTTTTAAAAACAACAAAATATTACCACCATAGGATGCTATTTTTAATATAGTAATGATCAAATTTGCAGGCTTAGAAATGGTCAATCATTTCTCAATACTTCTTTCATTATCCATTAACATCTTAACTAGTTAGTGACTTCACAGGAAAAGAAACAAAGGAAATACACGTACATTTTTATTGCTTCTCTGAAAATGAAGCCAATAAATATCTAAGATAGAAAATGATAAAGGATTAAAGTTTCTGAGATAATTACTGTACAAGAGACTAATCCTTCAAAACATTTGTAGGTTTCATTATCACAACAACATCTAGCCCATGCAGAAAACTTCTGACTGGTAAGGAAATGCCTCCACTGACAAAAAGTGAAAAATAGGATTTATCAGGAAGTAAAAAGAAATGCACACAAAAGATTTGTGTCTTTTACTGCATGACTAATGAGGGATGTAAATATAACGTAAACAACTGGGAGTAAGGTTTGGGGGAAATAAAGCACCCTGTGCATTTCAGCAACTTCTGGCAAAAAGCAAACAGAATTACGTATGTTTGAGGTAACTGCATCAATCACATTCCCAATGCCAATAACAATAACATAATGGGCTAGATTTTGCAGGGAAATGCCAACAAGTTTGGAATTCCTGCATAAGCATGCGTAATCACAACAGTCCCAAACTTGTTGACAGCTGCTCAGAGGCATTTTGCCAACTGGTCTCAAATGTCGATTCCTCATGGAGTTAAGCAACAACAGAATGCAAGATTGAGGTAATTTCAGCAGCCTGCTTCTGTGTGGGTAGTTCTCTGTTGAATTCAGTAGAGAGAACTGCTAAAAGGCATGAAACAAGGTTAGAACTTCAAAAGTTATTTTAACAACATACAATTAAACGTTGATCACCAAATCATTTATATAATTTTACCTTACCGGTTCAGCTTTAATTAATTGGATATTATTTTAGTAGCTAGTTAAGCCAATGGAATTTAACTGGTTCTCAACAAATACTCCACCCACCCCAAAAATTATGCGACCAGAATTACACACTCATAGGTACTACTGTCATGCAGAGTATATTAAGGTTGGAGACAGCATTTTTGAGAAGGTCTCAATGGGGCCACACAGAGGCACAGGATATCTCACACTAACTAGCCTGCAAAATTTTAGGCAACTGCTTCACAAAGGTGACAAAGAAAGCTAGTTTTACCATGGAACCCATTCACTCATTGCACCTATTTCTCCAATCCAGCTTTTACAACAATCAGCTTTCTATTACAAACTACAACTAATATCAATAAGTGGTAAACACAGAAGTCTGCAGATGCTAGAAATCCAAAGCAACACCCACAAAATGCCGCAGGAATTCCGCAGATCAGGCAGCATCCGTGGAAATGAGCAAATAGTTGACATTTCGAGGAGAGTCCCTTCTTCAGGACTGGAAAGGAAGTGGAAATACACCAGAATAAAGAGGTGTGAGGAGGGGAAAGAGGATAGCTATAAGGTAATTGCTGAAGCCAAGTGGGGTAGGTAGGTGAGTAGAGGCAAGAGGCCAGGGTGGGGAATAGAAGAGGGGAGGGGGAGGACATTTTTTTTTTAACCGGAGAGAGAAATTGACATTCATGTCATCAGGTTGAAGGCTTGATAAGAGGTGTTGTTTCTTGACATAGTTTTGAATCTACATGAAAGATAGCTTATTATACAAGATTAAATAAGAATTTTTTTGCCTAAATTTAAATGCAAGTATGACAAATCATTTTAACTGGGTTGCCAACTTTCTCACTCCTAAATGAGGGACAAAAGTAGCAGTCAAATCCTGGGACACTTTACCCCAGGAAGGACTACAATGACCATGAAGCCTTGCACAGGCACCTGTGTGCGCATGTGATGTGCGCATGCGCATACGTGCCAATTTCTCTCCCCACAAATCAGTTTTGCCTTCATCTTCCCGACTATACTGTACATACATTACTTCTACTTTTTATAGGCTGTGTATTTATCAAACCATTCCTGCTTTTACTATATGTTAGTGTTATTTATTTTCAGTTTTATGTGTTATTTGGTATGATTTGTTAGCTTATTTTTTGTGCCTGGGAACGCTCAAAAATTTTTCCCATATAAATTAATGGTAATTGCTTCTTCGCATTACGCCATTTTGGCACGAACGGTTTCATAGGAATGCTCTACCTTAGCAGGGGAAATATGGGACAAGGGCGTTCCCGTATGGGTCAAATCAATTTAGCCCGCTATACGGGACAGTTGGCAACCCTATATTCAAGTTCAACAGTGCGTGACAGGGAATGAGGAAAGGTGCTGCTGACTCATATCATTTCCTCACGGCCTGGTAGCACATGGTTTGCGGCCCGGTACCAGTCCACGGCCTGTTGGTTGGGGACCTCTGCTTTAATCCATCGGCTCTGACTTGCACAGCCAAGCACTTAACAACAATAGTTTGCACCGTACCAGAAGTCATCATCATCATGGAAGATGATCAGCCTTCTGTGATTAATGATCAAAACACTAACATTTCTAGACATTCTCAAAGGGTAATAACAAATACAAGGAAAAATATAAATCAAGTTACATCTAGTGCCTTTACATGCAGATGCCAATTTTAAAGTAATCGTTTTAAGTATTGTACCCCATTAGCTTCTCCATTTGCTGACGCAACTCTCTAGTCCAATTCCGAAATCCTGCCTGTGGAGTATTTTCTGTCAATTTTTCATTGAAAGGATTGCTAAATGATGGTTCCTGCTTCTGAGGGAAAGATCAGATCCATGGTCTGCCATGGTGGCAGCCTACATAAAACCAGGTAGCAATCAGAACAAGAGGCCATCTTCCTCCAAGTGTACATTAGAAACTGCAATACATATTGATGGGATAGCAAGCATAGGTTAGCAACTGATGTTGGAGTATAACATCCATCACCTCGTTTTACATCTGGCCGTATAACAGTCGGTCAGGCAATTTCTACAAACTGAAATCACCTCATAAAAACTTAATTCTGGCTGTCAACGTTCATTATGTTTTTTTAAATATACAGCCCAAATTATTTAATAAATTTAGAGTAGTAAAATGGGGAAAATAAGGATAAAATATCCCATTGATTTTTACCCTTGTTTTCGAGGCAAGCTCTGCAATTTTAGACATTTTTCCTTTCCATCCACTCCAACCAACAAGCACCATTTTTTAAAAAATACATGCAATGGAAGCCGTTTTATGTTACTGCTGGTATGGTTGCTGGGTGGAACTCTTCTATTGTTGTTCAAATACACAAACATAGAGGGCAAAAAGTGCACAGTGGTTGACAATATAACCTCCATTACAAAAAAAGCCATTTTATTCACTCACTGTGCTGTTCTTTATGTCCAATGGCTTAAGTTGTTAAAAGTACAGTGCAGAAAGACCATCCACAGTTTGCTAATTTAATGATACATGGTTTCAAAGGGGAATGTGCCAGTATTGTTTAAGCTGGCCAATAAATGACTATTTTGGTTGCTTCTTGTATATAGTTTCATTGGAATCAGGATCAGGTTTATTATCACCGGCATGTGACGTGAAATTTGTTAACTTAGCAGCAGCAGTTCAATGCAATACATAATCTAGCAAAGGGAGAAAAAAATAAAATAACACATAATAAACAAATCAATTAAGTACATTGAATAGATTTTAAGAAGTGCAAAAACAGAAATACTGCATATTAAAAAAAGTGAGGTAGTGTTCATGGGTTCAACGTCCATTTAGGAATCGGATGGCAGAGGGAAAAAGGCTGTTCCTGAATCGCTGAGTGTGTGCCTTCAGGCTTCTGTATCTCCTCCCTGATGGTAACAGTGAGAAAAGGGCATGCCCTGGATGCTGGAGGTCCTTAATAATGGATGCTGCCTTTCTGAGACATCGCTCCCTAAAGATGTCCTGGGTTCTTTGTAGGTTAGCGCCCAAGATGGAGCTGACTAGATTTACAACCTTCTGCAACTTCTTTGGGTCCTGTGCAGTAGCCCCTCCATACCAGACACTGATGCAGCCTGTCAGAATGCTCTCCATGGCACAACTATAGAAGTATTTGAGTTTATTTGTTGACGTGCCAAATGTCTTCAAACCCTTAATAAAGTATAGCCGCTGTCTTGCCTTCTTTATGACCACATCGGTAAGTTGGGACCAGGTTAGATCCTCAGAGATCTTGCCACTGAGGAACTTGAAGCTGCTCACTCTCTCCACTTCTGATCCCTCGATGAGGATTGGTATGTGCTCCTTCGTCTTACCCTTCCTTAAGTCCACAATCAGCTCTTTCATCTTACTGACATCACATTCATCGGTACCTTTCCCATTTAGATGTTCAAATACTGAACTGGAAAACTAGACTACTAGAGTATACTGTAAATTAAAACTTGTGTTTCAAAAAAGAAATCCATGCAAAAGACTGCAATTATCATTCCAATACATTGTCTAGGTGCTTTTGGTAAAGCACTGATCATACAGATAAATGCCACACGACTCCACAGCTTTGGTGTCCAAATATGTAAATCCTTGCTTCAACCTATTATATAGTCAAACATACAAAAGCAAAAGGATGAAAAGGAAAAATAAGCAGAACCCTGTGGATATTCTAATTGGTTGATTCCAATATTTTGAATAATAAGGGCAATTTAATATTACAACACTAAACTCCACAGCTCTTTCAGAGGCTAGGTGTGAGGAGGTTAGTTCACAACAGAGGGATGGGAACCAGTGCAGAGAGACAGAGGGGTGTAAAGTGAGCGTAGAAGCAAAAAGTACAAAGGGGAAAAGTAAAAGTGGCAGGCCGACAAATCCAGAGCAAGCATTAAAAAGGGCTAAGAGAGTTGTAAAAGAGCGCCTGAAGGCTTTATGTGTCAATGCAAGGAGCATTCGTAATAAGGTGGATGAATTGAAAGTGCAGATTGTTATTAATGATTATGATATAGTTGGGATCACAGAGACATGGCTCCAGGGTGACCAGGGATGGGAGCTCAACGTTCAGGGATATTCAATATTCAGGAGGGATAGACATGAAGGAAGGGGAGGTGGGGTGGCGTTGCTGGTTAAAAAAGAGATTAACGCAATAGAAAGGAAGGACATAAGCCGGGAAGATGTGGAATCGATATGGGTAGAGCTGCGTAACACTAAGGGGCAGAAGACGCTGGTGGGAGTTGTGTACAGGCCACCTAACAGTAGTAGTGAGGTCGGAGATGGTATTAAACAGGAAATTAGAAATGTGTGCAATAAAGGAACAGCAGTTATAATGGGTGACTTCAATCTACATGTAGACTGGGTGAACCAAATTGGTAAAGGTGCTGAGGAAGAGGATTTCTTGGAATGTATGCGGGATGGTTTTTTGAACCAACATGTCGAGGAACCGACTAGAGAGCAGGCTATTCTGGACTGGGTTTTGAGCAATGAGGAAGGGTTAATTAGCGATCTTGTCGTGAGAGGCCCCTTGGGTAAGAGTGACCATAATATGGTGGAATTCTTCATTAACATGGAGAGTGACGTAGTTAATTCAGAAACAAAGGTTCTGAACTTAAAGAGGGGTAACTTTGAAGGTATGAGTCGTGAATTAGCTAAGATAGACTGGCAAATGACACTTAAAGGATTGACGGTGGATATGCAATGGCAGGCATTTAAAGGTTGCATGGATGAACTACAACAATTGTTCATCCCAGTTTGGCAAAAGAATAAATCAAGGAAGGTAGTGCACCCATGGCTGACAAGAGAAATTAGGGATAGTATCAATTCCAAAGAAGTAGCATACAAATTAGCCAGAGAAAGTGGCTCACCTGAGGACTGGGAGAAATTCAGAGTTCAGCAGAGGAGGACAAAGGGCTTAATTAGGAAGGGGAAAAAAGATTATGAGAGAAAACTGGCAGAGAACATAAAAACAGACTGTAAAAGCTTTTATAGATATGTAAAAAGGAAAAGACTAGTAAAGACAAATGTAGGTCCCCTGCAAACAGAAACAGGTGAATTGATTATGGGGAGCAAGGACATGGCAGACCAATTGAATAATTACTTTGGTTCTGTCTTCACTAAGGAGGACATAAATAATCTTCCAGAAATAGTAAGGGACAGAGGGTCCAGTGAGATGGAGGAACTGAGCGAAATACATGTTAGTAGGGAAGTGGTGTTAGGTAAATTGAAGGGATTGAAGGCAGATAAATCCCCAGGGCCAGATGGTCTGCATCCCAGAGTGCTTAAGGAAGTAGCCCAAGAAATAGTGGATGCATTAGTGATAATTTTTCAAAACTCGTTAGATTCTGGACTAGTTCCTGAGGATTGGAGGGTGGCTAATGTAACCCCACTTTTTAAAAAAGGAGGGAGAGAGAAACCGGGGAATTATAGGCCGGTTAGCCTAACGTCGGTGGTGGGGAAACTGCTGGAGTCAGTTATCAAGGATGTGATAACAGCACATTTGGAAAGCGGTGAAATGATCGGACAAAGTCAGCATGGATTTGTGAAAGGAAAATCATGTCTGACGAATCTCATAGAATTTTTTGAGGATGTAACTAGTAGAGTGGATAGGGGAGAACCAGTGGATGTGGTATATTTGGATTTTCAAAAGGCTTTTGACAAGGTCCCACACAGGAGATTAGTGTGCAAACTTAAAGCGCACGGTATTGGGGGTAAGGTATTGGTGTGGGTGGAGAATTGGTTAGCAGACAGGAAGCAAAGAGTGGGAATAAACGGGACCTTTTCAGAATGGCAGGCGGTGACTAGTGGGGTACTGCAAGGCTCAGTGCTGGGACCCCAGTTGTTTACAATATATATTAATGACTTGGATGAGGGAATTAAATGCAGCATCTCCAAGTTTGCGGATGACACAAAGCTGGGTGGCAGTGTTAGCAGTGAGGAGGATGCTAAGAGGATGCAGGATGACTTGGATAGGTTGGGTGAGTGGACAAACTCATGGCAGATGCAATTTAATGTGGATAAATGTGAAGTTATCCACTTTGGTGGCAAAAATAGGAAAACAGATTATTATCTGAATGGTGGCCGATTAGGAAAAGGGGAGGTGCAACGAGACCTGGGTGTCATTATACACCAGTCATTGAAAGTGGGCATGCAGGTACAGCAGGCGGTGAAAAAGGCGAACGGTATGCTGGCATTTATAGCGAGAGGATTTGAGTACAGGAGCAGGGAGGTACTACTGCAGTTGTACAAGGCCTTGGTGAGACCACACCTGGAGTATTGTGTGCAGTTTTGGTCCCCTAATCTGAGGAAAGACATCTTTGCCATAGAGGGAGTACAAAGAAGGTTCACCAGATTGATTCCTGGGATGGCAGGTCTTTCATATGAAGAAAGACTGGATGAACTGGGCTTGTACTCGTTGGAATTTAGAAGATTGAGGGGGGATCTGATTGAAACGTATAAGATCCTAAAGGGATTGGACAGGCTAGATGCGGGAAGATTGTTCCCGATGTTGGGGAGGTCCAGAACGAGGGGTCACAGTTTGAGGATAGAGGGGAAGCCTTTTAGGACCGAGATTAGGAAAAACTTCTTCACACAGAGAGTGGTGAATCTGTGGAATTCTCTGCCACAGCAAACTGTTGAGGCCAGTTCATTAGCTATGTTTAAAAGGAAGTTAGATATGGCCCTTGTGGCTACAGGGATCAGGGGGTATGGAGGGAAGGCTGGGTTCTGAGTTGGATGATCAGCCATGATCATAATAAATGGCGGTGCAGGCTCGAAGGGCCGAATGGCCTACTCCTGCACCTATTTTCAATGTTTCTATGTTTCTATGTTTCCTTAGCCAACAGTAAAGTTGCATACTGTAGCAATCTGGGAGAAAGACACATTAATACGCAAATCTAATTTCTGTTTCCAAACATCTATAATTAGGACCAGATTTATTACTACTAAAATATGATGTGATTTTTTTTTTGTTCTGCAGCAGAAAAGACAAAAATCTATAAATTACAATGATGAATAAATAGGACTGTTTAGCAATGTGGTGCCAAAGTGGCAAATAAAAGTGCAAAAACGAAACAAAATTTTGCAAAAGATTCCTACATCAACATCTGCTTATTTGAATAGTATTAATTTGCGCTTATCTGATACCTCAAGCATTCTAAACTCAATTTAAAATAATTTGGTGTGGCAAAATAAGTACAAGGTACAAAAGTTCAAGCAATCAAAGGCAAATGAAAGAGGGCTGCAGTCCAAGAGAATGAATTCGGTTAGTGTAGTTGGAAGTGGGTACCAACAGAAAAGTTCAAGATGCTTAAGTGAGTGAACTTAATTTGTAAGTGCAAGTAATAATGTGTGTCAGACAAACTGAGCCAGCAATCACTGACAAGTTGGTCTTACAATTTTAAGAGTATATGTGCCACAGAGGCTTGAAATTGAAACTGAACAGTCCTGTTAAACCAGAGATAGGAGAGACATGGAATTAGTGTAAACAACCAAGCAACACATAGATAACAGACAGAAGAATGGCAGAGCACAATCAGCATGTGTGTAGAATGAAGAGAAAGCTACAGACTGATTCTAAAGAAGACATTTCAAGTGAATGCATCAGGTTACTCTGCAATGGATTAGTAGCAAAATTAAGATGATTACACATTAATAGATGAGGATTCAGTGATGATAATACATGTACAGTGGCATGCAAAAGTTTGGGCACCCCGGTCAAAATTTCTGTTACTGTGAATAGTTAAGTGAGTAGAAGATGAACTGATCTCCAAAAGTCAAAGTTAAAGATGAAACATTCTTTTCAACATTTTAAGCAAGATTAGCGTATTATTTTTGTTTTGTACAATTTTAGAGTGGAAAAAAAAGAAAGGAGCACCATGCAAAAGTTTGGGCACCCCAAGAGATTTGAGCTCTCAGATAACTTTTACCAAGGTCTCAGACCTTGTTTGGGCTATGGCTTGTTCACACTCATTGTTAGGAAAGGCAGGAGATGCAAATTTAAAATCTTTATAAATACCCTGATTCCTCAAACCTTGTCCCAACAATCAGCAGCCATGGGCTCCTCTAAGCAGCTGACTAGAACTCTGAAAGTTAAAATAAATGATGCCCACAAAGCAGGAGAAGGCTATAAAAAGATAGCAAAGTGTTTTCAGGTAGCCGTTTTCTCAGTTCGTAAAGTAATTAAGAAATGGCAGTTAACAGGAACAGTGAAGGTCAAGCTGAGGTCTGGAAGACCAAGAAAACTTTCCGAGAGAACTGCTGGTAGGATTGCTAGAAAGGCAAATCAAAACCTTTGTTTGACTGCAAAAGTCCTTCAGGAAGATTTAGCAGACTCTGGAGTGGTGGTGCACTGTTCTACTGTGCAGCGACAGCTGCACAAATATGACCTTCATGGAAGAGTCATCAGAAGAAAATCTTTCCTGCATCCTCACCACAAAATTCACTGTCAGAAGTTTGCAAAGGAACATCTAAACAAGCCTGATGTATTTGGAAACAAGTCCTATGGACTGATGACGTTAAAATAGAACTTTTTAGCCACAATGAGCAAATGTATGTTTGGAGAAAAAAGGGTGCAGAATTTCATGAAAAGAACACCTCTCCAACTGTTAAGTACGGGGGTGGATTGATCATAAATACCAGCAAATTCTGGAAGCAACATCACACCGTCTGTAAAAAAGCTGAAGATGAAAAGAGGATGGCTTCTACAACAGGATAATGATCCTAAACACACCTCAAAATCCACACTGGCCTACCTCAAGAGGCGCAAGCTGAAGGTTTTGCCATGGCCCTCACAGTCCCCTGACCTAAGCAACATCCAGAATCTGTGGATAGACCTCAAAAGAGCAGTGCATACAAGACGGCCCAAGAATCTCACAAAACTAGAAGCCTTTTGCAAGGAATAATGGGCGAAAATCCCCCAAACAAGAATTGAAAGACTCTTAGCTGGCTACAGAAAGAGTTTACAAGCTGTGATACTTGCCAAAGGGAGTGTTACTAAGTACTGACCATGCAGGGTGCCTAAACTTTTGCTTCGGGCCCTTTTTTTTTAGTTATTTTGAAACTGTAAAAGATGGAAATAAAAAAGTAATCTTGCTTAAAATATTAAAGAAATGTGTAATCTTTAAGTTTATGCCTTTTGGAAATCAGGTCATCTTTTACTCACTTAGCTATTCACAGTAACAGAAATTTTGATTGGGGTGCCCAAACTTTTGCATATCACTGTAATTCTTACTTAGGTTTGGTCCTGATTGAACAAAGTGTATACAGAAGCAAGTAACAGATACAAGAATTGGAAAATGGAAAGCTAGAAATAGTGTAACAATTATCACAGAGTGTGGTATAAAGGGGATTTCTGAAAAGCACAGTTGTTCTGAGAGCAGGAAAACTGTTTCAATTTTAACTACCTTAGTGGGCCAGAGGGAAATTAAGTTCTTTTCACTTTAGTGGGAATGCTATGAAGAAAACAGATAAACTGGGGCATGCATAGTGGAGAGGACAGAGAAACAGAAATGACCAAGCTGATATCATAAGGACAAAAGATCATCTAAATATCAGAACAATGTTAGTATAATAATGAAAGGAATTTATATTTAAAATGTACATGCAAGCTTAATGATCTTATGGGAATGAGACAGTTTTAAATGCCTAGAGCATAATAAAATCCTAATGGAGGTACAGGTTCCCCCGCCATCCAAAGGTAGAGCGTTCCTATGAAACGGTTTGTAAGTTGAATGTCGTACAGCGAAGAAGAAATTACCATTTATTTATATGGGAAAATTTTGTGAGTGTTCGCAGACCCAAAAATAACCTACCAAATCATGACAAATAACACATAAAATCTAAAATAACAGTAACATATAGTAAAAGCAGAAATGATATGATAAATACACAGCCTATATAAAGTAGAAATACTTTTCCACAATCATTACTGAACTGTTTTCCGTAGCGAAAATCTCGCGCAAGCGCTGTTGGCAAAAACAGGGCGCAGCGCTCTCCAGTAATCTTTAAACTATGAAGCTGCCAAATCATACCAAATAACACGTAAAAATACACAGCCGATATAAAGTAGAAATAATGTATGTACAGTGTAGTATCACTTACCGGGATTGGGACAGCGCAGAGCACACGGATGATGGTGTGTTAGACTGAGTCGTCGCAGGCTGGGTGGTGCAGTGGCCCCACCCTCTGGGTCACCAACTGATACATTGCCGCGAAGCACACAGGGGTCCAGCGGTAGCTGGGACGCACCCAGCACATCTTTAAGAAAAAAGCCAAAATAAACATGCTAATCAATTACGTGCTGCTCGACACATAATTGTCAGCCCAGATCAGTGCCAATTGCTGACTGCATCGCCTTTGATCTGGGCTGACAATTACGTGTGGGGCGACACCTAATAATTAGCATGTTTATTTTGGCTTTTTTCTTAAAGATGTGCTGTGTGCCTCCTGGCTACTGCTGCATTCTCCACGAATCGGTACAGTATCTGTCCGCGGCCTGGGTGTTGGGACACTGGGGTGTCATCTCATCGTCGATCAGGGCAGGCAGCTCATCTTCTCCTATGACTGCCCGCCTCGATGTCGAAGATCGAGGTTCGTCGTCTGCTGTGGCTGATGTGGAAGGCTTGCTTGACTGCTGAGCCTCGCGCAATTTTCTATCATACAGTTCTTTGTAAGGACTCAAATAATGTTGCAAATATCCCCTAAACCTACGTACCCTTTCAAAATTAAAGTCGTACTTTATCATTACTCTTACGGTTTCCATTGTTATCCTTTCCTCTTCCAATTGCATCAGATCTTCATCTATCAGTTCTTGGTCAGGGATGCCAAAACCTCTTCAACATCATCTTCGTCAGCTTCCACAAGCCAAACTCACTTTGTGCTTGCTTCGTTCATCACAGTCGAAACGCTTAATTATGTCTAGTTTTACACTACGTGTAACACCTTTACGAGCTCCTTCAGGCTTTTCCGACACCATAGAACTTATCTTGCAAACGACTGCTCACAGGCTCGTGTTTAAGCAATGCTGGTGAGAATGCCGTTCCGAATCCGGGGAACAGCTGCTCGGGGCACGCACTGCTTTTTATTGCGTGCTGAATTTTTTATCGCGCGCTGTATTTTTTTCATAACAGTGAAAACACCTTCTGAAAGCGAAAACAGGGTACTAATGTAGGTCTTTTGTAACAGTGAGGTTTCGTAAAGCGAACGTTCGAAAAGCAGGGGACACCTGTATTTTATACGTTTGTAAGTCACTCATGTTAGCAGTCCTCAGAACACCAGTAATTTAACTTCCTTTTCAGTGTGTCTGGTTTTATTGAATCATCCTTTAAGTGATTAACCTGCCTTATAACTTCTGTTCCTTCTGATCTACTCTCAAATATGAAAGTGTACAAAGTGAATTCTGTGATATTCTTAATGCAAACACAATCAAACTGCACATCCCATCATAATCAATTTTTAGAGAACCTCAAGTAATTTTGCCAATTTCCATATTCTACTCTTTTCCTTTGACTATTAACTATTCCGTCCTGTTGGACAAAAAGGAAAAGAAAATCTCATACTGTGCCAATATAGCCCATGTGGAATACATTGCTTTTAAACTTATCATTAATGCACAAGCAATACTTCAAACCAATAATGCAAACTGATGAATTAAGTTGGTCACCAAAACTCTTTTTTACATTGGAAATCACGAAAAAAATCAAAAATCCAAGTCAGTAGTGTGGAATTGAATTTATAGGCTTAAATGCATACCATCGGGCCTCAGTTAAACTCATTCCTGTTAAAATTTCATTCATCTCATCATGCTTATGCAAAAGAACTGGTGAGTCATTTACAAGAAAACCCTCCAAAAAAAATCTTCAGACCAACAAAGCTCAAAAACACAATCCCACAAAGATAGTCATTGAATAATCCAAGAATGCTACTATTATCTAAAGCAAGTGTGTCAGGGAACTGAGTGTCTGAAGTATTATCAGTGAGGGAGAACGATTTCATAAATTGTATTTTAAGCATAGAAAACTTTTCATTCAGAAACAAAAAAAGGAAGAGAAAGAGAAAACAAGAAAATGATATGCTTCATAGATAAGCAGGAAAGAAACAGTAAAACATTGCATAACTATTTGGAAACTAGTTTGAACTCCAAGGTAGTCATTGTATAAAAGTGCTTGAATTTGCAAATCACTATATGAATTCACAAAAATGCAGGAGTACAACTTCTAACATGTCAATGAGCAAAGGAGTAGTCGGGAAAAGTTCAAATAACCAAGTGAGCTGAATAGCACCTTCCTATTCTACATAACTGAATGTTAACATTGATAAATCCTATTTGCAGAAATCAGGTTGCAACTCAGAATATCAACACTAAAAATTACAAGAATAGGCCAGATGGAACCTGTGGAGCAAAAAGAAAATGTAACATTAGCACTGTGGACTTTACAATTCCTTATTAATTTTCTACGTATTACAACTTGCACTTACATAGAGCTTTTAAAAGACATTTTACCGTACTTCATGGGACTATTACTCCTTTAACTGAAAGCCAAAAATAATCTTTCCTATTTTATAGATTTAAAATAATGGCAAAAGGTGAGATTCCAACTGGAAATGGTCAACATTAGCTTTGCTTTGGTGCAGCAAATGGAATGGTAGTGTGGTTCATCTTGATGTACATCCAGTACCAGTGCAACAATGCATCAAATGAACCCTGCTTTCTCTATGCAGAATGTGTTGGTTTATGGTTCCCAAAAATACCTTTTTTTGCTGAGTTACTAGAAACTATCAGTTCCACTGAATGCCTAACCAATGCACATGGGGGGGTGGGGGCATATCACTTATTTCATCAAATTCAATGTCCATACTTTCCAGAGTACTAAACTTTTATCACAGGAAAGCAGCATCCATCATCAGGGACCCCCTCCACCCAGGTCATTCTCTTTTCTCACTGCTGCCATCAGGAAGGTGATACAGGAGCCTCAAGACTCACATCACCAGCTTCACGAACAATTATTACTCCTCAGCCATCAGGCTCTTGAACCAAATGGGATAACTTCACTTGCCCCATCACTGAAATGCTCCCACAATCTATGGGCTAGCTTTCAAGGACTCTTCATCTCATGTTCTCAACATTTATTGCTTATTTATTTATTTTTTTGTAATTGCACAGTTTATTGTCTTTTGCACATTGGTTGAGTACCGAAGTTGCTGCAGTCTTTCATTGATTCTAATATAATTTATTGAGTATGTCCGCAAGAAAATTAATATCAGGGTTGCATATGAAGACAGATATACTTTGATAATAAATTTATTTTGAACTTTACTTGTTTCTCTAGCAATAAAACTGCAAAACTACAGATGATTTGAAAAAGGACCTTAAGCAGCTTGAGGCATTAAAATGCTGCTGCCTTTAGTCAAAGAAAAATCTTAAGTTAAAAAAAAATTAAACCAGGACATGATTGTTTTATGAAATTTCTATTATACCTTGCGCCCATTAACAGTTGCAATTAGAACTTTACTGATCCCTTGATCCTGACAAGAGCTGACTGGTTGCTGGGAAGTATTTCAGAGTAAGTATCAGTAAATGATTTTCTGCACGGAAAGACT
Organism: Mobula hypostoma; assembly: GCF_963921235.1. Taxonomy (NCBI): domain Eukaryota; kingdom Metazoa; phylum Chordata; class Chondrichthyes; order Myliobatiformes; family Myliobatidae; genus Mobula; species Mobula hypostoma. The sequence continues at coordinate 20,413,401 of NC_086118.1, read as the reverse complement.
ATGTTCCAGAGGGGCAGGGGCATGCAGCCACTTCAATAAGTCAGCATACATCACTACTTTTCGCATGATGTAGTCATGTTGCAAGTTACCTACAAAGGTTGCAAATTGGTTCTAATTTCACAATTAAGTACTGATGACAATACCAACTCATGCCTAAAATATATTAATAAAAGTTGCATTTGGATAAATCAGGTCTCCATCTACCTTTCCAATAGATGAGACTTTAACTAGGAATGGGTCAAATGTTTTCAGAAAAAACAAGGACTCAATACTTCACATGTAACCTACACATCTACAGAAAAGGTGCAGGCAGATGAATCCAATGGCAATGAAATGGCCTCTTAACTCACCAAAAAAGTACTTCTGAATCTGCCTGTAACCAACACCTTTGCTGCTGGTCTGATGTTTCTGACAAATGACCATCACCACAATGTGCATGATCAGAATCTGATGAATAACAAAGTGGTTGGAATCTCTTGCTGGACAACAGCATTCTTTGGCATGTTGTAATCTCTTTCCTGACAGAAACACCCTAGGTTTGGAGATCATCCATCCCACCCTCCCCCCACCAACTCCATGGACCGGCATCAACTATTCCATTACAAGAGGAGTTGAAATCACTCAATTCTGATCTTCAGGTGGAAGAATGATCCAACTAAAAAGCTGTCTCAAAACACCCCTCTGCATAATTCTAGTAGCATTATTACAGCACTAGTTCCTCAAGGTTGTCATAGCCCGGCGAGTAAGTGGGGATAAGCTCCCACTACCTATTAAATGCTCCCAATGGCATACATCTAAAGAGCCTCTAACAACCTAGTCCAGCTCCTGGCTTTCATGTGCGGCTTAACTAATAAGCCTGATAGAAACTTGCTTTTACTGTCAGAAGGGGTTACTGGCACCCCAAAGATGGGGCTTGTCAGCCAAGGTTGGCAGTGCATCTAGGAAAAGGAAAATACTGATCTCAAACCTTCGCTGCCTTGAGGCTACATCCACTTATGTGGAAGGCTTCGGGAGTAAACCCTGAAGAAAAATCTGAAACTGGAGTCCCAAAGGCAGTCCAATGTTGAGTTCAACACTGTCTGTTAAATCCTGTGACGCTACTGGTGCCAAATTACATCAGTCTCTGCCATTCTTTTGGATTCATCAGCTGTGTGGAGAGGGGGAGACTGCTGCATGGGCAACAGCTTGCTCTCTATATAGTACTGCTCTGGCTTGCATATCACTTTGCGTAGCACATGGACGGTTAGGTCATCCATGGTCGCCCCCAATCAACGGAGGGCCTCATTAGAGTGCTAAGATTACATAATACAAATAATCATTTCTATCTTTCTTTACCAAAAATACCTCAATTTCATGAGCCCTCATTCATTGCGCCTCTGCAATTCAACTGTTATCCACAATTAGCCCAAGGCCATTATGAAGCCTGAGTCTAGGGTTCTGGCTAATATCCAAAAATCATGCACTAATAAATAGTTCAATGCTTAAAAGCACCATTGACAGAATCCCTCAACAGGCCTGGATTTGTCCTGCTTCTTGCAGACAGATACCAATTTCTCAGATGTAGTGGAACAATGCATGCAAAAATATTTTAGTCCTTCAGCACCGCATTCTGTACACATTTCTGCTTCTTAACATCACTTGCAATGCATTAAATTGGCTGAAGATCAGCTTCTTAAACATAGGGCCCTTGAATATACTGTATTAGATTATCCATTTGGTGATTCAGTTGATTACAACTATTTCAGTTTTATGTTCTTCATGTAGGACGAACTCTAAGTTTTACTGCTACAGAATCTGGCACACATTTTAAATGAAAATTTGACAGCCCCCAAAACGTCCTGAATACAAAATGGTTTTTAAGCCGGTAAAGGCATAACTTGTGTACCACTACTATTATGCGTATTACTATGACATATTTAATCAGGCTGAAAGGAAAGTTACTTTGAACAAGAGCAGGATTATGAACATGTCAATCTTTCTCTCTAACTTTTGTGCAGTTATAAGCTTATGACGAAGAATGAGAAAGCAGAGGCAAAGTCTATGCACTCACAGAATATATATACCATATACAAAACTCACGTTACTTATGCCAAACCATCAGTTTGAATGTGGGTGGGCTGGGCTTATTACTGTTACATGTTCCAGTCAGTTGTTACATGACCCCATTTCCCAGACAGTGCCATATTAAAGTGACTGATGTAATAAAAACTTATCAAAGAATTTGCTCTACTTAATATGGGAAGAGAGCCCATTTACTTATTTAAAGATACAGCGTGGAACAGGCTCAGAATAAAGCACACTGTGTGCCTCTCTTCATTGGCAAATCATATAAATAGGACAGTATGCTAGGACCAAACAAAATAGTTATTTCATAAAACAAGTTTTTTCATCAACAGTATGCATAATTGGCAGCTAATGGAATATGTTATGTACTAACAGGTTACAGTTATATTACACAAACCTTTGCTACATGTCTATTCTTTCAACTGAAAACATCAAAAGGCTGTTATAATGACATCAACCATACTGAGAACATCCACTGCAAAGTAATACAAATGCTTGCTAGATCACATATGGCTTCAATTTGGCAAACAGTTTACAGTAATACAAATCCAAGGAAACAATAACATCCACTTATGGATATAGAGCTTTCTTTTTAAAGGAAGACTAATCCAGCAACAGTTACAGTGATTCATCGGGTGCTAAATCCTCACTTAGTTCTTTTGCATGACTGGTGTAAATTTGATCAAAGGCTAAAGCAGAGCAATTAATTTACAAAAATATATCTCAACAATTATATTACAGTGTAAAGAATCAAACCAAGATCTGTTTTCTTCCACCCACCCCCTCCCCATGGGCAGACAAAAAAAGACCAGTTTCTCCATGAAATCATACAGACATTTGTATATCTGTCATTTCTCTTTCTTCCCCATGCCCTTGCCAATACCTCTATGTCTAGCAACCTCCCAAAAATAAAGAAATAGAAAATATTTCCATCGCCATTCAGGGGAACAAAGCAAGAGTGTGAAAAATTCCTCATACAATCATAACCTGTTGAGGAAATCACTCATCCAAATAGTTATCAGTTCAACAAAAAACTGATCTTCAATATATTCAGAGGCTTCCAGACCATAGGATACAAACAGCTGGGAGAAGGAAGCATAATTTAATAAAGAAGATTAAGATGTTTTTAAAAGAGTTAGCCTATTGGACTTGCAGAAAACAAAAGATTCTATTAAGTACACATTTGGCTAATGAAAACTATTTTTCAAACACTTTAAGTCATTTTGTACCAAATTCTTTGAAGCAGCTTCATCCTGAAATTAACATCAAGAGTAGAACATTACTAAAGACTTAGATCTACAAGTGAGAGTGCCTCTAGGAGGTGGGCAAACTGCTAGAACTTTAAATTTTAAAACTTGAAAATAAAGTTCTAACTAATTTCATTCCACAAATAGATGAAGTGGATATTCCACGTATTTTGACAGCAATCAAACGCTTGAGACAATCAAACGTGGAAAGATACAATGCTCAGCCCTTCAAGAGGCCTTAAGCTGCTTGCATCCTAATACAATTTTGTTTAGACTGACAGGACTCTTTATTCAACCTGCACAAAGATGATGAGTTTGAATATTCCTGGACCCTCATTCAAAAACTAACACAAAATCCTCCCACTTTTCTAGCTCAAGTTGGATCCAGACTGAATTTGAAAAAATGAAACAAGGTTAAAAAAAATCATACAATGTATCAACAAACACTAACGAAATTATTTTAAGTAAAACTTATTAAGTACAAATCAATACAAGTTTATGTTTTCTTGTATTATTGTATACTGTATTATGAACTGGTCTTGAAAAATTTCCTACGGAAAAGTAGTTAACTTTTCAGATACTGCCGGGCTTGTTTGGAATTTCAACTATGCATTTTGATTTTTAAATTAAACGGCTGTATGCCCACTATGGACACCAATTAAAAATATTTCCCGATGGTCATTTTTGTTCGATAAATGTTGATTTTATGCTTTTATACGGCCTTGCAACAGTGAACCCATCTGCATGGGGGTGATGATTATGGTTTACTGAGAAATAGCACCTGCAATAATGCAGGTGCTTAAAGAAAAAAAAATCGCATACACGTAACAACGATCAAAATTATTTTTCAGAACTTCGCAAAACGTATCCAACTTTAACTATGAAGTCTGTCAGAAAACACGAACACACCCAGTCCACTTTCATGTCCCATGAACATGGTAACTTAGGTTAATGACCTCGCAAGGTTAAATACCCAACACTTCACCAGAAAAAAATTGCAAAACTACACCTTTAAATCAATATTTGAGAGTCAATATATACATACGGGATTTCCACAAACCACAACACGTGTTTGAATTCCATAGCTCACACGTGTAGTTATATACATGATTAAACAGAAAATACTACATACTATAATCAGCATCTATAAATTTAATCAAAAAACCTTTATTTATATTTCTGATTCGAGTATACGATCTCCAAACGGTCCCTGTAACCACACGTGCATTAAAATCTTGTCACTGCATGAACATGGCCGATTTAAGGGTGGTAAATCAAGGTTAATGCTGATGTGTTATCGATTGCTCTCTGCGGCCGTGGCCTACAGGGGATGGTCCTCAAGACAGTTCCCAGCTCCACGTCGCAAATCCCCTTCATTCCTGACCCCCCCAAAAAATAACCCAGCCCAGCTCCTCGACCCCAGCCTTCATACTCACACCCGGGGCAGCTGCAGCGGCGGCGCTCCTCGCCGCTGGAAGACACCGTCCACGAATACCCCGTTCTTGCCCAAACACTTCAGGAAAAAGCCGGCGGCGGCTGCCTCTCCGCCCCGAAAGATCTCCAAGTGCCTGCGGGAGATGAAGCTGGAGTGGCCCATGTTGACGTCCACCTGGCCCTGGCTCGAGTTGCGGCCGATGGTCACGCTCCTCTTCTTCATCAGAAACTCAAAGTCGCGGCCCTCCAACCGGGCCAGCACCTCGGGCCCGGGCTGGTGCCGGTGTCCAGAGGCCGCCCCGCCACCCGATGGCGAGGAATTCGAGCCGTCGCAGGCGCTACTCAAGTCCTCCTCGGGGTCCCAGTGAACCTGAACCCGGGACGGGCTGCAAGGAGCCGACTTGAGGGCCAGTAGGGCCCGAGCCCCGCAGTCTGTGCTGCTGCTGCTGCCGTTATTGACGGCGCCAGATGCCGAATCGCTTAGACCCGCTGTGGAGGCAGTTGCCGCGGCCATTCTTAAAATGATTATATTTAATCTGTTTTTTTAAAAAATTAACGGGATTTTTTTTCTTCCACAACAGCAGCAGCGGCGGCAGCCGAAGGGGGGAGTGAAACGACAGCAGGCAAACTTGATGCCGGAAAGAACGTCAGACCTACGGTTGAGCGACAACAGCGCTCGGCCAATCAGCCCCCGGAACAAGTGTACTGATGCAAAGGGTGATCGCCCTCCTTGCCAATCAATGACGAGGACAGAGGCGGGTCTTTAAGCTCCATCAAGTTAGATTGTAGTAGAGGGCCGGGGCTGCGGAGAGTTGGGCAAAGGAGAAGGAGGCGATAAAACACGGCATGGTCTCCAAGGACAGAACTCCACCTTCGTTCTAATAACGTGCATAATAGCCACGTTCCCAAAACAATTTCCCATCCAATAGATAAAATACCCTATTGTTGAGTAAAGAGACTAATGAAATAAAACTGTAATTAAATCATCCAGAATAATTCCCAACCTAATGTCCATACTTGACTCGAATTAGACATTTTCACATAATTTTACAGCACTCAGAGTTAAATGTGTGGCAGGATAATAGAATTGCACATGTAACTGTGCAGGAGGCACACACCAATGCACAGAGGTCAAGTGTCATGGTTTTCCTTGCCTTTTGATATGTGGAATGGAGTTCCACTGGTCCGGGTTTTACGGCCAGCTGCAGCCTTTGGTTTTACTAATGGAGGGCGTCCGAAATTTTAAAAATACCAAAGAAAACCGGGAGTCGGCGGGCCGGACTCAGCCCAGGCCCGGGCTCGGGTCGCAGCGTGTGGCGAGAGTTGAGTTGGCTTGCAGGGGTGCGCGGCTCTGCGTTTCGGGCATCATTTGCCGCCTCAGTTTGCACCCTCAGACATGTGCTCGGTGGAAGCGGTGATGTCAGCGACGCTGTCTGGCCCGGTGACCAAGGCGGGGAGTGTTTGTAAACACTGAGTAACAGCGAGGGAGGGGCGTCCCAGGGAGGCGGCACTCGCTACACTCTGCAGCCAATGGGCTCGCCGCACCCGTCGCCCCGCTGATACTTGCTCTGTGAAGCTTTACGAAACCGGCAGCAAAACAAAGCCGTTCTGATATAGGCTACATCGGTTGACACATTAAATGCAATATTGCAAAGGTGCTACATTGCCCGAGGTGTCTCTTGAAATGAGACGCGTTGTATCATTCTGTTATTTTGCATCCGACGCTGTATTTATTATTAACTTTTATACTGTTTATTCTGCGAGATTCACCGAAACAAGGAATTTCATTGCGTGCTGGTGTATATGACAATAATCTGAATCTGCCTGTAATGCTAAGAAAGAGATGAGATAGCATCGCACGGTTAGTTGTGGTGGCTAGTTGTACAGCCCCTTAAACACTTGAAAGATACATTGCTTAAGGAAGCCACAGAAATATCATGCAATGTATTAAAGCGATGATCCTATGAATATATAGAACAGGCACTCACTACGTATGTGTACACAAAACAACTCTAAATGTAAACGAAGCCATATACAATTTTGTTTTACTTGTGTATATTTTTATGATTATATGTGAAATTTTTTAAAAGTTGTGAGGGATGCTGTGTGGAAATTGACTGCTGCATTTCTTAATTCCATCAATAGCTCCACAGTTGCTTACCCTATTGAAGATGGGATAGATAATAGAGAAGCTTTGGAATAGACATGCCCATAAGTAACAAAAACATGAATCAGAATATATCAATTTCTCCAATAAATCAACTACATAAATCTTGGGGATAGACTCATTTTGCAGATTTCTTTATTTGCTGCTTTCGCACATGCGCGGGGTTTTCTCGAATTATGTAATTAAACAAACATGCTTGTGTGACCTTCCTGACCATTCCAACAGTACTTATAAACTGAACTTTAGATCTTTATACAATGGCTTCGGCATTAGATTGTAATACTGTATTACAAGTGAAATGAGGCATGTCAGAGAGCAGTTTCGGCTACCTTGGCTCTGCTGACAATCTATTACTTCACTTACCAATACTGACTCCAGTTCCCAGTAATTCTATAGTATGACATTTAAGACACTCACTTAAATAGAACCTGCCTCCACCACCCCTCAGGAAGTTCATTCCAGATTTCAGCCACCTTCCAGATGAAAAAAAAACTCTGAATCTCCCTACCCCTGTCCTTAAACTTATGCCTCTGTTCATATATACCTATGCTAAGCAGAACATTTTCTCATTAAACATCCTATGCCTCTTATAATTTTGTATATCGCCAAAAAGTCACCCCAAAAAACTATTTCCCTCACATCACCAGTCTTTATGTTATGTGCAAACCTAATGGTTATATTTCCTAAGTTCACATCCAAATTGTTAATGTACAGAAGTTCTAGCACTGATCACAGACTTCCGATTACATGAACAACTCTTTGCCTGTAATCACCTATTCAATGTTGGATCCCGCTTGCTAAATTGCTCTGGATCCCATAGGCCCTCATGTTGGATGACCAGTCTCCCATATATACTAAAGCATCAGTTATACCCACATTGACACAATTGGTTACCTCCTTGAAATTTTCTGTCAAATTTGGCAGTAAGGACTTCCCCTTAACAAAACCATGTTGGCTACCTCTGACCAATCCCTGACTCTCCAACTAAGATTAATTCTATCTTTCAGAATTTTTCCAATGTGACGGACAATTATGACAAACATGAGAACATTTGCAGATGCTGCTAATGCTATCCTGAAGAAGAGTCCCAGCCCAAAACATCGACTGTTTACTCCATTCCATAGATACTGCTTGGCCTGCTGAGCTCCTCCAGCATCTTGTATGTGTGGGATGGGTTGTGAGTTGGGAATCTCAGTTCAAGGTAAACTAGACTGTCAAAGTTGTATAAAATCAGAGACTAAAAACAGAAAATACTGGAAATACACTGTAGGTCAGGTAGAACAGAACCAATGTCTCATGTTAAACGTCTTTCATTAGTCTTCTTTTATTTCAGATTTCCAGTATCTACAAGTTCCATTCGCTTTCCTTTACAGTGTTCTGCCATCTTCCAGAAGCCTTTGTTACTTTAAATGTTTGAAATCTCTCCAAATATCTCTCTTTTGAAACTCAACATAGTTCAAAAAATACATATCAACTTTGACGCTTCCTATCCCAGTTTTATAGGTTAAAGCTATTCTGCATACAATTTTTCATTCATAATATAGTCCTCACTTACTTGATCTTTAAACAAAAAATAGTGATGATTGTTACACTAAAAGATTTCTTTCCAGTGTTTTATTATTTCTAATATTCAGTTGATGCAATTCTGCAGTCTATCAATCAAAGTATATATTATAAATATATAATATATATTATAAATTTATCAATTTTATTAAACACACTGGCAGATGATGCTGAAAGTAACTGAGTGTGGCAACATGCATGTTATTATTGCAGAAATCAACCGGACATTTGTAGCCTGGAAGACTTACCTAATCAATAATAAATCATCAGGCATTCCAGCTGATTTATGTTGCTCCACTAGTGACTTTGGAAAGAGCAGCATCTCCACTTTAACCTGCATGTGATTTTCATGACAATGTTACACTTACTGTACGTGGTGATAGTCTATGAGGCTTATCATATAAGCTCCCTTTTAGTTAATAAAACCAAACATGTTGGAAACACTGAAGAGGTCAAAAGGATTCTGTTGAAATAGAGAGTTAGTATGTCATGTTGAAGACCCTCCATCATAACTGGGAAAGGGAGATAGCAAGTTAATTTACAATATGAGAGAGAAAGAGAAAGAAACAGAAAGAGAGAGAGAGAGAGAGAGAGAGAGAGAAATTAGAATGTACAAAGCAATTATCTCTAGCAATTGGATGTCCTCAAGGTTGCCATGGGGATAGGTTGTTGATGAAACAAACTGGTCGATGGAGGTCATTTGGGCAGTTGGATGGAGAAACAGAAAGAAACTTGAAAAATGTCATATGAAGACTGTTAGAAAAAGAACCAAGCAAAAAATAGGAGAGCCGCAAAATGCAGAGATGTGGGGGCTACTAAGCATGTCAGGCTATACTAAAGGAAAGAGAAAAACTGTGTTTATATGGATAGCCTAGTACAGAAATGGCCCAGTTCTGTTATAGTAAGTTACCTAAAGCTGCTTAGTCCAACACTGAGTCTGGAAGGTCACAATGTGTCTGGAGATAAGATGGGATTGGCCTTTTCATGACAGTTCAGGATTCCAGAGGAAGATAGGTCAGATGGGTATGGACTGGAGAATTAAAGTGGTAGCTAACAAGAAGCTCAGGGCTAAACCAGCAGAATGAATACAGATGCTCTTGGATCACTCCCTCTACCTTTGGTTTCTCCAAATCAGATAATCTTGTGTGAACAACGAATGCAAGATCTGACACTGGACAAAGCCCAAGTGAATCCATGTATTACTTGGAATGACTCTTTGGGTCCTTAGGTGATGCAAAGTGAAAATGTGTTGTATCTCCTAAGGTTGTATGGGAAAATGCTACGAAAGGGATCTGGCTGATGGAGACGGTAGAACAAACCAGGCACATGCAAAAGGAATGATTCTTTTGGAATCTTGTTGCTGGTGGTAGTAGTTGTGAAGCGTGATGTTTTGAATGCAGAACTGGAAAGTGAAGTGAAGTCCAGGGAACTCAATCTTTGTTCTGCTATCAGGGAAGGAGGTGAAGGAAGCAGGATATCTAGGGCTTATAAATATGCCCCTGCTTCACTCCTAATGTCTTTTTTTCTTCAATGTTCTTATTCTTTCCCTTTATTTCTCAAAGTATTTCATTTAGTATTATATTCATCTGCTCACATTCATATTTCTTCTCAATCCATCTCTATTTAACTATTAATTTATTTGCTTAAAAAGTCCACTGATCAGACGTGCTAGATATTCTGTTACCACAACAACCTCTCCTTCTTTGTCACAGCAACAATACTTGAAGGGCAAATATTACAAAATCTGGACATGCAGCTTTAAGACTCTGGATTACACAAGAAGAAGGTCATTCTAGCAAAATCCAGGCAAATAAACTTCCAGCAATCTGACATTGAAAAAGTACATCCAACCCCACTATCATCAATGTTAACATACACAAGCTAGAAAGGCAAGGAAACGGCTGCCAACAACTTTCTGACATTATTTATTCAAGAATCATTACATACTCAAAATTAAAATGCAGTCTTGCTTATACTCCAACAATGTTGTTTACCAGAAGATTCAAAATAACAATCTAAGTTGGTAACATACATCAAAGTTGCTGGTGAACGCAGCAGGCCAAGCAGCATCTATAGGAAGAGGCGCAGTCGACGTTTCAGGCCGAGACCCTTTGTCAGGACTAACTGAAGGAAGAGTGAGTAAGGGATTTGAAAGCTGGAGGGGGAGGGGGAGATGCAAAATGATAGGAGAAGACAGGAGGGGGAGGGATAGAGCCGAGAGCTGGACAGGTGATAGGCAAAAGGAGATACGAGAGGATCATGGGACAGGAGGTCCGGGAAGAAAGACAAGGGGGGGGGGGTGACCCAGAGGATGGGCAAGAGGTATATTCAGAGAGACAGAGGGAGAAAAAGGAGAGTGAGAGAAAGAATGTGTGCATAAAAATGAGTAACAGATGGGGTATGAGGGGGAGGTGGGGCCTTAGCGGAAGTTAGAGAAGTCAATGTTCATGCCATCAGGTTGGAGGCTACCCAGACGGAATATAAGGTGTTGTTCCTCCAACCTGAGTGTGGCTTCATCTTTACAGTAGAGGAGGCCGTGGATAGACATGTCAGAATGGGAATGGGATGTGGAATTAAAATGTGTGGCCACTGGGAGATCCTGCTTTCTCTGGCGAACAGAGCGTAGATGTTCAGCAAAGCGGTCTCCCAGTCTGCGTCAGGTCTCACCAATATATAAAAGGCCACATCGGGAGCACCGGATGCAGTATATCACCCCAGTCGACTCACAGGTGAAGTGATGCCTCACCTGGAAGGACTGTTTGGGGCCCTGAATGGTGGTAAGGGAGGAAGTGTAAGGGCATGTGTAGCACTTGTTCCGCTTACACGGATAAGTGCCAGGAGGGAGATCAGTGGGGAGGGATGGGGGGGACGAATGGACAAGGGAGTTGTGTAGGGAGCGATCCCTGCGGAATGCAGAGAGAGGCGGGGAGGGAAAGATATGCTTAGTGGTGGGATCCCGTTGGAGGTGGCGGAAGTTACGGAGAATAATATGTTGGACCCGGAGGCTGGTGGGGTGGTAGGTGAGGACCAGGGGAACCCTATTCCTAGTGGGGTGGTGGGAAGATGGAGTGAGAGCAGATGTACGTGAAATGGGGGAGATGCGTTTAAGAGCAGAGTTGATAGTGGAGGAAGGGAAGCCCCTTTCTTTAAAAAATGAAGACATCTCCCTCGTCCTAGAATGAAAAGCCTCATCCTGAGAGCAGATGCGGCGGAGACGGAGGAATTGCGAGAAGGGGATGGCGTTTTTGCAAGAGACAGGGTGAGAAGAGGAATAGTCCAGATAGCTGTGAGAGTCAGTAGGCTTATAGTAGACATCAGTGGAAAGCTGTCTCGAGAGACAGAGACAGAAAGATCTAGAAAGGGGAGGGAGGTGTCAGAAATGGACCAGGTAAACTTGGTTTAATTCATTTTAATGCGGTATGCTTATTAAAATTTATACGCAAGTGTAGGAATTAAAGCAGCAAATTCACTGATTAGATTGATTTTTCTAAGGGTGTTTGTGAAAATGCTTGTTGTAGCAAAAGTTTCTGATATTGATTCTAATATTATTATTGACGATTGATTACTGTGGATGATTTTCTTTCTGTTGGGTTTCCAGTAAGTTGTGTTTCTTGTACTTGGAATAATGGAAAGGGTGTAAACAGTATCACAGAATTGCTGAATAAATTATTTATTCAGTAAAGAACAAAATAGCAGTCATATTCCATTCTGCAGTAGTTTCAGAGCAAGTTCTTTGATCTTAGAGAAGATAGACAGGTTTAATCTTTAAAGCAACCAAGTAGTTTCTTTCCGCCCATCAGAGTAGACAATAAGCACTTATTTGTAACAGTATCTGATGTAGCTCCAACTCAATGTAAACAATAAGACATAGGAACAGAATTAAGCCATTTGTCCCATTGAATCTGCTCTGATATTCAATCTTGGCTGATATATTTTCTTCTCAGCCCCAGACACTTGCCTTCTCCCGTAACCTTTGAGCCTTACTACTCAAGAGCCTATTAACCTCTGCCTCAAATATACCCAATGACTAGGCTTCAACAGCTGTCTGTGACAATGAATTCCACAGATTCACCAATTCCTGGCAAAATAAATCTTTGTGCTAATGGGTCATCCTTGCATTCTAGGGCTGTGCCTTCCGGTCCCAGACTTCCCCCCCCCCCCACCCCATAAGAACCATCTTCTCCACGTTTACTCTATCTAGCCCTTTCAACCTGCCTGTTGCTGAAATTTACTTCTATTCCAGAGTAATACTGAGGTCTGACTATCACAGTATACCTCTGGTGGACTTCCAATTACCTCCCATGAGCCCAACGTAAACTTGTACATGTCCTAATTTGTATCAAAATTGTTGTCATCTTCTCTGTGTTCTTACTGATCTGTAATAATTTCTCATTGGGTAATACACAACGAAGCAATAAACTGAAGCAAAAGGAACAGGAAAACAACTCACCAGACTAAAACAAGCTCCCTGGTCAAACTACAAGCAATATCCTCCTCATGTCTCAGAGGTCACTTTAGCGACAGCAGCTCAATAGTCAGAGAGAGATGCAGACACTTCGCAGCTCACTCTCAGCTTTACTCCAAGATTGGCCAAGAAAGACAAACCCATTCATTTGAATCTATAGTTTATGTTTTTATGATATATATTATTTTGCTTACCTTTATATTTTAATTAATATCTAGTAGCTTACTTAAATTTAGTCTCTTTCTATTTTAAAAAATGTAAATCTATTTGAATTGTTCCGTAATACCCCTGATTACCACAGACAGTTTTAAGACATCAAACACCTCACGATGTTCCAGGGCCAGGAAATCAGGGCCTACCACCTGCGGCCCAGTAGGCCTTCTGACTGGTCATGATCCTCTCTGCTTTGCCTCACAGGATGGCTACAGCAGCCAGGCCAGAGCTCAGTTGGAAGAGTAAGGCTGTACATTGTTTTGGGGTTAGACTGCAGCAAACAGCCTGTCTCTAGTGTCTAGCCCTCAGGTCATAGGTCCTAAACCCTTGGCCCTTTGGTTTTTAAATGTCTTGGAAAACTAAAGATATTTAACAGCAATTGTAGATTTAGATGTAAACAAAAATGGTAAGAGCAGCATATTTTAGCCCAATATTATTGCTTCGTGCTCTGGAATTCTCCCTAATTCTTGCATCTCATTGCCTCTCTTCTCTCCATAATAAACATTAGAAAAGCTAACTCTTGAACTTAAGCTTCATTCACTTTTACATACCTCAGATTGCAATGGTACCACATCCCTTTTCACTTATGTGGATCACCATCAGACACTCCACACTACGAGGGCAATACACAGATCTAAGTTGTAATTGCTGAATCAGTAGCGGGGGCAAACAGAGGGAGACAATCAGAATAGGAAACCTGGAACTAATAACGTTGAAGTCGCTCATGGGCTAGAGAAACAGTGCTGTATTTTTGGCAGTAGCTCCACCACATTATATTTTCTTGTTTTGTATATTGAACACTTCCTTAGCTTATAATTCTAGGGAATCAAAGAAAGGAGACATTTTAGAATTTTGCTGCATTACAGCATATACCCTACAAAAACCAATCTTACCCACCTCAGTGCTTCCAAAACATGGACTTGCTGGAGCAGAAAAATCAAAACACTGGAGAGATACTGCACTTAATTTTCCCTCCAGTCACTTTTACAGCTGCACAGGACAACCATTGCTTTGAGCAGGAAATTTTTACATGGCCTGAAAACTGCACGGTTTCGGTGTTCAGCAAGCCGGTGATTTAGCATCAGTGACTTCCATTCTGTGTTTATTGCTACAATTTGTGGTAGCGTTGTACCTTGAAATGCTGACAATGTAAATATATTGAAGCTCTAAAATGTTTCAAAGTAAATATCGGGGCACATTTATTATTTAGATGTAAAACCCTGGTTTCAGACAATCCATTATTTTATTAATACAGTTATTCTGTAAGGTATTTTATTTTCTGCATATTTGCTCGAAGTACAATAAGTGTCCCTTTAATTACATTATACAATTGGGTATTTATTTCTTTTTTACTGTTTAAAATAAATACCTTGGTTGATTAATTTAGGCTTGTTGAATTAGCTAATAGGGTTTCTCTTGTTAACATTTTTTTTATGAGGGTGTGTGGGAAAAGATTGGGAAAGCCATTTTCGAGGGAGCATGGGATTGAAGAAGGAGAAAAAAGAAGAATGGCAATGGCAACAAACTTCGGAGAAGAACATAGTAAAACGCTCACAGAACCCATTTAGAAGGATAGATACTGATGTTGGAAAATCCTCATGCAGACAATGTTCTCATGGAGAATGTGCAGATAACTTTTAATTAGCTGGTTAGCACACAACATTGAAGAAAGTTCAATGTTTTTCCTTGGAATTTGCGTAAATATTTGTTTCGCTGGGACAGGTTCTTCAGCTCAAAACTGTTTCACGTTGGGAGTAAACAAAGTCAAGTAAATTGGATTGATTATGCAACAATGAGCTCCAACAATTACATGGCATGGTATGGATTAATATTTAAATATGTTGGGCATTTTCTTTATTTTGTATTGTATAGTACTATTGTGTTTGTTACCCTCCTCCCTATGGCTGGCACCTGACAGCCCAGGGAGATGTGGAAAACTTGATACAGGGCTGCTAAACTTGAGGCAGACCTGTGGAACTCAAGACCGACACGGGGAACTCGAGACAAACCTGGTGATCTTGAGACAGTGTTGGTAAGCTTGAGACATTGAATAAATCTAGGAAACATAGAGTAAAGCTGGGAAACATAGAATAAAACTCAGGATCATTGAATAAACTTTAGAAACATGGAATAAAACTCAGGAACAGTGCATAAACCTTGGAAACATTGAATAAAACTCAGAAACCTGGAGGGCCATGGGAGACCAAGGAAACTTTGGTGGCCTAGAAAACCTTGGAAAAAACCTAGAACGTAGACTAGGGAAGCTCGGAATGTGAACTCGAGAAACTGGGAATGTAGAGTTCAGATGCCCAGAAGCCAACCAAGGTCCGGATGTCACTGTACAATCTTGATGGGTCCTTCAGTCACAGTATGCACTGGCAAAGACTGAACTCAAGTGCAGAGGGAAAACAGACTCTCGTGTGGAGATGGCAACCAGGATTTGTTACTAAGAGTTCCAACAAAACCTCCTGGCTCGGTAGAGCGACAACACGAAACGCAACATTCTCAAAGTTAGGAGCAAGCGCTATAAGCGCTAATTGGGAGTCCGCTCAAACCCATGCCGTTCAAAATAAACTCAACAAGATTAAGCAGAAAGCACAGGGCTTAACAGCTCTTGTTAAGACAACAATGAACAAGTACAGGTGCTCTGGAAACCTCAGAGTCAAATACTCTCCAGCTCCCCGCACTGGCCCAAAAGGCTCATTACATAAAGGCTATGTGCACAGGAGCATTGCAGTTACTGTGCAACTGTGTATCTGCGCAGCTTAGAAGGAACAGTGGAAATACCACAAGACTTCTTAACAATCCTTCAAATCTATTGCTAGATAAATAAGCCACTTTCAGCTTCCTCTTTAGTTGATATCTCCAAGACTGTCGCCTTAATCATACCTGCTCAGTTCAGAAAGGCTGTCAATTTTTGCATCCTCGATAGCAGATGATGAAATAGAAACTCAAAATAAGTCTATTATCGGGGACATATGCAATGAAATTTGTTGTTTTGCGGCAGCAGTGGTGAAATACATAAAATAAAGCATAAATTAAAATTTAAAAATATATTTTTCAGTACATTTAGTTATCTATATATATAATTTTTTAATTGAGCTACAGTATGGAATAAAATACACTCACACACAAATATACTCAGTGATCACTTTGTTAGGCACACCAACCAATCATGCAGCAGCAACTCTATGCATGCAGACAAGAGGTTTTGTTCAGTCCAAACTTCAAAAAAGGGAAGTAATGAGATCTAAGAGATAGAAAATGTTCGTGAAAAGGGCAATGTTACAATACTCATGGGGGTTTTCAATATGCAGAATCAGAATCAGAATCAGGTTTATTATCACCGGCATGTGATGTGAAATTTGTTAACTTAGCAGCAGCAGTTCAATGAAATACATAATCTGGAAGAAGAAAAATAACAATAATAAATAAATAAATAAATAAATCTTATTCGGTATACTTTATACAGTATACGTATATTGAATAGATGAAAAATCGTGCAATAAACAGAAATACTGTATATTAAATATAAGTGAGGTAGTGTCCAAGAGTTCAATGTCCATTTAGGAATCGGATGGCAGAGGGGAAGAAGCTGTTCCTGAATCGCTGAGTGTGTGCCTTCAGGCTTCTGTACCTCCTACCTGATGGTAACAGTGAGAAAAGGGCATGCCCTGGGTGCTGGAGGTCTTTAATAATGGATGCTACCTTTCTGAGACACCGCTCCTTGAAGATGTCCTGGGTACTTTGTAGGCTAGTACCCAAGATGCAGCCGACTAAATTTACATCTCTCTGCAGCTTCTTTCGGTCCTGTGCAGTAGCCCCCTCATACCAGACTGTGATGCATCCTGTCAGAATGCTCTCCACAGTACATCTGTAGAAATTTTTGAGTGTATTTGTTGACATACCAAATCCCTTCAAACCCCTAATGAAGTATAGCCGCTGTCTTGCATTCTTTATAACTGCATCAATATGTTGGGACCAGGTTAGATCCTCAGAGATCTTGACACCCAGGAACTTGAAGCTGCTCACTCTCTCCACTTCTGATCCCTCTCTGGGGACTGGTATATGCAGTCTTACCCCTCCAGAAGTCCACAAGTAGATTGGGAAAATCAGGTTGTTGCTGGATCCCAAGAGATAGAATTTGTAGAATGCCTACAAGATGGCTTTTAGAGCAACTTGTGGTTGAGCCTACTAGGGTATCAGCTATTCTGGATAGGGTGTTGTGTAATGAAGTGGATATGATTAGGGAGTTTAAGGTAAAGAAACCCTTAGGAAACAGAGATCATAATATGATAGAATTCACCCTGAAATTTGAGAGGGAGAAGTGAAAGTCATATGTATCAGTATTACAGTAACAGAGGCATGAGAGTGGAGCTGGCTAAAGTTGATTAGAAGGTGACACTAGCAGAGGTGACAGCAGAGCAGCAATGGCTGGAGTTTCTAGGAGCAATTTGGAAAGTGCAGGGTAGATATATCTGAAAGAAGAAAATGTATTTTAAAGGCAGGATGATGTAACCATGGCTGACAAGGGAAGTCAAAGCCAACATAGAAGCAAAAGAGATGGCATATAATAGAGCAAAAATTATTGGGAAGTTAGAGGATTGGGAAACTTAAAAACCAACAGAAGGCAACTAAAAAGCCATGGGGGGGGCGGGTTTGGAAAGTTGCAATAGGAAGATAAGCTAGCCAACAATATCAAAGAGGATACCAAATGTTTTTTTTCAGATATATAGAGTAAAAGAAAGGCAAGGGTACATATTGGATTGCTGGAAGATGACACTGGAGAGGTAGTAATGGGGATAAGGAAATGGCGGAAAAACTGAGTAAGTATTTTGTATCAGCCTTCACTGTAGGAAACCCTAGCAGTATGCTGGAGGTTCAAGAGTGTCAGGGGGCAGAAGTGAGTGTGGTTGCTATTACTGGGGAGAAGGTGTTTGGGAAACTGAAAGGTCTGTAAGTAGATAAGTCAGCTGGACCAGATTGACTACACCCCAGGGTTCTGAAAGAGGTAGCTGAAGAACTGTGGAGGCATTGATAATTATCTTTCAAGAATCACTAGATTCAAGAATGGTTCCAGAGAACTGGATAATTGCAAATGTTACTCCACTTTTCAAGAAGGGAGGAAGGCAGAAGAAAAGAAATAATAAGCCAGTTAGCCTGAGCTCAGTGGTTGGGAAGATGTTGGAGTTTATTTTTAAGGATATGGTTTTGGGGTATTTGAAGGCACGTGGTAAAATAGACCAAAGTCAGCATGGTTTCTTCAAGGGAAAATCTTGCCTGAGAAATCTGTTAAAATTCTTTGAGAAAATAACAAACAGGATAGACAAAGGAGAATTGGTAGATGTTGTTTATTTGGATTTTCAGAAAGCCATTGACAAGGTGCCACACGTGAGGGGTTTAACAAGGTAAGAGCCAATGGTATTCCAGGAAAGATAAGAGCATGGATGGGAGATTGGCTGACTGGCAGGAGGCAAAGAGTGGGAAAAAGGGGAGCCTTTTCTGATTGGCTGCTGGCGACTAGTGGTGTTCCTCAGATGTCAGTGTTGGAACTGCTTCTTGTTAGGTTGTATGTTAATGTTTTGGATGACGGAATTGATGGTTTTTTTGGCCAAGTTTCTGGGCGATACAAAGATATGTGGAGGCACAGGCAGTGTCGAGGAAGCAGGGAGGCTGCAGAAGGAGTTACACAAATTAAGAGAATGGGCAAAGAAGAGGCAAATGTATTACAGTTTGGGAAGTGTGTGGTCATGCACTTTAGTAGAAAGAATAAAAGCATAGACTATTTTCTAAACAGGAAGAAAATTCAAAAATCTGAGGTGCAAAGGGACTTGGGAGTCCTTGTGCACGCTAATTTGCAGGTTGAGATGGTGATGTGGAAGGTAAATGCAATGTTAGCACTGGTGAGTTCCCTCAATTTCCCTTTCCTGATGTCCACAATCAATTCCTTGGTATTACTGACATTAAGTGTAGCATAGCTGCTGCAATATCACTAACCAGCCGATCTATCTCACACATTCATGCCTCCTCCTCATCATCTGAGATTCTACTGACAACAGTCCTGCCATTGGTGAATTAGTGGATGCCATTTGTACTTGCCACATAGAGACTGTAGAGAGACTGCTTAAAAAGGAGGGAGTGTATTCAGGAAGACATTGAGACTCTCGGGTCAATTTATTGAGAATCCAGTACGAGTATTGGGAGAAATACACTGTCTCCCAGGCTAACCACATATCTGACCAACAAGCACGATCTGATACACTTGTGACAGAAAATGCAGATCACACTGAGAATCACAGGACTGGTGTAGAAACAAACCATCCACCATCCTGGGCAGAACTGGGATAAATTCAATGGCAGTTTTATTTGATGGTATTCCCTAGTGCGATGGTGCAGTTTCTATGGAGTTGTAAAGCATTGCTAAACACTGGAAGTGCTTTAACCTCACTATGCAGCAATGTGGGTTGGGGTGGGGTTCATGGCAAACCTGAGCCTGTTTGTCAAATCTATTTTAAAACAGCCATCACATGAACAGTGCTCTTCCTCAGACACTCTGAGAAGACATTTTGAAGATGTGCACATCCTAATTTTACTGCATAAAGTTACATTACAAATAGGAGATTTGATGGATCATGGAGATGGCTGCAAATCCGAACCAATTGTTGACATAACAGACTGCATATAGGGCAAGGGCTCCCTAGGACTTACAACTTCCTCAGTGGAATTCCTGATGGAAGATGTAGGGACCTGCAGGAGAATGTTAATCCCTACAGATAAGAGGAAGAAAAATTTACACCGACAGAAGGAAAACCACACACAAAATACTGGAGGAATTGAGCAGGTGAGGCAGCATCTGACATAACGAAGGCAAGGCTGGAGGTAAATGCAGAAGTTTGAAGACATCTTCCTGGAATATTGCCTATGTTACGGCATTCTTATAATGCTAATCCCTACTCACATCTGTACAACATTTCTCTCTTCATTTATCCATCTAGCACTAACATCCATCCACAGCTTTATGCAACTTTGTGTTTCACACTCATAGTCACCAGTAGCAAATGCTCTCCATCCACTCACCAAACACTTGCTAGAAATATCAATAATATCGCTTTTCTTTCAGTACAGAAAACACTTGGGTGAAACAGAAAACCAGATGTGACTCTTAGATAGATAGATAGATAAATAGATAGATAGACAGATAGACATACTTTATTGATCCCGAGGGAAATTGGGTTTTGTTACAGTTGCACCAACCAATAACCAGTGACGTTAACTGTAGGGGAGGAGATGCTAAATACGACAGGAGATTCATGGCCACTTGGTGACAATGCCTTCTCATTCAACCATATGCATACATATTTAATCAAGTGAAAAAAGTCAGCAGTGAGTGACAAATAATCGTGTGAATTAATATAAAATTAATTATTATTTTAGCAGTGTCAGTTGGTTACTTTAATCTCCCATGGGGACTTTATACATCGGCTAGGGAAGGCAGCAGGAGGATCACAAGGTTCCTCTTCGGTAGAAGTCACCAGGGTATTCTCCTTGTTATGCCCATCACTTCCCAGCTCAGATGCTGAAGGGCGTGGCATTGAATAGACGTTTTGCACGGGCGAACGCCGGAAGATGCTACTTAAACAGGGAGCTTTTGGAACAACAACAGAGGGTGTTTGTGATGCTGGTAGGGGTCCCAGATACACTGTGCACACTTGCACTGTGAATGGTGGAACATTAGTGCATCACTTCACAAGTTTCCACAAGGAAATCTTTGCACAAGAAACAACTGCTAGCTATTTGGAGCAAGAAATAATGTAATTGCATCGCTGAGGATTTGGCCCTATGAATGCAGTTTTAGCTGGATGTCAGACATCTCAATCTTGGTTGATTAGTGTCCATTAGCATGTAACAGGGCCATTTGGTGGTGTAGTGGTATCAGCACTGGTCTTCAAGGCAGATTGGTCCTGAGTTTAAACCCAGCTGGGTCCCAACCTGGGCAGCAGCAGTAACTGTGCGGAAGAAAGGCCTGGCAACTTACTTCTCTGTCTTGCCATAAAAACCCTATGGACCCTATGGTCCATGAGGTCACGAAGAGTCAGCCTCGACTAAACAATGGAACAACAACATGTAAGGGGTGATGATGATAGGCAATTTGGAAGTGTGTCCACCTTTTCTGATTCCTGCTCTCTACCCTCCCCCACTCCTTTTATAATAGTCAAAATGTCGCTGGTTTGAGGTGGCAGACTCCTCCCTACATGTGCTAGTGAAGTCTTCCCTAATGTTGATCACTGTGATTAACTGCTCTTCATGGGCCTCAAAAACCCAGAAAGTGTTAGGTCTGCAAATCTCAGCTTTCAGGACCTACAACAGGAATATAAACAGTGCTTCTTCCTTCAACTCTGCTTAGAAGTAATGCATCCAGGTTTGGTGACACAACAGAATTAGAAGGGAATGTTAGCTGCGAGGGGGATGCAGAGTCTGCCGAGAGAATTGTACACGTTAAGCCAGCAGAACTGATAGAATATGAGGAAAACTGATATAGGTAGGACGAGCAGTACAGCTGAACACTTTTCACCCACCGAGAAATTAAAGATGAAGGGTCTTGGCCTGAAATGTGAACTGTATACCCTTTTCCCTAGATGCCGCCTGGCCTGCTGGTTTCCTCCAGCATTTTGTGTGTGTTGCATGGGAAATTAGTGAATAATGGGTTCACTGAGCAATCTGGCTGTGCTGGAATCAGAAATTCAGAAGTTAAATCTTCAGGTGTACAAATAGGAAGATCAAAGCCAGCCCCTTGATCTTTATTGCATTTGGTTGTAATATAAAATAAAGGAAGTCAGGTCTTGGAGTATTGGTGTCGTTTTGATCTTCGTCTTTAAAAATGGACGTGTTTACCCTAGAATCAGTGCAACATAGATTCAACAAATGGACTGCTGGAACGAATGGCTTGTATTTTAATAATAAAAGATTGTGGGATATTAGCTTGTGCTCGCTGGAGGGAATTACATTGAGGCATACAAGCTTCTAGGAGGGCTTGACAGGATGAAGCCAATGCACCATTTCCTCTCAGTGGAGAAGGCAGATGTAAAGAGTTGGCTATTTGGTTCAGAGGATATTCCCCAATGCACATAGTTGTAAATCTTCAGAACTCTATGCCTCAAGGGCTCTGGATGTTCATCAAAGGGCTGTGGATGTTCATCAAAGGGCTGTGGAAATTAGAGTATGCGGGCATGGGATAGCAAAGTAAATATTATTGAATGGCAGAACACTTGAGGGAAAGTATAGAATATATTTTATGCTGTTAAAACAGAATGGTACAGGATTAATAAATTATAGCATCTACTTAAGAATCTTACACATACCTTCTTGTGATTACAGATCCCCGAACATTAATAAAATCTAAACTTGTATGATTAATGAGCACTTCTGTGGTCTGTTCAGATGTCACATGCTAAAAGTCCTGACTAGTATTGCAAAGAGAGCAGAGAAGTAATTTTGATGAAATAATTTTTGTATTTATTCATTTTTCATGATGTGGTTTCACTGGTAAAGCCAACATATACTCTTAATACCCAATTAACATTTTGCAAAGAGGAAGGAGGCCTTTTAGCCCATTGATTCCATGCTGGTTTTCATTATCAGTCCCATTCCCCGTCTTATTTCTTTGCAGTCCAACAAGTTACTCTCCACCTTGCGCATCAACCTTCCCATGATATCTGTTGCCACATACCTCACTAAGGGGCAATTTTAAGGTACAATTAGACCATTTATGCATTTGTTGGATTTGGGGGGAAATTCACCTTTTTTTTCCTCTCTTTCGTGGTACTCGACAAGGCTGTCCTCTTAGTCCCCTATTATTTGATATTGCATTAGAACCTCTTGCAATTGCTATTCGAGAATCTTCAAATATTACTGGGATAACTCGGGGATTAAAGTCCCATAAATTATCACTCTATGCTGATGATTTACTTTTATATATTTCTAATCCTGAGAGATCTATTCCTGCTGTTTTAGAGTTATTAGCACAATTTGGTCTTTTCTCAGGTTATAAATTAAATCTTAGTAAGAGTGAACTTTTTCCGATTAATAAACATCTTCCCTTATATTATAAATTTCCATTTAAATTGATTAATAATTACCTTTCATATCTTGGGATTAAAATTACTTGTAAACATAAAGATTTATTTAAGACTAACTTTTTACCATTAATAGACCATATTACTCAACTTTCATCTAAATGGTTTCCCTTATATTTAACTTTGATTGGTCGTATTAATGCAGTTAAGATGTTTTTTTTGCCAAAATTTTTATATGTGTTTCAGGCATTACCAATTTTCGTTCCTAAATCTTTTTTTGATAAAGTCGACTCTAAAATTTCTTCATTTATTTGGCAGAATAAGAATCCGAGACTGGGTAAAATACATTTACAGAAAGCTAAGAGAGATGGAGGTTTAGTATTACCTAACTTTAGATTTTATTATTGGGCTATTAATATTCGACATATGAAATTTTGGTTACTTGACCGGGATATACTATCTATTCCTAAATGGGTAGCATTGGAATTACAATCTGTTCAGGGTTATACACTTGGTTCTATTTTAGGTTCATCTCTTCCTTTTGATTCGAAACGCCTTAAGCAGGTCTCTAACCCGATCGTTAAATATGCTTTGCGTATTTGGTTTCAATTCAGAAAATTTTTTGATCTTAATCAATTCGGGTTAGCGATTCCTATTTTAGGTAACATATTTTTTCCTCCCTCTTTTACGGATCGCGCTTTTCAAACTTGGAAGACTAAGGGTATTTTACGGTTTTTGGATTTATTTTTAGATGGTTCCCTTATGTCTTTTGAACAATTATCTAATAAATATAACTTATCAAGAATACATTTTTTTAGATATTTACAAGTTAGAAATTTCCTAAGTACTATATTTTCTTCCTTTCCAATGCTTCCTCCTATATATATTTTAGATTCGATAATTAATCTTAATCCATGTCAGAAAGGTGCATCGGCTATGATTTATAATATTATTATGAAACTTAGGAAAGCTCCATTTGATAAGATTAGGGTAGATTGGGAACAGGAATTGGGGCTTACCATTTCTGTGGATGATTGGGGGCAGATTTTACAATTAGTTAATACTTCTTCTATTTGTGCTAAACATTCCCTAATTCAATTTAAAGTGGTGCATAGAGCACATATGTCCAAAGATAAGTTAGCGCGTTTTTACTCGCATATTAATCCTTTCTGTGATAGATGTTCGGGGCAGATAGCCTCTTTAACTCATATGTTTTGGTCTTGCCCTACTTTGGAAACTTTTTGGAGAGATATTTTCAATATTATTTCTAAGGTATTAAATATAGATATCTCTCCTCACCCTATTACTGCTATCTTTGGACTACCTAAAATTTCTAGTAATCTTTCCCCTTCAGCCCGTAGAATGATTGCATTTCTTACTTTAATGGCGAAAAGATGTATTTTACAACATTGGAAAGAGCTTAATGCTCCAACTACCTTTTTTTGGTTTTCTCAGACGATTTTATGTTTGAATCTGGAGAAAATTAGAAGTAACCTTTATGATTCTTCATTTAAATTTGAACAGATTTGGGGACCTTTTATTCGATATTTTCATTTAATGTAATATTTACCCTTCTTGTTTTTTTTCACTGTTTTAATGGAGGTCGGGATTGAGGACGTGATTTTAAGTTTAACTCTGTTTGGTTTCAAGTTAGCCCATTGCTTTGCTTTGCTTTTAGTTAGTTGCACGGTGGGTTTTTTTTTGGGGTTTTTTTTTCTTTTTTTCCATTGATATATATAAAATCTAGTATACTATTATGTTATCTTGGTTTCTTATGCTTAAATTACATTGTTTGTAGTATTTTCTTTTTGGTATTGTTATCTTTTGGAATTTTATTATACTTTAACATTGTATTAATGTTTATATGGCTTACCTTTTTTGTATACTTACTCAATAAAAAGATTTAAAAAGAAAGAAAGGATTTGGGGGGAAAATAGAGCACTCAGCAAAAAAACAGATATAGAGCATTCAGAATCAGGACCAGAACATGGGCATGTGAGGCTGTGAGGCAAAAGTATTAATTGATACACCAGCATACCACCCATCACTCCTTTTAAACTCAAAAGAACCCCAGTTCCTATGGTTCCCTTTGATCTCATCAGGGATAAGTTTTCTCCAGATTTCTTTAAATTCCAAGGGCCCTGCTTCCTACATTGCCTTAAAACTTACTAGCGAACTATTTTCCATGCTCCATTCTAAATTTATTAGGAGATGGCTCCAGTGCTCCCTTTAAACTCACCAGGCTCATGGTAAAGCTGATTATACTACTGTGTAAAAGTTTAGAAAAGGAGAATTAAAAACATGTAGGGGTATTAATGGGTGTAGTATCTAATTATTGAGAATATTTGCCATTTCAGCACTGGAAAACTCATGAGGATGGTGGTTGAAAGGAATTTTACTGTACATTCAATATATAACATAGAAATAGGCAATGTGGCCGAGTCTGTTCATGCAAGGAGGTTTGCTATTTCTCTATACTGATCCCACATTCCTTCTCTTATCCATCATTCAATATAGCTTAGAAAGTTGGAGCAACGCACAAAATGCTGGAGAACACAGCAGGTCAAGCAGTACCTATGGGGAGAAATGGGCAGTGGACGTTTCAGGTGGAAAGAAAGAGGAGAGAAACCAGTATAAAAGGGTAAAGAGAGGGATTAGAGCAAGGGCTAGCAGGTAATAGGTGATTCCAGGCGAAGTGGAAAATAGGCGGGTGAGGGAGAGGGGGAATTGGAAATGATGTAAGAAGCTGTATAGCATATTTAAATCTGTCCCAAATAGGTATTATTCATTTTCATTGAGGTGTTCTTCTACAGCTGTTTTGAATTGTTGCTTAAGTACGCTATCACCCAACTTATACTTCTATCTCTTTTTTCCACGTTCCAGTTTCTTTATTTTTGTTTTGATGGTAGGTATTACTGGATGGTGATCTGAACCGCAGTCTGCTCTTGGGTAGGCTTTAGAATTTGTGATATTATTCTAAAGCATTCATTGATGGTAATGAAATCCATTTGATTCCTTGTTCTATCTCCAGGGCTAATTCAAGTACACAATCCAGGTGAATGGTTTTTATACCAAGTATTGTTGATCACTTGGTTGTTTCTGACACACCAATCAGTAAACCTTTCTCCATTTTCATTTTTCTCCCCTAATCCAAAAGGTCTTATGATGTTATCAACCCTTTCCTGTCCAACTTTGGAGTTAAAATCTCCCATGACTAGTTTTATATCCTGAGATTTACATTGCTCATAAGCACTGTTGAGATCTTCATAAAACTTGTTGATATCCTCTTCATCCGCATCATTTGTTGGCGCATGGGCTTGGATTATGCAAATGTTAAAAGGGTTACCCCTTAATTTAACTAAAAGCAGCTGGTCAGATATCGCCCAATATCCCATAAGACATTTTGATACTTGTTTGTTTAAAATAATTCCAACTCCATACATATGCTGTTGACATCCAGAATACATTATCAGAGAACTATTCTTAGTGAATTTGCCACTGTTGGTCCATCTAATTTCTGACAGGCCTAAGATATCAACTTCCAACTTTTTCATTTCATTTAAAGTGCTGTCCAACTTTCCTTTCTGGTAAAGTGTACAGATGTTCCATGTTGCTACCCTTAGCCTTTCCCTATTGCTTACAGTCCCTGGATGATGGTCTGGTGTCACCTGCAGCACATGACTACCCCCTACCGAGCGAAATTACTGGAATTAAGAAAACCTCCTCTATAGGATGCATAAGATCAGCAGACAGATCCATACTAACAGATCCAGATAAAGTATGCGAGAGGTGGATTCAGTATATAGAGCAGCTTTTTGAAGATAATAAAGGGGAACCCCCAGATATTAAACACCCTAATTCTGGCCCACCTATTACCGAAGAAGAAATAACTAAAGCAATGAAAAGCATGAAACATGGTAAAGCCACTGGACCTGATGAAATTTCAGTGGAAATGATACAAGCCCTAGAAGATCTGGGCTTAGATATTCTCTTTGAACTGTTTAATGGCAAATATGAGTCTGGTGTATTGCCTGATGATCTCTTGAAATCAGAATTTATAACTCTGCCAAAAATTCCTGAGACTATTCACTGCAAAAATTATAGAACAATCAGTCTTATGAGTCACATAATAAAGATTTTGTTGAGAATTGTTCTGAGTCGAATTAAAACAAGTTGAGGCCAGAAACTTCTAAACTGCAATATGGGTTTATTGAGGATAGAGGAACTAGAAATGCAATTTTCATACTACAAATGCTTTCAGAAAGGGCAATTGAATATCAAAATGACGCCTTTTTATGTTTTGTTGATTTCACTAAAGCTTTCGACAAAGTGCAACATGAAAAATTATTTCAAATTCTCGCTAAACTAAACATTGACGGAAGGGACCAACAACTGCTTCAAAATTTATATTGGAATCAAACAGAGACAGTAAAAATTGATGATAATATAAGCAGTTGGACTAAAATTCAGAGAGGAGTTGGACAGGGATGCGTTGCCTCACCGGAATTATCTAATATCTATAGTGGAATGATTCTCAGAGAAATAGAAGACGTAGATGGATAAGAATTGGAGGCGTTAACATCAACAATATAAGATATGAAGACGATACCACCTTAATAGCAAGTGCTGCAGAAGACTTACGGTACAAGAAGTGCAGATTTTGGTCTAACCAACAACTGTAAAAAAAACCAAATGTATGGTAATATCAAAACAGCAGGATACTCTCAACTGCCAATTGTACATCAGTAACCAAGAGATTGAACAAAAGACCAGCTTTAATTACCTTGGTAGTTTTATATCACAAGATGCTAGAAGTAAAGTAGAAATAAAAAGAAGAATTGCCATTGCCAAAACCAACTTCCAAAAAATGAAACCCATCTTTACCAACAGACACCTTTCTATGACAACAAGGCTTAGGCTACTAAACTGTTACATCTGGTCAATCTTGCTGTGTGCTTCCGAAACATGGACTATAACACCAGAACTCCAAAGGAACTTAGAAGCAACAAAAATGTGGTTTCTTAGAAGAATGCTGAAAATATCATATAGAGATAGGGTAACTAGTGAGACAGTACTCCAAACAACAGGAATTCTGCAGATGCTGCAAATTCAAGCAACACACATCAAAGTTGCTGGTGAACGCAGCAGGCCAGGCAGCATCTGTAGGAAGAGGTGCAGTCGACTAGTCCTGACGAAGGGTCTTGGCCTGAAACGTCGACTGCACCTCTTCCTACAGATGCTGCCTGGCCTGCTGCGTTCACCAGCAACTTTGATGTGTGTTGCTTAGACAGTACTCCAATGTGGCCATACAAGAAGATCTTTAATGAGAACATTAAATGAGAGGAAACTTAAATTCCTGGGCCATGTCATTAGAAAGGAAGAAATAGAATGCCTTACATTACAAGGCTGGATGCCTGGGAAACGCGGAACAGGAAGGCAAAGAAGGAAATATATGGACACTGTGAAAGAACTAACAGATCTAAGTGTGCGAGATATCATTGACACTGCGAGGGATCATTCGATGTGGAGAGCCATGATTGCCCAAGCGTGTAACGCGCAAGGCACATGAAGAAGAAGAAGTAAGAAGCTGGGAGGTGATAGGTGGAAGTGACAAAGGGCTGAAGAAGATGGAGTCTGATAGGAGAGGACAGTGGACATGGAATGAATAGAAGTCAGTGAGTAGAGTACCAGAGGGAGGAATGTGTGGGTGATGAGCAGATTGCGAGGAGAGGGGAGGGAAAGGAAACGGGATGATGGAACAGGTGGGATAAAGGAAAACAAGGGGGCAGAGGAGTGTGGTTAGAGAACTCAATGTTGGTACTGTCAGGTTGAAAACTAGCAAGGCAGAATAAGAAGTGCTACTCCTCTAATCTGTGGTAGTAGAGGAGGCCATGGACAGATTTATTTGTGTGGAATGAGAAATGGCAGTAAAATGGTGACCACTGGGAGATCCAGACTATTATGGCAGATGGAGCTAAGGTAGTTGATGAAGTGTCGTCCCAATCAGCATCAGATCTCACTGACGCAGAGGAGGCTGCACTAGGAGCATTGTACGCTATAAATGACACTAATGGATTCACATGAAAGCTGAAAGGACTACTTAGGGCCCTGAATAGAGAGAAAGAGGAGCTTTAGGGGTAGGAAGGATTGTCTGGAGGGGGTTTGGTGAGGAGGGGCAGGCAGATAATGGAATCACTGAGGAAGAAATCCCTACAGAAAGCAGAGATGAAGAAGAAGATGCGCCTAGTGGTGGGATCCTGCTGGAGATGGCGGAAATTGGGAATGATATGTTGGGTGCAGAGGGTCATGGGGTGACTGGTGTGGACAAGGGGAAGCCTATCCCTCTTATGTCTGGGGGAAATGGGTTGAGGGCAGAGGTGTGTGAAATAGAAGAGATGTTGGTGAGGGCTCCATAGATAGCATTGGGGGAGGAACCACTTTTTTCTGTAAAAAGAAGACACCTTACATGTTCTGTGGAATTCTCTGCCACAGGAAACTGTTGAGGCCAGTTCATTGGCTATGTTTAAGAGGGAGTTAGATATGGCACTTGTGGCTACAGGGGTCAGGGGGTATGGAGGGAAGGCTGGGGCGGGGTTCTGAGTTGGATGATCAGCCATGATCATAATAAATGGCGGTGCAGGCTCGAAGGGCTGAATGGCCTACTCCTGCACCTATTTTCTATGTTTCTATGAAATAGAAAGCCTCACCTTGAGAAAAGGTGCAGCAGAGAGGGAGGTCTTGTGAGAAAGAATAGCGTCCTTGAAAGTGTCAGGGTGGGAAGGTGTGTACTTAATGTTTCCAGCATCTGCATTCTTTCTTGTCTCTTAAAAAGTTAGTATGGTTTATAGCTGACCTGCTGAGTATTTCCAGTAGTTCCTGTTTTTATCTTATATTACCAACATATGGTTTCTTTTTTATTTTCACTACATTTATAACTCAGACGCAAGAACTACATTCTACAACATTCCAATTCCCAGTAAATTTGTTCCTCTTGTTTTCTCTTAACTCTATTACAACAAATCTTATTTCAGTGAACTCTTAATTATTTCTGGGAAAATTTCTTCATATGTCTAACATTTATGGAGTCTTGAAATTTGCCTTTTTCTGTTTTAATTGCACAAACTTGCACTTCCTTTAAAAGATTTTCCATGATCAATTTTTAATCCTTTGAGGCAATTTCCCTTGCTTATCACCTCAATGAACTTACTCATTTTTCTAAAATCAACCTATCCCAAGCTGCACTCTTGATTTTTATTAAATGGGTTTTGCATGTTAACATTCTTAGCTTCCTGTTCCAGAGGCGCACGCTGGCATAAAACACCAAGTGGTAAGAAACCTCTCTCATTATTGACATAAAACCTTTATCAGTGAGTCAGAAATAAATGAGGCAAATTATAAGCAACTATTCCACAGGTTTGTGTAAATGTTGCAAAATCCCATTTGCGTGTCTCCATTTATTCCTTCCTGTGCCAACCAAAGAGCTGATGTTCAGAATCTCCTGGAACAAGTAATTTTGCTTTTCTGATCAGAAACAGATTTCTCATTCTTTTATGTTTAGGAGGGTTTACAGTAGAGATTCATCAATATAACAATCCCATTTGTATCTTTGATCTCTAAGCATATTGACTCTCTGTCATGTCTTGTGAATGCAGCATTTTTTCCTTTAACCAGGACTGTACCTCTTATTTTTTTCACCAATCCCACCTCTTCTCCAAGTATTTTAATCTTCTGCTCATCGTCCATTCATATTGTAATCTGGTTTTTGCTATATTGATACCACTTTGCAGACTGTTACTTCTAAATCACCCTGTTTACTTCCAGGTCTCTGATTTCGAACTAGTTCCTTGAAAAGGGTTGTGATACTGTTATTTATTGAGTCACTGGGGGACAGATGGCCATTAAAAATCTCAGAATATGTTAGTTAATATTGACCTACAACCCATAACAGAAAGGACAAGGTTGCTTACAAACAACTAGGTAGCTCAGACATGGTAGTTTGCGGCAGTGGGCTACTTCTTCTCCGTCATTTTCTTCAGCTGCCCAGGGTGGGAAAGGTTACACCCTGAAATGTTCTAACAGCTTTGTGCCTCACCCCTCCCAGAATCTGCTTTGAGATCTCTGTTTTATTGCTGACTTTGGGGCCTTGAAATTCCCCAGATCGCTTACTAATCAACTCACCCTTCCAGATGAAAGGTGGCAGGTAGCAAGCAAGACAGTTTCTACTAGCCTGGACATTTCTCCAAGATACGTTTCCTTTTGTTGAGGTGCCTAGTTAACTTTTGAAGTGTACTTAATAAAACAAAGAGGTCTGATTAGCTCCACGTTCAAACTCTTTTCAAGCTGAAGTAAATTATTTGAAATTATGTTCTCCACTGATATCTTCCTTACCTTCCAGGACACTGCTAACATATGAAGAACAGTTATTCAGCATAAATGGACCCTAACCCAGTAATTGTAGAAATATATATATAAGGGTACTGGCTTTCTCACAAACCATAACTCTAAACTGGCTTTTGTCTTTGTAGGTTTTTATTAATTTCAAACCTATTGTCTCT
The DNA here is from genome assembly GCF_963921235.1 of Mobula hypostoma. Lineage (NCBI taxonomy): Eukaryota > Metazoa > Chordata > Chondrichthyes > Myliobatiformes > Myliobatidae > Mobula > Mobula hypostoma. The sequence goes on along the minus strand of NC_086118.1, from coordinate 20,381,620 downwards.
TGTTGGCATAACACTATATCTTTTACAGATTGTTGCTGCATAAATACATTTTCTTTGTTTGCATTTTAAGCATCACCTTTCTTTAAATCAGTGGTTTTAATGCTTCACGTTTGTCACTTGGAGAAAGGTAAATTCAGTCAGGTTTTCCGTTCTTGATTCAGTGATTCCAAGAGAATTGTGTGACAATGGAAAACAAAACAGAACTGGGTTTACCTGCAATGTTAACCTATAGGGAATCCTGCATGTGGACTCCCAAATACTTTGCACATCTGAGCTTTGAATTTTCTCTCTGTTTAGAAAATACTCTTTGCTTTTATTGCTTTTACCAAAGTGCGTGACCATAAACCTGCCTGCTCTATATTCCTTCTGCCACTTCTTTGCCCAGTCTCCCAATCCGTCCAAGTCTTTATGTAGACTCCCTGCACCTCCACCTATCTTTGTATCATTTGAAAACTTGGCCACAATGCGATCAATTCCTTCATCTAAATCACTGACATATATGTGAAAAGAAGCGGTCCAAACACTGACCTCTGGGGCTGAGCCTCTTGTCTTAGTCTTTTCCACTATCAAAAACATCCTCCTTACTTCCACTCTCTCTAAGCCGTTCAATATTCAGTAGGTACCAATCAGATCTCCCCTTGTTTTTCTAAACTCCAGTGAGTACAAGCCAGAGCTATCAAACCTTCCTCATACTTCAATCCTTTCATTCCTGAGATCCCCCCCATTAATCTATGATAAGCTTCTTCACTATTCGCAACACCTCCTAACTTCGTGCCACCCACAAACTTACTTGCACAAGTATGTTGTCCAGGTGAGCAAAAAGAAATCTAAGTCTTTTAGTACAGAGCCCATCAGCTGTTGGAAAGTCTGTACTGCATTTCTCAGCCCAAACGACATGTGCAAAAACTCAAAGAGGATGAAGAGGGATTATCACTGCCGTCTTGGGAACGTCCTCCGAGCACACAGGCACCTGATGGTAGCCCCGAACTAGAGTGACTTTGGGAAAAATTAACTTTTCGGCTAAATGTGTCAAAAAAGTCTTGGATGTGTGGGACCAGGTAACGATTGGGGGGGTGGTGGCCTCGTTCAGGCGTCAGTAATCACCACATGGGCGGCAACCACCATCAGACTTAGGAACCACATGGAGGGACGAAGCCTGGGGGCAACTTGACTGGTGTACAATGCCAAGTCTTTCTACGTTGGCAAACTCAGCCTTCGCGGTTGCCACCTTTACTGTGTCCAGACTACGCACGCGGGCATGGACTGACAGGACGCTTGTAGAGATGCGGTGCTTGACCCAGATTTTGTGACTATAGTGGAGAAGGTGGGCTTGGTGAGGTCTGGGAATGCACCCAGCAGTCGAGTAAACTCACATGCAGTGGTGCATGTGCTTGACAGAGATGTTGTGGGGAACTTACTGGGGGAGCAGAGTAATGACCCAAAGTCCTTGACATCCGTAATTCTGGCAGTTCCTAAGATCGACTAATAGTCCTTGGACACAGAGGAAATCTACACCGAGCAGAGGTCTAGCCACTTTACCCAGGACAAAGTCCCAGGTGTAACGTCGCCCTCTGAAGCATGGCATCACCGTAAGTTGTCCCGTAAGTCTGGATCCTGCCACTGTTGGCTGGTTCCAGTGAGATTTCATTGCTCTTTGCCTTCCCATCAATAGGTGATGCTGGCAGCACTCACTTGAGCACCCTTGTCGCACAGGAAGTGTCGCCCTGAAAGGGTGTCCGTAATGAAGAGTAGACGACCCTGGAGCTGGAACCCACAGTGTTTACAGACCTCTGAAGTCCCAATGTGCTGGCACTGTTGAAGCTGCAAGGTGGCCAGCACCTCCTAGCATTCACACCAGAGTGAGCGCGGTAAAAATGCAGGCCTGGCATTGTCTTTTTAACGGACATGGGCATCCTAATTTTGGGGTCTGGCTGACCGGGCTTATTGAGGTAGAGAATGGAGGAGGAAGGTTGCACCACTGCCTGGCTGAGTGTAGACTATCAGCGATTTTAGCAAGCTCCCTATAGTCCATCATGGATGAATTAGCAAGGGCTGTGCGAACTGGATCAGGCATTTGCTGCATGAAGAGTTCTTTAAAAATAAAACACAGACGGTGACTTCCCAGGAGAGACAGAATGCATACATCAGCTCCAACAGCTTAGTGTCGACGAGGCCGGGCAAGGAGAGCCACTGTTTGGCACGCTCAGACTCTAATAGTTCAAAAGTCTGTAAAAGGTGAGTTTTCAGCGATCAGTATTTATCGTGTTCAGATGGGTGTTCTAGGACCGGGGTCCCCAACCTTTCTCGCACCGCGAACCAGTTTAATATTGACAATATTCTTGCGGACTGGCCGATCAGGGGTGGGGGGGTGTTCAAGTAGGTTTAATCTCACCTCAGCATGTCTTTTACAGTTAGGGTTGCCAACTTTCTCACTCCCAAATAAGGGACAAAAATAGCAGTCAAATCCCGGGACACTTTACCCCAGGAAAGACTACCATGACCATGTGCGCATGCGTGACGTGCGCGTACGTGCTGATTTTTTTTCCACAAATCGGTTTTACCTTCATCTTCTCGACTACACTGTACATACATTATTTCTACTTTATATAGGCTGTGTATTTATCATATCATTCCTGCTTCCACTATATGTTAGTGTTATTTATTTTCGATTTTATGTGTTATTTGGTATGATTTGGTAGGTTATTTTTTGGGTCCGGGAACGCTCAAAAATTTTTTCCCGTATAAATTAATGGTAATTGCTTCTTCACTTCACGCCATTTAGGCATGAAAGGTTTCATAGGAATGCTCTACCTTAGCAGGGGAAATATGGGAGAAGGGCGGTCCTGTATGGAACAAACCAATTTCGCCCGATATACGGGATGTCCCGGCAAATACGGGACAGTTGGCAACCCTATGTTCAAGTTCAACAGTGCGTGACAGGGAATGAGGAAAGGTGTAGCTGACTCATATTGTTTCCTCACGGCCTGGCAGCGCATGCTCTGCGGCCCAGTACCGGTCCGTGGACCAGTGGTTGGGGACCGCTGTTCTAGTAGACCCACCATTTGAGCAGCCGTGGAGTTACTCAGCAATGCTACCACATAGAAATATTTGGTGTTGTCGGTGGTGATTTCTCACAGCACAAATTAGGCCTTGGCTTCTAAAAACCAAGCAACAACATTTTGCTCCCAAAACTCCAGCAGTTTCAAAGTGACTGTATTGGCCGTCCTGTTCAATAACTCTGAATCATCCTAGAGCATCAGGGTCACCAGTGTAGGTTTTCCAAATAAAAATGGCGTGAGGCATTTAACATTTAAGAAAATCCGTAGCAACTCATTTATTGTACTCCAAACTCCGAACACAAAGCGTGGTAAAAGTACTTCATGTAATTACATCATCATGTCAGAGCAGTCTCCCAATGCCAAATCCTAACTCAATATTGGTGGCTCTGAGTTATGGACATTTCCAGTAATTATATTACCCTACACCTTCAGCTGCTGAGACTCTAAACTCTGAAATGCCCGCTCTAAATCTTCACATTGCCAGCCCTTTAAGATTCACTTTAAAAAAATCTCAATTGTGCTAATAGCTCCAATATGCTTTGATTTCAAGTTTTGCTCATTAATGTACCAGTGGATTGCCCTGGATATTTAATTATATTAAATTAATTCTATAAATGTAAGTTGATATTATGGGAGGATGTCAAGAAGAAGAGTCCAATAATTCAAGAAAGGTATTTAGAATAAAATTAAATGTAAAAATTAAAGAATCATAGCAAATTAATTGAGCAGTTAACATATTTCACAAAATAAGTTTTGTTCATTTGATGAATGGAAATATTCTTCAGTTGAAATCCAAGTGAGCCACACAGCCACAGTAAATGGGTAGCCAATACCAAGTCGTCAGCTCGTAAGAATAATGACAATAATTGAAATATTGTTCTCTAGTTATTTACTCCTCATTGGTTCTCCATCCATCCCCTACGTGGGGCTTCTCTCTTATGTTACTAAATGTTCAGCTCCCTGTTGGTTCATGTATTCAACAGAATTTGTAAAGAAGGTTTACTTTGTGTCATGACTTTCATAACCTCAGGACATTTCAAATTTGTCTGTAGCCAAGGTCGTGTATTTAAATATAAACTAACGGCTTTAATGTAGGAAATAGGCCAATCAACCTGTCCACAGAATCTCCCACAATCGCGGTGAAGAACAAATATTAGCTAACCATTAAAATATTGAAGTTTGAGATGGTAAACTGCTACATTTTTATTAAATCAACTGAAAATGAATTTATGAGCAGAAAATAAGCATTTTAAATGTCAACCCTCTATTTCATTCATGATTACATGATTTAAAATAATTGAAAATGACTTTAAAATTTATGCTGAAGCATTTGACATAAATGTGTTTGAAATCCTGCCGGAAGTGTAATTAAGAAAAAAAACATACTCTGTAGTACCCAGCTGAACCCCTGCATTTGGCAGAGTCTCACAATCTTGAGAGTGTGGTTGACCAAGATATATTGGAATCTCAAAATAAATAATAAAATTGCAAAAAACCTTGAGAACAAATGGTTTCAGGTGTAATTTATTTCATTTTTAAAATTCCCTGCTTGTTTCCAATGGTTTAGGCTTTTACACTAGAATCAAATCTTAATTATTTCTCTGGATATAGGACTTGCTGTCAAGGCGAGGATTGATGACCATTCCTAAATGCATTTGAGAAGAGAATGATGAGCTACAGAGTTATTCAGCAAAGAAGTCCATAGTTTTGAAACAGAAACAGGAAGTATAATCCATACAGGTATAATAATACAGGTCCATAATCCCTTATCCAAAATCCTTGGGGCCAGTTGCATTTTGGAATTCAGAATTTTTCGGATTTCAGAATCCCTCTATATTGGTTCAGGGACACCCCGCAAATACCAAAAAGCACATATGCTCAAGTCCCTTATTTAACCTGTCTCAGTACGGGGGACTTTAGGACCCAGCAGAACACCGGACCTACGCACATCCTCCCATATACTTTAAATCATCTCTAGATTACTTATGATACCTAATACAATGTAAATGCTATGTAAATAGTTGTTATACTGTATTGTTTAGGGAATAACTGACGTCTGGCAGCCTCTGCTAGTGCTGCCACGTCACACCTGAGTGACGTCAGCTGTTGGCGAAAAAAACTTCGGTTTTCAGAGCTTTTTGGATTTCAGAATTTCAGATAAGGGATTGTGAACCTGTATATACACTCAGTGGCTACTTTATTTGGTACATCTGTACCTCTGTTCGTTAGTGCAAATATCTAATCAGCTACTCAAAGCATAAAAGCATGCAGACATGGTCAAGGGGTTCAGTTGTTCTTCAGACCAGACAACAGAATGGGGAAGAACTGTGATTATAAGTGACTTTGACCATGGAATGATTATTGCTGCTAGATGGGTTGGTTTGAGTATCTCAGCAACTGCTCAACTCCTGGGATATTCATGCACAACATTCTCTGGAACTTACAGAGAATGGTGCAAAAAATGAAAACAAAAATCCATTTCTGTGGGTGGAAATACCTTGCCAATGAGAGAGCTCAGAGTAGACTGACCAGAGTGGTTCAAGCTGACAAGTAGGCGACAATTTTATGTGTGTTGCTGAAGATTTTCAGCATCTCTTGTACTTATTACTTTCCTACCATCCTATCCACTTGTAAAAGATTAAATTTTAGTCATGTACATTGAAACATACAGTGAAATGCATCATTTACATCAATGAACAACATGGTCTGAGGATGGGCTGGGGGCAGCCTGCAGTGCACAGTGCTCCTCGACCAATAAAATATGCCCACAATTTTCTCACTCTCACTCATACATCTTTTGGAATGTGGGAGAAGACTGGAGCATGTGGAGGAAACCCATGCAGCCATGGGGAGGACATGCACTGCCTTACAGACAGTTGTGGGAATTGAACCCCAATCTTATAGCCGGCGTTGTAAGCATTATGCTAACCACTACACATAGGGACATGTATCTCTCCAGATATCAATACAGTACTCCAAGGGTCCTGCCATTTACTCTATACTTGCCTCCTGAATTTAACCACCCAAAGTCGGTCACCTCACACTTTTCCCATTCTGTAGTTTCATTATTTTACCTTTGAAAGCTATACTTGAGTTAGACAAGAACCAAGAACCATAATTTCTTTCTCTCAGCAGTTGGAGGAAGCTAGGGTGGCCATTTCCAAATTTCCAAAAAGGAGGACATTGCATACGTGGTCATAGGTTACTATATATATACCGTGCATTTCAAAAAAATTTATTTTTTAAAATAAAATTTAAACCGCATTGCAAAAACAACAAATGCAAACAGACGGTCACTTTAGTTATTTTATTAAATAAAAATTCTAACATGACTTTTTTTGCCTATATAAATCCAGCAAAAACCTAGCTACTTCATCATTAATCGGTGATTTTCTGCCAGATCCCTTTTTCCAATTCAATAATTCATCATTCTGCATATTACATACATGCATTCATACAGTATAAATGAAGAACTGAAAGAAATGAATATTCATTTTTATTCTTGCTGAAGCAGATATGCTAACCAAATTAACTTACTTCACAAACTAAAGGAAGTAGCCTACTTAGGCCTACCATGGACTGCCAGGTATGGATGTCTACGTTTTGTATTTCTGCCCTTTACTTGCCATCTCCAGGAGTTTTTTGTACATGGCTGGGCACTCTTCTGAGAAGTGTTACATACTTGGAGCTCTGCTTTGACTGAGTCCACTTGCAGACGGTTTCTCTTGTTTCTCCAAGCTGAGGTCATCATTGAAAAAACGCGTTCTGTGTGAGCATTGCTGCGTGGAATAGAGAAGATATAAGCATTCACCTTCTTCAGGTTTGTAAAAGGGATCTCAGAGTTACTGAACAGCTTGAGATAACATTCTTCACTATGGCTATCTACCATCTCAAGAGTATTGATAATTGCCTCCACAATCCCATACTCTTCATATAATTCATCCATATCAATATCTTGAAGGTTACAGGCCTTGACTGCATCACAGAATTCTCCAAAAGGTATGGCATTTGTTAGGCTCAATTTTGACACTTTGTTATGAAAGCTGTTTTCAGAGAAAAGTTCTTTATGAATCTTTCATAGAAAACAATGAAGTCTGCTTCACATTTCTCAGACACACTAGGGGTAAGCTGGCTAAGCTTGGTGTTCATTGCAAAGCCAAACAAAAACAGTCCTTTACTCTTCTCTCAAGTTTGCTTTTCAGTTCAGCCATTAGCTTAAATACTGAAATTATGCTGAATGACTTGACTTCTAGTACTTCAATAGCGTCTGAGAACAATTTAGGAGTGTGACTAAGGAAGAAGAAAGATCTCTGACGATTTACTGGCATTTCCTTCATCTCCAAAGCACTTCCACAGTATCTTGGGGGCACTCCTCCTCACCTAGACTCTGAAATAACTTTTTAGGACTTCCCAGCACTTAAGGACTCTGTCAATAGATGGCAAAAGAGAAAGCCATCTAGTCACCACATGCCGTAACAGATTACAATTATCAACATCCACAAGTTCACAGAATTCCTTTAACTGTGCTGTTCTTTTAGCTGAGACGCTGAAATGGTTGTACATTTCGAGCACAATAATTTCAACATCAACTTCCAGTTTTCCTGTAGCAAATCTTGTTGCATTGTACAAAACATGGGCCAGACAATTTGCAGCAAAAATGTTCTTTTGAGCCATTTTCAGTTTTTGATAAACACTGTTGTGTTTTCCATAGTTTACACTTGCATTGTCAGCAGTGTACGTAGACACTTTATTCAGATCCAGACCTGACGTCTCTAGTTGAACCAGTAGCTGATTTGTTATGTCCTCTGATGATTCATTGTTATCGCTATAAAAGTCAAGTAACACATGTTGCACTCCCTTCTCAAAATCAAAGTATCTCAGAAGTATTGGGAAACACTTTGTTGCACCTTTGTTTGAAGCATCACTTGCTACTGAAAAGGGCAAGCCATGTTCCTTGATATGATTGAAACGTATAAGATCCTAAAGGGATTGGACAGGCTAGATGCAGGAAGATTGTTCCCGATGTTGGGGAGGTCTAGAACGAGGGGTCACAGTTTGAGGATAGAGGGGAAGCCTTTTAGGACCGAGGTTAGGAAAAACTTCTTCACACAGAGAGTGGTGAATCTGTGGAATTCTCTGCCACAGCAAACTGTTGAGGCCAGTTCATTAGCTATGTTTAAAAGGAAGTTAGATATGGCCCTTGTGGCTACAGGGGTCAGGGGGTATGGAGGGAAGGCTGGGTTCTGAGTTGGATGATCAGCCATGATCATAATAAATGGCGGTGCAGGCTCGAAGGGCCGAATGGCCTACTCCTGCACCTATTTTCTATGTTTCTATGTTTCTATATACTCCACATGCTTTTGTACAGAATACGGTGCTAGAATATTTTTACACAGAGCTTTTGCTTTAGTTTTCCCACATGTTACACCTTTCACTGTCACTGAGTCACTGTATATTTCTTTGTCAACTTTTACTCCACAATCAACACTTCTGTATGACTGATGATGCTTCACAGCATGATACACCTTACACAGTTCTGCGGCCAAGATTTTGTCATCTTGACTTGATCGAGCTGGGGAGAAAAATGATAACAATGATGACGTACCAGCAGTACGAGTGTTAACTTTATGTTTATCTGTGGCAGCGTGTCATTCAACTGCACTGTCTCCCTTACTGCCAATCTCCACATCACAACGGCAAGGTGTACAAAAAACATGAAAGATACCTTTTCTGCTTTTAGCAGTAAATCCAAATTCTTTGGCCCATTCATGGTTAAATATAGTCTTTCTTTTTGGCATTTCTTTAGGGGCTTGAAACAAGAACGAAAGGGTCAACCACTCTCCACTGCGGTGGCGGCCTTGGGCAGACTGACCCTCTCGGACGTGCTGATGTGACTCGTACACTGCGACTTATCAGCAGTGTTGACAACGGCAACTACATATAATAAAAATACGTTAACGGTTGTTATAGCTTTCAGTTCCCACTGTTTTAAGTATATCTGAGGTAATTTATATAAGTTTTTTAGTCAGACCCAGAAAAGGAGGACAAGTTAACGTACAGCTCGAGCTGGCACCAGACGGAGGAGAGAGTGTTCAAAAGCCGGACTGTCCAGCCTAAAGCCGGACGTCTGGCTTCCCTAGAGAAAGCCCATTTGGCCACAGGGAGAAGATGCAATCTTTATAAAGAGAGTGCTGAAGACAAGGATTGAACCCAGTTCAATGAAGTCCTGAGGCAGCTTCATTTATAAGTAGTTACTTCTATTGTTTGCTCTCGGTCCAATAACTACTTTTCTGTCTATGTCAGTACATTAGTCCCAGGTCCATGTACTTCAACTTTGTTGATCAACCTCAGCAGGTCATTCTGAAAATTCAGATGAACCATTTCCACTCCTCTAGTTGCGTACTCAAAGAACAGTAGATACATTGATTGGTCTTGTATAATTTTCCTTTCATAAATGCTGTTCAACCCCTTTGTTCATTTTAAAATACAATTTTCCTATCACTGATATTATACTTATAGGCTAATGGTTCCCTATCTTCTCTCTCCCTCCTTCCTTAAACAGTGGGGGTGAAATTCCACTTTTAACTTAGAGGAACAAGTTCTCTATCTATAAAACTTCCTAAAATTATAACAAACATATCCACTACTTCTGAAGCTACTTCTCTAGTACTACTTGACTTAGTATTAGTTCTTTTGTTCTTTGTTTGCAGTAGACCTTCAATTCTCTAATAAATCTGGCAGGTGTCGTGTATCTAGGAAATAATTACTTCATGGAAACTTCAAGGCAGAGGAACGTGAGCAGATACAATGGCGGACTTAGCCAGTTCCATCACAGGCACAGCACTTTCCGCAATATCAAGTGCATCTATAACAAGTGATGTCTCAGGAAGGCAACACCCATCATCCTATCACTAAGGACCCTCATCATCTGGACCATGCCTCCTGTTCATTTTTGCCATCAAGGAAAATGCACAGGAGTCAACTTGCACTAATATCTCTATCATAAACATGAGAAAATCTGCAGATGCTGGAAATCCAAAGCAAGACACACAAGATACTGGAGGAACTCAGCAGGTCAGGCAGCATTTAAGGAAATGAATAAATGGTTAAAGTTTCAGGGTGAGATCCTGACGGAGGGTCTCAGGCCGAAACATTGACTAATATCACTAAGTTAGTTTTATTTATTTTGTCATGTAAGTTAAGCATCATTTGTGTTAAATTATGGTTGTAATGTGCTGTACCTCTGCTGTAAACAGTTAATTCTCATGGTATTTATACCTTGAGTATGTACTGTACGCCAATGAAAGTAGATGAATTTGAACTTGAACTTATTCCCCCTTATAAACCCTCCTGTTTTTGTCTGTTAGGGCCTATATTTGCCCTTGCTGTTGTTTTTTTTTCCTTTAAATGTTCTTATTGAAGTCCTGTCAGCCTATCTTTATATTTTTCATCTGTGTACTTTCAAATTCTAGCTTACCTGACTTTATTAAATTTCTGGTCCTCCTTTGCTGATGTTATGGGTAAATGTTAGTCTATTTACAACACTTTAACTCCCACATTTAGTGGATTCACTCATTTGTATGATCAATTCTTTACAAATCCCCTCCTTTATTTCCTTCTCTATTCTGTGCCATCTGTTCAGGTAACAGTGAACATTACATTGTAATTGGGTATTTACAAAACCTAATTCTTTTGTTCCAGTTTTTGATCACAGTTTTCTGCCAATATAAACCATTATATATTTGTATATTAAGATCCTTCTTCAGTTTTGATGGGATTCATTATATTGCACTTGCAGTCTCCAACCACGAGATGACGCTCAGGGATACATCTGTGTGATTTCATTCTCATTCTCTGTCTGTAACAAATTTTGGCCATGACAACCACACATGGGCAAAAATTTCACAACAAACTGAGCACATCCCTAAATGGCAGACAGTTGAGTGTAATGTAATCTGGAATGTATCTTAACTAAGATAAATTTACATGGTGCCATCTACTTGAAGTATGCACTAAAGTTTCCCTTCATCCATCCCATTATTGCTCCAACATGCTGCCTGGGCAAGAAGTACTGGCTCCAGGAGAAGACTGGGAAACAAAAGGTCATTGGTGAATTGGCAGACTAATGGTAGATATGAAGTTTGTTGTCGAGTATCTCAAGCTACTTCTGCAGACATAATAAACAGTTTGGCACCATTGCCTGAACTTGCTTCAGCCTTCAGGGCCAAAGGTTGGGCTCCTTAGTACCTGCTATTGATTGGCAATGTGTTTGAACATTGCAGTGGATTTCTCAACTGGTTACTACCTTGATGTTACAGAGTCAACAGAGTAAAAGCTGTTGAAATTGCTCCGAGGTCAATGGATTTTGGAGGTGATAGGTTAGTGGTGATAGTACGAGATTAATAATTCAGGGACCTGGATGTTGGACAGTCTGAGACACGAATTCAGTTCCCACCATCTGTCACAACCATGGATTTGGCAGCGCTTGTGAATTTGCATGTATCAGCTAATTACTATTTAATGATGATAGTATTTAACTCCATACTTGTCGTCACAGTGCTTGCCCAGACTTGGATGTTTAGATTTTCTTTTCAGCTGCAGCGTAGGCTTCGTTAGACGGTCCCACGTAGCACGATGCTAATTTCTGGTTCTCGACTTTCAGGGGAAGCTCCCTTGACCCCAACCAGACCACCTCTCCTGGCTTGAATGGCCTTACCTGTCGACATAGTCGATCAGCCTGCCGGGAATGTTGTTTCTGGGTGCGCAGCAGAGAAGCCCTGGCTGGTTGGAATGTTACTGGAGCTCTGTGGTGGGGTGGGGGAGGTGGGGGAAGAGTATTTCATCACCTGATTTGTACATGACAGATTAGGTTTGAAGCATCAGGAGGGGAGTCAATATATGAAGACTTTTACATACTGTATTTTAAAAAAACTAAGCCAAGAAGGGATTATATCTAACCATTCTAATCATTTGGTCATTATTGTCACATGCACTGATATACAGTGAAAGCTTTGCAACTGGAAATGCATAGTATGGAATAAATTACACAATCTTTTCTTGCAGGACAGATATTAATCCAGTCCAGAACCTCAAGTACACTAGAACTGAATGAGTCAGTAGGTTTAAGTGGCAGATCCAACAGTCACTGTCTTCGGTTGTGTGAGTTATGACTCCAAGCAGTTGTGAGATTTTCTCTTAATTCCCATTGGCTTCAGTTTTACCAAGGTTCTTTGTTCAAATATCATGAGCAGTTACTCTTATTTTCTCTCTTTTGTTTATGTTTGGGTCAAGTCTGCAGTAGGTTTTGGAGTATAGATGATCTGTCTTCCCACTGTGATTATTAAATTAGCTTATATGAATCAACAGACGGATCGGACGAGCAGCCTCAACATTCGCCAGGCTGACAAAGAGAGTCTGGGAGAACAGAAAGCTGACGATGCACACCAAGGTTGCAGTCTACTGGGCCTGCGTCCTCAGCACACTGCTTTATGGCAGCGAGACCTGGAGCCTCTACTCCAGACAAGAGCGGTGTCTCAACACCTTCCACCATCGCAGCCTGAGACGCATGCTGGACATCAAGTGGGTTGACCGAGTCACCAACAATGAGGTCCTGGCCTGCACCCAGATGCCCAGCCCCTTCATCCTGCTCCAACAAAGCTGTCTCCGTTGGCTGGGCCACGTACATCGCACGTCAGATGGGAGGATCACGAAAGACCTGCTGTACGGGGAACTGGAGGCAAGGGAGCATAAGGGCGGCCCCATCTTTGTTTCAAAGATGGCTGCAAGAGAGACATGAAGTCACTGAACATGAACGTCGAGAGGTGGGAGGACATTGCAAGCGATCGCTCTCACTGGAGGCTGGAACACAGACTGAAGCAAGACTTTCCAGGTGCAGATCCATGGTCTCGCGAGACTAACGGATGCCACAACAACATGAATTTATTAAGAAGCTTAGAATCACATGCATGAAATATCTTGTTCAATCTTTAAGAATTATCTGAACTGTACCTGTAGTGTAGTCAATAACTATATCTGTAATTTCTGCAAATGTTTCAATCCTGCAGAATTTTTAATTTCGGTATTGAGGAGAAATTCAGAGCCACGTGGAATGGTTTGCGTTCCAGATTAATTGAGAGTATCTCGGTTACTTCAACCAGCAGACAGCAGAAAGAAACTTGGTATTTTCGTGTGCACGATCTCTCCAAAGCAGTTAAGAATGGACAAAACGTGTCACAAGGAGAAAAGCCATTTTAAACATCACTCATAAATACAAGCTGAAATGTAAAGTTGTAGAAATAAAATTATTGTTCTCCTGTTTGGCCTGATTCTTCACAAGTTCTAGAAAAATGTTTTCATGCTTCCAAATATCCTAATTGTCTAATTACAGCATGTTAAAAGCATGTGAAAAAGCTTTTAGCATCCATTAGCTAATCTATTGCAGACTCTTTTGAATTTGAAGAAAAAGGGAAGTCTGAATGCTTTTAGCTGATTTGCGTGTTGTGGAGTGGCAAAAAAACCTTTCATCTAATACCACAGGGATACCTCAGGAAGTTTCATATTAGCTTACTGTTTTGTTTATGTATGACTCAATTCACTTTGCTCTGACAATAGTACTCAAAACATTTTATGCTATTTCATTCCTTAAAAGTCAAAACTTGCAGTCTCTACAATGGAGCAGGCTTCATTAGCTGGGCTGTTACAGTTCTAGTCTTGAGATTACATTTAGTTACCTCTTTTAATCAGGTACATGCTTCTGACTCCACACCACAAGCTTACCGTAAGCATGTTGACTATTTTTATGTGCCCGTAGCTGAAATAAAATTAAACTTCTGAGGTCTGTGCTATATCATTATTTTAATAAGTAGATTTTTAGGCTTTAGTAGAATCAAAAGTTGCCGGGTCCTAGCACAAAAGTTGAATTGAGGTCAGGATGTCCTTGTCCTTGCTGAATGGGGTGCAACTTTGAGGCATATGGCCTATTTTTTCCCCTTTTCCTATGTTCTTCAAATGTACCCAACTACTGTCATAGAGTCATACAGCATGGAAACAGGCCTTCTGGCCTAATTCAACCATGTGTCGTGGTCCGGTCCGTGAAATCCGCATTCTGGCTCACAGTTCGGTCCATGTTCCTTATTCCAGGTTTTCCCATTTTCCCCAGTTTCTGTTGAGGCAGCTGATTCTCGTTTGGCTGGCCTCATAAATAGCTTCAGGATTTAGCCTCTGGCTGCTGGATTGCTCCTGTTGAAACCCCCTGTCTGTATTCCTTCTCTGTCCTTTTGTCCTGAAGCCAACCCTTGTCTTGCCTGTAACCCTTGGCTGCACTGCTGTCAAGTTCTACTGCTGGAGCAAGATAAGGAACTGTCTTTTGTTGTTTTGAACTGTCTCTGTGTCCATGCCTTTGCTAGGTAGGTCTGGCTGTCTGCTGCTACCTTGTGTTGTGAACTGTCTTGTTGTATTCTGTATTCTGTGTAATGAGTCCTGCCCCTGTGTCCTGTTTCCAAGGATGTGTCCTGGCTCTGTGCTCCTGGTGCTCCCCTTGACCAAGGCTCGGTGCTCCTGGTGCTCCCCTCTACTAAGAACCTTGTCCTGTCCAAGCCATGGCTTTGTGTTCTTGTCTTGTCCATGTGTCTTGCCCAGCCCAGGAGTACCTTGCCCAGCCTGGTTCAGGGGTTTCCTTGTCCTGTGCTGGTGTTCCCTTGTCCTGTCCAGGAGTCTCGCATCCAGTCCTGTTGCCTCTCCTCATCCCGGAGCCATGCCCTGTCCTTGCCTAGTTCTGGAGTCTGAGTCTGAGTCTAAGTCCCAGGTTCTGGGTCCTTGCCCAGTCTCTAGCTCGGAGTCCATACCCAAGCCTTGTAGAAACCCAAGCCATGTCCAGTCCTGTAGCCATGTCATGTCCTTGTCTAGTTCTGGGGTCCGAGCCCGAGTCAAGACCCAGGTTCTAGGTCCTTGTCCAGTCTGTCGCTCGGAGTCCAAGCCCAGGCTCTTAGTTCCAAGTTCCATGTCTGGGTTCTGCCGTCCTAGTCAAGTCCTAGCCCAGAGCCTGTATCCTTGTCTTGTCCAGGGCCTGTGTCATGTCCAGTGTCCTTTCTTCCCCACTTCTCTTGCTTAACTCTAGTCCTAGTCCTGTTCCTTGTTCAGTGTCTGTGTCTTGCACTTGGGTCCACCTCCCAGTGCCTAGCCCCTTATGACACCATGCTGACAGTTATTCAGTGAGCTGGTTCAATATGCCCATGTTTGATTCAATGCCCACTGAACCTCTCCTATCCTTGTACTGTACTTACCTAAGCAGCTTTTAAATGCTGCTAATGTGCCTGCCCAACCACTATTTCTGGCAGTTCATTCCAAATACACATCATCTTTATATGAAGAAACTGCCCCTTTAACTGTCCCTTTAAAATGTCTCACCTCTGATCTTACACACATGCCTTGTTTTTTTTTTGCACCACTTCCCTTGGATAAAGACAGTGCGTTCACGCTCTCTACGCTCCCTCATGATCTTATGCAGCTTTATCTAGTCAGCCCTCGATCTCCTTTGTCAAAAAGAAGATTGAGGGTTAGGGCGGCACGGTAGTGTCGTGGTTATCACAATACTTTACGGTGCCAGTGACCCGGGTTCAGTTCCTGCTGCTGTCTGTCAGGAGTTTGTACGGCCTCCCTGTGACTGCGTGGGTTTCCTCTGGGTGCTCTGGTTTCCTCCCATAGTCCAGTTTGGTAGGTTAATTGTACATTGTAAATTGTCCTGTGATTGGGCCACGGTTAAATCGGGATTGCTGGGGGGGGGTGGTGTGGCTGAAAGGGGCACAAGGGCCTATTCAAAGCTGCATCTAAATAGATAGGTAAATCAATAAATAAATAAAGTCTATGCAACTTCTCCTTTTCACTCAGATCCCCAAGTGCGGATAACATTCTGAAAACCTTTCCTGAACTGTTTCTAGTTTAATAACTGCAAATACTCTTTGGCTACTGACAAGAAAGATTCGATTTGAGACACTAGGAATGACATAATGCCAAATAATGATCATCAATTTGTGAAACAAAAGGCTGTTATTACCTATTGCATCCCGTGTTACCAAAATAACAAGGTAAAGAATAGCTGGAATCAGTTTTGAGGAATGTCATCCAAAGCATTTGATATTCATCTTGTTACAGCATCCATATAGAACTTGTGTTGTATGAAAGTTTGATTTTACAATGAACATAATGACCCTTGCATTACTGAGCTTTCAGGGTTCTGTCTGGAGATATTCTATAAGTGGTTGCAGGAGCAAATAACTTTCTTGCCTGGTTTCTGGTTAGTAGCAGTCTAAATTCAAACTCAGAATGTGTTCTGTAGAGGGTAATTTCATGTAAGATTCTAGGCAGGCTAAAAAAAGCACAATGTTGAATGCTTGGCATTCAGATTCATTATTAGTTTTACAGATCAATTGAAATTTCACCAAACTTGAATACACTGAATCTTATTACAGATTGATTCCCTAATGAAATGAGTTCGATTTCACTGAGTAGTTTAAATATATCTAAGCAATGATAGTTCAATAAAATTCAATACAGAAATAAGGAAAAAAGAATCTGAGAATGAGATCTACAACAAGCATGAATAATTTAAGTTTTTAGCAAATTGCACTTTTAAGAAATCCATGTGATTTAAAACATATTAGATGACTTCATATGCATGCAAATATATGTAGCTCTAATACTATTCAACACACAACTTTGGAAATGTAATACAGGTTGAGCACCCGTTATCTGAAATTACAAAATCCAAAAACACCTGAAATCCAATATTTTTCTGAGCACTGACATGATGTCATAAATGGAAAATTCCGCAAGGTGCTGGGAAGGTTCCCAGGCGCTGAGCAGGTCTCCGCACTCCACAGCCAGTTCTGAGAAGTGACCTCATATGCAAAGAACAGAAGTTAATGCAAAATAGAAAAAATGAAGATCTCAGTCATGTATTGAAAGCATTGAAGTGAACATAATGGTATGGGGATCAGGAAACAAGTAAAGACCTATCATGACAAACTGAAAATTGAAGATAACTGCGAACATTCAGCAGGCTGCTTACAGAAATTTAAGCAAGGCATGGCATTAAATTTTTAAAGATTTGTGGTGACAAAGCATCTGCTGGTCACAAAGCAGCAGAGAAATTCATTAAAAGGAGAACATCTGCAGGTGCTGGAAATCCAAGCAACACACAAAATGCTGGAGGAACTCAGCCGGCCAAGCAGCACCTATGGAAAAGAGTAAACAGCCGACATTTCGGACCAAGACCTTCCATCGGGACTGGAAAAAAAGATGAGAAGTCAGAGTAAGAAGGTGGGGAGAGGGGAGGAAGAAATAGAAGGCAGTAGGTGATGGGTGAAACTGGGAGGGGGAGGGGTGAAGTAAAGAGCTGGGAAGTCAATTGGTGGAAGAGATAAAGGACTGGAGAAGGGGGAATCTTATAGGAGAGGACAGAAGGCCAGAAAAGGAAGGGGGAGGTGCACCGGAGGGAGGTGATGGGCAGGTAAGAAGATAAGGTGAGAAAAGGAAAGTGAATGGGGAATGATGGGGGTGGGGATTACTGGAAGTACAAGAAATTGATGTTCATGCCATCCGGTTGGAAGCACCTACGCTCCACCTTCAGAAGAAGTGGGATCTCCCGGTGGCTGTCCATTTTAATTCCACATCACATTCCCATTCTGACATGTCAGTCCACAGCCTCCTCTACTGTCACAATGAGGGCACGCTCAGGTTGGAGGAGCAACGCCTTATATTCTGTCTAGGTAGCCTCCAACCTGATGGCATGAACATTGACCTCTAACTTCTGGTAATGCCCCACCTTCACCATTCCTCACTCCCAGTTCCCCCTCTCAATTTAACTCCTTACCTGTGCTCATCATTTCCCTCTGGTGCTCCACCAATTCTCTTTCTTCCTGGCCTTCTGACCTCTCCTATTAGATTCCCCTTCTCCAACCCTTTCCCTCTTTCACCAATCAACTTCCCAGCTCTTTACTTCACCCCTCCCCCTCCCAGTTTCACCTATCACTTACTTCACTGTATTCCTTCCTCCCCGCCCCCAACCTTCTTACTCTGACTTCTCAGCTTTTTTTCCAGACCTGGTGAAAGATCTTGGCCTGAAACATCGACTGTTTATTCTTTTCCATAGATGCCGCTTGGCATGTTGAGTTCCTCCAGCATTCTGTGTGTATTCCAGAGAAATTCATTGATGAGTTTGCTATGATCATCACTGCTGAAAATCTACATGCTGAATGGCTGCATCAGTACATATGTGTGATGAACAAGTGTTAGACAAAGACTGCTTACTGGTAGCACATATATTCAGAGTCAGGAATGATGGCGATGCCAAACCGCCACTGACTGTCCACCTGGGCAGCCGAGGTAGTGATAGCTTAACTTTGATGGTTCAAAGTACATATTGTCATTTCATTCACAAAATTATTAAAAATATTATATAAACTACCTCCAGGATATACGTATAAGCGTCATGATGTGCACTGGCAATATTAGAACCCAAGTACGGTGGAAAGACAGTCTCAGAAGTAGAGATGGCAATGAAAATTTATGCACAATAATTCCAAAAGAATATTGGTAGTTCGGCTGAGTAACATTACAAGAAGTATCATTCTCAAAACTAGGACCCCGCAAATTAGTGCTAATTGAGCATCTACTTAAATAATGCAAGCAACGTGGAATCTCTGAATTTATTAAAATAAACTTAACAATCTTAAACAGAAAGCACCAGGAGACCGCATTACACAGAGCAAGTTGCTTGAGAAATACACAAGGAACTCTAAACGATTAATGACTCTTGTTAATCAACAAATAACCAATTCAAGTTCTCTAAACACCTTGGAGTCAGTCCAACACTCTCTGGTGCCCCATACGGGCCCGAAGAGCCCATTACAATAAGTTGTAAATGCAATGTAAATGGATTTCGTGATTAGACTTGGGTTCCACCCCCAAGGTATCTTATTATATAGATAGAAATATTCCAAAATCCAAAAAATTTCAAAATCTGCAACACTTCTGGCCCCAGACATTTCAGATAAGAGGTGACCAATCTGCATAACAGCTCTGCTTGTGTTGGTCGAGGCTGGGAAATGCTAGTTGCATTGATATAATTCTTGTTTTATTTAAGGTTGAAGCTTTGTGACTGGTAACTCTACATCTAGAATCTAGGCTAGATATAATCATGGAATTTTGTGCTCAGCTTATGAGCCTTTGACTCACTGATGAAGCCTGTTCAACATAGGAAGGCACATTCATCCAGAAAGACCACACTGTAAACACAAGAGATTCTACAGATGCTGGAGATCTTGAGCAGCACATTCAAACTGCTGGAGGAACTCAGCAGGTCAGGCAGCATCTACGGAAGGGAATAAATATTCTAAGTTTTAAGCTGAGCCCCTTCATCAGGATTGTAAAGTGCTGCTTGACTTGTTGAATTCCTCCTAAATTTTGTGTGTGCCACTGTTCACTTATCACAGTTTCTTAATCTATTTTAATAATTTTTCCTTCAATATTAAAGTCACTACAAGTATTGATTACCTCCTGTGGACTTCGTTCCCATAATGGAACAAAAAAATGTAAGTGTTGCTGTAGATCTAATTATTTAATGATTACCTCAATTCCCTCATGATGTTTTATTGTTAATGAGCATTGTAGCATTGAATCATTTTCCTTTGTGAAATCATTTATTATTAACTGTGACTTTTATAAACTACATGTTTGTGCTATTATTTTGGTTAGAAAATATACTGCTTTACGGCCTGTAAACTTAATAATGACATTTATATTAGTTTGCAACAGCATTTAAACTGGCAATAATATTTTTTACAAAAGAGCATTAAGTTCAATGTAATGAAACACAGGCATAATCCAGTCTCTAACTCTGCCAGATTGCAGGCAGGCAGTTGTATAAATATAAAACTGACACAAAACAAGAAGAACAAAACGATGATAATGTTTTTTAAAATCCCACAGTTTTAAAGCCAAAGATGCTTGAAGTTGAATGATAACATATTCATCTTTTGTCTACTGGTGTTTTGATTAAATATACCAAACAGATTTGCAGGTGCTAATTGAATTGTACCCCAGAATGGTCAATAGGAGATGGAAAGATAAAAAGTAAATTTTGATTAAAAATGTTAAACAGTTTGATTTATTACTGTTATGTTGTATGATGCCAAAGAAACTTGAATGGATTATGGATTTGTAATCATCCAACGGTTACTCAGATACTCAGTGATACTCAATTTAACGTGGAGGGTAGCAAATATCCAGAGCCAACTATTTCCAAATAAACTACCTCATGAAAATGACTGAGTGTAATCACCCTCTGTGCTACAAGGAGACAAAATACATTTTCCTGATTTACAGTTACAATGTTTTACTTACATCAGCAATTTTAAAAAAATGTACACTGTATTTTCATATATTGCGCATTTTTGTTAGTGAATCACTATCGTTAATTTCTGTGGTTTCTTGTCTTTCGAGTTGCCCTTCAGTACGTTATTTAAGTAAATATTCTTTATGGCTTGCAGTGAGGGAAACATTTTGATTGTAGAAGTATATAAGTTGGAAGCTCTATTATACTGGCTTTACCTAACTAAGCACTGATTCAGTGGAGGATATTGGATAGCTTTGAATTCCCTCCTACCACGGGACTATAATACTGCTCCAAATGTAACGCTAGCTAAGGTAGCCAACTCAGTACAATTTGGAGAATGAATCTGATGCCTTGTTGTGCTGTAATATTTTGTTGCATACTATGTAAACCTATTTAATGTAAAGGCAGTTGTAATGGAAGGTAGAAAAATGCAAATAATAAAATTAAAATGGATTATTGATGAGTTGGAAGAAGTTGTGGCAGTGAACTGTATAGGTATTGAGCTGGACTGGCCACATCAGACACCAACAAGCTGCCCATTGGCTGTGGATCAGGGAGAAAATGTACAACCATTTACAAGGATACTTCACTCAGTCTGCACTGTAGGATTGGTGTTGCCTGTTGTTGTGTGAGCAAAGTCACTGGAGAGACAATGAATCTGGTGGATATAGAAGTCTTTATTCAGCAAAATGAGCAATGGCATCATACTTCTGACACTCTTGGAAGAGGAGGCCTGCCTAACCCAATATTACATGACACTTTTATATGCTAAAGATCAACAGCAGGACAATTCTATAGTTACAGTCTATCTACAATGCTTCCTTTGAATTACATATAATTTTCAAACACCCACACTCCGGACACCCAAAATGAATGTTAATTCCCACTGATTCATACACATGCAGGCATCTGAGGTCAGATCGAGAGTTTCTTTGTTTGTAGTCAACCCCAAAACGTAGCTTCAGGAATACCATTGTTCAGAACTGCATTTCAGATTTAATCTACAATCCACATTCAGGTCTGAAGACTGGCTGCTGTTGAAATTTGTATTTGCTAAATACAGTACCATAACTGCAGATTGCGCCCTAATGTTAGTGAAGCGCTTAAAACTTTTAGTCCTTGCTGCTTTCATATTGCCATAGGCTTCTGATATCAGCTGAAACTGAGGGCTAACATGTTCATTCGCTCATTCACTACTTATGCAATATGCATTCACCATTAAAAATAAAACATTGATAACTATTAAACAATAAAAAATAAAGGATTAAATATTAAAGTATTTAAACAAATTCAATTAACTGGAAAACACACACTAAATATTACTATTCCATCATAACCATTCCTGGCCATTAAGATAAATGGCCTCAACACTGCTATGTTAGCTCTGGCACAGGTTCCAATAAGTAAATAAGTACATAGGGATTGGATAATTATATCTGTGGGCAGGAACAAGCACGAACAAATTGGGATATAAACACCTACAATGGTTGGTATATAGGCTTGTATGCAACATTTTGGACCAGTGGAAATGGTCCAGAAGGGTTGTATGAAAACTACTATTACCATTTTTCTTAACAACTAATTTCATTACTTAGCCTAATAGGTTAGATTTACCACAGTACATAATTATCTATTTAAATGTTTATTTTGCTTTTATATCATCTCAATGTGTACTTAAGAATGTATAAATAATTGTAGTTTTATACATATAAAAAAAATGGAAAAGGTTATATGTGTGAAAAAAGTACATGATAATTGTGAACTCCTTATCCAAATAAAAATAAAATTAAAAAAAAAAGAATCCTGGGGAATTCCAGCAAGGTTTTGCTTCACTGTTGGGCTCCATGTGGGCCTGGTGGTGTACTCCAGGCAAGAAATGACTGATGGATCTCATATGCAAATAGACCTTCTGCATTTGGACAGGTGCCCCAAAATCGGCTGCCACCCTTGTCGAGAAGCGGCGGCAGTGTCAAGGAAACCTAGAAATGATCCAAGCCACTTTGGTGATAGGTACAACTGATAGAGCCTTTTGTCCTTTTAAAATGTATGAGTTTTAAATTGAAACTTAGTTTTGTAACGCATACCCCAAAAGCTGTGAAGCTGCATGAGGGCTTGGACTGTGATTCTGATTGTGTACTCCCTGTTGATGTACTTTGCACAGCAGTACCTTCAAATGGTACTCAAGTGCTGCAATACTTCATCACCACCTTATAGTCCACATAATAACCTTTAGATTAACTAGCCACAAACTGTATCCAAATGTTAATCATGCAGGTTCCATTACTATATATTCAGGTTACCACCCAAGGTAAAAATGACCAAAGGTCACTCTTCAGAATCAGAATCAGGTTTATTATCACCAGCATGTGACATGAAATTTGTTAACTTCGCAGCAGCAGTTCAATGCAATACATAATCTAGTAGAGAGAGAGAAAAAAAATAAAACATAATAATAAAGTAAATCAATTACATATATTGAATAGATTATTAAAAAACATGCAAAAACAGAAATACTGTATATTAAAAAAGTGAGGTCGTGTCCAAAGCTTCAAAGTCCCTTTAGGGATCAGATGGCAAAGGGGAAGAAGCTGTTTCTGAATCGCTGAGTGTGTGCCTTCAGGCTTCTGTATCTCCTACCTGATGTTAACAGCGAGAAAAGTTCTGGAGGTCTTTAATAATGGACATTGCCTTTCTGAGACACCGGTTCCTAAAGATGTCCTGGGTACTTTGTAGGCTAATGCCCAAAATGGAGCTGACTAGATTTACAACCTTCTGCAGCTTCTTTCGGTCCTGTGTAGTAGCCCCTCCATACCAGACAGTGACGCAGCCCATCAGAATGCTCTCCACAGTACAACTATAGAAGTTTTTGAGCGTATTTGTTGACAAACCAAATCGCTTCAAACTCCTAATAAAGTATAGCTGCTGTCTTGCCTTCTTTATGACTACATCAATATGTTGGGACCAGGTTAGATCCTCAGAGATCTTGACACCCAGGAACATGAAGCTGCTCACCCTCTCCGCTTCTGATCCCTCTCTGAGGATTGGTATGTGCTCCTTCATCTTACTCTTCCTGAAGTCCACAATCAGCTCTTTTGTCTTACTGACGTTGAGTGCCAGGTTGTTGCTGCAGCACCACTCCACTAGTTGGCATATCTCACTCCTGTACGCCCTCTCGTCACCACCTGAGATTCTACCAACAATGGTTGTATCGTCAGCAAATTTGTAGATGGTATTTGAGCTAAGCCTAGCCACACAGTCATGTGTATATAGAGAGTAGAGCAGTGGGCTAAGCACACTCCCCTGAGGTGTGCTAGTGTTGATCGTCAGTGAAGAGGATATGTTATCACCAACACAAAATATTCTGCAGATGCTGGGGTCAAAGCAACATGCACAAAATGCTGGAGGAACTCAGCAGATTAGGCAGCATCCGTGGAAATGAACAGTCAACGTTTTGGGTTGAGTCCTGACGAATGGTCTCGGCCCAAAACGTTGACTCTTCGTTTCCACGGATGCTGCCCGATCTGCTGAGTTCCTCCAGTGTTTTGTGTATATTATCACCAATCCACACAGACCTTTGTTAATATCACTCTTTTTTTCTTCTTTTTGTTTCAGTGTGCTACAAGAGTTTACTTATGAAACAACCCAGGGGGATGACTGAATTAAATTGTAGAGTGGAAGGATGTATTTTTATAAAACCGATTTTAAATTGTCTTCGTATCTACTTTGTTGCAAGCAGCTTGTCACTGGCCGTAAAACGTTGACTATTGGCCCAAAGTCTAACACTATTTCTCTATTCTATTGGCCTGACTAGCCAAGGAATCTTCTGTTTAAAAACAAATTGTACTTTTATAAAAGAATGATTACGTATGCCTTTACAATGCCATTTTCTATAAAGTCACAACAAAAGTCTGTTCTGCTAATCTTTTGCCCTGATGATCTAAATGATTTTTTCAAAAGATTGTGAAAATGTCAAGCCCAATATGATTGTAACTGGATGTCCAATGTGACTTAACTCACTCAGTGTTTAAGCAGTAGTAAAGCAGAAAAATATTGCTCTATTTCTCAAGAAGAGTCATGACCACTGATAATTTACAGACATTGAAAAGACAGCATGGAGGCAGGACATTTGGCTGCACTTGTGCACGCCACTGAGTGGGGATTTTTTCATATTAATCCCATCTCCCAGCACTTGGTCCATAGCCTACCATCTTTTTGCTCCATTCTTCATATGCCTTGCAAAGGAATTCTCATGTTTTTTATTGACCAGTTGTCAGGAAATGTAGAGGAGGCTTAACCCAAATGCAGAGCAGAGGAGATGATTCAGCACGGGATGATTTCTTTAATAATCAGCTGCAAAATAGCAAGTTATGAAGGGCCAAAAAGCAAGAGAGAACAGATATTAAACTCACAGGCAACAAGGTAACTGAAGGCTAGAAGCAACAGGCTGTGCCTAGGTGCTTTGTCTGAGTGAACAGGGATTGTGGATGAGAGCTGAGTTTAAATAGTGTGCAGGCAATGACTTGGAAACGAGTGGTAGGTGACTGTTGTAACTGGGTGGAGACTGGGAGGTGCCTGCCCGTGCAGGCCTTGTACCTGTTCGTTCTTCATATTTGTCCTCTGACACTTGGTTTATTGGGGCTTGTCACCATTGTCCTAGATGACCTGTTTGAGGATGCTGCCCAAGTCTCTGGCTCTGCAAACTAGACCCTTGTTTGCACGAAGCAGTTGCTTACCTTGATACCATTGATATTGCTGAGCTAGGATTTCCTTTAGCAGGAAACATTGTAGATGTATTGTTGACTGACATATAGGTGTTTCATATTGTTCAAACTGTAACCATAAGGATTCTCCATACTTAGATCCCATTCAAAAATTACCCATACATTTGGGTAGCGATATAATGTAGAGTTCATCAAAATAAATCCACACTACATGTCATTGAATCTAAATGTATAAAATAAAGCATCTTTTGGCTTGAGTTAACACAAATAGAAATCCAAGAAATGCTAAACATATTAAATAGCGTGCATGGAGAGAGAACTTTTTAAGCCAATGATCACACATGACAATACCTTAATTACACCCAATCTATCAAACCATACTCGCTAATTGTTGCCTTCCACCTTAAAATCTTGGATGTTTTAGAATGATGATCTCTGAGGTGATTGATTTTGTGAGGTAATTTCAAAGAGCAATCCAAAAATATTCTCACACAATATATACTTCTTTGTTCTAGAATGACTAAAGATAAAGCATAGTTTGGTCAATTGGTCTTGGTGTACAGTGTACAAACTTCATTTTTCAAAATCAAAACCTGAGGAAATATGTTTTGCAGAGAAAACAATTCATGGACGTATATCATTAGACCATAAGACACAGTCTGTAAAGAGATTGTGCATTCTCCCCATGACTATGTAGGTTTCCTCTGGGTCCTCTCACATTTCAGATACATACAAGTTAGTAGGTTAATTGGTCACATGGGTATAATTAGGCAGCATGGGCTCATTGGGCTGGAAGGAGTTGTTACCACATTGTACTTTAAATAAGTAAGATGCAGGAGCTGAATTAGGCCATTCAGCCCATCAAGTCTTCTCCACAATTCAATCTTGGCCACTTAAAACAATACCACTGTTAATAACAGCATTGGGGACTGTGAAGGTTAAATTTCTTTTATTTCCATCGGAGTCTGTAGCATGAAACATCAGAATGTAGGGCACACATTTAAACAAATAGTCGATGCAGCGCAAGAAAGTCTTACTTCAAGAGAAAATCTGCAGACTTCAATCCTGTTTTATCACAACTTTAATCTACCAATTGTTGTGGGCTTTTCTTTTTCTTCTCTTCCACGTCTAACAAGATTTTCTACAGAATTATTCTGTTTGAAAAAAAGGTCTTGCTCTTACATGGTATACTTTGCACCATCTTGCAAAGAACTCTGCCACTAATTAACAGTGATTAAAGCTCAGTCACTGATGACATGTTGAAACATTAATAGCCTTTTCCTTAAGGTTCAGGATTCAAGATTGTGCACTGTCATTTTTCAGTACACAAGTGTAAAGGAGAATGAAATAATTGTTACTGTGGACCTCATGAAGCATCCAAAACACAATAAGCATAAAGAAAACAATAAAAAGAACAATAAATATAAGCATAAAACAATTCAATAAAACAGAATGTACAAGTAACTGTTATTTTCATAGATTGACTCTATGTACATAAAGTGACACCAGGTGATGTGTATGTAATGGTATGGGGATGAAGAGGTGGGTTAATGGGTGGAGATGTTGAGCATCCTGATGGCTTGGGTGAAGTAACATCTTTTGAGTCTAGTGGTCCTGGTGTGGGACATATATGTCCCCCTTTCCTAATGGGTGTGGGATATGTATTCCATAAGCAGGGTGGGTGGGATCCTTTGTGATATTGTTGGCCTTCTTGGCACCTTTCTGTATATCAGGGCAGGGTCTAAATGAGATCACTGGGTGCAAAAAAAAAAGGCTGGGAATATCAATAGCTGTGGCGCTTCTCTTCCTGACGAACTTAACATATTATATGCATGATTCAAACCGAAGAGGAGCGTCCCGCTCCCTGTGGATGAACCGGACCTGGTGGCATCAAGATTCATCGTCACCGAGGAGGACGTTAGAAGGGCCTGCCTGAAGATAAATCCAAGGAAGGCGACGGGCCCAGATGGCATCCCAGGATGGGTTCTCCAGGCCTGTGCAAGCGAGCTAGCTGGAGTGTTTGCTGACATCTTCAATTGCTCCTTGCTTCAGTCTAAGATCCCTTCGTGTTTTAAGAAGGCAACGATAATCCTAGTGCCAAAGAAGAGCAAGGTGGCATGCCTGAATGACTATTGACCTGTGGCTCTGACATCAATCGCTATGAAGTGTTTTGAGAGATTGGTTATGGCACACATTAACCACAGCCTACCGTCATCCTCGACGCTTTGCAATTCGCCTACCGGAGCAACAGGTCAATGGCAGATGCCATCTCTCTGGCCCTACACCTGGAGAATAAAGACGCACACATAAGGCTCCTTTTCATTGACTACAGCTCTGCTTTTAATACCATCATTCCAAATAAACTGATTCCTAAGCTCCGGAATCTGGGCCTTAGCACACAGATCTGCAGCTGGATCTTCAACTTCCTCACAGACAGGACCCAGGCTGTAAAATTAGGGGACAAGCTCTTCTCTACAATCACTTTGAGCACTGGTGCCCCACAAGGCTGTGTACTCAGCCCCCTGCTGTACTCACTGTACACCCATGATTGTGTAGCCAAGTTTCCATCAAACTCAATATATAAGTTTGCTGATGACACAACAATTGTAGGCAGTATCTCAGGTAATGATGAGTTAGAGTACAGAGAGGAAATTAAGAACCTGGTGGCATGGTGTGAAGACAATAACCTATCCCTCAACATCAGCAAGACGAAGGAATTGGTTGTTGACTTCAGGAGGAGTAGCGGACCACACGACCCAATTTACAACGGTGGTGCGCAAGTGGAACAGAACAAAAGCTTTAAGTTCCTCGAGGTCAATATCACAAATCACCTGACTTGGTCCAACCAAGCAGAGTTCACTGCCAAGAAGGCCCACCAGCGCCTTTACTTCCTGAGAAAACTAAAGAAATTTGCCCTGTCCCCTAAAACCCTCACTAATTTTTATAGATGCACCGTAGAAAGCATTCTTCTAGGGTGCATCACAACCTGGTATGGAAGTTGTCCTGTCCAAGACCGAAAGAAGCTGCAGAAGATCGTGAACATGGTGCAGCACATCACACAAACCAATTTTCCATCCTTGGACTCACCTTACACCGCACGCTGTCGGAGCAGTGCTGCCAGGATAATCAAGGACACGACCCAGCCAGCCAGCACACTCTTCGTCCCTCTTCACTCCGGGAGAAGGCTCAGGAGCATGAAGACTTGTATGGCCAGATTTGGGAACAGCTTCTTTCCAACTGTGATAAGATTGCTGAACGGATCCTGACCTGGATCTGGGCCGTACCCTCCAAATATCCGGACCTGCCTCTCAGTTTTTTTGCACTACCTTACTTTCCATTTTTCTATTTCCTATTTATGATTTATAATTTAAATTTTTAATACTTACTAATTTTTACTATTTTAAATATTTTTAATATTTAATATTTGTAATCTAGGGAGCGGGAAGCGCAGAATCAAATATCGCTCTGATGATTGTACATTCCAGTATCAATTGTTTGGCGACAATAAAGTATAAAGTATAAAGTATCTGTCCTTGATGCCAGTGAGTCATTGGGCAGTTTTAACTACCTGTTGCAGAGACCTCCTGTCTGCCGCAGGGCAGATTCCATGCCGTGCAATGATGCAGCATGTGAGCCTGCTCTCATCTGTGCATCTGTGGAAGGTCAGGAGTATGGATGTGCTTAGTCCAGCACTCTTCAGCCTCCTCAGAAAGTAGAGGCATTGGTGAACTTTTATGTCTGTGGATGATGTGTTCTGGGACCATGAGAGATTAAAAGTACATTTCAAAATCATTAGTTCCGACTTAGGCTGATATGATATTCGTGAACTGCTTTTAGTGTCACTCAAAGGAAATCAATTAAAATCCCTCATTTCAGTATTTTTGTTTTTGTTTCTGCTGTAATTACATACATTTTAAATCTAAGCTACACTGATGTGTCATTACTGGACTGTTACTGATTATATGAGCCATTACTTCCCACATTCCTTCCAGTTTCCAGTGATGTAATCTTCAGGAAACAGAAACATAATGATGTAGAAGTAGTATTATAAGCAGATTTTTATCCAATAAAAAATCCAAGTACTGTCTATTAGCAAACTGAGCTGTTGGGAAATTGCTAAATGGGCTTTGAAATTATTATCGTTAATTTTAAGCAACAATATGATTAGAATCACCAGAATGAATGGAGCACTCTTTGAGGGAAAGGTCCATGAAGAACCAGGCTAATGCTTCCATTTGCTACATCACCTCACTCTTAAGTACACACCATTTAAAATCAAATAGGATACATATTAGCTGAGACAATCATTTAGTGGAAAGCTTGTAATACTAACAGACAGCATGCTATCTTGGCATGTAAAGGGATTGAGTTTGATTAATGATTTTATTGAAATTAGGATTGGATTATAATCTTATTGATATTCTTTTTTAAAAAAGCTGCAGAGTCAAAATTATTACTAAAGAGGCAGAGTCATTAAGCTCATTATTACATCAATGTTCTTCTAGAATGTGAACAGCAAGTGACATTCCACAGCAGGATGTCAAGGGACTATTCTTTGTGACTGTAACCAAGTGCAATTCTTGTTCATAATGTTTCAGCCTAAGAGTTATACAACATTTAGTGTTTGATAAAATCTTGAATCAGATTTAAGAGATCTCAAAGTATTTAATGGGATCTGACTTTACTGACCTTTTTTTCTGATTTGGACTTGAAAAACTAGGTTGCTCTTAACTGCAATTGGATAATTTGGGGTGAAGTAGTGTCTTAGAGATCTGGGTGGAGATTAATTTGTTTTCTCATTTTAATAGTTTTGATAATTAGTGCAGAGAATAATACATACTGTATTCATGAGATATAAAATTCAGTTCATGAGCACTCTTGAAAAGACTTTTAGATATAGAATTTTTAATTTCATCAATGACCATATCTATCAGATTCTTTGGTATCAGACTAGTTTGCGTCAGGTAGGTAAGCCTGCCTCTGCACCTCACCTTGTGGGAAGCAGAACATGGCACAACAATTTTTGTGAGCTTATAGTACACAGTGCTGTAGCTTTGAGAATGACTGCAAGAGAGAATAAGAAAATACATACATTTCTGCCCAGAACTCCAGGAACATTATTTCACGCAAGATTATCGAATAACTTCAGCCAACAACAATCGAACTTTTCAAGTCTAAATAAGAAACGTTACCACTGCAGCTTTAAAATTCCCATTCCCACTTCACCTTCAGTTTGTGCAAAAAATTTCCCACAATTCCGAGCAGGCTGCTTAGAAAAAGCCACACCCCTCAAAAATCATCATTTGATGAGTTGCTATAAGTATCCATTATAATACACAAGGCTTGATCTTAACTGATTTATTGCATCTACCCACCTCATTTCAGAGGACAATCTTAAAAATATCTCCATAACGAACTGGGTCATTCTGTTGCATCTCATTTAATCATTGACAGTAGCACAAGTGAAGAGAAGGGAGTTGTCTCCTATTTGGCCACTAATAGGGAAGATGGAATAATAAAGTAAATATATGTATATTTGTGTTATTTTAGGTGCAAATAAACCATGCAGCAGAAAGAGAACACATGCTAAATGGCATTGTGGATAATGCTAAAGTCTGGTTTGATATTGGGTCTGTAAAGGTTCAAAGTAAATTTATTATCAAATTACATATACACCAGTATATACAATCATGAAATTCATTTTCTTTCTGGCATACTCATAATAGAATAAATGAAAGACTGCACAAATTTGGGCATTCAACCAGTTGCAAAAGACAACAAACTGCAATTACAAATGAAAATAGAGAGCATGAGATGGAGAGTTCTTGAAAGTGAATTCATAGTTTGTGGGAATAGTTCAATGATGTGGCAAGTGAAGATGAGTGAAATTTTTAGATTATGAAGACACACAGTCCTCTTTTATTGTCATTTAGTTATGCATGCATTAAGAAATGATACAATATTTCCTCCGGTGTGATATCACAAAACACAGGACAGACCAAGACTGAAAAAACTAACAAAACCACATAATTATAACATATAGCTACAACAGTGCAACAATACTATAACTTGATGAAGAACAGTCCATGAGCACAGTAAAAAGTTCAAAATCTCTCAAATGTCCCACATCTCATGCAGACGGGAGAAGGAAGAAAAACTCTCCCTGCCATGCCCGACCATAATCCGACTCATGAGTCATCTGAAAACTTCGAGCCTCCGATCAGCTCTCCGACACCAAGTACCGAGCACCATCTCTATCTGAGCAATTCGACCTCAATCTCGGTCGCCAACAGTAGGCAAAGCCGGGGATTTTGAGGCCTTCCCTCCGGAAGATTCACAATCGCGCAGTAACAACAGTAGCCAACGAGCGTTTCAGAAATATCTCCAGATGTTCCTCTGTGCTTTCACATCTGTCTCCAAATTATCCCCAATGGTTCAAGAGCCTGACGGTTGAGGGGTAATTATATTTCCTAAACTGGTGGCATCAGTCTGAGGCTCCTGTACCTTCTTTCTGATGGTAGCGACGAGAGGAGAGCATGACCTGGGTGGTGGATGTCCCCAATGATGGATGCTGCTTCCCTGTGACAACACTTTGTGTAGATGTGCTTAACAGTGGGGAGGACTTTACCCATGATGGACTGGGCCGTATCCTCTACCTTTTGTAGAATTTTCCATTCAAGGGTATTGCTCATTTCCACACTAGGCTGTGGTGTGGCCAGTCGATATACCCTCCACCACACATCTTCAGATGTTTGCGAAGTTTTATATGCCAGGCCAGATCTTCACAAACTCCTAAGGGAGTAGAGGTGCTGCTGTGCTTTCTTCGTAATTCCACTTACACGCTGGGCCCAGGACAGGTCCTACAAATGATAACACCGAGGAATTTAAAGTTGCTGATCCTCTGATGAGAACTGGCTGATGGACCTCTGGTTTCCTCCTCCTGAAGTCAAAAATCAGTTCCTTGGTTTTTGCTGACATTGAATGGCACCACTCAGCCAAATTTTCAATCTCCCTCCTATATGCTGATCTGTCACCACCTTTGATTTGGCCTAGAACAGTGGTGTCATCAGCAAGCTTAAATATGGCATTGCAGCTGTGTTTAGCCACCCGGTCATTAGTGTAAAGTGAGTAGAACAGGGGACTAAGCACACAGCTTTGTGGTGCACTTGTGCTGATGGTGATGGTGAAGGAGATCTTGTTGTCAATCCGAACCGACCGGGGTCTGTAAATGAGGAAATCGAGAAATCTAATTGCACAAGGAGGTATTGAGGTCAAGGTCTTGAACTGTATTGATTAGTTTTGAGGGGATGATGATGTGCATTTAATATTTCAGTAATACTGTAAATACGTTGTTTGATTAAACATTCTTGTTTATTTAAATAATTCATTACGGGGTATTTGTAAAAGTACATGAATTGCGTACGTCATGATGTTGCAACATGATAATGGTGCCTCTCAATTAAAGTACAGTAAAGAACAAAATTAAGTCTTGTATCTCTCAGCTCTCTTGTTTTCTTTTGAATTAGTTTAATGTCAAGGAGTTATAAAACATAACAGTGGCAACAAGGTATTTTTAAAGTGAACACGAGACAGCTAACAACTTGCTGAAGTGCGCAAAAAGTTGGAGTTAAAAAAAGTGCAGTGTGGCATGGCAAGTGAAAAAATAACAGCACAGCACATGCAGAGATATTCAATTAAAAAAGAGCAGTAAATGGAAAAAATCACAGGTTCATGAACAGTGAATACTAGGTGATAATAATCATAAATAAAAAGAGCAGAAATAGCTGGAAAGATGAACGTGTCTGATTGCTCAGTGGGTAACTTGCTCATGTATACTGAGCTAATTAAATAGCATTTTGAAGCAAATAAAATAGCCAATGAGAAACAAATACCGATTTTGCTGAGTGCATTGGGTTTAAAAGCATACAGTTCCTTTGAAGTTTAATTACTCTAACCAAACCAGCAGAAATGAGCTTTGCTGATATTGTGAAAGTAACTCAGGAACACTTAGAACCCAAACCATTGTTGATTGCAGAATGATCTAGGTCTCCTAAGCAGAATCAAAAGGAAGGGAGTCCTTCTCAGTGTATATGGCCAAATTGAAGAGATTGTCTGTGCATTGTTAGTTCAATGATGAGCTTAATGATGCACTGAGAGATCATTTCATTTGTGGTATCTTACAATCTTGCAATGTCTAAGCAGAAACCAGCCTGGCCAAACAAATTGTGTTACTGTTGTTGCAGGGTGTCATATACATCACATCACTGCAAGTTTAAGGGTGAAACATAAAGAAAATTCAACAAAGTAGGGCACATACAAAAAGAGCATGTTGGGCAGACAAAAATAAATGGACTGCACAGGGAAGGGAAAAATATAAAAAGTCAAGTTGCAGTTTCAAAAAGAGCACTAATCTGTATGCCGTTGATGAAAAATTAATAATGTGTGACACAGGACTGCATAGATTTGATATTTATATTGTGAAAACGAACAATGGACAAGCAATATATCTTACACCAGAGGTGAACAGCAGATTAATTAATTAATTGGCTTGGCTGTTTCGGTCATTCCACAAAATGAGTTTGAGTGGCATTTCAAAGATACTGAACTGGAGCCTGCAGATACCCAGCTAAGAACGTGCACTGGAGAAAAGATAACTCCTGAGGGAATGACATTCATAACAGTGGAATACAACAACCAACAAGCCATATTGAGTTTGTATGTCGTAAAAACAGAAGGGCCAGCATTGCGGGGACACGATTAGCTGGGACAACCGCAACTTGATTGGAGATCTAGCCACGATTTGCATGCCACATCTCCTGTAATAGAGCCAACTGAAAGTGAATTAAGAAAGGTACTGGATGATGCCACAATTATCTCCATGTTGCACATTATGTACCATTGCTGAACAGAAGGCAAGCAGGAGTTGGTGCCATCCTCTGTGCCTCTGGTTCGAACGCATATTGGACCAATATTCATGGTTCAGAGGAATTTTGAAAGTGATGAAAGCAGTGATCCGACTACAACAGTTTTTGCAGGCAGCATATTTGAGAAAGGTTCTGATATGTTAAACAGTCAATTACTTGTGAAATGTGGCTTGGTTTTAAGCTGGGAGAAAGTTCAAGGAGCTGTAAGAAAATTGCACGCATTTGGCTTTTGTGAGTATGAAGAACACTCTCTATATTTATTGCATAAACTTCAAGTGGGAGAGAAAATGCTGCTTGTAAAAGTAGATGCAAAGACCAAATCCTAACTGGATGAATGGAAGGCCAAAAAGAAAGGAGTCAATAGAGATATGGAAACAGAGGATTCGTCTGAGGATATTGAGGTTGAGGAAATCAAAAGTAGAGATCAGATCATAAAGGAAGCATTAGAAGGATCAATAAGAGAATACTCCAGTGAACTAAATGCACCTTCCCAAGGTCAAAATGCATGAACTAGAAGAAGAAAAAGGAAGGAGAATAAAGGTGTCCGGAGCTGTCAGAAACACTTCCTGCAGTTATAGAGTCAATTCCTACAACTACCATGGAGGAGGCCCCAGAACCTGAGATTGTTTTCACAGCCACAGCTCTCACCTGCCAAGCTGAGTGATCCCTCTTGTCAGGAAGGACATTATTCCACAAGAGTGAGAAATCCTCTACAACGATGAACTCTTTAGTCCTGAATCTGACAATTTACATTTCACTATGCTGTGGATGTCTGTATATCGTAGTTGTATTATATAGTATACTGCGTATGTAGCTGAGATGCATACTCCATTGAGTTGGAGTTTATAGCTAAGCAGGGAGGAGTTTTGTCTTTAATATTTCAATAATATTATAAATATAATGTTTGATTAAGCATTTTTGTTCATTTAAATAATTATGTGTTATATGTAAAAATACTTGAATTTCATATATCATGGCACTAACATGTGATAAGTGCATGGTTCGCTTGAAGTAAAGAACGAGTTGGACTTGCATTCCTGGCTCTCTTGTCTTTCTTCCAATTAGTTTAATGTCTTGAAGTTGGAAAACATACCAGATTGTATTGAATGCTGAGCTGTAGTTGATAGAGAGCATCCTGATACATGCACCTTTGCTGTCCAGATGTTCCTGGGTTGAGTGAAGAATCAATGAGATGGCATCTGCAGTGGACCTTTTGCGCCAGGAAGCAACTTAGAGTGGATCCAAGTCAACTCTCAGCCAGGACTTGACATGTTTCATCATCAACCTCTCAAAACAATTCATCACTGTGGATGTAAGTGCTACTGGACAATAGTTGTTGAGGGAGGTTACCACATTCTCATTAGGCACTGGTATAAGTGAATACTGCTTGAAGCAGGTGAGTACCTCAGAGTGTCGAAGTGAGAGGTTAAAGATCTCAGTCAGCACTCCAGCCAGCTGATCAGCACAGGTCCTTAATACTCTGTTTAGTTACCCCATCTGGGCCGGATGCTTTTCGTGGGTTCACCCTTATGAAGTCTGTTCATACGTCAGCCTCAGAGACTGAAATCACAGGATCACCAGGGGCTGTGGGTGTTTGTGATGATTCCTCCAGGTTTTGATGGTCAAAATGAGCATAGAAGGCATTGCACACATCTGGAAGTGAAGTCTTGTTGTCACCTATGTCAGTTGATTTTACCTTATAAGTGGTGACAGCATTGAAGCCCCAACTTTTGAGCATCATTCGTTGACTCAAGTTTAGTCCAAATAGCCACTTCACTCATGAAGTGGCTTTCCAGAGATTGTACCTCAACCTCTTGTAACTTCCTTGGTCACCAGACTTGAATGCCTCTGATCTGGCCCTCAGTAGATTGTGGATCTCATAGTTCATCCAGGGCTTCTAGTTGGGGAAAGCTCTGAATGATTTTGTGAGGACCCACTCACCTACAACAGTTTTAGTAATGTCCTTGACAACCATGTTGTATTTATTCAGATCTACAGATAACTTCTTGAACATAGCCCAATCCACCAACTTGAATCAAATCCTATAGCTGCTCCTCTGTCTCCCATGACCACCCCTTTGTTGTCTAAACCTCTAGAGCTTTGTTCTTTAGCCTCTGCCTGTTCCAGGTAGAGAGGGGCAGCCAAGTGATCAGATATACCAAAATGCAATCTGGGCATGGAACGGTAGGTATTTATTATCTTAGTATAATAGTGGTCTAGTGTGTTGGGACCTCTGGTGCTACAGGTTATATGCTGATGGTTGAAGTCCCCGACTATGATTTGAATTGCATTGGTGTGTTTCTCATTTAGAAACAAGTATCTCAAGTGCTTGATTGTAGTAGGCCACTGGTGGTAAGTAAACTGTGGTCAGCATTATGGGGGAGAATTTCCTAGTGTGGAGTGTGAAATGTGAAGTTGTTCATTTCGGGAGGTCTAATTTGAAGACAGAATAAAATATTAATGGTAAGACTCTTGGCAATGTGGAGGATCAGTGAGACCTTGTTTGGGGGGGGGGGGAGTTCGGTCCATAGGACACTC
Organism: Mobula hypostoma; assembly: GCF_963921235.1. Taxonomy (NCBI): domain Eukaryota; kingdom Metazoa; phylum Chordata; class Chondrichthyes; order Myliobatiformes; family Myliobatidae; genus Mobula; species Mobula hypostoma. Next base: position 20,344,986 of record NC_086118.1, on the reverse strand, counting down.
AAAGCTTCTGCACAGGTTGACAGTGTTGTTAGGAAGGTGTATGATGTGATGGCCTTCATCAGCTGTGGGATAGAGTTCAAGAGCCATGAGGTAATGTTAAAGTTATATAAGACCTGAGTTCGACCCCACTTGGAGTACTGTGCTCATTTCTGGTCACCTCACTATAGGAAGGAGGTGGATACTATAGAGAGAGTGCAGAGGAGATTTACAAGGATGTTGCCTGGATTGGAGAGTGTGACTTATGAGAATAGGTTGCGTGAACTTGGCCTTTTCTCCTTGGAGCGATAGAGGATGTGAGGCAAGCTGATAGAGGTGTATAAGATGATGAGAGGCATTGATCGTGTAGATAAGCAGAGGCTTTTTCCCACGGCTGAAATAGCTAACATGAGGAGGCATAGTTTTAAGGTACTTGGAAGAAGGTACAAGGGGGATGTCAAAGGTAAGTTTTTCATACAGAAATTGGTGGGTGCATGGAATGCACTGCCAGTGATGGTGGTAGAGGTGGGTACAATAGGGTCTTTTAAGAGACTCTTAGATAGGTACATGGAGCTTAGAAAAATAGAGGGCTATGCAGTGGGGGAATTCTGGGCAGTTTCTAGAGTAGGTTACATGGTTGGCACAACATTATGGGCCGAAGGGCCTGCAATGTGAGGTAGCTGTAAAAAAACTTTCTACAGTCTTACATAGTTCTATATCAACCAGTGAATGCATGCCGGGATTTAAAGACAAAACCATTTTGGGACCTGGTTCTCATTTAAACAGATGGGTCTGCTTGTTCCAATAAACTAGAAAATATTGGAAATACTCAGCAAGTCTGGCAGCATGTGTGGAGAGAGAAAATTAATTAAAATTTCAGGATGAGGGTCTTTGACCACTGGGAAAATTTATAAACTACGTATACTTTAAATTGTAGGGAAGAGGAAGGGATGAGGAGAGTCATGGGAATGTGTGTGAAAGGTGGAGACCAAGAGAAAAGGGATGGAATAGATTGATATTGACTGATAGAGGCTGATGAAGGCTGCCTCGTTGATGCTGGATGAAGTGTAAGCCGAAGGAGAACAGAGAAGAGAGAAATAAAACAAAAGTCATGAATGAACTATGAGATTCAGATCACAGTAGTTGCTGGAAATCTGAAATAACCAGAATGTTGCAGAAGCTCAACATGTCTACAAACACACGAGAACAGAAAATGCAACAGTCCAAGGAGCATTCACGGAGAGAAAAAAAGATTTGGTACTCCAGGTTGATGATACCCCACCAGGGAAGGTTAGCAAACTATAGCACCAACCATAACCCCTCCCCAAGGCTGCCTCCCACCAGCTGACCAGCAGAAAAAAAGATCAACAAAAGCTGCAAGTTTGAAATACAATTAGGAAATGCTGGGGATAGTCAGCAGGAGACAATTATCCGTAATAGTACATGGTGAATAGGTCTCCATAAGGATACGGCATTTAACTATTAGGCACTATTCTTTCTCAGTGTTGAGCTAATAACGTATACTTTCTTTGCTCACTTCAACCACCACCAACCACTTCCTCTGCCATCCCCATACCCGACCCCTCCCCATGTCATAAAACTTCTGGCAATTGAAAAGCTCCCTATTTTCTAGTGGTTTTCCAGTTTTGGTAGAATGTCATTGATCTGAAGTGTTAGACAGGAGCGTTCTCTGAGAATGCGTACAGCAGCAACTGCACTTCTTACTTTCCAACTTTCAATAGGTGGCAAGCAAATGTATTTACAGTTCTTTGGTGTTTTGATGCACTGATTCATCTTTTGCTGACCTCCGAGAGTTGGTCGACGTGCTGATACATCCAGTTACATTTTGGATTGGTTCCCTATGGATTCCCGGAACATGAAGTATTTTAGAGGCAGTAGGGTTGAGTTTAAGCAACTTCATAATAAAGCCCCCTTTTGATACTGGAAAATTCCTATCAAAATATAGTATATGCCCCACAGAAATTCTTCCAAGTTTAATGATATTCTGGTAGAAAAAAATCCAACAATTCTGGCACTGCCTTTTTGCTATAACTACGCTATACAGGACATAAGATGCTGGCCTTGGAAGAATTGAAACAATGTACAAATCAATTACAGTCAAATTTTATGACAGAGCAGGCCAGTAGCTTTGCCCTGTCCAGCCATAAGTGTGATTCCTTTTGAAAAGAGTGTTAGTGATTGCTGGAATCACTGCTCAGATATAATATATTAGCTGCACAGCAAATTAATGGTTAAATGATGTTGACAGAAATCTGTTGTGAAAGGATGACACATTCAGCAATTCATACTCCTCATAATTTGGAATATAACTAAGCAAAGCTGACAGATGATTTTCCATCCAGCAGCACCGTTACCTCAGCAAACGTGTCCGGAACTGGTTATCAAGGACTGGCTTTGAACTGCCAAAGACAGGGAACCTTTGATCTTCAAAACAGGCTAGGAATTCATTCGCTGGATTATTCTTCTGAGATACATTAGACTGTGCTGACAGTGGAAATCAGTGAGAATAAAGAGATCAGATCTTATCAGAAGTCCAGAAAAGCACCGCAAGAAACTTTTTACATTAAGCAAAGCTCCGCTGTCTTTCATCCAACAGGCATTATTGATCAAACAAATCAGGTCTTTCTTAACACACACCAGTGTCAGAAAATCACAGCCGTCTTTCAAGGGCACTTAAATCATTCAATGTGGCACAGTATATTCCCACAGAATGCCTGTTCAATGTTTAATTGAGGCCCGTCCTGTTAACCTACTTTCTTCTTTATAAGTAGGAAATATGGCTTTCCTTAATAACTTCATCTCTGAAGGAAAAAACAAAGGAAAAGCTTGTAACCCTGAAACCGGGGCTCGTATACAGACTTGGCTCGTTAGCTAACTCTGTTAACAGCCACATGACTCAGCGGGGAGAAAACCACCTTTCATAAACAATATACATCCAGGGTCGGTATGATTTGGGGTTCAACCAAAAAAGAATGTCATGATGTTCTGATTAAGGGAAGCTCAATTTGAGCGAATACTATGTAAATATTGCCCATACGTAGTTATGGGTACCCCAGAAATGACAAATCATACACCAGCATAAAATTATAAAGAAAGTATATTTACCAAATTTTCAACTTTTACGAACAGTTACAGAAAAATAAATAAAGGGCCCATTACAGTCCAATGTGCACATGACCATTGGAGTTCATACTGGAGTAGTTAGTGATGTTTCTCTTTACTCACACACTGGACCAACGGTCTGCATGAAAACACTCGCCACATTCTCAATTCCCCTCGAAGACCATCTTGAATGAACAGTCTCTCAGGAGCAAACAACAGGAATTCTGCAGATGCTGGAAATTCAAGCAACACACATCAAAGTTGCTGGTGAACGCAGCAGGCCAGGCAGCATCTGTAGGAAGAGGTGCAGTCGACGTTTCAGGCTGAGACCCTTCGTCAGGACTAACTGAAGGAAGAGTGAGTAAGGGATTTGAAAGTTGGAGGGGGAGGGGGAGATCCAAAATGATAGGAGAAGACAGGAGGGGGAGGGATGGAGCCAAGAGCTGGGCAGGTGATAGGCAAAAGGGATACTAGAGGATCATGGGACAGGAGGTCCGGGAAGAAAGACAAGGAGGGTGGGGGGGGGGACCCAGAGGATGGGCAAGAAGTATATTCAGAGGGATAGAGGGAGAAAAAGGAGAGTGAGAGAAAGAATGTGTGCATAAAAATAAGTAACAGATGGGGTACGAGGGGGAGGTGGGGCCTTAACGGAAGTTAGAGAAGTCGATGTTCATGCCATCAGGATGGAGGCTACTCAGACGGAATATAAGGTGTTGTTCCTCCAACCTGAGTGTGGCTTCATCTTTACAGTAGAGGAGGCCGTGGATAGACATGTCAGAATGGGAATGGGACATGGAATTAAAACATTTTAATTCCACATGTTTTAATTTCATGTCCCATTCCCATTCTGACATGTCTACCCACGGCCTCCTCTACTGTAAAGATGAAGCCACACTCAGGTTGGAGGAACAACACCTTATATTCCGTCTGGGTAGCCTCCAACCTGATGGCATGAACATCGACTTCTCTAACTTCCGCTAAGGCCCCACCTCCCCCTCGTACCCCATCTGTTACTTATTTTTATGCACACATTCTTTCTCTCACTCTCCTTTTTCTCCCTCTATCCCTCTGAATATACCTCGCCCATCCTCTGGGTCCCCCCCCCCACCCTCCTTGTCTTTATTCCCGGACCTCCTGTCCCATGATCCTCTCGTATCCCTTTTGCCTATCACCTGCCCAGCTCTTGGCTCCATCCCTCCCCCTCCTGTCTTCTCCTATCATTTTGGATCTCCCCCTCCCCCTCCAACTTTCAAATCCCTTACTAGCTCTTCCTTCAGTTAGTCCTGACGAAGGGTCTCGGCCTGAAACGTCGACTGCACCTCTTCCTACAGATGCTGCCTGGCCTGCTGCGTTCACCAGCAACTTTGATGTGTGTTGCTAGTCTCTTAGGAGTATTGGCCTTTCCTCCTTGGAATCATTCACCTGCACAAAGCACCTCTTGCAACAGGGACTCTGCTTCCAATGGCATTCTGCAACATCTTCTCTTATGCCCCGCTCCACAGCTCCCGCCAAAATACCCAAACCAGACTGCTGTCCTTCATAAAACTCCTCCCCACAGATCTCCAGACCTTTCTCTCACATCCCACAATCTTGATCGGCTGACACACATTCCTGAATTGGACAACATGGCTTCTTATCTTAGCTGAAGCCAAAACACACTTTCCAGTATGGTACACTATTTTTACAGAAAACTGCTAACATAAACTACCTCACAGCATAGCAGTAGAAATCTTAACCAGGGTATTACAAAATCTATTAAGTATTCACTTGCAAGAACTTTAATATAAAAATTAAAGGAATGTTTTCACCACAATTAAAGCAACATCAATGAAATGATATGAAATGAGCCTGGGCAAAATAGTGCCAGGTTCTATTGATGGAGAAATTATAATTGAGGGTCTCTTTGTAAATTAACATGACAAAGTGAGGATTTGGTATTTAATGCCTGATAGATAATGAAACATATTTGAGTGGTATATCTGATTGTGCTAGTAAAGACTTAAGCAAATGACTCACCTTGTACATTCTAATAACAAGTTTCTTCTACACTCTTCAATTAACATACTGTAATGCATTCCAAAATAATTCCTGAGGTCATAATCAAGCACAGGTTGTCATAAATCCAGGAAAGGATAAAGTAGAAGGGATTAGGGCATGGGATTGGTCTTAAGGAGTACCTTATCTATGAAAAAAGATGATATATTGCGGAAAGGTTTGAAACGAAATACTGGAACATATTAAACAAAAATACCTCAATGGGGTGTCAGACCATGCACAGGCAGACACCTCCCAGTCTCCACCCAGCTAACAGGAATCACCTACCACTCATTTCCAACTCATCACCTGCAGCCTATTTAAACCCAACTTTTATCCACAATCCTTGTTCACATATACAAACCAGCCAGCTTCAACCAGTTGCTCCCAGCCTTCAGGTACCCTGCTGCCTTGTTGTGTTAAGTATCTGTTCTCTCTTATTTTGAGGGCCCTCGTGGCTTGTTATTTTGCAGTTTATTATTATCACTAAATAGTTTCCACTGCTTTACATTTGGGTCAAGCCTCCTCTATATTTCCTGCCAGGATGAGTGAATGATCAATTGGCCCAGCAGAGTATGCTTGCTTAAAGGAAGTCATCCGTCGATATGAGAACCATGATCCAGAAGCAGCAGGAAACTATTAACTATTTGTATGCTATTCTTTTCCAACTCTCTGTCTTGATATAGCAACCCCAGACCAGTCAACTTCCTCACTCTATGCCCTGGATTCTGTGCCCGAAAGATTCAACAGTTTCCCAACCCAGTGCTGCAACTTCCTGTCCCAGTACGTATCACACTTCGAGCTCCAGCCATCTCTGTATTCTATGGATTGAGCCAAGACTGTCTTCCTCAGCTCTCCCTTGACTGGATGAGATCTGAACTTGGCTGCCGCTAAATGGGACAATAGAACCACCATTTGCAACAGTTATGAGGATTACAATGCGCTGGGTTTTCAACCACTTGGGAATTGGAAAGGAGGCAGCAGATCAGATCCCTCGCCTGCATCAAGGCTCAAATGCTTTGCTGGATTACAGCATGGAATTCAGGTCCCTCGTGGTGGAGTGTGGCTGGAATACTTAAATGCTGCTGGCCATTAGCATCATATCCTCTTGGAGCACTTGAAAGATGAGTTGTCTACTGGGGAGACGCACACTGGCCTTGAAAACCTCATCACGGGCCCTCCAAGTTATGGCACGACCCATCAGATCACCAGCCAGAACCACATTTCCAATCCCAGAACTATTTCAGGCTGCAGGATCCTTGTCAGCAATGCCTCTAGAACCTACTCAATTAGGGTGCGTTCCCTTAAACCCCCAAGAGCGTGAGCACAGTGTAAAGACAGCTTGTGCGCTTACTGCGGTGCAGCCAATCACCCACACATCAAATGCCAACTGCGTCCAGGAAAACAGCACTACCAGGTAGAGATGAGATGCCTTCTATATGGTAACCTCCCTCCAGCCCCTTGTTTCAGCAAAATAGACAGACTCACTCTCTCTGTCCTCCTCCACACTCTGACAGCTCTGTGTACGCAGGAGGTTTTGGTGCAGCAATTTTCTGGACCAGACTCCGCGTGTGCAGCTTGAACGTAACTCGCGCGCCTTCTGAACCACGGCCATGGACGGACAACCCTTGGGGTCTGGCATTGTCAGAGTGTACTCACGGCCTGATGTGAGCAGTCAATTCCTTGTTATTGACTCTTCAACTCTCCTCTCATCTTGCGTGGTCACAGGCTCTCTACTCATGACCCCCACTTCGCCAGGTTATCTGGTTCACTGCTGAGTTGGGGACCCTGTAGCGGTGTGCTACACACAGCGCTAAAATAACCACACGTAGTCGGTGAGTTAGAGTTGCGATGAATGAGATTTATTCAAACTTCGCGGCTTGCTTTAAAGCCTTCCTGTTCCCGCCCTCCCTGGGCGGGACTGCTGTGGGGAATGAATATTCCCAGACCCTTTCCGCGCATGGGATTTTCCCCTTGCTGGTGAAGGTGGCCTGGCGCCCTTTCTGGGGCCGGCCCTCTGCCTGCGCGCACTGTTTCGTGAGCCGGTTCGTGTGTGCTAGAAAGTGAGGTGCCACATAAACCCCCCCTCCAGAACCGGCGATACCTCCCCCAATGTCCACAGTCTGGATCAGCCTCTGTTTGGGGGGTCTGCCCCTGCGCCGCGGTGCCTGAGCCTGGACCGGTTGCGCCAAGTCCACATGGGCCGGTTTGAGTCGGTCCACCATGAAAACCTCCTCTCTCCCCCCAATGTCCAGCACAAACGTGGACCCGTTGTTCCTGATCACCTTAAACGGCCCCTCGTAGGGCCGCTGTAGCGGTGCCTGGTGTCCGCCCCGTTGTACAAAAAGAAACTTACAGTTCTGCGGGTCTTTGGGTACGCAGGTCGGGCTCTGTCCGTGCTGTGAAGTGGGTATGGGGGCCAGGTTACCAAGCCTCTCACATAGTCTGTCCAGGACTGCTGCGGGTTCTTCCTCTTGCCCCCTTGGGGCTGGTATGAACACTCCTGGGACAACCAGGGGTGCACCGTACACCAACTAGGCCAAAAAGTTGTGCAGATCCTCCTTGGGCGCCGTGTGGATTCCGACTAGGACCCAGGGAAGCTCGTCCACCCAGTTAGGCCCCTCCAGGCGGGCCATGAGAGCCGATTTCAGGTGACGGTGGAAATGCTCCACTAGTCCGTTCGACTGTGGGTGGTAGGCAGTTGTGTGGTGTAGCTGAGATCCTAAAAGGTTGGCCATAGCCGACCACAGGCTGGAGGTGAACTGGGCGCCCCTGTCGGAGGTAATGTGGGCCGGTACTCCGAAGCGGGTTACCCAGGTTGCGATCAGTGCTCGGGCGCAGGATTCGGAGGTGGTGTCGGTGAGCGGGACTGCCTCTGGCCATCTGGTGAACCGGTCTATCATAGTTAGGAGGTATCACGCTCCTCGCGACACTGGCAGGGGCCCCACGATATCCACATGAATGTGGTCAAACCTCCGGCGGGTGGGTTCGAACCACTGCGGCGGAGCCTTGGTGTGCCGCTGCACCTTGGCCATTTGGCACTGCATGCACGTTTTGGCCCATTCACTGACCTGCTTATGCAGCCAATGCCACACGAACCTGTTGGAGACCAGCCGGACGGTTGTCCTGATGGAGGGGTGCGCTAAGTTGTGAATGGATTCGAACACCCGCCGGCGCCAGGCTGCCGGGACGACAGGGCGGGGTTGGCCGGTAGCTACGTCACATGGTAGGGTCCTCTCACCTAGGCCTACGGGGAGGTCTTGGAGCTGCAAACCGGAGACTGCAGTCCTGTAACTGGGGATCTCAGCGTCTGCCTGCTGTGCCTCTGCCAGTGCTGCATAGTCCACCCCCTGGGACAGGGCCTGTATGGTAGGTCTGGAAAGTGCATCCGCCACAACGTTGTCCTTTCCCGAGACATGCCGGATGTCCGTCGTGTACTCGGAGATGTAGGACAGATGTTGCTGCTGGCGGGACAACCAGGGGTCGGACACCTTTGTGAATGCAAAGGTAAGCGGTTTGTGGCCTGTGAACGCGGTGAAGGGCCTACCTTCTAAGAAGTATCTGAAATGCCGGATTGCCAGGTATAGTGCCAATAGCTCCCGGTCGAAAGCACTATATTTGAGTTCGGGTGGTCGTAGGTGTTTGCTGAAGAACGCCAGGGGTTGCCAGCGACCCTCGATGAGTTGCTCCAGCACTCCACCGACTGCTGTGTTGGATGCGTCCACCGTGAGGGCAGTAGGAATGTCTTTTCTGGGGTGCACTAGCGTCACGGCGTTTGCCAAGGCTTCTTTGGTTTTAACGAAAGCGGCTGTGGCCTCTTTGTCCCAGGTAATGTCCTTGCCCTTACCCGACATCAGAGTGAACAGGGGGCGCATGGTTCGGGCTGCTGAGGGGAGGAAACGGTGGTAGAAATTCACCATACCCACGAATTCCCGCAGGCCTTTGATTGTGTTGGGTCAGGGGAAGTGGCAGACCGCGTCTACCTTGGCAGGCAGCGGGGTTGCCCCGTCTTTAGTAATCCTGTGGCCCAGGAAGTCGATGGTGTCGAGTCCAAACTGGCATTTGGCTGGGTTGATTGTAAGGCCGAATTCGCTCAGGCGGGAGTAGAGCTGGCGGAGGTGGGACAGATGCTCCTGACGACTACTGCTGGCTATGAGGATGTCGTCCATATAGATGAATGCAAAGTCCAGGTCGCGTCACACCATGTCCATTAGCCGCAGGAACGTCTGTGCGGCATTCTTTAGACCGAACGGCATTCGGAGGAATTCGAAAAGTCTGAACGGGGTGATGAGTGCTGTTTTGGGGATGTCGTTTGGATGTACCGGGATTTGATGGTATCCCCGGACAAGGTCTACCTTGGAAAAGATCCTTGCGCGGTGTAGGTTTGCTGCAAAGTCTTGAATGTGCAGCACAGGGTAGTGGTCTGGCGTTGTAGCCTCGTTCAGTCTGTGATACTCACCACATGGTCTCCAGCCCCCCGTTGCCTTGGGCACCATGTGCAGCGGGGAGGCCCATGGACTGTTGGACCGTCGTAAGATCCCCATTTCCTCCATCTTCTTGAATGCCTCCTTTGTCAGTCGGAGCTTGTCTGGGGGAAGCCTTCGAGCACGGGCGTGGAGGGGTGGTCCCTGGGTCGGGATGTGGTGCTGTACTCCGTGTCTGGGCATGGCTGCCATGAACTGCGGTGTCAGTACTGATGGGAAATCCGCCAGGACCCTGGTGAATTCGTCATCGGACAGCGTGATGGAGTCCAGGTGTGGGGCTGGCAACTCTGCTTCACCCAGGGAGAACGTTTGAAAAGTCTTGGCGTGGACCAATCGCTTCCCTTGCAGGTCGACCAGCAGGCTGTGGGCTCGCAGAAAATCCGCCCCCAGGAGTGGTTGGGCCACGGCGGCCAGTGTGAAGTCCTGCGTGAACCGGCTGGAGCAGAACTGTAGCCGCACCGTGCGGATGCCGTAGGTTCATATTGTGCTGCCATTTGCGGCCCTCAAGATGGGTCCCGGTTCTCTGTTGCGGGTGTCGTAATTCGTTGGAGGTAAGACGCTGATCTCCGCTCTGGAGTCGACCAAAAAGCGGCGTCCCGACTGCTTGTCCCAGACATACAGAGGCTATCCTGATGGTCAGCCGCCGTAGCCATCAGCGGCGGCTGGCCCTGGTGTTTCCCAGGAATTTGCAGGGTGGTCTACAGCGGCGGGCCTCTGTGCCCCACCACTGGTGGTAGAAGCACCATTGTTCATTGGGCTCCTCACTCCTGTCGCCGGGTTTTGTAGGCTCTGCTGCCAGGCCTGGTCTGGTCTGCCGTTGGGCACGCGGCTTGGTGATCTGTGTGACGGGCGCCCCTCTCTCTTTCCTGGCATTCCACAGCACATCTGCCCGGGCCGCCACCTCCCGGGGGTTGCTGAAATCTGCGTCGGACAGCAGCCGGCATATGTCTTCGGGCAGTTGCTCTAGGAACGCCTGCTCAAACAAGAGGCAGGGTTTGTGTCCTTCAGCCAGGGCCAGCATCTCGTTCATTAATGCTGACGGCGGCCTGTCTCCCAAACCATCGAGGTGCATTAAGCGGCGTGCTCATTCACGCCGTGAGAGTTTGAAAGTCCTTATGAGCAGGGCTTTGAATGCTGTGTATTTGCCGTCCTCCGGGGGTGACTGTATAAACTCCTCAACTTGTGCAGCAGTCTCCTGGTCGAGGGAGCTCAGCATGTAGTAGTAGCGAGTGGACTCCGAGGTTATCTGCCGAATGTGGAATTGAGCTTCTGCTTGTTCGAACCACAGACGGGGTAGCAGCGCCCAGAAGCTTGACAGTTTTAACGAAACTGTGTGAACAGATGTGGCGTTGGTCATCTCTGGTCCAAATATTGTTTGGGCCGTCAGGGTCACCAATTGTAGCGGTGTGCTACACACAGCGCTAGAATAACCACACATAGTCGGTGAGTTGGAGTTGCGATAAAAGAGATTTATTCAAACTTCGCGGCCGGCTTTAAAGCCTTCCAGTTCCCGCCCTCCCTGGGCGGGACTGCTGTGGGGAATGCATATTCCCAGACCCTTTCAGTGCGCGGGATTTTCCCCCTGCTGGTGAAGATGGCCTGGCGCCCTTTTTGGGGCCGGCCTCTCTGCCTGCGCGCACTGTTTCGTGAGCCGGTTCGTGTGTGCTAGAAAGTGGGTCACCACAACCCATCTGACGGACAACCTGCCTGCTGAGGAACACCTCAGTTGAATTTGCCCCGTAAACTGGTGGGGACGGAGGAAACCCTCAACATCACCAGTCTCTACAGGAATACCACAACTTAGCCATCGCCTTCAGTAAGAAGGAAACCAGCACCCCGCCACTCGTAGACCACACAACAGCACATTCACCCTCCTGCCGGGAACCACCCCTCCCCAAGGCTGTCTGTTCTTCCTCTCTCCTCCTAACACCCAAGCCAAAAATGATTACTTTGCTGAAGTGCTGCAGCATGCCTGCATTCGACTATCCCAGCCCCTAGCCAGCGCAGGATTCTTCTTTGTCAAAGAGAATGATGGGGGTCTCTGTCCCTGTATCAACAAAATCACTATAAAGAACAACTATCCTCTCCCCGTGATGGATAGCACATTGGAAACACTCCGTGGTTCCCAAGTCTTCACCAAACTGGATCGACAGAGTGCCTATAACCTGATCTGCACCCACGAGGGGGATGAGTGGAAGTTGCCATTTATAATTCCCACTGGCCACTGCAAATACTTGATGATTTTCAGACTTTCCAACAGTCCAGCTGCTTTCTAATTCGTTATTCATGACATCCTTTGAGTCATGCTACACAGGTATGTGTTTATGTTCCTCAATGTCATCCTCATCTTCTCCAAGATTCTCAAAGACCACATTTTGTCATGACTGTTCAGTCCTTCGTTGTCTCCTGGAAAACCAAGGCATAAACTTGGATCTAGAGACACTGCACACCATTGCTGAATGGACCCAAACATGCTCCCTTAAACAGTTACAGTGTTTCCTGGGCTTCTCCAACTTCTACCACCGTTTCATCAGAAGCTACAGCCAAATTCCCTCTTCTCTCACCTCCCTCATCAAATCACCTACCTCATGGATAATGTGGTCTGCTGCCGTGGACCATGCTTTCAAAGAGCTCGAAAGACGCTTCATCTCTGCTCATATTATCTGCCATCTGAACCCCTCCAGAGAAATTGTGGTAGCCGAGGTAACATCTGATGTGGGTACTGGGGCCATCCTCCCTCAGTGAGGATTGGATGGGAGTACCTTCTTCTTAGGCTATTTCAACTCTACACAGTGTCATCTGGAGTAGGAGAAAGGGAGCTACTCGCCATTAAATGGGCATTGGAGGAACGGAGACATTGGCTGATGGGGAACACTGAGCCCTTCCTGATTTGGACTGTCCACCAGATCCTGATATCCATTCAGTAGATGCACCAACTCAACCCATGACAGGCTCATAGGGCCTTCTTCTTCGAGGAATTCAACTTCACTCTCTCCTAATGACCTGGATCGAAGAACACTTAAGTGGACTCGTGTCACGACAGTTCAACCCAGCTGAAAGGGAAATCCAGCCTCATCCCATCATTCCATCCTGGCAGACTCTCACGCTGAGCATCTGGGATCTTGAGAACCATTTCTGTCAGGCCACACGGTTGAAGTTTGCTTTGGGTAACACACCTGACAACCATATGTGCTGCTGGTAGCCGTTCGCCCTGAGGCACTCCGGAGGGTTCCCTGCTTAACTCTTTCCAGCTGTCCAGATGAATGACAGACCCTTGATTTTCTGTGATGCCGGCTCTGGTGGCCACCATAATTGCAGATGTACGTCAGTTCGTCACTGCCTGCCCTCAATGTGCCCTGTCCAATTCCTGCAACCAGTGGCCTCTGGGCTCCTGTGGTTCTTACCAGTCCCTGAACGCCCGTGGTCCCACATTGCCATAGATTTCTTCATGGGCTTGCCATCTTCTGATGGGGCCACAGTGACCATGACAGCTCCCTCCTCCACACCTCAGTGAGTTTGTCCTTTGGCTATCATCCGCAGACCGATGGCCACTCAGAGAGAGCCAAGCAGTAAGTGGAGAAGTTTCTGAGATGCTGCGTTGCCTCAAATCCTTCCACGTGGACAAAGTATCTGCTCTGGACAGAGCTGTGCCACAACCTAATGCCTCCTTTAGGCTACAGATCTCTGTTGAGGTGCTGGTTTGCCATTGTCAGAATGCTTGGAAGAGAGCACAGAGGGCCAAGCTAAGTGCCAACTGTGCCTACTGCTGCCAAGCCAACCGCCGTTGGTGCCCAGCCAGACTACTCTGGCCTGGGGACCATGTCTGACTATCCACCCAAAATCTGCCCCTGCAAACTGATTCTTGCAAGCTCTTGCCCTGATTCATTTGTCCCTTTAAAGTTAGCCATTGCATTAATCCAGTCATTTATCATCTCCAGCTGCCACTGTCCCTCAGGATCACATCTACCTTCCACGAGTCCTGCCTCAAACCCGTTGTCTATGGACCACTCAAACCACCTGAGCCTGCACCTCCAGAACCTAGGATGGTGGAAGATGGTCTAGTATACACGGTTTACCAGTGGATGGATTCACATCGCAGATGGGGTGTGCAGTATCTGGTCGACTGGGAAGGGTATGGCCTGAAGGAGAGGACTTGGGTGTCATCGAATTTCATCTTGATCCGTTGCTCATCGAAAAATTCCACTGGACCCATTCAGGTCACTCTGAGCCATCAGATGCTGGCCATAGGAGGAAAGTCCTGTCAGGACTGCACAGGCAGGCACCTCCCAGTCTCTACCCAGCTACCAGGAATCACCTGCAACTTGTTTCCTATTCATCACCTGCAGCCTATTTAAACCCATCTCTCATCTACTGTCTTTGTTTGCTGGTGACAAGATCGCTGCTGAGAGGATGGATTTAAATTTTGGGGAATGCAAGTTGCTGAGGGAGTTTGAGGACTCAAATCAAGGAAAGGGGTAGGATATAGAGTTGTGAATATGAATGAAACATATGAGGCACTTGTTGAAATATTTGATTCAACAGTACGGTTGATGGCAGTAATGCACCTTTCAATTCGATTGCCAACTGCCATACAAAGTCAGAGGAAGAAGAAGAAGAGTCTTCATTCACACATTGAACCTGCCAGCCTCAACCAGATGTTTCCAGCGTTCAGTTACCTTATTGCTTTGTTGTGTTAAGTATCTGTTCTCTCTTGTTTTCTGGCCCCTTGTGGCTTGCTATTTTGCAGTTTACTGTTAAAGTTTTTGCTCACCCTTATATCATCTCCACTGCTTTGTGTTTGGGTCAAGCCTCCTCTACATGACCTGACATAGGGAATGAATAAAGGCCCAACATAGGGCATCTGGAATACACCAGGTGTGTATAGCTGGAGGAGGCCATTGAGATAGGAAAGGGTGGGACCACAGGATTTGGCTAAGAGATGAGAATTTTAAAACATCAGTCATTATTGGACAGAGAGCCAGTCCAGGCAACACCCAGAGGGAAACGATGCAAACAGGATCTGCAGTCAATCAAAATAAGAACAGCAGTTTAGAGGGAGTCAAGAGTCTAAGAAAAAAGGGCAGAGGATCTGGAAAACCTAAAGCAGGAGCAGAAACTGGAGACATTATGGAGGAGGATGTAAGTGACAAATGGATAGCTGGAGAGAAACTCAACTCAGATTCAGAAGAACAATACAGGTATCAAAGAGTCTGCATTAGCCTGTGGCAGTAGAACATATGCAATGGATTTATGTTCCATAGGGCTTTGCTGTCACCATATAACCATATAACAATTACAGCACGGAAACAGGCCATCTCGGCCCTTCTAGTCCATGCCGAGCTCTTACTCTCACCTAGTCCCACTGACCTACACTCAGCGCATAACCCTCCATTCCTTTCCTGTCTATGTGGCTATCCAATTTAACTTTAGATGACAACATCGAACCTGCCTGACGAAGTTAGTCCTGACGAAGGGTCTCGGCCCAAAACGTCGACTGTACCTCTTCCTAGAGATGCTGCCTGGCCTGCTGCGTTCACCAGCAACTTTTATGTGTGTTGATCGAACCTGCCTCAACCACTTCTGCTGGAAGCTCGTTCCACACAGCTACCACTCTCTGAGTAGAGAAGTTCCCCCTCATGTCACCCCTAAACTTTTGCACTTTAACTCTCAACTCATGTCCTCTTGTTCAAATCTCCCCCACTTTCAATGGAAAAAGCCTATCCACGTCAACTCTATCTATCCCCCTCATAATTTTAAATACTTCTATCAAGTCCCCCCTCAACCTTCTACGCTCCAAAGAATAAAGACCCAACTTGTTCAACCATTCTCTGTAACTTAGGAGATGAAATTCAGGTAACATTCTAGTAAATCTTCTCCGTACTCTCTCAATTTTGTTGACATCTTTCCTATAATTCGGTGACCAGAAATGTGGAGTGGGTGGAGTTGACTTCTCATATTAAGTTCTTAAAAGGACAAAACAAAATAAGTGTGGTCATATACCTTCTGAGGTCAGGAGGTATCTGTGGTCACTACTGACCAC
The DNA here is from genome assembly GCF_963921235.1 of Mobula hypostoma. Taxonomy (NCBI): domain Eukaryota; kingdom Metazoa; phylum Chordata; class Chondrichthyes; order Myliobatiformes; family Myliobatidae; genus Mobula; species Mobula hypostoma. The sequence continues at coordinate 20,329,329 of NC_086118.1, read as the reverse complement.
AGATTCTAAGGCAATTCCTTGGATTTTCCTGGAACTGCTGGCATTTTCCTCCCTAAATGTCATTTATGGGACCGGCAAGGGATGCATGCAGGGTTGGTCTTCTGCAGGATACTATGTAAGCAGTACAAAAACCAATTATTTTGTGCCAGAAATCACTTGCACTTGAATTCCTACGATCCTGTGCACAAACTTGGCTGATGTGAGTTGGATATATCAGGACAGTCCAGATAGAAATTTGCAGTATGGAAAGGGGCTGCTTAACTTCTCATGTGAATACCATCTTAAAAAAGCATTTCTCAATTTTGATAAAGGAACTTTAACCTGAACTGTTACATTTGTTAATCTCCACAGATGCTGTCTGAGCTGCCAAATGGTTCCAGTATCTTTATTTTCATTACCACAACTAAATCTACGTTAGGGGTATAGAGCTCTCACTAGTATTGGGCTCTTCTTCTATACATCTACGGAGTGCAGTACTGGTGGGTACAGATATATCACATTATAACACTGGTGGTACATATCTGTTACTATAACACAGAAGTAAAACATTTGGTGGACAAGTCTGTTGTTCTATAACAGTTAAGTATATTATTAACGGGCACAAATTTGTCAGTGTATTCCTAAGAGGCACAGGTCTGTCATTATGCAGCACTAGGATACAATACTGGTGGATGCAGCTTAATACAGGCACATTGAGGTATACAATTGGATCCCGTGTAGTGGGTGCATGGCCAGTCATTGTACAACACTAGGGTGCAGAACTGGTTGGCAGAGGTCTGTCATTATATAACAATATGATAGCATATTGATGGGCATAGCTGTGCCATGGTGTAATACTAGGTGATGCAGGGCAAGCAGAGAGCATGAAAAAAAGGGGAGTAAGTGGAGGGGCAAGAAGTTAATGAGGAGCCATTGAGAACTACAGCATTTGCATCTATTTGTGATTAAAATTATCAGCATCTGCTTATATGTAGCTAAATTTAAAAAAAAATGAAATGATCCGGATTTAAGATCTGATCCATGTTATGAAAAAGCTATTCACCATTGGATTAGATTACGCCCATATTTCATTATTATATTCAGAATCAGGCTTATTAACACCAGCATGTGTCGTGAAATTTTTTAACTTAGCAGCAGCAGTACAATGCAATACATGGTAATATAGAAAGAAAAAAAATAAGTAGATCAATAAGTATATACATGAATATTAAATAGATTAAAAATAGTACAAAAACAGAAGTAATATATATTTTTTAAAAAGTGAGGTATGTTCTTGGGTTTAACGTCCATTTAGGAATCGTATGGCAGAGGGTAGAGACCTTCATCATTCAAATGAACATCTTGAACGGATATTTGCTCTGTAATTACTGTCCTCAATCAATCATAGGTACTGTATGTTATTTACCCTTGCTCCTTGTGTAATGGACATTACTGAGCAGTACTCGCTCGGATTAGTTCAAATGAAACATAGGCAGATTCATGTAATGGCATCACAGAGCCTTAGTTTTCAGTCTTACTGTCAGAGTGGTGGGAGGATGGAGGTTTCTATGGGGAGGAATGGGCGGGAAAGGGAATGTGATGGCAGGATGGTGGTGAGCTGGTAGAAGGCTGGAAAAGCAAACCCTGATGGAGTATATAATAATATAACCAAACATGAATAAATAACATCCAATCCCTCCTCCCTCGCCCTAAGTATCATCAAAAACGTATGAGCTGTATGATATGTACATAACAAAATTAATTAATCCTTCTTGTGGTGCAGTGCTGAGTTCATTTCACAGGAGGCATTGTAGGTGAAGTTTTCGTAATGAGGTAATGCACACACTTCTCTCCCAAAGTTATGTTGCTAATCTCCTCACACACTGCCAGGTAAACACTGTAACACAGATTAAATGTAACTGATCGCATGCAACTGACACAAACAAAATATTCTTCTTTAAATGGAAAGCACCTAAACATAGTTTGAAGCAGCAGCAACTTTAGAAGTTAATTAAAGGAACTGTGAGAAGTAAGAATAGTGAATTTGCCATACACATCACGAATGTGTTTTTTATCCAATGCATTTCTGTGTTCTTTTAAATGTGCTTCCCTAAATTTAAAAGCAAAATTCATTTATCTAGAAAGGTTATTCTTTTGCTAGAAAAATAATGTATTTTTTGTACTTTCAATAATTGCGATTTTAATATCGCCTTACTATTTTTGGACATTACTGTGCAGATACTGTTCACATTTGGCTACGTTTGCTGTGAAGTTTTTTAGATCATCCTGAGATCATAGAAACTACACAAAGGTCCTTAGGTATACAAGATGATGAGAGGCATTGATCGTGTGGATAGTCAGAGGCTTTTTCCCCGGGCTGAAATGGCTAACATGAGAGGGCACAGTTTTAAGATGCTTGGAAGTAGGTACAGAGGAGACGTCAGGGGTAAGTTTTTTTTATGCAGAGTGGTGAGTGCGTGTAATGGGATATGATAGGCTCTTTTAAGAGACTCCTGGATAGATAAATGGAGCTTAGAAGAATTGAGGGCGATGGGTAGCACTAGGTAATTTCTAAAGTAAGTACAAAGTACATGTTTGGCACAGTATCATGGGCCGAAGGGCCTGTATTGTGCTGTAGGTTTTCTATGTTTCTCTGTAGATTTTTATTGTGTGATACAACTGTATAGCGTAGAGTTAAATCAGCAAACATTCTTGCACTACTTTTAATAATGTTTTTATTGGCAATGCTCTTCGTTGTAATCTGTTAATCAAGTATACAAACCACTGTCGAGTTACTGTGGGTGGGTTGGGCAGGAGCGTGGAGCTGGAGTGAAATTCTTGGGTGATTTGTTAAGTTACAATTTCAGTGCCTGCCAGACATCTATTGGAATAGACACTTGGGTGTTGTCTGTCACAACACATACTTATGTGAGAGCAGTGTTGGAAGAGGTTGAAAATCTAAACATATTGAGTCAGATTTTTGGCCTCTAAGGTGAAAGTAAAGGAGCTCGTGGCCAATTCCAAGAAAATTCTCTCTGTTGTATTTGCCAATATTTATTTCTCATGAACATAGACTATTTGGAACAGATTCAGTACTGATGTGGCGATAGTTCGGGAGTGAATTGCCATCAGACAATTCAATGAACTTCACAGTTCATTGTATCTTCAACTTCTGTGCATATTTTCTGTAGGGGAGAAATCAGAAGTGCTGGAGGTTTTTTGCTGGCACACTGACCTTTTGCTCTGCCCTGCGCTCACCACTCACTGCCATGGCTCCATATAAGAATGGGCCAAGTTCACAAACACAAACATGACATTAATTGTCAAAGTAGGTTCAGTCAAAATTTTATCTGCTTATTTTCACTTATTTTCTGATTAACTTGCGGCAACAAATATACTTTAACAAATTATTCAATTTTATTTTTAATTATTTTGATCATTTATTAAATTAACTTAATTAAAAATCTTATTTAAGAATAAATAAACTGAATATTAAATCTCCTGTCTGAGGTAGGTGGGAATATACTTTCAGGTTCTACAATTTGAGTCCTGGTCTCCACTTGAAGCCCACTCTACCATGCAGGAGGACCACAGTGACTGTCTCCAGTTCACATTAATTACTGTGTTTCCTACATTACAACAGTGATGCATTACCAAAACACTGTGCTTTGGATGTCCTGGATATGGGAACGGTACAAAATATGGACAAATCCTCCTGGTTTTGTTACCTGATTTTCACTTATTGCAGGATGAAAAGTTGATCTGCTGCACTTAATTATCTCTGACCACCGAAGAAGACCATCTCCCTTGTGATTTTCAGGATAAGGCATGAAAGGCATTTTTTTTTTCTTTTCAGGTTGCTTCGTTGCCTTTAATCTAGTGTTCAGAAATTTCTATTCATGGAGAGAGATGGAGAGAGAGAGAGAGAGAGAGGGAGAGAGAGAGAGAGAGAGAGAGAGGGAGAGAGAGATTGTATTACCATTGCAGCTATCTTCACCTCAGTTTGTCTGATAAGCTTTTCCACACTCTGTTAGAAGAAAAGAGAGCTCACCTCAGATTCAAGGTGGTTTAATGTCATTTCCATTACACAAATATAAGGCAGAACAAAGTAATTGTTACTCTGGCTCTGACGTAGCACAAAAAAATCCACAATAAGATAAAGAACACCACAATAATAAAAAAACATATTAAATACAAATACAAAAGACAGCTTATATACATAGATCGGTTGTATGTCCACAAGGGGATGCTGGGTACTGGACATAAGGTGACTGACAGGAAATAATAAAAGTAGTGATGGCTGGAGGTGTGGAAGGGTGGGTTATTGGGTGAAGGCATTGATCAGCCTGACTACTTGGGGAAAGTAACTCATTTTGGGTCTGCTGGTCCTGGTGTGAATGCTACGTAGCCTCTTCCCTGATGGGAGTGGGACAAACAGTCCATGAGCAGCATGGGTACGGTCCTTTAAGATGTTACTGGCCCTTTTCTGGAATCCTTCTGTATATATGTCCTTGATGGTGGGTAGGCTGGTGCAAGTGAAGCCTTGAGCAGTTTTGGTTACATGTTATACAGCTTTCCTGACTACTGCAGTTCAGTTTCCATACCATCCAGAGATGCAGTTTGTTAGGATGTTCTCTACTGTGCATCTATGGAATTGTAGACCAGAAGATATAGGAGTAGAATTAGGCCATTTGGCTCATGAAGCCTGCTCTGCCATTTCATCATGGCTGATCGATTTTTCCTCTCAGCCCCAAACTCCTGCCCCCCGCAACCTGTATCCCTTCATGCCATGACCAATCAAGAATCTATCAACCTCTGCCTTAAATATTCATAGAGACTTGGCCTCCACAGCTGACTGTGGCAATGACTTTCACAGACTCACCAGTCTCTGGCTAAAAAAAATTCCTCCTCAACTCTGTTCTAAAAGGATGCCCCTCTATTCTGAGTCTGTGTCCTCTGGTCTTAGACACTCCCACTATAGGAAACATCCTCACCACGACCTCTCTATCAAGGCCTTTCACCATTCGATAGGTTTCAATTATGTAGGTCAACCCTCATTCTTCTGAGTTCCAGTGAATATAGGTCCAGAGCCATCAAATACTCATTATAGGACAAGCCGTTTAATCCTAGAAGAATTTTCGTGGACCTGCTTTGAACCCTCTTCAGATTCAGGACATCCCTTCTAAGACAAGGGACAGAGAATACTCTCAGAGAGGGCTCACAGTGCTTTATGAAGCCTCAACATTACATCCTCGTTTTTATATTCTATTCCTCTTGAAATGAATGCTAACATCACAGTTGCCTTCTGATGTACCATCAATAACTCCAAAAGACGAGAAGTAGAGTAAATACTGAAAGGCTTTTATTCGCAGTAAAATGTGACCTCCATGCTGAGTGTCTGCCCCTGGACTGAGAAGGAGGAGCAATGGCACAATCGCCTTTATTCAGGGGTCTGTGGGAGGAGCCACAGGAGCAGTCAGCAGAGGTGTGTGTCCAGACAGGTAACCCAGTTACAACATATATATATGGTTTACCACATTCACCCCTCCTTTTTTTTAAAGAGTCCCGTGGGGTGAAGTGACTGACAATATTTAAAACATGTATATTTACAGGTCAAGTCTATCAGGCGGTTGAGTCCGTCGCTGTGATTTACGTAGCACCGGTGGTGATCGCACCGGCGATGGTGGTTGTACTGGCTCCGGCCTGACTTGAGGTGACAGCACGTTAGGCGTCGGTAATCCCTCGTGCGTGTGCGTCACGCCCGGTATGGGAGTGTCGTGTGGTGTCTGTGTAGGGCTTGGAGTGCGCGGTGTCTCGTGGGTATATTTATTGGTTGATAGGGGGTTAATAGTCACCATGGAGTGTTCAGGGTAGGGGCCCGGTGCTCCTGTGGGCGCCAGGTCGCGGATGGAGACCGTGTCCTCCCGCCCATCAGGTAAAACCACATAGGCATACTGGGGGTTCGCATGAAGTAAGTGAACCCTCTCGACTATCGGGGAGTATTTATTGCTCCTCGCATGTTTCCGGAGCAGCACTGGCCCCGGGGACATCAGCCAAGTTGGTAGGGTGGTCCCAGTGGTCGACTTTCTGGGAAAAGAAAAGAGCCGCTCATGAAGGGTGGCATTGGTGGCCGTGCATAACAGGGAGCGGATGGAGTGGAGTGCCTCGGGAAGGACCTCCTGCCAGCGGGAGACCGGCAGTCCCTTTGACCTGAGGGCTAAGAGTGTGGCTTTCCACACCGTGCCATTCTCCTTCTCCACCTGTCCATTCCCCCGGGGATTAGAGCTCGTGGTCCTACTGGTTGCAATTCCCCTAGCCAGTAGATATTGGCGCAGCTCGTCACTCATAAACGAGGACCTGTGATATAGCATGAGTATCCGAACAGAGTGAAGAGCTTGCGCAGGGCTTTTATAACTGACGTGGTAGTGGTGTCAGGGCAGGGGATGGCGAAGGGGAACCGCAAGTACTCATTGATAACGTTAAGAAAGTACACCTTGTGGTCAGTGGAGGGAAGGGGGCCCTTAAAGTCAACACTCAGTCGCTCAAAAGGGCAGGTGGCCTTGATGAGTGGTGCCTTTTCGGGTCGGTAGAAGTGTGGTTTGCACTCTGCGCAGACTTGGCAGTCCCTGGTCATCATCCTGATCTCCTCAAGGGAGTAAGGCAGGTTCCGGGCTTTCACGAAGTGGAAAAGCCGGGTGACCCCCAGGTGGCAAAGATCTACACGTAGGGCATACAGCCGGTCGATCTGCGCGCTGGCACACGTTCCCTGGGATAGGGTATCGGAGGGCTCGTTGAGCTTCCCAGGCCTGTACATAATGTCATAGTTGAAGGTGGAGAGTTCAATTCTCCACCTCAGAATTTTATCATTTTTGATTTTGCCCCACTGTTGGTTATTAAACATGAATGCGACTGAGCGCTGGTCAGATAGCAGGGTGAACTTTTTGCCAGGGAGATAGTGCATCCAGTGCCTAATAGCTTCCACTATGGCCTGGGCCTCTCTCTCCACCGCAGAGTGCCGAATTTCAGGGCCTTGAAGGGTACGGGAGAAGAATGCCACCAGTCTTCCAGCCTGGTTGAGGGTACAGGCCAGTGCTAAGTCGGAGGCGTCACTCTCTACTTGGAAGGGAATGGCCTCATCCACCGCATGCATTGCTGCTTTGGCAATGTCCCCTTTTATGCGGCTGAAGGCCGCGCGGACCTCGGCTGAGAGGGGGAACGTGGTGGACTTGACCAGGGGGCGGGCCTTGTCTGTGTAGTTAGAGACCCATTGGGTGTAATATGAAAAGAAGCCCAGACACCTTTTGAGGGCTCTGAGGGTGTTGGGAAGAGGGAGTTCCAACAGGGAGCGCATACGATCGGGGTCAGGGCCAAAGACTCCGTTCTCCACGACACACCCAAGGATAGCAAGTTGGGTGGTTCCGAACACACACTCGTCCTTGTTATAGGTGAGATTGAAAGCTTTGGCCGCTTGGAGAAATTATTGGAGGTTGTTGTCGTAATCCTGCCGGTCGTGACTGCAGATGGTGATGTTATCCAGATATGGGAATGTGGCCTTCAGATGGCACTCGTCCACCATCTGGTCCATTGTCCTCTGGAAGACAGGTACACCATTCGTGACACCGAAGGGGACGGGCAGGAATTGATAAAGCCTGCTGTCCTCATTGAAGGCGGCGTAAGGGCAGTTCTCCCGGAGGATGGGGAGCTGACGGTAAGCGGATTTTAGGTCTATGGCCGAGTACACCTTGTACTGTGCTATCTGATTGACCATATCCGCGATGCGGGGTAGAGGGTACGCGTCGAGCTGCGTGAACCTATTGATGGTCTGGCTATAGTCCACAACCATCCTATTTTTCTCCCCGTTCCGAACAACCACCACCTGCGCCCTCCAAGGACTTGTGCTTGCCTCAATGATCCCCTCCCTGAGCAGCCGCTGTACCTCTGACTTAATGAAAGCTCGGTCCCCCGCGCTGTACCTCCTGCTTTTAGTTGCCACAGGTTTACAGTCGGGGGTCAGGTTGGCGAACAGCGGTGGGGGAGGGATCTTGAGGGTGGAGAGGCCGCAAGTGGTGTCGGTAGTGCGGCTGTTGGCATGGTGTTGGGTGGGATGTGTGGGTCGGTGTGTGTGTGTGGTCAGTAGCGGGGTATGTGACATATCTCTACAAAACAGGGGATTTATGACAGTAATTGGTGGGAGGGGCCCATCATACTTCATTGTCACGCTTTTCAGGTGGCTCTGGAAGTCGAGCCCCAATAGCACAGGGGCACACAGTTGAGACATGACCAGTAATGTAAAGTCTTGATATTGTGTGCCCTACACCACTAGTGTCGCTACACAACCCCCCCGGATGTCTGTTGTATGTGACCCGGAAGCCATGGCGACCCTCTGACTTACCGGCCGTATCACGAGTCCGCAATGCTGCATTGTGTCCAGGTGGATAAAACTCTCCATGCTGCCCGTGTCAAACAGGCAGCTTGTCCTGCGCCCCTCCACCAGGATGTCCATCATTGACCTTGTGAGCTGGTGGGGAGCGCTTTGGTCGAGGGTCACGGAGGCCAGGGTTGAGTCGCTGTTTTAGTCCGGTGTGGTGGGGTGCCCCATGAGCATCCGTTAGTCGTAGGTGGTGGGAGGTGGTGCTGACCAGATGGCGACCCCCACGTCTTGCACGTGGTGGCAGTGTGCAGGGAAGATGGCGGCAGGCAAGATGGCGACCCCCATGTCTCGCACGTAGTGCTGCTTGATCCCGCTCGTGGTTTGGACTTACAGACCTTGGCGAAGTGGCCCTTCTTTCCGTGGCTGGAGCAGGTAGCTTGTTGGGCCGCGCAGTGTTTCCGGGGGTGCTTCTCCAGTCCGCAGAAGTAGCACTTTGCGGACTCGCGACTGGCAGCAGCCGAGGTCATTTCGCCGGTGGGTTGCGGGGTCTGCGGCGCCCACGAGGCCATTGGGGAATCGCGTGCTTGGAGAGCCTCAGAGTTGTGCAGAGCGGCCTCCAGCGTGTCGGCCAGCTCAATCGCCGAACGTACGGTAAGATCAGCTTGTTCCAGCAGCCGCTGACGCACATACACTGACCTGGTCCCCGTGACGAAGGCGTCTCTCACTAGGAGCTCCGCTTCTGTTCTGCCGTCAGCCTCTGGCAGCCGCAGGTCCGCACGAGCGTCTGTAGTGCCTGGACAAACTCAGCACTCAATTCCCTGGGCCGCTGGTGCTGTGTCGCTAAGTGATGCCGTGCATAGACGGTGTTTACCGGCCGCAGGTATTGTCATTTGAGGGCGTTCATCGCACCATCGTAGCTCGGCTGGTCTCTGATCATCGAGTAGACCCGTGGACTGACCCTGGAGAGGAGAACTCTGCGCTTCGCTGTGGACTCGGTCACTTCAATCTCCTCCAGGTATGATTCGAAGCAGGCCAGCCAGAGTTCAAAAGCGTTTCCAGCTTCAGGTGTTTGCGAGTTGAGGTCTAACTTGTCGTGTCTCAGTACGTGTTCCATGCTTTAAAATTACTGCTAATAAAATTGATGCACCATCAGTAACTCCAAAAGACTGGAAGTAGAGTAAATACTGAAAGGCTTTTATTAGCAGTAAAATGTGACCTCCACCATGCTGAGTATCTGCCCCGGACTGAGGAGGAGGAGCAATGGCGCAATCGCCTTTATTCAGGGGTCTGTGGGAGGAGCCACAGGAGCAGTCAGCAGAGGGGTGTGTCCAGACAGGTAACCCAGATACAACATATATATGTGGTTTACCACACCTTCCTCACCATAGACTCAACCAGCAAATTAATCTTTAGGAAATCCTGCACATGGACTCCCAAGTCCCTTTGCACCTCAAATTTTTGTGTTTTCTCTCCACTTAGAAAATAGTCAACCCTTTTATTTCTTCCTCCTAAGTGCATAACCATACATTTCCTGATACAGTATTCCATCTACTATTTTTTTGCTGATTCTCTAAATCCTTCTACATCCTCAAAACGACCTGCCCCTCCACCTATCTTCACATTGTCTGCAAACTTTGCTATAAAGCTATCAATTCCCTCATCCAAACCACTGACATATAATATAAAACTAACTGGTCCCAACACAGACCACTGTGGAACACCACTAACCAGAAATGGCTCCCTTTACTCCCACTCTTTGCCTCCTTGCCAATCTGCCACTGCTTTACCCATGTTAGTGTAACGCTCTGTAAGGTTTCACTGCTAATGTAATGGTTTCTCTGTAGCAGCAGTGTTTGGGTTATGACTAGAGATAACGGGGCTTTGGAATGTGCGCTGTCCAATGAGAGGTGTATTTTTCTTTCTTGTGTGCCTGGGAGAAGGTTTTGGGGGCTTTTGGTTCGGCGGAAGATGGCGAGAGAAAATGCCAGAATGGGGAAGTCATAATCTGCAGGACGGAGTGGACTTGGAATGGGTTCAGGAGATGATGCCTGGGGGGAAAATCAATGGAGAACGAACAGATGGGAAAACCGTGAGCTCCAATATTGCGCATTAGACTGTTTCATGAGAATGGGCCCTTTTTCTTTCTTGTTTTCTTTACTAACCCTATAGTCAAATTAAGAATTATAAAGCTCAATTGACTAATTGCATATTGTGTACCGTTTGTTATTTCGTGGTACTGATTTGTAACAGGGGAACGCATCATGCAGCATCCACCCAAACAGGATTTCTCAAGTTTGGCCAGGTCGAAGGCTGTCTCTCCTAGAGTAAGCTGCCAGTGGAACCTGTGGGTTACACTAAAATCTTCCCTGTAATACCACGGGCTCGTAGCTTGTTAAGCAGCATCATGTGTGGCACCTTCTCAAAGGCCTTCTGAAAATCCAAGTACACAAAATCGGGCAGTTCTCTTTTGTGTATCATGCTTGTTATTTCTTCAAAGAATTCTAACAGATTCGTCAGGCAAGATTTTCCCTTGAGGAAACAATGCTGACTATGGCGTATTTTATCATGGGCCTCCAAGAACCCTGAAACCCCATCCATAACAATCAAATCCAACAATTTCCCAACTACTGAGGTCAGACTAATTGCCCTATAACTTACTCTCTTCTGTCTCTCTCCCTTCTTGAAGAGTGGAATGACATTTGCAATTTTCCAGTCTTCCAGAACCATTCCAGAATCTAGTGATTCTTGAAAGATCATTACCAACGCCTGTACAATCTCTTCAGACACCTCTTTCAGAACACGGAGTGCACACCATCTGCTCCAGGTGACTTATCTACCTTCAGACCTTTCAGTTTCCCAGTGAGTACAGGTGTGCAAAGTCCATCTCATGTCAGCCTCTTTAGAAAGTAAAGAGCTTTTCTGATTTTTGGGTTTTTCTGATCATGTTTTGGGACCATGAGAGATTGTGGGAGATGTGTCCTCTCAGCAGTTTGAAACTGCTAACGGTTTTCACTACTGTGCCACTGAAGTAAAGAGAAGTATGAGTGATAAACACAAAATAATCTGCAGATGCTGTGATCAAAGCAACACTTACAGTACGCTGGATGAACTCAGCAGGTCGGGCAGCATCAGTGGAAATGATGAGTCGACGTTTCGGGCCAGAAAGAAGGGTTGTCCTGACGAAGGGTTCTGGCCCGAAACGTCGACTCATCGTTTCCACTGATGCTGCCCGACCTGCTGAGTTCATCCAGCATACTGTAAGAGATATGGGTGATGTTAGTTCTCCTGAAGTTGATAACAATCTCCTTTGTCTTGTTAACATTGCGGAAGAGGTTATTTGTCTGGTATGAAGAGATTCCTTTTTGATTGCATTGTCCATTCTTCAGGACATTCTTTCTTTCCTGGAGAATTCAGGCATGGTCTCCAGAAATTCACACAATGAGTAATATCCCTTTCATGTCTTTTGTCTTAAATTTGGATGTACCCAGAGTTTTCTAGGTAAAGCATAAAGCACTGGAAATCAGTCTCATCTTTATAGTTGTCCACAAGGGAAATGTGGACAAGTGCCAAGGAAAATTGTCTTCATGAGCTTAAAAAAATCTTTAGATTTATCCATACTTTCACATGACATAGAAGGAAGCTATTTCAGTCCACAGAGTTAGAGAAATCTCATTCTCCCAATAACTTTCTTCCTACATTCCCATCTACAGGCTTTAGATTCTGCCACTTCACCCTCACACTTAAGGAAGCTTACAGTAGCCAATAAACATACCAACCCTCACATCTTTGGGAAGTGGAAGGGTACGAGATCACCAAGGGAACACGCACGGTCAAAATAAAAACATGGATAGCCCACACAGTGTGCACTAGAGGTTTGGACTGAATCCAGGTTGCTGAAGATGTAAGGGAGCAATTTTTTTCTTACCTTTGTTGCTTTAGGTTGAACTATGAGTAGTATTAAATGATGTTTTATTCATTTTGTTTGCACACGTTGAGTTGTTACCTTATCATTAGTAGAAAAATTGATCCTTTGTCCTGTTATAATATTAAAAATTCCTTTGCATGCCTTCAAGTTAAAACTGCATCTTTGCTATATTGAATTATAAATAAGCCCAAGAACTTACAACAATTCTGCCTGGATATGTTTGGTTCATATGTTGTATTTGATTTAGGTCTGAGCCTGATTTATCATTGTATTATTGTAAACATTATACAGAAAAATTACAGACAGTTAAGTTGTAAATAGTGTGGTGCATAACCCTCAATTAACACTATAGAGTCAAAATGGTTATTTGCGTTTATTGAAGAATGATTGAAATTTACTATGATTAGCAAAACAATGCTATGTGTCACATGGACAAAAGGGAATATACAGCATATCATGTTGAATCTGATTCTAATATTTGGTTCAATGGTACATAAATTTTGAGACAATAGCCAGGAAGGATCTTGGTCTGAAACATTGACTGTACATTTCCCTCCATTAATGCTGCCTGACCGGCCGATTTCCTCACGTACTTTGGGTGTGTTATTCAAGGTATCTAGTATCTGCAGAATCACTTGTGTCATTTGTCAGTATGGTTAGAATCTCGATCAACTGCAGTATTATCTTTGGGAAAAAATTACAACCTCTATCAGTTTGCAAATATTTATATCTTTGGGAACAGAATTGCTTCTTCTGATACAATTATTACCATTAAATGTGGTAAATTAGGGGAGGAGAAGATGGCGTCATGACGCAGCGCGCGCGGCCGCTCCAGAATGATATCGGTATTTGTTAAGTAGGTACCGTGCACAATCCTGATTTGATGGAGACGGACGTGAGAAGCACAAAGGAACATCTGGAGAAACTTCTGAAATGCCCGCTTCGCTGCTGCTGCTACTGTGCGATGGAGAATCTCCGGAGGGGAAGGCCCCACATCCTCGGCTTTGCCTATTGCTTGGCGGCCGGGGCCGGGGTTGAAGCGCTTGGCAGAGATGGTGCTCGGTGCTCAGTGTTGGAGGGCTGGTCGGAGGCTCGAAGTTTTCGGATGGACTCAAGAGTCGGCTGTGGTCGGGTGCTTCCAGGGTGCTGCATTGACAAGTTTGCGGTGCTGGAGATTCATGGCAGGGAGAGTTTTTCTTCCTTCTACCGTCTGCATGAGATGATGGGACTTTCGAGAGACTTTGAGACTTTTTTTTACCGTGCCCGAGGTCTGTTCTTTATCAAATTACGGTATTGCTTTGCACTGTTGTAACTATATGTTATAATTATGTGGTTTTTGTCAGTTTTTCAGTCTTGGTTTGTCTTGTGTTTCTGTGATATCATACTGGAGGAACATTGTATTATTTCTTAATGCACGCATTACTAAATGACAATAAAAGAGGACTGCGTGTCCTGTAATCTAATAATCTAATAAATTAATTTAAGCCTTTGACAATAACAACACCTTTTTTCTCAAAATATCAACCTATAGGAATTGAACCTTTCATTAAACAGCCCTGCTTCTGAGTCAGGGGGTGAAGGCTGACGGTCTAGGAAAGAGAGATTAGGATGCACTCTTTATTTACTAATGTCTGGTGGTATATGTGGATCTACCTGAGTCAGTGTATTACAGTCCTCATTCAAAACATCTGAAAGCTGTTGAAGCACTGTGGATTGATGAAAAACTGGAATACTTGTGCCTGATGGGTTCAAGTAGCCAACTTTCCTCCTTGTGTCCAAAACTTTAAGAGGTCCTTTAGCCTTGGTTGCACGTCACCTAGGGAAAAGTGAAAATATAACGCCAGTACTTTGAAAGAGGGGAGGAGTCAACTCAGTCACTCTCCCCTATCAACACACATCAAAGTTGCTGGTGAATGCAGCAGGCCAGGCAGCATCTGTAGGAAGAGGTGCAGTCGACGTTTCAGGCCGAGACCCTTCGTCAGGACTAACTGAAGGAAGAGTGAGTAAGGGATTTGAAAGTTGGAGGGGGAGGGGGAGATCCAAAATGATAGGAGAAGACAGGAGGGGGAGGGATAGAGCCAAGAGCTGGACAGGTGATAGGCAAAAGGGGATACGAGAGGATCATGGGACAGGAGGTCCGGGAAGAAAGACAGGGGGGGGGGGACCCAGAGGATGGGCAAGAGGTATATTCAGAGGGACAGAGGAAGAAAAAGGAGAGTGAGAGAAAGAATGTGTGCATAAAAATAAGTAACAGATGGGGTACGAGGGGGAGGTGGGGCATTAGCGGAAGTTAGAGAAGTCGATGTTCATGCCATCAGGTTGAAGGATACCCAGACGGAATATAAGGTGTTGTTCCTTCAACCTGAGTGTGGCTTCATCTTTACAGTAGAGGAGGCCGTGGATAGACATGTCAGAATGGGAATGGGACATGGAATTAAAATGTGTGGCCACTGGGAGATCCTGCTTTCTCTGGCGGACAGAGCGTAGATGTTCAGCAAAGCGGTCTCCCAGTCTGCGTCGGGTCTTGCCAATATATAAAAGGCCACATCGGGAGCACCGGACGCAGTATATCACTCCAGTCGACTCACAGGTGAAGTGTTGCCTCACCTGGAAGGACTGTTTGGGGCCCTGAATGGTGGTAAGGGAGGAAGTGTAAGGGCATGTGTAGCACTTGTTCCGCTTACACGGATAAGTGCCAGGAGAGAGATCAGTGGGGAGGGATGGGGGGGACGAATGGACAAGGGAGTTGCGTAGAGAGCGATCCCTGCGGAATGCAGAGAGAGCGGGGGAGGGAAAGATGTGCTTAGTGGTGGGATCCCGTTGGAGGTGGCGGAAGTTACGGAGAATAATATGTTGGACCCGGAGGCTGGTGGGGTGGTAGGTGAGGACCAGGGGAACCCTATTCCTAGTGGGGTGGCGGGAGGATGGAGTGAGAGCAGATGTACGTGAAATGGGGGAGATGCGTTTAAGAGCAGAGTTGATAGTGGAGGAAGGGAAGCCCCTTTCTTTAAAAAAGGAAGACATCTTCCTCGTCCTAGAATGAAAAGCCTCATCCTGAGAGCAGATGGGGCGGAGACGGAGGAATTGCGAGAAGGGGATGGCGTTTTTGCAAGAGACGGGTGAGAAGAGGAATAGTCCAGATAGCTGTGAGAGTCAGTAGGCTTATAGTAGACATCAGTGGATAAGCTGTCTCCAGAGACAGAGACAGAAAGATCTAGAAAGGGGAGGGAGGTGTCGGAAATGGACCAGGTAAACTTGAGGGCAGGGTGAAAGTTGTAGGCAAAGTTAATAAAGTCAACGAGTTCTGCATGCGTGCAGGAAGCAGCGCCAATGCAGTCGTCGATGTAGCGAAGGAAAAGTGGGGGATAGATACCAGAATAGGCACGGAACATAGATTGTTCCACAAACCCAACAAAAAGGCAGGCATAGCTAGGACCCATACAGGTGCCCATAGCTACACCTTTAGCTTGGAGGAAGTGGGAGGAGCCAAAGGAGAAATTATTAAGAGTAAGGACTAATTCTGCTAGACGGAGCAGAGTGGTGGTAGAGGGGAACTGATTAGGTCTGGAATCCAAAAAGAAGCGTAGAGCTTTGAGACCTTCCTGATGGGGGATGGAAGTATATAAGGACTGGACATCCATGGTGAAAATAAAGCGGTGGGTGCCAGGGAACTTAAAATCATCGAAAAGTTTAAGAGCGTGAGAAGTGTCATGAACATAGGTCGGAAGGGATTGAACAAGGGGTGATAAAACCTTGTCGAGGTATGCAGAAACAAGTTCAGTGGGGCAGGAGCAAGCTGAGACAATAGGTCGGCCAGGACAGGCAGGTTTGTGGATCTTGGGTAGGAGGTAGAAACGGGAAGTGCGGGGTGTGGGAACTATAAGGTTGGTAGCAGTGAATGGGAGATCTCCTGAGCGGATAAAGTCGGTGATGGTGTGGGAGACAATGGCCTGGTGCTCCTTCTCCCCTATCAAGTAGTTTAATGATCTTCTTTGTGAGCCTTGAGCCATCTCTCAGGTTCAATGCACTGAATGGATGAAGCAGGCTATATTAGATGACAAATCTGGAGAAAGTTTGCCATCAATGAAGATTTATTTCAGATTTACCATTCTTAGAAAGTGCCGTATTATTTCCCTCTATCAAGCTTCCTGAAGACCACCAGATTCAGAGTGCTGGATCACAACTTAAGGGCCAACAATACTCTTAATATTAATAATGTATAATTTGAGTTCTAGCTTGTTTGGGGTTAACTCTTGGAGTAGATTTGTACACTGTGCCTTTGCAAGATTATTAAATTTTCTCTGAATAAAACTTGGAAGGAACATGAACCTCACAGTTCTTTATCTCATGGTTCTTCCAGTTACACTCATTAACCAAACTCCTCTGCTGAGAAACTATTCCCCTAATTATGTGATAAAGTTCTTCACTAACTTTGACTCTGCACCTGTACGCTGGAATTTAGAGGTTTAGAAGATTGGGGCGATGGGGAGGAATCTAATTGAAATCTATTGAAAATTGAAAGGCTTAGATAGAGTGGACATGGAGAGGATGTTTTCTGTACTGAGGATATTTAAGAACAGTGGCTGCAGCCTCGGACTACAAAAAACATCCTTTTGGAACTGAGATGAGGAGGAATTTCTTTAGCCGTAGGGGTGGTGAATCTATGAATCTATGGAATTCATTGCCACAGACCACTACGGAGGGCAATATATTGGGTAAATTTGCAGCAGAGGTTAATAGGTTCCTGTTTAGTAAGGGCGTCAAAGGTAACAGGGAGAAGGTATGAGAATGGGGTTGAGAGGAATAATACATCAGCCGTGATCAAATGGCTGAACAGACTCAATGGGCCGAATGGCCTAATTCTGCTCCTATGCCTTATGACCTTATGGTTTAACAAATACTCCTTTTGCTAAAGAATATCTGTCAGAAATATTACTGGGATAACTGAAACCATATTTATACCAGTCATGGCATATGGTTAGAGTATAGGATTATCATTTCAGATTATCCATGAAACATCAGTCCTGCTATAGACAGAAGGAGGTAGGAAGGTGGGGGGAGGAGAGCATAAGGCTTTCAAAATGGCAGGAAATGTGCTGCATTTAGGTCTATTTTGGTGAGTAAGACGGAAGGGGCAAGATGGACTGGGAAAAAGGAGGAAGCATCTTTGCTCTTCCTGGGCCTCAAGTAGTTATAATAGGTCACTTATTTCCAAAGTTCCACAGCTGTTAACTTTACCAAGCCTCAGGAAATCAACCACGTAAGGTTAAATTTGAAAGTCTATTTAAATTTAGTGAAGATGGTAATATTGCTATCTTCCATTGTTCAATTCCAATTTGCCTCCAACCAACTCCAGTTAAAACTATAAAGACCATAAGGCTATAAGGCATAAGAGCAGAATTAGGCCATTTGGCCCATCAAGTCTGCTCCGGCATTCAATCATAGCTGATCCTTTTTACCTCTCCTCCTCGACCTTAGTTCCCGGCCTTCTCCCCGTAACCTTTGATACCATGTCCAATCAAGAACCTACCAATCTCTGCCTTAAATACATCCAATGACCTGGCCTCCACAGCTGTACATGGCAACAAATTCCACAAATTCTTCAGCCTTTGGCTAAAGAAATTTCTCTGTTTTGAAAGGGGGCCCTTCTATCCTGAGGCCGTGTCCTCTTATCCTAGACTCTCCCACCATGGGAAACATCCTTTCCACATCTACTCTGTCGAGGCTTTTCAACATTTGGAAGGTTTCAATGAGATCCCCCCTCATCTTTCTGAATTCCAGCAAGTACCGACCCAAATGTTCCTTGTATGATAACCCTTTCATTCCTGGAATCATCCTTGTGAACCTCCTTTGGACCCTCTCCAATGCCAGCACATCTCTTCTAAGATGAGAGGCCCAAAACTATTCACAATACTCAAGGTGAGGACTTACCGGTGCCTTATAGAGCCTCAGCATCATATCCTTGCTCTTTTACTCTGGACCTCTTGAAATAAATGCTAACATAGCATTTGCCTTCCTCACCACTGACTTGACTTGCAATTTAACCTTTAGGGTGTTCTGCACGAGGACTCACAAGTCCCTTTGCATCTCAGATTTTTGGATTTTCTCCCCATTTAGAAAATAATCCACACATTTACTTCTACTACCAAAGTGCATGACCATGCATTTTCTAACATTGTACTTCATTTGCCACTTTCTTACCCATTCTCCTAATCTGTATCTTACTTTTTTCCTCAACACAACCTGCCCCTCCACCAATCTTCGTATTACCCAGAAACTTGGCAACAAAGCCATCTATTCCATCATCCAAATCATTTATATACAGCATAAGAAGAAGTGATCCCAACACCGACCCCTGTGGAACACAATTAGTCACTGGCAGCCAACTAAAAAAGGATCCTTTTATTCACACTCGCAGCCTCCTACCAATCAGCCAATGCCCTAACTATGTTCGTAACCTTCCTGTATACCATGGGCTCTTAACTTGGTAAACAGCCTCATTTGTGGCACCTTGTCAAAGGCCTTCTGAAAGTCCAAATATATAACATCCATTGCATCCCCTTTATCTATCCTACTTGTAATCTCCTCAAAGAATTCCAACAGGTTCGTCAGGCTGGATTTTCCCTGAAGGAAGCCATGCTGACTTTGTACTATCTTGTCCTGTGTCACCAAGTACTCCATCACCTCATCTTTAACAATCGACTCTGACATCTTCCCAACCACTGAGGTCAGGCTAACTGGTCTATAATTTCTTTTCTGCTGCCTTCCTCCTTTTTTGAAGAGTGGAGTGATATTTCCAATTTTCCAGTCATCTGGCACCATGCCAGAATGCAATGATTTTTGAAAGATCATTCCTAATGCCACCACAATCTCTAATGCTACCTCTTTCAGAAACCTAGGGTGCAGTTCATCTGGTCTGGGTGACCTATGTATCTTTAGGCCTTTCAGGTTTTTGAGCACCTTCTCTCTTGTAACAGTAACTGCATCCATTTCTCTTCCTTCACACAGTACAACATCAGGTATACTGCTAGTGTCTTCCACAGTGAAGATTGATGCAAAATACTCATTTAGTTCATCAACCATCTCCTTGTCCCCCATTATTATTTCTCTTGCCTCATTTTCTAGTGGTCCTATATCCACTCTCATTTCTCTTTTTTGTTTTTAACATACTTGAAAAAACTTTTACTATCCACTTTGATATTATTTGCTAGCTTGCTTTCATATTTCACCTTTTCCCTTCTAATGATTCTTTCAGTTGCTCTCAGTAGGTTTTTTAAAACTTCCCAATCCGCTATCTTCCCACTAATTTTTGCTTTGTTGTAGGCACTTTCTTTTGCTTTTATAATAGCTTTGACTTCCCTTGTCAGCCATGGTTGTACTATTTTACCATTTGAGTATTTCTTCATTTCTGGAATACACATGTCCTGCACCTTCCTCATTTTTCCCAGAAACGGATGCCATTGCTGCTCTGCTGACATCCCTGCCAGCAGCTCCTTCCAATTTACTTTGGCCAGCTCCTCTCTCATACCACTGTAATTCCCTGTACTCCACTGAAATACTGCTACATCAGACTTTACTTTCTCCCTATCAAATTTCAAGTGGAACTCAATCATATTCTGATCACTGGTTCCTAAATGTTCTTTTACCTTAAACTCCCTAATCACCTTTGGTTCATTACATTACACTCAATCCAGTATAGCTGATCCCCTATTAGGCTCACGACAAACTGCTCTAAAAAGCCATCCCTTAGGCATTCAACAAATTCACTCTTTTGAGATCCATTACCAACCTGCTTTTCCCAATCGACCTGCATGTTAAAATCTCCCATGACTACCATAACATACCTTTTCTATTTCCTGTTGAAATATGTGGTCCACCTCCCAGCCACTCTTGGGAGGCCTGTATATAACTGCCATCAACTTCCTTTTACCCTTGCAGTTTCTTAACTCAACCCACATGGATTCAACATCTTCAGATCCTATGTCACATCTTTCCACTGATTTGATGCCATTCTTTACCAGTAGAGCCACACCACCCCCTCCGCCTACCTTCCCATCCCTCCAATATATTGTGTGACCCTGGACATTCAGCTCCCAACTACAAACGTCCTTCAGCCATGTTTCAGTTATGTCTACAACATCATATCTGGCAGTTTGTAATAGTGCAATAATAAATGGTCACTATTAACCCAAATTCAGACTGGGTTTCGGATTGTGAGATTTTAACATCCTGTTACTGCTCCCCAATGGCTGATCAAGTGACGTAGGCAGCTCTACCGATCTGTGCTGGCTTCCTAATGCACCAAAGTCTTCTTCCAGTATATCTACTTCACCTCTGTCTTTTAGCATCTTTCTTATTTGAAGTTCAAAGTAAATTTATTCTCAAAGTACATATATGTCACCATATACAACCCTGAGATTTATTTTTTGCGGGCATACACGATAAATCAATAATAGAATAATAACCATAACAGAATTAATGAAGGACCAGACCAACCTGGGTGTTCAACCAGCGTGTAAAACACAACAAACTGTGCAAGTACAAAAACAAAGAAATAATAATAAATAAATAAGCAATAAACATCAAAAACACAAGATGGAAAGTTCCTGAAAGTGAGTCCACAGGTTGTGGCAACATTTCAATGACTGGGCTAGTGGAGTTGAGTGAAGTTATTCACTTTGGTTTAAAAACCTGATGATTAAGGGGCAATAGCTAACTGTTCCTGACCTGGTGGTGTCAGTCCTGAGGCTTTTGTACCTTCTTCCTGACTACAACAGGAAGAAGAGAGCATGTTCTGGGCTGTGGGGGTCCCCAATGGTGGATGCTGCTTTTCTGGGACAATGCTTTGTGTAGATGTGCTCAATACTGGGGAGGGCTTTACCCATGATGAACTGGGCCAAATCCACTACTTTTTGTAGGATTTTCTGTTTAAGGACTGTGATGCAGCCAGTCATTAAACTCTCCACTGCACATCAATATAAAATTTACGGAAGTTTTAGATGTCATGCCGAATCTTCGAAACTCCTAAGGAAGTAGAGGCATTGCTGTGCTTTCTTTGTAACTTCACGTACGTGCTAGGTCCAGGACAAGTCCTCTGAAATAAAAACCCTGAGGATTTTAAAGTTGCTGACCCCCTCCACCTCTGATTCCTTTGACTTTCAGATGTTTGCCTAATTTTCTACAGACAGCCATAAAAGCTACATCTCAAACAGTTCTCAGTGCTAGTGAGTTGCATAAATGAACACATGAATTAGCAGCAGGAGTACCCACACGACTCTCAAGTTTGCGCGAAGTATATTGCAGCTGTTGATTGGAACCCCAGCCCTACATTCCTGACTACCCTTGTAATCTTTCACCTCCTCTACTTACCTTTGCCTCAAAAATATTCAATGATATATGTTCTCTAACTGAAGTTATCGGTGATTTTCATATCACTAGAACACTGTTGCTTATTTTTTTCTCTCCCCACAATGATATCTAACCTGTCCAGAGCTTCCAGCATCATAAACTGTTATTTAAATTCAGGTTAGGTTTGCGTCGAGAATACCAGGCATTCAAAAGGGTAATGCATGTTTAAACAGATTATTTTTGCAGAGCTGACAACTAAATTACTAAATTAAGGAGCAGCCTCAAGAGGCTTAATGACCTTCTCCTGTTCTTTTGCTCCAAAGTTGTATTGCTGATTGATATAAATGCCTAGAAATGAATCCTGGTTGGTTGCACTATGCATACTGTACAGTGATGTCAACATGTTGTACTTTGCCCCTGATATTCATTCCATTGATTCCAGTGACTGACACAATGATATAACATAGCTACGTGCTACTGAACAGATACATTTTTAGGCAAAGAATCTTTCCTGATGAGTGGCCCTGGCTACTTCAACATTCATTTATGATTTCTTTCAGGTTTTCTCCTGCCAGTACCCTGAGATTTACACAACAGGTTTCCTTTGCTGATCCAGGACACCTTTCAGAGACACCCTCAGACTCCAACCACACGTAATTCACACATTTAGTTGGCACTTAAATACCCAAATAATCTGACACCCTCAGGCTCCAACTGCACGTAATTCACACATCTAGTTGGGATTCAAATACCTGCTGTGTACATACATCTACTGATGCCTCTGGACACATCTTCAGTGATGTTCCTGGAATCAACGGGTGTTTCGGGTCTTTCAACATCATACAACCTCCTCCAGGTGACCCAGCCGGGGCTGATCAACCCCAGCTTGTGTCCAGATGGTTAGCTACTTATGACTCCATGGCTCCCCTTTTTTGTCGCAGCCATCTTGAGGTCCTCTCTGCCGCATCGGTGGTACTGCAGATGGCTCTCCTCTTCCTCTCTCCTTCGATGCCCAAAATGCTGAAGACTCTGGCTAAAGAGTGGCCTACAAATCCCCTACAACCAACCTCCACTGGGAGACACCTCGCTCTCCATCCAGCCTGATGACATTTACTGACCAGTCCTGCGTACTTGGAGAAATAATCTGATTTTAATTGTTTTAATCTAGGGATTAGTAATCTCCAATATGCTAGAGAAAATAGTGCCTTTATATCTTGCAAACTGATTTGAGAAAGCAGATGTGACTATGCAGGAAAGACAGTGCAGTGAAACTTCCACTAAAGCACCTGTCATGAAAATATGTTTAAGTCATAGTGATAGAATTTTTTGCAGAAGTGTAAATGCTACCACTGAAGGAAAACTAACTATGAACTTCAATTTAATTCTTGTCTCAGGTACTGTTGGACCTAGCCGATTACCATAACCTTTGTTCACACTCTCATGCTGGACTGGTTGGGTAGAGACGAACTTCCTGTCCCTCTGCAATCCAGAGAATGGGTTGGAAGTGAGTCTCAACTATCATAATAGACATCCCCAAAATGTCATGGTAGGCTTTAGCAGAGACAAGACTTTGGGTGGAAATTTGGTTTTCAGAAACATTAAAAAAGTTATAAAGTTAAAAAAGCATTAAATCCTGTTTTAAAACTTAGAAATTATTAAAAACATTATAGTAAATTTAAATCATTTCAATGAGCTCATGTCCATCTTTCTCATTCTCAGGCTGAGTCTCCCATTGAAACCAATGGGATCTCTGTTCCTATAGGAAATATAGGAAATTAGAAAATTGATCAGTGCATACTGCATTTTAAGGTTTCTATTAACAACTTACAGAAGGATTAGTACATCTGCTTCACGATAAGGTTCTTTGGAATAATCAGCCTGTGATTCATCAGAGACAGATTCCTTTGTTTAACTTGCCTATTATCAGATGGTCTTATTGCAGATTAAATTAAATATTTAATGTTTGCTTATATGACTGTACCAAGACAATGGTCAGGATGTATAACATTTTGTAGAAAAGAGCATGTTATTCTTCTGTATTCTTCCTTTGCTCAGGATTCAGTAAAAAGGTGCGTTAGGATACAAAGAATTCAGCTTCCCAACATTGCAGCATTCACAGAAGTCACACAATGTGGCCATATAGTTCTGCCATCTCGACAACTACACACTAGTTTTGAACAGCAAGCCAGGCAACACAGCGTAATGTTGATCTTGCATGATTTTTAAGAGCAGCGTGTTTATGAGAAGGTGCTTAACCCAGTTTGTATTTCAAACATGGTGGGTGCTCAATGGGAAAAAAAATACACTTGGGCACTGTAACTTGCAGCTGCACAATGTCACAAACTATGATCTTTCTCAATCCCATAAAAAACACTGGCTCTGACAGGAGGAATTTTGATGTTTATTTGAGCATTAGGAACATTAAAAGATAAATTGAACTAGTGTATGAGCAATCTACTCCAAGAAAAATTAGCGTTATAAGTAGTTTAGCTATTTTGCAAAAAATATTTTCCAGTGTTATCTGGAATATATACAATATGTAAATATGTTGTATATACTTACAATAAGCAAGATGTCCAGTGCAATGCCTCAGTTAGCACAGTGTTGCACATCAGTACAATGCCAAATTTGGAATACACTTAATATTCTCTCCAAGTGAATCAAATGTTTAATTTCCATAGCAAATATGGAATCTGGATTAAGAGCTTCGTACTGAAATACTACATAATCTTCAGGAGAATATTATATTATCAGCAGTGTAACTCACAGGAACCGCTTGGCAGTAACATATAGCAAAGTCAGTGAATCTCCATATACAGTAAAACTGCAATAATCCAGTATCCTTAGAACTTGGGTGGTACTGGCCCTACTTAGTGAAATAGGTGAGTTTAAAGGGAGTGTGCAAAACAGAGTGCCAGTGAATTTCAAGCAGGGGTTCCAAACCTGGGGGTCGACAGAACCCTTGCTTAATGCTATTGGTCCATGGCATAAATAGGATTGGGAACCCCTGGTTTAAAGACAGGGAAACAGGGCCCCAGGGAGTTTGAAGGATATACAGGAACTGAGCCCAGTGAGGATATAGGAATGAATCTCAGTGATTTTAAAGGGAGTGCAGGAAACAGAACCTTCAAGTTTTTCAATAGCGAATTATCAGAGTTTTACTTTATGTCTAACTTTACAGAATTTTGTCTTCCACGTTTTAGCTTTCAGAAGTAAAATAAAAGATGTTACACTCAGTTGTATTTGGAAATTACAAACTAGTTTTATCTCCTTTTAGTTACTGTTCAAAGCACAACGTAACTTTTTATTTTCAACATGCTGACTCTTTAAAAAAATTATCTCTAGTGAAGTATGTTCCCCAAATAATTGTTCTGTAAAAACAGAAAATACTGAAAGCACTCAGCATCTGTGGAAGAAGAAGTAGGCTTAACATTTCAGGCTGAAGACCTTTTGTCTTTGACCTGTAGCATCAACTCAGTTTCCCTTTTCACAGATGCTGCCTAACCCTCTGAATATTACCAATATTTTTTGTTTTGAGAAAGGTTCTAGCGCTTTCCTGGTGTATATGACAAATAAACTCTCCCTGGGCTTCCAGCTGGGTACAGGTTTCGAGTTTCAACTAGCTTTATATTCACGAGGAAATAAGACAATTATGTATGACATTCCTACAGAATGGCTACAAAGTGAAGGAAATTTATAGGGCCCTTAAAAGGGATGACAGAAAAGCCAGGAAACCTCACAACGAGGAGAAACCCATCGCCACCACCTGTCTTCTCTTTATTTCCATAGCAAATGGGGGTTTCTGGAAGTATTGGCAGGATCCTGAAGGAGTACTGGATTAATAACATCCACAGAGTCATAAGGAAGCTCAAATCGCAGTTTACGTGGCTCAAAGATGACTTGGGTCTCAGGACGGCTGGCGTTTACAGGATTCCCTGTGAATGCGGAGCAGCATATATCGGCCAGACGGAATGCACGGTGAAAACCCACAACAAGGACCATAGGATGTGTATCCATTTGGGTTATCCAGAGAAATCAGCGGCAGCAGAATTTTGCATTCGCAATGGCCATAGGATTGACTTCAACGGCACAAAACTACTGTGCCGCGACAGTGACTTTTGGACTGCCTGGTGAATGAAGCCATTGAAATAAAACTAGAGGAAAAGAATTTTAACAAAGCCGAAGGTCTCGCTCTAAGTAAGAACAGGAATTCAATTGTAAACAAGGTGGGTCAGCGGAAACCTGATTGGATGAGGACTGACCAGTCAGGAGTGATTGATGGACGATGGGGGTATAAATACCATCGGACTAGACATGCCCAGACATCATCCCTGATGAAGAAGACAGAGTTTGTCATCGAAGTATCCACTAAAATCGATACCTGCACCTGGCTGGAAGCCCAAGAAGAGTTTATTTTCTGTTTTGTTTTTCAGATTTCTAGCATCTGCAGCTTATTTTTAAATAATGGTTTTACTTGACTTTATAATAAATAAATAGATATCATAATTTGTTAGATATATTTCTCCCTCAGATGCTGGGCATCCATGGTATTTATTTGTTAGACATATCTGGTAATCCAGTATTCTGCATGACTTATAACTCTAACTCACTTTTGTGTGACTTCAGTCTGTACAAATCCCAAATACTTTTCCCTTCAACAGCATTCATGCTGGTAAAAATAGAGCTTTGAACCACCTACATTATCTGCTTGTCATACATTTAACACTCAAGGCTCTGCAGTGGGTACATAAGCCCCTGAATTCACAAACAACTTGCCTAGTTGGTTGCACACATCTCCTCGATATCCCATTTACCAACAATGCAGCAAAGTATTTATACAACATGTCTGTTCCATCTTCATAATATTTTGTAAACACTTTAAGGCAATTTTGCCCTTCAGGATTTTTCAAGTCTGTTCAGACACTTTACTTGTCGATGTTTTTTTTTAAGCGTGTCGTACCGGACATTCAGCCATTCTTGTCTGGCACGTGGCGTCAGGATTAACCGGGTCACGTTATGAACGTTCCTGACTCGACCCTTGTATTTTTTACGAGGCCGAGTGGCTAGCTCGACACTCAACCCGGCACGAGATGGAAAGCGTGCTCGGGGATGGCCCAACCTGGATTCGAACTCGGGAACCTTCGCTCCGGAGTCCGGCGCTGATCTCACTGCGCCACCAGCCAGCCCTTGTTGATGGTGGAATACACTAAATGAGGTGGCTCAGTAGTTCCAAGGTGTTTACAGACAACCACTATAACAGTATGGATGCCTTTGGACTTGATCTGGAAATATATTCAGTAGATAAATTGAATGCTTCTCTTGCTTAATAATTCAACATTCATGTTGCTTGTAAAGTTTGATATGCAGATTTCTACGTGAGAATATGAAGGCAAGATGAATAAGCTCAAAGTGCTGGAAGATCTCAGCATGTCAGGTAGCATCTATGGAAATAAACAGATATACGCTGTTTTGGGCCAAGACCTTTCTTCAGGACCCTTGTTCAAGTCCTGAAGAAGGGTTTTGGCCTGAAACATCAACTGTCTATTCATTTCCATAGATGCTGCCTGACCTGCCGAGTTCCTCCGGCATTTTGTGTGTGTTGCTTTGTCATTCTAGCATCTGTGGAGTTTCTTATGCTCATGGAGTGAACAAGCTGTCTGATTGCAAACTGCCAAATATACACATGGTTACAAATGTAACCGAACACAAAATCACCCCTCTTTTAGTTTTCTCAATACAAGACTCTTCACAATGTACTTAACACCATTGAAACATACATTCAAGGTGCAAACATTTCCAGCGAATCCCCCCCCTCCAGATACGTTTCACGTACGGCTAATCTCACCTTAACATAATAGTCTTTATAACTCTGAGCATATTGCATGACATATTCAAAGCATCAGCTGTTAATGTTATAATTAATACAACCTGTAAACAATTATTAAATACTACACATTTACAATTATACATTGTATTTGGTATTTTACTGCATAATGTGAAGATTCCTGCTGCCCCTGAGGACCCTGTGATCTCCGTCTCAGAGGCTGATGTTAGACTGTCTTTAAAGAGAGTGAATACTTCTCTTGCTTAATAACTCAACATTCATGTTGCTTGTAAAGCGGCCAGTGCGTGAGTGGGCCAGTGAAGGAGTGGAGCTTTGAGGCTTTGACTCGAGAGGCATCAACTAGAAGAGGCGGAGGACAAGTTTGCTCGCAGTTAGTCTTTACAATGTCTCCTGAGACGGTGATGTGCCTCTCATGTGAGATGTGGCAGTCTTGGGGGAACGACCCTCTCCCGTAGAGTCACATCTGCCAGAAGTGCATACGGCTGGATGATCTGGAAGACCGCGTAAGGAATCTGGAGCAGTACCTGGATGACCTTCGACTCATAAGGGAGAATGAGGCAGTCATAGATGAGAGCTACAGGGAGGTAGTCACACCTAGGCTGTCAGAAGCAGGTCGTTGGGTGACAGTCAGAGGGGGGAAAGCGAAGTTGAGCAGACAGGTAGTGCAGAGCACCCCTGTAGCCATTCCCCTGAATAATAAGTTTACCGTCCTGGATACTGTTGGCGGGGGCGGCCGACCAGGTGTGAGACACGGTGGCAGGGTCTCCGGCACTGAGTCTGACCAGGTGGTGCAGAAGGGTGGGATGGAGAACAGGAGAGCTGTTGTCATTGGAGACTCTATAGTCAGGGGAGCAGACAGGAGATTTTGTGGACGTGAGAAGGACACCCGCATGGTTTGTTGCCTTCCGGGTGCCAGGTTCTGGGATGTCTCTGACCGGGTGCATGACATCCTGGTACAAGAGGGAAAGCAACCAGAAGTCATGATACATGTTGGGACCAACGACATAGGCAGGAAGAGGGATGAGGTCCTGAAGTGTGAGTTTCGGGAACTAGAACAGGATCTCAAGGGTTTCGTTCTTAGGATTGCTGCCAGTGCTACGTGACAGTGATGGTAAGAACTGGAGGAGATGGCAGTTGAATACGTGGCTGAGGAGTTGGTGCAGGGAGCAGGGTTTTAGATTTTTGGATCATTGGGATCTCTTCTGGGGAAGGTGGTACCTGTACAGATTGGATGGGTTGCACCTGAACTCGAGGGGGAGCAATATCTTTGCAGGTAGGTTGGCTGGCATGGTTTGGGAGGGTTTAAACTAATTTGCTAGGGGGATAAGACCCAGAGCGATAGAGCACTGAAAGAAGTGCATGGAGTAAAGCCAGATCTAACATATAGAGAGGCTTTGAGGAAAGAGAGGCAGAATAAACGGTGTAAAGACAGCAAGATAGAAGGGCTGAAATGTGTGTACCTCAATGCAAGAAGTATCAGGACCAAAGGTGATGAACTGAGAGCTTGGATACATACATGCAATTATGACATAGTGACCATTACAGAGACTTGGCTGGCACCAGGGCAGGAATGGATTCTCAATATTCCTGGATTTCAGTGCTTTAAAAGGGATAGAGAGGGCGGAAAAAGGGGAGGAGGGGTGACATTACTGGTCAGGGATACTATTCCAGCTACAGAAAGGGTGGGTAATGTAGCAGGATCCTCTTTTGAGTCAGTATGGGTGGAAGTCAGGAACAGGAAGGGAGCAGTTACTCTATTGGGGGTATTCTATAGGCCCCCTGGTAGCAGCAGAGATACAGAGGAGCAGATTGGGAGGCAGATTTTGGAAAGGTGAAAAAAAAACAGGGTTGTTATCATGGGTGACTTTAACTTCCCTAATATTGATTGGCACCTGATTAGTTCCAAGGGTTTAGATGGGGCAGAGTTTGTTAAGTGTGTCCAGGACGGATTCCTGTCATAGTATGTGGACAGGCCGATTAGGGGGAATGCCATACTAGATCTAGTACTTGGTAATGAAGCGGGTCAGGTCACAGATGTCTCAGTGGGTGAGCATCTGGGGGACAGTGACCACCGCTCCCTGGCCTTTAGCATTATCATGGAAAAGGATAGAATCAGAGAGGACAGGAAAATTTTTAATTGGGAAGGGCAAATTATGAGGCTATAAGGCTAGAACTTGTGGGTGTGAATTGGGATGATGTTTTCACAGGGAAATATACTATGGACATTTGTTCGATGTTTAGAGATCTCTTGCAGGATGTTACAGATAAATTTGTCCCGGTGAGGAGGATAAAGGATGGTAGGGTGAAGGAACCATCGGTGACAAGTGAGGTGGAAAATCTAGTCAGGTGGAAGAAGGCAGCATACATGAGGTTTAGGAAGCAGGGATCAGATGGATCTATTGAGGAATATAGGGAAGCAAGAAAGGAGCTTAAGAAGGGGCAGAGAAGAGCAAGAGGGGGGCATGAGAAGGCCTTGGCGAGTAGGGTAAAGGAAAACCCCAAGGCATTCTTCAATTATGTGAAGAAAAAAAAGGATGACAGGAGTGAAGGTAGGACCGATTAGAGATAAAGGTGGGGAAGATGTGCCTGGAGGCTGTGGAACTGAGCGAGATCCTCAATGAATACTTCTCTTCAGTATTCACCAATGAGAGGGAACTTGATGATGGTGAGGACAATATGAGTGAGGTTGATGTACTGGAGCATGTTGATATTAAGGGAGAGGAGGTGTTGGAGTTGTTAAAATACATTAGGACGGATAAGTCCCCGGGGCCTGACAGAATATTCCCCAGGCTGCTCCACGAGGCGAGGGAAGAGATTGCTGAGCCTCTGGCTAGGATCTTTATGTCCTCGTTGTCCACGGGAATGGTACCAGAGGATTGGAAGGAGGCAAATGTTGTCCCCTTGTTCAAAAAAGGTAGTAGGGATAGTCCGGGTAATTATAGACCAGTGAGCCTTACGTCTGTGGTGGGAAAGCTGTTGGAAAAGATTGTTAGAGATAGGATCTCTGGGCATTTAGAGAATCATGGTCTGATCAGGGACAGTCAGCATGGCTTTGTGAAGGGCAGATCATGTCTAACAAGCCTGATAGAGTTCTTTGAGGAGGTGACCAGGCATATAGATGAGGGTAGTGCAGTGGATGTGATCTATATGGATTTTAGTAAGGCATTTGACAAGGTTTCACACGGTAGTCTTATTCAGAAAGTCAGAAGGCATGGGATCCAGGGAAGTTTGGCCAGGTGGATTCAGAATTGGCTTGCCTGCCCAGAAGGGAGAGGGTTGTGGTGGAGGGAGTACATTCAGATTGGAGGATTGTGACTAGTGGTGTCCCACAAGGATCTGTTCTGGGACCTCTACTTTTCGTGATTTTTATTAACGACCTGGATGTGGGGGTAGAAGGGTGGGTTGGCAAGTTTGCAGATGACACAAAGGTTGGTGGTGTTGTAGATAGTGTAGAGGATTGTCGAAAATTGCAGAGAGACATTGATAGAATGCAGAAGTGGGCTGAGAAGCGACAGATGGAGTTCAACCTGGAGAAGTGTGAGGTGGTACACTTAGGAAGATCAAACTCCAAGGCAGAGTACAAAGTAAATGGCAGGATACTTGGTAGTGTGGAGGAGCAGAGGGATCTGGGGGTACATGTCCACAGATCCCTGAAAGTTGCCTCACAGTTGGATAGGGTAGTTAAGAAAGCCTATGGGGTGTTAGCTTTCATAAGTCGAGGGATAGAGTTTAAGAGTCGCGATGTAATGATGCAGCTCTATAAAACTCTGGTTAGGCCACACTTGGAGTACTGTGTCCAGTTCTGGTTGCCTCACTATAGGAGGGACGTGGAAGCATTGGAAAGAGTACAGAGAAGATTTACCAGGATGCTGCCTGGTATAGAGAGTATGCATTATGATCAGAGATTAAGGGAGCTAGGGCTTTACTCTTTGGAGAGAAGGAGGATGAGAGGAGACATGATAGAGGTGTACAAGATAATAAGAAGAATAGATAGAGTGGATAGCCAGTGCCTCTTCCCCAGGGCACCATTGTTCAATACAAGAGGACATAGCTTTAAGGTAAGGGTTGGGAAGTTCAAGGGGGATATTAGAGGAAGGTTTTTTACTCAGAGAGTGGTTGGTGCATGGAATGCACTGCCTGAGTCAGTGGTGGAGGCAGATACATTAGTGAAGTTTAAGAGACTACTAGACAGGTATATGGAGGAATTTAAGGTGGGGGCTTATATGTGAAGCTGGGTTTGAGGGTCGGCACAACATTGTGGGCCGAAGGGCCTGTACTGTGCTGTACTATTCTATGTTCTATGTTCTATGTTCTATGTGAACCCTCGCAGGGCAGAAGGTCCTGATGGAGTATCTGGTCAGGCTCTGAAAACCTGTGCCAACCAACTAGCAGGAGTATTCAAGGACATTTTCAACCTCTCACTGCTACGGGCAGAAGTTCCCACTTGTTTCAAAAAGGCAACAATTATACCAGTGCCTAAGAAGAATAATGTGGGCTGCCTTAATGACTATCGCCTGGTAGCACTCACATCGACAGTGATGAAATGCTTTGAGAAGTTGGTTATGACTAGACTGAACTCCTGCCTCAGCAAGGACCTGGACCCATTGCAATTTGCCTATCGTCAATGGTAGACACAATCTCAATGGCTCTCCACATGGCTTTAAACCACCTAGACAACACAAACAACTACATCAGGACACTGTTCATCGACTATAGCTCAGCATTTAATACCATCATTCCCACAATCCTGATTGAGAAGTTGCAAAACCTGGGCCTCTGAACCTCCCTCTGCAATTGGATCCTCGACTTCCTAACTGGAAGACCACAGTCTGTGTGGATTGGTGATAACATATCCTCCTCACTGGCATTCAACACTGGCGCACCTCAGGGGTGTGTGCTTAGCCCACTACTCTACTCTCTATATACTCATGACTGTGTTGCTAGGCATAGCTCAAATACCATCTATAAATTTGCTGATGATACAACCATTGTTGGTAGAATCTCAGGTGGTGATGAGAGGGCGTACAGGAGTGAGATATGCCAACCAGTGGAGTGGCATCGCAGCAACAACCTGGCACTCAATGTCGGTAAGATGAAAGAGCTGATTGTGGACTTCAGGAAGGGTAAGACGAAGAAGCATATACGAATCCTTATACAGGGATCAGAAGTGGATAGAGTGAGCAGCTTGAAGTTCCTCGGTGTCAAGATCTCTGAGAATCTAGCCTGGTCCCAACATATTGATGTAGTTATAAAGAAGGCAAGACAGTGACTATACTTTATTAGGAGTTTGAAGGGATTTGGCATGTCAACAAATACCTTTAAAACTTCTATAGTTGTACCATGGAGAACATTCTGACAGGCTGCATCACTGTCTGGTATGGAGGGGCTACTGCACAGGACCAAAAGATGCTGCAGAAGGTTGTAAATCTAGTCAGCTCCATCTTGGGCATTAGCCTACAAAGTACCCATGACATCTTAAGGGAGCATTGTCTCAGAAAGGCAGCGTCCATTATTAAGGACCTCCAGCACCCAGGCCATGTCCTTTTCTCACTGTTACCATCAGGAAGGAGGTACAGAAGCCTGAAGGCGCACACTCTGTGATTCAGGAACAGCTTATTCCCCTCTGCCATCTAATTCTGAAATGGACATTGAAGCTTTGGACACTACCTCACTTTTTTTAATATACAGTATTTCTGTTTTTGCACATTAAAACAAAATCTATTCAATATACGTAATTGATTTACTTGTTTATTTATTATTATGTTTTATTTTATTTTTTTCTCTCTCTTTGCTAGGTTATGCATTGCATTGAACTGCTGCTGCTTAGTTAACAAATTTCAAGTCACATGCCGGTGATAATAAACCTGATTCTGATCAGAAGTCATGCTTTGGTTCTTTCTCAATGCTCTGCATCTTTGTGCTTCTGCTTTCACACAGCCTTGCATCCTGATTCCCACTGAATTCCAGTAGATGCTGGACCTTTCTTCTTTCCTGCTGTTCCCTTTGAAGCCGCAAAGTCGTCTCTGACTTCCGTTCACTGGATTATACTCAAAGCCCTCAGTTGTGCCAATACTGATTTTTAGTCCATGTTGCCACATTCGGGTTGCATTATAGTGGGTGGACATCACTAGGTTCCTTCTTATAACATACCGCAAACGATCTTCAGATTTTTTTGTTCGTGTACCTAATTAGTAATAATATTTATGATAACATTCATTCCCAGACCGTTTGATTATCACAAAGTTTGCACACAGTTTTTTATACTGTCTTCACAATGCCATCTTTTCTGAAACATCCAACTCAGTCTGCACCTGATCCAGCTATTCAGTTATTGTGCAAGCAACTAAAACCTGATGGAGACTGTGCTCTTCTCTAGAATTTGTGCAGTCTCATCTTTGGCGGCAGTATTGTTTGATTGCAAGTTTCACCAGGAATTAGCCTTCTCTAGCTTTCTGTCTTCCATCCTACTTGTAGACTTGTGTAATGTACACCTTGTCCTGATGCTCTCCCACACTGTCCAAATAGACTATGGACCCTTTCCTCTGAACTACTTGTGGCTGAGCATTAAAAATATTCCCATTGCTCCAAAAATGCATTGGACATGGGCTGTTGACAATGGAGTGTTCTTCACTCTGCAATATCTCATCCCAGTCTCATGTCATTTCTCATGGCAGTAACAGATTCAGTAATAACTTTTTTTTAAAATTTAGAGATACAGAAGCAATGGGCCTTTCTGGTCCAACAAGGCTGAACCACTCAAGTATACCCATGTGACCAATTAACCCACTCACTCGTACGTTTTTGAAATGTGGGAGGAAACAGAAGCGCCCAGAGGAAACCCTCACAGTCACGGGGAGAATGTACAAATCCCGCACAGTCAGCAACGGTAATTGAACCAGGGTCGCTAATGTCGTTACGATATTACACTAACCGCTATGCTACTGTGTTGCCCTGCCCCATCTTTATTGACTCCTTAAACAATTTTGCCTTCTTCCTTCATGCACTGCCATGTCGCACTGTTCTGTATCTCCGCACCCCCCCCCCCAGTTCCCCACCGGATGCTTTTCTATCAGCCACATTTCCACAAGGCAGATGATTGACTCGGCCTGTACTTCCAAAGCTCACCGACATCCATGCTGCCCTCACCGCCTGCCATTATCACCGCTCTACTTAGAGAACCCTGTTGTTGATTAACTTCCCACCCGATTTATTGTTCTGCCATTTCATCAAGAAGCAACATCCCAAACTCATTGCCGACGTCATGTCTGTGTGCTCTTTGCAGTTGCTCTGTACTATGGCCAGTGAAAGAGAGAGAGCAGCTACCAACATATTCTCGACTTGCAGCAGTGGCTGCTACATCAGTACATCAAATGTCATAGCATATGGTACTGAGGCGATAGCATAGTGGTTCAAATAACGCTCTATAATACAGGAAACCTGAATTCAATTCCCGTCGTTGCCTGTAATGAGTCTGTACATTCTCCCCGTGACTGTGTGGGTTTCCTCCGGGTGCCTTGGTTTCCTCCCACAGTCCAAAGACGTACTGGTTGGTAGGTTAATTGGTGAATTGTCCCCTGATTAGGCTCAGATTAAATTGATGGAATGCTGCTGCATGCTTTGGGGGGGGGCAGAATGGCCCATTCCACACTGCATCTCAATAAACATGAACTAAAATAAAAATAGTATAAATGTACTCACGTAAACCATTAGCTTCTGGTACAAGGGCTAAAACCTAGAAGAATCACGGGGGAAAAATGTCAATAGGTCGAACAATACAAAGATAGGCACAGCTAGTAGCTAATATTCTCGCGTATGCTTAACATCAGTGGCCAAGGATGGGCTTATCGTCTTATTACTTAAAATAGTGATATTTTGTACTTCATTAAAGGATCAGCATTCACTCTACTTTAGACTGAAACCATTAAATGTCTCGATGAAATAAATGATTTTCAGTTGAGTAATTTTGTTTGAACTTCTTATGTATTCCCAGCACTCTGCACTATATCAACAAAAAATCCCAATTTGTTTTATTGCACTTCCAGTCATGTAAAGTTACTGTATATAATTATACAAATAATCTCCTCTGACATTGGTTTTACTTAATATATTGATGATACAGAAAAAATGGGAATTATATGTCATTTATTGAAACATATTTTAATAGTATTTTTGAAAAATAATTACAAGGGTGGCAAGTTGTACAATCAATTTGGACAAACAAAATCTCACAGCTCCATTGCAATAAATGAAAAGATAATCTTAGGAGCTGGCTTAGTGATAACTATTGGGAATTGGGAAGGTCAACTGAAGGAACCACATATTCTCCAACTCTGCTGATGAGTGATCTTTTAGTCACTTAAATTTACATTTCAGAAACACCATGACTGACAGTGTTACAGTGGGGTGAGACGGTAGCGTAGTAGTTAGCACAACACTTTACAGTACTTGCGACCCAAGTTCAATTCCTGCTGCTGTCTATAAGGAGTCTGTACATTCTCCCCATGACCGTGTGGATTTCCTCCTAAAGTCCAAAGGTGTAGGTTAATTGATTAGTATAAATTGTCCTGTGATTAGGCTAGAATTAAATGACTCACAGCGCTGGAAAAGCTTGGTCACACGGTATGTCAGTCAGTAAGTAAACAAACTATTTCCATTGTACCCTGTCCAGATTTTATATGCTTGATTCTCACCCAAAACCATCTAGGAGGCAAAAATACTGCACCATCAAAACCCAAGTTGACACTTAAGCTCACCTCTTTCATGCTTTTCTGTGTCATAATGGAAACTCCATAAAGCAGGTTAAAATAACTGTAAAATTAACTCTTAAAAACAGTAAAACAAAGCTCTTTGCCCCACAATCTTTCCCTGCTAATCACTTCATGTTCCTCTGTCCTGAAGATGTTGATTCTGTTTTGGCACACCAGTCAAGTGACTATTCTTAATGTTCTGAATTAACACTATGCCTTACTCCTGTATTCAGCAGCAAGGAGCAGTTACGTTCAGCCCCAGCTCTCCCTTTCTCTCCCCCCTGCCATGCACTCCTACCCCCAGATTTACTTCTTTTTCTGAGACAGTCCCTGAGGATTGGGGATGTCCCTCAGGACTTTTGTGGGTTATGAGATGGCCAATGTGGCAATTTTAGACACTTTGGTAGATGGCCCAGATGTTAGCCGACAGAACAAATGGATTTGTGAGGCGGTATGCTCCTCCTGTTGTTTACATAGAGCTTTTACATAGACTCCAGGTTTTCAGCACCATTCTGAATGCTTCTCTTCCACCTAGTGAAATTATGGGCCAGAAATTGCCAGGAACCACTTGGGATATTGCATTTCCTCAAGGAAGATTTGATCATGTTTTTGACCCTGTTTTTCTGTGTGTCTGGCAATCTCTTCCCAGAAAAGAGTTTATTTTGGGAGTCTGATGTCAGGCAAAGAGGCCTGTCCAACACACGTACTGTTATCTGGAAACGGAACATATTCATGCACATACACAAGGGAATTAGACAATCAGGAACAGAAACTCTGCTTAATTTTGCTCTCTTGAACACAGGGCACTGTCGATGCATTTATTTAATTTATGGTTAATTCAGCTAATTTAACAAAAATCTGGGGAAGATACATCCATTTAGTATAGTTTAGTTACTCATCAGATCAGGTAACATAACAATCATTTGTGAAGAATTTCATTTTCAAATTATTGTCATGTTAACAATCTTATTATAGTATCAAAGCACTTTCAACTCACAATATGTTGCTTGCATAACCAGCCCTTGAAATTTAAAAAATGCAAACAACAGGAATTCTGCAGATGCTGGAAATTCAAGCAACACACATCAAAGTTGCTGGTGAACGCAGCAGGCCAGGCAGCATCTCTAGAAAGAGGTACAGTCGACGTTTCAGGCCGAGATCTTTCGTCAGGACAACTTTGCTGAACACCTACGCTCTGTCCGCCAGAGAAAGCAGGATCTCCCAGTGGCCACACATTTTAATTCCACATCCCATTCCCATTCTGACATGTCTATCCACGGCCTCCTCTACTGTAAAGATGAAGCCACACTCAGGTTGGAGGAACAACACCTTATATTCCGTCTGGGTAGCCTCCAACCTGATGGCATGAACATCGACTTCTCTAACTTCTGCTAATGCCCCACCTCCCCCTCATACCCCATCCATTATTTATTTTTATACACACATTCTTTCTCTCACTCTCCTTTTTCTCCCTCTGTCCCTCTGACTATACCCCTTGCCCATCCTCTGGGTTCCCCCCCCCCACCCTTTTCTTTCTCCCAGGACCTCCTGTCCCATGATCCTCTCATATCCCCTTTGCCAATCACCTGTCCAGCTCTTGGCTCCATCCCTCCCCCTCCTGTCTTCTCCTATCATTTTGGATCTCTCCCTCCCCCTCCCCCTCCCACTTTCATATCTCTTACTAACTCTTCCTTCAGTTAGTCCTGACGAAGGGTCTCGGCCTGAAACATCGACTGTACCTCTTCCTAGAGATGCTGCCTAGCCTGCTGCATTCACCAGCAACTTTGATGTGTGTTCCTTGAAATTTTAACTCTGTTTCTCACTTATCAGATACTGTTTGACAGGATAAAAACTCCCAGCATTTTGTATCTAATTTACTGGGTAAACTACATTTTTGTTTTGCAAGAAATGTTGTTTTAAAATTGCAAGCATAATTTGTGGAAGCAGGTTTTTTCTACCTTAGCAGTGAGCTACTTACTCGTTAATGGATATGGATACTTGTGTGACAGACTGACAGAATGGAATGTCTTTCTTTGTGATCTTGGGAGTTAAATATAATTGCAGACACTTGAAGGAGGTTAGGATTCCTGGACTGGATTCCAATCAAATCTTTTCTCTTTTATTCAATTGATAATTTTGACATACAACAGAATTTGTCAAAGGATCTCTAGATGATGCAAAAATATATCATTAGATGAGAATCAAACCAATTAATATCTACATATCTATCACGCTATTTCTTCTCAAATATGAACCTTTCTTCTCTTTAAAAGCCCAGTAGTTGTCGATTATATTTGATTTCAATGCCGGTTGGACAAATTAGACCTTATCTCTTTCCTTCATTTTAAAGACTATTTTAACCTTCCTGTTTGGAATCCAGCCCTATTAAAAAAAGGTTTAAAATTTAATACTCTGTCTTAAAGGCTCTCTGAGCTGTTGCAAAGCCAGGAATAATTACTTCAATTTAGAGTTTTAAAAAAAATATTGACATTTGATATTAAATAATTCTGAGGAAAAGCAATCTCTCAGGAAAATAATCAATAAAATATAGGTTTATTGAGTGTCAGAACTCTGTTGAAAGCTACAGATTAAATTTTAAAGCCTTTAATGAAGTTACCTGAAATTTCTTTAAACATCTCTCTTTCATAAAGACCAGGAAAAACAAGCCCTCGTTGAAGACTACAGCGAAGAAGGTGAGTAGTTTGTCAGCTCTGTGAAAGGACTAACTGACTGGATCCATTCCCCTTCGATTTCCCATAGTCCT
Source organism: Mobula hypostoma (assembly GCF_963921235.1). Classification (NCBI taxonomy): domain Eukaryota; kingdom Metazoa; phylum Chordata; class Chondrichthyes; order Myliobatiformes; family Myliobatidae; genus Mobula; species Mobula hypostoma. Next base: position 20,290,350 of record NC_086118.1, on the reverse strand, counting down.
AAAAAGTATTTATGTTTCAATATACTTCCACTGTGTTAATAAATCTCAGGAGTTCAAGATTTGTACAAAATATTTTATTCAATCCAAGAGGAAAAAGATTTTAATGTAATAAAATGTGGCAGTGCTTCCAAATATTTCAACAATTTTCTGGTATGAAACGTTTTACTTTAAAAGTTTTCCGTGTTCAGTACTGTTTTCTTATGTGACATTTGGTACTTCACCACTCACCTTCATTCTATGCTCCATAGTTCGTGACCACTCTTTCAAAGGGAACAGGTCCTCACTATTTATCATAGCCATACTATTCTTGATCTTAAAGAACTCCACTGGACCTCCTAGCAACCTCTTTAGTTCCAAGGCATACAAAACCCAATTTCTCCTGTCTATCCAAAGAACTGAAGTCCCTCATCCCTGAGATTATTTTATTAAATCTCTTCTGCATCAACTCTAAAGCCTTTACATCTTTATTAATGTCTGCTGCTCAGAAATCAACACATAATTCCATTTGTGGCTGAACAATTTATATAAAGGCTCACACAACTTCCTTGTTATTTTACTCTGTGCCTCTATTTATAAAACTCAAGAGCCCCTATGATTCTTTACTGACTTTGTCAGCCAGTCCCGCCACTTTCAATGAACTAAGCACATATACCTTACCCCTTTTAAAATTATATCCTCTAGTTTAAATTGAATGTAATTATCTTTCTTATTAAAATGCACCACTTCACATTTTTCAGCTTTAATTTTAATCTGTTACACATTTACATTTTACCAATTTGTCAATATCGTCTTGAAAACCATCATGCCGCCAAATTTTGCATAAATTGCATTTCTGGGATTTGTACCCAATACATCAGAGTCTAAGTGATTAATGTACATTAAAGAAAGTAGAGGACTTAATGCGAACCCTGAGGGAACGCCGTTGTACACTTTCCTCCAGCCCTGAGAGCAACTTTTCACCGCTGCTTTCTGTTTCCCGTCGCTCGGCCAATTTTCTATCCACGCTGCTATAGCTCTCGTTATTCCACCAGCCTCGATTTTGGTAACACGGTTATTACACGAAATCATATCAAATGCATTTTGGTACTGTCACAGTACGAATCCGACTGCGCCAGCCCCCGCGATTTAGACACTCCAATTCTCCGGAGTATGAATTACTGTACTCGTTTAACGACTCTGGCCCGCTCTGCTAATTGGCGGCCATGTTTTGGCGCCAAGATTTGGCTATTTAAAGAGCACCTGAACTCAGGCTCGGTGCTCAATCATCAGCCCAACTTTGGTTCACTCTGTAACTGCCTTTATGATTTCTATTTCGTTTGGAATCTCATCTAACATCTAGCCTAGAACCATGTTATCTCAGTCTCGGATGTGCCTCCACTTCCTTACCATCCGCGCCTAAGGCCTCTCATCACAGCTAGTCCACATACATCATTCATTTTCCTCATTGATGCTCCGTTCATACTACATTTCCTCATTAAAAATGCAGCTTCTCTATAACGCCTTGAAGTAGAATTCTGGTCTGGAACACGGCACGCCCTAGTCTTGAGTTTATGGGCGAATAGCTGGGGAATCAATGGCAAGGTAACCTGCCATATTGTGATACATAAGGCAGGTACTCCAAAAAAAAATAACACTACTCCAAACACTGTCCCTGTAAACAAATCTGATTTGTAATTTGAACTGCAAAGTTCCCATCTTTTCTTACCGGCTTTTATTCTTAATAATATAATGCCACTGTAATAGCATTACAGTATGTTGTCTGTTCACAGGTAAAGAAATGAGATCCACTAAACTTTGTATGAAGTTTACAGTATCTTGCGGCCTCGTTGCTCCGTGTCAGGGTGGCACAATGACTTTAGAACTAATGCAGCTATGTCACAGCTCCAGCGACCTGGGGTTGTTTCTGATCGGCAGTCCTGTATTTTGAGTTGGTATATTCTTACTGTGAATTACATAAGTTTACCCCTGTTTTTTTTTCTCCCACATCCCAGAGCAGCGGCCAAATAGCTTATGTCTTAAGATCTCATGAGATGTTAAGTCAATTGCCTCTTGTAGAGGTGGGTGGGATAAGATTCAACTGGTCACTTGTGAGAGAAGTGGTGACGCGGGCAAAAAAAGGATTACTCTGAGACTTAGTATAGACTGGGCTGAATGTCTCTTTCAATGTGAAAGGAAGCTGGAAATACGGATAAGTACTTCAGAAAATAATAAGGTAATGGGTGTTTTAGATATATTACAAGTAAACAAACTTCAGAGATTATAAATTTAGAGTAATCGAATCATTCACACGGAACCAGGGCAATACGGGCAAATGAGACAAGTTTAGAAGGTCGGACCAACTCGTGCATGCCGACCATCTAACCTTGTCCCATTTGCCCGCGTTTTACCCACATCCCTCTCAAGCTTTTCCATCCATCCTTCTTCCTAGTGACTATATCCGCATCCAGATCAGTGCTTTATGTAAAGAGTACGAGAAGGAATGAATACGTGAGTCTGGGATGCAATTTTGACAGCTTTTATTATTCCATTTCGACGCTACTTCACACGTTTAGTTATTTTAAATAAAAACTCTATTTACTTATTTGTATCCCTGTACAGTAATACCGGTAAACTGCGGTGTACAAAATGCCGGTCTTAGTCGCAATTCTGGCTGGGGGTGAGAACAATGGGGGTAAACAATAGTGCGATTACTATCCGCTGAACGGACAGTCAAATTGAGAGGATCTTTAAAATAACAACGCTGAACATAAAGCCAACGCGTTTTGTAACTACAGACCAAATGAAAACACGACGGCATATTTAATGAAAGTGCAAATACCAGCCGCTTCATTTAAACAAAACACGAACGCGTCGTGCAAACTTCCCAGTGATGCACGATGTAAGATTGATTTACAGGTGAAAGTAACCTGGTACAGCATAGCAGTAAAACGAATATGTTAAATCGATAATATTAGCGATACCACCGTATCGTTAGGAAATTTAAGTTATTTTTACTCGAGTTAAATTAAGAGAGTACACATAAAACAATACATATGCTAATTAAAGTTAAATACTCTGAGTAAACATTTTAAACTTCATTTGCCACGTTTGACACGTTTCGCACTTTAAACGCGTATGGCTGCCCTCAGTTACACGTAGAGTCCGGTCTCTTCTCGCCGTGTGCAGCCAGTCGGTTCCCAGCGCTATGCAACGGTTGGGCTGGACTGGTGGTCGATCAGTTAGTCGGAGTGTTGCAGGCGCCTCCAAGAGTCCCGTCCGCTCCAACTCTCCAGAAAGTGCAATTTCAGTCTTGCGATTTTCTTTTCTGTCTCTGGCATCCTGTCGGACTTTTTTCCCCGTGCTTTCAAGCCATTAAACCTGCAGAGGTCAGTTCTGGGAATTAAGTCAACCACACTGTCCCCTTTTCCACCTTCCAGCTTCTGGTGAAACCCCAAAAGGGAGTGCACCATCTCTACAATGGGAAAGGTGAAACTGAGCTGGGGACGAGTGAAATAAACATTCGTTTTTCAATTTGTCTGTATTCCAAATCAGCCAGGGCAGACTGGCTTTCAGAGTTTTCCCGCGTCCTGTTTCCTTTTACATATAAATATAATCCAACATAATTTTGCGGAATTATTTGAGTCTCGGAGTGCTCCACCACCTCGTCTCTACACCACGTTTCGTTGCAAACTCTCTCCGACAGCACGGACCCCGTGGATCTCCTTGTCCGACACCTCGATGTTGACCGTGTACCAGAACGTCCACCATACCAGACTGAGGGCGACTACGATGGCCCCCGTGTAGATAAAGAAGTCGAAATATTGCAACGAGGCAAAGATGCCGACCAACAGCAAAATTACTCCCACAACGTCAAAGACGACACCGAGCAAAAAGAGCAGCCCGCAGCGACCGGCGAACTTGACAGGTACCTGCATTGGTGTTTGGCGACGCACGCCGGAGCTGGATCTCTCAGTGAGCAGACAGGTGCGTGTCTATTTATACACCAATTAAACATAGTCTAAAGGGCAAAGGGGTGGGGAAATGAACCGGTTACATACCAGCGACGAGGAGAAGTATTCAAACTTTTGGAGCAACAAACACGTTGCTGGAAGAACTCGGGTTGGTTGGGCAGCATCTGTGGAGGGAAGTGGACAGACGACGATTCAGGCGGGTCGAGACCCCTCAGCTGGACTGAATGACAAGGGAGATTGCAAGTGTAAAAAGGTGAAAGGAAGGGGTGGAGCAAGAACTGCCAGGCGTTAGGTGAATACAAATAGCTGTGGATTCATTCTGGGAGAGAGGTGGGGGAAGAACAGGGAAACAGCAGAAACCTCAGAGAGGGAGCGGTAAGAGAGAGCCTAGTACCTCATTTTCATCATCCAGTGGACTATAGAGAGATGAATCTCTCCGGCCTTCTCACCCTCTTTGATATTCCCTGCAGCACTGCCCCCTGGACCGTCTGGAAAGAAAGCACTCACAGCTTTCTTTTCCAAACACATTGCCAACTAACACGCACAAGATGCTGGAGGAACTCAGCAGGCCAGGCAGCATCTATGAAAATGAATAAACAGTCCACGTTATGAGGCTGAGACCCTTCTTCAGGTAAATTAGTCTGTGAACTGTGCCTTGCCTCTAACTGGACACCATGTTCTGATGCTGACTGAGAATAATGTCAGAACAAGTTCTGCAGATGCTAGAAATCCAAAGCAAAACACACAAAATGCTAGAGGAACTCAGCAGGTCAGGCTGCATCCATGGAAATTAACAGTCCACGTTTCAGACTGAGACCCTTCTTCAGGACTGGAAAGGAAGATGGAAAACTGCAGAATAGAACATAGAACATAGAATAGTACAGCACAGTACTGGTCCTTCAGCCCACAATATTCTGCTGACCCTTAAACCCTGCCTTCCATATAACCCCCCACCCTAAATTCCCTCATATGCCTGTCTAGTAGTCTCTTAAATTTCACTAGTGTAACTGCCTCCACCGCTGACTCAGGCAGTGTATTCATACACCAACCACTCTCTGAGTTAAAAACCTTCCTCTAATATCCCCCTTGAACTTCCCACCCTTACCTTAAAGCCATGTCCTCTTGTATTGAGCAGTGGTGCCCTGGGGAAGAGGCGCTGGCTGTCCACTCTATCTATTCCTCTTAATATCTTGTATACATCTATCATGTCTCCTCTCATCCTCCTTCTCTCCAAAGAGTAAACCCCTAGCTCCCTTAATCTCTGATCGTAATGCGTATTCTCTAAACCAGGCAGCATCCTGGTAAATCTCCTCTGTACCCTTTCCAATGCTCCCATATCCTTTCTATAGTGAGGTGACCAAAACTGGACACAGTACTCCAATTGTAAAAATGTGAGGGTGGGGAAAGGAGAACTGGCTAGAAGGTGAAAGGTGAAGTGGGGTGGTGGGTGAGGCGGTTTCATCTATCACTTTCTCACATGTTGTGTGAAACAAATGTGTTTCCAGCGGCTCTTGCCAGCTTATTCCTTTCATTGCTGTCCTACACTACACTGCTGCCACCAAGGCCCCTATCCCCAAGTCACAATCTGTTCTCTGTCTTTTCTAGTATGTAGAGTCAGAGAATCATAGAGTACTACAGCACAGAAACAGGCCCTTCAACCCATCTAATCCATGCTAAATGATTAATCTGCATGGTTCCATCGACCTGCACCTTGACCAAAGTCCTCCATACCTGTCCCATCAAGGAATTTATCCTAATTTCTCTTAAATTCTGAAATTGAACCCACATCCACCTCTTCAACAGTCTCACCAATCTAAACACAATTTTTGTGAATAGTTGCCTTCTCCCCACAATTTTCATTTGATTTTGATGTCACTTGCAACTTAACCTTTCTTTCCCTTTCAGATCCATGCTAATCTTCCTCCCTGAAACACCATGTCACCAAACATGTCAGCATGTCACTAAAAGCTTTGCCAAACTCGTGTAGTTGCACAGTCTGGTTGCATCACGGGCTAATATGAAAGCACAACCCAGTCCATCAAAGGAAAAGCCCTCCCCACCGTTGAATACACTCGCAAATTTCTACAGATGTACCATGGGGAGCATTCTAACTGGCCGCATCACCGTCTGGTTATGGGCGTCTGCTGCATAGGATTGAAAGAAGCTGTGGAACATTGTGAACACAGTCAGTTCCATCACGGGCATTAGCCTCTGAATTATCCAGGACGTCTTCAAGAAGTGATACCTCAAAAAGCCAGCATCTGTCTTTAAGGACCCCCATCACGCATACCCTGTTCTCATTGCTACCATCAGGAAGGGGGTCAGGAGCCTGAAGTCACATACTCAACGATTCAGGAACAGCATCTTCCCCTCTGCCATTCAATGTCTGAATGGGCACTGAACCCATAAAAACTGCCTCACCTCATTTTTTACTTGTATTTTTGCACTACTTACTTGATTTAACTATTTAATGTATATCCTTACTGTAATTCACGTATTTTCTCTATTATTATGTATTGTATTGCACTGCTGACGGAAAGACAACAAATTTCACGACATATGCCAGTGACGTTAAATCTGATTCTGATTTACATGGAGTACTGCCGCAATAAAGCGGAATCCATCATCAAAGACCCCACCATCCAGGCCATGGTCTTTCCTCACTTCTACCATTGCGCTGGAGGTACAATTTTTCTGGTCCCACACCACCAAGATCAGGAACAGCTATTACCATACAACCATCAGGCTCCTGAACTGGCAGGGATAACTTCAATCACCACCACTCTGAACTGATCCTATGATCTTGACACTCACTTCCAGGGGTTCTTTACATGTAATGTTCTCAGTATTATTATTATTTGCAGTCTGTCTTCTTTTGCACACTGATAGTTTGTAAGTCTTTGCCTGTTTATGTATATTTTTTGTAAATTCCATAGTTTTTCCCTCCGGAAGTGCCTTCAAGAAATTGAATCTCAAGGTAGTACGTGGTAACATACTATATATGTATTTAGATAATAAAGTTACTTTGAACCTAACACATTGGCACTGATTCACCATTCCTGATGAATCCAGGCTGCTATGTTCACTTGTTTTCACCCTTTGAACAACTGTTGCACTTCTTTCACTCAATTTCATAATATTCCATGTCATACATCAGATCACATTCCGGCTTTTCCCGTATTCCGTTTTCACATCATGTTGGCTCACTCTTTCCTATTCTATTCTTGTAGCCTGGTCTACTGGGCATATCTCACATTGACATATTAAACAGATCAGCATGCTTAACATACCGACACAAGAGAGTGTAGGATTTGGAACATGGAGCAGCAAACGCTATGAAGGAGGAACGCAGTGGGTCAGACATAATCTGCAGAGGGAAATGGACAGCTAGTATTTTGGGCTGAATCCTTTCATCTGGAGTTCTTCATTGTAAGGTGCTGATCACTGCCCATAAATCCATTTCAACCCACCTTTTTTACAGACTTGTTCTGCACCTTCCTCCCTCAGCGTATATTTTCCTGAAAACAATGCCCTCTTCTCATTACTATAGTCAGGGAGGAAGTACAGGAGCCTGGACACACACACACACACACACACACCAATTTAGAAACAGCATCTTCCCCTCCAACAACAGGTTTCTGAACAGTCCATGAACTCATGAACATTACCCCATTATTCATTTTTATTGCAATGTTTATTTTTAAAAAAAAATATAAATGTTTATGGCTTTGCACTGCATTGCTGCCACAAATCAATACATTTCAGTGCCTTTGAGATGGTCTTGTACCTTTCCCCAGATTTGTGCTTCTCTATTATCATTTCCCTGACTTACCTTGAATGCTCTTTTGTTTTCATTCTTGTTTGGTCTATTGAAAATCTACCATACCGTTGGACCTTACAGAGAGAGGGGGTATGTATTCTTACGAATTCATTGAAAATGGGTGATCCTACAGTTCTCTCAATCAATAAGTTGGGTGAGTTGGTAAGGAAATATACAGTATTGCACCCGAGGGAAGTTAACATAGTAATTACAAAGGGGATGAATACTTTTTTAGCCTCACAAATTTGGTTTTTAATTTTTAGTAAACTGTTGACAGGTTTTGGAGTTTTTCTTTTCATTTTACATTATGCACAAATTTGTAAATTAGCACCCTATTTCAACACTTTGCTTCCAAGTCAAAATGGTGTGTCACTTGGAAGGGTGTTTACACATTCCATATATTGTTGCACTTCCCATCCTAGTTGGTTTAGTTGGCAGTGATTTGAAAGAAACTTTGGTCATACACTGTTGTCTTCTAAGTCATAGAGATATGCACCACAGAAAAAGCCTCTTCAGTTCAACTCATTCATGCTGACCAAGATGTCCATCTGATAGTCCCATTTATCTGCATTTAGCCCCTATCCTTCTAAACCTTTTCTATTTATGTCTTTTAAGCATTGTAACTTTACTCACCTCTCCAGCTTGTTCTGTATACCTATCACCCTCTGTGTGGACAAAGTTGCTACTCAGATCCCTTTTAAAAATTCCCCCAACTCATCTCTCACCACTGTTGAGTTCCTTTACAACCTGATCATCATCAATGTCCTTCTCTCTGCTCCTCCATTTCACCAGCATGTCCCCATCTCAACTGCACAGGTTTGAAAGTTATATGCACATTTACCATAAAATTTACCCAATACTTTTCAATTCATCTGCAGATTCAGTCTTGATTACTCAAGCATTTTTTATGGTTTGCACTTCCCCGAAATATCATCTGTTTCCTGGAATTCTACCTCCCATCATAAACATTGTATTTCACTGCATCTGTTCTCTTATGCCTATTTGTTCAGTGCTTTACAATGCTCATTATGTGTCCGGAAAGGTTTGCTGAAAACATGTTTTGAAGTTGAATGAAATTCTCCTTTTTAGAGCTTTAAGAAAATGCAGATTGGATAAAAACAAATAGGTATGAATAAAATAAGATAGTTAATTTAATTGTTTTTAATTATAATCTTTCTAATTTTAAATAAATATAAAAAGATGTGTGTTTCACTCAAGACTAATGGACAGCCAATTTTTCTGGGATATTTTTTCTAGATCCATCTACTTTTTGATCTTTAATACAATTAATTAGCAAACACAGCTCAGAATGAGTTAGATGGGGCCTGTTGCCTGCCGTATCTAGCTGCATTTTGTATACGCCTTTGAAAAACCAGAAATAAACAAGTATAGGATTCACGTGAAAGGAACCAGCAAGATTTAAATACACAGGGCTCACTAATTGTTCTTGAAATCTCCAATTGTCTGCTCCTCCAAGTGAACCAAAGATCAGTACAAAAAAGTTTTCACTCTTATTTCTTGTTACGTATTTCCTTGGTGTTGAAGTAGCCTTACAAGGTGGTGTAATGTGTGCACAGAATTGTGACAAATAGACCTAATACATGTGTAAACAACTATAAATCCATAGTAAAAAAAAGCTTTCTGTTTGTCTTTTTGAGCTATGTTTCAAAGCAAAATAAAATCAAGTGAGCAAAAAAAAAAATCCTCTTTAACTCAGAGGATCAATTTGTTGCTAACAGCCACACTTGTTACTGCTAGTCGTGTCTTTAGTAAACATTTGGAGAATATTTTCAAACTGGTTTTTCCAGATTAAGGCATTCAGCTATCCTGATACTGTAGGGTGGAATGGAAATTTTAGAGGAGTGGCTGATTTGCTTCTGAGTTTTTTCTTTGCTTACTTATTGTTTGAAGAGATACAACCAGTGGTAAAGTATGATAAATAAAGTGGCTGAGAAAAGAAAACCAAAAAGGAATATTCACGGTAGGGTGTGTGGTTTTGGATCAAGAATGTCAGCATATGCCTGAAATAGTTACACATTTGAATGCAATAATACAAATTTACATTAAATATTGAGAATCTCTGTGGAAATTAACTCATATCAGACTTTATGTAACTGTGACGAAGCTTTCCCAATCATTCATTTTGACCACTGTTGGGAAATTTACATTTCTAATCTGTGGTAGTGATAAGTATAATTTGACTATCATTTTATTTTTGTTTTGGCAATGCAAGAATATTAAAAAGTTCACAGTGAAAACCTGAAGTTTCTCTCCACTCATCTTGATATTGACAATCATTTTCTTGCAAATTTTGTGTGCATTTGCTTCCATTTGGTCTAAAGTTCAACTGACGACGTTATATCTAATATGCCATACCCTGCTTATCTATTTTATTTCATTATAACGGAGGACCAAAAGACATAGGACCAGACTTTGCCCTTCGAGTCTACTCCTCCATTTGATCATAACTGATGTACCCACTCTCTTCCCCTTTTCTGCAAGTTCCAGCTTGGGATATATACCAAAACATAGATCACCTGTAGCTGGAAGACCACTAACTACAGTGTAATGAAGTTTTTTTTTTAGTGAAGTGTGCCCTAGAGAGGGCTACAATGTAATTGTTTATAATTCATTAGATGTTTTAGTTCATTTCTTCTGTATTAACTGCAAAGGGTTCAAATTCAAGTTTGTTGTCATGGGTATACATATCCAGGGAATAAATGCCGTAAAAAAATAGTTTTTCAGCAGCACGACAAACATTATTTGCATAGGCTTACATTAACATAAATTAAGCATAAATTTATGCATAAATCTCTCCTCCTTTATGCATAAAGGAGGAGAAGATGGCGGCGCGACGCAGCTTGCGCTGCCACTCCGCTGAATGATATCTGTAATCTGTCAAGTAGGGTGCCGTGCACAATCCTGATTTGATGGAGACAGCCGTGAGAGAACGGAGGAACATCTGGAGAAAATTCTGAAATGCCTTTTTCGCTGCCGCTGTTACTGTGTGATCCCGAATCTCCGGAGGGGAAGGCCCCAAATCCTTGGCTTTGCTTGTTGCTCGGCGGCCGGGACGGGGTCGAAGTGCTCGGCAGAGATGGTGCTCGGTGCTCGGTGTCGAAAGGCTGGTCGGAGGCTTGAAGTTTTTGGACGGACTCAGAGTCAGCTGTGGTCGGGTGCTTCCAATGCATCAACAGTTGTCGGTGCCTGGAGGTTTATGGCAGAGAGAGTTTCTCCCTTCTGCCGCCTGCTATCAGGGACTATCGGGAGTCAATCGGAACTTTGAGACTTTTTTTTACTGTTCCCACGGTCTGCTCTTTATCAAATTATAGTATTGCTTTGCACTGCTGTAACTATATGTTATAATTATTTGGTCTTGTCAGTGTTAGTCTTTGGTTTGTCTTTTTTTGTGATAGCACTCTGGAGGAACATTGTATCATTTCTTAATGCATGCATTTCTAAATGACAATAAATGAGTACTGAGTGTCCTCATAATCTAATCTAATCTAATTGCATGACATAGTAAATAAAAAAATAACATAACAACGTCAGTGCAACTTGAGGGAAATATAGTCCGAGGTAGAAATAAGGTTTTTCAAGTTATTTCAACAAACTGATGGCAGTGGGAGCGAAGCTGCTGCTAAACTTTGAGATGTACATCTTCTGTCACCTATTCCTCGAACCTGATGGCAGCAATAAGCAGAGGGCATGGCCTGGATGGTGGAGATCTTTCATGATTGATTTCGCCTTCCTGAGACATCACGTCTACTAGATATCCTCAATGGTGGGGAGAGTTGTACTTATCATTAAACTTTCTGAGCCTTTTGCATTCACTGTAGTCTCTTGCATCCCTATGCATTGCAGTTTCCATACCAGGCAATAACAAAAACAGCCAGAAGGCTTTCCATTGTACATCTGTAGAAGTTTGTCAGAGACTTTGATGACATGCCAAATCTTCTTAAGTTTCTAACGAAGTAGAGATGTTGGCACACCTTCTTCTTGGTTGCATTTATATGCCGGGTCCAGAAATTTGAGGCTGTTTACTCTTTCCACTGCAGATTCTTCAATGAGGACTTATTCTAGATTGCATGACTTCCTCTTCTCAAAGTCCACAATCAGTTCATTGCTTTAGCTAACGTTAAGTGCAAGGTTGTTGTTACGATTCAGGGCAAGCAATGTACTTGTCAGATGGTGTTGACTGTAAATCCTGTATTCACTGGATTTTTACTAAATAAAATATTTAATTTTGAGAAAAACACACCTACTAGTTCCAAGCTCATCATAGTCTTGACTTATGCTTTATAGGTGTCAGAAGTACTACTTACCAGTCACTAACACAGGCCTGGACTGCTTCTTTTTCCTTTTTTTTTTGGCGTGTGCACACGTGTGTGCGTCTGTGCGTGTGCGATGTTGGCGGGACAATGTCTTTTTCATGCCTTTACAAGGCACAGAGCGAGGGAGAGAGACTGTGTGGTGCGCCACTCCCGACACAGACATTTTTCCCTTTATCTTACGAGGTCAAGTTGCGATCTAGACACTCAACCCAGCACGGATGGAAAGCGTACTCGGGAGTGGACCCGGCTGGGTTTGAACTCGGGAACCTCCGTTCCAGAGTCCGGCGCTGATGTCATTGCGCCACCAGCCGGCCCTGCTTTTCTTTCCAAGGACTTATCTGTGGAGTTTGACAACGTCATCATCCCTGAACATCACCACTTATGAAGGGACACAATGATTGATGCCAGAATTTCAGATGCTGATCAGGCGGCACACGGGAGTGAAACAGATCAGCTGGTTGTGTGCACTCAAAGCCAGTAAGACCAAGGAGTTGATTGTGGACTTCAGGCAGGGTGAGTTGAGGGAAAACACACCAGTGGGAGGGATCAGCAGTGGAAAGGTTGAGCAGTTGCAGGTTACTGGGTGTCAACAACTCTGAAGATCTATCCCGGGCCCAACATATTGATGCAATTATGAAGAAAGCATGATAGTGACTATATTTTATTAGAAGTTTGCGGAGAATTAGTATGTCCCCAGAGACAGTCGCAGATTTCTACAGAGCATCCTAGTTGGTTGCACCACTATCTGGTAAGGACAGGCCACTGGTCTGGATCAGAAAAAGTTGCAGCAAGTTGCAAACTCAGCCAGCTCTATCATGGGCCCCAGCATCAAGGACAGCTTCAAAAGACAATGTCTCAAAAAGGTGGCATCTCTCATTAAGGACCCCCATCACCCAAGACATGCCCTCTTCTCATTGCTACCATCAAGGGGGAGGTACAGAATTTTGAAGACACACACTCAACGTTTTAAGAACAGCTTCTTCCCCAAGGCTATCAGATTTCTGAATGGACAATAAAACTATGTACACTACCTCACTATTTTTTGCACTACTGATTTTATTTAATTTTATGTATCTATTATCATTTATAGTATTTTAGAATTATGCATTGCAATGTACTACTGCTGCAAAACAACATATTTTATGGCATATGCCATTGATATTAAACCTGATTCTGATTCTGAAGGTCAATAATGAAGCAACTGTGGATGGGTGGGGTTAGGTCACATTCCTGGGTAGGATGACTGACTTCAGTAACCATACCCTTAATTCTTTGTGAAAGATAGAACTCAAGCGCAAGAAACATTTTCCCTTATTGACTTCAGTTTTAACAGGGCCCTGTGGTGTCAGTCAAATGCTGACAGCCTTGATGTGTGGAGTGTTCAGTCTCACCTCCACCTTGGAGCTCAGGTCTTCTTCTCCCCCCATTTGCACTAAGTCTATGATGAGATCTCTGTCCTCATGGTATCCGAAAAATCTGACCTGATTATCAGTGAATAGGTTACTGGTAAGTTCCACTTTATACCACTGATAATATCACTCATTCTTCTGTGACTGATTCAGAGTGAACTGGTGGCATGGTAACTAGTCAAATTAGATTTGTCCTGCTTTTCACAGACAGAACTATCTGAGCAATTTTATTTAGTAGGTGCCACTATCATGTTTCACTGGAAATGTTTGACTAGAATCATAGCTATTTCTGCAGCTGGGCTGGTATTAGGTCTTCTAAACTTTGTTCTCTCACAAACTTTGCTAATGAGTGCTTTCCAACTAGACAGATTCCAGGTCTACCTTTGTGAGAATTTAGGCCACTACGATACACTCTATGATCTCCTGCTCTGTTTTGATCTTTCCCTCACTCTTTTCAGCGTAAACTGAAGCAACATCTGCTAAGAGCATCACTTAAATTTATTTGTGTGAATAATATTTTACTCACCACACAAGGTGATATTTTTGAGACAAGTTCTCAAAGAAAAGCGATATAGTCTCGAGCACTATTTCCGATTCAAGTGCTTGAAAGTCAATGCTTCAAGAGGCTGCTTTACTGCACCACATTAAACATTTTAGCATGGACAATTTGCAGATTTTAGGAGCAAAATTAAAGTACAAACTATCCCCGGAAGCATGGAATCAAACTCATTAATGTTCGACATATTGAAATTATTGGCAGAAAAATATTGATGAGGATAACCAGATTGGCTCACTGGAATGTCTGTGGAAATGATATATACATATCCTCTGTAGATTACTCCAGCCTGTGTTACTGTCCACATCTGGTAACAAAGATCTCATGTGCAACTTATTGGCATACAGTTGAACACTGCCACTCATACAGCAAATAGCATTATAATACACAGTCATACACAACACACAACATATATAGCACAAATCATTATGATAGCAGAAAAACATACAGATTGATCATGGATGGATGTTGCCCTGGAGCCATGTTTCTACAAGAACAAGCCCACAGCAGTTCCTCATATCACGTGATACAGCCACAGATGAACACAGTCCAGTTTGTTTTCCATTAATTGAACACTGTGGGGGCAGCACTAATGGGAGGGGTCAGGCTCCAACCCAGCAAAGTATCCAGTGACACAAGGCCAACTCCAGCATCTCCTTCCTTGGCAGCTGCAACAGGTAATCCTCGGGCACGAGAGCCTGGTCCACACCACAACCAAGGTCACACTGCTCCCGCACCACCGATCTCTCCAATGAACCAGTGAATCACACTCGCAGTATTCTACATTACCAATGTCCAACAGGGTCATGTGATCACAACAAAATAGCCCAAGCTTTGCACCGTGTGTTGCTTTCTTCCCTGGATGGCTGAAGCAGGCTCCACCATTATTGAGCAACTTGCTAGCTCTGCAGAACTTAATGTTTTTGATAACCAGCCGTGTCCTGAGATCACGAACAACTACACCTTTGGTTGGACTCAGAGGGGCTGCTAGATCCAAGCATACTGCCATCATGCCAATGGTTGGGATGGTTGTTGAATATTATAACTTGCTTGGAGGGAGAGATTCAGTTGCACTTCAAGTGTACAAAAATGATTGCAGTGACCCTGACCAATTACTGTATGAAGGTACTGCCTAGCCATGAAGATGCAGGCACCAACTCCCTCTGGTCGCCATCTCGGCAACTGCTGTGAAGGTGGGTGTGTGGGGAGGGGGATGAACTGAGAAGCTGGGAGGTGATAGGTGGAAGAGGTATAGAGCTGGAGAAGAAGGAATCTGAGAGGAGAAGACAGTAGATGATGGGAGAGAGGAAGGGGTAGGGGCACCAGAGGGCTGTGATGGGCAGATGAGGGGAAGGGTAAGAGGGGAACCAGAATGGGGAATGGCAAATGGGAGAAGCCGGTGGGGAAGAAATCAATATTTATGCCATCAGTTTGGAGGCTACCCAGATGGAAGATGAAGTGTTGCTCCTCCAACCTGAGGATGGCCTCACTGTGACTGTGGATTGTGTTTAAGATATACAATGAAGTTGACCACTTCTGGATGTTATGTGGAGTGACCTGAACTGGCATTTTTGACAGCAGGCAACTTACAGAGATATAGAGCAATAAGTCATGGATGGGGGCTCTTTGGATCAATCATGTTGTCCAGCCAACTTGTTCCAATTTCCAATGCTTGGCCCAGATCCCTCCTAGCCCCACCCTTCATGTACCTATCCAAGTGCTTCTTTAGCTAAACTACTTGTACCTGCCTCTGGCAGCTCATTCCATAAACCCACCACAAACTGTGACAAAATGTTACCCCTCTACTTCCTTTTAAGTCTTTCCCCTCTCACCCTAAACCTACTGCCATAAGTTCTGGACTCCCCCACCTCAGGGAAAAATTACTATCCACCCTATTTACACCTCCCATAATTTTAAACAGTTCTGTAATGTCACTCATCCTTCTCCTACTCTAGAAGGAATAAATACCTGGGCTGGTAGATTCAGACCTTGAGGGGAATCCAGGAAAGATCCTCCATGTCGAGGTAGCTGTCTGGGACATTCTGGTGAAGGGTGAAGGTACTTTTGGAGTTTTCTCCTCAATTTAATTAGACAATTGGCCACTCTCATTTATTTATTTATTGAGATACAGCACAGAGTAGTCTCATCTGGCCCTTCGAGAGACAACGCCCAGCAATCCCTGAATTAATCATGGGATCATTTACAATGACCAATTAACCTACCAACTGGTGCATTGTTGGACTGTGGGAGGAAACTGGAGCACCTGGAGTAATGTACAAACTCCTTAGAGGCAGTGGTGGG
Source organism: Mobula hypostoma (assembly GCF_963921235.1). Lineage (NCBI taxonomy): Eukaryota > Metazoa > Chordata > Chondrichthyes > Myliobatiformes > Myliobatidae > Mobula > Mobula hypostoma. Next base: position 20,273,980 of record NC_086118.1, on the reverse strand, counting down.
ATTTGAACCTGGGTCGCCTGGACTGTAAAATGTTGTGCTAACCACTATGCTACCAGGCCACCCCATCATTCATGGCCAAGAGTGGTAAGGTTCTAGTTTGGTCTTGATGCTTTGGTTGCAGGACCACCTACACAGGGCTACTTGCAGACATGTCGTATGTGCTACTTGCTGTTGTGGGTGTCTGCGGCCCTGTATTGCAATTCACCAGGTTAGCAACTCTTTTTTATGTACCCTCAGGCATGCCCATCAATAATGTTCATACGTCAGGGATGGTTCCTGGCTTAGTTATAAAGGTGGAGTAAAGAACATGTTGACACAAGGCACCTGACTGCAGAGGGATATACGAGGGGTGATTGATATGTTCATGGCCTAAGGTAGAAGGAGTCAATTTTAGAAAACCTAGCACATTTATTTTTCGACATAGTCCCCTCCTACATGTACACACTTAGTCCAGCGGTCATGGAGCATACGGATCCCTTCTTTGTAGAAGCCGGCATCTTGGACTTCAAGAAGTGGTCCACAGCAGGGGTGATTGATAAGTTCGTGGCCTAAGGTGGAACGAGATGAGTTATTAACTTCAAACTTTCTGCATAATCACACAAAGAGTTGAACTGCATGTGCATGCAACCAGAGCTGTATAACTCATCTCCTTCTACCTTAGGCCACAAACTTATCAATTGCCCCTTGTAATTGTGCTGCTGTAGGTGTTTCATTGTTCTTCATGAATGTCCACTTTAAGCCATCAGATCTGGTCTGTATCAAATGTATGAATCATGTGTCCTATGTGTAAAGGGTCTCCTCTCAGAACCATCATAGAAATATTTTACCCAGAACAGATAAATTGAGAGAATGAGGTCAACTGGGTTAACTCACTCATCACCCAACGAGTTGGCTTCTGTCCTGACATCTTTATGGAGACTGCATGTTCTCCGTGACCATGACTGTTTCCTCCCATGTGCCGAAGGCTTTGTAGGTTAATCAGACACTGTGAATTTCCTTTGTGTGTGTGAGAGAGAGAAAGAGAGAGTGGTAGAATAAGATCATAAGACCATAAGATATAGGAGCAGAAGCAGGCCATTCAGCCCATCGGGTCTGCTCCGCCATTCAATCATGGGCTGATCCAATTCTTCCAGTCATCCCCACTTCCCTGCCTTCTCCCCCTATCCTTTGATGCCTTGGCTAATCAAGAACCTATCTATCTCTGCCTTAAATACACCCAAAGACTTGGCCTCCACAGCTGCTTGTGGCAACAAATTCCACAGATTTACCACCCTCTGACCAAAGTAATTTCTCTGCATCTCTGTTCTAAATAGACATACTTCAATCTTGAAGTTGTGCCCTCCTGTCCTAGGCTCCCCTACTATGGGATATAACTTTGCCATATCTAATCTGTTCAGGCCTTTTAACATTCAAAATGTTTCTGTGAGATCCCCCTCGTTCTCCTGAACTCCAGGGAATACAGCCCAAGAGCTGCCAGGCGTTCCTCATACGGTAACCCTTTCATTCCTGGAATTATTCTTGTGAATCTTCTCTGAGCCCTCTCCAATATCAGTATATCCTTTCTAATATAAGACGCCCCAAACTGCACACAATACTCCATGTGTGGTCTCACGAGTGCCCTGCAGAGCTTCAACATCACATCCCTGCTCTCATGATGTATACTTCTAGAACTAAATGCCAACATTGCATTCGCCTTCTTCAACCACGATTCAACCTGGAGGTTAACCTTTAGGGTATCTTGCACAAGGACTCCCAAGTCCCTTTGCATCTCTGCATTTTGAATCTGGGGAAGATAACGTGAATAAAAAGTGACACCAGTGTAGAGTGATGCAAATGGGGAGTTGATGGTCAACGTGGACTCAGTGGAATGAAGGAATTGTTTCCATGCTAAATTTCTCTTTGAATGGCTTGCTTTTCAGAGACTATCAACAATATTACAGTGGGTTTACTGCCAGACTTATTCCAACACAGGAGGCTGTCATTCAGCCCACTGAATCCATAAAATCCCATCAGTACCATTCTCCTTCTGTCCATTTTCCTGCAGCTCTGCAAGCTTTCTCTCATATGTCTCTTAACTCCTCTTCGATGTCTTTTGTCACTTGTCCACACTAACCCTTGAGCCACTTAGTACATTTTTAGTATGCAGGAGGAAGCCAGTGGAACCAGATGGAAACAGGGAGTAGATGCAAACTCCACACAGATAGCAACTAGGTATAATTAGATATCCAGCACTGGGACGCAGAGATTTAAATTCACTTATTCTCTCCTGACCTTTGAGAGTTATGCTGTAATACAGTCCATGTCTCAAATCTAAATGGGAGTGCAGGGGATCACTGCCCTCACACAGGTGAGGCAGCGTACACTATGAACACCCCTTAAGAAGCTTGTAATTTGGGAAAATCCAGATTCCTGGCTGTCTGGTGTCCTCTACTTCAGGGGATGGTGCAGGTGAAGGGTCATTCTTGCAGTTCTGATGTAATAGGTGCTGTTCATAGTTCATGGGTATCATTTATGCAAATCAAAGAAGTTATCCATTGACATCGAGCCCTTGTATCACACATGAGACACAATGATTTTACTCTGCAATCCTGCAATGGATTGATTTATTGTCCAGTACACTGCATTTATATTTGCTAGGCCAAGATTCTTCAGAGCAGCTTGTTGCTGTCAAAGTTGGCTTGAACTTAAAACCATTTGACTATTGTGTGATCTACAAAAACACATAAGACACCATAGACGAAAGCGTGCAGGTTCCCTGGGATCTAACTATTTGCATAACAAAGTTGTGTGGTAAATTATATTTTCAGCATTGACAAGAAATTTAAGGAAGGCTGTTATCTTTTGACTAATGTTCCCTCCCAAGTATTTGGCTTGATTTATGTGGGCTCCAGACCAGCCTTTGCAAATTATATTTTAAGGAACCTCGCTTTGGCTGCAACTGATAACAATCCAAAGTGCCGCTATTACTGTACTTGGAATTTGCATAGAAATGTAAAAAATCTGCCAATGCTGGAAATTTGAAATCAATGTTGGACAAACTCAAGTTTATTTTCTGGACATTGGGATGACCTGATCAAAGAATGTAAATTTATTCAACGCAAACACGAGGAATTCCGCAGATGCTGGAAATTCAAGCAACACACATCAAAGCTGCTGGTTCTCCAAAGGGTCTCGGCCCGAAACGGCGACTGTACCTCTTCCTAGAGATGCTGCCTGGCCTGCTGTGTTCCACCAGCAACTTCGATGTGTGTTGCTTAAATTTATTCAAGATTGTTTAATACCATTTCCTGTACACAAGTGTAAAGGAGAATGAAACAATTGTTACTCTGAATTCAATGCAGCACAAATAAAATACAAAAGATAAAGAATACAATAATAATTTAAAAATCACAATAAATATAAATACATAAGATAGCTTATATGCATAGATGGATTATACGTCCAGAAAGAGATACTATGGTGTACATAAGGTGACTGACCAGGAAACAATAAAGTAGTGGTAGAGTTACTGGGTGGAGGTGTTGATCAGCCTTACTGCTTGGGGAAAGTAACTGTTTTGAGTCTGGTGATCCTGGTGCGAATTCTCCCTGATGGAACAGTGTGGGAGAGGCATAGATAGAATCGAGTGATAGATCGATCCAATATCTGATAGATTGTCTTCTTGATGGAGAAAATGTCAGCTATTAGAGGGCTAAATATTAAGATAACAGGAGGAAATAGTAAATGAGGCAATTTCTTTTACATTGTGTTGGCAGCCTGACACATGCTGCCAGCAGAGGTGATAGAAGTAGATAAGTTAGCAATATTAAGTAGGCAGTTAGACAGACATAACTAGGGACAGAGGGCTATAGAGCATGTGTAGGCAGATGGGATACATTTAGACTGGCATCATGGTCAGCATATATCTTGATGGGCCAAATGGTCTGGTTTTGTGCTGTTCGATTACTTTGTATAATAGCAGTGCAAAAAGAGAGCAAAAATATTGAGGTAGTGTTCATGTACCGTTCAGAAATCTGATGGCAGAGCAGAAGAAGCTGTTCCTGAAATGTTGAGTGTATGTCTAAAGGCTCCAGTATCTCCTCTGTGATGGAGATGATGAAAAGATGGTCGGTCCTGGGTGGTGGGGGTCCTTAATGATAGATGCTGCCTTTTTCATGCATCATCTTTTGAAGATGTTCTTGATGCTGGGAAGGCTGGTGCCCATGACGGAGCTGGCTGAGTTTACAATGCTCTGCAGCTTTTGCCAGTTAGAATGCTCTCTACGGTACACTGGTGGAAATATGATAAGTCTTTGGTAACATACCAATTCTCCTCAAATGCCAAATGAAAGACAGCTGCTGGTGTGCCTTCTTCGTAATTACATCAATAAGTCGGGCACAGGATAGATCTTTGGAGATGTTTACACCCAGGACCTTGTCTCTTTGCACTGCTGGTCCTTTGATGGCAATCGCTGTATGTTCCCAGATACACCAAGCCTGTGAGAAAAAACTATATTTGCAATCATGATATAATATTACCAAGCATATTATTACAGAAAAGCTGTCTGTGAATTATGAAACTTTGCAACCTTTGACTAACTGTAAACTTTGCAGTGTAATATTACATTAGATGCCAGCTGTCATCAGTTTGTACCACAACAGCCCGAGTCACAGACTGTTGTTTCAAGTACTACTCTGCATAAGTAATTATGGCTGCATAAGTAATTAAGAATAAATGCAAGAATAGGCCATATATTCCCCTCTAGAACTGCCCTGCTCATACAGTGGCTGAACATATCCTTCAAGTCAACATCCCAGCTCATTTCAGTTGGCATTCATTCCTTTACAGATGGAAAACCCACTAATCTCTGCCCTGAATCATCACAGATCTTTGGGGTAGGGAATCCTATACACAACATTCCTGAATATGTTCCCCCTCATCTTCGTCCAAAATGACTAACATCTTATCTTATAACAATGACCCTTAGTTATAGAACCTGAGGAAACAACGACTCAGCAACCACCTTGTCAGTCCTTTCAGAAACTTGTATGAGAGATTTATTGAGGTACACACATGGACTTGCATGAGTTAGGCAGACTCTTTTGGTCTCCACTCATGATGTAGTACTATCATCCCAGGAATTAATTTTGTTTATCCATGATGCATTAACCCTAGGACAAGTGGAATACCTTGGGAATCAGGGAGTGCATTGAGAGAGAGAAAATCTGAGGTAATGTTATGGTTCTGAAGCAAACTGAAAAGCTGGTTATCTGAGAATGTTGTATTAAACATTGAGTAATGATTAAATATTGATTGTACAGGTTAACTCAGTTTTTTTTGTCTCCACAGACACTGGCTGACCTGCTGGATATTCCCAGTTTCCTCTTTTACCTCACATTTCTAACAACTTTCAATATTCTGTGTCCATTGTTCCAGAATTGTTTATTTTCTCTCTCCTCTGTCCATTTTCATGTCCTATTATTGTCATATTCTCAGATCACCTGCAGTTAACAGGTCTTTAACATTGTTTCTTTGCCACCAGCATTTGCATCATTCTCCCTTGGTCTCCACTTTTAACAGGAATTTCCTTTGCTGTCTCTCCCTCCTTCCTCTTCTCAACAACTTAATGCATCCGTGTTTCCTAATTTTGCTAGCTCTGATGAAAGATTACATTCTGAAATGTTTCTTCTGTTTCTCTCTCCACAGACGCTGACTGAGTATTTCAAACATTTGTGTTTTTATGTTGAACTTTACAGCCCTTTGTAATAGAGGCAATTTGCTTTTCTAATTGCTTACCATGCTTGCATATTTGTTAAAAAAGCCCTTCAATATTTTAAAACCTTCTCAATGTTCAGAGAATAAAGTTTTTTTTAATTCTTTCTGTCAGTGGAAAATCTGGAGTAAAATTGTTAGTCTGTGATATTGCACACAGTTCAAGGTAAATTTATTATCAAAGAACAAATATGTCACCATAAACGACCCTGAGATTTAATTTCTTGTGGGAATATTCAGTAAATCCATAATAAAATAATAACCATAGTAGAATCAATGGAAGACTGCACTAACTTGGATGTTCAATAAATGTGCAAAAGACACAAACTGTGCAAATACAAAAAGAAAGAAATAATAATAAACAAACAAACAAATAAATAAATAATATCGATCAATAAATATGAGTTGAAGAATCCTTGAAAGTGTGTTTATAGGTTGTGGGAACATTTCAATAATGGGGCAAGAGGCTGAGTGAAGTTATCTCTTTTGTTTCAAGAGCCTGATCAGCTTGGTGGTGTGAGTCCTGATGCTCCTGTACCTTCTTCCTGATGGCAGCAGTAAGTAAAGAGTATGACTCATTCCACCGAGATGCAACACAGAGCATTATAGGAACTCATTCCTGCCTGTGGCCATCAAACTTTACAACTCCTCCCTTGGAGGGTCAGACACCCTAAGCCAATAGGCTGGTCCTAGACTTATTTCCTGGCATAATTTACATATTATTATTTAACTATTTATGGTTTTATATTGCTATATTTATATTCTATTCTTGGTTGGTGCAACTGTAACAAAACCCAATTTCCCTCGGGATCAATAAAGTATTACTATGACCTGGGTGGAGGGGGTCCCTAATGGGGGATGCTGCTTTCCTGCAACAACGCTTTGTGTAGATGTGCTCAATGGCGAGGAGAGCTTTACCCATGATCAACTGGGCCATATCCAATACTTTTTGAAGGATTTTCCTTTCAAGGACATACCAGGGTGTGATGCAGCCAGTCAATACACTCTCCCCTACACAACTATAGAAGTTTATGAAGTTTTAGATGTCATGCCAAATCTTTGCAAACTTCTAAGGAAGTATTTCCTTGAAGACAAACAAGGGAAAAAGAAAAAAAAGATGCTTTTAAGAGTTAAAAACAAAGTCTTGTTATTCTGGTTCTGTGGATGAGGGTGTACCTCCACGGCACCTATATCTGGTATGCATGATTAAGCAATAGTGACATTCACTATGAGTAAAGCGTCATCATTTCCTCAGCAGTATTTACCACTGATCGGCTGCAGCTGGGATTACCACACAATGCTGGCTGAATTGTAATGTTCCATTTGAAGACAATAACAAGGAAGATACTCTTCACCCTGTTTCGAAATACCTTTCCAAAAAGTCAGGGAACATAGAAACATGATACCCATGCTACAATTTCTAGCCCGGGGAAATGCACTATTGAATAGGAAAATCACATTGAAAGGGAAGAGTCAAGGTGCATTGTGCATTCAGATCACTCAAACTCTTGAACTCTGTCCTAGCTAAAACAATATCTGTGCCGTCAGTTAGGAGAGGTAAAACATGTTTCAACCTTCAATCATTAAATTGTTTTGATCTGTATGAAATGACAAAATCAAGTGTACATTTGAGAGATAAATTGGCAGAGTGTTCTTTGTTGATATTGCTTTCAAATCCTATCCATGCAGTCTCCTCAGTTTGCTATTCTCCCACATACCTGCAAATATTCAGACACCATTCCTTTCCCTAAATTATACCCAATTCAGTGTGGTCAAAGGGGATCTGGGGTGGCACTCAGGATTGTGACAAGTTGGCTAGAATGGGAATTAACAAGGAGTCATCAAACTCGGCAGTGCCCTGCCAAGGTTGGATCTGTGGCAAATTGTGGCAATGTTCTTTAGGGAGCCTTACACTCTTCTCCATTTAATATCCTACTGGACCTGGGGCTGTTCGGAACAATTGCCTGATCATTAGCTATAAGATTTAACCTACTGTAAGCAAAAGAAATTATTGTAGGGCAGGAGTAACTATAATCAGACATTGCTTGAGCAATGTTAAATAGTACAGTAAACTGTCGTGATTTTTAACCTCTTCTTTTCTCTGATTTCTTTTTGTTTATATCACAAGGATATAGAATAAAATGTCACTTTAATCCCACATAGTCTGTTAATTGAAATGCTCATGATAATGGGAGCATTATGGTTTCATGACCTCGAGATACAAGTTGATAATCTGCTACGGCACCTTTGGAATTTAATGGCTGGAATAAAAACAAGTGAGGAGATTACAAGACTATGAAATTTGTTTCCAAATTGACGGAGTTTACAAATGACCTATAAGTGGGAAAAAACCTACTGTATCTGTGGCCATCTGTGGCTCTTATTTCCTACTGCTCTCTGAAAAGCTAATAGATTGTCCTAAGCTAATTAGAACTAGTCAATAAATATTGCCTTATGACTGATGGCTACACCTCAGCAATGGAAAAATTATGCAAATATTTGGACAAAATATATGCAAATATATATCTGAATGAACATGAAATAGAGCTGCTAGTGTACTTCCTTGAGAACCCTATATAATTATATCATTGAGAGAACTGGTTTGGAGTGATTACTGGATGAGTGTGCCAAGTGGTGCAGCTTTAAATGTGTGTTAAGGTGTGGAATTCAATGCCACAGATGGCTGTGGAGACTAAGTCACTGGGTGTGTGTATATATATAAAACAGAGGTTGATTGGAATCAATTAGAAAGAGTGCCAAAGGTTTCAGGAAGAAGGCAGAAGAATGAGGTTGAAAGGGAAAATAAATCAGCTATGATTGAATGGTGGTTCAGATTTGATGGGCTGAACAGCTATTTCTGTTCCTACGTCTTACGTTGCTAAGCTCAATGAATTTATTCACTTACATACCTTGTCCGCACATAATTCCTATACCCATTATTGCTCTATGAATTATAATATTGTAATTGCTCCACTAACAGTAGGTTACTTTAACACACCTTTGCAGACAGCATCTTGTTTATTTTTGTGAAACAGAGATCTGAAAATGCGTTAAAATTGATTAATTGCGTTAAAATTATTAGTGGTGAGTGTGTGAAGGAACTTCTTGGCGCTGAGACACACTGTAAAACCACCAAGGTTTGATCACAATCATCTGAAACATACAGCCTAAACAAGAGCATATTCTGGAATTAGGGTATATAGCAAATATTAACTTCAGCAAACAATCTTTAGACCTGAACGTGGATTGTGGATTAAATTTAAAATGCAGCCCTGGACAATAGTTTCCCGGAGCTGTGGACATCAGTTAATTGAAAACCAGACAATGCCGATTTACATTTATTTTGGGTATTTGGAGTGTGGGTGCAAAGAAGGAAGTGTGAAAATTGTATGTAATTTAGAGGAGATATTGTAGATTAATTTTAACTACAGAATTGTCCTTTGATCCTTAGCATATAAAATGTCATGAAATACGAGGGGTGATTGATAAGTTCGTGGCCTAAGGGAGAAGGAGATGAGTTATTAACTTCAAACTGTCTGCATAATCATTTCAAGACTTGAACTGTATGTGCATGTAACAAGAGCTGTATAACTCATCTCCTTCTACATTAGGCCACAAACTTATCAATCACCCCTGCTGTGGACACTTTCTGGAGATCCAAGATCCGTTTGCTCCATGACCGCTGGACTAAGTCTGTAAATGTAGGAGGGGACTACGTTGAAAAATAAATATGCTCGGTTTTCTAAAATTGACTCCTTCTAACTTAGGTCATGAACTTATCAATCATCCCTCGTATTGAGTTGAACAACCTCTTCCTTCAGGGAGTGTCTAATCTAGTTAAATAAATAACTACTTTTACATCTACCAGTTGTGCCTCTCCAGTGACCTTGTTCACATTACAATAGGACAATCATCAGAAGGCACGAACCTAGAAACAGAAACAGGGGAAGCCATTGGGCCTCCTGTGCCTGCACCAGCATTCAATAAGAATATTGATTCATCTCTTACCTCAATGCCAGTTTTCTGTGCTATTTCCATGTTCATTGATTCCCTTAATATCTAAAAATGTATCTCATTCTTGAATGGAATACATAGTCAAAAGAAGTAAAAATTGTGGGGGGCTGTGGAGAAAGAGCAAGTGGGGGGAGGTTCTTTGGAGTATTTCTCACAGAGTTGGCAGAAGTATCTAGTGTATTATTTTGGGATTTCTGCGAACATCAACTGGAATAATGCAAAGGATTCTACAGTTGGCTCTGATGAACTGCAGAAGGCTCTCAACTCCAGGTCACCGCTGATCAATTCTGCGGAAAACTGCACTGAACCAAGTGCTGAACATGGGAATAGTGTTGTTGCTTCAGATTCCAGCAGCTGCAGCTTCTTGTCTCTCCATGTCATGGGAGCCAGCCGTCCGCAGAAGCCCTGTTCAAGACAGACTAATACATTAATTGCCATTTGTACTGGGAAGGGGATGGGGTGAAGCACAGCCCCGAAGGAGGCAAATGCTTGCTTAAATGTTGGTCCCTACTTGACTAGAGGTTAGGGGTCAAATGCGTAGTACAGTCCTACTGAGGTGCCACCATGGACATAGCTGGAAAGTGGAGAGGTGGAAACAAGTATGTTGAATGGAATTTACTATACAACTGAAGGTTAACGATAGTACAGTGTTCGCCAACTCACCAACTGAGAATGTCCCGATCTGCACATTGATACTGTATTGTTGATCTTCCATAGGTCAAAGGGTGTTTCAGAAAGAGTTTAACATTTTCTGTTGAGACAGAGTAAAATGGTATTGGGCATCTATACAGAAAGTCAGATCAGCCTCATTGCTTCACTGTCGACAGTGATCTGAATATTTGTGGAATTTTTTGCTATGGGCGGCTATGGAGTCCAAGTCATCGGGTGTATTTAAGGGGGGATAGATAGGTTCTTGATTAGCCAGGGCATCAAAGGGTATGGGGTGAAAGCAGGGGAGTGTGGATGACTGGAAAAATTGGATCAGCCCATGATTGAATGGCAGAGCAGACTCGATGGGCTGAATGGCCTACTCCTGCTCCTATATCTTATGGTCTTATCTTATGAAAATGCATCAAGATGGATTCCTACATTGTGCACCACTGCCAGAATTCAATGATAAAGTGGAAGGCGGGAAGCTTGCACATGGGGTTGTGGTGAAGCCATTTCAATCAAGTGGATGAGACAGCGTACTGTCTCCAACATTTTTATGTTCAGAGTGAGCCAAGTGCTTTGAAGGAGGAATGTGTTATGATGTAGGATGTGATTCAAGAATTCTTCTGACACCATGAATGATGTTATGATAGGTTTAGACTTACTGAAGGCTGCTTAATACAGTGCACACCATATTTTAATCCTACAGCAGAATCTTTCACTTTACATTGTTTATTAACCGCAAATTCCCACTTTATATCGCTTTTGTACTTCACCAACTTGCATTCTAGCAATGAAATACTTTAAAAAATGACTTTCAATAGTAAGTCCTGTAATCATAAATAGTGTCAAAATCTACATTTACAAGGCAAATATCCTGGTGTTTCATGAGCAGAATAGAGCTGTTAGTAGTGGGCAGCCCATCGATCCCAGGGGATCATGGTTTTGCGCCTCTGGTGGACTGTGTCCTCTCCAGGGCGCAAGCCTGGGCGGGAAGATTTGAAGAACTGGCTGTTGCCCATGCAGTGGGTTCCCCCTCTCCACGTCACTGATGTAGTCCAAGGGAAGGGCAAGTGCCGATATAGCTTGGCACCAGTGCCGTTGCAGAGGCCGCCAGAGCGAAGTTGTAAACAACATCAAACTGCCTTAGGGACCCCGGCTCTAGATTTCTTCCTTGGGGTTTACTCCTGAAGCCGCAGGGTACGGCCGCAAGGCAGTGGAGGCTTAAAGTCAGAGTTTTCCTTCTCCTAGGTAGGCTGCCGAGCCCCACCTTCCTGAAGTAACCGGTTTTGAGGTGTCAGTGGTCCGCCTTTGCCCCTTCTCTTGTCAGTAGAAACAGTTCCGCTGGGCCTAGTAGCTAAGCCACACGTGAAGGCCAAGAGTTGGGCTTGGCAGTCAGAGGCTGTTAGAGACACACACCTCAATCAAATTATGACTGATCCACGCAAACAAATGACAAAGCAGTAGGTGTAGGCCATTTGACCCTGGAGCCTGCCTGACCAATCAAATCACCATTTATGATCTCATCAGCTCATTTCCCCCTTAACTTTGGTTGTCTTTTCTATCCACGCATAGCAAAATCCATCTGCTTCTTCCTAAAATTATTAAAAAGGATCTGTTTCTACCCACCCTCAAAACAAGAGTTTGAAAGACTCACAACACTCAAAGAAAAGAAAACAAATTCATCTGCATTCAATGAGTGATGGCTTATTTTTAAATTTGATCCTTACTTTTAGTTTCTCCAAAAGAGGAACCATTCTCTCCATATTTACCAGTCGGGGGTTTCTCCCAGGATCTTATATAATCAAATCGGATGGATTGCATCCTTCTAAACTCCAACAGATAAAGCATAGCCAGCCTAATCTTTCCTCATAAAACCTCCCATGCCAGGTATAGCTCTGGTTAACCATCAATGACTTGCTTCTAACATATTAATATTTTCCCTTAATGTTCTGAATGGTGCTTTAGATGTGGCCTCACCAATGCAGTAAAAAGCTGACATATCCCCTCCCTAATTTTGTATTAATTCTACTAGGCGAATAAGAGAGACCACAAGCTTGTACCAAGCAGCAAGATTTGAGGAACATCTGTATTGGAAAGGGTTAATCTTTGTGCTTGTCGAATGCCTTCACCACTGTGGCCTGCTCTTGAGCGTATATGACTGGGAGAGGGAGAATGGACGACACAGTGGGAATACAACCGTGAGAACATGGAAGTCAGGTGAACACAGGGAATGGGACTTGTAAAGCATGGTGGCAAGCGTTGACTGGTTCTGGTTCGATGGTTTGAGTGGGTGCTAATGTATTGGTCCACTTAATGTATCATTTCATACCAGTGGAGGGGGATAAAAGTAGAGTGGTCAGGAGCCTGAGGGTAATTTTCACTGCAGGCTGGAACGTGAATGGCACAGTGAATCAGATAGAGTGGATGGTGTGCTGCAGGCTGAGGGGACCGTGTACAGGTCATTAAGTATTTTAATGCTTGTCATTCTGTTTTAATAAAGTTCTGTAGTTCCATGTACTGTCTTTCTTTAGTGTAACAAAACAGAGAATGATAAAGCAGCGATACAAAACCTGTTAAACTGAAGAACGCCCTCCGATTTGCAGTCGTAAATGGTGGTGTTCAGTAAGTGGAGCCCATTATGGAACGTGTAACACTGAGGCTTTTGAAACAGCTTCAATCAAAAATAACTGTGAAGATGATCTATTTCAGCCTCCCCCCACCAAGGGCCCCGCCATCTTAGAAACAAACCTTCAGCAAATTATTTTCACTAAGAAAAAGATGAATTAACTGCACTTAGAAAATTATTGCTCTCATTACAGCACAGATTAACACCATCCCCATGTACCACTCCCAGTAATGATTACTTGGTGTGTATTTAGAATAAAGATTCTTGTATAAATGAATTATTTATTTATTCAGTACCAGAGTACCAGAGCAGGATCAGACAGTGGTGAGAAATGTAGAGTTATGTCATTTATTTTAAACACAAGGGCTTCTGCTGATGCTGGAAATCTTGAGTAACACACTCACAATACTTGAGCAACTCCAGCACTTTGTCTGAGTATGTCACTTATTTGTTGCCTTTCTCTCCTGAGGAGTTAAGATCAATATCTGGTCAGGGCATTTTATGCTGCAATCCAATTTTAATAGCCTTTATGGCACAAATTAATTCCAAAAAAATTCTGGAAGGGCCTTGGGTTGTGAGTGACGTGCTTCCATTTTAGCTGTGAAAGTTCTGAGATAACTAATTAACTCTTATGGGGAGGGAATCACAGAGGGATAGGTAGTACTTGAAGTATGGCAGGGGAAGTTCTTTGGAATTTTGTACACTCCTTCTGCTGCTTGTACAAGGTGGGTGCCTACTCTTAGCATAGAGACCACACTTGGAGAGGCTCGATTATTTGTTAGAGTGTTGTTTGTGGACTTCTCCAGTGCATCCAGTGTGCCCTGTTCAACCCCACCTCATGGGGCACAAACTCCAGCAAATGGATGTAAATTCCCACCTCAGACTCCTCATCCTCTCCTTCCTCACAGAGGTACATCAAAGAGTGAGATGTAATGGTTATATGAGCACCAACAGGCAAATATCAACTGGAGCAGCACAGGGCCCAGTTATCTTGCCAGTCTTGTTCACACTGTACACAGACGACTGCAGAAGCTCACGCTCAGGCATGCAGTACGTCAAGTACTCAGATGACACAGTCGTCATTGACACTACCAACTCTGATGACAGCGTCAATGAAGAAATCAATAAATTTGCTGGATGGCGCACAAACAACTACCTGGACCCAAACCCCAGTAAAACTAAGGAAATGGTAGTGGATTTTAGAAAACAACAGACGCTGTCCCAAACCTGGAAATTAGCGGCCAGTCAATAGAGCGTGTTTGAGAATACAAGTACCTTGGCACAGCTATAGACAACAAAAACACCTTTAAGACCAATGGTGGGATGATACTCTCCCAGTGCCAATAATGACTAGTTTTCCTTAGGAAGATGCTGAAACTTCAGGTCCAGCCATTGATTTTCCAGACATTTTATAAATGCTTCATTGAATCAACATTAACTACAACATGATGGCATGGTTCAGAGTAATGAGTACGATCAACCTCAACCCACTCAGCAGAATTGTCAGAATAAGTAGTAAAACCATTGGCCAGGAACAAGAATCACCAGCAGCACCCATAAGAGATGGACAATAAAGAAGCTCAACAAATAGTAGAGGACATTATACATACACTTCACACATATTACAGTCTCATGCCATCTGGATGCTGCTACAGCTCCCTGCCCATCTGCACCAGAAGAACCTTAACCAGTTTTGTGCCTTCCTCATTCATCTCCTCAACACCCAATTTTGAATATATAGTATGTCTAGCACCTTTGACAGTAAAAATTTTTATTAAATAATATTTTAAATTATTTGCATTACTTTTAAGTATTTATCTATGGTGAGTATTTCATATTGTGATTAACTGTGTGTAGTGGGGTGTTGTGTACCTGTGATGTTGGCCTTACCACTGCACAAACAAATGAAGTTCCTCATGGAAAATAAAGTGAGTTGAATCGAATTGAATAGTTGCTCAGTGCCTTCCTTAATACTCCTTTGCAGTTTTGATCTGTTACTGGGAAGGGCCTTCCTTCAGTAGGATAGATTGCCATAGCTGTGAGATTTTGAGAAAACCCTTAACCCCCCCCCCCCTTTAGAAATCACTTGTCTTGCTGGAACTTGAAGTGGATGTGCTTCACCAGTTTGATATTAGGCATATGAATAATGTGGTTTGCTTTTATTTAAAAAGAAATATTTGCACACTGAGCTGACAACTCGAAGAAATATTTAATCTCATTGAAAATCTTTGACTTACCCATTTTCCTGATTGCAAGAATCATTTTACTTCTGTTTTGCAAAGTTAGCAGGTTAATTTATCAAATTCAGAACAAAGAAACTGGCAAACTCAAAATTTTGATGAGTACTTTTTTTCTAGAAACTCTGCAACTGAAGTTTACTTGCTGATGGTTGCCTGTGAGTTTCTAACATTCTAGCTTTTAGCATTAGAGAACACCCAGTCATGCCTCCTGAGAAGTCACAATTGTGCCTTTCCTGAAAGTGCAGCGCTTGAATGAAAAATAACCTTCATTTAATATGCTGAATCACAGGAGAGTCACTCCTTGTTTTTTTTAAATTTAAGAAGTTGAAAGTACAGGAGACTACTCTCACTTCTGTGCATGAACAAGTCAAAGTGTCCCTCACTATTTTGTAATCTTCATTCCAGTCTGCAGCAGCACCTAGTTCATCCATTCAAAATTTCTCTGGACAGGGTGGCAGAGATTTCTACACTCCAACAACTCCCCTCCTGCACCGTCATTTAACTGCTCAATCCATTTTACAGTACCATTTAAAATTAAGCTGGCCCTGCCACAAACTCAACTTGTATAGACCCTTTAATGGAAAGCATGCAACAATGTTACATTCATCACTCTTAATCAAATTCCTTCACTTTCCTCAAGAAATCAATCTCCGAATTCCCTCTGCAGAGATGGAAGCAGCCTTCATATTTGAACGATTTCCTTTTAATCATATTTCCCAATGCTGACATTTCCAAGTGAATCAGATAACTGCAAAATAAAATGTAGGGACAGAATAAGACCATCCATCCTTTTGGGCCTGCTCCGCCATTTCATTCTTTAAACACATTAGAAAGATAGAAACATAGAAAATAGGTGCAGGAGTAGGCCATTCGGCCCTTCGAGCCTGCACCACCATTTATTATGAT
Source organism: Mobula hypostoma (assembly GCF_963921235.1). Lineage (NCBI taxonomy): Eukaryota > Metazoa > Chordata > Chondrichthyes > Myliobatiformes > Myliobatidae > Mobula > Mobula hypostoma. Next base: position 20,257,789 of record NC_086118.1, on the reverse strand, counting down.
CATGGCTGATCATCCAACTCAGAACCCCGCCCCAGCCTTCCCTCCATACCCCCTGACCCCCGTAGCCACAAGGGCCATATCTAACTCCCTCTTAAATATAGCCAATGAACTGGCCTCAACTGTTTCCTGTGGCAGAGAATTCCACAGATTCACCACTCTCTGTGTGAAGAAGTTTTTCCTAATCTCGGTCCTAAAAGGCTTCCCCTTTATCCTCAAACTGTGGCCCCTCGTTCTGGACTTCCCCAACATCGGGAACAATCTTCCTGCATCTAGCCTGTCCAATTCCTTTAGGATCTTATACGTTTCAATCAGATCCCCCCTCAATCTTCTAAATTCCAATGAGTACAAGCCCAGTTCATCCAGTCTTTCTTCATATGAAAGTCCTGCCATCCCAGGAATCAATCTGGTGAACCTTCTTTGTACTCCCTCTATGGCAAGGATGTCTTTCCTCAGATTAGGGGACCAAAACTGCACACAATACTCCAGGTGTGGTCTCACCAAGGCCTTGTACAACTGCAGTAGTAATTTCTAAATAAAGTTTTAAATGGAATCTTTACAGCTATTCCTCTAATTTTATTGAAACTCGCTTAGAAGAAAGGAAGCACCCGATCATGTGTGAATTTAATGGAATTTTCACCTGCTGATAACTATAGAGTGCATTCAAAAGACATGTTTGTCCCAAGTCGAAGGATGTGATGGCATTTATTGTCCATCTTTAATTGTCTCTAAGGGCAACTGTATCGGTGGGTTTGAGGCCACACATCAGCCAGAGAAAGGATGGTAGGTTTTTCTCTAAAGGACGTTAATGAATTTTTTTTTAAAAAAAGAACAGTTCATTTTCCTCCTTTTTCACATTTTTTATTTACTTAACTTATATTTCTAGGCTACCATGGTGGGAATCAACCTCATGTCTTGGGTGAATTGCCAAGAAATCTTGCTGCTTGTCTTTAAGCTATTAAAGGAAAAGCGTTTAGATTGACAATACAGTGGATTCCGGTTAATTGGACACATTGTGACCAGTACATTCTGGCCCAATTAAACAGCTCCCCCAATTAGCCTTTTTCATGGAAATAGTTAAAAAGGTATAAAAAATAAGACAGGCTACCGTTTAACTGAATAACAAATTATGTATTTAACTGAAATACAGAACAAATTAGAACACCACCAATACCTTTACACTACCTTAAGACTGTATTAGTTCCTAATAGCTATCGCCAGAGGAATTCATCTAGTGTATACTGTGTTCTTTTGATTGACTGTAAATGAACAAAAATCAGCGCAAACACCTACAGCAGAGAGCGGACTGCCTTCATACAATGCCTTCAACGACTGCATGTTCATTTTCATTGTAGCATTCAATACGATTGTCAGCACAGAGCCTTACAGTACCAGCGACCCAGGTTCAATTCCCACCACTGTCTGTAATGAGTTTGTACGTTCTCCCGATGACGGTGTGGGCCTCTTCTGGGTTCACCTGTTTCCTCCTACAGTGCAAAGATGTACCCATTGGTAGGTTAATTAGTCACTGTAAATTATCCCGTGATGAAATCAGTGGGTTGCTGATCTGTGCATACTGAAGGACCAGAAAGGCCTGTTATGTGCTGCATCACAATAAAACAAAGTGTATAATAAATCAATAAATAAACTGGTAAATTTAGTCTGGAAACAAAATGGACTTTCAATACGAAAGTACTTCAGCTGACAATCTGCCAAGAACATTTGTCTCATCAGTGGAAGCTTGTTTTCCCAGGACAGCTTCCTGGTATCAGTACCAAACTCTGCACTTTAATCTACTTGAAGAGCCAATAATATCAACACATCATTTCCCCAATCAAGTTATGATAAATCAAAATACATGGTTTTGTACATTAAAAATCATGAAAGATGTGATTTTTATATTTACAGGAACTTTTATTTCACATGATTTAATGCTGTATATGACTTAAATTTGGGAGCTACATAACACTGAGAGCAGCACACCAAATACATAAGGCCTGATCAACCACGAAGCAATATTGAATTTAATAGATGACAAATTAGTGAAAAAGCAAATAAACTCAAACAGGACTGTGACTGCAGCTGTGTTGCTTATTTCTGTGTTCTGAGTTTTCAGTGAGGGAAATATCCATAGTGAAGGCAGTATGACTGAAAACATTCTTTTAAAAGATTTATTTCAATTCTGTCAAGGATAAAGTATGTCATGACATATACAAAGATAAAACAGATTGGTTGTTATATGCTTTCAATGAATGAGAACCTTCACTGTTGAGGAAATTATGTACAAAAATAAACCTGTTAATAAAGCAGCTTTCATTCTTCACTGGAACACCGTCTCCTTCATATTTTACATTCGTTAGGTATCACATGATCACCTGGACTGGCGAAAAGAAAGTTGTAAGATGAACAATTTTAATATTTGGAAAATAAAAAGATTAATTTTTGTAACACACACAAAATGCTGGAGGAGCTCAGCAGGCCGGGCAGCATCTATGGAAAAGAGTAAAGAGTCGATGTTTCGGGCCCAGACCCTTCTTCAGGACTTCTGTTTATTCTTTTCCATAAATGCTGCCTGGCCTGCTGAGTTCCTCCCGGACACTGTCTTCAAGTTCGGTGTAAGGACGCCTCTCAGAGTAGCCAGGCCAAACCTCATCTTGGGCATGTGGGGCAAAGACCATCTACGCACAAAAAATTCCTGGGCATCAAAGGGGGAGAAACCACGTCGACTGTACCAGTGACACCTCCCTCCCTGATGCTCTAAACAACCTTACAGCACACCTCAAGGCACGCAACACCACGCTGGTCACAAAAGCCAACACCCTCCCAGTTGAGACACCCTCCCAGTTGAGCAGCCACTGTCTGTAACAGCAGCAAAGGTGAGAAGGACTCTCCAGAGCGTCAGCCCCCATAAGGGGGCCAGGCCAGAAGACAACGTAGGCCGAGTACTCAGCTGGAGTGCACACCAGTTCACTGAATCTTCAACACGTCACTCGACCAGACTGCTATCCCCACATTTCAAATTGGCCACCATCATCCCTGTACTAAAGAATATGGCACCATCACAACTAAATGATTACCGCTCAGTGGCACTGACACCAAATGATCATGCAGTGATTTGAATGGCTGATAACGGCATATGTCAAAAACTCTATTCCTGTCACATTGGACACTCATCAATATGCTTTCTGACAGAACCGCTCCACGATAGATTCCATAGCATCTGTCATTCTTCTGGCCCAGACACACTTAGAAGACAAAGATGTTTCAAAAGAGGTTCATGAAAGTGATTCCAGGATTGAATGGCTTGTCATACGAAGAGCACTTAATGGCTCTGGACCTGTATTCACTGGAATTCAGAAGAATGAGGGGTGACCTCACTAAAATCTGTTGAATGGTGAAAGGCCTTGATGGGAGAGTCCAAGACCAGAGGACACAGCTTCAGAACAAAGTGGCGTCCTTTTAGAATAGAAACATAGAAAACTTACAGCATAATACAGGCCCTTCGGCCCTCATAGTTGTGCCGAACATGTCTCTACCTTAGAAATTACTAGGCTTATCCATAGCCCTCTAATTTTCTAAGCGCCATGTACCTATCCAAAAGTCTCTGAAAAGATCCTATCGTATTCGCCTCCACCACCGTTGCCGGCAGCCCATTCCACGCACTCACCACTCTCTGCGTAAAAAACTTACTCCTAAAATCTCCTCTGGACCTACTCCCCAGCAGTTTAAACCTGTGTCTTCTTGTGGCAACCAAATCACCCCTGGGAAAAAGCCTCTGACTATCCACACGATCAATGCCTCTCATCATCTTACACACCTCTATCAGGTCACCTCTCATCCTCTGTCGCTCCAAGAAGTAAAGGCCGAGTTCGCTCAACCTATTCTCATAAGGCATGCTCCCCAATCCAGGCAACATCCTTGTAAATCTCCTCTGCACTCTTTCTATGGCTTCCACATCCTTCCTGTAGTGAGGTGACCAGAATGGAGATGATGAGGAATTCCTTTAGCCAGAAAGTGGTGAACCTGTGGAATTCTTTGCCACAGGCAGCTGTGGAGGCCAAATCTTTATGTATATTTAAGGCAGCGATTGATAGATTCCTGATTGGTCAGGGCATGGAGGGATATGGAGAAGAAGGCAGGAGATTGGGACTAAGAGAAAAATTGGATCTGCCATGATGAAATTGCAGAACAGACTCGATGGGCCAAATGGCTCCTTTAACTTATGGTCTTACGCCAGAATGATGTTCCTGGATTTCAGTTCAGCATTCATTACTACCATCCCACAGACCCTGGTGAATAAACTCCTAATCCTTGGTCTAAATTAGGGGTTCCCAACCATTTTTATGCCATGGACCCCTCCCATTAACTGAGGGGTCTGTGGACCCAAGTTGGGAACCCCTGGCCTAAATACACTACTGTGCAAATGGGTGGACTTCCTAACCATGAAACCTCAGATAATTAGGATGTAGAACCACTCCTCCCTCCCCCCCATCATCTTCAACATTGTGTGCTGAGCCCACTGCTGTACTGTTTACACATGACCACACAGCCAGACACTCGAGTAATCACACTGTCAAGATCCTTGTTGACATTACCAACAGCGATGAGGTGGCCTACAGAGAGAAGGTAGAAGAGTGCGAGGCTGGTGCCAGGCAAATGACCTCTTCCTCAATGTCAACAAGACAAAGGAGATGGTTATTGACGTCATGAGAACTCGTACCACTCACACCCCCTTCACATCGGCAGCAGAGCAAGCAATTTCAGACTCCTGGGAGTGCACATCACAATCTCTCATGGTCCCAGAACACACCCTGTGCAGTCAGGAAAGCTTTGAGGAGGCTGAAGAAAGCTGGACTTCGCACATCCATACTCACCTCATTGTACAGATGCGCAGTAGGGAGCATCCTAACGATCTGCATTACTGCTTGGTACGGAAACAGTACTGTGGTGGACAGCAAGGTTCCACAACAGGTAGTCAAAACTGCCCAATGCATCACTGGCACCAGACTACCCACCAAAGACATATATACAGAAAGGTTCCGGAAGAGGGTCAGTAACGTCATAAAGGACCCCCACACGCCCTGCTCCTGGACTGTTTGAGCTACTCTCATCAGGAAGGAGCCTACACAGAATCCATGCCAGGACCACCAGACTTTCCCCAAGCAGTTAGATTGCTCAATACCTCCACCTCTATTTTATTTATTCCCATCAGTCACCTTATGTACAGCATAATGCTATTTTATAGGCATGCAACCGATATAAAAGTTATCTTATGTATTTATACTTACTGCATTTTAAAATTATTATTACTGTGCTATCTTTGTGTTGCATCAGGTGCAGAGTAACAATTATTTCATTCTCCTTACACTTGTGAAAGTGGAATAACGTCAATCTTGAACCTGAATGGAATCTGTATGATAGTGATTTCATAACAGAAGAATTAAGGGAAGATTTAGGGCAGCATGTTAGCATAGCAGTTACCCAAGCAATAGCAACCTAGGTTCAATTACTACTGCTGTCTGTAAAGAGGAGTTTGTACGTTCTCCCTGTCACCACGTAGGTTTCTTCTGGGTACTTTGGTTTCCTCTCACATTGCAAAGACATAAGGTTCGTCCATCATCATCAATGAAGACCTCGACACCATTAGTACTTTTTACGAGGTCGAATTGCTAGTTCGACACTCAACCCGGCACGGATGGAAAGCGTGCCCAGGATCGGCTGGACTGGATTCGAACTCGGGAACCTTCGCTCCTGGAGTCTGGTGCTGATGTCACTGTGCCACCAGCCGGCTTGAAGATGGTGCCGAGACTAGCGCTTGATTTGGATTTAGTTGAGGGAGAGTTGCGCAGTGTCAGCCTCACTCTCTCTAACCAATTCCCATCTGGATCCAGTGGCAAGACAAGAGTCAAGACGGCTGGAGATGGGACTAGGCGCAGTGGACGACCAGGACATCTTCTGTGTCTTGTTGTGCTCTACACATTCCACGACACTTGCAGAGACCGCCTTCTTGACTTTCGGATCTTCCATTGGTCTCGTCCACTCAATCCGCCAGAGTTAGTCTTCAAGTGCTGGGATAGACCACTCCCTATCTCACCGAGGGTTTGAGACCCGTTGGCTACCTTCACCTAGTTTAGCCGGCTTGTCGAAGCCGTTGCCCAGGGTGTGGCTGCTGTCGCATGCAAACAGCTATGGGGAGCCACAGGTGAGAGCTGAGTGCCAGGTGGGGACCAAAGGTGTACTAACCGCCCTGAAAAGGACATGACATTTTCCCCCCACCAGAGGTGCTACCCCTCCCATACACTCCCAACATACTGATTAGTAGATAATTAGACACTTAAGTGTAAATGTGTGGCCCAGGCTTGTGTGTCCAGAGGGGCCTGTTACCATGCTGCATCTCTAAACATAAAAAACACTTTTAGTCTCTACATGCCACAGTAACGGCAGTTCCAACTCCAGTAACACTTCCTCTTCTCCACTTCCTCAGACCCCCAGTTTACAAGTCCTTCCATTAAACACAATGTGAAAGCTCATTTCATATTTGGCTTACAGTCATGGCTGGGCTTTATTTTCAATAGCTATAGCCATAAACTGAGCTCCCCAGAGTAACAGTCAAATGGAATTCAAGTGTAGTGAGAGGACAACTTGAACCTAAAGGTCTGATCTGCATAAACACAGCGAGACTGACATTTTGAACCTTCTTCAGTCAGAGAACGTCAAGGATATCTGGAAGCTGACTGAGGGCGAGAGAGCAAGAGAGCATGTCAATATCATAATTACTTCAACATCTGTGGGATTACAGCTTTTATAGACAGTATGTCACTCAAAGATACTTGGTATCCTAAAGTGGATAGAAAGGGAAGACTTACAAGTCCAGCATACAAAAGGAAAAATGGTTTATCAATGATCACTGTGGATCAGTGAGTGCCTGACAACATAGAAACATAGAAAATAGGTGCAGGAGTAGGCCATTCAGCCCTTCGAGCCTGCACTACCATTTATTATGATCATCGCTGATCATCCAACTCAGAACCCTGCACCAGCCTTCCCTCCATACCCCCTGATCCCCGTAGCCACAAGGGCCATATCTAACTCCCTCTTAAATACAGCCAATGAACTGGCCTCAACTGTATCCTGTGGCAGAGAATTCCACAGATTCACCACTCTCTGTGTGAAGAAGTTTTTCCTTACTAGACATAACCAAACCAAAAGCCATGGATAAACCAGGACATTTGTTGTCTACTGAGGGCTAGATCAGTGATCCAGAAATATACAACTCCAGGTATGATCTATGGAAGGCTATTTTAAGGGCAAAGCAAAACAATCCCAATTGAAGTTAGAGACAGAATCAGCTATTAACTGTGACAAAGCAAAACCTAACGTCACAAATGGCTGTGATGCTCCACTCGCAGATGAACTCAATGCCTATTCGGTATGCTTTGAAAGAGAATATGACATTACACCTGTGTGAACCCTCCCAGCATCTGGTACTCTGGTCTCTGTCTTGGTGGCCAACATCAGAACATCTTTCAAGAGGGTGAACCCTCACAAGGCGTTGTGCCCTGGTGGTGGACCTGGAAGGGCGCTGAAAATCCCTGCCATCCAACTGGTGGGAGTGTTCAAGGACCTACAATCTTTCACTGCTGCATTCAGAGGCTCCCACCTGCGTCAAGAGGGTTACAATCATAGCAGTGCCCAACAGCAGGGTGAGCTACCTGAATGACTATTGCCCAGTGGCACTCACTTTTACTGTTATGAACTGGCTTGAGAGGTTGGTCACAGCTTGAATCAACTCCTGCCTAAGCAAAGATCTGGACCTGCTGCAATTTGCCTTTTGCCACAAAAGGTCACAGCGGATGCAATCTCATTGGTTCTCCACTTGGCCTTGGATCAACTGGACAATAGCAATGCCTCTGCCAGGCTTCTGTTTGTTGATTACAGCTCAGCCTTCAACATAATCATACCCTCAGTTCGAATCAATAACCTCTAAACCTGGGCCCCCCTACCTCCCTCTGCAAGTGAATCTTTGACTTCCTCACCAATAGCTCACATTCAGTGCAGATTAGAAATAACATCTCTTCCTCGCTGACCATCGACACTGGCGCACCTCAAGGATGCATACCTAGCACACATCTCTACTCTCTCTACACCCATGATTTTGTGACTAAGCATTTGCTGATGACGCATCTACTGATGGCAAAATCTCAGAAGGTGACGAGGAGGCATACAGGAGTGAGATAGATCAGGTGGTTGAGTGGTGTTGAAACAATAACCTTGCCCTCAACATCAGTAAGACCAAGGAATTGACTGTGGACTTCAGAAAGGGAAAATTGAGGAAACACACTCCAATCCTCATCAACGAATCAGTAATGGAAAGAACGAACGGTTTCAAGTTCCCGGATGTCAACATCTCTGAAGATCTATCCTGGGCCCAGCATACTGATGTAGCATGACAGATTGGAGGAGACACGGTATGTCATCAAAGTCTTTTGCAATTTTCTACAAAAATTGTACACTGGATAGGATCAGAAAAATCTGCAAAAGTTGTAAACCCAGGCAGTGCCATCATGGGCACTAGCATTTCAGCACCAAGGATGCCTTCAAAAGGCAATGCCTCAAAAAGGCAGCATCCATCATCAAGGACCCACATCATCCAGGACTGCCCTCTTTACATTGTTACCACAGAGGAAGTTCAAAAGCCTGACCACGACGATTTAGACGCAGCTTCTTACACACACACACACACGGTTGGAGTTTTACCATCTCCTCTAGCTCAAATTGACCAAGTATAGATGGAGTTCCATGGTGCATAAGATGTGTTCCATAGAGAGCTTCAGGCACAGGGGATGGTTCCCTCCAACCTGATCAGTGGACTACGAGCTAACTGCCTTTACCACTATTACCTGGAGTGACAATTTGGTTCTTGAAACTATGGAGGCCTCTATTTTACAAGGTCCTCCCAACAAAATGAAAGCAAAGCCTGCCCCCGTAATTGTATGATAGGTTGATAGCGTACACCCCCCAGACTTAGCACCTGTGAGATGACTGAGTGCCTATGAATATTGGACATTCAACAAGTGGAAAACCATTGAACATCTTTCAGAAATAATTAGGTGTTTAAAAACTAGGAAAAAAACTTAGGCATTTAAACATTTTTTGGTAAAACAGTTTTTAAAAATATCTAAGTTACCAACAAACTAGTGATGCTTCTTTAATCTCTTCCTCTCCAGTTTAATGAACTGAGATGCAACTGGGTTTCACAAGCACATTTCCCAGTGTAACCACCAGCCCTGATGAGGTATCTCAGTTTGAAACGTGATTTTTTAAAAAAATTCCTTTCCATAGATGCTGCCTGACCCGCTGAGTTCCTCCAGCAATTTGTTTGTGTATTATTCAGGAAATCACCGGCTCTTGGTGCCCACTGCTGGACTCCCAGACCAATGTCCGAGTGCTGTGGGAACGACAAGTTTCTCCGGAAGCTTTGGACCTTCAAAAAGTGGTCTCTCAGAAGTCTTGCATTGTCAAACTGGGTCTCCCCACAAAAACACTGCTCCACCGGTTTACTGCAACCTCTGATTTCTTCAACTCAAAACAGATACAGTAGAAAAAGAGGCTCTTTGTCCCACCAAGTCCACACCATCCATCATCTGTCCACTTACAGTACATTCATCAATCCCATTTAAAATAAAATTCCCATCAGATTCTGCCACTCAGCCACACACTAGGGGGAATTCACAGTGGCCAATTCACCTCTCAGCCTGCACTTCTTTGTGATGTAGGAAGAAACCAGAAACCAGAATTACTAAAGCAAATCCACATAGTCACACGGAGAATGTGCAGTAAACTCCACACAGACAGCGAGATCAAGACTGAACTCAGGTCCTTGGCACTGAGAGGCTGTGGCTCTACTAGTTGTAATCAGTAGACGTGTCAAGCCACTGCCCTAAACCAGTTATGGCTGAGGAATTGGACTTGGGAGTTGTAATTTCACAATAAAAGGTCACCACTTTAGAAGTGAGCTGTAAATGTCTGTTATTCTGTACCCCAGTGGAGTTGCTAAAATTTGGTCTTTGATTAGGTTTAAAACAGAGGTCAGTAGCTTTTTTGGGCAATAAGGAAATCAAACTGTGTGTTGCACCCATAGATTCTTCTTTGCAGTGTTTATTAAGGCAAGTAAACAAGCCAAACATCCATTGTTAGTGGTAAACTACTGTTAACTATAAGAAGTGCAGCTAGAATAATGTTAAAGAGGAGAGCACCATAGTCTAACTTGCTGCTTTAAGAGATCTGAAAGCTATTTCAGATTAATGGTAGATCAGAATCATTTCAAAATAAACATAAATCTAAAATGGAATCTTTTTATTTAGAGACAGTGTTCCCACGTTTTTTAATGCCATGGACCCCTACCATTAACCGAGGGATCTGTGGACCCTAGGTTGGGAACCCATGATTTAGAGATACAGCCCACTGAGCTGTGCTGACCAGAAACCCACATATTTAACACCAGCCTAATCACAGGACAATTTACAATGGCCAATTAACCAACTAGCTAGTCCTTGGACTGTGTGAGGAGACGCACTCAGATGGAAAACGTACAAACTTCTTACAGACGGGCACCAGAATTGAACTCCGAACTCTGACATCCCAAGCTGGAATGGCATCGCGTTAATTGCTACGCTATCTTGGTGTCCAATTGGTCCATGATCTGATGTACAGAATCAAGTCACAATACACTGTTTGCAACTGTAAATGGTGGTCAATGTATAGTAGGTATAAAAGACCTGACAGTCCCGCCACCTGATCAACGTCAACACTATCATAGATTTTAAGGTTTCAGTGGAAGAGCTTAAGCCAAATGCGTTAATATCACTCCAGTTAAGGAAATTGAGAATATGCTATGAAGCAAACAAAGGTGTCTCTGTACAGATATGTTTATCTCTTCACTGATACTACCTAACTAAAGTATTCCTAATATTTTCCATATCACCAGTCCAGAAGAAGGGTGGAGACAGATAAGATATAACCACTTTTCCTCTGAACCTTTTATTGCTGACCAAAGTTTATTGCTGCACCCACCCCCTCCCCACAGGCTACCAGTACTTATCTAAATTCCCAATTAAAGCAATTTCCCATTAATTCAAATAAAACTGAAGGATTAATGAGTTATATTCACTGGTTTCCAACAATACACCCCTCCACAACCAGCCAACAATATTCCATGTTGCCAAATTAACACATTCTTAACAGAGTATCCACCCTCTGACACTAATTTATGAGTTGATGTTTACACACCTCTCATTATTGAACTTTTCTGTGCCAGTTGCATAATCTCTTCAACCGTACATTCCACGTAATACACATTTGTGCAACAGAATGTTAGTCATATCGATTCTGGTTCAAATTTCCTCCTTGAATGGAATATTAGCGTTGACTGTGACTCAGCATTTTGTTGCATTTCACTGACTGAACCGAAAAAAAGGTTGCCATGAAATCAGAAAGTGCTGAAAATGCTTCACAGATCAGGCAGCATCTGTGGAAAGAGAAACAAAGTTAATATTTCAGCTTGAAGACCAGACAAAGGGCCTTCAACCAAAATATTAAGTTTACTACAGAGAAAATCTGCAGTTGCTGGAAATCTGAGCAACAGACACAAAATGCTGGAGGAACTCAGCAGGCCAGGTGGTATCTTTGGAAAAAACTACAGTTGATGTTACGAGCTGAATCCCTTTGATAGAACTGGAGGGAAAAAAGCTGAGTAGAGGGGGGAGGGGAGAGAGAATCACTCTGTGACAGGTGAAACCTGGAGGGGGAGGGATGAAGTAGAGAGCTGGGAAGTTGATTGGTGAAAAGAAGTGAGAGGGAAAAGGGGATGGGAAATGGAGGAGGTTGGGGGTATTACCAGAAGTTTGAGAAATCGATGTTCATGCCATCAGGTTGGAGGCTACCCAAATGGAATACAAGGTGTTGTTCATCCAACCTGAGTGTGGCCTCATCATGACAGTGGAGGAGGCCATAGATGGACATATCGAAATGGGATTTGGAATTAAAATGGGTGGCCACTGGGAGATCCCTGTTGTTCTGGTGGATGGAGCGTAGGTGCTCGGCGAAGCGGTCTCCCAATCTACCTCGGGTCTCACTAATGTACATGAGGTCACACCAAGAGCACCGAACACAGTAAATGAGTCCAAAAGATTCAGAAGTGGAGTGTCGCCTCACCTGGAAGGACTGTTTAGGGCCCTGAAAAGTACTGAGGGAGGTGATGTAGGGGCAGGTATAGCACTTGTTCTGTTTGCAAGGATAAGTGCCAGTAGAGAGATCAGTGGGGAGGGATGAATGGACAAGGGAGTGATCCCTGTGGAAAGCAGAAAGTGGGGGGAGAGAAAGATGTGTTTGGTGGTGGGACCCCTTTGGAGATGTTGGAAGCTTCGGAGAACTGTGTGTTGGATGCGGGGGCTGGTGGGGTGGTAGGTGAGGACAAGAGGAACCCTATCCCTGGTAGGGTGGTGGGAGGATGGGGTAAGAGCAGACGTGCGTGAAATGAAAGAGATGCGGTTGAGGGCAGTGTTGATAAGTTTACTTCTCTCTTCTCAGCGACCTACCAAGTGTTTCCAACATTTTCTGTCTTGTTTTTAGATTTTTATTATCCACTGATTTTTAGGTTCACAAAAACAGTGAAATTTACTGTGAGCACTGGGGAAATCTTGTGTTAGCTTTCAGGTGAAGGATTAACATCAAGACATTTGTGTCCTCTCAGGGCAGTGGTGAAAGATTGCATAGCGTTGTTTAAAAAGCAAGAATTCACCTCAGGTGTCTATGTAAATATCTCCTAACTTTAGTAAAAACTTAAGTTTGTCAGTAGAAGAATCTTGCTCTGGACAAATCATCTAGTACATTTCTCAGGTTAAAAAATGCTTAATTTTAAAAGCTCTTTTGAGATATCCCAATGCTGTGAAATAAATGCAGGTTATCTATTCAATAGCAATACTGTCCAAAAGATTTTACTTTACAGAGAGAAATGCATCTACTACTCACACAAAGGAATTTCCCATTTCAGAGCGTCAAGGTTACCAACCAGAGCTCGGTTACAGTGTAACCAAAAAAAACGTTCATCTATCAAGTACCTTTCCTAAAAGAAATTACAACTGTGCTTAAACTATTTCAATAACTGCTACTTTTAACATGCATAGCCAAGAATTTCACTGTAAATATATTTGAACTTTTTAAGTTACCTCAGCACAGTAACTAACATTCTCACTCGAGGCAGAAAGCAAATGTCTACTAGTTTGACACTTCAATGGAACAGCAGTCATGTGCTGTCAGAGGGATCAACTTCTGAATAAAATTTTAACAATGTCAAGCTTAAGTGGACAAGAGAGATTCCATGGCATAATTTCAGCTTTCTTTGTTTCCTGTTCAATAGTCTTCAAAATCAATACTTAAAATAAGATCATTTAATTCATTATTTGTTTCCTTTCCTTGAGAATCACCAGTTTTCACATTACTCAGGATTGCAAAGCAAGCATGAAATCTGCCTACAAAATCTGTGCAAGGTTAGATCTGGATATGGCACAGGTTCAAGGACTCCATTCATTCCTTAGGACAAGATCAGCTGTAAGGAAGAGACAGAAGCTTAAGGGAACTAAATTTTTTACCTAATCAGCTTAAATGTATTGTCTCTCCTAATGTTGAGCACTTAATTTTAAATTTAAATGTTTTTATTTTTTCCCTCATGATGTGATTTTTGTCTTGAATGTTTGAGAATGCTGAAGATTCACGAACTTTCAACACTTCTTTGACAGTTTCGATGCAGTTAAGCCTTTGGGGCTTGGCTTATCAGATGGATATGATACTTCCATTGGTGGTCATGTTCAGCCTGCTTGTAGGGCAAGCCAGACTAGGGTCATCAGGGGCAGTTTATCTGTCACAGCAATTTCTGTTTTCCTTACTTAAGGCAATGATAGAAGCCTGCTCTTTCAAATAGGCGCATAATTATCATACAGCATGCATAGATAGTCAGTCAACAGATGTATTAAGTTGCTTATAAGTAGTCACTAATCATAAACTTCTGTCATATCCCATTCTCCGAGACTCCAATTTCTCAATAAAGTTCAAAGTAAATTTATTATCAAAGTATGCATATGTTACCATAAACTACCTCAAGAATTTTTTTGCAGGCAAAAGGGAAATACAATAGAGTTTACAAAAAAAATTACATAAACAAAAACCAACAGCCATTGTGCAAATAAAGATAATAATGCTGATGTAGGGCTCTCAGTATACTAGGTGGACTATTAACTGTTGATCGCTTATTACCAAAATGGCTTCTCTGAAGTGTTATATTAAAATGGCTTCTCGTAATGTTAACTGCTGAGCAAGGGGTTCTCTGTAACTGCAATATTTCGGTTATACAGGGAGACAATGGAAATTGTATTCATTTGTTAGCCAATGGAGGTCATGTTCTGTTATCTAGTATATGTGTGCTGAGTTGAGGAGTGTGGGCTCTTCGGGAGGTGAGCGGAGAGGACGGATGTGTGTGGAACGGACAGCGGTTCCAGGGCGGCGGACACCGGAGGGTGGCTGGAGTCTCGGAAGGACGTGTGGAGAGAATCGGAGGCATGAGCTCCAATGTATTAAAATCCTATGTTCACAAGACTGATAAGTTACTTATGCGGTACCTATTTTTTTTTGTTATTTCTACTAACCCATCACCAAAAATTTGCTACAAAGTATAATTCTTTACTCGCAGTTGGTATATTGTTTCATATTTGTGTTGTGGCTGTTCATCGGGCAACTCACACCTTATCCGCACCAAAGCAATTGCACTGTTTGGCGGGGTCGACGGCTATTTACCCTAGGCAACAGTGGGTCAGTGGGGCAAAGACCGCTACACTGAGAACATGAGTTGCAAAGAATGCTTGAAAGTGAGCCTGGAGGTTGTAGAATCAGTTTAGAGTAGAGAGTGGCGAGTGAAGTTATCCATGCCAGATTAAGAGTTGATGGTTGTAGGGTAATGACTGTTCCTGAACCTGGTGGTATGGGACCAAAAGCTTCTCTACCTCCTGCCTACTGGTAGAAGTGAGAAAAGATCATGGGCTGGATGTTGGGGGTCTTTGATGACGGATGCTTTATTCTTGCAGCAGCATTCCTTGTAGATGTATTCAATGACGGGAGGTGCTTTGCCTGAGACGGAAAATGAGTTACAAGTTACCATTTAACTGCAAAAATTGTTTTTCTTTTCACATTTGGTAATCAGTGCTCATCATTTCCAATATTCATACATTTGCGAGAATTAGAGTTGATCAGCTGGACGAAGCACTAGCACCATCATCTTGTGTATCCACTAAACCTACAAGGGCCAAATGAAATTGACTGATTGGCAATGTTTGTGTTGCTGTCTTGTTGAACACTTGGGGTGGATTATAAGGAACAAGAATACTAATAGAACCAGTGCTAAAAGAATCACTATATCATTACATGGAAGAAAGGCACGTGCTGACAGCACTGTTATATCAAGAATCCTGTAGAGAATCCCTGTCCTGCCTGCCCTCTTCACTGGGTGTTGAAGGCGATTCATCTCGCCAACATACA
The DNA here is from genome assembly GCF_963921235.1 of Mobula hypostoma. NCBI lineage: Eukaryota > Metazoa > Chordata > Chondrichthyes > Myliobatiformes > Myliobatidae > Mobula > Mobula hypostoma. Next base: position 20,242,207 of record NC_086118.1, on the reverse strand, counting down.
GAAAGCTCTGCCCTCACCAATGTTGCACAGCAGAGCAAAGAAAGGACACAGCAGCTTCCATCACATGCAGTAAATGGGTGATAAGGAAGACTATGGAGTCCGGGAAGTCTTCAGACTGGAAGACGGCATTGCTAGATCTCAGCAATGGCTCACGTTCACATGGCAGCTATGGTGTAACCCTGAGCCCCATTATTGCACCACTTCCTCCAGTTTGCTCCGCTCCAATCTTCACAGGCAGCCTCGTCACATCACGGTAAGGGAACCCCAGGACACAACACTGGGGAAGACAGGAGTCTGCATCAGGTTCCTGGCATGCAGAGCCCAGTGCAATGACTGAGCAAAATGTCTTTCTCAGTTAACTCTTGCACAGGACATGCCCTTTCCTCATTGCTACCATCAGGAAGGAGGTACAGAAGCCTGAAGACACACACCCAGCGATTCAGCAAACTGCTTGTTCTCCTTTGCCATCCAATTCCTAAATGGACATTGAACCAATGAACACTAACTCACTACTTTTTCATTTGTTTTTGCACTGCTTATTTAACCATGTAATATACATAAATATGCTTACTCTAATTCAGTTTATTCCCTCTACATTTAAACATGTATTGTACAGCTGTTGCTAACAAATTTCATGATGTATGCCGGTAATATTAAACTTGATTCTACTGATTTTTGGAATGGAAGATCAAGGGAGCTATAACAATGTTCAAGACAGCAATAACGGGATAGCAATGTTTACAGAATTTGATAGATGCATATTAAATAAAAAGAATCTCAGGTGATAATGAGACTTGATGTGAGGCTTTGCATTTAAATCCGAAGGGTAGACAGAACAAGAATGAAAGCTGAGATCCAGTGGAGTACGTCATGAAAGTTCTTTTTGCTATAGGACCGTGGTATGCTCAAGGGCTCTTTAAGTATGGAGTAGGGAACAAAATACTATTTTTATTTTTGTCTGAGTAGTGGAAATGAGCTCAGATACAGGACAGATTAAACTTAAGCAAGAGTAACAGCCTGTGACTGGCACATCCTGTTAATCAGCAATAGGACCTTGTCTAAATATCATATGCATGACTGAAAAAGAAAATACAATCCTTTTCATCATGCGTGTGCTTGGACTAACGTGCAGTGAGCCTTTTGCGCATTAATCAATTTTCATTTATATGTTGAAAGCGTAGCTTAGGAAATCAACTCCGGGCTGACAAATTAAATTAGCTTGTTAAATTCATAATTAATTAGAATAATAACTTTCCTAACGTATCTATTACACTCTTATCAATGGATCAGACTGCATGATTGTAATAAATTCTTTCAGTATTGAGGATAGTTTAAGAGTGTAAATTAAAGTTTTGAATTCAGTCCAATATTCTGGGCAGAAAATTAAGGATTCACTGATTAGACAAAAGAATGAGCCCTGGTTTTAATGATCTGCAATGAAATTGGATGGACAGATTTAATCCAGTTTCTATTGTTTATCTACTAGGGTGTGAATGAGGAACATTTGACACTTGTACTGGAAGGTACACATCTGAAGTTAAACCAGTCACGTTGCCATGGCTCAGGCATGTGGCTTAACTTTAGTGAGGTCAACACTGGATGCCTGAAATGGGAAAACCAGTTCCTTTAATCTAAACATAAATCTTCCATTTTGAAAGCATTATTTCATCTTTACAGAAGAAATCAGTTTAAGCAGTAAGGATAGTCTAACCATTGTAAATGCAAAAGTGATTTCACATGTATAATCTTCACGTCCACTTCCAGTCACCCTTTTCTCACCTGCCCATCACCTCCCTCTGGCTCCCCTCCTCCCTCCATTACTCCAAGGTCCACTGTCCTCTCCTATTAGATCCCATCTCTAGGCTTTACTTCTTCCACCCATCACCTCCCAGCTTCATACTTCATCCATCCACCCACCACCCACTCACCTGGTTTCACCTTTCACCCACCAGTTGCACTCCTGCCCTGTCCCCCTCCCTCCCGCCTTCTTATGCTGGCTTCTGTCCACTTCCTTTCCACTCCTGATGAAGGGTCACAGCCTGAAACATTAACTGTTTACTCCCCTCCATAGATGCTGTCTGACCTGCTGAGTTCCTGCAGCATTTTCTGTGTCGCTCTGGATTTCCAGCATCTGCAGAATCTCTGATCTGTTATATGATAACTCAACTTTTGGAAATATTTAACCTTAGTACACGATGAAACCCAAAACTTGGTATATTTATCACTCATTTTAAATTGACAGTTTTTTAAAAACATTGCAATTAAAATGTGATGGATAATTTTTGTAACAAAGGAGTGTTTGTTTCTGATTTATGTAGCAGAGCAGAAGCACTAACTAATGGAAATAATGGACTGAATAATTATATACAAGTATATAATGTGTGGACTGGCTGGTGGTGTAGTGGCATCAGCATTGGACTTTGAGGCAGATGGTCCTGAGTTCAAATCTGGCCAGGTCCCAGCCTCGGCAACTGCAGTATCTGCACAGAAGGCCTGGCAATCTACTTCTGCATCTTGCCACAAAAACCCAATGGGCGACTGCACTACCCTAGTCGCCAAGCATATTTGCTTCACCTTTTCTTTCAATAGCTGTTTCTTTTTCTTCTAAACTTCATCAGCCCGACTGCGTGCAGAAATACATCATTCGGCCCATTGAGTCTGCTCCAACAATTGATCATGGCTGTTTTATTATTCCTCTCAATTTCATTCCCCTGCTTTCTCCCTGTAACCTTTGACGCCTTCACTAATTAAATACCTATCAGCCTCTGCTTTAAATAAACCCAATGACTTGCCCTCCACAGCCATCTGTAGCAATGACTTCCACAGATTCACCACTCCCTGGCGTAAAAAAAAAAATTCCTCCTCATCTGTTCTAAAGGAACATCCTTGTATTCTGTGTCTGTGCCCTCTGGTCCTAGATTCTCCCACTATTGAAAGCATCTTTTCCACATCCACTCTACCTAGGCCTTTCAATATTCGATAAGTTTCGATGAGACCCCCTCATTCTTCTAAACTCTAGTAAGTACGGACTCAGAGCCATCAAACGATCCTTGTATGTTAACCACTTCACCTCTGGGATCATTCTCATAAACCCCCATTGGATGCCTCTCCAACACTAGCATATCCTGTCTTATGTATGGGGTCCAAAATGCTCACAATACTCTAAGTATGGCTTGACTAATGCACATTTATATTCCAGTCTTCTCAAAATGAATACCAACAATACATTTGCCTTCCCTACTACTGACTCAAGTTGCAAGTTAAACTTTGGGGACTCTTGCACGAGGACTCCCAAATCCTTTTGCAGCTCCAACTTCTAAATTTTCTTCCTGTTTAGGAAACAGATTATACCTTTATTCCTTCTACCAAGGTGCATGACCATACATTTCCATACACTATATTTCATGAGTTAGTCCCGACGAAGGGTCTCGGCCCGAAACGTTGACTGTACCTCTTCCTATAGATGGTGCCTGGCCTGCTGCATGCACCAACATTTTTTATGTGTGTCACTATATTTCATCTGCCACTTCCTTGCCCATTCTCCTAACCTGTCCAAGTCGTTCTGCGGGCTCCCTTCTTCCTCAACACTATGTGCCCCTCTACCCATCTTTATATTGATCACAAAGCTTCCAATTCCATCATCCAGAGCATTGACGTTTAATGTGAAAAGAAGCTGCCCCAGTACTGACCTTCACAGAATACCACTAGCTAGCAGCAGCCAACTAGAAAAGGCTCACTTTACTCCCACTCTTTGCCTCCTGCCAATCAGCCAATCTTCTATCCATGCTAAATCGTTCCATGAATACCATGGGCCCTTACCTTGTTCAACGGCCTCAGATGTGGCACCTTACGCAAAGTCTTCTAAAAATCCAAGTAAACAACAACACCAACTCTCCTTTGTCTATTCTGCCTGTTATTTCATCAAAAATCTCCAAAAGATTTGTCAGGCAACATTTCCCCTTTAAAGAAACTACGCTGGCTTTGGTGTACCTTATGTGCCCCCAAGTACTCTGAAACTTCATCCTTAATAACAGAGTCTAACATTTTGCCAATCACTGATGACAAGCTAGCTGGCCTAAAATTTCCTGTCTTTTGCCTCTCTTCCCTCTTAAAGATTGCAGTGACATTTGCAGTTTTCCATTTCCCCAGAACCATAACAATTCCTAGTGATTCTTGAAAGATCATTACCAATGCTTCCACATTATTTCCACACTTTGCCTCCTGCCAGTCAGCCAATCTTCTATCCATGCTAATATCTTTCCTGTAAAACCATGGGTTCTTATCTTGTTAAGCATCCTTATGTGTGGCACCTTGTCAAATGCCTTCCAAAAATCCAAAAAAGATCAGAGATTCTAAAGATTCTTGAAAGCTCATTACTAATGGCTCTATAATCTCTTCAGCTACCTCTTTAAGAACCCTGCAGCGCATTCCATCTGACCCAGATGACTTATCTACCTGCAGAACTTTCAGTTTCTCAAGCACATTCCTAGTAATAACAACTACACTCACTTCTGCCCCCTGGCACTCTTGAATTTCTGGCATACTGCTGTTGTCTTCCACAGTGAAGACCGATGCAAAATACTTAACTTTGCCCGATATTTCTTTGACCCCCCCCCATTACTACCTCTCCAGCATTATTTTCCAGTGGTTCAATATCCACTCTCACCTCTTTTACTCTTTATACTGTATACCTGGGAAAAAAAACTTGTTTTCCTTTTATATCATTGCTGATCTTACTTTCATACATCACTTCTATGTCTTTTTTTTTTAAAAAAGTTGCCTTCCATTGGTTTTTAAAAGCTTCCTAATCCACTAACTTCCAACTAACTTTTGCTAAATTATACGCCCCCTTTTTAGTTCTATGCTGCCTTTGCTTCCCTTGTCAGCTGTGGTTGCCCCATCCTCCCTTTAGAATACTTCATCTTTGGGAGGTATCCATCTTGACTCTTATGAATTGCCCCTGAAACTCCAGCCATTATTGTTGTACTGTCATCCGATAGTGTTTCCTTCCAATCAACACTGGCCATCTCCTCTTTCATGCCTCTGTAATTCCCTTTACTCCACTGTAATACTATGACTTTATCTTCTCCCTCTCAAGCTGCAGGATGAATTCTATCATGTTCTGATCACTGTCTCCTAAAGATTCTTTTACCTTAAGCTCTCTAATCAAATCTGGTTCATTACACAACACCCAACCCAGAATTGCCTTTCCTGAAGTGGGCTCAATCACAAACTGGTCTAAAAAGCTATCTCATATGCATTCTACAAGCTTTCAAACACCAACAGAAGGCAACTAAAAAAGATCAAATATGAAGGTAAGCTAGCTGGAAATATCAAACAGGGTATCAAAAGTTTTTGTTAGATATATAAAGAGTAGAAGAGGCGACAGTAGATATTGAACCGCTGGAGAGGTAGTAGTGGGGGGAAAGAAATGCGTAAACTTAAAACAGTATTTTGCTTCGCTCTTCACTGTGAAAAACACTAGCAGTATGCCAGAAATTCAAGAGTATCAGGGGGCAGAACTGAGTGTAGTTCCTATGACGAAAGAGAAGGTGCTTGGGAAGCTGAAAGGTCTAAAGGCAGATAAACACATGTACCATATGGACAACACCCCAGGGTTCTGATAGAGGTAGCTGAAGGGATTGTGAAGCCATTAGTATTGATCTTTCAAGATTCATGAGAATCTGAGGATGTTGTTTACTTGGATTTCAGAAGCAAGATGTTACATGAGGATACTTAGCCCATGGCATCACAGGAAAGATACTAGCAGAATGCATTGGCTGACTAGCAGGAGACAAAAAGTGGGGATAAATGGGGTCTTCACTGGTTGACTGCTGGTAACTAGTGATGGTCCGCAGGGATCAGTATTGGGACCGTTTCTTTTCACAATATATGTCAGTAATTTGAATGTTTGAATTAATGGCTTTGTGGCCAAGTTTGCATATGTTACAAAGACAGGTGGAGTGGCAGGCAGTATTGAGGAAGTAGATAGTCTGCATAAGGATATAGACAAATTAGGAGAAAGGGTAAAGAAGTGGTAGAGTACATTGCAGGGAAGTGTATGGTCATGCACTTTGGTAAAAGGAATAAAGGCGTAGACTCTTTTCTAAACAGGGAGAAAATTCAAAAATCAGAGTTGCAAAGGGATTTGAGAGTCCTTGTGCAGGATTTCCTAATGGTTAACTTGCAGGTTGAGTCCGTGGTAAGGAAGGCAAATGTAGTGTTAGGACCAGAAAATAACAGCAAGGTTGTAATGCTGAGGCTTTACAAGGTATTGGTCAGACCATACTGTGAGCAGTTTCAGGCCCCTATCTAAGATATGCTGGCACTGGATAGGCTCTGGAGGAGGTTCACGAGATTGAATCCATGAATGTAATGATTAACGTATGAGGAACATTTCATGGCTCTAGGCCTCCACTCGCAGGAGTTTAGAAGAATGGGGGGGGGGGGCTCATTGATACCTATTGAGTACTGATAGGCCCAGATAGTGTGGATGTGGAGAGGATGTTTCCTGTGGTGAGTAAGCCTCAAACCAGAGGGCACAGCCTCAGAATGGAAGGACATCCCTTTAGAACAGAACTGAGCAGGAATTTCTTAAACCACAGGGTGGTTAATCTGTGGAATTTGTTGCCAAGGGTGGCTGTAGAGGCCAAGTCAGTAAGTATATTTAAAGCAGAGATTGATAAATTCTTGATTAGTCATGACATCAAAGGTTATGGGAAGAAGGCAGGAGAATGGGTTGAGAGAGAAAATAAATCAGCTATGATAGACTGGTTTTGCATATCAATAGTCCAAATGGCCTAATTTTGCTCCCATATCTTATGGTCTTATCTTAAAATGAAGTAAGCCTTATTTAAACAATATTTTGTTTTTCTGTTCTTCCTACCAGTGGGATAAACTAACCTCTCTGCATTATGCACATCTGTATTTTTTTACTCACCTAACATTCCACCCCCGCAGAATGCCAGCTCAACTACTGACCCAACCAGTCATTCACAATAATAATTGTGTTCAATCATTTCTATCAGGATGTCTCTGATTTTTTTCTCATACATACCTTGAATGAGTGATCGAGAGAGAAACTAATTTATTGTTGTAATTGTGTATAATATATATACAAAATGAAAAATGAAGTTTCAAATCAAGATAGCCTATCACCAGCTGTTTATTTAATCCCATTCTCCCTGCCCGAATTACTGCCATTCAATTCCAGTGTGGAGTTCGCCCCTGCTAATTTGTGTTAATTGTTCAAACAACGATTGTGTCAAGGCAGATTTGCAAACCCTTTTATCTCTGACTATTACTCCCCACCCAAGGAAGATTTACATCGGTACATTATCAACTGCAAATAGTCCGTTATAATTTGAGTTCAGCACAGCACAGAGAAGGGTAACTTTAGCCTAACTTTCAGCAGTAGACTCCTTCCCTGGTGTCGTGTGCTTTAACTTCGTGAAATTCGAAGATCGGATTCGAGCAATTTTCCGCTAAGAAAAACAACCAATGTCTAGTTCTCCAATCTACAGTGAATAGGTTGCAAATAACGGAACAATACGGTTCCCAATTTTGATCTGTCAGCATTTTCTGGTTCATTCGCCCTCTGAATTCCGGCTCATGCAGGTAACTTCATAGTTCTCACCGTCTAGACTAGAGCAACCGCTCTCCACTCTGTTGCTCCCCGGGCCGCCATACGCTACTGAGATCCAGGTATCTTGATGAGTTGAGATGCTGCAGCGACACTTCACCCCGCTCCCTGGCCACCACCCAGCCGTTGGCCGTGGACAGCTCTCCGGCTCCCTTCTTAATCCACACACCGTTCTCCGTGGGTGAAATGTGCCTCCTGTCTGTCAACCTCTCGGAAAGCTTTCTGGTCAGCTTAGCCAAGCTGTTCTCCTTGACCACGGCGCCTTTCTCGAGCTCCTCCAGAGAAACCTCAATGTTGCCCGTGCACCAGGAGAGCCACCAGACCAGGCTGAAGAAGACGACGATCGCACCGGTATAGATGAAGCAGTCTCCGACGCCCCTGCCGCTGACCTGCACGTGGGCAAAAACGCCGATCAACAGGAGGGACAACCCTACCAGGTCTAAAATTATCGCCACCCAGAATAAACAAGGACACCTTCCAAATATCTTCAACATCTTCACGTCCGACAATCCTGCCCCAACAGTAGTTTGGGACGGGGGAGCGCAAACTTGCCCACCTGTTTCCTCCGGGGGACACCCAGCTTCCCGTGACGTAAATCCTGTTAAATTTGGGAAAGTAAGTTTAAAGCTTGCAGACGCGTTAGATACCTGTAGAAAAATAAAAAAAAAATCTAAAATATTCCTATTTGATGTTTAAATTTAGCCGCATGCATGAAAATATGCAAAGTCGTTATTGAAGTCCATTTTTCTCAACTGGGAATAATAACTTCCTTAAATTAATAGTTTTTAACTTTTATTAGTAGCCTTTTAGCTGTTTTCGTTGGGGTAATAATTAATGGGAAACGCAGCGCGGTATGATATCGTTCAGAGTAGGGTCGGTAGTATCAGGAGTGAAATTGTATAAATACAGTATAACAATAGTCTTTTTTGTGTGGAAGATTCTACGCTAAAATTCATTGTCAACGTAAGGATAAATTATAACGGAGCCATTTTCTTCTGGTGAAGGAATTGCTAAATGAATGCCGGCAATAGGTTAAGAATAATTTGCACACTAACGAATCCACACGTCTGTGGGCTCCGTTGATGTGTAGGTAGCAACAGAAATTAATGAACTATTTAATTAAATAGTACTTTTTAAAGTTTGCAATATTTAAGTGAAAGACATTTACAGGGCAGGGCTTAGGGTAAAGCGGCAAACAATGATGAAGCTAAGCATGAGTTTTGAAATCTCTTTCATTGAAATGAAAACTGAAGTTGGTGGGGGAGGGGAGGGTGGTTAAATTGAGTAGTAAATATGAAATATTAGAGTTAAGAAGGCAGCCTACAGATATTCTACCATAGAGGATTTCTATGGCAAAATGTGTCACCCATCTTCAAGAGTTAAAGGTTTCTCAACGACATATAACCCACATCCCATCTGCTTTTGCATCTGGACAATAGGTCAGTACTGATCTGATGTGGTATGACAGGAAATGTCTTTGACTACATCATAACCCAGCAGAAGCTATGCTATTGTTAACGTTATTCCATTCCACGCTGTGTACATATTCTAAGAGGAAGAGGACTTGTGCAAACATACCCAATCATCAATTTTTCATGATCAGTCTCCATTTGTTAAGCATATTCAAGCAATACTCTGCCAACAAGATTTCTCCACATCAGTAACTTTCACAGTCATTTGACGTCTAAGAATGCTTCATGTTTTATTCTACAAATTCCAAATGAAGCACATAATCTTCATCTTGAGGGAAGTTTCCATCTGTAGTGATTTTTCTATTTACTGGCTTCGAATTTGTCCCAAAGTACATACGTGGAACATGGAGTAAAGTTTAGGCTTGTGGGTATCTTATTTACAGGACCAAGCAGCTAGAATAACTTGAGGAAGAATACCAATGTATTTTGTTCACTCATTTTGTCCCTTATTCAGATTTTTAAACCTTGCACTGTAGCAAGGCTGGATATCTTGCAGTTTTGCTCAGTAATACCACTAACATATGTGATTCAGACTTTGTCTCTTTGCAGACGACCTCTATTCTTAGTATGAATCATTGACAGCATCACTTAGATAGGTGATCATTTATGTTACCACAATTAGTAAGCCAATCCCTTGGCATCACTCGATCATTCATATTCTATATCTCAAGGTAGATTATCAGTAAGCGATTAGGATGAAATGCACGGTCTAAATGATTATTGAATTTAACGGTGGTTTGCAAGGTCTAAATTACTGCACTTCAAAGTGAAGTTGAAAGTGTAATAACTGCCTTAGTACCCAGCTTCTGGTATTGAAAGAAGCAAAGGGTGTTGAGTCTGTTCCTACTTTTTCAACTGACCGGAATGCTACAGCATTTATAAATCATACAGCCATTTGAGTGTTGATCCGTATAACTAGCTGAGCTTCAGGTGACACCAATGAATTTTTGGGAAACAAGACAAACTAAAATCTGTCTATCAGATGTTGGCATTTGTCTATCTTGAAGGACAGTGGATAGTGGCACTGGAGTGATCTCTCCAGGGCACAAGCCTGGGCAGAAGTTAAGGAGATCTATCGTCAAGATCTTCCACTTGGTCTCACTAGTGCAATCTAAAGGAAGGCAAAGTAATAAACATGTTTGGCACCGGCTTGGCTGCAGGGCCTGCTGGAGGGACATTCAATGCCTTAGGGGTTCTACTCTGGATTTTCTGTCTGGGTTTACTCCATAGCTTTCGTCTCTCCCGAGGCTGCCCACAAGACAGTGGGGCTATTAACCCACAGCCGGGGATCTGGTTCACAAGCACCAGGGCCTGTCCTCACACCGGCGGGCCTGCCTGCTGTCTGTGCAGGACCAGACCTCCTCCTCATCCTCTGCATTTCAGCCTGAGCCCGAAAGGAGTTCAGTTTCCCTGTGTCACCAGTGCGGAGGCTTGCTGTTTGAGAGGTTATGTACTGGCAGGGAGATATTTACATATTCAGCTCTCCTTTTCATGAGACTGCTAGCCAGCAATGGAAGCTGAAAGCAAGAGTGACAAGCACTACCACACTAGACACATTACAACAACCATTAGACACACGAGCTGAAATCTAACATATTATGAAACAGTTAGTGGTTGTTATGGTACTGTCATCTTTAGCTATCAACACAGCTGGTTAAGCTCACACTTTCAGTGACCCTAACCTCCAGTCATGTCTGTATGAAGTTTGTCTCTTTCCCTTGTGACCACACGAATTTCCTTTGGATGCTTTGCTTTCCTCCGCCATCTCAAAAATGATAAGACCATAAGACATAGGAGCAGAATTAGGCCATTCAGCCCATCGAGTCTGCTCTGCCATTCCATCATGGCTGATCCTGGATCCCACTCAACTCCATACACCTGCCGCCTTGTCATATCCTTTGATTCCCTGACCGATCAGGAAACTACCAACTTCCGCCTTAAACGTACCCACGGACTCGTCCTCCATCGCGGTCTGTGGCCGAGTATTCCACAGATTCACTACTCCCTGGCTAAAAAAAACTCTTCCTTACCTCTGTTCTAAAAGGTTGCTGCTCAATTTTGAGGCTATGCCCTCTAGTTCTGATTACCTCCCCCACAGGAAACATCCTCTCCACATAGATCGACTAACTATCTGGTGTAACTTGCTGCTTGTGTGTGGGTGAGTGGAATATTGAGTGGATTGAGTGGAGGATAGGAAACTGATAGCAATAAAGGGAGAATAAAATGCCTTTAAACTGGAATTAATTAAAAAGGGGTGCTTGATGATTGGCTTGGACTTGGTGGGCCGAAGAGCCTATTTCTGTTATAGGTTAAGTCTACATTCTCTATTTTGAAACCCAAGTGCCTTTTTAGACACATTTCTCCTGTTATCACAGTTTCATACATTACCTTTTCAAAGCAAAACAATCTAAAGTGGCCAGCCAACTGCGTCACCATGATAGTAAATATCTTACAACACTAATGGGGAAAAATATATTTTTGTTTTGTTTGTGCCAAGTCCATATTGCAGCAATCATTTTTAAAGCGTGAATTTGATTCTGACATTCATTAAGGCACTCTATTATAAAGCAGCAAATGGTTTGGAAAAATGGAGACAATTTGTGCAATTATCCAGACAGTTGTGGGAATCAACAACTTTGCTTTGCAACCAGGTAACAAGTTGGGGAAACAACTTGAATTGTTCCCAACTGGCAGAAATATTCAAGTTCATACTTAAATGTAAAATGTTTGGATTGAGGGAAAATATTTTCAGTTTCCTTATCCTTTTTCTGAATGTCAAATAAATATCAATGTTTCTTATCAAGCTCACAATTAGATTTTCATTTTCTATGTTTTATTTTGCCATCTTCTTGCTTGATAGTTTTCCTAAATTACAACTTATGCATTATTTATTTAAATTGTTTGCGTGCTATTACAGCTACAGAAAGGGTGGGTAATGTAGCAGGATCCTCTTTTGAGTCAGTATGGGTGGAAGTCAGGAACAGGAAGGGAACAGTTACTCTATTGGGGGTATTCTATAGACCCCCTGGTAGCAGCAGAGATACAGAGGAGCAGATTGGGAGGCAGATTTTGGAAAGGTGCAAAAATAACAGGGTTGTTATCATGGGTGACTTTAACTTCCCTAATATTGATTGGCACCTGATTGGTTCCAAGGGTTTAGATGGGGCAGAGTTTGTTAAGTGTGTCCAGGATGGATTCCTATCACAGTATGTGGACAGGCCGACCAGGGGGAATGCCTTACTAGATCTAGTACTAGGTAATGAACCGGGTCAGGTCACAGATCTCTCAGTGGGTGAGCATCTGGGGGACAGTGACCACCGCTCCCTGGCCTTTATAATTATCATGGAAAAGGATAGAATCAAAGAGGACAGGAAAATTTTTAATTGGGGGAGGGCAAATTATGAGGTTATAAGGCTAGAACTTGCGGGTGTGAATTGGGATGATGTTTTTGCAGGGAAATGTACTATGGATATGTGGTCAATGTTTAGAGATCTCTTGCAGTATGTTAGGGATAAATTTGTCCCAGTAAGGAAGATAAAGAATGGTAGGGTGAAGGAACCATGGGTGACAAGTGAGGTAGAAAATCTAGTCAGGTGGAAGAAGGCAGCATACATGAGGTTTAGGAAGCAAGGATCAGATGGGTCTATTGAGGAATATAGGGAAGCAAGAAAGGAGCTTAAGAAGGGGCTGAGAAGAGCAAGAAGGGGGCATGAGAAGGCCTTGGCGAGTAGGGTAAAGGAAAACCCCAAGGCATTCTTCAATTATGTGAAGAAAAAAAGGATGACAGGAGTGACGATAGGACCGATTAGAGATAAAGGTGGGAAGATGTGCCTGGAGGCTGTGGAAGTGAGCGAGGTCCTCAATGAATACTTCTCTTGGGTATTCACCAATGAGAGGGAACTTGGTGATGGTGAGGACAATATGAGTGAGTTTGATGTTCTGGAGCATGTTGATATTAAGGGAGAAGAGGTGTTGGAGTTGTTAAAATACATTAGGATGGATAAGTCCCCGGGGCCTGACGGAATATTCCCCAGGCTGCTCCACCAGGCGAGAGCAGAGATTGCTGAGCCTCTGGCTAGGATCTTTATGTCCTCGTTGAGAATGGGAATGGTACCGGAGGATTGGAGGGAGGCGAATGTTGTTCCCTTGTTCAAAAAAGGTAGTAGTGATAGTCTGTGTAATTATAGACCAGTGAGCCTTACGTCTGTGGTGGGAAAGCTGTTGGAAAAGATTCTCAGAGATAGGATCTCTGGGCACCTAGAGAATCATGGTCTGATCAGGGAAAATCAGCATAGCTTTGTGAAGGGCAGATCGTGTCTAACAAGCCTGATAGAGTTCTTTGAGGAGGTGAACAGGCATATAGATGAGGGTAGTGCAGTGGATGTGATCTATATGGATTTTAGTAAGGCATTTGACAAGGTTCCACACGGTAGGCTTATTCAGAAAGTTAGAAGGCATGGGATCCAGGGAAGTTTGGCCAGGTGGATTCAGAATTGGCTTGCCTGCAGAAGGCAGAGTGTGGTGATGGAGGGAGTACATTCAGATTGGAGGATTGTGACTAGTGGTGTCCCACAAGGATCTGTTCTGGGACCTCTACTTTTCGTGATTTTTATTAATGACCTGGATGTGGGGGTAGAAGGGTGGGTTGGCAACTTTGCAGACAACACAAAGGTTGGTGGTGTTGTAGATAGTGTAGAGGATTGTCAAAGATTGCAGAGAGATATTGATAGGATGCAGAAGTGGGCTAAGAAGTGGCAGATGGAGTTCAACCCGGAGAAGTGTGAGGTGGTACACTTTGGAAGGACAAACTCCAAGACAGAGTACAAAGTAAATGGCAGGATACTTGGTAGTGTGGAGGAGCAGAGGGATCTCGGGGTACATGTCCATAGATCCCTGAAAGTTGCCTCACAGGTGGATAGGGTAGTTAAGAAAGCTTATGGGGTGTTAGCTTTCCTAAGTCGAGGGATAGAGTTTAAGAGTTGCGATGTAATGATGCAGCTCTATAAAACTCTGGTTAGTCCACCCTTGGAGTACTGTGTCCAGTTCTGGTCACCTCACTATAGGAAGGATGTGGAAGCATTGGAAAGGGTACAGAGGAGATTTACCAGGATGCTGCCTGGTTTAGAGAGTATGGATTATGATCAGAGATTAAGGGAGCTAGGGCTTTACTCTTTGGAGAGAAGGAGGATGAGAGGAGACATGGTAGAGGTGTACAAGATAATAAGAGGAATAGATAGAGTGGATAGCCAGCGACTCTTCTCCAGGGCACCACTGCTCAATACAAGAGGACATGGCTTTAAGGTAAGGGGTGGGAAGTTCAAGGGGGATATTAGAGGAAGGTTTTTTACTCAGAGAGTGGTTGGTGCGTGGAATGCACTGCCTGAGTCAGTGGTGGAAGCAGATACACTAGTGAAGTTTAAGAGACTACTAGACAGGTATATGGAGGAATCTAAGGTGGGGGCTTATATGGGAGGCAGGGTTTGAGGGTTGGCACAACATTGTGGGCCGAAGGGCCTGTACTGTGCTGTACTATTCTATGTTCTATCCATTAATGTCAAGATTATTTTTTCAACTTTGTCTCAATCTTCTTCAGCTCTTTCAGTCTCCACATTTTACACTTTCACTTTTATCTTTTGATTCTCCTTACTAACTATAGAATATCCTGGAATATTTAATTCCCATCTTTTGTCACTCCACAGTCACAATTCCATAATGTTAATTAGACCATACTCATGACTTCATAGGCCAAATGGCCGAATTCTGCTCCCATGTCTTATGGTCTTGTATCCATTCCTGCAATTGGAGCTGTTAATTCACCTACCATTTTGTTGTTGCGTGACTAAGAGGTATAGATTGAGCATCATATTTTTCATCCATCTCAATTGCTGGTAGCTAAATCACCCAATTCATTTAAGATACATTAGAAGCCTAGAAGTGCTGGGATCATGAAGGTGCTTACTGAATGAGTATGAAAAACACACAGAGAAAAACTGTGCTAATGACCTATTTCAGGTTTATTTCTGCCACATTCATGCACAGTCAAGATCCATACCTTTGGAGATACTTTTAGTGCAAAATTTTATGTTATTGGAACAGTCACAATTAATTACTGCTAAAAAGAACATCAAATGCTGATACTAAGATTCAATAAACTCTTGCCAAAAAGGACTAAACCTTTGTGTATATCCACACAGAAAGCTCTGACGGAACTCTGAGGGTCAAGCAGCATCGATCGAGGGAAATGGAAAGCGGATGCTGCCTGGCTTGCTGAGTTCCTTCAGTGCTTTACCTGTTGTTCTAGGTCCCAGCATCTGCAGTCCCTTGTGTCCTCGTAACGCTTGAGCCTGTTTTCATAATTTGTATAGAATTTAGGATCACTGTGGAAACCTAACCATCCTCCTCTTTACTGCTTATGGTTAAAATCACGCTCAAAGATTTGCAAAAGGTATTCTTTGTTAGATTTTTAAAAAAGTAGATTGATGACTTAGCACCCATCACTTAATATCTTCCCTGATTCCAAATCATTACTGAGAGATTCTCAGTCAAGAGTTAGTCAACCATTTAAAGTGCTCATGGTGAAGAAAGTGGTGATAACTAATCACATAAAGGGAAAGTAATATCAGATGTTATTTATAGTTCCTAAATTGAACATGATAAAGAAGGTACTCTTTCATAAGCTATCTCTTGCACAGTTCTCATGTTGGACTCCAGCTAGGGAATGGGGGAAAAAAAGAAAATGATAACTTTTAGTTGGCAAAAAAAGGATGTGAATAACAGAAGCTGTCACTTCTACCAATATGATTAAAATAAGGTATGTTTGGCTCATTTATCCTAAATGGAAGAATTCCCAAAGTTATTGAATCCATCTATGGGAATCATAAGAGAAATATCAAATTATAATCCTCTTTATGTTTAAACTAAATTTAATTATATTTATCATTTTACAAAGATTATGTCCTCACTTAGCTGAATTTTATTGAACCTCAGTAAAAGGAACACATTTAGCTTAACCTTTCTTTGCCAATGACGTAAATAAATCATAGAAATGATTCTCAAATTGTGTCTATTTTTACAAAACATTGTTTTTTTCTCCCCCAAGGTGAAAGATGCTTTCAAAATGTAATTTGCTGATGTTGAAAGATGCAATTCTATCTTCATATTCCTTGAGATTACCTTTACGGTATGCTCTATGTAATGTACAATCACTTGCATATTTAAAAATTAAGAGCTGAGTTAGCAGGAAATGTAGTGCAATCCTCATCAGTTACAAATCCCGATGGGTATAAAGAGTTAACATAAGGTTCGCTTTGACAAATTCACTGGAAAGCAAGTAATTATAAGAATGGCTCACACTTTACATTTTGCAAACACCTTCCAATGAATTAAGGCAGGTTACTAATATTTGAGTGCAATATTTGGTTTTGTTGCATTTCTTCTATCTCAGAATGACGCCTAAAATTATGCCCCACTGTACGACTTTGTTCACACAAAAGACATGCACATTTTCTTCCTTGCTATTATGGAGTAATTGACTTAATTCGATAATATTTACAATAACTTTATATTATCAATTATAATTCATTACTGGCATAATTTATTTTACAGCTTCTGAAACTGTTCATTGCAGAGTAAATAACACTGTTTGAGACAGCAATTCTTGGAGTCTCATTTACTTGTAAGCTAGAACTGAATGACCCTAAAAAGCCATTGTTAAATTTCTGATCAAGTTCCACAACGTTGGACATGAAATAGAATCTTGAAACCGTTACTGTTCCACTTACTTCAGGCGATAGCAAACAAATAAAATATTTCAAAAGCCACACTGTGACTTTATTCCATATTTTATGAACTTCCCCTGTGACTATACTTCAAAAATAAGTATATAATTGATTATAAAGTTCTTGGGATATCCTCAGATCCCAAAAGGTGCCTATAAAATGAAGTCTGTCATGTTCACTGAATCCAAAGCACATATATACGGAGTGGTTTATCATCTCCATTAATTCCTACAGGTCCACATAAATATATATATTATTGTGAAGGTATCCAAGAATCTCTGTTGTGCCATTTTACCTCACAAGGCAAACAATGGTGACCTCTGCTTCCTGAAATATCTAGACACAGACTTCTTTTGTTGCTTTTCTTTGAGAATAGGAAGCCAGACCAATCCAAATACAAGAAACATTATCCCAAGCGACAGAAATGCTGGCCCCAGTATATTGCATGTTTTCTTGGTGATCTGTGCAAAGTACAAGCCAGTTGCAATGGAACCCAAAATGAAAAATGCTCCTCCAATCGACATGACAATGATAGGTTTGTGATAAACTTCCCAGGCTGTCTGTGGCTCTGAGGTCCAAATGGATACACTTCTCGAACTGCTGTAAAAAGTACTTCCTGCACGACTAGTCAGTAGATCTTTGGACTCTGAGCACAATGGCATGCCGAGATTCGTGTTCTCAGTTGAACTTGATTTCATCTCTGTGTCCGGGGTGGATGCCAGCTTTCTCTGTATCTGTATTTAAATAAAAATGCATTATTGAAGATGAGCAGCAGAGAGTAATATTATTTTTACAAGAGCAGCATTTTGATATATTTCCAAATATCTAAAATTTTTCAAACATTTAGAGCTGTGAAAATAAAGAATTATGAAGCAGGTCACTATCAATGCTCATTTTAATGGTGAAAAAATTCTTCTGGAGACCAACAAAAATTAAATTCCACATATTTTCAAAACACAATGAAGAAGATGAAATGATTGGGAAAGAACTTGTGAAACACTATAATGAAGGCAAAAAGAATCAATAAAATTAAGCTATCAAAGAAAGTGAAAGAAAATAATAAGATTCTTTACAGGCACGTTGATTAGAAAGCAGAGACAGTGTGATATAAATAGGACAACCAAAGAATGAACGCTGTTAAACCGGGCAAAGTATAAACTTGGAGAGTTTTCTGGAGTTCTAAAACCTCTACTTCTTCCTTGTTTCCTTGATATTCTTGAACCTAAAACATTTATTTGGCTTTAGCTACTTTCTTTTGTGCTCTGGAGACTTCCAACCTTGTAAACTCCTGATACTCTCTTTGGAAAGTAGCATCAACTATATCCTCCAGTTTGCTTTTTGATCCTCCTGTGGCTGATACTAGGGAGGGCAAAGGTCGCCTTTAAGCACAGTTTAATTTATGCTTTAAGTTGCAATTTTATAACTCTGTTGATAGTTTTACAAAATGCTTAACTTCAAACTTACAAATTTTGAATTCATTTAAGAGTTAGTACATGGCCAGTTACATCTGAGATATATTTCAGTTTTGATGTGGTTTTGTCAAATCTTAAGTCCTGATGAAAAGACACTGACTTGAAACAGCTGTTCTCCTCTTTCCACAAATAATTCAGAATCTGTTGAATGCTTCTAACAATTTCTGTTTTATTTCAAATTTCTATCATCCCTATTACTACCATGTCAGCTGCTTGGATAATATTTACCCAGACGACAGTGGCGGATGTGGTTAAACACTTTCAATGTAATGTTCTTAATGAACTTAAATGCCGGCTGACATAAAACAGGGATGGTTGATTAATGTAGGTGCAGCCTGTTCTGAGTAATTGACTTCTGAGTTTGCAGTTCTAATGAAGGCAAAGCAGTCTCTGGTGCTGCTGTGAATGTGTAAAACTGATAGTTATTTCTGATTTCTGCACATGGGCAATTCAAAATGGAGATCTGGAAGTTGTTCTTAGTCATACTGGGCATCTATGCAGAATTTACAATTAGAGTCAGTGCATGGCAAGAATTTCCACTTTTTAAGTAATATTTTCACTGCAAAAATCATTGAAAACATTGAACGAAATACAGTATAGCTGATACTTAATGGTGGTTGAAGTCATAATTACTACTGAAAAATCTCACCAACCTGAAAAACTAAATTTGTTTAAAGGCTTGTTGTGATATTTATTCTTTTACTAACTCCATGAATTGTTTGGAATGTTTACTCTGTTTCTGCAAAACAATGAAAAATGCATTACAAACCCATTTTCTTTTTCCTTTCTGATTTAAATCTTAAATCTGATGGAGTCCTCAGCTTGCTTAATGCCTCTACATTTGCTGATTCATTGTACTACTCAATGAAGCACCAAACTCAAAAGCATTGATATAGAACAAGCATTTTGCATATTTCAAATTACATTTACTAAATCTTTGCCAAAGCAAAATTCCAGGCTGGTATAGATTTAAGCAATCTGCAAAAAAATTTATAATCTCAGCAATTCTTATTCATTTGCCAATTCAATAAATGCTGAAAGGCTGACTATTAGGATGAGGCTTTTTAGTAATGACATGAAATAATATATCATTGTGATTTCAAAATAAAGAACAGGAAAGCTACTTCAGAATCTGGGTTAGCCTTACAGCCTTTCATCTCTGTAACTCAAGTGTTGAATCTAGTACAAACTGATAAGATGAAAGTATGATGTCTTTGATGTCTATCAGAGTTAAATGCGAAATGGTTCAAGTTCCAGGCAGTGGTAACACACTTACTTTTGCTTGTGAATTTACTCTTCCCATAATTTAGCACAAATTACCATTCAACTGACAGTCTAAAACTATTTTAACACGGAACTAAAGGTTTATAAAAAATAATAGAGCAAACTGGTATACCTTCACTGAGAATCCTCTCCTTTGATCTGAAGTAGGGCTGATGGTTAAGGCAGAGTAAATGGAATTGTACATTAGATATTTGCCGAGTAGCTGAACAGAGTATGCTTTTCTGAACTGTGTCTAATGTTTATGTTTCTTAACTGTGATATCCTTTAATCTGAGGAGTCAAAAGAAATGCAAAAAACTTGATTGCTACATACAGAAGTATCTGAAGTGTGTTACCTCAATACAAGAAGCATCAGGAACAAAGGTGATGAACTGAGAGCTTGGATACATACATGGAATTATGATGTAGTGGCCATTACAGAGACTTGGCTGGCACCAGGGCAGGAATGGATTCTCAATATTCCTGGATTTCAGTGCTTTAAAAGGGATAGAGAGGGCAGAAAAAGGGGAGGAGGGGTGGCATTACTGGTAGGGATACTATTACAGCTACAGAAAGGGTGGGTAATGTAGCAGGATCCTCTTTTGAGTCAGTATGGGTGGAAGTCAGGAACAGGAAGGGAGCAGTTACTCTACTGGGGGTATTCTATAGGCCCCCTGGTAGCAGCAGAGATACAGAGGAGCAGATTGGGAGGCAGATTTTGGAAAGGTGCAAAAATAACAGGGTTGTTATCATGGGTGACTTTAACTTCCCTAATATTGATTGGCACCTGATTAGTTCCAGGGGATTAGATGGGGCAGAGTTTGTTAAGTGTGTCCAGGATGGATTCCTGTCACAGTATGTGGACAGGCTGACTAGGGGGAATGCCATACTAGATCTAGTACGAGGTAATGAACCGGGTCAGGTCACAGATCTCTCAGTGGGTGAGCATCTGGGGGACAGTGACCACCGCTCCCTGGCCTTTAGCATTATCATGGAAAAGGATAGAATCAGAGAGGACAGGAAAATTTTTAATTATGAGGCTATAAGGCTAGAACCTGCGGGTGTGAATTGGGATGATGTTTTTGCAGGGAAATGTACTATGGACATGTGGTCGATGTTTAGAGATCTCTTGCAGGATGTTAGGGATAAATTTGTCCCGGTGAGGAAGATAAAGAATGTTAGGGTGAAAGAACCATGGGTGACAAGTGAGGTGGAAAATCTAGTCAGGTGGAAGAAGGTAGCATACATGAGGTTTAGGAAGCAAGGATCAGATGGGTCTATTGAGGAATATAGGGAAGCAAGAAAGGAGCTTAAGGGGCTGAGAAGAGCAAGAAGGGGGCATGAGAAGGCCTTGGCGAGTAGGGTAAAGGAAAACCCCAAGGCATTCTTCAATTATGTGAAGAAAAAAAGGATGACAGGAGTGAAGATAGGACCGATTAGAGATAAAGGTGGGGAGATGTGCCTGCCTGTGGAAGTGAGCGAGGTCCTCAATGAATACTTCTCTTGGGTATTCACCAATGAGAGGGAACTTGGTGATGGTGAGGACAATATGAGTGAGTTTGATGTTCTGGAGCATGTTGATATTAAGGGAGAAGAGGTGTTGGAGTTGTTAAAATACATTAGGATGGATAAGTCCCCGGGGCCTGATGGAATATTCCCCAGGCTGCTCCACGAGGTGAGGGAAGAGATTGCTGAGCCTCTGGCTAGGATCTTTATGTCCTCGTTGTCCACGGGAATGGTACCGGAGGATTGGAGGGAGGCAAATTTTGTCCCCTTGTTCAAAAAAGGTAGTAGGGATAGTCCGGGTAATTATAGACCAGTGAGCCTTACGTCTGTGGTGGGAAAGCTGTTGGAAAAGATTGTTAGAGATAGGATCTCTGGGCATTTAGAGAATCATGGTCTGATCAGGGACAGTCAGCATGGCTTTGTGAAGGGCAGATCGTGTCTAACAAGCCTGATGGAGTTCTTTGAGGAGGTGACCAGGCATATAGATGAGGGTAGTGCAGTGGATGTGATCTATATGGATTTTGGTAAGGCATTTGACAAAGTTCCACATGGTAGGCTTATTCAGAAAGTCAGAAGGCATGGGATCCAGGGAGTTTGGCCAGGTGGATTCAGAATTGGCTTGCCTGCAGAAGGCAGAGTGTGGTGGTGGAGGGAGTACATTCAGAATGGAGGATTGTGACTAGTGGTGTCCCACAAGGATCTGTTCTGGGACCTCAACTTTATATGATTTTTATTAACGACCTGGATGTTGGGGTAGAAGGGTGGGTTGGCAAGTTTGCAGACGACACAAAGGTGGTGGTGTTGTAGATAGTGTAGAGGATTGTCAAAGATTGCAGAGAGACATTGATAAGATGCAGAAGTGGGCTGAGAAGTGGCAGATGGAGTTCAACCCGGAGAAGTGGTAGGTGGTACACTTTGGAAGGACAAACTCCAAGGCAGAGTACAAAGTAAATGGCAGGATACTTGGTAGTGTGGAGGAGCAGAGGGATCTGGGGGTACATGTCCACAGATCCCTGAAAGTTGCCTCACAGGTGGATAGGATAGTTAAGAAAGCTTATGGGGTGTTAGCTTTCATAAGTCGAGGGATAGAGTTTAAGAGTTGCGATGTAATGATGCAGCTCTATAAAACTCTGGTTAGGCCACCCTTGGAGTACTGTGTCCAGTTCTGGTCGCCTCACTATAGGAAGGATGTGGAAGCATTGGAAAGGGTATGTAGGAGATTTACCAGGATGCTGCCTGGTTTAGAGAGTACGCATTATGATCAGAGATTAAGGGAGCTAGGACTTTACTCTTTGGAGAGAAGGAGGATGAGAGGAGACGTGATAGAGGTGTACAAGATATTAAGAGTAATAGAGTGGATAGCCAGCGCCTCTTCCCCAGGGCACCACTGCTCAATACAAGAGGACATGGCTTTAAGGTAAGGGGTGGGAAGTTCAAGGGGGATATTAGAGGAAGGTTTTTTACTCAGAGAGTGGTTGGTGCGTGGAATGCACTGCCTGAGTCAGTGGTGGAGGCAGATACACTAGTGAAGTTTAAGAGACTACTAGACAGGTATATGGAGGAAGTTAAGGTGGGGGCTTATATGGGAGGCCGGGTTTGAGGGTCGGCACAACATTGTGGGCCGAAGGGCCTGTACTGTGCTGTACTATTCTATGTTCTATGCTCTAAAACATATTGAATAATCTGTCCTGGGTCCAGCACATCGATGCAATCACAGGGAAGGCAGGCCAGAGACTTTATTTTCCCAGGAGGTTTGGCATGTCACTGAACAGTAAAAATTTTCTACAGACACACTTTAAGTATCCTGACTGGTTGCATCTTGGTACAGTAATTTGAAAGTAAGAATCTTCAGAGAGTTGGATATATTCAGCCCGATATGTCATGGGCACATCCTTCCCCACCATTGGTAGTTACCACGTGAGGTGCTGGCCCAAGAAGGTAACATCCATCATCAAATATCCCCACCATCCAGGACATTCCATCTTTCGCAGCTACTGTCAGGCAGGAGGTTTAGAAGCATGAAGAACCACACCACCAGGTTCAGAAACAGCTACTTCTGTTTAACCGTTTGGTTCCTGAATCAATTGGCACAACCCAATCACTACAGTAGGATAACATTATGAATACTTTGCACTTAAATGGACTTTTCTGTTTGTTCTAGTAACTGTATTTCTTGTAAAATTGGGTATAATTTATGCTTTCTTGTGAATGCTGCTTATGTGATGTTATCTGCCGTTATTGCTGCTGTAAACAGTTTTTCAGTGTACCATGCATGCATATACTTACGCATATGACAGTAAACTCAAATTTGACTTGACTTTGATGGCAAAACTGGTATAATAAAACAATTGTCTATGAAACACTGAGTCTGACTCTGCAACCCAGAAGGGAAGGTGGGGGGGGGAAGAGGCACGCTGTGGTGATAGGGGATTTGTTAGTTAGGGGAACAAACAGGAGGTTCTGTGGATGAGAACAAGATTCCCAGATGGAATGTTGCTTCCGGGTGCCAGGGTATGAGACATCTCAGATCGGGTCCTCTGCATTCTTAAGCATGAGGGTGAGCAGCCAGAGGTTGTGGTCCATGAAGGTACCAATTACGTACCTAGGAAGAGGGATGAGGTTCGGCAAAGTGAGTTCAGGGAGTTAGGTACTAAGTTAAAGGGGTTGGGGGGACCTCCAGAGTTGTGATCTCGGGATTACCACTTGATCTGCTATTAGGGAAAGAGACAGCGCAGGTGATCGAAGTTTGTGCTGGGAACACTTTTCATCTAGTGATCACAATGCCATTTGTTTCGAAGTAAGTATGCAGAAAGATAGGCCTGGTTCGCAGGTTGAGATTCTAAATTGGGGAAAGGCCAAGTCTGATGGTATCAGCAATGATCTAGTAAGTGTAGATTGGGAAAAGGCTGTTGTTTGGCCTTGCTAAGTGTACTTGGTAAGTGAGAGGCCTTCAAAAGTGAAATTTTGAGAGTGCAAAGCTTGTGAGTGCCTGTCAGAATAAAAGGTAGAGATATCAGGGGTAGGGAACCTTAGTTTTCAAGAGATTTTGAAACCCTACACAGATTACAGAGGAGGTGGTGTTTGCTATCCTGAGGCAAAATAGGATGGATAAATCCCCAGGGCCTGACAAGGTGTTCCCCCAGACTCTGTGGGAAGCAAGTGCAGAAATTGCCAGGGCCCTAGCAGCTTAGCAACAGGCGGGGTAGGAGAATAGCCAATGTTGTTCTGCTGCTTAAGAAAGGCTCTAAAAATAAACCAGGAAGTTATAGGCTGGTGAGCCTGACATCAGTAGTGGGAAAGTTATTAGAAGGTATTCTAAGGGACTGGATATATAAGTATTTGTATAGACGTGGACCGATTAAGAATAGTCAGCATGGCTTCAAGTATGGTGGTCATATCTAACCAATCTTACAGAGTTTTTCAAAGAAGTTACTGGGAAAGCTGATGAAGGTAAGGCAGTGGATATTGTCTTCCTGGACTTTAGCAAAGCATTTGACATAGAATAGAAACATAAAAAAACCAACAGTACAATACAGGCTCTTTGGCCCACAATGTAGTTTTATACATATAAAAAAATGGAAAAGGTTATATGTGTGAAAAAAGTACATGATAATTGTGAACTCCTTATCCAAATAAAAATAAAATTAAAAAAAAAGAAATTACCTAGGGTACCCATAGCCCTTTATTTTTCTAAGCTCCATGTACCTATCCAAGAGTCTCTTAAAAGACCCTATTGTACCCGCCTCCACCACAGTCACTGGCAGCCCTTTCGACGCATTCACCATTATGCGTAAAAAAAACTTTACCCCTGACATCTCCCCTGTACCTACTTCCAAGCACCTTAAAACTGTGCCCTCTCATGTTAGCCATTTCAGCCCGGGGAAAAAGCCTTGACTATCCACACGATCAATGCCCCTCATCATCTCATACACAAGGTTCCACATGGGAAATTGGTCAAGAAGGTTCAGTCACTCTATACAAGATAAGGTAGTAAATTGGATTAGACATTGGCATTGCGTGAGAAGCCAGAGAGTTGTAATAGACAGTTGCCTCTGTGACTGGAGGTCTGTGACTCGTGGAGTGCCACAGGGATCAGTGCTGGGTCTGTTGTTGTTTGTCATTTATATCAACGATCTGGATGATAATGTGGTTAACTGGATCAGCAAATTTGTGGATTGGAGGAGCAGTGGACAGTGAGAAAGCCTATCATGGCTTGCACAGGGATCCAGACCAGCTGGAAAAAGGGGCTGAAAAATGGCAAATGGAATTTAATGCAGACAAGTGCAAGGTTTTGCACTTTGGTAAGATCAACCAGGGTAGGTCTTACACAGTGAACAGAAGGCACTGAGGAGTGTGATAGAACAAAGGGATCTGTGAATACAGGTCCATAATTTATTGAAAGTGGTGTCACAGGTAGAGAGGGTCATAAAGAAAACATATTAGCCTTCAGAATTCAGAGTATTGATTACAGGAGATGGGATGTTATATTTAAGTTGTATAAGACACTGGTGAGGACTAATTTGGAGCATTCTGTGCAGTTTTGGTCACCTACTTATAGGAAATATGTAAATAAGGTTGAAAGCACATAGAGAAAAATTTCAAAGATGTTGCTGGATCTGGAGGATCTGAGTTATAAGGAAAGACTGAATAGGTTAGGACCCGACGCAGACTGGGAGACTGCTTTGCTGAACACCTACGCTCTGTCCGCCAGAGAAAGCAGGATCTCCCAGTGGCCACAAATTTTAATTCCACATCCCATTCCCATTCTGACATGTCTATCCACGGCCTCCTCTACTGTAAAGATGAAGCCACACTCAGGTTGGAGGAACAACACCTTACATTCCGTCTGTGTAGCCTCCAACCTGATGGCATGAACATCGACTTCTCTAACTTCCGCTAAGGACCCACCTCCCCCTCGTACCCCATCTGTTACTCATTTTTATGCACACATTCTTTCTCTCACTCCCCTTTTTCTCCCTCTGTCCCTCTGACTATACCCCTTGCCCATCCTCTGGGTTCCCCGCCCCCACTTGTCTTTCTCCCTGGGCCTCCTGTCCCATGACCCTCTCGTATCCCCTTTGCCAATCACCTGTCCAGCTCTTGGCTCCATCCCTCCCCCTCCTGTCTTCTCCTATCATTTTGGATCTCCCCCTCCCCCTTCCACTTTCAAATCTCTTACTAACTCTTCCTTCAGTTAGTCCTGACGAAGGGTCTCGGCCTGAAACATTGACTGTACCTCTTCCTAGAGATGCTGCCTGGCCTGCTGCATTCACCAGCAACTTTGATGTGTGTTGCCCTCTCATGCTTGCCATTTCAGCCCTGGGAAAAAGCCTCTGACTATCCACACGATCAATGCCTCTCATTATCTTATACATCTCTATCAGGTCACCTCTCATCCTCCATTTCTCCAAGGAGGAAAGGCTGAGTTCACTCAACCTATTCTCATAAGGCATGCTCCCCAATCCAGGCAATATCCTCGTAGATCTCCCCTGCACCCTTTCTATGGTTTCCACATCCTTCCTATAGTGTGGCGACCAGAATTGAGCACAGTACTCCAAGTGGGGTCTGACCAGGGTCCTATATAGCTGCAACATTACCTCTCGGCTCTTAAACTCAATCCCACGATTGATGAAGGCCAATGCATCGTATGTCTTCTTAACCATAGAGTTAACCTGCATAGCAGCTTTGAGTGTCCTATGGACTAGGACCCCAAGATCCCTCTGATGCTCCACACTGCCGAGAGTCTTGCCATTAAAGCTATATTCTGCCATCATAACTGACCTACTAAAATGAACCACCTCACACTTATCTGGGTTGAACTCCATCTGCCACTTCCCAGCCCAGTTTTGCATCCTATCAATGTCCCGTTGTAACCTCTGACAACCATCCACACTATCCACAGCACTTCTAAACTTTGTGTCATCAGCAAATTTACTAACCCATCCTTCCACTTCCTCATCCAGGTCATTTATAAAAATCACAAAGAATAGGGGTCCCAGAACAGATCCAGGAGGCACACCACTGGTCACCAGCTTCCATGCAGAGTATGGCCCATCTACAACCACTCTTTGCCTTCTGTGGACAAGCCAGTTCTGGATCCACAAAGCAATGTTCCCTTGGATCCCATTCCTCCTTACTTTCTCAATAAGCCTTGCATAGGGTACCTTATCAAATACCTTGCTAAAATCTGTATACACTACATCTACGGCTCTACCTTCATCATTTGAAAAGTTGGATTGTAAAGTTATGGGCCAAAGACAAGCAAATGAAGCTAGTTTGGATAGGACATCTTGATCAGTATGGATGAAATGGGCTGAAGGGCCTGTTTCTGTGCTATATGACTCTATGACTATGGCTCAATTTATAGGAGTATATCTGAAGAAACCTAATGATAAACTACTCAATTCTTTTATTGTTAATGAATGTAACTCACCCTAACATTGTCAATGTTCCTTTTGATATTTGATAAGAACATATCAATGTTTTTCAGGTTTTCAAAGATTATATAATGTTAATTTTCTTACAAAATATGTCACATCAGAGTTAGTAATATTGAAAGTCATTTGCTTGCATTTGATGTTGTTACTGTTTTAATCAATTACACTGTTCCTGCTTTAAAATTGTTATACATTATTTATGAGAGAGAAAGTGAAGTAGATTAGGTGCAAAAATAGGCAAAGAAACTCTAAGGATTGAGCAAAAGAAACAAGTTGTAAAAAAAATGCAGCAAATATATAAGTGATTAAAACAAATAAATGTACCACAATATACAGTATGTAGCTGAACAATTTGTTTCAATATAGATGAATCTATGGAGACACATTTTGCTACTCTTTGGAAGATAAGACCCTAAAAGTAGTTGCACAATACTGTAATTCAAAGGGCAAGATATGCATATCGCTTAAATTGGTGAGACAGAATAAAAGGGCTTTAATAACCAGACATTGCGGTAATTTCTGTGTGGCTAGAGTTGAATTGTAGAGGAGTTAAAGTTATGTAACAACTCATTTATACCATGTTTGTAATCCTGTGCACATTTCTGGTCAACATTATAAAAAAGGATAAGGAGCAATATTTCTGGTACTGACTTGATATACTTAAGAAAAAAATTGAATCAAATTGTGCCGTTTTTGGTAAAATCAGAAGAGAAAAGTGATTGATGGAGATTTTTTAAATTATTAGAAAATATATTGAAAGGCTAGATACAGAAACGCTAAGTATGCATGGAGCAGGCGGTTGGCATGGTAGGGAGTCAAAAACTTGGAGTATTGACCCGGACAAATGGAATAGGAGATTTAGGAGAGCTGCATTGCCAGAGAGTGATTAGAACATGGGTCTTGCTAATACCGGATATTGTTGAGGAGAGTAGCATAGATGCTTTTAAGGGGAAGCTACATCAGCAAATGAGAGAAAGAACTAAGTTTATGTTTGATTGAGTTAGATGAAGAAGCTTGCGAGGAGCTTATTGAAAAAAAATAAACCAGTTTGGCCACTTTGTCTGTTTCGGGTCAATGCATTTGTGTAATTAGAACATATAACATAACATAAATCTTCAGCGCACAATGTTGTGCCGACCATGTAACCTACACTAGAAACTGCCAAGAATTTCCCTACCACATAGCCCTCTAGTTTTTAAGCTCCATGTATCTTGAAAGACCCTATTGTATCCACCTCTACCACCTTCGCTGGCAGTGCATTCCACACATCCACCACTCTGTGTGTGAAAAACTTACCTCTGACTTCCCCTTTGTACTTACTTCCAAGCACCTTAAAACTATGCTTCCTCGTGTTAGCCATTTCAACCCTGGGAAAAAGCCTCTGACAATCCACATGATCAAAGCCTCTCATCATCTTATACTCTTCTATCAGGTCACCTCTCATCCTCTGTCGCTCCAAGGAGAAAAGGCCAAATTTACTCAACCTATTTTTCTCATAAGGCACGATTTCCAATCCAGGCAACGTTCTGATAACCCTCCTCTGCATTCTCTCTATAGTGGTGAGGTGACCAGAACTGAACATAGTATGCCTGAAATGTCGACTGTACTTTTTTCCATAGATGCTGCCTGGCCTGCTGAGTTCCTCCAGCATTTTGTGTGTGTTGCACAGTACTCCAAGTGGGGTCTAGCTAAGGGCTTATATAGCTGTAATATTACCTCACGGCTCTTGAACTCAATCCCATGGTTGATGAAGGCCAACACACCATACACCTTCTTAACATTGTCAACCTGCGCAGCAGCTTTGAGTGTCCTATGGACACGGACCCCAAGATCTTGCTGATCCTCCACACTGCCAAGAGTTTTACCATTAATATTATATTGTGTCTTCAGATTTGACCTACCAAAATGAACCACTTCACACTTACCTTGGTTGAACTCCATCTGTCACTTCTCAGCCCAGTTCTGCATCCTATCGACGTCGTGCTGTAACCTCTGACAACCTTCCAGACTAGTCACAACACCCCAACTTTTGTGTCACCAGCAGACTTACTAACCCACCCTTCTACTTCATTTATAAAAAAAATCACAAAGAGGAGGGGTCCTAGAACAGATCCCTGCGGAATACCACTGGTCACTGTCCTCCATGCAGAATATGAACCATCTACAACCACTCTTTGCCTTCTGTGTACAAGCAAATTTTGGATCCACAAAGCAAGGTCTCCTTGGATCCAATGCCTCATTACTTTCTGAATGAGCCTTGCATGGGGAACCTTATCAAATGCCTTACTGAAATCCAATATACTCGATATCCACTGCTGTACCTTCATCAGTGTGTTTTGTTACATCCTCAAAGAATTCAATCAGGTTTGTAAGGCATGACCTGCCCTTGACAAAGCCATGCTGACTAAACCTAATCAGCTTATGTCTCTCCAAATACTCATAAAACCTGCCTCTCAGGATCTGCTCCAATAACTTGCCCAGCACTGAAGTTAGACTCACTCCACTTCTGTAGAAAAAATTGGAATTGGTTTGCAAGTTTCTGTGACACTAGTGTTATAAGCAGGCAGTGAGAAAGCAGATGTATATATGATATATATTATCAAATTTTGTAGCAAACTCATCCAAACAACTTTCATGGAGGTGATTCTTCCCTTCTGGCATAAATTAAAACTGTGCAGGTAAGAAGCTGAAAGCAGTTTGCCAATTTTCTTAACTTAACTGCTATTCTTACATATGAAGGCCTGAAAGTGATATCTTGTGATAATCATACATGCAATGATTATTTCAGAATTAATTATCATTAAATGATATTATCACTATGCATTGTATTTTAGCCACAAAAACCCATTTGTCTTGAGCCAGTTGCAATATAAGCAGGTCGAGAACATCAGAATATAACTACTCAAGTAACATCATGCCTTAAAATACAAAAAGATTTATTATTCCTTGTAAGCCATATCTGTTTCTGGTTATTCAACATAGATACAGCATTTTAGATAAGCTATGAAGGGAACAGGAAATTGGTAAATAGCTACTCTTAATCAATTCTAATCTGCTTTCACTGTTGGAGCTTCTGGGTGTGGAATGATATAATTAAAGAAGGTGGACTGCTTATCGTCAAATTTACTCAAAAGCTAGCAACTCATACTGAATAGTGCACTCAGGCAGAAAATTGCCATATGCATTGTTGGTACAGAAATTTCTGAAAATTTTAATGGATATCAACAAGCCCTGGCTATAATGCTCACTGTGTTTTAATTATAGTTAAAATGTATGTACAAATCAGAATCAGATTTAATATCACTGGCATATGTCATGAAATTTGTTAACTTTGCAGTAGCCATACAATGCAATACATGATAAATATTAAAAAAACTGAGTTACAGAGGTGTGTGTGTGTGTGTATATATATATTAGTTGTTAAAATAAGTACGCAAAAACAGAAATAAATAAAATAGTGGGGTTGTGATTTTATTTGGAAATCAGATGTTGGAGGGGAAGAAGCTGTTCCTGAATCACTGAGTGAACGCCTTCAGGCTTCTGTACCTCCTTCCTGATGGTAACAATGAGAAGAGGGCATGTCCTGGGTGGTGGGGATCCTTAATGATGGATGCCGCCTTCCTGTGACACTGCTCCTTGAAGATATCCTGGATACTACAGAGGCTAGTACCCATGATGGAGCTGACTAACTTGACAACCTTCTTTGATCCTGTCCAGTAGACCCTGTACCAGACGGTGATGCAGCCAATCAGAATGCTCTCCATGTCAGAATAACTTAATTTTGTTTTCTCTACTGGTCTCATTAACTTTGAATCTCTTACAGGGAAATTTTTTTACAAAGTGAAACAAATAGATGTTAACACCATTTAAGAGCTGTAACGGAGATGTCAGCATTTCGATACCAAAGATTTGCCCTCCTTCAGCAGGTGCAGTTATTTGTTCTTGATCTATGAAGTGTAATGATACAGTATATAGGATAGGTGACTTTGAATGAAATTTAAAAATGTGATTGATCAAATGTTAGATTGATTCACATTATCAGGGAACTAATAAAATTATATGCCACAAATGAATAATCATTAATGTTTTTAAGTGTCCTTTGGTTAATTGAATTCATTTTCTACTGAGCATGGCTAGATGTTGTTTGACCTACACCAAAGAGGAATTCACACAGAGCCTCATGTTCTAGCCAAGAATAAGAAGCAAATTTTTACAGCTAAGTGTCTGCAGATAGGCTTTCAAAGTGTTGATTTGACAGCAATTAAAGCCATAGTGTTTTCAGTTTTGGCAATTTTTCTTTAATTTTCTTTCTGAAATTATTAGATAACTAAATGCTAATTTTCTGAAAGCTGTGAACAACTGCCTATACAAATGGGGGTAGTGACAATTGATGACGATTGCAACTCAAACAGCTAATAGCAATAATGAGCCAATGAAAACTCAACGTGCACAATTAACATAAACCATCAAGTCAATTTCACAAGTTTACAATATAGATAAATCCCTATAATGTTCTAGGTCAGCGGTTCACAGACTTTCTAATGCCATGGATCTCTACCATTAAGCAAGGGGTCTGTGCTTACCCCTTGCTAACCAAGTTAGGAAACCCTGTCTAGGTTAATAACCGTTTGGAACATTTGCTGTACACAGTCTAAGCCATTGGGCGAAGGCTGAAGGATTTACAATAATTCAGATTTTGGACTACGCCCCTGGAAAGTAGATTCTAACAATCTTTCCAATTGTAAAAAATCCCCGGAAGTACCTAAAAAGGCAACAGCAAACAGCAGATTTGAAAGTGTTTTATAAATGCACTTTGTATTTTATTGATGAAAAGGTTTTTCTTCAATTGACTTAATTCTCCTTTCTATAATTCGCCATGTTATGGGTGCTATACAAACACAATATATCATAGTTGCAACACGGCCTTGTTTTATAGAACAAGGAACTTTCAAAAGACTAAAGTTCTGCACAATTGGCATGAATTGTTTATATGTTTAAGACTTAATCTAACTGCAGAGAAAAGTTATATAAAAAGATTGAGCTTTGGCATTGTCAAATTTAAATCACAGTTCTTATAACAATGTCCCTGTATCGATTAAAATACAGGCCCTACCTTATATTGACTTAAGATTTAGATCAATAGTCATACATTTGTAACTGAAACATTTCCAATTTGGTAACACCTTCAGGTACTTAAGTATGATAGAAAATCCAAGTGCACCTGGAGTCAAACAGTGTATCAGTCACAATGATATACAAACAATGTAAGAAAGACTGTGGGCGATTCCAGTATTTTCTGCAACAAACCCATTGTTTATTACTAACTTTTATCCACTCCAGATTGGGATCACTTTCTAGAGTGTACATGTTTGTGAATTATCATATTGTCAATGATTTGTCCATTTACAAAATACCTTTCAGATTGCATCACTTCCATCTTGGGTTGATAGAAATTTGTCCCTCAGCCTGTGATTCCTAGCCACTGTTTAATTCTGCAATAGAATACTGACAACTCCTGGGCCACCTTCCGACTCTTTCTTCCCCTTCATCATGACCACTTAGATTTGCCTCTGTAGTGTAGCATGACCCAGTTCATCAATTGGTACCACCATCACTCTTAACCATTTTATCTTCAAGTTAATGCTGTCCTGGCTAAACTCTATAAACTTGTCTCTTTGCTTTTCCTCTCTCAATCTCCTAAGGCCCATCAACCCGTTTAAGCAGCTCCCTTCAGATCGACTCGTTACTTCTATTATAATTGTTCAACTCTTTTAAATCTAAATTCTCTGCATTATTCCGTATGACATCAGAGTTGTAAAGAATGGATCTGCATGAGCAGTGTGCAAGAAATGATTTTCAGGGTCCCTCAATACAAGTGACAACAATGAACAAAATTACCAATTTACAATTTACTTCATACTCCAGTAAGTGGCAAATTTAAAATTCCTATCCTTATTTTCAAGCTGCTCTAAGGAATTACTCTTCTATTCTCAGTAACCTCCCTCCAATCTCCACTGCTGAGAATTCCACCATTCCCTAGCCTCTTGGGAACCCCAGGTCTCTCCCTTTTCCCTTCTCCCCATCACTCACCATTACTGTCACCTTGTCAGTTCTCTTCCTAAATCTCTTCAGCTATTTCACCCCCGTTGGGACACTCCACATGAACAATTCGGCAGAGTGTGACAAATCTTATCTCACTAGAGCAGAAGTGCCAATTGTTGCTGGCATGGTACCGTTTCTCTGCTTCCCATCCAGACAACATCTATTTCTCAGATATAAATTGATTGGGGTGAGGGAAGCCCCACCCCCAACACACACAATGTGCAATTACACTCCTGGTAATTAGCTAACACCGCTGGGCACGTCACATATCGATTTGCTCTGTAAAAGTGCTCTAAGTTACCATTTATTTTCCACTCTCACGGCTCGCCATTCTTTTGGGATTACTGTATCCCATGATTTATTGTTGGAGTTGTGGTAGCTTTGGGCGCGGCTTCTCGTTGCCAGTTGGTTTTTATCCGCTTTCTGCCTCTATATAAACATTTACATTGAGTGGCGGTGCAGCTGCTCCGAGCTCGACACAGCCATTGATCGGGACTTCGCTTGTGTGCAAACTCCCGAAGAGTGCTTTGCAAAACCCTCTTATCCCAATGCGTAATGCTGCCCACAAACACTACAGTTGAACACAAATCTGGAGAACTAACCGCCCCTTTTATTACTCTATAATCTGTGTAGTGCCGCGTCTGAAATTTCTTTAATCGCTCCGACCAGACGCTTGAGCTACGGTCAGCTCCCAGTTCAACCACCCCTGTTCTGTCACCCCACCTGCTCCTCCTTTTCATCTTCACCCCCACTTCCCGAACCTCTCAGCCTCTCCCAGGTTGATGAATGAATCACCGTGACAACTGACAGTGCGCTCTCAACTTCTGGATATTAAACGTAAAGGGGAAGTTACAATCTGGCGCTTTGATTCAAACACATTTTAACCATTTCAGATCCAGTGTGTGTGTACTAGTCAAAAGTCGAAAATAACGATTACAGCAACACAGCCGCTTGTAATTTAAACTCTCCTTACATTTCACGTGTTTTTGCGCTTTTTTATTACTACGGATTTCATCGATCTCGCTCTTCAGTTACCACTCAGCTTCCTCACACTCGTCAGTCTCGTCCCGGTCTTTGCGCCCCATCCCTCTCGACCGGTAGTAAAGATACTTGCCTTCACTCCTTCCCAGCTCTGACACCTCTTTCCGCCGGGCGCTCGCGTTCTCCTTATCCCAGGGTCCCGTCTATGGAAAGCCCCAAAACGAAGTGAGATTAAGGCTGTGCCTCCTCCTTGTAGTTTGTCATTGGAAACATTGCTCTCCGTTAAAGAGCGACAGATGTATAACAGCGAGAATTCATGATATGAATAGCGACAGGCAGATCTTTTACCGGGGCGGGAACTGAATTACATCATCGCCAGGCTAAACGTCAGATTAGAAACCACAGCTTCAGTGCAATTTTTAATGCACTGATTAATTCATATCATTAGAGGCTAGTGTTTGCTGCGTAATTCACAACTTTTCTATTCATAAGCTATATTGAAAACAAGGAAAATGATGCATAACATTGGAGACTTTTTTATGCACATTAATGTTTCTAATAAGAAACAAGAAACTTTCCTCAGCTTTATTCTCATTATACGCTCCTTCATAGAACCATAGAAACCATAGAAACTACAGCACAGAAACAGGCCTTTTGGCCCTTCTTGGCTGTGCCGAACCATTTTCTGCCTAGTCCCACTGACCTGCACACAGACCATATCCCTCCATAGACCTCCCATCCATGTATCTGTCCAATTTATTCTTAAATGTTAAAAAAAGAACCCGCATTTACCACCTCGTCTGGCAGCTCATTCCATACTCCCACCACTCTCTGTGTGAAGAAGCCCCCCCCCCAATGTTCCCTTTAAACTCCCCCCCCTCACCCTTAACCCATGTCCTCTGTTTTTTTTCTCCCCTTGCCTCAGTGGAAAAAGCCTGCTTGCATTCACTCTATCTATACCCATCATAATTTTATATACCTCTATCAAATTTCCCCTCAATCTTCTACGCTCCAGGGAATAAAGTCCTAACCTATTCAACCTTTCTCTGTAACTGAGTTTCTCAAGTCCGGGCAATATCCTTGTAAACCTTCTCTGCACTCTTTCAACCATATTTATATCCTTCCTGTAATTTGGTGACCAAAAACTGAACACAATACTCCAGATTCGGCCTCACCAATGCCTTATACAACCTCATCATAACATTCCAGCTCTTATACTCAATACTTTGATTAATAAAGGCCAATGTACCAAAAGCTCTCTTTACGACCCTATCTACCTGTGACGCCACTTTTAGGGAATTTTGTATCTGTATTCCCAGATCCCTCTGTTCCACTGCACTCCTCAGTGCCTTACCATTAACCCTGTATGTTCTACCTTGGTTTGTCCTTCCAACATGCAATACCTCACACTTGTCTGTATTAAACTCCATCTGCCATTTTTCAGCCCATTTTTCCAGCTGGTCCAGACTCTGAAAAGCTTCCTCACTGTCTACTACACCTCCAAACTTTGTATCATCAGCAAATTTGCTGATCCAATTTACCACATTATCATCCAGATCATTGATATAGATGACAAATAACAATGGACCCAGCACTGATCCCTGTGGCACACCACTAGTCACAGGCCTCCACTTGGAGAAGCAATTCTCTACTACCACTCTTTGGCTTCTTCCATTGAGCCAATGTCTAATCCAATTTACTACCTCTCCATGTATACCTAGCGACTGAATTTTCCTAGCTAACCTCCCATGCGGGACCTTGTCAAAGGCCTTACTGAAGTCCATGTAGACAATATCCACTGCCTTCCCTTCATTCTCTTTCCTGGTAACCTCCCTGAAAAACTCCAATAGATTGGTCAAACATGACCTACCACGCACAAAACCATGTTGACTCTCCCTAATAAGTCCCTGTCTATCCAAATGCTTGTAGATTCTGTCTCTTAGTACTCCCTCCAATAACTTACCTACTACCAACGTTAAACTTACTGGCCTATAATTTCCCGGATTACTTTTCAATCCTTTTTTAAACAATGGAACAACACAAGCCACTCTCCAATCCTCTGGCACCTCACCTGTAGACAGCAACATTTTAAATATTTCTGCCAGGGCCCCTGCAATTTCAACACTAGTCTCCTTCAAGGTCCGAGGGAACACCCTGTCAGGTCCCAGGGATTTATCCACTTTAATTTTCCTCAAGACAGCAAGGACCTCCTCCTTTTCGATCTGTACAGTTTCCATGATCTCACTACTTGTTTCCCTTAATTCCATAGACTTCATGCCAGTTTCCTTAGTGAATACAGATGCAAAAAACCTATTTAAGATCTCCCCCATTTCCTTTGGTTCCGCACATAGCCAACCACTCTGATCTTCAAAAGGACCAATTTTATCCCTTACAATCCTTTTGCTCTTAATGTACCTGTAAAAGCTCCTTGGATTATCCTTCACTTTGACTGCCAAGGCAACCTCATGTCTTCTTTTAGCACTCCTGACTTTTTTCTTAAGTATTTTCTTGCACTTCTTATACTCCTCAAGCACCTTATTTACTCCCTGCTTCCTATACATGTCATACAACACCCTCTTCTTCTTTATCAGAGTTGCAATATCCCTTGAGAACCAAGGTTCCTTATTCCTATTCACTTTGCCTTTAATCCTGACAGGAACATACAAATTCTGCACTCTCAAAATTTCTCCTTTGAAGGCTTCCCACCTACCAATCACATCCTTGCCAGAGAACAACCTGTCCCAAACCATGCTTTTTAGATCCTTTCTCATTTCTTCAAATTTGGCCTTCTTCCAGTTAAGAACCTCAACCCTAGGACCAGATCTATCCTCGTCCATGATCAAGTTGAAACTAATGGTGTTATGATCACTGGAACCAAAGTGCTCCCCTACACAGACTTCTGTCAATTGTCCTAACTCGTTTCCTAACAGGAGATCCAATATTGCATCCCCTCTAGTTGGTCCCTCTATATATTGATTTAGAAAACTTTCCTGAACACATTTTACAAACTCTAAACCATCTAGACCCCTAACAGTATGGGAGTCCCAATCAATATATGGAAAATTAAAATCCCCTACCACTGCAACTTTATGTTTCCTGCTGTTGCCTGCTATCTCTCTGCAGATTTGCTCTTCCAATTCTCGTTGACTATTGGGTGGTCTGTAATACAATCCCAGTAATGTGGCCATACCTTTCCTGTTTCTCAGCTCCACCCATAAGGACTCAGTAGACAAGCCCTCTAATCTGTCCTGCCTGAGCACTGCTGTAATATTTTCCCTAACAAGCAATGCTACTCCCCCACCTTTCATTCCTCTGCCTCGATCACATCTGAAACATCAGAACCCTGGAATATTAAGCTGCCAGTCCCGCCCCTCCTGTAGCCAAGTTTCACTAATTGCTATAACGTCATAACTCCACATGTCAATCCACGCCCTCAACCCATCCACCTTCCCCGCAATACTCCTAGCATTGAAATATATACACTTCAGAAGATTTTTACCACCACTCACAACCTTTCTATTAGCGGATTTGCTTGAACTTTTAAAATCATTTATTTTCACCCCAGCCACACTGTCAGCTCTGGCACTTTGGTTCCCATCCCCCTGCAAATCTAGTTTAAAGCCTCCCCAATAGCACTAACAAACCTCCACTGTGGGTTAAACGGTGTAGAAAGTGTTCAACAAAGCTGCTTCTCCGTTTGAGAAAATGAATGAAGAAGAAAACTGGAAATGATGGTTATCTGAAATGAAGTAAGAAAATGCTGGACGTACTCAGCAGGCCGGGGAGAGAAAGGTAATGTGTCAGGTTGATGACTACTTATCATCGAACATATTTTCAAGAAGCCAAACATATTTTTCAAAATTACAGGAAGGGAGAATGCAGTAGGAAACTGATTAAGCATAGTCTTATGGAAAGTTGGAATAGGTTTGAGAGGCTGAGTGGCCAAGTGGCCCACTCCTTTTACTTTCTATGTTCAAAATCTGTATGGTGCCAGTGGTGCTACTGACAACCAAGAGAGGATGGAGTATTGATGGAGAGTGAAGAATTGAGTTAACATTACAGGAAAATGAACTTTAATCAGAACAGGTTGGGTTTGATACAGATTGGATGAGCTGGTGTCCTGAAACCATTGAAATAATTGTTGGATTTTGACAGCTGAATCACCCCATTCTGAAGATCAGATACAGTGCCTTGAACTTGCTTAGTGCCCTTTTCCTTAGAATAGTGATTCCATGAAGTAAAATGTCAGCGTTCACTTGTACCCCAGCAAACATTCACAGTATTACCGGATGGTTCTTAGTACACTTGCCTCTGACTGACATCAGAAAGTAACTGGATTTTTTACATCTTTCTATGATCTTTCTATCTTCAAGAAGTGGTGCTGCAAGAAGGTGACATCCATCATTAAGGGCAACCTTGAGTTTCATCTCTCAAAACGCAGCCACAAAATAAAGAAAACCAAAATAACCCATTAAAAATTGAGAGAAATATCTTGAAAGGGTGGGGAAATAGGTTTAATAGTAACTTTCAAAATAGACTAGGAAGTACTGTAAGTTCATCTTGAAGATGCCAGAATGGTGGAGTTGTGGTACATCAGTTGCATTTTCAAAGTGTTGGCAGAACTAGGATGGGCTGAATAGCCTGCTGACTGAATCTGTAGACAATTGAGGACATAAAGCCAAAGAAGTACAGTTGTTTTATTTTACGAGTGAGGGGAAGTGATGAGTGTTGGTAGGTTCTGTGGAAAAGCAGGTTGCTCTTTTGTTTGCAAGACTTGATTGATATCTAACCCAGGGAGATATTATTACCACTCCTAGTTATAAACATACCCAAAGAAAATGAGTATAAATAGTTTCTATCCAGTTCCTAAAGTTCAGGGAATAGATTTTTGTTTTTTTTTTGCCTAAGCATAACATGGACACTGAAGAATGAATGTATGTGATTTGCATTGAACAGTTTCCATATCAGGTAACCACAGCTGACTATTTCCATAATGCCAGTTAGTCAGCTGGGTGGCAAATCCACAGTAGACACTATTACCTGCCATTAAACTAAACGTTTAAACTAACGTTTGTAATGATGTTTGAAGTGGAAAATGAAGGTATAGGACAGTACTTTCCAGCACAGTTTTAATCATTTTTGGATGATTTGATTTCTAAGGTAAGTTAAGGTTTTTTTTTATAAGTCTGTTATTTTTTACTGTGTTGACAAGTTATACATAAGGCTTGTGGTTCTTAGTTGTGGGAATTTGGGAAGAGAAAGAATAGCACATAATTTTAAGAAGCTACCGATGGATGAGAATGCACAGAGGTCTGTAATTATATTTTAACCTGTTTATGGAATACTCTTTCTTCCTCAGTCAGAAAATGATGTAACGTATGCTCCTAAGTGATGGAACACACCATTTTACCAGTCACAGAATAATTAGGGTGTAACTCCTAGTAAATAATAAAAAGAACTATTAACAGAACAATTCATTCCAGCAGGAAATCCTTTAATTATTCACTAGCAGTCAGAAAAATATCGGAGCAGGACGGATTGTAAATTATTAACTCATTCCACTCACGTTATTCATTCAGTATTTGATTCAAATCCATAATTGGTGATACACATTGCATCCAGATTGTGTTTATTTATTTTACTTTATTTCTACATTTTTATTATTTAACTCATTTTCTTTAGCATTGGATTGTCTAAATTTCACATGTACTTTGAAAAACATTTTGAGAACAGTGAATGACACAATCACAGTGCAAGTCATCATCTGATACATTATTCTCATTATATTCATGGAATGAAACAGTGATTCTAAGTTTGGGGAAATATTCCTTCGGATGCTGGGTGCATGGAATTCAATTGCCTGACGACCAATATTGACAATGCACTACAGTCAATAGAAGAAAATCCTGTTTGCTATAATTTTCCAATTTAAAGCTGATGCTCCAAAATAGGTAATTTCCATCAAGAATATTTTTTATGGATGGTAAATTTCATTCATGTTCAGAATATGATGGTAACATGGAGGGGAAATCAAAATGGGTGATGAATGCAGGACCGAAGGTGTTATATTTGGTTGCATGCACCATATGGAATAATGTAGATGATCTTGTACTGCAGTTAGAGATTAGCAGGTATGACTTTGTGGGCATTACTGAGTAGTGGCTGGACGAAGATCATAGCTGGGAGCTGAACATCCAAGCGTATATATTGTATCAATAGGACGGGCAGGTAGGCAGAGTGGGAAGGGTTGGGTGGCTGTCCACCCCAAAGATGAAGAAATATTTAAAAGGGAGGGGGAGCTAATTGTTGCTGACAAGGGAAGTCAAAGACAACATAAAAGTAAAAGAGAGAGCGTATAACAGAACAAAAATTAGTGGGAATTAGGGGATTGGAAAACTTTTAAATACCACTAGAAGGAAACTAAAAAAAAATGGAGAGTAAAGATGAAATATGAAGGTAAGCTAGCTAATAATATCAAAGAGGATGCCAAAAGGGTTTTTTTCCAGATATATAAAGAGTAGAAGAGAGGAGAGAGTGTATACTATGCCGGATATTACGCTGGAGAGGTCGTAATGGGAGACAAAGAAATGACAGATGAATTTAATAAGTATTTTGTGTCAGTCTTCACAGTGGAAGACACCAGCAGTATGGTAGAAATTTGAGGATGTCAGTGGGCAGAAGTGAGTGTAGTTGCTAAATTTCTATAGATATACCGTGGAGAGCATTCTGACAAGCTGCATCACGGTCTGGTATGGGGGGAGGGTGGGGTGCTTCTGCACAGGACTGAAAGAAGCT
Organism: Mobula hypostoma; assembly: GCF_963921235.1. Taxonomy (NCBI): domain Eukaryota; kingdom Metazoa; phylum Chordata; class Chondrichthyes; order Myliobatiformes; family Myliobatidae; genus Mobula; species Mobula hypostoma. The sequence goes on along the minus strand of NC_086118.1, from coordinate 20,200,760 downwards.
GCAGTAAGTTGTAAGTCTAGTCGGCTCCATCTTGGATACTAGCCTACAAAGTGCCCAGGACGTCTTTAGGGAGTGGTGTCTCAGAAAGGCAGTGTCCATCATTAAGGACCCCCAGCACTCAGGGCATGTCCTTTTCTCACTGCTACAATCAGGTAGGGGGTACAGAAGCCTGAAGGCACACACTCAGCGATTCAGAAACAGCTTCTTCCCCTCTGCCGTCCGATTCCTAAATGGACTTTTAACCTGTGAACACTACCTCACTTTTTTAATATATATTCTGTTTTTTGCACAATTTTTAATCTATTCAATATATATATACTGTAGTTGATTTACTTAATTATTATTATTATTATTATTATTCTATATTATGTATTGCATGGAACTGCTGCTGCTAAGTTACCAAGTTTCATGACACATGCCAGTGAAAATAAACCTGATTCTGATTCTGATTTCTGATTTCTGATTTCTAAGAAGCAGGTTCTTGGGAAGTGGAAATGTCTAAAGGTAGGTAAGTCACCTGGGTCAGATAGAATACGCCCCAGGTTCTGAAAGGGATAGCTGAAGAGATTGTGGAGGCATTAGTAATGATCTTTCAAGAATCAATAGATTCTGGAATGGTTCCAGAGGATTGGGAAAATTGCAAATGTCACGCCAGTCTTTCAGAAGGCAGAGAGGTAGGAGAAATGAAATTATAGGCCATTCACCTGATTTCAGTGGTTCAGATGTTCGAATCCATTATTGAGGATGTGGTTTCAGGGTACTTGGACTGCTGGAAAATTACATGATAAAGTAGGCCAAGGTCAGCATAGTTTCCTTAAGGGGGGTGCAGCCTCAGAATAGAAGAATATCCTTTTAGAATGGAGGTGAGGAGGAATTTCTTTAACCAGAGTGTGGTGAACCTGTGGAATATTTTTGCCACAGATGGCTGGGGAGGCCAAAGCATTGAGTGTATTTAAGCTGGAGGAGAAACGTCCTTGATCAGTCAGAGCATCAAATGTTATGTGGAGAAGGAAAGAGAATGGGGTTGAGAGGGTTAATAAATCAGCCATGATGGAATGACGGACAGACTCAATGGACCTAATCTTGCCCCTATGTGGCTGTAACATATGTTGTTCCATCTATGTGGGTGGCAACATACAAGGTGCTTCTGATAACACTTGTAGAACACCCTGAGGTGGACTTGTAGCTCACAGGTGTGTTGTAGCCTTCAAACAACAAATTAGTTCTTAACTAAAGGACTGGAAGATACTTCAGCATTTGTTGAGCATCTCTGCAGTACTTTGCTTGGAAGTCTGAGGTGTGCACTTTCCTTCTGCTCTTGACTTTTCTGGTTGTTGATTGTCAGTTGTAACCTCAAAACCTGTTCCAACTTGCTGTTGATGTTTTTGGTGAATTCCCAATTATTCTTACAGTTCTGTTTCTTATCTTCACTGCTACCTTCTGTGAACCTTTCTCCTGATCCTGTGAAACACTCCCCCTTCTCTGAATCGCTTCCTCCGTAGTCTCCACAATGGCAATGAATTCTGAAGACAGGGAATCTTTTACCGTGCACAATGTCTTAGACCTCACATGTAATGGAATATCAGAGGCACTTCAGTAGCTGATGCAGTGCATGCATTTGGCCATATTTAGCCTCTGGCATATGATTCAAGAGTTCGTGGAGAGCCCCCAGCAAGCCCACTTTTTGTTACCTAACTAACCACATACTTATGAAATGCTTTAATGTTCAATTAAGTTGTCTGCTAATCCTTTCTTATAAACATCATCTAAATCCCAATATTACGTTTTTCAGCTCTCCACTGTACTTCCCATAAATGACCCAGTTATTAATTGGAAGTCATTCTGGACACTTGTATAAATATGTTTTTTCCTAGTTTGTTTTGGATTTTATTTCCATTTTTCATTCATGGCCCAGTAACTATGGATGTTACACACTTTAAAAAAAATGCCTGTTTTCTACTCATCTTTTGCCCGAATGTCTACCATTGCATCATTACCTGCCATACTCTGCAATTATCTTTTCTAATCTAATAGTGCTGAATTCCATCTTAAATTATAGAATTATCTATTTTCCATTGAAGCATTTTTATTCAAAGATTCAAAGGTGCAATTTAATGTCAGAGAAATGTATACAATATACATTCTGAAATGCTTTTCCTTCACAACCACCCACGAAAACAGAGGAGTGCCTCAAACAATGAACGCCAGTTAAATGTTAGAACCCCAAAGTCCCTCCCAGCTTCCCTCCCTCCCGCGTGTAAGCGGCAGCGAGCAACCATTCCCCGCTCCCCCCACCAGCAAAAAAAAGCATTGGCACCGTCACCGAGCACTCAAACTTGAGCAAAGCAATAGCAAAGACTCAGACTTGCATTTACCCCAAAGACTTCGCATTTTACCCAGCAGTCAACATACCACAGGTTCTCTCTCTCCCTAATAAGGGAGAAAGAGGTGTCTCCATTTTCCCAGCGAGTGGGGCGACATAACAGACAACTTGCTGGTTTACGATGTTAAAAGTCCACCACGTCGCTTTTTTCGAGCTCTGTACCCAAAAAACTGGGCACACAACTGCCCATATTCCGACTCCCCCAACAACACACGGGTCTCCTGTCATGGCACCGACCCTCGATCTGCCCATTTCCAGAGCCCGGAGATCCCATGCTTCCGAATCCGAGCCAGACTCTTAGGCCGAGCCTTTGGCGTGCCAAACAGCAACGGTTGGTTGTGAAACCCCGAGAGCAGGTTGCGTTCCTGCAAGGAATCGTAGTCAACTTGTAACTCCAGGTCAGGGTCTTCAAAAGAACCCTGAAAGGGAAAAATAGAGATATTAAAGCTGGAAATGGAGCTGTTTCTGAAGATGTAAACAAAGGAGTTGCTGTTAGGTGCCATTAACCTTCCTAAGCTCCGCCTTCCTTGTTGTAGATATCTTCTGGTATCTTTCCATAATTGCTCTAAACTGAATTTTATTGTGGTAACTGATGGTTTGATAATCCATTCCTGTAACAGTTTCCCTATTGCATATTCTTGAACTATATCCAACACTTCGCCCTTCCTTGTTGGAACTTGTTGACTGAAATTGTTCCTGTTATCGTTCATTCGTTATATACCGTGTTGTAGGTCATGGGTGATCATAGTCTTTCCATGACTATGATTGTTCTTGGCAAGTTTTTCTACAGAAGCTGTTACTGCATCTTTGAGTGTGTGCCTTCAGGCTCATGCACCTCCTTCCTGATGATAGCAAAGAGAAGAAGACATGACCTAAGTGTTGGGGGTCCTTAATGATGGATGCTCCTTGAAGATATCCTGAATACTATGGAGGCTTGTGCCCATGACGGAGCGGACTAAATTTATAACTCTCTGCAACTTATTTTGATCTTGTGCAGGAGCCCCTCCATACCAGACGATGATGTTGCCAGTTAGAATGCTGTCCACGGTACATTTGTAGAAGTTTGCAAGTATCTTTGGTGGCATACCAAATCTCCTCAAACTCCTAATGAAATATAGCCACAGTCATGCTTATCCTATACAAAATCATAGAAGCATTAGTTATATCCTAGACTGTACTGTATATTTAGAATAAAATCAAAATCATTAATCAATAGTACCACCCCCTTACTTCATTTCTTTCTCCACCTTTCTCAAGAGCTTCGTAACTAGAATAATTGAGAAACATGCTGGGTCTTGTTTAAGTGCATCTTTGTTAATGCATCCACATCGCATCCTGTGTGGTAATTGTGCCTACAGGCCGCTAAACTTATTAATTACTCTGCAGGCATTGATATAGATACTATATATTCTATTGTGTCCTTTGTGCTCTTTCCACTATGTGCTTGTTCACTGCAACACTATGTAGCAGGGGAACTTTGTACTGGACATACAAGGAATTATTAAATAGCATGTGTATAAAAAAATTATGTTACTAATATAATAGCCACAGCAGAAATAAGTAATCTACAAGATATAATGTTGTATTGAGTCCTGATGAAGGATCTCAGCATGAAACGTTGTCTGTTTATTCATTTGCAATGATTCTGCCTGACCTGCTGAGTTCCTCCAGCATTCTGTGTGTGTTGTTTTGGATTTCCAGCAGCTGCAGATTTTCTTGTGTTTATAATATTGTATTGTCTTTATACCAGACTTCCTTTAATTTTATTTATAGGATGTTTTTTAGCATAATCATCTCATGTAAATGACATCTTACCCATATTACTGCACTGCCCCTTCTCCGAGGTGCTCCACTGCCTTCAAGTTGTTAGATTTTTTTTGTCAGATACTAAACAGCAAGGAATGTCCGACAAGTAAAAGTGGATGATCAATACCATTCTCTTCAATTCCTTTCACAAAATGTTTTCTTTAGTCAACCCTCCCCCTGCAACCATATTGCATGTATTGAATTGGTCACTTCAGAATCTTGTTGAGATATTTAACCTGAGAAACTTCGGAGCATGTATTGCTGGTATTAGTAGGAAACCCTCCTCTCATTCTTGTGATTTTTCCTTACACCATTCTTACCTCAGGTTATCTGTCATGCTGGCATGGCTATGCCTGGGCTTAACAATTCCAGATCACTCCCTCTTTTCATTCTATGCAAATGTGTTCTTGGCCAAAGTTCAGTCGCCTATACCCCAACCGCACCTTCTCTTTCTTCCATTTGCTCGTGCTTACCGGACTGCATCAGCTCACAGATAAGCAAACCTGAACATTGAAAACTGAAGAGAATTTTCATGGCCTTTTCCTTCTCATTATCTGAAAATTACTCAATTCTTCAACCCTCTATGGCATCTACACTTCTTAAATTATGATCTTTGGCACATCCCAAATTTTAGTTGCTCCTAACTTGATGGTCATCCCCTTTACTATCAAGGCCCTGTGTTCCCTCCTTAATACTTCAATCATCTCTCATCCTCTCTATAAGGTAATCCCAAAATTTATAATCCTCTGACCTGACTTCTGGTGATTTACCCTTATGCAGCTGTGCCAAATTTTGCTTCACTAGGCACTTGCAAAATACTTTGGGACATTTTACTGCATCAGAAGTGCTCCATTAACACAAGCTGCTGTTCATGTTGCTACTGTATTAATGAATATTTTATCATTTCTGTTCCCACTGCATTTTGTTCTCCATCTGAATCGTTTTACATTTCACAGTTTGAAGCTGAGGTTTTACAGAATCTGTAGTATTTTTGATTCATTGACAATATGTGCGAGGACCACTGTAATTTTCGGTTTAATTTTGGGTTAATGCATAATTTAATTAAACTTTGATTTTTTCAGATAACTTGTGCTTATTTGTTGTTCTTCAAGCGAAAGATGCAAATCCTGATAAAGGATCTCAGTCCTGAAGAAGGTTCTTGGCCCAAAACGTCAACGGTTTATTCATTTCCATAGTTGCTGCCTAATCTGCTGAGTTCCTCCAGCATTTTGTGTGTTGTGAAGGGTATCAAAGTTGTAGACTTCCATGAAATATTAGGAGCTGCCAGACCAATTATTTCATTACCATTCATAAGCTCCAAGATGTAAAGGAAATAATGTGTGTTTGTGTTGCACCTTTCACAGCCGAACACCATCCCACAGACCTTCAAATCTAATAATGTCCCTCTGAACTACACTTTTGTTACACAGGGCCTCATTTTTATGGTGTTGTTTGAGAGACAAGTTTTGTCAAAAATGTCAGGGTGGCTCATCTCCTTTTCTCCAGTGCTTTAACAGGGGCATTCACGTTGCAGTGAGAGAGAGCGAGGGAGGGAGGGAGAGAGAGAGGGAACAATGTGCATATGTAGACAACAGTGCATGCACAGACAACAGATCAATACATAACGCTAAGGGGGAGGGTTCCTGCTCTAAAAGAAATAGCTCCATACATTATACTTCCTCCCCCTTTACATTAATGCGTCATAAAACTGTATATGTACAAAACACTCAATTCCACTTTCATAAACCCATATTCCAAATAAGCATGCTTTTGTAGGGATGTGCTACACACAGAGCTAGAAATAACGACATGCAGTCTGTAAGTTGCACTCAAGACTAGTTTATTCAAACTTTGTGGCGCTGGTTTTTACGCAGTTCCGTTCCTGCCCTCTCCGGGCGGAAATGACGTCAGAGGTGCATTACAGAAGTCCCTTCCTGCGCGCGGGTTTTCTCCCCTTGCTGGTGAAGAAGAAGGCGCAGCGCCATTTTGGGGCTGGCCTCTCTGCCGACACGCCCACCATTTTGTGAGCCGGTTCGCCTGCGTAGAAGGTGGGTCGCCACACTTTCACAATAACAGTCCATAACAACTTCACAGTTTTAAAGGTTCAGTCCTTTGGTTGGCACCTCTGGACCTGTGGTGTGACATCAGCTTTGGTAGGTGTCTTGTCAATGATAACATTCTCCTCACACGTCTGGACCTGTGGTGTGACATCAGCTTTGGTAGGTGTCTTGTCCAGGACAACGTTCTAGGTTTCCAGTGTCACGTTGCTGTCAGTGACAGCATCACTGAGAGGTAAGTCTGGTGACTGTAATGTGCCCATCCTGTTGGATGCAATCAACTAAGGAGTGTGCTTTGGTTGCGCATCCAATATTTGATCCATATGATTTCTCCATGTCTGATCTCCAACATCCACTGTGTCCATCAGTGGTCCAGTTCTTGTAGGTAACCTACCGGGTGTCCACTGTCTTGTCTCACTTTCTCTTCACCATTTACACCTCGGACTTCAACTACTGCACAGAGTCTTGTCATCTTCAGAAGTTTTCTGATGACTCTGCCATAGTTGGATGCATCAGCAAGGGAGATGAGGCTGAGTACAGGGCTACGGTAGGAAACTTTGTCACATGGTGTGAGCAGAATTATCTGCAGCTTAATGTGAAAAGAGTCTTTTTTCACATGGTAGACCTGAGGAGAGCTAAGGTACCGGTGACCCCTGTTTCCATCCAGGGGGTCAGTGTGGACATGGTGGAGGATTACAAATACCTGGGGATACGAATTGACAATAAACTGGACTGGTCAAAGAACACTGAGGCTGTCTACAAGAAGAGTCAGAGCCGTCTCTATTTTCTGAGGAGACTGAGGTCCTTTAACATCTGCCGGACGAGTCTGTGGTGGCCAGTGCTATCATGTTTGCTGTTGTGTGCTGGGGTAGCAGGCTGAGGGTGGCAGACACCAACAGAATCAACAAACTGATTCGTAAGGCCAGTGATATAGTGAGGATGGAACTGGACTCTCTGACGGTGGGGTCTGAAAAGAGGATGCGTCTAAGTTGTATGCCATCTTGGTCAATGTCTCCCATCCACTACATAATGTACTGGGTGGGCACAGGAGTACATTCAGCCAAAGACTCATTCCACCGAGATGCAACACAGAGTGTCATAGGAAGTCATTCCTGCCTGCGGCCATCAAACTTTACAACTCCTCCCTTGGGGGGGTCAGACACCCTGAGCCAATAGGCTGGTCCTGGACTTATTTCATAATTTGCTGGCATAGTTTACATATTACTATTTAACTATTTATGGTTCTATTACTATTTATTATTTATGGAGTGACTGTAACGAAAACCAATTTCCCCCGGGATTAATAAAGTATGACTATGACTATGACTATGACTTCTTGGTAATCACATGCTAAGACTTGCTGTCCAATCTCGAAGCTCCTTGCTGCTTCACTTGGCAACTGGCTGGACTGTTTATTCTGTACTTCCCTTCGTAGATCTGGTTTCAGGAGGTCTATGTGAAATCTTAGATTCCTGTTCATGAACAACATTGCGGGTGTTTGATTTGTTTTTGCATGAACAGAGTTCCGCTACACAAGGAGGAGTTGTCCAGCTTGTGCTGTAGAGAAATGTCCTCCTTATCCATTGCTTTAATGGACTTTTTGAAGGTTTAGATAAACCTTTCAGCTAGTCCATTTGGTGCTGGGTGGTGAGGAGCTGACTTGAAATGCCTGATGCCATTTTTCTTCACAAACAATTGGAATTCTTCTGATTTGTATTGTGGTCCGTTGTCACTGAAAATTTGTTCTGGTAAGCCGTCTCTAGGGAAAATAGTCCTCAGAGTGGAGACAGTCTTTGCTGAGGTGGTCGACTTCATTGGTATAACCTCCAGCCACTTCGAATGAGCATCCACAGCAATCGAGAACATGGAGTCCATGAATGGCCCAGCAGGTGAGTATGTACCCTTTGCCATGGTGATGATGGTCACTTCCAAGGGTGCAGCAGTGTCTGTGGGGGTGCATTTTGAACTTTTTGGCATCTGAAACAGCTTTTGGCTAAGTCTTCGATCTGTTTATCTATTCCCATCTCAAACACCTTCTGGTTAGCATAAGTAGCTGTGACAGCCTCTGGTTAGTGCTACCATTTGGGATGCAGTTGCCCTCTTGATGTCACACTGAGAGCTTTGAGTGAGTGCCAGTCTAGTTGGATTTTTCTCAACCATTCCCATCCAAAAAGTGCTGGCCCTCCACATTTCAATGCTTAAAGCTCTATCCACTGTGTTTGGCCTCCATATGCCACATTTACCTTCAATTTGCCTTTGTGAGACACTTTTTCACCTGTGTAGGTCTTTAACATCACTGAGGTCTTCTCTAACGGTATCTTAAAAAACAGTGTGTTGTAGTCAGCCTCTGAAATTATAGTGAAAGCTGAGCTGGTGTTCAGTTCCATTCTCAGTTTTACACCAGACACATCTAGGCATGACAGTTCACCTTCGTCAGACTCCATATTGTCTGTTTCACATTCGCTCACTTTATGCATTTGCTTAGTTTTGTGTGTGAAACTCCTCACTTGGTGTGGTTTTTCTCTTTGTAGTGTTTTTTATCTGCCTTGAACACTCTCTCTATGTGACCTTGTCTGTGACACTTTCTGCAAACTTTTTCTTTGAACCGACAGACATTTGCATCATAGGAGGATTTGCCACATCGATAGCATTTTTGGGTTTTTGCTCCATTCAGGGACATATTGTGCATTTCACTTTCTAAACCCTTTTTCTGTAGTTCTGCTGCTTCCTTTGCCACAGTTTCTAATGATATTGCAATGACCAATGCCCATTCTAAAGTTAGGTCTCATTTGAGTGCTTTGATTATGCATGCCACATGCAAGCCTGTACCTTAATGCATCAGAAAGTCCATCTCTAATTACACAGTACTGGAAAATTTACGCAGTTTTGCAATGTTTTCATCCTTTGACTGGTTCCTTTTGTAAAATCTAAACCTCCCAGCTATTATCAGTGGTTTAGGACTCAAATGATTTTGTAAAATTGTCACAACTTTATCAAACATTTAGCTTGCTTGCTTTGCAGGAGTTACTAAGTTGCATAAGAGATTGTACATTCTTGTACCCATTAAGCTAAGAAACGTAGGGGCTTTCTTTTGCTCCTCCACATTTTTCATGTTACAATACAGTTCCACCCTTTTGATATACGACTCCCAGCCTTCATTAGCACCATCAAATTTGTCAACTTTCCTGACCAAAACCTTTGTCACGTTATTTTTACTTTTAATTCAGTGCGTCTTTCACTGTGTACTGTGCTGTACTCACGACTTTGTTAGTGTCCGTGACAGCTTTCTCATGCTGTTTAACTCTCGCTGTTTTGTTCTGCAACTGTCAGTGCAGTTCATGATATTTTCTGACCTTCAGGTTGGTATTCAGAACAAAATAGAAGCACACACTCAAGAGATGGCTTTAACTGGTGTATTCACCTTGCAGAGAGAGAGAGAGAGAGAGAGAAAACAAAGCGCATGCATAGACAACAGCATGTGCTCAGTCAACAGACTAATAATGCTGCGGGGTGGGGGAGGGTGGTGATCATGGCTCTAAAAGAAATAGATCCATACATTACCGGAAATTCGAGGATTGGGAAGCTATTAAAAACCAACAGTAGGCAACTAAAAGTGTCGTTAAGAAGGTAAAGTTGGAATACGAAGGTAAGCTAGCCAATAATATTAAAGTGGATACCAAAAATTTCTTCAGATACATTAAGTGTAAAAGAGAGGTGAGAGTGGATACAAGACTGTTGGAAAACGATGCTGGAGAAATAGCAATGGAGGACAAAGAAATGGTGGACAAACTGGATAAGTATTTTGCATCAGTCTTCAATGTGGAAGGCACTAGCAGTATGGTGAAGTTACCATTACTAGAGAGAAGGTTCTTGGAAAACCGAAAGGTGTGAAGGTAGGTAAATCACCTGGACCTGATGGTGTATTCCCCAAGGTGGCTGAAGAGATTGTGTAGGTATCAGTAATGATCTTTCAAGGATCACTAGATTCTAGAATGGTTCTGGAAGACTGGAAAATTTCAAATGTCAATCCACTCTTCAAGAATAGAGAAAATCAGAAGAATGGAAACTACAGGCCAGTTAGTCTGACCTCAGTGTTTGTGTAGCTGTTGGAGTTGATTATCAAGGATGAGGTCTCAGGGTACTTGAAGGCACATGACAAAATAGGCAGTAGCCAGCATGGCTTCCTCAAAGGAAAATCTTGCCTGACAAATCTGCTGGAATTCTTTGAAGAAGTAATGGCAGGATAGACAAAGGAGAATTGGTTGATGTGTACTTGGATTCCAGAAGGCCTTTGACAAGGTACCACACATGAGGCTGCTTAACAAGCGACGAGCTGATGGTATTACAGGAAAGATTCTAGCATGGATAAAGTGGTGGCTGATTGGCAGGAGGCAATGAGTGGGAATAAAGGGAGCCTTTCTGACTGTCTACTAGTGACTGGTGGTGTTCCACATGGGTGTGTGTTAGGATTGATTCTTTTTAGGTTATATGTCAATGATTTGGATGATGGAATTGATGGATTTGTTGCAAAGTTTGCAGCTGATACAAAGACAGTTGGAGGGGCAGGTAGTTTTGAGGAAGTTAGAGAGGCTACAGAAGATCTTAGACAGATTAGGAGAATGGGCAAAGAAGTGGCATATGGAGTACAGTGCCCGGAAATGTATGGTCATGCATTTTGGTAGAAGAAATTAAAGGGTTGACTATTTTCTTAATGAAGAGAAAATACAAAAAATTGAGACACAAAGGGACTTGGGTATCCTTGTGCAGGATTTTTAAAGGTTAATTTGCAGGTTGAGTCTGTGGTGAGGAAGGCAAATGCAATGTTATCATTCATTTCAAGAGGGCCAGAATATAAAAGCAAGGATGTAATGTGAAATGTTATAAAGCACTGGTGAGGCCTCACCTGGAGTACTGTGAGCAGGTTTGGGCCCCTTATCTTAGGAAGGATGTGCTGAAACTGGAGAGGGTTCAAAGGAGGTTCATGAAAATGATTCCAGGATTGAATGACTTGTCATACGAAGAGTGTCTGATGGCTCTGGGCCTGTATTCACTGGAATTCAGAAGAATGAGGGGTGACCTCATTGAAACATATTGGATGGTGAAAACCTTGATAGAGTGGATGTGGAGAGGATGTTTCCTATGGTGGGAAAGTCTAAGACCAGAGCACACAGTCCCAGAATAGAGGGGTGTCCTTTTAGAATGGAGATAAGGAGGAATTTCTTTAGTCAGAGGGTGTTGAATTTGTGGAGTTCTTTGCCACAGGCAGCTGTGGAGGCCAAGTCTTTATTTATATTTATGGCAGAGGTTGATAAATTCTTGATTGGTTAGGGCACTAAGTGATATGGGGAGAAGGGAGTTTGGGGTTAAGAGGAAAATTGAATCAGCCATGATGAAATGGCAAAGCAGACTTGATGGGCTAAATGGCCAAATTCTTCTCCTATATCTTATGATTTTATGGTCTTATGATGGATCAATCCTGTGAGCAGATTGCCTCATTACCAAGCACCAGGCCTTGCTTGGCTGACAGTGAGTGATGTTCTCCCCATCAGACCATTCCTGTCCAGTTGGAGTCTCATACCCAATGCACATTGCCCTAAGTACAGCTGTGATGCGGCTGGAACAGTCACCCAACTCTCTGTGGATGGTTCGTTTGCAAAGGAGCTCTGGAATTTTCCGGTATGATGACGGTGCACTCAGTTGCACTGGCCTTTCCCGGTTCAAGCAAGGTAATTGTTCGTTCTTTGCACCTTTTTTAGGATCGCAAGACGCAGCTGGAAATTAAGAACATCAAATACTGGAGGTTTACCCCATTAGTGAGTTGCTCGATAGCCATGGAGATGCAGGCTATGTTGTCGCCTGGCCTTGCTGCGTGCTGTTGTTGTTCAGAGGCGGTGCATGGTGCAATTGATTGTCTTGGACATTGTTCTATTGGGAGGACTGATGTCAGGGAAGCCGTGTAGTCCTGGTTGTTGCATGGACCAGGCCCTCATGCCGTAGGGTCTCTTGTTGGAGATGAAGAGTGGTGTGGGAGAGACCAGAGGCTTCTGCTTCCCTCCAGTGTTCGCATGGTGGAAGACAAACAGGGCCAGGGCAACATCCCATGCACCTTCAATCTACAGCCCATGCTGCTCAGGGACTTGGGCTATATTTTTTTTGTAACTCTTTGTTTTTTTGCTGTCGTAACAATATGTGCTATGTGCTGTGGGCTGTTGGTACTGTGTTTTGCACCTTGGCCCCGGAGAAAGGCTGTTTCACTTTGATGTATTCATGTATGGTTGAATGACAATTAATCTTGAACTTGAACTCGAAAGGAGTGTAAGAGTCCTTGTCAAGGTCCAAAGCAGTTAAGTAAGAGAGGAGCAACACACATCAAACTTGCTGGTGAATGCAGCAGGCCAGGCAGCATCTCTAGGAAGAGGTACAGTCGATGTTTCGGGCCGAGACCCTTCGTCAGGACTAACTGAAGGAAGAGTTAGTAAGAGATTTGAAAGCGGGAGGGGGGGGAGATCCAAAATGATAGGAGAAGACAGGAGGGAGAGGGATGGATCCAAGAGCTGGACAGGTGATTGGCAAAAGGGTTATTGGAGGATCACGGGACATGGAGTAAGAGAGGACTTTCTCATCTAAAGGCTGTTCCCAAGGATGCAAACTTAGACAGACACCAGTGGTGGGTGAAAGATCAACACGTCGGAGAAAGCTGGATTTTAGTCTGCTCAAAACATTTTGGTCTTTTAGTACAATAAGGTACTTCTAAGTGAAAGTTGCCGGGTGACTAATTCCATGCTACAGGAAGAATTTACATACTGAGGGATGCACAGGAGTTGGTGCCACCAATGCAAGGGCAGCAATCTAGAATCCTACCATCACCAGACACTGTTAGGCTGTAAACAGCTCCTCAAGTACATGGTAAATGTATAGACTACCTTCAATATAAAGGAAAGCATATACTATTTGGTATTTCATGCCAATATATTTATATGAATAAAACATATTTTTGAAAAATAAATATAAATTCACCTTTAGTCTTGGGACAGAGAATGGTGGTAGTAATTAACAAATGTGCTAATTTGTCCACGTTGCCATAGCAACCTCTCTGACAACAACTACTTAGACACAGCTGCTGGAGCTTCAGTCAGAGTCTGTGACTATTGGAACAATGTGGGTCATTTCAAAAATGAACAGTTACGAGTCCATGTTTAAAGTTTAAGTTTGTTAAACTTTACCATCTGTTGGTGCCTCTGTTTGTAAGGCTCCCATTCCCAGCTTTCAACTTTTATCTCCTTTTCTTCAGTTAATTTCAGATTTCACTGCTCTCAGATGCAGTGGTCTTTGCAATCCCCTTTCAGTCAGCACCCTTACCACCTTTATTTTGCAACTTAAATCCTTTCCTGTTACTGATTTCTGCCAATTCTGATGAAAGGTTGTTGACCTGAAATGTCAACTCCGTCCCCACATCCACTGTCCTGCTGTGTAGACCTTGCAGTTTCTGTTTCCACTCCAGATTTTCTGAAGCTGCTGTATTTTGCTAATGGTTATAATGTTGTTCACCTACCTGCTATCACACAGCTCTGAAAGTTTCATTATTTCATCGATTCCTCCCTCTCAGAACTATCAGCATCTTTGTTTTGCTGTTGAATAGAGTAATCTCGTGACCTACTATTTTGTAGCTGGTGCACAAAGATGCAGTAGAAACATGAAACCTGTGGCAATTATATTTGTAATCACATTTTCATTTGATAGCTATAATGCAATTCCTGAAATGACCCAGCTTGGGATTGACAGAGAATATAAGAATTTAGATGAAAAAAAATCAGGGTTTAACACTCTATTTTCAATGATGAACCATCCTTTGTAATTAATGTTTTACTGCTGAATTCACCTCAGCAGGTACAATGACAAACAAGAGAAAATCTGCAGATGCTGGAAATCCAAGTGAGCAGATACAATGAACCTAATTGAGAAAGCATAGTGATGTAATTTTAGCTGTAATTTATTTAGGAGGGAGTGGATGAGAAATACCTGGAGTATGATTGGAATATCTGACTATTATAGCTGCAAGTGAACTACCAAGTTGTTTTCATAAACCATCTGACAATAGCTGCAATAAAAGCAGAAGATGCTGGGAATATTCAAGCAGTCGGGAAATCATACAGAAGGCAGTGGATCCGGCCCAATACACCATAGGTAAAACCCTCCCAACCACTGGGTACATCTGCCTGAAACATTGCTGTACGAAGGCAACAATCATTATTAAAGATCCTCACCACCCAGGCCATGCTCTTTTCTCACTGCTGCCATCAGGGAGAAGGTACAGGAGATTCTGGACTTGCACCACCAGGTTCAAGAACAGTTACTACCCCTCAACCATCACGCTTTTGACTAAAAGGGGATAGTTATACTCATTTAAGGACTCTTTCATTTTATTATTTCATGCTCGTTATTTATTGGTATTTATTTATAACTGCACTTGCACAGTTTGATGACCATTGATCCTTTTTACAGTTACTGTTCTATAGATTTGCTGTTTGCAGGCAGATAAAGAATCTCAGGGTTGTATGTGGTGACATGTATGTACTCTGATAATAAATTTTACTTTGAACTTTGATCTATGGAGAGAGAAAAACTGGGTTTACATGTCAGGTCAATGGTCAATTAAGAATGCAAAAGTGAGTATAAACTCCCAATGAAGTGTCATTGACCTGAAATGTTAACTGCTTCTCTTCCCACAGATACTGCCTGATCTGCTGAGTATCGCCAGTTTTTTCTGCTTTTATTTCATATATTCAGCATCTCCAGTTTTTCTTGATTTCCAATTTGCAATTGACAACTTTGTTCCCTTATAGATGCATTCATAGATTAGTTGCCAATAACCTGGATTTCTGGATGCACTAGGCAAGCTCTTAGCTTTGACTGGAACTGCTGAATTTACAATTATGCTCAATGCTGCTTCCTCCCATGGTAGGAAGAGTCAGCCTACCATTTTTCTTCTTTCAGTAAATTGCCTTGGAAAATTTTAAAGATATGACATAGTAGTTAAATATTTTCCAATCTTTCCATCTTCAGTATGTGATCTGTTTGTAGTGTTCAGTTTCATCAGGAACCTTGGACCACTTTTGGCCCTGAAATACACTGTCCACTTGGAGCCTGTACCAGAAGCCTGAGGCCTAAGGTTCATCCGTTTTCATTGGGCAATTGCTTGAAAGTGTCAAGGCATCCAGAGTCATAGTGGTTTACAATCTGAAAAAGGGCCCTTTAGCCAATCGAGTCTATTGACTACCGATTACCACTGACACTAATCCAACATTCAGCCCCTTTTTATTCTTCCCACTCTCTCATCAACTCTGCCCATGTTCTACCACTCATTTACACACTAGGGGCAGTTTATAATGGTCAATAACTTACCAACCCCTATGCCTTTGAGATACAGGAGGACACTGTAACACCTGGAGGAAACTCATGCAGTCACAGAGAGAATGTGCAAACTCCACTCGAGATAACATCTGAGGTGAGGATTGAACCTGGTGCTGTGAGCCACAATGCTGCAGCCTGCCAGTTTGAAAAATACTGAGCTAGACCAGTTGCTAGCTGCTGCAAGGGTGCTCGTAGGATGAGCAGGGAGGATAAAACCATTTGTGAGCTATCAGGAGCCTTATGTTGTCCCGACTCACTATGAGAGTAAGTGTTTAAATATTTACATTTTAGTTTGGTTTAGTTCTGTAACACTTGCAAGTAGCCTCAGTTATACAGCTGCTAAAATTGCCCGAGCGTTGCACCTCATAATTGTGAGTCGGATATACGGAAGCTGGGGCACTCCTAGGACACACTTTAGTTGGAAAATTGATGCTTGTGCCTTCACGTCGCAGCAATCACTCCCTTTCGCTCCAAAGGCAGAGTTTTTGCCTCACTGTGGATGAACAGAGTATCAGAACAGACAGTGCCTCTTCAGCCATTGCAGGCTTTGAGGATTAAAAAAAAACCTAATCATTTACGAAAAACAGGATTGCACAAAACAAATTGATTTAAATTTCTTGTATAGACCATTTCCTTTGAATTTCGGAAGCTGAGTACATAGGGCAGATGCTACAATACAGCACAAAGGGCGCTACAGATTGATGTTGAGTTTCTAGGCAACTTCCAATGTGCAGCAGTGTCCCTTTATAATTCAGAGTGATTGGTTTCTCATGAAGAGCACATCTATTCAAAGCAGTGTAGTCTAATGCCACACACCATCTGTCATGACAAGGACTTAAAATCGACGTGTGGGCAGCTCAATCTTCCAAATCCAATGTCAGCCCATGGGCACAATACAATTTATCCCACATGGTTATATGAAATTTCAAAGATCACTGACCCATCCCTTCCTCAATATGGAAAAAGAAGCTGGGAAATAAATATCTTTGATAAAGGGAATGCTCTCACCCGCATCTCCTCCATTTCCCAGACCACAGCACTTATCCTATCATCCCGCTTCCTTAACAGTGATTGAGTTCCTCACCTCCCACCTGATGAGCCTTTTCATCCAACACATCATTCTCCGCAAACTCTGCCATCTTCAGCAGGCCCCTGCTGCCAATACGTCTTTACCCGCCCCCCCCCCCACCAACATGCTGCTTTCCATTGGGATCACTCTCTTCGTGATTCCCTTGTCCAATTGTCTCTCCCTACTAATCTCCCTCCTGGCACTTATCCCTGCAAACAGCAGAGGTGCTACAGCTGCCCTTTCACCTCCTCCCTCATCTCCATTTAGGGCCCTAAATAGTCCTACCTGGTGAGGCAATGCTTCACCTGCGAACCTGTTAGGGTTGTCTTCTGTATCCGGTGCTCCCGATGTGGCCTCCTCTACGTTGGTGAGACCCAACGTAGATTGGGGGACTGTTTTGTCGAGCACCTTCAGTCCAACCGCAAAGAGCAGGACTTCCTGGTGGCCAACTATCTTGATACCAAAGTTGAGGAGTCCGCATCGTGAGCACTGGATACAATAGACAACCTTAAACAGATTCGCAGATGAAGTGTTGCTTCACATGGAAGGGCTGTGTGATGGAGAGCAATTTGATAAGCGGACTCCTTACGCTCTCACGCAAACATTGCCTCGTCACTCTGGTGTCGTTGCCGTGAGTGTACACACTTCAGTGTTGCCCCTGGTATTCCCACTGTTTTCCCTCCACCTTGCTCCATCCGTACACTCAGTGTCAGACACCGAGGTCTGGTGATTTAATTCTTTATTTGTATTTCAGTGCAAGTGAGCAATTGTGTTAAGCATTCTGCTGTTTCACACTGTCATTCCCTGGCAGCCATGTAGTGTCCGCTGGGTCTTAAACTAGGCTGATGCACTTGGGTTGGATTTATGGAGCCTTTCTCGCTATACAAGGTGGAATATTTCATTTCTTTAGTCATGGGATGTGTAAATGCATATATGTTGTTTGTATACTGTAGTTAAGGTAGATACTTCTGTTCATTTTTTAATATGATTCTAACTACATTGTGGGGTGTGTCATATTCTAATTCACGTGCAGTCTTATGTTAACCTTATGAGTAATTAAAGATGGTATGTCCTAACGCCAAATAAAAAGGCGCTCTTCGCCCTCAGTGAGAGAGATCGGGGCTGCCAGGAGTTCACACTGGACAAGTGTTCTCTTGTAGATATCATTTGTAAATATTGGCATTTTTATTTTCACTGATCTTCACGAAATTTTGTAAGATTGGTTTTTAATGCACCTGGTAAACAGCCTTGCGCTAAAGCGCTAAGCGACTCCTGCCGTTTATCTTTGGCCCTGAATGGAGGTAAGGGGCAGGTGTAGATAATATATCATTTTGGTCTTGAGAAGAAAATCTGGAATGGCATCATTTTTGTATGAAATCAATTTTTTATTCCTGCTAATTGAGCCAATTGAGACTGAAAAGAAAAGGAGAGAATAATTACAGGAAATTAGCCTCACGGTGTTTAATTTTGATCACTTGTTTAACAATACAGGCAGGTTGCCGACAGTAAATCAGAATCGTTTAATATCACTGACATGTGACATGAAATTTGTTGTTTGCAACAGCAGAGCAGCGCAATTCATAAAAAATACCATGAAATACAAAACAATAAGAAATATAAATAAAATACAATTAAGTAAGTAGTGCAAAAGGAAAGCAAAAAATAGTGAGGTAGTGTTCATGGATTGGTTCACTTTCCCTTCAGAATTCCAATGGCGGAGAAGAAGAAGCTGTTCTTAAAACACTAAGTGTATGTCCTTAGGCTCCCGTATTTCCTCTCTGATGGTGGTAATGAGAGCTTTTCCCAGTGTGTGGGTCCTTAATGACGGAAGCTGCCTTTTTGAGGCATTGTCTTCTGAAGATGCCCTCAGGGGTGGTAAGGCTAGTGACCATGATGTAGCTGCACACACAAAATGCTGGAGGAACTCAGCAGGTCATGCAACGTCTATGGAAATAAATAAACTGTCGATGTTTTGGGCCGAGACCCTTCATCAGGACTCTGTGATGAAGGGCCTCGGCCCAAAACGTCGACTGTTTATTCATTTCCATAGATGCTGCCTGGCCTGCTGAGTTCCTCCAGCATTTTGTGTGTGCTGCTTGGGTTTCCAGCGTCTTCAGATTTTCTTGTTTATGATGGGGCTGGCTGAGCTTGAAACCTTCTGCAGAAATTTATTAGCCTTTGGTGACAGATCAAATCTCCTTAAATTCCTAGTGAAATACTATTCCATCCCAATGAATTGTTTCTGTACTGTAGGAAAGGCACTTAAATCCAGCTTAGAAAGGGGGTCGCATTCTGCTACGAAGTTCAATATAAGAAATCATTTTTGTTTAGAAAAATCTACTTTAAACCAAGGTTACAATAAAGTAAGTATTTATTGCAATATTCAAACTATCATTAAACTGGAAGAGCCAAATTATCTTTTTTATTTTTCAACTCTTGCTCACCTAATGTTTGCCCAAGTTCACAGTGTGTTGTATTACCTGGATACAGTTTCCTTTTCATTACAGGTCACCTGTCTATTATCACCCATACCTCCCTTGTTAACCCATTGCTGAATATTCATTCTGCAGCTATTAAATTCAGCAGTTATTCTTTTCCAATGCTTCTATATGCAGTATCAACCAATTTTGCATTATTATTTTAATTACTGTCTGCAAAACTCTGGAAATTTTCATCTCCAATTCCTCAATGGCTTATTTATCTCAGGGGGATATTTTGAACTTTATTTGCAAATAATTATAACATCTTATAAAATATTATAAGAGGGAAGAGAGAAGAAAGGAGAATAGGATGAGGAGAGAAGGGTTAGGATGGTAAGGGTCTTGTAGGCAACTGTGAAATTATGAAGGCATGACATTAGAGGTGCAAAGGGACTTAGGAGTCCTTGTGCAAGACTTCCAGAAGGTTAAATCACAGTTTGAGTCTGTGGTAAAGAAGGCAAATGCAATGTTGGCATTTATTTCAAGGGGAGTAGAATATAAGAACAAGGAGAAAATGCTGAAGCTTTATAAGACACTAATGTCGCACTTGGAATATTGTCAACAGTTTTGGGCTCCTTATCTCAGAAAGGATGTATTATCATAGGAGAGAGTCCAGAGGAGGTTCACAAGGATTATTTCAGGAATTAAGGGGTTAATGAAGATTTGGGCCTGCACTCACTGGAATTTAGAAGAATGTGGGGAATCTCACTGAAACCTACTGAATGTTGAAAGGACTAGATAAGATGGATATGGAGAGGATGTTTCCTCTGGTAGCCAGAACTAAGGACACAGCCTCAAAACTGAGGGGTGACCTTTTAGAAAGAGAGAATTTTTTTAGCCAAAGAGTTGTGAATCTGTGGAATGCCCTGCCACAGACTGCAGTGGAGGCCAGATCTGTGGGTATATTCGAAGTGGAAGTTGATAGGTTCCTGATTGGTTGGGGCATCAAGGGATATGGTGAGAGGGCAGGTGTATGGGGTTAAATAGGATCCAGGATCAGCTATGATTAAATGGTGGAGTGGACTCGATGGGCTGAATGGCCTAATTTTGTTGCTATATCTTATGAATTTATGGTCTTATGACAACAGCGTAAAAGATTGCCAAGGGGAAGAAATAGGTGGGAATGTTTTAGAAAATATTATCAACTATCAAATAAATTATTGTGCTTTTGTTGTGATGTTTGGCATTCTCCCCAATACCCACTCGAGCTACTGCAGCTGAGCTTTTTTCCTGAAGTTAAAAATGGCAACGAGTGTGTTTGTTGCCTGCTAACAAGAAAATCAGTTCTGTATTATGCAAGCAACACACACACAAAATGCTGGAGGACCGCATCAGGCCAGGCACCATATATGGAAAAGAGTAAACAGTCAACGTTTTGGGCTGAGACCCTTCATCAGGACTGGGGAAAGAGATGAGGTCAGAGTAAGAAGCTGGGCGAAGGTGAGGAAGAAGTACAAGGTGGTAAGTGATAGGTGAAGCCAGGAAAGGAGGTTGGGCTGTGGGGCAGGGTGAAGTAAAGAGCTGGGAAGTTGATAGGTGAAAGAAATAAAGGACCAGAGAAGGGGAAACCTGATAGGAGAGGGTAGAAGATCATGGCAGAATGGGAAGGGGAGGAGCACCAGAGGGAGGTGATGGGCAGGTAAGGAGATAAGGTGAGAGAGAGAAATGGAATGGGGGGAATGGTGAAGGGGGGGCAATTACCAGAAGTTTGAGAAATTGATGGTCAGGCCCTGCCTCCTCCTTCATGATTCCGCAATTTCTATTTTGCTCTCTCACCTTATCTACGTACCTGCCCATCACCCCCTCTGGTGCTGCTCCCCCTTCCCTTTCTTACATAGTCTTCTACCCTCTCCTGTCAGATTCCCCCTACTCCAGCCCTTTATCTCTTTCACCAATCAACTTCCCAGCTCCTCACTTCACTCCTCTACCACTCCTGGCATCACCTACCACCTACCACCTTGTACTTCTTCCTCCCCTTCCCCACCTTCTCATTCTGTCTTCTCTTTTTTCCCCCGTCCTGATGACGGGTCTTGGCCCAAAACGTCGACTGTTTACTCTTTTCCGTGGATGCTGCCTGGCCTGCTGAGTTCCTCCAGCACTCTGTGTGTTTTGCTTTGGATTGCCAGCATCAGCAGAGGGTCTCGTTTTCTGTATTATATATTGTGCTTGGCTGACCCCTGGTGGCCAAAGGTATTAAATCTCCTAAAAAAAGAAATTGTGCCAAGACCACGCTCCAGGGAAAGTCTACAAATACTGTGAGGCAGGGAAGACATATGTTCCTTGTAACAAGAAATTATTTTATATTTTAAAACAATGTGTGATTTTACAATTAAAAATGGAAAATACAAAAGCAGCAGCTCATATTGATTTTGCAATTGTAAGGTGATTGTTCAAGGTGGTTGTGCTTGCGTTGTTCCAGGAATGCCATCACGAAAAGAAACTGGCACTGGGCTACATGGGGTTTATTGAGTGATGGATTTTGAAGCTACTGGGGGGGGGGGGGTTGCTGAAAAAAGATGACTTCATTAACATACAAATTGAAACTAATGGTGTTTTATACATTATGTTACTAAGAGATGACACGTTGATGAGAAATAAGAGGAAACAAGGATAAATCTGTGGGCAAGATCAGTTTCTTTGGCTACGAATGCATAGGTGGGAATTGCTCTGTTAAGACCCTAGGAGACTTGGTAAGCACAGGCTACCCTGTGTCAAAAGAATTCACACACAGACATCTCAAGATGTAATGATCCAGTGGCTCGGACAAACAAAAAGGAAGGTCTGTCATAGGGTGGCGATCAGGAGAAATTGAATAATACAAGGGATGGTGGTCCTGGCTGACAGGGAGTGGTATAAGCTGGTGGATAATTGGAGGAGGTTTAAATAGAATACAATCTGAAAGAGATAAAGAGAGAAAAAGATGGAACGAGAGAGAAAGCAGGTCGTTGGAAATGAGAGCTACGAGACTGGGATGGCTGGTTATCTGAAATTGTCATACTCGGTGTTGAATCCAGAACGTTGCAATATACAGAAGAAGAGCTGTTCCTTCAGCTTGTTTCAAAGAGCAAGTTCAGGTCAGAAAGGTTCCACAATGATAAAGTCAGGCCTGATGTGAGTTCAGAAAGCACATGTTCAGCAGATCATTTGAACTGGACATGTAGCAGTTGAGTGGTCTCCTGTTTTCAGCCGGATATATGGAGTACAGCAGGGGTCACTGCACAATGCTGAATATCAAGGCTGTCACCTGAAGTTCCTCTTTATTTAACAAAATGACATTCAGGCTGACTATTTTATCCTCATGGCTATAGCTGCAGAGCTTGGCCAGCTTAATGGGGATCAAAGGATAAACATTAACTTTGAGCAAGAGTATAAATTCCATCTCACAGAACTGACATCTCACAGAAGGGGAATGTTGTTTCATTATCTCCCATTGCAACAAGTTAGCATCCACACACAAGGATGCTGTTGGAATCTTTTTGATTCTCTGTAGACAACAGATTTATTTTCTCAAGAGACACAATAGGGAGAATTTACTGATCAGTCTTCAGTTTGTAAAATGCAATGTTTATTTATTTTTTGGGATAATTTACAATAACCAATTAACCTACCGACTGTGGGAGGAAACTGGAGCACCCGGAGGAAATCCATATGGTCAATGGAAGAACGTGCAAGCTCCTTACAGGCAGTGGTGGGACTTGAACCTGGGTCACTGGCACTGTAAAGTATTGTATTTAAGTACTAAGGAGGATAGGGAAGGTGGTGGTGCTGTAAGTGGGGCTGACCTGCCAGAGAGCTTCTGAATGTTGTGTTTCCTGCGGCAACTACCTTAGCCATCCTTCACAGCTGCTACTGGCTTTAATGAGTAACTATCTTGGGCTGAATGTAGGCCAATATTTCAGGCAGCTAAACCTCTTAGAAGATTCCATTTTATCAATCAGTTTATGCTAGCCAAATTGAAAAGGCTAGTTTTTCTGAATGGCACTTTAGGAAAGGGAAAATTAAGCAAAAGTTTGGATTTGTTCAAAGTTCAAAGTAAATTTATTACCAAAGTACATACAGTATATGTCACCATATACAACCCTGAGATTCATTTTCTTGCAGGCATACTCAATAAGTCCAATAACCATAACAGAATCCATGAAAGACCTTACCAACAGGGCGGACAACCAGCGTGCTAAAGGCAGCAAACTGTTCAAGTACAAACAGAAAGACATCATAATAATAATTAAGCAATAAGTGTTGAGAACACGAGATGAAGAGTCCTTGAAAGTGAGTACATGGGTTGTGGGAGCAGTTCAGTGATGAGGCTAGTGAAGTAGAGTGAAATTAGCCCCTCTGGTTCGAGAGCCTGATGGTTGAGGGATAGTAACTGTTCCTGAACCTGCTGGTGTAATCCTAAGGCTCCTGTATTTTTAATTGGGGAAAGGCAAATTATGAGGCTATAAAGCTAGAACTTGCGGGTGTGAATTGGGATGATGTTTTTGCAGGGAAATGTACTATGGACATGTGGTCGATGTTTAGAGATCTCTTGCGGGATGTAAGGGATAAATTTGTCCCGGTGAGGAAGATAAAGAATGGTAGGGTGAAGGAACCATGGGTGACAAGTGAGGTGGAGAATCTAGTCAGGTGGAAGAAGGCAGCATACATGAGGTTTAGGAAGCAAGGGTCAGATGGGTCTATTGAGGAATATAGGGAAGCAAGAAAGGAGCTTAAGAAGGGGCTGAGAAGAGCAAGAAGGGGGCATGAGAAGGCCTTGGCGAGTAGGGTAAAGGAAAACCCCAAGGCATTCTTCAATTATGTGAAGAAAAAAAGGATGACAGGAGAGAAGGTAGGACCGATTAGAGATAAAGGTGGGAAGATGTGCCTGGAGGCTGTGGAAGTGAGCGAGGTCCTCAATGAATACTTCTCTTCGGTATTCACCAATGAAAGGGAACTTGATGGTGAGGACAATATGAGTGAGGTTGAAGTTCTGGAGCATGTTGATATTAAGGGAGAGGAGGTGTTGGAGTTGTTAAAATACATTAGGACAGATAAGTCCCCGGGGCCTGACGGAATATTCCCCAGGCTGCTCCATGAGGCGAGAGAAGAGATTGCTGAGCCTCTGGCTAGGATCTTTATGTCCTCGTTGTCCACGGGAATGGTACCGGAGGATTGGAGGGAGGCGAATGTTGTTCCCTTGTTCAAAAAAGGTAGTAGGGATAGTCCGGGTAATTATAGACCAGTGAGCCTTACGTCTGTGGTGGGAAAGCTGTTGGAAAAGATTGTTAGAGATAGGATCTCTGGGCATTTAGAGAATCATGGTCTGATCAGGGACAGTCAGCATGGCTTTGTGAAGGGCAGATCGTGTCTAACAAGCCTGATGGAGTTCTTTGAGGAGGTGACCAGGCATATAGATGAGGGTAGTGCGGTGGATGTGATCTATATGGATTTTAGTAAGGCATTTGACAAGGTTCCACACGGTAGGCTTATTCAGAAAGTTAGAAGGCATGGGATCCAGGGAAGTTTGGCCAGGTGGATACAGAATTGGCTTGCCTGCAGAAGGCAGAGGGTGGTGGTGGAGGGAGTACATTCAGATTGGAGGATTGTGACTAGTGGTGTCCCACAAGGATCTGTTCTGGGACCTCTACTTTTCGTGATTTTTATTAACGACCTGGATGTGGCGGTAGAAGGGTGGGTTGGCAAGTTTGCAGATGACACAAAGGTTGGTGGTGTTGTAGATAGTGTAGAGGATTGTCGAAGATTGCAGAGAGACATTGATAGGATGCAGACATGGGCTGAGAAGTGGCAGATGGAGTTAAACCCAGAGAAGTGTGAGGTGGTACACTTTGGAAGGACAAACTCCAAGACAGAGTACAAAGTAAATGGCAGGATACTTGGTAGTGTGGAGGAGCAGAGGGATCTCGGGGTACATGTCCACAGATCCCTGAAAGTTGCCTCACAGGTGGATAGGGTAGTTAAGAAAGCTTATGGGGTGTTAGCTTTCCTAAGTCGAGGGATAGAGTTTAAGAGTCGCGATGTCATGATGCAGCTCTATAAAACTCTGGTTAGGCCACACTTGGAGTACTGTGTCCAGTTCTGGTCACCTCACTATAGGAAGGATGTGGAAGCATTGGAGAGGGTACAGAGGAGATTTACCAGGATGCTGCCTGGTTTGGAGAGTATGGATTATGATCAGAGATTAATGGAGCTAGGGCTTTACTCTTTGGAGAGAAGGAGGATGAGAGGAGACATGATAGAGGTGTACAAGATAATAAGAGGAATAGATAGAGTGGATAGCCAGCGCCTCTTCTCCAGGGCACCACTGCTCAATACAAGAGGACATGACTTTCAGGTGGAAGTCAACAGGCTGTAGCAGCTAGTTACAAACTGGCGTCAAGCACAGGGTCCTCCATAATTTCGGAGGTCTGTAAAGCTTTATGGAAAGCATTGTAGCCAGAGTTCCTTCCCTGCCCTTCAGTTGCCCAATGGGAAACTATTGCAGTGTAGGAGGAAATGCGATGCTACCAAGCCGACCAATCACAGTTGTTGAGGTCTCCGTCGCCGAGACGCGTAGTTACATTTTGGGAGAGAGAGGTGCGCGTTAGGCTACGGCGTAAGGTTCGGCGTAGAATACAGCGTAGGTACGCCGCTATGCTGTACCTACGGTGTACATTTGACGTACAAGTATAAATTAGCCTTTAGAATGATCTTTGGGTTTAGCACATTTAGCAGATAACTTTGGCTACCAGTGTTCACATCGGAATATGGATTGTGGATTTGATTTTATTGCAGCTCTGACCAATAGGTTCACAGACCAGGAAACAGATGGTCTGCATATGCACGAGTCCAATCCACATTCCATTGCAAGGTTGCGACAGAAGTTAACAACTGTTTTGTGTGTGATGGTGGGAAGATTGTAAATAGGGGTGTTTGAATTATCTTTGATCTTTAGTACAAAATATGTGTGTAGTGCTGGGCATAGGTGACCTTTCCACCGAAAGCGTCTCCGTATGATGCGTGCTGTATCACGTTTTGTTGAATAAAGAAGCTGCTTCCAATCTACGAGTACTTTTCTCTAGTGAATTCATTCAAATGCAGCAGAAGAAAGCAGCAATTGGATTTGGATTAAAAGGAAAGACAACAACTGGGCTGCAAGATGAAGAGAGGAGGGTATGGAATTCAGGGGGTTGTATCTGGGACGCCAGGTAGCACCGTTGAGTCCTCTGGAGACGTTGTGGGCTTATCAACGAAACGTCAAAGAAGAAGGGTGCCCACCTGGTGACCCCGATGATGTACCTACCCTCCCTTCTTGTCACCACTCCAAACCCACTGCCAACATCGAGAGTGCTGACTTACCATAGGGATTGAAACATCAAGTCCTAGTAGCTCTACCAGTACTTTTCTCTAGTGAATTCATTCACACAACACACACTACATATAAACACTTAAAGTGATATCACCACAGATAAATTAACACGTAATAAGGCGCATTTATGACTCAAGTTAAAAAAGAAGACAGTATAATGCTACAGGTGCTTCAAATGTGATGAGATCTGGGTGGTAGCAGGGGTTTCATTAGTCTTCCGGCCTGGGGGAAGAAGCTGTTTCCCATCCTAGCAGTTCTCGTTTCCTGACCAATGGTAGGGGGTCAAAGACATCGTTGGTTGGATGCAAGGGATCATTGACAATGCTAAGGGCCCTGTGCATGCAGCGTTCCTGATAAATATTTCTGATAGGTGGAAGAGAAACCCCAATGGCCCTCTCAGCAGACCGAGCTGATCTGAAAATCAGCAGTTACAGAATCACAATTTAGAGCTGAGGGTTATACGGCATGGAAACAGGTCTACCAACCCAATGAGTCTGTGCCAGTCGTTAACCACCCATTTACAATCGTCATGCTCTAATTTCCAATCTATTCTCCTCACATTCCCATCAATAGCCCTTAGAATCTGCCACTTATGTAACAACCAGACTTTACTATATATGGACCACCTGAAACTGTGCAATGGTCAAACAATTACTCCACAAAGCACTCTATATGCCAAACTGCAGCTGAACCTTTCCTGCACACTCATTAGCCTTTTAATAACTCCCAATCGCTTCCACAATGATTTGCATACATTGCACTCATGCCACATGTTAATTTTAACTGCGGCTGGCTACTCACAAAATTCACCCCTCCCCCTCACCCTGACATAAAGCCACTCAACAGAACTTTGTAACTGCTCTAAACCAGCAGCACCAATGGGGTTTGTGTCAGGTTGAATGAACGCAGGTTAGTCGTGCATTGCGATGTCTCCACTCATCTTTGGAGGCTATCAAAGCTGGTTTAGTACAGAAGGGCAAACTGCAAATCAAGCAGTACATCATATACATGTTGTGCAATGTAAGAGTGGGACGTGATAAAGGCATTGTTATCAGAGGCAATGTAAATAAGTAAGTGTCTACATCATGCAGGTGTCCTTTCTCCTTATGCCCGTGGGTAGTGTTTGGTGAAGGAAATTGGATGCCAGGTTTTTGGCTAATGATGGATTGCTGGACTCAAGAAAGCAAAATCTTTTAAAAAGAAGGAATGGACAACAGTGAAATTATACTTAGCATTATAATTCATTTTTGGAAAATATCTTTTAAAATAAAACAAAATAGTAATTAAATGGGGAAACTAATGCTGGTGCTCTCACTTTCATGAGGATCATATCCTGACCAAGGTGATGGTGTCTTTGCCAGGCAGGTGGACTTGCCAAGGCGAGAGGAGGCTGACATCCCAGTCGAAGGGATAAACAACAGGGATTGCCTGTCCACCATTTCTGCCTGCTATTACAGGAGGAACCTGAGGACACATCTGAGTAAACATACAGGCAGTATGTGGTTGCAATTTAGTTGCAAAGCAATTTACATAATCAATACATTCCTCTAATGCAGATAAAGAGAGACTGCCAGATAAACTCAGATCCCCATAATACTGTTTGCAAGAGGTTGCGATATAACATAAGTAAACTTTGACTGTGCTGTGCTAAGATATACCATTCCATTCTGGAATTCGCTGTTGTTGCTGTCTTGGGCCAGTTCCCTGTTGACTCTTTTTTGACCATGATGTATTGCCTTTTACAGATTTTCACAGAAAAGATTTTCATAGACTTCCACTTACTAGTCTGTCTCAGCAATGATAGAATGGCTGTTATTGCAACTGGAAAAATGTGTGTTAGGGTTGGGAGAGTTGTTAAAATGTGTAAACATCACTGAAGATCTATCCTGGGCCCAACATATGAAGAAAGCATGCCAGCGGCTAAACTTCATTAAGAGTTTGAGGAGATTTGGTATGTCACCAAAGACTTTATAAAGACAGTCCTCACAAAATCATTCAGAGTCTTCCCCAACCAGAATCCTTGGATGAACCAAGAAATCTGCAATCTGCTGAGGGCCAGGTCAGTGGCGTCCATGTCTGTCAATCTAGTCGATCAAGTAAGATACAAGAGGTGCAGGTATGACCTCCAGAAATCCATCTCACATGTGAAGTGGCAAATCCAGACCAAACTTCAATCATTGAAGGATGCTCGACAGCTGTGGCAGGTCTTGAATGTAATCACGACAATAAAGTAAAACGAAGCAAGATATGTGACAACAAGGTTTCGCTCCCAGATGCGCTCAATACCCTTTATGCTTGCTGTGACCATCAAGATGTGAAGGTAACTTCACAAACTCCCAAAGCCCCCAACCACTCTGTGACTTCAGTCTTTGAGGCTGAGATGAATTCATCCTTCAGGAGAGTGGACTCATGGAAAGCTTCAGGCCCAGACAGGGTACCTCACCAAGTTCTTAAGACCTGTACTATTCAACTGGCTGGTGTCTTCACTGACAATCTTTAATCTCTCCCGCCAGCAGTCTGAGGTACCCACCTGCTTCAAGCAGGTGTCATTTATATTGGTATGTATGAAGAACATGGTAATTTGCCTCAATGACTAACGCCCAGTGGCACTTGCCTTGAGGATTTGCTGATGAAACCTATCAATTCCTGGCTGAGGAGTGACTTGGATCTGTGCCAATTTGCCTAGTGTCCTTAGAGGTCAACATTGGAGGCCATTTTATTGGCTCTCCACTCAGCTCTAGAATAACTAAACAGTGAAAATGCCCCTTTCCCCTTACCTTTTCAATTATTTCTGGCCCCGATCATCTTATTTTCACTATGTATGTCTGGTCCCTATACACCTTCATCCTCACCAGGAAGGCCTCAAAGCTCTCTGTTTCTTTCTGGACACCAAACTCAATCAGTTCCTCTCCACCACCACTCTCCTCCATCTGGCGGAACTTGTCCTCACTCTTAATAATTTCTCTTTCGGCTCCTTCTGCTTCCTTCAAACATGGGCACTTGAATAGGTCCCAGCTATGCTTGCCGGTTTGTTGGCTACGTGGAACAGTCTATATTCCAAACCTACACTGCTGACTGCCCCGCACTTATCCTACTTCCTGCACCCATGTGGAGCTCGTCCACTTCATCAACTCTGCCCCCAACTTCTACCCTGCCCTCAAACTTACCTGGTCCATTTCCAACACCTCCCTCCCCATCCTCGATTTCTCTGTCTCTGTCTCTGGAGACAGCTTCTCTACTGATGTCTATTATAAACCCAGTGACTCTCACAGCTACCTGGACTGTACCTCTTCCCACCCTGTTACTTGTAAAAATACCATCCCCTTCTCTCAGTTCCTCCGCTGCGGATACAACTACTGTCAGGGTAAGGCATTTCATTTGAGAACTAAGGAGATGTTCTCTTTCTGCAAAGAAAGGGGCAACACTTCCTCCCCCATCAATGCTGCCCTCAACCGCATCTCTTCCATTTTGTGCACAACTACCCTCACTCTGACATTTCACCACCTCAGCAGGGATAGGGTTCCTCTTGTCCTCACCTACCACCCCACCAGCCTGTGTGTTTAACACATAATTCTCCATAACTTCTGCAATCTCCAACAGGATCCTACCACCAAGCACATCTTTCCTTCCCTTTCCACACTTTCTGCCTTCCACAAGGATTGGTCCCAATGTGAGTCCCTTGTCTGTTCATCCCTCACCACTTAGTCTTGCAAGTGGAGCAAGTGCTACACCTGCCCCAACAACTCCTCCCTCACTACCATTCAGGACCCCAAACAGTCCTTCCAGGTGGACAACACTTCACCTGTGAGTCCGTTGGGGTTATCTACTGTATCTGGTGCTCCCAATGTGGCCTCCTGTATATCGGTGAGACCCGGCGCAGATTGGGGGACCGCTTCGCTGAGCACCTGTTCTCCGTCCACCAGAAAAAGCCGCATCTCCCAGAGGCCACCCATTTTAATTCCACTTCCTATTCCCATTCTGACATTCAGTCCATGGCCTCCTCTATTGTCGCGATGAGGGCACACACAGGTCGGAGGAGCAACACCTTATATTTCGTCTGGGTAGCCTCCAGCCTGATGGCTTGAACTTCCGGTAATGCCCCACCCCTTCTCTCCTTCTCCATTCCCCATTCCCATTTCTGTCTCTCACCTTATCACCTCCCTCTGGTTCTCCTCCTCCCTTTTCTTTCTTCCATCACCTTCAGTCCTCTCCTATCAGATTCCCCTTCAGCCCTTTTATCAATCAACTTCCCAGCTCTTTATTTCACCCCTCCCCCTTCCCGGTTTCACCTATCACCTTGTGGTTCTTCCTCCCCTCCTCCCACTTTCTTACTCTGATTCCTCATCTTCTTTTCTCCAGTCCTGATGAAGGTTTGAGCCCAAACTGTCAACCATACTCTTTTCCATAGACACTGCCTGGCCTGCTGAATTCCTCTAGCAATTTGTGTGTGTTGCTTGGATTTCCAGTGTCTGCAGATTTTCTCTTGTTAATGAAAATGCATCCATTAGAATGCTCTTCATTGATTACAACTCTACATTCAACACCATAATTCCCTCGAATCCAATCAATAAGTTTCAAGACCGAGGCCTCAATACCTCCTTGTGCAACTGGATCCTCGATTTCCTCACGTGTAGACCCCAGTCAGTTTGGACTGGCAACAACATCTCCACAATCTCCAGCAGCACAAGGCTGTGTGCTTAGCCCCCTGCTCTACTCACTTTATAATTCTGACTGTGAGGCTAAGTTCAGCTACAATGCCATATATGAGTTTCCTTATGAGACCACTGTGGTGGACCAAATCAAAGGTGATGATAAATCAGCATATAGGAAGGAGATTGTAAATCTGGCTGAACGGTGCCATCACAACAACCTCTCACTCAATGTCAGCAAAACCAAAGAGATTGTTATTTACAACATGAAGAGGAAACCAGGGGTCCATGAGCCAGTCCTCATCAGAGGGTCAGAGGTGGAGAGATCCAGCAACCTTATATTCCTCAGTGTTATCATTTCTGACAATCTGTCCTGGGTCTAAAGGCCAATTTATACTTCTGCGTCGAATCCACGCCGTAGGTATGGTGTAGCCGCGTACCCTACTCCGTAGCCTGATGCGCACCTCCCCAAAAATGTAACTACGCATCACGGTGACGCAGACTGCAACAACTGTGATTGGTCTGCTTGCTAGCATCGCATTTCCTCCTATGCATTTCCGGTTACTTCTTCTCGTCAAATCTTCAAATCTACCTGCCGACATCCGAAAATATTTGAAATACATTTCCTCGTCCATGTCTCTCAGTGGCCGGACAAGCACAGAAAATTCACCCTCCTTCTGCCTCAATCCGTTCAATAGTCGTACACACCATCTCCTCCGATGTCTTCTCTCTTTTCTGCATTGCAGTAATTTCAATAAAGGTAACTCTTGTTCAACACTTACTAGCTCCAACTCCAACATGATGCGTTCAGTTTCAGTCGCCATTGTTTGAAGTACACGAAGAAACTCAAAACAGTGGCATAGAAACCCCACTGCCAACTAGCGTTTTGGCGGTGAATTGCAGAGCGACGCAGACACACTGACGCACAAGTATAAATGCTTACAAAGGCGTAGGCCACTTGCGTAGGCTACAGCGTAGAGCCTACACAGAAGTATAAATCAGTCTTAACATGTAACTGCCATGACAAAGAAGCACCTCTACTTTCTTAGAAGTTTGTGTGGATTCAAAATGTTATCTAAAACTTTGACAAACTTTATTTATTTACTTATTGAGATACAATGTGGAGTAGGCCCTTTTGGCCCCTCAAGCCACACTGCCCAAAAAACCTGATTTAACCCCAGCATATTCACAGAACAATTTTCAATGACTGATTAACCTACCAACTAACACAGCTTTGGACTGTGGGAGGAAGCTGGAGCACCCAGAGGAAACCCACACGTTCACAGGGAGAATGTATAAACTCCTTACAGATAGTGGTGGGATGTGTGATAGAGAATATACTGACTGGATGCATCATGGCCTAGTATAGGGACACCAATGTCTTTGAGTGGAAAAGAGTACAAAAGCAGTGGTTACAGCCCAGTACATCACAGGTAAAGTGCACCCAGCCGTTGAGTACATTGGCAAGGAGCGCTGTTGCAGGAAAGCAGTATCCATTATCAGGCACCCCCAACATCCAGGCCATGCTCTCTTCCCACTGCTCGGGAAGGAGGTACAGGAGCGTCAAGTCCCACACCACCACGTTCCGGGACAGTTATTACCCTTCAACCATCAGGCTCTCGAACCAGAGGGGATAGCTTCATAGTCCTCAACGTTGAATTCTCACAACCTATGGACTTATTTTTAAGGACTTTGAATGTTGTGCTCTCAATATTTATTTATTTATTATAATTATTATTTCTTCTTTTAGTATTTGCACAGTTTGTTGTCTTTTGCACGTTAGTTGTTTGTTCATCTCTGTCGCATGCAGCTCTTCACTGATTCTATTGTGTTTCTATTTACTATGAACGCCCGCAAGAAATGAATCTCAGGGTAGTACGTGATGATTTTGATATTAACGTTACTTGAACTTTGAAGACTCTAGCAAACTTCTATAGGCGTACTGGGAAGAGCATTCTAACTGGCTGGATCACTGTCTGCTATAAGACACAAATGCACAGGAATGGAAAAAGCTGCAGAGGGCTGAAAACTCAGCCAGCTCCATCATGGGCAATAGCCTCCCAGTCATCGAGAACATCTTCAAAAGGCAATGCCTCAAAAGGGCCCCCATCACCAAGTCTTCTCATTTCTACGATCAGGGAGGAGGTACAGGAGCCTGAAGACATGCACTCAAAGTTTTAGAAACAGTTTCTTCCCCTCTTCCATCAGATTCCTGAACATTTCACGAATTCATGACCACTACATCGTTATTTTGCTCTCTTTTTGCACTACTTTTATATTACTTATATATTTCTTACTGCAATTACAGTATATTTTATGTATAGCACTGTACTGCTGCCACAAAACAACAAATTTAATGACATATGTCAGTGATAATAGATCTGATTCTGAAGGATTTATCACAACCCACTCACTGTCCTTTAAAGCTTGTCTTTATCTCCTCACTTATATTGTTTTGACAATTTACGAAGAGTTTGGAAGAACTCAACGATGAGTGTCAAGCTATGATAATTTTACTTTTGGCTTAGTGGGGTTGAGGAAATTAATCTTCATTATCTACTAAGTCCAAGACAGTCTTGACAGGTTAGTTACCCTTTCCATGTTCCCATTTTTAGAAATTTTCTCTTATTCATCATTTTAGGATTTCCAACTTTATATTCCGGTGCTCCTGAGCGTTCCCAGAACCCAACACGTTCGACTTTAATGGACCTTGTAATTACTTGTCGCCAGAATGAATGTAATAACCAACTTAAAAACTTAACAGAAAGCAGTTCAACAAAGAATTGATAAACAGATCATGCAAGTGGACATTTAAAATAGTTTCAATGATTCATTGAAACTTTTAATGAATGGTCCATGTGCACACAATATCAGCATAATAATTAAAGGACTCATAAATTTGATGTTCTGTAAATTAACTTTTAAAAGCAGTGACAGGTAGTAATAATGCACAATGTTCGCGGTAGTTCTTGAATGCTTTGATTTTGTGTTTGTTTGATTACATCATTTTCTTTGGATTACATTGAGATGAGAAGAACCTGTAATGATTTGGATCCTTTAACCGGTGAGATATTAAAATGTCTTCATAAAAACATAGTGAAAAATTTTAATAGAGGAAATATTAGAGAAATGGAGGTGACTAAATTCTTGTTTGAATAAGTGACCTTTAAATACATTTATAAATGTGTGCGTGTGGGATGAGGACACACAGAGGCAAAAGGGTTTAAGGAAGGAAAATCCATTGAAGCTGGGATTTGAAGGCTAAGCATCTGAAGATAGAGTGGTCAATGACAAGACAAAGAATTAGGCTTGCACTACAATCAAACAGAGAGTAGGGAAGGTGGGCTGAATGCTCAGGTTATAAAGGTATGAGGAGCAATGCCATATAGGCATTGGAACATGGTGGAAAATTTAGATTTGACACACTTGGTTACCAGGGTCTAATGCACATTAGTGAGGTCAAAGTGCTAGACATATACTGCAGGTCAGTCAGTAGTTGAAAAGGAAAAGCAAACTCTGCCAATATTTTGCTGAGGATTACATTCAAAATGGTAACATCTTCAGTAAAATGGAATGAGACAACTGATAGCTGTTACAGAATTGAATTGAATTGGCTTTATTTCTTACATCCTTCACATACGTGAGGAGTAAAAATCTTCACGTTACGTCTCCGTCTAAATGTGCAATGTGCAATCATAGTAATTTATAATAATTTATAATAAATAGAACAGTCAATGTAGCATTGAATACACACAAATTGGTGTGAGTTAATCAGTCTGATGACCTGGTAGAAGAAGCTGTCCCGGAGTCTGTTGGTCCTGGCTTTTATACTGTAGTACCATTTCCCGAATGGTAGCAGCTGGAATAGATTGTGTTTGGGGTGACTTGGGTCTCCAATGATCCTATGGGCCCTTCTTACACACTTGTCTTTGTAAATGTCCTGAATCATGGGAAGTTCACAACTACAGGTGCGCTGGGCTGTCTGCACCACTCTCGGCAGGGTCCTGTGATTGAGGGAGGTACAGTTCCCATACCAGGCAGTGATGCAGCCAGTCAGGATACTCTCAATTATGCCCCTGTAGAAAGTTCTTAGGATTTGGGGGCCCGTACCAAACTTCCTCAACCGCCTGAGGTGAAAGAGGTGCTGTTGTGCCTTTTTCACCACACAGCTGGTGTGTACAGACCATGTGAGGTCCTCAGTGACGTGGATGCCGAGGAACTTAAAGCTGTTTATCCTCTCAACCCCCGATCTATTGATGTCAATAGGGGTTAGCTGATGGATGAGCTGAATGACATGGTCCTCAGTCTATGATCACACATTGTGCAGAAGGTGAGAGTCCAGGTGTGTATTAAAGTAGTTCAAAGTTTTGGCATTAAGATCTTTTTCTTAAAACGGGATCCTGAAATGGCTGGTCCCCATACAATTAGAAACTGTAATTATCACATTTGTTTACTAATGGTGCATTTTTGTCTTTGATTAGCATTAAAGGCAGTTTATATCATGGTTCAATGTGTCAATACTCATTGTTGCATCTTGAGAACTGCATGCGTCTGGATCAGTAGTTATGTCTCTTCAATTATTATGGGAAGAAGCAACAGCGACTTTACACAGACTTGTGCCAAGGGAAGGAGTTAATGTTTAATGTTTCATTGTCAGTGACATTTTATTACTTAATGAAAGTTCGTCAGTTGTGAGATTTTTAGTGTGAGTTTATTAAATGATACAAAGATACAGAGAAAGAGTAGAAGATACGTTAAAGAAAAATAAATTCAAGAAGGGGAAAAAGGTTAAGCAGTGAGCATTCTATATATATGTATATAAATATATACTATACAGAGACATACATACATATACATATATATTCACGCAGGAAAAAAAATATATACAGAAACATGTGAAACAGTACCAATACATATATTACCGGCATAATACTTAAAACATGAATGTGAACAGTATTTCATAAACCAATATCACAGAATATAGGATTATATGATATTAAAATATCAGCATATTTCTAGTTACTAATTTCATCTATTTTTACAGGATACATTTTTTATATATATTTTATTATATATCTGGTTTTGGGAAATGAACCTGGTCAGGTGCCAGATCTCTCAGTGGGAGAGCATTTTGGAGGTAGTGATCATAATTCGATCTCCTTTACCATAGCATTGGAGAGGGAGAGGAACAGATAAGTTAGGAAAGCATTTAATTGGAGTAAGGGGAAATATGAGGCTATCAGGCAGGAACTTGGAAGCATAAATTGGAAACAGATGTTCTCAGGGAAACGTAAGGAAGAATTGTGGCAAAGGTTCAGGGGATATTTGCGTGGAGTTCTGCATAGGTATGTTCCAATGAGACAGGGAAAGGATGGTAGGGTACAGGAACCGTGGTTTACAAAGGCTGTTGTAAATCTAGTCAAGAAGAAAAGAAGAGCTTACGAAAGGTTCAAGAAACTAGATAGAGATCTAGAAGATTATAAGGAGGGAGCTTAAAAATAATTAGGAGAGCCAACGGGGCCATGAGAAGGCCTTGGCAGACAGGGTTAAGGAAAACCCCAAGGCATTCTACAAGTATGTGAAGAGCAAGAGGATAAGGCGTGAGAGAATGGGACCAATTAAGTGTGACAGTGGAAAAGTGTGTATGGAACCGAAGGATATAGCAGAGGTACTTAATGAATACTTTGCTTCAGTATTCACTACAGAAAAGGATCTTGGCAATTGCAGGGATGACCTACAGTGGACTGAAAAGCTTGAGCATGTAGATATTAAGAAAGAGGATGTGCTGGAGCTTTTGGAAAGCATCAAGTTGCATAAGTCACTAGGACCGGATGAGATGTACCCCAGGCTACTGTGGGAGGCGAGGGAGGAGATTGCAGAGTCTCTGACAATGATCCTTGCATCATCAATGGGGACAGGAGAGGTTCCGGAGGATTGGAGGGTTGCGGATGTTGTTCCATTATTCATGAAAGGGAGTAGAGATAGCCCAGGAAATTATAGACCAGTGAGTTTTACTTCAGTGGTTGGTAATTTGATGGAGAAGATCCTGAGAGGCAGGATTTATGAACATTTGGAGAG
The DNA here is from genome assembly GCF_963921235.1 of Mobula hypostoma. Taxonomy (NCBI): domain Eukaryota; kingdom Metazoa; phylum Chordata; class Chondrichthyes; order Myliobatiformes; family Myliobatidae; genus Mobula; species Mobula hypostoma. The sequence continues at coordinate 20,163,482 of NC_086118.1, read as the reverse complement.
GCATAGTATGATTAGGAATAGTCAGCATGGCTTTGTCAAAGGCAGATTGTGCCTTACGAGCCTGATTTAATTTTTTGAAGATGTGACTAAACACATTGATGAAGTTAGAGTAGTAGATGTAGTGTATATGGATTTCAGCAAGGCATTTGGTAAGGTATCCCATGTAAGGCTTATTGAGAAAGTAAGGAGGCATGGGATCCAAGGGAACATTGCTTTGTGGATCCAGAACTGGATTGCCCACAGAAGGCAAAGAGTGGTTGTAGATGGGTCATATTCTGCATGGAGGTCAGTAACCAGTGGTGTGCCTCAGGGATCTGTTCTGGGACCCCTACTCTTCGTGATTTTTTATAAATGACCTGGATGAGGAAGTGGAAGGATGGGTTAGTAAATTTGCTTATAACACAAAGGTTGAGGTTGTTGTGGATAGTGTGGAGGGCTCTCAGAGGTTACAGCAGGACATTGATAGGATGCAAAACTGGGCTGAGAAATGACAGATGGAGTTCAACCCAGATAAGTGTGAGGTGGTTCATTTTGGTAGGTCGGGTATGATGGCAGAATATAATATTAATGGTAAGACTCTTGACAATGTGGAGGATAAGAGGGATCTTGGGGTCTGAGTCCACAGGACACTCAAAGCTGCTGTGCAGGTTGACTCTGTGGTTAAGAAAGCATACGGTGAATTGGCCTTCATCAATCGTGGGATTGAGTTTAGGAGCCGAGAGACAATGTTGCAGCTTTATAGGACCCTGGCCAGACCCCACTTGGAGTACTATGCTCAGTTCTGTTTGCCTACAGGAAGGATGTGGAAACCATAGAAAGGGTGCAGAGGAGATTTACAAGGATGTTGCCTGGATTGGGGAGCATGCCTTATGAGAATAGGTTGAGTAAACTTGGCCTTTTTTCCTTGGAGCAACTGAGGATGAGAGGTGACCTGATAGAGGTGTACAAGATGATGAGAGGCATTGATCGTGTAGATAGTCAGAGGCTTTTTCCCAGGGCTGAAAAGACCAGCATGAGAAGGCACAGTTTTAAGGTGCTCGGAAGTAGGTACAGAGGAAATGTCAGGAGTAAGCTTTTTTTTATACACAGAGTGTATGGAGTTCATGGAATGGGCTGCCAGTGACAGTGGTGGAGATGGATACGATAGGGTTTTTTTAAGAGACTCCTGGATAGGTAGATGGAGCTTAGAAAAATCGAGGGCTTTGGGTAACCCTAGGTAATTTCTAAGGTAAGGACATGTCTGACACAGCTTTGTGGTGCAAAGGGTCTGTATTGTGCTGTAGGTATTCTATGTTTCTATATGATAACAAACCAATGGGATGAATCCACAAACTAGCATTTTTATAGCTTTTCCATACATATCCTTCATGTTAATTGACCTGCTCAATTTTTCTAACATTTCCTGTGTTTGTCTTGAATCAACGTCATGAAGAAAATAAAATTCAAGTTTTATTTCCAAGGGCAGATTGAAAAACACTCACAAACCTCCTTAAATTCCTAATTTGGACAGGTTATTATTTAAACACCCAGGATTTCTTAATACATAAATAAAAATGTTCTTGAAAATATGGTGTGTGGTACTTGTTTACATAGAAGAAAATTGATGAACTGTACTGCACAGGAACAGGCCATTCTACCCGTCATATCTGTGTTGACTATGATGTCAAACTAAATTAATCCACTCTACCTGCACGTGGTCTGTACCCCTCTGTTCCACGTCTGTTCATGTGTTTATCTAAATGCCCTTTATTGTTACTTCTGTACATACTTCTACCACCTACCCTGGCAGTACACTCTAGTAACCTATCACCCTCTGTGTAGAAAAGTTACCTTGTAAATCTCCTTTAAACTTTTCCACTCTTTCCTTAACCCTACCTCCTCTAGTATTTTACTTTTCCAAAGTCTCTGTCTACCCCAGCTATGCCTCTTATAACTTTATATACCCCTATACTTCTATCAGCTTGCTCCTTATACTTCAATACTCTGGAAGAAACAATCCACGTTTGTTCAACCTCTCCTTACAAGTAATTCATTCCAATCCGGGCAACATCCTGGTGAACTTTTTCTGCACTCTTTACAAAACTTCCTCATCTCTCTTACTAGGACTGCACACAAATGTGGCATAACTGAGGTGTAAACAGCTCAACATGACATTTCAGCATTTATACTTAATGCCTCAACCGATGAACCAAGTGTGCTGCAAATGTTCTTTACCTTACCCACTTATGTTGCCATTTGCTCCCCAAGATTGTTCTGTACTTCAATTGCCCTGCTGTTTACTGTATACTTTACTCATGCATCTGACCTCCCAAAGTGCATCTTCTCACACTTGCTCGATTTAGGTGCATCTGCCATTTCTCCACCGAATTTCCGGCTGATCTTGTCAAGGTCTGGTCCGTGAAGTCCGTATTCTGGTTCACGGTCTGGTCCATCGACCCTTGCTCCAGGCTTTCCTGTCTACCCTGTTTGTTCTTGTTGAGCTCTAATTGAGGCAGCTGATGCTCGTTGGAGCTAGCTGCATAAATACCTTCAGAGACCAGGGCATGGCTGCTGGATTGTTCTTGTCCTTACTCCTCGTATCCCTTCCTCTGCCTTCTGTTTCCTCGCCTGAAGCCTTGCCGGTAACTCTTGCCTCGCCTGAAGTTCTCGTTTCGCCTTGCATTGCCTGAAGCCTTGCCTTGTTTTGCCGGTAACCCTCGCCTCGCCTGAAGTTCTCGTTTTGCCTTGCATTTCCTGGTCTTGCTGGTAACTCTCGCCTCGTCTCGCCTTCAGTCTAGTCCTGGAGGCACCCTGTACCTAGCTCCATTCCTAACCCTTGCCTCTGTCGGGTAAGCCAGGCCGTCTTGCCGTTACCTGCGGTTGGTTCTGTCCCTTCCTGTCCCTTGCCTCCGTCGGGTAAGCCAGGCCGTCTTGCCGTTACCTGCGGTTGGTTCTGTCCCTTCCTGTCCCATGCCTCCGTTGGGTGGTGATCCGTGCCCTGCTCAGGAGTACCGCGCCCTGCCCAGGTGAATGGCGCCCTGCCCAGGAGGGACCTGCCTAGCCTCAAACCTGAAGACTCCTGCCTCCTGCCAAGCCTCACCTCTAGCCTCAAGCCTGAAGACTCCAGCCTCATCCTGCCTGCCTGCCAAGCCTCGTCCTTGCCTAGTTCTGGGGTCTGAGCCAGAGGCAAGACCCAGCTACTGGGTCCTTCTCCAGTCTCTGGCTCAGAGTCCAAGCTCGGGCTCCAAGCTCTCTTGTCTAGTGCGGTTCTGGGTTCCCGGTTTTCGTGTCCATGTCCTTGCCCTCACCCTGTATCCTATTCCTGTCCCTAGTACTTCAGTATCTGTACCTTGCACTTGGGTCCGTTTCCAGCCACCGCCTTATGACAGAACGATCCAGCCAACCATGGACCCAGCAACACAGACACTGTCGTTTTCCTCTAGCCACCCGGCGTTCCTTTCTGTTAAATACCCTCCCACCCGCCTGGGTCGTCCATAGTCTGGATACCCTGTTTGGTCGCCAGGAGGCTCCCATAGAGGGGGGAGGGTACTGTCATGGTCCGGTCCATGAAGACCGTATTCCGGTTCACGGTCCAGTCCATTGACCCTTGCTCCAGGTTCTCCTGTCTACCCTGTTTCTGTTCTTGTTGAGCTCTAATTGAGGCAGCTGATGCTCGTTGGGGCTGACTGCATAAATACCTTCAAAGACCAGGGCATGGCTGCTGGATTGTTCTTGTCCTTACTCCTTGTATCCCTTCCTCTGCCTTCTGTTTCCTCGCCTGAAGCCTTGCCGGTAACTCTTGCCTCGCCTGAAGTTCTCGTTTTGCCTTGCATTGCCTGAAGCCTTGCCTGGTCTTGATGGTAACTCGCGCCTTGTCTCGCCTTCAGTCTAGTCCTGGAGCCACCCCGTACCTAGCTCCATTCCTAACCCTTGCCTCCGTCGGATAGGCCAGGCCGTCTTGCCGTTACCTGCGGTTGATTCTGTCCCTTCCTGTCCCTTGCCTCCGTCGGGTAAGCCAGGCTGTCTTGCTGTTACCTGCGGTTGGTTCTGTCCCATGCCTCCGTTCGGTGGTGATCCGCGCCCTGCCCAGGTTTACCGTGCCCCGCCCAGATGAACGGTGCCCTGCCCAGGAGGAGCCTGCCTAGCCTCAAGCCTGAAGACTCCAGCCTCTTGCCTAGCCTCAAGCCTGAAGACTCCAGCCTCCTGCCAAGCCCCACCTCTAGCCTCAAGCCTGGAGACTCAAGCCTCCTGCCTCCTGCCAAGCCTGAAGACTCCAGCCTCGTCCTGCCTGCCTGCCAAGCCTTGTCCTTGCCTAGTTCTGGGGTCTGAGCCAGAGGCAAGACCCAGGTACTGGGTCCTTGTCCAGTCTCTGGCTCGGAGTCCAAGCCCAGGCTCCTAGCTCTCTTGTCCAGTCCGGTTCCGGGTTCCCATTTTCGTGTCCATGTCCTTGCCCTCATCCTGTATCCCAGTCCTGTCGCTGGTACTTCAGTGTCCGTGTCTTGCACTTGGGTCTGTTTCCAGCCACCGCCTTATGACAGATCTATATCCTACTATATCCTTCCTCACTAACCACAACTCCACCTATTTTATGTCAGCTGCAAACTTAATAATCAGACTGTCTATTTTCTTTTTCCAATCATTAATAAATATCACAGACAACAGAGATCCAGCTATGATCCTTCTGGAGCACCAATGGTCACAGACCTCCAGTCAGAAAAAAAAAACCCTCTAATAAACCTTTTGTCTCTATGACTGTATTGGTAGTTACTCATGTTATTCCTGTGCCACTCAGTTAGCCACTCTCACATGGGAGGAGTGCACCTATTGTGCAAGCAGGGTTGTCAATAAAGTACAGTTGAGTATCCTGCATGCGGGCATCCTGGTGTGCTCTGCACTACCCCTCATTAATGAACACAACATGGTGTCAGAAGTAGTTGATCATCGATGAATTGCTGCTACAGACCAAGTGAGGTCCCCAGCAAGCAAGAATTTACAGTAAGACTGTTCTTGTTCACATATATTAATAAAAATATCCAGAGACTTATCAGCCTAAACTGGCTATGCTGGTTGCTAATTGCATGCACCATGAGGCATGGGGGTTGCTAGGTAATGCCTTCCAGCTACATGCAAAAGTGGATACATTGTAAAAATCTCCGGGCTACTAGCCTGGGGAAGTGCACGGAGACACGGGCGCAGCAGAGAGATTTAGGGTTGCACTCAGGCTTCAGAAGAGCATCAAGTAAGTACACTGCATAGGTTACAAAACAGATGACATCATGGGTAGGTTAGGACTGACAGATGCTCAGAAAAAGGAGTACAAAACAGCGCAGGACAAATTCAAAGAATATTTCACAGGAAAGTGTAGATAAGAGGGTAAAATTCATTTTCAGAAAACAGGAGCCAGATCAAAGTGTAAAATGACTTCATCACAGAACTGTGCATATGGAAATCTGAAAGATGAACTCATAAGAGATAAGATTATTGTTGGGCTACAAGACTCCAAATTGTCAGGGAGACTTCAGTTGCAGGCAAATCACACACTAAAGAGAACTATTACTATGGTCAGGCAGAGTGAGAATGTTTGTCAGCAACAGGTACAGCTCAGGCACAAAAACGATGCAGAGGTAAAGCTAGAAGCTGTACAAAAAAGGATATAAATAAAGTGTAGTCAGGAAGACTACAGCAAGAGGTGACAATAGAGCTCAGCTCAGACGAAACCAGAATGGAACTGTGTACCAATCTTACTGATGAACAAAATCAAAGCTGAACTTGAGGGACTGGAGGAACTTGACATCATAGCGAGATTGAATGGACCTACTGACTGCTTTGTGGGCACTGTTCCTGTTTAAGCCGGATGGCACAATAAGGATCTGTGTTGATCTGACAAAATTGAATAATTGCAGTGAGGTGAGAGAAGTTTATTCTGCCCTCTGCTGAGCACACATTTGAGATGCTAGGTGGAGCAAAGTCCTTCATCAAACTTGATGCATATCCAGGTTTCTATCAGATCTGTTTAGCTTCTGAGTCACAGAAGCTCACAACCTTTCACACACCATATGGATGCTTTGCCTTCAAGAGAGTCCCTTTTGGCATCTCATCAGCCCCTGAACTCTTTCAGGGGAGGATAAACCATATTTTGAAGGGACTGGAAGGAGTAGTCTACCACATGGATGATATTCTCATCTTTGGAGGCTCAAGTGAGGAACATAACAAAAGAGTGGAAGCTGCCTTGGAGAAACTGCAACAGGCTGGAAGCACACTGAAACAAAGGAAATGTGAATTTATGAAGTTGGAGATGAGGTTCTTTAGGCCACTAACTGTTCTCAGAGGGAGTGCAACCAGATTCAGACAAACTGGCAGGGGTTTGGAACATGGAACAACCTATGAATGTATCAGAGATCTGCATTTTCCTTGGCATGATAAACCAGCTGGGAAAGTTCATTTCAGTTTTGGCAGAGAAAACAAAACCACGATGTGACCTCCTCTCTCAGAGAAATGTTGGACTTGGCAGAAGTCTTTCTCTTCACTTAAAGGAGAGCTTATCTCTCTGCCAGTATTGGCATTCCTTGATCTGAACAAAACAACCGAAGGTCTCAACAGATGGCTCTTCCATTGGCCTAGGGAGTGTGCTCATGCAAGACTGCAGTGGTGTATGAAACCAGTGCATATGCATTAAGAGCATTGACTCCTACAGAACAGCATTACGCCCATATCCTGCGTGGGCTTGTTAACACTTCAGCTGCTACTTTTTAGGCATTAAATTCCTGTTTGAAACAGACCACAAGCCACTTGTCAGCCTTCTCAGCTTGAAACATGTGGATGACTTACCTCCACGTCTGCAAAGATTCAGAATGAGGCTTATGTGATACTGTTATGGCATTGAACATGTCCCCAGCAAATCTTTCACAACATGAGGCACTCTGTCGAGGATGCCATGCAAAAGTGAGTGGATGGAAGCTGTCTCAGACCTCATGGAAGATACCAACATTTACTTAGCTCAGATACATAAAAGTTTTCCCGCAGCACAGAGTAAATTGGACAAAATTTGTGCTGAGTTGAAATAACACCAGATCTTTAGCAAGGTCATGCAGTAGTGTTATTTCAATGCCACTCAGTTAGCCGCTCCCACATGGGAGGAGTTCACATACTGGACAAGCAGGGTTATTGATAAAGTTTTGTTCCATACCCTGCATGCTGACATCCTGGTGTGCTCTGATCTCTCCCTCAATAATGAACACAATAATGTCCAAGCCAATTTTGGTTCTTTCTTTCTTTTTCAATCTTTTTATTCGTTTCATAATAATAAACATAACATGGTAATAGTATGAAGTTATTGGGAGTACATTGTTATAATTAGCATAAGTAATTATAAAGCCAGTTGACACTTAAATGATAAAACTCCCAATCATATAGGATACAGATGAACAATATAAACCAAAGAAAAATATCTAAAAAAAATCATGAAAAAGGAAAAAAAAAACTATAAACCCCCAAAAAGAAACTAATCTAAACAGAATTAATCAACTAAAATAAAAAAAAAGACATGGGCTGTTATGTAACATCATTAAAAAAAAAACCTTAGTGTCAACAACTCCATTCCTCTCAACCAATATTACAAAGAAATAAAATAAGTTTGGAAAAGGTCAAATTACGTCATATGAAAATGTTGAATAAATGGCCTCCAGGTCTTTTCAAATTTAATGGAGGGATCATAAACAACACTTCTAATTTTTTTCCAAATTTAAACACAGCATAGTTTGAGAAAACCAATGAAATGTGCTAGGAGGATTAATCTCTTTCCAATTCAGCAAAATGGATCCTCTAGCCATTAATGTAAGAAATGCAATCATCCGATGAGCTGAAGAGATTAAATGACTTGATTCTATCACTGGTAACCCAAAAATAGCAGTAATTGGGTGAGGTTGTAAGTCAATATTCAAAACAGTTGAGATAATATCAAAAATATCTTTCCAATATTTTTTCGACCAAGGACATGACCAAAACATGTGAGTTAAAGAAGCTATCTTGGAATGACATCTATCACATATAGGATTTATATAAGAGTAATAACGAGGTAATTTATCTTTAGACATATGAGCCCTGTACACTACTTTAAACTGTGTTTAGCATGTTTAGCACATATAGAGGATGAATTAACTAATTGAAGAATTTTTTCACATTTTTCAATCGGTACAGTGATCTTAAATTCTCTTTCTCAATCAGTCTTAATTTTATTAGATACATCAGGACATAAATTCATAACTGTATTATAAATAATTGCTATAACATCTTTCTAAAAAAGATTTAAATCTAAAAATTTTTCCAAAATATCCATTGAATATAAACTTGGAAGTTAGGAGAAACTGTGTTTAAAAAGTTTCTAACCTGTAGATATCTAAAAAAGTGAGATTTAGGCAAATTATATTTATTAGATAGTCGTTCAAAGGATATAAAACAAATATCCGAAAATAAATCACGAAATTGTACTATACCTTTGATTTTCCAATCTAAATACCCTTCATCCATAATGGAAGGTTGAAAAAAGAAATTAGATACAATAGGACTTGCTAAAATAAATTGGTTCAACCCAAGAAATTTTCGAAATTGAAACCATATACGTAAAGTATCAATTTTGGTTCTTTCTTACAAACTTTCCATGAATCCCAAGTGACTTAATATTCCAGGTCAGTCTACTATTACGAACCTTTCAAATGCTTTATAAAGTACATGTAGACAACATCCACTGCTCTTCCCTCTTCAATCATCATTGTCACTTCCTCAATACACAATTATTTGAGGAAGGCAGTAGGCAGATTTTTTGATTTAATCTTTCTTTCTTATTGTGCATTTAGAGCAGTAGGAACATCAGGCAGGATAGTGGGATGCTCCTGTTGCAGGATGTGGGGAGACAGGGAGACCTTCAGTGTTCCTGACGACTATATCTTCAAGAAGTGCATCCAACTGCAGCTTCTTTCAGACCATGTTGAGGAAATGCAGCTGGAACTGGATGAACCCCAGATCATTTGGGAGGCTGAGGAGTTGATTGACGGGACACGTTGGGAGGTGCAGGACCATCAGGAAGGGGAAAGGGGAGAGGCAGCCAGTGCAGAGTACTTCTGTGGCCATTCCCCTCACAACAGGTCTGTCCGTTTGGATACTGTTGTGGGTGGGGGTGGGAGATGATCTGGCAGAGGAAGATTCAGTGGTCAGGTCTCTGGTACTGAGTTTGACTCTGTGGCTCATGTGGAGGATGGGGGAGATGAGGAGTGGAGCAGTGATAGGGGATTCTAAAGTTATAAGAGCAGACAACAGATTCTGTGGACTTTATTGGCTTGTTGCCTTCCAGATGCCATGGTCAGGGATGTCTCTGATCGGATCCACAGCATTCTAATAGGGGACAGTGAGCAGCTGGAAGTTATGGTGCATATTGGTACCAACGACATAGGAAAGAAAAGGGAAAAGGTCCTGAAGGGAGAACATAAAGGAGTTAGGTAGAAAGCTGAAAAGCAGGACCTCCAGGACAGTAATCTCTGGATAGCTGTCTATGCCATGCACCAGTGGGGGTAAGTATAGGATGATTTGACAGATGAATGCGTGGCTGATGAATTGGTGAAGGAGGCAATGTTTCAGATTTTTGGATCTTTGGGATGTCCTCCGGGGAAAGCATGATCCCTAGAAAAAGGACAAGTTATACCTGAACCCTTGCATTCAGGTTTGCTAGAGCTGTTAGGGAGGGTTTAAGCAGATTTCGTAGGCAGATGGGAACCAGCGTGATAGGGCTGAGGAATGGACAGTTGGCATCCAAGCAGATGCAGTGTGTAGTGAGACTATGGGGAAAGACTGGGAGATAATAGTGCAAATTGCAGTCAGTGGGATGGGTCGAAGTGTAATGTGGGAGGAAATTCGGAAAGGGTGATGGATACAGGACTGAAGGTGTTATATTTGAATGCACATATTATACAGAATACCCTCGAACATCTTGTAGTGCAGTTAGCGTTTGGCAGGTATGTTGTTGTGGGCATCTGAGTTGTGGCTGAAAGAAGATCATAGTTGGGAGCTTAACATCCAAGGATACACAATATATTGAAAGGAAAGGCAGGTAGGCAGAGGGGATGGCATGGCTCTGTTGGTAAAAAATGAAATCAAATCCTTTTAAAGAGGCAACATAGGATAGGAAGATCTAGAATACCTGTGGGTAGAGTTAAGAAACTGCAAGGGTAAGAGGATTCTTTTGGGAGTCATATAGAGGCCTCTGAACAACAGCCAGGATGTAGGGTACAAATTACAGCAGGAGACAGAAAAGGCCTGTAAAAAAGGCAATGTTACGATAGTCACGGGGCATTTCAATATGCAGGTAGATTGGGAAGATCAGGTTGATGTTGGATCTCAAGAGAAGGAATTTGTAGAATGCCTATGAAATGGCTTTTTAGAGCAGCCTGTGGTTCAGCTGGCAATCCGGAAAGGCAATCCTGGATTAGGTGTTGTGTAAGGAAGGGGATTTGATTAGGGAGTTTAAGGTAAAAGGAACCCTGAGGATGAAATGATTTGAATGACAGTATTGATGGCTTTGTGGCTAAGTTGCGGATCATATGAAGATAGCTGGTGGGGCAGATAGTGTTCAGGAAGTAGGGTTTGCAGAAGGACTTAGATGGATTGGTAAATGGGCAAAGAAGTGGCAGACGGAATAAAGCGTCTGGAATTGTGTGGCCATGCACTTTGGTAGAAGGAATAAAGTCAAAGACTTTTTTCTAAATGGGGAGAAAATTCAAATATCAGAGGTGCAAAGGGACTTGGGAGTCCTCATGCAGGGTCTCCTAAAGGTTAGCTTGCAGAAGAATGATGGGGGATCTCACTAAAACCTACTGAATATTGTGACGCTCTGGGGGACGTGGTCGACAGCCTGCCCCTGCATTTCTAATGACCAGCACTGTTTACTGTTCTTGTGTTAAAATGCTTTTGTGGGATTATGGTGGAAAGTTCCAGTTCATTTATTGTTACATTTTAGCTTGGATTACACAGTTATTCGCTTGTGTATTTGTGGGTCACCCTAACTGTAACCGGGGTGTGTGATGGTCACCTCCCCCGTCGGTGTGAGACTGGTTGGGTTCACTCTCCGGGTCATGGTGCCCGGTCTGGTTTGTGTCTATCGCAATAAACAGTTGCTGAGTTCAATGAGTTTCCACGTCTGTCATTATGGACCAAGTGCTCGCAACGTTGGTGTCAGGAGTGGGATGCGAGATGGACAACGAGATTGAAGAGCTACGGCGTCGGATAGAGTGCCTTAAGACCTAGAGAACAAGACGCGGGACCGAGCAGTATGCCTCCCCTCACTCACAGGCGGGGCTCATGAAGCCGGGACCCGGAGGGAGGACCTGGCAACCGAGCATCGTGCCTAACCAGGGAGTCCCAATGGAGTGAGTGTACCCAGGATCCCCAACCCGGGGGATAGAGCGGAGCGCATCACTCGCCTCCGTAGTGACTTACACCGGCGAACCCAAGACGCCGTAGCCATGTGAGGATGGGCACCATGGCAGACGCCGCCGGAGCAAGAGGAAGATGAAAGGCCCTCGACGATTTGCGCCTTCAAGGTCCACACTGAGGCTCCCCAGACACAACGGTACCAGGCGCCTGGAGCCTTACCTGGCGCAAGTCAAACTTCCCGCGTGGCACAACCGGTGGTGCCCCATCGAGACAGTGGTCCACCTTGCCCTGGCACTGGAGGGAAACGCCCTGCGGGCTCTCCTCGACCTTACACCTGTAGAGAAAGTCTGGGGGCATTGGCAGCTGATCTTCGCCACTGTGCTCGGCATGGCAACCCCCCAGTTCCCTCCCGCGGACCAGGAAGAGCTTGCCCTTCATGCCTTTGTAAAGGTGGTAATGCCGGAGTGCCTTCGGCAGCATGTTCGCCTGACGTCGCCATCGTCGTTGGACAAGGCTCTGGCCGAGGCGGAGAGGCAGAAGCAATTTTAGCCCCTCAAGGTGTTCCAGTATCACCTCGCACGCTGCGAACCTGGGTATGTGTCACCGAGGCGGAGGAGGAAACTGACGAGGAGGAGCCCGTGAGACAGGTCCGACCAGCGCCGCGCCTACCCTGCTGCCGGCCATGAAATGACCTCTGCTACTGGTGTGGTCAGGCAGGACATTTGGCCCGGGACTGCCCCGCACCAGCACCACACCACAGCTCAGGGCTACCATCGAGAAATACCGAGCGGGGCAGCGCCGCCTGAATCCTCCAGCAGAACCGTTGTCACCCCTCCGGGTGGGCCGTTTGGATGAAGAACAAGGATTATACGTGGACTGCGTGCTGGAGGGCATCAGATGCCGGGCGTTGGTGGATACAGGGTCAACCATCATTATCATCCGTCCCAGTGTTCTCCCCAACACGGACCAGCCATCCCCGCCTGGCTGGACAACGACAGCGGTCCCGCTGGCTACGGTCACCGGTGACTGTGCGGCGATGCGAGGGAAGAGGAGGCTGCGCGTCGCAGTGGGGGAAAACACGGTGGCGCACGAAGTGTGGCTCGCCGACATCCGAGAGTCCTGTATCACTGGCCTGGACCTGCTGTCCCGCTGGGGGGCCTGTGTGGATGTGTCGCGGGCAACACTCTGCCTCAGCGCTGGAGCCGCGGCTCTCCGGCAGGGCAGCTCCAGGAAGCGGTCCCAGCGGGAGCAGCAACCACCACCGGTTTCACAGCGGCCGGCGGCGGTGCGGAGCACCAGACAGTGACCCAACACAACACAGCTGAACCAGGAGCAAGCGACAGTGATGGCGCTTCAGGTGACAGCCGGCGACCACCTCCCCACCACGGACCAGCAGCTATCCCGTGTTGGCCCAGGTGAGAGAATGGCTGAGTGTGGGAGACGGCCGGAGTGAGCAGAGGTCTCCGCCCTGGACCCAGAGACCAAAGCCTCGCAGTGGGGAACCCCGTTGGTCCACGACGGGTTGCTGTCCCGTCGGTGGCAGACATCTCCTGCAGCGGGTGGTCCCCCGGGGGATCTGCGCCACAGTGCTGTGGCAGTGCACGGGCTGGTGGGGGCCGGCCATTCTGGAGTTGCAAAGACGCTGGGCAGGCTGTGTGAACGCTTCAACTGGCCTGGGTACAGGCAGGACGTGAAGCTTTTCGTGAACTGCTGCAATGCTTGCAAGGCCCAGAAGGGGCCAGGCCGTCAGTCGAGGGTGCCAATGCAGCAATGCATGGTGATGACCCCAGTATGGGCCTACTGCCCCTCCCGGAAGAAGGGACTATTCCCCAGGCTTGAAAGCCACTGGAAGGGGCCGGGAGAGGTGCCCGACTGCATATCTAATGTGGTATATCGGGTGTGGTTCCCTGAGCGGCGGAAGGCAGACGTGCTGCACCGGGACCGGTTGGCACCGTGTCAGCCCTTGGGCGCCACTAACCCAGAGAGGCTGAAGGAAGGAAGTGACACTCCGGGTGCCCTGCCTCTTGACCCACACAAACTGGCGGCAGTGTCGACCCACTAGAACATTTGGACTTTGCTATGGACACTGGGGTTGCTGGGGACAGCTGACCCCTCGGGTGGGGGCAGTGTGATGCTCTGGGGGTGGGGTGGGGGAGGCGTGGTCGACAGCCCGCCCCTGCATTTCTAGTGACCAGTGCTGCTTATTCTTTTGTTAAAATGATTTTATGGGATTATGGTTGGAAATTCCAGTTCATTTATTGTTACATTTTAGCTTGGGTTATACAATTATTTGCTTGAGTATTTGTGGGTCACCTTAACTGTAACTGGGGTGTGTGATAGTCTCCTCCCCGATTGGTGTGAGACTGGTTGGGTTCACTCTCAGGGTTGTGGTGCCCGGCCTGTTTTGTGTCTATCACAATAAAACTGTTGCTGAGTTTAACAAGCTTCCTCGTCTGCCATAATGGACCAAATGTTTGCCACAACATTGAAAGGCCTGGATAGAGTGGATGTGCAGTGGATGTTTCCTATACTGGGGGAGCCTAGGACCAGAGCTCACAGCCTCAAAATAAAGCGATGTCCATTTAGAATGGAGATGAAGAGGCATTTCTTGAGACAATGGGCTATGAATCTGTGGAATTCACTGCCACAGATGGCTGTGGAGGCCAAGTCATTGAGTATGTTTAAAGTGGAGCTTCCTGATTAGTCTGAGATTCAAAGATTGTGGGGAGAAGGCAGGAGAATGGGTTGAGAAGGATAATAAATCAGTCATATTGGGACAGTGGAGCAGACTCCGGGAGCTGAATGGCCTAATTCTGCTCCTGTATCTTATGATCTTATCACATTGGTGAGACAGGACCGTACCCACAAAGTGTTGTGCTGACTATCCCCAAGAAATCCATGAATTTCCAAATGTGAATAAATCTTCTCCCTATGAACCTTCTTCATTTTCTCTGCCTTTGATGTAATATGGCTCACATGACCATGACATTGGCTATTCTCCAGTCCTTGACATCTTGCTTGTAGCTAAAGAGTAAACAAAGATCTCTGATAAGGCCCCAGTTATCATGGGATAAATCCAATCAAGCTTTGGGGTCTTATTCATCTTAATGTTTTTCAATAATCTATCACCACTTTTTAAAATATTGCATGCCCTGATATATCAGTATATTTCTCCCTAATCTCACCATCATCTATGAACAACTTCTTGGAAAATACTGATGCAAATATTCATTGAACACCTAAAATTCCTTTCTCAGCTACTCAGTCAAACATTATTTCTGTGTTCCGCTCTACCTGATGCTGCCTGACATGCTGAATATTTCCAGGCTTTTTTTTGTCATTTTAGGTAAATAGAACATTGCCTCCATTAAGTATAATGTGGGAAGATTTCTGATTGGCTATCAAACACTTGTGGTTGGATCAGGAATGGAGCGGTCTTTGGTTGCAGGTGGTAAACACATAAAGGAGCACTGTCCTCCATCTCTCCTACCCCTTGTACCTTCAGTATCAAAATGGAACTAAACATAAAATGTCAAGCATATACTTACTCTAATATTATACCATTTCAGGCTCTATATGCTTGTGTGATTGTGAATATAATTTCCCTAAATATGACAGTAGGGGGAGCTCAATTACCTTAGTATGTCGATAGACTTGAATTTCTTCAGTGGAGACCGTGGAGACACTGTGGCTGGGTGTTAGTTCATTTCAGGTTGATAGGTTTATCTTTCATTCAAATGGGCCATTCCTTTAACCAATTTATGTAACATAGTTTGGTTCTGCGATTGGAATAGGATATGGTGAGTCAGTTTAACAATAGAGATCTGATATAATTTGCTGGCAAGAACATTTTAATTGATCAAGTGGGCATAAATTTGATTAAATTGACACACAATGAAGTAATTTTAATTCAATCTAAAAAAACTATTTTGACGTAAACAAGACAAGAGCTAACTGTACTATGCTAATTACAATCCCTTCTACAGTTCCTGTTTTAATCTCATTTAAATGAATTTGAATAAACTTTGTTACTTTATATCAGCAATGTGGATTTTTTTCAGTTAGTTGTCACACTCACATCCCCATCTACATCAACAGAGCTGTAGTGGATCGTGTATCAAGCTTCAAATTCCTTGGTGTCCACGTTTCTGAGGATCTCACCTGGTCCCTGAACTCCTCCATCCTGATCAGAAAGGCACAACAGCGCCTTTATTTCCTGCGGAGCATCAAGAAAGCTCACCTCTGTCCCAGGATACTGACGGACTTTTACCACTGTACCATTGAGAGCATACTCACCAGCTGCATCTCAGTGTGGTATGGCAATTGTCCTGTATGAGACCACAAAGCACTCCAGCGTGTGGTGAAAACTGCCCAGAGGATTATCGGCACCCAATTGTCCACCATTGAGAACATCTACCATAAATGCTGCCTGGGCAGAGTGAAAAGCATTATCAAGGATGCATCTCACCCTAATGATGGACTTTTTACTCTCCTCCCATCCGATAGGCGCTACAGGAGCCTCTGCTCCCGCACCAAGGAAGAGCTTTTTCCCTGAGGCTGTGACCCTGCTGAACCTCACATCACAGCGCTAAGCAGTATTGCACCCATATTGTACTGTGTCAGTACTTTTATATTTGTGTACTGTAGCACTTACTTTTTATTCACAGTTATTTTGTAAATAACACTATTCTTTGCATTTCTGGTCAGATGCTAACTGCATTTCATTAGCTTTTTATCTGTACTTGGCACAATGACAATAAAGTTGAATCTAATCTAATCTAATGTACCTCTAAATTTGAAATTATTTGAAACTCTGAATATTTTATATTTCAACATTTATTTTTTGTTTTGTGTTTACTTGTACAACTTACCCAACCTCTTCCTCTGCTGAGCAAAGTTTATCAAAACCTCTCTCATAATATATACCAGTTCTTGTGGTATTCCATCATTGTTCATGTAAAGAGCATCAGCTCTGTTATTTTTACAGCTGCCTCCCAGCAATTCATCACTGTAAATTAACCAAGGTTATTGGCTACAAGATTTATTTTTTCCACAAGAACCTTCAATTTTATGAGACGTTCAATCATTGGCTGCAGTTAAGATGATAGGAATCTATTCCAGCTGTTTTATATTTCAGGAAGATAACATATCACACACACCGTGTTCGGAATATTCTTTTCATAAACTTCAAATCATTTATTTATAAACCTGCTTCCTTGTGAACACTTTCGTGATTGTTCCATTGTATCACTTTGGGGCCAATTACGCTGTTGGTCTGATCTCAAGATGGAATATGCAATGTGTGATGCAAAAGTCAGCAGGTAGGAGTTATACCGCTAGCACTCACATTGTAATACAACTCTGGATTGCATGTGAAAGCAGAGCATTGCTGCTTGACATTTAAAAGCTGCCTAAATCCAAATGCTTTAAATGTTATTAGCCCGATGTAGAAACTGGCTTTGCTTTTTAATTGCAGAATTAGTTGGGATGGATTTTGATTGAAGTAAAGTAGTTTATTATGTTTTTGGCAGCAAGAAGGTTTAAAGCCAAGATATACAAAAAAATTGACTGTGCAGTACCTATTGTTATTCTGGGCATGAAATGTAACTCTATGCATTTGTACTGTGATTTGAGCTGACCATAGATTGGAAATGATGTCAGTGAGAATAACATCAATGTATTTTGGAAGTCCTGGAATCAATCAGAATGCAATGCTGGGTTAATACTAGTACCACCAATGGACTAGCTACAGTATACCATTTTAGGGCTTGTATGGTTAACATGCATTCAGTGGAAGGAAAGAACCCTATATGCACCATTGAAATCATCTTTGACTGCTTTCAAACCATTTGCTGATTGATAGTACAGGTTGCTCTTTCAAATGAGCAACAGCTGAGTGAATTTCTAGAAAATTGTTAACCTCTTAGAGCAACACACGCAAAATGCTGTAGGAACTCAGCAGGTCAGGCAGCATCTATGGAAATGAATAAACAGCTGACGTTTCAGACTGAGACCCTTCTTCAGGACTGAAAAGGAAGGGAGAAGATGCCAGAGTAAAAAGGTCAGGGGAGGGGAAGGAGGACTAGATAGGAGGACTAGGTGAAGCCAGGTGGGTGGGAAACGTAAAGGGTTGGAGAAGAAGGAATCTGATACGAGAAGAGAGTAGACCATAGGAGAAAGGTAAAGAGGAGGGGTCACCATCAGGTTGGAGGCTACCCGGGGGGAAGTGATAAGCAGGTAAGAAGAGAGAAGAGAGGGATTTTTTTTAACTGGAAGGAGAAATTGATATTCATGCCATTAGGTTGGAGGCTACCCAGACAGAATATAAGGTGATGCTCCTCCACCCTGAGGGTGGCCTCATCTTGGCATGCTCTTGCTGTTTGTTAAGCTCACTGAAGGTCTAGGCTGAATCTGAATGTATTTGCAACACCTCTAAACTTTCGTTGTATTGTTTGATATGGCTAACCAAAGGCAATTCCTGTTTGACGCGTAGTCTTGAGATGCAATCTCAAACACGAGAAAATCTGCAGATGCTGGAAATCCAAAGAAACACACACAAAATGCTGGAGCAGGCCAGGCAGCCTCTACTGAAAGGAGTAAACAGTCAATGTTTCGGGCCGGGACGCTTCTTTAGGACTGAAAGGAAAGTAAGAGATCAAAGTAGGAAAGTGGGTAGAGTGGAGGAAGAAGTACAAGGTGGTAGGTGACAGGTGAAACGGGGGGGGGGGTGAAGCAAAGAGCTGGTAAGTTGACTGGTGAACAAGATTAAGGGCTAGAGAAGGGGGAATCTGATTGGAGAGGACAGAAGACCATAGCTGAAAGGGAAGGGGGGGAGAAGCAGCAGAGGGATGGTGATGGACAAGTAAGGAGATAAGGTTAGAGAGGGAAACAGGAATGGGAAATGGTGGGGGGGGGGCAAATTCTGGAAGTTCAAGAATTCAGTGTTCATGCCATCAGATTGGAGGCTACCCAAACAGAATATAAATTGTTGTTCCTCCGACATGAGTGTGGTCTAATTGCGGCAGTAGAGGAGGCCATGGACTGACATGTCGTAATGGAAATGGATGGCCACCAGGAGATCCTGCTTTTTCTGGCGGATGGAGCAAAGGTGCTTGGCGAAGCAGTCTCCAATCCTACATTGGGTCTCACCAATATACAGAAGGCCACATTGGATACAGTGGATGACCCCAACAGACTCACAGATGAAATGTTTCCTCATCTAGAAGGACTGTTTGGGGTCCTGAATGGTAGTGAAGGAGGAGGTGTAGGGGTAGGTGTGGCAGCTGTTCCACTTGCAAAGCTACGTACCAGGAGGAAGATCAGGAGGGATGAGTAGTCAAGGGAATTGGATGGGGAGCAATCCCTGCAGAAAGTGGAAAGGGAGAGGAAGATGTGCTTGGTGGTGGGATCTTGCTGGAGATGGCAGCAGTTATTGAGAATTATGTGCTGGACTTGGAAGCTAGTGGGACAGTAGGTGAGGACAAGAGGAACCCTGTCCTTCGTGTGGTGGCGGGAGGATGGGGTGAAGGCAGATTTGTGCGAAATGGACGGGATGAAGATAAGGGCAGCATTGATGGTGGAGGAAGGAACGTCCCCTTCTTTGAAGAAGGACATCTCAGTGGACTGGATGTGGCGGAGATGGAGGAATTGAGAGAAAGGGATGGCATTTTTACAAGTGACAGGGTGGAAAGAGGTATAGTTCAGATAGCTGTGAGAGTCAGACGGTTGACAAAATATATTGGTAGATAGACTTTCTCTAGAGATGGAGACAGAGAGATTGAGAAAAGGGAGGGTTGTTAGAAATGGACAAAGTAACGCTGAGGCAGAGTGGAAGCTGGAGGCAAAGTTGATGAAGTCGACAAGCTCAGCATGGGTGCAGGAAGCAGCACCAATGTAGGAAGAGTTGAGGAGTCATGCCAGTGAGGCATGGACCATGGACTGTTCCACATAGCAGAGATATATTCTGATTTCCAAACAGTCAGATAATAGACTACTGGAGTTGGGATTCTGAATCAATGTAATGGGTACGGATTCTGATTATAGAAATTAAGAATGGATGAATGATAAAGTATGGTGAATAGAACAGTATTAGTGAACTGATGGTGAGAATTGGAATTAACATTGTCTTTTCTAATCCTACTAGTGTGTGATGATGCTAAACTTTGTGCACTTGAACTGCCCTTGAAACTGGGTTTCTGCCATCCTTATTTTTTCTGCTCACTAGATTTTGTGTGAGCACCCTTTGGACAGGATATCCCTTCTACTTTTTACCCTCTCCAGTGCATGCCTGGAAAACCATGATGTTTGCTCTCCTGTGTTTCTACATGACTCTTTGCTATTAGCTCCACTTTGGTATCCATCACCTTCTGCATTACTGTGTACCTCCTCCTTGAGAGATGTAAGTTGGCTTTGGACCGAGCAGGCCACATCTGAGTATTGCTAACCATTTCTTAAATGGGACCCACTGCTGATGCAACATGCATTAAACAGCATAGTCAGTGTGGGCTGACCTCTGAAGATATTTCATTGAACGGCTATAAAAAAATTCACGTGGAATCTGCATTGGGGCAATTGGGCATGGGCTAGGCATGCATTATTTTCCCTCCTCCAGCATTTGTGGGTGTTCCAAATTTAGCTGAGTTGTGACATTTGAATAGCCTTCTACCACAGGTGGAGTGCTGACAGCTACTGTTTAGCAGGCTGTGGGAGTAGCTCAACGAGCATCGGACATTACGGATGAAGTGGATCTAGGCTGCTTGGAAGTGGAAATAACTGGGTTGAGTGTAGGAGAAGTATGAAGAGCTTGGAGATCAAGATAGAAGTTTGAGATAGCGATTAGAAGATTCTGGATTACAAATGAAGCCCAATCTTGGTGTGGATCAACTGGCTACTAGATCAGACGAAGGGTCTTGATCCAAAATGTCACCAGTCTATTTCTCTTCACATTTGCAGCCTGGCCGACTGAGTTCTTACAGCTCCTGTTCCAGGTTTCCAGTATCTGCAGTCTCTTGTGTCTCCATGGTCCAGCCAGGGAAAGTATTGGTTGATCCATGTCCTGTTCACTCAGTGGCTTGGTAACAACCCTCAGGCCACTGGAGGTAGCGGTGAGCTAAAGTCTAGCGCCATTGAGTGTTGACCTTATTCTCCTCAATAATGTCATAGAAATAGCAGTTGGATGCTGAAAGAAAAAGGACAACCTTTAGGTTTGTGGGTAGGAGATCACAATCTGAGAAAAGGAGCAGAAATAATTGTGACAATGATATCATTGTTATGCAGCAGCAGGACTGAGAGAGGAAGGCGGTCAATGACCAGCAAAGGACTGCAGAGGATCATACTGGAGAAGATGTATCATTATCATTGGTAACATGTAGTCAAAGGGGAGGAAGAGTGTAAAGAATCATGGTCAGATCAAAATCAGAATCAGGTTTATTGTAACTGTCTTATATGATGTGAGATTTGATGTCTTTCAGTAGCAGTGCAGTGAAAAGCCATAAAACTACTCTAAATTACAAAATAAATATAGTTCAAAACAAAAGAAATAATGTTCATGGTTTTATAGATCATTCAGAAATCTGATGGTGGAAGGGAAGAAGCTATTCCTGAATCATTGAGTGTGGGTCTTCATGGGATTTTGATCCCTGAGGTTTCAAGATCAAGAAAAGAGTGCTGAGCTTGAATAAATAGTGGTCAGAGGTGGTAACGTAACAGGATCAGTCTGGATCCAGCCTTTCCCCAGGCTTGTCATGTACAGTATACACTTGCTTACACTTCTAGATGTAGAAGACTTGAGGGGTGGCCCCTATCTCAACGCCTTAAAGCTATCCAGTATGATAAAGAGAAACTGACATTTCCAAATCAATCTTCATGTCCTTGGAGTGACCCAAAGCATTTTACAGCCAATTAAGTATTTAGATGTCATCATTATAATGTAGCAGCCAATTTATAAATAGTAAGCGTCATAGACTGCTGTGATGATGATAATGATGATAATCAGGTAAACTGTTTCAGTGATGCCACTTGAGAGATAAATACTAATTGGTGAAATTGAGGAAGTGCTGCTTATCTATAGAGTGCCAGAGTAACTTTTACACCCACCTGCAAGAGCAGAAGGTGTCATTATTGCCTTGCCCAAAGACAACATCTCTGATAGCACAGCACTCCATGAATACAGTACTGCTATGATAACCTACATTCTGTACTTGAGATTATCATCTGGTTTGAATACTGTGATACAAACAATGTTTCTCAAGGTGACAGCAAAAGAGACTGTTTGTCAAACCCAATAAGGTTGGGATTTTATTCTACTTTAGGTGCTTCTCGCATAGGAAACTCTATTTCACCAGAATATCTTGCTAAGGAATAAATTATGAGCCTATTCATCATCATCATAGCTTGTCACAGCAGACAGCCAGCCACCCTAGTGTTGTTTGGTTGATGTTGAGCAGGTCAGTGTCAGCTAAATCAGGTGAGAGTGGGCAGTTGCGCAGAACGTGTTCAATGTTCTCACCCTTTCGCCACACTCACAGGATTTGCTGGTCTTTAAACCCCACTTCATCATATTGTCTCCCGTCCTACGAACTCCCGCTCTTGCTCTGCTGAGAATGCACCACTTCCGTCTGTCAAGCAGTGCCCCGTCTGGCAACATTTCTGTGGGGTCTTGCACTGTATTGTTTGGTGGGGTTCTGGCTTCTGTTTGTTGCCAGAGGTCAATCCTGTATGTTTGGGGAGATGTTCCGTGTGGTAGTTCCTCCACTGTAGCAAAGCTTTTCCTCGATTTTAGGTGGTTGGAAACTGGCACATGGTGATGTAGTGAGTTCTGTTTATCTTTTTCAGTTTTTGTTCTAGTGTGTGTTTGGATCTCTGGGGGGAGCAATGCCTGCCAGTCTGTAAATGATGTTAGTGGGTGTGGGGCGCAGTGTGCCCGTGATTATTCGACTGGCTTCGTTAAGCAACGGGTCTATTTTCTTCGCATGGGCTAATCTGCCCCACACAGGTGCACAGTATTCTGCAGGTGCATAGCAGAGTGCTAGGGCAGTTGATCTAAGTGTGCGAGCATCAGCTCCCCATTTCATGCCTGCTAATTTTTTCAAGAGAGAATTGCGAGAGCCAACTTTCTGTCGGAGTTTTTGGATGCAGGCGGCAAATGAGAGCGTCCTATCCAGTGTCATGCCCAGGTAAATTGGAGTCGGATGGTGTTTGAGCTCCTTCCCACACCAGAAGATCTTGAGTTTCTGAGCTGCTTCCCGATTCCTCAGGTGGAATGCACACACTTGAGTTCTTGATGGATTTGGGTTCAGAGACCATTTTTCATAATACTGCTTCATTGCTTCAAGTACTGTTGTAAGTCGTACTTCAACTTCTTGGAAGGAGTTAGCTTGTGTTGCTATGTATAGATAAACCTGCGTGTGTTAGGAAAGGTTGGTTGGTCGTTTGTGTAAACATTAAATAGTAGAGGTGCCAGGGCTGATCCCTGTGGTAGTCCGTTCTTTTGTGGATGCCACCTACTCTTAATTCCATTCATTTCTACATAAAATCTGCAATTTTCTAGGAGACTTCTTATTACTTTGACTGTGGTTTCGTTCTTTAACATTTTACATAATTTCAGTCGAAGGCCTCTGTGATTCACAGTGTCCTATGCTGCTGTTAAGTCAATGAATACTGCCCCTGTAATTTGATGAGCCTGTTTATCACTAGTTGGTTAACAAACCATTGTAGGATTAGGAATGGTAGCAGTTAATTATATCATAATGACTCATATTTGATATTTCCTATGTTGCGTGGAAAAAAAACAGAAATTATTTCAGTATTTGTAATATTCTTGTCAACTCCTATAATTCTGCTGCATATAACAACCAAATTAAAGGATATGTGAGCAATGATTGTATTATGATATTGATATCAAATCAGGATTGAACGAACAATAAATGCAGTTGCCTACTCTTCAGTGTATACTGTACATGGCCATGATGACATATGAGTAGAGGAATGTATTTTATCATTAGGATGAAATTGATGCCACAATCTGAGTGCTATTGTCTGTAGGGTGGGCTAAATACTTGATTGGAATTTAATTTTGCTCAAGTTCTGTCTGATTTCAATGAGGTAGCACCGTTGAGCCCTCTGGAGACGTCGTGGGCTTATCAGCGAAACGTCAAAGAAGGAGGGTGCCCACCTGATGACCCTGATGACGTACCTACCCTCCCTCCTTGTCACCACTCCAAGCCCACTGCCAACGTCGAGAGTGCCGACTTACCATAGGGGTTGAAACATCAAGTCCTAGTAACTCTACTAACTGTGTATCTTAAAATCATGAGATCTATCTTTGTTAAATCTGAATTAATTTACTTGAAAATGACATTTTAGTCTTTCATTTTTCACTTTGCTGTGATCTCTGGGAAAACGAATGGCTGACTTAATGTTGAGCAACAGGTTTAGAATCATTTTGGGTGAGGAACAGTATCAGAATGCAGATTCTATTTTGGCCCTTTCAGAGGCTGAGAGGCAAGATTTATGGCACTGTTTTCTTCCCTCTAAGCAGTCTCAACACTTAAAGCATTGTTGTTTAATAAACTAGCTAGAATTAATGGATTTCTAACAAAGCCTCATTTATTTCTTGACTTTTAACCAACTTTATACTTAGAAAAGTCAAATTTTAATATAAAATAAATTTCACTGTAGAGCTGGGATCTGAGAACTTTAGTTATTGGGGTAATTTAATTTTACTTTTTTACATGGTGCCATTTAGTTTGCTCTGTGGGTTAAGAACAACATACACATTTATAATAAATCATGGTATAGAAATCTTATTATCTGATGTTAATTGAATGTGCCCTTCTAAACCAGGAGTAACTCTTTCCTTTTCATGTTAATGCATAACTTTATCAGTTTTCAGCGATTCTTTCTAAGCTCACTCCTATTCATGGGGAGGGGGTGTGGTGGATTGGGAGAGGTAGTTTTCTGAAGTAGCAAACCTGCTCTCTTATGATCTGAAATAGGTGGCCTAGTGTTTGTTGTGGCAGCGATGGTTTGCTGATGGAAAACAATCTTAATATCTTAAGGATTTGTGTTTCTTTCCTCAAAACAGAGGGAATATCAAATATGAATCAGTATGATATAAGTAACTGCTGGCATTCTTAATCCTACAATGCTTTGTTAACTAACTAGTGATAAAGTAATAATTTGGTTTGACAAGGTACCAAACAATAGATGTGCTTTACCATTTTCCTGTGAGTATCTGGGAGATTGTAATTGTGTGTGTTCCTAGATAACAATATACCTGGGAATATGTACTTTAAAATTGTCAATATCCAAAATTTTGGTGACAGACTTCAAAGGAGACAGGTGCTGGAAATCTGAAATAAACAGAACATATCAGAAACATTCAATAAGTCAGGCAGCATGTCCAGAAAGAAGAAGTGAGTGTGTCGGGTTCTAATTTCAATTTGAAGTCTGATCAAAAACTAAATTTTGCACACAAGGCAATTTCTAAGCCATTAAGATTAAAGAACCTGGAGCTTTTCAGAGAAGCTAACTGCAAGCTGCATTAACAAATGACCTATTCCAGTGAGACTGGCAAGTTCTGTTTGAATACCAATGGCAAGTTTATCCCAGCATAGTGCAGGGTAGATTCTGGTGTATCTTGTGTGTGTTTGTATCCGGTGGAGCAAGAGCATGTAATGAAGCCTCAGGGGGTACTATCTACATTGTGTAACATTAAATGTATTCTTTAACTTCTTATCACACAGGGATCCATTAGGACATCACTCATGGCTCAAATGAGGAACGAAATAATCAAAACAAACTTTCAGAAGGATTTTGAGATAACACAGATAGGTAATTGGAGTTCTGTATTTTCCAGAATATTTGTCATCCTAGTAAGCGGTGGAAGCTAATTGTGCGACTGAATTCAGTGAAAAAGATTTATTTTTAGTTAACATCTTTCATAATCTCAAGATTTCGCAAAACTATTTAAAGCTCTAGAAATGGTTAATGAATATAATCATGGGAAGTACAGCTTACATCGTGTGCAGCACGTTCCCTCAAACAGCGAGAGGACGATGACCAGATCATTTCCTTCTTAATGATGTTGGATTTCGAATAAATTGGCTGCAAGATTTTCCCAGCAGTTCACCAGTACTGCTTTGAAGTGGTAACCGTGACTTTGTACTAATCTGGATTTGAATCAACATCTTACTCACTGCCAACTAGTATGCTAGGACTAAGTCCTGACTAATAACTTGGACCAGATATATCCGAACAAGAACTGCATGATGTGTATAGCTTATATAATGTAAAAATTATAGAAGAGTTTCTTCATCAATTGAACTAACATTGGCTGATATTGGTGGGATAAAAGAATCACAGAAATCCACCGAAGAACTTAAATTGTTTAAAGCTGTAGCAAAGATTGCTGCTATGGCTGCTAATTCCTCTGTTTTATGTATTAACGTCCATGCACACTAATTCAGTAATAATTAGGGGGGTGTTGTTTGTGGCATTATTAGATACTAACTTTGACTGAAAAATTTCAATGCTCTCTAGTGGGTTTAATGTTCAAAATACTAGTTACTAAATTTGGATTGTCACCTTTCAGTAGACTATAGGAATCTGTAGCCAAAATAGTGTTTGTCTACATACTGCTTGCTAAGGCATCTGTGCTTCCAGCAGGAGTCAAGCTGATATTCAAAGGACATCTATTTTAATATAGCCTATTGTCATACTAGTCAAAAGTTTAACCAACTTTTACTTTGAAGCAGATTGCAAGACCTTCGGATTTTTAGAACTTTGTTTTTCTTTCGAACATATTTCTTCATCCTTGGAGGACTAACTGCACAGCTAATTAATGGAATGATGTATTGGGTAATTTGAGTTGGTCATTATTTAATAACTTTCCTTTTAAGTAAGAGATGCTTGCTGAATCCTTAAATTCCCTCTTTCCCTTCTTTTTAATTCAACCGTCTTCCTATCCTTCAGCTCCGATTTTCCAGCAAACTTGACTGTTGAGTGCTCATGTCCTTTTTGCTCTGTGTGCAGATTTAAGAAATTAAGAAGGTTCTTCAGGCAGTAATTTTATCTTCTTCTCTTGCACAGACCCAAGATATTTTCTGTCAGGAATTGAAATCTCCCCTAGAAAACATGTTAATGATTTTCAATGAGGGTAACATCAGAACAGGTTTATCCAAAGAATGCCATTATATCGAAGGAAATCAAAGCCTAAATCTGTTTAACTTTCAAACAAATCTTCTGTTGGTCTGTCAGATTGCGGGAAGGGAAATCGGGAGAACACACCCAGGTCCTCATCAAGGGGTCAGCCGTGGAAAAGTTAAGCAGCTTCAAGTTTCTGGGGGAACACATCTCAGAGGATTTAGCCTGACCCCAAAATATTGATGCATTCGCAAAGAAGGCACACCACTGGTTTCATTATGAGTTTAAGGAGATTTGCTATGTCAGCATATGCTCTTGCAAATTTCTACAAATGTATTGTGGAGAGCATTCTGTCTTCTTACATCACCTGAGGCAGTAGAATTGAGGCAAGGCGAGGCAGAGTCAAAGTGGTGGGCCCCAGGCCTGGGCCCGAGAATGAGGAACGACCTGCTATTTGGATGATTTAAGCATTGGGCCAGATTGAAAAGGTCGGGTATGGGTCAAATTGAGGTGGCGAGGCCCAGGCTCGAGAGTGAGGAACAACCCATAGTTATGGCCGATTTACGTGCCAGGCCAGACGGAAAAGGTCAGGGTGTCGTGCCCGGAGGAGAGGGATAGGCCGGTGCTCAGCTCGCTGCTTCGCTAGGTTTACTCGTGCTTGCTGAACTGAGGCTGCAGCCTATGGTTAATGGCTCTTGGTTCAGCTGGAGTGATGACTGGCTCCATGGCTGTGGACTCACTTTAGTGAACTTCAATTCTGAATGTTATTTGCTTACTTTTATTGTTTGCACAATTTGTTTTTTCCTGCACTTTGGATGTTTGACCGTCTTCTTTTATTAATGGGTTCTTTTGGTTTTCTTTGTTTCGTGCCTGCCTGTAAGGAGACAAATCTCAAGATTGCATAGATACATACTTTGATAATGTATGTGTACATGCAAATGAAATGTAGTTTGAACTTTGAACTCCCAGGTATGGCGGCTCCAGTGCACAGGATCAAAAAAGAGCGGCAGAGGTTTGTAGGCTCAACCAGCTTCACCGTGGACACCATGCCCACCACCATTGAATAGATCTTCAAGCAGCGATGCCTCAGGAAGGCAGCACCCATTATTAAGACTCCCAGCATCCAGGTTATGCCCTCTTCTCCTCAGGGTGGAGGGACAGGAGCTGGAACACACACAATCAACGTTACGGTCCATGAACCCATGAAAATTACCTCACTATTTTACTCCCTCTTTGCATTATTTATTTAGTTTTTATATTTCTTATTGTAGCTTATCATAATTTTCTGCATTGCACTGCACAGCTGCAAAAAGAAATTTGCGACGTATCTCAGTGATACCAGGGCGCTACAATAGCGTAACAGTTAGTGCGGCATTATTACAGCTCAGGGCATTCTAGAGCACAGAGTTCAATTCTGGAGCCATTCTTGAGGACTCTCTGCAGGTTCTCCTTCTTGAATGTGTGGACTTTTTCTGGGTCCTCCGGTTTTCTCCCACAGTTCAAAGACGAACCAGGTAGATTAAATGGTCACTGTATATTGTCCCATGATTATGTTAGGGTTAATTGGGTTTGTCAGGGGTTGCTGGGCAGCGTGGTCAAGGGACTGGAAGGACCTGCTCCATGCTCTTTTGCTAAACAAATAAAATACAAAAATAAAATAGTAAACCTGATTCTGATTCTGATCAATGGACATAGTTAATAAATCTCAGCTCTTTCCTTTACCTATGGTCCAGCCCCTTTCTGCTGCCTCAGCCTTTCACAAGACGTTTCTCTTCCAATATTTCCTGCTGAAAAAGACTGATATAAGAAAACTAAAATCAGAAAATGCTGGAGACCCTCAGGAGATTAGACAGCATCCTTGGATCAAGGAAGAGTTGTTTCCCTGGCTCTCATATCTACTCCAACAGCTTCTACATTCAACAAATTATTCTTTACAATTTATACCAGTTTCAGGATTCACCCCTCCCACCCCCACATTTTCAACATTTTGTAGGATGAGTTTGCAACAATCACTCTGTGGCTAATGATAATTTCCCCTGCAATTGCAGGAGATGTAACAACTGTCCTTTTGACCTTTCCCAATATCCTGATACCAAAACCATTCCGAAGGAGCAGTGATTCATAAATCTCTAAAGCATTGGCAATGAAAGCATTATTATCAGATGTAACTGAGCTGGAGAAACTATGAAAGTGGAATATAATCTTTCCAGGAAACAGTATAAGGAAGTGTAGCCATGATTCTTATGTGCTTGTAACTGACACTAATCACTAACCAATCCCTGGTAGTTATAATAAGGAACAGAAGAGTTAGAAAGAACCTTTGCTTCTAATCTAGTGTGCTGCATTCAGTGCTCACAATATGGCATTGTGATAGAGAAACCAAATGCTTCCAGTTGCCTCTCTCTGTGCTTCATTCCATTCAATTCTGGCTTCTTTCAAGGAGTCCCAACATTTGCTCAAGGAACAACCACTCATCTTCTGCCTAGAGACAGAGCAGCTCTTGGAATTCAGTACTAAATTGAATAACCTAAGATGGCAGTCTTTCCAGGTTGTCAGAATTGACCAGCTTTGACATAACATAAACCCAGCTCATCTCTCTTGAGATACTAACTGATCTGCTTGATCTTCTCCCTCCAATTACACTGCCCAGACAGATCAGCTGTATTTAATAAGCACTCATTGCCTTATATGGCATGGACACCATTTGTGTTAACAGAGACAATCTCATTTGCTATTGTTTCACAAACTTTCTTTGTTGTCTCAGCTCCAAGCCAGTTCTGGATAAAAAAAAACAAGCATTGACTTGATATGTTCGCTCTGTTTCTGTCACCAAGGATGCTGAGTAGCTCCAGCATTTTCTGATTTTATTTTAGTTTTCCTGCATCAGTATTTTGCTTGTCAAAAGAAAAATGTTGGAAGAGGAAAAAGCCTTGTGAAGAGCTGAGGCAGTGGAAAATACTCCATGAAGAGAAATTTAACTGAATCTCCATGACACAGATATGAAAGAAAATTTAAACTTGTTCGTAATTTCAGTCCGAGTAAGGTTGCATTCCAAATGTCATTAACACAATTTTTCACTTACTGTTTGTACGTTTCCAACTTTTACTGGTTTTCTGCCAGATATTTTTACTCTATTGTCTGCTAGATATTGTCTGAGTGTAAACTGAAGTTTAACTTTTAATAAATTACATTTTAAAAAGTGAAAGTAGATTTTGGTAAATCTTGATTGTTATTAATATTGACATAGTGGCAAAAGGTGTCATCAGCATGGGGCTACCAGGGTATGTGGAACAAACTTGTGAGTCTGGGAGAATGAGTGTTGAAACCTATAATAATCTGAGCGGGCTTAACAGGGTAGATGCAGTGAAATGAGACCACAACCAGGGGTCTAGAGATTTGGAAGCATTGTGCTATTTTAGCTCTTGTATTAAGTTTTCTTAAAAAAAGTGTAAAGTGGGCTAAATAATTTCCACACCAAATTGCTGCAATCCAGTTAATGGACTGGAGGTTTCTGATCATGATACATCTGCTGCATCAAAGAAGCTCTCTTGATGTCATAAGTGCAACACCTTTAGAACATTGGCAAGAGGTTTGAAAAGATGGCTTTATTGTGTACACTCTCAGAAAGAAACAGCCGCTGCTTGATTTCAGTGCTGTAATTCCTGAGAAGGTCTGAGCTGACAAAGTAACCCTTTAGTCATGTAGACCCAAACTGTTCGTACAACACCGACCATAAAGGATAAGCTTTGACCCTGCAGGACCTTTAAATAAGGTATTTTTATTTATTAATGATGTTTGGATATGTTTGAGAAAACTAGGGCTTGCTGTTGAGAAAAATAAATTTCTCCATTTCTTCTTCCTTAGCAACACAGAAGCAAGTCCAAAGACTGCCAGAGACACAGGAATGTCAAGGAGCCTGGTAAGGGACTGATGAGGAGAAGAGGAACCCCTGCTGGAATGAAAAATATCTCAAAGCAAAAAGTAAAAGTTCAGCAGAATATAAAACAAAAGGCCAGTTTGCACTGATTTCTAGCTGACGGTTCTTCAGAATGCTGCAGCTCACTGCATTGCACACAATAACATCTTCCAGATGTCAGCACATGTGTACCGTGGCCTAAAAGCACAGAACACACCGGAGGGGTGATAGAGATATATCAAACAATTGATCTTTCGCAATCCACAACTTACTGATCAGAGGGGCCTGATATAGTTGGCTTTTACCATATGGTTACTCAGCTTTACCCCAGAAATAGCTCATTTGAATGGGGTTGTTAAACCTCAAAGATACTGTACGTTTGGTAAAGTTTTCAGATTATATTTACTTCCCTGTGCTTTTGTATTTAAACTATGTTCTTAAATTTATTATCTTAGTATCGTTTAAAAAAGAGATTTTCAATTATTTCAGTCAATTTTAACTGGGTTAATTGTTTTGAAATGGTGAAATAAGTTTCTATTGACACACTTTAATCAAAAATCATCAAGATAGTCCCTAGTTTTGAAGCTTGTATGGCTTCAGTGGCACTGTGCAGTCCATGGGACAGCAATGGGATTAACCTCAATGTTGGTTGGAGTCAGCAGATATGTCAAAGGTTTACATGACCGCAGGGCTAGATTCAACCAAATATTATTTTATATAGCACCAAATCTGGCTCCTGGTAGCTGTACAGCAACCAATATTTAAATTATGACTGATAAAGGCCTTTGTGTTACGGAATGTACGTAACCTCAAAATTCCACGTCAGTTTTCTCCACCCAGTTTTGCAAAATGTCAGAAGTTATTATTCTAATCTTCAAAGTTCTAGCACATTGTCCTCCACTATCCAATGCTAATTTAAGGTACTGTCTGTTTTTTTTTTCTCCAGCATTGGTGCTTTAGCTTTGTTCTTGGATTCAGAATGCCAGCAGGTTGTGGTTAAAGGGAAAGCCATTTCTCAGGTCACTAACATCATTTTAGCCTGAAGCAGGAAGATCAGAATTTCTAGCCAACTTGTCAACCTATTCTTTGTGAAGTGATCCCCACAAATACATCTGCTTGTGGAAGGCAGAGAACCTAGGAGAATGAGTGGAAGCAGACTCCAGTCTCTGTGTCAGTATTTACTCCATTCCATCAAGTTATAGCATGTCTGCCAGTCTTCATACTCGAACTCAAACAGTTTGTGAGGTTTCCAGGTCCTTGTTGTCTCCTGTTCTTGTTCCCGGTATTGTTGTCAACCCATTTGGTACTTACATCTGATCATCCCAAATTACCTGGTCTAGTCTTTATTCCTTTGCTTCCTGTTGACTCTGCATTGACTTTGATACCTATTTTATATTGTCTGTATGGTTTCCAGTTCCGTTCATTTTCATAGAAAAACGATACAGCTCAGAAAAGGACAATTTCAGCTCACCTCATCCATGCAGACTAATGCCGATCGATGTCAATTCTATTTGCTTGCAATAGGCTTCTGTCACTCTGTGCCTTCCCAAGCACTTGTCAAAATGCCATTGAAACATCTTATATGTTTTTACCCCTATTATGTCCTGGCTATTTATTCTGATTTCTCTCCACCCTCTGAGAGAAAAACTTCCCATCAAGCTTTCTCTCCTATCACTGTAAACCTGTGCCCTTTAGTTCTAGTCTTCCTTACTGTGGGTCCTCATAATCTTATAAACCTCTAAGGTCATCCCTTTGCCTCTTATGTTCCAGTGAGAATAAACCTATCCTATCCAATCTCTCCTAAAGCCTCCCTTTCCAGCCAACATCCTGGTGAATCTCTTCTCCACTTTATCTACTGCTGCTACATACTTCTTTTACTGTGGTGACCAAAGTCGAGCAGTGTACTCCAAATGCGGTCTAACCATTGTTTTACAGCTGCATTATGACCAACTTTTATTCTCAATGCCCCAGCTTAAGAAGGCAAGAATACTAAATGCATTCTTTACCACCCTATCCACTTGTGTTTCTTCTTTCAATGAATTACTTTCTGTACATGAATGCTTTTAAGGTCCCTACTATTTTCTTTGTATGTCCTACCAGAATTTCATTTTGGCCTTCAATCCATTCAATTACCAAACATTACACTCTGTGCAATTTTTACACCTTATGATCTCCAGTCTTTAATACCCTAAGATGCCAGTATGTACAGTCCCCACATCATATCATTTCATCTATACTCTTTGGATGAACGTCTTTACTGTTTTTAGTCTGTATAGACTTCAGGTGAGAGTGTACTGCCACATTGTATAGTGATAAATTTCACAGAATCCACATTATTAGGGATAGGTTACATATCCCCAACATTCATCCTTCATATAAACTGAGAAAGATACCAAGTGTTAGAAAAAAGTCAGCTTATTAACAGATTAGTTTCTGAAATACTGATTGCTCAGGCAGTAAGAAACTGGGCATGAGATCACACATATCTGTGGTTTTAATTGGTGCCCTATGAATGAAATTTTTATCATTTTCCCAGTAAGCAGAAACCTGTTCCTAGATCTTTACTTTCAAGTTTCAATGCTCTAATAGTGAGTAAAAAAATAAATATTTTGTTTTAATGATTTGTTGCAATGGCAACCAGCTCCCGTTCTCACTCCTCCTCTCCGCAAGTCCCACCATGATGCACTTTATCTATCAGCCTGAACAACATTACAACTATTTCAGTGTGCATCTGAAGTCTCAAAAACTTGAAAAGTTTCGTATGCATAATATAAAAACAGAAAATGCTGGAGATACTCAGATGGTCAGACTGCATCTGAGGAGGCAAAAGCAGAGTTATTGTTTCAGATCAAATGTCTTTTATTACAACTGTATAACTGAGCACATATATACCATAAGACCCAGGAGCCAAATCAGGCCATTGGAGCTAGAACAGGTCATTTGTCCTATTGAGCTGATCATGGCTGATTTATTTTCCCTTTCATCCCCATTCTTCAGTAACCTTTGACATCCTTACTATTCAAGAACCTATCAACCTCTGCTTTAAATATACCCAATGGCTGGCCTCCAAGCCATCTGTGACAATTAATTCCACGGATTCACCACCCTTTGACTAAGTACATTTCTCTTCACCTCTTTCCTAGAGAGACATCCTTGTATTCTGAAGCTGTGTCCTCTGGTCCTAGACTCTTCCACAATTTGAAACATCACCTCCATGTCCACTCTATCTAGGCCTTTCAATATTCAGTAGGTTTCAGTGAGCTTCTCCCATTCTTCTAAACTCCAGCAAGTACAGGTCCAGAGCAATCAGGCACTCCATATCTGCCAAGCTTTCTATTCCTGGGATAAATCTCTTGAACCTCCTCTGGACCCTCTCCAATGCCAGCATATCCCTTCTTAGATAAGGGGCCCCAAACTGTTCGCAGTACTCCAAATATGGTCAGACCAATAAACGTATTAAGTTGCAGAGAAGGGAGAGAGCTGGAGAGGACAAAGTGAACTTTAGTAATAGATGGAGACAAAGAGAGGCTGTATGACACAAGTCATGATGGTGCTGACTGAATGAGGGCTGAGATGATTTTTTAATTGCAACCATTCTGTTTGCAGGATCTGAAACTTGAAGGTGGTGAATGAAAATGGGGCGGTGGGGTGGGGGGGGATGAAAGAAAAAAACCATGTTGGGGTGGTGAGCAGCAAAACTGAAAAACAGAAGATGGAACTACTCCGCAGGTTCAAACAACTTTTGCGGAGAGATTCGTAATATTTGATAACTGGCCAGTCTTGACCTGGAAAGGCTGTTAACCTGACATTGTTGAATTCATTGTTGAGTCCTAAGACTCATATAGTCATCTAGTGCCTAGCTGGAGGATAAGATTCACAAGGTTTATGCTGTATCAGTGTAATGGAGTGAAGACCAAGAGCTGAGAGGTGGATGCAGAATTAAAGACAGCCAAGGATATCAGGATCATCCACGAGAAGCAAGATGAGGCACTGGGCAACACTGTCACACTAGGTACACTAGTATAGCTTTGGGTTTTCCGTTGTAGAGGAGACCACATTGTGAGCTCAAAATGTCATGCTATAAAATGGAAAATGTATCAAGAAATGGCTTCATTTGGATCTTATGTTTCGATGGTGGGAGGGTCTGATGTAAAAGGTCAGATGTTGCATTTTTATCTTATATCTTTGCATAGGAGGACACTATTCAAAATAAATTAGGCATTGGTAGGGGTGGAAGAAGGAAGTAGGCAGTCACAAAAGGAAATGTTCTTTTAGAGTGCTTGTAAAGGCGAAGATCTGTTGTGTGCTGGCAGCATGTTGAAGGTGTTGAAATTACAGCAGCTGATCAGTTGAATGTAGTGCTGGTGGAGTGAGAAGAAATCTCCGACTTTGTTCTAGATGTAGGACAGCAGAGTGGGACAGACATGACTCAGAACTCTTTAGGTGTATGGGAAAACACTACCTGCCCCTTCACCCATCTTTGTGTCATCTGCAAATTTGGCTACAAAGCCATCAATTCCTTCATCCAAATCATTGACATGTAACATAAAAACAAGCGGTCCCAATACCACACAGAACACTATGTTTCACCGGCATCCAGTTAGAACAGGTCTTTTTTTATTCTAACTCTTTGCCTGCTGCTAGTCAGCCAATCTTCTATCCCTGCTAGTATCTTTCCTGTAATATCATGGGCTTTTATCTTGTTAATTAGCCTCATATGTGGCGCCTTGCTAACCATCTTCTGAAAATCTAAGCAAGCACCTTCCGCTGACTCTCCTTTATCTATCCTGCCTGTTATTTCCTCAAAGAATTCCAACAGATTTGTCAGGGATGATTTTGTCAGGCAGACTTTGGCTTATTTTATCATGTGCCTCCAAGTACCCCCAAATCTTCCCCTTAATAATGGACCCCATAGCTTCCCAACCACTGAAGTCAAGTTAACTGGCCTATAATTTCCTTTCTGCTTCCTCCTGATCCTCCCCAGCAGTATCCAAAGGGGTATACTTGTTGCTAAGGAGTGGAGTGAGATCTGCAATTTTCCAGTCCTCTGGAACCATCCCAGAATCTAGTGATTCCTGAAAAATCATTACTAATGCTTCCACAGTCTCTTCAGCTACTTCTTTCAGAACCCTGGGGCGTAGTCCATCTGATTCAGGTGACTTATCCATCTTCATAACTTTCAGCTTCCAAAGAACCTTCTCTTTAGTAATAGCAACTACGCTCACTTTTGCTCCCTTACACTCTTGAATTTCTGCTATTCTGACAATTTCTTCCGCACTGAAGCCTGATACAAAATAGTTATTAAATTCATCCACCATTTCCTTGTCCTCCTCTCCAGCGTCATTTTCCAGCAGTCCAATATCTACTCTTGCCTCTCTTTTACTCGGTATGTACTTGAAAAAAACATTTGGTATCCTCCTCAATATTATTGGCTAGCTTACCTTCATATTTTATCTTTTCTCTCCTTATGTGTTTTTAGTTGCCTTCTGTTTGTTTTTAAAAACTTCCTAACTTCCTACTAATTTTTGCGGTATTATGTGTCCTCTCCTTTGCTTTTATGCTGTCTTTGACTTCCCTCATCAGCCATCATTGCCTCATTCTCCCTTTAGAATACTTCTTCATTTTTGGGATGTTTCTATCTTGCATCCTCCAAATTCCCCTCCAGAAACTTCAGTCATTGCTGCTCTGTTGACATCTCTGTTGGTGGCCTCCTCCAATTAACTTCGGCCAACTCCTCTCTCATGGCTCTGTAATTCCCTTCACTCCACTGTAAGTCTGATATATTTGACTATCTTCTCCCTCTCAAACTACAGGGTGAATTCTATCATATTATAATCATTGCCTCCTAAGGTTTCCTTTACCTTAAGCTTCTTAATTAAATTTGGTTCATTACACAACACCTAATCCGGAATTGTCTTTCCTCTAGTGGGCTCAATCACAAGCTGCTGTAGAGAGCCATCTCATAGTCATTCTACAAATTCCACCTTTAGGGATCCAGGACCAAACTCATTTTCCCTATCTACGTGCATTTTGAAATCCCTATGACTATTGTAACATTGTCCTTAATACATGCCTTTTCTATTTCCAGTTGAAATTTATATCCCATATACTGGCTACTGTTTCAGGGCCACAAGTAACTTCCATTAGGGTCTTTTTACCCTTGCAGTTTCTTAACTCTACCCATAAGGATTCTACATCTTCCAAGGCCACTGTATGTCACCTCTTTCTAAGGATTTGATCTCATTTTTTATCAACAGAGCTACCCCACCCCCTCTGCCTTGCTGTCCATCATTTGATACAAAGGGTATCCTTAGATGTTGAGTTCCCAACTACGATCTTTTAGCCATGACCCAGTGATACCTACAATGTTATACCTGCCAATGTCCAACCTTGATCATCTACCTTATTCTGTATACTGTGTGCATTCTGATATAATAGTCCTACATGCATCACCCATTTCAGTTTTTCTCCCATGTTACACTTTAAGTCATCCCACTGACTGCTTTTTGCCCCATCATCTACCTGACTTTCCTCACAGTCTCACTGCACACTACATTGACTTGTATATCAACTGCCCCATCCTCACCCCTATCACTGTTGTTACCATCCCTCTGCCAACTTAATTTAAACCCTCCCCAACAGCTCAAACAAACCTGCTCACAACTGTTCAAGTGTAACTCATCCTTTTTGTACAGCTCAAAGCTTCCACAGAGGAGATCCCAATGATCCAGAAATCTGAAATACTGTCCCCTGCACCGTTTCCTCAGCCACACATTCATCTGTACTATCATTCTCTTCCTGCCCTGTCCAGCACGCAGTACTCGGAGTAATCCCGAGATTACTACCTTGGAGGTCCTGCTCCTCAGCCTCTTCCCTAACTCTCTATACTCACTGCAAAAGACATCTTCCCCTTTTCTACCTCTGTAGTTGGTGCGAATGTGCACCACGACCTCTGACTGTTCACCCTCCCTCTTGAGAATCTTCCTCAGCTGCTCTGAGGCATCAGGAACCCTAGCTCCTGTGAGGCAACACACAATCCGGGCTTCCCTTTCACAACCACAGAATCTGCTGTCTATCCCTCTAACTATTGAGTCTCCTATCTCTGCCCCCCTGACCATCTTTACCCTTCCCTGCTGAGCCCCAGACTCGACCACAGTGACCCTAGCCTGGTTGTTGCTGCTGTGTACCAATAGTTCATTCCCCCCTCCACCACCAGAAGTATCCAAGGGTGTATATTGTTCCTAAGGGGAATGGCCACGGGTGAACCCTACCCTGTTAGCTTGCTCCCTTACTTCTTCTGGTTGTCACCTATCTACTAACTGAAGCTTGCACTTTGGGTGTGACCTCCTCACTAAGAGTCCGATCTACAAAGTTTTCAGGCTCACATCTAGCTCCAGCTCCAGTTCCTTGACCTTGGCAGTCAGGTATAGATAAAACATGATTGACAGATATTATATTGATGAAGGCAATTGACAGATGGTATAGATATTGAATAAGTCATTTAAGCTTATAGCTGCTGCTTCAGGTCACATGGTCTCCTCCAATCAGAGAGATTACCTTTGTAATAGCCACCCCTCCCGAGCTTCTCTGCTACTGAAAATTAACTTGTTCTGACAAATGGGTCAAGGACATGAAACAATAACTGTTTTGTTTTCTACAGATGCTATCTGGCCTGCTGAGCATTTCTAGCATTTGTCATTTTTATCCCATCAATTCATCCATTTCTGCCAGCAAACTGAGATGTCTAGTGTATATAATGCAAATATCCACAAGTAGATCTCTCAGCTGTTCAAACCTGCTCTGCCATTTAATCAGCTCATGCCTTGTCTGATTTGTACTCCTGGCAGATATGACAAAATGTCATCTTTTTATACAATGAATATTCATAGTATTGTTCGATGAACTAAAGTTCAAATCAATCGTGAACTGTCAAACTAATGAGAACAATTTTAAATAGCACAGGTTGACGTGGATTAAAATGTAATAGCTAAATGCCAAACCTATAATTAATGCATGATATTTGTTATATCATTGAGGGCCAACATGTATCAGTATTACAGTGGAATTACGGAGGCATGAGAGTGGAGTAGGTCAGAATTGATTGGAAAAGAACACCGGCAGGGATGATAGCTGAGCAGCAATGGCTGTAATTTCTGGAAGCAATTCTGAAGGCACAGGATATATTCATCCCAAAGGGGAAGAAGTTTCCTTCCTTCTGCCTCTCTCGATTCTTGAAGAGTGGAGTGACATTTGCAATTTCCTGTCTTCCAGAACTGTTCCAGAATCCAGTAATTCTTTAAAGATCATTACTAATACCTCCACCATCTCTTCAGCCACCTCTTTCAGAACTCTGACGTGTACACCATCTGGTTCAGGTGACTTATCTACATTCAGATCTTTCATTTTCCCAAGAACCTTCTCTCTAGTTATGGTAGCTTCACACACTCATGCCCCTGACACCTGGAACTTCCACATACTGCTAGTGTCTTCCACAGTGAAGAATGATGCAAAATGCTTATACTGTTGTTCCCCCTCCCCCCCCCGATTACTACCTCTCATACGGCATTGTTTTCCAGCAGTCCAATATATACTCTCGCCTCTCTTTTACACTTTATGTATCTGAAGAAACTTCTGGTATCCTTTTTAATATTATTGGCTAGCTTACTTTTGTATTCCATCTTTACCTTCTTAATGAATATTTTTAGTTGCCCTCTTTTGGTTTTTAAAAGCTTCCCAATCCTCTAAGTTTCCACTAATCTTTGCTCTATTATATGCCGTCTTTTTGGCTCTTAGGTTGGCTTTGATGTCTCTTCTTAGCCATGGTTGTGTCATCTTTCCTTTAGAATACGTTTTCCTCTCTGGGTTGTATATATCCTGTGCCTTCAAAATTGCTTCCAGAAATTCCGACCATTACTGCTCGGCCATCATCCCTGCCAGGATTTTTTTCCAATCAATTCTGACCACTCCTCTCTCTCTTATGCCTCTGTAATTCCCTTTACTCCATTGTAATACCAATATATCTGACTTCAGCTTCTCCTCCTCAAATTTCAGGGTGAATTCAGTCATATTATTGATCACTTTCCCCAAGGGTTCTTTTGCCTTAAGCTGTCTAATTAAATCTTGTTGATTGCACAACACCCAATCCAGAATAGCTGGATTTTAAAGATACAGAGCAGGCAAAATGTGCCAAACAATCTCCTTCTGTGCTGTGTAATTCCATAAAACTGTGAGATGCCTTGTTGTCCCTTTAAAGCATCAGTATATACAGTAACATAGGAGTTTGTTATCACAGAACTGGATTTTTTTTTATTATTGTCATGTATACCAAGGTACAGTGAAAAGTTTATCTAGCATACTGTTCAAACAGATCAATTCATTGCACAGTGCATTGAGGTAGTACAAGGTAAAACAATAATGGAATGCGGGTAAAGTGTAACAGCTACAGTAAAGGGCAATGCAGGTAGACATTAAGACACAAGATCATGAGGCAAATTGTGATGTAGAATGGGAAGCACAGGTTAATTATCCCTGCAGGGATCTATGATTCACTCAAGCTGTCACAAATTCCAAAACTATCAGTTTTACCCTCATCTGTTAATGAAGTCCCCCATTAATCCCACCTATTCTACTTATTGTATTCACTCTGTGGTATCAAGTTAATTCATTCTCTATCTTCAGAATATTTATTTTAGGGCTTGGTGACCTTCTTATATTGCTGACCTCTAGTTTTGATCTTCCCAACACTGGCTGTGAAATTAGTCTTTATTTTAGATTGATAGGTAACAACTTAGCTCCAGTTTCATTCTTGGATTCCAGACGC
This sequence comes from Mobula hypostoma, assembly GCF_963921235.1. Lineage (NCBI taxonomy): Eukaryota > Metazoa > Chordata > Chondrichthyes > Myliobatiformes > Myliobatidae > Mobula > Mobula hypostoma. Next base: position 20,123,202 of record NC_086118.1, on the reverse strand, counting down.
ACATCTTTAGCACAACCCATGTAGGTGGGCAAATTGGGTCTAGTGGCATGTGCAACACTCACTCAGGCTCAAAAATGCAGTGAGGGTAAGATGGTGACACCATTCCAGACTTAGTCTGACCAAAGTGGTTGGGAAGATGTTGGAGTCTATTTTTAAGGATGACGTCTCAAGGTACTTTGAGGCACAGGATAAAATAGGCCGTAGTCAGTATTGTTCCTCAAGCAAAAATCTTGCCTGACAAATAGGAAGGCATAGGTGGTGGTGTGGCTCTGTTGGTAAGAGAGGGAATTACATCTTTAGAAAGAGGTGACATAGGGACAGAGAATGCTGAGTCTTTGTGGGTGGAGTCATGAAACTGCAAGTGTAAATAAACCATTATGGGAATCATATATAGACCTCCAACTAGTAGCCAAGATGTGGGATTGAGATTGCAAAGTGATCTGGAAAAGGCATGTAATGTAATAAAGGGAGATTCGATTGGGAGAAGTGCACGGCCAGAGTAGCTCATCGTCGCGCAAAGCCACTGAGAAAATTTAAAAAGCAAGGAGTTTATTTCAGTGGGAGATTCAGTTGGGAGAAATGCAGAGACGCAGTAGTTCGTCATTGTGCAAGGCCGCCGAGAAGATTTAAAAAGAGAAGAGTTTCTTTCAGCCGGAGACGCGATTGGGAGAAGTGGGCAAATGCAGTGGCTCATCATTGTGCAAGGGCACTAAGAGGTTTCCCAGACAAAAGGGAGCTATTGCTTAGTGGAGCGGTTGTCAAAGGAGCAGTCATCGGAGTAGCGCGAGTCAGTGTTATAGAGGGGCGGTGGTGGCGGACCCAAATGTAAGACACAGACACTGAAGAACTAGGAATAGGACTTGACTAGAGAGCAGAGATAGTGACGTGACTGGATGCAGACTAGGAGCTGGGACAAGAACACAGACTTGGCCTAGGACATTGACTAGGCAAGCGGGACCAGGACAAGGAACTGGGAACTAGGAGCCTGGGCTTGGACTCCGAGTCAGAGACTGGACAAGGACCCAGAGCCTGGGTCTTGACTCGGGCTCGGATCCCGGAACTAGGCAAGGACATGACGTGGCTACGGGGCTGGGCATGGCTTGGGTGCCTCGAGGCTTGGGTTCCTCGAGGCGAGGACTTGACGAGGCTTGGGTTCTTCGAGGCGAGAACAGACGAGGCTTGGGTTTGAAGTACTAGAACTTGAATAACGACATATGATCTGTGAAGTGATACATTAATAAATTGACTGTAAAATCATTGTACGTAACAGTGAGTAACTTATATGTGGGTAATGTAAGAATTAAATCTAACATTTTTTATATGTACATGTTAACTATTTTAATCCAATTCAGCTAATATTTAATGGAAAATATTTAATTAATGAAGGCTGTTCAGCTTAATCACTTATTTTCTCTAAATGCATCATTCCACATAATTGCAATAGAGTAAAAGTAAATTAGATTCTCATTTTCTAGCCATGCTCTGTGAAGTATATGGCATGTCCTTGTTACTTTTGGAAGGATTTTGTACTACTAGATCTTTCTGTTCTTTGTAAAATAATAAGAAAAAAAAACACGGGCACTGAAAACAGAAGATCATCCTTTCTTGTGGAATTTCTAATGTAGCACATAAATTACTCTCTCGGGTAGAGTGCCATTAGATGAGCCAGAATTCAATTGATTTTTCTAGTGACAAAGTTGTGCTAAAAGTGGGAAAGATGGCAGGTTATAAATCATGTCACAGTGCGAGTGGCAGCCGGTAATTTTAGAAATTGAAGTTTTAGTGCTAAAGTAAATCAGAGATAACCTTCTCACTCCCTTCTTCTACTGAATATGCACACAGTGTACTAAGTCGCTTTTACAGAGTTCATATCCAATCCCTCTTAATTATAGTCCATGGCTAACAACAGTCATTCACCTGTCAATTAACTTTTACCTGTAACAATAGAGCAAATCAGTAAGGGTAGTGGCTCTGCTTCATGTATTGGAGCTTAGTCTATCATCACTTTTCCATTTTTTAATGTTGGCGTATCTTTAAGTAAAATCTATTGTTTATATAATTACTGGATATAGGAATATATTTGACATATTCCTGACAGGAATTCAGTGATGGACCAGGTGCAGAGGGAGAGACACAGACATGGAAAGAACTGTTCATTGAATTACTTTAATAAGAATTCTGCAGAACAAAGGAAAATAATAAACGCTAGGCTGACAGGGCTGCTAACTAAAAATTCTCAAACTAACTAAAAACTAATGCTGTAGCTGCAGCTGGAAGCAATAACCTGGAATTAAATTAATACCATTCCTTTAACAGCATCTATCTACATTACTATCTTTCCTGAAACATGAGCTAAGGCAGGCGTTCCCAACCTCAGTTAAAGGTAAAGCTCCATGGCATAAAAAAGGTTCGAACCCCTGGAATAAGGTAAGCAGGGAGCAATGTTGTTGTCATGCTTTGATCAATACTTGATAAGACTGAAACGTAAGGAAGGGAGTTAAATATAATTACAAAGAAACTCTAAATTGCTGGAATGTGTGCATTCTCATGTGCGAGATTAGCTTCTTCTTTCTGTGAGAGGGCCCAGACTCTGCGGCAATGTCCACAGTTGTGCCAGGGTCCTTGGTGCAGCTCCTGAGGTGTCAGAGTCCTGTGCCCGCTGAAAGTCCTGGATGAGAGACTTGCCAAGGATATGTCAAGCTGAAACACAAGAATGATTCTCTGGGCCATACCCCTGTCAATCCATGAGGTACTGGACACTGCCAGGATCCATGGCACAGAATAGACCAGGGACCCATTCCCCAAGCAGAGAGGAGGAGGAGGAGGAGGGTGACGGGAACAAGGTGTGTGGAAGTCATGAGCCTGAGATGGGAAACATAACTCTGGGCGAATCTTCATGAATGATTGCATGTGCAGCCTAACTGAGGCTCTGTTGATTTATTTTACCATGACGAATGGACCCACAAAGCGTGAGGCCAACTTGAAGCTCTCTACTCTCAATGGAATATCTCGGGACACCAGTCAGACTTTTTCCCCTGGCTTGAGAGGCTTCACTTGTCCGTGGAACTCGTCAGCTTGCTGGGCATATTGTTTCTGGGTGAGCAGCAGAGAAACCCAGGCCCGCCTACACGTGCGCTTGTCATGTTGGATCAACTGTTCAGCAGCAGGGACTGCCACATCAGTCTCTTTGTCAGGATAGAGTGCTGGCTGGTACCCAGAGGGGAACGTGCCGGTGGAGGGGGACTGGAGGTTATTGCAGGCAACCTCTACCCAAACCAGTTGGGAGCTCCAGGTTGGATGAGACAAGGCAGCCCAGGGTTGTCTTCAACTTCGGTTTCACTCTCTCAGTTTGGCTGTTAGATTAGGGGTGGAATCACGAAGAGGAGCTGGCTGTGACTCACAAAAGAGAACAGAAAGCCTTCCAAGAACAGGATGAGAACTGTTGTCCTTGATCAGACACTAGGCCTGAGGGAAGTGATGCGGCCTGGACATGTGGTGGCAGTCTCATGAACTGATGGGAGCTTGGGGAGAGTAATGAAGTGGGCTTCTATAGAGAGCTGGTCCACAACTACCAGAATGGTAGTCTTCCTAGTTGATGGAGGCAGACCAGTGATGAAATCCACTGAGAGGTAGGAAAAGGTGCACTGAAGCGTACACAGTGGGAAGAGCAGACTCGCAGGGCATTGACATGATATCTTGCTCTGGGCACAAGTGGGACAGGCAGAGATGAAGTTGTGGATATCTCAGGAGGTAGATAGTCTCCAAAATCACCTCTTTATGAATTTCTGGATTGGTTGAACCCCCGGGTGGACAGCCAGATGGGAAGCGTGACACCACTCCGACCTTCTGGGGCTCACAGTGGCAGGGACAGACATTCGGTCGAGAAACATAGAAACATAGAAACATAGAAAATAGGTGCAGGAGTAGGCCATTCGGCCCTTCGAGCCTGCACCGCCATTTATTATGATCATGGCTGATCATCCAACTCAGAACCCCGCCCCAGCCTTCCCTCCATACCCCCTGACCCCTGTAGCCACAAGGGCCATATCTAACTCCCTCTTAAACATAGCCAATGAACTGGCCTCAACAGTTTGCTGTGGCAGAGAATTCCACAGATTCACCACTCTCTGTGTGAAGAAGTTTTTCCTAATCTCGGTCCTAAAAGGCTTCCCCTCTATCCTCAAACTGTGACCCCTCGTTCTGGACCTCCATCGGGAACAATCTTCCCGCATCTAGCCTGTCCAATCCCTTTAGGATCTTATACGTTTCAATCAGATCCCCCCTCAATCTTCTAAATTCCAACGAGTACAAGCCCAGTTCATCCAGTCTTTCATCATATGAAAGACCTGCCATCCCAGGAATCAATCTGGTGAACCTTCTTTGTACTCCCTCTATGGCAAAGATGTCTTTCCTCAGATTAGGGGACCAAAACTGCACACAATACTCCAGGTGTGGTCTCACCAAGGCCTTGTACAACTGCAGTAGTACCTCCCTGCTCCTGTACTCGAATCCTCTCACTATAAATGCCAGCATACCGTTCGCCTTTTTCACCGCCTGCTGTACCTGCATGCCCACTTTCAATGACTGGTGTATAATGACACCCAGGTCTCGTTGCACCTCCCCTTTTCCTAATCGGCCACCATTCAGATAATAATCTGTTTTCCTATTTTTGCCACCAAAGTGGATAACTTCACATTTATCCACCTTAAATTGCATCTGCCATGAGTTTGCCCACTCACCCAACCTATCCAAGTCACCCTGCATCCCCTTAGCATCCTCCTCACTGCTAACACTGCCACCCAGCTTCGTGTCATCCGCAAACTTGGAGATGCTGCATTTAATTCCCTCATCCAAGTCATTAATATATATTGTAAACAACTGGGGTCCCAGCACTGAGCCTTGCGGTACCCCACTAGTCACCGCCTGCCATTCTGAAAAGGTCCCGTTTATTCCCACTCTTTGCTTCCTGTCTGCTAACCAATTCTCCACCCACACCAATACCTTACCCCCAATACCGTGTGCTTTAAGTTTGCACACTAATCTCCTGTGTGGGACCTTGTCAAAAGCCTTTTGAAAATCCAAATATACCACATCCACTGGTTCTCCCCTATCCACTCTACTAGTTACATCCTCAAAAAATTCTATGAGATTCGTCAGACATGATTTTCCTTTCACAAATCCACGCTGACTTTGTCCGATCATTTCACCGCTTTCCAAATGTGCTGTTATCACATCCTTGATAACTGACTCCAGCAGTTTCCCCACCACCGACGTTAGGCTAACCGGCCTATAATTCCCCGGTTTCTCTCTCCCTCCTTTTTTAAAAAGTGGGGTTACATTAGCCACCCTCCAGAAGTCCCTTATCTGAGCCTGGATCCAACTGTTGGGCAGCCTTTGCTCCTTTTTCTATATCCCAAATCATCAGAACATTTATGCATGGGTGGTGAAGGATGGGCACTGGATTGGCATCATCCATAGTCATGTCAAACTGGTGGGAGAAACATCAGCCTTAGTATTCTTGCTGCCAGGCTAGTAGGTGCAGATGAAACTAAACCAGGTGAAGAAAGTGTTAGGCTCGAGGCGCTAGTGTGCATGTGTATGGATTAGACGTGTTTGGTCAGTGCTCCTCTCCGAGGCCTTGATAAAATTACTATTATACCGTGTTTTATTCATTCATAGGCCAACAGTGTATGTCTAAACTCAGTGTCTGGAAAAGTTTGACAATGCCGAAGGCAAATAAAGCTAAGACCACCGACTGCCAAACTACCAAAGTTAGTGCTAACAACGGGTCGGTAAAGAACTTCTCCACGTCTGAGATACTGCCGGATAAAACTTATGCCATGTACAAGGAATTAGGTCAGGAGATTTCTGAGTCAGTTCTGCGCGGCATTAACGAACGTTTTGATGTTTTCAAGACCAAGTTTGAGGCCCTTGTGGCCTCCCAGGCTGATTTACCAAGAACTAACCACCAGTGACCTTGAAACACACATGCAAGAGCTTGAAGTTAAGTATTCAGAGCTAGTGAGACAAAATAGCCAGCTTGAAGCTAAAGTGCATGACTTAGAGGCTCGTTCTCGGAGACATAATATTAAGATTGTAGGGATACAAGAGGGCGAGGAGGATGGTAATCCCACTGAACTTGTTTCCAGACTGATTCCCAAGTTGCCCGGAGAATAGCATTTCCCATATCCGGTTAAAGTCGATCGTGCGCATCGCTCTCTGTATCGGAAGCTGGCTGCTGGCGGGAAACCGCGCACCATCTTGGCACGTATCCATCACTTTCAAGTGAAAGAGCTGATCCTGCGCCGCGGCAGACTACGACCCATGGAGTACAAGGAAACAAGGTCTTGATCTTCCTGGATCATACGAATGAGGTGATGACTCAACGTCGTGCCCTTTGTGATGTACAGCAAACTCTGCGTGATGGAGGAATCAAGCACACCCTGCGGTATCCAGCTAGGCTCCATATTTATCATCAAGATGGAAGAGTGCCTAAAGTATATGATGACCCGATAGAAGCAGCACAATTCTTGGAAAGGAGTAACGCACGCAAAAGGGAGTAGATATATTGACACTGTTTATTCAGCTTATATTTGTGCTGGTTTCCATGTTGGGATATGGGGAGGGACTTGCTTGTTATATGTAGTTTTGCAATGCTGTATGCCGCACTGGGATTTAATTGCAGAGAATGTTCTAAATATTTTTGTTATTATAAGGGTTAAATTTGAGTTGGTGTCATGAATGTTCAGCTTCAGGTGCGGACATTGGATAACTCTCCCCAGCCTTAAGAGCATTTGTTTAACGGTGATATATAATTTGTGTTATAAATTTTCTCGGAGAGGGGGTTTGTGATAATTGTGTCATGTTAGTTACCTGCCCAGCAGCTCCTTTTGGGATGGAAATGGGGGAACTATGTGTCTGGTTTAGGAAGACACGAGGGGGGGAGTGTGGGTTAGGGTGTGTGTTGTTTTTGTTTATAGCTCAGACATGCTTTTTTGTGTATGTTGTGTTTTTATGAGGCTGCCAGTTATTTTGCATTGTTTACTATGTTTGCGCTCAACTTTAATAATCTCTTTTTTATTCTCATATGCAGAGGCCTTGCGGTAGAACACAGCTTGGGGGGGGGTAAAGATATTACAATAGTCTCATGGAATGTTAAGGGCCTTGGTCATGTTGTTAAGAGGGATAAAGTTTTTAGACATCTCAAATCTCTACCTGCAGATGTGATTTTTTCCACAGGAAACCCATATCAAAGTAACTGAGCAACGCAGATTGAGGTCCAGTTGGATATCGCAGGTTTACTTCCCATGCCCGTGGTGTGGCTATCCTCTTTAGGAAAACTATTCCATTTCAACTCACTTCCATGACCACAGATCCTCTCGGCAGGTTTATTATGATCTCTAGCACTATTAATTCGTTTCCGCTAACCTTCCTTAATATTTATGGTCCAAGCACAGATGAACCAAATTTTTTTAGGGAAGTTTTTTGATTTACTTCTGGATGCCAGTAATTCAAATATAATAATCGGCGGTGACTTGAATTGCTACCTGGACCCATATTTAGATAGATTGTCCTCCCGCCCGCTCTCAAATATCGTGTCAGTGCAGGTCCTAAATAATTTGATTAAATCTAGGAACTTAGTAGATATTTGGTGAGTTCAACATCCCACCGACAAGGACTATTCTTATTATTCTCATGTTCACAAATCTTATAGTAGAATAGACTATTTTTTGGTGAGAGTAAGAGTTCGGCATGGACTAGAAGGGCCGAGATGGCCTGTTTCCATGCTGTAATTGTTATATGGTTATATGGTTAATATCTCATGTTACCAATACAAAATATCGTAATAGATTAATTTCTGACCATAGCCCCTTGACAATGTCCCTAAATCTCTCCCTTTCCAAACGAATCTATTCCTGGCATTTTAACCCTTCCCTACTCGCCGGTAAGAAATTTATAGAATATATCACCACCAGATTAAAATATTTTATAGAAAGTAAAGATAATGGCGAGGTGTCAGATTCCACACTCTGGGAGACATTAAAAGTTGTAATTCGTGGGTATATAATTTCATATGAATCCACTGCTCAGAGGGAGAGAGAAGGGCGATTATTAGAGATTGAGAATACTCTCCCAACCCTCGAAGCGACATACCAGGCTTCGAAATCCTCTGAAGATTATAATAAAATAATGAAGCTTAAGTATGAGTACAGTTGTATCTTGGGTAGTCAAATAAATAACCTCCTCTTAAAATTAAGACAAAAACATTTCGAAATGGGGACAAGCCTGGCGCGGCAGCTCAGGGGCACCCAGGCCCTAAGGTCAATTCATTGCATTAGATTGAGGGCGGGTACCCTATTAACTAACTCCAAGGAGGTAAATGACTGTTTTAAAGAATTTTACAGTGAAATCTACACCTCTAAATGCAATGCCACTCAATCTGATTTGAATGACTTCTTTGATTCTCTTGTAATGCCGAAACTTAGTGACGCTGCTAGGGAGGACTTAGATTCTGACTTCACATTGGAAGAAATAACTTCTGCCATTAAGTCATTTCTGTCCGGCAAGGCTGCCGGGCCGGATGGATTTGGCTGTGAATTTTATAAGAAATTCTGTGATATCCTTGCCCCTCTTCTCCTCGGAATGATATCTTGCTCTGAGAGAGATAAAGCCTTGCCTAGGACATTGTACGAGGCTAACATTTCCCTCATTTTAAAGAAAGGTAAAGAGGAAACAGACCTGGCCAGCTATAGGCCCATTGCACTCCAGAATTTTGATAGAAAGGTAATTACTAAAATGCTGGCTAACCGACTAAATAAGCATTTGTCATCTATCATTCTTCCTGATCAGACAGGATTTGTCCCGGGTAGGTTCTCTTTTTCCAATGTCAAATGCCTCCTTAATACTATATATCCTGATCATGGGAAAGCTAATGGGGCAGTAATTTTATCCCTTGATGCACAAAAGGCTTTTGACCAGATTGAGTGGCCTTACATGTATGAGTCACTGTACAGGTTTGGGTTTGGCGAGTCATTTGTATCTTGGGTAAAACTGATATACGCCAGCCCAATGTGCTCTATTATAACTAATGGTGACAATTCAACTCTGTTTCCCCTACATTGTTTAGTCCAGCAGGGGTGCCCTCTCTCGCCGGCCCTTTTTGCCGTCGTGGTAGAGCCCCTTGCTTTAAAAATAAGAAGTCACCCAAATATTCTGGGTTTGAAAATGGGAGGTATTGAAACACTTATTAGTTTATATGCTGACGATGTGATACTCTACTTACAAAGCTCAGAAAAGTCAGTCCCTCTTCTTCTAGATTTAATCTCCTCTTCTGGCAGACTATCGGGATACTCAATCAATTGGACAAAAAGTGACTTTGTGCCCCTCTCCAACGACTACAGGTGGGATTTTTTGGGAAGCGTCCCGTTCAAAGTAGTTAAAGATCACTTTACTTATCTCGGCTTGACAATCCACAAAGATCCTAAATTAATTTTCAAATTAAACTTCTCGGAGTTTACTTCAAAACTTATACAGAATGTAGAAAGTTGGAAAACCCTACCTCTGTCCATGATTGGTCATATAAATTCAATAAAAATGGTTTCCCTTCCTAGGTTTCTCTACCTTTGTCAAAATCTCCCCATTTTTCTTACATCAGCTTTCTGTAAAGAATATTGTCTTATATCTGGAATTATAAGAATCACAGGATTTTGAAAATTCATTTACAAAAGCCCAAGTCTGAAGGAGGGCTGGAATTACCTGTATTTAGACACTATTATTGGGCTGTCAATGCTAGGGTTTTAATATTTTGGCAACAGGGGGCTCCGGATAACCTAGACCCTGGGGCTCCCTTGTGGCTTTGTATGGAGTCTAACTCTGTTGTCAGTTCCTCCTTACCAGCCATGCTGTTCTCCAAGTTAGAGAGGCCTGGGACTTCAAAAAGTTTGAGTTTTGTTTTGAAAAATTCTGTAAGAATTCTAAATCAGGTTAGGAGCGTTCTGAATTTACCAGAGACCTCTGTACAAACACCAATCTGTTTCAATCACTCCTTTCTACCCTCATGGTCAGATAAAACCTACCATGCTTGGAGGGAGAAGGGTCTAGTTTCTATTGAAGACCTGTACATAGAGGGACGGTTTGCAACATTTAGTCTGATCAAAGAGAAACTTGAGCTGCCTCATTCGCACTCCTTTTGTTATTTGCAAATTAGACACTACATTCAATCTAAGATTTGTAATTTTGAAATCCTTCCAGGGAAACATATGTTTTTTGATATTTTAAAGAACCCTCCTGACTCCAGGCATCTCGTTTCTAAGTTTGTACGTTTGTTTGATAATTAGATTATGAAGACACGTAGTTCTCTTTTATTGTTATTTAGTAATGCATGCATTAAGAAATGATACAATATTTCCTCCGGTGTGATATCACAAAACACAGGACAGACCAAGACTGGAAAAAAAACTAACAAAGCCACATAATTATAACATATAGTTACAACAGTGCAACAATACCATAACTTGATGAAGAAGTCCATGAGCACAGTAAAATAGATAGATAGATAGATATACTTTATTAATCCCGAGGGAAATTTGTTTTCGTTACAGCCACATCAACCGAGAATAGAGCGTAAATATAGCAATACAAAAAACCCCAACAATCAAACACCAAAATGCAGACTATGCTGATGGAAAATAAGTCCAGGACCAGTCTATTGGCTCAGGGTGTCTGACCCTCCACGGGAGGAGCTGCACATTCGATGGCCACAGGCAGGAACGACTTCCCGTGCCGCCAAGTGTTGTATCATGGTGGAATGTGGCCGAAATCCAACAGTAAAAAGTTCAATAGCCAGTCTGCAAATACGTTCCTCGATCATAGTATACCCCGGATTGCACCATCCGTTGTTAGCCAGAACAGTAAGCACCCAATTCCTTTACGCTTACCGCTCTCAGTGCACTTCCGGTCAGCCGGAATGGTATTACCCACCGAACTCCTCTTCCCCAAAAGTCTCTGTTGTCTCGATCCGGTCCTCTTTCCTCGGCTTTGTGATCCCCCTCTGTGTGTTTTCCTCCGGATTTCAGCAGGGGCGTCCACCGCTCTGTTCGCTAAGCCGGCCGGTCTTTGTTGGTCTGTGGAATACACAATGCGACCTTGCTTCTGTCCCACGTGTCGGGATGTAACCGTTTCCACTGCTAAAGAAAACCCAAATAAAACTCTCTCTACCGGCATGTTAGAGAGGGTGCAGCTTCGACGTGTTACCATGAGAAAAAACATAACGTAAATTAAAAAGTAAGAAGAAGAAAGTAAGAATAGATTGGAACGGCTGTACCAGGCTGCATGCACGACTGGCGCATGCGCACTACAGTTCAGTCTCTCAAATGTCCCACATCCCATGCAGATGGGAGAAGGAAGAAAAACTCTCCCTGCCATACCCGACCATGGTCCGACTCTGAGTCATCCAAAAACTTGAGTCATCTGAAAAATGATAATTGCACTGTAGCGTCTACTATGAAGATTAGAGACGCCTGGAGAGAGGAGTTGGGCATTGAATTATCTGAAGCTGCCTGGGATAAATGTTTGTCTATGATACAGGCTTGCTCTGTTAACAGCAGGCACCAACTGATCCAGTTTAAAGTTGTCCACCGTCTCCATTACTCTAAACTTAGATTGCATAGGATTTACCCTTCTGTCTCGCCAATGTGTGATAGATGCCAAGGGATGGAAGCCACGTTGTCACACACCTTTTGGTTTTGCCCATTAATGACTGGATTTTGGTCCAAAATATTCGACTGGTACTCAAAGGCCTATAAAAGATCCTTCCCCTTGGAAGCTGGTCTCGCTATATTTGGCTGCTCGCAATCTACTATTTGTTTTCCTGCAGCCACACAACAGTCTCTGATGCTGGGGATGATTGTTGCCAAAAGACTTACCTTGAGGGAATGGAAATCACCCTCTCCCCCTTCCTTTCAGAGATGGATGTCTGATATGATCTCAGTCATATAGATGGAGAAACTTAGGTTCTAGAGAACCAATTCAATTAAAACATTTTCGGCTATCTGGGATCCATTTCTTGCCTACCTGGACGAGGCCGGGGGCGGATGAGCAATTTTCCTCCAGCTGATTTCTCACGGCCCTCATTTGAGATTTAACGTTTAGTATTTTTGAGCACTTTGTACAATAGGCATCCCTCTAATGTTATGTCTTTTTTTCTTGCTTATTTCTTTTTTATACATGTCAGAGCTGGCATGTTTTTGTTGATTTCATTGTTTTTTTTTAAAAATTTGAAAATAAAGTATTTAAAAAAAAAGAAAGTGTCAGGCTGGCACTTCCCAGCCTCCTCCTCCTTTTTCTTCTATTGCTTTTTATTGGTGGTTGGCAGATCAACCAAAACGGTGCATTACTGCCACCTACTGAACTGGAGTGTGAGGAGGATTCAGGAGAGTGATCCTAACACCCACCACCACCACCCCAAGAAAAAAATAATACTAATAATAAGGGTAATAATAATCATAATAATAACTTATAATAATGGATGATTTGAAATTATATACCATCAGTAAAGCTAAAACAATTAATTTAAATACTAGAAATATTTTCAAAATATATAAACATGAACTTTGGAATGGATAATTGCAGAACTTTAAACATAGAGAAAGGTGCCATAGAGCTAATAGAGTACAAAACAGAGCAACAGGATGCAATACAACTGATGGATGAATATGAAATATCTTAAGTATCTAGGATAGCGGTAAGCAAAGAAAATACATCATAGTGTGATACAGGATAAACTTCTGACAGAATTTACTTCAAGGCTTAAGAAAATCTGCCAAGCAGAGCTCAACAGTAAAAATATAACAAAGGCAATAAACACTTTCACTCTACCCATATTAACATATTCTTTTGGCATAATATCTTGGTCCAAAACAATTTGGAAAGTTTACAAAGAAAAATAAGAACTGAAATGACAAATTTCAGAAAACGTTAGGTACACAAACCCAAAAAGATTAATACTACCTAGGACAAAAGGGGGAAGAGAAACAACAGGCATTAAAAATCTACACAACAGTCAGATAAAACTTCTAAGGATATATTTTCATCAATGAAAACAGAATTCAGCACTCCCTGCCAGCATATGCAATTCTGATAAGAAGTATACACTACTAAACTTAAATGAGAGCACAACCCAGAAAAATGAAGGAATAATTGCCATTAAGAAAAAGTTAATCAACGGAGGAGGATGACCCTGCATGCAAAGCATCCTCATGATCTGAGTGGACTAGATGTTGACACGCAAGTGTCCAACACCCGGGTCAGAGCTGGTGACCTCTTTCCAGAAACAGGTTTCCTTAGGGCAGCACAGGACCAGGTGGGTAACACAAAAAATGATCAAAAATACATAATAAGAGACCACTAAATTCAAGACGATAAATATAGAAAGTGCCAAGAGAAACCAGAAACAGTCCGATATTTTACAGGATCCTGCAGCAGTATAACTCAATCTGATTATGGACACAGGCACAATCATGTGGCAAACATCATTCACCAAGATCTTGTTTTAAAATGCAAACTTATATAAGAATCCATTCCTTACTATAAATCCAAGCCCAGCCAGTTTTGGTGACAGATTCCCACAAATTATATTACGACTGATCTGTTATCACAGATAGGACAATCCATAATAACTGTCCGGATGTAATCTGAGTCTGAGGCCTCCGTTGGTCAGAGTTGCCCAGGGATATTGCATCGTAGCTGCCTAGATTCGCAAGCCTGGGCAGTACAATATGGAGAGCAAGGCGTTGCCCATGTAGCAGGCTCCCCATCTCCACACTTCTGATGAACCCAAAGGAATGGCGCAGACTGATACAGTTTACTATCACAAGAGTTGCCAGTCAGCATTGAATTCAATGTTGAACTGCCTTAGGAACTCCAGCACCGGATTTTTTCCCTTGGGGTCAAGAATGATGAGTTTGGAGAAGGACATAAAGATACGGAAGGTGCTGGTGTGGAGGGCTATGAACGACGTGAAGGAAATCTGGAAGTCGAACCTGACCAGAGGGCTTAAAAAGAGGATTTTCATAGCAGTCATAGAGTCCATTCTCATGTACGGATGCGAGACATGGACACTCACCGAGACAATGCGAAAGTCTCTAGATGGTTGCTATACACGAATGCTCCGGATGGCTTTTGATGTGAGTTGGCAACAGCACAGGATGAACTTTGAGCTCTATACCAGCCTTCCAATGCTCTCCACTAAAATTGAGGCGAGAAGACTGCAACTAGCGGGGCACTGTCTACGCCACCCCGAGCTACCTGCCAGCCTAGTCATCATATGGGAGCCCAAGCACGGGAGGATGAACCCTGGGCGCCCTCCCAAGACTATGGTCAACACGCTCCTAGAAGACAACGGCGCGGCTAATGTAGATGAACTGAACACACTGGTGAGGGAGAGGGAGAAGTGGAGAGTCCGTCATCGTGCCCGACGCCGGCCCCCTAGGCCTGAGTCGACGTAGTAGTAGTAGTTACTCCCGAAGCCTTCCCCATGAGTGGATATAGTAGCAAAGCAATGGAGGTTTGAGATTAGAGTCTTCTTTCTCCAAGATAAACTGCCAATCATGGCTGATGAGCCCCATCTGCCCGAAGTGACTGGTTTTAATGCACCGCTAACCCGCCTTTGCTCCTTCTCCTATCAATAGAAACCGTTATGCCGGGCTTAGTAGCCAAACCACACATGAAGGCCAGGAGCTGGACTTGGTTGTCAAGGGCTATTTGAGGCGCTGCCATTGGCAGCATTTAATAGGTAGTGGGACTTGTCCCTGTTATCACCCCCAGCTATAACAACCGAAAGGAACAATTCAGATATACTAATACAGGATAAACAAGCAAGGACAACTTACTTCATAGATCTCATATAACCATATAACAATTACAGCACAGAAACAGGCCATCTCGGCCCTTCTAGTCCATGCTGAACTCTTACTCTCACCTAGTCCCACCGACCTACACTCAGCCCATGACCCTCCATTCCTTTCCTGTCCATATATCTATCCAATTTAACTTTAAATGACAACATTGTACCTGCCTCAACCACTCCCGCTGGAAGCTCGTTCCACACTGCTACCACTCTCTGAGTAAAGAAGTTTCCCCTCATGTTACCCCTAAACTTTTGCCCTTTAACTCTCAACTCATGTCCTCTTGTTTGAGTCTCCCCCACTCTCAATGGAAAAAAGCCTATCCACGTCAACTCTTTCTATTCCCCTCATAATTTTAAATACCTCTATTAAATCCCCCCTCAACCTTCTACACTCCAAAGAATAAAGACCCAACTTGTTCAACCTTTCTCTGTAACTTAGGAGATGAAACCCAGGCAACATTCTCGTAAAACTCCTCTGTACTCTCTCAATTTTATTGACATCTTTCCTATAATTCGGTGACCAGAACTGTACACAATACTCCAAATTTGGCCTTACCAATGCCTTATACAATTTCAACATTACATCCCAACTCCTATACTCAATGCTCTGATTAATAAAGGCCAGCATACCAAAAGCTTTCTTCACCACCCTATCCACATGAGATTCCACCTTCAGGGAACTATGCACCATTATTCCTAGATCCCACTGTTCTACTGCATTCTTCAATGCCCTACCATTTACCATGTATGTCCTATTTTGATTAGTCCTACCAAAATGTAGCACCTCACAGTTATCAGCATTAAATTCCATCTGCCATCTTTCAGCCCACTCTTCTAAGTGGTCTAAATCTCTCTGCAAGCTTTGAAAACCTACTTCATTATCCACAACTCCACCTATCTTACTAATCCAATTTACCACCTCATCATCCAGATCATTAATATACATGACAAACAACATTGGACCCAGTACAGATCCCTGAGGCGCACCACTAGACACCGTCCTCCAATCTGACACACAGTTATCCACCACTACTCTCTGGCGTCTCCCATCACTGCTGAATCCATTTCACTACTTCGATATTAATACCTAACGATTGAACCTTCCATGTGGAACTTTGTCAAAGGCCTTACTGAAGTCCATATAGACAACATCCACCGCTTTACCCTCGTCAACTTTCCTAGTAACCTCTTCAAAAAATTCAATAAGATTTGTCAAACATGACCTTACACGCACAAATCCATGTTGACTGTTCCTAATCAGACCCTGCCTATCCAGATAATTATATATGCCATCTCTGAGAATACTTTCCATCAATTTACCTATCACTGACGTCAAACTCACAGGCCGATAATTGCTAGGTTTACTCTTAGAACCCTTTTTAAACAATGGAACAACATGAGCAATACGCCAATCCTCTGGCACCATCCCCGTTTCTAATGACATTTGAAATATTTCTGTCAGAGCCCCTGCTATTTCCACACCAACTTCCCTCAAGGTCCTAGGGAATATCCTGTCTGGATCCGGAGACTTATCCCCATTTATATTCCTTAAAAGCACCAGTACTTCCTCTTCTTTAATCATCATACTTTCCATAACTACCCTTCTCGTTTCCCGTACCTTGCACAATTCAATATCCTTCTCCTTAGTGAATACCGAAGAAACGAAATTGTTCAAAATCTCCCCTATCTCTTTCGGCTCCCCACATAGCTGTCCACTCTGATTCTCTAAGGGACCAAGTTTATCCCTCACTATCCTTTTGCTATTACTATAACTGTAGAAACCCTTTGGATTTATTTTCACCTTACTTGCCAAAGCAGCCTCACATCTTCTTTTAGCTTTACTAATTTCTTTCTTAAGATTCTTTTTACATTCTTTATATTCCTTGAGTACCTCATTAACTCCAAGCTGCCTATATTTATTGAAGATCCCTCTCTTTTCCCGAACCAAGTTTCCAATATCTCTTGAAAACCATGGTGCTCTCAAACTTTTAACCTTTCCTTTCAACCTAACAGGAACATAAAGATTCTGAACCCTCAAAATTTCACCTTTAAATGACTTCCATTTCTCTGTTACATCCTTCCCATAAAACAAATTGTCCCAATCCACTCCTTCTAAATCCTTTTGCATCTTCTCAAAGTTAGCCTTTCTCCAATCAAAAATCTCAACCCTGGGTCCATTCCTATCCTCCATTATTAAATTGAAACTAATGGTATTGTGATCACTGGACCCGAAGTGCTCCCCAACACATACCTCCGTCACCTGCCCTACCTCATTCCCTAACAGGTGATACAACACTGCCCCTTCTCTAGTTGGTACCTCTATGTATTGCTGCAGAAAACTATCTTGCACACCCAATGCTATTGACTTAAATTGTATTAAACAACCCAACAAGTTTCAAGAACTTAAATACTTGCTTATGTTTCTTGTGCGTCTGGCCCATACCTCTCCAAACTATTGCTTCTCAGGAACTGCTTTCTCTCCCACTCATATGCCCTACATTCCAATAACACATGTGGGACTGTCTCTGGAAGCTGACACTGTCTACATTCACCTGAAGATTGTTACCAAATCTAAACAATGCAGCATTTAAACCAGTATGGCCAAGTCTAAGCAGAGTGATTATAGCTTCCTTTCTTCTGGGCTCTCCTCTCCTCCAAATACAAGTAACCTTTCTGTGAATTTCATATAAATGTCTCCTCTAATTGTGTGTCCCACAGTTCCTGCCAGATTGAGAGAACATCGTCCTTAATTAAAACCCTTGCTTCCCCCTTACTTGGTGGAATATCAGTATCAACAGCATTGACCTTCATAGATTGCTTAACCAGCCTATTGACTACTTCATTTCCTTCCTCTCCTACATGAGCTGGGATCCACAAAAAGCAGACATACACTCCTAAATACTGCAGCCATAATACAGCTTTGTCTTAATTCCAACAAAACTTCTGGACAACTATTGGACACACCCACCTTAAGACTACTTAATGTAGAGAAGGAATCAGAACAGACAACAACACATTTAGACTGTACGTTTTCTATCTACGGCAATGCATGAAGGATTGCTACCTCTTCAATAGCACAAACTGAAAGTTTATTAGATAACCTGTTTCTAATTAACACCTGAAGTTCTGGGACATAGACTGCTGCTCCAATGTTATGCAACACTGGGTCTTTAGAACCATCTGTAAACACTGGAACCGTTCCATAATATTGATGCACATATAGAGTAACCACTACCTCTTTCGATACACACTGGGCACATTCTGATGGCCTCTCTAGTAGAGTCAAACCTATCCTAGGTAAAGGAAATAGCCAGGGAGGAATCAAGGATAAAACCACCCTAGGAGTATAGGTTATATCAGATGGAGCTATGTTTTCTCCCTGATCATTTCCTTTCCACCCAAAACTACAAATCTTGCAATCTTGATGCTTTCAATGCTCCTCTTGACCACTGAGGTGTACCCAATAATTCACAGCCATCTGCAACCTTCACAAATACAATAGCATCTGACCCATTTTCACCTGCAGGGAAGAAGCTGGAGAAGACCTAGCAGCACCACAACACTGATATGAAGCCTGGGCTTGAATAATGTTCAGTGATTTCAAAAGTGAGGGGCAGCAGACCCATGTGCTACAGAGCCATAATCTAGGTCTGCTGTAATTAATGCACAACACAGTGTAATCATAGATACCCTATTAGCCTCCCAATTAAATCCCACCAAACACTAAAGCATATTAAGGACAGCCTTACATCTCCCAAGTATTGACATGATGCTTCCTTGTAAATTTTGCATCCATCCACATACCGAGGAGCTTAATCACCGACACTTGTTCCAACATCTGTCCATACAGTCTAAGGTCAACGATGGGTCCGTTTACCTGTCTACTAAAACAAGTGATCTGAGTCACACCTCCCAACCTGCACGTGCAGGCACCTCCCAGTCTCCACCCAGCTAATAGGATTCACCTGCCACTCATTCCAGCTTCATCACCGGCAGCCTATTTGACCCCAGTTCTCATCCAACGTCATTGTTCGCTTATTGAACTAGCTGGTCTCAACCAGTTGCTCCTAGCTTTCACCCTCCCTACCTAAAGGTCATCTCGTTACCAGTTGAGTTTTGTTTGTGTTCTCTCTTGTTTTGTGACACCCCTGTGGCTTGTTATTTTGCAGTCCATTATTAAAGTTATCATCCTCTGCTGGATCATCTTCGCTGATCTGCTTTTGGGTCAGGCTTCTTCTTCCTCCCCTGACAGGATGAGTGAAACAATGAATGACTCAGCCGGATGTACTCACCTCATGGAAGTTGTCCGCCAGCATGAGTACACCATTCAGAAGCAGTAGGAAATCATTGACTCACCACTTTCATCCAACTCTCCACTTCTGTGCAGCAACGCCATGCTAATCAACCTTCACCTCTGAGCCCTGACTTCCCATGACCAAACTCTTCAATAGATCTCCAACCTGATGCCACAATTTCCTGTCCCAGTGTGTCTTACACTTCAAGCTCCAGCTATCTCTGTATTTTATGGATCGGACCAAGATCACCTTTGCCATCGTTTTCTAGTCTGAGTGAGCTCTAAGTTTGGCCACCACTAAGGAGCCACCATTTGCACCAAATATGAGGATTTCACACCACTGAGATGTGCTGGGCTTTTGACCATCCAGAAGCGCGGGGGAGGCAGTGGATCTGATACTTTGCCGACGCCAAGGTTCATGCTCTGTGCTGGATTACTTTGAGGAATTCAGGACCCTTGCGGTGGAGTGTGGCTAGATTTCTGATGTGCTGCTGGCCCATCATGACCTCTTGGAGTGCTTGAAAGACAAGCTGTCTACCTGGGAGATGCTCACTGACCTCGAAAGCCTCATCGCTTTGGCTGTCCGTATTAACAAGTGTCTCATGGAAAGACTCTCCACATTATCACCAATGCCTGCAGAGCCTAGGCAGTCTGGGAGAGCTTCCTTAACCCCCCAACAGCACAAGTGTCAGTGGAGAATCAATCTGTGCGCTTACCGCGGGGCAGAGGACCACCAATGCATCAAATGCCCACTGCGTCCGGGAAAATGTTGCCTCTAGGTAGAAATGAGGGCCTCCTATCTGGAAAGCTCTCCCTGATCCCTTGTTGCAACACCAGAGCCAGTCTCACTCTCACTGTCCTTCACACTATGGCCTACGCATACACTCCGGAGTATTCTGGTGCAGCAGACAGCTCTCTGGATTGGACTCTGTGTGCGCAGCTTGGACTCCCTACCAAACCCATTTCTCACCTCTTTTACATCACAGCCATTGAAAGGGGGTCCCTTGGGGTCTGGGACAATCGGAGCATGCACATGGCATGTGCATGTGAGCGTCGGAGAGCACTACGAGGCCACCCAATTCCACCTGATCGACTCATCCAACACTCCTCTCTCCCTGGGTTACACCTGGTTCTCCACTCACAAATCTCACTTCACCTGGCCAGCTGGATCTCCGCTGACCTGCCAGACTACCTGCCTGCCCCATCAGTTCACTTCACCCAAAGGAATATTGTGGTTTAGCCATTGCCTTCATTAAAAGGAAAACCAGAACCCTGCTGCCTCACAGACCATACAACTGTGCGATCGATCTCCTCCTGGGCACAACACTTCCCCGAGGCTGCTTGTTCTCCTTCTCCCATCTTGAGACCGAAGCCATGAAAGACTGCGTCACTGGAGCACAAAAGCACAGCTTCATTTGTCCATCCCAGTTCTCAGCCAGTGCAGGATTCTTCTTTGTTAAGGAAGTTGGGGGTCTTCATCTCTGCATTGACTACCATGGACTTAACAAAATCACCATTAAGAACCTCTCCCCTCTTCCCTTGATGGATAGTGTATTCAAAAACCTCTGGGGGGCCCAGACCTACAAAGCGCATGCAAAGTGATCCACATCCACCAGGGGGATGAGGGGAAAACAACGTTCATAATACTCACTGGCCACTATGAATACTTGGTGTTGCCAGACACCTCCTTTCTGTGTTACATCCATTCACCCCAAGGCATAATCATTGACTTAAGAGGAAGTGCGCAGCATCACTGAGTGGCCCCAGCCATGCATCCTCAAAGTGTTAAAGACTTCTTTGCCTTCACCAATTTCTACTACCTTTTCATCAGAAACAGCAGGCAAATCACATTTCCTCTCACTTCCCTCACTACGTCACCTACCTTGTGGATAACCTGGTTTGTTGCCGCAGACCAAACTTTTGAGGAGCTTAAGAAGTGCTTCACTACCACTCCCATTTTCCGACATCTGAAAAGCACCAGTCCTTTTTGTGGTAGAGTGGATGCATTTGATGTGGGCACTATGGCCATCCTCTCCCAATGAGAACTAGATGGGAAGACATATCCTTATACCTTCTTCTCACGCAAATTCAACTCTACACAGTAGGAAATAGGGAGCTACTTACTATTAAATGGGCCTTGGAGGACTGAAGACTTTGGCTGTTGGGAAACACCAAGCCCTACCTGACCTGGACAGACCACCAGAAGCTAATATCCATTGAGCAGACCTGTGACCTCAACCCACATGAGGCTCGCTGGACCCTCTACTTTGAAAAATTCAACTTTATCTCCTATAGCTCCAGTTCCAAGAACACAAAGGCGGATGCCCTTGTATGACAGTTCGACCCAGCTGAAATGGAGACCAACTCTCAGAGTTTGCCCTCTGACTGTCGTCTGCAGACCAATAGTCAATCAGAAAAAGCCAATAAGCAAGTGGAGAAGATCCTGCAGTGTTTCATCAACTCTAATCCTTCCACATGGAAGAAGTATCTGCTGTGAGACA
This sequence comes from Mobula hypostoma, assembly GCF_963921235.1. NCBI lineage: Eukaryota > Metazoa > Chordata > Chondrichthyes > Myliobatiformes > Myliobatidae > Mobula > Mobula hypostoma. The sequence goes on along the minus strand of NC_086118.1, from coordinate 20,101,502 downwards.
AGCTGTTCCACAATCTACATGCCACATCTGCCATGGGCATGTCACCCTTTGAGGTACTTCATGGCAACCAACCCCTATTTTCCCCTCAGAGGGGTCTACGGTGGAGGTTCTGTCCACCAGTGCCCGAGATCGCACTTGCTGGAACGCTTGGAGAAGGCTATGTAGCTGCAGACTGTGCCTACAGCTGTCGGTGCCAAACCAGATTACTCCAGCTGGGGAATATATCTGGCTGCCCAGCCGAGATCTGCCCACGTGCTCTGACTCCAGCGAACTCTCGTCCCGGTTCATCGGTCCCTTCAAGATCACATATCGCATCAATCCAGTCACTTACTGACTCCAGCTGCCACCTTCCATGTGTCCTGCCTCAGGCCTGTTGTCCATGGGCCACTTAACTCACCTGAGCCTGCACGTCCAGAACCCAGGATGGTGGAAGATGGTCTAGTGTACATGGTTCACCGATTGATGGTTTAACTTCATCGTGGATGAGGTGTGCAGTATCTGGTCGACTGGAACGTGCATGGCCTAGAGGAGAGATCTTGGGATGATGTTCAGTTACATCTTGGATCCATCACTCATCGATGATTTTCACTGGACCTATCTGGCTCGTCCTGGGCCATCAGGTGCTGGCCATGGGTGTGGTGGGGTGTGGAGGTGAAGTCCTGTGAGACCTGCTCCCACTGACACTTCCCAGCCTGCACATGCAGGAACTTCCCAGTATCCGCTCAGCTAATCGGATTCACCTGATGCCTGTTCCAGACTCATCACCTGCAGCCTATTTAACCCCAATTCTCATCGAACTAGCCAGCCTCAACCAGTTGTTCCTAGCTTTCACTCTCCATCCCTAAAGTTTACTCTGTTGCCTGTTGTGTTTAGTTTCTGTTCTCTGTTGTCTTACGGCCCCTCATGGCTTGTTATTTTGCAGTCTATTATTAAAGTCCTCATTCACTGCTGAATTGTTTCTGCTGCCCTGCTTTTGGCTCTAGCCTCCTCTATATTTCCTGGCAGAGAGCTCAATGGACTTGACGGGTGTTGAGTCTCCTGGCATGACAAGCGTTGGAGAGGTTTTTGTGATCTGTCCATACTGCCCATACCTGTGCTCTGCTCCCTCCAGTCAGTGTCACCATGCCTCCAGGACCTCCTTGACAGCCAGAAGTTCTCGGTTCCCAACATTATAGTTAGACTCTGCAGGGATGATGTGACAGGAAGGAAAAGCACAGGGGGGTAGCCGGTTGTCTATTGAAGTGTGCCAACATCAGATGCATGAATTTTGACAATGAATGGATGGGATGTGTCTGGACGCTGTAGCACTGGAGCAATGGTGAAGTGTTACTTTAGCTCTGAGCATTCTTGTTTTGCACCATTTGCCCATTGGAATCCTGCAGATGTTTTCTTGGTGCCTACATTTATGGAAGCCGTGATGAAAGTGAAGTTTCTCACGAAGCTGTGATAGAAGTTCACAAACCCCAAGAAGCAACACACCTTTTGACCACAGATGGTTTGGGGCACTCTGTGGACTTTACATGGTCCCATTTGAATACTAGAGGGATGAGGATGAAGATGTAGCCCAGGAACAACACCTGCTCTTTGTGGAACTCTTACTTCTCTGACTTGGGATAGAGGTTGTTCTTGACGATCCATTGGAAAACCTTCTGGACATACTGTTCCTGGAGAGAGCAGGAATATAGAACATAGAACATAGAATAGTACAGCACAGTACAGGCCCTTCGGCCCACAATGTTGTGCCGATGCTCAAACCCTGCCTCCCATATAACCCCCTCCTTAAATTCCTCCATATACCTGTCTAGTAGTCTCTTAAACTTCACTAGTGTATCTGCCTCCACCACTGACTCAGGCAGTGCATTCCACGCACCAACCACTCTCTGAGTAAAAAACCTTCCTCTAATATCCCCCTTGAACTTCCCACCCCTTACCTTAAAGCCATGTCCTCTTGTATTGAGCAGTGGTGCCCTGGGGAAGAGGTGCTGGCTATCCACTCTATCTATTCCTCTTATTATCTTGTACACCTTTATCATGTCTCCTCTCATCCTCCTTCTCTCCAAAGGGTAAAGCCCTAGCTCCCTTAATCTCTGATCATAATGCATACTCTCTAAACCAGGCAGCATCCTGGTAAATCTCTGTACCCTTTCCAATGCTTCCACATCCTTCCTATAGTGAGGCGACCAGAACTGGACACAGTACTTCAAGGGTGGCCTAACCAGAGTTTTATAGAGCTGCATCATTACATCGTGACTCTTAAACTCTATCCCTTGACTTATGAAAGCTAACACCCCATAAGCTTTCTTAACTACCCTATCCACCTGTGAGGCAACTTTCAGGGATCTGCGGACATGTACCCCGAGATCCCTCTGCTCCTCCACACTACCAAGTATCCTGCCGTTTACTTTGTACTCTGCCTTGGAGTTGTCCTTCCAAAGTGTACCACCTCACACTTCCCCGGGTTGAACTCCATCTGCTACTTCTCAGCCCACTTCTGCATCCTGTTAATGTCTCTCTGTAATCTTTGACAATCCTCTACACTATCTACAACACCACCAACCTTTGTGTCGTCTGCAAACTTGCCAACCCACCCTTCTACCCCAACATCCAGGTCGTTAATAAAAATCATGAAAAGTAGAGGTCCCTGAACAGATCCTTGTGGGACACCACTAGTCACAATCCTCCAGTCTGAATGTACTCCCTCCACCACGACCCTCTGCCTTCTGCAGGCAAGCCTATTCTGAATCCACCTGGCCAAACTTTCCTGGATCCCATGCCTTCTGACTTTCTGAATAAGCCTACCGTGTGGAACCTTGTCAAATGCCTTACTAAAATCCATATAGATCACATCCACTGCACTACCCTCATCTATATGCCTGTTCACCTCCTCAAAGAACTCTATCAGGCTTGTTAGACACGATCTGCCCTTCACAAAGCCATGCTGACTGTCCCTGATCAGACCATGATTCTCTAAATGCCCAGAGATCCTATCTCTAAGAATCTTTTTCAACAGCTTTCCCACCACAGATGTAAGGCTGACTGGTCTATAATTACCTGGACTATCCCTACTACCTTTTTTGAACAAGGGGACAACATTCGCCTCCCTCCAATCCTCTGGTACCATTCCCGTGGACAACGAGGACATAAAGATCCTAGCCAGAGGCTCAGCAATCTCTTCCCTCGCTTTGTGGAGCAGCCTGAGGAATATTCCGTCAGGCCCCGGGGACATATCCGTCCTAATGTATTTTAACAACTTCAACACCTCCTCTCCCTTAATATCAACATGCTCCAGAACATCAACCTCACTCATATTGTCCTCACCATCATCAAGTTCCCTCTCATTGGTGAATACCGAAGAGAAGTATTTATTGAGGACCTCGCTCACTTCCATAGCCTCTAGGCACATCTTCTCACCTTTATCTCTAATCGGTCCTACTTTCACTTCTGTCATCCTTTTTTACTTCACCTAATAGAAGAATGCCTTGGGGTTTTCTTTACCCTATTTGCCAAGGCCTTCTCATGCCCCCTTCTTGCTCTTCTCAGCCCCTTCTTAAGCTCCTTTCTTGCTTCCCTATATTACTCAATAGACCCATCTGATCCTTGCTTCCTAAACCTCATGTATGCTGCCTTCTTCCACCTGACTAGATTTTCCACCTCACTTGTCACCCATGGTTCCTTCACCCTAACATTCTTTATCTTCCTCACCAGGACAAATTTATCCCTAACATCCCTCAAGAGATCTCTAAACATCGACCACATGTCCATAGTACATTTCCCTGCAAAAACATCATCCCAATTCACACCCGCAAGTTCTAGCCTTATAGCCTCATAATTTGCCCTTCCCCAATTAAAAATTTTCCTGTCCTCTCTGATTCTATCCTTTTCCATGATAATGCTAAAGGCCAGGGAGCGGTGGTCACTGTCCCCCAGATGCTCACCACTGAGAGATCTGGGACCTGACCCGGTTCATTACCAAGTACTAGATCTAGTGTGGCATTCCTCCTTGTTGACCTGTCCACACACTGTGACAGGAATCCGTCCTGGACACACTTAACAAACTGTGCCCCATCTGAACCCTTGGAACTAATCAGGTGCCAATCAATATTAGGGAAGTTAAAGTCACCCATGATAACAACCCTGTTATTTTTGCACCTTTCCAAAATCTGCCTCCCAGTCTGCTCCTCTGTATCTCTACTGCTACCAGGGGGCCTATAGAATACCCTCAATAGAGTAACTGCTCCCTTCCTGTTCCTGACTTCCACCCATACTGACTCAAAAGAGGATCCTGCTACATTAACCACCCTTTCTGTAGCTGTAATAGTATCCCTGAGCAGTAATGCCACCCCTCCTCCCCTTTTTCCGCCCTCTCTATCCCTTTTAAAGCACTGAAATCCAGGAATGTTGAGAATCCATTCCTGCCCTAGTGCCAGGCAAGTCTCTGTAATGGCCACTACATCATAATTCCATGTATGTATCTAAGCTCTCAGTTCATCACCGTTTTTCCTGATGGCAAGAATGTCGTCCATATACACTAAAACAAACTGATTCAACATGTCCTGGAGAACATTGTTGATCAGGGCCTGAAAAACAGCAGGGTGCCAAATGGCATCACGAGTTACTCTCAGGGCCAGTGACGGCATGGAATGCTGCCTTCCACTCATCCCCTTCTCAAATGCAAACCAGGTTGTAAGCATAGCACAGGTCTAACTTAGAGAATATGGTTCCTCCCTGGAGATGTTTAAATGCAGAGGCAAGCAGTGGAAGAGAGTAGCAATTCTTCACCGCGATGATGTTGAGGTGCCAATAATTAATGCAGCAAGTGAGCTTGCCATCCTTCTTGCTCACACAAAAGAAGCTGGACAGATAAATCCTGAGGCCAACGTCTCCTTTAAGTATCCTTCCATTGCTATTGTTTCAGGATGAGAGAGGGAAGAGAGCTGACCCTGAGGAGGACCAGAACCCGGTGAAAGGTCCACGGCTCAGTTGTGTGGCAGATGCGGAGGTAGGGAGGCAGCTGCATTCTTACCGAAGGCAAGGTCAGCATATTCAGCTGGAACACCCAGTCAGGTCCACACTTGCAGCTGGCTCGGGAGATGATGTGCCGAGCTGGACCCAGATGGGTAGACAGGCACGCCGGTCCCCACTCTTGGAGCCCCTTTAGGGACCCATCGATCCGTGGGTTGTGTCATGGGAGTCAGGGAAGTCCAAGAATCAGTGGCAGTTCAGGTGAGTCGACAAGACAGGAGAGCTATTCCCTGTGGTTGCCCTCTTGCACAAGTCAACGGGTACTGCGGAAAGATGGATCTTGCTGGTGCCAGAGGCCGACCGTTCAGAGCTAGACATCAATATTCTCTCTCAAATGTTTAGTGGGAACTCTATTTCTTTGAGCCTGAGAGATATCCATGAGGTTCTTGGCTGCTCTGGAGTCAATAAATGCCAGAAGCTCATGGGTTTGGGATCCCTGCACAATGGAAGCTGGGAGCAATGCTCGGTTAAGGAGAGATGTTTACAGGGAGAATTGACTCATCAGAATTCCCCTTCTTACTCATGGGGTCTCTTCTTTTACTGGACACTTGGGAGATGATGCGCGGATGTATGCTGGAGGTCCACAAAAGAGGCAGCAACCTGTTCTTCTGCTGTGATCTTGACCCTCCTGAGAAAGGTGCAGGCCTCCCGCCTGCCTGGACTCCTCCGCAGATGGTGGACTGGCTGTTGTGAGAGGGGGTGCAGGCTGGCAGTGATCCAGATGAGTAGGAAGCTTGGGGAATCTCTCTCTGTGACACTCAGTTGCCCGGTTGTCAATTCGAATAGTCAGATTTATCAGGTCATCGAGGCTGTCCTGTTCATCATGCTCGGTGATCTCACGCTGAACCTCTGTGTTCCTCCCACGCTGGAAAGCAGTGAGGAGAGATCGCTTGTTCCAGCCCGTCTCAATTGAAAGAATGTGGAACTTTAGAATCTTTTGGCACAGGTCTAGGAGTTGGTGGGCAGCCTCCTGACCCTGTACTAGATGGTCAAACACTCTATTGAACTTGACTATAAATTGCTGGCAAGACTAGGCTGCAGGAGAACCTTGTTCTAGTAGAGCATCGAGCGGGCTGAGAGGAGGTCTGTCTAAGATGTTCACCATGTGAGCCAGTCTACGTGCATCACCATTGACCCGACCTGGCAGGGCCTGGAAAGTCAGCTCACCCTGGATAATAAGATTACTGCTATGTCGGGGTCACCAGAGTATCTGCTTGGTGCGGGCATGCTTGGGTCAGGACCGGAAGCAGACGAGGGAACGGTGCGTTAGTGGCTGAGGCTGATGAAACTGCAATATTTATTTGAGATGCAGCGTGGAATGGGCCTTTCCAGCCCTTTGAGCAGTGCCACCCGGCAATCCCCCGATTTAATCCTAACCTATTCACAGGATAATTTACAGTGATGCATTAACCTAGCAACGGGTACGTCTTTGGACTGTGGGAGGAAACTGGAGCATCCGGAGGAAACCCGTGTGGTCACAGGGAAATCGTACGAACTCTTTACAGGCAGCGGTGGGAATTGAACCAGGGTCGCTGGTAATGTAAAGCGTTGTGCTTAAGTAGTAAGGAGGATGGGGAAGGTGATTGGTGCTGGAAGTGGGGCAGTCCTGGCAGAGAGCTGCTGAGTACCAGCAGTGAGAGCAGCAATGTCTGCCACCTGATACCAGCTGTCTGTTGTGTGTTGTTGAACTGTCATTACAAGTGCTGAGACCTGTTCTTCCATCTGGGACAGGACCTGCCATTCTGAGGGTAGTTGTTGCACTGCAGGGAGCCGTTTCTGCCAGCTCAGTCTCCACGTGACTTTAACTTCTCCCCAACCTGACCAACGAAACTGAGGGTCAATTTCAGCTGTTCTCTCTCCACTGGGTTACTTTGCTGGTCAAGTCCTGCTGACAGGAGATCAGTGATAGCCTAAGTTCAAAGGGAGAGACACAGACATGAAATGAACATTTCACTGAGTTTTGATAAGAACTGCACAGAACAAAGGAAAATAATAAATGCTAAGCTGACAAGGCTGCTAACTAAAAACTCTCAGACTAACTAAATTAACATCATAACTGCAGCTCGAAAGCAGTAACCTGGAACTAAATTAATACAGCTCCTTTAACAGTGCTCTTCTAAATCACTAATTTTTTTTTCCTGGAACGTGGATTAAGATAAATAGGGAACATTGTTGTCACTGTGCTTTGATCAAATTTTGACAAGACTACACGAAAAGGGAGGGAGTTAAATGCAGTTACAAAGAAAACCTAATTGGCTGGAATGTGTGCGTTCTCATGTGCGTAATTGCAGTCTTCTTTCAGCTGACTGCCTGTGAGAGCACCCAGACTCCACAGCAGCGTCTGTGGTTGTGACGATTCCTGAATGAAAATGAATACAGGAATGTTCTAGCTTCCTACATGAACATTAATTGAAGGTAAAGTAAAAAAAGAGACTGCAATGTTAAATGGAAATGATGGAAATTCACTTCCTAAGAATTGGGGTGGGTCTTTCAGCCCATCAACTCTATTCTAGATTTCAATCAAAGTCAGCATGTTTCTTTACATGCCAGGCTTTGTCCTGTGTCTCATGGTACTCTTACCTAATAAAATGTTTCATTCTCTGGCCTTTCAGAGCTTTCTGAGACAACGTCTTCAAGTTCTTGTGAAACACTGTTCGATGAAATTGTTCCCGAGTGCCCTCTTGACATTTAATTTATGCTCTAGAGATCATGATTTATCTCACAGATTAAAACCAATTTCTCTTAATCTTTCTAACTCACCTGACTATTATTTTGACTAAGTAATCATGTGTACCCAGAGTGATACAACCTGCCCTTACCTATTTAACCATTTATCCTTCATTGTCAATCTAGCGAGTCAATCACCCATCATTCCCGAGAAGCAGTATCAGAAAGGAATGCGGTAATCGTCTCCAAGAATCATGATAATTATCCACACACTTCCCTCCCTTGTATTCCAGCCTACATTAAATAAAGGTCAAGGTTCCAAACAGTTTTTGAATACTTTTTCCGATGGTTTACCAGGACACTGAAGTGACATATTCTGAGCTCTTATGGCTGGTTCTAATTTACTGCCACTTAAAAATTCCAGATAGTAGCTTTTGGGATTGGCTAGGCCTTCATACCCCTAAATTTGTTGAGTTTACCTGCAACTCTGGGGTTCCACCTTCCTTGTTATTTCCCAGTATGTCACACCTATAGTAGGTAATCAGGGAGGTAGGTAACTTTGGGACACGTGCACACAAATCTGCTACCCATCCTGCATCAAACACAAAATTTTCTTATTGTAAGTCTTCTTTTCACTCAACTTGCAAGCCACCAACACCTTATACAACCAGCTAACTGATGACATCCATGGAGGCATCTTGAGATGAGGTGAGAATTTGCTTGCTGAGACCTCCACCTGCCAGCTCCTGCACCTTTTGCGGATGGCATCCTTTTCTGTGAAAAGATACATATGCAGTGAATGGGTGAATCATTTATGCAGTGCATGTAGGTAGTAGCTGCACACTATGAAACTTTATGCTTAGTTTACCTAAGTGTAAAGTGCTTTTCTTCACAAAAGCTTGGTGAACCTTAGCACTAGCTGATCGAATGTTTAATTTTTATTATCTTTTACTCTTTCGTAGTTACAAAATGTTGGGGGTTTCAATTTCCGCTTCTAGTAAGTCCTCATTATTTCTCTCTGCTACATTTGAAGCTGGTCAACCCATTCCATTTTAGTTCAGAAAACCAGTCATCTCCAACTTTAAAGCATGTGTGTGTTTTTCAAAGTCTCTGTATGGGATCAGATAGTTTAATGAGTGATGAGTGGAGGTATGCCTCGTTCTGATCATGGGCTGGGGTGGGGGTGTTGCAGGTGAAATATTTCAATCCTCAGGAGGGACTAGTAAACTTGAGATGGGGAGGAAACACTTTTGCTCCTCTTGCCTCCTAAGAATTGCTACAAATATACTTAACTCTCCACACTCTGGTCCTTACTTTCCTTTAGATGCCAGGCTTCCTGAGGAAGATAGAGAAAGAAATTTGAGGAATTCAACCTTAGTGATGTTTGTGAATCAGTTGCCACCATTTGCAAATAGTCTAGACCATTTATAATTCTTTGCTTAAAATAAACAAGTCTGTGCATCTCAAATTCACTCAGGGAGCTGTTACGGGAATTTGAATCTGACACATTGATTGTGAAAAGTACTTCACATTCCTGTGGACTAAAATTAACATTTGCTTGGTTTCACCTCTTACTGTTAACATCAGCCCACTTGCTGGAGCTAATTTCTTATAGAAAACCATAGTCACTGATACAGCAGCAAAGTCACCTACTGCCTTTAGCTCACTGGAAGAAACCAAGTTGTCTATTGGACTCTCTAGGGATCAACAGTACTGCCAATCACCAAAGAACATTTCTGTCTTTGTGACAGAGAAAGAGGAATAAAAATAAATGCTTGCAATTAAGTACATGGTATAATATGCCCTTTTCAATTCCACACTTTTTGATTTTGTAAATATTTGTATCTGCTAGTGACATATTTGAATTCTAACGATAAGGCACAATGGAAAAGGGGTGGAGTTTAGGAGGGATGATAGTGCCTAACGGCCACTCCTTTGCTTGCATCTTCGGAAATAGCTCTATTTCTATCTTTAATATCTCTATTTTTCCCTTTCAGGGTTCTTTGGAAGACCCTGACCTGGAGTTACATGCTGACTGCAGTTCTTTGTGGGAATGGGACCCGCTCTTGGGGTCTCACGGCCGGCTGATATACCAAGGACGCCGTCTGGAAGACTAGCGTGCCCTCGGGGTTCCGGGATTTCGTGGCTCTGGACATGGGCAGACGCGAGGTTGGTGCCGTTGCCTGGTCCATTGTGGGAGATGGAAGATCGAAAGCAGCAAGCTGGCTGCTGGCTGTGTGCCCAGAGACCCAAGTTCTTTGGGCTCAGAGTTCAGAAGAAGCGACGCAACAGACTTTTAACACCATAAATCGGCAAGTTGTTTGTTATGTCTCCCCTCTCAGACGAATCTCATAGAATTTTTTGAGGATGTAACTAGTAGAGTGGATAGGGGAGAACCAGTGGATGTGGTATATTTGGATTTTCAAAAGGCTTTTGACAAGGTCCCACATAGGAGATTAGTGTGCAAACTTAAAGCACACGGTATTGGGGGTAAGGTATTGGTGTGGGTGGAGAATTGGTTAGCAGACAGGAAGCAAAGAGTGGGAATAAACGGGACCTTTTCAGAATGGCAGGCGGTGACTAGTGGGGTACCGCAAGGCTCAGTGCTAGGACCCCAGTTGTTTACAATATATATTAATGACTTGGATGAGGGAATTAAATGCAGCATCTCCAAGTTTGCGGATGACACGAAGCTGGGTGGCAGTGTTAGCAGTGAGGAGGATGCTAAGAGGATGCAGGGTGACTTGGATAGGTTGGGTGAGTGGGCAAACTCATGGCAGATGCAATTTAATGTGGATAAATGTGAAGTTATCCACTTTGGTGGCAAAAATAGGAAAACAGATTATTATCTGAATGGTGGCCGATTAGGAAAAGGGGAGGTGCAATGAGACCTGGGTGTCATTATACACCAGTCATTGAAAGTGGGCATGCAGGTACAGCAGGCGGTGAAAAAGGAAGAAAGACTGAAGATTGTTCCCGATGTTGGGGAGGTCTAGAACGAGGGGTCACAGTTTGAGGATAGAGGGGAAGCCTTTTAGGACCGAGGTTAGGAAAAACTTCTTCACACAGAGAGTGGTGAATCTGTGGAATTCTCTGCCACAGCAAACTGTTGAGGCCAGTTCATTAGCTATGTTTAAAAGGAAGTTAGATATGGCCCTTGTGGCTACAGGGGTCAGGGGGTATGGAGGGAAGGCTGGGTTCTGAGTTGGATGATCAGCCATGATCATAATAAATGGCGGTGCAGGCTCGAAGGGCCGAATGGCCTACTCCTGCACCTATTTTCTATCTATGAAACGGGGACACCTCTTTTTCCTTCATTTGGTATGTCGAATTACTGGGTGAATGAGTAGTCTTTGGAGTACTGCAAATCTGTGTCTTTATTGATGCTTTGCTGCACGCTTGAGTGCTCAGTGGGGGGTGACGATGCTTTTTTTGCTGGTGGGGGAGGGGGGATCATTGCTTTGCTGTTGCTTGTGCGTGGGAGGGGGGAGCTGGGGGGCTTTGGGGTTCTAACATTTTACTGTCATTCATTCTTTGGGGCACTACTCTGTTTTCATGGATGGTTGCGAAGAAAACAAATTTCAGGATGTATATTGTATACACTTCTCTGACATTAAGTGTACCTTTGAAACTTTGAAACTTTTGAAGCACCAGGAAATTGAAGTAGCAAGTAAGGTTAACAATAATTTTGTAATATTAAAAATAATTTTGGATTTATTCCACATACTTTCTGATCCAAATCATTAACAAAATAAAAATAAATAACTCAAACATATATCCTTTCCTTTTCTGATTTGGTTTGTAAATGAGTAAAGATCTTGTTTTCTATCAGTGTTTAATGGGTGGTGAGACTAATGCATTTGGATCTGGGTGTAGGCTATTATTTAAAATTTTTATGTGTTATTGTTTATTCAAAACAAGAATTCTAATCAATTCTCGGGAAACTAGGATCAGATGAGGAGATTACAAAGCCAAGTAGTATTTACAATGACCTTTAGAAAACACCTTTGCACAAACCTTAAAGTAAATAGACCACTTAAAAAAAAAATCTGGAAATGCTGGGACTGCTGATGAGATCAGGCAGCATCTGTGAAAGTTAATATTTCTGGTCAATGACCATTCAACAGAACTCACCTTTCTTTCATCAAAGCAGGCAATTGAATTCAACATTAAATATTCATGCACTGATCCACTTTGAGATTACAGTCCTCTATAGAGTGGTTTGGCTCTAGTCTGTTGGGAATACGAAACTCATGGCCCTTGTTTACAGCAGGCAAGCTATCTAATGGCTATATTTAAATGTGAATGGATTTGGGTTTTGCTATTATTATGATGCAAAATTGATTTATCTCATGGCTGGTTATTTGAATGTCATTGATATGAAACACCACAGAGTAAAATTCAACGCTAAATTCAAACATGCAAATATAAAGTTCAATGATCTAATTGTCATTCTGTTAGATGAAACAATGAATGATATTTAAATATACACTAATATTTAAAGTTCTTTTCAATGAGGTCCAATAAAATTTTTCACAGTTTAGTAATTTATTTCTCTCAATATCTCTCACTTTTGCAAAGTTGTAGGTTAAAAATGACGAGGTGAGCTTTTATGTTGAGTTCAGGATTGGCAGCCCCATGGTTAGGAAGCCAAAGTGCTGCAGATTGGGAATGAAAATGATACGAGGCAAGCCTGCATAGTTCTGCTGTGAATGAAGTTGGACAGCCTGTAGGCCAAATGATCAGTGGTCCCAGAAATACAGAGAGCTGGTAGATCGTGATGTCAATTAACTTGCAAAGGTGTTTTGATGTCAACTTTCCCAATCTGGATCATAGTTCTCTATTGCTTATGAGCCAAATACATGACAAGAAACAGGAAGGAAACAGTCCACTAATCCACTATTTTCAACCACATAAATATTGATGGGTTTGCTTGTGGATGTAAATACAATTCCAGATGTTTGCTCGTTTCAAGTTGCAATTGTCTATAGGCAATGGCAAGGAAAGCAATAAAGGAGCCTTTAGTGATTTCAAGACATTGCAGATGGGACATACCTAGATGGGCATCTTGGTTGGCATGGACCAGCTGGGCTAGAGAGCTTGTTTCCATACTGTATGACTATATGGCATCTGCACAAAACTGTTGCTGACAAGTATACAGGGGGGCATTAGAAAGTAGTACAACTTGGCGATGAGAAAACACAGAACACACAAGATGCTGGAAGTGGATGGAGGGAAGAATGTCAGTCAGCAAGACCTCAGTCCTGTCCAAGTTATTCAGGATCAAAGCTCTTACCTGAACCTTGGCAGCAACAGTATATTCAATAACCGGACTTTAAGAAAGATATCCATGCTGAACACAACTGTTACCTTAATAGCAACTGGAGCATAGGGTCACGGGGAGATTGTACAAACTTCTTCCACAAGGTATTGGAACTGAACGCCAAACTCCAATGTCCTGAGCTGTAATAGAGTTGTGCCATTACAATGTGTGCATGTGCGTGGCCTAATTTTGTAGAAAGACTCACTGCCATAGTAGCCCTGACAGAGCAGGGGGTCAGTTTGCTGGAACAGTGGTTCCACTGCTTGGACGACTTGGAAAAGCTCTGTAGTACCTGGCACACCGAATGCAAAGGTTTGTGGTGGTCTGCTGCATGCTGCCTAACGAGGGGGGCAGAGCAGTAAATCCGCCCCCAGTTCCCCATTCAGCACGAGTGCACATTCACAGATGAAGTATTTGCTTGGCTGAAGATACCATAAAGTGGAATCTTGCCATAATACCCATAAAAGTCTTCCAATTGCCCTTTTCATTTCATCTTCCTTGTGTCCCATCACTTTTTGGCTCTGAAGGAGCATAGAACATAGAACAACAAGATCAAATTTAAATATCATTCAACCATACAAAAATATAGCCAAAAGAAACAGTGCTCCTCCAGGGCCAAGTTGCAACACATAGTACCAACAGCACACAGCACAAATAGAACATCTGGTTATGATTTCAGAAAAGCATCCAGTCACAAAGGGGAAAAAAAGGGATAAAAATAATATAGCCCAAGTCCCTGAGTGGCATGTCTGTAGTCCTGGTCCAGCTTGTTCTTCCATTGAGCAACCACTGGAGGGCAGCACTGAGCGAACACTGGAAAACAGCACTGAGCGAACACTGGAGGGCAGCACCGAGCAAACACTGGAGAACAGCACTGAGCGAACACTGGAGGGCAGCACTGAGCAAACACTGGAGAACAGCACTGAGCAAACACTGGAGGGCAGCACCGAGCAAACATTGGAGGGCAGCACTGAGTGAACACTGCAGGGCAGCACTGAGCGAACACTGGAGGGCAGCACTGAGCGAACACTGGAGAGCAGCACTGAGTGAACAGTGCAGGGCAGCACTGAGCGAACACTGGAGGGCAGCACTGATCAAACACTGGAGGGCAGCACTGATCAAACACTGGAGGATAGCACTGAGTGAATACTGGAGGTCAGCACTGAGTGAACACTGGAGGGAAGCACTGAGCGAACACTGGAGGACAGCACTGATCAAACACTGGAGAGTAGCACTGAATGAACACTGCAGGGCAGCACAAATGAGAGCGGGCAGCCCCTAACCCAGTACAGGTTACAACGCGTACAACTTGGGGCACTCCCACACCACCTCAGCCTCTCCTCTCCTGGGCAGGTGCAATAGGTGAGACAACAACATTGGCCTAGTCTTCACCACAACCAAGGCAATGCACCTCCCTCTCCTCCAGTCTTTCCAGTTGTTACGAGAATACACATAAAATTAAGATGTTTGCTGGCCTGGGCTAGCATCAGTGGCATCAGCAGTTGGTCTGCCACCTGCCCTCAGGGGAAGGAGAGATAAGGAACAATGGAGCAGCGTCTGGAGATGTGTAATGAAGGGATGTGGGAGAGAGAGCTGTCTGGAGCGGCTCCCCCTTTGAACCCTGAACTGTTTGAAGTGATGGACAGGCGATACCCCAGCAGGGGGATAAAAAGGGGACAGGTTCGCTAAGACGGACACACACGCCACCCGAGGTAACGAGACCCTGGAAGCGGTACGCTTCTCACGAGTGGGTGAGAAGTACCAGACAACGACCAGGGTGGAAAGGTACGATCAGCGGGAACCCGGTGTGTGTCCGCCCTTGCCTGGGTGCCGGGTTCACTGCAGAGGATCGACCGCATCTGGAGGAGGGGTCACAGTCGGTGACCTCAGGGGACATCACCAAGGACCCGCCCAAATGCTGTTTGTGAGCCATCTCGCTGGTCTGTGAGTGAAGCTGTGCTGAATGATGAGTTGTTCCTATTCTATGTCTCTCTTCCCCACCTTGTCCATCGCCATGACAACGATTACTGCGAACTGAACTACAAACTGGACTGAACTTTGAGTCATTTTGAAATTGGTCATTTACCCCTAGACAACGATAGAGCTTGATTGATGCGGTTATCTTAATTCTGTGCACATGTGCGTTTATCATCGCTGAACTGTTGCATTTATTATCCTTTCGATTAATGTGTTGCTTGTTTCTTTAATAAAACTTTCTTAGTTCTAGTACTCCAGACTCCAACTGAGTGATCCATTTCTGCTGGTTTGGCAACCCAGTTACGGGGTACGTAACACAGTGAACCAGTGAACCAGAATTGTAGCCTACTACATTACCAATGTCCAACATGGTTCGGCAATCCTAATAAAAACATCCAAGACAATCACTCACAATGTGCCTTGCTACCGCACAATGGTACTGGCGACAACACAATAACGGTATGCAATAAGTCCAGCTCTGTCGCTACTGAGGTAGTCCTGCAGTGCTTGATCTTCTTAGTATCCAGGTTGAACAAATCTATCTTTGATCGGACCTGGAATGGCCGCTGCATCCAAGTGTGCCACACTCCAGCACAGGACAGGCCCTTCAGCTCATAATGTCATGCCTACTCTGAGATCAATCTCACCTTTCCCTCCTATAGAGCCCTACAATTTTCAAACATACATGTGCTGTTCTTAGAGATTCTTAAATACTCCTCGTGTATCTGCCTCTACCAGCACCCCTGGAAGGTGTTCCATGCACCCATCAATCTCTGTGTGAAAAAACTTACTCTTTCACCCCCCTATACTGAAGACAATCAGACTCCCTAATCAGACTTTACTTCTCCAAATACTCATCCTAATTCCTTTTCTTAAACAAATGAATATTTGTGGCCACCATCCAATCATCTGTTATTACTCCTGAGGCCAATGTGGGTGTCATCTCATCGCAAAAGATGCAACAATCTCTTTCCTCGCTTCTTGTAGCAACTAGAGGTACACTCAGACTCTGCATAATGCTTCCCCACATAGTGCTGATTCATTACAACACAGTTATTCAATTCTTCATAGAAATTTTAAAATTCATTCTAAACAAGACTTAAAACTTCTCAAGAGTGGCCACCATAACAGTAAGTATTCAATCAGCCAATGAGAGTTCACTACATACGCTCCGAGTCACTCACAGCCAATCACTTATTAGTTCACACTCCGCCTCCCTCGCGCATGTAAAACATTCTTGCTCCCTCGCCAATTTATTCCATTTATTTCACCCATCATCTCTGGAAAAAGACCTGCAAATTCCAGTGAGGGTAGTACATCTAAGACGTTCAGAGAAAGCATCAACATGGATGTGAAACTGCGAGTGATAATTGCGTTTGGAAGCTAGTGAGCATCAGATTGGTGTTGGCACCACTTTGAAATTGGCTATATTGACAATCAGAACAATAATCTTAAAATGCAGAGAAGATAAAAGCTTCTGCAACAATCACCTCAAAGTTTTCGTCAATGAAGGTGACTTGTCCAAGGAGCCATTTGCTTTGAAAAGTTGGAAGATAGACTAAATATTTGGTGGATGTCCAAACACAATGAAACATACCCCTAAGCCTACTGGTAATAATAGAAGAGGCAAGAAGCATCTTCAATCATGTTCAAGAAGATGATGATATGTCGGTAACATTCACAGCTAGCAGAGGTTGGTTTGATAGATTTAAACAGCACAGTACCTTCCATAGCATATGTATCTCCATAGCACGCGTATCTCTGGTGAAGTAGCTAGTGCAGACAACAAGAGCCTTAATAATGAAGAGCTTCGAGAATTGGCAGAGCAATGCATCATGGGTGAATCTGAGGACACAGATGGAGAAGAGGAAACACCAGCAAGAAACCTCACCACAAAACTCCTCAACACTAGCATCACCACGATCACACAAATCATGGACCGGTTTGTCGATAATGACCCTGACTGGGAGCGAAGCAGTAAGGCAAACAGAAGTGTTCTCTACGTGATTTCCTGCGCTGAGAAATGCTTCATGAGAGGGAGCTTAAGAAAAGTCAGTTAAGTCACGGCAAGAAGAAGCCAAAGTTAGAGGAGGACCCACAGACTGGTCCCTCCTTTACGATGCAGCCCCTACCTGCTTCCCTCCACTGCTACTGCAATGTGTTGCTGCTCCATCAATGTACTGGTTAAGCCTATTTGTGTGCTTGTTACTCCATGAATTACCGTGTATACATAAAATAATATTTTACACCTTGGGTTTGATTTTTTTTTAAATCAGGCACACATGTCCATTTATCATGACCCCGTATAACGCTGATTTACATCACTCCTCCTATGAGGAACACATCCTCAGTGTTAAGTGAGGACTGTGTGCATATCCTGTATGGCCTTGGGACTTATCTATCCTAATATTTCCTCCTAAAGGAAGATTGGTGACTTTCAATAAAGGGGACTATTGTTGATTTTGAAGTGTGACCCTGAGCAGCAAAGATGGCGTGCCGCAGATCCCGCCATCTTTGATGTGGAAACCGTAGAAAGGGTGCAGAGCAGATTTACAAGGATGTTGCCTGGATTGAGGAGCATGCCTTATGGAAACAGGTTGAATGAGCTCGGCCTTTTCTCTTTGGAGCGACGGAGGATGAGAGGTGACCTGATGGAGGTGTATAAAATAATGAGAGGCATTAATCATGTGGATAGTCAGAGGCTTTTTCCCAAGGCTGAAATGGCTGCCACAAGAGGACACAGGTTTAAGGTGCTGGGGAGTAAGTACAGAGGAGATGTCAGAGGTAAGTTTTTTGCACAGAGAGTGGTAAGTGCGTGGAATGGGCTGCCAGCAACAGTGATGGAGGCGGATATGATAGGGTCTTTTAAGAGACTTTTAGATAGGTACATGGAGCTTAGAAAAATAGAGGGCTTAATTTGTAAGGTAGGGACATGTTTGTGGGCCGAAGGGCCTGTATTGTGCTGTAGGTTTTCTATGTTTCTATGTTTCTATCTTACTTCGCACTAAGGCGGGAGGAGAAGATGGCGGCGCGACGCAGCACGCCCAGCTCTCTGGTGAAATGATATCGTATTTGTTAAATAGGGTACCGTGCACAATTCTGATTTGATGGAGACAGCTGTGAGAAGCACAGAGGAACATCTGGAGAAACTTCTGAAATGCCCGGTTCGCTGCTGCTGCTACTGTGCGATGGAGAATCTCTGGAGGGAAGGCCCCAAAATCCTCGGCTTTGCTTGCTGCTGGCAGCCGGGGCTGGGGTTGAAGCGTTCGGCAGAGATGGTGCTCGGTGACAGAGGGCTGGTCGGAGGCTCAAAGTTTTCGGACGACTCAGAGTCGGACTGTGGTCGGGCATGGCAGGAAGAGTTTTCTTCCTTCTCCCGTCTGTGTGAGATGTGGGACTTTCGAGAGACTTTGAACTTTTTTTACCGTGCCCATGGCCTGTTCTTCATCAAGTTATGGTATTGCTTGCACTGTTGTAACTATATGTTATAATTATGTGGTTTTTGTCAGTTTTTCGGTCTTGGTCTGTCCTGTGTTTCTGTGATATCACACTGGAGGAATACTGTATCATTTCTTAATGCATGCATTACTAAATAACAATAAAAGAGGACTGCATGTCCTCATAATCTAATCTAAAAGTACTACCCTCAATCACAAAGCACTGCAGAGAGTGGTGCAGACAGCCCAACGAATCTGTGGATGTGAACTTTCCTCTATTCAGGACTTCTACATCACAGGTGCGTAGAAAGGACCCGGAGGATCATCAGGGACTCCAGCCAGCCCGACCACAGACTGTTTCAGCTGCTTCCGTCTGGCAAAGGGTACCACAGCATTAAGGAGAGGGCCAACAGGCTCCGGGAGAGCTTCCCTCACCAGGCCATCAGGTTTATCAATACATATTGATCTGATTGCATATCTGACTGTACATTGTATTTGACTGTAGATACATGTATACAAAACAATTACGTATACAGTGTTTTGGCAATATCATCCTATATTTCCCTTCCTCATTGCTTGTACATTGCGATGGAGATGCAACATAAAGATTTTTACTCCCTCATGTTGTCTGGGAATGGAGCCTCCAGGCAGAGATGGGGAGCCTCCTATCTGGCAAGCAGTCCCTGACCCCTCTTTCCAGCACCATGGCCAGTGTCTCGCTCACCGTCCTTCTCCACACTCTGTCTGCTCTACGTGCACAGGAGGCACTGGTGGATTCCAGCGCAGCAGGTAACTTTCGGGGATCGGACTCTGTGTGTGCAGCCTGGACTCCCTGCCAAACCCATCTCTCAGTCTCCATCAGCATTACAGCCATTGAAGGACTTCACTAGGGGTCTGGGACAGTCAGAGTATGCACATGGCCTGTGAACATGAGCTCCAGAGAGCTTCGCGCGTCCAGCCAGTTCCTCCTGATCGACTCGCCCAGTGCACCTCTCATCCTGGGTTGCTCCTGGCTCTCCACTCATGACCATCACTTCACCTGGTCACCTGGTTCACTACTGAGTTGGGGATCTACCTGCAGGACCACCTGTCTGCAACCTCAGCTGACTTCACCTCATGGAGATGGAGGAAATCCTTGACTTCATCAAGCCCCCACTGGCGTATCATGGCTTAGCCAGCAACTTCAGTGGAAGGAAAGCCAGTACCCCATTGCCTCACCAACCACACAACTGGGCGATTGCCCTCCTCCCATGTACCACCCCATCCCAAGGCCAGCTGTCCTCCTTCTCACCTCCTTTTATAAAAATGCCAGTTCCACAGCCTAGTCATTTCCTTCCTGAGATACGCCTTTCCACTCCATGGACCAAGAGAAAGTGCGCACCATTGTTGAATGGCCCGAACCTCACTCTCTCAAACAGCTTCATCTCTTCTTGGGCTATTCCAATTTCTACTGGCCTTTCATCAGAAACTACAGCCAAATGGCTGGTCCTCTCATCTCCCTCACCAAGTTACCTACCTCACAGATAACCTGGTCTGTTTCTGCAGACCACGCTTTTGAGGAACTGGAGAAACACTTCACTACCATTCCTTTTCTCTGCCATCCAAACCTCTCTGGAGCTTTTGTGGTAGTGGTAAACACATCTGACGTGGACACCAGGGCCATCCTTTTCCAGTGAGGACTGGACGGGAAGACGCACCCTTACGCTTTCATCTTATGCAGGTTCAACTCTTCACAGTGTCATTGTAGAATAGGAGACAGGGAACTACTTGCTATTAAATTTGCCTTGGAGGAATAGAGAAGGAATTTGGCAGATGGGAAATACTGAGCCCTTCCTGATCTGGACATATCTATGCAACAACTCTGGCAACTCAATCCATGTCAGGCTCCTCCAGCCAGTGGTCCTCTGTGCTCTGGTGGCTCTTAATGGTTCCTCGACGCCTGTCGTCCCACATCATCATGAATTTCATCACGGATTTCCGATGGGATCACAGTGATCCTGACAGAGGTGGACCAGTTTTCCAAGGTGCCCCACTTCATTGCCCTCACCAAGCTTTCTATCAGCTGCTGAGATGGTAAGACATTGTTCGCCAACATGAAGTTTGCTTCCACGTATTTCCTCAGAACGTTGTGTCAGACTGCAACCCAAAGTTTGGCTCCCGCTTCTGGCGAGCCTTCCGCTCCCTCGTCCGCACCTCAGTGAGTTTGTCCTCTCATTGTCATCAGCAGACCAACGGCCAGTCAGAAAGATCCTATCAGCAAGTGGAGGAGTTTCTGCAATACTTTCCTGTCTCTGAACCTTCCTCATGGAAGAAGCATCTGTTCTGGGCTGAGCTGTCCCACAACCTACACACCTCCTCTGTCACTTACCATCTCCAACTACCACCGTCCCTCAGGATCACACCTACCTTCCACACGTCCTGCCCCAAGCCCACCTGATCCTGCACCTGCAGAACCTAGGATGGTGGATGGTGATCCAGTGTACATTGTCTGCCGGTTGATTGATTCCTGTCGCTGTGTACGGGGTGTGCAGTACTTGCATGACTGGGAAAGTTACTACTTGTATGAGAGGTCTTGGATGCCATCCGGTTTCATCTTTGATCCATCGCCCATTGATGAGTCCCATCCAAACCATGGAGGCTGGTTTAATGGGAGGGGGTGGTATTGTCAAGCTACTCCTGTAGGCACCTTACAATCTCCACAAAGCTGTAGGATTTACCTGCCACTCATTTCAGACTCGTCACCTGCAGCCTATTTAATCCCAGTTCTCATCCACAGTCTTTGTTCACTCATCAGATCATCAGGCCTTAACCTGTTGTCTGTTGTGTTTAGTTTCTCTTCTCTCCACACGTCTGTCATACTACTATAAGTGCTTTTCTCATTGTATCTGTAGTTGTATGCAAGAAAATAAACTTGACTTTCTCTATGATATGTTCAATATGAGTCTAAGGAATAGTGGCTTCAGGTATGGGCAGCACTGTCTCCTCTCCTCCCAGGGTTAGAACATGTTGGTGTAGCTGTGGACCTGCCCATGTTTAACCTCTGCAGCTTTCAGTTGTGCATTGCCTTTTCTTGCAATAGAGAAGGAAACACATCAGGAAGTGTCTTGTAACACAAGTGGCCGCCATGGTTGAATAACTGGCCGTGTGGAGCAACTGCGAGACTTGCATGACTTGCATGACTGGCTGAGAACCAGAGCAGAGCATTTACTAAGCATATGGCTGTGAGAGACAAGTTCTAACTGATAAGGGTGATTGTAAGATGAGTGAGGGCACATAATGAATTAAGCAGGATCTGAACTACTGGTTGCAAACACAAGGGATTCTGCAGATGCCAAAAATTTTGAGCAACATACACGAAATGTTGGAGGAACTCAGCAAGACCCCCAGTAACCACGGAGGGGAATAAACAGTCAACAAGGGGAAGTTTAGTCTACACCTGTGTGTAGGTGTGAGAGAGGGATTTTGAGGGACTAGTCATGTTTGCAGTTTCTAAAGACCAGCACAGCAGAATGGCCTCTTGTATTCCAACCTTTTTTATTCTGTGTTTTACAGAGAGAATCAAGATGGAAAAACATCAGGAAAGACAACACCTTTTATTAAACCACACTCAGGTTGGAGGAACAACACCTTATATTCCGTCTGGGTAGCCTCCAACCTGATGGCATGAACATTGACTTCTCAAGCTTCTGCTAATGCCCCACCCTCCCCTCGTACCCCACCCGTTATTTATTTATATACACATATTCTTTCTCTCTCTCTCCTTTTTCTCCCTCTGTCCCTCTCACTATACCCCTTGCCCATCCTCTGGGCTCCCCCTCCCCCCTTTCTTTCTCCCTAGGCCTCCTGTCCCATGATCCTCTCATATCCTTTTTGCCAATCAACTGTCCAGCTCTTGGCTCCATCCCTCCACTTCCTGTCTTCTCCTATCATTTTGGATTTTCCTCTCCCCCTCCCACTTTCAAATCTCTTACTAGCTCTTCCTTCAGTTAGTCCTGACGAAGGGTCTCGACCCAAAACATCGACTGTACCTCTTCCTAGAGATGCTGCCTGGCCTGCTGCGTTCACCCTTTGATGTGTGTTGCAGGAAAGAAAGGCTAATGTTTTTCACATCTTTATGCAATGAGAGGTATCCTCAGAGTATTGACTGAAATGATCAGCTCCAGAGTACAACCTCTCATTTCTTTTTTGCTACTCAACAGCCCTCCTCATTGTTGCTATATTTTCCTTCATTGTCAGAGCTGGACAGATTACAATTATGTTTTCATTTTGTCTCTTTATGCAGTCTTAAACTGCTAAAACAAAATTACCCTGCTTAAAAACTCAAAGTATGAACTAATGATGTAGAACTTCCTAGTTTACAAGTATGATTACACATTGACAGTGGGGTACATTCAGTTTTCCTAAGCTTGTGAAAGGTGCTATATCAATTGTAATTGGTCCATGCCAACCATTTGGCATTAAAATAGCATTATTGTTACACTAATGCTTGTTAAAATTAAACACAAACCAAGACTTCAACGGCATGGTTCACAGAACAGCTTGTCATGTTTTCCTGTTATTGCTGGGTAGAAACTGATATTGTTGGATTCAATGCAATATTCCCCATTGATTTGTTCTTGCAACTACCATTACCACTGTGATCTTTGTTGACAGCCCTTTAAGGCACAAACAGGGAAAAATAAAACAAATGGACTGGCCCTCTTTTTCAAGTCATGTTGGTCCAGGCCATCAGTACCTGATGTGAACAATTTATTTCAGGTGGCAAGATTTGTCACTCTGCTATTCTGTCATGAATTGTAACCTGTCCTTCAAGCAGAATGAGAGGGGTACCTCATTGAAACCTATCCAATATTGAAAGGCCTGGGTAGAGTGTGTGAATGTTTCCTGTAGCGAGAGAGTCTAGGACCAGAGGTGCAGCCTCAGAATAGAAGAACGTCCATTTCGAACCTGTGGAATTCACTGCCACAGATGGCTGTGGAGGGAAGTTATTGAGTGTACTTATAGTGGAGATTGAGGGATTCTTGATTAGGCAGGGCATCGAAGGTTATGTGGAGAAGGCAGGAGAATGAGATTGGAAGGGATAATCTATCAGCCATGTTGGAATAGCGAAGTAGACTCAATGGGCCAAATGGCCTAATTCTTCTCCTATATCTTATGGTCTTCTGGTCAGATTCTATGCTCTTTTTGAGCTGTACCTTTTTAATTAATATCTTTTATTTTCGTTTATCCATTTGGAAGTTGGATGTTAAATCCACAAGAGATACGGTGGCGGGGGGGGAGTGCTCTTGGCAATAGGATGCCAAGAAAGGCGGCTGTAGGGCCTATGAATGTTTCTTCTTTGGGGAAGCCTGCAATGTAGTCAAATTCTCGTGTCTTTATTGCTTTGTGGCTGAACAAAGAGTAGATAAAGTGTCCTGTCCTTGATTATTTACTGCAGCAAAGAATAGCACAGTGTTGTGTATGGCACAGATCTGCATCAGCAGCCTGGAATAACCTTGAGACTTAGAAGCCGTGACTAAATGTGCCCTTGGCTTCCTAGTTCGAAGCGGTCAAAATACATGTTGTTGTGTTTGAGAACGAGGGAGGTGAAGGATCTCATTAAGATAAACAACACTGAGTCTTGGTCCTTTTAAAAGCACTGTTTCAGGAAGGTAGCTGTTCTGTGAATAAACAGAAGCAATAGCTCCTCAGAGAAGTGATGTTGAAAGAGTGTTGTACTGCAGTTGCCATCACTTGGTGGAGACGGGGGAGTGCGTTTACTCCCATTTAAAAAGGTGCTCGAGAAAATGAAAAACCCACCAACAGAAAAGGGTCCCAAAGCATCCTGAAAGATCCACAACATTGCTCTGCTCTGAGTTAATCTGATGTTTAACAGGCCAGCACTATTTCTCTTGGCAACATATGGGCAGGTTTCTTGCGGACTCCCTTCTTTCTTGAGATGATTTTTCTGGCAGTCACATGGGCTGATGTACAGCTACCTTGGACAAATATTGCTTTTCTGCGGAGAATTTAATTTGGTTTTATATGAGCTAATTTGTTTCTGTAAAAATGCTATGGAGCCTGTTTGTTTTACAGTTCCAGAGCTCGCATTTTACAATTGGCAATTATGTAAGTAATGACGTAAAGTAGATTATGTGGCCAACACTCATAGACCTAGATCAAATTCATTTCAAGGTTGTTGGTGTTAACGATATTATACACACTTTTTCATCCTTTTCAAGTTGCTGCCTGACATGTATTGTTTCCATGCCAAGAGCAAGACAAGTGATGATTGTTTGTGCAGAACTGGAAATTACTTCTTCTACAAGTCTATTTATTCTTGTTGTTTACCATTTTATTCCACTGTGTGATCAACCTCTGAACATATCCACTTCATCATATGTACCTCCTGTACCTAATGAAGTGGCCACTGATGAATGTTCATGACCCTCTGCTACTGTAGCCCATCAAGCTTTGATGTGTTGTGCATTCAGAGATGCTCCTCTGCACACCGCTACTGTAACATGTGGTTATTTGAGTTACTGCTGCCTTCCTGTCAGCATAAACCAATTTTCTCTGACCTCTCTCATTAACAAGTCATTTTCACCTACAGACCTGATGCTCACTGGATGTCTTTTGTTTTTCACATCATTCACTGTAAACTCTAGAGACTGTTGTGTGTGTGAAAATCCCAGGAGATCAGCAGTTTCTGAGATACTCAAACCACCCCATCTGACACCAACAATCATTGCATTATGAAAGACACCTAGATCACAATTCTGAACCCATTCTGAAGTTTGGTCTGAACCTCTTGACTATTTCTGCTTGCTTTTATGTATAGAGTTGCTGCCACATGACTGGCTGATTAGATTTTGGAATTAATAAGCAGGTGTGCAGGTGTACCTAATAAAGTGGCCACTGAGTCTATATTCATTGTCTCAGTCCTTTCTAAATATATGACTTTCACCAAGGCTGTTTAACCTTGCCCCTGAAATTGGCCTCTTGGTGGCCCACTGTTCCATGAAAGCCCTGGTCCAAAGCCCACCTTTTACCAACTTCACAATTCTTCATCTCCTTCAAAATATGTGTTACGACTCAGATGTAGTTCTCTATAGTATTGGGCATTATCATCCGAGCAGAATCCACTTTAATCCCATGAGCTCGCCAGAAGTCCTGGGTTCCCATACTGGCACAGGCTGAGCCTGAGACAGCATACTCTGCCCTGCTGTGTGATGCACCACCCTCCCCTGCACAGCTGGATTGGTCTCATCAAGGAGTCCACGAGGCAACATGACCTTCCAATGCCTAACAGGCACTAGATGCCTCCCGGTCCCAAGCATTCTAGCTGGTCGAACTGGAACTCTGAATTACTAGATGTCTTTCCTTTTGTTCCTCTCTAGCTACAGTGAAACGATATTAGTTAGCTTTCATAGTCCTTGTTTTCTCTGTCATGCTCATCTCAGTGATTAGACTCTTTAGGTTTGCCTGTGCTTGTGCTTTCTGACAAATAGTTCAAAGTTTATTAATTACTTTGTCATGCATCATTGAGGTTTTATGGGCATCATAGCTCAAGGTTGTACCACCTGCACTGCCATTTTGACCTAGTAGTCTGGGATTTATTCCTGATTTTCTGGTATCTGTGGCTGACAGACTCAGATTAAATAGCCTGGGCAGGTTAAAGTTCTTTAAAAGAAATTCTGTTCAGGTTTCCAGGATCTGCAATCTTTTGCTTTAAAAAAAGACAATTTGTTATTGTTTTTCATTTCTCTAAAAAGGCTTACTTTCCCCTTGTTTCCCATTCTGATGTTTGCTGTTTGTTATTAGATGAAATGTATTCAATAGAACAGATTTTGTGGTCAATATAAAGGGACTAATGGAAGTTACTATTATTTATGAAGCAAATTTGAACAAGCAGAAGAGGAACAATTAAACATAAATAAACAAATATTACTGTCCAAGTTGTATTGGCCTGCCCTTAGCTTTCTGAAAATGGTATCTTTGTTGCAAGTACATGGCTGGGGACAAACCCAAGTGCAGGACACAGGCACTGAGGCAGAGTCGTGAGGCATTAGCACCGCCGTGAATGGGGAATGGATATCCAGGAGAGTCTTTACACAGAGACAAGGGCCACGTAGAGTATCCAGGAAACGATGCGGAACTTAGAACTGACAGTTCTCCGGAATTAGGAAACAAGGTTTACTCACACTAGAGTCGACCAACAAACTGGCAGCTCCTTGTTGTGATCACAGGGTCTTTATCCTGCATTTTCTGATGGAAAACAGGTGTGTGTAGTTAGTGAAACCTGGGAATGATTGGAAATTCAATGAGGCTCAATTCCTGAGGTAACTAGCAAGGTGGGGGATTGCCAGAAGGGACGATGACAATCTTACTCTAATGTACTACTCAGTCAACTTTGAGCATCATAAACTGCAGCATACTGATAGCAAATACCTTCAAACTTCTAATTTTTTGTGCATTGCTATAAATATGGTCGGCTAAGAAAGAAGGGTTCAATCCATCAAATCCAGTGCTGGTCCGTGTAAGCTTTACAACAATGGCAACATTTGGTTCATCACTGACAGGTATGAATTTTTCTCTACTTGTGCAAAAGGTGTGAACTAAAGTTATCATGGAATTGTCTGTTTTAGCCTGTACACTTTTGATAAGGTTATTTCCCATTACTTACATATTGGCCTTTTGACATGGACGGTGGTCAATGGGCCAATGAGTTGATGGTGGCTCTGAACACATTCCCATTAGCTCTATTACCTCACTTACTTCTCCATAACAAATCCTCTCATCCATGTCCGTCGACTCCTTCTGATTCCTTTGCTACCCAAAAATGAAAGGTGCAATTTATGCTTGCAAACCACTCTATCAACAGCTGTGGATATAGACTGTGGAAGGAAATCAGAGCAACTACTCGATGCCCACAGTGTCACTGGAAGAACGTACAAACTCCATGCAGAGTCAGAGGTCAGGAATGAACCTGGGTTACTGGAAATGTAAGGTAAAATCTCTGCTTGCGTGCCATTGCAACTCAGGATGCATCGCCACAAATTCATAATTTTATTGGCCGCAGTCGGGTTGGGGGAGCAACACCTTATATTCCATCTGGGTAGGTCCAACCTGATGGCATGAACATCGATTTCTTGAACTTCCGGTCATTACCTCTTTCCTCCTCTCCTTCAGCATTCCCCATTCTCTCACACTTACTCTTCTTACCAGCTCATCACCTCCCCCTTCCCTTTTGCCCATGGCCTTCTGTCCTCTCCTGTCAGATCCCCCCTTCCCCAGCCCTTTATCTCGTCCACCAATCTACTTCCCAGTTCTTTACTTCACCCCACCCCCTCCCAGTTTCACCTATCACTTAAACAACAGGAATTCTGCAGATGCTGGAAATTCAAGCAACACACATCAAAGTTGCTGGTGAACGCAGCAGGCCAGGCAGCATCTCTAGGAAGAGGCGCAGTCGACGTTTCAGGCCGAGACCCTTCGTCAGGACTAACTGAAGGAAGAGTTAGTAAGAGATTTGAAAGTGGGAGGGGGAGGGGGAGATCCAAAATGATAGGAGAAGACAGGAGGGGGAGGGATGGAGCCAAGAGCTGGGCAGGTGATTGGCAAAGGGGATATGAGAGGATCATGGGACAGGAGGCCAGGGAAGAAAGGCAAGTGGGGGGGCCTTGTACTTCTTCCTTCCCTCGCCCCACCTTCTTATCTGACATTTTGCCCCTTCATTTCCAGTCCCGACGAAGGGTCTCGGCCGGAAACATTGACTGTTTATTCCTGTCTGTAGATGCTGCCTGAGCTGCTGAGCTCCTCCAGCACACTGTGTGTATCGTTCTAGATTTCCAGCATCGGTAAAAGCTCTCACGTCTGTGTTCTTGACTGAAGGGTGACCTGGTAGTTGGCTGCTGAACACGAATCAGCAGCTACTGCTGGTGGTCGGACACAGCCTCCCAACACTCGGGTAAATGAGCGAGTGGGGTGCAGATCGAGAGGGCCTCCATCCTCTCAAAAGGTTTGTAAGGCATGTGGAAAGGGATGCTCATAGAAGAAATAAATTCAATAATAGAATAATAATTAAAATATTTTGATAAGGCCGCTTATCTCAGATGTTCTCCTCTCTGTTCTGGATTTAACACTTGTCATGTCCCCCTACCACAGCAGCTGAAGGGAAGCATGGTGTGCAATATGGAAGTGATAAATGTCTTTCCAGCACTGCTTTGTGTGCAGAGTAACTGAACTCTTCTTCCTAATAACCTGTAGTTCCTGGATCACATCAAAATGCTTTCCAACTCTCACTATGATTAGATCACCCCTAGGATAAACACCTTCAGAGTAATTCCTGTAATTGTATTCATCCCGTGATCCGATCTCCTCAATGATATTCTCATTTTCCCCCTACAATCACCAACTTTACCACCAACTGCTACTAATCATCTAGTCTCACTTCAGTCTCTGTCTCTCTCTGTCGCTCTGCAATCAAAACCCTACTCACATCACCTCCCGGCCTACAACACATACTATACCTTATCTCATTATTTTCTAGCTATATTCAGTCCAGCAAAAGGTAACACACAATCTCTTATGCTGTTGCTCCTGTTGTAATGTTCCCTCCTTGACACAGGACTGCAAGCCGTACATGGCTAAATACATATGCTCATTTTTTGAACAGAACTCCCAAGACTGTTTCCAGAGATTGGTTTTGCATTTAAACTCTGGACTTTATTGCTCTAATATTCAGGGCAAGGCTTGCAGTAGTCCATATTATCTGAATCAATGTCAAAACTTTGAGGATATAATGAGTCCCTTTAGAGTGAAGATGGAGAAGCTGTCAATACTAAGAGAAACAGACATGGAAAGCCTTTACACTGTGTATTAGCAAGGTGAATTGTACTGGGAAATGCTGGAAAGACATCTGAAGAAAGGTGTCAAAGACACAAAAAGGGAACTGAACATCAATAAAACCCGCGACTCTGTGCCATTTAATAACAGCCATCTGTGTAGGTAGCCACTGATGCCAACCACAGTGAATTATAGCCATCAGTCAATTTTCCCTGAGAAGCTCCCTCCTTTTTGTCTGTGTGGTAAACCATATATATGTTGTAACTGGGTTACCTGTCTGGACACGCCCCTCTGCTGACTGCCCCTGTGGCTCCTCCCACAGATCCCTGAATAAAGGCGATTGCGCCATTGCTCCTCCCTCAGTCCAGGGGCAGACACTCAGCATGGAGGTCACATTTTACTGCGAATAAAAGCCTTTCAGTATTTACTCTGCTTCCAGTCTTTTGGAGTATTGATGGTGCATCAGTCTGAAATAATCTGTTTTCTTGAAGTAAATGTGACATAGGGAGAGATAGTGAGGAAGGTGGAGTACTTGCATAGCAGGAGCAGAATAATGAAAGTCGGGATGACAATAAAGAAAGATTGAAGGATGACAATAATTATTTAAGCACCCAGCTGATGTTTTCCGTGCACTAGCGAGTGTCACCATTCCCATATGTCTTCTAAGGCATGAGGCACTTTACATTCAAGAAAGAGAAGCACTGGGTTGCAGAGCTGTTACCTAAATAGACTCACAGGCTGTTCACTCATTCAATGCATATTGATCTTCTTACAGAAAACGCTGCCTTCAGCAGAAGGTAAAGAGCAGACAGGTGGAGGTGTCAGCAGGCTAGGCTTCTCACCTCGTTCGGTGGCGCCATCATAGAGGTCATCATTTAGAAAGCTCTACAAGGAGTGGGTGAAGTGCAAGTTGAGTATGAAGCCAGGCGTTTATAACTGCAATCCTCTGTGTAAAATATATCTCCTTAGGCTTAAAGCAGTGACCGCCTTGCCTCACAGAACATATTGTGCATTGCCTCTGAAGAGACGACATGGAGAGCAACGTGTCAAGGATTAAAAACATCCATATCTCGTAGGCATCTCCCAACCTCGAGTAGGCATAGAGGATGTGACAGAGGAACAGGTAAGAGTGAAGGGGGTGTTGCGTTTCTGATAAGGGAAGGCACAGCAGCAGAGCTTAAAGAGAATGTTCTTGAGGGATCATCTAACAAGCTCAGGAAGTGGAATAAACAGTTGACGTTTTTGGCTGAGACCTTTCATCAGGACCCTAAACCTTGACTGTTTATTCCCCTTCACAGATGCTGCCTGACTTGCTGAATTCCTCCAGCATTATGTGTTTGCTGCTCAAGAGTTCCGTCATCTGCAGAATTTCTTGTGTTTATTATCCAACGAGATCATCTGAGTAGAAATTAGAAATAAAGAGAGGATAACTACCCTGGTAGGGCTATATTATTGATGCCCCAAGTGGAAACTTGGGAAGCAGAAATCTTGAGGCATTGCATGTAGGCCCAATCAAGTTGCAAACATCATTCACCACAACCTTGCTTTAAAATACAAACTCCTACAAGGCACCATACCTTACTATAGTTACAGGCCTGACACAGTTTTAGAGTCAGAGTCCTACAAATTATATTACGACCAATCCATTATTACAGATATGACAATCTATAATAACTGTCTGGATATAATAATACAGGATAAACAAGCAAGAACAACTTCATTCATAGATATAACCATTCCAAACACACATAACATACAGAAATCAATAAGTGAAAAATACCAGAGATGTGCTGCATTGAAAAAGGAAATTGAAAGACTATGGAACATGAATAGGGCATACATTGTCCCAATAGTAATATCTACAACTGGTATCATCCCAAAGTCACTATGCAATAGTATTAAACAATCAGGCAAACATTATAATAGTTATAATAATATTTATTATAATATTATTATATATTATGTCACATTTATGTAAATAATATAATATATTTATGTAAATCTTTAGAAAGCCACAATGTTAAACACCACTTGGACAGTCTGAATGTTCCAAGCAATTGAGAAATGAGTGTGCTTCGCTATGCAGGTTTTACTATCTTGAGCTGAGAACAATGAAAAGATATAAGAAATGTAAACAATAAATATCAAGACCATGAGATGAAAAGTCCTTGAAAGTAGGTTGATAGGTTGTAGGTACGGTTCAGTGATGGGCAAGTGAAATTGAGTGAAGTTTTCCCCTCTGGTTTAGGAGCCTGATGGTTGGGGGGGGGGTGATAATAACTGTATAATAATAACTGGCAGTAGCAAGAAGAGAACATGATCTAGGTGGTGGGGGTTTGTTATGATGGATGCTTCTTTCCTGCAACTATGCTCACTGTAGATGTGTTCAACGGTGGGAAGGGCGTTCCCGATGATGGACTGTGCTGTATCCACTACTTTTTGTAGGTTTTTGTATTCAGGGGCAGTGACGCTTCTATATCAGTCTGTGATGCAGCCAGTCAATATACTCTCCACCACACATTTATAAAAGTTTGACGAAGTTTTAGATGTCACACAGAATCTTCACAAGTTTCTAAGGAAGTACAGGCACTGCTGTGCTTTCTTTATAATTTCTTTATAATTGCAGTTACGTGCTGGGTCCAGAACAAGTCTTCTGAAATGATAACACTGAGGAACTTAAAGTTGCTGACCTTCTCCACCTCTGATTCCCCCAGTGAGGCATTTACAGTCTTGAAGCACATTAAGGTGAGCAAAAACCCAGGACTTGACCAAATGCATACCTGGACCTTATAGTTGCTGGGGAAGAAATTGTGGAGGCCCTTGTAGAGATATTTGCTTCTTCGTTAGCCACTGGAGAAATTCATCTAGAAATTCGTCTAGGGTGGTTTCTTGTTTCAAGGAGGGCAATAAGGGCAGGCCAGAGATCTACAGGCTTTTAACCTGACTTCAGTTGCAGGGATGTATTGGAGGGAATTCTGAGAAACGAGATTTACCATTACTTGGATAGCTAAGCTTTGATTAGGAATAGTTAGCATGGTTTTGTACATGGGAAGTGGTGTATGGCAAATCTTTTGGAAGTTTTTTTGAAGAGGTAACTAAGGGATAGATGAAACCACAGCAATGAATGTTGTCTACATGGACTTTGACAAAGTCCCACATGGTAAGCTGATCTGGAAAGTTAGGTCACATGGGATTCAGGGGGAGTTAGTGAGGTGGACTCTGAATTGGTTTGATGATAGGAAAACATAGCGAAGGCTGAAGGGCAATTCTCCAACTGAAGGCCTGTGACTAGTGGGGTGCCCCAGTGTCAGTGTTGGAATCTCTGTTCTTCATTATTATGTAAGTGCTAATTGTCATAGAGTCATAGTGCTCTACAACACAGGAGCAGGCCTTTCAGTCAATCTAGTCCATGCTGATATATTCCTCTGTCTAGTTGCATTTATCTGTACCCGGTCCATAGCCCCCCATACCCCTCTCATGCATGCACCTATCAAAACCTTTCTTGAACCTGCATCTGCCACTTCCACTGGCAGATCATTCCACACTCATACCATCCTCTGAGTGAAGAAGTTGCCCCTCAGGTTCCCCTTAAATATTTCACCTTTCACCCTTAGCCTATGACCTCTAATTCTAATCTCACCCAATTTGTGGGGAACAAAGGGCATAAAGCTTGCTTGTATTTACCCTCTCCATACCCCTCATGATTTTGTATACCTCTATAACATTTCCCCTCAGTCTTCTGTGATCCACGGAACAAAGTTCTAACCTATTCAACCCTTTCCTGAATTCAGGTCCACAAGTCCCAACAACATCCTTGGAAAATTTCTCTGCACTCTCGTATTTATTGATCTCTTTCTTGCAGGTAGGTGACCAGAACTGCACACAATACTCCATATTCAGCTTCAGGAGTGTCTTATACAGCTTGAAGATAACATCCCAACTGCTACACTCAATGCCCTGACCTATGAAGGCCAATGTACCAAAAGTTGTCTTTATGATCCTACCTACCTGTGATGCCACTTGCAAGGAATTATGGATCTGTATTCCCAGATCCCCTTGTTCTATTGCATTCCTTAGTGTGCTACCATTCACTCTGTAGTTCTGTCTAGGTTTGCCTTCTGAAGTGTAGCACCTCACACCTGTGTACAACAAATTCTATCTGCTATTTTTTAGCCCATTTTTCCAGCTGGTCCAGACCACATTGCGAGCTTTGATAGCCTTCCTTACTGTCCACTATGTACCCAATCTTAGTGTAATCTGCAAACTTTACCACATTATCACCCGAATGGACCAAGTACTGATACCTGCAGCACACCACCAGTCACAGGCTTCCTGTCAGAGAAACAACCGCTCTGTCTGTCTTTCCCCATTAAGCCAATGCTGAATCCAATTTACTACTTCATCCTGAATGTCTCGTTGATGGTGAAGCAGTTTACATTGAATTATCAAGTGACCTTGATTAGTTTGGAAGATGGGCTAGGGACTTGCAAATCGATTTCAACTTAGATAAGTGCGAGATGATGCATACTGGCCATTCAAAACTAAGGTAAGATGAATGCAATGAATGGCAGGATACTGACAAGTGTTGTGGAACAGAGGGAGCTGGGAGTATAAGTGTACTGTTCGCTGTGAAAGTGGCTGTGCAAGTAGGCGGGTTGGGGAAGAAGTGTTTATCATGCTGGCCTTCATCAGTCAGAGCATTGCTTTTAGAAGTTGGGATACCATGTTGCAGTTATATAAGACAATGGTGAGACCACACTTGGAGTATTATGTACAGATTTGCTCACCTTGTTATCAGAGTGACATTGCCAAGATGGAGAGGCTGCAGAAGAGATTTACAGGGATGCTGCCTGGACTGGAGGTCCTGAGTTATCGGTGGAGGCCGGCTAACCTGAACTTTTATTCCCTGGAGAGTAGGAGAATGAGTGGTGACCTCAGAAGTTTATAAAATCATGAGGGCTATGGATAAGGTGGACAGTCATAGTCTTTTCCCTCAGTGCTGGAGACTCCTAAATGAGAGGGCACAGATACAAGATAAGAGGGGAGAGATTTAAAAGAGACCTGAGAGGTAGCTTCTTTACACAGAGTACTCAGTATGATCCGACAGGAGAAGTGGTCAAGGTGGGTATCATTACAACATTTAAGAGGCATTTGGATACATGCATGGAGAGGAAGAGCTTGAAGAGTAATCGGCCGAATATTAAATCTGAGTCTGATTCTGAATGCAGACAACTGGGACTAGCAGGGAGGACGCTGTGGTTGCTATGGACGAGCTGGGATGAAGGGTGTATATTTCCATGCTGTATTACTCGATGAATCTGTCATCAGTTCAGCACAAAAGGAAGTCTGTCTAACAGTTCGCATTGCCAACTTGTGAAGTAGTCAGCTGAGAGAGAGAAAGAGCCACTTTAAAGAACCTTATTGATCCGCAGCGAATTGAGTTGTCAGTCACAACTCTCCACCAAGCAGAAAATGGCTTCATTGGAGAAATCTCTCTGTGTTGTACTTACTGATCGTAAACACAAAATAATCTGAAGATGCTGGGGTCAAAGCAACACTCACAACACGCTGGAGGAACTCAGCAGGTCGGGCAGCATCGGTGGAAAAGATCGGTCGACATTTTGGGCCAGAACCTGAAACGTTGACTGTTCTTTTCCACGGATGCTGCCCGACCTGCTGAGTTCCTCCAGCGTGTTGTGAGTGTTGCTTGTACTTACTGATTATTTTGTTGAATCAATAGTGGCACATACAACTGACTCCCTTACTCGCTCACCGTGATCAGATGACCCCAGCCTAATTTGCTTTAGCTGAGGTAGAGTTCGGACCTTATTGTGGACACGTTAAGTGACATTTCAGAATCAGAATCAGAGTCAGGTTTATTATCGCTGACGTACGTTGTGAAATTTATTGTTTTGCGGCACAAGTACAGTAACAAGATATAAAAAAACTATCAACTGCAAATTAATAAATAGTGCCAAAAGACAAGTAATAAGGTAGTGATCATGAGTCTTGGGCCATTCAGAAATCTTATGATGGAGAGGAAAAGGCTGTTCTTAAAATGCTGAGAATGTTGAAATCCATTTGCCGTTCCTGAGCCCATCTTCCTAACTGATCAAGTTCACTTGGTAATTCCTTGCAAACTGCCTCATCATCTGTAAGACATTCTGCCTCCTGTACCTCCTCCTTGATGCTAATGATGCAAAGAGGGCATGTCCTAGGTGGAGAGGGGGTATAATAATGGATGCCGGCTTCTTGAGGTGCTGCCTCCTGAAAATGTCCTTGAAGATGGGTAGGGTTGTGCCTGTGATGGATCTGGCTGGATATACAACCCTCTGCAGTACCTTGTGATCCTGTGCATTGCTGCCTCCATGCTAGGCTCTGAGGCAACCAGTCAAAATGCTCTCCATTATGCATCAGTAAGACATTTGCAAGAGCCTTTGGTGACGTACCAAATCTCCTCAAAGTTCCAGTTAAGTAAAGTAGCTGGCATGCCTTCATTGTGATTGAGTCAATGTGTTAGGCCCAGGTCAGATCCACTGAAGTTCTCTGGCCCAGGAACTTGAAGCTGCCCACCCTTTCCACCACTGACCTTTCAATTAAGACTTGTATCTGTTCTCCCAACTTCCCCTCCCTGAAGGCCACAATCAATTCCTTGGTCTTGCTGACATTGGGTGAGAGCTTCTTGTGAGAGCTTATCGATCCTTCGAGTCTTCTCCTCCATTCTATCATGGCTGATTTATTTTCCTTTCATCCCTGTTCTTTTGCCTTCTCCCAGTAACTTTTGACATCATTACTATTCAAGAACCTACCAAATTCTGCTTTAAATATACCCAATGACTTGGCCTTCATAGACTGATGCTCTTCCTATTTTAAGTCTTCTTCACAACTTAATCCTGAACCACTGACATAGGCTAGGAAAAGCCACCATTTTGGCTGATCACTCCATCATCCAATCTATACCCCTGTACAGGTGATAGTTGTTGAAGCAGTTTACCCTGTTCTTTCGAAGGGTATGATTGATACCTCTTTTAAGCTGGTGGGAACATCTGACTGTAGCTCTGAGAAGTTGAAGCTCTCAGCCCAACATAGACGACTCCCAAGTTATTTAGTGGATAGGTTAATCCATGGAATAGCTAGTGGCCACACTAATCAAACATTTGTCCATTGCAAAGCTGTGTAGAAGTTTACACAATCAAACATTACGTGGAAAAGGATGCATGAGAAACAGGTACAACTGTACACCCTGTTGGTCACTCACCGTTGTTCCACCATAAGTGCAGTATATCACACATCATTTTAATGTCTATGTAACCCAGCCAGAATGGTGGCTTTTCCTAGCCTATGTCAGTGGTTCAGGATTAAGTTGTGAAGAAGACTTAAAATGGGAAGAGCATCAGTCTGTGAAGGCCATATCACTGGGTATATTTAAAGCAGAATCTGGTAGATTCTTGGTTAGTAAAGATGTCAAAGGTTACTGGGAGAAGGCAAGAGAACAGGGATGAAAGGAAAATAAGTCAGCCATGATAGAATGGTGGAGAAGACTCGATGGGCCAATTGGCCTAATTCTGCGCCTATGTTTTATGGTCTTTGGTGTGCACTGGCCTTCTCTCACTGAGGACTCATATGTTTATGCAAATATAAATCTCATAGAGATCTGGATTAAAATGTTGGTCATGAATAAGCTTGGTAAATGAATTTGATTTAGGCACATAGACCCATCAAGGAGGTTGACAGGGCTGGCTACCCTGTACGGATTCTTTCACGATGATCCTTGAAAAGCAGAAGTAAGAACATTCTGCACCTTGAGATGGCAGTTGCTGGGAGACATTACGTAGAAATGTAAGAGAATACAGACTTTGTTTAAACCAGCTGTTGTGTCCACGGTGTTTGGAAAGAGGCAGCAAACTGCTACTGAGTCTTTGCACTTTCACCTCCACGCAATAGGACATTATCTGAGTCCGCATTGTGGTCAGGTAGCGGGAGATTTGCTGTGTTCAGCCCCAGTGTTCATCACTGCTTAGGCTTCTTCCCAAACACAGTTAAACACTGGGCGGGAGAGTACAACCCAAAATCTGAGTAGCACCTGGACATCAGCTCTCCCAAAGGCTGCAATCCTTTCAAGAGCACAGTCCCATAATCCAGCTGATCAGATCCAGTCCACTCCAGTCATTGTTGTTTATGTTTATCACCGATGACTATGGTACACAATGGATACAACCATTCCTGTCAGCAGCACATTTCATACATGACCATGAAGGTCACTTCGGAGGGTGCCAACACTGTCTTCAACTGCCTCGCTAAAAGCTGATGGGCATACTTTAAATACATATTCTAGCCTATGTAATGCCCGTTTCAGATCTGTTATGCTGGGGGTATTTCATTTAGCTGCTCTGTAAGAGCTGTTTGTTCTGCTTTCAGCCTGTTTGGGTTATTGTTGAAGATAAGGGATGATGTGGAACGCGTGCCATCCAATTAGCGGGAGGTTTTCTTGGTGAGGGACAATAAGGTTGGTCTTGGCTTGCGTTTAGCCGGAGATGGAGAGAGAAGACGCTGGGGAGAACTGGTTGTAGCATACGATCCGGTGGGAGATCTGTTTGTTCAAGGTGGATTGCAAGCAACGTTCAGAAGGTGGTGTGTGTTTCCACGTTGAGCGAGGGCCCAGCACGTGAGTGACAGAGAAGTTCAAGATGAACTCCAACTTGTGCACATTTGACTGCTTAAGTAGAATAGGCCCTTTTCTTTTTGTTATTTTTTACTAACCCCTTAGTTAAGTTAAGATTCATAAATACAATTCCTTTAATTGTATGCAGTGTGCCGTCTGTTATTTCGTGGCCCTAATTTGTAACGGTAGCAAATTACCCAGCATCCAATCAAACCGGGGTTTGGGGTGGGACGAGCCATCTCAATCTCAGGATTCTGGTGGGAGTTGAGAGTGTCTTCCCTAGATTTATGCAGCCAAGGAAACCAGTGGGTTTCACCTGTAATGGACCAATTGGTTATACCATCAATAAGAATTGTTATAGTTACTTCTTCTTCCAACAAGGTAACTTTATATTTACTGCTCTTATTACTCACCTTATGTATATAAAAGAGCAATTAAAGATTCCCATGTCTACTCTTTAGCTTCTAATTATACGCATGGTAAAACAGGTTTGTTTTATAAACTTGCCTTCATGCCTCTAAGAAGTATGGAGACTGCCATCTATTTTGGCTGCTACCTTCATTAGGGACGTGAATCCTTATGCAGCATACTCTATCCTACGATAATTACACTACTAGATCATCTTAAGTGAACTCCCACCGGCATTGATGGCAAGACTTCCACCTGTTGCCACCCATATGACTTAATGTTTTTGCTTACTTGATATACTGATTTCCCACTGAATTCACATGAGTCAGCTGTAATGAAGACAATGGTACCTTCACTACCTCTTGTGACAATGTTATATAAAAGCTGCTTTAATGGTAATTCAGACTGGTATATGTGAACACACAATTACTATGCACCCCTTGCTGCAGTTTCACCCCTCCTAACAGTTATAATGAAGCAGGAGCTTCAGCTTAAAATACTCCAGTTACCAATGACTGCAAAAGTCTGTAATCCAGCAGCCTTACTTGATTCAATGGTTCAATATAATGTCAGAGAAAATATACAGTATACAACCTGAGATCCTTACTCTTTGCAGACATCCATGAAACAGAGAGAAAAAAGTACCCGAAAGAATGAATGACAGAAAAATGTTAGAACCCAAAAGCTCCCTCCCCCTTCCCAAGTACGTCCCAAAGTATCAATCCACCCCCTCCCCTTCCCCCCACATTCCAGCAAAAAGCATCGACACCACCCGCCCCACCCACTCCCTACCATACAAGCAATCGCAAGCCCCCAGAGACCATGGTCTATAGTCCATCAAAAACCACTGAACATCCCAACACCTTGATGTATCAGCAGACCCGCTCTCTCACCAACGAGGGAGAGAGAGATATTGCTCCTGCCACAGCCAGAGAGGAGCTCGCTGTTTCGATGTTACAGTCTGCTGCATCGCTTATTTGAGCTCCCCGACTCAAGAATCAGCAAACTCACTTTCATCATAGAGAGAGAGAGAGAGAGAGATCACTTGAGTGCAGAGGATTCTGACAGCTGCTTCCTTCGTGTCGATACTTTGATCTCCCGTGCTGTTTCAGTCGGCGACATTGGTGAGGAATTGGCGCACCGAAGCGCAGGCCACTCAGCGAGATCCAAAGAGTGAGACCCGAACATTCGTGAAGAACGTAGGTTTAGCGCAGCTGTCGATCATGACCTCTTTAACATGGCTCTTCAATATGCTACAATAATTTCCACTGAAACGGTGAGTTTAAAGGGAGAGAGAAACAGAACCCAAAATATTTTAGCTGTATATTTTGGCTTGTCTGGTTGCAAACCTACCAACTCCCTGACCTCTGGTAATCCACATCCTGAGTCCAATTGTCTGCTTGGCCCAGTGGCAGCACTCTGCTCCCGGCTGTATTCCAGACCTTTGGTTCCATCTGCGTACCTGACTCCCAGTTCACGCTCTGATCTAATGACTAAACTAGCTGGCAGAACACTGGGATTCCTAACAATCAGATGTTGATTTATCAGCATTTTATTATACCTTAATAAGATTGAGTTTAGGCTTTATATCTCGGTTGAAATTTCTAATTGCTGACTTTGACGTGGAAAATCCAATAGGAATCCAATCCTTTTACTTTCCCACTGAATATTTTAAAAAACATAGAAACATAGAAAATAGGTGCAGGAGTAGGCCATTCGGCCCTTCGAGCCTGCACCGCCATTCAGTATGATCATGGCTGATCATCCAACTCAGAACCCTGTACCTGCCTTCTCTCTACACCCCCGGATCTCTTTAGCCACAAGGGCCATATCTAACTCCCTCTTAAATATAGCCAATGAACTGGCCTCAACTGTTTCCTGTGGCAGAGAATTCCACAGATTCACCACTCTCTGTGTGAAGAAGTTTTTCCTTATCTCGGTCCTAAAAGGTTTCCCCTTCATCCTCAAACTGTGACCCCTCGTTCTGGACTTCCCCAACGTCGGGAACAATCTTCCTACATCTACCCTGTCCAATCCCTTTAGAATTTTATACGTTTCAATAAGATCCCCCCTCAATCTTCTAAATTCCAGAGAGTATAAGCCTAGTCGATCGAGTCTTTCATCATATGAAAGTCCTGCCATCTCAGGAATCAATCTGGTGAACCTTCTTTGTACCCCTTCTATGGCAAGAATGTCTTTCCTCAGATTAGGGGACCAAAACTGCACACCATTTTAGTCTTCATCCGATATAATCTCAAATATCAAAATACCAAATCTCATAACTGATGTGCAAAAACTGTTCTCTTTTCCAGTAGTCCAATCAGTTTTTCTAGAAATAGAAACTAGTTAACACTGAGCAGCTTTGAATAACTTGGGAACTACCATTAATCCATGTTTTGACCTCTCCAGCTGTGCAACATAGACCTAACTTTTTACTCTTCATTCCACAACATATGTGATCTTTGCGAGACAAAAAAACTGTTCAATATTTTAGTAAGCTCAATTTCTAATTTGTGAATCATTCCTAACAATTATGCAATAAAATATTGGGAATTATCATCTAAAAGAAACTACACAGAATTGGTGCTTTTTCTTGACAGGATTCCAAACAGGAGTACAAGTCTACATTAAGTAATTATGTTATAAACTTTGAGGCAATTCAAGATATTTGAGCCGTTCTGTCAGAAGAAGGCAAAGCTTCTGTTTCATTGCAGATGTAATGAGGTTTGAATTGTCTATGGAATAAAGATAACGGCAATACTTTATCATTATAGGAATAGAGTACATATGAAATTTTCATCAGTAGAAACATGGCAATGTACATTATAAAACCTGATACATTTATAACTCTACCAATTTAATGGTATCTTTTAAAGTAACACTATTGTGTGTTAGCTAATTCATTTTATGAAGAAATAATTATTCTATCATGTTAGTGGTACTGATGGCGAGTAGCCCCTAATGGAATGCTGTAAGAGTTCACTAAGTTCATTTGCAGTTGTGATTCTCAAATCCTGATGATCTATTTTCTTCTAGGCATGTTGACGTCTTTTCTACCAATCTATCAGATTACCTCAGGCAATGCACGGACCTAAAAGCAGAATTGTTCATTGACTTACATTTGGAAATATTAAGTGCATGGACTGACTGTCTGGTCCACATCATTATCCTCCCTCTCGCACTCTCACTGAAATTCTAATGAACGTCTCAGTACAATGTAGTCTCCAGCTACACAAACATAAGTCAAAAGGTTAATGTATTTTTCAAATCAAGTAGAGTTCCTTTAATTCAATTCACCACAAATCCATGCTCCAACTGTGCATTCATTAATCTTTTTGCAAGCATCAAGTATTTTGTTGTCCGTTTCATTACTGCAACAGCGGCAATGTTAGTAAAGAAATATGAGAATTGATTCCATAACAAGACTCCACTCATTCTGACTTTGATATACCTTTATGTTGCTATTGTGGCTTTATCTTGCACATGAATTATTCTAGATGCCTTATCAAAACACCTAACTTTTCTTTTCTTAAGTCTGAGTGATAACATTTTCCAATTTCTATCTCATGTTAATTTGGCACTGAAAGTAAGCTGACTTTATGTTATAAAATCATACAAGCATATGGAGAGCTATTACAGCAGTGCTAACAGCTTGCAACAGCATATCAGGATTTTTTGTGAAGAATAGCATAATTTGTTTAGTGCCCTTGCTTGCTTTGATGTTGCCGATCGTGTCAACAAGGCACCTGAGACTGTTAAAACTGGCCTCCCTTGCAGTCCCTCTGCCTTACTTGGTAGTGGGATTTGTAAGGTAGTCCAATTGTAACAACAAATTCTGTTGGCTGACTACACTTCCTGTGAACTTGTGTTTTTTTATATACTGCAAGAATGGACAAGTGTATTTAAGAGCTGCCAATTACTACCTATCCAGCTAAGACCTGCAGAGTTCTGTGTGGGCCCATCTGTCTGTCAACTTTCATAGTACCATTGTGTCAGACCATCAGAAACCTGTGAGTAACAATCATCAGAAGCTCCAGTGGTGAATCTGATGCATTAAAAATGTTTATTTCTGCCTGAACCTTGTGATCTTAATCCTTCGTTCGAACAGATTACTGTACAAAAAGGTCCTGCAACTTAGATAACTTTAGTACAAACGTTTGTACATTGTCCAAAGCAGAAAGATGGAGCCCTACCAAAATCATAGAAACATTTGTATTTAAGCATTATTGAAACAAAAGAACCAGAAGACTGCACTTCACGTTGCTCTGGAGTGAGGCTTAAACCTAAGCCTCAGTGATCACTTGCCAAACCCAACTTAGAATTAGCTTGAAGAACTTTGCCATAGCCTCTTCTTTAGAAAATTTG
Source organism: Mobula hypostoma (assembly GCF_963921235.1). Taxonomy (NCBI): domain Eukaryota; kingdom Metazoa; phylum Chordata; class Chondrichthyes; order Myliobatiformes; family Myliobatidae; genus Mobula; species Mobula hypostoma. The sequence goes on along the minus strand of NC_086118.1, from coordinate 20,058,814 downwards.
GTTGATGTGCAAACTCTACTAAAAGAGCACTGAGCTCTCTCATTATTCAATGCAATTTTATGGGAGGAATTATTTCAGGATTAAGAAGTGGCAGAGGTATATTCAGAAATAATTGGAATTAGTAAAACCATTTCTCACATCTCATTCTTCTGGTTATGGGAAACTGAGAGGTGGGTTGATTAAATATTCAAAACATTGAAAAGATTTTATAGAGAAAATTTGGAGAAAATATTGGACTTGGAATTTATCAGGACTGGGATATGTGAATTAAAAGGCCGTTGAAGAGCAGGTGATAATGGTTTTGGTTCAAGTTAACCCAATATTATTCACATGTACTGAATAATACGTAATACAAGTCACCTTGGGCACTAGTGAATTACATTATGCAGTATTTCATTAGTAAGTTGAACCATCAGAGAGTGCAGAGAGTATTAGTTAGGTCTGGGATCAAGACCAGGTCTGGGGATTACAAGGGATGGGGACAAACCTGGATTGGAAATTGGATTGGAGACCAGGTTAAGGCTTGGATGGGGGGTGATTGAGGCTTTGACTTCAATTTGGTCCAGAGAGAAGGAGACAATCAAGGGGAGCATGGTGGCATAGTGGTTCGCACAACTCTTTGCAGTACAGGTGACCTGGGTTCATTTCCTGCTACTGCCTGTAAGGTTTTGTACTTGCTCCCTGTGACAGTGTGGGCTTCCTCCGTGTGCTTTGGTTTCCTCCCACAGTCCAAAGATGTACCGGTTGGTAGGTTAATTGGTCATTGTAAATTATCCTGTGATCAGACTAGGATTAAATTGGGGGATTGCTGGGTGGTGAGGCTTAAAGGACTGGAAAGGCCCATTCTGAGCCCCAGCACATCAAATAAAAAAACAGAGAATGGAGTCAGTGAAAGAGAGCTGTGATAGGCAAGGGATGGGAGTGTAGTCACAGGGATGACTGGGAAGCTGTAGTGTGAGATAGGTGGGAAGGAGTACCCAGTAACGTTGGATGCAGCATGAACATTCAGACTTGTCTGCAGCTTCTACTCTGGGTTCTGCCCAAGGAGAAGTATTGTTAATGTGTTGTTGTTCTGAGATATGGGGATTTGAAGAGGCTAAATCACTGGGTGTATTTAAAGCAGATTTTGCTTGCTGAGGGAATGAGATGCACTGTGTGCTAGTATAGATTCGATGGGTCAATGTGTCAGGGAAAACTGGGTGCGGAGTCAGCAGGGTGAAGTTCAGGCTGATCTGAAGGGAAGATGGCAGGCCGGAGCTCAAGTGCACATGGACGCATGAGCAATCTGAGAAGACAGGCTAACATGAGAGTGATCTTTGAGGACACAGAGGTAGTGGACCGCAGGGGAAAGCATGGAGGCCGCAGATCCAGGGTGAAAATGGCAAATTGGATACAGAACCAGCAGTGTGAGGTGCACCTAAAAGGGAGAAGGCAGGGGTGTGGTGCTGGTGGTCTTAAAAGGAAAATGGCAGGCTGGAACTCAGGCTGACCTGAAAGATTTTATGTTTTGTAACTCCAGAAACTAATTGGAAGAAAAACGCAGGAGCCCCAAATAACATGTCTACTTTGTTTTACTTTTAGTGAGGTGCTCGCATATGATGTGGTGCCGTAATAACGTATGCCATTCACGTACTTCTTACAAATAACCCATAATGAATTATGGAAACAAAGAATGCTTAATCAAATAAAATATTTACATGACTCAAATCATAATGAGATATTAAATACAGCGCAGTGGCCTAATGGACTGTGTAGGGTGAACTGGGAATTGGGATGAACAGAGCGAAGTGACAACTAACCGAGGACTGAACAAGAGTAATCAGGCACAGTGCGAAGGGAAGAGAAAAAGCTAGTGGTTAGTGCAGAAAATGATGAGGTTTGGGATGGATGTAGCAAAATAGGGTGCCGAAAGAATTCAAGCTGTAGAGAAATGGACCTGGTAGGAAGATGCTAGCCTGAAGATCATGTGGATCATGTAGGGTAAACTAGAAACAGGAATAGCCAGAGTTTTGGAGCAGCTATCCAAGGAATACCAACAATAGTTGGTACAGAATGAAGCAGAGAGAGCAGCTGACTGGAAGTGGACCACGGAAAGTGAAATGGGTGTGGTGGTGGGAAGATCCAGGCATTTGAAAATGTTACATGGTTAGTTCAAAGAAAGCTTTGTAAATATTTGACTTTATTTGAATTGTCCTGAATTTTCTTTGATCTTTTGCACATAAAAAATTGTGTAGTGCTAGGTCAATTCACCCCCTTTAATAAAGTAAAGTAAAGGCATCCGTTAGTCTTGTGAGACCATGGATCTGCGCCTGAAAAATCTTCACTCTCCAGGGCGCAGGCCTGGGCAAGGTTGTATGGAAGACCAGCAGTTGCCCATGCTGCAAGTCTCCCCTCTCCATGCCATCGATGTTGTCCAAGGGAAGGGCATTAGGACCCATACAGCTTGGCACCAGTGTCATCGCAGAGCGCTGTGTGATTAAGTGCCTTGCTCAAGGACACAACACGCTCCCTCGGCTGGAGCTCGAACTCACGACTTTCAGGTCGCTAGTCCAATCCCTTAACCACTTGGCCACGTACCCCCTTTAATATGACACCACAAATCATCACTGGTCCAACCATTTTTTTTAGAAGTCGCTTAATTAGTTAAGGTGTCCCAGTTATATATAGAACTGTGTACTATCAAGGTGTTTCAATTGATTGTAGTAAAAATACACCTATATCTGGAAAGTCCGACTACTGGTGATCAGTATCTTGGAAAAAACTACATCATGAAGACAAAAGAACACTCCAAACAATTCTGCGAAGAGGTTATTGAAAAGCACAAGTCAGGAGATGGACACAGGAAAATTTCCAAGTCACTGAACATCTCTTGGAGTAGAGTTAAGTCAGTCAACAACAGATGGAAAGAATACAGCACAGCTGTAAATCTGCCTAGAGCAAACCATTCTCAAAAACTGAGTGACTGTGCAAGAAGGGGACTAGTGATGGAGACCACCAAGAGACATATGCCAACTCGGGAGGAGTTAGAAGCTTCAGTGGCTGAGATGGGAGATCAGGTAGACAACTGAGCAGGCAATTAGCAGATGGAATTTAATCCCAACACAGTTGAAGTGATGCATTTTGGGAAGTCAGATAAGGGTAGGTTTACAATAAATGGTAGGGCATTAAAGAATGAAGATGAACAGATGGATCTTGTGCTTTAAATCCATGTTCACTGACAGCTAGGATGGAGAAGAAGGCAGATGACGTGCTTGCCTTTGGGGCGTAGTATATAAAACTTGGGTTAGTATGTTGCAACTTTACCAAACACTGGTTAGGCTGCACTTGGCATATTGTGTGCAATTCTTGTCACTGTTTTGTAGCTGAATGTGATTGCACTGGAGAGAGTGCAAAGGAGATTCAACAGAATTTGGGAACTTCAGTGCCTATAAAATGTATAAAATTGGAAGTTTGCATGTTTTATTATTTTGCAACATTGAATCACAGTGAATTTAATTTGGCTTTTTTGACACTGATTGACAGAAAAGACTCTTTTGTGTCAAAGTGAAAGTTCTACTAATTGGTCTAAATTGATTACAATTCTTAAACACAAAATAAATGATTGCATAATTACTCACCCCCTTCAATTTGGTATTTAGTAGATGCACTTTTGCAACAATTACAGCCTAGAGTCTGTGTGGATAGGTTTCTATCAGCTTTGCAGATCTGGACACAGCAATTTTTCCCCATTCTTCTTTACAAAACTGCTCAAGGTCTGTCAGATTACATGGAGATCATGATTAATCGGCTCTTTTCAAGTCCACAAATTCTCAATTGGATTGAGGTCTGGACTCTGACTTGGCCACTCCAGGACATTAACCTGGTTGTTTTTAAACGACTCCTGTGTAGTTTTGGCTTTATGCTTGGGATCATTGTCTTGCTGGAAAACAAATCTCCCAAGTCACAGTTCTCTTGCAGACTGTATTAGGTTTTCTTCCAGGATATCCCTATATTTGGCTGCACTCATCTTACCCTCTACCATCACGAGCCTTCCAGGGCCTGCTGCAGTGCAGTGAAGCAGTGTATAAGATGATGAGAGGCAGTTTATATGATGAGAGGCATTGATCGTGTAGATAGTCAGAGGCTTTTTCCCTGGGCTGAAATGTCTAGCATGAGAGGGCACAGTTTTAAGGTGCTTGGAAGTAGGTACAGAGGAGATGTCAGCGGAGATGTACGGAGAGTGGTGAGTGCGTGGAATGGGCTGCCAGCGACGGTGGTGGAAGCAGATATGATAGGGTCTTTTAAGAGACTCCTGGATAGGTACATGGAGCTTAGAAAAATGGAGGGCTATGGGTAACCCTAGGTAATTTCTAAGGTAAGGACATGCTCGGCACAGCTTTGTGGGCCGAAGGGCCTGTGTTGTGCTGTAGGTTTTCTTTGTTTCTTTTATGTTTCTATCCCCACAGTATGATGCAGTCACCACCATGCTTCATGGTAGGATGGTGTGTTTTTGATGATGTGCAGTGCTTGGCTTACACCAAACATTGTGTTTAGCCTGATGGCCAAAAAGCTCAATTTTGGTTTAATCAGATTATAGAACCTTCTTCTAGCTGACTTCAGAGGCTCCCACATGCCTTCTGGCAAACTCCAACTGAGATTTCATGTGAGTTTTTTTCAACAGTGACTTTCCCTTTGCAAATCTACCATAAAGCTGTGACTGGTGAAGCACCCGGGCAGCAGTTGTTGTATGTGCAGTCTCTCCCATCTCAGCCACTGAAGCTTGCAACTCCTCCCGAGTTGTCATATGTCTCTTGGTGGCCTCCCTCACCAGTCCCATTCTCGCACAGTCACTCAGTTTTTGAGAACGGCTTGCTCTAGTCAGATTTACAGCTGTGCCGTATTCTTTCCAACTCTTGTTGATTGACTTAACTGTACTCCAAGGGATATTCAGTGACTTGGAAATTTTCTTGTGTCCATTTGTGCTTTTCAAAAACCTCTTCGCAGAATTGCTTGGAGTGTTCTTTTGTCTTCATGGTGTAGTTTTAGAAGTTGGAGTTTCCAGGTGCAGGTGTATTTTTACTACGATCAATTGAAACACCTTGACAGTACATAGGTTTATATATAACTAGGACATCTTAACTAATTAAGTGTCTTCTAAAAAAAATTGGCTGTACCAGTGATGATTTGTTATCTCATATTAAGGGGGCGGGGGTGAATACTTATGCAATCAATTATTTTGTAGTTTATATTTGTAATGAATTTAGATCACTTTGTAAAGATCTGTTTTCACTTTGACAGGAAAGAGCCTTTTTCTGTGACTTAATGTTGTAAAACACTAAAACATGAAAACTTCCGGGGGGGGGCAGTTGGGGAAGAATAATTTTTTATAGGCACCCTAAAGGCAGATTTAGAGGATATCGAAAACAGCTCTATTTCTACCTTTAATATCTTTATTTTTTCCTTTCAGGGTTCTTTTGAAGACCCTGACCTGGAGTTACACGCAGGCTTTGGTTCTTTGCGGGAATGGGACCTGTTCTTGGGTTCCATGACTGACCGCTATTTGGCATGCCAAGGGTTTGGCCTGAGAGTCTCGATCATGTTCGGAAGCTTAAGATCTTGGGGCTCTGGAGACGGGTGGATTGAGGGTCGGCGTCACGGCTGGAGACTCGTGCGTCGTCGGGGAGGCCGGAAGACCTGAAGTCTTTGCGATCTTCAGACACAGAGCTCGAAAAAAGCGACGAAACAGACTTTTAAGATCGTAAACCAGTGAGTTGTTGTTATGTCTCCTGCTCGCCGTGAAAATGGGGGAAACCTCCCTCTCCCTTGCCAGGGAGAGAAAGAACCTGTGGGTTGTCGAATTTTGGATGAAATGCAAAGCTTTTGGGGTAACTTTGGTCTTTGTCTTTGCTATTGCTTAGCACGTGCTTGGGCTTGGTGATAGAAGTCTAATGCATGCAAGTGGGATTAATGTGGGTGGGCAAAAATGACTTGTACGGCCATGGTGGGCTTCTTGAGCTTCACTCTGACTACTTCTCTGGGCCATTGCGCGAGTGGCCATTGCGGGAGTGGGCCAGTGTTTGAGAGTTCAGGCTTTGGCTCAAAAGGCTTAGGCAAGTAGGAGTGAAGGCTCCAAATAAGTTTCTAGTAAGTTTTTCTTTCTTTGTCTATTAGTACATAGCTAGTGAGGTGAGAATGGTCCAGAGTTAGTGTTACTTTCTTTGTGTGAGATGTGGGAACTCTAGGAGACCTCCAGTCTTCCTGATAACTACAGGTGTATTGAGCTGCAGCTCCTTAGAGACGGTGTTCAGGGACTGGAGTTGCAGCTGGGTAACGTTTGGCTTATACGAGAGAATGAAGAGGTGATAGGTAAGAGCAACAGGGATGTAGACACCCCCTAAGTTGGAGGGTGACTTTCGGGAGAGGGAAAGGGAACAGGTAGCCAATCAAGAGTACCCCATGTGGTCAGTCCCCTCAATAATAAATATATGACTTTGGATATTGTTGAGGGGATGAACTTCTGGGGAAGTTACAGCAACCAGGTTTCTCGAACTAAGTCTGGTCCTGTGTCTCAGAAAGGAAAGGCGGAGAATAGGAGCTCAGCAGAGATAGGGGTTTCCTTAATTACAGGAGCAGGCAGGAGATTCTGTGGACGTGAAAGATACTCCCTGATGGTATGTTGCCTCTCAGGCGCCAGGATCAGGGATATCTCGGATTGGGTATACAGCATTCTCAGCATTCATAGTTACAGACAGGGGAAAATTGTAGTCAGTGGGATGAATTGGAGTGTAACATGGGAGTAAAATCAAAAAGGGTGATGTGTACAGGACTGTTGTACTTTAATGTGCACAGCACTGAGGGTGAACAACTGGAAGTTGTGGTATATATTGGTACCAACGACATAGGTAGGTAAGTGGAGGCGGTCCTGAATAGAGAAAAAAGGCATAAAGCTGAAAAGCAAAACATCAAGGGGGTAATCTTTGGATTGCTGAATGTACCACGCGCCAGTGAAGAGAACAATAGGACGATTTGACAGATGAATGCGTGCCTGAGGAATTGGTGTACAGGGCATGATTTCAGATTTCTGGATCATTGAGATCTCTTATGGGAAAGGTATGACTTGTACAAAAAGGGCAGGTTGCATCTGAACTTGAGGGGGTCCATTATCCTTATGGGTAGGTTTGCCAGAGCCGTTGGAGAGGGTTTAAACTAATTTGGCAGGGGGATGGAAACCGGAGTGATAGGGCTGAGGATAGATCAGTTGGTATGCAAGTAGATGTAATATATAGTGAAACTGTGAAGGACAAGCAGATGATAGGGGAAAATTGTAGTCAGTGGGATGAATTGAGGTGTAACATGGGAGCAAAATCAAAAAGGGTGATGTGTACAGGACTGTTATACTTTAATGTGCACAGTATATGGAATAAAGTAGATTATTTTGTAGAAATTGGTAGGTATGACATTGTGGGCATCAATGACTCATGGCTGTAAGAAGATCATAGTTGGGAGCTTAACATTCAAGGATACACCTTGTATCAAAAGGACAGGCAGGTAGGTAGGGAGGGAGGGTAGGGTGGCCCTGATGGTAAAAAATCAAATCAAATCCTTAGAAAGCAGTGACATGGGATCAGAAGATATAGAATTCTTGTGGGTAGAGTTAGAAACTGCAAGGATAGAAAGACCCTGTTGGGAGTTGCATATATACAGACTCCGAACAGTAGTCAACATGTGGGGTACAAATTGCAACGAAAGATAGAAAAGGCATGTAAAAAAGGCAACGCTATGATAGTCAAGGGGGATTTCAACATGGAGAATTTCCACAGGCAGCTTGATGGTCAGAGAGGAATGATTTTATCTCTGCTGCATGGGCAGTCATCTGGTTGGGCATTTTCTACACGCATCTTTATTGATCACACCTTATTTTCATTCCACAAAAAAGTCTGTGAAATTATTGCTTATATATTGACACTATATGGCAGTTTTACAATTAAGTCAGAAACACAGTTTCATTCCAGCAATTCTCACTTTTATTGCTGAAATGCATAATATCAAAAGACGGAGAAAACCACACTAAAACAGAACAAATGCATTTTTTAAATAAAGGCATTCAAAGATATCACTGGGTGCATTCCACCATCATAAATTGAACCCTTTGCATTAAGGTTTTAACAAGTTTAAGATGCTTGCTCAAATCATTTAGTCTGTGCTGGCTGATGTGGTCAGTAAGCAAATCCACAAAGTACAAAAGATACAACTGTTGTAGATATAAATTTTAAGCAGTATTAAAAATAAATATTTTATTAAGCATTTCTATCATAATAATTTTATCAGAAGTTGTCAATAAAGGTTTGAACATTTTATAACATTGTCTATAATTCTTATCCAATTTAATACATTATATATTGGATGTATACATTAATATTTTAGATATATATCCAATATCTGAATTTGATTGTTTCATGGATTTAGAGATGCTCTCCTCAAAGGAATCTACTGTATTGCATCTTTAGACCTCCAGTGGTATTATCGCAAATTATCAGCATTTTGCTCTGCTTTTGAAGCAACTTGAATGTCGGCCCCTTGTGACAGGGTGGGGAGAGGCTTTTAGTTGGAAGTATCTGAAACATGACCCATTCAACCTTGAAAATAGCTCTGTAGTTTTAATCAAGAGAGTTGAGAGCTGGCGACAAATCTTCTCTTGAGCTTTGGGGCATTAATTAACTGCGCTAATGAGATTAAATCCCTCAAATATTAACAGACTAATCTTAAAATTATAGCATTGGAAACTTGTCTTTATGCAGGAGGAAGCCTTCCTAATATTCTTGCCTTTTCAGCCTAGTTCCAATCCCTTGACCTTTTCAAACTTTTCTCTCCCCTTGCTTGTTCCCTTCTCTTCACTCCCACTTTGTGCTGACTTGTTATTCTGAGAGGCTACTGACTGTTTGAAAGCCAGGAATTAATCTGCCTTCATCATCCTATTAGATGCCAACTTACTTTCTCTTCACCATGCCCTCAGTGTCTTCCAAGTCATTTTAATTCGATGTTTCCATCAAAGGGAACCACTTCTGTTGATCTAGACCCCTCAGTATTTTGAATCTATCTACCACAGTCCTTGTTAATCTTCTCTGGTGTAAATAAAACTGACCCCGACTGTCCCTAAAATATAAATCACTTACCCCTAGAACCACTGAGGTACCCTTTCCTGAACCCTCTCTGGGGACTTTGAATGCTTTCCTAAGATCTAGTGGACCATATTACTGAAGAGAGGTGAGACAGTTAGATCTCTTTGATAAGTATTTTTTAAAAATTGCTTAGAGGGGGTTGAAGCCCCCTTCAACCCCCTCTAAGCAATTTTTAAAAAATACTCTCAGCATGAATCTCACCCTTCAAAAACCTGCTTTCCATTCCACAGCCAATTCCCAATATATAAGACTTCCATGTGATCTCCATACTCCACCGCCAGCTCTTTCAGCTCTCTCTTACCTATGATCTCAGTCTGAGCCAGCGGTCTCGCTAGTCTTCTCAAAATCTCCCCTTGCCTTATTAATCTGAGAAGCTGCTGGCCGTGAACTAGGGCAGTGGAATTCTAATTGAAATCTTATTTCTGCATTCCCACATCTCTGGACTTCCCTGCCTGTTTTACCTTGGCTCTTCCCCATTTCTGAGCTTCTTTCCCATAAATAATGGGTCACTACATTTTTATTACAAGCTGCAAAAGTTCCAACAACGTTCTCAATATAAGCTTATAAACTGAAGAAAACATACTAATTTATCTTGCTTACGTGCTTCATTAAGACTGCTGTTTTACTTCTGAACCTTATCTACAATCAGATGGTGCTCAGCATCAAGTATTAATTATTTAAAGGAGGTCTAATTTGATTAGTTACGGAAAAGGCCTTAAAAGCGTTCTGGAAATACAGCGTATATTGTCATTTGGTAGTACTCACTATATATTTTGTTCTTATCATTCTTCACAATTACACTCTACTGCAAAAATAAGGAATCTTACTCAGGCTTGTGTTTTTCAGAAAATATGCTCCTAAAAGCATGCTTTGAATTGATAGGATGAGTCGAAATAGGTGGAAAATGCTTTGAACAGACTATTGAATAACGTAATCTAAATCTTGCATTAGGATCTATTTTTTTCATTTTAGACAACTGTTTAAACTTGAAAAGACTCAAACTTTTTCTCAAAAACATACTGTTGGCCTTTACCTAGTTTTAGTTTTGGATCAGTTTCAGTTTGAAAGTCTGGTAATGGTGGGGGTTTCTTGGGAAGCGTTATGATAGAAGGAGTAGCAACAAATTTATCGAGATCATCCTCCATGGCAGTGTTGTATCTATGGCACTCGATCGCCTGTTTCATCAAACAAATGAACAGAATGCTCAAGATTGTGACCATTATTAAAACGACAGACCAGACCATAATATTCTCCACTCTATTTTGTTTGGGAGGCCGAAATTCAAAAGCAGGTGTGAAAAGTATGAAGGGGACTGGTTTTTCAACCACCTTTATCTGGTACAGTCCCACTGCTGAGCCTTCAGAATTTGAGGCTAAGCAAGCATAGGTCCCGGAAAAATGCATCTTCGCTGATGTTATATTCAACATGCCATTTTTCAAAGAAAAAACTGTTGAATTGTGTGACTGAACACCGTTGGGAAGAAACCATTTTACCTTTGGCTTGGGATGGCCACGTGGGTCACAGTGTACATACAGATAAGAATGTTCTGTTATCGAGATCTCTTTGTAGACTGGGAAGAAGTGTGGTGTGTCACACGAAGGGATGCTATAATTCCAATTACAAGTCCAATTATTAGCTGTAATGGCCTGAGCAAACCATTGGTTTTCCTTGTACATGATGCCTCTGTACTGACACTCACAAGTCAGGTTGTTTCCCATAAGATTCAACCAAAAATCTGTTTTATCAACGTGGGCCGAAGGACCCATATTGTGCTGTATTGATTTACTATAAAATGCAGTACCAAACCAATAAGGAGACATAGTAATGAGGCGGTTGTTGGCTACATTTAATTTTTTAAGTTTGGTCAGTCTTGCAAATGCATTATCCTCTATAAAACTGATTTGGTTTCCTGAAAGATCAAGGTGTTCAATATTGTCACTATCTGCAAATATTTGTTCGTATATCATATGCAGTCTATTGTTTTTAAGGGACAACGACTTTGCCTGCAGGCCAGCAAAGGCACTTTGATGTATTACTGCATTATTCAGGCTGACATTCTCCAAAATTAATGTCTCAAGACAAGTGAGAAGGCTGAATGTATTAGTGCTGATTTGTGCAATAGTCATTTGCTGAATTTCAAGGTGCTTGACAAGTAAAAAATTCTGAAAAGTTGAAATGTTTATAAAGAGGGTTGGTTTTTGAGATGTTTTGTCCATGTTGACTGCTTGAGGAAGAGAAATGGATACATCCTCATGGCAAGTAATGATCAAATCAGTGCGATTACCGCTTGATGGACATATCGAAGCTGAAGAGCAATGGATTACGAGCAGCAGAGTGAGCCAGAGGAGTATTCCCATGTTCCTGCAGACAAACAATATGTAAGATAATATAGAGAATGTAATAAACATTCATTTGCTTCATTTCGTCACAAAAACTGTAAGGCTTACTGTCTGAGCATTACAAATATTGTTCTTGGATTACTTAACAGACCTTTATTTTACATAGTGCTGGACCAGAAGCTAGCAGGCAGATTTTCAGATATCTAAGTCAAATAAAATGAATGGTACAAATGCTGGAAATCTGTCATTAACTAAGAAAAGTAACTAGAAATTTGCAATGTTTTTAAAATGGTGAGAGTATGAAGGATGTCACTTTCAGACAGATCTTGGTTCTCTGTACATGGATGAATAAAAGTTATTATGCAGGTTCAGCAAGGTGACCGTAGTTTTGGCCTACACTGAAAGAAGATTTCTGTTTGTGAGCAGAGGCATCTTTCTCCATGATGAGAACCTAACAGGAATACTGTGTACAGATCTGGTCTTTGTACCTAAGGAAGAATCATCATCATCATCATCAGGTACCATGCCCAGTTTGAGCTTTGACTGCCATGGCCCACACACTCCTGTTTCGGGTCCAGTGGATCAATTCATTGGTATTCATTTCTAATTCTCTGGCTGCGGTCTCTATCATCATTTGTCTTTGTCTTCCTCTTGCTTTCTTCCCTTCAATCTTTCCCATAATTACCGTGCATTCTAACACCTCTTTCCTAATCACATGTCCAATGAAGGTATGTTGCCTTTTCATGATCTCATACATTATTTCTCTTTTTGTGTTTGCTCTGTTCATGACATCCTTGTTAGATATTCGTTTCGTCCATGATATTCTTTGCATCCTCCTCAAAAACCACATTTCTGCTGTTATAATTCGTTTCCTCATGTTATTAGATATTGTCCAACATTCTGAGCCATATAACATAACTGGATAAACATAACATTTCAGTACTCTGAGGCGGGTTGTCATGCCTAGTTTAGTATTGGTCAGTGTACTCTTCATTCTCGTAAAGGTGTCTTTTGCCATCCCTATTCTTCCTTTGATGTCCAAGTTGCACCTGCCATCTGATGTCACCCAGCTTCCTAAGTAGCAAAAGTTCTGTACTTGTTTTATGTCTTCCCCATTTATTCTCAGCCTGCAGATAGGATTCTCCTTCTTTTTGGATATCACCATACATTCTGTCTTTTTGCAATTGATTGATAGACCCATTTTTGCACTTTCTTCAACAATTATATCAATTAAGTTTTGTAATTCTTCCTCCGTACTTGCAATTAACACAGTGTCATCTGCATATCTGAAATTATTGATGTTTTCACCGCCAACTTTGATTCCCAAGATGTCTCTTATTTTTTGTAATATTGTTTCACTGGACACGTTAAATAAATCAGGGGAGAAAACACACCCTTGTCTATCGCCTCTCTTGATTTTCGTAAACTGACTCACTTCTCCATCTATTCTTACAGCGGCAGTTTGTTTCCAGTACAGATTTTTGATTAGGCGGAGGTCTTTTGAATCTAGGTCTAGAGTTTTCTGTAATATTTCAAATAACTTATTGTGCTTCCCTTTATCAAATGCTTTTGTGTAGTCGATGAAACAAACATAAAAATCTTTTTGCACTTGAATCAAGCTATTCTGATAGTATCCTTGACATTAATATTGTGTTTCTTGTACCTTTGTCTTTCACAAAACCACATTGTTCTTTGCCTATTTCAGCTTGTATGTTACTTTTAAGGAAGAATATACTTGTCAATAGAATGTTGTCAATATTCACCGCATTGATTTCCATGGATTTGTCCTGTAAGGAAAGATTAAGCCAACCAGGCTTGTACTCCAGAAGAATGAAAGACAAGATTAACTGTTTTGACAGAACATTTGCACAGTTGATGTTTCCCCTGTGGTGGCTCAAGCAGATCTCTGGATTTGATATTGAATTCTCCAGCTTCAGGTAATTTGCTTTCTCTGTCTGACTGAGACCTGACTATTTCTGCTGTAAATTGTCCAATTGTCCATCTATCTGACAACACACCTTGACCTTCTGAATGTCCTACTTCCTTGGACAGCACATGTAACATTTCATTGTCTTCATCACTCTTTATCACCCATTTGGCTGTAGGACCTATATAACTCACCCCATGGTTCTTTTTGACCTATATATCTCACCCCACCTTCACTGAAACCTAATACTAACTTGTTTTCTCTGTTTCCCAGTTCTGGATAAGGACATATGACTTAAAATATTAGATCTGTTTCTCTTTCCAGAGATTCTACCCAATAAAGTGTGTAAAGCATTTCAAATTTCCATGCTCCACAACATTCTTAATTTTCCCCCTTTTCTTGATTGGACTTTCTAAAGTTATCTTTGTAACTAGAGTTCCCAACTTCTTCTCATTGTGCACCTGCTCCTCCAGCTACGTACATTATTAGAGAGTTTGGTAACTCGATTGTGAAAGAAAAGATCTAAATTCTAGAAATCACCAGCAAATTTAGACCACACTAAACCCACTAAGTAAATGCTACATCACAGAGGATAGTTGATCTTAAACTTTCTCTTCTTTAATATGTATATACAAAACAAACGACCAAGTCAAACTCTCAAGTATTGTTTTTTTGGAAAAAAATTGGTTAGATTTTTCCATTATGAAATAATTACATGGTTAATTTTCTAGCATTTTAAAGCAACATTGCACAATAATTAAGGAAGCTGAGGTAATGACATTGTAATGACTTTATAATGGATGTATGACATTCTATTAACTGTATACCCATTTCATTGTAAGATTTTCCATTTCACAGGACAGCAGTTATTTTGACCAGTGTGTTTAAAGAATGTGGTTCCATACCGGATATAGTACAGAATCACCTAGATTTGAAGCAGCCTTCTGATTTGTTCATCCTCAGGGAAGCGTCTGATACTTGAGCAAGCTCAATTTGTAGAAAATGATGACAGGGAAATAATTCATCTTATTTTCAGATAAATGCAGGATAATATCAACGTAAAGACTAATTTCACTTTGCTATAACTTAGCATCTTATTGTCTGCTAACCCAGGGCCAACTATACAGAGAAAACTAAAATAGAGAAATTTACAGCAAATGGAATTGACCAATCTTATTCTTAAATGCCAGATGAATGCCATAAAGTTGGCAGCTTAGATTGAGGAGAGGGGCTGTGTATGCTTCACAGCTGCCCCTCAGCTTTATGCCAGCTGTGACTGCTGCAGTTCATCAGAGATATCAGAGGCCTTTGACTCCAGTGAGCTGCCTACGGGCCTTTGGTGTGGTCTGGGATGAAGCCTCAGGATCTCCCTCCTGAGGTGTGTTGTTGAGGATCAATACACCTCATCAGGTGGTTGTGACAGTGAGGGCTCGAGGACATTGGAACTCACAGTTAAGTATGGCTATGGGAATTGCTTGGCTTGTGATAGTCAAAAGTGGGTTGGATAGAGGTGCTGCCTGCCCACTGACCCCATGCATGTACCTGCTCCCAAAAGTAGCATCACGTGGTTATACAGGTCAAGGCAATGTGAGAGCATCTGAAGTACCCTTAGCCCTAGAGCTAAAATAGAAAACAGAGTCTGATCAAACATTTCAAGATAAAATAATGTTCAAGTTCAAATTCAAGTATAATTGTCATTCAACCATACACATAAATACAGACAGATGAACCAACAGACACACACAGCACATGTAGCTGGGAGACATGTAACAATTAGCCAACTGCATACTTTGTATTAACAAAGCCCAAGTTTGCTGACTGAACTGTGCACAATGTTCCAACTTTATAATCATTGGAATTTAAGGGCTAAAAATTTATTCTTTTTGTACTACAATCTGATGTGCTATATGACTAGGTTCCATTGGAAACAAGATTGATAACTGTGATTGGATGCTCTGAGTGTCCTACTTCCAGATATTCATGTAGTGTTCTCCTTTCATATCACCAGCCTGTGCTTGGATGTCATTGGTTACTTCTCAGTGACAGCAATTGATATGAGACAGCTTGAGATCACGTAAATCTGGTTTGCAAATCGAGCTCCAGTTTTTATTTCTCTAGAGGTCTGGAAGTACTGTGATTATTCTAAGTCTGGGGTTCCTACTCCATTTCAAAGGCTCTATCCGTGCCCACTCAAGGGAAGGCCTGTCCCTACACAACTTCTGATGGCTGCTGTTGGCAATCGTCCCTTTAGCAGCTGGGAGGTGTGCAACAATCAGCCAATTGAATGCCTTGTGTTAAAAAACCTGAGTTTGCTGACTGGGCTGAGCATAATGATTTGCATTTTGGTCCCTGAATCGCTCTCCAGAAGAATTGCACCGAATATCAGTTCCCACTTCAGTACTTATTTTCATCAAATGAAAATGGTTTATTAATGCTTCTGTTATTTGGAAAGAAGTCAAGCACCTATTTCAGGGGTTTAAGGGAAACAGGAGGGGAAACTTCTTCACTCAGAGTGTGGAATGAACTGCCAGTGGAAATGGTGCATGCAAGCTCAATTTCAACGTTTAAGAGAAGTTTGTTAGATACGTGGATGCTAAAGGTATGAATGGCAATGGTCCTGGTGCAGGTCGATGGGAGTAGGCAGTTTAAGTGGACTAGATGGGCCAAAGGGCCTGTTGCTGTGCTGTACTTTTCTATGACTCTACAACTCTATTCTAGGTGCTACGACCTTCTTCTGCTATGACATGGTGTGCTCTGAAAACACACTTAATGATTACCTTTTATTGCTATTAATGAATAGTTCTAGTTGGTACTTCCTTGTTTCATCAAAAACTGTCTAAATGTAATGGGCGTTGTGTTATGGAATACCCATGGGGTTCTTCCTGACCTTCTTTGGTAATAAATATGTGCATATTCTGCATTGTTGTGTTTTTACTGGTATTCTATCTGGGTCTGTTCACTTCTAGGTGTGAGGACTGGGCATCAAGCTGCGACATTGTGAGTGGGCATCGGGACCCATATTACATGACTGTCATCTTGTGTGTGCTTACTGTGTGTGACTGTTGGTAATGTGTCTCTGCACCTTGACCCTATAGTAATGCTGTTTCATTTGGCTGTATTCATGAGTATTCATGTATGGTTAAATGACAATTAAACTTGAATTGAATTGACTTAAAATGGGATATGCATGGAAACCCCAGAGATACCGCAACAACTTTGAGTTGTTGGTAGAGTATTCTGAGGGCTCTGAATTTTTTGCTGTTGTTTTGTATTCTCTGTATTTTATTAATTATAATATATTGTTGTTTATTAGGCTTTTTATGAGTTATAGTTAGGTCTTCTCTAGTTTACGTTTAAGTTACCATTGTTCTTAGATACTTCCAATTAATTCTCCTCCAGACTTTGCAGATGTTCAATTAAGTATTCTTGGAATTTTGTCTCTAATCAGAATGGTTTCTTAAGTTTTTCAAGAGTCTGGGGTTTTAATTAGCCAGGCACAGAGTCCCTCCTGCCCCAGAGTGTATTTAAAGGGGCAGTGCTAATCCCTCGGGGCTTGTTGGCCCTGATCCTGGTCTAGTGAAGTTCTGGCTGAGTTATTCTGAGTTATCCAAGACCATGCAAGTTCTGCTGTTTTGTTTTGTCTCTTTTGTTAATAAGAGTCCTAAGTTTTGTTTAACCCTTCTGAGTCTCTGTGTGATCCTGTGCTTGGGTCCCAAAATGCAGCATGACAAATACTGCATAATGGCACTTGCAAAGTTTGCCAGGGATATCCATGCATACTCTGACAGACTGCAGCAGTCAGAGGGACCTCAAGAACATAATGTTAAAGATAAAGCCAGGCTGCTGAGGAGCAAAATCAGAAAGTAGCTCTTTGAAGAAAGATAAGTTGAAATGTTCTCCAAGTGACAGTGGACGCTAGGACAAGTTGGCCTATCAAAGTGAATCAAGCAATTTATTGAGGGATAATAGTATGAGGAGTTATGCAGCAAATGGCAATGAGACACAGATGAGTCATTTTTTAACTGAATGGAGAATAGGCTCAAAGGATGAAATCATTGACTTTTGTTCTCTTGTGCATGTTCTTAACAAGTAAATAACATTTCTTGTAGTATAACACTGCTTTGAATCAGAATCAGGTTTACTATTGTTACGTACCCCGTAACTGGGTTGCCAAACCAGCAGAAATGGATCACTCAGTTGGAGTCTGGATTATTGGAACTAAGAAAGTTTTATTAAAGAAATAAGCAACACAGTACTCTAATAGTAAGGATATAAATGCAACAGTTCAGCAATGATAAACACACATGTACACAGAATTAGGATAACAGGATCAATCAAGCTCTATCGTCGTCTAGGGATAATGACCAGTTTCAAAGTGACGCAAAGTTCAGTACAATTGAGTTCAGTTCAGTTCACAGTAATCACTGCCGTGGTGATGGATGGTGGGGGGGGAAGGAGAGAGAGAGCAAAAGCGAATGAATATTCAAACGGCTTCCACGTAGACCTTCGATATTCTTCGCAGTCAGCTTTCGGGCGAGCCCTTTGTAATGTCTTCTGAGGTCACCGACTGTGACCCCTCCGTTTTCAGATACGATCGCTCCTCTGCAGTGAACCTGGCACCCAGGCAAGGGTGGACACACACCAGGTTCCCGCCGATCGTACCTTCCCACCCTGTGCGTCTATGGCTTGGTCCCGCGATCAGCCCCCCAAAACTCCCACCAACTTCTGGGAGGCGCACCGCTTCCAGGGTCTCATTACCTCGTGGTGTCGTGTGTGTCGCCTTAGCGAACCTGTCCCTTTTTAACCCCCTGCTGGGGTATCGCCTGTCCATCACTTCAAACAGTTCAGGGTTCAAAGAGGAACCGATCTTGACAGCTCTCAGACCGTGTCTCCTTCCGTTAAACTCTCCTGTCCCTTCATTAACATCTCCAAATGCTGCTCCATTGTTTTCCTTATCTCTCTTTCTCCTGAAGATAGGTGTCAGACCAACTGCTGATCCCACTGGTGCCAGCCCAGGACAGTTAACATCTTAGTCTATGTGTACTCTCGTCACACTATCATCTACATATGTTGTGAAATTTCTTACTTTTGCGGCAGCAGTACAATGCAATACATAATAATAAAAACTGTGAATTGCAGGAAGTATATATATAATAGTTAAATTAAATAAACAGTGCAGAAAAGTGGGGAGGTGGTGTTCATGGGTTGAAAGTCGATTCAGAAATCGGATGGCAGAGGGGAAGAAACTGTTCCTGAATCACTGAGTGTGTGCCTTCAGGCTCTTGTACCTTCTTCCTGATGGTCACAGGAGAACAGGACACGTCCTAATTGATGGGGGTCCTTAATGATGGATGCTGCTTTGTTGACGCATTGCCCCTTGAAGATGTTCTGGATGCTACAGAGGCTAGAGCCCAGGATGAAGCTGACTGACTTCACAACTTGTAAAATTGTTATAATTTTTTCCCACAGGTATATTAACATTCAGCCAGTTGGTAGTATCTTAGTATTTCATTCAAACTGCATAAATCATTTTCCAGCAAAAGCTGTATTCCATTCTGCCCAACTCTTGGCTCTTCCACCATGCTCTGCAATGTCCTCCTGTGCCTGAGTGACCTGCTTCAAAGCCTCTTTCAAGCCAGTAAATATCTATTTAAATATCTGCTTCACCTACTTCTCCTTCCTCTGTTACAAGATCGCTGGTCTCTGCCTTTTCCCATAAGTTACTGCCCACATGGCTCTAGTGAATGGAGAGTAGTAGAGCTACTAGGACTTGATGTTTCAATCCCCATGGTAAGTCGGCACTCTCGATGTTGGTAGTGGGCTTGGAGTGGTGACAAGGAGGGAGGGTAGGTACGTCACCTGGGTCATCAGGTGGGCACCCTCCTTCTTTGACGTTTCGTTGATAAGCCCAAGACATCTCCAGAAGGCTCAACGGTGCTACCTGGCGTCCCAGATACACCCCCTTCAGTTCCATACCCTCCTGTCTTCATCTTGCAGCCCAGTTGTTGTCTTTCCTTTTAATCCAAATCCAATTGCTGCTTTCTTCTGCTGTGTTTGACAAGGACATGATTGCTTGTTGGAGAGAGTGACCCCTCACCCCCATCTTCTTCAATAGACTGGTCAGAGATGTAGCAACGAATCCCCTGCATCCCACTTCTACAGGGAAAATGTTGGTCTTCCAGCCATTCTGGGCAGCTTCAGTTGTCAGTTCAGAGCACTTGGTCTTTTTCCTCTCATAAGCTTCGACCTAATAGTTGAGACATTTCCCGGAATTAGCTACACTTACTTACCAACACTTACTTACCAACACTCATGCTCCAAGATATGGATGTAAGCTAACACTTACTTAACTATAACTTGGTAAAATTTTGGAAATTATGAAAATTTCATTTTCAGAAATGTTAATGGGTTATAACCATATAACAATTACAGCACGGAAACAGGCCATCTCAGCCCTTCTAGTCCTTGCTGAACTCTTACTCTCATGAATTCAGGAATAATTCTTGGAAGGAAGGTAAAATAATACACCAATAATTTTTTTACAAACTAAATTGTAGTAATGTTGCACGGGGCGACTGAGGAGAACCCAAGTGCAGGACACCAGCATGTCGACTGATTTGGGGATGCTGGCGTAGACGTGAATGTAGAACAGCAAACTGGAGGAATCTTGACAAGGAGAAAGGATCTACAGGGACTATCTTGAAACTAGAGCAGAACTTGGAACTAAACTTAGAACTAACAGTTCTAAGCAGACAAGAGAATGAGGTATCACTCGAGAATAAACCAACAAACTGGCAACCTGTACTTAGAAGCCATCGTACTTATTTTACAGTCTCTGATGAAAACCAGGTGTACTGTAATTAGGTAAACTAGCAGCAATTGGAAATCCAATGACTGAAATTAAGGCATAATCAGGGAGAAAGGAGCGTTAAAGGGGAACAGCCAAACGGAACCATGACAAGTAAGGGCTTCAGTAAATAGAGTGTAGTGTGTAGTTTGATTGCACATAAGTTTTTATTAATTTCCTTGTGTGTTCTCTACCTATTTATGATACTGAAACACAACGTATGTGTTATTTAGTACTTGGCTCTAAATATATAATTCGTACAATTTTATCACGTATGAATTATTTTTACATTTTATAGATGGTTGAAGACATTAATACCAAGGCTAGATATGACAGTGTTCTTTAAAATCTTGTTGCTGCTTTTTTTAAAATTGGATTTTCTGTGTATATCAGTCACTGTGAATCATATTAATATAAAAAAAAAATGACAACAAAATAGCAGCTAAAATACAACGATAAAACTCAACCAGCCTGCAAGAAGACATTGATTTTGACAGTAATGCAATAGTTTTCATAAATTGGCCCTGAAATCATGATGCAATTAACCCAATTGCAAAAGTCTATTGCCTTTCATTTCTTTTTACTTTCATGTTCATAGCAATGGAACAAATTTTTGAAATGGTTCTTTTAGCCAGAGTGGAAATATGAATGTACCTGCTTACAACATATGAAATAAAGAAAGATCAATTACTTTGCAGAGTGGCAATTTTGAAAGGGCATTCATTCTCCAAAACATTAATGCTCTGTTCCCCACTGATCTCAAACAGCATAGATGATTTTTTTTGAAAAATGTTACTTTCAAGATATTATTAATGATTTCAGTGTCTTGCTATAGTTAAGTAGAATGTCACTAAGTTGATAGAATTTAAAAATAAACATTTTGCATGTATGTGAAACTGCTAGGGTGTAATAACATATCAGTCCAGTTCTGTGATCTGGAACTAAATTCAGTCAAATTATGTCATAAGATCCTGGACATACACAGCAGAAAATGGGCCCTTTCACTCTATGCTGGTTAGGATGCTTATCCATGTTATTTGCATTTGCCTGTATTAAGTCTGTGTCACCCTACATTGCTCCTATCAAAGTACCTAACGAAACGCCTTCTAAGTATTGTAATCATATCTGTCTCCATCACCTCTCTTCTGCAAGCTTGTTCCATCTGTTCACTAGCCTTTGTGTGGAAAAACATACCCCTCAGATCTCCTTTTATTTTCTCCACTATCACTTTAAAACTGTGCCCTCTTGTTCTAGACTCACCAGCCCTTGGAAAAATGATCCTGACCGTCTCTCTATGTTTGGACAATTTAAACACTGGATTGAAAAGGCAGGGTGTCAGGATTGGCGGCAAGGGTTGGGCTAGTTCACTAATGTTCACTGTTCTGTGACACTTGCGCTACTCTCTGCTCTGCTGAGGCTGAGGCTATGGCTGTGGTCCTGCTCCAGCTGCTCCGGGTTTCGTGTCTATGGGCTCACTTTCACTCTGAATGCTGTTTGCTTGCTTTTATTGTTAGCACAGTTTGTTGTTTTCTTTGGGTATTTGATTGGATTGGATTTTTTTTTAAAGGGCTCTTTGGGTTTCTTGTTTTGTTGCTGCCTGCAAGGAGATGAATCTCAAAGTTGTGTAATATAGACATGCTTTGATAATAAATGCACTTTGAACTATGAACTATTCTTCAGTGTCCTATATTCAAGTGAGAATAAACCCAGCCTAACTAGTCTCTTTGTAACTATAATGTTTATAATATTCCATTCTAGGAAACATTGCAGTTATGATCAAAGTACTCTATCTGGAGATCTGTGATTAGTAGTGTTATGTCTTCCGGATTTGGATTGTTGCTTCATTTCTAATTACCAGATCTCACTAATTGTAAATTCACAGTTGTTGTTCATCATTGCGTTGTTAAGCAACTAGCTTTTGTCATCAAGGAGGCCATTTTATATCGTTTGTGCATTCCAGTCAGTTAGAAGCAATTTGTTGGAAGCTGAGCTTGAGAAAATGGGAAAAACTCTTGAGCGAGGGCAGAATAAGTGATGTTCCACAGGGATCTGTACTCGGACACCTGCTGTTTGTGATGCAGATAAATGACCTGGATGAAAGGATAGATGTGTGGGTTAGTAAGTTTACCGATGATACGAAGGTGGCATAGAAGATTTTCAAAGAATACAATGGGATAAAGATCAGTTGCAGGTATGGGCAGAGAAATGGCAGATGGAGTTTAACCCGGCTAAATGTGAAGTGTTGCATATTGGTAGATCAAATGTAAAGTGAGCGTACATTGTTAAGGGCAAGATTCTTAACAGTGTTGATAATCTTGGGGTGTAAGTTTATTGCTCCCTGAAAATCGCCACAGGGGTTGATAGGGTGGTTAAGAATTCATTAGTCGGGGTATTGAGTTCATAATTTAGGAAGTTATATTGCAGCTTTATAAAGCTGTAGTTAGGCTGCATCTGGAGTTTTGCATACAGTTCTGTTCACCCCACTATAGGAAGGAATTTGATGCTTTTGGGAGGTTGCAGAACAGGTTTAATTGGATGCTACCTGGATAGAGGGCATGTCCTATAACGAGAGGTTGGACAAACTGGGTTGTTTTCTCGGATGCTGAGTGGAGATCTGGTAGAGGTTTATAAGATTATGAGAGGTATGGACAAAGTAGGCAGACAGAATGGTTTTCCCAGGGTTGAAATATCTAATAGCAGAGGGCATGTACATTTAATGTCAGAGTAATTTCAAAGGAGATGTGAGGGGCAAATTTTACACAGAGAGTAGTGGGTGCCTGGAATGCACTGCCTGGGGTGGTAGTAGAGAAAGATACGTAAGACCACAAGACGTAGGAGCAAGATTAGGCCACTTGGCCCATCAAGTCTGTTCTGTCATTCCATCATGACTGATTCCATTCTGAGGCTGTGCCATCTAATCCTAGACTTAACCACTATGGGAAAGAAACATCCATTCTCTTTAGGCTTTTCAATATTCAATAGGTTTCAATAAGATCCCCCCATCATTCTTCTAAAATCTAGTGAGTACAAAGCCCAGAGCCTTCAAACACACTTCATATGTTAACCCTTTCATTCCCAGAATCATTCTCGTGAACTCTCTCTGGACCTTCTCAAATGCCAGCACATCTTTCTTAGACAAGGGGCCAAAAACTGCTCAAAATACTCTGTGCAGTCTGACCAATGCCTTATAAAGCCTCAGCATTGTATCCTTGTTGTTATGTTCCAGTCCCTTTTGAAATGAATACTGGTATTGTATTTGCCTTTCTTATTAATGACTCACCTGGAAGTATACCTTTAGGGAATCGTGCACAAGGACTCCCAAGTTCCTTTGTTCCTCAAACTTTCGAATTTTTTCCGTTTAGAAAATAGTCTACAGCTTTATTCCTTCTACCAAAGTGCATGACCATATACTTCCATAGACTATATTCTGTCTGCCACTTCTTAGCCCATACTTCCAATCTGTCAAAGTCCTTCTGTAGATTCCCTGCTTCCTCGACACTATCTGTCCCTTCACCTATATTTGTATCATCTGCAAACCTGGCCACAAAGCCATAAATTCCATAATCCAAATCGTTGACATGTGATATGAAAAGTAATGGTCAAAATACAAAGCCCTGTGGATCACCACTTGTCGCTGGCAGCCAACCAGAACAGGTTTCCTTTAATGTGAGACCCTTCATCAGGACTGAAGGTCTTGACCATAAATATTGATTGTTTACTCTTTTCCTTAGATATTGCCTGGCCTGTTGAATTTCTCCAGCATTTTGTGTGTGTTGCTTTGGATTTCCATCATCTGCAAGCTTTCTTGTGTTTGTGATTTATTTTCCCTTTATTCTGACTCTTTGCCTCCTGCCAGTCTTCTTTCCATGGTAGTATTTTTCATATAATAGCATGGGTCTTGTTTTGTTAAGCAGCCTCATGTGCGGCACCTTGAAAAAAGCTGTCTGAACATCCAAGTAAACAACATCCACTGACTCTCCTTTGTCAATCCTGCATGTTACTTCCTCAAAGAATTCCAACAGATGTCTCAGGCAAGATGTCCCTTTAAGGAATTCATGCTGACTTTGGCCTACCTTATCATGCACTTCCCAAGTATCCAGACACCTCATCCTTAATAGTGGACTCCAACATCTTCCCAACCACTGAAGTCAGGCTAACCGGCCTATAATTTCCTTTCTTATGCCTCCTTTCCTTTTTGGAGTGGATTGACATTTGCAATTTTCCAGTCCTATGGAATGATTCCAGAAACTAGTGATTCTTGAAAAATTCTTACTATTGCATCCACAATTTTTTTGACTTCCACTTTCAGAACCCTAAGTGTAGTCCATCTGGTCCAGGCTACTTCTACCTTCATACATTTCACCTTCCCAAGCATCACCTCCTTACTAGTAGCAACTGCACTCATTTCTGCTACCTGATACTCTAAAATACTGCTAGTGTCTTTCATAGTGATGAATGATGCAAAATACTTATTAAATTTTTCCGCTATTTCTTTGTACCTCATTACTACCATGCCAGCAACTCTTTCCAACTGTCCAATATCAACACTTGCCTCTTCTTTACTCTTTATATATCTGAAAAAAAAACATTTGGTATCCTCTTTGATATTACTGGCTGGCTTGCCTTCATATTTCATCATTTTATTTCTTATGGTTTTTTTCGTTGCCCTCTGTTGGTTTTTAAAAGCTTCCCACTTCTGGAATTTCTCACTAATTTTTGTTACATTCTATGCACTCTCTTGTGCTTTTATGCTGTCTTTGACTTCCCTTGTCAGTCGTGGATGCCTCATCCTCCCTTCTTCTTTGGGATGTATCTATCCTATGCCTTCCGAATTGCTCCCAGAAACTCCAGCCTTTGCTGTTTTGCCATCATCCCTGTTAGTGTCCCCTTCCAATGAAATTTGGCCAGCTCCACTCTCATACCTGTGCAATTTCCTTTACTCCAGTGTAATAATGATACATCTATCTTTAATTTCTCCTTTTCAAACTTCAGAGTCAATTCTATCATATTATGATCACTGTCTTCCACCTTAAGCACCCTAATCAAATCCAGTTCATTACACAACACCTAAACCAGAATTGTATTTCCCCTAGTGGGTCAACCACAAGCTGCTCTAAAAAGCCGTTGGACATTGTGTAGGCAAACAAGATTAGTTCAGTTGGCCATTTGAATACTACAAACCCCATTTCCAGAAAAGATGGGATATTTTCCAAAATGCAAAAAAACAAAAATCTGTGATATGTTAATTCACGTGAACCTTTATTTAACTGACAAAAGTACAAAGAAAAGATTTTCAATAGTCTTACTGACCAACTTAATTGTATTTTGTAAGCATACACAAATTTAGAATTTGATGGCAACAACACACTCAACAAAGGTTGGGACAGAGTCATGTTTACCATTGTGTTACATCGCCTTTCCTTTTAATAACACTTTTTAATCATTTTGGAACTGAGGATACTAATTGTAGTAGATTTGCAATTGAAAATTTTGTCCATTCTTGCTTGATATAAGACTTCAGCTGCTCAACAGTCCGTGGTCTCCGTTGTCTGATTCTCCTCTTCATGATGCGCCATACATTTTCAATAGGAGATAGATCTGGACTGGCAGCAGGCCAGTCAAGCACACGCACTCTGTGTCTACAAAGCCACGCTGTTGTAGCCCGTGCAGAATGTGGTCTGGCATTGTCCTGCTGAAATAAGCATGGACGTCCCGGGAAGAGACGTCACCTTGATGGCAACATATGTCTCTCTAAAATCCTAATATACGCCTCAGAGTCAACGGTACCTTCATATACATGCAACTCACCCATGCCGTGGGCACTGATGCACCCCCATACCATCACAGATGCTGGCTTTTGCACCCTTCGCTGATAACAATCTGGATGGTCGTTTTCATCTCTGGCACGGAGAACTCGACGCCCATTTTTTCTGATAACTAGCTGAAATGTGGACTCATCTGACCACAGCACACGGTTCCACAGTCTTTTGGTCCGTCTGAGATGAGCTCGGGCCCAGAGAACTCGCCGGCGTTTCTGCATAGAGTTGATGTATGGCTTCCTCCTTGCGTAATACAGTTTCAAGTTGCATTTCTGGATGCAGCGACGGACTGTGTTGAGTGACAATGGTTTTCCGAAGTACTCCCGAGCCCAGGTGGCTATAATGGTCACAGTAGCATGATGGTTTCATAGGCAGTGCCGCCTGAGGGCTCGAAGATCATGTGCATTCAACAGTGGTTTCCGACCTTGCCCTTTACGCACTGAGATGTCTCTGAATTCTCTGAATCTTTTCACAATATTATGTACTGTAGATGTTGAAAGACCTAAATTCTCTGCAATCTTGTGTTGAGAAATGTTCCTTTTGAACTGACTAACAATTCTCTCACGAATTTTGGCACAAAGGGGTGAGCCACGACCCATCCTTGCTTGTAAAGTCTGAGCCTTTGATGGACGCTACTTTTATACACAGTCATGATACCTCACCTGCTACCAATTAGCCTGCTTAATGTGGAGTCTTCCAAACCGGTGTTACTTGAATATTCTGTGCACTTTTCAATCTTATTTTAACTCTGTCCCAACTTTTGTTGAGTGTGTTGCAGCCATCAAATTCTAAATTTGTGTATGTTTACAAAATACAATTAAGTTGGTCAGTAAAGCTATTGAAAATCTTTTCTTTGTACTTTTGTCAGTTAAATAAAGGTTCACGTGAATTAACATATCACAGATTTTTGTTTTTATTGCATTTTGGAAAATATCCCGACTTTTCTAGAAATGGGGTTTGTAATTTAATTGGTTTAGCACAGCATTGTGGTCTGAAGGGCCACATTCTTCATCTTGTGTGCTGACAATGCTCTACTTCTTAGTAATTTCAGCTATGAAGGCAAGCTTACTAAATGCCTTTTACACCACCTTGTCCACTTGTATCACAAATGTCAGAAAACTATAGACTTCAAGCCAAGGTCCCTCTGCACATCAGTAAGAAATGAACATTCACAAAACATAATGCAGATGGTGTTATACTCCAGATGAGCTTCCTCTCATCCCCTATCTATTCATATTAGCATTGTTTCCTGCTTCTCGCTCTAGTATGCATTTAGCTAACTTTGCCGAAACACAATTATCTTCTCCCAGTATGTAATTATCTTACATTGGATTGGGGTGTTGGGAAAGCAGGGCTATTTAATGCATTCGTGAGAAGCCCATCAACATTAAAGGACCTACTGTCTGGAGATGAGAGGGGGAAAAGGGAGGGCAGAGCTTCACCACCCACTCTTTCACCTCCTCCTTTGATTTACCTGCTTTAGCTATTGCTGTTGTGGTGTGCTGTGCATCCTAAACATTTCCAGTTGAAGTAGTTTATCCTGAAATTCCTTTTTCACTTAATTAATTAATTTATTATATTCACTGTTACTTTGAATTTGGTCACTAATGTTGAATTTGCAATTTAGTGGTGTTGTAGCGATGTGCTACACACAGCGCTAGAATAACCACACGGAGTCGGTGAGTTAGAGTTGCGATGAAAGAGATTTATTCAAACTTCGCGGCCCGCTTTAAAGCCTTCCCGTTCCCGCCCTCCCTGGGCGGGACTACTGTGGGGAATGCATATTCCCAGACCCTTTCTGCGCGCGGGATTTTCCCCCTGCTGGTGAAGATGGCCTGGCGCCCTTTTTGCTGCCGGCCCTCTGCCTGCGCGCGCTGTTTCGTGAGCCGGTTCGTGGGTGCCAGAAAGTGGGTCGCCACAGTGTCTTCATATTCTACTGTGGTTTTAAGTGGTTAGTTCTATTGAAATTAGTATGGTATAATTTTGGAAGCAGTGTCCAGTGTATAGCTACAAATCTATTACACCTTTAATAGTATTAACTAATCAGTGGCATTCAGTTATAATTTATACTGTTGTTTTTAATATTTCACTAATATTTGAGTAATATTGTGAATATATTGTTTGATTTCTCATTCTTTGCTTACATAATGCATTGCAGTTTATACAGGATGTAAAAGTACGTGAATGGCATACGTCATCATGACACCACACCATATGCTTGTTCCTCACCAAGGTAAAAACTGTTTACACACATCTCTTGGGCTCCCTTGCTTTCCTTTCAGTTAGTTTGTTGTTTTGGAGTTATTGTTATAGTGACGATGAATAAATTTTAAAACAAACCCAAGATGATCGCTTACTATTAAAGTGCTGTGAGTTGTTCCAGTTAAAAAAAAGCATCAGGATATTCTAGTTCTTTAAAAAAGCACAACAAAACGGTTAAGCAACAAAAAACAATGCAGCATGTGCTCCTCTGGGAAGGGACAGACATGGTTGAGTTTGAAAACAAGGAAGAAACGGACAAGTTCACAGGTTCATAAACAGTGAGTACTGATTAATAATTATCACAAATAAAAATTAAAGAGAAATAGATGGCACACCTGTCTACACAAGTGATAACTGGTTTTTGTATACTCAGTGAATTGAACAGTATTTTGAAGCAAATTAAATGGCCAATGAAAAATGAGTGCCAGTTTTGCTGAGGGCATTGATTTTAAAGGCATTCAAATTGCTTAGATGTTTAACTGCTCCAACCAGACCGGCAGAAATGAACTTTGCTGATATTGTGAGGGTAATGCAGGAACATTTAGAACAAAACCATTGTTGATTGCAGGACACTTTCGGTTTCATAAGTGGAATCAAAAGGAAATTGAGTCCATTTCAGCTTACAAGGCCGAATTGAAGAAGTTGTCTGAGCATTTTCAGTTCAGTGATGGGTTTAATAATGCACTGAGAGAACATTTATTTTGTAGAAACTTGAATTTAAAAGAGCAGTTGAAATTCCTCTATCAATGGAAATAGCAGAAAGAGACACAATTGAATTGCAGTCAGGAATGAAAGTGAGTGTGAACAAAATTGCAATGTCTAAACGGAAACCTGTCTGGCTGAACAAGTTATATTACCATTGTGGCAGGAGTTCACATACACCAAACCAACGCAGGTAGGAAACATAAAAAGAACATGTTGGGCAGACAAAAATAAACGGATTACACAGGGAAGAGATAAAGATGCAGTTTCAAAAAGAGCGCTAGTCTGCAAGCTGTTGATGAAAAATTCGTTAATGATGAGAGTGACACAGGACAGGGTAGCATTGAGACTTAAACTATAAAAACTAACAATAGACAAATAATATGTCTTACACCAGAAGTGAATGGCAAATTAATTAAAATGGAATTGAACACAAGTTCACCTGTTTCAGTCATTCCACAAAATGAGTTTGAACAGCATTTTAAAGATACTGAACTGAAGCCTGCAGATATCCAACAAAGAACATATAGTGAAGAAAAGATAACTCCTGTGGGAATAACATTTGTAACAGTGAAATACAACAACCAACAAACCACATTGGGCTTTTATGTGGTAAAAATGGGAGGACAAGCATTGTGGAACCATGAGCAACTGAAAGAGCTATGACTTGAATGGAAAGCCATCCACCATTTGCATGCTACATCCCTTTCAATAGAGTCATCTGAAAACAAGGTAGGAAAGGTACTGGATGATGCTACAGCAGTGTTCAGGGATTAGAAAACTCAAACATATCAAGGGTAAAATAGCGTTAAATGAAAATTCCACACCCAAGTTTTTCAAAACCCATCCAATTCCTTATACTATCTGTGATAAAATAGCCAGTGAGCTAGATCGCATGGAGCCTGAAGGAATTATTTCCAAGGTTGAACGGAGCCCATGGACAACACTAGAAGTCCCAGTAGCCGAGAAGAATTGGTCTCTGAGGATCTGTGATAAGTTTAAAGTCATCATCAATCTAGAACTGAAAGTAGGTCAGCATCCTCTGCCCAGGTTGCAAACCTTTCTGGAGGGAATACTTCAACAAAGTGGACTTAGCTGAGGCCTTCCTACAGATGGAGATGGAAGAGAATCCAAAATGTTTCTCACCATAAATACCCATCAAGGGCTTTAATGCCATAATAGGCTTATTTTTGGAGTAGTGCCTGCACTTGGACTCTGCCAGAAAGCTATGGACCAGGTGCTATAAGGCTGCCCAGGCACAGTGTTACCTGGATGACATCATTGTTAATGGTAAGGATGACAAGGAACATTTCTAAAATCTCAAGACAGTGTTAAAAAGTTTAGAAGATTATTGGCTCAGAGCATAACGCAACGTGTGAATTCTTTAAACCAAGCATTACTTACTGTGGTCATTGTCAGTGGGGGCGCTGGGAGGCGGACCCAAATGCGAGGCACAGGCACTGAAGTACATGGAACGGGACTAGGTTAGTCAAGAAAGCAAGGGAAGTGGGGAAGAAAGGATGCTGGACACGACACAGGCCCTGGATGAAACAGGGATAAGGGAACCCCAGCACAGGACGAGGGAACCCCAGCACTGGGCTGGGCAAGACACACTGACAAGACGAGAACACAAAGCCATAGCTTGGACAGGGCAAGGTTCTTGGATCGTGGCTAGGACTGGACGAGACCTCGAAGCCTTGACTTGGTCGAGGGAGAGACAGGAACATGGAACACAGAGCTGGGACCCCTCCTCGGAAACAGGACATAGGGCCGGGACTCATACACAGAATGAAGAATACGATGAGACGGTTCCCAACACAAGGCAGCAGCAGACGGCCGGACCTACCTAGCGAAGGCGTGGACACAGATGGTTCCCAACACTAGGTAGCGGCAAACGACCAGACCTACCTAGTGAAGACGTGGACACAGAGACAGCTCAAAACAACGGTAGACAGTTCCTTATCTTGCTCCGGGAATAGAACTTGACAGCGGTGCAGGCGAAGGTTGCAGGCGAGGGTTACAGGCGAGGCGAGGCTCCAGGCAAGGTGAGGCAAGGCAAGCAAGGCTCCAGGCGAGGCAAGGCTTTAGACACAGGTTGCAGGGGCATGGAAAGACTTCAGGAGGAGAGGGCAGAGAAGGGATTCAGACAGGGGGTTAGGACAGGAACAATCCAGCAACCAGAGACTGCTTCTTCTTCTTTTTTGTTTTATGGCGATTGGCAACCAGTTTTTCAGTGCATTACTGCCACCTGCTAGACTTGTGGTGTTCCAACCAAATATGTCCTGGAATTCTCTACTTTTGACAATCTAGTTCAGCCTGCAGTTCTCTATTAACATCACTCTGTAGTTGCAATTCCTCGTGAATGCTTAATGCGCTCATTAGATAATGCTGCAAACTACTATTCTTCCGTAACTTTGTCAAATGTTTTCATGTAGTTGTATTACCTCAATTACATTGATTTAATCTACATCATTTGTAAGAATAAAATTGTCTTGTTAAAGAGTAGTAATTATCGCATGTTATACTTTAAAAATTGCTGTTTTTCCAAGTCTATCTGCTTTTTCAGGTTTTCCTTTTCTTGGATTGTAGCCTGCAGTTGTTTACTGAGACCTCAGAGTTCTTCTTCATTTGTTTCCATGTTTTCATTTTACAATCTGAATGTAGATAATTCACTTTGCAACAAATTCCTTTTCCTTTTGTATCCTTGTAATAATTTCCTCCATTTTCCAAACTCTTTTCCTACCATGGTCCGGATCGGGGTCCCTTTAAATTTACCTTGTTTATGTTACGATCCGGACCGTTGGTTCCCTGTTTTCCCGTGTCCCTTGACTTTGGTGATTAGAGGCAATTAACGCTTGGCTGAACCGGTAGTTTATAGTCTCCGGCTTTCAGCCGTTCGGCGCGGGAGCGTCTGCAAAGTCATCAAAGTTACGGTGTGCCGATGTCATCTGGCCGGAGCAAGCCTAGCCTCTGCCAAAGCGAGTGCTGGTAATTCGCCCTTCCTCACCGGAGCAACCCTGTCCAGTTACCTCGCCAAAGTGAGCCTGCAAAGTTTCCTCACCAAGGTGAGTCCATCAGTTAACCTGCCGGAGGAAATCAAGAATTGCTGTCTACTGTTCCCGGGCCAAGTCAAGAGCTCGCCACTACCTGGAGGCTCCAAGTCAAGTCCTGGCCCTGGCGGCATTCAAGCATCAAGTCAAGTCCTGGCCCTGGCGGCTTCCCAGTTCTGAGTCAAGTTCTGGCCCTGGCGGTCTGTGATTCCTGTCCTACCCCCTTGTCTGAATCCCTTCTCTGCCCCTCTCGTCTCTAGCCCTTGTCTGCCGCTCCCGCCTGCACTTCGGTCTAGTTCCATCACCAGAGCTAGATAGGTACTGTCTGGTGTTCATTTGCGTTGGTCTTGTCTTGTTTTGTCCTCGCCTCCGTGGGGTAAGTCAGGCCGTCTTGCCATTGCTCCGCGGGGTGTCATGTCTTGTTCTGTCTGGTCCTTGCCTCCATGGGGGTAAGTCTGGCCATCTTGCCATTGCCCCGTGGTGAGTCATGTCTTGTCTTGTCCTCGCCTCCGTGGGGTAAGTCAGGCCGTCTTGCCGTTGCCCCATGGGGGGTCATGTTCTGTCTTGTCTTGTCTTGTCCTTGCCTCCGTGGGGTAAGTCAGGTCGTCTTGCGGTTGCCCCGCGGAGGGTCTTGAGTCCCGGCCCTATGTCCTGTACCCAAGGAGCGGTCCCGGCTCTCTGTTCTGTGTGTGAGTCCCGGCCCTATGTCCTGTACCCAAGGAGGGGTCCTGACTCTCTGTTCTGTGTATGTGTCCATGGTTCCATGTACTTGCTCTCCCGAGACTGAGGCTCTGTTTTCCGTGTTCCTCCTCTCCCTAGCCTATGTCATGTCCATGCCTGGTTCTGGGGTCTGAGCCCGAGGTAAGACCCAGGTACTGGGTCCTTGCCCAGTCTTGGGCTCGGAGTCCATGCCCTAGCCTCTTCATGTCTCCTCTAGTTCTGGGAGCCGATTCCGAGTCCAAGCCCAGACCCTTGGTCCCAGCCTAGTCGTAGTCCTGAGACCTTGTCCAGTTCGCTATTCCCTGCTCCTGCCTTGCTCTCCTGGTATCGAACAATAAACTAAATCTCAGTAACCTCACAAGATATGTCTTGCATTTAGGTCCACCTTTGCTCCCAAAGTCCCCGCCATTGTGACATTTCCAACTCACAGTTTTTCTTGTCGGGTACTTCAATTTATTGTTGGAGTTCTGCCCATTTACCCTGGGCTTCAACCATAAAATCTGATGATTTTCCTTAAGTTGTGAAACATATTTCTTAAATTCTTGACCATTTGTGATAAATATACTGCCATTAAGATTCCATCTCCCCTGCCAGTGAACTGTTAGATCCTCCATTCAGCTTTTCTTTGACTTCTTTCCACCTAATCCCTTTAACACCAAGATACTTTTCTTCAGACTTGACTATAATTTTAATTTTTTCAGTTCTTTTGCTTGTTTGCACTGAACAATTAATTGCATCCACCATAAAAAGCACGAAATCCTTTCTACTCATTGATAGTGTATCCTTATTTTTCATATTACAGCCCTCACAATTCACCAGTTTATTATTCCCTGTATTTGTTTGCTTGACAGCTTCTTTTTCAGCAAATTCTTTCACTGCCTCTGCATAACTGATTCCTTGAGTTACTTTTACATATTGTATCTCAGCCACCTTCTTGCTATAAATGCACCCTCGATAAGCTGTGCTGTGTTCCTCACCACAATTGCAGCATTTCAACCTAGCTCCTGCTTCACATTACCCATATTCATGTTCTTCAGTGCCTGTCCTACATCTTTGTTGTCCTCTGCAGACTGCTGCAATGTGCCCAAATTTCTGACATTTATAGCATCTGAAAGGTGGTGGTATATATATTCTAACCGCATAACACATATACCCCAAGTAAATGTTCGTCGGCAATCTCTCTTCATCAAAGTTAATCAGTACCGATAAACTATCACACTTTTTCCCGTTTCCTATAACTTTCAAACATTTGGCCTCAATAATTTTTGCTCCTTTTATGTTCTGCTGAATCTCATCCATAGTAACTTTTGTTGGTATCCCCAAAATAGCTCCTCTAGTCCACTTTCTATTGTTGGGTATTGAGCAATGTACTTCTTTGCTGTCTATTTTACTTAATCTTATCACTTTGCCTTGTTAAGCACTATCCCAACAAATCACTAATAGCGATCCATTTCGTAAAATCTTTGCTCTTTTAATCTCACCTATAATTTTGTTGAGCATCTTTGTCAAACGAATCGGGTTCCAATCACCAAAAGATGCCCCGTCTTCGCTTAGTTTTGTAATTGCTTTAATCTCATCTTCTTTCCATTGTTTTGCTGTCCTGTTTGATCAACCGCTGACTCCTCAGAGTTTGATATCCCGTACCTCTGCTTTCTTCCCTTCCTCTTTCCATTCCGTTCCTCTTTCCCGCCGACCTCCATCTCTAGTTCACTTCCACTCTCACCAAAAACTTCCTTCAACAACTTGGCTCTTTCCTTGATGTTGTTTCTCTCCGCCATTTTCCAGTGAGCTCCACAATCAGTCGCACTGCAACCAGAGGCTGAACCTTGAAGCTGTTTATGAAGCCAGCGCAAACAAGAATCAGCTGCCTCAAAAGAAACTGGAAAACCTGGAATAAGGAGCATGGACTGGACCGTGAATCAGAATGTGGATTTCTCGGACTGGACCATGACAGTCATTCCATTGACACACCAGTGTACTGAGAAGATTCAAGCAATGTTGGATACCCCAAGGCCAAAGGACATGTCATGTTTGCCATACTTTCTAGGATTTGCAATTACTATTATGCTTGCTGCCAAACCTGGTTATTGTGCTTCATCCCTTGAAATCATTAAGCAGATTGGGAAGAAATGGCAATGGACAAAGCTGTGTGATGTGGCTTTCTAAAAGGTAAAGGAAATGGTGACATCGGACACTATACTGACACATTATGGTCCACATTGTCCAGCGAAGCTTGTCTGTGACGCCTTGCCTTATGGCGTACCATATTTACAGTCATGTCACATGTGATGGAAATGGATGCCCAATAATCTTTGCATCACATTCCCTTACTGCTGCAGAACAATAATGCACACAGATGACAGAGAGGCTTTGAGTCTGGTCTGGGGTGTAAAACATTTCAGCAAGTACTTGTATGAAAGAGTTTACCCTCATCAACCACTGGTGTCCTTTTTCAACCCACAGAAACATGTTCCATTAACAGCAGCAGCACAAATGCTGAGATGGGCTCTGTTTCATGGAAGACACAATTGCAATATTGAGTTCAAGAGGGTACCTAATCATGGAAATGCTGATGGATTGTTCCATTTACACTTGGAAAAGGAAATACTGGAAAAAATTACATAGAAGGACACTCCTCTTGATGTTCTCCCTAATGCAAGCCGGAAGTCCCCCTGTCACAGCAGAGATGATCTAAAGGGAAGCCAGAAAAGACTCCACACTGTCTCAGATCTACATGGCAAATATAAATGGCTGGAATATGCAGCGGAATCTCCAGTTCCCCAATTTTTATCAGTGCCGAGTTGAACATTGCCGGGGGTTGCCTTATGTGGGGATTGAGAGTTGTTGTACCATCCGAGCTGAGGACTAAAGTGTTGGAGGAGCTACAGGCCGGTCATCTAGGCATTGTCAAAGTGAAAGCATTAGATTGAAACTTTGTTTGGTGGCCTGGGACAGATCAGCAGATCAAGTAGCTTGCCATGCAGTGTCCAGAAGATGTCAAGAGCAGCGCCTGTATATCCCTGGGAATAGCCTGCATTACCCCTGGAAGAGGATTCATGTGGATTTTGCCAGACCATTCAGGGGCACAAATTTCTTGGTAGTAAGTGGATGCAGATACAACGTGGCCAGTAGCCTCCACTACAGCCTCATGTACTGTTGCTGTTTTGAGAATCCTCTTCTCAAGGACTGGTGTTCAAGAACACTTAACAGGTGACTAACAGGACAGTTTCAGTCATTCCTGAAAATGACTGGAATAAGACATATTACACCTGCACCATTCCAACCAGCTACAAGTGGCTTGGTGGAAAGGTTTGTTCAGAGTCTAAAGGATGTTCTGCAAGCAATGTCAGCAGAGCACACTACACTGGCACTGAATCAGAAGCTTGCCAATTTGCTCCTTGTAAATTGCAACGTAGGACTCTCCACAACCAACAACACACTACCAGGCTGTTCCTGTGTCATCCCTTGTGCTCACGCTTGGATCTCCTGAAACCCTCTCTCAGAAAGAGTATGCAGGACCAATAGCTGAGAAAAGCTGAGTGCTCTCAATCAAGCGGTCATGTTGAGGGACAACAGGGGTGATTAAATGTGGGTACTTGGAAAGATTAAGGGCAAAGCCAGATCACCCTCTTACACAGTGGAGGTTATGTCTGATGCCATCAGGAGACAACACATTTATCAGTGCCAGAACCCCTTCCTGCTTTCTCATAGTCAGCTCCTACAACCACCATAGAGGAGGTTCCAGAACCTAAGATTGTTTCACAGCCACAAGTCTCACCTGCCAAGCTGAGGGACCCACCTTGTTAGGAAAGACATTATCCCACAAGAGTAAGAAATCCAC
Organism: Mobula hypostoma; assembly: GCF_963921235.1. Lineage (NCBI taxonomy): Eukaryota > Metazoa > Chordata > Chondrichthyes > Myliobatiformes > Myliobatidae > Mobula > Mobula hypostoma. Next base: position 20,022,149 of record NC_086118.1, on the reverse strand, counting down.
CATAGCGATTAAGTTTTTAGACAATTAAGTCTTTCCTGAATGTGATAATTTAAACTGTACTATGCTGTGGATGTCTACACCAAGTAGTAGTTGTATTATATAGTAAACTGTGTATATAGTTGAGACGCGTTCTATATTGAGTTGGAGTTTATTGCTAGACATGTTGCATATTTAATATTTGAGTAATATTGTAAATGTATTGTTTGATTAAGCACTCTTGGTTGTTTAAATAATTCATTACGGATTATATGTACGTGAATGTCATACATCATTATGCTCCCTGTATTTTGCTTGCACCTCGCTGAAAGTAAAAACAAGGTTTACTCGGATTTCCCAGGCTCCCTTATTTTTCATACAACTAGTTTTATGTTTTGGAATTACAAAACATACCATGTGGAATTCAGACATTCATATTCCATCCTCTTTCAAAATCTTGAGGACATGTATCAATTCACCTTTCAGCTTTCCCTTTTTCAGAGACGAGCCCCAGTTCTGTTCAGTCTCTCATGATATATAATAATAATTGGAATAATTTATTTAATATAAAGATCAAATCTACTTTTGAACTGTCACAATTTAGCAATCCACATGCTGTAGAATAAAATTCCTACATTGCACACGTTTATCAGTGAACAAAATAACTTTATTTTGAACTTCTTTTCTCTCTTCCCAAGAGTTTAATTTTTCGGGGGCATAATCTGGCAGGATATGACATGTATGTGGGAAGACATGATTCCCCACAAGGCAGGATCGCAGTCTCTGCCAGATGGTTGAGGGAAATCCTGACCAGAAGGAGGCTGCTATAAGATGCTGCAGAGTGATTTGGACTGCTTTTGTATGCTGCCTACTGGGTGAAAAGACATAACTTTGGCACAGAGATAGGAGGAGCATATTCTGTCATATTGCCTGGGGAAATAAATTTCCAATGTAAAGGGATAACTTCAAATAAATGAAATAACTGAACTTATAATATAGTTTGATGCAATAATACACAAATACATTTTAATTTGACTTCTTAAAAGAAGAGGAAACAAACAGGGTTTAAAGACAGTGATATTTATATAGTGGAAGCTCTCTCTATGAACGATCAAATGATGCAGCTGGGCCAGATTCAGGATTTAATTGCTGGCCGCCTGGATCCAAAATATCCTTAATAAACTTTTTCAGTTTAGCTGATGTAAGCAGCAATTAAAAAAACTTAAAACACTCTGCCAATCTGCCACCCTGTTCAAAGTTTTTGTCTTATCAAGCTAGAAGGAACAGTTGATCTTCAAAGTGTATGACACATAGAAGAGCAAAATTGGTTCAGCATTATATTAGCTTTGCCACTTTTTAATCAGTGTGTTATAAAACCTTCTCTATCCTGTGCAAAAATCCGTGCAAGTTTGCATCCATTACTTCAGCTGATGGAAATGTTAATTAACTTATGTGGAGATGCAATGCTGCTTAGTATTGGCCCATGAAATCCATTTTCCACAAGTACATGTGAAAACAGTCATTCAATGGAACAGTTGCAGGTATTATTCTCAGCGACAGAAATGAAGCTGCCTCTTGCTGATTCGGGTCACATAATGTCTTGAGAGCCAATTATCTAGTTAGCCATTCTCAGGTCTCTCAACTTTATGTCAAGACAATTGTATAGGAGGTAGAGGAATATAATCTTGGTATGGTACAAAATACTCGTATACAGTACAGTTATTAGACCTTGAAAGAGATGCATTAGTCCTGGATCAGACATGGCTGTGGTAACTTTCATGCTCACTCAGTGTTTGCTTCACTGATGAAAGATTAGAGATCTTATTAAAGTGACAGACCAGACTTGTGGTGGTGACCGGCCTCTTGAAGTTATTCCACTTGTTTGGATTCCTCTATATATCTGAGTGCCAGTTGCAAGGCCAATCGCCATGAAAGTGGAGACTCGTGTGTGAATTGCAGGAAGTTCCTGGGTTTTTCTATTGGTTTTATTTGACAGTGGGTATTACATGATCCAATTTTTAATTTTCTTGTCTGTAATTTATTTATTTGTTTGTAAAATATGTAAATGACTTGGATGGGAACGTAGGTAAGTTAGGTGAGTACGTTTGCAGATGACAATACAGCGGTGTAGTACATAGTGAAGGGTTCAGCAGGCCATGGGCCAACAGGAAATTTGGGTGCATCAGTGGCAAATGGAATTTGAGGTAATATACTTCATACATCCTCCAGAGTAAATGGAGGGGCCAATTTCATCAGCATAATGGAAGACTTGGCAAGTGTAGACTGGGAGCACCTACTTGCTGGTAAATCTATGTATGCACAGGTGCAAGTATGCAAAGGAGAAATAACAAGAGTTCAAAGTCATCATTCTCCTGCAAAGAAAAAACTAGGAGTTATAACTATGGGGAATTCTGAACGTCAGGGAATATTAAGGGCAGGATAAAGACAAAAATGGAAGCATATTACAGGTAGAGGGAACTAATGAGAGGTGGACTGTTATCAGTCTAAAAAGTGTCGGATGTGTTTATAAAAGGACATTAGGAGGACAAAGAGGGATCATGGTAGACAGGATTAAGGTAAATCTGAACACATTGTGAAAGTATATTAAGGACAAAAGAATGACCAGGGAATAAGTGGGACCCATTAGGAACATAAGGAGTAACCTGTTCGTGGAGCCAGGAGGTACAGATAAGGTCATAAATGAATACTTTTCACTAGCATTTACAAAGGAAATTGACTTTGTACTTGGAGAATTCAGTGAAGGAGTAGGTTAAGGTCACATGCATGTCGCAATAAATAAATAAGAGGTACTGGATGCCTTTGTGAGTTTAAAGATGCTCATTACCCCAGGACTGGATTGGATTTATCTGAGGATGCTGCAGGAAGAAAGGAAAGAAATTGGTAACAAACAAGAGAAAATCTGCAGATACTTGAAATCTGAGCAACACACACAAAATGCTGGAGAAACTCAGCAGGCCAGGCAGCACCTATGGAAAGGAGAATAGTCGATGTTTGGGGCCGAAACCCTTTGGCAGGACTGGAGAAAAAAAGCTGATGGGTAGATTTAGAAGGTGGGGGAGGGGAGAGAGACCACCAGGTTATGGGTTACACCTGGAGGGGGATGAGTGAAATAAAGGGCTGGGAAGTTGATTGGTGAGATGAGATAAGAGAAGGAAAAGGGGAAGGGGATGGGAAATGGAGAAGGGGGGCATTACCGGAAGTTTGAGAAATCGATGTTCATGCCATCAAGGTGTTGTTCCTCCAACTTAAGTGTGGTCTTATCACAACAGTGGAGAAAGCCATGGATGGACATATTGGAATGGGAGTGGCAAGTGGAATTAAAATGGGCGGCCAAAAATTGCTGGTGGTCTGCCTGAGATTTCTAAATTATTGCTAGACACAAGCGAGGTACCAGATGGTTGAAAGACAGTGAATGTGGTCTTCCTTTTTTAGAAAGGCAGCAAGAAAAAGCCTGGTATATAGACCCATGAGCCAAATGCTAGTTGAAGCAAAAGTACTAGAAGAAATTCTGGTAATTGTATGATGATATTTGCTTCCTATGCCAGGATGCCCCTTGGTTTTTATTTGCAAATCTTGCTTTCTAAACACAGTGAGCAGCCAATTGTAAGATAAGACAATTATAAGCAAACTTCCAACCAACAGTCGTTTGATGTCTGGTTGTAAATAGGAATCAGTCTTTGATCTTAAAATGTAAATGGATAGAAGTAATCAGACTGAGGACAAATATTATCTATAAAGCAACACACATAAAAATTGCTGGTGAGCACAGCAGGCCAGGCAGCATCTACAGGAAGAGGTGCGGTCGATGTTTCGGGCCGAGACCCTTCGTCAGGACTAACTGAAAGAAGAGACAGTAAGAGATTTGAAAGTGGGAGGGGGAGGGGGAGATCTGAAATGATAGGAGAAGACAGGAGGGAGAGGGATGGAGCCAAGAGCTGGAAAGTTGATTGGCAAAAGGGATATGAGAAGATCATGGGACGAGAGGCCTAGGGAGAAAGAAAGCGGGAGGTGGGAAGCCCAGAGGATGGGCAAGTAGAGGGACAGGGGGAGAAAAAGGAGAGAGAGAGAGAGAGAGAAAAAAAATTAATAATAATAATAATAATAATAAATAAATAAGGGATGGGATATGAAGGGGAGGTGGAGCATTAACAGAAGTTAGAGAAGTCAATGTTCATGCGGCTTTGCAAACAGTCTATAGAATCAGACGCTAGCTTACTATACCTACTTTATTGCTGCTCAGAAGTGTCGTTTAAGACAATGGGTTGTTAAATTTGGCTTGTTACAGAACCTAAAAGTTAACTAAGTTGCTTTGTGATAAAAGGATATCTGAGGAAATATCATATATATGTGAAGTCCATCCCGGTGCATTTCAAATCATAGTTGGGGAATTTAGCCGGGCTTATTTGAAGAAAACTCAGCCTAATTACATCAGCATTTAACCTGTGGCACCAGAGGTCCCAACACACGAGACCACTATTATATTAAGATAAGGAATGGCTGCTGTTCCATCCCCGGACCACACTTCAGTAAATTGGATCACTTGGCTGTCCTTCTGCTACCTGCATGCAGGCAGAGCCTGAGGAGCAAAGCTTCAGAGATTAGGACAACGAAGGAGGCAGAGGACCGACTGTGGGATTGCTTCCAGTTAGTGGACCATGTGTGTTCAAGATCTTATCTGTGGATCCGAATGAATACACCATGGTTGTCACGGAATTTATTAAAATAGTTGCAGATGAGTGTGTCCATGCAAAATCATTCAGGGTCTTCCCCAAACAGAAGCCCCTGGATGAACCATGCAATCTGCAATTTGCAGAGAGCTTTTCAGAGACATTCAAGTCTAGTGACCAAGAAAGCTACAAGAGATCCACGTATGATCTCCAGAGAGCCATCTCATGGGTGAAGTGGCAATTCTGGACTAAATGAAAGATGCTTGACAGTTGTGGCAGGCTTGAAAGCTATCGCCTTTTATAAAGTTAAATCAAATGACATACGCAACAACAGGGCTTCAGTTCTGGACAAGTTCAATGCCTTCTATGCTCGCTTTGACCATCAAAACGTGGAGGAGCCATCACAAACACTCTGACTATCCTATGATTCAGTCTCTAAGGCTGATGTGTGAGCAGCCTTCACGAAAATAACCTTGCCCAGATGGGGTACCTGGCCAAGTACCAAAGGTATGTGCTGATCAACTGGCTGGAGTGCTCACTGAGAGCTTAAACCTATCGCTTCTGAGATGCTCAACTGCTTCAAGAAGACTTCAGTTATAATGGTGCCTAAGAAGAACATGGTGAGCTGTCTCAATGGCTATTGTCCAGTAGCACTTACATCCACAGCGATGAAGTGTTTTGAGAGGTTGGTGATGAAAAATATCAACTCCTGCCTGAGAGGCAACTTGGATCCACTCCAATTTGTCTATCAGAGGAACGGTCCAAAGCAGATGCCATCTTATTGGCTTTTAACTCAACACTGGAACATCTGGACAGCAAAGATGCATACACCAGGATGCTCCTTATTGACTACAGTCCAGCATTCATTACCATTATCCCCTTAAAACTAATCAATAAGCTCCTAGACCTTTGCCACAATACCTCCTTATGCAATTGGATCCTGGACGTCCTCACTTGCATATCCCACTTGGATTGAACTGAGAATAATATCTCCTCCACAATCTCCGTCAACACAAAGCTGTGTGCTTAGCCCCCTGCTCTACTCACTTTACATCCATGACCGTGTGACTAAACACAGCTCCAATGCCATATTCATGTTTGCTGATGTCACCACTGTTGTGGACTGGATCAAAGTTGGTAATAAATCAGCATACAGGAGGGAGACTGAAAATCTGGCTGAGTGGTGCCATAACAACAACCTCTTATAAAGTTAAATCAAATGACATACGCAACAGAAGCATACGGTACAGAAGGTGGCGGTAACGCACCATTAGGCTGGGTGCCAACCACCATAAAACAAGATGGAGAGAGAGAGAGAGAGAGAGAGAGAACAACCTCTTACTCAATGTCAGCAAGACCATGGAGCTGATTATTGACTTCAGAAAAAGGAAATCTGAGGTCCATAAGCCAGTCCTCATCAGAGGATCACAAGTGGAGACGGTCAGCAACTTTAATGTCCTCAGTTTTATTATTTCGGAAGACCTGTCCTGGGGTCCAGCACGTAAGTGCAATTACAAAGAAAGCACGACAGTGACTCTACTTCCTTAGTAGTTGCAGAGATAAAACTTTGACAAACTTCTGTCTATGTATGATGGTGAATATATTGACTGGCTGCATCACAGTTAGAATGGAAACATCAATGGCCTTGAATGGAAAATCCTACAAAAGGTAGTGGATATGGCCCAGTCCATAACAGGTAAAGGCTTCCCCATATCTTAATTTGATGCATGGGGATATCATGTATTCCTTCCAGCACACATGAGATAGCACCCACCCCAGTAAGCCCTAGCGGTACTAATGAAGCCTGGAGAACGTAAGCTTGGGAAAAGACACTAGAATTGCTAAAAAGATTGACTATAGGCAGTCAAAGAGGAATACAGAGACAAGTTCCTGTACAGACAGCCACTGCGGCTTTCCCAGTAAAAACTTTGCATCAAGTTTTTGGACCTTTGACTATTTAGAGTTTGCAGCCAATATGTGAAACATCTTCAGCTGATGCTCAAGGAATTCTGAAGTGACTACTTCAGAACGCTGGGAGGCTGCAAGCTTCCTGGACCAGTCATACTCCCCAACACATTCATCAATTCTTATTAATGTTATTTTTTATAGCCTTGTGGAGGATAGCCCTTAATTAACACCAGATACATGGACTATTTCAGGTTGCTGAAGAGTTCCTGCGCACCCACATAGTGGTAGCAGGTGACCGCTCATTTCCACAGAAGGGAAACAGAGTGTTGGCACAGGGTCTTCCCCCTTTGCCTCAGTATCAAAATCATCAATCAGCCTTATTCCTCAAGTCAATCCCATTCACAGTTTTCTCCTACAACAGCCTCTCAGCAGGGAAGACATGTTCAACAAACCAAACAAGTTCTCTGGAGACTGCCTGCCTTAGGATGAGATATTCAACCACAACCTAGATGGATAGACACTATGTATAGGCCATGGCCTTTAGCTCCAGCTCCTTACCTTTGCAGAAGAAAGTCTAAGACCAAGATACTCCTTCCAGCACAGAGGGAACACTCAGCTGCCCTATTGATACAGAGAAGAATATGAAATTGAGCACACGCCAAAAAGCCTACCTCATCCTTCGCCCACTAAATATACAAAGGGACAGGGCACATCCCCAAACATCCATTCCCTCTCCTGCAGCTCAGGGAAAACAAAATGTAAAGAAGGGGAAGGCTAACGTTAATGTAATGAAAACCGCTCGGGAGAATTTCAGCAACAACTCTAATCAAAATGTTCCATCTGACAAAGAGGATACAAGCATAGTCTTGCCTTTCCATATGACAAAGCTGATACTTAGGGCAAAATTTGACCTTGCTGTTACCAGACATTATAACAAATGCTGCAAGGATTGACTTGTAGAAGTATAAATCTCGCATGGATCTGGCTAATGGCTTCTGGTCACACCCAGTTCTTGAAAGTGACAGACAGAGACTATGTGACTAACATCAATAAATCTCAACTCTGTCATACAAAAGGAGATTTCCTAGGATAACAATGATCAATCAGGGATGTGATTTAACCTCAGAATTTAGACATTAAGTTGATCGAGTAGCATATCCAAAGACCATATATGCATTACCTGTTGAATTATGCTAGAACTTTCACACAGGTCTATGCTCAATTGTTACACGACAGATGTAAACCAGAACAATGAAAAGCCTTTTATTTTACCCCAGAAGATTATGAGGCACCAGAGAAACTGATGAATGCAGTTCAGCAAGCAATAGACCTCTGAACAAGAGAGCTAACAAAATCTCTTGTGCCACAAAGTTGTGTTTCTCCAAAAACTGCTATAGCCATCTGCTATCACAAGGGAGAAGAGACACAAGGTCCCATACACTATGCCTCACATAATTTCATTGAAGCAGAACAGAAATGTACAACTTAGAGTGATGTCTTACCCTGGTATTCCATACACTTATTGCAAAAGACCACTGCAAGGGGACAAAGCAATTATTATACAGAGTTCATGGCTTAAAAAATAGCAATTTACTAGCAAATAAATGGAGAGCTACCATGACTAGATATGGGGAATGATAAATACTTTTACAAGATCACACCTTAAAGTGGGAATATATTCTTGAGAGCTATGACTTTTAATCCTTACCTGTCATGCAAAATGCAGAACCATCTTCTCTACAACCAACATAGAACAACATCCTTTATAGCACGATTCTCAAATATGGTACTGTGATGGAACAGTAACGAAAAGCCAGAAAGCTGGATTAACTCAATTAAAATCCCTGCTCCTAAATGTAAAATTAACTTTTTTAAAAGATGAAGAGAAGATGGCGGCGCGACGCAGCGCGCAGCAGCCACTCCGGAAAGAATATCGGTTATCTGTCGTAGGGTGCCGTGCACAATCCTGATTTGATGGAGATGGACGTGAGAAGCACGGTTGAACATCTGGAGAAACTTCTAAAATGCCCGCTTCGCTGCCGCTGCTACTGTGCGATCGAGAATCTCCGGAGGGGAAGGCCCTGAATCCTTGGCTTTACCTGTTGCTTGGCGGCTGGGGACGGGGTCGAAGTGCTCGGCAGAGATGGTGCTCGGTGTTGGAGGGCTGGATGGAGGCTCGAAGTTTTCGGACAGACTCAGAGTTGTCTGTGGTCAGGTGCTTCCAGAGTGCTGCATCGGCAAGTTTGTGGCGCTGGAAGCTCATGGCAGGGAGAGTTTTTCTTCCTTCTACCGTCTGCACGAGATGATGGGGCTATCGGGATTTTGAGACTTTTTTTTACCGTGCCCATGGTCTGTTCTTTATCAAATTAGGGTATTGCTTTGCACTGTTGTAACTCTTTGTTATAATTATGTGGTTTTTGTCAGTTTTAATCTTGGCTTGTCTTGCGTTTCTGTGATATCATACTGGAGGAACATTGTATCATTTCTTAATGCATGCATTCCTAAATGACAATAAATGAGGACTGAGTGTCCTCATAATCTAATCTAATCTAATATTGGAAACTAAATTTGAACTGCATGGTTTGCAAGTGCATCCATAAGGCAATCATACAACTTAATTTGCGGAGGCTAAATCCGTAGAATTATGTCTAAAACAAGTAAATAAAACAAAAATCAGACATAATATGTGCTGACTCTAATTATGTTAGGGATATGGTAGAAAGAGATGTCCCAATCTGGTCAACCACCGGATGGAGAATTCACAGAGGTAAACTGAAACATAGAAACATTGAAAACCTACAGCACAATACAGGCCCTTCAGCCCACAAAGCTGAGCCGAATATATCCTTACCTTAGAAATTACCAAGGGTTACCCATAGCCCTCTATTTTTCTGAGCTCCATGTACCTGTCCAGGAGTCTCTTAAAAGACCCTATCATATCCACCTCCACCACCGTCGCTGGCAGCCCATTCCACACACTCACCGCTCTCTGCGTAAAAACCTTACCCCTGACATCTCCTCTGTACCTACTTCCAAGCATTTTAAAACTGTAAATCTCCTCTGCACCCTTTCTATGGTTCCCATATCCTTACTATAGAGAGATGATCAGAACTGAGCACAGTACTCCAAGTGGGGTCTGACCAGGGTCCTATATAGCTGCAACGTTACCTCTCAGCTCCTAAACTCAATCCCATGATTGATGAAGGCCAATGCACCGTTTGTTTCTTAACCACAGATCCAACCTGCGCAGCAGCTTTGAGTGTTCTATGGACTCGGACCCCAAGATCCCTCTGATTCTCCACACTGCCAAGAGTCTTACCATTAATACTATATTCTGCCATCATATGTGACCTACCAAAATGAACCACCTCACACTTATCTGGGTTGAACTCCATCTGACACTTCTCAGCCCAGTTTTGCATCCTATCAATGTCCCGCTGTAACCTCTGACAGCCCTCCACACTATCCACAACACTGTCAACCTTTGTGTCATCAGCAAATTTACTAACCCATCCCTCCATTTACTCATCCAGGTCATTTATAAAAATCACGAAGAGAAGGGGTACCAGAACAGATCCCTGAATCACACCACTGGTGACTTTTCTCCATGCAGAACATGACCCAACTACAACCGTTCTTTGCTTTCTATGTGCAAGCCAGTTCTGGATCCACAAAGCAATATCCCCTTGGATTCCATGCCTCCTTACTTTCTCAATAAGGCTTGCATGCGGTACCTTGTCAAATGCCTTGCTGAAATCCTTATATACTACATCTACTGCTCTACCTTCATCAATGTGTTTAGTCACATCCTCAAGAAATTCCATTAGGCTCTTAAGGCACAATCTGCGTTTCACAAAACCATACTGACTATTCGTAATAATATTATGCCTCTCCAAATGTTCATAAATCCTGCCTCTCAGGATCTTCTCCATCAACTTACCAACCACTAAAGTAAGACTCACTGGTCTATAATTTCCTGGGCTATCTTGACTTCCTTTCTTGAATAATGGAACAACATTCACAAACCTCCAATCCTCCAGAACCTCTCCTGTCCCCATTGATGATGCAAAGATCACTGTCAGAGGCTCAGCAGTCTCCTCCCTTGCCTCCCACAATAGCCTAGGGTACATCTCGTCCGGTCCCGGTGACTTATCCAACTTGATGCTTTCCAAAAGCTTCAGCGCGTCCTCTTTCTTAATACCTGCAGGCTCAAGCTTTTCAGTCAACTGTAAGTCATCCCTACAATCACCAAGATCCTTTTCTGTAGTGAATACTGAAGCAAAGTACTCATTAAGTATGTCTGCTATCTCCTCCGGTTCCATACACACTTTTCCACTGTCACACTTGATTGGTTCCATTCTCTCACGTCTTATCATCTTGCTCTTCACATACTTGTAGAATGCCTTGGGGTTTTCCTTAATCCTGACTGCCAAGGCCTTCTCATGGCCCCTTCTGGCTCTCCTAATTTCTTTCTTAAACTCCTTCCTGCTAGCCTTATAATCTTCTGGATCTCCATCATCACCTTGTTTTTTGAACCTTCCGTCAGCTCTTCTTGACAGATTTATAACAGCCTTGGTCCACCACGGTTCCTGTACCCTACCATCCTTTCCCTGTCTCATTGGAACGTACCTATGCAGGACGTCACACAAATATCCCCTGAACAGTTGCCACATTTCTTCCGAAAATTTCCCTGAGAACATCTGTTCCCAATTTATGCTTCCAAGTTCCTGCCTCATATTTCCCCTTACTCCAATTAAACATCTGTTCCTATCCCTCTTAGAGGAGATAGAATTGTGATCACTATCTCCAAAATGCTCTCCCACTGAGAGACCTGACACCTGACCAGGATCATTTCCCAATATCAGATCAAGTACAGCCTCTCCCCTTGTAGGCTTATCTACATATTGTGTTAAGAAACCTTCCTGAACATACCTAACAAACTCCACCCCATCTAAACCCCTCGCTCTCGGGAGATGCCAATCGGTACTTGGGAAATTAAAATCTCCCACCCTGACAACCCTGTTATTACACCTTTCCAGAATCTGTCTCCCTATCTGCTCCTCAATGTCCCTGTTACTATTGGGTAGTCTATAAATAATACCCAGTAGAGTTATTGACCCCTTCCTGTTCCTAACATTCACCCACAGAGACTCCGTAGACAACCCCTCCATGTCTTCCTCCTCTTCTGCAGTTGTGACACTATCTCTGATCAGCAGTGCCATGCCTCCACCTCTTTTGCCTCCCTCCCTGACCTTCCTGAAACATCTAAAGACTAGCACTCAAAGTAACCATTCCTGCCCCTGAGCCATCCAATTCTCTGTAATGGCCACAACATCATAGCTCCAGCTACTGATCCATGCTCTAAGCTCATCTGCTTTGTTCATAATACGCCTTGCATGAAAATAGACACATCTTTCTTTCCCCGCTTTTCTGACTCCTGCCCTTCACTCTTCCGACTGTTAACTCACTTATCTGTCTCCCCAGGCCCTGGCGTGACTACCTGCCTATAGCTCCTCTCTATCACCTCCTCACTCTCCCTGAGCAGACGAAGGTCGTCGAGCTGCATCTCCAGTTCCCTAACATGATCCCTAAGGAGCTGCAGCTCGACACACTTGACGCAGATGTGGCTGTCTGGGATGCTGGGGGTCTCCTGGACTGCCCACACCTGACACCGAGCACAAAACACCGGCCTCACACACATACTTCCTGTCTGTATTCTACACAAATAATCTACCTCGCCTCGACCCGTTATCTCTGAAGCCCTATTGAGCCAAAACCTTTCTACTCTGCCTTCCTCTACTCTGTCGCCTGCTCCTCCAATGCCCGCTCTATAAAGCTGTCTCCTTTTAAACTCTTCTCGCTGTTCTCACTGGCTGATGTCCACACGCATACGCAGTCGTGCCCTGATCAAACCGCTGAAGAAATAACCGTCTTCTTTTAAACTCTTCTCGCTGTTCTCACTCGCTGACATCCACGCGCTTGCACAGCTGTGCCCTGATCTGCTTCCACATTTTAAACACAAGAGATTCTGCAGATGCTGGAAATCCAGAGCAACACACACAAAATGCTAGAGGAACTCAACAGGTCAGGCAGCATCTATGGAAATGATTAAACAGTCGACAACTTGGGCCGAGACCCTTCAACAGGACTGAAAAGGAAGGGGGAAGATGCCAGAATAATAAGGTTGGAAGAAGGGATCAAAGACAGGTGAAGCTAGGTGAGTGGGAAAGGTAAAGGGCTGGAGAAGAAGGAGTCTGATAGGAGAAAAGAGTGGACCATGGGAGTCAGCGAAGAAGGAGGGGCACCAGGGGAGCTGATAGGCAGGTGAGAAGAGGTAAGAGACCAGAGTGGGAAATAGAGGAAGAGGGAAGGTGGCGGGGGGGGGGGTCGGGGAGGAAAAAAAAGAGAAAAAAATTACCGGAAGGAGAAATCGATGTTCATACCATCAGATTGGAGGATACCTGGATGGAATATGAGGTGTTGCTCCTCCATCTTGAGAGTGAGAGTGGCCTCATCATGGGAGGAGAGGAAGACATGGAGGAGGTCAGTTGGGGAATGGATATAGGAATTTAAGTGGTTGGAAATTAATCAGGAAATTCTACTTTTGGCTGTTGGAGCAGAGGTACTTGACAAAATGGGTATCCCTATTTATGTCGGGTCTCGTCAATGTAGTGGAAGCTGCACTAGGAGCACCAGATTCAACAGATTCACAGGTGAATTGTTGTCTCACCTAGAAGGAGTATTTGGAACCCTGAATGGAGGCGAGAAAGAAGGTGAATAGGCAGGTGTAGCATTTCTCTTGTTTGCAGGGATATGTGCTAGGGTGGAGATTAGTGGGGAGGGACAAATGGACCAGAGAATCATGGAGTGAGCCCTCTCTGATGAAAGCGGAAGGACGGAGGGAAGGAAAGGGTGTGTTTGGTGGTAGTATCCTGTTGAAGATGGTGGAAGTTGCAGAAAATGATGCGTTGGATGCAGAAGCTCATGAAGTGGTAGGTGAGGACAAAAGGAACCTGTTAAGTCAGTGGGAAGATGGGGTGAGTGCGGATGTCTGGGAAGTGGAGGAGATGTGAGTGATGGCAGCATCAGTGGTGGAGGATGGGAAACCCCATTCTTCGAAGAAGGAGGAAATCTCTGATGTCCTGGCAAGGAAAGCTCCATCCTGGGAACAGATGCAGTGGAGGTAAAGGAACTGAGAAAAAGGAGTAGAATTTTTACAAGAGACAATGTGGGAAAAGGTCTAGTCAAGATAGCCATGGGAATCGATAGATGTCAGTCGGCAGTTTGGCTCCAGGGGTGGATACTGAGAGATCAAGGTTGGGGAGAGAGGTGTCAGAAATAGACCGTGTATTTATGTACCAAGTTGATGAATTGATGAGCTCAGCATGTGTGCATAAAGCAGCACCAATGTAGTCATCAATGTAGCACAGAAAGAGTTGGGGAGCTATACCAGGGAAAGCTTGGCACATAGATGTCTCTGTGTAGCCAACAAAAAGGCAAGCGTAGCTGGGGCCCAAGTGGATGCCCATGGCTATCCCTTCAGTTTGGAGAAAGTGGGAGGAGCCGAAGGAGAAACTATTGATGCTTGGGACTGGTTCTGCCAGACAGAGGAGGGTGGTGGTGGAAGGGAACTGTTTGAGTCTTTTAATGAGAAAGAAGCAGAGAACTTTAAGGCCTTCTTGATGAAAGATAGCAGTGTATAGGGACTGGACATCCATAGTGACAATGAGGGGTCAGGGCCAGGGAATTGAAAGTTGTTGAGAAGATTGAGGGCATGTGAAGAGTCGTGGATGTAGGTGGGAAGGGACTAAACCAAGGGGGATAGAATGGAGTGAAGGTATGTGGACATGAACTCAGTGGGGCAGGAGCAGGCAGAAACAATGGGCCTAGCTGGACAATCATGTTTGTGGATCTTGGGTAGAAGACAGAAATAAACAGTATTGATAAGGGAGCTAAGAATTTGGTAGCAGTGAATGGGACATTTCTTGATTTGATGAGGTTAGTGATGGTATCCATATTTGCTTCCACATTTGTCCATGTGGAAGAATATTTATGAATTAATATGGACTAGACCATTAGTACAGATGTTACACATTCTGCGGCATATTGCAGGCCTCTTACACGGCTATGGTAATAAACTAATTAATAATCAAGTAAAACAAGCTGCTGGTACAAACTACGTAACAAATAAAAAATAACCAAGATAATGTTTTAAGAATTCTGGATACTACTAAACCCAAAGCCAAAGGATTTCTAACATGGTACCATAATGAAGCTGATTGTGAAGCTAAGGTTTGGGTATGCCACCCTGAAAAATATAAGAAGCAAATAACTACTGCCCACAAGGGGAAAGCACTGAATCAAGAAGTGCACCAGGGATTTGGATGCAATCACAGTGATGGACAAGAGATTTATGTGAAATTAGCCATATTATACTGGTGGCCTTGCACGTTAACTGATTGTAAGTGATTTAGAGTGAAGAGTAAAGATGACTGGTCTATAATAAAGGAGCAGTCACAGACCAGCTCCTATAAGACAAACAAGACCAACTGCACCAATGCAGGTGTAGCAACTTGATTATACAGGCTTATTTCTGGCATCCCCAGGCAACCTACCTTATCAGAAACCTAATAAGTATTTTCTTGTGATAATTGATCTTTGTTCGGGATATACGTTGTTAGTCTCCACAACTCCTTATAGTGAGACTACAACTGTCACAGCACTCCAATGCTCCATACTCCCACACACTCAATCAGGGGTCTTCCTTCATTGGTAAAGCCTTTTAAGCCATTTGTAGACAAACTGGCATACAAGTGGAGTACAACACTCCATTCCAGATGCAATTGAGTTGCATGGTGGAGTGAAGGAATTAAGAGGTTAAAGGGTGGCAAGATTGGTTTACACTAGAGGAAAAGTAGGCTACACTTGTCCCTTATGACCAACTGTCTGAAAATGAAGTGTTAATTATGAAAATAGGAGTACTCAAGAATGTTACATCTTATTTCTTAAATGAACATTGTCAACCTAAATACGCCCCGATCACTAACTCAGATCAACCATTACTTATATTTGATACAACTCTCCTCAAAGAATTGATGGAGTTTATGGGAATTCAAAAGGAAGTAAAAAAAAACCTGACGAGTTAGTTTGGAGACCACAAAAAGGGACTATATCCAGGAAAAGAAATTCTTTAAAAGTAATTCCAACCCTAGTTTCCTTCCTAGATGGGAATATCTTGTCTTGTTACCTTTGTTATCAACAATAGGACTATGGTAATCAAGAATAGGAGGGGGAACAAGACTGCTAGAATAAAACTGTTTCTGTAGAGAACATCAAATTTACCCCTGCAGGATTTACTCCCTCAGAATGAGTAAACATTATAGAGTGGATTCCGGTTAATTGGTACACATTGGGACCAATACATTTATGTCCAATTAAGTGGCTGCCCCAGTTAGCTGAAGTTTCACTGAAATTGTTAAAAAAGTATAAAAAAGACAAGCTGCCATTTAGCTGAGTAATAAATTATGTATTTAAAGAAAATACAGAACAAATTAGAACACAAGCAATGCTACTACACTACTATAAAATTGTGTATTAGTTCCTAACAGTAATCGATGGAAGCACTTATCCAGTTTATGCTGCCGTGTTAGAAACATAGAAACATAGAAAATAGGTTCAGGAGTAGGCTATTCGGCCCTTCGAGCCTGCACCGCCATTCAGTACGATCATGGCTGATCATCCAGCTCAGAACCCTGTACCTGGCTTCCCTCCATACCCCCTGATCCCTTTAGCCACAAGGTGTTCTTTTGATTGACTATAAACAAACTGCTCAGGAGGGTAGTATAAGACAATGGATTGTTTAATTTGGCTTGTTTCAAAAGAGAAAAGTTGTCAAAGTTGCTTAGTTCAAGGAAGTTTTCAGATGAGGTGGATAATATCATTTAGCATTTCAAATAACTTATGTGTTAATGTTGGAAGTTTTATGTACTCAGCAAAGTTAGACTCACAGCATTAATTGTAGAACTACATCTCCAAGATGCTTTTAGGCCTTTTGTATTAAAAGAGTGTTAAGAAAATATCATATATTTGTGAAGTCACCCAAGTGGAGAGAAACTGTATAAATGTAGAGAGCAGTTCAGTCTTATTAGGAATGGGGTAAGGAACATCAAGAAACATGGAAGAAACACAAGGTGAACTAGAATCTATTCCTTTGGTTTTCATTTCTGTGACAGATGATTCGTTTGTCTGCATCATCGGTATGTCTTGTTGGTGTATAGGAATTTTACCTGTGCTTTGGAAATATTTTGCCCTTTATGTTTTAGAAATGCATTGTATTTTAGAAATATTTTATAATTTGGAAATATTTAAGACTGAAATCCTCTGTGAGTTCAGATGTGTTTTAAGAGTGTTGTTTGGATTTTAATGTGTATCACTGAAAATAAGTGAAAAGTGTTTTAAACTACTTTGTTAGCTGATGGTATCTTCTCCTTGATAGGGAGAGGGAACCCACTATTCAAATAGGTATTGGCAGCTAACCCTGCAATGGTGAATAAACGCAGAAGTGAACTAGTCTTTGAAATTGGGCTGTAGCGGTATAATCTCCCTTTAGTGCAAGTAATTATAGCAGGGCTTAAGGTCTTTGTTTGAGTTTAGAACTTCACATTCAGCAAACCTAATACCATCGCAATTGAAGATCAATTGAAAAGACAAGGACTAATAAGTGGAACCCAGCATGGCTTGGTCAAAGGCAGATTCTTTCTAACCAATTTGATTGTATTCTTTGCGTAAATAACAAGATGTATTTTTGAAGGCAGGGTAGCAGATGTTATTTACATTGATATCAGTAAAGGCTTTGACAAGGTCCCACTTGGGAAATCAGTTTAAATGGCTAAGGCCAAAATGGATTCAAAATTGTTTTGGCAATAGGAGACAGAGTGTGACGGTAGAGGGTTGTTTTGCCTGTCACTGGTGGTGTCTTACAAAAACTGGTGCCAGGACTCTTGTTATTTGTAATAGATTTGAATGAGTTGGATAGAGATGTGGGAGGCAAGTCTGCAGATGAAATGAAGATTATAGAGTTGTTAATAGTCATATGGTGGGACAGATATTGGTGTTTTGGAAAAATGGCTTGAAAAATGGCAGAGGGAGCTTAATACATGAAAATGTGAGCTGATGTATTTTGTGAGTATTAATGAGGCTAAGACACACACAATGAATGTTAGGGACTTCGACAATATTGAGGAAAAGTGGGACGTGGGAGTACATGTCCATAAATCCTTGAAGGTGTCAACACAGACAATGTGCTTAGCAATGCATGCGAGAATACTGGCCTTCATTAATTAGGACACTGAAAAAGAAGTAGGGAGGTTATGCTCCAAATTTGTAAAACCTTGGTCAGACCTTACATGAAGAACTGTGTGCACTTCTGGTCATCAATGTATATAAAAGATGTGATAGTGCTGGAGAAGCAGCAGTGGAGGTTCAACAGGATGTTGCCTGGGGTGGAGTAGTTTAGTTATTGTATGAAGAGAGTCTGGAGATGCTGGGTCATTCCTCTCTGGAGTGGAAGAAGTTAAGAGGAGGCATGATTGTGGTATATGAATTTAGAGCTGGTAGAAGGAAAGTTCTTCCCACGTCAGAAGTAGATAAAACTGGAGGAGGTAGGTATTGGGTAAGGAGAAGGAGATTTAAAGAGGATAATAAAATGGGGCTTCCTTTACTCAGAGAATAGCAAATAACTGGAATGCATGAAAGAGCGTTTGAAGCTGGTTGCTGACAGAATTTTAGAAATGTTGGATGAACACTGAATCACTTAGACACGGAGGATGATAGAACCTGTGTTTATCCCATTAATTAGTGTGGATAAGTTGAGTTGAAAGATTTCTTTCTACACTGATTCTATAATTACTGAAGAACATGCATGTACAGAGGGAGCTTCAGGTGCAAACGCATAACATACTGAAAGACGTGACACAGGTGGATAGAATGGTGAAGAAGCCATTTTGTGTGGTTGCTTTCATAAGCTAAGGCATTAAGTATAAGAGTTGGATGTAATGTTACAATTGTACAAAACTGTGTACAGTTCTGGTTGCCACAATATAGGACAAATATGATAATGTTACAAAGAATGCAGAAGAAATTCACCTGATGTTGTCTGGATTAGAGAGCATTTTTACAAGAGACATTGGATAAACTGGTTTATTCTCACGGGAATTTAGCGGTTGAGATTTATAAAATTTTGAGAGGTCTGAGAAGTCTATAGATATGATATGTAGTCAGCCTTTGTTCCAGATGGGGGAGGCTAGAACTAGAAGGCGCAGGTTTTAAGGTGAATGATGTTCGCTTTGACCGACAGAACATGGAACCACCTCCACGAATCCCCACAACACCTGATGACACTTCAGATTTCATTTTTCTGTGGCTGATGTGAAAACGTCCTTCAGGAGGGTGAATCCATTGAAAGCATTTGGCCCAGACAATGTACCTGGCTGAGTACTGAAGACGTGCTAATCAACTAGTTGAAGTGCTTATGGACACCTTCAACCTTTCACCTCGGCATCTGCTTCAAGCAGGCTTTAATCATACCAGTGCCAGGAAAAACATGTTAAATTGACTCAATGACTATTGCCCATTAGCTCTTACATCCACTGTGACGCAGTGTTTTGAGAGGTTGGTTATGAAGCATATCAACTTCTGCTGAGCAATGTCCTGGATCTGCTGCAATTTGTCTACCACCACAACATGTCAACAGAGCCATTTTACTGGCTCTTCACTCAGCTCTGGAATTTCTGGACAGTGAAGATGCATACATCAGGATGCACTTCCTTGACCACAGCTCGGAATTTCATACTATTATCTCTTCAAAACTAATCAATAAGCTCCAAGGCCTAGGCCTCAATCCATCCCTGTGCATCTGGATCCTCAGTTTCCTTACATGCAGACCCCAGTCAGTTGGCAACAACATGTCCTCCATAGTCACCATCAGCACAGGTGCACCACAAGGCTGCGTGCTTAACCCATGCCAACTCACGTTATACCTGTGCCAAACCAGAGGTGGCAACAATGGCATATAGGATGGAGATCCAAAATCTGGTTAAATGGTGCTACAACAATGACTTATCGCTTAACATCAGCAAAACCAAAGAGCTGATTATCAACTGCAGGAGAAGGAACCCAAGGTGCATGAGCCAGTGGTCATTAGGAGGTTGGAGGTGAAGAGGG
Source organism: Mobula hypostoma (assembly GCF_963921235.1). Taxonomy (NCBI): domain Eukaryota; kingdom Metazoa; phylum Chordata; class Chondrichthyes; order Myliobatiformes; family Myliobatidae; genus Mobula; species Mobula hypostoma. Next base: position 20,002,356 of record NC_086118.1, on the reverse strand, counting down.
TCGGTAACTTTAAGTTCCATGGTTTTATTATATCAGAGGATCTGTCCTAGGATCGACATATACAGTATTGTGCAAAAAGTCTTTATATATATATCTATATATAGGGTGCCTAAGATGCCTAAAATCTTTGCACAGTACCGTATCTGTCAATGTGGGGTGGAGAGTGGGTTTGTAAATCTGGTGGGAGCAAGGAATGTTGGGAAGGCGGACCTTTGGAGGGTTAATGGTGCCTAACGGTGACTCCTTTGCTGGCCTCTTCAGAAACAGCGCTACTTCCATCTTTAATACCTCTATTTTTCCCTTTCAGGGCTCTTTTGAAGGCCCTGACCTGGAGTTACATGCTGACTACAGATCTTTGTGAGAAATGGGGTTCCATAACTGGCCATTGTTCAGCATGCCAAAGGCTTGGCCTAAGAGTCCAGCTCGAATTCGGAAGCCTAGGATTCCGGGGCTCTGGGGATGAGTGGATCGAGGGTTGGTGTCATGACAGGAGACCCAAGTGTCATCAGGGGAGTTGGGATATCTGCTGTGTGACTGGAGACCTGGGATCTTCAGGCACAGAGCTCAAAAAAAGCGACATAGTGGAATTTTAACATCGTAAACCAGCAAGGTGTTTGTTATGTCTCCCTGCTTGCTGGGAAAATGGATTCACCTCTTTCTCCCTTATTAGGGAGAGAGAATCTTTGGTATGTTGAATACTGGATGAAACGCGAAGTCTTTGGGGTAACTGCAAGTCTGTGTATTTGCTATTGCTTTGCTCATGCTTGAGTGCTCGGTGGTGGTGCTGATGCTTGTTTTTGCTGGTGGGGGGAGCGGGGATTGTTGCTTGCTGCCGCTTACGCGCGGGAGGGGGGAGTTGGAGGGGACTTCGCGGTTCTAATATATAACTGTCGTTCATTCTTTGGGGCACTCCTCTGTTTTCATGGATGATTGTGAAGGATGTATATTGTATACATTTCTCTGACATTAAATTGTACCTTTAAACCTTTGAACGTTTGAATGGTGAGGGTGGATTGCCACAGGAGAGACATGGGACAGGTGTCAGGGTGGTGGGGGTGTGTGGTGATGGCGCGGGTGCTGCCACTCCCATCCCTGAGTAGTACAGGGCAAGGAAATTTGATTCCAAAAAATTGATTGATTGATCTTTACAGAATGTCTCTTTGGTGCTTCCTGCTCCCTCGCCTTCCCCCTTTCCCTTTTCCCATCCATGATTCCCCTCTCCCTGCCCCCTTCCCACTGTCAGTTCACAATACAGACCCATATTAGAATCATAGAATCAAGTTTATCATCACTCACATATGTCATAAAATTTGTTTTTTTTTACACGACAACAGGACAGTTCATTACATAACATTGCTAAAGTACCTGCAAAAGTGTTAGGCACCTTAGCTATATATATATATATGTAACTGTGTGACGGTTGAATCTTTTTCATTATCGTTAAAAGTGTACTTAGGCATCCATCTGGGTAATGCTAAGAATAGTTGTCTGTGCCTTTAAGTGGAGAAGGTGATGTTATTACGCATGCGCGGGATAGTGGGGAGACCATTTTTGTTTTCTGCAGAAGAAGCTGGTGGGGCTTTGGGATTAAGTTCCTCCCAGAGATACTGGGCATGGTGAGGAACGGTGAGTGTTAATTGACGATATCCATGTGAATTCCTTTATGCTTGTTGCTGAATCGAGAATATCGGTAACTTGACATGTTTTACATGTGGATGCTTTAGATTTCCACGAGTGAAGGCATCGGCGCTGGACAGCGTGGCTTGTGCAAAGTTCCTTACGGGCCAAGTAGGTCAGTCTTCCTGTAATTTAACTACCAGGCAATACCTTGTAAAATTTGTGCTGAAGTGTACCTTTTGTCTAACTTTATTGTATCATGACTGATTGTGAATGTAACCGCATAACATGAATGTTTAGTCTCTGCTTGGAAGCTTAGCACGTGTGCACTAAAAGGGAGTAGACGTCTTAGATGAGATGTATTCACTTACATTTTGGCTGCTATGTATAAGGTACAGGGTTGGTGGAATTCTAATGTTGTTTGTATTGTGTTCCTTCAGAATTGCCACTACCCTATTAGTTTTGAGTTAGTTCTGTATTAGTTTCATATTAGTTTTGTGTGGTTTGCTTTATGTATTTTTATACTGCATACGCAATTCGTCGATACAAAAGGATGTGGATCGAAAGTTAACCTGAGATTGTAATGGCAGGAACTGGTTGTAAATTCGTTCGTTTTGTTTTGAGACCTTCTTCTGGCATGAAAACATCTAAAGCAGATACAGGAATTAAAACCCCAAAAAAGTATTTGTTGTCCTGAGTGTGTACTTTTCCCCAGGCTACTATATATATACGTACAACCTTTGCATGGTACTGTAATTATCATCACGTCAAAGGCACAACAACACCTTTACTTTCATAGAAGTTTGCATTGGTTTGGCATGTCATCTAACACTTTGATATTCTTCTATAGAGGCACAGTGGAGAGTATGCTGACTGGTTGCATCACAGTCTGATATGGAAACACCAATGCCCATTAATGACAAAGTCTACAGCAAGTGATGGGTACAGCCCACACCATCATAGGGAAAGCCCTCCCCAACATTGATCACATTTATAAGGAGTGCCGCCACAAGAAAGCAGCATCCATCGTCAAGGACTCCCAGCATCTGGACAAAGTTCTCTTTTCGCTTGTATTCTTGGGCAGGAAGTACAGGAGCCTTGGGTCCCACCAGATGCAGGAGTAGTTATTACCCTACAACCATCAGACACCTGGGCCAGCGTGGATAACTTCACTCAACTCAATTCTGAATGACAAGCTCACATTCAAGAGCTCTACAATTCATACTTCAGTATTATTGACTTATTTATTTGCACAATTTGTGTTTCTTGCACATTGGTTGTCTGTAGTCTTTGTTTATGTCCAGTTTTTAATAAATTCTACTGTATTTGTTTAACTTTCTGTAATCGCCTGAAGGAAATGAATCACAGGGTTGTATATGGTGACATATATACACTTTGATAATAAATTTACATTGGCTTTGACTTTAAAAAAAACAGAGATCAAGGGGCAAGTCTTTCACACAGAGGGCAGTCAATATGTGGAATCAGTTGCCAGAAAAACTGATAGAAGTAGATAAAATCATCATGTTTAAAAAGCAAGTGGACAGGTATTTAGGTGGAAAGACATTGAGGCATATAGGCCTAATGTTATCATGGATGAGGTGGCCATGAGGACCAGTTTTCAGTATAACGTCAGGATTTTTGTTCATGCCTCGATTTTAAGTCTGTGTTAATTTGATCTCAGATGCTGGAGTCCTATATTCATCATTGTTTTATACTTAAAAGCTTGTGTTTTAGATTTTGGAAATGCATCTGTTCTTTGTTAGCTTTCATTTATTTCCCAGGTCCTGTGCACAGACATCAAATCTCAAATGGGGAATTTCTTCCTTTATTCAGGAGTATGGAAAACTGATGTGGTTCTCTCCTAATGTTTTAATCTAAAAGTAAAATTTTAGAACATTTTTCCCCAGTCCATCAACATAATTACTGCAAATCTTTTGTTCTACTTGTCATTTAAAAATCATTTAAATCTACTTTTTAATTTATTTGTGTTTATTCATAGGTATATATTAAAACATTTGCTCACTAGGTCTTTTGCAATTGGGGGCGATCTCTACAAGTTTCAAATAGCTTTTCCTATACAAGGTTTGAATATTTATCACTAGTTGCTTGAAACATTAAAGTGTCATTAATTGTAACTGTTTTGTAAAGAGAACAGCGAGTTTCTTGAGAATCCTTGTAACTGTGAAAGAAACAAATAAAATCAATATGACTTTACATCCACGTGTCCGAGACTCTTGTATGTGAACATATAAAGGAAAAATAAAGACCATCATTCTCATTGAAATAGATGTTAAATTATTTACTTTGAGTCCAAATGTACAGGACTCTTTAAGATTAGGATTCTTTAAGTAATTCGTTTTTGAATAAAATTTGAACTCCACTTTTTCACATTTGCCTAATATTATGATTTGATGAGTTAGAAATACAGTGGAAAGACATACATTTGCATTTCGACACTCCAAAAGATTTCCAGCCAATGACTACTTTAAAATATTATTAAAAATGTAACGTTGGAAAAGAGGAATCCAAACTGTATGTTGGTATAGAGCAATCTTCACCAATAACCAGATCACCAGTTTTAATTTTGTAGGTTGGTTGATAAATATTGGGCACGTTCTCCAGTTATTTTGTTCCTTTATTTGTTCTATTAGCACTGCTGTCTCTCTCTGTTGTTTAATCTCTTCCACCTTGCAACCTACTTCAGATATTTATGTTTGGTTTTCTCCTCTCCTTCTTTCCTTTTTCTTCACCCTAAGCCTTATGCTATTGTTAAAACTTCCCAGTTGTAATTAATGTAAGATCATTGATCTGAAATCGTAATCTTGATTTTCATTTTGTTGATGCTGTCAGTGTACTTATTGTTTATGTTTAGCAGAACTCGCTGTATCATTTTAAAAATAGGGCTGGATGAGGCTTGATTTAATATCTCAAGCAAAAGGCTGAACCCAGCAGTCTCTCAAAAGTGCACTGAAATGTCAGTATAGATTTGGTATTCCAGTCACTAGATTGGGACCTAACACTTTAACTTGATTGAGAAATTAGATTGTGTTAAATGAAAGCAAAAAAAAAACAAAGGGCAGAATGCTGATTGATTTATCCTCAGTGGTGCAGACAAAACTAATAGTCAATTGGAAAGTCAACATAAATTAGTTAAGGGTAAGTAGTACTTAACTGACCTTATCATGTTTTTGATGGTTTAGCAGAGCAAGTTGAAGGGTGCGAAGTAGCTGATGCTATGTAAAATAAATTTCAAAAGGTATTTAATGAAATGTCACATAATAGGCTTGTTGGCAAGTTTGAAGCACATGAGACAACAGTGGCGGTAGCTGCATGGATATTAAATAGAAACAGGGAGTCATAACAAAGAAGTGGCTTCTGGACTGGAGGAAGATATGCAGAGATGTTCTCCAGGGTCCATTCTGGGAACACTGCTTTCCCTTATATGGTTATTCATAATGTACTCTGAAAGTTCTGGCGACACTAAACTTGAGAGTGTGGCAGACACTGAGGGTAATTGTTCTGATGGAGAGCTGAGTGGGTAGAAATAAATATGGTTGAATATGATGGATGAGGAAAGGCAAAACAATTTAAACAGTTCTTAATGGAGATTCAAGAATTTGGAGACCAAACTCTACAAAGTACACAACCTTTGAAGATGACAGGGAAAAATATTGTCAGCATCCTAGACTTTATAAACAATGGCATGGAATGTAAAATAACAAGGGACATGTGCTGAATCTAAATAAAGAGTAGATGTGGACACAACAGCCCGCTTCTGACCACCAAACTGTGGGAAGGATGCAAAAGACTTGGGACGTAAATAACATGTTAGTAAAGTTGTCCAAAAGAGGAGGGACTTGGTGGATGGTCTGAAAAAGGCTGGGACTGATGATGAGAAGTGAAGTTCGCCATTGGAATTGCTTCACAAATAGGTCTTTGGATAAAATACATGTAACAATGTCCTCATATCCCATATCTTCATGGGATATCCTATATCCTATATGTTTATAGTTCACCATATTCTCTCCTGTATTTTCTCCCTGCCTTCCTCTTACTATGGTTTTGATTTCCATTTTTAGTAAAGTCAAGTATAAAGTGCTCATTTGGTACCTCGCTTTTGTTACTGCTTCCAAATGTAGATGTCCTTTCTGGCCACTAATTAGCATTATTCATCCTCACCATATTACTTATATCCCGATAGCAGATTTTTCAATTTCCTTTTAAATCTCCTGTCAAGGCTCATATCCTTGTCTTTTGTTCTTATTTCTTCCATATTGGCCCAGATTCTTGCTCTGCGTTTTAACATGACTCTAATATGTTCACATAAAATACTGGAGCAACTCTGCAGATCAGGATCCTTCATGAGTCCTAATGAAGGGTCTCAGCCCAAAACATTGACGATTCATTTCCCTTTGTAAGATGATGACAATTGCACTCCTGCGTGATTTCATAAGGTAAGAACCAATGAAAAAATGTAGTGGAACAAATTTGCAAGGAATTAAAGAGTTACAAAACCCATTTAGTAGTAACAAAGAGAGATTTGTCATAACTGAGTTCTTCCAACATTTTGTGTGTGTTGCTCAAGATTTCCAGCATCTGCAGAATCTCTTGCTTTTTCATACCTACTTCCCATGATTAGAATGTGTCCATTCAACACTCATAACACCTCATTTTTGAAAGCCATCTCTTCTTCAGTTGTAATCTGTCTACTAATCTTTGATTCTCATTTTCTCTGGCTGGATAATTAAACCAACGGTCTCCTAATTTAACATTATAATTTTGTATATTTTTCTTTGCCTTTTTTTTCCAGAGTTTAGCCTAGCCTTTGGATATCATGATCACCATTCCCTAAATGTCTCTTCAATGACACTTGCTATACTTGAAAAACTTTGCTTCTCAGAATTGTATCCAGCACTGTTTCCTTTTTGATTCTTCTGGAAATGATTGAATAAATTCCTGAAAATACTTCAAAAATTCCTCTTCCACTCTACTCTTTATATCATTACTACCCAATCTAAACAAACATATTTGAAGTCTCCCTTTGTTACTATTCTATGGTTTTTGTAACTCTCTGTAATTCATTGCAGATTTGTTCCTCCATATTCTTTTCATTGGTTCTTAGCATATGAGTTCACAGAGGAGTGCAATGGCTACTCGGTCATTTTTTTACCTAAAATAATTTTGTACAACCTGTTAATGATGTACACCCACTATTCTCCAGCATTGCAACATTCTCCTTGACCAGTATTGCCATACCTCCTCTTTTATTTCATTCTTCATTTTTCTTGAATATCTTGTATTAAGGAGCACTGAACTCCAGCCTGTTTCAAGCAGAGTTCTGATCTTTGTCAAAGCATCCCAATCCCGCGTGACGGACTACACCTGCACCTCAGCCATCTTATTTACGCGGCCTCATCCTTTTGGGAGAGTCCAAGGCGTAGCCAGCAGGGCTGTTGCTTCACAACACCAGCAGCTCCAGTTCAAATCCTGAACCCCGGCGCTCGCATGCAGAGTTTACACACTTTCCCAGTGACCATGTTGGCTTCCTTTGACTTACGGTTTCTTCCCCCGTGTGTAAGTAGTATTAGGAGGGCTTTGATAGGCGGAATGGGGAAGGCTGGTGAGGGAATGGAATTGTTCTGTGAACTGGCATAGATGTGAAATAGACTCCTCCTGCGTCTTTAGGAAATATGAACACGACACATAAGCATTCACTTAGATCTTCCTTCTCTCAGTCTTAGCTTCACTCAACGCAGTACTGAACTCATTCAGTCTTTTTTCAGTGTTGAGAGATTTGCCTGCAAAGACGTTGGACACAGCAGTGCTCCAGCCTGTGCAAGTCCCATTTCTTCCACAATTTGTCTCTATTGTTCATCCCAGTTTGGCAAAAGAATAAATCAAGGAAGGTAGTGCACCCGTGGCTGACAAGAGAAATTAGGGATAGTATCAATTCCAAAGAAGAAGCATACAAATTAACCAGAAAAAGTGGCTCACCTGAGGACTGGGAGAAATTCAGAGTTCAGCAGAGGAGGGCAAAGGGCTTAATTCGGAAGGGGAAAAAAGATTATGAGAGAAAACTGGCAGGGAACATAAAAACTGACTGTAAAAGCTTTTATAGATATGTAAAAAGGAAAAGACTAGTAAAGACAAATGTAGGTCCCCTACAGACAGAAACAGGTGAATTGATTATGGGGAGCAAGGACATGTCAGACCAATTGAATAATTACTTTGGTTCTGTCTTCACTAAGGAGGACATAAATAATCTTCCAGAAATAGTAGGGGACAGAGGGTCCAGTGAGATGGAGGAACTGAGCGAAATACATGTTAGTAGGGAAGTGGTGTTAGGTAAATTGAAGGGATTAAAGGCAGATAAATCCCCAGGGCCAGATGGTCTGCATCCCAGAGTGCTTAAGGAAGTAGCCCAAGAAATAGTGGATGCATTAGTGATAATTTTTCAAAACTCGTTAGATTCTGGACTAGTTCCTGAGGATTGGAGGGTGGCTAATGTAACTCCACTTTTTAAAAAAGGAGGGAGAGAGAAACCGGGGAATTATAGACCGGTTAGCCTAACGTCGGTTGTGGGGAAACTGCTGGAGTCAGTTATCAAAGATGTGATAACAGCACATTTGGAAAGCGGTGAAATCATCAGACAAAGTCAGCATGGATTTGTGAAAGGAAAATCATGTCTGACGAATCTCATAGAATTTTTTGAGGATGTAGCTAGTAGAGTGGATAGGGGAGAACCAGTGGATGTGGTATATTTGGGTTTTCAAAAGGCTTTTGACAAGGTCCCACACAGGAGATTAGTGTGCAAACTTAAAACACACGGTATTGGGGGTAAGGTATTGATGTGGATAGAGAATTGGTTAGCAGACAGGAAGCAAAGAGTGGGAATAAACGGGACCTTTTCAGAATGGCAGGCAGTCACTAGTGGGGTACCGCAAGGCTCAGTGCTGGGACCCCAGTTGTTTACAATATATATTAATGACTTGGATGAGGGAATTAAATGCAGCATCTCCAAATTTGCGGATGACACGAAGCTGGGCGGCAGTGTTAGCTGTGAGGAGGATGCTAAGAGGATGCAGGGTGACTTGGATAGGTTGGGTGAGTGGGCAAATTCATGGCAGATGCAATTTAATGTGGATAAATGTGAAGTTATCCACTTTGGTGGCAAAAATAGGAAAACAAATTATTATCTGAATGGTAATAATAGGAAAAGGGGAGGTGCAACGAGACCTGGGTGTCATTATACACCAGTCATTGAAAGTGGGCATGCAGGTACAGCAGGCGGTGAAAAAGGCGAATGGTATGCTGGCATTTATAGCGAGAGGATTCGAGTACAGGAGCAGGGAGGTACTACTGCAGTTGTACAAGGCCTTGGTGAGACCACACCTGGAGTATTGTGTGCAGTTTTGGTCCCCTAATCTGAGGAAAGACATCCTTGCCATAGAGGAAGTACAAAGAAGGTTCACCAGATTGATTCCTGGGATGGCAGGACTTTCATATGAAGAAAGACTGGATGAACTGGGCTTGTACTCATTGGAATTTAGAAGATTGAGGGGGGATCTGATTGAAACGTATAAAATCCTAAAGGGATTGGACAGGTTAGATATAGGAAGATTGTTCCCGATGTTGGGGAATTCCAGAACGAGGGGTCACGGTTTGAGGATAGAGGGGAAGCCTTTTAGGATCGAGATTAGGAAAACCTTCTTCACACAGAGAGTGGTGAATCTGTGGAATTCTCTGCCACAGGAAACAGTTGAGGCCAGTTCATTGGCTATATTTAAGAGGGAGTTAGATATGGTCCTTGTGGCTAGGGGGATCAGAGGGTATGGAGGGAAGGCTGGGGCGGGGTTCTGAGTTGGATGATCAGCCATGATCATAATAAATGGCGGTGCAGGCTCGACGGGCCAAATGGCCTACTCCTGCACCTATTTTCTATGTTTTCTATGTTTTCGATCCCTTGGAATCTAAAGAAGGACTATAATTCTAGTGCTGAGGGTAATGTGAACTAACTGAAAGAGAACATTAGGAGTTCACTCTGTTCATCAAAGCATATCCTGGACCCTCATGATGATATTAGATGCTTACCAAAGTGCAAAAATGTTCCACTCACTGGCACTGACGTCCCTTTCGTGATAAGTTCACAAAAACAGCATAACAAGTTTCTAGTGTACCTGAAGAATCTAATCAGGCGCCTTGTTCCATTGACTTAGTTTAACACATAGCTTTACACCACAAATACTAATGAGTTGTACTCCATTTCTTAAGTTTTTGCAATTTCCTGCTTATTCTCATACTTTATTACGATCTCGGCATTTTTGAGTTCTTCATCTCCTTCAGCTGGACATGCAGCAATGGGTGATAAGAACTCAGGTCTGGCAACGGATCTTCTGCATGTCCTGTACCCTTGATGGTGCTCCACCCTACGGACCTTGTCCTTCCAGGTTATTTTTTTAAATGACTGAACATTTTCATTATGATGTGCATTCCATGATATTGAAACAATTATTTCTTTGTCGGGGTCTCCCTCCTCCCACCACCGCGCCCCTGCCACCATTTGCAACATTTATGGGGAATGTTGCAGATGAAGGGCTGGAAGCATTATTGAGGATCCCAACCATCCTTTCTTTGAACAATTTCTTTGAACCACTGCCAACAGAAGAAGGTACAGAAACATTAGGAAGAGGACTGCAGACTGGTTAACAGCCACTTCTCTCAGGCTTTGAGATTCATGGACACCTTGCCACCACCAAGATCTTATCACAAGGACAGCGAACTGTTCACTGTACTGTTTACAATTTACCTGTGGTGAACTTTAGAAACATAGAAACATAGAAAACCTACAGCACAATACAGGCCCTTCAGCCCACAATGCTGTGCTGAGCATGTACTTTAGAAATTACCAAGGGTTACCCTCTATATTTCTAAGCGCCATGTACCTATCCGGGAGTGTCTCAAAAGGCCCTACTGTGTTCGCCTCCACCACTATCGCTGGCAGCCCATTCCACGCACTCACTACTCTCTGCGTAGAAAACCTACCCCTGACACCTTCTCTGTACCTTCTTCCAATCCTTCTACTGTTAGCCATTTCAGCCGTGGGAAAAAGTCTCTGACTATCCACATGATCAATGCCTCTCATCATCTTATATACCTCCATCAGATCACCTCTCATCGTCCGTCACTCCATGGAGAAAGGGCCGCGATCACTCCTCAATCCAGGCAATATCCTTGTAAATCTCCTCTGCACCCTTCTATGGTTTCAACATCCTTCCTATAGTGAGACGACCAGAACTGAGCTCAGTACTCCAAGTGGGGTCTGACCAGGGTCCTATATAACTGCAACATTACCTCTTGGCTATTAAACTCAGTCCTTCGATTGATGAAGGCCAATGCACCATATGCTTTCTTAACCACAGAGGCAACCTGCGCAGCAGCCTTGAGTGTCCTATGGACTCGGACCCCAAACTCCCTCTGATCCTCCACACTGCCAAGAGTCTTACCATTAATACTATATTCTGTCATCATATTTGACACACCAAAATGAACCACCTCATACTTATCTGGGTTGAACTCCATCTGCCACTTCTCAGCCCATTTTTGCATCCTATTGATGTCCCGCTGTAACTTCTGACAGCCCTCCACAATATCCACAACAACCCCAATCTTTGTGTCATCGGCAATTTACTAACCCATCCCTCCACTTCCTCATCCAGGTCATTTATAAAATTCACGAAGAGCTGGAGTCCCAGAACAGATCCTTGAGGCATACCACTGGTCACCGACCTCCATGCTGAATATGACCCGTCTTCAACCACACTTCGCCTTCCGTGGGCAATCCAGTACTGGATCCACAAAACAAGGTCCTCCTGGATCCCATGCCTCCTTACTTTCTCAATAACCCTTGCATGGGGTACCTTATCAAATGCCTTGCAAAAATCCATATACACTACATCTTCTACATGCTCTACCTTCAACAACGTGTTTAGTCACATCCTTAGAAAATTCAGTCAGGCTCATAAGGCATGACCTGCCTTTGACAAAGCCATGCTGACTATTCCTAATCATAGGAATATGCCTCTCCAAATGTTCATAAATCCTGCCTCTCAGGATCTTTTCCATCAACTTACCAATCACTGAAGTAAGACTCATTGGTCTATAATTTTCTGGGCTATCTCTACTCCCTTTCTTGAATAAGGGAACAACATCTGCAACACTCCAATCCTCTGGAACGGCTCCCGTCCCCACTGATAATGCAAAGATCATTGCCAGAGGCTCAGCAATTTCCTCCCTCACCTCCCACAGTAGACTGGGTACATCTCGTCCAGTCCTGGAGACCTATCCAACTTGATGCGTTCCAAAATCTCCAGCACATCCTCTTTCTTAAAGTCTATATGCTCAAGCTTTTCAATCTGCTGTAAGTCATCCCTACACTCGCCAAGATGCTTTTCCATAGTGAATGCTGAAGTAAAGTATTCATTAAGTACCTCTGCTATCTCCTCCGATTCCATACACACTTTTCCATTGTCACACTTGATTGGTCCCATTCTCTCACATCTTATCCTCTTGCTCTTCACGTACTTGTAGAATGCCTTGGTGTTTCTTTAATCTTGCTTGCCAAGACCTTCTCATGGCCCCTTCTGGCTCTCCTAATTATTTTTAAACTCCTTCCTGCTAGCTTTATAATCTTCAAGATCTCTATCATTACCTAGTTTTTTGAACCTTTCATAAGCTTTTCTTTTCTTCTTGACTAGGTTTTCAACAGCCTTGGTACACCACGGTTCCTGTACCCCACCATCCTTTCCCTGTCTCATTGGAACGTACCTTTGCAGAACGCCATGCAAGTATCCCCTGAACATTTGCCACATTTCTGTCGTATATTTCCCTGAGAAATTTATGCTTCCAAGTTCCTGCCTGATAGCTTCATATTTCCCCTTACTCCAGTTAAACACTTTCCTAACTTGTCTGTTCTTATCCCTCTCCAATGCTATGGTAAAGGAGATAGAATTGTGATCACTTTCTCCAAAATGCTCTCCCACTTAGAGACCTGACAACTGACCTGGTTCATTTCCCAATACCAGATCAAGTACAGTCTTTCCTTTTTCAGCTTATCTACATATTGTGTCAGGAAACCTTCCTGAATGCCCCTAAAAAACTCCACCCCATCTAAACCCGTTGCTCTAGGGAGATGCCAATCAGTATTTGGGAAAGTAAAATATTCCACCACAACAACCCTGTTATTATTACACCTTTCCAGAATCTGTCTCCCTATCTGCTCCTCGATATCCCTGTTACTATTGGGTGGTCTATAAAAAATACCCAGTAGAGTTATTGACCCCCTTCCTGTTTCTAACTTCAACCCAGAGACTCTGTAGACAATCGCTCCATGACTTCCCCCTTTTCTGCAGCCGCGACACTGCGTCTGATCAGCAGTGCCACGCCCCCACCTCTCTTGCTCCCCACCACTGTCCTTTCTGGAACATCTAAAGCCTGACACTCTAAGTAGCCATTCCTGCCCCTGAGCCATCCAAGTCTCTGTAATGGCCACAGCATCATAGCTCCAAGTACTGATCCACACTCTAAGCTCATCCGCTTTGTTCATGACGCTTCTTGCATTAAAATAGACACATCTCAAACCATCGGTCTGAGTGTATCCCTTTTCTATCACCTGCCTACCCTCCCTCTCGCACTGTCTCAAGCCAATCGCCCCTTTCTCCGTCTCTCAGTTCCATTGTCACCCCCCAGCAATTCTAGTTTAAACTCTCCCCAGTATCCTTTGCAAACCTCCCTGCCCCCTTGGTCCCCCTTGGATTCAAGTGTAACCTGTCCTTTTTGTCCTTTTTGTACAGGTCATGCCTGTCCCAAAAGAGGCGCCAATGATCCAGAAATTTGAATCCCTGCCCCGTGTTCCAATCCCTCAGCCACGCATTTATCCTTCACCTCACTCTATTCCTATCTTCACTGTCGCGTGGCACAGGCAGTCATCCAGAGATTACTACCTTTGAGATCCTGCTTCTCAACTTCCTTCCTAACTCCCTGTAGTCTGCTTTCAGAACCTCCTCCCTTTTCCTACCTATGTCATTGGTACCAATATGTACCATGACCTCTGGCTGTTCACCTTCCCACTTCAGGATATCGTGGACGTGATCAGAAACATCCTGGACCCTGGCACTTGGGAGGCAAACTACCATCCGTGTTTCTTTCCTGCATCCACAGAATTGCCTGTCTGACCCCCTAACTGTAGAGTCCCCAATTACTGCTGTCTTCTTCCTTTCCCTACCCTTCTCAGCCACAGGGCCAGACTCTGTGCCAGAGGCGCAGCCACTGTTGCTTCCCCCAGGTAGGCCATCCCCCCAACAGTACTCAAGCAGGAGAACTTATTGTTAAAGGGACAGCCACAGGGGTACTCTCTAGCATCTGACTGTTGCCCTTCCCGCTTCTGACTGTTACCCACCTATCTGTCTCCCCAGGCCCCGATGTGACTACTTGCCTGTAGCTCCACTCTATTACCTACTCACTCTCCCTGACCAGACGAAGGTCATCGAGCTTCCATAATGCAGTCCCTAAGGAGCCGCAGCTCGACACACCTGGTGCAGATATGGCCTTCTGGGAGGCTGGGAGTATCCTGGACATCCCACATCTGACACCCAGTACAGAACATCGGCCTCACAGACATACTTTCTGTTTCTATTTCTCACAGGTGTGAAGAGAAACCAAGTTATCGGAAGATTGATGCTGATGAGAGAGATAAGGGAGACAAATGGAGAAACGTTCAAAATGTTAATGAGAGAGGAGAGAGAGATAACGAAAAGAGACACTAGTCCGAGTATTGACAGACTGGTTGCTTTGAACCTGAACTGTTTGAAGTTTGATGGACAGACGATACCCCAGCAGGGGGATAAAAAGAACAGGTTCGCTAAGGCATGACACCACGAGATCACGAGATAACGAGACCCTGGAAAAGCGGTGTGCCCCCACAAGTTGGTGGAAGTTTGGAGGTCTGGTCGTGGGACCGACCATAGATGCACAGGGTGAAAAGGTACGATTGGCGGGAACCTGGTGTGTGTGTCCGCCCTTGCCTGGGTGCCGGGTTCATCGCGGAAGAACGGTCGTATCCGGAATAGAGGGGTCACAGTCGGTGACCACAGAAGACATTAAAAGGGTTCGCCCGAAAGCTAACTGCGAAGAACAAAGGTCTGTCTGAATCAGATTTGCATATCATCTCTCTCTCTCTCCAATGGCACAACAGCGATTACTGCGAACTGTACCCAGCTGAACTGAACTCTGCGTCACTTGAGACTAATCATTTTACCCCTAGACTGCAATAGAGCTTGGTTGATTCCTATTACCCTAGTTCTGTGTACCTGTGTGTTTTATCATTGCTAATCTGTTGCGTTTCTATCCTTACGATTAGAGTACTGTGTTACTTATTTCTTTAATAAAACTTTCTTAGTTCCAGTAATCCAGATTCCAACTAAGTGGTCCATTTCTGCTGGTTTGGCAACCCAGTTATGGGATACGTAACGCAAGTCACCTACCTCGCCTTTACTACATGCATTTTGAATTAATATTATATTTATTAAACTATTTATCGTATAATGTTTTGGTTTGTGTGCTGTGTGTGATATATGTTGTGCAAGTGCCTCGTTGTCTGTTGGAATATTGATTTATTTGGTTGTGTATATGTACAGTCAGATAACAGTAAACTTCAATCTGATCTTGAACCTTTTAAATTTCTTAGAGGTTAACATTAGCTCATTTCAGAAAAGGTAGAACAACCTCAGTGAAACTTGATCCTATACTAGAACCAGAAGAAAAGCCAGTATTTTTATATTTTCAGCATAAAAAACTATCACAGAGAATGTTAGATGGATGTCCTTAAAACTAGTGGAATTTTGAACTGAAAATGCTCTCCCATTTCTTCAATGAATGACTGAGCAGAGATGACCAAACTTCTTGACCCGCAGGATACAATTTCATTTTGAACTATCTTATACATAAAGTTAGAACATGTCAAAAAATAAGTCCAGCACAGATCAATTAATATTACCATGCTAAGATGTAATAATGGGTATCCTAAAATGTATCAATTCTGAATATAGAACAATATGACACTAATTCAATTTAACTTCTAATGATTAACTTCAGCATTGTCAACAATTCCTGGGATTAGATAAAGATAAGGAAACAATGGAGTGAAAGTTGCCACAATATCTGAGAATGTTTGTCAATATAATTTTGAGAAAACAAATACCTATCAAATTCATATTATATTTAGTGGGAATCTATGTGTATGAGATTTAGGATGTTGTGTTCTACATATGGTTGAACTGGAAGGTTAATGTAGTACTTACTTTGATTTTTCTAAGAACTGGATGATTTTGGCAAACTTAAGAACTTTGATCTGGCAATGGTGGTATCATTTTCTTTGAATATCTCTCAGGATTGAGGGTGAATTGTTTTCACTTCATTTTTGTAGGTTCTGAGTTGGCTGATGAAGAACTGTAGATTCTTCCACAGGTAGGGCAGAAGAAAGCTGACACAGTGGGTGGTTGCTTATGTAGAATCTTGGTGTGCTCTAGATGTGTAGCTTCAAAGTTTTCAACACCTTCCCCATTCCTCCTTTACTTTGAGTAGAACTGAGCCAGAGGCTCCCAGGAGTCAGTGGGGATGTCGCATTTCATCAAGAAGGCATTGAGGGTAACTAAAGGTTCATTTCTGGGTTGATGGCTGGTGTTGGTTCATTCATTCTTCTAGTGAATACAGACTCAATTTCCAGATAACGTCTGCTGCAAAGAGTCCTGGTATCAGAATCTTATGGGAGGGTACTGCTGTGTAATAGACCATGGATTTTTTTTTGCCAGGTCTGAGCTCCTGATTTTCAAATGCACTTTTCTTCAATCAACCATGGGCTATGCTAGTGCATTGAAGGCAGTGGTGAATTTCATCATCAATATCTACTTTCACCAAGAGGTGGCTCCCAAGTTAAAGGAAATGATCCACATTTGCCAACATTTTACCATGAATATATTATTGGAGGGCAGTGTGTTACTTGATAATGGGTTTATAAAGGGCTTTAGTTGTGTTGTGTTGTGCTGGTGCGTGGCCAAGTGGTTAAGGTGTCAGTCTAGTGATCTGAAGGTCGCTAGTTCGAGCCTCAGCTGAGGCAACGTGTTGTGTCCTTGAGCAAGGCACTTAACCACACATTGCTCTGTGACGACACCGGTGCCAAGCTGTATCAGCCCTAGTGCCCTTCCCTTGGACAACATCAGTGACTTGCAGCATGGGCAACTGCCAGTCTTCCATACAACCTTGCCCAGGCCTGCGCCCTGGAAACCTTCCAAGGCACAAATCCATGGTCATGAGACTAACGGATGCCTATAAAAGGGCTTTAGTCTTGAGCATGTGGGTAGGTACATGGATCAAATTGGTTGAGCCAGCCAAAATGAGAATGATTAAAAGACATTTAGAATGGTTCATGGACAGGGGAGGTTTAGAAGGATATGGGACGAATGTAGTCAAATGTGATTACATCAGGAAGGAAACTTGGTTTCATGGATGAATTGGGCCGAAGGATCCCTTTCCATTCTGCATAACTGTACAAACCTAAAACTCTGATTATGAATGTAAGGACTATTTCTTCATATGCTTTGGTAATTTAATTGGTAATGTTTTGCTACCTGTTTTTTCTATCATAGGTAAACCCTCCCTACCATTCAGCACTTCTACATAGAGCATTGTCTCAGAAATGCAGCATCCATCATGAAGGACACCCCCACCCAGGCCATGTTCTCGTCCTGCTGCAGCCCTGAGGTAGAAGGTGCAGGAACCTCTGGAGCCACACCGTCAGGTTCAGGAACAGTTATCACCCTTCACTATCAGGCTCTTGAACCAGAGGGGGTAACTTCTCTGAATTTCACTCCGTCACTGAACTGTCCCATAACTTAAGACTCACTTTCAAGGACTCTTCATCTCATTTTCTCATTATTTATTGCTTATTTATGAATTATTATTAGTTTCTCTTTTGTATTTGCACAGTTTGATGTCTTTCGCAAATTGGTTGTTTGTCTGTCCTGTTGGGTATGGTCTGACATTGATTTTATTGTGCTTCTTGGATTTACAATGTATGCCCACAAGAAAACAACTATCATGGTTATACACGGTGACATATATGTACTTTGATAATAAATTTACTTTGAACTTTTGAACTTTTAATCTCCTGGAGTTTGTCTTTTAAGCATTACCTTTACAAGGACAGGTAAACAGGACAATATATCATCTTGGACCTCTTACTCCAAAATGGCAGCATTAAAAAAAGATTATATTAAAATTAAATGGGATTAATTGTGGAGATTGTGCTTATTTATAATAGA
Organism: Mobula hypostoma; assembly: GCF_963921235.1. Taxonomy (NCBI): domain Eukaryota; kingdom Metazoa; phylum Chordata; class Chondrichthyes; order Myliobatiformes; family Myliobatidae; genus Mobula; species Mobula hypostoma. The sequence continues at coordinate 19,984,363 of NC_086118.1, read as the reverse complement.
CTGAAGAGCGTTGACCTTAATCCATCAGAAATTCTACCATTTAAATGAGAGATATTCAGTTATAAGTGCTCAAGTAAGTTACTGCTTCATAAAAAGTGGAATTTACTGAGTGTCTATGTACAGAGGATTAAAAGCATAAAATGGTTATTATTTTAGTTCCTCTCCCCATATGTGCAGCAGTTTTTTTTTGATTCATACAATCTATTTATATTCTGTACACCTGAACTGGTTGTAATCAGTTCAACAGTTCTTAAAAGAGAAGTTGAACTGGTCTGTTCCAGTGACATTCTGTTACCACCCCGAACAATTGAAATTTATCAAGATAAACACACAGCCCAACAAGCCTGAAAGACAGCTTTGTTCAGCTTACTCCTCTTTATCAAAAGAAGTCTCAGTGACAGGATGATGTGGCATTTAAACATGGTTATTCCCTTGAGTAAAGTATTGTCAAGGCTCTGTAGCCTAAGAATTCAATTGTGCTGGAAAATACATTGTAGGAAAGCAATGCATCAGGGACTTATACTAGATTGACCTACTGTTGATTGCACCTGAAGTCCATGCATGCACATCAAGAAATGATTGCAACTATCGGACAGTCCCAATTGGGCTGCCTTGTGCGATAGTGCACATTCACACACACACACAAAAAAAACGGTTTTAGGAGTCTTTAACATCAATTGAATCACTTCAGTCTTGATTATACTTAGGCTTTCAACTCTAAAAGGAAAGGTACTCAAAACTGAACCTATTCTGAAGGACTAGGAATGTTTACTGAAGCCATGATAAATGTGAGGGTGTCTGGATTCTTGAACCTTGATGCCTTAGCTGAAAAAGTGATGGAGGGAGAAAACAGAGATTTCTACAACATCTGAGATTCCAGCAAGATCGCCAGAGCAGAAATGAAGTGTCACTGGGACAACATGACCAGAGAAGCCAACAGCAGGACTAATATCCCAAGCGCTTTGGAAAAATGCTGGAACTATTTTTCATTGCCTAAAGGTCAGTGAGGCAGCACAGTGATGCAGTGGTTAGCACTGCTGCCTTGGCTCCAGGGACCCAAAGGTAATATTGTAATTCTCTGTAAAATCTTGACTTCTGGCCAGAAGATGTTTTCATCCCTTCTTTCAGGCTCTCCAGCCAAGGAAGGATGTCTACAGGCTCACACCACCTGAACCAGGTAACACTGGAGTTCCATTTCAACCATTACAAAGGCTCCAAATAACAAAAGAAGGCCATCTTCATCTCAGAGTCACTCTCAGCTTGCATGGGCAGCTGTCAGTCCTCCTCAACAAAAGGAACATATTTCCGACTCATTCCTTCAATAAACCTCAAATAATTCAAGATCCACATATACAGTCTCAGTTGGAGAGAAGGGAAGCAAAAATCTCTAGATGTTGGACACTCAAAACAAAGATGGAAAATACCAGAAACACTCAGCAGGTCAAGCAGTGTCCTTGGAGCGGATAAGCAGTGTAAACATTTCATGTTAAATACTCAGTATCTTTCAGTTCTAATTTAGGGTCTTTGACCAAAGTATCACATCTGTTGTCCCTTTCTACAGATATTGCTTGACTTGCTGACCGCTTTCAGCAATTACTTTGCTTTGGAGAGATAGGAGATTGGCATTCTGCTCTTACTCAGCCCCTCTTTTCTTTACTTGGCTCACAGTTTATATTGATAGTTATATGTTGCCCAAAGTTGTATAGAAGGCTTCAGGTCAGCGTTGTATCTGTACTGACATAACATCTTTCTGCAATGCACACACATCATCCATGGAAGGATGCAATTTGTCTTGGAAAATAGGCAGTATAATGTTGTGACTAAAATTCCTGATGATATTCTGTGTAACTAATAACAATAAAAGGATGGGATTATGCAATAAAACTCTTCTTCCAATCATCTTCTAAGTGAAAACAAGACCTGACTAGACTTGGAAATGATTCTGCAAGCTTTCTTCAGGATGTAATGTCATGAAGGAGCAAATTATTTGCTTTCTGCAGGGTAGGAAATTTGCTTTTTGATACCAGTACTGAATGCATGCAGAATATTGGCTGTGGGTTATACACCTTACTGTGTCTTCACAAATTTCATAATGTTTATTTTGGGCCTCTTTACCTTGTTACAGCTCCTCTCTTCAGTGCTTTCTGGAACTCACATTGGAATTAGATGACAGGAATCCTGGGGATTTCCCTTGTTCCCAAGGGGTCAATCATTTGTCCAGTCCAATGCAATGATGGAAACTTGGCAGATACAATGGGCTGCCTCAGAATGAAGGAATTGAATGTGTGGATGTGAGTATATCCAGTGAAGGATATTTGAGGTTGTAGTCAGATCACATTGAATGGCAGAGCAGGACTGGGGATTTGAATTTTTCAGATTCTATATATTCCTATGCCTGCATCTGGAATCACATTTATTGCAGGTAACGGAATACAAATCTCTTCCTATGGCTGCTTGGGTCAAAGCCAGTGAAAGACTTGTCCCTTTATTAGTATTGCTTAGGCACAACATGTCTACTTAAAGATTAAGTTACTTATTTTTAATTTGTTCTTGGATTTTGAGTGAAGGACCCATCAAGACAATTTGCCTCTCTCTACTTGCACTAAAAGCTGATTCCCATTTCAGTAGAATAAATCGTTTCAGCAATTTAATATTTGTTTATAGTTGTTTGCTTCTCCTGATCGGATGGCTGTGCAGATAAAATGCCCTAGTTTATTTATGTGCCCCAGAATTGCCTGGAGCTGATGACCCAAATCTGTGCCTGTTCCCATGATCGGACGACAGGCACACTGGCCAAATTCACATTACACAGCAGGTTGAGATGACAGTGTGATCTGATTAGTGCCCAGTCCTGATGTGACTGCCCTGAATGATTTTACTGCCAGTGACTTCGGCTGGAAGTTTACCTTCCTGAAATCTGTGTGTACCCGATATGCATGCCTAAATTGTAGTTCCAAAAGTTTCAAGTTTTCTAACTTTATAGTTTCACAGAGTTAACCTTCCTGTTATCAGTAAGAATGAGAGCTCAACAAGAATCATAACTTTAAACTGATGCTGTAAACTGAGTCTTCAATGGTAAAGAGGCTGCATGGTATAGACAATCCAGTCTCAGACCAAGAGCTCAATTGGAAATGACTGTGTACTTTTTGTGAAGTACTTTGGCAAATTGGTTCAATTTTTTTCTGATATACCAAGGTACAGTGAAAAACTTTGTTTTGCATGCCATCCATACAGAGTGTTCCATATATCAGTGCATTAAGGTAGTATAAGGGAAAACAATAGCAGCATGCAGAATAAAATGCACTTACACTCATCTATTTCGCAGAGTCACCAGCAGAACCATTAGTTTTCCTGGGAGAAGGCAGAAGAATGGGGTTGAGAGGGTTAATAAATCAGCCATGATGGAATGGTAGAGCAGACTCAATGGGCGAAATGGCCTAATTCTGCATTTATTTCATAAGGCATGACAAATGACAAAATCCCTTTAACAATCGTTGCTTCCCCTTCTCTACTTTATTCTGCAATCAGACTAAGCAGTCCAATCCAATCAATTTATTCTTCACTGATATTTAGGCCCTTCCCAGCACACAGAGACAGTGCACCAGTTCCCAAATCTCGATGTATCTACTTCCACACAGAAGACTGAATCAAGATATTTTCACACAGAAGTGATCTACTTATAATGCTTTATGCAACAGAAGATTTCCACATTCTGAAGTTCTACCAAGGTTGATCCTTAATGCTTCCAGGAAAGTCATCAGGGAGTAGCCTCTGTTGTTCAGCTGATGAATCCTGTCGATCACCATGGCTAATAGCTACTGAATACTTAAGTATTTAAGTATTTAACTTTATGTTGTCGTTTAAAGATAAATTAGATAGCTATATGGACAGGAAAGGAATGGAGGGTTATGGGATGAGTGCAGGTCGGTGGGACTAGGATAGGGTAAGAGTTTGGCACGGACTAGAAGGGCTGAGATGTCCTGTTTCCGTGCTGTAATTGTTATATGGTTATATGGTTAAGGGTGACATTCCCTGGTTTCAGAACGTGAGTGAGAGAAGAGGAGGTGGAAGGAGAATGCCAAGCCAAGGAGCATCTAATTGAACAATCTTTCCTCTGAACATTGTATCTAGTTTTGTATATTACAGAAGCTAACAACAATCCTGTTAAAGAACATGAATAGTCTTACTGAAGGAAGTAATATGGCTGCAGCCAGTCTGTAACTCTCAATAAAACTTTAATATGTTTATTAGAAAGTAACTCGTTCATCTCTGGCTTTCCATTGCTTTCTCTGCCAGTATTACCCGTTACTTTCTTTAACCTTACAAGTACCCAACAAATTAAACCCCTGTGATCTTCGATGCATTATTTGTGGGTTGAAATTCCAAAATAGACTGACATCTGTTAGATTCCGTTTGTGCAATGCATGTCAATGCCACTCCGGCAAGTGAATATTGGAGTCTAAAGGTCACAGAATGATGTAGAGAGAACATTGTTTTGTTTCTTGCACGGCATTTTCTATTTTCGTTATTCTTCCAGGCTTGGGTCATAGAAAAGCCTTCTGAAAATTGAAAATGCTTTTAGACTTCGATACAATATCTGCTGGAATGTAAAAGATTGAATCAGAGATCTTCTCAACCATTTAAATAATTGGTTATGGAAGAGGAGGAACAATGGAATAAGGTGGGCACTTGGGACTATCCTTTGCCTCTGAGTTGGAGGCCCACACTGTGCAATCACCATATTATTATTGAAATATAAGGTTAAGTAAGCATAAAAAGAACAGTGACTCATTTCGAAACACCAGGTTTCAAAATAACCTTTTTATATGTAAGTATGTGGGGGTATTTTTCACTTTTTTTTTGTAAACAGATCATTTGCAGTAAACACGGTCAAGGTCAGGTGAAGCATATTTATAACATTGCCATATCAATCACTAAGCCAAACAGATTGTGTTTGTTTCCTGGTTTCTGAGCTGGCCTCAGGCTGAGACTGTGGGGTCAGGAATGTGGAGAGGGAGAGTGGAGCAGGTATCTCATTTGAAGTTCTTCTTGTTGAAAAGCACATGTAAGCTGATGTTACGTGAGAAGAAAATCATGCTTAGCTGCAAACATGTCTTGCTGCTAAACACCACACCTGTGAAGAAAGTCTTGCGGCCGGCAGTGGAAAGCTTCTGTCACGTGTCAAACTTCCCTCCAGCGTGAGTCAGCGTTTTCCATAAAGGCCAGGGGCAAATAAAGAATGCACTGGGCTGTGCAGCGGGGATCCGCCTATCAGCCACTGTTCAATGCATTTACGACTATCACAACTCATCGGGCTACAGCAATGTTTCCAAAGCAAATGGAGCTGAGGGTCTGGATTCTCCAAAGAACGGTTACTTTAAATTATATGAGGCCATTAACTTTCCTTAACAGCCGATTCTTTCGCTTAGGTGACTACCAGAGGTCACTCATTTAAGATGAGAGGGGATACTGTAAGTTCAAAGGAGATATGGAGGATAAGTTTTTTTGCACAGAGAGTGGTGGGTAGCTAGAATGCACTGTTAGAGCTGTAGGTGCAGGGAAACACAATAGTTATTTAAGACATTCTTACATAGCATACGAAGGTACCAAGAATGGAGGGATGTGGACATTGTGTAGGCAGAAGGGATTAATTTATGCTGTTCAGCACAAAATTATGGGCTGGAGGGTCTATTCCTGTGCTGCTCCGTCCTATAATTTATGTTTTACTAGCTTTTTCTGGAAAGTCTCAATATAGCACAGTTGCATCCCTGAATGCTGATATTAAAGCACTTCTGCCGAAGAGCACTAGATACCAGCGCAGAGCCATCTTGTCTCTGCGAACGACTGCCGCACAAACAGTTAAACTCTGTAGCAGATAAACATGGTTGTTCAGTGTATGAGCCTAGATAAAAGATGGGATACATTTCAGCCAATGATATTGCCCCTTCACCCCATATTTAATTCACATTGTACATCACTGGATTTTATTTTCCAAATACATTCCCAGCAGAGATGAAGATTAATGAAGTAACAACATCACTAACACATAAATGAATCTGTAGATCATGCTGGTTGCTAAGTAGCAAGCATATCCCCCGAGACTGTGGATAGAACATGAGGTAATGCTGTGTTTGCCTCTATGCCATAAGTTACTCGGATGTGCTTTCTGGGGGCAAAGAAAAAGTAGGATGTGCAAAGTAATAATCTGGTATGTAGATTTGGAAGAAAACCAATAAAATCAAAAGTGGTACACCTCCTCCGAATTACAACAGGCTTTTAGTATTCCCCTTGTGAAATGTGGCTGTATGGCTTTACAGTTAAACTTATACCACCACTATAATACTTGTCTGCATATTCTGTTTAAATTGTCATTGTAGGCCACATTCCATTGAAGCGCACAATATGAAGTGATAATTAACAGAAATCATTCAGCCTGTATAAAAATGCAGTCAAATAGATTATCCACTTTAGTGGGGGATTTAATCATTTTTTGTAAAAGCAGGTGTTTTACAAATTAAGTCCTGAGCATTACCTCCAAATTAAAGTAAATCTTAAAAATATGTCACTGGGTCATTTTGTAAAACCAACTCAGCACTCAGTTTTCACCTTGCTGCCTTAATCAACAGCTTGCTGTTAAATACACCAAATAATCTGTCACCATACCCATAAATGATCACACGTTCAACACAATGGTTTATCTGAACAGCTGGGATTAGATGGAAGACTTTAGAAAGGCAGATGGTTAACTACGCCGTATTTGCTATATTAAACTAATGCCGTTTTGAAGGAGACACATGGGAAGCAACTGCCGTTTGCACACCTGATAAAAATGTGAAGTCTTGAAGTCTTTGGTTCAGTATAGTGGCACAGTAGTATCTGTTCCAACAGAACCCTTTGTCAACATACCCCCTCCCTCCTCCCTACGCAGCCCCCCCACAACTACATTTACAGTCTTACCTGTGCACCTTTGAGAACCTTAATGGGAAAAGACGTGAAGGTGCTTCACATATGACAGGGAACAAACTCCATCCAGCTCATGCCAATCTCTAAGGAGGTAAACAGAAAGGTACCTGCAAGGACATGTACACCAGCTCCCTGTGGATCAACTTGCTCGGTTTTGCAAGCAGCATCGCCAATCAAAGTTGAGCTAAATACATTTCTCATCAATATACATATTTGTTTAATCCAAGAAAAAAAAACGTCATGACCTGCATTTTTTTTTTTTGCATTGTTACTCACTGAGAATGCCTGCTAAGACAGGAAGATCTTCTCTGACCCAATGTGATATCAATATGATTGTCCTAATTCTGCTGCAGTGAAATTGCCTGGATCTTAATGATGACTCAATTGTATGCCAGGAAGTAATGGGAAAAAAACTGAATAATGTTTACATTAATGGAATCATCTGAGCATGTCATGAACAATGGTGATAAATACTTCAGATCTATTCCATCCACTTTGTGTCAATGGATAAGCAAAAAAAAAAGGTTCCAAGAGGCCTTACTTCTGATTGATGCTCTCAGGACACAGTATGTTCAAGGACTACATTGCAGTTACATAAAAATTAATGCTCAGGATAAAGAGATACCAAGCAAAAACACACACAATCGCTCTATATTACCATGGGACTTCATTATTTGTAGGAGAGCTGTGACAAAATTGAAATAACTTTTAGAGTGGAGTGAGAAGGTTGTTTGTTTAACACCTACCCCAGAGACTTGAAATTCAGAACGTATTGACGCAGCACTGAAGGAATGCTGCATGCCCAGAATGCGATGGCCTACACATTCAGTTGCTTCTGGACAGGAGTGCTAATCCAGAACAGTGCAATGAAGTAAAGCTAACCATATTAATGTAACCTGGGCATGATTTATTATTCATAAATCCAGTGTAAAATGGTCATTTTGCATTGCCCATTTCTGCCTTGTGGGCCAGATTCTGTTGACTTTTGCAACCAGAGCTGGTAGTTTTCAGCAGTGGAAACTGATGAAGTCCTGGACTCCTGTGCACGTGCTGTAAATGCAGAAGTCTGGATTCACAGGGCATCTGTAGGACTTTCTGAGGCACCTAGAAGAGGGGACCCATCTTACTGGGATTCCTTGAACTTTATACTGGGTATCGTCCTCATTATATGTCATGTTGTATGGCGTGGGTGATCATGCCCTTTGTATAATCGTGATTGTTCTTGGCAAACTTTTCTACAAGAGTGGTTTGCCATTGCTTCTGGGCAGTGCCATACAAGATTGGTGACCCCAGCCATTATCACAACTCTTCAGAGATTGCCTGCCTGTTGTCAGTGGTTGCATAACCAGGACTTGCGATATGCACCAGCTGCTTATACGACCATACACCTTCTAAAATCCTGCACCAGGCCAAACTTGGCCAGGATCACCACTCACTCCAACAAATGCATTCAAATAGGATACAAAAGGGAAGTAAAATTGTTTGATTCCAGCAAGGTTTTAATACTGAATGAAATCAAATTTTAATTAACAATGATTTGAACAATGCATTTTTATGTTATCTTTATGTTTTTTGATTTTAAAATTTATACCCTCATTTACTATCGTATTAATAGCTTTAAATTGCACCTAAAAGACAGACTCCAACAATTAGACATTAAACCTAGCAGTTTATTACATGATTCAATAGCAAAAATCACAAAATTCTGCCACTAAAGAGAATGCTCATGAAGCCACAATACCTTGTTGTTGTTCTTCAGGGATAAGTAGTAAAGGGAAATCTCTAGACAGTAAGGAGCATTAATTATCCTGTTTTACACACTGCACAATGACTTCTTTACAAACACACACACACACACACACACACACACACACACACAAAGGCACATGCATGTAAAAGTACATGCACATCTATAGTCAAATAACCAATGTACAGAGTCAAGCAACAAATGTACTGAACATCATCAAGCAAACAGACATATCATGTAAACACACAGGCACACCTGTATATTATTATGAAATATAGGTGCAGAAAATTCGTCATCCATGGTCCCAAGCCTGCTGTGAAATGAGGAAGGTTGGGTATGGGCCTAGCAACCCCATCCTGTATAAATCCAGAGCTACTGTAACACCAATAGAAGTGGTTGGCTTTAGAAGACATAAGTGTAGAGTAAACAGAGGATCACTGAGAATTACAGAATAGAAGCACAGCCATGTCATTTTAACACTTTGAAATCATGTTTCAGCTTTTCTTTCCAAACTACTTTTGCAAAGTTAAGAGAGGAAGGGTAGGGTGGGGTATAAGGCCCCTCTCTCACTTGGAGCCCTCCTCCTAAAGAGAACTGATGTAGAACAAGGCCATAACATCTGACACTTTTGATGAAGCTCTGAATCCCATTGGCCAAGAATACTGATATTTGATTATGCATCACTTCTGTGTTCAATGAATCTTCTTACATAGAGTCATAGAGTAATATAGCATGGAATGAGGTCCTTTGGCCCAAGTTGTCCATGACAACCAAGTGCCTATCTGGGATAGCCCCATTTGCTGTGAGCAAACACCTTGCTCCTTATGATTTTATATATCTCACAGGCTCCCCTCTCAGCACATAATATGGAAACTCTCAAAATACACAGTGTGCACTCACTGTCTCCTTTTTGTGTCCATGTTCTTGCAGTCACTTCAGTGAGATTCACTAACACATACCCTTCTCCACACCCTCTAACAAGAACAGAATGTAGTTGAAGAGGTGGAATAGAGTATGTTATTGCGCCTGATCTGGTAGAAGACCACCAAAGATATTATCATAAACAACAGGAATTCTGCAGATACTGGAAATTCAAGCAACATACATCAAAGTTGCTGCTGAACGCAGCAGGCCAAGCAGCATCTGTAGGAAGAGGTGCAGTCGACGTTTCAGGCCGAGACCCTTCGTCAGGACTAACTGAAGGAAGAGTGAGTAAGGGATTTGAAAGTTGGAGGGGGAGGGGGAGATCCAAAATGATAGGAGAAGACAGGAGGGGGAGGGATGGAGCCGAGAGCTGGACAGGTGATAGGCAAAAGGGGATACGAGAGGATCATGGGACAGGAGGTCCGGGAAGAAAGACAAGGGGGGGGCGGGGTGACCCAGAGGATGGGCAAGAGGTATATTCAGAGGGACAGAGGGAGAAAAAGGAGAGTGAGAGAAAGAATGTGTGCATAAAAATGAGTAACAGATGGGGTACGAGGGGGAGGTGGGGCCTTAGCGGAAGTTAGAGAAGTCGATGTTCATGCCATCAGGTTGGAGGCTACCCAGATGGAATATAAAGTGTTGTTCCTCCAACCTGAGTGTGGCTTCATCTTTACAGTAGAGGAGGCCGTGGATAGACATGTCAGAATGGGAATGGGATGTGGAATTAAAATGTGTGGCCACTGGGAGATCCTGCTTTCTCTGGCGGACAGAGCGTAGATGTTCAGCAAAGCGGTCTCCCAGTCTGCGTCGGGTCTCGCCAATATATAAAAGGCCACATCAGGAGCACCGGACGCAGTATATCACCCCAGTCGACTCACAGGTGAAGTGATGCCTCACCTGGAAGGACTGTTTGGGGCCCTGAATGGCCCCACCTTTCCCTCGTACCCCATCTGTTACTCATTTTTATGCACACATTCTTTCTCTCACTCTCCTTTTTCTCCCTCTGTCCCTCTGAATATACCTCTTGCCCATCCTCTGGGTCACCCCCCCCTCCTTGCCTTTCTTCCCAGACCTCCTGTCCCATGATCCTCTCGTATCCCCTTTTGCCTATCACCTGTCCAGCTCTCGGCTCTATCCCTCCCCCTCCTGTCTTCTCCTATCATTTTGGATCTCCCCCTCCCCCTCCAACTTTCAAATCCCTTACTCACTCTTCCTTCAGTTAGTCCTGACGAAGGGTCTCGGCCTGAAACGTCGACTGCACCTCTTCCTACAGATGCTGCTTGGCCTGCTGCGTTCACCAGCAACTTTGAAAGATATTATCATATTAGCTTGAGGGCTGAAGATATTACATTAGAGGAGCACTTTTCATGTAGAGAAAATCTTGACTTAACTGAGTCATTGTCAGGAAATGGCAAGAGCTAGTTCGTGTTCTAGCTCTTCAGACAGAGAAGTACTTTGGAAGACTTACTGAAGGTTTTGATATGAGAGTATGCAAGGGGAGGCTGACCTGGGGCATGAGCTGGCTTATCGATTAGCCTATCTGACTGGTTGCAGAAGCTGCCAAAAAACATAGAAAAATCCATCTGCTAGCCTATGTAAGAGCTGCTGCAGAGTCTGCAGTACATCATTTTCACAATGGAAGTGGAACACACTTATATGCCTGTTGGGTTCGGCACCCCTCTGTTACAATGACTGATAGGAGTTGGCTTTTCAGACAAGCTTCAGCCTCGGATTTTCTGTCTCAGTGAAGTCTCAGATGTTTCCAATCAGAAGTCTGTTTACAACGTGGGAGGTAATTGCTGTTGTGGAAAATCGGAACGGTGGCACCTGGGAACATACTGCCATTAGACAAGCAAGCACTGTACATTGCTCGCCTTCGGAAAGATGCAACTTCGGTAAAGATTGCATTCAGCTGAAATCAGATTTCCCTTCTGGCCCAGAGGGAACTGACAACAGGAACACATTGTTGTCTCTGCTGTGCTCTGGGTGTTAGTTATGGGTATTGTTATGACATCTGTTGAACAAAATCAGCCGTGGCATATATGAACCTACCTCGTGCTCACCCCCTGGGAGAGTTTCACTCACATGATGGACTATGAAAATCTTACTTGCGTCAGGGCAGCAAACTTCTTCCACCCACCAATGGGTGCCCCTACCAGGACTTCACGTTCAGCTGCTCTGCCAACATGTAGCAGTTGGCTGCCAGCAACACTCATTGGTGGCTATCCATCATGGCCATCCACTGATTTCCAATGGACAGAGAGCGACCTTCCATCAGCTCATCAGCAGCTATAGTAGGACGTACTGAGCCACACTTTGTAAATGCACACAGTATTTGCATATTTATGCACACTTTATTCCATTTCTGTACTGCAACTAACATTTTTTTTTATAGTTCATTCTTCTTTCTAATTGTTGAACATTGTTGCATTTTGTTGCATGTCACATCAACACACTACGGCAAGTTCTTAATACATGTAAATATACACAGCGAAATCAAGCTGTTCCTCGAATTCTTACGCAGCACATCTATTAAATTTATCTGAGAGGCACTCAAAATACGTGAACATTAGGGTGCATACGTATTTATTATTATTGAGATTTTAGCAAGTTACACTTTGATTAACTGAGTGAATTACAAATCCTTATTCCAAGCACATATGCATCAAGAATGTAGATGGAAGCGCGAGGAACGATTGGGACTTATGAGAGATGGATCAAGATATACTGCAATATCTTCATTCATTTCTCTTGAATCTGTGGATGAAAATATTAATATTATGAGTTTCAGTAATTAAGATCTGGAGTTGTGTGTTGGATGTATCTTGAGTGTTCAATGTCAATCTCACAGAGCTGCACATCTGCACTTCATACTATTTGCTGTACATTTTCATCTACATATATAATATAAATGGTAAGACTCTTGGCAGTGTGGAGGGTCTGAAAGATCTTGGGGTCCGTGTCGACAGGACACTCAAAGCTGCTGCACAGGTTGACAGTGTTGTTAAGAAGGCGTATGTTGTATTGGCATTCATCAACCGTGGGATTGAGTTCCAGAGCCGTGAAGTAATGTTACAACTATATAAAACCCCAGGTGGAATATTGTGTTCACTTCTGGTCACCTCACTACAGGAAGGATGTAGATACAATAGAAAGAGTGCAGAGGAGGTTTGCCTGGATTGGAGGGCATACCTTATGAAAATAGTTTGAGTGTACTTTGCTTTTCCTCCTTGGAGTGACCTGATAGAGGTGTATAAGATGATGAGGGGCATTAATCATGTGGATAGTCAGAGGCTTTTTCCCAGGACTGATATGGCTAGCACAAGTGGGCATAGATTTAAGGTGCTTGGAAAAAGGTACCGAGGGGATGTCAGGGGTAAGTTTTTCATACAGAGAGTAGTGGGTGTGTGGAATGGGCTGCCAGTGGCATTGCTGGAAGCGGATGCAATAGGGTCTTTTAACAGGCTCTTAGATACTGTAGCTACATGGAGCTGAGTAAAATAGAGGGCTATGTGCTAGGGAAATTCTAGGCAACCTCTAGAGTAGGTTATATAGTTGGCACAACATTGTGGGCCGAAGGGCCTGTAATAGGCTGTAAATTTCTATGTTCTATGTTGTATGTTTGGTAGAAGCACCAAATATATTCCCCTCTCCATAAATGAGGATTGACTTAAAGGTTAGAATCTGAGATACATGACACGGACATCAAGGCACGATTCCACTTTCACTGTAGGTTCCATATCCATAACTGGAACAGCTAATGCATGTTGTTGGATAGTTTGTAAACAATCCTCTCAATTTTTACAGGTGGTGATCCTTGCTCAGAGAGACTGTTCATTTCAGAGGACTCATGAGAAGAATGTTAAAGCACTGTCATCTCCTGTGTGAGATGCTTTACTGGAATGGGTCTTCTTTACTGTTGGTCTTTTCAAGTCTTTCTCACATCGAGGGTGAACATGCTCAGAATTTTGTCCATGATCTGATTTTGCAATAACGTCTGCAAAGATGAATGAGGGCTTCAGAAGATCTAGTTGCCAACACTGTTTACGCTGCTGTTGTCGAAGGTTCCTGCTACCGCTATTGTATCACACTGGGAATTTGAAACAACATCAGCATCCTTTGAAGCTTTTTATTCACATGAAATTTTCTTCTCATTGGTGCATCAGATAATTGAATTAATTGATCTTATTGGATCAGCGATATGGCTAAGCAGGTGTACAGTCTTTCGAGAACTAGCTGTGAATTTTACCAGAATTAATTCTTTTCATCAGCAGGATGATTGTCTTTTATATCATTAATATAGATTTCTCAGCTGTTGACATGTCAATTACTGTAATTGTCTGCAAAAATACTCATTGTTACAATGTAAGGATCCTTAATGAATGTAGAAGATTGTCATGATTGAATGGTCTATGTGTGCTGAGGGATTTTCATATCCACAGAAATTAATGATGAAGCAGCACAGAGGTTGAGTGTCGCTGGCTCAAGCTCACAGCTTAAGGTAAAGAACGCTGTCACACTTAGTCAACCTTGGGCAAGCTAGTCCACCTTGTGTGATCTTATTGTACCTTTCAATACAGAAAGGGATGGAAGCTTTCAGTGGTGTTGTTGTGCGAGGTCACCCCACAGTGGTGAAGAACACCACTGAACCTTTATTTTTTTTGCCATGCTTACTCAAAACGGCCGGTCCTGTTGGTGTAGGCCTTTGTTTCCTCATCAACATCAATAGTGGACATGAAGCTTGAGGAGTGGGGCCGTCATGAAAATCTACACCCAATTAGATTGGTCTTGATCCAGAGAAGGTTGCCTTTTGCGGTTGTCTTCCAGAATTCACCACCTGCCATGTATTATTATGTTCTGTCCTTCACATCCTCCTCCTTTCAATCAAAAGCTGACCTCTGGATAGTCTATTCACATACCATAACAAAATCCAGACCCTAACAGGTGAGTAACTACAGGGCAACCCAGAGTACTGCAAAATCTAGAAGGGCATTTTGAGGCACTAAGTGGCATTCCCCACTGTGCCTCAAAAGCTTCTCATTGTACCTTTCCTTTGCTGTAACTGAAAGATGAGACATAGTTCAGTTGATAGCTTTACCCTCCATCTTCCTGGTGTGGTGTCTGAAATAATGTAAAAATGATGCACTGCAATGAAAGGTGAAAGTCATTTGATCCAGTCCAAAATTAATGTTTTATAATCAGTTGTCCCATATACTTTTCATTTTTCTCGTTTGCGAGTAAATACATTTTGAGAAAATAGCTCGGGCATCTTTCCGTCATTTGCAATGAAATTACAAAGATCTGGCTCTGTTCCTGAAAATGTTATATAATTGTTCACAAAAGTCTATGCAATAACCTATTGCCTCATTTTGTCCAGATATATTTCAACTGCATTACATTATTGCCTTTTCCATTTCAGTTAATAACATCCAGTTATAATTGAGACAAAGTTCATCCTTAGTCCCCTTGCCTTCTCTAGTTACCTTCAGGCAGGGGCACTTCATGAGCAATTGAAATATGAAGATGCAGAAGCTGTAGAATTCCCAAGATACACTTATTTAGGAGTAATATTTCACTGGTAATAAGAAGGAAGAAATAGGAATGTTTATGTCCTCAATTAGTTCCTAGGCTATGAATCCTGAAACAAACATCACATAGCTCAGTTAATCACATTTAAGTGACCTTCACTCTTAATGAATTTCTCCTTCATCATCCTTAAAAGCCCGATTTCTTTTTCTTTTTATATATCCTACTTCAGATTTTCCAAATCAAAGTGAATCGGGTACAATTGTGCGATAGTTACTATACCTGTGATTCCTTCCTCATTCGAGATGAATTCAAATCCAGGCTAAGGCACATTCACACAAGGTTGGTCACTGGTTATCGAGAGGGATCCATACTAAACTTTACTCTTTATTGGGAAGTCACCAGTGGAGAGAACTAGGACAAACAAATATCTAAACAGTATATTGGTGTCTACTTAACTTTCCATGTGTTATCTTTACTGTATAATTTTGGAACAGATATTAACTGTTTGGTGATTAACTGACATGGATTTAACACTTGCTATAATTAGTTGGTTCAGAAATATTATAAATCACGTTTCTGTTCACGTATTTTAGCAAATGGAAGTTTTAACCGGAAATGAGTGCTTAAAATGGAAGCTTAAATCAAGAGACTGCAAATAGTAGTGCTTTAGGTCACAGAGAAAATATTTCCCTTTGCCTAATTAAAAAAATCCTACTTTTCAACTATTTTTATAATAAATTGCTTTGTAAAAATTACTTCCAAGTTGGTTGTCCTCTTTTTGCTTGCTTGTAAGGCAATGTTCTAAATGAGAAATGTATAATTCTGTCCCTGGTTTTATCAATACAATTTGAAATTTATTGCACCTCATGAGATGGAAATGTTTTGGAACACTTCAAATAATGGATTGCCACGAAAGCACAGCAATTTGAGCCTTCGGATCAAATAACCAATAGTAAATGTGTTTTTATCCCATTTCTTGCAGGGATTAATAATTGTACAGGGTATTTGGAGGATTTTCAGTAGAGGTCATTGATAGCAAACATCATCCAAAGGATAGCTCCTTCAATAATGTTACACTACTCCTCTGCAAAATCATCTTAGGTTTTGCACAAGTTTGAATGTGAGTCTCCAACACACAGTGTTCTAATGTTAGAAACATAGAAACATAGAAAATAGGTGCAGGAGTAGGCCATTCGGCCCTTCAAGCCTGCACCGCCATTTATTATGATCATGGCTGATCATCCAACTCAGAACCCCGCCCCAGCCTTCCCTCCATACCCCCTGACCCCCGTAGCCACAAGGGCCATATCGAACTCCCTCTTAAATATAGCCAATGAACTGGCCTCAACTGTTTCCTGTGGCAGAGAATTCCACAGATTCACCGCTCTCTGTGTGAAGAAGTTTTTCCTAATCTCGGTCCTAAAAGGCTTCCCCTTTATCCTCAAACTGTGACCCCTCGTTCTGGACTTTCCCAACATCGGAAACAATCTTCCTGCATCTAGCCTGTCCAATCCCTTTAGGATTTTATACGTTTCAATCAGATCCCCCCTCAATCTTCTAAATTCCAACAAGTACAAGCCCAGTTCATCCAGTCTTTCTTCATATGAAAGTCCTGCTATCCCAGGAATCAATCTGGTGAACCTTCTTTGTACTCCCTCTATGGCAAGGATGTCTTTCCTCAGATTAGGGGACCAAAACTGCACACAATACTCCAGGTGTGGTCTCACCAAGGCCTTGTACAACTGCAGTAGTACCTCCCTGCTCCTGTACTCGAATCCTCTCGCTATAAATGCCAGCATACCATTCGCCTTTTTCACCGCCTGCTGTACCTGCATGCCCACTTTCAATGACTGGTGTATAATGACACCCAGGTCTCATTGCACCTCCCCTTTTCCTAATCGGCCACCATTCAGATAATAATCTGTTTTCCTATTTTTGCCACCAAAGTGGATAACTTCACATTTATCCACATTAAATTGCATCTGCCATGAATTTGCCCACTCACCCAACCTATCCAAGTCACTCTGCATCCTCTTAGCATCCTCCTCACAGCTAACACTGCCACCCAGCTTCGTGTCATCCGCAAACTTGGAGATGCTGCATTTAATTCCCTCATCCAAGTCATTAATATATATTGTAAACAACTGGGGTCCCAGCACTGAGCCTTGCGGTACCCCACTAGTCACCGCCTGCCATTCTGAAAAGGTCCCGTTTATTCCCACTCTTTGCCTCCTGTCTGCTAACCAATTCTCCATCCACATCAATACCTTAACCCCAATACCGTGTGCTTTAAGTTTGCACACTAATCTCCTGTGTGGGACCTTGTCAAAAGCCTTTTGAAAATCCAAATATACAACATCCACTGGTTCTCCCCTATCCACTCTACTAGTTACATCCTCAAAAAATTCTATGAGATTCGTCAGACATGATTTTCCTTTCACAAATCCATGCTGACTTTGTCCGATGATTTCACCGCTTTCCAAATGTGCTGTTATCACATCTTTGATAACTGACTCCAGCAGTTTCTCCACCACCGACATTAGGCTAACCGGTCTATAATTCCCCGATTTCTCTCTCCCTCCTTTTTTAAAAAGTGGGGTTACATTAGCCACCCTCCAATCCTCAGGAACTAGTCCAGAATGGCCCTGGGGATTTATCTGCCTTCCATCCCTTCAATTTACCTAACACCACTTCCCCACTAACATGTATTTCGCTCAGTTCCTCCATCTCACTGGACCCTCTGTCCCCTACTATTTCTGGAAGATTATTTATGTCCTCCTTAGTGAAGACAGAACCAAAGTAATTATTCAATTGGTCTGCCATGTCCTTGCTCCCCATAATCAATTCACCTGTTTCTGTCTGTAGGGGACCTACATTTGTCTTTACCAGTCTTTTCCTTTTTACTTATCTATAAAAGCTTTTACAGTCAGTTTTTATGTTCCATTCCAGTTTTCTCTCATAATCTTTTTTCCCCTTCCTAATTAAGCCCTTTGTCCTCCTCTGCTGAACTCTGAATTTCTCCCAGTCCTCAGGTGAGCCACTTTCTCTGGCTAATTTGTATGCTTCTTCTTTGGAATTGATACTATCCCTAATTTCCCTTGTCAGCCACGGGTGCACTACCTTCCTTGATTTATTCTTTTGCCAAACTGGGATGAACAATTGTTGTAGTTCATCCATGCAACCTTTAAATGTTTGCCATTGCATATCCACCATCAATCCTTTAAGTG
Source organism: Mobula hypostoma (assembly GCF_963921235.1). Classification (NCBI taxonomy): domain Eukaryota; kingdom Metazoa; phylum Chordata; class Chondrichthyes; order Myliobatiformes; family Myliobatidae; genus Mobula; species Mobula hypostoma. The sequence goes on along the minus strand of NC_086118.1, from coordinate 19,965,973 downwards.
TCATTTGCCAGTCTATCTTAGCTAATTCACGTCTCATACCTTCAAAGTTACCCCTCTTTAAGTTCAGAACCTTTGTTTCTGAATTAACTATGTCACTCTCCATCTTAATGAAGAATTCCACCATATTATGGTCACTCTTACCCAAGGGGCCTCTCACGACAAGATTGCTAATTAACCCTTCCTCATTGCTCAAAACCCAGTCCAGAATAGCCTGCTCTCTAGTTTGTTCCTCGACATGTTGGTTCAAAAAACCATCCCTCATACATTCCAAGAAATCCTCTTCCTCAGCACCTTTACCAATTTGGTTCACCCAATCTACATGTAGATTGAAGTCACCCATTATAACTGCTGTTCCTTTATTGCACACATTTCTAATTTCCCGTTTAATACCATCTCCGACCTCACTACTACAGTTAGGTGGCCTGTACAGAACTCCCACCAGCGTCTTCTGCCTCTTAGTGTTACGCAGCTCTACCCATATCGATTCCACATCTTCCCGGCTTATGTCCTTCCTTTCTATTGCGTTAATTTCTTCTTTAACCAGCAACGCCACCCCACCTCCCCTTCCTTCATGTCTATCCCTCCTGAATATTGAATATCCCTGAACGTTGAGCTCCCATCCTTGGTCACCCTGGAGCCATGTCTCTGTGATCCCAACTATATCATAATCATTAATAACAATCTGCACTTTCAATTCATCCACCTTATTACGAATGCTCCTTGCATTGACACACAAAGCCTTCAGGCGCTCTTTTACAACTCTCTTAGCCCTTATACAATTATGTTGAAAAGTGGCTCTTTTTAATGCTTGCCCTGGATTTGTCGGCCTGCCACTTTTACTTTTCTCCTTACTACTTTTTGCTTCTACCCTCACTTTACACCCCTCTGTCTCTCTGCACTGGTTCCCAACCCCCTGTTGTGAACTAACCTCCTCACGCCTAGCCTCTTTAATTTGATTCCCACCCCCCAACCATTCTAGTTTAAAGTCACCTCAGTAGCCCTCGCTAATCTCCCTGCCAGGATATTGGTCCCCCTAGGATTCAAGTGTAACCCGTCCTTTTCGTACAGGTCACGCCTGCGCCAAAAGAGGTCCCAATGATCCAAAAACTTGAATCCCTGCCCCCTGCTCCAATCCCTCAGCCACGCATTTATCCTCCACCTCATCGCATTCCTACTCTCACTGTCGCGTGGCACAGGCAGTAATCCCGAGATTACTACCTTTGCGGTCCTTTTTCTCAACTCCCTTCCTAGCTCCCTATATTCTCCTTTCAGGACCTCATTCCTTTTCCTACCTATGTCATTGGTACCAGTATGTACCACGACCTTTGGCTCCTCACCCTCCCACTTCAGGATATCTTGGACACGATCAGAAATATCCCGGACCCTGGCACCAGGGAGGCAAACTACCATCTGGGTCTCTGGACTGCGTCCACAGAATCGCCTATCTGACCCCCTTACTATCGAGTCCCCTATCACAACTGCCCTCCTCTTCCTTGCCCTACCCTTCTGAGCTACAGGGCCAGACTCTGTGCCGGAGGCACGGCCACTGTCGCTTCCCCCGGATAAGCTGTCCCCCCCAACAGTACGCAAACAGGAGTACCTATTGTTAAGGCAAGAATGCTGTCAACTAAAGCAAACCAACATTCCTTTCCATCACCTCTCCTGATTCTGGCTGAGTTATGGTTTCCTAGGCCTCTGAAAATCTTTTGTGCCCTGTCCATTGGTCAATCCTCTACATCTGAGTCAATGTAATAGGCAACACAGGAAAGGGCGAAGGATCAAAGCAGATAACTATTTTATAGTTCTTCTGTTTTCTGTTAATAATCAAAAATAATTTCAATTCTTTGAAAAATACCACAATTTGGACACCCTTCATCTTTGAGTAATAACACTGGACACATGTCAATAATGTTCCTGTATCTTTTGGCTATGCCATTATCAGATCTTCCATATTATTCCTTACCAATTATTGTCCAGTTAATGTCAAAGCTGCCTAATTAATTCTCTCCACTGAGCTGTTTTTATTTGATGTGGAACAAAAGAATATCAGATCCTGTCATGCTGAATATGTCTGAAAACAAGTTTCCTAAAAAACAGAGAATGAAATCAGAGAAATGCTTATGCAAAATTTCAAATCAAATATGTAGACTGGATATATGTAGGTGAATCTACTTATGCCTAGTTTGGCATAAATGAACCAAATTAATAACTGAAGTTCTGCTTATTTTAGTTGCTTTTTCATAACTCACTTACTAGGGGCCCTTTAAAATCTCCTTTGTAGCAAGGGAGGGAAGTATTATAAATGCAGGGGTAGAATCGTCTCAGGTGGAATTTCATGGTATATATTTTTCATTTCTTAAAATGTATATTATTGGGTTTCAATTTTTAGTTTGGCCACTAGTAGATTGTGGAGAATTAGTAGGACCAATGTTAATCTGGCAGATATACTGTGTAAGTAAGTAAACTTGGGGATTACTCATTGGAGATAAATCTGTACATGACGGACTGGACAACAGGACATCTCTTTGCCCTTGCATTTGTGACTGGGGTACTATGCTGGCGCTAAAAAGAGGGTCACTTGTTTTGCATTTGAATTTAATTTTACAGTCTTCTTCTGAGAACCATCTCCGGGTTCTCAGGGGATAAATAGGGGAATTACAGGTGATGGGGAAAAGGAAGGTAGGTGGAGATGAGCCCATGGACAGTTCATCCATAATCTTATTGAATGGTGGCGCCGGCTCGATGGGCCAGAAGGCCTATTCTTGCTCATATTCATATGTTCTCCATGTTTGGGAGTTCCTCCTATCCCGTGTGGATGAAGCTTCCCTCCTCTGCTCAGTTGGGAGATGATGCTGCCAATTCCTTGTGTTTTTATTGTGTTTTTTTTTCAGGATTGGCCTCATAGCGCATAGGCTCAGTCTCCTAGTTGCTTTTTCACCAGCATATGTTGATAAAAATCTGCTTGGATTGTACTTCAGGGGACTTCCTGACTAACAAAGGGATCAGAATCTCTCTTTGAAGAAATATATGAGGTCTTTGAAGATTGCCCTGGTACTCACTACATTTGCACTCAGCTGCTGTGCTTGGAGAATATGGATGTGAGGCCAGGAAAGGGAAGGCCTTGCTCTCTGGGGTCAATCCCTCCGTCTGAAAGTTGTAAATTCCATCAGGATGAAGAAGCCCCTCAGTGTCATTGTCTCCAGGAAGCATTCTGCTTATCATGAGGAAATTCTCTTGTGATCATACTTTTCCACTTTTAAAATATTCCATGTTATTAAGCCCTTAAAGGCACCAATGTAGAGAGTGACAGCATGCATCGAAATTCGACAATGCTGTTAAGTCACAGCGCCAGAAATACCTCCTGTTCTTCACAGAAATCAAAGCAGATTAAACTACTGTTTCATTGATGCAGTACCAGATGATGCATTGCAAAGATCAGAATCAGAATCAGGTTTAATATCACCAGCATATGTTCTTGTGAAATATGTTAACTTTGCGGCAGCTGTACAGAGCAATACGTGATAAATATAGGAATGAAACTGAATTACAGTAATTATACACATATATGTATATTAAACAGTTAAATTAAAATAAGCAACAGGAATTCTGCAGATGCTGGAAATTCAAGCAACATACATCAAAGTTGCTGGTGAACGCAGCAGGCCAAGTAGCATCTATAGGAAGAGGCGCAGTCGACGTTTCAGGCCGAGACCCTTCGTCAGGACTAACTGAAGGAAGAGTGAGTAAGGGATTTGAAAGCTGGAGGGGGAGGGGGAGATGCAAAATGATAGGAGAAGACAGGAGGGGGAGGGATAGAGCCGAGAGCTGGACAGGTGATAGGCAAAAGGGGATACGAGAGGATCATGGGACAGGAGGCCTAGGGAGAAAGACGGGGGGGGTGACCCAGAGGATGGGCAAGAGGTATATTCAGAGGGACAGAGGGAGAAAAAGGAGAGTGAGAGAAAGAATGTGTGTATAAAAAGGAGTAACAGCTGGGGTACGAGGGGGAGGTGGGGCCTAGCGGAAGTTAGAGAAGTCAATGTTCATGCCATCAGGTTGGAGGCTACCCAGACGGAATATAAGGTGTTGTTCCTCCAACCTGAGTGTGGCTTCATCTTTACAGTAGAGGAGGCCGTGGATAGACATGTCAGAATGGGAATGGGATGTGGAATTAAAATGTGTGGCCACTGGGAGATCCTGCTTTCTCTGGCGGACAGAGCGTAGATGTTCAGCAAAGCGGTCTCCCAGTCTGCGTCGGGTCTCACCAATATATAAAAGGCCACATCGGGAGCACCGGACGCAGTATATCACCCCAGTCGACTCACAGGTGAAGTGATGCCTCACCTGGAAGGACTGTTTGGGGCCCTGAATGGTGGTAAGGGAGGAAGTGTAAGGGCATGTGTAGCACTTGTTCCGCTTACACGGAAATTAAAATAAGCAGTGGGAAAAAAACAGAAGTGAGTAAAAAATAGTGAGGTAGTGTTCATGGGTTCCATGTCCATTTAGGAATCGGACGACAGAGTGGAAGAAGCTGTTCCTGAATTGCTGAGTGTGTGCCTTCAGGCTCTTGTACCTCCTTCCTGATTGTAACAGTGTGAAGAGAGCATGTCCTAAGTGGTGGGGGTCCTTAATGATGGACGCCACCTTTCTGAGGCACTGCCCCTTGAAGATGTCTTGGATACTACAGAGGCTAGTACCCATGATGGAGCTCACTAATTTTACCACTCTCTGCAGCTCACTTCAATCTTGTACAGTTGCCCCCCCCCCCCCATACCAGACGATGATGCAGCCAGTAAGAATGCTCTTCATGGTACATCTCTAGAAGTTTTTGAATGTTTTAGGTGACAAACCAAATTTCCTCAATTTCCTAAGGAAGTAGAGCCACTGTTTTGCCTTCTTTATAGCTGCATTGATATGCTGGGACCAGGTTAGATCCTCAGAGATCTTGACACCCAGGAACTTGAAATTGCTCACTCTCTCCACTTCTGATCCCCCTATGAGGATTGGTTTGTGTTCCCTTGTCTTATCCGTCCTGAAGTACACAGTCAGCTCCTTGGTCTCACTGACGTTTTGTGCAAGGTTGTTGCTGGGACACTACTCAACTATTGGGTATATCCTGCTGTTATACGTCCTCTCGTCACCATCTGAGATTCTTCCGACAATGACAAACAAAAGAAAATCTGCAGATGCTGAAAATCCAAGCAACACACACAAAATGCTGGAAGAACTCAGCAGACCAGGCAGCATCTATGGAAAAGAGTACAGTCAACTTTTCGGACTGAGACACTTCATCAGGACTGGAGAGAAAAAGAAGAGGAGACAGAGTAAGGAAGTGGGGGGTGGGGGTGAGGGAAAGAAGGAAGAAACAAGGTGATAGATACAACCGGGAGCGGCAGGGGTGAAGTAAAGAGCTGGGAAGTTGATTGGTGAAAGAGATACAGGGCTGGAGAAGGGGGAATCTGATAGGAGAGCACAGAATGCCATGGAAGAAAGAAAGGAGGGAGATGATGGAAAGGTAAAGAGAGAGGGAAATGAGAATAGGGAAATGGGAATGGTGACGGAGTTGGGGGGGATGTATTACCGGAAGTTCAAGAAATCAATGTCCACACCATCAGGCTGGAGGCTACCCAAATGGAATTTAAGGTGTTGCTCCTCCAGCCTGAGTGTGGCCTCATCATGACAGTAGAGGAGGCCATGGACTGACATATCAGAATGAGAATGGGAAGTGGAATTAAATGGGTGGCCACTGGAGATCCCGCTTTTTCTGGTGGATAGACTGTAGATGCTTGACAAAGCAGTCTCCCAATCTACTTTGGGTCTCACCATTATACAGGAGGCCACATTGGGAGCACCGGATACAGTAGATGACCCCAACAGACTCATAGGTGAAGATTTGCCTCACCTGGAAGGATTGCTTAGGGCCCTGGATGGTAGTGAGAGAGGTGGTGTAGGGACAGGTGTAGCACTTGTTCCGCTTGCAAGGATAAGTGCCAGGAGGAAGATCAGTGGGGAAGGACGAATGAACAAGTGAGCCGTGTAGGGAGTGATCCCTGAGGAAAGCTGAAGGTGGGGTGAGTGAAAGAAGTGGGATGGTGAGATCCCATTGGAGATGGTGGAAGTTACAGAGAATTATGTGCTGGACGCACATAATGGATATAGAGAGAGTAGAGCAGAGGGCTAAGAACACGTCTCTGAGGTGCACCAGTGTTGATCATCAGTGAGATGGAGATGTTATTACCAATATGCACAGACAGTGGTCTTCCAGTTAGGAGGTCAAGGATCCGGTTGCAGATGGAACTACAGTGGCCCAGGTTCTGTAGCTTCTTGATCAGGGCTATAAGAATGATAGTGTTAACCGCAGAACTATAGTCAATGAAAGCATCCTGAGATATTTGTTTGTATTGCTCATGTGATCTAAGGCCATGTGAAAAGACATCGAGATCGCATCTGTCATAGACCTATTGTGGCAATAGACAAATCACAGTATGTCCTGGTCCTTGCTGAGGCAGGAATTCATTCTAGCCATGACCAACCTCTCAAAGCATTTCATCACCGTAGATGTGAATGCTACTGGATGATAGTTGTTGAGGTAGCTCGCACTACTCTTCTTAGGCACTGGTGTAATTGTTGACCAGGTGGGAACTTCCGATCATAGATTGAGAGGTTGAAAATATCTTTGAATACCCTTATCAGTTGGTTGGCATAAGTTTTCAGAACCTTACCAGGTACCCCACTGGCACCAGCCATATTGCAAGGGTTCACTCACTTGAAAGACAGACTGACGTTGGCCTCCAAGGCAGAGATATCAGGTTTACTGGATGTAACAGGGATCCTCACAGCTGGAGTTTTATTCTCCATTTCAAAGTGAGCATAAAAGGTGTTGAGCTCATCTGGTAGTGAAGCATCACTGCCATTCATGATGCTGGGTTTCGCTTTGTAGGAACTAATTGTTCTGCAAACCCTGCCAGAGTAGACATGCCTCTGATGTCGCCTCCAACCGTGCTTGGAATTGTTTCTTAGCTCTTGAAGTAGCCCTCTGCAAGTATTACCTGGTTTTGTTTTTGCACAGACCTGGGTCGCCAGACTTAAATCCCAGAGATCTAGCCCTCAACAGACTATGAATCTCTTGGTTCACCCACAGCTTTTGAGTGGGTATGTACAGTTAGCTTTCCTAGACACTCACTCATCCACAGAGGTTTTAATGAAGCTGATGACAACTGTGGTGTATTCACTCAAACTCGAGGATGACTCCCTGAATACAGTCCAGTCCATTGATTCAAAGCAGTTCTGTAGGCACTTCTGTGCTTCCCTTGTGCATACCTTCTTGGTTCTCACTACTGGTGCTGCAGTCTTTAGTCTTTGCTTATACTCTGGGAGTAGAAGTGAAGCCAGGTGATCAGACTTTCTAAAGTATGGGCATAGAATATCACAGTAAGCACTCTTGATGGTGGTGTATCAATGGTTCAGTGTGTTGCTTCCTCTGGTACAACAAGCTATTTGTTGATGATAATTGTTTGGTGACCTTTTTCATGCTGGCCTGGTTAGAATCCCCTGAAATGATGGGGAGGGTATTAGGATGAGCTGTTTCATGCCTGTTTATCACATCACTCAGATCATCTGGAGCCAGTCTGACATTGGCCTGAAGTGGAATGTACAACGCTACCAAAATGATCGCTGAAATCTCCTGTGGCAGGTAATTTGGGGGGCACTTGATTGTGAGGTGTTCCAAGGTAAGGTAAAAGTAAAGTAAAATATTTATTATCAGAGTATATACATGTTGCCACGTACACCCCCTGAGATTCTTTATCTGCCAGCATACTTAGTAAATCTGTAGAACAGCAACTGTAAACAGGACCAATGGACAAGAAACTGTGCAAATTCAGATATAAATAAATAGCAATAAATAGAGAGTATGAAATAACAAGATAAAAAGTCCTTAAAGAGAGATCATTGGTTGTGGGAACACCAGAAATACAATGACTGTAGTTACCCCCTTTTGTTCAAGAGCCTGGTGGTTGAGGGGTAGACCTGACAGCAGTTCATAAACTATCAGATGCCTATATAGGGTACAGCATCATTTTCCAAGGGTTGAAATGTGTAACTTCTACCAGATGGCAGCAGCGAGAGAAGAGCATGGCCTAGGTGGTGAGGATCTTTGAAGCTTTTCTACAGCATCGTTTCATGTAGATGTGCTCTATGGTTGGGAGGGTTTTACCCATGATGTACTGGGCCAAATTTACTACCCTTAGTAGGATTTTCCACTCAAAGGTATTGGTGTTTCCATACCAGGCCATGATGCAGCCAGTCAGCACACTTTCCACCACACATCTATAGAAGTTTGTTAAGTTTTTTATGACATGCCAAATCTCTGCAGGGTCTGAGGACGTGGATGTGCTTATCCCTTGGAATTTCTACTCTTCCGCATGCCCCTAAACTTTTCCATTCTCCAACCATCCACACAAGGGGAAATTTACAGTGGCTAAGACCCTGAACTCCAGAGAGAACTCCACTGTTAGAAGTTTCCCCGTAGTACATATCTCAGTGACGTAGGCCTGAGCCAGTGAACACATCGTTTATTGGAGAGATCCTGGAAGGATGTGGACTCTGGGGGAGTGAGGTCATTACTGATGGACCATTTGGCCTGAGGTCCCTAAATCACCATATCAACATTACCATTAATAGAACACCAAAAACATGGCCACCACTGAGGCTTCTACTGAATGTGTATCTCAGTAGTAAAATGCTACTATACACAATAAATACACAAGGCTGTGTGGTTACCCTCTGCTCTAATCATTTTATACTCATTACTGTGAGGCTATGCAGTACTAATGTTGGCCAAATCAAATGTGGTGACAAGTCAGCATATAGGAGGGAGATGGAAAACCTGGCCAAGTGCTGCCACAACAACTGCTCACTCAATATTTGCAAGACCAAGGAGGCTGTGTACAAGAAGAGCCAGAGTTGCCACTGCTTCCTGAGGACACTGAGGCCCTTTGGAGTATGCAGGCCTCTCCTGCTCATGTTCTACCAGTCTGTTGTTGCCAGTACAATCTTCCATGCGGTGGTGTGCTGGGGCAATGGCATCAACATGGGTGATGCCAACAGGCTCAATGAACTGATTAGAAAGGCTGGCTCTGTTATAGGAGTCAAACTGGACACACTGGAGGCTGTGGTAGAACAAAGGACCCTATGGAAAATCCCGGCAGATCTGGATAATGTTTCTCACCCTCTACATGCCTCCTTAGCTGAACAGAGGAGCACTTTTAGTAATAGACTAAGACAACTATGCTGCTCCAAGAGCGCTATATTATATCATTCTTACCCTTGGCCATTAGGCTCTATAATGCATCAACCTATGGCCGAGGTTAGACTGTTTGTGATAACTTACTTTTTAAATTCTTTCTACTTCTCTTCTAATATTTATACCTGTGCACTTGTAATGCTACTGTGACACTGTAATTTCTTTTGGGATCAATAAAGCATCAATCTATCTATCATTGACTATAGGAGGAGGAAACTGGTAGTCCATGAGCTAGTCCTCATCAGAAGATCAGAGGTGGACAGAGTCAAGAGCTTTAAATTCCAGATCATATCATTTCAGATCAGAGAATTTGCCCTGGGTCCAACACGTAGTGCCATTATAAAGAAAGCACAGCAGTGCCTCTACGTTCTTAAACATTTGAGTAGATTTGACATATTATCTAAAACTTTGTCAAACTTCTATAGATGTGTGGTGGAAAGCACGAGGGGTGATTGATAAGTTTGTGGCCTAAGTAGAAGGGGTCAACTTTAGAAAACCTAGCACATTTATTTTTCAACATAGTCCCCTGTCACAGGAAAGCAGAATCCATCATCAAGGTCTCCCACCATCCAGGCCAAGCTCTCTTCTTGCTGCTGCAAACAGGAAGGATGCCATACAAGAGTCTCAGGATTCAGGTTCAGGAACAGTTATTACCTCTCAGCCATCAGGCTCTTGAATCAGAGGGGATAATTTCACTCAACTGTGAATGCCCGTAAGAAAATAAATCTCAGGATTGTGCACGATGACATATATTCCTTTTATGATAAAATTACTTTGAACTTTGAGATGCTAAAAAAACCCGTCAGTTTAAACACTTTGTGTAGACTTTGTAGGTCGCTTGAGCAATCTCTGTTAGTTCTGAAGCTGCCTGATCAGGACAATTGGTTGAGAGGACAAAAGGAGTTAGCACAATGTTCTGCTTTTACTGTTGCATGACAATAGTTGGATGGAACTTTCTGCTCCAATTAATGTTAGTAAATAACCACATAATTTAGTGTGCACCTGAAACTGGGAAAATGTCATGTGCTGTAACTTGAATGGTACACCCTAAAGCTTGCTCCAATTTTGGGATTTAGCTTTTTTCTCTTTCAAGCAATCTCCTGTATAATCACTTTAAGCTACACAATCCAGTTTCTGTGTACCAGTTATGTAAATTAAGTTGTTTTGTTTATTTTCAGGATAAAAGCTTCATTTATGAGCCAGTGTTATGTGTGGAGATCAATTCAATACAAGGCTGTCAGAGCAAATTACTCTTCTTCCCAGAACATGCTGGAGGAATAGCTTATGTCAGTCTTGCCACACTCACTGATGTGGAATTTTGTTTCGAAGACCCATCTGGGTGGATGATCTGCACTGTGGTGCAGTGAGTAATATCTGTCAACTTGACATACACATAATTGGAGTTACAGTGACAGGGAGGTCTGCTCAATTGATTTTAAAACAGGAAACTATGGTGCAGAAAGTAATTATGAATGTTTGCTAAGTTTTTTAGTGTAAGTACAGATGGCCAATTCCAATGTCGCTTTGAAGATCCTGGATTTGAATGTGTAGCATATGAGGAAGGTGAACAGAAAACAAGGGAAAACTGGGTATTATATAGATAATTAAACAGGGTTTCCCATTTTGTATCCTTCTCTCATCCTCTCATTGCTGATCACCAAGAAGCAGTTTTGGTGGTATTATTGGTGTACATAGCTGTTCTGCCCTTCAGGCAATTGATTTATGTTTTTACTGTGTGATTAAACACTTCCAGCTTTTATTTTGAAATGACCATAAGACCATAAGATGTAGGAGCAGAAGTAGGCCATTCGGCCTATTGAGTCTGCTCTGCCATTCAATCATGGGCTGATCCAATTCTTCCAGTCATCCCCACTCCCCTGTTTCACCCCATACACTTTGATGCCCAAAGACCTATCTATCTCTGCCTTAAACACACCCAGTGACTTGGCCTCCACAGCCATTTGCGGCAGCCATCCATAGATTTACCCCCTCTGACTAAAGTAATTTCTCCGCATCTCGGTCCTGAATGGACATCTTTCAATCCTGAAGTCGTGCCCTCTTGTCCTAGACTCCCCTACCACAGGAAATAACTTTGCCATGTCTAATCTGTTCAGGCGTTTTAATATTCGCAATGGTTCTATGAGATCCCCCTCATTCTCCAGAACTCCAGGGAATACAGCCCAAAAGCTGCCAGAAGTTCCTCATACAGCAACCCTTTCAGTTCTGTAATCATTCTCGTGAATCTTCTTTGAACCCTTTCCAATGTCAGTATGTCCTTTCTAAAATAAGGAGCCCCAAACTGCACACAATACTCCAAGTGTGGTCTCACGAGTGCCTTGTAGAGCCTCAACATCACATCCCTGCTCTTATATTCTATACCTCTTAAAGTGAATGCCAACATTACATTCGCCTTTTTCGCCACCGACTGAACCTGGAGGTTAACCTTTAGAGTATCCTGCACAAAGACTCCCCAGTCCCTTTGCATCTCTGCCTTTTGAATTCTCTCCCCATCTAAATAATAGTCTGCCCATTTATTTCTTCCACCAAAGTGCATGATCATACGTTTACCAACAATGTATTTCATTTGCCACTTCTTTACCCGTTCCCCTCAACTATCTAAGTTTCACTGCAGGCTCTCTGTTTCCTCAACACTGCCTGCTCCTCCACCTATCTTTATATCATCAGCAAATTTAGCCACAAATCCATCAATCCCATAGTCCAAATCATTGACATACATTGTAAAAAGCAGCGGTCTCAACATTGCCCCTTGTGGAATCCACTGGTAACTGGCAGCCAGCCAGAATAGGATCCCTTTATTCCCACTCTCTGTTTTCTGATCAGCCAATGCCCTACCCATGCTAGTGTAACTGAGTGACCGTCGTATCTTATTCATTATTGTTAAAAGTGTACTTAGGCATCCATCCGGGTAATGCTAGAATAGTTGTCTGTGCCCTTAAGTGGAGACGGTGATGTCATTACGCATGCGCGGGATAGTGGGGAGACCATTTTTGTTTTCTGTAGAAGAAGCTGGTGGGGCTTTGGGATTAAGTTCCTCCCAGAGATACTGGGCATGGTGAGGAACGGTGAGTGTTAATTGACGATATCCATGTGAATTCCTTTACGCTTGTTGGCGAATCAAGAATATCAGTAATTTGACATGTTTTACATGTGGATGCTCTAGATTTTCATGAGTGAAGGTATCAGCGCTGGATAGCGTGGCTTGTGCAAAATTCCTTACGGGCCAAGTAGGTCAGTCTTCCTGTAATTTAACTACCAGGCAATAAGGCAATATCTTGTAAAAGTTGTGCCAAAGTATACCTTTTGTCTAACTTTATTGTGTCAAGACTGATTGTGAATGTAACAGCGTAATGTGAGTGTTTAGTCTCTGTTTGGAAGTTCAGCACCATGTGTACTAAAAAGTAGTAGACCTCTTAAATGAGATGTATTGGCTTACATTTTCGCTGCTATGTATAAGGTACAGCGTTGGTGGGATTCTAGTGTTATTTGTATTGTGTTCCTTCAGAATTGCCACTACCCTATTAGTTTTGTGTTAGTTTTGTGCAGTTTGCTTTATGTATTTTTATACTGCATACGCCATTTATCGATACACAAGGATGTGGGTCAAAAGTTAAACTGAGATTGTAACGGCAGGAACTGGTTGTAAATTCATTCGTTTTGTTTTGAGACTCTTCCGGCACTAAAACATCTAAAACAGATAAAGGAATTAAAACCCGAAAATGTATTTGTTGTCCCGAGTGTGTATTTTTCCCCAGGCTACACTAGTAACTTCCCTGTAATTCCACGGGCTCTTACCTTGTTAAGCAGACTCATGTGCAGCACCTTGTCAAAGACCTTCTGAAAATCCAAGAACACCACATCTACTGCATCCCTTTTGTCTACCCTGCTTGTAATTTCCTCAAAAAAATTGCAGTAGATTTGTCCAGCAGGATTTCCCTTTTGGGAAACCATGCTGGCTTTGGCATATCTTGTCATATGCCTCCAGGTACTCCATAATCTCATCCCTAACAATGGATTCCAATAACTTCCCAACAACTGATGTCAGGCTAATAGGTCTACAGTTTCCTTTCTGCTGCCTCCCACCCTTCTTAAATAGTGGTGTAACATTTGCAATTTTCCAGTCATCTGGTACAGTGCCCGAATCTATCGATTCCTGAGAGATCATTGTTCATGCCTCCAAAATCTCTCCAGCTACTTCCTTCAGAACTCAAGGGTGCATTCCGTCAGGTCCAGGAGATTTATCCACCCACAGACCATTAAACTTCCTGAGCACCTTCTCAGTTGTAATTTTCACTGCACAAACTTCAGTTCCCTGATGCTCTTGAATGTCCAGTATACTGCAGATGTCTTCACTGTGAAGACTGATGCAAAATATGCATTCAGTTCCTCTGCCATCTCTGCATCTCTCATTACAATATCCACCCTCGACTCTCTTTTACCTTTTATATATTTATTAAAGCTTAAAAGCAGTTTTAGATCTGTATATTCAGGAAACAGGAAGTAGAAAAGCATATTGGCTGGCAGAAGGCCAGAGGCTCATGTCAGGAGCTAAAGATATTTCTATCTAAAGTCATCCTGTTGTTTCCTCAGTGGAAGCTAGTCTAAAGGTTTGAATTTATTAGAAACTAATCTAGATGTGAATGGTTTACACATACTACTTACCTGTAACAATTGCTTGTCGGGATACTATAATACCTGTAGGAAACTTAACTAAGTTCTTACTTATGTGTGTGAATGGAACAACGGAGTAATTGCACTGTATTTTATTGTTTTCAGTTTCCATCCTTATGTCATGCTATTGGTCTGCAATAAACCCAAGGAGCTAGGATGCTGCATCCTGACTCTCGTGCCATTTTTGAATGGAGTTTGGCTGACTGTATAGTTGATGCTCCAATACCTCAGTGAGGGTTGTGCAATAGCCCATTCCCGTTACTGAAAGATGTGTATTAACATTGGGGTAAGGCATAGAGGCAGGAAAGAGCTAAAGATATCTTCTTTAATCAGAACAGAAAATTTGACTGGTTCATTAAAGAACAAGACAAAATCACCTTACCAAATTCATCAAATTCCCTAAATCTGCAGTTCACAGAATGGACTCTTATCTAAGCTAAACCATTAGGGCGATGCACAGCAGAGCCATAGAGCAATAAACAAGATGTTTTCCCATGTCAACAGTTCATTTATCGCACACTGAGTAGACAAAATATGTTTACACCTTTCGCTTGGTTCTGGGAATGTGACAGGCTGCTTTGGAATGCTTGGGAAGAAGAAACTATATTAACCTCCGTCTGAAATTTTCAGTCATTGAGTTTCAAGCATTTGGCAAGAGAATGCAAGTTTTATAGTTCCGATGAAAAACCTCTCGTGTGCACAAAGGATACCTGACTGCTTGCTACTTATATTACATTATTCTTCCTGTGAAAAAGTCCATCCTAACAAGATCTCAAAATGGACTCGAGATTCTGCAGATGCTGGAAATCATGAACAACACACAGAAATGTTGGAGGATCTCAGCGAGTCAGGCAGCATCTATGGAGGGAATAAACTATTGATATTTTGGGCTGAGATCCTTCATCAGATGTCTCCAGATAGACTGGGTTACATAACAAGGATATATTCCTTTTCTCTGGCCTAACACATCCAGGGGTAATAATTTCCTTCCATCTGACCTGAAACCTTCTCTAAAGATGCTGGAGCACAATGCCTGGTAGTACTGCAATGACAAGAGAACTCAAACTAAATAGGCAGAGCACAGGAAATTAGGGCACAAATAATAGCAGCCCGCTAATAGAGGAGTAGCCCAAAACAAAAACTTGAAGCATTTGAGGCACCAATTTCCTTTGTCCTGGATGATGCAAAACTTCTTGGGTATTGTTGCTAGTGGTAAAATCGATCATGGGTATTATGAGAATTATACTCAGGCTCTGTCTGAGTAATCTTAGCGAATAATTGCAGTGTATTTTCCAGACAGTACACACTGTGGAAACTGTGCTTAGAAAGAGGAACTGGGTACAAATCAAGTGGAAAGCTTTACCTTGGATAATATCAAACTGCTTGAATGTTGTTCAAGCTGCAGTACCTCAAGGAAATAGAGAGTTCTCTATTACATTTCTGACTTGTGCCATGTAGATAGTTGAAAGGCTTGGGGATGTCAGGTGGCGAATTACTCAGTCTCTGATCTTTTCCATTTTTGTTGCTTGTGCGGTTGAACTTCTGATAAATAGTGATTCCCCTGGATGTCTGTGATGGAGGAGCAGGTGATAGGATTGCAATTGAATGTCAAGGACATGTAGTTAGACTTTCTCTCATGGGAAATTGTCATGGCCTGGCACTTTATCAGTGTAAGTATTATCCGCAATTGTCAGACAAATGCCTGGATGCTCTCAGGGTCTTGCAGCACGCTGGCATGGACTGCTTCATTTGCAGAGGAGTGCCAAACAGAAATGAACATTGTGAAATCAAAGGCAAACATCTACATATCTGACCAAAAGGAAAGGAGGACTTTGATGAAGATGGTTGGGGCTAACACATTGCCTTGATGAACCTCTGCGGTGATACCCTATTAGATATTTATTTACCATTAATAAAGGACTCTATTGCTCTGCCCCATAGCATGGAAGGCATCAGTACCCAACACTTGTCCACTGGAGTTTTGAAGAATGAGAAGGGATTCAGATGAAACATAGAAGATCCTGAGAGATCTTGACCAGGTGGACATGGAAACATGTTTCTTCTTTTAGGAGAATCCAGAACAAAGATCATTGTTTAAAAATAAGATGCTGTCAGAGATGAGACAACATTTTTGCCCTCAGATTTCTGTGAGTCTTTGGAACCCTCTTTGTGAAAAATGCTATCGGGGCGACATCCTCAACATCCTCATGAAACAATCCTTTCACTTCTTTTGCATCTTTTTATTTCAGATGTGGTTCTACTACAGTTGGAGCCTGTTATCGACTTACAGGAGGTGTTTTATCGGGTTGCTCGGGCGATCTGATGCTTTGCTGTCTCTGAGAGCATACTGTGAGGCTGCAGGCAAAGCTTGTGGTATGGAGACCAGAAAGCCTAGAGATGCGGGTCCATGCTCAACTCCCTCTCTTGCCAATTAAAGCACTGAGGAAGACTGAAGTCATTGAGATGAGTGCAGAGGGTGAGCGAGTGCTCAGCACTGTCTACCAGCCTTGTGCTTGCTGCTGCTGGGGGACAGTTTCTGTGTGTGACCGTCTCTCTCTCTCTCTCTCTCTCCTTCTCACTTGCTGTTCCACAGGGAAGATCCATGCATTCAAATGATTGATCTGTCTCTCTCTCTCTCTCTCTCCCTTGATGCTGTCTGAGGATAAAGCCAGAGCAAACTTTAATCGAAGTGGTTTGTGGATTGTGGACTCTAATTCATGTTTTATAATGTGCTCTAATTCTCTGATTGCTCCTTTTTTTGTTGCTAGTTTGGGCGACTTTGAATCAGGATGGCTTGCAGATAATGAACACCGAGCTGAATTGGATATGCCTTTTAGTTACATGTCTTACATCCTGTTTTCATTTATTTTGTTTTTGTTGCTGTTTGTGTGTGTAATGGCTTCTCTGTAACGTTCACTGCTGAGGTAACAGCAATGTTTGGGTTACAGCTGGAGACAACAGGACTATGGTATGCATGTTAGCCAATCGGAGATTGATGCTTTATCTTGTGTATCTGGAAGGATGTTTCTTCGCAGTTTTTTGTCGAGGAGAGATGAAGAGGGAAGCCGTGTGTGTACAGAGCTGGTAGACCACCAGACAGAGTGGACTGGGATCTGAGGGTCTGAAGGTCGGCGATGCACGGAGGTGACTGATGGTGGAAGAATGACTACTGAGTGAGCTCCAATGTGAACTTTTCACTTGAATTGGGCCCTTTTTTAATCTTCATTACTAACCCTATATTCAGATTAAGATTCATAAAGTTCAATCATTTAATTGCATACGGTGTACTGTCTGATATTTTGCGTTGTGAGTTTGTAACTGGGGGTACATTACACAGCATCCACACAAACGTGATTTCCCAATTTGGCAGGACTGAAGACTGTTTTCCCTAGATGAACGCGAGTTGGGCAAGCCGGAGGGTTACATACAGTTTATTTATTTCTGTGTGTGGGGGAGGGGGTTTGTTTGATGTTTATTTTTCTTTTTTTGAACCATTGGTTGTTCCGGATCCATGGTTGATTTTTGCTTCATGGCTGGCTGTGGAGAGGACGCACCTTAGGGTTGTATACTGCATACGTACTTTGATAATAAATGTAGTTTGAATCCTTTGAATACCTGAATCCTTCAAAAGCTGGTAGAACAGAGGTTGAGAGATGCCTTGTGGGCAAGGTAGTGTTGGGTTTCTGGGGCTATTGGCAAGAATGCCGAGGTGATGTTACAACCATTATTTTATTAAAGTGCGCCTTGACTGATTCTTCCTGCTGCGAAAATCATGTTTTATGATTGTAAATATTTCTCTTAACTGAGCTTTTACCTTTTCACAGTATGTTCTGCTCTCACACTGTCATTTGGCCTCTTTTCCAAAAGGGAATATGGGGACAGAAGACAATGTGGAAAAACATCGGTTGTGACAGAGGGAGAACTTATTAATAGGTCTGCCCTGCATTCCAATAGGCAGTGCATTAATAAGATGCAAAATTGATGCAGCAGTTTCCACCTGCTAACTTGCATTTCCCCTTCTCACATTTTTAAATGGGGGAACAATGACAATAGCAATTTCTCAAAGTGAGTATGCCTCAATTTAGCAAAATTTTGGGGTTGGTACTTGATTTAGCATGAGGGAACCTATTGATTTCACCAGGAATGGGTTAAATACATTTTCCTGGCAAACATATTGTTCTACTTAGCAGGCATATTTTGCTCTTTTTCAGTGTTCCTTGGCTTTGTTTGTATTTTCCAAGAGTAAACAGGGTCTATTACCTTGAGTATTGCCTCTTGGTTTGCTTACATTACTTGCCATTAATATGCATTTGGTGAATTAATGCACAGCTGGATTTCAGGAAAATATGACTGTAAAATTCTCTTTGTTGAATGCCTGATATTACATATAATGCAATTGCAGTATCTTTGCGGATGATTATACTGATCTTGCAAAATATCAATATTGCCTAAAATTCCACACTGCAGGACCCTGCGTCTAACCTATGACAGGGGGCTGTGTTTCACTGTATTGTGATGAATTAACAAGAATTCTAAACCCCAACCAATTTCCCCCAGGATCAATAAAGTATGACTATGACTATAAAAAATTATGTAAAAAACAGCAATGATATTGATCGTTATCGATGCCTTCATGAATTCTGTCTGAGTTAACTGTGTTTCTGCTTATTATTGTCTGCAAAGCTGAATCAGATGATCTTGGGCAGCGTGCAACACAAACAAAATGCTGGAGGATTTAGCAGGTCAGCCAGCATCTATGGAGGGAGAACAAAACATCATCTGTTTATTTTACTCCACGGATGTTATATGGAAACCACTGTAATAATTTTTTTAAAAAATTCCAATTTAATATGCATTTGAGGAATAGTGCACTTCCGCTAGGCCCCACCTCCCCCTCGTACCCCATCTGTTACTCATTTTTATGCACACATTCTTTCTCTCACTCTCCTTTTTCTCCCTCTGTCCCTCTGAATATGCCTCTTGCCCATCCTCTGGGTCACCCCCCCCCCGTCTTTCTTCCCGGACCTCCTGTCCCATGATCCTCTCGTATCCCCTTTTGCCTATCACCTGTCCAGCTCTCGGCTCCATCCCTCCCCCTCCTGTCTTCTCCTATCATTTTGCATCTCCCCCTCCCCCTCCAGCTTTCAAATCCCTTACTCACTCTTCCTTCAGTTAGTCCTGACGAAGGGTCTCGGCCTGAAACGTCGACTGCGCCTCTTCCTATAGATGCTGCTTGGCCTGCTGCATTCACCAGCAACTTTGATGTGTGTTGCTTGAATTTCCAGCATCTGCAGAATTCCTGTTGTTTGAAATGTCAACTATTCATTTCCCTCCACAGATGCTGCTGGACTTTCTGAGTTTCTCCAGGATCTTGTTTTTTGCTCCAGCTTCTAGCACCTGAAGCTTATTCTGTCTCCAAAGAGAGCACAAACATCACCCCTCCCCACCCCCAGAAGCAGGAGACCAGCTTTTGTGAGGAGCAGAGAATCTTGGACTCCAGACATGTTACGCACATGACCAACCTAAAGCATAACAGATAGTGCTTGGGATTTGGACAGATAGTTAGAGCCTAAGATAAGTGTTGCATCATTAGCGTGTGTGTGTGTGTGTATGTGTGTGTGTGTGTGTGTGTGTGTGTGTGTGTGTGTGTGTGTGTTAAAAGTATAAAGCACCTGGATATTATGGTCATTGATTCATAGAGGAGAACAGCATGGACACAGATTTTTTTGTCCAACTAGTCCACAGCGTCTACCCAGTTAGTTCCAATTTTCTGCATTCAGCTCATATCCTCCTAAGCTCCACTCCTCTATGTACCTAATCAAGTGCTTCATAAAGGTTACTCTTGTACCTGTCACAAGCATTTCCTCTGGAAGCTCATTCCATACACTCACTAATTTTGAGTGAAAAAGTTGCCTTTCAGTTCCTTTTTCAATTTTTCCCCTCTCACCCACTACTTTTCTATACCCACTAGTTTCGGTCTCTCCTACCGTGGGGGAAAGATTGTTACCTGTTCTAATTTTAAAGACTTCTATGAGATTACTTATGTTCCAAGAACTCAAGATTTAGCCTAGCCAACCTCTCCTTACTGTTAGGGCTGCTAGTCCAAGCAATATCCTGGTAAATCTTCTTCGCACTCTTTCCAGTTTTATCACAACTTCTCTAAACAGAGTGACTAAAAGTGTACACAGGGTGTAGCCACATCAATGACTTATACAATTGCGACATAATGTTCAAACACCTTTACTCAATGCCCTGGCTGATGAAGGCCAGCACAGTATTGGCCAAAATATGCAGAAAATTTAGGAGTATCAAATTCAATGCATAAAACTACGTTTTCAGTAGCCATGGTAAAAATTACACATTTGGTGTAAAGGGGTAAAACAGTGAAATGAATTCCCCACAGCATCACATCAGTTTGAGAACCTTCCATGCATTCTATTGACATTGAATTTCTTTTAAAATCAAGAGCTCACTTGTTGATTTTGAGTATATTCAAAGAAATATTCAACATACTGTCATGCTGTTAAAGTTATTTTTCCACCGACAGGAGGATGCCTATTTTTTCACATTTTGCACAAATTTACATTTAGACAGCACTTCCCTATTCTATAAACTAGCACTCAAGGGCCATTATATTGCTAAAGGCTAAAGATTGAATAATGCAAAGGAAAATAAAATAATTTGAATGCTGTTCATTGTTGCAGAGTCAAAGAAAATAAAATCCATTTATTGTCTGAAAGAACTATGTAAAGCTCTAAGCCAATAATTAAACGTTACATCGATTGGCAGTGCGTTCCACAGATGATGTTCCCTTTGGTCAAGCAGAGGCTCATCTAATGTCCAGATTACATCAGCCCTTACAGCCTTCTGTGCTATTACCAGAAGTAGTTTATGAAGCGAAAGAAAAGTCTATTTGACCCAACACTTCTGCCCCAGTGTTATTCTCGTTAATTCAAAGATTAAAGTAAATTTTATTATCGAAGCATATATATGGCATCATGTATGTCAACATCGATGACCCTGAGATTCACTTTCCTGCGGGCATAGTCAGCAACTCAATAGAATAGTAACTGTAACAGGGTCAATGAAAGATCAAAGTTCAGAAGACAACAAACTTTGCAAATACAAACATAAATAAACAGCAACAAATAACGAGAACATATTATAATGAGATAAAAAATCCTCAAAATGAGATCATTGGTTATGGGAACAACTCAATGGATGGGCAAGTGAGTGTAGTTATTCTCTTTTATTCAAGAGCCTGATGATTGAGGGGTGGTAACTGTTCTTGAACCTAGTGGGGTGTGTCCTGGTGCAAGTACCTTCTTTCTGATGGCAGCAGGGAGAAAAGAGAATCAGCTGGGTGGTGGGGATCTCAGAGAGTAGATACTGCTTTTTGATGACAGTGAAATCACTGCTGCTCTCCTGCTCACTTCCCAGACTTTGTTTAAAAGATTTATCTTATAAATATAACAACAGAGAGAGAGGATATTCAGCCTAGCATGTCCATGCCAGAAGCATTTTCATCAGTCCCATTCCACCTCTCCTCATTTCCCTATATCCTTGTAACTACTCCCTTTCATCAATGCCCATGAAACCCTCTTAGTTCTTATTGCCATTAATCCATGCCTGGGTGTCACTGACAGTGCACAATTAATCTGCCAGTGCATTATTTGGATGGGGGAGGAAACTGGAATGGCAGAAGAGTCTCATGGAGTCACGGGAAGAATCTGCAAACTCCACATAGATTTGCTCTGGACATCTGGTACTGACTGGTACGACCCTGGTTCTACCCCAGAGTGTGAAACAGCAATAATGACCAAAAATTCTGGATTCATGTGATTATCTGATTGTCACTTGGCCGTGTGAATTTAAGACACACAGCGACTCTACTGATCACCAGACACCCACTTACTTATCCTACTTAATTCTCCTCACAGTTCCATCAACCTCCACCCCCTCTAAAGTTTACACACGAAGGACAGTTTACAGTAGCTGTGATGCATGGATCTATTTCTTTAAGAGCAATGACTCCCCTTAACACTACATATCAACTGATAACCTACCTATATGCATTGATCTGTTGTCTACGCATACACATTGATCTCTCTCCCTCGCTGCAATGTGAATACACCAGTTAACCTCATATGCTGTGTGCGTGCTTTTATTTTAATTGATATGTAGTTCTACAGGCACAACAAAGTGGCGGTTTGTACAAACCTGAATGTCAGCGAATATCACCAACAGTTAGGGAATGACAGACTTTGGAAGGGAGTGAGACAGTAAGAGGGAAGAGTGAAACAATGTGGAAAAGACCGTTATGGACGCTAATAAAGGGATCCGTGAGGAACTGCCTGGTACATAGTGAAAGATGCACAACTAGCAAAGTTAAAGAGAAAATAATGTGACGATGGCCTCAGTTAGGAAAGTGGACAAATTTGATAGTGCTGAGAATCGTAGATCAGGAGAGTTGAACTGTATAGTAATGTGAACAACGTAGACGAGGAAAAAAAAGCCTTCACGCTTCTTAGCTTCGTGGATGCTAAAACATACAAGCTTTCACACAACTTAGTAACTCCTGGAAAGCCTGAAAGCAAGGCAGTTGATAAAATTGTTACAATTTTACAAAATCACTTGAGCCTTAAACCGTTGGTAATAGCTGAGAGATTTAGATTTTATGAAAGAAACCAGTCAAAGGATGAAAGTATTGCTGAATACGTTGCAGAACTGCACAAACCTTCCCAATATTGACTTTAGAGATGGACTTTCTGATGCATTAAGTAACAGACTTGTATGTGGCATGCAGAGTCAAAGCACTCAAAAGAGGCTACTGTCAGAAAGGGACCTAACCTTAGAACGGGCATTGACCATTGCAATATCATTAGATTGCAGAAAAGGATGCAGCAGAATTACAGGAAAGGTGCTTAGAATGTGAACAAAATGTCCCTGAATGGTTCAAAAAGACAAAAATGTTATTGATGTGGCAAATCCTCCCCTGATGGAAATGACTATTGGTTCAAAGAAAAAGTCTGCAGAAAGTGTCACCGACAAGGTCACATAGAGAGTATGTGCAATTCAAACAAAAAGCACAACCAAAGAGAATATCCACGCAGAGTAAAAAGTTTTAAACACAAAATTAAACAAATGCATTAAGTGACTAAACATGAAACAGAATTAGACAGCACAGAGACTGACAAAGGTGAGCCATCCTGCCTAGAACTACATAGCATTACTGAAGCAGATCACAAAATCATATGGATCACAATAGATGTGCCCAGTGTAAAGCTGGAGATGGAGCTGGATACAGTGTCAGCTTTGTCTGTAATTTCAGAGGCTGACTACAACAGACTGCTTTCTAAGCTGCCACTAGAGAAGACCTGAGTGCTGCTAAAGACCTACATAGGCGAAAAAGTGTCTTGCAAAGACAAACCAAAAGTCAATGTGATGTACAGAGGCAGAACACAGCAGTTAGAGCTTTATGTGTTGAAAAGTGGAGGGCCAGCACTTTTCAGATGTGAATGGTTGAGAAAAATCCAACTAGACTGGGACACAATCAAAGCTCTCAACAAGCAATTGCAGCCCAAATGGTAGCACTAACCAGTCACAGTCACAGCTGCTTGGTGCTAATGAGAAGGTGTTTGAGAAGGGTATTGGTAAACTTAAAGGCACGAAGGCCAGAATTGAACTGGATGAAGCACCGACACCAAGATTCCATAAAGCGCGTTCAGTGCCTTCCGCACTATGTTCTAAAGTGGATACTGAACTGCAGAGTTTGGAGATGTTTGGCATTCCCTCCAAGGTTGAGTGCAACGATTGGGCTACCCCTATTGTCCCGATGATTAAGAAAGAGAAACTGTTCACACATGCGGAAACTTCAAAGTGAAGATCAACCCTGTGCTGCATACTGTGCTGTATCCCATGCCATGAATAGAAGACATTTTTTCATCTTTGGCAGGTGGAGAGAGGTTTTCAAAGATTGACTTGTCACAAGCCTATCTGCAAATGGAGATTGAGGAGTCAAGAAGGAAGTTCCTCACAACCAACATCACAAGTATCTTGTCTTTGGCATCGCATCAGCTTCAGCAATTTGACAAAGAGAAATGGTCATAGTACTGCAAAATGTCCCAGGAACACAATGTTACCTTGATGACATCATTGTGACTGTCAAGGCTGATGAAGAGCACCTCTAGAACTTTGGTAATGTGCTTACCAGGCTGAGAGAGTATGGTCTGCGTGAAAGGGAGAGAAATGTGAGTTTTTCAAGATTGAAATCTCATATTGTGGACATTATTATTGGTAAGCAGGGCTTACATAATCACAAGAGAAGATTGAAGCTGTGCTGCAGGCACCTAAATTGGAATATGTGTCCCAACTCAGGTGATACTTGGGCCTTGTAAATTACTACCACCGACTTCTCCTAAACATTGCTACAGTGTTGCACCCATTGAACGCACTGTAACAAACAGGAGCAACGTGGCAATGGTCAGAAGGATGTGAAAAAGCATTCAAGGAAAGGAAGAGACTATTTCTATCTGATGAACTGCTCATCCATTATGACCCATCACTGCCCATTGGACTGGCGTGCGATAGGCTCCTTATGGCATTTTGTCACACACTGTGAAAGATGGATCTGAATGCCTGATTGTATTTGCGTCAAGATCACTGATGAGTGAAGAACGTAGCTATGCACTGATTGACCGAGTGGCCCCTAGTCTAGTATGGGGAATAAAGAAGTTCCACCACTATCTCCATGGACAAAAGTTTATGCTAGTGACAGATCACCAGCCCCTTGTGTCTATTTTCAATCCCAGGAAAGGAATTAAAATGATATCTGCCAACCAGTTACAAAATTGGGTGCTGTTCCCAAGAGCCCACTCTTATGACATAGAGTTCAAGGGTACCAAACGACACAACAATGCTGATGGCTTGTCATGTCTTCCACTGTTGGCAACTGAAGAACAAAATTCTTCATTGTATGACCCAGCAGAGGTGTTCCACACAGCATTGATGGATCGGTTCCCGGTAACAAATTCTGAAATACATAGAGAAACAAGGAGTGACCTGACATTGTCAGATGTCTATGACATCACCATGCAAGGATGGCCAGCTCATGGTAATCCTATATTTCCAGAGATCTCAGTGGGATGAAACCCACTGTCGGTATGTCAAAGAACACTGACATGTGGATTTTATGTTGTAGTTCCCTCTAAACTGCACAGCAGACTGTTAGAGGATCTGCCTGAAGGACACCTGGGTACAGTCAAGATGAAAGGTCCCACCCAGAGGTACGTGTGGTGGCCAGGAATAGGTAGGCAGATTGAAGACTTGACTAAAAGCTGTTTGGGATGGCACAAAGTTCAGAGTGCACCCCCACAGGCACTGTTACACCCGTGGGAGTGGCTGTCTTCACCATGGCAAAGAGTGCGTATTGACTTTTCTGGGCTATTTATGATCTCCATGTTTCTGATTGCTGTGGATGCTCATTCAAAGTGGACAGAGGTCATACCAATGAAGTTCACCACCTCAGAAAAGACAGCTCCTGCTCTGAAGGCTACCTTCTCCAGAAATGGCTTACCTGAATATATTCTGACAGACAACCGACCACAGCACATGTCAGAAGAGTTCAGACTATTCATGAAGAAAAATGGTATCAAACATTTCAAGTGAGCTCCTCATCACCAAGCAATAAATGGATTAGCTGAAAGGTTTATCCAAACCTTCAAGAAGTCCATTAAAATGATGAACAAGGAGGACATTTCTCTATAGCACAAGGTGGACAACTTCATTTTTGTATATCTGAACTCTGTTTATTGAATGACAAATCAAACACCTGCAATGCTGGTCATGAGCAGGAATCTGAGAGTTCGCGTAGACCTCCTGAAACCAGATCTACGGAGGGAAATGCAGAATAAACAGTTCAGACAGTTGCCAGGTGAATCAACGAGGAGATTTGAGGTTGCATAGGATGTCCTAGCACGTGATGGCCGAAAAGATGTGGACACCTGGTAGGATAGCTACAAGAACCGGACCGTTGATATACATGGTGGATGTTGGAAATCATAGATGGAGATGTCATGTGGACCAGTTACTCAATGTTCAACTGAAGAACACACCTGAGTTGACTGCATCCAACAAGACAGACACATTACAGACACTGAAATTACCTCTCAGTGATAATCATGCCACTAACAGCAACGTGACACCTGCAACAGGGAAAGTTGTCTTTGACAAGACACTGGCCAACCCAGTGCCACTCCACAGATCTAGAGGCGCTATCCTGAAAGAAACTGAGCACCACCCAAAAGACTGAATCTTTACTATCGTCAAGTTGGTTATGGACTGTTATTGTGAAAGCATGTTTATTTTAACATGGTTTGTTAAAGGGAAATTTGAATGTTTTTTACAAGTACAGTTTTATGTTACATACATTAATCTAAAGGGGAAGGAAGTGTAATCTATGGATCTATTTCTTTTAGAGCAATAACCCCCTTTAGCAATATATATGGACTGATGACTTACCTATGGGCATTGATCTGATGTCTACACATATGCATTGACCTCTCTCTCTCTCTCTCTCTCTCTCTCTCTCTCTCTCTCTCTCTCTCTCACTTACTGCAATGTGAATACACCAGGTAACCACCTATCCCATGTGTGTGCTTTTACTTTAATTGATATGAAGTTATACAGACACAACAGTAACCAATTGAACTATCAGGCCTTCGGGATGTGGATGCTGCTACAAAGTGGACATATAGACAGTGCACGAGAGTGGGGTTGAACTAGATCACTGAACCTGTGAGTTCCAGCTGCGTCACTGTAACACCCTTATCTGTCTGAGGACTGAATCACCCGTTTCCTCAAAATTGTGTGCTTCAGTCATCTGTCCCTCACAACAGGCTGGAGGAACTTAGCAGGTCGGGCAGCATCCGTGGAAACGATCAGTCAACGTTTCAGGCCGGAAACCTTGTTGTGAGTGTTGCTTTGACCCCAGCATCTGCAGAGTGTTTTGTGTTTACATACCTCTCCCTCACAAACTTCTCCAGTATAAACCTAAGAACTATTTCCAATACTTGTTTATCCAAAATTGAAGTAAAATGATTCCTCATGGAATATTGTCAAAAGGTTTTCTATCATATTGAATTAGTTTAAATGAACTACCACATAAAAATATTGCACAATTCAGGAAAATGTTATAAACAATCTAAGTTGGCACATTGGAATGGAAGTCTTTTTTGTAACTAAAGTGATGAATTAAAAGAAGATGAAATTACCACAAACTGTATATGAAGTGAGGAGGTGTGCAGGGACATGACGCAAATGATCTGTTTATGAGAAGAAAGGTTAAAAGAGAAACATTGATCAATATAGCTTCACTACAAAAGAGAAGAAGAGACGCTTCATTCGGATTTCATTCGAGTCTCTGCAGTTAATTCGAACAGGTTGCATAAAGGTAAACTGGAAACATATAGATTGATATCTCTACTTGCTAATTAAATGATTTTCACCCTCGAGAACTGCACTGATCCTGCATCACAGACATCTACAAATATTCCTCATAAACTCTTTCATGATGAAAGAGTTTTTACACTGTTGATAATTGGACATTAGAAAAGGATCCTGTTTTTTCATCAATCAATTACTGGAACAATAGAACAAATTCTCTGAACTACCCTGAAAAAATAGTGAAAAAATTGTTATTCTGGAGAAAATGAGAAGAAATAGGCTGTGAAGATTCAGTGGAGTGTGTTGATTGCTGTGAAATTTGAATCAGTAACCCTATTTTGTGAACGTTTCAAGAATCCTTAAAGCAGCCAGATGATATCAATACTCATTTGTGGATGAATTATGCTGAGGATCACATTGGACTGGATTGTCTGTACCTACTCTTCTTCATTACTCACTTTAAAGTTGCTAATCATTGGCTTGTGCTGATATGGGCCACCCTTGCACTTGCCAATAACATTAGCTTCTCTTGCTTTACTGATAAACACCATGGTAACTCTGAATTATGTCTGTCATCCGTGTTTCTTTTTGGAAAAGGAGGTGGCTAAGAATCATCACTGGAGTTTCAGTGTCAATTGTCTAAGAAAGAGGTAGTGTTTGAACAATATAAATAAAAGTAGTGCTAAGTTGCATCTTCATTTAATTGGTTGCCACCTCATCTTGTTGGCTTATATCTTGAGCTACCAATTTTGTGGGCTTACAAAATTCACTTGCCCCACTTCACACCAGACTCTGCCAGCTACTTTGAAAATGGCTGAGGAAGAAGTCATCTTGAGGCCTCCCATTAATCAGCAATCCTGTTATGCCAGGAAACCTCAGTGAAACCGGACTGGTGAAGGCATTGGAAGTGTTCCTTCTCATACGAAATAGAGGACGTTCTAGTTCTCAGCAATGGCAAGCAGGCAGTCAGAAGATGGCTGACTTAGCAATTAATGAGCCAGACCTCTGCTCCAACCACATTGCGAACGGAAGCAAAGGTAAATTCAGGCATCTACTCCCGGAACTACCACCCAAAATGTGGGGCAGACCAGCTCATGGATAGATAGATGAGAACATTAGGGCAACAGTTTGCAGTGAGAAACATTATTGCGAGGATTAGTGTGCAAACATTTTTGATGCCAGTCATGCTATTTTTGGATCCAGTGCTGTAATTAACACCTTCTTTCAATCTGGGGGGCTGAGCATATATTCACCAGCTGAAGGAGCCTCCACCAATGTTAAAGCACACTGTTGCTGCTGCAAGACAACACATTTCGTGTCATATAAGACAGTGATAATAAGCTTGATTCTGAATCCGATTTAAAGTTCTGTCATCTGTTTCTGGCCGCATTGCAGATTGGTTTATGTTGCTTGTAGCAATTGATTTCACACAGCAAAATGCA
This sequence comes from Mobula hypostoma, assembly GCF_963921235.1. NCBI lineage: Eukaryota > Metazoa > Chordata > Chondrichthyes > Myliobatiformes > Myliobatidae > Mobula > Mobula hypostoma. Next base: position 19,937,095 of record NC_086118.1, on the reverse strand, counting down.
TGCAGCTACTGGCAACTTCCACTGTGAGGAAGACAGCAGTATCAACTCAGCCTTCTGATCTGTCCATCTCTGGTTTTGGGATGGAATAATTCAGTGACCTGCTCTATATAACAGGAACATTCCACAATAACTTTAAGCTGTGAACATTATCAAGAGATGCATACCAAGCACTGAAGGATGTTTTATTGACTAATTTTGCAAATTAGTTGTCCTCATGGATTGATGCATGAGTACAAATTTTCCTTCCTGTGTTCTTTGACTGGGAAAATGCAAATAAGGTACTGAGGAGAACAAGATGCTGCAAGAGGGTAGTGGAGGAGGAATGGGCTGGAGAAAGGGCTTTCAGCAAGGGTGTGAGATATACGTGAAACAATTCACTCAGCTCAGCTGTGAACAATTTGCTACTGCCTGCACTTCAGGAAGGATATCATTGAAATTTGCCACCATCTGCAGTTTCAGGCTGACTAGCTATTGGCTATTCATGGCGATAAGCTTTTATGTGCCTGCCTTCTCTGCAGTTTGAGTTTAAGGTATCAGCTACATTTCACAGTTTGATGTCCACTTTACTGTAAGGGAGTTTGCTGAGTTTGTTTTTCAAAGATCTCTTACTCTACTTCATTCTCTCTTGCAAAAATCGAATGTGGGAGAAAGACTACAGCTTCACTTATATTGCACTCCAGTTAGAATGTAATTAGTCGCAATTTATTGGTCACTGTACGCCATCTCCATCTAGTAATGGACTTAGAAGTGATTTCACTCCATGCTATCTGTTGGATTCTTTATGTTACTGCTCATGTAATCAAATAAATTGCAGCAAAGTTGTAAACACAGCATTCTTTATTCAAGGCAATTTCCTCAATTGAACTCCACTGTCTTGTTACGGCAATGTCTCGGAGCAACACACACAATACAAACTGGTGCTCAAAGTTTCTCTACATGTGTTTAAAGTAGGGCAATGCATGGCCATGAGCTTTGGACTAGGCAGAGCTATATCATGTTGCCTAATGAACCCATTTTCTCAGATGCATTTTGGTGACAAAATGCATGGTGGTTAATTGAGTGACAAGGCACATTGGCTAAAGATCTGGTTGATCGCTCTTGATGCAAGCTATGAAAGTGTTCCTCCAACACAAAATCTGATGGAGCAGAGTATTATCAAACTAAACCAATGTCCTTGATGCCTAAGAGATCTCTCCTGTGCAACAGTGGACTCCAACGTCCACTAGTAACTTCACGTCCAAACATTGGATAAGTATATGTGGAGCAAAGGGTAGCAGGGGCAAGATGACCTCTTCAAAGGCCAAAGAGGAAACAGAGAATGTGGGCAAAGCCATAAATAAATACATCTCCTCTGTGTTCACTAAGTGAAGGATATGGACCATAATGAGTTTAGGGAGGGGTATGTTGATAGTCTGGAGAATGTTTGTATTAACAGGGAGGGGGTGGAAGGCTGGATGATATCACAAAAACGGCAGATACTGGAGATCCATCCAAAATAACACATACAAAATAGTAAAACTCTGCAGGCCAGGCAGCATCTATGGAAAAGATAAAACTGACTATGTTTCGGGCCAAAACCCTTCTTCAGGACGTATGCTAGGTTGCTATGGAAACACGGGAGAAGATAGCTGATGCTTTAACAGAAATTGTTGTGTTCTTGTTGTTAATAGCTCATGTTTTTCTTTTATTTAATTAAGCAGAGAAAGGTAAATCACATGACTACAGGTTGGAGAGCTACATGAGTGCTAGGGAAATTACTGGAGAAAATTCTATGGGATAGGATTTTTCTACAGTTGATAAGACGCAGGATGATCAGAAATAGCCAGTATACCTTTGTGTGGGATAAATCCTGCCTCACTAACTTGATTGATTTTTTGAGAAGGTAACTAAGATTGAATTTAGTAAGACATTTGACAAGATTTTGTATGGTAGACTGGTCCAATAGGTGGATGCAAATGAGATTCGAAGTGAACTAACTAATATGGAAACAAACATGAGAAAATCTGCAGATGCTGGATATCCAAGCAACACACAGAAAATGCTGGAGGAACTCAGAAGACTAGGCAGCAGCCATGGAAAAGAGTACAGTCGACATTTCGCTGAAAGGGCATTTCTATAGAAAATGGCCTGCTGAGTTCCTCCAGTATTTTGTGTGCGTTAGTTTGGAAACTAAATAGGCTTTGTAATAGAAGGCAGAGGATAATGGTGGAGGATGCTTTTCTGATTGGAAGTTTACCACAGGGATCAGCACTAGGATCTTTGCTTGTGATAGATATTAACAACTTTGATGTGAAGGTTGAAGGTAGAAGGTATGATTAGAAAATTGCAGATGGCATGGGAATTGTTAGTTTAGAGGCAAGTGGGAACGGTTTCCAGCAGGAAAGCAGCAAGACAGATCAGATGGAAAACTGGGTGGAGCAGTGGCAGATGGGATTTAATCCTGAGAAGTGTTTTGAGATGTCAAGTAAGGATAGAAGATATATAGTAAATTGTATGCTACTAATGGATGTTGATAAAAAGAGTCCATCATTCCCTTGAAGTAGCAACACAGGTAGATAGGGTAATGAACACAGGAGCAGAATTAGGCCATTCACTCTACTGAGGCTGCCCTGCCATTCAATTATGGCTGATTTATTTTCCCTCCCAAACCCATTCCTCTGCCTTCTATAAAGACCCTCTGACACCCTTACTAATCAGGACCTTACCAACTGTCACTTTAAATATTACATGATTGTTTCCATTGATTAGGGCATAGATCAGGGGTTCCCAACCTTTTTTATGTATTGGACCCCTACCATTAACCAAGAGGTCTGTGGACCCCAGGCTGGGAGCCCCTGGCATAGATTATGAAAGTTGGGAGGTTAAGCTGCAACTTGACAAAATGCTGGTTAGATTGCACCTGGAATGTTGAGTTGGCACACCATAGGAAGGGTTATTAAGGAAAAGCATGTGACGGAGTGTCATGGTTCAAAATGACAGTACCGGCTTCAAATCAGAGTTGTAAACCTATTGATCCATGATAGGTTTGCTCTGAATTCTTTTGACAGATAATTATTGCACGGATGTTATTAATAGCGAAATAGCATCTGGCACAATTCCTCTTGCGAATATTCACACAGGCTCCAGATGCAATCTTTGAGTTTCAAGGGTAACTAAAGTGTCAAACGGTATTTCCACCTTATCCCATTGACTTGGAGTCCCTTTCACTGGCTCTTAGGTAGTGCTCATTCTTTTTAATGCTTCTCATTTTAAATTTCTTCCTTGCTGCATTACATTTTAACCTAAATTCGCACCTTTTTCATTAACTTTGTGCACCTTTGCAGGTTACCTTTTATTCAAGTCCTGCTTTCTGCAGTTCATCAATCACTTGCTTTCATTTTTCTGGTTGAATCTTTGTTGTCACAGAGTCCTTGATTAGTTTTTTTTTTGGCTATTTCTCTTTGCTCCTGATAAGGCCTATTCCAATTCTTCTTTCTGTTATCACAACCTTCATTGGTTTCTGTCTGGGATATTGAAGGCAGAATGTTTGTCATCTTATTGAATGGGCCTCCTCAGCTAGCAGCCAAGACTGAACTAGTTTCAATTCCTGGCAGTCTTTACCTTTTTGTTTACATAATTCTGGTAACGAGAAAAGATGTCAAAGTTTAAGATTCAAGATTGCTTAATGTTATTTCCAGTGTAAAGGAGAACAAAAATAACTGTTACTCTGGATCTGAAGCAGCATGAAAAATATCCACAGAAAAACCACAATAAGATAAAGAACACAACAATTGAAGAAAACACAGCATATATTAGATAGCTTATATACATAGATTGATTGTATATTCATGAAATCACACTAGGCACAGGAATGTTGGTACGTAAGGTGACTCTGACAGGAAATGATAAAGTAGTTTTCCAATGTGGAAGCATAAGTGAAATGTTTGTCTCATCAGATGTAGATATGTCATGGGCTTCTTATCCTTTTAGGATCCTGTACTCGGAACTGCTGGTGAAATAAATCAAAAACTGAAACAAAGGGATAATGTAGCTGATATTGAATCCTAAATTTTCAATCGACACAATTGCTATAGTTACACAAAAAATACTGAAGCAGGAATATGCCATTCAGCCCTTCATGTCTGCTGTGCCATTCAGCATGATTTTGACTGATTTTCCACCTCAGTGTTTTCCTGCCCTCATCTCCTATGCCACAATTCCTTAAAGATGAAGAAATACATTGGTCTCTGAATGCAATCAACGACTGAGCCTTTTTGGCCCTTGGTGGAAGGGAATTCCAAAGAGTCACCATCCTAAGAGCAAAGTATCTCCTCATTTCAGTCTGAAATGACCAACCTTTTATTTTCATACTGAGTCCAGAACTGAACTGTCCGGATTCATTCATTCTGTGTGGTACAAAGTGTTTCTAATCACTATATCCAAGACTCCAAAGCCAAAGGAAAATCCTTCACTTATCCGCCTTCTAAGTTTTTTATGTTTCCTACAGGCCACCTATCATTCTCTAAACCCAAGAGAATAGAGGTCTGGCTTACTTAATCTCTGCTCATATGATAGAGCTGCCATCATAGTGTCATTCTAGTGAACCTTTGCTGCACTGTGGGCATATATATTCTTCTCTTGCTAATGTCTGTGAATTACAGCACCATTTCTCTTATAAAAACGTGGCGAGTAATACTGTCAACATTTTATTTTGTAATCAGAAGACAATATTTAATGATTATCATTATTCTTGCAGATTTAGGAGAATAGGACAATGACATTGAATAATTGAGTAAGATACTGAAAATCTGGAATAAATACAGAAAATGCTAGAAATACTCTGCAACTATGAAGTGAGATTTTTATTTATTTTTTATTTAGAGATGCAGCATGGAATCTTCCGTTATGGCTCCACCCGGCAACTCCCAACAACCCCAATTTAACCCTAGTCACAGGACTATTTACAATGGCCAATTAACCATATCTGATATGTCTTTAGACTGTGTTAGGAAGCCAGAGCACCAGAGAAAACTCAGGCATTCTGCAGGGAGGACATATAGAGGCATCTTACGGAGGATGCTGGGATTGAACTCTGAACTCTGAACTGCAATAGCATCATGCTAACTGCTATGCTACCCTGACATCCATATATGGAGTTAACATTTCAAGTCAATTTCCTGCTGAGTTTTGCAAACCTTTTTATTTTTTATCTGAAAAATCTCATTTCAATAATTGTACTTTATTATATTTTAAGTATTTAATGTATTAAATAATAAATAAGAATAGATTCTGAAATAAGTTCATTGACTCTGCCTCCCTTTCCACAATGGGTGCCTGGCTGTAGATCATTTCCAGGATTTTATGTTTTGACGATTTGCATACTTTTTAACTTTGAAATGTGAAATGTTTCCCATTTATGTACTGCAAAAATTAACCTTGTGATGTTAAAATAAGGCCTACCACCAGCTCCTGGTTGGGCAAAGAGAGGATTGTGTTTATGACATACTTTTTACTTTTTAATTAGATTTTATAGCCTTTTACAATGAATACAATTGTTGGCTTCTTGGTATTTTAGTTTGCAAAAGGAAGCAAACCAAAAGAATATCAATGCTTTATAAATAAAGGCCAAGAAAGAAAGGCTAGGCTTAAGCAGAGCTGCCTTCGTTAGAGTGGTACAGAATTAGAGAGGTGTTATGTTTTGTAACTTCAAAATACTAAACTAATTCAAAGGAAGACATGGGAGCCTGAAATGTAAGTGTAACTTTGTGTTTATTTTCAGCAAGGCGCTCATGTATCATGTAGTATCTTGATGATGTATGCAATTTATATATATAACCTGTAGTGAATTATTTAAATGTACAAGAATGCTTAACCAACCAATAGAAGATTACTCAAATATTACTGAAATCACTGAAATACAGGTTCGCAAGGCTGTTATAGCTGGGGGTGGTAGTGGGGATAAGCTCCCACTACCTATAAAGTGCTCCAAATGGTGTGCGTCTCTAACAGCCTCTGACAACCAAGTCCAACTCTTGGCCTTCATGTGTGGCTTACCTACCAGGCCCGGTGGAACTGTTTCTACTGACAAGAGAAAGGGCAAAGGCAGATGACTGGCACCTTCAAGCCAGTTGCTTCGGGCAAATGTGGTTTGTCCGCCTTAGATGGCAGCCCGCCTAGGAGAAGGAAAACTCTGATTTTAAACCTCCGCTGCTTTGCAGTCATACCCACCCATGGGAAAGGCTTTGGGAGTAAACCCTGAGGAAGTATTCTGGAGCTGGCGTCCCTAAGGCAGTTTGATGTTGTTTTCAACTTCATTCTGGCAACCTCTGTGACGACATTGGTGCCAATCACTTGCTCTTCCCTTGGACTACATCAGTGACGTGGAGAGGGCAAGCCTGCTGCATGGGTAACAGCCGGTTCTTCAAACCTTCCTGCCCAGGCTTGTGTCCTGAAGAGGACACAGTCCACCAGAGGCACAAGCACATGATCCCCTGCAATTGATGGCTGCCTACTATTAAATACACAACACTCCTTGCTGCTTAGCTAAAAAACTACAATTCAATAGAGGATTAATCTCAACTATATACACAGTATTTTTTATAATACATCTACCATACTGACATCCACAGCATAAATACATTTTAAGTTGTCCTATTTGGGTGTAAAGATTTAATTGTTGTCGAGAATATTTTACCCTTGTGGGATAACATCTCTCTTGATGGGGATGGGGTGGTCACTCTGCTAGGCAGGTGAGACTTGTGTCTGTGAAACAACCTCACGTTCTGGAGCATCTTCTGTCGTTGTGCGTAGGAGTTGACTCTGGGACTGCAGCAAGTTGTTCTGACAGTGGTAGCTACCTTTATTCTCCAACAGTTGACTCTGCTGTCCTCAACTGATCAATGTGTCACCTCCAGATGATATCAGATGCAATCTCCAGTGTGTACGAGAGTGGTCCAGTTCAGTCCTTAATCTTTCCGACTACTCTCTTTTGGTCACCTCTGTAGTCCCTCATTAGGATTGCTTCTCCAGGAGAGAAACATTGAAGCTCCTTGTTTGAGGAGCCTTCAAATTGTCTCAGCTGTTTGTTCTGCATACTCCTTCTGAGATTGGGTTTGAGGAGATCCAAGCACAAATGCATGGAACAGCATGGCTGGTGAGTTGTTGCTTGTGGACTGTACTGCGTTATAGTATGCAAGGAGGAAATTGGTGAGCTTCTGGTTCAGTGCTAGTGAAGTGTGCTATGCTGACATTGCTTTCAATGTGTTCGTTAGACTCTGGACAAACTTTTCTGCCAAGAAAGGTGTAGCTGGGTGGTACAGTGCAGTTGTATTATGTCTTATTCCATTCATTTTTAGGAATGACTGAACTGCTCCCCCACAAGCTGTGCTCCATTGTCACTGACTGGACACCAGTCCTTGCGAAGAGTCTTCTCAACACATCAGCAGTGTGAGAGGCTGTAGTGGAGGCTATTGGGAACACTGCTGGCCATTTTGAAGCTGCATCCACAACTACCAAGGAGTTTGTGCACATGAACGGTCCGGAAAAATCCACATGAAGCCTCTGCTAGGGCAATGTAGGCCATTCCCAGGGATAGCGAGGCACTGCATTTGGCATCTTCTGGACATGATGGCATGCCATACAGTGCATGGCAAGCTGCTTGATCTGCTGATCTACCTAAAGACAGAGCCTTGAGCCAATGCAGTAACTTTAATCACACTAGATGACCGACATGTAGCTCCTCCAATACTTTATCTCTCATCTTAGTTGGTAGAACTGCTCTCAATCCCCACATAAGACAACTTCTGTCAAAGGCAAGTTTACCTTGTGTTGGTAAAAATGGGGGAAGTGGAGTTGCTGCTGCACATTCCAGCCTTTTAGGGCATCCATGTAGACCTGAGACAGTGTGAGATCTTTTCTGGTTTCCCTTTGGAGCATCTCTACCATAAAAAGAAGACATTCGATTTGCATTCAGGAGAATACATTAAAAGCAGCTGCTTTTTTCATAATTTTTTCTGGTATTTCTTTTTCTAAGGGTAAACGGGACAATAAATCAGCATTTCCATGATTAGTTGTGCTCTTGAATTCAATATTGTAATTGTGCCCTGCAACAGAACCCATCTCTGCATTTGTGCTGCTGCTGTTAGTGTATCACCTACCTGGACACTAGTGATTGATGATCAGTAATGAGGGTAAACTCTCTCCCATTCAAGTCCTGGTGTATGTGACCCTGTGCAACAATGGTTACACAATTTGTTCAGCCAGGCAGGTTTCCATCTAGATGCAACAATTTTGCTCACATTCACTTTCATTCTTGACCGCAACTCAATTGCATCTGTCTGCAGTTTCCATTAATACAGCAATTTTAACTGCTCTTTTATGTGAAAGCTCTGCTTCAGTTAGCAGCCTTTTTTGAATGCTTTCTTGTAAGATTCCACAAACGAAACAACCCCTCGCACATCATTAAGCCCAGTTCTAAGCTGACAATGGTCAGATAATCTCTTCAATTCAGCCACATACGTAGAAATGGACTTCACTTCTTTTTGATTCTGCTTCTGAAACCTAAAGTGTTCTACAATCAACAATGGATTCAGTTCTAACTATTCCTGCAGCACTTTCACAATATCAGCAAAGCTAATTTCGGATGGCTTAGTTGGAGCAGTTAAACTTTGAAGCAAACTGTTTGCCTTTAAACCCAAAGCACTCAACAAAATTAGTGCTCATTTCTCATTGACTATTTTATTTCCTTCAAAATTCTGTTCAATGAGTTCAGTATACATGAGCCTGTTATCTGTTGTGCAATCAAACACGTCAATCTTTCCAATGTAGCCAGCAATTTCAACTCTATTTTTTTAAGATTATTATCATCTGGTTCTCACTATGAACCCATGAATTCTTCTGTTTGCTTCCCTTTTTTTCACTCGACTGTCTCTGCATGTGCTGGGCAGCAATTTTCACTTGCCTGCATTTTTTTTTTAGTTCGAATATCTCGCTGCATTTCACAGGTTGCTAGCTGTCTCAGATTTGTTTTAAAATACCTGTCACCATTGTTCTGTTTTGTAACTTTGAAACATTAAACAAACTCAAAGAAAGACACAGGAGTCCAAAATGGGAGTTTAACTTCATGTTTACTTTAAGCAAGTTGCCCATGTATCATGTTGTAGCATGATGACGTATACAAGTTATTTATTTCTACATATGACCTGCAGTAAATTATTTAAATGATCAAGAATACTTAATCAACCAATATAAATACAAGGTTACTCAAATGTTACTGAAATATTAAATACATAAGGGAGGTACTGAGGGTTTGACTCAAGAGGCTGAGGCCTAGGGTAAGGCCTCTTTCAACTTTCTCTTTCTTTCTTTATTAATGCCTAGCTGGAGTAATGAGAATGGATTCCAATTGTGGTGTGCTCTTTCACAGGATGTAGGAGATCGAGATACCTGCATTCTACATCTGTGTGAAGGGCATTGAGCTGCAGCTCCTTACAGACTGCGTTAGGGAATGGGAGCTGGAGCGAGGGGACCTACGCCTCACTTGGAAGAATGAAGAGGTGATAGCTAGTAGCTACAGGGCAATAGTCGCACCCAGGTTGCAGGAGACAGGTACTTGAGTAACAGTCAGGAGAGGGAAAGGGAACAGGCAGTTAGTGCAGAGTACACCTGTAGTTGTTCCGCTTAAAAACAGGTATAGCATTTTAGATCCTGCAGTGCTGTGGGATGAGGGTGATGACCCATCTTGGGAAAGCCACCACAGTGACCAGGTTTCATGGTACATATTGGTAGCAATGAGATAGGTAGAAAAATGGAAGAGATCCTGAAGAAAGAAAATAGGCAATTAGGTATGAAGCTGAAAAGCAGGACTCAAGATTAGTAGTCTTGGATTGTTGCCTGTGCCATGAGCCAGTGAGGGTGAGAATAGGATAATTTGGCAGTTGAAGCTGTGGCTAAAATATTGGTGCAGGGGATAGGGTTTCACATTTGTGAATCATTGGCTTTTCTTCTGGAGAAGGCATGATTTGTACAGAAGGGATGGTTTGAACTCAAGTTGGGACAAATATTCTTGCGGGTTATTGTGCAGTTTTTAAGCTAGTTTGGTAGGGGAATAGGAACCCGAGTGATAGGTTAGAGGATTGAGCAATTGGTGTAAAGGTAGATACAGCATGTAGAGACACTGCAAGAAAGGATAGGCAAAGAAGAGGACATAATTGTAGTCAGTTGTATAGGTTGTGAAATGTCTCTATTTTAATACAAGAAGTATCGGAAAAAAAGTGTAATTATCTTAGAGCATTGGTCAGTACATAGAACTACTGTGCTGTGTCCATTGCAGAGATTTGCTGTCACAAGAGCAGGAATAGCTGCTGAGTGTTCTGGGTTTAGATGTTTCAAAAGGGACAGGGAGGGAGTTAAAAGAGGTGGGTGAGTGGCATTGTTAATCAGGGATAGTATCACAACTGTAGAAAGGGTAATGTTGTGGGGGGGATTGTCTACTGAGTCAGTGTTGATGGAAGTCAGAAAGAGGAAGGGTACAATCACTCTATAGCAGCCTTGTCAATTGCAACAGAGACATCGAGGAGCAGATTGGGAGGCAGATTTTGGAAAGCTACAAAAATAACAGGGTTGTTGTTGAGGGTGACTTCAACTTCCCCAATATTGATTGTCACTTCTTTACTGCAAAAGGTGTAGATGGGGAAGAATACGTTAGTAGTGTCGAGGAAGGATTCCTGACACAAAATGTAGACGGGCCGACTAGAAGAGGGACTATACTGGAACCAGTGCTGGGCAATGAACCTGGTCAGGTGATAGATCTCTTGTTGGGTGAGCAACTGGAGGAAATGACAACAACTACCTGACATTCATTATTGTGTCGGACAAGGATAAGAGCAGATGGTATAGGGAAGGACCATGTTTTTTAATTGTGGGAGGGAAAATTATAATGCTGTTCGGCGGGAACTTGGGAGAGTGAATTTATACACTCTGGAATGTCGATCTTGAAAGCAGAGTACAGGGTTTATGGCAGCATTCTTAGCAGAAGAACAGAGGGGTCTTGGGGGACATGAGCCCACAGAACCCTTAAAGATGCTGTGCAGTTGGTTAAGAAGGCATATGGTGTGTTGGCCTTCATAAAGTAGGGAATTGAATTCAGGAGCCACAAAGTAGTGTTACAGCTCTATAAAACTCTGGTTAGATCGTACTTAGAGCATGATCTAACTTCTGGTCGCCTCATTATAGGAAGAATGTGGAAGTTTCGGAGAAGGAGCAGAGGAGATTTATCAGGATGCTGTCCAGAATGGAGAGCAGTTCTCATGAGGATAGGGTGAGCAAGCTGGTGCCTTATTCTTTGGAATGAAAGAGGATGAGAGGTGACTTGATAGAGGCGTACAATATCATAAGAGGCATTGATCAAGTGGTCAGGCGAAGACTTTTTCTCAAGGCGAAGTGGCTAAAACAAGTGGACATAATTTTAAGGTGATTGGAAGAGAGTATATTGGGGATGTCAGAGATGGTTTTGTTGTCTGTTGTGGGTGCATGAAATGTATTGCCGGGGTGGTGGTAGAGGCAGATACATTGAGATGGGCACATGGATGAAGGAAAATGGGAGCGCTATGTGGGGTGGAGGGCTAAAATGGTCTTGGTGCAGGTTAAAAGGTCAGACAGCTTCATGGGCCGAAGGGCTTGTACTTTGAATTGTAAGTGTTGCCTTCAAGTGAGGCACATGAACTTTGGAGTAAGAGTATACCATTCAGTCCTTCAAACCTGTTCTTTCATTTAGTTTAATCGATATTATCCACTAATCATAGCCTTTAATACTCTTTCTTAACAGTAATCTATCAATCTAGATATTTTCAATCGAACCTAAGAGAAGAAAATTCCAGACTGAGAGCATTAGTTGTGGAAATCATCCTCAAATTGAATTCTTCATGCTCTTTTGCTCCATGAAGCTGTCTCTAAGCATTGGTTCACATTCAGAATTTCTTATAAATTTAAATATTTGCCATTATTGTGTAGTTTATGATGTCCAGTTCTTCCAACAAAAACGTTAGCTTTTGCATCATGTTTTTTTAAACAAACTCCTTTAAATTTTATTTGCTGTTCCTTGAGCTTTTGTGACCCCCCCATTTCAACACTGCGTGAAATATGCCTAAACAACAGCATGATTTCTGTGGCATAGGAAACTGTATGTGACACCCCAGGCACAATAACACAACAGGTGCCTCCAGGTGAATGAGACTAGAGGAAAATTAACACTGCCTCCTGGAAAATTAATTTAACTCAGGGTAACTCATCCTTAAAAAAATGATCGTCTGTATTGCCATGGAATTTTTCTACCATGGAGTTGCCCTTGTGTTGCATTTCTCTTTTCATACACTAGCTGACTCTGCTCTGTTTTGTAAATCCAAAACATAAAACTGCTTGAAAGAAAAACACAGAGCAGGGGATAACTCATATACGATTAGCTTTTACTTTTAGTGAGGCATTCACATATGATGTGGGGGTGTAATGACGTAAGCCATTAATGCACTTCTGCATATAAACCATAATGAATTATGTATTCAACAATGAATGCTTAACCAAACAATATTAGTCAAATATTACTTAAAATATTAAATACACTGTACTCCTTGTCTAGCTATAAACTCCAACTGAATATAGAATGCATCTCAACTATATACACAGCCTACTATATAATGGAAATATTATTTAGACATGCACAGCATAACAAATTTTAAATTGTCCCATATGGGCCTAAAAATTGAATTGTTGTGGAGGATTTCTTACTCTTGTGGGATAATGTTGTTTCTGACGGGGAGGGGGCGGTCACTCTGCTTGGCAGTGAGACATGCGGCTGTGAAACAATCTCATGTTCTGGGGCATCCACTGTGGTTGTGCGTAGGAGTTGACTCTGGGACTGCAGGAGGTTGTCCTGACAGCGCTAGCTACCTTGCTTCTCTAACAATTGACTCTGCTCTCCTCAACTGATCAATGTGTCATCCGCAGGTGACATCAGATGCAATCTCCACTGTGTAGGAGAGTGGTCCAATTCTGTCCTTAATCATTCCAAGTACCCACTTTTGATCACCTTTGTAGTCCCTTGCCAGGACTGCTTGTCCAGGAGAGAAACATCGAACTTCCTTATTTGAGGAGCTCTCAATTTGTCTTAGCTGTTTGTTCTACATACTCCTTCTGAGATTGGTTTTGAGGAGATCCAAGTGTGAGCACAAGAGACGACCCAAGAACAGCATAACTGATGAATTGTTGGTTGTGGATTCATTTTAAAACTTATTCATCACCACTATTATGTTTTGTAACTCCAAAACATAAAACTAACTTAAAGAAAAAGTCAGAGGTGGGATAACTTGTGTACATTTTGTTTTTACTTTCAGTGAGGTGCTCACATATGACATTGTGGCATAATGATATTTGCCATTCATGTACTTTTACATATAACCCCTAATGCATTATGCACACAACAAAAAATGCTTAATCAAACAAAATATTTTCAATATTACTGAAATATTAAATATGATACAGACTTTGACACTATTTTTAGTAATTTATTTTGTGCATTTAGGCTAGCATCCATATAATTGTGAAATCAAAGGGAGTCCTTACATATAACATATGATTTAGTCACAATTCATGCCTGCAATTTCCTTTGATAAGTTAAGATTTGTTGCCCTATACAAAGGAAAAGCAATAGCTGAAACTATATTATTTGTGATTGCAAAGCATGATCAAGACTAGTATGCAATGGAAATTCTTCCCTTTTACCTTATAATTTTAATTCATAGGATCTTGCAAATTAAAACAGATGGTAACTTCGCTGATGCGTGAGAGATTTTAACACCCAGCTTCATCCATGTGTCCTGTCAGTGATTCCTACAAGAACTGGGCAGGAGTGATTCTATCTTTTACAGACAGAGTCAACATTTATCAGGGGGCGTGCTTCTGGGATGGCACTGGATAACAGGACATGATAGATTTAGGATTGTTAAATTGGAATGGAGATGTTAGAGATGGGAGAATCATGTTATATTTGGGACAGCATGAAAGGAGCAACATAAGCACAGACAAACTTTTAAAAGTACTCCTTTTGCCAAAACCTTCTGACTGCTTTCGTGAATCAGGCAGAAGCACCAAGATGTAGTTTTGATATTAAAATTGTGCCAATCCCTTCTGTGTGGCATGATCAGTCAGTACCTGAATTCAAACAGCTTAAAACCGTTGTTGGAGATGTAGGTAAAGTTCAGTCCTACCATCTTACCCACTTTTTCCACACAAACTTTGGCAAATTGAGTGGCATGAGGTTAAAACTGACTATATAGATAATATGGGAGTCCAGTCACAAACAAGAGATTCTGCAGACACTAGAAATCCAAGCAACACACACAAAATGCTGGAGGAACTCAGCCAGCCAGGCAGCATCTATGGAAAAGAGTACAGTTTTGGGCCGAGACCCTTTGGCAGGATATGACAGTCATCTTACTTACAGCATGAAATAGTGCAAAGATTTCTTCCAGCAGACCTGTTGATTTCATGCAGGAGGTTGTGTTGAAAAGGGAAATAACAAGTTTCAATATTCCTTTGCATAGGTTAAGCATGACATACTACCTCAAGGAAGATATGTGGTCAGCATAAATAAATAATTTAAAGTAGATAGGATATCTGTATTTATTATTCTGCTTCTGAAGGATACATTTTCGTCTGTATTATTTAATTCCTATTTCCTTACAATGTTCTGAATTGTTCGCACACTCAGTGGTCACTTTATAAGTTACACCTGTACACCTGCTCATTAATGCTGTTACGAGAATACACATAAAATTAAGATGTTTGCTGGCCTGGGCTAGCATCAGTGGCATCAGCAGTTGGTCTGCCACCTGCCCTCAGGGGAAGGAGAGATAAGGAACAATGGAGCAGCGTCTGGAGATGTGTAATGAAGGGATGTGGGAGGGAGAGCTGTCTGGAGCGGCTCCCCCCTTTGAACCCTGAACTGTTTGAAGTGATGGACAGGCGATACCCCAGCAGGGGGATAAAAAGGGACAGGTTCGCTAAGACAGAGACACACGCCACCCGAGGTAACGAGACCCTGGAAGCGGTGCGCCTCTCACGAGTGGGTGAGAAGTGCCAGACAACGACAAGGGTGGAAAGGTACGATCAGCGGGAACCCGGTGTGTGTCCGCCCTTGCCTGGGTGCCGGGTTCACTGCAGAGGATCGACCGCATCTGGAGGAGGGGTCACAGTCGGTGACCTCAGGTGACATCACCAAGGACCCGCCCAAATGCTGTTTGTGAGCCATCCCGCTGGTCTGTGAGTGAAGCAGTGTTCTGAATGATCAGTTGTTCCTATTCTGTCTCTCTTCCCCCACCTTGGCCATCGCCATGGCAACGATTACTGCGAACTGAACTACAAACTGGACTGAACTTTGAGTCATTTTGAAGTTGGTCATTTACCCCTAGACAACGATAGAGCTTGATTGATGCTGTTATCTTAATTCTGTGCACATGTGTGGTTATCATTGTTGAATTGTTGCATTTATTATCCTTTCGATTACTGTGTTGCTTGTTTCTTTAATAAAACTTTCTTAGTTCTAGTACTCCAGACTCCAACTGAGTGATCCATTTCTGCTGGTTTGGCAACCCAGTTACGGGGTACGTAACATAAGTGGGGTTCTCGTCCGCGATTTTGAACGCTAAATTTGGGACGGAGTAAATTGATTGGGTTAAAATTCCCGAAAGAAAGAAAAGACAAACAGCAGAAATGGAGGTTGAGGAATTTATAAAGGCGCCGACCTTGGAGGCATTAGAGGATGCCAGGAAATCGGAATTGATAGCTGTGGCCAAACGGGTGAATCTTGCTAAGGTGAAGTCGACAATGAGGAGAGAGGAGATACACAGAGCTATTGTAGAGCACTATGTATCTAAAGGTGTGTTTCCCCAAGGTGAGCTGGGGGTGGTGTCTATTGAAAAACCTGCTGGAGACGCGGTACAGGTACAGCTTGAAAAACTGAGACTCGAGCACGAGTTCCGGGTACGGCAGTTAGAACACGAAGAGAAGCAGTTAGAAAGGCAGGAGAGAGAGTTAGAAAGGCGGGAGAAAGAGAGAGAGTTAGAAAGGCGGGAGAAAGAGAGAGAGTTAGAAAGGCGGGAGAAAGAGAGAGAGTTAGAAAGGCGGGAGAAAGAGAGAGAGTTAGAAAGGCGAGAGAGAGAGAAAGAGGTAGAAAGGCAAGAGAGAGAAAGACAGTTGGAGAGAGAGGAGAAACAGAGGGAAAGGGAATTTGAGCTGGAGAAGTTAAAGATAAGGGCCGAGCAGGGGCTCGTGCCGAACCAAGGTGGAGGGTTCCGGGCGACCCAGGAGGTTAGGCTGGTTCCCCCATTTGACGATACCGATGTGGATCGGTACTTTCTCCACTTCGAAAAGGTGGCTATAAGTCAGGAATGGCCGAGGGATAAGTGGGTTGTTTTACTTCAGAGTGTACTGAAAGGGAAGGCCCAACAAGCTTACTCCGCTTTATCCGCGGAAGATGCCCAGAAGTATGAGGTGGTGAAGGAGGCCATCCTCAGGATTTATGAGTTGGTCCCGGAGGCATACCGGCAGAGGTTCCGGAATGCGAGGAAGCGGTGGGACCGCACGTATTTGGAGTTTGCTCCTGAGATGCAAACATATTGTGAGCGTTGGTGCGCCTCGAAAGGGGTAGAGGGGGATTATGACAGACTGCTGCAACTGATTCTGATTGAGCAGTTTAAAGGTTGTGTCCCTGAGGGTATGAGACCCTACCTCGATGAGAAAGAGGCAGCCACGTTAGCCGCAACTGCTAAGTTAGCGGATGAGTATGCGTTGACGCATAAAATGAAGGTTGCCCCGAGTAAAGGCTACCAGAAGGGTAGTCAGGACGGCGGGGAGAGTCCACCAGAAAAGTCAGAAAGTAAGCCGGGGACTAGTGAAAAGGATAAGGTAGACCGGGAGCAGTCTGGTAGGAAGTCTCCTGGGGTCGTCTGTTATAATTGTGGGAAAGTCGGACACTTTGCGTCCAGGTGCTTTGCCCCAAGGAAGGAGACGGGGAAAGGAAAAGCGGAAATTTTGAATGGCTGTATCGAGCTGTTAAGCGAACCGCTAAGGAAGGACAGGTCTGAAAAAGTCCAGGAAGGGCGCGAGAGGTTTATCTCGGCCGGACTGGTGTCAGTGAAGGAGAGGTTAAAACCAGTTCCAGTGCGGATCTGGAGAGACACGGGAGCGTGTCAGTCACTAATACTGAAGAGTGTATTAGAGTTTAGCTCAGAGACCCAGACTGGGGAGGTAGAGGTCAAAGGTGTTGGGGAAGGGACAGAGTCAGTCCCTTTGCACCAGATACACTTACAGAGCAACCTGGTCTCTGGACTAGTCACGATCGGGGTGAGGTCCGAATTACCGATGAAAGACGTGGAAGTCTTGCTCGGTAATGACATCGCCGGAGGAATCGTGTTCCCAGTCGTGAGATTGACGGGTCAGCCTGCCAGCATGGAGGCCCCGCCCGCGATGGTGAATTTGGCTGAAACATTTCTGCCAACCTTGTATGAGACAGGGTGTAGTGAGATAAGTGGTAGTGAGGGAGCTGGGACGGACGTAGCAGTAGCCGGGAAAGAATTTGTGCAGACGCAGGAGCGAGACGAGGGGCTGATGGTTTTTGCAGAGACAGCTCTCTCTGACACAGCCTTGACAAGGGAACGAGTAGGCTATTGTGCGGATGAGGAAGTGCTAAGGAAGAAAGGGGAATCAAGGACAGTATCCGCAGATGAGGAGTGGGGGGTGGTGCAAAAGAGTTATGGGGATGAGGTTTTTAACATGGCCCACGAGGTACCCCCCGGTGGACATTTTGCGGTGCTGGAGGAAACAGTTGGTGGAATCATGAAAGAGATTTACCGGCTGCCCAGGGGGAAAAATGTTATTGATCATGACCGACGCGAACTGAGACGGTCACCGGCTTTTGATATGCTAACAAACCTAGTCGGTGTTAGCGTGGAAATCAATGAAGCTAGGGGCCCCCTGCTAAGAGAAAAAAACCATTTTGAAAAGATTAGGATGGGATCGGTCAGATGGGAGAAGGCTATTGTTTTGGCCAGGTCTACTCATAAGGTCTCTCCCTTAATCCCCGAAGGAGTAATTAAACGACTCGCACCTATGTGTTTGATTGTCCCGAGGAAATGCAAAGAACTGGGACGTTGGGTTATGTCTGTTACAATAGGGCAGCCAAGTAAACAACACCCATATTTTTCGAGTAATTCAGTGACTAAAGGGCTGATGAACACAGAGGTGTGTATTGGCAATTTAATACGGCTGTCTGCAGCCAGCTTGATAGTGAACCTTGAAAAAAAATGAATTCGGCCACACGAAGGTCACTTACCTGGGAATTGTGGTGACACAGGGGCAGCTGGCAGTGATGCAAGCTACAGTGCAGGCTATCGCTGACCTCCCAACCCCGACAGACAAGAGGGCCCTCAGAAGGCTCTTGGAGATGGTGGGGTACTGCAGGAAGTTTTGCAATAACTCTGCGGTCAATACCCGTCCCCCTCCTACTAAGCCCTTGCGAGAGAAAATTGAGTCGGAATGGGACGACCCTTGTTGTTGTGGTCCGGGACAAAACCAAATGAGAGGTTACATTGGTCGCAATTCATCAGTGTTTTTGGCCACTATGAAGTTTGCTGAGTTGGAGCCTGGTCTAAGGGATTATTAATAACACGTGTAAAAGGAACAGAAAATGTGATGACTGTCTGTCAAGGTGTTGACAGCTTCAAATTCTCTGTATTAGCTAAATAACTGTTAAAGATGTATATTGTGTATGTATCAGATAATGTAGTCATGTTTGTAATTTTTACCTCCCGGTAAAAATCCTTAAAGGGGGGAAGTGTTACGAGAATACACATAAAATTAAGATGTTTGCTGGCCTGGGCTAGCATCAGTGGCATCAGCAGTTGGTCTGCCACCTGCCCTCAGGGGAAGGAGAGATAAGGAACAATGGAGCAGCGTCTGGAGATGTGTAATGAAGGGATGTGGGAGGGAGAGCTGTCTGGAGCGGCTCCCCCCTTTGAACCCTGAACTGTTTGAAGTGATGGACAGGCGATACCCCAGCAGGGGGATAAAAAGGGACAGGTTCGCTAAGACAGAGACACACGCCACCCGAGGTAACGAGACCCTGGAAGCGGTGCGCCTCTCACGAGTGGGTGAGAAGTGCCAGACAACGACAAGGGTGGAAAGGTACGATCAGCGGGAACCCGGTGTGTGTCCGCCCTTGCCTGGGTGCCGGGTTCACTGCAGAGGATCGACCGCATCTGGAGGAGGGGTCACAGTCGGTGACCTCAGGTGACATCACCAAGGACCCGCCCAAATGCTGTTTGTGAGCCATCCCGCTGGTCTGTGAGTGAAGCAGTGTTCTGAATGATCAGTTGTTCCTATTCTGTCTCTCTTCCCCCACCTTGTCCATCGCCATGGCAACGATTACTGCGAACTGGACTACTAACTGGACTGAACTTTGAGTCATTTTGAAATTGGTCATTTACCCCTAGACAACGATAGAGCTTGATTGATGCTGTTATCTTAATTCTGTGCACATGTGTGGTTATCATTGTTGAATTGTTGCATTTATTATCCTTTCGATTACTGTGTTGCTTGTTTCTTTAATAAAACTTTCTTAGTTCTAGTACTCCAGACTCCAACTGAGTGATCCATTTCTGCTGGTTTGGCAACCCAGTTACGGGGTACGTAACAATGCAAATATCTAATCAGCCAGTCATGTGGCAGAAACTCAGTGTTGTTTAGACCAAACATCAAAGTCGGGTAGAAATGAGATCTAAGTGACTTTGACCATGGTGTCTGACGGGGTGGTGTGAGTGTTTCAGAAACTGCTGATCTCTTGGGATTTTCATTCACAACAGCCTCTAGAGTTTTCCGAGAATGGTGCAAAACAAAAACGTCCAGTGAGCAGCAGTTCAGTGGACGAAAACGTCTTGTTAATGAGAGAGGTGAAAGAAGAATGGCCAGATTGATTTAAACTGACAAGAAGGTGACAGTAACTCAAATAACCACATGTTACAGCAGTGGTGTGCAGAAGAGCCTCTCTGAAAGCACAACTCGTTGACCCTTGAAGTGGACAGGCTACAGCAGCAGAAGACCATACCCTAGTACCAAACAAAATGGCTACTGAGAGTAAATTTTGCTTTATCAAATCCTCATTAAATTGCTCATGATGAGGGAAGATTTTGAAATTTTAGCCACTTAGATGCCCTCTCTGGAAAAATGCTTGTTTAA
Organism: Mobula hypostoma; assembly: GCF_963921235.1. NCBI lineage: Eukaryota > Metazoa > Chordata > Chondrichthyes > Myliobatiformes > Myliobatidae > Mobula > Mobula hypostoma. The sequence continues at coordinate 19,916,833 of NC_086118.1, read as the reverse complement.
CAAGCTTAAAAGATCATTTAATGGCTTCATTTTGTTGGGGAGAATAGTTGCTTGTTCTTACTTCTGGCTCCAGTTTATTCAAAAACTTCTCTGACAGACAGAATAGAATCTGTAACAGTCTTCTGCAAGGAACAAATAGCCTTCTCCTCCCACCCACACTTCCTCCACCTCCTCTCCCGCCATAATTTTGACATTTTTGGAAAGAGGTGACTGAAGTGTGATTGATCATCTCAAACCTTTCAGATAAATAAACTAACAGTAAATAGACAGCTCTCACATAATTACTCCCCCAGCCTTGCAATTAAGTACATACTAAAATGGTAAGTCTTTTGTAGTAACATTAATTATGATATGCTAATGATGATGAGCTTTGCATTTTCAAGCTGGAACAGCAGCCTGCAATCTGATCAGAACCTGTCTTTAATATAGCTTTGATTTACTATAGTTCTGCATGAAATATGCCCAAACCATCACTATTAGCATAATGAGTACACAGTTGAATGAAATCTAACATTTGAAATGGCTGAACAGTGATGATTATATTGGTGTTCAGGTAATGCAAGTAATGAGAAAATTCTGAACACTTTGGGGTAGAAATTCATTCTTGGGCACTTGCATTATGCATACATTGCAGTATCATCTTTATTCTAATATCCACATCGAAGATGCATTCACTTGAATTACCTTTAAGGAACAGAACTATTAAAAATGAATTAAAATTTCTGAGTCTTATGTGACAGCAATACCTAGCTTTGATCATAACCTGTGGGGATCAACTAAATTTGACAGTCTTTCGTTGATTTTGTTATGGTTATTATTCTATAGATTTATTGAGTATGCCCACAAGAAATTGAATCTCAGGGTTGTATATGGTGACATATTTTGCTAACAAATTTTACTTTGAAATTTGAACTTGAACTTTGAAATGAATAGCATATACTGGATTTCTGTTTTCCGGATTAAGATGGCGCTACCGAAGATTTATGAGAGCTTACTGGTAAATCACAAGGCAAGAGAGTCAACTAAAACCATTTCTTTCATGAAGCAAATTGTGGTGATCCATTGGCAGAGACAGTGAGGAGGCAAGCGGAAGTGAGGTTGGTTCGGGGGAATGAGCTGTACTGGGGCAACGCAAAGCGCAACATGTTCGAGCTGCGGGCAAAGAAAGTCAAGTTAACAAGGGAGAGAGGAGGTTCAACTGGAGCATAAACACGAGCAAATTAATCACCAGTTTCCATGGTGCAACTGCTATGTATGGTACTTTTTAACTTGTTCCTTAGTTCTCCATTACAAAATGGATAGTAGTATTCACTTAGCTTTTATTGCAAAGCTTTATATTTATGTACTGTACCTTTAAGCAATATCTGCACAAGACTGAAGAAAGGTGATTGAGAGTTGCTCCCCTGGAAACAATATTATTTGGATGGAATTTGAACATTGTGTGACCAAAGGGAGTCATGCTGAGCCTATCCAATGACATACTGACAGCAGAGTCTGCTTTAGCGCAGCTGAGATAAATCAATTACATCCCAGCAGTATGCTGCAGATTTAAGGCTTTAGCCCAAGGAACCAGAAGGATTGAGTATATTTAAAGCAGAGGTTGATAGGTTCTTAGTCAGGGTGTCAAAGGGCAAGAAAAATGGGGTTGAAAGGGCTAACAAATCAGCCATGATGAAACGGTGGAGCAGACTCGTTGGGTTGAGTGGTCTAATTCTGCTCTATTTCTTATGGTCTTATGGTCAAAGCACAGCATGGATTGTGAGCACATTATTACTGTCTCTAAAGAAAATACTGCTTTCCTCCCCGTAGAACGTGACATGTGAAGTTATGGTTACTGAAATATCAAGTTTAGACATAGGATTATTAGCTTGTTGCTATTTCATGAAAAGCCCTTTGCAAGCAAGCAAGATCACATGCATGGAAAATGAAGTCACGTATCTATTCTGTTTATGTTCTTATTACACTAACAAAATGATTTGACTTCAACGTGATTGATGCCTATGGGTCCTACTTAGCATCAACCAGTTTTTATTTTAATCACTCCACTATTGCCAGTCATGTGAACAGCTTCCAAGGTCTCCATCTCTAGATTGATTTCCCTCCTCTAAAACACCCCTTAAAATCTAGCACTATGCCCCAAGTTTTTTACATTACCTACCCTACACTTTTGTAAGTTTTTTTTCTGGATTTTCTGCCATAACATTTCTTCACCAGCCAAGTATTATAAAAAACAGCTTTCAATAGCAATTAAAGACTGCATATAAATGGAAGATGTTAAGTTAATGAATAAAGTCCTTCAGTTTTGATAAAGGTGGGCAAACTTAAACAGAATTATTTAAATTTCACAAATTATCTAGGTGAACAGAGACAATAGCATAATGGTTAGTTGTTGAATTACTGTTTGGAAACCTGTATTATTGACCCAGATCAATGAGTTCAAATCCCACCATTACAGCAGGGGAATTTAAATTTAATTAGTTAAATAAATGTTTGGCTTGTATATATCTTCTTTACGGTCGTAAGTACTGCTAGATACTGAGGACATCTAGTACTTCAGGACTATCCCATCAAGAAGTTGCTTGATAGTGATGGAGCTGGTCTTTTTGCATATTATTGTTGTGTTGTCGCCTGTACTTGTTGTATACTTGGACAGTGCACAGTGTGAGTGATTATCTTGATTACCTTGGACGTTTTTATTGCAATTGCAAGTCCCAATTGGACATTGGTAACAGAATATTGTAAGTCTGGTTCACTGCTTCATTGGCTAGACTGATTGTAGGGGAGATGTGTTGCCTTGTGTGCGGCAAGGATTAGGCCTAGGCCTCGGCCTCAGGGTCGCCTTTTGCAGCCAGCCAGGGGAGAAGGTGCTAAAGCAGTGTGGGGAGCCTCTGTGGGGTGAGCTGGGACCCGTGCTGGGTTGGATTCTGTCCCCTCCCGTCGGTACTGCTCTCCATTGCTCACTCAATGCTGCTCTCTGGTGTTTACTTGATGCTGCCCTGCAGTGTTTGCTTGCTGCAAGAACAAGCTGGACCAAGACAACTTATCTATCTAGTCATGCTGCAAAGGGACTTGGGCTATATTATTATTTTTGCCCTCTCTGTGACTGAATGTTTTTCTGAAATCGTAAACCATATCGACTAGTTGAGCTACGGGCTATGGGCAGAGTGCTGTGTGCTGTTGGTAATGTGTTTTGCGCCCTGGCCCTGGAGGAATGCTCTTTCATTTGGCTACATTCATGTATGGTTGAATGTTAACTAAACTTGAACTTGAACTTAAATCCAGGATTAAAAAGTTTGCATCAATAGTAGTGAACATGAAACTCCTGGACTGACATAAAAGCCTTGCTAGCTTTTTAATGCTCTTCAGGGAGGGAAAACTGCCATATTTGTCTTTTTTGGCAAACAAGAGGATCCAGACCTACCAAAGTAGTTGACTCCTAATTGCTAGTGTTCAAGAAGGACATAACTCACGTTAAAAATGAAACTGAGTAAGATAGATGGAATAGTGATGAAGGTCTTGAGCGAATGAAGCTAATTCAGCAGAGAGTACAGCCATGCTCATTTGGATGCTTCCAGCAAATATCAGCTTTTAAATGAAATTTTATTAATTAAGTGGCAGTGCTTTATGGTGTGCATGCCAGGTTTGTCATTAGTCATTTCTACAAATACTCTCCTATCTTGCATGCACTACTAACTGTTGGCAAGGATTCAAAATGAAGCCTGGCAGTAAGAGTAAACATTGAGTGTCAGTGGATTTCAACAAATGGGCTCGGGAATGAAGTATGTAAATCACTCAGGCTTTGATCGTGATCATGATTGAATGAGGAGAAGGTGAGAATTATGGCTAAACAGTGATGAAAGTGCATTACTGCAAAAGTGCTACACACTTTCCTGTGTTGAAGTGACAGACTGGGGTGAAATGAGGGCCCTGTACACTGCTCTTTGAGACAGCGACGATTGAGATGCTGAGAGGAAGGAGGAACGGTGAGTAGCATAGTCTTCCTTTCAATGATATTCTCTGCATCATCATGACCAACTGCATTTGGAGTATTGTGAGCAATTTTAAGCCCTCTGTCTGTCCCATTGTAATTTTCTTTTCCATTTCATTATCTTGAACATATGTATTTCCTGACTGTGCATCTACCATTTCCTAAGTGTGCAGAGTCTGTGGAAAGAGAAACAAAGTTAATATTTCAGGTCAAAGATCTTTCATCGTAACTTGGAAAAGGAGAAAACAAGTTTGTTTTAAGTTTCGGGTTGGGGTGGGGTGAATCAGGCTTGCAAGTCTGATGAATGAGACAGAAAACATTGCGAATAAATATATTAATCATTTCTTCACAAACAGTAAAATATCGACCAAACATTCATCTTAAAAACATAGAAACACAGAAAACCTACAGCACAATACAGGCCCTTTGGCCCACAAAGCTGTGCCGAACATGTCCTTACCTTAGAAATTACCTAGGGTTACCCATAGCCCTCTATTTTTCGAAGATCCATGCACCTATCCAGGAGTCTCTTAAAAGACCCTATCATTTCCGCCTCCACCACCATCACCGGCAGCCCATTCCACACACTCACCACTCTCTGTGTGAAAAAACTTACCTCTGACATCTCCTCTGTACCTACTTCCAAGCACTGTAAAACTGTGCCATCTTGTGCTAGCCATTTCAGCCTTGGGAAAAAGCCTCCGACTATCCACACAATCAATGCCTCTCATCATCTTACACACCTCTATCAGGTCACCTCTCGTCCTCCATCATTCCAAGGAGAAAAGACCGAGTTCACTCAACCTATTCTCATAAGGCATACTCCCCAATCCAGGCAACATCCTTGTAAATCTCCTCTGCACCCTTTCTATGGTTTCCATATCCTTCTGTAGTGAGGCGATCAGAACTGAGCACAGTACTCCAAGTGGGGTCTGACCAGGGTCCTATATAGCTACAACATTATCTCTTGGCTCCTAAACTCAATCCCACGATTGATGAAGGCCAATGCACCAAATGCCTTCGTAACCACAGAGTCAACCTGTGCAGCAGCTCTGAGTGTCCTATGGACTCGGACCCCAAGATCCCTCTGATCCTCCACATTGCCAAGAGTCTTACCATTATTACTATATTCTGCCATCATATTTGACCTACCAAAATGAACCACCTCACACTTATCTGGGTTGAACTCCATCTGCCACTTCTCAATCCAGTTTTGCATCCTATCAATGTCCCATTGTAACATCTGACAGCCCTCCACACTATCCACAACACCCCCAACATTTGTGTCATCAGCAAATTTACTAACCCATCCTTTCATTTTCTCATCCAGGTCATTTATAAAAATCATGAAGAGTAGGGGGCCCCAGAACAGATCCCTGAGGCACACCACTGGTCACTGACCTCCATGCAGAATATGACCCATCTACAACCATTCTTTGCCTTCTGTGGGCAAGTCAGTTCTGGATCCACAAAGCAATATCCCCTTGGATCCCATGCCTCCTTGCTTTCTCAATAAACCTTGCATGGGGTATCTTATCAAATGCTTTGCTGAAATCCATATACACTACATCTACTGCTCTACCTTCATCAGTGTGTTCAGTCACATTGTCAAAAAATTCAATCAGGCTCGTAAGGCACAACCTGCCCTTGACAAAGCCATGTTGACTATTCCTGATCATATTATGCCTCTCCAAATGTTCATAAGTCCTGCCTCTCAGGATCTTCTCCATCAACTTACCAACCATTGCAGTAAGATTCACTGGTGTAATAATTTCCTGGGCCATCTTTACTCCCTTTTGTGAATAAAGGAACAACATCTACAACCCTCCAGTTCCTCCAGAACCTTTCCCGTGCCCATTGATGATGCAAAGATCATCAACAGAGGCTCAGCAATCTCCTCCCTCGCCTCCCATGTAGCCTGTGGTATATCTTATCCGGTCCCAGTGACTTATCCAGCTTGATACTTTCCAAAACCTCCAGCACATCCTTTTCCTTAATATCTACATGAACAGCTTTTCAGTCTGCTGTAAGTCATCCCTACAATTTCCAAGATCCTTTTCCGTAGTGAATACTCCTCTGGTTCCATACACACTTTTGCACTGTCACACCTGATCTGTCCTATTCTCTCACATCTTATCCTCTTGCTCTTCACACACTTGTAGAATGCCTTAGGGTTTTCCTTAATCCTGCCCGCCAAGGCCTTCTCATGGCCCCTTCTGGCTCTCCTAATTTTGTTCTTAAGCTCCTTCCTGCTAGCCTTATAATCTTCCAGATCTCTATCATTAACCTAATTTTTTGAACCTTTCGTAAGCTCTTCTTTTCTTCTTGACTAGCTTTACATCCTTTGTACACCACGGCTCTTGTACCCTACCATCCTTTCCCTGTCTCATTGGAATGTACCTATGCAGATCTCCACGCAAATATTCCCCGAACATTTTCCACATTTCTTCCGTATGTTTCCCTGAGAAGATCTGTTTCCAATTTATGCTTCCAAGTTCCTGCCTGATAGCCTCATATTTCTTCTTACTCCAATTAAACGCTTTCCTAACTTCTCTGCTCCTATCCCTCTCCAATGCTATGATAAAGGAGATAGAATTGTGATCACTATCTCCAAAATGCTCTCTCACTGAGCGATCTGCCACCTGACCAGGTTCATTTCCCATACCAGATCAAGTACAGCCTCTCCTCTTGTAGGCTTATCTACATACTGTGTCAGGAAACCTTTCTGAACACACCTAACAAACTCCACCCCATCTAAACCCCTTGCTCTTGGGAGATGCCAATCAATATTGGGGAAAATAAAATCTCCCATCATGACAACCCTGTTATTATTACACCTTTCCAGAATCTGTCTCCCTATCTGCTCCTCGATATCCCTGTTACTATTGGGTGGTCTATAAAAAACACCCAGTAGAGTTATTGACCCCTTCCTGTTCCTAACTTCCACCCACAGAGACTCTGTAGGCAATCCTTCCATGACTTCTTCCTTTTCTGTAGCCGTGACTCTATCTCTGATCAACAGTGCTGTGCCCCCACCTCTTTTGCCCCCCATCCCCGTCCTTTCTGAAACATCTAAAGCCTGGCACTCGAAGTAACCATTCCTGCCCCTGAGCCATCCAAGTCTCTGTAATGGCCACAACATCATAGCTTCAAGTACTGATCCACACTCTAAGCTCATCCGCTTTGTTCATACTACTCCTTGCATTAAAACAGACACATCTCAAACCAACGGTTTGAACGCATCCCTTCTCTATCATCTTCCTATCCTCCCTCTTGCACTGTCTCCAAGCTTTCTCTATTTGTGAGCCAACCGCCTCTTCCTCCGTCTCTTCAGTTCGGTTCCCATCCCCCAGCAATTCTAGTTTACACTCTCCCCAATAGCCTTAGCAAACCTCCCCGCCAGGATATTGGTCCCCTTGGGGTTCAAGTGCAACCCATCCTTTTTGTACAGGTCACACCTGCCCCAAAAGAGGTTCCAATGATCCAGCATGGATTTGTGAAAGGAAAATCATGTCTGACGAATCTCATTGAATTTTTTGAGGATGTAACTAGTAGAGTGGATAGGGGAGAACCAGTGGATGTGGTATCTTTGGATTTTCAAAAGGCTTTTGACAAGGTCCCACACAGGAGATTAGTGTGCAAACTTAAAGCACACGGTATTGGGGGTAAGGTATTGATGTGGATGGAGAATTGGTTAGCAGACAGGAAGCAAAGAGTGGGAATAAACGGGACCTTTTCAGAATGGCAGACGGTGACTAGTGGGGTACCGCAAGGCTCAGTGCTGGGACCCCAGTTGTTTACAATATATATTAATGACTTGGATGAGGGAATTAAATGCAGCATCTCCAAGTTTGCGGATGACACGAAGCTGGGTGGCAGTGTTAGCAGTGAGGAGGATGCTAAGAGGATGCAGGGTGACTTGGATAGGTTGGGTGAGTGGGCAAATTCATGGCAGATGCAATTTAATGTGGATAAATGTGAAGTTATCCACTTTGGTGGCAAAAATAGGAAAACAGATTGTTATCTGAATGGTGGCCGATTAGGAAAAGGGGAGGTGCAACGAGACCTGGGTGTCTTTATACACCAGTCATTGAAAGTGGGCATGCAGGTACAGCAGGCGGTAAAAAAGGCAAATGGTATGTTGGCATTTATAGCGAGAGGATTCGAGTACAGGAGCAGGGAGGTACTACTGCAGTTGTACAAGGCCTTGGTGAGACCACACCTGGAGTATTGTGTGCAGTTTTGGTCCCCTAATCTGAGGAAAGACATCCTTGCCATAGAGGGAGTACAAAGAAGGTTCACCAGATTGATTCCTGGGATGGCAGGACTTTCATATGAAGAAAGACTGGATGAACTGGGCTTGTACTCGTTGGAATTTAGAAGATTGAGGGGAGATCTGATTGAAACGTATAAAATCCTAAAGGGATTGGACAGGTTAGATGCAGGAAGATTGTTCCCGATGTTGGGGAAGTCCAGAACAAGGGGTCACAGTTTGAGGATAGAGGGGAAGCCTTTTAGGACCGAGATTAGGAAAAACTTCTTCACACAGAGAGTGGTGAATCTGTGGAATTCTCTGCCACAGGAAGCAGTTGAGGCCAGTTCATTGGCTATATTTAAGAGGGAGTTAGATATGGCCCTTGTGGCTACGGGGATCAGTGGGTATGGAGGGAAGGCTGGGGCGGGGTTCTGAGTTGGATGATCAGCCATGATCATAATAAATGGCAGTGCAGGCTCGAAGGGCCGAATGTCCTACTCCTGCACCTATTTTCTATGTTTCTATGTTAAATCAGTTTGAACGGGGCACAACTGTGCAAGCGCGTGAAGGTCGGCCTGTGAGACAGCGGGAGAGTTTAAAAAGCGAACAGATTAACGGAGCGGGTGACGGAGTAGTGGGAGACAGAGTAGGAAGGCTTTGGCTCAAGAGGCTTCGGCGAGCAGAGTCTGAGGATGAGCCTGTTCCCAATGGGGTAAGGCCAGGTAAGTTCTTTTAATTACTCTAATTAACTTAGGAGTAGGTAATGGAGGCAGCAGTTAGGGCAGTCAAGTGCTCTGTTTGCAATATGTGGGAAGTCAGGGCGAGTACAATTGTCCCTGATGACTACCCCTGCGAAAGGTGCATCCAGCTGCAGCTCCTGACAAACCGAGTTAGGGAACTGGAGCTGGAGCTGGATGAACTTCAGATCATTCATGAGGCAGAGGCAGAAATAAACAGGAGTTACAGGGAGATAGTCACCCCTAAAAGTCAGGAGGCAGGTAGCTGGGTGACTATCAGGAGAGGGAAGGGGAATAGACAGAAAGAGCAGAGAACCCCTGTGGCCGTTCCCATCAACAATAAGTATACCGTTTTGGATACTGTTGATGGAGACGACCTACCGGGGCGAGTTGCAGTGGTCGCGTCTCTGGCACTAAGACTGAACCCTCAACTCAGAAAGGAAGGAGGAAAAAGAGGAGAGCAGTAGTGATAGGGGATTCGATAGTTGGAGGGACTGATAGGAGGTTCTGTGGGAGAGATCGAGAATCCCGGATGGTCTGTTGCCTCCCTGGTGCCAGGGTCCGCGATATTTCGGATCGATTCTTTGTATTCTCAGGAAGGAGGGTGGGCAGCCAGATGTCATGGTCCACGTAGGGACCAATGACGTGGATAAGAAGAAGGAGGAGGTCGTGCAAAGAGAGTTTAGGGAGTTAGGTGCAAAGTTGAAGGACAAGACCTCCAGGATTGCAATCTCAGGATTGCTACCCTTGCCACGTGCTAGTGTGGCTAGATATAGGAAGATAATGCAGCTAAATACGTGGCTAAGGAGTTGGTGTAGGAGGGAGGGCTTCATGTTTCTGAACAATTGGGCCTTGTTCCAGGGAAGGTGGGACCTGTTCTGATGGGACGGGTTGCACCTGAACTGAAGGGGGACTAACATCCTTGCGAGAAGGTTTGCTAGTGCTGCTCCAGGGGGGGTTTAAGCTAGATTTGCAGGGGGAGGGGAACCAGAGTGTTAGAGCAGATAGTGAGGTGGAGGAGGATAAAAGTCATGTGAGAACTGCAAGTATAGTGCATGGAGTAAAGCCAGATCTAACATATAAAGAGTCTCTCTAGTCAGGTGGAAGAAGGCAGCATACATGAGGTTTAGGAAGCAAGGATCAGATGGGTCTATTGAGAAATATAGGGTAGCAAGAAAGGAGCCTAAGAAGGGGCTGAGGAGAGCAAGAAGGGGGCATGAGAAGGCCTTGGCGAGTAGGGTAAAGGAAAACCCCAAGACATTCTTCAATTATGTGAAGAACAAAAGGATGACAGGAGTAAAGTTACGACTGATTAGAGATAAAGGTGGGAAGATGTGCCTGGAGGCTGTGGAAGTGAGCGAGGTCCTCAATGAATACTTCTCTTCAGTATTCACCAATGAGAGGGAACTTGATGACGGTGAGGACAGTATGAGTGAGGTTGATGTTCTGGAGCATGTTGATATTAAGGGAGAGGAGGTGTTGAAGTTATTAAAATACATTAGGACAGATAAGTCCCCGGGCCCTGACGGAATATTCCCCAGGCTGCTCCATTAGGCGAGAGAAAAGATTGCTGAGCCTCTGGCTAGGATCTTTATGTCCTCGTTGTTTATGGGAATGGTACCGGAGGATTGGAGGGAGGCGAATGTTGTCCCCTTGTTCAAAAAAGGTAATAGGGATAGTCCAGGTAATTATAGACCAGTGAGCCTTACGTCTGTGGTGGGAAAGCTGTTGGAAAAGATTCTTAGAGATAGGATCTATGGGCACTTAGAGAATCATGGTCTGATCAGGGGCAGTCAGCATGGCTTTGTGAAGGGCAGATCGTGTCTAACAAGCCTGATAGAGTTCTTTGAGGAAGTGACCAGGCATATAGATGAGGGTAGTGCAGTGGATGTGATCTACGTGGATCTTAATAGGGCATTTGACAAGGTTCCACACGGTAGGCTTATTCAGAAAGTCAGAAGGCATGGGATCCAGGGAAGTTTGGCCAGGTGGATTCAGAATTGGCTTGCCTGCAGAAGGCAGAGGGTGGTGGTGGAGGGAGTACATTCAGATTGTGACTAGTGGTGTCCCACAAGCATCAGTTCTGGGACCTCTGCTTTTCGTGATTTTTATTAACGACCTGGATGTCGGGGTAGAAGGGTGGGTTGGCAAGTTTGCAGATGACACAAAGGTTGGTGATGTTGTGGATAGTGTAGAGGATTGTCGAAGATTGCAGAAAGGAGAAGTTGGCGGTGCGACGCAGTGCACGCGGCCTCTCCGGAGATGAATATCTGTTATCTGTCAAGTAGGATGCCGTGCACAATTCTGATTTGATGGAGGCAGACGTGAGAGTACGGAGGAACATCTGATGAAACTTCTGAATTGTTTGTTTCGCTTCCGCCGCTGCTGTGTGATCCGAAATCTCCGAGGGGAAGGCCTTGAGTCTTCGGCTTTGTTTGTTGCTCAGCGGCCGGCAGAGATCAGGCAGTACTGATGGAGAAAGCAGAAATGATCTAATATTAGAAATGGATATAGAAAGGAGATAGAAATGGATATTCTACAGCCAAAGTGGTCAATTTTGATACAACCTGCGATGTTATCTAACATTGTTGGATTTAATATTTATTTTGGAAAACTAAAACTTCTCCTGATGGAAGATGACAAGCTATATCTTAAACCTTCACTGAGCTTTGTTGGAACATTGCATAAGACCACAAACAAGCAAGTCACAATGTGAATATGATAGAAAATTAAAAGGACTTAACAGATCTAACAGAGAAAGCTAGCTTGTTCTTTCACAGGGTTATTTACTGGTTATGCTAATTCAGTCTTTCTCTATCCACAGGAACTGTTTAATCAACAGGGAATTGCCAACATTCTCTTTTTGGCTTCAAGTTTAAACAAAGCTTCCCACTGAGCTGAGGTGGGGCTACAACCAGAGGTCATGGCTTAAGGGTGAAAGGTGAGAAGTTTAGGGTGAACATAAGAGAAAACTTCTTAACTCATAGGGTCATGAATTTATGGGATAAGCTGCCAGTACAAGTGGTCCATACGAGCTCGATTTCAATGTTTAAGAGAAGTTCGGAAAGGTACCTGGAGAGCAGGGGTATGGACGGCTATGGTCCCAGTGCAGGTCATTGGGAGAAGGCAGCTTAAATGGTTTTGGCATGGACTATATGGACAGAAGGGCCGATTTCTCTGTTGTACTTCTCTATGACTCTATGATTCTAAAACTCAAGCCAATATTTCATGTTTAACTTGTTCTTTTATTCAATTTCTTTCTATTGAGCTCCCTTTATTAAACTGTCAACCAGTTAGTTGGCTTATTAACAGCTTATCATCATGGCAATCTTGGCTCACCTTATCAAAGCTAAATCCATCCCTCACCATCCTCCCTGCATCTTAAAACTAAGTTGTTTATTTCCCTCCTCTTCTGTTCTGGCGGAGGCTCTTCAGCCTAAAACATTAACTCTCTTTCTCTTTTCTGCTTAGTGTTTCAAGCATTTTGTGTTTTTACTTCAGATTTCCAACATTTGCAGCTTTTTGGTTTTCAATCTGTAAACTTTCTAGGGGATAAGTTGGATAGAGCTAGAAAGCAGGTCCTGGGATCACAACTGACTTGTTGACCCCGTGAAGTATGCGTACAAAAGTTACTTCTCTGTTCATTACTATTTTCTCAGCATCCGCGTGGCATTAACAGCACAGTTTTTGCTGGGTGTACATCCATAGGGTGCATTTATATATTGATATTTGTATTGGTTTATTATTGCCAAGGGTGCAGCCGAGGAGATTATCTCACCTTCGGAGTTCTGGGATCTCCATGGCTCTGCAGATGGGCGGACTGAAGGTCGGTGCCTCTGCAGGAATTCGTTGTGCCATGGGAGACGGAAGATCGAAAGCAGCGAGCTGGCTGCTGGCTGTGTGCCCAGAGACCCGAGTTCTTTGGGCACAGAGCTCAGAAAAAGCGACGCAATGGACTTTTAACGTCGTAAATCAGGGAGTAGTTTGTTATGTTGCCCCTCTCGCTGTGAAACAGAGACATCTCTTTTTCCCTTATTAGAGAGAGAGAGAGAGCCTTTGGTATGTCGAATACTGTGTGAATGAGTAGTCTTTGGGGTACTGCAAGTCCGTGTCTTTGTTGAAGCTTTGCTGCACACTTGAGTGCCCAGCGGTGAATGGTGGGGGAGGGGGGATTGTCGCTTTGCTGCTGCTTACGTGTGGGAGTGGGGAGCTGGGGGGAATTTGGAGTTCTAATATTTAACTGTCATTCATTCTTAGGGGAAACTCCTCTGTTTTTGTGGATGGTTGTGAAGAAAAAGTATTTCAGGATGTATATTGTATACATTTGTCTGACATTAAATGTACCTTTGAAACCATTGAGACTTTTGTACCCAATACAGCGAAAAGCTTGTCTTGCATACTGTCTATACAGCTCACAATGCATTTAGTTAGAATAAGACAATAACAATACAGAACAAAGTGTAAAAGCTACCAAAAAAGTGCAGTGCATGTAAATGAAAAAGTACAATTTGTGAGGCCAAGAGTCCTTATCATACTAGAAGTCCATTCAAGAGTCTGATTACAGTGGGATAGAAAATGTTCTTAGCCTGGTGATATGTGCTTTCAGGCTTTTGTATCTTCTGTCCAATGGGAGATGGGAAATGAGAGAATGTCCGGGGGGTAGGCAGAGTCTTTGAATATGCTGACTGCTCTAGTGAGGCAGCGAGAAGTGTAGACAGAGTCCATAGAGGGGAGGCTGGCTCCTGTAATGCGCTGAGCTGTTTCCACAAGTCTCTGTAGTTTCTTGCAGTCACATGCAAAGTAATTGCACATAGCAAACTGCTTTGCATTCAGAACTGAAATACTTTCTATGGTGAATCAACAAAAAGCCAGGTTATAGGTGATATTTATAGCTAGGAACTTGAACCCTTCAACCTCAGCACCTTTGGTGTGTACAGGAGCATTGGCATCAGCCCCCCTTACTTAAGACAATGATCAGCTCTTTTCTTTGTTGGCATTGAGGGAAAGGTTGTTGTCATGGAACCATGTCACTAAACAGTCCATCTCCTTCCTGTACTCTGATCATCGCAAACAATGAAGGGATGAGCAAAGGCGAGGTTGAGTCCAGGGTCAAAGTGTGCAGATGCGAGGCAAAGTTGGGGGCGAGGTTGAGGCATGTTTGAGGAGAGGTTGATATGAGGTTGAGGCATATTCGAGGCTAAGTCAGGGCGAGCGGAGTGGAGTAGAGGCAAATTCAGGGTCCGTCCTCCTAAAGAGGTTTGATCGATCTAAGCACTGGGCCGATTTGAAAAGATTGGGTTCAGTCCAAAATGTGGCGCCAGGGTCCAGGTCTAGAGTGTATCAGTGTGACAGGGCCCAGGTCCTAGATTGAAAATAACCCGATGTTTGGATGAATTAAATGCTGAGCCAGATGGATTGGAAAGGCAGGGTGTCAGACCCAGAGGTGAGGTCAGGCCGGTTCTGCTCACTGCTCCACAACATTTACCTCTCTCTTCATTGTACTGAGCCTGAGGCTGTGGCCTACTCCGGGCTTTGAGTCAGAGGACTCACTTTTATTCTAAATGCTATTTCTTACTTTTGTTGTTTGCAAAATTTGTTTTTTTTCCCTCTCTCTGCACATTGGGTGTTTGTTAGTCTTTTTTATGGGTTATTTTGTTTCTTTTTGTTCTGTGGCTGCCTGTATGGAGACGAATCACGAAGTTGTATAAAGTATAATAATAAATATACTTTGAACTTTGACTCATCATTATTTGAGATGCGGCCCTCCACGGTAGTATTATTTGCAAACTTGGAGATAGAATTAGAGCAGAATCTGTCGATGCAGATATGAGTTTTGAACAGCCTGATATGTTTATAGTCTATCCTATTTGTACGTGATTGGGGTAGCACACAATGCAATGAAAGATGTCTTTTGTGTGAAGATGGTACCATGCCTCCACAAGGACTGTGCATAATTGATGAGGACAAGCCAAGATAAAGACCATAAGACCATAAGACAAAGGAGCAGAAGTAGGCCATTCGGCCCATCGAGTCTGCTCCGCCACTTTATCATGAGCTGATCCATTTTATCCTATTTAGTCCCACTGCCCCGCCTTCTCACCATAACCTTTGATGCCCTGGCTACTCAGATACCTATCAATCTCTGCCTTAAATACACCCAATGACTTGGCCTCCACTGCTGCCCTTGGCAACAAATTCCATAGATTCACCACCCTCTGACTAAAAAAATTTTTTCGCATTTTTGTTCTGAAAGGGCGCCCTTCAATCCTGAAGTCATGCCCTCTCGTACTAGACTCCCCCATCATGGGAAACAACTTTGCCACATCCACTCTGTCCATGCCTTTTAACATTCGAAATGTTTCTTTGAGGTCTCCCCTCATTCTTCTAAACTTCAAGGAATACAGTCCAAGAGCGGACAAACGTTCCTCATATGTTAACCTAGAGTACATACTATAAATCTAGTGGAAAGGCCTAAAGGATTTAGTGGGGATCTGAGGGAGCACCTTGTTCACGCAGAGAGTGGTGAGTGCTCGGAATTCACCACCTGCAGAGTCACTGACAGCTTTTAAAACGTGACTAGTTGAGCACTTAAATTGCCTAGGCTTTGAAAGTGGTGATCCAAGTACTGGAAGGTGGGATTAGTATGCATGATTGCCCATTGGTCAGGGCCGAGTTGTTATGCCAATGGCCTGTTTTCATGTCATGTGACTCTATGATTCTAAGCAGCTCTACTTCTTGTATAGGTTCACCTATCATCAGCTGCAGACCAAGAATGACAGTTATGTTGTTCTTGGCCTGTTTGGTTATAGAGTTTGAAATCTCCTGACTAGAATATATTCTCTCGATCCTTGTTATTTTCACTCCTTCCAAACAGTGTTCAATATGGAAGGGCATTGATTTATCAGATGGCTGAGATCAGTACTAAGTCATTAGGAAGAGCTCATGTTAATCTGAATCGACTGAGACTTGATACAGACTGGAGCCAATGCCGAAGACTTCCAAGGCCACTAGCTCCTGTTTGTATATTACAGCATCACCAGCTCTCATGGTTCTGGCCAGCATTTGGCATAAAAGTATACCCAGAAACTGTTATGGAGAAAATACTGGCTGTGAAGAACAACCCTGTGAGTAAAACTATGTCAGGCTGTTGCCTGTTTAGTCTAGAACACAACTCTCTCATTTTCCACAATGATTTCTTCATGTTCATGAGAAAGGACGTTGCAAAGTCAACTGGGCTGGGAATGACTCTGCCATACCTGAATTCAGCTCCTGGTTAATACCAGGAGATTTGTACTGTTTTATCCATCATTAGTTTCTTCATGTAGTTTTCTAGACCTCTTCATTGGTTAATTAAAGAATCAAGTTAAAATTGCCAGAATTCCTCTTCTAAAGGCTTTTAACAACAAAATGATGCTTCACTGTTATCATTACTGAGACTAGTGGTGCTTTCACAAAAAAAAATCTTGGTTATTTAATTACTGAATTAAGATTTCTCAGCTAGCACTGCGGGAGCTTAACTTGTGTTTCTGGATTGTTTCTCCAGACCTTTTGATCACTGGGTCACTAGTCCAATAATTTAAGTACAATGGGTCTCTGTGGTGCTCCCAACGTCCCAGCTGCACTCATGGTGAATAAATAGAATAAATAAAAGTGCTGGATGTTTTTTTGTTATCAGCAACGCACTTTCTCCTTTATTTGAGAAATTATTTATGCAGCTGTAAAGTGTCCCCTCACATTCACAAGTGTGGCATATACATGGTTGAATGTCTTTTGAGAGTGAGAAGTTAATATCATGCTGCAGAAAACCCAGTCTTCAAAGTTTAAAGTAAATTGTTATCAAAGAACATATTCGTCACCATATACTAGCCTGCGATTCGTATTCTTGTGGACATTCACAGTAAATTTAAAGGAATATAATAGAATCAATGAAAAACACTGCACACAAACAAAAACTGACAACCAACCAATGTGCAAGAGACAATAAATTGTGAAAGTACAATCAAGAAAAATAACAAAATAATAATAATAAATAAGTAGTAACTATTGAGATCATAAATTGTAGAATCCTTGAAAGTGAGTCCATAGATTGTGGAATCAGTTCAATGTTAGGGTGAAGGAAGTTATCCTCTCTGTTTCAGGAGCCTGATGGTTGAGGGGTAATAACTGTTCCTGAACCTGGTGGTGAGTGATTTAAAGCTTCTGTACCTCCTTCTTGATGACAATAACATGGCCTGAATGGTGGGGGGACCTTGATGATGGATGATGCTTTCCTAAAACAGCACTCCTTGTAGATGTGCTCACCTATGATGGACTGGACTGCATCCACTACTTTTTGTAGGCTTTTCTATTCAAGGACATCAGTGTAACCATACCATACTGTGTTGCAACCAGTCAGTATATTCTCCACTGTGCATCTATAGAAGTTTATCAGAGTTCTAGATGACAGGCAGAACCTTTGCAAACTTCGGAGAAAGTCAAGAAGCTGCCGTGCCTTCTTTTAGAGGCAGTTACATGCTGGACACAGGACAGATTCAGTCAAATGATAACGCTGAGGAACTCAAAGTTACTGACGCTCTCCACCTCTGATCACCTGGTGAGGTCTGGCTCATGGAACTTTGGTTTCCTCCTCCTGTAGTCAATAATCAGCTTTTTGGTTATGTTGATGTTGAGTGAGAGGTTGTTGTGGCACCATTCAGCCAGATGTTCAACTTTCCTCCTATAATCTGATTCATCACCATCATTAATTCAGCCAGCAGCAGTGTTGTCAGCAAAATTAAATATGACATTGTACTTGTACTTAGCCCTACAGTCATAAGTATAAAGTGAGTAGAGCTAAGCGCACAACCTTGTGGTGTACCTGTACCTTGTAGCCACAGCACAATATAGCTGGACCAGTAAGCCAAAGGCTTTCACTATTTTCTTTAATTGCGGTCTTACAAATAGAATTTAACACTTCCAACATTATAATACTTCTCTGATACAGCGAGAAATAATATTTAGTATTGAAATATAGAGCTCAAATACTTAACACTAAGTAGCTGAGCCAATTTCATCCCCGGTAACATCTGGATACCATTCACTCTGATATTTGGTTAATCTCTTTACTTTTTATTTCTCTGCACTTTTCCATTTTGCTGAACAGATAAATGAGGACCATTATGGATATTCTTGTAGCTTTTCTTTCAAATCCAAAGATTCAAAGTCAAAGTACATTTATTATCGAAGTAGGTGTACTGTATATTATCCCGAGATTCATCTTCCTACTGACAGCCGCAAAACAAAGAAATCTATGGAACCTGTCCAAAGAAAATAGCAAACCTCCTCCCCCCCACGCACAAAAACAAAATACAAATTGCACAACCGGCAACAAAAAAGGGAGTGAAAAATAGAGAATATAAAACACAAAATTGAAAGAGTCCAGGCATATTTTTACTCCTCATGTGTATGAAGGATGTAAAAAATAAAGTCAATTCAGTTCAATACAATTCAGTTCACTGATTCTCAGAGAACGACGAGGCCCTACTCCTTCCAGGAACAGATATCACCATGTTCAAAAGTTTGGTATTATATTGATGGCCTGGGAGAGTCACAGAGGGCCTTTTACTAATTGACTTGAACTTTTAATGCTGAATTGCAGGACTTTCTTCATGTAGGTGTTGCCATTTTTAGATGCCTAGATGGGCATTGAGGAATCTGCCCCATAAAAATGTGCCACTCAGTGGAAAGGAAGAGAAGCAGAAGAAAGATATGGATGAGTTGATATTCTTAATTGATTTAATTAAATGCTTTTCAGTCATTCTACTTTTGATTTTTGATTCCTTGCAATTAAATATTTCTCTACGTTTCCCAGTTTTTGGGGTCTCACACAGCTCAGTGTTCATTACCTGCAGGCGGCCCCGATTCAACGTCACCCAAAATAACAACAAATAAAGAGCCATCAGAAACCAGAAACACATCATAACTTCAGAATCCAGTTGACAAACTGCTTTGGCTAAACCTTGCTGACGAACTCTGGCACCATCCTCTGAAATCACTGAGGAAGAGGCAGACCACTTGAAATCAGAGCAGCGTGTGAGAGGGAGAGAGAGGTCGTCACACGCAGACACCTGCCTCCGGGCAGCAGTGAGCAAGAGAACGCCGAACACCCTCTCACCTTCTGCACTCGTCTCAATGATTTCAATCTTCCTTGGCACTTTAATTAGTGAGATCAGCAAGAAATGGAGTCGATCATGGGCTTATGTCCTTTTCCAGAGATCTTGGCTTCAAGGCTGTACACTTCGTTCGAAGTCTCCCAGAAAACTGTCTGAGCCAGCAAAGTACCAGATCGGCCCAATAACACACAACAAGATGTAGATCACAGGCTCCAACAGCAGCCAAAACACAGCTGAAAGAAAAAGAAGATGTAAAAGGAGTGAAAGGAGTAGTTTTGTGAATTGTCTGGAGGATGTCACCCTTGGTCGTGTTGTTTGCTGGCACTGTCTTCTTCCGGATTTAAATTCAGAATTGAATTTGAATCAAACTCAGAAAGTCCTTTTATAGAGAATAGGAATTTATTTTCTCAAAGATTGGAGATACAAAGCCATTGTTCTTTTTTGCAATTTATTATTTTTTCAAATGCATCAGTATGTATTCAGCGTCTCTGTTGGATGTTAAAAATTGATTTGATCTCTGGATACAATTTTACATATGACAGACTCCACCCTGTGTGAATACCTTGTCAGAAATATTCAGAGCTTCTGCTGATCCATGGGGTAAATAAGAAATTCCCTTATTTTCTGCAACTTCTGATGTTCACTTGCAGTCTGAAAGCACTCTAAATCTCACGTGGAAAACCCTGGGCAGCAGAAATGTCTGGAGAAAAGTAGTACCATCATGTACAGGGACAAAAGCAAGTCATTGCCAGGAAACTGCTAGGAGCAAAAGAGACCCAGAGAGCTAGCTAAACTAAGTCCCAAACCCACAGTCGTCAAAGCTGTGAGTGACCCCACAACTGGGAAACATGGAGAAATATTTAATTGCAAGGAATCAAAAATCAATGGTAGAATGACTCAAAAGCATTTAATTAAATCAATTAAGAATATCAGCTTACCCATATCTTTTTTTTGTTGCTCTTCCTTTCCACTGAGTGGCACATTTTTATGGGGCAGATTCCTCAGTGCCCATCTAGGCACCTAAAAATGGCAACACCTACATGAAGAAAGTCTCACAGTTCAGCATTAAAAGTTCAAGTCAATTCGTAAAAGGTCCTCTGTGGCTCTCCCAGGCCAGCGATATAATACCAAACTTTTTGAACATTTGAATATTTGTTCCTGGAAGGAGAAGGGCCTCGTCTTTCTCTGAGAATCAGTGAATTGAATTGTATTGAACTGAATTGACCTTATTTTTTACATCCTTCACATACATGAGGAGTAAAAATCTTCACGTTACATCTCCGTCTGAATGTGCAATGTGCGAACTATAGTAATTTGTAATAAATAGTATGTACAGTAAGATATACAACAGAACAATATAGCTTAGAAATACAATTGCGCCTGCGTGAATTAATCAGTTTGATGGCCTGATGGTAGAAGCTGTCCTGGAGCCTGTTGGTCCTGGCTTTAATGCTGCTGTACCATTTCCTGGATGGTTGCAGCTGGAACAGTTTGTGATTGGGGTGACTTTGGTCCCCATTGATCCTTCAGGCCCTTTTTATGTACCTGCCACTCTAAGTGTCCTGAATAGTGGTAAATTTACATCCACAGATGCGCTGGGCTACCCGCACCATTCTCTGCAGAGTCCTGCGATTGAGGGAAGTACAGTTCCTATACCAGGTAGTGATGCAGCCAGTCAGGATGCTCTCAGTTGTGTCCCTGTGGAAAGTTGTTAGGATTTGGGGACTCATGCCGAACTTCTTCAAGTGTCTTCGGTGAAAGAGGCGCTGTTGTGCTTTTTTCACCACACAGCCGGTATGTACAGCCTAAGTGAGGTCTTCAGTGATGTGTATACCAAGGAATTTGAAGTTGTTCATCCTCTCAACCCCAGATCCATTGATGTCAATAGGGATGAGCCTGTCTCTGTTCCTTCTGTAGTCCACAACCAGCTCCTTTGTGTTTGCTATGAAAGTGGATATTTTCTGAACTCCTCATTCTCACAGAGAACAACAATTTCCTGTGTAAGGCTAGTTCTGTCTCAACATAACCTGAGCTTATGATATCCCTAATATATTGAGCTAAAGCAAGATATTTAAAAAAAGTGTAAGGGGGTTTCGTCTCTTACGTTACTGTGTAGGCTAATTAAAATGGCTTCTTTGTTATGTTGTAATCAGGAATGCTTCTTTGTTATGTTAAACGTTGAGAAAGCTTTGTGCTAGCAGCTTGTTGTGGGTTGGGGGGTGATAAGAGGATGTTATGAACCAATTGGGATAGTAGTTATGACTTTGCTGTATCTGGAATATTTGTATGTGCGGGGTTTTGAGGGAGAAGGCGGGACAGAGAGACAGAGAATGGACCAGGTGCTGTGAGTCCAATAACGGGGTCGGACCCCGAGCGGGGCGTTCGGTGAGGAGGGGAGATGGAGACGGACTCGTGTGGAGTGTCTGGTCGACCACCATTCTTGGTCCCAGGCGACCGGTCGAGGTGGTCCGAGGGGTCGCAGGGTGAAGAAGAAAGGTCCCGAGCTCCAACTGTTTGTGCACGAAGAGATTGAACTTTGATAAGTGTTGGCGCCTTTTATTTTCCTTTTATATTTTATTCTCTATTAATTATATAGGTCCAGTAATATCTATAAACTGTAAATCATTTAATCGTATCTGGTGTATTGTCTGTTATTTGGGCGGGGAGGGGTACATCAGTCAAATGATTCCATTTGTTCAATTGATCGAATGTAAAGAGATTGCTGTCTCTGACCACTCTCCTGTACTTCTATCTTTAAATTTCCCTGGTCCTACCCCTATGAGTAGATTTTAGCGATTTAATTGAACTCTGTTATCCAATGAGGACTTTTTAAAATTTATGGAAAATCAAATTACTCTTTTTTTGAAGAAAATACTTTGGAAGAGACGTCTAGTCTTATTATATGGGACACTTTTAAAGCATGTATCTGGGGTCAAATTATTTCTTATACTGAAAACATCATTAAAAAAACTAACAAAGAGAGAAATGAATTAGCTAATCAGTTAAAACGACTGGACCATAAATATGCTTCGATACCCGATCCTGAAACATATAAGAGATGTATTGAAACTAAAAGTAAGTATGTTCTTCTTTTAACATATCCTATTGAAAGCCAGCTTATAAAAGATAAAAGTCAATTTTATGTTCACTGAGATAAAACTGGTAAGCTACTGGCTAACCATTTATAGCCAAGCAACAAATTAAAGAAATACTTAAAAGTAATGGGGACATGACAACTGACAACTTTGAAATTAATGACACTTTTAGGGAAACTTATTCCAAATTGTATAGTTCTGACTCTCTTAAGGATAATATTGCAATGAATAATTTTTTAATCTTTCGATAGACGATCGTAGGCAATTGGATCAACCCATTTCCCAGGAAGAACTTGTACAGGCTATTCGAGAATTGCATTCTGGGAAATCCCCAGAACCCGATGGATTCTCTGGAGAGTTTTATAAGGCTTTTCCCTCCTTGCTTATACCACACTTATGTTCTACCCTTACAAATTCCTTTAAGTTAGGAAGATTACCACAGTCTTTTTATGAAGCTTCCATTTCCCTGATTCTCAAAAAGAATAAGAATCCTACTGAATGTTCTTCGTATAGACCTATCTCTTTACTCAATTTTGATGCTAAAGTTTTATCTAAAGTGTTGGCTCGCAGACTTGAAAATATTGTATCTTCTATAGTTTCGGATGATCAGACAGGATTTATTAAAAATTAATATTCCCATTTTAATATAAGGTGTTTGTTAAATGTTATGCATTCTCCATCTAAGGAAATATCGGAATGTGTGATATCTTTGGATGCAGAGAAGGCCTTTGACAGAGTTGAATGGAATTATCTATTTACATCCTCAGAAAAATTTAATTTTGGACCTAATTTTATTCATTAGATTAAATTACTTTATTTATCTCCCTCCGCTCGGGTTCTTACTAATCTTCAGAATTCTAAACACTTTAAATTCCAATGTGGAACTAGACAAGGTTGTCTTTTGAGCCCTCTGCTTTGTGATTTGGTATTAAAACCCTTAGCAATTGCTTTTTAAGAGTCTAAAGAGATTACTGGTATTTTAAGGAGAGGTACTATTCATAAAGTATCGCTTATGCTGATGACTTACTGTTTTTTATATCTAATGTTATAACCTCCTTACCATTTGTGTTCCGTTTACTGACTAATTTTAGTCAGTTCTCAGGATATAAATTAAACTTACATAAAAGTGAACTGTTTCCTTTAAACAATTTAATACCAACTGATATTAACCTTCCTTTTAAAATTTTAAGAAAACAGTTTACGTATTTAGGAGTAACAATTACTAAGAATTATAAAGATTTATTTCAGGAGCATTTTTTAACTTTATTGAATTATGTTAAAAAAACACTTTCTAGTTGGTCTCCTCTCTCTATCACTGATTGGCTGAATTAATTCTATTAAAATGAATATCTTACCTAAATTTACATATCTCTTTCAAGCTGTGCCTGCTTTTATTCCTAAATCTTTTTTTTAACTCTTTGCATTCAATTTTTTCTTCTTATATATGGTAGAATATAAAACCTCGTATAAATAAAGTTCACCTTCAGAAAACCAAACAGAATGGAGGCTTTGCCTTACCCAATTTTAGGTATACTATTGGGCAGTTAATATACGAGATACTACGTTTGGGAAATATTACATTAACCATGAGAATTGCCCTATATGGGTTTCTTTAGAAGTCAACTCTATTACGAAATTCTCCATTGTTTCTTTACCTGGATCCTCACTTCCTTTATCTTAAAATTAACTAACTGACAATGTGGTGGTCAAACATACTTTGAGGATTTGGTTACAGTTTAGAAAACATTTTGGTTTATCGAGATTCTCCTTCTCAAGCCCCATCTTTTCTAATTGTTTTTTAAAACCATCTTTAATTGACTTATCATTCAAAGAATGGGATAGATTGGGTAGTAAACGATTTCAAGATTTGTTTGACGGAGGGAATCTCTCTTCTTTTGTGCAACTTTCAACAAAATTTAACCTTCCCAATACCCATTTTTTTGATATTTACAGATTAGAGATTTTTTAAGATCTCAATTACATATATTTCTTGCAAGTCCAGCTAAGAATATAATAGATACAATCTTTAATTTGAAGCCCTTTGACAACGGTTCAATATCTTACATTTATGGTCTGCTGTTAGGATTGAAAAAGGCCTCTTTAGACAAAATTAAAGGAGACTGGGAAAAGGATTTACAGATTTTCATATCTGAAGAGAGTTGGAAGATAATTTTAAGATTGATTAATTTTTCATCATTATGTGCTTGTCATTCTTTATTACAATTCAAAGTGGTACATAGAGTTCATATGTCTAACGACAAGCTCTCTCGTTTCCCCTTACTGTGATAGATGTAATAATAGAGTGGCCACACTAATTCATATGTTTTGGACAAGTCCGAGCTTTGAAAAATTTTGGAACGATGTATTTCACACTTTGTCTGTACTCTTCAATGTTAGTTTTAATGCCAATCCTTTGACTGCCATGTTTGGTATTGTTGAGGATAGTGTTACAAAACTGAAGCCATCTAATTTGCGGGTATTGGCCTTTATGTCTCTTATGGCCAGGAGGGCGATTTTGCTCAAGTGGAAGGAGGCCGCCCCGCCCACTCATGTTCAATGGCTATCTGATGTTATGTTGTGCCTTAAACTAGAAAAGATTTGTTGTTTGATTTCTGATTCTAAACATGATTTTCTAACGTTATGGGGACCCTTTCTAAGTTACTTTCATAATCTTTGAACTGTTATTAAAGTATGGATCTGAGCCATTAGTATTATGTTATATGGTAAGGTATTTCTTTCTTTTTCTTCTCTTTTTTTTTACCAACCAGCTCATTTTGGTAGTGGGGGTAGATTTATTTTTAATAAAATAAAATTATCTTAGATTATTTCATTTCATAATTCAATTTTTTTTCTACATGATTGATCGGGAATATGGGATACTGTGATCATATTACTGTGATTTAAATGTAATGCAATTTGTATTACTTATTGTATCCTTATGAATTTTGTATTTGTATTTATGCAATTTATATAATATTAATAAAATATTGAAAGAGGTTTATAATACATCTAAAAAGAGAAAACTGAAGAAAATGAAGCATTTATAATCTGAGTGAATAGGTGAGGAACACCTTTAAGAAGGCTGACACAACTAGAAAACCCGACATGAACAAAATAGGATTTTTGTATTTGAATTCCATAAACAAAAAAAGTCTTTTAAATGCAGCTAATAGCAGGAACAAATCTAAGGAGTTTAAGAGATAAACTGACAGTATTAAATTAAGCTGGAGCATTTTCGGCATGCATGAAAGAGATGGGAGGAGAATATGGAAACAATGACCAGCGAAAGATGAGTTGGGTCACAAGAAGGTGAGTGGGCTGTAAATTTAACAAGTAACTAGATTCTAAGAGAAGAAGGAATACAAACAGTAACAGTGGAGAACAGAATGGTTGGAAAAACACACTGGAAAGAGTTAAGGAGGAGTTATCCTTCAGCTAAAGATCTTTAAATAACAATAGAAAATATGCTATTAAAAATGGATGTTGTCGTAGCCAGGTCTGCAATGTTCGCGAAAAAATTAGACTAACTGGCATGCTATCAAAGTAAAGGCATTGAAATTCTTTTGCTCTAGCAGAAGTGAACAGGAACAGAATTCTCACCTGCCCACAATGAAGAGTATAGAACTCCCAGGTGAACATGTGGAAGTAGAATCTTACCCAGGTAGTACAAGCAAAAGAACATCAGAATTCCCATCTACTTTCTCTATGGATTATGAGGCTAGCACTGCCAAGAAAGCTTTAGGATGCTAAATTACTCTTACTATTGAAAAACAGTCATATTTATATTGAAAACCACAGACCAGTGAGTAGGCCTATCTATAAGCCATA
This sequence comes from Mobula hypostoma, assembly GCF_963921235.1. NCBI lineage: Eukaryota > Metazoa > Chordata > Chondrichthyes > Myliobatiformes > Myliobatidae > Mobula > Mobula hypostoma. Next base: position 19,890,779 of record NC_086118.1, on the reverse strand, counting down.
ATGACTACAGCTGTTAGAAGTCTTCGTGTGGCTGCTGGTCCTACTAATTGACATAAGTATCATTTTGAGCAGATGGATTTGACTGGAAGAAGGAAAGACATGTTGCGATGTTGGACATGACAATCTGACAGATTGTTTTTAATAAACTGCTGTTGAACAGACTTGACTCACCATCACATCATTACTGTCATCTCCCACCTTATGTTAAAAGTCTGCCTGTCAGTAATGGTTTCAAAAGTAATGTTGCAGATACTAATCACAATCACTCGTGGCATCTTTCTCTGCTGAGTTCCAGAAAGCTAGACTAGTCTGACCATCCAAATCATTCTTCAGGGATTTGTCTCGACTGCCTGATTGATGTTTTATTTGGTCCTTGAACCCAACTGCCGTACAGTTCTGTATTGTAGAATGGACTGATCTCTGAAGGTGGGAGCACAGGTATTTAATGTGGAGAATTAATTAAGCATGGGAAATATTGGCTTCATTTGTTGGAACATGAATTCAAGAACAGGGAGGTTATGTTCAAACTTTATGATGTACTGGTCCTACCTCATCTGGAATACTTCTGGTCACCACACTATAGGAAGGTTGCATTCATGCTGGAGACGGGTGCAGAGGAGATTCATCAGGATGTTGCTTGGGTCAGAACATTTCAGTTGTGAGGAGAGACTGGAGAGGCCATGTCTATTTACTCTGGAGAAGGGATAGTGCCTGGAAAATTGGATGAATACAGATGGGTTCCCACTGTTGGTTTGGATGTGGTGGGCTGAATGCCTGTTTTCACATTGTATGGCTCTATGACCCTTTGCATTCCATATACAAGAAGTGAGTTAAGCATTCTCAGACTTCAATTGTCTTCTAGTGGCTGGGTATGGTGAAGCAGTCAAGGTCTGACTGGTAGAACCAAAAGGTATGCAACTGTTGGAAAATTGGTGGTGTCCTGAATATTGCAGTTCTACTTGTCATACATCAGGTATGGATTATCATAATGGATGCAGTGAAAACTGGTGAGTGCAGTTGTATAGTATGAAGAAAACAACTAGGGCTGACACGATAGTGTAGCGGATAGCATCGAGCTCTTACAGCACCAGCAACCTGCGTTCAGTTCTGCTGCTGTCTATGAGGAGTTTGTCTGTTCTCCCCCATGCACATGCTTCCTCCAGGTGCTCTGCTTTCATCCCAAATGCCAAAGATGCACAGGTTAGTAGGTTAATTGGTCACACAGGTGTGATGGGGCGGCACTGGCTTGCTGGGCCAGAGGACCTGTTGCTGTGTTGCATTTCTAAATAATAAAATATATAAATAATCGGTGTAGATAAGGATGTGTATGGTGCATGGTAGAATCCTGAAATGTGCATGAATGCTAGAACCCAACTCCACTGTTGAAAGTTGCCTTTGGGGAAGTGACAAATACATTTGATGACGTACCTACCCTCCCTCCTTGTCACCACTCTAAACCCACTGCCAACATCGAGAGTACTAACTTACCATAGGGATTGAAACATCAAGTACTAGTAGCTCTATTGACAGGTATCTGTCAGCTGGTTATTGCAAACATAGGCAACCAATGGATTAATTTTTCTCATATTTCCTGTAGTGGCAGATAGGAGTTTGGGACAATGAAGTTCAAACCTGCAGCACCCTTAACTTCAATAGGTAATGCAGTATCAGTTACAGATGTTTGCTGCAGATCTTAGAAATTGTGCACAGTTCGGACCTCGAGAATCAAATTCTTGCGATGCCTTTTTCAAGGGAGATATATTGGGAAATCAAGACCATCTTCTTACTCCCTCTCCCGCTGCCAAATGTATAGTTTATTTACTCCTCCTGCTTCTCTTCCTTGGGTAGGCCCACAGGAAACTGCATTCAGTGTCTGAAATTCATAGGATTCTAGGTGATTAAAATCATTAAAAGTGACTGCAAGAATATATTTCCTTTGAGAATTATTTTGTAGCATCTCCATGCATATCTTTGAGAATGAACTCAAATGGCCATTTCACGTCTTGTACCAATTCTGCACTGAGGCAGATAAAGCAGAAAGCACTTGGGCTAAAGACTGATGAACTGGAAGTGCTAGAAAGAATGATTAGAACGAATACTAGAATGAATAGAAGCAGGAAACAAAAGAGAAGTTGTTTTTTGGACTGGAGGGACATGAGGAGTGGAGTTCCTTGGAGTCTGAGACTAGGATCACAGCTCTTTACTGTTACTTCTATAAGGCACAGTTCCCAAGTTTGCAGATGCACCTTGAGGCAGACAGAAATTATGGAGGCAAGTGCAATGGGTGGTAAAATGGCAGGTGAAATTGCAAAATGTACTTTGATTGGAAGAATAAGAGGCAAAATAAACAGGGCACAATTCTTAAAGGGCGACAAGAGTGAAGAGATCCGGAATGCATGTTAGTCATTGAAAGTGGTTGACCAGGTTGACAAAGTGATTAAGAAAGCCTTTACAGTCTTGGGCTTCACAAATTAAGGCACAGAGTGCGAATCAAGGCAGTCATGATTAGTTTTATAAGCATTTGTTAGACTAAAACTGCTATAGTGTGCATAGTCTTGAGTGCCTAACCTCAGGAAAGATGTACAGGCTTGAGGTGCAAAATAAATTTATTGAAGTGATTCTAGGGATGACAGATGTTAGTTATGTGGAAAGATTGGAGCACTGTGCTTGTTCTCCTTTTAATAGAAGGGATCTGACAGGAGCACTTAAAGTGGGTCCAAGAACCAATGAACACTACCACACCATTCATTTAGTTTAGCATTATTTATCTATTTATTTGTTTGTTTGTTTATTTACTTAGTAATTTATTGTAACTTAATGTTTTTGCACTGTACCGTTGTACAACACATTTCATACGATATAAGACAGGTCGAATAAACCTGATTCTGATTCCGAAACAAGAAGTGCCTACACACAGTGGGAAAATAAGGAGGGGATCAAGAACCTGGGGAGAGAGAATGAAAGTGATGGGCAAAAGAACCAAAACTGACAAGAGGAAATTCATTTTGATTCAGTAAGGCGTTAAGGTATGAAATGTTTGATCCAGGGTGAGAGTGAAGACAGATTCAATTGTAATGTTCAGAAGCTTGTTGTATAATTATATGAAGGGAATGCAATCACAGGGCTCTAGGGAATGTGAAGAAACATACAGTAACTAGCAGAATTCCTCATACCTAAGCCTGCAAAGATGTAGTGGGCTGAATGGTCTGTGCTAAGATTATTCTGTGATTAATCGTATGTGAGATTAGAAGTTGGCACTGTGACAGAACTGTACCAAACTGTGAATTCATTCATGAGGCTTCCTCCTGTCTCTTAAGAAAACTTTAGCTGTCAAGATTCATGTTTCCTAGAAAATGTAAGCAGCTATTAAAGCTGTCAAAAGGGTAGATGAGTAGAAAGGCTTGCTATTTCATTTTCTGATATTTATTACTTCCTATCTGAGTGAACATAAGAAGATAAGGATGAAAACTGGTCTTGCACTATGATCTACAATCTTGCTTGAACACAGAGTCTCCCCAAAGTATCTCTGCTTGCCCAAGAGGGCTAGAAAGGATCTTTCTGTAGAATTATTTTCCTTACTGGGCTATTTTTTCTGGTTTATTATTTCTATCCTATAAAAATTCAAAGGATGCTGTTAGAGGGCTCAGCCAGCATGGGGATGTCTTGTTGGACGATATTCTTTCTGCACCTGCCTAACACGGGGTATAAATTATTTGCACACTTGGAATCATGATTTTATAATATTCAGGAAAACAAAGTTCATCCAACAATAAAATGCATTACTTATAATTTTAATGTTTATGCGCTCAACTTCCTATATAGCACTTAAAATTTACACGATTTATTGCAAAATGCTTTGTTATATTCTGAGATTGGGAAAGGCACTATAGAAATTAATATTCTTTTTCCCTTGTACATTGAGTTTTGACTCATCGAGCCACTTAATCTTTTTAATCATCAAAATGTATATTGGATTTTCTTTAGTATTCAAAAATTAAATTTGTTTTGTTCAACTTAGTCCTTCCAGGCACAACTGATGTCCTTCATCACCTTTCCTGCCCCCATCTAAATATAATTGGATTCCTATCCTTCTGTTTTTTTCATTTTCCCATCTTTCTGTTAAATATTGTTTTATACAGCGGTAGAATTATTTCTTGATTGTTATATTTGTATGCTAATAAGAAAGGTCTCAAGTGTGAGATTACACCAAGTATTTGATTACCAGCAAAACTTGACCCTGCTGTCTGATGGAATGAAGAAGTATTTGGCAACTGCCGAAAGTAACATCTCCTATTGTAACAATATCATTGATATATAACTATATTAATCAAAGGTAACTTTCTATGCACCATTAATAACTCTGATTGAGGGCCGACTGGTGGCGCAATGACATTGGGCGCCGGACCCGGGAGCGGAGGTTCCTGGGTCTGAAACCAGTTGGGTCCGTTCCCAAGTATGCTTTCTATCCATACCGGGTTGAGTGTCGAGATCGCAACTCGACCTCGTAAAATAAAGGGAAAGATACTGCAAAAATGTCTATGTGACAAGAGGGGCACCACACAGTCTCCCTCTCTCGCTCCGTGCCTTGTAAAAAGCCATGAAAAGACATAATCACGGATGCAAGCAGGCAAACGCACAGACTCACACGCATGCAGGCACATGCCAAAGAAAAACTCTGATTGAGAAAAGAATGGGAACGAATAATAACTCTGATTGATTGAAATGAATGGGAACAGAGAATAGGAAAAGCTGCCAAAATGTAAAGCATTATACAGCAGAAAATGGCAAAGAAAAGAGTTGTTTGTCGTAAACATTGAAACAACCTTGATATATCTGATAACTGATTCCTACGGTTATCTTGACTAAACTCTTCCCACCCTCTCTCCTGCAAAAATACAATTTCCTTTTCTCAGTTCCTTCATCTGTTCCCAGGATGCATTTTTCCTTTCCAGGTCCTTCTTCTTCAAAGGATGGGGTTTCCCTTCCTTCACCATTGATGCTGCCCTCACCCGCATCTCCTCCATTTTCCCAAACATCCATGCTCACCCCATCTTCCTGCCGGCCTAGCAGTGATAGAGTTCCTTTTGTCCTTACCTATCACCATGAGCCTCCACATCCAACACATCATTCTCCACAAATTCCACCATCTCCAAAGGGACCCTTCCAGCAAACATATCTCTACCTCCCACCCTCCGCTTTCCACAGGGAATGCTCCCTCCATGATTCCTTTGTCTATTCGTCTCTCCTCACTAACCTCCCTCCCGGCACTTGTCCCTGCAAGCAGCCAAAGTGTAGCACCTGCTCATTCACTTCTCCCTTGCCTCCGTTTTGGGCCTCAAATTGTCCTTTCAGGTGAGGCAATACTTCACCTGCGAATCTGTTAGGGTCGCCTATTGTCTCCAGTGCTCCCAATACATGCTCTTCTGCGCTGGTAGGTCTAATGTAAACTGGGGGACCACTTCGTCGAGAACCTCAGTTCCAACCACCATATGCGGAACTTCCCAGTGGCCAAAATTTTTAATTCTGAATCCCTTTTCCATTCCGACATGTCGGTCCATGGGTTCCTCTTGCGCCATGATGACACCACTCTCAGGATGGAGGAGCAACTCCTTATATTCTCTCTGGGTCTCCTCCAACCTGATAGCATGAATATTGATTTCGCCTTCTGATTAAAATAAAATTACCCACTCCCCTCTTCCTCTATTCCCCACTCTGGCCCCTTAACTCTTCTCACCAGCCTACCATGTACCACTGGTGTCCCTCCTTCTTCTCTTTCTCCTATGATCCTATCAGATTCCTTTCTCTCAGTCCTATCAGACATTCCTCTCTAGCCCTTTACCTTTCTTACCCATGTATCACCTTTCAGCTATCCTCCTTTCCCTCCTCCCACCTTTTCATTTTGGCATCTTCCTCCTTCTTTCCCAGTCCTGAAGAAAGGGCTCGGCCCCTGAAACGTCGACTGCTTATTAATTTTCCTTTCTTTTTAAATCTGTTCATTAATTTTCCAAAGCTATAAACCAAATAACAACGTTGATACAGAGAGATTGAAATAATCTTATTGTTAATAAACATATACAGAAAAGATTTCAGATAATACAGATATAATAGACTTCCAAACTCATGATGTAATTATAGAGAAAAAAGAAATAAAAAGAAAATACAAAGAAAACCCCCAAAAAGAAACAAAAAAAAATGAACTGAATACTAAACCCAAAAAAACAAATGGAACAAAACGAGGCTAGACCATTATCTAAATTGAACACGTTCAATAATGTCGTCAACTCTGCTCCTCTATTTATATATTTTAAGTTAATAAGAAGGTTTCAGAAAGGTCAAATTACATCATATGAAAATGTTGAATATTTTCATCTCCTAGGTGCTGCCTGATCTGCTGAGCTCCTCCAGCATTTTGTTTGTGTTGCTTTTGATATATCAGCATCTGTGAGTCACTGATAAAATCAGCATTTACAGGATACCACATCCCTATTTATCATATTTCTAGCAATTCTAGATTTGCATTTGGGACTCTTGTGGTGAAACAATTTATTGTATCATTGTAGTTCATCCGGTAAAGTGCTCCCTCTGGGTGTGGAGTTTCAGGATTTTGACCCTCTGTGCTTGGAGCAGGTCTGTGGGTGATCAGGCACTTGCGCTGTCCTTGCAAAGAACTATCACTATAAAGTAAAATGTGTTACTTTTCACAGAACTGTCACAATGTTTGAATAAACAATCCAAATCAACTGTTGAAAAGGTGCCCAAGTGTTTGGTCAAAGAGTAGAATGAAGGGAAGTAGTTTGGGGGAAGGACAAGTGGTCCGCAGAGCTAAGAGCATGCCCCAGTTGCCAGTGGTTGGTCTCTGCAGCATCAACAAGCCAGACTGAGATGAGAACAGTCAACTCGGAGAGCCTGGGTCATCAAGGGCTTGAGAAGAATATGATGAAGACAAGTAAGTTGCACTGAGTCTGACTCCAGAGTTTGAAACACTGGATTTTGGTGAGGTCCAGCCAAGCCTAGTTTACAGTATATTACTTTGCACAAGTTCAGTGAGGTACATGTCCAATGGGAAAATTCAGGGGTGGCATCACAGGCGTGGAGATGCATGATAACACTCAGAAAATAAATTATATATTGAATTATACAAGAGAAAAAAAGACTGCAAAAATGAGACATTGGTGCAAAAATTTGCACAATCCAAGACTAGCCCTTAGAAGTGCAAGAGGTGGCCTGTAGCGATTCATTGCTGATGTAGGGTTAGGGGCCGTGCTGATCGGTTTAAGAACCTGAAAGTTGTCAGAATGTAGGAGTTTAGGGCCCTTGTGGTGGAGCTGAAGTGTACCCTTACCTTATTTCTGTTTGGTGAGTTAATATGATACATGGAGACATAGCAGGGTAGTTCTGAGCCATGGAGTGCATGTCCAGTACCTTGTGGGAATCCCAAGATGCTTCCTGCTCAACTACAGATGTGGGAAGCATTGTCAGCCAGAGGAGTCACACTTCGTATTTTGCAGCTTCAGCTGAAGTTATTGCAGCCCTACGTGTTTCGAAGGGTAGAAACCTCAGGTACAAAGGTTTTCAGGCAGATAGGGACCAGGTGGCTGCAAGATAAACAACAATAAAGCAGGCAAGTCATTCAGAGGACTCAAAGCATCTATCCATTCTTGAAAAGACTGTGCAAAAGAACACTTTTAGTCACAAGTCAGGTAGGTGGTGGTCTGCACTGAAATGCTGCCAAAACCTAGGAGGGGAAAGGAATGATTTCAAAGCAGACTGTTAAATTCATCTGACATAATATCCCATTCTTAGAACTTTTAAACAAACATCAAGACTTCACTTAGCTGCTAGTAAGAAAAAAATCGCCTTGACAGATTCTTCCTGTACTATCAGAGCCTCCGTGTTACCAAAGTTCAAAGTATATTTATTAATAAATTATGTATACATTATACAACCTTGAGATTTGTTTCCTTACAGGCAGCCACAAAACAAAGAAACCCAAAAAGAATCCCTAAAAAAAAGACTGTCAAACACCCAACCTTAAAGTGGGGATGAGACCCTTATCCATTTTCTAGAGTCTGTGTTAGCCAACCTTCCAAAGAGCCACAACCGTGTCTTGGTTTGAAGGGCTGCTTGCCTTAATGATCCAGAGAGCTATGCTGGCTGGAGTCAGGGCATCATGCTTTGGCTCTTGGTAGGATCACCCTTACCAAACAGGTCAAAGGGTAGAGGCCAGACTAAGAGATGTCCACCGGTCCTCCAGGCTCCTGGGTTCAGCTCAGGGGTAACAACACTGACTGGTCAAACAAAACTGTTACAGAAACAGCAGTGAAGAATCCTTCCACATCTGAATTTGATGGTATTTCCGAGTGTCCACCCGAGACTTTCATGGCTGACAGTAGTGAAAGGAAACAGGAAGCTTCTGGCACGATGAAGGAAGCCCTGAACATCGCCAAGACCAACACCAAAATTGGCCAAGGACAGACAGTGATGGAGGATCTTCATTGCTGCTCTAAATCCCTTAACAGGCAGCAAGTAATTTTTAACCAACAATATCTGGAAAGTGATCTTTGTTGTGGTTTATCTTGAACAACTGTGTAACATAAGAATGTGCTGTAAAGACACACTGAGGCAACCATCAAATGCTGCTGGAAGACCATCAACTCACTGAATGGCATGTTCTGCTTTCCCAAACATTGTGAACTTTCCAGTGCAAGAAAATAGATGGAATGCTGAAGATTTGAACTTTGCAAGGTCCTTGACCACACCGTGACGGATGCAGTTTCACAGAGGCTCAATGGGAAAAGGCCACAGGTTGCCATTGTAGACTGAGGGAGCAGGATCCTGTGTAGAAATCAGCTGGAATTTCATCTTAAAGAAAGTATATAAAGAAAAATGTATGTCATTCTGGAATAAATCAAGCAATTAACAATTTAGGTTTCCTGTTTAAATCTTTTTATTGAATTAGTACACAAAAGGTAAACCATATAGACACTGATACACAGTTGCAATATAACTTTACAAAATATTGATACACAAAAAAGAGTTAGTACAAACAGTGCAGTTTAGATATAAAATAACAAGGTAATATAATAGTATACTAATTTTCAAACATGTCAATGAGGAAAAGGAAAAAAAAAACCCAACCCCCCCACAAAAAAAACCCACTGGGCAACTAATCTAAAAAGCAAAGCAAGGCAATGGGCTAACTAGGTATCAAGTAGAGTTAAACAACTTAAAACAATCACTCCATTAGAAACAGTTAAAAAAGCAAGAAGGGAATATAGATATGGCCAGAGAAAAAAAAAGTTACATTAAATGAAAATGTTGAATAAAAGATCTCCAAGTCTGTTCAAATTTAACTGAAGAATCATAAAAATTGCTTCTAATTTTCTCCAAATTTAAACATAGTATCGTCTGGGAAAACCAAAAGAATGTAGTTGGAGCATTAATCTCCTTCCAATGTTGTAAAATACATCTTTTCGCCATTAAAGTAAGAAATGCAATCAATCTATGGGCTGAAGAGGAGAGATTACTGGAAATTTTAGGTAATCCAATGATAGCAGTAATAGGATGGGGAGAAATATCTATATTCAATACCTTTGAAATAATATTAAAAATGCCTTTCCAAAAAGTTTTCAAAGTAGGACAGGCCCAAAACATATGAGTTAAGGAAGCTATCTCCCCATGACATCTGTCACAAAAAGGGTGTAATGGCTATTATTTATAATACTATTATAAAACTTAGGAAAGCTCCATTTGATAAGATTAGGTCAGATTGGGAAAAGGAATTGGGTCTTATTATTCCGATGGATGACTGGGCGCATATTTTACAACTAGTCGATGCTTCCTCTATCTGTTCTAAACTCAAAGTCAGCATGGATTTGTGAAAGGAAAATCATGTCTGACGAATCTCATAGAATTTTTTGAGGATGTAACTAGTAGAGTGGATAGGGGAGAACCAGTGGATGTGGTATATTTGGATTTTCAAAAGGCTTTTGACAAGGTCCCACACAGGAGATTAGTGTGCAAACTTAAAGCACACGGTATTGGGGGTAAGGTATTGGTGTGGGTGGAGAATTGGTTAGCAGACAGGAAGCAAAGAGTGGGAATAAACGGGACCTTTTCAGAATGGCAGGCGGTGACTAGTGGGGTACCGCAAGGCTCAGTGCTGGGACCCCAGTTGTTTACAATATATATTAATGACTTGGATGAGGGAATTAAATGCAGCATCTCCAAGTTTGCGGATGACACGAAGCTGGGTGGCAGTGTTAGCAGTGAGGAGGATGCTAAGAGGATGCAGGGTGACTTGGATAGGTTGGGTGAGTGGGCAAACTCATGGCAGATGCAATTTAATGTGGATAAATGTGAAGTTATCCACTTTGGTGGCAAAAATAGGAAAACAGATTATTATCTGAATGGTGGCCGATTAGGAAAAGGGGAGGTGCAACGAGACCTGGGTGTCATTATACACCAGTCATTGAAAGTGGGCATGCAGGTACAGCAGGCGGTGAAAAAGGCGAACGGTATGCTGGCATTTATAGCGAGAGGATTCGAGTACAGGAGCAGGGAGGTACTACTGCAGTTGTACAAGGCCTTGGTGAGACCACACCTGGAGTATTGTGTGCAGTTTTGGTCCCCTAATCTGAGGAAAGACATCTTTGCCATAGAGGGAGTACAAAGAAGGTTCACCAGATTGATTCCTGGGATGGCAGGTCTTTCATATGAAGAAAGACTGGATGAACTGGGCTTGTACTCGTTGGAATTTAGAAGATTGAGGGGGGATCTGATTGAAACGTATAAGATCCTAAAGGGATTGGACAGGCTAGATGCGGGAAGATTGTTCCCGATGTTGGGGAGGTCCAGAACGAGGGGTCACAGTTTGAGGATAGAGGGGAAGCCTTTTAGGACTGAGATTAGGAAAAACTTCTTCACACAAGAGAGTGGTGAATCTGTGGAATTCTCTGCCACAGCAAACTGTTGAGGCCAGTTCATTAGCTATGTTTAAAAGGAAGTTAGATATGGCCCTCGTGGCTACAGGGGTCAGGGGGTATGGAGGGAAGGCTGGATTCTGAGTTGGATGATCAGCCATGATCATAATAAATGGCGGTGCAGGCTCGAAGGGCCGAATGGCCTACTCCTGCACCTATTTTCTATGTTTCTATGTTTCTATGTTTCTAAACACTCCTTAATTCAATTTAAAGTTGTCCATAGAGCACATATGTCTAAAGATAAATTAGATCGTTTTTATTCTCAATAATTTAGGTTTCCTGAAGGTTAACTTGCATGTTGAGTCATTAGTAACGAAGGCAAATGCAATAATAACATTACTTTTGAGAGGGCTTCAACATAAAAGCAAGGATGTAATGCTAAGAGTTTATAACACGTTGCTCAGACCACACTTGGACTATTGTGAGCAATGTTTGGGCCCTATATCTAAGAAGACATATGCTGACATTTGAGAGGTTTCAGAGGAGGTTCACAAGAATGATCCTAGGAATGAACGGGTAAATCTATAAGGAGCGCTTGATAGCTGTGGGCCTGTACTCACTGGAGTTCAGAAGAACGAGTGGGGGATCAGATTGAAACCTATTGAATATTGAAAAGCTTAAAATATCCCATGCAGATATGGTGAGGATGTTTCCAATAGTTGGAGAGAATTAATCTCAAGAATTGTCAAAACTCTGCTTTTGTTTGATGAAACTTTTCCTCTTGAAGAATTATTGTTGTAAGACCAACTTGGAGGTGACTGGCTAAATTATTATCTCCTTTTTATCAAAACTTTCATCACCATAACACTGTTGTACCCATCACCTCTTTCCTGTGAACGTGCAGTCCAAATCCATTGTACTGCTCAGCTCTCTGAGAGGCTCACAGATCTTACTCATGTGGGGCTGTAACTTGTTCAGAAGGTTGGTGAACCCCCAGAAAGTATTATATCCTTACAACATCTGTTGTTTCTTTTACAGCCTTGATCTTTACTGGATTTGGCTTCAAATACTTTATTAGGAGTTTGAAGCTATTTGGCATGTCAACAAATACACTCAAAAACCTCTATAGTTGTACCATGGAGAGCATTCTGACAGGCTGCATCACTGTCTGGTATGGAGGGGCTCCTGCACAGGACCAAAAGAAGCTGCAGAAGGCTGTAAATCTAGTCAGCTCCATCTTGGATATTAGCCTACAAAATACTCAGGACATCTTTAGGAAGCAGTATCTCAGAAAGGCAGCGTCCATTCTTAAAGACCTCCAGCACCCAGGGCATGCCCTTTTCTCACTGTTACCATCAGCTAGGAGATACAGAAGCCTGAATGCACACACTCAGCGATTCATGAACAGCTTCTTCCCCTCTGTCATCCGATTCCTAAATGGACTTTGAAACTTTGGACACTACCTCACTTTTTTAATATACAGTATTTTTGCACATTTTTAAAATAATCTATTCAATATATGTAATTGATTTACTTATTTATTATGTTTTATTTTATTTATTATTATTTTTTTTTTCTCTCTCTGCTAGATTATGTATTGCATTGAACTGCTGCTGCTACGTTAACAAATTTCACGTCACATGCCGGTGATAATAAACATGATTCTGATTCTGAAACCACGAAGAACAAGATTTCCTTCATTTTAAAATGCAGCCATTGTTTGTTCAGCTCCAGTTGCTGCTTCATATATTTGTGTATCATGGCTACTGGTTTCTGGTCACAGTTTCACTCTGCCTCATCTCCTGTTTTTATTTCACCCAAGATTATCCGCTGTAGTTTTTACATCACTGAGTCCCTCAAATGCAACATCCATCTTTGCTGAGGTTCCTCTGGTGCTGTGCTCGTCACAAATAGCATTTGTCTGCAAAGGTATCTATCCAAATCACCAGCGATCTATGTTAAATATGAGCTCTTCTCATCATGAACTTTATAAAACATAAAGATAAAGATTAGCTTTATTCGTTACATGTGCATCAAAACATACAGTGAAATGTATTGTTTACATCAAATTAAATCGTTGAGGATCGTGGTGAGCGATCAAGTGTCTCCACACTTCTAGCACCAAGATAGCATGTCCACGACTCTAATCCTAACCATGCATCTTTGGAATGTGGGAGGAAATCAGGCCCCTGTCACGGGGAAAATGTATGAACCCCTCACAGGCAGTGGCAGGATCTAACTCCTGATCAGTGAAAGATGGCGCTGTAAAGCAATGTGCAACTTAAACTTCACGGCTTCATAAACGTTACTTCTGACACCATTATCTGTGTTCGTTCTCCTGGATTTCAAATAATTTTGAGTAAATGGTGAAATTTGCCGTCCGTTCCAAAACAAATCGTGTTATCGATGCTATTCTCTTTCAGGAAGAATGAAGTTTAAGAGTCAGATTTTCCCACACTTCTGATATCAGGAAGTAGCTCTTAAAAGGTCATACTACAATAGAACCAGTTAGGATTAAGGATTAGGTAATCTTCCAATCTGATCCTAGAAAGCTATTTTTAGGTGCTGCAGCATTTACATATTTTAATTTTGGGATAATATGTCTTACTGTTTCGTTCTAGGTTTTAAAAATGAAAACAAATGAAAAATGTGAGACCTTCAAAAGCCAGGGCTTACAATACCTCCATATTAGAGACTGGTTCATTTGTATTCTTGTGTATGTTGGGTTGTAGGTTTGTGCTGTGGTGAAACTGTCTCTAGTACTAGAAATGTTGAAAACACTCTGGCTCTGGCAGTATATGATGCTATCGGGATAGGATGTTGATGAAGTAATATGGTTAATCAATTAAAGGACCATTTAGAGAGGGGTAAACAAAGAGAAACAAGGTATAAAATGGATGAATGCTAAGTAGGTCAGAAGCAGGTTGGAAAAATTGATCAAATGTCCTATATGCTTGCCCTATGGCAGAAAAGGCCAGTTCTGATACAGACAGAAAAGCAAACTGAAGCTGTTGAATTTGCTCTAGACGACTGCAACATGTTGAGATAGAAGGTGAGATTCGGTTTTTCAGAACTGCATTGGGCCTCATTATAACAGTGCAGGAAAATGCAGACAGACAGATAGATATTAGCGAGAATTGGAAGGAAAATTAATTCATAGGCTTTTTTTTCCCAATCTAGTGTACTGAACTGGAGGTCTCCTTTACACCGAAGACAACAAATGCACATGGAAGAGCACTTATGTTCTGTCCGCAGGAGCATCCCTGAACTCTCCAGTTATTCCCAGTCTGTATCAGAAATGACCTTTTCTGCCTTAGGTCAAGCATATGGAATATTTGTTCACTTTTTCCTACCTGCACCAGAAAGACTTGACCTACTTAGTATTCCAGATGTCTGAGGCCTCCTGCACTATTATAATGAGATCCAACATCAGACTGAGGAGCAGCAGCGTGTCTTCACTTTGGGGAAGGTTGCAGCCTTCTGGTCTCAGTGCTGAATTCAGCTGTTTTTGTAGGGAAATTGAGGATAATGGGGAAAAGGCAGGTAGGAGGACCCAGCTCTACAGCCAGGGCAGTCATAATTTTATTGAATGGTAGAGCGGGCTCGATTTGCCAGATTGTTTACACCTGTTCCTATTATTTTAATTTCTTATGTTGAGAGGACTCATTCTCTCTATATCAGAACTGGTCATTGCTGCTGCAGGTCATCGATATGCAATGTTGACTCAGCTTTATCTCACCACCTGTATGGCCTAGCCAGCTTGGTGTGACTTATCACACAGCTTTTGCATTCCTTTGTCTATCTATCGACCACATTTCTTCATTAACTGCTTTATCTCCAGGGAAAACCTAACTCACCTTGGCTCACACCATCTACAATATAAGATCAGCTTGTTTTCTGTTTTCCCTAGTCCTGATGAAAAATCAGCTTGAAATGGCAACTCTCACTCGACTTCTGCAGATGCTGCCTGACTTGCTGAGTGTTTACTGCATTTTCTGCTTTTATTTCAGAGCCCCCAGAATCTGTTGTCTGTTGCATTTTCATTTATTTTTAATTTTAGCTTTGTATTTTGCAACATCAAATCTATGAACAAGTTTAGTTTAGCTACTTTAGTAAAAAAAAAATCCATATTAGATGTTGATCAAGCTGTAGAGTAAATCCATTGGGTATGTTGGACACTTGACGCTAGCTTGAAATGAACATATGCTTTAAACAGAATGAGGAGGGAGAAACAATTACAGATTACTGGCATCCACTACGTTAGCAGAGCATGTGAGGCTCAGGGAGTACAATTATCTTTCATTGAAGTTGTTTTAAATTAACCCACCATCTGTTAATTGGCCTTTGTAGATCTCAGCCCAGCATTGGCCATGAACATTTGGAACAATGCACCAGCTTTAACATGGACAAAATCAAAGTTTAAAGTTCTATTGGAGTTCTTCAGATTGTTCACTGTATTGTCAGTGCAGAGCAAGAAATACCAGAATTTACGCTGGATGGGCAGGATAAACTTTGGAGATATTACTTTCCCCCATGTTACACATTGTTCATCCCAAAGGCAGTTTGGATTCAGATCATGGTACTTCATTTCACATTCATTTTTTTTGTGGAAAGCACAAAAGCAGCAAATAATTGAATTTTCTACAGTTCACACATTAGTGGAAATATACAAGGGTATTGGGTTGTATTCACCACCAGGACTAACAGGTTAAAATTAATATGGGTTTCCTAATGGGTAGAATTGATCATTCCATGTGTAACTCTCGGTTCGGCTAGCAGCTTAATCTAGGAGAAGACAGCCCTTGGCCCGGCCACACCGAGAAAATCTTGTTTGGGTGAGTGCTGTGCTGTTACAAATCAGTACCATGAAATAACAAACAGTACACAATATGTGATTAAACAATTGAGCTTTTTATAATTCTTGATTTGACTATACAGTTAGTAAAGAAACAAAAAAAAAATGACCTACTTTCATGAAACAGTGTAATGCACAATGTTGGAGCTCATGGTTCAGTCCACTGGTTTCCCGTTGACCTCCTCCGAGCGTAGCCGATCCTCGGATCCTCGCTCCAAGTCCACTTCGTCCGGCGGTCTACCAACTCTCTCCATTCGCTCTTCTCTCCTCATCTCTCCCTGGCAAAAGACCATGAAATTCCTGCTCCCAGATCCACAAGAAAGAACAACATCCTTCTCATTGGATAGCCCACATCCTAAAGTCCATTATCTCTAGTCATAACCCAAACATTGCTGCTCCAGAGAAACAATTACATTAGCAGTGAAACCTTACATCAAATTTAGTTATGTCCTCATGATGGTGAGATAATTCGTCAACCCTTCCTGCAAAACACAAAATCCAATCCAGGTGTGAAAGGTAGTGACATAGCTCCCCAACATGGTAGGGGTCATACTCTGTTCCCCTGGTGCTACATAGGCCATCCTATCCGGTGGTCCCCTAATTCTCTGAGACCTCCGTAACCCTTCACCTAACTCTTCAGCTTTAGACACGACTGGGGATACTTCCGGTCTACCTGGCGAGGCCTCCCCTGACCTATCACTCATGTCCACCTACATCTCGGACCCCTTAGTCCTGTGGCCAAGCCCTGCTTCATCCCTTGCAGGGCCATGATGCAAACCAGGCTGTCCGCAGATACGAGGGGGGGATTGATTGAGTTATACAGCTCTCGTTACATGCATGTGAAGTTCAACTCTTTGAGTGATTATGCAGAAAGTTTGAAGTTAATAACTCACCTCCTTCTACTTTAGGCCGCGAAGGTATCAATCATCCCTGCTGTGGACCACTTCTGGAGGTCCAAGGCGCCGACTTTTACGAAGAAGGGATCCGTATGCTCCACGACCGCTGGACTAAGTGTGTAAATGTAGGAGGAAAAATAAATGTGCTAGGTTTTCTAAAATTGACTCCTTCTACCTTAGGCCACAAACTTATCAATCACCCCTCGTAGCTCCCTCCCCCCCTGACTCAATGGAAGAAGGGCTAGTGGTCTCTTCCTGAATCAATGGAGAGTTAACAAAAGGCAGCATATAGGTCCTCATCCTCCGAATCCGTATCGCTCTCAGGGCTGGGGGCTGCCCTGACCTCTCCTGCTGTGGGCCCTGCAGTTGCCCCGCCTTCCTGCAGCGTCCTCTTACTAGGTGTAGTTTCCAAGTCGGACTCTAGGTCAACCTGTACCTCTTGTCCCAGGGGCAGCAGGTGGTTCCAATGGAAAATCTTGACAGGCCCATTCCCATCCTCTGGTTTCACCCCGAAAACTGGTAAGTTTGGCATTTGACTCTCCACCACATAGGGCTTAGCCACCCAACAGTCCGGCAACTTATGTTTCCCAGATAGCCCCAATTTCCTTATGAGGACTCGGTCTCCTGGCAGGAGTTGGGAGAACTTCACCTTTTGATCATGCCTCCTCTTATTTCCTTGATTCTGCTTGGCAGCCACGACCCCAGCCAATTCATAAGCCCTCTTCAGCTCCCTTCTCATATCAGACACATACTTCAGATAAGTCTTCAGTGGTAAGTCGCCCTCGTCAGTCCCAAAAGAAAGGTCGATGGGCA
Source organism: Mobula hypostoma (assembly GCF_963921235.1). Lineage (NCBI taxonomy): Eukaryota > Metazoa > Chordata > Chondrichthyes > Myliobatiformes > Myliobatidae > Mobula > Mobula hypostoma. Next base: position 19,873,293 of record NC_086118.1, on the reverse strand, counting down.
ACCTCGCCTCGCGCCCAAATGTCAGATGGTATGGTGAATACCCGATAGCTTCATTTTTGGTACAGCTGTAACCGCGGACCAGATGTCCAACATGTTGACTCCACCTGCTCTTCTTGCTGATCCCCAAGGTCCCAAGCATGTCTAGCAAGGTCCAATTATACCTCTTGGGCTGGGGATCACCCTGTGGTTGATAGGGAGTGGTCCTTGACTTCTTGACTCCAAGCATGTCCAGTAACTCACGGATGAGTCTGCTCTCGAAATCCCGTCCCTGATCACTATGTATCCCCCTGGGGAGGCTGTAATAAATGAAATACTTCTCCCATAACACTTTGGCCACCCTGGACGCCCTCTGGTCCTTGGTAGGAAAAGCCAGAGCATATCTGGTGTAGTGTCCGTGATGACTAAGACATTTGCCGCGTTGCTGGCATCAGGTTCTATTGACAGGAAATCCATACACACCAGGTCCAGGGACCCCACACTCTGCAAGTGGGACAAGGAAGTTGCCCGCATAGACAGCGTCTTCCGCCATATGGATCGAATGCACAACTTGCAGTATTCTTCGACCTCCGACTTCATTCGGGGCCAGTAAAGCCGGTCTCTGAGCAATCCATAGGACTTTTCCACCTCCAAATGTCCAGAGTCATCATGAGGTGACTTCAGCGCCATCCTCCGATACTTCTCTGGCAGAACCAGCTGGCGACGCCGAGGTCAGTCCGGGGGTGACGTGACCCAGTATAGGATCTGGTTTCACAGCTCCAACCGAGGCCATTCTCTCAGTAATGGAGGCACCGCTGCGTGTTTCATCTTCTCTGCCTGAGCCATGTCTCCTTTTTCCACCGCTGACCAAATGATACCGGTGCCCGGATCATCTCGCCGAGCAGCTGCCACTTCCCCAGAACTCAATTCTGGCAGCTGATTTGTCTTCAGAGCAGTCAGGTTACAGTAAACTTGTGGAATGGCATCATCAGAAGCTCACAATTGATCCACTGCTCAATCCGGCCTCTCCTTTTCCTTGGCCTTCACGGAGATGGCAAGCTGACACATGGCGTTCACCCCAGGGGCAGGAACGCTCTCCCACTCCTCGTCCCCGTCCAGTCCCTCATACACCCATCAGGGCAAAGCATCCGCATCAATGTTCCTGCTGCCTGGCTGGTACTTCAGGCTGAAATCATAGGTGGACAACGCCGCCAGCCACCAATGGCCTGTGGCATCCAGTTTCGCTGAGGTCAGATATAAATTAGGGGGTTTTGTCTGTCCTCACCTCAAACTTGGCCCCATAGAGATAGTCACTCAGCTTATCCACCACCGCCCATTTCAACAGCAGAATTTCGAACTCGTGCGTGGGATAGCTTTTCTTGGAGGGTGACAGACTCCGGCTGACAAATGCAATGGGTCTTAATCTGGTGCCCGGATCCTGATACAGGACAACTCCTAGGCTCTCTCAGCTGGCATCTGTGTGCAGTACTCAAAAGCCAGCACCGGTGCCTGGGTCAGCAGCTCCTTCAGTGACTGAAAGATCTCCTTACGTTTTGCATTCCACCTCAGTCCAAAGGTCTCCGATGGGCTAAGATACTCACCACCCTCCTGTCCTCTTTTCCCCATCTATTTCTTCCCCAAGGGAGGGTAACTACACAAAAGCTGATTCAATGGGTGACTCACTTTCGCGTAGCCTTTCTTAAACCTCTGATAGTAACCACAGATCCTGAGGAATGAACGTAGAGTGCTCACAGTCTGGGGTCTTGGCTAAGTGGTTACTGCCTCTATATTAGCTGGTTCAGTAACAACCCCATTCCATGAGACCAAATGGCCAACATAGCTAACAGACATTTGGCAGAACTAGCACTTGTCCAGGGAGAGTTTTAACCCTTCAGCATTCAGGCAGCCCAGCACATTCAGCGGCCTCACTTCATGTTCTTCCAAGGTGGATCTGAATACTATGAGGTCATCCAGATACACCAATACCTCAAGCAAGTTCATATCCCCCACCGTCTTCTTAATGACCCGCTGGAAGGTTGCAGGGGGTCCTGCAATGCCCCGGGGCACCCTTTCAAATCAGAAAAATCCCAGGGGGCATATAATGCAGTCTTCTCTTTGTTGGCCTCACTCTTCGGGATCTGGTAATATCCACTCCTCAGGTCCAGCACACTGAACCACTTTGCACTACTCAGGCAGGCCAGCGAGTCTTCCATCCTTGGGAGCATATACTGGTCAGGGACAGTGTGCCTGTTCAGAGTACTATAGTCCACATGCATCCATACATTCCCAACCCTCTTTTCGGCCACTACTACTAGGGACGCCCAGGGGCTTCGGGACTCGCTGATGATCCCAACTTCCTTCAACTTACACAAATGTTGCCGAACATCCTCCACCCGTGCAGGGGCCAGCCTCCACAACCGCTCTCTAAACAGGGTGTCCTTGGTCACTCAGATAGTGTGACGAGTGCTCTTGGAACAACCCACATCAAACTCATCAGTGGAAAAGACACCTTCCAGCTTCAATATCTTCCCTACCAACCTCCTCTTCCAACCCACAGGAACCGGGGAGTTCCCGAAGTTGAGCGACTCAGCGGTCAACTTTCCCCCTTTTCCAATCGTTTCTCCCTGGCTTGTCCCACAGGGACACTATACATTACTGTCACCGGGAACAGGTGCGCCAGGGGCATCCCCTGCTTGAAGGTGACCTCCCTCTTCATAGTGTTCCTGACGATCACTGCCATCCTGCTTACCTGTACAAACGAGGGCTTCTGCAGTTCTGGCCTCACCAGTACCCCAGCAGGAAATCCCGACTCCCACTCATGGTCATCCGGAGCACCCACTAAGAGTGCTTTGCCCTCAGGCACTCCGGGAAATCTGGGGGTCCCCATCACTCTCGCTACTATCACCATTGGCTTCGACTGGGTGAACCACACAGTCCCTCATTTAAATTCGGTATGCGGCCCAATACTGCCACACACTTCCTCAAAAGCAGCTCGAGACACTGGGTGCACGGACAATGGTCCCAGAAAGCTCTCGCCAGCCTTCTCCTTGCTGGCCCCCATGAGCCTCCTCACAAGAGGGGTGTTGGTCCCCACCAGAATTGAAAAGCTGCCTGTCTCAACAGCGTCCAGACAAACCAGCACTAATGTATCAAGAACCTCAGACACTCCCACATCGACCTACGAGAACTCCAGCTTCACTGACAAATAACCATCATAGGGATAATCACCAGCACTGACACCCCAGATCTCCAGTGCCCTGAATAGAGTCAATGATAAATGCTTCAGATACCGAGTGTAAAACAAATGGTACAACAACGTGACCTGTGACCCGGTGTCAAGTATGGCTTTAGCATAAACACCCTCTATCCGCAGCAACACACTGGAGCATTGTCCCACTTAGCCTTCAGGAATTGGGCCTTTTGTTTTCAGGGGTTCCTTGGTATATTGCGGGGAAGGTGCTCCCTCAGAGACACCAGGCCATTCCCTCACTGGGGATCCTCTAAGTTTTCCCAATGACTCTCTCTGCTTAGGTACCTGAGGCTCACTCTCCTTCTGGCGTGACACCTGCTGCCATCAGCCCTCCGCATTGTTCATCCCCTTGGGGAATATTCCCCCCTATCAGCTCCATCATATCAGCGGGGGGTGGGGGGGTCATATCCGCTGATAACAGCCAACATATCTCTGTTCTCAACTCTGCCACAATCTCCTCTACTGCTCCCCAGGATGGGTTCTGTGGTCATTTCGCTACAGGGGACTACTACCGAGGACTGTACCCTGCTGATGGGGTCCTCCCGCGCCTACAACGCGTTCTCCTCTTCCTGTACCTCCCTGATCAGCTCAACAAAAGATGGAGGGGGGTGTGTCTGACTAGACTGTTGGATACCCCAAGCAATCAGGTCCTGGGACTGGGTGCCACGAGCTATCTGGTCCACTCTTAACTGATCCACCTCAGCTGCCTGAAGGATCTCTCTGCGCTGCAAGAAATTTAGCCTCCTGTTTAGCCAAAAAATAAAAGCAGAAAGCTTCTCCCCTGTCTCCTAATGCATGTTCTGAAACCCCACCGTGAACTCCACTGGACTTCCTGTCAGGCCAAAAGCATTATCCAGTGCTTGCATGTAATTGACCGCTGTCGCTACAGGATACCGCAACTTGACAGCTCTCACAACGTTAGCAGTCCGCCCACTCAAACTCTCAACCAATCTCTGTCGCTTTACATCATCAGAGCATTGCCACTCATCTAACCACTCAGAGGTCTGCTCCGCCCAAGCCTCATACTCGTCTTTCCCTTTTTGGGGTAGGCATTACTCCTCAGAAATGATAGAACCCTGTCTCTGAAAGCTCCACCCCCAGCTACCGCTACATCAGCACTGGTCTGCATTAAAACAAGAGCTGTGCCCACCACTTTATCAAACCTCTGCCCGGCAATTGCAAATTTAACAGTACCTAACAGGTGAATTAACAATTCATACAGAGTACGAATATCTACCCCACTGGTTCAATGCTCAGGGTAATCACACAGCATCCAACAAAATGAATCCCGGACAAGCCCCCACAATTGTAACTCTCGGTTTGACTAGTGGCTTAATCTAGGGGAGGACAGCCCTTGACCAGGCCAAACTTAAGAAATCTTGTTTGGGTGGATGCTATGCGATGTGTCCCATGTTACAAATCTGTACCACAAAATAACAAACAGTACACAATATATGATTAAACAATTCAGCTTTATAATTCTTAATTTGACTATATGGCTAGTAATGAAACAAAAAAAAAGAAAAGGGCCCATTTTTATGAAACAGTCTAATGCACAACATTGGAGCCCACAGTTCAGTCCACTGTTTTCCCGTTGACCTCCTCCGAGCGTAGCCGACCCTCGGACCCTCGCTTCAAGTTCACTCTGTCTGGCGGTCTACCAACTCTCGCCTTTCGCATCTTCTCTCCTCATCCCTCCCCGGCAAAAGACTGCGAAATCCCTGCTCCCAGACCTATAAGAAAGAACAATATCCCTCTCATTGGATAGCCCCACATTCCAAAGCCCCGTTATCTCTAGTCATAACCCAAACATTGCTGCTAAAGAGAATCCTATAGATGCTGCCTGGCCTGCTGCGTTCACCAGCAATTTTTATGTGTGTTGCTTGAAATTCCAGCATCTGTAGATTTACTCATATCAGCTCCTTGGTCTTGCCGACATTGAGTAACAGGTTGTTGTTATGGCCCAACTCAGCCAGATTTTCAATTTTCCTCTTATACGCTGATTTGTCACCGCTTTTGAATAATTTTATATAGATTTCTGAATTAAAACAAATGTGCATGGAAGTTTACTGCTTCCAGCAAAGGATTTTAAATGAGTTCTTAGTGTGGCTTCTGCACACTCAAAGGTTAGCAATTTAATGTCTCTGCATTTAACTTTTGATCTCAGATCCCCACTGCCATCATACTGTTATAGTCTCGGAGGTAATGATGTATCTTCTCTGCCCCATTAATGCTACCAAAATTCATTTTTAATTGAATCTACATTTTTTAATCATTATTTATTATGAATAATGATGCATGTTGTTTGTAAAATGTATGTTGAGATTATGAGACAATTATGTGTGTTTTCTTAGTGTGAAACATTAAATATTAAAAAAATACGAAATGAGCAGGCAAAGGGGAAAAGCAGATTTCTGCAGGCTTATGTTTTATTTACAACATCTGATCTTGAATCCAATTTATAACACAAGGTGTGACAGCTTGATTTAACCTAACCTTGGGGTGTTTTACCTTCATCTATTAATTGGTGATTTTCACTTCCAAAGAAAACGACTATTTCCTTTGGTCATGGATTCATGCACTGCTTTATTAGCTCTGTTGTGCTTTGGATGCTGCACAACCCATGGGCACCAATATTGTGCTTAAATTTTGGAACTTCTGCGGCTGTTTTCTCTCTAGCAGACTACAGCTAATGTTGTTAAACTATCATGGGTACAGAAGCTTTATGAATCATCTGCTGCCGAATTATTACTTTTTGACAAGAACAACACAATATAAATTATCACAATTTACGGCTCAATATAACAATTTAAAGAAGGAAATAATCACAGGTTATGATGGATGAGACTGCCAATAGAATACTATGGATTATGGTTAGATTAATATGTTGCTTAAATATCTACAATATTCCTGAGTAGTAATAATGCTATGCTAAATGAAATAGATGGATATCTAGATGGTGTGGAAGGAACTCAGTCGCTTTGCTATGTAAAACCTTTTGCAGATGGTCGATTATCTTGTGACATAAAACAACTGACAGGTTTGCTTATAACAATTCATTCATTCTATTAATAAGCTAAAATCACAATGTGCAGATACATAAAATTTACACAATATCCTTGCAAAAGATACAGACCACAAACGTAGATCAAATTACATGTTGTAAAAAAATAGAGGCAGTTCTCAGAAAGATTGCATCTAATGTTTTTGTCAGTCATGATATCAAGTTCAAATTCAAATCTTATGCCATGGCCATACGTACCCAGGGTGTAAAAGCCATGAAAATTATGTTTTTTGCAGCAACAGCAGAATACATTACAAACATAAATTACAGGAACTTAAATTATATATAAATGCACAATAGAATAAACAAAAGTAAACATGACATTAGTGCAAGTTGAGGGAAATTACAGTCTGCAGTCGAATTAGGGTTGGTTTGAGTCTAATGGCATTGGGAAAGATTTTGTCATCATCAGTCCTTTTCCATTTTTGCATACTAAACAGTTTATGCTCCATTTGTTCAAATATCAATGTTGCAATTAGTGGTATCGTCTCTATGAAAATGTTATATATGGAATTTTGTTTTCTGCTCAACTTCTGATAGCTTCTACAACAGTATAGCTGCTAAGTTGAGATGTTATGTACCACTATACAAGATATTGGAGAGGCCATACTGTGTACAGTTCTGGTCACCCTGCTAAAGAAAGGATGGTGTTAAACTGGATAGGGTGCAAAAAAGACTTCCAGTATGAGAATGCTTGAATGCTGGGACTGGAAGCTTGGATTACAAGAGGTTGGATAGGCTAAGAGTTTTTTTAAATCCCCTGCAGTGTAGGAGAGGTGACCGTATGGAGGTTTACAGCAAGTCAAACAGCACATGTCTGAGGAAAGAGATGAGCTTCTTTGCAACTGTTTTGATTGGTCCATAATCAAATGCTCAGCAGCCAAGCTTGATTTTATCACCATCACTGTGGACTTTATCAGCAAGTGTGTGGAGAACTGTGTACCCAAGAAGTCAATCTGGGTGTTCCCAAACTGGGAACCATGGATGAACTGGAAGATTCACTCCCTACTGAAGTCTAGATTGTGGCATTCAAATCAGGTAACTCAAACCGCAACAAAAAAATGAGACACAACCTTCATAGAGCTATCAGGGATACCAAGAGATACAGCAATACCAGCCTAAGTTGAGTCCCAGGCCATCCATCATTTCTGGCAAGGTTTACCTGAGTTGACCAACAGTGCATACTTTCCTGATGAGCTTAACATATTCTATGCACGTTTTGAACAAAAAAAGAATGAATGTCACCACTTGTCCTGATAGCCTTCATTATATAGATTAACCTTCTGTAGAGTGAACCTGTGAAAGCATCTGGCCTGAATGAAGTACCAAGCCTGGTTCTTAGACCCTGCCCAGATCAGCTGGCTGGGATACTTGCATAAAAGTTTAACTTCTCCCTATTTCGGCCTCTACCTGCATTAAGAAGACCACTATCATTCCTGTACCTAAGGAAAAAAAGGTAATGTGCCTTAATGGCAATCACTTGATGGCTCTAAGATCCACATTATGAAGTGCTTCAAGAGGATAGTCATGCCACATATTATCTCTAATCTACAGCCACTGCATTTTGTTTACTGCTGAAACAGGTCCTTAGTGGACGCTATCTCTCTGATACTATACTCATCTCCAGACAGTAAAGGCACAAACATTAGAGTACAGCTCTGCCAAACTCATCTCTAAACCCCTTGACCTGGGACTCAATACTTCCATAAAACCATAAGATATAGGAAAAGAATTAGGCCATTTGGCCCATTGAGTCTGCTCCACAATTTCAACATGGCTGATCCATTTCCTTCTGCCCCAATCCCCTGCCTTCTCCCTCTATCCCTTCGTACCTTGATAATCAAGAGTCTATTAACCTCTGCCTTAAACGTACCCAATAACTTGGCCTCCACAGTTGCCTGTGGCAATGAATTCCACAGATTCACCACTCCCTGGTGAAAGAAATTCCTTCTCACCTCCATTCTTAAAGGATGTCCCTTTATTCTAAGGTTGTATCTTCTGGTCATAGACTCCTCCACCAAGGAAACATCTTCTTCACATCCACTCTGTCAAGGCCTTTCAACATTCAATAGGTTTCAATGAGAACCCCTCTCATTATTCTGAATTCCAGTGAGTACAGGCCCAGAACCATTAAATGTTCCTCATATAATAAGTCTTTTAATACTTGAATCATTTTCACAAACCTCCTTTGAACCCTCTACAATATCAGGACATCTTTTTTTGGGTAAGGGACTCTAAACTACTCCCAATACTCCAAGTGAGGCTTCACCAGTGCCTTATAAAATCTTTACATTATATCCTTGCTTTCGTATTCAATTCCTCTTGAAATTAATGCTAATATTACATTTGCTTTCCACAACAGCTACTCAATCTGCAAATTAACCTTTAGAGAATCCTGCACAAGAACTTCCATCTCTTTGCACGTCAGATTTTTGAATGTTCTCTCCATTTAGAAAATAGTCTACACTTTTATTTCTTCTACCAAAGTCCTTGGCCATATACTTCCCAAAACTGCATCTGCACTGGACAATGTTGAACTTCCACCATTCTGCTAGTGTCTTCCACAGTGAAAACTGCTGCAAAATACTTATACAGTTCGTCCGCCACTTCCTTGTTCTCATTACTACTTCTCCATTATCAGTTTCCATAGTCAGATATCTTCTCTTACCTCTCTTTTATACTTCATATATCTAAAGAAACTTTTGGTATCCTCTTTAAAATATTATTGGCTAGCTTACCTTAGTATTCCATCCTTTCCTTCTTTATTACTTTTTTAGTTGCATTTTATTTGTTTTTAAAAGCTTCCCAATCCTCAACCATGCCACTAATTTTTACTCTATTATAGGCCCTCTCTTTGGCTTTTATGTAGGCTTTGACATCTTTAGTTAATCACGGGTGCATTATCCTGCCTTTAGAATATTATTTCTTCCTTGGGATGTATCTATCCTGTGTATTCTGAATTGCTCCCAGAAACCCCAGCCATTGCTGCTCTGCCATTGTTGCTGCTAGTGTTCTCTTCCTCTCTCATGCCTCTGTAAAACCCTTTACTTCACTGTAATACTGATACATCGGACTTTAGCTTCTCCTTCTCAAATTGCAGGGTAAATTTAATCATATTATGATCACTATCCCCTAAGGACTCCTTTACCTTAAACTCTCTAATCAGTTCTGGTTCACTGCCCAACACCTAACTCAGAACAGCGGAGGTCCTACTGAGCTTAACCATGAGCTGCTCTAAAAAAAATCTCATAGGCATTTTACAAATTCTCCCTCCTGTGTTTCAGCATTAACTTGATTTTTCCAATCTACCTGCATATTGAAATCCTCCATGACTGCCAGTCCCCTATCATTGCCCTCTTGACATACTTTTTCTATCTCCCATTGTACTTTGCAGACCACATCTTTGCTTCTCCCCTTTGCAACTGACTTCCTGACTAACAGACTGCAATGCTCCTCTTGTGGGATGTAGGAAGGCTTGAAGGCCTCCAGTTTCCCTGATAACTACACCTGCAAGAAGTGTATCCAGCTGCAGCTTCTAACATGCTGAGGTAAGGAGTTCGGTCTTGAACTGGATGAACTTCGGATCATTTGTGAGGCTAAGGGGTTGATAAACAGGACAGACAGGGAGGTAGTTACAACCAACGTGCAGGACACAGATAGCTGAGTGACTATCAAGAGGGGGAAAGGGGTTAAGCAGAGTGGCTGTTCCCCTCAACACCAGGGATACCACATTGGATACTGTTGGGAGAATGACCTAACAGAAGAAAGCAACAATGGCCATGTCTCTGGCTCTATGACTCAGAGGGTAGGTTGGTCGGGGGTGGGGGGGGTGGGAAGAAGCGAGCTGATAGGGGATTTGTTGGTTCGGAGAACAGTAAGGAAGTTCTGTGGACGAGAACAAAATTTCAAGATGGTATGTTGCTTCTCAGGTGCCAGGGTCAGGAGCATCTCAGATTGAGTCCACAGCATTCTTAAAGGAGAGGGAGAGCAGCCAGAGGTCATGATCCATGTTGGTACCAATGACATGGGTAGATGAAGTCCTGCAAAATGAGTTCAGGGAGTTAGGTGCTAAGCTAATGGACAGGACCTGTCAGGATTGTTACCCATGCAATGTGCTAATGGGGCCAGAAATTGGAAGGTTATACAGGTTAACATGTGGCTAAGGTGATGGTGCAGGAGGGAGGACTTTGAACTTCAAGTCATTGGGCTATCTTTCAGGAAGCTGGGGCCTGTACAGAAGGGACAGTTGGCACCTGAACTGGAGAAGGAACTAATATCCTAGCTGGAAGGTTTGCTACTGTGGTAGGGGTGACGGGTTAAACTAGAGTTGCAGGGGGATGGGAACGGGTGCGCCAGAACAGGGTGGAACTGAGGAATAAGAAAGGTATGGCAATGTTAATGGGATTACGTTATAGATCACCCAACAGTCTGTGGGATTTAGAAGAGCAAATTTGTAGAGATCACAGACTGCTGCAAGAAAAGGTTGCACGTAAAAGTCCCAAAGAGATAGTGTGTGATACTTGATCTCCTATTAGGGAATAATATCAGGCAGGCGACAGAAGATTGCGTAAGGGAGCTCTTTGCATCTAGTAGTCGCAATGCCATTAATTTCAAGGTAATTATGGAAAAGGATAGGTCTGGTCTGTTGGTTGAGGTCTACATTGGAGAAAGGTCAATTTTGATGGTATAAGAAAGAATCTGGCAAATGTGGATTGGGATAGGTTGAAGGTGTACTTGGTAAGTGGGAGGCCTTCAAAAATGAGATTTTGAGAGTACAAAATTTGTATGTTCCTGATCAGCATAGAATGCAAGGATATCGCGTTTAGGGAACCTTGGTTTTCAAGAGATATCGAGGCCCGGTTAAGGAGGTACAGAGCAGGTGTAGGTAGGTAGAAAAGAATGGTGAACTTGAGGAGTAGAAGAAATGCAAGTGAACAAGAGAATGCAAGAGAAGGAAATCAGGAGGACTAAAAGAAAACATGAAGTTGCTGAAGTGGAAAAAGATGAAGGCTTCTACAGATATATTAAGAGCAAATAGATAGTAATGGACAAAATAGATTCCTTGGAAGATCAGAGTCATGATCTGTGGGTGGAGCTGAAAGAGATGGGGAGATCTGAATGGATTTTTTGCAAAGCATTTACTCTGGAGACAGACACAGCGTCTATGGACAGGAGGCAAACAGCAAAGAGGTCATGGGCCCTATACAGATTACAGAGGAGGATGTGTTTGCTGATTTGAGGCAAATTAGGATGGGTAAATATCTAGGGCCTGACAGGATGTTTCCTTGGATCCTTTTGGATGCTAGGGAAGAATTTGCAGGGGCCCTAGCAGAGATTTAAAACATCCTTAGCCACAGGCGATGTGCCAGAGGACAGCCAATGTTGTTACATTATTTGAGAAAGGCTCTAAAAATAGGCCAGGACATTATAGGGAAGTGAACCTGACATCATTAGTGGGTAACTTATTGGAAAGTATTCAGAGAATGGATATATAAGTGCAAACACGAGGAATTCTGCAGATGCTGGAAATTCAAGTAACACACATCAAAGTTGCTGGACTAACTGAAAGAAGAGCTAGTAATTCTTAATTCTTACTAGCTGTTCTTTCAGTTAGTCCTGACGAAGGGTCTCGGCCCGAAACGTCAACTGTACCTCTTCCTAAAGATGCTGCCTGGCCTGCTGTGTTCACCAGCAACTTTGATGTGTGTTGCTTGGATATATAAGTATTTGGATAGGCAGGGACAGATTATGGATAGTCAATATGGCTTTGTGTGTGGTAGGTCATATCTAACCAATCTCATGGAGTTTTTTGAGCAGGTTACTGGGGAAGTTGATGAAGGCAACATAGTAGATACTGTCTACATGGACTTTCGCCCTCAGGGTTGCGTACTGAGTCCCCTCCTTTACTCCCTGTATACCCATGACTGTACAGTCCCTCACAGTTCCAATTTGCTAATTAAATTTTATGCCAACACTACATTGATTGGCCTTATCTCAAACAATAATGAGGTGGCCTACAGGGAAGAAGGCATCTCTTTGACACAGTGGTGTCAAGAAAACAACCTCTCCCTCAATGTCGCAAAAACAAAGGAGCTGGTTGTGGGTTACAGGAGGAATGGAGATGGGCTAACCCCTATTGACATCAATGGATGTAGCTTCTAGTTTCTAGATTGTAGATCTAGTTTCTTGACATCCACATCACCGAGGACCTCACGTGATCTGTACACACCAGCTGTGTGGTGAAAAAGGCACAACAGACAGTTGAAGAAGTTTGGTATGGGCCCCCAAATCTGAAGAAATTTCTACAAGGGTTTCAATTTGGTTTCAATTTCAACATTTAAGAGAAATTTGGTTAGATAAATGGATGGGAGGGGTATGGAGGACGATGGTCCAGGTGCAGGCCGATGACACTAGGCAGATTAACGGTTTGGCATGGACCGGATGGGCTGTAGGGCCTGTTTCTGTGCTGTAGTGTTGTATGACTCCATGAATCTATGAGTAAGGATAGGGAGCAACATCTCTGTCACGATCATCAGAACTGTAGCCTCAGCCTCAGCTAATGACTGCGTGATCACATTCTACTCTAACTCCTTTGACATGTTTGCAGATGATGCAACTGTAGTGGGATAAATCTCAAATAATGATGAGTTGAAGTAAAGGACGGGTATAGAGAGCCTAGTGACACGGTACCATGACAGCAAGCTTTCCTTCAACATTAGTAAAACTTAAGTGCTGGTCATTGACCACAAGAAGGGATCACTCCTGTTTCCATCAACAGTGCTGACGTCCAGAGTTTTGTAAGCTTCAGGTTCCTAGGAGTGATCATCGCCAATAGCTTGTCCTAGCCCAACTAAGTAGTCATCATGGAGCACTGCCACAAGAAACTGTCACCCATCATCAAAGATCATTCAGGCCACGTCCTTTTCTTGTTACTACCATCAGACAGTAGCTACAGGAATCTTAGATCCTGCATCATCAGGTTCAGGGCAGTTATTACCCTACAACCATTAGACTCCTGAACCGTTGTGAATAAAATCAATCACCATTGCTCTGAATTGATTCAAGGTCTCTATAGAACTCATACTCTCAGTAATTGTTTTTGCAGTTTGCCTTCTTTGGCATATAGGTTGTTTGTCAGTCCTTGTCTTTATGCATCATTGTACATAAAGTCTATTGTGTTCCTTTCACCCTGTAAATGCCTATAAGTAAATAAACCTCAAGGTAGTATACACTAATCTATACATACTTTAAATCTTGAACTTTGCTGCTGAAGAAAATCATTGGAGGAAGAAGAGAACACACAATTAAATATGCTATATTGTCCATTGATATTTGGCACCAGTGAAGTTGATGGTGGCAAATTCCGAAGGGAGAATGCAAAGCTCTGATATAAGTTAATGCTGATAAGTGTGAGGTAATACATTACGAGAGAAATGCAAGGCCAAGATATATAAAATGAATGGCCGGACTCCAGTGAGCAATGAGGAACAGAGGAACAGAGATACCTGAAGATAACAGGGCAATGTATTTAAGAAGGCATTCTAGATACTTGATACATGCCTTTATTATGTAGGTGATGGAATATAAGAGCAGGTAGGACACAAAACGTTGTCCTGCCCATAGCTGAAGTGGTGGTTGTCCATCCTGTCCAACGATGATAAGAGACCTGTGCGGGAGAGTTTTCAAAGTTTGCACTGGGGCAGTTCCACCCTTTTGATCCCAGAAATCCCGGTGCAGAATAATGCAGAACAAGCAAATATTTCAAGCTGGGATCTTCCTTAGTTGTAGTGGATGACCATAGCATCTTCTGTGTGCTTTCATGCCCTTTGCTTTCCACAGAGCGTTGAAAAACTGTCACCCTGGCTGTCAGATCTCACTGTAGGCCTCATCCGGTCAGTCTATAAGAGCTGACTTCGTGTGCCAGGACAGGCATGTGCCCATCTCACCGAGGCATGAGGCCTGCTGGCTACCTCACCTGGTTTAGTCCACCTGTCGAAGTGGTGTGCTGGGGCGTGGTCGCTGTTGCATGCAGACAGCTACTTGGAGAATCAAAGGTGGGTAAGCTGCCCCAGAACGGACATGACAAGCCCTTTCACCAAATGGGCTACCCTTCCCTGGACACCCCATACAGCCCCAGAACTGAAATACTCTGAATATTTCTGCGGGAACGATGTGATTGCAGAGGAGAGGGTGCCTGGGATAGAGCAACTCAGGTCTGAGATCAGACTGGAAAACAATGATTGTTTCCCTTGCAGTGGATGAAGCTGAGAAGTGACCTGTTTGAGGGGCAAAAAGATATGAGGGGCAAAAAGATATGAGGGGCATGAATAAGACAAAAAGTAAAGGGAACATGTCTTAACCAGACACCATAGATGTGGGGTAAGGAGTAAAAGGTTTAGAGGGAGCTGAGGAAAAGCTTTTTCTCCCAGAAGCTAGAATCTGGATGACACTGCCTGAAGAAGATGGTGGAGACAAAGGCTTCACACATTTTAAGCAGTGCCTTGACAAGTACTTGAATCATTGAGCTTATGGATCAGGTGTTAGAATATGCTATGAATATAGATGAGTAATTGATGATTGACATGAAAATGGTGGGTTAAAGGTTTATTTCCGTGCTGTATCTCTATGACTATTACATTGCATGTTTACTGCTAACACTAAAGAAGCAGATTCCTGTTCTGTATGAAATCTTTAGCCAATAGTAATATTAGATTAAAAGAAACTCATAAAACTGCATATGCTGGAAATCTGAAACAGAAGTAGAATATACCGGATGCATTCAGTGGAAAGAAAAATAGAGTTAACATCTTCTGGTCAAAGGCCCTTTGTTTATTTCTCTTTTCACATATTCTAGTTGTTCTGCCAGCATGTCCTATTTTTTAGGTTTAATGAAGCAGCCATTTCAGTTTTCAACCAGAAGATGGGGGTAGATGGATTTAGTGTTTGGGTCAACTTAATTGCACTCCTTATCAATTGAAATTCTGCAGGGATACGTTCACCACCCACCAGCTTTGGATGTAGGTAGAATAGGAAAACAAAATCTGTAGAATATTTGCATTCACATCCAATATGATGGCACTTTGTAAAATGTATGTAAAGCCTTCTGCTGTCTGTATATTATCCTGCATATTTCAAAAAATAAGCATGATTGATTATAGCAAATCTTTCATTATATCAATCAGCAAAATACTGAGAGGCTGTTACTTGAGCAAAAGTTATTTAAAAATGATGTGGAGCATGGAAACCAGACCTTTGGCCTAACTTGCCTATACGGGCCACATTGTCTGCCTAAGTTAGTCCTTTTTGTCTGCATTTGCCCTAATCTTTTACATCCAGGTACTTGTTTAAATGTTTTCTAAAGATTGTAACAATCCTCTAGCAGCTCATTGTACAGACTCGTCATCCTCTGTGTAGAAAAAGTTACTCCTTTTAAACCTTTCCCTTCTCATATTAGAATCACTTATCCTGGGAAAAGGCCAGTGAACATTTACCTTACCTTTGTCCTCATTATTTTTGTGTATCACTTAACGGTCACTCCCTCAGCTTTATATGCTCCATTTATCCCAGCATGTCCCATTGTTTGCATAGATTTTATTGTTTATTTTGTATATTTTCATGTGTAATTAGTACTTGCCCTCTCTCCCAGTTCCTTTAGAGTCATAAGTTACCTTTCCATCGAATTGCTCCATGTGGAGTAACCCACAGGACCCCTTGTCATTATTTATAAGATATCAATTACGTGAAGCTTAAGCAGAATACAGCTCTTTGCTTTTGATAATTACATGAATTAGCCTAAAGGAAGATAAATTAATCAGTTAGTAGGAAAGCTTAAATTATTAACAGAAAGCAAAACACATGCTTGGATAGTTCACTGCGAGCCTTGGAGATGTATTGAGAATCGTATCTGTAAAAAGATAAAGTACTGCTTACTACTACATTAAGAACTAGAGGAGTCTGCTGACATTAACAAGAAGCTTTAGTTTCACTCAGTCAACTATGTTGAGGAAACCACATTCTGACCCTTGTGTCCCCAACTTGTTCACATATTTGGCACCGAATTCCAGAGACACTATACTGATCTGTTATGAAATAGGTTATCCTGCAGATAGAGGAACAGCTCTGTATTCTGTGCTTCCTTTCATTAAATGTAACATCACCATTGATTTAGTGGAAATCTCCAGCCCATGAATGCTCAATGTGCAGAAGGAGCATTAAGTATGGTATTGGGATCCTTGAGGCCATGTATCAGGAGCACACAGAAACCTAGTATAAGCTGTGAAGAAGTGCCCCAACCCACAATCTGCTGAGGTGCCCACCCCTGTCTACCAGCCACTACCTGTCCTATCAGTGAAATACTTTCTAGTTCCATTATTAACCTCATTGAATGTCTTAGGACACACAAAAGCAGAGTGGAAATTGATTCCAAAGAACACTTAAAATAATTAAGTTGATAGCCTAAATTTTATTTTGGCTTAAGATCGGGAAAGAATAGAGTCATAGAGCACTACAGTACAAAATCAGGCCCTTCAGCCCATTTATCCTGTGCCAGCCTGATTTTCTGCCCAGTTCCATCTGCCTGCACCTAGAACATTGCCCTCCATACTTCTCTCATCTGTGTGCCTGTATTTATCCAAACTGTGGAAAACGGCCAGTGAGTGAGTGGGTCAGTGGAACATAGAAACATAGAAACTTAGAAAATAGGTGCAGGAGTAGGCCATTCAGCCATTCGAGCTTGCACCGCCATTCAGTATGATCATGGCTGATCATCCAGCTCAGAACCCTGTACCAGCCTTCCCTCCATACCCCCTGATCCCTTTAGTCACAAGGGCCATATCTAACTCCCTCTTAAATATAGCCAATGAACTGGCCTCAACTGTTTCCCATGGCAAGAGAATTCCACAGATTCACCACTCTCTGTGTGAAGAAGTTTTTCCTAATCTCGGTCCTAAAAGGCTTCCCCTTTATCCTCAAACCGTGACCCCTCATTCTGGACTTCCCCAACATCGGGAACAAACTTCCTGCATTTAGCCTGTCCAATCCCTTTAGGATTTTCTACGTTTCAATCAGATCCCCCCTCAATCTTCTAAATTCCAACGAATATAAGCTTAGTCGATCCAGTCTTTCATCATATGAAAGTCCTGCCATCCCAGGAATCAATCTGGTGAACCTTCTTTGTACTCCCTCTATGGCAAGGATGTCTTTCCTCAGATTAGGGGACCAAAACTGCACACAATACTCCAGGTGTGGTCTCACCAAGGCCTTGTACAACTGCAGTAGTACCTCCCTGCTCCTGTACTCGAATCCTCTCGCTATAAATGCCAGCATACCATTCGCTTTTTTCACCGCCTGCTGTACCTGCATGCCCACTTTCAATGACTGGTGTATAATGACACCTAGGTCTCGTTGCACCTCCCCTTTTCCTAATTGGCCACCATTCAGATAATAATCTGTTTTCCTGTTTTTGCCACCAAAGTGGATAACTTCACATTTATCCACATTAAATTGCATCTGCCATGAATTTGCCCACTTACCTAACCTATCCAAGTCACCCTGCATCCTCTTAGCATCCTCCTCACTGCTAACACTGCCACCCAATTTCATGTCATCCGCAAACTTGGAGATGCTGCATTTAATTCCCTCATCTAAGTCATTAATATATATTGTAAACTACTGGGGTCTCAGCACTGAGCCTTGCGGTACCCCACTAGTCACTGCCTGCCATTCTGAAAAGGTCCTGTTTATTCCCACTCTTTGCTTCCTGTCTGCCAACCAATTCTCTATCCACATCAATACCTTACCCCCAGTACCGTGTGCTTTAAGTTTGCACACTAATCTCCTGTGTGGGACCTTGTCAAAAGCCTTTTGAAAATCCAAATATACCACATCCACTGGTTCTCCCCTATCCACTCTACTAGTTACATCCTCAAAAAATTCTATGAGATTCGTCAGACATGATTTTCCTTTCACAAATCCATGCTGACTTTGTCCGATCATTTCACCGCTTTCCAAATGTGCTGTTATCACATCTTTGATAACTGACTCTAGCATTTTCCCCACCACCAATGTCAGGCTAACTGGTCTATAATTCCCCGGTTTCTCTCTCCCTCCTTTTTTAAAAAGTGGAGTTACATTAGCCACCCTCCAATCCTCAGGAACTAGTCCAGAATCTAAAGAGTTTTGAAAAATTATCACTAATGCATCCACTATTTCTTGGGCTACTTCCTTAAGCACTCTGGGATGCAGACCATCTGGCCCTGGGGATTTATCTGCCTTTAATCCCTTCAATTTATCTACCACCACTTCCCTACTAACATGTATTTCGCTCAGTTCCTCCATCTCACTGGACCCTCTGTCCCCTACTATTTCCGAAAGATTATTTATGTCCTCCTGAGTGGAGACAGAACCAAAGTAGTTATTCAATTGGTCTGCCATGTCCTAAATCTGCCATGAATTTGCCCACTCACCTAACCTATCCAAGTTCCCATAATCAATTCACCTGTTTCTGTCTGTAGGGGACCTACATTTGTCTTAACCAATCTTTTTTCTTTTCACATATCTATAAATGCTTTTACAGTCAGTTTTTATGTTCCCTGCTGGTTTTCTCTCATAATCTTTTTTTCCTTTCTTAATTAAGCCCTTTGTCCTCCTCTGCTGAACTCTGAATTTCTCCCAGTCCTCAGGTGAGCCACTTTTTCTGGCTAATTTGTATGCTTCTTCTTTGGAATTGATACTATCCCTAATTTCCCTTGTCAGCCACGGGTGCACTACCTTCCCTGATTTATTCTTTTGCCAAACTGGGATGAACAATTGTTGTAGTTCATCCATGCGATCTTTAAATGCTTGCCAATGCATATCCACCGTCAATCCTTTAAGTGTCATTTGCCAGTCTATCTTAGCTAATTCACGTCTCATACCTTCAAAGTTACCCCTCTTTAAGTTCAGAACCTTTGTTTCTGAATTAACTATGTCACTCTCCATCTTAATGAAGAATTCCACCATATTATGGTCACTCTTACCCAAGGGGCCTCTCACGACAAGATTGCTAATTAACCCTTCCTCATTGCTCAATACCCAGTCTAGAATAGCCTGCTCTCTAGTTTGTTCCTCGACATGTTGGTTCAAAAAACCATCCCGCATACATTCCAAGAAATCCTCTTCCTCAGCACCCTTACCAATTTGGTTCACCCAATCTATATGTAGATTGAAGTCACCCATTATAACTGCTGTTCCTTTATTGCACGCATTTCTAATTTCCTGTTTAATGCCATCACCGACCTCACTACTATTGTTAGGTAGTGGAGTGGAGCTTTGAGGCTTTGACTCGAGAGGCTTCGATGAGAAGAGGCGGAGGACAAGTTTGCTCGCAGTTAGTTTTTACAATGTCTCCTGAGACAGTGATGTGCCTCTCATGTGAGATGTGGCAGTCTTGGGGGAAATCCCCTCTCCCGCAGAGTCACATCTGCCAAAAGTGCATATGGCTGGGCGATCTGGAAGACCGTGTAAGGAACCTGGAGCAGCAGCTGGATGACCTTCGACTCATAAGGGAGAATGAGGCGGTCATAGATGAGAGCTACAGGGAGGTAGTCACACCTAGGCTGTCAGAAGCAGGTCGTTAGGTAACAGTCAGAGGGGGGAAAGCAAAGTTGAGCAGACAGGTAGTGCAGAGCACCCCTGTAGCCATTCCCCTGAATAATAAGTTTACCGTCCTGGATACTGTTGGCGGGGTCAACCGACCAGGTGTGAGCCACAGTGGTAGGGCCTCCGGCACTGATTCTGACCCGGTGGTGCAGAAGGGTGGGACGGAGAAGAGGAGAGCTGTTGTCGTTAGAGACTCTATAGTCAGGGGTGCAGACAGGAGATTTTGTGGACGTGAGAAGGACACCCGCATGGTTTGTTGCCTCCCGGGTGCCAGGGTCCGGGATGTCTCTGACCGGGTGCACGATATCCTGGGTACGTGAGGGAAAGCAACCAGAAGTCATGATACATGTTGGGACCAATGACATAGGCAGGAAGAGGGATGAGGTCCTGAAGTGTGAGTTTCGGGAAGTAGACAGAAGGCTGAAGAACAGGACCTCAAGGGTGGCGTTCTCAGGATTGCTGCCAATGCTACGTGACAGTGATAGTAAGAATTGGAGGAGATGGCAGTTGAATGCGTGGCTGAGAAGTTGCTGCAGGGAGCAGGGTTTTAGATTTTTAGATCATTGGGATCTCTTCTGGGAAAGGTGGGACCTGTACAGATTGGATGGGTTGCACCTGAACTCGAGGGGGATCAATATCCTTGCAGGTAGGTATGCTAGCATGGTTTGAGAGGGTTTAATCTAATTTGCAAGGGGGATGGGACTCAGAGCGATAGAGCAGTGAAAGAAGTGCATGGAGTAAAGCCAGATCTAACATACAGAGAGGCTTTGAGGAAAGAGAAGCAGAATAAATGGTGTAAAGACAGTAAGGTAGAAGGGCTGAATTGTGTGTACCTCAATGCAAGAAGAATCAGGAACAAAGGTGATGAATTAAGAGCTTGGATACATACATGGAATTATGATGTAGTGGCGATTACAGAGACTTGGCTGGCACCAGGGCAGGAACGGATTCTCAATATTCCTGGATATCAGTGCTTTAAAAGGGATAGAGAGGGTGGAAAAAGGGGAGGAGGGGTGGCATTACTGGTCAGGGATACTATTACAGCTACAGAAAGGGTGGGTAATGTAGCAGGATCCTCTTTTGAGTCAGTATGGGTGGAAGTCAGGAACAGGAAGGGAGCAGTTACCCTACTGGGGGTATTCTATAGAACCCCCTGGTAGCAGCAGAGATACAGAGGAGCAGATTGGGAGGCAGATTTTTTGGAAAGGTGCAAAAATAACAGGCTTGTTATCATGGGTGACTTTAACTTCCCTAATGTTGATTGGCACCTGATTAGTTCCAAGGGTTCAGATGGGGCACAGTTTGTTAAGTGTGTCCAGGACGGATTCCTGTCACAGTATGTGGACAGGCCGACTAGGGGGAATGCCATACTAGATCTAGTACTAGGTAATGAACCGGGTCAGGTCACAGATCTCTCAGTGGGTGAGCATCTGGGGGACAGTGACCACCGCTCCCTGGCCTTTAGCATTATCATGGAAAAGGATAAAATCAGAGAGGACAGGAAAATTTTCAACTGGGGAAGGGCAAATTATGAGGCTATAAGGCTAGAACTTGCGGGTGTGAATTGGGATGATGTTTTTGCAGGGAAATGTACTATGGACATGTGGTCGATGTTTAGAGATCTCTTGTAGGATGTTAGGGATAAATTTGTCCCAGTGAGGAAGATAAAGAATGGTAAGGTGAAGGAACCGTGGGTGACAAGTGAGGTGGAAAATCTAGTCAGGTGGAAGAAGGCAGCATACATGAGGTTTAGGAAGCAAGGATCAGATGGGTCTATTGAGGAATATAGGGAAGCAAGAAAGGAGCTTAAGAAGGCTGAGAAGAGCAAGAAGGGGGCATTAGAAGGCCTTGGTGAGTAGGGTAAAGGAAAACCCCAAGGCATTCTTCAATTATGTGAAGAAAAAAAGGATGACAGAAGTGAAAGTAGGACCGATTAGAGTTAAAGGTGGGAAGATGTGCCTGGAGGCTGTGGAAGTGAGCGAGGTCCTCAATGAATACTTCTCTTCAATATTCACCAATGAGAGGGAACTTGATGATGGTGAGGACAATATGAGTGAGGTTGATGTTCTGGAACATGTTGATATTAAGGGAGAGGAGGTGTTGGAGTTGTTAAAATACATTAGGATGGATAAGTCCCTGGGGCCTGATGGAATATTCCCCAGGCTGCTCCACGAGGCGAGGGAAGAGATTGCTGAGCCTCTGGCCAGGATCTTTATGTCTCGTTGTCCACAGGAATGGTACTGGAGGATTGGAGGGAGGCAAATGTTGTCCCCTTGTTCAAAAAAGGAAGTAAGGATAGTCCGGGTTATTATAGACCAGTAAGCCTTATGTCTGTAGTGGGAAAGCTGTTGGAAAATATTCTTAGAGATAGGATCTCTGGGCATTTGGAGAATCATGGTCTGATTAGGGACAGTCAGCATGGCTTTGTGAAGGGCAGATCGTGTCTAACAAGCCTGATAGAGTTCTTTGAGGAGGTGAACAGGCATATAGATGAGGGTAGTGCAGTGGATGTGATCTATATGGATTTTAGTAAGGCATTTGACAAGGTTCCACATGGTAAGCTTATTCAGAAAGTCAGAAGGCATGGGATCCAGGGAAGTTTGGCCAGGTGGATTCAGAATTGGCTTGCCTGCAGAAGGCAGAGGATCGTGGTGGAGGGAGTACATTCAGATTGGAGGATTGTGACTAGTGGTGTCCCACAAGGATCTGTTCTGGGACCTCTACTTTTCGTGATTTTTATTAACGACCTGGATGTGGGGGTAGAAGGGTGGGTTGGCAAGTTTGCAGATGACACAAAGGTTGGTGGTGTTGTAGATGGTGTAGAGGATTGTCAAAGATTGCAGAGAGACATTGATAGGATGCAGAAGTGGGCTGAGAAGTGGCAGATGGAGTTCAACCTGGAGAAGTGTGAGGTGGTACACTTTGGAAGGACAAACTCCAAGGCAGAGTACAAAGTAAATGGCAGGATACTTGGTAGTGTGGAAGAGCAGAGGGATCTGGGGGCACATGTCCACAGATCCCTGAAAGTTGCCTCACAGGTGGATAGGGTAGATAAGAGAGCTTATGGGGTGTTAGCTTTCATAAGTTGAGGGATAGAGTTTAAGGGTCGCGATGTAATGATGCAGCTCTATAAAAATCTGGTTAGGCCACACTTGGAATACTTTGTCCAGTTCTGGTCGCCTCACTATAGGAAGGATGTGGAAGCATTGGAAAGGGTACAGAGGAGATTTACCAGGATGCTGCCTGGTTTAGAGAGTATGCATTATGATCAGAGATTACGGGAGCTAGGGCTTTACTCTTTGGAGAGAAGGAGGATGAGAGGAGACATGATAGAGGTGTACAAGATAATAAGAGGAATAGATAGAGTGGATAGCCAGCGCCTCTTCCCCAGGGCACCACTGCTCAATACAAGAGGACATGGCTTTAAGGTAAGGGGTGGGAAGTTCAAGGGGGATATTAGAGGAAGTTTTTTTACTCAGAGAGCGGTTGGTGCGTGGGATGCACTGCCTGAGTCAGTGGTGGAGGCAGATACACTGGTGAAGTTTAAGAGGCTACTAGACAGGTATATGGAAGAATTTAAGGCGGGGGCTTATATGAGAGGCAGGGTTTGAGGGTTGGCACAACATTGTGGGCTGAAGGGCCTGTACTGTGCTGTACTACTCTATGTTCTCTGTGTTCTATGTTCTCTTAGTTGTTACAATTGAAAGAATATCATATTTTTCTTGTGAATACTTTAAATCTTGTAATCTGCCATGACACAAAATTGGCCCATGAAAGCTCCAAGATAATGCAAATTGTACCAAACCGAAGGAAAAAAGAATAAGACCAATAATCTACTTAGATAAAGGCACTTTTAAAATGCTTTCTTTACCTCAGAGTGAAGTAGATTTGCATTGTAGCGGCCCATATAATGTTAAAAATGTGGCTATATTTTTGGAGAGAGCAAGATCCCATCTGCAGTGTTGTTTTGAATGATACTGTAAATGTTGACTAGAACAAGAAGATGAATTTCCCTATTCTTTCTCAAAATTACAATTTCCCCACAGAGGGAAGGTAAAGTATCTGTTTAATGTCTTTGAAGAATGGCATCACTGTTTGTACAGTATTCTCCCATTATTTCAACAAGGTGGCAGTCTGGACTTCGTGAAGTCGCTGGAATGGGCCTTGAACCTTATGATTTTTACACTCCAAACTGTACAGGTTAAGCTACATGCATCTCACTTTAAGTAAATTTTAAAATGTCTTTCTGTATCAAGAAGTTGAATAATGCTCCATTACATTTGTTCCCACGAATATCTCCATTGATCACGGCAACAATTTGTTTCCCATTCCATTCGCTCTTATTTCTACCAGCATAACTACTGACAACCCTGCAGTAGTCACTGACTATAGGGGAACATGTGCATTCTCACAGCAAACAGATCAATGTATTTCAATCAAAGTTAATTTACCAAGAAAACAAAATCTGTTCAAAATATGAAGGCAGCAAAAACTACAGCAACTTCTCCCAATAACAGTGGGGTAATTTCCCCAGAAGAAAAAATGGAACAAGTGGAACATAATAAGTGGAACTGGAAATCCAGAGCAACACACACAAAATGTTAGAAAAACTCAGCAGGTCAGGCAGCATCTCTGAAAATTAGCAAACAACCAAGACTCTTCATCATAGACATGTGAAAAGAAAAAGATTGGTTAAGACAAATGTAGGTCCCCTACAGACAGAAACAGGTGAATTGAAACAGGTGATTGGAACAAGGAGATGGCAGACCAATTGAATAATTACTTTGGTTCTGTCTTCACTCAGGAGGACATAAATAATCTTTCGGAAATAGAAGGGGACAGAGGGTCCAGTGAGATGGAGGAACTGAGGGAAATGCATGTTAGTAGGGAAGTGGTGGTAGATAAATTGAAGGGATTAAAGGCAGATAAATCCCCAGGGCCAGATGGTCTGCATCCCAGAGTGCTTAAGGAAGTAGCCCAAGAAATAGTGGATGCATTAGTGATAATTTTTCAAAACTCTTTAGATTCTGGATTAGTTCCTGAGGATTGGAGGGTGGCTAATGTAACCCCACTTTTTAAAAAAGGAGGGGGAGAGAAACCGGGGAATTATAGACCGGTTAGCCTAACATCGGTGGTGGGGAAACTGCTAGAGTCAGTTGTCAAAGATGTGATAACAGCACATTTGGAAAGCGGTGAAATCATCGGACAAAGTCAGCATGGATTTGTGAAAGGAAAATCATGTCTGACGAATCTCATAGAATTTTTTGAGGATGTAACTAGTAGAGTGGATAGGGGAGAACCAGTGGATGTGGTATATTTGGATTTTCAAAAGGCTTTTGACAAGGTCCCACACAGGAGATTAGTGTGCAAACTTAAAGCACACGGTATTGCGGGTAAGGTATTGATGTGGATAAAGAATTGGTTGGCAGACAGGAAGCAAAGAGTGGTAATAAACGGGACCTTTTCAGAATGGCAGGCGGTGACTAGTGGGGTACTGCAAGGCTCAGTGCTGGGACCCCAGTTGTTTACAATATATATTAATGACTTGGATGAGGGAATTAAATGCAGCATCTCTAAGTTTGCGGATGACACGAAGCTGGGTGGCAGTGTTAGCAGTGAGGAGGATGCTAAGAGGATGCAGGGTGACTTGGATAGGTTAGGTAAGTGGGCAAATTCATGGCAGATGCAATTTAATGTGGATAAATGTGAAGTTATCCACTTTGGTGGCAAAAACAGGAAAACAGATTATTATCTGAATGGTGGCCAATTAGGAAAAGGGGAGGTGCAACGAGACCTAGGTGTCATTATACACCAGTCATTGAAAGTGGGCATGCAGGTACAGCAGGCGGTGAAAAAAGCGAATGGTATGCTGGCATTTATAGCGAGAGGATTCGAGTACAGGAGCAGGGAGGTACTACTGCAGTTGTACAAGGCCTTGGTGAGACCACACCTGGAGTATTGTGTGCAGTTTTGGTCCCCTAATCTGAGGAAAGACATCCTTGCCATAGAGGGAGTACAAAGAAGGTTCACCAGATTGATTCCCGGGATGGCAGGACTTTCATGTGATGAAAGACTGGATGAACTAGGCTTATACTCGTCGGAATTTAGAAGATTGAGGGGGGATCTGATTGAAACGTATAAAATCTTAAAGGGATTGGACAGGCTAAATGCAGGAAGATTGTTCCGGATGTTGGGGAAGTCCAGAACGAGGGATCACAGTTTGAGGATAAAGGGGCAGCCTTTCAGGACCGAGATTAGGAAAAACTTCTTCACACAAAGAGTGGTGAATCTGTGGAATTCTCTGCCACAGGAAACAGTTGAGGCCAGTTCATTGGCTATATTTAAGAGGGAGTTAGATATGGCCCTTGTGGCTAAAGGGATCAGGGGGTATGGAGGGAAGGCTGGTACAGGGTTCTGAGTTGGATGATCAGCCATGATCATACTGAATGGCGGTGCAGGCTCGAAGGGCCGAATGGCCTACTCCTGCACCTATTTTCTATGTTTCTGTGTTTCTATCAGGACTGTAAAGGCAGGGGAAATATGCGAAAATAAAAGGTGGGGGTGGGGGGGGAGGGAAGTAGGCTAAGCTAGAAAGTGGTTGGTGAAACCTAATGGTAGGAGGAGGGGAGATGAAGTAAGAAGCTGGTAGATGGAAAATGTGAAGTACAGGAGAAGAAGGAATCTGATAGAAGAGGAGAGTGGACCATGGGAGAAGGGGAAGGAGGAAGGGCAACGGGGAGGTGATAGGCAGGTTAGGAAGAAGAGGTAAGAGGCTAGAGTGGTGAATTGAAGAAGTGGAAGATAATTTTATTCCAATTAGGTACATGAATCAATGTCAGTGGGCTTGATTGGCAAGGGAATTACCCAATCATTTCCACTCTTGGCTGGCTTTATTGTTTTCACTACAATGCAAGCAGTCTCTTTCTAATGAAAGGGAGCTGTTGTGCTATGTTGAATAAAAAAAAATCATTTTGTTGGGCAACATATCAGAAATCAATTACACAACCTGTATCAAAGCACTTGATAACAAATGTGATCTATGATTAGTATGAAATTCCATCCCATTTAACTGAATGATGTTTTTTTTGTTGATACTTGAGATGCACAGATAAACAACAGCTGGAAGTCACTCTGTCTGCATTAAATGATGAGCAAAAGAGCTGCTTTTCACTGTTGGAAGTTATGGTTTTTCACAGCTGTTAATCCCAGAAGTTCCAGTTGGAAGAGATTTAAGTGGAAGCAATAGATTGTGTGTTGTCAAGAAGATTCAGACCTCTCACTGGTACAGAAAAGCATATTGCTATGTTGGCTTCACAAGTGCAGAGATAATAAAATCAAAAAGTGGTATTAAATGGAATACTTCAGTAAATTGTATCAGCTGGCATACATTTAAAGGCTTCTGTTAAGATGGAGGCACGTTCGCTCGCAGCAGCTTCTACGGGGTCAACAAATGTGTTATTATTTTTTTAACCGTACTTGTTGTAATCACAGGACCCTGCTGAACATTAAGAACTTAACGTACTGCAGGTCTGCCCCAGCAGCAAGTTGCTCATTGCTGGAGAAACTGAAGGACCTGGAGTTGAAGTGCGAATTGAGCTGCTGTCTGCTTCGGAGAGGCATCGGTGCTCAAAGGCAGTGTGCTCTCTAGCAGTGAGTGATCGTCTCAGTCGCTTTTCTTGTGATTGCTAGACCCTGTTGGATATTGCTAATGTGGAAAGCTGCAAGTCCAATTCACTGATTTCTTGTTGGATGGTGTGGTGGCCGGCAGGGGAGCTGTGTGGCCTCGGTGGTAGGGAGGACCAGGCCTCAAGCTACGGTGTCTCCTATTTATAGCCGCCAAGGAAAGAGGCGCTGGAGTCAGTGCTCTTCACTGGAGACAGTGGGGTGTTACGTCCAGGCTGGAGTTGGTGTTGCCCCACAGTGTTTGCTTGGCAGAAGGCAAGCCGCATTGTGTTCAATTGCAGATTACTGCAACATTCATGGACTCAGGGTTTTGACTCTTTTTTTGTGTGAATGTATCTTAATGACACCTTATATATGCTTGTTATCTTCTATGTCAGGGGTCCCCAACCTTTTTTGCACCGCGGACCGGTTTAATATTGACAATATTCTTGCGGACCGGCTGACCGGGAGTGGGTGGGTGGTTAAACTCACCTCAACATGTCATTTTACAGTTAGGGTTGCCAACTTTCTCACTCCCAAATAAGGGACAAAAGTAGCAGTCAAATTCCGAGACACTTTACCCCAGGAAAGACTACCATGACCATGAAGCCTAGCGCGGGCACCTGTGTGCGCATGCGCGTACGTGCCGATTTTTTTCCACAAATCAGTTTTACCTTCATCTTCCCGACTATACTGTACATACATTATTTCTACTTTATATAGGCTGTGTATTTATCATATCATTCCTTCTTTTACTATATTTTAGTCTTACTTTCGGTTTTACGTGTTATTTGGTATGATTTGTTAGGTTATTTTTTGGGTCTGGGAACGCTCAAAAATTTTTCCCATATAAATTACTGGTAATTGCTTCTTCGCTTCACGCCATTTTGGTATCAATGGTTTCATAGGAACGCTCTACCTTAGCTGGGGAAATATGGGACAAGGGCAGTCCCGTATGGGACACACCAATTTAGACCAATATACAGGATGTCCCGGCAAATATGGGACAGTTGGCAACCCGATGTTCAAGTTCAACAATACGTGACAGGGAATGAGGAAAGGTGCATATCATTTCCTCGCACATGCTCTGCGGCCCGGTGGTTGGGGACCGCTGTTCTTTGTGTTTTATGTGCCTTGTGTCAGGTATGACTATCAGTACTGGGTTTTGCCCCTCGGCCCCAGAGTAACTTTCTTTTTGGCTGCATTCATGGGATTCAAGTATTGTCGGATGACAATTAAACTTGAACTTGAAATTGAAAGCTTCTCATGCAGTCAAACCTTGACCATTAGTGGAATTCAATGTGAGACAGCATGGCTGAATGATTATTTTGGTTTATTATTCAGCTGCAATGCTTCTAGAGAAAAAGTTGATTGCATTTTTGTCTTTAGAATACATTGCAGGCAGCAAGATTGATCTTGTGTAGCAGGCATATTTCTTTTGGGGATTGGGGAGATGAAGCTAGTGTTAGGTCTCTTAATGGCCATTGAGAAATTGAGATTTTCTTTGCAATTGTCTTAGTTAGATTTTAGTCTGGGTCCCAGAAGTAAAATATCAGCCTTATATAACAGAGTTGAAGAAATCATTTAAAAAACATATCAGTGGAATAAGTTGTCTTGGCATCTGAAAGCCTTGCAGATACCAGTGAGTATTGAATGTGAATAATATGTTGGAGCTCAATCATCATTCATAAAACATAGCAAAGTACAGCACAGGAAAAGGCCCTTCAGTCTATGATGCCAATCTAAACTAATCCTACATCTGCCTACATGTGATCTGTATCCAGGTTTTCCCTGCCAGTTCACATGTCTGTTAATCGTCCATTGTTTTCCTGATATATTAGTTTCCTTCCTGGACTTTATAGTGTCTCCCTGCCCTTTGTAATCTCATTTCATGCGTTCTTATAACCTTAAGTAAAATCCAGAAATAAAAAGAAAGCAACGCACTAATGTGCATTTTCTAAGCCTGTCAGCTATCACTAGTTATGATGAAAGATTATCTGTTAAAACGTAAAGCAATCTTTCCCTATCACATTTGCTCAATTATACTCATGAAACATCTTAGGATGTTTTTCAATTTCAAGGATGCTGTATAAATACAAGATTCTGTGCTTTGATTGATATGTTATCCACCTCATCAGGCCATTACTTTTAAAGTTCAAAGTTCAAAGTAATCAGAGTACATACATGTCACCACATACAACCCTAAGATTATTTTTCTGCAGACTTACTTAGCAAATCTATAGAATAGTAACTGTAAACTGTCATATTTGAAGCATGTAAGAATGGAACAGCAGTTATCATGGGGAACTTTAACTTGCACATAGATTGGGTGAATCAAGATGTTCAAGGCAGTCTTGAGGAGTACTTCATAGAATGCATATGTGACAGCTTTCTCGAACAGGATGTTACTGAATCTACAAGGGAACATATTATTTTGGATCTGGTCTTCTGCAATGAGACAGGTAAAATTAGCAATCTTATAGTTAGGGATCCTCTCGGAAAGAGTGATCACAGTATGATTGAGTTTCTCATACAAATGGAGAGTGCAATAGTTCGATCTAAAACTAATGTATTATGCCTAAACAAGGGAGACTACAATGGGATGAGGGAGGAGTTGGATAGGGTAGACTGGGAACACAGGCTATATGGTGAGATGGCTGAGGAACAGCAGAAGACTTTCAAAGAGATTTTTCACAGTGCTCAACAAAGGTATATTCCAGTTAAAAGCAAGGATAGTAAGGGTGGGCAAACTAAAAGCTCGTGCATACAAAGTTGCTAAGAGTAGTGGGAAACAGAAAGCTTGGGAAAACTTCATAAAGCATCAAAGGACCACTAAGCGAGCAATAAAGAAAGGGAAGATAGGTTATGTAAATAAACTAGCACAAAATATAAAAAGGGATAGTAAAAGTTTTTATAGTTATATAAAGTGGAAAAGGGTGGACAAAGTGAATGTGCATCCCTTGGAGGACAAGAAGTGGGAATTGATGTTGGGTAATGAGGAAATGGCAGAGGCTTTAAATAACTATTTTGTGTCGGTCTTCACAGTGGAGGATATGTCTAATATGACAAAAAGAGATGATATGGATGTGATGTGAGGTGAGGACCTCGATACAATAGCTATCACTAAAGAAGTAGTACTGAGCAAACTTGTGGGCTAAAAGATTGACAAGTCCCCTGGTCCTGATGGAATGCATCCTAGGGTACTGAAAGAAATGGCAGAGGTTATAGTTGAGGCTTTGGTGATAATTTACGAAAATTCTCTGGACGCTGGGCAGGTCTTGGTGGATTGGAAGGTGAATGTCCTGCCACTGTTCAAAAAAGGATGTAGGCAAAAGGCAGGTAACTATAGGCCAATTAGTTCAACATCTGTAGTTGGGAAAATGCTTGAAGAAGAAATAGTGAGACATCTGGAAAGAAATGCATCCATCATGTAGACACAGCATGAATTCAGCAAAGGCAGGTCCTGTTTGACAAACACTGAAGTTCCTTGAGGATATAACAAGTGCAGTGGATGGTGGGGAGCAGATGGACGTTATTTACTTGGATTTCCAGAAGGCATTCAATAAAGTGCCACATTAAAGACTTATCCGTAAGATAAAGATGCGTAGACTTCGGGTTGATGTAGTAGCATGTACAGAGAATCAGTTAACCAACAGAAAGCAGAGAGTTGGGAACTTGGGTGTTTCTCCGGTTGGCAATCAGTGGTGAGTGGTGTACCACAGGGGCTGGTGATGGGCCCCTAGCTGTTCACGATATACATTAGCAATCTAGAAGAGGGGACCGAGTGTAGTGTATCAAAGTTTGCTGATGACACTAAACTGAGTGGAAAAGCAAATTGTGCAGAGGATGCGGAAAGTTTGCAGAGAGATACAGGTAGGTTAAGTGAGTGGGGAAGGGTCTGGCAGATGGAGTACAATGTTGGTAAATTCATTTTGGAAGGAAAAATGAAAGATCAGATTATTATTTAAATGTTAAAACTTGCAACATGCTGCTGTGCAGAAGGACTTGGGAGTGCTCATGCATGAATCAGGAAAGGTTGGTTTGCAGGTGCTGCAGGCTATCAAGAGGGCAAATGGAATGTTGGCCTTCATTGTTTGAGGGATTGAATTTAAGAGCAGGGAGGTTATGCTGCAACTGTACGGGGTACTGGTGAGGCCACACCTGGAGTACTGCATGCAGTTCTGCTCTCGTTACTTGATGAAGGGATATACTGGCTTTGGAGGTGGTGCAGAGGAGGTTCACTAGGTTGATTCCAGGGATGAAGGGGTTAGACTATGAAGAGAGATTGAGTCGCCTGGGACTGTAGTGCTTGCTGGAATTCAGAACAATGAGAGGAGATCTTATAGAAACATATAAAATTATGAAAGGGATAGTTAAGATAGAGGCAGGGAAGTTGTTTCCACTGGTAGGTGAGACTAGAACTAGGGGACATAGCCTCAAGATTTGGGGGAGTAGATTTAGGTCAGAGATGAGGAGGAACTGCTTTTCCCAGAGAGTGGTGAATCTGTGGAATTCTCCGCTCAATGAAGCAGTGGAGACTACCTCATTGAATATATTTAAGACAAAGTTGGATAGATTTTTGCATAGTAGGGGAATTAAGGGTTATGAGGAAAAGGCTGGTAGGTGGAGATGAGTCCATGGTCAGATCAGCCATGATCTTATTGAATGGCAGATCAGGCTTGACAGGCCAGAATGCCTACTCCTGCTGTATTCTTTATGTTCTTACCTAAACATCAGGAACTATAAACTGTAAACAAACTATGCAAATGCAGATATCAATCCCCTTTTGTTCAATAGTCTGTTGGTTGAGGAGTAGTAACTGTTCTTGAACCTGGTGGTGAGAGTCTCGAGGCATCTGTACCTTTTACCTGATGGTAGCAGTGAGGACCTTTGATGATGGATGCTGCTTTTCTCTGGCAACGTTTCATGTAGATGTGCTCAATGTTTGGGATGGTTTTACTTGTGAAGTACTGGGCCAAATCTACTATCTTTTGTAGGATTTTCTGCACAATGTCATTGGAGTTCCCACACCAGGCTGCAATGCAGCCTGTCAGCACACGTTCCATCACACATCTATAGAAGTTTGACAAGGTTTTTGATGACTTGTCGAACCTCCACCGACTCCCGAGGAAGTAGATGCACTGTTGTGCTTTCTTTGCAATAATATTTTTGTGATGGGTCCAGGACAGGACCTTTGAGATAGTGACTCCCAGGAATTTAAAGTTACTGACCTCTCCACCTCAGATTCTTCGATGATTACTGGCTCATGGACCTCTGGTTTCCCTCTCTCGAAGTCTACAATCAGTTCTTTCATCTTACTGATATTGAGCGAGAGATTGTTTTATTACATCACTCAGCCAAGTTTTCTGTCTCCTTTCTGTATGCTGATCCATCTTCTATCATCAGTCTCAGCTTTACATGATTACACCTGTCACTTTTTCTCAATTAATTTCTGTTCACTATTTATGATACACACGTTAATCAATGCACAGAGTTGTATTTGTTATTGACCATAAAGACAGTAAAATATAGGAGCAGAATTAGGCCATTCAGTCCAACAAATCTGCTCCACTATTTCATCATGGCCCTCTCAGCCCCATTGTCCAGTCTTCTCCCTGTAACCTTTCACCCCTGACTAACCAACCTTTGCCTTAAATACACCCAATAACCTGGCCTCAATAGCTGCCTGAGGCAACAAATTCTACCGATTCACCAGCCTCTGGCTAAAGAAATTCCTTTCCATCTGCATTCTAAATAGACGGCCCTCTACTCTAAAATGTGCTTCAGAATTTGTCGAATAATATTATTGAATTTAATTAGCAACTTTTTTGTAACCAAACTGTAGGGCCAATGTAGGCCTTTACCATTTTATTAAAGCAGTCTCCAAATCTTCAACTACCATTGGGTCATGTGATGTTCACTACGGTTAATAAAAGTTTCCATTAAATGATTTAAAATATAAACATGTTGTTACAGTAACAAATTATTGCTTTTTGAATAATTGTACATCTGGGCATGATGGTGTAGTCATGTAACTAGACCAGACTCCGCTATCAGGCACCACATAATCTCTCCCTTCTAATTTAACTCTTCAAAGCTAGTATCAGTAGGACGGAGAATAATATTAGCTGGAGTAACAAAAACTCCGATGCAATTTAACTCCAAAGCAGTGGTTTCATAGCACACTTTGTGTGGCCATTTCATTAACTTTGGCTAGAACAATAAGAATGTTGAATATTTAATGTTGCTTCAGACATTTCTACTGAATTTGTCAAGTAATATTATTGGTGTTGTAACTTAATTAACACCAGGTTTTGCTTTTGGGGACTGAGTTAATGACATTTTCCAGTAGGTGATTGAGTGCCCTGCTTATAAATTTTCTCTCAGTTGTTTGCAAGTGGTGAAAATGCATGTTAGCTAATATTATTATTCTCCTCTATCTGGTGAATAATGGTCATGATCACGTCCATCAATCCTTGCAGAGCAGTGGCACCTCCCCAGATGGTTGGTATTGGTATTGGTTTATTATTGTTAGCTGTGTCAAGAATCAGAGAAAAGCTTGCCTTGCATGCTGTTCACACAAATCAAATTATTATACTGTGCAGTGAGCTGGAATAAGGTAACACAGTAACAATGCAGAAAAAAGTATAAAAGCTACTGGAAAAAGCGCAGTCCAAGTAAACAAGATGATAATGAGGTAGTTTTGAGGGCAAGAGCCCATTTTATCATGCATGAGATCCATTCAAGGGTCTGATAACAATGGGATGGAAACTGTCCTTGAGCTGGTGCTACATACTTCCAGGCTTTTTTATCTTCTGCCCAATGGGAGAGCGGAGATGAGAGAATTCCCGGGGTGTGTGGGGGTCATTCTTTATGCTGGCTACTCTACTGAAGCACCAAGAAGTAGAGGTTGGATCCTGCAATGTGCTGAGCTGTGTCCTCAACTCTCTGTAATTACTTGAGCAACTACCATACCAAGCTGTTATGCTTTAGACCATAAGACATAGGAGCAGAAGTAGGCCATTCAGCCCATCTAGTCTTCTCCACCATTTCATCACGGCTAATCCCGGATCCCATTGAACCCCATACACCTGCCTTTTTGCCATATCCTTTGATGTCCTGATCAATCAGGAAACTTTCTATGGGGCATCAATAAAAATTGGTAAGTGCCATATCTGTAGTCAATGAGTCAATGTGAGTGTTTATATCAATCTCTGTGGGAGATCTACCTGATGTATTCGTATTACTGTGATAGCTTCACTAAAGTGATAATCATAGAGAGATCGTTACATTATGTCATGGCCACTGCATTGTTCAATGGACTGCTGCGACTGAAGTCAAGAAGGATAAAAACTTTGAAGAAGTGGATGGCAATGCTGGATTCTGCAATAGAAATAGGGAGAAACATAGTAAGCTGAGGATATTGTAGATTTGAGGGGCTGGAGGAGCAGGGTTTACTGTGTACTGGTGAAGAGAGTAGTGTGATGGATGAGAAGGTTACAACATAGAATATGATAGCAAGTTGGAACATAAGAATACAAAAGACAGAACCAGATGAAGGTCATTCCATTCCTCATGTCTTCAATGTCACTTAATAAGATCATGGCAGAATCTACCAGCCATATTGCCAAGACGATATTATTGACAAGATGCTTGTTCTGAATTTAAAAGAAAATTGAGCATATTCTGCGCTTGTCTGACTGGTACAAAAAACTGCACGAACAATGACAAGATCACGGTCAGGGTACTCAATCAGCATGTTATCACAATTTGCCTCGTCAATTTTATTGTATTTCAGTCATTGGCACCTTTGCTAATTTATTCTAGTGACGATTATTTTGTCAGCCTGATGCTCGTTCAATATTTTGAATCATTGTTGGTGACTACAAAATTGCTCTGCCACCTCACTTTTAGTTGTCATTAATGATACATAGGCACTAATGAGAACAGAATATTTGTTCAATTTCATTGTTTTTTCAAGCATTGGACATTTTTGTGTTTCAACTTTTCCACAAATTACAAATCCTACACCATCCAGTCTGCCTATCTGTATAGAAAATCTGCACATGCTGGAAATCCAAGCAACACACACAAAATGCTGCAGCCTCCAGCTTGATGGCATGAGGGTCAATTTCTCAAACTTCTGGTAATGCCCCGCCGTCACTTCACCATTCCCCATTCTCATTTTCCTCTCTCAGCTTATCTCTATGCCCGCCCATCACCTCCCTCTGGTCCTCCTCCCCCTTTTCGTTCTTCCATCACCTTCTGTCCCCTCCTATCAGATTCCCCCTTCTCCAGCCCTTTATCTCTTTCACCAATCAACTTCCCCACTCTTTACCTCACCTCTTCCCCCCCTTCGGGTTTCATATATCACCTTATGTTTCTTCCTCCCCTCCCCCCACCTTCTTACTCTGAATCCTCATCTTTTTTCCGATGAAGGGTCTTGGCACAAAATGTCAGCTGTTTTTTTCCCTTTGATGCTGCCTGGCCTGCTGGATACCTCCAGCATTTTGTGTGTTGCTTGTATAGAAGTAAGAGCACCTTCTATCTTATCCAATCTTCCCTGTCTCATTCACTGTAACAATGTTGATATTCAAGCCAATTAGTGCAGTTTTCTGTAATGATCTCTGTGTCCTAGCTGTGAAGAACTCTGATATCTTACGTCAGGTTCTGTTTTATTTTGATTAAAATGCCCACAGTACAAAGCGTAGGGGCCATGCATCTGCTCTCTATCTGCATTCTATTCTATGTTGTGTGTTTATTATATTTATTACGGTAACTAGTCACATAAGTGTGGGCATGGTAAAAGTGAAGGGAATAAGTCACATATTCATGCTTTGCTCATTGCAGTTTGTAGCAGCTGGGGACTGATGGAGGTCATATCTTTTGCTGACCGATCAATTATGCTGAGCTTACACTTTGGGACGCTTAAGTTTCATTGCTTCAAGGTTTGATAATTGCAAAGGATTGAATACATATCCTTGACTTTTGAGCAATAATTATTGGAGTCAGGGTTTGTCATGCAAGTATAGCAAATCTGTAGGGTCACCAGCAGCGGTAATTGTCTTGGTTTAGTTTGGCCACTAAACAAATGAATATCTCTATGCTATATTTAGCTAGCCTATTAATAAGGTTAAGATTTAGGCCACCTCTTCTAGCAGCCTTCTGCAAATTACATCCAATCAGTTGTTTGCATCAATTATTAGAAAAGTATCTATAAGTTACTCCCCCTTTTTAGATCTTTTATAGCTGGCAAAAAATTATCCACATTCTTTCCCATAGGATCTGAACGAAATGATGTGAAGTAATTTAGTGAGACACATTTTGATAGTTAGCATCTTTTAAGGAAGAAAGGCAACCCTCTGGACAATTCTTTGTTGAGGAGATAAAGAATTATATGTCTGTTGGTATTCTTCAATCAGCAGACCTTTCAAAGGTCTGCTTGTCCTGAACTCATTCTCAAACAATGCTACAGTGTGTTCCTTAAAATTGGCTATAGATTAATCACCAGTAAACCTTTCAAATTCATCCTACTTTTTGATATCAGCAAAACTATATTTTCCTTTAGGATAATATTACAATCAAAGCTTTCTAGTGTTATTTGATCACTTGCACATCCACTCCATCTTCTTCAAATGTCAGTAGATAAAATAGCACATCAGATTATAATCAGATTATATCCCTTTACCAAGTAGACATTTCCCAAGGTATGTTTGGAGGTGAGTGATATTGCTTCCATAAGAGTACATGAAGCTTAAACTCAGAACACAATTGAGTAAAGAAAACCACTTGAGATCTCTACTTACTGATGATTGGAGTGCAGTTTTATAAGGTTAATGATAATATGAGAGAGCATCAATGATGGATGTGCACAATAAAGTTTAATTTAAAAATAATATTTAGTATCACAAAAGTAGCCATTGTAAATGCTTCAAAAACTCTGGAAGTAGAAGTGACTGTCAGCAGTAAGTGTATACTTTAATAACATTTTATCACATCAGTGCCACCAAGTATCATGTTCTTCATGGTGTTATGCTTCTCCTAGTTTTCTTTCTTCCCAGAGTGGAAGGGTTAAACAAAATGTTTCTGTTGAGACTAGAAACACAATTGTCCATTGTAAAGGAACTTTATTTTTCAAATAACAATCTCTTTCAAATGACAATCAATTTTCAAATGACAATCTCTGCAAAATATCAGTATTATTTGCTTTTCCTCAGTTGCCAAAAGATTATTTGAGTGACTCATTGATGCAGTTTTCTTGCTTGTACTGTATATGTGCCATATTAGTCAGTTAACAGTTTATCATTGCACAAGGCTGATAACTGGTGCATAGATATTTTAAGGTTTTCTGTCATTTTTTGATGCAGGTAATTACAGGACAAAGTTTTACATTATGAGAATAGATGAGATGATATGTGCTTATTTTCTTCTGAGCAAATCAAGAAATGTGCATCTGTTTAAGATGCATGAGCACACAGAGACTGTGGACACATTAGGATGTAGAATTTTGTACTATGAATAATTTTGATGTCAACTTTAGTATCCTGTGGACCTGCTAATCAATTTTCAAAACAGTGCAGTCTGTTTTTAGCATTTGTGAACATGAACTGACAAAACTATCATTTTAAAACTGATTTTTACTTGTCCTTGAGAAAATGGTGGTGAATCGAACTGCTGTAGTTAGTAGGGTGAATTATTGTGTATGAGGTTCCAGTGCTAGTCTTGGAGACAGTAAAGTAGGAATATTTCTGATCCAGGTAGTGTATGACTTCAAAGGATACTCTCTGGCGATGATGTGCTTGTATGCCTCCTGCCATTGGCCCTCTTTGATGTTTGAGAGCATGGAGGTACAGAAAATGCTTTGATGAGTTTCTGCAGTGGAATTTGTGGATGGCACATGCTGCAACCCCATGGGCTTCTATGATTGTAGTGTTTATCTAACCTGGTACATGGGATGCTACTCATTCGACTTCTTTGCCTTGAATGATGTTGAGTATTTTGATTATTGTTGGAGCTTCACTTATCTAGGCAAGTGGAGAGCATTTCATCCTACACATGCCTTTCAGTCATGAGAAAGGCATAAGGGAGACAGGAGAAGCGTTCTAGCAGCAGTACCTCAGCCTCTGGTATTTATGTAGCTGGCCCACAAAGCTTTCCAGTCAATGGTGAACTCCGGGATGTTTATGGCACATCAGATGGTTGAGTGGCATCGCAAAGACAACCCTGCACTCAATGTCAGTAAGACCGAAGAATTGATTGTGGACTTCAGGAAGGGGAAGTTGAGGGAACATGCACCAGTCCTCATTGACGGATCAGCAGTGGAAAGGGTGAGCAGCTTCAAGTTCCTGGGTGACAGTGTCTCTGAAGGTCGACCCCGGGCCCAGCTTACTGTTGCAATTACAAAGAAGGCACAACGGCAGCTATATTTCATTTGGAGCTCGAGGAGACTTGGTATGTCACCAAAGACTCTCGCAAATTTCTCACTGGCTGCACCGCCACCTGGTGTGGAAGGGACACGGTACAGGATTGCAAAAGATTGCAGAAAGCTGTGAACTCAGTGGGCTCCATCCAGGGCGTTAGCCTCACCAGCATCGAGGACACCTATAAAAGGCGATGCCTCAAGAAGGCAGCATCCATCATTAAGGACCCCCAACACCGAGGACTGGCACTCTTCTCATTGCTACCATCAAAGAGGAGGTACAGGAGCCTGAAGACACACACTCAATGTTTCAGGAACAGTTTCCTCCCTTCTGCCATCAGATTTCTGAATGGACAATGAATGTGTCTACACTACCTCACTAATTTTTGGCTCTCTTTTTGTACGACTTATTTAATTTTTTAATTTTGCACAGTACTGTAGTAATTTTTTATGTACTGCACTGTACTGCTGCTGCTGTAAATAAAAACAACTTTCATGACATACGTGAGTGAAGATAAACCTGATTCTGATAGGGGTCTTTATTGTGGACTGAGAACGGAAGGGGGCAGGGAGAGCGGAATCGTGGTTGGGAAAAAGGGGGAGGGAGAGAGGAGGGAACGGGAAGCACTAGAGAGACATTTTGTAATGATCATAAACCGATTGTCTGGAATCAAATGACCTTCCCTGGTGTCACAGTAGCACCCATGCTGCCCCCTACCCCAGGAACTTCCGCTCTGCCACTTGAACCACACCCCTCTCAACATATCCATCCTCATTATTCCCAATATCCGTGGCCCCCACCAGATTTACAAACTTACTCTCTGCTCCATGTTGACAAGTACAGTACTTTGCAAAAATCTTAGGTATCCCAGCTATATGTATGTGCCTAATACTTCTGCACACTCCTATATATACATATATACTACTTATTGTAAATTATAGTTTTGTTAAAATTATGTATTGCAATGTACTGCTGTTACTAAGTTCACAAATTTTATGACATATGCTGGTGATATTAAACCTGATCCTGTGCCCTTTTTACTGATTGAAGTAATCCTTTGCACAAAAGAAGCTGGGTGTGATTATTACTGGGTACTTCTTTAATTTATGTCCAAGAATAGTGGTCTTCTAATTGTCCTTTCTCATTTGTGCTCTTTTCTTCACTCAGTAAAATCCCTTGGATTCATTAATTACTTGCTCACAGGTAGGTACCGTACATCTAGACAGACTCTGGAGTGATAATGTTTTCAAAGTATAATTTAAAATGTAACTCAAATGAATGAGCAACATGAAGACTGTTATTCTCTTACAGCGGTTAAAAGGAAACACCAGCAAAAGCACGCCAAATTTCCTTTGTGTAATGTGTAACTCTAACCGGTAGCCAGGACATGGAATGTACTCTGAATGAGGGTTTCGGTGTCCTTCACCAAGGCTGACTGGTTCCGAGTAGATGGAGAGAGAACCAATATGAGGAACAACCCTATTTTATGTTGTTCTCAGCCTATTACACTGGTCTACCAGTCCGCGCCATCATCATAAGGAAATCTTGCCCAGCTTTATTTTCAAATCCCTCCCTTTCACTTCCATTTCCCACGCCTGACTCTTCACTTACTTTAGCCATATAAGTTTTTGTGATTTCTGCTTTGCTCCAAATGTGGCCTCAATCCTCTTCTTTCCTCATTTAAGTTTCACAGTTTCAAGCCTACCTCTTTGACTATGCTTTTACCAGCTTTTCCTGATGCCTCCTCATGGTTTAATGGTAAATTTGGTTAGATATTTCCCTGGTTAAAGCACCTTGGGACATTATGTTGCATCACAAGCATGATACAGTGCAGAGCTTTTGTTGTTGCTTCCTTAAGGAAATAAGAAAAGTAAGTGTTCTCGCATTCCATTTTGTATCTAGCTTTGTTTTTCTCTGTACTAACTGTACTGTGGAATCATTCACAAGTACAACCTCACCTTACTCAAAAACTGGTTACAGCCTGAAACACAAATTTCATATTTGCATTTGACTGAGTACAATCCAGTTTATCATCTTCATAACAGCTTCTGTTAGATTAAATACTTAAAACTTAGCAATAGCTATTGTGCCATAAAAATGTACATCTCAGAAACAGGCCCTTTGGCCCATCTGTCCATGCTGAACCATTTAAATACTGGAACCACAACCCTCCATACCCCTACCCTCCATGTACCTGCCCAAACTTCTCTTAAATTTTAAAACTGAGCTCACACGCACCACTTATGCTGGCAGTTCGGTCCACACTCTCACGATCCTCTGAGTAAAGGTGTTCCCCCTCATGTTCCCCTTAAACATCTCAACTTTCACCCTAAGGTCATGACTTCTGGTTGTCATCCCACCCAATTCCATTACATGTTTTTCTTCCCCTTTACTTTCAGTTAAAGAGCAAGATAAAGGATCCCTTCATTCCTATTATTGAGGAGATTCAATTTATACTGCCTTAGAGTGTGAAAATTAGGCAGCTTTTGTAAGTACGTTCAAACTTGTAAAATATTTTTCAAATTCAAGTTCAAGTTTATTGTCATCCAACCATACACATGTATACAGCTAAATGAAACATTGATCCTCAGGGAATAGTATAGCACACTACAGTATTCTTGCTATGTTTTGCTATTTAGATTTAAAAAGCCTATGGGGTTCATATTCACAAATGCAAAAAAGACTGCACTGACTACATTCATTTACCCATTTATTGAGATGTTCCCACAACCAATGATAACACTTTAAGGACTCTTTATCTCATTATCTCATGCTGTCATTATTTATTGCGATTTATTTGTATTTGCATTCGCACAGTTGGTTGTCTTCTGCATTTTGGTTGAACTTTCATTGATCCTGCTACAGGTACTACTCTATACACAAAATAATCTGCAGATGCTGGGGTCAAAGCAATACTCACAACATGCTGGAGGAACTCAGCAGGTCGGGCAGCATCCGTGGAAACGATCAGTTAACGTTTCGGGCCGGAAACCTTCGTCAGGACTGTAGAGGGAAGGGGCAGAGGCCCTATAAAGAAGGTGGGGGGAGGGTGGGAAGGAGAAGGCTGGTAGGTGCCAGTTGAAAAACCAGTAAAGGGAAAGATAAAGGGGTGGGGGAGGTGATAGGCAGGAAAGGTGAAGAAAGAATAGGAGAAAACACAATGAGTAGTAGAAGGAGGCGTAACCATGAGGGAGGTGATAGGCAGCTGGGGGAGGGGGCAGAGTGACATAGGAATAGAGCAAGGGAGGGGGAGGGAAGTACCGGAAGTTGGAGAATTATATGTTCATACCAAGGGGCTGGAGACTACCAAGACAGTATATGAGGTGTTGCTCCTCCAACCTGAGTTTATCCTCATCATGGCAGTAGAGGAGGCCATGTATGGACATATCTGAATGGGATTGGGAAGCAGAGTTGAAGTGGGTGGCTACTGGGAGACCCTATCTGTTGTGGCGGCCGGAGTGGAGGTGCTCGACGAAGCGGTCCCCCAATCTGCGTCGGGTTTCACCGATGTAGAGGAGGCCGCACCGGGAGCACCGGATGCAATAGATGACCCCAACAGACTCACAAGTGAAGTTTTGCCTCACCTGGAAGGACTGTTTGGGGCCCTGAATGGTGGCAAGAGAGGAGGTGTAGGGACAGGTGTAGTACTTACGCATACAGGGATAAGTGCCGGGTTGGAGATCCGTGGGGAGGGATGTGTGGATCAGGGAGTCATGGAGGGACAGATCCCTGTGGAAAGCGGAGAGGGGTGGAGAGGGAAAGATGTGCTTAGTAGTGGGGTCCTGTTGAAGGTGGCGGAAGTTGCAGAGGATAATATGCTGGATCCGGAGGCTGGTGGGGTGGTAGGTGAGGACAAGGGGAACTCTGTCCCTGTTGTGGTTGGGGGAGGATGGGGTGAGGGCCGAAGTGCGGGAAATGGAGGAGATGCAGGTGAGGGCATCATTGATGACGGCAGAAGGGAAACCACGATCCTTAAAGAAAGAGGACATTTGAGATGTCCCGGAATGGAAAACCTCATCCTCGGAGTAGATGCG
Source organism: Mobula hypostoma (assembly GCF_963921235.1). Taxonomy (NCBI): domain Eukaryota; kingdom Metazoa; phylum Chordata; class Chondrichthyes; order Myliobatiformes; family Myliobatidae; genus Mobula; species Mobula hypostoma. The sequence goes on along the minus strand of NC_086118.1, from coordinate 19,830,249 downwards.
GCGGAGACGGAGGAACTGGGAATAGGGAATGGCATTTTTGCATGTGGCGGGGTGGGAAGAGGTATAGTTGAGGTAGTTATGAGAGTCAGTGGGCTTGCAGAAGATGTCAGTGGACAGTCTGTCTCCAGAGATGGAGACCGAGAGATCGAGAAAGGGGAGAGAAGTGTCCGAGATAGACCAAGTGAATTTGAGGGATGGGTGGAAGTTTGAAGTAAACTTGATGAAATTGACGAGCTCAGCATGGGTGCAGGAAGCAGCACCAATGTAGTCGTCAATATAACGAAGGAAAAGTTGAGGAGCAGTACCAGTATAGGTTTGGACCATAGACTGTTCCATATAACCAACGAAGAGGCAGGCATAGCTATACCCTTAGTCTGAAGAAAGTGGGAAGAGCCAAAAGAGAAGCTATTAAGTGTGAGTACCAGTTCCGCCAACTGGAGGAGGGTAGTGGTGGTGGGCAATTCGTGAGGTCTATTATCCAGGAAGTAGCAAAGGGCTTTGAGTCCTTCTTGATGGGAAATGGACGTGTATAAGGATTAGACATCCATAGTGAAAATGAAACGGTCGGGGCTGGGGAACTGGAAGTTATTGAAGATGTGGAGGGCATGTGATGTATCCCAGATGTAGGTGGGGAGGGACTGAACTTTGGGTGACAAAATGGAGTCCAGGTAGGCAGATACAAGTTCGCTGGGACAGGAGCAGGCAGAAACTATGGATCTGCTGGGACAGTCAGGCTTGTGGATCTTGGGGAGGAGATAAAACCGAGCGGTACGGGGTGTGGTAATTATGAGTTTAGTGGCTGAGGATGGAAGATCTCCGGAGTTGATAAGGGCGGTGATGGTGCGGGAGACAATGGTTTGATCTTTTTTGGTGGGGTCCTGTTCCAGGGGTAAGTAAGAGGAGCTGTCAGAGAGCTGCCGTTTGGCCTCAGTGAGGTAGGGGTCCGTCCGCCAGACTACTACGGCACCACCTTTGTCAGCAGGCTTGATGGTGAGGTTGGGATTAGTGCGGAGAGAGTGGAGGGCAGTGCGTTCAAAGGGAGTGAGGTTGGAACAGGAGAGAGGAGTGGTGAAGTTGAGACGGTTGATGTCTCGGCGACAGTTGGAGATGAAAAGATCGAGTGCAGGTAGAAGGCCCGGGTGGGGTGTCCAGGAGGAGGAGGAAGGTTGAAACCAGGAGAAGGGGTCATCAGTAGGGGGAGGGGAATCCTTGCGAAAGAAGTAGGCTCGGAGACGTAGGCGATGGAAGAAGAATTCAGCATCATGGCGGGCACAGAACTCACTGAGGTGTGGATGGAGGGGGACAAAAGTGAGGCCCTTGCTAAGGACAGAATGTTCTGCCTCAGAGAGGGGAAGGTCAGACGGGATGGTGAAGACACGGCAAGGGTTGGGGCTGGGGTCAGAGGAGGGTGAAGACTGGAAGGACTCAGGAGGGAGAGGGCGGTTGGGATATTCAGGGAGAGTGGAATTAGGGGAGGATGAGGGATCAGAGGAATGGAGGGGCGATGAGGGGTAGAGGGAAGGTTGGGAGTCACGGGGAGGAAAGAGGCTAGTGGGAGAATAAGATGGGCGGTAGGACCCAGCGGCAGTAAGAGCGGTCTAGGTCTGGAGAGGGTCGGGACCTCTCTATCTATCTATTCTGTAGATTTCCTGAGTATGCCCACAACAAAATGAATCTCAGGGTAGTATATGGCTACATGTATATACTTTAATAATAAAACTTACTTTGATCTTTGGTGGTTTATTGTGTGTGGTTCTTCACTGACTCGATATGTCTCTTTGTAGTTACTGTGAATGCCTGCAAGAAAATGAATCTCAGTGGAGTGTATAGTGACCTATATATACTTTGATAATAAGTTTACTTTGAACTGCAATAGTGATCAAACCCACTGGTTGTTTCATTATTAGTGATCACAAAAGCTGGCTCACTGATTGTAAATGACGTAAGTTGACTATAAGCGCTTTTTATGCCCACTTTTCCATTTGCTCAATAGCTCCCGATGCAATAATTAAAGATTTGCCAAAATAACTAGACTGAAATATTTTCTTCTACATGTTATTTTGTATTGTTTCTTTTTTACATCTCTCTCTTAATAGCTTTGCCTTCTTTTTCTGACCTGTTTGATGCTAATTCCCCTGTTGCCTTTCTGCTTCATTCAATTTGTTTCTTTATTCTTTATTATTCAATGTTAAAGATTCGCACCAACGAGCCCAATATTCATGGGCATCCAACTGCGACAAAGACAGGGCTGCACCATTTTCCTATTTATGTTTCAGCAGTCTGTGGTTTGAATATAATACTATAAGTAGCTTTGTTAAAAGATAAATATCATTTACAGTGAAATCTGTGACTGCAAAACTCTTTGGCCTTCTATAAAATTTGCTTTTCATTGAATTATTTGTCAGCATGTTTCATATTCAGCATTTATTACCATTAAAAGGATAATTATTTCAAAACAAATGCAGAAACTCTTTCACAAATAAAACAGGGTAGAGTCTATCTCACATGCTGTTATTCGTGAAGCTAAGAAGTTGAAAGACTGAGAAGATGCTTGCCCAATCTCATCCTAAACTAAAATATTGGATTGAATTGTCAGTTAAGTCAATTCAAGGCTATTGTCGTGTGCTCAAGTACAGTATGGAACAGGTACAATGAAAAGCTTGCTTGTAGCAGTATTGCAGGCACATGGGTACAGAGAATAATCAGAATTTAAATTGTACATAAATTATACAAAACAGCAATGAGAAAGAGAAAAACTACTGCAAGAATAAGAATTCAGTGTAAAAAAGGCTTTATCAGAAACAAGTCTACGACAAGTCCATGATAATTACGCCACCCCTAAAGTCCTTATCACTTTTGCTCAACTTTGGTAAAGTCACTTTTTTAAAATTGGAATGCCCACTTTTTTCAGACTAAAGTTTTTTATTCTTTTCAATCATTATTTGTGAAAACTGGAATATTCCTGTCACTAGTTCAAATGGCAGATCACTGGCCTGATGAAGATGAAATACTTTGCATGGATTGGAATTGTCTCTTTGGTCCATTGCCATGTGCACTGCACCATAATCCAGTAAGAAATGTGTGAAAATCGAATTTAATTTCAAGTTTTTTGTCGTTCAACTTTACACATGTATACATCTGAACGAAACATCGTTCCTCTAGAGCCACGGTGTAAAACACAGTATGTAGAGCCACACACAGCATATACAGTCACAAAATAATATTAGTACAAGATTGACAGGTTGACATAAAGTGTGAGGCGCATGTTTATGTAAGACAGTATAATGTGACTGCCACTATTATAATAAACCAGCTGTAGTATAAATATTTGAAACAGCAGCAATAAAAAATGAGAAGTAGCAAGTGCAGGATGAGAACAATGCTGTGAGATGGGGAGTGGGGAGGGGTGGGTTCTGGCAGGGCATTCAGACACGGTGCACATGTGTGCTGGGTGACAATCTGGGGGAAGAAGCTGTTATCCAGCCTGATGCCCCTCGTTTTTATGCTGTATTACCCTCTGCGCGACAGCAAGAGGTCAAACAGGTTGTGGGAAGGGTTGGAGGGGCCTTTGACAATGCTGCAGGCATTGCATCTGCCCATTTCTGATATATGTCCTAAATGGTAGGGAAGGAGATCTTGATGATATTTTTCACAGTCCTCACTAACTGTTGCAGAGTCTTGCAATCTGATGCATGTCAATTCCCATTCTAGACTGTGAGGCAGCTGATCAGGACACTCTTGATGGTTCTTCGGAAGAATGTGGTGATGTGGAATAAGTTAACTACGGTGATGTGCTGAAACTTACAGTGTCTATCCATGACATCAGGAATAACGTTACCTTTATGAGATTTACAATGCTGATTTTGGATTATTTTGCAATAGTTTAAAATTAAATTAGCTGATTAAAGCATTTTTACTTAAATCCATTAAAGCCTCAAAGTTTCAGCGGCAAATATCTAATCCGTTTTTGTAAAATGTCAGGAACATTTACAGTAATTCAGTCATTCTGATCAGTAAATTGGAATTTTGGTTGACCATATATCAATGTCACTTAAGGTTAAGTTCAAATTGTGATTGTCTAAGCAGGTGAATTACATGCTGCATGAAAGGTGTGTACTCTGCAAGGAAATTGGGGTTTTTAAAGTATTTGGTACGACAGCCATTAATAAACAATTTCCAAATAATCAGAATCATGAGTGTAGTTATCCCCTTTTGTTCAAGAGCCTGATGGTTGTGCAAATACAAAATGAGAAAAAAAAGCTAAACAATAAATATTGGGAACATGAGTTGCAGAGTCCTTGAAAGTAAGTTCATGGGCTGTGGAACCATGTCTGTGTTGGGGTGAGTGAAGTTGAGTGAAGTTGTTCCTTTTGGTTAAAGAGCCAGATGATTGAAGGCAAATCACAAACAAGAGCAAATCTGCAGATGCTGGAAATTCAAGCAACACACACAAAATGCTGGAGGAACTCAGCAGGCCAGGCAGCATCTATGGAAAAGAGTACAGTCCCTTCAGCTGAGTCCCCAGCTGAGACCCTTCAGCAGGATTGGAGAGAAAACGATGAGGAGTAGAGTTAAAAGGTGGTGGGTGGGAGGGGAGGGAGAAACAAGGTGATAGGGAAACTTGGAGGGGAAGGGGTGCAGTAAAGAGCTGGAAGTTGATTGGTGAAAGAGCTAGAAGAGGGAATTTAATAGGAGAGTACAGAAGGCCATGGAAGAAGGAAAGGGGGGAGGAACACCAGAGGGAGGTGATGGGTAGGCAAGGAGATAAGGTGAGAGAAGGAAAAGGTTGGGGAAGGGCATTACTGGAAGTTTGAGAGATCAATGTTCATGCCATCAGGTTGGAGGCTACTCACACCTTTTGCAGTAATCATAACCACACCATCAAACTCGCAGATAAATGGGCTTCTGTAGCAGTCTGGCATACTGACCACTACATTGCTGAGGCCCAGCGACAACTCTCAGACACCTCCTCTTACTTACCCCTTGAACAGGACCCCACTAAAAATGGTGTCTCCCACACCATCACCAACCTCATTGACTCTGGGGTCCTCCCATTCTCTGCTACCAGCCTCATAGTTCCCACACCCCGCACGCCCTGTTTCAACCCCCTACCAAAGATCCACAAACCTGCCTGTCTAGGTAGAGCCATTGGGTCTGCTTATTTCTGCCCTACTGAACTCATATCTGCGGACCTCAACTCTTTTTTATTCCCCCTGGTTCAGTCCCTTCCTACCTACATCCATGACACTTCACGCACTCTGGAAATTTTCAATGATGTCAAGTGCCCTGGCCCCCATCATCTTATTTTCACTATGGATGTTCAGGTCCTGTACAACTCCATCCCCCAACAGGAAGGCCTCAAAGCTCTCCATTTCTGTCTGGACAGCAGACCCAACTAGTTCCATTCCACCACCACTCTCCTCCATCTAGCGGAGCTTGTCCTCACTATTAATAATTTCTCCTTTGGGTTGTCCCACTTCCTTCAAACAAAAGGTGTAGCCATGAGCACTCACATGGGTCCCAGCTGTGCCTGCTTTTTTGTCAGGTATGTGGAACAGTCTATGTTCCAAAACTATATTGGTGGCCATCCCCACTTTTTCTATACTACAACAGTGACTGTATTGGTGCTGCTTTTCTACCTTAGAGAAAGTTTATCTACTGCTGTCTACTATAAACCCATGGACTCTCACAGCTACCTGGACTATACCTCTTCCCACCCTGTCACTTGTTAAAATGCCATTCCCTCTCTCAATTCCTCTGTCTCCGCTGCATCTGCTCTCAGGATGAGGCTTTTCATTCCAGAATGAAGGAGATGTCCTCCTTCTTCAAAGGGGCTTCCCTTCCTCCACAATCAACGCTGCCCTCAACTGCATCTCTTCCATTTCGCACCGTCTGCTCTCACCCTATTCTCCAGCCACTTCACTAGGGATAGGGTTTCTCTTGTCCTCACCTACCACCCCACCAGCCTCCACGTCAAGCATGTAATTCTCTGTAACTTCCGCCATCTCCTATGGGATCCTACTGATCCTCACAACCTCTGATTCCTTGATGAAGACCTCCTCATAGACCTCTGGTTTCCTCCTCCCACAGTCAATACTCAGCTTTTTGGTTTTGCTGACTCTGATTGAGAGGTAGTTGTTGTGGTACCAATCAGGCAGACTTTCAATCTCCCTCCTATATGCTGAATTGTTACCACCTTTGATTTGGCCAACAGCTGTGGAATGGGAGCTGTACTTAGCCTTACAGTCATAAGTATATAATGAGTGGAGCAGAGGGATAAGCCCACAGCCTTGTGGTGCACCTGTGCCAATGGTAATTGTGGAGAAGATGTTGCCAATCTGAACTGACTGAAGTCAACAAGTGAGGATCCAGGAACACAAGGAGATATTGGTAAGTTTTGGAGCTTATTGATTAGTTTTGAGGGGATGGTAGTGCAGAACGCAGAGCTGTAATCAATGAAGAGCATCCTGATATATACATCTGCTGTTGACCTGTTGTGATGGTTGGCAAATTGGAACGGATCCAAATCATTTCTCAGGCAGGGATTGATATGATTCATCACCAACCTCTACAGGCAAAAATAAAATCATCTGGTACACCTACAAATCTAATTACGGTTGCATTTAACAGCAGTAAAGGACTTGATTAATTTCCCTTTCAACAGGCTTAAAACAAACCCCAGAGCACAACCTAGAAAAACCACTGAGCGGCAAGTGGAAAGAATCATAGTTCAAAAATCTCAGTTTTCCTCCCATTACACTCTCCATATCACGTCAGAATCAGAATCAAGTTCATTATCACTGACATATAGGTATATCACAGAATTTGTTGTTTTGCAGCAATAGTACAATTAAATACATACAGAATTTTAAAAAGTCACAATAAGGAAAATATATAAATATTGGGGTGTCAGGGTGGATATATGTCTCTATCAAAGGAGGTGTAAGGTGCTCCTTTGATCTGCGAGCCTGCACTCTGTCACCCTCAGTCAAGATGTGGTATCTAATTACCCCCTCTGATCAGGGTCACCTGAAGCCACGGAGCAGCTGGTGCACGTCACAAGTCCTGGTTATATGATCACTGCCGCCTGGCAGACTATCTCTAAAGAATATTGATAATGGCTGAAGACTTGTTGTCACGAACCCTGTGACGAGAATAAAGAACCAGCAGAAATAGACTTCGGAGTCCAGTATTGCTATAAACTAATAATATTTATTAGTAACTATGCAACACAGTAATATAAATGTAGGTAAGTCAAACAGGTTAGCAATGATAATAGATATATAAGTAAGTAAATCAGTAAGTGTGGAAATATATGTATGAAAAACCAAGCTTCTTTCAGTCTAGGGGTATAAAGATACAGTCTTACGATGATGAGTAAAGTTCAGTTCAGTTCAGTTTGTGGTATTTAGTTGAGTAGTGATGGAGAGAGAGAGGGAGAGATTTGAGTCTTCAGGTGAGCTGACGCTGTGGATCTTCTCGTTGTCCTTCGAAATCCTTTAAAAGTCACCGACTGTTACTTTAACAAAGGGGACCAGTTTTATGTGGTGGAGCTATCCCCCAGACAAGGGTGGACGCATGGACAACTCCCCACCAGTCAACCCTTTTCCTCTTTCTACTGCAAGAGCGCTGGATCGATCTGCCTGATCGATCCTCCAAAACCCACTTTTCCTGTGGGCCCAACAATGCTCATTCAGTGTCCAGAACGTGTCTGAGGTCTGTATCATCTGACCTCCTATTTTATCTTCCCGTGCTGAGCATCAACTGTCACTCAAATAATCCCTCCTTCCTTTCTCTGTGAAGAAATGCACAAGCAGGTGAACTGTCCTTGAGAAGTGTCAACAACCTGCCGAAAATCATAACATCGAGTGTCCATTAAATAACACCGCCTTCGGTCACCATAGTAACTTACGAGCTGCTCGGTGCTGTCTCCAACCTCAGCAGAAATCCAAAAGTTAACCAGTTCTTTCTCATTAACCAGTTCTTTCTCATTTCTTAAAGTGACTGTCCAACAGTTAGTCTTCATCTCTCTCTCTCTCTTTCAAAACAAAATGTCGGTGGTAAATAACTCTCTCTCTCTCGCTCTCTCTCTCTCTCTCTTTTCAAAAGCACAGTTATTAGGGGTAATTCAGGATCCCGTCTTTAGACAGTGGAACCCGAAATGCAATTTTCATCCTTAGAATGATTTGTGAGCATGCCATAGAGGTCTGTAAAGACCTATAACTATGTTTCATTGATTCTACCAAAGCTTTTGATAGGGAGACATGAAAAGCTTATAAAAACCCTTCAGTACTTGAACTTTGATGGGAAGGATATCAGAATCATCAGAAATTTTAATTGGCAGGAATAAGAGCTGAAAATGAGACAAGTGATTTTGTCCAGATTAAGAGAGGAATCAGACAAGGTTGTGTTCTCATGCCCAAACTTTTCAGCCTTTATAGTCAGAAGATTCAAGAGAAATTAACAGTATTCCAGGCATGATAATTGGTGGATACAATTTGAACAACTTACAACACATGGATGACACAGTGCTGATAGCTACTTCTAAAGAGAAGCTCCAAGAAATACTAGATAAAGTTGTTGAAGAAAGTGCAAGGAGAGGGTTGACCATCAACTGCAAGAGCACCAAATGTAAGGTTGTTACAAAGGGGAAAGAAATGCAGAAATGCGAACTGAAAGTGGGCAACAAAACAATTGATCAAACATAGAAGTTCAATAAGTTAGGGAGCACAATAACTTCTAATGGCAGGGTTGATGATGAAATTGGAAAAAGGATTGGGATTGCTAGGTGCACGTTTAAGAGTCTGAGCAAGATTCTAAAGAATAACATTTGTATGGGTACAAAACTCAGAGTGTTGCAGTGCTACATTCATTCCATACTAACATATGGAAACGACAATATCAAAACAAAATGAAGGAAGACTCGAAGCTACAGAAATGCAGTTCTTGAGAAGAATGATGAAAATATCGTGGAAGGGCAGAGAACCACATAAGGAAGGGTAGCGAAAAGCCGGAATAAGAAGAGAGCTTTTCACAAATCAGGGAGTGGCAGCTGGAATTTTTGGGACATGCACTGAAGAAAGAGAAGCTCGAACATCTTGCGGTGATGGGAAAAACTGATGGAAGAAAAAGTTGTGGTTGATAGTGCATGACGTTCATGAGTTACATCGGGGGATGGACAGGCAAAAATTTTGAAGAGCTGAATTTAGAACTTCTCAGATTAAAGACGGATGGAAGATCATGATAGTCCACGTCACACAACAAGGCACATAATAATAATGATGATGATATAAAAATTAGTAGTGCAAAAAGAAAGGAAAAAGTGAGAGAATGTTCCTGGCTCCATGGTCTGCTCAGAAATTCGATGGCGGAGGGGAAGAAGCTGTTCCTAAAATGTTAAGTGTGAGCCTTCAGGCTCCTGTACCTCTTCCTTGATGTAACTCTTCATTGAATCATGTCTCCAATTATTGATGTAACATAACCTAACATGTTACTTTCTGAAAAAAAAATACTTTTCTTGTCTGCATTTATGATGTTGGTTGTGCTCCCATTTTACACAAGCCTAGTGTAGATATAAGACCATAAGATATAGGAGCAGAATTAGGCCATTTGCCCATCGAGTCTGCTCTGTTATTTCATCATGGTTGATCCACTTTCCTTCTCACCCCAATTTCTTGCCTTCTCCCCACATCACTTCATGCCCTGACCAATCAAGAATCTATCAACCTCTTCCTTAAATATACCCAATGACTTGGCTTCCACAGCCTCTTGTGGCAATGAATTCCACAGATTCACCACTCTCTGGCTAAAGAAATTCCTCCTCATCTCCATTCTAAAATGACTCCCCTCTATCCTGAGGCTGTGTCCTCTGGTCTTAGACTCTCCCACCACAGGAAACATCCTCTGCACATCCACTCTATTGAGGCCTTTAAGTGTTCGATAGGTTTCGATGAGGTCACCCCTCATTCTTTTGAATTCCAGTGAGTACACACCCAGAGCCATCAAACACTCTTCATATCTTTTCAATCCGGATTCATTTTCATGAACCTCCTCTGAGCTCTCTCCAATGTCAGCATGTCTTTTCTTAGATATGCTTCAGTGACAGAAGAATATTCAAAAATCTTTTGGGATTATTTCACTGTTTGCTGGAGCACAAATCCAGAAGTTCATTGTTTCCATTCTGAAACACTGAACTTGTCTGTCTGGTCCAGTTCATAAATCATATCATTAACAGGGTCCTCAGGACAGGAATTGCCAGCTCTGAGTTGCTTCACCAAGGTTTAGCTTTATGGCATAAATCCAGCAATTTTATGGCATGCTATGATCTTCAGCGGGAAACATCACGGTGAAAAGATATATTTTCTCTGTTTCAATGTGATTAATGGCAAAGAGCTGCTACTATTTACAAATTATATAGTAATTCATAGAAATGAACACCCCATGGTCTATTTATTCCTTGCTGAAATTCTCATGAATTAACTAGGTTAGTGTATCAGATTTGCTCAAAGTTTCCTGACAGCATATCTTCTTTCAAAAGTGCATTGCAGTGGCTTATGAAACTCTCTCATACCAAGTCCTGATTAGCACAAAATTAAAATGCAATCAGAAATACCTTTTGACACTACTGTAAGCTAGGTTACTTTCAGTCTAATTGGTAGCAGAATAAAAACTGATGTGAATGCACATAAATTACAATTATCATCTGTTTTACATAGGGGAGCTGTGGTAATTGTAAATGTAATTATCATAACCTGAGCTGACAGTTCGCAATCTATCCACCATGGTAAGCTATATCTGAAGACCCCAATGTACTCTTTGGCCAGTAAGAGGAGAGGAGAAGATGGCGGCGTGACGCAGCACACAGCGGCCACTCCAGTGATGAACATCTGTTATTTGTCAAGTAGGGTGCCATGCACAATCCTGATTTGATGGAGGCAGATGTGAAAGCACGGAGGAACATCTTGTGAAACTTTTGAAATGCCTGTTTCGCTTGCCGCTGCTACTGTGTGATCCAGGATCTCCAGAGGGGAAGGCCCCGAGTCCTCAGCTTTGCTTGTTGCTCGGCGGCCGGGGCGGGGTCGAAGTGCTCGGCAGGGTTGGTGCTCGGTGCTTGTTGTTGGAGGGCTGGTTGGAGGTTCGAAGTTTTCGGACAGACTCAGAGTTGGCTGTGGTCGGGTGCTTCCAGGGTGCTGCATCGGCAAGTTTGCGGCGCTGGAGGTTCATGGCAGGGAGAGTTTTTCCCTTCTACCGTCTGCGTGTGATGATGGGCTTTCGGGACTTTGAGACTTTTTTTTACCATGCCCATGGTCTGCTCTTTATCAAATTACGGTATTGGTTTGCACTGTTGTAACTATATAGAAACATAGAAACATAGAAAATAGGTGCAGGAGTAGGCCATTCGGCCCTTCGAGCCTGCACCGCCATTTATTATGATCATGGCTGATCATCCAACTCAGAACCCCGCCCCAGCCTTCCCTCCATACCCCCGATCCCCATAGCCACAAGGGCCATATCTAACTCCTTCTTAAATATAGCCAATGAACTGGCCTCAACTGTTTCCTGTGGCAGAGAATTCCACAGATTCACCACTCTCTGTGTGAAGAAGTCTTCCTAATCTCGGTCCTAAAAGGCTTCCCCTTTATCCTCAAACTGTGACCCCTTGTTCTGGACTTCCCCAACATCGGGAACAATCTTCCTGCATCTAGCCTGTCCAATCCCTTCAGGATTTTATACGTTTCAATCAGATCCCCCCTCAATCTTCTAAATTCCAACGAGTACAAGCCCAGTTCATCCAGTCTTTCTTCATATGAAAGTCCTGCCATCCCAGGAATCAATCTGGTGAACCTTCTTTGTACTCCCTCTATGGCAAGGATGTCTTTCCTCAGATTAGGGGACCAAAACTGCACACAATACTCCAGGTGTGGTCTCACCAAGGCCTTGTACAACTGCAGTAGTACCTCCCTGCTCCTGTACTCAAATCCTCTCGCTATAAATGCCAGCATACCATTCGCCTTTTTCACCGCCTGCTGTACCTGCATGCCCACTTTCAATGACTGGTGTATAATGACACCCAGGTCTCGTTGCACCTCCCCTTTTTCTAATCGGCCACCATTCAGATAATAATCTGTTTTCCTATTTTTGCCACCAAAGTGGATAACTTCACATTTATCCACATTAAATTGCATCTGCCATGAGTTTGCCCACTCACCCAACCTAACCAAGTCACCCTGCATCCTCTTAGCATCCTCCTCACTGCTAACACTGCCACCCAGCTTCGTGTCATCCGCAAACTTGGAGATGCTGCATTTAATTCCCTCATCCAAGTCATTAATATATATTGTAAACAACTGGGGTCCCAGCACTGAGCCTTGCGGTACCCCACTAGTCACCGCCTGCCATTCTGAAAAGGTCCCGTTTATTCCCACTCTTTGCTTCCTGTCTGCTAACCAATTCTCCACCCATGCCAATACCTTACCCCCAATACCGTGTGCTTTAAGTTTCCACAGTAATCTCCTGTGTGGGACCTTGTCAAAAGCCTTTTGAAAATCCAAATATACCACATCCACTGGTTCTCCCCTATCCACTCTACTAGTTACATCCTCAAAAAATTCTATGAGATTCATCAGTCATGATTTTCCTTTCACAAATCCATGCTGACTTTGTCCGATCATTTCACCGCTTTCCAAATGTGCTGTTATCACATCCTTGATAACTGACTCCAGCAGTTTCCCCACCACCGACGTTAGGCTAACCGGTCTATAATTCCCCGGTTTCTCTCTCCCTCCTTTTTTAAAAAGTGGGGTTACATTAGCCACCCTCCAATCCTCAGGAACTAGTCCAGAATCTAACGAGTTTTGAAAAATTATCACTAATGCATCCACTATTTCTTGGGCTATATGTTATAATTATGTGGTTTTTGTCAGTTTTAGTCTTGGTCTGTCCTGTGTTTCTGTGATATCGTACTGGAGGAACATTGTATTATTTCTTAATGCATGCATTACAAAATGACAATAAACAAGGACTGTGTGTCCTCATAATCTAAAATTAAAAACAGAACACTGGACATATTCAACAGGTCAGGCATAATCTGTGGAAAGGTAAAAAATAACATTTTCTGCTTTTGTTTCAGATTTTTAGCATTTGCAGTTTTTTTGATTTCCAAAATATTTAGTAGCACCACCATAACTTTTCTCTGTGCGTGTTAATTGATAAGAAAGCTCATCTTGATAACAATCACATTTATTTCAGTGGGAGGTAATAGACTACTATTTAGGATGCAATAGTGTACTGAAATGCTATTGTTTCTTCACAATAATATTGTGACTCTTTTATTGTCTTTGCTAGTAAAAGGTGCAAATTTGAAGTGATTAATCATACCACAGTTACTTTAATCACTGGAAACTTTAGAAATTCTTTAAGCCTGCAAATAAGCAAATAAAAAATAAAATTGCACATCTTTCAAAATACTAGTGTATGTTTCTGCAATCATTCTGGTAATGGAATATAGCATAAGAAATAAAATGGATAAACTTGAAATTCAGCTGCACATTGGCAAGTATGACATTGTGACCATTTCTGAAGCTTGACTAAAGGATGGCTGCCATTGGGATATACGGTGTATCAGAAAGATAGGTTAGTAGGCAGAGGGGGTGGTGTGGCCCTGTGTATGAAATAGTATTAAATCATTAGAAAGGGATGACAAAGGATCGGAAAGTGTAGAGTCTCTATGGGTTGAGTTAAGAAATGGCAAGAGTAAAAGGACCCTAATGACAGTTGTATACAGGCCTCCAAACAACAACTGGGATGTGGATTACAAATTACGGCAGAAGATAGAAAAGGCGTGTCAGAAGGGCAATGCCATGATAATCGTTGGGGATTTTAATATGAAAGTGGATTGGGAAAACCAGGTCAGTACTGGACCTCAGGTGAGAGAATTTGTAGAATATCTAAGGGATAGCTTTTTAGAACAGCATATTGTTGAGCCCACTAGGGGATTGGCTGTGCTGGATTGGATGTTGTGCAATGATCCGGAGGTGATAAGAGAGCTTAAAGTTAAGGAACCCTTAGGGAACAGTGATTATAATATGATCAAATTCACTTTGAAATTTGAGAAGGAGAAACTTAATTCCAATATGTCGGTATTTCAGTGGGATAAAGGAAATTACAATGGCATGAGAGGGGAATTAGCCAAAGTTGACTGGAAAGGGACACTAACAGGAAGGACAACACTGCAGCAATGGTTGGAGTTTCTGCAAAAAATGAGGGAAGTGCAAGACAGATATATTCCAAATAAGAAGAAATTTTCGAATGGAAGAAGGACACTACCGTGGCTTACAAGTGAAGTCAGAGCCAAAGTAAAAGCAAAAGAGAGGGCATAATAGGAAGGCAAAGCTAGTGGGAAGGTAAAAGATTTAGGAAGCTTTTAAAAACTTGCAGAAGGAAACTAAGAAGGTCATTAGGAAGGAAGAGATGAATTATGAAAGGAAACTGGTGACTAATATCAAAGAAAATATTAAAAGCTTTTTTAAGTACATAAAGGGTAAAAGAGAGTTGAGTGCAGATCTAGGACCAATAGAAAATGGCGCTGGAGATATTGTAATGAGAGATGCAGAGATGGCAGAGGAACTGAATGCGTATTATATATCAATCTTCACAGTGGAAGACATCTGCGCTATACCGGACATTCAAGAGTGTTAGGGAACTGAAGTTTGTGCAGTGAAGATTGCGACTGAGAAGGTGCTCAAGTAACTTGATGGTCTGAGGGTGGATAAATCTCTAGGACCTGATGGAATGCACCTTTGGGTTCTGAAGGAAGTAGCTGGAAAGATTGTGGAGGCATTAACAATGACCTTTCAAGAATCGATAGATTCTGGCATTGTACCAGATATGATTGAAAATTGTAAATGTTACTCCGCCCTTTAAGAAGGGTGCGAGGCAATAGAAAGGAAACTATAGACCTATGAGCCTGACATCAGTAGTTGGGAAGTTGTTGGAATCGATTGTTAGGGATGAGATTACGGAGTGCCTGGAGGCACATGACAAGATAGGCCAAAGCCAGCATGGTTTCCTGAAAGGAAAATCCTGCCTGTCTAACCTACTGCAATATTTTGAGGAAATTACAAGCAGGGTGGACAAAGGAGATGCAGTAGATGTGGTGTACTTGGACTTTCAGAAGGCCTTTGACAAGGTGCCACACATGAGGCTGCTTAGCAAGATAAAAGACTGTGGGATTACAGAGAAGTTACTAGCATGGGTGGAACATCGGCTGATTGGCAGAAAACAGAGTGGGAATAAAGGGATCCTATTCTAGCTGGCTGCTGGTTACCAGTGGAGTTCCACAGGTGTTGGTGTTGGGACCGTTGCTTTTTACGATGCATGCCAATGATTTGGACTACGGGATTAATGGATTTGTGACTAAGTTTGCTGATGATACAAAGATAGGTGGAGGAGCGGGTAGTGTTCAGGAAGCAGAAAGCCTGCAGAGAGACTTAGATAGTTTAGAGGAATGGGCAAAGCAGTGGCAAATGAAATACAATGTTGGAAAATGTACGGTTATGCACTTTGGTGGAAGAAATAAATGGGCTGATTATTATTTACATGGGGATAGAATTCAAAATGCAGAGATGCAAAGGGACTTGTGAGTCCTTGTGCAGGATACCCTAAAGGTTAACCTCCAGGTTGAGTTGGTGGTGAAGAAGCAGAATGCAATGTTGGCATTCGTTTCTAGATATACAGAATATAAGAGCAGGGATGTGATGTTGAGGGTCTATAAGGCACTCATGAGACCATACTTGGAGTATTGTGTGCAGTTTTGGGCTCCTTATTTTAGAAAGGATATATTGACATTGGAGAGAGTTCAGAGAAGATTCACAAACATGATTCCAGGAATGAAAGGGTTACCGAATAAGGAATGTCTGGCAGCTCTTGGACTGTATTCCCTAGAGTTCAGGAGATTGAGGGGGGATCTCATAGAAACATTCTGAATGTTAAAAGGCCTGAACAGACAGATATGGCAAAGTTATTTCCCATGGTAAGGGAGTCTAGGACAAGAGGGCACGACTTCAGGATTGAAGTACGTCCATTTAGAACAGAGATGTGGAGAAATTATTTTAGTCAGAGAGAGGTAAATCTGTGGAATCTGTTGCCACGAGTGGCTGTGGAGGTCAAGTCATTGGGTGTATTTAAGGCAGTGATAGATAGGTTCCTGATTAGCCAGGGAATTAAAGGGAGAAGGCAGGGGAATGGGGATGACTAGAAGAATTGGATCAGCCCATGAATGAATGGTGGAGCAGACTTGATGGGCCAAATGGCCTACTTCTGCTCTTATATCTTATGGCCTAACGGTCTAATATAGAACATAGAATATAAAACACTACAGCACCATACATGCTTTTGGGTCCATGATGTTGTGCTGACCTTTTAACCTACTCTAAGATCAATCTAACCCTTCCTTCCCATATAGCCCTCCATTTATCTTCAACCATGTGCCCATCTAAAATATCTTTTAAATATCCCTAGTGTACAGCCTCTGCTACCAGCCTTGGCAGTGCATTCCACGCACTACCAGTCTCTGTGTAAAAACCTTGCCTCTGATACCCACTCCCATACTTTCATCCAATTATCTTAAAATTATGCCCCATCATATTAGCCATTTCCTCCCTGGGAAAATGTCTCTGGCTGACCACTCGATCTAGGCCTCTTAACATCATATACACCTCTATCAAGTTACCTCTCATCATCTGCTCCAAAAAGAAAGGCCCTGTCTCAACTCTTCTGATATGACATGCCCTCAATTGAGACAAAATACTGGTAAATCTCCTCTGCACTCTCTCTAAAACTTCCACATCCTTCATATAATGAAGTGACCAGAACTGAACACAATATTCCAAGTGTGGTCTGACTGGAGTTTTATAGAGCTGCAAGATTACTTCACAGCTTTCCAACTCAGTCTCCAACTAATGTCGGGCAACACACCAGATGCCTTCCTAACCATTCTGCCAACTTGCACGGCAACTTTGATGGATTTATGGATGTGGCCCCAAGATGCATCTGTTCCTCCACACTGCAAAGAATCCTGTCATTAATATTGTATTCTGTCTTCAGGTTTGACCTTCCAAAATGTATCACTTCACACTTCTCTGGATTGAACTCCTTCTGCCACGTCTCAGCCCAGCTCTATATTCTATCAACAACACTACACTATCTTCTACACTATCCACAACACCACCAACCTTCTTGTCATCTGCAAACTTACTAACTTACCCTTTCCACCTCTTCATCCAAGTTACTTATAAAAAATCATAAAGAGCAGGGATCCTAGAACAGATCTCTGCAGAACCTCTTGCTGGGACCTTGCTGCCTCCAGCATTGGCATGATCCTGATCCTGCCACCTCTAGCTTCAATTCTGATGGCCCAGGACACCTCGAAATCACCTCCACCTCCAGGCCAAGTCCTTTCTCACTGCCCGTCTTATGGCTCTTTCTCCCACATTTACTTCCCAGCAAGCACCTGGTCTCTCAGGCTCCCCTCTATTCCTCATTCTCTCTTCTTTCAATGAGCCCCTATCTTCCTCCCACCCGACTTTCCCTGAACAACCCTATTTTCCACTCTCCTCAGAACCCTCTATCTCTTCACCTCCCCCCCCATAACCCTAGCCCTAATCCTTGTTGTCCCTTCATCATTCCCTCCAACTTCCCCACTCTGAGGCAGAACCTTCCGTCGTAGCAACGGCCTAAATCTTTGTCCCTCTGCACCCGCACTTTAATGAGTTCCACACTTACCATGACGCCAAACTCTTCTTCCATCACCTCCACCTCTGACCCTGTTTCCTTAGAAAGGATTCCCCACCCTCACCGATGGTTCCTTCTCCCATCTGCACTCTGCTCAGGTCTTCTACCCACTCTGGATCTCTTCATCTCTAACAGCAGATGAAGCATCATCTGTTTGATTTCAGCACTCCGTTCTCCTATTTGAACTTCCTACCCTTTGAGCGCACCGCTCTCCACTCTCTCTGCACCAATCCCAACCTCGCCATCAAACCTGCAGAAAATAGTTACGCTGTTATAATCCTGTGGACTGACGTCTACTTTGCTAAGGCCAGGCATCTGCTCTCAGACACTTCCTCTTACATACCCATTGAAAAGGACCCTGCAGCAACATTATTGACTCTGAAGATCTCCTAACCACAGGCATCAATGTCGTAGTTCCTTTATCCTGGACTGCTCATTTCTACCTTCTACCCAAGATCCACAAAGCTGACTGTCCACTTAGGCCTATAGTTTCTGCATGTCCTTGTCCACTGAAATTGCGTCTGAATACCTTGACTTCATTTTGTTGCCTTTAGTTCAGTCCCTTCTCACCTACATCAATGACACTTCACACACTCTATCTCTTCAATCAATTTCAGTTCCCCAGCCTTGATCATTTTATTCACTGTGGAGTCCAATATCTATACATTTCTATCCCCCATCAGGCAGACCTGTACTTCTTTCTAGACAACAGACCTAACCAATTGACACAGGGCACCTGCTTGGGCCCCAGCTATGCCTACCTTTTTGTCAGCTATGTGGAATACTCCATTTTCCAAGCCTACACTGGGAACACTCCCCAACTCTTTCTACATTACATTGATGACTGCATTGGTGCTGCTTCCTGCACCCTTGCTGAGCTCATCAATTTCATCAACTTTGCCTCCAACTTTCATCTTGCCATCAAATTTACTTGGTCTATCTCTGAAACATCTTTCCACTTTCTTGATCTCTATGTCTCCATTTCAGAAGACAGACTATCTACTGATATCTTTTATAAACATACTGACTCTCACAGCTATATTGACTATGCCTCTTCACCCCCTGTCATTTGTAAAAATAATATTTCCCTTTCTCTGTTCTTCCATCTTTGCCACAACTGTTCTCAGGATGAAGCTTTCCATTTCAGAATATCTGAAATGTCCTGTTTCTTCAAAGAATGGTTTCCCCCTCCTCTACCATCAATGCTGCCCTCATCCACAAGTCCTTAATTTCCTGGACATTCCCCTCCCACTCCATCTTCCCGCTGACATAAAAGGGATAGAGTTCTTCTTGACCTCACCTACCACTCCACGAGCCTTTGAATCCAGCATATCTTTCTTTGCAATTTCTGCCATCTACAGCAGGATCTTCCTGGACACACTTATCAAATTCTCTACCACCTAAACATTTTGCGCTAAGGAGGTGACAATTAGTATTAGGGAAGTTGAAGTCGCCCATGACAACAACCCTGTTATTTTTTCACCTTTCCAAAATCTGCTTCCCGATCTGTTCCTTGGTGTCTCTTTTGCTATCGGGGGTGGAGGGGTTGACTATAGAATATTCCCAATAATATGATTGCTCTCTTCCTGTTTCTGACTTCCACCCACACTGACTCAGTGTATGATCCCTCCAGGATATCCTCCCTTTCTGCAGCTTCGATATTCTTACTGATTAGCAATGCCACCCCCCACCTCTTTTACCTCCCTCCCATCCCTTTGGAAGCATCAAAACCCCAGAAAATTTCACAGTCTAGTGACAGTCCCTGTAATGGCCACAACATTATAGTTCCATGTGCTGATCTATGCTCTAAGTTCATCACTCTTGTTGCATTAATATAGACACACCTCCAATTGACTTGGTCCATCCAACTGACAGCAATTGTATCCTTCCTCACAATTTCTCTGCACACTGAATCTACCTTTGAATTGGCTGCTCCAACCTTTGATCTCTACTCTGGCTCCCATTCCTCTGCCAAACTAGTTGAATCCCTCCCCGACAGCTCCAGCAAACCTTTCCGCAGGGATATTGGTTCCCCTTAAGTTCAGGTGTAACTTGTACAGGTATTGCTTTCTCCAAAAGAGATGTCAACGATCCATAAACCTGAAATGCTGCCCACCTTCACGAATCGTTCAGTCACACATTCATCTGCCAAATCATCCTGTTCCTACCCTCACTGGTACATGTCACAGGCAGCAATCCAAGATTACCACCCTGAAGGTCCTGCTTTTCAGCTTCTTACCTGGCTTCTTATATTCTTTCTTCAGGGCCTCATTCTGGTTCCTGCCTACGTTGTTGATGCCGATATCTCCCATGACTTCTGGCTGCTCGCCGTCCCCCTTAAGAATGCTGTGGGCCCCATCTGAGATACCCTGAGCTTGGCACCTGGAAGGCAACATACTATCTGGGAGTCTTTTTCATGTCCTTAGAATCTCCTGTCTGCTAGCCTAAATATTAAATCCCTTATCACCACCATTCTTTTTTCTGTCCCTTCTCTTCTGAGCCACAGAGCCAGACTCAGTGCCAGTGACCTGGTTGATGTGGCTTACTTTCACCCCAAAACAGTAAACTAAGTGCTATACTTGTTACAGAGAGCAACGGCCACAGGAGAATTCTACACTATTTGCCTATGGTCTTTCCCTTTCATCCTTTCTTTTCAAATCTTTTTTTTATTATTATCCAAAATTAACAAGAGTACATCGAAGTAGGCAACACTTACAATGCCTCAAGAGAAAAAAAAACTGTTTTAAAGATTGAAAAAATATTGGTGACAAAAAAAAAGAAAAAAACCCTACTAAAGCAAAGAAAAGTGAGAAAAAAACCCCAGAGCCATGCATCATAAAAAAAGCTTCTAAAGATAAACATCAAACCGCCAGCAAGAACAAAAATACCAAAAATTTACAATTAGATCACGGAGGAAATCTATGAATTAACTCAAATGATAGTAACGAGCAAATGAACCCCATCTTTTCTCAAAATCAAATATAGGTTCAAAGGTTCGACTTCTAATTTTCTCCAAACTGAGACATAGCATCACTTGAGAGAACCATTGTGACAAAGTGGGAGCTGACGTATCCTTCCACTTCAACAAAATGGCCCTCCTAGCTATCGATGTAACAAATGCAATAACATGTTGGTCAGACAAAGAGATACGACGGATATTTTGAGGAATTATTCCAAAAAGCACAGTTAATTTGTTAGGTTGTAAATTAATTTTAAGTACTTTAGAAATTGTAGAAAAAACTGACTTCCAGAACTGTTCCAGTAGAGAGCAAGACCAAAACATGTGTGTCAGTGTAGCTGTCTTAGTTTTACATCTATCACAGTAACTATCAACATTAGGAAACATTTTAGACAATCTCTCCTTCGTCAAATAGTAACGATGTACAATTTAAAATTGAATCAGTGAATGACTAGCACAGATCGAAGAAGAGTTAAGTAACTTCAAAATCCGCATCCAGTCCTCCGCCGTAAAAGTCAAATTGAGTTCCTTTTCCCAATCTTGTTTAATCTTAAATAAAGTACGCTTATCCCATTGTAATAGTAAATTATAAATTCTTCATCAAGGGGTTCATACTCGTAATAGTATCTAACAGGTCGGCATCCAATATATAAGGAAAATTACTTAAATATTTTTGTAAATAATGTCTAATTTGAAGGTATTGTAAAAAGTGTGAGTATGAAAGAGAATATTTATCAACTAATTGTTCAAAAGACATCAGTCTATCTTCTTTAAATAAATCCAGAAAAGAATTAATACCTTTATTTTTCCAAAGTAAAAAATTGGATGACTCAAAGAAGGCTTAAAAAAATAATTTCGATAAATTAAACTACAAAGTTCAAATTTTTTAAGATTTAAAAAAAATACGGAACTGGATCCAAGTTTGTAAAGAATTCTTAATCACAGGCTATAAATTTAAATTAGCAACTTCAGCTAATTGTATAGGTAAAGCTGCTCGCAATAACGAGGTTAAATAAAACTGTTTCACAGCTTTCAGTTCCAAGTCTACCCAAATTGGCTGATCATTCTTATCAACCCAGTGTAACCAAAAGGACATATATTGCACATTAACAGCCCAATAATACATTCTTAAATTAGGCAAAGCGAGACCCTCCATCCTTTTTCAACTTTTGTAAGTGACATTTACTAATTCTTGGTCTTTTATTATTCCAAATAAAAGATGAAATAATAGAATAAATCTGATCAAAAAACTTCTTAGTCAGAAAAACAGGGATATTCTGAAATAAATATAAAAATTTTGGTAAAATCCTCATTTTGACTGTATGGATGCGACCAGCAAGTGAAAATGCAAGTGGGTTCCATCTACTAAATAAATACTTCATAGAATCTACCAAGGAAACAAAATAAAATCCTTATGTTTTTTAGTGATTGTAACACCTAAATATCTAAAGGAATCCGTGACTTTGAAAGGAGTATTATCATATATAGAAACAGATTCATTTAAAGGAAACAGTTCACTTTTACTAAAATTTATTTCATATCCTGAAAAATCTCCAAATTCATTAAATAATTTTAGCAAGGCAGGAAATAGGTTCCTCGGGATTGGATATATAAACCAGTAAATCGTTAGTGTAAAGAGAAATCTTATGAATGGTCTCATTCACAAAAACCCCATAAATATCTTTAGCTTCATGAAGAGCCATAGCAGGGGGTTCTAATAGTAAATGAAATAACAAAGGACTTAATGGACAACCTTGTCTTGGCCCCGTGAAAACTGAAAAAAAGGCATTTACCATTAATAGTAATAACAGTAGCAATAGGAGTTTTATATATCATTCTAATCCAAATATTAAAATTAACACCAAAGCCAAATTTCTCTAAAACATTAAATAAATATTTCTATTCGACTCGATTGAACACTTTTTCAGCATCCAAAGCGATAACGCATTGTGGAGTTTTAAAAGAGGATGAATATATAATGTTAAGTAATCTCCAAACATTTGAAAAGGAATAATGACCCTTTATAAAGCCTGTTTGATCTTTAAAAATAATTTTACCCAAAATATTTTCCGACCGATTGGCCATTATCTTTGACAGACTCTTAGCATCAACATTCAATAATGAAATAGATCTTAATGTGGCACAATCAGTAGGATCTTTAACTTTTTTAAGAATTAAAGAAATAGAAGCTTCATAAAAAGTAGAGGGTAAATCACCTTTCACAGAAGAATCCTTAAGTGTTTCCAACATACATTGAGAAAGCAATTTCCCAAATTCAGTAATTTGGGCATCAAGATTTTTTTGATCCTCTACAGAAATTTGAGGAAAAGCAATCTTTCGTAAGAAAGCATTCATTTTAGAAGAATCTACTGGAGATTGAGATTTATAAAGTTCAGTATAAAAACCTCGCAAAATCTTACTAATTTCTTCATATTCCCAAACCAGGGTACCACCTTTCCTATGGATTTTCAAAATTTGCCTTTTGACTCTAGCTGTTTTTAATTGAGATGCAATCAGTTTGTTATCTTAATCTCCAAACATATAAAATTGGCTCTTTAGCTTAAGCAAGTAGCCTTCAATCAGATGAGTTAATAATAAATTATATTGTGTTTGGAGTTCCACCCTTTGTTTGAATAAATCAATATTAGGGAGATTGCATAAATATTACCGAAGTCTTAAATTTGTTTTGAAATCTTATCGAATTCTACTTTAGTCTGTTTTTTAAGCTTAGCTGAATAAGAAATGATCTGACCACGTAAAAATGCTTTAAATGTATCCCATATGACTA
Organism: Mobula hypostoma; assembly: GCF_963921235.1. Lineage (NCBI taxonomy): Eukaryota > Metazoa > Chordata > Chondrichthyes > Myliobatiformes > Myliobatidae > Mobula > Mobula hypostoma. The sequence continues at coordinate 19,806,712 of NC_086118.1, read as the reverse complement.
ATTTGGACGTACCCCCTATATCATTAAAAAGAAAAAAATACTTTTATCTGGGTTTCAAAGAAGCTGACAAAGTCAGAATTCTGCAGTAATGTCTGAGACAGGTGCCATGGTGGGCGGGCAAGAATGACATCATCAAATTCAAAAGACAAAGTCAGAGGCGCATGATCAGAATATTCCCAATAGTGTGATTGCTCTCTTCCTGTTTCTGACTTCCAGCCACACTGACTCAGTGTATGGTCCCTCCAGGATGTCCTCCCTTTCTGTAGCTTTGATATTCTTACTGATTAGCAATATCACTCCCCACCTCTTTTACCTCCCTCCCATCCCTTTGGAAGCATCAAAACTCCAGAAAATTTTGCAGCCTAGTGACAATCCCTGTAATGACCACAACATTGTAGACCACAACATTGTAGCTCCATGTGCTGATCTATGCTCCAAGTTCATCACCCTTGTTGCATTAATATAGTCTCTCAGCTACCTGGCTCCTGCAACTGAGGTTTGACTACCTCCTTCTATCTCCTATCTATCACCTCCTGAATGAACCAAAGCTCTAGTTCCCTAACATGATCTCCTGAATGAACCAAAGCTCTAGTTCCCTAATGTGATCTGTAAGATAATACCTTAAGATGGGGCCAGGGAACTATGGTGACGTGTTACAGGCAGCTTACAAAACTTCTAAATATACCTGTCCTGAACAACTCTCAATGTAATCTGCAACCTGTGATTTCCCTTTAAGTAAGGTACTTTTAAAACTTCATAATGAACTAATGATTTCACAATCTTCTGAATGACTCAGTGGATATAACTCTCAAGCATGCAGGTTCGGCACTCTTAAGCAGAAGAAGGAACAACACCATGCTGTAAGAGAGGGAGGAGGGGAAGACTCCAAGCCAGGCTAAAACACTGAGGCATGAAACTATCTCCACCTAGCATCTTGTTAGCAAATGTACAGTCGCTGGAGAATAAGGATGAGGGCCTAAGGGCAAGAGGGAGATGGGGAATTGCTGCACTCTCTGCTTCACAGAGACACTCTGGACAAGCCAGATACGTTGGAGACATCCTTACGAAATCCCACAACCCTTGAATCCCCTATGATTTCAGCCTCTGAAACTGGCATGAGAGTATCCTTTAAGAAGGTGATCCAACAGAAACCAGATGGAGTTCCTTGCGGAGTACTAAAGACCTGTGCTAATCAACTGGCTGGAGTTACCAATATCTTCAACCTCTCATTTCGGCAGCCTGAAGCAGCCACCTGCTTCAGGATGGCTTCTATTATACTGGTGCCAAAGAAGAATGTGGTAACCTGCCTTGAAATGCTTTGAGAGGTTGGTGATGAAACGCATCAACTCTTGCCTGAGAAGTGACTTGGATCTGGTCCAATTGCTTACTGTCACAACAGGTCAAAAGCAGATGTCATTTCATGAGCTCTACACTTAACCCTGTAACACCTGAACAGTGAAGATACATACATCAGGATGTTCTTCATTGACTACAGCTTGGCAGTCAATACTATCACCCCCTCAAAGGTAATCAATAAGCTTCAGGAACTGTGCCTCAATATCTCCCTTTTCCAACTAGATCCTCAATTCCCTCACTTGCAGACCCCAGTCAGTTTGAATTGGCAACAACATCTCCTCCACAATCTCCATCTGTACAGATGAAGGCTGTGAGCTTAGCCCCTTGTTCTAGTCACTTTTTACTTGTGACTGTGAGGCTAGGTACAGCTCCAATGCCATATTCAAGTTCACTGATGACCTTATTGTCACTGGCTGAATCAAAAGTGGTGATGAATCAGCATGTAGGAGGGAGATTGAAATTCTGGCTAAGTGGTGCCACAAAAGCAACCTCTTACTGGATGCCATCTATGCCAATGAGCTGACTATGGATTTCAAGAGGAGGAAACCAGAGGTCCATGAGCCAGTCCTCACTGGGGGATCAGAGATGGAGAGGGTCAGGAATTTTAGATTCCTCTGTGTTATTATTTCAGAGGATCTGTCCTGTGTCCGGCACGTAAGTGTCATTATGAAGTAAGCATGGTAGTGACTCTTCTTTCTTAGAAATTTGTGAAGACTTGGCATGTCATCTTAAACTTTGACGAACTTCTATAGATGCGTAGTGGAGAGTTTATTGACTGGATGCATCACAGCTTGAAATGAAAGTATCAATGCCCTTGAATGGAAAAGTCTACCAAAAGTAGTGGATATTGCCCAGTTCATCACAGGTGAAGCCCTCCCCAGCAATGAGTAGATCTACACAGAGCACTGTCACAGGAAAGCAGCATCTATCATCTCGGACCCCCACCATCCAGGCCATGATTTTTCTCTCTGCCATCAGGAAGAAAGTACAGGAGCCTCAGGATCCGGACCACCAGGTTCAGAAACACTTATTACTCCTTAACTATCAGGCTGTTGAACCAGAGGGGATAACTTCACTTGCCTTCACTCGCCCCATCACTGTACAGTTTCCGCAACCTATGGATTCACTTTCAAGAACTCTTCATCTCATGTTTTCGATCTTTATTTATTATCATTTGTTCTTTCTTTTTGTGTTTGCAGAGCTTGTTATCTTTTGCACATTGGTTATTTGTCCATCCTGCTGGTTGGGTTCTTTCATCGATTCTAATATGGTTCTTGTATTTACTGTGAATGCCCAAAAGAAAGTGAATCTGAGGATTGTATACGGTGATAATAAATTTACTTTGAACCTGAGCTTGGAACTTTGAATTTGAATATAGAAAAACTGGCTGCCAATATCTGCAGAGAAGTGTTACAAAAATTGCAGTGAAATAAGCTAATGGAGCATAAGATTTAATTGTTGTTGAGGGATAAGTGTTTGTCAGAAGACGAGGAGATAGGGCTATGCTATAAAACCTATTCCAAAAGATTCCACCTATAACAGTTCCAACTCTCTCTCATTACTACCTTGAAATATCAGCCAGATTACTTCCTCAAATCTCTGAATGTGGCTTCAATCCATTTCTTTGTTACTTAGAAGCAAGAGTGCTCTTCCAAAGCATGTCAATATTAGTTGACACCTATAAATTTTTGCAGTTCCATGCCACCTGTGATCTAGATTTAAAACATAGTTTCTGGAGGCTTCATTAAAGAGTTGTAATCGAGAAGCTTAATGAAAAATAAAATCATTTTATCCTTTTTTTTCAACTGTGCAGACCTTCAAAAACACTTTTTAGCCACTGGTATGCTTTTGGACTGTAGTTAGTGTTGTGTTGTCAAATATTCTTGTATTAGAAATGAGTGATTTCTTCAGCTATTAGGTGGTCTTTGGGGTGAAGGTAAGATGCTTCCGTTCAGATTCTATGTCATCTGAGCTAGCTGATGAGACCAATGTGAGACCAGAATAAGTGGGCAAGGAGATACTTAGTGGGGTACTGGGGAAGATTCTGTTCTTGGGTCACTTATTCTGCCCAATTAGATTCAGTGGCTATTCCATTCTGAAACTTGAAAAATTTGCTTTAGGTAATCAATGTCTTGGAAGCATACGGGTAGGTGAAAATAAGTCATACCTCTTAGATCCTAAGCTTTCTCTCAAGTTTGGGGACTTGATGGTAAAGCACCTTTTTTCCCTGCCTGCCAAAGACTGTCCTGTTGTACTGGAGGTGAAGGTAAATTTCATCATTAATGTCTATGCTCATGAAGAGCTGGGTCCCTAGTTGTGAGAAGTGGTCAATGTTTTCTGGAGCTCTGTCATGGAATTCTTCTGTCTGTGGGTCACGTGACAGATAGCAATATGGTTCAGTGGGGAGATGTTTGTAGAGGATCTTGTATCTGACAGAATCATTCAATGAACAAATTAGTAATGATTTGGAACATAAATAAACATAGGCTTATGCAAACATTGGACTTTGCAGCATGATACCGTGGTGAGTAACCTTGCTTCGGGAGTAATATGACATAGGCCGTGCACTTGCTCAATTGTTCAGTACTTAGCTCCACAGTAGTAAGAGTGGAACATGATTGTCACCATATTACAATTAGGGTCATAGAGTCATTGAAAAATATAGTACAGAAACAGGCCCTTTGGCACATTTAGTCTAAATTGCTTAGTCCCGTCGGCCAGCATCCAGAGCACAGCCATTCATTCCCTACTATCTATGTAGCTATCGACCTCTCTTAAACTTTGAAATTGAATTCCAAGTGAAAGATGTGGAGCAGTATCATCCACTAAACATTGGCTTTTTGGAATTCACAGTGGACTTTGACTTCTTCAGTCAGAATTAATCTTTTTAAATTTTGGCTACCCTCAGAAATTTTCTCCAGCTTGCTACATGGTGACACACAAGTCTGTTTTAACTAACAGGTCCAGAACTAGCCAGATCTCTGTATGGACTTCTGACAAGTAAGACTACATCATTTCACCAACACTTCTCTCAACTTTTCTCACCTCGATACTGAACTTCACTTACATGTTAAAAATACTTTACACCACAATTCAACTTAAAACATTGGAGTGGAACAAAATTAGAAGAGCTCAAAATATACAAAAGAACATCGTAACAACGTGTCTGTGAAAGTTTAAACCACATTCAGATGAGTCTGTCAGCTAACTGCATTACAATCTTCAGGGCCATAATCAGTCTTTCACTCTCTGAAAACATGCTCATTAAATCAGTGAAAGGGACATCCACTTAATTTTGATCAAAACACATTGGTAAATAATGCACACTGTTTACGTTTTGTGACAGCACATCCAAATGCTCTTACTGTTTGCCTAATCAGACAGTCTCAAAGGACTTTTAAAATAACTTACAAAATATATTTTATATAGAACACATATGCAATTAGGATTGCTCCCAAGGCTGCATGTTTTATGGAGAAGAAAACATAAGAAACAAGTAATTTCCCTTACATATTGGAGGCTGACCTGTTAGATACTATTATGAGTATGAATCCTTTGCTTAAGGGTTCTATTGGAAGAATTTATTATTTATTAATACAATGGGATAAGCGTCCTTTGTCTAAGATTAAACAGGATTGGGAAAAGGAACTTAATTTGACTTTTATGACGGAGGATTGGATATGGATATTGAAGTTGGTTAACTCTTCTTCAATTTGTTCTAGCTATTCATTGATTCAATTTAAAATTGTACATCGTTATCATTTGACAAAAGAGAGACTTTCTAAAATCTTTCTTAATGTTGATAGTCATTGTGATAGATGTAAAACTGAGATAGCTACACTGTCACATGTTTTGGTCTTGTTCTATATTGGAACAGTTCTGGAAGTCGGTTTTCTCAACAATTTTTAAAGCACTTAATATTAATTTACAACCTAATAAATTAACTGTGCTTTTTGGAATAGTTCCTCGAAATATTCATGGTATTTCTGTGTCTGACCGACATGTTATTGCATTTGTTACATTGATAGCTCGGAGGGCCATTTTGTTGAAGTGGAAGGATACATCAGCTCCCACTTTGTCACAATGGTTCTCTCAAGTGATGCTATGTCTTAGTTTGGAGAAAATTAGAAGTCGAACCTTTGAACCTTTTTTTGATTTTGAGAAAAGATGGGGCTCATTTGCTCGTTATTATCATTTGAGTTAATTGATACAATTTTTCCACGATCTAATTGCAAATTCTTTTAGTATATTTTCTTTTCTTGCTGGCGGTTTGATGTTTATTTTTAGAAGCTTTTTGTATGACGCATGGCTCTGGGGTTGTACACCTAATGGGTTCTCTCTTTTTTCCCTCACTTTTCTGCTCAGTAAGTTTTTTTTTGTTATCACAAAATTTTGTTTTCAATCTTTAAGATGATGGTTTTTTTTGAGACATTGTAAGTGTTGTTGCTTCGATGTTCTCATGTTATTTTTCCTATATATGTACAATAAAAAGATTTGAAAAAAAAGAAACAAGTTGGTTCCTACCAGGAGGAGGCTTATTTTCCAAATGGGAGTTTAACATTTCCGAGAAAATGAAAATATAATCCTCTTCATTTTTTATGTTTTGAAATATGTATACTCCCAGATCAATTATTTGCATGTATCACAATATATATCCTCTGAGAGAGTTACCTTGGAGTCACCACATCGTCATTTTGCAGTCTGGACCCTTGAGTTCACTGCTGTCATTGATAAATAGGGCTTGGCTTAAAGTTGTAAATAAAATGCTTGGAATGTTTGTGCAAATGAACAATAAGCTTTTGAATGAGGTTATTCACTTAAAAGCAAATAAATAATGTATTAAATGCTTAAAAACTACATTCTGCGGGATAAATTGTAATATGTATTGCACTGAAGGTGAGAAGCAACCAGATTTAAGCTGCAGAGGATCTGTTAAAAAGATGATTAGAAAAGGATTATGATAGAATGCAAAGAATCTCCACTAGAATGGTACTAGGAATAAGGGTCTTAAGTTAAATGAGAAGAAAAATTGAGATGATACTACTAAGAAGTTTAAGAGATTACTTAATCACAGCTCAAAATTATAGGAGGTTTTGCAAATGACTGCTACTAGTGACCAAAGATGAATTTATCAGGAAATAAATTAGAGGAGGAATGAGGAAAAATTATTAAGATCTGAAACACTCAAAAAAGTGATGCAATTCAATCAGAAGAACTTCGAAGTAATATTAGGATGTGTACTTGAAAAGGATTAAGCATGGGGAAAATCTACAATGTGGGAGAAGATTGAACCACTTTTGCTAAATACTGGTGCAGCCTCCACCTTAGCATTCTGTGATTTCATAAAGGTGAAGATATGGAGAATGTTTTTCATACTCAATGAAGTAATCTTGAATCCACAGACTGAATAGGTGTTAGGAACAAATTCTGAAGTTTATTTTAAATTGCAATTAATTAAAAGCATGAACAGCAAACATTTGTACAGAAATTGGAACAATGGTGGGGTAGGGCTGGGGAAATGAAATGAGGTTAAGTGAAAAGCTCTCTCACAGAGCCGGCACAATCACATTCACAATCACAAGCCTCGTGTGATTCCATAAATTAAGTAAGATCCGATATAATAGGACAGAATACTAACTTTCAAAGACTAGAGAACAATGATAAATTAAGATTAGATAATCTATTCTTTTAATGTCAGCTAGCCAGAAAACACTATATTTCTCTGTACTGTTACCATTTTTGTTCACTATGCCAACTCAAGGAGATATACATTATCTGAGCAGTTATCATCTCAGAATATAGGATGAATCTGGTTGAAATTTCTCAGCACATATTTAAAAATATTAATTGAGGATAAAATGCAAGACTGATTATAAGATTATGTGGATTATAAAGTTGTAAACCAAAAAGAAATATTTATTGTCCATAATTGCACTCAGTGCTACAAGAGCTATCAATACTAATATACTACAGAATCTTCAAAGAATGAAAGAGAGGCACTGAATGTGTGATGCGATGGAGAGGTGCATGGGCTGGGTTATGAAAAATAGGGACAAGGCCCTGTAGGTTCTGTGGTTCTCCTATCTATTATGCCCACGATGTTGCATGTGGAAAAGTAGACCTTACCAGCACAAACTTGCTTCCATAATATTCTTCAACTGCAGCAATTTGGGTGTAGGGATGGTCTGAGTGAAAGTGGGGTAGGGGCAGCCTGGAATAATGATTTTGATAAGTCTAGAGACCTCAAGGGTAGATACTACAGTGAAGTGGTTATGTTTTGTGAGTCTTAAGAGGAGGCAGGTGGATGCCTGGAATTGGGGTAGAGTAGTGAGCTATGGTCTTTTAAATTGAAAAGTTAGAAAGATTATTCTTCAAGGAAGATACCTTGTACTTTTTGATGTCAATCTAAATAAGTCTGGATGTACCTCATCATATCCCCTCTAGTTAGGCCTATTTAGAGCCTGGTATATGCAGTAGAATTTAGCATGCCAGTTATGCATCTTCATAAATGGGCTGCATGCTGATTAACAGCATAGAGATGCTTACCATCCTGTCTGGCTATGAAGTTTAGAGACAAGGAAATCCTGGATTTAATATTCAGAACCATGTTGTGCTGACACAAAGTCCCCATCAATTAGCTCTGATAAAACTCACTTGATTAACATTAAAAATATTGTGTTATATGAGAACTTGCAGGCTAATATCTCTTATGCATGCTCACAAAGCCACAGATGAAAAATGTAGTTCTGTACATATCGGGAAAGGCTCCAAATTGCAAACATTTTCCCGAGCAAAGTTGTTAATTGTCAGTAAAATCTAGTTTACACCTACACCAGAAGGCAAATTGCTGTAATAATTTTATGTTTAAGAGATAGGAGCATGTGAAGGTTAATTATCTGTTTGAAACATTGTTGTGCAATGCGTGGGAGACATCAGATGGTGCTGGGTTTGACACAGTGTAATTGTTTGATATGCAGGAACAATAACAGGCTTAAGTTTCCATCATATGGTGAGTTAATGTACATTAGGGAGAAATATAGCAAATAACATTTCAAAGTTCTGGTCTCACTCTGAAGCTCAGAGAATCACATATTAGAACAAGACTATCTGAGAAATACTTCATACTTTATACTTTATACTTTATTGTCGCCAAACAATTGGTACTAGAACGTATAACCATCACAGCGATATTTGATTCTGCATTTCCCACTCCCTGGATTACAAATATTAAATATTAAAAATAGTTAAAATTAGTAAATATTAAAAAATAAATTATAAATCATAAATAGAAAATAGAAAAATGGAAAGTAAGGTAGTGCAAAAAAACCGAGAGGCAGGTCCGGATATTTGGAGGGTACGACCCAGATCCGGATCAGGATGCATTCAGCAGTCTTATCACAGTTGGAAAGAAGCTGTTCCCAAATCTGGCCGTACGTGTCTTCAAGCTCCTGAGCCTTCTCCTGGAGGGAAGAGGGACGAAAAGTGTGCTGGCTGGGTGGGTTGTGTCCTTCATTATCCTGGCAGCACTGCTCCGACAGCGTGCGGTGTTAAGTGAGTTCACGGACGGAAGATACCACTGCAATATTTTAGAGATGGTTATAGAACAATAGTAATACTTACATCTGCTGCTATTTATTGACTATAAGCACAACCATACCCTCAATTCTAATCTAAAAGCTCCAAAACCTGGACCTCTATATCTCCCTCTGCAACTGGATCCTTAACTTCTTCATTGGGAGACCACAGTCTGTGGAGATTGTAAATAATATCTCCTCCTTGCCGACAATTAACACTGGTGCAGCTTAAGGACGCATGTGTAGTCCTCTGTTTGACTTTCTCTAAACTCACAACTGTGCGGTGAGGCACAGCTCAAATGCCATTCATAAATTTTCTGATGACACTATTACTGTTGGCTGAAGGTGACAAGGAGGGATACAGGAGTGAAACACATCAGATGGTTGAGTGGTGTCGCAGCAACAACCACGCACTCAACATCAGTAAGACCAAGAAATTGATAGTGGGCTTCAGGAAGGAGAAGTCGAGGGAACACGCACCAGTCTTCATTAAGGGGTCAGAAGTGGAAGGGCGAGCAGTTTCAAATTCCTGGGTGCTATCATCACTGAAGATCTATCTTAGGTGCAAAATATTGATGCAATTGCAAAGAAGGCACAACAGTGGCTATATTTCATTAGGAGCTTGAGGAGAATTGGCACTCACAAATTCCTACAAATGTAAGGTGGACAGCATTCTAACTGGTTGCATCAATATCTGGTGTGAGGAGATATTGGACAGGATTGGAAAAAGCTACAAAAATTTGATTGCTTAGCTAGCTCCATCCTGGGTACTAGAAACATAGAAACATAGAAAATAGGTGCAGGAGTAGGCCATTCGGCCCTTCGAACCTGCACCGCCATTTATTATGATCATGGCTGATCATCCAACTCAGAACCCCGCCCCAGCCTTCCCTCCATACCCCCTGACCCCCGTAGCCACAAGGGCCATATCTAACTCCCTCTTAAACATAGCCAATGAACTGGCCTCAACAGTCCAGAATAGCCTGCTCTCTAGTTGGTTCCTCGACATGTTGGTTCAAAAAACCATCCCGCATACATTCCAAGAAGTCCTCTTCCTCAGCACCTTTACCAATTTGGTTCACCCAGTCTACATGTAGATTGAAGTCACCCATTATAACTGCTGTTCCTTTATTGCACACATTTCTAATTTCCTGTTTAATACCATCTCCGACCTCACTACTACTGTTGGGTGGCCTGTACACAACTCCCATCAGCGTCTTCTGCCCCTTAGTGTTACGCAGCTCTACCCATATTGATTCCACATCTTCCCGGCTTATGTCCTTCCTTTCTATTGCGTTAATCTCTTCTTTAACCAGCAACGCCACCCCACCTCCCCTTCCTTCATGTCTATCCCTCCTGAATATTGAATATCCCTGAACGTTGAGCTCCTATCCCTGGTCACCCTGGAGCCATGTCTCTGTGATCCCAACTATATCATAATCATTAATAACAATCTGCACTTTCAATTCATCCACCTTATTACAAATGCTCCTTGCATTGACACATAAAGCCTTCAGGCGCTCTTTTACAACTCTCTTATACAATTATGTTGAAAAGTGGCCCTTCTTAATGCTTGCCCTGGATTTGTCGGCCTGCCACTAGCCTCATAAGAATCCAGGACAGCTTCAAAATGTGATACCTCAAAAAAGCAGCATCCATCACAAAGGACCCCCACCACCTAGGATACACCCTCTTCTCAGTGCTGCCATCCAGGAGAAGGTACAGAAGTCTGAAGACACACACTCAATGTGTCAGGAACTGCTTCTCCTCTCCACGATCAGATTTCTGAATGGACAGTGAACAGTGAACCCATTAACAGTTCCTCAGTATTATCTTTTTGCATTACCAATTTAATGTATTGTATATACTGTATATATGTATATCTTTATTATAATTTATAGTTTTTATTACTATGTATTGCAATATACTGCTGCTGTTAAACAACAAATTTCACAACATATGAAAGTGATATTAAACCTGATTTTAATTCTAATTCTAGGTTATGTGCTGAGACTATACATATTATAAGCCCGTGCAATTGCATAGGGTCCTGATAAAAACAGCATTTAGAATACAGTGTACAGGTCTGGTCTCCCTAACCTTGAAAAGATATACTTGTATTAGAGGAACTGCAACAAAGATTTATCATATTGATTTCTGAAGTGGAGATATTGTCCTGTGAGGTTAGGTGGACCGACTCTGTAAACCTTTGAGGTTAGAAAGATAAACAGTGGTCAGATTGAAGCTCAAAATGCTCATCGTGTTGAGAGGGTCAATACAGGGAAGTTGTTTCCCTTGGTTGGGATGTCCAGAAAGAGCAGTCATAATCTCAACTAAGGGACTGGTTATTCAGGACAGAGATGCAAAGGATTTTCTTCATTAGAAGGGTAGTGAATCTACGGAAGGTTGTGGTGTCTCTTTCGCTGAATACATCCTATATTGATAGATGTTTGGACATGAGGGGAATCAGAGGATTTTGGATTAGTGCAGGTGCTGAGGTGAAGAACTTATCTTGATCTCAGTTAAAGACAGAGCAGGTAGGATGAGCCAAATGTCCGACTGGGTTTTATTGTTCTTAAAATGTCCTGAGACAGGAGCACTATTGAACACCAGCAGCTCGTGTGGAAGAGCTATTAGGACGAATGACTACAAGCTTGTTTGGAAATGATTAGTTTTAAGAAGTAGCTGAAAGAGTCAAGCTGGAACAGTGGAGATTTTGAATGAATTCCAGATGTCACAGACTTGGCAGCTGAAAGAAAGGATGTTACTTGTGGAGTAATGGCAATGTAAAACAATTAATTATACTGAAATCATTGGTACAAATTTATTGATCAATAATTCACCATCAATATGCAGTTCTTCCTGAAAATTTTAAGTAACATGAAAATGAAGGATGTATCTGTTTTTCAAATCTGACAATCTTCTAATAATTTCAATTAATTGAATTGGGCTGTTGGCTCTGTGGAAGACACCTTAAATTTTAACAGTGGAACTAAGGACGGTAAACTATAAAAGAAAAAAAAATACATAAATAGTGAAATAAGGTTCTTTTACAGTGAAGTGGATTAGCAATGAAAACAAAACTGAGAAGTGAGTAAGAAGAGGGAAGAATTTAAAAAGAATTAGAAGGCAAAATTAAAGAGCAATAAAAATGGAAGACATGTATAGGGCAGAAATAGAGTAGAGAACAAGGCAAATTATTGGCATAAAAATAAAGCCTTGTATATTGCCTTGTACTCAATAGAGGATCAGCTATTCTGGGTCGAGTATTCTGCAATGAACCAGAATTGATTAGAGAGCTCAAGGTAAAAAAACCCTTCGGGGCAAGTGGTCATAATATGATCAAATTCACCCTGAAATCTGAGAAGATAAGGTCATATGTATCAGTATTGGAGTGTTGTGAAGGGAATTACAGAGGCAGGAGAGAGGAGTTGGCCTGAATTGATTGGAAAAGAGCACTGGCAGTGATTATGGTAGAACAACAATGGCTGGCCTTTCTGCAAGCAATTTGGAAGGCACAGGATATATACATCCCAAAGAGGAAGAAGTATTCTAAAGGAAAGATGACACAACTATGACTAACAAGAGAAGTCAAAGCCACCATAAAAGCCAAGATTTCCTCAAGGGAAAATCTTGCCTGAGAAATCTTTTGGAATTCATCGAAGAAATAACAAGCAGGATAGACAAAGGAGAATCGGTTGATGTTGTGCACTTGGATTTTCAGAAGGCCTTTGGCAAGATGTTACACATGAGGCTGCTTAACAGGCTATAAGCCCGTGGTACTACAGGAAAGATTCTATCATGGATAAGGCAGTGGTTGATTAGCAGGCGGCAAAAGGTGGGAATAAAAGGAGCCTTTTCTGGCTGGTTGCCGGCGACTAGTGGTGTTCTACCGGGGTCTGTGTTGGTGCAGGTTCTTTTTACGTTATGTGTAAATGATTTGGAAGATGGAATTGATGGCTTTCCTGGAATGTTTGCAGACAATAGGAAGGTTGGAGGAGGTAGTTTTGAGGAAGTGGAGGAGGCTACAGAAGGACTTAGACAGATTAGGAGAATAGGTAAATAAATGGTAGATGGAATACAGTGTTGGGAAGTGTTTGGTCATGCACTTCAGTAGAAGAATGAAAGGATTGACTATTTTCTAAGTGGAGAGAAAGTACAAAAAAATTGAGGTGCAAGGGGACTTGGGAGTCCTTGTACAGGGTTCCCTAAAGGTTAATTTGCAGGTTGAGTCTGTGGTGAGCAAGGAGGATGCAATGTTAGCATTCATTTCAAGAGGACTAGACTATAAAAGCAAGAATATAATGTTGAGACTTTATTAAGCACGAGTGAGGCCTCACTTGGAGTATTGTGAGCATTTTTGGGCCCATATCTTAGAAAGTATGTGCTGAAACAGGAAAGGGTTCAAAGGAGGTTCACAAAATGATTCCAGAATTGAATGGCTTGTCATATGAAGTCATTTGATAACTCTGGGCCTGTATTGTCTAGTATTTAGAAGGATGAGGTGGTGACATCATTGAAACCTATGGAATGGTGAAAGAACTTAATAGAATGGATGTGGAGAAGATGTTTCCTGTGGTGGGAGAGTCTAAGACCATAGGGCACAGCCTCAGAATAGAGGGACATCCTTTTAGAATGAAGATTTGAAGGAACTTCTCTAGCCGGAGCGTGGTCAATCTGTGGAATTCTTTGCCACAGGCAGCTGTGGAGGACAATTCTTTTTGTATGTTTAAGGCAGATTGTTCAGGGCACGAATGGCTGCAGGGAGAACGTAGAACATAGAAATCTGCAGCACATTACAGACGCTTTGGCCCAAAATGTTGTGCTGATGCTGTAACCTACTCGAGAAACTGCCTCGAATTTCCCGAGGGCACAGCCCTCTATTTTACTCAGCTCCATGCACCTATCTAAGAGTCTCTTAAAAAACCCTGTTCTATCTGCCTCTACCACTGTCACTGGTAGTGCATTCCACGCACCCACGGCTGTCTGTGTGAAAAACTTACCTCTGATATCCCCCTTGTACCCATTCCCAAGCATGTTAAAACTATGCCCCCTCGTGTCAGCCATTTCAGCCCTGGGAAAAAGCCTCCGGATATCCACATAATCAATGCCTCTCATCATCTTATACACCTCTATCAGGTCAGCTCTCATACTCCATTGCTCCAAGGAGAAAATGCCAAGTCCAGACAACCTATTCTCATAAGGCATGCTTTCCAATCCAGGCAACATCCTTGAAAATCTCCTCTGCATTCTCTCTATAGTACCACATCCCTCCTGTACTGAGGTGACTAGAACTGTACACAGTACTCCAAGTGGGGTCTAACTGGGGTCTTATATAGCTTTAACATTACTTAACAGCTTTTGAATTCAATCCCGTGGTTGACGAAGGCCATCACACACAACATATGCCTTCTTAACAACACTGTCAACCTGTGCAGCAGCTTTGAGTGTCCTATGGACACAGACCTGAAGATCACGCTGATCCTCCACTCTGCTAAGAGTCTTACCATTTATATTATATTCTGTCTTCAAATCTGACCTACCAAAATGAACCACTTCACACTATTTGGGTTGAACTCTATCTGTTACTTCTCAGCCCAGTTCTGCTATCAATGTCCTGCTGTAACCTCTAACAACCCTCCACACCATCCTCAACCCCCTCCCTACTTTTGTGTCATCAGCAAACTTACTAACCTACCGTTCTACTTCCTCATCCAGGTCAATTATAAAAATCACAAAGAGGTGGAATCCCAGAACAGATCCCTGTGGAGCACCGCTGGTCACCATCCTCCGTGCAGACTACAAACCATCTACAATCACCCTTTACCTTCTGTAGGAAAGCCATTTCTGGATCTACAAAGCAAGGTCTCCTTGGATCCCATGCCTCATTACTTTCTGAATGAGCCTTGCATGGGGACCGTTATCAAATGCCATACTGAAATCCAAATACAGTATATCCACTGCTCTACCCTTCATCAATGTGTTTTGTTACATCCTCAAAGAGTTCAATCAGGCTCATAAAGCATGACCTGCCTTTGACAAAGCCGTGCTGACTATCCCTAGTCAGATTATATCTCTCCAAATGCTCATAAATTCTGCCTCTCAGGATCTTCTCCAACAACTTGCCCACCACTGAAGTAAGACTCACTGGTCTATAATTTCCTGGATTATCTCTATCCCTTTCTTGAACAAGGGAACAACATTTGCAACCTTCCAGTCCTCTGGTATTTCTCCCATCCTAATTGATGATGCAAAGATCGTTGCCAGAGGCTCAGCAATCTCCTCCCTCGCTTCTCACAGTAGCCTGGGGTATAACTTGTACTGTCTCAATGACTTATCTAACTTTCAAAAGCTCCAGCACATCCTTTTTCTTAATGTCTATAAACTCAAGCATTTCAGTCCACTGTAAGTCATCCCCACAGTTGCCAAGGTCCTTTTCACTGGGGAATACCGAAGGAGGGGAAGGCAGGAGACTGGGGCTGAGAGGACCATGATGCAATAGTGGAGAGCAAATGAATGGTTGAAGGTGGTAGATTTTATGTTATTCACTTTTAGGATCTGAACTTTACTGGGAAGGTCAGCACTTACCGTGTTCCCTAATTAATTCTGATGCAGTGGTGGTCATTTGCTTTCTTGAGCTCTCTGGTGAAGTGTTCCTCTGGTGCTACTGGGGTGGGAATTCTATGATTTGAACTTCATGAAAATTATGGACTAGTGATGTATTTCCATCTGAAGATGCCATGCAGATTGGAGTAGAAAATGCAAGTGGAGATGTTTTCCTGAACTTGTTTCCCTCTTCTTTCATAGTGGAAGAATTGATACCAATCGCTAACTTATCCTTATTGATGACCAACCATTTGGAGCTGCACGCCTTACAGCAATTAGAATTTACCATTTTACCTCTGTCATGTAGATGTTGGAAAGGCTGTGGGGAATCAGAAGATCAATTACTAAGAGCAAGGTATCAATATCTGATCTGCTTGGTATCAAGTGTAGACTGCATAGAACGTCACACTTTCTGGTCAATAGCTTCTGGTATATTGATGGTGATAGAATTGAAGATGGGAATGTCAAGGTGAAGTGCTATGATGTTTTCTGTTTGGAGATGGTTGACTAACACCTACGTGGCATGACATGTTACTTGTCACTATATTGTTCATGTCTTGAAAAGAGTTGGCACAGATTGTTTCTTAATTGAGGAGTTAAGAATTGTACAGAACATTTTGCAGTCATCAATAATATTTCCAGTTTTTGATCTAATAATGGCTCGTTTGTCATTGACAGAAAGTTAGCAGTGAAGTTTTGTATATGAAGTGATTATTATTTTATTCTTGTTGTTTTTTTTTGACTGGTTTTATCTTTAAAAACCTGCCAGCTGATTTCACATACACATTGAATAAGTTTGCTAGGGATATAAAAGACAGCAACAAAAAAATTAAATGATCATACAGGCACACAATCTGCACAGAGATAACTGATGTTCTTTAAAACACAATTAATTCAATTCTTCACAGAATGGATAGCTAAGAAGAATTATTCTGTGTTTACAAGATGTAAACAATCCACTTAGTTAGATGTTCTTTTCTGGTGTTTACCCTTCCCACAAGACTCCTCGAATTAACCATTTTCTATAATTTTTTCAGCTTTCTGGAACTGTCATCACTTGCAAGGTAAATATTGATTTTTTTTTCGGAAGGTAGTGGTAAGCTATCATATTGCACTGTTCTGGTCCCTCTAATGAAAGTAATCCCACCATACTGTAGCGTAAAGAGTTCTGGGACCTAGATTCAATTACAAACAATGACAATGATATATTTGCAGATCAGGATCATGAAAACATGTAGGTAGTTGAGCTCACATGTATCTAATGTATCTGCACTTCTTGGTGGAAGAGTTGATGAAAGAATAGACAGTAACTACAATGCATGTTATGGTGGGTAACTATTGTGCACTAGTGGTAGAGAAAATGAATATTTACATTGGTGGATATGGTATCACTTAGCTGGACAGTTTTCATCTTGTATAGAGTGAAGTTTCTTGAAAGTTGTTAGTGCTACACTCAGGAAAGTGGAAAGTTGACGGTGCCTGGAGGTTTATGGCAGGGAGTTTCTCTCTTTTGCCGCCTGCTATCGGGGACTCGGGGACTTTTAAGACTTTATTTACCGTGCCCATGGTTTGTTCTTCATCAAATTATGGCATTGCTTTGCACTGCTGTATATGTTATAATTATGTGGTTCTGTCAGTGTTAGTCTTTGGTTTGTCCTGTTCTCTGTGATATCACTCCGGAGAAACATTGTATCATTTCTTAATGCATGTATGTGTACGGGGTCTTTCTTTTTTTTGTATGTTAAATTTAAAATGGCTTCTTTGTTATGTTATACTGGGGAATGCTTCTTTGTTATGTTAAATGCTGAGAAAGTCTCTAGCTAGACATTTGCTTGGGTTATTAGAGACAGCAGGGTGCTATTAGCCAATGGGTGTTCATGTATCGTTTTGTTTTCGGATGATAATGCTGTCTCATATGACTGGGGACGGGGTTTTGTCGGGGAGTTGGGGGAGAGACGGGGAGGACGGCGGACGTGCGGAAGGGCTCCGGTCGATCACTCCGGGTGGTCCAGAGCTGTGAGTCAACAGGATTCGGGTGGTCGTCAGGAATTGAATGAGCTCCAACGGTTGCGCGCGAAGAACTTGGACTTTGATAAGTCTTGGCGCCTTTTTTTTCATTACTTCCTTTTCTGTATCGAATTTATATTAATGTCATAGAATTAGTACTATCTATAAAGCGTACTGGGTAAAACGTACTGGGTGTGCTGGCTGATGATTGATGTTTGGGATTGATTCGGGTGGCAACCGACTCCGTGGGAAGCGTTGAGGCAGGTGCTGGGTAGGTTTCCCCTAGACATATACGAGCCAATATAACTGAGCGTTACATATGCATTTCTAAATGACAATAAAAGAGGACTGAGTGTTCTCATAATCTAACCTAATATACCATCCTACTCTTGACTTGCGTCTTGTATATCATGGAAAGTCTTTAGGGTCCCAGAAGGCTTATCATTCATAAAAAGATATCTGGCTTCTGAACTTATCTTGTAGTCACAAAATTTATTTGGCTGGTTCCACTTGTGTGTCTAGGCAATGGTGACTCTTCTGAATATTGATGATGGGAAACTTTCTGATGCTGAAGTTACTGAATGCCAGAAGTAATTAGTCACATATTTTCATATGGAGGTAATCTTTTTTGGGCACTTTTGTAGTGTGAATGTAACTTGCTATTTATCAACTCATATCTGAATTTTTTTGAGCCTTAGTGAATGAAAGTGCTGCTTCATTTCCTCAAGATTGTGAATAGAACTGAATTTAACTGGCAGGAGGCAGAGATTAGGAATCAAATGAGCATTTTCTAGTTGGCGACAGGTGATTAGCGGAGTTCAGCAGGAGTCAGTGTTGAGACCACCTCTTTTCATATTATATATCAATGATTTGAATGATGGAATTGATGGCATTTTGGCCAAGTTTGCAGATGATACAAAACTAGGTTGTCGGGGCAGATAGTGCTGAGGGAGCTGGATGTCTATAGAGGAACTTAGTTGAGGAGAATTGGCAAAGAAGTGGCAGATGGAATACAGTGCAGGATAATGGATTGTCATGAGCTTCTGCAGAAGGAATAAAAGCATTGACTATTTTCTAAACATGGAGAAAATTCAGAAATCAGAGGTGCAAAGGTACTTGGGAGTACTTGTGCAGGGATTCTCTAAAGGTTAACTTGCCCGTTGAGTTGGTGGTAAAGAAGGCAAATGCAATGTTAGAATTCATTTCAAGAGGGCTAGAATATAAAAGCAGGAATATTATTCTGAGGTTTTATAAGGCATTGGTCAGACTGTGTATGGAGTATTGTGAGCACATTTGGGACTCGTATCGAAGTGAAGATGTGCTGGAGTTGTACAGGATCCTGAGGAGGTTCAGGAAAATGATCCCAGGTATGAAAGGGTTAATGTATGAGGAGCATTTGCTCGCTCTGGCTCTGTACTCACTGAAGATGAGAAGAATGAAGGGGGATGTCATTGAAACTTATTGAATATTGAAAATCCTAGACAGAGTGGACGTGATGAGGATGTTTCCTAGAGTGGGGGAGTATATGACCAGAGGGCATATCCTAAGAACAGAAAGACATCCTTTTAGAACAGAGATGGGGAGTAATTTCCTTGGCCAGTGGGTGGTGAATCAGTAGAGTTCATTGTCACAGATGTCTCTGAAGGCCAAGTCATTGGGTATACTTAAAGTGGAGGTTGATAAGTTCTTGATAGTAAGGGTGTCAAAAGTTATGAGGGAGAAGGCAGGAGAATGGAGTTGAGGGGATAATAAATCAGGCATGATGGAATGGTGGAGCAGACTCGATGGGCCAAATGGCCTAATTCTGCTTCTATGGATTACGGTCTTATGGACTTATAAGTGCAATCATTGGTGAACATCACTAATTCTGGCCTTACAATGGAAGGAAAGCCATTGAAGGTAGCTGACTTAGAACACTGCCCTACGGATTTTCCGAGGTACAAGAGTTTCTGTAGTTGCTGGAAAACCTGATGAACACACATAACATGGTGGAGGAGCTCAGCTGGTCAGGCAGCTTCTATGGAGGAAAATGAACAGTTGTTCTGCTCCCTTTCTTTCCAGTCCTAACGAAAGGTCTTGGCCCGATACACTGACTATTTATTTTCTTCATAAACTTCAAAAACTTAGTGTGTGTTGATCCTTTATTAGTTTCCTCATTTTCATCAGTTCTGAACAGTTATACTCCGATTCTGTTGGTTCTGGCTTACCTAGCTAGCTTGTGTCCTTGGCTCTAGGTAGCATACAAATAGACTACAGGTAGCATAACATTGTTTTTCTTTCAAATAAAGATAAAAGATTAGCTTTATTTATCACAAGTACGTGGAAACATAGAAACATACAGTGAAATGTGTTGGTTGCGCTACCAGTCCGAGCATGTACTGCGGGCAGCCCACAATGCTTTTGGCACCAACATGGCATGCCCACAACTTACTAACCCTAACCCATATGTCTTTGGAATATGGGAAGAAACCAGAGTAACAGGAGAAAACCCACCATGGTCACAGACAGTGGCGGGAATTGAAATGGTGCAGTTAAGCATGATGCTAACCATGTTGCTACAATGCCACATATACAGGTATGTTTCTGATATAATTCCCTTACTTTTTCCGAAATCAGGTAACTTTAAACCAGCTACAGCCAATTCCAGTCAGACACTGGGCTCAGGATATTTCAGCTCACAGACACAGTCAATTTTTTATAAGCCTGTGTTGACTCTTCTACCTTATCAAACAGCATCCCACAAGCAGCTTCTTGTTTGGAAATTATCTTTGATTTAACAAGTTATTGGTACATTATGACCACTTTCAATTACTTTAATTGAACGTTAGAATACAGAATATCAGTTCACAAAATGGTGGTCTCAAGAACAGTCTCACTAAACAACAGCCTCCATTTCTTCCATCACATGGTGAAAACAAACACATTTATTTTGTTTACTTGTCCACTATCCTTGGCTTGTTCTAGATTGTTGTTTTGCATATTTTCAGTTTATCCAGGCCAACTAATTGAGGTGTATGAGGAAATAAGAGAATTATCCACAAGATGGCTACTAGTAGAGGACTTCAAGATATTTTAAGCCCAAGAAAGTGTTTTTAATGATAGCATTTATGGGGTAAAGGTACTATATTCATTGCTAATTTCTGCTGAATATGTTTTTTTAAGTAATTAATGTGGTGGGATTGACATAGATCAGTAATGCTAACAGGATGAACATTGGTATGTGTTGTAGTTCGTTCTTGGATGCCTTAAATGGAGTTGGGATTGTTAGATTTTAGGATTGTAAAATGGTAAAGTTTTGTATCACATTTTGATTCTGTATCTACAAATGTCACCAGTAGGGGTACCTCCTATGTAGCTATCAGATAGCCTTGAATGGTAACAGTGTTCTCATTGAGACACGCATGTCTCTTCCATTTGGTATTAGTAAAACTAAGTCCTCTGTGCTGAGGCTTCCTTTGAAGTCTTAATGTTGGCTGTGTAAAAACAATCAGTTTTTAATTAATTTCAAGTGTTTGATTCTGGGCTCAGGAATTTTTCATTTTCATGCAGCAACAGTATTGTCTGTAATAAAACCAAAAACCAAAACCAACACGCAACGGTTCAGGCAGTACCTGTTCTATTCTTTTGCCAATCTATCCTTTTTGACAGAAATAGAGAAGATGGCAAGGGAAGAGCCGGAAATGAATTTTGCAAAACTGAGAGCAGGTGGAAACCAATGGTAAGAGTGGTGAAAATTCTGAGTTTGGTACATCATCAGAAGAATCAAAATTATTATTAAAAACATATTTTGAATAGAAGCACAATCCTCTAGCATTCTAGGAGTCAGCATTGTACATGGTTTCTTTAATGACATTAATCCATCCATTTATAATGACACAGTTCTATTTTAAAAGGAAATTAGGAACACTTGTCAATGGGAAGCAGACCAATTCACTTACACAAACCAATTCACCCATTTAAAAACAAAACTTTTGAAATATGCTGGTATGTGTTGACTCTAACTTTGCTGCCTTGTTCTGTTGTTTGAGGCAGATGCTTTCTATAGTAGCATTTGGAGATAATTGATCACTTGCGAAGCTGACTATAGCTGGGCTGGGAGTAAGACAGAGAGTTCTGAGCTTGAACTGTGAAACAGCTCAACATCAGTAGATAGTATCACTGTCACGCTTCAGTAAGTTTTTTATCATTCAAACTATATATATGCTAATTCAGATCCCTCATACTGTCAGCACCAGTAATTCCCTCACATCAGTTTCTCCCAATGACATCATTAGCACTCACTCATTTAAACACAAATTGACAAAAAGGTAGAAGACATCAATACAAGCAGGTACTGGAAATCAGAAATAAAGATAATACTCCTGGAAACAGTGTTGGCCAGGCAATTCTATGGAGAAAGATGTGTTAATGTTCCAGAGTGAAGTTGGAAAAACTGATACTAAAATTTAAGATATTGAGTAAAAGGGAAAGAAAAAACAAAGTTACAAGGAAACTCAGCATAACTTCAGGAACATCATCACATCTTCAGATTAATAACGTACAATTGCTGGAGAGCAAGCCGAAATGCAGTGGGATGAGGTCCCTTCTACCCAGCACCTTGTCAGCAAATGAGCAGTCACTGGAGAACAAAACTGAAGGCAAGGTTGTGGCGTCAGAGGAAAATGAGAGATTGTTGTGTTCTATATGTCACGTACCCCTTGACGGGTTAAAGAACCAGTGGAAATGGAAAACACTTTGGAGTCTGGTATTATTAATGGTATTTATTAGTAACTACGCAATACAGTAATATAAATTCAGATATATCAAACAGGTTAGCAAAGATTATATATATATAAGTGTGGAAATATGAAAACCAAGCTTCTTCAAACCTGGGGTAAAATGGATACAGTCTTACGATGATGAGTAAAAGGAATCAGTTCAATTCGTGGTATTGAGTTGAGTAGTGATGGAGAGAGAGAGGTCTGGTTCTTCAGGTGAGCTGGTGCCATCCATCTTCCCATTGTCCTCCGAAACTTCCAAGTTAGCCAAGCTTGACCAACTTAAGAGCACCGTCTTCAAGTGATAGTCTACCAACCCAGGCAAAGGTTAGACACACTGATAGACTCCACAGGGTTGCTCTTTCACGCACTATTAATCACAGATCGATCCTCAGTTCCACATTTGTGGGCACCTGAACAGGATTGTGGTAACTTCACCACACTTTAGTGCGTCTGCGTGTCCTGTGAAACAGGCAATTACGCTGGTTTAAATACTGTTGTGCTGAACACCAGCCGTCCATCAAGTAGCTCCTCCCTTCTCTCTCGGTAGGAACTCAGAAGCTGGCAGTGTCCTTGCAGAAATTCCAAAGAAACTGTGAGCAGTCTTCACCTCTCTCTCTCTTAATAACAAGGCGTTTGTGCTGTACAGCTGCACGCTCTCTCTCTCTTTTTAAAAACACAGTCCATAAGGGATAATTCAGGATATCATCACATATGTTTGAGTGAGACATGGCTTCCTTCTAGCATGCTAGATACAGCTATCAGACCTGAAGCATTTTTCGTTGACAGAATGGACTGAACTGTTGATTTAGAAAAGTCAAAAAGTTCCATGACAAACTCTCTGTGGTGCTCTGATGTGGCGGTTTTGTTGAACTCGTGTTCCCCTGACCTTGAGCACCTAATGGTCAAGTGAGTTCCAGTTTGTTTATCTCTGGAGTTCTCCTGCATAATCCTGACTGCAGTATGTATACACCAGTGGCTGACTATAATCAAGTACTCGCTGTCTCCAAACAAGAAACAGTTCACCCCATCACATTTCAAATAATATTCGGGGACTTCAAAGGGTTAGTTTGAAGAAAATGCTGCCCAATTACCATCAGCATATAACCTGCAACACCAGAAACCCTAACACACTAGACCACTGCTATACTAAGATGAGGAAAGTCTACTGTTCCATGCCCAGACGCGTTTCGGTAAATCTGATAACTCCTCCTACCGCCATACAGTAGAGGCTAAAGTGCAAAATTCCAGAGATTAGGACAACAAAGTGGTGGTCATGGGGGCAGAGGAACAGCTATAGGATTGTTTTGAGTCAGTGGACTGGGCCATGTTCAAGGACTCATCTGTGGATCTGAATCAGTACACCGTAGTTGTCACGGACTTTATTAAAACAGTTGTAGATGAGTGGGTCAACGCAGAGTCTTCCCCGACCAGAAGCTCTGGATGAACCATGAGATCTGAAATCTGCTGAGGGCCAGATCGGAGTTGTTAGGACAAATCAGAGGTGGTCATGAATCAACAGATAGGAGAGAGAGTGAAAATCTGATTGAATACTGCTGCAGCAACAATCTCCCACTCAATGTCATTAAAATCCAAGTGCGGATATTTGATGACAGGAGGAAGAAACTGGGTGCCCGTGAGCCAATCCTCATTTGGAGAACAAAGGATGAGAGGGTCAGTAGCTTTAAACTCCTTGGCATTAACATATCAGAAGTTCTATCCTGGGATCAGCATGAAAGTGATATCATAAACAAGGCATGACAGCAGCTCTGCTTAGAAGTTTGCATAGATTCGTATTTCACCAAAAACTTTGACAAGCTTCTGTAGATGCTGAGATTAGAGCATCCTCACTGGTTGCATCATGACCTGGTATGGGAATACCAATGCCTAGGAATGGAACAGTCTACAGCCCAATGCATCACAGGCAAGGCCCTCCCCATCACCGAGCGTAGTTACATGGAGTGTTGCCACAAGAAAGCAGCATCCATTATCAAAGACCTCCCCACTGTCCTGGACTTGCCCTCTTCTCACTACTACCATTGGGCAAGAGGCCTTAGGTCCCACACCACCAGGTTCAGGAACATTTATTACCCGACAACCACCAGGCTTCTGAACCAGGCTGCACAACTTCAACACTTCAACTCTGAACTGATTCTAAAACCTATAGATTTACTTTCAAGGACAGCTTCCAACTTATGTTTTGATTTTTTTTACTTGTACAGTTGGTCTTCTTTTGGTTTTGTCAATATTTGTTTGTTTATATAGATTTTTTTTTCATAAATGCTGTTGTGTTTCTTTTTTGCCTGTAAATGCCTCCAAGAAAATAAATCTTAAGTTTGTATATGGTAACATAGACGCCCTTTGATAATAAATTTACTTTGAACTTTAAACTTCGAGCTTTCCAGACTTAGCCCTGAGTTTAACAGCCTCATATAGGTTTGCAGCTGTTTTCATTTGTAGCTCTACAGACCCATCCTGCATTCTATTTTTTACCCCATTGCAATCATCTATCTTATGTTTTAATTATTGCTTTGTTCACATTTTTGTTCCACTCCTTTCCCTTTCTAGTAGCTACAGAACATTGGCTATCAACTCAAAGTCCAAAGTAAATTTATTATCAAAGTATGTATATGTGACTGTATAATACTTTGAGATCAATTTTCTTGCAGGCATTCACAGCAGAGCAATCACTAGTCACTCAACACTCAATCACTATGCTATTGAAACCTCATTATTATGTCTTGGGAGGTTTCCATAAATTCTACGTGTTAAACAAGCATGACCCAAAATTTTGCTGTAAACTGTGATACGTATTATAGGTGTACAAAGGTAATTGCAATTTACAAAACTGGAATAAGATCTAAAAAATTATGTGTTATTTCAGAGCAATGAACATATTTCAATTAATTTCTCATTTGTCTGTCACTTATATCTCAGTTTTAATGAAAGGTTATTGACTTGCTGCATGAACGTTAACTCTCCCTGTGCTGCCTGATCAGCTGAGGGCTACCTACATTTATTTTGTTTTGTTTTGATTGCAAAGAAATACCTGTGCGAGTTAGGTTCTTTATTTAGCATATTGAAGGTTGAAGGTGCCAATATTAGATTTCAATAATAAAGGACTTATTAAGGGTGGGGCTTGTAGTTGATGAGGCTTGTCAATGAACCCCAATAACCTTTCTCTATAGGGAAGATCCATAAAAGCACCATAGGCTGTTATGTACAGTTGTAAATGCTAAAGGCACCATTACCTACAAATAGACTTTACCCCAGTGCTTCATAAATTATAAAATAAAATAAACCTCCATTATTATTATGGCTTTAAGACTGGAATCAAACATCTGTAACCTAAAATATTTTTGATCTGAAGTTGCAGTGGATTCAATTTCTCTTATTCTTGTTGATAGGAGGTATAAAAATACTGTAAATTATGATTCTGTCTGGTAAAACTGAAGGTGGTTTTCCTCTGGGTATCTGTGACGCACGAATGATGTTTGCAACTTAAGCAATTTTTTAGGTTTATTACTATTTCCATAAAATGCTGATCTTTCCAAACAGATGCTTTGACTCCACTTACAAAGCCTCTTGTGTCAAATCTGTTGTGCCAACTGCAGTTAATTATGTGACTAAATTGAAACTTCCACACTGTCACAGTCGTTGCACAGAACGAATTGTCCCGGGGAGAAAAAAAGCCAAAGCCAACTGTTCTCAAAATCAAGAGAACAATATTTCATGCCATCAATTGGAAAGATGAATTGTTTAATCAAGACAAAGGTGTATTACCAGCTGTGACTATGTGACTATTCAAAAAGCTGTACCATAGGCAATTGTCCAAAATACAAGTTGTGTCTTAGTAGTTCTATATGCATCAGCTCTCTGAGCTAAATAATAGTGACACTTTTGCTGATATGAAAACTAATCACTCCACTGAAACAGAAAGGCAGTGTAAACTATCTTTCTCATAAGCAACATCCTAATTTATAATTTTAATTTTGTTCACTTTGAGAATGACAGTAAAATAATTGCAAGCAATTAAATAATATTATGAATGGGTTGTTAATATTGTTAAGCAATTGCTGGAGGTTTGGTTATGTTGAGGGTCATAGTGGTTTGGAGCTCATTGTCTGAAAGGAGGAGGGTAGATACGGATACCCTCAACACACTGAGACATACCGCAATGCGAACTTAAAGGGCTGTGGACATCTCTTTCTCAATGTGCGTTCACATGATTGACTGAATGGTCTTTGTTTGTTGTCCATGAATCTGTGAAAATAGTAAGTTCTTCTATGTGCCAGGAAACATATTACCCAACCATTCTTTCACTTCAATCAATGGAAATTTGTGACACACAGAACAGAAGGCCACTTCTGTTGCAATATCCATTGGCATTTTGTTGGAGAGTCCTAAATAAATCCAAAAGCTTACCCTTTCTTTGTAGGCCTATATCACTAACTTTCACGGATGCTGTTGATTTGCTTTCACTTTGGAAGAGAAGCAAGACACAAGAATGAAGGAATCAGTAAGTTTCCTCCAGGTGCTCTAGTTTCCTCTAACAGTACAAAGACATACCGGTTGGTAAGTTAAATGATCATTGTAAATTGTCTGTGATCAGGCGAGGATTTGGAGGATGGCTGGGTTGCATTTCTCAAAGGGCTGGAAGGGCCTTCTCTGCACTGTATAGTCATAGTCATAGTTATACTTTATCGATCCCGGGGGAAATTGGTTTTCATTACAGTTGCACCATAAATAAATAAATAGTAATAAAACCATAAATAGTTAAATAGTAAATGCAAATACCAGGAAATAAGTCTATCAATCAATTAATCAATAAGTAAAATAGTACTGCTATTTGCCTGAAAAGAAAGAGGAGGAATGAAGGCAAAGGTTTATTATTCAGGTTGGAGGAAGTTGCAGAATGGTGGCCTTTTGGACTAACTATTATAATTAGTGTTAAAATAAGTAACTCAATATCAAAACCTACTGAGAAGTCTAAATCAAGGGATATAGTTGGCAATGAGGAGGAATGTTGCAATATCCAGAAAGTACATTCGGAAAATAGTCAGTTTAATGGCAAATTGACTTGATCAGATATACATGAGGTGATCCACTCACCTTATTAGCAAAGATGTTAAAATCAAAACTGAATAAGATAGAAAAAAGACATCCAGAATTGTGTGTGAACTAATTAAAATAATAAATACCACTGACTGGAAAACAAAACAATTAGAAATGGAAGAAAAACATATGATTTATATTGAGAGATAGAACACAGAATTCAGAAATAATGCTGTCATGTTCCTCTTGTGTAATATCCTAGTCAGATTACAATTAAAGTGCTTTGTCTAATTTTGGTATTGGTTGCCATAAAAATGATCTAGATGTTCTGAAGAAACTGGAAAAATATTTACTAAAACGGGAGAAGAAATGAAATGTTAAAGCAATCAGACAAGATTAAAAATAGTGAGGATGTTTTTCATTAAAAAGTAGAAGCCTGAAGGTTCTTATAATAATGAAAAAGTTGTTGTGAAGAAATGTTTTTTACTTGTAAAGGAATCCAAAATTAGAAGGAATGAATAGAGGATAGTTAATGCTAAATACAGTAGGAAACTAAAGAAAATACTTTACTCTGAAAATTGTATGAATTTGCATAATGGCCCTACGAGAAATAATTGAGATGTATTGCTTAGATGTTTTCAACAGGAAACTGGATGATAAGGTTAGAAGAATAGTAATAGGAAGTTAACTTGAAAGATCGGTGTGAACCAGTTGAGAATGAGAATAAACTTGTGTGGATTATAAACTGCAAGGCACACACTACTTCTGCTATTTTTTTCTAATTCGTACATTAGGGTGCAAAATAAAAAGAAGGAAAGAATCAAAAATTGAACATAATGTTATAAAATCCTATATATTACTCATTATTTTCATTATTATATCCCACCAAATTTGTGCCATCTTTCAGAACAGCCCCATTCACTCTGTTTATTTCGCTGAAACATTTAAACTTTCACAAACTCTTTTTCCTGCCACCCATCAACAGTAAAGGTAATTTACAGTAGCCAGAGTTAAAGTAGAGTTTATTGTCATATGCATGAATACATATGTTCACTGGTGGAATGAAAATACTAATTTCCGCAACATCACAGACACATAGCATCAGATAAGCAGTATTCACAAGAAAAGCAAATATAAATTATGCAGAATTTTTACAAGAAAGAACACAATTAGAACAAAAAACCTAGCAATTTATGGCAGAGTGGTCAAGGTGCTCATAGTGCTGTTAAACTGTAGCCATTAGGGTTGTGCTAGTTCATTGAACTACAAAATGTTTGAAGGGAAACAGCTGCTTGAAATAGTAGTGTCAGACTTCAGGCTTATGTACTTCCTAAGAATTTGCTGATGACACAACTGTTGTTGAAGGAACCTCAGAAGGTGATGAGGACCCTTACAGGAGTGGGATAGGTCGGCTAGGTAAGTGGTGTCGCTATAACAACCTTGCACTCAACGTCAGTAAAACCAGGGAATTGATTGTGGACTTCAGGAAGATGAAGTCAAGGGAACACACACAAGTCCTCACTGAGGGGTCAGCAGTGGAAAGAGTGAGCCATTTCAAGTTTCTGGGTGTCAGCATCTGGGAATGTCTATAATGGGTCCAACATACTGATGAAGAAGGCACACGAATAGATATATTTCATTAGGAGATTAGGTATGCCACCAAAGACATTAACAAATTTCTACAGAAGTACCATGGAGAGCATTCTTAGTGGCTGTATCATGTCTGGAATAGAGGGGCCACTGCACAGGATTGGAAAAAGCTGCAGTGTGGTGACATCTCAGCCAGCCCCATCATGGGCACAAGCCTTCTAAAAAGCAATGCCTCAAAAAAGGTGGCATCTATTATTAAGGAACTCTCACCCAAGATAAGCTTTCTTCTTATTACTACCAAAACAGAGGAGGTACAGAAGACCGAAGACACAGACTCAACATTTTAGGAATAGTTTCTTCCCTCTACCGTCAGGTTTCTGAATGGGCAATGAACCAACTCATGAACATTACCTCACGTTTTTGCTGTCTTTTTGCACTGTTTAGTTAATTGAATTTATACTTACAGTATGTGCATTTCTTCTTGTCATTTATAGTATTTTTATGTGTTGCACTGTACTGTTGCCATCAAATCTGTCATCCAAATCATTGACATATAACATGAAACAAAGCAATCCCAATACCAACCCCTGCAGAACACCACTTGTCACTGGCAACCAACCAGAATAAGCCCCCTCTATGCTGACTCTTTGCCACCTGCCAATCAGCCATTTTTCCATCCATGCTGTACTAGCATGGATAGAATCCTGTAATACAATGGGCTCTTATTTTGTTAAGCAGTCTCATGGGAAGAGGAGGAAATAGCGACGCGATGCAGCGCGCGCGGACGTTCCGAAATGATATCTGTATTTGTTAAGTAGGGTACCGTGCACAATTCTGATTTGATGGAGACGGACGTGAGAGCGCGGAGGAACATCTGGAGAAACTTCTGAAATGTCCGCTTCACTGCAGCTGCTACTGTGTGGTCCGGAATCTTCGGAGGAGTTGGCCTCTGAGTCCTTGGCTTTGCTTGTTTTGGCGGCCGGGACGAGGTCGAAGGCGCTCAGCAGAGAATGGCGCTCAGGAGGCTGTATCGGAGGGGCTGGTCGGAGGCTCAAAGTTTTTGAGTGTGGTTGGCTGTGGTTGGCTGTGGTCGGGTGCTTCCAATGCATTCGCAGTTGTCAGTTGTCGGTGCCTGGAAGTTTATGGCAGGGGAGTTCTTCCTTTTTGCCACCTGCTATCAGGGACTATAGGAGTCAATTGGGACTTGAGACTTTTTTTTACCGTGCCCATGGTCTGTTCTTTATCAAATTATGGTATTGTTTTGCACTCCTGTAACTATATGTTATAATTATGTGGTTTTGTCAGTGTTAGTCTTTGGTTTGTCCTGTTTTTGTGTGATATCACTCTGGAGGAACATTGTATCATTTCTTAATGCATGCATTTCTAAATGACAATAAATGAGGACTGAGTATCCTCGTAACCTAATCTAGTCTAATGTATGGCACCTTTTCAAAGGCATTCTGAAAATCCAAGTAACCAATATCCACTCACTCTGCTTTGTCTATCTGGTCTATTATTTCCTCAAGGAATTCCAACAGATTTATCAGGCAAGATTTCCCCTTAAGACATACAGAGATTCCTTACAGAGGACACCAGAATTGAACTCCAAACTCCGATGCCCTGAGCTGAAATGGCATTACACTAACTGCTACGCTACCGTTGTGCACACACAGTAAAGCTAACCATTAGTGAATCTTGCCTGAGGACTCGCAAATCCCATTGCACCTCTAATTTCTAAATTTCCTCTCAAATTAGAAAACAGTCTATGCCTTTATTCTTTCTACCAAAGTGCAGTGCCATAAACTTCTCTACGCTATATTTCATTGGCCATAACTTTGCCCATTGTCCTAACCTAAGCCCTCCTGAAGACTTTCTGTTTCCTCAATACTACCAGCCCCTCCATCTAGTCAGTGATATTAAACCTGATTCTGATTCCTGTCTGATGGTAGCTCCCAGATGGCAGAGCGTGAATGGTGCAGATCTTTGATGTCAATCAATTTAGCAGCATGTCTGTGAGATATGGAAGGAAGCCAGGGCGTTGGGAGCAACTGAATGTATTCATAAAAACATGCAACTATACAAGAGCAGCATCCACATTCAGGATCGAACCCAAGTAGCTGGATCTGTGCAGCATTAAACCACTATACAGCCTTCATAAATCATTTAAGGCTAAAATAGCAAGGTAAGTAAAAATTAACAAAGAAAATGTTTCATGTGAAAATAAATTAATGATTTATGATCCAGTCCTCTTAAGAATGCTTGGTCACAGGCACCGTATTTTGAGAGGAAGGAATTGTCACTACATAATCAATAGAGCCTCCAAAGCATAATTAAATAACTCAGATATGTTTCTGATGGGTAGGGTACAGTAAAGTCAAAATATTACAATTCTTTTGTGGAATTCATATAATTCAGTAATATTTATCAGATCAGCAAAGTACTGGAAAATGTTCAGGGCAGGTCACAGACATCCTTAATTCAAAAGTAGTGCTGACTACTGTCTGCCAAATCCCCGCTCGTTAAATGGGCACCGAAGTGGTCAAAAAGCATTCAAGCCTGAAGTGAAGAAAAAGCTACTTTAGACCTTCTGATCGGGATCCAATATCCATCCTGCACCATTCCATTTGCAACTTCAATGCATCAGTGAGAAGTCTGTACAATGTGCATCAGATAATTGCTTCCTTGTTACCTAACCATTTGTCTTTAATGAAACCACCATAGCGATTTACAAAAATATCTAAGTCTTCTTCTTTCCTCATTGTAGGTTCTGAGAGGAACAGACATAACCCACTAACATCATGGGTAGCCCAGAGGAATTGCTGACACACAGTCCTAATGACCCGGGTTCTAACCTGACCTCTGGTGCTGAAAGTGGGAAGTTTGTAACTGAGTACGCTTCCTTTAGATGCTCTGGCTTCCTTCCACATCTTACATATTGGCCACATTTAATTACCTCTAGTATGCAGATGAGTGGTAGGCTATTAGATTAGATTGTGAGGACACCCAGTCCTCGTTTATTGTCATTTAGAAATGCATGCATTAAAAAATGATACAATGTTCCTCCAGAATGATATCACAAGAAAACACAGGACAAACCAAGACTAAAACTTACAAAACCACATAATTATAACATATAGTTACAACAGTGCCATAATTTGATGAAGAGCAGACCATAATTTGATGAAGAGCAGACCATAAGCACGGTAAAAAAAGTCTTAAAGTCCCGATAGACTCATCATCTCACACAGGCAGCAGAAGGGAGAAACTCTCCTCGCCATGAACCTCCAAGCACCGCAAACTTGCCGATGCAGCACCGTTGGAAGCACCCGACCGCAGCGGACTCTGAGTCCATCCGAAAACTTCGATTCTCTGACCAGCCCCTTCGACACAGCCTCTCCGAGCACCATCCACTGCTGTGTGCTTTGATGCCGCCCCGGCCGCCGAGCAACAGCAAAGCCGAGGACCCGGGGCCTTCCCCTCCGGAGATTCTGGACCACACAGTAGCAGCAGCAGCGAAGCAGGCATTTCAGAAGTCTGCTTCTGGGGAAATTGGGGGAATATTGGGGGAATTGATGGGAGCATAGAGAGAATAAAATGGAATAGGGTAAGATTAGCATTAAAAATTGGTTCTTGATGATTATTGCAGATGGGCTGAAGAGACTATATCTGTACTGCAAACAACAGGAATTCTGCAGATGCTGGAAATTCAAGCAACACACATCAAAGTTGCTGGTGAATGCAGCAGGCCATCTGTACTGCATCTCTTTCTATCCTCTTTTACACACACTCTCTCTCTTTCTCCTTTATGTCTCCTCCTCCTTTGTTTGCTCTTTTCCTTCCTCTTATTCTTTCCCTCTTGCTATGACATTACAATAAACCGCTCTGGTTTTAATATGTTCAATCCCGGCCTCTGCCAGGATAGAATTTCCTGGTTCAATCCATGATTCCATATTGTTGGCTGATTCAACGTGAAAACCAGCAGCTAATACTCTCACAGGCTCAGTAAAACTTCCTGGTAAAAATATGTGGGCTTTTTACTGTTGCAATAATCAAAGTGTTTGCAATCCTGCTTGCTTTTATAATTCCCTTGGCAAATAAACTTGTACTTCTGTGAAATGTTGAGCAAATAAATACTTATTTGTTGTTGAAGTAAATGCACTAGTTATTTAATTTATTATATATTTTTCTAAGTGTAGTTTAAAATTTTTATGATACATTGTGCTGCAAAACAACAAACATCATGACATATGTCAGTGATATTAAACTTGATGCTGATTCTGATTCTAAATAACTAAATTATATCCACATTCAAAACTATAGTTGAAATTTCAAAGCCTCAACAGACAGCTGATATAGTCCATTTGTGAATTTGTCAACATGCCACAGAAAGGCAGTTACAGCTAAAGTTGAGCTATATCAATCAGAATTACTTTATTGCCCGAATGTGAAACAAAGTATAATTGACTGTGGTTCGGTGCCAAGCATGAAACACAGGACAACACCATAACAGGCAACACGATCACAACCAACAATCTACAACAATAGAGCAATCAACAAATAGCAGAATAGGCATATGTGCAAACATCGGCAATCAAATTTAAATAAATGGGAACATATGAACAGACTTAATAATTATCAAGAGAACAGGGAGAACAGGAGTGGCCATTTAATGGATGTTGTACAGGGACATTTTGGGTAATATATCCTAAGGTATTACAGACCTGGGTTCTATCCTGACCTCTGGTGCTGAATGTGTGAAATCTGAGACTGAGTGGGTTTCATTTAGTGAAGCACCTTCAATAATTCCAAAAGACTGAAATAGAGTAAATACTGAAAGGCTCTTATTTGCAGTAAAGCGTGACCTCCACGCTGAGTGTCTGCCCCTGGACTGAGGGGGAGCAGCAGGACACAATCGCCATTATTCAGGGATCTGTGAGAGGAGCCACAGGGGCAGTCAGCAGAGGGGCGTGTCCAGACAGTTAACCCAGTTACAACATATATATATATGGTTTACCACATTTAGAAGCTCTGGTTTCCTTTTACATCTTACAAATGTGCCATATTTAATTGCCTGTAGTGTGCATTTAGGGTGAGCTTTGTTGAGAAGCTGGATAGCTACAGGAAAGAAGCTTTTGAGATGTCATGTAGTCCTGGTGGTGATAGACTTGTACTGTCTCCCTGATGGCAGTTTGGTGAATAGGCTAATGCTAGGGTGAGTGGAGCTAGCAGTAATTTTTCCAGCTCTTTTCTTTGCTCTGGCATTGAACAGACCTTTTAATGTCAGTAGCCGACAGGCAATGATCTTCTCCGCTGAATGAACCACTCACTGCAACCTGAACTTACAGAGTGAGGAGGCTGCGTGAAACAAAACAGTGATAAGGTGGTCACAATAATCTCAATGATCACTGAACTGATTAAAGATTCAACAGAATGTGCCTTGAAATGTTAAGTTTCCTGAACTGGCACAGAAAGAACAATATCTGCTGTGTTTTCCTAGTGATGAGCAGAATCAGATCATGCTGTACACCTGCTTGGGTGACTGCTTAAAGGAAGAGATGAGTGAGCATATTGCACAAAATATAATGCAAGCACTTTTCCAGTTGCTTTTCCTGGTGGCTGTGCAGGAAAAGGAAGTGACTATCATTCATTACTGTTCTTTTCCTCTGCGTTGGGAATAACAACATCACTTGAAGAATATGTCTGTAACA
Source organism: Mobula hypostoma (assembly GCF_963921235.1). Taxonomy (NCBI): domain Eukaryota; kingdom Metazoa; phylum Chordata; class Chondrichthyes; order Myliobatiformes; family Myliobatidae; genus Mobula; species Mobula hypostoma. The sequence goes on along the minus strand of NC_086118.1, from coordinate 19,772,059 downwards.
ATATCCACACATGTTCAGTCAATCACTGAATAACTTCATTCACCAGGTGCATCAACCTTAATGAAGTATGTGGAGCTAAGAACTTTACTGAGAATGCTCTCCTAGATATAGAAAGGATTTAAAAATGAATCATCCAGCTAACTTTGAAACCACAAGGGATAGAAAATCAAAGACGCAAAACTGAAATAGTTTTTGAAGCCAAAATGCTGAGAGGCCAAAACTGACAGAAAGTTCAAGCACATCTGCGAAGTAAGTAATCCGCACATTCTATTGGTATCTTGCACTGATCTGATCTTTAGAGGATATGGAAACTAGAGGATGTGTATTTGCAGCTACACCCAACAAGTTTATGGAGCTCATCAAAGTTTACCTCTACCATTTTGCCATGCATGAGAAACAAATGACTGCACTGATAACTAATCTTAAAACAGCCATTAAGAGCTTCATGAACTGTGTCTCAAATGCTGTAGCTGCCCCTGCAAACCAGATCTCTGTGCTTGCATGAGGGTTTTCAAATGGAGCAAATTAAATCTCAGAAGTAGAATCCTGAACAAGCAAGTAAGAACTTGTATTAATCAGCAACAAAATTAATAAAACTGAAATTGGACATCGGGCTGTCAAATTACAGACAAAATGGTGATTCACCAGTTTCAAACTGTATTGCCTTTATATTATAGTTAGTCATAATGTCAAAGATCTGCCCATCAGGAGCTATGCACTGAAAAACTCTTTGGTTTCATAGTGATGCTTTATTGAGTGACTAGTGTAGGAACATTCTATTACATCTAAATAAAACTATTTTGCTATTTGAGTGCACAAATTGATTCACTTATTTTAAATTGGTCAGTTCCTTTCAATGCAGAAATGAATGTTGCCAGACCTCATTTTAAATGAGCTTAATAGCTAGAAATCCTTTATATAAAATATTAAGGCCATTTTCTTAACTTTGTTATTTTCTTAGGTACAACACATCCACAATGTCTGTCTTGCAGGAGAGGAGTATAAGATGTATACAGATCTAAGAACACAAGGATATCAGACCAGAAATTGGTCACCAGGTTCTTCAAGCCTGTCCTGTCATTTTGTATGTTCATGGCTGATCTATAGTGACCTCAACCCTTTTCCTGTGCCAGTATTCTGTCACCCTTAATTGCTCTGTCTTTCAAATAGTTACGTCAAGCCACCTTAAATACATCTAATTGTCTGACCTCCACCAGCTTTCAGATCAATCCTACGAAGACATTAGGTTATCATTTCAAAAAGGAAATTATTGAAACATAGATTTTTCACATAATAGTCACTGTTACCAATACTAATTTTAGACTATATTTATTTAATTACTTGAATTGGAATTTCTCATTTACTATGGTGGGAATCAAATTGATGCCTCCAGAGCAATTGCCTTGCCCTCCAGATACTAGACCAATAATTTATCTTTATGTTTGTGTCCAGATACTCTTTCATAATAATAGAACTATGTTGGTGTTTAGTTTCTATTTTCAAAGAACACACTGATTCTGTAATGCTTACACAAGAGATTTTGCAGATGCTGGAACTCTGAGCAACATACACAAAATGCTGGAGAAACTCTACAAGTCAGGTGGCATCTATGGAGAGTAATAATTAGTCAACGTTTTGGACCGAGACCCTACATCAGGACTGGAAAGGAAAGGGGCAGACCAAAAATGTGAAGGTAGGGGGAGGACAAGGAATCCAAGCCAGCAGGTGATAGGTGAGACCAGGTGAGGGGGAAGAAGGGTGGGTGAGGGATAGAGAATGAAGTAAGAAACTGGGAGGTGAAAGGGTAAAGAGTTAAAGGGCTGAAGAAGAAGGAATCTAATAGGATAGAATGGTGGACCATGAAGGAAATGGGAAGAAGAGAGAAACCAGTGACTGGTGCTAGGCAAATGAGGAGTACAGAAGCAGTGAGAGGTGAATCAGAACCAAGGGAACAGAAAAAGAGAGAAGGGGGAACAGGTGAGTATTTACCTGAAGTTAGCCAGATTGATGTTCATTCCATCAGATTGAAGGTTACCTGGACAGAACATGAGGTGTTGCTCCTCCAAAATGAGTTTGGCTCTATCCGGTGGAGGGCATGGACAGAATTATCAGAATGGGAATAGGAAGTCAAACTGAAGTAAGTGGCCACAGGGTGATCCTGCCTTTTGCAGATGGCAGAGCGAAGGTACTTGACGAAGTAGTCCCCCAATCTACATCGGGCCTTACCAATGTAGAGGAGACCGCATGGGCAGCATAGATGACCCAGCAGACCCGTAGGTGGACTGTCACCTCACCAGGAAGGACTGTTTGGAGCTCCGAATGGTGGTGAAGTCGAGGTGTAGGGGCAGGTGTATCATTTTAACCCTTGCATGGGTAAACGCCAAGGGGAGATAACTGGGGAAAGAAGAGTGGATGGGGGTGGGGGGGTCACTTGAGAGTGATTAATATGAAAGTGTGTGTGTGGGGAGGGGGTGGAGGGTAGAGAAGATTGCCTAATGGTAAGATCCTACTGTAGATGGTGTAAGTTACTGTAGAATGATGTGACTCATGGGGTGGTGGGTAATGTTTACAACCCTTTAGGTCACCCTATCAATCACAGTTAAAATTCCGGGGGTAATGTTAGATTAACTTGTGGAGCTTAGGCGGACAATGGCGCCTAACAGCGACTCCTTTGCTTGCATCTTTGGGAACAGCTCAATTTCTATCTTTAAATTTCCTTTTTCCCTATTCAGGGTTCTTTGGAAGAGCCTGACCTAGAGTTACATGCTGACTTCGGTTCTTTGTGGGAATGGGACCCACTCTTGGGGTCTCACGACTGGCCGCTATTCAATATGCCAAAGACACGGCCTAGAAGACTAGCGCATCTTCAGGGTGCTGCTTTCTTTTGGCTCTGGACACGGGCAGACTCGAGGTCGGTGCCGCCACCTGGTGCGCGTGAGAGATGGAAGATCGAAAGCAGTGAGCTGGCTGCTGGCTGTGTGCCCAGAGACCTGAGTTCTTTGGGCGCAGAACTCGGAAGAAGTGACGCAACAGACTTTTAACACCATAAATCAGAAAGTTGTTTGTTATGTCTCCTCTCTATCTGTGAAACGGAGGCATCTCTTTTTCCCTTATTAGGGAGAGAGAGTGAGCCTGTGGTATGTCGAATTAGGTGAATGAGTAGTCTTTGGGGTACTGCAAGTCTGTGTCTTTATTGATGCTTTGCTGCACGCTTGAGTGCTCAGTGGAGGGTGCAGATGCTTTTTTGCTGGTGGGGGAGGGGGTGGTTGTTGCTTTGCTGCTGCTTATGCATGGGAGGGGGAGTTGGAAGGGGCTTTGGGGTTCTAACATTTAACTGTCAATCATTCTTTGGGGCACTCCTCTGTTTTCATGGATGTTTGCAAAGAAAAAGAATTTCAGGATGTATATTGTATACATTTCTCTGAAATTAAATGTACCTATTGACGAATATCCCAGGGACTAAAGAAATTGAGGAGAATCGTTTTGGATAATAAGTTTGGGAATATATTACCGGAAAGGGTGATGGAGAAAGACTCTGTAGTAATACTCTATGCAGAATTATGAATAAAAGTTTAAAGTAAAATATGACTTAGCTATTGAGAAAGAGGGGAGGAAAGATGATTTAAATATTAAAAAGAAAAACATTGCCATTGCTGGAAAGATGAATTAAAAAGAGAAAATACCTGAAATACTCTGTGAGGCTGCACCTATGGAGAGGAAAATGGAGTTAATATTTCATCCAGTGAAAGGATTAATTGAATGTGTCTTTCAGAACGTTCACCCAAACATTATGGACTGAATAGCCTCATTCTATATGAAAGATTCAGTATTTTCATGATCTACTCATCATTTCACTGACTTACAATTAGATATAATGTCTTTAAAGAGTCCTTACCCCTGTTATAGAATGGTTTTTTCAAACAATGCCTGTACTGACTTAGTTTTACCAGCGCCATAAGAAATATATTTGCAGTCTATATACAATAGCAGCTGGCTGTTTATATGCTGAACATTACACTCAAGATGCAACATAATCCTTGTAAGAAACTGCTGATTCTCTTCTCTGACCCAGAGGAGCAACCAGGATTAGTGATGAAAAGAATTATGGAAAACAGTGATTATTTCATTGTTGGGAATGGAGTGCAGCAGAGAGAAAGGGTGCAGAGTGAGGGTGGGGAAAGGGTTGAGCGCTCCTACATAATGAAAATGTGTCTGATTTTGTTCAAGAACTTCATACAATTTTTGTACTTACTTACTTGCTGCGCTTTTCATTTTTCTAATGTGTCTCTGAAGTGCAATTGATAGGTTCCCATATGGTTACAAAAAGTACATTATTTGCAAAATGTCTAATATCCAGTGAGATACAACAGCAGCTGAAAGGAGAAAACTGAACATATGGACTAAATCCATCACCCTGTAGATTTTAATAGACAAGTCTCCATTGCCAAAAGGCATGGGTGTACTTCAGGTCTTTGGAATAAATGCAATTTGCTCTATTACACAAGCAAAAGTAAAATAAATGAGACAATTACAGAGTAGGAGTTCTTTACAACTTTTTAACGCTCAGGGAAAAGCTGTCACTGGCTTCAGTAAGACTGGCAGCCTAATAATATTTCAACACACCAGGACTGGACTGCTTTAATTTAAATAAACAATGAGCCATTGTCAATAGAAATTATAGTTACAGTAGAGATTCTGCAGATGCCGGAAATCTTGAGCAATACATTCACAAAGTGCTGGAGGAACGCAGCAAGTCAAGCAGTATCGATGGTGGGGAGTAAAGAGCTGGTGTTTCGGACTGAGACCCTTCATCAGAACCAGAAAAGCAGGGGGCAGAGCCAGAATAAGAAGGGAGGGTAAGAATACCAGGAGGGAGATCAGTGGGGAGGGATGGAGGGGATGAATATTCGTCCCCCCCATCCCTCCCCACTGATCTCCCTCCTGGCACTTATCCGTGTAAGCAGAACAAGTGCTACACATGCCCTTACACTTCCTCCCTTACCACCATTCAGGGCCCCAAACAGTCCTTCCAGGTGAGGCAACACTTCACCTGTGAGTCGATTGGGGTGATATACTGTGTCCGGTGCTCCCGATGTGGCCTTTTATATATTGGCGAGACCTGACGCAGACTGGGAGACCGCTTTGCTGAACATCTACGCTCTGTCCGCCAGAGAAAGCAGGATCTCCCAGTGGCCACACATTTTAATTCCACATCCCATTCCCATTCTGACATGTCTATCCATGGCCTCCTCTACTGTAAAGATGAAGCCACACTCAGGTTGGAGGAACAACACCTTATATTCCGTCTGGGTAGCCTCCAACCTGATGGCATGAACATCGACTTCTCTAACTTCCGCTAAGGCCCCACCTCCCCCTCGTACCCCATCTGTTACTTATTTTTATGCACACATTCTTTCTCTCACTCTCCTTTTTCTCCCTCTGTCCCTCTGAATATACCTCTTGCCCATCCTCTGGGTCCCCCCCCTCCTTCTCTTTCTTCCCGGACCTCCTGTCCCATGATCCTCTCGTATCCCCTTTTGCCTATCACCTGTCCAGCTCTTGGCTCTATCCCTCCCCCTTCTGTCTTCTCCTATCATTTTGGATCTCCCCCTCCCCCTCCAACTTTCAAATCCCTTACTCACTCTTCCTTCAGTTAGTCCTGACGAAGGGTCTCGGCCTGAAACGTCGACTGCACCTCTTCCTACAGATACTGCCTGGCCTGCTGCGTTCACCAGCAACTTTGATGTGTGTTGCTTGAATTTCCAGCATCTGCAGAATTCCTGTTGTTTGCATTTAAAAACAATACCGTAATTTGATAAAGAACAGACCATGGGCACGGTAAAAAAAAAGTCTCAAAGTCTCGAAAGTCCCATCATCTCACGCAGACGGTAGAAGGGAGAAACTCTCCCTGCCATGAACCTCCAGCTTCGCAAACTTGCCGATGCAGCACCCTGGAAGCACCCGACCACAGCCGACTCTTGAGTCCGTCCGAAAACTTTGAGCCTCCGACCAGCCCTCCAACACTGAGCACCGAGCAACATCTCTGCCGAGGGCTTCGACCCCGGCCCCGGCAACAGGCAACAGGCAAAACCGAGGATTCGGGGCCTTCCCCTCCGGAGATTCTCGATCACACAGTAGCAGCGGCAGCAAAGCGGGCATTCCAGGAGTTTCTCCAGATGTTCCTCTGTGCTTCTCATGTCTGTCTCCATCAAATCAAGATTGTGCATGGCATCCTACTTGACAAAGTAGGCTGGGATGTAATGGATGGAAGGTAAAGGGGTGAAAGAGAAGGAATCAAACAGGAGGGGTCAGAGAGCCATGAAGAAAGAGAAAGAGGAGGAGAACCAAAGGTAGGTGATTGGCAGGTATGGAGAAGAGAAAGAGTGGTAGAATGGGAATGGGAAATCTCACTGAGATAGGCAGCCACTGGAGATCGTGCCTTTTGCAGTGAACAGAGTGAGGGTGCTCAACAAAGTGGTCCCAAGTCGATGTTCGGTCTCAAGGTTATAGAGGGAACAATGGATGCAGTAGATGATTTCAGCAGAATGTGGATTGAGGTGAGAGGAGAAGTGAAGGGGCAGGTGGTAGCACTGGTCACACTTGTGGGGGCAAGTGCCAAGAGGGAGAACAGTGTGAAGGAACAAGTGGCACAAAAGTATAGGTTGCAGTCATGCCATTTTTGACATAAATTTTGTTTTATTTCAATCAGTTAATGTAATTACAACAATGTAATTATAATGCAAGAAATTGAAATACAAAGGTTGCACATTTTGACTGCTTCAGCATCCATTGTTTGAGAGTGAAAGGTGAAGAAGTTGGCCAATATGGTGACCATTGCCACAGCTGAAAGTTGTCAGCAGCTGACTGTATTAAACATAGAAACATAGAAAATAGATGCAGGAGTAGGCCATTCGGCCCTTCGAGCCTGCACCGCCATTCAGTATGATCATGGCTGATCATCCAACTCAGAACCCTGCACCAGCCTTCCCTCCATACCCCCTGACCCCCTAAAGAAGGTTCTAACACTGCTAAAGACCACTCGAAGAATGTAAAGGAGCCAAATACTGAACACTAGTTTGATACCAGCAGTGTCAAATTGCAGCTCCACATTCCAGCTCATGTCCTTGTTTAACATCACACATCTGAAAATATCTGAATGAGAATCCCCCAATAGGGCTAGTCAAAGAGATGATCAGTGATTTGCCCACTAGTTGCTGATTAAACTTCAATTATATGATTCCATAGGGGCTTGACGCTTGCTCTGCTTGAGTAACAGCGTTAACCTCTACAAATAATGGTGTGGCACATGCAAAGCAATTTTGACTTGATTTCCAGCTCCTGCACAACTATAAACACGAGGACATCTGCAGATGCTGGAAATCCAAAGCAAAACAAACAAAACGCTGAAGGAACTCAGCTGGTCAGGCGGTATCTATGACAGAGTGTAAACAGTTGAAGTTTTGGGCCGAGACCCCTCTTTGGGATTGAGAAGGTAGGTAGCAGATGCCAGAATAAAAAGACGGGGGGAGGGGAAGATGGTAGGTGAAGTCAGATGAGTGGGAAAGGTCAAGGGCTAGAGGAGAAAGAATCTTATAGGAGAAGAGAGTGGACAATAGGAGAAAGGGAAGGAGGAGGGTGAAGTGATAGGCAGGTGAGAAGTGAAAGGTCGGAGTGGGAAATAGAGGAAAGAGGGTGGAGGAAATTTGTTCACTGGAAAGTAAAATGGATATTCATGCCATCAGGTTGGAGGCTGCTCAGACAGAATATAAAGTGTTGCTCCTCCACCCTGAGTGTGGTCTCACCTTGGCACAAGAGGAGGCTGTGGGTCGACATGTCAGAACAGGTGGGTAAATTAATGGGAAGTATTCTTAGAGATGGCCTATATAATTGTCTGGATAGACAGGGACTGATTAGGAACAGTCAATGTGGATTTGTGCGTGGAAGGTCATGTTTGACGAATTTTAGTGAATTTTTTGAAGAGGTTACTAGGAAAGTTGATGAGGGTAAAGCGGTGGATATTGTCTATATGGACTTCAGTAAGACCTCTGACAAGGTTCCACACAGAAGGTTAGTTAGGAAGGTTCAATCGTTAGGTATTAGTATTGAAGTAGTAAAATGGATTCAGCAGTGGCTGGATGGAAGACGCCAGAGAGTAGTGGTGGATAACTGTTTGTCAGATTGGAGGCCCCGGTGACTAGTAGTCTGCCTTAGGGATCTGTACTGGGTCCAATGTCGTTTGTCATATGCATTAATGATCTGGATGATGAGTGGTAAATTGGATTAGTAAGTATGCAGATGATACTAAGATAGGTGGAGTTGTGAATAATGAAGTAGGTTTTCAAAGCTTGCAGAGAGATTTAGGCCAGTTGGAAGAGTGGGATGAAAGATGGCAGATGGAGTTTAATGCTGATAAATGTGAGGTGCTACATTTTGGTAGGACTTATCAAAATAGGACATACATGGTAAATGGTAGGGCATTGAAGAATGCTGTAGAACAGAGGGATCTAGGAATAATGGTGCATAGTTCCCTGAAGGTGGAATCTCATGTGGATAGGGTGGTGAAGAAAGCTTTTGGTATGCTGGCCTTTATTAATCAGACAATTGAGTATAGGAGTTGAAATCTAATGTTGAAATTGTACAAGGCATTGGTGAGGCCAAATTTGGAGTATTGTGTACAGTTTTGGTCAATGAATTATGGGAAAGATGTCAACAAAATAGAGAGAGTACAGAGAAGATTTACTAGAATGTTACCCGAGTTTCATCACCTGAGTTACAAAGAAAGGTTGGAACATAGAAGGTTGAGCGGGGACTTGATAGAGGTGTTTAAAATTATGAGGGGATTAGATAGTGTTGACATAGATAGGCTTTTTCCATTGAGAGTGAGGGAGATTCAAACAAGAGAACATGAGTTGAGAGTTAAAGGGCAAAAGTTTAGGGGTAACATGAGGGGGAACTTCTTTACTCAGAGAGTGGTAGCTGTGTGGAACGAGCCCCCAGCAGAAGTGGTTGAGGCAGGTTCGATGTTGTCGTTTAAAGTTAAATTTGATAGATATATGGACAGGAAAGGAGTGGAGGGTTTTGGGCTGCGTGCAGGTCTGTGGGACTAGGTGAGAGTAAGTGTTCAGCACGGACTAGAAGGGCTGAGATGGCTTGTTTCCGTGCTGTAATGGTTATATGGTTATATGGTTATACTTTGTCCACAGCCTCTATTCCTTAGTAATTCAAATGTTCATCCAGATATTTTCACATTTTTTGAGATTCTAAATTCTAACAACCCTCTGGGTGAAAAAAATTCTTCTTGATATCCTCTCTAAACCCAAAACCTAAACTATGTACTGTGGGTTCACTGCTACGTACTGCTCTAGCGAAAAGTGTCTTACTATCTACCTTACTTGTCCCTTCATTATTTTGTGTACCTCTGTCAGCTTCCCTTCCACCTCCTTCAGCCTTCTCTGCTCCGAGGAAAGAAAAATCAGCCTATCAATTGTAACCTCATAACCAAAGTGCTCCATCTCAGATAACATTCTGGTGACTCTTCTCTGAATCATCTCTAGCAGAAACATATCCTTTCTATGGTAAAGTGACCAGAAATGTACATAGTATGCCTATTATGGCCTAATCATAGAGAAAGCAAAAGAGAAATTGCCTTTAAACTCATGAGAGCGCATAGGCCATTAACATTTTGCTGTTGATGTTTTTGTAGGAGGCATTCTCTTTTTTACAAGATTGAGTTGCTAGCTCAACGCTCAATCCAGCACGGATGGAAAGCGTGCACGGGAGCCAGCTGGATTCGATTGCCAACTTTCTCACTCCTAAATAAGAGACAAAAGTAGCAGTCAAATACGGGACACTTGTGTTTACCCTGAGAAAGACTACCATGACCATGAAGCCTTGCGTGGGCACCTGTGTGCGCATGAGTGACGTGCGCATCTGTGTACGTGTCGATTTTTTTCTACAAATCGGTTTAGGCTTAATCTTCCCGATTCTGATACATTGTACATACATTATTTCTACTTTATATAGGCTGTGTATTTATCATATCATTCCAGCTTTTACTATATATTAGTGTTATTTTAGGTTTTATGTGCTATTGGTATGATTTGGTAGGTTATTTTTTGGGTCTGGGAACGCTCAAAAAAATTTCCCATATAAATTAATGGTAATTGCTTCTGCGCTTTACACCATTTTGGCTTAAGAATGGTTTCGTAGGAACGCTCTACCTTAGCGGGGGAAATACGGGACAAGGGCAGACTCGTTTGGGACAAACCAATTTAGCCCAATATATGGGATGTGCTGGCTAGTACGGGACGGTTAGCAACCCTACCTCCACCCCATATTCCAGCGCTGATGCCGCTACGCCACCAGCCGGCGATGGCCTAATCATAAAGGTGTGTTATCCCCTCCCTACTCCTATGTTCTCTGTTGCAGCACATGCAGGCACTACCCTGCATTAACCATGTTATCTTTGCTGTCACCTCCAGAGATCCTTGGACATGCACACAAAGATCCCTTTGTTCCTCACAATCCTTAGGGCCTTAGCATTCATTGTATACACCCTTCTCTTAGAAGTTCTTCCAAAATGCATCACCTTGCACTTATCGGGATGACGTTTTGTCTGACGTTGATCAGCCCATCTACCAACTGATAAATGTTAACCTGCAGCTTAGGACTGTCCTCCTCACTGTCATCAAAACTGACAATTTTCATGTTTTTCACAAACTTATTGATCATACCTCCTACTTCAACATTTAAATTATTATTGGATATGGAGGAAAGGATCCCAGCAAAATCACAATTACTATATTAGTTACAGGCTTCTAACCTTTAGAATAATCTCCCACCATTCATGCTCCATTTCATTTTACCAATCCACTTCTGGATTCAATTTACCAACTTGACTTGGAGCCTTAGTGCTTCAATCTTTTGGAGAAGTCCCTCAGGTGGGACTTAATCAAAGATCCTAATGATGTTTCTGTAGATCTCACCAAGTACATTGCCCTCATCAATTCACTTCGTTGCTTTTTTGAAAAAAGGCAATCAAATTGGTCAGGCAGGATTTCCTCTGAGCATAGTTGACTTCCTTTGATCAATCCAGGTTCATCCTGTCCTGCAGCTTTTTTCTTCATCTTCAGTAACTTGCCCACTACTGACATTAGACTTACAAGCATGTAATTAGCTAGTTTATCCCCGTTGCCCTTCCTGAATAAAAGCATACAGAGTGTTTCTAGTGCTTGTTTTTATTTATAGCTCATCTTTACTTGCCCTTTAGAAGGTGGTGGTGAGACACCAATAACTATAAACATGAGAGATTTTGTTGATACTGGATATCCAGAGAAACACACACAAAGTGCTGGAGGAACTCAGCAGATCAGGCAGCATCGATGGAGGGGAATAGACAGTTGATGTTTTGGGCCAAAATCCTGCATCTGGACTGGAAAGGAAGGGGGAAGAAACCCGAATATGGAGGTGAGGGAGGGCAAGGAATACAATCTGATGGGTGATAGGTGAGACGAGGTGTGTGGGAAGCAAAAGGGAGAAATGGTAAAGGACTGAAGAAGGAATCTGATAGGAGAGACCATAGACCTTGGAAAGAAAGGGAAGGATGAAGGGGACTGGATGGAGGTGATGGACAGGCGAGGAGAAGAGAGGGGTGAGACGGTAACCAGAATGGAGAACAGAAAAAGAAAGAAAGGGAAGAGGTGAAAAATTACCAGAAGTTAGAAAGATTAATATTCATGCCATCAGGTTAGATGCTACCCTCATGGAAAATGAGGCATTTCTCCTCCAAGCTGATTGTGGTCTCATCATAGCAATAGAGGACTGACATGTAGGAATGGGAATGAGAAGTTGAATTGAAAGGGGGGATCACTGGGAAAGTCCACCTTCTGTGGAGGACAAAGTGAAGGCATTCCACAAAGTGGTCCCCCTATGTACGGGGGTCTCACTGATGTAGAGGAAGCTGCACCAGGAGTACCAGATGCTTCCAACAGATTCACAGGTGAAGTGTTGCCTCATTTGAAGGACTGTTTGGGGCCTTGAATGGTTGTGAGGGAGGGGATGTAAGGGTAGGCACGAGTGGACAAAGAAGTCATATATAGAGAGTGATCATTGTGGAAAGAAGAGAGTTGGTGAAAGGGAAAGATGTGCTTAGGGTTAGGATCCCATTGTAGATGGCTGATGTTACGGAGAATGCAGTCTGTAGGACCATTTGTGATTTAACCAAGTGGGGTTGGTCTGGTGTCACCTGCAGGACAGACTGGTTAAGGAATAGGACGTTTTCTTTCCTAAAGGATGCAAGTGAACCAGATGGATATTTGAGGACACAAAATGTCAGTGTGCGTGCAAAACTAAGCTTCACATGTAATACCCCACCTAAGATCAAGGGTAACATCAGTGGCTACACCTGCCATTGTCATGGAGCTGAGGGATACATGAATGAAAAAGTCATCCAGGGAAGCAATAAATAGGGAAAGTATCACAAAGGTGAATTATGGTCAAAGAACACTGTCCATCTTGATATATGCACATGCATATAATGCATACATACTGAGAGTGGGAGATTCTCCAGGGGGGCTCAGATGTTGCAATGATCTTTATTTATTTGTCTTTCGACCTTTTTGAATTTTCTAAACTATTATCGACACAATTCCATTTGTGCTCAAAATGGGGAAAGTGTAGAAAATGTGCAGGAGGTATGGTAACGTTATTCTAGTGTGCATCAAATGTGCACGGGGAAATTTGATACAAACTGTTGGTTTGGAGAATATGCCATTCCAAACAAAAATCACTGAATTGAGACCACAGAATATAACTTGAGCAATCCTGAGAAATTCCGACTTTTAAATACAATGCGGCCATTGCCAACATCCTCTGAAATATAAAATAAACAAGGAAAAGTGACATGTTACCCAAATCTAATCATACATCAAAGTCTATGCTGTTTATATGGATTTGTATCACATCATCAAAAAAAAACATACTGAGATGTGTACTGTCCTCCCACTTACCTCCTGTTGTAAATTTGATCAAAGTCCAACATTTTTACTGCTTATTATTTGAAATCTCCTCCAGAATAGACAGCACTCTCCCTTTTACTTGATAAAGCAAAGCTGGCAAGTCTCTGCAATGGAAGGGTAACTTCGACATCCACATGCATAATAAATGTGAGTTACGCTTAATATTTGCTTGTGTGATCAAGCCACTTTCACTCGTTCTCTTATTGAACTGAAGAAACTAAAGTTGACAGTAATAAACGTGGAATAGCAAGAGGCAGGGAAGCAAATAAATTATACTGGTCAGAACCTGACAGGAGCAATAAACATATTTAATGAAGAAAAACTCAGTGAGGATAATGTTTATCCACAGTCAAATGAAATATATGTACCTTTTTGCATCTATAGGTGGTGCCTGGGAGATCTAACTCTTTTTTTTGCAGCTTCAGTGTTTGCATCCCACTCACTATATGTTTTGATGCGAACCCTTGGGCTTCAAACAGAACTTATCCAGAGAGAGGGAAAGTATAAAGGCAGTATAAATGCTAATGAGCTCATTGGCCATTGAGCAAATGCACATGTCCTTGACTCTTGGACACAGTGATTAACCAATGTTTTTTTTTAATTTTTCACCCTGCTGTCTCCGAGTTTGCAACATTGCATTGATTGTTCCAGTCATCTACTCGAATCTGCAATGCTGCTTTCTATGCAGTTCAACTTCAGAATGGGTCCTGAGTGATTTCACTCCTTTCATGTTTTTCCTTTTAATCTTGGGGAATAAGGATTCAATGATATTTAGTTCATTTATCTGAAAATGGAATTGCTGCTTTGAAATTAGATGGCGTTTTGTTGATCCCTACAATACTAGGCCATTGAAAATGAATTTAACCCAGGGTGGTATGTGATTTTAACCAACTCAGGGTTGCATCACGCTTGTGGAATTCGAATTCAGATACATTTTGATGCATCTGAAATATTTTACACACCTGGAATATCTTACACATCTGAAATAGGTCTGACACAGGTTAAATATGTCAAGCCTAATGGAGCACAAGTTTTGAGCTTTTCATTTTGTGTTCATAAGCCAAATAGGTTTTCATAGCTCTGCATCCTATGTAGCAATTTTACTTAAAGGACCACCACTACAATGGAATACCAGGCTTCTCGAGGCCGCTACACACCCATGGATTATTATTCCTCAGATGGCAAAATGTCTAATCATCACAGGCACAACTAATAAATCGCCATTTGGAAATTACTTGCAATGAGTGCTACCAGTGGGACCTTGTTTCAGGATAGAAGTGAGAGACGTCACAGACTGAGCCAGGAATCCCAAAGGAAGAAGCAGAGAAATGTTCATATCTGAAGATATTATATCTACTCCCACAGAGTCTCCTATTGGTGACTCTGTCAATCCCCCCAATTTCCTTTCACACTCAAAATCTGCTGGTTGGTGAGTTAATTAACCCTGGTGTAGGTGGTTAGTGGGAGAACTGGGTGGAAGTTTCTACAGGTGAGAGGGAACGGGTCATAGGAAAATAAGATAATGGGAAGGACTCAGGCTTTCCGAAAATTGGCATAGACTGAAAAGGCTGAATGGTTTCCTGTGTTATAAGAAAAAAGTACAAAAACATGAAAATATAACCACTCTGAAGTGAAAATATCCCTCCAGTACACAGCTCAGAGATATGTGACATTCTGCAGGCAGACCTCAGGCCGAGTACGTGTGCTAGCACTGCTCTGTTATGGTGATTGAGGTCACTGTTACTCATTTTCATGTCTTCAAAATAATTTCAGATGTCCAAATCTGAACTATGCTATATCGCACAGAGCACTGCTCGCTGCAAGTTTTGGAATACCGGTGATACTTATACTCACAGTCACTCATAATCCTTTGCTTCAATAAGATCACGTTTCATTCTTCTACATTCCAGGAAGTATAGGACCAATCTACTGAATTGTTTTTCCTAGTAGAACTTTATCACCTCGAGAACCAAACTAGTGAACTTTCCTACATTGCTTACTCATCAACTATCTCCTTAAAATTGAGTCTGTAATGATATGCAGTTAATACAGGTGTTATTTAGTGAGGACAATCTGTTTTTACTCTCCTCTTCCAACCAATACATAGATTCAATAGATACATTTAATGTCAGAGAAATGTATACCATACATACATCCTGAAATGCTTTTCCTTTGCAACCATCCGTGAAAAACAGAGGAGTGCCCCCAAAGAATGAATGACATTTAAATGTTAGAACCCCAAAGTCCCCCCCAGCTCCCCTTCCTCCCGCAAGTAAGCGGCAGCAAGCAATGATCCCCCCTACCCCACCGGCAAAAAAAAGTATTGGCACCTGCCATCGAGCGCTCAAGTGTGAGCAAAGCAACAAGAAAGACACAGACTTGCAGTACTCCAAAGACTACTCGTTCACCCGGTATTCAACATACCACAGGTTCTCTCTCTCTCCCTAATAAGGGAGAAAGAGATGTGTCCGTTTCACAGTGACAGGGGAGACATAAAAAACAACTCACTGGTTTACAATGTTAAAAGTCTGCTGCGTCGCTTTTTTCGAGCTCTGTTCCCAAAGAACTCGGGTCTCTGGGCACACAGCCACAGACCTTCCATCTCCCACGACACACTGATCTCCTGCCAGGACACCGACTTTCGATCCACCCATCTCCAGACCCACAAGATCTCAGCCCTTCAAAGGCGAGCTGAGCTTTTGTGAGCTGAGTCCTTGGCATGCTGAGTAACAGTCAGTCGTGAACCCTGAGAATGGGTCCCATTCCCGCAAAGAACCGTAGTCAGCGTGTAACTCCAGGTCAGGGTCTTCAAAAGGACCCTGAAAGGGGAAAATAGAGATATTAAAGATGGAAATTAGATTAGATTATGAGGACATGCAGTCCTCTTTTATTGTCATTTAGTAATGCATGCATTAAGAAATGATACAATGTTCCTCCAGTATGATATCACAGAAACACAGGACAAACCAAGACTGAAAACTGACAAAAACTACATAATTGTAACATATAGTTACAACAGTGCAAAGCAATACCGTAATTTGATAAAGAACAGACCACGGGCACAGTGGAAAAAAAGCCTCAAAGTCTCTTGAAAGTCTCATCATCTCACACATACAGTAGAAGAAAGAAAAACTCTGCCTGCCATGAACCTCCAGCGCCTCAAACTTGCCAATGCAGCACCCTGGAAGCACCCGACCACAGCGACTCGAGTCCGTCCGAAAACTTCAAGCCTCCGACCAGCCCTCCGACACCGAGCACTGAGCACCATCTCTACTGAGCGCTTCGACCCCGCCCCAGCCGGCAATCAATAGGCAAAGCTGAGGATTTGGGGCCTTCCCCTCCGGAGATTCTAGATAGATAGATAGATAGATAGATAGATAGACAGACAGACAGCCATACTTTATTGATCCCGAGGGAAATTGGGTTTTGTTACAGTTGCACCAACCAAGAATAGAGTATAAATATAGCAACATAAAACCATAAATAATTAAATAATAATATGTAAATTATGCCAGATGGAAATAAGTCCAGGACCAGCCTATTGGCTCAGGATGTCTGACCCTCCAAGGGAGGAGTTGTAAAGTTTGATAGCCAGAGGCAGGAATGACTTCCCATGACACTCAGCGTTGCATCTCGGTGGAATGAGTCTCTGGCTAAATGTACTCTGTGCCCAACCAGTCCATTATGTAGTGGATGGGAGACATTGTCCAAGATGGCATGCAACTTGGACAGCATCCTCTTTTCAGACACCACCGTCAGAGAGTCCAGATCCATCCCCACAACATCACTGGCCTTACGAATGAGTTTGTTGATTCTGTTGGTGTCTGCTACCCTCGATCACACAGTAGCAGCGGCAGTGAAGCGGGCATGTCAGAAGTCTCTCCAGATGTTCCTCTGTGCTTCTCACGTCTGTCTCCATCCAATCAGGATTGTGCACGGTACCTACTTAACAAATACCGATATCATTCCAGAGCGGCCGCGCGCGCTGCGTCGTGCCGCCATCTTCTCCGCCCCTCCAATAGAGATGCTTTCAAAGATGCAGGCAAAGGCGTCCACATTAGGGGCCATTAATCCTTCTGATCTCCTGCTCCAATACATATCGCTTCTCTACTGATGAACTGTCTTATACCGTACATTTGCAGCAAAACAGTCATCATTATCAACAAAGCAGTTGTAGTCAATAAACTCCTCCATTTGCTGCCATTCTCTCCTCTATGTTATGCACTGCTACTATTGGCATGCTATGTCGAGTGTCTCAAGAACGGCTAAGGTTATACTGCAATGCAAAATATTACTTTATTTCTAAACTCCAACCCTCTTGCAATGAGGACCAAAACCCATATGCATTCCTAACTATCTTCTGCTCCTACCTGCTAACTTCTTTGCAATTTATGCATGAAAAGTCCCAGATTTCTCTGTATTTTGTTCACCTGTTGTCTTTGCCCATTTAAAGAAAAATCTGCCTTTGCATTTCTCTTACTGACCTCACACTGTTTCCAGATTACAATCTTCTTTCCATTCTGAAAAAGACCCATTTATTCTGATTCTTTGTTGTCTGTGCAATAACCAGAGCGGTTTGTGGATTACAGGAGGAATGGAGATGGGCTAACCCCTTATTGACATCAATGGATCTGGGGTTGAGAGTGTAAACAGCTTTAAGTTGCTGGGCATCCACATCACCGAGGACCTCACATGATCTGTACACACCAGCTATGTGTTGAAAAAAGCACAACAGCGTTTCTTTCACCTCAGATGGTTGAGGAAGTTTGGTATGGGCCCTCAAATCCTAAGAACTTTCTACAGGGGCACAATTGAGAGCATCTTGACTGGCTGCATCACTGTCTGGTATGGGAACTGTACCTCCCATACTCTGCATACTCTGCAGAGAATGGTGCGGACAGCCCTGCACATCTGCAGTTGTGAACTTCCCATGATTCAGGACATTTACAAAGACAGGTGTGTAAAAAGGGCCCATAGGATCATTGGGGACCCGAGTCACCACAACCACAATCTATTCCAGCTGCTACCATTCGAGAAACAGTACCGCAGCATAAAAGCCAGGACCAACAGGCTCCGGGACAGCTTCTACCACCACACCATCAGACTGATTAACTCACGCTAATTTGAGTGTATTCTATGTTAAATTGACTGTTTTATTTATTATAAATTACTATGATTGCATATTGCACATTTAGACGGAGAGGTAATGTAAAGATTTTTATTCCTCGTGTATGTGAAGGATGTAAGAAAAAAAATCAATTCGTTCAATTCATTCACTCACTCAATTCATCACTATATTCTGAAATGGTCCAAAGAACAGGACTGGAAAATTGCAAATGTCACTCCGCTCTTTAAGAAGGAAGGGAGTCGAAGAAATGAAATTATAGGCCAGTTAGCCTGACCTCAGTGCTTGGAAAGGTGTTGGAGTCCTTTATTAAGGATGGCATTTTGGGGTACATGGAGGCACATGATGAAATAGGTCAAAGTCAGCATTGTCTCCTTAAGGGGAAATCTTGCCTGACAAATATGTTCCAATTCTATGAGGAAATAACAAACAGGCTAGATAAAGAACAGTGAGTGGATGCTGTTTTCTTGGATTTTCTGAAGGCCTTTGACAAGGTACCACACACAAGGCTGTTTAACAAGATAGGGAATAGTATTACAAGAAATATGCCAACATGGATAGAAGGTTGGCTGACTGGCAGGAAGCAAAGAGTGGGAATAAAGAGGACTTTTCTTGCTTTGCTGGCCGGTGACTATGCAGCGATCAGTGTTCGGACCACTTCTTGCTAAGTTATGTTTCAATGATTTGTATGGCTGAATTGATGGCTTTGTCACCAATTTTGCAGATGATCCAAAGATGGGCGAAGGGGCAGATAGTGGTAAGGAAGCAGGCAGTCTGCTGAAGGACTTAAACAGACTGGGAGAATGGGCAAATAAGTGGCTGATGGAGTGTAGTGTAAGGAAGTGTGGGTGGTCATGCATTTTCGTAGAAGGAATATAGGCATAGACTTATTTTCTAAATGGGGAGAAAATTCAAAAATCTGAGGTGGAAAGGGACTTGGGAGTTCTCGTGCAGGATTCCCTACAGTTAACTTGCAGGGGAAGTTGGTGGTATGTAAGGCAAATGCAATGTTACCATTCATTTTGTGAATACTAGAATATAAAAGCAAGAATGTAATGCTAAGGCTCTATAAGGCATTGGTCAGACTGCACTTTGACTATGGTGAGCAGTTTTTGGCCCCTTATCCAAGAAAAAATGTGCTGGCGTTGAAGAAAGTCTGGAGGAGGTTCACAAGAATGATTCTGGAAATAAAAGTATTAACATATGAGGAGCGTTTGATAGCTCTGGGCCTGTACTCACAGGAATTTAGAAGAATAAAGGGGGTGTCATTGAAATCTACAGAATTTTGAAAGGCCTACATAGAGGAGAATTGGAGAGGCTGTTTCACATAGTGGGTGAGTCTAGGTCCAGAGGCTATAACCTCAGAATAGAGGGACATCCATTTAGAACACAGATGAGGAGGAGTTTCAGGGCATCAAAAGTTATGGGAGAAGGCAGGAGAATGGGATTGAGAGGGATAATAAATCAGCCATGATGGAATTAGGGAGCAGACTTGATGGGCTGAATGGCCTAAATGTGCTCTTTTGTCTTATGGTCTGATGGTCTAACTTTGAGCCAGGGCATTAGGAGAGAGGGAGAGAGGGAGGGAGAGAGAGAGAGAGAGAGAGAGAAATACTGAGAGAGCAAGGAGATGATGAGATAGAGTGGAAGGGTGGAGAAAAGGGGTGGGAAAGAAGGGAAGAGATGAAGAAGGAGGGGGCCGAGAATTGGGTAACCTGGGGAAGAGATAAAAGAGAGGAAAAAAAGTTGAGATGGGAATGGAAATAATGTGTAAAAACAGGGTAGAAATGAGAGAAAGACGTAGAGTGATGAGAAAAGGAGGGAGGGAGTTTGAAAGAGCAAATCTCTGCATCAATAAGTGAAGATGGTCCAATGTCAGAAAGTAGCGTGGGTTGGGGATCCAAGGGTGGTGCATTCGACACTAATCACATCTGAGCACAACAGTACTGGGGATGGTCAGACTCTGAGGCTTCAAACCCAACAACAGTGAAGTAGTCATGTCCAAGGCTCCAACAAATTATGTGGAAAGATCCAGGGGTAGGAAGTTGAGGTGGATACCAGAGGATCATGTGAACGACTGACTGTAGTGGGGTTTTATCCTGGGTTGGACAGCAGGGTCCAATGTAGCTTTCAGAAGTCACTGTAAAGTTTTGAAACGTCCAAATTTTCCTTTAGTTTGCAGTTTATTGAGAGCACAGCTTTGTTCAAATTTCACAAAAATCCACTGCAAGCCAGTAGGAATTTGCAATGACTTTTCATCCACAGTTTTAGGATATATCAATGCATTTAAGAAATATAAGGATCCCCTTAGATTAGGAAGGCATGTGTTCTTGGGGATGGGGGTATTCTGAGACATTAGCATGTAATTTGCACCATTACAGATACAAATACTGGTTGCTAAAAAACAAAACTCAATAATGTTTCAAGATTTAAAGCCAAATTGAAATCAATCAAAAATATTAATTATGAAGATTTCAAAATCCTATGTAACTATTGATGAGTTTATGTTCATAGTGTGTTATTGAGCTATTGGGATTAACTGCCTATACTGTTAAACAACATTTCAATATGACCTAGTTAAATAATGAACTATTTTCTTGTTCAATTTAATGATTGTATTGTATTTTCTTAAAATTCAGCGATCCTGCATGGAGTAGTCCCTTCTGGCCCCAGCAATCCCACAAACACAAATAACCCTAACCTAATCATGGGACAATTTACCATGACCAATTAACCTACCCAGGATGTTTTTGGACTGTGGGAAGAACCCAGAACACCTGGGGAAAACCCATACATTCCATGGGAAGGATGCCCAGGGTATATTCCATTTGTTCTATTCAGTATAACACTGCTGTATGAAGCCCTTATGCTACAGAATATTGAGCAAAGCATTCCAGAATGTAATGCTGCAAAGTCTGGGTAAACATCAACCTGAAATTGTACAGTGAGTATCGTGTATTAATATCTGGTACTTGAATTATGTGCTGGTTTATGCTTGGTATGGTCATTAGATTAGACGTAAGAGTTTTTTTTAACTTAGTGAGAATGGAATATTTAAGACTGAAGTTGGTAGCTGTTGGTTGGATTCTTTATGTAAAAAAAGTTTGATAAACTCAAGTGCTATAATTGAGGCTGGTTAGCTGAAAGGCACACTGGAAATTAAACTGCAGCAGATTAATCTTCATCCTGGAGTGTATATATGAGCCTTCACCTGGCCCTGTCTGTAATATGTGAAATCATGAGAAATGCTCACAATACAGACAATGGAAATCAGTCTATAAGTTCTCTCAGTTCTCAAAACAACAATTTACCACCATGCAACACAGCAGTTAGTTCTCAGAATTACAATTTTCTTGGCCAAAGTGTGAGTCATCATGAGAATCTGTTGAAAATCCATAACAACAATGCCTTTATACTTCAGCAAACCCATTTGTCTAACAGCCAATAGGGCAGCGATTAACAGATCATGCATTTTCCAACAATGTCCTTCATTTACCACTTTCTTGTCCATTATCTGAATCTGTCTAAGTCCTTCTGCAGCCTACCTGTTCCCTCAACAGTACCTGGCCTTCCACCCGTCTTCGTATCATCTGGCAATGGCAACAAAGCTGTTTATTCCATCATCTAAATCATTAATACACAGCATAAGAAGAAGTGGTCCCATCCTCGACCCGTGCAGAACACCACTAATCACTGGCAGCCAACCAGAAAAGGATCCTTTTATTCCCACTTGTTGTCTCCTACCAACCAGCCAGTGCTCAAAACATGTTAGTAACTTTCCTGTAGTATCATGAGCTCAACTTGGTGAGCAGCCTCACGTGTGGCACCTTGTGAAAGGCCTTCTGGAAGTCCAAATATCCACTGCATTCCCTTTCACTACCCTACATGTAGTCCCCTCAAAGAATTCCAACAGGTTCGCCTGGCAAGATTTTTGCTTAAGGAAACCATGCTGACTTTGTCCTACCTTGTCCTGTATCGCCAGGAACTCCATAACCTCATTCTTAACTATTGACTCCAACATCTTCCCAGCCACTGAGGTCAGACTAACTGGTCTATAATTTCCTTTCTGTTGCCTTCCTCCTTTCTTTAAGAGTGGAGTGACATTTGCAATTTTCTAGTCCTCTGGCACCATGCCAGAGCGCAATGATTTTTGAAAGATCATTGTTAATGATCTGGTCCATGTCTGGTATTTTTCAAGTCCCTTAAACCCATTGTCTTGATAGCAATGGAATGGCAAACCTGGCCATCTATCAATGTATCATGTTTAAGTTCACAAATAAGTGAATGGATTTATGAACCACATCTCCAATAAAAGGTTGAGCAATCTCTTCATTATTTCATCTTTTATATATTTCTTTGGATTATTCCAATTCAATTACAGAATGCAGTATGTCTAATGAGAAGAATACTCCATTTCTTTCTGAGGCATCTAATCTAATCCAACAGCAGCATCATCCATATACATGTATGGGTGCCCAAAAGACCAAGAGAATAGAACATCTCTGCACAACCAAAAAACCTCCTAAAAGAGGTTTTGGGTGAAATAAAGAAGCTGTTATTCCAGGATGGACCTTTCTAATTTAGTTAAAATAAAATCATGCTATATACTATAGCATTGGCATTCCAGAGAACCGTTGGCTGCCAATACATGTAAAGGCTCATGAGATTTATATTCTAAGACTTATGATGTAAACACAAAGTCATCTGAAAAAGGAAAAAGAGTGATCCAGTTATATACAATCTCAGGCAATCCTAAGAGGAAACAAAATCACAAGAAAAAAAGAAAAGCAAGGTGTGTAAGAGAATGAAAATAATAAATCATCGAAGAGAAAAGAATATTGTATTGCAGTCTTACTGGTAGGGAATTTAAAACACACTCTAGAGAGAATAAAAAACATTTGTTAAAAAATGACAGGAGGTCTGAAATTTAAATTAAGTTTTCCCAATTTTCTCTTATCCAAAGTCACAAACATCAATTTTTTTTTTGGCCCGCAAGTCCCTGCAGTAGTCAGTAAAGTCCTGACTACTTTTTAGAGTAATGATAATGTTGCAAATTACAGTCAATTATATCTACCTAGAATAATCCTCCACCCTATTAATATAAAATGCTTTAACACTCTACTGAAAAGTATGCTGTCAACCAAATTAATTTAAAAGGATTTGTTCAGCCAAGTGTCTGACATGTGCTGAAGTATATTACCATGATTAAGGATTCCCATACCGAAATGTTTCTACATGCTTGACATAAACTCCCTTAGGACAAGTCCCATTTACCGTGAACCAAACAGTTTAGAATCAAGTGCCAGAGATGGAACTTCCTGAACAGGAATATTGCTGGACTTTAATGAGCAGAAGCTCAGGGTTCACCAGGTTAGGGCATTGATTTGTCAGTTCCTCCTTGTTAGAGGATAGGAACTTTCAGGTTTAAGTGAAGCCAATCTGGATTGAATTTTATTTGTTAGTGACACCTCCTGCTTGAGATCCAACTAATAACTTGAATGTCCAGCTGACTATCAAAATGAAAAAAGAGATTTCACAAAACAATCTGTAAATTGGCAAAGCTGTTCAGCTTTAACATAGAACATAGAATAGTACAGCACAGTACAGGCCCTTTGGCCCACAATATTGTGCTGACCCTTAAACCCTGCCTCCCATATAACCCCCTACCTTAAATTCCTCCATATACCTGTCTGGTAGTTTCTTAAATTTCACTAGTGTATCTGCCTCCACCACTGACTCAGGCAGTGCATTCCAGGCACCAACCACTCTGAGTAAAAAACCTTCCTCTGATATCTCCTTTGAACTTCCCACGCCTTACCTTAAAGCCATGTCCTCTTGTATTGAGCAGTGGTGCCCTGGGGAAGAGGCGCTGGCTGTCCACTCTATCTATTCCTCTTAATATCTTGTATACCTCTATCATGTCTCCTCTCATCCTCCTTCTCTCCAAAGAGTAAAGCCCCAGCTCCCTTAATCTCCGATCATAATGCATACTCTCTAAACCAGGCAGCATCCAGCTGCTGCTCCAGATTCCTTACATGATCTTCCGTATCGCCCAGTCGTATGCACTTCTGGCAGATATAACTCTGCGGGAGGGGGGAGTTCCCCAAGATTGCCACATCTCACATGAGAGGCACGTCACCGTCTCAGGAGGCATTGCAAAGCCTAACTGGGAGCAAGCTCGTCCTCTGCCTCTTCTTGTCGAAGCCTCTCGAGCCAAAGCCTCAAGCTCCACTCCTTCACTGGCTGCTTTCCACAGGCCGCTTCGCTTGAGCTACCGCTCTATTTATTTGTTTGAGCTTTTCAAACTGTTTGGTCACCTGACTTCGATTGCCCAATCAGCGGCTTTCTGCAGAGTCTGAGTTATTCAAATCTTGATTGTCTAATCAACTGCTTTCTGCTGAGCTATTCAAATTTTTGACTTGATTGCACAGTCCAACTGCCAAAACTGCCAGAATCCCTTGAGCCAAAGCCTCAAAGCTCCACTCCTTCACTGGCCCACTCACTTGCTGGCCGCTCCTCTTGAGCTACCCCTCAAGTCATTGAGCTTTTCAAACTGCTTGGTCACCTGAAGTCAAGATGTCAGTTTAATGCACCAGCAGGTTAAATACTTATAAAAGGGCACCATGATTGATATAGGAATGCAGAAGCAAATCTTTGCACAGCAGGATCCCAAAAATATGTCATAACAATGAGCGGTTTTTTAAAAATTCTGAGTAAAGACAATTAAAACAGATATTGGCAAGGAGGCAACAGATCCTTATCCAGGCTTTGATAAAATAGTGTCACAAGAACCTTCACGTTCATGAGAGATCATATTATTAAATACTTCATCCGATAGTTGTTACTTACTATTAGTGCCAAACCTTTTTAGTGCAGCACTAGAGTGCTAATCTGACTTTTGTGTAGAATCTATGGTAAACCTGGAACCCACTTACTCTAGCAGCAGTGCCACTAACTGAGCTGGACTGAGGCACTGCTGTAGGCATATTGGCACATAGTGTTGTCTATCACACCCCAGTGAGAAGAGAGTTCTGCAAACTGGTTCCAAAAGAGCATGAACAATCATCACTCTTGCTTTTGAGACCTTACAGCCAGAGCACTCTGACCACTGGCGTGCCTTCTACAGCTGCAAATTCTCACAGGAAGAAGAATCATGGGAGGCAACTGCTGAGATTGAACCAACCTAACTCTGCTCAGCAATCTTAGCCCAAGTGGCACTGTCTGAAAATGCAGCTTTGAACTGGAGAGGGACAGAATTCTGTAACTAAGACATACAGGGCGTGCATTCATGGGAAAGCTATTATATCAACAGTAACTGTTGTCTTTTAGCACATTAGCACTTGTGCTGTTGTGTGATCATGTTGAGAGTGAAAAAAAATGGCATTCATAAACTACAGCTGGACCAATATATTCTGAAAGACAAGAAGGAATGTGATGAACTCCATGAGGATGTTCCTTTTGATTGTTGAAAATGATTTTTTTGCTTATTTTAAATTTCTCTTTGTCTTGATTGTCAATCAATGAACTCCATCAAGGATTACTTATTTCCTATAAGTTTTCAGGCTGCAGAAACCTTGCAAAGGACAAGTGGAAAGGGAATTATTATTGTCCCTATGACATTTCAACAGTGACTGTGCCAAAGTTCTGCTGACAAATACATGTTATAATATGCTGATACTGCCAGCTGCCTGGCAGTAACACCTTACCTTGATGAAGCATTTTCTCACACTTCCCCTAAGAGCTGCTGCTCACCAGTCTCCTGTACACTGATGCCTCTTTTGATTGTGGCATGGTACATGTTCTTTTCTGAATGTAAGTGAACTTCATCATATCTCATAAGGTTGCTACAAGAGACACTGAGCATAAAATGGCAAGGATGTGGTAGAGTTTACAAAATCTACATGCTTATGTTAAACTTTTCTTCAAGATAGAGAAGGCATGATAGGGAATATCATGTACCTTTTCTTAACCTAACATTACCACTTCGTTCTCCTTTCAACCATAAAGTTGGTCCTGGGGTGCCAAGTGAATTCCATTTTCTAATGTTAGAGCTGAGACTATTTTGAGATCTCTTTTGGCTAACTGTATGCAACAAACACAATGAATGTTACTTGTTTCTGTAATCTCTCTGGAACTGAAGTGATTCCATTATTTTAAATGAAGACAAATGCAAATAATGTATTTAAATGAATCAGCAAAGAAGAACAGATGTTGAATTAGTATAATAACAAGCCGGCCCTTTTTAGTCTATCAGAGAGGACTGCTGTATGAAAAGTATTTATCCATCATGATTTTACTTGTCTGTTTTTTTGGGATATGGACGTTGGTGATAAGCTACCATCTATTACCTGATGTTAATTGCCTTTCGGACTGTGGTGGTGGACTGCCTTCTTGAACAGTGCAGTCCCAGTCCTTCTGGTAAAGGTACTCCAACAGTGCTATAGGGCAGGGAGTTCCTTGATTTGGGTCTGGTGAAGGTGGGAAATCATAAAATATTTCAGATTTAGTACAATACATGGTTCTCAGTGTAACCTGCAAGTAACAATGTTCAAATGTGTCTCCTTTCTTTGTCCTGCATGATGGTTGGAGGACATGGAATGCCCTAGTTGAACAAATGTGTGCATTTTGTAGATGGTAAACATGGAAGCCTCTGTCCTGGATGGTGTTAACCTACACTCATTCAGGTAAGTGGAGAGTATTCTTTCACACTCCTGACTTGTACATTGAAACTATTGGAAATGCTGTGGGGAATCACTCAACACAGTATACCCTATCTTTGATCTGCCCTTGAAGCAATATCTATGGTAGACTTTCATCAAGTATTTTTGTCATCAATTGATTGCTGCTGTTCATCTTGTGAACCATTAATTATTACGGATCCTTACAATGTAGCTGGGTAAGTACTCTCGTGACCAGCATATGATTAGAGATAGAGGGAGGAGTTGGCCAGAATTGATTGGAAAAGAAAACTGGCAGGGATGACGGCAGAGCAGCAATGGCTGAAATTTCTGAAAGCAGTTGGGATATACATCCTGAAAGGAAGAATTATTCTAAAGGAAGGATGACACAACCACAGCTAAGAAGAAAAGTCTAAGCCAACATAAAAGCCAAAGAGAGGGCATATAACAGATCAAAGATTAGTGAGAAGTTAGAGGATTGGCTAGCTTTTAAAAACCAACAGAAGGCAACTAAAAAAGTAATTAAGGTAAAGAAGGAATACCAAAGTAACCTAGCCAATAATATTAAAGAAGATACCAGAAGTTTCTTCAGATACATAAAGTGTAAAAGAGAGGTGAGGGTAGATATTGGACTGTTGGAACATGATGCTGGAGATGTAGTAATAGGGGACAATGAAATAGTGGACAGACTAAACAAGTATTTTGCATTAGTCTTCATTGTGGAAGACACTAGCAGTACGGTGGAAGTTCCAGGTGTCAGGGAGCATGAAGTTTGTGAAGTTGCCATAATTAGAGAAGGTTCTTGGAAAAATGGAATGTTTAAAGGTAGATAAGTCAGCTGGACCAGATGGTGTACATCCCGGAGTTCAGAAAGAGGTAGCTGAAGAGATGGTGGAGGCATTAATAAAGATCTTTCAAGAATCACTAGATTCTGCAATGGTCCTGGAAGATTGAAAAATTGCAACAGTCACTCAACTCTTCAAGAAGGGAGAGAGACAGAAGAAAGGAAACTATAGGTCGGCTAGTTTGACCTCAGTGTTGGGAAGATGTTGGAGTCAATTATTAAGGATGAGGTCTCAGAATGCTTGGAGGCAAATGATAAAATGGGTCATAGTCAACATGGTTTCCTCAAGAGAAAATCTTGCCAGAAAAATCTGTCGGAATTCTTTGAAGAGGTAACAGGCAGGATAGACAAAGGAGAATTGGTCGATGTTGTGTACTTGGTTTTCCAGAAGGCACTTGACAAGGTTCCACACATGAGGCTGCCTAACAAGCGATTACAGGAAATTACATGAAAGATTTTAGCATGGATAAAGCAATGGCTGATTGGAAGGAGACAAAGAATGGCAATAAAAGGAGCCTTTTCTGCCTGGCTGCTGATGACTAGTGGTGTTCCACAGGGTCTGTGTTTGGACAGATTCTTTTTATGTTATATGTCAACGATTTAGATGATGGAATTGATGGCTTTGTTGCAAAGTTTGCAGACAGTATGAAGATAGCTGTAGGGTAAGTAGTTTTGAGGAAGTAGAGAGGCTATGGAAGGACTTGAACTGATTGAATTGACTTTATTTCTTACATCCTTCACATACATGAGGAATAGAAATCTTTATGTTACATCTCTGTCTAAGTAATTTATAATAAATAGAACATTCAATGTAACATAGAAATGCACTCAAATCAGCGTGAGTTAATCAGTCTGCTGGCCTGGTGGAAGAAGCTGTCCCGGAGCCTGTTGGTCCTGGCTTTTATGCTGCAGTACCATTTCCCGATGGTAGCAGCTGGAATAGATTGTGTTTGGGGTGACTCAGGTCCCCAATGATCCTTGGGCCCTTTTTACACACCTGTCTTTGTAAATGTCCTGAATCATGGGAAGTTCACAACTACAGATGTGCTGGGCTGTCGGCACCACACTCTGCAGAATCTTGCGATTAAGGGATGTACAGTTCCCATACCAGGCAGTGATGCAGCCAGTCAGGATGCTCTCAGTTGTGACCCTGTAGAAAGTTGTTAGGACTTGGGGACCGATACCAAACTTCCTCAACTTTCTGAGGTGCAAAAGGTGCTGTTGTGCCTCTTTCACCACACAGCTGATGTGTACAGTCCATGTGAGGTCCTCAGTGATGTTTATGCCGAGGAACTTACAGCTGTTTATCCTCTCAACCCCAGATCCATTGATATCAATAGGGGTTAGTCCATCTCCATTTCTCCTGTAATCCATAAACAGCTCCTTTGTTTTTGTGACATTGAGGGAGAGGCTGTTTTCTTGACATCACTGTGTCAGAAAGATGACTTCTTCCCTGTAGGCCACCTCATTATTGCTTGAGATTAGGCCCATCAATGTAGTGTCGTTGGCAAATTTAATTAGCAGATTAGAGCTGTGGGTGGTGACACAGTCATGGTATACAGGGAGCAAAGGAGGGGACTTCGTACACAGCCCGGAGGGGCTCCTGTGTTGAGTGTTAGAGGGGTGGAGGTGAGGGAGCCCACTCACTACCTGCTGGTGATCTGACAGGAAGTCCAGGATCCAGCTGCACAAGGCAGGTCAAGGCCAAGATCTCTGAGCTTCCTGTCGAGCCTGGAGGGAATTATGATTTTGAATGCTGAACTGTAGTCCAAGAACAGCATTCTCACATAAGCATCCTTCTTCTCTAGATGTGTAAAGACACTACGTAGAGCAGAGGCTATTGTGTTGTCTGTTGATCGGTTGTGCCGGTAGGCAAATTGTAGGGGGTCCATTTTGGGTGGTAGCATGTTGCAAATGTAGTCCTTTACCAGCCTCTAAAAGCATTTGCTCATTATTGAGGTGAGTGCTTCAGGACACCAGTCATTCAGGCATGTTACTTTGGTCTCTTTTGGTATAGGAACAATGGTAGATGATTTGAAGCAGGAGGCCAAACTACACTGGGAGAGGGAGTGATTAAAAATGTCTGTAAACACACCTGCCAGTTGCACTGCGCACATCCTGAGTACTCGCCCCGGGATGCCGTCTGGTACCGCAACCTTGTGGCTGTCCGCTCGTTGGAAACATAGAGATGACCAGGTTGCAAGCTGTAGCGGTGGCTTTCCTTGGAGGCTCAGAGTTAGCGAC
This sequence comes from Mobula hypostoma, assembly GCF_963921235.1. NCBI lineage: Eukaryota > Metazoa > Chordata > Chondrichthyes > Myliobatiformes > Myliobatidae > Mobula > Mobula hypostoma. The sequence goes on along the minus strand of NC_086118.1, from coordinate 19,742,152 downwards.
ATCGAATTGAGTGTAAAAGCGACTGAGCTCATCTGAGAGAGAGGCGGCGATTTTGGCGGTACCACTACGTTTGACTTTGAAGTTTGCGATGGTGTGCAAACCTCGTCACAAGTCACGTGTGATATTTGTAGTGAATCTTCACTCAACCTTATCCCTGCGTTGTTGCTTTGCACAGATCGTAGCTGCTTTCCTTGGGCTCCTGCTGATTGCCTGCAACGCAAGCTCTATGTTGTGCTGTAAGTGCCGCTTGCACGGAACTATTGATCCAGGGTTTCTGGTTCGGGAAGACCCTGACCGACTTCTGGGGGACAACATCATCGATGCATTTCTGGATGAAGCACATGACTCCCTCCGTAAATTCGGAGACATCCTCATCATGGAAGACATTCCAGTCGACGTCATCAAAGCAGTCCTACAGCATGGAGACCGATTGGTCGGACCAACAGTGGACATTTTTAACTATGGGCGCATCTTGTTTCAGCTTTTGTGTGTCAGCAAAAGCAGGATTGAAGAGTGATCTGATTCTCCAAAAGCTGGGCAAGGGAGAGCTTTGTATGTGTTGTGGAAGGGAGGGTTGCAGTGGTCAAGTGTGCCATCTCCATGAGTGCTCACCTGGATGTGCTGACAAAACTTCGGAGAGACTTTCATCAGTGACGCTTGTTTAAAGATACCGGCACCGATAAAGGCAGCCTCTGGGTGTGCAATCTCCAGTGTTTTGATGGTCCTGTACAGTTCCTTGAGAGCCAGGTCAGTATCAGCCTGCGGCGGAATGTACACCGCAGTGATGATAACAGCCGTGAACTCCCTAGGCAGCCAGTAGGGTCTGCAGAACAGCACCTGGTATTCCAGGTCTGGGGAACAAAAGGTTTTGCGGGCATACACATCCTAGGGGTCACACCGAGCATTGTTGACTATGAAGCATACCCCTCCTCCTTTACTTTTCCCAGATAGATTTTTAAACATGTCCGTCCGGAACAGGGAGAATCCAGAGAATGGGTAAAGAAATGGCAGATGGAATATAGTGTTGGGAAGTGTATGGTTATGCACTTCAGTGAAAGAAATGAAAAGATTGAGTATTTTCAAAATGGAGAGAAAATACAAAAAACTGAGATGCAAAGGGACGTGGGAGTCCTTGTGCAGGATTCCCTAAAGATTAATTTGCAGGTTGAGTCTGCGGTGAGGAAGACAAATGCAACATTAGCATACATTTCAAGAGAACTGGAATATTAAAGTAATGATGTATTGTTGAAGCTTTATGAAGTACAGATGAGGCCTCACTTGGAGTATTGTGAGCAGGTTTGGGCCCCTTATCTTAGAAAGGATGTGCTGAAACTGGAGAAGGTTCAAAGAAAATTCATGAAAATGATTCCAGGATCGAATGGCTTGTCATATTAAGAGCGTCTGAAGGCTTTGGGCCTGTATTCACTATTCAGAAGAATGAGGGGTGACCTCATTGAAACCTATCGAATGGTGAAAGGTCTTCATGGATGGATTTGGAGAGGATGTTTCCTATGATGGGAGAGACTAAGACCAGAAGGCATGCCTCAGAATAGAGGGTCATCCTTTTAAAACAGAGATGAAGAGGAATTTCTGTAGCTAGAGAGTGGTGAATCTGTGGAATTCTTTGCCAGAGGCAGTTGTGGAGGCCACGTCTTTATGTACATTTAAGGCAGAGGTTGATAGATTTTTGATTTGTCTGGTCATGAGGGGATACAGGGAGAAGGCAGGAGACTGGGGCTGAGAGGAAAATTGGATCAGTCATGATCAAATGGCAGAGCAGACTCGATAGGTCAAATGATCTCCCTCCTGGCACTGTTCTCCCCTCTCACTGATCTCCCTCCTAGCTCCTATCCTTGCAAGTGGAACAAATGCTACACCTGCCCCTACTTCTGTTCCCTCACTATCATTCAGGGCCTCAAAACTCCTTCCAGGTGAGGCGACACTTCATCTGTGAATCTGTTGGGGGTCACATACTGTGTGCGGAGCTGCTGGTGTGGTCTTGTGTATATCTGTGAGACCCGACGTAGATTGGGAGACCACCTTGCCGAGCACCTGCACTCCATCTGCCAGAAGAAGCAGGATCTCCCAGTGGCCACCCATTTTAACTCAACTTCCCTTTCCCATTCCAATGTGGCAATCCATGGCTTCTTCTACAGTCGCGATGGAGCCACACTCAGGTTGGAGGAACAGCACCTTTTATTCCTTCTGTGTAGCCTCCAACCTGATGGCATGAACATTGACTTCTCAAACTTAGGTTATGCCCCTCCCCCACTTTCATCATTCCCCATCCCCCTTTCTCTCTCTCACCTTATCTCTTTGCTTGCCCATCACCTCCCTCTGGTGCTCCTCACTCCTTTTCTTTCTTCCATGGCCTTCTGTCCTCTCCTATCAGACTCCCCCTTCTCCAGCCCTGCATCTCTTTCACCAATCAACTTCCCAGCTCTTTACTTCATTTCTCCCTCTCCCAGTTTCACCTTGTATTTCTCTCTCCCCTTCCCCCACCTTTAAACCTCCAACTTATCTTCTTTTTCTCTTGTCCTGCTGAAGGGTCTTAGCCTGAAATGTCAACTGCACCTTTTTCCCTAGATGCTTGCTGGCCTGCTGAGTTCCTCCAGCATTTTGTGCGTGTTGTTGGGAATAAAGGATTCCCCTATTTGGTTGTCTGTTGGTGACCAATGGTGTTCCGCAGGGGTTGATGTTGGGACTGCTTCTTTTCATGTTATATATTAATGATCTGGATGAAGAATTTGATAGTTTTGTAGCCCAGTTTGTGGATGATACAAAGATAGGTGGCAGGGCAGAGAGTGTTCAGGAAGTAGGAAGGCTGCAGAAGGACTTGGCCACATTAGGAGAGTTAGACCATAAGACCATAAGACATAGGAGCAGAATTAGGCCATTTGGCCCAATGAGTCTTCTCCATCATTTCATCATGGCTGATCCATCTGAACACAGACTTGGGCTAGGACTTGACTAGGAAAGCAGGACCTGGATGAGGAACTAGGAACTTGGAACCTGGACAAGCACCCCAAGCCAGAGGCTGGACAAGGGCCCCGAACCTGGGTCTTGACTCAGGCTCGAACTCCGGAACTAGGCAAAGACAAGCCTTGGTTGAGGGAGACGCAGGAACGCAGGGACATGGAACACAGAGCCGGGACCCCTCCTTGGGAACAGGACGTAGGGCCGGGACTCATACGCAGAATGCTGAACACAGAGAGACAGTTCCCAACACTAGGTAGCGGCAAACGGCCAGACCTACCTAGAGAAGGCATGGAGACAGAGACAGTTCAAAACAACGATAGACAGTTCCTTATGTTGCTCCAGCAGTTGAAATTGTCAGCGGTGCAGGCAAGGGTTAGAGGCAAGGCTTCAGGCAGTGTTCCAGGAGGAAGGTGAAGGGAAGGGAGAAGTCCAGCAAAAGAAGCTCAACCCAGGAGCTGTTTATGTAGCAGCCCAAAATCAGAATCATGTGCTTCAATTAAAGCACCCAACAGAAAAAGGGGAAACCAGAAAACCTGGAATAAGGAACGATGGACCGGACCATGAACTGGAATCTGGACTTCACGGACCGGACCATGACACTAGGACCAGAGGGCACATTCTCAGAATAGAAAGACATCTCTTTAAAACAGATGAGGATGAATTTTTTTTAGCTCGAGGGTGGTGAATCTGTAGAATTTTTAACCATAAGTGGCTGTGGAGGCCAGGTCACTGGGTATATTTAAAGTTGGGGTTAATATATTCTTAATTAGTATGAATGTCAAAAGCTATGGGGAGTAGGCAGGAGAATGGAAAAAAAATCTCCATGAAGGAATGACGAAGAAACTCAATAAGTCCAATAACCTAATTCTCCTCCTACATCTTATGGTCTTATTATATTCCACCTACCTCTATTGTTTTCTACTCATCTGGCATCTTTTAAATCTTTCATTTTGTCCACTTTGACAACACTCTTCATTCCATTCAGAGGGTATGTAAGAGGCGCTTCTGTTCCATAAGATTGTCATAGGTGGGAGAGGTAGTAGAGATTATCTTTCACTACCTAATAAATGCTTCAAATAGTGTGCATCTATAATAGCTTCTGACAACTATGTCCAGCTCCTGGCCTTCACGTGTGGCTTAGCTACAAAGCCTGTCAGGACAATTTCTACTGACAGGAGAAGGGGCAAAGGTGATTCCTGGCACCTTAAATCCAGTCACTTCAGGCAGATGGGTTTCGTCAGCCATGATTGGCAGCTCATCTCAGGGAAGAAAAGGTCTGATCTCAAATATCTGCCGCCTTGGAGCCATACCCACTCATGGGAAAGGGTTCAGGTGAAAATCCCAAGGAAAAACCAAGAGCTGGGGTCCCTAAAGCAGTCCTGTATTGAGTTCAATGCTGACTGGCAACTCCTGCAACATTGCTAGTGTCAAAATCTGATTATCAGTCTCTATCATTCCTATGGATTCATCATCTGCATGGGCAATAGCTTACTCTCCATATTGTACTACCCTGGCTTGCATATATTGTAGACAGGTAAGATGCAATATTCATGGTTGACCCTGCCCAATGGAGAATCTCATATGGCAATTACCAAGTTGTTCCTTAACGGTGTCAAATGAGGTAGCACATTTCAACATAAGGTCAGTGAATGGATAATGAGTACTCTAGGGACTACTCATATTCAAAATGACCCGCCTTTTGTATTTTGTACATCTCACTGGTTAATCAGTTGTCTGCAAGTTCCTGCTATTACTTTCAGATGAAGCACTTACTAAATCAAAACAAATCACAACAAGTTGCCAAATAAAATACTTGTCGTACTAATTACATATTCAGCACTTGGTTTGTAGCCCTGTAGGCTACCGCTGCTCAGGTGACAGTGAGCAGTCTACTCCTCTATCACCCCTTCTGCTAGTCAGTACCTGGCCCTTATTGCCTGCATGGAAGAAAATATTTCCTCATCTCCCTTTTAATACTTCAATTGTCTTGTTTATATCAATGTGCCCTGAATTTTAAACCTTCTGTCAAGAATTGCCAGCGTGTCCTCATTGTAAGGAAGGGGCATGTATCATTTGGATGTCAGGCGGCAGAGGCAGATGTCACAATCTCAAAACATGGGGTAAGACATTTTTGACGAAGATGAGGAGAAATCACTTACTCTGAGGATGGTGAAACTATAGAAATTTCTACCTCAGAGGGCAGTGGAGGCTAAGTCTGTCCAGAAATGTAGAGAACACTTGAGCCAAAAACAGAACAGTAGAAATAATTCAGTAGTGAGTGATAACTTTAATAATTAACTGCAAAATACAAGCCACAAGGGGTCACAAAATGAGAGATAACAGATACTAAACACAATAGGAAACAAGGTAACTGAAGGCTTGGAGCAATTGGCTGAGGCTGGCTGGTTCATATTAGTGAACAAGGGTTATGGACGTGAGCTGGGTTTAAATAGGCTGCAGGTGATGAGATAGAAACAAGTGGCAGGTGACTCTTATTGGTTGGGTGGAGACTGGGAGGTGCCTGTAACTGCAAACCTGACAACACCCCCCCCCACCCTATATTCGGTATCTGATGACCAAGGACAATCCAGCTGTGAGTGGTGGAACTCCTTGAAGAGTAATGGATCCAAGATGTAACTGGACGGCACCCAAGACCTCTCTTCTTGCCTATACCCTTCCCAGTTGACCAAGTACTGCACACCCCATCCACAACAATGTGAAATCATCAACTGGTGAACCGTGTACACTGGACCATCTTCCCCCACACTTGGTCCTGGAGGTGCAGGCTCAGGTGGGTTGAGTGACCCACAGGTAATGGGCTTGAGGCGCGACACGTGGAAGGTAGCTGTGACCCTGAGGGATGGTGGCAGCTGGAGATGGTAAGTAACTAGATAGATGTGATGGGTAATCTTGAAGGGGTGAATGAATCTTGGCGAGGGCTTGCGGGAGTCGATGTGCAGCGGCAGATCTTGGGTGAACAGTCAGACGTGGTCCCCAGGATTGTGTAGTCCAGCTGGGTGCCACCGGCCGTTGTCCTTGCAGGAGTAGGCGCAATTGGCACCGAGGATAGCCTTCTCTATCCCCTTCTAAGCATTGCAAACCGGGACCCTGTCAGACGGGACTTCCACCGTTGGCTCCTCTGCGGGGAACAGCAAAGGGTTGTAGCCATGAAGCACTTCAAATGGTGACATACTGTGGCAGAGGGGGTCTGTAGATTGTAGGACAGCTAAGCCCAGAAAAGATACTTTTTTATGTGGAAGGGTTAGAGATGGCGAAGCATTGAAGGAACTTCTCCACTTCTCCACTTGTTGATTGTCTTTTTCTGCCTGATGGTCTCCTTATGATAGCTAGAATACAGATTCACTGATGTGCAGAGGAGGGAGCTGACATGAATACTGTGGCCCCATCGGAAGTTGGCAAACCTGTGATGAAACCTATGGCAATGTGGCACCACGGGTTTCGAGGGACTGGTAAGAGCAGAAGAAGCCGAGAGGGCCACTGGTTGGTGGAATTGGAATGGGAACACTGAGGGCAGGCAGTGACAAACTGACATACATCTGCAATCATGGTGGGCCATCAGAACCGGAGTCGCAGAAAATCCGGAGTCTGTTGTGTAACTGCATGGCTGGAGAGGGGTGAGGTGTGGGCCTGCTGGTGTGCCTCGGAGGACCTGGTGGATCTGGTTCTCAAGGTCTCAGATGATTGGGGCAAGGATATGAGAGGATGTAATGATGGGATGAAGGATGTTTTCTGTTTCAGCTGGATCAAAATCTCGTGACAGGGTGACCGCATTAGTGTTCTTGGAACCAGGTCGGTAGGAGATGGTGAAGTTGATTTGTTCAAAGAGGGCCCAGTGAGTGAGGTGGGTTGATTTGGAGGGTCTGTTGTACGGATGTGAGGTCCTGGTGGCTGGTCCTGGTCAGGAAGGGCCAATGTCTGGATTCCTCCAAGACCCATTTAATAGCTAGTAGCTCCCTGCCTCCACTCCATAATGTCATTGTGTAGAGTTGAACTTACGCGAGAAGGTGGCACAAGGTTGTGTCCTCCTGTCTACTCGCTGGGAGAGGATGGCCCCGGTGTTATTGTCAGATGCATCCACCTCTACCGCAAAAGGTCCGGCGGGGTTTGAATGGTGGAGGATGGGAGTGGTGGTGAAGCAGCTCTTGAGCTCCTCAAAAGTGTGGTCTGAAGCAGCAGGCCAGGTTATTTGTGCGGTAGGTGACGGTGAGGGAAGTGAGAGGAGCAGCAATTTAGCTGCAGTTTCTGACGAAATGGTGGTAGAAGTTGGAGAACCCAAGAAGCACTGTAGCTATTTGAGGGAACACAGTCGGGGCCATTCAAACACGATGTACACTTCTCTGGGTCCACAGTTATGCCTTGGTGTAAAAGGATGTAATGCAGGAAGGGAATGTCTGACGTATGCAACGAGCATTTTTCTATATTGCTGTGTAATTGGTTTCTGAGGACATAAGACCATAAGACATAGGAGCAGAATTAGGCCATTTGGCCCATCGAGTCTGCTCCGCCATTCAGTCATGGCTGATCCTTCTTCCCCTCCTCAACCCTACTCCCCAGCCTTTTTGCAGTAACCTTTGATGCCGTGTCCAATCAAGAACCTATCAAGCTCTGCTATAAATGCACCCAACGACCTGCCCTCCACAGCTGCCTGTGGTAATAAATTCCACAAATTCACCACCTTCTGGCTAAAGAACTCTTTCTGCATCTCTGTTTTATGTGGACACCCCTCTATCCTGAGGCTGAGTCCTCTTGCCTTAGATTCCCCAACTATGGGAAACATCTTTTCCACATCTACTCTGTCTACACCTTTAAACATTCAAAAGGTTTCAATGAAATCCCCCCCATCCGTCTAAATTCTAGTGAGTACAGACCCAGAGCAATCAAACACTCCTTGTATGATAACGCTTTCATTCCTGGAATCGTCCTTATGAACCTCCTCTGAACCCTCTCCAATGCCAGCATATCTTTTCTTGGATGTGGAGCCCAAAACTGTTCACAATACTGAAGGTGAGGTCTGACCAGTGCCTTATAAAGCCTTAGCATCACAGCCCTACTCTTGTATTCCAGACCTCTTGAAGTTAATACCAACATTGCCTTTACCTTCATCACCACTGACTCAACCTGCAAGGTAACCTTTAGAATGTTCTGCACAAGGACTCTCAAGTCTCCTTGTATCTCAGATTTTTGGATTTTCTCCCATTTAAAAAATATGTTACATATATACTTCTACTACCAAAATGTATGACCATGCATTTTCCAACATTATATTTCAATTGTTACTCTCTTGCCTATTCTCTGAATCAGTCTAAATCCTCCTGCAGCCTACCTGTTTCTTCAACACTACCTGCTCCTCCACCAATCTTCATATCATCTACAAACTTGGTAAAAAAAGCCATCTATTCCATCATCTAAATCATTGATATACAGCATAAAAAGAAGCGGTCCCAACATTGACCCCTATGGAACACCACTAGTCACTGGCAGCCAACCAGAAAAGGATCCTTTTGTTTCCACTCATTGCCTCCTACCAATCAGTCGATGATCTGACCCTGCCAGTAACTTTCCTGTAATACCACAGGCTCTTAACTTGGTAAGCAGCTTCATGTATGCCCTTTGTGAAAGGCCTTCTGAAAGTCCAAATATACAATATCCAGTGCATCCCCTCTATCTATCCTACCTATAATCTCGTCAAAAAATTCCAAAGGTTTGTCAACCAAGATTTTCCCTTAAGGAAATCATGCTGACTTTGTCCAATCTTGTCTAATGATCATTACTAATGCCTCTACAATCTCTACTGTTACGTCTTTCAGAACACTAGCATGCAGTTCATCTGGTCCAGGTGACTTATGTATCCTTAGGTCTTCCAGCTTTTCGACCACCTTCTCCCTTGTAATAATAACTGTACTTCACCCTTCAACATCTGGCACACTGCAGAACACTGATGCAATATACTCATTTGGTTCATCTGCCATCTCTTTGTCACCCCTTAATATTTCTCCTGCCTCATTTTCTAGCAGTCCTATATCTACTCTCATCTCTCTTTTATATTTTTACATATTTGAAAAGCCTTTTACTATCCACTTTGATATTGTTTGCTAGCTTGCTTACATATTTCCATCTTGATGATTCTTTTAGTTGCTCTCTGTAGGTTTTTAAAAACTTTCGAATGCTCTGTCTTACCACAAGGTTTTGCTTTGTTGTATGCCTCTCTTTAGCTTTTACAGTAGCTTTGATTTCCCTTATTAGCCACGGTACTATTTTGCCACTTGAATATTTCTTTGTTTTTGGAATACATCTATTCTGTATCTTCCTCATTTTCCCCAGAAACTCACACCATTGCTGCTCTGCTGTCATCCCTGCCAGCATCTCCTGCCAATTTACTTTGGTCAACCCATACCGCTGTAATTTCCTTTACTCCACTAAAATACTGCTATGTCAGATTTTACTTTCTCCCTTTCAAATATCAAGTTGAACTCAGTCATATTGTGATCACTGCCTCCGTCACTATTAAACGGGTCATACCTCCCCCAGAAGAGAATTCAATGATCCAAGAATGCTGAAGCCTTTCCCCTTGCACCAGCTTCTCAGCCACATATTAATCTGCCAACTCATCCCGTTTCTACCCTCACTGGCATGTGGCACAGGTAGCAATCCAGGAATTACTACCTGAGAGGTCTTGATTCTCAGCTTTCTACCTAGCTCTCTAAATTCTCTTTTCATGACTTCTTTGCTTTTCCTTCCTATGTCATTGGTACCAATATGGACAAGCCAGCGAGCACTGTGAGGGTCATGTTTTTTGACTTCTCCAGTGCGTTCAACACCATCCGCCCTGCTCTGCTGGGGGAGAAGCTGACAGCGATGCAGGTGGATGCTTTCCTGGTGTCATGGATTCTTGATTACCTGACTGGCAGACCACAGTACGTGTGCTTGCAACACTGTGTGTCCGACAGAGTGATCAGCAGCACTGGGGCTCCACAGGGGACTGTCCTGTCTCCCATTCTCTTCACCATTTACACATCGGGCTTCAGCTACTGCACAGAGTCTTGCCATCTTCAGAAGTTTTCTGATGACTCTGCCATAGTTGGATGCATCAGCAAGGGATATGAGGTTGTGTACAGGGCTACGGTAGGAAACTTTGTCACATGGTGTGAGCAGAATTATCTGCAGCTTAACGTGAAAAAGACTAAGGAGCTGGTGGTAGACCTGAGGAGAGCTAAGGTACTGGTGACCCCTGTTTCCATCCAGGGGGTCAGTGTGGACATGGTGGAGGATTACAAATACCTGGGGATACGAATTGACAATAAACTGGACTGGTCAAAGAACACTGAGGCTGTCTACAAGAAGGGTCAGAGCCGTCTCTATTTCCTGAGGAGACTGAGAACCTTTAACATTTGTCGGACAATGCTGAAGACGTTCTACGAGTCTGTGGTGGCCAGTGCTATCATGTTTGCTGTTGTGTGCTGGGGCAGCAGGCTGAGGGTAGCAGACACCAACAGAGTCAACAAACTCATTCGTAAGGCCAGTGATGTTGTGGGGATGGAACTGGACTCTCTGACGGTGGTGTCTGAAAAGAGGATGCTGTCCAAGTTGCATGCCATCTTGGACAATGTCTCCCATCCGCTATATAATGTACTGGTTGGGCACAGGAGTACATTCAGCCAGAGACTCATTCCACCGAGGTGCAACACTGAACGTCATAGGAAGTCATTCCTGCCTCTGGCCATCAAACTTTACAACTCCTCCCTTGGAGGGTCAGACACCCTGAGCCAATAGGCTGGTCCTGGACTTATTTCCTGGTATAATTTACATATTACTACTTAATTATTTATGGTTTTATTACTATTTAATTATATATGGTGCAACTGCAACAAAACCCAATTTCCCTCGGGATCAATAAAGTATGACTATGACTATGACTATGTACCAAGACATCTGGTTGCTCTCCCTCCCTCTCCAAAAATGTTGTGGATGCAATCCGAGACGTCCTTCGACCCTGGCACCTGGGAGGCAACATACCAATTGGGTGCCCCGTTCACATACATTGAATCTCCTGTCTGTTCTCCTCATTATTGAGTCCCCTATCACTACAGCTCCCCTCTTCTCCCATTTTTCCTTCTGCACCATGGACCTCTGCTCATTGGCAGTAACCTGGTCTCCATGGCGTTCCCCTGGGAGGTCATTGCCCACAACAGTATCCATAATGCTATACTTATTATTGAGGGGAATAGCCACAGGGGTGCTCTGCGTTAACTGCCTATTTACGTTTCTATTTTTCCTGACAGTCACCCAGCTACTCGCTTGCTGCAACTTTGGGGTGACTAATTCCCTGTAACTCTAATTGATTATCTCCTCACTCTCTTCTGCAAGCCAAAGGTCATCCAGCTGCTGCTCCAGATCCCTAACATGGTCTTCAAGGAGCTGCAGCTGGATGCACTTCATGCAGATGTAGCTCCCTGGGAGACTCCAGGTTTCCCAGGACTCTAAGATCCAGCATGAAAAGCACACAACAGCCATTTACCACACTAGGTACAGTGAGAAAAAAAAGGAAACTTAACAGGAGCTTACCCAGAGCCAAAGTCTCTTTTGAGCCAAAGCCTCCTTTAAGCCAAAGCCTGACACTCCTACTCTCGCCACTGGCCTACTCCCAACAATGGCTGCCCCAACAATAACAGTCCTGCTTCTCCCTTCTGTACTCTTAGGCAAGCGTCACTGGCCTGCAACAAACCTCGTGGCTGTGGCCTGCACCTGCCACTGATTGGGCCGTTGGAATGGGCCTGAACACCACAAAACTTTCCTTTTAAACAAGCGTCGCCAACCCGTGAGAAATATCATTGCTGTGGCCTACTCCTGCCACAGATTGGGATGTTGGAATGTACCTGAATGCCCGCTAAACTCTCCTTTTAAGCAATCATCGCTGACCTATGAGAAACCTTGTCACTGTGGCCTGCTCCTGCCACTAGTTAGGCCATCGGAATTGATGACATGTTGAAGGAATGAATGGTCAAGACAGATGTGGACTCTGGTGTCCTTGGAGAAGATGAGGATGTTGTTAAGGTGGACCTGTGTAGCATGTCACAGACGATCTTATTAATGAAGGCCTGGAAAATGGCTGGACTATTGGAAAATCTGAAAGGCATCACCAAGTATTTGTAGTGGCCAGAGGGTGTTTTGAATGCCATCTTCCATGCATCTCAGATACAGATCAGTTTGTATGTACTATGTAGATCCAGATTAGTGAAGATCTGGGCCCGCAGACTGTTATAATTGTTCTATCCATCAAGGGTGGTGGGTAGGGGTTCTTAATGGCAATTTTGTTGAGTCCACCATTGTCAATGAAGGAATGGAGACACTCACCTTTCTTTTTGATAAAGAAGAAGGCTGCACGGGTTGAGGACCCTCATTTCTACCTGATGGCAGCACTTCCCAGACAGAGTGGGCATTTGATGCGTTGGTGATTGGCTGCTTCACATTAAGTACACAAACTTTTCTCCACCAACGCTCATACTCTTCGGGGATTAAGAGAGCTCTCCCTAACTTTATGGGTTCTGGAGCATTGATGATGAGGGTCCTGCAGTGTGAAATAGTTCTGGGAATGGAACTGGGGTCCTGGCTTATCATCTGGAGGGTCATTCCATAAGATGCTTGTCAATGCAGAGGGTCAGGGTGATGAGGCTTCTGAGGTCAGTGGACATCTACTGGGTGAACAACTCATTTTTCAAGTGTTCCAAGAGGCTGTGATGGTAAAGAGCCAACAGCACATCCGCATTCCAGCTCCACTCCATCATGAGAGCTCTGAATTCCATGGTGTAATCCAGCACAGAGTTTGAGTCTTGATGCAGCTGAAGGATCCGATCGGTTGCTGCCCTTCCCCTTCCCAGAATGGTCAAAAACCTGGTGTATTTCTGCAATGAATTCCTCATATTTGTTGCAAGAAGTGATTTTACTGTCTCAGTTAGTTGCCACCCAGGTCAGAGCTCACCCAGTCAAGATAGAAATAAGGAAGGCAATCTTGGCTCGGTCTGTAGAATACAGAGACAGCTGGAGTTTGAAGTGTAAGGTGCACTGGGACAGGGAGTTGCAGCATCGAGCTGCAGATCTGTCAAAGCGTTTGGGCACCGGAATCTGGGGCGCAGAGGGATGAAGTTTACTGGTGTGGGATTGCTGTATAAAGACGGAGAGTTCGAAGGGAATGGTGAGCAGATGGCCAATGGTGTCCTGCTGCTTCTGGATGTGGCCTCATGTCAACAAACAACTTCCTTTACGCGAGCATACTCTCTGGGTCAATATAGAGGAGGCTTGAGCCAAAAGCAGAACAGAAAGATGGTTCAGCAATAAACAATAGTGTTAATAAAAGACCGCAAAATAAGAAGCCACTAGTGGCCACAAAATGAGAGATAACAGATTTTAAACATAACAGACAACAAGGTAACTGATTGAGGCTGTCTGATTCAAAGAGTGAACCAGGACTGTGGTTGTGAATAGGGTTTAAATAGGCTGCAGGTGATGAGTTAGAAACAAATGGCTGGTGACTCCTGTTATCCAGGTGAAGACTGGGAGGTGCCTGCATGTGCCTGAAAGTGTCATGAATACTTTTAAGAAGAAGATAGAGAACTATATTTCTAGACACAGAAAGCATCAAGGGATCTGATGCAAAAGTAGCAATACGATATCGATGTATAAGGTCAGCCATGATTGTATTGGAAGGCAGTGCAAGAATGGCCTGTTCCTGCTTCTACATTTTATTGTTCATCATTTTAGTGAGTCAGAAAAGTTTTAATAGCAATTAGATTTATGGTCACTGTTAGTGATAAAAGATTTTTATTCTAACTCTAACCAGTACATTAAATAAATATTCCCCAACCAACTGCCAGGGTGGATTTTGAAATTATTTTTAAAAGCCTAAGTTCTTGATTCCAGTAAGCAAGTGTTTTGGACTTCCTGTAACTAATATGCTGTCTATGCTACATAAAGTGTGAGGAGAACTTTGAGTACCAAGTGTAAGTCCAATTTGACATTGATAGATTATTGTACCTACCACTGCTCCGGCTGAGGTTTCTGTTGTTAGCTCTGCATTGGTGACTGGCCTTCACAAGTAGCAATACCAAAGTGTCAATACACTGGTATTGAGTTCACTTGAGGGATGAATTAGAGTGAAAGGTTTAGAGAATAGGGCTCTCTAAGTAGCACCAATGACAGCTGGCCGTAGTTAAGGTGAAGCGTGAGTGAGCTCGGTGGACTCAGCCATTTGTGCTATATAAGGAATGAACAAGTGTTCCTGGGTAGGATACAGAATGGAGAAATAAAGTGATATTGTTGCTGGTGGAAGGGTAGGAGACAAACAAAACAACATTGAGTCTGATCATAGCACAGGCTGCAGACCAGTGCTCATATGAATGAGAAGGCATTAACCATCTCAATGGACCATTTCAATCTGGTACTGCCTGATGCTTTTGTCAGCTGTGAGCTTGGTGCATGAAGTGAGGTAGGTAACTCAGGAGATGACTGGTGCATTTGAGTTCAGATGAAGCACTGGAAAAGAGCTGTGGTTTCCAGACATTTTTGGATGGGGTATTCTGGAATCACTGCAGAATGGTCAATAAGAGAATTCACCCAAACTAATTTGAAATAAGTTGATGATCAATGGAGTATGTAGACTAGCCACCAGTAAATGACTTTTTCTAGATAATTAACCAGAGTGATGCTAAGGATGAGGGTCCTTTTTCATTTGGATGACCAGAGAAGCTGTTTTGTTCTACCTGGCTTTGAGAGTCTGAAAGGGCAAACAATAAAGGGGTGTAAAATCATGAAGTGTCCGGATTTTGTGGATTGATTGAAACTCTTCGCATTAGCCAAGAAGCAGAAAACACAAAATGAAGGTGCTTAGTAAAAGAACCATAAATGACTTGAAAAATCTAATGGCGTAATCAGTTCACTTGGAATCATAGAGTCACACAACATGGCAGCAGACGTTTTGGCCCAAAAAGTCCATGCTGACTTAGATTCATATCTAGCCTAGTCTCAGTTGCCTGTGATTGGCTCAAATCCCTCTGAATCTTTCCTGTCTGCATACCCATCCAACAGCCTTTCAAATGTTGTCAATGTACTTGCATTAACCATTTCCTCTGGCAGTTCATTAAGAGCAATAGTGATAGACATAGACATAGACATAGAATAGTACAGCACAGTACAGGCCCTTCAGCCCACAATGTTGTGCCAACCCTCAAACCCTGCCTTCCATATAAGCCCCCACCTTAAATTCCTCCATATACCTGTCTAGTAGTCTCTTAAACTTCACTAGTGTATCTGCCTCCGCCACTGACTCAGGCAGTGCATTCCACGCACCAACCACTCTCTGAGTAAAAAACCTTCCTCTAATATCCCCCTTGAACTTCCCACCCCTTACCTTAAAGCCATGTCCTCTTGTATTGAGCAGTGGTGCCCTGGGGAAGAGGTGCTGGCTATCCACTCTATATATTCCTCTTATTATCTTGTACACCTCTATCATGTCTCCTCTCATCCTCCTTCTCTCCAAAGAGTAAAGCCCTAGCTCCCTTAATCTCTGATCATAATGCATACTTTCTAAACCAGGCAGCATCCTGGTAAATCTCCTCTGTACCCGTTCCAATGCTTCCACATCTTTCCTATAGTGAGGTGACCAGAACTGGACACAATACTCCAAGTGTGGCCTAACCAGAGTTTTATAGAGCTGCATCGCGACTCTTAAACTCTATCCCTCGACTTATGAAAGCTAACACTCCATAAGCTTTCTTAACTACCCTATCCGCCTGTGAGGCAACTTTCCTGTGGACATGTACCCTGAGATCCCTCTGCTCCTCCACACTACCAAGTATCCTGCCATTTACTTTGTACTCTGCCTTGGAGTTTGTCCTTCCAAAGTGTACCACCTCACACTTCTTCAGGTTGAACTCCATCTGCCACTTCTCAGCCCACTTCTGCATCCTATCAATGTCTCTCTGCAACCTTTGACAATCCTCTACACTATCTACAATACCACCAACCTTTGTGTCGTCTGCAAACTTGCCAACCCACCCTTCTACCCCAACATCCAGGTCGTTAACAAAAATCATGAAAAGTAAAGGTCCCAGAACAGATCCTTGTGGGACACCACTAGTCACAATCCTCCAATCTGAATGTACTCCCTCCACCACCACCCTCTGCCTTCTGCAGGCAAGCCAACTCTGAATCCACTTGGCCAAACTTCCCTGGATCCCAGGCCTTCTAACTTTCTGAATAAGCCTACCGTGTGGAACCTTGTCGAATGCCTTACTAAAATCCATATAGATCACATCCACTGCGCTACCCTCATCTATATGCCTGGTCACCTCCTCAAAGAACTCTATCAGGCTTGTTAGACATGAGCTGCCCTTCACAAAGCCATGCTGACTGTCTCTGATCAGACCATGATTCTCTAAATGCCCAGAGATCCTATCTCTAAGAATCTTTTCCAACAGCTTTCCCACCACAGACGTAAGGCTCACTGGACTATAATTACCTGGACTATCTCTACTATCTTTTTTGAACAAGTGGACAACATTCGCCTCCCTCCAATCCTCCGGTACCATTCCCATGGACAACGAGGACATAAAGATCCTAGCCAGAGGCTCAGCAATCTTTTCTCTCGCCTAATGGAGCAGCCTGGGGAATATTCCGTCAGGGCCCGGGGACTTATCTGTCCTAATGTATTTTAATAACTCCAACACCTCCTCTCCCTTAATATCAACATGCTCCAGAACATCAACGTCACTCATACTGTCCTCACCATCATCAAGTTCCCTCTCATTGGTGAATACCGAAGAGAAGTATTCATTGATGACCTCGCTCACTTCCACAGCCTCCAGGCACATCTTCCCACCTTTATCTCTAATTGGTCCTACCTTCACTCCTGTCATCCTTTTTTTCTTCACATAATTGAAGAATGCCTTGGGGTTTTCCTTTACGCTACTCGCCAAGGCCTTCTCATGCCCCCTTCTTGCTCTTCTCAGCCCCTTCTTAAGCTCCTTTCTTGCTTCCCTATATTCCTCAATAGACCCATCTGATCCCTGCTTCCTAAACCTCACGTATGCTGCCTTCTTCCACCTGACTAGATTTTCCACCTCACTTGTCACCCATGGTTCCTTCACCCTATCATTCTTTACCTTCCTAACCGGGACAATTTTATCCCTAACATCCCGCAAGAGATGTCTAAACATCGACCACATGTCCATAGTACATTTCCCTGCAAAAACATCATCCCAATTCACACCCGCAAGTTCTAGCCTTATAGCCTCATAATTTGCCTTTCCTCAATTAAAAATTTTCCTGTCCTCTCTGATTCTATCCTTTTCCATGATAATGCTAAAGGCCAGGGAGCGGTGGCACTGTCCCCCAGATGCTCACCTACTGAGAGATCTGTGACCTGATCCAGTTCATTACCTAGTACTAGATCTAGTATGGCATTCCCCCTGGTCGGCCTGTCCACATACTGTGACAGGAATCCACCCTGGACACACTTAACAAACTTTGCCCCATCTAAACCCTTTGAACTAATCAGGTGCCAATCAATATTAGGGAAGTTAAAGTCACCCATGATAACAACCCTGTTATTTTTTCACCTTTCCAAAATCTGCCTCCCAATCTGCTCCTCTGTATCTCTGCTGCTACCAGGGGGCCTATAGAATACCTCCAATAAAGTAACTGCTCCCTTCCTGTTCCTGACTTCCACCCATATTGACTCAAAAGAGGATCTTGCTACATTACCCACCCTTTCTGTAGCTGTAATAGTATCCCTGACCAGTAATGCCACCCCTCCTTCCCCTTTTCCACCCTCTCTATCCCTTTTAAAGCACTGAAATCCAGGAATAT
This sequence comes from Mobula hypostoma, assembly GCF_963921235.1. Lineage (NCBI taxonomy): Eukaryota > Metazoa > Chordata > Chondrichthyes > Myliobatiformes > Myliobatidae > Mobula > Mobula hypostoma. The sequence goes on along the minus strand of NC_086118.1, from coordinate 19,724,293 downwards.
TGAGAATCCATTCCTGCCCTGGTGCCAGCCAAGTCTCTGTAATGGCCAATACATCATAATTCCATGTATGTATCCAAGCTCTCAGTTCTTCACCTTTGTTCCTGATGCTTCTTGCATTGAGGTACACACATTTCAGCCCTTCTACCTTACTGTCTTTACACCGTTTATTCTGCTTCTCTTTCCTCAAAACCTTTCTATATGTTAGATCTGGCTTTACTCCATGCACTTCTTTCACTGCTCTATCGCTCTGGGTCCCATCCCCCTCACAAATTAGTTAAAACCCTCCTGAACCATGCTAGCAAACCTATCTGCAAGGATATTGCTCCCCCTCGAGTTCAGGTGCAACCCATCCAATCTGTACAGGTCCCACCTTCCCCGGAAGAGATCCCAATGATCTAAAAATCTAAAACCCTGCTCCCTGCACCAACTCCTGAGCCATGCATTCAACTGCCATCTCCTCCAATTCTTACCATCACTGTCACGTAGCACTGGCAGCAATCCTGAGAACGCCACCCTTGAGGTCCTGTTCTTCAGCCTTCTGCCTTGTTCCCGAAACTCACACTTCAGGACCTCATCCCTCTTCCTGCCTATGTTGTTGGTCCCAACATGCATCACGACTTCTGGTTGCTTTCCCTCTCGTACCAGGATGCCGTGCACCCGGTCAGAGACATCCCGGACCCTGGCACCCGGGAGGCAACAAACCATGCGGGTGTCCTTCTCATGTCCACAAAATCTCCTGTCTGCTCCCTTGACTATAGAGTCTCCAATGACGACAGCTCTCCTCTTCTCCATCCCACCCTTCTGCACCACAGGGTCAGACTCAGTGCTGGAGGCCCTGCCACCGTGGCTCACACCTGGTTGGTCGTCCCCGCCAACAGTATCCAGGACGGTAAACTTATTATTTAGGGGAATGGCTACAGGAGTGCTCTGCACTACCTGTCTGCTCACCTTCGCTTTCCCCCCTCTGACTGTCACCCAACGACCTGCTTCAGACGGCCTAGGTGTGACTACCTTCCTGTAGCTCTCATCTATGACTGCCTCATTCTCCCTTATGAGTCGAAGGTCATCCAGCTGCTGCTCCAGATTCCTTACACGGTCTTCCAGATCACCAAGCCGTATGCACTTCTGGCAGGTGTGACTCTGCAGGAGAGGGGAGTTCCCCCAAGACAGTCCTAGGATGTGGTCAAAGGCAGGAAATTCAGTGGGAATTCCTGGGCTGCAAGGTCATGAAAGGTGAGAAAGACCAATATGGTCATTGTGGGGAGGGAGAAAAGTGATGGATTGTTATTCCACAATCTGGGGTGATACAAACAGACTGGGAAGCCCAAGGAGTTCAAGATTCAAGTTTACTTATCTTGTGTACATCAAAGCAGGCAGTGACATGTGTTGTTTGCATTAAGGTGTTCCGAAGGCAGCCTGTAAACATTACCACACATTACATTGCCAATATAGCATACCCACAATGCTCAGCAGAACAACATAGAAAGCGACAAGACAGAACACAGCGAGCAACGTAACAACAGCCATCTTCCTCCCTCCCACACATGTACATACACGCACCTCTGACCTGTGTCACATGCAAACAATTCCTCCTGATTTAACTTACAGACAATTAGCCGTATCTTTGGGATACACAGTAGGAGGAAATTGGAGCACCTGGGGAAAACCTATGTGGTCATAGGGAGAATGTGTGAACTATATACAGACAACACTAGAGGTCAGGATTGAACTTGGATTGCTGGAAGTGTACCACTGCAGGGATCGCTGTAGTGCCCCTTTGACATTCCAGTCAGTCACTGTAAAACAATACTTCTCTCATGTAATTCTAGGCTCTTTTACCAATTACCTTAATTTTATCTCCTCTGCTTCTTGACCCCTCTATTATTGGGGACAATTTCTCTCCATATGTCTATACCATTCATGATTTAAAATACATCTTTTCAGTTCCCTCTTAGCTTTATTAGTGCCAAGAAAACAAAAATGCCTTATTCAAACCATATCCCTCTGTGGACAATTTTGCTTCATATCTTTCCCAAAGGGTGGTGTTCAGAATATACAAAATACTCTGTATATGAGTGATCTAAACTTCTATATGTTGTTGTCCAGTGAAGCTGCTGGTTGATGTGGGTGTGATTTGTTGTTAATGGTTATGCCATGGATGAGTAATTGTTTATTGCAGGCTGTCTTAGTCTTGGTGGGATGGTATGAACTGTTGTGGATTGTCTCGTGCAAGAACAGAGAGAAAATGCTGCAATAATTGTGACCAGTAGCTTGGGGAGAGGGCAGCCAGTGGATACATTATTTTATTGAGCACCTCCGGAACAGAAAAAAGAATCTCTTCTCTGGTTGTAATATTGGATTTAAGACTCACATTCTCAATTATCTGGAAGCAAAACCCATGTACTGTTAGCCAGATCTGGTTTGCAAAACTTTTAAGCTGCAGGTGGAGGAGGCATAAATTATAACAGAAAATGCAGTTGGGGCAGACTCAAAATAAAAAATGGGTTTGCTGCTGAAGGTGGAAAAAGTTCTGTGATTGTATACAATCTATAGAGTAACCCTGGAGAACTGTTGCTGGCGGGCAGTGTCAGCTGTACAACTTTTTTAGATTAGATTATGAGGACACTCAGTCCTCATTTATTGTCATTTGGAAATGCATGAATTAAAAAAATGATACAATGTTCCTCCAGAATGATATCACAAGAAACACAGGACAAACCAAGACTAAAACTGACAAATCCACATAATTATAACATATAGTTACAACAGTGCAAAGCAATACCGTAATTTGATAAAGAGCAGACCATGGGCACGGTAAAAAACAGTCTCAAAGTCCCGATAGACTCATCATCTCACACAGGCAGTAGAAGGGAGAAACTCTTTCTGCCAGGAACCTCCAAGCACCACAAACTTGCCGATGCAACACCATTGGAAGCACCCAACCGCAGCGGACTCTGAATCCGTCCAAAAACTTCGAGCCTCCGACCAGCCCTCCGACACAGCCTCTCCGAGCACCATCCTCTGCCGAGCGCTTCGACCCCACTCCGGCCGCCGAGCAACAAGCAAAGCCGAGGACTCGGGGCCTTCCCCTCCGGAGATTCTGGATCACACAGTTTCAGCAGCAGTGAAACAGGCATTTCAGAACTTTTAAGGCATATTTTGTGAAACTGGCATGTTCTTGACACTATTAATATGATCCTGTCCCATCTCTAAGCACAGATGAAGGAGAACTCAGGGAGTTAGAGTGATAGATAGTCGACTGGATTGAGGAGGCAAAAGCCAAGTACCCCAAGAGCTGGTAGAGCAGTGCCAGGGACAGGGATGGAGAGCATGATGCGAGCCTATAGAGGTGGGGTGTAGAGGTTTTACTGGCTGCTCGCTCTGCAGAACCTACTCTCTCCTTGGCATTACAGGGCCTGCAGAGAAAAGAGTCATCAGGACTGTCACAATTTCTCTCCCTGTCTCCAGACCTTTCATGAGTTAAAGGCTGCTGAGCAAGTCACCAGATGGCTATGGATCAAGAGGTGTGACTCATGGACCTATGCTGCTGGGACACAAGCCGGGGCCTCATTAACCTTGGCTGGGTTGCCTGGGCGAGAGTGTCTGATGTTGAAAGACCCAAGATATCCTATGACTCTAAGTACACCACACTGAGGATAGTCCCAGCGCATCCTAGGACGTAACTCAGCATGATAGTCAGAGTTACTTGATTGGGTTAAGTGCCACTACCAATCTACCAAATGGAGTTAAGTCAGCTGCAGAAATCTTTTAGCTTGCAATGGATAAAATGCTGCGAGGATCCCAAAGCGTTTGTGCATTCACCATGATGTACCATTGCCACAACAACTCCTGAGGTTGCCGAGGATGATGCTCAGCTGATTGCAGGACACAGTGCATAGCTGATTGACTAGTGGGAAGGCTTGCTAGTACTGTTCAGGTGGGTTTAAACTTGAGTTAGAAACATAGAAACATAGAAAACCTACAGCACAATTCAGGCCCTTTGACCCACAAAGCTGTATCAAACATGTCCTTACCTTAGAACTAGCTAGACTTACCCATAGCTCTCTATTTTTCTAAGCTCCATGTATCCACCCAGGAGTCTCTTAAAAGACCCTATCATTTCCACCTCTACCACCGCCGGTGGCAGCCCATTCCACGCACTCACCATTCTCTGCGTAAAAAACTTACCCTTAACATCTCCTCTGTATCTACTTCCAAGCACCTTAAAACTGTGCCCTCTCATGCTAGACATTTCAGCCCTGGAAAAAAGCCTCTGACTATCCACATGATCAATGCCTCTCATTATCTTATACACCTCTATCAGGTCGCCTCTCATCCTCCGTCGCTCCAAGGAGAAAAAGCTGAGTTCACTGAACCTATTCTAAGGCATGCTCCCCAAACCAAGCAACATCCTTGTAAATCTCCTCTGCACCCTTTCTACGGTTTCCACGTACTCCCTGCAGTGAGGCGACCAGAATTGAGTTGCAGGGGGATGGAAACCAAAGTGACAGAGCAGATAGTGGAGTGCTTGTGGAGAGGGATGTTGTTAAGATCTCAGACAAAGTCAGGAGCCTAAAGCATGGTGAGACTAATATATTGATTTGCCTATATTTCAATGCAAGAAGTATTGTAGGAAAGGCAGAGCAGATCAGGGCATGGATCAACATGGAGAATTATAATATTGTACCCATTACTGAGACTTGGTTGTAGAAGGGGCAGGACTGGCAGCTCAATATTATGGGGTTCCGTTGTTGTAGATGTGACAGAGCGGGAGGGAATAAAGGGGAGGGGTGGCATTACTAGTTAGGGAAAATGACGCGGCAGAGCTCAGTCAGGACAGGCTGAAGTACTTGTCAAGTGAGGTTTTATGGTGGAACTGAGGAATAAGAAAGGTATGCCCACAATAATGAGGCTGTATTATAGACCACCCAACAGTCCGTCCAGTCAGAGGAACAAATTAGTGAAGAGATTGCAGACTGCTGCAAGAAACATACGGTTGTGATATTAGGTGATCTTAACTTTCCACATATTGACTGGAACTCCCATACTGTAAAAGGACCAGATGGGATAGAGTCTGCCAAATGTGTTTAGAAAAGTTTCCTTAATCAGTACATGGAATTTCCAATGAAGGAGTGTGCAATACTTGATCTCCTGTTTGGGAATGAGGCAGGACAGGTGACAGAAGTTTGTGTAGGGATACACTTTGCATCTGGTGATCATAATGCCATTATTTTCAAGGTAATTATGGAATAAGGTAGGTCCTATCCTTGGGTTGAGATTCTAAATTGGAGAAAGGCCAATTTTGATGGTATCAGAAAGGATCTGGCAAGTGTGGATTGAAACAGGCTGTTTTCTGGCAAAGGTGTACTTGGTAAGTGGGAGGCCTTCAAAACTGAAATTTTGAAAGTACAAAGCTGTCAGAATAAAAGACTAGGATAATAGGTTTAGGGAACTTTGGTTTTCAAGAGATATTGGGGCCCAGGTTAAGAGAGGAAAAAAAGGAGGTGCATAGCAGCTATAGGCAGGTAGGGAAAAATGAGGTACTTGAGGAGTATAAAAAAATGCAAGAGAACACTTAAGAAGTGAATCAGGAGGGCTGAAAGAATGCATGAGGTTTCTCTAGCAGACAAGGTGAAGGAGAATCCTAAGGGCTTATACAGATATGTTAGGAGCAAAAAGATTTCAAAGGTCAAAATTGGTCCTCTGAAAGAGCAGAATGGCTATGTGTGGAGCCAAAAAGATGGGAGAGATCATAAATGGATGTTTTGCATTCGTATTTACTCGGGAGACGGGCACAGAATCTATCAAAGTGAGGTAAAGCAGCAACGAAGTCAGGGACCCTATATAGATTGCAGAGGAGTAGGTGATTGCTATCTCGAGGCAAATCAGGATGGACAAATCCCCAGGGCCTGACAAGTGTTTCCTCAGACCTTGCAGGAGGCAAGTGCAGAAATTGCAAGGGCCCTAGCAGAGATAATTAAATCATCCTTAGAGACAGGTGAGGTACCATAGGAAATTAAAGGCTTGTGAGCCCGACATCAGTCATGGGAATGGTATTAAAAATGCAAACACAAAGGAATTCTGCAGATGCTGGAAATTCAAGCAACACACATCAAAGTTGCTGGTGAACGCAGCAGGCCAGGCAGCATCTCTAGGAAGAGGTACAGTCGACGTTTCAGGCTGAGACCCTTCATCAGTCCTGACAAAGGGTCTCGGCCTGAAACGTCGACTGTACCTCTTCCTAGAGATGCTACCTGGCCTGCTGCGTTCACCAACAACTTTGATGTGTTGATGGGAATGATATTGGAAGGTATTCTAAGAGACTGTATATATGAGTATTTGGATAGACAGGGACTAATTAGGGATAGTTAGCACAGCTTTATGCTTTGTAGATCATGCCTAACCAATCTAATAGAGTTTTTCGAGGAAGTTACTAGAAAAGTTGATGAAGGAAACCAGTGAGTGTTACCTGCATGGACCTTAGCAAGGCATTTGACAAGGTCCCACATGGGAGGTTGGTGGAGAAGGTTCAGTTGCTTGGCATTCAAGATAAGGTAGGAAATTGGATTGGATTGGTTCTGTGGGAGAAGCCAGAAAGTGGTAGTAGATGGTTGCTTCTCTGACTGGAGGCCTGTGACTAGTGGGGTACCCCTGGGATTAGTGCTGGGTCCATTGTTGTTTGTCATCTATATGAATGATATAGATGATAATGTGGATAACTGAATCAACATATTTGTGGATGACACCAAGATTGTGGGTTTAGTGGACAACAGGGAAGACAATCAAAGCCTAAGTGGATTCTGGACCAACTGGAAAAATGCGCTGAAAAATGGCTGATAGAATTTAATGCAGACAAGTTTAGGAGGACCAACCAGAGTAGACCAACAAAGTAAGTATTAGGGTATTGATGAGAGTGGTAGAACAATGGGATCTGAGAATACAGGTTCAGAATTCATTGAAAGTGGTGCCACAGGTAGATACGGTTGTAAAGAAATCTTTTGGTACTTTGGCCTTCATAAATCAAAGTATTGAGAACAAGAGTTGGTATGTTATGTTGAAGTTGCATAAGATGTCGGTGAGGCCTAATTTGGAGTATTGTGTGCAGTTTTGATCACCTACCTACAGGAAAGATGCAAATAAGATTGAAAGAGTACAGAGAAAATTTACAAGGATATTGCTGGAACCGGAAGACCTGAGTTATTAGGAAAGATTCAAGAGGTTAAAACTTTATTCTCTAGAACGTAGAAGACTGAGGAGAGATTTGATAGAGGTTTACAAGATTATGCGGAATATAGATAGGGTAAATACAAGCAAGCTTTTTTTTTAAACAGAGGTTGGGTGAAGCTACAACTAGAGGTTTTGGTTTAAGAGTGAAAGGTGAAATTTTTAAGGGGAACATGAGAGGAAACTTCTTCATCAGCAGCTGGTGAGACTGTGGAAAGAGCTGTGAAGTTTTGAGAATCGATTCTCACTACAAGTATTCAATTGGTACATTAACGTAATATCCAACAAGATGGTGATGGACAATGTGAAGTGAAGGATGATGTTGGATTTTAATGCGAGATTGGTTCCATAATATAGCTGCCACTGCATCAGGAATTTCAGTGATGACAGTGAAGCTTTGCAACAGAGATGAGTTCATTTGATAACTGTATCTCTCTCAAAGGTTCAAAGGTGCAATTTAATGTGAGAAAAATGTATACAATATACATCCTGAAATGTTTTTTCTTCGCAACCATCCACGAAAACAAAGGAGTGCCCCAAACGACAGTTAAATGTTGGAACCCCAAAGACCTCCCCAGCTCCGCCCCCCCCCCCGCACGTAAGCGGCAGCGAGCAACCATTCCCCCTCCTCCCACCGGCAAAAATAAAGCATTGGCACTACCACTGAGCATTCAAGCGAGAGCAAAGCAATAGCAAAGTCACAGACTTGTATTTACCCCCAAGACTTTGCATTTCACCTGGCATTCAGCATACCGCAGGTTCTCTCTCTCCCTAATAAGGGAGAAACAGGTGTCTCCATTTTCCCAGCTAGCAGGAAGACATAACAAACATCTCGCTGGTTTACGATGCTAAAAGTCCGTTACGTCACTTTTCTCAAGCTCTGTGCCTGAAGATCGCAAAGATCCCAGGTCTCCAGGCACACAGCCATAGATATTTTGACTCCCTCGATGACACACGGGTCTCCTGTCATGACAGCGACCCTCGATCCGCCCATCTCCAGAGCCCCGAGATCCTAGGCTTCCGAATCCAAGCCGAATTCTTAGGCCGAATATCAGCCTGTTACGGAACCTTGAGAGCGGGTCCCATTCCCGCAAAGAACTGTAGTCACTGTGTAACTCCAGGTCAGGGTCTTCAAAAGAGCCCTGAAAGGAAAAAAAAAATCGATATTAAAGATAGAAATCGAGCTGTTTCCGAAGATGCGAGCAAAGAAGTTGCCGTTAGGCGCCATTAACCCTCTAATGTATACAGTACACGTTTAACTAACGGATGATTTGTTTGGGTATATTTACTTTTTAAAGTGGAAGCAGCCTAGTGCAGAAGGATATCATGCAGTACGACTGATGTATTGTTACAGCCTTTTGCTGAGAAATTTCCCCTTTTGATAATGAGTGTTGTGATGATACCTCCACTTCTTTTACTTTCCATTGCAAGCAACACCAAAGATCATTTGGATATGTCTGGCAGTTAATGATTGGTCTTAGATTATAACATATTGAGCAGTATTACGTTAACTGCTTGATGTATCCATCACACTGTAGTCCTGTTGGAGGCAATGGAGTTAAACATCAGACAGAGAGTATAAACACTTGGTAATTTGGTACAGCCTGTTTTCAATGGAGGCGTAAACACGAGTACAACAAGCTAAGATAAGGCAGTATTTGTAGTATAACCATGTTATTAATTTATCTCCATTGCAATATTTTGTGCTATGAATGTTTTCACAAAGCAGATGTGATGCATTGGATGTATGTGGGATGTGGCACTGTGTCTTGCCACTTTCTATCTTCTGACTGGCAAACTGAAAGTGAGAATAAATGGGATCAGCTGCACGGATAATTGAGACTATCCATTTTTCTGAAAGTAATAGGCGTAGGTTTGCTAGAACAATGTGGTATGGATTGAATGAGACAAATGAATCAAGCTGAATATTGACTTGCAGGTAGGGATTTGCAAGCCTAAGAAGAACAGGAGCAGATCGTTGATGTGGAGCAAAATAGAATGACAGTTTAAATCAGTTTGTGGGAGGTGACAGACAGCGAACTCCTCAACAATTCAACTGAGACACAGTTTTAAAAAGACCGAGCCTTTCAAGGTTGACAGCTAATATGAGGTCAAGAGATAGAAGATTTCAGTTGTTTGCTGTGTTGCTATTAATTTAAATTTTAAATATGGGTAATAGATCTCTTCACTCAGGATCTACTTTAGCAGCATCCTTGACATTATCTGACATCGTCCTGAAGTTTCAATTATTTGCCTTGCTTTGGTCATAAATATAAAAGGTAAAGTGTTTAAGAGGCAAGAATGACTTATTTGGGAATAGTGTATTTTACAGCATGCTCGACCATAACTGAGGATTTCACGAGCATAATCTCCCTCAAGCCCATCAGATCAACCTTGAAACCATATGAGCTTTCATCTTTTATCAAGGCCTGATGCCATATTATCCAATCCCATTATGATCCCAGCACTAATAAAACTAGCCTGTCAAATCCATAGCATCATCCTAAATCTTATATTATACCAACACTATCACTGTACTAATAACGCCAAAGTACCAAACCACTGCAAAAATATCAGAGTACTATACCAAGCCCAACATAATATTAATCCATTTTCAACACTATACTAACTCATTTCAAAGTTCAAAGTAAATTTATTATTAAAGTACATATATGTCTCTATACACAATCCTGAGATTCATTTTCTTGCAGGCATAATTAATAAATCTTTAATAGAATAATAACCATGATAGAATCAATGAACCAGTGCACCTACTTATGTGTTCAAACAGTGTGCAAAAGACAACTAACTGTGCAAATACAAAAAGAAAGAAATAATAATAACAAATAAATAAGCAATAAGTACTGTATTGAGAACATGGGTAAAAAAGCTCTTGTAAGTGAGTTCATTGGTTGTGGGAACATCTCAATGATGGGACAAGTGAAGCTGACTAAAGCTATCCCCTTTGGTTTAAGAGCCCGATGGTTGAAGGTTAATAAAGGTTCATGAACCTGGTGGTGTGAGTCCTGAGGCTCCTGTATCACCTTCCTGATGGCAGCAGTGAGAGCGTGACCTGATGGCAGGAGCATGACATTGGTGGTAGGGCCCCTGGTGATGGATGCTGCTTTCCTTCAACAATGCTTTGTGTAGACACGTTCAATGGTGGGGAAGGCTTTACTTGTGATAGGCCATAGCCACTATTTTTGTACCCTTTTCTGTTCAAGGGCATTGGTGTTTCCACATCAGGCTGTGATGCAGCCAGTCAACATACTCTCCACCAAATACATATAGAAGTTTGTCAGAAATTTTAGATGTTAGGCTGAATCTTTGCAAACTCCCAAGAAAGTAGAGGCTCTGCTGTGCTTTCTTTGTAATTCCACTTACATTCTGGGCCCAGGGCAGGACCTCTGAAATGATAATAAAAGTTGCTGTCCCTCCTCACCATTGATCCACCAATGAGGACAGGCTGATGGACCTCTGATTTCCTCCTCCTGAAGTCAATAAACAGCTCCTTAGTCATGCAGACATTGAGTAAGAGGTTGTTGCTGAGGTACCACTCAGACAGATTTTCCATCTCCCTCCTATGTGCTGATTCATCGCCATCTTTGATTTGGCTTATGACTGTGGTGTCGTCAGAAAAGTTGTTTGAGACATTGGAGCTGTGCTTAGCCACATGGTTATAGGTGTAAGGTGAGTAGAGCAGAGGTCTAAGCACACAGCCTTGTGATGCATCTGTGCTGATGGAGAATTCAACACTATATCAACACTGACACTGTGATAATATTGTTTGCTGACTAAATTCAACTGAAGACCTTAAGCCCTATCTGATATAGATAGCACTGGTACCCTCACTAAATGAAAATTATACTGTAATTACCTACACTTCAAAAATGAGTTCACTTCCCTGTTTGTCATCCATGGTGTGGTTAGCTGTTAATACCTACTATTTGAACAGTGGGTACTGCCTCTCTACCAAAAAAAGGAAATACTTCCAGCTAACAAAGTAGTTGAAACACAGTTCATTATTTAGACACATTTAAATCCAAATAAAGCTCTTAAAACAAATCTCAAAGAGGATTTTTATTTTTGAAAAAAATTCCAAAGTACAAACTATTTGTGAAGCACAAAGGATTTCCAAAATACAGATAAAATTCCTGTAAGCTAAAAAGACATACTAATGATGCAGACAAATGAATCCACTATCGTAGAAATTGAAGACAAAAGATTGGATTCCAGTTTACCCCTTATTTCTGTCATTCTTCTTGCTATTCCTTTACCATTCCTAATAAGCTTGAACTGCTCTCTACATTTGTACTGTTTATCTGCCACTTGGTTATCTTCACATGAGTATGATTTTTTTTTTAGATACCTCTTTTACACAAACGGTCCAAAAACTTCTGGAGACACTGTTCCCAGGTGCCCACAATTAGCTGTAAAGCTAACCCTTTGAGCAGACAAACCTTCCAACTATTAACACATCGGCTGCTTGATATGGTAAGTGATAATATAAATATGGTCTGTAAGTTTCCTTGAACTAAATAACTTACCAACTTGTCTGGTTTGGAACAAGTCCAATTAAATAACCCAATTGCCTTACACTGCAACTCTTGAGAAATCAGTCAAGATGCTATGAGCCAACTGTTCTGATAAGCTACTAGTGCTAGTAGAGTACTCTTTGACTTGATTCTCAATGAATGCAGTTCCTTAATCTCAATTGCACACATTTCAGAAAACTTAAGAATCGTTGCTATTATAATTTTTTCATAAACACATGACAACAATGCATCAATGTACATATTAGTCCATCTTTAAATTTTTCTACTTCACAATCAGTTCTTGCTGTTTCATCGAAGCACATTTGGACCACTGTCTTTGACATCGTTAGCTCATCAAGTCAGCTAATAATCTCTTTCACTGAGCTGAAGATAGTTCATTTCCTTTACAAGAGTGTTTGTATTGCTTTTGTTTCAGTGCACAATATTATTCAGGTTTTCTGAAAATGAGTCTTGCAAGCACATTACCAATTGTGTATTGCTGTCTCCTTTTGCCTAAGGATTAGTAATCTCACATTTTAGTTATAGAAAATTATATTCATCAGTTACATTATTTCACAATATAATAACATACATTGAAGAAGAAACATTTATAGAGGAAAGAAAGAGTACATTTCTCCTGTTGAGGATTCTGTCTGTGCTTTTCATTTCAGGCTGTTAATTCTGAATTCCCGTAAAAAGATGTCAGAACATAGGGGTTGGTTATGTCCCTCCTAGGGAGTGAACGTCTGTGGTGTACTGTAGCTTGGCATTCTAATACCAGCCATATCTACATAAGTTTCTTCCCATTTTGGTGACTCTTGACTCTAGGTATAATTGTTCAAGTCTGCCCCCTTTCCCTTGTTAAGGATTGGACCTGACTGAGAAGAATTGACACATCTTCCCAACGTTTGTGTTTTCCCAGAAAACTTTAACTGAGCAAGGGCTACCCAATCTGTTCTGTCAGACCATGGGATTTTGTCAACCGCATATACAGATTGTTCTGGTAACATTTAACACAATACAAATGGCAGTATTGGTAGGCCTAGTGGTCATATTTGTTGCATTGTAGGGGTACCACATGCACAATATATGCCTATACCCAAATAGTAAGTTTAACACTATAACTAATACAACATATTATAGAACATAGAATAATACAGCACAGTACAGGCCCTTCAGCCCACAATGTTGTGCTGACCCTCAAACCCTGCCTCCCATATAAGCCCCCACCTTAGATTCCTCCATATACCTGTCTAGTAGTCTCTTAAACTTCACTAGTGTATCTGCCTCCACCACCGACTCAGGCAGTGCATTCCACGCACCAACCACTCTCTGAGTGAAAAACCTTCCTCTAATATCCCCCTTGAACTTCCCACCCCTTACCTTAAAGCCATGTCCTCTTGTATTGAGCAATGGTGCCCTGGGGAAGAGGCGCTGGCTATCCACTCTATCTATTCCTCTTATTATCTTGTACACCTCTATCATGTCTCCTCTCATCCTCCTTCTCTCCAAAGAGTAAAGCCCTAGCTCCCTTAATCTCTGATCATAATGCATACTTTCTAAACCAGGCAGCATTCTGGTAAATCTCCTCTGTACCCTTTCCAATGCTTCCACATCCTTCCTATAGTGAGGTGACCAGAACTGGACACAATACTCCAAGTGTGGCCTAACCAGAGTTTTATAGAGCTGCATCATTACATCGCGACTCTTAAACTCTATCCCTTGACTTATGAAAGCTAACACCCCATATGCTTTCTTAACTACCCTATCCACCTGTGAGGCAACTTTCAGGGATCTGTGGACATGTACCCCGAGATCTCTCTGCTCCTCCACACTACCAAGTATCCTGCCATTTACTTTGTACTCTGCCTTGGAATTTGTCCTTCCAAAGTGTACCACCTCACACTTCTCTGGGTTGAACTCCATCTGCCACTTCTCAGCCCACTTCTGCATCCTATCAATGTCTGTCTGCAATCTTTGACAATCCTCTACACTATCTACACCACCAACCTTTGTGTCGTCTGCAAACCTGCCAACCCACCCTTCTACCCCCATATCCAGGTCGTTAATAAAAATCACGAAAAGTAGAGGTCCCAGAACAGATCCTTGTGGGACAGCACTAGTCACAATCCTCCAATCTGAATGTACTCCCTCCACCACCAACCTCTGCCTTCTGCAGGCAAGCCAATTCTGAATCCACCTGGCCAAACTTCCCTGGATCCCATGCCTTCTAACTTTCTGAATAAGCCTACCGTGTGGAACCTTGACAAATGCCTTACTAAAATCCATATAGATCACATCCACTGCACTACCCTCATCTATATGCCTGGTCACCTCCTCAAAGAACTCTATCAGGCTTGTTAGACACGATCTGCCCTTCCCAAAGCCATGCTGACTGTCCCTGATCAGACCATGATTCTCTAAATGCCTATAGATCCTATCTCTAAGAATCTCTTCCAACAGCTTTCCCACCACAGACGTAAGGCTCACTGGGCTATAATTACCCGGACTATCTCTACTACCTTTTTTGAACAAGTGGACAACATTCGCCTCCCTCTAATCCTCCGGTACCATTCCCGTGGACAACGAGGACATAAAGATCCTAGCCAGAGGCTCAGCAATCTCTTCTCTCGCATCGTGGAGCAGCCTGGGGAATATTCCGTCAGGCCCAGGGGACTTATCTATCCTAATGTATTTTAACAACTCCAACACCTCCTCTCCCTTAATATCAGCATGCTCCAGAACATCAACCTCACTCATATTGTCCTCACCATCATTAAGTCATTAAGTGGTGAATACCGAAGAGAAGTATTCATTGAGGACCTCGCTCACTTCCACAGCCTCCAGGCACATCTTCCCACCTTTATCTCTAATCGGTCCTACCTTCACTCCTGTCATCTTTTTTTTCTTCACATAATTGAAGAATGTCTTGGGGTTTTCCTTTACCCTTCTCGCCAAGGCCTTCTCATGCCCCCTTCTTGCTCTTCTTAGCCCCTTCTTAAGCTCCTCTCTTGCTTCCCTATATTCCTTAATAGACCCATCTGATCCTTGCTTCCTAAACCTCATGTATGCTGCCTTCTTCCTTCTGACTAGATTTTCCACCTCATTTGTCACCCATGGTTCCTTCACCCTACCATTCTTTATCTTCTTCACCGGGACAAATTTATCCCTTACATCCCGCAAGAGATCGCTAAACATTGACCACATGTCCATAGTACATTTCCCTGCAAAAATGTCATCCCAATTCACACCCACAAGTTCTAGTCTTATAGCCTCATAATTTGCCTTTCCCCAATTAAAAATTTTCCTGTCCTCTTTGATTCTATCCTTTTCCATGATAATGCTAAAGGCCAGGGAGCGGTGGTCACTGTCCCCCAGATGCTCACCCACTGAGAGATCTGTGACTTGACCCGGTTCATTACCTAGTACTAGATCTAGTATGGCATTCCCCCTGGTCGGCCTGTCCACATACTGTGACAGGAATCCATCCTGGACACACTTAACAAATTCTGCCCCATCTAAACCCTTAGAACTAATCAGGTGCCAATCAATATTAGGGAAGTTAAAGTCACCCATGATAACAACCCTGTTATTTTTGCACCTTTCCAAAATCTGCCTCCCAATCTGCTCCTCTGTATCTCTGCTGCTACCAGGGAGCCTATAGAATACCCCCAGTAGAGTAACTGCTCCCTTCCTGTTCCTGACTTCCACCCATACTGACTCAAAAGAGGATCCTGCTACATTACTCACCCTTTCTGTAGCTGTAATAGTATCCCTGACCAGTAATGTCACCCCTCCTCCCCTTTTCCCACCCCCTCTATCGCTTTTAAAGCACTGAAATCCAGGAATATTGAGAATCCATTCCTGCCCTGGTGCCAGCCAAGTCTCTGTAATGGCCACTACATCATAATTCCATGTATGTATCCAAGCTCTCAATTCTTCACCTTTGTTCCTGATGCTTCTTGCATTGAGGTACACACATTTCAGCCCTTCTACCTTACTGTCTTTACAACGTTTATTCTGCTTCTCTTTCCTCAAAGCCTCTCTGTATGTTAGATCTGGCTTTACTCCATGCACTTCTTTCACTGCTCTATCGCTCTGGGTCCCATCCCCCTTGCAAATTAGTTTAAACCCTCCCGAACCATGCTAGCAAACCTACCTGCAGGGATATTTCTCCCCCTCGAGTTCAGGTGCAACCCATCCAATCTGTACAGGTCCCATCTTCCCCAGAAGAGATCCCAATGATCTAAAAATCTAAAACCCTGCTCCCTGCACCAACTCCTCAGCCACACATTCAACTGCCATCTCCTCCAATTCTTAACATCTCTGTCACGTAGCACTGGCAGCAATCCTGAGAACGCCACCCTTGAGGTCCTGTTCTTCAGCCTTCTGTCTACTTCCCGAAACTCACACTTCAGGACCTCATCCCTCTTCCTGCCTATGTCGTTGGTCCCAACATGTATCACGACTTCTGGTTGCTTTCCCTCTCGTACCAGGATGTCGTGCACCCGGTCAGAGACACCCCAGACCCTGGCACCCGGGAGGCAACAAACCATGCGGGTGTCCTTCTCACGTCCACAAAATCTCCTGTCTGCTCCCCTGACTATAGAGTCTCCAATGACGACAGCTCTCCTCTTCTCCGTCCCACCCTTCTGCACCACAGGGTCAGACTCAGTGCCGGAGGCCCTGATAGTCAAGGCCATCATTCACAGTGAACAACATACTGTACTTTCAAAGGATAGTATATAAAGTCTGAAAAGCCATATTATATACAAAGTTACCCTTATTAGAAAGTAAATATATAATACCCAAATAAGTGAGTGAAAAATGTTTATCGACTCATCTTTATGCAATTATGTTATGAGACTGATTAATTGTGACAGACACATCCCACGCCTCCTCAAGATGAGTCGAGAAACACGCATACCTCTATGGAGCATTAGTGATCAGCACTAGGAAAAGGCAAGGAGCAAGAATAACATGATCAGGCAGTCTCTGCTCTTCACTCTTTGGGGTTAAAAGGAATAGGTGAAAGGCAAATATGAGGCCGCGATTGCAAAGCAGACATACAAGAGATAATCCAAGGAAGGTAATGGGGTTAACGTAGCTAAAGGAGCCTTAGGAGTGGAGCCAGTGTACAAAAGGCAAAAGTCACCAAACTTCAGTCTTTGCAGACTTCAATGTTTAACAGAAGGAGCACCATAAAAATAAAAATTTCAATGGCTAGGGGATTTGTCCGTTGGAAAACTGCAAAAAAAAAATCTGAATCCCAATTCAAATAAGTGCCAATCCACCAGAAACTATCTGCTACTGCAAAAGGTACAGTAAATTTGCAATACTGGAAAGGTCTTAGTTACTGTTTCAGTTCGAGTGTTAAGCCAGTCAAGGCTTTGTATGGGTCTGCCATGGAAATTTGTGAAGGGAGATACCTCACTCGTCTGATTGTGTTAGTTCAGCTACACTAGTACTGCCTCGAGAAATACTCTTTTGATTGGACTGAGTTTTCTCTAGCCATTATTGCCGAATATCAAATCCTTCTGGAATAGTCTTTGTTGCATCTTCGTATCACAATTCATTGATTAAAACTGGTCTTGGGTTTCTGTCTTAAGATATGTAACATAAATTTACTAATTAGATTACTCCAAGAGTCATATCCATTATAAACCTGAAAAAGTGAACGAACCTCTGATAGTGGTATGTCTGAACAACTTCTGTCGTCAGAAATTTCTACCTTTCGAGTGAACCGAGGGATCTGATCAGTGCTATTCTGAGAGTGAGCACTGTCAAAGCATGGCTGTACAGGTGGTTTTACTTTAATTCTAATATCTTGAAAATTGTTAAGGGCTAAATTTTTCTTTGCCTGTTGATTTTAATACCATGCAACTGAATACATAGCCACAATTGTAGGCTTGTCAATGCATGTAACATTATCGATGTGGGGTGTACGTCATCAGTGCATTTTTCCATATTATTTTTCCGTGCAATAATTAGATCCAGGGCTTTGCTGGAAATTCTAAATGCACTGAGTTGGACCATTCAACGATATAACAGTGTCTATACTTTTCCTCAAGTGTAGCAGGATCCATTGCAAGGGATTCCTCTATTAGTTTTGACTTCCCATGTTTCTGTGTTCATTTCATCTGCAATGCGGTCAGAGTGAATGTTTAAGTGGATGGAAACAATAGCATTGCCAGAGGCAAGATTTAAATGTTCCAGTGTACTAGTTCACATATGATCAAGGGGTAAGGGCCATTTGGTGATATTTAAATTAGAATCACCATTGCTCACAGATCTCCTTAATCTCATATTCTCTGTGTCATTGAGTTTAGGGGTGTCCAAGCCTGATGAGTCAATTTCTGTAGTAAATGTGACTTTGTCTGCTAAAAAGCAAACAGTAAGTAAGGCAGCACTGAATAGCATTATCATAATCACAAATATTAAAAGCAAAGAGCACCATTTCTTCCTGGAGTTCGTGTCTTTCTTACTCTGAAAACAACAATGCATTTTGGATGTATTATTCTTGGACAATGTATCTATGAGATCTTCCTCAAGTGAACAGGAATTGTTAGGCTTTTGTTTAGATCTAAATATGTGTTTTACCTCTTCAATACACCTCACCACCCACCCCCGCTTCCCATTGGAGAGTAGGGGTTCAGTGGTGAACCCGTTAACTGGTCTAATATTAAGGTTCCATTCATTCTGGGAGGATAAGTCCTGCTGGGGCGGGTTTGATGTTATTTTTGGAGACCGCTTTACTTACTGTTTTGTTTCCTCTCCCGGCCTCGATTACCACAGTGCTATTTGTACATTAAAAAAAATGAAGTATAACATTCCTATATACTCCTATTTTTGCAATTAGCATTTTGTTTATGGACAGTTGCACTTAAGGGACAAGCCTAACCAATTTTTGTCTGCAAGAGCAGACCAGTTTTGCCAGGCTTTGCGTTATCACTCGAGCCTTTCTCGCCACCATGCCACATGATTGGGGGTGGAATGGTGTGCTGTGCTCCACTTGTATGCCGGCTTGTTCACACGTGGCCTGAAAGCCTTTACCAATGAAGGAAGACCCTTGTTTGGAATGTTTGCATGTGGGAATATGGAGTTTTGGAGTGCTGTGACGGTTGGGGCTTCACTGCAGGAATTTGTGGGATTTAACCTTGCCTATTCCACACAAAGATCAACTATCACAAGAATATACTAATTAGGTTTCCAGTAAGGTGGGTTGCCTTGACGTGATAGAAATAGGCCTACATAATCAATTGCCACACTTGTATTGGTGCAATTGGTTTTGTTTGTTTTATAGGAGGTGGTCCTGTGACTGTTCTTTATTATAGACCAGATATTCTTTTACAATTTGCAACAAAATGCTTACAATCACTCAACATATAAGGCTACGAGTGTAACATGGATAATTTTGCATGAACAGCTTGTCCGCCACCATGATTATGCCAGACCCTGGTGGCCTTGTTGAATCAGTGAATCAGTCCTTCCCACTTGTGGGCAGGGGTATTTACTTATATTTTTAGAGTGTCTTACCGTGTTGCAAACTGGTACTAAATTCATAGAGTTCTCTAGTGCCTCATAATCTTCTGGGGTAAAATCAAAAGGTTTTTCATTTTTCAGTGTACATCTGCCATATAATAGTTTTGACAATTGAACATAGTCAGGTATGAAAGCTTTAGCATAGTTCAATAGGCCTAGGCATTAATTGTAAGTCCTTTAGGGTGTTTGGATTTTGTAATTCAGTGACTTTTAGTCTCAGTCATGCATTGAAACATGTCCCTGATTGGTAATTGGCATGCCTAGGAAATTACTTCTGTATGAAAGAGTTGAAATGTTTTGATATTAATTACATAGCTTCTATCTGTCAACCCTTTAATGACTAATCGTAATCTGTGTTAAGTGCACATTCAGTGCGTCAGCAGTGCAGTATACATTATCAAGATAGGCACTCCCTGTAGAGTCTGAAGGACTCCTGCAGAGAATATCTGTGGACTATTCCAAAAAACTTGCAAGTGTCTGGTCCACTGACATTGTGAGTCATCGGGTGATGTAGAGGCTGTGTGATGTCCGTTATTTTCAAGAACTGGGCGTGATCAGAAGCCATTAGCCAGATCTATGCAAGATTTTTACTTTTTACAAGTCAATCCTTGCAGCATTTGTTGTGTTGACTATTGCTGGGCTGAATTAAGAGCCGTGTGTTCATTTCGGACAATGCAGTCGATGACCAATCGCTATTGTTCATCAGGCATTGCTACGCCGAACATGGGTGAGTTAAATTGAGAAGGTTCTTTTATCAAAGCACCTTGTTGTTTATAGAAGGAGTCTGTAGTTTCCTGTAGGAGTTATTTTCCTCTATATTTGGGAATATGCCACCGATCCTAATTTAGTTGGTTCAGTATCAGCCAACTCGCAGTGGTTAGAATGTTATAGGTTGGCACAATATACAAAACATATTTCAATTTCACTCTAATCGTTTTTTTTCCAGATCATAGCTTTTTCTAAATATGTATGTCTCACTCATCCAGTGAGTTTGTACTGATTCTTAGTTTGAATACAGCACAAACACAAAATGTAGAAAGGAACGCATCCAGTGCTCCAGTTAGAAGTGCTAGTTTATTATAACCTGGGGCAGGCTGGTACAAAGATTCTTAGTCCTTCTGCAGACTTCCTGCATCCTCAGTACTACCTGCCTGTCCACCTATCTTTGTATTGTCCACAAACTTGACCGCAAAGCCAACAATTCCATCATCCAGATCAGTCAGTTTACCAACCTCTGGTAAGATGGCAGTACGCTCGGATGCAGCAGCACTCCGGGCCCAATCAAAGGAGCATTTGGTCATCTTTTTAATGATTGCAGGTCACTGCTAGATTCTAGGAACATCACATAATGCAGCATTGTCCCTTCAGTGAGTTTGCCAATAGCGATGGAGCTGGACATATTGCATACCATTGTTGTTTTGCCATTTGGACTTGATGTGTTCTGTTGCACGGTGCACAGTGCAGCTGATTATCTTTGATGTTTTTAGTGTGATCACAGGACCCTGTTGGACATTGGTAACATAGAATAGTGCAAGTCCAGTTCACTGGTTTATTGGTGAGGCAGATGCCAAGGGAGCTACATTACCTCAGTTGTGTCAAGGACTAGGCCTAGGTTGCAGATCTGCCTGTTGCAGCTGACTGGGGTGGTGTGGGAGAGCTTCTGTAGTGCATGCTGGGATCCATACTCGGCTGGGGACTGGCTCCTCTTTTCGGTGTTACCCTCAAGTGTTCATTTAGTGCTGCCTTCGATGTTCATTTGGTGCTCCCCTCCAGTGTTATTCAGAGGAAGAACAAGCTGAACCAGGTTAACTAACCATCAATCTAGTCAAGCTACACAGGACTAGGGCCACATTATTATTATTATTATTATTATGATCATTATTATTATTTTCTCTTTGTGACTATATATTTTTCTGAGATCATAGACATATGTGCTACTTGGGTTCTTTAAGCTTGTCATAGCCAGGGAGGTAGTGAGGATAAGCTCCCACTACCTATTAAATGCTCCCAACCATGTGTGTCTCAATAGCCCCTGACAACCGTTAAGTTCCTGGCCTTCATGTGTGATTTAGCTCAGCAGACCATTGCTACTGAGAGGAAAAGGGGAAAAGGCAGGTTACAGGTGCCTTAAAACCACATGCATCAGGCAGATGGAGCTCATCAGCCATGATAGGCAGATAATCTAGGAGAAGGAAGACTCTGAACTCAAACCTCTACTGCCTTGTGGCGATACTCACTCATCGGGAAGCCTTCATGATAAACTATGAGGAAAAATCCAGACCTGAAAACCCTAAAGCAGACCTAAAGCTCAATGCTAACTGGCAACTTCTGCGAAATGGCTGATGCCAAACTGTATCAGTGTCTGCTGTTCCTTTGGATTCATCAGCTGCGTGGAGAAGGGAAGCCTGCTAAATGGGCAACGGCTTGTTCTCCATATTGCAATGCCCTGGCTTGCCTATCAGGTTGACAGCTTGGAAGCAATATCCACTCTTGACCTCTGTCCAACTCTACAGGCATCAGTATGTGCTATTTGTGCTGTGTGCAGTGTGATGTGTGCTTTTGGTAATGTGTTTTATATTTGGTCCTGGGGGAATGCTGTCCAATTTGGCTATATTCATATATGGTTAAATAAAAATTAAACTTGAACCTGAACTTGAACAAGCACGCCTGTATCACGCAACTTGGATCTGTTTATCTGGAATCTGAGTTGTGGATATTGTGAAACAACGTGGAGAGTGAGAGTCGCCAGAAATGCTTGTTCAGGGAGTAGTCATATTTGTTAGCCTCATAGTACTTGGATTTGAACAGAGACCAAGGTCAGAAGGATATGACACTGAATAAGGCGACCCATGATATGGTGATGCTGGCTTTTGACCTTCTTCAACAGATACAAGGTACTGGCCGCCTCCATAGATGTAAAAAATGTGTAGTGTCTGATAGGCAACTGTCATGAGCCCTGCGGGCTTCCATGGCTGTCCATGGAGTGTTGGGCTTTTAGGTTTTTCGATCACTTGTATTTACTAATTATTATCTCAACCAGAGCCATTAGGCCCTGGTGCTTTCTGTTTAATCTTGTCCAGTTAATTGTGACTGATAATTTTTATAATTTAAAATTATAATTTTTTAAAGGGGTCTCTTGTTTAATTTTGGTGTGGAGAATAATCTGTCTCATGGTGTCGCTTGCTCGTGCCTCTGATGTTCCGTTGGTATTCCAATGTCTAATCTCTTGTTTCTGTCGCTTCTTGGGGAATCTGCCAATTCTCTGCTCCTGGGTTGAGTTGCTGCCAATGCGCACCATGACAGAGTCTGTCACTCCTCTACACTTGGAGCCAGTCCTATTGGTGACCACCATGCCAGCAGGACTCCGCTCATAATTAAGCCAGCAGAAATACTCCAGCGGCTTGGACATCAGATGGCTGGAGGCGAGGATGACTTTTTACTCAGCTCAAGTCCTGAAGGCTTCATTCCAACTGTTCCCGAAGGCTTCATTCCAAGTTTCTCCACTCTACGTTTAAAACTTTTTCCGAGATCCTCTGGGCCAACAAGCTTCATAAGGTCTCCCATGTTGTGCAATGTTTCTCAGTTATATGCAGTGTTTCCAATTTATATAAACAAACTTTCCTGAGCTATATGCAATGCAATGTTCCCGATCTATAGGCTAGTTATTGTATTGTATCTATAGTATTGTTACTGAGCGATACATAATGCAACGGTTCTGAGTTTTCCAACCCTTTCTCATGAGCATCAGGTCAGTTCCTGGTTTTCCAGCCCTTTCTCATGAGCATCAGGTCTGCTCTGGGTTTTACTGCCCTGTCTCAAGTTCCTCAGGGCTCTCTGGTCTGCCAGGTGCTGGCCTTAGGGAGGAAAGTACTGTCATGAGCACTGAGATCCTCTACAGCTTGCCATGGAGTGTTGAGTTTCTGGGTTTCTCAGGCACCTGCATTTACTAATTGTTATCTTAACTGGAGCCATTAAGCCTGGTGCTTTCTGCTTAACCTTGTGAAGTTAATTGTGACTGGTATTGGTTACCCCATTTCCTGATTTTTATAGGGACTTCTCATTTAGCGCTGGTGTGAGGTGGCTGTTGCTGGTGAGCAGCTGGGATCTGGAAGGGCCAACTGTTTGGCTGGGGGTGGAGAGAGGCTGGCTGAGTTTTTGGATGAGGGAAGCCAAGGGTTCCGGTCAGAGGGGCGACCAAGCGAACTAACGGGGTGTTGTGGGGGACATTCTGTGGGAATATTGACCGACGGCCTGTACAGGTCCGGAACGATATTCGTACACAGTTCCTTGCAAACTCTGGTAGGATGGGAGGGATGGAGACTGATGGTGACAGCAATAGTACGGAGATTGAGTGGGAAGAGGTGGGGAGAGGGACTAAGAACAGGAAGATGAAGGGTCGGAAGATGAAGGAAGGAGGTGGGTCTAGTGTAGGTGGATCGGAAAGTGAGGGAAGAGAAGTTGAGGAGAAGGGCCTGAGGGAAAAATTGCTAAATGTAGTGGTAAGATTTGAGGGGGAAGGGGGAGTAAAGAAAATCGATCCACTTAAGCTAACAAAAATCATCAGAGGGCAAGTAGGGGAAGTGAACCATGCGAGAATTTTAGGAGGTGGAAACCTGCTGATAGGATGTAAAACTGAAGAGCAGATGGAGAAGGCAATGAAGGTGACTACTGTTGGGAAAGTCAAAGTGTCCAGGGTTGTAAGAGTTGGAGCACAAATGGTCAATGGTTGCAAGGGGGTGATCTCCAGGGTTCCCCTCAGTGTTAATATGAAGGAGCTAGTGGAGAACTTGAGGGTGAGGAATGGTTTAGTGAAGAGTGTGAAAAGAATGACAAAGGATGGGAGGGGACGGGAGATAGTGGAGGTAGCCAGTTCTGGTTGATGGAAATGTGACTGCAGTAACAAATAAGGAAAAGGTAGAATTGTTGGCAAACACTTTTGTTACGGTACATAGTTCTGACAATTTGTCTGAGAAGGGAGGAAGAGGTAGAGAGAGAACAAAAGCTGAAGATATGGAGGCTTTATGTAGGAAAACTAATTTTGACGGTGTGCAAGATGTCCCTTTCAGCATGGGAGAGTTAAGAAAGGCACTAGATAGAACAGGAAAGACTGCGCCAGGTAAAGATGAAATATGTTATAGTATGATAAAACACCTGAGTGAAGGAAGTCTGCAGAAAGTACTGCTTCTGTATAACAAAGTCTGGGATGAAGGGAGAATACCAGGGAGCTGGAAAGAGGCAATAATTATTCCAATAAGGAAACCTGGAAAAGATGCCAGCAGGCCAGGAAACTACAGGCTAATTGCCTTGACATCACAAGTATGTAAACTTATGGAACGTATGATAAATGAGAGGTTAGTGTACTTCTTGGAAAGTAGAGGTATGGTGGCTATGTATCAAAGCGGGTTCAGGAAAGGAAGGAATACTATGGATCCAGTGTTGTATCTAGAGGATGAAATAAGAAAAACTCAAGTAAATAAAGAGACAGTGGTTGCAGTTTTTTTTTGATGTTGAGAAAGCTTATGATATGTTATGGAAAGAGGGGCTCCTAATCAAGCTACATTTAATGGGAATCGAGGGTGGGGGCGATGTTCAATTGGGTTAAGGACTTTCTAAATGCAAGAAATATTCAGGTGAAGATAGTATCAGAGCTATCAAGCCAGTATGTTGTAGAAAACAGGATGCCTCAGGGGAGTGTAGTGAGTCCAACTTTATTCCCCATTTTGATAAAGGATATATTCGTAAATATTCCAACGGAAGTGAGGAGGTCATTGTTTGCAGATGACGGGGCTTTGTGGAAAAGAGAGAGAAATATTGAACATATAGTTACGAAAATGCAAAATGGAATTAATTAAGTTGAAATGTGGGGGACAAAGTGGGGTGTTAAATTTTCAGTGGAGAAGACAAAAGCCATGTACTTTACAAGGAAAAAGTTCAGGGGACTTAATTTGAATCTGTATGGAGAGAGTTAAAAGTTTTCAGTTTTTGGGAGTGCACTTTGGCTTGAGATTAACATGGAGAGAACATGTTAAATATGTAGTTACTAAATGTAAAAATGTGATAAATATCATGAGGTGTCTTGCTGGATTGGAAGGGGGATGCTGATTTTGCATCACTGAAGTATATTTATGTAGCATTAATAAGATCAAGATTAGACTACGGAAGTATTGTATACGGGTCAGCAGCAAAATCTGTGCTGGCAGAACTGGATATCGTGCAAGCTTGGGCTCTAGGGGTGTGCTTGGGAGCGGTTAGAACTTCCCCAGTGTGTGCACTCCAAGTTGAAGCAAATGAAATGCCATTGGGGCTGTGGCGTAAACAGCTGGAGGCCAATTATTGGATTAATTTAAGGGGGCATGGTGATAGCCATCCTACAAAAAGGGTGTTGCAGATATGCTGGGAGAAGGAGAGGGCACTAAAAGAAAGTTTTGGTTGGACAGGAGAGCAAACAGCAAAAGATATGGGTGTATACGATAAAGAGTTTTGTCCAAGTGTGGTGTGGCCTGTCAGACCTTTCTGGGTATTAGAAAATCCCTCTGTAGATTTGGAATTGCTTAAGATTAAGCACAGTAATAAGACATCTGATATACGCAGTGAATATCATAGTCATAGGGAATGTAAATATAAAGACATACAGATTTTTAACAGATGGATCAAAGGATCCAGAAATAGGTGCAACAGGGTCTTCAATTGTTGTACCAAGTTATCCAGTGGAAATTAGCAAGAGAATACTGATTGCTTGAGTGTATATGCAGTTGAAATGTTTGCCATATTGTTAGCACCACAATGGAGTGAGCAGGTTGATTGTAATAATATTGTGATATGTAGCGATTCCGTGTCGACCCTTGCGAGCATTAAGGCAGGTACAGCTAGAGGTCACCAGGATCTGCTTTATGAAATCCTGTTTGCAAATTCAAGACTGGCTAGACAAGGCAAAAATTTCGCATTCATGTGAGTTCCAGCACATTCAGGTATTATGGGAAATGAGACAGCAGATAAGCTGGCAAAAACAGCAGTCAAAAAAGCATCTGTAGAGGTCAATATTAAATTATCAAAATCAGAGGGGAAGAGCATAGTGTGGAGAAGGATAAATCAAAAGTGGCAGCAGCATTGGGATAGAGCAATAAAAGGAAGACATTTACATTCAATTCAGAACAGAGTAGATATGGGAAGAAGTAGGGGAGTAAAGCAGAAGGAGCAAGTAATTATAAGTAGACTGAGAAATGGGCACAGCAACCTTAATGGCACTCTGGCCATCATAAATAAGCATCCAACAGGTTTTTGCGATCTACGTCAGGAGACTGAAACAGTAGAGCATATCCTTATTTTATGCAGGAAATTTGCACAGGAAAGACAATAAATGTTACAACAATTACGTAAAATAGGACTGGTAGAGAACAGTGTTAAAGGTTTATTGGAATGTGGGGAGAGTGATCAGGGGAGGAAATGGTTGTTTAGTTATTTAAGGGCGACGGGACTGGAAAGACGGCTTTAAAGTGAATGGACAATGAAGGACAATAAATCCTGAAGATGGCAGTAATGCAACAATGTGGATGCCAACTGCCGTGAAAACTCAAGGAAGAAGAAGAAGCACTGTTGTGGAGTCCTTTGTCTGTGGAGAATAGTTTGTCTTGTGGTGTTGCTCGGTCATGCCACTGATGCTCTGTTGGTATTCATATGTGTAACCTCTTGTTTCAGTCTCTTCATAGGGAGTCTGCCGTTCCTCTGCTCCTGGGCTGAGTTGTCTCCAGAGCTGTCTGTGACAGAGTCTGCAGTTCCTCCTCATTTGGGTCCATCGTGGCAGGCAGCTGCAACCCCAGCAAATCATGATGAAATGATGAACAGTTTAGCAAGGAGGGCAGAGGCTGTACACTGCAGCTGTGACTAGGTAGCTCATAGGGCAGGTTGCCTGCCTTGGGCCAGAGTCGTGCCATGGACATCTGCTTGGGGTCTTTGAGTACTTGGAATGACAGACCAAGGACCTTCTACTCATGGTCAATGTAGGAATGTATGACATGGTGCAAGTTAGAATGATCCTTTGTTGAGAGGTTTCTTGGGATCAAATTAAAATACACAAATTGAAAAACGCTATTGGGATTGTCAAATGAATCAACTACTGTACATATTAACAGAATATTGTCAGGTTGCTCAAAGACTAGGTGGGAGGAAGTGGTTTTAATTCATGTGAACTGTTGATTGGTATTGGTTTAATATTGTCACGTGTCAGAGATACAGTGAACAGCTGGTCTTGCATACTGTTCAGAGAGATCAATTCATTACACAGTGCATTGAGGTCAAGAAAGATAAACGATAACATAGAAGAATGAAGTGGAACAGCTACACAGAAAAGTAGTTCAGAAGGCGGAACTGTTCCATCGAAGACCAGTGTGTTGACAAATCTCGGCAACTTGAGATGGAGGCAGATCAGCTGGTTTGGTGGGAGTGGCAGGGATCAGTGGGGAATACTATGGATAGAGTGGGAAGGCCATGATAGAATGAGGTAATAGTTTGGTTAATAATCAGTGAGAAGGGAGGAGACAAATGCTGAGAAATTGAACTTCACTTTGTTGTGACAAGATAAAACATTGCTGACTAAAAAGAGAATAACTGAAGAAGACCAAAAGCACATTTTAGATAGCATTAGAATGCCTACACCCAGGAAGATTCCAAATCCAATTTATTTATCACACGTACATCAAAGCACACAGTGGAATGTGTCATTTGAGTTAACAACCAACGCACTGAAGGACGTGTTGGGGCAGCCTGCAGGTGTCGCTACACAGCCCAGCGCCATGGGGCAGCCTGCAGGTGTCGCTACACAGTCCAGCGCCATGGGGCAGCCTGCAGGTGTCACTACACTGCCCAGCGCCATGGGGCAGCCTGCAGGTGTCGCTACACAGCCCAGCACCATGGGGCAGCCTGCAGGTGACGCTACACAGTCCAGCGCCATGGGGCAGCCTGCAGGTGACGCTACACAGCCCAGCGCCATGGGGCAGCCTGCAGCTGTCGCCACACAGCCCAGCGCCATGGGGCAGCCTGCAGGTGTCGCTACACAGCCCAGCGCCATGGGGCAGCCTGCAGGTGTCACCACACAGCCCAGCGCCATGGGGCAGCCTGCAGGTGTCGCTACACAGCCCAGCGCCATGGGGCAGCCTGCAGCTGTCGCCACACAGCCCAGCGCCATGGGGCAGCCTGCAGGTGTCGCTACACAGCCCAGCGCCATGGGGCAGCCTGCAGGTGTCGCCACACAGCCCAGCACCATGGGGCAGCCTGCAGCTGTCGCCACACAGCCCAGCGCCATGGGGCAGCCTGCAGGTGTCGCCACACAGTCCAGCGCCATGGGGCAGCCTGCAGGTGACGCCACACAGCCCAGCGCCATGGGGCAGCCTGCAGGTGTCGCTACACAGTCCAGCGCCATGGGGCAGCCTGCAGCTGTCGCCACACAGCCCAGCGCCATGGGGCAGCCTTCAGGTGTCGCTACACAGTCCAGCGCCATGGGGCAGCCTGCAGGTGTCGCTACACAGTCCAGCGCCATGGGACAGCCTGCAGGTGTCGCTACACAGCCCAGCGCCATGGGGCAGCCTACAGGTGTCGCTACACAGTCCAGCGCCATGGGACAGCCTGCAGGTGTCGCTACACAGCCCAGCGCCATGGGGCAGCCTGCAGGTGTCGCTACACAGTCCAGCGCCATGGGGCAGCCTGCAGGTGTCGCTACACAGTCCAGCGCCATGGGGCAGCCTGCAGGTGACGCCACACAGCCCAGCGCCATGGGGCAGCCTGCAGGTGTCACTACACAGCCCAGCGCCCGTATAGCTTGCCCACAATGTTCAGCTGGACAACACGAGCAGCAGTTGTAATAATAACAATAACAGCAAAATAAAACAGGACGACAGCAGCGAAACAAGCCCCCTTGCCACACACTTACACAATTATACCCACAGACAGACATTCAACCCCGGGACAGGACATCTCCAGGCCTCTAACTCTTGGACACTCAGACTCAGACATCAGGCTTCCAACCTCCAGTCCCTGGCCTGGTCTTGCAGATATTAGGCCTCTGATCTCTGGAAAAGGCAACCCAAGGGCTTTGACCTTCAAGCCTCTACCGCTGGGCTCGCTGACTTCAGTCCGGCTTGCTGTGTTCTGGACATTGACCTTTGGCTTTGCCTCTGAACTTCACTGATCTCTGGGTTTTGACCCCAAGACTCAAGAATCATGAGCTTAGGCTGCAGTCCTTGATCCAGGACTCGCCGATCATAGGTTTGGCCCTTCAGGCCTTGACTTCCAGACTTGCATGGACCTCCGACCCCAGTGACCTGAGGTGTTCACGGGTTAAGTGGGACCTGAGCAACTGCAAATGGGGCCAGCATCAAATGAACACAGGTGGCAACACTTTGTAGTGTGGCAATCAAGGAAGGATATCACACTCAGACAAGAGAAACATGCAGTAAACAACAGCAAAACATATGCAAGGCTGCCGTTTGTCACTTAAAACTCAGTGTTCAATACCATCGCCCCCTCAGTATTAACCACCAAGCTTCTAAACCTGGGCCTCTGTACCTCCCTCTGCAAGAGGATCCTTGACTTCTTTGTTTGGAGACCACAGTCAGTACTGATGGGTTATAACACCTCCTTCACTCTAATAATACAGGCACACTTCAAGCATGTGTTTAGCCCACTGGTCCACTCTCTCTACACTCATGATTGTGTGTCTAAGCACAGTTCAAACACCATTCTTAAATTTGCAGATGACACTACTATTTTTGGTAAAATCGCTGATGGTAAGGAGGAGGTGTACGGGAGTGAAATACGTAGATCAGTTGCTATAGTCGTTTCACAAAAACAACCTTGCACTCAGTATCAGCAAGTCCGAGGAATCGATTGTGGACTTCAAAGAGGGGAAGTCCGGAGACTTCCATTCCTCATTGAAGAGTCAGCAGTGGAAAGAATGTGCAGTTTCAAGTTCCTAGGTGTCAACAGCTTGGAGGACCTGTCCCTGGTCCAGCCCATTGATGTAATCACGAAGAAGGCATGCAAGTGGAACCATTTTGTTAGGAGCCTGAAATTTGCTATGTCACAAAGGATTCCTTCAATTTCTTTAGATGTAAATTGGAGAGGATTCTGGCCATTTGCTTCAGTGTGTGTGTGTGTGTGTATTGGTGTGTTGCATGATCAATTCACACTCTGTTTGACTTATCATTGATATTTGACTGATAATTGTGTCCATGAGTTCACTAACTCAGAGGGCTGGAGGAAGCCGGCCTGTTCCTTGTGGCCAGAGGGAACGTAGAAGACCAATCAAGGCCCAGGCCACTATGTTCAAGAACAGTTACTTCCCATCAATGCACATACAAAATAAAATCTGCAGATGCTGAAAATCAAATACATATTCCCCCCCCCCACCTCTCCCCATCTCCCCACCTTCTTAGTTTGACATCTCTCTTTTTTCCATTCCTGATTGTTAGAGTGGATTTGTTTTTGGGTAGATGATTTGTTTACACTTAAATGACTTTGGCCACCAGACTTCTATTTTAACTGTTTGACAAAGGACTGTGGATTGAGTCCACCACAATGGGCTTCCTAAAAGGTGTAAATACCTGATGCTTCTGGTGCCTGATGCTGTTGTTTCAAAGACAGTATTATCTATACATTATAAATATTAATTGTCTTCTATGTTAGCACGTAAAATGCCAAATAAATGTATTGTGGATTGAACTAAAGGCTGTGGATACCAACCCAGACATGTTGGCGTCAGAAGGAAAGGATGAAATCCGAAGGTGTGATGTTTGTATGTAACTTCAAAAGGAAGCATTGCCTATGCATTGTCTGTAACTTTTTAAGTAGCGATTGCCTTTGTGTTTAGCATATAAATTTCGAGCCCACATTTAGCTAGCAGACCTTTCTGCGGAAAGCGTCACCTTCCGTAAGATGACTACTGTACTGTACTTTGTTGTGTCGAATAACGAAGCTGCTTTGTATCTACCAGTGACTGTCTTTCCGGTAATTTCATCCATGCTACAACACTGATGAAGGGTCTCGGCCCAAAATGTCGATTGTTTATTCATTTTCATAGATGCTACCTGACCTCCTGTGTTCCTCCAGCAGTTTGTGTGTGTTACTTCCTTTCAACTTGTCACCATAAAGGTGATTTGGGACAGCCCATAGGTGCAACTATCTCAGCCTTTGTCTCTTCACGGACTGAGGAGAGGCCCTCTAATTCTCTCTCAGATGAACGGAGGGAGGACTGGAAAGAAGAGTGGAAGTGTGGGATGACGATGTAAACTGCACTGCACCATTGTACCTGATATCTTAGAGCACCTCTTCAGGAACAGGCACTCTGAGGCATGGTTGGATGAGACATGTCCCAGGAAGATATCCTAGATAGTAGCTGGCGATTGTCTAGCAAACCTGAATGGAGCTGGGTAAGACTTGCCATAGGGTAGATCCACCTATAACCCCATCCAAATCAGAAGAGGGTTATGGCTGATGTGAATGGCATGTTGTCAGGCTTACCCGGCCAAATGCAAGGGATGACAAGAAATATGAAGTAGCCTCTCTCCAAGTTTTAGTGGCTAATGGACCATAGCTTCTAATCAGGATATGGGGAGCACTCCTCGGCAGGGGACCGAGACATTCTAATCATGCAGCCCTTACTAGCTCAGGTAACGTCTGCTGGGGAATCGTAGACTGAAGCCACACAAAGTCTTTCTGCTTCTTGGAAACAATTCTGATTCAGGTGAATGGTTTCTATTCATGGGAATAGATTGAAGTTCTAAAAGAGCAGAGATGTGTCACTGTGGTATCCTGATGTCACCAGTGAACAGAGCAATGCAGATTGTGACAGTCTGCTGCTCTCATTGTACACAGAGTTACAGCTCATGAGTTGCTGTCACACCCCAGGAGTGAAAGGATACACCATGTGATCAGGAAGCTCTCCTGCATGAGCAGACAGATGTTAAGCATGACCAGGTTGCTCTTCTTCAAGGCATCAAGAGGCAAGAGGGTCTAGAACCAGGATGAAGACTCAGCAGAAAAGGCTGACTATTTAGGAAAGCAGTGAGATGATTTTGTTTTTATGCAAAGTGATGTAAATCTTTGGAATCTTTATTTTAGTGGATACTCAGTCTCAAGGCTGAAATTTGAGGGTTTTTTTTAAATCTCAAGGGTAAGGTAAAGATATGGAGGATTGGGTGGGAAAAAGAACAAAATTCTAAGGGGCTTGACTGGCAGTTGTGGGAATGCCGTTCCCTGGATGAGGCGTCCAGCGGCAGGCCTCTCAGTTTCAAACTAAGGGATTGGCTAATGGGAAGAAAATAAAGTTCTCCACCGAATGGAGGTTTGTTGTGTTGAATCTGTCATAGAATATAATTTTAAAAGGAAGTTAGATATGGCCCTTGTGGCTACAGGGGTCAGGGGGTATGGAGGGAAGGCTGGGTTCTGAGTTGGATGATCAGCCATGATCATAATAAATGGCGGTGCAGGCTCGAAGGGCCGAATGGCCTACTCCTGCACCTATTTTCTATGTTTCTATGTTTCTATAATTAAAGATGAATTGATAGATTTTTGGATATTAAAGGAATTGGGGGATACAAGTTTAGTGCAAGTATCACCGAAGAATAGTCATGATCTCACTGAGTGATGAAGGAATTATCTGTGTTGAGTACACTGTTCCTGCTTCTCTTTCTCATTGCCTTGAAGCTTTGGACGATAAATGGCAAAGCAGGTTTGATGAGATGTATGTCCGAGTTCTAATTTTGTTTCTTAGGTTTTATGCTATGATACTGTATGAAACTAGCATCATAACTCCTCTTGAATCATGTCAAATCTAATGCAATATCAACCATAATATCGGTGTCATGAAATACCTTAGCACTCAGGGACTGCCATAACTCATATGACTTGTCTTTCTCAATAACTGTTCATAATAAAGTTAGTCTTCATCTCTTCTTTTCTGTACTGGGATGAAACTTATTAAAAGGAAATTATTTTATCTACGTCCACATTAATAAAAAACATGTTTAATGCATTTCCAATTTCATTACTGTAGACCAGGCAGCATCTATGGAGGAGAATAAACAGTCAATATTACAGGCTAAGACCCTGCATGAAGGTTCTCAGCCCAAAGTAATAACTTTTTATTCACTTCCATAGATACTGCCTGACGTTATCATTACTGTATACAGCTAGTAATAAAATTATACTTTATACTTTATTGTTGCCAAACAATTGATACTAGAACGTACAATCATCACAACGATATTTGATTCTACACTTCCCACTCCCCGGATTACAAATATTAAATATTAAAAATAATTTTAAAATAGTAAAAATTTGTAAATATTAAAATTTTAAATTATAAATCATAAATAGAAAATAGAAAAATGGAAAGTAAGGTAGTGCAAAAAAAAACCGAGAGGCAGGTCCGGATAATTGGAGGGTACGGCCCAGATCCGGGTCAGGATCTGTTCAGCATCTTATCACAGCTGGAAAGAAGCTGTTCCCAAATCTGGCCGTACGAGTCTTCAAGCTCCCGAGCCTTCTCCCAGAGGGAAGAGGGACAAAAAGTGTGTTGGCTGGGTGGGTCGTGTCCTTGATTATCCTGGTAGCACTGCTCTGACAGCATGCGGTGTAAAGTGAGTCCATGGACGGAAGATTGGTTTGTGTGATGTGCTGCACCATGTTCACGATCTTCTGCAGCTTCTTTCGGTCTTGGACAGGACAACTTCCATACCAGGTTGTGATGCACCCTAGAAGAATGTTTTCTACGGTGCATCTATAAAAATTAGTGAGGGTTTTAGGGACAGTCCAAATTTCTTTAGTTTTCTCAGGAAGTAAAGGCTCTGGTGGGCCTTCTTGGCAGTGGACTCTGCTTGGTTTGACCAAGTCAGGTCATTTGTGATATTGACCCCGAGGAACTTAAAAAGGAAGAATTAAAGAGTTATTTCTTTGTATCTAAAGTCATCACCAATGTGCACTGCTGTTTTATACAGTGAATGAAAACCTGAATACAATTATAGTTTAACCTTTTAATTTCTCCACCCATCTCCCACATGCTGCACTTTAATTGAACTTGTTTTACATACCAGCATTTTTGATCTCAACACTGATGGAGGTAATTTTAGCAATATTAATTATGTGTAGGTGTAGAAGTTGTAAATATTGGATATGATTTTTCTGTATTAATTAGAAATATGAGCATCTACCAAGTAGAAAGGAATTATTGCCATTCATCTCTCTCAATGGGTGACATCAAGTCTCTATCCATTTCTATTTTTACATTTTCAACATTCTTTTCCTGCGTATTTATTTCTATATCTTCTACTTTTGTGTAAACTACCTATATTGGAACTATTTACCTTTTTTTTGAGTTTAATCTGGCCTCCATTTCACAAATTTTCAATGACAAATATTTTTCCATTTGCTTTAGAAAGGCACACAACTTGTTGATAGTCACAGAATTAATTGCTTGCCCCTTTAACAATAGAATTATGGTCGATAGCTGCATTTTATCCCTTTTGCTCTTCCAATATGACGGTCACCACCTCATTATCCTGAACTCATTCTGGCTACGAGTGGCTAACTGTGGGAAGCACAATCTAGGAAAATCTAACTTCCCTCATGTTCTACAAAGATTCTGTTAAGCTTGAGCACAGTCATCTGGCAACCTTTCTGAATCAGGTAGTCCCCCAGACACATGAGGTGTCCAGAAATTTCTATTTGGTGCAGCGCGCGTGGCCTCTCCGGTGAATGATATCTGTAATCTGTCAAGTAGGGGACTGTGCACAATTCTGATTTGATGGAGACGGACATGAGAGTACGGAGGAACATCTGGAAAACTTCTGAATTGCCCGCTTCGCTGCCGCTGCTACTGTGTGGTAACCGGAATCTCCGGAGCAGAAGGCCCCGAATCCTCGGCTTTGCGTGTTTCAGTGGCCGGGGCTTGGTAAAAGGCATTTGGCAGAGGATGGCACTCGGGAGGCTGTATCGGAGGCTCGAAGTTTTCAGACAGATGGACTCAGTGTCGGCTGTGGTCGGCTGCTTCCAAGGCACTGGCAAGTTGGTGGTGCGTGGAGGTTTATGGCAGGGAGTTTCTTCCTTTTGCCGCCTGCTATCGAGGACTCGGGATTCAATCGACTTGGGGACTTTGAGACTTTTTTTACCGTGCCCATGGTTTGTTCTTCATCAAATTATGGTATTGTTTTGCACTGCTGTAACTGTATGTTATAATTATGTGGTTCTGTCAGTGTTAGTCTTTGGTTTGTCTTGTTTTCTGTGATATCACTCCGGAGAAACATTGTATCATTTCTTAATGTATGTATGCATTTCTAAATGACAATAAAAGAGGACTGAGTGTTCTCATAATCCATTAGCTCTCAATTTTCTAAAGAATCTTGCCCTTCTCTACTATTGATGCTGCCCTCAACTGGATCTCCTCCATTTCCCGTACATCCATGCTCAACCCATCTTCCCATCGCCATACTAGTAATTGAGTCCTTACATAACACCCCATCAGCCTCCGCATCCAACACACTATTCTCCGCAACTTCCAGCATCTTCAAAGGGATCGTACCACTAAACATACTAAATATATCTTTACCTTCCAGAACCTCCCCCCCCACCCCACTTTCCACAGAGATCACTCTCTCCGCGATTCCCTTGTCTGGTCGTCCCTTCCCACTAATCTCCCTCCAGGCATTAATCCCTTCAAGCAGACTAAGTGCTGCATCTGCTCATATACCTCCTCCCTCACTTCAATTCAGGGATCCAAACAGTTCTTCCAGGTGAGGCAACACTTCACCTGCGAATCTGGTGGGGTCGTCTATTGTGTCTGGTGCTCCCGGTGCGGCCTTCTCTACTTTGGTGAGGCCCGTCGTAAATTGGGGGACTGCTTCGTTAAGCACCTCTGCACCATCCACCTCAAGTGGGACTTCCCGGTGGCCAAACGGTTTCATTCCTATTTCCATTCCCATTCTGACTTGTCGGTCCATGGCCTCCTCTAGCCAAAATGAGGCCACTCTCAGGATGGAAAGGCAATACCTTACCTTCTGTCTGGGTAGACTCCAAGCTGATAGCATGAATATCAATTTCTCCTTCTTGTGAACAAACTCTGCCTCCCCCCATTCCCCACTCTGACCTTTCACTTCCCACCTGCCTATTACTTCCCCCGAGTTCCCTCTTCCTTCCCTTTCTCCTACGGTCCACTCTCTTCTCCTATCAAGTTCTGTCTTCTTTAGCCCTTGACCTTTCCCACTTACATCGCTTCACCTTTCACCTTCCAGCTACTCTCCTTCCCCTCCACCCACTTTTTTATTCCGGCATCTTCCCCCTTCCTTCTCAGTTCTGAAGAAGGATCACAGCCCGAAACGTCGACTGTTTACTCTTTTCCATAGATGTTGCCTGACCTGCTGTTCTGTGTGAGCGGCTTTTGATTTCCAGAATCTGCAGACTTTCTGTGTTTGTTATCCTTCCCCTCGTCCCTTATTAAATAGATATAT
The DNA here is from genome assembly GCF_963921235.1 of Mobula hypostoma. Taxonomy (NCBI): domain Eukaryota; kingdom Metazoa; phylum Chordata; class Chondrichthyes; order Myliobatiformes; family Myliobatidae; genus Mobula; species Mobula hypostoma. The sequence continues at coordinate 19,687,500 of NC_086118.1, read as the reverse complement.
TATTAATGCTTCCCTGAATGAAGATCAAAATTCTTTTATTAGCTGCAGTTGTGAAATGTTTTTTAATCAACAGGCCATTTGGATTTTTATTTGCCTCAGTTATAATTTTATTGAAATTAATTTTAGTTTTATATTTCTTCCTATAAATAATTTACTTTAGCTGTTATCTTATTGTTTTATTGAAATATTGTTATTTTAATCTTAATTTGTTTCCATTTATATTAAACATTAAGAAACATCTTTATCCTTTTCACTAAATTCTCACATTTAACATAAATTTTGTTTTCACACTGTGTTGAAGTAGTTCTTCATTGTAGCTGCACTCTGGCCATTAGGAAAAACAGGAGCACTGAATTGTTAAAGTTAAATGTATTTAATATACACACAAGATGGAGAAAGTGATGAAATCTAAATCCTTTGATGTATTTTTATCCATTAATGTTTGTCATCGACTGGGACAAACTACAAAATTTCTGCCGGCTGTGATGCATTTTCAGCTGATTTCTTGTTTTTCACAAGCATCCAACTTTGTATGAAAAGACATTCAGAATTCAGTTGGTTACACCATGAAGAATTACAGCTTCAGCAGGGAAGCAAAGAAGATCTCCTACTATCTGACTAACTTAATGCAAGGAAATCAATGGCATGGGATTATATAGTGAGAGGAAAAGAACACATCAAACTTGTTTGGACTGCAAAATAGGAAATTAAGCCCAACAGGTGAAATTGAGAGAGACTTTGATGTATCATGCTGCTTTAGCTCTTTTATTGCATTTCAAAGGCTCTCTGGTATTTCCACTGACACTGCAGTTTTGATAATAGTGTTGAGTATTTAGGATATAAAGCACATAAACCAGCTATTCAATTAAACAGGCTGTGCCATACCTTTATATCTTCATATGACATAGACGGGGTCTCATTGCCCCATTAAGTTAATACTGGCTCTCGCAGTAATTATATTCCCCTCTAATTTTCTCCATAATCCATTTTCTTTAAATTCCTATCAACCTTGGAATGTGGGAGGAAACTGGAGCACCTTGCTGGTATTCCACTTGAACCTTCTCTTGTCTTTGTTCGATTAGAAGGGAGCTGTCTCTCTGTTTGTTCATCACTTGCTTAGTTACAGCCGTGAAGTCATCATCAAACACCCACTGACGCCAACATTACTCAACTCAATTTCATTCTCACCACAGTCCACTAACCTCTCGTCAGATTCTACTCAGTAACACACCAGAAGTTATTTATTGTAGCTAATTAACTCAACCACCTACCTTCTCCTTAATGCACCGGTACTACTTGACTCCACTATACCTTTAAGACATTAAAAGATTAGAACATTTTGACAAGAACACGCCATTTGGCCCAACAAAGCTTGCCAAAGTCCTATTTGCATAGTGTGTTGAAATAACTGAGTAAAGCTTCCCTCAATTGAAAGTTCTTGCAATTTTCTTACATTGATCCTACTGCCTATTACACCACTGGCATTTAGGGCAGCAATGAAGGTCCTCTATCTCTGGCAGTGTTCATCATATCAGAAGCTCGGTTTTCACTACTGTCAGTCATGCAAGTCCCAGCGGAGACTCAGAAATACCATCACACTCAGATATAGAAGGAGCTTTCGTTGCCTTTTCCATAATAGTTTTGCTTTACCAGTCAAGGTTGTTAGCCCTGAGTTGAACCCCCGAAGTGGGAGGACTGGCCTTTACCCTTTGAGCTGTTTGGCATGTGTGCCCTACCAAGAGCCAAAGCATAAAGCTCTGACTCCAGCCAACATAGTTCTCTGGGACATTGAGGCAGGCAGCCCTCAAACCATGAGAAGGTTGTGGTCGTCTTGGAGGTTACATTGATGCCCTTCAGTTACACTCTTTCTGGCAACAAGAAACATCTTATACGCATATACTCCTGGGAAAAAGACGTTGGCTGTCCACTCTATTCATGCGTCTTTTCACCTAATACACCTCTATCAATCATGTCTCATCCTCGTTTGCTCCAAAGCCCTAGTTTGCTCGACCTTTCCTCCTAAGGCATGTTCTCTAATCTAAGCAGTGTCCTGGTAAATTTCCTCTGCACTTTCTCTCTGTCTAAATATTTCACATCTTTCCTATAATGAGGCAACCAGAACTGAACACAATACACCAAGTATGGTTTAACCAGAGATGCAACATTATCTCGCGGCTCCAAACTCAATCCCCTGACTAAGAAATGCCACCATATGCCTTCTTAACCACCTTATCAACTTGCATGACAACTTTGGGGTATCTATGGACTTGTACCTTCAAGAACCCTCTGTTCCTCCACACTGATAAGAACTGTGCCATTAAATTTGTACTCTGGCATCAAATTTGACCTTCATACTTTTCTGGATTGAAATCCATCTGCTATTTCTCTGCTAGCTCTGCATCTTGTCAATGTCCCATTGTAACCTATGACAGCCTTCTACACTGTCCACAATACCACCAATCTCCATGGTTATCTGCAAACTTATTAACCCACTCTTCTACTTTCTTAACCAAGTCACTTATAAAACTGACAAAGAACAGGGGTCCCAGCACAGATACCTGCAGAACACCACTAGATATAGACATCCAGGTAAAACATATTCCATGTACTACTGCCCTCTGTCTTCTGAGGGTAAGCCAGTTCTGAATCTATATAATTTCCTGGACCCTATGCCCTTTGACTTTCTGAATGAGACTATCATGAGGATCTTGTCAGATGCCTTACTAAAATCCATAAACATCACATTCATCACTCCACCTTCATTAATTTGTTTTGTCGTTTCCTCAAAAAAGTCAATAAGGCTTGTGAGACATGAGCTGCTCCTGACAAAGCCATGCTGACTATTCCTAATCTATGCTTTTCCAAATGCTCATAAGTCTTGTCTCTAGAAATCCTCTGCAATAGTTCGCATATCACTTATGTAAGACTCTCTGGTCTATAATTCCCAAGATCATCCTTATTATCTTTCTCAGACAAAGAAATAATCTTCCAATACTTCCAATACTACTCCTATGGCTAATGAGGAGACAAAGCTCATTCCCAATGGCACAGCAACCTCTTCCCCCACTTCCTGTAGTAACCTGGGCGATATCTTGTCCAGCCCCAGGGTAGGAATGCTAGTCATCTGAGAGTGGTGAATTTAGTATTGAGTCCCAAGGACTGCATCATTCCCTGAAGGAAGATGAGGTGCTGTTCTCTGTATTTACATTGGGGTCCTTAGATAAGCATAGGTCAAAGAGAGACAAGTGAGAGTGGGACGGAAGATAAAGTAACAATCAACTGGATTGTCAGGAGCACCACTGTGAACTGAATGGAAGTGTTCTCCATATCTGCATGTGGTGCAGAGGAGGTAACCATTGTGAACAGTACAAGCAATACAAGCACTTCATTAAATAATGTATATTTTTTATCAAAGTGATACTTAAGTTTTTTTTAATCCCTTTTTAATTTCCAGGTTGGAATCTTTCATGTTATATTTAATCTAAATTTCTGTCAATAGGTGGGTAGATGATTGAACATTATTTTATTTTGAAGCCATGGGGTAACTTGTGTTAATGAATGCCAATTACTTCTAAAAAGGAATGGTTAGATGTCAAAACCATCTGCAGTTTGACTTAATTTGCACTGATTAAGAATGCTAGACTACCTGTAAATTCTGCTTTAAGTTCGAGTAGTTTTATTATTTCATTTTTATAATTACAAACTATAGACCTGGCTGTTTAAATCCCTTCCGGGAATAAACAAATGCAATACACAATGACCCATTATTAATATAATTTTGATAATTAAATGTTCAGTACGGAAAATTACTGGGAATCATGCAAACTCCGAGAGGATTTGCTCAACTTGCATATTGTATTCATTTCACACAATTTAATTGGCATAAAAACACAGAAAAGAGATGGTAGATATTGAAGAAGAAAACTCACCAAATAGTTGGGTAAAACCTTTTCAGGTAACAGCAGGTGCAGTAACATCATGTCTTTCTCTACAAGCTGGGGTATTGGGTAGGAAACATTTGGCACCACCGGGATCACTCGGCACCAAGTGCCAAGCTTCTGTCCAGACAAGGACCGAGCGACTGAAATTCAGAGGAGAAGTGAGGGTGATTGCTCAAATATCAAGGCAGCAATTGACTGAATGTGGCATAAATAAATCTGGTAAAAGTTGATCTGAAAAATCCTCAGTATTGGCAGGAATCATGTGTTGTACAGAGGAAAAAATAATGATTGCTGGTCTATCATGTGAGCTTCAGCATATCATTGTAGGCAGTACTTAGGATCTAAGTCCCAACAATTTACAACCTTTTCATCAATAACCTTGCCAGCAGGCAGGTCAAAGTGAGGATATTTTATTGCACCACATTCAATCCCTTGTGCAGATTCTCAGAAAATGAAACATTACATGTCGGCATGGAACAAGACACAGACAAAACACCATTTTAGCCTTGAAGACTACTTTAAGAGTCAGGACCTTCCAATTAAACAAATGGTGTTAGAGTGAGTTTTTGGGTAGATGATTAATTTACACTTAAATAACTCTGGCCACCAGCCTTCTGTTTGACAAAGTACTGTGGATTGAGTTCACAACAATGCACTTCCTAAAACCTGTGAATATCAGGATACTAGCCAGACGCTGCAGATGGAAGTGTGAAGTTTACAGGTAGTTTCGAAGACAGCATTAGCTATAATTTATAATATTCATTGTCCTCTATGTTAGCACGTAAAATACCAAATAAATGAATTGTGGATTTGACTTGCACTCCTAAAGGCCGTGAGTGCCAACCCATGACATGTTGGTGTCAGGAGGAAAGGATGAAGTCAGAAGGTGTGATGTTTTGTATGTAGCTTCAGAAGGAAGAATTGTTTATAACTTTGTAAATAGCGATTGCCTTTTGTGTTTAGCATATAAATATCGAGCCCACATTGGGCAAGCAGACTTTTCTGCCGAAAGCGTCTCTGTCCGTATGATGCCTGCAGTACCTTGTTATGTCGAATAAAGAAGCTGCTATGTATATACCAGCAACTCTGTCTCTCTGGTGATTTCATCCACCCCACAACATTGGTACATAGGGAAATACCAGCCCTCAAAGCACTTACTCCACAGGGGCTATTAAGGCCCGAGTCCCTTAAAGGTGTGACCATAGTTTGGGTCGAAGTTTGCTGGAATAGACTACTCCCTTCCAAATTCTCTGAAACAGAACGCTAAAACCTAAGAGGCCATATAATTTCTCCCAGGAGTCTTTTTCCTTGTGGAAGGGATCAGTATCAGTGGCATCCATCCCATCCACAATGTAAAAAGGAGTCTTCACACAAATTCAGTAATCTGACCTGTTGGTCCAGTGTGAAAATTCAAACTCCATCCTTAGGAATGTATCAAAAGATCTCCCACCACAAGTCAGCATCTACCACTTCGCCATTGTGTAGTGCAGGGAGATACAAATACGCTCACTCCTGATTAGTCACTGGGTATTTAGAAAACACATAAGAACCCAACAGGAATTACTTACCAAATGCTCCAGTCCCTCAAAAATATCAGGAATAAATTTATACCCCATTAACCTGAATTTCATATGGCTAGCATGAAATGTGAGTCATCTGTAAAACCAATTTACAGGGGAAAAAGTAACAAAGTAACAGATGAAGGCACAACAAACATGTACCAGACTTTAAGAAACAAGAAACAATGCAATGACTAAACAAACACAAGAAATAAAGTAACAGATTAGAAAACAAAACACAAAGTTGAGGCTGTACTCCTTTAAAACTTTATATGGAACAGCAAAAACTTGAAACAGACAGTTAATTTCTCACAGTGAAATAGCACACTTATCAGAGAGCAACTGAGAAGGAGAAAGCAACTGGGCAGAGACTAACACATTGTCGACTGGGGTGATATACTGCGTCCGGTGCTCCCGATGTGGCCTTTTATATATTGGTGAGACCCGACGCAGACTGGGAGACCGCTTTGCTGAACATCTACTCTCTGTCCGCCAGAGAAAGCAGGATCTCCCAGTGGCCACACATTTTAATTCCACGTCCCATTCCCACTCTGACATGTCTATCCACGGCCTCCTCTACTGTAAAGATGAAGCCACACTCAGGTTGGAGGAACAACACCTTATATTCTGTCTGGGTAGCCTCCAACCTGATGGCATGAACATTGACTTCTCTAACTTCCTCTAAGGCCCCACCTCCCCCTCGTACCCCATCTGTTACTTATTTTTATACACACATTCTTTCTCTCACTCTCCTTTTTCTCCCTCTGTCCCTCTGAATATACCTCTTGCCCATCCTCTGGGTCACCCCCCCCCTTGTCTTTCTTCCCGGACCTCCTGTCCCATGATCCTCTCGTATCTCCTTTTGCCTATCACCTGTCCAGCTCTCGGCTCTATCCCTCCCCCTCCTGTCTTCTCCTATCATTTTGCATCTCCCCCTCCCCCTCCAGCTTTCAAATCCCTTACTCACTCTTCCTTCAGTTAGTCCTGACGAAGGGTCTCGGCCTGAAACGTCGACTGCACCTCTTCCTATAGATGCTGCTTGGCCTGCTGCGTTCACCAGCAACTTTGATGTATGTTACATTCATAGTGTGTCTCTCTCTCACACACACACACACACACACACACAAACAAACTGACACATGTGGCCACACCTCACATTCCTCCATGTTCAAATCATTCACATTCTAGTTAAGGGGAGAGGGATAGAGGGTGAATGACTCCCCCCCACCCCCCACCAACAATGTGGTGATGGATGTGCTAACCAACCCCCGATTCCCACTGGTGTCAAAGGTCAGGCATAGCTGTTTGTACTGCCTCCACTGCTGATATAGGGAACTTTGAATGGAATGCAAGGAATATGATGCAGGACAACAGCAGCTGTTAAACTGATCTATCTGCAGAGGGCTTGAAGAATGATCCTTTCCTCTCTTGCTTTTCCTGACAGTACTTCCACCACACTGCATAGAGGATGGGGATGGGAACACCATTTACCTGCTCCTCCAAGTCCGCAGCTTTGAGTAACACTAAAAACATTCCTTTACGCGATATGTGGGATCCCACACTCCTCGTCTGCATATCCAACTTCCATACCCGACTGCGCGTGTCCTTTTCTACATACTCTAAACCTTGCAATAATTGAATCGCTATACTTATAGGATGACCAAAAGCTGGTGCTACTAAAGATAGCACTACCTCTTTTATTTGAAAATCCACTGCCATAACCACACGTCCTATCAGTCCAGAAGCTAATTCAATATCCTCTGGCAGGCTACCACTGCCGAGGGTATAATTCTGTGATATGAGTCCACTGGTGTGGAACTTTAGTACCCTCCTCTACTGTGTCCCATTTTGCTTGAGTTTAAAATTCCATTCAGTAAGAGAATGATACTTCAGTTTAAAAGCTGACGTTACCTGATCCCATAGTAATGCATTACGCTTGGGGGAAGCAATCAGTGTTCTCAGGGCATTATTGATCACATTGGGATGATAGGCTTCCTATGGAGAATAGACGCGAAAGCACAGAGGAACATCTGGAGAAATTTCTGAAATGCCCATTCGCTGCTGTCGTTACTATGTGGTCGGGAATCTTTCGGAGGGTAGGCCTCAAAATCCCCGGCCTTGCCTGCTTTTGGTGACCGAAAAGGAGGTCGAATCGTTCGGACAGAGATGGTGCTCAGTACTCGGTGTCGGAGAGCTGATCAGAGCTCGAAGTTTTCAGATGACTCAGAGTCAGATTGCGGTCGGTATGGCAGGGAGAGTTTTTCTTCCTTCTCCCGTCTGCGTGAAATGTGGGACATTTGAGAGACTTTGAACTTTACTGTGCTCATGGACTCCTTCATCAAGTTATGGTATTGTTGCACTGTTGTAACTATATGTTATAATTGTGTGGTTTTGTCAGTTTTTTCAGTCTTGGTCTGTCCTGTGTTTTGTGATATCATACCGGAGGAAATATTGTATCATTTCTTAATGCATACATTACTAAATGACAATAAAAGAGGACTACGTGCCTTCATAATCTAATCTAAAGCACCTATCTCTCTGTTAGATAGGCTCACATCAGTACCACCTCATCTCCTATCCTCAATAACCATGCAGCCAAAGATTCTCCAGCCTTCTGTCTGTACCTATACCCTAAACTCACTAATTCATTGGTGGAGAATTTTCTGAGTTCTTTTGTCTCAAGGAGTCCCATTACACCATCCCCCACACTTTCCTGGCCTTTTCCTTCTCTCCCTCCTGAGAGAAAGAAGCCACAGTCCGATGCCCCCCACAGCAGGCATGGGACCACATGATCACTAGCCTGGCCTGTACTGTTTCAGATGTGCAAGGGAGTAGGCAATCATTTTGAGGATTAAACCAAAGTGTCCACACTACCTTCTGTTCCTCATTTTCATTATCTAGCCAAACATCCCCATCCTCCAGTCCCACAGTAGGATCATCTCCCCCCTCCTCATCATGGCTCAAACCTTAATAGGGTCACGCTGTCAACCAGTTCGGCATGCAGCATCTAAGTACTGTAGCTTCATTAGCTGATAAGCTATCTCTATATTCTTACCCTTTAACTTTGCAAACCTACTCTGAGCCACCAATAATGATTCTCTCAGAATAATTCAGCACCGACTGAGATTTTCTGTTTCATTCTTCAGACTCGCTATCATTTTATACTGATGTCTTACAAACATCTTGCTGGCTAGTCTTACTCCTGGTATAAACCAATGATTTAAGTATGGAAACAATGTGGTTCTCCTTTTCATCCTCAGTGAAATCCAACTAGTCTGACCATTCTACCAGCATTCCATAACTCATAAGTAGTTTAGCGAGACTTCCAATGCCCTCACTATTATCTGTGCAACCTAGGACTCTGTATCTCTCATTCGGGGCCGGGGGTGTGCACGCTTTGAAATAACCTTTTAAAGAAATGTATGTCTGCTCATAAAGCCATACCTTGCTCACAGATCCAAAACGCAATGTTGAGTTAGGTTCATTGTTCTGGCATGTGAGACAGAAAATACTAATTGTGAATAAGTATATTAATCATTTATTTACAAACAATAAAAAATTGACCAAACATTCATGTTCCCCAAGTTACAGACACTACAAAGCTAAATATATAACAGCATACTTAGTTAAAAGTGTGTACAGAGCATACCTTCCCAATGACTATGAGCACTGCTTGCCTTAAACAAAGGAAATGAGAGTAACCCCCTTCCATGAGCTATGCAGCTAACCAATGGGAAAAGCAGCTGCAGGTTCCAAAGCTAACCAGAAGTGACTTTCGATAGGCAGAATATGCCACACCCCCACCAAGACAATATCACAATCTGTAGATGCTGGAAATCTGAAATGATAAAATAAAAAATGCTGGTCAAGCCACATCCTGTACTTCCCTCAATCGCAGGTCTCTGCAGAGACGGCCCAGCGCATCTGTTGATGTGAACTTCCCACTATTCAGGACATTTACAAAGACAGGTGTGTAAAAAGGGCCCAAAGGATTATTGGAGACCTGAGTCACCCCAACCACAAACTGTTCCAGCTGCTACCATCTGGGAAATGGTACCACAGCATAAAAGCCAGGACCAACAGGCTTCAGGACAACTCCTTCCACCAGGCTATCAGACTGCTTAACTCATGCTGATACAACTGTATTTCTATGTTATATTGACTATCCTGTTGTACATACTATTTATTATAAATTACTATAAATTGCACATTGCATATTTAGACGGAGGCATAACGGAAAGATTTTTGCTTCTCATGTATATGAAGGATATAAGTAATAAAGTCAATTCAATTCAATCCGTGGAAAGATAGCAAAAAGCAAATCAATGAAGGAAATTAGGACAATGAGTATTTAAAGGAGAAATTTTGCAATCGGTCCAAATTGGAGTTTCCTGGATGATGAAAGAGAAAGACAAAGGAATAAGCGATAGAGCAGTGAGTTTAACATTGGTGGCGGGGCACTGTTAGATCCATTATCACAGTAACTTGGATAGGTATGTTGTCATTATTAGAAGCTGGTACCAATTTGTAAAAGATAAAAATGAAAAAAAAACTCAATTGACCCTCACAAACTAAGGATGAATACCTATAGAAAGATATGTTTGTTTCTGTGATAATTTATGATGAACAGCTGCTGCAACTAAGTTCTAAACTGTACCTGCAACTCACCGTACTTGTGTGCATGACATTTGACTTGAAGCTCAGAAGATTTCTAACAGTGGGGTTCTAGTGATTGAATGGATTGGAATACCAAAGGGCACAGTTTTAAAATGGTTGGATTAGGAAGCATAGAAAATGGCAAGTGTGAGGAAGGTGAAGATGGGTTCAGCTTTCAGAAGGGAATTGGAATAATGCTTTATTGGGGAAAGAAAGGAATTCTAGTAAAGTTGGGGGGAACAGACCTCTCTGCACTGCTGTTGCAGTGAACTTTCGTGGAGTGGAAGGGCTGAATGACTTTGTGCATTGTTATCATGCTTTGATTTGACGGTTCTGTAATTCACTACATATATGTACAGTTCTTTAGTACTATAACAGGTGTACTGTTTGCTGAGAAAATAAGAAAACAATTTACTTTGGTTAAATTGGCATTTTCTGAACTGCAGGCATAGAAATTTTTCCTCAGTCTCTTGTCCTGATCACACAGTTATGGAAATTACTGTGTGGTGCATTCAGCTTTGAGATTTCCTCTGTCAGTCAATAAAATTAAATTTTGGAAGTGGAGTGACATGTACAACATGTCAATATGTAGCCCAAGTGACCTAGGAGAAACTATTGATTAGATTTACACTGGTATTTATGCAACTAAAAGCAATAGAGTAGGATTAATCAATGAAACATGATTGTGCACCATTATTATTAAGATAATGTATAATTACCCACAGAATTTAATACTTATTGACTTGGATACTTATAATATACACCTCCTCTGGGAATTTACGATCATGTGTTAGTTGTAAGCTCTACACATCATCAACAAATGAGGAAAGCTATGAAGTGACACTTTCTTTGCAGACAGGTATATCCCACACTGAGAACCTTTCCAGTGGATAGATAAAAAATGCATTTATGTAACAGCTTTCATAACCTCTGGAAATCTCAAAATGCTTCAAGAGGAAAGTATTTTTAAAGTGTAGTTATTACTACAGAGTAAGAAATCACCTGCGCAGTAAATTCTCTCAAACTGAGGTGTGATCATTTTATATCTCAAATTTTTATTTTTTAAAACTTCTATTTATCTGCTTTTAATTATGTAGGTTGATAAACAAATATGGCCAGAGAGAATTCCTAGATCTTTCTGACGAGTGCCATCTTTTAATCGACCAGAGAATGTTGACAGGGCATTGAGCTATTATTTTGCATGGAAGACACAGCTAAGACCATTTAGCACTCTCTCAGTACTATTCAAAAATGGCAGCCTTTATGCAGGATGTACAGAAGAGTCTTAATCCCCTGACCTTCTCTGCACATTCTGGTGCTTAAACTAGTTTTTGTCACTTTGAGGTGTGTAGTGTGGATATTACACATTAGTAAGGACGTTATTAAAACAATACAGGTAAGGAAGTGTGGTACCTAAGTAACAATTGAGTAAGTGTCTGGTGTAAGGAAAAAACATAATGAAGATTATTAATTTGATTAAAAGCTCAGCAATTGATGGTATTTTATTATGACCAAGTGGGAAGGGGGTGATATGTCCCAACTTCCAAGAGGGTGCTGCTGCAAGAGTTCTGTAAATAGAGAAATGGTGGTGCACTTGTTCGGAACCTGCAATCAGGCAGTAATGACTAATGCAGCAATGCAAGCTGAAACACAGTCAAAAGCCATCCAATCTTAGCTGCTGCACCAGAAGATGTGACCTCTGACACTGTGGGCCTAGATTCCTCTGTTAGCAGTGGCTTGCTTACTGCCTGATCATTCAAGTAGTCTTCCTTCTTGCATGTTGTAGTGATTGCTGCTATCCTGCTCCAGAGTTGGGATGGTGTCTCTACGGTCCACTCTCAGTATGGCCTGGTTTCCATGACTTTTATTCCAGCAGTGCCCAAGGTGAGGCCTTGAGGCCCTCTCTGCCGCATCGGTGGTACTGCGGATGGCTCTCCTCTTCCTCTCTCCCTCAATGCCCAAAATGCTGAAGGCTCTAACTAAGGAACGGGCTACGAATCCCCTACAACCAACCTCCACTGGGAGACACCTCGCTCTCCATCCAGTCTGCTGACAGTTGCTGACCAGTCCTGCAGCTTCCTATCAACCCCTCCCTTCGCCGTTGCCTCCAGAATTTGGTTAACATCTTCATCAAACTGCTTCCACAGTGAAGTCATGCTAGCTGCAGGCCATTTGATCCACCTCCTGTTAGACTTCATGTTAGAGGGATTAGTTTGCAACACTTGGAGGTTCTGGGCACTATGGGATGACTCTGGTCCTGGCCCCTCCTTTGCCTCACGAGGTTAGACACCTGCGCATTGTGCTGCTCCTGCTCCTGCCGGACACTTCATCCTCGCTTGGTGGATCTTCAAGCCGCGATCGTTCTTGCAGATTTTGCCACATGCGCACTGCTTCCTCATCGGCGTTTGTTCATTGCCTGGGTCTGATGTATCATTCCCCCAGAAAAGCCTGCTGGAACCACTTCAAAGAATTCGAGGTTGATTGCTGTTCCAACCAAGACAAAGCAAGATGCAGTAAAAAAATAAGCTTATACAGTTTTACCAAACAAAAGAAGCAATTATTCACACTGAAAAATATTAAACAGTTATATTTCTAAGTCTAAAAACTTCTGAGCCTTTTCGTTCATAAAAAAACATTTCTTTAAGGCATTTTGCATTGTAATTCTCAGCCGAGTCAGATAGCGAAGAGAAGGCTTGAAGTTTTTGCTATAAAATTCCGCCATAACTTTTTTAAATTTAGCACGTTCTTCCATAACTTCTGATGAGAAATCTTCAACAATATGAATCTTCTGACCCTTGTAATCAATCATACCTTTCAGACGGGACTCATGAATCAAAAGGTCCTTTGTTTGAAATTCATGGAAGCATATAATGACCGACCTTGGCCTTGATTCTGAAGTTGATCCATAAACAGGCGATCTGTGAACACGATCAGTCAAAGGTAAAGACTGTATAATATCAGGGAATAATTCCATCAGAAGGTTTACAAAGAATTCCCTAGGATTTTCCCCTTTTGTTAACTCTTTAAATCCTAAGATTCGTAAGTTGTTTCCCCTACTTCTATTTTCCATATCAATAATCTTCTGTCTCAGTTTTCCGTTGGACTTGGATTGTTTTTCATACAGCTTTTGCAGATCATCAGTTTTCTTATCCAGTATCGTTATAATCTCTTCATGCTCTTTTATCCTCTTATCATGCTTGATTAAATTTTCTTAAATAACATCCAGTTTTGTACCTACTTGTTTAACTTCAAAGCTGATTTGTTGTGAATCGGCCGATGCTTCTTTTCTGAACTGATGAAACTCCTCGGTATATTTTGTGAGTCTGTAGAAAACCTTTGAAGTAAGCCCGTAATAGATTTCAAAGCTGCTTTGGTAGCCATAGTAAGATAATAAGACGTTTAATGATAATACTTTAAAAGGTTGGAAACAAAAAAGGAAGTAAACTAGGAGCAGCGGAAAAGACCTGTTACTTCATCAGCGACCAGCAGGCAAGTCCACCTTCACTAATCAAGAACCTATCAAACTGCTTTAAATATATCCAATGACTTGGCCTCCACAGCTATCTGTCACCTGGCAATGAATTCCATATTTGACTAAAGAAATTCCTCCTAATTTCTGCTCTAAAAGGATTCTGAGGTTGTGCCCTCTTGTTGTAAACTACCCCACTATAGCAAATACCCTCTCCATTTCCACTATATTTAGGCTTTCCAATACTTGCCCCCCATTCTTCTAAACTCTAATGAGTACAGACACAGAGCCATCAAACCCTCTTTATACGTTAACACTTTCATTCCCATTAACCTCAATTGGACCTTTTCCAAGTGGATCCCTTTTTAGATAAGGGGTTCAAATTTGCTCACAATACTCCAAGTGTGGTTTGATCAATGCCTTAGAAAGCCTCAGCATTACATCCTTGCTTTCATATTCTAGTCCTGTAGCAATGAATGCTAACATTGCATTTGGCTTCCTTACTGCTGAACCAACCTGCAAGTTAACTTTGAGGAAATTCTATACAAAGACTTCCAAGTCTCTTTGATTTCTGAACTTTCTTCCCAGTTAGAATATAGTCTACACCTTTGTTCCTTCTGCCAAAGTGCATGACCATACACTTCCCTATACTGTACTCCATCTGCCTCTTCTTTGCCCATTCTCCTAATCTGTCTAAGTCCTTCTGCAGACTCCCTCAACACTACCTGCCCCTCCACCTATCTTTGTATCATCTACAAACTTGGCCATAAAGCCATCTTAGATTATTCTTAGAGATACAGCTCAGTAACAGGCCCTTCCTGCTCAATGAGCCTGCAACCCCGAATTACACACATGTGACTAATTAACCTTGTGCTAGGAAACCAGAGCACTTGGAGGAAACCCACGTGGCCACTGGGAGAACACACAAACTCTTTACAGACAGTGATGGGAATTGAACACTGTCACTGGTATTGTAAAGCATTATAATAATCGCTATGCTACCAGAGCCACACCCGCACTGCTCCGCTGCAGTCCTCAAATGACCCACCATTCACTGTGTAGGTCCTACCTTGGTTTATCCTCCCAAAGTGTAACACCTCACACGTCTGCATTATATTATATCTACCATCTTTCAGCCATTTTTCCAGCTGGTCCAGATCCCACTGCAAGCTTTGACAGCTTTCCTCCCTGTCTTGGTGTCATCTGCATATGTGGTGATCCAGTTAACCATGTTATCATACAGCTTGTTGATATAGATGCCAAGCAAAAACAGACTCAGCACTGATTCCTGGAGCCCACCACTAGTTGCAGGCCTTGAGTCAGAGACACAACCATCTACTACCGCTCTCTGGCTTTTCCCATGAAGTCAATATCAGATCTAATTTACAACCTCATCCTGAATGGAAGCAACTGAAACTTCTTGACCAGTCTCCCATGTGCCTTGCTGAAGTCCACAATATCAACTATATTTCCTTCATCAACTTTCCTGGCAAACGTTTCAAAAACTGCAGTTTCTGAAATAGCCGTCCACAAGGTCTGAGGTAACACCTTCTCAGGCACTGGGGACTTATCAACCCTAATTTGCCTCAAGACTGCAAGCACCTCCTATTCTGTTAACCGTATATGGTCCATGACCTCAGTCTTGTATATCCTCAGTTCTATAGACTCCGGGTCTATCTTCTGAGTAAATACAGATGCAAAAATTCCATTTAAGGTCTCCCTTTTCTCTTTTGGCTCCAAGCATAGATTGCCACGCTGATCCACAGGTTGGCCAATTTTGTTCCTTCCTAGTCATTTGCTCTTTAAAATCATGTCTGTGGAAGCCCTTGGGATTCTCTTTCATATTGTCTGGCAGAGCAACCTCATGTTCTTAGCTCTCCTGATTCTCTTCTTAACTGTTCTCTTGCATTTGTTAAACTCCTCAAGCTCCTCGTAAGTCCTTGCTGCCGATACCTGTTCTGCACTTCCTTCTGCTTCTTAACCATGACATCAATATCCCCCGAAAACCAAGGTTCCTTAGACCTGATAGCATTTTCTTTTATTCTAACAGGAACATGCAAACATTGTACTCTTCCATCATCTGCCCTGTCTCATTCCCTAATAGGAGATCCAGAATCATATTCTCTCTATTTGGGACCTCTACATATTGATTAAGAACATTTTCCTGAATACACCCTGGCAAGAAGGCAACCTACCTTCAGGGAATCTTGTTCTCTTCCACAGAACCTTCGGTCTTTCCCCCAAATCAATTAATCCCCTATCACTACTTTTTGCTTTTTCTTCACCTTTTTCTTCTGAGCCACAGAACCTGACTCAGTAACAAAGACCTGACTGCTGTGCCATTCCTCTGCTAGATTGTTACCCCGCCTCCAACAGTATCCAAAACAAGTAAAACACATCAAAGTTGCTGGTGAACGCAACAGGCCAGGCAGCATCTCTAGGAAGAGGTACAGTCGACGTTTCAGGCCGAGACCCTTCGTGTTTGCGTATCCAAAACAAGTACTTGTTGCTGAGGTGGACAACCACAAGGGTACCTTGTACTGTCTGCCTATCCCCTTTCTCCCTCTTGACAGTCACCTAATTACCTATGTCCAGCATCTTAGTGTAACTACCTCCTTGTATCTCCTTTCAATCAACCCCTCAGCCTCTTGAATGATCCAGCTCCAGCTCTAGATCCCTAATGCGGTTTTATTAGAAGCTGGAGCTGGATGTACTTCCTGCAGGTGTAGTCATCAGGGACACCAGCCGTCTTTCTCTCTGTCTTCCCATGTCCCGCAAGAGGAACATTCCATTGCACTGCCTGGCATTCCCACTGCACTACTTGTGCAAGAAGAAAGAAAAGAATAAATCTTCCAGAGACTTTAACTTTAGTTTATCTATTTTTATTGATATTAGTTAGAAAATGTTAGTCAGAATCTGGAATAACATCTCCTCTTCTTGTTCTTTAGCCATGGTGTATGTAGGTAGGCGTGGATGTACGTTACGGACTGATGTTAAGGAATGCTGATAAAAATGAAATAGTTCCAAATGAACAGTCTTCTTCAGTAGATGGGAAATAAGGAGTGATACAGACATTGGGATTAAGCAGAAAGAATTTTGATGTAGTAGAAACAAATATAGAGAAGAAGAAATGTCAAGAAAATTGAAATTTCCTTAAAATTGGATAAATTAACAAGTCGGTAGAGTAAATGCACAAGTTTTGGCTGCCAGTCTTCTTTGACTACAACTATGATGAGACAGAAGATGGCTGATGCAGTAGCTTTGTCTGGTAAAGAAACTTGGGACAGACTAGTAATTATAGCAAGATAAGCTAACAAGGATAATTATTTTTGGAACAATTCTGAATATCAACATAATTCAGAGTTTGGAGAAATACAACTTTTTTTTGTTGAGCGGGGAGCAGAGTCCAGTTTTACTTTTAAAGAGATTGTAAGGAGGATCAATATGTGTAAACTGCATTTGGAGTATTCTACATGAATTTTAGCAAGGTGTTTGACAGAGATTTGCATGGTAGATTGATCAAGGAAACAGTAAGCTGGATTAAAACTTGGCGCAGTGGGAATTTTTATGAATGGAATGTTGTTTTTGCTAGGAGTTCTTATCAGCTTTCCATGAGGAACTCCAAATGGTATAGAAAAGTTGTTGGGTGGGGGATGGGAAGGGTGCAATGGTGGTTCAGGGCATAGAACATAGAACATAGAATAGTACAGCACAGTGCAGGCCCTTTGGCCCACATTGTTGTGCCGACCCTTAAACTCTGCCTCCCATATAACCCCCCACCTTAAATTCCTCCATATACCTGTCTAGTAGTCTCTTAAATTTCACTAGTGTATCTACCTCCACCACTGACTCAGGCAGTGTATTCCATGCACCAACCACTCTCTGAGTAAAAAACCTTCCTCTAATATCCCCCTTGAATGTCCCACTCCTTAACCTTAAAGCCATGTCCCCTTGTATCGAGCAGTGGTGCCCCGGGGAAGAGGCGCTGGCTATCCACTCTATCTATTCCTCTTAATATCTTGTATACCTCTATCATGTCTCCTCTCATCCTCCTTCTCTCCAAAGAGTAAAGCCCTAGCTCCCTTAATCTCTGATCATAATCCATACTCTCTAAACCAGGCAGCATCCTGGTAAATCTCCTCTGTACCCTTTCCAATGCTTTCACATCCTTCCTATAGTGAGGTGACCAGAACTGGACACAGTACTCCAAGTGTGGCCTAACCAGAGTTTCATAGAGCTGCATTGTTACCTCGCAACTCTTAAACTCTATCCCTCAACTTATGAAAGCTAACACCCCATAAGCTTTCTTAACTACCCTATTTACCTGTGAGGCAACTTTCAGGGATCTGTGGATATGTACCCCAAGATCCCTCTGCTCCTCCACACTACCAAGTATCCTGCCATTTACTTTGTACTCTGCCTTGGAGTTTGTCCTTCCAAAGTGTACCATCTCACACTTCTCCGGGTTGAACTTCATCTGCCACTTCTCAGCCCACTTCTGCAACCTATCAATGTCTCTCTGCAATCTTCGACAATCCTCTACACTATCTACAACACCACCAACCTTTGTGTCGTCTGCAAACTTGCCAATCCACCCTTCTACCCCCACATCCAGGTCGTTAATAAATGATCGAGAAGTTTGCTATGATACTCAGCTTGGCAATGTAGCTGACAGCGAGGAGGCAAGTCTAAGCTGCATGATGCTAGATGTTAGACTGGTTGATGGGCACGCTAATGACAAATGGGATTCAATCTGGAGAAGTATGAGTGGAGACACCGATGCAGAGTTTCGACTTGAAATATCAACAATTTCTCTCCTCCCTCTGATTCTGCTTGATCTGTTGAGTATCTCCAGCTGATTGTTTTTTTTTGCTGGAGAAATATGAGTGATAAATTTATGGAAGTAAAATGGCAGAATAATCATAAGTGTGGGAAAAACAGTAAGATCTTGACACAGGACCCTGGAGGTAGCAGGATAGGTGATAATTAAAATCAAATTAAATCACACTTCTTGAAATCTGACATAAAAACAGAAAATGCTGGAGGCACTCAGCAGCTCAGACACCATCTGTGGAAAGAGAAAATGATTTAACCTTTAAGTCAAAAACTTTTAATCAGAACTATTATTATTTTTGGAAGGCAAACATGAAATAACTGGATATTATGTTGTAACTATATAAAATACTGTTTAGGCTGCAGTTAGAGCACTGTGCAAAGTTCTGACCTCCACACCACAGAACAGGTACGGAGTTCGGTGGGGTGCTGAAGAAAATAGTGCTGTCAAAGCTGGAGAATCACATTTAAGAGGAGAGACTGAAATTAACTTCTTTAGAATAATAGAGTCTGAGGGAAGATTATAGTGAAGTATATAAAATCATGGCAGTCCTCCCAGGATGAACGAGAAGGACATACTTCATCTGGTAGAGAGAGGTTGGTAACTAGGGGTGTAGATTTAAGCTATTGGCAGAAGAATTACAGTGGTATCCAGAGGAAAGTCAGAATCAGGTTTAATGTCACCAGCATAGGTTGGGAAATTTGTTGCCTTTGTGGCAGGAGTACAATGCAATGTATAATGATAGAAATACCTTGTAAATTACAGTATGTATATAGTTAAACAGTGCGAAAATGGAATGGGTTCAATGTCAATTCAGAATTTGGATGGCAAAGAGGAAGAAGCTGTTTCTGACCCGCTGAGTGTGTGCCTTCAGGGTTCCTTACCTCCTTCCTGATGGAGTGATGAGAACAAGGCATGATCTGGGTGATGGGGGGCGCGGGTGTTGGTTCTTAACGATGGACTCCTTGAAGATGTCGGGGATATAACGGAGGCTAGTGCCCATGATGGAGCTGACTAAGTTTACTGTGGCTTATTTCGATTCTGTGCAGTAGCTCCCCTTCCCCGTAACAGATGGTGATGCAGCCAGATTGAATGTTTTCCATGGTACATCTGTAGAAATTTGTGAGTGTCTTTGGTAACATACCAGATATCTACCTTGTAATGAAATGATTTGAATGAGGAATGGTGGGAACCTACAAAGGTGAGCAGAATGGTCACATTCTGTAATGAAATTACTTTTCTCCAGTATTTCCAGCAATTTAAATGAGTCACCAGGGCTCTGATATCTAGGTAAGAGCTCCATAAAATGTATTTTTTTGCAGTTGGCTTGTCAGCTACTCAGTCACCAATTCCTGTCTCCTGCAGAGTAAATCAGTTCCTCTGTTGGGATAAAGGACTGGCACGTCACAGACCCACTGCCGCAGCCAGTGACTTGGAAGTGTCAGCCGTCTCAGAGTTGCAAGAAGCAATAATTGCAGTGCAGTCTGAGGCAGTCTGATGTAGTTATTAAAAGCTCTATTAAATTTCTGTTGCATTTGATTGTTAGTTATTTATACTGTAGCTCCCTACAGTATAACAGACAATACACCATATACGATTAAATAAATTACAATTTATAGATATTACTGGAACTATATAATTACTAGAGATAAAATATAAAAGGAAAATAAAAGGCACCACACTCATCAAAGTTCAATCTTTTTGTGCATAACAGTTGGAGCTCTAGTAATGATCCTCTCTTTACCATTCGATTCCCTCTGACCAGCTCGACCTGCTGCCTGGGACCAACCACGGTGGTCAACCAAACACTCCACATGAGTCTGTCTCCATTTCCTCTCCTCGCCGAAGTCCCTGGACCTCGGATTCCTGCTCGGGGTCCGACCCTGTTAGCCAGCTCAGAGCACCTTGTCCATTGTCTCTCTCTCCATCGTGCCTTCTGCCCAAAAACCCGCGCATCACAATAACTTACAGACACACTAGAAAGAATAACATCTATCCCAATTGGTTCGTTTGTTCGCTTATCAATAATATAACCAAAACAAGCTGCTAGCGAGAGAACTTTCTCAGCAGTTAACATAACAAAGAAGCCATTTTAATTAGCCTACACAGTAACATAAAAGAAGAAACCCCTTACAATACTATATGCAATAATAATATTGTGTCATTAAGGAGCAAACTTAAAATTGTTGTAAGAACTTGGCCAGTCTGAAAAGATAGATTGGACAGAAGAAAATTTGAAGGTTTAAACTACAGTAAAGACCTTTCAGTTTGATTTGCAAAGAGATTTAGATAAAGTAATAATTTACAAAGAGTGATGAATTTGAATCTGAAAATCTTAAATTTGTTTAAAAAAAACAGAACTTAATTGAAGATTATGGTGCAAATGTATGATCTACACTTAAGGTTTTCAACTCTGAATTATATACTCTGTAATCAGAGTTTGCCTCCAATGGTATAAAATAAATTAAATGAAGGAACTGAACCCTATATTGCTATAATATGCATGAGTGCTCAATGTTAATAGCAATGCTTTATTTCCACAATCAACTTCAACAAAATACATTTAATGAACAAATGTCCATGCTTTGGTGAGTTTCCAGCACATTTCAAAAATGAAAATTATCTGTTTGCTAACTTTTCATCCATACATAGTTTGCATTCCTCTGATGTTTTTGTTTTAAATTAAATTTGGCCTGATCTGTAAGCAATCAATGCTCTTAGCACAAGATTACCATGCAGGAAAGAGAGAGAGAAGAAATCTTCTCTTTTAAACTGCCTTTTGTTTGTAAAAAAGACCTGAGGTGGATTTGTGCATGGCTGCAATTAAATTTACCTCATTCTATTCTGGAGAAATAGTACAAAGGTAACAGCATTATGGGTTTAAGTACAGAACAAATGCCATCTGGTATTTAATACTGTAAAATCCTTGAGGAAATTGTATTGATTTCTCAGTATACACTGGCATTATTGGAAAGATTAATATTTATTACCCATCCTTAATTGCCCTTGCAAAGATAGTCATGACCCAACCTGATTTAAAGTGTTTGAATGAATACTTTCCCACTAAGCTGTTAGTAGGGAGTTCCACAATTTATACTTAGTGATGATGAAGGAACAATGATATATTTCCAAGTCAGGAGGCTGTGTGACTTGGACTGGAGCTTATCAGTAGTAATGTTCCCATTACTTGTTACCCTTGTCCTTGGCAGTAGGTTCTGGGATTGCTGCCAGAATAATCTTAGTGAGTAACTGCAGTGCATTTGTAGATGGTATACATTACTATCAAGCTGACTTGATGATGAATATTTAGTGTGGTGTATGGGGCTTTGCTTTGTTCTGTTTGCCGTTCAGCTTCTTAAGGCTGGTTTATACTTGTGCGGACTAGCTTACACCGTAGCCTACGCAAGTGGGCTATGCCGTGGTGAGCATTTATACTTCTGCGTTGGTGTGTCTGCAATTCACCACCAAAACGCTAGTTGGCAGTGGGGTTTCTATGCCACTGTGTTGAGTTTCTTCGTGTTGAAACTCAACACGAAGAAACTCAAACTTCAAACAATGGCGACTGAAACTGAAGGAGGGTGAATTTTCTGTGCTTGTCCGGCCACTGAGATACATGGACGAGGAAATGCATTTCAAATATTTTCGGATGTCGGCAGGTAGATTTGACAATTTGGCTCATCGTCTCCAACCATTTATTTCGCATCAGTGTACACACAGTATACTCAGAGACCGGCAATCACCATTTGAGTTTTAGCTTCAGGTGGAAGTCAACAGGCTGTAGCAGCTAATTACAAACTGGCGTCAAGCACAGGGTCCTCCATAATTTCGGAGGTCTGTAAAGCTTTATGGAAAGCATTGCAGCCAGAGTTCCTTCCCCGCCCTTCAGTTGCCCAATGGGAAGCTATTGCAGCGTAGGAGGAAATGCAATGCTACCAATTGGACCAATCACAGTTGTTTCGGTCTGCGTCGCCGAGACACGTAGTTACATTTTGGGAGAGGTGTGCGTTAGGCTATGGCGTAGGGTTTGGCGTAGAGTACAGGGTAAGGTACACGGCTACGCCATACCTACAGCGTATATTTGACGCACAAGTATAAAACAGCCTTTACTGTTGCTCATGTACATACACAAGTAGAGGGCATTTCATCAGGCTCACATCTGTGTCTTGTACAGTAGATGGTTGGAAAACTTTGGTATCAGAAAGGGAATCAGTCATTGCACAGTACCCACTTTCTAACCTGCTCTTGTAGCCACAGCAATTGTGTGACTGGTTCATTTGAGGTTCTGATCATATGTGTCCCCCAGAATATTGATGCCAGCCTACTCAAAGACGGTAATGGCTTTGACTAGACTGGTAAATGGTTATACTTCCTTGGGTTGGAGGTGTTGTTGTGAGAAGCTATGAGTTCAGTTGCAGCAGTCCTACTTATTCATCAGGAAAATTGAGAGGAAGAAAATAGCAGAAGGTGCCAACAACAATGGAAGCATAGGGGAGAAGATTTAGAGTAGGTGCAAAGGAGATGTTGTAGAATGATTGCAGGGATGAGGTTACAATTATTTATATAGAAGGAAGATGTGGGTATATTTTGTAAATCAAAGGCAATTAGATAAAGGCATACAAAGTTTTGAATTAATCATACGTAATAAATAAAGTACTTGCAATGCCTGAAGAGTTGAGGGCAGCAACTTAAGATGACTTGCTAAGGAACTAAAAGAAACCTTTGGCAAGGCGTTGTGTCAACATATAAGATTTGCAATATACAGTCTGATAGAACGATGGGCAAAGGTTTTACTGCAATATTGAAAATGGGATTTGATAAGTACTGTGGCAGGAGTGATACCTCTCTCCTTTGTTAGGGCGAGAGAGAGAGTCTGTGGTATATTGAACTTTTGGGGTGAACAGTGATTTTTGATTCTAGATCATGGTCTCTTTGGGGTTAGTTTTTCTATTCCTTGCATGGCGATCGTGGGGGGGGGGGCGGTGGCCTGATGTTTTTTGCTGAGGCAGATGAAGGAGGGGGAGGGGAAGGGTTGATGCTTTTGCCGCTGCTTGTGCATGGGAGAGTGTGAAGGGGAGCTTTGAGGTTCTAACATTTTCCTGTCATACAATCATTGTTTTTTTCTTCTGTTTCATGGATGTCTATGAAGAGTAGGAATTTCATGTTGTATACTGTGCATGTTCTCTGATACGAAATGGAACCATTGAATCATTGAACTTGTCAAGAAACAGGGAAAGGCTGTGGAAATTAGGGTTCTGGCATTATTCTTTGAAAGTGCTGACAGACTGTTTTGGGCTGAGTGCCCCTTCTCTGGACTACCAAATCTGTAATTTAGGGATCCAATCAGGTGAGATGAATGAAGGAACAGATTTTAAAAGCTTCCAAGTTGCAGGAGGAAGTGAAGTTGGAGGAAGGTGGAGTAAAATAAATCTGAGGAAAAAAAATCAATAAGCATTGTGAGTAGTTTTAACTGAAATAAATGAAAAAAGGGAATGGAAATCTTTATGGATATTAAGGGAAAGGGTATCAATAATAATAATAATCATAATAACATTAATAAAATAAAAAGTTAAAGAACTGACTCTTGAGATTGAATCACATCTGAAATTATATCCTTGATGGTTATTTTTATAGGCAACAGGTATTATGACCTTTTATCATTTCCAAAACTATTGCTAACTGTCAGTTTTACAGTAGGACCCCTTGTGTGAAAAGATGGTTTTTTATTTCTTGCGTAAAGAATATTATAGCAATTAAAAGTGAATAGTTTTATGGCTGAATAAACTTGTAAAAGCATAAGAAATTGTATATAATTCATGATTTGTGAGGCCATTTCTATTTTGTACCCTCTACACACAATTGCTTTCAGCCTGCTTGTCAACTCCTTTAGCCTCCTAAAGATTATAAGCACTTGAGTGGAAAGGTAAGGTATGAATTCCTTTAGAGATTTTATTGGTGGAGTGTGGATATAACTCAGAAAATACCCCTCAGTATGACACTTCCCAGTGTGATAAAGGGCGAGATTTGGTATTACTTTGGTCCTTGTTTAACAACTCCTCCTTCCAAATTGACTACAGCAGATGGTTAGTGTCCTGGAGCAGATTGAATTGGCTAAGAGATGAGTCTGTTACAATCTGCTGTCTTACATTGTGAGATGCATCAGTGATTGGTTTGTAGGGCTTCCATGCCTCTAATATCGACCTTAAAAGCAGACAGCACAAAGCAGAATCTGGGACGATGACGTAGCAGAAAAATTGCCGTGTGAATCCCATTCAAGACTTGCCCAACTCAAGGAGATGACTTAGATGATATGACCCATTACTGCAAGTTGCCTAGGCTGGGTGCTTCATTGCTTGTTGGTCAGTTTATTTTGTCTATTACCAGTTTTATGTCTATTCCACAGAATTCCTATACTTAGACCTGAATAGGTATAGAGTCAAGTTCTTTTACTGGACACTCTGAACATGTAAACAGAGTTCTGACAAACAGAGTTTGCGAATGTTAACCTATAGTACTGTGGAAAAGTCTTAGGTATATATACACTTGTAGTTTGTGAGGTCAATAAGAAAGTATTTATGTTTTGGTGGGCAGCACATACTATTAAGAAATACTATAACAAAATTTAGCTCCAGGATATCTCCATGTTGAAGTGTTCTGCATTTGTTTTTGTAATATTACACAAATCAGTTGCATTTTAGTACATTTAAAATATTGTCAAAGCCTTAAATTTGTCTACAAGTGACTTGTAGCCAGAAATATTATAAATTGTATGGCAATAATGCTGCAATAAATTGAACTAATAAGTTAAATTGCTTTCATTATACGAAGTAACAGTGCAAGTTATTAATTTAACACCCATGCTTGGCTCAATACCAGCAGCTTAAAGTGGTGTCTTATCTTTATATATAGCATGTGAGCACAGTAAAAGCTTAGCTCACAGTACTCTTAGAATTGAACTAAAAGTGAAAGATAATACCATTTTATTACAGACAGGAATTTCCCACTCAGCTGCACTTCTAATGGGTGAGGGTAGTTCTAGTAATTATAGATTGTGACCTTTATTTTGACTTATATGAAACTGCATGGTTTAAGCAGTAGAGCCAATGAGATGGAATAATTATTATTGTAAGAGCCAATTTATTCTCTTCTACAATCTCTGTTACTTTGATCGCTTCAATGTCCCTTTCAAAAGTGGAAATAATTATTATTTCAAGCAACACACATAAAAGTTGCTGGTGAACGCAGCAGGCCAGGCAGCATCTAGGAAGAGGTACCGTCGACGTTTCGGGCCGAGACCCTTCGTCAGGACTAACTGAAAGAACAGCTAGTAAGAGATTTGAAAGTGGGAGGGGGAGGGGGAGATCCAAAATAATAGGAGAAGACAGGAGCGGGAGGGATGGAGCCAAGAGCTGGACAGTTGATTGGCAAAAGGGATATGAGAGGATCATGGGACTGGAGTCCCAGGGAGAAAGAAAAGGGGGAGGGGGGTGAAGCCCAGATGATGGGCAAGGGGTATAGTGAGAGGGACAGAGGGAGAAAAAGGAGAGCGAGAAAAAGAATGTGTGTATACAAATAAATAAATAATGGATGGGGTACGAGGGAGAGGTGGGGCAATAGTGGAAGTTTGAGAAGTCAATGTTCATGCCATCAGGTTGGAGGCTACCCAGATGGAATATAAGGTGTTGTTCCTTCAACCTGAGTGTGGCTTCATCTTTACAGTGCAGGAGGCTGTGGATAGACATATCAGAATGGGAATGGGACGTGGAGTTAAAATGTGTGGCCACTGGGAGATCCTGCTTTCTCTGACGGACAGAGCGCGGGTGTTCAGCGAAATGATCTCCCAGTCTGCGTCGGGTCTCGCCAATACATAGAAAGCCAGATCGGGAGCACCCGACGCAATATATCATCCCAGCCAACTCACAGGTGAAGCACAATTTGTTGTCCTTTGTACACTGGTTGAATACCCGAGTTGGTGCGATCTTTCATTGATTCTGTTATAGTTATTATTCGATTATGGATTAATTGAGTATGCCACAAGAGAATGAAACTCAGTGTTGTATATGGGGCATATATGTACATTGATAATAAATTTACTTTGAACTTCAATGCCAACAGCTGTTAAGGAAGTTTTCAGAGTATGGCCAGAAATTGCTGGGCATACATATCACGCAGCATCAGTGGAGCAAGAAACAGTTAACCTTTCATCATGAACTGGAAAGAATAACTTGAATTGTTGGGTGGGATTATGACTAGAGATCATAGGTTAAGGTTGAAAGGTGAACAACATGAGGGCAAACTACCTGTATGACTTCCTGTATATCGGTGAGACCGAACGTAGTTCGGACGACTGCTTCGTTGAGCTCCTTCACTTCGTCTGTCTCAAAAATTGGGATTTCCCGGTGGCCACCCAGTTCAATTCTACTTTCCATTCCCATTCAGTCCATGGCCTCCTCTACTGCCATGATAAAGCCACATTCAGGTAGGAGGAGCAAAACCTTGTATTCCATCTGGATAGCTTCCAACCTGATAACATGAACATCAATTTCTCGAACTTTCGGTAATTATCCTCCCTACCCCCCATCTTCGTTTTTTCACCATTCTCCTTTATGCTTCCTTCTCACACCTTTTCTTCTTACCTACCCATCACCTCCCTCTGGTGCTCCTCCCGCTTCATTTTCTTCCATGGTCTCCTATGAGGTTTCCCCTCTCCAGCCCTTATCTCTTCCACCAATCAACCACAGCTATTTACTTCACCCCCTCACTCTCTCCTGGTTTCACCTATCACCTGCCACCTTGTACTTCTTCCTCCTTTCCCCCTCACCTTATTCTGAATTCTTTCCCTTTCTTTTCCAGTCCTGATGAAGGGTTTTTAGCCCAAAATGTTGACTGCTTACTCGATGCTGCCAGGCCTGCTGAGTTCCTCCAACATTTTGTGAATGTTGCACGAGGGAAAATTTCTTCACTCAAAGGGCTGTGAGAGTGTGGATTGAGCTTCCAGCTCAAGTGATGCATGCGAGCTTGATTTCAATGTTTAAGAGAAGTTAGGATAGGTACATTGAAGGCAAGGGTATGTAGGGCTATGGTCCAGGTGCAGATCGATGGGACTAGGCAGTTTAAATGGTTTGGCATGGACCAGGTGGGCTGTACTTTTCTATGACTCTAATTCTCACTCCACAAATGTGTGCAACCCTTTGCCAGAGCTCGTATGCCAGCTTGGCTCATTAACCAACTTCGTAATTCAGTGGAGGGCAGGCCACCTTTCTAAACAATATACATCTGGGGTTCATATGATCTGGGGTTCAACCAAACAGGAATGTTGGGAATCCCAACTCAAGACACCTTGATTTGTGCAAATGCTGTGTTAATACCGCCCATACATAATTATTGGTTGCCAAGAAATAGATCATATAACAACATAAAATTATAAAGAAAGTATATTTATCAATTTCAGCTTTATCAGTTAATAAGACAAAGAAAAGAAAAACAAATAAAAGGGCCCATTACAACTAAACCAGTCTAAATATGCACATAAATGTTGGAGTTCATGTCTGCAGTGGCGGGTGTATCGCTGAACTCACAACATTGAATTCTCATCACCAATCACAGGTAGAACTTCCCTTCTTGGACTCCTTCATCTCTTCCCTTCAGATAGGATTCTTTAGGCATCTTCCCTGTTCTCTCCTCTCTGCATTGCCCCTCAAAGGGTCACGAACCTTGGCTTCTATCCATCAGAAATCTTTCACTGCCCATCACTCTCTAGAATCTTTTCTCTATCTCACCATCCTGATTGGCAGACACAACATTCCTAAGTTTGAACAACATGACTCCTTATCTTCATCCAAAACCAAAACACTCTCACCAGCAGGACACACTGCTTTTACAAAAAACTGCTATCATAAAATACTTCATAGCATAGCAGTAGAACCTTTAACCAGGGCATCACATGAGCAAGACCTGTCTGTATACAAAAAATCCATTTGGGTGTGATACACAGCAGGTAAATTCTGTTGTCTAAGTGAGAATACTGATAATACTGAGAATCTATCAGATGCCCCAAGATGAAATGCACATCAATGTATTCAGTGTAAATTCCTGACAAGGACAATTTCACCTGAAAATGATTGCCAGTACAATCTAATCTGGGTTAAATTGCTTGCATCTGCGAATTGAGCATGAAAAGCAGGCTCTAATGTATACAATGAGTTGGTTTATGTGCCTAGCCCAGCTGTGATGGAATAGTTATCTTGATTTCCATTTAAAGAAAGAACAGACACTACCTTTGCTTAGAGGAGAGTTTCCTCTTGTTCTTTACTTTCCTCCTCTCAGTTAACTGCACCTGTTGGCATTTTTTTTCAGGCAGTTGTTTGTTTATTTCATTCTCCGACAGTCTCGACTATTTCAGATTTGAACACTTTTCATTAATGAATCTGGCATGTGCTCCTCTGAGAATCTGCCAGCAACTGAAGCGAGCTTCTACCCTTAACATCAGGGGTTCGGGGTTGAAAAATAATACAATTAATGACTTAAAATATGTGCCAGTTGGCAACATGCAATGTGTATTGTGACTAATCTAGTGTAAATGGTATTAAAAGGATTTGTTTTATTCACACTATTTTGGACAATCAGAATAGAAGGCAGCATCATCAGCAAATGAATTTAAAGGGCAATTAAATGGACTATGAGGAAGACATGGGCAGTGCATGAAGTGACTGCGGCATTGCCCAATTAAATATAGAAAAACCAACAGCCGGCTGAAAGCAAAGCATATTCAGAAATTCCTGAGTGCTCAGGTCAATACACATAGATGTCTAGACCAGTAATTATGGGAGAATGTGAGGTTATAGTAATGCCACAGGGAACAGTCATTAACAATGATAACCTATGCCGTATGCTGGAGTGATTGTTGTGAATGACATGATTTTACTTAATATTCAGGCAGATATACCAGAACAGATGAATTTGATGAGGTTAATATGGAACTAATTCACGTAGCAGGGGTCAGAAACACTGGATTACGTAAGTATTTTACAGAGATGATTTGTGGAAAGCTGTATTCCTGCCAGTAATTTAGAAACAGATTCAGCAATCACTAATTCAAATGGACACCACATAAAAGAGCAAAGACCCAAGGCTGAAGCAAGTAACTCAGAGTGAAAATGTCAATGTCCCAAGGAGTTATTGCTAAAATGTAACTGGGCGTGCTCTTAAGGTAGTGCGGGCTGAGAGCGATGTGTGTCCAGCAGATTGTAACTGTATTGTGAAATCTATATGGTATATTTGCTGAAAATTCTTCAGCATGTCTCCAGCTCAGCTATATTTTTATAAAGGTAATTTACTGTTTGTATCTTTTAAAGAAGTTGAGTAGCCCCCTTAATGTATTTTCTAATTAACTGTGAGATGATTGCTCAGTTTATCCTTGAAAAGGTTGTCCTGGAGTGGCTAAATCTTTTCAGACAGTAGTTTCCACAAATTTACTTTGGGCCAGATAGTCACAAACAGCCCAGACTAGGTGAGAACTAAGAATGTTCTTTCTGAATGAGGTATTAGTGAACTAAATGGGTTTTGCAATCTGACTGAATTTGAAATCTCAGTATTATCCATCTGGGGCTCTGGATAGTTAATGCACTAATTTAACCATTACAATTTTAAACCACAGAGGGCTATTACACAGTATGAATCAGAAGTAGGTTTATTAGCCCTGACATATGCTGCAAAATGTATTGTTCTGCGGCAACAATACAGTGCAAGCATAAAAACTGCTTCAAGTTAAAATAAATAACAACTGCAAAAGAGGAAAAGTGAGGTTGGGTTCATGGACAATTCAGAAATCAGATGGGGGAAGGGAAGAAGCTGTTCATCTGATGAGGTTAATATGGAATTAATTCATGTAGTGAGCAAAAAATTGAGTGTGGGTGCTCAGGCTCCTGTACTTTCTCTTTGATGGTATGAATGAGAAAAGGGCATGACCTAGAAGCTGAGGGTCCTTAATGATGGATGCAGTTTTCTTGCGGCACTGCCTTTTGTAGGTATTCTCAGTGGTGGGGAGTGTGGTATCTGAGAAGGAGCTGGCTGAGCCTGTGGCCTTTTCTGATCCTGCACATTGGAGCTGCCATACCAGACAGTGAGGCAGTCGATTAGAATGCTCTCCATGGTACATAGAAATTTGGTAAAGTCTTTGGTGACATACCCAATCTCCTCAATCTCCTAATGAAGTACAATGGGTTCCAGATAATTGTGACCCCCTTCAGGACCAGTACAGTTTAGCATAATTAAGCAGCTGCTCCAATTAACCAAAGTTTCAGGGAAATAGTTAAAAAGGTATAAAAAAGACAAACTACCATTTAACTGAGTAACAAATAATATACTTAAAAGAAGTACAGAACAAATTAGATCACTATCATTATTACAACAGTATCATAAAACTGTATTAGTTCCTAATAGTTATCAGTGGAGGAATTAATCCAATGTATGCTGTCCTTTTCTTTTGATTGACTGTAAATGAACAAAATCAGCGTAGACACCTAGTATGGATAATGGACTGCCTTCACACAGTGCTAATCGATGACTGCATCCTCCAAATCTTCATTTTCATTGTAACATTCTAGATGATTGTTGATACCTTCAAATTCTTCAGAGTTCCTAACTTGCTGAAGTACTGAGATCATTTCATTTTCACTCTTGGCCATTTCTAGATCCTTCAAGCCTGAATGTTTGAAAACAAAGTGAGCAAACCGGTTCAGAATTGTCTTACTACTTACTTCTCACCCACTATAAATGATAAAAATTACTGCTTTTTAAACACAAATACATGCAACTGATGCTATTTTAAAAAAAACACTCTAAGCACGATGTAGTGTCTAATGACTATGCAAGTGCAGGCAACGGATGCTAGCTATAAACCGTCTCCTGCCCCAATTAAGCGGCATAGTGTCCCAAATAAATAAAAGATATTCAGCTATTTTCTTGATTGGTTTATGTTCTTTAAAAGTTAGCCCAAATAAGCAGCTGCCCTAAATAACCAGTGGACTAGTTAACAGAAATCCACTGGAGAGCCCTCTTTATGATTGTATCGATGTGTTGCGCCAGGATAAGTCCTCTGAGAAGATGCCCAGGAACATGAACATGCTTACCCTGCAACCACCAGTCCCTCAATGGGCTGATAGATCTCTCTCAATTTCCCCCTCCTGAAGGGCACCATCAGTTCCTTTGTCTTGCTGATGATGAGATCAAGTTTGTTGTTGTGTTATCACTCAACCAGCCAATCTATCTCTCTCCCGTACTCAAAGTTGGAGGTGCGTTTCCCCATTCGACCTATTATCCTCCAGAATCAGAATCAGCTTTAATATCACCGGCATATATTGTAAATTTGTTGCCTTTATGGCAGCTGTACCTTGCAATATATAATAATAGAGGGAAAAAACTGTGAATTACAGTATATATACATATATACATGTCCATTCAGAAATCAATGGCAGAGGGGAAGAAGCTGTTCCTGAATCATTGGGTCTGTCCCTTCAGTCCTCTGTATCTTCTTCCTGATGGAGAATGAGACCAAGGTATGACCTGGGTGATGGGGGTTCTTAATGATGGATGCCAACTTTTTGAGGCATTGCTCCTTGAAGTTGTTCTGGATACAGTGGAGACTAATGCCCATGATAAGAGATTACATCTCTCAGCAGCTTGTTTGATTCTGTACGGTAGCTCCCAACACCACCCACCCCCCCCCCCCACCCAGATGGTGATGCAGCAAGTCAGAATGCTCTCCACAGTACATCTGTAGAAATTTGTGAGTCTTTGGTGGCTTACCAAATCTTCTCAACTCCTGATGAAATATAGCCATTCTCATGCCTTTGTAGCTGCATTAGTATGTTGGGACCAGGTTAGATCCTCAGAAATATTGACACCCAGGACTGTGAAATTGCTCACTCTCTCCACTTCTGATCCCTCTATGAGGACTGGTGTGTGTTCCCTCATCTTACCCTTTCTGAAGTCCACAATCAGTTCTTTGATTTTACTGATGTTCAGTGCAAGGGTGTTGTTGGGACACCAGTCAACTAGCTGATATCATCACTATCCCCCCTCACTACCTGAAATTCTGCCAACAATGGTTGTATCATCAGCAAATTTATAGATGGTATTTGAGCTATGCCTAGCTACATAGTCATGTGTGTAGAGCAGTGGGCTAAGCACACATCCCTGCGGTGTGTGTTGGTTGTCAGTGAAGTAGAGAGATGACATTTCCAAACTGTACAGATTGTGGTCTTCAGATTAAGAAGTTGAGTGTCCATTTGCAGAAGGAGGTATAGAGGCCCAGGTTCTAGAGCTTTTGTTACCATAGTTACACACACACACACATATACATATATATATATATATATATATATATACACACACACACACAGAGCACAGAAGCACAGATCCATAGACATGAAGGCTTGAACTTCTGCAGGGAGGAAAGAAGAGTGACTGCCTTTAACATCAAGGTAACATTTTGTTACAAGGATCACCTCTTAGTAATAATGATCAGTTGGGCACAGAGAGAGTCTGTATTTACTGACAAGTACCTCTATTGTCTCAACGAAAAAGCACGTGAATTTACACAACCAAATATGTTCACTTCTAGGACGCCAACACCATGGATGACCTGAATGGCAGCTCTCATTGAAACTGATGGAAGACATCAAATATTCTTATTTTAGTCTTCTACAGCTGAGAGCCATAACTGCATCTATGATGTGTACAGTCAGGTTGAAGTTTTAATGTGATTGAATGATCTATTAGTTTATAAAACTGATTGAAACAGATTGAACTGTGGCCAGCACACTGCCCCTTTAAGAAGCCGCCGGTGAGAAAGGGTTTGATGTGCTGGTCTGATGGTGCGTTTAAAAAGTAAGTTTTTAAATCCCAATACCAACTACCTCGCTGGCAAACATACAGTCTCTGGTAAATAAAATTAATAATCTCTGAGCTAGGGTACTGTATCAGAGGTACGTTAGGTACATGTGCGTCCTTTGTTTTACGGAATCTTGGTTCACCCCTTCTGTGCTGAATGCAACGATTCGAATTGGTGGGTTCACAATACATCATCAAGATAAGTTGGTGAATCTCTCAAAATCAGAGGTGGAGATATATGCCTCATGATCAACTCCTTGTTGTGTAGAAATGTATTGGTGACATCCCAATATCATTCACCAGACCTGGAATACCTCGCAATTATAAACACAAAATAATCTGAAGTTGCTGGGGTCAAAGCAACACTCACAACACGCTGGAGGAACTCAGCAGGTCCGGCAGCATCCGTGGAAAAGATCGGTTGACGTTTTGGGCCGGAACCCTTCATCAGGACTGTAGAGGGAAGGGGCAGAGGCCCTATAAAGAAGGAGGGGGGAGGGTGGGAAGGAGAAGGCTGGTAGGTTCCAGGTGAAAAACCAGTAAGGGGAAAGATAAAGGGGTGGGGGAAGGGAGGAAGGGAGGAGATAGGCAGGAAAGGTGAAGAAAGAATACACCCACCCACTTCAACTCTGCTTCCCACTCCCATTCAGATATGTCCATACATGGCCTCCTCTACTGCCATGATGAGGCTAAACAGGTTGGAGGAGCAACACCTCATATACTGTCTAAGTAGTCTCCAGCCCCTTGGTATGAACATAGAATTCTCCAACTTGGGATGATGTTTTTGCAGGGAAATGTACAATGGACAAGTGGTCGATGTTTACAGATCTCTTGCAGGAAGTTAGGGATAAATTTGTCCCAGTGAGGAAGATAGAGAATGGTAGGGTGAAGGAACCATGGGTGACAAGTGAGGTGGAAAATCTAGGCAGGTGGAAGAAGGCAGCATACATGAGATTTAGGAAGCAGGGATCAGATGGGTCTATTGAGGAATATAGGGAAGCAAGAACACAGCTTAAGAAGGGGCTGAGAAGAGCAAGAAGGGGGCATGAGAAGGCCTTGGCGAGTAGCGTAAAGGAAAACCCCAAGGCACTCTTCAATTATGTGAAGAAAAAAAGGATGACAGGAGTGAAGGTAGGACCGATTAGAGATAAAGGTGGGAAGAAGTGGCTGGAGGCTGTGGAAGTGAGCGAGGTCCTCAATGAATACTTCTCTTCAGTATTCACCAATGAGAGGGAACTTGATGATGGTGAGGACAATATGAGTGAGGTTGATGTTCTGGAGCATGTTGATATTAAGGGAGAGGAGGTGTTGGAGTTGTTAAAATACATTAGGACGGATAAGTCCCCGGGGCCTGACGGAATATTCCCCAGGCTGCTCCACAAGGCGAGGGAAGAGATTGCTGAGCCTCTGGCCAGGATCTTTATGTCCTCGTTGTCCACAGGAATGGTACCGAAGGATTGGAGGGAGGCGAATGTTGACCCCTTGTTCAAAAAAGATAGTAGGGATAGTCCGGGTAATTATAGACCAGTGAGCCTTACGTCTGTGGTGGGAAAGCTGTTAGAAAAGATTCTTAGAGGTAGGATCTCTGGGCATTTAGAGAATCATGGTCTGATCAGGGACAGTCAGCATGGCTTTGTGAAGGGCAGATTGTGTCTAACAAGCCTGATAGAGTTCTTTGAGGAGGTGACCAGGCATATAGATGAGGGTAGTGCAGTGGATGTGATCTATATGGATTTTGGTAAGGCATTTGACAAGGTTCCACACGGTAGGCTTATTCAGAAAGTCAGAAGGCATGGGATCCAGGGAAGTTTGGCCAGGTGGATTCAGAACTGGCTTGCCTGCAGAAAGCAGAGTGTCATGCTGGAGGGAGTACATTCAGATTGGAGGATTGTGACTAGTGGTGTCCCACAAGGATCTGTTCTGGGACCTCTACTTTTCGTGATTTTTATTACCTGGATGTTGGGGTAGAAGGGTGGGTTGGCAAGTTTGCAGACGACACAAAGGTTGGTTGTGTTGTAGATAGTGTAGAGAATTGTCAAAGATTGCAGAGAGACATTGATAGGATGCAGACATGGGCTGAGAAGTGGCAGATGGAGTTCAACCCGGAAAAGTGTGAGGTGGTACACTTTGGAAGGACAAATTCCAAGGCAGAGTATAAAGTAAATGGCAGGATACTTGGTAGTGTGGAGGAGCAGAGGGATCTGGGGGTACATGTCCACAGATCCCTGAAAGTTGCCTCACAGGTCGATAGGGTAGTTAAGAAAGCTTATGCGGTGTTAGCTTTCATAAGTCAAGGGATAGAGTTTAAGAGTCACGATGTAATGATGCAGCTCTATAAAACTCTGGTTAGGCCACACTTGGAATACTGCATCCATTTTTGGTCGCCTCACTATAGGAAGGATGTGGAAGCATTGGAAAGGGTACAGAGGAGATTTACCAGGATGCTGCCTGGTTTAGAGAGTATGGATTATGATCAGAGATTAAGGGAGCTAGGGCTTTACTCTTTGGAGAGAAGGAGGATGAGAGGAGACATGATAGAGGTATACAAGATATTAAGAGGAATAGATAGAGTGGATAGCCAGTGCCTCTTCCCCAGGGCACCACTTCTCAATACAAGAGGACGTGGCTTTAAGGTAAGGGGTGGGAAGTTCAAGGGGGATATTAGAGGAAGGTTTTTTTACTCAGAGAGTGGTTGGTGCGTGAAATGCACTGCCTGAGTCAGTGGTGGAGGCAGATACACTAGTGAAGTTTAAGAGACTACCAGACAGATATATGGAGGAATTTAAAGTGGGGGCTTATATGGGAGGCAGGGTTTGAGGGTCGGCACAACATTGTGGGCTGAAGGGCCTGTACTGTGCTGTTCTTTTCTATGTTCTATGTTCTATAACTTCCAGTAGTTCCACCCTCCCCTTCCCCTATCCCTATGTCACTCTGCCCCTTCCCCCAGCTATCTATCACCTCCCTCATGGTTCCGCCTCCTTCTACTACCCATTGTGTTTTCCCCTATTCTTTCTTCACCTTTCCTGCCTATCTTCTCCCTGCCTCCCTTCCCCCCACCCCTTTATCTTTCCCCTTACTGATTTTTCACCTGGAACCTACCAGACTTCTCCTTCCCACCCTCCCCCCACCTTCTTTATAAGGCTTCTGCCCCTTCCCTCCACAGTCCTGACGAAGGCTTCCGGCCCGAAACGTCGACCGATCCTTTCCACGGATGCTGCCTGACATGCTGAGTTCCTCCAGCGTGTTGTGAGTGATACCTCGCAAATAAGTGCCAGCCTGTTTATATATGCAGGAGATTTCAACCATTGTTTTGACAGTGGTGTACATTCCACTTTAAGCTAATGCCAAACTGAGCGATGTAATCAACATGCATGAAACAGCACATCCTGATGCCTTCCCCATCATTTTGGGGGATTTTAACCAGGCCAGCTTGATAAAGTCACGAAATAATTATTATCAACAAATTACTTGTAGCACCAGAGGAAAGAATGCACTGGACCACTGTTATGCTACCACTAAAAGCATTTACCGTGCTATCCCTCACCCACTCTGATCACCTGGCTGTACCTCTATGCCCTGAGTAATGGCAGAACCTAAAGACTGCTGCACCAGTAGTGAGGACCAAGAAGATATGGACCAGGGAGGCACAGGAGCACTTATAGAACTGCTTTTAATTGGTGGATTGGACTGTCTGCAGGTAGTCATCTTTGAACCTGGATGAGTATTCCAGAGTTGTCACCAACCTGTGTGGATGAATGTGTGCCTACGAAAACTTACTGTACATTCCCAAACCAAAAGCCATGGATGAACTAGGAAGTCTGCTGAGGGTTAGATCTGCAGCATTTAAGTCTGGTGATCCAGGACTGTATAAGAAAAGCAGGTATGACTTGTGGAAGGCTATTTCAAGAGCCAAGAAACAATTTTGGGAGAGATTAGAGGTGACATCATGACCCAGCATCATGAATTGCAGTGATGCTTCACTACCAGATGAGCTCAATGCCATTTATAGCGGATTTGAAAGGGAGAATAAAACCACTGATATGAGGATCCCCACAGCATCCGATGACCCTGTGATCTCTGTCTTGGAGGCTGACGTCAAGCTGTCTTTCAAGATGATAAACCATTGCAAGGCAGCAGGGTCCGATGGAGTACCTAGCAAGGTTCTGAAAACTTGTGCCAACCAACTGGCGGAGTGTTCTCTCACTGCTACAGTAGGAAGTTCCCACCTGCTCCAAAAGGGCAACAATTATACCAGTGCCCAAGAAGAGTAGTGTGAGCTGCCTTAATGACTACTGTCCAGTTGCACTCACATCTACGGTAATGAAATGCTTTGGGAGGTTGGTCATAGCTAGAATCAACACGTGTCTCAGGAAGGTTCTGGACCCACTGCAATTTCCCTATTGCCCCAATTGGTCTACAGCAAACACTACCTCAATGACTCTCCACGCAGCCTTGGATCACAAGGACATTGCAATAACTGACAGGATGCTGTTTATTGATTATAGCTCAGCATTTAACACCATCATTCCTACAGTCCTGATCGAAAAGCTGCAGAACCTAGGCCTCTGTACTTCCCTCTGCAACTGCATCCTCGAAGACCACGATCTGTGTGGTTGGAAATAACATCTCTACCTTGCTGACAATTAACACTGGCACTCCGCACGGATGTGTG
Source organism: Mobula hypostoma (assembly GCF_963921235.1). Taxonomy (NCBI): domain Eukaryota; kingdom Metazoa; phylum Chordata; class Chondrichthyes; order Myliobatiformes; family Myliobatidae; genus Mobula; species Mobula hypostoma. The sequence goes on along the minus strand of NC_086118.1, from coordinate 19,649,480 downwards.
CGTAGCTCACTGCTCTACTCACTCTCTACCATGACTGTGTGGCTGGGCATAACTCAAGTTCCATCTTTAAATTTGATGATGATACAACCATTGCTGCAAGAATTTCAGATGGAGCCGAAAAGGCATACAAGGGTGAGATATATTAGCTCGTTGAATGCTGTCACAGCAACAACCTTGCACTCAATGTTAAGAAGATTTGGTTTGTCAACTAAAACACTCAAAATCTTTTACAAATGTACTGTGGTGAGCTTTCTGACTGGCTGCATCACCATCTGTACAGGGGGTCGGAGTGGAGGCTACTGCACAAGATCGAAATAATTGTCAGAAATTTGTAGGAGTGGTCAGCTCCATCACGAGTACCGGCCTCCGTAGCGTCCAAGCCATCTTCAACGAATCGAGCCTTAGGACTGGAACGTAACATCCAACATTAAGGATCCCCACTGCCCAGGGCATGCCTCTATCACACTGTTACTGTTGGGAAGGAGGTACAGAAGCCTGAAGGCACACATTCAGTGATTCAGGAACAGCTCCTTCCCCTCTGCCATCTGATTTCTAAATGGACATTGAACCCATGAACACTACCTCACTATTTTTTATTTCTGTTGTTTTACACTGCTTATTTTAACTTAACTATTAATAGATATATATACAGTATATATGAAATGTAACTCAGTTTTTTTCTCTATATTATTTTATAATGTATTTCATTGTACTGCTGTCATAAAGTTAACAAATTTCATGACAATTGGCAGTGACATTGAATCTGATTCTGATTCTAAAATGCCTGTGTGCACACCAACTACGGTTCCCTGAACCTCCATGAACAGTCAAAGAATATAAAATGTATACTCAGGGAAGGAGTCTATGATGGCTAAGTGTTCCTCGTGGTCTCTATCTAATCTCCACATGGCGATGGTTGGTCTCTGGAGAGTTGTTGCTGCTTTGTATTCAAAGCCTCTGCTTTTATTTTCTTGCCTTACTAGTTTAAATGTTACATTTCAGTCTCAGCTGTGGGTCATCTGACTGACCTATGTCACCTTCTGATTGGCTCTGGTCCAAGCCAGCATCCATTTATTGGACTCTCCACAAGTAATAATTAGTAATTTATGGATCTTTGTTCTAAATCAATTACCAAACCAGTAACCTACTTGAATCACACAGGGCAGGCACAGACCATACCATTCACAAACTTGTATGTTATATTATACCAAAGAACACCTCACAAATAACTTCTCATTTGTAAATAATCTCTGGTCCAGCAGATTTCCTGGAGCATCAATCCCTATACATTAAAATACTAATTCAGCCAAGCAAAAGTAGTTCACAAAATGGAGGATACAGAGCAGCTTCACAAAATGGTAGCTACCATTTCTTTGAACTCATAACAAGAATAAAGGCAATTGATCTGTCTATTTCACCTGTCCTTGATTCATTCAAATTCACTGATTTGTAGACCATAGTTCTTTCTGGCCAACGTTTTTTGTGAAACTCTGGTGCAGCTGAAGTCAATAGCCACCAAGGGGACATGCAATAGTTATGGTCTTGCACAAAGGAAGATGGTTGAGTAAAGAGTTTTCCAGGGCAGTATCCAGGTCCAACCATCTTCAAGCACTTCTTTCCATCATAAGATCCTAAATGGTGAAGTCCTCTTTTCATTCTTCAGTGTTCAACCCTGTTATTATTTATTCAGAAATAAAAAACAGTACAAGCATGCACACAACAAGACTGAGCTAACATTCAGCTGCAAGCTGATAAGTGAAAATATTCAACAGTCTGATGAAGAGCCTTCAACTTGTAAGATTAGCTGCTTCCTTTTCCACAGATAATGCCTGACCTGCTGAGACTTTTTTCCAGAATTTTTTAGTTGAGCCGATAAGAAGTGAGTAAAATTTGTGTATATAAGTGGCAAACAATAGCTATCTTCACCACCTACTCTTGACATTTCTTGTCATTACCATCACCTAATCTCTTCATCATATAATCCCAAGGATCACCATTAGCCAAAATCTCAACAGGATCAACCACATAAATACTGTTGTATTATTGTATAAGCAGTTCAAAGAAGATACATTGAGTGACTAATTTCCTTGCACTATAAAGCACCCCCATCACCTATCAAATCATGTTGACAGTGGCGAGAGAGTGTATTGGTGGGGGAAGCAAGTCGGGAATGTGATAGAATATTCTCTATTACATGGATGAAAGCAAGTCCAACATTTAAGAACTCAACAAATCAAGGACAAGATACCCTGCTAGATTGGCACTATGTCCACAATCCTAAACATCCATTCCCTTTGCCACCAGCACAGTGGTTTCAGTGTTTACCATCGTCAAGATGCACCACAGTGGTTCCACTAATTACACCTCCCAAACCTGTGAGGAGGACAAAGGAACAGACACAAAGGAACACAACCACTTGCACGTTCCTCTCCAACTGGCATGCTGTCTTGATTTGCAAATATGTTGTTGTACTTTCATTATTACTGCATCTAAATTCTGGATTTCTCTTTGCTTAGCGACACAGTGAGAGGATATACATCAAAGCATTGCAATAGTTCAATTGTTGATTTGCAACTGCTAGCTCAAAGACAATTAGTGGAGAATAATAAATCCTGGCCTGCGTCTAATAAATTATTAAACTAAAGATGCATAGGACTATTTAATGGAGGTTTTGGATGAATAATAAATACTGATTAAAATATAGGGAAATTATTCCATAATATTTGAAAAATACCATGTGATCTTTTCCATCCACTTGAATGGGTAAATGGCATCTCATCCAAATAACTGCACGTGTCTGAATGCAACACTACCTCAGCTCTTGACTTCTTACCAGAACACAAAACTTTACAACATTTTATTACACAGGCAATTTCTATAACCTTCTAATACAGAGGAATGAATACTATGTGTAATGTATTTTCATCTGAAATCTCTTAATATTTAGTGTGGGGCAATGTGCCAATGATAAACATACCTCCGTATCAATTGTGTAATATAATCAGATTCAATCAGTCTATGTGTGAAGGATTTACATTTCTGGCTGAACTGCATATTAATAATCTTATTAAATACAATTCCCTTGATTCTGGAACCAATATAGAATATGTAAAGAGGAATCAATCAAACTTTGACACAATGAGGAGGTTTTAACTTAATTCAAAGAACAGAGATAAAACAACAGCTTGCATTTATTTAGTGGTTTTGAATATAGTAAAATGCAACTAGCTGCTTTTTAAGAGCATAATAAAACAACCTGTAAGATCAAATTATCTCAGAAAATTTTAGCTTGAGTGACTAAATGTGAGGCAATAGAGGGAATTACAGATCCTGGGCCAAGGACAACTGAAGGAATGGTTCTTGTTGGTGAAACCACAAAACTTGGGAAAACAAAGGAGATGTGAACTGGTGCAGCACAGAGATCCCAAGAGAATTTCAAGGCTTGAAGAGGTAAGGATGGATGTGAAAATAAAGAATAAGAATTTTTAAATGGACCATTGGTGGATAAGAAATTAAAGCTAGTTGCATGTCCATATAACATACACATAAAAAAAGATATTGATCTGTATTTAAGCAACACACATAAAAGTTGCTGGTGAATGCAGCAGGCCAGGCAGCATCTTTAGGAAGAGGTGCAGTCGACGTTTCAGGCCGAGACCCTTCATCAGGACGAAGGGTCTCGGCCTGAAATGTCGACTGCACCTCTTCCTCTGCTGCGTTCACCAGCAACTTTTATGTGTGTTGCTTGAATTTCCAGCATCTGCAGAATTCCTGTTGTTTGATCTGTATTTACTCCGCTTTAGGGTGTAAAGCCAGAAATTCAACAGCAATAACCTACAATGAACATTATCATTAATAAAACAAAATGTCCTGAGGATGCTTAACTTCAGTAATCACAGTAGAACACTAAAGGAAAATAAAATGTTACCCAATAATGAACACATCACTGCCGCCAGCAGCCATACTTCAGATAATGAAGAGTTGATCCAGGTGTCCCAACATATCAATAATATTTATTTGCTTGGACCGTCCTTGCCAATATTTTAAACATGTCTAGAATACAGGAGAAAGCTATTGATTTGTACATGCTTAATAAGAAAACATGATTCCAGATTTACAAACTCTATATCATTACTGATGACATTGACATGTACATGAAGAATAGATCTACCATGAAAATGTCACAAGCTCCAAGTTTAAACAGTATGTTGCAGTTCAGACAACTTATAAATTGCAATGCAGTTGTGCTATTCCAATTTGATGATCATGATACAATTTTTCTTTGCTTTGATAGTGGTTCAGTCTGACTCGAATTGTTTATTTTTTGGAAGAGTATCCATTAGACCAGAAGATAGTATTATATTCAAACTGTAATTGAATGTCCTAGGAACAGAAATAGGCCATTCATCCCATTAAGTCTGCTCCACCATGGCTCATTTATTATCCCTCTCAACCCTACTCTCCTGCCATCTCCTGTAACCTTTAACTCCCTGACTAATCAAGAACCTATCAACCTCCACTTTAAATATACTCAATTACATTAGCAAATTTGCAGATGACACGAAGCTGGGTGACAGTGTGAAATGTGAGGAGGATGTTATGAGAAAGCAGGGTGACTTGGACAGGTTGGGTGAGTGGGCAGATGCATGGCAGATGCAGTTTAATGTCGATAAATGTGAGGTTATCCACTTTGGTGGCAAGAACAGGAAGGCAGATCACGGATGGTATCAAGTTAGGAAAAGGGGAAGTACAACGAGATCTGGGTGTCCTTGTTCATCAGTCACTAAAAGTAAGCATACAGGTACAGCAAGCAGTGAAGAAAGCTAATGGCATGCTGGCCTTCATAACAAGGGGAGTTGAGTATAGGAGCAAAGAGGTCCTTCTGCAGTTGTACAAGGCCCTGGTGAGACCCCACCTGGAGTATTGTGTGCAGTTTTGGTCTCCAAATTTGAGGAAGGACATTCTTGCTATGGAGGGAGTGCAGTGTAGGTTCACAGGGTTAATTCCAGGGATGGCAGTAATGTCATATGTTGAAAGATTGGAGCGACTGGGCTTGTATACACTGGAATTTAGAAGGATGAGAGGGGATCTTATTGAAACATATAAGATTTTTAAGGGAGTGGACACACTAGAGGCAGGAAACATGTTCCCGATGTTGGGGGAGTCCAGAACCAGAGGCCACAGTTTAAGAATAAGGGGTAGACCATTTAGAATGGAGTTGAGGAAAAACTTTTTCACACAGAGGGTTGTGGATCTGTGGAATGCCCTGCCTCAGAAGGCAGTGGAGGCCAATTCTCTGGGTTCTTTCAAGAAAGAGTTAGATAGAGCTCTTAAAGATAGCGGAGTGAAGGGATATGGTGAGAAGGCAGGAACAGGGTACTAATTTTGGATGATCAGCCATGATCACAGTGAATGGCAGTGCTGGCTTGAAGGGCCGAATGGCCTACTCCTGCACCTATTGTCTATTGTCTATTGACTTGGCTTCCACAGCCATCTGCGACAAAGAATTCCAGAGACTCACCACCCTCTAGCTCAAGAAATGCCTCTTCATCTATGTTCTAAATGGATGTCCCTCTATTCTGAAGTTGTGCACTCTGCTTCAAGGCTCACCCACGATAACAGGCATCCTCTCCACATCTACTTTATCTTGGCCTTCCAACATTTCATAGTTTTCAATGAGGTCCCCCTCATTCTTCTAAACTACAGTGAGTACAGGCCCAGAGGCATCAAATGCTCCTCACATTTTAACCTTTTATTCCTGGAATCATTTTCGTGAACATCTTCTGGACTCTCTCCAATGTTAGTATATCTTTTCTTAGATAAAGGACTGAAAGCTGTGCACAATACTCCAAGTGAATTCTGACCAAACATGTACTTCCTTAGAAGTTCGCAAAGATTTGGCATGACATCTACTGTAAATCTTTGACAAACTTCAATAGATGTGTGGTGGAGAGTACATTGACTGGTTGCGTTATGACCTGGAATGGAAATAACAATTCCTTTGAATGGAAAAGCCTACAGAAAGTAGTGGATATGGCCCAATTCATAAAAGGTAAAGCCCTCTGCACCACTGAGCACATCTACATGGAGCAAAGTTGTAGGAAAGTAACAGGCATCATCAAGGATCCCACCTCTAAGGCTATGCTTGCTCCTCGCTGCTGCCACCAGGAAGAAGGTATTGGAGCCTCAGGACCCACATCACCAGGTTCAGGAAAGGTCATTTTCCCTCAGCCAACAGGCTCTTGAACCAGAGGGGATAGCTTCACTCGCCCCATCACTGAACTGTTCCCACAACCTACGGACTCAATTTCAAGGATTCTTCACCTCTCGTTCTCGATATTTGTTGCTTATTTATTTATTGTTATATTTTCTTCTCTTTTGTGTTTCTACAGTTTGTCCATGTTGTTGGTGTGCTCTTTCATTGATTCTATTGTGTTTTTTTGGATTTAACAGTATATTCCCACAAGAAAATGAGTCTCTGGGTTGTATAACTATGTCACTCTCCATCATAATATGGTGGAATTCTTCATTAAGATGGAGAGTGACATAATTAATTCAGAACCAAAGGTTCTGAACTTCAAGAAGGTTAACTTTGAAGGTATGAGACGTGAATTAGCTAAGATAGACTGGCAAATGACACTTAAAGGGTTGACGGTGGATATGCAATGGCAAGCATTTAAAAATCGCATGGATGAACTACAATTGTTCATCCCAGTTTGGCAAAAGAATAAATCAGGGAAGGTAGTGCACCCGTGGCTGACAAGGGAAATTAGGGATAGTATCAATTCCAAAGAAGAAGCATACAAATTAGCCAGAAAAAGCGGCTCACCTGAGGACTGGGAGAAATTCAGAGTCCAGCAGAGGAGGACAAAGGGCTTAATTAGGAAAGGGAAAAAAGATTATGAGAGAGAACTGGCAGGGAACATAAAAACTGACTGTAAAAGCTTTTATAGATATGTGAAAAGAAAAAGATTGGTTAAGACAAATGTAGGTCCCCTACAGACAGTAACAAGTGAATTGATTATAGGGAACAAGGACATGGCAGACCAATTGAATAACTACTTTGGTTCTGTCTTCACTATGTAGGACTTAAATAATCTTCTGGAAATAGTAGGGGACAGAGGGTCTATTGAGATGGAGGAACTGAGGGAAATACATGTTAGTAGGGAAGTGGTGTTAGGTAAATTGAAGGGATTAAAGGCAGATAAATCTCCATGGCCAGATGGTCTGCATCCCAGAGTGCTTAAAGAAGTAGCCCAAGAAATAGTGGATGTATTAGTGATAATTTTACAAAACTCTTTAGATTCTGGATTAGTTCCTGAGGATTGGAGGGTGGCTAATGTAACCCCGCTTTTTAAAAAAGGAGGGAGAGAGAAACCGGGGAATTATAGACCAGTTAGCTTAATATCGGTGGTGGGGAAAATGCTAGAGTCAGTTATCAAAGATGTGATAACAGCACTTTTGGAAATCAGTGAAATCATCAGACAAAGTCAGCATGGATTTGTGAAAGAAAAATCGTGTCTGACGAATCTCACAGAATTTTTTGAGGATGTAACTAGTAGAGTGGATAGGGGAGAATCAGTGGGTGTGGTATATTTGGATTTTCAAAAGGCTTTTGACAAGGTCCCACACAGGAGATTAATGTGCAAACTTAAAGCACACGGTACTGGGGGTAAGGTATTAATGTGGATAGAGAATTGGTTGGCAGACAGGAAGCAAAGAGTGGGAATAAACGGGATCTTTTCAGAATGGCAGGCAGTGACTACTGGGGTACCGCAAGGCTCAGTGCTGGGACCCCAGTTGTTTACAATATATATTAATGACTTAGATGAGGGAATTAAATGCAGCATCTCCCAGTTTGCGGATGACACGAAGCTGGGCGGCAGTGTTAGCTGTGAGGAGGATGCTAAGAGGATGCAGAGTGACTTGGATAGGTTGGGTGAGTGGGCAAATTCATGGCAGATGCAATTTAATGTGGATAAATGTGAAGTTATCCACTTTGGTGGCAAAAATAGGAAAACAGATTATTATCTGAATGGTGGCTGATTAGGAAAAGGGGAGGTGCAACGAGACCTGGGTGTCATTATACACCAGTCATTGAAAGTGGGCATGCAGGTACAGCAGGCGGTGAAAAAGGTGAATGCTATGCTGGCAGTCATAGCAAGACGATTCGAGTACAGGAGCAGGGAGGTACTACTGCAGTTGTACAAGGCCTTGGAGAGACCACACCTGTAGTATTGTGTGCAGTTTTGGTCCCCTAATCTGAGGAAAGACATTCTTGCCATAGAGGGAGTACAAAGAAGGTTCACCAGATTGATTCCTGGGATGGCATGACTTTCATATGATGAAAGGCTGGATCGACTAGGCTTATACTCTCTGGAATTTAGAAGATTGAGGGGGGATCTTATTGAAATGTATAAAGTCCTAAAGGGATTGGACAGGCTAGATGATTGTTCCTGATGTTGGGGAAGTCCAGAACGAGGGGTTACAGTTTGAGGATAAAGGGGAAGCCTTTTAGGACCGAGATTAGGAAAAGCTTCTTTACACAGAGAGTGGTGAATCTATGGAATTCTCAGCCACAGGAAACAGTTGAGGCCAGTTCATTGGCTATATTTAAGAGGGAGTTAGATATGGCCCTTGTGGCTAAAGGGATCACGGGGTATGGAGGGAAGGCTGGTACAGGGTTCTGAGTTGGATGATCAGCCATGATCATACTGAATGGTGGTGCAGGCTCGAAGGGCCGAATGGCCTACTCCTGCACCTATTTTCTATGTTTCTATGTTTCTATGTATACCGTCACATATACGTACTTTGATAATAAATTTACCTGGAATTTTTGAAATTTTATAAAGCTTCAGCATGATATCCTTGCTCTTATATTGTTCTTTTGAAATGAATACCAGCATTGCATTTGTCTTCCATACTACTGACTCAGCTTACAAGTTAACTTTAGGAAATCCTGCACAAAGGCTCCCAAGTCACTTTGCACCTCTGATTTTTAAATTTACTCCCTGTTTGGAAAATAGTCTATGTTTTTATTTCTTCTATCAAAGTGCATGACCATACACTTCCCTACACTATATCCTATCTGGAACGTCTTTGATGATTCTCCCAATCTATATAAGTCCTGCTGTAGACTATCTCTCAACACTTGTTAAGTAGCCTCATGTGCAGCATCTTGACAAAGGCCTTCTGAAAATCCAAATAAGCAACATCTACTGATGATTCTTTTGTCTGTCCCACCTGTTATTTCCTCAAAGATTTCCAATGGATTTGTCAGGTAAGATTTCCCCTTAAAGAAACCATGCTGACTTTGACCTCCTTTATCATGTGCCTCCAGTGCCCAGAAATTTTATCCTTAATAATGGACTCCAACATCTTCCCAACCACTGAGGTTAGGCTAACTGGCCTATAACATCTTTTTTTTCTGCCTCCCTCCCTTCTTAAAGAGTAGAGTGATATTTTAAATTTTTCATTCCTTTGGAACCATTACAGAATCCAGTGATTCTTGAAAGATCAATACTAATGCCTCTATAATTTCTACAGGTACTTCTTTCAGAACCCTGAGGTGTTGTGCATCTGGTCCAGGTGACTTATCTACTACTATCAAGCGTTTTAGTTTCCCAAACAGCTTCTCCTTAATAATAGCAACTACACTCACTTCTGTCCCATGATACTGTTGAGTTCTGGCATACTGATAGTATCTTCCATAGTGAAGACTGATGAAATGTACGTATTAAGTTCATCTGCAATTCCTTTGTCCCTCATTGCTACCTCTCCAGCATTATTTTCCGGCAGTCTGATACCCACTCTCACCTTTCTTTTATTCTTTATATTTCTGAACGAACCTTTGGTGTCCTCTTTGATATTATTGGCTAGCTTACCTTCATATTTCATCCTTTCTCTCCTTATAGCCCTTTTATTTGGCTTCTGTTGGTTTTTAAAAGATTCTTAATCCGCTAACTTCCCACTTATTTTTGCCTCTCTTTTGTTTTGATTTCCCTTGTCAGACATGATTGCATCAACCTGTCCTTAGAATACTTCTTCATCTCTAGGATATATCTATCCTGCGACTTCCAAATTGCCCCCAGAATCTCCAGCCATTTTTTCTCCACCGTCATCTGTGCTAGTGTTCCCTTCCAATCAATTTTGGCCAGCTCCTCTCTCATGCCTTTGTAATTCCCTCCATTCCACTGTAGTGCTGATCTTCAGGATCTTTCAAGAGAGTGTGGCTGTTTCTTGAAGTGACATGTTACTGAAAATTCATGCAATGCTTGATATTCAAGATTATGTCTCGAAGATTGCATGCTCACAATACTTGGTGCAACAGATTTTCGCTTCTATATCTAATGAATAATTATGAATAATATTACTCCCCTACCGCACCCCACACCCAACCTTTTTTACGTCACCCTGTGTTAATTTTCATGGAACTTATGGAACTGAATATTCTTCCCTTATACCTTGTCTCACCCATTAAGACAATGATTACCATTATGATGAAATACCCTGCATCTGTTGATAACATTTGTTATTTTCCTCACTGTGAAGAGTCTACTAAAATTAATTACTTTGTACAACTTTTAGTCTAAAGGTGGAATTCCATAATATTTGTCAAAGCATTGTAAGAAGCACAACCATGTTTCTCCACCATAAAAATCAATCATTAAGACGGTAGTCAAAGACTTAATAAGGCTGTAACTAATATGTGATGCTTTATGCATGATGTAATGATGCGGCAATTTCTATTTTTTCAGGTTAAAAGAAAACTCCATGCTTCTCAACTGCAATGATTGGAAATGATTTGAATTCCCTGTCATATTTCATCATCATCATAGTTTTAGTAATTCCTTAATAAGGTCAAACCAATTAGCAAGTAATAAGTATCCAACTCAACCAGATGTATGTTGCCACATAACCTGCCAATTATCATTAAACAAGGTGACATCTTCTGTCAAGTTAATTTGCTTGGTTCGGGCTAGCTCAAGATCAGTGCAGGTGTTCTGTCACTCGATTTTTATGTTACACAGTGTTAACGGAAGTGGTTAAATTTGAGATCATATGCTTGCCAGAGGATATGAGCATAATCTCTCACTTTGATGAGACGACCCCTCTGCAATTTTTCTTTTCTTAACTAACAGAGAAAATACTGTACCTGCTATCGAGGCATTGCAGCATAGATCCACATATCTGCCTGTTCTATTTAATGACTCTGTCATATGAAGAGAGATTTAGTTGGTTCTACCACTTCTATTTAGGGCTTAGAAGAAACAACAATGATTTAGGTGAAACATATAACTTTTTCAGAGGGCTCAAAAAGATAGGTCAGAGCAGGTTTTACCTTCTAATTGAGGAGCTGAGAAGTATGGCACATAGATTCAAAGTAAGAAATAGTCCATCTTAGACAGAAATGAAGACTTTTTTTCAGTCAGTGGGTGGTGCATCAATAGGATTTCCCTGTTCTCCTCAGAAGATATGGAGGCTCCATAATTGAAAACATTCAGAATTAAGACCAGCGATTTTGAAATAATGGAGGAGTAAAGGAATATGTGTTGCAGGCAAGAAAATGATACTGTGGTGGAAGATGGAGGAACATGGTGGAGGAACAGTGAAGGGCCAGGTGTTCTTGCTCTTATTTCTTATTTTTGACAATAAAATTCAGCCAATTTTGAATCTTGGAACTCTGCAGCCCAAAAAACTATGACTGTCCAATTTTCACCTATCCATTGAAGAAAAGCAAAAGCGTGACTCCATCTTCAACACAAGAGGTGCTAAAGGTGCTGGAAATCTTGACCAATACACACAAAATGCTGGAGGAACTCAGCGAATCAGGCAGCATCTATGGAGGGAACTAATATTCAGCATTTTGGGCCAATACCCTACATTAGGATTCCATCTTTAACAGTTTACCATTAGATACAATATTATTGATGATTACTTTTTAAAATTAATATTATTCTCTTTTTTCAGTAACATCACCCTTCACAGAATGGTTGACTTTCTGTCTCACATAGACCAATTGAATAATCACAGGCAGACATAGGTGGAATAGGACAGTGAGTAGGTAAATGATGTGTTATTTCAAGTGTTGACAACACTGAGATAAAATTCTATCATGAAAGATTGATCACGATGCTGTCCTTGTACTCTATTCCACCACAGTAATAAATTTTCTGCACAATGGCTTCACTTCTTGACTTAGTAATCACACTTGATTTATGCAGGGCTGAATATTTGCTGAAGCTGACCAGAAAAAGTGGTGAGGAGAGACGTAGGGAAATTTGAACAAGTGTGCTCAAGGCTTTGGAAATAATAATTGGGAGGATGAAAACGGGCTGCTAATCACCTTCATCCTTTCATGAGAAACTATTCTTTGATCACTTACTTCTTTCCACTTCCCTGGATACAGAGACATAAAAATTTTACTACATCCAAACATGTGTGCCAGATGGATGTGATGGTAGTTTACTAAAACGATTCACTCCTCATCCCGTATTACAAATTATGCATATATTGTGCATGCTACAGGAATGGTGATAGACTGTTTTTGCAAAGGAAACTGTGTGGCCTTGGACTGAGGCTAAGTATGAGCATTTGATGAAAGAGGGATGGTCAGTGGCCAAGGGACAAAAAGCTGGGCATGGACCATAAGACATAGGGGCAGAATTAGGCCATGGCTCACTGTGTCGGCTTCACCATTCAATCATGACTGATTTTGTTTTCAATCCCGTTCTCCTGCCATCTCCTTATAACCATTAACCCCCTTACCAATCAAGAACCTATCAATTTCTTTCTTAAGTACACCCAATGGCTTGGCTTCCACCTTCCACAAATTCCACAGACCCACCACCCTCTGAAAAAATTTCTCCTCATCTCAGCTTTAATAGAATTTCCCTTTATTCTGAGGCTGTGCTCTCAGTTCCTGGACTCTCTTACTAATGGAAACCCTCAGCATCTCCATTCTATCCAGGTCTTTTGGGATTCAGTGAGTTTTGGTGAAATCCTGTCTCATCCTTTTGAACTCCAGAGCCACCAAATGCTTCTTTCCTCAGGAGCAGGTGATCCCAGGCGGAAATCCAAGGAGGGTAAGTAATGCAGAGTGACAGGTCTGGGGGAACGTTCAGGGCCTGGTGTTGGGAATCTGGAGTTTACACCAATGTTTGTGGCACAGTGAAGATAAAATTTCAAATTACATTCTGGACTGAGGGTTCCAACCAGTGAGAGAGAATCATCACAGGAAATTGCACACTTATCATAGTTAAGGGTTTGAACAATCACCGACTTATTAATATTATATCTCTAACTGTTATTTTTTAAAATCATAACCAATGCTTTATTCATGAAATGGGAAGCTTTGCACTGATCTAAGAGGCTCAGATTAAAAGTAGGCAACTTTTTACTTCAAAGCTACAGAGCCCCAAACAAAAGGGTCAAGTAGACTCTATTGAAAATGAATTGACCTCACAATGTATTCAGGTTAATAGGGTAACCGGACCTCAAAAGGAGTATTCTTCTTTGTAACTGAAGAAGATTGTGAACATAATTAGGCATAAAATGAAGCAGCCTCCCCTCCCTGGACTCTGTCTGCATATCTCGCTGTCTCAGTAAAACAGTCAACATGATCGAAGACCATCCCAGACCTGAGTATTCTCTCTTCTCTCCTCTCCTGTTTGCAGAGGGTACATAACCCTGAAAGCTTGTATTCCCAGGCTCAAGTTCAGCTTGTATCCCACAATAGAAGAATTGAATGGTCCCCAAGTATGATAAGATGGACACACACAAATTACTGGAGGAACTCAGTAGGTCAGGAGCATCTATGGAGGGGATTAAACAGTTGATGTTGCAGGACAAAACTCTTCATTAGGACTTGCTGAGTTCCTCCAGAATTTTGTGTGTGTTGCTTAAGACTTCCTGCATTCGCAGAATCCTTTGTGTTATGATAAGATGGAGTCTTGACCTCTCAATCTACCTCATTACGAACTTACACTTTATTATTTCCCTCCACCTCACTTTCTCTATTGCTGTAACACTTCATTCTGCATTCTGTGATTGTATTTCCTTGGTCTACCATGATGCATTGTTGTAAGGAAATGATGGCAAGCAAAACAATGTTTTTCACTGTACCTCAGTACATGTGACAATAATAAACCAGGTCAGCGGGAGGGCAGAAGCTTTTCTGGGATGGATCTGCTTATTTCAATAAGAACACCATGGTGATTGTTGAATCCCTTGCCGCTGTTTGAAGTTCTGTAATAAAATAATTTCAAAAACTAATTAAATAGAAAATGTTACTGAGTACCAGATGAGTCTAATGCATAACAACTACACTCAGTGTCTGCTCTATCCGGTACCTCCGAGATATAATGAAGTAGTCGCTGAGAGTGTGTTATTGATCTTTCTGCTGCTGTCGTTCAACTATTTCAAAGAATGGCATGTATGCATTCAGAGATCTCTTCCGCTTACCACTGTTGTAACACATAGTTATTTCAGTTACTATTATTTTCCTGTCAGTTGGAAACAGTCTGGCTATTCTCCTCTGACCTCTTTCATTAATTAGGCCTTTTTGCTCACAGAACTGCTGCTCACTGATATTTATTTTAAATTTTTCTCCGCACACTCTAGAGCAGTGATTCTTGATCGTTTTTTGACCACGGCCCCCTTAAGAGCTCTTCTCAGGTTCCGGGGCCCCCCTTTCAAACAGGGATACAACAGGAACAGCTAGACGGAAGATCATTTATTATTGAACACCAAGAAAACTTGAACATTCCAACATACTGGACAAAACTTTAAAAAAGACTGTATGAAATTAAACATCTATCAGGGCTAATGCGATCCTTGAGCTTGGTGCTTTTCTGCAAGTTTCATGATATCGGGCTCCAAATTAGACAATGACAGTTGGAGGTCACCTCTTGTTGTGATATCAATTCTGTTCCTAGATTTTGTCAAGGAAACTACCTTGCAGAATCTGCTCTCAACCAAATATGTTGAGGGAAAGGCAATAAAAAATCTTTGGGCTTTTTCCCACTGTGTTACCAGGGCCCCCATAAACCCTTGGGGCTCCCCTTCTCACAGTTTTCAGTCGGTGGCCCCCGTTGAGAATGGCTGCTCTAGAGAATGCTGTGTGTGAACATCCCAGGGGAGCAGCAATTTTTGAGATACTCCATCTGGCCCTAACAATCATTCCAGGATCAAAGCTATTTAGATCACATTCCTTTCCTATTGTAATGTACTTCCAGCTAATGAAGTCATTTAAATACAGTTTGTTATTTCTAATGATACACAGTTAAAATTGGACCAATAGTTATTCGCACATATTTACATTTAATACTGACAGAGGATTTCTGATTTATAAAAGATTTCTGAATTTACAAAGAATTTCCAAACACAGGTATAATTCTTATAAACTGGAAGAGCATATCAATGAGTTGCAAATGAACAAGTCATCCATCTCAGAAACGAAAAGTTGAGGAATGAACTCCAGTTCTTCTTTCTGTCACCCCATCTTTTTGTCATTTTCCTTGTCATGCTTAACAATCTAATATGTATACTATTTTCTACTAGATGACATCACCTACATGTTTTAGATGATCTAAAAACCTCTGGTGACAGAAATCCTGAACATAGAGAATTAATGCTGTGAGGGCTGACTCTCTGATATACAAATCTCCCAACTTGTAACTATACTGATGTGCTAAGTGACATATCCCCACTGATTTTCATATGGCTAAGGTAGACAAAAAGTTTCATAGCCAATTCACTTTGCAAACCACATCTCTCAGCAGCCTGCACCCCACTGTCAATTAGAAACCTATACTCTGTAACACTGTTGTTTTACAAAGATAAGATTTTATCTTCAAAATGATTACTGCTTGCAATTTGCATTAAGAACTGAAGACAGGTTCTTGTTTATAATAAAAAATTGACCAAAGAATATTTGTTAGGTGTTTAATTTTGTCACCAATAACTCTGACCCTTTGGAAATATCATGCCACTGTGAAAGAAAGCTGAGGTTAGCAACAAGCTCTCCGGCCCTGGAAAGTGAAAATGCATCACACTCACCCTATCTAAGAAAGCATGTATTCAGGAAAATATGAGTGAAGCAAATATTCAGCAGATGCTTCCAGGAAGGGGAGACTGGCATTTGAGGAGGGACCAAGCAGGCTGCATTATGTCCTCTTGCATTTAGCAGAATGAAAACTGAAAGGTACAAAAAAAGTCTTAAAATGATTCTTAGGGTAGATGGATTTCACACTTGCCTAGAATCCAAAGTAAGATGTTGGCTATTCTTCACAGAGATGAGAAGATATGAAGATACATTCACCCAGAATGTAGTAAATCGTAAGAATTTTCTATGCAACAGGGCTGTGGCATTTGAAAGGATCCTGTTTAGAATTAATACAATTAACTAATCTATGTGTATTTAAGCAAGTGTTTGCAGTTTAGAGCACAGTATTGTTGTGGGAAACAGGGTCTTCCAATTTTATAGAGGGATTGAGATTATGTGTTGAGATCAGTAGGCTTGGAAGATCCTGTAAGGTATACACTGTACCATTTGCTCCTGCTGCTCAGTGTTTTGGGTGTCCTGAGGTGTATTGGATGTGTTGAGCTGGGCAAAATTTAGAAATGATGATGCCTTCTACACTTCTTTCTTCATTAATGTTCCTGGTTCTGCTATTTGCTCTCTCCCGTGTGTGAACTCTGACCAGTGCCTGCTGTACTGGTCCAGCTTTATATTATCAGTGCAACTGCACGGACAGCAGGACTCCTGTGATGGTGCACAGTCAAAATGATTGAGGACTTGCCGGCTGTAGGCTTCCTGATCCACCAGTTCTATTGCTCAACCTTCAGACCCTAGATAAAGGACAGCGAGAGGGCTGATGCACCATGTTGTTGCACAGCACATTTAAAATATACATATTCATCATTGCCAACCTTCAAAGATAGAGCTCTCACTCCCTGGAGATATTCAGCATTCTTATCCGATAGGGGGTTGGTTTAGCTAATAGCTTCTATGAAGCTTCTGGCATAAAGCATCTTTTATCCTTTCACGAGTAGAATGCACAACAAATAATTTATAAGTAGTAACCCCACCTTCCAATGAATTAAATATGTTCTCTTTCATTTTAAAAGAATGCTTATTTCATCAGTGATTTATACCCCCTGGATTGAAGTTATCAAGCAATCAACTAATTGATAATGTTAGTAATGTTAGTAAATGTTATAATTGGTTTGCTCAGCACATCACACAAACCAATCTTCCGTCCTTGCACTCACTTTACACCGCACGCTGTCGGAGCAGTGCTGCCAGAATAATCAAGGACACGACCCACCCAGCCAACACACTTTTTGTCCTTCTTCCCTCTGGAAGAAGGCTTAGGAGCTTGAAAACTCGTACGGCCAGATTTGGGAACAGCTTCTTTCCAACTGTGATAAGACTGCTGAATGGATCCTGACCCGGATCTGAGCCGTACCCTCCAAATATCCGGACCTGCCTCTCGGGTTTTTTTTGCACTATCTTACTTTCCCTTTTCTATTTTCTATTTATGATTTATAATTTAACTTTTTAATATTTACTATCGATTTGTACTGCAAGGAGCGCGAAGCGCACTATCAAATATCATTGTGATGATTGTACGCTCTAGTATCAATTGTTCGGCGACAATAAAGTAAAGTAATAAAATTCCTTGACATAATGTAGTGCAAGGAGATAATGAATTAATTGCTTGTCAAATAATAACCATCACAATGCTCTACAAAATTATTCATGAGAAAAAAATAAAACTCACATGCAAACCTTCAGCCTATGTGAACTTGGCATTAGACTATCAAATTTCATGCTTTTATCTGTTCTGTTGGAAGTCAGCCAGATAGAATATATTGGCTCAGACTCCTGCACTTTCAGTGTCCCAGGTGCCCTGCTGTAACAGGTAACCAAAGAATCATAAAGGCATCCATGGTCTTCCTGCTCTGCCCTTTTTTCCAGACACCTGCAGCAATTCTGTCTACTGTCTTCAGTTCCAAGCTGAAAATAACATCCCAAGCATAAACGTTTGTGCATCCCTGTTCTATTGTCTTTTCATATAAGTCTAATAAATTTGCTCTGCAACTGTACATAAACAAGCTTCCTTATGCTGGCTGAGAGTGTGTAACTATTTATAATGGTTTGATACTACTTTTGTTGTCCGATACCTTAAGTGTACATATTATTTTGAAGGACCCTACAGAACTCAGAGTTGAGCCTATGTCATGCATTAGATTCATTGGAAAGTAAATTAAGGAAGAAGAGATTAAGTTAAAGCAATGCACTCACCTCTGTAAATATCTTCTCAATACTTATTTCTCTGAATTTGAATAACTCCCAATGGAATTCATATTGTACTCAAAAGCATTTATTTCAGTTAATTGCAGTTGAGGTTCATTATAAATTACTCTGCTAATCTTAAAAAGCTGACTGATCTGGAAAAATTAATGCATTTCTCAGACAGATTATTTTACTTTCATCATTTTTATGTATTCAGTTGCTGTTTCACTAGGTTGTCAGGAGTTCTGGGTGGTATTTAGAGACGCAAGCCTTATATCAATACTAAGTGGATTGTTTCTTGCCATGGTCTGTTGATAAGTATTGACCATTGACTGTATATCCTGTAATAGGATTGCAATTGGTCCTGCGGATATTTCAAATAGAAAAATTTCTGATAACTAGAAGTGATGTCAAAACAAAATCTTTTTAGGCATTGATGACATGCTTTTGAGGTGATTTGATTATTGACCCTTGATGAGCTTATATCTTATTTTCAAATAGCTGTCACTTTCATTAATCCTCATTTTTGACTAATTCTCATAGTATATCCAATTAAAGACGAGGTATTAACAGCATGCATTTTCCTTCTAAATCCCCATGCATATTAACTCTAATGGATGTTTTACATGGATAAACACAATAAAAACTTGCACACTAGCCAAGGGAGTCTTGGTTGCACAACTTGCTTTTAGTTAAATGTTTTGTGCTCTTGGATGTTCATTATCTTAGAATCTTTTCTTCCACTATTAGCTCCTTTTAATAAATCACCTTACATGGAGCATGATCGTTCACTGATCAAAATCTTTTCATACAGTATGATTCTGCAACACTGCAATTGTTTCTAAAAATGGCTTCGGGGATGTTCTCAGGGAAGACATTGCGTCAATAGAAAGTCGTGCTGCAAATTAATTGATTCTATTAAAGATGGCTACACTTTGTATTTTAAGTTATTTAAAAACAGCATTACATATTCAGACACAGAATGCATGGCAGTGCAAATGCTTTTCTTATGGAAATGTAGTTAGTGATCAAGTAGTTGACATATTTCCACAACAAGCCCTCAGAGATTGCCAAGAGAGTTTCTTTCCTCAGGTGGAAATGAGTTACAGATGTAGCAACAGGAATAGAATCATAAGCACAATAAAGTCTGCAGATGCTAGAAATCTGAAGCAACACACACAAAGTATTACGTATTTTGTGTTATCAATTGGGGATGAATCCCTTTTCGTTTTTCCTTTTATTCCCAGTTTTGTGTTTTTTTCTTTTATTGATTGATTGAGATGCACCATGGAACAAGACATTCTGGCCGTTTGAGCTGCACTGCCCAGCAACCCCACTTTAGATCTGGCCAAATCACGAGACAATTTACAATGATCAGGTAACCGCTCATTTGCTCCCTTGCAAATCTGGGAGCTATGCTCTCAGTAATGCTATAAATGAATTAAATGAGTTAATGCAACCCACCTTCCCCACCTTTTGCCTTACCCTGCTTTTACTTTTAATTTTAGAATAATTAACCATGGGAAAATGTTGGCCAAAGTTTCTGATTCAGAGTCTGTTCATCTGAGATTCTTTTTTGAACGTGTAGATCAAAGTTTATCACTCCGAAAGGTCACATTCAAGCACTGAATCCTGTCGAGTTAGAACTCAGGAAGAATGATGAGTGAAGTGGAAGAACACTGGCAAAAGAAGAAACGTTATAAAACACCCACCGGCAATTTGTATCTTAGGTAAATAAAAAAAAATCTGGTTCTGAAGTTTACATCTAAACAATGGGAGTAATTAAAACATCTTCCAATTGCTTTTGTTCATTGTGTAGATGATAAAACCCCTTCAGGCCAGTACAGGCTGCAGCACTTGAGAGGATCAGACTTACGGGACTGGTGAGAGTAAGTGAAGATTGCTGCAGAGAAAGACACTGGGGAATTTTAGTTCCCAGGAATAATTCAACACTTCAACAGTTGCATCAGTAAGCTCATTTCTAAGTAGTGAAATCTGAGACAGTTTTGACATATTGCTGGGCCTCCTGGGTATAACTTAAAATGCTCAACTTTGTCATTTGCTTTGCATCACAGGCTAGACAGTCTGCAAAGTGACAGCAGGAACACTGATGATACAACTGTTTATATACAGATAGGTATGGTGCATGGTTTCATTTATTCCTTATCGAAAATTTGCACCACAAGTGTAATAGAATCACGGGCACGACTGTACCTGAGAGGTAGGACAGGTATACAAGGCAAGAACTGTCTCAGGTCCTTTTAAGGTTGCATGGCTTTTTGTATCTTTCAGTTGTTTGAAAGAAAATATACACTTATTATGGACCGAAGTACAAGCCATAACGTTATGGGTGATTCATGCAGTTTTCAGACTTTAATTCCTTTAAGCGTATTACCAAGATATTGGAAAAGATGCCAACAAACTGCCAGTTATATTCCTTTCTAAACTGAAATTGGAGATCTTTGTGGGGATGCCAGATGCATGAATTGCTTGTATAGTTTATTTACTGTCTGTCATTTCAGGGACAGCTGCAAGATGCTAGCCATTACTAAACTGCCATCTTTTCATCCATCCTCCCATCAATAACCTAATCAAGGTTTCCTCCAAAGTATTTCTGACATGTTGAGTCATGCACTGCATTTTGATCTGAAGCTGTGGGAGACTAAAGTCGCAGTTCCTGCTG
Organism: Mobula hypostoma; assembly: GCF_963921235.1. Taxonomy (NCBI): domain Eukaryota; kingdom Metazoa; phylum Chordata; class Chondrichthyes; order Myliobatiformes; family Myliobatidae; genus Mobula; species Mobula hypostoma. Next base: position 19,628,496 of record NC_086118.1, on the reverse strand, counting down.
ATTGCCAAGTTTTTTTCCCCCCCATTGATGTAGAAAGCTGTCAGTGCATTGTGAACCAGGGAAATGAATATGTATTTGGGTGTGAACAAGAATGTAAACAAACTTGATATATGTCGATACATAAAATCAAATGTTGACAGAACATTAACACAATGTTATCCAAGGTGTAGAAATTTTAACTGCAGAATTGGAGTTGAACAATGCCATTTGAGAAGTTGTTTTGTCCTTGTGGAATTTTTCCATGTTAACCTTCAGAACTCAAAAAAAATGTTTCTGATTTTGTCTTCTTTGAAAACTCAGAGGTACTTTGACATGCTTCAGTGCACAATCATGGCTAAATTGGACAGCCACTGAAAACTTACACAAGGAGTACAATGCTCGATGTAACCATCACACCCAGTTTACGCCGCCTGTGCAAACCATACTGGTCATTCACACTTTGCCCCAGTGAGTGGGTCACAGTTGTTAAGGCTAGTCTCTACAACTGAAGATGACAATGTAACAGTGCAGCATGTGGGGACTGGTGATCTAGAAATTAAGATGAAGCAAGAGGCATTCTAGGTCAGGATATGGGAGAGAGTGAGCTCTATGGATTGCTATGCTGAACTCGAGGCAGTGCAGAGGAATTGAGAAGAAGCAATGTTGCATTGTGGCAAGGGTAGGTGTAGGTGGACTGTGGGCCCTTTTGATTCACACTTGGAAAGCAGGTGAATGAGACAATTGACAAAGTTGGATCACTGAGAACTTATTTCAGTAGCACTGCAGTTTAATGCTTCCCTGGCCCTGAACTAGGTCAATGAATACATCCTCAAATACCATGCATCAGGGGCTTCAGAAATGATTGTGTTGTTACAACCCTTCTCTCTCACCCTCAATAACTTGTACCAATTGGAATTCAAATGTTTCACTGCACTCACAATTAGTTTGCCCTGTTCTAACCATTATCCCCACTTCTCAAGGTTTGTAAGCTTATGGTCACAACATTTAAATACATTACTCAGCATTCATTCATTGGAAAGGGTGGTGTATAACCACAGGCTTTGAAAGCTATGGTTTGGCTACGCTGGCATACTTTCTTTGCAAATTGAAGTATTCTTTACTGAAGTTGTGACTAATTGAGGGATGAAAATCATTGAAGACATTTTCACATCTCCCCTCGTACCACTTCCCTTCAAATCCCAGTAACTCTCTGACCCATAAGCTGCATATGTGATGGTATTGGGTCCCCTGTATGCAAAGCCCTAAATGCAAAAGAAGATTTTAAGCCCTATCTGATCTACGTAGATATTTACCTCACTATAGGGAGGTTGCACTGTTCTGGATCCACCTACTCTACAAGGGGTAGCTTACTCCTTTCTCTAGCCTTTGCAGCAATGTTTAGCTGACAATACCTACTGCTTAAGTCATGGGTCCACCCTCCCTACCAAGGAGGAGATACTTCCAGCTGACAAAGTAGTTTAAACCATTATTTTTTTAAAATGGTAAATACTTAAATACAGACAAATAATTCTTAACACATGTTTAACACCCACGGGGATCTCTAATTTATAAGGTTTCTGAATTACAAAACATTTACAAACCACAAAGGGTTTCCAAACACAGGTACAATTATGAACTAGGAGAACGTACCAAGGATTTGCTTATGTTACGTACCCCGTAACTGGGTTGCCAAACCAGCAGAAATGGATCACTCAGTTGGAGTCTGGAGTACTAGAACTAAGAAAGTTTTATTAAAGAAACAAGCAACACAGTAATCGAAAGGATAATAAATGCAACAGTTCAGCGATGATAAACACACATGTGCACAGAATTAAGATAACAGCATCAATCAAGCTCTATCGTTGTCTAGGGGCAAATGACCAAATTTCAAAGTGACTCAAAGTTCAGTCCAGTTTAGTAGTTCAGTTCGCAGTAATCGTTGCCATGGCGATGGACAACGTGGGGGAAGAGAGAGAGAGAACGAGAACGACTGATCATTCAGCACGGCTTCACTCACAGACCGGCGAGATGGCTCACAAGCAGCTTTTGGGCGGGTCCTTGGTGATGTCACCTGAGGTCACCAACTGTGACCCCTCCTCCAGATGCGGTCGATCCCCTGCAGTGAACCCAGCACCCAGGCAAGGGCGGACATGCACCGGGTTCCCGCTGATCGTACCTTTCCACCCTGGCCGTTGTCTGGTACTTCCCACCGACTCGTGAGAAGCGTACCGCTTCCAGGGTCTCGTTACCTCGGGTGGCGTGTGTCTGCTGCCTTAGCGAACCTGTCCCTTTTTATCCCCCTACTGGGGTATCGCCTGTCCATCACTTCAAACAGTTCAAGGTTCAAAGGGGGGAGCCGCTCCAGACAGCTCTCTCTCCCCCGTCCCTTCATTACACATCTCCAGACGCTGCTCTATTGTTCCTTATCTCTCCTTCCCCTGAGGGCAGGTGGCAGACCACTTGCTGATGTCACTGATGCTAACCCAGGCCAGCAAACATCTTAATTTTATGTGTATTCTCGTCACAAACACCCACGGGGATCTCTAATTTATAAGGTTTCTGAATTACAAAACATTTACAAACCACAAAGGGTTTCCAAACACAGGTACAATTATGAACTAGGAGAAGGTACCAAGGATTTGCTGTTCAATGAGTTGTCTGTAACAGAATCCGAAGGTTGAGGAATAAATTCTAGTTCTTTCTGTAATTCCATCTTTCTGCAGTTCTCCTTGACATTCCTAATAATTTATAATGCTGCTGATAGTTATACTATTTTCTACTAAATTACATTATCTGCATGTGATGTTTTCCAGATACCTTTGCCAGGACAAAGTAACTCACATAGATAGTCTCAAAAGTTTCTGGCAACAAAGATCCCAAACACACAAGAATAATACTGTGAGGGCTGACCCTCTGAGTACACACAAACCCAACTTGTAACTATGGGGCATAACCTCATTGCCTCGTGTTTGACTATGCAGTCAAATTACTTTGCAAAGCTGAGTCTCCAACTTAAGAATGATTGCTGCATACTATTTACGTTAAGAACTGGTCTCTGGCTTTTGTTTACAATAAAAAGCTGAGCAAAGAATATTTGTTAAAAGTTTACACCAACAACCCTGACTCTTTAGAAAGGTCATGCAGATGTCCCAGAAAGCTAAGTTTATCGATAAGCCTCTCGGGCCCTAGAAAGTGCATGATTGGCACAATAATGAACCTCTGCCTCCTTACTGTAACTCCACACCATAAAACGACCCTACAGCCTTTTTCCATTCATACAGCCAAGAACTACCACTGACCAGATAATGGTGGATGAATGTGAATAGAAGAAAGTTATAAATATCACTGAAACATCATTAACCCCATCAGCCACCAGCGCCATTGTTATGTGCAATTTGGCCAAGGTGGGATCTGCATCTGGTGAGAAAATAACCACACAAGACTTCACACAAGGTGGAGAAAGAAAATGCAGAAAGTATTCTTCCCCTAATGGGCAAGGTTGTACATGAGTTCTGCTGCAGGAGGGCTTAAATGAGAACAGCTTGGCAAATGATGGAAGAAATCAGAAGGGAATACAAAGTAAAATGTCTGGTGCATTAGAATAGTGTCCAAAAGTCTGCATCGAATTCAAAGCTTGGACATAACTTTCCATAAGCCAAGGAATTCAAACTTAACAGCTCAGAAGTAGTGAACATGTCCATTGACAGCATAACCCAGCATCTGACACTGAAGTTTCAGCTGTCATTATACCACAGACAGACGTCAAAAGCATCCTGGTTTTGCAGTGGAAGTTCAGACATATTTGAGACACATTTACGTTCTAAGCGCAAACTCCTGCCATCATGGTTAAGAATGTGACTTTGTAATCTATCAAATTGTTCTTCAATATTTAGTCTCACCTTGCAATCCCCAAAAGCTACATATTAACCTTATCTATTTGTCTCTGGCAAGAAGGAACAGAAAGTAGCCAGTTCTCTTTTTATAGCAACTATAGAGTCATGGAGTACTGTAGCACAAAAACAGGTCCTTTGATCTACCTAGACCATGCCAAGCCCTTTAGGATTTTATATGTTTCAATCAGATCCCCCCTCAATCTTCTAAATTCCAACGAGTACAAGCCCAGTTCATCCAGTCTTTCTTCATATGAAAGTCCTGCCATCCCAGGAATCAATCTGGTGAACCTTCTTTGTACTCCCTCTATGGCAAGGATGTCTTTCCTCAGATTAGGGGACCAAAACTGCACACAGTACTCCAAGTGTGGTCTCACCAAGGCCTTGTACAACTGCAGTAGTACCTCCCTGCTCCTGTACTTGAATCCTCTTGCTATAAATGCCAGCATACCATTCGCCTTTTTCACCGCCTGCTGTACCTGCATGCCCACTTTCAATGACTGGTGTATAATGACACCCAGGTCTCGTTGCACCTCCCCTTTTCCTAATCGGCCACCATTCAGATAATAATCTGCTTTCCTATTTTTGCCACCAAAGTGGATAACTTCACATTTATCCACATTAAATTCCATCTGCCATGAATTTGCCCACTCACCCAACCTACCCAAGTCACTCTGCATCCTCTTAGCATCCTCCTCACAGCTAACACTGCCACCCAGCTTCGTGTCATCCGCAAACTTAGAGATGCTGCATTTAATTCCCTCATCCAAGTCATTAATATATATTGTAAACAATTGGGGTCCCAGCACTGAGCCTTGCGGTACCCCACTAGTCACTGCCTGCCATTCTGAAAAGGTCCCGTTTATTCCCACTCTTTGCTTCCTGTCTGCTAACCAATTCTCCATCCACATCAATACCTTACCCCCAATACCGTGTGCTTTAAGTTTGCACACTAATCTCCTGTGTGGGACCTTGTCAAAAGCCTTTTCAAAATCCAAATATACCACATCCACTGGTTCTCTCCTATCCACTCTACTAGTTGCATCCTCAAAAAATTCTATGAGATTCGTCAGACATGATTTTCCTTTCACAAATCCATGCTGACTTTGTCCGATGATTTCACCGCTTTCCAAATATGCTGTTATCACATCTTTGATAACTGACTCCAGCAGTTTCCCCACCACCGACGTTAGGCTAACCGGTCTATAATTCCCCAGTTTCTCTCTCCCTCCTTTTTTAAAAAGTGGGGTTACATTAGCCACCCTCCAATCCTCAGGAACTAGTCCAGAATCTAATGAGTTTTGAAAAATTATCACTAATGCATCCACTATTTCTTGGGCTACTTCCTTAAGCACTCTAGGATGCAGACCATCTGACCCTGGGGATTTATCTGCCTTCAATCCCTTCAATTTACCTAATACCACTTCCCTACTAACATGTATTTCGCTCAGTTCCTCCATCTCACTGGACCCTCTGTCCCTTACTATTTCTGGAAGATTATTTATGTCCTCCTTAGTGAAGACAGAACCAAAGTAATTATTCAATTGGTCTGCCATGTCCTTGCTCCCCATAATCAATTCACCTGTTTCTGTCTGTAGGGGACCTACATTTGTCTTTACCAGTCTTTTCCTTTTTACATATCTATAAAAGCTTTTACAGTCAGTTTTTATGTTCCCTGCCAGTTTTCTCTCATAATATTTTTTCCCCTTCCTAATTAAGCCCTTTGTCCTCCTCTGCTGAACTCTGAATTTCTCCCAGTCCTCAGGTGAGCCACTTTCTCTGACTAATTTGTATGCTTCTTCTTTGGAATTGATACTATCCCTAATTTCCCTTGTCAGCCATGGGTGCACTACCTTCCTTGATTTATTCTTTTGCCAAACTGGGATGAACAATTGTTGTAGTTCATCCATGCAACCTTTAAATGCTTGCCATTGCATATCCACCATCAATCCTTTAAGTGTCATTTGCCAGTCTATCTTAGCTAATTCACGTCTCATACCTTCAAAGTTACCCCTCTTTAAGTTCAGAACCTTTGTTTCTGAATTAACTATGTCACTCTCCATCTTAATGAAGAATTCCACCATATTATGATCACTCTTACCCAAGGGGCCTCTCACGACAAGATTGCTAATTAACCCTTCCTCATTGCTCAAAACCCAGTCCAGAATAGCCTGCTCTCTAGATGGTTTCTCGACATGTTGGTTCAAAAAACCATCCTGCATACATTCCAAGAAATCCTCTTCCTCAGCACCTTTACCAATTTGGTTCACCCAATCTACATGTAGATTGAAGTCACCCATTATAACTGCTGTTCCTGAGTTTGCAATTGCTGAACATTGGATGACACACTCATAGATCGTTGCTCAGATTAAACATGCAACACCACATCACAGTACAGGTCCTTTTGCACACAGAGTTATGCTGACTTTTAACCGACTATAAAATCAATCTAACTCTTTACTCCTACGTAGCCCTCCATTTTACGATTATCCATGTGTCTATCTAAGAGTTTCTTAAATGCCTCTAAGGTATCTACCACTGCCATCAATTCTAGCAAGGCATTCTAAGCACTCACCACTCTCTGTGTAAAGAACATCCCAAACCTCTATACTTTCCTCTAGTCACCTTAAAATTATACCTCCTTGTATTATCTATTTCCACCCTGGGAAAAAGTCCCTGACTATCCATTCGATCTATGCCCCCTTTTGTACACCTTTATCAAGTTACCTCTCATCCTCCTTCGCTCCAAAGAGAAAAGCCCCAGCTTTCTCAGTCTATTTTGATAAAACCTGCTCTCGGATCCAGGAAATATCCTGCTAAATATCCTCTGCATCCTCTCTAAAGCTTTTACAGTTTTCCTCTGAGGTGAACAGGACTAAGCACAATATTCCAAGTATGCTCTAACCAGGGTTTTATAGGGCTGCATCATTACCTCTTGGCTCTTGAACTCAGCCGCCAGACTAATGAAGGGCAACACATCATATGCCTTCCTAATCACCTGATTAAGTTGTGCAGCAACTTTGAGGGACCTCTGGACATGAGCCCAAAGATCGCTCTGTACTTTCACACTGCCAAGAAGTATGCATTTACCCTGTATTCTATCTTCAAATTCAACCATACAAAATGAATTACGTCATGATCCTCTGGGTCGAACTCCATCTGTAACTTCTCAGCCCAGCTCTGCATTCTTTTGCTATCCTGTTGTAACTTTGAACAAACTTCTGCACTATCCACAACTTCATCAGCCTTGCTGTCATTTGCAGTTCCACCCACTTCCTTCTTCGTCAGTTATAAAAATCGCAAGGAGCAGGGATCCTAGAACAAATCCCCTTGGAACACCACTGGTCACCAATCTCAAACCAAAATACATTCCATATACACTACATCCACCGCTCTCTCTTCATCAGTGAACTTTGTCACATCCTTGAAGAACTAACTCAGACCTGCCCCTCACAAAGCCATTGAAGTAACTGAATTGCTTAATGGATTTTGGAGGGTATAAAAACATTGCTGAATTACAGTAAGAAAAAGGAAACATTAAATATTTTGTAATGTATTAACTCTTTAAATAGTGCATGTATGTTTTTCGTCCCACTGAATGCATGTTCAGCTGCGTGAAGATAGCGCTCAGTTTGACAATGGTAACACTGTATGGTGATTGACAACTGGTCCAATTGCTCTCCATGCATCTTGCATGTTTTTGCAATATTGTTGTTTACACTGTTCCAATATGGTGGCAAGGGAGATTTGGCAGAGAAATATATCCATTGCCCAACTTCTTAGAACCAATTAAATACCTAAAGTCCTCAGCATTGATGCCACAAATCAGAATTAAGTGGTCACAGTGAATTTTAACAACTATCATGACAAATTAGGAATGATATTTGGTAATTGGTTTATTATTGTCACATTTACTGAGGTTTAGTGAAAAATTTTGCTTTGCATGCCACCCAAACAGCTCACTCAGGTTTGACGACTGAGTACATAAGGCAAAGATTCACAGTAGTTTGGTGTTTGAACAGCAACAAATCAGTGATCTGCATTGATTGGCAAGAACAAATTCAAATATGGCCGAAGCAAGTGGAGCGACTATTGTTGGAGCAGCCATTGTGGGATGGACAGTGTTAGAGTGGTTATTTGAGCCTTTTGACTCTTTGGGGCTTCAGTGAGGATAGGCTTGAATGAGAGAAGGCGTAAAAGCTGTAGGTAGATTTTTCCCCCTCCGATATATTTGCAGAGTTAGAACAGTAGGCGATACCAGGGAGGATAGTTGAATGCTCCTCTTGCTGATGTAGGAAGGCAGGGAAACCTCTAGTGTCTCTGACAACCACACCTGTAAGAAGTGCATCCAGCTGCATCTTCTAAGGAGATGCATTTTTTAAGGAGCGGATGAACTCCAGATCATTCGGGAGGCTGAGGTGCTGATAGATAGGACATATAGAGAGTTAGTTACATCCAAGGTACAGCACACAGGAAACTGGATGACGGTCAGGAAGGAGAAATGTGCAGAGTACCCCTGTGACCATCTCCCTCAACAACAGGTATATCACTTGGGATACTGTTGGAAGAGATGACCTGACCTTGCAGAAGAAAGCCAGGTCTCTGGCACTGAGACCAGCTCTGTGGCTCAGAAGGGAAGGGGGAGGAGGCAAGCTGTGGTGATAGGGGATTCATTAGTTTAGGGAACAAAAAGGAGTACCAGAACCAGACCCTCCCGGGTGCGAGGGTCTGGGATTTCATTGGATCGAGTTCTCAGCATTCATAAGCTGGAGGGTGAGCAGTCAGAGGTCGTGGGCCATGTAGGTACCAATGACATAGGTAGGAATTGTGATGAGGTTCTGCAAAGTGAGTTCAGGGAGTTAGGTGCTAAGTTAAAGGTCAGGACCTCAACGGTTGTGATTTCACAATTGCTACTCATGCCATGTGCTAGTGATCCCAGAAATAAGAAGTCATACACTTGGTGTAGAAGGGAAGGCATCGGATTTTTGGATCATGGGCTCTCTTCAGGGAAGGAAGGATCTGTATGAAAAGACAATTTGAACCTGAACTATTATCCGAGGGGAAGGTTTGCTAGTGTTGCACGGTGGGAGGGGATGGTTTAAGCTAGAGTTGTGTGGGAAAGGAACAAGAGTGCTAGAACAGATAGTGGAAAGGTTGTGGGTTGTGGAGGCAGATGTTGTTAAGACGTCAGACAAATTCAAGAATCAGAAACTTGTGTAACTAATGTCCTGCGCTGCATCTATTTCAATGCATGAGGTATTTTAGAAATAGCATGGAATTATGATTGTCACCACGGTTCGGATATGGCCCAAGTGTGGAGTGAGAGACACTGAAGCAGGTCGATAGCTCACACACTTTAATTCGAAAAAGGGAACATAAAACAATAAATGCTAGGCCAAACAGGGCCATTAACTAAAATTCTCAAAAGGGAAATGAAGCCTAAACTGTGGCCGAAGAGAATATCTAAACATTAAACGAATACCGCTAGTCTTCAGAGTCAGTTGATTTTGAAAGTTCAATGGCTCAGGGAAGCTGAATACAAAACAGCAGCGAAGTTTTGCTATGCTCTGTCCAAGTCTCGACAAGCACTACGATGACAAGAATGTAGTTAAATCCTTTCACGATTAAATAATAATTACCTAACATATGCAAATTCACAAGCGCAATTGCCGTATCTCCTGTGCAGTCGAATCCGTGGTTGTGACAGTAATATTGTAGCTGTTAGTGAGACTTGAATGCAGGAGGATCAGGACTGACATGTCAATATTCTGGGCTTTCACTGTTTTATATGTGACAGAGTAGGAGGGATTGATGGGCGACAGGTGGTGTTACTAGTCATGGAAAATGTCATAGGTCTGGTCCTCAGGTTGAGATTCTGAGTTGAAGAAAGGTCAATTTTGTTGGTATCAGAAAGGATCTGGCAAATGTAGATTGAGACAGGCCGCTTTTTGGCAAAAGTATTACGTGGTAACTGGGAGGCCTTCCTAAGTGAAAGTTTGAGAGTACAAAGCTTGTATAGGATTGTCAGATTAAAAGGTAAAGATAACAGGTTTAGAGAACATTGATTTTCAAGAGATATTGAGGCCCTGGTTAAGAATAAAAAAGAGGTGCATAGCAGGTATAGGTAGGTGTAGGAACACATGAGGTACTTATGGAGTATAAGAAGTGCAAGAGAAGACTTAAGGAAGAACTCCGAAGTTCTGAATGATAATGTGACTAAAAAATTTGTGGACGACTCCAAGATTGGGGGTCTAATGAACAGCAAGGAGGACTATCAGAGCTTGCAGTGGGATCTGGACCATCTGGAAAAATAGGTTATAAAGCTATAGATGGAACTTAATGTAGACAAGTGTGAGGTGTTGCACTTCAGTAGGACCAACCAGGGTAGATCTTTCTCAATGAACAATAGGGCACTGAGGAGTGTGGGAGAAGAAAGAGATCTGGGAATACAGGTCTATAATTCATTGAGAGTAGCAGCATAGGTAGATCGGGTCATAAAGAAAACTTTTGCCACATTGGCCTTCATAAATCAAAGTATTGAGTACAGGAGATGGGATGTTGTTGAAGTTGTACAAGAAGTTGGTGAACCCTACTTTGAAGTATGTGTGCAGTTTTGGCCTTGTACCTACAGGAAAGATGTAAATAAGGTTGAATATGTACAGAGAAAAGTTACAAGGATGTGATGGAACCGGAGGTTATGAGTTATAAGGAAAGATTTAATAGGTTAGGAGATTATTCCCTGGAACGTGAAAGACTGAGGGGAGATTTGATAAAGCTATACAAAATTATGAGGGATATTGATAGGGTAAATGTAAACAGGCTTTTTCCGCTGAGATTGGGTGGGACTACAACTAGAGGTCATAGGTTAAGGGTGAAAGGTGAAAAGTTTAAGGGGAACATGAGGAAGACTTCTTCTCTCAGAGGATCGTGAGAGAGTGGAACGAGCTGCTAGTTCAAGTGGTATATGCAAGTTCGATTTCTATGTTTAAGAGAAGCTTGGAAAAGTACATGGATTGTAGGGGTATAGAGGGATATGGTCCAAGTGCAGATGGAAGGGAGTAAGCAGTTTAAATAGTTTGGCACGGACTAGACAGGTCGAAGAGCCTGTTTATGTGCTGTATTTTTCTATGCCTATAACTACACTGAGGAATAATGAAAGGAAAAGCAATAGCTAGGTGCAGAATGTAGTCTCACAGTTACAGAGAAAGTACAGTGTCGGTTTACAAATGAGGTGCAAGGGTCATGATGACTTAGACTGAGAGATAAAGAGTTAATTTTTATCATACAAAAGGTCCATTCAACAGTGGGATAAAAGCTGTGCCTGATGGAAGGGGGGAGATGGGAAAATGAAGCGGGCAGGAATGGTCTTTGATTATGTAGTCTGTTTTCCAGAGGCAGTGGAAATTGTACTCAGAGGCAATGGAGGGGAGGCTGTTTTTTGTGGATAGAGTAGCATGTGTTCACAACTCCGCAATTTCCTGTGGTCTTGGGCAGAGTAGTTGCTGTAATGAGCTGTGATGCATCCAAACTGGATGCTTTTTGTGGTGCATACGTAAATATTGCTAAGGCTCATTAGGACACGCTGAATTTTCTTAACCTTCTGAGGAAGTAGAGCCACCAGTCTACCATAGTGTCTATGTGGCCGGAATAGGACAAGTTATTGGTGGTATTTACACCTTGGAACTTGAAGCTCTCAAACATCTCCACTTCGGCTGCAGTGATACAACAGTAATCTGCCTGTGTCCTGAAGCCAATGACCAGCTCTTTGTTTTGCTGATACTGTGGGATAGGTTTTCGTGTTGGCACCATACCTTTTGACTTCCTACCTCCTTCCTGTGCTCTGTCATATTGGTGCTTGAGGTCTGCAATAACTGCAGTGTTGCCGCCTGTGAATTTATAGAGGGAGTCAGAGCAGAATTTAGCCGCACAATCGTGTGTGTACAGTGGTATGCAAAAGCTTTTGGCTGCAATGAGCAAAGCTATGTTTGGAGAAAAAAGGGTGCAGAATGTAATGGATATACGAGCATCGTGATGGCATCATTACACAGTATATCATAAATACTCCATGATTTCCACGATCTTATCTTATTGCAAAATAACTTCTTTGAAAGAGGATTTAACCAGGAAGGTACTTGGTTCCTTGGCTGAGGAGCCTGGGATGAGAAATTATGCACTCAGCTTAAAATAATCTCCAGGTAGCTCCTTACTTCCCCTAACATGCTCAGTGCTGCAGCAGCACCTCAGGCTCTGCCTCATGGAGCTTGGGCTTTGGATCAATTGGTTTTGTTTCCCATGGCACTGACTGCTGCCTTTGGTTTGCATGATTGTTCAGGATACAACATAAGGTGATGAAATGCCGTCTCCTGATGGTGCGAAGACCAACGGCCGTCACCGTACTTGTATTGTATTCAATGTATCTCCATTGAATTGATGTTGTTTGAGAACATACTGATATGTTAGAAGCTGAAGGTTGCCTTTGCTCAGTAGGATTTATCCCATTGACAGTGAAAGTGTCCAATAGTGTGGGCTCCCTCCGGGTAAAGGAGATGTGCGTGCCCCTCGAAAGCATGACATCCCGCAGTTGAGGCGATTGAAGATTTAAAATGGACCCAGGGGTCTGGACGATACACACATATATTTATCTGGCTGTGTTCTTACTAATACTCTATATGTGCTTGTATATGTGAAGACTGGGCTTCAAAGCCTCGGTGGATGTTGGGTCCAGTAGGCAGATGATATCGATGGGTTGTAGGGGTGGTGTTTCTGAGTCTGGTCTATGTATATAGATACGTATTATGTGTTGTACTTTTACTGGTATTCTACATGGGTTTTGTTGACTTGTGTGTGCGAGGACTGGGCATCAAGATGCAGTGCTCTGAGGGGGAGGCGGGGCTCGGGACTCTTATTACGTGATTGTGAACTTGTGTGTGCTTACAGTGTGTGGCTGTTTGTAATGTGTCTCTGCACCTTGACGCTGTATAATGCTGTCTCGTTTGGCTGTATTCATGAGTTTTTATATACTGTAGCTGAGTAAAGTAGGGGTTTGAGGATGAATCCGAATCTGTCAGAGAGAGTGCTGTCCCTTCAGTGACCTCCTGTTCAAAACCTGCATAGAATTTCTTGAGTTCACTGGGGAGTTTCATTTTGTAGCCCATTTTAGTATGTAAGCCTTTATACAGTGACAGCTGGACAGGGTCTTTAGTTTGTTTTGGTATTGCCTCTTGGTGACCCTCCTGTTATGTTTTGTAACTCCAGAAAATAATCAAAAGAAAAACACAAGAGCCTGGGAATGCATTTCTAGTTTATTTTACTTTAGAGAGACGTTCACATATATCGTGGTGGCATAATGATAAATGCTCTTCATGTACTTCTTACGTATAACCAGTAATGAATTATGCAAACAAAAGAATGCTTACTCAAACAATATATTAACAATATTATTCAAATATCATTATTATTTTTTATTTTTTATGAGTTTCTACAATACAAAAAAACCCACCAACAGAGACTTGTACTAATGTACAATTCATAACAATTAAGAAAAAGCACACAAAACAAAATCATATAAAGTTAGTATCCTCCCCACCCTCCCACTATGCGACTCCAAGTCAACCATTTCAATGTAAAGAAAAGTTAAACAGAGCTTTTGTTACCACAGAGCTGTAAATATTAAAAATATAAATTGCTACTACCTAAACTGTAATATATTTCACATGAAAAAAAAACGTAGAACTTAACCAGAAAAAAACTTGAAATTAAGGGAATAAAATACAAAAAAAAGGAGACTTCTCTCCAAAATTTCTCCAAACTAGGACAAGCTCAATAATTATGGATAAGAGAAGCCTTGCCCCCTTTACACTTGTCACAAAAGGGACTAATATCAGGACAGAACCATGATAATTTAGTTTTGGACATATCAGCCCTATGTACAACCTTGAACTGTAAAAGACAGTGGTGAGCACATAAACAGGTTGAGTTAACTGAATTAAGAATTGAATCCCAAACCTCGTTGGACAGAGAAATATTTAAATCATGCTCCCAGGCAGTTCTAATTTTATCAAAAGGAGCATGCCTCAAGGTCATTAACTTATTGCGAATAGTAGATATTAAACCTTTACCCGATGGACTTATACAAAGAAACAAGTCCACAACGTTTTTTTTTGGGCATCTCAGGAAAGTTTGGTATTAAAGGGTTAATAAAATGTCTAATTTGAAGATATGAGTATTAGGTAGGTTAAACTTTGCAGACAGTCATTCAAAAGTTGCAAAGTGGTTATCTATGAAAAGATGTTCAAAGTGCCTAATGCCCTTTCTGTACCAGAGATGAAATGTTAAGTCTTGCATAGAAGGTTGGAAAGATGATTATGTAAAATAGGACTAGAGAGAGAGAAACTGAGAAGACCATAATATTTTCTGAACTGAGCCCATATTCTCAGAGTATGTCTAATGAGAGGATTAACGATTAGTTTAGGCAAATGAAAAGGAAGTGCAGATCCAAGAAATGTGGAAATGGAGAAATCCTTATTAGAGTTCAACTCCACTGCCACCCATTTTGGGCAGTCAGACTGATTATAAAAGAAAGACCAAAAAGTAAGACAACGTATATTGGCTGCCCAGTAATAGAAGCCAAAATAAGGCAAGGCAGTCCACCTTCCTTTTAGGTTTTTGAAGGTGAACTTTATTAAGTCTGGAGCATTTGCCCTTCCATAGATAGGACGAAATAATAGAATCTAATGAATCAAAAAAAGCTTTAAGAATAAAAATTGGTATAGATTGAAATAAGTATAAACATTTAGGAAGGATATACATTTTAAAGCATTCATTCGACCTACCAGAGACATGGGTAGGGGTGACCTCTGTGCCAAACTCTGTTTTGTATGATTTAAAAGATTAGCAAAATTTTCTCGAAAAAGACGCTTAAAATTCCTTGTTACTGTAATACTGAGGTAAGTTAATTGATTATTTACTACTTTAAAAGGGAGGTTATGAAATTCTAATATTTGTGCTTCTCTGTTAATTCGGAAAAGTTCATTCTTATGTAAATAAAGTTTGTATCCGGAAAGCTGGCTAAATTTATTAAGAAGTGAAAAGACTGGGGGTAAGGAGTGTGACGCCAAACCAAGATATCAGACTATTGATGCTAATAAGAGAGATAAGGGAGACAATGGAGAAACGTTCAAAATGTTAATGAGAGAGGACAGAGAGAATAACGGAAAAGAAACACAATTCAGAATATTGACAGACCGGTTGCTTTGAACCTGAACTGTTTGAAGTTTGATGGACAGGCGATACCCCAGCAGGGGGATAAAAAGAACAGGTTCGCTAAGGCACGGGACACACCATGAGATCATGAGATAACGAGACCCTGGAAGAGCGGTGTGCCCCCACAAGGTGGTGGGAGTTTGGAGGTCCGGTTTGTGGGAACCGACCATAGACTCACAGGGTGTAAAGGTACGATTGGTGGGAACCTGGTGTGTGTGTGTCCGCCCTTGCCTGGGTGCCGGGTTCACCGTGGAAGAACGGTCGTATCCGGAACGGAGGAGTCACAGTCGGTGACCACAGCAGGATAGAAGACATAAAAGGGCTGCCCGAAACCAGCTGCGAAGAACATCAAAGGTCTGTCTGAATCAAACTGCATCCCCCCCCCTCCAATGGCACAACAGCGATTACTGCGAACTGTACTAAGCTGAACTGAACTCTGCGTCACTTAAGACTGATCATTTTACCCCCAGACTGTGATAGAGCTTGGTTTGATTCCTATTACTCTAGTTTTGTGTACATGTGTGTATTATCATTGCTAACCTGTTGCATTTATATCCTTACGATTAGAGTACTGTGTTACTTATTTCTTTAATAAAACTTTATTAGTTTCTAGTAATCCAGACTCCAATGAGTGGTCTACTTCTGCTGGTTTGGCAACCCAGTTACGGGGTACGTAACAGGAGGTAGTCGGATTTGATATATATAAGTAAAAGATCATCAGCATAAAGAGAAAGTTCTTTTTAATTCAAATTTTTATTATTATTTATTCTTATTTTACAAAGCAGCACAGCATATCACAGAGCAGATACAGTACAGCATATTTGCACAGCCATCCCATGACAGGAAAACAAATAAAGTTTAGAGACAGAAGTTCTAATTTAAGTATAAATTAACATACAACTAAAATTGATCCCACGCGTCTTGCACTTTTCCCTCACTGTTAATTCTTCCCAACATATGTTCATTTGATGAAATCTTAATCATTTCCTCAGTCTATTCCTTCACAGTGGGACATCTGGGTTTTTTCCAGTTTTGCAATATAATTCTTGCAGCATAATTCTTGCAACTGTGATGAGACCCACCTTTAAAATAGTGAACTTGTCATTGTTTACATTAGGTATCACTGTCCTATCACCCAAGAGACAAAACCATGGGCACAAGGGCAGTGTGGAACCTGACCAATTCCCCAACAGATCAAGAACTTTACACCAAAATGGACGAACCATGGAACACTCCCAAATCATGTGAAAATATGTGCCCACCTCATTTTTACATTTCCAGCATAAATTATTATCAACAATCCCCATTTTGTACAGTCTTGTTGGTGTCCAATAATATCTGTGTACTATCTTATACTGAATAAATTTCCTCTCGCTTCCCTAATAGGTCTACCCACATTTGATAAAATATTTGACCACTCATTATCTTCAATATCACTTCCAAGATCCTTCTGCCATACTACTTTGAGGTTGTTACACGATTCACCCACAGAGTGCTTGAACATTTTCTAAAACACTGATGCTTTATGAACTTCCAGTGGTAATGTAAAGTATGCAGTTAAAGAGTTACTTTGTGGGTCACCATTCTTAAATATGCTACTAATGAAATATCTTATTTGTAAATACTTCCAAAAATTTCCTTCATCTACGAAGTTATATTTCCTCTGCAAATCCACATATGACATAAAAATCCCATTCTCATAGAGATCACCTACTGTATTTACACCTTTAATCTTCCGTTCTTTCCAGTACACCATTCTTTTCCCAATGCATATCTCAGTGTTATTCCAGAGTGAGGAGTATAACTAGTTTAAATGTGAAATTCTACAGGCTTTATGAATTGTACTCCACACACTCCTTGAGTGAAATAATATAGGATTTAGATTAGTCTTGTTTTTCACGTGTTGTGAGAGGATGTTAAGGGGTGAATGTGGTGCAACCAGGCTCCGTTCTATAAGTACCCACTCTAAATCAACATCAGCCCTGTCCCAATGTTTAGCTAATTTGGTCATTTCAAAGGATAATTTATATGCCCTGACATCTGTTAGATTGAGCCCACCCATGTCCCTGGACATACACATCTTACTCATTTTAATTCTGGGCTTCTTCTTATCCCATAGAAAATCACTGATAATTCTAATATTTGTGCTTCTCTGTTAAATGGGAAAAGTTTGCTCTCATGTAAATTAAGTTTGTATCCAGAAAGCTGGCTAAATTTATTAAGAAGTGAAAACATTGGGGGTAAGGAGGTAGTCAGATTTGATATAAAAAGTAAAAGATCATCAGCATAAAGAGAAACTTTATGCTCAACACCCCCCCCCCCCACCGAATCCCCATCAATTCAGCATAGCTATGAAACGCAGTCGCCAATGGCTCTATGGCCAGATCAAAAAGTAAAGGACTTAAAGGCCACCCTTGTCGGGTGCCATGTTTAAGGTTAAAGGGTTGGGACTATCGAGAGTTGGTCAAATCAGAAGCAATGGGGCATGAATATAGCAATTTAATCCATGTAATAAAATTTTGTCCAAAATCAAATTTTTCTAAAACTGCAAAAAAATAGTTCCACTCCACACGATCAAACGCTTTCTCCGCATCAAGGGAGAGTCCCAGCTGAAGGTGTATATAAGATATTAAATAGATGCCATGTATTAAAAAAAGGGAAGCGATTTTTAATGAAACCAGTTTGACCTTCAGAGATAATTAAGGATACAATGTTCTCCAGTCTACAAGCCAAAACTTTAGCCAAAATTTTAACATCAACATTTAACAAAGAAATCGGCCTATGCAAAGAATACTCTGTTGGGTCTTTACCTTTTTTCGCTAAAAGAATGATCCTTGCCTCATTAAGTAATGCAGTTAATTTACTATGTTTAAACGAATCGGATAAAACTAAGACTAATTGAGGCAAGAGCAGTGAGGAAAATGATTTATAAAATTCTGCAGAGTACCCATCAGGCCCAGGAGAGTTACCAGACTGCAGTGCAGAAATGGCTAAGGATATTTCCTCTACTGATAATGGCTCAGTAAGTTTTACTTTGAGATCAGGAGAAAACAAAGTAATATTTAAACTATTTAAGAAATGCTCCACAGAAAAGTTATCATTTAAAGATTCAGAGGTATAGAGTCCAGAATAATAATTCTTAGATGTATCATTAATTTCAGAATGATTCAAAGTAATGTTCTCATTTCCGATTCGAATTTTTGAAATTTCTTTTAGCTTTACAGCATCTTAGTTGGTTGACTAAGAATTTACCAGATTTATCACCATGAATATAAAACTGGCTCTTACTTTCAAGAAGTTGGCATTCAACAGGATGAGTGGAAATAAGGTCAAACTTAGTTTGAAGTTCCACTCACTTCTTGTACAATTCCAGATTTTTGGTCTGGGCATATAATTGGTTTGTTGCTTTAATTTGACTAACCAAATCTAATCGCTCTGAATAGGTCTTTCTTTTCAAATTCGCAGTATATGAAATTATTTGATCCCTCAGATACGCTTTCATGGCATCCCAGACAACCTGAGTTGAGATTTCAGATGACATATTAGTATTTAAGAAAAAAGTTATCTGGTCCTTCACAAATTTTACAAAATTATTATCCGACAACAGGGTCAGATTAAAACACCAGTGTTTATTCATAGGGGGGAGACCAGGAAGAATTATAGATAGGGTAACTGGGGCATGATCTGAAATCAATATACTCTGATAATCACAAGAGTGAACAGATGGAATCAACACGTCATCGATTAAAAAATAATCAATTCTAGTAAAAGTATGATGGACATGTGAAAAAAAAGAATAGTCTCTCTCACTTGGATGGAAAAAACGCCATACATTGGGGATACCATAATTAGAAAGGAAGGACTGAATTGATAAAGCAGATTTACTTGGTAGTCTAGGAACAGAAGACGATCGATCCAAAATTGGATCTAACCAACAATTAAAATCACTGCCCAATATAAGAGAGTATAAACTCAAGTCAGGCAATAAAATGATAAAACGATCAAAAAACTCTACATCATCCGAATTGGGAACGTACAGGTTAGCCAAGACTACCATAGTATTATACAATTTCCCAGAGACAATAATAAAATGACCATTTGTATCAGATACTTTGTTGTGAAGCTCAAAGGGAACATTTTGATTTGTAAGAATTGAGTTCCCCCCCCTGACTTTAGCCAGAAAAATAGAATGAAAGTGCTGTCCCACCCACCTTGACATGAGACGAGAATTATCAGAACTACGGTTGTGTGTTTCTTGCAAAAAAACAATTGCAGCTTTAAGCTGCTTAAGATGTGAAAACATCTTCCTTCTTTTAACAGGATGGTTCAATCCCTTAACATTCCAGTTTATAAAATTCAACGGACTAACCATTGTCATTTAAAAAAACATAGAGCGTAGTGAGCATGAGCAAAATCAAACATTCAGATTAACAGCTCTGGGGCAAAAGTATAAAACAAGAGAACCAGGACAAGAATATGTCCTGAATATCAAAGAATAACTAAAGGTTCTATAAATGCTATTGGCATTAGAGATCACTCCCCCAATCCAAATCTCACAACAAGAAAGAAAATCAGCAGCAAGTTCTTCAGAAAAAAACCCACTCCAAAAACCAACTTCTAGTTTCATAACATCATCTTAAGCTCCATTTTGTTAACAATTCAAAAACCGGAAAACTTATGCACTATGAATTAAAATTATACATAAAGAAAAAAATACAATGCTCCCAAAATGTATTAAGCTTAACTCTAAGTAATAATCCAAAAGAAAAGATATGAACTAAAAAAATGAGTAAACGAATCTTAACCAGTAACCTACCCGCAAGGAACTATGAAAAAAAATTTCACTGACTTCAGAAAGAAAGATCAGGAAAAAAACAAACAGAAAAAAAGTACTTGTCTGACATTTTAAATAATCAGATCGGATCTGAGGAAATCGAAATAATGGGGAGACTTTCAATAAATTTCTGAGCTTCTGTAACCGAGTTAAACCACATTTTGTCTCCAGTAGTGAGAATTATTTGGAGACGAGCTGGAAAACACAGAGAGGGCCAAAATCCGCGATGATAAAACTCTTTCATAACTCCTTTATACTTAGCACGCAGACTCAGAACTTGGGGCGTGTAATCCTCAACAATACGAATAGGCTGACCCTTGTATACCAACTTTCCTCTCCGACATGCTTCCATAATCAAAAGGTCTTTCACCTTACAGCAATGAAAACACAGAATTACTGGACGTGGTCTATGGCCCGACTCCGGCTTAGGCGCAAAGGTACGGTGAGCTCTGTCTAACTTGGATGGCGTCAGAAGTATATCATTCCCAAAAATCTCACAGAGTGAAGTGGCAAAAAACTCAACAGGAGATCCACATTCGATAGCCTCTGGCAAACCGAGGATTCGTAGATTATGATGTCTGCTCCAACCTTCCAGGTCAGTAACTTTGGATATTAACTTAGTGTTATGATCTCTCAAGCTGGAGCAAACGATTTCCAAGTCGTGAAAACGACGTTCTAAGTCGTCGGTAACGGACTCACGATGAGAAAGGCATGAGGCTCCAGTTTGGAATTAATTTGATCCAATTTTGATTCCAACGAACTGAAAGAAGACTTAAATTCAGACTTAAATTCGGATATTATATCTTGTCGGTACTGTTCCAAAGTGGAAACAATCTCGGCAGAGGAACCAGCCACAGGAACCTCTTTTTTCCCTGGTCTGGTGAACTTTGCAGCCATAGTAAGACAGGTATATTCACAGGCAGGAGGGAGAATAAAAAGTGTAACAATCTGGAGTAAAAAAAAGGAGAGAAGAAGAGTGGAGATAAGAAATAAAACTGAGCGACAGCTTTGGGCGACTAAGCCATCTTGACCGGAAGTCCAATATTATCCAAATATTATTGAAATATTAAATACACTACACTCCTTCCTGCTTACCTATAAACTCCGATTCAATACATAATGTATTGCTCTCTGTATACACATTATACTATACAACTACTATATAGATATCACAGCATAGTAAATTTTGAATTGTCCCTTTCAGGCCTAAATATTTAACTGCTGTTGAGGATTTCTTACTCTTTTGGGAGAATGTCTTTCTTGACAAGGAAGACATTGTGCTTAGCTGGTGAGCTTGTGGTGTGAAACAATCCCAGGTTCTGAGGACTCCTCTGTTGTGGTTGTAAGGGTTGACTCTGGATCAGCAGGAAGTGGTCTTGACAGCTGTGGGCACCTTTGTTCTATAACAGTTGACCCTGCTCTCCCCAACTAATCGACACAATCTCCACTGTGTAACAGATGGTCCAGTTCTGTCCATAAATTTTCCAAGTACCTACTTGAGATCACCTCTGTAGTCCTTTGCCAGATCTACTAATCCAGGAGTGAAACTTTGAACCTTCTTGTTTAAGGAGCCTTCAATTTGTCTCAGTTATCAGTCCTTCTGAGAACAGGTTTGAGCACGAATGCAAGGGATGATGCAGGAACAGCATGGCTGCTGAGTGTTTGGTTGTGGAGTGTGCTGCATTGTGATATACAAGGAGGAAATTGGCGAGCTTCTGAGTCAGCGTCAGTGAAGTGTGTTCAGCTGACATTTCTCAGTACATTGTTTAGATTCTGGATAAACCTTTCTGCCAAGCCATTTGTAGTATCAGTGCAGATGTAATATGTCTTATTCTATACACTTTCAGGAAAGAGTATTTTGCAACAAACTGTGGTCAATTGTCACTGACTGTGTGCTCTACAACACCAGTCTTTGAGAAGAGGCTTCTCAACCCATCAACAGTGTGCAGGGCTGCAGTAGATGCTACTGGGAACATTTCTGGCCAGTTTGTAGCTGCATCCGCTACTACCAAGAAATTTGTGCCCATGAATGAGCTGGAAAAATCCATATGAATCCTCTGCCAGGACAGTGAAGTGATCCCCAGGGATGGAGAGGTGCTGCTCATGGCATCTTCTGGGTATCTTGGCATCCCCAACAGTGCACGGCAAACTGTTCGATCTGCTTATTTACCTCAGGCCACCAGACAAAGCTTCGAGCCAACGCTTTCATTTTGACCGCACCCAGATGCCTGGCATGTAGCTCTTCCAACATTTTAGCTCACAGCTTGGGTGGTAGAACTCTCAATCCCCACATAAGCTGACCCCCAACAAGGCCAAGTTCATCCTGCCACAAGTGAAAATGGGAGAAGTGGAATTTCTGCTGCTCATTCAAGTCAATTTGAGTGGCCAAATAGACTTGGGACAGTGTGGGATCTTTTCTAGTTTCCCTTTGGATCATCTCTGCCTTAAAGGTGAGCCTTTTGATTTGTATTAAATAGAATAGATCAAGAGGAGTGTTCTTGTAAATTTTTCAGGTATTTCCTTTTTCCAAGAGTAAACAGGACAATATATCATTTCCATGATCAGTTGTCCTCTTGAGTTTAATCTTGTAATTTAGACTTCCAGGAAACAGAGTACGTTTCTGCATCTCAGGTGCTACTGTAGTGGAATACACTTCTGTGAACTGAAAATGGACAAGTGTGGTTGTTGATCAGTAATGAGGGTAAACTCTCTCCCACACAAGTACTGGCTGAGACGTTTTACACCCTAAACCAGATCCAAGGCCTCTCTATCAATCTGTGCTTCTCTGCAGTGGTAAGAGAATGTGATGCAAAGGCTATGGGCCCTTCAGTTCCATCACTCATAACATGTGACATAACTGCACCTATACCATAAGGTGAAGCGTCACAGGTAAGCTTCACTGGATGGTGTGGATCATAACGTGTGAGTACAGTGTCTGATGTCACCATTCCCTTTACCTTTTTGAAAACCACCCCACATTGCTTTGTCTATTGTCATTTCTTTCTGATCTGTAGTAATGAGTTCAAGGGGTGGAGCACAGTAGCCAGGTTTGGCAGGAACTTGTTATAGTAATTACAAATCCAAAACAGGATCACAACTGTGGCCCGTCCTTTGGCCTTGGAGCAGCCACAACTGCTTGAATTTTCTCAGCACTCTTTTGCAATTCTTGTGCACCAAAGCTATGACCACAGTGAGTGATGCTTGGTTTAAAGAATTCACACTTGTTGCATCATACTCTAAGTCAATAATTTTCGAATCATTTTAACACTGTCTTGAGATTTTGGAGATGTTCCTTGTCACCCTCACCAGTAACAATGTTGTCATCCAGGTAACACTGATTTCCTGGGCAGCCTTGCAGCACCTGGTTCATAGCTTTCTGTCAGAGTGAAAGTTTAGATGCTACTCCAAAAGTAAGCCTATTATAGTGATAAAGCCCTTTGTGAGTGTTTATGGTGAGAAACACTTTGGACTCTTCTTCCATCTCCATCTGTAGGTAGGCCTCAGCTAAGTCCACATTGCTGAAGTGTAATCGTCCAGAAAGGTTTGCAAAGATATCCTCTATTCAGGGCAGAGGATATCAATCTACTTTCATTCCTGGGTTGATGGTGGCGTTAGAACCACCACAGATCCTGACAGACCGATCTTTCTTGCCTACTGCGACCATTGGCATTGCCCATGGGCTCTAATCAACCTTGGAAAGAATCCCAAACATGAGAAAATGCCCTCTTCTCATTATTACCATCAGGTAGGAAGTACAGGACCCTGAAGACCTGCACTGAATATTTTAGGAACAGCTTCTTTCCCTCCACCACCAGATTTCTGAATGGTCCACAGGCTCATGGACACAACCTCACTCTTCCTCTTTTGCACTTCCTTAGTTTTCTTTATGCCTTGCAATGTATTGCTGCCATAAAGCAACAAATTTCACAACATATGTCAGCAATAATAAACTGATTCTGATCCTCATAGTCACACATAAATTATGCACATAAAATCAGCCTCACTCACTTATGGTAATGTGATCACCAAGCTTAATTGATAGGAGAATTATTAAATCATGTTCATGCTGGATTGTTATATTCAGCCTTTATCACTAGTATATTTTCACAAACCTAAGTTCCGCTTCCATTTGTCTTAAGAAATGGAGTCTGATCAATCTAGGTATGCAATTTAACAATGAATGCAGTACTCAGAGATCTATTCTAAATTTAACAATGAATGAAGTACTCAGAGATCTATTCTAACTGCTCTAGATGTAATTTGAGCCACATCGTGTTTCCACTGATTCCTCATATTTAAGTCATGCCTACATGAAAGTGTGTCCAAGGAAAAGTGTTGAGACCTCGAGACCATGAGACAAGTTTGTTTCTTGAACTGATTCACCCCTGCCCTAATATGTACTAAGGTGGGCTTTGGAGTTGGGGGTTGGAGTGAGGAATGTGTTTTGTATTTCTAGGTAGACATTGCTGTTAAAATCAATGTGGACAGCAACTTCGATGAAGGATACTTTGGCTTTAGAATGGCAAAATAATAATGAGCAGATGGAACAGATGATTGCCCAATAAGTCTATTTATACAAATGTCCTGCTTTACTTTCATGACTAGAGAAATGTGATTCAAAATGTCATTCATTCTCTGTGTCAGGCTACACCAAATATCCAAGAGGAGCTATACATTTATATTATTTTTACTCCCTTCTTTGCATTATATATCACATCAGCCATTTGATCATGGCTCATTTATTATACCTCTCATCCCCATTCTCCTTCCTTCTCCCCATAACCTTTAATATACTTACTAATCAAGAATCCATCAACCTTCACATTAAATATACCCAATGACTTGGCCTCCGCAGATGTCTCTGATAATGAATTCCACAGATTCACCACTCTCTTGCTAAAGAAATCCCACCTGATCTCCATTCTAAATGGACATCCTTCTATTCTGTTGCAATGCTCTCTGGTCTCTGTTGGTAGCATGCCCTCCACATCCACTCCATAAAGCCTTTCAGTATTCAATAGGTTTCAATGAAATCTCACCTTTATTTTTCTAAACTCCAGTGAGTGCAGGCCCAGACCATCAAATGCTCTTCATATGCTAATTCTTTCATTCCTGAGATCATTCCATAAAGTGATACCTTATAGATTGTATGCTCTTAAAGCGTCACGATATGGACATATTCAATTCAATTCAGTTTAATTCACTTTATTTTTCGTGAGGAACTTTGTTTGTGTAGTGGTAAGGACAACATCACAAAAGCTTAAGGTGTACAACACCACACTATATACAGTTAAGCACAATATAAAATACTCACAATAGATAATAAATACTAAGAATTAATGTATGTGAGTTAAAATACAAATACACATAATAAAGCTGACTGTTTTTATTGTATATTCAAAATTGGGTGTTGAGGAGGTGAATGGAGGAAGGCACAAAACTGGTTAAGGTTCTTCTGGTGCAGATGGGCAGGGAGCTGTAGCAGCATCCAGATGGCATGAGACTGTAATATGTGTGAAGTGTATGTATAATGTCCTCTACTATTTGTTGAGCTTCTTTTTTGTCCATCTCTTATGGGTGCTGCTGGTGATTCTTGTTCCTGGCCAATGGTTTTACTACTTATTCTGACAATTCTGCTGAGTGGGTTGAGGTTGATCGTACTCATTACTCTGAACCATGCCATCATGTTGTAGGTTAATGTTGATTCAATGAAGCATTTATAAAATGTCTGGAAAATCAATGGCTGGACCTGAAGTTTCAGCATCTTCCTAAGGAAAACTAGTCATTATTGGCACTGGGAGAGTATCATCCCACCATTGGTCTTAAAGGTGTTTTTGTTGTCTATAGTTGTGCCGAGGTACTTGTATTCTCCAACACGCTCTATTGACTGGCCACTTACTTTCAGGGTTGGGACAGCGTGCTGTTGTTTTCTAAAATACACTACCATTTCCTTAGTTTTACTGGGGTTCAGGTCCAGATAGTTGTTTGTGCACCATCCAGCAAATTTGTTGATTCCCTCAACGATGCTGTCATCAGAGTTGGTAGTGTCAATGACGACTGTGTCATCTGAGTACTTGACGTACTGCATGCCTGAGCGTGAGCTTCTGCAGTCGTCTGTGTACAGTGTGAACAAGACTGGTGAGATAACTGGGCCCTGTGCTGCTCCAGTTGGAATTTGCCTGTTGGTGCTCATATAACCATTATATCTCACTCCTTGATGTCTGTGTATATAAGCTATATTATGTATTCATTATACTCATTGTGTTTTTAATTAGTATTGTGTTCTTTATCTTTTGTGTTTTTGTTGTGCTGCAACAGATCCAGAGTAACAATTATTTTGTTCTCCTTTCCACTTATGTATAGGAAATAACATTAAACAATCTTAAATCTTGAACCTCAAAACCTTCCTTTGGATCCTCTCCCATGCCAGCACATCCTTTCAAGATATGGGGCTGAAAAATACTCCAAATATGCTATACATCATATCTGACATGTTTGTTTTGCACAACATAAATAGTAAATATGTCTTTATATTATGTTCAAAATATTACTGGTATTTTTCTCAAAGACATTTAAATTCCTAAACATTGCTGTATTAATTTCCCTACTATCTGCATTTGTGAAAATGTAGATAGATTTTAGGCAAGAGCTATTCTAATATTACAAATGCAAAGAGCTATACTCTGCCCTTCCATGCTGTGATATCTGTATTAGCTTCACATTGGACTCATTCCATTCCACTGTCTAATATCCCAAATCTGTGAATTCAAACCAAGTTTATCAAAATAGTCTCCAGTATCAACCTTTAATTGATTGCTGCAGTCAAAATACTTTGGTTATCTTGTGAGTTCTATGCAAAAGGAAAAAATAAATCGGTAACATAATCTACTAGGGATATGGGTGATCACCAAATGTACAATAGAAGTTGATTTTTTTTTCCTCTGTATATAACCTGTAGCTGATGGCTATTAAAAATGACATTTTCCAGGATTAAGCCTGCACAGTTGTCTAATTACTTGACAAGTTCAATTAAAATCAGTGCCATAATTTTGAAAATTCACAACAATAAATCTATTTAGTATAAATGTGTCAAGCAGTTTCACACTAATTTATTTTAATAGTATATCAGGCAGTTGACATCACAATTGAATGACGAACATTATGGTGTTAAGTTTAGTGTGCTTACATTATTAAATTTGGTTTTCACAAAGCTAATGATTTTCAGGAATCAGATGTGATTAGCCTTTTGTTGGATATATTAAGAATTCTGCTGTTTTGATTCTCTTGTACCTGTATGCTCTCATGCTCAGTCCTGTGGTTAGCAAACAGCTAATTATGCATGACCCAATGGGCTCATTAATCAAAAACAGGAACCCAGCTGCATTACTACCTGAATAAATCATGCCCATTTCAAGTAGCTTATGTTAGATTTTATTATGCAGAATGCTGGTGCTCCCATACACGAGAGAGTGGGAGCACTTTAATAATGATCGTTCTTCCTGAGCTGTATAGATTTCAATTCCCATTATGACGTGTTGGTTCATGGCCTCCTCTTTTGTCAAGATGAGACCACCCTCAGGGTGAAGAAGCAACACCTTATATTCTGTCTGGGTAGCCTCCAACCTGATGGCATGAATATCGATTTCTCCTTCCAATAAAAAAAATTCCCTTCCTCTCCCTACTTACTCTATTTCCCACTCTGTCCCCTTCCCTCCTCTCATCTGCCTATCACTTCTTCCTGGGTCAATGCCTCCTTCTCTTTCTCCTATGGTCTACTCTCCTCTCCTATCAGATTACTTCCTCTCCAGCCATTTACCTGTTCCACACACCAAGCCTTGCCTATCACCTTCCAGCTAGCCTCCTTCCCCTCCTCCCACCTTTTTATTCTGGTGTCTTCCCCCTTCCTTTTCAGTCCCGAAGAAGGGTCTCAGCCTGAAACAGTGAGTGTTTATTCATAGGTGCTGCCTGACCTGCTGATTCCTCTAGCATTTGATGTGTGTTGCTTTGGATTTCCAGCGTCTGCAGACTTTCTCGTGTTTAGATATAATTTAAGATTATTTTTGAATCAGAAATGTTTTAAGTAAATGGAGTACATGTTTAGAAAGGAGGGTCGTGGAGGATGAAGCTGTGTATTTAAGACTGAACCTCTTTAGTGATATCAATGAGCCTTGGAAACAACCTGCACTCATACAAGCAACATTCAGATGGCAACTAACTATTACAAATCAGTTAGATATGCAATCATTTTTCTGTTAGTGTGGCATTCCAAAGCAATTCAATGATTTAAAAATACATGCCATTGAAACAAAAATAAATTAAGTAGTCAAGCAAACCCTTGCAAGGATGGTAATATTTCTGATTCAGATTATCGTTGTTTGCTTACATAAAAATCAATGCACAGTGGGATTTCTTTTGTGAGAACAATAAAAAGGCTTATGTAATTTATCTGATTCTCATGAGTACCATTCTAGTGTTTATGATCTTTAGCACAACATTTGATATATTGTAGCCTTGAGGTATCAAAGTTGATTAAAATGGAGTTTATCACAATGATAGTTGAATTGGGGCATCTTTTAATATATTCACTTCCACATTAACTATTATTTTTCCATTACATATGTTATGCTTTGTTGCTTAATTTCATTCATTGTATGAGTTATTTTATATTGTATTTCCCTTCACATTTGTTTGAGCACATTAAGAGATGCCACATCTTAGTGAGTAATGCCGACACCCTAGTGATGAGGTGCAAGAGTCTGATTTTGCCCAGGGTGTTCTAAATTAACCAATAGTATCAAATAGCCCATTGTCACCCTGCCCAAATATATTACTGACCTAAGTCAATGCAAAAGTAAACTATTGGAGTGCATAATGGTTATAAAGGTCTTCTCCAGTCCATGCACCCACAAAGAGGCTCACAATCAGAGTCAGACATACTCTCCAGCCCAAACAAATTTCTGGAGAATTTCACTTTCAGGCATTAGGTAGGTGGGGTTGAGCCCATGATAGAGTAGACTGTATATTGCCAATAAGACACTCCTTGTATTAATACTAAGGATGGAAGGCTGGAATGTAAGAAGCTTCAAAGCAACTTACACTGCCCAAGTGGGATTCGTGGAGCAGCATGACGTTGCTGATTGTGTGTGTCGTTCACCCAATGAATGCATCTGAAGCTTCATATTCAACTTTACAGCTATTGATGACATAAGTAAGACTATCGATGGGATACTGTGTACTTTCCTGGCCATCCTACAAAAGGATCCTATCATTAAACTGAAGAAGGTGCAAAAATATTTATGAGGAATTGAATTGACTTTGTTTCTTACATCCTTCACGTACATTAGGAGTAAAAATCTTTACATTATATCTCCATCTAAATGTGCAATGTTCAATCATAGTAATTTATAATAATTTATAATAATTAGAACAGTCAATGTAATATAGAGTACACTCAAATCACGTGAGTTCATCAGTCTGATGGCCTGGTGGAGGAAGCTAACCCAGAGCCTGTTGGTCCTGGCTTTTATGCTGCAGTACTGCTTCCCGGATGGTAGCAGCTGAAATAGATTGTGATTGGGATGGCTTGGGCCCCCAATGATCCTACATACCTGACCTTGTAAATGTCCTGAATCATGGGAAGTTCACAACTACAGATGCGCTGGGCCGTCCACACCACACTCTGCAAAGTTCTGCGATTAAGGGTGGTACAGTTCCCATACCAGGCAGTGATGCAGCCAGTCAGGATGCTCTCATTTGTGCCTCTGCATAAAGTTCTTGGGATTTGGGGGCCCATACCAAGCTTCCTCAACCGTCTGAGGTGAAAGAGGTGTTGTTGTGCCTTTTTCACCACACAGCTGGTGTGTACAGACCATGTGAGGTCCCCGGAAATGTGGATGCCAAGGAACTTGAAGCCGTTTACCCTCTCAACCCCAGATCCATTGATGTTAATAGGGCTCAGCCCATCTACATTCCTCCTGTAATCCATAACCAGCTTCTTTGCTTTTGTGACATTGAGGAAGAGGTTGTTTTCTTGACACCACTGTGTCAAGGAGGTTACAAGGAGAGGTTGGATAAGCTTGGGATTTTTTTTACCCCTGGAGTGTAGAAAGTTGATGGGTGAGCCTATAGAGGTTAATAAAATCTTGAGGAGTATTAATAATGTGAATAGTCAAAGTCTTTTCTCCAAGGTAGGGGAGTCCAAAACAAGAGGCTTAAAATGAGAAGTGAAAGATTTAAAAAGAAACTGAAGGGGCAACTTATGCACACAGAAGGTGATTAGTATATGGAACGAGGTGCCAGAAGAAGTGGCTGAGTCGGCTACAACTACACCATTTAAAAGATATTTTTTCAGTTACATTGTGTTATGTACCAGCAGCAATAGATATGAAATTAAGTCTGCTTTTTATAGATAAACAACAAAATTTATTAACCTTTACTCAAAAACATAGAAAAGTAAATAAACAACCAACTTAAACAGAAGTTAACAGTGTTAGGCGTCTTTAGCTATCAAACAGTCGAAATTAGAGACAATTCTTAATAGATCTTACTCAAGCACAGTCTTAAAGTGGTAGTTTAAGAAGTCCAAATGGTTCATGAAATAAGTGAGAGGAGAGACTTCCTGAAGAAACAATGAAACAATTGACGCCAATCCTAGCCGAGAAGTATCTTTTCTGAAGAGTGAGTTTTCCCAAAGTAACTGACCTTTCGCCGAAGTGGTCACCACAGAACACCCAAACCATGTAAGGGTTAACAAAAGTGCATGCCAAGTATGGATTGAACCCAGTGTCAGTCACACCCGAAATACACCGAATGCTGCTAATTAACCCCAATCCTTTGGGTTCGTTCAAAGCCTGCAATCTTCACTCTCTCTCTTTTTTCTCTCTCTCTCCTTCTATGATTGTGTAACCACCCACTGTAACTCCCCAACAAAGCGACTCCCAACAATCGGTGGTCCCCCTTTTCATACCAGTGGGATATGCCATCATGTGATGCACACAGGTAACAAAGTTATGGGACACTCACGGGAATCGATACTGTGGACAGGTAACACCTCCCCCTAAGAAAAGAAAAATTTATTCTATCAAGAGCAAAATTTTAGCTACAATTTACAAAATATATATAGGCATCCGTTAGTCTCATGAGACCATGGATTTATGCCTTGAAAGGTTTCCAGGGCGCAGGCCTGGGCAAGGTGGTATGGAAGACCGGCAGTTGCCCGTGATACAAGTCTCCCCTCTTCACACCACTGATGTTGTCCAAGGGAAAGGCACTAGGGCCGATACAGTTTTGCACCGATGTTATTGCAGAGCAATGTGTGGTTAAGTGCCTTGCTCAAGAACACAACACACTGTCTCAACTGAGGCTCGAACTAGCGACCTTCAGACCACTAGACTGATGTCTTAACCACTTGGCCACGAGCCAACACTTACAAAATATACAAGTATTTAAAATCCACAAAATGCCCAATACACATACAGTTATCATACGGCACTCTACAAACTAATATAGCATATGGCAGGAGTGTATACAAATATCAAAATTCCACTCCATTAATAAATAAAAATTACATTGCAAGTTCAATATCTGAACAGACAGTGGGCACTTACATTATCTTGGCCTTTAATGTGAGTTATTAAGAGATTATATTCTTGCAAAATCAAACTTCAATTGAACAACATTCTATTTTTGTTTTTTAGTTTACTCAAAAATACCTATGAGTTATGATCGGTGTAAAGCACGAGTGGTTTCTGAGTTGCGCAAACATACACATCAAAATGTTGCAGAGCCAAAATAAGGGATAATAATTCCTTTTCTATGATTAAGTAATTTCTTTGATGCCCATTAAATTTCTTGGAAAAGTAAGCCACAGGATTGTCAACATCATCATAATTTTCCATTTGCAGTAACACTGCTCCTGCAGCCTCGTCACTGGCATTCACAGCTAGGGAAAAAGGCTTTGAAAAGTCAGGTGACCTGAGCACAGGTTGGTGACATAGGATAGCTTTCAATTTATCAAATACAACCTGACAAGGTTCCTTCCAAACAAACTTCTCACCTTTCTTCAGGAGGTTAGTTAATGGAAGGGCAATCTCAGCAAAGTTCTTACAGAACTTGCACTAATATACTACTATTCCCAAGAATCTTTTGAGGGCCATTTTACTGGTTGGAGTGGGAAACTCTAAAATTGCCTGAACATTTGCCTGAACAGGAGCCAACCTGCCTTGACTCACAACGTAACCAAGATAGGTCACAGTGGCATGTTCAAATACACTTCTAGCTATGTTAACAGTTAGGTTGGCTTCTGAAAGCCTTTCAAACAGCCTTTTCACTGCAGAGATATGTGCTTCCCAAGTGTCATTCCCTGTCACTAAATCATCAATACAGGCATCTGTATGTCTTAACCCTTGAATTACTGAATTAATTGGAGGGAGGAGAAGATGGTGGCACGACGCCGCTCGCAATGGCCACTCCGTTGGTGATGTCTGTTATTTATCAAGTAGGGTGCCGTGCACAATCCTGATTTGATGGAGATGGACGTGAGAGCACGGAGAAACATCTGGGGAAATTTCTGAAATGCTTGCTTTGCTGCTGCTGCCACTGTGTGATCCAGGATCTCCGGAGGGGAAGGCCCCGAGTCCTCGGCTTTGCTTGTTGCTCGGCAGCCGGGGTGGAGTCAAAGCACTCGGCAGAGGATGGTGCTCGGAGAGGCTGTGTCGGAGGGCTGGTTGGAAGCTCAAAGTTTTCGGACGGACTCAGAGTCGGCTGCGGTCGGGTGCTTCCAATGGTGCTGCATCGGCAAGTTTGCGGTGCTTGGAGGTTCATGGCAGGGAGAGTTTCTCCCTTCTGCTGCCTGTGTGAGATGATGAGACTATCGGGACTTTGAGACTGTTTTTTACCATGCCCATGGTCTGCTCTTTATCAAATTATGGTATTGCTTTGCACCGTTGTAACTATATGTTGTAATTAAGTGGTTTTGTCAATTTTAGTCTTGGTTTGTCCTGTGTTTCTTGTGATAGCATTCTGGAGGAACACTGTATCATTTTTTAATGCATACATTTCTAAATGATAATAAACGAGATGTCATAAGGAGGTGGCTGGGAACGGACTCAAGTGCAAGACACAGACACTGAAGGACTAGGGACAGGACTAGGATACAGGGTGAGATCAAGGACATGGACCTGAAAACCGGGAACCCGGAACAGGACTGGACAAGAGAACTAGGAGCCCGGGCTTGGACTCCGAGCCAGAGACTGGACAAGGACCCAGTATCTGGGTCTTGCCTCTGGCTCGGACCCCAGAACTAGGCAAGGACGAGGCTTGGCTGGCAGACAGGACGAGGCTGGAGTCTTCAGGCTTGAGGCTAGATGCTAGGGACAAGAGACGAGGCTTGGCAGGAGGCAGGGGTCTTCAGGATTGAGGCTAGAGGCTAGAGACTTGAGGCATGGCTTGGCAGGAGGCAGGAGGCAGGAGGCTGGAGTCTTCAGGCTTGACGCTAGAGGCTAGAGACTTGAGGTGAGGCTTGGCAGGAGGCAGGAAGCTGGAGTCTTCAGGCTTGAGGCTAGGCAGGCTCCTCCTGGGCAGGGCGTGGTTCACCTGGGCAGGGTGCGGTACTCCTGGGCAGGGCGCGGTACTCCTGGGCAGGGCGTGGATCACCACCTGACGGAGGCATGGAACAGGAAGGGACAGAACAAACCGCAGGTAATGGCAAGACGGCCTGGCTTACCTGATGGAGGCAAGAGACAGGAAAGGACAGAACCAACTGCAAGTGATGGAAGATGGCCTGGCTTACCTGGGCAGAGGCAAGGGACAGGGAGGGTGCTAGGTACAGGGTGGCTCCAGTACAAGACTGCAGGTGAGATGAGGCGAGAGTTACCAGCAAGACAAGGCAAGGCTTCAGGCAATGGAAGGTGAGACGTGAACTTCAGGTGAGGCGAGAGTTACCGTCAAGACAAGGCAAGGCTTCAGGCGAGGAAACAGGGGGCAGGGGAAGAGATACGAGGAGTAGGACAAGAACAATCTAGCAGCCACGCCTTGGTCTCTGAAGGTATTTATGCAGCCAGCCCCAACAAGCATCGGCTGCCTCAATTAGAGCTCAACAAGAACAGAAACAGGGTAGACAGGAAAATCCAGATCAAGGGTCGATGGACCGGACCGTGAACCGGAATACAGACTTCACAGACCAGACCATGACAGTACCCGCTTCCCTCTACGGAAGCCTCCTGGCAACCAAACAGGGTATCCAGACTATGGACAACCTGGGTGGGTGGGAGGGTATTTAACAGAAAGGAACCCCGGGTGGAAAGAGGAAAATGACAATGTCCGTGTCGCTGGGTCCATGGTTGGCTAGATCGTTCTGTCATAAGGAGGGAGGTGGGAACAGACCCAAGTGCAAGACACAGACACTGAAGGACTAGGGGCAGGACTAAGATACAGGGTGAGAGCAAGGACATGGACAGGAAAACCGGGAACCCGGAACAGGACTGGACAAGAGAGCTAGGAGCCCGGGCTTGGACTCTGAGCCAGAGACTGGACAAGGACCCAGTATCTGGGTCTTGCCTCTGGCTGGGACCCCAGAACTAGGCAAGGACGAGGCTTGGCTGGCAGGCAGGACAAAGCTGGAGTCTTCAGGCTTGAGGCTAAAGACTTGACGGGCTTGGCAGGAGGCAGGAGGCTGGAGTTTTCAGGCTTGAGGCTAGAGGCTAGAGACTAGAGGCGAGGCTTGGCAGGAGGCAGGAGGCTAGAGTCTTCAGGCTTGAGGCTAGAGACTTGACGAGGCTTGGCAGGAGGCAGGAGGCTAGAGTCTTCAGGCTTGAGGCTAGAGACTTGACGAGGCTTGGCAGGAGGCAGGAGGCTGGAGTTTTCAGTCTTGAGGCTAGAGGCTAGAGACTAGAGGTGAGGTTTGGCAGGAGGCAGGAGGCTGGAGTCTTCAGGCTTGAGGCTAGAGGCTGGAGGCTGGAGGTGAGGCTTGGCAGAAGGCAGGAGGCTGGAATCTTGAGGCTTGAGGCTAGAGGCTGGAGGCGAGGCTTGGCAGGAGGCAGGAGGCTGGAGTCTTCAGGCTTGAGGCTAGGGACGAGGCTTGGCAGGAGACAGGAAGATGGAGTCTTCAGGCTTGAGGCTAGGCGGGAGGATGGAGTCTTCAGACTTGAGGCTAGGGGCGAGGCTTGACAGGAGGCAGGAGGATGGAGTCTTCAGGCTTGAGGCTAAAGACTTGACGGGCTTGGCAGGAGGCAGGAGGCTGGAGTTTTCAGGCTTGAGGCTAGAGGCTAGAGACTAGAGGCGAGGCTTGGCAGGAGGCAGGAGGCTAGAGTCTTCAGGCTTGAGGCTAGAGACTTGACGAGGCTTGGCAGGAGGCAGGAGGCTAGAGTCTTCAGGCTTGAGGCTAGAGACTTGACGAGGCTTGGCAGGAGGCAGGAGGCTGGAGTTTTCAGTCTTGAGGCTAGAGGCTAGAGACTAGAGGTGAGGTTTGGCAGGAGGCAGGAGGCTGGAGTCTTCAGGCTTGAGGCTAGAGGCTGGAGGCTGGAGGTGAGGCTTGGCAGAAGGCAGGAGGCTGGAATCTTGAGGCTTGAGGCTAGAGGCTGGAGGCGAGGCTTGGCAGGAGGCAGGAGGCTGGAGTCTTCAGGCTTGAGGCTAGGGACGAGGCTTGGCAGGAGACAGGAAGATGGAGTCTTCAGGCTTGAGGCTAGGCGGGAGGATGGAGTCTTCAGACTTGAGGCTAGGGGCGAGGCTTGACAGGAGGCAGGAGGATGGAGTCTTCAGGCTTGAGGCTAGAGGCTAGAGACGAGGCTTGGCAGGAGACAGGAGGCTGGAGTCTTCAGGCTTGAGGCTAGGCAGGAGGCTGGAGTCTTCAGGCTTGAGGGTAGGCAGGCTCCTCCTGGGCAGGGCACGGTTCACCTGGGCAGGGCGTGGTACTCCTGAGCAGGTTGCGGTACTCCTGGGCAGGGCGCGGATCACCACCCAACGGAGGCATGGAACAGGAAGGGACAGAACCAACTGCAGGTAACGGCAGGACAGCCTGGCTTACCCGACGGAGGCAAGGGACAGGAAGGGACAGAACCAACCACAGGTAACAGCAAGACGGCCTGGCTTATCTGGGCGGAGGTATTGGACAGGAAGGGAGCTAGGTACCGGGTGGCTCCAGGACAAGACTGCAGGCAAGACGAGGTGAGAGTTACCGGCAAGACAAGGCAAGGCTTGTGGCAAAGCAAGGCGAGACGAGAACTTCAGGCGAGGCGAGAGTTACCGGCAAGACAAGGCAGGGTTCATGCGAGGAAACAGAAGGCAGAGGAAGGGATACAAGGAGTAAGGACAAGAACAATCCAGCAGCCACACTTTGGTCTCTGAAGGTATTTATGCAGCCAGCCCCAACGAGCATCAGCTGCCTCAATTAGAGCTCAACAAGAACAGAAACGGGGTAGCCAGAAAAACCTGGAGCAAGGGTCGATGGACCAGACCGTGATCCGGAATACGGACTTCACAGACCGGACCATGACACGAGGACTGAGTGTCCTCATAATCTAATCTAATCTAATCATTCTCTGGAAGGTTCATGGAGCACTCTTCATTCCCAATGGCGGAACATTGTATTCATATAACCCAGATGGCGTTACAAATGCAGAAATGTCTCTACATTTATCTGTCAATGGAACACACCAATACCCTTTTAACAGGTCAATCTTTGTAAGAAACTTAGCTTTTCCAAACTTGTCCACACCATCATCTACCCTAGGGATTGGATACACATTTGTTTTTGTTACAGCATTCACCTTTCTGTAATCAGTACAGAACTGAATACTACCATCCGGTTTAGGCACCATGACACAAGGTGAACTCCAACCCAAAGTAGAAGGTCTAATAATATCATTTTCAAACATATACTTAATTTCTTGTTTGGCTCGTGTACATTTTTCCACGTTCATTCGATATGGATGTTGCTTTATGGGTTTGGCATTTCCAACATCTACATTATGTAAGGCTACTGTGGTTCTTTTTGGAATGCCTGGAAATAAATCCCTCAATTTCATAATTAACTGCTTCATTTGCTGTTGCTGCTGTGGCTGTAGATGAGCCAATTTCTCATCAATATTTTCCAAAAATGTCAAATTTGCTAGTCTGGTAGAAATAATGTTCAGTTTAAAATAAGCCTTAGATGGATCAACTACCAAATTCCCAGGGAGGTCAAAATCCTTTTTATTGAAAACAACAGTCATAGCCGCGGACTGTTTTTCATAATACGGTTTTATCATGTTTACACGACAAAGCTGCATTGGCCTTTGTCGATCTGGTGTTTTTACCACATAGTCCACATTATTAACTTTAGATATAATCTTGTAAGAACTATGAAATTTAGCTTGAAAAGGGTTCATTTGCACAGGGAAAAGAACCAACACATTATGTCCTGGCTTGAATGACCTCATTCTAGCTTCCTTGCCATACCAAGTTTTCATTCTTTCCTGAGCAGATTTTAAATTTTCCCTTGCTAAACTGCAAGATTTTTGCAATCTCTCCTTAAATGTTAAGACATAATCCAGCAAATTAGTGTGTAGTTCTTTTTCATCCCACTGTTCTTTTAACAATGCTAAAGGTCCTCGGACTCTGTGCCCAAACACAAGTTCAAAGGGACGAAAGCCTAGGGACTCCTGCACTGACTCCTGTACTGCAAGCAAAAGCAAATGAACTCCCTCACCCCAATCCTTCTCATTTTCAACTCAAAACAGCCTAATCATGATTTTGAGGGTAGAATGGAACCTTTTTAAGGCCCCTTGTGATTTTTGATGGTACGCAGATGATATAATCTGTTTGGCTCCCAGTTTATAAACTACCTGC
Source organism: Mobula hypostoma (assembly GCF_963921235.1). Taxonomy (NCBI): domain Eukaryota; kingdom Metazoa; phylum Chordata; class Chondrichthyes; order Myliobatiformes; family Myliobatidae; genus Mobula; species Mobula hypostoma. The sequence continues at coordinate 19,590,708 of NC_086118.1, read as the reverse complement.
TGGAAAAATCCAGACATAAAATAACTTACTTGATCAGACTGGATTTCTTTTGGCATCCCAAATAAAGTAAAAAAACTTTATGAGAGCCTTCGACACAGTTTTAGCTTTTACATTCCTGAGAGATATTGCTTCTGGAAATCTAGATGCTGTACACATGATGGTCAGCAAATATTAATGGCCAGCTTTAGTTTTTGGCAATGGGCCAACACAATCCACAATACCTTTAGAAAACGGTTCACCAAATGCAGGAATAGGTTGCAATGGGGCCACTGAGGTGACTTGATTAGGTTTGCCCACAACCTGACAAGTGTGACAAGTTTGGCAAAATGTCGCCATATCTTTCCTCAACCCAGGCCAGAAGAAGTGTTTAAAAACCTTGTTCACAGTTTTATTCACACCAAGATGGCCACCCAAGAGCATATTATGAGCCAAAGTTAAAATCTCATTCCTATAGACTTCAGGAACTACTACCTAGTGAACATCTGCTCAATCCTCACTAGCAGGAATCTCCACTTCCTCATTAACACTCCACTCTTGAAATAATACCCTACTAGCACCTTCTCAATCTCATTATTTTGGAGAGCTTTTCCTCTTAAGGTGGTAATCTTAGGGTCTCTGCTCTGCTCCACTATAATCTCCTTCCTAGACAGAGACAAGTCTTTATGGTCAGACTTACTGCAAAGCTCTTGATCAAACAATGAAGGTAGAAAAGTTACTGACAAATCATCAAAATCTGAATCCCGATTTGAACTGTCATGGGTAGCAGACCCATGCTGCAGAGAACCACCTGCCTTGGCAGACTTTTTGGCCATAGCTCGGGTTACTGCATGGGAGGGATGCATGTTGGAATCCATCTTTGGATCATCAGTGATTGGCTTAGTTGTCAGCTGCACTGCTGTAACAACTTTTCCACCTGCTAGGTCGTTCTCTAACAATAAAGAATCAACATCCACTGGTAATCTGGGACGTAGTCCTATTTTAACAGATCCAGAAACTAACCCTGACTTTAAAACTACTTTGTCTAGAGGTAAAGACATAAGGTGGCCTCCAATACCTCATATAAGATTTACCTCATCAATGGCAGACTCATCACTAAACGCCAGAACACTATCTAACATAGTGACTGAGAAGCCCCAGTATCCCGAAGATTTTTTATGGGTAGTTGGGTGGACATTTCATTCACGGAAACAATTCCCTCTGACATAAAATGATCAAATCCCTTCCTAACTTGGTCAGACCCTGACAGAGCCTCCTTTGAACGTCCCGAACCCTGTGGGTTTATGGGTTTTTCAAAGTGTTGCACACAGGTATCTGGAACTGCCTCCTTTTCCTTCTTCTTCAGATGGAAACAGTTAGCCATAACATGACCAGATTTCCTACAATAGTGACAAATAGGGCCAAAATGTTTTCCTTCACTTGCTTCCCTTCATCCTTATCTCTATCACTAGCTTCCAATTTAATTTCTGGTTTACACTGGCTATCCATGCTACTCTTTTGGAAAGCTTTACTCAGAGTTAACTTACTCTTGTGGGTTGGAGCAAACTCATCTGCTAATTTAGCAGACTCTTGCAACGTGGCAATGTCCTTCTCATCCAAGTATGCCTTTACATCATTAGGGATGCACCTTTTAAATTCTTCTATTAAAACCAACTCTTTCAAGTTGTCATACTCTCCTTCACATTTTTAGAGGTGCACCAGTGCTCAAAACACACAGATTTGTCATAGGCAAATTCTACATAAGTCTGGTTCACAGATTTCTTCAGGCTTCTAAATCTTTGTCTATAAGCTTCTGGAACCAATTCATAAGCTTTAAGTATAACCTGCTTGACAGTATCGTAATCAGCTGCCTGTTCACTGGTTAAGGCCATATAAACCTGTTGTGCTTTACCTTTAATTACACTTTGTAAAAGAACAAGCCAACCCTCTTTCGGCCATGGTGAACTCCGAGCAAGTTTTTGAAAATGTTCGAAGTATTTATCAACTTCTGCCTCATTAAATGGAGGAACCAACTTAACTTCCTGACTAGCAACAAATGGTACAACCGGTTTCCTCGAACCAGCTTGCTTCTCGAGCCTTAACCTCTGTATCGTTAGCTCAAATTGCCTTTGTTTTTCTGCAGCTTCTCTCTCTTTATCTCTTTCCCTTTCTGCCACCTCTACTTTAAATCTTTCTGACTTCATTTGTTCCAGTTGTAGCTGCATCTCAAGTTTATTTACAGGAAACTTCTCTAACACCTCTTCATCAAACACTTTAGTAGCTGTATAGTGCTCAGCTATTTTCCTCTGAATCATTAGCTTTGTCATAGCCAGCCTTTATGTCAGTAAGCTCCAGCTGTTTAGCAGTTTCCAACACCTCACCCTTTTTCACTTTCTCTAATGCCGCAGGGGTTGATGATTACAGAAAGTCCCTAACATCCATTACTGCTGATTTCCACACACAAACCAATCAAACAAAAGGAATCGGGTATGTCCCTTTCTCCAATTAATAAGCTCTAAATTTGTTCACATCCGGACGAGCCCCCAATTTTTATGTTATGTACCAGCAACAATAGAAATGAAATGAAGTTGGGGTTTTATAGATAAACAACAAAATTTATTAACCTTTCTTCAAAAACATAGAAAAGTAAACAAACAACTAGCTTAAACGGAAGTTAACAGTGTTATGCGTTTATAGCTATCAAACAGTCAAATTTAGAGACGATTCTTAACAGATCTTACTCAAGCACAGTCTTAAAGTGGTAGTTTAAGAAGTCCAAGTGATTCATGAAATAAGTGAGAGGAGAGACTTCTCAAAGCAACGGTGAGGTGATTCTTGAAGAAACGAAGAAACCGTTGACACCAATCCCAGTCGAAAAGTACCATTTACAAAGAGACTACGAAGAGTGAGTTTTCTCAGAGTAACTGACCTTTCACCAAAGTGGTCACCACACAATACCCAAACCATGTAAGGGTTAACAAAAGTGTGTGCCACGTATGGATTATACCCAGTGTCAGTCACACCTGAAATGCACCAAATGCCACTGATTAACCCCAATCCTTTGGGTTCGTTTAAGGCCGGCAATCTTCACTCTCTCCCTCTCTCCTTCTACAATTGTGTAACTACTGACTGTGACTCCCCAACAAAGCGACTCCCAATGATTGATGGCCCACTTTTTTATACCAGTGGGATATGCCATCATGTGACGCACACAGGTAACAAAGTCATGGGATATTCACGGGAATCGATACAGGAATCACGAGGCACTCATGAGAATCAATACTCACAGGAATCACGAGACACTCATGGGAATCTATACTGTGGACAGGTAACAACTGATAGAAAAAAATTCAAGGAATACGGGCCAAATGCAGGCAAAGATGATTCAGTCTGTTAGGCAACTTGTTTGGCACAGATGAGTTGGACCAAAGAGCCTTTTTTCTGTGCTGTATAGATCTACAACACTATGACCACAAAATATTAGGTCTTGTCCACTTGTGAGTGCATTTTTCATAGTAACCTCAATGGCCGTGAAAACTAACTTCTACATATGTAGAGTCTCAGTTCTTCAATTTATAATTATTATTGAAAATACAAAACAAAGTACCTTGTTTTCAGTGGAGACTCATTCTTAGTAGCATCGAAAAAATAACTTAGTCTCATTTTCCAAGTTAGTTCTGGTAATTAAAGTCATTGTTTAACAATGACCACCTCAGCAGCACAGGAAGAGGTGCTGAAAGGATCTTTAGGTCAGGAAGATCTGAGGTGAATCTTGAGTGTAAAGACTACAGAGTTGAAGATTATCTATGGAATATAAACTCCTCTTGGGCTTCCGGCCGGGTACAGGTATCAATTTTAACTAACGTTTCGACGACAAATTCTGCCACCTTCATCAGGAATGATTCCTGGGCAGATCTAGTCTGGTGGTATATATATCCCCGTTGTCTATCCCTCCAGCTTGGTTAGTACTCATCTAATCAGGTTTCCGCAGTCTCATCTTGTTTACTATCGAATTCCAGTTTTTACTTCGAGCGAGACCTTTGTCTTTGTTAAAATTCTTTTCCTTTAGTTTTATTTCAATGGCTTCCTTCACCAGGCAGTCCCTAAAGCCATTGGTGCGACACTGTAGTTTTGTGTCATCGAAGTCAATTCTATGGCCATTGCGAATGCAATGTTCTGCTGCTACTCATTTCTCCGGGTCACCCAAACAGATTCACCCGTGATGCAGGTTTCCACTGTGCGCTCAGTCTGGCCGATATATGTTGCTCCACATTCACAGGGAATCCAGTAAATGCCAGCCATCCTGAATGCCAGGTTATCTTTGACCCCCGCCCCCCCCCATACGCTGTGATTTGAGCTTCCTTTCATGTTTGTAGATGGTATTAATTACATAGTTCATCAGGATCGCGACAATCCTTCTAGAAACCATAGAAATATTGGGAAGACACTCGGTAGCGAAGGTCTCACTATATTTAAGAACTTGAATTTGATAAAGGTAGGGCAGCAGCAACCTGACTGGATGAGGAATAACAAATCAGGAGGGATAGACAAGTGGGGTATATATACCACTGGACTAGACGTGCTCAGGCCTCATCCCTGATGAAGGTGGCTGATTTTGTCATTGAAACCTCGGCTAAAATCGATACCTGTACCCGGCTGAAAGCCCAAGAAGAGTTTATTTGTTGTATATGCTGGGAAAGCACTAGATCCTTTTTCATTATGTATGGACGTTTGTAATAGGAAACATGATCAATATTAACAAGTTACATATGTAAACAGAGTTATATCCTCCTTAATTTCAAAGTTAATTTAAACACCGGGGGGGGGGGGTTGGGTTTTATTTTGTTTTACTGAAGAAAGCAAATACAAGGAGTACAGAATGTGGGAGAGGCAGTTATGATGAGAATAACAAAACTAGGTGTGATGATTCATAAAAACATACACATTAGACTTACAGTGCTTGAGCATAACTAAACAACATATGCTTAATAATAGGGCATATGGAAACAGGATATAGAGGTGATCAGTGAGTCCTAGCTCAAAAGACGGTCAGTTCATTATTTAATCTTCACAGGTACGAGATAATAAAGCAATAAAGCAAGGAAAGGAAAAGGAGATGTGTAACAGTGTTGAGTAAGAAAAATATAAAGCTACAGAAAGGGAACATACAACATCCCTGAGGGATCTAAGATTGAATCTATTTAGTTGGAATTAAGAAACAAGGAAATTTTTCTGTTTTTGGGTTTATATTATAAATCACAAGATAGTGATAAGAAGCTAAATATATACTCAGGAGGAAAGTGCTGCATAATCCACCACACTAATAGTGGGTGGCATTGTACGGAGGTGGAATTTTTAGGAGACTCATCAATGTCTTTTGGACACCTTGGTTCTGCTTTATAACACAATATCTTGATGTCCAGCTGCACAGTAATAAATCAGGCAGAACTGGATCTAGTCTTAAGAAATGACTTGGATCGAGAAGAAAATACAATGGAAGGGCATCTCAAGGTTTGTTAGAGGGAAGGATAGGAAGAAAGATTAAGTAACATTACCAAGAGTACTCATTTCAATAAATTCAAGTGGGACCTGCCCCTGGTAATTTGGAGACAGAGCTCAGTTCTTCACAGGAGAAGCCCGCACCACCTTTGAGAACATCTACATGGAGTGCTACCACAAGAATGCAGCATCCCTTTTCAAGGATTCCCAGCGTCAATTCCATGCTCTCTTCTCACTGCTGCCATTTGAAAGGAGGTATTTTGTTCCCACATCACCAGGTTCAGGAATAATTATTACCTGTTAACTATCAGGCTCCTGAACCAGCAGAGATAATTTCACTCACTTCAACACTGAACTGATTCCACAAGCTATAGACTCACTATCAAGGATTCTACAACTTATGTTCTCAGTACAATTTATTTACTATGTATTTATTGTTATAGTTTTTTTGTATTTACATATTTTGTACACTGGCTGTTTGTCAGGCTTTGCGTATAATTTTTCATTGACTCTATGGTATTTCTTTGTTCTAATGTGAACAAAGCCACCTTCACAAGTTCCTGTAGTTTGCAATGGCCCTGCGATTTCAGTCTCAGAGTCCGATGTGAGAGTACCCTTCAAGAGGTTGCACCCATGGAAAGCATCCGGCCCAGACGGGGTAGCTGGTCGAGTACTAAAGACCTGTGCTGATCACCTAGCTGTTTACTGTTAATTTTAACCTCTTGCTTTGGTAGTCTGAGGTACCCATCTGCATCAAGCAGGCTTCAGTTATACCACTGCCCTAGAAGAACCTGGTACCCTGCCTCAATAACTATTGTATAGTAGCACTAATCCACTATAATGAAGTTCTTTGAGAGATTGGTGATGAAACATGTATACTCCTGCCTGAGGAGTGACTTAAATCTGCTCTAGTTTGCCTATCGGTGCAAGAGGTCAACAGCCGATGGTATTTCATTGGCTCTTCACTCAACCCTGGAACATCTGAACAGTGAAGATGTAAATATCAGGATGCTCTTCATTGATTACAGCTCTGCATTCAGTACTATAATCCCCTCCAAACTAATCAATAAGCTCCAGGAGCTTGCCTCAATACCTCCCTGTGCAACTGGATCCTCAATTTCGTCACTTGCAGACCCTGGTCATTATAGATTGGCAACAGCACCTCCTTCACAATCACCATCAGCCCCCTGTTTTACTCACTTTATACTTATGACTGAGAGGCTAAGCACAGCTCCAATACCATGTTTAAGTTTGCTGATGGCACCACTGTCATTGGCCAAATCAAAGCGATGAGCCAGCAAAAAGGAGTGAGACTGAAAATCCAGCAGAGTGATACCACAACAATTACCCCTCACTCACTGTCAGCAAAATCAAAGAGCTGATTATTGAATTTGGGAGGAGGAAACCAGAGCTGATGAGCCAGTCCTCATTGGGGGATCAGAGGTGGAGAGGGGCAGCAACTTTAAATTCCTCACCATTATCATTTCAGAGAATCTGTTCTGGGATCAGCACAAAAGTACCATTACAAAAGAAGCATAGCAGTGGCTCTGCTTTCTTAGAAGTTTGCAAAGAATCTTCTATAGCTACGTAATGGAGAGTATACTGACTGGTTGCATCACAGCCTGGCATGGAAACACCAATGTCCTTGAATGGAAAAGCCTACAGAAAGTAATGGATACTGTCCAGTCTATCACACATAAAGCCTTCCCCACCATTGAGCTCATCCACAAGAAGCGCTGTCGCAGGAAAGCAGCACCCATCATCAAGGACACTAAACACTCATGCTATGGTCTTCTTACTGCTGCCTTCAGAAAGGAAGTACAGGAGCATCAGAACGCATACTTCTGGGTTCAGGAATAGTTATTATCCCTCAACTATCAGGCTCTTGAACGAGAGGGGATAACCTGACTCGTCCCAACACTGAACTGTTCCCACAATCTGTGGACTCACTTTCAAGGATTCTTCATCTCATTTTCATGGATTCAGAAAAGACAGGCCCTGTTTCACAGACTTACTGGAGTTCTTTGTGGGTATACTGAGCGGAGTGGATAGAGGGGAACTTGGATTTCCAGAAGGCATTCGATAAGGTACCGCATAAAAGACATCCATAAGATAAGGATGCATAGAGTTGGGGGTGATGGATTAGCACGGATAGGGGATTAGTTAACCAATAGAAAGCAGAGGGTTGGGATACATGGGTGTTACTCTGGTTGGCAATCAGTGGTGAATGGTGTGTCGCAGGGATTGGTGCTGGACCCACAACCATTTACAATAGTCAGATAGTCAGATATGTGTGGATAGTCAGAGGCTTTTTCCCAGGGCTGAAATGGTTGCCACAAGAGGGCACAGATTTAAGGTGCTTGGGAGTAGGTACAGAGGAGATGTCAGGGGTAAGTTTTTTATGCAGAGAGTGGTGAGTGCGTGGAGTGGGCTGCCGGCGACGGTGGTGGAGATGGATACGATAGGGTATTTTAAGAGAGTTTTGGATAGGTACATTTAACTAAGAAAAATAGAGGGCTATGCATAACCCTAGTAATTTCTAAGGTAGGGACATGTTCGGCACAACTTTGTGGGCCAAAGGGCCTGTATTGTGCTGTAGCTTTTCTATGTTTCCATGATATATATTAATGATCTGGAAGAGGGGACCAAGTACAGTGTATCTAAGTTTGATGATGATACTAAATTGAGTGGAAAAGCAAATTGTGCAGAAGATACGGAGAGTCTGCAGAGAGATATAGATGGGTTAAGTGAGTGGGCAAGGGTCTGGTAGATGGAGTGCAATGTTGGTAAATGTGAGGTCATCCACTTTGGAAGGAAAAATGAAAGAGTAGATTATTATTTAAATGGTAAAAGATTGCGGCATGCTGCTGTGCAGAGTGACTTGGGAGTGCTTGGTGCATGAATCACAAAAGGTTGGTTTGCAGGTGCAGCAGGCTATCGAGAAGGCAAATGGAATGTTGGCCTTCATTGCTAAAAGGACTGAATTTAAGAGCAGGGAGGTTATGCTGCCATTGTACAGGGTACTGGTGAGGCCGCACCTGGAGTACTGCATGCAGTTCTGGTCTCCATACTTGAGGAAGGATATATTGGCTTTAGAGGCAGTGCAGAGGAGGTTCACCAGGTTGATTCCAATGGTGAGGGTTTGGACTATGAGGAGAGATTGAGTCACCTGGGACTGTACTCACTGGAATTCAAAAGAATGAGAAGAGATCTTATAGAAACATATAAAATTATGAAAGGGGTAGATAAGATAGAGGCAGGAAAGTTGTTTTCACTGGTAGGTGAGACTAGAACTAAGGGACATAGCCTCAAGATTCGGGAGAGTAGATTTAGGATGGAGATGAGGAGGAACTACCTTTCCTAGAGAGTGGGGAATCTGTGGAATTCTGTGCCCAATAATGCAGTGGGAGCTACCTCAGTAAATATATTTAAGACAAGGTTGGATAGATTTTTGCATAGTAGGGGAATTAAGGGTTATGGGGAAAAGGCAGGTAGGTGGAGATGAGTCTATGGTCAGATCAGCCATGATCTTATTGAATGGTGACGCAGGCTCAATGGGCCAGATGGCTGACTGCTGCTCTTATTTCTTATGTTCTTATGTTCTCGATATTTATTGCTTATTTATTTTTTTATTATTATTTAGTCTTTTTATTTGCACAGTTTGTTGTCTTTTGCACATTTGTTGTTCGTCCATCTTGTTGTGTGAGGTTCTTCATTGGTTCTATGGTGTTCCTTTGTATTTGCTGTGAATGCCTGCAAAAAATAAACCTCAGGGTAGTATATAGTGATATATATGTACTCTGATAATAAATTCACTTTGACCTTTGAAACTCTCAGGTGGAATGGAAGGATGTGCTGCTTTAAATGAAGAGCTGCTTTGAGTAAAATCTAGTTTCTCATAAATGAAAATGCAATAAAATGAAAAGTGGAGCTCTTTGGCTGATGCAAGAGGTAAAGAGAGCAAATGACCAATATAATTTTGACAACAGGAGAAGAAGCGGGTGAATAGAGAGAAGTGCAAAACTAAAAAGGAGGAGAGTTAGTGTGAGAATAGGTTGGCAAATTTGATGCAAAGAAATTAGTTATCCTCTGCATGTAGGATGAATATGGAGATTAATTGTAGAGGTAAGAGTCGTTGCTGAGGAAGTATCCAGGCCTTGTGGGTTTTGCTGTTGTCATGAGACTGATACTCTAATGATTCAGATTGTAGTTTGTGAAGTCTTGACGAAGAATTTTTGGCAAGTTATTGCAGTACACTTTTAGATGGCACAGCATCACAGCTTGTCTCAGAAAATCATTGACCTGGTTTGTTCCTAGTCTCTGGTGCTCAGGAAGGGAGTTTTGACGCCCTTCCTGTGACCTGATGGATTTCCTCTGAGTGTTACTGTTTCCACAATATCCAAAAGAGAGCATTTTGTAGGTTAATTGACCACTGTAAACTATCCATTATGTTGAATGGACACTAGAATCTTGAGGAAATTGTTGAGAGTGTCTGGAGAAAAACAATGGGATTAGTCTAGGATTGATGTAAATGTGTCTTAATGGTTGGTTTTCTTGATGGTAGAAGGACTGTTTCCATGCGATAATTCACTATGACTCTATGACATTTTAGATAATGACATTGAAACAATAGTACACTGGTGATGGAGGGAATGGACAGGCCAATGATGAATTTCCTTATTGTTGGAGCTCCATTCACCTATCAGTTCTTTTCAGTTGTGTATTTCGGATAGTGGAAGAGCTATTGGGAGTCGTGAGGTGAGTTAAATGCTACTGAACAACAAGATGCTGACCTATTTCTGTGGCCACAACACATGCTTGGGAGTTGCGTTTTCCAGTCAGTGACTATCACCTCTTCTACACTTCAACCCTATGGGTGCAGGTGGCAGGGAACACAAAGGAAGTACCACTGCTGATTATCAGATAGGTTATTAGACTCTCCTCTGTTGGGGATAGTGCAGCACAAATATTTCTTGTCCTTCATCAGCCCAGCTTTTGTTTCAATCACATTGCATGTGGGAATGAAATTTATATATTTAAATAAAGTTTATAAAAAGTCTTCATCTCCCTTGAAAACATTCATGTTTTATTGTTTTACAACATTGAACACAATGGATTTAATTTGTCTTTTTTGACACTGATTAACAGAAGACTCTTTTGTGTCAAAACGAAAACAGATCTAAACACAGTGATCTAAATTAATTACGAATATAAATTACAAAATAATTGATTGTATAAATATTCAGCCCACCGCCCCCTTTAATATGACACACCAAATCATCACTGGTGCAGCCAGTTGGTTTTAGAAGCCACATAATTAGTTAAATGGAGGTCTGGGTGCAGCCAAGATGTTTCAATTGATTGTAGTAAAAATACACCTGTATCTGGAAGGTTCAACTGCTGGTGAGTCAGTATCTTGGCAAAGACTACACCATGAAGACAAAAGAACACTCCAAGCAGCTCTGAGAAAAGGTTATTGAAAAGCACAAGTTAGGAGGTGGATGCAAGAAAATTTCCAAGATGCTGAATATCACTTGGAGTATAGTTAAGTCAGTCATCAAGAAGTGGAAAGAATATGACACAGATGCAACTCTGTCTAGAGCAGGCCGTCCTCAAAAACTGAGTGACTGTGCAAGAAGGGGACTAGTGAGGGAGGCCACCAAAAAACCTATGACAACTCTGGAGGAGTTACAAGCTTCAGTGGCTGACTGCACATACAATAACTGTTGCTCTGCTGCTTCATCAGTCACAGCTTTATGGGAGACTGGCAAAGAGAAAGCCACTCTTAAAAAAAACTCGCAAGCAATATCAGCTAGAGTTTGCCAGAAGGCATGTGGGAGACTCTTAAATCAGCTGGAGGAAGGAAGAAAACAAAATTAAGCTTTTTGCCCTTCAGACTAAACACTATGTTTGGCGTAAGCCAATTACCGTACATCATCAAAAACATACCATCCCTACTGTGAAGCATGGTGGTGGCTGTATCATGCTGTGGGGATGCTTCACTGTAGCAGGCCCTGGAAGGCATGTGAAGGTAGAGGGTCAAATGAACGCAGCAAAGTACATTGAAATCCTGCAGGAAAACCTAATGCACTCTGCGAGAGAATTGAGATTTGGGAGAAGATTTGTTTTCCAGCAAGACAATGACCCCAAGCATAAAGCCAAAGCTACACAGGAATAGCTTGAGAACAACAGAGTTAATGTCCTGGAGTGGACAATTTCGAGTTCAGACCTCAATCCAATTGAGAATTTGTAAAGGACTGTTCACTCACGAACTCCATGCAATCTGACAGAGGTTGAGAGACTTTATAAAGAAGAATGTGGAAAAATTGCAGTGTCCAGATCTACAAAGCTTACAGAGACCTCTCCACACAGACTCAAGGCTGTAATTGCTGCCAAAAGTGCATCTACTACATACAGACTCGAAGGGGGTGAATACTTATGCAATCAAGTATTATGTGTTTGATATTTGTAATTAATTTAGATCACTTTGTGGAGAACTGTTTTCACCTTGACACAAGAGAGTCTGTTTTCATTAATCAGTGTCAAAAAAGCTAAATTAAATCCACTGTGATTTAATGTTGTAAAACAATAAAACATGAAAACCTCCGGGGGTGGGGGGAATACCTTTTATAGGCATTATATATCTAGTATATAGGTGCTAGAAGGTTTGTGAACCATGTAGAATTTTCTCTGGTTGTGCATAAGTATAACTTAAAATGTGATCAGATCTTTACCCAAGTCCTAAAAGTAGATAAAGAGAACCCAATTTAATAAATAACATAAAACATTATACTTGTTCATCTATTTATTGAGAAAAAAGATCCAATACTACATGTATTTGTTGGTAAAAGTATATGAACCTCTGAGGTATTGCCTTCTACAAAAGCTATTTGGAGTCATGTGTTCCAATCAATGAGATGACATTGGAGGTGTAAGGTCTATTTCTGCATAAACGAATGTATAATTTTTTAAAATGTTATGTATTTAATTGAGTTCTCTTTATCTAGTTTTAGGAGTTACATGAAGGTCTAATCACACTTAAGTCATATTTATGCAGAAACAGAGAAAATTCTACAGAGTTCACAAGCTTTCTAACACCACTATGTATATATATTTCCGTCCATAGGGTGAATGGACAGAAACACGATCAATAAACATCTCCACTTTTGGACATAATAGATGGAAACAACTTTAATGAATAAATGCCACTTGACAGCTCCTGCTGTCAATTTGTCACTTGGAAGGAGCTTGTCGGGTAAATAATTTACCACTTTGAATTTAAACTGTCCACAATATCCTACATGCTAGGATTGTTGCTATGCAGTAATAGCTAAGTTGAGGCACAGCTAATCCTGAAGCACATCTTCAGTGGTGCAAAAGAGATGTTTCAATGCTCACAGCTAGTGCACTTAACCATCCCTTGACAATGTAAGAGACTTCAGATGCTGGAAATGGATGCTGCATGTTTTGAGAAAAATATGATAGTCAGGACAGTGGAGATGTCCATGGTGAATCAATCATTTGTGACTTCTGTTTGAAGATGACTGCAAATATTACACTTTGTTGTATGTAATGATCTACTGGTCAGATCATCCTTGATGCTCAGGGAGCCACCTCTTTCATTCATTGTTTAATTGTCAACTAACATTCATAAGTGGATGCAGCAGAATTGTAGGGGCTTGATCTGATTGGTTCGATTATTTAGATCTGTCTACAGCTTATTGCTTTCATGGTTTAAAATGCATAGAGCTCTGTGTTGTGGTTTCACTTAAAAGAGCATTTAATTTATTGTAGATAGGATGCATCCCAGTTTACTAATCAGGTCTAGTTTGAAGTTAGGAAGATGTTGTCCGCTGATTCCAAACTTTACTTGGTACAATATAGTGCCCCTCAGGCATTATTAAAAAGAAACTATGGCTAATTCTAGTTCTTAACTGGTAATTATCTTTTAATCAGCATCAGTAAAACAGACTATATGATCAATATCACATTTTATTTTAAAGACAGTTGTGCATAAATTTGCTGTGCATTTTCTACTTGTCAAGTGTAGCTAAACTTCACAAGAACACCATTTGCTGTGAAAGTGCTTTAGGATAGTTTGAGGTCATGAAAAGTGATGCAAATCAAGGCTTTGTTTTTTTCTTTGTACGTAGATTGATATGGTCAATTTTACCATTTCCCTTCATTGCTGTGAAATCTGTGACTAATCCACATTTCTAATATTCATTTGAACTTGAATCTAGTGCCATGACTTCTTCCCCACACCCTCCCCATTCAGGAGCCACTCAACAATCTATTTAGATCCTCTCTTTCATCGCTTTACTGGATGTTTTCTGTGGACTGTAGCTCAGTTTCCATCAATCTACCACTGCTACCCTGCTCAAGATCTTCAGGGACCCTGACTCTCTCTTTGGAGCTGTCTTGCCCCATTAATAACTTTTGAAAACTTGGTACCTCCTGCATTTCTTTTAACAGTTTTATTTTCTCCCTCCTTCTTCCTCACATTGCCATCATCTTCCTCTGCTCCAACCACTTCCATATTTGTTTTGGAATCTCATGTGGATAGGGTGGTGAAGAAAGCTTTTGGTATGCTGGCCTTTATAAATCAGAGCATTGAATATAGGAGTTGGGATGTAATACTGAAATTGTATAAGGCATTGGTAAGGCCAAATTTGGAGTATTGTGTACAGTTCTGGTCACCAAATTATTGGAAAGATGTCAATAAAATTGAGAGAGTACAGAGAAGATTTACTAGAATGTTACCTGGGTTTCACCTCCTAAGTTACAGAGAAAGGTTGAACAAGTTGGGTCTTTACTCTTTGGAGCATAGAAGATTGAGGGGGGACTTGATAGAGGTATTTAAAATTATGAGGGGGATAGATAGATTTGACGTGGATAGGCTTTTTCCATTGAGAGTGGGGGAGATTCAAACAAGTGGACATGAGTTGAGAGTTAAAGGGCAAAAGTTTAGGAGTGACATGAGGGGGAACTTCTTTACTCAGAGAGTGGTAGCTGTGTGAAACGAGCTTCCAGCAGAAGTGGTTGAGGCAGGTTCGATGTTGTCATTTAAAGTTAAATTGGACAGGAAAATTAAATGGAGCAATAAATCTTTCGTGGACAACCACTGCTCATAGAATGCAGGCTCAGGAGATTTTAGGTGGCAGTATTTATATGTATAGGGAATGCAACTAATATTAAAGCATCAGGAAGATGTGTTTAGTTTGACATAGTCCAGACAATTAATTGTAGTAGGCTTTAAAACCCAAGGTCTTGGCTTTCTAACTGACACCATGTTAGCAGAAGCTGTTGAGATATAGGAAGTTTGAATGAACAGTGTTTTTATATATTTGGATTGCTTATTGTAGATTTGCAGGATTACTAATATGCTATTATTAATGCTCCTACTGCTACCTAAATTTTACTCATTGGAATGTATTCCTCTTTCAGCCTCGATTTTTTTTTGCTGTTTCTAAGAGACCGAGAACATTGTTCATATCATGTCACCGTAAAATGTTTGCAGGATAATAGTAACTTAGAATTATATGAC
This sequence comes from Mobula hypostoma, assembly GCF_963921235.1. Lineage (NCBI taxonomy): Eukaryota > Metazoa > Chordata > Chondrichthyes > Myliobatiformes > Myliobatidae > Mobula > Mobula hypostoma. The sequence continues at coordinate 19,575,686 of NC_086118.1, read as the reverse complement.
AAGTAAGAATAATTCAAAATAAGTTATACCAACAGGGAATAGCTGGAGGCAACAAATAATTGAAACCTGCTGGCAGTTCGTAGTGATAGGACACTGCTTAACAATTCATGCAATTCAGAGCCTGCTTGCAGTCTAATAGATGAACGTTAATGTTGTTATATACCACAAAGTAATTAATAATGGCTTCAAGTCCAAGATTCATTGCATCCTCGAAATACACTGCAATTTGTAATTTAGATTAGGGGATTTCCTCTGGCGTGGCTCATGCTCAGTCAATGATGTTGGAGGAATTTGTTCTTGGGTGGGAGTGCTAATTCTGCAATTTAGTGCCTTGTATTGTCTATATTTTATTCTGCAATTTAATATCAGCTGTACTTGCACTTTCTCTTAGAAATTTGGTTCTGTTGAAGTCACTGGAATCAAATTTCAGCATTGGAATGGAATGCAGAGGAAAGGCACATTTAGCACAGGCTAACAACAAATCCTTTGCCATCTGTATTTCTCTTACTCATTCATCTTGCCCTACTCTTTAAATGCCATCGCTCAAAACAATTTCTCTCTTAGGTGCATATATTTCACTACACCCTTAGAGTTGCCAAGAGCCTGAAACTCACATACATTTCTTGCAACTTCCAAGTCACTGCTGATTTTCCAATATAACAGATATTTCACCTAAATACATTGCAACATAAAGCAATAACAGACTTCTCTCTCTCTCTTGCTGAAGAAGATTGCACATAAGTTTTATCAGCAACAGTTCTACAAGCCTGTGTCCATTGGTTCACTATCCTCTCAGATGCACTCTCAGATGAGGAATTCAACAGGACACCCTATAAGCAAAGGCTGATATGTCTGCACAGCAGAATGCTTGGGACATTGAAAGAGCTGTGTGTAAAATGTCATGGCTTTGTGGGAGAAGTCAGTACACAGATTTGTGCAAATCCTGAACACACACAAAATGCTGCAGGAACTCAGCAGATCAGGCAGCATTGATGGAAATGAATAGACAGTCGAAGTTTCGAGCCGAGACTCTTCTTCAGGATATGCAAATCTTGAATCTTAACCTTTCCAGAATAGAATTGATGATCAGTTTGTTTACACATTTGCAAACCCAGAAAGTCTTGCTGCAAAAGCCATCCAAAGTTTGAATCTATAATGGAATCTATCATCTATAATGGGATCTATAATTGAATCTATAATCTATAATGGAAGTTTAGATTTTTGTTATGCTACCTCAAAGTGCTACCAACACAGGCCAAGGTAACATTGTATAAGAGCATTCTGCCAGTGTATCTGCAGATTTGTGTGTCTCACTGGCCACACCGCAGCCACTGGCGTGGCACTATCTCAGGGTAGTAAAGAGGCAAGCCATGCTTGTAAGGACACAGCTTTTAACTGGAAAACGGCTGCTATCTCACGTAGCCCAACTGGTTAAACTGTGCGATGCAAACTGAGAGATGTTATTTAATCTTGCAGTACCAGCCTTGGAGTTAGATTAGGTTATATTTATTTATTAATCGCAGAAACAGTGAAACGTGTTGGTTGCGTTAACAGCTAGCACAAACTGGGGATGTGCTGGAGGCAGCCCGCAAGTGTCAATATCATTCCGGTGCCTGCATAGCCACAATGTTCAGCGGAACAACAGGTAAACTAGCATATAACAAGCAACTGCAAAATGTACCCCCTTTCCCACCCACATGTACAGATGGGCCTGCAACCCTAGGACAGGTTGCCTCCAGGCCTGCGATTTCCAGACCGTGGCTCTGGACTCACAGACATCAGGCTTCAAACTCTAGACTTAACAAAACTCAGGGTCACAATCTCACCAATCTTTGACTTTGACCCCAGGACATGCTGATCATAAGCCTCCAACCTCAGGACCTGCCAGCTGATGTTGAGGCCCCAGTTCTGATACTTGCTGACCTTCGGGATCACCAGTCCTTCTTGGGCCTGCTGGCCTTCCACCTTGGTGCACTCTGACCTGAACTCTGTCTTCCGGCTCCTCCACCCAACACTTCATTTGCTGCTTGTGACTGCTCAGTATCTTCGTCCCTGTCTCTACCCCTAATCTGACCCCCAATTTCCCGTTCTGTCCCCAAAATCCATTGCTACAAACCTGAAGGACTAAGTTTGCGTCGCATACCCAACAGACATCACAGCTTTCTTCACGCACTGTACTTCACCAGTCCACAGGAAGGAGGAGGTGCTATGACAGCAGCACACTGACACTGTACGGTGGCTGTTAAGCTGTCTCTATGTGGCTCACCCACAGCCACAACGGTAGTCAGCCACATTACTTCCATGCAAATGTTTAAACCTGCCGATCTGTTTATTCTGCTCTGGAAACCCTGCATCCAGTTCCTTGCAATCAGTGCTGGAGTTCCTTCTTCACTTCTCCACACCCCTTCCACCCTACCACCACAACTTCATCAATTCCTGTCCATCACCTTATGTACAAGCACTTCCATGCCCAGCGTTACTCCATGTACATACAATCAATATATGTATATTAAGCTATCGAATGTATTTATATTTATTGTGTTTTTTTTTATTATTGAATCCTTTATTTTATCGTGTATTTTTTTGGGCCATATTGGATCCAGAGTCACTATTATTTCACTCCCCTTTACACTTGCATAGTAGAAATGACACTAAGCAATCTTGAATTTTGAATTTTGAATCTTCCGCTCCTTGACAGTCAATTCAGATTTCTCAGTGAATCAAGGATTTTATCATGCATGCCCATAAACATCTTGCTGTCCACAGTCTCAGCAATGGTTGCGGCACTGGTGGCTGTCAGGGTGAGGGACATCAAGTCAACAAATAAAGTTTAAGATACAGTAGACATTAATGTAAAGGAGAACCATACATAGCTTTATAGAAATTTCAAGTAGTAATCAGTTTTGAAATTAAAATTAAAAGTCTGGCTCACAGCAGGAGGCTGCTTAAGAGATATGATCTGTAAGTTAACATGACTGTAAAGACAGACATAAGAGACTGGAGCAACATGATACATGCTGCTGGAACTCAGTGGGTCAGGCAGCATCTATGGATGGAAATGATGGACAAAGTTTTAGGTTGAGACCCTTCATCAGGACTGGAAAGGACAAAGGGGGAAGCCAGTATAAAAAGGGAGGGGAAAGGGGTCAAGAAGTATGGACAGAATGGATTGAGGTGGGGGTGGGTTTAGGAGGACAGTGGAATTTATATACGAAGCTGGGAGTTGATAGGTGGAAGTGACAAAGTGAAGAAGGTGGAATTTGATGGGGGAGGAAAATGGAACATGAATAAAAGGAATGAAGTGGGGAAAGTATCTACTAGGAGGAATTTGAGGGTGGTGGGGAAGAACTAGGGTGATGGGAGCTAGGGTAAAAAACAGAAGGGCAAAAAGGACAGAATGAACTCATTACCAGATTTTAGGGAATTCAATGTTTAAGATCACAAGACATTCTTGTGTGCTTTGGCCAAACAGAGCGGCTTATGGAGCCATGATAATTGGTATTTACGTATCCAAAGCCAGTCATGTAACTCTTATTTTAAGTGATTTTGATCTCTCTCTTCAGAAGCTTTTAGACATTCATGTGAATTACTTTGTCCTGTTGTGACAGTGATCAAAGTCACCAGAGACACTGAAGCTGGTGTTATAGAAGTCTGTATTCATCTCAACAAGCAGATATCATTCCAGAGACACTCTCAGTAAGGTTCACAACATGTTCACAACAAAAATACATCATGTTCTAATACCCTTAAGATCAAAGCTAACAGTAGCTGATACAATACAATTCCAATAGTTACAATGACATCATTTCCTTTTTGTTTGGTTGACTATGCTTCCTTTGAATTACATATTTACAGTGACAAGACACCAAGACATCTCTGAATGTTCAAACATCCTTATCACAAAGTAATTCACACAAACAGTCTAAAAGCTTCTGGGGGCAGAAATCTCACATGCCCAAAATTAATGTTGTCAGGACTGTTTCTGGGCACACATATATCATAAGTACACAAAAATCCATTGATTGCCTATACCTGTGGCCATGTTTGATATACTGAGTGACAAAATCCATCTGGTCTGCCAACTTGAACACAACGCAATTGAACCTGAATCAGAATCAGAATCAGAATCCGGTTTAATATCACCGGCATGTGTCATGAAAATAGTGACAGCAGTACAATGCAATACACGATAATATAGAAAAAAAACAAGAAAATCAATTACAGTAATTATATATATGTATATTCAATAGGTAAATTTAAAATAGTGCAAAAACAGAAATAATAGGCGGGAGGAGGATATAGCAGCACGCAGCACGTGCGCGGCCCTCCGGTGAAAATGATATCGTATCCGTTAAATAGGGGCCGTGGACAATTCTGACTTGATGGAGACAGATGTGAAAGCACAGAGGAACATCCGGAGAAATTTCTGAAACTCAGGTTCACTGCTGCTGTTGCTGGGCGATTACTCTTCCGAGGGAAGGCCCCAAAATCCCCGGCTTTGCCTGCTGCTGGCGACCGAGGCTGAGGTTGAAGCATTCGGATAGAGATGGTGCTCCATACTTGGTGTCGGAGGGCTGATCGGAGGCTCGAAGTTCTCAGACGACTCAGAGTCGGACTGTGGTCGGGCGTGACAGGGAGAGTTTTCTTCCTTCTCCCGTCTGCGTGAGATGTGGGACTTTCGAGAGACTTTGAACTTTTTTTACTGTGCCATGGACTGTTCTTCATCAAGTTATGGTATTGTTGCACTGTTGTAGCTATATGTTATAATTATGTGGTTTTGTTAGTTTTTTCAGTCTTGGTCTGTCCTGTGTTTTGTGATATCACACCGGAGGAAATATTGTATCATTTCTTAATGCATGCATTACTAAATGACAATGAAAGAGGACTGTGTGTCTTCATAATCTAATCTAATAAAAGTAAGGCAATGGTACAAATAACTTAGTCTATGTTGCTTTGTTTCAATCCTGGTGAACTCCTTCCATAATGGACACAGTGATTAAGATTGACGGGTTCACTATACATTGTCAAGATAGGACTGTGGAGTCTCTCAAAAGTAGAGGTGGAGGTGTATACCTCATGATCAGCTCCTCTTGGGGCACAAATGTGTCAGTAATGTCCCAATCCTGCTCACCAGACCTGGGATACCTGGCAATGAAGCATCATCCATTTCATTTGCCATGGGAGATTTCAGCAATCATTTTGGTAATGGTACACATTCCACCTCAGGCCAATTTCAAACAGGCTCTAGATGATCTGTGTGATGTGATCCACAAGCATAAAACTTGCGAGGGCTATTTCAAGAGCAAAGAAACAATTCCAAGTGACATTGGAGGTGACATTAGATGCACGGTAGGGTTTGCATGCCATTACTTCCTACAAAGCAAAACCCAATAGCATGAATGACAGCGATGCTTCACTATCAGACGAGCTCAACATCTTCTATGCCTGCTTTGAAAGAAGATAACTGCAGCTGTGAAGATCCCCGCTGCACCTGGTGACCCTGTGATCTCTGTCTCGGAGGCCGATGCTAGGCTGTCTTTAAAGTCTGGGTGGCAGGCTCCGATGGAATAGCTGGTGAAGCTCTGAAAACTAGTGGCAACCAACTGGCAGGTGTATACAAAGACATTTTCATTCTCTCACTGCTATGATCGCAAGTTCCCATCGGCTTCAAAAGGGCAACAATTATACCAGTGCCAAAAAATAGCAGTGTGAGCTGTCTCAATGACTATCATGCAGTAGCATTCTGTCACAACCACGGATTCGGCAGCGCAGTAGATACGGCAATTGCGCTTGTGAATTTGCACATATCAGGTAATTGTTATTTAATCGTGATAGTATTTAACTCCATTCCTGCCGTCATAGTGCTTGTCGAGATTTGGACAGAGCATAGCAACGCTTTGCTGCTGTTTTGTATTCGGCCTTCCCTGAGTTATTGGACTTTCAAATCAACTGGCTCTGAAGACTAGCGGTATTCGTTGAATGTTTTGATGTTCTTTTCAGCCACAGTGTAGGCTTCATTTTCCTTTGAGAGTTTTAGTTAATGGCTCTGTTTGGCCTAGCATTTATTGTTTTATTTTCCCTTTTTCGTATTAAAGTCTGTGAACTATCGACCTGCTTCAGTGTCTCTCACTCTGCACTTGGGCCAAGTCTGAACCGTGGTGACAGTAAGTCTCGACAACAGAAAGTTGGACCCAGACCCATCTCAGCCATTCATTGTTGAGATGGATGCATCCGATCTAGGCATTGGAACTGTCCTCTCTCAGTGCTCGTCTGCGGATAGCCGGCTGCACCCTTGTGCCTTTCTTTCACGTCGCTTGACTCCAGATGAGAGGAATTACGACATCGGGAACGGGGAGCTTCTGGCTGTCAAAGAGGCCTGAAGGAATGGGGACACTAGCTGGAGGGGGCAGAACATCGATTCTTGGTCTGGACAGATCACAAGAACCTCTCCCATGTTCACGATGCTAAGAGACTCAACTCTCATCAAGCCCGGTGGGCTCTCTTCACCCAGTTCAATTTCATCCTCACTTATCGTCCCGGTAGTAAGAATACAAAGGCCGATACTCTCTCCTGGCAGTTCGATGGATCTGAGGACAATGACAATCCAGAGCCAGTTCTTCCTCACTCGTGTATCGCTGCTCTGGTGATCTGAGGAATAGAGGCAGAGGTGAGGGTTGCCCAATAATCAGATCCAGGCCCAGATGGGGGATCTCCCAAATGGCTGTCTGTCCCTGCTGCGTTGTGTTCCAAAGTGTTGGAGTGGGGTCACCCTTCCCATCTGGCTGGACATCTGGGAATTCAATGGACTCGAGTTTATAAAGAGACCATTTTGGTGGCCATCTATGTCCCAGGATGTCCATGAATTTGTACCTGCCTGTCCTACTTGCGCGCGGAACAAGACATCACGCCAGCATCCTGCGGGTCTGTTATGACCACCGCCTGTGCCCCTCTGCCCCTGGTTCTACCTCTCAGTAGATTTCATCACTGGTCTGCCCCCATCTAATGGAAACTCCACCATTTTGGTTGTTTGGTGGATCGGTTTTCCAAGGCTGCCCACTTCATTGCCGTCCCTAAGCTCCCATCGGCTCATGAGACTGCCACAGTCATGGTTCAACATGTGTTCAGGATCCATGGCTTTCCTCAAGACATAGTGTCCGATTGTGGTCCACAGTTCACTTCACGCTTTTGGAAGGCTTTCTGCTCTCTTGTAGGAGCCACGGCCAGCCTCTTGTCTGGCTTCCACCCCAAATCTAATGGCCAGATTGAGAGAATGAACCAGGATTTGGAGGCAACCCTGCATTGTCTTGTCTCTTCCAACCCCACGTCCTGGAGCTGCCAACTGGTTTGGGCAGAGATCACCCACAATAACCTCCAGTCGTCCTCCACTGTTATGTCTCCCTTTGAATGCCAGAAGGGATTCCACTCTTCCCTGATCAGGAGATCGACGTAGGAGTTCCTGCTGCTGAACAGCTGATTCAGCGCTACAAGCACATCTGGAAACGAGCCAGGTCTTCTCTGCTGCGCGCCCAGAAACAGCATTCCCGGCAGGCAGATCAACTCCGTCAACAGGTAAGGCCATTCAAGCCAGGAGAGGTGGTCTGGTTGGCATCAAGGGATCTTCCCCTGAAAGTCGAGAATCAGAAATCGGCACCGCGCTACATGGGACCGTTTGTAGTGGAAAAGGCTGTTAACAAGGTGTCCTATAGATTGCGTCTGCCAGCATCATTGAAGGTCCACCCAGTATTCCATGTTTCCCAGCTCAAGCCAGTTACTACCTCTCCCCTGGTCCCAGTCACCCCATCTCCCCCCTTCCCTGCCTGGTGGATGGTTTCCTTGTCTATACTGTGCGGTGCCTCCTGGCATCTCACCGGGTACGTGGTAAGGTCCAGTACTTTGTGGACTGGAAGGGTATGGCCTAGAAGAACGTACCCGGATCCCAGCGAAGGACATCTTGGACAAGTCACTGATCCAGGACTTCCAGTGGGCACAGGTCTGTGGCACCTCAGGGGCTGCGCCTAGAGAGGGGGGCCCTGTCACAACCACGGATTCGGCAGCGCAGTAGATACGGCAATTGCGCTTGTGAATTTTCACGTGTCAGGACATTGTTATTTAATCGTGATAGCATTTAACTCCATTCCTGTCATCATAGTGCTTGTCAAGACTTGGACGGATCATAACAACGCTTCGCTGCTGTTTTGTATTCGGCCTTCCCTGAGTTATTGGACTTTCAAATCAACTGGCTCTGAAGACTAGCGGTATTCTTTTAATGTTTTGATATTCTTTTCAGCCACAGTGTAGGGCTTCATTTTCCTTTAGAGTTTTGTCAACGGTCCTGTTTGGCCCAGAGTTTATTGTTTTATTTTCCCTTTAATACTGTTGGTATTAAATTCTGTGAACTATCGACCTCCTTCAGTGTCTCTCACTTAGGCTACGTCCACACTAGACCGGATAAATCCGTAACCGAAGTCTTTTCTCTTCGTTTTGACCCTCCGTCCACACTGAAACGGCGTTTTCCTCCCCTGAAAATGGAGCTTTTCTAAAACACCCTCCAGAGTGTTTAAATCTGAAAACGCCGGTTGGCCGTTGTAGTGTGTACGGGGTAACCGGCTATTCTAAAAAACGCTGTCATGACGTGCCGGAACAAATGGTGGCGGCAGCGTGGCATTTCGTTCTTTTCTTGAACGCAACCTCCAACACCACAACAACAATATCTGACAATAGATGTGTAACAGCCTAATGTAAAATTGTATGGAAATACAAGATAACACTGATGCAGACATGTTTTACACATTGAACAAGGTGATTTATTAATGTATTACTTGTGCAAACATTCAATAGATGCAATTGTCACTTTTGCCCAGTAACTTGTTTTATTGCACATGTTAGATACAGCAAAATAATACACAAAGACACGGCAAAAGTAAAGGCAAACAAATGAGGTAACAGCAAATTTCACTTTTGCCCAGTAACAAGCCTTATTGCATTTAGTTGTAGCTGTCATCCCTTCCATCGGTGAAGAGACTATGGCTGCAGGAAATATTTCTGGACAAACGCGCACCAAGTCTTTCGTTTGGCAATTTCCTTTTAAGTTTTTCTAGTCTGTAAATGGACAAACGTGCACTAAGTATACCGTTTCCTCTTCGCTTGTTTTCTGTGTGTCCTGCGCATGCCCAGTAGGAGAAGATTTGCCCAAATATCCGTTTCAATGTGGACAGAGGTATTTTAAAAAATGCCTGGTGTAGACGCCCATCGTTTTTACACGAAACCGGCATTTTCAAAATTATCCAGTCTAGTGTGGACGTAGCCTTAGGCCATATCTGAACCGTGGTGACACACTCACATCCATGGTGATGAAATGCTTTGAGAAGTTGGTCATGGCTAGAATGTACTCCTGCCTCAGCAAGAACCTGGACCCTCTGCAATTTGCCTATCGGCACAATAGGTCAACGGCAGACACAATCTCAATGGCTCTTCACACAGCTTTAGACCACCTGGACGATATAAACACCTATGTCAGGATGCTGCTCATTGACTATAGCTCAGCTTTTAACACCAGGCATTCCTACAGTTCTGATCGAAAAGCTACAGAGCCTGGGCCTCTGTACTTCCCACTGCAATTGGATTCTCAACGGCTAACTGGAAGACCACAATCTGTACAGATTGGTAATAACATCTCCTCCTTGCTGATAATCAACACTGGTGTACCTCAGGGATATGTGCTTAGCTCACTGCTCTACTCTTTCTACACTTATGACCGTGTGGCTAGGCACAGCTCAAATGCCATCTATAAGTTTACAGATGATATAACCATTATTGGCAGAATCTCAGATGGAGATGAGAGGGTGTACAGGAGCAAGATATACCAGCTAGTTGAGTGACACCACAGCAACAACCTTGCACTCAATGTCAGTAAGACCAAAGGATTTCAGGAAGGGTAAGATGGGGGAACACAAACCAATCCTCTTAGAGGGATCAGAAGTGGAGAGAGTGAGCAGTTTCAAGTTCCTGGCTGTCAATCTCTCTGAGAATCTAACCTGGCCCCAACTTATTGATGCAGCTATAAAAAAGGCAAGACAGCAGCGGCATTCATTAAGAGTTTGAGGAGTTTCTGTTTGTCACCGAAAGCACTTGGAAACTTTGATGGATGTGATTTGGAGAGCATTCTGGCAAGCCGCATCACTGTCTGGTATGGCGGGGGGAGGGGGGCTACTGCACAGGATCGAAAGAAGCTACAGAAAGTTGTAAAATTAGTCAGCTCCATTATGGGTAGTAGCCTCCGTAGTTTCCAAGACACCTTCAAGGTCTGGTAGTGCAGAAAATTATTAAGACTCTCCATCACCCAAGACACACCCTCTTCTCACTCTTCTCATTGTTAACATCAAGAAGGAGGTACAGGAGCCTGAAGACACACACTCAGCGAGTCAGGAACATCTTCTGCCCCTCTGAATTTGATTCCTAAATGGACATTGAACACATGAACACTACCTCACTTTTTTATTATTTCTCTTTTTGTGTTATTTTTAACTTAACAATTTAATATACACATATATAGATATGTATACTAACTGTAATTGATTCATTGATTTCTATATTTATCATGTATTGCATTGTACTGCTACCACTAAGTTAACAAATTTCATGTCATATCCTAGTGATTTAAAACCTGATCATGACCCTGATTCTGATTCCGATACAAGCCAATTTACGTAACCCCATTGTTTCAATATTTTGCTGTTGCACATGCAAGCTCTTAGGCTGTGAACCAATTTAACTTCAATTTACTTCTTGCAATTTACAGTAAGAACTGAAGGATAATTGCAAGCCTCCTGAACATTTACATTTACAATAAGAACTGACGCCTGGTTCATGTTTGAATGACAATGACTCCTCTACATATTCAAATACCTCTGCTGGGATTGTTAGGGAGTATTCTGGAGTTTTGTGAATATAGCAGATATTAAATCAAACAAGAACCTGGCTTCAGTTCTTAATATAAATGAGTTATTTTCAGTTGAGATCTGCTCTCATTGCAAATACATGCAATGGCTTTATTATGTTCCTCCTATACCTAATGAAGTTGCTACTGAGTGTATGTTCATGTTCTTTTGCTGCTGTAGCCCATCCATTTCAAGGTTCAGCATGATATGCATTCAGAGATGCTCTTCTGCACACCACTATTGTAACATGTGGCTCTTTGAGTTATTGTCACCAAGGACCATTCTCCTCTGATTTCTCTTTCATTAACAAAGCACTTTCACCGACATGGCTGCCACTCACTGGATGGCTTTTGTTTTTTGTACCATTCCCTGTAAACTCTGGAGACCGTTGTGTCTGAAAATTCCAGGTGGTCGGCAGTAGCTGAGGTACTCAAAGTACCTTGTCTGGCACCGACAATCATTCCAAGGTCAAAGTCACTTAGATGATATTTCTTCTCCATTCTGCGGTTTGGTCTGATCAACAACTGAACCTTTTGACCATGCCTGCAAACTTTTATGTATTGAGTTTCTGCCACTTGACTGGTTGATTAGATATTTGCGTAAACAATCAGGTGGACATGTGTAACTGATAATGTGGCAACTGAGTGTGTGTCAATATGTCTACACGAAAAATTGTGAAGTAAACTGTAATTGTAACTATTGAAACTGCATTTATTCATTTTGTGCTTAAAGAGTAGAGAACTTCAGAATATTTTTGGGTTTAGAGGAAAGTTCTGAGTTTTTCCCAAGGATGTTGGTGCAATTGGATTGATTAAGTTATAAGGAGAGACTGGATAGAATGGGGCTGTTTTCTCTGGAGTGTTGGAAGCTGAGGGGTACAAACTTTTTCCCAGGTTGGGGCATCTAATTCCTGAAGGCATAAGCTTAAATTGAGAGGAAAAATATTAAATAGGGCAGAGGTTTGCTTTAGAAGACGGTGGGGCTGGGTATATGAAATAAACCGCCAGAGGAAGTGGTAAAGGTGGGTACAATTGAAATTTCTAAAAGACAATTAGACAGGTACATACATAGCAAAGGTTTAGCAGGATTCCAGCCAAACAAGGCAAAACGGACTAGCTCAGATAGCCATCGTGGGCAGCATGTGGACTGTCTTCACGCTGTAGAACTCTATGACAATAACTTTAACAGCCATCAAACTCCAAATTTCTCAACTCTCGGTCCATATTCTTGGATGCCATGGTACTTCAAGTGCTCATCAAAATACTTCTGAGGTATTACTTAAGTACCTGCCTCTACAATTTCCTCATCATTTCTGCTGAAGGGTGTTGAAGATGAAATGTCAGACACGGACACCGCTTGACTAGCTGAATTAGTTATAGAGTCATAGCACACTACAGCAGAAGAAACTGCTTTTTGGCCCATCTAGTTCATGCTGAACTATTATTCTGCTTAGTCACATCGATCTTCACCCAGACCATAGCCATCCAGCCTCTCCCATCCATGTAGCTAACCAAATTTCTCTTAAATTCTTCCAGTATTTCTGTTTTTATTTCTGCTTTCATAAATGTTGTGGAATGATTGAAAATGTAAATCCAAAAGAAGATTTGAATGGCATTTGATGATGGTAAATAAGGTTCCTTCTCTATAACCTTCAAACTGAGATAACTGTCACATTAACGATTTACCTGCCCATTGGTTTAACTTGATATTTTCTCTCTGTTTTTACAAATGCCTTGCATATCCGTGACAGTGCGTGTGATTACTGGTAAGAATATTCAACAGTATTTTACACCTCTGTTGTCCTAACTAAACCTCCATATTTATATTTCTTCCTTTCTAACAATGAACTTCAGATGTCACTAACTTTGAAGAGAATTTCAACACAAAACAAAATATTGAATGCAAGTACATTTAGCAAGGAAATGGCAGAACTAGAAACGATATATGATCGCAACGAATTGTCATGCAGTGTGGAGTTCAGAAACATGAATATTGCTAGGGCACGGAAAAGAAACATGGTATTAAAGAGTAGAGAACAATTAGGAAGAATGGAGTGCACAAGGGAAAGATGGCTGTAACATCATGCTTGTCAGTTTGCTTGGGAAGTGAAGGCATTTCATATCTTAAAGGAAGCAATCATAGAGTGCTCTGCTACTCTATTCAAGATCTCCAATACAAAGGCTAAACATCAAGTCCAATGCCAGAAACATTTTGTAGAGCAGAGTCAAAATAGAGAAAAAAAAATAGCTGGCTTAAAGCAGCAGATCAGTTCAAAACATAAATACTTTGCTACAAAATCTACTTCCCCTAAACATTTACAATTCTAATTAAAGTAATATCAATTTTGAAGAAATTCTGGAATGACTGAAACAGTTCAAAATGCTTTCATTCTATGCGGTCACCAATCCCCTGCCTCTGCAACATCACCCAATTCAGCCAGCCTCTGGTCATTCCTGCTGAAGCTCTCTCCCACAACCCTGTTACTGACAAACTTGCCTACTGTGATACCATTGACACAAGTTCAATCCACTCAGAAAAACTAAACCTGCTCTCTTCACCCATTATTCTTGTGGACAAGGGTCTTGATTTTAAAATTCTCATACCTGTTTTCAAATTCACTGTTGTTGCAACCCTTCCTAGTCTGTAAGTCTAGAGAGTATTTTGCTCTTTCAATTTGGACTTCTTCATCATGATTTTAATAGCTCCAACACTTACATTTTTGCCTTCTGCTGTCAGGAACTCCCTCCTTAAAGCTCATCATCTCTCTACCTTCTCTTTTGAGATAGTCTGAATAGATACTTGTTTGACAGAAATGTCTCCTTCAAAGGTTTGGTTTTGAATTTTGCTTGATGAAGCGGCTATGAATGCCTTGGGACATTTTGCACTGCTAATTGTGTAATAATGATCACAAGCTGTTATTGTTCAACATACCCAAACAACTTAGAACAAGCAATTAACAGAACTAATATAATCTTGAATTAAATTGCCCAAAAAATAGAATGTAAATCAAATGAGATAGTGATCAAATGATAGAGTGCTCCAATGAAATTACAATCTTATCTAGTCATTGTGCTTAAAGAAGTAGTGAGCACTCAGGACAGAGAACAATTAAGGTTTTGATTTCTTATTTCAGAGGTCCAGCTTTTGAGGAAGAACTGAGGTAAAATGATCTTTCAAGTCCAGGAATAAGAGTTGATCTTATAAAAATAAAATAAATTGAAAGTATAAAAGATGCTGATATGGTAATGACCTTAAATTCAACTTCAGAAGTGCAACGAGTCTCATGTAAAAATTAATTTTAGGAGAAAGTCAATGGAACAATTTTATTCATTGACAATAAATAATGTATGAAGTAGATTTTCCGTCAGAACAGTGAAGGTGAGGCAGTGTGGAGGTGGATGGAAAGCAGAGTACCTTTTAGTAATAAACTGAATGGTGTGTCCTGTAGTTTTTCATTAATTTTAATGTATTTCCTTGTTCTACCGTGAATGCCAGCGAAGCTGTGGATGCGGGGATATGTAATTCAAAATTGATGGTCTGTATGACAAGAAACAATTCTTTAAAATACATAGAGAAAAATAACTGTTTTCTTGTAATCCTCAGAAATAAGCAATAAATTAATTAATGCCTGAAGACCAAATCAAAATTAATGTTGATTTATGAATAAATCATGATAAAATTGGCATTCAACCATCTATAGGTCTTCCACATACAAAGAGCCAATAAATTACGTTGAAAGGGGTTGACTGCACCTCCCGAAACACTGAATTCTTGACTTCCTCATCAGCAGATCATCCATCTACTCGTAATACATATAGTAGGGATCTGCTCTATGCTAAATAGTTCTGGTATTCATCAACCTGTGCATGTAACTCACCAGTAAAATAATGAACATAAGAAAAATCCCCTAACATCCCTATAAATACACACTAGTCAGAACTCTGTGTCACTAACTTTTCAATAAATTTTATTGCTGGAATTCCAATACCAAGCAATTTCTATTTATCTATGCAAACTTCAAAAATAATATCTTATTTTGTGGTGTTTTAGTAACTGCAATTCCCAATCCTAATAATATTTATTAATTCTGTTTACTTCCAGCTATTTTTGTGGTTCAGCACATCAATACTAAATGTTAAGCTCATAACAATATATCATTCATGGTTAAACTGGCTGCTTTCTTCATTCAGAAATTCAACACCTCTTCGCAATTCACTTAACATAGACATTGAGAAAAGATGTCCCATGGCTTGTTGATTTTCCTGTAACTTGCGAGTATGATTGTTCACCCAGTTAATGAGGTCATTTGTCTCCAGGTAAATTGTATATTTGAAAAGCAGTTACACTATCACTGAGGTTGTTTGGGAAGAGAGCTTCCACTTTGGTAAACTTGGCAATGGTGTTGACATTTAGTACTGAGAAATTGGCTTTGATGTGCTAAATAACTACAGTATTAAATGCCAATTCAAGTTCCTCTCAAAATCTTGTAAAACCAAGTAAAAATTGGTATTTGTGTGTTTTCCATTTAGAAGTGTTGCACGCCCCTGTCAGTTCACTGTCTCTCTCATTAACATTGTTTCAATGTGATTAGTATATTTCTTACAAATTTATTTACTCTTGACAGTTTTACATCTGTGCGTTCTGCAGCATTCTCTTCAGTTTTATCTTTGCAATGTATATGGAGAATCCCCTATTTTCTCCTCAGTTCAGCATCAGGGCCCAGGAAAAACAGGGAGAGGAATGGTAATAATAAACACAGAGATCATTGTTCGTATATCACAGGGTATCATCAGCGTAGTGGGGGATCTGTAAATTAGGTTAGAGGGACATGTATCTTGGGAGAAATACTACGTATTGATAGGTTGCAGTCTGGGATAAAGTCTCAGGAAAATGGGGCAGGGGCTGATTGGATGGCTGGATTCACACATAAATCATGGCCCAGAGGATCAAGGTGAGGGAAGCAATTGGGATGCTTTCACATCAAGATGATGCCGCATGTGTGAGTGAATGAGAATGTCACAGGGAAGACAAAGGTGGATGCTTTCACAGAAGATTGTACAGAACCAGGAGACTACAAATGGCACAATCCTTCTGTACGAGCAGCGTGCTGTTTCATAGCTCCAATGTTGCCGGTTCAATTCTGATCTCTGGTGCTGTCCGCGTGTGATGTGTGACTTTCTCCTAATCACTGTCTGTCTTTCTTCTGAGGCTTCCAGTTTCCTCTCAGTCCCACTGTACTGGATTAATTAACTTCTCTAAATTGCCTGCTGTGTTGGTGGCTGAAGGTAAGAGAGTCAATGTGGTGTAAAAGGAGAGGGAACAGGAAAGTAAGCAGGGGTTACTCTGAAGGTCAGCATAGACCCAAAGGGCCACCTAGCCTGAATCTCTAAAGGAACAACCGGGAGAAGAAAGTTTGATGTCTTCACTGAGCAGGGCAGCATTAGCAGGGAGTAGATCATTGTCCTCAGGAATTCCACTCACAAGAAAACAAAGAAAAAGAGCAGGAGTAAGCCACTAGACCTTTCAGACTTGCACTACCATTCAATGTGATCATGGCAGATCAACCCTAGTCCTTTTTTCTACTGGCTGACAATTGTCCAGAACCATGGTGATATCACATGTCAGCTGTTATCTGTGAATGGAGAGACCCTGTGTGTTAGCTGCTAGGTTTTTGTTCACTCCACTCATGAACTCATCTCTGTTCTGTAGCGGCAGGGACTTGTTACTGTCACCGACTAATTAACACATTTCCTCATCAGGAGCACAGCCCTGCTCACACTGCACAGAGGGTAAATTCTGAAGACGAGAGTGAACACAGAAGATAGAGATAGAAAATATATTTGAAAGGTTAAGGAATTGAGGTTGTGGCGAACTGGCATAGAAAAGAAATGGATGCCAGAATTGATCAGATGTAATTGTATTGAATGAACGGGCAGGCTTGAGAGGATTGTTGGTTCACTCCTGCTCCTTGTTTCCTCGTGTTTTTGTAAATTCAGTTTTAAAGACAGATAGGGATTCCACTGGTACTGGGTTCAATGATGATAGAATCGCAATTCTCCAGCTCACGTTCTCTGAATATTAAAAATGAGTCCCCTGGAGAATGGAGCTCCACTGATGTGTAAGAAAAAATTGTGAAGAATTTAACACAAAATGAAGCGAGTAATACAACTTGGGTCAGGCAGTGTACAGATAACTAGTCAATAACAAGTCATTCATATTCTGGACAGGTGAAAGGGGTTTTCAAATTCACACAGTTCTGACAGAGGACTATCATACTTTTTTAAGGGTGCGTGAGGAACTATGTAGGCCAATATTGATTGCAATATTGCAAAAAACCTATTGAAGCTAGCACTGAATATAGTGACAATATTTACCAAGAGTAAAAATTGAAAAACAGTAGAGGAGGGGAAAGATTACTTCTCATGTTGTTCAATTATGTTTTTTAATAACAATGTGAACTACAGATATGGACAGAAATATCATTCATTCATTGAAAGAAAAGGGAAATAATACAAAAATATGAAAAGGAAAAGAGTATTCTAATGATATGAAGTTGCAATGGCTGTTTTCAGTTAGTACACTGAAAAAAATGGTCCCTTATATATTTTTGAGTAGCTTGTGAAATTGTCTTCCAGCTACTGGTTCAGTAAACAGAACCACAGATTCATTAATCCTGCTATTGGTTTTTAGCAGTTACTGTGATTAACTCTGCTTATTTGAATTGGACCAGCTATGGTGTGTGCAACACACACAATTTCAGAATCAGAATCCAGTTTAGTATGTCCTGAAATTTGTTAACTTTGTGGCAGTAGTAGAATGCAATACATAATAATAGACAGAAAAGTGGTGAATTACAATATGAATATATACAGTGGCATGCAAAAGTTTGGGCATCCCAGTCAAAATTTCTGATACTGTGAATAGCTAAGCGAGTAAAAGATGAACTGATTTCCAAAAGGCATAAAGTTAAAGATGACACGTTTATTTAATATTTTAAGCAAGAAAACTTTTTTGATTTTCATCTTTCACAGTTTCAAAATAACAAAAACGGAAAAGGGCCCGAAGGAAAAGTTTGGGCACCCTGCATGGTCAGTACTCAGTAACACCCCCTTTGGCAAGTATCACAGCTTGTAAACGCGTTTTGTAGTCAGCTGTTACGTACCCCGTAACTGGGTTGCCAAACCAGCAGAAATGGACCACTTAGTTGGAGTCTGGATTACTGGAACTAATAAAGTTTTATTAAAGAAATAAGTAACTCAGTACTCTAATTGTAAGGATATGAATGCAACAGATTAGCAATGATAAAACACAGAACTAGGGTAATAGGAATCAAACAAGCTCTATCGCAGTCTAGGGGTAAAATGATCAGTCTCAAGTGACGCAGAGATCATTTCAGCTTAGGACAGTTCGCAGTAATCGCTGTTGTGCCGTTGGGGAGAGAGAGAGATAACGCAAATTCTGATTCACACAGACCTTTGTTCTTCGCAGTTAGCCTTTGAGCGAACCCTTTTATGTCTTCTGTTGTCACCGACTGTGACCCCTCCGTTCCGGATACGACCGTTCTTCCGCGGTGAACCCGGCACCCAGGCAAGGGCCGACACACACACCAGGTTCCCACCGATTGTACCTTTTCACCCTGTGCGTCTATGGTTCGTTCCCGCAACCAATTCTCCAAACTCCCACCAACTTGTGGGGGCACACCGCTTTTCCAGATCTCATGGTGTGTTGTGCCTTAGCGAACCTGTTCCTTTTATCCCCCTGCTGGGGTATCGCCTGTCCATCAAACTTCAAACAGTTCAGGTTCAAAGCAACCGGTCTGTCAATACTCAGAACTGTGTCTCTTTTCATTAATCTCTCTCCTCTCTCATTAACATTTTGAATGCTTCTCTATTGTCTCACTTATCTCTCTCATTAGCATCAGTCTTCTGATAAGTTGGTTTTTCGTCACACAGCTAATAGTCTTTCAATTCTTGTTTGGGTGATTTTCCCCCATTCTTCCTTACAAAAAGCATCTAGTTCTGTGAGATTCTTGGGCTGTCTTGCATGCACTGTTCTTTTGAGGTCTACCCACAGATTCTCGATGATGTTTAGGTCAGAGGTCTGTGAGGCCCATGGCAAAACCTTCAGCTTGCACCTCTTGAGATAGTCCATTGTAGTCCTTTGCTCATTGCGGCCAAAAAGTTCTATTCAAAAGGTTCAAAGGAACATCTAAACAAGCCTGATGCATTTTGGAAACAAGTCCTGTGGACTGATGAAGTTAAAATAGAACTTCTTGGCCGCAATGAGCAAAGGTATGTTTGGAGAAAAAAGGGTGCAGAATTTCATGAAAAAAACTCCTCTCCAACTGTTAAGCACGGGGGTGGATTGATCATGCTTTGGGCTTGTGTTGCAGCCAGTGGCACGGGGAACATTTACTGCTAGAGGGAAGATTAAATACCAGCAAATTCTGGAAGCAAACATCACACCGTCTGTAAAAGAGCTGAAGATGAAAAGAGGATAGCTTCTACAACATGATAATGATCCTAAACACGCCTCAAAACACACAATGGACTACCTCAAGAGGCGCAAGCTGAAGGTTTTGTCATGGCCCTCACAGTCCCCCGACCTAAACATCATCGAGAATCTGTGGATAGACCTCAAAAGAGCAGTGCATGCAAGACGGCCCAAGAATCTCACAGAACTAGAAGCCTTTTGCAAGGAAGAATGGGCGAAAATCCCCCAAACAAGAATTGAAAGACTTAGCTGGCTACAAAAAGCGTTTACAAGCTGTGATACTTGCCAAAGGGGGTGTTACTAAGTATGGACCATGCAGGGTGCCCAAACCTTTGCTTCAGGCCCTTTTCCTTTTTTGTTATTTTGAAACTGTATAAAAGTTTTCTTGCTTAAAATATTAAAGAAATGTGTCATCTTTAACTTTATGCCTTTTGGAAATCAGTTCATCTTTTACTCGCTTAGCTATTCACAGAAACAGATATCTTGACCCCAAACTTTTGCATGTCACTGTGTATATATATATATATATATATATATTCAATAGTTAAATTAAATAAGTAGGGCACAAAAAATATAAATAAAGTAGTGAAGTGGTGTTCGTAGATTCAATGACCACCCAGTAATGGGATGGCAGAGGGGAAGAAGCTGTTCCTGAATCATTAAGTGTCTGTATTTCCTTATCAGAAAAGGCTCCCTTTATTCTCACTCTTTGCCTCCTGCCAAGCAGCTAATTAATCTACTAATCTTCTCTAGATTTGAAAAGCTCTTCTGAACCAGAAAAATTTTGTTACTATTTCTCAAAAAAGTTATCAGTGTCTCATTTCACAAACACTGCCACATCTGAGGGCTAGCCCTTCATATACATTGTCATACCTAACAGGACAAGGTAACTTGAATTATTCAAGAAGAATTGAAATAAGAATTGAAGCAAATAACACCAACATCTGCAAACATGCCCATTCACTGCGAGCACTACATATTATATTCCCACTGGCATGATTCAGAATAATATCCACTAGGCAATAAAAACCACCATGAAATAAATATCCAAGTCTCATTTATAAATGAAACAATGATAAATTCCTTACAAATGTTAGCTAATCACTCCCCTGTATTCACTTAGTATCCGAGACAGATGCTATCCCAGTTGTCATGGCCCTCTTGTGGGTTGCTGTTGGATTCACTGGAGGTGGCTACAGATTGCGGTCTCAAACTGCAGTAGGCCAAGGAATCTTGGTTTCTACTGGTAACCATCCTTCCTCCACCATCAACGCTGCTCTCAACCACATCTCTTCCATTTCATGCATGTCTGCCCTCACCCCATCCTCTTGTCACCACTCCAGGGAGAGGGTTCCTCTTGTCCTTACCTACCACCCCACCAGCCTCCGCTTCCAGCGCATAATTCTCCATAACTTCCATTATCTCCAGTAGGATCCCACCACCAAGAACATCTTTCCCTACCCCACACATTCTGCTTTTCAAAGGAATCACTCCCTACACGACTCCCTTGTCCATTCGTACATCCTCATTGATCTCCCTCCTGGCACTTATCCTTGCAAGTGGAACAAGAAACAGTCCTTCCAGGTGAGGCAACACTTCATCTGTAAGTCAGTTGGGGTCATCTACTGCAGTTGGTGCTCCCAGTATGGCCTCCTGTATATTGGTGAGGCCCAACGTGGATTCGGAGACTGCTTCACTGAGTACCTATGCACCATCTGCCAGAAAAAGCAGGATCTCCCAGTGGCCACCCATTTTAACTCCATTCCAACATGTCAATCCATGGCCTCCTCTACTGTCACAATGAGGCCACACTCCGGTTGGAGTAGTAACACCTTATATTCCATCTGGGCAGCTTCCAACCTGATGGCATGAACATTGATTGCTCGAATTTTCAGTAATGTCCCCCGCTTCACTATTCCCCATTCCTATTTCCCTCTCTCACCTTATCTCCTTATCTGCCTATCACCTGCCTCTGGTGCTCTTCCCCCTCTGCTTTCTTCCATGACCTTCTGTCCTCTCCTATTAGATTCCCCCTTCTCCAGCCCCCTATTTCTTTCACCAATCAACTTCCCAGCTCTTTACTTCACCCCTCCCCCTCCCAGTTTCACCTATCACCTTGTGCTTCTTCATCCCCTCACTCTACTTTCTTACTCTGACTCCTCAAGTTCTTCCCAGTCCTGAAGAAGAGTCTCGGCTCGAAACATCGACCGTACTCTTTTCCATAGATAATGCCTAGTCTGCTGAGTTCCTCCAGCACTTTGTGTCTGTTGCTTCTACTAGCAGCATCTCAGCCTCCAGAAGTCCGGCATGGTTGGTCGATGGAACTTCTAGGCTAGCCGAAGGCAGAAAAGGTCACAGTCTTTCTGTAAGAAGCTGCCATATTTATCTTCCATAAAGCAAATCTTCGCAACATCTGGAAGACTGGTTTTTCCTGGATTACTGTGACAGCTTTCAGTTCCCTTTGTCTCCAATCATGAGGATTACAATAACAGACCTCTTGTACAATGAAGAGGAAATATTGCTTTTGCTATCTACCACATTGTGGCTCTTGTACTTTATTGTCTACCTGCATTGAATTTTCTCTGTAATTACAATATAATGTTCCGCATTCTGTTACTGCTTTTCACATTTATACTACCTCGATGTAATTATGTTTGGAATGATCTGTCTGGATGACAAAACTTTTCACTGTATCTAGGTACATTTGACAATAACAAACTAATTATTAATTAAATGCAGCAGACCAAACTTCCAATGATGAGTGGCTCCTATTTACACTCCAATGAAAGTTACGAAATCAGCATTGAGAAGCTGTATTAAGTTTAGTCGCAGAGGAATACAGATTTGTCCCAAGTTGGACACAGTTGGTGATCTGTTTTTCATACTCTTTGATAATGTGTGCATGCCTCCTGACAATGCATCAGACATCTCGCTGAGCCTGCTCAAGTATCAGCCTTCTGGAGCCTGGTCCATTTAGGTACATTTCTGAGTTCCCTGCAGCAGGGCTTTTTGCGATCCTTGCTCTCCAATGAATTTGTACTTAAAACTACCTTGCTCAATGCTTACGCTTCCAGTCTTTTAATAAGACCATAAGATATAGGAGCAGAATTAAGCCATTTGGTTCATCAAGTCTGCTCCGCCATTTCATCGTGACTGATCCATTTTCCTCTCATCTCCAATCTCCTGACTTTTCCCTGTATCCCTTCATGCCCTGACCAATCATGAATCTATCAACCTCTGGCTTAAATATACATAAAGACTTGGCCTCCACAGCTGCCTCTGGCAAAGATTCACCACTCCTTGGCTAAAGATACTCCTCCTCATCTCCATTTTAATAGGACGCCCCTCTATTCTGAGGCTATGTCCTCTGGTCTTAGACTCTCCTACCGTAGGAAACACCCTCTCCACATCCACTCTATCAAGGGCTTTCACCATTCGATAGGTTTCAATTAGGTTATTCCTCATTTTTCTGAATTCCAGTGAATATAGGCCCAAGGTGAAGATCTACTCTCTCTGCCAAACTCTAACTTGTCCATTTTCTTTAGCTTCAATTCACTGCTGGGTTGACAATAGGGATCCCACTATTGGGATCATGCTCTCTCCTATATGGACACACAGATATACTTGCCCCTCTTCTATTATGTCCTGGCATCTCTTGGTTATATGTTGTTTTTTTTTCATACAAGAGAGAGGCAAGAATGATCATGAGATTCTGCAATCAGTTGCAGAACGTGAGAATCTTGGTCGCATATTTGGCATTGTATTCAAGTTGTGAGGAAGATGAAGTTTATTAGTGAGTGATTGCAAGTGAATTAGTAAGTCAATTTAGCAATGTCTGAGACTTGAGTGCAGCAGTAAAGTATACAGAAAATACAGCATTTGAGGATGCATTCACTGATCGTAATCATACTTATATCTTTGTATGATACTGCCACCAAAACCTCTAGCCTTGTCTCCTAGTATTAAGCAATGTATTTATCTATTATTACTACCTTCTGAAAATGAATTTGAAGAGTATCCTTGTTCTCATTAATGTTGACTTTGCTATTACATTCCACAACCTTCAAGGCTTCCAGGACAGTTTGCAATTCTTGGAGTTCATTATTTCTAAAGTTTTATCATTCATTACTGATTCCTATGTCAAATTCATTGTTAGTAGGACTATCAGCTGCAGGAAACTATTCAGATTGATACACTTAATTCAGATAATGTTCAATATATTTTTTAGAGTCATCATTAAATAACTTCTTCTGGTTAACAAGAAAGAGACAAAGGGGTACATTGGGAAGCCATCTCCTCCAAATCCCCAATCCAAGTCTCTATGTCCCACATTATACCAATTTGAATAGAAGGTGTATTGCTCTAATCATTGTAGCTGAAGATGTTGTAGCACTTCACTCAAGAGCAATATGCGAGTACCTTTAACATATATATAAGTTGGCTCATTACCAGTTTTTCAGTGTTAATAGAATCAGAGAATCGTAAAGCTATACAACATGGAAACAAGCCTTTCAACCCAACTCATTCATACTGAACAGGTAACTTAACTGAACAGTTCGGCCCATATCCTTCTAAACATTTTCTATCTATGGAGCTGTCTAGATGTCTTTTAAATGCTGTAAATGTACCTGTCTCTACCACTTTCTTTGGTAGCTCATTGCAAATACCATGTACAAAAAGCTCCACAGCTCACCTTTAAATTCTCTCCCATACTCTGTGAAAAAAACTGACCATTCATATGTTTACTGGGATGGGAAGAAATGCCCCTGCTCTTGCAAGTAGCATCCATATGGTTGAGTCGAGTTGTTCTCCGATCTTGACAATTTAGTTGCAAGCCTTTTATCACCATGGGCGTGCTGTTAATTGTGGTGTGTCTTCCAGATGCTTGGTCTTTATTAACAGCACATTGATGATATCTCCTTGTACAAGTAAATTGCTGAGATCAGAGAACAACTCAACCCAATCATCAACATTTTCCGAATTATTTCCAGCATCCGTGTCCCAACAATGCTTGTCTTATACCGGATGCAAAAAGTTTTCCTGTACCTTTGATCCACTAATGCATAAGTCCACATTTAACTGCAGTAATATTTGTCATACAATGTTAATTCTATCTTAAGTGCACACATTTTGTATTTTTACAACTGAATTCCAAAAGCTGAAGAAAATCATGCATCTCTGCCAGAAGTTGGATACAGACCTTGGAAATACTGTTTTGATTTTTGTGAAACCATTTCATATTCAGAAGATGCCATTCTGTTTTGAGCAGAAACATCTACAATAAAACTATATAGTAAAAATGGGTGCTATCTTTTAACTAAAACTCATTTTTGGAATGGTTCAGTTGCTTTGAAGTTGAATTGACAACTTCATTTCTTTATGTGTAGTTATGTATAAAACTGATTTAATTGGGGTTAAATTGTCCTGGTCAAACGGCACCCATTGTGAAATTAGATGAGGCGCGTTTACTTGCTATTTCATGACTTTATTTGAATAATTACAATAATTCAGATATAGAAGGCATGCACAGGCTTACTCTCATCAGTCATGGCAGGCAATGAGTATAAAAGACAGGAAGTCATGAAGCAATCGTATGAAATTTAGTTTGCCCATACTTGGAGTATTGTGTGCAGTTCTGGTTGCTACACTACAGGAGGGATGTAGAAGCTTTGGTGTGTGTGCAGGGGAGGTTCACCGAGATGTTGGCTGTATTGGAGAGTATTCATTATAAGAACAGTTAGAATAAACTTGGATTATTTTCCTTGGAAATTTGGAGGCTGAGTGGTGTCCTGAAAGAAGTATGTAAAATTAAGTGAGACATGCAATAAGATAGATAATGTAGTCAGAGGACTTTTCCTGGGGTGGAGCATAGTTGGAGACATTATGAAAGAAATTTATGAGATAATATTTTTTTTCCACACAGATGATAATGGGTGCCCAGAATACACTGGCAGGGGAGATGGCGGAGCAGATAAAACAGCAACACTTAAGAGGCAATTAGACGGACAGATGAATGGGTAGGGAATAGATAGATGCAGATGGGATTAGTAAGGACGGCATCATGGTTGGTGTAGCCCAGTGAACTGAAGGGCCCATTCCTGTACTGTATCTTTCTATGTTCTATGCCCTATGTCAATAAAACAAACAAGGACTGCACCATAGCTGAAATCCCTAGGACATGAATTACATGCTCTTCCTTTTGATGTTGATATATTGATTAAAGCACCTAATCGATTCATATTTCATTGCCAAAATATTTTCAGAAGCATTTTCTCCCACTCCTTCTCGATACACAACTTTTTAATTTTATTGCTTTGGTGTACCATTCTACAGTGTCTTCCTGACTGATCCTCCTATGAAATAACATCATGGAGCCACACATAACATGGGATTCCATCAGGGTCAGTGCATTGCAGAAGGGGCAATTAGCAGAGCTCCTCTGTTCTGCATTTCCTCACAGATTCAGGACTGTATTGTGCAGCTTGTCTGTCACATCCCTTAAGGACCTTTGACTTTCTCGTGCATAGCTCAGCAAACACATGGGAGTGGCAATAAATCTTTGCAGTTCCCATTTGCAACTTGACGGGTTCATTTTAAATGCATTTTTAGCGTAACAACTATCCAAGTGCTGTTTCAGAATCAGGATCAGGTTTATCACTGACATATGTCATGAAATTTGACGTTTTTCATCAGCAATACATAGGGCAATACATAAAATATACTATAAGTTATAATAAGAAATATATATTAAAATAAATAAGCAGTGGAAAAAGAGAGCAAGATATAGTGAGATAGAGTTTATGGGTTCATTGTCTGTTCAGAAATCTACTGGCAGATGGAAAGAAACTGTCTCAGGCTCCTGTCAGACCCCATTTTGGCCAATTTCAAGGTTCTTTGGGAAGTAATAAAGATTCAGTGATAGGTACAAGTATGGCTAAACACAACAGAAGTAGATGAAATCTTACAAACACACCACAGTTGCTTTTACATTCCCTTGGGAATTATGTCATCCAAGCACTGGGAGGAAAATGTTTTATGACAGTAAATGGCTATTATCTTTTCCATTCTAATTTACTTAGTGACATTTCAATGTCAGATTATAAAATTGTAAAGGTCACATTGCTTAATTGGATGCAAAGGTTTTAGGAAAATACGATATTTTCATAATTTGTAAAGTGGTAATTGTTAAATTGTTGAAATCATTAGAGTTGATTTAATAGCATACCAATACTGGAATAATCATCAATCTTCAATAATGAAGATCAGCAACAACTCATGCATAAAAGGAAATCAAAAGTGCATATATTATCTACATGGAATACTACATGCATAAATCATTTACACATGGTTTAAACAATTTCATCAGACATGTTAAAGCACACATTTTTTGCACAATTTTATATAGCGCTTTCAGGATATTTTATGATGTTGTTTAGTTAGAAAACATCCTACTGTGGACTGGAAATGATACTGCATGTATTGAGTCAGATTAATCAGCAATTTTAGGAATAACATTTTCTATCCAGTCTTCTTAGATCTATGGGAAATTTGTTTCATAATGTGTAGGTAAATGCAGACAAAGTTTCTCTTAATGAGTCATTAAAGATCTTATCAGGTTTGGATATGGCCTAAGTGTGGAGTGAGAGAAACTGAAGCAGGCTGATAGTTTACAGATTTTAATATCAACAGTGTTAAAGGGAAGATAAAACAATAAACGCTGGGCCAAACAGGGCTGTTAACTAAAACTCTCAAAAGGAAAACAAAGCCTACACTGCGGCTGAAAAGAACATCTAAACAGTAAATGAATAGCGCTAGTCTTCAGAGTCAGTTGACTTGAAAGTCCGATATGTCAAGGAAGGCCAAATGCAAAACAGCAGCGAAGTGTTGCTATGCTCTGTCCAAGTCTCGACAAGCACTATGACGCCAAGTATGGAGTTAAATACTATCACGATTAAATAATAATTAGCTGACACGTGCAAATTCACAACTGCAATTGCCGTATCTACTGCGCTGCGGAATCCGTGGTTGTGACAGAAGACATTGAGTTTAGGAGTAGGGACATTATGTTGCAGTTATATAAATCGTTAGTTAAACCGGACTCGGAGTATTGTTTTTAAAAACGCACACAACAGGAATTCTGCAGATGCTGGAAATTCAAGCAACACACATCAAAGTTGCTGGTGAACGCAGCAGGCCAGGCAGCATCTGTAGGAAGAGGTACAGTCGACGTTTCAGGCTGAGACCCTTCGTCAGGACTAACTGAAGGAAGAGTTAGTAAGAAATTTGAAAGTGGGAGGGGGAGGGGTAGATCCAAAATGATAGGAGAAGGCAGGAGGGGGAGGGTTGGAGCCAAGAGCTGGACAGGTGATTGGCAAAGGGGATATGAGAGGATCATGGGACAGGAGGCCCAGGGAGAAAGACAAGGCGGGGGGGAACCCAGAGGATGGGCAAGGGGTATAGTCAGAGGGACAGAGGAAGAAAAAGGAGAGTGAGAGAAAGAATGTGTGTATAAAGATAAATAACGGATGGGGTACGCGACTCCCTTGTCCATTCGTCCCCCCCATCCCTCCCCACTGATCTCCCTCCTGGCACTTATCCTTGTAAGCGAAACAAGTGCTACACATGCCCTTACACTTCCTCCCTTACCACCATTCAGGGCCCCAGACAGTCCTTCCAGGTGAGGCAACACTTCACCTGTGAGTCGGCTGTGGTGATATACTGTGTCTGGGGCTCCCGATGTGGCCTTCTATGTATTGGCGAGACCCGTCGCAGACTGGGAGATCGTTTTGCTGAACACCTACGCTCTGTCCACCAGAGAAAGCAGGATCTGCCAGTGGCCACACATTTTAATTCCACATCCCATTCCCATTCTGACATGTCTATCCACGGCCTCCTCTACTGTAAAGATGAAGCCACACTCAGGTTGGAGGAACAACACCTTATATTCCGTCTGGGTAGCCTCCAACCTGATGGCATGAACATTGACTTCTCTAACTTCCGCTAATGCCCCACCTCCCCCTCGTACCCCATCCGTTATTTATTTTTATACACACATTCTTTCTTTCACTCTCCTTTTTCTCCCTCTGTCCCTCTCACTATACCCCTTGCCCATCCTCTAGGTCCCCCCCCCCCGCCGCCTTGTCTTTCTCCCCAGGCCTCCTGTCCCGTGAACCTCTCATATCCCCTTTGCCAATCACCTATCCAGCTCTTGGCTCCATCCCTCCCCCTCCTGTCTTCTCCTGTCATTTTGGATCTCCCCCTCCCCCTCCCACTTTCAAATCTCTTACTAACTCTTCCTTCAGTTAGTCCTGATGAAGAGTCTCGGCCTGAAATGTCGACTGTACCTTTTCCTAGAGATGCTGCCTAGCCTGCTGCGTTCACCAGCAACTTTGATGTGTGTTGCTTGGAGTATTGTGTTCAGTTTTGGCAGCCCTGTTATAGGAGTGACATTGTCAAGCTGGTGAGGGTGCTGAAGGGATTTGCAAGGACGCTGCCTGAACTAGAGGGTCTGAGTTGCAGGGAGAGGTGGCCTCTCTGGATCTTTATTCCTGGGGCACAGGAGAATCAGAGGTGACCTCATCAGTTTAAAAATTCATGGGGGACATGGAAAGGGGGAATAGTCATAGTCTTTTTCTCAGTGTGGGGAATCCAAAATGAGAAGGCACAGATACAAGATAAGAGCGGAGAGATATAAAAGAGACCTGCCAGAGGAAGTGGGCGAGGTGGGTACAATTGTGACAATTGAAGGGCATTTGGAAGGTACATGGAAGGGGAGCACTTGGAGGGTTATGAGCCAACCACGGGCAATTGGGTCAAGCAGAAAGGATGCTCCTGTCAGTACCTCCAGTTGAACTCTGTCCTCTTGTGTTTCCCTTAGTTGTCAGTCTGCGGTTTTGTATTGCCATGTGCTCCTGTCCCCGCTCCTGCTCTGCTCCAGCCCCTGTATTACTGAGTACTCCGTCTCTCATCTGTTTCTCATTATTACCTGTATTGCTGCCACTTCTGTCTCATTGTCCTCCACCTTCCGTCTGCCTCTCAGTGTATTTCAGTCCTGTGTTTTCACCTCTTTGTTGCCAGATTGTGCCAGTGAGTTTTCCTGAGCCTTTCCAGCATTTGTATCTGAACTCTGTCTGTCTGAATATCGACTCTGCCTGTTTCCAGATTCTGGTTTTTGGATTTCTCTGGATGCTTTGATCTCTGCCTGAACTTTGACGCTGACATTGTTTGCACCTCAGGATTTGTTACTCAATTAATATCACTGTGTGCACAGTACTGTGTCTGCGATTGGATCCCTCTTCCAGTGCCCTGACAGCACATTAACATTAAATGTGCTGTAGGTCAGTATGGTCCAGATGGGCTAAAGGGACTGTTTCTGTACTGCGTTTCTCTATGATTCTCAAAGTCACCACTCCCTTCTTGACTGGAATGATTACATTAAAAAAAAGCTTTGTAAAGGAAATCAAGACACAATATGCAACCAAATTAGTTTCAGATTTAAAAAAAACAAACCAAGATTTGGTATTACAGTTACAATATTGGACATGGATACTGATTATAATACAGAAGTCACGTTGGAACCCTGTTGTTTTTCAACCATATAAACAACATGAATGTTACAACTAATTTTGAATTTCTCAAATTTATAGCAGTATTAAAATAAAGAAAACAGCAGGGTCAGAAGATAATGTTAATAATTTGTAGAAGGATATAGATCATTTCTGCAATTAGAGAAACTAATAGAAAATTAATTTGAATACTGGCAGATGTAAATTGCATCTTTTAGAGTAGAAAAACAAAACAAAATGAATAGCTAGGGTATAAAATGAAGAGAATACAATTAGGACGAGGAAATATTGAAAGTGGCTTGGGAGCCATCACTATTTGTCAAGGGAGTTGGAATAGCAATTGCAAAATCAGATATAATGGTGGAACATGTATGCAGTGAGATGATCCAGCACTTTATAATGCATTGGTCTAAGCCTTAAGGAATATATGTACAGATCTGATTATCCAAGAGTGCAGACACATTAGAAGGTTGCAGAGAAAAGCAATAAAAAATATTTCAAATATAAGATAAACATGTGCTTTAATTCTGCCTTCTGTAGATAAAGTTAATTAGGTACTTCAATGAAATATATAAAACATTAAATGGCATAGATAAAAATATTACTGCAAAGGTAGGTCAAGTAAATTGGCTCAGAGAGAAAAATATCAGGAAGTAGAAAACACATTTAAAACTGAATGATTACCATATTAAATAATCTACCCACAAAGGCTGCTCATTAACCATCATTCCAAATGCATTTTGGTTGGAAACAAGGTGAGATAATGGCTGAATGTTCCCTGGGATGAATAATCTTGTCTCAGTTTTGTTGATCATATCTTCCTCCTGTTCTATAATGAGATTTGTCTTACCTACATGAATAAGGTATTTGATTTGTGAAAGTGCAGAGAGTGACAATGGGTTTGAAGATTTCTGTGAAAGGATTGTACAATTTTTTTAGGCTGTGGATAAATTGTTTTGAAAAGTGTGAAGTTTCTCTTATTATTCGCGCTACATTTTCGACAGGCATGGTCCTAAAGCAAAGTTTTATTGATTAAAATCAAAGAACAGCAGATGCCTAAAATCTTGAAATACTCAGCATGCAGAGCAACATCAAAGGGGCCACAGAGTTAATATTTCAAGTCTAAGATTCTTTATCATCAAGGAAGGAGGAAATATGGGCAAAGAAAGACTGAAACAATGGGTCTGTCTAGAGTCTAGGCAGACCTACTTGGGGAGTAGGAGAAGAGAAATATATGGGATTGGAGGACTATGAAGTTGGAGTTTATGGAGGGAACATCTCACAAAAAGGTTCAGGGGTGGGGTGTGTGGTGAACAAGTGGCTGAGAGTTAGACTGTTACAGGCCTATGAATCTCACAGCTTTCTCAACTATATTTCCTTGTATGCTGCATTTCCTCCTAAGTAACGAATCTGCTTTATTCTGCCAGTTTTGACAGCTAGATTATATTTGCTCTGTTGATGAAACTCTGCAATTGAATGCCTTTTGAAGAGTCATCACTTTTCCTTAATCATGGCTTCCCCTCTACCACAGTTGAAAGAACCTCTGTCTCCATCTAATGTATTGCATTCAGCGGTCATGAGCCTGTGTTCTCCGTACTGCTTGGGCGATACCTTTTCCAAACATCTCCACTTCTGACTTACCCAACATATTCCTTTGCTCATTTCAGCTCTCCCCTATGTGGCTGTGGCCTACTACACTATTCCAACAATGTGAAAAGTGAGCCTGAAGAATATCATCTCTTCTTCAGTCTGGTCATGTTGCAGCCTCTAGGATTTAGTATTGAGTTCAATAATTTCAAACACCTCAGTTTTCCTGTGTGCATCAGAACTGGCGAATTCTGCTGAAAAGTTACCCATAATAACCCAGTTTAGATTCTCTGCACAACAGCTACATGATCTGCTGGACATTTTCAGCATCCCCATTTGATTTCAAGTTTGAACAGCAGCTCTGCATGCATGTTCCACCATTTTTTTCACATCTTCAGCATGCCCCTATGTTTGTCTTCCCTCTTGAACCTCCCTCTTTGTTTTATTAATCGGGTAGCTCGATGCATGTTGAAATTGCGGGGGTGACCATGGCTTCACCCCATTGGACATATTCCTTTTCTCCTGTCCATCTCTTACTTTCTTTATTTCTTCTTCTTTCAGCTATTGGAGTCTGTGGTAATGTGCTTTCAGGCTGATTGAGTGATCTGCACTTAGCTGTCTCAGAGTGAATTCAGAATCAGAATCAGCTTTATTATCATTGGCGCGTGACGTGAGATTTGTTAACTTAGCAGCAGCAGTTTAATGCCGTACATAATCTAGAAGAAGAAAATAATAATAATAAATAAGTGAATCAATGACAGTATATGTATATTGAATAGATTAAAATCGTGCCCAAAACAAGAAATATTGTATATCTAAAAAAAAAGTGAGGTAGTGTCCAAGGCTTCATTGTCCATTTAGGAATCGGATGGCAAAGGGGAA
Organism: Mobula hypostoma; assembly: GCF_963921235.1. Taxonomy (NCBI): domain Eukaryota; kingdom Metazoa; phylum Chordata; class Chondrichthyes; order Myliobatiformes; family Myliobatidae; genus Mobula; species Mobula hypostoma. The sequence continues at coordinate 19,543,222 of NC_086118.1, read as the reverse complement.
GAAGCTGAAATAGGCGGCCGAGAGGACAAGAAACCTGGAGTCAAGGCACGAGCTCGAGTTTAGCTTCTTTTCTTCCCAATCTCGATGATTCAAGTGTCGCGGAAGATTGAGATCAACGAGGATGAGAGTGGAAGGCAAGCGGGTGTTCAGCACTGTGTGCCTGGGGGTGACTAGTCTCTCTTTTGCTCTCCGCTCCTGGAGGAAGCTGCCTGCATTCAACTGGTTGCTCTCTCCCTTCACTCGTTGCTGCAGGAGGGATGGTACTGGGGTCTTGGGACTTGGGCAAGATTTAATCAATGCTGTTTGCAGACTGGACTCTGCAGTTCATGTTACGATATGTTTCTGGTTGTTACTCTTTTGTTGTTATTTTGTGTGATTTTGATCGGGTGGCCTGTTCTCAGTGAGCAATGCAGTGCTAGACTGAGCTGAAAGTAAACTTCCCTGGACTTTCGATGACTTTGTAGTTCGATGGTTTTATATTCTGTACTTTCCACTCATTTCTTTTTCTCACTTGCACAACAGTGTTGGGGTTTGCTGTTTTGCTTTAATTGGGTTCCATGATTTTCTTTGTCTCATGGCTGTGTGTGGAAAACAAATCTCAGGGTTGTATACTGCACACACACTTTGATAATAAATGTTCTTTGAATCTCGAATCTCTCCTCCATCCTCTCTGCAATATAATATTAATGTGTTTTGTCACTTTCCCATTGGAATAGAGGACCTTTTTTTAAATGAAACATTAGCAATGTTATAACATTCCCCCCAGTGGCCTGAATAAGTTTCTGCTGCAAGTTTCTCAAACAATTTGGACTATGTTGCTATGTTCTGGCACAAGTGCCCTTTACTGGACATTATCATGAAAGAGAGAATATAATAAACTTATATTGGCTGAATGAGTTCTGAGAACCCATGTCTGGTAGGATATACATCAGATGATTTAATAATTGCTTCCTCCAGCAAACAGGCAAACAACCCATTTCCCATCAGCAATATTCTGTTAACTTTAATAAACTGAAGTATTAACAGAAATGATAAAAAAAATCATTTTTCTTCTGACAGCTGGCTGGACTATTTCATTACTCTGTTTTGTTTTAAATTCTAGGCATTCCAGGGCAATCATCAGCAGTTTTCAGGTGCTTTCTCTGCTGCTCATTGCTTTTGGTCAGGCATCACAAGCTCTTGGAAAATTTCATACACTGTAGGATTTGCTGTCTGCTTATACAATTGATTTAGAGTTGTGCCTTCAGTCATGCTGTCTCCATACAGTTACTGCGCCAGCATCTAAATGACAATGTGGATAATTGCCCGGGTGTATCTCATTAACAAATCCAATCTGACTAATCACTGTCCAATCAGTCTACTCTCAATCATTAGCAAAGTGACAGAAGCCCTCGCTGACAGTGCTATTAAGAGGCACATAGCCACAATAAGCCTGCACATTCATATCCAATTTGGGTTTAAGAGTTGGTTCCAAGATCAGGTATCTTTGAGTGAGTGAATGACCATGTGACATCCCAATACCTTGACACCATTGATGTGGAACAAATCAGGAGCATGATGAAATACTGTCCATTTTCCTTAATGAGAGTGGCCCCATTAATGTGCAAGATGCTCTCCACAGAGTACCCAGGACATCTTTCGGAAGCTGTGTCTCAGAAAGGCAGCGTCCATTATTAAAGACCTCCAGCACGCAGGGCATGCACTTTTCTCACTGCTAACATCAGGTAGGAGATACAGAAGACTGAAGGCACACACTCAGTGATTCAGGAACAGCTTCTTCCCCTCTGCCATCCGACTCCTAAATGGGCTTTGAAGCTTTGGACACCACCTCACTTTTTTTAATATACAGTATTTCTGTTTCTGCACATTTTAAAAATAATCTATTCAATAATGTAATTGATTTACTTGTTTATTTATTATGTTTTTTTTCTCTCTCTCTCTCTGCTAGATTATGTATTGCATTGAACTGCTGCTGTTAAGTTAACAAATTTCAGGTCACATACCGGTGATAATAAACCTGATTCTAATTCTGATTCTGAAAAAAGTCTTCCTGCTGAGTTATGGCAGACACATGAAGGGTAAAGGGCTCTATATGATCAGTTTATTGTCAAACCTTCTCACTTGAGGCTAATGGCACAGATGACAAAGACCTTCAATCTAACGTGTTTGTGAGTTCCCACCTTCCAATATCGGATGTGGGAAAGTAAATAAAGCAGAAAATGAGAAGTCATTGCAAGCTCCTGTTCTCTGAAGGATTTGCAGGCACATAATCTGAAGTGATTTCTGAGGTGAACTAACTATTGAACTGGGGCTTATCATAGAAGCCCAGAGAAAAGTTGAATTGTGTAAGATATGTCAAAGCCAGCAAGGAACTGAAAAACCCCCAAAAGTCACCAAATGATGTCTTATGCCGGCCTTGCAGAATGATAAGCAAAAGTGGAATATGCAGCACATACGGGATACCAGTTAAAGCAGGTAACATTCTGAACTAGCCATGGTTGAAAACTGGGACTGATAGATCTGAATTCAAATCAATATATAACCACCAAGGACATTTTTTTAAGGTTTTTTTCTGGTCATGTAGTATCCATCAATGTGTAAGGGTACAAATGAACATCTAAACAATAGCTTGCCAACACTGGCAGCACAGATAAACTCGCTTTCAGATAATTTCAGGATCATCCGGGAAGCTGAGAGCTTCATAGACGAGGCTTTTATTAAGGTGGTCATAGCCAAGGTCCAGACTTCAGATAAGTGAGTGACCAGCGTGAAAAGTAAGGGGATTACTGAGTCAGTTCAGGGTTCCTCTGTGGCTATTCCCCCCATTAACAGGTATACCCCTTTGGATACAGTTGAGGGGGATTTTCTTTCATGCGCTAGCAGCAGTAGTTTATCTCTGGTAATGTGATGGGCTCTGAGCCTCAAAGTGAAAGGGTACAGTCAGACAGGGTGACAGGAATAGGGACAGACAGGAGATTCTGTGATTGTGGAAGGGATTATGTGTTGCCTCTCGGATGCCAGGATCAAGGATGCCTCTGAGCAGCTGCAGAAATTTCTCAAGCAGGAGGGCAAACAATCCGAGGTTATTGTACATGTTGGTATAAGTGACATGGGCAGTACAAGGCATGAGGTTCTGCACAATGAGTGGAGGGAGTGAGGTAAGCAGCAGGATATCAAGGGTAGTGATATCTCCAGTGCCACATGCTGACAAGGTCAGTAACAGAAAGCCAGGCCAGAAGAATTTGTGGCTGAGGACCTGATACAGGGGTCAACAGTTCTGGGTCTGGGACCATTGGGTTCTCTTCTGGTGTAGTGGCCAGAACCATCAAGAGACCAAAATCCTTGCAAGGAAATCTGCTTGCTTCACGGGAGAATTTAAACTAGATTGGCGGGGGGGGGGGGGGGGCAGGTGTGGGTGGTTGTAGCCTGAGCAGACGCAAGTCATGGGATAATGCATGAGAGGACAAAATAAATAAATTTTGGGCACAGCAAAGACAAAGAAAGGAATGCCCAATTAAACTGCACTTATTTCAGTGCACAAGGTTTAACAGGTAAGGCAGATGAACTCAGAATATGGATTGGGTCAGAGGACTGGGGTGTTATAGTCATGACAAAACATGGCTGAGAGAGAGCGGGTCTGGCAGCTCAGCATTTCAGGATATAGATGCTACAGGATGGGATGATGCCATTTTGATAAGGGAGTGCATTGCAGATTACCCAGAGATAACATTTTTAGGGGATTATTCAGCAAATCCATATGGGCAGAAACTATAAGGGGAGGATCACTCAAATGAGGCCACATTACAGACCTCCCCACACCCCAATGCTCACCAGGAAATTGAGGAGCAGATGTGTAGAGAAATTGCTCATGGTTTTATGAATGGTGGTTGCCCATCGTGTCCGACGATGACAGGAAGCCTGTGAAGGCAGGAGTGCTTTTAAGGTGGAAAAGCTATTGCACTGGGCAGTTCCATTCTTATGACTTCAGAAGTCTGGGTCCAGTTGTACAAACAAGAGTCACAAAGTGGGCTCTTCCTTGGTTGCAGTGGATTGCCATGACAACTCCTGCACCTTCCCATGACCTTTGCTCTCCACAGAGCATTGCCGCACCACTTTCTTGGCCTTTCAGTCTCACTGAATATCTCATCCGAGATGCTTCGAGCTGAAGCTGACTTCACATGCTAGGGCAGGCGTGTTCACATCTCACCGAGGTTTGAGGCCATGGGCTGCCCTAACTTGGTTTAGCCAGCCTGTCAAAGCTGTGTACCTGAAAGTGACTGCTGATGCTTGCAGCTTCTTGGAGCCACAGGTGAGAGCTGAGCGTCTGGTGAAGATGAAAGGTGACTGAGCTACCCCGGAAAGGAAATGACAAGCCCCTTCACCTGCTCCTCCCTGGACACCCCATACACCTCAGTTTGAGGAATAATAGGGTTGTATTAGCGGAAATTTTACTTTCTCCATTATTATCTGGATTACGCAGAGTGTTGAAGGCCTGGATGGGGTGGAATGTGTGAAAGATGTTCAGGAAACTTTTCTGAATCAATATATAGAGGGTTCTACTCAGGACTGTGCTATACTGGACCACATTTTAGGGAACAAGGCAGGACAGGTAACTGAAGTAACAATCAGGGAGCACTAGTGACCGTAATTTGATTAATTTTAAGGTAGTGATGGAAAAGGAAAGAACATTTTTACTTCTGGGGTGCCTTGAAGGCGACGATCCCATGCTGTACAGGTCGATGGATATGATTAAATATTCCTATTTCAGCCTGATACAGCAGAGAATCACAACTGCTTCCATGGTCTAAACAGTTAATAATGACATCTTGATGCGAATGAATAATCTATCGCTGCTTAAAAACGATGGAAGCAATGCTGATTGTGGCCGTACTTCTCGCTGGAAGAAGCTTCCTCACAGGAAATGTGGCTGCTGGTCAGGGACACCGTTGTGTTTAAAAATAAAACGGGGTTTCCGACTCCCAATACCCACCAACGCACTGGCAAACGTACAGTCTCCAGTAAATAACTCAAACTTCTCAGAGCTAGGGTATTGTATCAGAGGGACATTAAGACCAATTGCATCCTTTGTTTCATGGAATCCTGGTTAACCCCTTGCATACCAGATGCTGTGATTTAGATTGACGGGTGCACTATACACCATCACGATAGGACCGTTGAATCTCTCAAAAGCAGAGGTGGAGGTGTATGCCTCCTGATCAACTCCTCTTGGGGGCACAAATGTACCTGTGTTGTCCTAATTCTGCTCACTAGGCCTGAAATATCTCTCAGTTAAGTGCTGTCCATTTTGCTTGCAGCTGGAGATTTCTGTGATCATTTTGGTAGAAGTGTACATTCCACCTCAGGCCAATGTGAAGCAGGCTCTGAATGAACTAAGCTAGGGGTTGCCAACCCGTCGATCTTTGAGACTTTCCCCGTAGATCCCGAAAAAAATCAAAAATAAATACATAAATACTGCTGTAATGTGAGCATTATAAAAATAAGTAATACTAATTAGGATAATGGTAATATAGCAATATTTTTGCTACTCAACGCTGTTTATAAAGAGCGATTGTTTCCGGGTTGCAGGGGCACCGCGTTTTCAGCGTAGCTTGTGCTGGCATCAAAGTGACCAATCAGATTAGATAAGAGTACAGACTGTCGCAAACATCAATATACGGCAGTGGTCCCCAACCTCCAGGCCGCGAAGCATGCAGTGGTGCAGCGGTAGTCGGGATGCACCCAGCAAATCTTTAAGAAAAAAAAGCCCAAATAAACCAGCTAATTAATTAGGTGCCGCCCGGCACATAAATGTCGGCCCAGATCAGAGGCAACGCAATCGGCAATCGCTTGTGATATCCTGATAACATGGCGGAGGCTCCACGAAAGAAGGCGAAAACATACAAATTCCATCCAGAATGGGAAGAAGAACTTCTATTTACATTCATAAACTGATGGCAATTACTACTGATGGGCCCCCAGCAATGTATTGGTTTTACAGCACTAAAAGCCAGTGCCTACTTCGTGTCAACTTATCTATGTGAAATTGCATTTTCACAGATGAAAGTTATTAAATCTAAGTACAGGAGCTGACTTACTGACAGACACCTCACTAGGGTTGCCAACTTTCTCACTCCCAAATAAGGGACAAAGGTAGCAGTCAAATCTCGGGACATTTGTGTTTACCCCATGAAAGACTACCATGACCATGAAGCCTTGCACAGGCACCTGTTTGCACGTGTATGTATGTGCTGATTTTTTTCCCCATGAATTGGCTTAATCTTCATTATTTCTACTTCATATAAGCTGTGTATTTATCATATCATTCCTGCTTTTACTATATGTTAGTGTTATTTTAGGCTTTATGTGCTATTTGGTATGATTTGGTAGGTAATTTTTTTGGGTCTGGGAACGCTCTACCTTAGCGGGGGGGGGGAATACAGGACAAGGCCCGTCCCGTATGGGACAAACCAAGTTAGCCCAGTATACGGGATGTCCCTGCAAATATGGGACAGTTGGCAACCCTACACCTCACAGACTGTCTCAGACTGGCTGTCTGTAGTTATGAGCCAAATTTCAGGAACTAGCAGAAAGTATTCAGCCCCAGTCATCCCACTGAATGCAACAGTTAATTTTTATTCATTTATTTTTCGTGTTGAAATAAAGTTAAATAATGAAACTTAGAGTTAAAGGTGTGAAGTATTGTAATATTCTTAAAGAAAGACAGCTATGGCCCGTTTGATATGATAGTTATAGTGTTTTCTTGTTTGAATTAATTTGAAAGTTTGACAAAAGTATTTTGTGTAATTCAAATACAATTAGCCCAAATAAAAGGCCTCAAATTGGAAGTACAATCTGAGCTGTTTTTTCTCTGAACGATTTAATAGGTAGATCTTGTCTTTCACTGAGGTCGAGATAGGGGATCTTGGGCTTAAAAAGGTTGGTGACCGCTAATCTAAGCAATGGGATCAACCTGCACAAAAAGCACACCCTGACATCTTCACCATCATTTTGGGGGATTTTAACCAGGTCAGCTTGAAAAAGTCACTAAATAATTACCATCAATAGATCACTTGTACTTCCAGAGGAAGCACACACTGGACCACTGTTACAGCACCTTCAAGAAAGCCTCCCGTGCCATTCCATGTCCACACTTTGGAAAGTCCTGGCTGAGACTGAAGACTGCAGCACCAGTACTGAGGATGAAGAAAGTATGGACAAGGGAAGCACAGGAGCGCTTACAGGACTCATTTGTATCAGTGGACTGGACTGTATTCAGGATTTCATCTTCAAATCTGGATGAGTATGCCACAGTTGTTACCAACTTCATTAAAACCTGTGAGGATGAGTGTGTGCCGATGAAATCTTGCTGTACATTCCCAAACCAAAAGCTGTGGATGAACCAAAAGGTTCGTCATCTGCTGAGGACTAGATCTGTGGCATTTAAGTCTGGTGACCCAGGTCTGTCCAAGAAAACCAGGTATGACTTGTGGAAGGCTATTTCAAGAGTGAAGTCACAATTCTGAGCGAGGTTGGGGGCAACATCAGATGCATGTAAACACTGGCAGGATTTGCAGGACATTACTTCCTATAAAGCGACATCCAATAGCATGAATGACAGCGATGCTTCACTACCAGACAAACTCAACGCTTTCTATGCCAGCTTTGAAATATAACCACAGCTTTGAAGACCCTTACTGCACTTGAATCAAACAACTGGCGGGAGTATTCAAGGACTTTTTCAACTTCTTACTGCTTCAGTAGGAAGTTCCCATCTGCTTCCAAAAGGCAACAATTATACCAGTGTGTACGAATAGTGGTGGTTTGCTGTTTTAATAACTATCGCCCAATAGCACTCATATCTAGAGTGATGAAATGCTTTGAGAGGTTGAACGTGGCTAAAATGAATTCCTGCCTCAGCAAGGACTTGGATCCACGGCAGTTTGCCTATCGCTACAACAGGTCAATGGCAGACGCAATCTCAATGGCTCTTCAAACGGCCTTAGATCACCTGGACAAAACAAACACCCATGTCAGGATGACCATAGCTCACTGTTTAATACCATAATTTGCACAGTTATGATTAATAAGCTACAGGACTTGGACCTCTGTACCTCCCTCAGCAATTGGATCCTCGAATTCCTAGCCTGAAGGCCACAACCTGTGCGGATTGGCGATAGTATCTCCTCCTCGCTGACGATCATATCAAACACATGTGCTTAGCCCACTGCTCTACTCCCTCTCTGCCCATGACTGTGTGGCTAGGTATAGCTCAAATGCCATTTATAAATTTTCTGATGATACAACCATTGTTGGCAGAAGGTCATGTGGTGACGAGAGGGCGTACAGTAGCGAGGTATACCAACTAGTTGAGTGGTGCTGCAGCAACAACCTGGCACTCAATGTCAGTAAGATGAGAGAGCTGATTGTGGATTTCAGGAAGGGTAAGATGAGGGAACACAAACCAAACCACACAGAAGGATCAGAAGTGGGAGATAGTGAGCAATTTCAAGTTCCTGGGTGTCAAGATCTCTGAGGATCTAACCTGGCCCAACATATCAATGCAGCTATAAAGAAAGCAAGACAGCGGCTATACTTCACTAGGAGTTTGAAGAGATTTGTTTGCCACCTATAACTCTCAGAAACTTCTATAGATGTACTGTGGAAAGCATTCTGACAGGCTGGATTACTGTCTGGTATGGGGGGAGGGGCTATTGCACAGGACCAAAAGAATCTATAGAAAGTAGTAAGATTAGTCAGCTCCATCTTGGGAACTAGCCTCTGTGATATCCAAGACATCTTCAAGGAGCAATGCCTCGGAAAGGCGGCACCCATTATTAAGGCTCTCCATCACTCAGGACACGCCCTCTTCTCTTTGTTACCATCAGGAAGGAGGTACAGAAGCTTGAAGGCACACACCGAGTAATTCAGGAACAGCTTCTTCCCCTCTGCCATCCGATTCCTAAAAGGACCTTGTACTCGTGAACACTATCTCACTTCTTAAATATATACTGCTTCTGTTTTCGCACTATTTTAATCTATTTAATTACAAATATATACTTACTGTAATTTATTTGTTATTTATTTATTTATTTCTAGGTCTGCATAGGGCTGCTGTTGCTACGTTAACAGATTTCACGATAAATGCCGATGATAATAAACTTGATTCTGATACGTTCACAGATTAGAGTCCGAAAACGCGACAGGCTAATTTTGGGGGAATTGGGCAGGATCTGGCACAGGTTTATTGGGTGAGTCTTTTTAAAGGGAAAGGAATGAATAACAACTTTGAAGGGTGTGAAATCATGAGTTCACGAGCGGCATGTTCCTGTTAGAGTGAAGGGTTAACAGGGCAAGTTCAGGGAAACCTAGCTAATGAGAGATATTGAGAGTCATGTCAAGGAAAAGAAAGAAGCATATATTGGTTTTAGGAGGTGGGAGACAAGTGAATCCATTGATAACTACATAAAAAATTAAGAATTAAGAAAAGTCTTAAGGAGGAAATCAAGAGCGCACAAACAGGGTATGAGATGGATCTGACAGGCAAGGTTAAGAAAAATCCCAAAATGTTCTATAGCTATATTAAGTGTAAGAGGGTGGCTAGAGAGAGAATAGGACACCTTAGAGTTCAACAGGACCACCTTTGCCTTGGATAAGATTTTGAACGAATGTTTTTCCTCAGTGTTTACTGAGGAGAAAATCACTGTGCTCATGAGATACAGGAACCAGGGGAAATGTTTTGGATAACTTTCATATTACCCAGGAGGAGGTATTTGTAACCTTATAGGGCATTAAGGTGGATAAATCCCAGCACTGGACCTAAACCATCCTTGGACTTTGTAGGAGGCTAGAGGAGAAATTGCAGAGGCCCTTGGGGAGATACTTGCTTTATTGTTAGCCTCTGGTGAAGTTCTCAAAGTCTGTAAGGTGGCTAATATCGCTCAGTTGTTTAAGAAGGGTAGCATAGACAAGCCAGCAAACTGCAATCTGGTCATCCTGAAATCAGTAGCAGGAAGTTAGCATGGTTTGGTTTGTATTCCCTCGTCTTACCCTTCCTGAGGAGATTGCACTTGATTAAGCTTTTAGAGTATTTTTTTTGAAAGGTAACCAAAGGCAGATGCTGTCTATCTGGAATTTGGTAAGGCCTTCTACAAGGTCCTGCATGATAGGGTGGCCTGGAAGATTAAGTCCAATGGAATCCAGAAGAGCTAGTTCGGTGGATTCAAAATTAGTTCCGAGGGAGGAAACAGAGGGTGATGGCTGATGTTTGTTTCTCAGAATGGAGGCCAGTGATGAGTGGTGAGCTGTAGGAGTTGGTGTTGAAGTCCTCATTCTTTGTTACTTGCGTAAATTATTTGATAGATAGATAGATAGATAGATAGGTAGATAGATATACTTTATTGATCCCGAGGGAAATTAGGTTTCGTTACAGCCGCACCAACCAAGAATAGAGCATAAATATGGCAATGCAAAAACCACAAACAATCAAACAACAAAATGCAAACTATGCCAGATGGAAATAAGTCCAGATCCAGTCTATTGGCTCAGGGTGTCTGACTCTCCACGGGAGGAGCTGCAAAGTTCGACGGCCACAGGCAGGAACAACCTCCCGTGATGCCCAGTGTTGTATCTCGGTGGAATATGGCCGGAGTCCAACAGCAAAAAGTTCAATATCCAGTCTACAAACACGTTCCTTGATCGTAATACGACCCGGATTGCACCATCCGTTGTTAACCAGAACAGTAAGCCCCCAACTCCTTTACGCTTACCGCTCTCAGTGCACTTCCGGTCAGCCATCCATGGAAAAGTTTTGATCGGGTATGCGAATGTGAATTTGGATGTGAATGCGCAAGATTTCATCAGTAAGTCTGTGGGTGATACAAAATTAGAAGGTGCTGTTGATAGTGAGGAGGGTTATCATCGATTACAATGGGATCCTGATCAGTTAGAGAAGTCGGCCCAGGACTGCCAAATGGATTTCAAAACAGATGAGTGTGAGGTAATGCATTTTGGCAATTCAAACTGGAGTAGGACTTAAACTATAAATGATAGGACATTTGGGAGTAGAATGGAACAGAAGGACTTAGGAATACAGATGCATAGTTCGTTGAACTAGATAAGTTGGTAAAAATGCATTAGCGCGCTGGCTTTCATTAGTCAGAGCCCTGACTATAGCAGTTTGCACATTTTGTTGCAGTTGTACAAATCATTGGTAAGGTCACATTTGGAGTATTATGTTCAGTTTTGTTAACCCTGCCGTAGGAGAGACATGGTTAAACTGGAAAGAGTGTGGAAAAGATTTATGATGATGTTGCCTGAGTTTTCAGGAGATTTATGACTAAAGTGCCTGAGTTTTCAGGAGAGGTTGGTCAGGTAAGGTGTTTATTCCTTGGAGTGTAGGAGATTGAAGGGTGGTCTTATAGAGGTTATAACATCATGAGGGTCAGTGACAAGATAGATGGTAGCAGTCTTTTCCTAAGGCAGGGGACTCCAAAACTAAAAAGCATAGATTTAAAGTGAGAGGGTAAAGACTTAAAAGGGACTCAAGGGGCAATTTTTTCAAGCAGATGTGGTGAGTATATGGAACTAACTGTGAGAGAAAGTGGTTGAGGCAAGTACTACAGTATCAATTAAGGTGCATTTGATTGGTACATGGAGGAGCAAAGCTTACAAGCTTATGGACTGAACACAGAAAACTAGGGCTAGATGGGTGGGCATCATGGCTATTGGACCAAAAGGGCTGTATCCGTGCGGTACTGTCCTGTGCCTCTATAACGAATGAACTGCGTTTCACTAGGCAAGCATTCAGAAAATTCAGCAAAGCTTTTGGATTCAGATACATACTGTAAGCTTGTCAGCATGGCACCAAGAATCCAATGAGAAATCTTAACAACACTATTAAATAGAAGCTGTAATGTATGAAGCTAGTTCTTTTAGAGTAATGACCCCTGCCCCCAGTATTTATCTGCTGTCAATACATGCAATTTGTTCTCTCTGTCTTGCTGCAATGTGAATACACCAGTTAAAGCCATCTCACACATATGTGCTTTTATTTAATCTATATGTAGTTGTGCACAGACCCAACACAAAAAAAACTTGAAAATAAAATGTCAAGGGACACTTCCAAAGATCTTTTATCATACTCCTTGGAGATGCCATAGTGTTGTCAGGGAATTGGTGATGGACCATTTCATGACACTAATATTTGTCACTTAAGAATTACTTCTCAAATCAAGTATTACCGAAGAATTTTCATTATACTTGCAGCAAAGAAAAATTTGAGCAAAAGCACGTTAATAGCATTTCTTTTAGTGAGAGTGTCCTGGCACTTGCAGAATGAATGGAAAATGCCCTGTGTAAAATCAGGTAATCAGGACAATAGATAATCATCAGTTGGTAAAGAAATGAGATCTTGTCCAAAGTATTTGCAACTCAGCTGTCGATTCAGAAAGCTGATAGAAGAAACTAAAATGCTTCATCAAAAAATACCAAACCTGACTTAACGGTGAGTGAAAGTGAATGAAGGTGCTTATCAAAAATGTGGAGACCGCTCACTCAATTAGATACGTGGTATATTTAGCATAATGCAACAATAAGAACAAAAATCCAGTTCAGATCTTTAAAAAAAAATTATTTGCTCAGAGAAAAATCTGGCTTTTGAGCTGAAGGTTTGGACATGCTGTCTAGTCGTTTCCTGGGAGACTTGTCAAAGAAGGTTGTTAAAATTTATACAAACAGCAATATCCATTCTCCGCAGTTTGTGAAAATAAAGAAGGATAAGTCAGCATCAAATATGTTCTGTTGCACTGGACTGGACTTCGCAGTAGTGATAATGATGAGGTGATTAGAACTTATGTTATTAAGCAATAAATCAGAGAGTTACTTTCAGAATTGGTATAGTTACACGAAAACTAGGAGGTTGCTGTCTCGTTTGCTCTCATTCTCCAGTACACTATTACTGCACTGAGAGAGTCAGTATTCAGACAGTAGAATTGTGGGACTTTAGCTCCAGATAAATGGCCGGAAAGAGTAGGACATCCATTCAAACCTAAATGAATTTTTAACAGTTTATTAAATGTTAATTGCACTAAATAACAAACTCAGTCTTCTTCAGATTTTATCTAAATGGGAACTTAAAATTAAGATAAAATACTTTGTTTTCTTTTTTGTCTTTTATCTTCCTTATTTAATGTTTCTTTCCCCTTTTTGTTATTTTGCCTGCCCTCTCTATGAAATTTCACATTGAATTTACTACTCTGCTTTATATTTCCAAGGTTTTTTTTGCTGTGCCTCTCAGGAGTAATTTTTCAGTGAAACTTGTTGCAGAGCCCATGTAGGTTCCAGATTCATTCAGAAAGTGCCAGAGTAACAGAATCCTGGTGATCCTAAATTGCCATAAAATCTGAAACGAGACAATGAGCAACTATAAGGATTTGAATGCTAGGTGCAAAATCAAAGCTGTGATCTGAAGTGTTTTTACTTCTTTAATATTTAGAAGTTTATGACAAGAGATAAAATCAGTTTAAATGTAATTTCATTTCATTTAGAGAATCAAATTGATTGCATTGGAAAATTCTCAGCTCAGGATTAAAGATCATGAGCTTAGGCCTTCTATTTGATAAAAGTGCGTGATATACTTTAAGTTGATTCTCCAATCCAGTAATGTATAAATGGTCATTTATTTCCTGACCAAAATAGTTGACTGACAGTCCTTATGTGTATCTTTCATTATTTATCGATCCCTTCAAAGAAATACACTTTTTTGTGACTTGCTCAATGTTTCTTTTTCATCATTCTGGGCTGGTGATTTGTTTGAACACTAAAACAAAGAAGGATTGTGAATTTGAATATTGTAGCATAGAGCAACTTTAAGCATATCTCTTGACGCCTGAATATCCATTGGGAAATTACTCTCTCGACTTTTAGCAGAATTCTTATTTTGGGTAGTACACACTTTCTCATGTTAAATTCCTCTACATGACATCTGCAGTAAGCTCTTCATCCTCTATGACCTGACAAACAACAGCTCTCATTTACTCATGGAGTAAATCAGGCTCTACCAACCTTATATCCTCTGAACCCATGCAGCTTAAAAGGCATGAACTGCTTTCTTTGTACTCACTGGGTTTTATTTCTTTCTTATTTCATGATACAGCACAGAATAGGCCCTCCTGGCCCTTCGAGCCATGACACTCCAGCATCTGACAACTCCACAAGCCCGAATAACCTTAATCTAATCACGGGACAATGTACAATGACCAATTAACCGACCTGGTACGTCTTTGGACTGTGGGAGGAAACTGGAGCACCCAGGGAAAATCTGCGTATTGTTCAGGGATGACGTACAAAGGCTCTTACAGAACGGCACCCGAACTGAACTCCAAACGCTGGAATGCACCATCACACTAACCACTACACTACTGCGGGTTCTGTGGCTTCCTGCAATTTGAAATACAGGACCCCGGGTGCCCCTTCATTGCTTGTGTATGGAGGTCAGGATCATGGTCATGCTCAGCTTGCTAACTTCTGGATCATTCTGACTCAGATTCAGATATAGATTAATTTATTGCCATATACAACAAGCTGTATTGAAATTCCCTGTTTACATAAATTTCACATGATAATAATACATAAATCAACCGATAAATACAATTATGAGCACGAAACTGCAGAATTATTCAAGGATTGAAATTGGTGCAAAAGGGAATGCTGAAATGACAGTACAAGAGCCACAGGACTCGCACCACCAGGTTCAAGAACAGTCACTACCCCTCAACCATCAGGCTCTAGAATAAAAGGGTATAACTACACTCAACTTCACTTGCTCCATAATTGAAGTGTTCCTGCAACTAATGATTTCACTTTCAAGGGCTCTTTATTATGTTCTCATTGTTTATTGCTATTTATTTGTATTTGCATTTGCGCAGTTTGTTGTCTTCTGCACGCTGGTTGATCTTGCATTGATCCTGTTATAGATACTATTCTACAGACTTGCTGAGTACACCCACAGAAAATGAGTCTTAGGGTTCTATACGGTGACATATATGTACTTTGATAATAAAATTTACTTTGAACTTCAAACAGAATAGCTGAGAGAGGTAGAGTTACGAGTGCTTAAATGTGGCAGCACTACAGGGAAGGGGGTGTGAAAGAGGTGATTGGTTCAGTACAATGACACCATTGAGGAAGAAGCTGTTCTTAAGTTTGGACAGGTGGGATTTCAAGATCCTGCATCTTCTCCTGGAAAATGGAAGAGAGAAAAGAGGGTGGCCAGGGTAGCAGGCATATTTAATTATGCTGGTAGCCTTCCTGAAGCAATCAACAGAATCAGAATCACTTCACTGCCAGTATGTGCAACATACCAGAACTGATTGTGGTTCAGTGCCAAGGATAAAAAACAGGACAATACCATGACAGACAACACAATTGCAACTAACAGTTTATAAGACAATAGTGCAAATGGTCATAAGCAATCAACGATTAGCAAAACAGTTGCATGTGCAAATGTCAATAATCAAACTTAAATAAATGTGAACATATGAACAGTCTCAATAATTATCAACAGAACAAGGAGAGCAGGAAAGACCATTTAATGGATGTTGCGCAGGGACAGTTAGGGTATTACACTTGATGAGTTTTGTTGAGAAACTGGAGAGCTCCAGGATAAAAGCTTTAGAGATAGTGTGTAGTCCTGGTGGTGATGGACTTGTAGCATCTCCTCGATAGCAATTTGACTCCGAAGGTGGGTGGCATCAGCAGTAATTTTTTCAACTCTTTTCTTGACTCTGGCAATGAACAGGACTTCTAACATCAGTAGCTGACAGACAATAATCTTCTCCACCGAGTAGACCACTCACTGCAAGCTGGACTTGGAGAGCGAGGAGGCGGCGGGAAACCAAATAGTGACACAGGTGGTCACAATAATTTCAATGACGGCTGAGTAAAAATTCATCAGGATATGTCCTGAGATGTTATGTTTCCTAAGCTGGCATAGGAAGAACAATCTCTGCTAGGCTTTCTTAGTGATGAGCATAATGTACTTGTCCACTTCAATGTATTGGTAATGGTAGTCTTCAGGAATTTTAATGACTTGACCACAGGCACAGCTTGACCATTAATTTACAAGGTGGGGCAAGTAAGGTGTTAGTAGAAGAAGTTAACACTCACTTTTACCATCCTGATAGCATTAAGCTCCAAGTTGCTATGAGCACTCATGATGCAAAACAGTGTACTCTGTTTGATAGCAGATCACATCATTTAGAGATGAGACCAACTACATTCATGTCCTCTGCAAACATCAGGATTTGAATGGATTTGTCTGTGGAGGTACAGTCATTTGTATAAATTGAGAATAGGAGGGGTGAAAGAACACAGCCCTGGGGTGTGTCAGTACTTATAGATATTGGATCTGATAAGTAGGAGCCCAGCCTTACATACTGCTTCCTTCCTTCTTAACCCATTGACAGATACTGTAGGGGACATCTAGCTGGGTTAGATTGGTAAGGAGCAAATCCGAAACAATAGTGTTGAAGGTGGAGCTAAAAGCCACAAATAAGATCCTCACATAGGTGTTAGAGGAGTTCAAATGTTGAAGAATGTAGTGATGACAGAAGTTAACTGCATCTTTAATTTAGCGATTTGCACTATAAGCAAACTGTAGCAGTTCGAGAAGATCAGTAATGGATTTAAGGTTGCCTCTCTAACTGAAAGCTTGTGAGAAATGGATTGCCTCAGGGATCATGCTGGTCCATTGCTGTTTGTCATCTATAGCAAGGATGTGGGGGTATAGTAGTTAACTGGATTAGCAAATTTGCAGATTGCACCAAGATCGGTGACACCAATCCTGTAGCAGGATCTGGAACTGCTGGAAAACTGAGCTAAAAACTGGCAAAAGAAAGTTAATGCAGATAAATGTGAGGACTTGCACTTTGGGAGGACAAACGAAGGTATAATTTACACAGTGGCTGTGAGTAATGTGATAGAGCAGAGGGATCAGCGAATGCAGATCAATAATTCCTTGCAAGTGATGTCATAGGTACATAGGATTGTAAATATATTTTTTGGCACATTGGTCTTCATAAATGCAAGCACTGAATACAGCAGTTAGGATGTTATGTTGAAGTTGTTTTAGACATTGGTGAGGCCTAATTTGGAGTATTTTGTTTAGTTGTGGTTACATACCTACAGGGAAGATATCATTAAGATTAAAAGAGTGCAGAGAAAATTTACAAAGCTACTACCGGTTCTTGAGGGCCTGAATTTCAGAGAAAGGTTGAACAGGTTAGGACTTTATTCCCGAGATCATAGAAAAATAAGGAGAGATTTGATAGATATATACAGATTTTGTGGGGTATTATATAGGGTAAATGCAAGCAGGGTTTTTACTTACTGAGGTTTAGTGAGACTCGAACTAGAGGTCGCAGGTTAAGGTTGAAAAGTGAAATGCTGAAGGAGAACATGAGGGGAAATTTCTTCACTCCGAGGGTGGTGAGAGTATGGAACGAGCTGCCAGCGGAAGTGATAGATGTGGGTTTGATTTCAACATTTAAGAGAAATTTGGATAGGTACGTGGAAGGGAGGGTATGGAGGGCTATGGTCCAGATGCAGGTCGATGGGAAAAGGTAAATAAATAGTTCGGTATGAAGTAGATGGGGAAAAGGCCTGTTTCTATACTGTAGTGTTCTATCACTCTATAATATTAAAATAAGACCAGACATTTAATATAAAAACATTTTTGAATAAAAATAGGCTAATTTTATTTGGTGCATAAGAGAATATTCATTGCTATTTAAAACAGATTATTCGGTAGGGCTTGCATTTCTGTTTATGGGAATGCATGCTGTGTGCATTGACTATTATGTCCATGAACTTTACATATCATAAGTTCTTCATTAGCAATATTGAAAGCTTTTGAATAAATCCAAATATTGTTTTAAGTATATATTTCAATTTTCAAGCTAAATTCTAAATTAATTTTAAAATACATTCACCAATTGACGTTAGATCTGTCATAAACATCACAACCACAAATGTAGGCAATGAATTAATTAATTAGAGTGAATAATATATAAACAAATATGCTAGGAGAATCTGTATACCTAGTTCTGTCTCAAAACGAGCAACGTTTGATAGATTAGTAAGAGTGTCAAAGGTTACAGGGAGAAGGCAGGAGAATGGGGTTGAGAGGAAAAACAAACTTTCTATGATCAAATGGTGGAATGAACTCAATGGACTGAATAGCCTGATTCTGTTTCTATGTTTTATGGTCTTAATAAATGAATATCCATTGCTGATATTAATTAAGAAAATCAGGCGAGAAAAAAAATGGTGTTAAAACCATATTGTCACTCCAACAGTTAATGAAAGTAGAACTTAAATGCAGAAATTTCAATTGTGAGTTTCAACAGACCAGTGTTGTCACACATCCCTGTGTCATACTCCACTGAAAGGGTTTAGTGCAGCCTTCCATATTGATGTGCTTCAGTTTATATCAATTGTGAGCATGTAGCCTAGTAGCTGTGAATTTCCAGGCAGTTCTTAAATGAATTCACCATCTTACTGTGAGCACAATACCAGCTGTAAGGGTACCAGTGACTGAATTTTGATGCGTTCATGGGAGGGGTTTGGAGAGTCAGAGGGCCCAAGACAGGCTTATGAAGGACAATGCCCATTGCAGGCACATGCTTTGTACAGAAGACACCTCAACAATCAGGCTCTTGAACCAGTGGGGATAACTTCTTTCAACTTCACTTTCCCCACCGCTGAACTGTTCCCATAACCTATGGACTCACTTTCAAGGATTCTTCATCTCATGTTCTTGACATTTATTGCTTGCTTGCTTGCTTATTTATTTATCTATCTACAAACGTTTGTATTTATCTATTAATATTATTTCTCTTTTGTACTTGCACAGTTGGTTGTTTGTCCACCCTTACGGGTGTGGTCTTTCATTGAATCTATTATGGTTCTTAGACTTATTGAGTATGCCTACAAGAAAATGAATCTCATGGTTGTATATGGTGACTTTGATAATAAATTTACTTTGAACTTTGACTCCAGAGCCCTTCCAGCACTGTAATCAGGTGCTCCAGCAGAAAATTACCACGGAAGTCGCCTGTGGACTTCATCTCTTCTCTTTGTCTTAAGTGGTCTTCCTACTGCAGTAGGGAGCAAAAATATTTGTGTGGTAGCACAGATAAGCATTGGCAGCCTGGGTTGATGATAATTACTGTTATTTGCCGATGTAAGGGTGTATTCTGGAGTTATGGTGTATAGCAATTGTTAATTTCAATAGCAATCTATCTTCAGACCTGAATGTGGATTGTAGATTGAGTTTAAAATGCAGCCCAGAGCAATGCAGTAGTGTTCTTGGAGCTGCAGACTGGGTTGATTGCAAAGAAAGAAACATTCCATTTGAACTGAGATGTCTGCATGTGCATGAATGCAGCTCAGAGTCGATAGCGGTTAACATTCATTTTGGGCATCTTGAGTGTTTGTGCGAAGATCTAGGTGTTTGAAAATTATATATACTTCAAAAGAAGCATTGCAGACACATTGTAACTATAGAATTGTCCTACTGTTACCTTTGATCTTTAACATATAAAACTGTCATGTAATATTAGGTCAGGAAAGTCTCTTTTTCTGAGTGTTTCAACTATGATGCCCGTTTGCTTTTGCTGAAGAAAGACTTCTATATCCATCAGCTTCAGTGTCTCTCCGGTGATTTTGCTTACACACAAGCTATACTGACTAACTCTAATAAGTCCCTGTCTATCTAAATATTTATTATATCCATTTCCTTTGAAGACTTTCCAATAATTTTCCCACAACTGATGCCAGGCTCACCCACCCATAGTTTCTTGCTTTTTTTCCTTCGTGCCTTTCTTAAACAACAGAACAACATCTGCTATCCTCCAAGCAGTTGGAGTTCTCCTTCACCTTGTCTGAAAGAACAACTTCATTCCCTCTTTCAGCCTCCTGATTTCCTTTGTAATTGTTCTCTTGCATTTCTTATACCCTTCAAGTACCTCATTTACTCCTTCCTACCCATACCTGCTATACATTTCCTTCTTCTTCGTAACTAAGACCCCAATATCTCTTGCAAACCAAGTTTCTCTAAACCTGTTATCCTTGCTTTTTATTCTGACAGGAACATGCAAACTCTGCACTCTCAAAATTTTACTTTTGAAGGCCTCCCACTTACCAAGTACGCCTTCATTGGAAAACAAGGTGTCCCAAATCACATTTGCCAGATTCTTTCTGATGCCATTAAAACCGGCCTTTCTCCAATTTAGTCATAGTCATTATCATACTTTATTGATCCCGGGGGAAATTGGTTTTCGTTACAGTTGCGCCATAAATAATAAATATTAATAGAACCATAAATAGTTAAATAGTAATATGTAAATTATGCCAATAAATTATTAAATAAGTCCAGGACCAGCCTATCGGCTCAGGATGTCTGACCCTCCAAGAGAGGAGTTGTAAAGTTTGATGACCACAGGCAGGAATGACTTCCTATGACGCTCTGTGCTGCATCTCGGAGGAATGAGTCTCTGGCTGAAGGTACTCCTGTGGCCCACCCAGTACATTATGTAGTGGATGGGAGACATTGTCCAAGATGGCATGCAGCTTAGACAGCATCCTCTTTTCAGACACCACTGTGAGAGAGTCCAGTTCCATCCCTACAACATCACTGGCCTTACAAATGAGTTTGTTGATTCTGTTGGTGTCTGCTACCCTCAATCTGCTGTCCCAGCACATAACAGCAAACATGATAGCAATCTCGCCTGAGGACCAAACCTGTCCTTCTCCAAAATTATCTTGAAACTAATGGCTTATGAAAACTACATGCAAAGTGTTTCCCTATACAAGTAACTAACTTCTTCCCTGTCTCTTTCCCTAATAGGAGATCCACAATTACACTCTCTCCAACTGGCATTTCAATATACTGATTAAGGAAACTTCCCTGAACACATTTGATAAACTCTATCCCATCCAGCCCTTTTACAGTATGGGAGACTTAGTCAATATATGGAAAGTTAAAACACTGCTATCACAACCTTATGTTTCTTGCAACAGTCTGCAATCTTTCTATAAATTTGCTCCTCTAAACTCCTGGGACTGTTGAGTGGTCTGATCCCATCAATGTGGTCATCCCTCTCTTATTCTTCATTTCCACCCATATGGCTTAGTAGATGAGCTCTCCAGTCTGCCTGTCTGAGCATTGCCTTGACATTTTCCCTAACTAGTAATGCCACCCCTCCTCTTTAAGCCTCCTGCTCTATCACATCTAAAACAACAAACTCTGCAACAATGAGCTGCTAGTTCTGCCCCTCCTGAAACTAAATCTCACTAATGGCTACAATATCGTAATTTCATGTGCTGATCCATGCCCTAAGCCTAGCCATCTTTCCTACTGGAATATACACAACTCAGAACAATATTTCCATCATGTTCAACCTTTCAATTCCTAACTTTGTAGGCTTAACAGCATCCCTCCCCACAACCACTCTACTATCTTTTCTGGTGCTTGGGATCCTATCCCCCTGCTACTCTAGTCAAAATTTTCCTTCATGCACAATATCCTGAGCCATGTGTTAAACTGTATGATGTTCCTACTTCTGGCCTCACTAGCTCGTGGCATGGGTGGAAATCCTAAGATCGCCACCCTGCAGGTTCTGTCCTTTAACTTAACCCTTTACTCTCTGAACTGACTTTGCAGGACCTCCCCACCCTTCCTACCCATGTCACAGATACCAACGTGGACCATGACCTCTGGCTGCTCACTCATATAAGAATATGACCCAAAATGTTCCTGACCCTGGCAAGTGGGAGGCAACCATCCAGTAATCACATTTTAATTCATAGAACTTTCTGGCTGATCCCCTAACCATTGAATCTCCTATCACTACAGCTTGAATCTTCTCCCAATTTTTCCTCATGTAGTTAGTAATGCCTTTTTTGGCCCAGACACATATGTCGGGTTTGTTATTGGCCAGGTATTCCTGAGCCACACAGCCAGACTCAATGTCAGAGATCTGCCCACTGTGGCTTTCCTCTGCTAGGTCCCCCACAAAGGTATCCAAAATGGTGTGCCTGTAGTTGACGGGGAATGGCCACAGGGGTATTGGCTGCCTAACTCCTTTCCCATCTTTCTCATCACTCAGTTACCTGCGTCCTGCAACTTGGGTGTAACTACCTCCATGTATGACATGTTGATTAACCTCTCAGCCTCCTGAATGGTCCAGAGTTCATCCAATTCCAGCTCCAATTGCTTAATGTGTTCTGAAAGAAGCTGTAGCTGGATGCACTTCTTGCTGGTGTAGGTGCTAGTGACACTGGAGATCTCCTTGCCTTCCCACATCCTGCAGGAGGAGTATTCAGTGTATCACCCAAAGCACAAATGAGTAATTGGGAGTTGCAGTACTTCCTCAATTTTGCAGTACTGTCAGCCTGAATCATACATTCAAGCTTCTGCATTATGTTTTGATCTTACAACCCTCTGTCTCAGTCTTCCATAATTTCATTTCATTTTAAAACAAAATGAAATTAAAGCCCAGGATGCTGCCATCAAGTCTGATCACAGAACAGCTCTCAGAGCAGACAAGAGAAACCTCATCTTAGGCATCTGGAGAGCAAAGACTGCCTACTCTCAGAAAATTCAGGAATACCTGTCCGATAACAAACCCAACATTTATGTGTCTAAGCCACAAAAGGTATTACTAACTACATGAGGAAAAATGGCGGCGACTGTACCAGTGTACAGTCTGACTGTGAGACTGTGAGACTGTGTACAGTCTGACAGTAAGACTGTACCAGTAAACAAAAGGCATTACTAACTACATGAAGAAAAACAGTGACCACTGTACCAGTGATGCCTCTCCAGCTGATGCTCTAAACACCTTTTATGTATGCTTTGAGACATGCAACACAACGTTGGCATAAAATCTATCCCTCTCCCAGGTGACAAGCCACTGTCGATAACAGTAGGAGGCATGATAAGAACCTTTGCAGAGAGTCAACCCAGATAAAACGGCAGAGCCAGGCAACATCCAAGCCAAGTGCTCAGAGAGTGTGCACACCAGCTCACTGACATCTTCATAGTGTGGAAATATATCTGTAACCCTGAAGTCCTTATGAAATTGTAACTTTTTAAAAATGTAATGTGACAAAAGGAGTCTATGGAATCTCAAGGTGTTTTGCTGGTTTGATTGAAAAAAACTTACAAGTGTGTTTGTGTTATATGGGAGGAAACTATTTTCTTTTATGATAGGCAATTTGTTTTATGGCCGGAGGGTATGTCTTGACAATGGGGAAACGATGGAGCTTCCAAAGATCAAATGGGAGAATGAGATACAGATGAAGATAACAGATGAATATAATATTATGGAATGGAGCAACATAGTTACTGTTCTCGTAAAAAAAAGTATAAAAGTGCTTTGGTTGAAACTTGGCTGGAAGTATACCTCCCATTGCAAGTAAAATAATAAACGCATAAATAATAATAAAACGCTAAATTTATTGTAGCTTGCTTCTGTATATTAGAAGACCTAGCTGAATGGTATATGACAATGGATATTCAACACTTCATTATTTCAGGCTGCTGTCCCTACATGCTGCAATCAGGCACCATTGTCCCTGTATGAAAGACATCTACAACTTCAGACCTAAACGTCTAATGCCTGGTGGCATTGACGCCAATCATCATGAAGTGCTTTGAACAGCTGGTAATGGCACATATCAAAAACTCCATTCCTGCCACATTGGGCACTCAGCAATATGCTTACCAACAGAACTGCTCTAGGACAGATGTCGTAGCGTCTGTCATGCACTTGGCTCCGACACACTTAGAAAACAAGGACACTTGTGTCAGAATGCTGTTTCTGGATTCAGTTCAGCACTCAACATTATTGTCCCACAGACCTTGGTGAATAAACTCCTATTCCTCAGCCTCCACCGTGGAACTGGGTGTTGGATTTCTCAATCAGCAGACCTCAGATAGTCGGGATGCACAACCGCATCTCCCTCCCCATCAACATCAACACGGGTGCCCCCAGGGCTGCATGCTGAACCCATTGCTGTACACTCTGATCACACGTGACTGCCCGAGTAATCACATTGTCAAGTTCACTGATGATACAACATTTGTGGGGGGAGGGGTCATCACCAACAAGGATGAGATGGCCTACAGAGAGGAGGTAGAAGAGATGAAGGCCTGGTGCCAGGCAAATGACTTCTTCCACAATGTCAACAAGACAAAGGAGATGGTAATTGTCTTCAGGAGAACTAGCACCATTCACTCCCCTCTTTACATCAGCATTACAACTGTGGAAACTGTGAGCAGTTTCAAACTCCTGGGAGTGCACATCTTGCACAACCGTTCATAGTCCCAGAACACATTCTACACAACCAGCGAAGCTCACCAACACCTTCAGTGTCTCTCACTCCGCACATGGGCCTTTTCCGAACCTGGTGACAGTCTACACTGATGTCATTCCACAGATGTGAAGTAGAGAGCATTCGAGCAAGCTGCATTGCTGCATGATATGGAAACTTCACAGTGGCGGACAGGATTGCTCTGTAATGGGTAGCTACAACTGTCCAATCCATCACTGGGACAAGTCTCCACCCACTATCAAGGACATATATTCAGAAAGATGCCAGAAAATGGCCAGTAACATCAATTAGGATCCCAGCCACGCTACGCATGGCTGTTTGTCCCATTGCTATCAGGGAGGGTGTTATGTACCGCAGACGTCATAACCACCAGATTCAAACAGTTGAAAGACGTGTTTCCGCGCGATTGGAAACAAAGAAAATGTAATTATATCATGTTAGTCCAATGCTCCTTACTGCCTCAAAATGAATTGAGATAGCTCTGAAACACAGAGGCTTAGAAATTCATTCCCACAGGAAAACATCATTATTTATTACATCCACAGAATTTATCTCACAAATGATGAGCTGAAATGTGTTTACTTCAGTTCCCAACTTTCAAAAGACCAATTTACAGACACTGTTACATACAGATGAGGTCCCATAATATTATTACATTCAAAAGTCTGTATGTACAAACGATCAGTCCTATCAGGACAAGCCAGCGAGCACTGTGAGGGTCATGTTTTTTGACTTCTCCAGTGCGTTCAACACCATCCGCCTTGCTCTGCTGGGGGAGAAGCTGACAGCGATGCAGGTGGATGCTTCCCTGGTATCATGGATTCTTGACTACCTGACTGGCAGACCACAGTACGTGTGCTTGCAACACTGTGTGTCCAACAGAGTGATCAGCAGCACTGGGGCTCCACAGGGGACTGTCTTGTCTCCCTTCTCTTCATCATTTACACTTTGGACTTCAACTACTGCACAGAGTCTTGTCATCTTCAGAAGTTTTCTGATGACTCTGCCATAGTTGGATGTATCAGCAAGGGAGATGAGGCTGAGTACAGGGCTACGGTAGGAAACTTTGTCACATGGTGTGAGCAGAATTATCTGCAGTTTAATGTGAAAAAGACTAAGGAGCTGGTGGTAGACCTGAGGAGAGCTAAGGTACCGGTGACCCCTGTTTCCATCCAGGGGGTCAGTGTGGACATGGTGGAGGATTACAGACACCTGGGGATATGAATTGACAATAAACTGGACTGGTCTAAGAACACTGAGGCTGTCTACAAGAAGGGTCAGAGCCGTCTCTATTTCCTGAGGAGACTAAGGTCCTTTAACATCTGCCAGACGATGCTGAGGATGTTCTACGAGTCTGTGGTGGCCAGTGCTATCATGTTTGTTGTTGTGTGCTGAGACGGCAGGCTGAGGGGTAGCAGACACCAACAGAATCAACAAACTCATTCGTAAGGCCAGTGATGTTGTGGGGATGGAACTGGACTCTCTGACGGTGGCGTCTGAAAAGAGGATGCTGTCTAAGTTGCATGCCATCTTGGTCAATGTCTCCCATCCACTACATAATGTACTGGGTGGTCACAGGAGTACATTCAGCCAGAGACTCATTCCTCCAAAATGCAGCACAGAGCGTCATAGGAAGTCATTCCTGCCTGTGGCCATCAAACTTTACAACTCCTCCCTTGGAGGGTTAGACACCCTGTGCCGATAGGCTGGTCCTGGACTTATTTCATAATTTACTGGCATAATTTACATATTACTATTTAACTATTTATGGTTCTATTACAATTTATTATTTATGGTGCAACTGTAACAAAAACCAATTTCCCCCGGGATCAATGAAGTATGACTATGACTATGACTATGAATGGCAGAACTAATGCCTTTTCTCTCTCCACTTTTAGTAATCGTTCTTTCTTATGGATCTTTATGTGCCTTTGATACCATTCATTACAATATGGTGGAGGTATGGTTATCATAATGAGCGATTTTATGTATTTTCTGCATCATGGACAAAATGAACTTATGGGCATCTGTGAAAAATGGAACTCATTTGTTACTTGGGGATGGCTTGTAAGTTGATTCAATCATCTTCTTCAACAAAGGGGTACTGTCTGCCCGATTGTGAATAGCTCCAGCAGGCTGGCATCTTCTATTGTGGTTGTTTCATTTTCCGTTCCTGTCTATGCTATCTCTTCCTAAGGAACCACAGTTCAATGTAATTACAAAATATTTGGTATCGTTGAAAAAAGCCACACTTTGAAAGTTGTTAAATGTGCCTTATCATTTTTATCAGATCAGCACTGCAATCTAGCTGTGTTTTCTTTGAATATATATTTTCAGTCATTAATATAAAGTCATGAAAAAGGTTGTAGTGCTTTCCCGGCATATATGACGAATAAACTCTTCTCGGGCTTCATGCCAGGTATAGATATCGATTATAACCGACATTTCGCTGACAAACTGAGCCATGTTCTTCAGGGATGATGCCCAGGCATCTCTAATCTGGTGGTATTTATACCCTTGTGTTCCATCCCTCCTGATTGGTTAGTCCTCATCCAATCAAATATCCACTCTCCTACCTTGTTTACAACTGAATTCCAGTTCTTACTTAGAGTGAGACCTTCATCTTCGTTGAAATTCTTTGCCTCTAGTCTTATTTCAATGGCTTCCTTTACCAGGTGATCCCAAAAGCCATTGGCATAGCACAGTAGCTTTGTATTGTTGAAGTCAATCCTATGGCATTGTGAATGCAATGCTCTGCTACTGCTGATTTCCCCAGGTAACCCAAATGGAGACAGCCCCTGTGCTCCTTGATGTGCATTTCCACCGTGCTCCCCATCTGGACGATATTCACTGCTCCTCAATCATGGGAATCCTGTAAACACCAGCCGTCCAGAGTCCCATGTCATCTATATACAAAGTCCTGTTTTTCTCACTGTCTTTTAAAGCATTACTCTATTTAAAACCTAGTACTCAGCACGTGATCCAGAAGTACATCAAAGTTGCAGTACCATGGAAACCCAAAACTGCTAAATTGGAAAGGAGTGAGAGAAAGGTGATCAATGGTCAGGTGTGGATAAGATGAGGACATCTTGTCAAGTGAGCAGCTAGTGAAAGGGTTTAGGTGTCTAGTGAGATTATGAGCTTCTAGCTGGATGTTCAGAGCAGTGAAGATCGAGTCAGATGAAAGCTGTGAGCATTGGGAATGGATAGGATAGCCAAGGGAGCGCCAATATGTAAATAACTTAAAGAGACCTTCCAGAAAAATGTTCCATAACTGGCCTTAGACCTGCTGATCATAGTCTTCTTTAAACAGCACAGAAAGTGCTCACAAACATGACGGAAGCTTTCTTGCGTTCAAGTGCCCTATGGATGATCAGGACATTACAACAAAAATTAACGGACGTGGAAGTGTGCTGCATATTGTTGAATATCAGTGCAGACATCTGGAGTCCTTTGTGAGTTACATGAAAGAAACCAGAACAATAATTACAGGTATTGCACTCTGTGGAGGAAGTCAACGAACTTAACAACTTACTTTTCAAAGCAATTGATCATGAGGCACACTGATACAGCAGACTGCACAATTTATTTTTCTGGTATTAGGTTATTGTATGTGGTGCCATGTATACCCTTATAATTCTCAAGTGCAATGATATTTGATCTGCGGGCAAATAGTCAGCTAACTGGTGAATTTCTACTAATGGCAAATGAGCAAGTAATTAGGAGGTAAGTTCTGCGAATACACCACATTTGCGCACAGAGTGACCAAGTTGATATTTCAAGCTGAAGGCCCTTTATTTGAGCCTGTGAAGTGAGAAAAGAAATTGTTGTTTAGTTGCAAAGGGCAAGGAGCAATGTGTGGGAAAAAGAGAAAACCTCTCATAAAGTGATGCTAATAATTCCACTCCGTATAAAATCATCTGGGTAACAGATTAATGAGGGCATTTAGAAAGAGAGAAACCAAACTCGAAGGCATACTGAAGCTGTGGAATATTAGAGCATTGTTGAAATTTAAAGCCAAAGAAGTGCCCAGTGGACTTTGCAATGCCTATGGAGACAGTAAAAAAAATGGAGTTACTATTACAACTGGATCACCTGAGGGCAGAACTGGCCAATTCAGGTCAGGTGACCTGTCACTCTGTTCAATCCACAAGTGTCTGCCACTTCAACAGAGACTGAATGACCATGTATCAGAACACTTCTATTCCGTAGTAGAACAGGGGTGTTTCACGACATGGTCATTTAAACAGCATTTGTTTTTCCTTCTTCCTGGTGGACAACCATTGACTCGAAATCTTAATTTTGTTTCTCCTTCCACAGATGTTGACTGCCTTTCTGAGTCTGTCCAGCATTTTCTGTTTTTATTTCAGGTTGCCAGCATCTGAAGTCCATTGGTTTTATATTTGTTTTTAGGATGTGAATTAAGGCTGGACTGAAAGTGGAACATCAAGAGAATATTTCAGATGATTCAACAGGACAAGAACAGAGGCCTCAATCGGATCCTTCACGTGTCATGGTTAAATGTCTCATTTGAAAGAATACTCCAACAACAAAGCTTTTTCTTAGTTCTGATTTCCCTAGCTGATGTATTCTGATTCCTAATGAGACCTAGTCCTTTGGGACACTTTTAAAGCCTATATTCGGGGTCAGATTATTTCGTATTCCGTTGCTTTGAGGAAGAAACAGAAGCAGGAGGAGATGGCAATTGTGGACAAGATTAAAGAAATTGATAAGAAATATGTTATGGCTCCTTCTGAGGAGCTATACAAACAAAGAACTGAACTTCAAATGGAACACAGTTTACTACTCTCGTCCTCGATTGTAAACCAATTAAAGAAAACAAGAAGTGATTTTTATGTTCACAGTGATAAAATTGGCAAGCTGCTGGCTAATCAATTGAAATCTAATTATGTTAAATCTCAAATCAATCAGATTTATAACCAAAATGATCGATTGATATTGGATCATGTGGGGATTAATCAAACCTTTTGTGATTTTTATTCTTCTTTATATCAATCAGAGTCTCCTCGAGATTCTAAATATATGAATGATTTTTTAGATAAGTTAGACTTCCCTCAGATTTCACAGGATATGTCTTCTTTATTAGATACTTCCATTACAATGGATGAGATTAAGAATGTTATTTTTTCTATGAATCTGGGGAAAGCTCCTGGCCCTGATGGGTTTACCGTTGAATTTTATAAATGTTTTGCTTCTTTATTGATTCCTTGGCTCTATAAGGTTTTTGAGGCTTCTTTGAAACTTGGTAAACTTCCGGAATCTTTTAATAGAGCATCAATTTCTTTAATACTAAAGAAGGATAAAGACCCTGCTCAATGTGCATCTTATAGACCAATATCTTTATTAAATGTTGATTCTAAAGTTTTTTCCAAGTTATTAGCAAATAGACTAGAAAAAGTACTTCCTTCTATTATTTCGGAAGACCAAACGGGTTTTATTAAAGGTCGTTACTCTTTTTATAATATTCGTACATTGTTAAATATCGTTTATACTCCCTCACAAAATGTTCCTGAGTGTGTTATTTCTTTAGATGCCGAGAAAGCTTTTGATAGAGTAGAATGGCCTTATTTATTTAAGGTGCTTGAAATGTTTAATTTTAGCTTGAAATTTATATCCTGGATTAAACTGTTATATCACTCCCCTGTAGCCTCGGTTCGTACTAACTCCTTAAACTCACCTTTTTTTCCTCTCTTTCGTGGTACTCGACAAGGCTGTCCTCTTAGTCCCCTATTATTTGATATTGCATTAGAACCTCTTGCAATTGCTATTCGAGAATCTTCAAATATTACTGGGATAACTCGGGGATTAAAGTCCCATAAATTATCACTCTATGCTGATGATTTACTTTTATATATTTCTAATCCTGAGAGATCCATTCCTGCTGTTTTAGAGTTATTAGCACAATTTGGTCTTTTCTCAGGTTATAAATTAAATCTTAGTAAGAGTGAACTTTTTCCGATTAATAAACATCTTCCCTTATATTATAAATTTCCATTTAAATTGATTAATAATTACTTTTCATATCTTGGGATTAAAATTACTTGTAAACATAAAGATTTATTTAAGACTAACTTTTTACCATTAATAGACCATATTACTCAACTTTCATCTAAATGGTTTCCCTTATATTTAACTTTGATTGGTCGTATTAATGCAGTTAAGATGTTTTTTTTGCCAAAATTTTTATATGTGTTTCAGGCATTACCAATTTTCGTTCCTAAATCTTTTTTTGATAAAGTTGACTCTAAAATTTCTTCATTTATTTGGCAGAATAAGAATCCGAGACTGGGTAAAATACATTTACAGAAAGCTAAGAGAGATGGAGGTTTAGCATTACCTAACTTTAGATTTTATTATTGGGCTATTAATATTCGACATATGAAATTTTGGTTACTTGACCGGGACATACTATCTATTCCTAAATGGGTAGCATTGGAATTACAATCTGTTCAGGGTTATACACTTGGTTCTATTTTAGGTTCCTCTCTTCCTTTTGATTCGAAACGCCTTAAGCAGGTCTCTAACCCGATAGTTAAATATGCTTTGCGCATTTGGTTTCAATTCAGAAAATTTTTTGATCTTAATCAATTCGGGTTAGCGATTCCTATTTTAGGTAACATATTTTTTCCTCCCTCTTTTACGGATCGCGCTTTTCAAACTTGGAAGACTAAGGGTATTTTACGGTTTTTGGATTTATTTTTAGATGGTTCCCTTATGTCTTTTGAACAATTATCTAATAAATATAACTTATCAAGAATACATTTTTTTAGATATTTACAAGTTAGAAATTTCCTAAGTACTATACTTTCTTCCTTTCCAATGCTTCCTCCTATATATATTTTAGATTCGATAATTAACCTTAATCCATGTCAGAAAGGTGCATCGGCTATGATTTATAATATTATTATGAAACTTAGGAAAGCTCCATTTGATAAGATTAGGGTAGATTGGGAACAGGAATTGGGGCTTACCATTTCTGTGGATGATTGGGGGCAGATTTTACAATTAGTTAATACTTCCTCTATTTGTGCTAAACATTCCCTAATTCAATTTAAAGTGGTTCATAGAGCACTTATGTCCAAAGATAAGTTAGCGCGTTTTTACTCGCATATTAATCCTTTCTGTGATAGATGTTCGGGGCAGATAGCCTCTTTAACTCATATGTTTTGGTCTTGCCCTACTTTGGAAACTTTTTGGAGAGATATTTTCAATATTATTTCTAAGGTATTAAATATAGATATCTCTCCTCACCCTATTACTGCTATCTTTGGATTACCTAAAATTTCTAGTAATCTTTCCCCTTCAGCCCGTAGAATGATTGCATTTCTTACTTTAATGGCGAAAAGATGTATTTTACAACATTGGAAAGAGCTTAATGCTCCAACTACCTTTTTTTGGTTTTCTCAGACGATTTTATGTTTGAATCTGGAGAAAATTAGAAGTAACCTTTATGATTCTTCATTTAAATTTGAACAGATTTGGGGACCTTTTATTCGATATTTTCATTTAATGTAATATTTACCCTTCTTGTTTTTTTTTCACTGTTTTAATGGAGGTCGGGATTGAGGACGTGATTTTAAGTTTAACTCTGTTTGGTTTCAAGTTAGCCCATTGCTTTGCTTTGCTTTTAGGTAGTTGCACGGTGGGTTTTTTTTTGGGGGGTTTTTTTTTCTTTTTTTTTTCCATTGATATATATAAAATCTAGTATACTATTATGTTATCTTGGTTTCTTATGCTTAAATTACATTGTTTGTAGTATTTTCTTTTTGGTATTGTTATCTTTTGGAATTTTATTGTACTTTAACATTGTATTAATGTTTATATGGCTTACCTTTTTTGTATACTTACTCAATAAAAAGATTTAAAAAGAAAGAAAGAGACCTAGTCCTTTAACTTTCTAATTCAGTGCTAATTGTTTTCAACTGAGCCAAGACAGCACAGAAAAGAATAATTCAATATGAATCAAAGATTAGATGGAGTACGCTGACAGCAGTTGAACATGATCTTTTTTTTCACAACAACCTGTTGTACAGCTTAACAGTTCTTTTAACTAATGTTAAACCAAACATTGGATTTTAATTTGACATTTCATCATCTCACACTTTTATCACTGAATGTGAGGAGCATTTTAATATCACTCATGGATTTCACAGTACAGGGAATTTGTACTTTTCACTTAATGAAAGGTGTATGGAATCATAACATTTACAATATTGAAAAAGGCCACTGCAGACCTTTCAAATGGGAACACCTACTTTAGTTGCATCTCCATGCACTTTTCTCATATCCTCTACATACTATTTTCAAAGACTTTCTAATGTTTCTTTAGTTTCTACATTATCAAGCATCTGTGATAAAGTTTGCCATGTCTGAGTAACTATCTGTATGAAAACATATCTTTCAGCTTCCATCTTCTTATAACACCTGCATTTCTAGGCCCCAGCCTCAAGCTTGCTTTACTGCATTTTAATATCATTAAAACAGAGTCATATGTTACATGCAACCTTATAAAATTAAAAAAAAAATTGATTTTCAGTGGTGAGAATCCCAGCATAGCATTGTCGTTTTTTCTTGTGTAACAGCAAGCCATGCTAGTTTCAGTGCATGCTCCTTTGTTGAACTTACAGCTTCCAGTACTAAATCTTGCAACTGTGATCTTGGCAGCCAGCTCTTAAAGGAGCATACCACAATGTGAGTGGCTGTTATTCCGACACAGGAATGTTTTCCTACTTAAAGAACATTTGCAGCAATAATGAAAGATGTGGGAGCTGTTCCCATAACCTAGTCCTGTGCTCAGAAGTTACTCTTCCTGGAGATCCAAAATAAATTGTGTCCACAGAAATACTGGTACCTCTAGAGATAGGAGGTTGGTTAGAAAATATGCCCAGTGTACCCCTCCTCCTGATAGTTATCACTGAATATAAGTGGAACAAACTGTCAATAGATGTTGGGAATGCAGCCATCAGGTGTTACCAGGTTCTGAGGTTCTATCTTCCCCTGTATTGTAACGGATGCATCTGTCCGAACTGCTGTGGAATGTATTATGCTGTTCCACCTGTCCTGTGTAGAAAGTTTGTGCAGAAGATCACCTTTGACCAAATACCAGTCAGACAATGGTCCCTGTTGGATGGTTCTTTGGGCACATTATTGAAATCACTCAGCTGAATACCTTGTCACCAGGATCTTCAAATAAGCCTCAGGACCATTCTTAGCTGGTAATGAGATAGACTTTCCCTGTCAAATCTTCTGTGCCTAGTTGTAGTTTTAGTGTAGTTTGAAACAGCCCTGGTGGGGCACGACCACTATCTATCACATTATGGAATGTGAATTTAATGAGAGGGTCTGGAAAGTGATGCAGTGACTTCACCGAGTTTCATCCTGAGCAGATGCCTAATACAGGACACTTTATTCGACAAGCCCTGTGAACAGGAACTTCAACAGCCATTGGAAGATTCAGTTATGTACCCACTGCCCCAAAGCATACCTTCCAGTGCATAGAGGTTCTCGAGAAATAAGATGGCAAAGCAGCAACCCTGGTTCGATCCTGACCTTGAATAGTGTCCGAGTGGAGTTTCTATTTTCACCTTGTGAGTGTGTGTGTGTTTCCTCTGGTTACTCTGGTTTCCTTCTACATCCCAAAGGGTTGGTAGGTGGATTGGTCACTTGTGTGCAGGAGAATGCTGCAAACTGGAGGATGGGGATTTAATCGGATTGTGGAGTGAATAATAAAATGGGATTAATGTGGGAACAGTGTGAATAGGTGGTTGATGGCCAGAACAGATTCAGACAGTTGAAGGGCTGATCTCTGTACTGTACAACTCTGTGGATACTGTGGATTGACACATACTAAGGACCAGGATTACGGGAACCAATGAAGCTTGGTGCAATGGCTGCAAATCCTTATGTCACCGCATACTTGAAGGGCTAGAACCCATGTAGAAACCCTTCAGATATTTTGATCATATTTTGATTATGTGAAAGAACATTTGAAGTTATTCTGATATAAAGCTGTGAATGCCAACGTATGACTGCACCATATTATAGCATTTCTGAAATGGAGTAGCTGAGAAACATCCATACCAGCATTGAAATAAAATCTTCCTTGGGGAAATGCATTAATACTGGTGTGACCTCAGATGTTCCAGGCCATTGTAAAGTATTCTAATCTTACAGATGCTGCACTTGATGTTTCCTGAATCCCAGGTTGGATTACTAGTTTATAAGAAATTTGAAGCAATCCATTTTCAATTTAATACCAAATCATTGTTTACTGCTGGCTAATGTTATGTCTGTGTGCAATCCTGAACATGAATATTTTATATAATCTGGCAATTTTCCACTTATAGAGGGCAAAGAGTTGTAAAACCTGATTTCCTACTAATTATGAGAAAAGGGGATAAACAGCATTACCTTTACAGTCGAGATAAACAAGTAACATTTAGTTTAAATCAGCTTCCAATATGGATTAGAACCAGTTTCACTGTGGAGAATTGAACACTTTAGACTAAATCTAATTCAATTAAGTATTTGTCCACAAATGTTTGTATCCTGCATTTTAAATTAGTGAGTGTTCTGATTACACACATTATGGGCTTCTACACTTGATGTTAAGTTCAACAATTTTAGATAATGATTCTGCTGAACTCATTTACACTGCCTCTATATGCATCTTTAATTTTAATTTCCATACATGTCCCATTATCATCCACTTTTGTTGGCTAATTATCCATGATCTCTTTTGTTACTTAATCCCTCTGACACTGCACCTTATTACAGCCTTTCCCTTTACTCACTCTTCCTCTGTCCACTTTTATCACATTTTAAAAATGACATCATCTCTTTTTTTTTGTAGCTCTGGTTATAAATCAATGATTGGAACACTGACTATAGCTTTCCATACAAATTGCCTGAACTATTAAGTGTTTCCGGCTTTTTCTGTTTTTAATATCCTTTCAAATGGTTTACTGGTAGATTTCTAATGCTAAAAAATGTATCAAGCCAACTGGTCCTAAATCACGAAAAGATGATCATGAATTCAATGACTTGAGGCCATTCTGAGAATAATAATCAACCGAGTTCCTATTCAATGGACAGCCAGTAATGGTTTTTGCAAAGTGAGTGTCTGTTGGTTTTAAGTGAGCATAAGGTCTGACTTGTCTCTCATGTTACTTGAGTTTGTCAATGACATTATTGAAGACTGTTGTGACTTAAAAAAGAGTTATGGTAAAATTGTGCATTGAAATTTTTGGCTGTAGTACTCATTCATGAATTTCATAAATAAGTTCTTGTCGTGGAAACTCTAACTAAGAACACCGGAGTGACTTCGAGTTTCGTTTTAAGAGTTCATTAACATGATACTATGGAGAGTCTGCAGCAGTCTCCACAGCCACAAGACCTCTGAATTCTAGGTTATACAGAGCTCATATTTATACAGCAAGACAAGCAACTTCACATAACTTTGTCTGGCTTCCCACGGTCAGTACATGAACAATCGCTTAAATGACTTGTCAATTATTCTCTCAGCCCGAGTCTAACAGCCCTCTTTGTTCCCTGTTATCAGGGCTCATAACTTACCCCCAGAGGCATCCTCCCTCCTGGTTCCAGGGGCCTAGTATCTAATTAATTGGAGTTCTTGGTACTGTGCTTATCATCCAAGGTTATTCTTGATGATGGGGTACTTCTCAAGTACCCCGTCAGTCACTAGTTTCAACCATTTCTACTGCAGTATTCATTCATAAATTAATTAAACCAATGTTTGTTAATATCATTGGTGCCAACATCTTTCAAGCTCTGTGTAGCTGTACATCTTACTATTTTGGGATAAACATGGGTATGGTTGTCATAAAGAACTACAGCACATAAACAGGCCCTTCAGCCTATCTAGTGCATGACAAATATTATTCAGCCTAGTCCCATCGACCTGTGCCTGGAGCATAGGTTTTCATACTCCTCCTGTCTTTGTAATTAACCAAACTTCTCTTAAATGAATAGAGCTTAAATGAATACCAGCGACACTGGAAGTTTGAGAGGAGGGGATTTTGCTCAGGTCCTCTGCCCAAGTAGAAAAATAGAACAGTGGGTCATGGCAGCATAATAGTGTTTTGACCAGTGACCAATCTAGATATTGAAAGTTTGAGAGGAGGGTGTTTCACAGCAACGGGTTATGACAGCATAGTAGAGCTTGGCCAGTGACCAATCCACATTTGAGATTGATTAGCAAAAGCAATTAAAGAAAGACAGTGACCATCATTGCAGCGGCTATCATCTGCGTGGACAGAGTCAGAGTGGTGAGCTTGGGGCTTTAGCTCCTCAAGGCTTCAGTCAGAGAAGGTAGAAAAGAAAAGCTCAAGGTAAAGCTTTTTTTTCCTTCCCTTCTTTATATCTGCTGAGCTAGGACAGTAGAGATGCCAGGCAGGATAGTGGAATGCTCCTCTTGCGGGATGTGGGAAGGCAAGGAGACCTCCGGTGTCCCTGATGACGACAACTGCGAGAAGTACATCCAGCTGCAGTTTCTAAAAATCCATGTAAAGGAGGTGGAGCTGGAACTGGATGAACTCTGGATCATTTGGGAGCCTGAAGGGGTGATAGATAGAGAGGTAGTTACACCCAGGGTGCAGGACACAGGAAACTGGGTGACACCAGGAAGGGGAAAGGGGTTAAGGAGCAGGTGCAGAGTACCACTGTGACCATCCCTCTCAACAATAGGATTGATCTAACAGAGGAAAGTCACGGTGGTTGGGTCTCCGGCATTAAATCTGCCTCTGTGACTCAGAAGGGGAGAAAAGTGTCACCATGTGGTGATAGGGAATTCGTTAGTTAGGGGAAAGGACATGAGGTTTTGTGGGTGAGAATGAGGTGCCTGGATGGTATGTTGCCTCCCAGGTGCCAGGGACCAGGACATCTTGGATCAAGTCCTCAGCATTCTTAAGTGGGAGTGTTAACAGCCAGAAATCATGATCCATGTAGGTACCAATGACATGGCTAGGATGAATGACAACATTCTGCGTAGGGAGTTCATTGGGAGTTTAGCATAGGTGCTAAGTTAAAGGGCAGGACCTCCAGGGTTGTGATCTCAGGATTGCTACCCATGCCACGTGCTGGTGAGGCCAGAACTAGGAAGATTATACAGTTCAATAGTGGCTAAGGAGTTGGTGTAGGATGGAGGGCATAAACCTCTTGGAACATTGGGCTCCCTTCCAGGAAGGTGAGACCTGTACAGAAGGGACTGTTTGCACTAAACTGAAGGGAGAATAATATCCTAGCGGGAGGGTTTGTTAATGCTGCATAGTGGAGTTCAAACTAGAGTTACAGGGGATGGGAATCAGAGTGCCACCACTTGGAAATCCCCCTTCAAGTCACTCACCATCCTGACATGGAAAGATATCGCCGTTCCTTCATTGTCGCTGGGTCAAAATCATGGAATTCCCTCCCTAACAGCACTGTGGGTGTACTTACACTTCAGGGGCTGCAGCGGTTCAAGAAGACAGCACATCTCCACCTTCTGAAGGGTATCTAGGGATGTCTTGTCTTGTCTTGTCCATACTGCATCAACCGCCACCGCTGGGCTATAAACATGCAGTCCCTCATGCATGCAGTTGTAATTTAAATTGCAGTGTTTAGGAGCAGCAACTTGAAGGCTTTACTATCAGTGGCAGATTTAATGTGTGGCGGCAGGGAGTTCCAAACTGGAATGGTCCTAGGGTACAGTGAGTAGTGGTAGCAGTCCTTGTTGGTCTTGAATGGTCTTGTAGTTCAGGGATTGGTTTTGTCGGGTTGCTGCTCTGTTATTCTCTTTGCACAAAAGGTGACTAATGTTGGATGGAGTTAATGAATGAGTCTCCTTGTAAACTGTAGTAAGCCTGGCTAATGTGCGACGTCTTTGGAGGGTATCCCATTTGAGGTCGAGAAGCATCTCTGTAATACTATGGGCAATAAATGCTGGCTTCCTACATCCCATCAGTGAATAAATAAATAAATAAATAAATAAATCTGGACGTAGATATGAGAGAGATGTTCAAGAGGCATTTGGATCAGTATATGAATATGTACAAAATGGAGGGGTATGAAACATGTGCAGGTAGTTGGGATTAGTGTCATTAGGCATCATAGCTTTATTAGTTCAGCACAAGATCATGGGTTGAAGGCTCTGTTTCTGTTATATATGCTTTATTTTCTCTACGTAACAAACCTGCCATCTCAGGGATGAGTCTGGCAGGCCCTTAGTTTATTCCTCCATTCCCAATCTATCAGCTTTAGGGACAGAAACTAGATCTGCACATCATATTTTAGATGTGGTCTCAGAAGGGCTTTATATAATTGGAGCAAGGTACCTTTACCGTAGTATTCAAATCCTGTTGTGATAAAAGCCAACATACAATCACTCATCCAACTTCTTGCTCAGCCTACATCGGGATTTGAAGACCTCTGCAGGTACGGCAAAGAAAGGAATCCCTGTACATTCCTAATCAGTAACTGAGCTGTGACCGATGCCACAAGTACATATTTGGATATTCAGTGAAGACAGATTCACGCTTGGTAGTGAGAGCTTCTGTGTTCAAATAAACAGCAAACATTTATTTAACTGCCTAGGAACAAGCTAGTCAGCAACATTTATTTTGCTTGTAACACTCAAACAAAATGTTAATGTACATCAAATTAATCCTCTCCAATAAAACTCAGGCAACAATACAGCAGACATACTTTTCACTTTGTTACAATAACATTCTATAGTAAAAGCTTTCATTTCTGTAGTCTTGTAATTTGCCACGTGCATCAACATCTGCGCACAGTTAAACTTGCTGTCTTATATGAGATCCCTTTAGGAAATGCCCCAATTTCAAAATTCCTACTTTTAAGTTAAAATGCACTATGACTTTATACTTTATACTTTATTGTTGCCAAACAATTGATACTAGAATGTACAATCATCACAGTGATATTTGATTCTGCGCTTCCCGCTCCCTGGATTACTAATCGATAGTAAATATTAAAAATTTAAATTATAAATCATAAATAGAAAATATAAAAATGGAAAGTAAGGTAGTGCAAAAAAACCTCTCATATTCTCCATGATAACAGGAATTCTGCAGATGCTGGAAATTCAAGCAACACACATAAAAGTTGCTGGTGAACGCAGCAGGCCAGGCAGCATCTCTAGGAAGAGGTGCAGTCAACGTTTCAGGCCGAGACCCTTCATCAGGACCAATTGAAGGAAGAGTGAGTAAGGGATTTGAAAGTTGGAGGGGGAGGGGGAGATCCAAAATGATAGGAGAAGACAGGAGGGGGAGGGATGGAGCCAAGAGCTGGACAGGTGATAGGCAAAAGGGATACAAGAGGATCATAGGACAGGAGGTCCGGGAAGAAAGACAAGGGAGGGGGGGGGACCCAGAGGATGGGCTAGGGGTATAGTCAGAGGAACAGGGGGAGAAAAAGGAGAGAGTAAGAAAGAATGTGTGTATATAAATAAATAACGGATGGGGTATGAGGGGGAGGTGGGGCATTAGCGGAAGTTAGAGAAGTCGATGTTCAGGTTGGAGGCTACCCAGACGGAATATAAGGTGTTGTTCCTCCAACCTGAGTGTGGCTTCATCTTTACAGTAGAGGAGGCCGTGGACAGACATGTCAGAAAGGGAATGGGATGTGGAATTAAAATGTGTGGCCACTGGGAGATCCTGATTTCTCTGGCGGACAGAGCATAGATGTTCAGCAAAGCAGTCTCCCAGTCTGCGTCGCCAATATATAAGATGTGCTCTTTCCCTCCCCCCCTGTCTCTGCATTCCACAGGGATCGCTCCCTACGCAACTCCCTTGTCCATTCGTCCCCCCCCCATCCCTCCCCACTGATCTCCCTCCTGGCACTTATCCATGTAAGCGGAACAAGTGCTACACATGCCCTTACACTTCCTCCCTTACCACCATTCAGGGCCCCAAACAGTCCTTCCAGGTGAGGCAACACTTCACCTGTCAGTCGGCTGGGGTGATATACTGCGTCCGGTGCTCCCGATGTTGTCTTTTATATATTGGCGAGACCCGACGCAGACTGGGAGACCGCTTTACTGAACATTTACGCCCTGTCGGCCAGAGAAAGCAGGATCTCCCAGTGGCCACACATTTTAATTCCACATCCCATTCCCTTTCTGACATGTCTGTCCACAGTCTCCTCTACTGTAAAGATGAAGCCACACTCAGGTTGGAGGAACAACACCTTATATTCCGTCTGGGTAGCCTCCAACCTGAACATCGACTTCTCTAACTTCCGCTAATGCCCCACCTCCCCCTCGTACCCCATCTGTTACTTATTTTTATACACACATTCTTTCTCTCACTCTCCTTTTTCTCCCTCTGTCCCTCTGAATATACCCCTTGCCCATCCTCTGGGTCCCTCCCTCCCTTGTCTTTCTTCCCGGACCTCCTGTCCCATGATCCTCTCGTATCCCTTTTGCCTATCACCTGTCCAGCTCTTGGCTCTATCCCTCCCCCTCCTGTCTTCTCCTATCATTTTGGATCTCCCCCTCCCCCTTCAACTTTCAAATCCCTTACTCACTCTTCCTTCAGTTAGTCCTGACGAAGGGTCTCGGCCTGAAACGTTGACTGCACCTCTTCCTAGAGATGCTGCCTGGCCTGCTGCGTTCACCAGCAACTTTTATATTCTCCATGATACCTGCATTCTACCAACTAACAGACTTCTGACTTGTTTTTTTTTATCTTACTGGTCACTAAGTTGACAATAATTTAACCTCTGGAATACCTTTCCTAAAACTCTCCACTTCTCTATCTCACCTTCTTCTCTAAGTTGTACCTGTATTTGCCTCTGTGCCAAACTGCTTTATATAGTTGTCTACTGATGCTGCCTGAACTGATACGTTCTTCCAGCATTTTGTGTGTGTTATTCTGAATTTTTAGCATCTGCAGAATCTCTGGTGTTCATGACTTAGTGTCCTATTTAGTTTAATAAGACTGCTGAGAAGTACCTTCGAATATCTTACAATGTTGAAAGGTCTTTGGTTATACTGGCTAAGTAAAGATGTATCAAAAAATTGTCCTGTCTATAATAGCCCATAAAAAGCTGATCATGTCTTTAATGATCTTAGGCTATTCTGAGGAAAAATAATCTCCAGGGGTACCAATTGATGGCCAAACAGTGATTGTTATTGGAAAGCGAGGTTTTGTTGATTTTAGCACAGATCTGACTTTGCTACATTGTTTGAGTTGAACAGCCACTAACATTAATGAAGACTGTGGAGGATTAGTACATGGTTACCGTAAATTTGCAGGCTCATTTCTGGATGCAGTGCTCATTCACAATTATCACTGTGTAACTAAACTGTTGTTTGTTATTGTCAATGTAAATATATTGACCATAAATACAAGCTAATATTGTGACACCAGTTATTGGAATTAAACATGTTATGACTAAAGCCGATTGTGCGAGCAATGACTGGGAATTCGGAACTTTGCAGTACAAGATGAATCACGAAAGGCAGGTTTCTTGGCCATTTTACTAAATGCTAGAACTGCAAATGTGCTGTGCAGAAACCAGTTGCTGCAGTTTCTTCATTTTAAACGGAGATTATATTAAAAAAAAATCATTACCTCTGAGGTATTTGAGCTGGCCTTAGGTCATGTAGGAATTGTAAATCATGTGAAGAGAGAATCTGAACATGGTTTGGTATTGATACTAGTATTTGTATTGGTTTATTATTTTCAGTTGCTCCAAGATACAGTAAAAAGCTTGTCTTGCCTACAGTTCATTCAGGTCAAGTCATTGCACAGTGCATTGAAGCAGAACAAGGTAAAACAGTAACAAAGCAGAAAAAAGTGTAAAAGCTACAGAGAAGTTGCAGTACAAGAAAGCAATAAAGTGTGAGATCATAGCAGAGTAGATCCTGAGGTCAAGAATCCATCTTATCAAACAAGAGGTTCATTCAATCTGATACCAGCAGGAGAGAAGCAGTCATTGAGTCTGGTCATCCACGTTTTCAGGATTTTGCCAGAAAGGGAAGGGGTGAAGATAGAATATCTGGGATGGGAATGAAGGGCTTTAATTCTCCTTGCAATGAGAGATATAGACAGAGTCCTTAGAAGGGAGGCTGGTTTCTCTATGTCCACAACTCTCCGCAGTTTCTTGCAGTCATGTGCATAGCAGTTGTCATACCAAGTAATTATGCTTTGAAATAGATCACTTTTATGTCTTACATTATGCATTCCAATGTCGCAACTAAGGCTGTGTTTAGACAAATAATTTTACTTAATAGTGTGTGCACATTGGGTTCTATCTGAGTTGTTTTAGCGTCAATGTAAGATCTTATAGTCTCATTATTTTTGCAAAAATATCCTTGTTACTTCATCAAATATGCAGCATCTTCCAGAGATGTACTGATACAATAGTACAAAAATAAATGTTTTAAACATACGCTGGTCAGTTATAGAAAATTGAAATTTCAGGAAAAATGTAACTTTTTTGAAGGAACACATATCTTTCAGATGAAAACAACAGGAATTCTGCAGATGCTGGAAATTCAAGCAACATACATCAAAGTTGCTGGTGAACGCAGCAGGCCAAGCAGCATCTATAGGAAGAGGCGCAGTCGACGTTTCAGGCCGAGACCCTTCGTCAGGACTAACTGAAGGAAGAGATGAAATATGGCCAAAATTTATCAAATGGGTGATAAGTGTGGGATTTACAGTGATACGAGAAATAATCATAAGAACCACACAAACAAGGGGAAATGACCTATAAGTGAGCTTTGGTTTCACAAAGTGCTTTTTATCTCCTAAACACTGTGGCAATGCAGCTTCACAGCAAGGCCAAACGTATGGAAAGCAGATGCAGGCCCATTAGGAGAAAAGACCCAGTAATTCTTGTCAGATTTCTCAAGAGAAATGTCACAAAATGTAAATCAATGTATATGGATGAATGCCAAATATCATTGAAAAGATCAACTGAGGTCATAGCATGGAGACTGGGCTTTTGGCCCACTAAATGCATGCTGACCACCAAGCATCTACTGTATCTGCACAAATCCAACATCAATCCTCCACACGTACTGACCACCAAGCATCTACTGTATCTGCACAAATCCAACATCAATCCTCCACACATACTGACCACCAAGCATCTACTGTATCTGCGCAAACCCAACATTAATCTTCCACACATTTTTCAGCTTTTGCCAGAATCTTTCACCGATGAAGGCAAGTGTGTCATATGCATTCTTTATCACCCAGTCTAACAGTGCCACCACCAGTCCTGCCAACATCCTGGTCAGTCCCTTCTGCTTCCCCTCTGAGCATAATTACATCCTTCCTATTCCCAGGCAACTTGAACTGCACACAATATCCCAAGTGTTGTCTCACTGATGTCTTGCACAGTTGGGCACCTGTAACATATTAACACGATATTCAAATTCACGTACTCAGTTCCTTGACCGATGAAGGCAAGCTTACCATAGGCCTTTTTCACCACTCTGTTCAAATGTGCACACATTTTCACTGCTGTCAAATTATAGACATCTGTGGGGAAGAATGTCACATACGCAGATGTTATTTATGCTGATTTCAAGACTCTTACATGAAGAGTACAGAATAGGACTCATTGCTGAAAGAAGAGGAGGAGGGAGAAGAAGAAGTCTCTCTGTAGGAAGTGTTTAGGAAGCACATCTTCCTGAACTGTAGCAATGAAGATTTGTTAGGCAATCTGAAATTCAGCAATGAGATCATCACTGAAATCTGTCACCTGGTCACAGAGTCAGAGTTAAACAGCACAGAAATAAGTGCCTTCCTGAGAAGTCCCATTTGACCATGTTTGGCCTATATCCCTCTAAATCAGTGGTCCCCAACCCGGGGTTCACAGACTCCTTGTTAGGGGTTCACGGCATAGAAAAGGTTGGGAACCCCTGCTCCGAATGTTTCCTATCAATGTTTCTATCCAAATGTCTTTTAAATGTAGCAATAGTTCCTGCCTATACTACTTCTTCTGGTAGCTTATTTCATATAACCACCATTTTCTTTTGTGAAAATATTGTGTTTCAGATCACCATTAAATCTTTCTTTCTCATCGTAAACCTGTGTTGTCTAGTTTTAGATTCCCTTATAGACTGTGACAACGCTATCAATGTCCTTCTTGATTGTATAAACCTCTAAAACGTCAGTCCCTAGGTTCTTCCACTCCAGGGAAAAAGAGCCCAGCCCATCCAATCTCTCCTTTTACCTCAAGCCCTCCAGTGTAGTTATCATCCTTGTAAATCTCTTCTGCACTCTCTCTCTCTCTCTCATTTAAGCACATTTCTG
The DNA here is from genome assembly GCF_963921235.1 of Mobula hypostoma. Classification (NCBI taxonomy): domain Eukaryota; kingdom Metazoa; phylum Chordata; class Chondrichthyes; order Myliobatiformes; family Myliobatidae; genus Mobula; species Mobula hypostoma. The sequence continues at coordinate 19,498,517 of NC_086118.1, read as the reverse complement.
TAGTATGACCAGCAGATATGCACACAATACTCCAAGTGCAGTTTTGTCAGTGTCTTGTACAAATCCAACATGATTACATGATATCCCATCTCTTGTAATCAATTTACCACCAATGAAAGCTAGTAAGCCATTCACACCCTTTACTGCCTTCTTGGCTAAAACTGTGTCACCACTTTCAGGGAACTATGCATTGCTGTTTGGTCTTTCTGTTCTACAACACTCCTCTGGATGGTAGCTTTCACTGATATTGGTGAAATTATATATAAAAAGATGGGAGACAGCAGAAGTAGAGCATAATTGCCAGTATGACTGGCTGGAACAAATATGGAGTATCTGAGTTGTAAAATTGACATAATTCTATGTTGGTCATAAAGTCTGAAGTAATACAGCATAGAAACTGGTACTTTGGCACAACTCATTCATGATGGCCAAGATTTCCATCTAACCTAGTTCCAGTTGCCTGCATTTGGCTGATGTTTTTCTGAACCTTTCCTATCCTGAACCTGTCTGAGTTGGTTAAGATGGCGCTGAGCTGCAGTCTCTGTCAAGATTGTGGGTCAGCTAATAGATTATTATGTTTGTAGGTATTATGGCAAGCTGACACAGACAATACCTATTGGTCAGCTGAGAACCAATCTCAGATTGGTTGTCAGCTGACCAATAGCAACAATGACCATTCACTGATTGGTTGCTGTTCCTATTAATGTCTTGAATGCTCTTTTGGCAAACCATTTAAATAGTCGTGCTTTGGGATGTACTGTGGAGGTTTGAGATTTTTGTAGTTGCATGATTTTTATGAATGAAGATTAATTATGAACTCAGGCTTTGTCCTTTCTCCTGGCTTTGGGTCTCATCAGTACTTATAGATGAGCAAACACAACAAATTGGTGACAAGGTGCTGGATTATATCAACATGGCAATTTTACAGAAAACTTATGTGCAATCCTTCAGCAGCAGCAAGCTCGGTTTGAGCTGGCCCAGATGAAGTTAATCGGAACCTTGAGCAATGGGTTATCAGTGATCAGACATCGGTGTCAAACACTGAACAGAAGTTATGTGTCAGTTGTTGTATTCATTACCAACTTCCATTTCAATACTGCTTCAGGAATTATGTTTGTTCTTTCTTTTTAAATCTTTTTATTGAATTAGTACACAAAAGGTAAAACATGTAGAAACTAATACACTGTTGCGATATAAATTTACAAGAGATATTAATACACAAAAAAAATTAGTACAAACAGTGCAGTTTAGATATAAAATAACAAGGTAATATAAAATTATACTAATTTTCCATACATATCAATAAAGAGAAGAAAAAAACCCCCCAAAAAACCCCCAAAAAAACCCACTGTGCAACTAATCTAAAAAGCAAAGCAAAGCAATGGGCTAACTAGGTATCAAGTAGACTTAAACAACTTAAAACAATCACGTCCTCAAACCCGACCTCCATTAAAAACAGTTAAAAAGCAAGAAGGGAATGTAAATATGGGCAAAGAGAAAAAAAAATTACATTAAATGAAAATGTTGAATAAAACATCTCCAGGTCTGTTCAAATTTAACTGAAGTATCATAAAGATTACTTCTGATTTTCTCCAAATTTAAACATAGTATCGTCTGAGAAAACCAAAAGAACGTAGTTGGGGCATTAATCTCCTTCCAATGTTGTAGAATACATCTTTTCGCCGGTAAAATAAGAAAAGCAATCATTCTACGGGCTGAAGGGGAAAGATTACTGGAAATTTTAGGTAATCCAAAGATAGCAGTAATAGGATGGGGAGAAATATCTGTATTCAATACCTTTGAGATAATATTAAAAATGTCTTTCCAAAAAGTTTCCAAAGTAGGACAGGACCAAAATATGTGAGTTAAGGAAGCTATCTCCCCATGACATCTGTCACAAAGAGGGTTAATATGAGAATAAAAACGAGCTAATTTATCTTTAGACATATGTGCTCTATGAACAACTTTAAATTGAATTAGGGAATGTTTGGAACAGATAGAGGAAGTGTTGACTAGTTGTAAAATATACGCCCAGTCATCCGCTAAGATAGTAAAGCCCAATTCCTTTTCTCAATCTGACCTAATCTTATCGAGTGGAGCTTTTCTAAGATTCATGATAGTATTATAAATAATAGCTGTTACACCTTTCTGACATGGGTTAAGGTTAATTATAGTACCTGAAATATATGTGGGGGTAACGTTGGAAAGGAAGAAAGTATGGTACTTAGGAAATTTCTAACTTGGAGATATCTAAAAAAATGTATTCTCGGTAAATTATATTTGTTAGATAATTGTTCAAAAGATATAAGGGAGCCATATAAAAATAAATCCAAAAACCGTGATATACCATTAGTCTTCCAAATTTGAAAGGCACGATCCGTAGAAGAGGGGGGAAAGAATATATTGCCTAAAATAGGAATTGCAAGCCCAAATTGATTAAGATGGAAAAATTTTCGGAATTGAAACCAAATACATTTTTATTTAACTATCAGGTTACAAACCTGTTTATGGCGTTTCAAATCGAAAGGAAGAGAAGAACCTAAAATGGAGCCAAGTGCATAACCTTGAGCAGATTGTAATTCCAACACTACCCATTTAGGAATGGATAGTGTTTCTTGGACAAGTAGCCAAAATTTCATGTGTCGAATATTAATTGCCCAATAATAGAATCTAAAATTAGGTAATGCCAAACCTCCATCTCTCTTAGCTTTCTGTAGATGTATTCTACCCAGTCTCGGGTTTTTATTTTGCCAAATAAATGAAGAAATTTTAGAGTCAACTTTGTCAAAAAACGATTTTGGAACCAAAATCGGTAGTGCCTGAAATACATATAAAAATTTTGGTAGAATAAACATCTTAACAGCATTAATATGACCAATCAAAGTTAAATAAAGTGGAGACCATTTAAATGAAAGTTGTGTAATGTGATCAATTAAGGGTAGGAAATTAGTCCTAAATAAATCCTTATGTTTACAGGTAATGTTAATCCCAAGATATGAAAAATGATTATTAACCAATTTAAACGGGAGGTTCTGATATAAAGGAACTTGCTTATTAATCGGGAAAAGTTCACTCTTACTGAGATTTAACTTATAGCCTGAAAAAAGACTAAATTGTGCTAATAAATCTAAAGCTGCAGGAATAGATTTCTGAGGATTAGAAATACATAAATTTAAATCATCAGCATAAAGTGATACTTTATGAGACTTTAAACCACGAATTATACCAATAACATTTGGAGATTCTCGAATCGCAATTGCAAGAGGTTCTAATGCAATATCAAATAATAAAGGACTAAAAGGACAACCTTGTCTGGTACCTCGAAAAAGAGGGAAGAAAGGTGAATTTAAAGAGTTTGTATGAACTGAGGCCATAGGAGAATGATATAACAATTTAATCCAGGATATAAATTTTGGGCTGAAGTTAAACATTTCAAGCACCTTAAATAAGTAAGGCCATTCGACTCTGTCGAAGGCTTTTTCAGCGACTAGGGAAATGAAGCATTCAGGATCATTTTGTGACGGGGTATAGACAATGATTAACAGTGTACAAATATTATAAAAAGTGTAACGACTTTTAATAAAACCCGTTTGGTCTTCCGAGATAATATAAGGAAGTGATTTTTCTAATCTGTTTGCTAATAATTTAGAAAAAATTTTAGAGTCAACATTTAATAAAGATACAGGTCTATAAGATGCACAATGAGCAGAGTCTTTATCCTTCTTTAATATTAAAGAGATCGATGCTCTATAAAAGGATTCGGGAAGTTTACCAAGTTTTAATGAGGCTCCAAAATCCTGAATAACCAAGGGATTAATGAAGATGCAAAACATTTATAAAATTCCACGGTAAACCCATCAGGACCAGGAGCTTTCCCCGGGTTCATAGAAAAAATTACATTCTTAATCTCATCAGTGGTAAAGGAAGTGTCTAACATAGAAGATATATCGTGTGAAATCTTAGGGAAATCTAGGTTATCTAAAAAGTCATACATATGTTTAGAGTCTCGTAGAAACTCTGATTGATATAGGGAGGAATAAAAGTCAAAAAAGAATTGATTAGTCTCAGCTTGATCAAATATCAGTTGATCTTTTTGATTATAAATCTGATTAATTTGAAATTTAGTATAGTTAGTCTTCAACTGATTAGCCAACAGTTTGCCAACTTTGTCACTATGTATATAAAATTCGCTTCTTGTTTTCATTAATTGATTTGCAATAGAGGACGAAAGTAATAAACTGTGTTCCATTTGAAGTTCAGTTCTTTGTTTATACAACTTCTCAGAGGGAGCTGTAGCATATTTCTTATCAATTTCCTTTATCTTGTTCACAATAACCAGCTCCTCCTCCTTCAACCTTTTCCTCAAAACAACAGAATACGAGATGATCTGACCACGAATATAAGCTTTAAAAGTATCGCAAAGGGTGTTCATGGATATATCCTCTGTACAGTTGATTGTAAAAAAGAGATCAATCTGTTCATTCATAAAGTTAACAAAATCTGAATCCTGAAGCAACAGCGAATTAAAGCGCCATTGTCTATTATTTTGTGTATTGGCCAATATTTTAATAGAAAGCTTAAGTGGAGCATGATCTGAAATGGTTATAGAGTCATATTCACATTTAACCACTGAAGAAATAAGATGAGAGTCAATAAAAAAAATAATCAATTCTTGAATAGGAATGATGAACGTGTGAAAAAAAAGAAAAATCTTTTTCCTGAGGATACAAAAAACGCCAAATATCCATCAACCCGGAATCTGAGAGAAATGAATTAATCAAGGTTGCGGATTTATTGGGTAGAGTCTGTAAAGGAGCCGAATGGTCCAATAATGGGGATAAACAAGTATTAAGCTCTCTGCCCCAGATTAGTGAAAACTCATTCAAATTCGGGAGCAAATTAAATAATGACTTATAAAATTCCGGACAGTCCAGGTTAGGAGCATAGACGTTAACCAAAACTACCTTTTTATTAAAGAGTAAACCACTAAGCAATAGAAATCTACCATTTGGATCAGAAATAATATCGTGTTGTACAAAAGTGATTGAGGGATCTATAAAAATAGAAACTTCTTGAATTTTGGCGTTGGATTTCGAATGGAAGTGTTGACACTTCCAGAACTTAAAAAAATGTAATCTGTCCCCCCTCCACACATGGGTCTCTTGTAAAAATAGAATACGTGCTTTAAATCTCCGGAATACTTTAAAGATTTTTTTCCTTTTTATTGGGTGATTAAGACCGTTAGTATTCTAAGAGACAAAATTAATAGTAGACTCCATAATCCCTAAAGTCAACCCTCAAATAAAAGAGGATTGACAATAGGTTCAACCCACGAACCCGGAAAGGGAACAGAATAAACAAGAGATAACGGGAAAGAGAACACGGCCAATACTTCGGTAATATAAGTAGCCCAAGAAGAAAGAAAAACTAAAAAGTGAAGCCATCTCCCCACCCCTCCACCCTGTAACCCCAAAGCTAAATCTAAGATAGACCAGCCTGAAAGAAGCGAGCACTAGAACTACCCCCATGACTTCCGATAGACGCTCACTAAAAAAAAGTGTATGTATAAAAAGATCAGCTAAAGTTATAAAACAGTAAAGGAATAAAAAAAGTACACCGATTAAAATGAAAACGATATAATACAAAGAAAAAACAGGTACATATAAAGAAAACCGTTAACCTACAACAGACCGTACAATTAAACAAGAAAATGAAATATTAGCATAGACTAGCCAAGAAAACGACAAAAATTACATTTGAAAACTACAAAGTTTAAGGCCTCCAGGGATATATGTAAAATGATGTTGTGGGAATGGCCACCCAGAATCCCCAGGGAAGAAGAAAGGAATGACGCAGTGTGACGAGAATACACATAAAATTAAGATGTTTGCTGGCCTGGGTTAGCATCAGTGACATCAGCAAGTGGTCTGCCACCTGTCCTCAGGGGAAGGAGAGATAAGGAACAATGGAGCAGCGTCTGGAGATGTGTAATGAAGGGACGGGGGAGAGAGAACTGTCTGGAGCGGCTCCCCCTTTGAACCCTGAACTGTTTGAAGTGATGGACAGGCGATACCCCAGCCGGGGGATAAAAAGGGACAGGTTCGCTAAGGCAGGACACACACGACACCCGAGGTAACGAGACCCTGGAAGCGGTGCGCCTCTCACGAGTCGGTGGGAAGTATCGGACAACGCACAGGGTGGAAAGGTACGATCAGCGGGAACCCGGTGTGTGTCCGCCCTTGCTTGGGTGCCGGGTTCACTGCAGAGGATCGACTGCATCTGGAAGAGGGGTCACAGTCGGTGACCTCAGGTGACATCACCAAGGACCTGCCCAAAAGCTGCTTGTGAGCAATATCGCCGGTCTGTGAGTGGAAGCCATGTCTGAATGATCGGTCGTTCCCGTTCTCTCTCTGTTTCCCCCCACGTTGTCCATCGCCTTGGCAACGATTACTGCGAACTGAACTACTAAATTGGACCGAACTTTTGTGTCACTTTGAAATTTGGTCATTTACCCCTAGACAACGATAGAGCTTGATTGATGCTGTTATCTTAATTCTGTGCACATGTGTGTTTATCATTGCTGAACTGTTGCATTTATTATCCTTTCGATTACAGTGTTGCTTGTTTCTTTAATAAAACTTTCTTAGTTCTAGTAATCCAGACTCCAACTGAGTGATCCATTTCTGCTGGTTTGGCAACCCAGTTACGGGGTACGTAACAGCAGTTAAAAAGAAGTTTGGTAACCATATTAATTAAACAGAAAAAAAAACTTTTCTGCCCTCCTATAAAGCAAAAAAAATTAAACCCAACAGATTAACTGCCTCCAATCAAACAGAGATGATTTAAGAGTACCATTAAGATGTTGAAGGCAAAAGTTGATCCGGGTAACTCTAAGACCCATCAGACAATCAAATCCTCAGACCTGCCGGATAAAGCAACACTGGTTTTAAATCCATCTTGTAGAATTCCGACATCACAGATCTGTAACGGACACGTTGATCACGAACCTGTTTACTAAAATCTTCCACCAAACGAAAGCGAAGATCGAGCAAAGCGAAGCAGCTTCTCCTTGTCTTCAAAATAATGAAATCGTAAAATAACATGCCGAGGTTTATCTGACTTAGGCAAATATAATGCGACTCTGTGAGCCCGATCCAATAGTGGTGGTTGATCAGGAAATAAGGTGGGAAATGAATCTTCTAAAAGTTGAGAGAAAAACTTTATAGGGTCACCAGATTCAGCAGCTTCATGAATACCAATAATTTGAATGTTCTGTCGTCGCATTCTGCATTTTAAGTCAGAATTTTTAAAGGTCAGAAAGTCAAGTTTTTTCTTCATTACAGTAATTGTTTCTTCAATTTTCCCCATCATTTTGTTGCGTGGATACTTGGAGATTAGATATAGCAGTCTGATGTTCCGTGATAGATGTTTTCATTTTATCAATTTCATCGATAATTTTTTGCAATTTAGTTGAAATTTCCACACGAATCGGCTCCGATATAGCTTGCATGGTTACCGTTGGTTCAATCGGAGGGGGGTCGGTAACTTTCGGTCTAACCGGAGGTTTGCCGTCTTTCCCGTTCTTAGACATAGCGGACCTTAAACGCATCCAAATATATAATAACAATCCGCTGCAAAGTATTGTAAAAATCAGTGCCTTAAAAGTTAGCTTAAATATAGCTGATCATAGGATAAAGCTCAGAGGTAATGGAGCAAGTCAAGAACACGACTTTACTCCATGAGATCTACCGGAAGTCTCCAGGAATTATGTTTGATTCCTGGTTCAAATGTTTTGAAGATATATCCTGGGTCAAGTTCACCAGTTAAGATGACTCATGGAAGACGCACGCTTTGCTCCAAAACTCAGGTACTGGTGAACTTGAGCATTATTTCAATTTTATCCTGCCCCAGAACCCACATGATCTATTGTTTGATGCACATGTGCAACAGCTGACAAGCACTTCTGGAGAGCAGTGATCTCTCTTCAGTGTTTGCTACCATTGCGTAAAACTCGTTAAATACGAGACTGATTACATCATCACATATGTCGGTGTCATCAATCGCAAATGTGAAAAGTTCAAGCTGGGTAACATGACTGAATAACAGTTCAAATGACTGATTTTTATTTGCGGACTTCAGGCACCTGGTGATGCAGGCATTCACAAATGGCTCCTGGCCAGACTGGAGCAAGACCCTGATATGATTCTCGAAGCTGTAATTCAAGAATATCAGCGTTTGATCAACCTAGTCAAACAGAACTATGTCAATGTAGTTTCCAATGGCCCAGACATCATCACTCAGCAGATCTCCAAGCAGCAAAACACAGCTTGTTGGAGCTGTGGTGTGTGGCGTTATGCAAGAAACTGCAATACAAGAAATATATTTGCAGAAAAATGTTAACCCTGTGATCACAAGAAAAGGTTTTTGCTGTCCTTCACTGCCTTCTAGGCCAGTGAAACATAAGGGCAAGAGGTTTCAACAGCCATCAAACTTTACAATGAGTCTAATGTTCACATTGAAAGTTCACCCCCAGGAGATGGTACATCAACATATTTATCAATAATCAATTGGTTAAGCTACAACTCGATACAGCATCCGGCATCACCATTATCTCTAAACACATGTGGCGGGCATTTGAGTCACTGCCAGTCTAATCAACTCATCATCCCGTTTGCAGTGTATCGGGTGGAACCCTTCAGATGATTGGTAAACTGCACTGCATGGTGAAGCTGAATGGTAACCAAGTTTATGGTTACCTATCAGACCATACAGATCTGAATGTCCTTGGCATTGACTGGATAGAAAAGCTTGTTCAATGGAACATCCTGTGGGTGAGGTCTTTACGAAGACATTGGCCATTCAAGCCACATCAGTCGAGCCGCACCACCATCAGTATGTGAGAACATACAACAACAACTGCAACAGCACTATGCTGAAGTGTTTCAAGAAGGTTTAGGTTGCTGCACCAAACTGCAGGCAGAGCTCCATCTTCATCCAGATACAAAGTCAGTCTTCTGACCCAAAGGACGGGTACCATATGCAACCTTACCAATCATGGAACGAGAGCTAGCTCACCTACAAGCTGGTGTGATCAAAACTGTCAACTGATCACATTGGGCAGCTCCAAATGTCATCATCAAAGCCAACGGTACAGTGAGACTTCTCAACTGGCCTCAATGCAGGTCTGGAGGCACAGATGTACTCACTACCAGTACTGGCAGATCTCCTTGCAAAAGTGAATCGTGGTCACTACTTTGCAAAGTTGGACTTAGCTGAAGCCTACCTGCAGGTAGAAGAGGCAGAAAATTCACAGGAGCTTCTCACCATTACAACACATCAGGAGTTGTTTTCCTTCTTCCGTCTGCCTTTCAGAGCAAAGGCAGTTCCTTCCATTTTCCAACGGCTGAGTTGTATTAATGATGTTGCCACTTACCTCAATGACATCATTGTGATGGGCATGGATCAGACAGGACTATGCCAATGCCTGGACCACATTTTGAATGAACTACAAGCCTTTGGATTGTGACTTTAGGCAGAAAAATGTCATCCATCAAGTCTCTTGGATTCATCATAGATAAGCAGTCATCGCCCAGATCCCATTATCTTAAAGATGCCTCCACCATCAGATAACAGCGCCTTACCATCATTTTCGGCATGATCAATCATCATTCAGCATTCCTCCCAGCAATGCACTGGCTGAGGGAGTCATTCAACAAGGGTGGGAAGGGTGGGAGCCCTTCTCAACATTAGATTAGATACAACTTGATTGTCATTGTGCCGAGTACAGATACAAAGCCTATCTTCCTACTGTCATCATCATCATCATCAGGTGCCGTGCCCAGTTTGAGCTTCGACTGCCATGGCCCACACACTCCTGTTTCGGGTCAAGTGGATCAATACATTGGTATTCATTTCCAGTTCTCTGGCTGCTGTCTCCATCATCATTTGTCTTTGTCTTCCTCTTGCTTTCTTCCCTTCAATCTTTCCCATAATTACTGTGCTTTCTAACTCCTCTTTCCTAATCACATGTCCAATGAAGGTATGTTGTCTTTTCATGATCTCATACATTATTTCTCTTTTTATGTTTGCTCTGTTCATAACATCCTTGTTAGATATTCATTTCATCCATGATATTCTTTGCATCCTCCTCAAAAACCACATCTCTGCTGCTTCACACATCAAAGTTGCTGGTGAACGCAGCAGGCCAGGCAGCATCTCTAGGAAGAGGTACAGTCGACGTTTCAGGCCGAGACCCTTCGTCAGGACTAACTGAAGGAAGAGCTAGTAAGAGATTTAAAAGTGGGAGGGGGAGGGGGAGATCCAAAATGATAGGAGAAGACAGGTGGGGGAGGGATGGAGCCAAGAGCTGGACAGGTGATTGGCAAAAGGGGTATGAGAGGATCATAGGACAGGAGGCCCAGGGAGAAGGAAAAGGCGGCGGGGAGGAAAGCCCAGAGGATGGGCAATGGGTATAGTAAGAGGGACAGAGGGAGAAAAAGGAGAAAGAGAGAGAGAGAAAGAATGTGTGTATATATATAAATAACGGATGTGGTACAAGGGGGAGGTGGGACATTAGCGGAAATTAGAGAAGTCAATGTTCATGCCATCAGGTTGGAGGCTACCCAGACAGAATATAAGGTGTTGTTCCTTCAACCTGAGTGTGGCTTCATCTTTATCGTAGAGGAGGCCATGTATAGACATGTCAGAATGGGAATGGGATGTGGAATTAAAATGTGTGGCCATTGGGAGATCCTGCATTCTCTGGCGGACAGAGCATAGGTGTTCAGCAAAACAATCTCCCAGTCTGCGTCGGGTCTCATCAATATATAGAAGGCCACATCGGGAGCACCGGATGCAGTATATCGCCCCAGCCGACTCACAGGTGAAGTGTCGCCTCACCTGGAAGGACTATCAGATATCAGATGTGATAGAACCAGTCTCTCAAAGCACTTTGCAATGATGGGGGTGATTGCAACTGGGCGGAAGTCATTCAGGCCCGTGGCAGTGGAATGCTTCAGCACTGGCACAATGGTGGTGATCTTGAAGCTTGTGGGGACAACTGCCTGGGCCAGGGACAGACTGAAAATATCCATGAAGACCCCAAGCCAACCGCCCTGCACAGGCTCTGAGCACATGGCCAGGTATTCCACCGGACCAGCTGCCTTCCGTACCTTCACTGAGCTCAGGGTGGCGCAAACATCGGAGGTGGAAAGTGAGAGAGGCAGCTCACCAGTGGGAGATCCGCTTTGAGGGTGACCTCCTTGTTCTCTCGGTCTAAGCGATCGTAGAAGTAATTGAGCTCATCAGGGAGGGAAGCAGAGCTGGAAGGGGACACAGTACTAGGTGGTTTGAAGTCTGTAATGACCACATGCACTGGGAGTCCGAGGAGTTGAAATTCTCCTCGATCCTCTGTTTGTAAATGTGTTTAGCCTGAGAGATGCCCCTCCTCAGGTTGGCCCTGGCTGAGCTGTAAGTTTCCCGGTCTCCAGACCTGAAGTCTGAATCTCTGGCTTTGAGCAGGGGGCAAACTTCTCTGTTCACCCATGGTTTCTGATTGGGGAAAACTTTTATTTGTTTTTGTGATGTCACTCTATCTACACACTTGTTGATGTGCTCAAGGACAGAGTTAGTATATAAGTCAATGTTAATCTGAGAGTCTGTGGTGGCATGGGCAGCAAATCCGCTCCAGTCTGTGTGCTGGAATTGGTGCTGAAGAGCAGAGTCAGCCCCCTCCAGCCAGATCTTAATAGTCTTCATTGTGGGTTTCACGCGTTTAATGACCGGGCTATACTTGGGAAGCAGAAACAATGAAAGATGGTTGGACTGTCCCAGGTGGGGGAGGGTAGTGGCTTTGTAAGCGTCAGCCACATTTGTGTAGACATGATCTAAGGTTTTATTTCCCCTTGTGGTGCATGATACATTTTGGTAAATTCTTGGGAGCACAGTACGTAGGTTACAATGATTAAAGACCCCAGCGACAATAAAGGCTCCGTCTGGATGCGAAGTCTGCAGCTTGCTAATAGTGGCACTGAGGTCTTTCATGGCTACTTTAGCATTAGCATCCGGTGGAACATAAACTGAGACAGCAATGATGCATGTAAACTTAATAATCAGGTATTACAGATCAGCAGAGCAATACGTGTCAGCAGTGGTAGTGTTCGTACACCATGATCAATTCACATAGATGCATAAACCACCTCCCCTACTTTTACCTGTCGCTGTTGCAGCTCTGTCAGCCCTGTAGACCGTGTGCCGTTCCAGTTCCACCACGTTGTTTGGGACGTCACTGTTTAGCGACGTCTCCGTAAAAAACATGACGTTGCCATCCACAAGCCTTCTTTCTGTGAGGGTCCAAGTCCTTAGATCATCCAGCTTGTTTGTCAGAGACTGAACATTGGCAAGGAAGACGCTAGGAAGCGCTGGCTAGGTAGGGTGCCACGTGGAAGTGTCCAAACAATGCCAAGAGCCTTTTGATCAGGTAAAGGATATGCTGTCACCTGACATTCTCTTGACGCGTTTCAATCCAGAGTTGTCAATAGTTGTCACAACGGATGCATCCATCTACCAGTGGGAACTCTCATATCCCATATCTTCCCTGATGGTTCCAAAAAATCTGTCATGCATCAGCCGGATTACTGACCACAGCAGAAAAGAACTAATGGACATATCACAGGAGCTTTGCTGTGAAGAAATTCCACAAGATGCTTTATGACGGATGCTTCACTGTCAATAATGATCACAAGCCACTGTTGTCTGTCATTGGGTCTAAGAAAGGCATCACAGTGTGTCCGGCTAACCATCTACAAAAGTGGGCAGATATTCTTGTTTCTGACAACAGTGCTCAATTCAGTTCACAGCAGTTTGCTCCATTCTGCCAGAACAGTGGAATTATCCACATCCACTCACCCCCATATCATCCACAATTGCTGCAGTCTGCACCCTCTAATTTCCCTTTTAAGTTCTTTAGAATTGATGAAATGATCTGGTGCTTTTGCGATCTCCTGGGGGATTCGGTGAACTAGACCCTTGAGAGTGCAGGTATAGCCGGAGCGGATATTGCCTGGAAAGTATGCTGCATCAAGGATCAGTGGCAGAGACAAACCTGTGGTTGGCTCCATTACTCCATGCTGATTGAAGCGTTGAGCAAAGTTAAAGTAGTTGAGGACAAGAGCGGAAAATGAGCAGGTGTCCAGTGCTATCCACCTGCATTTGACAGGTCTCCCTCCTTTCAGGCTTCTACCATTGGGTAGGAGGTGCAGGAGTCTTGGGTTACACACTGCCAGGTTCGGGAGCAGTTGTTGGCCTACACCTGTCAGGCTACTGGATTAGCTTCACTTGCCTCGTTTCTGAGGACTCTGCGGTTTACTTTTTAACTCTTTGCACATCGTTAATTTGTTTTTGCACATTAAGTGTTTGACAGGGTTTCGCTGTGTGGGGCTTTTTACTGGGTTCTATTGTATTTCTTTGTTTTGTGGCTGCCTGCAAGAAGATGACTCTCAATGTTGTATGCATACTTTGATAATAACTGTACTTTGTATTTCAACAAAGTTCCCACCTGCATCCTCTGAAGCAAAAGCTGTGTGTGAATTCACCTTCTGGTGAACTAGCTCCTTCAGCTCACTTTTGCTTTTGCTTCATGTGTCATGGCTTCTTTGCTGCGACAATCATTCCTTGCTGTCGTTTAGGAGCTTTAGGATGTGCGCCTTACCCAAGTGATGCAATCTAGTTACCTGAGGTCCTGTTTTAGCAGAGGAAACTAAGGTGAAACTCCAGCACTGTACTCACTGAGGTCTGCATTAAATATATGCTGGTATACAATAAAATATTAAAGTAATGAGATCACTTCCAGTCAGATGACGGCGCGAGCAAATAGAACCCATTAAAAAGCCCCACACAGCAAAACCCTGTCAAACACTTAACGTGCCAAAAAAACTAGGTTAAGGCTGGGGCACTGTTCATTAAACAAATCATTGAAAATGATAGGGAAACATCAGACAGGATTGTGTGAGGAATGCCAGGAAGAGGAGTCAGTCGAACATGTATTTCTGAGTTGCAGGAAGTATGGGGTACAGAGAGAGACGTTGAGAATTAATCTAAGGGAATTGGGGGTGCAGGAATTCACATTAAAAGGGTTGCTGGGCATGGGTGAGAGAGCACAGGTCAGGGTATTTTTAGCTTTCTTAAGGGATACAGGGGTCTTTAATAAGGTATGACGGATAAGCAGGAATAGGGTACTAGGATGGCCAAAGATGGGAGGATGAAGTGTAGGTTAGGGTAGGAGTGTGTGTGTGTGAGATTGGGTGAAGGGATTTAGAATGTAAGTTTATCACACACTCTGGAGCAGAAGGAGGTGGTAATGCACCATTAAACTGGGTGCCAACTGCCGTAAAACAAGATGGAGAAGAAGTGGAGAAGGCGCTCACAAATACAGCGGCCTCTTGGGGACAAGCAAAGGTGCATTTTTCTTTGTAAAATCTGTTTTTTTTGAAGATCCAAAGACAATTATGCTCCAAGGATATTGGGTTAGTCCATCAGTGAGCTACTTGTTGATTGGAATAGCTGGACTGGTGTCGGTGGTGGAGCCGGCTGAGGTGTCGAAGGAGCCTGCTAAGGCTGGGATGGTGGAGAGGGAGCCAGCCGAGGTGTCAAAGGACCCGGTCAGGAAACCAGAGGAGCCCACCAGTGTGTCGGAGGGGCAGATTTGGGTACGGAGGAGCCGAGCTGGATGCAGACAGTGCTGCCCGCTACTCGGAAGATCAAAGTTGGTGCAGTATAACCGTGGGAGATTGTCTCGGACATTTCATTTGCAATCGCAAGACTCTGTTGGACAGTGATAATGAAAGTTGCCACAGGCCTGTTAACTTTGTCTGGTGGAGGGACAGTCGACATGGGAGCTACGTAGCCTCGGTTGTAGCGAGAACTGGGCCTCAGGTGAACGATGCAGAAGTGCTACAGCGTGGTCAAGCTCGGCTGGGGCTTGGCCTCACCCATTGGTGCTGCCCTCCTGTGTTCAAGCGGTGTAATGACAGACTGTGTTGCGTGCTTCTGTACACTGCCTGGAGCCTTTACCATCGACTGTTGGATATTCATTGTCACGGAGGGTCTGGGACTATGTATATGTTTTCTTCTGATTGAATATGTGTCTTTGAATTTGTTACTCACTTTTTTTGGATGTTTGCTTGCTCTTTTTGAATATTTTGCACGTTGGCCCCAGAGGAACCAAATTTAACTTTGATAGATTTTTAAATCTGTGAATATCATGGATTTTTAAACACTATTAAAATGCTTGACAACTTTGATAGCTGCATTCCCGAATCTGCTTTCTGTCTAAGCTTGTCAGGGGCCTCTGTACTGCAAAAAACTAATCACCAGTAATATGTTGTTGTCTAACTCAAGGCAGCAGAGTGGCAGCAAAATCAGCCCAGGTGAGCAGGAGTGTGGAGGAATCGCAGGCAATGACTCTGGGCCAGGTCCAGCACAATCACAGCTGAACTGTCTCGTTCAGCTCTATCTGTGGATGGCTTGAAAGATAAATAAAAACTTGATTTGATTTAACTGCCAGTTCCAATGGCTCAGCAATAAAAGATCTGCCAACATTGACGGAAGGCTGCAGCACTGTCTGAAGAACAATCTTCCTGCCACCCTATTCCTCTCTGTTCCACCTTCTCTCAAATCAATGGTTCAGTGGTTCCATTAATTTAATATCAGAGAATGCATACAGTACGCAACCTGTAATTCTCATTCTTCGCAGACATCAACGAGACCGAGAAAACCCCAAGGAATGAATGTCAGAAAACATTGGAACCCCAAAGCCCACCCTCCCCCTCCTCTTCCCCCACTTGCTCCAAACAAAGCACCAACCCCCACCACCCACCATGCAAGCAATAGAAAGGCCCCCTGAAGACTATGATCTAGATTCATCAAAAACTACTGTCCGTCCCAACACTTCGATATGTCAACAGGCTCTCTCTCTGCCACTAGTGAGGCAGAGAGAGATGTTGCTGTAGCTATAGCAAGAGGGGAGTTTAAGAGCTTGCCGTTTTGATGTTACAATCTTGCAGCGTCATGTACTTGGGTTCCCCTGGCCTGAGAACCAGACTCTCACTCACCATCAAAAGAGACAGAGCGAGATTGCTCGAGCGCAGAGGCCTCCAACAGCTGTGTCCACTGTTTCAATCCCCCGCGACACTTCACTTAGGAACATTGGCGGGGAACTGTGTCATCCACACAGCCGCACCCCGAAGGCCCACATCTTCCAGGCTGCTCCTGGAGATCCCGAAACACAGGCCGCTCAGCAAGTCCTGAACGTGAGAACCCTACTGCCCGTGATGAATGTGGTTTGAGGGCAGCTGTAGATCACTGACTCTGACAGGATCTCAGCAATCTTGAAAAGGAATAAAGAGACATGAGAACCGGAGATTTTTACCATTTGATACGATGTGAGGACAGAGAATGTGGTTCCTCCTTGGTATATGCTAAAACAAAATGAAAGTCTGTAATAAATAAATAAAATGGTGTTAGCTTGGAGTGGGATTGTCTTGAGAAATAGAAGACAACCTGTCCACAGGGATGCTTTGAGAAAACCAAGGAAGCACAAGTCTGCTGCCATAATAGTGGAGAGTGGTGAAAAACAGGTTTGTCTGGGCTGAAGTTGTAAGACATAAAGGAGGAGGGAAAGTACTAGTGTAGGAGGTTTTGAAGAATATAAAAAGGTACACTTTCTTTGTGCAGGGGGAGAATTTTGTCTTTGGCTAGGTTACGGCGAGTGTTAGTGCTAAGACAGGAAACAGTACGCTGAATCAGAGTTAGAGTTAGAGAGAGAGAGAGAGAGAGAGAGAGAGAGAAAACAGGCTATGTGAAAGATTGTGGCTCCTCTCCCATATTGCAGAGATCGGCTGCTTTAGTGGATGATAAGTATTATTTTGATTTCTGCACTGCGACCATTGTAGATATTTGTTTTATCTTTCTGTGCTGCATTTTGCTAGTTTTAATAAAGTGCTTTCTTGTGGTTTAATGCATGTGAATTGTCTCCTTTGTTTGTGAATGCATATGCAAATACCCTGAACTAGATAAGAAAAGAACACATAACAAATTTTACAATAATTTTCTTTTGTTACATAAAACTACAGATGATCTTACGATGTCAACCCTGCATTTCATCACTGTCATCTTCAGATTCATTGTCAATCATTTAATTATAACTTGTGGGATGTTGCTTTGTGTAAAATGGTTGGCTATAGATTTATTACTGACTGGTGTTACTAACTGCACTATACTGTCACGGCAGGAATTTGTTTTTGTTTATGAAATTTGAATTTTGAAAGCAGAATATAACCTGCTGCCAACTGTGTACAAACTGTTAAGATCTGGATTTCTTGAAGCCTTCCTATCAACAGTTGTTGCACTTTGAAACAATACATTGCACTCGAAGGGCTTTGAAATGTTTCTGACAGCTGTGATAAATACAAGTCGTTAAGGAGGTTGTCAATACCCAAAAGGAAGTCTTGATTCAGGCAGCCTGAATGTGGTCAAATTTAGTGACTTTTTGGTGATTTTCATTCAATCAAACTATGCACATTGCTCAAAACAATTCAAGATTACAGCATTATCTCTCTTACTCCACGGTGAAAGGTTGGCTTTGGGTTTTGTGTTCTGGGCAAGGAAAGGTTCTTACCTGAACTAATCATGCAAATGAAGGTTAAATCATGACTTGCAAGGACTTGAAGATCTGCATTTTGTTCCTTTAAATTTCGAATGTCAGAGTCACACTTGCAAACAGACGACTTAAGAGCGTGAGTGGATCACTCCCCGCTCCCCACCCCACCACCTCTCCCTGCCAAGCAATCTCTACCATTTAGAACATAGAACAGAGAACAGCATGGCACAGAACGGGCACTTTGGCCCATGATGTTGTGCCAATCCATACAAACCTACTTCACAATCATTCTAACCCTTCCTTCCTACACATCCCTTGTACCTCCATCTTTCCTACATCTTTGAGCTTATCTTTAAGTGCCTCTCAAATGTATCTCTTGTTTCAGCCTGTACCACCACCCCCAGCAGTGATCTCTAGGCACTGACCACTCTGTGTCTAAAAACCTATTTCTGACATGTCTGATAAACTTTCCTTAACTTACCTTAAACCAATAGTTCTGGTAAGGTCATTTCCATCTGGGGAAAAGGTGCTGGCTGTCCACTTTATCTATGCTTCTCATAAACTTAGCCCCAGATTTCAGTCTACCCTTGAAATATCACACCTTTCTCATCAAGTATCCATCTCCCTCAGCCTTAACAATATTCAAAGGTTCGTCAGGAAAACATCTAAAAGAAGGAATTGTTATTGCTGTGTTCTTTCTAATTCAACTCCTTTATATGCATATTTCAGAGTGCATCTGAATTTAACTGCATTGCTTTTTAACTGCTCTAGCATTTTTGAAAAGTTTTAATGAAAAAGCAGGTTGGAGCAATCTCTAACTTTCAGAAGTTAGGCTGCCCTGTCTATACTAAAACTCACTTGACAACATAATTGGAGCATTATTCAAATTGTTCCCACTGTTTGGAATGAGTATGATTATTCTGCTTGCTGTCTCCTAGACAGATGTCTGCTGATACCTGATGGTCATAATTCTAGTCCCTACAAAGGCTATACGACTTGCTGGTGTGCAAATAAAGAAATACTTCTTGATTAAATTTTAAGTTCTCTGAAATTTCATGGTGGGTTTCCAATGCAAGATTAACCCAGCATTGGAGAGGGATAGGAACAGACAAGTTAGGAAAGCATTTAATTGAAGTAAGGGGACATATGAAGCTATCAGACAGGAACTTGGAAGCATAAATTGGGAACAGATGTTCTCAGGGAAATGTACGGCAGAAATGTGGCAAATGTTCAGGGGAATTTGCGTGGAGCTCTGCATAGGTATGTTCCAATGAGACAGGGAAAGGATGGTAGGGTACAGGAACCATAGTGTACAAAGGTGTACAAGAAGAAAAGAAAAGCTTACGAAAAGTTGAAAGAACCAGGTAATGATAGAGATCTAGAAGATTATAAGGCTAGCAGGAAAGAGTTTAAGAATGAAATTAGGAGAGCCAGAAGGGCTTGGCGAGCAGGATTAAAGAAAACCCCAAGGCATTCTTGAAGCATGTGAAGAGCAAGAGGATAAGATATGAGAGTATAGGACCAATCAAGTGGAACAGTATTGTGCTGCAGGTTTTCTATGTTTCTATGTAAGTCTTTAATTTTACTCAGTTGTTTAACCTGCATATTCCTTCTGAGATTGGGTTTCAGGAGATCTGAGTGTGAGTGCAAGGGCTGATTCGGGAACAAGGTAGCTGGTGAGTTTTTGGTAGTGGAGTTTGCTGCATTGGAATATGCAAAGACGAAATTGGCGTGCTTCTGTTTCAGTGTAGAGTGTTCTGCTGACATTACTTGCAATACGTTTTATAGACTCTAGGCAAACTTTTCTGCCAGACCATTTGTAGCTGAGCAGTATGGTGCAGATATAGTATGCCTAATTCCATTCATTTTCAGGAATGACTGAAACTGTTCCATAACAAGCTGTGGTCCATTGTCACTGACTAAATATTTTGGAACACCAGTCCTTGAGGTGAGGCTTCTGAACACATCAACAGTGTGCGGAATGTAGTGGAAGTTATAGGGAACATATTTGGACACTTTGTAGCTGTACCACTACTACCAAAAAAAAATTGTGGTCATGAATGATCCTGCAAAATTCACACAAATCCTTTCCCAGGGATGAAGAGATACTGCTCCTGGCAACTTCTGACATGTTGGCATCCCAAACAGTGCATGGCAAGCTGTTCAATCTGCTGACCTATCCCAGACCACCAGGCAAAGCTTTGGGGCAATGCTTTCATTTTGACCACACCCAGATAACCAGTATGTATTGGAGCTCTTCCAAAACTTTAGCTCTCAGCTTGGATGGTACTCCCCACGTAAGGCAACCCCCTTCAAGAGCAAGTTCATCATGGTGGAGGTAAAAAAGGGGAAAGTGGATTTTCTGTTATACATTCCAGCCATTTTGGTTTGCCATGTAGACTTGAGACAGTGTGGGCTCCTTTCTGGGTACCCTTTGGATAATCTCTGCCATAATAAGAAGACTTTCAATTTGCATTAGGGAGAATACATTAACAGGAGCGTCCTCTTTTGTAAATTTTTCAGCTATTTCCTTTTCCAGTCATAAAAGGAACAATCCGTTAGCATTAGTTGTCCACTTAAACTTAATCTTGTAATTGTGTGCCCCAAGAATCATAGCCCATCTCTTCAGTTTTAGTGGAACACCAATCTGTGGAATGAAAATGGACACGAGGTTGATGATCAATAATGAGGGTGTGTTCTCACACATGCAGGTACTGGTAGAAATGTTTGACACCCCAAGCCAGACTCAAGGCCTCTCTGTCAATCTTTTTCTCTGCAATGGTGCGTTAATGTGATGCAAATGCTATGAGGTGCTCACTCCCATCACTCACAACATGTGGCATGACAGCACCTATACCATAAAGCGAGACATCTGAGGCAAAATTTCACTGGATGATATGGATTATAATGTGTGAGTACAGTGTCTGACATCACCATTTCCTTTGCCTTTTGGAAAGCCTCCTTGTACTGCTTTGTCCATTGCCATTTCTTCCTGATCTGTAGTAATGAGTTCAATGGGTGGAGCACAGTAGCCAAGTTTGGGAAGAACCTGTTATAATAGTTGACAAATCCTGCAAGAGACACGTACTTTTGTCTTAGAGCATCCACCACTGCTTGAATTTTCTCAGCACACTTGTATAATCCTTGTGCGTCAATGGTGTGATCACAGTAAGTGATGTTTGGTTTAAAGAATTCACACTTGTTGCATTATGCTCTGAGCCCATAATCTTCGAATCTTTTTAACATTGTCTTGAGACTTTGAAGATGTTCCTTGTCATTCTCTCTGGTAACAATGATATCATCTAGGTAACACTGAGTGCCTTGCAGCTTTATAGCACTTGGTCCGTAATTTTCTGAAGGAGTGCAGTTGCAGATATTACTCCAGAAATAAACCTATTAAAGCGATAAAGCCCCTAGTGAATGTTTATGGTGAGAAATGCTTTGGACTCTTCTTCCATCTCCATCTGTAGGAAGGCCTCAGCTGACAACTTCGCTGAAGGTTTGCAAATATATCCTTTATCCTAGTTAGAGTGCACTGATCTACTTTCAGTACTGGGTTGATGGTGACCTTAAAATCACCACAGATCCTGACAGATCCATTCTTCTGGGACCACTGGTATTGCCCACGGGCTCCATTCAAACATGGAAAGAATTCCTGCAGCCTCTATACGAACTAGCTTACTGGTTGCTTTATCATGGGTGGTATCAGAAACCAGACAGGCTTTGTTAGACTTGGGTGTGGCATTTTTATTTAACACTATTTATCCCTGATATGTTTGAGTTTTCAGGGGTCATGCTTGAACATTGTTGCGGCATCATCCAGTACCTTTCTTAATTCACTTTCAATTGGCTCTATGGCAGGGAATGTGGCTTGCAAATAGTGGATGGATTTCTAATCACATTGTAGATGTCTCAGTCAATCATGGGCCCACAATGCTGGCCCTCCTCTTTTTACCACACACAAGCCCAATGTAGCTTGTTGGTTGTTATATTTCATTGCTATGAATGTCATTCCCACAGGAATGATCTTTCCTCCAGTATAAATTCTTCGTTGGATATCTTCAGGCTTCAGTTCAGTATCTTTGAAATGTCATTCAAACTCATTTTGTGGAATGCTTGAAATAGCTGAGCCAGTGCCCAATTCCATTTTAATTAATTTGCCGTTCAGTTCTTTTGTAAGCTATATTGCTTGTTCAATATTTTAGTAGTTCAGTAGCTCCATTTAATATCAGAGAATGTATGAAATACACAACCCGAAATTCTTGTTTTTCGCAGATGTACATAACATTTGGATCGGAACCACAGAGCGTCGTGGGAGCTGAATTGTGCAGGAAGGCAGTTTTTTTTTAAAAACTTCTTCGAGTGCAAGAAGGGCGAGACTGCACAGGCGTGTGACGTCAGCAGGACCGCGCGGAGAGTTTAAAAAGGGGACCACCCTATACAGCGGGCAGCTGTCGGAGCGGTAGCAGAGTGCAGGGCTTTGGCTTCAACGGGCTTCGGCGATAAACGGGAAGAGGCGAGAGCGAAGCGCCAACTCTTTTTTCTTCCTCCCCCGCCCCCCCACCCTTTTCGCGAATCGGCCCGGACAGACAGGAACAGCAGGGCTCTCACAGCTAACAGTACAAGCTAACGGTTTAAAAAGTTTGTCTGTTTAGTGAGCTAAGTGGGTGAGTAGACTTATTTTTCCTGTTTCATTCGTGTAGAATTAGATAGCTTGCCTGCAGGGTTAGTGCTTTATTCAGGGTGTCAGATGTGGGAATCCTGGGAGACCTCCAGCCTCCCTGATGGCCACATCTGCGCCAGGTGCACCGAGACGCAGCTCCTCAGAGACCGTGTTAGGGATCTGGAGCTGCAGCTTGATGACCTACTGCTTATCAGGGAAAGTGAAGAGGTGATAGACAGGAGCTACAGGGAGGTAGTCATCCCTAGACTACAGGGGTCAGAAAACTGGGTGACTGTCAGGAGAGGGAAGGAAAATGCCCGGATAGTGGAGAACACCCCTGTGGCTGTCCCCCTCAGCAACAAATATCTTGTTCTGGATGCTGTTGAGGGGGATGACCTGACAGGGGACGCTCACGGTGACCGGGTCTCTGGCACTGAGCCTGGCGCTGTTGTGCAGGAGAGAAGGAGGGAGAAGAGAAATGCGGTAGTCGTGGGGGATTCCATAGTCAGGGGAACAGACAGGAGATTCTGTGAGCCTGACAGAGATACCCTCCCAGGTGCCAGGGTACGGGATGTCTCGGATCCGGTCCCGAACATTCTGAAGGGGGAGGGTGAGCAGCCAGTTGTCTTGGTACATGTTGGTACTAATGATATAGATAGGACAAAGGAGGAGGTCCTGAAGAGAGATTTCCAGGAGTTAGGAAGGAAGCTGAGAAGCAGGACCTCCAGGGTAGTAATCTCGGGATTGCTACCTGTGCCACGTGCTAGTGAGGACAAGAGTAGTCGGATCAGGCAGATGAATGCCTGGCTGAGAGACTGGTGTAGGGGGCAGGGCTTCAGATTCTTGGATAATTGGGATCTCTTCTGGGGAAAGTATGACCTGTTCAAAAAGGACAGGTTACACCTGAACCCAAAAAGGGACCAATATCCTGGCGGGAAAGTTTAATAGAGCTGTTAGGGATGGTTTAAACTAATTTGGCAGGGGGATGGGAACAGGAATGATAGAGCGGAGGAAGGGGAAAACAGAAATAAATCTAAGATAGTGAGCAGTAAAGATGTCAGGAAAGATAGGCAGGTGATGGGGCAAATGTGTAGCCATTGGGATGAGTTGTAGTGCAATAAAGTTGTAGTGAAATCAAAGCAAAAAGTATCAAATACTGGTCTTAAGGTGTTGTACTTAAATGCATGCAGCATAAGGAATAAGGTGGATGATCTTGTTGTACAGCTACAGATTGGCGGGTATGATATTGTGGCCATCATTGAGACGTGGCTAAAGGATGCATGTCTCTGGGAGCTGAACGTCCAAGGATACACGGTGTATCAGAAGGATAGGAAGGTAGGCAGAGGGGGAGGCGTGGCTTTATTGGTAAGAAATGATATTAAATCATTAGAAAGAAGTGATATAGGATCGGAAAGTGCAGAATCTTTATGGGTTGAGCTAAGGAATAGCAGGGGTAAAAGGACTCTGATTGCAGTTATTTATAGGCCTCCAAACAGCTGCAGGGATGTGGACTACAAATTACAACTGGAAATAGAAAAGGCTTGTCAGAAGGGCAGTGTTATGATAATTGTGGGGGATTTTAACATGCGAGTAGATCGGGAAAATTAGGTCAGCACTGGATCTCAAGAGAGAGAATTTGTAGAATGTCTGCGAGATGGTTTTTTAGAACAGCTTGTTGTTGAGCCCACTAGGGGATCGGCTGCACTGGATTGGGTATTGTGTAATGAACCGGAGGTGATTGGAGAGATTGAGGTGAAGGAACCCTTAGGAGGCAGTGATCATAACATGACTGAGTTCACTGTGAAATTAGAAAAAGAGAAGCCGAAATCTGATGTGTCGGTGTTTCAGTGGAGTAAAGGAATTTACAGTGGCATGAGAGAGGAACTGGCCAAAGTTGACTGGAAAGAGGCACTGGCGGGAAAGACAGCAGAGCAGCAGTGGCTGGAGTTTATGCGAGAAATGGGGAATGTGCAAGACAGGTATATTCCAAAAAAGAAGAAATTTTCGAGTGGAAAAAGGATGCAACCGTGGTTGACAAGAGAAGTCAAAGCCAAAGTTAAAGCAAAGGAGAGGACATACAAGGAAGCAAAAATTAGTGGGAAGACAGAGGATTGGGAAGTTTTTAAAACCTTACAAAAGGAAATCATTAAGAGAGAAAAGATTAACTATGAAAGGAAACTAGCAAATAATATCAAAGAGGATACTAAAAGCTTTTTCAAGTATATAAAGAGTAAAAGACAGGTGAGAGTAGATATAGGACCAATAGAAAATGATGCTGGAGAAATTGTAATGGGAGATAAGGAGATGGCGGAGGAGCTGAACGAGTATTTTGCTTCAGTCTTCACTGAGGAAGGCAGCAGGATACCGGACACCCAAGGGTGGCGGGGAAGAGAAGTGTACGCAGTCACAGTTACGACAGAGAAAGTACTCAGGAAGCTGAATAGGCTAAAGGTCGATAAATCTCCTGGACCAGATGGAATGCAGCCTCGTGTTCTGAAGGAAGTAGCTGTGGAGATGGCGGAGGCATTAGCGATGATCTTTCAAAAGTCGATAGATTCTGGCATGCTTCCGGAAGACTGGAAGATTGCAAATGTCACTCCGCTATTTAAGAAGGGGACAAGGAAGCAAAAAGGAAATTACAGACCTGTTAGCTTGACGTCGGTGGTTGGGAAGTTGTTGGAGTCGATTATCAGGGATGAGGTTACATAGTACCTGGAGGCATATGACAAGATAGGCAGAATTCAGCATGGATTCCTTAAAGGAAAATCCTGCCTGACAAACCTATTACAATTTTTTGAGGAAATTACCAGTAGGCTAGACAAGGGAGATGCAGTGGATGTTGTATATTTGGATTTTCAGAAGGCCTTTGACAAGGTGCCACACATGAGGCTGCTTAACAAGATAAGAGCCCATGGAATTACGGGAAAGTTACATACATGGATAGAGCGTTGGCTGATTGGCAGGAAACAGAGAGTGGGAATAAATGGATGCTATTCTGGTTGGCTGTCGGTTACCAGTGGTGTTCCACAGGGATCAGTGTTGGGGCCGCTTCTTTTTACATTGTACACCAACGATTTGGATTATGGAATAGATGGCTTTGTGGCTAAGTTTGCTGATGATACGAAGATAGGTGGAAGGGCCGGTAGTGCTGAGGAAACGGAGAGTCTGCAGAGAGACTTGGATAGATTGGAAGAATGGGCAGAGAAGTGGCAAATGAAGTACAATTTTGGAAAGTGTATGGTTATGCACTTTGGCAGAAAAAATATATGAGCAGACTATTATTTAAATGGGGAAAGAATTCAAAGTTCTGAGATGCAACGGGACTTGGGAGTACTCGTACAGGATTCCCTTAAAGTTAACCTCCAGGTTGAGTCAGTAGTGAAGAAGGCGAATGCAATGTTGGCATTCATTTCTAGAGGAATAGAGTATAGGAGCAGGGATGTGATGTTGAGGCTCTATAAGGCGCTGGTGAGACCTCACTTGGAGTACTGTGGGCAGTTTTGGTCTCCTTATTTAAGAAAGGATGTGCTGACGTTGGAGAGGGTACAGAGAAGATTCACTAGAATGATTCCGGGAATGAGCGCGTTAACATATGAGAAACGTTTGTCCGCTCTTGGACTGTATTCCTTGGAGTTTAGAAGAATG
Source organism: Mobula hypostoma (assembly GCF_963921235.1). Taxonomy (NCBI): domain Eukaryota; kingdom Metazoa; phylum Chordata; class Chondrichthyes; order Myliobatiformes; family Myliobatidae; genus Mobula; species Mobula hypostoma. The sequence goes on along the minus strand of NC_086118.1, from coordinate 19,472,553 downwards.
AGGGGAGACCTCATAGAAACATTTCGAATGTTAAACGGCATGGACAGAGTGGATGTGGCAAAGCTGTTTCCTATGATGGGGGAGTCTAGTACGAGAGGGCATGACTTCAGGATTGAAGGGCGCCCCTTCAGAACAGAAATGCGAAGAAATTTTTTTAGTCAGAGGGTGGTGAATCTATGGAATTTGTTGCCCCGGGCAGCAGTGGAGGCCAAGTCATTGGGTGTATTTAAGGCAGAGATTGATAGGTATCTGAGTAGCCAGGGCATCAAAGGTTATGGTGAGAAGGCGGGGCAGTGGGACTAAATAGGATAAAATGGATCAGCTCATGATAAAATGGCGGAGCAGACTCGATGGGCCGAATGGCCTGCTTCTGCTCCTTTGTCTTATGGTCTTATGGTCTTATAAAAACAGAAGGTTACCACCAAAGAAAGAGTGCTGGCAAAAATGTTAGACTGCCAAAACCCTCTCCCATGCATAAGCAGTGGCAAAGCATCAATCCTCCCGCTCCACACTTACTTCAGAAAAAGCATCAACACCCTCCACCCTCCAAGCAAGCAATAGCAAAGCCCCTCAGAAAGACCATGATTGGCAGTGCAACAAAAACTAATCATTCACCCAATAACTTGACATGCCACAGGCTACATCTCTCTAGTAAAGAGGCAGGGTTGTCACCCAGTGAAAGGGGAGTTTAACAAGTCAAAAAAAAGACCTCTTGCTGCTTATGATGTTAAAGTCTGCTGCGTCGCTTTTTTTCTGAGTTCTCTGACTTGAGAATTGGCAACGAGCTCTCTCCCACCATTGAGGAAAAGAGAAAGAGACTGGTCAATTCACCGAGTACAGAGATCTCCGATAGCCGAGCTGTTGTTCCTGTTCTTCTGTTTTCCTCTACAATACCTCAGCTGGTGACACTGACATAGAATATACTCATCACAAGGGCCTCACAGCCTCAGCACCCCGAGGGTGCGCTCAGCTTCTAGGCCATGTCCTTGGGATATCAAAAAACAGCCAGTCGGTGAGCCCTGGGAACAGGACCCAACGCCAAAAAGCACTGAAGCTTGAGTGCAGCTATAGATCAGGGACTTTGAAAGAACCCCATCCACCTTGAAAAGGAAAAAAGACATTAATGTAAAAATTAAGCTATTTCCGCAGATGAGCTTGAAGAAGCTGTTCTCTAGCACCATTGTAGCCTTGCCCAATATGCGGCTTGTTAGTTTTCACATTTTAAACCTCAAGGCTATTCAGTCTTGTGTCACTCTCATCACTATCAGATTTTTCATCAACAACATGTAGATTTTGCTCTTTATGAAACTGCAACTTAACTTTTTATCTTTATCTCTTCCCTGTGCAGTCCATTTATTTCTGTCTACCCAACATGCTCTTTGTAGCTGTCCTACGTTGCTGAATTTTCTGCAAGTTTCACCCTAAGACTGTATTGGTCTGGTGTATGTGAGCCCCTGCCACAATAGTAACATAATTGCTCACCCAGGCAGGTTTCTGTTTAGACATTGCAATTTTGTTCACACTCACTTTGATTGCTGACCGTAACTCAGTTGTATCTCTGGCTGCTGTTTTTATTGATACAGCGATTTCAACTGCTCTGATAATGTGAGTTGTGCTTCAGTTAGGAGATGTTTTTGAATGGTTTCTTGTAAGATTCCACAAACTAGATGATCTCCCATTGCCTCATTAATCCCATCACAGAACTGACGGCACTTGGACAATTTTTTGAATTTAGCCATGTATACTGAAATGGACTGCCCTTCTTCTTGATTCTGCTTGTGAAACCTAAAGCATTCTGCAATATACAATAGTTTTGGTTCTAGATTCTCCTGTATTATATTTATGATACAGCAAAACTTATTTCAGCTGGTTTGGTTGGAGCAGTTAAATTTCTAAGCAAACTGTATATTTTACCACTTATTGCATTAAGCAAAACTAATGATCATTTCTTATTAGCTATTCTATTTCCCTTTAAAATACTGTTCAATTCATTCAGTATATGTCAACCAGATATCTGTTGTGCAATCAACTCCATCTATCTTTCTAATGTAACCAGGCATTTCTGCTTTTTAAATTTATTATTATTATCACTGTTTATGAACCATTGAATTTCATCCATTTTTTGCCTTTTTTAAAAACTCAAATCTATCTCATTCCTGCTGAAGAACTATGAGCTGCGCTTTTCTTTTAAACTCAAACATCTGTCCCCCTTTGCGAAGAAAAAACATGTTGCACCTCAATAGGTACAGCAGGTAGTCATCTTGGGTTCATTTTAAAACTTCCTCACGCCACTGTTATGTTTTGTAATCTAATCGAAAGATAAACGAAGAATCCAGGATACAGGACTACTTAGTTTCTCTTTAGTACGGTTTTCAAAGATGGCATGCTGGTGTGATGATATATGCCATTCACATACTTCTTACATGTAACCTGCAATGAATTACGTAAACAAACAATGTTTTATTGAACAGTATTACTTAAACATTACTGAAATACTAAATGCACTACAGTAGTAACCAAAGTTCTGTTACGTTCAAGCCACAGTATTTGTGAGACATTCAAAATGCACATAAATTAACCCTTTACAATATATTCCACCCCTTGAATGTCACAACACCATTACCTTCAGCCTGAAAGCTTTCATTCAACCCCATGGACACCACACCATATTCCAAGCAAATTGCAAAATCACTGAGCATAAAAGCAAAATGCTACAGTAGCACCCAGTGAATGACAGCCGCCTACCAGCCTTCTAGTTCTCCAAAGGGTCACCAACTCCCTCCCGGGGAGTTATGGAGCTGATCTCTGACCTTATATATCTTATCCGTCAACTGTTGGATATGATCAGCCAAATCTATTACACTCTCTGACTCATCAGGGATGTATGTATGACATCCCTAGCCTATCATGGCACAGGTACCTCATTACTTTGTCAAGATATAATCTAATACCATTCTATTCTGTCAGAGGCCATCAGGATGACCTACCTTCATAACTTGGCAGTACCATGGGAGGGAGGTGTTTGTTAAAGCAATCTGTGATACCCCTTTCCTGATGTTTTTACTTGGGTCGGGTGATCAGTCTGGTCATCAATACACATACCATATGGCACAGCGTATCCCAGTACAGCAGCCAGACTAACCCGTGGGGAGCCAAGTGTAGGCCCGGGAGCCACACACCCGGTACATGCCTTTGAATGGGGGAAACAAGCCTTCCCCAAAATTTATGTTACCACTATAGTAATGCCACAGTGCTCTATGCCATTAAGGTGCATAGTGAGACACGAGCTATTCCCCATCTGAGCCTGCCTATCATAACAGCAATGGAAATTATTCCCAGCTCATGGTATTACATTCAATGTTGGTGCATTGTTCTTACTCTGATCATATGTTGGTACATGCCATCCCTTAAACAGACCCCATTCTACAGTCCCATGACGGATTCATTCCATACATTTCATTCAGAGGAATGGGAATCAGTGCTCCCATGCCAGAGTGCATCAAAATCAGGAAGCACACCCAACAATATATTCATATGAAAATTCTGAGAAAGGTATGTTAATCGAGATCACCATCACTGTTGTGGCAAGGAGCAACAGTAATATCATGGTCACCTCTGAAATGAAGGAAAACACACTATTACTTCCTTCTAGTTAATTGCTGGGTGTTCAGACAGCATTCTCTGCCCTCCCAAAAGCACTACCCACCATGTATTGCCTACAATCCCATAGCCACCCCCACCCCCTAGCAGCCTAGTTGGTTGCTGTACCCATGCCGTCCCCAATTCCTCTTCTAATTCCACTTCCTCTAGTTTTGCAGGGACAGACACTCTCAAATGTCAGAACATCGGGGACCCTCCCTGACGTGCAGGTTTGAAGTTCAATTTGTTCACTTACCAAATCCGGCTTGCCCCTGTACCCAGGGGCCCACTGGCCATCCCATTAACTTCACTTGCTGGCAAATTGGACAAATCACTGCCGCTGTTCTGGCTTCATCACATCTCGGTGCCACCCGTCGAGTCTCTGTCCATTTCCATACTCCTTCCACCCCCCGACAATAGAAGAGTGCTGAGCTCGGCCTTCTTTGTAGTCATCTTTCAGCCATTGCATGATGAGTAGGTAGGGTCTGAAGACCACCACCTCTGAGCCCGTCTGATGCTTGCTGGCTAAGAGGGCCCAGACTAATGCCAAGAGCTGTCTCTCAAAAGGACTGTATCTGGTTGCAGCCCCAGGAAGGGTCTTAGTCCAAAACCTCAAGGGACCCGATGCCCTTTCATTTGCTGCCACAGACTCCATTCAGCCATTTGAGAAGTGGTAGTTTGTATCCCATGTTGTCTTGGGACCAGGGGGCGGACTTGTTCAACAGCCTGTTTGGCAGGCTCAAAGACTAGTCAGAACCCCACAGAAAAAGGGTCTTTTTCCAAGGCACTTGCTATAGAGGTCTCAGTGTTATTGTTAGGTGGGGAAAATGTTGTTGCCAAATCCAGAGTAGCTTCACAAAATGCTTAGTCTCCTTCTTAAAGGTGTGTGGGGGGGGGGGTGTGGACTGCTGCCCTCATTACTTTTCCTTCTGACTGGGGCCATGGTTCTTGTTGGGATTAATAGATCATCCACCCTCCCTCAGGGAGGTAACGACCTTGTCTAGTCCCTCCCCCACTATCTCCTCCAAGAACCCCCACATCTCATATCCTTAACAACCACGCTGCTGATGATTCTCCTGATTTCAGTCTGTACCAATTCCCCACCTCCACCAACTCCTTGAACGAGTAATCCTCACTCACTATTTTGGTCATCCTTCTGGGTCTGCACTCCTGCTCTTCCTCTAACTGAATGTTCTGGGGTGTGGGACTCTCCTGGAGTGTTGAGAGACCGCGCAGGCTGAGGGCCATTTGAAGGGAGGTTGCTCAGACCATGTTTTTGTGGATGTAGGAACCCTAGTTGGTTGTGCTTTCAAGGACTGGGGGGCAAAGGCAGAAGTCAGCTTTACATCCTGTCCTGCTAATCCCCACCATTGAAGCAAATATCTTTATCCCAAGTATCTGGGTCATTGCCCCATAAAGTAAGAGCCCAGATCTTTGCTGGTTCTGGCTACCCATTAGACCTTCAGTTCATCTTGGGCAGGAGTCAGGCATTTTTGACACTCTTTTCCTTCATTCCTTCGCCCGGGTGTGTGTTGAAAGGGTGGTCTCCGCCACGCTTGTGAAGCGCCGATTAACTACATCCACCTCATGTTTAAGATTCCTTATTTCCTCCTCTTTTTAAGAGATTGTCACGTGTTGTTGTTTAATGATGGCCGCTAGCAGCCAAAATGCCCCCCTCTTGTTCAGAACCCTGACCCCTTTAGTATGGACATAAAATGGTATCCCATCTCTCACCCTCAGGGGCCCAGCTTGTCCATCCAAGTCATTGGCACACCATGCTCTGCCATCAAATTAGCCAGGCTGCCAAACCCCGCAGAGTTATTGCTCCACCACAGGAAGGGGTGGGGTGGGTGGAGGGGTATGCCTCCTGCTCTTATTTCTAAACATTTTTGTAAATATTTTTGCTTCCTATTGCACCTGCCAGATCCTTTGCCGACTGTGCCAAAATGGTAGAGCTATACATAACAGCATCTCAAACCATCCAATCAGAACCAATCATCACTTGTCACCACTTGTCACGAGTCCCATCCCTGTGTTCAGCTGACTTTCATGTTCCCATGGTTGTTCGCACAGTAGTATTGCATTCTCATGGTTGCATTCCCATAGTAGAAATCAAAGTTCTGTTACATTCAAGGCCACAGTCATGGTGAGATGTTTGGCAAGCACAAAGTTGAATCCTTTACAATACCAGACACGACTGAAGATTCCAATGGCACAATGACATTGGAATCTTGGCAAAATGACACATATCGTACCATCAGTCATGATAGTGAAGGTGACTGAGGTTCAATGAACTTTAGTGTTTGAAAGCCAAATGGACCTGCTGGATTTAACATGGCAAAATTTGCCTCAATGTATATATCCAAGACATTGCAGATTTAGCTTTCTATTGTGCTGTCAAAGAGCTTCACCTGTATCCTGGATATAAGATTGCAACGTCAGGCAAACATTGAAACTCCTGAAAATACAATGAGTGACATTAATTTTGGGAATGATAATAAATGCAAAAGAGTACCAACAGCTACTTTTATACAAGGTACAAACTTACTCTATGTTGGGAAAGAAAACAGCCAAAATCAAGTTGTTAATGCTGTTGGTTATGATCTCACTATAACATTGCAAGAATTGTTTTCCTTCTTAAATAGCTTTTTAATGATAAAGTATTAAACACCTTTGAAATAATAATAATAATCATAATAATAATAAATAATGTAGGATTGTACAACCTATTGTATATAATTTGCAATTTCATCAGAAGGAATTATCCGTCAACACATTCATTGTACCCACTAGATAAATTGTAACTGCAATTGGAGGAAGGGTTTAGTAGTTTAAGCAAAGTCTGTCGTTCAGTTTCATTGCAGAGGGGAGAAAAAGTACGGGGAAGACCTAATTGTGGACATGTATACAAGTTTAATATTCTCCTGGGAAAGAAAAAGCTTTTTCAAACATCTATGTATCATGTTGACTTCTGTTCCAGAATGACATGAAATTTACACAAGATTTTGTTTTTTTTCTCCATCTTTTGATGCAGTAAGAATAGACAAACTACTGTAACATATTACCCTTAGCCCATTTATTATGTCTTGAGGATGGTGTTTCCTTATACGTGTTTTAATTTAAACTAGTAGCAGAGTAGAAGCAAAACAGAATTGTGAGAATAGGTTTAAATTATTCATCATTTCTTCTTCAGATTACTCACACAATAGTGGAACACAAATCCATTATTTCTGAATTAGCTTCTGCACACTAAAACAATTCATATTCTGTAACTGAAGCATGATTAACTAACTAAGTACAAAATGTGATACTGAATCACACAGAGAATTTCTACATTTAATTCTTTATTTCTCTGACAATCTGCAATGCTTTTTAAACAGGTCAAGTTCTGGTGAGACTCTTCAAACATTCACAATGAAGAATATTCATTGACATATAATAATCTGAAAAAGAAAATATTATTTTAAAATTAGGTACATGGTTTAAATCATGTACAGAAAACAAAGAGATAGAATTAATGGTAGTAATGCAGAAACTGAGTGGAAGATAAAACAACAAAAATAAATTTAATTCTCTGAATGTTAATTGAAGGAATGTGCCTCTACAATTGCGAAATATAACAATTCAGGATCAAGGAATTTATTCAGCAGACTGAAAAAAACAAGTTCAATTAGTTTCACTATTATTCTGAGTAAAGTCATTGTACCAGCCTGAACTCTGATGGAATTATGTATGTTTCAGTAAGAGATGATTTGCACAAACTGAGATGTGCCATACTCAATTACCATTGAAGCCTAGCTAAGACGATGGGAAATGGCAATGGCTCCTAACGTTGACCAGACCACGTCATGCAGTGACAGGGGAAGCATACATCAGTAAAACACGTCAGTTTTACAATATACTTAAAGAGATGTGAAGTAAATTGTGTGGGCTAGAAAACTGAAATGTAACATTGATCTATTCCTGACAACAACAGGGCCTTGTGTTTCTTTAAGTCGCTTTAATGTAGCAAAACATTCCACAATGTCACTTAGGAATGTTACAAGCAAAATTTAATTCCAAGACACATAATGAAGATATAACAGAAGATTTGCTTGGCCATTAACATAGGTTTAAGTGCCTTAAAGGGGGAGAGATGGAAAGAAGTGGAGAAGCCTGGGAAAGGAATTCCAGGGCTGAAAGTCTTGATGGCTGAATATATAACCATTAATGGAGATGGAGCTGTATCTGGTAATGATCAAAGTGCAGAATCTGAAGAGTTCAGACACCTTGAATGGTTGTAAACTAGAGGAGATTAGATAGTGAGGGATGAGGCATGTAGAGAGCTTGAAAACAAGACTGAGAACTTTAAAATGAAACTTTCTTGAACATATAGCAGCAAGCACAGGGTAAAGAAAAGATTATGGTGACCACAGACATTCAGGTAATCTCAAATTTTCCAAGGGTAGAACAATGGAGGAATGCATTAAGATAGTTTCATACACCAAAATGCCAAAGAGGATGGATTAGCATTTTAGTTGCAATAGTAAAGGCAGAAAGAGTAATCTTATAGAAGTGAAAATAATCAATCTCAGTGTTGGAATGGTTAAGTTGTGTACAGGTTATCTTTATTCAGGTGGAACACCAATTTTCCAGTCAGTCCGGTTCAGTTTCATACAGATGCCTGAGAGAAGAATAGAATTTATAGCCTAGAGTGGAATTTATGGTAGGATAATGGCCTGGAAATTCCTTCACAAGACTCAAAAAAAAGTTTCAATGCTGTTGCAACTTTTTAAACTTAGCGTGTCTAATATTGTATCTTTTTTAGTATTTTCAAGCCCTTTATTTCATAGACTGCTGACATTTCTGTGGGATTTTCATTTGCCCTAGCATGTCTTTTTCCAAAGTAGATCATCATCTGTAGACAGAAGTTGCTCTACAGCAAGCTAACCCAGTTAACTGTACCTTAGAGTATCAGCCAGTGAATTACAAACTTTATGGCAGGAAGACAGCAGTATCTAGGGGTGGGTTCCTACTTCTCTGATCCAATGTCTATAAACACTGGCACTCCCCAGGACTGTATTTATTCATGGCCCCATTCTCAACTTCTATCAATGAATGTACCTCCACAGACCAATCCTAAAGATTGCCGATGACATGACTGTAGTTGGCCCCATCTCTAATAATGATATGACCTACTATCAAAGAAAGGCTGTCTTGCAGTATGTTGTGCATGTAACAACTTGGAGCTTAATGCTATCACAACAATGGAGCTGAGGATTGACTTACACCAACTACCTCCTATCTCCCCCCCCCTTAGAAATTAATGGTCAGGCAGTGTCAGTGGTTGAGCCATTCAAATTCCTGGGGACTACCATTACCAATACACAGAATTGAGACAAGCATGCTATGTTCATCACTAAGAAAGCCCAGCAGAGTTTGTTCTTCCTATGCCTGCTTAGGAAACTTAACATCTCAGGATATATCCTGCAGAATTTTCACTCAGCCATCACTGAGAGTGTTGTAACCACCTCTATCACTGTTCAGTTTCCCGCTGCCTCTTCCCTCTCGAAGTTCAGGTTGCAGTGAGTGCTCCACCCAGCAGAGATGATCATTGGTCATCAGCTGCCGATTTTAAAAGACCTGTTTAGCACCAGAACAAAGAAAAGAGCTGGAAAAACTACTGCTGACTCCACCCACCCTAGCAGTCACCTATTCACCAAATTACCATCAAAGAAGTCCATCACCACCAGAACTACACGTCATGTCCAAAGTTTATTTCCTGTAGCTATCCAGCTTCTCAACAAAACTCACCCAGATGTAATACCCTAACTGCCCCTGCACAACATCCATTAAATGGTCTTTCCAGTTGATTAATTATTAAATCTATTCATATGTTTGTGTTGGCGCGTGGCCAAGTGGTTAAGGTGTTCGTCTAGTGAGTTGAAGGTTACTAGTTCGAACCTTGGCTGAGGCAGCGTGTGTGTCCTTGAGCAAGGCACTTAACCACACATTGCCCTGCGACGACACCGGTGCCAAGCTGTATGGGTCCTAATGCCTTTCCCTTGGACAACATCGGTGGCGTGGAGAGAGGAGACTTGCAGCATGGGCAACTGCTGATCTTCCATACAACCTTGCCCAGGCCTGTGCCCTGGAAACCTTCCAAGGCGCAAATCATGGTCTCATGAGGCTAACGGATGCCTATAAATTCATATGTTCACATTTATTTAAGTTTGATTTTTGACATTTGCACTAATTGTTGATTGCCCATGGCTGGTTGCACTATAGTCATGTAAAATGTTGGATGCTGTTGTTGTTTCTGTTATGGTATTGTCCTGTGTTTTATCCTTGGAACTGAATCACAATCAATTCTGGTATGTTTGACAATAAAGTGATTCTGATACTGATCATTCTGCCATATTTCACTGTTTGGTAGTGACTGCTGCATTAGGGAGCCACCTGAATTCTATACTCAAGGAGAGAAGTTTTCATCTATCTTTCCTTCACAGGGGTAGTGGAAATATTGTGGGGATGTTCCAACTTTGCAGGCTCTCATAGGACATGTATTAATTACCATTTTACTTCTTACAGCGACATGGGTCTCCCAAAAGCAGCACCTTGTTCCAGTGCTGTAGTTTCCCTGCAATCAACTTGTCTCCTGTGAGCAATTTTGTTCAGCAATTGCTCCAGCTCGACGCGGGTCTCTGGAAACACGCTTCCCCCACCCCTTCCATCATTACAGCATTCATTCACGAAGTAGAAACCCTTCCCTGCAGCTGGAAGAACATTGGTTGTATTGAGGTATCTCCCTTTAAGAGTTGGCTGCAGAGATCATGGCTGTGGGGCAAAATGCTGATAAGAACAAGATTAAGCAGAAGTATCAACAGATCAATAGAATATTCTGCAGTAAACCGACAGTGTGGCATTGTACGAAGAAACTCAATAACCCTGCCCTGAGAATGTTGCAACTGAGGACCAATTTCTTATGAGACTTTCACAGACAGTATTAAAATGACACATAATATTGTTAAACTGCCATTGGAAAGTCATTATGTTATTATCTATTTCTAATTAATCATTGGTAATTAGTTTCTTAATGTCACGTGCGCTGAAATAGAGGGGAAAACCTTCTTTTGCATGCCACCCACACGGGCCTTGAAATAATACCAACATTCCAAAAACTGAATGAATAATCAGGAAACATTATCACCGGGCAACTCTCTAATTACAAACACTGAACAAGCATTGAAGAAATCCAGCCACTGATATCCAATCCATGACATTTCAGACCAAGTTGTTTCATCACTGAAGATATATTCTTATCAAAGATCATTGAATACTTAGAAAGATATCAAATTCCTTTTCCCATGGACTACTAAAGGGAATCTGCCAACCAGTAGGGTAAAAAAAGTAGTAGGGGCAAAGCTCTTCCAAAAAAACTGAAACTGGCAGGAGGGGCCAAATGTTCTTCTCTTGTGTTGCATTAAGTTTGCATAAACTGCAATCCCCATGTTTATAACCCAAGAAAGAAAATGTCATGATGCCATGCATATTCATTTGATTATATTATCATTTTTAAATTATCTTTTCTCTCTGCATGCATCCCTCTTAGCTTTTCAATTTTATCATCAGCAATTACTCAGATTACTTCATAACTAACTCTTAGTAGACCAAGCAGTGATGGTGGGAGACTCCACATTAGATCTAGATTAGTGTGACACTGCAGATATATTCCAGAGAGACGAAAGAATTGGATTTAATATCATCCATATTACTGAAGTCATTACTCCTGCTACCATACAAACTGTGTTAACAAGGTGAAAGGATAATCAGCTTTAAAGTAATCCGATTCAAATGTTTGCAGCACTTTAATATAAGTTAAACATTTTTAAGGAACACCTCATTTATCACTGTCCATTGTCATTTGGCAGTAATATTCACCCAGGAAGCTTTTTGCAACTGTCTGCATTAGGATCTATTTTGAAATTAGCAGTGACATTCATGATTGATGGAAAAGTTTTCTATTTTGGTAAAGAATGAAATTTGAAATGTAAAAGTTCTTGAGGGATCCTGGTACAAAGTGAAGTAACATGCAGAGAAGTTAACTGGATATGCCAGATTAGAGAGTGGCATGATAATATTGGCTTTTCTCATGGTTCTAGTCTGACTGTGCAGAAGCACACAATGATACACGCATGTTCAAATGCATCCTACAATATTACACTTATTTACATACAGGATAAAACTTATCATCTCTGCTCTGCATTTTTCAAGTTGACGGACCTTTTTAAAAAAAAAATCATGCGGTTAGATACCTCAACCATGGGAAGAATGACCAATATCCTTTAGGTAAAAGGAACAACTTGGTGGGTGAAAATGTGTTACCTGGGGAGCCCACACCAGGCTTAGGTGGGATTGTGGGATATAGTGATTTTCTTATGTGCCTGATATGTGATGACCATACAGTTAAAAATCATGACTTATTTATGATTACTGTTGTGTTTGTTCACCTATAACTACTGATGAGCCCTGAAACCAGGAGAAAGAACAAAGACAGAACATGAAATAAATGTTTATTCAGCAACCAATGAGTGAAAGTTAGCCTGGAATTGGTCTGTCAGCTGACCAATAGACCATGGTTGTTTCAGTTCACCCATAACACCTCACTCTTGAAGAAGATTATCTGTAGGATTTGAGCCGAGGATTGATTTAGATTTGAATAACTGGCTATCAGTCCTTAGTCGTCCTGGCACTGGTAGTTAGTTTGGTTTGGTCAATCCATGGGTTATGTCGGGATAACCACTGGAGACCAAGCACCAGTGGTAGCTCAGGGAATCAACCAGATAGAAGAAGAGTTGTTCCCTATGATTGCCTTCCAGTACAAGTTGGAAGAGTTTGGTGGAAAGGTGGATCTGACTGGTACTCAGATGCTGACCATCCAGGGGCTTGACATTGATCTTTACTCTCAATTTCTGAGTCGGAAATCCCTAGAGCGATATCTATGAGATTCCTGGCTGCCCCTGAGTTGATAAATGCGTGAAGTTCATGGGTCTGAGAACCCGATGACAAGGAAGCTGGAAGCATCACAAAATTAAGGGAAGGCAATTGCAGGGAGAACTGACATGACAGAATTCCCCTCCCTGCTGAAAGGTATCCACATTTACTGGATGTTTGGGACATGATGCTTGGAAATATCCTGGATCACCACAACAGAGGAAGGAAAGTTCTCCTGAGCTGATCTCATTCCTCCTGAGATAGGCATATGCTTCCCCACTTGCAATGGTTCCTCTGTGGACTGGGTACTGAGTGATGAGGGAGAGGGTGAAGACAGACGATGATCCAAAGAGTAGGAAGGTACTCTTTCCCTGCACCACTCAGTTACCCATCCCTTATCTTGAATGGCCAGATTAATCAGGTCATCCAGACTGTCCTGCCCATCATGGATAGCAATCTCATGTTGGACATCTGTGTTCTGTCTGTGATGGAAGGCAGTGATGAGGAATTGCTCATTCCATCCTGCGTCCATGGCAAACATACAGAATTTAACTGTATAGTCTCTCACTGTCTCTCACTCTTGGTGCAGGTCTAGGAGTTGATGGGCAGCCTTCTGACCCCTACTGGAAGGTCAAAAACACCTTAACTCAGCAACAAATTGTGAAAACAATTGGGATGCAGGGGAGCCTTGATCCCATAGAGTGTTGAACAGTTTGAGTGGAGGTCCATCCAGGAGATTTACCATGTACGCCAGTTTATGCACATCATCATCAAACAGACTGGGCTGGGCTTGGAAAGTCAGCTGTGACGAATACACATAGATAAGATGTTAGCTGTCCTGTGTGATCAGCAGTTGGTCTGCCACCTGTCTTCAAGAGAGAGATAAGGGACACAATGAAACAGCACCTGGAGATGTGTAGAGAGCTGTCTGGAGCGGCTCCCCCTTTGAACCCTGAACTATTTGAAGTGATGGACAGGCGATACCCCAGCAGGGGGATAAAAAGTGACAGAATCGCTAAGGCAGGACACACGACACCCGAGGTAATGAGACCCTGGAAGCGGTGCGCCTCTCACGAGTCGGTGGGAAGTATCGGACCTTAAACGCACAGGGTGGAAAGGTACGATCAGCGGGAACCCGGTGTGTGTCCACCCTCGCTTGGGTGCCGGGTTCACTGCAGAGGATCGACCGCATCTGGAGGAGGGGTCACAGTCGGTGACCTCAGGTGACATCACCAAGGACCTGCCCAAAAGCTGCTTGTGAACCATATCACCAGTCTGTGAGTGAAGCCGTGTCTGAATGATCAGTCGTTCCCGTTCTCTCTCTCTCTCTCCCCCCCACGTTGTCCATCGCCATGGCAACGATTACTGCGAACTGAACTAAATTGGACTGAACTTTGGGTCACTTTGAAATTGGTCATTTATCCCTAGACAATGATAGAGCTTGATTGATGCTGTTATCTTAATTCTGTGCACGTGTGTTTATCATTGCTGAACTGTTGCATTTATTATCCTTTCGATTACTGTGTTGCTTGTTTCTTTAATAAAACTTTCTTAGTTCTAGTACTCCAGACTCCAACTGAGTGATCCATTTCTGCTGGTTTGGCAACCCAGTTACGGGGTACGTAACACAGCTCACACTGAGTAATAAAATTCCTACAGCAGTCAGGGTCGTTAAAGTATCTGCTCAGCAAAGCAATACATGGAAGTCAATTCTGGTCCAGACGCAGGAGCTGGGGCATTAGTAGCAGAAGTTATTGGGCAACAGAAGAGGAGGATCTATGAGATGCTGCAAGTGGGACTGACATGGCCAAAGACTGCTGAATTGCATTTGTGAGAACGCTAATCACAGTCAGCTGACGTTGGCTGTCGGCTGTAAGCTGATGGACTCTGGCTGTGAGAGCAGAGATCACTGCCACCTGATTATGATTGCTTGTGGTGAGCTGTTGAAGTATTGCTGCCAGGAATGACACCTGTTCCTCCAGCTGAGACTCGGCTTGTGGAAGTGAGGTTTTCTGTCGTATTGCTTTGGTCACTTCTCCCAACACAGATTCAATCACCTGCAACTTCTCCCCTACCTGGCCAATGAATCTCAGGGCCAAGGTCAGCTGTTCTCTCTCTTTTCTGGGTCCACTTTCATGGTTGAGACTTGCTGTCAACACGTTCAGATATGGCCCAAGCGTGGAGAGAGAGAGACACTGAAGTGAGTCAGTAGTTCATTGACTTTAATGAGTACTGTTGCAGAATTTAAAGGAAACGAAAAACAATAAACTTTAGGCCAACTAGAATGAAAAGAAGGGAGCTAAATGCCACCATAATTAAATAGTAATTAGCTGGAACATATATATTCACAACCACGAATACCAAACCTGTTCTGTAGCCCACCTACACTAGCATGAAGCTCTTGTTGCAGAGTTCGTGGTTGTCACGTGAAGTCCGGAAGGCTGAGGCCATAGCTGTGGATCAGCTCTACATGGGATTCTTTGCTGTCAAAAGCACTGAGTACACTGCTTGCATAC
Source organism: Mobula hypostoma (assembly GCF_963921235.1). Taxonomy (NCBI): domain Eukaryota; kingdom Metazoa; phylum Chordata; class Chondrichthyes; order Myliobatiformes; family Myliobatidae; genus Mobula; species Mobula hypostoma. Next base: position 19,457,425 of record NC_086118.1, on the reverse strand, counting down.
AGATGTGGTATCTCCATCTATGGAGTACACAAGTCTTCTTGCTAGGGCTTTCTTTCAGTTGATGCCCAGGTGACCACGGTTGAATTGTTTCAGTAGTTTTGGTCGAAGTGCTCATGAAATCACTATTCTGTCTCCAAACATTAGGCAGGAAACCACAGTTAAGAGGGATGTATAATGTCAGTAGAAGGTTACGACATCTTCATCAACTTTGACTGGCCATCCATCAGTGGGGTATCTGAGAGATATGATGAACAAAAGATCTGCAGCTGTTTCTGCCCTGATTTTGTTGACCATGACCAGAAAACCTTCAGCTGCATCCAGTACAACCCAGTAAACTTTGAGATCAACTGATGCCACAGCCACAACTGCATCTTCATGTTCAGTATCCTGCTGATTCATAGGTCTGGAGAGGGGATCTGTCTGACCAAGTTCCCGGTGTGTACTTGATTTCAAAATCGTAGGCTAGGTTAATAACATCATTGCTCACCTTTATAGTTGGTTTACGCTGTACACCAGGATGCTTTTATTCATCCCAAAAACGGACAACAGTGGTTTCTGATCAGTAAGGAGAGTAAAACTTCTGCCATAATGCATGTTGTGGAATTTCTTCATAGTCAAGATAATTCCCAAAACTTTCTTCTCAATTTGTCCATAGTTCCTTTCTGCTGTGGTCAATAATCTGGCTGAATGCATGACACATTTCTTAGAGCCATCAGGGAAGATATGGGATATGACACTCATACCCCATAGTTGGACGGATCCTTCACAAATTACGTCTGGCACCTTTGAGTTGAGATGCATCAAGTGAAGGTTGGAGTACAGCATGTTCTTCACCTGATCAAAAGCCTCGTGGCATTCTTTGGACCATTTCCACGTGGCACCCTTGTTGTGCAGGGCCTATCCATTGCCGGGAGGAATAATCAGTAATGACTGTTCATGCCCAAAAATGATTGTAAGGTGCTAGCAGAGGCATATTTAAGATAACAGCAATGATTCCTGGATCTGGGCAATGACCATACTCATCTATGATGATAGAACTCAGCAGGCCAGGCAGCATCTATGGAAAAGAGTAAACAATCATCTTTTCAGGCCGAGACCCTTCATCAGTACTCTTTTCCATAGATGCTGACTGGCCTGCTGAGCTCCTCTAGCATTTTGTTTGTGTTGCTTTGGATTCCATGTTTGTCATCTATGATGTATCTCAGATACTTGATTGAAGGCATCAGGGAGCTGAATTGTTCTGCCTAGAGTCTTGTAGTCTGTTCAAAATGTGGTCCAAGAGGTGACATAGTTCTGTCTGTTCCATGGCCATTATAATGATATCATTGTGGTAAATGACAAAACCGTCAATACCACTTCGCATGGTATCCATAAGCTGCTGTAAAATTGAAAGTACTACCTTTACCTCGAAAAGCAGATGGAGGAAGGAATACATCCCCTTATGTGTTGTAATGCTGAGAAGCTCCTGTGAATTTTCTGTCTCTTCTACCTGGCAGTAGACTTCAGCCAAGTCCAACTGCAAAGTAAAGACCATCATTCAGTTTTGCAAAGAGATCTGCAGGTTCTGGTAATGGGTACCGCTGTGTCTCCATAGCTGGTTTGAGACCAGTTGAACAGTTTGCACACATCCTCACTGTACCATTGGGTTTCTTGATGATAACTACTGGAGCTGCACAATGTGATCAGTTGACAGTTTTTCATCACACCAGCTTGTTTTAGGTGACTTAACTCTTGCACCACGATTGGCAAAGCTGCATATGGTATCGGTATTTTGGGACAGGCTTCGTGTCTGGCTGGAGATGCAGTCTGCTTGCAGTTTGGTGCAGCAACGTAAACCATCTCAAAACACTGCTTCATAGTGCTGGTGCAGTTTTTGTTGTATGGTCTTACATACTGATGGTGGTATGACATCGAATGACATGATTTAAGTGGCCACTGCCTTCATACAACACTTCATTCAGAGGGATTCACCAGGCATCAAGCTTGTTCATCAGGGACATTCAAATCTGGCTGGTCTGTTAGGTAACACACACCATTAACTTAGTTACCGTTCAGCTTCACCATGCAGTGCTGTTTGACAATCAACTGGAGGGTTCTACCTGATACACTGCAAGTGGGGTAATGAGTTGATTAGATTGATGGGGACCTAAGAGCTTGCCACATGTGTTTGGAGATCATGGTGATGCCGGATGCTGTATCGAGTTGTAGCTTAACCAAGTGATGGTTGATAAATATGTTGATGTACCACCTCCTGGGGATGAAGTCAACCTTGAACGTGAACATTCAACTCCTTTCAGACTTTGATGGCTTTTGAAACTTTTTCACTGGCCTAAAAGACAGTGATGGATGGCAAAAGCCTTCTTTGTGACCAGAGCCTTAGCATTTTCTGCAAATGTGTTTCTTGTATTGTCAGTTTGCTGCGTAATGCCACACTCCACAGTTCCAACAAGATATGGTTGGCCGCTTGGAGACCTGCTGAGTGATGAGGTCTGGGCTACTGGAAACAGCACTGACCCAGTTCTGTTCGACCAGGATGGAAGCGTGTTTCAGGCTTACCCACTGCTGGCGTTTGTGAGTGACAGCCTGTAGAATCATATCTGCGTCTTGCTCCAGTCTGGTCAGCAGCAGCTCGTGAATGTCTGTATCACCAGGTGCCTGAAGTTCATAAATACAAATCAGACACTTGAGCTGTGATTCAGTTATGTTAACCAGCTTGAACTTTGCACATTCACGATTGACGACTCTGCCATATGTGATGAAGTCATTACTGTCATGTTTAACAAATTTTAGACAGTGAAAGCAAACATTGCAGAGGTATGACTGCTCTCCAAAAATGTTTGTTAACTGTTGGATAATTCATCAAACAATAGGTCACCCGAGTTCTCAGGCAGGATTGACATAACTCAGCAGTACCTGATTTTTGAAGCAAAGTGTGTTTCTTCCACGAGTCATCTTTACTGGCAAATTTTACCTGGAATATATGATCATAACATTTGAACCAGGATTCAAATGTAACTCCCGAAGAGGCATCGAACTGGAAGTTGGTCTTGTGCATTGAGACAGGTATAATTAGCAATCCTATAGTTAGAGATCATAGAAACATAGAAAACATACAGCACAATACAGGCCCTTCAGCCCACAAAGCTGTGCCGAGCATGTCCCTACCTTAGAACTACCTCGGCTTTACCCATAGCCCTCTATTTTTCTAAGCTCCATGTAGCCATCCAGAAGTCCCTTAAAAGACCCTATCGTTTCCACCTCCACCACAGTTGCCGGCAGCCCATTCCACGCACTCACCACTCTCTGTGTAAAAAACTTACCCCTGACATCTCCTCTGTACCTACTTACAAGCACCTTAAAACTATGCCCTCTCGTGCTAGCCACTTCAGCCCTGGGGAGAAGCCTCTGACTATCCACACAATCAATGCTTCTCATTATCTTGTACACCTCTATCAGGTCACCTCTCATCCTCTGTCGCTCCAAGGAGAAAAGGCTGAGTTCACTCAACCTATTCTTATAAGGCATGCTCCCCAATCCAGGCAACATCCTTGTAAATCTCCTCTGCACCCTTTCTATGGTTTCCACGTCGTGAGGTGACCAGAATTGAGCACAGTACTCCAAGTGGGGTCTAACCAGGGTCCTACATAGCTGCAACATTACCTCTCGGCTCTTAATCTCAATTTCATGATTGATGAAGGCCAATACACCGTACGCCTTCTTAACGACAGAGTCAACCTGCGCAGCAGCTTTGAGTGTCCTGTAGACTCGGACCCCAAGATCCCTCTGATCCTCCAGTCTTCCCTACTATTTGATGCAATGAAACTCAGTGACAGCTGCCACTTAACAGACAGGAGATTTTGCTCAAAAGATCGTGAATTTTCTGACTTTTCAATTAATAAATAATTACCGTGAATAATTGTTACAGCTTGCAGAAACAACTGATGCCGATTGGTCAGCTGATGACCAATCCCAGGCTGGCTTTCGCTGATTGATTGTTGTTCCTAACAACATCTCAAATGTTCTTGGGTATTCCATTTAAATAGTTGTGCTCTGAATGCTCTGCCTTCAGGGCAGATTATAATTGGTGTGGTGTCTATCATGTATTTGACTGATCGCGTGTTCAGAGATACCCACCATGGCAATGTCCTATGTGGTTGCCTTAAGTAAACTCTTACGTGAGGTGGACGACACCAGGATCATTTGTGGGCATTTCATTGCTGATCTCAACACTGGACTTGCTGAAAGAAACAAACTGACAAAACATCTTTACATTCTGCAGGAGAAGGGCTTCAGTCTCCCATTCAGACCTGCTCCTATGGAAGCCAAAAACAATAAATGATTTCTGAAAGCTTTGTGGAAACAACAACATCAAAGCTGTTTGTATTGGGCTCCACACATCAAAGTTGCTGGTTCCAGCATCTGCAGAATTCCTCGTGTTTATGTTGTACTGGGCACTGTGGAATTCCTGATCACTGCCCGAACTGTCACAAGGATATAATCCACCATAGTATCGAAATTGTAGTCCACAATATGTTTGACTCATTATAAAATGGGAATAACTGTATGGAAATGTTAACACGTCATGAAAACATGAACAAAATGTAGTTTTGTTGGATTGACATTAATCGAAGCATGATAATGAAAATGACTTCAATAGAATAGAACGTCCTAAGCAGAGTACAATGTGCAGACAATATAACCAGCAGGCAACGGAAGACAGGTTTCTATGAATCTGTACCTACCCTGCACCACTTCACTAGGGCCAGTTCAAGCTGAATGGCTGCTGACAGTTATGTAAGAACCATTTCCTCAGGGGACCATGTCTTGTGAACGCTGGGCCTCAGTCCTACCCTACAGGCTCAGATTTATGAAAAATTGAGAAGCAGACCAGAGGTCAAATGCCACCCTAGTCTCTTCTGCTGTTGACTCACCATTGAGTTCAGCAACGGGCACTGATACAAACTCCGAGGTCATCTTCTTTGTTTTATAGTTGGGAGAGCAGATGTATGATTGATGATCTCTTTAGTTTGAGTGGTGTCCCAAACATGTGGAAAAAAGTAAATGAAATATTTTACTTTAATTTCTACATTTTATTGACTAAGTTATTTCTAATTACCTCTTAATTTTCAATTTGTTTCAATAATTCTTCAGTATCTCCAAAAGTCAGGGATGTTTAGAAATACTTGAAACCGATCACGACCTTATGAGATGCCCAAGGGTACAAAACGTCAGCACACCTCTGGCCCTGCTCATTGAGAATTGGTACTTCAGTGTGAATGAGAGGACACCATTGGTGATGATTCCAGGGAGTTAGTGGTATCCAGGATTAACCTGATAATTAAAAACCTCACCTTTTGATTCCTAAACACAAGGAAGTACAGTGTAAAATCAATAAATGTATTCTTATATACAGTGCCTATAATAAATATTCACACCCTTGGCAGATTTCGTGTTTTATTGTTTTACAACATTGAATCACAGTGGATTTAATTTGGCTTTTTTTGACACTGATCAACAGAAAAAGACTCCTTCATGTCACACTGAAAACAGATCTCTACAAAGTGATCTAAATTAATTACACCTATAACACACAAAATAATTGATTGCATAAGCATTCACACCCTTCAAGTCCGTGTTTAGTAGTTTCACCTTTGGTAGCAATTACAGCCTTGAGTCTGTGTGGATAGGTCTCTATCAGCTTTGCACATCTGGACAAAATTTTCCCCATTACAAAACTGCTCAAGCTCTGTCAAATTGTATGGGGATCGTGAGTAAACAGCCCTCTTCAAGTCAAGCCACAAATTCTCAATTGGATTGAGGTCTGGCTCTGACAAGGACTTTAACTTTGTGATTTTTAAACCAGTCCTGTGTAGCTTTGGCTTTATGCTTGAGGTTATTGTCTTGCTGGAAAATAAATCTTCTCCCAAGTCGCAGTTCACTTGCAGACAGCATTCGGTTTTTCCCCAGTATTTCCCTGTATTCATTTTACCCTCGACCTTCACAAGCCTTCCAGGGCCTACTGCAGTGAAGCATCCCCACAGCGTGATGCAGCCACCACTGTTCTTAAAGGTTGGGATGATGTGCTTTTAATGATATGTGGTGTTTGGCTTATGCTAAATATGGTGTTTAGTCTGATGGCCAAAAAGCTCATTTTTGGTTTCATCAGACCATAGAACCTTCCTCCAGCTGACTTCAGAATCTCCCACAAGCCTTCTGGCAAGTCCTTGCTGAGATTACAAGTGAGTGTTTTTCAATAGTGGCTTTCTCTTTGCCTCTCTCCCATAAAGCCACAACTAGTGAAGCACTCAGGCAACAGCTGTTGGAAGCAGTCTCTCCCATCGCAGCCACTGAAGCTTGTAACTCCTCCAGAGTTGTCACAGGTCTCTTGGTGGCCTCCCTCACTAGTCCCCTTCTTGCACGGTCACTCAGTTTTTGAGGATGGCCTGCTCGAGGCAGATTTACAGCTGTGCCATATTCTTTCCATTTCTTGATGATTGACTTAACTGTACTCCAAGGGATATTGAGTGACTTGAAAATTTTCTGACTTGTGCTTTCCAATAGTATTTTCATGGAGTTGATTAGAGTGTTTTTTTGTCTTCATGGTGTAGTTTTTTCCAGTATACTGACTCACCAGTAGTTGGACCTTCCAGGTAGAGGTGTACTTTTACTACAATCAATTGAATCACCTTGACTGTACACTAATTATCTCCATTAAACTAATTATGCAACTTCTAAAACCAATTAGCTGCAACAGTGATGATTTGGTGTGTTATATTAAAGGGGGTGAATACTTATGCAATCAATTATTTTGTGTTTTATATCTGTAATTAATTTAGATCACTTTGTGGAGATCTGTTTTCACTTTGACACAAAAGAATCTTTATCTGTTGATCACTGTCAAAAAGCCAAATTAAATCCACTGTGATTCGATGTTGTAAAACAATAAAACATGAAAACTTCCAAGGGGGGAGAATATTTTTTATAGGCACTGTATGAACCCTGTGCTTCTTGGTTTTGTTCTGCATTTAAATCCCCCATCCCCCCACAGTTATATTTATAAATTTCAGAACTGAATGCAGTATTCAATCATCTGATTAAGGCTTTGTGCAGCAGAAGCTGTACCCATGTTTTTAAATACTAAAATCTTGTTGTTCATAGGCAATATTTCATTATTCTTTGTGATCAAATTTATCTGTCTGTTCTGTACCTTTAAATGTTTTTTTGTATTTTTCCAGCTACCCTAATTAGCCTGTCAAGTGCAAAGTTGAGTCAATTGTTATATGCACAGGTATGCATGTGCACAGGTGTAATTAAAAACTTATTTGACCTGGACCCACTGCAACTTGCCTGTCACCACAATAGGTCTACTACGGATGCAAACTCACTGATGAAGCTGGCCGAGTTTAAAACTATCTGCAGCTTTTTCTGATCCTGTGCAATGGCCCCTCCATATCAGGTGGTGTTCAATGCTCTCCAAGGTACACCTGCAGAAATTTGTGAGTGTCTTTGGTGACATATCAATTCTCCTCAAACTCTTAATGAAATATAGCCACTGCCATGCCTTCTTTGTAATTGTTGGGACCAGATTAGATCCTCAGAGATGTTAACACCCAGGAACTTGAAACTGCTCAGCGTTTCCCCTTCTGATCCCTCAGTGAGGACTGGTGTCATCCAGTGCATGCGCGCTGCTACCATCATGGAGGAGGTACAGGAGCCTGAAGAAACACACTCAACGTTTCGGGAACAGCTTCGTCCTCTCTGCCATCAAATTTCCGAATGGACAATGGAGCCATGAACACTACCTTGCTATTTGTTTCCTCTCTTTTTGCACTAAGTAAATTAAATTTTCTTTTTTTATATGTGCTTCTTAATGTAATTTGCACTTTTATTATTATGTAGTGCAATGTGCTGTTGCCACAAAACAAAAAAATTCATGACATATGCCAGAGATACTAAACCTGATTCTGATTCTTATTTGCAGCAGCATCACAGGTACATGGTATCAGATATATAGCATTCATTGGAAAAATATAAATTAAACATTGATTATACAAACATTGCATGTATCTTCCCACTTCCTTTGACTTTCTTTCTCATATTTGCACACATTGAAAATAGGAAAGCAGAGTTCCATACGCAGAATACGAGATAATACCAGTCACATTCCCGACAGTCAGCATATAAGCCCATTGCTTACAGTCTCTGTCTCCTGTCTAGCAACCACTTACAATCCCACAGCACTGGGTTACCTACTGAAAAAAAAAGTCATGCACTGAACTTCTATCAAAATTTTATTGGGATTCATAACTATTCCATTATTCAGGATAAATTATGTCTCCATCAGAAAATCCAACTGTATTGGTCCAACCTTACAAAATCCGCACTGACCCTCTTTGATCAGTGAGTGCAGTTCCAGATTTTCAGTCAGTCTGCGGAGACAAGGAACAAAGAAGAAATACAATAAAACAATTGCATGCGCTCGTAATTGAAATAAAAAAAATTAAAAAAAAAATGCTTCTGATAAAGGGCGTTTATCAGAAGCACTTTGGATTCAAATATTAATTCTTTTACTCTTTCTACAGATGCTGCCTGACTTGCTAATTGTTTCCACATTTCCTGCTCCTTTTTAGAACGTTTACCTATTTTTACTTGGATTCCAATTTAATTAAGACAGAAAAGATTTATAACTATGGAATTTAACAATAGCTTCAGTAGTTCTTATGGTCTTCTCTCAGTTTTTCTTCCCTTGATCCAAATTCAAGGGAAGAAAATTGAACCTAATTTAGGCAACATGGTACCATAATGGTTCGTACAACACTTTACAGTACGGGTGATTCAGGTTCAATTCCTGTCGTTGCCTGTAAGGAGTTTAAAGAGTTTGTACATTCGCTTCGTGACCACATGGGTTTTCTCCGGGTACTCTGGTTTCCTCCCACGGTCCAAAAACATACCGGTTGGTAGGTTCATAGTTCGTTCTAAATTGTCCCGTGATTAGGCTAGGATTACTATTGGGGGATTGCTGTCTGGTGTTATTCAAGGGAAGGGACTATTCAGCACTGTATCTCAATAAATAAATAAATAAAATTATTCAGTTCAATAAGTAAGCTAAGCAGGCATAACACTGTACTAGTCGCTGTTTTAATTGTTTACTGTGCACTTGGTTGTCCAGCTGTGGCTTTTTGCTTTACCTTCCTTGTGGATCTTGCCTCTTAGAAAGTACACATGTGCCATTCTTCATCATCTGAAGAAGAAATAATTAAATCTCCAGTCCTCATTCAACCTGACTTGTATTGTGTCCATTCACTGATTCATAGGAACAATTGCTGTAAAAACATGCCTGAGGACAGAAACTCACATGTAATTGCTCTTGATTTCAGTCTCATTGACTATTAAATTAATAAGATCTCATTATCCACAGTCCTAAAAATTAACTATCTGGTGCTTGATGTCTGATGGCTAAACAACATTAATGCAAAATGACATTAATATGATTAAAATATTGCTGTAACTTTCAGAGGGAGTTAAAATTAACTGTAGTTGCTACGTATACATAAAAGAAAAAGAGAGAAATGCATTGTTTCTGTCAAGTCAAATCAGTGAGGATTGTGCTGGGAAGCCCACAGATGTCACCTCACTTTTGGCGCCAGCGGAGCAGGCCTACAACTCATTACCCTAACCATTCATCTTTGAAATGTCTTTGAAAGGGCGGTAGGAGAAGATGGTGACGTGCCTGCGTGTGCACAGCCCTCCGGTGAAAAATGATATCGTATCTGTTAAATAGGGGCCGTGGACAATTCTGATTTGATGGAGAATGGACGTGAAAGCACAGAAGAACATCTGGAGAAATTTCTGAAATGCCCATTCGCTGCTGTCGTTACTGTGTGGTTGGGAATCTTTCGGAGGGTAGGCATCAAAATCCCCGGCCTTGCCTGCTTTTGGTGACCGAGAAGGAGGTCGAATCGTTCGGACAGAGATGGCGCTCAGCACTCGGTGTCGGAGAGTTGATCAGAGCTCGAAGTTTTCGGATGACTCAGAGTCGCACTGTGGTCGGCATGGCAGGGAGAGTTTTTCTTCCTTCTCCCATCTGCGTGAGATGTGGGACATTTGAGAAACTTTGAACTTTACTGTGCTCATGGACTTCTTCATCAAGTTATGGTATTGTTGCACTGTTGTAACTATATGTTATAATTATGTGGTTTTGTCAGTTTTTTCAGTCTTGGTCTGTCCTGTGTTTTGTGATATCACACCGGAGGAAATAATGTATCATTTCTGAATGCATGCATTACTAAATGACAATAAAGAGAACTACGTGTCTTCATTATCTAAAATGTGGGAGGAAACCAGAGAACTGTGCAGTCACGGGGAGAACTCCTTATAGAGAGCAGCAAGAATCAAACACTGATCTTACAGCTGGTACAATGAGGTGTGGCATTAAGCACCATGCTACCATGCAGCCCCACAGAAGGAGGCATATCTTGCAGATAAAGCTCTCTGCTGTATTCATATTAAATAGTTTATATGACCCACATGATGTCGAATAACCTTGTAAATACTCACCGGCTGCTTCTTGTTTATCGTATATAATGTTTATCACAGTGATGATGTTGCTGCTCACAACATCTCAGAATCTGCACTAATGCACTTCCAGATATAAACGTTTTAGACTGGAAGCACTAACATATCTCATGAAGGTGTACTTACATCTCATATTTACTTTCAGTACAAAACATTTGATCTGGCAGCATGGTAATGTAATGGTTAGCACAACACTTTACAGTACCGGCGACCCGGGTACAATTCCCACTGCTGCCTGTAAGGAGTTTGTACGTTCTCCCTGCGGCTGCTCAGATCTCCCCCCGGGTGTTCTGGTTTCTTCCCACAGTCCAAACACGTACTGGTTCATAGGTTGATTGGTCACTGTCAATTGTCCCGTGATTAGGCCAGGGTTAAATCGAGGTTTACTGATGGTGTGGCTCAAACGGGCCGAAAGGGTCTGTTGCACACCACAACTCAATAAATAAATAAATACCGGGGGTGATTGGTAAGTTTGTGGCCTAAGGTAGAAGGACTCAATTTTAGAAAACGTAGCATGTTTATTTTTCAACATAGTCCCCTCCTACATTAACACACTTAGTCCAGCGGTCATGGAGCATATGGCTCCCTGCTTTGTAGAAGTCGGTGTCTTGGACCTCCAGAAGTGGTCCACAGCAGGGGTGATTGATAAGTTCGTGGCCTGAAGTAGAAGGAGATGAGTTATTAAATTCAAACTTTCTGCATAATCACTCAAAGAGTTGAACTGCATGTGCATGTAACGAGAGCCGCATAACTCATCTCCTTCTACCTTAGACCACAAACTTATCAATCACCCCTGCTGTGCACCACCTGGAGGTCCAAGACGCTCTCGTTACATGCACGTGCAGTTCAACTCTTTGAGTGATAATGCAGAAATCAATCACCCCTCGTATACATTTGCAGTGTGCAGCTAGGGCTGTGACATGTCATATGAAATTAGTAATTTCACAGCACTTAACACTTTCATCAATGTGATGTCAGGTCTGAACCATCTTGTATGGGCAGAATGGAGATTACCTGACATATACTAGAATATTGTGAAAACAGGGGTACCACCCCAATATTGTACCTATTTCATTGTGTGAGCTCTACATTTGCGTCTTTGAAAAACTATGCAGACCTTTCTATTGGATGAGTTCATAGGAAGTCAGTCAGCCTGGCCAGACTGTTTCAGAAGCATATAGTGAACCTGATCTTATCAATATCAGAAGGAAAGCTGTTTTGGGACAGAGGTCCATATTATCTCCTATTTGGTGTCAGTGGAAAGTGGAACAGTAGGCTTAGTTTTATGATCAGTGGTCAAGCTATGGAGTTCATCATTAATCTTGAAGAAAGTCTCCCAAATCTCTGCAATGCATTCTTTCTCTATTCCTATAATATATTATTATCTAGTTTTGTGACAGCCAATATCCCAAATCACAAAGCAGGACATAATATTACGATTTTTCTTTCCATAACTTTTTGATACACTGCAAAATAAAGTTTGGATCGTGCATATTAGATTGAAGTATCACAAATTTTTAAAATATAGATTTTATTATTTAACAAAATCAATGTTAAAACTTGCTGCTAGCAACAAGCCCCACACAATCCATGTGATAAGCATTCATGAGGCAAGCACACATCTAACTTTTGTGAATCCCTGAGCATTGACTTGCTGTGCACAGTGACAGCATCTTAAATAATAAGATACCATTACAAGATATGAGTGCAGGGCAAAACATTCTTTACCCGATAAATAGCTAAAAAAAAATCACGTGCCCAAGCTTAGCCCACTGTCAAATTACCATGCACTATGAACATTCTCACTGTGTCAGATTAGGAATATTAGATCTAGTGCAGGTTCAATGTCACATTCCCCAGTATATCTATTGGAATTAAAATTGGAATAGGAATAAAAAATATATTGAAGAAATGCAGCAAATTCGCTTTCTGCCACTCAACTTCACAAGGTCTCTCGAATGTACTGGGGAAACTTGGTTATTGTTGACAGGTTGTGATTTTTCCCACTTTTACAGGATTCTCACAACTTAGTAGCATCCACACAGAGAAATGTCAGCACTTTGGATAGAATTGTTTACATCTCCCAACAGGTTCTTGTGCATCATGTTTTGAAATATTTAGCTTAAGAAATTACAATCTGCTTACATAAAGTTAGTTTACTTTTCAAGTCATAAATTTGCTAAGTAGTAATTATACATTAATATCTTGATTTAAAATCCTCAAACAAGAATGCATTATATTGTCAGCTTGTTTTACAGACAAAATAACAAATAAATATCTGGTGATTCACTGAATTACCAGTGTGTACCTGGGGCAAGTTTGCAAAGCAGTGAATATTTTGGAGAAGTAGGGAATCGCAGGCAACACTTGCGAAATTTTGAGTACTTATTCACTCTTTTAGACCTAGGCATAACTAATTTCGATTTTGTTCTTTAACCATTCCTACCTGCAGTTGAGAAGGTAGTGGTAAGCTCCCTGATTTAATTTTTAGAGCTCTTCTTATTAGTGAAGATACTCCCACAGGACTGGAGAGGGGGTTCCAGGACATAGGTCATTATATTTCTAGATCCATCTGGGGCACAACTTTGAGGGTTGGTCCAGCTGTACTTGCGATCAGTGTTAACCCCCAAGATGTTAATGGTGGGGTCTTGTTTATGGTAATCCAATTGAAAGTCGAGAGTAGGCCATTATACCTAGTCTATTGGAAATTGTGATTATATGATACCTTTATAGGTAAATATCACTTGCCACCTTTTAACCAATACCTGAATGAAGAAACTCTCTTTGGGCTTCCAGCCAGGTACAGGTATTGATATTAATTGATGTTTTAATGTCAGACTCTGCCATCTTCACCAGGGTTGACGCCAAGGCATCTCTAGTTTAGAGGTATATATACTAGACGTACCTAGGCATCATCTCTCATGAAGATGGCAGAGTTTGTCATCAAAACATTGGTTAAAATCAATATGAGTAAGGGCTGGAAGCCTGTGAAGAGTTTATTCATCACATATACTGGGAAACCACTAGATCCTATGCCTGAAAATTTTGTGTATAGATCAGAATCTGAATCAGGCTCATTACTACTAGCATGCATCGTGAAATTTGTTAATTAGCAGCAGTACAATGCATGATAACATAGAAATAAATAAATAAATCACAGTAAATAAATATATATGTACCGTATACTGAATAGATTAAAATCATGCAAAAACAGAAATAGTACATTTTTTAAAAGTTGAAGTAGTGTTCATGGGCTCAATGTCCATTTAAGAATCGAATGGCAGAGGGGAAGAAGCTGTTCCCAAATCACTGAGTGTGTGCTTCTGTATCTCCTTCCTGACGGTAACAATGAGAAGAGGGCATAGCCTGGGTGATGGAGGTATTTAATAATGGATGTTGCTTTTCTGAGGCACCACTCCCTGAATGTCTTAGATACTCTAGAAGCTAGTACCCAAGATGAAGCTGACTTCTTCTTTAAAGCTGCATTAATATGTTGGGTCCAGGTACAACCATAGAGATCTGATACCCAGGAACCCGAAATTGCTCACACTCACTACTTCTAATCCCTCTATGAGGATTAGTTTGTATTCCCTTGTCTTACCCATCCTGAAGTCCACGATCAGCTCTTTCATCTTAGTGCCATTGAGTGCAAGGTTGTTGCTTTAATGTCACAGTCGGATTAGGTTAGCTTGCTGTTGGGACCAATTACACACATCTCACCTCTTGAATATAGCTCTTTGATCCATGTTGGACAGGCTTATAATGAGGCCTGAAGTATATGATCCTGGAAAAACCCAAAATGAGCATCGGTGAGCAGGTTATTGGAATACTACTGCTGCTTTATTGCTGACACATTCTATATTTTTGCTGAGTCTTTAGAAAATCTAAATACTATCTTGGTTTCGTGCTGTCTATATCTTTATACTCAATACCATGTTGAGACTTTGAAGCTTCTGTAAAAAGTTGTTTAGAAATGAAGGAAGATTACTTTGTAGGCATGCTTTTAAATTTGGGGATTTTTAGGTTGAACAACCTATTAAACTTAACACTCAAATATATGCTAACTTTAATTACTTTAATAATTGTAATCTAAAAATGTATTAAAACACATTTGGTCAGAATGCTATTGTTTACTCAGTAATGCAAATGTCATTTTATAATATCTTTTAATGAAACCAATTATGAACACTATTGCTTGTTGATCTTTTTTGAGCTCTATAGAGATTGACAGAAACAAGCCTTTGTCTGAAAGTGTACTCTAAATCTTTCAACGAGCAGATAAATGTTACCATAAAATAAAAGGAATAGGAATAGGCCATTCACCTCCTTAAGCTTGTTCTACTGTTCAATATGATCTGCGTTGAATTGTATTTTGACTCCTTGGGTTCATTACAATTAATTACCTTTCTTAAGAAATAACTTTAGTTCTTTATACTATTTCTAAAATAATTTTAGTTTTGTATTTTCACTTAACACAGACTCAATAACTTTATATACAGTTTTCCACACTTACATTTCCCTTCATGTATCAAAGGATTGTCTGTTATAACTTGTGAATAGGCTAATATTTATTTATAGGGTCATGCTCTCTTTTTCTGGAACTGCACCATAGGAAATGGTTTCTCTCTGTCTACTCAGCCTTCACATTAAATAAGCCTAAACACCTCAATTTATTCTTCTTTGCTGAAGGGAAGTTCACTTCAGCACATTGATCTCACACAAATTAACCCTTTCATTCAGATTCCACATGATTTTGTACTTCATTTTATCTCCACAAGACCACTTATGCCTAAGTAAATAGTTGGAGAAAAATACGGGTTTAGAAGCATGTCTATTTTACATCTGGACTGATGTACTGTAGACCGACAAAACATTTCGTGATGTGTCTGAAGAATCAAGGACTTGGACATAGTGTTCATAAATTATTTCAATATCACTGAGAATATTTGTGTTTAAAACTGTGCTTAGAAATAAAATCAAAAATTTGGTCACCATTACCAAAAGAGGGAGCTGCATATCAATGCAAAAATGCTGGACATCTTGAAAACCAGGGGATAGATTTAAACAATAACCGCTTATGAACCCTGACAGTCTACTTTTCATCCCTATTTTCTTAAGCTTCCAAAATATGTAGGAAAGATTTTCCATGAATATCTGAGAACCTTCTGAACTCATTATTCAGTGCAACATACACAAAATGCTGGAGAAACTCTGCAGGTCGGGCAGTTTCTAGGAAGACAAAGGAGCAGTTAATTCCATAAGGACTGATGAAGGGTTTCAGCCACAAAACATCCACTTTTTATTCCTCTCCATAGAAGCTGTATGACCTACTGAGGTCTGAATTCTTCCAGCCTTTTGTGTGTTGCTTTGGAATTCCGGCACCTGCAGAATCTCTTGTCTTTCTCATTATTCATCCATGCTTCTCATTTTGTAAGAATTATTCATCGACTAGAAGTATCAGGCTCAAACACAGTCTCTCCATCTTTTCTCAGCATAATGACTACGCACCCACAATTTCCTCTTGGTTTTCCTTTCCACACCTTGTAGCACTTTGGGTGACAACCTTGCCATTCCTTCAGCACTTTTGTCTGTTTTTATGAGGCCGAGCTGCTAGCTCGACACTCAACCTAGCATGGATGGACAAGTTTACTATACACTGTCAGGATAGATCTATAGAGTCTCTCAAAAGCAGAGGTAGAGGTGTATACCTCATGATCAACTCATCTCGGTGCAGAAACATATCAGTGTTGTCCCAGTCCTGCTCTCCCGGCCAGAAACATCTAGCAGTTAAGTGCCGTCCTTCTTACCTACTGCGGGAGTCATTTTAGTAGCAGTCTACGTTCCAACTCAGGCCAATGTCAATCACGTTTTAGATGATCTGAGCAATGGGATCAAGATGCATGAAACAGTACATCCTAAAGCCCTCACCATCGTTTTGGGAGGTTTTAACCAGGCCAGTCTGAAAAAAATCACTAAGCAATTACCATCAACAGATCACTTGAAATACTAGAGGAAACAACACACTGGACCATTGCTACACCACCATTAGAATGCCTACCATGCTATTCCACGCCCTCACTTCAGGAAGTCTGAGTATAGGCAGAGACTGAAGACTGAGGTACCAGTAGCGAGGACTAAGAAGGTATGGAAAAGGGAAGCACAGGAGCGCCTACAGGACTGCTTTGAATCGGTGGGCTGGACTGTATTCAGGGATTCATCTTCAAACCTGGACGTGTATGCTGAAGATGTTGCCGACTTCATTAAAACCTGTGTGGATGAGTGTGTGCCTACAAAGATTTACTGTACATTCCCAAACCAAAAGCCATGGATGAACCAGCAGGTACGTCATCTGTTGAAGGCTAGATCTGTGGCATTCAGGTCTAGTGATCCAAGCTGGTACCAGAAAACCAGGTATGATTTGTGGAGGGCTATTTCAAAAGTGAGGGGCAATTTCGAACAAGGTTGGAGGTGACATTGGATGTACGACAACTCTGGCGGGGCTTGCAAGACATAACTTCTTACAAAGCAAAACCCAATAACATGAATGGCAGCAATGCTCCACTACCAGATGAACTCAACGCCTTCTATGCCTGCTTTGAAAGGGAGAATATAACTACAGCTGTGAAATCCTTGCTGCACCTGATGACCCTGTGATCTCTGTCTCAGTGGCTGATGTTAGACTGTCTTTAAAGAGAGTGAACCCTCGCAAGGTGGAAGGTCCCGATGGAGTACCTGGTAAGGCTCTGAAAACCTGTGCCAACCAACTGGCCGGAGTATTCAGGACATTTTCAACCTCTCACTGAATGGGCAGAATTGCCTACTTGCTTCAAAAAGGCAACAGTTATACCAGTACCTAAGAAGCAAATGTGGTCTGCCTTAATGACTATCACCCGGTAGCACTCACAGTGATGAAATGCTTTGAGAGGTTGGTCATGATTAGACTGAACTCCTGCTTCAGCAGGGACCTGGACCCATTGCAATTTGCCTCTTGCCACAATAAGTCAATGGCAGATGCAATCTCAATGGCTCTCTACATGGCTTTAGACCACCTGGACAACTCAAACACCTATGTCAAGATGCTGTTCATTGACGAAAGCTCAGCATTTACTACCATCATTTCTACAATGCTGATTGAGAAGTTGCAGAACCTGGGCCTCTGTACTTCTCTCTGCAATTGGATCCTCGACTTCCTAACTGGAAGACCACAATCTGTGCGAATTGGTGATAGTATCTCCTCCTCACTGACCATCAACACTGGTGCACCTCAGGGGTCTGTGCTTAGCCCACTGCTCTACTCTCTATATACTCATGAGTGTGTGGCTAGGCACACCTCAAATACCATCAATAAATTTGCTGATGATACAACCATTGTTGGTAGAATCTTAGGTGGGGTGACGAGAGGGCGTACAAGAGCGAGATATGCCAACTGGAGGAGTGGTGTCGCAGCAACAACCTGGCACTCAACATCAGTAGGATGAAAGAGCTGACTGTGAACTTCCAGAAGGGTAAGACGAAGGAACACATACCAATCCTCATAGAGGGATCAGAAGTGGAGAGAGTGAGCAGCTTCAAGTTCTTGGTTGTCAAGATCTCTGTGGATCTAACCTGGTCCCGACATATTGATATAGTTATAATGAAGGCAAGACAGTGACTATACTTCATTACGAGTTTGAAGAGATTTGGTATGTCAACAAATACACTCAAAAACTTCTGTAGATGTACTGTGGAGAACATTCTGACAGGATGCATCACAGTCTGCTATGGGGGGGGGGGGATTACTGCACAGGACTGAAAGAAGCTGCAGAGGGTTGTAAATTTAGTCAGCTCTATCTTGGGTACTAGCCTACAAAGTACACAGGACATCTTCAAGGAGCGATGTCAGAGAAAGGCAGCGTCCATTATTAAAGACCTCCAACACCCAGGGCATGCCCTTTTCTCACTGTTACCACCAGGAAGGAGATACAGAAGCCTGAAGGCACACACTCAGCAATTCAGGAACAGCTTCTTCCCCTCTGCCATCTGATTCCTAAATGGACATTGAACCCTTGGACACTATCTCACTTTTTAAATATATATTATTTCTGTTTTTGCACAATTTTTAAACTGTTCAATATATGTATACTGTAATTTATTTATTTACTTTTTTTTCTTCTTCTATATTATGCATTGAATTGAACTGCTGCTGCTAAGTTAACAAATTTCACGACACATGCTGGTGATAATAAACCTGATCCTGAATTCTGAATTCTGATGGAAAGTGTGCAAGGAGCCAGTTGGATTTGAACCTGGGACCATTCACCTCAAAGTCTGCTGTGGACGCCATTACACCACTGGCTGACAACACTTCCCTGTTACCAGATTGCAAACAGTTAGAAGCTCTGAGATTAACTGCATTGAATCCTGTGAAATTGATTGCCGTATGATTGACAGTGCATATTTTGAGCTTTAGAAAGATGAAAATCCTTCAAATTTGCCATGGGAATGTCAGGCAAAATAAAACAAGAATTACAATGTTATAATTTCCTTATTTGCTGACAAGGATGGCCATTACCAGAGGGAATGCAAGCAAGGAGAGAGTATAATTATTAGCAAGATCGTGTCAAAACAGATTGCCAACTGGATATTGCTCCTGCCCATCATATTGACAATAAGTTAGTAGAAAGAGACAGGAATAGGAAAGCCTGAAAAATTGTATGGCACTCTGTGTGCTTGTCCTTCATGATGAAGAAATATTTGGTCACCAATTGATATATGTTCTTGAAAGTCATTGTAAATTTTGTGTCCTTCATTTGACCAGGACTTCACAGATGAATCCACCACGCAAACAAATCGTTAAAATTAAACCAAGTGTGTCTCCTGGAAAGTATTCATTGTGCAATAATCAGGTTGAGCAGTTTGACAGCTTTACTTCTTTGCTTCATCTTTGAAATAAAAAATGCCAAGTGATTGACAGCTTAAATCAGAAATGCTGCTAATAACAATTGAGAAGTTGGGCTAATGCTCAAAAAAGTTTTACTCACACAGCAAGCCAAGTAATGAGCAGCTTCACATAATCAATGCATTTCTGCACGGACCAGCTTCTGCTGACCACTTCTCCCTCCATGATTCCTCCCTTATCTAGTTGTTAGCGGTCCTCTTTCAAACAGGGCTGCACTAAAGCAATGAACTTCAGAGTGGGTACTTCAAAGGGCATCCATTCAACAGAAAAGTGTATTTGTGCAACATTTTGTAAAAAAGTTTTAAAAACTCCTATTGTGCTTCACAAGAGCGTAGCAGGAAAGTATCTGCTGTAGGTGGAGACGTTAGAATGAGTGAGTCATGGAGGAAGGTCACGAAGCAAGAGATTAAAAGGTGGAGAGAGAGGATTGAGAGAGAATTTCACAGTTCAAGGCCCATATGGATGCAAGCATGTAATGAATGAAATGAGCAATGCAGAGGAGGATGAAAATTAAGAAAGGTTGCAGAGCTAGAGGTGGCAGAGGGTGGGGAAAGTGAGGAATTGAGGAATTTAAACAAATGGATTGGAATTTTAATGCCAATATGTTTTGGATTTGCAGAAATTGGATTGGTGAAAATAAATCAGTTAGTGAGAATGCGAGCAGCAGAATTCTGGATAGTTTTGATGTCACAGAGGTTGGTAGAAGTGTTGAACATTTCAATGCTACAGAGAATATTACCGAGGAGGAGGGTGGTAGTTCTCTGATGTATGGTCATACAATATGGAAAAATATCTCTTCCACCCCTGGGTCTCCATCCACCAGGGGCAACTTATGGTGAGCAAGAAACCGACATATCTTTGTGACATTGGAGATAACTCACTTAGTCACAGGGAAAACATACAAATTCCACAAGCAGCACTGGAAATTAGGATTTAATCTGTGCCATTGGAGACAATAGACCCTAAAACTGCTGCCCAATTACTTAATGCTGGAGTTAACAGTAGACATGAGGCACCTCCCCAACTACAAATCTCTCTCAGGTTGTCCAGGTATCCCTCTGTACCCTGCTCTCTTCTGTAGTCAATAAGCTCTCCCTCCAGCACTTCAAGTGAGATCAGTTTCCATATTCTTGTCATTCCACAGATAAAGAAATGCAATCTAAATCTCACACTCATTTTTTCAGTGACTATCCTTCACATTTTTCTTGATTCAACCACAAATTGAACCATTTCTCCTGACCCACCATTATCAAGTTCCCTTATATTTAAGGAAAATGTCTCCACACATCTCACTGTTTTTCCAGTGGGAAGGATTATAACTTGACTCATCATTCCTGTGAACTGCATCTTTTCACTTCTGTCATCATCCCTGTAAATTCACTTTCTCCTGTGTATTAATATCCCTTGCATAGTTTCAAAACAAGATTTTGGAAGAGATGAAGATAAATGTGTATTGTTTTAACAGTGCAGGGTTTTCAGTGACCACACCGGAAATACTCCTATAATTTTGGTCTCTTATACTTAAGCATGATATGTTTGCTGTGATTGAAAGGGCAATTAAGTTTCTCTTGATGGAGTAAGAATTTTAACAAAGACGAAGGTCTGGCTCTAAGTATAAACTGGAATGTGATTTTAAACAAGGTGGGAGAGCAGAAATCTGATTGATTGAGGACTAACCAATCAAGAAGGATATACAATGGGAGTTGTGTATATATACCACCGGACTAGACGTGCCTAGGCATTGAAACATTCGTTAAAATTGACACCTGCTGGAAGCCTGATAAGAGTTTATACATCATATACACTGGGAAAGCATTAGATCCTTTTTCATTTGATGATGGCTGTCATATTAGGAAACGTTGAACAGATGAGCTGATGTCAAGACCTTCAGGACCTCAGACTTGATGTGGAAACATGTGCTGAGCAAGGATGTAATGGATGTAATGACATCCTTATACAGTATATCATAAATACTCCATGATTTCCATGACCTCATCTGATTGCAAAATGACTTCTTTGAAAGAGAATGTAATCAGGAAGGTAAACACGAGGAAATCTGCAGATTTTCAAGCAACACACATAAAAATTACTGGTGAATGCAGCAGGCCAAGCAGCATCTACAGGAAGAGGTACAGTCGACGTTTTGCGTTGAGACCCTTCGTCAGGACTAACTGAAAGAAGGGATAGTAAGAGATTTGAAAGTGGGAGGGGGAGGGATAGATCCGAAATGATAGGAGAAGACAGAAGGGGGAGGGATGAAGCTAAGAGCTGGAAAGTTGATAGGCAAAAGGGATATGAGAAGATCATAGGTCTGGAGGCCTATGGAGAAAGAAAGGGGGAGGGGAGAAGCCCAGAGGAAGGGCAAGGAGTATAGTGAGAGGGACAGAGGGAGAAAAAGAGAGAGGGGAAAAAAAAATAAATAACGGATGGGGTACGAAGGGGAGGTGGGGCATTAACAGAAGTTAGAGAAGTCAGTGTTCATGCCATCAGGTTGGAGGCTATCCAGACAGAATATAAGGTGTTGTTCCTCCAACCTGAGTGTGGCTTCATCTTGACAGTAGAGGAGGCCATGGATAGACATATCAGAATGGGAATGGGACGTGGAATTAAAATGTGTGACCACTGGGAGATCCTACCACCCCACCAGCCTCCGGGTCCAACATATAATTCTTCGTAACTTCTGCCACTTCCAACGGGATCCTGCCACTAAGCACATCTTTCCCTCCCCACCCCCTCTGCTTTCGGCAGGGATTGCTCCCTACGCGACTCCCTTGTCCATTCGACCGCCCCCCCCAATCCCTTCCCACCGGTCTCTATCCCGGCACTTATCCTTGTAAGCGGAACAATTGCTACACTTCCTCCCTCACCACCATTCAGGGCCCCAGATAGTCCTTCCAGTGAGGCGACACTTCACCTGTGAGTTGGCTGGGGTGATATACTGCGTCCGGGAGTACTCCCAATGCAGCCTTCTATATATTGGTGAGATCCGACGCAGGCTGGGAGACCGTTTTGCTGAACACCTACACTCTGTCCACCAGAGAAAGCAGTGGCCACACATTTTAATTCCACGTCCCATTCTCATTCTGATATGTCTATCCACGGCCTCCTCTATTGTAAAGGTGAAGCCACACTCAGGTTGGAGGAACAACACCTTATATTCTGTCTGGGCAGCCTCCAAACTGATGGCATGAACATTGACTTCTCTAACTTCCGTTAATGCCCCACCTCCCCTTTGTACCACATCTGTTATTTATTTATTAGTATTATATATTTTTTTTTCTCTCTCTCTTTTTCTCCCTCTGTCCCTCTCACTATACCCCTTGCCCATCCTCTGGGCTTCCCCCATCCCCCTTTCTTTTTCCCTGGGCCTCCTGTCCTATGATCCTCTCATATCCCCTTTGTCAATCACCTGTCCAGCTCTTGGCTCCATCCCTCCCCTTCCTGTCTTCTCCTATCATTTTGGATCTCCCCTCCCCCTCCCACTTTCAAATCCCTTACTCACTCTTCCTTCAGTTAGTCCTGACGAAGGGTCTCGGCCTGAAACGTCGACTGTACCTCTTCCTAGAGATGCTGCTTGGCCTGCTGCGTTCACCAGCAACTTTTAGGTGTGTAACCAGGAAGGTACTTGGTTCCTTGGCTGAGGAGCCTGGGACGAGAAATTATGCACTCAGTTTAAAATAATCTCCAGGTAGCTCCTTACTCCCCCTAACATGCTCAGTGCAGCAGCACCTCAGGCTCTGCCTCATGGAGCTTGGGCTTTGGATCAATTGGTTTTGTTTCCCATGGCACTGACTGCTGCCTTTGGTTTGCATGATTGTTCAGGATACGACATAAGGTGATGAAATGCCCTCTCCTGATAATGCGAAGACCAGTGGGACGTGTTTCTGAGTCTGGTCTATATGTATAGATACATATGTAAGACTCGTTGCATCTAGTGGCATGATCTCGGGGATGGCCACAGTACTCGTATTGTATTCAATGTATCTCCATTTAGTTGATGTTGTTTGAGAACATACTGATATGGACAGTCTTAGAAGCTGAAGGTTGCTTTTACTCAGTAGGATTTATCCCATTGACAGTGAAAGTGTCCAATAGTGTGGGCTCCCTCAGGGTAAAGGAGCTGTGCGTGCCCCTCGAAAGCATGACATCCCGCAGTTGTGGCGACTTAAGATTTAAAATGGACCCAGGGGTCTGGACAATACACACAT
This sequence comes from Mobula hypostoma, assembly GCF_963921235.1. Lineage (NCBI taxonomy): Eukaryota > Metazoa > Chordata > Chondrichthyes > Myliobatiformes > Myliobatidae > Mobula > Mobula hypostoma. The sequence continues at coordinate 19,433,704 of NC_086118.1, read as the reverse complement.
ATATTTATCTGGTTGTGTTCTTAGTAATACTCTATATGTGCTTGTATGTGTGAAGACTGGTCCTCAAAGCCTTGGTGTTGCCTAGTGGATGTCGGGTGCCAGTAGACAGATGATGCCGATGGGTTGTGGGACGTGTTTCTGAGTCTGGTCTATATGTATAGATACATATGTAAGGCTCGTTGCATCTAGTGGCATGATCTCGGGGATGGCCAAACACCCTGGACCAAACTTTAGCGGTCTCGTTTGGGTGGATGCTGTGTGTTGTGTCCCCTGTGTAACATCAATACCCCGAAATAACATTCAGTCCACAATGTGCAATTAAACGATTAAGATTTTATATTTAAGTATGGGGTTAGTAGAGAAACAAAAGAAAAGGAAAACAAATAAAAGGTGCCAGTAATCTCATAAACATGTCCGGTGCACAAACGTTGGAGCTCACGGATTCCCTTTCACTGATCCTTCTTCGCTAGTCAGACCCTAGGCTCAGACCCCGACCCCAGGCCCAGCGGGTCTAGCAACCGTCTCCTCAAGCTACGTCGTCTCTCTTCATCCTCCTCGCGCCTTCTTCTCCAAGCCCGCGCAAACTAACAGCTTTCACACAGACAGAAAGAGTAACACCTATCCCAATTGTTTAGCAAATGAATACAAGTCCCGTTATCACTAATTATAACCCAAACACGCTGCTACAGAGAACATTACCTCATCAGTTAACATTACAGAGAAGCCATTTCATTATACACTACAGAGAAGCCATTTCATTATTAGCCTTAGCAAGTAACATGAAAGAAGAAACCCTTACACATATTATGTGTTGTACTTTTACTGGTATTCTATATGGGTTTTTTTTGACTTGTTTGTGTGAGAACTGGGCATCAAGGTGCAGTGTTCTGTTGGGAGGAGGCAGGGCTCGGGACTCTTATGTGATTGCGAACTTGTGTGTGCTTACAGTGTGTGGCTGTTTGTAATATATGTTTGCATCTTGACCCCCGTATAACGCTGTCTCGTTTGGCTGTATTCATGAGTTTTCATATACTGTATAGTTACATGACAATTAAACTTGAATTGAATTCACCATGATCCACAAGAAAATCCATAATGATGCTCCTCTGGATAAAGTCACATTTTGAAAGGTTTGCACTTAATAAAGGAGGTGCTTGTCAATTCGTTTCTTCTAAAATGAAGCAGAATAATTTAACTTCTGACCATAAGCCCTCACCTCTTGAATAAATAACAATCTCCTCCAACTGTAAATCAGATAACCCTCTGGCATATTAACTTTATTTCTCTTCCTATGGCTGCAGCCTGAACTGTTGAGTTTTTCCAGCATTTTCTGCTCTTTCGGACACCGAACGTCTGTATTTCCTTCTTCTCATTTTCAGTTAAGCTCTTTGCTCTTTATAGACAATTGCAATATATAAATTAAGAAGCACTTTGAATGCCCTGTCAGTTGTTGTCACTATATTCTTTTCTCTGTGTTCTTATTTTTCTGCGCCACTCGAGACTTTGCATGCACTGGCTGTATTTGACAAAAAAGTTAAGAAGTGGTAGGAAACTGTCTTTTGGGAAATTACTGAGAAAGTTACAACTTTGCATAAAGCAGAGACTTCAGTTAATACCAATCAATTCTTTACAAAAGCAATTCCCAGCTGTTCAAACCCAAGAAGTGCTGTTTGTGAAGAAAAGCTTATGCATACTTGCCTTTTAGTAAATGGGAAAGATTGTCGTTCTTTCTACAATCATTTCTGGATCAGGTGCTCTTCCTTTAATTAGTTAACCTATATTCCAGAATACTGAAGAGATTTAGACAAGTGATAAAAACTATATCAAGGTGTGGTAATTTTCCACTTTAATTTTAGGTCTGGCTCTCTGTGTCTCAAGACTAAGTAGAACTCCTACATTAAATCTGCAGAAGTCCAAAAATAGATCAAGGTTGAAATTTAAGCAGTTGGTTCAATTGTAATAATCTTCCATCTGCATTTTTAGAAAAGCTGTTTCATAAAACATTTTCATTCTTTGAACGTATTAGATTAATTCTGAGAAAGTGGCAGGTGCGTATGTGGCTTTTTGATGGCACGGTGAATCGATTGTGCCTTCTACTAGCAGAGGGCTTTCATTTTTGGAAGCAATCTTTTGAGTGCGCATGTGTTTTCTCTTGATGGGCCTGGTTCATTACTCTCATGCTGTAAGTTGCCCAGCGTGTATTGTTGCTAACATGATTCTAAAAACATTTAATCACATGACTCGGTTGTAGTTCTTGATCTGTGCATTTCTAACATTTGGCGACAAGATCAATGCAGATATGGTCCCTCTACTCCAAGCACCCAATTCATTTTGGGCTGCAGCTTTGGCAAAACTAACCACCGGAATGCGGCTGCAAATGGAAAAATACCTCTTTGGACTACTCCGAACTCCGCGCCAATTTAACACCAGCAGCAACGCTGGAAGAAGCAGTAAAACTCAAGCTGCCCTGGATGAACTTGAGACAACTCAGGCAGAAACGCTTTGATACTCTGCACCCATGGAATGAATCCGAATTAACAATGCGTTGGAGTCTTTGGACAACATTCGGGGGATGCAAGACAAAGTCTTTACAGTGTGCTTCAGGTTCTTGCAGCCATGGCAGAGCACTGACAAAAACGTAGATGATTTCATCACAAGACTGGCCCTAGTGGTGCAGGAATGCAGTGCAAAGCTATTCTCCAAACAAATTTGAAGAAGCAATACTTATCCAAGATTTGATTGTTGGAGTCCAAGCTGGGAGGACACAGGAGAGCCTTTGGTCTGAAAAGCATGGTTTGTCCTGAGACACGGCATGCTGTACAGCTTGCCAGGAGGCACTCAATTACATGGATTCAGTGCCACCTCCCACCCCCATCAGTACTGATTCAGAGAGTACTGGAGCGAGAACCCCTTCCAAAAACGTCAATGGTTGCTAGCAGAAACCGACTCACAGCTTATAGTCTCCACAGAGATCAAGTAAGCCTTCACAGAGATGCCATCACCATGGGGAAGCTCACGCCCAATAGTCTGATTGCAAGCATCAAAATGCTGTACTGTCAGAAGGTATGGTACCTCAAGAAAGTGTGCTTCACTAAGCAATGTGCCATGAGAAAAAGGTGGAATTCAATTTCACACAAGGAGATAGCTGGAGCGAATAACCGGGCACTATTTTCCAAACCAGCGACATGGGCCACCAACGCAAGCCTCCTTACTTGGTTGCACTCACAGTGGACAGCTTTCACCTTGGTAAGTGAGTTTGCTTCTGCCAGATCCCAAAATTATGACCACCAAACCTGGTGTTTTGCAGCTGCACAGGAGACAGCAGTGTCTTCGGCAGAAAGGGGTCACTAGGCAGACCTGTTTCACTTACCCGTACACATGGCCAGGGGATGGTCTGATTTGCTCTGCAGAAATTGGATTAAAATGATTCCGTTGGTGTTGTCCTGCATCAACCATATTGTAAGTGTAACCCTCACCCGGGGCTCATTTACAGATCTGGCCCGTTAGCTAACTCTGTTAACAGCCATGTGACTCAGCAGTGAGAATGCCACCTTTCATAAAAGATTTACATCTAGGGTCAGTATGATTTGGGGTTCAAACAAGCTGGAATGTCCTGATCTTCTGACTAAAGGAAGCTCAATTTGAGCGAATGCTGTGTCAATACTAGCCATACACTATTATTGGTAGCCCAGAAATGACAGATACACGAGCATAAAATTATAAAAATAGTATATTTACTAAATTTTCAACTTTTACAAACAGTTACAGAAAAAGAAAAGAAAGGTAAAGGGCCCATTACAGTTAAAACAGTCCAATGTGCACATGATTGTTGGAGCTCACACTGAAGTAGCTGGGGGTGTATCTCTTTACTCACTCACTGGACCCACGGTCTGCGTGAAAACACTCGCCACATTCCAAACTTCCCTTGAAGACCATCTCGAACTAACAGGCTCTCTCTGTGGAGTATTGGCCCTTCCTCCTTGGAGCCATTCACCTGCACAAAGCACTTCTTGCACGGGAACGCTCCTTCCAACGGTATTCTGCGCAAACTTCCCTTGTGCCCCGCTTCAAATCTCCTGCCAAAAGATCTCAAACCAGTCAACGATCCTTCAGAAAACTCTTTCCCACAGCCTTCTAGAACTTTCTCTCACATCCCACAATCCTGATTGGCTGACTCACATTCCTAAGTTGGACAACATGGTCCTTAGCTTAGCTAAAGCTAAAACACACTTTCCAGCATAGCACACAGCTTTTACAGAAAACCACTGATATAAACTATCTCACAGCATAGCAGCAGAAATCTTGACCAGAGCATTACAGAGGGAAACCCGCATTGAATTCTCTATCACCAAAGCACCAGTGGGTTTTCCAAGCAGTTTGGCAGCTAGGTTCAAGTTCAAGGAGAACTGCCAGTTGGAGTTTTATAAGGCTCACTCAGTGCCATATGTGGTGGGCCTAAAGGTAGAAGATAAACTGCTTCTAAAGGTAGAAGAGAAAGTAAACACAGAGCAGATTTCTTACAGCCAGCCATTCAGAAATTTACGGCAAGCAAGAGGCCATGAAACAAAAATACGAAATACACACTAGGCTGTGAATTTTCGGAGCCAGAAACAAAGTCTGCATGTTCATCTCACATGAAGAAAACTGGCTACTGACTGTCATTCAGCATTGTCACAGTCAAGATGAAGAACTTGAGCTAACCAACGGATGAATTGTTAAGCGATGTTTGAATCATCTACACTAATGAACTGATGGTTGGGCGGGGGGGATCCCAGAGAAGCTTCAGGAGATTCCTTTGCTGATGAAGCTAGCAGGAGTCAGAACACTGGGTCACTGTCAAGAGAGGGAAGGGAAATGCCCGAATAGTGGAGAGCACCCCTGTGGCCGTCCCCCTCAGCAACAAATATCTTGTTCTGGATGCTGCTGAGGGGGATGACCTGATGGGGGACGCCCACGGTGACCGGGTCTCTGGCACTGAGCCTGGCGCTGTTGTGCATGAGAGAAGGAGGGTGAAGAGAAATGCTGTAGTCGTGAGGGATTCCATAGTCAGGGGAACAGACAGGAGATTCTGTGAGCCTGACAGAGATACTCACATGGTGTGTTGCCTTCCAGGTGCCAGGGTATGGGATGTCTCGGATCCGGTCCTGAATATTCTAAAGGGGGAGGGTGAGCAGCCAGTTGTCTTGGTACATGTTGGTACCAATGACATAGATAGGACAAAGGAGGAGGTCCTGAAGAGAGATTTCCAGGAGTTAGGAAGGAAGCTGAGAAGCAGGACCTCCAGGGTAGTAATCTCGGGATTGCTACCTGTGCCACATGCTAGCGAGGGCAAGAGTAGTCGGATCAGGCAGATGAATGTCTGGCTGAGAGACTGGTGTAGGGGGCAGGACTTCAGATTCTTGGATAATTGGGATCTCATCTGGGGAAAGTATGACCTGTTCAAAAAGGACAGGTTACACCTGAACCCGAAGGGGACCAATATCCTGGTGGGAAAGTTTAGTAGAGCTGTTAGGGAGGGTTTAAACTAATTTGGCAGGGGGATGGGAACCGGAATGATAGAGCGGAGGAAGGGGAAAACAGAAATAAATCTAAGATAGTGAGCAGTAAAGATGTCAGGAAAGACAGGCAGGTGATGGGGCAAATGCGTAGCCATTGGGATGAGTTGCAGTGAAATCAAAGCAAAAAGTATCAAATACTGGTCTTAAGGTGTTGTACTTAAATGCACGCAGCATAAGAAATAAGGTGGATGATCTTGTTGTACAGCTACAGATTGGCAGGTATGATATTGTGGCCATCACTGAGACCTGGCTAAAGGATACATGTCTCTGGGAGCTGAACGTCCAAGGATACACGGTGTATCGGAAGGATAGGAAGGTAGGCAGAGGGGGAGGCATGGCTTTATTGGTAAGAAATGATATTAAATCATTAGAAAGAGGTGATATAGGATCGGAAGGTGCAGAATCTTTATGGGTTGAGCTAAGGAATAGCAGGGGTAAAAGGACCCTAATGGCAGTTATTTATAGGCCTCCAAACAGCTGCAGGGATGTGGACTACAAATTACAACTGGAAATAGAAAAGGCTCGTCACCAGGGCAGTGTTATGATAATTGTGGGGGATTTTAACATGCGAGTAGATTGGAAAAATCAGGTCGGCACTGGATCTCAAGAGAGAGAATTTGTAGAATGTCTGTGAGATGGTTTTTTAGAACAGCTTGTTGTTGAGCCCACTAGGGGATCGGCTGTACTAGATTGGGTATTGTGTAATGAACCGGAGGTGATTGGAGAGATTGAGGTGAAAGAACCCTTAGGAGGCAGTGATCATAACATGATTGAGTTCACTGTGAAATTAGAAAAAGAGAAGCCGAAATCTGATGTGTCGGTGTTTCAGTGGAGTAAAGGAAACTACAGTGGCATGAGAGAGGAACGTTGACTGGAAAGAGACACTGGCGGGAAAGACGGCAGAGCAGCAGTGGCTGGAGTTTATGCGAGAAATGAGGAATGTGCAAGACAGGTATATTCCAAAAAAGAAGAAATTTTCGAGTGGAAAAAGTTTGACACCGTGGTTGACAAGAGAAGTCAAAGCCAAAGTTAAAGCTAAGGAGAGGGCATACAAGGAAGCAAAAATTAGTGGGAAGACAGAGGATTGGGAAGTCTTTAAAACCTTACAAAAGGAAACCAAGAAGGTCATTAAGAGAGAAAAGATTAACTATGAAAGGAAACTAGCAAATAATATCAAAGAGGATAGTAAAAGTTTTTTCAAGTATATAAAGAGTAAAAGACAGGTGAGAGTAGATATAGGACCGATAGAAAATGATACTGGAGAAATTGTAGTTGGAGATAAGGAGATGGCAGAGGAACTGAACAAGTATTTTGCATCAGTCTTCACTGAGGAAGACAGCAGGATACCAGACACTCAAGGGTGGCAGAGAAGAGAAGTGTGCGCAGTCACAATTACAACAGAGAAAGTACTCAGGAAGCTGAATAGGCTAAAGGTCGATAAATCTCCTGGACCAGATGGAATGCACCCTCGTGTTCTGAAGGAAGTAGCTGTGGAGATTGCGGAGGCATTAGCGATGATCTTTTAAAAGTCGATAGATTCTGGCATGGTTCCGGAAGACTGGAAGATTGCAAATATCACTCCGCTATTTAAGAAGGGGGCAAGGAAGCAAAAAGGAAATTATAGACCTGTTAGCTTGACGTCGGTGGTTGGGAAGTTGTTGGAGTCGATTGTCAAGGATGAGGTTACAGAGTACCTGGAGGCATATGACAAGATAGGCAGAACTCAGCATGGATTCCTTAAAGGAAAATCCTGCCTGACAAACCTATTACAATTTTTTGAGGAAATTACCAGTAGGCTAGACAAGGGAGATGCAGTGGATGTTGTATATTTGGATTTTCAGAAGGCCTTTGACAAGATGCCACACATGAAGCTACTTAACAAAATAAGAGCCCATGGAATTACAGGAAAGTTACATACATGGATAGAGCGTTGGCTGATTGGCAGGAAACAGAGAGTGGGAATAAATGGATCCTATTCTGGTTGGCTACCGGTTACCAGTGGTGTTCCACAGGGATCAGTGTTGGGGCTGCTTCTTTTTACATTGTACACCAACGATTTGGATTATGGAATAGATGGCTTTGTGGCTAAGTTTGCTGACGATACGAAGATAGGTGGAGGGGCCGGTAGTGCTGAGGAAATGGAGAGTCTGCAGAGAGATTTGGATAGATTGGAAGAATGGACAGAGAAGTGGCAAATGAAGTACAATGTTGGAAAGTGTATGGTTATGCACTTTGGCAGAAAAAATAAACGGGCAGACTATTATTTAAATGGGGAAAGAATTCAAAGTTCTGAGATGCAACGGGACTTGGGAGTCCTCGTACAGGATTCCCTTAAAGTTAACCTCCAGGTTGAGTCAGTAGTGAAGAAGGCGAATGCAATGTTGGCATTCATTTCTAGAGGAATAGAGTATAGGAGCAGGGATGTAATATTGAGGCTCTAAAAGGCGCTGGTGAGACCTCACTTGGAGTACTGTGGGCAGTTTTGGTCTCCTTATTTAAGAAAGGATGTGCTGGCGTTGGAGAGGGTACAGAGAAGATTCACTAGAATGATTCCGGGAATGAGAGGGTTAACATATGAGGAACGTTTGTCCGCTCTTGGCCTGTATTCCTTGGAGTTTAGAAGAATGAGGGGAGATCTCATAGAAACATTTCGAATGTTAAAAGGCATGGACATAGTGGATGTGGCAAAGTTTGTTTCCCATGATGGGGGAGTCTAGTACGAGAGGGCATGACTTCAGGATTGAAGGGCGCCCTTTCAGAACAGAAATGCGAAAAATTTTTTTTAGTCAGAGGGTGGTGAATCTATGGAATTTGTTGCCACGGGCAGCAGTGGAGGCCAAGTCATTGGGTGTATTTAAGGCAGAGATTGATAGGTATCTGAGTAGCCAGGGCATCAAAGGTTATGGTGAGAAGGCGGGGCAGTGGGACTAAATAGGATAAAATGGATCAGCTCATGATAAAATGGCGGAGCAGACTCGATGGGTCGAATGGCCTACTTCTGCTCCTTTGTCTTATGGTCTTATGGTCTTATGGTCCCAGCAGATGAACCAATGGACGCTTCCTCAAGGGACAAGGAGATTCACTGTCCACTGCTCTTGATATCAGTTAACTAGATGGGCACAGAGTGAGAAGCTGCTCAACTCTGGTGTTTGTGTTTTTATGTGTGTACATAATAAAGAACCGCAGTTCCCAGTGGGCAACTGGAAGTGACATTGGCAAGCTGGTCGCGTTCGCTCATGTCAAGCTGCAAGCCATTACCTGTAACTAAATATGTGATAGCGTTTTTGCCCACACTGTTTGTCTTTATTAAGAACAAATATATTGTGGTGTCAGAAGTCGGTGTGAGGTCTGAACGTGGAGCGTAAATGTATCGTGAGGGATTAAGAAAGAGATGCTAGGTTCTGACAAAGCAAAGTTGCTGGACAGACGGCAACATTGGGTCCTGAAGCTGCCTTTGTTCACCAAATTCACCAAGACAGATTCAGGTGAGAGCCCGAAATATCAGTCATGAATATACTAAGCCCTCCCGCACCTATGCAGTTTAACAGCAATCCATCGGACAGCTGGAAGTGCTTCAAAGAGCGATTCAAAATATACATATAGCAACAAGCAGAGCGGGAGGGGCTGCTGAGTATTTGAAAACATCTATCTTTCTACATGTGTTTGGCAAAGATGCTTTGGACATCTTCAACAGCTTTCAAATTGATGAGACAGCCTTGACATTGGACACTGATGACAAAATTTGAGGAGTATTTTTTCCCATGTAAAAACATCACGTTTGAAATATACAAGTTCTTTTCCTGTGACCAAAAATAAGGTGCTAGCCTTGACTTAGCTGAGCTTCACACACTGAGTCAGTCCTGTCAGTTTGGAGATTTGAGAGACTTACTAGTTAGAGCCAAGATAGTCTGCAGGATCCCAGATAATGGCCTGCATGCTGTGAAAACAGAGGGACAGAGCACAAAGCAACAGTGAAGTAAGAGAGGCTCAAACAGCAAATGTGGAGGGAGGCACATTCAAAAGATGTGTCCTGCTTGTGGAAAATCCTGCTATAACTGTGGGAAGAGGAATCACTTAGCAAATTGCTGCAGTGGTGGGGCTACCAAGAGAAAGGCGCATGTGGTTGCTGAGGAAATGGTGGAAGTCTTAGTGGATTCTTTACAGATTGCTAGAGCTGGTAAAACAGAACGGATTGTTTCAGTGACTGTGAATGAGACTGTAATTCCATTCAAGCTTGGTATCGGAACCTAGGTGAATCTGCTGTCCATGTATGGTTTTAAGACTCTCAAAATAAAGGGCAAGGTTTATCTAGTGAAGTTAAATATGACATGCTATACTGGGGAGAATGTACCAGTAAAAGATTGCTGTATAGTAACCTGCAAGCATAAGGGGCACAGCTGCTGATCGTAGAAAAGCCAGTACAACCATTAGGTCTGAGTGCATGCAAAAACCTTAAACTGGTGAAAAGAGTTTTCATAGCGGCTCTATAGTCCAAAAATGACAACACTTCACTTATGGAAGAGTACCCAGATATCTCTGAGGGGCTCAGATGCTTATCTGGTGTACACAAAATTTATGTAGATGAGACAGTGGCTTCTGTTATCCATGCATGCAGGAAAGTTCCATATGCATTTAAAGACAAACTCAAACAAGAACTAGCATTCATGCCATACAGAAAATTGAAGAACCAACAGATTGAGTGAGCTCACTGGCAATTGTGCATTGGCTACAGGATGAGTCGCAATGTAAAAGGTGGACAAAATCAAAAAGTGTTGACACAGGACCGAGGGTGTTACATTTGACAGCACAGTATATGGAATGAGGTCGATGAACAAATTAGCAGGCTAGTTGTTGTAGGCATCACTGAATCATTGCTGAAAGAAGATTATAGCCAGCAGCTTAATGTCCAAGGATACACATTGTATTGAAAGGAACTGCAAGGTTAAAAAGACCCTGATGGGAGTTATATACAGACCCCCAAACATTAGTATGGAAATGATCTGCAAATTTCAATGGGAGATAGAAAATGCATGCCTTACAATAGTCATGGGGAATTTCAATACGCAGGTAGATTGGGAAAATCAGGTTGGAGCTGGATTCCTGGAGGGTAAATTTCTAGAGTGCCTACAAGATAGCATTTTAGAGCAGCTCATGGTTGAGCCCTCTAGGGGATCAGCTATTCTGGATTGGGTGTTGTGCATTGAACCAGAATTCATCAGAGAATTTAAGATAAAAGAACCCTTAGGGGTAAGTTATCATAATAAGATTGAATTCTCTTTGAAATTTGAGAAGGAGAAGCTAAAGTCAGATGTACCGGTATTACATGGGAGTTGACCAGAATTAATCGGAAAAGAACACTGGCAGGGATTTCGGCACAGCAGCAATGGCTGGAATTTCTGGAAGGCACAGGATATATACATCCCAAAGAGGAAGAAGTATTTTAAAAGAAAGATGAAACAACTGTCACTAGCAAAAGAATCAAAGCCAACATAAAAGCCATAGATAGGGCATATAATAGAGCAAAAATTAGTGGAAAGTTAGGGGAGTGGGAAGCTTTCATATATCAACAGAAAACAACTAAAAAAGTCATCAAGAAGATAAAGATGGAATACAAAAGTAAGTTAGCCAATAATATTAAGGAGGATACCAAACATTTCTTCAGATACGTAAAGTGTAAAAGAGAGGCAAGAGTGGATATCAGTCTGTAGGAAAACAATGCTGGACAGGCAGTAACTGTGGACAAGGAAATGGCAGACGAACTGAATAAGTATTTTGCATCATTCTTCACTGTGCAAGACATTTGCAGTACGGTGGAAGTTCCAGGTGTCGGCGGTCAAGAAATGTATGGAGTTAGCATTACTAGATGGAAGGTTCTTAGGAAACTGAACAGTTTGAGGGTAGGTAAGTCACCTGGACTAGATGGTGTACACCCTAGGGTTCTGAAAAAGGTAGCTGAAGAGATTGTGCAGGTATTAGTAATGATCTTTCAAGAAACACTAGAGTCTAGAAGACTGGAAAACTGCAAATGTCATTCCACCCTTCATGAAGGGAGAGAGGCAGAAGAAAGGAAACTATAGGCCAGTGAGTCTAACCTCAGTGGTTGGGAAGATGTTGGTGTCGATTATCAAGGATGATAATCATATACTTGGAGGAACATGATAAAGTAGGCTCTAGTCAGCATAGTTTCCTTAAGGGAAAATCTTGCCCGACAAATCTGTTGGAATATTTTAAAGAAACAACAAGCAGGATAGATGAAGGAGAATCAGTTGATGTTGTGTACTTGGATTTTCAGAAGGCCTTTGACAAAATGCCACATATGATACTGCTTAACAAGCTATGAACCCATGTTATTATAGGAAAGCATGGTTAAAGATGTGGTTGATTGGCAGAAGTCAAAGAGTAGGAATAAAGAGAGCCTTTTCTGCTTGGCTGCTGGTGATTAGTGGTATTCTATACCGTTCTGCGTTGGGATCAACTCTTTTTACACGATATCTCAATGATTTGGATGATGGAATTGATGGCTTTGTTGCAAAGTTTGCAGATGGTATGAAGATAGGTGGAGCAGCAGTTAGTTTTGAGGAAGTAGAGAAGCTACAGAAGGACTTAAACAGATTAGGAGAACGGACAAAGGAATGGCAGATGGAGTACAGTGTCAGGAAGTGTATGATCATCAACTTTGGTAGAAGAAATAAAAAGACCGATTATTTTCTAAATGGAGAGAAAATACTAAAAAAACAAAGGAGCGAAGGGACATGGAAGTCCTTGTGCAGGATTCCCTACAGGTTAATTTGCTGGTTGAGCCTGTGGTAAGGAAAGAAAATACAATGTTAGAATTCATTTCAAGAAGACTAGAATATAAAAACAAGGATGTAGTGTTAAGACTTTATAAAATACTAGTGAGCCCTTACTTGGAGTATCGTGAGTATTTGTGCCCCTTATCTTTGAAGGATGTATTGAAACTGAAGAGGGTTCAAAGGAGCTTCAGAAAAATGATTCCAGGATCGAATGGCTTGTTATATGAAGAGCGTTGGATGACTCTGGGCCTGTATTCGTTGGAATTCAGAAGAGTGAGGGGTGACCTCATTAAAACCTATCGAATGGTGAAAAGCCTTGAGAGAGTGGATGTGGAGAGTATGATTCCTGTAGTGGGAGAGCCTAAGACCAGGAGGAAGTTTAGCCTCAGTATAGCGGGGAGTCCTTTTAGAATGGAGATGATGAGGGGTTTCTTTAGCCAGAGGGTGTTGAATGTGTGGAATTATTTGCCACAGGCAGCTGTGGAGGCCAAGTATTTATGTATATTTAAGGCAGAGGTTGATAGATTCTTGATTGGGCAAGGCATGAAGGGACATGGGGAGAAGGTAGGAGACTGGGGCTGAGAGGAGAATTGGATCATCCAAAATGAAATGGTGGAACAGACTCAATGAGCCAAATGGCCAAATTCTGCTCCTATCTCTTATGGTCTTATGATCTCAAAAGGAAATTGGCCCTTTGTGGATAGGTCTAGACCCAAAAGATTAAGAGAGAGCATTTTAAATTGCCAACACAAGAGGAGATCATGTTCCAGCTTGCAGGTCCCAAGTGATTTTGCTAATTCGACACTTCATCTGAGCTTAGCAGATGAAGCTTGATGGGGCAAATTCAAGACTGTGTTCTTTTAGCACACCAGAGGGAAGACATCCTCAGTTTCCATATAGGTCCTCTCCCCACAAGAAGTCTACCATAAAACCATCCACATGATCTTTGAGGGCATGCCTGGTGTTGAGACCATGAACAATGACATTATCGTCTGGGGGCCCACCAAGGAAAAGCATAACGCACAACTGAGGCAGGTGCTTGACGTGACACAGAATGTTAATTTGAAGGTAAATAAAGCGGAATGAGAGTTTGGTGTTAAGACACTGACTTTCATAGGAGATGTCATTTCGAAAGAGGGAGTGATGCCTGACACAAAAAAGACGTCAGCTATTGAGAACATGGAAAGGCCCCAAAACAAAGAAGAGTTGAGATGCTTCCTGGGGTTGTTAACTTACCTGGCTAAATTCATCCCTTGACTATCCACAGTGTCAGCACATCTAAGTTCACAGAGGGTTTCCGGGGGCTGAAAAGAATCTGAACTGAAGAGCCCGTGTTGATGTTTTATGCTGCAGAAAGATGTACTAGGATCTTGGCCGCGGCACCCTGGTATGGCCTTGGAGCAGTACTACTGCAGCAGCATGATGACACATGACAAACTGATGCCTATGTATCAAGGGTTTTAACAAGTGCAGAAGCCAACTTTGCACAGATAGAGAAAGAGCTTCTTGCCTGCACATACGCATGTGAAAGGTTCCATCAGTACATCTGTGGACAAGCTTTTGAAATGAACACAGACCATAAACCACAGTTCTCAAATTTGTCCAAACCACTGAATGACTCTTCCATGAAGATACAGCATATTTTGATAAGACTGCAGAAATATGATGTCAAGATGATCTACATATCAGGAAAGTATATGTTTGCTGCTGATGTGCTGTCTCAAGCAGTCAGCAAGAAAGTAAAGATTGACCAAGAGGTTAATGCAGATACACAGGCCTATGTTGACATGATTGTCACCTCCATTCAAGTATCTCCTGATAGAACAGAGAAGATTACGACTGTAGCAGGGACAGATGAAGCAATGGAAGTACTCAAAGAGACAATACAGAAAGGATGGCCAGCACCTAAGAATGATTGTCCAATGTGTATTTAGTATTTTGGGCATGCAGAGCTGAACTGTCACTAGTGGAAGTTATGGTCTTCAAAGGGAACTGGTTTCTGCTCTCAAACCTCACTCTAAAGTCAAAAGAGAGACACTACAAGTTGTATTTTCCAGAGACCAGCATCTTTAGTTGCTACCAGAAGCATACTGAAATTTGAAGTTTGTTGAGGAACCTTTACTGTTGATAACATACATTAGATGTCATCAACAGTGAATATTTTTCATCTCTTCGTTTGCATTCTGTTCCCTGTTTCTGCAATTGTTTGCTGAGAACTTGGGCTTTTGCCCATGCTGGCATGAACTCTTCCAGATGTGGGGTTAGGCTGTGGTTTGTTTTGATTGCCTCATTCAGAATTTTGGATCGAAGTATTTTTTAGCTATCTATTTGGCCTGTCTCACTCACAAGAATGGGTTTACAATGCCGGTAGATCTAATAACTTTGGATATTACCCCCTCTGGTCCACCTTTTGCAGTTTCTTTTCAAGCTTCCTCTTCAGATCAAATGGAGAGTTTATAATGGGTTTTGCCCAACCAAATACTCTACATATATGTATCGTTCCAAAATCCAGTCATTTTTCAGAGATGGATATTCTAGATTTGATATTGGTCTTTTCATTTCCAGTCCTCATTTCTGTTCATATGTTTTTGTTTCCAATCTGCATATTTTCCAATTGCTGAGTTTGGAGCTGAGTTGGCAAACTGATCCATGTTTTGGGCATTTTTTCCTCTCTGTGAATTTGCCTAGTCTGCCTAAGAGCCTTCCTCAGCCTGGTTCTCATTCTGTTGTGCTTTAGCATCGTGTCAGTTGCCAGGAGGTTGGTATTTTCATCTTTCTACAGGTCAGCTTCTGTTCCCTAGCCACATCCATAGCTCATGCTACAGTAAGTTTCATGTTTTTGATCAAAACTCTCTGCAAATGAATGGGAGTCACTCATTTTCCATCTAGATCCATCAATTTTCATTTTATGCTTTTACTTCTAAGTTGTTGGGGTTTACTTGTTTCTTGTTTACTTTAGAATTCGATTCCTCTTAAGCAGTTTTGTCTCCAGGTGCGTGTTAAGCTTTTCATAGACCTCAACAGGAATTTTATTCTAAGTGTCATTTATTTCACAGTTGTTGAAAAGATCAAATTGCTTTGTTCCTGACCTCATAAGGATATTGCTGACCTTTTGTTTGTCACTCATGCCTTCCAGGGAAAGTACTGATTGTCGGTTAACCCTTCTCAGATTTTACGAATGCTGCCACAACGTCATTAACTTCCCATTTTGTCCTGTGCTGGAACTATGGAGATATCACAGCATCCAACCGCACACAGTACCTCTATCACATGTCCTGATTGAGTTTGTGATGGAATTCTTATGAATTCCTGCTAAGGTGAGGAACTTTGTTATGCTGTACTACAACGATTTCCAGATGAGGTTTTCCACTCAGCAATTTACAACTAGGTGGCAGAGCTTGGATGTTGGAATCCCAATGGGATGTGTGAGTTAACCCATCCTTTTTGTGTTAGCCATGGAGGTCATTGTGAGGGCTGCAGAATCAGTGGGACCAGGTGTCGCACTTGATGGCGGAGGGGAGTTACCACCAATACGAGCATTCATGGACGATCTCACCTTTTTGGGTCTTAGCACAGAGGCAGTGGAAAATGTACTATTTAGACTCGAGGAGTTAATGGATTGGGGAAGAATCAAGTTCAAGACCAAGAAGTCAAGGAGCCTTGTTCTTAGGAGAGGAAAGCTGGTTGCCTTTCATTTCACCCTTTGTGGAGAGGAGATTCTATCCATTCAGGACCAACCAGTTAAGAGCCTCAGGCGATGGTACACAGAGGAGCTGAGAGACACCAGGAGGGTTCAAGAGACAGGAGAACAGATTAGCAGAGGTCTGATGTCTGTTGACAAGTGTGGCTTGTCTGCCAACTTGAAGTTGTGATGCTTGCAGTATGGACTGATGCCATGGATAACGTGGCCACTAACTGTCTATGAAGTGGCAATGTCCCATGTTGAGGCAACGGAACGGAAGATCAACAAGTATGTGAAGAAGTGGCTTTGAGAACCAAGCAGCCTCACCAATGTTGCAATTCACAGTAGCCAGACAAAGCTTACCATCCCAGTGCAATCTCTTGTTGAAGAGGTCAAGGTAACCAACGTAAGATCATTCTTGATGCTTCGAGACTCAAAAGACCCTGCCATCAAGAACACCCAGTCGGATGTGAGATCAGGCAGAAAGTAGTCAACCCATGTAGCAGTTGATGAGGCAGACTCTAGATTGAAGCACAAGGAAACAGTTGGGGCTATCCAGCTAGGCTGCCAGGGACTTGGATGGACAACCCACAAGTGGTGGTCATCTTTTACAGGTAAGGAACACCGTGAGCTTGTAACACAAGAAATACAAGAGGTAGAAGAGGAGAATAGGTTAGCTAAAACAGCTGGCCTGGCCAAACAAGGGGCTTGGACCCGGTGGGAAAGTGTTGAACAATGATATCTAACTTGGAATGTTCTATGGCAGATGGAACCACTCTGCATTTCTTTACTATGCAGAGCAGTGTACGATCTGCTCCCAACACCAGCCAACCTCAGCACCTGGTATGAAGATAAGACAGACAGGTGTGCTGCTTGTGGCAAGAAGGGAACACTTCAGCATATCTTGAGTGCATGCAGAGTCAATCTTCCAGCGACATGTACACTTGGAGACATAACAACGTTTTCAAAGTTGTAACAGAAGTGGTTGAGCAGAGAGTACTGCAGCACAACTTATCTCATGCCCCATGCTGCACAGAACATCGCATATCATTTGTGAAAGAAGGCTCCAAGTCAAGGGTGTACAGCACAGGCTCACAATCAAGCATACTTTCTTCAACCAATGATTGGTGTGTTAAGGCCAACCTGGATGGGAAAGGCAGTTTCCCAGAGCAAATAGCTTTCACCACATTGTGTCCAGATATAATCGTATGGTCTGACACCAGTAGAGAAGTGGTTATTGGTGAACTCACAGTCCCCTGGGAAGACAACATCAATGAAGCCCATGAGCACAAGTTAAACCAAGTATGCAGAATTAAGATCAGAGTGCAGAGACAGAGGGTGGAAGGTCTCATGCTATCCATTCAAAGTAGGCTGCCGTGGGTTTATTGCGTTCTTTCCAGAAGTGGCTGTGTGACCTTGGCTTCACCAGAAGAGAGATCAAGCCAACCAGTAGGGCTGTAGCTGAGGCAGCAGAGACAGGATCAGCATGGGTGTGGACCAAGTATGTCCAGAGGGGCAGATAGTCAGACAGTGTATACATATCTTTTGCAAACCCTTCAGTAGTTGCATAGACACCTGAAGAGCAGACTATCTGTTGGATGGAAGCGGCCAACAACTCTGATAGAGACAGATACCAAGTTTTTAAGCTCACCAGTGGTAGGTGGTGCTTTAGCACTGCTCGAGGGAGTCTTGATCATAAGCAGGCCGAATCTCCTGAAGACAGGTGGCAGATCAACTGGTGATCCCACTGGTGATAGCACAGGACAGTTAACATCTTAGTCCACGTGTATTTTCAATTCCAGAATCTTTTTGCTTTACTTACTTGACTGCTCTCAGCATGCCATGTATTGTTTTCAGAACACTAGTTGTTAATAAGATCTGTAGCTCAGCAACCTGCTTATTCTTAAGTCTGAGTACAGCAATGTAAATTCCATACATAAAAATATATTACATCAGTAAGTGAAGCAGTACAAGAACAAAATAATATAAATAGAGTACACCTGATAACATAGCTCATTAATTTTACATTCATATAAAATTTGCAATAATATTTGATGGCTTTGGACCTGTATTCACTGGAGTTTAGAATAACGAAGGCAGATCTCAATGAAAGCTATCAAATATTGAAAGACCAAGATAGAGTGGACATGGAGAGGATGTTTCCTATAGTGTCTGAGCCTAGGACCATAGGGCACAACCTCAGAATAGAAGGACATCCCTTTAGAACAGAGATGAGGAGGAATTTCTTTCGCCAGTGAGTGGTGAATCTGTGGAATTTATTGCTACAGACAACTGTGGAGGCAAAATCATTTCGGTCTATTTAAAGTGGATGGTTTTAGGTTCTTGATTAGTAAGGGGATCAAAGCTTACAGGGAGAAGGCCGAAAAATGGGGTTGAGAAGAATAATAAACCAGCCAAGATGGAATGACAGAGTAGACTCAATCAGCCTAATGGCCTAATTCTGTGCATATATTTTATCATCTTCATTATAGCATGTATCTTGTCTATTTTATGTTGTGCTTAAAAAGGATATCAATTGTCTGCTAGATACTGAAAAACAGGTTACATCCAGTGGTAGAAATTTGACCATGGTATTTCATCAAAATGCCAATACCTTCACATTGTCGTTGTCCTACTTAATACTTACATATGTTTTGAACAATATTTTTGCCAGTTGTATCTCACAGAGCCCACAGTTGAACTTAGTCAGCAGGCACGTATCCACAATGCATGCCATTTGTCTGGTTTGCACTGCAGCTGGTGACTTGGTCAGCTTAGAAACCCCAAGGTGGCTGAACGCTTTGTTCAGTCTGGAGGTGAATTTGAAAGCCACACCGATGTGGCAGGTTGAATCCAGAAAGTGTACACTTGGACTCACGACAAGGAATAGCTTTCTGACAGATCTTATTACCAGTGGATCTCCTTGGTGACTGTCAGGCCTGCACATTCAGGCTCCTCCCAGTCTCCATCCGGCTAACAGCAGTCACCTGCCATTCATTTCCAACTCATCACCTGCAGGCTATTTAAACTCAGCTCTTATCCACTATCCTTGATCACTCATATGAACCTGCCAGACTCAACCAGTTGCTCCTAGCCGTCAGTTACCTTGTTTCTTTGTCATGTTAAGTATTTCTTCTCTCTTGTTTTGTGGCCACTTGCGGCTTGTTATTTGCAATTTATAAGTAAAATATCATTTACCGCTAAATTGTCTCCATTGCTCAGGTTTTGAGTCAAGACTCCTCTACATCTCCTGACAGGATGGGTGAACAGATGATTGACCCAGCAGAGTACGCTCGTCTAAAGGAAGTCATCCATCAACAGAAACACACGACCCTGAAACAGCAGTTCTATATTTTGTAACTTCTAAATATTAAACTAATTCAAAGGAAGACATGACAGCCCAAAAATATGGGGGTAACTGCAAGTTTACTTAAAAGAGGCAAGCACGTATTATGTGGCAGCATGATGATGTATGGAATTAATGTATTTTTACATATAACTTGTAATTAACTATTTAATCAAAGAATACTTAATCAAGCAATATATATATACAAGATTACGAAACGTTATTGAAGTATTAAATACAGAACGCTCCTCCCAGCTTAGTTAAAATCTCCAACTCAATGTAGAATGCATTTCAACTATATACACAGTATAAAATTTTAAATTGCCCCCATCCGGGCTGAAAGATTTCATCACTGTGGAGGCTTGTAGGTTAATTCTTTCCTGGCAAGGGAGGTCACCCTGCTTGGCCGGTGAGACTTGAGGCTATGGTTCTGAGGTCTCCTCTGTGGTGGTTGTAGGAGTTGACTCTGAGACTGCAGAAAGTGGTTCAAACAGCTTTCATCTCCTTATCTCCCACTAGATCTAGTTCAATCACTTTCTTTTTCATTCTAACATTCCTCTTTTCACACCATTCTCTGACCATTCACATTCTTTTCCACCCATCTCTTTCCTCCTTTTCTTCTATTTTGTGCATCTTGATCTTAGGAAGGCCCACTTAGTTCCCTGAAGTACTCTCTTAATAATCCTTCTATTGCTCTCTTTTCAATCTAATCTCTACTCTTGATTTCTTCATCCACAAGATCATCTGACAAATCCTCTGTTTTTGTATCTCCATTGACTCCTTTCTTTTTGGCCTTCCATTCATTTAACTAGGCTTTGGTCTTTGCATTTACTTTTACAAGCAACTTTTTGTCTCCCACTTGAAGTTCATACAATAACCTTAATGCACACAGAGTAGATTCTGGTTCTTTATACTCACAAAAGCCGAATGCTTGTAACTTTCCTGAGGGTACTTGAACTCTCTTTCGGCTTAAGGCGTAGGTCACATTTCGCAAGTAACTGCCTTCAGAGACTTTCTTAGATATGCTGCTTACAAGAACTATTGTAGTCAGACCACTGCTTTCATCACTTTCACAATTCCTCTGAGCAACATGCTCCTTCCTTGGTCCAATCTGCTTTCCAACCAGAGCCACAGAAGTTGGCCCTAAAGCCTGTTTGTCCTCTGTTGGGCAGTGGTTCATGGCGTCCGGCATGGAGACTGTTGTGGCATCATCCAGTACCTTTCTTAGTTTGCTTTCAGTTGTCTTTATTGTAGGGGATGTGGCATGCAAATGCTGGATGGATCACCAATCAAGTTGTAGTTGTCTCAGCTAATCAAGTCCCCACAATGCTGGTCCTCCAGTTTTTACCATATAGTTTGGCTTGCTGGTTGTTGTATTTCACTGCCACAAATGTCATTCCCAAAGGAGTTATCTTTTCTCCAGTATACGTACTTGGTAGAATATCTGCAGACTTCAGTTTGGTAGTTTTGAAATGCCGTTCAAATTCATTTTGCGGAATGACTGAAACAGCTGAGCCAGTGTCCAATTCCATTTTAATTAATTTGCTGCTCACTTCTGGTGTAAGCTACATTTCTTGTCTATTGTTAGATTTCACAATGTAAATCTACGACTACTCAGTCCTGTGTCATTCTCATCGTTATCAGATGTTTCATCAACAGCATGCAGGTTAGTGCTCTGTTTGAAACTGCAACTTAACTTTTTAGTATTTTGTCTTCCCTGTGCGATCCATTTATTTTTGTCTGCCCAGCATATTTTCTGTACCTGTCCTACATTGTTGCATTTTCTGCAAGTTTCGTCTTTAAATCTGCATTTGTCCGGCGTACATGAGCCCCTGCCACAATGGCAACACAATTTGTTCACCAGGCTGGTTTCTGTTTCGACAATGCAATCTTGTTCATGCTCACTTTAATTCCTGACTGAAACTCAATTGCATCTCTATTTGCGGTTGCCATTGTAACAGCGATTTCAACTGCTGTTTTAAGTGTAAACTGTGCTTCAGTAAGAGCTGTTTTTGAATGTTTTCTTGTAAGATTCCACAAACTAAATGATTTCTAAATGATGTATATCATTAAACCCATTACCAAACTTACGATGCTCAGACAGTCTTTTCAAATCAGGCACGCACGCTGAGGTGGACTCTCCTTCCTTTTCAGATTCCACTTCTCACAAGTGTGTTCTGCAATCAACAATGACTTTTGTTCCAAATGTTCCTGCATGGGGTCAATAATAGCAGCACATCTAATTTCTGGTCTTTTAGTTGGATCAACCAAACTGTATGGCTTTAAACCTAATGCATTAGCAAAATTGGCACTCGTTTCTCATTGGTTATCTCATTTTCTTCAAAATACTGTTCTGATAGTTCAGTATATTTGAGCCAATTACCCATTGTGTTATCAAACTTGTCAACCTCTCTGATGTAGCCAGCCATTTCTGCTTTTTTAATGATTATTATTACCTGGTACTCACTCTTTATGAAGTCTGAATTCTTCTGTTTACAGCTTCTCTTTCCCTTTTGAAGAACATGTGCTGATCTGTTTTGCCATTCCTCACTGTGTTCCTTTTAGTTTGAGCATCTCATTGCAATTAACAAAATATTAAACTAATTCAAAGGATGACACAAGAGTCCAAAAATGCAGGTGTAACTTCAAGTTTACTTTAAGCGAGATGCACACGTATCACATGGTAACATGATGATGTATTAAATTAATGTAATACACAACAAGCAAGAAACAATTGATCATCTGCTCGCCACTCTCAGCCAACTGTTCATCTGGATACAGCAATCTCTTGCCAGTCAACCTCCTTGCTCTGAGCTCTGGATTCCAGTGCACAAAAATTTCAACAGATCCTCAACCCGAAGCTGCAACTTCCTGTCCTAGTGCACCTTACATTTCAAGCTCTAGCCACCTCTGTATGTTATGGACCGAGTCAAGATTGCCTTTATCGTTTCTCTTTTGACTGGGTGAGTTCTAATCTGTGCTGCTGCTAAATGGATTAATAAATCCCCCATCTGCAACCAATATGAAGATTTTACCGTTGAAATGTGCCAGGTTTTCTCGAATCCAGGAGGCAGTGGATTGGTTACTTCACCTGCATCAGGGCTTATGCTTGGAGCCGGATTACACTGTTGAATTCAGGAACCTCACAGCAGAATGCAGCTGAAATACGGAAACACTACTGGTCCATTACCATTCTGAAAACTGGCAGAAAACTGCCCAGCGGATTATCGGCACCCAATTGCCCACCATTGAGAACATCTACCATAAATGCTGCCTGGGCAGGGCGAAAAGCATTATCAAGGATGCATCTCACGCTAACCATGGACTTTTTACTCTCCTCCCATCCGGTAGGTGCTACAGTAGCCTCCGCTCCCACACCAGCAGGAACAGGAAGAGCTTCTTCGCTGAGGCTGTGACACTGCTGAAGCTCTCATCACAGCGCTAAGCAGTATTGCACCCGTATTGTACTGTCTCTGTACTTTTATATTTGTATGCTGTAGCACTTTTTTTATTCGCAGTTATTTTGTAAATAACACTATTCTTTGCATTTCTGGTCAGATGCTAAATGCATTTCATTGGCTTTGTATCTGTACTCGGCATAATGAAAATAAAGTTGAATCTAATCTAATCTAATCTAATTCTGGCCTCTCGGAGAGCTTAAAAGATCCCAGTTCCGCTCCCGGAACCATTTCAGGCTCCAGGACTCTCAACTGTAATGCCTCCAGAACCCATGCTGTTAGTAGAGCTTCTGTAAGTCACCTCACCTCAAGAGCGTGAGCCAGATGGGGAAACAACTTGTCAGCTTATTGCAGACCTATCGATCACTCACATATCAAATGCCCACCGCATACAGGAAAATGGCACCACCAAGTAGAGAGGAATGGCCTTCCATCTAGTGGGCTCCGTCTGGACTCTTGTTCCAACACCATAGCCAACTCACTCTCTCTGTCCTCTTCCACGTCCTGCGGGCTCTCGGCACACAGGAGGCTCTGGATTCTAGCGCAGCAGGCAACTTTCTGAACCAGACTCTGTGTGTGCAGCTTGGACTCTGTACTGACTATTGACGGACCTTCTTTGGAGTCTGGGATAGTGATAACATGGACAGAGCCTGTCCAAATCCGCATTGTAAAGCACCGCGAGTCCATCCAACTGCTCCGTATCGACTCACCCAACACTCCTCTCATCTTGGCTTATCCCTGGCTCTAAACACTCTCATTTCACCTGATTATTTGATTCACTATTGAGTTCAAAGGTTCAAAGGTACAATTTAATGTCAGAGAAATGTATACAATACACAATTTGAAATGCTTTTTCTTCACAAGCATCCATGAAAACAGAAGAGTGCCCCAAAGATTGAATGACAGTTAAATGTTAGAACCCCGAAGTCCCACCCCCTCCCTCACGTAAGCAACAGCGAGCCACAATCCCCCCTCTGCCCACCGGCAAAAAACAACCAGCAAAGACACGGACTTGCAGTTACCCCAAAGACTTTGTGTTTCACCCAGTATTTGACATACCACAGGTTGTCCCTCTCCCTAATAAGGGTAAAAGAGGTGTCTCCATTTTTCCCAGCGAGCAGGGAGACATAACAATCAACTCGGTGGTTTACAATGTTAAAAATCCACCATGTCGCTTTTTTCGAGCTCTATAGCAAAAGTCTGGACACACAGGTGCAGATATTCTGACTCCCCTGATGACTTATGGGTCTCCTGTTGTGACACCGACCCTTGATCCACCCATCTCCAGAGCCCCGAGATCCCAGACTTCCAAATATGAGCTGGACTCTTAGGCCAAGCCTTTGGCATGCCGAACAACAATGGCCAGTTGTGGAATCCCGAGAGTTGGTCCCATTCCCGCAAGGAACCTTTGGGGACCCACTTGCCTGCAACCACAGTTGACTTCACCCGTAAATCCATGGAGATGAAGGAAACTCTCAACCTTACCCAACCTTCACAGGAATACTATGATGGAGCCATCATCTTCAGTAAAGTGCAAGCCAGCAACCTGCTGCCTCGTAGACCACAAGACTGCACAATCAACCTCCTCCCGGGCACCATCCTTCCCTGAATTTTTCTGATCTTCCTCTCCCCTCCTAAGACTGAAGCCACGACCGACTACATCACCGAAGAGCTACGGCATGGCTTTATTTGACCACCCTGTTCCTCAGCCAGTTTAGGTATTTCATCTGTCAAAAAGAAAGAAGAAAGATGGGAGGTGGGGAGTCTTCTTCCCTGTATTAACTATCGTGGACTCAACAAATCACAATTAAGAAACGCGGCCCTCTTCTCTTGATGGATAGTGCATTCAAAACACTTCACAGGGCCCAGAGCTTCACCAAAGAGAACATACAACCTGATGCACATCCGCCAGGGGCATAAGTGGAAGACGGTGTCCATAATACCCTCTGGCCACTACAGGCCATAACCCACTGGTGATCCTCATTAGGCTTTCCAACCATCCAGCTATTTTCCAAACCTTCACCAATAAGATCCTGCTAGACATTTTACCCAGGTATGTGTTTGTCTACCTCGTCGACATCCTCACTTTCTCTAAGAACCCCCAAGAACACATTTGCCACATCTGTTCAGTCCTTCAGTGTCTCCTCAAGAACCAGCTGTAGGGCAAGTTAAAAAAGTGCCAGTTGTACACCACAGTCATTTCTTTCTATGGTTATGTCCTTTCAGCCTAAAGTATAACCGTAGACCCAGAGAAAGTGCACATTATCGTTAAACGGCTCTGACCGCGCGCCCCCTCAAACACCTTCAGTGCTTCCTGGGCTTCTCGAACTTCTACCACCATTTCATCAGGAACTACAGTCACATCGCCACTCCTCTCACCTACCTCACCAGCTACATGATGTGAGCACGGGGACCATCCTCTCTGAGTGAGAACTGGATGGGAAGGCAAACCCTTATGCCTTCTTCTTGCTCAAGATGAACAATACACAGTGCCATTATGGAGTAGGATTCAGGGAGCTACTCACCATTAGATGGGCCTTGGAGGAATGGAGACTTTGTCTGATGTGAAACACCGAGTCCTTCCTGATTGGGACGGACCACCAGAACCTTATATCCATTCAACAGATCTGCCAATTCAACCAACGTCAGGCTCCTAATTGAGCAACTCAACTTCATCATTTCCTACCGATCCAGCCTCAGTGAGTTTGTCCTCTGGTGATAATCTGCAGAAAGAACAAATCAACAGGTGGAGTTTCAGTGATGCTTTGACGCCTCTAATCCTTTCACCTGGAAAAAATACCTGCTCTGGGCTGAACTGTTCCATAATCTACACGCCTCTTCTGCCACAGGAATGTCACCCTTTGAAGTGCTTCATGTTTACCAATGGAGGAGCCAATAGTGGAGTTCCTGTCTGCCAGGGCCCAGGGTCCCTGATGCTGGAATGCTCGGAAGAATGCACAGTGGGTCATCCTAACAGCCATCCAAGCTACTGCCTCCAGACTAACCACTGTTGTGCTCAGCCAGACTACTCTAACATGGGTATTATGTCTGGCGGTCCACCTGAGATCTGAACAGAAGCTGGTGCTGAAACTTGGGTGGTGACTTGGATCTGCTCCAATTTGTCTACCGAAGCAACAGGTCCACAGGAGATGCCATCTTATTGGCTCTTCACACAATCCTGGAACATCTGGACAGCAAAGATGCATGCATCAGGATGCTCCTTATCAATTACTGCTCAGGAGACGGGACCAGACGTGCAATCCTCATTGGATGATTAGAAGTGGAAAGTGTTAGCAACTTTAAATTCCTTGGTGTCACTGTTTCAAAGGACCTGTCCTGGTCTCAGCATGTAAATGCTATTATGAAGAAAGCATGGCAGCGCCTCTTCCTTAGGAGTCTGCAGAGATTAGACATGACAGCAAAAACTTTGATAAACTTTTATAGCTGTATACTGTAGATTGTGTTGACTGGCTGCATCTTGGCCTGGTATGGAAACACCAATATGTTTGAATAGATAATCCTACAGAAGGTAGTGGATTTGGCCCAGTACATCATGGGTAAAGTCCTCCCAACCCTTGAGCACATCTACATAAAACTTTATTGTAGGAAAGCAGCATCCATCATCAGAGACCCTCACAACTCAGGCCATGCTCTTTCTCTTGTTGCTGCCATTGGGTAGAAGGTGCAAAAGCCTCAGGACTTGCACCTCCGTGTTCAAGAACAGTTACTACCCCTCAACCATCAGGCACTTGAACTAAAGGGGATAGCTCCATTCACTTGCCCAGCCAGTGAGATGCCCCCTCAACCACTTATGACACTTTAAGTACTTACTGTCTCCAACTTCCACCATCCTTCAGGATCACACTTACCTTCCTTGTATCCTTCCTCTAGCCCTTTGTCCACAGACAACTGAGTCCACCTGAGCCTGCATTTCTAGAACCTAAGATGATGGAAGGTGGTTCAGTGTACACGGCTCACCGATTGATGGAATCACAGGGTCTGCAGTAGCTCTATGGCCCAGAGAAGAGATTTTGTTTGCTGTGTAGTTACATTTTGGATCCATCACTCATCGAGGAGTTCCACTGGACATATCCGGATTATCCTGGGCTGACATGGGCCACTCATAGGGGACATTCCTGTCAGGCCTGGATATGCAATTTACTCCCAATCCCCACTCAGCTAACAATTGTCACCAGCCACTCATTTCCAACTCATCACCTGCAGCCTATTTAAACCCAGCTCGCATCCACAATCCTTGTTCACTCATATGAATCAACAAGCCTCAACCAGTTGCTCCTAGCCTTCAGTTATCTGGTTGCCCTGTTGTGTTAAATATCTGTTCTCTCTTGTTTTGTGGTCCCTCATGGCTCATTACTTTGCAGTTTATCAGTAAAATATTGTCTACTGTTAAATCATCCCTGCTGCTCTGCTTTTGGGTCAAGCCTCCTTTACGTCTCCTGACAGATACAAGACGTGCAACAGATGTCTAGAAAGGTAATTGAAAAGCAATGGTTTTGGTTTGGCACAAGTTGCTGTGATGACTGCCGTTGCATTGAAAATTAGTCAAGTTTACAGAGTCCGAGGCAGATTTTGCTTGGATTTACCATTGTCCCACTAATTGGGGATGGATGCATGCAGGAATTGAGTTGCTGCATAAAATCAATAAACTTGAGAGTTTGTGCATCTCACTGATATTAGAAGTCCAGGAGAGTTCACAGTTCATACATTGCAAAATTCTCAATAATTTCAGTGAATGGAATAGTTTCAGTGAATGGTACATAGAATGGAACTTCATTGTCATTGCTCAAGACAATGAGATTGCATTGCTACTGCAGTCCGTGCAATACATACAAATTATTTTTACAGTGAATAAGAGTTTAGGCAGAACATCAATGAGCTGCAATCTCCATTTGGGCCATGGCTCAGTTTTGTTTGTTTTCTAGGTCTGCTAGGATGGTTTTGGGTGCAGAATGAGCAGTTAGAGATGAGGTTATTGTTTACAGACAGGTTTGTGGTGAGTTAGAGGTCAGGCTGGAAGCTCGGACTTTGCTCTGTGATCTACGTTCGAAGGCCAGCGATGATGTAGACAAAAGACATCCTTGGACAAGTGTTAGGCTGGCAAACACAGTGGACGAAGACCAGAGAAGGTGGAGGTTGGTGGCCCCTACCCTCCCTGCAAGGTCAATGAGTTCCCTGTGGGATCAGAGGAATCAGAGGTCTGTTTTGGCAGGAGGTGTGAGGGCCTGTGACCCCCCCCCACACCCCCCTTGTATGCAAGTCGGCAAATCCCAGAGACTGGAGTCCGGGGGGACCCATCATCAGCGAGTCCTGATGTCTGAAGCCCAATGGTCAATGGCTGGAGGCAGAGCTTAGGAGGGATGATGGTGCCTAATGGCAACTCCTTTGCTTGCATCTTTGGAAACAACTCTATTTCTACCTTTGATATCTCTTTTTTTCCCTTTCAAGAGTCTTTTGAAGACCCTGACCTGGAAGGCTGGAATACTAGTGTGTCTTCAGGGTGTTGGATTTTCGTGACTCTGGAGACAGGTGGATTCAAGGCCTGTGCTGCTGCCTCATGTGTTGTGTGAGCCGGAAGATCATAAGCAGCAAGCTGGCTGCTGGGTGTGTGCCCAAAGACCCGAGTTCTTTGGGCACAGAGCTTGGAAAAAATGATGCAACAGACTTTTAACACCATAATTCAGTGAATTACTTTGTTATGAAACCCCTCTTGCTGTGAAACAGGGAGACCTCTTTTTCTCTTATTAGGGAGAGAAAGAGAGCCTGCAGTACGTCAGATTACCAGGTGAACGAGTAGTCTTTGGGATACTGTAATCTGTGTCTTTATCGATGCTTTGCTGCACACTTGAGTGCTTGGTGAGTGATGCTAATGCTTTTTTGCTGGTGGGGGGTGAGGGGGCTCATTGCTTTGCTGCCACTTACATGTGGGAGAGGCGATTTGGGGGGCTTTTGGTTCTAACAGTTAACTGTCATTCAGTCTTTGGGGCACTCCCCTGTTTTTGTGGATGTTTGTGAAGTAAAAGAATTTCAGTAGTTATATCCTATACATTTCTCTGACATTAAATGCCCCTATTGAATCTATTGAACCTATTGAAATTCGGAAGCCAAAGTGGCCAAAGCCTTGGATCTGTGTGTTCACTGGAGAAAATGGAGGCTAATATCAAAGTTCAAAGTTCAAAGTAAACTTATTTTCAATGTTCATGTATGTCACCAAATAAAACACTGAGATTCATTTTCTTGCAGGCATTCTCAAGAAGTCTATAGAATAAGAACCATAACAGAATCGTGTAAGACCATCCAACAAAGGCATTCAACCAGAGTGCAGAAGACAACCAAATTTGCAGATACAAAAGAAGAAATAATAATAATTAGATTATATTAGATTATGCAGTCCTCTTTTATTGTCATTTAGTAATGCATGCATTAAGAAATGATACATTGATTTTCCAGAATGATATCACAGAGACACATGACAAACCAAGACTGAAAAACTGACAAAAACCACATAATTATAACATATAGTTACGACAGTGCAAAGCAATACCGTAATTTAATAAGAACAGACCATGGGCACGGTAAAATTTCAAAGTCTCTTGAAAGTCCCATCATCTCACATAGATGGTAAACCTCCAGTGCCACAAACTTGCCAATGCAGCATCCTGGAAGCATCCGACCATAGTCCGACTCCGGTCCATCCGAAAACTCCGAGCCTCCGACCAGCTCCCCAACACCGATGCACCGAGCACCATCTCTGCCGAGCATTTCGACCCGAGCCCCGGCAACAGGGGATACGCAAGGCTGAGGATTTGGGGCCTTCCCTCCGGAGGTTCTCGATCGCGCAGTAGTAGCGGCAGCAAAGCAAGCATTTCAGAAGTTACTCCAGATGTTCCTCCGTGCTTCTTCACTTCTGTCTCTATCAAATCAGGATTGTGCACGGCGTCCTACTTCACAGATACGATATCAATCCCGAACTGCCACACGCGCTGTTTCGTGCCACCATCTTCTCCTCCCTCCTCCTAATAATAAATAAATAAGCAATAAATATCAAAAGCATGAGATGAAGAGACCTTGAAAGTGAGTCCACTAATTGTGGAAACATTTCAATGATGGGGCAGGTGAAGTTGAGTAAAGTTATCTCTGATGGTTGAGGGGTAATAACTGTTCCTGCTTCTGGCGGTGTGAGTCCTGAGGCTCCTGTACCTTCTTCCTGAAGGCGGCAGTGAGAAGAGAGCATGGCCTGGGTGGTGGGTGTCCCTGATGATGGATGCTGCCTTCCTGCGACAGTATTTCACATAGATGTGCTAAATGATCGGGAGGGCCTTACCTGTGATGGATTGTGCCGTATCCACTATATTTTGTACAATTTTCTATTCAAAGGTTTTGGGGTTTCCATACCAGACTGTGATGCAGCCAGTCAGTATACTCTTGGCTACTCATCTATAGTTTTATATGTCATGCTGAGCCTCCACAAACTCATGAGGAAGTAGAGTCATTGTCATGCTTTCTTCATAATTGTACTTACATGCTAGGCCCAGGACAGGTTCTCCAAAATAATAACAACTAGTTACCCTTGGATGAGGACTAGTTCATGGACCTCTCGTTTCCTTCTCCTGAGGTCAATAATCAGCTGCTGGTCTTGCTGACATTGAGTAAGAGGTTATCGTTGTGGCACCACTCAGCCATATTTTCAATCATCCTCCTTTGTACTAATTCATTACCACCTTTGATTTGGTCATGCCACTGTGGTGGCATCAGCAAACTTGAATATGGCAATGGAGCTACGGAGAGCCACATAGTCATCAGTGTAAAGTGAGCAGAGCAGGGGCTAAGCACACAGCTAGGTGGTGCACCTGTGCTGATGGAGATGGTGGAGGAGACGTTGTTGGCAATCCAGACTGACTGGGGTCTGAAAGTGAGGAAATCCAAGACCCAGCTGCACAAGTAGGTATCAAAGCCAAGGACTTAGAGTTCACTGATTAGTTTTGGGGAGATGATGGTATTCAATGCTGAGCTGTAGTTGATGAAGAGCATGCTGATACATGCATCTTTGCTGTTTGGATGTTCCAGAGTTGAGTGAAGAGCCAATAAGGTGGCATCTACTGTGGACCTGTTGCTCCAGTAGGCAAATTGCTGTGAACCTAAGTCACTTCTCAGGCACGAGCTGATATATTTCATTGCCAACCTTGTAAAACACTTAACTGTGGATGTAAAGTTAACAAGTTAAATCTGTCTCTGATTCTGTTACAAGTGCTACTGGGTGATAGTTACTGAGGCAGGCCACATGCTCACACACTGGCTAAAGATCTCAGTGAAAGCTCCAGCCAGTTGATCAGCACAGGTCTTTCATATTTGGCCAGATACCCCATCTAGACTAGATGCTTTTTGTGGGTTAACCCTCCTGTAGTCTGCTCACACATCGTCTTCAGAGACTGAAATAGTAGGATCATCAGGGAATGTGTGAGTTTGTGATAGTTCCTCCAGGTTTTCATGGTCAAAGCAAGAATAGAAGGCATTAAGCTCATCTGTTGTGAAATCCTGCTATCTCCTGTGTCTCTTGGCTACTCATCTATAGTTTTAGATGTCATGCTGAGCCGCCACAGTTTGTGGTGATAGTATTCAAGACCTGCCGCAGCTCTCGAGCATTTTTTGCTGTTTCAAGTTTGGTCCAGGATTGTCACTTCACTCACGAGCAGGCTTTCCAGAGATCGTTCCTGGATCTCTTGTAACTCTCTTGGTCACCAGATTTGAATGTCTCTGATCTGGCTCTCAGCAGACTGTGGATCTCATAGTTCATCCGGGGCTTCTGATTGCAGGAAGACAGAATGATTTTGTGGGGACGCAATCATCTACAGCTGTTTTAATGAAGTCTGTGACAACCATGGTGTATTCATTCAGATCCACAGATGAGTTCTCGAACGCAGCTCAGTCCATTGACTCAAATCAATCCCATAGCCTCTCCTTTGCCCTCTATGACCACCTCTCTGTTGTCCTCATCTCTGGAGTGTTGCTCTTTAGCTTCTGGCTTAATGCAAGACAGCCAAGTGATGTTATTTACTGAAATGTGTTCAGGACACAGAATCCAATAGAGTCTGGATGACCAGCCTTTCCTGGAGTGGGAGGACTGTCTGTGTGTGTGTGTGTGAATGAGCTTGTTCTGCTGTTATTTTGTGGCTGTTTTCCTGCTGAACATTGTGGGCCTGCTGTGTTAGCACTAGAATGTGTTGTAACACTTGCAGGCTGTCCCCAGCACATCTTTAGGTAGTGTCGGTTCCTAACTCGAATGACACATTCACTGTATGTCTTGATATACATGTGATAAATCAATTAATTAAATCTGAATCTAAATGCTGATACTTAGATTTCTTCTCTCAGGCATTTGGATGCAGAAGTCTTCTCTCCATTTTTTATCCTATCTCAGGTTTGATAAAGAGTTACATGTGCTAAAATCAATACAATTTAGCAATTCATAAGAGTGAAAGACATGTGATGTTGCAGTCTCTCATATACCTGCAACATATAGCAAAACATATGGTCACCAGTTGGTCACGTAAAAAGCAGAGAACTCAATGACCAGATTATCTGTTGGTTAAGAGATGAATATTGGTCAAGTCCTCAAGAGAAGAACCATGCTTTTCTTGAATGTTGTCATGTGATCTTCTGTGCATACCTGACAGGTTTGTTGTTTTACACCAGGCTATGAAAGCTGGGGCTTCTATTAATACAGTTTGCCTTTGACATGAAATTCTCTGTAGTAATACTTGATGATACAATTAAGTTTCATGCTCTATTTCTCCTACTTATAATACCTCTGTACATTAGAGATTTGAGTTCTTCAGTAGCTTGAACCCAATGGGCAGAATATCAGATGGTAAAACTACCCCCCACACACACTTTTAGTTACCGGTTTAAAATGCCAGATTAAATTTTTGCTTCAGATTGGTTGGACCGAGATTTACAGCAGGTACTGTAGTCCACCCTTCAAGATACCAAAACAACATGGAAAAGAAGTCCTCCAATCTTGAATTTCATGTGCCTTATGTAGGCACTGATCTCAACTCAGTTTAATTCTTCACCTAATGTGACATTGACAACATAGCAAGTATTTATGGCCAGACATAATTGTTCATGTGCTGCAAGGGCATATACGATTCAACAGCATTGTTGTGGATCTGGAGTTACAAACCGGATTGGCTGAGTTAAATGCTGCATCGCCTTCCCTAAAGGACATTACTGAATCATAGATTTGTAAAACAACTTATTATATTCACAGGCACCATCAAAAATGCTAGTGGTTTTTAAAAAATGATCTTGATTTGTTGAATTAACTGGATTTAATTTTTAGTATACAGCAGTGGAATTTGAACGCGGATTTTAGTTATGCCTCTATCCTGTACAATGACTTGGCACCATAAAGCATTTTATTTTCTGTGAACTGGGATTTGTTAGATTTGGCAGAAAATGAATAGTATTAACTTTATTTGTAACACCAAAATCCACTGTTTCTAACATTTTCAATTTAAGAAGTCAGAGAATATTATATTTTAATTATACATCTGCTTAAATTAGGACTTCCAAGATTTTTCAAAGAATCCTTCCGTGAGGCATTTGAAATTTATGGAAATCCGGTCATCAATAAATATTTAAAGCTGCAGTTGATTGTTTCTCTCAACAGCCAATAAACAATTTTTAAGCATCAGTGGCTTCAGGCAATTTAAAAATGTGTCAGTGCTGACATTGCACAGCACGGGTTAGCTTCATCTAATCACATGGCAGACCGGATGCTTGCATTTCTCTTGATGATTGATGGTTTTTGGAAGGTCTTTCCTTCTTACCCACTTTGCCTTCCCAAGATACTGAAGAACAAAATAACCTGGGATAGCAAGTTGTATTCCAATGTTAATTTGAATGCAATCATTATATCTGCAGTGTGGTTGAAAATAGTTTAATGATGCAATGGCAGACATCTTTGTCTCAATTGATGTTAGTAAATTGAAAGTTGTAGAAACTGTAGTTTACCGGGTGGGTATGGTAGCATAGTGGTTAGCGTGATGGTATTACCTGGGTTCAATTCTACAGCTGTCAAGAGTTCGTACATTCTCCCCCGACTACTGGCTTTCCTCCAGTTGCTCCGGATTCCTCCCACATTCCACAGATTATGAGTTAGTAGGTTAATTGTCCACATGGGCGTAATTGGATGGCATGGGTGTACAGTCATTGGATGGCATGGGCTCAGTTGTTTAGAGGGGCCTGCTGCTGTGCTGTATTTGAAAAGAAACAAACAAATAAATAAAAATGGGATTCACTGTGACACAGGATTGGTGCCTGCTTTTTCAGTTCAAACCAATTGATTTCTCACGTCTGTCTTCTTCTAAACATATCTCCAGGCCAAGGAACACAATAGTGTCAGATTTAAAAGGCGGATTTCCATCTTATGAGTGGTTTTAAATTATGACGTGATTTGCAATTAAGCACTCTTTGAAGATGGCACTAAATGGCCAAAAACATCATAAACTTGTAAACTTGACTCTGCCTTTAGCAAAACGATTCCTTTTAATTGAATGGTGCCATGATGCTTAAAGTTCCAGAAGTACCAGCTATGTAGAAGTGACAGGTTTCTCATTCATTCATTCATTCAGCTGCCTTGCCGTTCGGCGTGGGCAATCATTTCTCTCCATCCGTAGGTTTCTGCAGCACTTTATTGCCAGGCGTTCATTTAGCACTGGAATTACAGATATATCATCTCCACCAGTCATATTTTAAGTCATGATTGTCAATTTATTCAAGTCATCATGGAGTTTTTGTAGCTTGCACTTCATTTTAGGCTTCAAAGTCCAATTTAAGCTCAAAGTAAGATAGGCATAGGTTAAATGTATGCACATGTACAATAAAAAGGTTACTTGCAGCAGCATCACATGTACATAGCCGCATATAAGCAGCCTTCACAAGAAAATCATAAATCAAACATGAATTATACACAATTTTACGAGAAATTACGAAGTTTTACAATGTTTGCTATGATGTACCGTATACTACTTCTATGATAGCTTTCGACATTCATGAAATTTTAAAAAACAAAAAATAGAGTATTTACTTCTATTTCATTTATCTCCTCATGTTGTTTTTGACAGTTGCGTGCACAAATTTCTTCCCAGATCGAAAATGTCCCTGTAATGGATTTCTGATGCTGATGTTTCTGCTTTCAGTCGTGGAAAAATTTCAGTAGGTATTTTACCTTTAAAACCATTATTGGCAAGAGAAGGAGTCTAACTATAAGATCTTTTACGTCTAATTTATCAGCCCATATTGAGCATTAACCAAATTTACAGTGCAGTGTTCCCACAGAGTATGGGAAACTATTAAAGTTATCGGGGTCTCTTCCAGGCACATGCAGAGATGGCCAAATATGAACTTAAAAAATTCTTCCTGTGCTCACTTTAGAATCTGATTCCTAACTCCATGTGTCCTGGTCAGAGTCCTCAGAAGAAAAGACTGAGTGACATTTCTGTCATATGCAGCCTAACCATGAAGTGGTCCTAATTGAACAGTTTGTCTTAAGAACAAACAGGATGCTGGAGCAATTCAACAGGTCAGGCAGCATCTGTGGAGAGAAATGGACTGTTAGCACTTTCGGTTGGGAATCATCATCTGGGTTGAAAGAAGAGAGATAGACAGTATAGAAAGGTGGAGGGAAGGGGTGGAGCAAGTGCTATCAAGCGATAGCTTTATTGCAGTGGATAAGTCATTAAAGTATCAGATTTACAGAAAGATTTTGTTGAGAAACAGTGTGTATAGTTGTTCTTCTGTCAACAGATTAATTCTGGTTATTCAACCATCTCTGTTCGTCAAGCTGCACCAGGGAGCATTGATATTGCTTTCAGCTTCCCTGATTTGTTCCAATGAGCTCGCAAGAGAACTGAGGTTTTGACTGGCAGAAAGACTTTCAAAAAAACGAGTTCAAAATGGTATTCCAAATTACAAGGGAGAAGCTATTTCCATGGATGGTCTATGCAGGGCCAATTCTCTAATCTATATGTTGTTGCTAGATGCTGATGAAATAGAACCTGATCTGGGCCTCCTAGGAATATCTGCTCAAAGGAATATCTGCTCCAGCACAGAAGAAACCCACCTAGCCCATCTGACTGGCTCTTTGTAAAAAAAAATAAAAATCATTCCTTTGTATGCGAATGCACTGCATCCAAGTCTTCATCAAGTTTTCTTCTTCAAAGTTTCATCTCTTTTAAAAACCATTGGGGATATTGTTGTCACTGCTGCTTCTGGGACAGTGTTCCATGTTCTAACATTCACTTTTGAATAAAATCTTCCCAGCTTCATGAGACAACATAAAACGTGTGCCTTCCATACACCATGAAAATAACTTCTCCCTTTTCGTTTGGAAACCCTTTTTAAACTTTTTTTTAATTGTTTTTTTCTGCCAATCAAAAGAACCTTGTTAGCTCATAACTTCTGCATAGGATCATAGGAAGTAGTTAGGCATTTTATCTATGTTTCTGTACATATATTGCTGTGCATTAAATTTTAAGTGCATTAAACCTCCTTTTTCTGCATGATGCAATTGATTCTTTTTTCAAAGTGAAATGCAGTAATTACCATTTCTGGGGTACTTTGCATCATGAGAAGTTTCATCTGGGCATTTACCAGTGGCCACCATTTACCTTGATGTAATTTCCCTGTCAGTGGCACAAAGTGTGATGGTACTCCGTTGCAGCATTCAAGGAGTACTTGTACCATGTTATCCTGGAGGTTTTCATCATTAGGTATTTATAGACCAAGCTCATTTTACTTTTGTAGTGCTGAACTGAGAAGCTAGTATGAGAAGCCATTATTTATCTCCATCCATGCCCACACCTGGGCATTTCAGTGCCTTGAGACAGCTCCAGCTAATTGGCCAAGCCCTGCTGAGTACATATCCTAGTTGTTGCAGTCTCCACAGTTGGTTTAGCTACTGCTTTGGGGTGAACCAGCTGCCAAAACTGTCAAACAGCTTGATGTTTTCAAGCATACAAAACGTTTTCCATTCTGTTTTTAACTAAGGAATATTAGGCAGGCCAAAGCTATACTCACTTGTTTAGATGAATAAAAGATTATCTCATAGGCCATAGTCTCGAGGTAAGAGTCAGCCGTTAAGGACAGAGATGAGAAGAAATTTCTTCATGGAGCATAGTGAATCTTTGGAAATAAAGACTCAATCGCTGAATATATTGAAGTCAGATACAGCTAACATTTTTGATTTTAAAAGAATCAAGGAATATGGGGTTAATGCAGTGAAATCAAACAGAGTTAAAAGACTAGGCATGATTTTACTGAATGGCACAGCAGGAATACTACCTCCTACTTCTATTATGTTCTTAACAATTAAACATGTAATTAAACAAAAATGTTAAATAAAATATATCAAAATATAACATTAGGATGCAAACACTAGAAAACACCTTAAAATAATCAAACACATTTAAATTTATTTAATTCAAAGGCAATAAATGGTCTGAACTTACCTCTCTCACACAAGTATTACTTTCTCTTGAATTAGAGTTACCAAATCATCACCAGGTCTCCAGACTCCCGGCATCGGTTGTCCTGTGTGCCTCAGCTAACATGGGCTCACTTTCCTGCACTTACCCAGAACTTATGCTTGGGAATTAAGCATAAGTACAGGAACTTAGCAGTCCATTCCTGGACTCTTTCAAGAATCACATGCCAGAATACAAAGAGGGGCCCTTAACAAGGTCATCCATGGAATTCATACTTGTGTGTGAATCCCAAACTCTACATGGTTATAGAGAGAGATGATAGTAGCTGCACTTAAATCTAGTGACAATTCTCAGGAAAGTCCAAGCTGGAAAGTATGATTCACTTTGCAACTTTCTAGACAGAAGACGGTGTAAACACTCACCGGTTCATCTGCCAGGCAGGCAGCAGAAGGAAGAATGTCAAGATTTCCGATCATTAAATTTTCACAAAAAAATTGTGCAAAGGATGAAATTCTTATAGATGCAGAGAGTACAGGGAGGAGAGAGAGAAAAAAACAAGTGGGAATCTATGTGATAAATCAGTAGTGAAAAAAATCTAACATCCAGAGGAAGAAATACAAAAAGCACAAGATACGAACAATAGTGTCTTTGTCTGAAATTGATCAACTCAGTATTAAGACCCATAAGCAGCAATGTTTAGAAAGTGCAATGCTGTTCCTTGAGCATACAAAAAGCACAAGATAAGAACAATGGTGTCTTTGTCTGAAATTGATCAACTCAGTATTAAGACCCATAAGCAGCAATGTTTAGAAAGTGCACGGCTGTTCCTTGAGCATACATGGAGCTTCACTGGAACATTGTGAAGTGCCGAAGATTAACATGAGGGTGGGAGTGGGATGGAGAATTGAATTAATAAATGATCCAAAGCTCAGGATTCTTTATGCAGTGTCCCAATTGATAGTTTGATTTCTTACTGTAAGGAACACCACACTAAGCCGTAGAGTTATGTAGCATAGGAGGAGGCCCTTTGCCCTGCTAATTCTGTGCCAGCTACTAAGTATCCATTTTTCTAATCTTACATTCACACGTTTTATCAAAATTCCATCACTATTGCTCAGATCACTATACAAAAAAGGCAACAAAGTGGCAGCTTGTCAGTCTGCTGGTCTTTGGATGTGGGCTTTCAGAAGTAACCCGCATGGTCACAGGGAAAGCGTGCAAACTCCATGTGGACAGCACCAAAGGTCAGGATAGATTCCTGGATACTAGAGCTGTGATGCAGCAGCTCCATTAACAGAACCACAAAGAGTACTATGTTAAAAAGAAGTACAAGTAAATCGTTTTGACTTTGTCATATTCTTTCTCTCACTCTCCTTTTTCTCCCTCTGTCCCTCTGAATATACCTCTTGCCCATCCTCTGGGTCCCCCCCCCCCTTGTCTTTCTTCCCGGACCTCCTGTCCCATGATCCTCTCATATCCCCTTTTGCCAATCACCTGTCCAGCTCTCGGCTCCATCCCTCCCCCTCCTGTCTTCTCCTATCATTTTGCATCTCCCCCTCCCCCTCCAACTTTCAAATCCCTTACTCACTCTTCCTTCAGTTAGTCCTGACGAAGGGTCTCGGCCTGAAATGTCAACTGCACCTCTTCCTAGAGATGCTGCCTGGCCTGCTGCGTTCACCAGCAACTTTGATGTGTGTTGCTTGAATTTCCAGCATCTGCAGAATTCCTGTTGTTACAAGTAAATCGTTTCACCTTTTGAGGGAGGGGAAGAGGAACTGGACAGATTTTGTATCTTCCGCTGTTGCATGGGGAGGCCTAAGGAAACAGAAAGGGCTCTAAGTGATGACTGACAATAGGACTAGTATGTGATAGATTTTGTTTCAAAGCATTTTGGATGGGTTATAAAGGGCATGTTTAAAATGCACAAAGAAATTAATATGCAGCCCGCATTGTGAGACAATAGTTTCAAAGCATTATGCTGCGTCTGAGTCAGATTACTATGATTACACTGTGCTACCATGTAGCAAGGCAGAGACTTCATGTAAAGCAGATTTAAAATTAATTTAAGAAAAACAGAACTCATAAAAGCTGTCCTCCCACAAGCTTTGTGATAAATGCATAACCCTTGAAGCTTTAACATTGCTGTGACATCATCATTTTATGTGTATGGTCAGCAGAATCACTGATTATTATATGTTTGTATATATAGAATAGTACAGCACAGTACAGGCCCTTTCGGCCCACAATGTTGTTCCGACCCTCAAACCCTATCTCCCATATAACCCCACACCTTAAATTCCTCCATATACCTGTCTAGTAGTCTCTTAAACTTCACTAGTGTATCTGCCTCCACCACTGACTCAGGCCGTGCATTCCACGCACCAACCACTCTCTGAGTAAAAAACCTTCCTCTAATATCCCCTTTGAACTTCCCACCCCTTACCTTAAAGCCATGTCCTCTTGTACTGAGCAGTGGTGCCCTGGGGAAGAGGTGCTGGCTGTCCACTCTATCTATTCCTCTTAATATCTTGTACACCTCTATCATGTCTCCTCTCATCCTCCTTCTCTCCAAAGAGTAAAGCCCTAGCTCCCTTAATCTCTGATCATAATCCATACTCTCTAAACCAGGCAGCATCCTGGTAAATCTCCTCTGTACCCTTTCCAATGCTTCCACATTCTTCCTACAGTGAGGTGACCAGAACTGGACACAATACTCCAAGTGTGGCCTAACCAGAGTTTTATAGAGCTGCATCATTACATCGCGACTCTTAAACTCTATCCCTTGACTTATGAAAGCTAACACCCCATAAGCTTTCTTAACTATCCTATTTACCTGTGAGGCAACTTTCAGGGATCTGTGGACATGTACCCCGAGATCCCTCTGCTCCTCCACACTACCAAGTATCCTGCCATTTACTTTGTAATCTGCCTTGGAGTTTGTCCTTCCAAAGTGTATCACCTCACACTTCTCCAGGTTGAACTCCATCTGCCACGTCTCAGCCCACTTCTGCATCCTATCAATGTCTCTCTGCAATCTTTGACAATCCTCTGCACTATCTACAACACCACCAACCTTTGTGTTGTCTGCAAACTTGCTAACCCACCCTTCTACCCCCATATCCAGTTCGTTAGTAAAAATCATGAAAAGTAGAGGTCCTAGAACAGATCCTTGTGGGACACCACTAGTCACAACCCTCCAATCTGAATGTACTCCCTCCACCACAGCCCTCTGCCTTCTGCAGGCAAGCCAATTCTGCATCCACCTGGTCAAACTACCCTCGTAAGCCTTCTGACTTTCTGAATAAGCCTACCTTGTGGAACCTTGTCAAATGCCTTACTAAAATCCATGTAGATCACACCCACTGCACTACCCTCATCTATATCCAAGATATCCTGAAGTGGGAGGGCGAGGAGCCAGAGGTCGTGGTACATATAGGTGCCAATGACATAGGTAGGAAAAGGGATGAGGTCCTGAAAGGAGAATATAGGGAGCTAGGAAGGGAGTTGAGAAAAAGGACCGCAAAGGTAGTAATCTTGGGATTACTGCCTGTGCCACGCGACAGTGAGAGTAGGAATGCGATGAGGTGGAGGATAAATGCGTGGCTGAGGGATTGGAGCAGGGGGCAGGGATTCAAGTTTTTGGATCATTGGGACCTCTTTTGGCACAGGCATGACCTGTACAAAAAGGACGGGTTACACTTGAATTCTAGGGGTACCAACATCCTGGCAGGGAGATTAGCGGGGGCTACTGAGGTGACTTTAAACTAGAATGGTTGGGGTGTGGGAATCAAATTAAAGAGGCTAGGCATGAGGAGGTTAGTTCACAACAGGGGGATGGGAACCAGTGCAGAGAGACAGAGGGGTGTAAAGTGAGGGTAGAAGCAAAAAGTACTAAGGAAAAAAGTAAAAGTGGCAGGGCGACAAATCCAGGGCAAGCATTACAAAGGGCCACTTTTCAACATAATTGTATAAGGGCTAAGAGAGTTGTAAAAGAGCGCCTGAAGGCTTTGTGTGTCAATGCAAGGAGCATTCGTAATAAGGTGGATGAATTGAAAGTGCAGATTGTTATTAATGATTATGATATAGTTGGGATCACAGAGACATGGCTCCAGGGTGACCAGGGATGGGAGCTCAACGTTCAGGGATATTCAATATTCAGGAGGGATAGACATGAAGGAAGGGGAGGCGGGGCGGCGTTGCTGGTTAAAGAAGAGATTAACGCAATAGAAAGGAAGGACATAAGCCGGGAAGATGTGGAATCGATATGGGTTGAGCTGCGTAACACTAAGGGGCAGAAGACGCTGGTGGGAGTTGTGTACAGGCCACCTAACAGTAGTAGTGAGGTCGGAGATGGTATTAAACAGGAAATTAGAAATGTGTGCAATAAAGGAACAGCAGTTGTAATGGGTGACTTCAATCTACATGTAGATTGGGTGAACCAAATTGGTAAAGGTGCTGAGGAAGAGGATTTCTTGGAATGTATGCGGGATGGTTTTATGAACCAACATGTCGAGGAACTAACTAGAGAGTAGGCGATTCTGGACTGGGTTTTGAGCAATGAGGAAGGTTGATTAGCAATCTTGTCGTGAGAGGCCCCTTGGGTAAGAGTAACCATAATATGGTGGAATTCTTCATTAAGATGGAGAGTGACATAGTTAATTCAGAAACAAAGGTTCTGAACTTAAAGAGGGGTAAATTTGAAGGTATGAGACGTGAATTAGCTCAGATAGATTGGCAAATGACACTTAAAGGGTTGACGGTGGATATGCAATGGCAAGCATTTAAAGGTTGCATGGATGAACTACAACAATTGTTCACCCCGGTTTGGCAAAAGAATAAATCAAGGAAGGTAGTGCACCCGTGGCTGACAAGGGTAATTAGGGATAGTATCAATTCCAAAGAAGAAGCATACAAATTAGCCAGAGAAGGTGGCTCACCTGAGGACTGGGAGAAATTCAGAATTCAGCAGAGGAGGACAAAGGCCTTAATTAGGAAGGGGAAAAAAGATTATGAGAGAAAACTGGCAGGGAACATAAAAATGGACTGTAAAAGCTGTTATAGATATGTAAAAAGGAAAAGACTGGTAAAGACAAATGTAGTTCCCCTGCAGACAGAAACAGGTGAATTGATTATGGGGAGCAAGGACATGGCAGACCAATTGAATAATTACTTTGGTTCTGTCTTCACTAAGGAGGACATAAATAATCTTCCAGAAATAGTAGGGGACAGAGGGTCCAGTGAGATGGAGGAACTGAGCAAAATACATGTTAGTAGGGAAGTGGTGTTAGGTAAATTGAAGGGATTGAAGGCAGATAAATCCCCAGGGTCAGATGGTCTGCATCCTAGAGTGCTTAAGGAAGTAGCCCAAGAAATAGTGGATGCATTAGTGATAATTTTTCAAAACTCGTTAGATTCTGGACTAGTTCCTGAGGATTGGAGGGTGGCTAATGTAACTCCACTTTTTAAAAAAGGAGGGAGAGAGAAACTGGGGAATTATAGACCGGTTAGCCTAACGTCGGTGGTAGGGAAACTGCTGGAGTCAGTTATCAAAGATGTGATAACAGCACATTTGGAAAGCGGTAAAATCATCGGACAAAGTCAGCATGGATTTGTGAAAGGAAAATCATGTCTGACGAATCTCATAGAATTTTTTGAGGATGTAACTAGTAGAGTGGATAGGGGAGAACCAGTGGATGTGGTATATTTGGATTTTCAAAAGGCTTTTGACAAGGTCCCACACAGGAGATTAGTGTGCAAACTTAAAGCACACGGTATTGGGGGTAAGGTATTGGTGTGGGTGGAGAATTGGTTAGCAGACAGGAAGCAAAGAGTGGGAATAAACAGGACCTTTTCAGAATGGCAGGCGGTGACTAGTGGGGTACTGCAAGGCTCAGTGCTGGGACCCCAGTTGTTTACAATATATATTAATGACTTGGATGAGGGAATTAAATGCAGCATCTCCAAGTTTGTGGATGACACGAAGCTGGGTGGCAGTGTTAGCTGTGAGGAGGATGCTAAGATGATGCAGGGTGACTTGGATAGGTTGAGTGAGTGGGCAAGTTCATGGCAGATGCAATTTAATGTGGATAAATGTGAAGTTATCCACTTTGGTGGCAAAAATAGGAAAACAGATTATTATCTGAATGGTGGCCGATTAGGAAAAGGGGAGGTGCAACGAGACCTGGGTGTCATTATACACCAGTCATTGAAAG
The DNA here is from genome assembly GCF_963921235.1 of Mobula hypostoma. Lineage (NCBI taxonomy): Eukaryota > Metazoa > Chordata > Chondrichthyes > Myliobatiformes > Myliobatidae > Mobula > Mobula hypostoma. The sequence goes on along the minus strand of NC_086118.1, from coordinate 19,390,147 downwards.
TGGGCATGCAGGTACAGCAGGCGGTGAAAAAGGCGAATGGTATGCTGGCATTTATAGCGAGAGGATTCGAGTACAGGAGCAGGGAGGTACTACTGCAGTTGTACAAGGCCTTGGTGAGACCACACCTGGAGTATTGTGTGCAGTTTTGGTCCCCTAATCTGAGGAAAGACATCCTTGCCATAGAGGGAGTACAAAGAAGGTTCACCAGATTGATTCCTGGGATGGCAGGACTTTCATATGAAGAAAGACTGGATGAACTGGGCTTGTACTCGTTGGAATTTAGAAGATTGAGGGGGGATCTGATTGAAACGTATAAGATCCTAAAGGGATTGGACAGGCTGGATGCAGGAAGATTGTTCCCGATGTTGGGGAAGTCCAAAACAAGGGGCCACGGTTTGAGGATAGAGGGGAAGCCTTTTAGGACCGAGATTAGGAAAAATGTCTTCACAAAGAGAGTGGTGAATCTGTGGAATTCTCTGCCACAGGAAACAGTTGAGGCCAGTTCATTGGCTATATTTAAGAGGGAGTTAGATATGGCCCTTGTGGCTACACTGGTCAGGGGGTATGGAGGGAAGGTTGGGGCGGGGTTCTGAGTTGGATGATCAGCCATGATCATAATAAATGGCGATGCAGGCTCGAAGGGCTGAATGGCCTACTCCTGCACCTATTTACCTATTTTCTATATGCCTGGTCACCTCCTCAAAGAACTCTATCAGGCTTGTTAGACACGGTCTACCCTTCACAAAGCCCTGCTGACTGTCTCTGATCAGACCATAATTCTCTAAATACCCATAGATCCTATCTCTAAGTATCTTTTCCAACAGCTTTCCCACCACAGATGTAAGGCTCACTGGTCTATAATTACCCGGACTACCCCACTACCTTTTTTGAACAAGGGGACAACATTTGCCTCCCTCCAATCCTCTGGTACCATTCCCGTGGACAACGAGTACATAAAGTTCCTAGCCAGAGGCTCAGTAATCTCTTCCCTCACCTTTTGGAGCAGCCTGGGGAATATTCTGTCAAGCCCCAGGGACTTATCCGTCCTAATGTATTTTAACAACTCCAGCACCTCCTCTCCCTTAATATCAACATGCTCCAGAACATCAACCTCACTGATATTGTCCTCACCGTCATCAAGTTCCCTCTCACTGGTGAATACCGAAGAGAGGTATTCATTGAGGACCTCGTTCACTTCCACAGCCTCCAGGCACATCTTCCCACCTTTATCTCTAATTGGTCCTACCTTCACTCCTGTCATCCTTTTGTTCTTCACATAATTGAAGAATGCCCTGGGGCTTTCCTTTACCCTACTCGCCAAGACCTTCTCATGCCCCCTTCTTGCTCTTCTCAGCCCCTTCTTAAGCTCCTTCTTGCTTCCCTATATTCCTCAGTAGACCCATCTGATCCTTGCTTCCTAAACCTCATATATGCTGCCTTCTTCCACTTGACTAGATTCTCCACCTCACTTGTCACCCACGGTTCCTTCACCCTACCATTCTTCATCTTCCTCACCGGGCCAAATTAATCCTTAACATCCTGCAAGAGATCCCAAAACATCAACCACATTTCCATAGTACATTTCCCTGCAAAAACATCATCCCAATTCACACCTGCAAGTTCTAGCCTTATAGCCTCATAATTTGCCCTTCCCCAATTAAAAATTTTCCTGTCCTCTCTGATTCTATCCTTTTCCATGATAATGCTAAAGGCCAGGGAGCGGTGGTCACTGTCCCCCAGATGCCCACCCACTGAGAGATCTGACCTGCAGCTGTATACAGGCTGTAGCTATTATTTTCTTCCATCTGTGAATTGCTTTACACACTAGATCCTGAGCTTTAGCAGCAAGGTGCGTTATTATATCAGAAGTAACATGAGGAACCCAATAACCTAAAATAAAATTGTGCCCAAGTACAAAGAAGAGTTGCATTAGATTGTGCTTCTGAATGGAACACTCAGCTGCCCGGTGCTCCGTGTCTGCTCATTGCAGTGCGGAAATCATCTGAGTTCCATTCGGCCACTGGGTTGAGCAATGAGAGCCCAGCACTGGTGCTTGATCACAGTGAACTGAGGGCTGGAACACATTTTGTATCTGGACCATTGGCCCTCAGATGCAAATTCTGGTGTATTCATTGCAGCCTCTCTCATTTAAATGGGGTCACTGACACAGGTAGTAGAGGTAAGGGATGTGAAGAGTTTTCATTTCTTTATTTTAATTAATTGGTTAAAACAGTTAAATGTATTTTAGTTAAGTCCATTAAATTTTAAAATTAATTTTCTTAAAATAAATGTATTTCAGCTGTTTTAAATTATTGCTCATTTATATGCAAAAAGAAGCAATTGAAAAGATTTTGGCAGCACGAGCTGAGCAAGGAGCAAAAGGGTGGACAGAGGCAGGTCATTTGCTTCTGCCCCTTGAGGCTTAGAAACTGTGCACGCACTGGTTCACTTTACATCTCAGCTGCAGAAATGACGCCTCATGTTCAGCTCGACCCACTGGGCTACAAAGTGGTGTGTGTTGCTCCAGGCGTTTGGCAGGGATCATAAACCAAGTCTCAGCTCAGATTGAATTCAGCCTTTCATTTGAATTATTGAATTTATGTTAACAAAAAAACCCTGCTGGAACACTTCCATTTCTTTTGCCCTGATTTGCTAATTTTAAACAGCTGCTATTTCATGCCTCATATGCCAGATTATTGATAAAAATAGAGAGATGGGAATGGTTTCATCAAGGAAAAGAAAATGGAGCAAGATGCATTGACTCTAAATTTTAGTTGCCCTTTAGGAAGTTGCAGCTTTCTGAATTGAATCGTGCATTATCCTGGATGCTAACATCCAGTGCCACATGCAATGCCATAAATAGTGGTAGATCTTACATATATAACCACTATACAATTATTAAGAGTAAGAGATTATTGAACAAATTGAAAGATATGATTCACACTTAATAATAAAGCACACTTTGCAACACTAGTTTATTGGTATAAACAAGTATTTCTCAATGTGTTGAGAGCCTAAAATTTGTCATGCCAATGGATTGTGCAGGATTAGTTATTCCAATTTCCATCGGTTTTATTGCTTTCACAGAGCAACAGGGGGGAAGAAAGACAAAATGGCTGATGAAATAATCCATTAGCTCACAGCAAAGACCCTTCATTGTGCTTATTTCCACAGCAAACCTTATTAGCTTGCGTCTCTCAGACTCAGCACCCCAAATTTGAAAGGAAATCATTGTTTCCAGGATAGTTAATTGTTTGCAAAAACCGTGTACAGCTACTTGCATTAATCTATGCTTTAGCCCTAATCACCACCAATGCCTGACAGTTTAAAAAATGCAGTAATCATGTGGAGATTACTGTAATTGCCTCAGCAAATGATGACGGATATTATAACGATTAACTTTTACCTATTTGTTTGCTTCTGTTGGCAATTATGATATTTCACCCATCTTCTAATGATTGCAAGAATTAATTATAATTCATGCATAATTGAGGTGGTCTTTGTCTGCAGAAATTACTATGATAAACCTTCAAAGTTTACCAAACAAATTAGAAGCTGGTTTAGCTGTAGCCAGCGTAAATGAGTGCAAGAACAAAAAATTTAATTTCCACAGCTGAACAGTACATTTGACAGCTGGTAATGTTAAGTAATATATTGTGACTGCTCATACATTTAAATAAAATAGCCAGCAAACGTGAGTATAATATTAAAATAGGCACAAGCAAGAATGGAAAACTTTATTCAATGGTTTCTTGCCCTGAGAAAATAACTGGAATTTTAAAATGCACACTACTAGTTTACCTGCCACACTCCCATGGGTTTCTATAACTAATCAGCTCAAGCTTTGATGATGCCACCGTCTTTGAATGGAAGTAAAAAAGAAGCAACTTTCCCACAAGTTAATCCTGCTGGGAATCTGTTAGTGCATTAGGCATGGCCTTGAAAAATACATTTCTGATCCTGTTACAAAATCATTGGATGCCTCCTTCCACTGTCTCTATGTCCTGACATAGCAGTAAGTATAGCTGTTATCTCATTGCCAAGTTATTGGAACCTTGCAGCTTCTAAATTGGTTGTTGCATTTGCTGCATCACCAATATGATCACTGTAAAGTGTTTTGGGATATGCTGTGACTGCGATGCAAGAGAAAAATTCAAAACTTATTTTCCCTGTCTCCTAAGTCCCTTGTGCTGGACTGGTCCTGTATGAATGTTCTTTCATGTTGGCCCCTTTTCTCATCAGCATTTTTATCTTTGTATTGATTTTTGCCTGCTGGAGGAATTCAACAGGAAAGACAGCATCTGTAGTGCTGCTTGACTCACTCAGTAGCTCCAAAAGTTTGTTTTATGCTCTAGCATATCCTTGTATCTCCATTGATTTCTGTCTCTTCCGGGGGATTTGGGATCTGGATTCGGAATTGAGGTACAGGCTCAGAAATATCTCTGGTCAACATTCCCGTTGTTCAGGAATTCTGCAGGAACCTGTTTAAGAGAGTAACTGCAGACCTGCATGGCTAAAAAAGCAGATGGCTGTCAACTGAACTTGATATGTTTCCTGAAGATGTCAATAAAATTTAACTTTGGAATTAGTCATGAAAGCTGCAGTACGTTTATGATCCAACATAAAAGTCCCTGAAGAGAAGACAGTCTTGTTCCATCCATCCTTTGATCAAAACATTCCTGACATCAGGGAGCACCCTACATGAAAGTTTGAATGCTGTCATATCAGTCAAATTTTGGGAGGCTGTCAATGTCTGCTTGGAAATTATCATCATATTTTATTCTTTGGCTTCACATGCTACTGCTGAAAGATATGGCACACTAAATTCTATTCAGTACACAGAACAATTTATAAACAAGAGAGTATCTGCTGGTGCTGTACATCCAAGCCAGCCCCGAAACGCTGAAGGAAATTAACAGGCCAGGCAGCATCTATGGAAAAGAGTACAGTTGACGTTTTGGGCTGAGAACTTCTAGTAATGACCCCCTCTCCTTCACCAGTCCCATTCCCATTTCCCTTTCTCACCTTATCTCCTTACCCGCCTATCACCTCCCTCAGGTGTTCCTCCCACTTTTCATTCTTCCATGGTCCTCTGTCCTCTCCTGTCAGATTCTCCCTTCTCCAGCCCTGTATCTCCTTCACCAATCAACTATCCAGCTCTTTACTTCACCTCTCCTCCCACCGCCCCCCCCAGCATGTTTCTTCTATCACCTTGTGGGTCTTCCTCTCCTCCCCACCACCATCATTTTTTTTCCAGTCCTGATGAAGGGTCTCAGCCTGAAACGTTGACTGTAGTCTTTTCCATAGATGTTGCCTGGCCTGCTGAGTTCCTCCAGCATTTTGTGTATGTTGCACAGAGCAATTTATAAAATTAGTTTAAGCAAAGTGATAATCTATCTGGTTCCACAGGAAGGCCTGGAACAATCATAACAATAGGTTAACTTCGCAGGGAGATTTGTTTTTGTTGGTTGCCTGGAGAAGTGAGCCACAAAGAAACTTATTATTATATTTAGGTGCTTTAACCCAAACTTCAAAGAAATCTGCTTCTGTTTAAATTCTTTAAATAGCATGCACAATGACTGTGTCCAGATAGCTTAGGTTCAGGTTGGTAGTGATGTGATTTAGGAATCCCACAGTGTGATCAGTATTGCTGCTTGAGTTCCACTAGTTAAAGAGAGCATTGATTGAAACCATTTGTAACCACTTAGGGCCAGGTTGTTTTGTGATGGTTCCCAGCAGTGAAAGACATTTGTCCCTCCTTTCAAAAGATATCAAGGGCACATGAGGAGGAACATATTTATACAGCAAATGATAATGACCTTGTAATCACTGCTGTGAGGTGGTGGAAGTATAAATGATCAATGATTTTATAAGAAATTTGGAGAGACACTGGCAGGAAAAGAATTTTCAGAGTTAAGAGTAAAGAGTAGGTGCTCAGGATTGACTGGATTGCTCTAAACAGTGTGTGAACTCAAGGGGTCATTATCTCCGTTATGGTGTGGCCTTTGCTGTAAACTTACTTGAAGTAGCATCACAGGTTATGTAGGTTCAGGGTATGAATTAACATAAACAGTGAGAGAAAAATAAGACCATAAGATATAGGAAAAGAATTGAGCCAATCGCTCAATTGAGTCTGCTCTGTCATTCCATCATGGCTGATTTATTATCCCTCTCAACCCCATCCTCCCGCCTTCTCCCCATAACCTTTGATGCCTTGTCTAATCAAGAACCTATCAATAGATAGATAGATAGATAAATAGACATACTTTATTGATCCCGAGGGAAATTGGGTTTCGTTACAGTTGCACCAACCAAGAATAGAGTATAAATATAGCAATATAAAACCATAAATAATTAAATAATAATATGTAAATTATGCCAGATGGAAATAAGTCCAGGACCAGCCTATTGGCTCAGGGTGTCCGACGCTCCAAGGGAGGAGTTGTAAAGCTTGATGGCCACAGGCAGGAATGACTTCCTATGACGCTCAGTGTTGCATCTTGGTTGAATGAGTCTCTGGTTGAATGTACTCCTGTGCCCAACCAGTACATTATCTAGTGGATGGGAGACATTGTCCAAGATGGCATGCAACTTGGACAGCATCCTCTTTTCAGACACCACTGTCAGAGAGTCCAGTTCCATCCCCACAACATCACTGGCCTTACGAATGATATTTTTGATTCTGTTAGTGTCCACTACCCTCAGCCTGCTGCCCCAGCACACAACAGCAAACATGATCGCACTGGCCACCACAGACTCATAGAACATCCTCAGCATCATCCGACAGATGTTAAAGGACCTCAGTCTCCTCAGGAAATAGAGACGGCTCTGACCCTTCTTGTAGACAGCCTCAGTGTTCTTAGACCAGTCCAGTTTATTGTCAATTCGTATCCCCAGGTATTTGTAATCCTCCACCATGTCCACACTGACCTCCTGGATGGAAACAGGGGTTACCAGTACCTTAACTCTCCTCAGGTCCACCACCCTTTATGTATACCTAATGACTTATCCTCCACAGCGCTCAGTGGTAATGAATTCTACACATAAGCCACTGCCTGGCTACTGTGAAAAACAAGATACCAGTGCAAAATAAACACCATCAAAGACAAATCCATGGTAGTACAAGAAAATCTTCTGCACACAGACTGCAGTGCTGTGTAGGGGGAGGCCCACCCAGGAATGATCATATCTGTTTTGTTAGATAACAACTACTAGGATAACTTGCAATACATCAATGTGAACACCATGTTGAGAAATGTCTGCTTTGTTGTAGCAGTCTGAAACGAATCCCAACAACATGATTGTGTGAACCTTATGCTTGAAATCCCTGCTGTGTATGTGGCTTTCACAAGTAGTGTTAAGGTGGCCCTTAATGCTGGACTCCCTTCTCCAAATCCCCCACCTTCCTATTCTATATTAGTTTCTTTGATCAACTTTTAGCCACTTGCCCAAAAATCTCCTTATATGTTGATGTCACTTTTTTTTTTCCTGAACACATTCACAATATCAAAGGCGTTGGTAACTTTTTTGTTGGTCACATTTTTCAAAGGTTTCAAAGGTACATTTAATGTCAGAGAAATGTATACCATATGCATCGTGAAATGCTTTTTCTTTGCAACCATCCACGAAAAACAGAGGACTTCCCCCAAAGAATGAACGACAGTTAAATGTTAGAACTCCATAGCCCTCCCGCGCACAAGCGGCAACAAGCAATGATCCCCTTCCCTCCACCGGCAAAAAAAAGCATTGGCACCCGCCACCAAGCACTCAAGTGTGAGCAAAACAACAGCAAAGACACAGACTTGCAGTACTCCAAAGCCTACTTGTTCACCCGGTATTCAACATACCACAGGCTCTCTCTCTCGCTAATAAGGGAGAAAGAGAAAGAGAAAGAGAAAGAGATGTCTCCATTTCACAACGAGAGGGAAGACATAACAAACAACTCGCTGGTTCATGATGTTAAAAATCCATTGCATCACTTTTTCTGAGCTCTGCGCCCAAAGATCTCGGGTCTCTGGGCACACAGCCTTAGATCTTCCATCTCCCATGACACGCCGATCTCCTGCCTGGACACCGACCTCCGATCCCCCAGTCTCCAGGGCCACGAAATCTTGGTCTTCCGAAAGCCAGCGAAGCTCTTAGGCTGTGCCCTTGGCGTGCTGAATAATGGCCATTCGTGTAACCCCGAGAGCGGGTCCCATTCCTGCAAAGAGCCGTAGTCGGCGTGTAACGCCAGGTCAGGGTCTTCAAAAGAACACTGAAAGGGATAAATAGAGATATTAAAGATGAAAATAGTGCTGTTTCCGAAGATGCAAGCAAAAGAGTTGCCCTTGATCCTCCTAAGCTCCTCCTCCATTACTCCTTTATTTGGAACAGTGAAATATATTTTTTGAAATACAAGTTGTTAGAATATGAATGATGGCCTTATACAATTAAAACTTGATCACAGAAAACAGTCAGAACATCTTTCAACACTTCCATTCATATCTAGTAGGCAATTACTGATTAACTTGTGTTTTTGCCAGCTCTGGCGTGACTGTCATTAAAAACGCGGAACTGCTCAACAGAAGAGCAGAATCACGGATAGAAATGAGTGAATCAGTGAATTGGAAGAAGATGTAATGATCAGCTGCAAACACTTCACCCATTCAAATAGAATTTGTGCTTGAATTGGAATAGGTTGTGCATTTCCCATAAATAATGTTTCAGTGATTCACAATACAAGATTCAACCACCTGTATTAACAATTTTTATTTCAACATCAGGAAGCATTTTTTACTATTGCTTGTACTCCTCTTCTGTGGAACGTGAGCAGTTTTTTCTTTGCTGTCAGTCATATAAATAAGATAATTACTTAATTTGCAAAGTGCATATCTAATGTTGTTTTGAGATTTGGGTGTCTCAGACTGTTGAATGAGGATAATAATTTGTAAAACATTACTGTATATTATTCAACTTGTTGTAGTCAATGTTTCTCTGTCATAAAATAAGACTAAAAAGATAAATCTAAGTCTGAAAAAATTGTTTGGCTTTCAAGTAGTAAGACAGTGCAGCTCTTTCTTTCCTGGACTTCTTTCATCGACTGTGGCAAAGCATTCCATGTAACACAAAGTTACATCATCCTCTGATGATCTAAATTATATTTTTTCTTAATCCGATTTTAATAAAAATCAACATTTCTTCTTGTTATAATCAATGGCTCTAATGTCAACACCCAAAAATTACTGAATTATTTATTGAGTTGAGTTTTCTCACTAATGCAATGAATAAGATCTTTAATTCAGTCGTCCATTCTCAATGTTGCTGACTTCATTCCCTCTTGCTGTTAGAAATACCTATTTGGAAATTGTAGTTGGGAAAGAAATGGGTGAAATGAAAGAGGCAGATTGCCCTCATCTGTTCTCACACCATCCTGAAGGTCAAGTCAAGTTCAACCCTAAGTCAAATTTATTGTCATGCATATAGGTAATGGTGAGGTGCAGATACAATGAAAAATTTGTTTGCAGCAGCATTACGAGCACACGGGTTCAGACAGCACACTAAACATAAATATATATAAATTATACATAAGGTGATAAGATCATAAGAACGTAAGATATAGGAGCAGAATTAGGCCATTTGGCTCATTGTGTTGGCTGTGCCATTTCGTCATGGCTGTTCCATTTTCCCTCTCAGCCCCAGTCTCCTGCCTTCCCCCTGTATCCCTTCATGCCCTGACCAATCAAGCATCTATCAACTTTAAATACCCAAACAGACTTGGCCTCCACAGATGCCTGTGACAACGAATTCCACACATTTGCCACTCTCTGGGTAAAGTAATTCCTCCTCATCTCCGTTCTAAAAGGATGCCCTTCTATTCTGAGGTTGCATCCTCCGGTCTTAGACACTCCCACTGTAGCAAAACCTTCAGAATTGCTATATTGTCTTTGCAGATAAAGATAATTTTCTTGGTACTCTCAAGAAATTTGAGTGGAACTAATGGAATAAGGTCTCTGATTATGACCTCCTGCTTCAACTATCAAAATGCTTTCAATGTTGAACTAAAATGCACAGTAATGGTAGAACAAGCCTTAATTGATAGCATGGCATTTAAGGAGAACAAAAACTTTGGACTATGTTAAATAAACTACATGACACAAGGTAGGCCAATTTAGATTTCAATAAGTTATATGAATTTCTTGCAGAACATAAAGATGGGCATGTAGAAAAGTGATTGTGAGATTTCCACTGGCTTCCACAATTATTCATTGAACAAACTTCAAGCCTACATCATTAAGGACTTAGGCCAATCCATTCCGCCACATTTAGCTTATACTCCCTAAGCTGTACAAAAGAATATTCTGTATCATTTCAATGAAAAGTTGTTTGGACAAACTGAAATGGTAGGATGCACATGAACAAGTCCAATTTCATCTTCTCACATGGATTGTTAACTATACATAGAATAACATGAATTTATGATTTTTCTCCAATACATCTACTGGTTTTTACTCTCTTGGCTTCAAAAAGGATCTGGGCAGCACGGGAGATGTAAATGTACGTGGCTGATAAAGTACAGCTTTCACATATGTCAGATGCTCAAAAGCCAATTATGATAATAGCCTTCAACATTCAATTCTCTAGTCCAGTTCACTCAGAAACTGGAGAAATAGCAAATCTATCTGGCTGTATAAATCAAAATTCTTATTCTGCAATAGTTTAAAGCATAGGATATTGTCAATTATAATAGTTAGATCATTTGAACATACAAAATAAAAGTAACAGGAAAGAAAACCAGGCAGCTCTATGCATTTCAATCATTAACCATTCATATCTGTCTTGAATTCTCTATGCACATGGATATGCACATACTATATCTTTTCCTCACAAATATTTTGTCTGACAGATCTTTCCTTCCTTAAACAAATAACATTCAGATAACATTCTGCAAGTAACATGTGATTTTAAAGTTGCAAACCAATGGATAATACCTTTGACTAGATGCCCTCATAACAGAAAAATGGAAGGATCATTTGGTATTTCATATGCAATAAAAAACATTTTTGTTGCATTTCCCTATGTTATTTTTTCCTCACTAGTGTGCAACGCAGAATGACCTCGCACAGAGGTTAAGCATTAAGCACTTTGTGCCTGTGCTGACTCCTTGAAAAAGCTATCTGATTCACTGTACTCCCACACTCCCCCTCGCAAAAATTCTGCTTTGGTGTGAATGAGGGTGCATTGTTGTATGGAATGTGACCTCATCTCATTTCTTGTTTTATTGCCAATTATTTTAATTGCATTTCTAACATTTATCACCACTCTTGCCAGAGGGAACCCTTTCCCTTTGTGCTTTATCAAAATCTCTACTTAGTTTGATATCTACTGTTAGGAATAGAAACCAGTTACTCCAATATCTCCAAACAACAGAAATTCTTTATTCATACACTAAAATTGCTATACAAGTACAGCAATAGTTCTTTTGTTAATCTAACAACAAACTAGCATGTCACAATTTATTACTGAATCCATGGTGGATTGTGCAAGTTTCTATCCAAATTGAACTAACCATGTAAATAATAGGGACCAGGACTTTTGTATAAGATAGTTTAGCAAACTGAAATCCATGACATTTACTTGCTTAACAAGTGGTAGAAGCATATAGCATCAGAAATGACCAACTTGTTAGAATAGCTAGCTTTGGTATAAAATGTATTCCCTTCGATGACGTGTACTTTTATTTGATCAGACCTTTGCAATATCTTAAGAAAAACAACCAGCATAGTAAACTCAAACACGAGGAATTCTGCAGATGCTGGAAATTCAAGCAACACACATCAAAGTTGCTGGTGAACGCAGCAGGCCAGGCAGCATCTGTAGGAAGAGGTACAGTCGACGTTTCGGGCCGAGACCCTTCGTCCTGATGTTGGCAACACACACAGACAGAAGCTCAAGACATTGATTCATTTGTCCTGCACAAATTCTATCTGAATAAATGAACACCAAATCATTACCTTCCATAAATACTTCTGAACTCAAGCCACCACTCACAAAAGTCCATCTTTCTCTCAAGCAATTGTTAGATGCATGGAATTATTTTACTATCTTTTGTATGGATGATGTCCCAGGACCAACACTTCCCAGGCCTTGGGCACTTTTGGCATTGGCATTGAATTATTATTGTCAGATGTATCAAGATACAGGCTTGGCTTGCAAACTATTTACACAGATCATTATACAGGAATAAGGTAAAACAATGATAATGTACAATAAAGTGTAAAAACTATCGGAAAAGTGCAGTGTAGGTAAATGATAAAGTGCAAGTCATAACGAGGTGGATTGTAAGACCAAGACCTCCAAGAGGACCACAACCTTGTCATGGTTTGGAGGCTTGCATGCTTCAGTGACCCTAAGAGCTACGTTGGCTGGAGTCAGGGCTTTATGATCTGGCTCTTGATAGGATCACCATGCCAAATAGGTCAAAGGATAAAGGCCAGACTAAAGGTGGCCCATCAGTCTTTCAGTTTTAAGGGTTCAGCTCAGGGCTAACAAGCCTGACTGATAAAACAAGATTGTTACAGAAACAGCAGTGAAGAATGCTTCTCCACCTGAGTGTGATGTCTCCATCGGGAACTTGCACAACTTACATTAGGGAAAATCGAGCTAGTGACATGATGAAGGAAGCCCTGCATGCCACCAGAGATGGAGGACCTTCATTGTTGCCCCGAACACCAGTGGTATAATGGGCAGTAGGTGTAAGATCGAGAGCCCATGGTATTGTATAAGAGGTCTATTTTAGAGTCTGATAAAAATGATATAGAAGCTGTCCTCGCAACTGGTATGCTAGGGAACTAGGGCTTTACCCTTTGGAGAGAAGGAGGATGAGAGGAGACATGATAGAGGTGTACAAGATAATAAGAGGAATAGCCAGCGCCTCTTCCCCAGGGCACCACTGCTCAATACAAGAGGACATGGCTTTAAGGTAAGGGGTGGGAAGTTCAAGGGGGATATTAGAGGAAGGTTTTTTACTCAGAGAGTGGTTGGTGCGTGGAATGCACTGCCTGAGTCAGTGGTGGAGGCAGATACACTAGTGAAGTTTAAGAGACTACTAGACAGGTATATGGAGGAATTTAAGGTGGGGGCTTATATGGGAGGCAGGGTTTGAAGGTCGGCACAACATTGTGGGCCGAAGGGCCTGTACTGTGCTGTACTATTCTATGTTCTATGTATGCAATCAGGCTTCTGCCTGTTGGAAGGAGGGAGCAGAGAGAACATCTGGAGTGGATAGGGTCTTTGCTTATGCTGGCTGATTATAATTAGAAATATAGACTAAGTTCATAAAGGTTCCTGTGATGTGCTGAGCTGTGTCCACAACTCTCTGCATTTTCTTGCCGTCACTTGAAGTGTGTTTGCCATACCAAGCCATGAATACTGTTTATGGTGCATCAATTAAAAAATGGTCAGTTGATGGGGATGTGCTAATGAAGGAACTCGGCACGAAGTGTTGACTCTGCCTCACTTGCAGAGTTCCTCCAGCATTTTTTATGTGTTACTCTGATTTTTATTGGCCTCCTGAGAAAATAGAGGTGTAGGTGAGCTTTCATAGCATGACATTAGTGTGGTTAGGCCAGCACAGGCTCTTGGTGATGCTCACTGAATCTCTTAATCCATTCAACCTGAACGGCCGTGCTCCAACAGAGTGGACTGGAAAGCTCGTCTACCGAGGGTATAAGTCTGGAACTAAGGATTAAGAAAGGTATGACCATATTAATGCAATTATATTATAGACCACCCAGTAATTAGAAGGATTTAGAGGTGCATTGTTGTAAAGAGATGGCAAGCAGTTGCAATAAACATTAAGACTGTGATAGTATGTGATTTTAGGTTTCCATATATTGACTGGGGTATTGGTATGTGGCCAAATGGTTAAGGCGTCAGTTTAGTGATCTGAAGGTTGCTAGTTCGAGCCTCAGCTGAGGCCGAGTGTTGTGTCCTTGAGCAAGGCACTTAACCACACATTGCTCTGTGATGACACCGGTGCCAAGCTGTATCAGCCCTAGTGCCCTTCCCTTGGACAACATCAGTGACGTAGAGAGGGGAGACTTGCAGCATGAGAAACTGCCGGTCTTCCATACAACCTTGCCCAGGCCTGTGAACCTTGCCCAGGCCTGTGCCCTGGAAACCTTCGAAAGCACAAATCCATGGTCTCTCGAGACTAATGGATGCCTATTAGAAATATTGACTGGGACTCCCATACTGTAAAAGGGTTCAATGGAATAGAGTTTATCAAATGTGTTCAGGAGAGTTTCCTTAATCAATATATAGAGGTCCCAACTAGCTAGAGTGTGAAACTGGATCTCCTATTAGGGAATAATATAGGACAGGTGACAGAAATGTGTGTAGGGGAGCACTTTTAATCTAGTAATCATAATTCTATGAGTATCAAGGTAATTATGGAGAGAGACAAGTCATCAGGTTGAGATTCTGATTGGAGAAAGGCCAATTTTGATGGCATTAGAAAGGATGTGGCACCTATGGATTGGAACAGGTTATTTTCTGGCAATGGAATGCTTGCTAAGTAGGTGGCCTTGAAAAGTGAACTTTTGAGAGTACAAAGTTTACATGTTTCTGTCAGAGTAAAAGGATGACAGGTTTAGACGTGTGCTCCTCCTCCTTCCCTTTCTTCCATGGTCTTCTATCCTCTCCTTCCTCTTACTTCACCCCCTCCCCCTCTCCCAACTTCACCTATCACCTACTACCTTGTACTTCTTCGTCACTTATCCCCACCTTCTTACTCTGACTTTTCATCTTTTTTTTCCCAGTCTTGCTGAAGTGTCTCAGCCCGAAATGTCAGCTGCTTACTCTTTTTCACAGATGCCGAGTTCCTCCAACATTTTGTTGTGTGTTGCTTTGGATTTCCATCATCTGCAGATCCTCTTGAGTTTTCAAAGTCACTACTTGCAACCACTTTCCTCGACATTATCTTCGTCTTTTAGCTCTCCATTTTCCTGCGGTCCTACTCAGTATTCATTGTTAATTGTTTTATGAAGTCATCTGTACTACCTTACACTTTGAGAGATGAATTGCCAATTATTGTTGTGCATCTTCTTTTGAACTGCTTGAGCGGAAAAATACCTTTCTTAGGATACCAAGCTACTCCAATTAATTCAGTTTCCCACATCTTTCAAAATTAACTTCCAAGATTTGATTTAATTGTACCTTAAACACCACAATGAATTTCCTGTAAATGAGCATCTTTAGAATGGTTTGGAATAATTTCTGCAACCTGTCATAAAATTGACAAGATTCTCTGTACTGCTGCAGAAGTTGGCTCTGTCGGTTTGCTATTGTTCAATCTGGAATTTGCAAAATGCCTTCTCCAGCTATTGTGAGCATTTAGTGGAAAAGCAGGAAAATAACTGTGGGGAGTCCTGCAGTCCTATGGAGCAAGGGATTTAAATTCCTAAATATTTTTCACCAGACCATAAAAAAGCTGTGTGTTATAAGCAATGCTGCAAATATATGTATTGAGTAATATGATGTTAATAGTTGGAAATTAATTTGTGAAATTGCTTTGAATCTTCAAAGAGCTGCTTTGAACTCCAGTGTCAAAATCCAATTAGGTTCATAATGTGTGCACTAAACCACCACGACCTTGTTGCACCAGGCATTGGATTCACCTTTGGCATTTACCAGGTGACTGGAGGAGTAATTTCCCACTCTGTTCCTTGCTTTGGATCTGCTATTGAACTTGCAGAAAGACAGTAAGAACTCTTGCCTGTGAAGGCTTATACAGGAAATTAAATGCTGAGCTAAAACCCTTTCCCTCTGGGATGTAAGAAACTAAACAACAATAGCAGATCATTAGAAAGTTACCTGTTAACATTTTACATCAGAACTGGCAGATGGTCCATTACAGTCTACAAAACAGCAGATTACTTTTGTGTGCCTATCCTTGCAGTACTACAGTGCCTAATAAAAAATTTTAGAAACAAGTGTTTGTCTTCATACATTTTATCATTGACAGTATAGAAGACAGATTTACATAATGCTAATTCAAAGTTTTTACAGGAAACCACTTAAGTCATGAATATCCTTAACTATAGCCTACAAAGCTGCTTCAAAACAGACAAATGGGAGTTGCATTTACACTTAAATGGTGCTAGAATTAGCTTCACAGCAGAGTGATGTACAGTGTGAACAATTGCTTTTCATTGTGCAGATGCCAGGCTTACCTTCTGTTCTGTGCTCAGTAATAACTTCCTGTGATGTGCTGACTTGCACAGAATAATTATTCCACTCAGATCTTCTGTTTGATTTCTCTTGACTGGTGGCTGAATTCTTGAGTAAGCAGTACTGATTGTTATAATGAGATTTGGATCAAGGTGAAATGAGATAACAGAAGTTTGAGATAGCTGTATAAAAATATGGATGTAGCATTACCTTGCACTGACATCAGGGGAGGCAGTGAGTGTGGGGTTCGTTGTTCAGCTCTGTAGGTTCCACCTTTTGAACTGTTACGACATTTTTTGGGGTTAGGACATATAGCAAATTTTGACTTCAGTGACCAACCATCAGATCTGATTATGCATTGAAGATTAAATTTAAAATGCAGCTCAGAACAGTAAAATGCAGACCAGACGGAGCAGGAAACAGGCACTTAACTGGTTGTCTACATACTGTTCACCTGATTTCAAACAACATTGCATTGCATGGATATGACATCAATTCATACTTATTTTGGGTGAGATGGTGGGAATATCCAGGCATTTGAAACTGTTACATGTAGCTCAAAGGAAGCATTGTAAATATGGATTTGTTTGAATTGTCCTTTGATTTTTAGCATGTTAAATATTGTGCAGTGTTTGGTCAAGGAGACATTCTTCCACTGAAAGGGTTCTCAATATGATGTCTATTATATCTCATTTTGTCAGATAAGGAGGGTTCTTCATTCGACCGGTACATCACTACAGTGATTTTGTTCACAAAACAACATGAACCACGGTGTTGAAAGGTCAAATCTTGATTGGGGCAGAGCAATGTATCTTTTTAGAATATAAACAAAGAATACTGGATGTATCTTCGCATTCTTCTGAGTGAAATGTTCTATGAGTCTGTGGTGGTCAGTGCTATCATGTTTGCTGTTGTGTGCTGGGGCAGCAGGCTAAGGGTAGCAGACACCAACAATCAACAAACTCATTCGTAAGGCCAGTGATATTGTGGGGATGGAACTGGTCTCTCTGACGGTGGTGTCTGAAAAGAGGATGCTGTCCAAGTTGCATGCCATCTTGGACAATGTCTCCCATCCACTACATAATGTACTGGTTGGGCACAGGAGTACATTCAGCCAGAGACTCATTCAACCAGGATGCAACACAGAGCGTCATAGGAAGTCATTCCTGCCTGTGGCCATCAAACTTTACAACTCATCCCTTGGAGGGTCAGACACCCTGAGCCAATAGGCTGGTCCTGGACTTATTTCCTGGCATAATTTACATATTACTGTTTAACTATTTATGGTTTTATTACTATTTATTATTTATGGTGTAACTGTAACGAAAACCAATTTCCCCCGGGATCAATAAAGAATGACTATGAGTATGACTATGAAAGGGGAACTATGGCATACATTAACACCATCTCACTATTTTTGATCAACTTCAACGCTATGTAGTTTATTTAATTTTTTATATATATGGTACTAAGTAAAAGTAGCAGAGAGGCATTCTGTAATGATCAATAAACCAATTGTTCAGAATCAAATGACCTTGCCTGCTGTCACAGGGCTGGGTGTGTATGCACGTGCACCACCACCACTCTCCACCCCTGGCACTCCTTTTGTGCCACCCGCCTCACACTCCTCCCACAGTGCCCCACACCTGCCATTCCTTGCATACTTTGCTTCTGCCAGATTTACAAACTCACCCTCCACTCCACATTGACAAGCACAGTACCGTGCAAAAGTCTTAGGCACCCTAGCTATATATATGTGTGGGATATATTATATTTGTAATTTATAGTATTTTATGTATTGCACTGTAATGCTGCGGCAAAATAACAAATTTCATGGCATGTCAATGATATTAAGACAGATTCTCATTCACATGAACCTCAATATGACTATTGAAAGAAACAGGTTTTGCCGTTTGTGAATTTGAGAGAGCTGGGAGACATTTGCCTCATTTTATAAAACCCTGTGCTTTTTATCAACATCTAACGAGGCTGTCATGAACAGAGCAAACACAAAAAGAGAAATAATGTATGAGATCATGAAAAGGCAACGTAACTTCATTGGACATGTGATTAGGAAAGAGGAGTTAGAATGCACGGTAATTATGGGAAAGATTGAAGGGAAGAAAGCAAGAGGAAGACAAAGACAAATGATAATGGAGACAGCAGCCAGAGAACTGGAAATGAATACCAATGAATTGATCCACTTGAATCGAAACAGGAGTGTGTTGGCCATGGCAGTCAAAGTTCAAACTGGGCATGGCACCTGATGATGATGATGATGATGATGATGACGTGCCTTTTATATCTATGTGATCACCTAGGTGGTTATCAATACAGACTAGACTGAGCAGAGTCAGTGAGAATTTATGAAAGGGATATTATCTTTGACAAATCCATTGGTGTACTTTGGGAACATATCTAATGGAGTAGAGGTCGATAATCGAGTGAATATGATGTATTTAGGTTTTCAAAAGGTTTTTGGTCAAGTCACACACAGGAGGTTAGAGAATAAAATTAACATGATTAGAAACTTGGAATTAAAACACTGGCATAGACTGAGACAAGAGGCAAATATTGAGAATAATCAGATCTTTCTTTCATTAGGCAGCCAGATTGTGTTACTACAGAGATACCTGGATGTGCTTGATATGTATCTACGTCAACAATTTGGCTAAGGAGGCCAAATATCAGATTTACACTGTTGCTGATGATATGAAATCTGGCAACTCTGTATGTCATGGGGAGGGCGTAAGGAGACTCTGAGAGGATAGCTAAGTTTGGAGGCAGGAACACAGCAGATGGAATATAATATGGAAAATGTAAAGGTATCCTCTTCGGTACAGACAGCAGAAGAGTATTTTTTTAATTGGTTACAGGTTGAGGAGACCAGTGTAGCATTATGTCACAGTTGTAGAAATCAGTTAGGTAGGCAAATGAGGTGTTGGATTTATTGCAGTACTGAGTACTAGGATAAAGAGGTCTAACCATGAATAAACTCTTCTTGGGCTTTCAGCCGGGTATAGGTATTGATTTTAACAGATGTTTCAATGACAGACTTTAGCCATCTTCATCAGGGATGATGCCTGGGCATGTCATTGAAATGTCAGGTAAAATCAATACCTGCACCTGGCTGGAAGCCGAAGAAGAGTTTATTTATCATATACACTGAGAAAGCACTAGATCCTTTTGGTTTTACCATGTTTACATAGGGCCTTGATGGAACCACAGCAAGAGTTATGTGTACGACTTGAGTCACCTTACAAAGAATGGTTATGCTTGCTTTGAGAAACTGTAATGAAGGATGATTGGACCGGTTTCTGAGATGGTGGGCTCGCTGTATGACCCGATTCTGAGTAGGCTAGGATCATACTCATTAGAGTTTAGAAAAACACGAGGTGAACATATTGAAACTTAAAAAGCTTCTTAGAGGGATCGGCAGGCAGGATGCAGGGAGCATGGCCCCCTGGCTGAGAAGTCCAGAACAAATAGATAGTTTCAGAATTAGGGGTTGGTCATTTAAGACCGAGAGGAGGAGACATATTTTTCACTCAGTAAGTCATGTACCTTGGCAAATCTCTGCTCAGTTGGCGAGTTCATTCAAAACACAGATTGATTTGATTTCTGGGTATTTAAGGAATTAACGAAAAAAGGAATTATGCAGGAACAGGACACAGAATGAGAACAGCCACAATCTGGATGATTTCTAATTCATATACTCAGAGACACCTTTATTAGGTATACCTGTTTACCTGCTGTTCAATGCAAATATCAAATAAGCCAATCATGAGGAAGCAATTCAAAATATAAAAGCATGCAGGCATGGTCAAGAGGTTCATTTGCTGTTTAGACTAAACATCAGAATGGGGAAGAAATGTGACCTAAGTGGCTTTGTCTGTGCAATGATTGTTGTTGTCAGGCAGGGTGTTTTGAGTATCTCAGAGGCAACTGATCACCTGGGATTTCTACACACAATAATCTCTAGCGTTTACAGAAAATGGTGTGAAAAACAAAAAAAAAAACACCCAGTGGGTGGCAGTTCTGTGTGCGGCAATGCCTTGTTAATGAGAGAGGTCAGAGGAGAATGGCCAGACTGATTTGAGCTGGCAGGAAGGCAACAGTGACTTAGATAATCACACATTACAACAGTGGTGTGCAGAAGAGCATCTTGAAGTGGATGGGCTAAGGCAGCAGGTGACCACACAGGTTTCTACCCTTGTACCTAATAAACTGGCCACTGAATGTATTGTCTTATGTTTGTCTCCCAGCTGACTGGAGGAGTTGGACCTTTGACTCTCCGGGATATAAAGACGTCCCATACAGAGAGGCAATCTTCATCAAGAGCTGAGTATTTCAATATAAATTAAGTGGACCTTACTCACACTGCACTCTTTAACAGATGCTTATTGCATCAATGGTCAGTGGGGAGATGTTACGTGATGTACAAAACTTCCTATGTTCAGCTGCTTAGGTTGTCTACATACTATCACACAAAGTAGCACAAGGCAGAATCACAATTAGAATCAGCTTTGTTATCATTGAGACTGGTGGTCATTTTTTTTCTGTTTTGTAGTAGCAGCACAGTACAAAGACATAAAAAAAAACATACTGTAAGTTGCAGTAAGAAATAAATAAATGAATAGTACAAAAGAGGACTAGCAAGCCAGAGCTCATGGACCAGAGGGAAAGCAGTTGCATGAGAGCTTTCTGTCTATTTTAAGCAACATCAATTTCCAGAACTATTCTGATTCCAACTATATTTCCTTTTTATGCAACTTCATTTTACTCCATCTTATATCTTGCCTTACTGACTACAAACAGCGTAATTAAACATTAGATTAAAAAAATATCATGTGCAATTCAGCTCCCTGCTTGACTCCACCATGGTGGCACGTCAGATAGTGCGCTGTATCATGGCTGTAGTAACCTGGGTTCAGTTCTGACCTCTGGTGCTGTGAGTGTGGATTTGACATATTCTCTGTGTGACTTTGTGGGCTTTCCCTTGGTCTTCTGTGTTTTTATTTCTCCACATTTCAAAGATGTTCTGGTAGGATAACTACTTGCAGTACGTTACCCCGGTGTAAGTGGCTGTTGTCAGAATCAGAAGGGTGCTAATGGACAGATGAGAGAATTGTTTACAGGGAAATAAGCGGAGAATGGGATTGATAGGATTGCTGTGAGCAAGAATGGAACTCTCATCTTTCATAAGGAAATATCAAAACAATTGTTTAAAACTCTTAAACTTTCCACATTTCCCCTAAATTGCTTGTGCTACAATAGGGCATATAGATCTGTACACAGTACTCAAGTAGTATTGTATAGAATACTGACATAATCTCCCTGCTCTTTTATATTGTTCATCAAAGGAAAGATGTCATATTCCTTTTTTAACTACCTTATTAACCCATCCCACTTCCTTTAAGGATCTCTGGCCATAAGTACCGAGGTTCCTCTAATTTTACACACCCCCTTACTATCTTCCCATTTATTTAACACTCAAAGGCCACTTTATTAGGTAAATTTGCTTACCTGCTCATTCATGTAAACATCTAATCAGCTAATAATGTGGCAGTAACTCAATGTATAAAAGCATGCGGATGTGGTCAAGAAGTTCATTTGTTGTTCAGATGAAACAGGAGAACGGTGATGAAATGTGATCTAAGTGATTTTGACCATGGAATGTTTGCTGGTGCCAGACAGGGTGGTTTGAGTATCTCAGAAAGAGCATATTTTCAAGGATTTTCATGCATAATAATTTATTGAGCAGAGTTTCCCAATCTGCGGTCCATGAACCCCTTGCTTAATGGTAATGGTCCATGACATACAAAAAGGTTGGAACCCCTACTCTAGAGTTTACAGAGAATGGTGCAACAAAAAAATCCAGTGAGTGGCAATTCTATGGGTGAAGTCTTGTTAATGAGAGAGGTCAGACAGGAAAGGTCAGATTGGATCAAGCTGACAGGAAGGTGATAGCAACTCAAATAACCATGTGTTACAACAGTGGTGTGCAGAAGATCATCTCTGAATGCACAACATGTCAAAGGTTGAAGTGGATGGGCTACAGCAGCAGAAGACCATGAACATACACTCAGTGGCCACTTCATTACATAACCCCTGTACCTAGTAGTGTAAGTTCCCTTAACATCTTATTCGTTCCCAAAGACAGTGTTGTACACTTCTCAAAATGGATCCCACTGCAGCACAATCAAAACGCCAAAGGAACTCAGCAGGTCAGGCAGCATCTATGAAAATGAACAAACAGTCTAAGATTTAAGTCAAAACCTTTCATCAGCACTGGAAAGGGAGGAGGAAGACATCAGAAGTAACGGTGGGGCGTGGTGAAGCTAGAAGGTGATAGGAGAGGCCAAGTTGGTGGGGACAGTAAAGGGCTAGAGAAGAGGGAAACCGTTATGTGGGAAGTGACTATGTGGGGAAAGGGAAGAAGGAGAGGCATTGGGGAAGGTGATATGCAAGTGAGGAAAAGAGGTAAGACCTGAAGAGGAGGGACGGTGGATGGGAAACAAAAAAAAAGAGATAGAGTAAAGAAAAACTCACTGGAAAGAGAAAGCAATGTTCACGTCATCGGGTTGGAGGCTCCTTAGATGGAATATAAGGTGTTGCTCCTCCAACCTGGGAGTACCCTGAGAGGAGGCCATGGGCCAATATGTCATAACGGTATTGGGAGTAGAAATCAAAATGGCTGCCCACTGAGAAATTCCACGGATGGCGGATGGAAAGGAGGTGCTTGACAAAGCGGTCCCCCGATTCACATCAGGTTTTACCAGTGTAGAGGAGACTGCGTCAGGAGCACCAGAGACAATTGACAACCCCAACAGATTCACAGGTGAAGTGTTACCTCACTTGGAAGGACTGTTTGGGGCCTTGAATGGGCATGTATAGCATTTTGCTTGCTAGCAGCGATATGTGCTAGGAGAGAGAATTGTGGGGAGGGACAAATGGACAAGGGAATCACAGAGGGAGTGATTCCTGTGGAAAGCGGAGAGTGGAGGTGAAGTGAAGATGTGTTTGGTGGTAGGCACTTACTGCTCTCCTTCCCACTGATTAGTTTTTCAATATCCTTCTGCAGTCCAAAACTATTAAATCAGAGAGGTCAATCTCCATAGGAAGCAGTTTAACACAGGCCCCGCTGTTGGATACAGTGTGGAGTCTAGCAGTGAGGTGGGTTAATGGATCTGTCACTCAGTCGATGCCTGACTTTACAGCAGAATGGACGTAAAAGCAATTGGCTAAATGCCTTCAGTACCTCTGAGAACTGCCAGCCACAATCTACTTGATTAGGCACATTGTTTCCCTAGAATTATATCTTCAAGATTGAATCAAAAGCACACCATGGTAGATAATAGGTAAACTGCTAAACATTTGTAGAAAGCATCAGGTGACAAGGAAGGAGATGCATGGAACATAAACATGAGAATAGATCAATTAGGGCAAATGGTCAAATAGAATGTTGTTCATTCGATGTAATCACCACAGTCAATGATAATTCCAGTACACTTCACAGCATGGGTTTAACATAAAGTCTGTGCATTAAAACCCACTGCATTTTAAATAAGAATGAAACAACTCCGTAATTTAGAGGAAAGCAAACAAGGAAATTTTTGATGTGTATTTAACCTACAAAAGTGCAACTGTTATGTTTTGCAACTTCAAAATACTAAACTAGAGGACTTGGGAGTCTGAAGTGTGAGTCTAACTCGTGTTTACTTTTAGCGAGTGCACATGTATCACATGGTAGCCTGGTGACATATGCAATTATGCAATTCACATATTTTTACACATAACGCATAATTAATTATTTCAATGAACAGGAATTCTTAATCAAACAATACACATATATACACAAGATTACTCAAGTACTACTGAAATACTAAATACGCAATACTCCTCACTGCTTAGCTTCAAGACCAACTCAATGTAGAATGTATCTCAACTGTATTCACAGTATACTACAGAGTACAACAAATATGTACAGACATCCGCAACATAGTAAGTTTTAAGTTGTCCTATTCAGGCCTGAAGCTCTCGCCGATTTGAGGAATAATGTCTATCCTGACAAGGTGGTGGGCGGGGGTCACTCTGTATGACAGGTGAGACGTGCCTGTGAAACTATCTCGGGTTCTGGAGTCTCCTCAATGGTCGCTGTAGGAGTTGACTCTGGGACTACAGGGAGTGGTTCCCTCACCTTCCTTCTCCTTTTCTCATCTTTTCTCTTTGGATTTAGTTCGATCGGTACTTCTTTCCGTTTCAACTTCTTGTCTTTCTGTTTATCACCTTTTTGCTTCTTCTAGTTTCGTGCGAGGATCTCTGAATTTGATAATTTCTCAAGAAATTAGGTCTCATTTATCTTCCATTTCCATCGCACTTATGTCATCCTCCCTTTTTCATTTTTCTTCTTTCTAGGATGTGCATCTTGATCTTGAGAAGGTGCATTTAGTTCACTGGAGTATTCTCTTATGAATCCTTCTATTGCCCTCTTTATGATCCGATCTCTCCTCTTGGGATCCTCATCCACAACATTATCTGGTGAATCCCATGTTTTCATATCTCCATTGACTCCTTTCCTTTTGGCCTTCCATTCACCCAGCTGGGCTTTGGCCTTTGCATCTACTTTTACGAGCAGCTTTTGTCTCCCACTTGAAGTTCATGCAATAACCTTAAGGCACTCAGAGTAGATCTTGATTCTTTATACTCATAAAAGCCGAATGCTTGCAACTTTCCTGAAGCTCCTTGAACTCTCTTCGAGCTTAAAGCCAAGCTGCATTTCACAAGTAATTTCACATATCAGAAACTTTCTCAGATATGTTGCCTACCAAAACTGCTTTTGTCACTTTTACAATTCCTGTCAGCAACATGTCCTTCCTTGGTCCAATATGCTTTTGAACCAGAGGCACAGAGGTTGGCACCAACACCTTTTTGTCCTCTGTTGAGTTCAGCATAGAGACAGTTGTGGCATCATCCAGTACCTTTCTTAATTTGCTTTCAGATGGCTTCATGGCAGGATATATGGTACGCAAACTGTGGATGGGTCTCGAATTAAGTTGTAGTTGTCTCAGCCACTCACGTTTCCAAAATGCTGGTGCTCCCATTTTTACCAGACAAGCTTAACCCATACATACTGTTCGGGTCAAATTTGACCCCTTTTGACATTTGACAGCAGTAAAAACACCTTAAATGCCATTTTTTAAGCTGAAATTTGATGATTTTTCCTAAAGTGACCTGAAATGTGCAAAAATGAAAATATTTAAAAATTTAAAAATTGCTGGTGAACATTGCAGACCAGGCAGCATCTATAGGAAGAGGTATATATGCTCTATAGATGTTGCCTGGCCTGCTGCATTCACCAGCAATTTTTATGTGTGTTGCTTGAAATTCCAGTATCTGCAGATTTCCTCGTGTTTGCATATTTAAAAGTGTTATACTTTTGTACAGGTGCTATGAATTTTTGTACATTGAAGCTGCTCTGAGTCAAATTTGACCCATATCTGTTGAAATGGATTTTAGATTTCTGAAAAATTAATTAAGGATTAATCACCCATTTATTAATGTCAGGTAGGCTATTTATACATCCTAAATAGATCTGTGGTCCAAAATTTGGTATTTATGAGGGGATTCCGGGGTTGGGTCAAAATTGACCCAGACCATACCATGAAGGTATAGAATATGAACAGTATGTAAGGGTTAATATGGCTTGTTGATTGTTGTATTTCACTGTTACAGATGTCAATCCCACAAGAGTTACCTTTTCTCCAGGATAAGTTCTTAGTTGAATATCTGCAGACTTCAGTTTAGTATTTTTGAAATGCCATTCAATCTCATTTTGTGGAATGACAGTGAAGCAGCTGAACCAGAGTTTAATTCATTTACATTAAATTGCTGTTCATTAATGGTGTAAGCCATATTGCTCAATTTTACAATGTAGATCTCAAGGCTAACCAGTCCTGCGTAACTCTCATCATTATCTGAATTTTCAATGACAGCATGTAGTTCAGTGCTCTTTTTGAAACTGCAACTTGACTTTTTAGCTTTTTCTGTACCTGTGTAGACCATTTAGTTTTGTCTGTCCAGCATGCTCTTTTTGGCTGGCTGACATGCTCTTTGTTGCATTTTCTGTATGCTTCACCTTTAAACTGTATGCCTTTAAACCCAATGCACTCAGTAAAATTGGTACATGTTGTCTTTGATTCAAAATAATGTTCAATTTGCTCAGTACATAAAGTCCAGTTGTTTGTTGTGTAATCAAACTTGTCTGTTCATGCAATGTAGCCAGCCATTTCTGCTCTTTTTTTAAATAATTATTATCCCCAAGAACTCTCTCCCTGAATTCTTCTATTTACTGCCTTTTTTTAACTCGATAGTTTCTGCGGGTGCTGGGAAGTGTTTTTTATTTGCCATTCCTCTCTGCGCTGTGCTATTTTTGGTTCGAATGTCTCGGTGTGCTTCAACAGGTTGATAGCTGTCAAAGGTACCTCACTGCCACTCTTATGTTTTGTAGCTTCAAAATGTTATGTTTATTCAAGGGAAGACACAGGAGTTTAAAATGTAAGTCTAACTTTGTGTTTACTTTAAGTGAAGCATGCATGTATTATGTAGTATATGTATACAAAATTACTCAAATACTACTGAAATATTAAATACAAAATGGCAACCTCACACAAAATTATCCATACTTTATGAAGCAGTAAATATAACATGAAGAGCTATTATCAATCTGATAAGTATTTTTCTAATGTAAGTACAATTTGTGCAGGGAATTCTTAAAGATAGGGGCATAGAAATTGTTCAACACTGTTTTATTTGAGTTGAAAACAATATAATAAGTTAACTGTATGCTGTTTATGAAAGTCATACATATATTAGATTGATAAGATCACAGAATATCACTGTCAGATTTCTCTGTGTAACTCTCACAGATGAAAGTACCTTGAATTTCTTTTTGCTAGAGTTGTATTGCTACAATTGCAAAATTTAATCCACTAGTGCTGATTGTGCCAGGTATGTTATTAGCAGTGGTAATATAGTGGTATTTATTTGCATGCCTTCAACTCTTGAAACAGCACAAAAATCTAATTCTCATGGTTAAAATCACAAGTTGACAACTTATGAGGAATGCTAATAATTGTTCAGCTTCATCATTAATTGTAAAATACCATAGTTGCATTGTAGATAACACATCCTCTTTACAGGTGCAGGGCAGTGATTCAAATAAAATAAATCCAGCTTATCCATTCTTTTTTCAGTCCTGACAATATACTTCTGAGTTGCCTCTTCACCCTCTACAGTGCAATTACATTATTATTAAAATGCGGTAACCAGTTCAGTATGCAGTACTCAAGCTCTGTCTTAACCAGTGCTGTATCCATATTTAGCATAAATTCCCTGCATTTACAGTGCATGTCTAGGATAATAAATGAAAGCTTCTCATGTGGCTTTATAACCATTTTGTCAACTGTTTAATCTGCATATCCTGATACCTTTAAGGATCATTCTGTTGCAAATACTCAGAGCTTACAACATGTAGCCCAGATTTAAAAGGCACAGACCACAGTGTAAGCTCTTCCAGTTCCATTATAATGTGGCTATTGACTGAATTCATACTGCAGTAATTGATGAGGTTCAAACAGTGCTTCAGAAGGGTAAGCCTAATGAGGAAGCATGTTCATTGTACAAATGGGTACAGGGATGTCCAGTGTCATAAACATGTACTTTTGGCAAGGCGTTCACAGGGAGGCCCAGGTGTGTAATCTCAAAATGCCCGCACTTTGGAGAAGCTTGTCCTGTAGCAATGCCTAGCCCTGTTGGCTGAAGGAAAAATAGGTGTGGTTTCCTGTCCTTAAGTGTGGAGACCAAGAAACTTCCTAAATGCAGTGGGGAGCAGCAAAATGTAGTTTGGAATAGTCATGAAACTAGGAAGCTGAGTAACCATGACTCAGACGTCCATGGGTTAAGATATTTGCGGTCATAGGAGGTCATAGATCTCAGTAATCTCAGATTGTTGGCTTATGAGGAAGCATTATTTCAGGAGAAAAGGATTTAGCAGAACTTCCTTGTTCTGCAAATAGGCTCTGCAGTTTTTCAGGCATGTAAGCTTAAAGAACTCAACACTGATTCACGTTGCTTGTACCACAATCGAGGTCATTTCAGGGAGCTTTACATCGTGGAAAAAGTATTTGGTGTACAATTATCCTGTTATAAAATGCAGAACTGAAATTTCTCTCAGATAAAGATGTTTGGAAATGGCAAAGAATTGCTGTATTTCAACTTCAGCTGACTTTCAACAGCCTGGTGAATTTCCAGCCTCATATCAGTGGTGGCCTCTTTAAAGATTATACATATGGTCTAAGGTAAAGTTGAGGCTTTTTACAGGAAATGATGAAGCTGTGCAATTTTTTTTTGGATTCCCCACAGATTGTCCTCATGATTTT
Organism: Mobula hypostoma; assembly: GCF_963921235.1. Taxonomy (NCBI): domain Eukaryota; kingdom Metazoa; phylum Chordata; class Chondrichthyes; order Myliobatiformes; family Myliobatidae; genus Mobula; species Mobula hypostoma. The sequence continues at coordinate 19,361,495 of NC_086118.1, read as the reverse complement.
ATTCACAGAACTTGGATGTTAGAGCAAATACCCCTTAGAAACGATGGTGCCTTCATATTCAGGGGCAGGTGGCAAAAGTAACTGTCTTATAATTAAGCCTTGAGGAACAAGAGATAGGCTAATGAAGTATAATATTTTTGGCTAATGATATGCATAATAAGTGATAATGGTTATATGGAAAAAACTGCATCCTGATTCACTTTAATCTAATTTTGCTAAAACACAAAATGAACTTGTACCCCAATGTACATAATCTGAACCAGCATTGTCAACAATAAGTCACAGATGGGCCTGAGTTTACTTTTTGACAGTCAAACCTTGTTGGAACATATACTCTTTATCATAAGTTGAACTTCATTTGAGTCAGGTCAAATCAAGTCAAGTTTAGTGTTATACATTTACAGACATCCCACCCTGCAAAAACTCATTTCAGGGAGGTATCACCACCATTTCAGGGAGGTAGCACCCCCACCCCCACCCCCGCAACACCATATCCCTCCCCACCCTATTGACCTCCAAGGGTGTATGTAATACTTCATTCAGTGATTTTGTCTAATCTGTAAACTAAGTTGGGTATATGCAGAAAATGTGACATTAAAATATGTACTTATATTATATTATATTATCATGTTTATTCTATTACAACCTTAAGCAAGTCTACAGGGAGTTTGGCCTCATCACGTAGGGCATCAGTAGCATAGCTCCTTAGCAGCTAGCCAGCTAGTTTAAATAACGTTAGCTATGCTAATGAGCGAATGACACCTATTAAACTCACCTCAACATGTCTTTTACATTTTAACCCACCATGAACAATAGAAAAGTCACTGTTGCAAACAGTGCAGTGAGCAGCACTGTCATTATTTTTGAGGTCGACTGTAAAGCCTGCCCACAGAAAACTGATAGGTCTACTTAGCAGGGATCCCCAGCATTTTTTGCATCACAGACCGGTTTAATATTGACAATACTCTTGCGGACCGGCAGACCGGCGAACAGTGGGGGGAGGGGGGGGTTATTCACGACTGGAATGTAGATGATAAGTCAATTATAAGTCAATAGCATCGTAACATTTTAAGTAACGTTTGGATATTAAACACACATATAACATCATTGCAACACACCAATATCGCTGAATCAGTGGGAGCTCTGGGCTTGTTTCCCTGCAACAAGACGGTCCCATCGAAGGGTGACGGGAGATGGGACACAGCGATACTCGAAGGTGGTTCCTTATGTCCAGACTATTCCGCAATTTAGTTTTCGTTGCATTCATTGCAGAAAACTCCGCTTCGCAGCGATATGATGTTGGAAATGGAAACAGTGTTTTCAGTGCTTTCATGGCTATCTCAGGATATTTAGCCTTGACTTTGATCCGGAATGCCGGCAGAGATGTTATGTCAAATATACCTTTCAGCCCACCATCATTTGCAAGCTTGAGGAGTTGATCTCCTTCCCGCGCTGACATGGATGACGCGCGGGTAATGACATTGCGTGCGTTCAAGCTCAACAGTGGGTGACAGGGAATGAGGAAAGGTGCAGCTGACTCATATCGCCGAATCATATCATTTCCTCGCGGTCCAGTGGATGGGGACCACTCTTAGCACGAAGAGAGACCAATCAGGATGCTTGCTCTCGCTCTCCCTCTCTTTCTCAAAAAAATCTATTTCCGGGATATTGTATATAATTTCCGGGCATCAGGGAGCCACTATTGATATGCAGGAGACTCCCGGAACTTCCGGGAGAGGTGGGATGTCTGCATTTATCGCGTCAAACAAGACGTTTCTCCGAATCAGGGTGTAAAGCACAGTAATATACATAACACACATGACAGAGAGTAAATTGTCGAAGTAAGGATGAAACCTACAGATGGATTGCACATAAATAAACAAACTAAAGTGCATAAATTAAATTTTGTAAGGTACAGAGCAGATTAACTAGTGACACTTTGATTGCAATGCAGCAGGGAGTTTAGAAGCCTACTGGCCTGAGGGAAGAAACTGTTTCCCATCCTGAACATTCTTGTGTTTATACATCAGAGTTTTCTGCCTGATGGTAAGAAAGTCAAAGAGGATACTGGATGGATGGGTGGGATCCTTAGTAATATTAAAAATCTAGCATACACTGCGCTCCTGATAAATGTCCCCGATGGATGGTAAGGAAAGGAGAGCCCAGTGATTCTCACTGGTTTGGGTAGCCAGTATGATTTTTTTTAATTCATCCATACCTTCCTTCCGTAGCGTACCTGAGATGGCCATCTTCCCATGGATAGGAACACTGTCATTGTTTTTGTTAAACAGCATTAAGCAAACGCTTCTCACATTGAATTGCATGAAAGACTGATATAAATGAGAAATGGGTTTGCATGTCAGAGTCCTGTACTGATTGGAAGTTTGCCTGAGCAGCTTGTCGGCACTTGCCATCCAACAAATCGTTGTCTGATATTAACACTGCTGGAGTTGCTACAGTGATAGAACACCAAAGAATTTGGCGTTGCTGCGTGTGTGTTTACACCCAGTTTTCAAAATATTTGCCAGAGCATTTTTTCTTTCTGTTCAGCCTTTTATTTGCCTTAATTCACCCTTGATCATAAGAATGGATTCCAGCCACAAGCACCACAAAATCATAGTAACATTAAAAGAATGACACTGATAATTTTTTTGACCGCACTGCTTTCTTGTTCTCACATGCAAAGTGGCATTTCTGGACTAAACTTGAATAACAGAGGATTGCTTGACAACGATGGCAGCACGAGAGTGGTAGCACCTCCTACCAAGCACCAGGGTTTCACTCCCAGATGACCTCAATGTCTTTTATGCTCACTTGACTGACAGAACATAGAGGCAACTTCATAAAACCCCACAGCACCTGACAACCCTGTGCTCTCTGTCTCTGAGGCTGATGAGAGAGTATCCTTCAGGAGAGGGACCCCACAGAAAGCACCTGGCCCAGGCAGAGTACATGGTTGAGTACTGAAGACACATGCTAACCATAGGCTGGAGTGTTCACCAACATCTTGAACTCTCACTTTGGCCGTTTGAGGTATTCAACCGCTTCAAACAGGCTTCAATCATACCAGTGCCCAGGAAGAATGCAGTAACCTGCTTCAATAGCCATCATCCAGTAGCATTTACTGTACCTCCACTGTGATGACGTGATTTAAGAGGTTGGTCATGAAACATACCAGCTCCTGCCTGAGGAGTGAAATGGATCTGCTCCAATTTGCCCACCGTCACAGCAGGGAAACATCATTGGCCCTTCACTTAAAGTAGCTCTGGATCACCTGGACAATGAAGATGCATACATCAGCGTTCAATATGATCATCCCCTCTAAATTCATCACTAAGCTCCAAGACCTGCCCCTCAATACTTCCCTGTGCAAACGTGCTTTACTCACTTTAAACCTATGATTGTGTGGCTAAATACAGTTCAGTACAGTACTTATGTTTTCTGACGACACCATTGTTGTTAGCTGAATTAAAGGTGGTATTCAATTGGCGATTAGGAGGGAGATTGAAAATCTGATATAAATGTACCACAACAATAACCTCTAACTCAATGTCATCAAAACCAAATAACTGATTATTGTATAAAAGAAGAAAAAGCAAGTGGTCAATCACAACACCCAAATGCCCCAATCTATTTCCCTGTAACCTATTCACTTACCTTTTAATCAATGCCCATTAAACCTGACCTCTGACCCTCAGTTCTTCTGCCAGCCACCTCCATTGGGGGCAATTTACCATGGCTAATTAACCCACCAAGTGACATAATTTTGGGGTGTGGCACGTGGTTACAGGGAAACTGCCAACACCATAGCAACAGGACCAAGGGTGGGACTTGAACCTGAACTTGAACAAGAGTGGTGAGACAGCTGCACTACCTGCAGTGCTATTGTGCTGCTAGCAAACTAGAAGCAGCAGAAGCTCTGTCCTAATACATTGATGTGAGTTTTAAGCTCGTTGAGAAATAAATTTTAAAAATTGTGCCTATTTCTTTCCTAACTGTATTTTTTAAATCCAGACTTGAAATTAAGTATATTTATAAGCCATAATAAAATCATTTCTCTCAGGAGCTTTTAGATGCAATGCAGTAAGCAATAAACATAAGTACATTTCTAAGTAAATGAACAGAATCCCAGTTGTGAATTTTGTCAATGCTTGCATATGAAATCTAGAAAGATAAAATTCATAGTCAGCGTGTCGCGATCACTGCCTTTTAATTGTAAACTAAAGTGACTTGTCTTTACAGATCACCAAGCTGAAGCACAATGAACAGGACTTCTCAGATGTCTAGCATCATAAACATTATAATATGGCATAAGCTTGTGAGCATTGATCAAATGAAGTATTGATCTTCCTGACTGAGGGAATTACACTGTGAGCACTTACTCTGGATTCTAAGGTGAAAGTTTACATCTCTGTTTTGTATTCAAGACTGCACCACATACATATAAAGATCTTGGGTTTTACAGAGGCAATTGGTCTCGGAGAACAAAGCTTCAAATGGGAAGAGTAATTAATTAAGAAACCAAAAAGCTGGCGGAATTATTGTAAAGATTTTCCACACATTAAGTTCAATTCAGATTGTAGCTGAACCTTCACATACACTTATATCATGATTGTTTCAAGTAAAATAAATAATGATCTTTTTTTCATTTTCAGTTTTATCGTTCTCATTAATTGGACTACTAAAGTGCACTTGTGTGTCTGGATATCACAGATCAAGACTGTAATGATGTCATTTGAATAGCTTTTATGAAAAATTCCTACAGTGACTTCTCAGTACTGTTAAAACAAAGGAGGAGAATTCTATCCAAAACAATATGATGAACGGAAACTCCTTAATGCTATATCTAGCTGTCAATCCACCTCAGAGTTAGCAAACTGATGAAAAGATAAAGGACTACTGCACTCACCATCATGGGGCAACTCAAGAAGGGCACTTCTCCCCTGTCTGTTGGATTCATTGGGAAACCTCCCATAGATCAGCCCAACCAACCTGATCACTGAGCCTGCAATAGGGTAACCGGTACTTCTACCACTAGGCCATTGAAATTAATGAGAGGAATTGGCTGTCGGGAGATAGATTTTTAATTTGGTTCTGTTAAGTGTGTTAAATAGTTTAATTATTTTAAATGTTCATTCACCCATTTTATGGATTATCATGTAGACCAAACTAGTTATCAGACTTCTGCTGTGAATGAAATTAAACCTGGGCTAGTACTTCAGTCCCACTCTTGATTGTCCTCTTTTCCAGTCCAATCAAATAACTCAGGTGCATGAAAACACCAGTGGTTCAAGAAGTCCAAATTCCACTTTCAAGGACAAATTATAAAATGGAATTCATGGTAGTCGTGTCTGTGATATCTAGTAAATAAAAAGATTAGGATAGATAGAACTATAAGACATAGCAAAAGATGTTTAATTAGGAGGGGGAATTGTAAGTAGTTGTTTCTCTTCTCATTTTGATGAGTAGATGACAGTGCTTGACATATCTGTGATTCATCTCCAAACCCTTGGTTATCATGCACAATTTAATCCTTGCAACTAGTATATCTTCTGAAGGCGAGGAGGCAGATCAATGAAGTTGAAGAATCAAAGAACAAAGTATGGATAGTGATGGGGCAAGATCAGAAGAGACATGCAGCACTGTTTTCAGTTGAGGCAGATGGGAAAGGTAGATAATCCATCTGATAAGCTTTATGGTTGCTAACTTTTGATATACCTGAGCTCATGTGATGTCAATCAGAAAACGTTGTAATGTTCTTTCCATAAATAATAATATTAATAACCATATAAAAACAGATGGCATGGAAATACACAAGCAATGTGCCAGAGATACTTTACTGACATACTTGCTTTGTATAAATATTAATTTTTTTTTCCATTTTAACTATTCAGTATGCTCCTAGTCAGTTATTGCCGGTTAGTCCATCTGTTGTAGGCCAGGTGTGGCAATTCTGCAATGAATTTCAATCATATTCATAAAGAGCAGCTTAATAGTTCGCTGACATTCAACTTACAGACGATCTAAATGCTAATTCTGTCAGAATTTCTGAAGGTTCTCTCAAGCAGCAATCATTCCCAAGTGTTTGATTTATGATTTGTACAGTTTTTTTTTCAGTCATGTCCTTTGATATCCAATGGTTTCTTCCACTTTAGAGCTGCTTAAAGCCCAGTGGCTGGTTTTATATCATATTCCAAATGGCACAGGTTTGATGGAATTGTACAGACACGTACAAGTTTGTAAGGCTTGATATACAATGGAAAAAACACAATTCTTTTTCCTGAGGATGAGATGCAAATTGATATTCCATAGAAGGAAACTCTATATGATTTCATTTGCCATACTAGTAATTTTGCATGCATTCAGTCCCTTCTCTTTTACATTCTTAAGTCTGAACTGCAGCTATTACATGGTGGGGATTTTATTTCTGCATTTCAAATGTGATTTAGTCACAGATCATTTGTGTCGGCCCACGTTTACATATTATTTCAATAAAATTGGTAAAGTAACTGCATCCTAAGAGACTGAAAGTACTGGCACAAGGAAATGAATAAAATATAATATTCAGGTTTGTGGATTATAATGGAATGTCAGGAGACTAGGAAGAGGCTTAGAATGTGAAAAATTTGAAGTGTAAGAGTACAATTTTTGTCAAATCAAAACCATTTCAATGTGACAGCAAAATTACAATTTCAACCACCCCCCCAAAAAAAATGTGCAATGCCTTCAGATATGTGAGTGAGCCCTGCAGCTTGTGACTGTTCTCTTTCACAATGGGATCTAGAAACCTTTTGGGCTGCAGAGGATTTGTTTGGCATTTGTAAATCTGTGTTAAACAATTGCTGTTTATTTCATGAGTCTGCTGCAAGAAAACTCAGTAGTGTAGAGGATGGGGACAGACTCACAGCAGGACCAGATACGGGGTGGTATGGGAGAGAGGGTCCTAGATGTTAGGATTGTGGATCCAGATGGCAGAAGAGGGTTCCCCCCACTTCCACTCAACTCTCTGCTTTCCACAGTGATCACACCCTTACTTGCCAATTTGCTGGGGCAGTCTATTGTATCTGACACTCACAAAGCGTTTTTGTGTACGTTGGTGAGATCCATTGTAAGATGGGGGACTGCTTTATCAAGCACCTCTGCTCCATCCACCAAAAGTGCAATTTCCTGATGGCCAATCATTTTAATTCCTGTCTCCATCCTGTTCTGACATGTTAGTCCATGGCCTCTTCTTCTGTTATGATGGGGCAACTCTCAGGGTGGAGGAACAACATCTCAAGTTCTGTCCAAGTAGCCTCCAACCTGATAGCACGAACATCAATTTCTCCTTCCGGTAACCTTTTTTTCTTTATTTTTTTATCCCCTCCTCTATCCCTCTTCTTCTGTTCCCCTCTCTGGCCTCTTACCTCTTCTTCTCACCTGCCTATCACCTCCCCCAGTGTCTCTCCTTCTCCCATGGCCCACTCTCCTCTCCTATCTGATTCCTTCTTCTCTCGCCCTTTACCATTCCTCACTGATCAGTTTCAAGCTTTCCCTCCTTCCTCTCCCCCCAGTTTTTTATTCTGGTATCCTCCCACTTCCCTTTCAATCCAGATGAAGAGTGTCAACTTGAATTGTTGACTGTTTATTCATTTCTATAGATTCTCCCTGACCTGCTGAGTTCCTCCGGAATTTTATGTGACTTTGCATGCAGCACCAATAGGAATCATCAAATATTCCTGTGTTGGACTGCAACAGCTGAAATCCACAATCACAGCCATAGGTACTTCAGTAAGCAGCATCATTTTAAGACATTCAAAAAATCTATTGATACTCAAAGTCAAACAGCCGATTCGAGTTGCGAGTGCAGTTCCCTCTTAAGAAAAAGGAAGTGGGGATGCTGTGCTGGTCTACAGCTATGATTGAAACTCAGAGGTTTTAGACTTCATCCCCTGACTATCCTGCTGTTGAAAGTACAGACTCTTAAAAATAAAACTGAAGACTCCAGAGCAAGATTGCAGTACCAGAGGGACATTGTGCACTGCTGTGTACTCTGCTTTACAGAAACATGGCTCGCACCCACAATTTCGGATGCAGCACTGCAGCACTGCTTAACCATTCTTCACAGAGACACGATAGCTCAGTCTTTTAAAAATAGAGGAGGTGGACTATGCTTTATAATTATCTTATCATGGTGCACAAGCATGGCAATTCTGTCTCAGTCCTGCTCACTCAACCTGGAACATCTAGCTATCAAATGTCATCCATTTTATCTGCTGAGTGAGTTTTCCACCATCATCCTGGTAATGGTGTACATTCCACCTCAGGCCAATGTCAGACAGGCACTGGAGGAACTGAGTAACATAATCAATAAGCAAGAAACTGAGCACCCTGATGAGGGAAATTTCAAGCAGTTCAACTTGAAGAAGTCTCTGAACAACAATCACCAACTTATCACCTGTGGAACCAGAGGAGCCAACACACTTGACTACTGAATGCTTACCATGCCATCCGATGCCCATACTTACGAAAGTTCGATCACTTGGCTGTACTTGTACTCCCAGTGTATCGACTGAGACTAGAGACCACAGCTCCAGTGGTGAGGACCAAGAAGGTATGGTCAAGGGAGGCAGAGGAGCGCTTACAGGACTTCTCTGAGTTGGTGTACTGGACAATTTTCAGGATTCATCCTCAAATCTGAATGAATATGTGACAGTTGTCACCAACTTCATCAAGACACGTGTGGTGGAGTGTGTGCCTTCAAGAACATACCAGACATACCCAAAACAAAAGCCATGGGTGATCCAGGAGATTTGTAGTCTAGTGAAGGATAGGTCTGTGGCAAGAAGAACTATGCAAGAAGTCCAAGTACAACCTAAGGAAGTCTATTTTAACATAAGGAGGTTAGAGATGGAATCAGATGCACATCATCTCTGGCAAGGTTTGCAGACCATTACTTCCTACAAGATGAAACCTAACATCATGAATGGCTGTGATACATCACTCCCAGATGAGCTCAGCACCTTTTATACATGCTTTGAAAGGGAGAATAAATCTACACTTCTGTGAATCCCTGCAGGACCTGGTAACCCTGTGATCTCTGTCATGGAGGCTGATGTCAGAACATCTTTCAAGAGGATGAACCCTTGCAAGCCATCAGGCCCTGTTGGTGTACCTGGCAGGGCACTGAAAACCTGAGCCAACCAACTGGGGGAGTATTCAAGGACATCTTCAGTCTCTCACCGCTGCAGTCAGAGGTTCCCACCTGCTTCAAGAGGGCGACAATCATACCAGTGCCCAAGAAAAGCGAGGTGAGCTGGCTCAATGACTGTCACCATGCGGCGCTCACATTTACTATGATGAAGTGCTCTGAGAGAAAAGTCATGGCTAGAATCAACTCCTGCCTTAGCAAGGCCCTGGACCTGCTGTAATTTGCCTATTGCCACAACGGGACTACAGCAATCTCACTGGCCCTCTACTCAGCTTTGGATCACCTGAACAATAGAAATATTTACGTCAGGCTGTTGTTCATTCATGGCAGTTCAGCGTTCAGCACAGTCATACCCTCAACAGCTCCAAATCAGCCCTCTAATCGACAAGCTCCAAAACCTAGGCCTCTGTACCTTCTTTGTCCAATGGATCCTTGACTTTCTTACTAGAAGACCACATTCTATGCCAGTCGGAAATAACATCTCCTCCTCACTGACTATCAACACTGGCGCACCTCAGGGAGGAGTGCCTATTCTACTGTTCTACTCTCTCTACATCCCCAATTATGTGGCTAAAAACAGCTCAAACAGCATCTATAAATGTGCCAATGACACAACTATTGTTGGCAAAATTTCAGATGGTAACGAGAAGGAGGTGTGAGATAGATCAGCTGAGCGATGTCGCAACAACGACCTTGCACGCAACATCAGTAAGACCGAGGAATTGATTGTGGATTTCAGGGAAGGTGAATTTGAGGGAACACACATCAGTCCTCAGTGAGCGATCAGCAGTGGAAAGTTTCAAGTTGCTGAGTGTCAACATCTCTGAGGATCTAACCTGGACCCAGTATATTGATGCAGCTACCACGGACAGTGGCTATGTTTCATTAAGAGGTTGGGGAGGACTGGTATGTCACCGAAGACGCTAGCAAATTTCTACAGATGTACCATTAAGAGCAATCTAACCAATTGCAACATTGTCAGGTATGGAGTGCCTAGTATACAGAATTGAAAAAAGCTGTGGAAAGCTGTAAACTAGCCAGCCCTGTCATGGGCACTAGCCTACCGAGCATCTGGGACACCTTAAGAAGGTGATGCTGCAAAAAAGCGGTGTCCATCTTTAAGAATCCCCATCTTCCAAGAAATGCCCTATTCTCATTGCTACCATCAAAGAGGAGGTACAGGAGCCTGAAGGCACACGTTCAATGTTTCAGGAACAGCCTCTTCCCCTGCGCCATCAGATTTCTGAAAGCATAATCAACCCATGATCACTATCTCTGCATTTTTTCTCTCTTTTTTGCACTTATACACTACAAATTGTAATTTATGGTTTTTAATATTATGTACTGCAATGCACTGCTGCCGCAAAGCAACAAATTTCACAACACATGCCAGTGATATTAAACCTGATTCTGATTTTGATTCTGTTCGGGGTGAGGCTCAGCCTCTGGGGTGAGGAGATGAGCTGACTGTGTGGGGAAAGTGGTGTGACGGTCAGCTGAGGCTTTGGAAGTCAAATTATGTTGAAGGGTAGTCAGGGTTTGGGGTGTATAGTTGGGCACGGTTAACTGACAGACAATTTCATGAGCAATTGATTCAGAGAGTGTGATTATTCAGCTTCTTACGTTGAAATATAACCCTGCTGAATTTTATTCTGTTTGTGCTGCCGACTTTAATTGCGATGGTGCTGCCACCTTTAAATTTGAAAGTCGGTTGGACCATGTGAGGAAAGCAGCCATTTTATTTTCGATGGAGTTTCAGTTAGACTGAAACACATTTGCATAATACTACATTGCTACATTGTTTTTCCTTTGTTTATGCCATCATAAATCATCATCCGTAAATGTTGTACAGTTGATAAATGAGTACACTATCTGAGAAATATTTTGTGTTAATATTGCATAAAAGTTTATTCCCGGTTATTGGTATCGTGTTAGCTATGTCTGGCTTTTTGTTGGCTACGTGTAACAATCTATGTTCTAAGTCTACACTGGTGTCACTCCCCAACTTTTCCTACGCTACATCGATGACTGCATTGGTACTGCTTCCTGCACCCATGTGGAGCTTGTCGACTTCATCATCTTTGCCTCCAACTTCCATCCTGGCCTCAAACTTAGTTTGTCTGTTTCTGACCCCTCTCTCCCCTTTCTCGATCTCTCTGTCTGCAACTCTGGAGACAGCTCATCTACTGATGTCTATTATAAATCCACTGACTCTCACACCTACCTGGACTGTACCACTTCCCGCCCTGTTACTTGTAAGAATGCCATCCTCTTCTCTCAATTCCTCTCTCTCCACCACATCTTCTCTTAGGATAAGTCTTTTCATTCCAGAATGAAGGAGTCATTCTGAAGTCCTCCTTCTTCAAAGAAATGACCTTCTCTTCCTCCACCATCAACGCTGCCCTCAACTGTATCTCTTCCATTTCACACACATCTGCTCTCACCCCATCCTCCCGCCACCCTAACAGGGATAGAGTTCCTCTTCTCATCACCTATCGCCCTACCAGCTTCCGTGTCCAAAATATAATTCTTCATAACTTCCGCCATCTCCAATAGGATCCCAACACCAAACACATCTTTCCCTCCCCCCTCCATTTTCTTCTTTCCACAGGGATCACTCCCTACGCAACTGCCTTGTCCATTAGTTCGGCCCCACTGATCTCCCTCCTGGCACTTACCCTTGCAAGTGGAACAGGTGCTACACCTGCCCCTACACGTGCCCACTCACTACCATTCAGGGCCCTAAACAGTCCTTCCAGATGAGGTAACGCTTCACCTATGAGTCTGTTGGGGTTATCTACTGTATCTGGTACTCCTGGTGTGGCCTCCTGTATATCGGGGAGACCCGACGTAGATTGGGAGACCACTTCGCTGAGCATCTATGCTCCATCCACCTGAAAAAGTGGACACCCATTTTAGTTTCACTTCCGATTCCCATTCTAAAATGTCAGTCCGTGGCCTCCTCTATTGCCGCAATGAGGCCACACTTAGGTTGAAGAAGCAACACTTTTTATTCCGTTTGGGTAGTTTCCAACCTGATGGCATGAATATTGATTTTTCGAACTTCCAGTAGTGCCCCCCCCTCACCATTCTGCATTTTCTTTTTCTTCTGTAACCTTATCTCCTTACCTGCCCATCATCTCCCTCTGGTGCACCTCCCCTTTTCTTTCTTCCACGGCCTTCTGTCCTCTCTGATCAGATTCCCCCTTCTCAGCCCTGTATCTCTTTCACCAATAAACTTCCCAGTTCTTTACTTCACCCCTCCCACTATCAGCTATCGGCTTGTGTTTCTTCCTCCCATCCCCCCACCTTCTAATCCTGACTTCACATCTTTTTTCCTCCAGTCCTGATGAAGGGTTTTGGCCTGAAACATTGACTATACTCTCTTCCATTGATGCTGCTTGGCCTGCTGAGTTCCTCCAGCATTTTGTGTGTGTTGCTTGTTAACTTAATGAACGCTTACATGGTATTAATCTTCTCACATAGTTTAAATCTTTGTTTAAACATTTTGTATATAATTTTTGAATATTTATGTATACCTTCCAAGTGAGGCAACATTTCATCTGCAATTCTGCTGGGATCGTCTATTTTCTCTGTTGTCCCGGATGCAGCCTCCTCTACATTGGTGAGACCCGTCGTAAATTGGGGGACCGCTTCGTCAAGCACACCCGCACCATCTGCCATAAGCGGGACTTCCCAGTAACCAAACATTTTCATTCCGATCGCATTCCACTTCCAACCTGTCAGTCTATGGCCTCCCCTTGTGTCAAGATGAGACCACCCTCAGGTTGGAGGAACAACAATTTATATTCTGTCCAGGTAGCCTCCAAACTGAAGCCATGAATATCGATTTCTCCATTCAATAAACAAATTCCACCCCCTCCCCACCTTTTCTCCCCACTCTGACTTTTTACTTCTTCTCACCTGCCTGTTACTTCACCATGGGTCTCTTCCTCCTTCCTTTTCACCTATGGTCCACTCCCCTCTCCTATCAGATTCCTTGTTTTCCAGCCCTTGACCTTTCCCACCCACCTGACTTCAGCTGTCACCTTCCAGCTAACCTGTTTCCACTCCTCCACCTTTTAATTCTAGCATTACCTCATTCATTCTCAGTCCTGAAGAAGTATCTTAGCCCAAAACATCGACTATCTATTCTTCTGCATAGATGCTGCCTTATCTGTTGAGCTCATCCAGCTGTGTTACTCTGGATTTCCAACATCTACAGACCTCCTCATATTTATATTTTATACTCAAGTCGAGCTTCATATAATCCTGATTTCTTATGAATGTGCAAAATAATCGTCATAAGTTTGCTGCATTAAGCACTTATGGTATTTTTCTGAGCAACACACACAAAACGCTGGAGGAACTCAGCAGGCCAGGCAGCATCTATGGAAAAAAGTACAGTCGATGTTTTGGGCTGAAACATCGACCATACTTTTTTCCATAGATGCTGCCTGGCCTGCTGAGTTCCTCCAGCGTTTTGTGTGTATAACTTGGATTTCCAGCATCTACAGATTTTCTCTTGTGTATGGCATTTTTCTGGTTTGTTCTCAGTTTTACTCTTACTCAATTTTATGTGTGTGCTCTGCCCAAATAAAGCACTTGCAGCTTGGACGCTGGTTACAACTGAATTGTGTACTCCCGACATCACACACGGAGAGTAGTAGAGTAAAAAGATGAAAACGCAGGTGGTCAGTCAGCATACAAACAGTCGACAACTGAATAACAAGCATTATGGATGAGAGATACTCAAAACACACAAAGCCACAGGAAAGACAAAGCTCACGAGACAGAGTGTCGGACAGCAGTTCTCATCGGAGTTCATTGTGATTGTGCGGACCATCGGTTGTTGCTGCAGCAGCACGAGCCAGAGTGAAGGCAGAGGTTGCACGAGCATGTGCCGCATTTGCAGAGATGGCGGTTGTCATTAAAACAGACAGATCTGTTTGGGCTAGAGGCTCATTTGGAAGCCCTGCACCTTCAAAAAGAGGCTGCAGCCACTATCGCTGAGGCAGAGACATTGCAGGCCGTGGAAGAGGAAGAGGGTGAGGAGCTTTACAATAGAAAAAACACCCAGCAACAATACAGGGTACACATGAGTATGTGAGTGATTATGTCAAGCACTAAGCCAAATATCTTAGCCAGCAGTCTGAGTCTGCCTACTGCACAAGACAGGATCAATGGTCTCAACACTCTATTCAATTTACCTCTCACATTTTGCCATCAGTACACTGTAGTCATGGTCATCTCTATCTCCCGCCCCCACCCCACCCAGTAAATTACTTAAAGAAAGCTCAGAAATACTGAATCCTTCATATATATTATGTAACTCTTACTTACCTGTCCAGCATCAAACAAGGCATTCTTCTACAATTAAAAGAGGTCACAATGGCAAAATTTGACAGTAACAATCCACATTGACAGCCAAAGTTTAACAAGCTTCAGTACAAAGTAGTTTCCCAGAAGGCCTGGTATTTCAGTCGACTATACTCTTTTCCATAGATGCTGCCTGGCCTGCTGAGTTCCTTCAGCATTTTCCGTGTGTTGCTTGGAATTCCAGTGTCTGCAGATTTTCTCTTGGTTGTGTGTTTACCTGAAAGCTGTTCGGAGTCTTCAGTCATGATGAATATGGCAAAGTATCTGATACACAAAGAACTCATGAGCACCAGCCTATCATATTTTGATGATAGCCCCAGAAAGTTACAGAGCACGGAAGTCATCTTTTAATAAAGGTGAGGAATTGGACTTGCTGTCAAAATAGCTTGGTAAGGAATCAATGACTATGTTAAGTGTTTTAGAGCAGTTCAAATAAGCAACCGAGCTGCAGCTTTAAGAATGACCTGGGACAGGTTCAATGAATGTCACAATGCAACAGAGGTAGTAGAACGTGGCCTATTTAAGAAGCTGGGAGGTTTTCCAAAGATTTCAAATAAAGGTAACTTAAAGTCAAGAAAACTTGGAGATCTGTTACTGGAGCTGCTTTCAGCAAATGGAAGATTGTTATCTGCTTGGCTTAGCTTATATAGACAGTGCCTGCGGTATTAGTCCTATTGTTGAAAAGCTGCCACATTCTTTGCAAAAGAAATGGATTTATCAAGGTTCAAAGTATAAAAAGAAGAATGCAGTCACATGTCCCGCCTAACTTTCTTGACTGACTTCGTCGGCTATCAACCTAAAATAAGAAAAGACCCCAGCTTCACTCTTCCCAGCCACAGCTCCTCTTGGACTGAGGAGCCGCCTTTGAAGCACACAAGCATTAGGACTCCTGTGTCAGTACATAGGTCCAATGTCTCCTAACCGACAGCTCAGGATGAATCTGCACTTAAAGGTAACCAAGCTAAATATTGCCCTATCCATAACAAACTTCATCCATTATGAAAGTGCAGTGGCTTTAGGTTAAAAACCAATGAGGAGTGAAATGCTTACCTGAAAGAGCATGATCACATCTCACAGCTAACTGCAAGGCCATACTAAAGTGTGCTCAATGCAATGACAACAGCCACGTTACAGCCCAACATCTGGTTCTCCTCCGTGGACACCTAAGGTTCCAGGTCACATACAGAGCATTGCGGGGATGAAGAGGAAGAAACTTTGCTATTTGTGGACTCTTAATGCACAGAGGTTTGTAACAGCAATCTAGCACTAAATTTCAAGATATGCTCGGTTAAAGTGTATCCTAAAGGACAACGAGAGAATGCTTTCATGATGTATGCTATGCTCCATGACCTTTCCTGGTCAGTGTTCTTTGATCAGTTTGGTATCAATGTCGATTCATCATCCTGCATCTTGAAGACCTGTGCTGGTGTACTGGACAGATCAGGTAGAGGAGCAATGGGTTATCAGATTAAAGCATGGAATAGTGGCATTACTCGTACACTTCCAACACTAGATAGCTGAGGAGGAATAACAGTTCATGAACTTGGTGGGACAGGTCATATGGCTCCTGTACCTTATTCCCGACAGCAGCAGTGAGAATAGAGCATGGCTTAGATGGTGGGAGTCTCTGATGATAGATGCTGCTTTCCTGCAACAGTGCTCCATGTAGGTGAGCTCGATAGTGCAGAAGGCTTTACCGATAGCAGACTAGGCTGCACCCACTACTTGTTGTAGGTTTTCCATTCAATGGCATTGGTGTTTCCTTACAAGACTGTGATGCAAGCAGTCAAGATATGCTCCACCGCTCACCTATAGAAGTTTATCAAAGTTTTAGATGACAAGCTGGAGCTTCACAATCTTCTAAGAAAGTAGAGGTGCTGCTGTGCTTTCTTTGTAATAGGCGTTTATGTGCTAGACCCAAAGTGAATCCTCTGAAATTGTAACACTAAGGAATCTAAGATTGCTCAATCTCACCACCTCTTGTCCCCTGAAGAGGCTGATGGACTTCTGGTTTCCTCCTCCTGAAGTCAATAATCATCTCCTTGGTCTTGCTGACATTGAGTAAGAAGTTGTTGTGGCTCCACTCAGTCAGATTCTCAATCTCCGTCCTGTCTGCTGATTCGACCAGTGACAGTGGTGTTGTCAGCAAACTTAAATACGGCATCGGAGCTGCGCTGAGCTCATAGTCATAAGAACAGGGGCTAAGCACACCGCCTTGTGGTGCAACTGTGAATCTGGTGATTGTGTAGGAGATGTTGTTGCCAATCCAAACTGACTGATGTCTGCAAGTGAAGAAATTGAAGGTACATTTGCACAAGGAGATACTGAAACTTAGGTTTTGGAATTTATTGGTTAGTGTTGAGGAGATAATAGTATTGAATGCCAAGCTGTGGTCAATGAAGAGCATCCTGATGTATGTATCTTCACTGTTCAGACGTTCCAGAGTTGAGTGAAGAGCCAATGAAATGACATCTGCTTTTGACCTGTTGTGATGGTAGACAAATTGGTGCATATCCAAGTGGCTTCTCAAGCAGGAGTTAATATGGGTTTCATCACCAAACTCTCAAACCACGTCATCCCAATGGATGTTATTGCTTCTGGAGAATAGTCATTGAGGCATATTACTGTGATCTTCTTAGGCACCGGTATCATTGAAACCTGCTTGAAGTGGGTGGGTACATCAGACTGCCAAAGCGAGAGGTTAAGGATATCAGTGAAGACTCTAACCAGTTGATCAATACAGGTCTTCAGTACTCGGCCAAATACCTTACCTGGGCAGGATGCTTTCTGTGTTCTCCCTCCTGAAGGATGCTCTCATGTCAGCCTCACAAACTGAAGTCACAGGGTCTTCAGAGGCTGTGGGGGTGAGGGTGACTCCATGGTTTGATGGACAGAATGAGCATAAAAGGCACTGAGCTCATATGAGAGTGAAACAGTGTCACCTGTGTCACTTGGTGTCACTTTGGAGGAGGTGATAGAACTCGAGCCCTACCACAGCTGTCGCGCAACTTTCAATAATTCAAGCTTGTCCCAGAGTTGTCACTGCATATGAGATGGCTTTCCAGAGGTCATACCAGGACCTCTTGTATTTTACTTAGTTGCCAGACCTTAATGCCACTGATCTGGCCCTCAGCAGATGGCAGATCTCTTGATTCATCTGGGGATCCTGGTTTGGGTAGACTGTGAATGGTTTTGTGGAGACCATTTATCCACAATTGATTTTGTAATGTCTGTGACAGCCATGACATATTCGTTCTGATCAGCTGATGAGCCCTCAACCATGTCCCAATCAACCAACTCAAAGCAATCCCATAGCCTCTCCTTCTGCCTCCTGCAGTCACCTCTTTGTTTTCCTTACCTCTGGAATCTTGCTTTTTAGCTTCTGCCTGTGTGCATGTAGGAGGACAGCCAGACGATCAGGTTTCCTGACGGGCACAGGGCAGCCAAGTGGTTTGGGCATGGAATGATAGGCATTCCTAATCATAGTATAACAGAGATTGAGTGCGTTGGACCAGTCGAGCTGCAGGTGATATGCTGATGACAACTAGGCTGATACTTCTTCAAACAAGCCTGACTGAAGTCCCGAACAGTAATTCGAAATATATCGGGGTAGTCTGTTTCTTGTTTGCTAATTGCTGCAATCATACCATAAGACCAGAAGATATAGGAACAGAATTAAGCCACTTTGCCCAACGCATCTGCTCTGCTATTTCATTATGGCTAGCTTATTATCCCTCTCAACTGCATTCTCCGATCTTCTCCCTGTAATTTTTGATGCCCTGACTAACCAAGAACGTATTAAATCTCTGTTTTAAATATACTCAATCACTTGAGCTCCACAGTCATCTGCGGAAATGAATTCCAAAGATTCACCACCCACTGGCTAAAGAAATTCCTTCTTGTCTCTGTTCTAAATGACATCCCTCTATTTTGAAGTTGTGCCCCCTTGTCCTAGAGTCACTCACTATAGGTGTATCCTCTCCACATCTACTTTTTCTAGGTTTTTCAATATTCAACAGATTTCAATGACATTCCCCTCCATTCTTCTAAACGCCAGCAAGTACAGAACTAGAGCCATCAATGCTCTGCATATATTAACCCTTTCATTCCCAGAATTATTCTTCTGAATCTGGACTCTCTCCAATGCTAAGGGGCTCAAAGCTTCTCACAATACTTCAAGTGCAATTTGACCAATGGCTTATAAAGCCCCTGCATCCCATCCTTGCTTTTATATTCTAATCCCCTCAAAATTAATGCTAACATTGCATTTGCCTTCCTTTCCACTGTCTCAACCTGCCAGCTAACATTAGGAAATCCTGCAGAAGCATTCCCAAGTCCCTTTGCACCTCTGATTTTTGAATTTTCTCCCCATTTAGAAAATAGTCCATCCCTTTATTCCTTCTCCCAAAGTGCACTTCCAAACACTATATTCCATCTTCAGCTTCTTTGCCTATTCTCCCAGTCTGTCCAAGTACTTCTGCAGACTCCCTGCTTCCTCAACACTACTTTCCCCTCTACCTATCTTTATATCATTTCAAAACTTGGCTACAACGTATCAATTCCATCAGCCAAATAGTTGATATACAACATGAAAAGAAAAAGTCCCAATACTGACTTCTGTGGAACACCACTAGTCACCATCAGGCAATCAGATAGGCCACTTCTATCAAAGTTGCTGGTGAGCGCAGCAGGCCAGGCAGCATCTCTAGGAAGAGGTGCAGTCGACGTTTCAGGCCGAGACCCTTCGTCAGGACTAACTGAAGGAAGAGTGAGTAAGGGATTTGAAAGTGGGAGGGGGAGGGGGGAGATCCAAAATGATAGGAGAAGACAGGAGGGGGAGGGATGGTGCCAAGAACTGGACAGGTGATTGGCAAAGGGGATATGAGAGGATCATGGGACAAGAGGCCCAGGGAGAAGGAAAAGGGGGAGGGGGGGGAAACCCAGAGGATGGGCAAGGGGTATAGTGAGAGGGACAGAAGGAGATAAAGGAGAGAGAGATAAAGAATGTGTGTATATAAATAAATAACGGATGGGGTACGACGAGGAGGTGGGGCATTACCGGAAGTTTGAGAAGACAATGTTCATGCCATCAGGTTGGAGGCTACCCAGACAGAATATAAGGCGTTGTTCCTTCAACCTGAGTGTGGCTTCATCTTTACAGTAGAGAAGGCCGTGGATAGACGTATCAGAATGGGAATGGGATGTGGCTCTTGGCTCCATCCCTCCCCCTCCTGTCTTCTCCTATCATTTTGGATCTCCCCCTCCCCCTCCCACTTTCAAATCTCTTACTAGCTCTTCCTTCAGTTAGTCCTGACGAAGGGTCTCGGCCCGAAACGTCGACTGTACCTCTTCCTAGAGATGCTGCCTGGCCTGCTGCGTTCACCAGCAACTTTGATGTGTGTGGCTTGAATTTCCAGCATCTGCAGAATTCCTCGTGTTTAGGCCACTTCTATTCCCACACTTTGTCTCCTGTGTCATGCTGCTAGAGTCTTCAATAGTGAAGATTGATTTATTAAGTTCTTCGGCTGTTTCTTTGCCTCCATTATTACCTCATTTTCCAAAGGTCCAATATCCACTCTCGCCTCTCTTGTGCTCTTTATATATCTGAAAAAATCTTTTGGAATCCTCTTTTATATTATTGGCCAGCTTACCTTCATATTTCTTTTTTCCTATTGTTTAGGTTTTATTTTTAGTTGCCTTCTGTTGTTTTTTTTTAAAGTTTCCCAATCTTCTAACTTCCCAATAAGTCTTGCTATATTATATGCCCATTCTTTTTTTTCTTTATGCTGTCTTTGATTTCCTTCTTAGCCATGATTGCCTCATCCTCCCTCTAGAATACTACTTCATTTTTGGGATGAATCGATCATGCACCTTTCCAATTGCCACCAGAAACTCCAGCCACTGCTGTTCTGCCATCAACCCTGCTAGTGTCCCCTTGCAATCAACTTTCACCAGCTCCTCTTTCCTGCCTCTGTAACTCTCTTTCTTCCACTATAATACTGAAGCATCTGACTTCATCTTCTCCCTCTCAAACTCCAGGGTGAATTATGTGTTTACCATAGGCCCCCATGAAATCTGGTTCATTACACAACATCTAATCCAGAATTGCCCTGTGTCTAGTGGGCTCAACCAGAAGCTGCTCTAAAAGCCATCTCATAAGTATTCTACAAATTCCCCCTCTTAGTATCCAGCACCAGCCTGATTTTCCCACTCTATCTGTATATTGAAATCTCCCATAACGATTGTAACATTGCCATTATTACATAACTTTTCTATTTCCCACTGAAATTTAGATGCCACATACTAGCTACTATTAGCGGGTGGTGTATAGCTCCCATGAGGGTAATTTTACCCTTGTAGTTTCTTAACTCTACCCAAAAAGATTCTACATCTTCCAATCCAATGTCACCTCTTTCTAAAGATTTGATTTCACTTCTTACCAACAGAGGTACCCCACCCCCTCTGCCTACCTGCCTGTCCTTATGAGACAGGATGTACCCTTGGATATTAAGCTCCCAACCATAATCTTCTCTCAGCTACAACTCAGTGATGTCACTACATCATACCTGCCATCGCTAAATGTGCTGCAAGATCGTCTACCTTATTCCATACTGTGTACATACATCTATTGATGCTTCTGGACACACCTTCAGTGGTGTTCCTGGAATCATCAGCTGTTTCGGGTCTTTCAAAATCATACAACCTCCTCCAGGTGACCCAGCCGGGGCTGATCAGACCCCAGCTTGTGTCCAGATGGCTAGCTACTTATGACTCCATGGCTCCCCTCTTTTGAGCCACAACCATCTTGAGGCCCTCTGCCGCATCGGTGGTACTGCGGATGGCTCTCCTCTTCCTCTCTCCCTCGAAGCCCAAAACGCTGAAAGCTCTAACTAAAGAACAGGCTATGAATCCCCTACAATCAACCTCCACTGGGAGACACCTCGCTCTCCATCCAGCCTGCTGACAGTTGCTGACCAGTCCTGCTTACTTGGAGAGCTTCCGTTCAAAGGCCTCTTCCAAGTTATCTTCCCATGGGACTGTCAGCTCCAGCAGCACCACTTGCTTAGTAGACTCAGACACTAGGAGAATGTCTGGTCGCAGGGTGGTGGCTGTGATATGGTTGGGGAACTTCAGCTGCCGTGCGAGGTCCACCAACAGCTGCCAGTCCCTTGCAGAGGTCAGAATGCCTGCAGATGTTCTTTTGGCAGGTATTGGCTGCTCCCCAGCTCTGACAAAGGCGATGGTCTGCTTGGAGGGTCGGGACCGCTTCGCCCACTCAACTCCTGCGCTGACCGCTTCAGCGATGGCCTTCAGGGCCTGATCATGCATCCACCTGTACCGTCCCTCACCAAGTGCCCTTGCACAGCCGCTGAGGATGTGCTCCAGAGTTCCTTGCTTGGAGCACAGTGGGCACGCAGATGACTCTATCTTGCCTCATGTGTGCAGGTTTGATGGGCTTGGAAGCACATCGTACACTGCCTGGATGAGAAATTGGATGCGGTGTGGTTCGGCTTTCCAAAGTCACTTTCCTCTCAAACGCATTCTCCCATCTTGTCCAAGCTCCCTGTTGCTTCATTCCCACCACCTTGCAGGCTCTCATCTCCTCCACTACTGCTCTCACCTCCTCCTGAACTAGACGATGCTTTTCCTTCCCTCTGGTGTCCATCTGGGGAGTTGGAAAGGATCCTCGTCCAGCTCGGCCTCGTGTGACCACTCCCACCAGCCTCCTGTGACGCAGCCTCGCCCCTGCCTCCTGAACAGCTTCCTCTGCCCTCCACTTCCTGCCAGTACTTACTTGGATCCCTGCTCTAGCCACCTTCGGGTCACTTGAGTCCCTATACTGTAGCACTTCTTTGGCTTTTGTTACCTTGAATTCTTCCTCCAAGGATTTGAAGGGCAGTTGCAGTCTGTTGTGGTACAATATACTGTGTGATTCCTTTAGTCCTGTTTTTATCATCCTTTTCGATTTTGTCCCCATGTTACACCAACTCATACCACTGACTCTAATTTTCCCCTACAATCTCCCAGTCCTTCCTCACAATCTCACTACACTCCGCATTGAACTGACTTGTTCACCTACTGCCCTATCATCCTGGCTCCCATCCCCCTGCCAATTTACTATAAACCCTCCCCAACAGTTCTAGAAAACCTGTCTGCAAGGATATTACTATCCCTAGGGTGTAGGTTTAAGCCTTCTTTTTTCTACAGGTCATACTTCCCCAGAAGGGATCCCAAAGTTGCAGGAATCTGAAACCCTGTCCCTGCGCCACTTCCCCAGCCACTCATTCATCAATGCTGTCATCCTATTCCCACCCTGACTAGCACTTGGAGTATCAGAGATTACTATCTTGGAGCTCCTGTTCTTCCACCTCTTCCCTAACTTCCTATACTCACTGCCAAGAACCTCTTCCTCCTTTGTACAAATGTACCTTGTTCTCAATGTACACCATGACCTCTGGTTGCTCACTCTTTCCCTTGAGAGTCTTCTGCAGTCACCCTGAGACATACCTTCAGCAGCTGCGTAACATTGGCCTTTGCTGGTATGTGAAGTGGGGCCACAATCTCAGAGGAGAACTCTCTTGGTAAATAGAATTGTTGGCACTTAATCATTAGATGTTCTCTGTCAGGGGAACAAGACCAATTATGTCTGAGTACCACAAAGAGTTGATCATGAAACACAGACTCCACTTTTTGCCCTTTTTGAATTTCTAGTTCATTCCATGCAGAATATCGAGAAGCCCTCAGGTCTTACCACTGTAGCCGGCACGTCTTGAGTGAGCAATGTCTCCATGAAACACAGAATGCAGCAATCCCTCATTTCCCTCTGATGCAGCAATCTCACTCTTAGGTCCTCAATCTTGTTCTCCGGTGACTGTACATTTGCTAATTTGTTAATTCAAAAAACTCGCAGGATCAGGAGCACAACTCATAAATGTTTCAGACTTCTCTTAAGCTTTCCCACTCTTATTCCAGCCCTGTGGAATCCATCATTTATCCCATTAGTGTCAGATTTAGGTTGCAGAATCTGGTCAGAGCTCATTTTGGACAGAAGAATGGAAGCAATAACATCGTTTTTCTAAATTCGTTTGAGAATGACGTAAGAACCAGGGACTAAAATCAATCTTACTTTGTCTGGTGTCAGCATCAGATTTGATTCTCTTCTGCTCTGCTCTTTCTTCCTGTTTAGGAAGACATATTTTGAAAGACCATGCAATTTGCAGAGTCTTTTGCACAAGTGGCACCAAAGAACAGAAGGGATTCAATACACTTGGGAGGAAAATCATTGGCCAGTTCTGCCCACAGTAGAGTGAGCAGAGCAGACACCAATTAAAGTATTAAACGGTTAGCTCAGAGGAGAGCAATTAGGATCGAGAACTGAGATTTTAGTTTCTGAGGAGAAAGATGCTAACTTCTAGGATCCAACCTTCCAAAGAACACTGCTATCAGCAGATAAACTGTAGTGCAGGGCCCGAAGGCGCCCCTTCTCTATTATCCTCCTGGCTAATGTGCAGTCTCTGGAAAATAACATTGAAGACCTCAGAGGAAGATTGCAATACCAGATGGATATGCGTCATCTGTTCTCTTTACTGAGACAATTTTCTGTCATCATCCTGGTAGCAAAGTACATTCTACCCCTGGCACACATCAAGCTGGCAGTGGAGGAGCTGAGCACTGTGACAAGACAGCACATCCTGATGTCTTCCCAATCATGTAGCGAACTCCAACTATGCCAGATTGAAGAAGTCTCTGACAAACAACCACCAACGTGTCACCTGTGGAATCAGAGGAGCCAACACATTAAATCAATGCTATACAATCATCAAGAACATCTACCTTGCGATCCTGCACTTGCACTTTGGCAAGTCTGATATCCTGGCTGTACTTTTACTTATGGTATATAGGCAGACACTGAGAAGCATAGAAACAGTGGTAAGGACCACAAAGGAGTGGTCAAGGAGGCAAGGGAGTGTTTATGGAACAGTGTTAAACAAGTGGACTCGACCATATTCATTTTACAATTGGAATGAATATACCATGGCCATCACTGTCTTCATCAGGACTTGAATGGATGAGCGTGTGGATTCAAAAGCAAATCCATTGTTCCCAAACTGGAAACTCTGGATTAAACCATGAAATTCACCGTCTGCTGAGGGCTGGGTCTGCAGCATTCAAGATTGGTGATTCAGAGTCCTACAAGAAGTCCAGGTAGACCTACAGAAGGCCATGATGAGAGTGAAAAGCAATTTGTGTGAAAGTAGAGACGCAATCAAATGCATGTCCGCTACGGCTGAGTTTTGCAGGCCATTACTTTCCACAAGATCAAACCTAACAGCATAAATGACAGTAATGCTTAATTTGCCAATGAGCTCAATGCCTTTTGAGCACACTTTGAAAGGGAGCGTAACACTGCACCTGTGTGAATCCAGACAGCATCCAGTGTCCCTGTGATATCTGTCTCAGAAGCCAACGTCAGAACATTCTTCAAGAGGCATCAGGCCCCAACAATTACTTGGCTGGGTTGGAAAAAACCTGTGCCAACTAACTGGCTGAGGTATTCAAGGACATCTTCAGTCTCTCAGTTCTGTAGTCTGAGATTCTCACCTACTTCAAAAGGGAAGCAATCATCCCAGTGCCCAGGAAAAGCAGGATGAGCTTCCTCAAAGACTATTGGCCAGAAGAACTCACATTTACTGTAATGAATTGTACCAATGTTTATTGTACGGGGATGTTTGATACAATGTTAGAGTGTTGTTATTTCACTTTGTAGAGAAATAACTGGTTAACCATGTTTCGGAGCTGATCATGTTTGTTCTTGTGTGGAGACACAGGGACTGCAGAGTATAGAACATACTAAAGGTTAGAGGAATTTAGCAGGTCAGGCAGCAGTCGAGAGATATGGTGTAACTCAGTTCCTTGTGTGGTTGTAACCCAGTGGTTCGGGACAGCAGAATGGAGCAGCTGGTAGACCTGTTGTCTTTCAGCTCCAGTAACTGGGATTCTATCCTTACATTTGGTGCTGTCTGTGTAGCATTGGCACATTTTTTTTTCTCTGGATTTCTTTCAGGTGCTGCAGTTTCTTCCTAAAGATGTGAGGGTTGATAGACTAACTGGCCATTGCAATTGTCCCCAGTGTGCAGGTGAGAACCTAGAGCAGGGGTTCCCAGCCTTTTTAATGCCAGGGACCACTACCATTAACCAAGGGGTCCATGGACTGCAGGTTAGGAACCTCTGATTTAGGGGGATTGATGAGAATATAAAGGCAATAAACTGAGATTAATGCAGGGTTATTGTTAACATATGTGTCATGGTCAGCATTGTCTTGCTTGGCTGAAGCACTTGTATCCATGCTGTATTAACTCTAGGATTCTGGGCAAAGTTAGAAAAAGTTTATGAATGTATGTATGCTGGAGTGGCTTCTCACTGAAAGGTGAGCAAGGCAAACAGTGGGGTCAATCCTGCGTCATATGTACCCATTTTTTTCTGATGTGCAATGTTTTCATAACGGGCTGAATGAAGACCTCCTCTACAATGGCATGAAGTCTTTTTAGATATTCTCAGTGTTCCTTTGATTTGTTCTGTAATATTTCTGATTAACAAATATCTATGTTTTGGTATTTATTCCTGCATCTTGTTGCTTGTGGTCCTCAGTGGGTGCATGACCCAGCCTTTCAGCTGTTGCCTGAAAAAAATCCTCACAGATTCATTCAAGGGAATGCTATTTATTGATTCTTGATTAGCAAGTCATCAAAGGTTACAGGGAGAAGGCAGGAGAATGAAGAATAGTAAGCATATGAATAATAAGTCAGCCATGATGGAATGGTGGAACAGAATTAGTGAGCCAATAGCCTAATTCTACCTTTGTCTTATGGTCTTATCCTGTTCCCATATTCGCATGATCTTCCCCCCACCATTCACCTGCACACTCTGGATAATTTGCACTGATTAATTAACCTGTATGTTTTTGGCATGTGAGAGAAAACTAGAACACCTGGTGAAAACCCAGGTAGTCACAGGTGAAATTGCAAACTCCACACAGACAGCACTGAGCCTTAATCATTGAAGCTGTAAGTAAGGCTGCAACCTGAAGAGGTACAGCACTCTGCAGCCCAGAGTCACGAACCTGTACATCTTACCTTCCAGCAACAGCTGAGCAGTGTCAGTTGAATCACATCTTGACATCAAACATGAAACATCCTGTCGTGAAATAGCTTTTAACCTCTTCATTAAGTGATGAGCAACCAGAACGTTTTGATAATTTTGGATTATGTCAGTCCAGTCTTTTGTACATACATAATGTATTGTAGCACAGTGGTTAGCTCACATGATTACTAATTTGGAGGCTTGGCCCTATAGTACAAGAATTGAGTTGAAGCCATACCACAGCAGCTGATTAACTGAAGTTCTGTCAGTGAATCAGGTTCTGGAATCTGTTACAGTGAACATTAAGCTATCAGACTGTAAAAAAAAAAGTTAGTGGTCCTCTTTTAGAATGAATCTTGTTTCTCCCTACCTGGTCTAGTTTCTTTGACTCCGGACTATGAGAATGTAGTTGTCTCTTAACTGCTCTCTGAAATGAGCAAGCAAGGTACTCACAGACAAAATGGAGATGGCTATTAAATGCTGCCCTCACCGTTAACGCTCATATACTGAGAACTTTCTTTTAAACAAAAAGAATATCTTACTTTTTAGGCAGTCTCTTAGGACTGAGCCTGAGTTGTGGGTTCAAAGACAACTAATGAAACCAATATTATAACTGTATACTTTCAGAACTGCTGACTGGATGAGTGGATGGGTAATTTGGGAGCTTATGTACTCCTACTGCCATTTAATCAGGCTCCTGATGCGTGTCTTAAGACTAAACACTGGACTAGCCCATTCTCCGTGGTGAACTCTCCATGACTACAGGATTTTTCTTTCATGTTGCCCTTCCAGAGGATTTAAAACGGAGGTATTAACAGAGGTATTAAAACAGGCCCTCTCCTGCCCAATATCTCTTGGTCAATGCGGTGATACCTACTGTATGTCAACATGTGGAAGGCACTCACAGTATGGTGGAAGTTCCAGGTGTCGGAGGTGTGAAGTGTGTGAAGTTTCCATTACTAGGGAGAGGTTTCTTGGGAAAATTAGGGGTCTGAAAGTAGATAAGTCACCTGGACCAGATACTGTACACTCCAGAGTTCTGAATGAGTTAGCTGAAGAGATGGTGGAGCATTAGTAATGATCTTTCAAGAATCACTAGATTCTGGAATGATTCTGGAAGACTGGAAAATTGCAAATATCATTCCACTCTTCAAGAAGGGAGGGAGACAGAAAGGAAACTGTAAGCCTGTTAATCTGATCTCAGTGGTTGGGAAGATGTTGGAGTTGATTTTTAAGGATGAGGTTTCAGGATACTTAGAGGAATATGATAAAATAGGCCATAGTCAGCATGGTTTCCTCAAGGGAAAATCTTGCCTGAAAAATCTGTTGGAGATCTTTGAAGAGTGAGGGATAACTTCATTGAAACCTATCGAATGGTGAAAGGCCTTGGTAGAGTGGATGTAGAGAAGATATTTCCTGTGGTGGGAGAGTCTAAGACCAGAGGACACAGCCTCAGAAAAGAGGGGCAACCTTTTAGAAAGGAGACAAGGAGGAACTTCCTTAGGCAGAGGGTGGTGAATCTGTGGAATTCTTTGTTACAGGCCACTGTGGAGGCCAAGACTTTGTGTATATTTAAGGCAGAGGTTGATAGATTCTTGATTTGTCAGGGCATGAAGGGATATGGGGAGAAGGCAGGCGATTGGGGCTGAGAGGAAAATTAGATCAGTCATGATGAAATAGTGGAGCAGACTCAATGGGCCAAATGGCCTAATTCTGCTCCTATATCTTATGATCTTATGGTCTTAGGTCTAAATTAATGGGCTGTGTTAGTTATGAGGCCATCAGTTTTAGAATTGTTCATGAGTGTTCTGACATGCTAGATCCTGAACTGCGGAGTGGAGCTAGCCTGTAACAGGTTTCTTTTAATGTGCATCCAGCTAATACATGGGCTTCACAGTGCAAAGTTTTGATTCAATGGCGAGGGAAACAAAGATGAGCAGAGACCTGAATCTGTTGTACGGGTATTAGTGTTCATGCATAAAGGTGGGCACACATACAGCTGAAATTGCACATGTGCACACTCGTTTTGATGGCGCACGCGCGCGCACAAACACACACACGCACACACACACACACACACACACACACAAGTGTGCATGCTTGCACACCCATGCACACACATATATGCTCACTAGGGACAAACAGAACACACAGTTGGGCACAGGCATGTAAGTCCTTCCCATTGCCTTTATCCGCGCTCCTCGCCTGGTCATCAGCCTTCTGCTAAAACCCCAACCACACTCCCAGCTCCTGGAAATTCAGGATCAATTTGCATACCTTCCCACAACCCTGATTCCCAGCCTTCAGCTGCATTCCAACACCACAGGTTACAAGATGAAGTATGGGTCAAGTGCCTAGTTTAGGGTAGGGCTGTAAATTTGCAGCTGGAGCTGAAGTTGGTGTGGTACCTTGTACCACAAGCCAATTACAGTATCATCACCTGCTGCCTTAAGTCAAACACGTTAAGTGCAGGATGACAGGGTCGATTTTTATTTGGAAGTTCTGTTTTAAATACGAATTGTTAGGCATTTAGAAAAAAGGGAGATACAGCAACTTTCTTAGGCTCATTTCCAAGTCTGCACATTTCAAATCAGCAAGTCAGGAGGCGGTTCAAAAACTTCAAAAATTCAAGACTGAAAGTATCTAGATCTTGATATTCTAGAATTTTATATACAGTCACAGAAATAATATTTATTTTTACAGTTACAATTCTTTCCACATCCACATTTGGGAAAGTTAGTGGATGCCAACTGCAAGGTTATTGGCTCACGTTAGTATGGGCAATTATAGCTACTTCTGCTCCTTTAAATCTAAGCTTTTATAAAACTCTTCCACTTTCAACGATTTTATGATAGCTGGGATGAATGCAGCAGACAGCAAATTTACCGATTAAGTTTACTGCCCTTTTACTGAGTTTGAAAGCAAGGTTAGGCAAATTTAAAAGTGGGAGGAGTTTAGACTCTTTCATGGAATTGATTAAAATAATGAAGGCTGAACTAATATGTCGCTACAAAGGTAAAATAATGGAGCTAAATGCATTAATAGCTGTACTATGGAAATGAATTGAGACAATACATTAACACCAACTAGAAATTCTCCACATTGATATACGTACTGCACATGAGAGTGACAGAGCTGTGCAGCAGTCATCTGGTAACCCTAACCCTAACCTTAACCCTAACCCTAACCCTAACCCTAACCCCAACCCTAACCCTAACCCTAACCTTAACCCTAAACCCAACCCTAACCCCAACCCTAACCCTAACCCTAACCCTAACCCCAACTCTAACCCTAACCCTAACCCTAACCCTAACCCTAACCCCAACCCTAACCCTAACCCTAACCCTAACCCTAACCCTAACCCCAACCCTAACCCTAACCCTAACCCTAACCCTAACCCCAACCCTAACCCTAACCCCAACTCTAACCCTAACCCTAACCCTAACCCGGCCACTTTGATCTGGCCCACGCCTTCATTAACCAGGTCCAACACTTGCCTTTCTTGGATCTTGCCCCTCCTGACAAAGGAAATCGGGTTTGTGGGGGTGTGGCCTGGGTTAATTGGGATGCGCCTAGGGTTTGTGGGGGTGTGTGCCTCTTTGGACGTTAGGATTAGTTTTGAGTGTTGGGCTGGTGGATGTATATGTGTGACTGGGAGAGGTAAGGCTGCAGAGTTTTGAGTGGTGAGGTATGAGGTGCTATGATGGTAGGCTCGTGTGGTGAATCCAGGTTAATCTGTCCCATGCCTTTCATTATCGTGGTCCGCATTAGGGTTAGGATTGTGCTCATCTGAGAACATCCTCACCGGCTGTGCAAGGGCACTTGGTGAGGGACGGTACAGGTGGAGGCATGATCAGATCCTGAAGACCATCGCTGAAGCCGTCAGCACAGGAACTGAGTGGGCGAAGCGGTCCCAACCCTCCAAGCAGACCATTGCCTTTGTCAGAGCTGGGGAGCAGCCAATACCTGCCGAAAGAACATCTGCAGGCATTCTGACCTCTGCAAGGGACTAGCAGCTGTTGGTGGACCTCGAAGGGCAGCTGAAGTTCCCCAACCATATTGCAGCCACCACCCTGCGACCAGACGTTGTCCTAGTGCCTGAGTCTACTAAGCAAGTGGTGCTGCTGGAGCTGACAGTCCCATGGGAAGATAGCTTGGAGGAGGCCTTTGAAAGGAAGCTCTCCAAGTACGCAGGACTGGTCAGCAACTGTCAGCAGGCTGGATGGAGAGTGAGGTGTCTCCCAGTGGAGGTTGGTTGTAGGGGATTCGTAGCCTGTTCCTTAGTTAGAACCTTCAGCATTTTGGGCATCGAGGGAGAGAGGAAGAGGAGAGCCATCCACAGTACCACCGACGAGGCAGAGAGGGCCTCAAGATGGCTGCAGCTCAAAAGAGGGGAGCCATGGAGTCATAAGTAGCTAGCCATCTGGACACAAGCTGGGGTCTGATCAGCCGCGGCTGGGTCACCTGGAGGAGGTTGTATGATGTTGAAAGACCCGAAACACCCGATGATTCCAGGAACATCACTGAAGATGTGTCCAGAAGCATCAATAGATGTATGTACACAGCTTTAATAATCTCTGTTTAAATCCAAGCCAGATTGAATTCCTTTTGAATTTAGACATGCCTCACTTTTTCTACTGGGGATAAATGTTCAGTGCAATTCTTGCGCCCTGTTACAAATTGCTTAGTGTCCTGGAGTTCACAAGAATCTCTGTTGTGGAAAATAGTATTTCCTACCTATATTGTGGCATTAGTCTCCACCATAGATAGCTTGAGTGCATACATTCTCTAGTAAGAACCCTCAGTAGGTTCACTTTTATTATTTTCATGCTCCAGTGAAAAATGAGCAAGATTTTTTTTAGGTTTCTTTCATAAACTCACCAGCTGAGTTTCATTTCTGGCTTTAAAGGAGTGATGGTGGGGGGTGGACAATGTTGTGAGGAGAGCCTGTCTGACCAATATGATTTATTTCTTCAGAGGATCATGAAGTGTGTTGCTGATGGCAATGCAGCTAATGTAGTCTCTATAAAGTTCAGTAAGGGCTTGCACAAGATTCCTTCTGGAAGATTTGTCCAAGAAGTTAGAAACAATAGGATCTACAGTATGTTGGCAAAATGAATCCAAAATTCGTAATAGGAGCAAAGAGATGTTTTTGGAAGCCTGCTATCAGTGTTGCGTCTAATAAATTAGGATCGGAACAACTGGGTTCACAGATGATGCATAAATTGGTAGTGCTGTTGATAATGAAGAACATGGTCGTCAGCTACAGAAAGATATTAATAAGTTGGTAAGAATGGCAGATGGAAATTAATCTCGATACAAATGAGACAATGTACTTTTGGGAGGATTAATAAGGCTTCTGTACATACAATATAATGAACAGTAGAGCTCTATGGATTATTGAGACAACAAGGAACGCCCAAGGATCCTTAGAGTTTGTAGCACTTGTAGTTAGGTAACATTAAAAGTGCAAGAGATCAGAGCTAGAAATCCAGAGCCACACTCACAAAATGCTGGAGGAGTTCAGTGGGCTGGATAGCATTAATAGAGAGGAATAGACAGTCGACATTTTGAGCCAAGACCCTTCATCAGGAGGAAAGGAAGAGAGAAGCCGGAATAAAATGCTGGTGGGGCGGTTGGGATGGGAAGGAATACCAGTTGGTGGGTAATAGGTGAAACCAGGTGAGAGGAGAGATGGGTGGGTGAGGGAGGGAAGATGTAGTGAGAAGCTGGGAGGTGACAGGTAGAAGAGGAAAAGAGCTGACCAAGGGGGATGGTGGACCATGGATGAAAGGGAAGTCAGATGGGCATCTGAAGGTGGTGATGGATAGGTGAGCAGAAGAAAAGTGTTAAGAGGGGAGCCAGAATGGGAATGGAAAGAGAGGGAACGGGGAAGGAGTAGAAATTATCAGGTTAGACAAATTTATCTTCATGCTTTCAGGTTGGAGACAGAATGTGAGGTGTTGCTTCTCTAACCTGAGAATGGCCTGATCATGACTGTATTGGAGATCATGGATCAACATGTCTAATGGGAATAGAAAGTAGGATTAAAATGGATGGCCAACAGGATATCCCAGCTTTTATGCCAGATGGAGTGAAGGGGCTTGACAAAGTGATCCCCCAATCTACACAGGGTCTCACTGATGTAAAGGAGGCCACGCCAGGAACACTGGATATGGTAGATGACCCTGACAAGCTCATGGGTAAAGTGTCAGGAGGATAATCAGTGGAGAGGGATGAGTGGTTAAGGTAGTCATGTAGAGAGCAAATTAAATTACAAAAGCATGGAAGGTTGCAGGGCAGGTCTTGGACAATGGGATTACTATAGATACCCAATGGTCAGGAATGAGATAGCAGGCTGAATATCAGCTGCTGTGTTGTGTGATTCTATGAATCCATTGCAATGGATATACTTAGAATGCAAGCTCATCTCTTGAATTGGTAGCTTTGTTACTTTCTCGTCCTATGCTCTCTGAACCACTGAAAACAGCTTCATTTTCTCTTTTTCTCCATAGGCTGTCTCCAAGTAACAAATGGCTTTTGTTTTTAGAGAGGCCTTACGCTGATTTGTCCATAAGATGGAAAATATGCAGTTAATAAAATTACTTTGTCTGGTAACTTTTGGCTCCAGAAGCATGTAATACTGACCAGAAAGAACAATTGCTAAAAGTGCTGAGAGAAAGGAAACTAGTTCTGCCATCTGTAGGATATAAATATACATACATAAATTGAACTTTTGAATTTAATCAAAGCTTGATCATACGCGTTTTCACAAGTGGGGTGTTCTTAACCTGGGGATGGACCTTCAGGCACCTCTTTATTAGGTACACCTGTACCCCTACCTGTTAATGCAAGTATCTAATCAGCCAATCATGTGGCAGAAATTCGACGTATAAAAGCATGCAGACATGATCAAGAAGTTCAGTTGTTGTTGACACCGAACATCTAGAATGGGGAAGAAATGTGATCTAGGCGAATTTGACCGTAGAAAGATTATTGGTGCCAGACAGGGTGGTTTGAGTATCTCATAAACAGCTGTTCTCCTGGGATTTTAATGCACAGTAGTCTCTAGAGTTTACAGAGAATAGTGTATAAAACAAAGAAAACAACCAGCGAGAGGTGGTTCTGAGGGTGAAATGCCTTGTTAATGAGAGAGGTCAGAGGAGAACGGCCAGACTGGTTCAAGCTGACAAGAAGGTGAAAATAACTCAAAAAACCATGCATTACAATGGTGTCTTGCATGTCTGTGGCTTGCCGTTGAGCATTGGGCTTCTAGGTTTCTTGAGCACCTGTATTATTAACTGTTGTCTTAATGAGATTCATTAAGCCCTTGTGTTTTCTGTTTAATCTGGTCAGGTTAATTATGACTGGTGTGGGTTTCCCACATTCTAGCATTACTTACTGGGGCTCTTGTTTAGTACTTTAGCGGAGTCTTTGTGGAGAATGATTTGTGTCGCAGTGTCGCTTGGTCATGCTTCCATTGCCAAGTTGGTATTCCTATCTACAACCTCCTGTTCCCATCTCTTCATGGGAAGTCTGTCATTGCTCCTCACCTGGGTTGAGTCATTGCCAACAGTCACCATGGCAGCCTGCTGCTCCTCTGCACCTGGGTCCTGTCCTGCCAGCGAACACCACGACAAATGCTGTGCAGAAGACCATTTTTGAATGCTCAACACGTCAAACTTTGGAAAGAAAAGGCTACAGCAGCAGAAACACACATTCACTAGCCATTTTATTAGGTACAGGAGGTATTTATTTAGGAGGAAAAAATTGCACTTTTAAGAGTATACAGTGCAAGTGCTTTTCAAAATCTCATGACATATTAATATTTACAAAGAACATTAGTGATTCAATCACTAATTTTGTTAATAAGCATGGTAGTTAAAATATGCATAGTAAGGTCCCCAAAAATCAACAAGAGCTGACTTAATTATTGTTATTGGTGCATATTGAGGGATAGACATTGGCAAAAATGTTAGGAAAGCTCTTTATTTTGTACTCAGCAACACAATACCTGAAACCTCTCAACACAAACTCTTAAGGCATTTGGTCTGTTATCATCTCAAGATGCACTATTAGGATATTCAAAATAGTAACACTATGACCAACTTATAATTGTTTATGTGGTGACATTGACAAAGGTGGACAAAGGGTGAGAAAGAGGTTAATAAGGCATAATACATTTGGGGCTTTGTTAATAGAGCTATTTGGTATAAAGATACAAAGTGATGGTGAACCTTTATAAAACACTGGTCCAGACTCAACTACAGTATTACATTTAATTCTGCTCATCTAATTATGGAGATGATGGGAAGGCATTAGAGAGGGTCCAGTAAGATTTATGAGAATGATTTTTGTGGGGGAGGATTACATTCATAATGGTAAATGAGAGAATTAGAGACTGTTTTCTTTATATAAACAGATGAGGGTTCTAGATAGATAGTGGGAGGCTTTTCCCTTTGACAGAGGAGATGAGAACTAGAGGTTGCAGAGGTATAAAATAAAAGGGAAAAGAATTAAGAGTAACACAAGGAAAAAATATTCTCATGTGGGATGTGGAGACAATCTTGAAAGCGTCACTTGCAGATGTGGTGGAAGCATGTTTCCATCTTGGCGTTCTAGGTGAACTTGGATAAATCCATGGAACAGAAAGCTCTGCAAGATCCAGGAGAAAGGATCAGTGGATAGAATTAGGGAGCTGATAGTGCTGTCATGGACAATGATAGGCTGGAATGACCTCCTTCTATGTTAAAAACTTTCTATGATTCTATGACATCTTGAAGTACCAATGGTAGTTCATTCCCTATAGAGTCACAGAGCTATGCAGCACAGAAATCAGGTCTTTTGGCTCAGCTCATCCATAGCCTCATAGTTGACCAACTGAGTTAATCCCATTTGCATATTTCCATATCTCAATAACGCCAAAAGTTTGAAAGGAATAGTCAATCTATTGCAATAATGATCACTGTTTTAACACAGGCTTTTCACCTGGTGCTTTGCTGCATGATTAAAAACAGAAATCAAAGTGAAGTTGGGTCAATCACTTGTATAATTTAATTAAGAAAGCTGACTTTGAGTCATTTCAAAGTTTTAGATGATAATATTCAAGCACTCCCAGGTTAAGCCTGGTGGTGTTGAATTTCCTTAGAGTGCATACTAAGGAAACTAAGTGATCATACTAAGATTATATTTGTTAGTCCAATTGCAGCCCTACTAATTCAAATTCTAGTCCAAATCCACAGTTAGAAGATAGATTGATCTCAGTAGCTGCTGAATGCAAGTAAACAGTTGCCTTGTTGACAGATTCCTCACGTATTCACTGAAACTGACACACGGACTGTGGTAACAAGCCAGCTTGTTCCTTTAGGATGCCAAACAGCTTTTTGCATGACTGGTCTTATCCCAGTAGTAGGCCAAATCAGGCTGGTTGCAGCCAGTGGTTCAAGAGGAAGCACCGTTGTTTAGCTGATTGCTGCAAAGTACATCTTGGACCTGCTTTAAGGCTAGTTTGAGTTGAGTAATAGGCACACATTTCTCACTCTGTCCTGTATATCAACAATGTGTGGATTCAACAGAAGAGACTAACTGTGCTGGGATTTCTCAGTATTTGTGCAGTGACATCTGCCTCTATGATACTGTGCCAGCTAACCTGACAGAGAATGGGAATCCCCATTAACTTGAACTCAAAATCCAGCCCAGACATTGGGATCTGAAAGTGCAGTGGTTTATTTTACAGATAATACTTTATTTTCATGGTATGTTGGTTATTGATACTTCAAAGTGATATTAATAAACATTAATATATTTTACCATTCTTGAAATTACTTGCAGAAATAATTTGTTTTTAAGTGCTCAGTGTAGCAGAAACCATTAAAACCCTTTAAAAAAACTCATAGGCTTTGACAGAAGGCAAATCTCTACCTCGGTCACGCCTCCTGTAGGGCTGTCTGGACATTAGGGGAAAAGGATCTCAATAGTACACCAAGTCAGTTCTAAAGCACCACCACTTCATGCTGCCCAACTCCAGAAGAGAAGGACCCAATTGTCTGCAAAAGTGTTGGAGGAGGGTGAGGAAAATCAGGTGTCTAATCCAGGCTGAAGCCGACCACAAGCATAATTCAACCCAGTAACTTGACCTCTCCACCTCTTACAATGATGCATGCAGATGCAGTATATATAACAAACAGATTGTATGTAAGAGGTTTGTGTGCTCAAGTCCACTATGCAAGTGCACAGGGATGTAAATTAATGTTACTGAGGCCTGAGGTATCAATATACCAAATGAGACATTTGTATACTATATATCAAAAGGTTTCTTGGTAGTAATTTACTGAAGCTCAGGGAATTCTATACACAAAACTAAAATGCTATAAGACATAGGA
Source organism: Mobula hypostoma (assembly GCF_963921235.1). Lineage (NCBI taxonomy): Eukaryota > Metazoa > Chordata > Chondrichthyes > Myliobatiformes > Myliobatidae > Mobula > Mobula hypostoma. The sequence continues at coordinate 19,324,403 of NC_086118.1, read as the reverse complement.
GCAGAATTAGGCCATTCTCCCCATTAAGTCTGCTCCGCCATTCCATCATGGCTGATTTATTAACCCTCTCACCCGATTCTTCTGCCTTCTACCCAACACCTTTGATGCCCTTACTAATCAAAAACTTCCACTATCAAATTCAATTGTCATTCAACCATTGGTGCAAAACACTGTACATATGAACAGTCACACAGAGCACATACTGCATACCACATATGATTATAATAAAAGAACAACATTTAGTTACAAAAAAATCTATCATCTTCTGCTGTAAATATATCTAATGACAAGGCCTCCACAGTCCTCCAAGTCCTCCACAGTTCCACAGATTAACATCCCTCTGGCTAAAGAAATTCCTTCTCATCTCTCTTCTAAAGGGACTTCCTTCTATTCTGAGAGTATGCCCTCTGATCCTAGACTCCCCTCTATAAGAAACATCCGCTCCATGTCCACCCTATCTAGGCCTTTCAATATTCGATGGGTTTCAATGAGGTCACCCCTCATTCTGCTAAACTCAAGTGCATACAGGTCCAGGGCAATCAAACACTCCTCATATGTTAACCCTTTCTTTCTCAGCATCATATGTTAACCCTTTCATTTTCAGCATCATTCTCGTGATGCCAGCACATCCTTTCTTAGATAAGTGGCCAAAACTTGCTCACAGTGCTCCAAGTGTCTGACCAATGCCTTATAAAGCAAGTTAACCTTCAGGGAGTCCTGCAAGAGGACTCCCAGGTCCCTTTGTGCTTCTGATTTTTGAACTTGTTCCCCATGTAGAAAATAGTCTATGCCTAGATGCTGATGTGAAAGTAGAAAATGCTGGGAATAATCAGCAGATCTAGCAGAAAGAGAAAGAGTTAACAATTTAAATTGGTAATTACAGTATACATCAGTGCTTGATTGTTAAGATGTTGCCGATTGTCATTGGCTTTCAGATTTTCACATCATATAGACTCTGTCCTGGGAATGCCCTGGCAGTGAGGACAGTTTTGCATGGATGACTTAAGTTAATTATCCTCATATAGTCCCTGTGGAGGCACATACGCTCTGCAGAGATTTTACTATCCTATACAAAGTATGTTAAACCTCCTGTCCAATGGAGCTTTTAATTATGGTTGTTGGCTTTAAATCACAGGATTGTGGGAAGGTGATAATTTTCACAGGCGGATGTTTTACAGTGAAGCACTTTAATTCATACCTATCAGCAAAGGCTAAAAAAAACTTTAAAATAATCATTTCTGACAACAAGAGCCTCGATGTGGCTGTTTGGTTTAATAAGATGGTTGCACATCAGCAATAAATTACAGTTTTACATTCATGCTAGTGAATCAGGTTAGGTATTAAAATGATGACAGATTTAGTGCAATTTCAAATTAACATGTAGTAATTATATACTTTAGTGGAGGAACCAAGCTACAGAGTTGCATTTCCTTAATGAAGCCAGACTGATTTTTTTTTAATCATTGACTTTCCCAATTTTTTTGAATGTCCTTGGTGACTGTCGTAGCTATTAACATATTGTAACAAGCTAGACCGAGGATGCAGTTAGTGCTTTGAAATAATAAGTTTCACATCACAGCCTTCTTGCTGCCAAAGTCTTTATTAAAAGTTACAGCAGGGGAAAGCTTTTTGAATTTTACAGGGAACCCATTAAAAATTTAGGACTTCAGAGGTATTGGCCTGAACTGACAGCATGGGAGAGAACCTGGCATGCTGAAGGTCATTATGAATCCATTTCCTATTGACACTATCCAATATTTTTCAAATCTTCTCTTTGATTTGGTCAATATTTTGTACATTAAGAAGAATGATACAAGATCCATGGATGCTTATCAATATAAACTCATTTCCATCTATTCATCCACATTTCCTGATGCATTATCAGTAAGAAGATTCCTCTCGTCTGTTCTAACAATGATTTAATTCCAATGCTGAAAAACAACTCTGTTCTATCTTTACAAAATGCCCATATTATCAATAGCAGCTGTCTTTTGGTCTCACTGAAATACATTAGAATTAGAGCCAATGAAGTACAGTGTGTGTGATGGATGCATATCTCCTTAAGACTGACTTATGACTGCAAATATTTTCTATTTATGTCCGTTACAACCAACGTGAAGAGAACAACCCCGTGCCTTTAAGGAAAAACAAGAAAGCATGGGAGATTTATGGTTACAAAGCATGGTCACCCTGCAAATTGTACTGTGAAGGAGCAATTGAATGGGCTTACCCTGATGAACCTAATTGAAACAAAATTCCAGGTCCATTAATGGTTACATTATAAATTCTTTATCAACTATCTTTATTCTTGTTCACAATGAATAGATATTATAGCTCCTCAGGCACTTATTAGAAGGAATTTCTAAAGGACTTCTATAGATGTGTGGTGGAGAGTATATTGACTGGCTGTATGACAGCCCGGTAGGGAAACACCAATGCCATTGATTGGAAAATCCTACGAAAAGTAGTGGATGCATCCCAGTTCATCATGGGTAAAGCACTCCCTAACTTTGAGCACACCTACATGGAGCTTTGTCGCAGGAGAGCAGCATCTATCATCAGGGACCCTACTACCTAGGTCATGCTCTCTTCTCGTTGCTGCTATCAGAAGAAGGTACAGGAGCCTCAGGGCTCACAGCACCAGGTTCAGTTTATTACTCCTCAATCATCAGGCTGTCGAACCAAAGGGATAATTTCAGTCAGCTTCACTTGCCCCATAATTGAGTGTTCCCACAACCTATGGACGCATTTTCAAGGACTCTTCATCTCATTTTCTTGATATTTATTGCTTGCTTATTTATTATTATTATTTCTTTCTCTTTGTATTTGCAGAATTTGTTGCCTTTTGCACATTGGTTGAACACTCAAATTGGTGTTCTCTTTCATTGATTTTATAATGGTTATTATCCTATTATGGATTTATTGAGTATGCCTGCAAGAAAATGAATCACAGGGTTGTATATCATGACATATATATACTTCGAAAATAAATTTATTTGAATTCTGACCTTGGAGCATTGAACACTAAAACCCTACATTATGTGGAAGTTTAAAGTTTCTTCTTCCATGAAGTATTAGTTTAGATTCAGTGGGATCACTCATCACTCTGTTCTGGAAGGTCCTGAGTTCAAACTGCATGGCAGAAATCTGAACGGCTCCCACACAATGTTGCACGGTCAGAAGTTTTGCTCTGCAGATGAGCTGTTAGACCAAGGTAGACATTAAATGTTTCTTCAGAACCATTAAAAGAATAGTACCGGAGATACCAACACCTGAAATAGATGGTTTGGTCATTCAACTCATTATTGCCAGTAGGATCCTGTTGTGAATAAATTGGCTGCTGCTTTTCCAGGTAAGTGTGAGATGGTTCATTTCGGTAGGTCAAATATGATGGCAGAATATAGTATTAATGGTAAGACTCTTGGCAGTGTGGAGGATCAGAGGGATCTTGGGGTCCGAATCCATAGGTTGACTGCGCAGGTTGACTCTATGGTTAAGAAGGCATACGGTGCATTGGCCTTCATCAATCGTGGGATTGAGTTTAGGAGCCGAGAGGTAATGTTGCAGCTATTTAGGACCCTGGTCAGACCCCACTTGGAGTACTGTGCTTAGTTCTGGTCGCTTCACTACAGGAAGGATGTGGAAACCATAGAAAGGGTAAAGAGGAGATATACAAGGATGTTGCCTGGATTGGGGAGCATGTCTTATGAGAATAGGTTGAGTGAACTCGGCCTTTTCTTCTTGGAGTAATGGAGGATGAGAGATAACTGGATAGAGGTGTATAAGATGATGAGAGGCATTGATCCTGTGGATAGTTAGAGGCTTTTTCCCAGGGCTGAAATGGATAGCACGAGAGGGCACAGTTCTAAGATGCTTGGAAGTAGGGACAGAGGAGATGTCAGGGATAAGTTTTTTACACAGAGAGTGGTGAGTGTGTGGAATGGGCTGCTGGTGATGGTGGTGGAGGCGAATATGATAGGGTCTTTTAAGAGACTCCTGGATGGATACATGGAACTTAGAAAAATAGAGGGATATGGGTAACCCTAGGTAATTTCTAAGGTAAGGACATGTTCCACACAACTTTGTCGGCCGAAGGGCCTTAATGTGCTGTAAATTTGCTATGTTTCTATGTTTCCACTTCAAAAACATGTAATTAACCATAAAATGTTTGGAGGTCATGAAACATGTTACAAGGCAGAATCTTCTTTATAAATATCGCTTGACAGAAGATTAGCAATTTTCCATATTTGCTTTAAAAATAAATATTGTGCAAAATTACAGGAGTAATATAAGTCACCAGGTAGACCAGATTTCATAAATTGCTCTCAAGACCATAATAAATCCAAAATTTTGAGAATATTGCAATTATTTTGTAGTATGGGAATTCCCATGTGTTGGAGAAAGATGTGCTCTGTGTTTATGAGCTTTGCATCCAATGAACTAGTTTTTAGGAGATCATTCTGTAATACAAGAAATACAAGAATACAAGAGGGTGATAATTTATACGCAGCCATTTTCCACCCATGAAGACAGATCATTTCCCATTAACGTTAATGGAATAAATGGAATAAGAGGAATGCTTGTTTATAAGACAAAGCAGATGCTCCAAAACTGTATTGCAAGGCTATTTTATATCACCTGAAAGAAAGAATGGGTCTTAGTCATTGTCACAATGGTTTTAGTATCTGTAATGTCTACAGCTACCAATTTTTTCTTGAAAGGAATATATTCTTAACTAAGGGAGGTGCTTTGTGCAATTATGAATAAAGTCATATCACATGATTGATACACTTTTCAAAGTTATCTTTAAACAATATTGCCTTCTCTTTATAGAGAAATTTAATGTGCAAATCATCAACAATATATATCAATAAACTCACACCAACATTTGAGTGCTTACAATTATGAAGTTATGTAATTGATAGATGTTTATGTATCACCAGTCTCTCACTCTGCACATCCACAAATATCTTTACTATAAGCCATATTCAACACCTCTGAAAAATCCAATCCAAGTGCAGGTACTTCAAATAGTTTCTCCAGTTTGCCTCTAATTCAGTTTGAATCTTCCTGATTCTCTCAATGTTTTGTGCTTTTGTCTTGTGTCCCATTTCTCATTTTGTCTTCATGGAGACATCAGACCCTTCCTTTCGTCCTTTTGAAGTGTTAAAGCCATCTTCACTCTCTCCCTTTCAGAGCTTCTCCAAGGCTTTCAACTTTTCCATGACTGCTTTACATCTGTTTTATGGTGCCCTGACTATACCATATTTGGCTGACATTGATGTATCTTCACCTGCTGTGAAAATTCTCATGGGATCTTTGGAGTTTTTGAACAGCCTCCACATTGCAATGCAGTCCTCTTTGAAAGCATCTATCTCAATCTGCACTTGAATCATGCCATGCAGCAACTCAGTAAACATCAAAGGTCCTGTAGGTATTGAGCTCTCCACCAGAACTCATGTGTTCATCCTCTGCATCAATATTATCTGCGCCAGAATTCAGTTTGTTTTCCTCAATTTTCTATTAAATTCACACTCAGTTTCTGGACTTCAAATTTCTCAGGCAGCAACAGCTTTAACGTGATATTGGTGTCATGTCAACGGGATGGATCATTATGAAGGCAAAGGACAGAGGTAGAGCTGCTGACAAGAATCCCGAACAAAGTATTTTAAACACTGATCTGACAGTTGTGACTGGTACAGAATGTATGGAAGTTATGCTATATGGTGCACCCATTCTTAAAGGTAACACTACATTATAAACAGGACTCAGGCTTCTAAAGTGAGATCAAAGCTAACAATCCACTGAGCTAGAAATGTGTACCACTAGATGAGCCATACTGAATCTAAACACTTCCTAATATTGTAATGTTTAGTTATACAGTCATAAAGTTCTATAGCAAAAGGCCCTGTTTGTCCAGGCCGACCTGAACATCCCATTTGCCTGTACTTGGCCTATATCCCTCTAAACCTTTCCAATCCATGTCTCTCTCCAAATATCTTTAAAATGGTATAACTTCTTAAAGCCTCCATCACTTTCTCACTTTCTATATACCGACAATCCCTTGCGTGACTTTAACTTTCAGATCTCCTCTTATCTTAAACCTGTGTTCTCTAGTTCTAGACTCTTGACTTTTGCCTCCTCTAAACACCCTCCAAAGTCAGCACATCGTTTTTTAGATAAGGAGCCTAAGATTGCTCAAAATACTCCACGTGAGGCTTTGCCAGTGCCCTATAAAGCCTTAACATTATTTCCTTGCTTTTATATTCTAGTCCTCTTGAAATGAATGCTAACGTCGCATTTGCCTTCCTCACCATTGACTCAACCTGTAAATTAACCTTTACTGAATCCAGCACGAGGACTCCCAAGTCCCTTTGCACCTCGGACTTTTGCATTTTTGAGAAAGCTGCACTTTTGTTTATTCTACCAAAGTGCATGATCATACACTTTTCGGCACTGTATTGCATCTGCCAATTTTTTGCCCATTATTCTAATCTGTCTAATTACTCTGCAGCTTCCCTGTTTCCACAACACTACCTGTCCCTTCACCTACCTTCATATTGTCCACAAACTTTGTCACAAAGCCATCAATTCCATTATCTGAATCATTGACAAATAATGTAAAATAAGCAGCCCCAGCACAGACCCCTGTGGAACACCTCTAGTCACCAGAAGCCAACCAGAAGAGGCTCCCGTTATTCTCACTCTATGCCTCCTGCCAATCAGTCACTAGTTCATCCATGTTATCATCTGTCCTGTAATACCACGGGCTCTCATCTTGTTAAGTAGCCTCAGGTGCAGCACCTTGTCAAAGGCCTTCTGAAAATCCAAGTACACAACATCCACTGATTCTCCTTTGTCTATCCTGCTTGTTATTTCCTGAAAGAGCTGTAATGGATTTTTGAGGCAAGATTTTCCCTTAAGGAAACCATGCTGACTTCGACATATTTTATCATATGCCACCAAGTACACCAAATCCACATCTATAACAATCGACTCCAGCATCTTCTTAAACACTGAGGTCAGACTAACTGGCCTACAATTTTTTTTGTGCCTCTCTCCCTTCTTGAAGAGTGAATATCGTTTGAAATTTTCCAGTCTTCCAGAACCATGCTAGAATGTATTGATTCTTGAAAGATTATTAGTAATGCCTCCACAATCTCTTCAGCTATCTCTTTTAAAACACTGGAATCCAGTCCGGCTGGCCCAGGTGACTTATCTACTTTCATATTTTTCAGTTTCCAAGCACCATCTCCCTAGTAATGGCAACTTCACTCACTTCTGCCCCCTAACACTATCAAACTTCCAGCGTACTGCTAGTGTCTTCCAGAGTGAAGACTGATGCAAAATATTTATTCAGTTCATCCGCTATTTCCTTGTTCCCCGCCCCCCATTACTACTTCTCCAGCAGTTCAATATCTATTCTCAACTCTCTCTTGCTCTTTATATATCTGAAGAAACTTTTGGTATCCTCTTTAATATTATTGGCTAGCTTACCTCATATTTCACTGTTTCCCTCCTTATGGTTTTTTTAGTAGCCTTATGTTGGTTTTTAAAAGCTTCCCAATGATCTAACTGCTCAATAATTTTTGTTCTATTATGTGCCCTTTCCTTGTCTTTTATGTTGCAGTTGACTTCTTTCTCAGCCATGCTTGAGTTATCCTGCCTTTAGAATAGTTCTTCTTTGGGATGTATCCATACTGCACCTTCTGAAGTACAGCCAGAATTTCTAGACATTGCTACTCTGCTAGTGTCTCCTTCCAATCAACCTTTGCCAGCTCCTCTTTCATTCCTCTGTAATTCCCTTTAGTGCACTGTAATACTGATACAGCTGACTTTATCTTTTCCCTTTCAAATTGCTGAATGAGTTCTATCATATTAAGTTCACTGACCACTCACTGTTCCTTTATCTTAGCTCTCTAATCAATTCCTGTTCATTGCATAACACCCTATCCAGTGTAGCTGACCCCCTAGTGGGCTCAACCACAGGCTGCTCTAAAATGCCATCTTGTAGGCATTCTACAAACTGCCTCCATTGGGATCCAGCATCAACCTGATTTCCCCAATCTAGCTGCATATTGAAATTCCCCATGACTATCAGAACATTGCACTTTTGACATGCTTTTTGTAATTTGTCACCCACATCTTGGCTACTGTTCAGAGGGCTGTATATCCTGCCCATCATTTTTTTTCCCCTCTATGCAGTTTCTTAGATCTACCCACAAGGATTCTACACCCTCTGATCCTATGTCATCTCTTTCGGAGGATTGATTTCACGTTTTACCAACAGAGTCACACCAGCCCTACTTGCCCGTCCTTTCAATGCAATGTGTATTCTTGAATGTTAAGCTCTCAGCTATAATCTTCCTTCAGCCATGTCACAGTGATGCTACAATGTTATATTTGCCAGTCTGTAACTGTGCTACAAGTTCATCTATCTTATCCTGTATACTGCGTGCATTCGGATATAACACTGTCAGTTCTGTAATCATCACCCTTTTTGATTTTGTCCTCCTTTTACATTGCAACTCATTCCACTGACTGCAAGTTTGCCCTGTCCTTGCTAGGAGTCTCACTACATACTGCCTCTGTAAATCAACTGCCCCACTCTTAGCCCTATCACTCCAGCTTCCAACCCCCTGCAAGATTAGCTTAAGCCCTCCTAAACAGCTCTCGTAAACCTGCCCGCAGGATATTGGTCCCTTTCGGGTTCAAGTGTAACCCGTTCTTGTTGTACAGGTTGTAATATCCCCAGGCGGGATCCCAGTGATCCAGCAATCTGAACCCCTACCCCCTGCACCCATTCCTCAGTCATGCCTTTATCTGCCAAATGCTCCGATTCTACCCTCACTGGTGTGTATCACAGGCAGCAATCCAAAGATTACTACCCTGGCCATCCTGCTTTTCAGCTTTCTCCTGAGCTCCCTAAAATCTCTCTTCTCATCTTTCCAACCTACGTCATTGGTGCCAGTATGTACCCAAGACTACCAGCTGCTCAACCTCCCTTTAAAATGCTGTTAATGAGATCTGAGACATCCCTGACCCTGGCACCTGGGAGGCAACATATTCCCTTTATGTCTCTATCACATCAACAGAATCTCGCCTCTATTCCTCTAACTATGGACCCAACATTCTGCTATAATTTGAATTTTTTGTGGAGACTTGGAACTTGTAGTTTGGCTGAAATGGAATAAGCACACACCTCAAACTCATGCTTCAGTTGCTCTAAAATTACACACTACCCCCGTTGAAGAACGATGTAGAAGAATTAATTTCTGCAAGTGTTACTTTCAAAGCTTCAGTGTTGAAAATAAATTATCCTATCAACATCTGCTTGGGGGTCAAAATTTTTAATCATAATCAGAGTTGGCTGAGCAATGTTTCATCCATGCATTTAATTGCATCTTCAAAATTGTTTACCCCAGTTCCTAGCAGCCTGAGCACCACAGTATAACCATGTTTTGTCTGTGCATAGCATGCTTCAAAATGATCCTGATACCATGTGACTTGGTGGAAATTGGAACCCCTCTCCAATTCTACAACTATTGCTTGCATTACGTAGGGAGATTGAGGTTTCACTTGAATGGGCTTCATTTACCAGTTTAATGTTTGTAATATATTGTCACTCTTATTGACGGAGGTAATGAATAGAAGAGCTACAATGGCTCTCAGAGACTTAAGTTTGATCTACAGTTAGGGAAGTAAGGTAATAGCTTTGGTCTACACTGTATTATTAGCCTGTCACTGTAGTCTAAACAAATGACAGCACTAAAGTGAACCAAAGTTTTGGCATAAACAAAATCTTAGTAAGCTTTAGAACTGGATTTTCAGCTACTGAATTTATTTGAAACCCTCAGATGGTGTTTTCTTTTGCTGAATTTACTCCTAGGTTTACTTTACCAAAAGGATATTTATATGCTTTATGCTGTTTGGAACTGCAGGATAAATTGCATTAACATTGCTCACTTAAAATTACAGACCTTAGTTTATGCCCAGGCTCTGCATACACCAGTTACATTGCTCAACTTTCATTCCCTAATTTTGGTGTTCCCATCTCCTTTGATGGTATAAAGTAATCCTTGATATAAATTGATCCACAGTGTATTCGAAATTTCCTTATGCAATTTAAATATTAGCAATATTCTTCATCATTAACTTAAACTGTATATTAATAAAAATATAAATAGAAGCAAAACAGGTTCTGGAGTCCCATGTTCCTGCTTCCCCATTCAGTAAGGTCATATCTGACATTTTAACTCAGCTCCACAAACTCATATTTCTTGATCCTGAGCATCTAAAAATCTGACTCTGTCTTGAACATACCTAGCACTGAGCATCCTCAGCCCTACTGAGTAAAGAATTCTAAAGATTCTTTACAATCTGGTTGAAGGAATTTACTTGACATTGTGTTCCTGAGTAGCTAATCTCTTATCTTGAGGCTGTAAACCCTGGTTCCAATCATATCGGCTAGATCAAACATCAAAGGTTCAAAGGTCAAATTTAATGTCAGAGAAATGTATACAATATACATCCTGAAATGCTTTTCCTTCGCAAGCATTGCATATTAACCCTGTTATCACCTAAACAATAGTGTACATTTCATTGAAATAATGCTGCCCTTCCCTTTCATCTGAATGGTAGAGCAGTGCCAGGTCTCCTTGATTCCTTCTTACAGGATAATTTCAATTCCAGGAGTCAATCTGGTGAACCGATAGTCACTTCTGGAATGAATAGGGAGATACAATATTCCAGAAGTGGCTTCACTGAAGTCTTCTATTATCGCAGTCATATCTCTTCATTCATGTATTCATGTTCTCTCGCAATAAAGGCCTGTTTTTTAAATTTTTTTTTAATCTGCATGCTGAATTTCAGTGATTCATGTCCATCTACATCCAAGACCTTGTGATCACCAGCAACTTTCAATTTTTCATCTTTAAAAAAAAATCTAGTCTTCTGTGTTCATTCCAAGTGGATGACTTTCACGTTGTTCACATAATATTCCTTTTACCATGTCTTCGCCCATTCACTTTGCCAGCTTGAAATTCTCGGAAGCTCTCTGCATTCTCTTCACAACTCACACTCTCACCCAACTTCCTATCATTGACACTCGAGGACAAGTTATATTCAGTTCCTTCATCCAAATAATTGACTGAGATTGAAAACAGCTGAGACTACAGTGGTCACTCCTGCATTATACACCCTCCCAACCTGACAACAACCCTGGTATTTTCAAAAACCTTATAAATTATATTTGGGAAGATGCTACGTTTATTTCTTGCATATGTATGATTTTCTTGTTGCAGCTGTACAAAATATTGAGTGGACAACACTTTAAGTGTGGTGTACAATTAGTAGTAATACGTTGCCACAGGTGGTCGTGGAGGCTAAGACATTGGGTATTTAAGGCATAGATTGATAGGTTCTTGATTAGTCAGTGTATGAAGGGTCACGGGGAGAAGGCAGGAGATTGGGGCTGAGAGGGAAATGGATCAGCCAAGATGAAATGGCAGAACAGACTCGATGAGCCAAATGGCCCAATTATTCTCTTATATCTTATGGTCTTACATAATTAGAAATTAAAAGAATGTCATTGCAAATAAATATTCTTAACTTTTTGCTGAAAATGCCATTTTACTTCATTTTGTATTTTAAAACTAACGTAAATGTTGGATGAAAGAGAAATACAGTAAGTATTTCAAGAAATATACTGGCAAGAAGTATAATGAGTACACTTTAGGGGATACTGAATTAATGCAAGAAAGTTGCTCTAAAGAATAAGATTTGTGATCTTTATGAAAAACAGAACAGGCATGGGGTTTAAATCCTTTATAGTCCCGGAATCACACCAGTGGGAATTTACAAGATCTACTTTCACTGGGCACACAAGAGTTACTGATTGTGATGAAAATCCATCAAGGAATACAAAAATAGTAATCTGTGATTGTACATATTGCAACGGTGTGAGATACTAAAAGTTTTATAAGTAATTTTCAGATACCTGGTAAGATAAATTTCAATGCACCCATGTAGAACTACTTAAAAATTCTAAACAAGTAAAGAATCTTTTCTCCATCTGTGCTGATCAAGATGTGCAGAAAAATATGTGATCATAGGACAAGGTACTTTCCAACCTCTGAGCTATGGGTCAAATCCAGTGCTTCATGGATTCAGCACAATGCCAAACATCTGGCTCTTTTCTGAATACTCTCAAAAAAGAACCTCAACTGCAATCTGACTGAGGCACATGCTGCATTTAGCAATGCACGTGAACTATGGCAAGGATAAAAGATATCATCATCTTTTCACTTGGGATGGGAAAATCAGATGGAAAATAGAAAGAATCATATTGGAATGGCTTCTGGTACTTCCTGTTAATGAGCTTCAAGAAGCATTACTGAGAGCCTAGAGCACGCCACGAGAGTAATATGTTAATCACAGACTCAAGATCTCAAGAATGAAAAAGATAATAATTAGAAAAATGAGGGAGTACATTTTCTAAGACATTCCAAAGTAAAGCTAAAAGTGAAATTACTCTTCATCACGTATTTTGCATTGGTCAACTTAAGGATTTAGTCATCGGTTCATAAATTTATATAACAACAATAGTCCTTTCAGCCCAATTTGATCATGCTGACAAAAATGTAATACTGAGCTAGTCACATTTGCTTTCATTTGGCCCTTACCCCTCTAAAACTATCTTATCAACGTAATCAGTTTGCTAATAGTAGGAATTATCTTCCTCCGGGAGGCTGGCTGCAGTGACATGTCCAGTGTTAACAGCAGTGAGATCCCAGACCGCTTCCCGCTCCAGGTTCATAGGTTGTCACACCCTAGTGTTTAAATTTCTGCCATTCACAATCGTCCCTAATCATTCCCAATGCTTCCAAGGTTAAAAAAAAATGAGAAGAATTGAAATTGTAAGTAATCTTAAAGTTAAAGATATAAATCCACATTTCCAATACGACAAGGGGTGATTGATAAGTTCATGGTCTAAGGTAGAAGGAGTCAATTTTAGAAAACTTAGCTCATTTATTTTTCAACATAGTCCCCTCCTACACGTACACACTTAGTCCAGCGGTCGTGGAGCATACGGATCCCTTCTTTGTAGAAGTGGTCCACAGCAGGGGTGATTGATAAGTTTGTGGCCTAGAAGGAGATGAGTTATTAACTTCAAACTTTCTGTATTATCACTCAAAGAGCAGAACTGCACGTGCATGTAACGAGAGCATCTTGGACCTCCAGGTGGTCCACAGCAGGGGTGATTGATAAGTTCATGGCCTAAAGTAGAAGGAAATGAGTTATACAGCTCTCGTTACATGCACATGCAGCTCAACTCTTTGAGGGAAAATACAGAAAGTTTGAAGTTAGTAACTCATCTCCTTCTACCGTAGGCCGCGAACTTATCAATCACCCCTGCTGTGGACCACTTGCTGGAGGTCCAAGACGCTGACTTCTACAAAGAAGGGATCCGTATGCTCCATGACCGCTGGACTAAGTGTGTAAATGTAGGAAAAATAAATGTGCTAGGTTTTCTAAAATTAACTCCTTCTATCGTAGGTCACGTACTTATCAATCACCCTTCATAAAGTTAGCATAATTAAATTAGATAAATGCTTTACATACCTTCCTCCTGGCACTCATTTTCTCACTTTGAGCTCACTGTCTATACATCCACTTAACTTGGCTTAGGTTGAGTGAGAGAATGTCCCAACCTGTGCTGTTCCATTGTATTCCACGAGGAACTCCAACATGCAGAAGCCTGCAGCAGGTGCTCCATTCAGCAGAAGTTTGTGCCACAACCTCTGATGAGGAATTGTCTATTTATGGGCATATCCACCAACAGATCTACTTGGTAATCTTGGTAGAACAGTTTTCTTACTTGATTGATATTGCTTCCGATATTTCCTGATTCAATCAGGGCATCAAAGGATATGGAGGGAAGGCAGGGGTATGGGGTTGAGTGGGATCTGGGATCAGCCATGATGGAATGGTGGAGCAGACTCAATGGGCTGAATGGCCTAATTGTGCTCCTATGATTTATGGTCTTATGGTCAAAGAGGAGCATTGACCTTAAAGCCGCTCACTTGGTCAAGTCATATAATGAGAGTTTAGCTCACTTAAAATCAGTTGAATTGATTTTTGCGTATAAAGCAGGAAAACAGAATGTTATCAATCCGAAAGATTTTCTGTATTTTATGCAGATATTACCTGACTTCTGGCATCGTTTGTTTTTACTTCAGCTTTTTCCCTTCCTAATTTTTACTTTGCAATAATTGTTTTCAATCAGTAATCTTTCTTTGAATGTCATGGGTGAAGTCACACGTCTTCATTATCAAGGTCACGCAAACCTGTCCTCCAGGCAAAAGCTGTCCTGAAAATCTCAATGATAATTATTTAAAATAACTTGGTCATATTAAACCGAGGAACTACTGCAGTTTAACACATGAATGTGGAGTAATTTAAAGCAAGTTACTGAAGTTTCGAAAAGAATTCACAATTGCCACAGGCATGAAATGAATGAAAACTGTATAGAATACCAGCTAAAATTGAAAACAAAACCAAAAAGATACACAAATGTTCTTCTTGTATTCTTATTCAGAATCCAAGAGGTTTAAAATATGATTATTGAGGTCATCCTGTGCAAACTACATTTAGTCACAACCAGTGTAATTTGAGTTGAGACTGACTCTAAAGAAAATGAAATATAATTCAATAGCAATGACAAAGTACTATTAGAAATAATGGCTACCCTTTGAGGTAATGTTTATGTCACCAGATGTAACAGGAGCAAGTAATTCAGATAAAATTGATGCCTTTCTTTCCAAGAGTATTCAGTAAATACATCAAGTGGTCCAACAGAATATAAGAGTAACAAACTTTATGTCGTAATTGATGTAACCTCTTGACAGTTTACAATCCAAACCTGAGTTATTGCAGGGTTAAGGGTGTTTGGGTCTCTATGAATGATGTTGCCTACATTGAAATCTACTGGACACAAAACTTTAAACAGATATATGTTTGCTTATTACTGGATAACAGACACACAAAAAAAAAAATCAAGTACAGAAGGGTGTGGGTATTTAATACTGAGAAATTCAAAGCTTGGACAACATTTTCAAGCATAAACAAACAACTTTTCCACGATATTGAAAGGATAGCGAGTGGCATGTTGATAGATTCTGCAAGAAGGTAGTAAATCATTCTTGAGGTTTAATACCCCACATACGTACCATAATGCCAGAGCTAACTTGATTCATTCGATGGCACGTCCAGAAGCATTGTGTTTGCAGAGCCCTCAGCACTGTCACAGACCTCTCCCATCTGCCTCATGATCTCTTTGGCCTCCTACTGTCAGGCAGAAGGTACCTGCACTATCAGACCAAGGACTCTTAGGCTTCTTTCCCCAGACTGTGAGAATTCTAGACACGCTGCTGCCTCCCACTACATATTATTTACGACTGCATCAGTAGCATAATACTGTGTATATTTAATTATATGTTGTATATGCACTTTATGTCAACTTGTACATCGACAGAATCCTTTCTATCTGTTAATATTATTGCGTTAATATTACTTTATGTGATATATGTTTTGCACCTTTGTCCTTTGTTTCATTCAGCTGTATACGGGTATATATTTGAATGACAATGAACTTGAACTTGTATAACTCCTTTACGTTCCAGGCTGACTGTAGTTCAGCTTCAACAGCAGTCCTGTGGCACTGGTGAAGTTGCTGTCAGAGGACCCAGAGTTCTCCTGCCTTTAATGGGTTGGGACGTTAGAGCGGTTAGGTTTTAGCCACTGGTTAACTTTAGGAGAAGCAGCATTGACTCCTCAGTGAATCTCCAATATAATTACACTGAAAGAGAATGTGATTCCACTGCAGACAATGATCATTTAACTATTTTCCAGAGGTGCTGGTGGAGAATTAGAAATAGCTCTTGTCATTCTACTTCCTTTGAAGAATCCTATGTACATTGTGAATGGAGTAAAACACATGGTATTGACTGTCCCAGCATGTCATAGAATCGTGTAGCTTGAAGAAGAACAATAAAGTTTAATTGAATGAATTGATGATAATTTGCAACCTCAATAGTTACTGAAGAACCATATAATTTTTGTTGATTAATGCGGATGTGAAAACTAATGAGCATACAATAGTGCCTAGCAACAAAGTTTAGTAATATACAGTATGTACTTATCAGAGTTCTTGCCCATTATTTCTAAATATGTCTTTGTACTGATACAAACAACACACATCAAAGTTGCTGGTGAACGCAGCAGGCCAGGCAGCATCTCTAGGAAGAGGTACAGTCGACGTTTCAGGCAGAGACCCTTCGTGAGTCCTGATGAAGGGTCCTGGCCTGAAACGTCGACTGTACCTCTTCCTAGAGATGCTGCCTGGCCTGCTGCGTTCACCAGCAACTTTGATGTGTGTTGTTTGAATTTCCAGCATCTGCCGAATTCCTCGTGTTTGCGTCTTTGTACTGATGCTGGATTTGATTTAATCTCTCTGGAGTTTTTTCTACCAATGTATATTTAATGTGACTTCATCTCATTACAAGAGGAAATTGAGCACGAATATTTTTCTTTTATAGGGAACAAAAATATCGACAATATTTTTTTCAGCGTTTTTTCAACAAGTCCATACAGACCTTATCCTTACAGACAGTCCGTCAGCATTGTAAAATAATCATATCATCAAAGTTAGGCTTGTCTGGCACTTCTAAGTCCCGTTGTTTGTGTTTCAGTTACTGAGTTTTTCCAAGTGTGTTATAGCACTCTGTACCCATTTCCTAGAGCCTCAGATACAGTGAAGAGTGTTGGAGACCCTGGGGAAACATGAAAATAGATCTTACCAGGATGCCGTCAAACAGCAGTATCATCCACTGAAACACTGTTCAAGGAACACATACTAATGGGACCACATCACATACCATCCTGAAAGCATTCCTACATCTTTGCAGGGATGAGATCTTGAAGCTCTCCACTCAAACACTCAATGGAGGCAGTATTTAAAAAGAATGGCTGATCAGCTTCTTCGGAGATTAAGGATGGGCAATAAATGCAGGTCTGGCAGTGAGGCCCACATAGTAAGTTTTGGACCAAGTGCTGGTAAGTGTGATTAGTATGGCTCAGCATTTAATGATCAGCATGGATATGGTGGGTGGAGGGATCTGTTTCTGCTTGTGTGTTTGATATGATAAATATCAAATAAAAATTAGCATTAAAAAGGAATAAATGAAAACAACCAGCCTATTAAACTTCCAGGTTACATGGTCTTTCTAAGCACTCAATGCAGTCATCTGTAGAATAATTTCAAATGCGATAGAAAATAACATATGGACTTTAAAGATGAAGTACCAGTGAAAGCTTAAGTGGTTACTCTGATTATACAGTGAATCTGAAGTAAGAGATGTACTGCCATTTAGCGTCACCTCATGGTGATACGACGATTGCAAGCAATAAGTATTTTTTTAAAGATGAGAAATGTTGCCATGATGGAAGACAACCATACTGCAAACTTGTGAGGATCTCAAATAGCTTGTATAACATGATTCACCAAGAGTTAACAAAAGATAACAAAGTAGTTTATCAAAAGGAGGAACAAATCTGCTAATGGCAGTGTATTAAAACAAACAATGGCAACTTCTGGAGCATGAAGAGTGCAGTTAAATTGAAAATCCAGCTGTTTGCTGTCAAATATTCTCTCCCAACCAAGACTGCATTATTTTGTAACAGCAGAGTTCAGTGAACAGACAAATCTTGAGGACAGAAATACAAACATCAGTAAAGAGATGCACCAAAATGATACACACAGAGAACCCCACACTGGTCTCTCCTGGTTCTGAAAAACATTCATTGGTCTGAAATATGCACTCGTTGAAGTTCCTCTTTCTCCACAGATATTATCTGATCTGCTGATTAATTCCAGGCTAGCATGAGCTGTTCATGTTAGCAAACAAAAACTTTTCATATATAGGCATATATCATATGATACTATTTTTATGTAACATAAATTTCCATCCATGCCAATTTAAATTTCTACACATTGACTGTTGAGGAACAGTATTAGAACTAGAAGCATAGTGCATTGGATTTTTGCATTTCTGACAACTGAAACAGGCAGACTGAAGATCTTCAGAGTAACTCCTAGTATCACCATCTGTTCCTTTTGTTCAATCCATCAGATCTTAACAGAAGAAATGGAGCTAATGCCAGGAAGGCCACAGTTAACCCTTACATACTGTTCAGATTTTATACCTTCCCAGTATGGTCAGGGTCAATTTTGACCCTAGCCCAAGAATCCCCCTATAACAAGTGTCTATACCAAATTTTGAGCCACTGATCTATTTACAATGTCAAAATAGCCTATCTGACATTAATAAAAGTGTGATTAATCCTTAATTAATGTATCAGAGATGAGGGACAGTGTATTTTTTAGGTTTCACAGCACTCGTCATTGGAGAAAAAGCAATACACTGTCAGACAATTATTTTACCTAAGACATGAAAACATAACAGCCATAAAGAATTAACTATAGTTTATTGAAACTGAAAATGGCAAGAACATTCTAGAACTGTGGGTTTTATTATATAACCATTTGTAACCATTACGACCAGCAAACACTGTTCTCATTGCTATATCATAAAAAGTCCTACTAACTGCTATCTAATTATAACTATTAACTATTAATTCAACATTAAATAACATTTAACCAACAAACTAAACAAAAAAGTAGTTGCTATTTGCAAATTTGTCTTTGCATTCAAAGCAGTAGTGGGAAACCTTTCTAGATTTTTCTGTCTCTATGTCTGGAGACAGCTTATCTGCTGATGTCTACTATATGCCTACTGACTCTCACAGTTATCTGGACTATTCCTCTTCTCACCCTGTCTCTTGCAAAAATGCCATCCCCTTCTTGCAATTGCTCCGTCTCCACTGTATCTGCTCTCAGGATGAGGCTTTTCATTCCAGGATGAGGGAAATGTCCTCCTTTTTTAAAGAAAGGGGCTTCCCTTCCTCCACCATCAACTCTGTTCTCAAGCGCATCTTCCCCATTTCATGCACATCTGCTCTCACTCCATCTTCCCGCCACCCCACTAGGAATAGGGTTCCCCGGTCCTCACCTACCACCCCACCAGCCTCCGGGTCCAACATATTATTCTCCGTAACTTCCGCCACCTCCAACAGAATCCCACCACGAAGCACGTCTTTCCCTCCCCCCCCCGCTTTCCGCAGGGATCGCTCCCTATGCGACTCCCTTGTCCATTCGTCCCCCCATCCCTCCCCACTGATCTCCCTCCTGGCACTTATCCTTGTAAGCAGAACAAGTGCTACACATGCCCTTACACTTCCTCCCTTACCACCATTCAGGGCCCCAAACAGTCCTTCCAGGTGAGGCGACACTTCACCTGTGAGTCCGCTGGGGTGATATACTGCGTCTGGTTCTCCTGATGTGGCCTTCTATATATTGGCAAGACCCGACGCAGACAGGGAGATCGTTTTGCTGAACACCTACGCTTTGTCTGCCAGAGAAAGCATGATGTCCCAGTGGCCACACATTTTAATTCCACATCCCATTCCCATTCTGATATGTCTGTCCACGGCCTCCTCTACTGTAAAGATGAAGCCACTCTCAGTTTGAAGGAACAACACCTTATATTCCGTCTGGGTAGCCTCCAACCTGATGGCATGAACATTGACTTCTTTAACTTCCGCTAATGCCCTACCTCCCCCTTGTACCCCATCCGTTGTTTATTTATATACACATATTCTTTCTCTCTCTCCTTTTTCTCCCTCTGTCCCTCTCACTACACCCCTTGCCTATCTTCTGGGTTTTTCCCCCCCTCCCCCTTTTCCTTCTCCCTCAGCCTCCTGTCCCATGATCCTCTCATATCCCCTTTGCCAATCACCTGTCCAGCTCTTGGCTCCATCCCTCCCCCTCCTGTCTTCTCCTATCATTTTGGATCTCCCCCTCTCCCTCCCACTTTCAAATCTCTTACTAGCTCTTCCTTCAGTTAGTCCTGATGAAGGGTCTCGGCCTGAAACGTCGACTGTACCTCTTCCTCGTGTGTGGCCCTTGCATATGACCCTACCATGTTTGCTGCAAGGAGTCGATGTTTTGCAGTCCTTTTTTGCAGGGCAGAAGCTGCATCTCCATCTCTTTTGTCCCCCTGTTTTGGTCTCTTGTGGGACTTGTTGAGCAGGGCCAGGTTCAGATTGCTACATTGCCCTTACCACTGCTGCTGAGAATGCTGCGTGGGGAATATGTTCTCACCTTTGCATAGAGGGAGTCACAAGGACCTTTCCAAGCTCCTCCAAAAAGAACCTCCTCCAGTTCCTCTTGCTTGCCCTCCAGGTAGGGCTCAGGTCACTCCAGATGACAATGGCATTGTATGTGGAAATGTCAATGATGTTATGAAATATAGCGAGAGGTCAGCGGGATGTTCTCCTCTTGCAGCTGTATGTGTTTGTGACTTTGTCAAGGTTGTCAGATCCCCCCTTTGTTGGCATTGTAGTCCAGGATGATGGCTGGTTTTCTGTCCCCCTGATCGCTTACCTCTGCAGCCTTATGTAAAGTGCTCACAAGGATCACATTCTTGTTCTTCTTTGTCATATACGACACAACTGTGGTGTCATGGGTGAATGCAAACTTCGACGACAAGACGTCTCTCCCCCTTCTTTCAGTCAGAGCAGGTGGCAGCTCCGGCTTCTTCTGCCTCACGGTACCCACCATTGTGGTTTTCTTCTTCAGAAGCGTCTGACCAAGCTCATGAGATGTGAAGAAGTTGTCACAGGTCACGTTGTGTCCTTTCAGCCCTTCTGTCATGTCCAACACGACGCACATGCCTTGCTTTCTCTCCAGACCTTCCACAGCTGGTTTCCCAGAAGAGCAGGAAAGTAGATAAAATGTCAAATGCCTGTGATATAGCCAGTTTTGTGGATCCTGGAGTCTTTCGAATGACATTTTCCGCTGCCATCCTGCCTGCAGTCTCATATGGAAGTGAGGACCAGCAGATCTCATTGTCCTTGGACATAAATGTCTCCCTTGCTTCCTCCTCCTCTCTCTCAGTCATCTTTGTCTGAGGGGCTGCAATCAGAGTCTTCCTCCTTGTAGTCCTCCTGCTCTGAGACTTCCTCCTCCATTTCGCTGTCTGTGTGTTCATCTTCGAACACCTGATCAATTACCTCCTGAGCACAAGGTCTACGTCTAACTTCCATAACTGCCGTCACTAAAATGGATGCTCAGCTCACCATGTGCTTGCAGATGCAGATCTCGTGACAGGGTCAAGGCACCTATGACCTTTTCAGGAGTTCCGCGTTACATTAGACCACCAATAGCCGTTGCAATCAGTACGGGTAAAATTTGACCTGGAACAGCTTCAGTGTTGCAAAAATTGTAGCACCTGTACAAAAGTTTAATTTTTTAAAATCTTTTTGTTTTTGTGCATTTTGGGTCACTTTAGGAAAAGTCATAAAATTTCTGCTGGAAAAAAACGGCGTTTAGGGAGTTTTCACCATGGTTAATGGTCAAAAAGGGTCAAAGTTGACCCGAACAGTATGTAAGGGTTAACAACTCTGGAATAGTCAGTAGGAGGATATTTTGTTTGAAATACTGAAGGAGAACACCAGCCCTCAGAAATGTTTCATTTTCCCTTGTGTTTCCATTGTTCCCTAAGCAACAATAATTTCATTCTCCTTTACACTTGTGTACTGAAGAATGACAGTAAACAATCTTAAATCTGGAATCTTGAATGTTCCCTTCCATGTTTCCACCAGGATCCAATATATTCAGCAAACTGATGACAAAAAAAGATTTGGTATTTTTAACATCATCTCCCATTTTAGCTTAAATCTCCTCCCTTGGAAAATTACTCACAATTAGTTCCTGCCTTTTCAAATGAGGGAAACTAATCAACTAATCAAAAAAAAAAATCAACTAATTTGACATTTTAACATCTTTGATTATAACTCATTTTACAACATGTAATTTGTTGGCATTTTGATGCCTTGTAGTCATCTTCTGCCCAAATTGTAACATTTTACAAAATTAGCACTGTTAATTCCTTCACCTTGATGTAATGTGTCAAGAGGCAGCCCCTCAGTTTACTCCATGTAGTGCCCATTCACTTATCAAAAATTTCAACAATACCGTTTAGAGGAAGTGAATGCCTCTCACAAATTTAATGTTCTACTGAAGTGAATGCCTCTCACAAATTTAATGTTCTACTAATGTGTCCTGTAATTTTGTGTTTCTTTTTTCCTTCTCTACTGTTGCTGATCCATTATTATAAAAGGTTAGTCTTTCACGTCCAACAACTGTTAAGGCCAAAGCTGCACGTTTCCAGGTTGCCCTTACCCATCGGGAGTATTTTACCTCCAGTAATAAGAAACTTAACTGCAAGGAGGAAGGACATGTTACTACACAATAAAATTGGCAAACTGGAAGGACTACAGGAGGTTTCACTGCACCCAAGTATTAAAATATCATGAAGTGTTTTCTGAAAGACTTAATTATATCTAAATGTTCTTTCTTTTGCACATTAAAAAATCAATAAATTACTATAAAGTACATTAACAAAAACACAACTGAGTAATAGAATTAAGAGAAAATCTTTATTTTAATGGTTTTAAACAAACTATACTCCCCTTATCTTAGAGTGAGTTAAACAAGGAATAACTGTACAATAAAATGGCAACAGGATAACGTAACAGGTTAAACGGGTTTCAACAATTACCGTATGTTATTGTAAGCAAGTCATAAATCAAAATAGTCAATTATCTCTGCTTGCCTTCTGGCATTCATTTTTCTTGTTCAATTATTCTTAGCATCAACTGCAATGAACTGAAGCAAGTTTCATAATTTAATGTTAAGAGAAACTCGGATCAGTTTGATTCTGCAAATGCTAATCTCTCACTTGAGCTGACAATCAACTCAGATCTAGTTGTAATTGTTACCTGCATCTTGCAGTTTAATCCTTGGAGTGGATGTCTGCTAATGCAAACATTGTATTGATTAGGATAGAACAGAGCTTGCAATATCAGTCAATATACTATACAGTCAGTGGTCAGCTTATTAGGTACTCCTGTACACCTGCCCGTTAATGCAAATATCTAATCAGCCAATCATGTGGCAGCAATTCAGGGCAGAAAAGCAAGCAGGCATGGTCAAGAGGTTCAGTTGTTGTTCAGAACAAACATCAAAATGAGGAAGGAATGTGATCTAAGTGACTTTAACTGTGTAATGATTGATGGTGCCAGACAGGGTGGTTTGAGTATCTCAGAAACTACTGATCTCCTGGGATTTTAATGCACAACAGTCTCTAGAGTTTACAGAGAATGGAGTGACAAACAAAAGATCATCCTGTGAGTAGCAGTTCTGTGAGCAAAATCGCCTTGATAATGAGAGAGGTCAGAGGAGAATGGTGAGATTTGTTCAAGCTGATAGGAAGGTAACAGTAACTCATATAAACATGCATTACAACTGTGGTGTGCAGAAGAGCATCTCTAAATGCACTACACATTGAACCTTCAAGTGGATGGGCTAAGCAACAGAAGACTATGAACAGACATTCAGAGGCATTTTATTAGGTACAGGAGGTACCTAATAGAGTGGATACTGTGTGTATTTCCTAACCTATTTTCTAATGACTTTCTAATCAGAAAACCACAGTCCGTGGTGATAATATCTCCTCCTTGCTGATGATTAAAACTGATGCACCTCAGGGGTGTGTGCTTAGCTCTCTGCTCTACTCTCTCTATAGTCATGACTGTGGGCTAGGTATAGCTCAAATACCATTAAAAAATTGCTGATGATACAACCATTGTTGGCAGACTCTCAGAAGGAGATAGGAAGGCATACAGGAGTTAGATATACCAGTTAGCTGAGTGGTGTCACAGCAACAACCTTGCAATCAACATATCGATGCAGCTATAATATAAAGAAGGCAAGACAGCAGCTATATTTCATTAGGAGTTTGAAGAGATTTGGCTTGTCACCTATAAAACTCAAACAATTCTATGGATGTACCGTGGAGAACGTTCCAATAGGCTGCATCACTGTCCGGTATGGGACCAAAAGAAACTGAACGAAAGTTGTAAAATTAGTCAGCTCCATCTTGGGTACTAGCCTCTGTAGTATCCAAGACATCTTCAAGGAGCGGTGCTTCAGAAAGGGATGTCTATTATTAAGAACCCCGGCACCCAGGACATGCCCTCTTTTCATTGTTATCATCAGGTAGGATGTACAGAAGCCCAAAGGCACACATTCAGTGATTCAGAAACACCTTTTTCCCCTCTTCCCTTCTGCCATACGATTTCCAAATAGATATTGAATCCATGAACACTACCTCACTTTTTTGTATTAATTCTGTTTTGCACTATTGTTAATTTACCTATTTGATATACATATACTGTATATACTTACTGTAATTGATCTTCGTATTATCATGTATTGCATTGTACTGCTGCTGCTAAGTTAACAAATTTCACGACACGTGCTGGTGATAATAAACCCGATTCTGATTCAGATTCTATTTTGGTTGCATAATCAATGATTTTCTGCATTTAGAACTTTCAAATAGCACACTGGTTGGGTAAACGAAATTAGTAGCAAACCTGAGAATGTTGAATTCTTGAAGCATATAAGAGATGGGTTTCCAGATCAGTTTATTGAGGAACAAATATTTTTGAATGTTATGAAATTGTGTAGGGATCAATGATCATATGATGACAGAATTTTAAATAAAGATTGAAAGTAAACTAAAATGTTAATCTTAAGAAAGCAACTTATAAAGCCATAAGATGACAGATGTGATTGCATCATACTGATATAATCTTTATAAATGTGAACTCGTCAATGTTTGACTTTTAAAGAGTTATATAATGCAACATAAAAAGTGGTTCAGCCATGGCTAACAAGATAAGATATTTTTGGATCAAAGCTTATAACACTGCCGAAAAACAGGCAGTATGCCTGAATACTGGAGAAATTCCAGAATTCAATGAAGGATAATCAAGTTATTGATCAGTAAACTGAAAGAAGAATATGACCTCAAACAAGCAGAAAAATAGATTGAGGAGCATCTGTTGAAAGGTAAAAAGTGAAAAGGTATGCTAAAGTTAACATGGATTCCTTATGGACTGAGCAGACAAAACTATATGATTAATGAAATAAAAAAGAAATTAAACAAATATTTTGTACCTATAATCAAAGAACAGGACATAGAAAACTTTCCAAAACAGAAGAGGACTGCAGGCCTGGAATGAATGAAGACAATAAAGAAACTAGGATGAGAAAAGTTAACGGGATTTGAAGGCATGCATCCCAGGGATTTGAAAGTATGGAGAAAGTGACAGCGCCGGTTGTAATCTTTCAAACTTTCATGATTTTTAAGAGTTTTCAATGGATTGGAAGGTGGCAAATATAACCCTATTATTTAAGACAAGGGGAAGAAGGTAGATAGCCTAATATGAACAGCAGGGCATATAATGGAATCTATTGTAAAATGCAGTATAAGTATTTGTTTCGCATGGACTGGAGTAGCACTGCGATCTCATTGCCTTGAGCGATGAAAGTAAAGTTCTGTTATATTACCAGGGAAGTGGCAATGTGTTACCTGGAAAATAATATTAGAATTAGGAAGAGTCAACATGACTTTATGAAGAAAGATCATATATTACATTAACAATGGAATATTTAGAGGTTATAAAAAGCAGACCAGATAAGGATGGACCAGATGATCTGGTCAGAGTGACAGAATCATAGAACACTACAGCATAGAAACAGACTCTTTGGTCTATCTAGTCCATGCTGAATTGTTATTCTGCTCAGTCCCTTCAATCTGCACCTGCATCTTTCATCCAGGCACATATTCAAATTATTCTTAAATATTGACATTGAACCCACATCCACTTCTGCTGGCAGCTCATTCCACACTCTCACACCCTCTGAATGAAAAAGTTCCCCCTCATGTTTCCTTAAACATTTTACCTTTGACCCTTAACCCATGACTTCTAGTTCTAGTCTTACCCATTCTCAGTGGGAAAAGCCTGCTTGCATTTAACCTGTCTATACTCCTAATGATTTTGTACACTTCTATCAAATCTCCTTCATCCTCATAAGCTCTATTGAATAAAGTCCTAAACTATGCAATATATCCTGATAACTCGTGTCCTCAAGTCCTGGGTTTTGCACGGTCAATGCGGCATGGACTAGATGGGCCAAAGATAGGAAACACCTCCTCCTCTGTACTCTATATACATCCTATGACCTCATTGTTGCTTTTCCTCACTTCTATAGACTCCATGTCCATCACCTGAGTAAACAGAGGTGCAAAGAATCCATTTCAGATCTCCTCCATCTCATTCGGCCCACGCATACATATCAACTCTGATCTTCCAGAGGACCAATTGTGTTCCCTGCTATCCTTTTGCCCTTATTTTATCTGTAGAAGCCCTTGGGATTCTCCTTCACCTTGTCCACTAGAGTAACCTCATGCCCTCCTGAGTTCCTTCTTAAGTATTCTCTTGCATAACTTATATTCCTCAGGTATCTCATTTGCTTCTTCCTGCCTATACCAGCTATGACCTCCTCCTCCTTCTTCTTAATTATGGCCTCAATATCTCTCAAAACCCAAGAATTCCTAAATCTGTCACCGTTGCCTTTTGTTCTGACAGGAACATACAAACTCTGTACTCTCCAAATTTCACTTTTGAAGGCCTCTGAATTAACAAGTACACCTTTGTCTAAAAACAACCTAACCTAATCCATACTTGCCAGATCCTTTCTGAGACCACCAAAATCAATCTTTTTCCAATTTAGAATCTCAAGCTGAAGACAAGACCTATCCTTCTCCAAAATCATCTTAAACTATTAGCATTATAAACACAAGAAATACTGCAGATGCTGGAAATCCAAATTATTGTGCACAAAATACTGAAGGAACTCAGCAAGTCAGGCAGTATCCATGGAAATGCAAAAGCAGTCAATGTTTCAGGCCAAGGCCCTTCTTCAGGACTGAGAAGAAAGGGGGAAAACACCAGAATAAAAAGCTGGGGAGAGGGGATGGATAGCTAGAAGGTGATTGGTGAAGCCATGTGGTGGGAAAGGTAAAGGGCTGAAAATGAAGGAATCTGACAGAAGAGAAGAGTGGACCATAGGATAAAGGGAAGGAGGAGCTGCATCTGGGGGAAGTGTTAGGTAGGTGAGACCAGTTAAGAGGTCTGAGTGGGAAATAGAAGAGGGTGGGGGAAGTACTTTACCAGTAGGAGAAATCGGTATTCATGCCATCAGGTTGGAGGTTACCCAAATTCAATATTTGTTGCTCCACCATCCTGATGGTGGCCTCATTGTGGTATAAGAGGAGGTCATGGGCCCAGATGCAGAGCAGAAATGGGAATAGGAATTATATTGTTCAACCTCCAGGAAGTTCCACTTTCGGAGGATGGACCACAGGTGTGCGATGAAGCGATCCCCCAATTTACGATGGGTCTCACCAACGTAGAGGAGGCCACATTGGGAGCACCAGATAAACTAGATGACCCCAGCAGACTTGCAGGTGAAGCATAATGCCTATATTGACATTATGATCACTAGATGTAAAGAGTTTCCCTATACAAGCTTCTGCCTTGTCTCATTTCCTAATTGGAGATCTAGTATCACACTCTCCCTATTTGATTAAATAAACTTTCCTAAACACATTTGACAAACACTATCCCATCCAGTCCTTTTACAGTATGGAAGTCCAAGTCAATACGTAGCATGTTAAAATCACTTGGTATCATGATCTTATGTTTCTTGCAAGAGTCCACGATCTCACTACAAATTTCTCCCTCTAAATCCGACTGACTGTTGGGGGTGTCTATAGTATAATCCATTAATGAAGTCATCCCTTTCTTATTCCTCTGTTGTACCCATATATCCTCAGGAGATGAGCACTCCAGTCTCTCCTGTCTGAGCACAACTGTGATATTCCCCCTTACCAGTAATGCCACCTCTCCCTCTTTCATCCTGTCACTCTATCAGATCCAAAAATACTGAACCCTGGAACAATAAGCTGCCAGTCCTGTCCCTCCTGAAACCAAATCTCACTAATGGCTACAATGTCATAATTCCACATGCTGATCCATGCCCTAAACTCACCTGCCTTTCCTACAGTACTCCATGCATTGAAATTTACACAAATCAGAACATTAGTGCACCATGATAAACCTTTCGATTCTTGACTTTATACGTAGGTTTTACAACATCTTTCCCTAGTATCACTCTGATGTCTGCTCTGGTTCTCTCATTCCCATCCCCCTGCAACTCTAGTTTAAACCCTCCAGAGCATCACTAGCCAACCTTCCTGTAAAGATAATGGTCCCCTTCCAGTTCAGGTGTGAACTATCCCGTCGGTACAGGTCCCACCTTCACTGGAAGAGAGTCCAATGATCTGAAAATCTTAAGCCATCCCTCCTACACCATCTTCTTTGCCATGTTCTAAATTATATGATCTTCCTATTTCTGGCCTCAGTAGCACATGGTATGGATAGAAGTCCTGAGACCACAACCCTGGATGCCCTGTGTATGAAGTCTGGCTGCTCACTCTCCCGCTTAAGAATGCTGTGGATTCGATCCAAATAACCCTGACCCTGACACCTGGGAGGCAACATACCATCTGGAAATCCATAGAACCTCCCATCTGTTACTCTAAACAATGAATCCCCTTTCATTACAACCTGACTCTTCTCCCCACTTCCCTCTGAGCCATTGTCAGACTCAGTGCCAGAGCCCTGATGCTGGCTTTCCACAGCTAGGTCATTCCCACCTCCCCCCAAATTATCCAAAATGGTACAGTTATTGAGGGGTACTGCTACAGGGGTATCAATACTTGGGTGCCTAATCCCTTTTGCCCTCCTGATGATCACCCAGTTACTTGTTTCATGCAGCTTGGGTGTAACTACCTCCCTGTATTGCTTGTTGAACAGCTACTCTTCCTCCTGAATGATCCAGAGTTCATCCAGCTCCAGCTCCAATTCCTCATTCTGGTCTGAAAGAAGCTGCCACTCGATATACTTCTTGTAGATGTAATTCTCATGGACACTGGAGGTCTCATTGTCTTCCACTAACCTGTCTGGCATACCTACTGCTCTAACAGTTTAATAAGAAAGAAATAAAAATGTTAAACAAAAAAAAAATCTAGCTACAGCCTCTGCCTCTTCTCATCCAAGCTTCAATAAACTAAAGCCTCAACTCCCCAATCTACCACTGGCTAACTCACAATGGCTGCTCCCACAAAGCCACTTTAACCTAACATCTTATTATTGGCCCTTGCCAAGTGGCTAGTTACTCATAATCCAACATCTCCTCGACAACTGTGACATACAGAATGTCACAACTGTCGTCGATCACTTCTTTTGAAATCATAAATGACTCACAGTCTCGAGTCTCCTTGAGGACTATGGCATGCAAAATATCCCGGCTGCCTCCACTCACTTCTTTTGAAATCTCTTGCTACTCACAATCCAATGTCTCCTCGGGAACTGTAGTGTGTAGAATGTCCCGACTGCCCCCACTGATCTCTACTGATCCTGCTTTAATTCTAAGTTTATTTTTTCAGAAGTCCTTTCAAGCTGTTACAAGCACTTCTATAGGAGATTCTGTAGATCTTCTCATGAACTCAATGCTTCAGGGGAGATGAGGCTTGGGGAGCAGGATTAGGATGTGGGAATTATCCCTTTGCCTTTGCAGAGTTGTTCAGTGTGCAGAAGATGAAGTGGCAACATCTACTAAGTTTGTGCTGAATGCATTCTCTGGATCGATAGAGTGAATAAAATCTTATCTTCAGGAAAATCATGGTGTTTCTATTGCAATATTTGTAGTCTTATGGATCCTACTATTCCTATGCTCTACTGTTGTAGAAGCACAGCACACTGACAAAAGACATGGGGAGTAATGTGAGCAATCTTTGATCTCTATTTAGACCTGCATTCCACCTTTTCTTAAAACAAACTATAGATGAGTGCAATGGGCCACAAGATGGTGAAGACTCATGCCTTTGCCTGACTTGCTACTCCTGCCATGACTCTGTCTGACCTATCTGGGCAGCTGAAAATGACAATGAACAGTGAATGAGAATGGAGAACAGTTTAGCACAGGAACAGACTCTTCAGTGAACCATGTCTACTTCAATCATGATTCCAATCTAAACTAATTTCATCTGCCTGCATATGGTCTCTATTGCTGCATTCACTGCCTAATCATGTATCTGTCTACAAGCCTCTTAAGCATTAAGGTTGTTGTTCAACACCTCTTTAGCAATGTGTTACAGGCACCTATCACTCTCTGTGCAAAAAACCTGCCCAACAAATCTTCTTTAAATTGTGTGCTTTGCTGAAGTCCATGTAGCAACTTTCACAGCCCTACTGTCGTCAATCACTTTTATGCAAAATTTGATAGACAGGAGCTCTCCAGCATAAAGTCATCCTAACTATCTTTAATATGTCCATTCTTTTCCAAATGAAAGTAAAACCTACTGTAAAGGATCTTCTCTAGCATATTCCCTACCACTGGTGTAACATTGCCCATAAGCCTGACATTTCCCAGCTTTCCACTTCTTAAACACCGGAACAACACTGGTTAGTCTTCAGTCTTCTGGCATTTTGCCCATAGATGGTGGATGTAAAGATATGTGTCAAGGTTCCAGCTATCTTCTCCCTTTATTCCCTCAGTATCTTGGAATCCATTCCATCAGGCCCTGAGGACTTCTCCACCATATTACTTATCAAGACACCCAATATCTCTTCCTTTTTGATGTGGATATATTTCTCTAAAACATAGCATTCGCCAATGCACTGAGTAAAACCCTTTCTGTTCAAGTAAAGATGTGGGTTATTAAGGGGAGATATGTAGACGTTAAATCACCACAATAGTGATGGTATTATAGCTTAGGGAGTTGGAGTTTGGAACATTTCGGGGCTACCTGTCAGGAGTTTGCATGTCCTCACTGTGACTGCTTGGATCTCTCAGGTGCTCCAGTTTCCTCCCACAGTCTAAAGACGTGCCATTTGGTAGGTTAGTTGGTCATTGAAAATTGACCTGTGATTAGGCTAGTGTTAAATAGGTGGGTTGCAGGTCAGTGAGGCTTGTTGTTCCAGAAGGGATTGTTCCACCCTGATCTCTGAACAAAATAAAATAAAATAAATGAGTACAGGAGGTAGCAGCCTGAAATTCAAATAATCCCAGAGCTTCCACATCAAAATCAAATCAAAGCAACTCATTTCTTTACCAGTATTGTGCTTTGGTAGTCTCTTCAATGTAGCAGGAAGCAGAAAGTAAAAGGGCAGCTGAAGATCTTCTGGTTCACCTGGAAGGACATTGTGATAAGGAAGCTGAAAGATAATGTAACAGGAATCCAAAAATGTGATGACAACCAGGAAAACTTAAAAATTCATTATTCTTCGGAGAGGTATATGGCATGAGGCGTCTCTGAAGACTCTCTGGGAATAAACTCTTCAATGGTAAACATGTCTGTGCCTTTTATCCCAAGGTCCCTGCTCCATCTAAAAAATCATTCAGTATTTTAACTGCACCCTGAGTAATGGAGTGGTACTAGTGTATCACACCTGAGGCGTTATTGGAATAACTATCTGGGAAAAAAAACATTCACTGTTAGTTGTAGCACCCTCTGGGAGCTTGGAAAATGTTTGATCAGCTGACAGTACCTCGGTGCTTAGTAAAGGTCTTGATGTTAGCAGTCTGCCCCATAAAGCATAATGAGCTAATCCTACCAAATATTCACAATGTAAAGACTTTACCTTGAATTTATATCAGTGCAGGTGGAAATGCGCTTCATTTGGTGTGCAGTTGTTGTTGAGATTGTGCATGATTTATCTGGCGAGTTTCATGAGTAGTGTCATTTCCTTCTTATGGAATCTACTTCTGCTCAAATTGAAGTAGATTGGATCACGTAGAGCTGAGAAAATGGATGACAATTGCCATAACTAAAGATCCTTTGACAAATCCGGTGATCTGCACATGGGTCTGAAAGAGACGGGGAAGGTGTTAAATAGAATTTTTGCATTTGTATATACTTGGGATACAGGGGGGAATGTCGACTCAGACCATGAGAGGCCTGTGTCGGGCATTTTCATGCCTTACAAGGCGCAGATTGGAAGTCTGTGTGTAGCGCCGCTCCTTGCACAGACACTAGAGCGATGTGTAATTAAATGCCTTTCTCAAGGACACAAACACGCTGTCACAGTTGAGGCTCAAACTAGCCACCTTCAAATCACTAGACGAACGCCTTAACCACTTGGCCACGTGCCCAACACCACGTGTTGAGATACAGACACAAGGTCGATAGACTGAGGAAAAAGGTAGTGAGGCCATGGATCACATCTGGATTAGAGAAGAGTAGTTGCTTGCTGTCTGGAGGCAAATTTGGGTGGATAAATCTCCAAGGCCTGATCAGGTACCTCCTCAGGCTTTGCAGGATAATGGGACAATTGTAGGGGCTCTACCAAAGATACTGAAAGCATCCTTAGCCACGAGTGAGGTGCTGGAGGATGAGAGGATAGGTAATATTGTTCTGTTGTTCAAGAAAGGCCCTAAAAATAAGATAGACATTTCTGGGATAGTGAGCCTGCCTTCAGTTGTGGGTAAGTTAGTGGAAAGTATTCGAAGGGATAGGATATTTTACTATTTGGATAGAAAAGGTATGACTAGGGTTTTCAACATGGCTTTGTTTATGGTAGGTCATGTTTAACCAGTCTTATAGAGTTTTTCAAGGAGGTTACCAAGAAGGCTGATGAAGGAGGGCCGGTGGATAAGACTATCAGACTATAAGGCACAGGAGCATAATTAGGTCATTTGGCCCATAAAGTCTGCTCCACCATTCTATCATGGCTGATTAGCTATTCCACTCAACCCCTGATCTCCCTGTAGCCTATGACACACTGACTAATCAAGGACTTATCAATTTCCGCTTCAAGTATTCTCAATTTGGCCTCCATAGCCATCCATGGCAATGAATTCCACAGATTCACCTCTCAAAGGATGAAGAAGTGCCTCTCCTCTCTGCTGTAAATGGATGTCCCTCTATTCTGAGGCTGTTCCCTCTTGCTTTAGTCTCATCCTCAATAGGAAACATCCTCTCCATGAACACTCTATCCAGGCCTTTCAATATTTGGTAGTTATCAATAAGATTGTCCTTCTTTCTTTAAAACTCCAGCAATTACAGGGCCAGAGGCAGCAAATGCTCCCCATACATTAACACTTCCATTCCTTGAATCATTCTAGTGAATCTTCTCTGGACCCTCTCCTATGTCATCACATCTTTTCTGAGCTATTGGTGTGGGTCATGAGGCTCCAATATCTTCTTTCTTATGGCCACAGCAAGAAGAGAGCATCACCTGGATGGTGGTGTCTTTGATGATGGACGCAGTATTCCTGCGACGGCTCTCCATGTAGATGAGTTTAATGGTGAGGTGGGCGTTTCCTGTAATGGACTGCACCATATATACTTCATTTTATAGACTTTTTCACTCAAGGGCATTGGTGTTTCCATACCAGGCTGTGACACAACCAGTCAATATACTCTTCACCACACATCTAAATAATTTCTCAAAGGTTTAGATGACATACCTAATCTTCGCAAACTTCTGAGAAAGTGGACGTGCTGCTGTGCTTTCTTCGTAATAGCACTTAAATGCTGGGCCTAGGACAGGTCCTCTGAAATGATAACACTGACGAGTTTAATGTGGATGACCCTATCCATCTCTGATCCCCCATTGTGGGGTGGCTCCTGGTCCTCCGGTTTCCTCCTCCTGAAGTAGAAGTCAGTAATCAGCTCCTTGGTCTTGCTTGCATTGAGTGAGCAGCTGTTGTTGTGGCACCACTTAGCCGGAATCTCCCTTCCGATTCATCACCACTTTTGACTTGGCCAACAGCAGTGGTGTCGTCAGCAAACTTAAATATGGCAGTGGACCTGTGTTTAGCCTCACACTCTAAGTATAAAGTGAGTAGTGCAGGGGGCTAAGCTCAGAGCCTGTGCTGATGAAGATTGTGGATGAGATTCTGTTGCCTCTCTAAACTGCAAGTGAGGAAATTGAGGATCCATTTGCACAAGAAGGAATTGAGACCTAGGGCTAGAGGCTTATTGATAAGCTTTGAGAGGGTGGTAGTACTGAATGCTGAACAGTAGTTGATGAAGAGCATACTGATGTATCCATCTTCACTGTCCAGATGTTCCAGGCTGAGCGAAGAGCCAATGAAATGGTATCTGTTATGACGATAGGCAAATTGGAGCAGATCCAAGTTGCTTCTCAGGAAAGGAGGTAATATGTTTCATCACCAAGCTCTCAAAGTACTTCTTTACGTGAATGTAATGTTACTTACACTCCAGCCAGCCGATCAGCATACATCTTTAGTACTCGGCCGGTTACCCAGTCTGGGCCAGATGCTTTCTATAAGTTCACCTTCCTGAATGATGCTCTCACATTGGTTAAACTATACTTAGCTTTTGGGGATGGTTGAAATAATTAGATGTCAATTATCTCAATAAAAATCTCTCACACAATTTTCTGCTATCTCCTCCAGTAATATCTAAAATAATTTAATCATTTGAGATGTTTTGATTGACTCCAGAGTTTTTACATAACCGGATAAAATTGCAAGGAAATTAAAGGTAAGCTAGTACATCATAGATTCAGATAACTTTGGAACCATTTCATCTCTCTCATGATGTTGGAGATGAGGTTGTGAATTTCTCCATGAACTCCACGTCTTCAAGTTTCAAATCGTCAGGAGGGATGCTGTTGATTTTCATTTGGCGCTTACCTTCTCCAATTGGGTTAGACGTACACTGCAGTATCTATGTTGGATGCACGAATTTGTTTTTAAAACACTCTTTGTAAGAAGACAGTGCTAACACACTGTAAGTGATTGTATCTGTTTCCTTTGGGAGATGGTTCCTAAAATTTTGAATTGATCCATATTTTCTCAGAATTTATCATGAATATCTTTGTGCAGCAAATGAAGGGTGCAAAGTAACCTCTTTCGTGGATGGCGTCAAAGGCTGATTGTCATGTATGTTTCAACAAATGAGTTGAAAATGATCTGAAGCTCAGAATGCACAAATGTTGGTTGCATATTCCAATTCAGTGAGAGTTAGGTTGTTGTGCTTTGTAACTCCAGAAAATAGTAGTGGGCAGCCGTTGATCCCAGGGGATCATGGGTTTATGCCTCTGGTGGACTGTGTCCTCTTCAGGGCGCAAGCCTGGGTGGGAGGATATGAAGAACTGGCTGTTGCCCATGCAGTGGGTTCCCCTCTCCAAGTCACTGATATAGTCCAAGGGAAGGGCAAGCGCCGATACAGTTTGCACCAGTGTCGTCGCAGAGGTTGCCAGAGTGAAGTTGTGAAAAACATCAAACTGCCTTAGGGACCCCAGCTCCAGTTTTCTTCCTCAGGGTTTACTCCCGAAGCCTTTCCCATGGGTGGGTATGGGCGCAAGGCAGTGGAAGTTTAAAATTAGAGTTTTCCTCCTCCCAGGTGGCTGCCGTCCAAGGCTGATGAGCCCCGCCTGCCTGAAGCAACTGGTTTTGAGGCACCAGTGGTCCACCTTTGCCCCTTCTCTTGTCAGTAGAAACAGTTCCACCGGGCCTAGTAGCTAAGCCACACATGAAGGCCAAGAGTTGGACTTGGTAGTCAGAGGGTGCTGGAGACGCACGGCATTTGGAGCACTTTATAGGTAGTGGGAACTTATCCCCACTACCACCCCTGGCTATGACAGCCTTGGGAATCAACTCCAGAAAATAATCAAAAGAGAAACAAGGGATCCAGGAGATGTTCTTGTACTCTTAGTTTTACATTTAGTATGGTGCTCACATATGACCTGATGGCAAAATAATGGTATCCCATTCACATACCTCTACTTATGACCCCTACTGAACTATGTGCCAAAGAATGCTTCATCAGACACTAATGACCAGCACTGTTTATTGTTTTTGTGTTAAAATGCTTTTGTGGGATTATGGTGGGAAGTTCCAATTCATTTATTGTTGCATTTTAGCTTGGGTTACACAGTTATTTGCATAGAACCATAGAATCATAGAACACTACAGCACAGAAAACAGGCCATTCAGCCCTCCTAGTCTGTGCCGAAACACTATTCCGCTAATCCCATTGATCTGCATCCGGTCCATAAACCTCCAGACCTCTCCCATCCATGTACCTATCCAATCTATTCTTAAAACTTAAGAGTGAGCCCACATTTACCACAACAGATGGCAGCTCATTACACACTCCCACCACTCTCTGAGTGAAGAAGTTCCCCCTAATGTTCCCCCTAAACCTTTCTCCTTTCACCCTAAAGCCATGTCCTCTCGTATTTTTCTCTCCTAATCTAAGTGGAAAGAGCCTATTCACATTTACTCTGTCTATACCTCTCATAATTTTGTAAACCTATATCAAATCTCCCCTCATTCTTGTACGCTCCAAGGAATAAAGTCCTAACTTGTTCAATCTTTCCTGTAACTCAACTCCTGAAGACCCAGCAACATCCTAGTAAATCTTCTCTGCACTCTTTCAATCTTACTGATATCCTTCCTATAGTTAGGTGACCTGAACTGTACACAATACTCCAAATTTGGCCTCACCAATGTCTTATACATCCTTCCCATAACATCCCAACTCCTATACTCAATACCTTGATTAATGAATGCCAGGATGCGAAAAACCTTCTTTACAACCCTGTCTACCTGTGACGCCACTTTCAGGGAATTATGTATCTGAACTCCCAGATCTCTTTGTTTGTACAAACTCCTCAGTGCTCTACAATTTACTGTGTATGTCCTACCTTGATTTGTCCTTCCAAAATGCAACACCTCACACTTGTCTGCATTAAATTCCATCTGCCACTTTCTGGCCCACCCCTCCATTTGGTCTAGATCCCTCTGCAACCTTTGAAAGCCTTCCTCGCTGTCCACAATGCCTCCAATCTTGGTGTCATCAGCAAACTTGCTGATCCAATTTACCACATTATTATCTAGATCATTGATATAGACAACAAACAATGGTCTCAGCACAGATCCTTGAGGCACACCATTAGTTACAGGCCTCCAGTCTGATAAGCAATCATCCACTACCACTCTCTGTCTTCTCCCACACAGCTTGTGTATTTGTGGGTCACCCTGACTGTAACCGGGGTGTGTGATGGTCACCTCCCCCGTCTGCATGAGACTGGTTGGGTTCACTCTCTGGGTCATGGTGCCGGTCTGTTTTGTGTTCATCACAATAAAATGGTTGTGGAGTTTAACAAGCTTCCTCGTCTGTCATTTTGGACCAAGTGCTCGCCACATTGGTGTCAGGAATGGGATTAGAAATTGACAACAAGACTGAAGTGCTAAGATGTCAGATAGAGCACCTTAAAACCTGGAGAATAAGTGGAACTTATGCAGGTGGAACTTGGAGGAAGGTTCTGGGAACCAAGCATTGTGCCTTCCGAGGGAACCCCAATGGAGTGAGCATACCTGGGCCCTCAACCCAGGGGTCACGATGGAGTGCATCACTCTCCTCCATCGCGACCCACTCTGGGGATCCCAAGATGCTGTAGCCAGGGGAGGATGGGCACCATGGCAGACGCTGCCAGAGCAAAATGAAGACCAAGGGGCCTTGACGATTTGCGCCTCAATGTCCACCCTGAAGCTCCCAAATACAATGGTACCAGCCGCCTGGAGCCCTACCTGGTGCAAGTCAAACTTGCTGCACAGCGCAGTGGATGGAGCCCCACCGAGACAGCGGTGCACCTTGCCCTGGCACTGGAGGGACCTAACGCCGGAGGAGCAGTATGATTACAGGGCCCTTGTAGTGGAGTTTGAGAGACGTTTCGAGCAGAGACCTTTGACAAGAGGCAATGAGGGAGTAACTGTGCAGCAGATGGCGCCATATGGGGGAAAGCCTAGGGGCATTAGCAGTTGATCGCCACCACTGTGCTCAGCATGGCTACCGCCCAGTTCCCTCCCACGGCCCAGGAAGAGCTGGCCCTCTACACTTTTGTAAAGGTGCTGACGCCAGCGCGCCTTTGGCAGCATGTTCGCTTGACATCATCGTCGCTGGATGAGGTGCTGGCCGAGGCAGGGAGAGCTGAAGCAAGGTGTTCCAGCATTGCTCTGCACACTGCAAGCCCAGGCTTGTGTCATCAAGGTGGAAGAGGACACTGGCAAGGAGGAGCCCGTGAGACAGGTACAAACTACACTGCGCCGACCCTACTGCGGGTCACGAAATGATCTTCTACCGGGGAGGTGAAGCAGGCCATTTGGCCGGAACTGCCCTGCCCCGGCACCACACCGCAGTTCAGCGCAGCCATCGGGAAACACCAAGCGGGCAGTGCTGACAGAGTCCACCAGCAGAACCCTGCCATTGTCACTCCTCCAGGTGGGCCATTTTGGTGAAGAACAAGGATTATACGTGGACAGCGTGGTGCAGGGCATCAGATGCCATGCATTGGTGGACCTGGGGTCAACCAACACTATCATCCGTCCTGGTGTTCTCCCCAACACAGACCAGCCATCCCTGCCTGGGTCACTGACGATGGTGGTCCAGCTGGCTATGGTCACTGGTGACTGTGCGGCAATGCGAGGGAAGAGGTGCTGTGCATCGCAGAGGGGAAAAACATGGTGGAGCAGGAGGTGACATCCGAGAGTCTAGCATCTTTGGCCTGAACCTGCTGTCCTGCTGGGGGACCCGCGTGAATGTGTCAAGGACTCTACCTCGGTGCCGAAGCTGTGACTCTCTGGTGGGGCAGTGCCATGAATGGGACCTAGCGCAGGCAGCAACCACCAACGGCTCGCGGCCGTGCGGTTCACCCCACAGAGGCCCAACGCAACACAGCCGATCCAGGGGCAAATGATGGTGATGGACCTTCAGGTGACAGACAGTGACGACCTCCCCCCTCTGGAGCACGAGTGATCCTGTGCTGGCCCGGGTAAGGGGATGCCTAAGCACGGGGTGATGGGGGGATTAGACAGATGTCTCCATCCTGGATCCAGAGTCCAAAGCTCTATACTCTCAGTGGGAAACGCTGGAGGTGCGCGACTTATTGCTGTTCCGGCGGTGGCAGTTGTCCGACAGTGACAGACGTCCCTTGCAGCTGGGGAACCCCCGGGGGCTCCGTGCGATGGCGCATGGGCTGCTGGCAACTGGACAATTCGGATTTGCAAAGACATTGGGCAGGCTGGGCAAATGCTTCTACTGGCCTGGGCACAGGCAGGACGCGGAGCTATTCATGTACTGCTGTGATGTCTGCACATCCCAGAAGGGGCCAGGCTGCCAGTCTAGGGTGCCAGTACAGATCTACTGCCACTCCCTGAAGAAGGGACTATCCTCCAGGCTTGGAAGCCGCTGGAAGGACAGGTGCTCAATCACATCTTCGATGTGGTATATCATGAGCAGTTGCATGAGCAGGGAGAGGCAGTCGTGCTGCGCGGGACTGGCTTACACTG
Organism: Mobula hypostoma; assembly: GCF_963921235.1. NCBI lineage: Eukaryota > Metazoa > Chordata > Chondrichthyes > Myliobatiformes > Myliobatidae > Mobula > Mobula hypostoma. The sequence goes on along the minus strand of NC_086118.1, from coordinate 19,284,916 downwards.
TGTTGGCCCTTGGCCACCACTAACCCAGCAAGGCCGAAAGAAGTAACACTCTGAGTGCCCTGCCTCTTGTCTCACACAAACAGGGCCTTGCCTGGAGGGGGCTCCAGGACCCCCAGTGCCTCAGGCGACAGTGTTGGCCATCACCAGAACTTTTGGACTTGATTATGGACTCTGGGATTGCTGAGGATGGCTGACCCCTCAGGTGGGGGCAGTGTGACACTCGGAGGAAGCATGGCTGGTAGCCACCCCCCGCAGTTTTAATGACCAGCACTGTTTATAGTTCTTGTGTTCAAATGTTTTTGTGGGATTATGGTGGGAAGTTCCAATTCATTTATTGCTACATTTTAGCTTGGGTTATACAGTTACTCGCCTGTGTCTTTGTGGGTCATCCTAACTGTAACTGGGGTGTGTGATTGTCACCTCCCCCCATCTATATGAGACTGGTTGGGTTCACTCTTTGGGTCATAGTGCCTGGCCTGTTTTGTGTTTATCACAATAAAACAGTTGTTGAGTTAGTGAGCTTCCCCGTCTGTCATTATGGACCAAATGCTCACCACAATATACAGTGGCATGCAAAAGTTTCGGCACCCCGGTCAAAATTTCTGTTACTGTGAATAGCTAAGCGAGTGAAAGATGACCTGATTTCCAAAAGGCACAAAGTTAAAGATGACACATTTCTTTAATATTTTAAGCAAGCTTACTTTTTTATTTCCATCTTTTACAGTTTCGAAATAACAAAAATGGAAAAGGGCCTGAAGCAAAAGTTTGGGCACCCTGCCTGGTCAGTAATTAGTAACACCCCCTTTGGCAAGTATCACAACTTGTAAACACTTTCTGTAGCCAGCTAAGAGTCTTTCAGTTCTTGTTTGGGGAATTTTTGCCCATTCTTCCTTGCAAAAGGCTTCTAGTTCTGTGAGATTCTTGGGCCGTCTGGCAACACTGCTCTTTTGAGGTCTATCACAGATTTTCGATGATTTTTAGGTCAGGAGACTGTGAGGGCCATGGCAAAACCTTCAGCTTGCACCTCTTGAGGTAGCTCATTGTGGATTTTGAGGCGTGGTTAGGATCATTATCCTGTTGTAGAAGCCTTCCTTGTTTCATCTTCAGCTTTTTACAGATGGTGTGATGTTTGTTTCCAGAATTTGATGGTATTTAATCGAACTCATTCTCCCCTCTACCTGTGAAATGTTCCCCATGCCACTGGCTGCAACATAAGCCCAAAGCATGACCGACCCACCCCCGTGCTTAACAATTGGAGAGGTGTTCTTTTCATGAAATTCTGCACCCCTTTTTCTCCAAACATAACTTTGCTCATTGCGGCCAAAAAGTTCTATTTTAACTTCATCAGTTCACAGGACTTGTTTCCAAAATGCATCTGGCTTGCTTAGACGTTCCTTTGCAAACTTCTGACGCTGAATTTTGTGGTGAGGACGCAGAAAAGGTTTTCTTCTGATGACTCTTCCATGAAGGTCATACTTGTGCAGGTGTCGCTGCACAGTAGAACAGTGCAACCCAACTTCAGAGTCTGCTAAATCTTCCTGAAGATCTTTTGCAGTTAAACAGGGGTTTTGATTTGCCTTCCTAGCCATCCTATGAGCAGTTCTCTTGGAAAGTTTTCTTGTTCTTCCAGACCTCAACTTGACCTCCACCGTTCCTGTTAACCGCCATTCCTTAATTACATTATGAACTGAGGAAACGGCTACCTAAAAACGCTTTGCTATCTTCTTATAGCCTTCTCCTGCTTTGTGGGCATCATTAATTTTAATTTTCAGAGTGCTAGGCAGCTGCTTAGAAGAGCCCATGGCTGCTGATTGTTGGGACAAGGTTTGAGGAGTCAGGGTATTTATAAAGCTGGGAAATTTGCATCACCTGGCCTTTCCTAACGATGACTGTGAACAAACCATAGCCCTAACAAGCTAATTAAGGTCTGAGACCGTGGTAAAAGTTATCTCACAGCTCAAATCTCTTGGGGTGCCCAAACTTTTGCATGGTGCTCCTTTCCTTTTTTTTCACTCTAAAATTGTACAAAACAAAAATAATACACTAATCTTGCTTAAGATGTTGAAAAGAATGTTTCATCTTTAACTTTTGACTTTTGGAGATCAGTTCATCTTCCAGTCACTCAACTATTCACAGTAACAGAAATTTTAACCAGGGATGCAGTGTACATCATAATGCAACTACTCTATAGACATCCACAGCATAGTAAATTTTAAACTGTCTCATTCAGGCCTATGGATTTCGTCGCTGTGGAGGATTTCTTACAGTTCTGGGATAATTTCTCTCCTGTCAATGAAGGTCAATCTGCTTGGCGGATGTAAATGTAGTTATGAAACAATCTCATGTTCTGTGCCTCCTCTGTGGTGGAGATAGAAGTTGACTCTGGGACTGCAGGAAATGGTTCTGACAGCTCTGGGCACCTCAGTTCTAGATGTGTTGGCATCCTGAACAGTTCATGTTCAGCTGCTGATTCTGTTGATCTATCCCAGGCCATCAGACAAAGCTTTGAGCCAACACTTTCATTTTGATCATACCTAGATAACCAGCATGTAGCTCCTCCAACACTTCAGCTCTCAGCTTGGACAGTAAATCAACTCCCACATAAATCAACATTGCTGTTATATTCTAGTCCTCTTGAAATGAATACTAACATTGCATTTGCTTTCCTCACCACAGACTCAACCTGAAAATTAACCTTTAGGGAATCCTGCACAAGGACTCTCAAGTCCCTTTGTGCCTCATTTATTTAAAATTTTCTCTACAATTAAAAAGTATTCAACCATTTCATTTCTTCTACTAAAATGCATGACCATACACTTCCCAACACTATATTCCATCTGCCATTTCTTTGTCCATTCTCCTAATCTGTCTCAGTCCTTCTGTAGCCTCTCTACTGCCTCAAAACTACCTGCCTCTCCACCTATCTTCATATTGTCTACAAACTTCACAACAAAGCCATCAATTCTATCATCTAAGTCATTGACATATAACACAAAAAGAATCGGTCCCAACACAGACCCCTGAGGAACACCACTAGTCAGCAGCAGCCAACCAGAAAAAGTTCCTTTTATTCCCACTCTTTGCCTCCTGCCAATCAGCCACTGTTATATCCATGCTAGAATATTTCCTGTAATGGGCTCCTAGCTTATTAAGCAACCTCATATGCGGCATCTCGGCAACCAGCGGTCCGATATCCACTCTCAACTCTCTTTTACTCTTTATATAGCTGAAGAAACTTTTCATATCATCTTTAATATTATTAGCTAGCTTACTTTCGTATTCCATCTTTACCTTAATTGCTTTTTTACTGCCTTCTTTTGGTTTTTAAAAGCTCCCCAAATCTCTAACTTCCCACTAATTTTTGCTGTAATTTATATGCCCTCTCTTTGGCTTTTATGTTGGTTTTGACATAACCTCAAGATTCCGGGGAGTGAGGAGGATCTGCTTTTCCCAGAGCGTGGTGAATCTGTGGAATTCTCTGCCCAGTGTAGCAGTGGAGACTACTTCAGTAAATATATTTAAGACAAGGTTGGATAGATTTTTGTACAGTAGGGGAACTAACAGTTAGGGGGAAAAGGCAAGTAGATGGAAATGATCAGCCATGATCTTATTGAATGGCAGAGTAGGCTCGCTGGGCCAGATGGCCTACTCCTACTCGTATTTCTTATGCTCTTATGTTCTTGAGTTGACTTCCTCTGTTAGCCATGGTTGTGTCATTTTTCCTTTAGAATACTTATTTCCCTTTGGGATGTATATATCCTGTGCCTTTTGAATTGCTTCCAATAATTCCAGATATTGCTGCCCTGCCACCATCCTTTCCAGTATACTTTTCCAATCAATTCTGACCAACTCCTCTCTCATGCCTTAGTAAATTCCCTTTACACCACTGTAATGTTGACACATCTGACATTAGCTTCTCCTCCTTGAATTTCAGGGTGAATTCGATCATATAATGATCGCTTTCCCTGAAGGGTTCTTTTAGCTGAAGCTCACTAATCAATTCTGGTTCATTGCACAACACCCAGCCCAGAATAGTTGATCCCCAATGGGCTCAACCATGAGCTGCTCTAAAAAGCTATCTTGTAGGCACTCTAGAAATTCACCCTCCTCAAATCCAGCACCACCCTGATTTTCCCAATCCACCTGCATGACTGCTGTAATACTGCCCTTTAGGCATACATTTTCTATGTCCCGCTGTAATTTGTAGGCACATCCTTACTACTGTTTGGGGTCTGAATATAACTCCCATCAGGGTCTTTTTATGTTTGCAGTTCCTTAGCTCTATACACAATGATTCAACACCTTCTGACACCATGTCACTTCTCTCTAATGATTTGATTTCATTTTTTTTAACAACAGAACAATGCTGCCACCTTTGCATTCCTGCCTGTCCTTTTGATACAATGTGTATCCTTAGACATTAAGCTCCCAGCTATAATCTTCTTTCTGCCTTGGTTCAGTGATGCCTTCAACATCAAACCTGCCAGTCTGCACCTGTGCTACAAGTTTACCTACCTTATTCTGTATACTGCGTGCATTCAAATATAACACTTTCAGTTCTGTATTCACCCTTTTTGATTTTGTCCACGTTTTATGTTGCAACTCATCCTGTTGAGTGCAATTGTGCCCTATCAACAGCCTCTCCTCACTACACATCTCCTCTGTTTGTAGACCAGCAACCTCATCTTCAGCAATATTATCCGCCTTTCCTACGATACTTCTTGCATTGATATACAGGCAGCTCAGGACACTAGTCGCACCATGCTCAACCTTTTGATTCCTAACTTTGTCCGAGGTCTTACCAACATCTGCCTCCATGGCCTCTCCACTTGCTGTTCCGGTACTCTGGTCCCCATCCCCCTGCAACTCTACCTTAAACTCCACCGTGCAGAATTAACAAACCTTCCTGCCAGGATATTAGTCCCCCTCCATTTCAGGTGCAAACAGTTTCTTCTGTACAGGTCTGACCTTCCCTGGAAGAGAGCCCAATGATCAAAAATTTGTATGCCTTCCCTCCTACACCAACTCCTTAGCTACGTATTAAATTGTATAATCTTCCTAGTTCTAGCCTCACTAGCATGCAGCATGGGTAGCAACCATGAGGTCACCAACTCTGGAGGTCCTGCCCTTTAACTTAGCCCTTAACTCCCTGAACTCCCTCTGCAGAACCTCGTCTCTTGTCCTACCCATGTCATTGGTATCTACATGGATCATGACATCTGGGTGTTCACCCTTCTAGTTAAGAATGCTGAGGACACATTCTGAGATATTCCGGACCCTGGCTCCAGGAGGCAGCATACCATCTGGGAATTTTATTCTCACCCACAGAACCTCCTGTCCATTTCCCTGACTAACAAATCCACTATCTCCTCAGTGTGCCTTTTCTCCCCCCTTCCTTTGTGAGTCATAGAGTCAGACTCAATGCCAGAGACTCGACCGCTGTGGCTTTCCTTTATAAGGGCAACCATCCCCCACCAGAATCCAAAGTTATATACCTATTGTTGAGGGGGGTGGTCACCAGGGTACTCTTCTCTGGCTCCATAACTCCTTTCCCCTTCCTGACTGCTACCCAGTCTTTTGTGTCCTGCACCCAGGGTGTAACTACCTCTTTATATGGCCTGCCTATCACGCTTTCAGCCTCCCAAATGATCTGGAGTTCAACCAGTTCCAGATCAACTCCTTAATGTGGATTGTTAGAAGCTGCAGCTGGATGAACTTCTCACAGTTGTCATCGTAGGAACACTGGAGGTCTCCCTGTCCTCCCATAAGAGGAGCATCCGACTAATTTACCTGGCATCTCTACTATCCTAGCTGAGCAGAAGGGAAGGGAATAAAAGAACTTAACCTAGCAGAGATGGACTCCGATTGACTTTCTCTGATTGAAATTTCTCTTTGTTGAAGCCTCGGAGAGCTAATGCCTCAAGATGCCCACTCTGACTCTGTTCACTCAGACTGCAGATGCTGTGCTTGTCCCTGCCTTCCTTTAATTTGCTCTTGCTAATCAATCACAAATGCCAATTGGTCACGGGTCAAAGAATTTATAAAGCACTGGTGAGGTCTCACTTGGAGTATTATGAGCAGTTCTGGGCCCCTTATCTTAGAAAAGATGTGCTGAAACTGGAGAGGGTTCAAAGGAGGTTTGCAAAAATGATTCCAAAATTGAATGGCTTGTCATATGAAGAGAGTTTGACGGCTCTGGGCCTCATTCTTTAGAATTCAGATGAATAAAGGGTGACTTCATTAAAACCGATTGAATGATGAACGGCCTTGAAAGCATGTATGTGGAGAGGATGTTCTCTGTGGTGGGAGAATCTAAGACCAGAGAATGCAGCCTCAGACTGTAGGGGGGTCCTTTTAGAATGGAGATGCGGTGGAATTTCTTTAGCCAGAGAGAGGTCAGTCTGTGGAATTCTTTGCCACAGGCAGCTGTGGAGGCCAAGTCTTTATGTATATTCAGAGCAGAGGCTGATGGATAGTTTATTGGTCAGGGCATTAAGAAATATGGGGAGAAGACATGAGACTGGGGCTGAAAGGAAAATTGGAACAGCCATCATAAAATGGTGGGGCAAACTTAATGCACCAAATGGTCTAATTCTACTCCTGTATCTTATGGTCTTATGGTCTAATATGTCAAGAGGAGTGTCCTCTTTGGTAAATTTTTTAGGTATTTCCTTTTCAAAGGATAAATGGAACAAACCGTCAAAATTTCTGTGATTAGATGTCCCCTTGAATTCGATCTTGTAATTGTGTCCTCCAAGAAGCAGAGTCCATCTCTGCTGTTAGTGGAAACACTTTCTGTGATTGAAGGTGGACATATCGCTCGATGGTCAGCAATGAAGGTAACCTCACTCCCATAATACGTACTGATTGATACATTTTACACCTGAAACCAGATTCAAGGCCTCTCTGTCAATCTGTGTGTAAATTTTCTCTGCAGCAGTAAGGGAATGTGATGCGAATGCTATGGGGCGTTCATTTCCATCATCCATAACATGTGGCTAGACTGCAGCTATTTCATATAGCGAAACATTACACGCAAGCATCATTGGTTGATGTGGATTATAATGTGTGAGCATAGCGTCTCACGTCACTATTTCCTAGCCTTTGGAAAGCCACCACACACTGCTTTGTCCATTGCCATTTCTTCTTGATGTGCAGTAAGGAGTTCAAGAGTTGCTCCACAGTAGCCAGGTTTGGCAGGAACTTGCGATAGTAATTACAAATCCTAAACAGGACCACAACTGTGGCACGTCCTTTGGCCTTGGGGCATCCACAACTGTTTGAATTTTCTCAGCACACTTGTGTAAATTCTGTGCGTCAATGGTGTGACCACAGTAAGTGAGGCTTCACTTAAAGAATTCATACTTTTTGCGTCATGCTGGAGCCCATGATCTTTGAATATTTTAGCACTGTTGATATTTTAGAGATGTTCTTTGTCAGGTAACACTGGGCAACCTTGCAGCACCTGGTTCATATATTTCTGCCAGAGTGCAGGTGCAGATGTTACTCTAAAAATATGCTTATTATAGTGATAACACACTTTGTGAGTGTTCATGGTGAGAAACACTTTCGACTCTCCTTCCATCTCCATCTGTAGGTAGGTCTCAGCTAAGTCCACTTTGCTGAAGTGAAGGTTTGCAAAGATATCCTCTATCCTGGGCCGAGAATATTAACTTGCACTCAGTTCGGGTTGATGGTGATCTTTAAATAGTTACAAATCCTGACATACACATTCTTCTTAGTGACTGGAATCACTAGCATTGCCCATGTTCTCCACCCAGTCATTGAAAGAATTCCATTAACCTTCATGTGACCTAGTTCACTGGCTACTTTGTCACAGATGGTATATGGAACCAGACAGGCTTTGTAAAATTTGTGTGTGGCATTTTCATGTAACATGATTTTGCCGTTGATGTGTTTTAGCTTTTCTATGCTCTCCTTGAACAATGCTTTGTCATCATCCAGTATCTTTCTAAGTTTTCTTTTTTTCAGTTTACTCATGTGCAGGGAATGTGGCTTGCAAATGGTGGATAGATCTCCAATTAAGTTGTAGTTGTCTCAGCCAATCACAGCCCCACAATGATGGCCCTATTGTTCTAATCACATACAAGTCCAACGTGGCTTATTGGTTGTTGTATTTCATAGTTACATGTGTCAGTTCCACAGGAGTTAACTTTTCTGCAGTATAAGTTCTTAGTTGGATATTTGTAGGTTTCAGTTCAGTATCTTTGAAATGCCATTCACAATTATTTTGTGCAGTGACTGAAGCAGCCGAGCCAATGTCCAATTCCATTTTAATTAATTTGCTGTTCACTTCTGGTGTAAAACTATATTGCTTGTCTCTTGTTAGTTTTCACATGGGAAATCTCAAGGCTACGCAGTCCTGTGTCACTTTCATCACTATCTGATTTTCCAACATCAGCTTGCAGATTAGTGCTCTCTTTGAAATTGCATCTTGACTTTTCTTTTGCTCTTACTTGTGCTTTCCATTTATTTTTGACTGGCCGAGATGTTCTTTGTCTGTGTCCTACTTTGTTGCATTTTCAGCAAGTTTCACCCTTAAACGTTGGCCCGCTGTATGTGAGCACCTGCCACAATGGTGACACAATTTGTTCAGCCAGGCAGGTTTCTCTTCTTACTTTGCAATTTTGTTCACACTCCTTTTCATTCCTGACTGCAACTCACTTGTGTTTCCACTGAATCAGTGATTTCCACTGCTCTTTTAAATGTGAGTTCTGCATCAGTTAGGAACTGGGTTTGAATGTCGTCTTGTAAGATTCCACAAACTAAATTATCTCTCTGTGCATCATTAAGCCCATCACTGAACTGACAATGTTCAATTTCTTCAATTCAGCCACTTAAGCTGAAATGGACTTCCCTACCTCTTGATTCCATTTATGAAACCTAAAGAAAACTGTAATCAACAATGGTTTTAGTTCTAAATGTTCTTGCATTATGTTCACAATATCAGCAAAGCTCATTTCAGCTGGTTTAGCTGTTAATCATCTAAGTGAACTGTTTGCTTTTCCACCAATTATACTCAGTGACACTCGCTTTTTATTGACCATTCCATTTGCTTTAAAATAATGCAAAATTCATTCAGTATGCATCATCTAGTTACCTGTTGTGCAATCAAATGCGTATATCTTTGTGATGTAGTCAGCTATTTCTACTTTTATTTATTTATTATTATTATCACCCAATACTATTTATGAACCTGTAAATTTTGTCCATTTTCTGCTGTTTTTCTTTTAATTCGACCGTCTCTCTCTTCTCCCTGCTGAGGAAATCATTATGCTATGCTTCAGCAGGTAGTCAGCTGTTTCAAGTTCATTTTAGAAGTTGCTCATCACCACCATTATATTTTGTAATTCCAGAAACTAATTGAAAGAAAAACAATGGGAGCCAGGAAATGCTCATATACTCTTAGTTTTTCATTAAGTCAGGTGCTTACATATGACGTGATGGCACTAATGACGTATGCCATTCACATACTTTTACATATAACCTGTAATTAATTATGTAAACAAAAAAATGGTTAAGATATTTACAATATTTTTATAATATTTCTGAAATATTAAATATATTGCATAAGTGACTTTGGTTCTAGAATAAAGGTGACCTATGTTGAAAAGTTTCCCATTTGCAGATCACATCCACTCCAGCAGAAAGTTAATAAGAAATGTCTTGCAGTTTTTCAGAAACATAAATTGAAAACTTTGTACAGTCAATCATGTAACATTGCTTGAAAGTATCCTGCAGATTGAATCTGTTGTAGATCTATTGGTTAAGATCATTGTGCACATCTTACACTGGCCATTAGGTAGCAGATGTAAAAATAAAAAAATAATTTCCGCAGGTAACCAGATTGGGGAAAGGTCCTCTGCTGTACATGGAATCAAAGAGTTATAGAAAAATACAACACAGAAACAGGCCCTCTGGCCAACCTAGTCCATGCCAAAACCATCTAAGCTTCCTAGTCCCATCGACCTGCACAAGTTCATAGCCCTCCATACCCCTATTATCCATGTACCTATCCAAACATCTCTTAAACATTGACATTACGCCTGCATGCATCACTTGTACTGCCAGCTCATTACACTCTCTCATGACCCTCAGGGTGAAGAAGTTTCCCCTCATGATCCCTTATACTTTTCAACTTTCATCTTTAATTCATGACCTCTGGTTGTAGTCCCACCCAAACTCAGTGCCATCTCCTATGGGATCCCACCACCAAACACATTTTTCCCTCGGACCCCAATTTCTGCTTTCCACAAGGATCACTCCCCACACAACTCTCTTGTGTATTCGTCCCTCCCCACTGATCTCCCTCCTGGCACTTATCCTTGCAAGCAGAACAAGCGCTACACCTGCCCATACGCCTCCTCCCTCACCACCATTCAGGGCCCCAAACAGTCCTTCCAGTAGAGGTGACACTTCACCTGTAAGTAGTTGGGGATACTATTGTATCTGGTGCTCCCGGTGTGGCCTTCTGCATACTGGTGATACCCGACGTAGATTGGGAGACCGCTTCGCCAAGCACCTATGCTCCATCCGCCAGAAGAAACGGGGGTGGACACAGGAGTACATTCAGCCAGAGACTCATTCCTCTGAGGTGCAGCACAGAGCATCATAGGAAGTCATTCCTGCCTGTGGCCATCAAACTTTACATCTCCTCTCTTGGAGGGTTAGACACCCTGTGCCGATAGGCTGGTCCTGGACTTATTTCATAATTTACTGGCATAATTTACATATTACTATTTAACTATTTATGGTTCTATTACTATTTATTATTTATGGCACAACTGTAACGAAAACCAATTTCCCCTGGGATCAATAAAGTATGACTATGACTATGACTATTTCCCAGTGGTCACCCATTTTAATTCCATTTCTCATTCCTATTCCGATATGCCAATCCATGGCCTCCTCTACTGTCGCCATGGGGCCACACTCAGGTTGTAGGAACAGCACCTTATATTTCTTCTGTGTAGCCTCCAACCTGATGGCATGAACATCAATTTCTCCCCCACCCCCCCCCACTTTCACCAGTCCCCATCCCCTTTTCCATCTCTCAACTTATCTCCTTGCCTACCCATCATCCCCTCTGGTCCTCCTCCCCGCTTTTCTTTCTTCCATGGCCTCCTATCCCCACCTATCGGACTCACCCTTCTCCAGCACTGTATCTCTTTCACCAATCAACTTCCCAGCTATTTATTCCACCGCCCCCGCCCCCGGCTTCACCTATCACCCGGTGTTTATGTCTCCCCTTCTCCACCTTCTAATCCTGACCACATCTTTTATTTCCTCCAGTCCTGCCAGAGTCTCAGCCCAAAACATCGACTGTACCTTTTTTTCATAGATGCTGCCTGGCCTGCTGAGTTCCTCCAGCATTTTGTGTGTGATGCTCAGTGGAAAAGGCCTGCTTTCAGTCACCCCATCTAAACCCCTCATAATTATGTGTACCTCTATCAAACCTCCTCTCAATCTTCTACATGCTATGGAATAAAGTCCTAACCTACTTAATCGTTCCTTATAACTCAGGTACTCCAGACCTGGCAACATCCCTGTAATTTTTCTCTGTACTTTCCCTTGTTTACACCTTTCCTGTAAGTAGGTGACCAAAACTGCACACAATACTCCAAAATGGCTGGCATACAGCCTTTTCAACTTCTCATCAGTCATGGTGGTAGCAATGATGGACCAGATAATCTGCTGTGAAATGGAATCAAAAGATCAATTTCAAAGACAGAGCCATGTTTGAGAAGTTCTTTTAAGTGTTCCTTCCAGTGGTCACTGACTGCCTCCCTGAAAAGATCATCATTGCTTCTTGCTTTCAGACAATGGAGCTCAGGTGCCTGAGCTATAGATTGCTATGTCAGTGCTGAAAAATCAGTGCATGTCAGGAGTGTCAACTAATTGCTGGACCTCTTGTGTGCTTTCCACTCCACCATCTGTTCCTAAGATCATGAGCTTTCTGTTAAACATTGGCCTTACAACTGTTTCTTTTCCCTGGAGCTCCAGGGTAGTTTCAAAACCAAGAACCCCTCACTTTCCTAAGTAATTAATTCCCAGCTCTCCTGGTCAAAACTGACATTTTTTGGTATAAAGCTACAAAGTATGGTACTAAGCATTTTTCATTATATGTAAGAATGTACACTGGGATTTACTTCTGACTATTTTCAAAGAGTCAAGTTAAATATTGTATACATGTATTTGCAATCTTAATGTATTTCATAGTTATTGGAAATTTGGAACTGTGGCATAACCCTTGGGATTTTCATTCACCCTGTCTGTCATAGCAAGTTCAAGCTTTCTTCTCGCCTTCCTGATTTTCCTCTTAAGTGTTCTCTTGCATTTCTTTATTCCATAAGTGTCTCATTTATTCCTTGCTGTTATACCTACTATGCACCTCTTTCTTCTTCTTAACCAGGGACTCAGCAAAGTACCCTAAAACTGTTAGCCTTGCTTTTTATTCTAACAGAAACATACAAGCTCTGTATTCCTAACATTTCACTTTTTGAAGGTTTCCCACTTACCAAGCATCCCTTTGCCATAAAAAAATAAATCCACACTTGCCGGATCCTTTCTGATGCCATCAAAATTGGCCTTTCTCCAGTTTAGAATCTCAACCTAAGGATCAGTCCTATCCTTCTCCATAATTATCTTCAAACTAATGGGATAATAAGACCATAAGACATAGGAGCATAATTAGGCTATTCAGCCCATTGATTCTGCTCCACTGTTCCATCACAGCTGATCCCACATTCCACTCAACCTCATACTTTTTCACCATGTCCTTTGATGCCCTGATTGATCAGGAAACCATCAACTTCCGCCTTAAATATGCTCCTGGATTGGCTTCCGCTGCAGTCTGTGCCAAAGCATTCCTCTGGCTCCCTCTGGCTAAAAAAAAATTCCTCTTTACCTCTGGTCTAAAGGGTCGCCCCTCAATTTTGACGCTATGCCTTCTAGTTCTGAATACCCCCACCATAGGAAACATCCTTTCCACAACCACACTATCGACTTTTCAGCATTCAATACGTTTCAATGAGATTCCCCCTGCATTCTTCTAAATTCCAGTGAGTACAGGCCCAAAGCTACTAAATTTTCCCATATATTAATCCCTTCATTCCTGGAATCATCCTCATGAACCTCCTCTGGGCTCTCTCCTATGACAACACATCCTCTCTGAGATATGGGGCCCAAAACTGTTGACAATACTTTAAGTGCGGCCTGACTAGTGTCTTATAAAGGCTCAGCATTATCTCCTTGCTTTTATATTCTATTCCCCTTGAAATAAATGCCAACACTGCATTTGCCTTCCTTACCACAGACTCAAGCTGTAATTTAACATCCTGGGAATCTTGCACGAGGACCCCAAGTCCCTCTGCACCTCTGTTATTTGAACCTTCTCCCCGTTTAGATGATAGCACACACTATTGTTCCTTCTACCAAAATGCATTATCATGAATTTCCCAACACTGTATCCCATCAGCCACTTTTTGCCCATTCTTCCAATTTTTCTAACTCCTTCTGCATTTGCATGGTTTCCTCAGCACTATCTACCCCTCTGCCTATCTTCGTATCATCCGCAAACTTTGCCACAAAGCCATCAATTCCATTATCTAAATCATTGACAAACAATATGAAAAGCAGCAGTCCCAATACCGACCACTGAGGAGCATCACTTGTTAGCAGCAGCCAACCAGAAAAAGGCCCCTTTTATTTCCACTCGCTGCCTCCTGCCTGTCAGCCATTCCATCGTCCATGGCAGTATTTTTCCTGGAAAGCCATAGGATTTTATCTTGTTAAGCAGCCTCATGTTTGCCATCTATTGCCTCTCCTTTGTCCACGCTGCTTGTAACTTCCTCGAAGAACTCTAAAAGATTTGTCAGGCAAGAATTCCCTTTACGGAAATCATGCTGACTTTGACTTATTTTATCTTTAGTCTCTAAGTACCTTGAAACCTCATCCTTAATAATAGACTCCAACACTTTCCCAACCACTGAGGTTAGGCCAGCTGGCCTTTAATTTCCTTTCTTCCTAGGTTCGTTAGGTCGATGTGGGTGACCTCCAAGTCCAAACTGTTCCCCTACACACACTCCTGTCACCTGCCCTGTCTCGTTACCTGCTAGGAGATCCACTATCATTCGCTCTCTGGTTGGGACCACTATATATACAAACATAGAAACATAGAAAATAGGTGCAGTGTAGGCCATTCGGCCCTTCGAGCCTGCACCGCCATTTATTATGATCATGGCTGATCATCCAACTCAGAACCCCGCCCCAGCCTTCCCTCCATACCCCCTGATCCCCGTAGCCACAAGGGCCATATCTAACTCCCTCTTAAATATAGCCAATGAACTGGCCTCAACTGTTTCCTGTGGCAGAGAATTCCACAGATTCACCACTCTGTGTGAAGAAGTTTTTCCTAATCTCGGTCCTAAAAGGATTCCCCTTTATCCTCAAACTGTGACCGCTTGTTCTGGACTTCCCCAACATCGGGAACAATCTTCCTGCATCTAGCCTGTCCAATCCCTTTAGGATTTTATACGTTTCAATCAGATCTCCCCTCAATCTTCTAAATTCCAACGAGTACAAGCCCAGTTCATCCAGTCTTTCTTCATGTGAAAGCCCTGCCATCCCAGGAATCAATCTGGTGAACCTTCTTTGTACTCCCTCTATGGCAAGGATGTCTTTCCTCAGATTAGGGGACTAAAACTGCAAACAATACTGCAGGTGTGGTCTCACCAAGGCCTTGTACAACTGCAGTAGTACCTTCCTGCTCCTGTACTCAAATCCTCTCGCTATAAATGCCAGCATACCATTCGCCTTTTTCACCGCTTGCTGTACCTGCATGCCCACTTTCAATGACTGGTGTATAATGTCACCCAGGTCTCATTGCACCTCTCCTTTTCCTAATCGGCCACCATTCAGATAATAATCTGTTTTCCTATTTTTGCCACCAAAGTGGATAACTTCACATTTATCCACATTAAATTGCATCTGCCATGAATTTGCCCACTCACCCAACCTATCCAAGTCGCTCTGCATCCTCTTAGCATCCTCCTCACAGCTAACACTGCCACCCAGCTTCGTGTCATCCGCAAACTTGGAGATGCTGCATTTAATTCCCTCATCCAAGTCATTAATATATATTGTAAACAACTGGGGTCCCAGCACTGAGCCTTGCAGTACCCCACTAGTCACCGCCTGCCATTCTGAAAAGTGCCCGTTTATTCCCACTCTTTGCTTCCTGTCTGCTAACCAATTCTCCATCCACATCAATACCTTACCCCCAATACCGTGTGCTTTAAGTTTGCACACTAATCTCCAGTGTGAGACCTTGTCAAATGCCTTTTGAAAATCCAAATATACCACATCCACTGGTTCTCCCCTATCCACTCTACTAGTTACATCCTCAAAAAATTCTATGAGATTCGTCAGACATGATTTTCCTTTCACAAATCCATGCTGACTTTGTCCGATGATTTCACCGCTTTCCAAATGTGCTGTTATCACATCTTTGATAACTGACTCCAGTAGTATCCCTTCCACCAACGTTAGGCTAACCGGTCTATAACTCCCCGGTTTCTCTCTCCCTCCTTTTTTAAAAAGTGGGGTTACATTAGCCACCCTCCAATCCTCAGGAACTAGTCCAGAATCTAACGAGTTTTGAAAAATTATCACTAATGCATCCACTATTTCTTGGGCTACTTCCTTAAGCACTCTAGGATGCAGACCATCTGGCCCTGGGGATTTATCTGCCTTCAATCCCTTCAATTTACCCAACACCACTTCCCTACTAACATGTATTTCTCTCAGTTCTTCCATCTCACTGGACCCTCTGTCCCCTACTATTTGTGGAAGATCATTTATGTCCTCCTTAGTGAAGACAGAACCAAAGTAATTATTCAATTGGTCTGCCATGTCCTTGCTCCCCATAATCAATTATATATAGATTAAGGAAACTTTCACCCCAGCTTTTGTCAATTTATTTTACATGGTAACCCCAGCAGATAAAATTCATGTATAAAAGGGAAAATACCATTCTGAAACTATGGATGTTAAGTAGTAACAGATGATAAATTCAGCATTTATCTAAAGAATTGTCAGGATTAAAGTTTGTGCCTTTCCAACTGCATTATAGGTGGGGGTCTGTCCACCTTTGCCTTTGTCTCCTTATGCTGAAATGTTTTATTGAAGAGATTTAAATGAGAGAATATGTAATTTGAAATGAAAACTGATAGTAGAGTTTGAACAATGATTCACACAGATCGGTGTTCCAAAGATTTTAACATAACAGGTCCTTGAGAGATGACAGGTGACTAAAAGATAATATTTTGTCATGTATTCAGTTTAGAGGAGAATCAGTCATAGGTTTATAGAATCAGAATTTGTGGTTTAGAAAAAGCCATTCACAACTATTCACGATAACAAGACATAAATTGTTTTCACAGCAAAAGTCTAAGCTCACATCCTGAGGGAGGTGAATAACCAGAGGTAAAACTCTAAAGTAGATAATATTTTGCTCTGCCTCTTTCTGATCCCTAAAGATAATTGAATGAAAAATCTTTGAGTGCTATCTAAAATTGCAATCTCTATTATTCAGGCTTGATCAATTACAGATTATCCTATCAACTGCTGAAAGGAACACATTTTTTTTTCATACATTCTTATATTCTTAACGGATTTGTGTCACCCAAGCCCAGGGTGTGATGCTTAGTGCATATCTACCAAAACAGTTGCTATGGCTAAAGATGGCAACCATAGTTTTATGCAAAGTATTTGATTACAGCTGTACTTCAGTTACTTTTTTAAATGGCTGTTCATCTGCACTGGTTATCATGGAACTAATTGACATAGATTTGCATTTACTGTTTCCATTACATCATCTAACACTCGAGGAAATTAATTTCTTCCATTTCCTCTTCCCAGATGGATTTGTTATTTGCATGTTCATTCATTTTTGTTTTTTTGAAATAATTTCTTATTAATAAAACGCTATTTTTAAATTGAGGTAATTATATGGTTTTATGATTTAAAGTCCAATATTAAGTCTTTCTGCCTATGAAAGCAATTATAAAGAAATTATGTTTGTAAGAAAAGCTTTTGGCACATTGGCCTGCGTAAATCAAGGCACTGAGTACAGAAGATGGGATGTTATGCTGAAGTTGTAGAAAACATTGGTGAGGCCTAATTTGAAGTATCGTGTGCAGTTTTGTTCACTAAAACCTGCAGGAAATATGTAAATACGGTTGAAAAAGTACAGAGAAAATTTATAAATATATTGCCGGGTCTGGAGGACCTGCGTTATAAGGAAAGATTGAATAGGTTAGGACTTTATTCCTCGGAATGCAGAAGACTGAGAGGAGATTTGATAGTATACAAAATTATGAGGAGTATAGATAGGATAAATGCATGTAGTTTTTTTTCCACTGAGAATGGGTGGAACTACAACCAGAGGTCATTGGTTAAGGGTGAAAGGTAAACAGCTTAAGGGGAACATGAGGGAAAACTTCTTCACAAAGAGGATTGTGAGAGTGGGGAACGAGCAACCAGCACAAGTAGTGCATGTAAGGTTGATTTCAATGTTTAACAGAGGTTTGAATAGGTACGTGGCTGGTAGAGTTATTGAGGAGTATGATCCTGGTGCAGCTTGATGGGTGTAGGCGGATTAAATTGTTCAGCATGGACTAGATGGGACAAAAGGCCTGTTTCTCAGTGCTGTATTGTTCTATGACTCTAAATAATAATTCTTTATGAGTTTTATATCATGGACTAACCCTATTTTACATTTTACTGAGCCTAATAATGCAGGGGACTTGACATATTACAGAATATTCCATATGTGATTTTATCACTTAGTTTCTCTTTTTCCTAAAATCAATCAAATAGCACAATGTGTCAGGACTTAGAGTCATAAAGATTTACATTTCAGAAGAAGAACAGTTAATCCATAGAATTTTCTTTTCTAGAATAGCCAAAACTCTCCTTTCTCATCAAATATTGAACAAAATGTCTCATAATGAGATATGCTTTGTTTGGTCAGCCATTCCCAATGCCAATGTATTCCAAGCTGTCTGTTCACAGTGTTAATGACAATTTTAAAACTAATGATTTCACGTTCCTTGCTCTTGAAAGTAAGAAAATAACAAATGGAGTAGAGTAGGCCATTTGTCCTCTTGCACTTGATTCACCATTCAGTAAACACAAGAGATTTGCAGATGCTAGAAATTCGGAGCAACACACACAAAATTCTGGAGGAACTTAGCAGATCAGGAATCATCTGTGGAGGTGAATAAGTACTCAATATTTCAGGCTGAGACCCTGTCATCAGGACTGGAAAGAAGGGGGAAGAAGCCAGAAGAAGGTAAGGGGAAAGGAAGCAGTACAAACCGGCAGGTGATATGTGAAACTAGGTGAGAGGGATGGAGGTGGATGGGGCAGGGAGTTGAAGAGAGATGCTGGGATAAATGGAAGAAATAAAGGGCTAGAGGGGTACTTCCAGGTGGTCGTGTTCCTATGCTGTTGCTATTATTTTTAATAGAAGTCAGGTCTTCATCAATTAAACTAATAAAATGCTAAAACATTCAATTCCTACTCTATTATCGGTAGTAACTTCCAAACAAATTATTTCATTTAAGTGAAGACTTGTGATCCTTTTTATCAAAGAAGTTATGCACAAACAAATTGGATGAAGATCTGATAGGTGCATAGAAAGACCAAAGCCTACCAAATATTATCATATGGTCTTTCTCTAATGGTTGTCAGACTAAGCCTTGTAGCATTTAATTAATTTGGAATCTCTTCCGCTAATCTTAGGGAGATTACTGTTATAATCCACCCAAGTTCTGAGTTGTCATCTTGAACCATGCTTGTTCATCTTGTTTCTTTGTGTTCTATAATTATGATTTGTAAATGGAAAGTCAATAAAACTGGCTTGACTTCAGACTTAGCACTGGACATTCATTAAGTATGTTTTAATGCTAATCATTAGTTGTCAGATGTGAGATGCCTTATGATACTGCATTAACCACAGGGGACTGACAAGTAAAATGAGAAGTGTCACATAGTTTCCGTATTGCACCATAGGATAGCTGTTTTAAAATAATGAAGAATGTCAGATCTCAAGGATAGTCATCTATTTTTGAGATAATAAATGACATATAGGCATACAACTGAGAAGAACCCACATGACCTTGATTGATCTTGCATGCATTTCTTTATAACAGTAAACTCAAAGGATTAAGTCTCTCAGTAAATGAAACTGGGAGATAGTGAAAGAGTAATTCTAAATGATAAACCAAGGAATGTGCACAATAGGTATGATGAGCAAAAAATTCCTGTTTTGTTTAATCTTATCATCAGGCATAATAGAAACATAAGTATGTTTTCTGACAAAGATATTAGGCTTTATCAATGTGTCATAACTTTAGCATTGTGCATTTCGGTAAAGCATGGATACAAATAAATTTTCATTGTGTAACTCAATTTATTTCACTATTTTATTCAAGTTACATTCATTCTGAGTACAAAGCTTGTCTGCCCCCATTAGTTAGTCCATAAATTATACGACTGAAAAGCAATTCCAATATCTATTTGCTAACTTAGTTGTAAACCTAAAGCTTAGGTGTTGAAGTTCGAATAGAATGGAATAGGCATCCAAATAAAACCTCTGAAAGATTCTGAGCATGTAAGTCTCCACTGGATCACCAGTAATACCAGATCTGCAAAGGTCAGGATGAGAATGAATCACTCCTAGATCTGACTGAGTCACATTGAAGATTTTCCATTATCATTACAATGAACTGGACTTTGCTAGTTTATGCTGTATCCCAAACATATAGATTGAGAAGGATCAGAATACAGGCAACTTTTACGGAGGCTCATTCAGAAGCCATGATTTTAAATTTCATTAAGCCAAACTCCCAGATCCAGTGTCTGATGTCACAGCAACACACCTTGCACTCAGTGTCAGTAAGACCAAAGAACTGTTTGCAGACTTCAGAAAGGGTAAGATGAGGGAACATACTTCAGTCCTCATCGATAGATCAGCAATGGAAAGAGTGAGCAATCTTAAGTTTCTGGATGTCAATATCTCTACCCTGGGCCCAACGTAATGATGCTGCTACAAAGAAGGCACGACAGCAGCTACATTTCATGATAAACCTGAAGAGAACTCATATGTCACCAAAGACTCTTGCTGATTTCAACAGATGTACCGTAGAGAGCATTCTGACTGGCTGCACCACCGTCTGATACAGGGGTGGTGGTGGTGGGGGGGTGCTGCACAGGATCAAAATAAGCTGCACAGACTTTTAAACTTAGTAAGCTCCATCATGGGCACTAGCCTCTGTAGTATCCAGTATATCTTCAAGGAGCAATGCCTCAAAAAAGTGGCTTCCATCATTAAGGACCTCGATCACCCAGGACATGTCCTGTTCTCATTGCTACCATCAAGGAGGAGGTACAGGAGCCTGAAGGTGCACACTCAATGATTCAGGAACGGCTTTTTCCCCTCCGCCATCCAATTTCTGAATGAACATAGAACCAATGAACACTACCTCACTACTTTTTTATTTCTATTTTTGCACTACTTATTTAAAGTAATTTAACTATTGATTGTATATACTGTACATACCTAATGTAAATCACATTATTTTTTCTCTATTAATATAGATTGCATTGTACTGCTGCTGAAAAGACAACAAATTTCATGACATATGCTGGTGATATTAAACCGGAAACCTGGTAATGCAAGAGGAGTTACTCCTTTAAAATTGTTTAACTTTAGTTTTATATTTTCAATTTGTGCCTTTAAGTGTTCATAGTTACGTTTGCTTTTTAAAATAATTTTAAATAGTTAATGATTTTAAAATAATTGAAAATATTTAAATTACTTCCTTGACTTCTAATAGTTTTTAAATAATTAAATATCCGTCACAATTTCACAGCCAAAAAGGCGCCACAGAGACGTTCAGTATGTTAAAGAGACTGCTCCAAGTACTCAGCAGGTCAGGACACATCGATGGATAATTCAGGTCAAAGGCCCTCCACTCTGATGACATCCTAAGAAATGTTAACCCTGTTTATCTTCCTAGAGCAGCGGTCCCCAACCACCGGGCCGCAAACCATGTGCTACCGGGCCGTGAGAAAACGATATGAGTCAGCTGCACCTTTCCTCATTCCCTGTCACGCACTGTTGAACTTGAACATAGGGTTGCCAACTGTCCCGTAGTTGCCGGGACATCCCGTATACTGGGCTAAATTGGTTTGTCCCATATGGGACAGCCCTTGTCCGGTATTTCCCCTGCTAAGGTAGAGCGTTCCTATGAAACCGTTCGTGCCAAAATGGCATAAAGTGAAGAAGCAATTACCATTAATTTATATGGGAAAAATTTTTGGGCGTTCCCAGACTCATAAAATAACCTACCAAATCATACCAAATAACACATAAAACCTAAAATATCACTAACATATAGTAAAAGCAGGAATGATATGATAAAAACACAGCCTATATAAAGTAGAAATAATGCATGTACGGTATAGTCGGGAAGATTAAGCCAAAACCGATTTGTGGAAAAATATCGGTGTTGTGCACAGAGGTGCCCGCGCAAGGTTTCATGGTCATGGTAGTCTTTCTCGGGGTAAACCCAAGTGTCCCATATTTGACTGCTACTTTTGTCCCTTATTTGGAAGTGAGAAAGTTGACAACCCTAGCTGTAAAAGACATGTTGAGGTGAGTTTAACCCTACTTGAACACCCCCACCCAGTCGGTCGGTCCGCAAGAATATTGTCGATATTAAACCGGTCCGCGGTGCAAAAAAGGTTGGGGACCCCTGTCCTAGAGTCATGGAAGCAGGTCCTTTGGCCCAGTTGTTCATGTCGATCAAGTTGCCCATCTAAGGGGAACGTCGACTCAGACCATGAGAGGCCTGCATCAGGCATTTTCATGCCTTACAAGGCACAGATTGGAAGTCTGTGTGGGCGCCACTCCTCGCACAGACTAGAGCAATGTGTGATTAAGTGCCTTGCTCAAGGACACAAACACGCTGCCACAGCTGAGGCTCGAACTAGCAACCTTGAGGTAACTAGACGAGCGCCCTAACCACTTGGCCACGTGCCCATCTAAGCTAGTCCCATTTGCC
Organism: Mobula hypostoma; assembly: GCF_963921235.1. NCBI lineage: Eukaryota > Metazoa > Chordata > Chondrichthyes > Myliobatiformes > Myliobatidae > Mobula > Mobula hypostoma. The sequence continues at coordinate 19,262,762 of NC_086118.1, read as the reverse complement.
TAGGTTGTACCTATATTCCTCTAAATCTTTCCTACCTATGTACTGTAAGTGTTCAAATGTTTTTCACACGTTTTATTCTACCTGCCTCAGCCACTTCCTCTGGCAGCATGTTCCATATATGCACCATGCTGTGTGGAGGTGTTATTGCTAAAGTGCCTTTTAAATCTTTCCTCCTCACCTTAAACCTATGACATCTGGTTTTTGGTTCCCTTTCCCCAGGAAAATAATTGTTTGGATTCACCCTATCTATGCCCCCTCCTGATTTTGTACAAAAATATAAGGTCACCTCTCAGATTCTTATACTCCATAGAATAAAGTCAGTCTGCCTATAACTCAGGCTCTTAAGTCCTGGCAACATCCTCATTCTCTTTGCACTCTTTCCACCTTAGTGACATATTTCCTATTACAGGGTAACCAAAACTGTACTCAATATTCCAAATGCATCTGACAAATAGCTTAGACAATGACAATATTACGTCTCAATTCTGAAACTAAACACAACACCTTCTTCACCACTCTGTCTACTGGTGGTACCATTCTCAGGGAACTATGTACTTGTGTGCAAATGTCTTTCTGTTCTCTCCTGCTGCAGCCTGACCTGCTGAGTATTTCCAGCAGAATGGTCACCCAATATTATACTCATGAAGAAGTGATTTCATTTACTTTGATTTCAACACCAACAATACGGCATCTTCCACATTGGGATTTGCCATCATTGCTGGCTTCCCGCAGGTGCAGGCAGACAATTACAATTACTGTAGTCATGTATCCATAAGACTTCTCCATTAATACATCATCTCTTTTTACCAACAGTGCAGAGTTCTACTCCTCCAATGTACAGGTAGTTGTGGAACATGAGAGGAACTTACATTTGGTGAATATTATGTTTCCAAATAGCACAAATGACTCCTTCATCCTGGAGTTGGAAACATCAGGCATGTCCAACAATCAGTTCTGCCTGGAAGGATGGACCTTGGGCACAAGCTCGGAAAATGCAGGACCGCATGAAAACGAATGAAATCTAACTACCTTTAACCCACTAAGATACTTAACATCAAGGTAATTTTCTAATAATATGCAAATTCTCTTCATATCCAACTATGACACCCCACCAACACTGAATGTAATAAAGCAGAAAATTAATTTTATACCTGCAGATTTTGTACTTTGATGAATGTGCTGTTGAAAGTATCTCAACCATTGGCATCATTGTCTGCTACAACAATTCAACTGACTAAGAATGTAAGAAGCTGCAGAGAGTTGTGGAATTCCCCTACAAATTATGGACTCATCCCTATCCACCATCAAACGTACATGAACTGTTGCCTCAGGACGTCTTCTTATCACAACCATCATCAGACAGAAGGTACAGATGTCTGCAGTTCCACACCACCAGCTTATAGATCATCTACTTCCCTTAAACATTCAGTTCTTGAACCAACTTGCCCAAGCCTAGTCACTGTCTCAGCATAGCAATATCATGAGCACATTGACTGTTTTGCACTATCATGAATTTTTATTTTGTTCTGATACTGTTCATTCACGTATAATTCTTGAATAGTTTATGTATAATTTAAAGCAACACACACAAAATGCTGGAGGAACTCAGCAGGTCAGGCAGCACCTATGGAAGTGAATAAACAGTTAATGTTTCGGGCCAAGAACCTTCTTCAGGACTGAAAAGGAAGGGGGAAGGTGCCGGAATAAAAGGTGGGGGAGGGGATGGAGGATAACTAGAAAGTGATAGGTGAAACCAGGTGTGTAGGACAGATAAAGTGCTGGAGAGGAAGGAATCTGATAGGAGAGGAGAGCGGCCATAGGAGAAAGGGTAGGAGGAAGGGAAGGGGAGGTGATAGGCAGGCGAGGAGATGTAAGAGGCCACAGTGCAGAATAGAAGAAGAGGGGAGGGAGAGGGAATTTTTTTTTCCAGAAGGAGAAATCAATATTTATACCTTCAGTTTGGAGGCTACCAAAACAGAATACAAGCTGTTGTTCCTCCACTCTAAGGGTCGCTTCATCTTTGCATAAGATGGATAGACAAGTCAGAATGGGAATGGGAAATGGAATTAAAACACTTGTCAACAGGGATGTTCGGCTTCTGGCAGATGGAGCAGTGGTGCTTGATGAAGGTCATTGTAATCAGTATAAATACAAATTGAAGAATTGGCTCCTTGTTATATTCAATGCCTACATATTCCAAACCAGTGAGGTCAGTAAATTTAAACCTTATAAAGTTCTGACTAAAGCTCATTGAATTTAGTTTTTTCCATCTACATGGAAGGTGGCTGCTGAGTGTCCCTTCATTTTGTGTTTTTGTTTTGGATTAACTATCCATTATACTACACTTTTGTGTTGTTGCTGATTGGAGCCGATTGGGTTTGAACTGTCAGCCAAATGGGGTTCAAGGAGTGTTACATACGATATAGGGGCAGAAGTAGGTCAGACAGCTCTGTCCTTTTCCACAGACGCTGCCTGACTTTCTGAGTATCTCCAGCATTTTGAGTTTCTATTCATTAAATTCTTTTCCAAAATTAGAATATTATCAAATAAGGAAAAATAAACAGAATGATCCAGTATTTTATCAATATTAGAAGAATCGGAGATGATCTAATTGAAAAAAATATAGATTCTGAAAGGGGATGATAGCATACTTTTTGGAAAAATCTTAACAGTAATGGATTTGGAGCAAAATACACAAACATTTGAAGGACTTCAGTGGGCTAAGCATCATCTGTGTGAGCAAAGAGATGGATGACATTTTGGGTTAGGACCCTGTATAAGGTCGAAGAGCGCAGCGAAGATGGAGAGTATAAAGAAATGAGGGGGAGGGCTGAAACAGGGGCTGGTAGAAAGAGATAGAACCAGGCGTAGTGGGACTATGGGCAGATGGAGCCACGTATGTGTCAGGAATAATTGCTGGAGATTTGGAAGTGAAATTAGGCTGAATTTATTCACTCATGGGGTGGTGGATCTTTGGATGTCTTTACTCTGGACTGTAATGAATGCTTGTGTTGGCATGTGGCCAAGTGGTTAAGGCATTCATCTAGAGATCTGAAGGTCGCTAGTTCGAGCCTTGGCTCAGAGAATGTGTTGTGTCCTTGAGCAAGGCACTTAACCACACATTGCTCTGTGACAACACCGGTGCCAAGCTGTATGGGTCCTAATGCCCTTCCCTTGGACAACATCGATGGCGTGGAGAGGGGAGACTTGCAGCATGGGCAACTGCCGGTCTTCCATACAACCTTGCCCAGGCCTGCGCCCTGGAAACCTTCCAAGGTGCAAATCCATGGTCTCACGAGACTAACGGATGCCTATAATAATGAATGCTTACTAATTTTAAATCTGAAAGTAGAATTTTAATGAGTTTATGGAGATAAATGGAGCACAAGATTTGCCTAAGTTGAGCTGAGGCAGAAGAGCCAAGATCTTGTCAAATAGTGGAATAGCTTGAAATACTGTATGATCCATTTGTGCTTCAATTTCTTATTTCTTGTGCCTTATATAGAAACATAGAAACATAGAAAATAGGTGCAGGAGTAGGCCATTTGGCCCTTCGAGCCTGCACCGTCATGGCTGATCATCTAACTCAGAACCCTCTACCTGCCTTCTCTCCATACCCCCTGATCCCTTTAGCCACAAAGGTCTTATCTAACTCCCTCTTAAATATAGCCAATGAACTGGCCTCAACTGTTTCCTGTGGCAGAGAATTCCACAGATTCACCACTCTCTGTGTGAAGAAGTTTTTCCTCATCTCGGTCCTAAAAGGCTTCCCCTTTATCCTCAAACTGTGACCCCTCGTTCTGGACTTCCCTAACATCGGGAACAATCTTCCTACATCTAGCCTGTCCAATCCCTTTAGAATTTTATACGTTTCAATAAGATTCCCCCTCAATCTTCTAAATTCCAGAGAGTATAAGCCTAGCCAATCCAGTCTTTCATCATATAAAAGTCCTGCCATCCCAGGAATCATGAATAAATAAAATATTAAGTTGAGAAATAAATCATGGTTGCCTCAAGATTGATCTATCTCTTTCTTTACACAATTTACAATTTGATTCAGATTAAAGAAATTAAAATTAAATCAAGATGCTTGAAATTTTTATTGGCAGCTGATAAACAGTGACTGAATGTTCTGCCATGACGTAACATGAAAACTTTTACTCCTAATGTATTTGAAGGATGTAAGTAATACAGTCAATTCAATTCAATGAAGAACCATGTATACAAAAAAACCCACATTTTGTGTTTGTGATTCACTTTATTTGCAATAATTATTTAATCTTTTAATATATACTCTCTATGGAATACAAAATTGTAAAATCAACTTTACTCAGAATAAGACAAGGATTAAAACTTGCAGAATTTTGGCATGGTGGAGGTATTCTATTAATACTCATTGCAGATCTAAATAAATGATGAATTTAATTACTGGCATAAATCCTCACATTGCAGAAGCTGAATTATTTTAACAGGTTGCTTCAGCATTAAAATCCTGCATTGTATTTAGACAGCATTAAATAAATCATATCTGCAGATAGAGTTCAATTTAAAAAAATACAATGGGGTCCAATTAAGTAATTTTAAACTTGCTAGGACTACTTAGTGATACACTGTTGTGGTACTTGAAAATGCTGTGATGCATATTTTAACACTGCCTAAGTTTGAACTAAATTTGCTGATTAGTCAAAACAAAATAAAACATGCGGTAATTTCTAGAAATGTATACTGAAATTGCCAAGATCAGCATTGTGGTTAATATGAGATTCTTGAGGTATGGTCATACTTTCAGGTGACTTGTTTAGACATGACTTGACAAACCCTGTCATAAGGTAAGATCTCCTGACTTCTGCCTGTAAACCTTCATGCCCTAGCTAACCAACTAACAACTCTACTGTAAATAGACCCAATAACTTGGCCTCCACAGCTGCCCGTGGCAACGAATTCCACAGATTCACCTCCCTCTGGCTAAAGAAATTTCTGCTCAACTCTGCTCTAAATGGACGTCCCACTGTTCTGAGGCTGTGTGCTCTGATGTTAGACTCCCCTACCATATCCTCTCCACATCCACCCTATCAAGGACTTTCAATGTTCAATAGGTCTTAATGTCATCCTCCCTTATGCTTCTGAATTCCAGTCAATACAAGCCCAGAGACATCAGACGTTTCTCATATCAAAAGCCTTTCAAACCCAGAATCATTTTCATGAGCCACCTTTGAACCTTCTCCAATGTTAGTTCATCCTTTCTTACATAAGGGGCCTAAAACTGCTCAGAATACACAAAGTGAAGCCTCACTAGTGCCTTACAAAGCCTTAAAATCCTTGCATTTATATTCTAGTCCTCTCGAAATGAATGTAACATTGTATTTGCTTTCCTCACCACCAACTCAAACTGCAAATTAACCTTTAGGGAATCATGCACAAAGACCCCCAAGTCCCTTTGCACCTCAGATTTAGGAAGCAGTCTACACTTATTGCTGCTACCAATATGCATAATATTTTAAATATAATGTAAAAATCAGAATCAAAATCAGAATTTGTTAACTTAGCAGCAGCAGAGAAAAAAATAAAATAATAATAATAATAATAAATAAACAAGTAAATCAATTATGTATATTGAATAGGTTTTAAAAAACATGCAAAAACAGAAATACTGTATATTAAAAAAAAGTGAGGTAGTGTCCAAAGCTTCAATGTCCATTTAGCAATCAGATTGCAGTGTCATGATCCGGTCTGTGAAATCCGCATTCTGGTTCACGGTCCGGTCCATGGAGTCGGGACTCCGGGTCTTCCAGCTGTCCCTCATTTGGTTCAGTTAATCATAGGCACGTGATTCCCATCTTTGGGCTTGGAATATAAGTAGCCTTGGGGTTGAATGTAGGCTGCTGGTTTGTCTTGTTAGTTCCTCTTGGAGCAACCTGCTGATGGAAGGCTAGTGAAACCATTTGTGGTCTCTAGGCCTGGTTGGAGGACCACTGCTTCATGGAGCCTTGTTGCCACTTGTTGGAGTAGTCTTTGTGGTATGGATTTGGCTGTTTCCTGGGCCAGCTGAGTGGCTGTCAGCCACTCTGAGCTAGGTAGGGATCCGGCTGTTTCTGTAGCCAGCAGAGGTTGCTGGTTGAACTGAGACTTGGAGCTACCCTGGAGCAGAGATGGAGCTGTCTGTTGTTCTTTGGTGTTTGTCTCTTGTCCTTGCTTCTGTGGGGGAAGTCAAGCTGTTTTGCTGTTGCCCTGTGGGAGGACATGTCTTGTCTTTGCCTCTGTTGCGTGAGTCTGGCTGTTCTGCTGTTACCCAACAGGTGGACCTGTCCCACCTTGGTGTGGAGATAAAGCTGAGTCCTGGCTGATCTATGGATGAGTCCTGGCTCTGTGTCTATGTTCAGTCCAGTCTCATGTTAGTGTTGAGTTAAAGATGAGTCCTGGCTTTCTGAAGGATAAGTCCCGGCTCTCTGTTGATGTGAAGACCCCACGCCTGTCTCCAAGCTCCACGCTCGGGCTCCAGGACCCCCGGCCTGTCTCCAAGCGTCAGGCTCGGGTTCCAGGACCCATGGCCTGCCGTCCCCAGCCTCAAGCCTCCAGTCTCGGGCTCGGAGTCGAAGCCTTGTTTCCTAGTCCATGGTTTCTGGTCCTGGTCCCGCTTTCCCTAGCCCAAGTCTGTGTTCTTGTTCCTGCTCCTGGTCTGAATCCTGTCACGTCCCTGCTCTAGTCAAGTCCTGTTCCTTGTACTTCAGTGTCTGTGTCTTGCATTTGGGTCTGTTCCCAACCCCCCATTGTGACACACAGAGGAGAAGCTGTTCTTGAATTGCTGAATGTATGCCTTCAGGCTTCTGTACCTCCTACCTGATGGTAACAGTGAGAAAAGGGCATGCCCTGGGAGCTGGAGGTCCTTAATAACGGGCGCTACCTTTCTGAAACACTGCTCCCTAAAGATGTCGTGGGTACTTTGTAGGTTAGCGCCCAAGATGCAGCTGACTAGATTTACAACCTTCTGCAGCTTCTTTTGGTCCTGTGCAGTCGCCCCTCCATACCAGACAGTGATGCAACCTGTCAGAATGCTCTCCACGGTACAACTATAGAAGTTTTTGAGTGTATTTGTTGACATGTCAAATCTCTTCAAACTCCTAATAAGGTATAGCTGCTGTCTTGCCTTCTTTATAACTACATCAATATGTTGGGACCAGGTAAGATCCTCAGATCTTGACACCCAGGAACTTGAAGCTGCTCACTCTCTCCACTTCTGATCCCTTTATAAGGATTGGAATGTGTTCCTTCATCTTACCCTTCCTGAAGTCCACTTCCAGGGCATCTGGGCGCGACTCGAGTAGCAACAGTACTCTCAATGGACGTGATGAAATATTTCTGTTTCAGCCTGATCAGCTAAAAAGCACAACTGCTTCCAAGGTTAGTACAGCCAACAAAGATGTCTTGATGCATTTTAGCAAACTAGAGCTGCTTAAAACCAATGGAAACAATACCGATTGTAGTCAGAAGTGCCCATGGAGGATACCTCGGAGGAAGCGCAAGTGTAGATCAGGGTTACAAGTGCATTTAAGGAAATAGGGTTTTCAGCTCCCTATACCAACTATCTTGTTGGCGAACGTGATTCTTGAAATATTATTACCTAATGCCTCCACAATCTCTTCAGCCACCTCTTTCTGAACCCTGGGGTGTAGACCATCTGGTCCAGCTGATTTATCTATCTTCAGATCTTTCAGTTTCCAAAGCAACTTCTCTTCAGTAATGGTAACTTCTGCCCCTTGACATTCTGGAACTTCTGGCATACTGCTGGTGTCTTCCACTTATTCATTTCATCTTCCATTTCCTTGTCCCCCGTTACTACCTCTCCAGCATCTTTAGTGGTCCAATATCTACTCTTGTCTCTTTTACTCTCTATATAGCTGAAGAAATGTTTGGTATCATCTTTAATATCATTGGCTAGCTTATCTTTGTATTCCCTCTTTTCCCTCTTTATGACTTTTCAGTTGCCTTCTGTTGAATTAATTTTCCCAATCCTCTAACTTCCCACTAATTTTTGCTCTGTTATAAGCCCTCCATTTGGCTTTTATATTGGCTTTGACTTCCCTTGTCAGCCGTGGTGGCATCATCCTGTCTTTAGAATGCTCCTTCTTTGAGATCTATCTATCTATCCTGTGCCTTCTGAATTGCTCCTTGAAATCCCAGCCATTGCTGCTGTGCTGTCATCCCTGCTAGTGTCTCCTTCCAATCAACTTTAGTCAGGTCCTCTCTCATACCTCTGTAATTCCCTTTACTCCACTGTAATACTGATACATCTGTAACTGGGTGACCATCTGATCTTATCTAGTATTGTTAAAAGTGTACTTAGTTGTCTGTGCCTTTAAGGGAGACGGTGATGTCATTACGCACACGTGGGATAGTAGGGAGACTATTTTGCTTTCTGCTGAAGATGTGCTAGGGCGTTGGAATTGAGTTCCTCCCGAGGCTGGGCATGGTGAGGAAAGGTGAGCATTAATTGACAATATCCATGTGAACTCGTTTATTCTTGTTGGCGAATCAAGAATATTGGTAATTGGACATGTTTTACATGTGGATGCTTTAGATTTCCACAAGTGAAGGAATCAACGCTGGGTAGTGCGGCTTATACAAAGTTCCTCACCATCCAAGTAGGTCAGTCTTCTTGTAATTTAACTACCAGGCAATACCTTGTAAAAGTTGTGCCAGAGTGTACCTTTTGTCTAACTTTATTGTATCAGGATTGATTGTGAATGTAACCGTGTAATGTGAATGCTTAGTCTCTGTTCAGAAGTTCAGCACGTGTGTACTAAAAAGTAGTAGATGTCTTAGATGAGACGTATTCGCTTACATTTTTCACTGTTATGTATAAGATGCAGGGGCGGTGGGATTCTAATGTTTGTATCGTGTTCCTTCAGAATTGCCCCTACCGTATTAGTACTGTATTCTGGTATTTTTGATACTGCATACACAATTCTGTTCATACACAAGGGTGTGGATCAAAAGTTAAACTGAGATTGTAACGGCAAGAACTAGTTGTAAATTGGTTCGTTTTGTTTTGCGACCCTCGTCTGGCACTTATACATATAAAACAGATAAAGGAATTAAAACCCGAAAAAGTCTTTGTTGTCTTGAGTGTGTACTTTTCCCCAGGCTACAAAACATCTGACTCAAATTACAAGGTGAGTTCTATCATATTATGACCACTGGTTCTCTCAGGGTTCCTTTACTGTCAGCTCCCTAAACAATTCTGATTCATTGCACAACACCCAATCCAGAATAACTGATCCCCAAGTTCACTCAACTACGAGCTGCTTTCAAAAAGGCATCTCATAGGTATTCTACAAATTCCCCCTCTTGGGATCCAGCACCAACCTGACTTTCCTAATCTACCTGCATACTAAAAGCCCCCATAACTATAGTAATATTTCCCTTTTGACGTGCATTTTCTATCTCCCATCTTTGCAGCTGTTCAAAGGCCTATATATAACTACCATCAGGGTCTGTTTACCCTTGCAGTATCTTAACTCTACCCACAAAAATTCTATATCTTTGGATCCTATGTCACCTCTTTCTAAGGATTTGATTTCATTTTTTATCAACAGAGTCACCCCACACCCTCTACCTACCTGCTTGTCCTTTCAATACAATGTGTATCCTTGGATGTTAAGCCCCCAGTTATAATCTTCTTTCAGCAACAACTCAGTGATGCCTACAACATCGTAGCTACCAACCTCTAACTGTGCTTCAAGCTTGTCTACCTTACTCTATATACTGCATGCATTCAAGCATATCACCTTCAGTCCTGTATTCATCACCCTTTTTGATTTTGTCCCCATTCTACATTGTAACTCATCCCATTGACTGCAATTTTCTGCTATCATCAACCAGTCCTTGCTAGCAGTCTCACTACACCCTGCCTCTGCTTGTAAGCCAGCTTAGTCCTATCAATCCTTTCCCATCCACCGGAACAGCGCTAGCAAACCTTCCTGCAAGGATATTTGTTCCTCTCGAGTTCAGGTGTAACCTGTTCCTTTTATACAGGTCATAACTTCCCCAGAAGAGATCCCAATGATCCAGAAATCTGAACTCCTGCCCCCTGCACCAGTTCCTCAACCACACATTTATCTACTAAATACTTATTCTTACCCTTAACATTGTGTGGCACAGGCAGCAATCCAGAGGTGACTGTCTTGGTGGTCCTGTTTTTCAGCTTTCTACCTAACTCCATAAAATTTCTCTCCAGGATCTTCTCGTCTTTCCTACTTATGTCATGGTGCCAATATATACCAAAAGTTCTGTCTGCTCACCTTCCCTACTTTAGAATATTGTGGACCCAGTGTGAGACAGCTCTGACCTTGGCACCTGGGAGACAACATACCATCCAGGTGTCTCTATCACATCCACAGAATCCCATATCTATTCATCTAACTATGGAATCTCCTATCACTGCTGCAGCCCCCTCCACCTCCCTTCCCTTCTGAGGCACAGCACAGACTCAGTGCCAGAGACTCAGTCGCTGTGGCTCCCCATCTGATAGATCATCCCTCTCAACAGTATTCTTATTACTGAGGGAAATGGCCACAGGGGTACTCTGTACTATCTTCCTGACAGTCATCTAGTTACCTTCCTCCTGCAGCCTTGAGGTGACTATCTCCCAGTAGCTCCTATCTATCATTTCCTCATTCTCCTGTAAGAGCTGAGTGTCACTAAGCTGCAGCTCCAGTTTTTCAACATGTTCTCTGAGGAGCTGCAGCGTGGTGCACCTTGTGCAGATGTGGTTATCTGGGAGTCTGTAGGTCTCCCTGAATTCCCATATCTTGCACCAAGAACATAACACTGCCACTGGAGTCATTCTCACTGCTCCATCTATGCACAAACAGACGAGGGATGAAGAATGAAGAAGAAATTTAGCAGATACTTACCTTGGCAACTGTGACCTCATCTAAGCTTGATGAGCCAAAGACAAGGCCTCCCCCCTCTAACAATAGCCCACTCCAACAATGGCTACTTCACTTGTCCCTGCCTTGTTTTATCACCCTTGCTAATGAATCATGTTCATGAAATGGCCACAATTCAAACTCCAAAAATTGATGCAAAGAGCTGCTTTTTACTCTTCAATTTTATCCCTATATGAAATCTCCTCTTTGTCTCGCAATCCTGTTCACTGGTTGGCAGCAGTTCAAGCTCCTTCTGTGGTAGAGCTGAGGACCCTCTCTCTGCCACAGTGTGGAACAAATGCACACTAGATGATTGTAAAGTACCTAATATGTTTTTTGATTGCTTTCAAATGATTGTGCTAGTGAGAGATCTATTGATAGCTATTTATAACCAGAAAATAAAATGTTAAAGGCTATTATGTTGTCCAGATTATACCAATTCTAAGAGCCATGTTTTTATTCTTTTAGCAATGCTGATATTCCAATAATATCCCTGTACCACAAGACTGGACCATTTGTAATCATGATGAATTATGTTTGTACTGGATGGGAGGCAACCATACTGACATTATCATGTTTAAATTGGGCTGAATGTATCTGAAAGATAGTTACCATTTTTACATTGATGAGAAAACTCAAACAGAAGAAAATCTACAGATGCTGGAAATTGGAAGTAGCACACACAAAATGCTGGCATCTCCAGGTAATACCAAACTGGCAAGAGTGGAGTATCAAACTATCCCCCAACTTCAGCCAGCAGCTCAAAGTAAAAATTTAGTAAAAATCAACCAAGATTTTACAGGATCAAATCAGTTCCCCTTTAGTTAGTCTCTGTTAATTCCTGTGTTATTTCAACACCAAATATGCAGAAATCAATGTGATAGCAGTAAAAAAATCACAATCCACAACTATCTTTTTAACTCTAAATATAAGTTGTTTTCTCCTGTGCTGCTAAAGTTCCTAACTTGTAATAGGTAATGGATATACAATGGTTGCATTTTACATTTAAATAACCACTCTTCAAAAGCAGAGAGAGCTTATAGGCATATGTAATAGTGGAGAGAACTGGGGAGGTGGGTGTTATAGTATCAGAGCTTGATCCTGTCCTCACAGTTTCCAAAGTGAGTAAATGGCATTTCCAGAGTCTAGACTGAATCATTGAAGTCAAATTGGAGTATTTCAGCAGGTATCAGTGGCCTCAAAGCACACTAGACCTCATTCCTGGGGTCGTTATGCTCAGTCTTGTCCCATTCCAGTCAAATAGTTGCAGTATTATCTGAGATATTGGGGAATTTACTATGTAATTTTCTTCAGGGAAACTTATTTTTGTGTAGCATTTGAAGACTGAATAGAATGTTGACTTTCTTTTATGGTAATATTCATCAAGCATAGACATGACAATTGATATTTGTACCTGTTGGGAAATGACATTTTCTCTATTCAATAGATTGGTAGATAGGGAAGTAGTTCAGAATTTGAGAGATTTTTAAAGACTCTGCCAAATGGAACTGTCAACCTGATCTTTAATGGAGAACAAACATTATGGAGTTTCTTAATTATAAATGTCAAGCTGCACTAAGCCTCATATATATTCAAGCTGCTAATTTACTTTGGTAGTGATGTAGCAGCTGTGAATTTGTACTGGCCGTCAAAATGCAATACGCTCATGAGCGGTAAGTCAAAACTCAGCTACAAATCTGTTCCTGGTCTCACAGGTGTCATTTAATCAATTTTCCAGCTTCCATTCTCTTCAGAAAATTCTGACTGATACCACAGTATAATTCTTTGCACGTGTATCCCACTCATAACTCATGCAAGTGACCATTCACGATGCACCAGCCAAATTGCTAAGTGATGGAAAGCAAGCTTGCAAGAGGATAGAGAGGAATGAAATGAATCAAACATCAGTCCAGCAATTCTAAGCTAACTATAGTGTGAGTATGAGAATTTATAGTCCTGCTCCTATCATGGTTTAGATTTCAGTAAAAGAGGAATAATAGATATGCTTGAAAGATTTTTGTCTCCATGATTTACAGAAAAGTTGTGTTTTCTACAATTCTTTCCTAAGGCAGGTGCACAGGTCCCTGCTGCCACTGATTAACTGGCAACTTGTTAAAGTAGAAGTTACTAGCAGTCTGCTTTAACAGAAGAGGGATTTACTTGCTGACCTCCACTGTTTTCCTGTTACACAGTATGCAGCAGAAACAATTGACAGTGGGTGAACGGGAACCTTCGCTAACACCTATGACCTATGCTTCAGGCAACTAAGCAGATTATGCTCTTTCAAAGCCATTGGGGTTCAACATGAGAGCAAAGCAATTAGTGGAAATGAGATTAATCTGCCCTGAATATTTACCAGGAAATGACAGGTTCACCTGTTAATCCATGAATGCTCTAGAAATAGAAATAACTTCTCAGCCTTTCACTTAATATTTCCTGATTTCTATTTCCAAACCTAGGAACCAAATCACTGAACATTATTATTATTTTATCACTTTAAAGGTGTTTTGATTCTCTGAATTATTTCTCTCATTTTGTTTACGATATGAATTCCTTGGATCAGATAATCTATTTTGTATACTTTCACTTACATTGAAAATATCCTCATGAATCCTTTGCTCATGTTTAGAACTTACAACTAAATGTGCTACAATCACATTAATTTTAATCAACTCGTACAATCTGTGTAGATATATCTACTTAACACTTAACAGGTTGGAAAAATGTGTTGTATCTACCCAAACACTCAATGGGCTGGCAATGAATAGGTTCAATTTATTTTAGAAAGTGGTGACATAATTTACACTACACTAAAACATGTACCTACAACAAATGCTAAAAGAGCTCATGAAGAGAGTGTCATGGAGTTTCCAGGAATGGTACCGGGGGTAAAGTTTCTCAATTGCATGTGGAGATTGGAAGGCTGGGACTAGTCTTTGAGCAGAATAAGATTATATAGATTAAAAAGTGGTGCATTGAAAATCATGCTACTGTTTTCAAGTCATTCAGAAGTAATTTTCCATTAATAATAATAATAAATAAATACTTTATTGATCCCGAGTGGGAAATTGTTTTGTTACAGCAGCAGCATTTTGAAAAATAGCCTTTAACCAGATACAAGATTGAAGAATTCAAAGTAGAAAAACCATTTTTCATATTCTGGTGAAGTATCTTCAGTCTGAACTGTTTCCATAGATGCTGGCTGGCCAGATGAATGCTTCCAGTGTTTTCTATTTTAATTTATCAGTTTTTCATTATTGTTTAGAATTTATTGCTTAGCAGGTTTGGCAATAACATTCTCAAGTGAATTAGATAATTTTCTGCAATTCAGAAGTTTGTTACAGGGCTGCTGAGATAAACTAGGGAATTATAGCTAAGTTAGTTCAAGTCCGCACAATAGGATGAATACTCTTCTCCAGGACTGAAAATTCCACATTTCTGTGGAGCAACTGGGAGTTAACTAACTGTGAAGAATAGATCATCACTTTAACCACCTAAGTTTAATAATTGAGAAACAGATGAACGATGGGTAAGAAGTGAGAATCAAATCAGATATAGAAAGACAAGTAAAGAGAAAAAGAAATTTGGATAAAAAGAAAAGGCAAAAACAGAAAAAGAGTTGAATGCATCGTAAAGCAATAAGTTTCAAAAATAATGAATGATGGTTTATAGAAAAAAGAAGTAAGAATTGTATTTTTTCACTTTTAGATCAGAAAGTCTGATTAGCATTGAATTATCAATGATAATGACACTAGCATGATGCAATTAATTTAGAAACATAGAAAACCTACAGCACAATATAGACCTTTTGGCTCACAACGCTGTGCCAAACATGTCCTTACCTTAGAACTACCTAGGCTTACCCATAGCCCTCTATTTTTCTAAGCTCCATGTACCAATTTAATCACTGTAATGAGCTTAATAAGCAATTGTTATAGAAATCATGTATATTCTTATAAAACTCGAAACTATAAAGTCCAGATGCTGGAAATAAGCTGCGGAAAATGCTGGAAGTACTCAGGTCAAGATGCATTTGGGTCAATGATCTTTGATGTGTTCAAAGATTTGATGAAAGGTGATTAACTAAAGCAATAACTCTGCTCTTTTCTGTCAAGTTGTATAGCCTTCTGATTGTTTCCAGTATTTTCTGCTTTTAAATTGATGAACTAACCTGGAGGGTTAGATTATGGTTGAGCAAATCAATGGAGAAGAGCAAGTTCTGGAGATCTGCAACATGCAGTGTTTTAATTAACCTCAATTTGCTGTTCAATTTGTCCAGTGCAACCGAGAAAATTGTCACCAAACTGTCACATTGCCACTAAGAATTGTCTAATTGTACTCCA
Source organism: Mobula hypostoma (assembly GCF_963921235.1). Taxonomy (NCBI): domain Eukaryota; kingdom Metazoa; phylum Chordata; class Chondrichthyes; order Myliobatiformes; family Myliobatidae; genus Mobula; species Mobula hypostoma. Next base: position 19,247,491 of record NC_086118.1, on the reverse strand, counting down.
GTGCAGGGACACTACAGATACAGAAAGCATGTACTGTAGAATGTAATTATAGCTGTCAATCAGTCAGGCCAGGAAAGAGCAGTTTGCAATTGACTATAATTCATTTTAAATAATGAGCTAATAAGTCCAGAGGCCTGTGGTACCAAGTTGACACCAGACACTTGGCAACAATCAACCAGTTGAGCAAGAAATGGTCCTTGAACAGTTTAGCTATTAATTATGCATAAATATATAGAAACACTTACAAATATAGGACAATAAGATCCTGGATATTAAAAACATACATGAAGGATTCCTACAAGGTTCATAAAGGGAAGGGGCTGGCATTAACTCACCGCTCTGCTATGAGGTGGACGCAGAAATGTTTGAAGAGAAACAGAAGGGAGATGAGATAATTATCTCTGAGTTGTGTCTTTAAGACAGGACTTCTAGAACCAAGTTTAAATAAGAAGGAATTGGTCTGTGTTCTAAGCACCCAGTTAAGGCTTTGCTAAAGTTGCCATTAGATTTTTCTCAGATCTGGAGAGATGCTGGGTTCCCTGCTTCTCCCATCGCAGTCAGGGAGTCACTTTCTATTTATAGGCAACGCTAGTGGAGATCTACCCCAATATCTTCATGGGGCTACTTATGCTCTTCTGTGGCATTTGGGATAGATTTGATGCGCATATCAGAGTATACAGTTAACATCATTTGCACAGATATTAGAGGTATCAAATAAACTTGAATGATTTTAAATGCAGATTGTAAAATAACTAAGTGTAATTATCTGTTGAGAAAATTTCACTGATAATAATTAGGAGCCCGCTACATCCTCTAGCACAGTGTACGTTGCACCTCTCACTGAACTGTCTGGAACCCTGGTGAAGGATCCTTAAGAGTTCAGACTTTTCAACTGTTCAGCTGCCCCCAAGGGTCCTGCTACAAATCGCTTTCTATCATACACTTAAGATCTGAGTTCTGCATAATATTTGCATATAGCTCTCAAAAGACTTGGGGGGTGGTGGAGAAACAAGATTAACCAGAGACTGACAGGAACAGCATTTGTCTCCATTCCAGCATCAGGTATTTTACAATAGTACATCTGCAGGAGTAAATTAGCTCCCAAGTGGCTTCCGTTCTCTATCTTGCTGTGGCCTGCAGCTATATTTCATGTACATGCTGACTTCTTAACTCCAAAGATTGCTCTGGGAACAAGTGCTGCTTCACCTATGTAAGCAAAGAGCAGCACTGAAAAGCTGACATGATTTTGTTCACCACATTAAGATAACAAATTAATGGGATGCATGATGTAATTGTACTGAAAATTATGTCCCAATACTGAAAACATCCATTGAAATTATATTTAGTGTACTGATGCAGCCAGACTGATTATTTGACCAGATGCCTTCCACTGAGCTGTAACCACAGTAGTAGTGATGTCAAACATTACTATTATCAACAGCTGGATAAATAGTTTGATCCTGCCCAGGGGTCTGACATACTAATGGGTTTACACCTTGCACACTCCAGTCCAGAAGGGTTTCACTCACCATTCCTGATTAAGTCATCCAGTGTGTGCCTGAAACTAGGGCTTGAAATCAGATTTTTAAAATCGGAGACGCACATACATTGGGCTCCTTCAATGAACTGGCATAAAATTTACAACAGTTTACATCAAGTGAATTTAATTTTCTGGTTTTCAGAAATTTTGCAGCCAAGTTTGTGCTCATTAACAGGGTCACTGGAAGCTGCCCACCAAAAGATAAATTTAATATTTTATTTTCAGCAAACCTTGTGGAAAATGAAATTCTGTTACAAAAATACATAAGAAAAATTGAACTTATTTCTGCATAAAAGGCAATAGAGTTCTTGAGGTCTTTCAGATTGTGAAAGGGGTATGTGAGTATGGTACGGGGGTTTATTCTTTAAAAATCATGTAGAGTATGAATTGTAACAAGAATTTTGATACATTGTTGTACCATTGGTGCTGAGTGTTGACTTCCATCAGCAAAACGATGCTTTGTTGGTAGCTCTCTTTTCTATTATTGACCTTCATCAGCGGCTATAGCTGCAGACACTGAAGATAGTGAAAAGAAAATGAAATATTATTGTCAGTTTTACATTAGATCTGCAGACACTGCTAATTCTATTTCCAGTGTTGGGAATTCTATTGGTGCTGCAGACTGAATACCCATGGCAAACAGAAACAACATGAATGTGATGGACAACCTATCACCGTTCTTATTGGTTATATGGGTTTGTAGTCTATCTCACATGTGCACATCCACATTTTTCTCCATGGGCCAATAGTTACCTGTATATGTTACACTGTAACACACACACTCAGTACCTCCCGTATCTAATAAAGTGACCACTGTATGTTCATCGTCTTCGGCTGCTGCAGCCCATCCACTTCAAGACTTGATGTGTTATGCACGCAAAGTGCAAGGTAAATTTATCATCAAAGCACATATATGTTACCATATACTACCCATAGATTCATTTCCTTGTGGGCAAGCTCAATATATCTGTAGTAGAATAATAATCGTAATAGAATCAGTGAAAGACCACACCAACCAATGTGCAAAAGACACAAACTATGGAAGTAAGTAAATAAGCAAGCAAGCAATATCAAGAACATGAGATCAAGAGTCCTTGAAAGTGAGTCCATAGGTTGTGGGAACATTTCAATGATGAAGTGAAGTTGAGTGAAGTTATCCCTTTTGGTTCAAGAGCCTGATGGTTGAGGGGTAATAACCATTCCTGAACCTGGTGGTGAGTCCTGAGTCTTCTGTACCTTCTTGCTGATGGCAGAAGTGAGAAGAGAGTGTGCCCTGTGTGTTGGGCGTCCCTGATGCTGGATGCTGTTTTACTGTAACACTGTTTCATGAAGATGTGCTCAATAGTGAAGGGGGCTTTACCCATGATGGACTGGGCTGATTGTCCATTCAAGGGCATTGGTGTTTCTATACCAGAGTATTATGCAGCCAGTCAAGGTACTGCCCACTACCCACCTATGGGAGTTTATTAAAGTTTTAAATATCATGCCGAATCTTTGCAAACTTGTAATGAAGTAGGAGCACTGCTGTGCTTTTTTCATAATTCTAATTATGTGCTGGGCCCAGGACAGGTACTCCAAAATAATAACCCTGAGGAATTTTAAGTTGCTGACCCTTTACACCTCAGATGAGGACTGGCTCATGACCTCTGGTTTCCTCCTTCTGCAGTCAATATTCAGCTCCTTGGTCTTGCTGAAATTGAGTAACAGGTTGTTGTTATGGCACCACTCAACCGGATTTTCTATCTCCCTCCTATATGCTGATTCATCACCGCCTTTGATTTGGCCTGCAGCAGTAAACTTGAATGTGGCACTGGAGCGATGTTTAGCTATGCAGTCAGAGATGCTCCTCTGTACAGCAGTGTTGCAATCCATGGTTATTTGAGTTACTGTTGGCTTCCCATCAGTCTGAAACAGCTTAGCCATTCTCCTCTGACCCCTCTCATTAACAAGGTGTTTTCACCAACAGTACTGCTGATCACTGTTTTTTTTTGTTTTTGCACCATTCTCTCTAAACTCTAGAGACTAGTGTGCATGAAAATCCCAGGAGATCACCAGTTTCTTAGATACTTAAACCACCCCATCTGGCACCAACAATCATTCCATGGTTAAAGTTACTTAGATCACAGTTCTTCCCTATTCTGAAGTTTGGTCCGAACAACAAATGAACCTCTTGACCATGTCTGTTTGCTTTTATGCATTGAGTGATGGGCTGGTTAGATAGTTGAATTATTGAACAGGTATACATGTGTACCTAATAAAGTAGTCACTGAGTCTATATATTTTTTTTCCAAAAGCAATGCATGTTGAAGGGCATGGTACAATTACACAGCATCCAGTTAACAATTCTACTTTCAATAATGTAGATAGAGCATGTCAGAAAATTGTTGGTTAGTTTGGAGCATTGTTAGAAGTGCATCAAGAGATTAACTCTGAGTAGCAGGAACACTGAACACTGCAGAACTAATAGTTGAAGCCAGTACTTGTGCCAATGAACCCAATCTCAGAGTGTGTCTATTTTATTTGCTTTGTATTAGTTAGAAAGTAAAATCAACCATTGATGGTCTGTCTGAATGTGGGCACGAAGCAACAAAATGCCTCACTCTGATTCTCTCAATTACTTCTAAGTCATACGTCCTACTTTCAGCTTTTCCTTCCTCAGTAATGCATTACAGCTCGGAAGATAAACTGATGCACACTAACATTGAAATTAGCTGTTTCTGATTATGCATTCTGACTCTTCATTACTGACGTCACTATTTACTTATTTTTATTTTGAGATGCAATGCAGAACAAGCTTCTCAGACCCAGTTAGCTGCATCGCCCAGTAAACTACCTATTTAACCCTAGCCTAATCACAGGACAATTTACAATGACCATTTAACCTACTAACCGATTTGTTTTTGGACTGTGGGAGGAAACCAGAGGAGTCACGGAGAAAACGTACACGCTCCTTACAGATGATGCTGGAATTGAACTTTGAACTCCAGTGCCCTGCGGTGTGAGAATGTCATGCTAACCATTACGTTACTGTGGCACCCCTATTAGTAGTCTATAGACAGCTTAGAAACAGCAACCAGGTGAAGCATTGTGTACATTGTGACTGATGACAAGAGATAGGTTTCAACAGCCCTGAATCTCTGCCTGATCCCAGGAATAAACTTGCTGCTGGGCCTGACTTTAGGTTTCTACAAACCATGATTAGAGGTTAGGGATACCTAGACCAAATCCCAAATACCATAGCAAACCCTGTATGATCCTCAGAACTTGAATTCAGATCTCAGTCCATATGAAGATCTGGACCTATGCAGGTCTCAATTTGTGTAGCATGAGAGTACAGCAGAGGTGGGCATAGGTTTGCCATTTTGAATCAGAGGAATATAATATTAACGGGGTCAGGCTTGAAACTGGCTAACACTATGATACTAAACAATACCCTATCTTCTTTTTATAACCAGCCCGAAAATCAAATACCCTGGCATATTGGCCCATGCCATTTGGTTTTAGTTTTGTAATCTCTATATCTATGGTTTTCTTGCATGGAGAAAACTGCAGACTCACTAACATTTGGGTGAAGAAATTTTTGAAGGATGGTCAGTCCTTATGTTGAAGCTGTATTTTCCCTGGTTCAATGCTTGGTTCAGCATTCACAGTAATTAGTTATGTACAAAGATCAGAAAACTGACCTCCTCATCTGATGTTGCAATGGTTTCTCAATATGAACTTGATAATTTATCTTCCTTTCTGGAAACAAATTTACTTCCTATCTATCTTGTGGACCAGTTATAGTTTGAGGAGCATTTATTGCCTCCTGGCTCTGTTCGCTTCGCAAACATCCTTTGTGAATGAACATAGACAGTGTACATCTGAAGGCTGCTTTACTGAACATCCACCACAAATGAGTCTGCCCCTACCCTCACTTAATGTGTGCACAAACCTCCTGCAGGAAATAATTTTACTGCTAGTATCAACCTTCTTCCTCTATATTCGAGGTGTCCAGGCCAACTCTAAAGTTTCAGCTTCCTCCCAACAAACAAGTGCCAGATCTGCCCTTATTAAATCGAAGATCAACTAGGTCTACAAGATTCAGCGATTTTGTCTTAGCCCTGTGACCCTTTGGGTGAAAATTAATGGGACAAAATCTACACTTCCAGTTATTTTATCGCCATCATTAATATGGTTGTGCACATCAGCAAGTCGAAGTGAAGTGGCTGTTGACATCGGTACTGACACCCAATAGTCACATGCAGTTGCAGCAAAATTATATCCGAATCTCCCTTAAAAGTTCGAAGCATTGAAGATATTAAAGACACAGGTGTTATTTCAAGGATTCAATCTCATCACAGGGGATCAGGCAACTTTTACAAATCTCTTGAGCACTGCTGTCATGGTTTATAATGTTACCCACATCCTTAATGAGATTACTACCTTGTAATGCCTTCAAGGGATCAATTATTTTCTATTAAAAAAATAGGCTTTTGAATTAGTAGAGACTGACTTTTGAGATAATATTCACTTTCTTGCTTCATGTGTGGAGACACCATCAAGGGTTGGCAGGTTCTACAGAAATTGAAAGGAAACCTGGATGTATATCCCTAAGCAGTTATCTCTCACTGAATTCTCTACTAAAACAAGCATCAGGGGACAAGAGCGTGTGATTTCTCTATTGACTTCCGGGGACTACCTTTTTGTCAGGATCAGAAATTGCAAGTTATCAGTGCAATTAATGATACCTGCAACTTCTGAGCAATCAGCCTTCAGGTTCTGCCCTGCAGTTGCTGAATGCTTTCAATCAAACAAGACTTGCCAGCGACTAAGAGCCAGGAACGGAATGACTTAGTTATTGACATTTGCTTTCTGACATCATGAAAACACTCAGCTGCTAAAGGGCAGAGCAGTAATTTGTTAAAGGCACTTATTCAGTCTGAGTTTAAAATGTCATGGGCCATGAAGACTTAAAAGGAGATCAGTGGCTTTGACAGCAGCTAACTGACAAATCGCCATCAAGGAGGTCCTGGGACAGAGCTTCAGGGTGTACCAGTGGGGGAGCAGCTTGTTGTGTATTTGATATTTCAATAATATTTGAGTAATCTTGTATAAATTGTTTAAGCCTTTTTTGTTTAAATAATTAATGAAGTAAAAAATGTTAATTGCTCATGCTATCACTCGCTTAAAGTAAACTTGACTACACCTGTATTTCGGACTCCCCGCATCTTCATTTGAATTAATTTGATGCGTCTGAAGTTACAAAACTTAACACAATTGGCCCATGATGACTACTCTGTTCTACAGGGCAGAGAGGCCTAGAAACGAGAGGGATATGGGCTGCAGAAGGTGCTGCTACAGTGTGGCTACCAAGGGTGAGCAGAAGAACGGTCTGGCTCCAGAACTTCATACAACAAGCAGAAAAAATACAACATCCTAATCTGAAACTAGCACGCTAAATGAAATTATTCAGGAAATTATCGGACTGTGCAGATTGGTTGCATATGCTCATCTCAGCTGCAAAATAAAATAAAAATTAAAAGAGTAAAGTGAGAGAGGAAAAGAATCTTGTGATCCTTGTTTGACACGGGCTATCTACAGGTACATAAAAAGACATACTACATCAGGATTCTAATATATAAGTAAATTTATTATCAAAGTACAAATATATCGCCATGTACAACCCTGAGATTCATTTCCATTTTCCTCAGGCATACTCAGCAAATCTATAGAACAGTAACTAAGACAGGATCAGTGAAAGATCAATCTGATGGCAGAAGATCTCAAACTGTGCAAATGCAAATATGAATAAATAGCAATAAATAACAAGAAGATGAGATAATGAGATAAAGAGCTCTTAAAGTGAGATCATTGGTTGTGCGAATATCGGAATGGATGTGCAAGTGACTGCAGTTCTCTTCTTTTGTTCGAGAGCCTGATGGTTGAGGTGTAGTATCTGTTCTTGAACCTGGTGGTGTGAGTCCTGAGGCTCATGATAGGATGCACTTTAACAAAATTCTGGATCCCATATTATAAAAACAAAACAAATTAAATAGAAAAGGTGTAAAACAAAGTTCAACAAGGAGAGTGGAGGTACTGATCGCCAAATGCCACAGTATTACTGATATGGCCATAACTGATAGCGCTAGATATAAACCCCTCCTCTCTCATTTCTCAGCCAGTGATGTCATATGGCACAATGATTTTAAAAAAAGGAAAAACAAAATATTAGGCAAATATATTTCCTGTAAACAGAAGATCATCTGAATGTAATCAATTGTACTTTTGTGAGAGGTAGCCTTAAATTTAGGCATGGTGAATGATGTGTAGATTAAATGTTGTGTCAGGTGCTGAGGGACTGTGTGGCCCAGCTAACAGAGGTCTTAAAGGACACCGTCCAACTATATTGGACCCTTTCCAGTTTGCCTATCACTCAAACTGATCCACTGATAATGCCATCGCCTTGGCTCCCTGCTCTATCACATCACACTTGGAAAATAATGCGTCATGCACCAGGATTAACTTCATTTCAGCATTTAACATGATTATCACCCAGAAGCTGGTGGGTAAGCTGCCATTATTGGCACTCAACACCCTTCTATGTAACTTGATTTTGGATTTCCTGATGGAAAGAACTCTCTCAGTCCAAGTTGGCAACGTCATCTCAAGCTGCTTCACACTGAGTGCTGATGCTCCCTAGGGCTGTGTGCTCAGCCTGCTGTTGTTCACACTGCTGACAGCTGAATCAGCATCATCAAGTTCGCTGATGATTCAATAGTGGTTGGCCACACCAGCAACAATGATGAGCTGGCACACAGAGAGGAGGCTGGAGAGGCTTGTCAACAACCTGAGTCAACATTGTCAAGGCAAATCAGATGATCATGGATTTCAGGAAGGGGCAGGGGGAACACTCTCCATTGCACATCAAGCAGATACAGTGCAGAATAGGCCCTTACGGCCCCCTAGGCCTGAGTCGACCTAGTAGTAGTAGGCCCTTCGAGCTACACCACCCAGCAATCCCCCAATTTAACACAAGCCTAATCACGCGACAAATTACCATGACCATTTAATCTACCGACGGGTACATCTTTGGACTGTGGGGGGAAAACCGGGCACCCAGAGGAAACCCACGCTGTCACAGGGAGAACGTGCAAACTCCTTACAGGCAGTGGTGTATTGAAATTGGGTCACCTGTACTGTAAAGCAATGTGCAAACCACTTACACTACCATGCTGGCCTGTTGATTTTGGTCTGGGCATTCTATTGAGCAGTAATGTATTGAAGCTCGGAAGACAAACAGATGCACACTAACATTAATTAGTGTGCATCACATGTTTACTGCTGTTACTGCAACATTGATGCTTGCTGAGAAACCATGTGGACTTTGAAAGGAAAAATTAAGCATAAATGGTAAGTCAAAAGGCAATCTTCACCTCGGACATTGTCAAAGAGTCCTGATTGGTTAGTTCTCATCCAATCAGGTTTCTTCTGTCCCACCTTGTTTGCAATCAAATTCCAGTTCTTACAGAACAAAACCTTCTTCTTTGTTAAAATTCTTTTCCTCCAGTTTTATTTCAGAGGCTTCCTTCACCAGACAGTCCCAAAAGCCATGGGTGCAGCACAATAGCTTTGTGCCATCAAAGTCATTCCGAAGATCATTGTGAATGCTACCGCCGATTGCTCTGGGTAACCCAAATGGATACACCTCCTGTATTCCTTGATACAGCTTTCCACAATGCAACTTGCCTCGCCAATATACACTGCTGTGCATTCACAAGGAATCCCGTAAGCCCCAGGTCTCCCAGGTCATCTTAAACAACATAACCTGTGATTATCAGCAATAGGTGGCCTGAATCTCCAAACTTCAAATAAGTCATAGTCAGGAATGAATAATTTTCTAGCACTTTGGGAAGAATTTCTTCCTTTGGAGAGTAGTTGGGATGTGAAACTCCCCACCACATCTGAGCAAAACCTGGATAAACAATGATGGAGAAAGAAGTAGGATATCTTGAAGTGTGAGAGAAAGATGATTCAAAGAAGATCTGCATGGAGTACAAAATGAAGCATAGGTCAGCTACGCTGAATAACCACTTCATGAGCTGCAGATCCTATGGTGCTTCCCACAGAACTCACAGAAAATGTTGGAAGAACTCAGCAGGTCAAGTGGTATCAGCTGATGTTTCGGGCAGAGATCTTTCTTCAGGACTGAAAAGGAAGGGGGAAGGCACCAGAATTAAAAGGTGGAAGGAGGGGAAGGTGGATAGCTACAAGGTGACAGGTGAAGCCAGGTGGGTGGGAAGGGACAAGGGCTTGAGAAGAAAGAACCTGATAGGAGAGGAGAGTGGGCCATAGAAGAAAGGGCAGGAGGAGGGGACCCAGAAGGAAGTGATAGGTAGGTGAGAAGGGGTACGAGGCCAGATTGGGGAATAGATGAAGAGGGGAGGGGGAGGAATTTTTTTTTTAAACTGGAAGGAGAAATCCGTTTGAGGCAACCCAGGTGTTGCTTATTCCACCCTGAGGGTGACCTGATCTTGGCACAGGAGAAGGCCTTGGACTGACATGTTGGAACTGGAAAGGGAATCGGAATTAAAATGTTTGGACACTGGGAAGTTTGGTGGATGGAGTGGAAGTGCTAGATGTAGCAGTCCCCCAGTTTGTAACGGGTCTCACCAATGTGGAGGAGGCTGCGTCGAGAGCATCGGATACAAATGACGACCCCAGCAGATTTACCGAGGAAATGTTCCTTCACTGGAAGGGCTGTTTGGGACCCTGAATGGAGGTGAATAGGCAGGTGTAGAACTCAGGCTGCTTTCAGGGATAAGTGCCAGGAGGGAGATTAGTGTGGAGGGATGAATAGACAAATGAATTACTGAGGAAGCAATCCCTGCAGGAAGTGGAGACAGTGGGGGAGGGGAGTCCAAAACATCAACTCTTTATTCATTTCCGTAAATGCTGCCTGGCCTGCTGAGTTCCTCCAGCATTTTGTGTGTGTGGCTTTGGACTTCCAGCATCTGCAAACATTCTCGTGTTTATAATTTGCTTCCCACAGATATCATCATGAAGGGGAGCTAAGAGCTTTACGAAAAGAGAATGTAGCATAACAATTTGTTCAATAATTCCTTAGTACACAAGAAAGGAAAGAATACAAATAGCAAATAGGAAAGCACTGGTCTACTACATACAAGTAAAGCATTCACTTAAATAGACAAAGGAAGTTTATTAAGCCAGATGAGTGGATACTTTATTTTTATCAGTACGAATACTTGTAATTATCTGATATTTAACTAATCTCATTAGCATCCTACCAAACATTATGAGGATTACAGTTCATTAAAAAAGCAACAAATCAAAGCAGAGCTACTTAAAAAGCAGATATATGAGAGAAGCATCAAACTAATTCATGGGGCTTCTTCAACTTGAGGTAACCAAGAAACTTATTAAGAAATCGAGTAGCTGCTTATAAAGAGAAACTTTCAACAAAATAATAATCAGCAACCAGTCAGGATAGGTGTTATCTCAACAGCCAATATCACACCTGAGTCTAACATGGATGCTTCAGGAGAGAGACATCATTATGAAAGGTCAAGTTGGGAGTTAATGATAAGAGAGAGCTTCTATGGAACATTTCATATACTCATGTCCAAAGGATGTAGTGAGTGGTAAAGCTAGGGTAGTCTTGGGTTTTGTGGGCTTCTGAATGAATTTTGCTCTTTTCTATGCCAGATCAAGTGTGGTGCCTCATACGGAAGTGAGAACTTGTGGCACCTGAGGTGGTGAGGATCTCATTCTGGTTGGAATTAAGAACTTTCTCTGAGACATTGAAGGCACCTCCTTCCACTCCGTGAAGCAAAATGTTAACTCTCTATGCCACATTGTGCCACAATTCTCCATCTTCCTTCCCCTTTCCATCTCTAACCCAGCTCTCATCCCTACTCTCTCATCAATGAATCCACACCCAGCATTTGCAAAGCAAGCCTTTTGCTGGCTGCTTATCATCATGATTTCAGCTTCTGTTGGATAGCTGGATGACTTATCAGCAGTTCTTTATTGTGGATGGTCTGAACTAGTTAGAACTCTGCAGCATGATCAAAAGATGAACGGCTTTGTGGCTTGAACAGTTTAATCTGATCAGGAGAGCAGCAGAGAATAGTGCTTTATGGGATAGAATAGCTTGTCTGCAATTTGGTTGCTACACTGAAGGCATTAGAGGAGGAGATGTTGAGTAGGAGAGGAGTCTTCTATATACAGAGTTCCGGGACATGCTCAGAAGGGAATAGGAGTACATAGTCTTCATTGTTATCACTAGAAGTTCTGAAGATTTGAATACATCATCACATTGATTGTTGCTAGCCTCATATAGATTTCTCACAATCTATACACGCTCATTCAACTATAATGATCACCGGCCCAAAACCCACTGCATGGTCCTCATTGGCATTCTTGCTCTTCTCTTTCAAAACATAGTTGTGGACAACTGAAGGCACCAGAAATAAACCAGAGCAAGCAAGGAATGGATTCCAGCCCAAAGTATCAAGGGCAAGGTGCCTTGCAGTTGCTGTAACAGTAGTTGCTTCAGCTAATATAATATCCTCATGTTTTGAATTTGAACCCAAAATACCTAATAGCATTAAGATGAGTAGCAAGTGACTGGTAGAGTCTGCACCATGCTTAGAGCAAAAAGCAAAAAGTTTTTAAATAGCTCAGTTGGATGTCTTTGTGTTCAAAAAGTAGTGATTTTTTTTGTCATTGATAGTTGGTGAGAAATAAGCAGTAAGACAATTCAGAAGCTGTTTTGGCAAAAACAAAAACTTCTGTTCTACTTCTCATCTTCTTTTCTCCAGTCCTGCCAAAGGGTCTCGGCCCAAAACGTTAACTGTACTTTTTTCCATAGTTGCTGCCTGGCCTGCTGAGTTCCTCCAGCATTTTGTATGTGTTGCTTGGATTTCCAGCATCTGATATTTTCTCTTGTTTAAGACTTTAATTTTGTCTGTTTCCACGACCCTTGCCTCATTCCTGTTCGCTGATTTGTAGATTGTGGTTCTTGCTGGCCAAGGCATCATTGAAAGCATTGTATGAAGGCAGTCCATCATCTGTGCTGATTTTGTTCACCTGCAGTCAACCAAAAGAACATGAAATCATACACTGAATTCATCTCTCCATCGATAACTATTAAGAAGTAATGCACATTATCTTAGTACCAATGTAGTATTGGTAGTAATCTAACTTGCTCTGTATTTCATTTAAATATGTAATGTGAAACTTCAGCTAATTGGGCAGCAGCTTAATTGAGGAAGAACGTATCCTGATATGTCCCATTTAACTTGTGTCCAAAGTATTCTTTAATGGCATCTTCAACAAAATCTCCAACTGCAAGAACACGGACTATTTTGTCACCAGGCCTGAAACCACGTGTTCAAATTTCTTTGCTATTTCCTTTCTTTCATTTTGATCATTCTGTCCAAGATGCCTTGAGATTTTCTCCTCTAACCCATATCTTATCCAGTGATTTCCCTCTGCTATTTCCATCTTGCCCATGAAACTCATATACTGCTGTCCTGATCTCTAATGTAAACTTTACTTATAATTCTCTCCAATCCTACAGTACTCCCAGAATTCTGTCATCAGGAAAATAAGAGGAGATATGATAGAAGTATACTAAATTATAAGGGATAAAGATAGAGTAAATACCTGAAAGCTTTTCCCCTCAGGTTGGATGAGACTAAAACTGGAAGTCATGGGTTTAGGATGAAAAGTGAAATATTTAAGTGGAAATCTGAAAGGGCACTTCTTGCTCAGAAGATGGTGCGATAAAAGCTCATTGATATGGCCTAGTTCATCTTAGGTAAAACCCTCTCCACCATTGAGCACATCTATATGAAGTATTGTCGTAGGAAAGCATAATCCAGTCATCTATCATCAGGGATTCCCACTACCCAGGAATGTTCCCTTCTTGCTGATGCCATCAGGAAGATTGTACAGGAGCCTCAGGTTCACACCACCAGGTTCAGAATAGTTATTACCCTCCCACTCAACTTCACTACATTACTGAAATATTTCCACAAATTATGGACTCTCTTTCAAGGACTCTTCATCTCATGTTCTCTATGTTTATTGCTTATTTATTTTTGATTATTATTTCTTTCTTTTTTTATTTGCTGTTTGGTGATTCGGTTTTCCCCCACAGTCCAAAGATGTACCAGTTGGTAAGTTAATTGATCATTGCAAATCGTCCTGTGATTAGGCTAGGGTTAAATTGGGAGTTGCTGGGCAATGTGACTTGGAAGGACCTATTATGCGGTGTACTTCAGTAAGTTGCTGGTGAACACAGCAGGCCAGGCAGCATCTCTAGGAAGAGGTACAGTCGACGTTTCAGGCCGAGACTCTTCATCCTGACGAAGGGTCTCGGCCTGAAACATCGACTGTACATCTTCCTAGAGATGCTGCCTGGCCTGCTGCATTCACCAGCAACTTTTAAGTGTGTTGCTTGAATTTCCACCATCTGCAGAATTCCTGTTGTTTGTACTTCAGTAAGTGTTGTCTTTTGCACACTGGTTGAAAGCCCAAGTTAGTGTAGTTTTTCATTGATTCTATTATGGTTATTATTCTGTTATGGATTTATTGAGTATGCCTGCAAGAAAATGAATCTCAGGGTTGTATATGGTGACATATATGTACTTTGATAATAAATTTACTTTGAACTTTGAACTTTGAGTGTGGAATGAGTTGTCAGAGGAAGTGGGAGATGTGAGTTCAGTTGTAACATTGAAGAGAAGTTTGGATGAGAGAGGTATGAAAGGCTTTTGTCTGTGAGCAGGTAGATGGAACTAGGCAGTAGACCGGGCTGGCATGGAGCCAATGGGCCAAAGAGTCACTTTCCTTTCCGTAGTGCTCTATGACTCTATAAGTCTTGGCCTCTTATCCCCATTCTTTTCACCTTGATATTTGTAGACATCTCCTCAGCAGCTGTTAAGTAGTCCTAACGACTGTGTAAGCCATAAAAACCTGGTCACATCTCATTCAAAATATACACCCTTTATCAGTGAGAAAAAAATAATAAATAGTTGATGTTTTCATCAATTCGCTGTTGGTACGAGCAGCAGAAAATAATTACAAACGTAGCTGCAACCCTTGCTTTTCTGCAATTGACACAATGTGTGCAGGCATTGACGTTTGAAATCCTGTGCCCTGTGGTGAGTACTAACAGCTATACTATCAATCCCATTGTAATCTGCAGGGCATAATACCAGTTGCAAGAAAGGACATAATTAATAAGCAGCTAGATGTGGAATCTATATACATTGAAATAAAGTTCAGTAAAGGGTAAATCAATCACAGAACTGTGAACATGAAATAGAAAGAAAATTATTTTCTGTTCTTTCACTTTTGAGATGTGGATTTTTTTGGTAAGACCAGCATATATTGTCCATTCCAAATAGCACTTTAGTTGGTGGTGTTACATAACCAGCAACAATGAATATCAATCGGGTCAGGTCATAAAAAAACAACCAAACATTTATTAAACACGGATAAACAATAAAAAACAAATGACAACCTTAACCAGAACTGCTATGCGACTGTTCAACAAATCACCACTCGGTACTGGTTCTTAAAGTGATAAATGCGAAATCAGTTCGTAAAGCGGTAAAGTCAAATACAGTTCTTGAAATGGTGAATTCAAAAGTCCAACAGATTTATACATTCAATTGAGAGAGACTTCTCTGGAGAAAGATTTCTTCATAGATGTGACTTTCCTGCTGGTTCTGTCCAAAGGATTCATGATGAAGGAAATAAATGGCTTAAAGCAACTGACCTTTCTTCTGGCGAGCAAATCCTGCATGAACTACCTTTCTCTTTTGGCAGGAGTTATCTTCGATGCAGGTCACTACTTCTTCAACAAAGACTCAATAAGGTCAATCCTTTGTTAAACTGCGGAACATTACCAACTTTTCTTAATCCTTCAGATCCTGTACTTCGATAAAGTCTTCATTCTCCAATACAACTGAAAAGATACATCAACAAATCTGGCAGAAATAGGTAAACTGCCAGTCCAGCACTATTGTACCTTACAATAGAATGTAAAACTCCGTTTTAAAAATGAAACTGCGTCATAAAGCAAATACGCAATGGAACGGAGGCTCGAACTAACGTTCTAGCTGGAAAACTGTGTCACCAGGGGTCTTCCCTTTATGCCCGTGGTGAACATGTCATTGTGTGACCTCACATCGGCGGGAAAGTTACATCAGGTGAACTCCAAAAGACCATTACATCATTCTCACAAGAAAGTCACACCTCCCTCCCAAAAAAAATTTTGGTCTCTTAAGGAACAAAATTTTAACAATTGACAATTTACACAAAAAAAATACAAAGGTATAAAATTAACAACAATATACACAGTATTATCTTTCAGCACTTTACAAAATAATATACAATAACAGTGTAACAAATGTTAAAATACCAATCCATAAAAAAATTTTTCATTGTACATTTAACATCTAGATAGACAATCAGCGATCACATTATCTTTACCTTTAATATGAGTGATCAAAATATTACACTCCTGTAACATTAAACTCTAATTTAATAATCTTCTATTTTTGTTTTTCCTCTTACTCAAAAACACTAACGGATTATGATCGGTATAAACTGTGAGTTGTTTACAAGTAGTACTAACATACACTTCAAAATGTTGTAAAGCCAAAACAATGGATAATAATCCCTTTTATATTGTTGAATAACTTCTTTGATGGGCATTAAATTTCTTAGAAAAATAAGCTAGCAGATGATCAACTTCATCACCATCATCTCTTTGAAGTAACACTGTTCCTGCAGCTTCATCACTAGCATCTACAGCTAACGAAAATGGTTTTTTAAAGTCAGGAGATTTGAGTACAGGTTGACTACATATTATAGTTTTCAATTTATCAAATGCTTCCTGACAAGACTCTGTCCAAACAAACTTTTTATTTTTCTTCAAGAGATTAGTTAATTGAAGAGCAACATTCGCAAAAGTCTTACAAAATTTTCTGTAATATCCTACCATACCCAAGAATCTTCTGAGAGTTTTCTTATCAGTTGGAGTGGATACTTCTAAAATTGCCTGTACTTTTGTTTGAACAGGAGCTAATTTTCCTTGACCCACAACATTACCAAGGTAAGTCACTGTGGCATGACAAATTCACTTTTAGCGAAGTTAATAGTTAAGTTAGCTTTTGAAAGGCTCTCAAATAGTTTCTCTACCGCAGTAATATATGCTTTCCACGTATTATTTCCTGTAACTAAACCATCAATATAGGCATCTGCATCTTGTAATCCATGAATCACACTATTAATCATCCTCTGGAAAGTAACTGGTGCATTCTTCATCCCAAATGGAAGAACATTATATTCATAAATCCCAGATGGGGTTACAAATGGTCCGGTCATGCATGCAGCCTGGTACAGCCG
Organism: Mobula hypostoma; assembly: GCF_963921235.1. Classification (NCBI taxonomy): domain Eukaryota; kingdom Metazoa; phylum Chordata; class Chondrichthyes; order Myliobatiformes; family Myliobatidae; genus Mobula; species Mobula hypostoma. The sequence goes on along the minus strand of NC_086118.1, from coordinate 19,230,525 downwards.
TTCCGATCTATTCTTACTTTCTTCTTCTTACTTTTTAATTTATGTTTTTTTTGTATTTTTTTTCTCACGGTAACACGACGAAGATGCACTCTCTCTAACATGCTGGTAGAGAGAATTTTATTTGGGTTTTCTTTAGCGCTGGAAATGGTTACATCCCGACACGCGGGACAGAAGCAAGGTTGTATTGAGTATTCCACGGACCAGCAAATACCGGCCGGTTTAGCGAACAGAGCGGAGGGCACCCCCGCTGAAATCTGGAGGAGAACACACAGAGGGGGATCACAAAGCCGAGGAAAGAGGACCGGGTCGAGACAACAGAGACTTTTGGAGAAGAGGAGTTCAGTGGGTAATACCGTTCCGGCTGACCGGAAGTGCACTGAGAGTGGTAAACGTAAAGGAGTTGGGTGCTTACTGATCTGGTTTACAACGGATGGTGCAATCCGGGGCATATTACGATCAAGAAATGTGTTTGCAGACTAGATATTGAACTTTTTACTGTTGGACTTCGGCCACATTCCACCGTGATACAACACTTGGTGGCACGGAAGGTCGTTCCTGCCTGTGGCCATTGAACGTGCAGCTCCTCCCTTGGAAGGTCAGACACTCTGAGCCAATAGACTGGTCCTGGACTTACTTTCCATCTGGCATAGTTTGCATTTTGTTGTTTGATTGTTGGGGGGTTTTGTATTGCTATATTTATGCTCGATTCTTGGTTGGTGCGGCTGTAACGAAACCAAATTTCCCTCGGGATTAATAAAGTGTATCTATTTATCTATCTATCTATCTAAATGCAGAAACCTCTCTACCTCTATCCATCAATGGAACACACCAATAACCTTTCAACAAATCAATCTTTGTAAGGAACTCGGCTTGTCCAACTTTATCCACACAATTATCTACCCTAGGGGTTGGATATGCATCAGTTTTTGTCACAGCATTCACCTTCCTGTAATCTGTACAAAACCTAATACTATTGTCTGGCTTAGGCACCATAACACACAGTGAACTCCAATTCAAATTAGAATGTCTAATAATGTCATTCTCTAACATATACTTAATTTCTTTTTTGGCAAGTTCACGTTTTCCCCTGTTCATTTGATATGGATGTTGTTTTAGAGGTTTTGCATCTCTAACATCTCCATCATGTGTAGCTATGGTAGTTCTTCTAGGAACGTCTGGAAATAAATCTCTATATTTAAAAATTAATTGTTTCATCTGCTCTCTCTACTCTGGCTGTAAATGAGCTAATTTTTCATCAATATTTTTTAGAATTTTTGAGTTTGGTAACCTAGCAGAAATAATGTTGGGTTTAAAATTAGTTTCAGATGAATCATCCATTAAGTTTTTAGAAAGATCAGACTCTTTATTGATCACAACATTCATAGTAGCAGCTTCTCTCTCATAATACAGTTTTATCATATTTATATGACACAGCTGTGTTGGCTTTCTTCGATCTGGGGTTTTTAATCAGATAATCCGTATCATTTACTTTAGATTTAATCTCATAAGGACCATGAAACTTAGCTTGTAATGGGTTCGTTTGCACCAGGAAAAGAACCAGCACCTCATCTCCAGGCTTAAATAACCTCTTTCTAGCTTCCTTATCATATAAAGTCTTCAACTTCTGTTGAGCCAATTTTAAATTTTCCTTTGCCAAGCTACAAGCTTTCTATAATATTTATTTAAATTTTAAAACATAATCTAGCAAATTAGTGTGTACTTCTTTATTAATCCACTGTTCCTTCAACAAAGCCAAAGGTCCTTGAACTCTATGCCCAAACACAAGTTCAAAAGGACTAAAATCTAATGATTCCTGCACTGTCTCTCTTACTGCAAAAAGTAGTAAATGTATACCTTCATCCCCAGTCCTTTTCATTTTCCCCACAATACATCCTAATCATAGTTTTTAATGTCGAATGGAATGTCTCCAAGGCTCCTTGTGATTCTGGATGATATGCAGATGAGGTACTCTGTTTTGCTCCCAGTTTATAAACTATCTGCTGAAACAATCCAGACATAAAATTACTACCTTGATCCAATTGTATTTCCTTAGGCAACCTAAAATAAGTAAAGAATTTTATAAGAGCCTTCATCACAGTTTTGGCTGTTATATTCCTAAGAGATATTGCCTCTGGAAACCTAGACTCTGTGCACATAATAGTTAACAAATATTGATGTCCAGTTTTAGTTTTTGGCAAAGGACCTACACAATCTACAATGATTTTTGAGAACAGCTCACCAAATGCTGGAACTGGTTGCAGTGGGGCCACTGGAGTAACTTGATTAGGTTTACCCAGAATTTCACACATATGACACGTTCTGCAAAATGTCGCTACATCTTTTCTTAAACTAGGCCAGTAAAAAATTTTTTGAAACTTTGTTCATAGTTTTCTTTACACCTAAATGGCCACCCAAAGGAATACTATGAACCATAGTTAAAATCTCATTTCGATAAACTTTAGGAACTACTACCTGGTGATTAACTTCCCATTCCTCACTAGCAGGAATTGTAGGCGATCTCTACTTTCTGATTAATACTCCCTTTTCAAAATAATATCCAACTGCCAACTTCTTAAACAACAGGAATTCTGCAGATGCTGGAAATTCAAGCAACACACATCAAAGTTGCTGGTGAACGCAGCAGGCCAAGCAGCATCTGTAGGAAGAGGCACAGTCGACGTTTCAGGCCGAGACCCTTCGTCAGGACTAACTGAAGGAAGAGTGAGTAAGGGATTTGAAAGCTGGAGGGGGAGGGGGAGATGCAAAATGATAGGAGAAGACAGGAGGGGGAGGGATGGAGCCGAGAGCTGGACAGGTGATAGGCAAAAGGGGATACGAGAGGATCATGGGACAGGAGGTCTGGGAAGAAAGACGGGGGGGGGTGACCCAGAGGATGGGCAAGAGGTATATTCAGAGGGACAGAGGGAGAAAAAGGAGAGTGAGAGAAAGAATGTGTGCATAAAAATGAGTAACAGATGGGGTACGAAGGGGAGGTGGGGCCTAGCGGATGTTAGAGAAGTCAATGTTCATGCCATCAGGTTGGAGGCTACCCAGACGGAATATAAGGTGTTGTTCCTCCAACCTGAGTGTGGCTTCATCTTTACAGTAGAGGAGGCCGTGGATAGACATGTCAGAATGGGAATGGGATGTGGAATTAAAATGTGTGGCCACTGGGAGATCCTGCTTTCTCTGGCGGACAGAGCGTAGATGTTCAGCAAAGCGGTCTCCCAGTCTGCGTCGGGTCTCACCAATATATAAAAGGCCACATCGAGAGCACCGGACGCAGTATATCACCCCAGTCGACTCACAGGTGAAGGGATGCCTCACCTGGAAGGACTGTTTGGGGCCCTGAATGGTGGTAAGGGAGGAAGTGTAAGAGCATGTGTAGCACTTGTTCCGCTTACACGGATAAGTGCCAGGAGGGAGATCAGTGGGGAGGGATGGGGGGGACGAATGGACAAGGGAGTTGTGTAGGGAGCGATCCCTCCAACATATTATTCTCCGTAACTTCCGCCACCTCCAACGGGATCCCACCACTAAGCACATCTTTCCCTCCCCCCCTCTCTCTGCATTCCGCAGGGATCGCTCCCTACACAACTCCCTTGTCCATTCGTCCCCCCCATCCCTCCCCACTGATCTCCCTCCTGGCACTTATCCATGTAAGCGGAACAAGTGCTACACATGCCCTTACACTTCCTCCCTTACCACCATTCAGGGCCCCAAACAGTCCTTCCAGGTGAGGCATCACTTCACCTGTGAGTCGACTGGGGTGATATACTGCGTCCGGTGCTCTTGATGTGGCCTTTTATATATTGGTGAGACCCGACGCAGACTAGGAGACCGCTTTGCTGAACATCTACGCTCTGTCTGCCAGAGAAAGCAGGATCTCCCAGTGGCCACACATTTTAATTCCACATCCCATTCCCATTCTGACATGTCTATCCATGGCCTCCTCTACTGTAAAGATGAAGCCACACTCAGGTTGGAGGAACAACACCTTATATTCCGTCTGGGTAGCCTCCAACCTGATGGCATGAACATTGACTTCTCTAACTTCCGCTAGGCCCCACCTCCCCTTCGTACCCCATCTGTTACTCATTTTTATGCACACATTCTTTCTCTCACTCTCCTTTTTCTCCCTCTGTCCCTCTGAATATACCTCTTGCCCATCCTCTGGGTCACCCCCCCCCGTCTTTCTTCCCGGACCTCCTGTCCCATGATCCTCTCGTATCCCCTTTTGCCTATCACCTGTCCAGCTCTCGGCTCTATCCCTCCCCCTCCTGTCTTCTCCTATCATTTTGCATCTCCCCCTCCCCCTCCAGCTTTCAAATCCCTTACTCACTCTTCCTTCAGTTAGTCCTGACGAAGGGTCTCGGCCTGAAACGTCGACTGCGCCTCTTCCTATAGATGCTGCTTGGCCTGCTGCGTTCACCAGCAACTTTGATGTATGTTGCCAACTTCTTAATTTCACTATCTGGAAGAGTTTGCTCCTTTAATTTAACTATCTCAGGATCTCTACCCTGCTCTGCTATCATCTCCTTCTGAGATAAAGACAAATCTTCATGGTCAGACTTACTACTAAAATCCTGATCAAATAATGTAGGTAAGAAAATTTCTGACACATCCTCAAAATTTGCATCCCAAGTTGAACAGTCACGGGTAACAACCTCATCCTGTACATCAGTCTTTTTAGCCATAGCTCTTGTTACAACACAGGAAGAACCTGTGTTAGAATCCCTCTGTGGTTCCTCAGAATTAGGATTTATTGCCATATGCACTTCAGGAAAAACTTGTCCACCTGCTAAGTCATTCCCTAACAAAAGAGAAACATCATGCACAGGTAAACTGGATTGTAGTCCTACTTTAACAACCCCTGTAACTAATCCTGACCTTAAATTTACTCTATGTAAATGTACTGGCATAAGGGTTCTCCCAACTCTGCTTATATAGTTCATATCACCAATGTCAGACTCATCACTAAACTTTAGCACACTGTCTAATATTAGTGATTGAGAAGCTCCAGTATATCTCAGTATACATATTGGTACAGGATTGGATCCCTCTTTCAAGGATACATACCCCTCGGTTATAAAATGTTCATATCCCCTCTTAAATTGGTCAGAATCTGACAAAACTTCATTAGTATTTATCAAACTCTGTGAATTTACAGGTGTATTAATATGCTGCACACAAGCATTTGGGACTGCTTCCTTCTCTTTCTTTTTCAATTGAAAACAGTTAGCTATTATATGTCCAGGTTTCTTACAGTAATTACAAATAATACCAAAATGTCTTTCTTTCACATATCTTCCTTCATCCTTACCTTTCTCACTAACTTCAGACTTAATTTCTGGTTTACCTTGACTCTCTGTGCTATTTTCCCTTTTAAAAGTTCTCCCTGGAGAAAATGTATTCTTATGAATTAAAGCATACTCATCAGCTAGTTTAGCAATCTCCTGCAATGTAGCAGTATCCCTTTCATTTAAGTATGTTCTCACTCCAACAGGAGTACTTCTTTTAAATTCCTCCAGTAAAATCAACTCTTTTAATTTATTATACTCCCCATTCACATTTTTAGAGGAAACCCATCTCTCAAAACACACAGATTTCTCATAGGTAAATTCCGCATAAGTTTTTTCCACAATTTTCTTCAAATTTCTGAATCTTCTCTATACGCTTCCGGAACCAGCTCGTATGCCTTTAATATATGCTGTTTAACAATATCATAATTCAGTGCTTGCTCAGCATTTAAAGTTGTATAAACTTGTGCCTTGCCTTTAATTACACTTTGTAACATCACTGGCCATTGCTCTTTCAGCCACACTAAACTCAGAGCAATAGTTTCGAAGTGCTGGAAATATTTGTCCACTTCAGCTTCATTAAATGGAGGAGCCAAAATGACCTCACGACCAGCAATAAACTGTTTGTCAGAACCAGAAGACTGATTTCCCTTCCTTAATTTCTCCATCTCTAGCTCAAATTTCCTCTGGTTTTTAGCTTCTCTTTCTTTAAATTCCCTAAGTTTACTTTCCTCTCTTTCTTCAAATTCCCTTTTTTTATTTGCCTTTCTTTCGGCCATTTCTGCTTTAAATCATTCAAATTTTATCTGTTCAAGATGTAACTGCATTTCCAGATTACTCATTGGAAACCTATCTAACACCTCATCATCAAACTTTTCCAAACTTATATAATGCTCAGTGATTTTTCTTTGAATTAAAGCCTTTGTTGTACCCTTCGGAATTCCTTTAATATCCAACCTCCTAACAATCTCCGATACAACAGGTTTTCTTGCATTCGCTAAAAACAGGTCAGGCAAATCCATAAAGTTGTCAATATTCATTGCAGTCGAATACCACTCACACACCAATCAAACTAAAAAAAAAATTGGGTATTTCCCTTTTCCAAATCAGAATGGCAATTAAACAAGCTAAAAAATTTGGAACAAAATCTGGACGAGCCCCGACAATTTATGTTACGTAACCAGCAACAATAAACATCAATCTGGTCAGGTTATATAAAAGCATCCAAACATTCATGAAACACGGATAAACAATAAAAAAAAATGACAACCTTAACTGGAAGTTAACAGCTATGCGGCTGTTCAACAAATCGCCACTCGGTACTGGTTCTTAAAGCGATAAATGCAAAATCAGTTCTTAAAGTGGTAAAATCAACTACAGTTCTTAAGATGGTGAATTCGAAAGTCCAACAGATTTATACATTCAATTGGGAGAGACTTCTCTGGAGAAAGATTTCTTCATAGACGCGACTTTCCTGCTGTTTCTGTCCAAAGGATTCACAGTGAAGGAAATAAATGGCTTAGAACAACTGACCTTCCTTCTGGTGAGCAAATTCCGCATGAACTACCTTTCTCTTTTGGCAGGAGTTATCCTCAATGCAGGTCGTTACTTCTTCAACGAAGACTCAATAAGGTCAATCCTTTGTTAAACTTCCGAACATTACCAACTTTTCTTAATCCTTCAGATCCTGTACCTCGATAAAGTCTTCACTCTCCAATACTACTGAAAAGGTACATCAACAAATCTGGCAGAAATGGGTAAACTGCCAGTCCCGCACTATTGTACCTTACAATAGAACGTACAACTCCATTTTAAAAATGAAACTGCGTCATAAAGCGAATAAGCAACGGAACAGAGTCTCGAACTAATGTTCAAACTAGAAAACTAACTGCGTCATCAGGGGTCTTCCCTTTTATACCCATGGTGTGCATCTCATCATGTGACCTCGCATTGGCAGGAAAATTACATCAGGTGACCTCCAAAAGACCATTACATCATTCTCACAAGAAAGTCACAAGGTCTCCTTGAGGTATGTAACACTGGTGATGGAAAGATGTCTTCAATCCATTTTATATTCTTGATGATGAAAATATACCCATAGTGTTTTAGTTTGTGTGTTCCAGAGTCTTGGCTCAATGAATTGGCAGTATATTTCTAAACCCATATGTTGCCTTCAAGATGTTAGACTTGGAAAAAGTCGGCTGACTTTGTCTTTCCACAATGTAAGGCGTATGCGTCTGACAGATGATAAGAAATGACTTTTAGTTTCATAGAACACTACAGCACAGAAAGCGCTCTTTAGACTATCCAGTCCATGCTGAACTGTTATTTTACATAGTCCCATTGACCTGCCCCTAGGCCATAGCCCTCCATACCCCTCTCAACCATGTACCTATCCAAATTTCTCTTAAATGTTGAAATTGAAGCTGCATCCATCACTTCAATTGGCAGCTCATTCCACACTCTCAACGTACTCTGAGTGAATAAGTTCCCTCTCATGGTCCCCTTCAATGTTGCACCTTTCACCCTTAACCCATGATCTCCAGTTCTAGTCTCATCCAACCTCAATGAAAAAAGCCTGTTTGTATTTACCTCATCTTCACCCCTCTTAATTGTGTATACCTCCATCAAATCTCCCTTCATTCTCCTACATTTTAAGGAATAAAATCCTAACCTATTCTACTTTTCCTAATAACTCAGGTCCACAAGTCCTGGCAACAGTCTGATAAATTTTCTCTGTACTCTTCCAATCTTATTGATTCTTTTGTGTAGGTTAGTGACCAAAACTGGACTCAATACTCCAAATTAGGCCTCATCAACATCTTATACAACCTCAACATAACATCCCAACTCCTGTACTTTGATTTATGAAAGCCAATATCCTAAAAGCACACCTTACGACCCTATCTGCCTCTGACACCACTTTCAAGGAATTATGAGTACGGATTCCAAGGGTCTTGGCCTGAAATGTTGACTGTACTCTTTTCCAAAGATGCTGCTGGGCCTGCTGAGTTCCTTCAGCATTTTATGTGCATTGCTTGGATTTCTAGCATCTGCAGATTTTCTCTTGTTTCCCTCTGTTCTACCATATTCTGCTGTGCCTTACCACTCATAGTGTAAGCCTTACCCTTGTTGGTCCTCCCAAAGTGCAACACCTCACAATTGTCTGTATTAAGTTCCCTCTGCCATTTTTTAGCCCATTTCTCCAGCTGGTCCAGATCACACTGTAAACTTTGATAGCCTTCCTTGCTATCCTTACAACCCCAATTGTTGCTGTCATCCATAAATTTTCTGACCCAATTTACTATGTTATCATCCAGACCATTAATATAGATGATAAACAGAAATGGACCCAGCACTGATTCTTGTAGCACACCACTAGTCACAGACTTCCATTCTGAGAGGCAAACATCTATTATCATCCTGTGGTTTCTTCCATGTAGCCAATATATCTCACTCTGAGGGCCAAGCGACTGAAACTTCTTGACTAACCTCTTATTCAGGACTTTGACAAAGGCCTTGCTAAAGTCCACGTAGACAACATCCGCCGACTTTCCTTCATCAAGTTTTCTGGTAACCTCCTCAGAAATCTCTATAAGATTAGTTAGACACAAGCTGTCACACACAAAGCCTTGATGATATTCCTTAATCAATCACTGTCTATCCAAATGCTTGTATATCTAACACTCCAAACGCGGCCCGAAACATCCACCGATCTTTTCCACAGATGCTGCCCGACCTGCTGAGTTCCTCCAGTGTGTTGTGAGTGTTGCTTTGACCCCAGCATGTGCAGATTATTTTGTGCTTGTATATCTGATCCTTTAGAATACCTTCCAATAACTTACCCAAAACTGACGTCAAGCTCACCAGCCTATAATTTCTTGGTTTATTCCAAGAGCCTTTCTTAAAAAACAGAAAAACATCAGCTATCCTCCAATCCTCCGGCAATTCACCCATGGCTAAAGATATTTTAAACACCTCCGCTAGCGCCCTTGCAATTTCTATGCTAGCCTTTCACAAGATCTGAGAAGCCTCTTGCCTGGACGTGGAGATTTATCTACCTTAATTTGCCTCAAGGCAAAAGTACCTTCTCCTCCCATTATCTATATATAGTCCATGAACTCAATGCTGTTTTGCCTCACTTCTACAGTCTCCCAAGGCACAGATACAAAATTTAATTTCAGATCTTTCCCATCCCTTTCGGCTCCATGCATTGATGACTACTCTGATCTTCAAAAGGACCAATTTTGACCCTTGCTATTCTTTTTCTTTTAATATATCTGTCATGATCCGGTCCCTGAAATCCGCATTCCAGTTCACAGTCCAGTCTATGTTCCTTATTCCAGGTTTTCCGGTTTTCCCCAGTTTCAGCTGAGACAGCTGATTCTCGTTTGGGCTGGCTTTGTAAATAGCTTCAGGATTCAGACTCTGACTGCTGGATTGTTCCTGTCCATACCCCCGTCTGAATCCCTTCTGTTCCCCTGCCTTCTGTTGCCTCGCCTCGACTTGTCTGAAGCCTTGCCTCCCCTGAAGCCCTGCCTGCACCACTGTCTAGTTCAATCGCCGGAGCAAGATAAGGAACTGTCTATTGTTGTTTTGAACTGTCTCTGTATCCCCGCCTTCACTAGGTAGGTCTGGCTGTTTACCACTACCTAGTGTTGAGAACCGTCTGTATCCATGCTTTCGCTAGGTAGGTCCAGCCATTTGCTGCTACCTGGTGTTGGGAACTGTCTTTGTCCATGTCTTCGCTAGGTAGGTCCAGATGTCTGCCGCTACCTTGAGTTAGGAACTGTCTCGTCGTATTCTGCATTCTGTGTAATGAGTCCCGGCCCTACGTCTTGTTTCCAAGGAGGGGTCCCGGCTCTGTGTTCCATGTTCCTGTCTCTCCCTTGACCAAGGCTCTGCATTCCTGTCTCTCCCTCGACCAAGGCTCTGTGTTCCTGTCTCCCCCTCGACCTAACCAAGGCTTCGGGGTCTTGTCCAGTCCTAGCCATGATCCGAGAACCTTGTCCTGTCCAAGCCATGGCTCTGTGTTCTCGTCTTGTCCATGTGTCTCGCCCAGCCCAGGAGTACCTTGCCCAGCCTGGTGCTGGGGTTCCCTCATCCTGTGCTGGGGTTCCCTTATCCCGTCCAGGAGTTTGATGTCCAGTCCTGTTGCCTCTCCTCATCCTGTAGCCACGTCTTGTCCTCACCTAGCTCTGGAGTCCGAGCCCGAGTCAAGTCCCAGGTTCTGGGTCCTTGCCCAGTCTCTTGCTCGGAGTCCAAACCCAAGCCTCGAAGTAATCTCATGCCTCGAGGAATCCAAGCCTCATCATGTCTTTGCCTAGATCTGGGGTCCGAGCCCGAGTCAGTACCCAGGTTTCGGGTCCTTGTCCAGTCTCTGGCTTGGAGTCCAAGCCCAGGCTCCTAGTTCCAAGTTCCATGTCCTGGTTCCGTTAGCCTAGTCAAGTCCTAGCCCAGGCCCTGTGTCATGTCTAGTGTCCTTTCTTCCTCTCTCCCCTTGTTTCCTTGTCACGTCTAGTCCTGTTCCTTGTACTTCAGTGTCTGTGCCTCGCTTTTGGGTCTGCCACTCCCAGTGCACATTATGACAATATCTGTAGAATCCCTTGGGTTTCTCCTTCACCTTGTCTGCTAGTGCAACCTCATGTCTTCTTTTAGCCCTCCTGATTTCCTTCTTCAGTGTTGTATTTCTTACACTCCTCAAGTACCTCATTTGTTCCTACCTGCCTATACCTGTAATACTCCTTCTTCTTAATTAGGGCCTCAATATCTCTCAAAATGAACGTTTCCTAAACCTGTTATCATTGCCTTTGATTCTAACAGGCACATACAAGCTTTGTTCTCTCAAAATCACACTTTTGAAGGCTTCCCACTTGCCGAGTACACCTTTGCCAGAAAACATCCTGCCCCAAATCACACCGATACCATCAAAATTGGCTTATTTCCAACTTAGAAACTCAACTCGCAGACCAGACCTATCTTTTTTTCATATTTACTTTGAAACTAATGTCATTGTGATCACCAGATGCAAAGTGATCTCCTACATAACCTTCTGTCACCTGCCCTGTCTCATTCCTTAATAGGAGAACAGGAATTGCACACTCTCACGTTGGGACTTCTAAGTACTGATTAAAAAAAAACTTTCCTGAACACATTTGACAAGCTCTATCCCATCTAGTCTTTTTATAGTATGGTAGTTTCAGTTAATTGTAGAAAGTTAAAATTATCTGCTATAACAATCTTACGTTTCTTGCAACAGCCTGTAATCTCTCTACAAATTTGTTCCTCTAAATCCAACTCACTACTGTGTTAGCTCTATGCAATTTGTTGATGATCAACATTTCAGCCATGCTGCTTTGGTGCCAGAAACTGAATGTTTAAGGTAGGGGGTCAGAGGCTCAGGGATTTATGGTTCTTGTTTTTTTTTTGTCGGAGACAAGTACATAAAAATGTTTAAAACACAGAACTGTAATCCTAGGGGATTTCACCTACTCATACATAAAGGGTAGAGATATAATGTTGTGTGAAAGCCCTTCCTAAGCCAGGATTTAAGCAGTATGACCAGAAAAGAACCAGAGCAACCAAGAATAGGAAGCACAGTAGAATACTTAGGGATTAATAATGTCAATATGATATAGCTTAAGATAATGTTCATAGTGATAAAGCATTAAGATCTATGCAATTGATAGGAAGAAAGAGCCAATATGAGGGAAAGATTGCAAGGCTAAAGTGGAAAAAAATCCAAACAAAAGGACATAACACCAATGTGAAAATATGAAAGAAGGGATTGAAAGAGATAAGGAGAAAACATATCTATAAGCAATGAAACAACACTGCTGCGAATGAAATGCATTTGTTAAATAAATTGGTAAGACAAGCTTGAATCTATAAAAAAATCCACATGTCACAGAGTCACAGCAAAGAAACACAACCTGTGGTGTCCAGGTCGACCATTGGCTTTAAACTAATTCTATGTTAACTATCCTATTTGATTCTCCTAACTGTTTGTCAACTTCATTCAGGTTCTACCTCTCACCAACACTGAAGAAAATTTATCATGCACAATTTATCTCCCCACCCATGTGGGAGTGGGAAGAAAGAAGATCACTTGGAACGTTTCATCCTCCATTATCGTCATCACCTCCTGAACGTCTTGTTTCTTCTCCTGAGTGCTCTGAAGGGACTCTTCCATTCATGGCACTCTAGTCCTGTACTGAAACACTTGAGTGCCTCCAGAACCCTCCCTTACATGTGCAGGAGTTATGCACCTACATTTTTATTGATCTCTACCAAACTTTTCTTATTTATCTCATATTTTTCTTAATGTCAGGTTCTTGAGAACTCTGCGACTTTGTCCATTGTGTTGTGAAAAGCAGGAGTGATTCAATGATCAAAGGAATGTTGATGCAGCAACTAATGGCAAGATTAAATAACTAAGGTTGGATCTAATGGAGAAAGATTGGAGGATTGCTTATCATGACAACTAAGAGCTACTTCCTTCACACTGTTAGAAATCCAACCTAAAAAGCAGCGGGGGACTGTCAGGATATCTCAGGAAGAAATAACAACGATGGCTGAGAAAATGAAGAAAACAACACATTTAATGTGAGACCAACCTTCATCCTTCATCGTGTCCATCCACAGAAGTTTGGTGGGACCCTCAGTAGAAAGCTGCTGAGTTATAGTGGGAATTTGGATATATTTTGAAAATTTGTATAATTAATAAGCATTTTCTCCCAAGTAAGCTATTCTATTGTTTCTAATTTTAGTATTCAGGGGATTAAACTTTAGCCGTGTAGAAACTGGTGAGAGTGCTCCTCGGTGATTTTCCCTGCTCACTTTAACTCTTTCGACTGAATGCATAAATATACTGCTTAGTAAATAAAGAATCAAAACTGAAGTGACATGCTGTTTGCTGATACTGCAGCAGTTGTGACCCACACACCGCAGCACCTCCCGAGCTTGATGGATTGCTTCTCCCAGGCCTGCAAGGAATTTGTTCCATAAGCCTGAAAAAGACAAATTGGATGTTGTTCGACACTTCACGTACCTGGGGTCCATCAGCAATGACAACCTCTCCTTGGATGCAGAAATCGGCAAGCGCATCAGGAAGGCTGCAACCATTCTTACTTGGCTCATCACGCAACGCTGGGATGACTGTGTACAATGCGTCTGTCACCAGCACACTGCTGGTACGGCAGCAAGGCCTTGCCAATAAGCAGGAGACAAGGCTCAACACCATCAGTACCTTTGTCGCATCTTGGGCATCTCCTAGAGAGAGAGAGAGTATTCAATGCTGAGGTTCTTTCTCATTCTGGCCTCCTTAACATGTACACCCCGCTCAGGCAGCAGAGGCTGCACCGTCTAGGCCACATCTGCTGCAAGCAGGATGGTTGCATCCCAAAAGACATCCTCCATGGTAAGCTGGCTTCAGGTAAGAGAACCGCTGGCCACTCACAGCTGCACAACAAGGTTGTCTGCATGTGGGACGTGGAAGCACTAGACATCATCACTGAGTCCTGGAAGGAGCTTGCAGATAGCGGCACAGATGGAGAAGCATCCTGAAACATCACCTTAAGTCAGGTGAAGAAAATTCCGGAGCACAGCAGAAGACAAATGGGCTCATAGCAAGGAACGCTGCCTCACCAGCAGAGCTGAGGCCACTTACAGATGTGAGCTTTGCAAGAGAGTCTGCCACTCTCATATTGGTCTCAGCAGCCACAGGTGGCACTGCACCAACAGCGTAGATAGCTCGGGCACAACCATGACCAACGGAGGATCTCACAATAAAATAATGAGCCAACAAGAGAAAACCTGCTGATGCTGGAAATCGAAAGCAACACACACAAAATGCTGGAGAAACTCAGCAGGCCAGGCAGCATGCGTGGAAAAGAGTACAGTCGACATTTCAGGCCCTTCAAATAACTCACAGGGAATTAGACTGACCTGCTGGCGAATAGAATAGAATACTAAGTTCATTTATCACTGAAGGGATCAATAAAGATTGGTTGGGCCAATCCTTGGTAAATCGTAACACTGCATATCATTTCAGGGGATTTTTGAAGTGTTGAATCCAGAACATACCTGCAGTAACATACATAAAGAAAACAGCAAATGTAGTAGGTCCATTAAAATTATTATGTCCTTTTGCTGGGTCTACTCCAAAACGCAGGTTTAATACCCATAGTCTTTCATAATTATCTCCTCCAACTCTCCTGAATATTCAAGTTCAAGTTTAATTGTCATTAAACTGATCAGATTATCCAGCTAAATGAAACTTTGTTCCTCCAGGGTCAAAGTTCAAAACACAGTACATATTGTCACACACAGCACATAGCACACATAGTTACAATATCACATACAGACACAAAATAATGTGAGCAAAAGTCTTTGAGTGACCTGGCCTGGAGTTTGGTGGTACATGGGATGTTTTCCTGGAGGCAAGGTTCTCCAAGAGCAAGCATGCAGGAGTTCCTCATCTTGCGCTGGGTCAGCCTCAAAGGCAATCCAGCTGCCTTCCGGGGAACGAGCACTGGAGAGCAGCAGAGACAGGAGAGCTGCCCTACAGAGGCCAGCCCCCAAGCCAGCACAGATTCTTGCACACCCGCCGTGCCTCTGTTCTCTCCCACGCCACCTCTGGCACCTCCTTCCCTGGCAATGCCGCAATGCCAGTATGAGGGCCCGGTCTGCGCAGCAAACCGAATCCATGGATCTTCTCTTCCATCGGTCACACCAATGAACAAATGAACTGGATATACGGGAACCACACTGGATCTCCGAACTCTGTCATATTTAACCTAAGCATAAGTTAGCTGTATAATTTATTTACTTAGGCTACATATGCTAGTCTCATTTATGCCTCTGTATTATGGATTTGGATCTATTGCACATGATCTTCAATAATTAAGAAAATCAATGCTAGTTACTGCAACCTCTGCTTGCATATTCCATCCTTTGAAAAAGTATGGGCAGAACAAATGACACATTCAGGAATATGAAACGTGGAAGTTAGAAAGCGGTGATGTTTTTATACTTATAAAATTCTATTTGTGCTTTAGGAAATGTCTTTAGGTCATTCATAATTAGATGAATCATCATTTCCAATTTATTCATTTGCATCAAAACTTACAATTCAGAATACCAAACATGTGCAGTATGAATCATTAAGAATCGTATTCAAGAGCTTTATTTGCAAACTTTACAGGACCAGATTAAATTAATTCTTCTTTGCATTTTATTTGAAAGCCATTCAATTTAACATTGGTGATTCAAAGTGAGATTGAACTAATAACTCTAGGTGCGTCCAATTTCAACCAGAATGTGTGAACTTTGGAATCTATGTGAAATACCAATGGCAGCTTTAATGTATCTCTGTGTTGTCCAATGGTCAGATGTAAAAATGAATGTCCTTCAAATGAAGGAATCTCAAAATACTGCTTTTGGACACCAAAGGAAACTAAGGCCAAGCCTTAAAACTTTTGCTGGGATGTCTTCCATTCATTCAATTTGACTTAAACTGAAAAATCTCATTTCATAAGAAAAATGAAAAGAACTAGATGTTTCTAGTTGAATGTATTAATCTGTCCAGTTCCATTTTCTGTCACCGATAGTACATTTAATTATTTTATGCGATTTCGAGGAAAGAATCATTCCTGTAGTAAGGATGTATTGCTTCACTACCTGTGTTTCATAGCAACACACATCAAAGTTGCTGGTGAACGCTGCAGGCCAGGCAGCATCTCCAGGAATAGGTACAGTCGACGTTTCGGGCCTAGACCCTTCGTCAGTCCTGACATAGAGTCTCGGCCCGAAATGTACACTGTACCTATTCCTGGAGATGCTGCCTGGCCTGCTGCGTTCACCAGCAACTTTGATGTGTGTTGCTTGAATTTCCAGCGTCTGCAGAGTTCCTTGTGTTTACCTGTGTTTCATAATTGTGTTGCAACATTAAAATGTACATTTTCTATTTTAATTGACCATGATTGGCCATGAGTCTATATGAAAGGAAACATTTCAAAGTATCATAGGAAGAGTAGCAGAGCAAAACAAATTAGAGGAACTCTCTCTGCTGTATGGATGCAATGTTTTATTGGGTTGATAAGGAAGAAAAAGCTGGGAGCATAGATCGCAGAAGATGTTGTACAAGTGCTTCTCCAGATGGTAGATGGAATGGTGTGGGGAATAATGGGAAAAAAGGAGAGCCATAGGGAGAGACATAGACAGTTTAGGAGTGTGCTACCAGAGAATGCAAGATATATCACCGCTTACCAGCTAGTGCCAGACTTGCTGTGCTACTTAATACTGCACCCAGTTGTGTGGATCGGAATGTGTTCTTGCACTTTCTCAGTTAAAACTATGAGGCAGAACCTACACTCATTCAAAATCCTTAGGACATCCTGAAACACATCATAGCCCAGGAAGCATTTCTGAAATGTAGGCAATGTTATAAACAAATGCAGCAACAAAATTGGTTACCACAGTATGTCACAAACAACAGTCAGACAATAATCTGATCACTTACTTCAGTGGTGTCAACTCAGGGATAAATACTGGCCTGGGTCAAATTCAAATTAACATGTTGATTGATATGTCTGCCTGAGAAGGAAGGCTCAGATTATTGGTGGATATGCACATTTTATGATGTACAATGTCTGAGTCAATGAATGAGGTGTCAGGTGCATTCAAAGCAGACTGAGAACTATTAAACACAATAATTAAGGATTTTTAAAAAAATTACGACTAGTTTAGCCAGGTTATCAACAAATAATACCAAATTTATAGAAATAACAGTTAGTACTTATCTTGTGTGTAACTTGACAGTGTGCAAGTTTCAAAATGAAACCAATTTACCTATTTTTCAATTTATTTTACTAAACTGTTGCTGTTTTATTATATACAACATTGGAAAAGTATTTCTCCAAGGCAGGATAATTACATATTGGGCCTTTTCCTTTTAATACTGTAGAGTTTGTGTTTCCCATATATTGTGTCCAGAATATTATTAAAGATGTTTCAGATCCCACTCCTTCCTTCCCATTTTCTGATTATCCATACTCTTGTCAACCTATTTGACCCTCGGCTGAGTTACCATTACAACATACGTTCAGTCACATACCCATCTCTTTCTGCCCCCATAATATTACATATCTCAATTCCATATTAACCTATCTTCTGTTCAACTCCCCCACCAATGATTTTGTTACACACAGACTCAACCATTCCAATGTTTTCTTCACCCACCTTCATAAAGTTCAGCACAGCCAAAACTATAGTCAGTCTTAGTTAAGGCTAGATGTATTTTACCTACATTCATAAAGAGCAGCCCTAATGCAAAGTGGTTGTGTTAATTAATATTAAAATATAATTAATTTAAATAAATTGTAGCATTACTAAGTAGCATTTCCCTCCCCCTCCTGTCTTCTCCTATCGTTTTGGATCTCCCCCTCCCCCTCCAACTTTCAAATCCCTTGCTCACTCTTCCTTCAGTTAGTCCTAATGAAGGGTCTCGGCCTGAAACGTTGACTGTACCTCTTCCTAGAGATGCTGCCTGGCCTGCTGCATTCACCAGCAACTTTTATGTGTGTTGCTTGAATTTCCAGCATCTGCAGAATTCCTGTTGTTAGCATTACTAAGAGTCTTATTGTAATTATTAGGTGGGCTTCAACTCTTTCTATGTGACAGAAAATCCAGTTATTGACAGCACAAGCGTCAGGGGGTCAGCATCACGGTCTGGAGGCAGGACTTTAGGTTCTGCTATCTGCGGACACACCCTGCTGATGGATCTACTTTATTTAACAGCAGGAACAGGGAAGCCAGCAAATCACTGGAAGCTACACAGCTGTGAATGGTAAAGAGCACTACAGGCAGTTCACGAGGGACATATGTAATATTTGTGCTAGATGCAGTGCAGTCTAACCCAAAATCTCTTTCAGCTACATTTATATTAATATCTGTAAGCTATATGTTACTTTCCTCCCCCAACCACCCACCTTCCTCCTCACCTGGTTTAACCTATCACCTGCCAAATTATACTCCTTCCCTTTCCTTCACCTCCTTATTCTGGATTCTGCACCCTCTCTTTCTAGTCCTGATGATGGTTCTTGACCTGACCTTTGACTGTTTATTCCCCTCCATAGATGCTTCCTGACTTGCTGAGTTCGCTGTGTTCTTCCAGCGTGTTTTTTTTTGTGCAATGCACAAGAGGGTATCATATTTGCAGTTATTATTGACCAGTAAATAATTTATGTGACAACATCTCAAAGAAATTCCATTATATATACTTTAATTTACTTCGATACCGCCTTCTCGCTATCTTTCAAGGATTTCCTTAGCCACTTAACCCATAAGCACTAATTTAAAGAAAATGTGTAAGGATTAATATACTCAAAATTGTAGAGAACATGAAGTATTCCTAAATATGTATTTATCATTTAGATGAAATCACAGCCATTTCTCACCAGGAATAAAAACTGCACTGGAGAATTGGTATTCTTTTCTTCATAATCTGAAGCCCAAGTTAAATTGGATCACTAATTGGATTGCAAGTAACAATTAATGCATCTGTAATATCTAAAATAATCATTACTTTACTATTTTTGTATTTTTTTCCAATCAAGAGAAGATATAAATAACATTTTAAGTGACAAATGTTACTTCTGACAAAACTTACATTCTGAATATAATTCACATCTCAACAATTCTGCTTTCAGATGTAATAGAAATGCATAGAGAATTCCATCAAGGAGAAATGTCAGTTTTTTTTTTGCTGAATGCAGACCATCAACAGAATAATGAAAAAAATTGATGTGTAAATGATCATTTGTAAAGCAGTAGTATTCAACAGTTAACTAATATAGCATCTTAGTTATACTAGCTTAACTAATAGCATTCTTTAATTATTTTTATATTTTTCAGTACTTCAAGTTGTATTGACAAATGGCTGTGTTGAATGATTAATTTTGTTAAGTATGCTATTCAGCGCACAAGTGAGTAAGCAGATAGTAGTTTGTCACAGATCTGAGCGCTCATGCTGAGTTACAGTTACATATTCATATTTGATTGGAAGCAAAGGTTTTACAATGGCTTTATCAACTTGAGTCAGGAAATGATCCATTCAGGTTTATCATTTTTCAGTAACATAAAATGACTCTTGCTGACAAGTATGTGAAGACCCACTGGACAAGGCAATACATGAAGCTGGCTCCTTGTTAAGATGCCACAAACATTCACAGATTCGGCTGATGCGTGAAGGGCCAGACTAGGAAAAACTGAGCATTGGATAGCACCCAAGGAACTGCCTGTATACTTGCCTCAGAGTTCAGGGAACATGGAGAAGAATAAAAAGAGGGAATTGATGTATGAGTTCAATTAATTTTCAAATTAATTTTCCATTTTAAGATAATGAATGGTTTAATGGTAGGGCTGAAATCGTCCCATTAATGGAAGACAGCAATAATGAATAGATTTCTTAACAGTACTTTATCGTGTCTAGGATCATCAATAGTAGAAGCAACCAGGTTTCAAAAAAAATATTAGGCTTTTAAAAGATGTTGACTGTTTAACTGTGAATCTATAGGCTATATGTTTCTACTGACAGTAGCAAATTTAGCTCCTCTAAGATTATGCCGTAAATTTGGTACAGAGAGAAATTGGAATTGAATTGAAATTGACCATTCAAGATCATGACAGCATCTTTCTATGAGAGTTTATGACTGTAGGAGAAGCACGTCTTTAAAAGCTTGGTTTATGACCCTCTATTCAGAGAATGGCTGAGAGGAGCAGTGTAAGAGTTAGGTAGAAGGCGTGCTTCAGGAAGAATAGACAGTTGAGTTACAAATGCAAAACTTAAGAAATCACAAGTAATGGGAATTAGCCTAAAATATGGGATTCCTCCCATGGTATTGAGGAATCATCATATATTATATAATATTGCAAATTATTGCATTGGTTAACACATACAAAATGCTGGAGGGACTCAGCAGACCAGGCAGCATCTATGGAGAAGTGTACAGTCGAAATTTTGGGCCGAGATCCTTCACCAGGACTGGGGGGAAAAAGATGAGGAGTAGAGTTAAAAGGTGGTAGGAGGAGAGAGAGAGAAAAACACAAGATGATAAGTGAAACTGGGAGGGGGAGAAGGAAAAGGGGACGGGGAATGGTGAAATAGTGTTGTTTCCCCAACTTGAGTGTGGCTTCATTGCAACAGTGGGGGAGGCCGTGGATAGACATATTGGAGTGGGAATGGGAAGTGGAATTAAAATGGGTGGCCACTGGGAGATCCCGGTTTTTCCAGCAGATGTAGCGTAGGTGCTTGGCACCAACCCCCTCACCATTACCCATCACCCTTTTCCTCTCTGATCTTATCTCCTTGCCTGCCCATCTCTGGTGCCCCTCCCTCTTTTCTGTTTTCCATGACCTTCTGTCCTCTCCTATTAGATTCCCTCTTCTCCAGCCCTATGTCTTTCTCACCAATCAACTTCCCAGCTCCTTGCTTCACCCTCCTCCTCCTGGTTTCACATATCACCTTGAGTTTCTCCCTCCCCTCCCCCCACCTTGTAGTACTAATCCTCATCTTATTTTTCTCCACCAAAGGGTCTTGACCTAAGTATCAACTGTTCTCTTTTCCATAGATGCTGCCTGGCCTGCTGAGTTCCTCCAGCATTTTGTGTGTCGCTTGAATTTACAGCATCTGCAGATTTTCCCTTGTTTGTTATTGCATTGATTCTTTCAATTATGCCTTGCTGTTATTTCTGATGCATAATGAACTGACTGTGACAGAAAATATATAGATATCGGTTAAGATTATTGTGCTGGATAATCTTTTTCTTTCAATCTAAAACATTTATTGAAGATTCACTATTATTTAATGTCATTTCTAGTGGAAAAATGTAAGGAGAACAAAATGATTGTTATCTTGGATCCGATGCAGCACAAGAAAAAATAAGATAAGGAACACAATAATTATCAGAAGATGTTAAATATGTATACAGAAGTTAAGTAATCTACATAGATTGATTGTACTTTCATAAAGTGATGCTCAGTACAGTACATAAGATGTCTGACAGGAAATGATAACATTGTGGTGGAGGGTGTGGAGGTGTGGGTTGGTGGGTGAACGTGTTTATCTGCTGCATTGCTTGGGAAAGTAACTGCGAGTCTGGTGGACTTGGTGTGAATGCCACATGGCCTTCTCTCTGATGGGAGTGGGACAAACAGTCCATGAGCAGGGTGAGTGACATTACTGGCTCTTTTCTGACACCTTTCTGCGTATCTTGTAATAATTAAATTGCGTTTAGAATTGGCCCAGTTTCCTATGTTAGAAGACTGACTTCACTTGTATAGAACACATTGGCTACAAATTATTTTGGGTCATTCTAAAAATAAAGAAAAAAATGACATTCATAAAAAGACGTGAAAGGGATTGCTTCTTCCTCTACTATTAGATAGGTAATCAGAGATCAACATTGTTCTTCACCTTAAAGATCATGAATTTGCATGGATGTAGACATTTTCATTGCTGACTGTCTGCATATTGTATCCTGTCGGCATATTTTAAGAGACCTTAATCCAAAAGTGATCTACTTTCAGTTCTATTACAGCAAGAAAATTCCAGGAGGATAGAGAAAATTTCTGAAAGCCATTCTCAACATTCTTCTGACTCCTGGGAATCACTGCCCCTCACAATTCAACATGGAGACAGAAGGTTGTGTTTGAATCCTAGTGTTCCAGCATCACTTTCCTCAGACAGCCAAGACTTTGCCAATATACTGCAGGTGCTGGAACATTTTTCCATTAATGTCTGCCTTTATTAAGAAGTGGCTTTTGAGCCATGGAAACTGTTTTATATTTTCCAGTGTCTTTGGATCTTGATTGTAAGGGGTCAGAGAAGTGTGGCAGAGTCAGGTTGGTAAAGGACCTGTATTATCAAGATATTTAGGGTTGATGATGAGCTAATGCCATTAACTACATATTCTATCCAACACATGGATATTCTGAATTCCATGACTGCACAGAACTGTAATTGGACTGCTTAGTATAAATAACTTGGTTCCATACTAAGTGATCTAACATCATGTAAGGGATCATCCACTAAGTTTATTGTAAGGCACATTTTCTCATATAATTCAGGGAAGGAAACAACTTGGAGCTCAGCTATCAAATGTGATCATATGCCATGATTGACTTTGCACCAGAAATCCATGACTAATGTTGAGGTTAGCTTGAAGACAATGGAGAATGAGCAGTCTCCTCTTTACACTGTAGAATAATTCCACTCTAGCAGGAAGATGAGGTGAAGAACTGAAACAAGGAATTTCGAGAAAAGGTTTAGTGTGATATCCTGAACGTGTTTTTATCCCATTCTGCACTGTATTTGGACCTGTGATGGATCTGTTGGTTAGAATCTCCACTTGCAAGTCTTTGTGTAGCAAACATAGACTTGTAACACATTTTCTGAAGGTAGCCAAATTTAAGAAGGAATTGAAGGCACTTGTGAGGTCAAGGAAGGATACTGCCATCTACATTTTTCTTGGATTTGTTTCATGGTGAAGATATACCCATTGTACTTTTGAAGGATATTGCAATGGATTTTCTTTAAATGGTCATTAAAAAAAATTTTGTTACTTTTGGAAATATTTGTCTTCGTAAGTTATTGATTCAGTGAATAAAAGTGTTGGAGTCAATGATGCTGTCATCTACCTGCTGAACAGAGCCTACTCCCATTTGGATAAGCAGGGCAGCACTGTGAAGATCATGTTCTTTGATTTCTCAAGTGCCTTCAATACTACACAACCCTCATTGCTGGGGGAAAAGCTCCATTCAATGCAAGTTGGCACTTCCATTGTATCCTGGATAATGGACTACCTGACTGGCAGACCACAGTTTGTGCAGCTTCAGAGCTGTGTGTCAGACATGGCTATAAACAGCACTATGGTCCCAGAGGGACTGTATTGGCTTCCTTCCTGTTTACCCTGTATACCTCAGACTTTAGATACAATGCTATGTCATGTCACCTGCAAAAATTCTCTAATGACTCAGCAACAGTTGGGTATATAAAGAGAGGATGGGAGAATGAATACAGAGCTCTGGTGGAGGACTTTGTCAGATGGTGCAAGCTGAACCATCTGCAGCTCAGCATCAGGAAGACAAAGGAGATGGTGATGGACTTTAGGAAGACTAAGCCTGCACTACCCTCTGTTACTATTGATGGTGAGGACGTAGATGTGGTGAGGATCTACCAGTACCTGGGGGTGCACCTGAATGACAGACTTGTATGGAGCACCAACACAAAGGCTGTTTACAAGAAGGGTCAGAGATGCCTATACTTCCTGAGGAGACTGAGGTCCTTTGGAGTATGCAGGCCTCTCCTTCACATGTTCTACCAGTCTGTTGTCGCCAGTCCATTCTTCTATGTGGTAGTGTGCTGGGGCAATGGCATCAACATGGGTGATGCCAACAGGCTCAATAAACTGATTAGAAAGGCTGGCTCTCTTACAGAAATCAAACTGAACACACTGGAATCTGTTGTAGAGCAAAGGACCCAATGGAAAATCCTGGCAATTCTGAACAACGTTTCTCACCCTCTGCATGCCATCTTGGTTGAACAGAGGAACACATTTAGTAATAGATTAAAATAACTGCGCTGCTCCAAAGAGCGCTATATGAGATCATTACGCTCCATAATGAGTCAACCTACAACGGGAGAAGTGATGACCCTCTCCCGTTAGACTGTTTAAGATAACGTTTTTTTATTCTTTCTTACGTCTCTTCTAACATTTATGTGTCTGTGTGTTTGTAATACTACTGTGACACTGTAATTTCTTTCAGAATCAATAAAGTATCTATTTATCTATCCATCTTTTGAAAACTGTTATTGCACAGAAAGCTAAAGATATTGTACACAACGACACAGGCCTCACATAATACATGAATAGGCTTTTTCTCTGTTTGCTTCTGACACCATCGAGCAAGCTGAGTGACTGGGACAGTCACAGAGGACATTGTCAGTGGATTGTGTTGTTGGGAAGGAAGCTGGGGGAGGCCCAGGACAGGGGCAATGGAGTGTCAAACCATCAATGGAGGGGGAGGGATCAGAAAGGCATGAGTCAGACCAAGACATTGGATCGTAGTAGAGAGCTGGTGGTCATGAGCGGAACCGGGACCATTTGTTTAGGTATATCTGGGGTAGGTGTAGTAAGACAGCGATGCAGATGTGAGGTTTGGTTTGGATACCTGATTGGGTTGGAGGAAGGTGAAAGCCTGAGTAAAGCTCCAGCAAGGACCCAGAAACAAAATTGTGAATTAAACAATGGCGCCATTTTCATAGTAACTAGACCATGAACAAGCTGAAAATTACATCAGCTTAAATGGTTTCCACATAAGATGATTACTGACAAGTCAAATGGTGTTTTATTTTCATCAGTGAGGTGACTGTA
Source organism: Mobula hypostoma (assembly GCF_963921235.1). NCBI lineage: Eukaryota > Metazoa > Chordata > Chondrichthyes > Myliobatiformes > Myliobatidae > Mobula > Mobula hypostoma. Next base: position 19,205,792 of record NC_086118.1, on the reverse strand, counting down.
TGAATTTGTGCCATAATGACAAGAATTACTGTACATATAATCAGTTATAAACAGTGGATACAAGGATCTCACCTTTAACATTTGGGTTATTTACTTGGTTGAGCCAGATAAAGAAATAAATTTGTAAGTTATCAACCAGCACACATTTGTTTTAGTCTGTCTCATCATATGATGTCAATTGTAACTTCGTGCAATGTCACTCAAATTGAAGTAGGATGCCCAAGGGGATTTACATTACGATTCACAGACTCGCAGATTTTGTGGTTCAAAAGCTTAGGTTTGTGCCTATAACAGTGACAAGCACTGGTGTTTGTCATACAACAGCTAAAGTTGCATATTCAGGGGAGAGTTTCTCATTGATTTAAGGCATTCTTCAGCTGATGATTTTCTCAAGATATCCAGTTCAATATATCTTGATATTTTGTAACTTCTGGTGAGACAGATTTTCCCCCAATAATTATCTCCATTCAAAAAGTGCAAAAGCAGTGGACAGCTGTATGCAAATGCCAAGAACATCTCATTGGTGACACAGAGAGTATTGATTAATGCAACAATGTACAGTGCCAGTGATTAGGGTTCATTTCCCACTGCTGTTTGTAAAGAGCTTGTACGTTGACCATGTAGGTTTCCTCCAGGTGGTTCAGTTTCATAGTCATAGTCATAGTCATACTTTATTAATCCTGGGGAAATTGGTTTTCATTACAATTGCTCCATAAGTAATAAATAGTAATAGAAGCATAAATAGTTAAATAGTAATATGTAAATTATGCCAGTAAATTATGAAATCAGTCCAGGACCAGCCTATTGGCTCAGGATGTCTGACCCTCCAAGGGAGGAGTTGTAAAGTTTGATGGCCACAGGCAGGAATGCCTTCCTATGATGCTCAGTGCTGAATCTCGGTGGAATGAGTCTCCGGCTGAATGTACTCCCGTGCCCGTCCAGTACATTAGGTAGTGGATGGGAGACATTGACCAAGATGGCATGCAACTTAGACAGCATCCTCTTTTCAGACACCACCGTCAGAGAGTCCAGTTCCATCCCCACAACATCACTGGCCTTACGAATGAGTTTGTTGATTCTGTTGGTGTCTGCCACCCTCAGCCTGCTGCCTCAGCACACAACAGTAAACATGATTGCACTGGCCACCACAGACTCGTCGAACATCCTCAGCATCGTCCGGCAGATGTTAAAGGACCTCAGTCTCCTCAGGAAATAGAGACGGTTCTGACCCTTCTTGTAGACAGCTTCAGTGTTCTTTGACCAGTCCAGTTTATTGTCAATTCGTATCCCCAGGTAATTGCAATCCTCCCACGTACAAAAGTTGTACAAATTAGGGTTAATAAATTGTGGATGCTATGTTGGTGTCAGAAGCATGACAGACCTTACAGAACGTCCCCAGTTTATCTTTGAACTGTGTTGGTCATTGACACAAATGAGGCATTTTGCTGTATGTTTTGATGGTTTGAGGTATATGTGACTAATTAGGCCAATCTTTATCTTTATTTACGACTGACTGTAACAATCAGGCAGTGTTTAAAAGTGATTAAAATTGATTGTTTAGTTTGAAGGACGGTGATTGAAATGGACATAATCACAGACAAAGTCAGCATAGTTTTACTACATGTAAATCACTTTTGTCAAATTGCCTGGAGATGTATGCAGATGTAACAAGCTATATCAATAGAGGGGAAACTGTAGATGTAGTGTATTTGGATTTTAGGAAGGCATTTAACAAGATGTCACATACTGTAGGAGGCTAACCATTAAACAAGAAGTCAAGGTACTAGAAGAAGTATGAAGTGTGTTAATGTGGATTGAGTATTGATTACACGCAAAGGACAGAAAAATCAGAATATATGAGTGTTTTCTGGGCTAAGGTACAGAACTTTGCTCTCAAATCTTGTGCTTTGGAGACTCTGGTTAAGAAGAAGAAGGAGGTGCATAGCAGGTACAGGCGGGTAGGAGCAAATAAGGTACTTGAGGAGTATAAAAACTGCAAGAGAACACTTAAGATGGAAGGCAGCAGAGCTAAAAGAAGCATGAGCTTGCTCTAGCAGAAAAGGTAAAAGAGATTCCCAAGGGTTTCTGCAGATATATTAAGAGCAAAAGGATGGCATTGGACAAAAATGGTCCTATTGAAGATCAGGGAAGTTGTCTATGTGTGAAGCCAAAATGGATGAGGAGATCTTAAATGGGTATTTTGCATCTAAATTTACTTGGGAGGTGGACACATAGTTTATAGAAGTGGGGCAAAACATGAGGGAGGACATGGACCTCATAGAGATTATATTCATGAGGCAAATTAGGATGGATAAACCACTAAAGCTGGACAAGATGCCCTCTTGGACCTTGTAGGAGGTGAGTGCAGAAATTGCAGGGGCCCCAGTAGAGATACTTAAAATGTCCTTAGCAACAGGTGAGGTGCCAGAAGATTGGAAGATAGCTAATGAAGTTCCATTGTTTCGGAAATCACTAAGAATAAGTCAGATTAGGCTGGTGAGCCTAATACCAATAGCAGGTAAGTTATTGAAAAGGATTCTAAGGGACCAGATATATAGTATTTGGATAGGCAAGGACTGATTAGGGACAGTCAACATGGCTTTCTGCATGGTAGGTCATTTCTAACCAATCCTGTGGCATTTTTCAAGGAAACTACCTCGAAAGTCAGTGAATGTTGTTGGTTCCACATGGGAGGTTGGTCAAGAAGATTCAGTCACTTGGCATTCAGGATGAAAAAGTAAATAGGATTAGACTTTGGTATGGAGGGAGAAGCCGGAGAGTGGTAGTAGATGGATGCCTCTCTGACTGGAGACCTGGGACTAGTGGTGTACTGAGTGATATTTTGTAACCTCTGTTGAGGCAGAATTTTTCCCCAATGAATAATTCCATTCAAAAAATGCAAAAGCAGTGGACAGCTGTATGCAAATGCCAAGAATGTCTCATTGGTAACACAGAGGAGTATTGATTAATGCAACACTGTACAGTGCCAGTGATTAAGGTTCAATTCCCACTGCTGTCTGTAAAGAGCTTGTACGTTCTTCCTGTGACCACGTGGGTTTTCTCCAGGTGATTCAGTTTCCTCCCACGTACAAAAGTTGTACGAATTAGGGTTAATAAGTTGTGGATGCTATGTTGGTGTCGGAAGCATGGCGACATTTACAGAATGCCCTCAGCATGTTCTTGACTGTGTTGACTATTGATACAAATGCGGCATTTCATTGTATGTTTCGATGTACGTGACAAATTAAGTTAACCTTTATGTTCATTTATGACTGACTGTAAAAATCAGACAGTGTTTCAAATTGATGCACTACGGTCTTGCATGGGGTGACTGGTCAAGAAGATTCAGTCACTTGGTGTTTAGGATGAGGTAGTACATTGGATTGGTGTTAAAATGATTGCCGTGATGCGTCTAGTGTGGTAGTTCTTGTCACTCTCACTTTCAGCTTCCACCGCTGGCTAGCAGTCTTGTGAAAAGGAGACTTGAATTTATAAGTCTCTCCCTGCCCGTACATAGCCTCTCCAACAGCAAGCCTCATGTAGTGCTTCCTTGCTGGCAAAACACAGAAACTGAACTCTTTTTGGACTGGGGCTGAATTACAGAGGACAGGGAGGAGGTCTGGCCCCTGCACATGTAGCACTCAGGCCCTCCGGTGTGTAGATATTCCCTGGTGCTCGTGAACCAGATTCCCAGCTATGGGTAAATAGCCCTACTGTCTTGAGGGCAGCCTCAGGAGAGACGAAGGCTAAGAGACAGCAAATCCGGAGTGGAGCCCCTAAGGCGGCTGGACATCATTGAACATCCTTCCAGCAGCTCCTGCAGGCAAGCCGGTGCCAACCATATTGTTTGCAAGCTTTCCTTTGGACTACATTGGTGAGGCCAAGAGGGGGACCTTGATGACTGGGCATCTCAGGATCTCAATAATGGGTGATCATCATCACCCATTGTCCTTCAAGACAGACGTTTACCAACAACTGCAAATAGATTAGACATTGCCATCTGGGGAAAAGCCAGAGGTTGGTGGTAGATAGTTGCGTCTCTCACTGGAGACCTGTGACTAGAGGTGTGCTGCAGGGATCAGTACTGGGTCTGCGTTGTTTGTCACCTATATCAATGATTTAGTTAATCATGTATGAAACTTGAACAGCAAATTTGCAAATGAAACCAAGACTGGAGGAGTAGTAGACAGTGAGGACCTCTATTAAAGCTTTCAACAGGATCGGGACCAGTTGGACAAAAGGACTGAAAAATAGCAGATGGAATTTAATATTGACAAGTGTGAGGTGTTGTACTTTGGGAGGACAAACCAAGTTAGGGCTTCCACCTTGAATATTATGACACTGAGAAGCGTAGTAGAACAGATCTGGGAATACAGATCCATAATTCCTTGAAAGTGTCATTACACCTATATAAGGACATAAAGAGAGCTTTTGGTACAATGGCCTTCATAATTCAGAGTACTGAATCGAGGAGTTGAGATGTTTTGTTGAAGTTGTATAAGACATTGTTGGGGCCTAATTTGGAGTATTATACCCAAGTCTGGTCACCGACCTACAGGGAAGATATCAAGAAGATTGAACAAAAGCAGAGAAAATTTACCAGGGTGTTGCCAGGACTTGAGGACCTGAGTTATTAGGAAAGGGTGAATATGTTTGGACTTTATTCCTTAGAGCGTAGGAGAATGAGGGGAGATTTGATAAAGGCATACAAAATTATGAGGGTGTTTAGATATGGTAAATGTAAGCAGGCTTTTTTCCACTAAGTTTGGGCGAGACAAGAGCCAAAGGTCATTGGTTAAGGGTGAAAGGTGAAATGCTTAAGGGGAAGATGAAGGGGAACTTCACACAGAGGGTAATGAGTGTGTGAAACAAGGTGCTAGCCCATGGCTCTCTAACTCTAATTACTTTTAATTTATATTAATAGACTGAAGGAAAGGTCTTAGATGTCCATGTTTCCTGATAGTTCAAAAAGTGGGGCATGTTGTGGGAGTGGCTTTACTTCATGAGAGGTTTGAGGAGTCTTGATATATCACCAAACACTCTTGCAAATTTTACATATGTAGGGTAGGGAGCATTCTGACTACTTGTATCACAGCCTGGCATGATGTCTTCAATGCACAAGATTTGAAGACACTGCAGAAGATTGTAGTCTCAGTCAGTTCTATCACAGGCACCACCCTTCCCCACTGTAGGGATGACAGCATGCATCATTAAAGATCCCCACCATCCGGGACATGCCCTCTTCATGTTATTACCATGGAGAAGGCACAGGGGCCTGAAGACACATGCTCAATGTTTTACGAACAGTTGTTTGCCTCTACCTTCAGATTTCCGAACAATTCATGAACCCATGAATAAAGATTCAAAGTACATTTATTATGAAAGTATGTATGCAGTATACAACCCTGAGATTCACCTTCCCACAGACAGCCACAAAACAAAGGAAAACCATGGAACCTGTTCAAAGAAAAACATCAACCCTGAACCACATGCAAAAAAATACCCATATCGCACAAACAACAAGAAGATAAAAAAAAAGCAAAAAATACAGCGTATAAAATAGCAACCCACAAAGTCATCGATAGGGTCCAGGCATATTCAACTCAGCTCAGTTCAGTTCAACCAAGCGCTGTGGTGTTCTTACCTGCAGGCCACCCCGATCAAAATCGCACAAAGCAGCAACAAAATAAAGGAGAAACCAGAAACCAGGAACACATCATAACGTGAATGACAGAGTCCAATCCACAAACCGTGTTGACTAAACCTTGCCCAAGACCTAGTACTCTGGCAGCACCTTCCAACAGCTTCGAGAGAAAGAGAGACCACTCAAACACTGGGGCCTTCCACCGGGAGTAGCCCGTCATACACAGATACTTTTCTTTGGCAGCAGTGAGCAAGAGGCTGGTAAGTGGCTCTGAACACTTGTTCGTCTCTCACTCTTGCCTTGATGATTTCAATTTTCCTCAATGCTTTAGTCAGTGAGATTGACAAGAAATGGAGTTGGTCATGGGCTCACACCCCATTTTCAGGCATTTAGGCCTCAAAACCTTACTGAACACTGTCGAAGACAGCAAAGCACCAAATCACTCAATTGGACCGAAAACATAGCACCAAAATGTAGACCAGTCTCCAACAGTAGCAGAATTATATTTGAAAGAAAAATAAGATGTAAAAGAAGTGAAAGAAGTAGCTTCATGAACTGTCTGAAGGATGTTGCCCTTGGTTGCGTTGTTCACTGGCGCCATCTTCTTCAAGCGTCCACCTCAGTATTTGTCTTTTGCGCTATTGATTTATTTTGAAATTTATAGTAAATCTTTGTTGCACTGTACTGCTGTTGTAAGACAATAAATTTCATGTCGTATGTGCTACAGTAGCATAACATTATTCTGGCAGGCTGCCGGTTACCAGTGAAGATCCACAGGGGTCGGTGTTGGGACCGTTACTTTTTACAATGTGTGTCAATGACTTGGACTACAGTATTAAGGGATTTGGGGCTAAATTTGCCGATGATACAAAGATAGGTGGAGGAGCGGGTAGTGTTGAGGAAACAGAGAGCTAGAATATAAGAGCCAGGATGAGATGTTGAGGCTCTATAAGGCACTTGTGAGACCACACTTGGAGGATTGTGTGCAGTTTTGGGCTCCTTATTTTAGAAAGGATACACTGACATTGGAGAAGGTTCAGAGAAGATTCACGAGAATGATTCCAGGAATGAAAGGGTTACTGTATGAGGAACGTCTGGCAGCTCTTGGGCTGTATTCCCTGGAGTTCAGGAGAATGAGGGGGTATCTCACAGAAACATTCCAAATGCTAAAAGGCCTGAACAGATTAGATACGGCAAACTTATTTCCCATGGTAGGGGATTCTAGAACAAGAGGGCATGACTCCAGAATTGAAGGACATCCTTTTAGAACTGAGATGAGGAATTACTTCAGTCAGAGGATGGTAAATCTGTGGAATTTGTTGCCATGAGTGGCTGTGGAGGTCAAGTCATTGGGTGTATTTAAGGCAGAGATAGATAGGTTCTTGATTAGCCACGGCATCAAAGGGTATGGGGTGAAAGCAGGGGAGTGGTGATGACTGGATGAAGTGGATCAGCTCATGATTGAATGGCGGAGCAGATTCAATGGGCCGAATGGCCTACTTCTGCTCCTAAATCTTATGGTCTTATTATGACAGGGCCAGCGAGCAGGATTCAATTCCTGCTGCTGTTTGTAAGAAGTTTGTACGTTCTCACAGTGACTGCATGGGTTTTCTATCGGTGCCTGTGTTTCCTTACAGATTCCGAAGATGTTCAGTTTAGGGTGAGGATTAGCAAGTTGTGGCAATGTTATGTTGGTACTGGAAATATGGCCACACTTGCGGGCTGCCTAGCACATCCTCAGGCTCATCAGTCATTGGCGCATTTGATGTTTTATGTACATGTGACAAATAAAGTATTCTGCCCCATCCCTCTTCAGTCCTGACGAAGGGTTCCGGCCCGAAACATTGACTGATCGTTTCCACAGATGCCGCCCGACCTGCTGAGTTCCTCCAGCGTGTTGTGAGTGTTGCTTTGACCCCAACATCTGCAGAGAATTTTGTGTTAAAGTAATCTTTTTTCCTTCTTCTTCATTTTTATATGGCAATGATAACCTGATTTTTTAAATTCAAATTTTTATTATTATTTATTCTTATTTTACAAAGCAGCACAGCACATCACAGAGCAGATATAGTACAGCATATTTACACAGCCATCCCATGACAGGAAAACAAATAAAACTTAAAGACAGAAAGAAGTTCTAATTTAAGTTTAAATTAACATACAACCAAAATTGATCCCACGCGTCTTGCACTTTTCCCTCACTGTTAATTCCTCTCAACATGTGGTCATATGATGAAATCTTAATCATTTCCTCAGTCCATTCCTTCACAGTGGGACATCTGTTTTTTTTCCAGTTTTGCAATATAGTTCTTGCAAGCTGTGATGAGACCCACCTTTAAAATAGTAAATTTGTTCAGATTTCGGAAGTATTGCTACAATTGTACAGGTACTGGTAAAGCCAGACATGGAATAACAGACACAGCTTTGTTCTGCTTAATTAAAAAAGAATACACAACACTGCCAGTGGAAGCAGTCCAAAAAATATACACTTGGCTAATTCCTGGGATGACATGGTTGTTGTATCATGAGTGGCGAAGAATGCATTTCTATATTGCTTGAAGTACAGAAGAATAAGGGGTTTGAAGGATCTTCTTCTCAAAGTGGGCCATAAACCTCTGGATTCTCTGTCCCACAAGACTGTGGAGGCCAGACCAATGAAGATATTTAAAGAATAAGTCGATACAATTTTGAACTATCAGAAATTCACAGGCGTTTGGGAAACAGATACAGAATAGAAGAAGAGGCCTGTGATACAAGAGGTACTGCAGTTGCTGGAAATACACACAATGTGCTGGAGGAGCTTGTATTGAATGGTGTGGTAGGCTTGAGGACTGAGTGACCTTCTCTTGTCCCTATTTTCTTATGTTGTTTTATTTTTATGCATGAAAACCAGCGAAAACTTCTGACTGATTCCATTCCTTAACTGTAAGTGATCACTACTGTATGCTAATTGTATGAAACAAATCAGACTGAGGTGTACTTAATCATTTTGTTACCTGTTGAGCATCTTTTAATTGAATTGAGTTACAAACTATGATCTGTATAATGATAGTTGCAGCTAAAATCAGAAGTGAATTAATCAGCTGGTAACTATGAATACAATGCAAGTGCAGAATCATGTGTTGCTATGTTGCAGCCAGTAACTTTTCCCAAACTTTACTCTGCATTGTTAGCTGACATGTGTCCGACAAAATTTTCAGTAGCCCAACTCAAAAAGTGCAAATTTATTATCAAGGTACATATACAACCCTGAGATTAATTTTCTTGCAGGCATACTCGAATAAATCTATAATGGAATAATAACCATCATAGAATCAATGAAAGACTGCTCCAACTTGGACATTCAACTATTAACTGACTAACCTTTCAGTGAAATATGAAAACTAAATTTCTTTTCAATTCTGAAGACCTTGTATTTATCTTGAGCATTCATACTTCATCTTTTTGGAAAATTTCTTCAGGAACCATCAGGCTTTAGTATATTCCTGATAAATACTTCTGTATTTTTCAAGGGGACTTCAAACCTTCTAAGTTACATTTTCAGGCATTCTCAATTGATGACTACAGGTTAGGGTTAAGGGTCTGTTCTCTCCAGTCAGTTAAAACAAACTCTCAACATCTATCTTGCAAATTTCATATAGAGCAGGGGTGGCCAACTTTTTACATTCCGTGTGTCAATTTTTTCACTCACGAGTTCAGATGTGCAATACGACTCTTGTACCCCCATTCAATTCTTGTAAAAATATGTTAATATAGAACTCGTGCGTGAAAAAAATTGACGCATGGAATGTAAAAGGTTGGCCACCCCTGATGTAGAGATTGAATCATGTCAGCTATCTATACAAATCCCATTTTCCAGAACTTGACCATAGGTATTTATCCCATAGTAATTCAAATCCTCATCTAACTACTTACTAAAAGGAGAGGACCTTTTGCATACCCTATCTGATCCAGTTTTCAAACACTCTCTGAATGAAAAAGTTCTTACACAAATTTAAGATCGAAGACTTTTAATGTTATTTCTAGTACATAAGTGTAAAGTCAAAGAAAATAATAGTTACTCTGAATCAAATGCAGCACAAAAAACACAATAAGAGAAAGAACACAATAATAAAAAACACAATAAGTATAAACACATAAGATATGTTATATGAGTTCATAGATTGGATGTCCTTAAAGTGAAGTAAGTCTATACATAAGATAACCAACAGGAAATAGTGAAGCAGTGATAGTTGGGGTGTGGTGGGCTGTGTTAGTGGGTGGAGGTGTTGATCAGCTTTACTACTTGGGGAAAGTAACTGTTTTTGAGTCTGGTGGTCCTGGCATAGATGCTACGTATGTAGCCTCCTCCGTGATGGGAGTCAGACAAACATATGCAAGTTGGGGCAGGATCCTTCTGGATATTACTGGTCCTTTTCCAGCATCTTTCTGCACATATGACTTTGATAGCGGGTAGTCTGGTGCTGGTGGTACATTGGGCAGATTTGACTGCCCGTTGTGGAGCCTTCCTGTCTGCCGCAGTGCAGTTTTCTTACAATGCAGTGATGTCGCATGTTAGAATGCTATCTATTGCACATCTGTAAAAGGGCATGAATGTAGATGTGCATAACCCAGCTCTTTTTAGTCTCCTCCCAAAGAAGAGATTTTGGTGATCTTTCCTAATTGTGTAGGTTGTGTTCTGGGACCATGAGATATTGTGTGACATGTGCAGCCCCAGGAGTTTGAAACTGCTTGGTGTTTCCACTGCTGTGATGTCGATGTAAAGAAGGATGTGAGTACTGAAAGTTGTCCTGAAATCAGTAACCATCTCCTTTGTCTTATTGACACTGAGGAAGAGGTGATTTGCCAGGCACCGGGTCTCAAGCTCTTCCAACTCCTCTCTATAGGCTGTCTCGTTGTTGTTGGTGACGAGCCCCACCACTGTCATGTCATTGGCAAACTTGACAATGCGATTACTCAGTGTTTGGCCGAGCAGTCATGTGTAAGCAGAGTGTATAGCAATGGGCTCAGCACACAGCCCTGGGGGACAGCCATGTTGAGGATAACTAGGAGGGAGGAACGATTGTGCATCCTAGTTATTTAAGGTCTGTTGGATAGTTGCACAGTGGTGTATTTAGACTGAATAATAGGAGTTTCTTCACCAAAACCTGTGGGATAATGATGTAGAATGCCAAAATGAAATCCAAAAATAGCATTCTGACATAAGTATCCTTATATTCCAGGTGTGTCAGGGCCAGATGCATAACAGATGGTCTGGCATCTGTTGTAGAGTGTTCTGTCCTTAAGCGTGTTGCTGAGTGTCCAATGTGACAGGAATGGAGTTTTTGATATATGCCATTACCAGCTGTTCAAAGCATTTCAAAGTTCAAAGGTTCAATCTGATGTCAGAGAAATGTATACAATAGATATCCTGCAATGTTTTTTCTTCGTAAACATCCATGAAAACAGAGAAGTGCCTCAAAGAATGAACGACTGATAAATGTAAGAACCTCAAAGTTCCCCCCCAGCTTCCCCCCTCCCATGCAGATGCGGTTGTGAGCAACAATATCCTCTCCCCCCACCAGCAAAAAAAAACAAGCATTGGTACCATCACCAACCACCCAAACGTGAGCAAAGTGATAGCAAAGACACAGACTTTCAGTTACCACAAAGACTTGGCGTTACACCCAGCATTCGACATACCGCAGGTTCTCTCTCTCCCTAATCAGGGAAAGAAAGTGTCTCCATTTTCCCAGCAAGCAGGGAGACATAACAAACAACTCACTGGTTTAGCATGTTAAAAAGTCCATTACTTTGCTTTTTTTTGAGTTCTCTGTCCGAAGATCGCAAAGATCCCGGGTTCAGGCCCACAGTAGATATCCTGACTCCCCCGACAACACATGGATCTCCTGTCGTGACACCAACCCTCGATCCGCCTGTCTCCAGAGCCCCGAGATCTTAGGCTTCCGAGTTGGAGCCAGGCTCTCAGGCCGAGCCCTTGGCGTGCCGAACAAGGGCCAGTAGTGAAACCCTGAGAACGGGTCCCATTCTTGCAAAGAACCAAAGTCAGCGTGTAATTCCAGGTCAGGGTCTTCAAAAGAACCCTGAAAGGGAAAAATAAAGATATTAAAGATGGAAATAGAGCTGTTTCCGAAGATGCAAGCAAAGAAGTTGCCATTTAGCGCCATCTTAACTCTGCCTCCGTCTTATGGTGATTGGTGTCAGTGCCACTGGGAGGTAGTCGTTTAGTTCTGAAGTTGCAGAGTTCCTCTCCCTTACCTTAAAGATATGTTCTCTGATTCTCGATCACTACTCAGGGGAAATGTTCTCACTATCTATCCGATCTATACATTGCGTCATTTTTTATACCTCGATCAGGTTCTCTGAACTTTCTGTGCTCTAAGAAAAATATACAGTGCCTCTCGACTCTCTCCTCTAAGCTGAACACCCATCACAGGCAGCATCTTTGCAATCACCTCACAGACAGAATAATATACCACACTCTCGCTGCAGCCTAATAATTTTAAAAATATATTTGTACTATAGCTTCCTTCATGTCATATTCCATGCTGCATGCCTTCACAATACCTTTGTAACCTGCTCTCCTTCATTGTCGAACGTTTGTATATGTATGTACCCCCACTTTTACTGGGCGTCTCTGGAGAACCAGCTCGTTAGCCCCTCGCTAACAGCCACTGGATTCCGTGATGATAAACGCACCTTTCTCCGCCTTCACACATCTACGATGTATACACGTTGGTCCCACCAAGTCCATGAGGTTCGGATGACTCACCCACCCACAAACCCTGGTCTGTGTGAATGCAAGAAATAACAGATAGTGCGCATGCGCCGGTCGTGCATGCAGCCCGTTACAGTTACTCCGTAGTTTCTTACTTTTAAACTTTTTAACTTAGGTTATTTGTTGTATTTTTTTCTCATGGTAACACGTTGAAGCTGCACCCTCTCCAACATGCTGGTGGAGAGAGTTTTACTTGTTTTTCTCGTGCTGGAAATACTTACATTCGGACATGTCTCGTTAGCGTGGCAGCAGGATGGCCGTATTGTTTATTCCAGGGACCAGCTGATTGTGCTCATGCCAGCTGGTTTAGCGAAGAGAGCAGCGGACATCGCTGCTGAAATCTGGAGGAAAACACACCAAGGATGCAGAGGGGGATCAAAAAGGTGAGGGAAGAGGACCGGGTCGAGACAACAGAGGCTTATGGAGTAGAGAAGTTATAAGCCGTGTCTCCCCTCTCTCATCATGGGAAATGTGAGATCGCTGGGGAATAAAATGGATGAACTGACGGCGCTTGTCAGGAGTCAGAGAACATTTCGGGAGAGCAGTGTCATGTGCTTCACTGAGACATGGCTGCACGAGGACATACACAATCAAAGCATTTCCATAGAGGGCTTCCAGACCATTCAAGCTGACCGGAATGGCACTGAAAGCGGTAAGCGTAAAGGAGGGGGGATTGCGGTTCTGGTAAACAACAGGTGGTGCAATTCTGGGCAAGGAATGTGTTTGTAGCCCGGATATTGAACTTTTTGCTGTTGGACCCAGCATCCTCCAGAACCTTCTCCAAATTCCATTATCCCGGTTGGCTCTCAGCGCATTCCCACGTTAAATAACAAGCCTCTTATCTTAGTTCAAACCCAAACAAGCTGAAAGCAGAACAGACTGCTCTGACAGAACTGCTAAAATGAAATATCTACAGCAGAACAGCAAAAATCTTAACCAGGGCATGACATGCACATCTAGGAATCTCTGCTCCTCAGTACCTCCTGAATTCATTGTGTGAGTTCTTCCAAAAACATCATCTCACATCTTTCAAGTTTGAAATCCATCTGCCACTGATCAGCCCATTAAACAATTAATCAATAGTGTTCTTTACCTGAATACTATTGACTTCATTATCAACACTCTCAATTTTTAAGTCATCTGTGAACTTGCTAATCAGACCTCCAGCACTCACCTCCAGTGGTTCAGTGCCTCATTCTTTCAAACCCTAGAGGAGGTGAATTTATTTTTCCCATTGCCTTCACACAGAAAATGCTTCCTAGATTAGTAATCAATCTCATGATCTTCTGTTTTAATAATTCCTGCATAAAACAGACATTTACTACATGACTTTAAGGCATTGCTCATCCAGCCTATGGGTGATCTCATTATGGCAGCAGACAAGGCCATGGACTAACCTGTCAGAATGGGAATGGAAAGCGGAATTGAAATGGGTGGCTACAAGGACACCTTATATTCTGTCTGGATAGCCTCCAACCTGAACATTGATTTTTTGAACTTCTGGTAATTGCCCCCCATCCTTCTCCTTCATCAGTCCCCATTCCTGTTTCCCTCTCTCACCTTATCTCCTTACCAGCCCATCACCTCCCTCTGGTGCTCCTCCCCATTCCCTTCCTTACATGGTCTTCTGTCCTCTCCTATCAGTTTCCCCCTTCTCCCACCCTTTATCTCTTCCACCAATCAACTTCTTTGCTCTTTTAACTTGCACTGGACACTTATAACTGATTTTAAACTGACATGTGGCTGTTGTGTTCTACTATTTATTGTTATGTTTATTATTTAGTGTTGCGTTTGTTATGTTATGATTGCACTGCCCCTGAGAAATGCTGTCTCATTGTGCCCTGCAGAGCTGATGTATGGTTAGAATGACAATAAAATTTTTTGAATCTTGAACCTTTACCTCACCGTCTCTCCCCTCCTAGTTTCACGTATTACCGGCCACCTTGCATTTCTTCCTCCCCTCACCCCACCTTCTAACTCAACTCTGACTTCTCCCCTTCCATTCCAGTCCTGAAGAATGGTCTCAGCCCAAAATGTCAATTGTTTACTCCTTTCCATAGTTGCTGCCCTCCTTGCTGAGTTCCTCCAGCATTTTATATGTGTTCATTTGGATCTCCTGTGTCTGCAGATTTTCTCATGCTTCTGACTGATAGATCTCCCTTGGCAGATAATACGGATGGCATTTGACCAAAAGATGTTCCAGGTTGGGTGAGCAGGATTGAGACAGAGCTTCATGTCAGTGCACTATGATGAGTTAATCATAAAGCACAATCCATCTCTTCTTAAATATAACAGAATCAAAGGTTATGGGGATAAGGCAGGAACTGGATACTGATTGTGGATGATCAGCCATGATCACAGTGAATGGCAGTGCTGGCTCGAAGGGCCGAATGGCCTACTCCTGCACCTATTGTCTATTGTCTATTGTCCTCTACCTTAAAATTTTTTAGCTGTCCTGTCTTTGTGGAGAATGACAAAACCACTGGGCTACACACTGCTTCTAAATGGGGAAGAAATGTGATTTAGGTGACTTTGACCATGGAATAATTGTTGATGCAGATGAGGTGGTTTGAGTATCTCAGAAATTGCTGACCTTCTGGGAGTTTGCAGAGAATAGTGCAAAAAATCAAGTAAGCAGCAGTTCTGTGGGTAAAAACACCTTGTTGATGAGAGAGGTTAAATGCAGAATGGCCAGATGAAGGTGACATTAAGTCAAATAACCATACATTACAATATAAGCTTTCAGGAGAACATCTCTGAACATACAAAACATTGAACTTTGAAATGAATAGGCTGCAGCAGCAGAAGACCATGAACATAGGCTCGGTGGTCACTTAATTAGATACAGGAGGTACCTAATAAAGTGGCCATTGAGTGTATGCAGCTACAAAAAGAACGTGCAAATTCCATACAGACAGCACCAGAGAAGCACTGAATCCAAGCTGAACCCCGGACAAGCAGCTCCACCAGCTGTGTTACTAATTTGCAACTCCTTGAAGGTCTGGTAGCTTATGCAAATAATAACCAGATTTAGATAAGAAATGAGTCGAATATTAAAACTTGGCTCTCAGTCAGAAACCAGCAGGGGAAGATTTTGGGTAAGATTAGTTCTATAAGTCCATTCTGCCTGGGACCAAATGTGAGCACATTTCATTTCTTTGAGAAATGCTTGCACAAGGAATATCTCCACTGGTTAGTCTGGAAAACAGGATTCAAGTAATAATTATTTTAACGATATCCATCATAAGGACATTTTAGTGTCAATATTTATAATTTATAATTTTGCTCCTTATAGATACTTGACTCTAGAAGTGGGGCTGTGAACTATCTATATTTATGTACATTCATAAAAAATGGCTGGAGGCACCAGGAGAGAACCTTTCAATTACAATTCCTGTTTGTAGGGATATGGGGTTAATGATTATATCATTAGAGCTTCTTCTGTATGATTTCATGTTCTGCTCAGTCTTTGTATCCCCTCTCCTGAAGGCAATGACAGGGGGCATACATCTCATTTTTCCTTCATCTGATGCCTTCCACTACCTAGTAGAACCAATAATTTTTCATGTTTGGCATTAAAGTTTCATGAGCTATTTTCATCATAACTAGGCACAATCCTAACCAAAACCTTCCCTTGATGACACCGGTCCAGGAAGTATGGCAATATCCGCAGTCACACTGAGCCGCATCCCACCACACATAGTCCTTGCACAGTGGTTGTTTTGAAGCATTGCCATTAGACATTAGTATAGCCCAGGTTAATTAAACCCAAAGATGTAATGTTAGAAAGCTCCACCTATGGAGGGATGAAAACGAGGTTCACCAAATTTTTAAAAGAAAAGAGAGCTTGAAAAAAAATAGCTATGAAAGAACGATGTGTGGCTAATGAGGCAGCAAACTATAAAAACTAACTAAAAGTATAAACTGTTAAAAATTGAGTTAGTGGTTAGTATCTCTACTCTACTTACTGGAAATCCTCAGGGTGAAATGTCTGGAGGAGAAACAACATCGATAAAAGACTTCCTGAAGCTACAGCTATAATGAGCACCAGCTATAGAGAGATGAAATCGGCAGAGAGTGATGACCAAGAACTCTACCATGATATTGTTATTTTGAAATAAAAAATAGAATGTGTATAAGAACTGATGGATTGCAATCCTGTTGAATACAGGTTAAGGTTTTATTTGTGTAAGTATTTGTGAATCAACTTTCCATGGACAACCCACCATTTCATCCAACAAACCAAGAAACAAGACAGTGAGCCACCCAAGATCGAAGAATCACCACGAGAGTGACATCTTTTGAGACATAGAGGATTTAATACGGTTGGATGTATAAGTTTATTTCTCATTCGAATTATCTGAATCTGATTTTCTGGAAGAACTAATTATTTTTGCAAAGACTTTGGTAAGTTACTGAATGATATTTACTTTGTTTAAAAGTTGCGATCTTGGAGTTAAGCTGTTAGAATTTTGGGGGTGCTGAATTTGAATTTGTTGACATACTAGCCTGAACTGAAACTGAAGATAACCATAACACTTAAGAATAGGAATTCCATTAGTTTTCTAACAAACTAAGGGTAAATAAAATGGAAAGGTTAGACTGTAAACATTTAAATAGGGAATAACACTAGATCTAATTAGGTAGAGAAATTGGAGTAATAAAGGTTATTCTAATGAATCTCACTGTTTCTAACTAAAAAGGAATTTGGTTTTTGTTTGATATCTGAGATTTGGAACCGACACAGAATTTTGTAATTTTGAATTGTTCTTACTCACGTAAATATTTTGTAAATATTGTTAACTTTTATAAACAAACTTACCTCTAGAAATGTGTGTTTTCTATTCACTGCCTCCTTCCGATACCTAGGGCTTCTGATGGCCCACTAGCACCTAGTGTATTACTAGTCCCTAGCGTAGTACTATGTAATTTGATTTTCAAATAAGGAGTGTGGTGATCAGTCACACAAGATGAGACAAGCACTACACAGGTGTTACATTGGCTACATTGAACCAAACAGGATCAGTTCTCCTCAGCAATGCTGGGATGTAAAGGGCAAGTCAACACCTTTTTCTCAAGCTGTTGTGGGCTGATGCAGGCTGAATGTCAATTCTGAATTCTGATCCTATTGGCCAGAAATTTGGGAACAGATTCACTACTATTTCTAAAACCTGCTTACCAAGTGGACTCCAACAGTGGCCCCATAGTGTCTGCTGCCTTATCTGGCCATGTATTAGAAGCTGTGTGGACATAGCTGAGAACCCTAGAGTAAGGACACTGGCAAATTCCCTTATACTCATCATATGGCCTAATTGTATGGTACTCCTATATTAATTTCTACTGGGGGTAATATGTCCTGAGGCTGCTGTGTAATTCCATGGGAAAGTCTTAGATACTATCTTCAAGACAGTATTAATTTTTTTTTGTTCTATTTATTGAGATACAGCAGGGCCTTTGTGTCGCGCCGCCCAGCAATCCCCCAATTTAAACCTACCCTACTCACAGGACAATTTACAATGACCAATTAACCTACCAACCAGTATGTCTTTGGACTGTGGGAGGAACCTGGAGCACCTGGAGGAAACCCACATGGTTACGGAGTGAACATACAAACTCCTTGCAGGCAGCGGCAGGAACTGAACCCTGGTTAGCTGTACTGTAAATCGTTGTGCTAACCACTACACTACCGCGCTGCCCCCGAGTTCTGCTCATGGAAGTCAAAATCACTGAAACTCAGATTCTTCAAACCTTCCAGCTATCGTCTGCCATATGTTGCTGCACATCGCAGCACAGGGAAGTCACTATCAGTCCACACAGGCTTTAAAAAGGTGTGCAGCCTTATTATCACCCTTATCCAATTCCACAGTTGCAGAGCCAATATTTGAATTCTCCTATCAACCCAGAAGATAATTTTCCCTCCTGTGTAAAATTTGTGTCCTCCATAAATATGCCTCTCTAATTTAGATATTCCTTGAAGTGCCAGCATCAGAGTAAATTACTGGAGTCTGTTCAGCAACACATGATCTTCTTCCTTGTCTGCTTCATGCACTATCTCACACACTCTACCAGCATGAAACAGCATTAGTTTCTGCCACACCATTCCTATAGTGGCCTCATTAAGGAGCAAAAAAAATCCGAGGCATCTTTTTTATGACATATACCTGTATCCTTTTATTGCACATTGTAGTGATGACAAACGCATTGATTGATTCTGATACTGGGAAAGAAACAAGAGTAATATCCGTTAGTTGCCAAAAGTACTTCGCAGTTAACTCACAGTAAAAATCGAGTTTACGTCCACATTCTTTTAAAGATTTTCATCAATTTTGAGTAACTTATTTGTCACATTTTCAATCATCTGTTAATTTGCTATCCAAGGAGTCCTAGTCATTGCAAATACACAGTCAGACAAGTATTTATACTGATGATGCTGAATTGGCTTGGATAGTCCATTGGCTTTTTTAACTTTCATATTTCTGGAAGTTGCGCTAAGTACAACTGCTTCTCATATGACATGAACCTTCACCAACAGTATTCAGACATTCATACACTCAGTGGCCACTTTATTAGGTACAACTGTACACCTCCTCATTAGTGCAAATATTGAATCAGCCAATCATGTGGCAGCAACTCAATGCATCAAAGCATGCAGACATGTTCAGGAGGTTCAATTGTTGTTCAGACCAAACATCAGAATGGGGTCGAAACGTGATCTAAGTGATTTTGAATCAGAATCAGATTTATTATCACCAGTATGTGTTGAGAAATGTGTTAACTTAGCAGCAGCAGTACAATGCAATATGTGATAATGTAATAAGAAAATAAATAAATCAGTCAATTACAGTAAGTATATATATACGTATATTAGACCATAAGACAAAGGAGCAGAAGTTAGCCATTCGGCCCATCGAGTCTGCTCTGTCATTCTATCATGAGCTGATTCCACTCCCCCGCCTTCTCACCATGAATAAGATGATTAGATTAAAAATAACACAAAATAGAAATAATATCTATTTGAAAAGTGAGGTAGATAGTGTTCATTGGTTCAATATCCATTTAGGAATTAGATGGCAGAGGGAAAGAAACTGTTACTGAATTGCTGAGTGTGTGCCCTCAGGCTTCTGTACCTCCTTCCTGATATTAACAATGCGAAGAGGGCATTACCTGGGTAATGGGGGACTTCAAAAATGAATGCACCTTTTAGAGGCACCACTCCTTGAAGATGTTTTGGATACTATGGAGGCTAGTACCCAAGACGGAGCTGACTAATTTTACAACTTTCTGTAGCTTCTTTGGGTTCTGTGTGGTAGCACCCGCACCACCCACCTCCAACCCCATACCAAACTGTGACGCAGCCTGTCAGAATACTCACCACAGTACAGCTATAGAAGTTTTCGAGTGTTTTAGGTGACAAACCAAACCTCCTCAGACTGCTAACGAAGTATAACTGTGAGCTTGCCTTCTTTATAGATGCATCGATTATGTTGGAACCAGGTTAGATCCTCAGAGATCTTGACACTGAGGGACATGAAATTGCTCACTCCCTTCACTTCTGATCCCTTTATGAGGATCTGTTTGTGTTCCCTCGCCTTACCCTTCCTGAAGTCCACAATCATCTCTTTCATCTTCCTGATGTTGAGTGCCAGGTTGTTGCTGCGACACCACTCAACTAGTTAGTATATCGCACTCTTGTATGCCCCCTCATCTCCTTCTGAGATTCTACCAACAATGGAATGACCATGGAATGATTGCTGATGCCTGACAAGGTGGCTTGAGTATCTCAGAAACTGCTGATTTCCTGGGATTTTCACACACAACGGTCTCCAGTGTTTACAGAGAATGGTGTGAAAAATAAAGAGCATCCCGTGAGCGGTACTTCTGTAGGCAAAAATCTATTATTAATGAGAGAAACTGGTCAGAGTGATTCAAGCTGACAGAAAGGAGACAGTAACTCAAATAATCAGATGTTACAACATCAGTGTGCAGAAGAGCATCTCTGAACACACAACACATCAAACCTTAAAGTGGAAGACTACAAACGTACGTTCAGTGAGCATTTTACTAGACACAGGAGGTAGCTAATAAAGTGGCCTTTGAGTGTATATGCACATATCTACCAATTACTGAATCAAGATTATGCCACACGCAACTTAGTTCTTTGGTAAAATTGTGTGTCCCCTTTTGGTACCTTACTCCTAACTATTCCAGATAATAAGCATACTCTATTCTGAAATGCATATTTTGTGTGCAGCACTTCTCTTACCATTGATATTATGCACAATTTTATAAGGTCTGCTAATTAATTGCAATGAAAATATTGCACATGTTGAGACCCTATTAACATTCTATCCTAAGAACCTGTTTTGATACTAAAAATATAAATTGTTCTTCACACATTTGAATGCACCTCTCAACTTAATCAATGTTTAGAGAATAAAATAATATAAGTACAAAGTTTTAGCCCAAAACTGTGGGTTAAAATAAAATTTAAATTTTATTCTAGGTTTCTCCTCTAATCATCTGTGCTGCCTGCAGTTCAGTTGTGCAGTCCAAATTCTGTTTAGTTTATCCAGGAATAAAATTACCTTCAAATCATCAGCAGATCTTCTTGGATAAGAATTCCTGTTTGCTGTCAGCCATGGTTCATAGTTGGAGCTCCAACCTCTAAGTCACATTCCACTTTAATGATCTTAGATTCTAATTCAGGTTAAAATATCAAAGCAGAACATATTAAACAGACCAAATTGATCATATGGCATTGTTTCATTTCAAAGCAGGGTAAGGGAGCCATTGCTAATGCTCTTTCTTCAACCAGCACTATTAAAACAGATGATCTGGTTATGATCAGGTAGCTGTTAGTGGGACTAACCTGACTGCCAGAATTTTTACATCACTACACTGTAAAGATTTTTCAATATTTGTGAAGAAACCCGAGACACAAAAGAAAGGGTTAGACAGGATAGAAGTTGAAAGGCTGTTTCCTTTTGCTGGAGAATGTAGAACTATAGAGAAAAATTCACATCAGAATCAGAATCAGGTTTATTATCACTGGCATGTGACGTGAAATTTCTTACCTTAGTAGCAACAGTTCAATGCAATACATAAACTAGCAGAGAGAGAAAAAATAATAATAATATATAAAATAGAACACAATAATAAATAAACAAGTAAATCAATTACATATATTGAATAGAGTTTTTTAAAATGTGCAAAAACAGGAATACTGCATATTAAAAGAAAAGTGAGGTAGTGTCCAAAGATTCAATATCCATTTAGGAATTGGATGGCAGAGGGGAAGAAGCTGTTCCTGAATCACTGAGGGTGTGCCTTCAGGCTTCTGTATCTCCTACCTAATGGTAACAGTGAGAAAAGGTATGCCCTGGGTGCTGGAGGTCCTCAATAATGGATGCTGCCTTTCTGAGATACTACTCCTTAATGACATCCTGGGTACTTGTAGACTAGTACCCAAGATGGAGCCGACTAGATTTACAACCTTCTGCAGCTTCTTTTGGTCAAGTGCCATAGCCCTTACATACCAGACAGTGATGCAGCCTGTCAGAATGCTCTCCACAGTACAACTATAGAAGTTTTTCAGTGTATTTGTTGAACATACCAAATCTCTTCAAACTCCTAATAAAGTATAGCAGCTGTCTTGCCTTCTTTATAACTACCTCGATATGTTGGGACCAGGTTAGATCCTCAGAGATCTTGACACCGAGGAACTTGAAGCTGCTCACTCTCTACACTTCCAATCCCTCTGCGGATTGGCATGTGTTCCTTCGTCTTACCCTTCCTGAAGTCCACAATCAGCTCTTTCGTCCTACGTTGAGTGCCAGGTCGTTGCTGCAGAACCACTCCACTAGTTGACATATCTCACTCCTGTACTCCCTCTCATCACCAACTGAGATTCTACCAACAATGATTGCATCATTAGCAAATTTATAGATGGTACTTGAGCTATACCTAGCCACAAAGTCATGTGTATACAGAGAGTAGAACAGTGGACTAAGCACACACCCAGTGTTGATCGTTAGCAAGGAGGATATGTTATCACCAATCTGCACAGATTGTAGTCTTCTGGTTAGGAAGTCAAGGATCCATTTGCAGAGGGAGGTACAGAGGTCCAGTTTCTGCAACTTCTGAGTCAGGATTGTGGGAATGATGTTATTAAATGCTGAGCTATAGTTGATGAACAGCATCCTGACGTAGGTGTTTGTGTTGTCTAGGTGGCCGTGTGGAGAGCCATTGAGACTGTGTCTGCCGTTGACTTATTGTGGTGATAGGCAAATTGCCATGGGTCCAGGTACTTGCTGAGGCAGGAGTTCAGTCTAGTCATGACCAACCTCTCAAAGCATTTTATCACTGACAATGTGAGTGCTACCAGGTGATAGTCATTAAAGCAAGCCACGTTATTATTCTTAGGCACTGGTATAATTGGTGCCTTGTTGAAGCAAGTGGTAACTTCTGCCCGTAGCAGTGAGAGGTTGAAAATGTCCTTAAATACTCCTGCTAGTTGGTTGGCACAGGTTTTCAGAGCCTTACCAGGTACTCCATCGGGACCTTCCACCTTGCAATGGTTCACTCTCTTTAAAGACAGTCTAACATCGGCCTCTGAGACGGAGATTTCAAGGTCATCAGGTGTAGCAGGGATATTCATAGCTTCAGTTATGTTCTCCCTTTCAAAGCGTTCATCGAAGGCGTTGAATTCATCTAGTAGTGAAGCATCCCTGCCATTGATGCTATTGGGTTTTGCTTTGTAGGAAGTAATGTCTTGCAGACCCTACCAGAGTTGCCATGCATCCGATGTCGCCTTCAACCTCGTTTGAAATTGGCTCTTCACCCTTGAAATAGCCCTCCGCAAGTCATACCTGTTTTTCTGCTACAGGCCTGGGTCACCAGACTTGAATGTCAGCAGACAACGTACCTCTTGGTTCAACCACAGCTTTTGGTTTGGGAATGTACCATAAGTCTTTGCGGGCACACACTCATCCACACAGGTTTTAATGAAGTAGGTAACAACTGCAGCATACTCATTCAGGTATGAAGATGATTCCTTGAATACAGTCCAGCCCACCAATTCAAAGCAGTCCTGTAGCTGCTCCTGTGCCTCCCTTTTCCATACCACATAATAAAGGATGGATATTCTGCTATTGAGATAGAGGAAAATTTCTCTCTATTTTGTGAATTTATTAACTTCTCTCATAAATTTTGCTAAATGCTCAGTTATTAATATTTTCATATTAAATGCTCTTTTGACATCTATGAAGTCACTGCCATTTTTCAGAGTAACCCCATCAATTCCATTCCTCCACTTACTCCTTTGGTAACACATTCTTTCTCACACAACTATCAACTCCACACTCTACCTACAGTAAGGGTAATTTATGTTGCCAATAACCTATCAACCAGCATATTCGGTATTTGGGATGAAACTGGATCACCCAGCGGTAGTCAAATCCATCACAGGGAGAACATGAAAACTACACAGACATGTGAATGTACTTGACTAAGCATATACAGCATGAGAATATAGGTGTATGGGGATTGGTTAGGAAGATGGATGAGAGACAAGATCACATATTATTGAATGCTGGAACTGGCTTAATGAGCTACATACTTCACCCAAGGTTCTATGTCTTCATTCCAACAAAAGATACAATATACAGTAGATATACATGATTTTTTAAATGTTTTAGATGCTGGAAACCTGAAATAAAATCAGAAAATGAAGAGAAGATTAAAGGTAAATTTATTTGACACATGTACATTGAAACATCAAAGCCTACAGTGAAATACATTGTTTGCATCAAATCAAACCAATGCAGATTGTGCTAGGACAGCCCATGAGTGTCACCATGCTGACATAGCATGCCCACAACTCAGTGACTCTAAACTGTATTTCTTTGGAACTGGGAGGAGACACAAGCAGACTCTTTTCAGGAAATGTTAAAAAACAGAAAAAGAGAAAAATGTTTTTCCAAACATCACAGACCCAAAACATTAACTGATTTGCTTTCCATCGATGCTGCCTGATTTACTGTGCTTTTTCGGTAGTTTCTATTTTATACTATATAATTCAGTTTTTCTTCTTTCTAAAGAAACTTCATTAAGCCTACGCTAGTGAGTCTCAAGAAGAAAAGCAAAATCACAGTTTGTGTCAGTAAAATATTTCTTTAATCTCTTTTCTATTGTATTAGTCGCTATCAACAAATTGCATGATTATAATTAATATTTCGGAAATGAAAAACTGTAACAATGTTGATACCATACCAAAAATCATTTTGCAAAATGTTGGAATAAGTAGCTGATTACATAAAAAATAATCACAATAAAAGTAATAATCCACCATCTGTTTGGGTTTATGATAGCCATATTGCAGTGAGAAAAACATATACCTCATAAAAGTATCTGGACAGAACCCAGAACTTAAAATATCTGTGGTTTTATTAACAGAATCTTGAAGGCTAGAGGTTTCATTGTGAGCATCTGTGTATGTAAATTCTGCCTAAAGCACCATCAGCAGTATGAGTCCAGTGAGTTCAAAGCTGTGCCTGTTCAATAAAGTGTCTCTATACCTCCAAGTTTTTACTCAACAAAATTTCAAAATTCCAGAAAATGTTTCAAAGTAAAATACTTTAAATATATGTTTATATTTAAAAGTACCAACTTATATCTGTGGAACTAATCTTCGAGCTACCATTGCTTAATATTAAATAATGATATATAAAAGTTGAAAAGATAAAGCTTATTTTTAGCAGAATTTGTTTACATAAGTGAATACCTTAATAATAAAATAAATCCGAAACTTTCCACAATACCAATGCTACAATCTAAAGTTCCACTATCATTTCTGGAGCTCCATCGAATATCAACATCGTCAAATTAGCAGAAGCTCCCAGTGGTTATTTGCTCACATTTTTTAATTTACCACCAAAGATCGTTTTGAAACTGAGTGCCTCGAAATTGGAAAGAATGGCACATTCAATGCAGGTTAGGATTCAATTAAAATTAAAAATCAAACAAATGAAAATAATCAGGGACTTAGTAGAAGGTGTATAAGCTTCAGTATCTCCAACGCACTACTGCACAGAGGAATCAAAGTGCTGTCTTCATGAATTTCATTCTTGAATGTGTGACCCGTGTACAGTGTAGGTCAATGCCCATGTGACCCACTTCACTATTACTTAAAGAGAACCTGCTTCACTGTGCTTCAGTCCATGGAGCTGAACACAGGTGGGAACTCTATGCAATACACTTAATTGCTTTTGCTATTTCTACACCGTTCAGTCCAGCTCCTGTCAATTAAAAACAAACCCTATCTTGTCAGACTGCTGAAAAACCCTTCCCCAACAATCGAACATCGATCCAAAGTGCATAGACACCACGGTGGTTGGCCTGATCAGAGGGGATGATGAGATGGCCTACAGGGACGAGGTCCAGCACCTGGCTGTGTGGTGTGCCGATAACAACCTGGCCCTTAACACCCAGAAGACCAAGGAGATCATTGTGGACTTCAGGCATGCTAGGAGCCACATTCGCATCCCCACTTACATCAACGGAGCTGCAGTGGAGCGGGTATCAAGCTTCACTTTCCTTGGTGTCCACATTTCCAAGGATCTCACCTGGTCCCTGAACTCCTCCATCCTGATCAAAAAGGTGCAACAGTGCCTTTATTTCCTGCAGAGCATCAAGAAAGCTCACCTCTGTCCCAGGATACTGACGGACTTTTACCGCTGTACCATTGAGAGCATACTCACCAGCTGCATCTCAGTGTGGTATGGCAATTGCCCATATCAGACCGCAAAGCACTCCAGCGTGTGGTGAAAACTACCCAGCGGATTACTAGCACCCAATTGCCCACCGTTGAGAACATCTACCATAAACACTGCCTGGGCAGGGCAAAAAGCATTATCAAGGATGCATCTCACCCTAACCATGGACTTTTTACTCTCCTCCCATCCGGTAGGCGCTACAGGAGCCTCCGCTCCCGCACCAGCAGGCACAGAAAAAGCTTCTTCCCTGAGGCTGTGAAACTGCTGAACCTCTCATCACAGCGCTAAGCAGTATTGCATCCGTATTGTACTGTCTCAGTACTTTTATATTTGTGTGCTGTAGCACTTTTTTTATTCGCAGTTATTTTGTAAATAACACTATTCTTTGCATTTCAGGTTAGATGCTAACTGCATTTCATTGGCTTTGTATCTGTACTCCGCACAATGATAATAAAGTTGAATCTAATCTAATCTAATTAAAGAAAAACCTGGAAAGCCTGTACCGTGAAGTGCATGGGGAATTGTGGCAAAGAGGCCTGCAGGCAGAGGGAAGCTCAGGGATCAAACGGGGAGCATTAGTAGCGAGAATCAGATGCCGAGGTGAGGGTGGGGAGGGGGGTGGTGGTGGGATGTGGGGAAGAAGACATTCAGGTTGAGGTTTTGGAAAAGCGTGAGGGTGGATGTGAAAACAAACTGGGAGAGGTAAATGTTGATGGATAAATGTCATGAAGGTGAACAGTTTGGGTGTGAAGTCAATAGTGTGAGGGGATAGAGCTAATGTACAGCGTTCAATATTCATATGAGTTACATGAGCTGAAAATTAGCCAGCAACTTTATTATTAAAGAATTCTGTCCTGGAGAGAGTTATCAGTGCCAGCTGTGCATCACACACCCTGAGGGCTCTGAAGAGAAAGTGTATCTCCGGAATATACAATTCTCAGTATGTCAAGTTCTTTGTGAATTTTGAACGTTGAAGAGGATAATCCTTATTTGGTATTTGTGTGATTCACTTGGACATGGTGCAATTGCAAAAGGTATGTGGGCCTAGGTGAGAGTAAGAGTTCGACACGGACTAGAAGGGCTGAGATGACCTGTTTCTGTGCTGTAATTGTTATATGGTAATATGGTTATATGGTATGTGCCAGTTTGGTTCCATCTAATGTTAAGCTTGTTGATAGATCGTCCTGCTTTACATTTATCATGATTTTATGTAGAAAATTGATGTTACTAATAGCCTGCTTGGCTATCATTGATGGCAACTAAGGATAACATATATTAGTGGATATATGGATCATACAATGATCAAATAGGTAAGGATGGCAGATTTAACTTTTAGGATAAATATTAACAAAAAATAAGTTTTGTTTCAATTCCAGGCAGTTTTAATTAACTGTATTTGCATGATTTTTATATCAAATATTGAAAGGTCTAGCTAGAGTGTGGAGAGGCCATTTCCTATAGATGGGGAACCTAGGAGCGGAGGGCACAGCCTCAGAATGGAGGAGTGTCCATTTTGAACAGAGATGAGAAGGAATTTCTTTAGCCAGAGGGTGGTGAATCTGGGGAATTTGTCGCCACATGGCTGTGGAGGCCAAGTCGTTAGCCACATTTAAAAGAGAGGCTGATAGGTCTTGATTAGTCAGGGTGTCAAAGGTTAAGATGAGAAGGCAGGAGAATAGGCTTGAGAGGAATAATAAATCAGCCATGATGGAATGGCGAGCAGAATCCATGGGCTGATTGGCCTAATTCTGCCCCTATGACTTATGGTCTTGTGCAATTACTTTGTCCTGATGCGTAAGTGATTATTTGTGCTCGCATCGGGGCTCCGGCGATAACGGGTCGAGGCGAGGTAGGTTGCCTATGTAGAATAAGGACTGTGTATGTCTGTGAGGCCGATGTTCTGTACTGGGTGTCAGATGTGGGATGTCTGGGAGACTCCCAGCCTCCTGGACGTCCACATCTGCACCAGGTGCACAGAGCTGCAGCTCCTTAGGGACTGTGTTAGGGAACTGGAGATGCAGCTCAATGACCTTCGTCTGGTCAGGGAAAGTGAGGAGGTGATAGAGAGGAGATGGATGCATTTGTCACGCCGGTACCTGGGGAGACAGATAAGTGGGTAACAGTCAGGAAACGGAAGGGCAGGAGTCAGAGTCTAGAGAGTACCCCTGTGGCTGTCCCCCTTAACAATAAGTACTCCTGATTGCGGACTGTTGGGGGTGACGGCCTGCCTGGGAGAAGCAACAGTGGCCATGCCTCTGGCACAGAGTCTGGCCCTGTGGCTCAGAAGGGTAGAGAAAGGAAGAGGATGGCAGCAGTGATAGGGGACTCTATAGTTAGGGGGTCAGACAGGTGATTCTGTCGACACCAGAAAGAAGTACGGATGGTTGTTTGCCTCCCAGGTGCCAGAGTCCAGGATGTTTCTGATCACGTCCACGATATCCTGAAGTGGGAAGGTGAACAGCCAGAGGTTGTGGTACATATTGGTACCAACGACATAGGCAGGAAAAGGGAGGAGGTCCTGAAAGTAGACTACAGGGAGTTAGGAAGGAAGTTGAGAAGCAGGACCACAAAGGTAGTCACCTCGGGATTACTGCCTGTGTCATGTGACAGTGAGTAGAGGAATTGAGTGAGGTGGAGGATAAATGCGTGGCTGGGGGATTGGAGCAGGGGGCAGGGATTCAGATTTCTGGCTCATTGGGTCCTCTTTTGGGGCAGGAGTGACCTGTACAAAAAGGACAGGTTGCACTTGAATCCCAGGGGGACCAATATCCTGGTGGGGAGGAATGCTAAGGCTATTGGGGAGAGTTTAAACTAGGATTGTTGTGACGTGGGAACCAAACTGAAGAGACTGGGGAAGAGGCGGTTGGCTCACAAGAAGAGAAAACTTGGAGACAGTGCAAGAGGGAGGATAGGCAGGTAATAGAGAAGGGACATGCTCAGACCGATGGTTTGAGATGTGTCTATTTTAATGCAAGGAGTATTATGAACAAAGCCAATGAGCTTAAAGCGTGGATCAATACTTGGAGCTATGATGTTGTGGCCATTACAGAGACTAGGATGTCTCAGCGGCAGGAACGGTCCCAGGCTTTGGATGTTTCAGGAAGAAAAGGGAGGGAGGCAGAAGAGGTGGGGGCACGGCACTGTTGATCAGAGATAGTGTCATGGCTGTAGAAAAGGAGAAAGACATGGAGAGATTGTCTACAGAGTCTCTGTGTGTGGAAGATAGGAATAGGAAGGGGTCAATAACTCTACTGGGTTTTTTATAGACCACCCAATAATAACAGGGACATCGAGAAGCAGATAGGGAGACAGATTCTGGAAAGGTGTAATAATAACAGGGTTGTCATGGTGGGAGATTTTAATTTTCCAAATATCAATTGGCATGTCCCTAGAGCAAGGGGTTTAGATGGGGTGGAGTTTGTTAGGTATGTTCAGGTAGGTTTATTGACACAATTTGTAGATAAGCATACATGAACAGAGGCTATACTTGATTTGGTATTGGGAAATTAACCTTGTCAGGTGTCAGATCTCTCAGTGGGAAAGCATTTGGGAGATAGTGATCACAATTCTATCTCCTTTACCACAGCATTGGAGAGGGATACGAACAGACAAGTTAAGAAAGCGTTTAATTGAAGTAAGGGGAAATATGAAGCTATCAGGCAGGAACTCAGAATCATAAATTGGGAACAGATGTTCTCAGGGAAATGTACAGCAGAAATGTGGCAAATGTTCAGGGGATATTTACGTGGAGTTCTGCATAGGTATGTTCCAATGAGACGGGGAAAAGATGGTAGGGTACGGGAACCGTGGTGTACAAAGGATGTTGTAAATCTAGTCAAGAAGAAAAGAAGGTTCAAAAAGCTAGGTAATGATAGGGATCTAGAAGATTATAAGGCTAGCAGGAAGGAGCTTAAGAAAGAAATTAGGAGAGCCAGAAGGGGCCATGAGAAGGCCTTGGTGGACAGGATTAAAGAAAACCCCAAGACAGTCTATAAATACGTGAAGAGCAAGAGGATAAGATACGAGAGAATAGGACCAATCAATTGTGACAGTGGAAATGTGTGTATAGAACCGGAGGACATAGCAGACATACTTAATGAGTACTTTGCTTCAGCATTCACTATGGAAAAGGATCTTGGCGATTGTAGGGATGACTTACAGAGGACTGAAAAGCTTGATCATATAGATATTAAGAAAGAGGATGTGCTGTAACTTTTGGAAAGTATCAAGTTGTATAAGTCACCAGGACTGGACGAGATATACCTGCTACTGTGGGAGGCAAGGGAGGAGATTGCTGAGCCTCTGGTGATGATCTTTGCATCATCAATAAAGATGGGAGAGGTTCCGGAGGATTGGAGGGTTGCGGATATTTTTCCATTATTCAAGAATGGGAGTAGAGATAGCCCAGGAAATTACAGTGAGTCTTACAACTCCTCCCTTGGAGGGTCAGACACCCTGAGCCAATAGGCTGGTCCTGGACTTATTTCCTGGCATAATTTACATATTACTATTGAACTATTTATGGTTTTATTACTATTTAATTATTTATGGTGCAACTGTAACGAAAACCAATTTCCCCCCGGATCAATAAAGTATGACTATGACTATGACTATGACTTGAGTGGTTGGTAAGTTGATGGAGAAGATCCTGACAGGCAGTATTTATGAACATTTGGAGAGGCATGATATGATTAGGAATAGTCAGCATGGCTTTGTGAAAGGCAGGTCGTGCCTTATGAGCCTGATTTAATTTTTTGAGGATGTGACTAAACACATTGATGAAGGTAGAGCAGTAGTTGTCGTGTATATTGTTACATACCTCATGGATATCTTGAGACTGTCTTATGAGGATAATGTAATGGTCTTTTGGAGGTCACCTGATGTAATTTTCTCGCCGATGTGAGGTCACATGATGACATGTTCACCACAAGTATAAAAGGAGACCCCGGGGGTGACACAGTTAGTTTTCCAGTTAGAATGTTAGCCAGAGACTCCGCTCCACTGCGTATTTGCTATATGAAGCAGTTTCGATTTAAAACGGAGTTTTACATTCTATTGTAAGATACAACAGTGCTGGACCAGCAGTTTAACCAATTTCTGCCAGGTTTGTTGATGTATCTTTTCAGTAGTATTGGAGAATGAAGACAGGAACCTGAAGGAGTCGTTCGACGGTTGAAAAGGATCGACCATTATTGAATTTGTTCAAGAAAGAGTGATCTGCATGAGATAGCCTCTGCTAAAAGTGGCAGAAAAGGCTGTGCAGGATCTAGTATCCAGAGGAAAGAGGTCATTGCCTTTGAATCGTGTAATTTCCGTTGTTGTGAATCCTGCGGACTTGGCAAGATCCGGCTGAGACTGGCGTGACGTCGTGTCTTCAAGGAATTCTTTACTTCAGGGAGGGAACGTTGACCCAGACCATGAGAGGCCTGCGTCAGGCATTTTCATGCCTTACAAGGCGCAGATTGGAAGTCTGTGTGGCGCCACTCCTCGGACAGACTAGATCAATGTGTGATTAAGTGCCTTGCTCAAGGGCACAAACAGGCTGCCATAGCTGAGGCACGAACTAGCGACCTTGAAGTAACTAGACTAATGCCTTAACCACTTGGCCACATGCCCTTTACTTCAGGAAAGTCTCTCCTAATTGACTGTATAATTCTCTTGGAATTTCGAATTTACCATACTAAGAACTGTGTTTGAATTTACAGCTTTGAGAACTCTTCCACATTTATCGCTTTAAGAACTAGTACTGAGTGGTGGTTTGTTAAATGGCCGCATAACAGTTTACTTCCAGTTAAGTTTCTCATTTGTTTATTTTTTTATATTGAGCAGAGTTTAATAAATGTTTGATTGTTTTTATAAAACCTGACTCAATTCAATTCTATATTCATTGTTGCCAGTTATGTGACAACATGGATTTCAGCAAGGCATTTGACAAGGTACCCCATGCAAGGCTTATTGAGAAAGTAAGGAGGAATGGAATCCATAGGGACATTGCTTTTTTGATCCAGAACTGGCTTGCCCACAGAAGGCAAAGAATGGTTGTAGATGGTTCATATTCTACATGGAGGTCCATCACCAGTGGTGTGCCTCAGGGATATGTTCTGGGACCCCTACTCTTTGTGATTTTTATAAATGACCTGGATGAAGAAGTGGAGGGATGGGTTAGTAAATTTGCTGATGACACAAAATTTAGAGGTGTTGTGGATAGTGTGGAGGGCTGTCAGAGGTTACAGTAGGACACTGATAGGATGCAAAACTGGACTGAGACGTGGCAGATGGAGTTCAACCCAGAAAAGTGTGAGGTGGTTTATTTTGGTAGGTCAAATATGACGGCAGAATATAGTATTAATGGTAAGACTCTTGGCAATGTGGACGATCAGAAGGATCTTGGGGTCCGAGTCCATAAGACACCCAAAGCTGCTGCGCAGGTTGAACTGTGGTTAAGAAAGCATATGGTGCATTGGCCTTCATCAGTCATGGGATTGAGTTTAAAAGCTGCGAGGTAATGTTGCAGCTATATAGGACCCTGGTCAGACCCCACTTGGAGAACTGTGCTCAGTTCTGGTCACCTCACCAGAGGAATGATGTGAAAACCATAGACAGGGTGCAGAGGAAATTCACAAGGATGTTGCCTGGATTGGGGAGCATGCCTTATGAGAACAGGTTGAGTGAACGTGGCCTTTTTTCCTTGGAGCAACGGAGGATGAGAGGTGACCTGAGACAGGTGTATAAGATAATAAGAGGCATTGATCGTGTCAATACTAAGAGGCTTTTTCCGAGAGCTGAAATGGCTAGCATGAGAGGGCCCAGTTTTAAGGTGCTTGGAAGGAGATACAGAAAAGATGTCAGGGGTAAGTTTTTTACGCAGAGAGTGGTGAGTTTGTGGAATGGGCTGCCGACGACGGTGGTGGAGGCGGATACAAAAGGGTCTTTTAAGAGACTCCTGGACAGGTACATGGAGCTCAGAAAAATAGGGAACTATGGGTAAGCCTGGATAATTTCTAAGGTAAGGACGTGTTCGGCACAGATTTGTGGGCCAAAGAGCCTGCATTGTGCTGTAGGTTTTCTATGTTTCTATATTCCTATCACGTCTAGGGAGAAAGTGTGAATAATACATTGAGGGAAAGGATCAGTCAAGAGCATACTGAATGTGAAACACATTTGAAAGTCTAAATGGCCAACTTTTACTCCTATTTTCTATGCTTCTTTGTTTGTACAGTCCTCTAATGGCAACAGCTGACTCAGTGATGCTAATTTTACAATTGAAACCCTATTTCAGGCATAATAACATCAAACCGTCTGTTAAAAACAGAATAGTGGTAAATATGCAATGAAAAGCAGCGATAGAGACCTGGACAGGAAAACCACCTACACTAGATATTCAATTACTCAACCATTAAAATAATCGCTACACTCTGCCATCCTTCAAAGTGCAGGAATAGAAAGTACAGGGAGTATAAAGATTATGATAACGCAACAAGAACTTCACAGAGGTGTTAAGTCTAATTTCAGATTTATTTTGGAAATAAACTTTAATAATTACACATCTTCTGGAGTATTGTCTCTAATTTTTGGTAGATTCAGATTTATTTATTACATGTACAGTACATTGACATATACAGTGAAATAAGCCATTTGTGTTAACAACCAACACCCATAAAGTTGTGTCAGAAGCAACACACAACTATCGTCGCAGTTTCTGATGCCAGCATAGCAAGTCCACAATGCTTGGCAGAACAGCACAGAGCACAACAAAATGAAATCACAACAAGCAAAAACAAAACAGGTCCCATTCCTCTCTCATGCCTTCTATTGCACCTTCCCTCCCTCCACATACACTGACTCGCCTCCATATCTAGAACAGGCCTGAGGGTCTCCATTATTCAGGCTTTGGCCATTGGGCTAGGATATCTTATTGAGTAAGATATTTTTGAAAGAAAATCAAGCTCTTTGAGATGTTCTAGAACAGAGGTTCCCAAACTACGGCCGACAGACTCCTTGGTTAATGGTAAGGGTCCATAACTTAAAAAGGGTTGTGACCTCCTGTTCTAGAGGAGAATTATTAGAAAGCTACTGAAGGCAGTTTTTTGAAGAAACTAGCAAAATTGAGATTTTTCTTCTTAGAACAGACATGGTGAAAAGGAAATTTACTGGAGGTATTCAAATTCATGAGATGTTTTGATAGAGCCAATAGCAAGCATTGGTCTTCATAACCAATGTGTTGGTAACCAAAGATTTAAGATTTTTTACAAAATTACCCAAGGTGAAATGAAGATGATATTGTTATTCAACGAAAATGATTTCTAAAATGGATGCCATAACAGAACTCAATAACAACTTATGACTTCTAATAAACCTACAGGGAAAAAGGATTTTACTGTACAGTAAGTTAGTGAAAAGAAAAGGAATCAAATGTAAAAATGTCTCAAAATGTTAGTACAGCTGAAATGGACTAAATGAAGTCTATTTCTGTTGGATAATTCTATTGTGTTTTTTTCTACACACGATAAAGTGAGTGGCAGAAAATAGTTAATGTTCTTCATGAGTTCTACATTTTTATCTTCACACTGAATTATATTAAAGTTAGCTTTAGAATTTATAAAAGATGGGGATAATTATCCCAGAGTTATAAACATACTCAAAGCAATAAATATTTATATGCAACCTCATCCAGATGGGATACACCCTTGAGTCATTAAGGCTCTGAATGATGAAATACAAGAGGAGCTAGTTAAATTTTCAATATTCTTGATCTTTGAAGGACTGGGAGACTTCCCACATGGTTGCAATTTCCAGAAGAGCATGGAAACATTAATTAGTCAGCTTTTGGACTGTAGTTGAGAAAACTCAAAGGTTCTTTTATGAAATGCTATAAGCTTCATCTAAATGGTATTGAATGTTGATTTAAAAAGCACTGATGCTAAGACAGAAGGTCAGGGTGTAGAGCAGGCTGTGTTTCAAGCATCTACTCGAATTTGCAAAGGAGACCAAAACAATGGACTATATTCAGTCATGGCAATGGGCTTATCCTGCATAAAGCAATTGATAAGGCACCACTTTCAAAGGAGAGCAAAGCATTTTCTTTCACTGGTAAATTGATTAAACTACATAAATTGCCAATAAATGGAGCGTGCACTGTCTGACATCCATTAACAACCAAGATTCCTTGTGGATAGCTTTGGGAGTGCTTTTGTTTACACAGTTCAGACAATGGAAGAACATACTATCTGTAATGCTACGAAATTTGCTAATGACTTCAAGCTGCATTGTTAGGTTTTCCTGCAAAGTGGAGATAAAAAAGCAATTTGATTAGAATTGAAGGAGATTGGAAGGTGGGCTAACAAATTGCAAATTTAGCTTGTTTTGAACAGAGTATAAAACAATGAATATTGATGCAGGGACTAAGTAAGGGTAATATGGGACAATGTATGCAATGTACAGTTTTCCATTAACAGGAATAGAAAGAAGGTAAGAGTTGTCCTGGGTGCTGATGATTGTGGCCAAAAAACATCCAGTCGACATAAGACAATACAAGATGGTAGAAACTGGGAAGGAAATGTGGGACCTAAACTGGATAGTGCATATGGACTGGAGCCAGAAGATTTACACAAGATTTATGCAGCCAGTAGATTATCATGATTTCATTAAGCCAACCCTGCTACCCATGTTGTTTGTCGTGGTGTATCACCGAGAAGCATATTTCCAAATGCAGATGCAAGAAAGCCATTTAAGGAGCTAAAACAGTACTGCTAATAGGAATCAAAGAGGAAATTCTACACAGCCTGGAGTCATACGATTCACAAAGGTTGTTAATGATCAATTT
This sequence comes from Mobula hypostoma, assembly GCF_963921235.1. Classification (NCBI taxonomy): domain Eukaryota; kingdom Metazoa; phylum Chordata; class Chondrichthyes; order Myliobatiformes; family Myliobatidae; genus Mobula; species Mobula hypostoma. The sequence goes on along the minus strand of NC_086118.1, from coordinate 19,169,775 downwards.
CCATAGCCACTGAATCTAAGACTGAGCTGTAATAGAGCTTAACATAAAGCATAGAACAGTAGAATACAGTACAGACACTTCAGCCCACATTGTTGTGCTGACCTTTTAACCTACACCAAGATCAATCTAACCCTTCCTTCCCAAATAGCCCTCCATTTAATGATGTAAGAATCTCTTAAATGATTCTACAATATCTGCTTCAACCACCACCCCAGCTGTGCATTCCTTACACATACCACCCTGTATAAAAATAAAAATTACCTCTGACACCCTTCCTTCAGTCGCCTTAAATGTACGTTCTCTTGTTCGAGCCTTTATTGCCCAGGGAAAAAGGCAGCCACTATCCACTCTGACTATGCCTCTTTTCATCTCATACACGTCCATCAATTCACTTCTCATCCTCATTTGCTACAAAGAGAAAAGACTGGCTTGCTCAGCCTTTCTGCAAAAGGCACGCTCTCTAATCCACGCAGCAAATTTCCTTTGTACCTTCTCTAAAGTTTCTGCATCCATCCTAGAAATGAACACAATACTCCAGGTGTGGTCTAACCAGGAATTTATAGAGCTGCAACATTACTTTGTGGCTCTTGGACTCAGTCCCTCAACTAATGGAGGCCAACACACCATATACCTTCTTAACCACCCTTTCAATTTCCATGGCAACTTTGAGGGATCTATGCGCGTGTACTCTGTTGGATTCGACTGTTTAATATTTATTTTTCTTTGCAGCTTTACAATTAATTGGCTGCTGGTATTTTATATAGTTACTTATATACAAATAACAGTTTAGTATGTTTCCTGGTGATCACAGTATGTATATGCAGTTGTTTAGTATATCCGCTAGTGGTTACATTTGCATGATTCCGGAAAGCTCGGGAAGCGTTGCTGTCACTGAATTATTTGAATAGAGACTTTCTGATGGCTTATTGTTATCTGAGAATTTGAATGGTATTTTTCTTATCACTGTAGTATAAAAGGGCTGATCATGCAGAGGCCCCATCTGTTTTTTTTTTGGGCGTTTTGCTTCTATCTCCCTTAGTAAACTCTATCGCTGTTCATTTTCAAAATGTTTTGTATTAGTTCTTAATAAAATGATCATGAAGCAACCAGTTTTGTGCCTCTTTCCTGACTTCTGAAAGAAACTTGGATAAAAACTTCTTTTTTAAAAACTTCTTCGAGTCCAAGAAGCATGAGACTGCGCAGGCACGTGACGTCAACAGGACAGCATGGAGAATTTAAAAAGGAGACCACCCTATACAGTGGGCAGCTGTAGGAGCAGGCAGCGGAGTGACCGGGAGCAGAGTGTAGGGCTTTGGCTTCAACAGGCTTTGGCGGTAAACAGCAAGAGGCGAGAGCGAAGCACCAACTCTTTTTTTCTCCCTGCCCCTTCTGCGAATCGGTCCGGACAGACAGGAACAGCAGGGCTCTCACAGCTAACAATATGAGCTAACAGTTTAAAAAGTTCGTCAGTTTGGTGAGGTAAGTGGGTGAGTAGACTTATTTTTCTTGTTTCATTCCTGTAGAGTTAGGTAGCATGCCTGCAGGATTAGTGCTTTGTTCAGGGTGTCAGATGTGGGAATCCTGGGGGACCTCCAGCCTCCCTGATGGCCACATCTGTGCCAGGTGCACCGAGATGCAGCTCCTCAGAGACCGTGTTAGGGATCTGGAGCTGCAGCTTGATGACTTATTGCTTATCAGGGAAAGTGAGGAGGTGATAGACAGGAGCTACAGGGAGGTAGTTGTCCCTAGGCTACAGGGGTCAGAAAACGGGGTCACTGTCATGAGAGGGAAGAGAAATGCCCGGATACTGGAGAGCACACCTGTGGCTGTCCCCCTCAGCAACAAATATCTTGTTCTGGATGCTGTTGAGGGGGATGACCTGACAGGGGACGCCCACAATGACCGGGTCTCTGGCACTGAGCCTGGCGCTGTTGTGCAGGAGAGAAGGAGGGAGAAGAGGAATGCGGTAGTCGTGGGGGATTCCATAGTCAGGGGAACAGACAGGAGATTCTGTGAGCCTGACAGAGATACCCGCATGGTGTGTTGCCTCCCAGGTGCCAGGGTACGGGATGTCTCGGATCGGGCCCTGAATATTCTGAAGGGGGAGGGTGAGCAGCCAATTGTCTTGGCACATGTTGGTACCAATGACATAGATAGGACAAAGGAAGAGGTCCTGAAGAGATTAGGAAGGAGGTCCTGAAGAGGGTTAGGAAAGAAGCTGAGAAGCAGGACCTCCAAGGTAGTAATCTCGGGATTGCTGCCTGTGCCACGTGCTAGCGAGGGCAAGAGTAGTCGGATCAGGCAGATGAATGGCTGGCTGAGGGACTGGTGCAGGGAGCAGGGTTTCAGATTCTTGGATAATTGGGATCTCTTCTGGGGGAAGTATGACCTGTTCAAAAAGGACAGGTTACACCTGAACCCAAAGGGGACCAATATCCTGGCAGGAAAGTTTAATAGAGCGGTTAGGGAGGGTTTAAACTAATTTGGCAGGGGGATGGGAACCAGAATGACAGAGCGGAGGAAGGGGAAAACAGAAATAAATCTAAGATAGTGAGCAGTAAAGATGTCAGGAAAGACAGGCAGGTGATGGGGCAAATTTGTAGCCATTGGGATGGGTTGCAGTGAAATCAAAGCGAAAAGTACCAAATACTGGACTTAAGGTGTTATACTTAAATGCATGCAGCATAAGGAATAAGGTGATGATCTTGTCGTACGGCTACAGATTGGCAGGTATGATATTGTGGCCATCACTGAGACCTAGCTAAAGGATGCATGTCTCTGGGAGCTGAACGTTCCAGGATACACGGTGTATCGGAAGGATAGGAAGGCAGGCAGAGGGGGAGGCGTGGCTTTATTAGTAAGAAATGATATTAAGTCATTAGAAAGAGGTGATATAGGATTGGAAGGTGCAGAATCTTTATGGTTTGAGCTAAGAAATTGCAGGGATAAAAGGACCCTGATGGCAGTTATTTATAGGCCTCCAAACAGCTGCAGGGATGTGGACTACAAATTACAACAGGAAATAGAAAAGTCTTGTCAGAAGGGTAGTGTTATAATAATTGTAGGGGATTTTAACATGCGAGTGGATTGGGAAAATTAGGTTGGCACTAGATCTCAAGAGAGAGAATTTGTAGAATGTCTGCGAGATGGCTTTTTAAGCAGCTTGTTGTTGAGCCCACTAGGGGATCGGCTGTACTGGATTGGATGTTGTGTAATGAACTGGAGGTGATTGGAGAGATTGAGGTGAAGGAACCCGTAGGAGGCAGTGATCATAACATGATTGAGTTCACTGTGAAATTTGAAAAAGAGAAGCCGAAATCTGATGTGTCGGTATTTCAGTGGAGTAAAGGAAATTACAGTGGTATGAGAGAGGAACTGGCCAAAGTTGACTGGAAAGGGACACTGGCGGGAAAGACAGCAGAGCAGCAGTGGCTGGAGTTTATGCGAGAAGTGAGGAAGGTGCAAGACAGGTATATTCCAAAAATGAAGAAATTTTCGAATGGAAAAAAGATACAACCATGGTTGACAAGAGAAGTCAAAGCCAAAGTTAAAGCAAAGGAGAGGGCGTACAAGGAAGCAAAAATTAGTGGGAAGTTTTTAAAAGCTTACAAAAGGAAACTAAGAAGGTCATTAAGAGGGAAAAGATTAACTATGAAAGGAAGCTAGCAAATAATATCAAAGAGGATACTAAAAGCTTTTTCAAGTATATAAAGAGTAAAAGACAGGTAAGAGTAGATATAGGACCAATAGAAAATGATGCCTGAGAAATTGTAATGGGAGATAAGGAGATGGCGGAGGAACTGAACGAGTATTTTGCATCAGTCTTCACTGAGGAAGACATCAGCAGTATACCGGACACTCAAGGGTGGCAGGGAAGAGAAGTGTGCGCAGTCACAATTATGACAGAGAAAGTACTCAGGAAGCTGAATAGTCTAAAGGTAGATAAATCTCCCGGACCAGATGGAATGCACCTGCGTGTTCTGAAGGAAGTAGCTGTGGAGATTGTGGAGGCATTAGCGATGATCTTTCAAAAGTCGATAGATTCTGGCATGGTTCCGGAGGACTGGAAGATTGCAAATGTCACTCCGCTACTTAAGAAGGGGGCAAGGAAGCAAAATGTAAATTATAGACCTGTTAGCTTGACATTGGTGGTTGGGAAGTTGTTGGAGTCGATTGTCAAGGATGAGGTTACAGAGTACCTGGAGGCATATGACAAGATAGGCAGAACTCAGCATGGATTCCTTAAAGGAAAATCCTGCCTGACAAACCTATTACAATTTTTTGAGGAAATTACCAGTAGGCTAGACAAGGGAGATGCAGTGGATGTTGTATATTTGGATTTTCAGAAGGCCTTTGACAAGGTGCCACACATGAGGCTACTTAAGATAAGAGCCGATGGAATTAGGAGAAAGTTACATACGTGGATAGAGTGTTGGCTGATTGGCAGGAAACAGAGAGTGGGAACAAAGGGATCCTATTCTATTTGGCTGCCGGTTACCAGTGGTGTTCCACAGGGGTCCGTGTTGGGGCCGCTTCTTTTTACATTGTACATCAACGATTTGGATTATGGAATAGATGGCTTTGTGGCTAAGTTTGCTGACGATACGAAGATAGGTAGAGGGGCCGGTAGTGCTGAGGAAACAGAGAGTCTGCAGAGAGATTTGGATAGATTGGAAGAATGGGCAAAGAAGTGGCAAATGAAGTACAATGTTGGAAAGTGTATGGTTATGCACTTTGGCAGAAGTAATAAACGGGCAGACTATTATTTAAATGGGGAAAGAATTCAAAGTTCTGAGATGCAACAGGACTTGGGAGACCTCATATAGGATACCCTTAAGGTTAACCTCCAGGTTGAGTCGAAAGTGAAGAAGGCGAATGCAATGTTGGCATTCATTTCTAGAGGAATAGAGTATAGGAGCGGGGATGTGATGTTGAGGCTCTATAAGGCGCTGGTGAGACCTCATTTGGAGTATTGTGGGCAGTTTTGGTCTCGTTATTTAAGAAAGGATGTGCTGACATTGGAGAGGGTACAGAGAAGATTCACTGGAATGATTCTGGGAATGAGAGGGTTAACATATGAGGAACGTTTGTCCGCTCTTGGACTGTATTTCTTGGAGTTTTGAAGAATGAGGGGAGACCTCATAGAAACATTTCGAATGTTGAAAGGCATGGACAGAGTGGATGTGGCAAAGTTGTTTCCCATGATGGGGGAGTCTGGTACAAGAGATCATGACTTAAGGATCAAAGGGCGCCCATCAGAACAGAAATGTGAAGACATTTTTTTAGTCAGAGGGTGGTGAATCTATGGAATTTGTTGCCACGGGCAGCAGTGAAGGCCAAGTCATTGGGTGCATTTAAGGCAGAGATTTAAGCAATGGGAACCTGTGGAAATGCATTTGTGGATGAAATTGTGAAAAGGGCAGAACTGGCAGAAATAAAAGTACCAAGAACATATGCAGTGAAACCAACTACTGGCATTATGGAAACAAAGTTCAAATCAGTGCCTCTGTCAAGCATACAAAATATTCAAGAGATGCAAGCTCAATGTTCCAACTGGGGAAAGCGGTTCTGAATAAAGATTGGTGAGGAGTTAAACAGTGATGAAGTATGAGGATATGGCACTAGTCACTCCAACTATGTTGGCTCCCTATCTGCCAGACTAAATACACTCCCTAGGACACATCAGAGTGCAAACAATGATTGACAGATTCTTCCAATGGTGATGGAATACAAAGTTCAGGACAGAAGCTCAACAAATGTTTGAAAGGTGCATGGCATGCCAGAAAATTAATCTAGGGGCAAATGAAAAGCTACCACAATTAAATGATCTTGCCCCACCTAGGCCAGTTTTACACTCACAGGTGGGCTGCTTTACTTTACCTAAATTTCAATGATGCTCAGACGCACTGGTGATATGGACAAGTTTTCAAGATGGTTGGAAGCTATTCCAGCAAGGAAAGCACTACGAAACAAACAGCAAACACTCTGATCAAGGTCTATATTCCTAGATGGGGACTGCAATGTCACATCAACTTTGACCCAGGAACACGTTTCACTGGGAGAGTTCGTCAGAAATTAAGTCGACGAATGAGCATTGAATGCTCTTTTCATTGTCCGCATCACTCAGAGTCATCAGGACGAGCTGAGTGAATGAATGGAACCATCAATCGACGACTAATTAAGCATCCTGTGGAAAGGGTACCATGGCTTTCTGCTCTTCCCATAGCCTTGTGCAGCATCAGAGCAGACCGAAAGAAGCAAGTTAAAAGAAATCCATCTGAAGTGGTAACAGGGCATCCTATGTCATTGCCAGTAACCCTCAATGTCAGAGAGGCTGATGCACACATTATAGTTGACAGTTTAGTTAAATATTGTATGAAAGTAATTCAAACTGGCCAGTCTGCTTCTCAATAGGTTTCTGCTGCTCGGAGTGATCCAACAGAGAGAGGATATGCCCTAGTTCCTGGTTGTGTTGTACTGAATTTTGTAAAATACCAGGCTCCAAATCTGGAGTATTGTGTTCAGTTTTGGTCACCAAATTACAGGAAGGATACTAATAAGGTTGAAAGAGTGCAGAGAAGGTTTACAAGGATGTTGCCGGGACTTGAGAAACCCAGTTACAGAGAAAGGTTGAATAAGTTAGGACTTTATTCCCTGGAGCATAGAAGAATGAGTGGAGATTTGATCGAGGTATATAAAATTATGCTGGGTATAAATAGAGTGAATGCAAGCAGGCTTTTACCACTGAGGCAAGGGGAGAAAAAAACCAGAGGACGGGTTAAGGGTGAGGGGGGAAAAGTTTAAAGGGAACATTTGGGGGGGGGTTTCTTCACACAGAGAGTGGTGGGAGTGTGGAATGAGCTGCCAGACGAGGTGGTAATTGCGGGTTCTTTTTTAACATTTAAGAATAAGTTGGACAGATACATGGATGGGAGGTGTATGGTGGGATATGGTCCGTGTGCAGGTCAGTGGGACTAGGCAGAAAAGGGTTTGGCACAACCAAGAAGGGCCAAAAGACCTGTTTCTGTGCTGTAGTTTTTCCATGGTTTCTATGGTTTCTACAAGTATCTGAACAGTTCAGAATTCCAATTTAACTCTTTGTGAGCTCGCAGCATGTAGCATGTCTGTACAAGGTAAACACTGTAGGTTTGTTGATGTCTATTGATTGCTGATAGCTGCTGCATACTTTCTTAAGACCAGTTTATACTTCTGCGTCAAACCTACGTCGTAGGTATGGTGTAGCCGCGTACTCTGCACCTAACTTGCGCGTCTCCAAAAATGCAACTACGCGCCACGGCTATGCAGACCACAACAACTGTGATTGGTCCGCTTGGTAGCATCGCATTTCCTCCTACGCATTTCCGGTTGCTTCTTCTTCACCACCATTTTCGAATTGAGAACGAAGAGAGAAGAAGAACGTGAGTTGAGTGTGAAAATGAACCAAATCGAGGCGAGGTTAATTGAGAAAGTCCAAAAATATGTACATTTGTATGACTCTTTGTCACCAGACTATAAAGACTGCCAAATGGCATCAAATTCGTAGGAAGAAATTTCCAAAAACAGAGGTCTGGACATCACGGAATGCACAAAGGAATAGAAAAACTTGAGGGACAAGTACGTGCACATCCGGAAAAGACTCTCCAAGAGGAGCGGGGACCCAGGCGGAAAAAAAATGCCAGCGTTTTATTTGTTTCTTTCCCAGCTGGCACCACATAGTAGGCACCAGGAAACAGAGTCAAATTATGGTGATGACAAGGTAAATGTAACATGTTCTTTGTATCATAAACCTTTATGTTGTAAGTGTTTAGGCTAGCTAGCAAGCTAGCAATGCTGTCTAGTTGTAAACACGGCATATTGATTTGCGCAAAGATCGTCGTCATCGTAGCTATCCCCCGAGGTCAAGGATGATGGTCTTCGTTCTGAAGAAGTGGCCCACAGAGTGAAGATGACTGTACGTGTATTTGTTTAACATGTACTTTATGTTGCACTCCAAGAAGCACACAATACTTCACAAATCAACCAACTGATTCCAATGGCGTGGAAACCACGACGATTGGAGCAGATGGATTTGTTGCAGCCTTCATCCGCCTTCACAGCCGTTGAGTTTGAAGTAACTTCGTCCGCCTGTTCCACCGTTGAGGTCTTGGTTGGATTGTTCTTTGTCAAGGACCTCACCCTTGACCTTACCGCCATGGGTGACCCTAGGAGCATAGCTCCAGACGGCATTGCTCTCAGGATCACAGGACCACACAAGCTTCTCCACTGCGACAAGGTGACATCCATGGAGAAGTGCGCAAAGATAATGCTTCCGTGAAAGAAAAATGTAATACTGTATGCAATAGGTTTTAATTGTATCTGGCCTGCTCATTATGCAAACGCAATAACCAGTATTCTGCCAATGTAGCCATATGCTGATTTCTCGTTTTTATAGCTCTGCCAATCTATGTACAGACACTGAATGCATATATTACCTGTATGTATATTTACAAAGAATAACTTAAACTATTTGCAATTCCTTTCATAACCACAGGATGGAAATGATTCGACCTCAGGGTTGTCCACCTCTTCAGTTGCTGAGGAAAACCAACCACCAGACATTCCATCTTCACGTGCAGAATCATCATACAGTAATGAGCCAGCTCCTCTGTCCCCCCACCCAGCTACTCTGCCCCCCCACCCAGCTCCTCTGCACCCCCCACCCAGCCCCTATGACCCCATACCCAGCTCCTCTGCCCCCCCCACCCAGCTCCTATGACCCCATACCCAGCTCCTCTGTCCCCCCACCTAGCTCCTCTGTCCCCCAGCCCAAGGATGGCACAGAAGAAGAGGACAGAACATGTGATGACTGGTTTCAGAAGCAGATCACCCAGTTGGATGAACGTAGGGTGGAACTGCAACATAGACTGCTGAAAGAAGGTGATGAGTGCTCTAGGTTCGGGCAAGCAGTTGCTGACATGCTGCAGAGGCTGCCAGAGGAACACAGGCCACAGATAGTGTTCGATGTCCACAAACTGCTATCTGAGAGGCAGCAGCAGAAACAATAAACAATTGCATATTTTATTATTTTTTTATATAACACTTTGCACCTTGTATAATATTGTGCACATTACTGCAAATAAATAACAACTTCATTTTGTAACAGGTCTTTATTTTTTTATTTGAACAGCTACATGTTATTTATGGGTTCATTTATTTTATGGACTTACAATTTACTGATTAAGTTGAGCACGACACTCTATGTTGTTCTGCCATGGCAAGATTCCATGGGGTAATTGAGAGAAGGCCATCAGGTCATTCCGTACACCAAGGGCAGCTCTGGTGGAATGGCGCCTTGAAAGGTAATGAGAATCTAGAGGTTACAAATGACTCGTGTCCCCTGCCACCACTCTTCGCCACTCGCCTGACTGAGGCGACCCTGTAGTGCCTGAGTCTGCAAAACGAGCAGGGATGTATCTGCTCACAGGTGTGTTGGCATCATCAGTGTAGGCGAGGAGGTTGTGTAGAGCGATACGAGCTTTGACAATGTTCACTGCTGTGTCAGGCAGGAATTCTAGTGGTTGACCGAGGATTCTCCACCTTGCCACCAAAATGCCAAACGTGTTCTCAATAACCCGCCTGGCTCTGGACTGATGGTAGTTATACATCTGCTTTTCCATGGTCATGTTCATCCCTATTTAGCAAACATAAAACATAAAACATAGAGTATTAATGAATAGGAAATCATTATGTGCCAATGTAGCTGTGATCACTACAAACATTTAGGGGTATATATATATAAAATCACACAAAGCAAGCAGTATTACATAAAATTATATGAAATTAATTCTCATTGAATTCAATGTCTCTGACATACCTTGAAAGGGACGCATGAGATTGTTGTGTACAGGGAACGCAGCATCACCAACAATTACATGCAGGATTGTGACTCCTGTTCCAGGAAGATTGGCTGGCGGGGCAGGTTCAGTTTGTGTTCAAGCAGCATAGAGCCAAATCTGCTCTCCTTGAAGATGCCCCCGTCACTTTCCTGTCCGTATCCCCCTACATCCACCATGGTAAACCGATATCTGGCGTCACAGACAGCCATCAGGACAATGGAGTGTGCGTCCTTGTAGTTGTAGTAGCCACTCCCAGCACGCAGTGGTGCCTTGATGTTCACGTGTTTTCCGTCTATGCTGCCGACACAGTTCAGAAAGTTCCATAGTCACCAAAAATCAGCTGCAATAGCTTCCCATTGGGCGACTGAAGGGCAGGGAAAGAACTCTGGCTGCAATGCTTTCCATAAAGCTTTATAGACCTCTGTAATTATGGAGGACACTGTGCTTGATGCCAGTTTGTAGCTAGATGCTACAGCCTGTTGACTTCCAGCTGAAGCTAAAACTCGAATGGTGATTGCCAGTCTCTGAGTATACTGTGCGTACACAGATGCGAAATAAATGGTTGGAGACGATGAACCAAATCGTAAATCTACCTGCCGACATCTGAGAATATTTGAAAGGCATTTCCTCGTCCATGTCTCTCAGTGGCCGGACAAGCACAGAAAATTCACCCTCTTTCTGCCTCAATCCATTCAATGGTCATACACACCATCTCCTCCGATGTCTTCTCTCTTTTCTGAGTTGCAGTAATCTAAATAAAGGTAACTCTTGTTCAACATTTACTAGCTCCACCATGATGCGCTCAGTTTCAGTCGCCATTGTTTGAAGTACACAAAGAAACTCAACACAGTGCCGTAGAAACCCCACCGCCAACTAGCGTTTTGGCGGTGAATTGCAGAGCGACGCAGACACACCAACGCACAAGTATAATTGCTCCCAACAGCGTAGGCCACTTGCATAGGTTACGGCGTAGGCTATGGCGTACAGCCTTCGCAGAAGTATAAATCAGCCTTTAGACTCAGGCATCATTAACATCAAGTTGTCTGTGAATGACTAAATGCCTATTGGTTACTTTAAGAGCTAGGTTGATGGATTCTTTTTAGTGTCTGTCAAATTGGCTATGGTTTCTCTTTTGCATTCAAGCTTATTGTTTATATGTAAAATTAATGTTCTTTTGTAATTAAAGGCATATTAGGTCTGAAGCATTGGTGGATTGATGAATAAAGAGTGACCATTAAAACGTTTAATTGATTTATAAGGGAATGCTGAGCACTGTGCTAATGAACACAAGTTACCTGAAGGAAGGAAATCAGGCTGAGTTAATGGAATGAGAACTAAACAGCAAAGTCTTTGTCTGCCTCTGTGTACCTCTACGCTTATTAAACTGATATTTATTTTGGGTATCTCTCACTCAGTTCTTTCACTGAGAAATCACGACTGATACAAATATCTAGAGTGATTCCATGAGAGAGTCAGAATATGGAGTTCCCCCAACAATAGTTACAATCAAGCGTTGCCTAAGGATCATGAGCCCTGGAATCTTTGTGACTTGCTATATAGTTACTACATGGTTTATTTGTGCTTTCTATTTTATGATAATAAATTAGGCTTTAGTTACTTTGTTGTGCTTGTACGCTTATTACCACATCTCCTGGACCCTCAAATAGTTTGAGTTTTATCAACACTGGTGAGTGAGTCATGATTAAGAAACTACATAAGGATCACTACGGTCTCGATGGGAAAGTCCTTATCAAGCGCTGTTAATGACCAACTTGGTGGTTAGAAGGTAGAAGGTAACAGTACAAGGATACATGTCAGCCACTGCAATTGAGTTAAAGTATTACCTTACGAGGACAGCAAGCATTGCGGTTAATGTGTTATTATTCTCTTGACCCAGTACCTACACTGTTGGGCTATAGTGAGCAAACCCCTATCCAGTCAGAAAACTTCAAGCAAGTCAATAATTGCTGGACATTATGAAATTTATTCCAATATTAGGTATTATTATATTTTTACCATTTTCCCCTACTTACAAAGAGTAGTAAGATTCATACTAATATGCTTTATCATAATTTGCATCTTTTTACTCATTTAATGGTGATCATTATTAGAATAGTTCATACTCACATCACTTGCCTACTAATCTCCCTAATATTGACATAACCCTATGAATGCTTTGAAGAATATATACACTTTGAATTTTCATAACTTAGGTAGTTTTTGATTACTTTGTACTTAACCTAGATACCACAAGCTTTTCTGCCTCTGAATTTTCAGATGTAATGATTCTAAATACGTGATTTAGAATCAAAGGAGGGATTCCTGTCTCCAACTGTTTAATTGTCACAGTATGTATATGTAGTTGTGCAGTATTCTTCCTAGTAGCCATAATATGTATATTCAGCTGTTTAGTATATCTCCTAATGGTTACTTTTGCATGATTCTGGAAAGCTCTGGAAGCTTGTCTGGCACTGCATTATTTGAAAAGTGGCTCTCTGGTGAGATCTCTGTTATCTTGAATTCGAATGGCATTTTTCTTATCTACGTAGTATAGAGAGCTGACTGCATAGCAGTGCCTTCTTTTTTGTCTTTTTGCTTCTTTCTCCCCATTTAGTGGACATCAATCACTATTCATTTTCATCTCCTTTTGTTCTATTAACACTTAATAACACAATTGTGAAGCAATATGTTTGCGCCTCTTTCCTGACATCTGAAAGAGCCCTGCATTAAAAACATCAGAATCCAACAACCCCAAGATCCCTCTGTTCTTTCACACTGCTGAGAATCCTACCACTAACCTTGCATTCTGTCTTTAATCTCAACCTTCCAAAATGAATCACTTCACACCTTCCTCGTTTGAAATCCATCTACCACTTCTCAGCCTAGCTCTGCAAACTGTCACTGTCCTAAGGTAACCTTCTACACTAGCCACAACACCAAAACCTTTCATGCCATTTGCAAATTTACTAACCCAGCCTTCTACATCTTCATCTAAGGCTACATCCACACTACGCCGGATAATTTTGAAAATGCTGGTTTTGAGTAAAAACGACAGGCATACACATTAAGTGTTTTTCAAAATATCTCTGTCCGCACTAACACGGATATCTGGGCAAATCTGCTCTACTGGGCATGCGCAGGAGACACAGAAAACAAGCGAAGAGGAAACGGTATACTTAGTGCGCGTTTGTCCAGTTACAGAGTAGAAAAACTTCAAAGGAATTGCTCTTGGCTCTCGCGCAGGAGGACTTAAAACTAAAAAAAACAAATACTGGAGTGACATACATCAAAGTTGCTGGTGAACGCAGCAGGCCAAGCAGCATCTATAGGAAGAGGCGCAGTCGACGTTTCAGGCCGAGACCCTTCGTCAGGACATGAGTCCTGATGAAGGGTCTCGGCCTGAAACGTCGACTGTGCCTCTTCCTATAGATGCTGCTTGGCCTGCTGCGTTCACCAGCAACTTTGATGTATGTTGCTTGAATTTCCAGCATCTGCAGAATTCCTGTTGTTTGCGTTTAAATACTGGAGTGTGTGGAGGCAACCGACAGGGAGTTCACGGACAGTATGACCCGGCTGACGACGAACATTGAAAAACTGACTAACTCTGTTGCATTAATAAAGCACCTTGTTAAATGTATAAAACATGTCTGCATCAGTGTTATCTTGTATTTCCATACAATGTTACATTAGGCTGTTACACATCTATTGTCAGAGAAGTACTTGCATAAATAGGTAAACAACCTTCATGCAAGCAAGGACAGAAAATAGGGCAAGGTGAGTATACTTATTTATTCAGTAAGCTATGGGTCAAAGTATTTGGTGAGCACATTTCTAACTCTTCTGGCTTCAGTCTCATTGCCGTCTGTTCTGAAATTGTTAGGTTATGTGGGGGGTTGCGTTCAAGAAAACAACGAAATGCCGCCACCCTGCGGCCATCTGTTCCAGCACATCATGAATGCGTTTTTAAATAGTCAAAAAAGCTCACTTTACAATTTAATTCTCACGCCGTTCACACCGACTGCGCGTTATAACAGCCATACGGCAGTGCTTGCGCAGTACCAAGCAGAAGCAGAAAAAGCATTGTTGTTGTGGTGTTGTCATGACAGCATTTTCAAATCTCTCCGTTTACCCCGTACACACTACGCTGGATATTCGGCGTTTTCAGATTTATTCACCCTGGAGACCGTTTCCGAAAATCTCTGTTTTCTGGGGGTGAAAACGTTGTTTCAAGTGTGGACAGAGGGTCAAAACGAAGAGAAAAAGCTTCGTTTTCAAAATTATCCAGCCTAGTGTGGACGTACCCTAAGTCATTTCTAAACAAGACAAAGATCAGGGGGTCCTAGAGCAGACGCCTGCGGAATGCCTGTCGTCATGGAGCTGCAATCAGAATGCATCCCATCTACTACCACCCTCTGCGTTCAGTGGGCAAGACAGTTTTGATATCATTAGGATGTACTGAATCACAGAAAATATATTCAAATGGATAGAAGCTTATTTACAAGACAGCACAGTGACTATTCACATGTTCTCAAAGGTATTGGTGCAAAACTGAATGTACTAGTCTGTTAAGGAAACTGCTACATTGTTCATGGCATAACACATAACTCTGCCACCTAACAGGATTATTTTAGATAAAGGGAAGCGTCAAGTTGCAATGACCTTCTACCAATGGTAAGATTGGAAATGGGGATATTCACTCCTGCCTCAGCAAGGACGTGAACCCATTGCAATTTGCCTATTGCGACAATAGGTCAATGGCAGATGCAATCTCAATGGCTCTCCACATGGCTTTAGACCACCTAGACAACACAAACACCTATGTCAGGATGCTGTTCATCGACTATAGCTCAGAATTTAATACCGTCATTCCCACAATCCTGATTGAGAAGTTGCAGAACCTGGGCCTCTGTACCTCCCTTTGCAATTGGATCCCTGACTTTGTGGTGATATCACGTGTAAGAACATGATGGGAGAGAGTTCTGAGCATGAGCAGAAATGGCAGAATGATCTGGAACATGGCTTGGTAAAAACGTGGTTTAGTTTTGATGCTGTAAATAAAAGTTCTAATTCTTCCAGAATATGATTCTTTATTCTTTACTCATGGTACGTATAAATATAAGAACACAGCATGGTGTCAGAAGTCGGCCTGGAAGAATAATATGTTCGCTAACACGGGAGAAGCGAAGCTAATCGAAGAAAAAAGAGTTCGAACTGTTTTGGTGTTTGTTAAGTTTTAAAAATGGAAGGTTTGCAACTTCCACCAACACTTCAGCTGACTGGGAACATAGCTGAGAACTGGAGAAAATTCAAGCAGCGTTTTGAAATATATTTATCAGTGCACGAAGCTGATGGAAAACCAGAGGAAAACAAAAGCTGCGCTTCTACTCCACAATATAGTTGATAACACAATTGAGGTATATAATCACTTTATTTTTGAAGATGGAGATAATTTAAAATTGGAATCGATAATTGGACAAATTTGAAGCATTTTGTATACCGAAGCGTAATTTGACATATGAAAGGTACAGATTTTTTACACGTGTGCAGAGAACTGGTGAAACAATTGATCAATATGTTACTGAATTGAGACACCGGAGGAAATCATGCTGGTTTGCAGAATTGACAGACTCTCTTATTACAGACAGAATTGTTTGTGGCATTCGGGATAATGGTAATAGACAATAGACAATAGGTACAGCAGTAGGCCATTCAGCCCTTCGAGCCAGCACCACCATTCACTGTGATCATGGCTGATCATCCACAATCAGTACCCTATTCCTGCCTTCTCCCCAGATCCCTTCACTCCACTATCTTTAAGAGCTCTATCTAACTCGTTTCTGAAAGAATCCAGAGAATTGGCCTCCACTGCCTTCTGAGGCAGAGCATTCCACAGATCCACAACCCTCTGTGTGAAAAAGTTTTTCCTCAACTCCGTTCTAAATTGTCTACCCCTTATTCTAAAACTGTGGCCTCTGGTTCTGGACTCCCCCAACATCGGGAACATGTTTCCTGCCTCTAGCGTGTCCAATCCCTCAATAATCTTATATATTTCAATCAGATCTCCTCTCATCCTTCTAAATTCCAGTGTATACAACCCCAGTCGCTCCAATCTTTCAACATATGACAGTCCCTCCGTCCCGGGAATTAACCTCGTGAACCTACGCTGCACTCCCTCAATAGCTAGAATGTCCTTCCTCAAATTTGGAGACTAAAACTGTACACAATATTCCAGGTGTGGTCTCACTAGGGCCCTGTGCAACTGCAAAGGGACTTCTTTGCTCCTATACTCAATTCCCCTTGTTATGAAGGCCAGCATGCCATTAGCTTTCTTCACTGCCTGCTGTACCTGCATGCTTACTTTCAGTGACTGATGAACAAGCACACCTAGATCTCGCTGTACTTCACCTTTTCCTAACTTGTCACTATTCAGATAGTAATCTGCCTTGCTGTTCTTGCTACCAAGGTGGATAACCTCACATTTATCCACATGGTCTGAAAGAAAGACTGTTAAGAGAACAAGACTGAGACTTGGACAAAACTTTAATGCTCTGCAAAGCTTTGGAAACCATGACGTCACAGGCTAAAGAATTTTTCATTGAGAGCTGCAACGTAGACGCTGTAAGAGAAGTGCAAATATATTAGAAATAACAATAAAATAACAACAAAACTGACGGAGAGCAAAATGTCATCTGAGAGAAAAAAACTAAACAGTGTGCAGCGTATGGGAAAATGTGCAACAACTGCGATAAGAGTAATCATTTTTCACGCTGTTGCAGAAGTTGGAAGAAAATAAAACAAGTAAGTGCAGTGCTTGGAAATGAACTTGAGGAGTTTTATATAGATGTACTTTGTGAAAACAAACAAAGTGAGAATGACTGGACTATTCCATTGCAAGTGAATCAAAACAATATTCTGTTTAAACTTGATACTGGAGCACAAGTAAATATTCTTGCAGGATCTGAGTTTAGTGCATTAAAATCAAGACCAAAGTTACATAAGACAAATATAAAAGTGACTGGGTATTCAGGTGCAGACATTCCAGTTAAATGAACATGTGTGTCAAAAGTATCACACAAAAACATTTTGCACATGCTTTCATTTGTGGTGGTGCCAAAGAATGTACAGTCAATACTGGGTTTATCTGCCTGTGAGAGACTGAATTTGGTGAAAAGAGTTTTAGTCCTGGACATTGACAGAGAGTCAGAATACAGTGACAGAATGGAACAGCTGGAACTCATAGAAAGCTCCCAGACCCATCCCTTTATTACCAGCATCTGACAAAGTACTGTCACCAAAACCAGGAGTTGCAATGTTGCCCTCTGGAAGTAACGTACATGTATCAATGGGCGATGCATTCCATCACAATCTCACCTCCGCAGGAGGACAGAGGCCAAACTTGCCGGTACTGTACAATACTGATCTGAAGCCAAAGAGTGACAAGAATCAGGATCCAATTGAAGAAGTGAAAGCACAAGTGAAGGAATTGAGAAGTTTTATTGAAATGATGAAGTCTCAGCATAAAAAACAGATTACACAGTTAATGAATGAATCAGATGAAGAAAAGAAGATTGGTATTTCATTACAAATGAAAGTGGAAGGAATTAAGAAATCTACAGCACTTGATGAAGTACAACCCAGATCATACATGGTCCAAACAGAAGAAGGAGCAGTGTTAGGAAGAAATCGCAAAGTCCTCAAGAAAGTGCCAACTTCAGAGTTTCAATTAACCGATGCAGACCAGACAAAACATGGAAATAACAACGAAACACAAGAACTGTTTGAACCACTTAGAAGGTCTACGTGTTCGTAAACCCTCAGAGAGACTGATAGAGACATGTTAAATTATGTGTTTGTTCTGGTTAATGTTGCTAATTGTTTTTCTTTTTAAGGAAAGGAAGATGTGGTGATATTACGTGTAAGAATGTGTTTGGAGAGAGTTCTGAGCATACGCAGAAATGATAGAATGATCTGGAACATGGCTTGGTAAAAATGTGGTTTGGTTTTGTTGCTGTAAATAAAAGTTCTAATCCTTCCAGAATATGATTCTTTATTGTTAACCCACGGCACGTATAAATATAAGAACACAACAGGCTTCCTAACTGAAAGACCACAGTCTGTGTGGATGGGTGATAACATATCCTCCTTGCTGACGATCAACACTGGTGCACCTCAGGTTTGTGTGCTTAGCCCACTGCTCTACTCTCTATATAGACATGACTATGTGGCTAGGCATAGCTCAAATATCATCTATAAATTTGCTGACGATACAACCATTGTTGGTAGAATCTCAGGTGGTGACGAGATAGCGTACAGGAGTGAGATATGCCAACTAGTGAAATGGTGCCATAGCAACAACCTGGCACTCAACGTCAGAAAGACAAAGAGCTGATTGTGGATTTCAGGAAGGGTAAGATGAAGGAGCACATATCAATCCTCAAAGAGTGATCAGAAGTGGAAAGAGTGAGCAGTTTCAAGTTCCTGGATGTCAAGATCTCTGAGGATCTAACCTGGTCCTAACATATCGATGTAATTATAAAGAAAGCAAGACAGTGGCTATACTTCATTAGGAGTTTGAAGAGATTTGGCATGTCAACAAATACACTCAAAAAATTCTATAGTTGTACTGTGGAGAGCATTCTGACAGGCTGCATCACTGTCTGGTATGGAGGGGCTACTGCACAGAACTGAAAGAAGCTGCAGAAGGTTGTAAATCTAGTCAGCTCCACTTTGGGCACTAGCCTACAAAGTACCCAGGTGATCTTTAGGGAGCGGTGTCTCAGAAAGGCAGCGTCCATTATTGAGGACCTCCAGCACCCAGGGCATGCCCCTTCCCCATTGTTACCATCAAGTAGGAGATACAGAAGCCTGAAGGCACCCCTCAGTGATTCAGAAACAGCTTCTTCCCCTCTGCCATCGGATTCCTAAATGGACATTGAAGCTTTGAACACTACCTCACTTTTTTTAATATACAGTATTCCTGTTTATGCACATTTTAAAAAATCTGTTCAATATACGTAATTGATTTACTTGTTTATTTATTATTATGTTCTACTTTATATATTTTTTCTCTCTCTCTGCTAGTTTATGTATTGCATTGAACTGCTGCTGTGAAGTTAACAAATTTCACGTCACATGCCAGTGATAATAAATCTGATTCTGATTCCAATTCATTGTTGATTTCAGGAAGTACAATTCTATTCCATACTTCCCAGGTAACAAAGGACCCCATTCCTGTTTCAAGGAAAATCAGGTCTGGGTTGGTAAGTAACAAGTGGCAGGCAACAACTTTCTCCAGTAAATCAGATTCAACACCCACCCTCCATACACAATGCAACCACCAGTGCTAGGACCCCCACCGTCAACATCTTGGACATCATCATACACTAGAAGTTTGATTTCTCAAGCTACATCAGTACTGTAGCGACAAGAGCAGGTTAGAGAGCGAATGAAGAGTACATTCTGGTTCCTCAAAACCAATATGGCATGGTGATAGATATTCCTGGATGAATTCTGAAGGTAGTTAAGAAACTCAACAACACTAAGATGGAAGTGGCTTGGTTGATCGGCACAACGCCCACCACCCTGAACATTAATTTCTTCCATCAGTGACTCATCATAAACTTTGATGTGATTATAACTTTCAAAATTATGGAATGTTATTTAAGCTAATACATTTTAGAAGTTATTCAGTATCCTAAAGAATTTATGAATACTGTAGAGAGTCATTCTGCATGATAAATACATGCAAATGGAAGCATAGAATTTTGATGAATAAAAAGGAAACTTGTTCTTGAGGAATAGAGAAAGGTTGTTATTGTTAAACAGCTTACTGTGAAATATGGAATAGGTGAACAGATTATTCATATTTTAAAAAGACCCGCATTTTTAATGAGATTAGGTCTTTTTAATATGCTGTGACTAAAAATGTGTCTTTGTTTTCCTCATCAGTACTGTACAGATGACCACAATCGGTACATATTGGTGAAAACATCTCCTCCTCACTGATAATCAATGCAGGTGCACCTCAAGGATGCATGTTAACCCGCTGATCTATGCCTCTATACTCCTGTCTGTATGGCACAGCACAGCACATGTTCAATCTAAAAATTTACAGATGATATCGCTGTTGTTGGTAGAGCCTCGGAATCAACAGAGAGGTATACAGCTGTAAGGTAGATCTGCTGGTTGAGTGATACCGCAACAACAACATCACACTCAGCATCAGCAAGAAAAAGGAATTGATTGTGGACTTCAGGAAGGGGAAGGCAGGAGAATACACAGTAGTCCTTTGGTCGGTGTTGAAAATGGTGCGCAGATTCATGTTCCTGAGTGACAGTATCTCGTGGATCTCCCCTGGGGCCAACACATCATGTTGGACATTCCAGTGGTTATACTTCGTTAAGAGTTTAAGGAGATTTGGTATGTCAACAAAGACTGCTGCAAATTTCTGTAGATTTACGAAGGAGAGCTTTCTGACTGGTTGCACTACAACCTGGTAATGAGGCTGCAATGTGCAGGAGTATCAGTGAATACAAAGGGTTGCAGACTTGGCCAGCACAAGCCTCCCTACCATCAAGAAACAATGCCTCAAGAAGATCCTCACCATCAGGGAGGGATACAGAGTCTGAAGACTCACACTTAATCAAAGTTCTAAGTAAATCTATTATCAAAGGTCATAGATGTTACCTTGAGATCCGTTTTCTTGATGGCATATACAAGGAAAAAAAAACACAATTGAATTTTATCAAAAACTATAAATAGACAAAGACTGACAAACGCTGATGTGCAAAAGAAGTCAAACTGTTCAAATACAAAATAATACTGGGAATATAAGTCATAAAGAAACCTTGAATGTAAGTCCACCATTTGTAGAATCAGTTGAATGTTATGGTCAATAAAATTATCCACACTGGTTCAGGAACCTGCTGCTTGTACGATAATAACTGTTCCTGAATCTGGTGGTGTGAGACCCGAGACTTCTGTTCTTCCTACCCCAGGTTGGGGTCTTTGATGATGGATGCTGCTTTCTTTTGGCAGTGTTCTATGTAATATTCTCAAAGGTGGAGAGGGTTTCGCCTGTGATGGACTATCCAACACTTCCTGTATCCTTTTTTGTTCCTAGACATTGGCATTGCCATTTCAGGCCATGATGCAACCAGTCAGGATACTCTCTTCTGTTCCACTATAGAAGTTTGTCGAAGTGTTTGGTGATACGATGAATCTATGTAAACCTCTAAGAATGTAGAGGCGCTGCTGAGCATTCTTTGTGATGGCATTTACGTGCTGGTCCGAGAGATCCTCTGACATGTTGATGCAAAGGAATTTAAAGCTATTGACCTTCGCCACCTCAGTTTCAAAATGTGGACTAGCTCACTGGCTTCCACCGCCTTCTTCCTATAGTCGATAATCAACTCTTTGGTTTTGCTGATGTGGAAGGAAAGATTATTGTGGCAGCATTAAACCAGATTTTCAATCTACCTTCCTATATGCTGATCCAAAGCCCACTTTTGATTCGGCCAGTAACAGCGGTGGTATCTGCAGACTGAAATACAGCATTGGAGCTGTACGTAGCCACACAGTCATAATTATAAAATGGGTAGAACACAGGGGTTAAGCACACAGCTCTATGGTGCACCTCTACTGTTGGTGAATGTGGAGGAGATGTTATTGTCAGTCTGTACTAACTGGGGTCCCACAAGGATCTAAATGATCCAAATTAAGCTTTCGGTGATTCAGAAACTGCCTTTCCACTATATGATTTCTGAATGGTCCATGAACCCATAAACACAGTCTCATTATTTCTTTTCATTTTGGTGCACTTGTTTATTTTGTAATTTTTTAGTAATTTTATGACGTTGTACTGTACTGCTGCTGCAAAATAACAAGTTTCACATCATTTAACTCAGTGATAATAAAGCTGATTCTCATTCTGATTCTGAAAATCAATGCACAGGCATTGGATGAGGACAAAGCAACAATGGAATGTTCAATTAGTGTTTTAACATTGCTAGATTACATAAAGCAGCATAATGGCATAATTTTGTATGATAAGTTGTTTTGACAAGTACTGCAGACAAATTTTACAAAAAAGGGCAAGCAAATCAATAAAAGCAACATAATATTATTTTAATAAACAATAAATAGAGCACTGTGTTGCACTTCTAATTCCTTTAGTTACGGTTGATATTTTCTTTGCATTATAAGAACCTAAGACCATAGATATAGCAACAGTTTTGGGATTTCACCATTCAATCATGGCTGATTTTATTCCAAGCCATTCTCCTGCCTATCCCATAGTGCTTAAACCCCTTTCCAATCAAGAAGCGATCAACCTCTGCCTGAAATAGACCCAGACTTGACCTCAGCAGTGCCTGTGGTAGTAAATTCTACAGATTCACCTCCCCCGGCAGAAGAAATTCATCCTCTTCTCATTTGTATTCTGAGGTTGTGCTCTCAGATCCTAGGTTTCCTACCAAGTTAAACGTCCTCTCCATGTTAACTCTATCCAAGTTATAACATAGACATAGACATAGAAAATAGGTGCAGGAGTAGGCCATTCGGCCCTTCGAGCCTGCACCGCCATTTATTATGATCATGGCTGATCATTCAACTCAGAACCCAGCCTTCCCTCCATACCCCCTGACCCCTGTAGCCACAAGGGCCATATCTAACTTCCTTTTAAACATAGCTAATGAACTGGCCTCAACAGTTTGCTGTGGCAGAGAATTCCACAGATTCACCACTCTCTGTGTGAAGAAGTTTTTCCTAATCTCGGTCCTAAAAGGCTTCCCCTCTATCCTCAAACTGTGACTCCTCGTTCTAGACCTCCCCAACATCGGGAACAATCTTCCCGCATCTAGCCTGTCCAATCCCTTTAGGATCTTATACGTTTCAATCAGATCCCCCCTCAATCTTCTAAATTCCAACGAGTACAAGCCCAGTTCATCCAGTCTTTCTTCATATGAAAGACCTGCCATCCCAGGAATCAATCTGGTGAACCTTCTTTGTACTCCCTCTATGGCAAAGATGTCTTTCCTCAGATTAGGGGACCAAAACTGCACACAATACTCCAGGTGTGGTCTCACCAAGGCCTTGTACAACTGCAGTAGTACCTCCCTGCTCCTGTACTCGAATCCTCTCGCTATAAATGCCAGCATACCGTTCGCCTTTTTCACCGCCTGCTGTACCTGCATGCCCACTTTCAATGACTGGTGTATAATGACACCCAGGTCTCGTTGCACCTCCCCTTTTCCTAATCGGCCACCATTCAGATAATAATCTGTTTTCCTATTTTTGCCACCAAAGTGGATAACTTCACATTTATCCACATTAAATTGCATCTGCCATGAGTTTGCCCACTCACCCAACCTATCCAAGTCACCCTGCATCCTCTTAGCATCCTCCTCACTGCTAACACTGCCACCCAGCTTCGTGTCATCCGCAAACTTGGAGATGCTGCATTTAATTCCCTCATCCAAGTCATTAATATATATTGTAAACAACTGGGGTCCCAGCACTGAGCCTTGCGGTACCCCACTAGTCACCGCCTGCCATTCTGAAAAGGTCCCGTTTATTCCCACTCTTTGCTTCCTGTCTGCTAACCAATTCTCCACCCACACCAATACCTTACCCCCAATACCGTGTGCTTTAAGTTTGCACACTAATCTCCTATGTGGGACCTTGTCAAAAGCCTTTTGAAAATCCAAATATACCACATCCACTGGTTCTCCCCTATCCACTCTACTAGTTACATCCTCAAAAAATTCTATGAGATTCGTCAGACATGATTTTCCTTTCACAAATCCATGCTGACTTTGTCCGATCATTTCACCGCTTTCCAAATGTGCTGTTATCACATCCTTGATAACTGACTCCAGCAGTTTCCCCACCACCGACGTTAGGCTAACCGGCCTATAATTCCCCGGTTTCTCTCTCCCTCCTTTTTATCTGTGTTTTTTTTTCATTGTGTATGGAAGCTCACCCATCTATTACCCTTGATCAGCGAGGGTCAGATTAGAGGGGCATGATCATACTGTCTTGAAAATTGGAAAATATTGTGAGAAGAAGGAAAAATGTGACGTCAGAGGAATGAATAAATACATGTTGGGTTATCCTTGATGATTTCTGCAATGTCACTGGCCTTGTAACATTGTTGCAATTATCTGTCTAATAATTGTAGTATACAATAGTACTCACTCATTTATGCATCTTCATGAGAGAATTTCCTGAATAAAGTATCATAGAACTGCTTCCTGATATCCTTTAAAAGTTTCTTTCAAACTTCCAGCAGTAAGTGAACAGTAAATATAGCACTGGAATTTCTCTGCAGTGATAGTTTACACTCATCAACTGGTCATCCCCAGGAGAAAGCATTATGCCAACCACTATCCTCCTAAATGGTGTGATGTCTGAGCAATACCTGGTAATTTAAGTGGCAATCAGCTGTTTAATGAACCTCTGGGTAGCTATTCCCAGCATAAACTATAGCTTCTTTCACTGGAATATCTGCTAAAGCAGCATTTCAGCATAAGACACCATCTTGTCACCTCGAAGGTTCTTAGCATCTAAGGCAAACCAACTTGGTAAACTTATTTAGTGATCAATAACTCAAATTGGAGAATGGATGCCCAATGTTAATCTTCTACTCAGTAAGGATTCCAAGTTACAATTTCACATTAATTATGTCATGATGATTATGATTCAATTTTTGAACAGCGATAAATTTTCATGACTGGATTTATTTATGAATATTAATTATTAATCATAAATAAATTGTAAGAACAGACAAAATTGGCTCATAAATAAATCTGTTAGAGCATTGAATTTAAATGATTATCCCTTTATTTGCCACTTAAAAGCATGAACAGGAATGGTGTATGACAGAAATAAATACATACAATGACACCTCAAATATTTGTCTTGTGAAGTCAACAAACAAAAAGAGTACAACCAAGCAACGATAAGAAGAAATGCTGCTTTATAAGTTTGATTTTGATGGTTTTTGACATCAC
The DNA here is from genome assembly GCF_963921235.1 of Mobula hypostoma. Classification (NCBI taxonomy): domain Eukaryota; kingdom Metazoa; phylum Chordata; class Chondrichthyes; order Myliobatiformes; family Myliobatidae; genus Mobula; species Mobula hypostoma. The sequence continues at coordinate 19,144,889 of NC_086118.1, read as the reverse complement.
AGAAAGCTTAGGTTGTATAAACTGGGCAAAGTTTTCTAACAGCCTAGAAGATTCTCTGCTAAAGGTGGCTTCATCTAATAAGGGTAGAACGAACATTCTGGCTTGCTCGTTTTTGGGGGAGATATGGGCATGACTGGCAAGATGGGTCTCTGCTGTCTATCTCTAATTAATTTGAGAAGGAGAAAATAACACACATACAATGTTTTCAGAAGAGCTTTTACCCATCTGTCATCAGATTTCTGCATGGTCCATGAATGTTACCCCCTTTTTTAGTTTTGCACTATTTAATGTTTATGCAAATTACAGTCAACACATTCCATCACATATGTTAGTGATAATAAACCTGATTCTGATTGATTCTTATTCTGTGAGCCAGTTTTTTGAACTGCTGCAGTTCTAGTGAAAACACTTCCACAATGCTGCTGAGTCAGGGGGTTCCAAGAGATAGATCCTGTAACATGGATGGAACCAGGATATATTTTTTTTAAGGTGGGGAAGTGTTTAATTTGAAAGGTAGTATGAACTAGTGCATGGTGAAAATGGTGAACAATGCTAAAGGGTGATATTCTCCAGACTGCTCATAAAGCTACTTCTTTTACTTCTCTTACATCTTCCTTTTCTTTCAAATGTGTTTCTGCTACGGTGACCTACTGTTGGAGCCCGTGACCTACTCTTCTGTACTTGTGATCTGTATTTTGACGGTGCGTTTTCAAGCCGATTGAGCAATCTGGCGCTTTGTTGTCTCCGTGAGGGTTCCATGTGGCTGTAAATGAAACATGGGGCCTGGAGACTAAGAAGCCTAGATCGACTCCATTCCTCATCAATCTCGCTGATTAGTGTGCTGAGGGAGATTGACATCATCGAGGTAACTGTGGAATGATGAGCAAGCGTTCAGCTCTGTCTGCCAGCCTCTTGTTGGCTGCTGCCAGAAGGGGTCTGCGTGTGATGGTCTCTCTCTCTCTCTCCCTCTTGCTTGCTGCTCCCAAGGTAAGGTCTTTGCATTTGAATGATCTCTCTCTCCCTTGATGCTGTTATAGGATAGTGCCGGAGAAAGGTTTAATCAACGTGGTTTGTCGGTTGGACTCTATATTTCACGTATGTTGTGTTTCCAGCTTCTGGTCGCTCATTTTTTTGTTGCTGTTTTGGATGATTTTGAATCGGGGCAGCCTGCAGTTAACAGACACTAAGCTGAACTGAAATATGTCTGGATTCTTTCGATTTTGTGTTTTCTATTCTGTGTTTTTCGCTCTTTTTTTTGTCGCCACTTGTGCAATTTTTTTTGTGCATGGTGGGGGGAAGTTGATTTTTTTTAATGGGTTCCATGGTTCTTGTTTGTTTCGAGGCTGTCTGTGGAAAGATGAACCTCAGGATTGTATGCTGTGTACATACTACGATAATAAATGTGCTTTGAATCTTTGAATGATATCTTAACCCCAAACAATATCTGCTGCAGAGTATATAGATTATTCATAAAACAGAAGATCTCAAACTAAGTTTCATAGTTTATCGGATAGCTCCTTATAAAGTAATTCTTTGGAATAATCTATCAATATTGTTGCACCCACAGAGTAGAGGTCACATGTCACAATCCTAAACATTGGGCCTTAAAATGATAATTATTATTCATAGCCAATATTATATATATAATTTTCCAGTTTGTTTTTAAAAACAAAATTAATTTGTTGTAAGATGCTTACAAATATTACAAATTTAACTAGTCATGGACTTTGCACACTCTGGGATCTTCACTGTGGTACTGGTGTTAATATGCTTTGATCTGCGGATTCCCTTGAAATTGATGGAGTATCATTCTTCTCTCAGCTCAATGATGTCTCATTTTGACTCCCTTCAGAAATATCTGACTCTCGTTTTTACCCTAAACATATAGTAATTCCCAATCAGATCACCAGCTAAGACTGGTGAAACTGGGCAAAGACAGGAGATCATTTTGCAGATGGGATCATGCGTCTTCACAGTTACCATTGAGAGCTGCATGAAGAGATTCCTGCATCGATACCCCACTGGTTACTGGACTTTAAAATTCTTTCCCCAGGGCATCCACTGTTGAGCTACATACATAAATGCTCACAATGGAAGAAGAGAGAAGTGTAGAAGAAAGGGAACATAGCAATCATCCATGAGTCCAGACTACTTCAGCTGATAGATTGTTCTGATCAACCTCTACACTGTGAGTAGCCCCATGTCACTATGAGATGATTGAGGGACTGCTGTTTGCAGCTCTGAAGTGATTTGTATAAATACATTGTGCACAGTGAACTGCCAATTCTGCCTCCATTATCCTGGGGGCTTTCAGATGCAAGCTGTTGATTTAGACCCTTTAAATTATGTCTTATTACAGCACCATGTACTCTTAGTTATTTTGTAAGTATTCAGTGATTACAAAAGCACCTTCAGGCATACCTTCCCCTCCTCTCCCCTTTCATACTTCTGACTGTTTAGTCAACACCTCCACTCTACTTCTCACAGGACATTCCCATACAACTATGGTTATTGCCCTGTTATCGTTTCCCACTGCGCAGTGACCCAAAAAATACCATGATTCGCTCCTTCTAAAATTGAGCATTGCGCTTGGTCCTCACAACGTGGCCTCCTCCGTTTTAAAGAGAAAGCTCATGCTGACAGGATGACCACACACAGAGTAACTCCATTGTCCACAAGAGCAAGCTAGATCTATACAATATCAATGCACCCCTGTCCTTGCCTGCAAAGTAAACTCTTTTCACTTTTCCAATTTTGATGAAGCTTAAGAGTTGATGCTGTTCTCCCTCCATTGATGTTGCCTGACCTTCAGTATTAACTGTTTTGTCAAAAACATAAGAAATAAGAGCAGGAGGTGGACCAATAAGCCCATCAAGCCGAGGAAGAACCTGGCTCTTGTTCCCAGCTCCACTTCTTCACTTGTTCTCATAACCCTTGCCTTTCCTTTCAACCAAAAACCTGCCATCTCAGCTTTGATTACCTTCAACAATTAAACTACCACACAGCTCTGAGGCAGAGAATTCATTCACATTACCAAGCCCCCTCAGGATCTTTCATCTTTTAATAAGATCACTTCATTCTTCTAAAGTCCAGTGAGTACAGGCCTGATATATTCAATCTTTCCTCTTCAGTGCAGTGATTATTTTCTGAACTTCCTGTTGCAAATATGCCCCTTCTTAAGTCCACCCATTCATTATGTGCCATGTCATATGATGTGGGCGATCATGGTCTTTCCGTCACCATGATTGTTCTTGGCAATTTTTTCTACAGAAGCGGTTTACCATTGCCTTCTTCTGGGCTGTGCCTTTCCAAGATGGGACACCCCAGCCAATGTCAAAATCTTAAGAGATAGTCTTCCTGGCGTCAGTGGTCGCATAACCAGGGCTTGTGATATGCAGCAGCTGCTCATATGACCATCCACCACCTGCTCCCATGGCGTCTGATCTGGTGGGGGAGGGGGTGGTGATAAGCAGGTGCTATACCTTTTATCTTAAGTAAGGATTCCAAAATTGTAAGCAGTACTCCAAGTGTGGTATTCTTCCAGCTAAAGCAACACTCCCCTTTGATTATATCCCATCACCTTGCAATAAAATCAACATTACATTGACTTTCCTAATTACTTGCTTTAACTGTACATGAACTTCCTGTGTATTATATTCTGTGCTTTATCTCTACTGAAGCAGTATTTTATTTTTCGGTTCCTAATACCAAAATAAATGACTATTTACTTAACCTTTCCATAATCCCTTAACAGATTTTTGCATCCTCCTTGTAAGCTGTTTCCCACTACCTTTCCATCATCAGCAAAGTTAACCATAATACTGAGAGCACTTGCCTGTAAATTAGCAGGTCAGACTGTGAATAATTGAAGTATCAGGAATGAACCAGGTGGCCACCTACTAGATTCTGGTGACATAGTCAGCACCCAAAAGCTCCAATAACTTCTGGCAAGTGAATGAATGCACTGTGCATGACTTGTGATAGGGACCGACGTCAAGATATTGTCAGTCATACTATGATGATTGTGCACCAAAAAAAATGTCCGGCCCAATTTCTCAATGAGTGCAGTTTTGCTCGGAAGTGATTGCTAATGCCACTTAGTCTGCCAGATAACACCCAGGCAGCTCAGTTGAAAATAACTTCCAGCCTCAGATATCAAACATCCAATAGATTTTAAATTAATATTCTACTAGTCAGCAGGGAAATAAAAGTGTTGTTGAGGTTAGAATATGCTATCTAATCTCTGGATTTCATTAAGATTTGTAAGTGAGTTGTAACACTGGGGGATACTTTTGGTACCTTTATTGACATTACAGTAGCTGCACCTCAATGCTTTTTAGCTCTGTAGAAAACTGAGTAAGGTGCTGTTATTACAGACAGCACTGTTAACAGCATAAAATATAATTCTAGTGACAGGATTAATGTAGACCAAGTTTATAGAAAGTCAAAGTGAGAAGAAACTAGTGGTTTCATTTTGTTTTGAATATTTACTTACGGAGAAAATAGATCTCATTCCTTTCTTACAAAAATAATGCCAACTTAGATGTTTATGCTCAGGTTTAATCAATATAGAAATATGACTTCTGCTTAAAAGTGACAGCATTGTGAAAATAGGTGTTTGGTACTGTTTTGCAAATCACCAAGTAGGCAGTATATCAGTGTAGCTACATCATTTAAACTGATTGATGGATGGCCAGATACACTTCCAATTTACTGTTTCTTACCAGATAATTCCAACAAACTCTGCAATATGTTACACAACTGAAGGAATATTCATGGGCAGATGACAACAGAACCCATATAAATTCATATATTGGAATCTAGAACAATCAACAAAATGCTGGAGAAACTTGGCAGGCCAGGCACCATCAGTGTACCGAAATGGACAGTTGATGTTTTAGACTGAAACACTTCATTTGGACATATTAATTTTCTTTCCTTATTAATGGTCTTGATTCCAAAGCTAAAATATATCTCCCATCATTTATTTCCAATTTCTTACTTCTCTCACAAGTTCGTATTATCTTCTAACTCATATTGAAATATTGCACTAAGGCACCTACTGAAAGCTAAGCTACTGGACATTCTTTGTTTTCTATTCACAGTAGTAAGTGTTGGCCAAGGTTTGGGGACCCTCCTTCAACTGTGTTGATCCATAGCTTCACAACTTCCCTGCCCAAAACATTTGGTGATTCTAGCTCTCCCATGTCATTTAACTGTCCTTAAACAGCTCCTATTTTTGATCAAGTTTCTGATCACTTAATCTAACCCCATTTGGTAGCAACTGTTTTCAACTCAGATCACTGGATCATAATCAAATTTATGTATGTATTAGCATAGCTTGGACTTCAAGTTGACAGCTTCTGGAAGATAAAGATCTCTCTGGAAAATTATTCATCTGGAATAGGAGCTTTGACTATTTTTCTTCTCTAATGGGAAAACTGTAAATGACATTATTGCCAGCAGGGAGTAACCAACAGCATGATGTAAATAAAAGGCTAAATCTTCAATTATGCTAGAACATAACCTTTTAAAATTCTTTAATTATTGAGACACAGTGCAGAATAGACCCTTCCTGCCCTTCAGACTATGCTGCCCAGCAACACTGATTTAACCCTGGCCTAATCACGGGATGATCTACAATGACAAATTAGCCTAATAACCGGTACGTCTTTGGACTGTGAGAGAAAACCAGGGCATCAGGAGGAAACACACACGTGGTCACAGGAAAAACATAGAAACTCCTTACAGACGGCAGCGGGGAAATGAATCTGAGTCACTGGTACTGCAAAACATTGTGCAAACCACTATACTACTGTGCTGTTCTATCCTGGGCAATGGCTTTGTTCACTGATGCAACAGGAATAAATGTCTTTTTTTTGGAGGATTATCCATAAATAGCTGATATTAAAACTCTAAGCAATAAAACTGCAAATATGAAATACTCAGGAAAGTTTGTTCATCAAGTTTACAACAGTAATATGGAGTTTTTATGACACCAGTTTTGAGTACTTAATGGCTTTACGGCAGATTTTTTTTTTGTTGCTGTGAACTCCAAAAGCAAATCATCCCGTGTAATTATTAATATTTATTTCCTTTGAATGGAGGGTAGTTGCTTACTTGATGGTGATGTACTATATGCCTACACTGATGGCCTTATACTTGGCAATTATTTGCAAGTAAGATTGTTTGTCATATTCTGTCTGCAAATATGTCTTTCTGGTATATAATTTATTATATTTGTTGATGCTATACTATTTGCTAATCCTACCATTTGTAAATTATTAGCTAATATTTGCGTGTAGTATACCTTTTTCAGTGTTCTTCTTTCCAATATTTGTTGATGTGTACCAGCTGCCAATCTGTACATTGTGCTTCAAGAGAGGTCGTAATTACAGTGCTTCGCCCAGAGAGATGAATTATAAAACTGTTAATAAGCTTTGCTGAACTTTATAATTATCGGCTGGAAATATTAGATAAGGTGTAAGATTACAGCCCTATTTGGGTCTGATATTTATTACACCGATGATTAGCATTCACTTGAAAATAATTAATAAGCTCAAAATTATCACATCATTTGAAAGTTAATAGATACAAAAGTAATCATATTCAGAGTAGAATTTGGCTCTAGACTAACTGATTGAACTGAGTGAGCAGCTACTTCAATTGCTTATTGTTTCCCAACAAGTCTTATACTTTATCTTCCTTATTTAAACCATGGTGTTCTTTGTCAAAGCTATCCTTACATGATGAAGTTTCATGAAACTGGTCCTCCAATTTCATTATACTCAGTAACTATTACAGTGCATGTAAATATTTTGCATATGAATGCATGCTCAGTTTAGTTAGGGTTGAATAAACATACATTTAAAAAAAAAATTTCTTCATGATAACCTGAACTATTTAGAATCAGAGCAAAGAACGCACACGTACATTAAAATTATCCATTTGTAATTTTTAACATGAACAAGTGGAATGTGCCATTTTGTTAAAGCTGTGGCTAAATCACCCTGAGATTTTTATCAACAGTTGGAAGATTAGAGTTGTATTATAATCCGTAGAGTAGAATGTAAAATATCTGCATTATGCAATGAATGATTTCTATGAAGAATTGCTGTGTGTGTGTGTGTGTGTGTGTGTGTGTGTGTGTGTGTGTGTGTGTGTGTATGTGTGTGTGTGTGTGTGTGTGTGGATATACAATGAATCACAGAAAATCTAGCAAGCCATTTCTATTCCAGTCATGGCATTATGGTGAAGCTACCTGCAGAGCCTTGGTTGAATCACACCACAGGCACAAGGATAAGGTTTTATTTTGACCCAACATGGCAATGTAATCAGTTACACTGGGGGACAGGATGAATGGTTGGTGACTGGGCGATTGATTCAAAGCAGAAAAACAACTAGGTCTAATGGGGAATGATCAGAATCAAACTGGTTGGAGTAGTGTTGCTTGGTCCAAAGTCGGCAGGGTGCATTGAGGCCCAGACTGATAGCTGGGTTTAGTCGTCACTCAGGTGACTAAGTCAGAAGTGCAATTGTTGGTTGAGGCCTGTGATCATGGGTCTGGACTTGATGGTGGTTGGTGATGTGTTGGCTATTGGGATTGTCTGAGCAGCAGCTCACTGGGAGTAGTTATTGTTTGGAAAAGGTTGTGAGCCTAGGGAGAAGGGAGTTGCCACAGCTTACAGGGAGGTATTGTGGGGATTACTGAAAAAGTATCTGTCAGTTTGGAACTTGCTTCGGGAAATCCCCTTTAAGTCGCACTGTAAAAAGGACTTCACAAGTTACGAAAGTCTGAAATCTGACGCTGAAGTTGTGGAAGTAGTCAAGAAATGCATCATATGTTTTTGGATGGTTGTAGGCATATCCGGTGCCCTCTGTCCATTTCCAGTAGCCTCCACCAAAGGGTTCCGGCCCAAAACGTCGACTGTACTCTATCCCATAGATGCTGCCTGGCCTGCTGAGTTCCTCCATCATTTTGTGTGCGTTGCTCAGATTTCTAGCATCTGCAGATTTTCTCTTGTCCAGTGTCCTCTGCCCATTAGACTGTCAAATATAACCATTATCCACAATAATTTTCATATGATGCTGTATTCTCCAGTTATCACTTCAATTTTATTTTGGAGTTTTTTTAAAAATTGGATCACATAACACATAAAATTGCAGCCATATGTGATCCATGAGAGATACGGAGGTCATATTTCTCTTCACCCAAGAAAGCTGTTGCTGCAGCAACTTTAAACTCAGTGCAGCAAAACCTGTGCTGCAGTTAAAACTGTAACCATGGAAATCAAAACCTAATGGGTGCCTCAAAACCAACTGCAACCAACATCCAGTTAGTTACCTAAGGCAAGTCTATAATACACCTCATTATTACATTTACTGTAGCTGTAACAAAGTCAGATCTGCTTGCCAACAGTTTCTGACTTCCAGCTAGAAAATTTTCAGGAAGTATTTGCAACAGGACTAGCAAAGCACAATGTAACGGTTTAATTGGAATCTTTTCCACCTTGAGCTAATCCATATACTGTACGTTCAGTTTCCTTGCCTTTCTTTCAATAACACAGCACTATTCCACATATAATCAATGCCATTAACTCTTTAGAATTCTGTATGAATCAGCAAATATGTTCTTTGATTGATCTGTGAATTTATTAGTTGAATATGCTTGTTGGATTTTGCTCTTTTAGAATGACCTTACACAATGAAATGTGTATTTTGTTGTCTGGTAATATAGAATGAGCTTCCTTTCGGCCTGAAACGTCGACTGCACCTCTTCCTAGAGATGCTGCTTGGCCTGCTGCGTTCACCAACAACTTTGATGTGTGTTGCTTGAATTTCCAGCATCTGCAGAATTCCTGTTGTTTTCCTTTTCATAGCCTTGTAATGCCACATTAATCAAAGTGAAGAAGGAAACTGATTGGGGAGAAAGGCAAGGAATGTATTTATGGAAGACAGTCAGCGTAGGAGATGAACTGGCAGAAAAGGAGTGACAGAGGAGTGTGAGGAAGAAGCTGAACAGGGAGCCTGGGGAGTACACGGAGTAGATGCCAGAGATTAGAAAACATTACAGTGAACCAGAGGTGGCAGGGGCAATGAATGCATGGTGATAAGCAACAGCTTTGAAAATTAGATGATGTCTAGAGCATTAGAGCACAATATATAATGCACAAATCCATTCTTCAAGATTATAGCAAATCTCCTATCTCAGTACCTTTTTTGAACTACCTCCATCTACTTTAGATAATTTCATTGAATCAAGGTCCATACTCGACGGAGAGAATTACAAAGATTCACCATGTGCTTGAAAAAATGTTTTTCATCTTTATCCAAATAGCCCACCACCTATTCAGAGACAGTGATCCTTGGTGCTAGACTCCTCAGCTGGCAGAAGTAATGATTCTTCATTCAATCTGTCAGGCCTTTCAAGTTTCAATGTGATCGCTTTCAAACTTCTCAAAAATGCATTCTGTATCTACTCAATCTCCCCTATATTACAGTCATTATCCTTGTCTGCAACCTTTAAAGGCAAATACATCCTTCCTTAAGTTAAACTTCAAAGTTCTATGTATTACTCTAGGTGCAGTCTCACCACAGTCCTATAATATTGCAGTAAAAGTTCCTTCTTCCTCTTTGCAAATCCTCTTGTCATGAAGACTAACATAGCATTTTCCTTCCCAATTACTTACTGCACCTGGATGTTGAAGAGAGACTTCATAAGAGAAAAAAAAGCCGCATAGGGAACTAAACAGGGTGAAGGGGGAATCGGAGCTATGAGAGCTTAAGAGAGAGGTGAAACTACGGACAGCATGTCGGGCAATGGAACTACTGTAAATGGAAAGAGAAGATGCCATATGTTGTCCAGCAAGATGCTACCATAAGTATAATAATCACTAGTAGTAACAACCTTGGCAGATTGAACAAGACCACGATACAGGGGATCTGATGAACCTGAGATAGGTGGGCAGTGGACCTGAGGTTTGTGTCCTCTTAGCGTTTGGTACATGAAAAAGAAATGGATCAAAGTGCCCATTTGATAGCTGAGAGCCAATCTCTATCTGATGGAGTACTGAGGTACCAGGCACATATAGGCCTCTGAATGACCTCAGCAAATACTGAGTGATTCACTATCCAGTAATGAGTTAAAGGGATTTTAAGGGCTCAGATGCAATGGAGCAAGTTTAGATAGGAAAGCAGGGAATGTTAAGAAATGTAGAATCATCCAAGAACCAGCTGTTAGGTAACTGGAACTTCAGCAGCTCTTTTGCAGATGTCAAATAATTTGAGAATATGTAAAAGCTAATGAAAAGTAACAGCTCCAAACCTCTATGCAAATTAAATATGGTTGTTCTGGTTAATTGGGTCATCAGTTAATTGGGGCAGCCACTTATTTGGGACAACTCTTAAAGAACAAAACTAATGAAGAAAACAACTGGAATTCCATTAATTTATTTAGGCCACTTAATTGGGACAGGAGACTGTTGTATAACAACTCCTAACTAGTGTCATTTACATGTGCTTGTGTGGCCATCAGACACTATACTGTGCTTAGAACGATTGGTTTTTAAATAGCATCAGTTGCAGTGATTTTTGTCGCTGATAGCTAGCAAGAAATGAGCAGTATGACAATTCAGAACTGTTTTACTCACTGTGTTTTCAAACATTGAGGTTCGGAGATGCCAGAAACAGCTGGGAGTGAAAATGAAATGATTTCACTACTTTAATGGGCAGACTATTATTTAAATGGGGAAAGAATTCAAAGTTCTGAGATACAACAGGACTTAGGAATCCTCGTATAGGATACCCTTAAGGTTACCTCCAGGTTGAGTTGGTGATGAAGAAGGTGAATGCAATGTTGACATTCATTTCTAGAGGAATAGAGTATAGGAGCAGGGATGTGATGTTGAGGCTCTATAAGGCACTGGTGAGACCTCACTTGGAGAACTGTAGGCAGTTTTGGTCTCCTTATTTAAGAAAGGATGTGCTGATTTTGGAGAGGGTACAGAGAAGATTCATTAAAATGATTCCGGGAATGAGAGGGTTAACATATAAGGAACGTTTGTCCGCTCTTGGACTGTATTCCTTGGAGTTTAGAAGAATGAGGGGAGACCTCATAGAAACATTTCTAATGTTGAAAGGCATGGACAGAGTGGATGTGGCAAAGTTGTTTCCCATGATGGGGGAGTCATGAGGGCATGACTTAAAGATTGAAGGGTGCCCATTCAGAACAGAAATGCCAAGAAATTTTTTTAGTCAGAGGGTGGTAAATCTATGGAATTTGTTGCCACGGGCAGCAGTGGAGGCCAAATCATTGGGTGTAATTAAGGCAGAGATTGATAGGTATCTGAGTAGCCAGAGCATCAAAGGTTATGGTGAGAAGGCGGGGGAGTGGGACTAAATGGGAGAATGGATCAGCTCATGATAAAATGGCGGAGCAGACTCGATGGGCCGAATGGCCGACTTCTGCTCCTTCGTCTTATGGTCTTATGGTCTTTAACAACTTAAAAAATACGAGGAATTTGAAGGTATCAACATTCACCTTGACTGTTACCTTTGGTCAGAACTGGCCACACCCCAATCCACCACTTCAACAGGCAGGGTAAACCAGATGAGGGTAGCTGGCGGGTCTCATACCCCAGTGAGATGGCGACATGCCTGTTATAGCATGCAACGTCTGCTCCAGCAGACTGGGCAGAATAATTTACAGTGAAATCCAACAGCCAGGAAGGCAGTTCTACAATGCTGCATTGAAAAAGAAGGGCATGACAAGCATGGAAGATGTCATAGTCATCCACTGCACCCAGAAAAGACACCAGTTGTGACATCTACTCAAACCACTGACCCAGACTTATGAGGTCAGGTGAGTGGATCTGCCCCTGTGCAATGGCATTTCCAATTCAAAAATGCTTTTTCACAGGTCTCCTGTCATCTTCGGATACAATGGACAACCATCAGTAGCATTGGTAGTCTTCTAATTTGTCTGTATTTCATTTGAATACATCGTTTTTTAAAACCCAGTTAAGCGGTACTTTGTTTTATTAAACCTTTATAACTGTTTCCATGAAACTTCTGCTAATTTAGAGAGCTGCTTAATTGGGCCAAAATGTACTTGCTCTGATGTGTCCCAATTAACTGGAATCCACTGTACAGTTCTCTGACTACAATGGGAATAATATATTTGACAATAATTTATTAAACCTGGATGCAATTTATGCAATGAATGATTCAACTTTGAATTGAATCATGTATGGTATCTGGGAGCCAGTGCAAAATTATAACCAATTACTATGCATGCATATAATATCCAGAAAGATGAATAATTATGTCCTTCAGAAGTTTCCCTTATGTGACATATAAAGTCCCTTTACTCCATAGTTATCTAGCTAAAAAAATATAATTACTGAATAAATGACTGGTTTACAAGTTGAAAGTAAGCTATTAAAGTTTTCATGGTAATGAATAAAGTAGATGCTTCTTTTACGTTGAGATATAACATTCTTCCTTGCAATTATTGAAGTTCTATGTGTCATTTGCTTTCCTAATTACAAGTAACTAAATAGTTTTAGTATGCAACACTGTGGTGTGTGTGAACAATTTCATCCACCATTCCTATCTGACTTTGTTAGCAATATCTGGAATAGAAAACAAAACAAAAATGATGGTGCTGAAGAGGTCAAACAACACCTGTGACAAAATAAAGTAAAATTTTCAAGTTAGTAACCTTTCATCATACTCAGTGTTTCAGGTTAATCATCTTTTCAAGGTCTTTAACCTGAAATGGTAAATGATTCTCTCTTCAAACATGCACTCATGCTACTTAACTTGCTGAATACCTGGAGTATTTTCTTTTTTTATTATTATAGATTCACCATGTCTGTGATATTTTGCTTTTGACCTTTAATCAGATTGATTTTATAGCAGTTTTCTGCATTGCCTTTTTACAAGATGCACACGGCCCACTTCAATCTACAGGATATTATTTTGCACCTATTTTCTATTGTCAATAAACTTCCAGTAAAATATATATCAGTGCAGAATATTTCAGCTGAACTATAATTATAGACCGTGAACATCCAAATATAGGAAGTATTTTGAATTGCATTGGACTAAGGTGAAATTCTGGTGATTACTCTTCAAACTCAAATGAAAAATAAAATGTGCTTCAAACTGCGATACATTGTGATTGAAATGAGTTGTTTCTAATAAATGAGAACACAACAGATGATCAAAGTACATCATACAGGGTTAGGTGAAGAATGATCACATAGGTAGGGGAATATTTAACTAATTGTAATCAGAAAGTTTGGATAAATGGTTCATTTTGGATTGGCAGTCAGTAGCAATTGAAATGGCACAGGGATCAATGCTGGAGACTCATAATATAATCTCCATTGATGATCAGAGACTGAATCTGTTATAGCTAATATCACTGATCGTACAAATATAGTAAGTTGAGAGGAGGATGAGAGAAGCCTACCGTTATGACACGATTCTGAGCGTGCCAGCCCCCAGCGTTTAGATGCTCTAACTCGCCAGAATACGGATAGCTGGCATGACCCCTTTAAAGACCTAGGCCTGTCCCGCGAATCAGCGGCCATGTTTAAGCACCAATATTTTAATATTTAAAGAGCACCTGAACTGAGGTGTGGTGCTTAATCATCAGATCAACTTTGGATCCATGTCTTGCGTCTAGCTTAGAACACTCTTCTTTTCAGTCGTATATCGTGTATTGATTCTAGTCTCCAGCAACTGGTTCCTCACCATCCTCACCTAGGTCTCTCATGACACCTACAAAGGGATGTAGATAGGTTAAGAGAGGAAGGAAGAGATTGGTAGTTAGAGAATAACAGGGGTCAATGAGGAATTGGAAGGAGAGGTTATACATTTCTGGAAAGAAGTTTAAAAAATGAGTTAGTATTTAAATGCAGTGAGAACTCAAAATGTTGCAGCATGAAGGATTCTAGGGTGGGGGGGTGTCATAGAAATACTAAAAAGTTAGCTTGCAAGTACAACAAATAATGAGAGTACTGAGTTGCTAGTCTTTATTGCAAAGAGTAAAGAGTACAAAAGTAGGGAAGTTTTGATGCTTGATGCAGATGAACAGTGTTAAATCCATCTATGGCCTTTATGTTTTGGAAAGAACATGTTTGCATTGGAGATACTACATAGAATATACACCTGACCAGGGTGAAATGCTTGATGCATTAAGAATGATTGAACCGGTTGAGCCTACGTTCATTGAGATATGGGAAAATGAGTGGTGATATTATTGAAACACTGGCATTGTGAGAGGGATAGACAGGGTGAATATTAAGAGGGAGTTTCCCCTAATAAGTCTCTGGAAATAGGAGGCATTGTTTTAGATAGTTATCCATTTCAGATGGAAAGGTAGAGGTACTTCGTCTTTTAGGGGTTATGAACCTTTCTTATTCTCAATCCTAGAAGCTGTTGAGGCCGAGTCATTGAATATACTCAAGACAGAGACTGGCAGGAAGTTGAAGGATGTGGGGAAAGATCTGGAAAATGATGCAAAAGGAAAGATTGGATCAGTTGTGCTCTTACTGAATGATGGAGCCAGCAACTGGGTTACTGTTGGTGATTTTGTATGTGATATATCCTGCTACAATGTGTCATCTGTTTAAATTAGATGCAAAAAGTTATTTTCAGTATTATTTTATACTTCCTCCTTTTCCAGAATTCCTTCCTCAAACACAACACAACACTTTGATTATTATCTCTATAAGACGTGCCTCAGAGAGAAGATTAGGAATATAAAAACAGTATGACAACTATGTGAGAAAATGAATATGCAGTCAGTGACTAAGCTAACATGGGATGGATACATAAAGGTTAATGTTGTGAGATTCTTATTAAAATCAACATGACAAATGATTGAATTCTGTGGAGTTGCATGCAAAAGTTTGTCTCATTTGCCATATATATTTCCTCAGACAAATAATATTTTTATAATAGAGTTCATCTAAAGTTTCTGTTTGATTGATTTCTAATGAAAGATATGAGGTATTTTGCAAAGCATGGGGAATTAAAATGTTTCTGTTCACCAATAATTAAGTCAAATTTTAATTAAAACCTTCTTATGAAGTGGGGAAACTAAATTAGCTTTCTAAAATATATGTCCTCAATTGACTAAAAATTTTCTAAAACGATTTCTTTCTAATCTTAATGAAAACTTAGTTCATCAACATCTCCCACTGAATAATTAGGTTAAAATTATCTCCCCAATGGTTAAGTATTCTGCTTAGTGCTCATACAAACAGAATTGCAGATCCAAGTGTCTATGATCTTGCCAGTCTGTACTAGGTTTAGCAGACACCAGGGAGGATAGTACTAATGCACTCCAGCTCCATATTAGGAAATGTGGATAGCTGAATCCGAACTGAGCAGCACAGTAGCAAACTTGTAGAGCTACTGCCTCATCATTTGACCAACTGAGGTTCAATCCTGATGCTGAGCATTGCCTGTGTAGATTTCAAATGCTCTTCATGTAACTGCCTTGCTTTCCACCCAAATCTCAAACACATCCAGGTCACCCAGCCTCTTAAACTACCCTTTGTGTGTGGATGGCATGGAGAAGTAGAGAAAATGTGGTGAGTGTGAATGGGTACTAGATAGTCAGCACAAAGCCAGAGGGCTAACAGGCCTCTAAGACTTCAAGGCTTCAAAACAATCAAGCATGAATACTTGAGCTCACTTCAGATATTTACTGTATGAACATGGAATGTCAAAGGTCAAAGTTCAAAGTACATTTATTATCAAAGTATATATACATTATAGAACCTTGTGATTCATCTCCTTATAGGCAGCCACAAAACAAAGAAACGCAAAAGAACCCATTTAAAAAATAAGACTGTCAAGCACCCAATGCTTAGAAAAAGAAACAAATTGTGCAAACAGTAAAAATTAAGAGTCAGAGATAAATAGAAAGAGAGAGGAAGACTGAGGCTCAAGGTGTCTACTATTCATGAATGGCGGAGAGATTAAAGGGGTAGCTAAGCCATAAATTGAGAGGCTGATGAAGGGTTTTGGCTTGAAACATCAGCTGTTCATTTCCTGTTGCCATTGTTGCCTCACCTGCTGATATCCTTCAGCATCTTGTGTGTATTGATCCTGCAGAATTCATCAGGGTTTTGAAAACAAAAATCTGTGGTCTCAGGAACCTGCAGATGAAGTGAAGCAGAACTAACTAAGTGGAAACATACGGAACTCAAAAGCATCACCACCTTTGCATCCAGTCTTTACTCTACTCTCACTTTCTCCAAGTCTTCCTATCTTGATTTTTCTCAGGGAATTGGTTAGTGGCCAACATACATTACAAGCTTACTAGTTCCCAGAAATATGGAGTTTCAGCTACACATCCTCCCACTCTGGTTCCTGTCAGGATTCTATTCCATTCTGCCAGGTTCTCTATCTCCATCACATCTGTTCTGATGACAGGGCTTTCCATCTGAAAGATTTAAGATTTCTATTTCCTTAATGATGGCTTTATTTCTCAACCCTATCTATTCCATTTCTTGCAACACACATCAAAGTTGCTGGTGAACACAACCGGCCAGGCAGCATCTCTAGGAAGAGGTATAGTTGATGTTTCGGGCCGAGACCCTTCATCAGGACTAACTGAAAGAAGAGCTAGTAAGAGATTTGAAAGTGGTAGGGGGGAGGGGGAGATCCGGAATGATAGGAGAAGACAGAAGGGGGAGGGATGGAGCCAAGAGCTGGACAGTTGATTGGCAAAAGGGATACGAGAGGATCATGGGACAGAAGGCCTAGGGAGAAAGAAAGGGGGAGAGTGGAAAACCAGAGGATGGGCAAGGGGTATAGTGAGGGGGACAGAGGGAGAAAAAGGAGAGAGAGAAAAAGAATGTGTGTATATATATAAATAACAGATGGGGTATGAAGGGGAGGTGGGGCATTAGCGGAAGTTTGAGAAGTCAATGTTCATGCCTTTTTCTCCCTCTGTTCCCCCTCCCTATACCCTTTGCCCATCCTCTGGTTCCGCCCCCCCCGCCTTTCTTTCTCCCTAGGCCTCTTGTCCCATGATCCTCTCATATTCCTTTTGCTACTCACCTGTCCAGCTCTTGGCTCCATCTCTCCCCCTCCTGTCTTCTCCTATCATTTTGGATCTCCCCCTCCCCCTCTCACTTTCAAATCTCTTACTAGCTCTTCTTTCAGTTAGTCCTGACGAAGGGTCTGGGCCCAAAACGTTGACTGTACCTCTTCCTAGAGATGCTGCCTGGCCTGCTGTGTCCACCAGCAACTCTTATGTGTGTTGCTTGAAATTCCAGCATCTGCAGATTTCCTCGTGTTTGCGTATTTATATTCCATTTCTTTCTGTTCTCACTCAGTCTCCTCCATGCAGAGCAAGGATGGGGCTCCTGCTCTTCTCACTTTATCCAAACAATCCGTATCACGACAGTGTTTTGTTCTCTCCTCTATTCTATCACTAATTATTTCTCTATTGGAGAGATTAGTTAGCATTAACAAGCATTCAGCTCAGTCTCCAACAATCCATGTCACCCAGCTATAATATTATAACAGATAATATTATAACCAATATAACAGATAATTTCCCATCAAATAATGCAACCTCCTCCTCTATACCCTTTTCTGAAGGGTCTGTTCCTACCACATTTCTGTTCTTCCATCTCCATCAATATCCAGTTTCCTTCTCACCAAACCTTTCCTTGAACCACAATAACCGCCCTTTCACTTCTTCTCTTCCCATCACCCAAGCACTTCTTCCAGATGAAGATGCAATCTATTTTCATTTCTAATTTAGTTTATTGCATTCCGTGATCCTAATGTGGCCTGTTCTATGTTGTAAAAACTAAATGAAGACTGAGCACTGGTGTTGCAGAGGGTCTCCCTTCAGTCCAAAAGAATAACCCTGAGTTCGCAGTTGCCCATCATTCTAATTCTCCATTCCATTCCAACTCTGCCTTTAGACTTTTACGCTATTCCAATAATGTCCAATACAAGCTTGAAGAACAATATCTCATCTTCTTCCCAGGCATGCTCCTGCCCTCAAGACTAAATAATGAATTCATCAGTTTCAGATAACCAGCCTTTCCAGTTGGCATCAGGACTGATGTGTTTTAGAGGTATGAGCAAAAAATTATCAATGGGTTGTGTACCTTCTAGAAGTAGGGCAAGGTTGACATTTTGAGCAGATCAAATTTCAATATTGAGGAGGATCACCGGCCCATAATGTTAGCTTTGCTCCTATCCCCACAGATGCAGCTGAGTACTTAAAAATTTTTCTGTTTTGGTTTCAGATTTCCACTATTTATTGGCCTCCGAATATAATTCAGTTTTTTATTCTCTGACCTATTTTTTTTCTATTGCTTTATTAAAGATTTCCAGCAGCTGCTGTGTTCTGTACCTCAGTTCCACCATCTTTTTTGCTCTTCTTCTCCCTTTCTTGCTTTACATTCACTACAGAATAACTACCATCAACAAGCCTTCAGCACCATCTCCCAATTGGCACCCAGCACCTGTCTTCTCTTAGTCTCCATTTTATCACAGACAATCCCTTGGTTCTTTTCACACTTTTCTCTTTACTGCGAGCATATGTATGTATTTCCTACTTCCAACAAACGGTCATCATCAGTAAGTTAGGTTCTCTCTTCCCAGATGCAGCTTGATTCGCTGAATATTTCTGTGTTTTATTTCCTTTGAGGAAACTTTATATCCTCTTCTCTGGTTACTTTCACATTGATGACAAACCATATCTAGTAAATCTTTACTTGGCTTTTTAAATATCATACTTTTTTATTGAATTGCCAATTGCATTTATTTCAACATTTTGTGCATCTGCACTGAATATTTTGCCTGTGATCCTGTAGATCTGAAAAATCATTGTTCACTTTTTGTGCCATGGTTTAGTATGTGTATATCCCTGCTGAGTACCTAACTTTCCTAGTCATGATCTACTGCATTATTTGAAGCTCATGTTGACTTTATTTGTGTTAACACTAAAAATCCAATAACACAAAAAATATAATACTGTATTACAACATAGGTATCATCACTCGCACTATCCACAAGCTATAAATCCATCAGCGTTCTACGACTGGCTGAGCCCAGGATCCATGTAAGTGTCTTTGCAACAAAAACTCTCTCCTGTTGAGTCAATAAATGTAGTTATTGGACAACATAGACCATAGATTCAATCCTTATCTTTGCTGAGTTAATCAATCTCAGCTATTCAACAGGATTGTGCTCTTTGCAGTTTCTGAGTCAATGACTTATAAAATCAATCAAATTACTTGTTATCCAAAGAAAAAGACTTGCTTTTATAAATAGTGCTTTCCATATCCTCAAGACAGCCTTCTAACCTTAATTAGCTCAAATCTACAAGTACTGTACCTTCTTCCCTATGATATGCTACGGAAAACAATCAGGTGAATGACCTCCTAAAGCACGTGGTGTTAATAGATGCATTAACACATTTTGAATGGTGTTTACCACTTTCAATGTAGGAGATGTAGCAGAAAATTGAGGATCAAATGAACAACTCTAGAGCCAGGACGGGAATCTATATCTTAGTTAAAGTGGTTGAACAATTGTTTGGGAATCAGAAATAGTATTCCTTCTTCAAAATTGGGCATATTGGACTTTAGTCCAATCTGGAAAAAAAACAGTATTTACAACACAGCACAGAAACACTACAACCTACAGGTTCTTCTCCAGGGAATACACCTTGGAAATACTTTGGTGATTGTTGGGTCTTAATCAAAATTTTTTTTGTTTAACAGCAGTGTCAGGAGTGTCTTTATCATAAACTGTGATTCATTCAGTGATTCAAGAAGGCACTTCACTGTCACGTTCTGAAGAGCACTTAGGAGCCAGCACTAAGTCCTGACCTGGTAGAACGGCTGCTTGGGTTGAAATGCTTTGTGCCTGGAGAGCTCTCCAGTTGCTGCAGATTAAAAAGGGTGCACATACAAAAAAACGTCATCAGGTCAATATTGATTGTCTGTCGTGTTCAATGGACAAATGCACACATGGTCTCAACAATATATCCTGGTCTAATTTGTTGGCTATGTGACTGCAAAAAATATCAATTCCCTTTTTCCACTAACTGTTATCTGCATTAAACCAAATGCTTGGTAAAATAACCTATTTCTTCAAGTCACAATGGGAGAATGCAAATAGGAAAACAATCTAAATTCTTTTGTGATTTTGAAAATGTGTTATATTTTGGAGTCATTTTAATGATATCATACACTAAAGTATACTTCCTCCATGAATTGAAGTTCAGAGAAGGAATATGCTTCCTGTGAAAAATCTCTACGTGTGCTTGAATTCACACATTGGACATAAATATTTCAAAGAATGCAACTTAGGATGTCATGTCACCAAAACAGTAAGTAATGCAGATATTGTTTTAATATTAAAAAAGAAAATTTCAGCTATTTTTACAATGATTCAGGTTATATTACTGAGTCCCAAAGGTTGCCAAGTATACAAAACAAATGCAGCCTGTTTAATGCTACTACTGCTGAAAGTATCACCAGTTACTTCCAATGCAATATCTCACTTAAGTTAGCCTGTCTACCACTGTGGCCAGTCATTAAAGTGAATATTATTGCTGTGACAAACCTGGCTTTCTCATTCAATAATATGCTTCTATACTTCACTGCTAAGAGTTTCCACTACTTTTCTATAGTAATTCGCATGGTTAAGTAAACACCCTGCATATAGTGTAGAGTGAATATTTTTTCCTATGGAATTTAATCATCAGATTGTTAGTTGAGTCATACTGTGCCAAATCCTGTATGAACCGCACATGATACTGTTCTTCCTGTTAATAATTAGTTACTAACTTGTTTCTAGTCAGAACATGGACTGTATAGGCCTGGTGTTGAATGATTTTATGAATCTAACAGCCCATACAAATTCTCTTATTCAGTCACTAAATGGATCTATGCTGTGAATTTAGAAGAAAGGGCTGACTCTGCAATGGCAATTTCCCCCGAGATCTTACATAATTGAACAGAATTGTTATTAAATGTATTAGTGACATCTAGTGGGCAGATCAATGAGGTTTTTGGTCAACCTTTAACTGACAGGCTGCCAAATTTGAATATTTGCTATTCCAGTCGACTGAAGTACAAGATATCTATTCATAATTTGAACACATGGCTAGGCACAACTGGATGTAACCACACCACTCCATTAACTCTCTTCACATTGCTAGATGTGTCATCTTTCTGATGAGGCAGTGAACTGAAGCTCTGGAAATCATCATCCCGGGCATGAATGTTTCTCACAGCCCTACAGTCACTGCCCAGTCTTACTTACCCTTGAGAAGGTTCTGGTGCTATGTTAGTAGTCAGCAGCAATCAGATAACGATTCTTTAATGAAAGCAATTATTAAATATTTTACACCTTCATAATAGATGCAGACAATGCAAAATATAGAGGTTTTTGCATTGACAAATAATACTAACTCCCCAGAAAGTTGGTGCAATAGCTACTAAGTATACTGATAATTTATTTTATTGTAATATTATCTTCAACATCTTCCAATGGGCTAGGTGTGACTCAAGGTAACAGAGAGGCTTCTTCTTGATTTCCACAGTTACATATTATTCAAACCCCCTGATGTCATACCTGGGCAAAATCTGTCCTGAGGTTCTGAGTGGTCACTCTTATTCACATCTGAAATTTAGCTCTTTTGTCCTTGTTTGTGTTAAAGTTATACTGAGGTAGAACCAAGTTTTCTTGAGTTACACTGAGTTAGAACCAAGTTTTCTTGACAGAATCTAAATGGGCAATTGATATGTTAAGTTGGTAAACCTTTCTTGATGACAGTTTCAGTGAGACTTTCAAAGAGGGTAAGAATTAGCTTGGTATGATTTGTCTGGCTCTTTTGTGTGAACAATTGTCAATGGCACAGGTACCCCTGAATATCAACCATTTAGTACCACAGCTTGTACATGATCTGAACAATAGGATCATACAAGTTAGTTAACTTCATGTAGAGTGAATTACATTTGTTGAAGATTGTGATGATGAGGACTGCAGGTGGATCTTCAGCTGGAGAACCATCTTCAAACTGAATATGACACTAGTCGCTTTCTGCTTCTCTTCACTCATAGACTGATATTGGCTATGTTGAGAAAAGAGCAGTTCATGAAGTCTCCTCCTTTGATTGGTAGTTTAATTCACCACTACTATTCACAATCAGAGTTAAATTTACTATCACCAGCATATTGTTTTCACAACAGCAATACAATGCAATACATAAAAATAGAGAAAAAAAACTGAATTACTGTAAATATGTATATAAAATAGTTAAATTAAATAAGTAGTGCAAAAATAAAAATAAAAGTAGTTAGGTAGTGTTCATGGGTTCAAAGTCCATTCAGAAATCGGACGATAGAGGGGAAGAAGCTGTTCCTGAATTGTTTAGTGTGTGCCTTCAGGTTCCTGTGCCTTCTTCCTGATGGTAGCAATGAGAGCAGGGCATGTCCTTGGTGACGGGCATCCTTAATGACGGACGCTGCCTTTTTAAGGCATTGCTGCACTATTGGATGAGCGAGGACATGTTTGGATATTGTCAAATTTTACTTACCAATATTTTTTCATGCCTTCCCATTGTTATCTTCATTTACATTTTAATTTCACTCTCAAGCCACATTTTTTCAGTTTGTTTGTACTCAGGAAGAAAGAGCACGTACACTTTGCACAGACCATCTATACTTCTCACTGCCTCAGTAAAGTGGCCATTGTATGCAAAGATTCTACCCAGACATTCTCTCCTCTCCTCCTCCCGTTGGGCAGAAGATACAAAAGCCTGAAAGCTTATAGAACCAAGCTTAAGCTTCTCTCCTGCTGTGATGACTACTGAATAATCCCTTTGTATGATAAAAATGGACTCTTGATCACATAGTCTATCTTGCACCTTATTGTCTGCGGGCACTGCACTTTCTCTGTATCTAACACTTCATTTTGCATTCATCTACTGCTTTTTCCTTGTACAACCGAAAATGCTATTGTAATGAAATGTTCTGAATGGATGGCATGCAAACCCAAGCTATCCCCCGTAGCATGGTACACATGGAAACAACAAAGCAGCTTACTAATTTACTTCTATAGTTTCCATCACCTTCCAGGCGTTATACTGCAGTAAGTTCTTGACATCAGACCTAATATTTCCTTTATTGCCTTAAATTAGCCTTGAATCACTTTCTTAAGTGTCTCTCATGACTTCATTTACCACCAAGTCATAGCGTCCAGTACAATTTTGCTCAATCTCTTCTCAGTTGTATAAAATTGGACTTAGCCCATTTTAAAACTGACATTCTACTTCTAATCTCATCTTTTCCACAACAGTACTAAATCTAACTGTATTACTGTCACAGCCATAAAAATGCTCTCTTTCTACCTGCTCAGCTTTCATTCTCAAAATTAAATCTAGAATTAATACCTCTATTGTTGTGCTCGTTATATATTGGCCAAAAGAGTTCTCCTGAACAGTGAGTTCTTACGCTGTATCTAGTGCTTCCAGTGTAGTCTCCTCTACTTTAATAAGACCAGGTATAGATTGGGGGACTGCTTCATCAAGCACCATTTTTCCATCCACTATAATGGGCAGGATTTCCAACTCACCATCTGTTTTAATTCTGTTTCCCATGCCCATCACAACATGTCGAACCATGGCCTGCTCTACTGCCACGAAGAAACAAATCTCAGGTTGAAGGAGCAACAAGTCACATTCCACCTGGGTAGCCTCCAACCTGATGGAATGAACATTAATTTCTCTAGCTTCCAGTAAGGTCTCCCCTCCCCCTTCTCTCTTTTTCTATTCCCTATTTTGGCTCCCCACTTACTCCTTCTCTCCTTTTAACCTGCCTATCATCTCTTTTTGGTGCCCCTCCTCTTTCCCAGTCCTCTCTCCTAACAAATTCCTTCTTTTTCAGCTCTTTAACTCTTCTATCCATCACCGTAAAACCATAAGATATAGGAGCAAATAAGGCCATTTGGCCCATTGAGTCTGCTTCGCCATTTCATTATGGCTGATCTAATTGTCCCCAATCTCCTGTCTTCTCCCCATATCCCTTCATGTCCTGACCAATCAAGAATCACCTTCCTATTTCACTTAACTTAGCTTCCTCCCCCAGGCACCTACCATCCCCCTCACTTGACTTCGCTGAAACCTACCAAGTTACACTCCTTTCTCTGCCTCCCCCACCTTTTTGCGCTTCTGGCTATTTCCCCCTTCCTTTTCAGTTCTGATGAAGGGTCTCGGCACAAAATGTCAACTGTTTATTGCCCTCCTTTGTTGCTGCCTAACCTGCTGAGTTCCTCCAGCATTTTGTGTATTTCTCCTGAACATAATTGTGAATATTCTGTACTCTACCTTCCACACTGCTGCATGTCAGTATTATTAGGGCAAGTTAAATCCTCCACTACTGGTCCCTGTGCACTTGTCAGAACTTTGCTCTTCTCTCTCCCTCAGACTACTTTGAAGCCTATTGTAAAACCACAACAATGTATATGACTCCCTTTTTTCTCTTAAATTCAACACATGCTGCCTCATTCAATGATACTAGACACTAGACACTAGAATACTACAGCATAGTACAGGCCCTTTGGCCCTTGATGTTGTGCCGACCCATATATTCCTTAAAAAATATGTACTAAACCTACACTACCCCGTAACCGTCTATTTTACTTTCATCCATGTGCCTGTCCAAGAGGCTCTTAAATACCCCTAATGTTTTAGCCTCCACCACCATCCCTGGCAAGTCATTCCAGGCACCCACAACCCTCTGTGTAAAAAACTTACATAGAAACATAGAAACATAGAAAATAGGTGCAGGAGTAGGCCATTCGACCCTTCGAGCCTGCACCGCCATTTATTATGATCATGGCTGATCATCCAACTCAGAACCCAGCCTTCCCTCCATACCCCCTGACCCCTGTAGCCACAAGGGCCATATCTAACTTCCTTTTAAACATAGCCAATGAACTGGCCTCAACAGTTTGCTGTGGCAGAGAATTCCACAGATTCACCACTCTCTGTGTGAAGAAGTTTTTCCTAACCTCGGTCCTAAAAGGCTTCCCCTCTATCCTCAAACTGTGACCCCTCGTTCTAGACCTCCCCAACATCGGGAACAATCTTCCCGCATCTAGCCTGTCCAATCCCTTTAGGATCTTATACGTTTCAATCAGATCCCCCCTCAATCTTCTAAATTCCAACGAGTACAAGCCCAGTTCATCCAGTCTTTCTTCATATGAAAGACCTGCCATCCCAGGAATCAATCTGGTGAACCTTCTTTGTACTCCCTCTATGGCAAAGATGTCTTTCCTCAGATTAGGGGACCAAAACTGCACACAATACTCCAGGTGTGGTCTCACCAAGGCCTTGTACAACTGCAGTAGTACCTCCCTGCTCCTGTACTCGAATCCTCTCGCTATAAATGCCAGCATACCGTTCGCCTTTTTCACCGCCTGCTGTACCTGCATGCCCACTTTCAATGACTGGTGTATAATGACACCCAGGTCTCGTTGCACCTCTCCTTTTCCTAATCGGCCACCATTCAGATAATAATCTGTTTTCCTATTTTTGCCACCAAAGTGGATAACTTCACATTTATCCACATTAAATTGCATCTGCCATGAGTTTGCCCACTCACCCAACCTATCCAAGTCACCCTGCATCCTCTTAGCATCCTCCTCACTGCTAACACTGCCACCCAGCTTTGTGTCATCCGCAAACTTGGAGATGCTGCATTTAATTCCCTCATCCAAGTCATTAATATATATTGTAAACAACTGGGGTCCCAGCACTGAGCCTTGCGGTACCCCACTAGTTACCCCTGATGTCTCCCCTAAACTTCCCTCCCTTAACTTTGTACATATACCCTCTGTTGTTTGCTATTCGTGCCCTGGGAAACAGGTACTGGCTATGCACCCTATCTATGCCTCTCATAATCTTGTAGATCTCTATCAAGTCCCCTCTCATCCTTCTACGCTCCAAAGAGAAAAGTCCCAGCTCTGCTAACCTTGCCTCATAAGACTTGTTTTCTAATCCAGGCAACATCCTGGTAAATCTCCTCTGCACCCTTTCCATAGCTTCCACATCCTTCCTATAATGAGGTGACCAGAACTGAAGACAATATAGTACTCTAAGTGTGGTCTCACCAGAGATTTGTAGAGTTGCAACATGACTTCTCTACTCTGGAACTCAATCCCCCTATTAATGAAGTCTAGCATCCCATAGGCCTTCTCAACTATCCTATCAACCTGTGCAGCGACCTTGAGGGATGTGTGGATTTGAACTCCAAGGTCCCTCTGTTCATCCACACTCTTAAGTAACCGACCATTAACCCTGAACACAGCCTTCTGGTTTGTCCTTCCAAAATGCATCACCTCACACTTACCCAGATTGAATTCCATCTGTCACTTTTCTGTCCAACTCTGCATCCTGTCAATATCCTCTTGTAACCTCTGACAACCTACAGATCCATCCACAACTCCTCCAATCTTCGTGTCGTCCACAAACTTACTCACCCATCCTTCTGCCTCTTCATCCAGGTCATTTATAAAAATCGCAAAGAGCAGGGGTTCCAGGACAGATCCTTGCAGCTCTCCACTAAGTCACTGACCTCCAGGCAGCCTTTTTCCACAGCTCTGCTTATTTCTTTAATGAATATTGCTCAGCCCTCTCTATCTCATTCGAAAGCTCTTGAGATGACAAATGCAGTTCTCCTTGCTTGAAGCCACTTGTTCATCAAAGCATTCATATCATACACCCAGCATTCTATCAATATCTTCAACTGTTTCATTCAACATAGTGCTTGAGGTAAATTCCAATAAACATACTCAGATTCCCTTCTTTGCCCAGATCATAAACTATGTTTCCTCTGTCCTTAAATTTTCCCCTTATTGATCAAGCTTCTCATTCTGTCCTTTTTCCTTTCAAATCATTGTTCAACTTGCCATGTAAGTGTCTTTCCACAAACAAGAAAAAGTCTGCAGATGCTGGAAATCCAAGCAACACACACAGAAATGCTGAGGGATCTCAGCAGGCCAGGCAGCATCTATGGGAAACAGTACAGTCGAAATTTTGGACCAAGTCCATTCATCAGGACTGTCGAGAAAAGATGAGGAGTCAGAGTTAGAAGGTGAGGGAGGGAGGAAGAAACACAAGATGATCAGTGAAACTGAGAAGGGAGAGGAATAGGTGAGGTGAAGAGCTGAGAAGCTGATTGGTGAAAGAGATACAGGGCTGGAGAAGGGGGAAGCTGACAGGAGAGGACAGAAGGCCATAGAAGAAAGAAAGGAGAAGGAGCATCAGAGGAAGGTGATTGGCTGGTAAGGAGATAAGGTGAGGGAAAAGGGAATGGGAAGTAGTGAAGGGGGAAGGGCATTACTGGAAGTTCAAGAAATCGATGTTCATGCAGATCTCGGACAATCTCACCTGGTCCAGGAACACCACTGGGATTGTGAAACGGGCCCAGCAGAGATTGCACTTTCTGAGGAAGCTTAAACAAGCATCAATCCCTCTGAACATCTTAACTACATTCTACAGAGGCGTGGTTGAGAGTGTGCTGACCTTTTGCATCACAACCCGGTACTCCAGCTGCAGTGCTGTCGACAAAAAAGCCTTGCAGAGGGTGGTTAGGGGAGCAGAGAAGGTTATTGGGGTCTCCCTACCTTCTGTCCAAGATCTCTTTCGGAGTCCATGCCTCCAGAAGACACAGTACATCATTAAAGACCCCTCACACCCTCTCTATGAACTGTTTGTTCTTCTGCCATCAGGCAAACGTTACAGGAGCATCAAAACTAAAACCACAAGGCTACTAAACAGCTTCCTCCCACAGGCAGTCAGACTGCTAAATAGCTGCTCTACCTGACTCTGCTTTGGACACTTTTAACTTGCACTGGACACTTATAACTTGATTTTAACTGACATGTGGCTGTTGTGTTTTACTATTGATTGTTATGTTTATTATTCAGTGTTGCGTTTGTTATGTTATGATTGCACTGCTCCTGAGAAACGCTGTCTCATTCTGCCCTGCAGAGCTGATGTACGGTTAGAATGATAATAAAGTTTTTTGAATCTTGAATCTTTGAATCTTTGAATCAGATTGGAGCTTAGGTGCTTGGCAAAGTGGTCTCCTGCCACCTTCTAACTCTGACTCCTCATCTTTTTTTCTCCAGTCCTGATGAAGGGTCTTTGCCTGAAACATTGAATATACTCTTTTCCATAGCTGCTGCCTGGCCTGCTGAGTTCCTCCAGCATTTGGTGAGTGAAGCAAATAACTTTCCTTCTTCTTCTTATGCTGTCCAGTGAGTGAGGATAACTGGCTTCCATTCTGGTTTTATGAGCTCTGATCCACAGACTCTTCCACTGATGGGTCAGGAGGAGTTTGATGGAGAAGACAAGCAGGTAGCTTATGAGCTGGTGCCCTTTCCACAGGACATCTTGTATTCTTAATAAACAATGTCAGGTTTCTCAGTACCAATCCAAATGTTCTCAAAGTAGGTCTAAACTCTCCCCATCAACACTGATAAACCTATCTGTGAGGATATTTGTCCTGTCTTGTTAAATGAATGCATCCAGAATGTAGCAGGAACACCTTTCCCAGAAATAGTCCCAACAACCACAAATGCAAAGCTCTTCTTGAATCATCTGTTGAACCTCACATCCAACTATATTATCATCCTTTGTCGTACCAAGAGTCACAAAGTCATAGAGATATAGAGTGACACTGCATGGAAGTGGGTCCTTCAGCCCAAGTGATCTATGCCAACCACAATCCTTAGCTAAGTAGTCCTATTTGTCTGTGTTTGGCAGTGTTCTGAAAATTACCACCTTTGAGGTCCTGCTTCTCAGATCACTTGTTTAAATATTCATGGTCTGTCTTCAAGAACCTCAGCTCTTTTACTGCCTATGTTGTATTGTAGGAAACTGAGTTATTCGGCATTTTGGGTCCTTACTCCTTGGAGAATAGGAGATTGAGGGATGATTTCATAGAGGTAGGGTATAGATAGGGTGAGCGGTCTTTTTTGCAAGATTGAGGGATTGAGAACAAGAGGGCATAGCTTAATGATTAGAAATGAAAGGTTTACTAAAACCTGATGACAACTTTTTATTACACAGCGGGTGGTAGATATATGGAACCAGCTGCCAGATGAAGTGGTTGAGGCACGTACATTAGATATATTTAAGAAGTAGATATGTGGGTAGGTACATGGATGGCAAGAGTTTAAAGGGATATAGATCAAGTTCTAGGAAATGGGACTAGCCTGAATATACTGTATATTTTTATCAGCATGCACATGTCTGGGTCAAGAGCCCATTTTCTGTACTGTACAGCTATATGACACTATGCCTATTCAGTCACAGGCTATTCAGTGCATCCCTCCAGAATGTTCTGCCATTCAGACATATCTATGATCCTATAGATAACATGTGTGACCACACCATCACCTACCTGTCCTTTCATTACTATTGCTTTCTGGAACTTACTCCTTCCTGTTTCTGCAGCTTAGTTATCTATACTGCCCTCTCTCAACAGTCCACCTTGTTGAAGAAACATTCATTTGGCAAGGGAGATTATTAAAATTTAGGCATTGAATGTATTGACCATAGTAAAGGCCAGGAAATAACAGCATTTTGCAGTTCACCGTTTACTGTACAATTTACTGTTTACCTGTTTGTTAACTTATTTGTGAAAATATTTTGTCTATGTGCTGGATATTTTGTCGAAGTCCTGATGAAGGGTCTCGGCCTGAAATGTCAGCTATACTCTTTTTCATAGATGCTGCCTGGCCTGCTGAGTTTCTCCAGCATTTTGTATGTGTGTTGCTTGGATTTCGAACATCTGCAGATTTTGTCTTGTTAATGATTGTCTATGTTCTGTGTGTGATATGTGTATTGTGGATGCACTGTGGTCCGGAAGAACATTGTTTCAGTCGATTAGAAGACAATAACCTTGGACTTGAACGGAATACCTGCCATTAATTTCACCCAGAAATAACTAACTTGCTGGGTTATCGCAGAAGCCAGTTTCAGGGTCAATCACATTGCTATGGATCTTCCATTCCAGATAATGGAAGGGAAAGTAAAAAGCATTATACACTGACCTTTAGCCCAGTCGCATCATAGTCAGTTTTACCTATAGCAGCTTTACAATTTGAGAACTCATTTAATTATCTCAATTTGAATGTGTCAACTTTTGTACTGTTGTCTCAGAAAGTAGTCATCTGAATCCCTGGGAAGTAACTTTGCTTTTCTATTTGCAACTCAGGCATCAGCACAGGCAATTGTAACTCTTTAGTGGCATGAATCAAAGAAGAGCTTCATTATTCTCTCAGAGTTCTGGTCAATATTTATCTTTTAATAAAAGATAAAAGAGATAGGTGCTGTTACATGTTATTGAGTGTATGACATTGTTTTGCATGTCAATGGCATGTCTCCTACATGGTGACTATAAATCTTCTCAACTTTGTTCTTTTTTATCGAGGAACATACTGTTTAAACGATAGTTTCTCCTAATATTTGCAATGAATGCGATATAGCCTATCACTGTCATATCTATCTCAAAATCTGATTTCTTTAGTTTTACGTATTTTGAATCAATTTTACTTCAATCATAACCTTGTTTTTCTTCTATTTTCCTCCTTTTTGAAAAATAAATGATGAGGCACTAGAAGTGAGTGCAAGGTAATAAATATGTTCAAAAGAAATTTCAACGGCTTATAAATGGTGTTGAGATGAAAAACAAAATACAAGCAGAAACGGCAGAAGAAAGAGAGAGATGATATATTAGAAGTCTTTCACATTTATTTTCTTACTTGATATGCAGTAACTTGCTTCTGAATAATTGTCTATTGTGACAACAGTGTTTTAAAATGTGTACAGGTCAGGGTGAAGCCTGACTCAGGACATAAAGCTTTTCCTGGTCCCACTAGCAATTGAAAGTTTCAGTGGAAGTTGTTTCAGCATCCTAGTGTGTGATTTATCATTTCAGCATATGTAAATCTGACACCGCATTTACAGCACGTATGCATTGTTATGCACATATGCACAGTCGGAAATGATCCTTGAATAAACTTAACTTACTATTGCAGCTTTCTGTACTTACCATGTACATTTCTGCATACGTGACATTTTACTGGCTTTAAGTTTAGTAGCCCGTAGGAGCTTATATGCATTACACAAATTGTTCCTACTTGCACTCTGTCCATTAGACTACTCATTTATAAAGTTAAGAGGTTTTATTCCATGTGAATGGCTAAGGCAACAAACTTGTTACATTGCTGTAACTATATGCAGAAAACCAGTCAATTTATTGATTCAGCTCTACTTATTGTCAAACTCCTTATTCTTCCCTTATTCAATGGTCAGAAAACACTCCACCGATATTTCACAGCCTCTTGAAAATAGGAAAAACCAAATTAAAATAGCTTCAAACCCACTTGATGGAAGATAGACATTTTGGTAAATTCCTGCCTTCTGTCTAAAAGTTTCCGATCCATTGATTAATATTACTATAATGTTAACGTGATTACTTCAGATTATTACTGGTATCTTTCACTCACAACAGCCTTCTCCAGGCAGATGGGGCTTGTCAGCCATGGTTGGCATCTCATCCAGGAAAAGGAAAACTTTGATCTGAAAACTTCACTGGCTTGTGGCTTTACCAACTCATGGAGAAGACTTTGGGAGTAAACCCCAAGGAAAAATATGGAGCTGGAGTCCCTCAGGCAGTCCTACACTGAGCTCAATGCTGACTGGCAACTCCTGCAACGCCGCTGGTGCCAAACTGTATCAGTCTCTGCCATTCCTTTCGATTCATCAGTTGGAGAGGGGGAGCTTGCTGCATGGGCAACACCTTGCTTTCCATATTGTACGGTGCTGGCATGTTGATTTTGACAGCTATGACACAACATCCATGGTCGACTCTGACCAACGGATAGCCATTGTGATCACAAGTGCCTTCTCTTTGAGTAACTACAGTGAGCTCCCACCAACTCTGCACTACTCTCAACAAAACAGTACATTCTGTCATGTTTTTGTAACTGATAATATTCCCTAATGCCGGCCGGTTTAGCGAGCAGAGCGGCGGACACCCCTGCTGAAATCCGGAGGAAAACACACAGAGGATGCAGAGGGGGATCACAAAGCCGAGGAAAGAGGACCGGGTCGAGACAACAGAGTCTTTTGGAGAAGAGGAGTTCAGTGGGTAATACCGTTCCGGCTGACCGGAAGTGCACTGAGAGCTGTAAGTGTGAAGGAGTTGGGTGCTTACTGACCTGGTTAACAACAGATGGTGCAATCCGGGGTATATTACGATCGAGGAACGTGTTTGCAGACTGGATATTGAACTTTTTATTGTTGGACTTCGGCCACATTCCACC
Organism: Mobula hypostoma; assembly: GCF_963921235.1. Classification (NCBI taxonomy): domain Eukaryota; kingdom Metazoa; phylum Chordata; class Chondrichthyes; order Myliobatiformes; family Myliobatidae; genus Mobula; species Mobula hypostoma. The sequence goes on along the minus strand of NC_086118.1, from coordinate 19,112,486 downwards.
GTGATACAACACTTGGCGGCACGGGAGGTCGTTCCTGCCTGTGGCCATCGAACGTGCAGCTCCTCCTGTGGAGGGTCAGACACCCTGAGCCAATAGACTGGTCCTGGACTTATTTTCCATCTGGCATAGTTTGTATTTTGTTGTTTGATTGTTGGGGGTTTTTGTATTGCTATATTTACACTATATTCTTGGTTGGTGCAGCTGTAACGAAACCAAATTTCCCTTGGGATTAATAAAGTATATCTACCTATCTATCTATCTATCTATCTATCTATATCCCCTCCTTATCCTAAATAAAACACCTATTTACCTGGAGAGATGATCTTATTTCCCTTATATGGAAATTGTCAACCAAATTTTCTCAATGTTCACAATTTTTTAGGGTGGTGCAAGTCTATGATACTTCATAGACAATTAGCGTTCCACCCTTGAACTTTTTATAAGATCTTAACATGCTCCATCATGTGAAAAATTGACCCCAGGATTCCAAACAGAGCCTCAACCCCCTCCCCCACAGCAGCTTATATAAAGTAAGGATAATATTTAGAGATATATAACTATCGTAACACCTACATTTTCTTCACAGTAGATTATTAAACAATAGCCTCCACATAGTCCGCTTGAACATGCTTCCTGCATGGTGTAAAGTGGATTGGCATTGCTGTTACTCAAGTAGATCTTGCATCCTTTATCAATATTAAATTAAATTTGTCTGGCAATGCTCATTTCCTCATTCTATCCACATCAGTCTGCATGCTATCGCTCTAACAATGAACCCTTGTTCAAGTGCCTGGATAACTCCCAAATGCCCTCATAAGGAATGCAATGGAGCAACTTCACCAGTGCACTGAGAAAGGCAAGTTACCAAGACCAAGCTAATTAAATAATAGTACAAAATTATGACAATTTTTCTGCAAACAACAGGAATTCTGCAGATGCTGGAAATTTAAGCAACACACATAAAAGTTGCTGGTGACCGCAGCAGGCCAGGCAGCATCTCTAGGAAGAGGTGCAGTCGACGTTTCAGGCCGAGACCCTTCCTCAATTTTTCTCATCCATTTTCAACAGTCATCCACAGAATGGCTAACAGTTCCTCCTTAATTTGTTGGTATCAAATGAATTTATTTCTCTGAGAGCTCGTATTCATCTTATTGTTCGAAATTCCAACCTCAGTTCTCCAGTCAGGGGGATTGGAGAAGCGACGTGGACGATTGTAACATTGGAACAGCAAGTTGCTGACCTCCTGCTCTTGCTTTTGCAAGAGAGCGATCTCTCTCTTCCTCGATGGACGCAGACAGAGAGAGCCTGTCTGAGACACCAAAGTGCTGGGTAATGGATTGTAGTTTTGGATGGACTCTAGATCAGGGTCACTTTGGGGAATTTTGCTATTGCTTGCATGGTGGAAGTTCGGGGTGTTGGCGCTTCTGCCGGCACGAGTGGGGGGAGGGGGATGAGGGTCGATGCTTCTGCTGCTGCTTGTGCATGGGAGGGGAGGGGGCTTTGGGGTTCTAATGTCTCTATCATTCAGTTTTTGGGGATTCTTGTTTCGCGGATGTCTGTGAAGAGTAAGAATTTCAGGTTGTATACCGTATACATCCTCTGATGTTAAATTAAACCATTTGAATCAACACATAATTTGCCATTAGATGCATGTTGTAACATGCAACCACATCATTATGAGCATAGACATCTTTCAGTCAATCCTGTGTAAAACAATTGGCGGTAAGCTTGGATATATATACTGTAGATGTGATCAAAATATGTGCTTTTACTGTTTCTCAGGAATGTTAGTTGTCTATCAAATTAGTCGTGCGACTTGTACATTAAGTAATTCTTGTGTGCTCCACTGTATTTGTAGCTTTACTATGGAGCAGATTTTGCTAAGTTTTGCAGCATCTCTGCACTATGTGTTTGGTATGCTTGTGAGAATGTGGGAGATCTGCATTCTAATGGGGTTTCCAGGCTATGCCTCATCATTGGAGACTTGTGCAGAATCCAATAGCGGAGCTCAGCTTTAATAATAGGCAACTTGCAATCTCATCCCACATTATGTTAGACATGGTACCAGATCATTAAGCCCCTATAGAGTTTCATAGCCAAAAGGAAGATAAGAATTAGAAAGGTCAACAACACACACAAAATGCTGGAGGAACTCAGCAGGCCAGGCAGCATCTTTGGAAAAAAGTACAGTCGATGTTTCGGGACGAGACCCTGCAGCATGTCCCACAATGTTGACTGTACTTTTTTTCCATAGATGCTGTCTGATCTGCTGAGTTCCTCCAGCATTTTGTGTGTGGTTGCACGGATTTCCATCATCTGCAGATTTCTTCTTGCTTGTGATTAGATAGGTTAAGTTCCTTTTAATTATTAGTGTTTTAAGTAATATTTGAATTATTTAAAATCCTTCTCATGCCATAGGTGATTTTATTTATTTTCATTTGATTTAAATATCGATAGTTTTTTAAAATGTTTAATTGTTTATTTAATGTTTACCATAACTTTTTTCTGAATATCAAGAAAATTCAGACAAATTGAAAAAGCTTGACAGATTTGACAGATGGCAGAGTTAGAATTGTGATCTGCCGTTAGTCACAGTTTTTCAGAGAAGATTCATGGGTGGAGTTTTGTCCAAATGCACATGGCCTTAATGCTTGGTTCCAAGGCATTCTTTGTCAGCAAGATGTTTTTCCGGTTTAAATAAGGCAAGGGCAAGATATTATTACCTGTACTTCACTGAAGGCTTATTCAGTGAAATCCAGGCAATAACATATGATGTAATCTAAGTATAAGATCCAGGAAATGCTATAAATTTGATAAAACAGAGAGGTGGAAATGAAATACAGATGAGTTGTACAGAACAAATTATAGAGTTTTGCAAATAAATAATGGGATTTAATACAAATGATATACATGGAAAGAGAAAATAATGTAACATTTCAGGTCAGAAGTCTTGAGCATGCAACCTTCATGGTGTAGAATTGATTGGATTTGCTATTACTCAATAACGTCTTGTTTCTCCTGCCTATTCAGTTCTGATGAAGAGTCATCGACCTGAACCATTAATTTGGTCGCTTTCTACACAGACGCTGCCTGACTTGCTAGTTGCTTACAGCATTCTCTGATTTTATTTCCATTTCCTTTTACCTTTTCAGAAAAAAAAGCGTCGCATTAAATCAGTGATCTTAATATAACACCATTAATCTTATATCTCACAATGGTAGACCAAATTTGCACAACTCTATCTCTCTCCACCCACTTTTCCTGTATAGTTTCCTACTCTCCTTGGGGTTGTGACATTGCTTCCAATCAAATGTTCTGGATTCTGATGTGGCTGGTGAGACTAACATAGGATCTATAAACTTTGTTAAAGGCTGGGAGCTGAGGGAGTCACCTGAGAGAGGATGTGCCGCCTCTACTGGATCACGTCTTATTCCCAGTGAAGTGACAGATGTTCAGATAGTGGTATCTCAGATGTTCCTCCATTTTGTGGCATCAAGGGATTGGCATCCAAATGTATCAATGAGGATGTGACACTTTTCCAAAGTGGGCCTTGAACATAATCCTCAAACATTTCATGTGTTCACCTGGTAATCTTTTGCACAGCAGAGCTACGTAGGAAGCCTGGTATTAGACGTGCAAACAATGCAGCTTGTTCACCAGAAGTGACTGAACATAAATAGGTGTTTGGTAATAAAAATGCTGACCTGTGAGAAGTCAGTGATATAGGTTTCTCTTGTTAATAGAGGGGGAAGACTTTGGACTTTATTGGTGGTAACTCTCTGGTGCTCTGAGATGTCTGTTGATGATACAGGTTGACCTTCACTAATCCGACTACCTGTGATCCGGTTCCTTCAATAATCCACACTGATTTCAAATCTTCCGCGCAACTGTAATTTCAAATTTTCCGGGCCACCGCACTAATCTGCTGCACATTGTTTTGGTTGGGCTAGATCTGTTCACGTGTTGTCGTGCTCTTGTAAGCAAAGACAGGCGATTCCTGCCTGTTTTCCTGCATTTATTAACATCATTTGCGTGAGGCGCGACCGCCCGGCACCTGCCTGTCTCTCCCGCCCATGGCGGGAGAGCTGGTGCACGCTGGGTCAGTCCGCCTGCTGGCAGATGCGCACTGCCCTCTGGGTGTCGCCCGGCCAGCACTCCGTTCTCTTCTGCCTACAACCTCAGATCAGACATGGTGACCCGCTGAATTTAAGCATATTATTAAGCGGAGAAAAAGAAACTAATGAGGAACACTGTAGTCTTTGGGGTAACTGCAAGTCTGTGTCTTTGCTATCGCTTAGCTCATACTTGAGCGCTGATAGTGGGTGCGCTTTATTTTTTGCCGGTGAGGAAGGGAGATTATTGCTTGCTGCCGCTTATGCGTGCGAGGGAGGGGGGAACTCAGGGGTTCTAACATTTAGCTGTCGCTCATTCTTTGGGGCACTCCTCTGTTTTCATGGATGGTTACAAAGAAAAAGCATTTCAGGATGTATGTTGTATACATTTCTCTGACATTAAAGGAAACTTTAAATCCTTTGAATTCTTTGATATTTAAGGTATGATGAGGCGGTTAGCTATTGCTTAATGTGATCCTTCTGTAATTCGGCATTTTCACTAATCCAGCACTCCTCAGGTCCCAATGGTGCCGGATTATAGGAGGTTGACCTGTAGTACCTGCTACTGAACAATTGCTTCACAGCAGATCGTAAGCTTTGTGCTTGGTTTGAGTCTTGATCTTTGAATGCTCTTTTACTCAAGGAAGCAAAAACTTAACTGCACACTGAAGGCAATGATACACTTTAACATAGATGTCTGCCTTCAATGAAACTATCTCGCAACATATGCAAAATAGTTCACATCTTACTTGTTGACATTTATTACTGGAGTGCAGTGTGCCGCAATGGGAATGACTGGTAGAGGAATTTTCTTTTGTGGGTTTTTAATATGCTTTAGTTTGTGCTTTGATGATGACTTGGTATATGGCCTCTGAATGTGTGCACACATATTCTGATATCTGCACTCAGCAGCTCGGTGACTCAGGTTCAAGTGACCTTGAGGCTTAAATGGAAGAGAAAGAGTTTGAACAGTTTCTCTCTAGCACTCTAGATTAGTATCATTCTGGCAAGAAGCGGGATGAATGTTCACATTAGCCAATTCTTTACTTCAAAATTAATGGAAAAGGATATTTGCACATGAATGTTTCAGCTACTTTAAATGATAAAAGATGCACAATTAAACAAAACAAGCCAAAATGTGACACTGAAAACTGCTATCACATTGACTGGCTTGCCATTGAAATTCATTGGCAAAAGTTTCTACAATAGATATGAACCTGTCAGAAATGATAAAAGAAATCTGTTTTAGAGCCATTACACTCTGCATGCTTAATTTAATTCATTTTAACAATGAATTCATTGCTTATTATGGCTAGTAAACTTCTGACATTGAAAATTAACTATTTGAAGTTATGTATTACTTAATATCATTTACAGCTGTGAAGATACTGAAAAATAAAGCTCTGTTTTCTTTTACTTTTTGTCTCTTTTCCCCTCTTCCTCACTCACTTGAAATCAGATATTTTCCTCTCTTTATATAACTGTTACAGTAGAGAACTCATCTATCATTTAATGGTTTTTTTCATTTCGTTGTCCTTCTATCAGAATGGTTAGATGATACAGAATTGATTTCGCTATCCTTTCATGTCTCAGGTTTTCTTCACTGGAAAACTATCAGGTTGCATCTCTGGCAGTACATGCTGTGAAATATCATTGAACAACTAAACCGTGCTTAACTAAAAGCAGACAGTATCAGCTTCATTATAAATGAAAATCCATTTCTCCCTCCTTTAACATCAACCACTTTGTCTAAATGCTTGTACACTCTTCCTTAATGTGACTCACTCCAACTCTGTGCTTTGTGATAATTCTCTTTTTTATGGATACTGCATAAATATAAATTAGTGATTTTAATATAGCACCATTAATCTCATATCTCACTTTTGATGTTCCTTTAAATTATATAATTTGGGAACATCATAATTTTAACAAACACAAGTGCCTTATTACACCTTAAAATTTATAACTTAGAATATTCTGTATTTTGGCAAATCTACTTCAGCATTTTATTGTGAAGTAAGAATAATATTCTCCCTTTAAATTACTGCTTGACGGTTTATGCTGCATTTGTATTTTAAATACATGAATCGTGACAAGCTTTAACTCAAAAACCCACAATGGTGGACCAAATTGGCAATTTGTTACATAGACGCCCCCGTGTCTATCCTTCAGTAATTAAAAAAATCTATGATGATGAATCATTGGCTGTGCTGAAGGTAAGATAATATGTCATTGCTTCATTTGCAAGCTAACTGTCAACCACCATTTCCCATGACAGGTTACATCCTCTTCCATTCCAAATGTTTTAATTTACCCACTTTGGTATCTATTGACAAATAGCTATTCATCAAAAAGTGAGCTTAACCATCTGATTATGGCGTTTTGTCAGCATCGTTTTCCAGTCATCCAGCATATGGAAAGATTAGGATTAGGGGCAAAATCAGGAAACTGCCATGGAAATACCTGTAGGAATGTTCTGTGTCTTTTTGTTGCATGCTCAGTAAACTAACATAGGTTCATTGCATGGAAAGAAAGAGGCCATATGATCCCCAGTGCTTGTGTTGGCCCTAAGGTGGCCCATCCAGTTACCAATTCTCCATAATACTGCATATTTTTTCCATTGAAAATTCATTCAATCCCCTTTAAATGCGTTGTTTAGCATTTTTTATCTACCCTTTCAGGCAGCTTACTATAGATCACAGAAACTAATTGTACCTTCTTTTCTGAAGAAACCTCTGTTTTTGTTGTCACTCACATCATTTCGATATCCATTGGTAACTAGCTCTTCCACTACCGAGCACACTTCCTCTTCATTTATTCAATGAAAATCATTCACTATTTTGAACATCATTATTAAACCTCCTTTCAACCTCTTTTGAATTAAGAAGAACATCGTTTCCAAATTTCTCCTCATAAATGTGGATTCATCCCAGTCCCAGAAACAAATCTCAGTTTGTCATTCAGCATCAATAGAAAGAAATTTACAATTGACTTTTTTCGGATGAGACCCTTTATCTAGATCTATTTCATCTGGTCCAGAAGAAAGGACTCATCCCAAAACATCCACTGTCTATTTCTCTCCATAGATGCTATCTGACCAATTGAGTTTTCCTTGCATCTTGTGTGTTGCAAAAGATTGCAGTCTCCTGCATTTCCAGTCGACCATAGTCCTATCGCTGTGGTATTACTGTATGTAAATATGTACTTGTGATGTAAGCGTATATCTGATGGAATAATGTTTGGTACTTGGCTGTTCATCTTCAAAAAAAGGATTTGCTCTTGTACTGAAGCTCCAAGTATCCCATGGGTTTACACTAGTTGTACACAAACCACATGCCCAATACACTACAAGCACAGTACCACAGAGATTCATAAGGAATTCTTTCCACCCATATGTCCAATTACATAAGAAAGATGCTGAAGTTACCCAAGGGTGTTAGACCCAGATTGTTTAAAGGCTGTTTAAAAATGTAAATTGCACACCAAAAGGTTTGATTTCAGAATGAAAGATTACTGTTATTTCTGGCTGGAATTAGATGTTGAAGATTTCATGAAAGGCAAAATAAAAACCAGAACCTATTCAGATACATGCAACCCTTGAAGGTTTAGGACAGGATTCCACGGAATTCTCATTTGGAAGAACTACAACATCATTGTCTAATACATGAAGTCACCATTAATTATCCTATATTAGTTATGTTGTGCAATTATAAAATAAAGATTTCCTAACAGATTTTATACATCAAAAAATCCCAGTATTAATATTATCAGAAAGAAAGCAGCAGAATAATGAATCAACTGAAAATTTAAGTGGTGTTAAAGAGTATGGTGATTGATAAGTTTGTGGCCTGAAGTAGAAACATAGAAACATAGAAAATAGGTGCAGGAGTAGGCCATTCGGTCCTTCGAGCCTGCACCGCCATTTATTATGATCATGGCTGATCATCCAACTCAGAACCCAGCCTTCCCTCCATACCCCCTGACCCCTGTAGCCACAAGGGCCATATCTAACTTCCTTTTAAACATAGCTAATGAACTGGCCTCAACAGTTTGCTGTGGCAGAGAATTCCACAGATTCACCACTCTCTGTGTGAAGAAGTTTTTCCTAACCTCGGTCCTAAAAGGCTTCCCCTCTATCCTCAAACTGTGACCCCTCGTTCTAGACCTCCCCAACATCGGGAACAATCTTCCTGCATCTAGCCTGTCCAATCCCTTTAGGATCTTATACGTTTCAATCAGATCCCCCCTCAATCTTCTAAATTCCAACGAGTACAAGCCCAGTTCATCCAGTCTTTCTTCATATGAAAGACCTGCCATCCCAGGAATCAATCTGGTGAACCTTCTTTGTACTCCCTCTATGGCAAAGATGTCTTTCCTCAGATTAGGGGACCAAAACTGCACACAATACTCCAGGTGTGGTCTCACCAAGGCCTTGTACAACTGCAGTAGTACCTCCCTGCTCCTGTACTCGAATCCTCTCGCTATAAATGCCAGCATACCGTTCGCCTTTTTCACCGCCTGCTGTACCTGCATGCCCACTTTCAATGACTGGTGTATAATGACACCCAGGTCTCGTTGCACCTCCCCTTTTCCTAATCGGCCACCATTCAGATAATAATCTGTTTTCCTATTTTTGCCACCAAAGTGGATAACTTCACATTTATCCACATTAAATTGCATCTGCCATGAGTTTGCCCACTCACCCAACCTATCCAAGTCACCCTGCATCCTCTTAGCATCCTCCTCACTGCTAACACTGCCACCCAGCTCCCAGAAGGAGTCAATTTTAGAAAACCTAGCACATTTATTTTGCAACATAGTCCCTCCTACATTTACATTGTTAGTCCAGCGGTTGTGGAGCACACGGATCCCTTCTTTGTAGAAGTCGGCGTCTTGGACCTCCAGAAAGTGGTCCACAGCAGGGGTGATTGATAAGTTCATGGCCTAAGGTAGAAGGAGATGAGTTATTAACTTCAAATTTTCTGTATAATCACTCAAAGATTTGAACTGCACGTACATGTAAGGAGAGCTGTATAAGTCATCTCCTTCTGCCTTAGGCCACAAACTTATCAATCACCCCTCCTATGGACTACTTTCTGGGGTCCAAGACGCCAACTTCTACAAAGAAGGGATGCGTATGCTCCACGACCACTGGACTAAGTATGTAAATGTATGAGGGGACTATGTTGAAAAATAAATGTGCTAGGTTTTCTGAAATTGACTCCTTCGACCTTAGACCATGAACTTATCAATCACCCCTCGTGTAAAATGATAGTGTACTTGGTTTTGTAATTAGAAAGAGAGGCCCAGTAAATGCATTGAGATATACAAACGTTCGTAGATCTGGAAATGAAGAATTTTGGGATGACTATAGATGATGAAAAAACCTATTTACAGTGTAGCCATACTTTAAATATATTTAGTAGAAGAAAGGAAAGTAAACTAAAAAGAATCTACGAAATAGAAAACATAGAAACATAGAAAACCTACAGCACAATACAGGCCCTTTGGCCCACAAATTGTGCCGAACATGTCTGTACCTTAGAAATTACTAGGCTTACCTATAGTCCTCTATTTTTCTAAGCTCCATGTACCTAACCAAAAGTCTCTTAAAAGACCCTATCGTATCTGCCTCCACCATCGTTGCTGGCAACCCATTCCATGCGCTCACCACTCTGAGTTAAAAACTTACCCCTGACGTCTACTCTGTACCTACACTCCAGAACCTTAAACCTGTGTCCTCTTGTGGCAACCATTTCAGCCCTGGGAAAAAGCCTCTGACTATCCATGCGATCAATACCTCTCATCATCTTACACACCTCTATCAAGTCACCTCTCATCCTCCGTTGCTCCAGGGAGAAAAGGCCGAGTTCACTCAACCTATTCTCATAAGGTATGCTCCCCAATCCAAGCAACATCCTTGTAAATCTCCTCTGCACCCTTTCTATGGCTTCCACATCCTTCCGGTAGTGAGGCGACCAGAACTGAGCACAGTTCTCCAAGTTTGGTCTGACCAGTGTTGTATATAGCTGCAACATTACTTCTCGGCTCTTAAACTCAATCCCACGATTGATGAAGGCTAATGCATTGTATGCCTTCTTAAGCACACAGTCAACCTGTGCAGCTGCTTTGGAGTGTCCTATGGGCTCGGACCCCAAGATCCCTCTGATCCTCCACACTGCCAAGAGTCTTACCATTAATTCTATATTCTGCCATCATATTTGACCTACCAAAATGAACCACCTCACACTAATCTGGGTTGAACTCCATCTGCCACTTCTCAGCCCAGTTTTGCATCCTATCCATGTCCTGCTGTAACCTTTCTGTCATCAGCAAACTTACTAACCCATCCCTCCACTTCCTCATCCAGGTCATTTATAAAAATCACGAAGAGTAAGGGTCCCATAACAGATCCCTGAGGCACATCACTGGTGACCGACCTCTATGCAGAATATGACCCGTCTACAACCACTCTTTGCCTTCTGTGGGCAAGCCAGTTCTGGATCCACAAAGCAATGTTCCCTTGGATCCCATACCTCCTTATTTTCTCAATAAGCCTTGCATGGGGTACCTTATCAAATGCCTTGCTGAAATCCATATACACTACATCCATTGCTCTTCCTTCATCAATGTGTTTAGTCACATCCTGAAAAAATTTAATCAGGCTCGTAAGGCATGACCTGCTCTTGACAAAGCCATTTCTAATCAAATTATGCCTCTCCAAATGTTCATAAATCCTGCCTCTCATGATCTTCTCCATCAACTTACCAACCACTGAGGTAAGACTCATTGGTCTATAATTTCCTGGGCTATCTTTACTCCCTTTCTTCAATACAGGAACAACATCCGCAACCCTGCAATCCTCCGGAACCTCTCCTGTCTCCATTGATGATGCAAAGATCATCGCTAGAGGCTCAGCAATCTCCTCCCTCGCCTCCCACAGTAGCCTGGGGTACATCTCATCCAGTCCCGGCAACTTATCTAACTTGATGCTTTCCAAAAGCTCCAGCACATCCTCTTTCTTAATATCTACATGCTCAAGCTTTTCAGTCTGCTGCAAGTGATCACTACAATCACCAAGATGTTTTTACATAGTGAATACTGAAGTAAAGTATTCATTAAGAACCTCGACTATTTCCTTCGGTTCCATAAATACTTTTCCACTGTCACACTTGATAGGTCCTATTCTTTCACGTCTTATCCTCCTGCTCTTCACAGAATGCCTTGGGGTTTTTCTTAATCCTGCCCACCAAGGTCTTCTCATGGCCCCTTCTGGCTCTCCTAATTTCCTTCTTAAGCTCCTTCCTCTTAGCCTTATAATCTTCTAGATCTCTAACATTACCGAGCTCTCTGAACCTTTTCTTTTCTTCTTGACTAAACTTATTACAGCCTTTGTACTGTACACCACGGCTCCTGTTCCCTACCATAACTTCCCTGTCTCATTGGAACATACCTATGCAGAACTCCACACAAATATCCCCTGAACATTTGCCACATTTCTTCCGTACTTTTCCCTGACAACATCTGTTTCCAATTAAAGCTTCCAATTTCCTGCCTGATAGCCTCATAACTTCCCTTACTCCAATTAAACAGTTTTCTAGCTTGTCTGTTCCTATCACTCTCCAATGCTATTGTAAAGGAAATAGAATTATGATCACCATCTCTAAAATGCTCTCCCACTGAGAGATCTGACACCTGATCAGGTTCATTTCCCAATAACAAATCAAGTACAGCCTCTCCTCTTGTAGGCTTATCTACATATTGTGTCAAGAAACATTCCTGAACACACCTAACAAACTCCACCCCATCTAAACCCCTTGCTCTAGGGAGATGCCAGTCGATATTTGGGAAATTAAAATCTCTCATCACGACAACTCTGTTATTATTACACCTTTCCAGGATCTGTTTCCCTATCTTCTCCTCAATATCCCTGTTACTATTGGGCAGCCTATAAAAAACACCCAGTAAAGTTATTGACCCCTTCCTGTTCCTAACCTTACCCACAGAGACTCCGTATACAATCCCTCCATGGCGTCCACCTTTTCTGCAGCCGTGACACTGTCTCTGATCAACAGTGCCACACCCCCACCTCTTTTGCTTCCTTCCCTGTCCTTTCTGAAACATCTAGAACCCGGCCCTTGAAGTAACCATTCCTGTCCCTGAGCGATCCAAGTCTCTGTAATGGCCACCACATCATAGCTCCAAGTACTGATCCACGCTCTAAGCTCATCCGCTTTGTTCACAACACTCCTTGCATTAAAATAGACACATCTCAAACCTTCGGTCTGAGTGCGTCCCTTCTCTATCACCTGCCTATCCTTCCTCTTGCACCATCTACAAGCTTTCCCTATTTGTGAGCCAACCTCCTCTTCCCTGGTCTCTTCAGTTCGGTTCCCACCCCTCAATAATTCTAGTTTAAACTCTCCCCAGTAGCCTTAGCAAACCTCCCTGCCAGGACATTGGTCCTCCTGGGATTCAAGCGCAACCTGTCCTTATATATTGTAGAAACATCACAAACAACGTCATACATTTACTTGAAATAAATCACAGACTGCTAGAAATACTCAATGAGGCTGTGGAAAAAAAACAGTTAACATTTTTTTGTGGATGACCTCATAAATATTTGTGCTTTGATACCTTGCCTTCAACATAGTAAAATATGCAAAAGAACTTCACAGGTGCTTTGTCAAACAACACATGATGTTCATATCAGACATAAATTTTGACAGACTTACTGTGAATTTCTGTAGGTCAGACAGCATCTATAGAGGAGGAAAACAGTCAATGTTTTGAGTTGAGACCTTTCATCAGGGCCAGAAAGGAAAGGTGTAGATACCAGAATAAGAAGGTGGTGAGTGAAGGAGTACATGATAGTGAGGAGCATGTGAAGGGGAATGTAGGTTCAGGTGGGGGATGATGTATCAAGCTCAGAGAGGATAGGTGGAAGACGTAAAGGGCAGTAGCAGAAGGAATCCCATTGAAGAAGACAGTGGACCATGGAAGGAAGAGAAGTAGGAGAGGAACCAAAGGGGGGTGATGGGCAAGAAAGAGAAAAGAGGATAACTAGAATGAGGAATGGAAAAAGAAAGGAGAGAGAGGGAAAATATTACTGTAAGTTAGAATAATCAATGTTCATGCCATCAGGTTGGAAACCATCTCGATGGAATAAAATGGAGGTCATGGCAGACATGTGAGAATAGGAATGAGCAGTTGAACTGAAACAGGTGGCCACCAGGAGATCCTGCCTTTTGTGGAAGACTAGGGTGTTGTCAGTCTGTGTTGGGTCTCACTGATGTAGAGGAAGCCATATTGTGGACACCATATACAATAGATGGCATCAACAGATACAAAGGTGGAAACACTAATAGCGCTTGAATGGAAAATCCTGCGAAAAAATAGTGGATACAGCCCAGTCCATCATAGGTAAAGCACTACCCACCATTAAGCACATTCCCACAGAGTGCTGTTGCAGGAAAGCAACATCCATCGTCAAGGACCGCAGACCACCCAGGCTAAGCTCTCTTCTCACTTGCCATCAGGAAGAACGTATACGAGCCTCAGGTCCCACACCACCAGGTTCAGAAACAGTTGTTGTCATTCAACCATCAGGCTGTTGAATCAGAGTTGATACCTTCACTCGCCCTATCACCGAAATCTTCCTTCAACTTATGGAGTCATTTTCAAGGACTCTTCATCTCATCTTCTCAATATTTATTGCTTATGTATTATCATTATTTCTTTTGTTGTATTTGTTCAGTTTGCCCATCCCATTGGCTGCAGTCTTTCATTGATTCTACTGGGTTTCTTGTATTCACTGTGAATGCCCACAAAAAATGAATCTGAGAGCTGTATATGGTGACATATATGTACTTTGATAACAAGTTCACTTTGAAGTTTTTGAATTTTGTTTGGGGCCCTGAATGATGTTGAGGAAGGAGGTGTAGGGGCAGGTGCAGCATGTGTTATAGTTGCACTGATAAGTAGCAGAAGGGAGATCAGTAGGAGAGATGAGTGGACAAGGGTGTCACATTGACAGTGACCCACATGGAAGGTGGAGGTGAAGGTGGGGGAAGATAAGCTTAGTGGTAGAATCACTTTGGAAATGGTGCGTTACAGAGAATGACATACTGGATTCTACTCAAACACGAGAAAATCTGCAGGTGCTGGAAATTTAAGCAACACACAAAATGCTGGTGGAACACAGCAGGCCAGGCAGCATCTATAGGAAGAAGTACAGTCAACATTTCCGGTGGAGACCCTTCATCGATTTTGTGTGCAAAGCATTTTGTGTTTGTTGCTCGATTCTACTCCCTTCCTTTCCAACCCCGATGAAAGATCTCGGCCTGAAACATCAGCTGTTCATTCCACTCCATAGATGCTGCTTGACTTGCAGATTTCCAGCACTCTGCAGAATCTCTTCTCTTTATGCTGGATTCATATTATTTTCCCAATCCTTCACCACTTCCAAAGGAGAGAGATTATGAATATGGTTTTAGTTTTGTCCATTTGGATTACAACAGGTCTGTGTGTGTGTGTGTGTGTGTGTGTGTGTGTGTGTGTGTGATGTATATAAAGCAATCTGCAATATTAAATTCGCAGAACTTTATGACAGAAATCTACCCCCTATGTCTGAAAGTGTAAGGGTGCTTGCTTCTCTTTCCTTGTGCTAATAGACCTGCTGTGTTTTCTCAGCACCATTACAGCTGAAGATGAATTAATTCTGAAAGCCTAACAGTAAATCACATGCATCGTGATTAAGCCAGGCAATACAAGCCTCCTTACTTAGAGTGTTGCCTCAGTCTGCACAAAAGCAGGTGAGACTTTGGTGCTTCAAAAACTTAGTGCAAACAGGATATTGTTTAATATGAAATATGACATACAAAGCTCACTGTAATCTATGGCAGAAAGCAACCTGATTAAACTCATGGTCAACCACATGAAAATGCTATTTTATATTGAAATTGTCACAATAGGTGACTATGTCTTATTGATGACACTGAAGTATAAGTCCATCTTTACTGTGGTTATAAAGCTGATGAACAAGAATCTGCCAAATTACTCATAACATAAAAATATGGCTGTAATGGCTCAGTGATTTACTATATTTTAATTTAATACATCCAGTAATTTCATTTCATATACTTTTTTTGTAAATTGGATTGCTTTTAAAAAAATGTGCTTCAGTGGCACATAAAACATTCCAGGTTTGCTCCTTTCGTTCTTGGTCTCCCAACCACTTAAACAAGTGACAGCTTTCATTCACCATCAGTAAGAGGGTCATTACAACCTGAAATCCATTATGTGACTGTCAATTATTTAACAATATGCAGTGATTGATAGATGACAAACAAATTAGAATCCAGGGATTCTCTTTCTCATGAGGTTATCATCAGAAAGGAGGTACAGAAGCCTGAAGACACACACTCAGTGATTCAGAAATAGCTTATTCCCCTTTGCCATCCGATTTCTAAATGGACATTGAACCCATGAACACTACCTCACTGCTTTTTTTATTTCTGTTTACTACTTAGTTTAACTTAACTATTTATATATATATATATATATATATATATATATACACACATACACACACATATATGTATATTTACAGTATATACATACCTACATACTGTAATTCAGTATGTTTTTCTATACTCATTTATAATGTATTTCATTGTACTGCTGCCATAGAGTTAACAAATTTCATAACATTTGCTGGTGATATTAAACCAGATTTTGATTATTGGCAGAACAAAGTGAGCTCAAGACATCGTAATGCTACGTAAATTATATTGAAATGTATGCTACCACCCAATATTTTTAAGATAGCTATTATTTTGGGAATGTCAGCACTTCATTAAATATTAATCATTGCAGACTGGTTCAGTGGCTTTGCTTGTTCTATTTAATATATCCACCAGCTCTACATGAAGGAATAAGATGCAGATAGACCTCTTCTGCTTTTCTTTTGTACACTATCCTCTATTATGTCACATATGTATGCGGCATATTTATTGAAAAGCTTTCACTGATAGTCCTCTGGAGAAGGATAGACACAAGGATACTCAGGAGAGCACAATGGAATGCATAGGCTTCATTCATTGTGACAAATCATCCAGATTGGGTTTCTCTGAAAGCACAAGTTACACACAAATACTTCACTCTTTTATCAATGTGCTACTGACATCTTTTGAAAGGGGCAGCCCAATTAACTGTAAAAGCACAGACGCTCTGATAATTAAGGAACCAATGAATAATTACAGAATGGCACCAGCAGTACTTTGAAGAAGCTAAAGAAAAACATATTTGTATGGATAAAAGCAGAACTGATAGCTGTGTAATTGGCACTAAAGTACCAAGTAACACCTCTAAGGCCGTATGAAGAAACTTATAAAAGGGTGCCTCATGAGATAAATGACAGCTAGGACTCCAGAGACAAACTATGGAAGAGTTGTGAAACTAAAAACTTAGTAAATATTGTCTGGAACTAAATAGTTAACCTTTGAGTCGTTTGAACTAATCACAGTTAATAAAGTACAATTATCAGTCAAAAGCATTGTCTGCTGAGTTTTATTGAGTGTTGTATTTAACTTGCAACACTCATTTCCCAGGCCAATGCCCAGAGCAATAAGACTTGAATATAGGCAGTCAGCTCTGTCAAATAGGCCACACTGTGCAAACACCAGGATCCAAAAGCAGACGCTCTATTCTGAGTTCTTCTGAAATTGCCAGGTGGAGAGAAGAAAAAAAAATTCAAGGATTTTCTCCTTGTGTCTCCTTGAAATAAATGTAACATCCCCACTAACTCGTGGGAATCTGCACTCCAGAACTGCTCAGAGTTTGGGATGACATTGAGAACCTTAAGTCTATGCATCAGTGGTAAACAGAAGTAAGTCCAGTATCACAGGTTATGTATCCGTCCACCCTTTCAGGGACTTAAAGGCCCACCTGTCTTTGGCTCCTGTATTGACCTCATCAACCTGCTCAGAACTGGAGTGGGAGAAAGGTATCTTCAATCTCATGGGATGGTTTAAGAAGTAGAATTAACTGGCAGCCAAAGATGATGTGCTCAAATCTCTGGATGAGTCTTTCAAAGTTCCAGTAATGACAACTAATTATTTAATATATGATTTCATTAAAATAATTTACTATGATTAATATGTGCAGCTGTAAAGCTCATCTCCATAGCAAAATGAAATGAGTATTGTTATGCTTTACAAGCACTATTCAAAGAAGCATCCGGTTTAAGATCATAATAATGAGGAAACCTGCAGATATGAACAATATAAATGATAGAATAGGGGTCTGCATTTTACAGCCCTCTACATGGTCATGGAAATCCCAGTGAGTCATTAAGCCAATTTCATTGCTACTGATACAGGTCAATTGCCAAATCTGTGTTGCTGTTTTATTTCTGTGATTGGTGCATGCAGGCAGCATCAACTGCTTCTTTCACTGGCTTGTGCCTTGGCAATGGTTGGCCATTAAAATCAATCTGTGCTACCTAAACTCCACCTGACTTGTTAAAATGAAGTGTGTTTTGGTTGTAGAAGATCTGGCAGATGTTCAGAACATTGTCTGATTTGGAAGACATTGATAAATCACATTCAGAAGACATAAGAACATAAGGAGTAGGAATAGGAATAGGATTTTCAGCTAATAAGATCATGACTATTTGTTCTGCTTTAGCTCTACGCTCCTGCACTGACTCCATGCCTTTTGATTCCCTTAACATCAAGAAATCTGTTAATCTCTGACTTGAATATATTCAGTGATTGAACCTCATAGTCCTCTCGAGTAGAGAGTTCTGAAGATTCACCGAATGAAGACATTTTTCTCCTCTCTGCCCTGAATGGTAGACCACCTATTTTGAGACTGTGACCCCCTAGCTCTTAAAACCCCAGCCATGAGAAACAAAATCCCTACCAATCTCTTCTAGAATGAAATCCATTTCAATAAGATCATATCTCACTTTTGTAAAATCAAGATAATATTTAAATCTCTCCTTGCGTGACTAATCACCATCCCCAGGATCAATTTGCTGAACATTTGCTGAATTCCTTCATTCACTGGATGCCCTTTCTTCGGTACAGAGGGAAAATAAGATACCAAATGGCTGAGTAGTTTTAAATGGAGGTATTTCAAAACTTTTGTTAATTGGCATAAACACAAAGCTAGTAAGTATCTTGATTAGAATAGTTTATGTCCTAGAACTGGCAAAGAGATTCTTGGATTCCATATTGAATAATGAGTGCTATTTGGATAATATTTTAATGATGCATGAACACAGACACATTGTCTTCCAGCAGGCTGCAATCAAGAAACTATTTTGGGAAAGGCAAATTATCAATTTAAATATTTTCCTTAACAGCAACCTTCCTTGGAAGCCTGGAATTTTACTACTGGGTTCTCCAGGCTCTGTGAAAGTATTCAGTGAAGAGAGAGTAGCAGAGGTTGGAAGCTGAAGGTTGAAAACCAAACTCTGAACCAAACACAGCTGATTTATTAAGTTAATTTTTCTTCCCAAGTGTTGTGATGGTTATTTCCTTGGCGATCTCTAAAGAAAGTTTGGAGCCAACTTGGGTTAACTTTGGCAAGCAAGCAGTAGACTTGGTCTGACAACCTGCTTATTGCAGCTTCAACAAAGATGTGGCAATGATGCTGTTCATTTAACAATGCAATGGAGGCCCCTGAGAACGAACAGGCTGGGCAGCCACAGGATCCACATGACCAAGGACAGCCTCATGCTGGACCATCTGAACACCAAAGAAGAGCTTGTTATAGAGGAGTTACTCTGAGCCCTCAGCTACAAATGACAGCACAGATTGCATTTTTGAAGGCCCGAATATGAACAAAAAATTAGGAATAGTAGACCATTCAGCCCTTGCACTTGTCCTGTTATTCAATAACATATACAGCTTGTCCCACATTCCAGTACATCTGTTGATATGTTATTATCTAAAAATTTAGCAATAGTGAAGGATACTGCCTGTGAAGTCTAAGGTTTACACAGGTTGTCAGTGATAGGAAGAGTTTTAGAAGGGCTGGAGAGGTGCAGTGAAGTGGTTAAGAGTGTGAAATGCCTATCTCAGAGCCATTACTCCCATGTCCACTCCTTCATATCATTTTGCCTTGTTAAGTGTTTGGCTCATGGGTCACTGTGATGTAAGAGGAGCAACGGGAAGTGATCTGTCATCCCATTCGAGGTGGTTTTCATCACACTGAAATCCTTTGGATGGGTTGGCATGTACTGATAAGCTGCAGTCTCTGATGTTCGAGTGAAGTGGCCATTCCTTCCATTGGCAAAGCAATCACTTGAGAGTTCTTTGACACCATATCCTTCATGCACAAAGTGAGAACTTCCACTCTTATCAAAGCTGCATATCTGCAGACACTCACCTCTTCTTTGTTACTCATTGTATTCAGCAGATGCTTCATCTGACTGAACAAGCCACATTTTGTACTTTATCCACTGACTAAACACATCTCGTTGGGTGATTCAACTGCTGTTTTTACACTGCTCAGAAAATAATTTGTCCACTGATTGGACACAGCTCATTGGATGATTCGCCCACTGGGTGAGCAGAGCTCCTTGTGTGCTTCACCGGCTGATATATGCTTTCCTTTGATGTCTCCATCTTCATGAAGACCTATTTTAATGTGAGAGACAACAAGTGAAAACACACCTGCTTCATCAATGTGAAACTTCAAAGCTGGTGGATGGTGTCATAGTATTATTTTCTTATCATCAGTCACAGTATACTAAATAAAGCATTAAAGAATACTATCATAATAGAATCAATGAAAGATTGCCACAACTTGGGCATTCAACCATGGTGCAAAAGACACAAACTGCGCAAATACGAAAAGAATGAAGTGATAAAAATAAAAAATAACAAGCAATAGATATCAAGAACATGAAATGAAGAGTCCTTGAAAGTCAATCCATTGGTTGAGGGAACATTTCAATGATGGGACAAGCCAAGTTTAGAGAAGTTATCCCCTTTGGTACAAGAGTCTAGTTGCTGAGGGGTAATAACTGATCCTGAACCTGGTCAGGTGAGTCCTAAACCTCCTGTACATTCCTCCTGATGGCAAAAGTGAGAAGAGAGCATGGCCTAGATGGTGGGAGTCCTTGATGATGGATGCTGCTTTCCTGCAACAGAGCTTCGTGTGGATGTGCTTCATAGTGGGGAGTGCTTTACCCATGATGCTCTGAGCCATAACTACTACTAGCTGTAGGATTTTTCTACTCAAGGATATTGGTGCTTCTATACCAGGCTGTGATGCAGTTGGTCAGTATACTTACTTCTGTGCATCTATGGAAGTTTGTCAAAGTTTTAGATGTCATGCCATATCTTTGCAGACTCCTATGGAAGTAGAGGCACTGCAGTGCTTTCTTCGTATTTTCACTTACATGCTGGGCCCAGGACAGGTCCTCTGAGATAATAACACCAAAAGAGTTTAAAGTTGCTGACCCTCTCCAACTCTGATCGTCCGATGAGGACTGGCTCATGGCTTCCTCTTCCTGGAGACGATAGTCAGGTCTTCGGTCTTGCTGACATTGAGTAAAAAATTGTTGTTATGGCAGCAGATTTTTAACCTCTTTTCTCTGTGCTGATTCATCACCCCCCTTTGATTTGGCCTACAATGGTGAACCTGAATAAGGCTGCGCCTAGCCACACAGTCATAAGTGTAAACCGTGTAGAGCAGCGAGATAAGCACACAGCCTGTGGTGTTCCTGTGCTGAAGGAAACTGTTGAGTTTTTGCTGCCAGTTAGAACTAGCTGGGGTCTGCAAGTGAAGAAATCGAGGATTGAATTGCACAAGGAGGTATTGAGGCCAATGTCTTGTAGCATATTGATTAGTTTTGAGGGGATGATGGTATTGCATGCTGAGCTGTAATCAATAAAGAGCATCCTGATGTATATATCTTTGCTGTCTAGATGTTCCAGGGTTGAATATAGAGCCAGTGAGATGCTGTGGACCTGTTGCTCCATTACGTAAATTGAAGCAGATCTAAATCACTTCTCAGGCAGGAGTTATAATGTTTCCTCACCAAACTATCAAAATACTTCATCGTTGTGGATATACCATTCAAGAAAAAGTTTGTGAAACCTTTGAATTTACCTGGTTTTCTGCACTAATTACTCATAAAATATGGTCAGATCGTCATCTAAGTCACAGGAGTAGACAAACACAATCTGCCTAAACTAATAACACACAAACAAATGTACTTCTTTAGATTTAGATTATGTGAACACTCAGTCCTCATTTATTGCCATTTAGAAATGCATGCATCCATTAAGAAATGATACAATGTTTCTCCAGAGTGATATCACAGAAAAACAGGACAAACCAAAGACTAACACTGACAGAACCACATAATTATAACATATAGTTACAGCAGTGCAAAGCAATACCATAATTTGATAAAGAACAGATCATGGGTATGGTAAAAAAAAAGTCTCAAAGTCCCGAGTCGAACAACTCCCGAGTCCCCAATAGCAGGCGGCAAAGGGACAAGCTCCCTGCCATAAACCTCCAGGCACTGACAACTACCGATGCATTGGAAGCACCCAACCACAGCCGACACTGAATCCGTCCGTCCGAAAACTTCGAGCCTCCGACCAGCCCCTCCGAGACAGCCTCCTGAGCACCATCCTCTGCCAAACGCCTTCCACCTTGTCCCGGCCGCCGAAACAAGCAAAGCTGAGGATTCGGGGCCTTCTCCTCCAGAGATCCGGACCACACAGTAACAGCGGCAGCGAAGCGGGCATTTCAGAAGTTTTTCCAGATGTTCCTCCGTACTCTCACGTCTGTCTCCACCAAATCAGAATTGTGCACAGTCCCCTCCTTGACAGATAACCGCACACGCTGTGTCACGCCGCCATCTTCTCCTCCTCATCATCATTACTGAGTACACCATTTAAACAATCACAGTCTATGTTCAAAAATGTATGTGAACCTCTGGAGTAATGCCTTCTACAAATGCAATTTGGAGCCAAGTGTTCCAATCTGTTAGTTGAGATTGGAGGTGTGGGTTGTAGAGGTGGTCTGCCCAACGAAAAAGACACACTACGTCAGGTTACTATCAGAGCCTGCTCTTCTCAAGAAAAATCTGTTTATGTGCACCATACATCAATCTAAACAACTTTCAGAGGACCTTAGAAAAAGAATTGTTCAGATGCATGAAGCTGGAAAAGGCTACAAAAACATTTCTAAAGACCTGAGTGTTTATCAGTCCACAGTAAGAGAAATTGTCTACAAATGGAAGGAATTCAGTGCAGCCCTTAGCAATGGACATCCTGCAACGACCACATCAAGAGCACAATGTGCAATGCTGAAGGAGGTGAAAAAAAACCCAAGGATAACAGCAAAAGACCTGCAGAAATCTCTAGAACTTGCTGAAGTCTCTGCTCATGTGTGCACTATAAGAAAAGCACTGAAAAAGGATGATTTTCCTGGAAGAAACCTTGGAGGAAACCATTTCTCTCCAAAAATAAAAAATTGGTGCATGTCTCAGGTTTGCGGAGACCACCTGGATGTTCCACAATGCTGCTGGGACAATGTCCTGTGAGACAGAGTTGAACTTTTTGGCAGAAATGCACACTGCCATGTTTGGAGGAAATAGGGCACTGCACACCAACACCAAAACCTCATTCCAACTGTGAGGCATTGTGGAAGGAGCATCATAGTTTGGAGCTGATTTGCTGCCTCATGGTCTGGAGAGCTTGTAAGCACCGACGGAAAAATGAATTCAAAATTGTATCAAAACGTTTTATAGGAGAATGTAAGGGTGGTGATCCATCACCTAAAACTGAATAGAAGTTGGATGATGCAACAAGACAATGATCCAAAACATAAGATTAATTCAAATACAAAACAGTTTAAAAAGAAGAAAATTCGCGTTTTGAAGTGGCCAAGTCAGAGTCCAGATTTTAAACCAATTGAAATGCTGTGGCATGATCTGAAGCAAGTTATTCGTGCAAAGTATCACAAAAATATTGACGAACCTAAACAGTTTTGTCTGGAGGAATGGCCTAAAATTCATCCAACCCAATGTGCAAGACTGATCAACGGTTACCGGAAACTTTTGATTGAAGTTATTGATCTATAAGGGAGTCACACCTGTTATTGGAAGCAAAAGTTCACATACATTTTCCAACAAATCCATCTAATATTGGATCATTTTTCTCAATAAATAAATGAACAAGTAAAATGTTTTTTGTGATATTTGTTTAATTGGGTTTTTAATCTTGTTTGAGGACTTTCATGAAGATCTGATCACATTTTAGGACATTTTTATGCAGAAATAGAGAAAATTCAAAAGCATTCACAAACTTTCTAGCACCACTGTAAGTACTAATGGATAATATCCATTGAGGTAGGTTATTACATTCTTCTTGAGCACCACCAGTATAATTGAAGCCTGGTTGAAGCAGATTATCTCAGACTGCTGACGTGAGAGGTTAAAGATCTCAGTGAACACTCCAGGCAGTTGATCAGCAAAACCAACAATATGGTATTTTACTAATGAAACAGTTTAGAGTGCTAGCTGTTATACCTTAAAAAAAATATTTCCAGCAGTCAGCCTCTGTAATATCTTTACTTGCACTAATGTAGCAACCCAGAGAGCAGCAGGTCACAAGATAATCTCTGTAAAGGTCTGAAAACCAATATTAGAAATGTCACGGAATAGTTGGAAAGCATACGCTACGAGATAATGTGGCTTCAGAGTGAAGGACCTCAGCTTCCAGCTGTAGGTCTTGTGGGATAGGTGACAATCTCCTGAGACGTTAATAACTTAAATCTTCCTAGGTAGGAGGGTTTAAACATTCCAGTATGTACGTAAACACTTTTCTTGTGTTGTTGACATCCAGTTTGGTTGCTGAATGCAGTGTGAGAGAGATAGAATTCTGAAACCAGGTTAGTTGTTTCTCATGTTTCCCACAGCCATGCATTCTGATACCTCAGTCCCTCCAGGACCACCTCCTCAGCAGATGAGCTCTGCATTTCTGGTATACTACTTTGAGAAGGTAAAGAAGGGAGCAATGAGTGGAGCTAATGGGATAATATTCACCAGGTAGGGTGTCACTGTGACAAACTTTCCTCAGCTACTGCAAAGTTAAATCATGGAACAGTGAAACCAGCTCTCTATTGTTAGCTTCTGCAGCCATTTCCTGCCCTGTTGGCTATAGGCACCTCCCTCCCATACACAGGGAATAACTCTGTGTAGCCGTACTGCCCCACCATAACACCCAGTAACATGTCACTGAGTCTGAACTCTGCTTTGACATGTCCAGCGTTCATTTCTCTTTCTCTTGGGATAGGAGATACCAGAAAAAAATCAAGTCTAATTCTCCAAAGACTCCTTTAAATACTGTAATGGACTGTATCTGAGTCATGAGCATCATCTTTACCCAGCTTCTCAATTGGTCAGGGAATGCAGAAACAGGAGTTAATGAAAAGGCTGAGTTATTGCCCAAACTTAGCATTTGCTCAGAGCAATCTGAAATTTGAAATTCAGCCATTTAAGTTGGTCATGAATTTATTAATTATTCACTGCTGGTAAGGTGCAGAATAAGGCATTAGAATGTTCTTGCAGTTATATATTCACAATTGCACTATTACTCTAACCCACAAAGCTCCTGAGCCTACAAATATTTTCGCCCACCAGCACCAAGTTGGTGACATGACGGCATCTGCTGAATGCACTAAAATTATTTGTGGATATTGCCTGAATTTTCTTTTAATGTTTGAATATCTTTTTTCAGTTGCATCTCTCCGATAATTATTCTGTTTACAAAATACCTCAGAGATGTACCAGTTCATTACTTAAAGCATCCAGAGGTAAGCATGTCACAGAAGAATGTGAAGCATATTTTGTAGCTAAATATAAGGGGGAAAAAATTTTGATTTTGCACTATTATTTTGTCCATCTTTCTTCAACTTTCTGCTTTTGTCCCTTGATAGAACTTAATTCATCTGAGTATGATTTTCCTACATTCCCCCACTCACATTCTGACATGGCCTACTCTACGGCCATAATGAGACCAGGCTCAGGTTGAAGGAGCAACAGCTCATATTCCATCTGGCTCTTCTCAAACTTGATGGCATGGACGTTGATTTCTCTAACTTCCAGGAAATTTTAACCCCTCTGTCTTTCTCTTCACTCTTTTTCCATTCCCTACTCTTGCTTCCCTTTTACCTCTTCCCTATTCCTCATCTGCTTCCTCTGGCTGATGAGCCTTTCTTCCATGGTCTACACTCCTCTCCTAACAAGTTCTTTTTTTCAGCCTTTTATTTTTTTCACCTGTCTCCTACCAGCTTCTCACTTCATTCCCCCTCCCCACCCCCCTGACTTCACCCATCACCTTTCAGCTTGTACCCCTTGTGCCCCTTCTTCTCCCCCCAACATCTAATTCTGACTTCTTCCCCTGTCCTTTCCAGTCCTGATGAAGGATCTCAGCCCAAAATGTCAACAGTTTGTTCCTCTCTATAGACGCTGCCTGACCTGCTGAGTTCCTCCAGCATTTTGTGTGTTTTACTCTAGATTTCCAGCATTTGCAAAATCTCTTGCATTTATTAATTCTTCTCATTTGCCTTTTTGCTCTTCAGTCATCCCTGGACATTGAGGATGACTTCCTACTACTCTAGTTTTGTGGGTTTTTGAAGTGGTTAATAAGGCCGATATGAGAACTGCTGACTCCTCTATAGATGGGCCAGCGATCGGACAGTAGGTGGGTATCTTGAGAGGTGGTCCACTCCTACAACTGCTCACGCAATCCTGTATGTGCTCTCTGCATATGCCTGGATCTGAGGTTCTCAACACCACTCCAAAGGTTCCTTCTGCCCTTCAGTGGTTAAGGCCCTGAGGTTCCCAAGAGTCAAGGGGAATATTGCCTTTCTTCAAAGAAGCCTTGAGCACCTGCTTGAATGTTTTTTCTCTGTTGGCTTGGTAATCCCCTCACCCTACTATCTCCTTTGGGACATTGGTGGAATAAAAAAGGTGCATGAAGATCAAGACACAGACCTGGCACAAAGCTAATGATTGACTGGACTCCTATATACTTGTGAGACCTGGCCTAGCTACAGCAGGTATTTGTCTATAACCATTAACACACTGGGGTAAGAAATGGTTTCCAATCTTTCATTCTTAATGAACTGTGCAATTTTCCCCTAATGGAGATACCATTATGACATCACAGAATCAAAGGTCTCACAGTTTTAAAAATAAAATGCTGATGTGCATTAAAATCCATTCATGAAATGCTGCCACATTAAGGAAAATGAAATTACAATCAGGAAAGGAAGGTGTATCATTAACAGAGAAATACTGTTTCAGAAACAGATAGGACAATTCACCCTACTTAATCATGAATTAAATAACACAAACCATGCCAAAAGAGATGATACAAATGTTGGTTACTTAAAAGATAGTGTAGAAGGGGGAATAAAATGAAGAAGTGGTATTGATGAATTAACTGACTCTGAAATACTGTGCAAAATGGATTCCAAGCACATTTGAGTGCAAATTAATTTTGATTAGATACCTGGAGTCTATTATACCCCAGAAAATAGATCAGACCACACCATTTCTATTGGTACTGCACCCTGATTTAGTCATAATTTTAATGGTGTGCCTGGCATTATTTTTCAAATAGACAGTGTTACATACCTCATGGATATCTTGTTATTGTCTTATGAGGATGATGTAATGGTCTTGCGGAGGTCACATGATGTAATTTTCCCGCCGATGTGAGGTCACGTGATGACCTGTTCTCACCAGGTATATAAGTGTAGACCCCTGGTGACACAGTTAGTTTTCAGTTAGATCGTCAGTCAGATACTCCGCTACGCTGCGTATTAGTTGTATGACACACGGAGTTTTACTGTCTATTGTAAGGTACAGAAGTGTTGAGCCGGCACTTTCACCAATAGCTGCCAGGTTTGTTGATGTACCTTTTCAGTAATATTGGAGAGTGAAGATGGGAACCTAAAGGAGTCGTTCGTTGGTTTTAGAAACATAGAAACATAGAAAATAGGTGCAGGAGTAGGCCATTCGGCCCTTCGAGCCTGCACCGCCGTTTATTATGATCATGGCTGATCATCCAACTCAGAACCCAGCCTTCCCTCCATATCCCCTGACCCCTGTAGCCACAAGGGCCATATCTAACTCCCTCTTAAACATAGCCAATGAACTGGCCTCAACAGTTTGCTGTGGCAGAGAATTCCACAGATTCACCACTCTCTGTGTGAAGAAGTTTTTCCTAATCTCGGTCCTAAAAGGCTTCCCCTCTATCCTCAAACTGTGACCCCTCGTTCTGGACCTCCCCAACATCGGGAACAATCTTCCCGCATCTAGCCTGTCCAATCCCTTTAGGATCTTATACGTTTCAATCAGATCCCCCCTCAATCTTCTAAATTCCAACGAGTACAAGCCCAGTTCATCCAGTCTTTCTTCATATGAAAGACCTGCCATCCCAGGAATCAATCTGGTGAACCTTCTTTGTACTCCCTCTATGGCAAAGATGTCTTTCCTCAGATTAGGGGACCAAAACTGCACACAATACTCCAGGTGTGGTCTCACCAAGGCCTTGTACAACTGCAGTAGTACCTCCCTGCTCCTGTACTCGAATCCTCTCGCTATAAATGCCAGCATACCGTTCGCCTTTTTCACCGCCTGCTGTACCTGCATGCCCACTTTCAATGACTGATGTATAATGACACCCAGGTCTCGTTGCACCTCTCCTTTTCCTAATCGGCCACCATTCAGATAATAATCTGTTTTCCTATTTTTGCCACCAAAGTGGATAACTTCACATTTATCCACATTAAATTGCATCTGCCATGAGTTTGCCCACTCACCCAACCTATCCAAGTCACCCTGCATCCTCTTAGCATCCTCCTCACTGCTAACACTGCCACCCAGCTTCGTGTCATCTGCAAACTTGGAGATGCTACATTTAATTCCCTCATCCAAGTCATTAATATATATTGTAAACAACTGGGGTCCCAGCACTGAGCCTTGCGGTACCCCACTAGTCACCGCCTGCCATTCTGAAAAGGTCCCGTTTATTCCCACTCTTTGCTTCCTGTCTGCTAACCAATTCTCCACCCACACCAATACCTTACCCCCAATACCGTGTGCTTTAAGTTTGCACACTAATCTCCTGTGTGGGACCTTGTCAAAAGCCTTTTGAAAATCCAAATATACCACATCCACTGGTTCTCCCCTATCCACTCTACTAGTTACATCCTCAAAAAATTCTATGAGATTCGTCAGACATGATTTTCCTTTCACAAATCCATGCTGACTTTGTCCGATCATTTCACCGCTTTCCAAATGTGCTGTTATCACATCCTTGATAACTGACTCCAGCAGTTTCCCCACCACCGACGTTAGGCTAACCGGCCTATAATTCCCCGGTTTCTCTCTCCCTCATTTTTTGGAGCGGATGGACCATCATTGAATTCATTCAAGAAAGAGAGATCTGCATGAGATAACCTCTGCTAAAAGCAGCAGAAAGGTTGTGCAGTATCTAGTCCACAGAGGAAAAAGGTCAGTGCCTTTAAATCATTTTATTTCCGTCGTCGTGAGTCCTGCGGACAAGGCAGGTTCTGGCTGGGATCGACAGTAACGTCATGTCTTCAAGGAATTCTTTACTTCAGGAAAGTCTCTCCTAATTGACTGTATAAATCTCTTGGACTTTCAAATTTTACCATTCGAAGAACTGTGTTCAAATTTACCACTTTAAGACTGTTTTCACATTTACCACTTTAAGAACTAGTACTGAGTGGCGGTTTGTTAAATGACCGCATAGCAGTTTACTTCCGGTTAAGATTTTTCGTTTATCTTTTTACTAATTTTGAGCTGAGTTTAATCAATGTTTATTTGTTTATAGAAGCTGACTCATTACTATATTCATTGTTGCAGGTCACGTGACAACAGGCATACTCCTTTATTCTGTATGTTGCACACCCAAGTCCAAAATATTCAAAGGAGTAGTCTCAATTCTGTGCAACACCAATTTGATACTTGCCCTGAAAACGTAGGATACATACGTAAAACAAATGCTTTAACTGAGAAAAGTAAGCTAAGTTTGAACAACATTCAGTTGCCCAGAGACCCTCTGGCGCAGAGAATTCCAGATTCACTATCCTCTGAGAGAAGTTAGTCTGGGTAAATTGGTGCTGAAGACAGGCTGCAGAACATCACATCTCTTGGTAATAGCCTTCGGAGACCTGAGCCGAAGAATATATTCTTCATTAAAGTGATCCAGGCGGGATCTTGTATCTGAGCGTTTCGATTCGGTATGTTCAGTGCACGTGCACAGTCCTGTGCCTCCAGAAACTGCCTGGGACGCCTGCAATTCCCTAATCTGCAGCTTTCATTCAAAATATATTCCAATAGTATAACTACAGTGGAACTCATTGAATAATTGGGTTTGATATCGATATTGGTTTATTATTGTCACATGTATCAAGACACAGTGAAAAACTTGACTTGCATACTGTTCATACAGATCTAATCAATACACAGTGCATTGAGATCGAACAAGGTAAAACACAGCAATGCAGCATAAAGTGCAACAGCTATATAAACAATGAAGTGCAAGATGATAACAAGGTAGATTGTAAGATCAAGAGCATTTTGTCATGCAAGGAACACACATCAAAGTTGCTGGTGAACGCAGCAGGCCAGGCAGCAACTTTGATGTGTGTTGCTTGAATTTCCAGCATCTGCAGAATTCCTCGTGTTTGTCATGCAAGAAGTCTGTTCAAAAATCTATTTCGAGTGGGATAGAAGCTGTCCCTGAGCTTGGTGGTATATGCTTTCAGGCTTTCATATCCGCTGCCTGAAGGAAGAGAGGAGAAGAGAGAATGTCTAGGGTGTGCAATGTACAACGTCCAGTTATGCTGGCTGCTTTTCTGCGACAGTAAGAAAAATAACAGAGTTCCTAGAGTAGAGGCTGATTTATTCGATGTACTGGGCTGTGTCCACAACTCACTGCAATTTCTTGCAGTCCCGTGCGGAGGATGCCATATGAAACTGTTATGCATTCAGTAAGATGTGTTTCATTGATAAAGATTGATAAGGATGAGTTTGTCAGTAGTGAAATACCACATCAAACAACTCCAGATAATCTGAGCACGTCCTGAAGACCTTGAGAGTATTTTTCTGAAGTTACCTAGGAGCTGTCCTGATATCAGCAGAATGGACCTCTAAGTGGTGACATATAATGAACACAACTTGTTGTGCTTCATGTTTTTCTGTGACTAGTCAATGGCAGACATTTTCTGAAGATTATGTTTCTGTGGGAAGGGGATGAAATATGATTGAGATGAACAGAAGTGTGTCTAATGCTGTTAAAATGTCATAACCACTAATGTGGATTGCAACAGAAATGTCCAAATTCATTTTGGCATTGGTGTAACTACATTTAGAAATGATCACTAATGTGATTTACCCTGGATTAAATCAATTTTGAATTGCATAGCACTGAAAAAAAAGTGTTGTTTGGTCCTAACTCTTGGCACACAATTGCAAAGTCACAGTTCCTTCCATTTATTCTACATTTCTTCAGATTTCAAGATAACCTAGAACACTTCACACCCAATGAGTTGCTTTTGAAAATACGATAGTCTGTTTTTGTGATATTGATCGCAAGCTAAGTGCTAATGGGAAAAGGCAACGAACTCCCCTGGAGTTCAATTCAGATAAGTGCAAGTTTTGCATTTTAGAAATTCAAATCCAGGTAGGACTTTCACAATGAATGGCAGGGCCTCAGAGGAGTGTTGTAGAATTGGGGGACTTTGGAGAACAAGTACATGGTTCCCTAGAAGTGCAGTCCCAGGTTGACAGTGTGGATGCCTTTTGGCACACTGGCATTCATAAGTCAGGGCAAGTTGGGAGGTTATAATACAGTTGGACAAGACACTGGTGAGGCTGCACTTAGAGTATCATGTTCAGTTCTAGTCACCCTGCTATAGGAAAAATGTAATTAAACTGGAGGGGGTGTGGGAATGATTTACAGTCGAGTGACTGAGTTTGTCACGTCACCGGCAACAATGAAAATAGAATTGAGTCAGGTTTTATAAAAACAAACAAACATTTATTAAACTTTGCTCCAAAATAGCAAAATGTATTTAAACAACTAACTTAACCAGAAGTTAACTGCTATATGGCAACTCTGGAGCAGTTCTTAAAAGGGTAAATGCGAAAACAGTTCTTAAAGTGGTAAATTCGAACACAGTTCTTAGAATGGTAAATTCGAAAGTCCAAGAGATTTATGCAGTCAATTAGGAGAGACTTACCTGAAGTAAAGAATTCCTCGAAGACGTGTCATTACTGCTGATCGCAGCCAGAACCTGCCTTGTCTGCAGGGTTCACAACGACGGAAATAAATGGCTTAAAAGGAACTGACCTTTTTCCTGGGGAGCGAACCTTGCACAAACTTCCTTGCTCTTTTGGGAGGAGTTATCTCAGATGTAGGTCACTATCTCTTGACTAAAGAATCAATCAATAAGGTCAATCCTTTACGAAACTGCCAAATGACACCAACTTTATTCGACTTGGCGAATTCCTGAATTTTGGTAAGGTCTTCACTCTTCAATACTACTTATAATAGAAAGTAGAACTCCACTTTAAAACAAAACTGCGTCATCAGCCGAATACACAGCAAAAAACGGAGTATCTAACACAAAACTAAACTGAAAACCCAACTGTGTCACATCAGGAGTCTCTTTTATATACCTGTTGAGAACAGGTTATCATGTGACCTCACTGGTGGGAAAATTACATCATGTGACCTCCGCAAGACCACTACATCATCCTCATAAGACAGTCACAAGACATCCATTAAGTATGTAACAAGTTAGATACAAGTTGTATGTAACAAGGGAGAGGTCTAGGATTTTAGATAGGGTGGATGTGATCAGTCTTTTCCAAGATTTGAGGAATCAAGACGTAGAGGGCATAGGTTTAGGGTGAGAGGGGAAAGATTAAAGGGGAAGGACTTTTTTTTTAACACATAAAGGGTGATATCTATGGAATCATCTACCAGAGGAAGTGGATGTTAGGCTCAATAAAAAATATTGAAAAGACAGCTGGACAAGCACATGGATTGGAAAGATTTAGAAGGTTACAGGCCAATTGCAAGCAGATGGGTCTAGCTTTGAGGGGCATCTTGTTTGGCATAGACCAGATGGCCGAAGGGCTTGTTTCCATTCTCTCTGACCTCTTCTCTCCAATAGTTCTATCGCACTAAAAATTGAATGATGCTATGGGATTTTCTCCAATCCAGTTGAGAGGAAGATAGCATCTCAATCAGAACAGTACAGTAGCATAGTGGTTAGCAGAATGCTTTACAGTATCAGTGACCCAGGTTCAATTCCCACCACTGTCGGTAAGGAGTTTGTATGTGCTCCCCATGACTGTGTGGGTTTCCTCCAGGTGCTACGGTTTCCTCCCACAGTTAGTAGGTTAATTGGCCATTGTAAATTGTTTTCATGATTAGGCTAGTGTTAAATCAGGAGAGGTTGGACAGTGCAGCTCAAAGGGCTAGAAGGGCCTATTCCATGCTCTACCCCAATAATAAGTAAATAAACAAAGCGACAAAAGGGTCACCTCTGAGAATGCAATACTACATCACTGCATTGAAGCATCAGCCCAGATATGTTCTCAGGATTCTGAAATGGATCTTGGACCCATGTCTAGTCTAAAGACATTGCAGCCATCATTAAGCTGGGATTGGACTAATGCAAAAGCCATAACTGAGACCATAGTAGAATTAAATCTTTGCTCCTCTGATGTGACACTTAAGCAAGACGCAGCTTCCGTGCTTTTACCTGTTCCCAAGGTGAAGGAGATTGTTGAGGGTTTACTCTCTTATCTGTGATAATACATCGCACAATACTTCAGGAAAGTTGTATAACCTGGAACTAATTTAAATTGCTTCAGTTCAACTGTGTATGTTATTACAAAAAGAGGTTAAATGTGACGGAAGTACAACGGGGCACAGCTGTTCATTAATAAATCTACAGGCAGGAGATATGAAAGATGTAGAGGATATGTAATAACGCAGGAAAGCTGAAAAACCTAGGCCCTTTCTAACTGTTTGTTTGAAGATTGAGCTTTGAAGTTGAATTGTTATTTTCCATCATTTCATAAATTCAAGCTTTGGGAATTGCACAGTCCAATGACTGAAATGTTTATCAATTGAAGCTATTGAGTAGAATGCGCCACCTTTTTTTCCATTTTGGCTGATTTTTTGACGGCATGATCAATATGCACAGCAAATCCATACACTCTTTAGTTAGATCTGAGTCTATCATAATTTCATTCATAAATTGAGGGAAGAAAATATGAGACAAAACAATGAATAAATGCGAACTGGGAAAGTGGGCAAGATGAGGAAGCTCAGACCAGCTGTTTTGCAGTGACTAATAATTATCTATCATACATATGGAGACACATCTGTATCAACAGCTATAAATATCGAGCCCTTTGTTGAAAAACTAATAAATTGAAATTAAAACTATGGCATAAAAACATTAACTTATAAAATTAAGAAATCTATTTTAATTTTAGCAGAAAAGTCTTTTCAAGAGAGTTTTGGAAATTTCCATTGTATTGCTGATTTTGTAAGTATTTTCATTCTGCCCTCCTCAGTACTTCCTTTGTAGCTATAAAAGCATAATTATGGTATGTGTTTAAATTTTCCACTTCTGTTTTCCGATTTCAGAGGATTTGTGGATGTGATATTCACTTCAATTATTTGACTCGAAGTTCTTCAAGATTTACATCACCCAGCAGACCCTTGCTGTAATAAGTTATTTTGTGAATGTATGTACAGAATAAGGTAAGTTTCAGGCCATATAATTAACTAGTAACTAAATTACAGTGTCAGCTTTCTCAGTGATGGCATGTATTTTCAGCTGACAGCGCACAAAATCAACATATTATTGCCGTGCTTTGAATTTTTAAAGGTTTTTTTTTCAGAAGGTAAAGAATACACTTCCAGTATTAAAGAACAGTAATTAAATGGTCATTTGCAATGGAAATCACTGTTCACTTTGTCTCTAGCTCCACTGCAACCTGGTCATCAATTATTAAGAACAGGTACAAGAGAGGTCATTCTGTTACTCAACACCCATTTATTGAACTCTGTTTTGCATGTCTTAGTGCCTTTATATATATATGATTATGAAGACATGTAGTCCTCTTTTATTGTTATTTAGTAATGCATGCATTAAGAAATGATACATTATTCTTCCGGTGTGATATCACAAAACACAGGACAAACCAAGACTAAAAAAATTGACAAAACCACATAATTATAACATATAGTTACAAACAGTGTAACAATACCATAACTTGATGAAGAAGTCCATGAGCACAGTGAAGTTCAAAGTTTCTCAGATGTCCCACATCTCACGCAGACGGGAGAAGGAAGAAAAACTCTCCCTGCCATGCCAACCACAATCCGACTCTGAGTCATCCGAAAACTTCGAGTTCTCATCAGCTTTCCGACACCGAGGACTGAGCGCCATCTCTGTCCGAACAATTCAACCTCCTTCTCGGTCGCCAAAAGCAGGCAAGCCCGGGGATTTTGAGGCCTACTCTCTGAAAGATTCCCGTCCACACAGTAACGACAGCAGCGAACGGGCGTTTCAGTAATTGCTCCAGATGTTCTTCTGTGCTTTCACGTCCATTCTCCATCAAAAGTTATTCCGAATTTTGATGGCTCAAATTTTGTAATCCCACATTCATTTTCACTTTTAATTTGAGTTTTAAATCCAATTCAGATTTGGTGTGATTGGTGATGCTAATATGAAGGACATTGAGAGTGTTACATCCTAGGTACTTGCTGTCACACGGTTTGCAAAGTTTATGCTGGAATATTAAGGGGACAAACACATCTTCCTTGTAAGTTAACAAAAATACACATTTGTCGACATAAAATGAATTTTCTAACTTATGAAGCATGGATTCTGGTTACCCTTGGAAAAGAACTAATATTTGCAATTGAGTTAATAATACATTTTAGTCCATAGTAGAGCCCTGTTTACTCATAGACCTACATTAAGGTCTGGGTCAACTGAATTGGGTATATGAGCTCGTATTAGGTAAAACAGAAAGTTGCAAGTTTTTGCAGCTTAGAAGCCAAGCCAGATCCCCAGTGCAATAATAGTAGATTGTAAATACCGCCTTAAATAGATGTTAAACTGTGTCTCCAATCTGTCTCTTGAACGGGGCTTCAGAGATGCCTCACATCAGGGAGATCTGGCAGCCCGTTCAGCTTTCTATTCTCAGCTCCTCCATTGGAGCTCAGCCTACAAATTAGTCTCTGCTCATCGAAGTGCATTGTGCAAATATTTCACAGCCCAAATACTTTCCAATATTTCAATACAGTAACCTATTGCATGGAATCAGATCTTGTATTATAAATGGGGTGTATTTAATACTTCAATAATATTAGAGAAAAACTGTACGTATATTGTTTGATTGAACATTCTTTGGTTGTTCACATGATTCATTATGGGTTATATGCAAGAAGTACATAGATAGATAGATGGTAGACGTCATTACGACACCAAGTCTTATGTATGCAACTCACTGAAAGAGAAATGAAGTAGTCACATTTTCCTAAGTGCCTTTACTTTTCCTTTCAATTAGTTTCTGGAGTTACAAATCACAAAAGTGATGATGAGGAATTTTTGAAATGAGCCCGAAGAGCCTATCTACATATTAAAGCGCAACCCGTTTTTTTTTCCTTTGGAAGGGGAAAGAAACATTCCTCTTAAAAAAAAAGGAAGAAAAATGAAATTCATGGATACATAAGTAGTGAGTACTGGGTGATAATAATAAATAAATAAATAAATAAATAAGCAGAAATGCCGGCCTATATCAGAAAGATAGATGCATTTGATTGCACAACAGGTAACTGGATGATGTATACTGAATGAATTGTGCAGCATTTTGAAGCAAATGAAATAGCCAATGGAAAAAAGTGAGTGCTAGTGTTACTGAGTGCAATAGATGGTAAAGCATAGAGTTTGATTACAAGTTTAATTGCTCCAACCAAAACAGCCAAAATGAGCTTTGCTGATATCATGAATGTAATTCAAGTATACTTAGAACCAAAACCATTGTTGAATGCAGAACGCTTTAGATTTCATAAGCTGAAACAAAAGGAAGGGGAGTCCATTTCAGCTTAAGTGCCTAAAGTGAAAAGATTGTCTGAGCACTGTCAGTTCAGTACTAGGTTGAATGATGCACTGAGAGATCGTTTAGTTTATGGAATATTATAAGCAGGCATTCAAAAATGGCTCCTAATTGAAGCACAATTAACAATTGATAGAGCAGTATGAAGGGAAACAGCAGCCAGAGTCACAATTGAGTTGCAGTCAGGAATGAAAGTGAACGTGAACAAAATCATAATGTCTAAATAGACACCTACCTTAGCTTAAAAATGTGTTACTAATGTGGCAGGGGCTAACATACACTAGACCAATATAGGTTTAAAGGTGAAACTTGCAGAAATTGCAACAAAGTAGGACACATACAGAGAATATGTTGGCAAGGCAAAAATAAATGGATGGCACAAGGAAGAGAATAAGATATAAAGTCAAGTTGCAGTTTCAAAAAGAGCAATAATCTGCATAGTGTTGATGAAAAATCTGATAACGATGAGAGTGAAGAGGAACTACATTGCCTTAAGATTTACAATGCGAAATATAACAAGTGACAAGCAATATAGCTTACAAAAGGAGTGAAAGGCAAGTTCATTAAAATAGAATTGGATGCTGGCTTGTTGTTTCAAACATTCCACAAAAGGAGTTTGAAAGGCGTTTTAAAATACTGAACTGAAACCTGCAGATACCCAGCTAAGAACTTATACTGGAGAAAAGATACATTAACTCCTGTGGGAATGATATTCGTAACAGTGAACTACAACAACCAACAAGCCACAGTAGGTTGTATGTGGTTAAAAACAGGAGGGCCAGCATTGTGGAATTGTGATTGGATAATACAGCTACATCTTGATTGGAGATGCATCCTTCATTTGCATGCCACATTCCCTGAAACAGAGTCAACGGAAGGCAAATTAAGAAAGGCAATGGATGATGCACAGCAGTGTTCAAGAACAGCAAAAGAAAACTCAAACATATCAAGGGTAAAATAGTGTTGAATGAAAATGTCACACTCAAGTTTTACCTTGGCTATCTGGTTCCTTATAACATCGGTAATTAAGTAGCCAGAAAACTAGATTGCAAGGAGGCTGCAGGAATTCCTTTCAAGGTCCAGTGGAGCCCACGGGCCATGTCAGTGCTCTCAGTAACCAAGAGGTATGGGTCTGTGAAGATCTGTGGTGATTTTGTCACCATGAATCCAGTACTGAAAGTAGATTAACTCTGCCTGGGATAGAGGATATCCTTGCACACCTTTCTGGAAGGAAACACTTCAGCAAAGTAGACTTAGCTCAGGCTTACCTACAGATGGAAGTGGAAGAAAAGTCCAAAGTGTTTCTCACCACAAACACCCACAAAGGGCTTTTTCACTACAATAGACTTATTTTTGGAGTAGCTTCTGCACCTGCTGACAGAAAGTTATGGACCAGGTATTGCAAGGCTGCACTAGTACGCATTGTTACCTGGATGACACCATTGTTACCGGTGAGGATGACAAAGAACATCTCCAAAATCTCAAGATGGTGTTAAAATGATTAGAAAATTATTGGCTCAGAGCACAATGCAACAAGTATGAATTCTTTAAAGCAAGAATCAAGTGGTCACAGCATTGATGCACAAGATTTACGTAAGTTGGCTCAGAAAATTCAAGCAGTGGTGGATGGCCAAGGCCAAAGAATATGTCACAGTCATAGTAATTTTTAGGATTTGTACAGTAAGATAACAAGTTCCTGTCAAACCCAGCTACTGTGCTCCACCCCTTGCACTCATTACTACAGATCAGGAAGAAATGGCAATGGCAAAGCAGTGTAGGATTGCTTTCCATTTTCAATCCACAAAAAGGTTTTTCCCTAACCGCAACAGCACAAATGCAGAGATGGGCTCTGTTTTTTGGAAGACCAATAACAAGATTGAATTCTGGAGGACAATTAATCATGGAAATGTTGATGGATTGTCTGGTTTGTCCTTGGAAAAGGAAGTACTTTGAAATTTTACAAAAGTGGACACTCCTTTTAACATCTCCCCAATGCAAATCGAAAGACATCTTATTATGGCAGAGATGATCCAAAGGGAAACTAAAAACGACCCCATGCTCTCTCAGGCCTACATTGCAACCTAAAGTGGCTGGATTGTGTAGCAGAAATTCCAGTTCCCCTAAGTTTACCAACACCGAGATGAACTTGCCCTTGATTAGGTTTGCCTTATGTGTGGATTAAGAGTTGTTGTACCATCCAAACTGAGAGAAGAAATATTGGAGGAGGTATACCAAGGCATTGTCAACCTGAAAGCATTAGCTTGAATCTTTACCTGGGATAGATCAGCAGATCAAGCAGCTTTCCATGTACTGTTCAGGATTCCAAAACTTCTTGAAGATGCCGAGAGCAGTACCTCTCCATCCCGGGGAGTGGCCTGAATTGTCTTGGCAGAGTTTTTCAGGAAAGACATTATCCCACAAGATATAGATATAGATATATATAATGACTGGAGAGAAACATGTTACATATTTGAGTTGAGATGCATTCTATATTGTTGGAGTTTATAGCTAAGCAGTGGGAATGTACTGTATTTAAAATTTCAGTAATATATGAGTAATATTGTAAATATTCTGTTTGAGTATTCTTTGCTTGTTTACATAATTCATTTTGAGTTATATGTAAGAAGTATGAGGATGACATATGTATGCACCTTACTAAAAGATAAATCAGGTGGACATGTTTTACTGGGCTCTTGTGTTTTTCTTTTAATTGCTGGTAGTTTCTGGAATTACAAAGCACTACAATATATTTCAAGGAATCAGGTTGCCACTTCAGATACATCAATTCCATAAGGCTTTCTTTGTTAGTTTGCTGGAATATTTTCCTTTTTAAACTACTATTTCCACTTCGCAGAGACCATCCTTAAAATAGGATAAAGACAAAACAGCAAATGCACTTCTTTACTCAAACATAAAGAAAAAGCGCATGCATCACTTCACATGATATTAACCTACTGCATAGAAATGAGTCTTTGTTGAGAACTACACTTGCTTCTCATTCCTGATCACCAGTACTTCTCAATTACAACCCTTTTCATTGTTCTTTATTTTCAGCATTGAATCTCTTGTCTCTTTTCTGGAGTAAACTAAGAGAGTATACTGTATATTGCAATGTACAGTGGAAGTGTGTACTCTTTTAATTACCTTGATTCCACTTGACCTGGTAAAGGATACACACAAAATTCATGGTCCCTTTCTTGCCATGATAGTGTTATCCAGACAGGAGTAGTTATAATATTAGTTCCTGAATGGGGTCGGGGGCAAATTCAAGTGTGGATTACATAAATGGAATGTCAGAGGAAGGCTGATGAGTTTACAAGTGTGATCAAAGTTTGTGAAGGCAATCCCCCAGTATTTGCACTAACTGATAAGGAAGTAGTGAAGCATGCCTGTCACCGACCTCAGGAAATGCCCCCACAAAGAAATGACCAAATGAACCATTCAGACCCAGATCAGTTACATTCACAGCCCAGCATCTGGCATTACAACCCAAGTAGTGAAGTGGAAATTAATCACCAAACTGCTTTGCAAAACGTACTTCCTTTCTATCATGATATTTGTTTTAACCCATATGTTGAAACAGTAAATAAAAACTTAGAGCTCTCTACATTCACTGTATTAAGGCCATGAAGACTTCAGCTTTGAGGAAATATTTCATCTGGGCAATATGGGGTACTCTGTTTCATTCTGTTCTGCTATATTCAATATAATAATAGCAATCTTGCAGGGCAGCCAATGCTGAGACCTGACCTCATTAATAAATCTTTATTTAGCTTTGTAAATCAGGCCATGTGATGCTGGTACAGTGAAACCATGGAACAGTCATTTTTTTTAGTAAATATAACGTTTTGATAACTATTGCTTTTTAGTATAACACACTCTTTTTAGTTTGCTTGGAGATATGTTTTTGCACATGTTGCAAATTAATACGTAGTTGGGAATTAAATTAGAATATTTCTTTAATTAAGACTCTGAACATTTCACAAGGACAGAATGAACATAAAACTTATGTCACCATATTTCACAAAATGCCAAGTATGAGGATGAGTTTTAATTAAACTTTAATTCTGAAGCATCATTTACAGGTCTAGAGCTGCAGTCAAGATGGACTTTTCATTGAACAGAAACATGAATAAGAAAAAAATAACATTGAAATAGCTTATTTCATGACCTCCTGAAGTGTTTTACAATGGATGCAAGACCCCTAAGCTTCTGTACTAAAAAAAGGAAATTCAGCAGCAATTTGTCTCTGACAAAAGCAGGCAGAACTGCTTACGTGATGTTGATTGAGAAAGAATCCTCAGATCAACATGGATAACTTGCTATTTTTGAAAGGAGTGACACAGGATCTTATAAGTCAACTTAAGAGGGGGCCTTGTCTCCTCTATATGACACCAACACTTACAGTGCAGGTTTAACTCAGCATGGCAATGGAAAGTCAGCCATTGTGCTCAAGATTTACCCTGCACAAGGTTGTACACAGAGACATGGGATCCTTAACAATTAACTCAAGCAACTATGAGACTAAAGACTTGAGAATTCAAGTTCACCTAAAGGCCTAAATGACATTCACATACGTTCCTCCATAAGCCAGAAAATTTAAAATTTTGGACGCCATTGGAATCCATATCCTCTGATTCATAAGTAAGACCACCAACAACAGAATGCCAGATGACAATCAATTTATTTACTCTGTCAGATGCTCCTCAATCAGTGGGCACATGTGAGTACTGATGGAGGTGAAGTGTAGAAGAGCATGGTTTCTTGGCCCATTTTCCCCACAAATTATCTTCTTACTATTGCTTGATAATGGAACATGTTCAAATACTAACTAAAAAAACAGTGGATATGACTTGTTTTTTTAAATGTTGTTCCTATTCCCGAATAACAACATGTCCTTAACGACAGCATAGCTGAATGTCACCCTGCAGGTAATAAGCAATAATTATAACATTTATATTCTAAATACTTACTCTTCAGAGAAGCCACCATGGACATTTAGGAGAAGTTGGAATACACTTTCAGCTCCTCAAGGTTTTTGTACCATTCAATTCTTCACCTTACTTTACCTATTAAGAGTTCCAGAGGCCTTAAAACCTTTCCTGATAAACTCCATCAAATAGCTTTGACAGTAATTAAAGAAGATAGTTCCAGATTTACATCGTCCTTCAGTGAAAATGTCCTTGCCTCAGCTTCACAGTACTAACTTTCATATCGGATTGTATTGTATTGGCAAATGGGCAACTGTTGCATGGGAAATCACTATCTTGTATGGATCAGCACTTTCCACACCTGTAATGGTGCAGTGAAGTTGGGAGCAATCTATAACATCCTCCACTGAGGCCCTGGTCACAATTTGTTTCTCATTCCTCAACTTTACATCAACCATAATGGTCTTTCAAGTGTAGTCACATTCTTCTGGTTAGGGATCACTGATCTTCATTGAACATGTAGGTATGCTGGAGAGGCCAGGATGAGAAGCAGGGTGAGGTGCATGAGCTAAGGTAGTGTGTCACATTGAGAAAGATCTCATCCATTATGTTACTTTATTCTATAAACTCCACCAGAGGCAGTCACTTTTATCT
Source organism: Mobula hypostoma (assembly GCF_963921235.1). NCBI lineage: Eukaryota > Metazoa > Chordata > Chondrichthyes > Myliobatiformes > Myliobatidae > Mobula > Mobula hypostoma. The sequence goes on along the minus strand of NC_086118.1, from coordinate 19,070,556 downwards.
GTCTCTTCAGCTCTCCTTTAATCACTGTAGACCTCTAAATTAGATCATCCCTTATTTTTATTGCATTTAAGCAAATACAAGCCCAGTTTGTGCAAATTGTCCTCATAGTTTAACCCCTTTATTCAATTCATCTTTTAGTCCCTTATTCTGGTGAACAGTTTAAGTATCCATTTAATTACAAGTATGAACAGAATCTATCAACCTCACAGTTTGCTCATTGAGTTAATAGTTGTAATTCCAGTTAAAACAGTAGAGTGGATATAATTGTGAGAAATTATGCTTGAAACAAATTAGACTACATGCACTGACAATGGTGCTTGAATATAAATGTCTTGATTGCAGGTATGACTTTAAATTACTTTCCCCTTTGTACAATACTGGAATGGTTTACTTACACTGTCACTGTTGTGTTTTGTGATGGAATAATGGTGAGCAGAGAATGATGCTAGTAATATCTGAAAATGCATCATTGAGAATGAAGTTGCCAGAGAGTATTTTAAATATATTCTCATCACTCTGTCCTCCTCCATAATTACCACCATCATTGCCTGCTGTTTTAAAATCCAGTCCTATTTTCTTTTTTTACCTGTGCAGTCACTGAATTAGTGCCAATATATTTCAACCAAAAAAAACAAATGCCGATGAAATGCTTTCATTTGTTCCCATAGTATTAGCTGATATTTGAAGTACTCTGCCAGATGACATGGTTATTATATTTCAGTGTTCAGATTCTGCACTCGTTTTCTCTCCCACTTTCATGGTGTTCCTCCTTCCACAAACACATTATAATACAAATTAGGAACTAAAGTAGGCCTATTGCTCCACCACTCATGGAGAATCTAATTGAGACCCCAGCTTCATATTTCCAAGTGCCTGCACTACGTATTGAGCTGAAATGTTCTATGTTCACATTTTTTACACACCCTGTCAACCCTTCTTATCTTTGATTATCAAGAATCTATCTTCCTACTGTCGTCATCATATTCATCAGGTGCCGTGCCCAGTCTGAGCTACGACTGCCATGACCCACACACTCCTGTTTCAGGTCAAGTGGATCAATTCATTGCTATTCATTTCCAGTTCTCTGGCTGCTGTCTCCATCATCATTTGTCTTTGTCTTCCTCTTGCTTTCTTCCCTTCAATCTTTCCCATAATTACCGTGTATTCTAACTCCTCTTTCCTAATCACATGTCCAATGAAGTTACGTTGCCTTTTCATGATCTCATACATTATTTCTCTTTTTGTGTTTGCCCTGTTCATGACATCCTCGTTAGATACTCATTTCATCCATGATATTCTTTGCATCCTCCTCAAAAACCACATCAATTCATTTCCTCATGTTACTAGATATTGTCCAACATTCTGATCCATATAACATAACTGGATAAACGTAATATTTCAGTACTCTGAGGCGAGTTGTCATGCCTACTTTAGTATTGGTCAGTATACTCTTCATTCTCGTAAAGGTGTCTTTTGCCATCCCTATTCTTCCTTTGATGTCCAAGTTGCACCTGCCATCTGATGTCACCCAGCTTCCTAAGTAGCAAAAGTTCTGTACTTGTTTTATGTCTTCCCCATTTATTCTCAGCCTGCAGATAGGATTCTCCTTCTTTTTGGATATCACCATACATTCTGTCTTTTTGCAATTGATAGATAGACCCATTTTTGCACTTTCTTCAACAACTATATCAATTAAGTTTTGTAGTTCTTCCTCCGTACTTGCAATTAACACAGTGTCATCTGCATATCTGAAATTATTGATGTTTTCACCACCAACTTTGATTCCCAAGATGTCTCTTATTTTTTGTAATATTGTTTCTCTGTACACATTAAATAAAACAGGGGAGAAACCACACCCTTGTCTAATGCTTCTCTTGATTTTCGTAAACTGACTCACTTCTCCATCTACTCTTACAGAGGAAGTTTGTTCCCAGTACAGATTTCTGATTAGGCGGAGGTCTTTTGAATCTAGATCTAGAGTTTTCTGTAATATTTCAAATAACTTATTGTGCTTCACTTTATCAACTGCTTTTGTGTAGTTGATAAAACAAACAAACACATCTTTTTGCACTTGAATAGCATGTTCTGATAGTATCCTTATCATCAATATTACGTTTCTTGTACCTTTGTCTTTCACAAAACCACATTGTTCTTTACCTATTTCAGCTTGTATCTTACTTTTAGCTCTTATCATCAAAATTCTTAGAAGTATCTTGGTGATATGACTCATTAAACTTATGGTCCTATGTAATTCACATTCTATTGCTCCAGGTTTCTTAGGAAGAGTGATAAATACTGTTTTTTTCTTCTCTTCTGGTATCATTCAGTCTCATAAATATCATTGATTAAATCAGTAAGTTTTTCAATTCCATAATCTTCAAGGGCGATAATTTGTTCAATTACTAATTCATCAGGACCTGCTGCCTTTCCTTTCTTCATCTTATTTATTGCATTACGAACTTCAGATTTTAAATTACTTGGAGCTTCAATGTTTTTCTTAATTTCTGGTTTTCACCTCAATCGTCTTTAAATAATTCCTGAATATACTCAGTCCATCTGTTCATAATCTCATCTTTTTCCATGATAATGGTACCGTCCTTTGCTTTCAAACATCCACCTGAAGAACAGAGGAGCTTTTTACCAGTGATATTCTTGATTTGTTGATGTAACCTTTTTGGATTAGTAATAGAGATTCTTTCTATTTGCTCACATTCCTGGCTTAACCATTCTTCCTTGGCTTTTTGACATATGCTTTTAACTTTTTTATCTGAGGACTTATATTCTTCCGTCTCCTTTCTTTCATTAGATTTTTGATTTCATCTGTCATCCATTTATTCTTTGTACTTTTTTCTTTTTTAGGAATCGCTGACTTAAATAGGAAAGACATTAAAAGATTCAGTCCAAATTCTACCTGCTGTATGCCTTTAAAATATTCAAGCTTTGTCTTCCACCACTCTTTGAGGAAGAAAATCCCAAAGTCTCAAGATCCATTGAATAATAAACATTCATCTCATTTTTGTCTTCAGTTGGGTGATGGCCTTAAACAGCGACCTCTAGTTTGAGATTTTCTCACAAGGGGAAATATCCTTCCACACCAATCCTCAAAACCTTACGTTTCAATCAGCTCCCCTCTTGCACTTAAGAGTGATAATCATAGAGTCATACAGCACAGGAACAGCATCATGCCATCCTCATTACATACCTACACTACTCTGATGTGACTGAATTTGGACTGAATCTTTCAATGTCTTTCCCATTTAAGTGTGTATCAAGAAGAAGAAAGAAGAAAGCCCTTAACTCCGAGTGGAGTCATCGGGACGCTGTCATGATGGCGTTTTTTTTTTAGCAGGCTTTCTTATTTTTATGAGGTTGAGTTGCTAGCTCGACGCTCAACCCAGCACGGATGGAAAGAGTGCAAGGGAGCCGGCTGGATTCGAACTCGGGAGCCTTCGCTTCAAAGTCCGGTGCTGATGCCACTACGCTACCAGCTGGCTAAGTGTGTATCAAAATGCCTCTAAAATGTAGTGATTGTATCTAATACCACCTCCTCCTCTGACACCATACTCAGGTAGCAACTTTTATTATGTGAAAAATTAAAGCATTCCCTCACCAACTTTTTCTTCAGTTGGATGTTTTACATATAATTTTAGGCCACCATACTCAACTTCAAATCTAGTTGACCATCACAACTTAACTTCAGCTTTGCACTCTGCTGATTTCCTGTTGCTCAGGACTGTTTAACATAAATATTTTCTGCACTCTATTCAAATATGAAGCGTCAATCCAACTATATGTGCTACCCAGCACAGTGATTTAATTGAATTTGGTATAAAGTAAGCGTTAAGTGCCTATGACTTGTCTTGCAATCAAAATGTATTTGCATATGATATTTTTTAATACTACTTGCCTGGAAAGTAGATGTCATTTCTTTTTGTGGTGTGCTGAACGTGTGTTAATGTGCATATGAATCTCCTATAAAAAGTGAAATGGGCCAAAATTATACTAAGAATACAGTAAATTGTGGTGGTTTACATCCAGAATCAAGTCTAAAAACAGGGCCTGTCCAGTTCCCAATGGGTGCTGAATGGAAAATGTGTATCTTTGATGTGTTGTTTACTGCGAAGCATTTTGGACCATTGAGGTTCTTACCATTCGGGAGCCACAGAAAGAGCAGTACAATACACTGCCATGAAGGTGAGGGAAAAGTCAGGAGAGGAGTGATCTTATGTGCTTGTAGACATAATTATATGGCCTGTGTCATGAGTGAAATCATTACTCTCTCCTCAAGGAGAGGGATGATCAGTGAGCCAGAGGTTACAGTAGATTGTACTGACATACTTTATATGTTGCCATCAGTGAAAAAGCAACCAGTGACGAGGTTTCAAATTTCCCAAGTGCAAAAGATTGAGGCTGGGCAAGATATCAATGTCAGAACGGAGGTCCTTTAATTGATGTCCCACTGCTGATATCAGTGTGAGGTTCTTTCTGTGGATGTTTAATGTGACCAAGGAAGGGAATGAATGCAGTGTGACGTATTACATATGCTGGCTGTGAGACTGAGAATGAAGAAACATTGGACACACCAAGTAAAATTGCAGACAAAATTGCCAGTCAACTTGCCCTTGGGTTCAATTTCACCCAGAAATGATCAGGAAACTGGGTTATATCTCTTCTATTCAATTCTGTATACTAGTCACGCATCTGCATTTTTATCAAGTTGGAAAATAACAATAACCAGATTTAAATTGTTTAATTCCCACACCTCAGTAACAGATAAAATACAGGTCTTTGAATTATGACAGAACTCTTGTTGCAGTGACACAAACATTATCAGTGTTAGGCACTGAATTGCAATTTAGAGCGAGACTGGGGCTGATTTTCCTCTTGAGACACTGGTGCTGAGGTCGAAATGCTGATATTTCTGCTGACCACTACAGACATTATATAGGCCAGGAATTTAAATTGTGGCCTTGTTGATTGGTTGCAGTATGATCTTATCAGCTGAGATTCAAACTTGTTTCAATTGATTAGCCTGCATTTTAACCTAAACATTTTTACTTTTAAAGCAAGTGAGCCATCAGGAAAATATTCCTTGCAGGTAGAAACGACAACCTTGTGCTTCTGACACTAATATAAATGACACTGCTAATGAGTCCTTAATAAACGTAGGTATCTGCATTTCAAACGAATACTTCATCAGCTGAAAGGTGAACATTTAATCTGCAGACAAATGCAATTGAAATGGGCTAACCTGTTCAGAATTTATCAGAGTTGGTGAGATTCCTTCTGCAGCAGGTTATTGCATTGCCTGTTCCTGTGCAATGCTGATTATGTCCAATGAAAGATTGTAAATGATGACAATAATTGATTTACATTACTTCCAACTGTGTAGTGCTCTCAAAATGGGCTCCCCTACAGGAGGGAAAGCAAAATCAAATCTGGTGCCACCATGGCAGAACACTTCCATTACCTGCCACCTTCGACTTCAAGTTCAAGCTTATTGTCATTCAACTGTACTCATGTGTACTGCCAAACAAAACAGCTTTCCTCAGTGCAAAACACAGTACATATATCACCTACAGCACATAAAATAACATTAACACAATAATATCAACAGATAAACAGTATTCTGTAGATGTACAAATTGACGTAAAATGCATATACAACATATAGTTAAATATACACAGTATAATTCTACCGAGGTTGTCATAAATGTGGACTGGGTGGTAGCAGGCTGTCCAGAAGTCGTACAACCTGAGGGCAGAAGCCGTTACCCAGCCTAACAGTCCTTGTTCTTGTCCTGTGGTACTACTTCCTGATGGTAGAGGGTCAAAGAGATTGTGGGATGGATGACACGGGTCCTTGACAATCCTGAGGGATCTGTGAACACAGCACTTCTGGTGTATATCCTGGATGGGGAGGAGTGAAATCCTGATGATTCTCTCAGTTGTCATCTACTTTAATGGTCCATCTCACTCTGACCCCCTCATTCAGTGAAACTTAACATAAGCATGAGAAACAACGCCTCAACTTTCAACTCAACAGTGAATTCAACATTTTCTGATACCTATCTTGAGTCTCATAGTTTTACAATCCAGTTTTGTTTTCTTCATTTCATCATGTTTCATCTGCCTCTCCTAGTTAGACATTCCTTCAGAACCCTCTTTCATCTAGTGTCACCAGCAAATAATATTCAACCTTTCCTGGTATCCATCCAAATACAAACATTCCATTCTGTTCCTCCTTTTTTGCTTCTCAATCTTTACCTTGCTTCATATTTAATCTTCAGATTGAAATGTTAACTCTGTTTATTAGATGCTGCCTGGCCTGCTGAGTGTCTCTATTTCAGGCATCTATATATTGTAGCTTCATATTCCCATTATTTTTTTTTCCTGTGGCAGTATCTTCACTGCACACCAGTTCAAGGAGGTAGGGCACCACCTCTTCTCAAAGCTAATTAAGGATCAGCAATAAATGTTGTCCTTGCCAGTGATGCTGAAATCCCTGTATTGATAACAGTAGAAAGACTATTAATATGCAACTCATTTCTCTTGTTCTTTGGATGTCTGGATATAACTTCTTATTTCAATGTAGGTTGCACTAAATCATTAAGTCAGACAGGACAGTTATTTATGTTCAATGGAGAATGCAATCTAGGGCAACCCCTTCCAAGAAAGCAATTGCCAAATTAAGTGACTAGAAATGTTTGCAATCATTTAACTGGGGCAATTCCGCAGACTGGACTAGTTTCAGGTATTCCCACATGAGGGAAAACATCTTTAAGGTTGACACAGAACATCACTGTAAAATGAGCCTGTTAATCCAGGCTCCAGTGGATTTATCTACAACACCATGGACTCACCTACGATGGTCCAAATGGGTAGTCTGAAGCCCCATAGATTTCCCAGGTCTCAGGATGGTAATTCTGTCCACTGAACCTTCACTATATTTAAAATAAGCCTGTTGTGTATTACAAACTTTGCATAGTAAGTAGCCTTACACTTCACCAACTAACCTGTTATCTACATGTTATCTAGAGTTCAACACTCCTGGGTGGTAAGGTGAGGTGAGAGATAATAGGCAAATAATGATCCAACTTTAATGCCTCAGAAGCAAAGTAGGTAAATGAAGAGGGCGTCCTTCTCAATGACAGGATTGGCAGATGAAGGCTATCATGGAAGATGAAACTCTGGCTGCCTTGGTTGCCTTGCCATAGGATTCAGATACATCTGCCAAGGTTTATGTAGTCACTGATCCAATCGCTTCCTCTTGTTAGAAGAAACCATGCACCAGTTTCTTCCCCATTATAAATTCCTTCCCTGCAGGAGTCCTGTGGAAAGTGAACAAGTGCAACAGTGGCAAATTAAGCGATCCTTAAGTCTCTCTGACATGTAGGATTCTGACATGACATGTACGATTTTGACAAGAAGAGAGATGACACTCTATGTAAGCGCAACACTATAATTAACTACAATGAGAAGAAATGGGAATCAGGAGAATTAAAGTTTCAGCATTTTACTTTATGGAATTAACTTCATGTACACAGTGTATATAATGGTTTCCAAATGTGCATCTGGTTTTTATGTTCTGTTTTACAATTTAATTTTTAAAATTATTGTAATGTTCTAATTTTAGCTTTCTTCTTTTAAAACTTCTCAAGTGATTTTTATTAAATTCCATGACTGGTTTGATTGTGATCCCAGAGGTTGCTGGTTGGGTAAGGAGAGGCTTCATGAGCTGTGAGGATCATTCACAGAGTATGTCTGGGAGAGGTTCTGTACTCTGCAGAGGTGATCCTGATGTAGAAGATACTGAGTTCACAGCAGATTACTATATTCAATAGCACACAAGGGTAGATAGCTGGTGGTATAAGAAAGAGCTGGTGATCCTTTATTTTACAGAAATGTCTATTGATCTTGAACTTCTGCTTTCGAATTATTAGTTTAAGAACCCTTTAATGCGGGCCTTAAAAGGAGATCAGATACAAATGATTTGGTTGGAATCCAACAGTGACACATCTGGTAGAAATGCTCCCTCACAGCTTCAACAGCTGGGGTTAAATATTGACCTCTGGTGCTGACTGTGTGGAATTTGATTGTTCTCCCTGTGACCGCACTGGCTCCCTCCCACATCCTCTGGTGGGTTGATGAATAAACTGCTCCAGTGTGTAAGTGAGTGATTGGAACCTGGGGCAGAGGGAGGGTGGAGATCTGATGGGAAATCTGGGGAGAATAAATTGCGATTAGTTCCGGCGGGTGTATGATGATACGTGCACTCTCTGGGCAGAAGGACCTGTTTCACATCACTCTGTGACCTTATAACAATGACTAAGTTTAGTTACAAAGTTCATTCCATGATTTCAATTCCATTCTCCCATCCAGTGATCCTATTACACTTGCTGGGTTATCGCTGAGCAAACTGGAACACTGAGGTTGCCATAACCAATCCATCATACCAGGAAAGAACATTGCTTTAACTGTAAGGTTAGCATGCTGTTCCTTTATAACATCTAAAGAAACAGGGGTTCTCATAAGCTTTGAATGTGTACATCTCTTGCACTTCCCTTTGCTGCATGGCTAACAATGTGATGAAGTAGATCTGCTTACTCAACTGTAACAAAGTAGATGTAATTATTACGCTGGAACAAAAATCCAATCAGCATGGGAGGACTGATGCAGGTACCAATGAAATAGACCTTGTTCTAGGATTACCTCAAATCTCACACCTTGAGGTCAAGATCATTGTCATCCGCAGCTTCTTAGTCTCAGGAACACACCAGGTAGTAGCAGCAGATATATTCCAGGTGTCTTGCTTGCCACAGAATCAGGCTGTCACTACAGCTCTGTACGTGAGGACCAGATTTTATTTCTCTACTTTTGCTTCAGCAGGGAAAATGAAGCCAAGTGGATGCATGGAATTGCCAGCATTATGATCTTAATGATGACCAAAAGTGAATATCCATTGAGCTCACCTTAGTTGCTCCTTTTCCAAGCTATTCTCCTTGCTTAATGTATGTCAGGAGCACATTAGCCCAAGGGCTGTAAAATATCGATAGGTTATATCCTCTCTTTCCTTGACTTTTTGCTGATCTCATTGAAAGTTCTAGCAGAGCTCAACACCATAGGAGCAGGTGGGTTGTTTCTCTTGACTGAGCTATCTAGAATCTTGAGGTACAGTTTCAGAACAATGTAGTCCACTTAGGAAATGATGTGATTTTTTTTTACTTAAAGGGTCATGAATCTTAGGAATTATCTGACCCAGAGGTCTGTGGAGATTTAGTCTTTGAGGTCATTCAAAACAGAGACCAAGTGACTTCACCTTCTGAAGGGAATCAAGGTATGATGAAGATAAATGGAGCTCACCCATGTTCTTGAATAATTGAAGAATAGGCTGGTAGGGCCAACTGCTACTTCTAATTCTTATGCCTTGAATCCTGCCCACTTTCCACTACCATTTGAATTAGACAACCGGAAGATTGGCAGAGATTCCCACTGGACTCTCTGGAATTTGCTTCTACTATCTGCATCATTTCAGGGGTACCATCCACTGCCCACCAGAAAGGCATTCTGATTCTGTTATAGTCTGCTACATCCTATACAACTAAGTGGAAGAACTGAAGGAAATGAAGGAAACATGACAAGCACGTGCAGCAGGAGTGATAGGAATCAAATTGTAACAAATAGCTTAGAATGAAAGCCTTCTCCAGGCGTACATTCAAGAACTGCCTAATAGTCCACAAATTCCTATGAAGACCCAGAAATTTCACTCTAACAATGTCATGACGAGAACCTTCACAAATGATCACAAGTACTGTACCACCAGTAATTATCATTGCTCTGACAATTTCCATTTATTTGTCTCTATGCTCTGGATTTGAAGATATGCTTCATTTCCTTTGTATCATTATCCATATTATCAAATTACGAGTACTATCATGCTAAAACAGGAAATGGAATTTTGTCAATACACTCATGATATTCTGTTTCATAAATGCACAACACAGGGGCTGATTGATTGCTGACTGGCAAGCATCAGCACATTTAATTTCACAACTTAATAAGAATTACGTAAGAGAGGCTGAAGGCTGTGGAACAATGAGCTAATTATGAACAACAACCTAAGAGCAACAAAGGTATTTTCCTTCCCACAGATTGGGGGCTTCTTTTGTAACAATGGCGTGAGTAAACGTCTGCACAGCATAGGCGCAATTTTTGTCTTGGCATAAGTTATACCGACATCCATGAAGTAAAGCAAGAAGATTTCTTCTGGTGGGTGACAAGACTCCTCCTGTCTGCATTAAAGAGATTTGTCTTCCTGGAAGTAATTCGGCAATAGCATGCCCAGCAAGGAATCGTCTAATGCTGTGCCATCAAGGATTTAATATACAGCAGTAAATAGGTTGCCAAATGTTAAAGAAGCAGTCCAATTGTTAAAATAAAAGGTATGACTTGTGGAGGGCTATTCCAGGAGCCATGAAACAATTCTGAGAGGGGATGCATGTCAACTCTGGCAGGGTTTGTAGGCTTTTACTTCCTACAAAGCAAAAACTGACATGAACAGCATGAATGGCAACAATGCTTCACTACCAGATGAGCTCGACACCTTTTATGTTCACTTTGAAAGGGAGAATCAAACCTATGAGATTCCCTGCAGCATTTGGTGATGCTGTGACTTCTGGCTCGAAGGCCGATGTCAGGCTGCTCGCAGGGCGGCAGGACCTAATAGAGTATCTGGTAAGGCTCTGAAAATCTGTGCTAGCCAACTGGCAGGGGTGTTCAAAGACAGTGTCACTCTCTCATTACTGTGGTTGGAAGTTCACTCCTGCTTCAAAAGGGCAACAATTATACAAATGCCCGAGAAGATGAGCATGAGCTGCCTTAACAATGGTCATCCAGTAACACTCACATCTATGGTGATGAAATGCTTTGAGAGGTTGGTCATGGTTAGAATCAACACCTGTTTCAGGAAGGACCTGGACCCACTGCAATTCACCTATTGCAACAATAGTTCTACAGCAGATGTGATCTCAATGACTCCCTACATGGCCTTGGAACACCTGGACAATACAAATACCTATGTCAGGCTGCTGTTTATCGACTATAGGTCAGCATTTAACACCATCATTCCTATATTCCTGATTGACAACCTACAGAACCTAGGCCTTTGTACATCCCTGTGCTACTAGATCCTTGATCTAGATCCAGCTAGAGCATAATCTGTGCGGATTGGTACTAACATCTCCAGCTCGCTGCCAATCAACACCTGTGCGCCACAGGGATGTGTGCTTAGCCCACTACTCTATTCTCTCTACATCCATAATTATGTGGCTAGGCATAGCTCAAATGACATCTATAAATTTGCTGATGATACAACCATTGTTGGAAAAAATTTCGGATGGTGACGAAAGGGCGTACAGGTGCGAGATATAGCGGTTCGTGGAGTGGTGTCACAGCGACAACCTTGCACCCAACGTCAGCAAGACCAAAGAGCTGATTGTAGACATCAGAAAGGGCAAGAAAAGGGAACAGAAACAAATCCTCATAGAGCGATTATGAGTGGAGAGAGTGAGCAATTTCAAGTTCCTGGGTGTGAATATATCTAACCTGGACGCCATATATTGATGCAGCTATTAAGAAGGGAAGACAGCAGCTATATTTCATTTGGAGTTACAGCAGATTTAGTTTGTGAACTAAAACACTGGAAAACTTCTACAAATGCACCGTGGAGAGGATTCTGACTGGCTGCATCACCATCTGTATGGGGTCGGAGGGTAGGGGAAGGAACCGCACAAGACCGAAGTAAGTTGCAGAATCTTGTCAGGTTAGCCAGCTCCATCGTGGTTACCAGCCTCTGTAGTATCCCAGACGTTTTCAAGGAGTGGTGACCATTATTAAGGACACCCATCACCCATGATATGCCCTCTTCTCGATGTTACCCTCTGGAAGGAGGTACAGAAGCCTGAAGGCACACACTCAGTGATTCAGGAACAGCTTCTTCCCCTCTGCCATCCGATTCCTAAATGAACATTGAACCCATGAACACTAATTCTCTGCTTTTTTATTTGATTTTTTTTTGCACTACTTACTTTAACAGCTATTTAATAGACATATACATACTTACAGTACTTCAGTTTTATTTTCTCTGCATTTATTTATCATGTTTTGCAAGGTACTGCTGCCATATAGTTAACAAATTTCACAACATATGCCAGCGACATTAAATCTGATTCTGATTCTGAAATGGTCCAAAACAAGATCAAGTAGAAGAAGACTGTAATTGTGAGGATATTTTCTTTGCTGTCAAAATGAGAGCCATTTTCGATCTAAACACAGTAGAGTTGTGTTTCTTTTTCAGCGTCACTTATCTTCTAGAATTCGTTCCGTTTCCATAAGTCTGTTGTTTGCTTCCAAATTCTTCTAGACAGGAAATTGGATCATTTGGACCTTATTTACCACTGGCAATATGACTGGCTCAGTGTTGTTGGTGTACAAGGTTACATATTTAGATCAAATCATGCAATAGAGCAATAAATGCTTAATTATGCACTAATTTAAATCATTTACCAGTAAATTGTAGAGCAGAAAATATCTTGGATCCATTCAAAGTTCAAAGTAAATTTATTATCTAAATATGGACTGTATATTTCACTATATGCTACCTTGAGATTCATTTTCTTGCAGGCATTCACAGTAGAACAAAGAAATAAAATATATAATTAATAAAAATCCACACACCAAGACTGACGAACAACTGATGTGCAAAAGATGGCAAACTGAGCAGATGAAAAAATAAATAAATGCATACATATGTACTGATAACATGAATTGCAGAGTTCTCGACAGAGAGCCCATAGGTTGTGGAATCAGTTCTGAGTTTAGTTTATTCACATTGGTTCAGGAGCCTGATTGTTGAAGAGTAGTAACTGTTCTTGAACCTGGTGTTATGGGACCTAAGGCTCCTGTACTTTCTTCCCCATGGCAGCAGCAGGAAGAGAAAATTGCTTGGATTTTGGAAGTCCTTGATGCTGGATACTACTTTCTTAAGCCAGTACTCCTTGCAGATGTATTCAATGGTAGTGAGGACTTTGCCTGTGGTGGACTAGGCTGCAACTACCACTCTTTGTAAGTCTTTTCCTTTCTTGGGCATTGATGTTTCCATGCCAGGCTCTTACACAATAAGTCAGGGTACTCTCCACCGCACATCTCTAGGAGTTTGACCAAGTTTTAGATAACATGCTGAATCTGTTGAGCAGCTGCCATGCCTTCTTGTAATGGCACTTATGTGCCCATGCCAGGACAGAATCTTTGATATGATAACACCCAGGAATTTAAAGATACTGACTCTGTCCACCTTCGATCCCCTAATGAGGACTGGCTCATGGACACCCAGTTTCTTCCTCCTGTAGTCAATAATCAGCTGTTTGGTTACAATGATCTCGAGTGAGAGGTTGTTGCTGTGGCACCATTCAACAAAATGTTCAATCTCTCTCTTATATTCCAATTCATTATCTCCTTTAATTCGGCCAACAACAGTGGGATTATCAGCAACTTAAATATGGTATTGGAGCTGTACTTAGCCTTACAGTGGTAACTATAAACTGAGTATATTCTGGTACCTATTTAAAATTACTTTCCTTTTTCAGACATGTTGTTATTGGGGAATGGATTGTGGTAGAACTTCAAGAAATAAAGACAAAATTTTTAAAGGAGTTAAATCACAAATACGATATATTATTTGATTGCAGTAATATGTATTGATGAAGGTGTAATTATTCAACATAATACCAAGTTTTTGTCTCCAGGTTATCTGAAGGTCTCTCAAAAGTTTGCAGTTTTTCATGCATGGGTTCAATTCCCAGGCTAACTACATTGCATATTTTAAGAGAGTTTAGCATCAGGTTTTCATGAAGAGAACCTATCCAAAGCATCCTGCAGCATTATCTCATTAAACTGAAAGTTGAGTATAGAACTTGCAAGCACTTATAAAAATCCCCAAGGTAGCAAAGGATTAGAACAGTGCTCATGTTCTGACCCAATTTTAACTCTACAATAGACAGTAAATAAAATATTGAATTCTATTCATAACATGAAAATTTCTATTTTTTTCCAGATCTTTTGAGATGTACAGTGTTAAGTATCAAAATCTAACTCCACCTGCTTCTGTAAGCTGTTTTGAATTGACTGTAATTATTACTTTAACACAAAAAGAATGGTGCTGTGTTATTTATTTTTCAGTTAATGGACATATTCCAAATTTATTACAGACAAATGCAGGCAGTTAATTGACCAAAGTAATGAGAACTAGAAATAGCTCATTTTAAAAGCCCTCAAAGATATAATTATTGCTTTATGAGCTGCAACTGCAGAAAGCTGGGCATGAAGGTACCACACTTTATTTCATTGGAAATGAACTTGGTAAGAGTAAGAATTTAAATTTCTTTGTCTATTGTATTTCTTTCAGTTTATACTTCAGATTTCCTTTGATGCTTCAATGAACAATTCTTCAAAAGTATTAGTTTCATATCAAAGCAGTTAACCATTATCAGTTTCACTCAATTAGACATGGGAAGCCTAAAGTACAATAGCTTTTGATTAATAGAAAGGGCATATGGAAGATATGGGAAAACATAGTCGTAAAGCAAATAGAAACAGCGACCCAAGTTTAATTTTTGTCTCCAGTACTATATGTATGGAGTTTGCACTTCTTTCTGTGACTGTGTAAGATTTCCTTGGTGCTCTTGTTTCCTCTCACATACATGCAAATTGGTAAGCAAAGTAGCCACTGTAAATTCCCCCTGTGTGCAGCTCGATTGCAGGACCTGTGGTAATTGATGGCAATGTGGGGAAAATTAGTTATTGAGTAGGAATATTCTGAGCCAGCATGGACTTATAGCATCATACAGTCCTTCAGTCCAACTAGACCATGCCAGCCCAGATGTCCCTCCAAGCTACTCCAATTTGCCTGAATTTGGACCATATTCCTCTAAACCCTTCTTAATCATGTCCCAGTTCAATTATAATTTAAAAACTGTTATAGAACCTGACTCAACCACTTCTTGTGGCATCTCATTCCATATGTGTACAGCCCTCTGTGTAAAAATAGTTACCCCTTATGCTCCTAGTATATTTTTCCTCTCACATTTCAAACTTAGGCTTTGTAGTTCTTGATTTCCCAACCTTGGGAAAAGATCTGAGTGCATTCAGCCTGTCTATACCCTGTCATTTATACACTTCTATAAGTTCAAAACTCGGTTTCTAATGCTCCAAGGGAAAATCTCCCTGTAACTCAGACCCTTGTGTCCTGGAAACATCCTTCTAAATCTTTTCCTGCACTGTTGTCAATCTTAAATCACCTTTTCTATTGCAGCGTGACTGAAGATGAACGCAAATGAAATCCTGCCTAAGGAAGGGTCAGGACTTGCTGCAAATTGGCTACCACCGCAATAGATTCTACACTCGATGTAATCTCAATGGCTCCGCCTTGGACAACTGGACAATACCAATACCTGCATCAGGCACTATTTATTAATTATAGCTCAGCATTCAATACTATCATACCCTCGGTTCTAATCAACAAGCTCCAAAACCTGGGCCTCTGTACCTCCCCACTTCAAATGGATCCCTACTTCCTCATCGGGAGACCACAGTCAGTGAAGATCAGAAATAATATCTCTTCCTCACTGACAATCAACACCAGTGCACATCAAGGATGCGTGCTTAGCCCACTACTCTACCCTCTCTACACCCATGTATGTGTGGCTAGGCACAGCTCAAATGCCATTTATAAATATGCCCATGACACAACTGTTGGCAGAATCTCAAACGATGACAAGGAGGTGAACAAGAGTGAGATAGATCATCTGGCTGAGCTGTGTCACAATAACAACCTTGCACTTGACGTCAGTAAGACCAAGAAATTGATCGTGGGTGACAGAAAGGGGAAGTTCAGGGATCACACACAGAGTCCTCATCAAGGAATCAGTGGTGGAAAAGGCAAACAGTTTCAAAGTCCGGCATGTGAACATCTCTGAAGGTCTATCCTGGGCCGAAAGCATTGATGCAATTACAAAGAAGTCATGGCTATATTTCATTAGGAGTTTGAGGAGAGTTAGTATGTCACCAATGACAGTCACAAGTTACTACAGATATACTGTGGACTGCATTCTAACTGGCTACATCATCATACAGTATGGAGTGGCCACTCAATGGGATCAGAGAAAATAGCAGAAAATTGTAAACTGTCCCATCTCCCATCATGGCCATTCCCCTCCCCAACATTGACGACATCTTCAAAAGACAATGCCTCAAAAAGGTGGTATCCATTATTAAGGACCCCCATCACCCAGGATATGCCCTCTTCTCATTGCTACCATCAGGGAGGAGATACTACCCTGGAGCATCTGGACAGAAAAGATGCATTACATCAGGATGCTCTCCGTTGACTTAGCTCTGCACTCCATAATTATCACCTTAAAATTAATCAATACACTCCAAGACCTTGGCGTCTATATCTCCTTGTGCCTCTGGATCCTCTATTTCCTCACCTGCAGACCCCAGTCATCTTGGATTGGCAACAAATCTCCATAATCACCATCAGCACAGCTGCACCACAAGGCTATGTACTTAGCCCCCTGCTCTACTAGCTTTATTCTTGTGACTATGGGGCTAAAACGTAGTTCCAATGCCGTATTTTTGTTTGCTGATGACACCAATGTCATTGGCCTAATCAAAGGTTGTGATGAATCAGCATATACAGCATAAGGGAAACTGAAAATCTGACCGAGTGGTGCCACCACAGCAACCCCTTACTCAAAGTCAGCAAGAGCAAGGAGCTGATTACCTACTTCAGTAGGAGGAACCTGAAGGTCCATGAGCTAGTTCTCATCAGGGGAGGCGGAGAGGGTCAGAAACTTTAAATTCCTCGGTGTTATTATTTTGGAGGACCTGCCCTGGTCCCAGCACTAAAGTGCCATTGCAAAGAAAGCACAGCAGGACTTCTGCTTTCTTAGAAGTTTGTGAAGATTTGGGGCATAATCTAAAACTTCTATAGCTAAGTGGTGGAGAGTATACTGACAGGTTGCATTATGGCCCAGTTTTGAAACACCAATGCCCTTGAATGGAAAAGCCTACAAAGAGTAGTGGATACAGCCCAGTTCATCATGGGTAAAGACCCCCCCCACCACCACTGAGTACTTCTGTACCACTGAACATATCTACAAAGAGTGTTGTCACGGGAGAGCACTCAAGGACCTCACCATCCAGGCCATGCTCTCTTTCCACTGTTACATCAAGGAGATACTGAAGCTTCAGGACCTATGCTACTGGTTTCAGGAATGGTTATTACCTCTCATCTATCACGTTGTTGAACCAGAGGAAATAACTTCAGTCAACTTCATTCATCCCAGCGCTGACCTGTTCCCACAACAGATGGACTCACTTTCGAGGACTCCACCTCATATTCTTGATATTTATTGTTCACTTGTTTTTTTTTCTTTCTGGATTTGTATAGTTTGTTGTCTTTTGCACATGGGCTGTGTGCAGTTTTTCATTGATTCTATTGGGTTCTTTGTATTTACTGTGAATGCCCGCAAGAAATTAAAAATGTTGACATATATTGAGGAGGGAGGAGAAGATGGCGGCGTGAATGATATCATATCTGTGAAGTAGGATGCCGTGCACAATCCTGATTTGATAGAGACAGACGTGAAGAAGCACGGAGGAACATCTGGAGAAATTTCTGAAATGCCTGCTTCGCTGCCGCCGCTTCTGTGCAATCGAGAATCTCCGGAGGGGAAGACCCCAAATCCTCGGCCTTGCCTACTGCCTGTTGCCAGGGCCGGGGTTGAAGCGCTCAGCAGAGATGGTGCTCTGTGCATCGGTGTCGGAGAGCTGGTCGGAGGCTCAGAGTTTTCGGACAGACTCGGAGTCAGACTGTGGTCAGATGCTTCCGGGATGCTGCATCGGCAAGTTTGCGGCGCTGGAGGTTCACCGTCTGCGTGAGATGATGGGACTTCTGAGAGACTTTGAGATTTTACCATGCCTATGGTCTGTTCTTATCACATTACGGTATTGCTTTGCATTGTTGTTACTGTATGTTATAATTATGTGGTATTTGTCAGTTTTTCAGTCTTGGTTT
Source organism: Mobula hypostoma (assembly GCF_963921235.1). NCBI lineage: Eukaryota > Metazoa > Chordata > Chondrichthyes > Myliobatiformes > Myliobatidae > Mobula > Mobula hypostoma. The sequence continues at coordinate 19,052,421 of NC_086118.1, read as the reverse complement.
GTCATGTGTTTCTGTGATATCATTCTGGAAAAACATTGTATCATTTCTTAATGTATTCATTACTAAATGACAATAAAAGAGGATTGCATGTCCTCATAATCTAATAATATATGTAGTTATAATAAATTTACAGAATTTTGAAAAGGAGCCTGAATACACATACCTAATGTTTCAGAAATGGTTTGTTCCCCTCCGACATCAGATATCTGAACGGACAAAGGACCAATCCATGAACATTCCCTCACTAAATTATTTTGCTCTCTCTTTGAACGACTGATTTAATTTACATATACAGTGGATTCCAGTTAATTGGGACACATCAGGACCAGTACATTTTTGGCTCAATTAAGCAGCTGACCCACTGAGCTGAAGTTTCAAAGAAATAATTAAAGACATACAAAAAAGATAAATTAATGTTTAACTGAGTAAAAATGTAAGTGGTTTAAATGAAATCAGCACAAATTAGAACACTATCAACACCAGCTCAGTACCATAAAACTGTAGTTCCTAATAGTTATCGACAAAGGAATTCATCTACAGTGTATACTGCCATGTCATTTTGATTGACAGCTAACACATAAGCGCAGACACCTAATGCAGATGATGGACTACCTTCGTACAATGTGTTCATACATTGCCTCCTCCAAATCTTCATTTTATTGTAAAATTCAAGGTGATTGGCAAAACCTTTAAATTCTTCATAGTTCCTAACTTATTGAAGTAGTGCAATCATTTCATTTTCACTTCCGGCTATTTCTGGCACCTCCAAGCCTGATTGCTTGAAACCACAGTAAGGAAAACAGTTCAGATGTGTTTTACTGCTTATTTCTTGCCAACTACAAGTGACAAAGATCACTGCTTTTTGAACACAAACACACACAGCTCACGCTATTTAAAAACTGTTCACTCTAAGCACAGTGTAGTCAGCAGCCACACAAGTGCACGCAACTGATACTAGTTAGAAACATCGGCAGCAGTTTCCTGGCCCGGTAAAGCAGTACAGTTTGCCAAATAAACAAAGGGAATCCCAGCTATTTTTTGATTAGATTTTGTTGTTTAAGTATTGTCCAATATAAGCAATTGCCCCTCTTAATCAATGGCCCAATTAACTGCATATCCACAGTATGTATATATAAACTATAATATATAGAATGATAAATTACAATTATACTTTTATAATTGTTGTAATTAGTGTCATTTATAGTTTTAATACATTACACTATACTGCTACCACAAAACAAATTTCATGACATGTGCCAGTGACATTAAACCTGATTCTGATTCTGATTCACAATGCTCACCTGTGCCCTGTACAAAAGCAACAGAACTGCTCAGCTTCTACACTCAGTGTTCTGACTGATGAAGGTGGGCACGCCAAAGGCTTCACCATCCTGTCTACCTCTGACTCCACTTTCAGAGTACAACATACCTAAACTGCAAGAGGAAATCTGCGGATGCTGGAAATCCAGGCAACACACACAAAATGCTGGAGGATCTCAGCAGGCCAGGCAGCATAGGTGGAAAAGAGTACAGTTGATGTTTCGGGCCAAGATCCTTAATCAAACATGGAGAAAAACAGGTGAAGAGTCAGGATAAGGAGTTGGGGAGAGGTGAGGAAGAAGCACGTTGATAGGTGAAACTAGGACATGGGGAGGGGTGAAGTAAAGAGCTGGGAAGTTGATTTGTGGAAGAGATACAGGGCTGCAGAAGGGGGTATCTAATAGGAGAGGACAGAAGACCATGGAAGAAAGAAAAGAAAGAAAGAAAAAAAGGGGAGCACCAAAGGGAGATGATGGGCAGGTAAGGAGATAAGGTAAGAGAGGGAAATGGGAGTGGGGACTGGAGAAGGGGGTGGGGGAAATTACCAGAAGTTCAAGAAATCGATATTCATGCCATCAGGTTGGAGGCTACCCAGATGGAATATAAGGCGTTGCTCCTCCAACCTGAGTGTGGCCTTAAAGTGACAGCAGAGGAGGCCATGCCTCCTCATCTTTTTTTCTCCAATTCTGATAAAGGGACTCGACCCGAAACATCAACAGTACTCCTATCCATAGATACTGCCTGGCCTGCTGAGTTCCTCCAGTATTTTGTGTGTGTTATCCAAACTGCAAGATCCCTTTGTTCTGCAGCACTCTGCAGGGATCTGCCATTTACTTTGAATGTCCTACCTTGATTTGACTTTCCAAGATGCAACACCTCACACATGACTTGATGGATTGAAATAGCCTCAACCACTTTCGCAACTAACTCTGGAAACATAACCCAAAATATAATTGGACAGCTGCCTTTCAATTGTCATATATAATGACAGTATTTATAAAAATTACAATCCTGATAAAAATGCAATTGTGTGTAACATTGAATTAGTTTATTCTATCCAGCTGGCTTCATTGAAACTAATCCTGCTGGCATATGATATAACTGGACAAAATTCAGGAGATCATGAACCAAATCAAAGGAAAAGTTAGCAAGGAAGTAGAAAGTTCTTAAGAAAATTTTAAAAACTAAACCTGTAAAATACAATTTATTTGAATTGCTAGGTAGTTTTTCCTTTGTTACTATGATTTATGACGGCAAGTATGATGTACAAATGTATCAGTTTGAACGCATGTCCAGGCATCTGGTGTTTCTTGTAAAAATCATGACCCTGACTGATATGAAAACTTGCCTGCAAAGCCAGCATTTATAAATATATAATGGGAAGGGTGTATAACACAAGATGAAGGAACATTGGAATGAAGAGACAATCATCAAGTACTGTGGAATCATCTCAATGTCATAGAGTACCACAGCACAGAAACAGGTCTAGACTACGCCAACTTCATCTTCCGCCTGGTCTCATCTACCTGCACCTTGGCGAAATCCCTCCAAAGCTCTCTCATCCATATTATTTTGGACAATAATCCAACCTGCTCTTAAAGGTAGATAGAGAGATAGATAGATAGATACTTTATTGATCCCAAAGGAAATTACAGAGTCACGGTAGCATTACAAGTGAGGAGATATAAATATTGGAAGAGAAGTAGGAAGAATAAAAAATAGTATACCACAAACAGTCTATCAGGAGGGTGTCATCACCTCCCCGGCTATAGGTTGACTCATTATAGAGCCTATTGGTCAAGGGTAAGAATGACCTCATATAGCACTCTTGTAGCAGTGCAGTTGCCTTCGTCTATTACTAGAAGTGCTCCTCTGTTCAGCTGAGGTGGCATGTAAAGGATAAGAAACATTGTCCAGAATTGCCAGGATTTTCCAGTGGATCCTTTGTTCTAACACAGCCTGTCCAGTTTGACTCATATCACAGAGCCAGCTTTTCTAATCAGTGTATTGAGCCTGTTGGCATCATCCATGTTGATGCCACTGCCCCAGCACACCACCACATAGAAGGTTGTACTGGCAACAGCAGACTGGTGGAACATGTGAAGGAGAGTCCTGCATACTCCAAAGGACCTCAGTGTCCTCAGGGTGTACAGGTGACTCTGGCCTTTCTTGTACACAGCCTCTGCGTTGGCGCTCCACTCAAATCTGTCATCCAAGTGCAGCCCCAGGTACTTGTAGGTCCTCACCACGTCCATGTCCTCACCATCAATAGTAACAGGGTGCAATGCAAGCTTAGTCTTCCTTAGTCCATCACCATCTCCTTTGTCTTCCTGATGTTGAGCTGCAGATGATTCAGTTTGCACAGTTTGACTAAGTTCTCCACCAGGGTCCCGTATTCATCCTTCTGTCCTCCCTTTATACACCCAACTATTGCTGAGTCATCAGGGTATTTCTGCAGATAACATGATTCAGTGTTGTATCTGAAGTCCGAGGTATACAGGGTATACAGGAAGGGAGTGAATACAGTTCCCTGTAGGGCCCCAGTACTGCTTATAGCCCTATCTGACACACAGCTCTAGAGCCGCACATACTGTGGTCTGCCAGTCAAGTCGTCCATTGTCCAGGATACAATGGAAGTGCCAATCTGCATTGAATGGAGCTTTTCCCCCAGCAATGAGGGCTTTACACTTTTGAAGGCTCTTGAGAAATCAAAAAACATGATCCTCACAGTGCTGCCCTGCTTATCCAAATGGGAGCAGGCTCTGTTCAGCAGGCAGATGACAGCATCACTGACTCCAACATGCTCCTGGTAGGCAAAAGGCAAATAATATAATTGAACCCATATCCATCACTCCTGTTGTCAGCTCATTGCACACTCACACTACCCTTTGAGCAAAGAAGTTCCCCTCAAATTCCCATTAAATATTTCACCTTTCACACTAAATCCATGACACCTGGTCTCAGTCTCATTCAATTTGACAGGGAAAAGCCTGCCCTATTCAACCTTCCCCTTTAACTCAGGTCCTCAAATCCAGGCAATATCCTTGTTTTTTTTTACACGCTTTCAAGTTTATTGATATCTGTGCTGCAGGTAGATGACAAATGACAATAAGTGCACACAATACTCCAAGTTGACTGAGGTTAGAGGTGGAATCATATGCACATCAAGTCTGGCAGGGTTTGCAGGTCATTACTTCCTGCAAAGTGAACCTGACATTATGAATGGCAGTGATGCTTTCGACTTCTATGTGCGCTTTGAAGGGAAGAATAAAACTGCACCCTGCAGCATCTGATGACCCTGTGCTCTCTGTCTCGGAAGCCAATATCAGAACATTTTTCAAGAAGGTAAATCCTTGCAAGGTGTCAGGCACTGATAGTATGCTGGGAGAATTCTGAAAACCTGCATACAAGAACGTACAATCTCTCACTGCCACAGGCTGAGGTTAGAATGTGTTTCAAAAGGGTGACAATCATACCAGTGTCCAAGAAGAGCAGGCCGAGCTGCCTCAACAACTATCACCCAGTGGCACTCACATCTACTGTGGGGAAGTGCTTTGACAGGCTGGTCATAGCTGGAATCAGCTCCTGCCTAAGCAAGGACCTGGGCCTACTGTAATTTGCCTATTGCCACAAAAGGTCTACACTGGATGCAATCTCATAGGCTCTCAACTCAGCCTCCGATCACCTGGACAGTAATAATACCTATTGTATGATCAGTCTGCTGTTTATTGATTCTAGCTCAGCATTTGGCACAATCATACACTCAGTTCTAATCACCAAGCTCCAAAACCTGGATGTCTGCACTTCCCTCTGCAAATGGATATTTGACTTCCTCACCAGGAGACCACAGTCTGTGCAGATTGGAAATAACATCTCCTCTTCACTGGCAACCAACACTGGTGCACCTCAAGGATGTATGCTTAGCCAACTGCTCTACTCTGTCAACACCTACGACTGTTGGCTAGGCATGGCTCAAACAGCATCTATAAATCTGCTGAAGGCACAACTATTATTGGTAAACTTTCAGATGGTGAAGAGAAGGCATATTAAAGTGAGATAGATCAGCTGGTTGAGTGGTGTTGCAACAACAACCGTGCACTCACTATCAGTAAAACCAAGTAATTGATTGTGGACTTCAGGAAGGGGAAGTCAAAGGAACACACACCAGTCCTTATCCAGGAATCAGCTGTGGAAAGGGTGAGCAGTTTCAAGTTCCTCGGTGTCAACATCTCTGAAGACCTATTCCGGATCCAACATATTGATGTGAATACATAGAAGGCACAACAGTGGTAATATTTCATTAGGAGTTTGAGGAAACTCACAAATTTCTGCAGATGTACCTTGAACAGCATCTCCAACTGGGGCCACTACACAGGATTGGAAAATGCTGCAGAAAGTTGTAAACTTAGCCAGTTCCATCATGAGCACTATCCACCCCAGCGTCAAAAGATGATGCCTCAAAGAGGTGACATCCAGCATTAAGGATCCCCATTATCCAGGATATGTCCTCTTCTCATTGCTGACATTAAGAAGGAGGTACAGGAGCCTAAAGACACACATTGAACTATTCAGGAACAGCTTCTTCCTCTCCACCATCAGATTTCCGAGTAGACAATGAACCCATAAACACTACCTCACTATTTTGTTCCTTTTTTTTTTGCACTACTTATTTAATTATATACACATTTTAAAATAGAGATTTATAGTGTTTTTATTAATATGTATTGTAATAACCTGCTGCCGCAAAGCCACAAATTTCATGACATATGCTAGCAATATTAAACTTGCTTCTGAAGTGCAAATTTGTCCTCACCAACACCTTATACAATGTCATCACAACAGTCCAACCCCTGCACTCAATTCTCTCATTTATGAAGTTCAACGTACCAAAAGCTCTCTTTATGACCTATCTACCAGTGATGCGAAATTCAAGGAGTTAGAGATTTGTATTCCCAGATCGTCTTATTATGTCACATACCCCAGAGCTCTACCATTCACTCTCTCATCTTGGTTTGGCCTAAAGTGCAACACCTTCCACTGGTCTGCATTAAAATCCGTCTGCCATTTTTCAGCCCATTTTTACAGATCACACCGTAAGTTTAGAAAATATACTTTGCCTCCAATCTTGGTGTAATCTGCAAGTTTGCTGATTCAGTTTACCACATTATCATCAATATCTTTAATATAGATGATAACCAACAGTAGGTCCAGCACCAAATCCTCTGCCACACCAGTAGTCACAGGCTTCCAATCAGAAACAGCAACCTACTAGCACCTCACTGGCATCTCCCATTTAGGCAATGTTGAATCTAATTGACTACCTTTAAGGGACTTAAACTTCTGACCCAGTTTTCCATGTGGATCTTTGTCAAAAGCCTTGTTAAAGTCCATGAGAGCAACATCTGCTGCCTTTACTCCATCAGATGTATAAAGAATAAAAGAGAACTGAAAGTGAAAATTAGACCATTGAATAATCACTCTGGACAGGTAGCCATGGGGGGAAATCACAGACAAATTTACTAAGTATTTTACGTATTCTTCACTATCGAAGACACTAGCAGTATGCCAGAAATTCAAGAGCGTTAAGAGGCAGAAGTGAGTGTTGCTGCTATTACAAAGGAGAAGGTGCTTGGGAAGCTGAAAGATCAGAAGGTGGATAAGTCATTTGCACCAGATGGACTACACCTCAGAGTTCTAAAAGAGGTAGCTGAAAAGATTGTGGAAACAGTAATAGTGATCTTTCAAGAATCACTAGATTCTTGAATGATTCCGGAACCCTGGAAAGTTGCAAAGATCAGCCCACACTTTAACAAGGGAGGGAGGGAAATGGCAGGAAATTATAGGCTAGTTAGCCTGAATTAAGTGGTTGGGAAGATGTTGGAGTCCATTATTAAGGCTGAGGTTTCAGAGTACTTAAAGGCACATGATAAAATAGGCTAAAGTCAGCATGGTTTCCATAAGGGGAAATCTTGTCTGACAAATCTGTTGAAATTCTTTGAAGAAATAACAAGCAGGATAGATAAAGGGGAGTTACTAGATGTTGTAGGAATTAGCCAGATTAAGATAATAGGCAAAGAGTGGCAGATTGAACATAGTTAGGGAAGTGCATGGTCAAGCACTTTACTAGTTGAAACAAACATGCAGACCATTTTCTAAACAGGGAGAAAACTCTGAAGTGCAAAGGGACTTTGGAGTTCTTGTGTAGAATTCCCTAAAGGTTAATTTGCAGGTTGAGTTGGTAGTAAGGAAGGCAACTGCAATGCTAGCATTCATTTCAAGAGGACTAGAGTATAAAAGCAAGATAGTAATGCTGAGGCCTTACAGGAATTGGTCAGACTGCACTTGTAGTATTATGAGCACTTTTGTGCCCCTTACCTAAGAAAAGGTGTGCTGGCATTGGAGAGAGTACAGAGGAGAAATGATCCCAGGAATGGCAGGGGTAATGTATGAGGAGCATTTAATGGCACAGTGCTTGTACTCACTGACTCACTAGAGTTTAGAAGAATGGGAGAGGGGGATTTCATTGAAATCTGTTGAGTACTGAAAAGTCTGGATAGGGACATGGAGAGCATGTCTCTTATGGAGGGGGAGCTCAGCGTTGGAACAGAAGGGCATCACAAAAGAATGGAGATGAGGGGTTATTTCTTTAACCAAAGGGTGGCAAATCTGTGGAATTCATTGTCACAGATAGCTGTGGATGCCAAATCATTGGATACATTTAAAACAGAGGTTGATTGGTTCCTAATTAGTGTGGGTGTCAAAGATTATGGGTAAAAGGCAGGAGAATGGAAGGATAATAAGTCAGACATGATGGAAAGGCAGAACCGACTCAATGGGCCAAATGGCCTAATTCTGCTCTTTGTCTTATGATCTTATCGGTTTTCATGGTAGCCTCTTCGAAAAACTCCATGTGATGAGCAAAACACAACCTACCACGCATAAGGACATGTCAACTATCCTGATCATGCCCGTCTAATCAAATACTTACATATCCTGTCCCTTAGAACACCCTCCAGTAACTTACCCATGACTGAAAGGAGGCTCACTTTCCTATAAATTCCAGACTTATTCTTAGAGACTTTCTTGACCAACAGAACAACATTAGCTATCTTCTAGTCATCCAGCACACCACCCATTGCTAAGGACACATTTAGCATCTCTACCAGACTCCTGCAATTTCTGCACTATCCTCCTGCAAGGTCTAAGTGAATACCTTGGCAGGCCTGGGGATTTATTCATGCTAACTCATCTGGATAGCTGTAATCTAGATATACTCCACAACCTCACTACACTTGTACCTCAGGATTACAATCTGTGTCTGTCTCTTGAGCAAATACGGAAGAAATTCATTTAACATCTCCCCATCTCTTTTTCCCTCCATAAATAGATGACCATGTTGATCTTCAAGCAGACCAATGTTGTCCCTTACTACCCTTTTACTCTTAATACAGCTATAGAAACTCCTGGTATGCTCTTTCACTTTGTCTGCCTGAGCAGCATCATCTCCTCTTTAGCTCACCTGATTCAAGGTACTTCCCAATATCCCATCAACTCCAACACTATACCTACACCAAAAAAGGTTTCTTTAACCAAAATCCCAACTATTTCTCCTGAGCTGTGAGTGTATTGGGTCACGTGTGCTTGGAACTCGCCAATTATACATATTAAAATCATTATAAAGTAGTTCTTCTCCTTCTCATTGCAATTTTATTATAGGTAGTGAGAGCACAATGAAATCCTGAAGGCTGATGAGAAAACAGTGCCAATGAGCATCAAGACTTGAGCATCTTTTGTGTTTCTGCACATGCCGGGGCAAACTCTATATCATTGTGCTGAAACACTGTAACTCTGTTACATTTTGCTCACTGCCTGTCTTTTTCTCTTTCAATGTTGTGAAACCTTTACCACTCTAAAATTTTTACCAGGTACTGTGTTCCATTGTTAGAATTTAGCCTCTGTGTTGTTTCAAAACTGATTTCTGATTTACCATGTCATTTCTTCCAATATTTACAAATAAGGGACCACTTGATCCAGTTTTAAAAATCAGTACTTGAACAAGAACAGAAAAACATGCATGGAATATCATGACAATAACGGAAAATTCCACAGGCTTCCATCCACTATTGAAGCAGTATTTAGTCTCTAAATATAAGAATTCAAGGAGTCATTTTAATGATTATGCAAGGTAGAAATATCAAAGAGTTGGCTTCATAGTAGCAACAGGTAATTCAGAATAATTTCTGGGTCTCCACTCTTTAACCTTGAGTGTGAAGGTTATTCTAAAGTAAACTGCTTATGAATCCCTCTGTTTTGTGCCTTTGTAAAGCTCAGCCTGGAATTGTAGGTCATGATCAGTGATTGAAGTGCCTCTGCACCATTCTGAAGAACTTCAACAAGGATACTATCTGTTCCTGAGTGATTGCTATTTTCACCCTGCAATGGCAGTGAGTCTGGAGCAGATCATTTACAATGGCAAGGACTAAGTGGCAATGCTGTTATGGGTTGAGTCATGAGTAAGAAAATACTCTTTCTGAAGGACACTGATTTACCCTTTGTCCTTGGTAACCTTTCGATTGTTCTTGATTTCAGCGTGATGGCTCCTTGGCCACTCGCACTACAGCGCTGAAGAATCCACGGATGTTACTGTCATCAGTGATTTGATGAACCTCCTGCACGCTCCCATTCCTCCACAGCATTTTAAAACTTGGATTTTCTATGGGACATTGGCCTTCATGTACCTATAAAATTTGTTCTTTTATTTAAAGGTGTAATGTATTTCAGTGCAAGGACATCCTGAGTTCCTTTTGTGTAACATAGGACAAAGAACAGAATCAGCTCCTTCAGCCCACAATATCTACGTCGAACATGATGCCAAATTAAACTAAACCTATCTGCCTGCATGTGATTCATATCCCTCTATTCCTGGCATGATAATGTACCTATCTAAATGCTTCTTAAATACCACTATCATGTCTCCTTTTGCCAATAATCCTGGTAGCTCATTTCAGACTCCTGGCACTTTGTGTAAAATAACATACTCCTCTTATCTTAAAGCTATATGCACTAGTATTTGGCTTTTCCACCAGATTTTCACTATGCCAATTAGTCATCACCTTTAATTCAGCCAACAACAGTGGTGTCATCAGCAGAATATGGCATTGGAAATTGTACTTGGCCACAGAATCATAGGTATAAAGCAATGGTGATTGTGGAGGAGATGATGTTGCTGCTCTGTACTGACTAGGGTCTGCAAGTGAGGAAATTGAGGATCTAGTTGCAAAGGGAGATCAAGAAGCTCAGTGATTTGCTTCAAGGGGATGAATGCTGAGCTGTAGTCAATGAAAAGCATCCTGATGTTCTGTCCGTTCATTGTCTAGTGCACGAATGAAGAGCCAATGAAATGACTTTTGCTGTTGACCTGTTGTGATGGCAGGCAAATTGGAATTGATTCAGGTCACTCCTCATGCAGGAGTTGATATGGTTCATGATCAACCTCTCAAAGTCATTCAGCACAATGGATATAAGTGCTACTGGACAATAGTTAGTGAGACAGACTACCACATACTTATTGGGCACCTGTATGATTGGTTGAACTAGCTGAGTGTCTCAGACTACCGAAACGAGAGGCTGAAGATGTCTGTGAACATGCCAACCAGTTAGTTAGCACAGGTCTTGAACAGTCAGCCAGATACGCTGCTTGGGCCAGATGCTTTCCACATGCCCACATGCCTGAAGGATGCTCTCACATGGGCCTCAGAGACTGAAATCGCAGGATCACTGGGGACTGTGGTGGTTTGTGAAGGTGCCTCTATGTTCTGTTGGTCAAAGTGAGCATGAAAGGCATTGAGCTCTTCTGGAAGTGGAACCTCGTTGTCACTTATGCTGCCTGGTTTTTCAGGAAGTGATGGCATTGAAGACCTGCCACAGGGGCTGAGCAGCCCTCAGGTTTAGTCTGGAATTGTCACTTTACATGTCAGATGGCTTTCCAAGTGTCATGCATGGACCTCTTGTACTCTCCTGGGTTGCCAGTCCTCAATACCACCAGTTTAGCCCTCAGCAGAATGCGAATCCCTTGTTTCAACCAGGGCTTCTACTGGGGGAAAATACTGAATGATTTTGTGAGGACACAGTGTCTATGATTGTCTTTATAAAGTCCATGACAACCGTGGCATATTCATTCAGGCCTTCTGATGAGTCCTTGAACATGGACCAGTCGACCGACTCAAAGCAATCCTGTAGGTGGTCCTCTGCCTCCCATGGGCATCTCTTTGTTGAAATTATCTCTGCTGCTTTGCTCTTTAGTCTCCGTCTATATGCAAATAGGAGGAGGAGAGCCAGATGATCAGATTTCCCGAAATACCCTCAAGAGGTGGAACAGTAAGCACTCTGGGTGGTGGTGTAACAGTGGTCGAGTGTGGTGGGTCTTCTGTTGCTGCAGGTGATGTGCTGATGGTAGCTCGTCAGAGATTTCTTCAAGCATGCCTGAATGAAGTCCCCAGTAAGGATGTGAAAGGCATCAGATTAGACTGTTTGTTGTTCCTTATGGCTCTCAATATATCCAGTGCCTGCTTGATATCTACCTTTGCCAGTATGTATACTGCAGTCAGGATCATGGCAGAAAACTCTCATGGTAAGTAGAACAGTTAAAACTTTGTCGTTAGATGTTCCAGGTTGGAAGAACAAAAGTGATTCAAGTCCTCTACTTACAAGCACCAGAATGAGCTTATCATATGCAGAAATGCCATCTCTGCCACCAACTAGTCCATCAGTTAGATTGAGAACCTCTTGGTATGGATCGTGATGTCTGGAATGTCAAGGGTGAACCATGTCTCAGTGAATCAGAGAACATCGCAATATCTCATTTCCTTCCAATACAGTAACCTTGCCCTTAGGTCCTTTACCTTGCTCTCCAGTGACTGCACATTGGCCAGGAGAATGCTAGGGAGAGGTGGTCATGCTCCCTGTACATTTTGTAAACATCTATCAGGTCTTCCCTCAGTCACTAGCACTCCAGAGAAAGTAATAAAAACACAAGTTTGTCCAATCACTCCTTACAGCTAATACTCACTAATCCACGCAGCTTCTGGGTGAACCTCTTCTGGACCCTTTCCAGAGACTCCATATCGTCCCAGTAATAGGGCATCTGGAACAGCACACCTATTACAAATATGGTCTAAACAAATGTTTATACAGTTGTAACATGACTTTCTTTCTCTTATATTCAAAGACCTGACTGATGGAGATGAGCATGCCATGTGCCTTCTTTACCACTTTCAGGAGCTATGGATTTGCACCCCAAGATCCTTCTGTACACAGATGCTCCAAAGTGTTCTGCCATTTACTGTACACTTTCCCATTACATTTGACCTGCCCAAGTGAAACACTTTGTGCTTACCCAGATTAAACTCCAAATGGCAGTCCAATTCCTTCTCCTGGGATCCAACACCAACCTGATTTTCCCAATCTACCTTCATGTTGGAATCCCTGATGACGACTGCAACATTGCCCTGTTTATGTGCTTTTTCAAACTCCCGTAGTAATTTGTATCCCATATTCTGGCTACTGTTTGGAGGCCTGCATTCAACTCCCAGCAGTGTCTTTTCTTTCTAAGGATTTTGTTTCATTTTTTTACCAATAAAACCACTCTCCCTCTTCTGCCCACCTGCATGCCCTTTCATTACTATGCGTATCCTTAGATATTAGGCTCCCAGCTGTGGTTCTCTTTCAACCATAACTCAGTAATGTCCAGTGTCATATCTGCCAATTTCTAACTGCGCCACAAGATCACCTACCTTATTATGTACACTGTGTGCATTCAAATATTATATCTTCAGTCCTATTTTCACCAGCCTTTTCAATTTTATCTCTGTCTTCCCTGAACTTAAACTCTTATCCCTTTCTAAACACTTTTATCTTATTCTTTATTCTGGAGAATTCTTTAACCTCTCCTGCACTCTCCTTCCCTGTTACATTATCCATACCTTTCCAAGTTGTTGAATACACCCCCTACGATTTAGTTTAAAACTATATCCACAGGCTTAGTTATATGATTCGCCAGAACTCTGATCCAAAAATGGTTCAGGTGGAGTCCACACCATTGGAACAGCTCCCTCCTCCCCCCATTACTGGTGCCAATGTCCCACAGATTCAAACCCACTTCTCTCACACCAATCTTTGAGCTACACATTTAATTTTCTGATCTTCTATTAATCCTGTGTCAACTTGCACATGGCTCAGGAAGCGTTCCAGAGATTATTACCTTTATGATTCTGTGCTTTAAACTCGTCCCTAGCTACTCAAATTCCCTCAGCAGAATCCCCACCTGTGATTCACGCGTAAGGAGATTTGCTCTTTTACTCTTTTAAAGCTGTTACATTATTGCAGGTTGTTGCTATGCTGGCTTTAGTGGCACAGATGGTGGGTCTGTAACTTGGCAAGAGGGGAATCAAACTGATGAAGTGACAGAAGCACACCTGAGGAAACAATTTCCTGCTGTGGGAAGGTTTACATCCTTTTGCTATCCTACTGAAAACCTCACTGAGTGAGTGAATGGATTTCTAGGGCATCATGCAGGGTCACTGCACCTGATATTACATTTCAGGTAAGTTGAAAAGGACCTTGCTTTCCCTTTGCTTTGTTTGCTTTAAAGTTAAATTGATATTTTGTGAAAGCCGAGCGGAGCTTTAACTCTTTTTTTTTTGTTTTTGGATAGGATTTAGGGTTTAGAGATGTGAGAGAGGTGAGAAATTCCAAACTGATGGGTGCAAGTTCCCAGTGGATAGATGCCAACTGTTGATGGATAGGTTAATTTATTCCCCAGCCTTAACAAGCTCCAAGTTTACCTGGTACTAGCTATGGGAAATCTACACATCCAAAAGCATCACCATGTAATTCAAGTCATAACAGAACAACCCTTGAATTTGTCTTTTGCAAATTGAAGTCCAATTAACAATGAAAAGATAGTTTGTAGCATTTTACAGGCTACAACTTAATTTATGAAACTATGAATAAGGAACATTAATAAGGAAGAGATGACGACTTTAACCTGAACAGAATTTATTTTATAGAAACAATAATTAGCTGTGCAAGCAATTGCGAAACACAATGAAATACATGGTTTCTAATTAAAACACTTATTTGGATTACGCATCTGACGGCACACCAACAAAATTATTTTATTTGAAACTTAATTTTGAATAAATTAATTTCATTTTTTTCATTTCTAACAATTAGAGTTCAGTTTGTGCTACAAGTTGTCCCCACTGCTCAATAATTGGCTTTGCAGTGGTATTATAAAACCTCATCATTATAAATGTAATGATATTACTCCTTTATTGCATTTTGCTTCACTTTTGATGGGATCAAGTTTGCATAATGGATTATTAATAACTTTCCATATTTCTCATTTCTTTGCCTGCAGATTCAAATGCCTTCTTTATGACAAACCTTACTGTTACCTTGTAGGAGGCTAAGAAACAAAAATTCTTTCCCCCTCTGGTCAATTGTTTTGTGTGGGATTATCTAAGAATGATCCTTGGAGATTTGTGCAAGATCTGCAACTTAGCAACATGGCTGTTCAGTTCGCAGTAACTTGAAAGGTCATGTTTTACCAAAGTACCCATTTATTAATGGCAAACATTGAAAATTAAAATAACTAAGTACATTAAAATACAATTTGGCAATTACTGGACAGGTTTGTGAATGGCAATCTCTCTCACTTTGGGAATTATGAAGAAACTGTTATCTGATTAGCTGTAATATCTCAAATTCTATTTTGAAGAAGTATTATGAATGTGATTCATCTAGAGAATTCAAAGGAAGCGTGTGTTTTATACCTGCAAATTGATATAATATTATGAAACTCAGTGCTGTCCAAAAATAATGACTTTTTTTCTAGACAGAAAAGAATAAGATGTACAGGAATATGCCTCCAGCTTGATGACTTCAATGACTTTCAGCCTATGGCTGCCTGCATTAAATATTTATAAGTAAATATTTGTTGAAACAATTCCAAAATATAGAATTTGCATAACCAAGATTCTAATTTGTAACCAAATTTCACTCAGCTGTATCAAGATGACAGACTTATTACTCAGAGTTATGGGGGCTAATTCTTGGCTGTAGAAATATCATGACCTCTTCGTACATTCAAACTAACAATTATTGCTCAGTACGGAGGGCTGGCTGGTACAACTGTTTTATTATAAATGTATTATAGATATAATTATTAGCCATTTTCAGAGGCTATTCTCATGCTAAATTAATCTACAAGGAAGTATACATCATACTGATCTTAACTTCTTTGAGTTAATGACAACCTTTAACTGTAGTTTTATGAAAGCACTGTAGCTTGCTTTACAGAAGTCTCATTGGTGAAGGTGTAATGGTCTAGAATGTAGTCAGCATTCAAGGCTTTCCATCTGTTTAAATAAGGAATGTAAATGGAAAAAGGATCTAGTGCTTTCCTAGCGTATATGATGAAAAAACTCTTCTTGGGCTTCCTGCCGGGTACAGGCATCGATTTTAACCGACATTGTGATGACAAATCCCATGTGATTGTAAACAAGGTGGGAGAGCAGAAACCTGATTGGATGAAGACTAACCAATCAGGAGGTTCAGAAGACTGGATATAAATACCACTGGATTAGACATGCCTAGGCATCATCCCTGATGAAGATGGCAGAGTCTGTCATCAAAATGTCAATTAAAGCAATACCTGTACCGAGCTGGAAGCCCGAGAAGTGTTTATTCATAATGTAAAGGGAAGTTTGTGGCCAGGAATTTGTGGGGGAGTTGGAGGGAAAGACGGGGATTGAGTTGATAAGTGGAAGAGTCAATTACAAAAGCTGATGTTAAGAGATGGGGTGAGGATTAGTTGCCAGCGATGGGGGCTGCAATTGTGCTGGTGAAGGAAGGCACACGGAGGTCACAATCAGTGCATTTAGCTTCAGATTCATTTATTTACCACGTGTACATTGAAACTTACAGTATTGTTTGTGTTAACAGCCATCACAACCTAATGATGTGCTGAGGGCAGCCCACAAGTGTTGCCACACATTCCAGCACCAACATAGCACGCCCACACCATGCTCAGCAGTACGGCACAAGACACAATGCAGTAAGCAACGAGCAACAGCAAAACAACCACACACACACACGCTACCCCAGGGCAGGCCACCCACCAGGTCCAGCCTCCAGTGGATTCACACACAATGGACCTCCAACTTCCCCAGTGATCTCAGACTCGTAGGTGCAGGGCTTTGGCCTTTGGTCTTTCGGTCTCCGTACTTCTGATCAACCGCTGGGCTGCGATCTTCAGTATCGGCCCCAGGACTCACCAATACTGGGACCCTGAACTCCAGTGCTCGAACTCCGATTCAAAGTTAGTAGCTGGCTTCATGGATGCAACCAACAGTTGAGGAGAGGCTGGTGACTGAGGATCACAACGAGTATACAGTAATTGTTTCATCATTTAGGCCCGGCAGCAAATACTTGGGAGGCAAAAGCTGGCAGAGGGTCACATTTGGGTGATTGGATGTGGTCACGGTTGGGGATGAAGTTGGTGATCTTGTGGGAGAAATGGTTAAATACTGTATATTCCTTAACCTAGTTGAACTAGGTGCCATTACTAGCCTGGGACTTGTTCAGAGTAGTCTTCTTTAAGTTGCATGCAGAATGGCTGTAGGTTTTTATGCATTGCTGTTGTATAAGCATATAGCAGAAACAGAGCTACAAACAGAACATTCCCTTATAAAGCAAAAACCCACAACTAACAGCAATGACAAGTTCAACAATGTATCAGACATACCACTTGGTATTCTCAGTTCTTAGCTGTACACTCATTGAAAAGCACAGCTTTCCCTTTAAAAAGGTAACAACTTATGCAAGTCATCATTTATTTACATTTATATTTTGGATTATATAACACTGGACAGCAAAGAGTTTGCTTCCTGAATACTTATAGGTGTACCTTATGGATTTTGGATTGCTGATCATGAAAATCAGCATGAAATTTCCCTATCACACACCATTTTTTTGAAATCATCAATATGTGTTACTTCAATTCATAATTCAAGTCGGAATAACTGATACCAAGATTAAGTAAGAAATTTTTGTTGGGCCACAAATCAAGCAGGTCATCAACGACAGGCAATTCAAAGAACTTCTAGTGGGACTGGAGAAAATCACATGAATGGCATTCAAGGATGTTTTGAAAATTATCTTGGCAATTACAGAGCACCAAACTATGTGCAGTTGGTTGACAACATGCTTCTAGCATACAAAACCATCAAATGCAACACGTCACTAAAGACTCATTTTCTACGTTCCCATTTAGAAATTTTCCCTGCCAATCTTGGCGCTGTCAGTGATTAGCATGGTGAAAGGATTCACCAGGACATTGCAGTCATGGAGAAACAGTATCAGGGCACACACAAAATACTCTGCAGATGCTGGGGTCAAAGCAATATACATAACACGCTGGAGGAACTCAACAGGTCGGGTAGCATCTGTGGAAACGAACAGTCAACGTTTTGGGCCAAAACATTGACTGTTGGTCCTGGTCCGAAACGTTGACAGTTCATTTCCATGGATGCTGCCCGACCTGCTGAGTTCCTCCAGCGTGTTGAACAGTATCAGGGCAACTGGAATCCATCAATACTAGCCGATTATTGTTGGACGCTTAAGTGTTGGACACTCAGTATTTGCCTCAGATACTGAGTACAAATGAAAATCATCAACAAAATATTTTTAGCTTAGCTGGTCTGTTGCAAAGTGTCAGCAGCGTTATGCAATTAAGCTTATTATATTTAATAAAAATTATTTTTTTGTTTCTCCGAATTCCTATGTGATACAAGTAGTCTGGAATCATATTTCTGTTCTGCTTCATACAGTCTATCATAAACAAAAAAAAATTCAAAGAAATTAGTCGTCCAGTGTAATCAGTTAACATTTACATCCATACATAGTTTGGCATACAATCAACTATAAATTCACTGGAGCTAATTACATTCAATGAACTTTTGACTTTGCTGTACTATGCAGTCCAGGTACTGATAATTCCATTGGATCACTTTTCAGAGAAGACCCTGGTCTGTTCTGTAATTGCTGCTGAACATAAGAATCTTCATTTTTTTGGAATATATTTCTATATATCCCTTGGATCATCAGCTTCTCCATGTCACCTATCCTGACACCAAAAAGACTTAATAGAAGCTACTAACTCTTATCTGTAACCACGGTAGTTAAATTTGTACATTGCATTTGGGATACTGTATTGATACCATAGACTTTACCACTGGCTCTGGACTCAGACACTGATTACATCTTCAGACTCTTTATCTTTGTCCCTCTGTGTTCACACCATCCTGCAACCTGGCCCCTACTCTACGTCAATGTAAACACTGAACTTTCACCTTTTTTTCGCTACAACTTTTGAAATCTGAACAACATCTTCTTTGGCTCATCCAGTCTGAATCACCTCCAAGTCCTTCAGTTCTACTGTGACTGTTTTCAGTCTCTCTTGACACTCTCCAGCTGCACAATACTGGACTGATATTAGTAAGTTTGTACCTGCTATGACAACCCTCAAAGCGTCATTGGAACTTTGAACTTGTCTCTATATTGCAAAGCAGTTCTTCCTTAAAGCATCCAATTCAAACTGTGTTTAGTTCAATAGTTTTACCAATCTTGTAAATAGCAGAAGTCCTGTACACACTGAACTTTTCCACAAAACGTACGTGGTCTTGCCAAAGTCTCACCTAACTTGGCACTGATCATCTTGTGGGTTCTTGCAATGGAACTGCTGTTGTCCTGAATTAAGTATAGACTGATTCACTCATATTGTTTAAAAAAAAGATGCAGATGGAGAAGGGGGAATCTGATAGGAGTGGACAGAAGGTCATGGAAGAAAGAAAAGGGGAAAGAGCATCAGAGGGAAGTCTTGAGCAGGTAAGAAGGTGAAGGAGGGAAATGGGAATCTTCTGATAGGAAAGGGAAAATGGCCATGGGAGAAAGAAAAAGTTTCTCCCTTTTCAGCCCTCTATTTCTTTCATCAATCAACTTCCTATTTCTTTACTTCACCACTCCCCCCACTCCTGGTTGCACTTATCACTTTGTGTTTCTTCCTGCCCTGCCCCCTTTGAATCCTATTGTTTTTTCCTCCAGTCCTGATGAAAGGTCTTGGACAGAAATGTCGACTGTTTACTCTTTTCCATAGATGCTGCCTGGCCTGCTGATTTCCTCTAGCAGTCTGTGTGTGCTTCTTTGGATCTTCTGCATCTGCAGATTTTCTCTTGTTTGTGACTAAACGGTTTTCGGACGTCATCGTGTTCCTGTTTCACATCATTCCTCATTTTTGTATCACATAATCTTTCAGTTTCACTTTGTATACAACACCTGGACACTTCTAACATACTATAGGTTTAACTAAAAATTTTTAAAAATCCTCAGATGTTGGAAATCTGGAAACACTCAGTAGATCTGAGCACTCAAGGACAAGGGATCAGATCAAGATTCAGATGAAGACTGATTAACTTGAAACATGAACTCTTCTGTATTTCTCACAACATATACAGTTTGCCTTCTCAGTATTGCCAGTATTTTCTATTTTCTTACTTCTTCTTGGAAAGTCTCAGAAATAACTGATTAGCTCTCCTTTCAATGAAAGATTCACAGTCTTTGCCACGTGGACACTGGGCAAATTCAATTGACAATTGTGCTGTGCTATATCACCTCTTCCTTGTTCGCAGCACCTTCCTATGAGAAGAAAAGTATCTGCAGCCACTGCAGTCTCACCTTAGTTTTCTGCCACTACCCTAACTGATCACACAGTGTATACTGAACAATTATTTTCAACAGCAAACTTATTGCAGACACAGCCTGTAACCCTGCATTGCCTGTATCTGGAAGCTGAAGGCCAATGATCTGCTGGGGTAAGGCCAGTGTATATCAAGGTGCAAACACAGGTTAGATCTCTTCTCTGTCCAAAGTTCCTATCAAATAGACAGTGTCAGTGATACAATCTTACCTTTTCCCAGGATCACTGGTGAATGGGCATTGTCCCCAACTATGATAGGCAACTCAAGCCATCCTCTTGTAGTGAGTCAGCAATTTATTTCCTCCAGATCCCAGAAGATTCCCCCTTCCTGTATAAACTGTGCTTTGTTTTGCCTCAGTAGAATATGGTGCAGGTATTTCACACATCCTATCCTATGAAACAAAACAAATTGCTGCAATATCAAAGCACATGTTCGCAGGAAAGAACGCACATGGACGCAGGAAAGAAACACGGATGGTAGTTTGCCTCCCAGGTGCCAGGGTCTGGGATGTTTCAGATCGCATCCACAATATCCTGCAGTGGGAGGGAGAACAGCCAGAGGTCGTGGTACAAGTTGGTACCAATGACAAAGGTAGGAAAAGGGAAGAGATCCTGAAAAAAGACTTTAGGGAGTTAGGAAGGAAGTTGAGAAGCAGGACCGCAAAGTTAGTAATCTCAGGATTACTGCATGTGCCACGTGACAGTGAGTACAGGAATAGAATGAGGTGGAGGATAAATGCGTGGCTAAGGGACTGGAGCAGGGGGCAGGGATTCAGATTTCTGGATCATTGGGACCTCTTTTGGGGCAGGTGTGACCTGTACAAGAAGGACGGGTTGCACTTGAATCCCAGGGGGACTAATATCCTGGCAGGGGAGGTTTGCTAAGGCTACTGGGGAGAATTTAAACTAGAGTTGTTGGGGGGTGGGAGCCGAACTGAAGAGCCTGGGGAAGAGGTGGTTGGCTCACAAATAGAGAAAGCTTGGAGGCAGTGTGTGAGGGAGGATAGGCAGGTGACAGAGAAGGGACAAGTGCAGACGGACGGTTTGAGATGTGTCTATTTTAACGCAAGGAGTATTGTGAACAAAGCGGATGAGCTTAGAGCATGGATCAGCACTTGCAGTGATGATGTGGTGGCCATTACAAAGATTTGGATGGCTCAGGGACAAGAATGGTTACTTCAAATACGGGTTTTAGATGTTTCAGAAAGGACAGGGAGGGAGGCAAAAGAGGTGGAGGCGTGGCATTGTTGATCAGAGATAGTGTCACGGCTACAGAAAAGGTGGACGTCATGGAGGGATTGACTACAGAGTCTCTGTGGATGGAGGTTAGGAAGAGGAAGGGGCCAATAACTTTACTGGGTGTTTTTTATAGGCCGCCCAATAGTAACAGGGATATCATGGAGCAGATAGGGAAGCAGAGCCTGGAAAGGTGTAATAATGACAGAGTTATCGTGATGAAAGATTTTAATTTCCCAAATATCGATTGGCATGTCTTTAGAGCAAGGGGTTTAGATGGGGTGGAGTTTGTTAGGTGTGTTCAGGAAAGTTTCTTGACATAATATGTAGATAAGCCTACAAGAAGAGAGACAGTACTTGATCCGGTATTGGGAAATGAACCTGGTCAGATGTCAGGTCTCTCAGTGGGAGAGCATTTTGCAGATAGTGATCATAATTCCATCTCATTTACAATAGTATTGGAAAGCGATAGTAACAGACAAGTTAGAAAAGCGTTTAATTGGAGTAAGGGGAATTATGAGGATATCAGGCAGGAAATTGGAAGGTTAAATTGTGAACAGATGTTCTCAGGGAAAATTATGGAAGAAATGTGGCAAATGTTAGGGGATATTTGTGTGGAGTTCTGCATAGGTATGTTCCAATGAGACAGGGAAGTTATGGTAGGGCACAGGAACCATGGTGTACAAAGGCTGTAATAATTCTAGTCAAGAAGAAAGGAAAAGCTTACAAAAGTTTCAGAGAGTTAGGTAATGTTAGAGATCTAGAAGATTATAAGGCTAACAGGAAGGAGCTTAAAAAGGAAATTAGGAGAGCCAGAAGGGGCCATGAGAAGGCCTTGGCGGGCAGGATTAAGGAAAACCCCAAGGCATTCTACAAGTATGTGAAGAGCAAGAGGATAAGAAGTGAAAGAATAGGACCTATCAAGTGCAACAGTGGGAAAGTGTGTATGGAACCGGAGGAAATAGCAAAGATACTTAATGAATTCTTTACTTCAGTATTCACTATGAAAAAGGATCTTGGTGATTGTAGTGCTGACTTGCAGCAGACTGAAAAACTTGAGCATGTAGGTATCAAGAAAGAGTATGTGCTGGATCTTTTGGAAAGCATCAAGTTGGATAAATTGTCGGGACCGGATGAGATGTACCCCAGGCTACTGTGGGAGGTGAGTAAGGAGATTGCTGAGCCTCTGGCAATGATCTTTGAATCATCAATGGGGACAGGAGAGGTTCTGGAGGATTGGGGGGCTGCAGATGTTGTCCCTTTATTCAAGAAGGGGAGTAGAGGTAGCCCAGGAAATTATAGACCAGTGAGTCTTACTTCAGTGGTTGGTAAGTTGATGGAGAAGATCCTGAGAGGCAGGATTTATGAATATTTGAAGAGGTATAATATGATTAGGAATAGTCAGCATGACTTTGTCAAGGGCAGGTCATCCCTTACGAGCCTGATTGATTTTTTTTCAGGATGTGACTAAACACATTGATGAAGGAAGAGGCAGTACATGTAGTGTATATGGATTTCACCAAGGCATTTGATAAGGTACCTCATGCAAGGCTTATTGAGAAAGTAAGGAGGCATGGGATCCAAGGGGACATTGCTTTGTGGATTCAGAACCGGCTTGCCAACAGAAAGGAAAGAATGGTTGTAGACGGATCATATTCTGCATGGAGATCGGTGACCAGTGGTTTGCCTCAGGGATCCATTCTGGGACACTTACTCTTCGTGATTTTTATAAATGACTTGGATGAGGAAGCAGACGGATGGGTTAGTAAGTTTGCTGATGACACAAAGATTGTAGGTGTTGTGATAGTGTGGAGGGCTGTCAGAGGTTACAGCAGGACATTCATAGGATGCAAAACTGGGCTGAGAAGTGGCAGATGGAGTTTAACCCAGATAAGTGTAAAGTGGTTCATTTTGGTAAATCAAATATGATAGCAGAATATAGTATTAATGGTAAGACTCTTGGCAGTGTGGAGGATCAGAAGGATCTTGGGGTCTCAGTCCATAGGACACTCAAAGCAGCTGCGCAGGTTCACTCTGTGGTTATGAAGGCATACGGTGCATTGGCCTTCATTAATCGTGGAATTGAATTTAGGAGCCAAGAACTAATATAGGACCCTGATCAGATCCCACTTGGAGTACTGTGCTCAGTTCTGGTCGCCTCACTACAGGAAGGACATGGAAGCCATAGAAAGGGTAAAGAGATTTGCAAGGATGTTGCCTGGATTGGGGAGCATGCCTTATGAAAACAGGTTGAGTGAACTCAGCCTTTTCTCCTTGGAGCGACGGAGGATGAGAGGTGATCTGACAGAGGTGTACAAGTTGATGAGAGGCATTGATCCTGTGGATAGGTAGAGTCTTTTCCCCAGGGCTGAAATGGTTGCCACAAGAGTACATAGGTTTAAGATGGTGTGAAGTAGGAACAGAGGAGATGTCAGGGATAACTTTTCTACACAGAGTGCGGTGAGTGCATAGAATGGGCTGCCGGCAACAGTGGTGGAGGCGGATATGATAGGGTCTTTTAACAGACATTTGGATAGGTACATGGAGCTTAGAAAAATAGAGGCTATGGGTAAGCCTAGTAATTTCTAAGGGAGGGACATGCTTGGCACAACTTTGTGGGCCAAAGGACCTGTATTGTGCTGTAGGTTTTCTATGTTTCTATGTTCATGGTTACTTCCTTAATCAACAAGCAGCCTTAAATTTTTATCTATTTGCTTCTGACTTTAGCCTGACCATATACTCATGGACGAGATCTCGGACCCAATCTCACAGCTCTCAAGCCTATCTGATGGTGCTGGATTAAAAATGACTCTTCGAGGCTTTAACTATGCTCTCAGAAGTAACAGGATCAACAGAATGACATTTAATGAAGGCAGTAACTCAGCTAAATGGCAATGTTTGGTATGACATTGTACGAAAGACACACGACATTCAGTCCTTAAATGGATATTCACACTGCTGTACACAGCAATATGAATATAGAGGCTCTGAAGGCCTGCTCTTGCATAAGTAGCCCAGGAAATATGTTGTACATACCTCTGTGCATAAAAATTAAAAGGTACTGCATATCTGTGCTCCTTAAGTTATTAGTGCAAAAAATTTGTATGAAAAAATTCAGACTTCTGCAAAACTGAGTGGATTAAAATCTGATCTGAAAAAACTAGATTTCCATTGCTCTGGAGAAATCTCCAACTGCAGCAAAGGTAAGTTCAACGAGTATATGTTCTTTCCCCGCTTTACTCAATTACGTTGTTTTAAGTTTGCAGTTGACAATGCTATGCAAACGCAAAAGATCTGATTCTTTCACTTATTATTCCACATTTTCTGGAATGTGTTATAATTGTTTGCCATCCAAAAGGAGAAAATACACTTTTATAATCATTGCAGCTCATTGTGACTTGCACATTTTTAAATTCTTGTCACATGGGTTTACTTACATAACAGTGAGTGCCTGTGTAAATCTCACACATTGGTTCCAAAGTGTTTTGTAGAACGGGAATAAATTACTGATTATTACTTCATTTAAAGTGTCAGATTCATGTGGATCCTCAAGTTCCATCCAATGTGGTCAAAACAATTAGGTCTTTCAATTTAGCTTGGAACTCATTTTGGGGTAATATGTTTGCCAAAAAATTCAAGAGATTATGAACTGTATTCTGTAATATGTAAATGACAAACAAATCCCTCATCACAATCTCTGTTAGTTTAAACATCTTTGGCATGATCTACATTCTAATTTTACTGTCATTGAATTAATGGAGCAATGGGATTAGACCTTCAATTTTGATCACATCATTAGACAATGTCTGATGATTCTACACCTTGTGCATAAAAGTGATTTTGGCTCAATCTGCAATCAGAATCAAGTGGCTCTTAATAGAAATGCATTAAACATACACATGCTTAGTGTGATGACACTAAAGTTCTATAACACTGTGCATGTGTAGCATCATCAACAACACTTGACTATGACCATCATTCCTAATAATGGGTGTTAAATTGAGTTGTAGGTTAACATCTGGGCTTCACAGCCAACATTCATTGGCACCTGTTCTTTGTTTCTTTTACCTCTTTTTGCTAGAACAATAACTCCAAGCTGCACTCACAAGGCTGCTGAGGAAAAAAATGAACTGTCTGTGCCTCTGATGCCTCACGTTTCAGATTTCCTTTCTTGTTCAGGCTCGTATTGGATTTCAAGCTGTCTTTATGAAAGAAGTTCACTCAGCCAATAACTGAAACTCATGTGATTTACAATGGCTTTGGAAGAAATGTCGTAAGTGAACTGGAGTTGAATAGCACCCATCTTTTTGGTGATACATGTGCTCTGATTGGCTCATGTGGATCATATGGTAGCCAGGTACCATTTTGATATGTACATTCATGCATCCACACTGAGTATTGGCCATAAGGTGTGCAGAACGGTGGATTGGGCTGCCAGAATTAATCTAATGGTTTACCTAAACTTCACTAATAGAGAAGATGTTCAGCAGCAGGAAGAGAAATCCCTCAAGCCCCCTCGCCATCCTGTTAATCATAGGCATCATTAATTGTTTGCTGGTTAATTGCTGGCTGATTTACTTTGGCTGTTTCTACAACCATTTTGTGTTTGGGGGGCCAAGTGAAATAGTTAAGAGAGAGCAAAGACGAGACACCCTTTCCACATCCATGGAAAACTAATCTGCTGGTAATAGCAGTCACTGCATCCTCACTTCCTCAATCAACCACAATTCCATGCCTGACTTTTTCTCTGTAGTTACTTGACCGCAAGGTGGAATAAAATAAACACCAGAAAACATGCGTACCAAATGGAAATTTCCCATAAAATGTACTCAAATTCCGAACAAAAATCAGAAGTCACCCTAGTGCTGCTTTTGTGCGTGACTTGCACTGTTTGTGCTTTTGCCAGTCTCTGTTTCCCCAGTGGAATCCCACTGGCTGCTGCATACCTAGCAAAAAGCTAGTCACTTCTTTGCTTGTAGGTATCAACAGTGGAAGATTGGTCACTTTTAGTGCAGGTGTCGATACTGGGAAAACATTCATTATGCAATTTGGATTCAGATTTGTTTACCACATGTATATGGAAACATACAGTGCAATGTGTTGTTTGCATTAACAACCAACACACCTAAGGATGTGCTGGGGGCGGGGGGCAGCCCGCCAACTGTTGCCACATATTCTGGTGCCAACAGAGCATGCCCACAATAAGTGGCAGAACGGCACAGAATACAATGTGTAACAATCAACAACATCTAAATAAGTCTCTTTCCATCCTTCCAACATTCCTCCCATTCACCCACTCACGCGCACAGTCCTCTAACTCCAGCACAGGCGTCAAGTCTCTGTAGTCTCTGTGCTTTGACAATCAGGCTTTGCCTCTTTTCCTCCACCAAGTCCTCAGTATAGTGTGTGTCAATCTTGCTTCCAGATTAGATTATCCTTCACTATCTCTACGTCCACCTGAAGAGAGCCATTTTAGAAAAATTGTGGATTTCCTTCAGAAATTTTCAGCAGCTTTAAACTATGTCGGTTGTTTTACTTGCTACTGTCAGTCAAGGACTATCTCCAACAATGGAGAGACTATGCATCTACAAATGGGATCTGTTGGCACTGCCAAATCACCATCGTCAATATCCTGTGGGCATCTATTGACCAGAAACACACCTGGGCCAGCTATATAAATACTATGGAAACCAGGGCACTTTAGAAGCACCGTGGCAACGCAAGATACCGCAAATGCTGGAATCAGTAGCAACAAACAAACTGATGGAGGAACCCTGCAAACATTGAATCATGATCCAAAATGGTGACAATTCATGCTGATCGACCTGTTGAGTTCCTCCATAATATGGTCAGAGAGAGAATGTCTTGCGTTAAGTAACTCAGTTTCCACCATCCACAAAGCACAAATGAAGAGCCTGCTCTTTTTCCTGGTTAAGTAAAACCCCAACAACATTCAAGTATCCACCAGGATAAGCCAATTACTTGTCTTGTAACTCACCCACAATGCTTGAAAATTCATGCCCTTAAAGATGATTTCAACAAGCATCATTTACAAAATATATTGCACTTGTGTAATGCCCTGGTTAAGATTTTTACTGCTATGCAGTAGGTATTTCAGTTTAGCAGTTCCGTAAGAGCAGTCAGTTCTGCTTTTAGCATGTTTGGGTGTGAGCTGAAGATAAAGGTCTATGTTGTTCAACTTAGGAATGTTGTATCAGCCAATCAGGATGATTCAGTTGGGAGAAAAGTTCCAGAGAACGCTGGGAAGAACTGTTTTAGTGAAGGACTCTAGGGCGGTTCGAGGTCTTTTTGGTGGGAGCTGGAAAAAGACAGGAGGGAAGATGGCTGAGGATGCAATCCCTGCTTTGTGCTTTGTGCAAATGAATGGCTTTAAAGAGGAAGGACCAATACTCCAGTGGGGGAGCCTGTATGTTCAAGATGGATTTCGAGCGACATTGAGAAGGTGATGCATGCTTTCACGCAGACTGTGGGTCCTGCAGGTGAGTTAAAGACAACTTCAAGATGAGCTGCACATTTGGACTGGTTTAACTGTAATAGGCCATTTTTATTTTTTTCCCCTACTAACTGTTCAATAAAGCTGAAATTTGTGAATATACTTCCTTTATAATTGTATGTGGTATGTTATTTCTTGCTGGAGGCTAATTGCATGGGGACCAATAAAGCTGAAATTTGTGAATATACTTTCTTTATAATTGTATGCGGTGTGCGGCATGTTATTTCTTGCTGAAGGCTAATTGCATAGGGACAGTACTTATACAGTATTTGCACAGATCAGGGTTCGAGTGGTTGAAACATCCTAATTTCCCAAGTCATACCGACCTTAGTAGTACGGAGCTTAAGAAAGGTGGTTTTCTCCCACTGAGTCCAGTGGTTCTTAGTGAGGGGCTAATGAGCTGTGTCTCTAGAGATACCCTTTGACTTGGAAATGTATTGCATTTACATCTTTGCCATTGAATATGTTAGATCAAAATTCTGGAACTCCCTATCCAACACAACTCAGGAAATACTTTACCAGAAGAACTGCAATGATGCAAAAGCTTTCTCATAAACAATTACAATTGGACAATCACAGTTTACCTTGCAGGCAATGCCCACATCCAGGTATTCCCTTGTGTTTGCTGTCCTTGTCCTCGCAGAATAGTGAAGATATTCGTACAAGAGGTTGAAGAAGATTCTTGATAATTTGTTACAGTAGTGGAAGCACAGTGACACAGGTACTGGATGGGTTAATATCGTGTGGGCTACTTCTACTGGGTGGTGTTGTGGTTTGGATTTGCACTTATCTAAAGAGAAGAGTAATGTATCAAACTCCAGTATAGTGCAATAAAAGGTTAAGCAAGACATCTGCTAACAGTGTGAAATATTTTAAGCATCCTGAAAATAATATATAAAATCTTCTACAACAAGGCTGAGTCCAGCCACATCCCACTGAATCAGACTCACTGAATATCACTGGCATATGTAATGAAATTTGTTGATTTGTGGCTGCAGTACATCGCACTACATAATAA
The DNA here is from genome assembly GCF_963921235.1 of Mobula hypostoma. Lineage (NCBI taxonomy): Eukaryota > Metazoa > Chordata > Chondrichthyes > Myliobatiformes > Myliobatidae > Mobula > Mobula hypostoma. The sequence goes on along the minus strand of NC_086118.1, from coordinate 19,023,516 downwards.
TTTTTTAAAACTATAAATTGCAATGAGAAATATACATATAAAATTAAGTAGTTCAATACTTCAAGTGAGACCTCACCAATGTTTTATAAACCCTGGAAAAAAATGAAGACCATATTAACAGACAGAAAGATGAGCACGTACACTAAAAACAGAATACTGCAGTGCTACATTTATTCTATCCTGACTTATGGAAGTGAATGCTGGACAATTTCCCCAGCAATGGAAAAGAGACTAGAAGCAGCTGAATTATGGTTCTACAGGAGAATGTTAAAAATATCATGGACAACACACACATCAAATGAAGAAGTTCTCAGAAGAGCCCAAGCAGTTCGATCACCCATACCAACAATAAGAGAAAGACAACTCAGATTCTTCAGACACATCATGCGGAAGGATGAATTAGAAAAACTCATACTCTCTGGAAAGATTGAGGGGAGCAAACCTAGAGGAAGACATCGGCTTATGTACAGCAATAGTGTAGCTAGGTGGCTACACATTGAGGAAATGGAAGTCATCCAAAAAAAGAAGGATAGATCTATATGGAAAACCATGGTCACCAAAGTCTGCATCAGATATAGTACCTAGACAGACAGAGAGTTCAAAACGGGAGCAAAGAAAAAAGTGAGGAGTATCTATGGGTTCATTGTCCATTCAGAAATCTAATGGCAGAGAGGAAAAAGCTATTTCTGAAATGCTGAGTGTATGCCTTCGGGCTCCTATAACTCCTCCTTGATGGTAGCAGTGAGAAGAGAGCATGTCCTCGGTGATTGTGGTCTTTAATAATGGATGCTGCCTTTTTGAGGCATTGCCTTTTGAAGGTGCTCTTGATGCTGAGGAGGCTAGTGCCCATGATCGAGTTGGTTGAGTTTACAACTTTCTGCATCTTTTTTTGATCCTGTGCAATGTTTTCCCCATGCCAGATAGTAATGCAACCAATTAGAATGCTCTCCACTGTTCATTTGTAGAAATCTGTGGGAGTCTTTGGCGACATACAACATTTCCTCAAACTCCTAATGAAATATAGCCACTGTCGTGCCTTCTTTGTAATTGCATCAATATGTTGGGCCTGGATAGATATAAGATCATAAGATATAGGAGAAGAATTAGACAATTTGACTGATTGAGTCTGCTCCACCATTTCATCATGGCTGATCCATTACTCCTCTCAGCCCCAGTCTCCTGCCTTCTCCCCGTATCCCTTCTTGCCTGCACCAATCAAGAATCTATCAACCTTTTCCTTAAATATTCATAAAGATATAGCCTCCCCAGCTGCCTGAGGCAACAAATTCCAAAGATTCATCACTATTTGGCTAAAGGGATTCCTCCTCATCACTGTTCTCAATTCTGAGGCTGTGTCCTCCAGTCTTAGACTCTTCCACCAGAGCAATCATCCTTTCCACATCCACTCTATCAAGGCCTTCCACCATTCGATAGGTTTCAATTAGGCCACCCCTCATTCTTCTGAATTCCAGTGAATAAAGGCTTGGGGCCAAACAACGCTCTTAATATAACAAGTCATTCAATCCTGGAATCATTTTTGTGAACCTCTTTTGAGCCCTCTGCAGTTTCAGCACATCCTTTCTGAGATAAGAGACCACAAACTGCACACAATACTCCAAGTGAGACCTCACCAATGTTTTATAACTCCTCAAAATTATATCTTTGCTTTTATATTCTAGTCCTCTTGAAATGAATGCTAACATCACATTTGCCTTCCTCACCACTGACTCAACCTGCAAATTAATCTTTAGAGAACCCTGCACAAGGATTCCCAAGTCCCTTTGTGCCTTGGATTTTTGTCTTTTTCCCCTTTTTGAAAATAGTCTACCCTTTTATTTCTTCTACCAAAGTACATTACTGTATATTTTTGACATTATATTCCATCTGCCACTTCTTTGGCCATTCTCCCATACCGTCTAACTACTTCTGTTCCTTAAAACCACCTACCCCTCTACCCACCTTTGTATCATCTGCAAACTTTGCAACAAAGTGATCAATTTCTTCATCAAAGTCATTGACATATAATGCAAAAAGAAGTGGTCCAAACACAGACCATTGTGGAGCACCACTAGTCACTGGCAGCCAACCAGAAAAGGCTCCCTTTATTTCCACTCTTTGTCTCCTGCCAATCAGCCACTAATTTATCAATGCTAGTATTTTTCCTGTAATATCTTGGGCTCTTAACTTGTTAAGCAGCTTCATGTGTGGCACTTTGGAAAAGGCCTTCTGAAATTCTAGGTACACAACATCAACTGATTCTCCTTTGGCTATCCTGCTTGTTATTTCTTCAAAGAATTCCAACAGATTTGTCAGGCGAGATTTTCCCTTCAGAAAACTATGCCAACTATGGCCTATTTTATAATGTTCCTCCAAGTGCCCTGAAACCACATCCTTAACAATCAATTACAGCATTTTCCCAACCACTGAGGTCAGACTAACTGGCCTATACTTTACTTTCTTCTGCCTCTCTCCTTTCTTGGAGTGACATTTGCAATTTTCCAGTCTTCCAGAAGCATCTCATAATTTACTGATTCTTGAAAGATCATACTGATGCTTCCACAATCTCTTCAGCCACCTCTTTCAGATCACCATTGCAACATCATCTGCTCCTGGTGATTCATCTACTTTCAGACCTTGCAGTTTCCCAAGAACTTTCTCCCTAGTAATGCAACTTCACACACTTCTGACCCTTTATACTCTGGAACTTCCACCATACTGCTAGTGTCTTCCACAGTGAACAATGATGCAAATACTTATGAGTTCCTTGTCCCTTATTACTATCTCTCCAGCATTGTTTTCCAGTGGTCCAATATCCACTCTCAACTCTCTTTTGCACTTTATGTATCTGAAGAAATCTTTGGTATCCTCTTTAATATTTTTGTCTAGGTCACTTTCATATTCCACCTTTTCCTTCTTAATTGTCTTTTTAATTAACTTTTTAATTGTCATTTGTTAGTTTTGAAAAGCTTCACAATACTCTAACCTCCCACTAATCTTTGATCTATTATATGCCCTCTCTTTGGCTTTATGTTGGCTTTGACTTCTCCTGTTAGCCACAGTTGTGTTATCTTGCCTTTAGAATACATCTTCCTTTGTGGGATGTATATATGCTGTGCCTTCTGAATTGTTTCCAGAAAAATTTCAGCTACTGCTGCTCTGCCATCATCCCTGCCAGTGTTCTTTTCCAATCAATATTGGCCTGCTCCTCTCTCACGTCTCCGTAATTCCCTTTACTCCACTGTAATATTGATATGTCCAACTTTAGCTTCTCCTTCTCATATTTCAGGGTGAATTTGATCATATTATGATCACTTTACCTTAAGGGTTCTTCTACCTTAAATTTTCTTATCAATTCTGGTCATTGCACAACACCCAATCGAGAATAGTTGGTCCCCCTAGTGGGCTCAACCATGAGCGGCTCTAAAAAGCCATCTTGTCACTTTAGAAACTCCTCCTCTTGAGATCCAGCACCAACTTGATTTTCCCAAGTCTTCCTGCAAATCTTCCCAAAGCAGGATGGCGGGAGGAGAAGATGGCAGCGTACCTGCGCGTGCGCAGCGCTCTGGTGAAAAATGATATCATATCTGTTAAATAGGGGCCGTGGACAATTCTGATTTGATGGAGAATGGAAGTGAAAGCACAGAGGAACATCTGGAGAAATTTCTGAAACACCCGTTCGCTGCTGTCGTTACTGTGTAGTCGGAAACCTTTCGGAGGGTAGGCCTCAAAATCCCCAGCCTTGCCTGCTTTTGGCGACTGAGAGGGAGCTCGAATCATTCGGACAGAGATGGCGCTCAGTACTCGGTGTTGGAGAGCTGATCAGAGCTCGAAGTTTTCGGATGACTCAGTGTCGGATTGTGGTCGGCATGGCAGGGAGAGTTTTTCTTCCTTCTCCCGTCTGCGTGAGATGTGGGACATTTGAGAAACTTTGAACTTTACTGTGCTTATGGACTTCTTCATCAAGTTATGGTATTGTTGCACTGTTTGTAACTATATGTTATAATTATATGGTTGTCAGTTTTTTCAGTCTTGGTCTGTCCTGCGTTTTGTGATATCACACCAGAGGAAATAATGTATCATTTCTTAATGCATGCATTACTAAATGACAATAAAAGAGGACTACGTGTCTTCATAATCTAATCTAATCATATTGAAATCCCCTATGACTGTTGTAACATCGCTCTTTTGTTATGCCTTTTCTATCTCCCATTGTAATTTGTAGACCGCATCCTTACTATTGTTTGGGGCCCGTATGTAACTCCCGTCATGGTCTCTTTACCCTTGCAGTTCCTTAGCTCTACCCACAATGATTCAGCACCTTCCAACTCTATGTCACCTCTTTCTAATGATATTATTTTATTTATACCAGCAGAACCACACCAACCCCTCTGCCTACCTGCCTGTTCTTTTGATACAATGTATTCTTAGACGTTAAGCTCTCTGTTATAGTCTTCTTTCAACCATGATTCAGTGATGCCCACATCATACATGCCAATCTATAACTGTTCTATAAGTTCATCTACTGTATTCCATATAATGCGCGCATTCAGATATACCAACTTCAGTCCTGCGTTCAACCTTTTTGATTTTGTCTGCTTTTACATTGCAACTCATCCTGTTGACTGCAATTTTTCCCTGTCATCAGCTTCTCCTTGCTAGGAGTCTCATTACAGATTGCCTTTGTTTGTAAACTAACTACCTCATCCTCAGCACTATTACTCTGGTTCCCATCTCATTGCAAGATTAGGTTATCTTCAAAGATATTGACACCCAGGATCTTGAAACCGTTCACCCTTTCTGCAGATAATTTCTTGATGAGGACTAGTATGTGCTCCCTCGACTTCCCCTCCTGAAGTCCACAATAAATCCTGATGAAGGGTCTTGGCCCGAAACGTCGACTGTACCTCTTCCCAGAGATGCTGCCTGGCCTGCTGCGTTCGCCAGCAACTTTGATGTGTGTTGCTTGAATTTCCAGCATCTACAGAATTCCTCGCGTTTGCGTTCCACAATCAATTCCTTGGTTTTACTGATATTGGGTGCAAGGTTGTTGTTGCAACCCCACTCAACTAGCTGATCTATCATGCTCTAATACCTTCTCGTCACCATCTGAAATTCTACCAGCGATAGTTGTGTCTTCAGCAAGTTTATAGATGCAGTTTGAGCTGTGCCTAAGCACACAGTTATAAGTGTTGAAAAGAGTAGAGCAGTGGGCTAAGTACACATCCTTTCGGTACACTAGTGTTGGTTGTCAGTGAGGAGGAGATGTCACTTTCGATCCCAATTGATTGTGATCTCCCAATGAGGAAATCAAAGATCCATTTGCAGAGGGAGGTTCAGAGGCCAGGTTTTGGAGCTTGTTGATTAGAACTGAGGGTATGATTATGCTGAATGCTTAGCTGTGATCAATAAGCAACAGCCTTATGTAGGTAATGCTATTGTCTAGGTGATCCAAGGCCAAGTGGAGAGCCAGTGAGGTTGCATCCACTATAGACTTATTGCGGCAATAAGCAAATTCCAATGGGTCCAGGTCCTTGCTTGGGCAGGAATTGATTCAGGCCATGACCAGACTCTCAACGTGTTTCATCATAGTAAATGTGAGTGTAACTGGATGGTAATCATTGAGGCAACTCACCCTGCTCTTCTTGGGCACTGGTGTGATTGTCGTCCTCTTGAAGCAGGCAGAAACCTCCAACTGTATCAATGAGAAATTGAAGTTGTCCTTGAAAACTCCCACCGGTGGGGTGGCACAGGTTTTCAATGCCCTAACAGATACAGCATCAGGGCCAGACCCCACGCAGGGGTTCACCCTCCTCAAAGATGTTCTGACGTTGGCCTCCAGGACAGAGCACACAGGGTCACCAGATACTGAAGGGATTTGCATAGGTGTAGCTTTATTCTCCCTTTCAAAGCATGCATAAAAGGTGTTGAACTCATCTGGAAGTGAAGTACTATATAGACAATCACGAAATTAGGTTTTGTTTTGTAGGAAGTAATAGCCTACAAACCCTGCCAGAGCTGATGTGTGCCTGATTCCATCTGTAACTTCAATTGGAATTATTTCCTGTCTTTAGAATAGCCTTCCATTGGCTGTACCTGTATTTCTTGCATAATTCTGGATAACCAGTCATGAATGGAACAGATCTAGCCTTCAGCAGACTACGAATCTCCTGGTTCATCCATGGCTTTTGGTTTTGTTATGTCTGGCATTTTCTTGAAGGCACACATCCATGCATTCAGGTCTTGATGAAGTCGGTGACAACTGTGGGACATTAATTCAGATTCGAAGATGAGTCCCTGAATATTGTCCAGTCCACCAAATCAAAGCAGTCCTGTAAGCGCTCCTCCGCCTCCCTTGACCATACCATCTCGGTGCTCACCATTGGCTGTGTGGTCCTTAGTTGCTCCCTGTATGCCAGGAATAGAAGCACAGTCAGGTGATTGGACTTTCCAAAGTGGAGACATGGGATGGCACGTCTACACTTTTGATGGTGGTATAACAGTGGTTAAATATGTTGGCTCCTTTGGTTCCTCAGGTGATATGTTGGTGGTACCTGTTCAGAGACTTCTTCAGACTGGACTGGTTCCCCGCAATGACAGGGGCATTTCAATATTACTTACCAGTGTGAAACAGCTGCATCAACATCCTGGGGGTCGTCACTGATCTAATTTCTAGCAGATCAGCCATGTAATGTTGGAGCTGGCTTGGGACTATGTATTGATCAGTAAATTATTTTATATCATGTGACTTGGTGAAGCATTTCCCTCATCAACAAAACACGAGCACTGGCATATGATAGGCTACTCTTCACTTGGCAAGGTCACAGTACAACTCAGCAATCTTAACACCATCCTGGAAAAACTGCCCGTCACACCCTTCCAACAGGTTTAGCACTAGTCTGAGAAAGAAAGAACGCTCTGGCTCATAGCTTGTGGAAAATGTTTAGAATATCAGCAAGCAAGCAAGTTCATTTGTAGAGCACTTTTCACACATCAAGTTTCAGACGATATATAAGAGAATAAAATCACACAAACAATAGATATAATAAATAGAAGTTACAGTGCAGGAGATTCTAATTAAAAACTACAGCAAAATAAAAGTTTTAAGCCTCACTTTAAAGGACTTTAAAGTTGGGGCAGACTTCAGATCCTCTGGAAGGTTAATCCAGATATGTGGAGCATGGTAACTGAAAGCTGCTTCACCGTGTTTAGTTTTGACTCTGGGGATGGTAAACAGATCTGTCTCAGATGACCTGAGAGTTCATAATGCAGCGAGAGATTGGAGATGTACTTTGGCCCTAGATGAATCTGTGCTTTATAAACCAGTAGCAGTATTTTAAAGTCAGTCCTCTGATGGACAGGAAGCCATTGTAGCGATCTGAGAACTGGAGTGATATGTGCTACTTTTTGGTCTTAGTGAGGACTCCAGCAACAGCGTTCTGAATGAGCTGCTGCTGTCTGAGAGAATTTTTACAGGGACCTATGAAAATGCCATTACAGTAGTTAAGTCCACTAAAAATAAATGCATAGAAGAATTTTTATAGATCTTGCTGAGACATAAGCCCTATAAATCTTGCTATATTTTTAAGACGGTAGTAGGCTGACTTGTAATTGTCTTAATGTGGCAGATAAAATTTAGGAGTATTTATTACTCACAATTGTGATGCATTTGTGTGCTGCGATACTTTGTGACATCAGGCTCTCTGGCAAAGGGAACACCAGTATCAATCTGTATAAGAAAATGAAAGGATATTCTCAACAATATTTCATACCAACAACTTTTAAAAGATGAGAAGGTTGGTCTATCATTAGCAGTTAAGGGAATTAAATACATATATTTTGGAAACGCAAACACGAGGAAATCTGCAGATGCTGGAAATTCAAGCAACGCACATCGAAGTTGCTGGTGAACGCAGCAGGCCAGGCAGCATCTCTAGGAAGAGGTACAGTCGACGTTTCAGGCCAAGACCCTTCGACTGTACCTCTTCCTAGAGATGCTGCCTGGCCTGCTGCGTTCACCAGCAACTTTGATGTGTGTTGCATATATATTTTGGATCTGGAGTTTTAACAAATGAGTGATGATGCTATTGAGTCAAATGAGAACCTGAAGGGACAAGACTGAATGACACTGAGATGCCGCCACTCGTGGAAGAATCTCAAATGGAGGGAGACAGTACAGATTAAGGGATGGTCATTTAAATCAAATAATGATGAATTTCTGGAATTTTCTACCCCGGGATATTGTAGAGGACACATCATTGAGGATATTTAAAGAGGACATTGATACAATTTTGAAATATTGGGGAAGTAAAGGGCAATGGGGAACTGACAGAGAAGAGGAGATGAAACCTGGGGTACTACAGCCATGATCATGCTGAATAGAAGGGAGGGTTCAAAGGTCTGAGTTCTGCTTCTATCTTCTCTATGTTCTTATTTTCTTTATTATGCAAGGACCAGGGCTACAAGTCAATGGAAATATCACTATCTGCAATTTCCCATCTCGTCTCATATCATAGAGCACTAGAAATATTCTACAATTTTTTTTATCATCAATTGATTAAAATCTTGGAACTCTTCACCTTACAGCATTGTGGAGACACCCACCACAGAAAGTCTACAGAAGTTCATGAAGGCAGCTCATTAGCACTTTCTAAAGAAAATTTGGTCTGGGTAATTCCACACATATAATGTGAATAAGTAAGATAAATACACCATGGCAAGGATTTTCTTCTGATCCATGGGCTTCACGCAAATTTCACTAATATTGCTCTGTGAAAGTAAGTCCAGGCGTTCTGTGTCCATATGGAAGTAATTCATACAGAATTATTAAACCTGGGAAAATTTCTGGAGTATTACTCACAAAACTGAATATTATAATGCATTTTTGTGCCATTACACTGAATGTCATCAGGATTCCTGACAACTCAGGAACATCAGAATCAATCATCATTATGTCCTATTCTAATATCTACAACACATGCCCTTCAGGCATTCAGGATGATTTGCCAAAGAATGATCAAAGCTAGATAGCTTTCTCTTCTTCTCATTTTGGAGTGATTAAACCAATTGTGTGCTCCCTATGACAAAACTGACTGACATCAGTTAACTCAATGACGTGCAGAGATTAAATCTGAGGGTTCTTTTGTCTGTGTGTTCCCAGTGTCATTGCTCAGAGAGACATCAAAATCCAGTTTTGTTTAACTGTGGGTTAAATTAATTCCAGTCAGGTTCATTGAAATCACCCCGAGAAGAACAATATTTCTTTTATTGCTCTTCATCCACATGACTGAACAAAGTCATCAATAATCACTAAAATATTTACACTTAGTGGTCACTTTATTAGGTACTGATGTACATGCTAATGCAAATATCTAATCAGCCATTCATGTGTCAGCAACTCAATGCATAAATGCATGCAGACATGGTCAAGAGGTTCAGTTGTTGCTCAGACCAAGTACCAGAATCAGGAAGCAATATGATCTTAGTAACTTTGACTGTGGAATGATTGTTGGTGGCATATAGGGTGTTTTGGATATCTCCGAGACTGTTGATCTCCTGGGACCACGACAGTCTCTGAAGTTTACTCAGAATGGTGTGGAAAGCAACAAAAACCATCCAGTGAGTGGTAGTTCGGTGGTCAAAAGTGCCTTGTTAGTGAGAGAGGTCAGAGGAGAATGACCAGACTGGTTCAAGCTGACTGGAAGGTGACAGTAACTCAAATGTGTTATGACAGTGGCGTGCAGAAGGACATCTCCGAACACACAACACGTGGAAGCTTGAAGTGGATGGGGTACAGCAGCAGAAGACCAGGAACGTATATTCTGTGGTCACTGAGTGTATGAGGAAATAATATTTGCATATTGAGCAAAGGGTGGTAACAATACTTGATACATATTGGATAAAAAAACGCAGAAAGAGAAAATGATCTTAATATATCGAGCAGTCTGGTCTAGCTATAAGCTAACTAGTTTAGCTCTGCCATTGCTCAATACCTATACCTTAGGTAACTATCATAAACTCAACTTCGGGAAATAGTAAAATATAACCAGGCGTTTGTCACTTTGCGTGAAGTTAATAAACGTTTCTAAATGGATATGTTCCAATTCAGTTCAAAATTGTAGTGATTCAGCTCTGTAGGGCTCCCCCGAAAATAAAAGGTGTGTTTAACCCTGAGCGTGGCGGTTAGGTGTTTGGCTGATTTCGTGTCGGTTATTCATTTAGCCGTCAGCCCGAAAATACAATGCAACAAATGAGGAAAGGAGAGAGGGGGCAAGAAAAGCAAAGGGCAATGATGAAAAAATGCAGATGCTGACCAGAAAATAAAAGGGGAAGTTCCAACTGCCGAGAGAAAATGCCAGAAAAAGAGATCAAATAATAATAGAAAAAAATAACGAGGGAGCGGGATATGGGTCGTCAGCTGCTAAAAACTAACAAACTCCAAACGGCGACACATCATACTTAGCCATTGGAAAATCAGACGGAGTTCTGACTGGGAAAGTAGTCAGAATCTCTTGTCATTTCGACAGCGGGCAATGCTTGTGAGAATTCAGTGAGCGAGTGGGGGTAACATTTTGACCTCCCACAAACTGCAGCCTGGATCAGTTCCTCGACAGGAATGACCAAAATGCAAAACAATTCTGTAAGCGAAAGTATGAAAATTGAAAACAAAGATGATGATATGTCCAATTATTTCTCAGGAGAGAGGGAACATTGTGGAAGCAATTGGGAATAAAAAGGAAGAGTGTAAGGTCTAGGTTTATCCTGAAACGAGATCACTTTGATTTAAGCATATCCATATAGTATATATTCCTCATATATTAACAGCACAAAGTTTTTCATAAGGTTCTATATTATTTTTCGTCTTGCAAACACAATTTGAATGGTTTCTACACCATTTAGACCATCGATTCAGCATTTTATTGCTTTTATGCAATTCCTATATCCAGGCAGGAAGAGAGAAGTGCGTAACTTTGTTAGTAGCCTGGCAACGGGCTACAGTGATCTTAAAACTGAGAGATGATACAGCATGAAATGTGACATAAGCACTTCCTCACTTTGCAATAGGTTGGGTTAATAAGATATCCCAATAAGAATCAGACTTTATAAGAAACCGGCGGTATGTCCCCATTTATGTATTTTAAGTTCTTTTTTCCTCGCTGTACATTTGAGTAAATCAGAAATTAACTACTCATATGTTCAAATGTAGGAGGAACAGAAATAAGGAGAGAGTTATTGACTTTAGTTATTCATGTGCTCACAGAATGTTGTGATTTTTGTCCATACACAATTTACAGTTGAAGCTTCCTTGAATCCTCCGGAGTCAGACGATGAAGAAGAGGTTGCAGTCACAGTACTGTATCATCTTCCAGCAGCGTAACCTTTCCATCAAAAACGGCAAATATTATTGCATTAAAAGTAATTTTTCTGTGTCCAGTGCACATACAGTGCTTATAATGGACCCACCCACTAATATTAATATATTGCAATATATACAATGCTAATTCGATAGGCAGCTGTCCTGTGACCGTGTTCCATCTATCACGGCCCTGATTTGTTTCAACTTCCGCTTATCTATATCATGTTTGAAGTAGATTGTATGAAATGGCATTCATTTCTATGTTGTCCAGCTGGTGCTGAAATGAAATCTCTTCGGTTCACAGGGCTTTGATGACTTACTAAGGAAGACAAGCGCCGGAGCAGGGCATTGTCAGGGTTATTATCTGTAACTGAAACGTATTGAAAAAGACAAAAATAATTTTTAAAAGAATCAGAGGCAGCAGTGAAACTCGGTACCCACGAGATGTCTCCATTTAAAGGACAAGACCGATGATTCACTTTTAAATACATGAACTGGTTAATGTTTGAAGAACAGAAAGATGTCTGATCTGTGGTGGTCTGCCCATGGGTGACGAGGATGTGTCTGGCGCCTTTGTTTCCCTGTGTACATTTCACTCAATCTCTAGTAATGCCCATGCCGGCCGCGGTACTTCCATGGAGGGAATGGGTCACTCGGTGTGAACAGTTTTTAAAAAGAACACAGCCGGCGCCACCGAGTCTTCAGAAACGAGGAAAGCAAATGATTTTTTAAAAACTGAGATTTCGCTAGTAACTTTGATCTTCTTCAGTTGCTCAGCAACAACAACGCCTAGCTACATCTTTTCGATTTGAAATCTTCCCACTTCCTCCTGATCTTTAAACATGTCAGCGCATTAAAATGAAGGGAGAGTGCGGGGCGGCGTCCGTTGAACAAGAGGGCGTCATTGTCAAGTACCTTTTGTTCAGCCTGTTGGTTTTATTGTTACTCAGAGTTCCGTACCGACACTAAATGTGCCTTTCTAATCCACTTCCAAAATACTCATTTTTAAAGACTTCCGTTTGTTAAATCGCACTGGATTTGAACCGATTCCCTAGCCAATTCTTCGCTTAATAAATCCGAGTGGCAGAGCAATGCGTGCATTAAACTAAATCAGACCTTTTATTATGGGTCATCTCCCCCGCCTCCTACACTGACATTAAACCAGTCGAAGGTATCACTCCGAAAAAAACTGAATAAATTATTTACAAGCGAAATGATACCACTCTCGAGACTCCACTGTAAGTCTCTAACTCTCCTTGGTAGGTTAGTGGCAGAAGATAATGCTCTTCTCAAGAGTTTACTTGAAGCAGTCCATTTCAGACTCCTAATTCCTTGCACTGTAATGGATTCTCCTCCAAATCGGGAGAAGTAACCCTTCAGTGGGAACTCCTGACGTGATATTATGGTGTGCTGGACTGGTCACTTTCGTGATTTAGTCACAAACTAAGGGAATTCTGCGTCTTAAAATATGGGCTTGACATATAGTTTAAAACACACGCCTACACACAGATTACACAGGGGTTTGGATACGCGCCGCATTGACCCCTGAGTAGACGCGAAGCCGATGAATTCCAGCTTCTGTATTTGAGGAGTATTCCATTAACTTTAACGCGCATTGAACGCCTGGCGCGGCGGAGATGCGCGCAATATAAATGCACGACTTCACTTAGAGTGAAATCTAATCGGGTGCAAAAATCTTTATCTCCGTTGATCCGACGGGAAAAGTAAGTGCAATTGCAACAGGTGGAAACTAAACAAGGTAGCAGTGACGTTATTGGTGCACACGCTTACAATTGGCGATAATGGCTAGGAATAAAATCCATGGGTGTGTAGTTAGTAACAAAAGATTGAAAATTATCGGTTCAGTTTGTTCAGCTCACATTTCCAAAATCTCCCTTACTGTGGCCTTGAGTTATCATAAATACAATATAAGCACTGCGGTAGAGAAATGCGCATACTTGACATTTTTTATTGCAAAATGACTGAAGTTGATTTTATAAGTATTTGCCAACTGTTACAGTGCAACTCTTCCCGCGGAAAATCTAGTAATGGTTTAATATTTCAATCCTACACATTAAACTACTGAGAAAATAAATCATATGGGGCCTTACCAGCTTCCAAGCGAGCAATCCCATTGATGAAAAACAGAAAATGCTGTAAACTTCCACCGGAGAGAAGCATCTGTGAAAGGGGGACAGAGTTCATCTTTCTGTCATAAACGAGTCTTCGAGGCGAAATGTCAACTCTTTTTCTCCTTCCACAAATCTGCTTCAACTACCGAGTGTTTGCAGCATTTTCTGTTTTTATTTCAGATTTCCGACATCTGCAGTGTTTTTTTATATCTTCACTGGAGCAAAGACACCAGTCGCACCCCAGTTCCCCTATTCCCAATACCTCGAAAACGTGTCCTTTTTCAGTTTCCTCCTTGAGTTTGTTTTGCCATTACCTCATGCAAATCTGCGCGTCTTTGGAATGGGAGAGTAAACCGGAACAGCGCGGGGGAAATCCTAGTAGTTACGAGATATATGGACTGCCGCTATGGTACCCGATTTTTGGGATAAGTACTCATGACATTTTTTCCCCCCGATGCCTGCTATCTTTACCGGCTTCTCTGTATTTACATTTTCCATTGATATTTTACCATGTTGCTAGAAATAGCGATCTCAACAATTCCTCCTCCTTCCCCTCCCCCCTCCCCGTTCTACCTTGTCGAAAATACGGTCACCATTTAGAATGCTTAGTAGCTAAGATATACACTCACTCGTCAAGTTGCAAGGAATAGAATTGCTCGCTCCAACAGCTGCAGGAGATGAGTGACTCCTTGCCAAACCTAACCGTGACTAGCTGCGAGCTAGTATTTGTCAACTGCTATCGCAGAGGCGATCGGCTGAAGAATTGGGTCCAATAAGCTTTTGCAGTGAGATGGCAAGAAGGTTCTGCGCGGTTTGATCCCCTTTGCCCACGAGTTACTTGGCTTATTTAATATACAAGGAAGAAAAAGGGACATGATTTGCAATATAAACGTTAACCAGAGTGTATCACTGGTTAATACGTGATCGCCACGTACCCTGCAATCTGATGTTTGCTTTCATTCTCCCAAAATTGCCAATGGGTTTTGAAAACGCTCTTTGAGCTTCACGCTAATGTGGATGTGTGCATTGGGAAATTTCTGAAACCCCCACTGCCCCAATTCTCAAGTAGAGTTCGCTCACCCATCTCCTCAGGTTGATAACGAATCCACTTTCTCAGACTTATGGCGAGAAGCCAAAATTCAAGCCCATGAATGAAGTTGATAGACCGCTTTAATTATTTGCTTCAGTTTCTAATAGTTCAACATCAATTCCAAATCCCTGTAATAAAGTTTTGCTTTGGGGATTGGATACTGTCAGATGAGAACGTGGCCTCTTTACAAAGTGTTCCATTAGCCCCGACCAGTTCCTCACCAGACAGAGACTTCATTAGATAAGAGCTTGATCGACCAAGGATCGACTTAAGCTTGTTTAGTTATTGATTAGATGCAAACAGGCGCTTAAACTCAACGCCAGCTCCAGAAGTACCCATTCTGAATAACCGGCTGTGCCAGCCTCCACATATATCTCCACATGTGGCAGATATACTGGGGGGACGGCATCCCAGATGCGTTCAGCAGTTGTTTTTTTTTCCTCTCTCTCTCGCTCCCTGAATCTTCCCCTCTGTTTTTGGAAATGATCTCTAAGTAGAAGGCAGGGTCTGATGCAGTGACGTTGGTTGATTGGGGGGAGTAGTGCGTGGGTTGGACTGCTGGGGTGGTGGTGGTGGAGGAGGCGGAGTGGGATCGGCGCTCAGCTTCACTCACTCTCTCTCTCTCTCTCTCTCTCTCGTTTTCTCATCTCGGTGCCAACGTGAGTACCATCAGGAGCGACCGGAGCGAACCGCGCACCGCGGTAAGTGTTGGCATTTTTATTTAATTACAGGAGTATTCGCCGCTGCACTTAATACCAATTCGCGGCAGATCCCAGCGCAGCCCAGTACTCGCTCAGCCAGCGGGGATGTAAATCAAATAAACGGGTTCCCGTCTCCCCTCTTTAAATGATCCGGAGCAGTTGTTGCCGTTCTGTTTGCTGGTCCTCGTCTCAGAGAAACGGTATTTTGCTAGTATGTAATGCATGCTCTCCTGCGAGGCTTGGGTGCGCCGCGCCGTTTTTGTGATATTTAGTATGTAGATAGCGATCTCTCTCCATCAGACACTGCTGTATCAGGCATAAAAAAATCTTATTGCTGCCCCCCTTCTGAACCCCTCCCACTCCCCGCCACCCCTAACCCACAGCCTTGCTCCTATATATCAATAATACCAACCCGGGGTAGTGGAAACAGATCATATCTCTCCCAAGATCTGATGTTCTGAGAGAGACAGAAAAAAATGCTCTCGAAAACTTCCACATCTCGGTGGAACCTAAGGAATTTTCGACCGCGGTCGGGTACTGGGATTTAGTACAAGCCCATCCTGATTCTCTTTATTAAAAATAAGACTTTTTTTTTTGTTTTCTTCTCCTCCGTGGGTAGAGATTACCCAGTTTGCCGCAGTGGAGAGCGCTCCTGTTTGATTTATACTGTGTATATCTATTAAAATAGATACCTCAAGCCGTTTGTTTCCTCGGCGGATTGAAAGAGATGCTTCTGGCGAGCTCATGGGTCACGAGCATGTGGGAGCTGATCGTTAGCGGCGGGATCGGGAAGCAGGGCAGGAGGAGCTAGTTTGTGCTCGGGGAGAGATCGCTGGAGAGAGGACCGCGAAGACAGCAGCAAGGCGATGCAGCACCTGCTTCTCTTCCTCGTCTACATGGACCCACTGAACTTGCTGCTCTGCACAGGGAGGACCCGCAACAACAGGACGCTGGCCTCTCCCCGGCGTCAAGGGGGCTACACTTCCAAGGTGCAACAGATCAACACCACCGTGGTGGTGCCGGTTCTCCAGATCAACAGGATGAAGCCTTTGGTACTGCAGCACTCCGAGAAATGCCGGGGTCATTACGACGTGGCGGGTCAGTGGGACCCCGATTTCGAATGCAACAGGACTTCCTACAATTACTGCTGCGGAACCTGCTACATGCGCTACTGCTGCCAAGACAAAAACTACCGCCTGGAGCAAAACAGCTGCAAAAACTACGTGACACCCAAAGTGGAAATCCAAGTCACCACCGACCCAGATCGGGACGAACTGGAGAACGTGTACGATCCCAGCAAGGACAAGACCAACAGCACGGTGTACATCAGCTGCGGGGTAGTCGCCTTTGTAATTATTGCTGGTGTTTTTGCCAAAGTTGCATACGATAAAGCGACCCGACCTCCTCGTGAAATGAACGTGTCTAGGTAAGATCACGCTTTTGGTTTTTGATTGAGAATATGTGTGTGTGTGTGTGTGTGTGTGTGTGTGTGTGTGTTGTGTCTTCCAAACGTCCACAAATTCCAGGTAGTTCTTCATTATAACTTCTTCGTCAAAGATTCTCAAAGGAACATCGCCATCATTATAAACTTATCACGGAGATGTGTTAATGTCATTAATATAGAGGAAAATAAAGCATAAAACTGACAAAGAATGCAAAAGGAATATGGGTGATGACCTCAGGAAAAGTCTGGAATATCATCTCTCAGCCTAGATATTGATATGGAATAACAAAAAGTACCTCAAGTGAGACAAAGTTTGAGAGACCTCTAGGAACGAATTTAGATTTTGGAGCGGTGGGTTACAGATAACAAGTTTTCTAACCCAAATTGAAGAGGCACAGCGCAAAAAATCAAAATTCTGCACTACAATCAAACAAGGTATCCACCAATTTATTTTAAAGTGCTGGGAGAAGAATTTTAAAAATTATTTGAAATATTGTTAAAAAGGTGACCAAGTGATTTTTTTCAATTCACTTGTCAACAGATCCAGTTTGAAATTGGTTTTGTAGTATATAGCCAGTAAATTGGATCTGTAGTATGTTACTGAGTATGGTAGAATATATTGACATTGGGATCTCGTTATATAAATGAAGCTTATTTAGAATAAACCTTAGATTAAAATTATCTCTGCCATTAAAAAGTGGTAAGGTCTGGAAATGGGCATTTGTAAAAGAATTGCAGCATAATGCTTAGTTCTATGTGAAAATTAAGTAACATTCAGAAAAAAAGGACAGACACTGTCTTGTGTTGACTCTTGGCATATTACCTAAATTATCAGCTGTTCAAGCAAATCTTATTGCTTAGAATCATGGGTGACGGTTAAAGCCCAAAACTAAAGGTAAAGTTTGGGATCATCAGCATCCACTTTCAAAGTGATAGATTTTTTTCTATATTTTTGTAATTTCTTCTCAGTTACAAAAGAGAATTATTCCTTTAGAAAGCAACATGAAACTGTGCAGGCAATAATATGTCTATTATTATTACTCCTGATGGAGATTTTCTATGTAAAATAACAATACATTTTTTGGTTTTCTATCTTTCAAATTATACAGTATCAGAGAACATCCTGTACATTGAACAGTGTGCAGTTATTGTGTAAAGGGACCTTTATTTCTTTTGCATTGCTTTTAATTTCATCTGCCCATTTTCTGATATAAAACTTACTGCACAAATATCTGCTTGTACTGTGGAGTTAATTCCACATTACCACATTGTCATTGATGATATCAGATGTGCACCTTTGTTAAATCTACTGAGCACATTGGGCAGAGATGTGTGCTTGCCTTTGGTATATTGAATCCCTACATGGACTGTGTACTACTCTAAGCTTATCTTGAGCCCTTTTACAAAGCTACAAGCAGTATAATGGACAATCTTATGGTTCAATATTTTCAATGCAGGAAATCAAAATCTGATACTCCTCTTCCCATTTAACCGACATCAAAATAACAGATACCTGCTCAATCAAGCACACTCAAAAACTATTTTTTTTTGCAAGGTGCTGGCAGAAGAATAACTTATGGCTGCTATGTGTAATGACACACTTCACAAGCTCTGGCTCAAAACTAAGAGTTGTTGTATAACTATTAATCACATCATCATTATCTCTGGGCTGATTGCCATTCTTCCATTTATTTTTCCAACATTCACAAACTTCACACATCAGCAGCTGAAGATGGAGAAAGTGTGAGAAGTCAAATGACACCAGCTGTAATAATCTTGTATTTTCATAATGAATGGAGTATGCTAGCAGAGATATGAAGCGGTAATTGCATCATAGAATTATGTTACAATTACAATGTGTTTGAGTTTTGCTCTCTGAGTTACGGTACGATTAAAGACTGTTGGTTTCATTGAGCAAGGCACAAAATTCTGAAGGAAATCAGCAAATCAAGGAGCATCTATGGAGAAGAATAAACAGTCAAAGCTTTGTGTAGAGACCCTTAAACTGGACACTTTCAACCCCTCTGTAGATTCTGCCCGACTTTGCTGAGTTCCTCCAGAATGTTGCTCAAGATTTCCAACATCTGCAGAATCTCTTGTATTCTTGCTTTCATTAATGCTTTATATCTTACTATCAGCCATTCCTTGATTTGCATGTAAGAAGACAACATCTTTGTACCAGTGGATTGTAAGTATTTTGCGTAACCAAAGTGTGGGGCAAAAATGAATTAAATGGATATTGCAGCAACCAACCATCTCACAAAACAGTAGGCATCGCCTCATGTTTTCAATGAATTCCTGCAAAGCGTATTCATATGTGTGTAAGGGCTTTATTTATTAAAGATGATATTTAAAAATAATATGTCAATTGATCAGTTCTAGGAATGTTGTCAATGGGAGCATTCACTCAATAATCTTTAAGCATGGATGCTAGATTTTTCAGTTAAGTTCAAAATATTTTCAATTAAAAGCCATACTTAATAAATTACTTCAAGAGCTTCTTATTTCTATGCATGTCTGGTAGATTTTCTGTAATGAGATAAGTGAGTATTTTTAAAATAAATTAGAAAAAAATGGTGTATGAGGTGTGACAGTCTTAAATTATGAAGTTCTATTTTATTGTATATAAAATTAATTTCTAAATTGAACCACTCATCCTTCTTCTGTATTATCTAAATGATAGATGCATAACATAACCAAGCATGCTGCCAGTGTAGGTACGGTGCCTAAGCCATTGGAAATCATACTGTGCAGTCAGTGCAGTATGCGGTAGTGTCCAGTACATTGGAAATCCATGTTTATTGACAGCATAGTATACAACATTCAATGCATGAATTGTCCTAATATACTCTTTAGTGCTCTGTACAATGCTATAAAAGATCAGAACATTTGGTAGGCTCTAGAATGCCATTGCAAAAGGACTCACATTTTTGATCTACTGTCAAGGCAATGCATGATTTCAGAAATTGTAGGAATCTTGATTTACTTTCAGTGTAACAAGTAACTCCTCAATGTTTGGAAAATTGATTCATACATAGAGAAGTATAAAGTGCCCAAAGAATCATTGCGAACTATTAGATTGATAAACAATATCCGAAGTACTAAGATTCATAGTACATAGTCAGGAAGCATTTGGTTTTCTGGTCCAAGGTCAAAATGGTCTACAAAACCTAAAGCATTGCAAATCCAGGCAAATTGTTGATATGGTGTACAATGCACAAAGCATGCAAATTACTAAAATAACTTCAAGTGAAGCTTTAATGAGCATTGTATACTGCCAGTGTGGTGTAAAATGGATGCATAAAATTCTAACAGTGTGAACTATTCTTACTGAATACAATATATAATGACAACTGCATTGGTTCACTGTCAGTGTAGTGCACATAGCTTCAATGATTAAGAAAATGTTTGTTCAGTTCGAGGCAGACAGCAGTCATAGAGCACAGAAATGGGCAATTTGATCCGCCATGATCATATCGATCTTTTTGTTTAACAACACGAATACTGTCACTAGCTCTGCTGGCACCCTGTTTGAGATACTGACCGCTTTCTGTATCATGAAACATATTCCTCAGATCCCCTTTAGAACTCCATTCTCTCAATAAGGCAATGCACTCTTCTTTTTGATGCTCTTATCATGAGAAGGAAAGATTCTCACTATCCCATCTATCTATGCCTCTCATAATCTTATACCTTTCTGTCCAGTCATCTGAGCCTTCTAAATTCCAGGGAAAACAATCCCAGTCTGTCCAATCTCTCCACATTGCTATCGTCCTCTGATTCAGGCAACGTTCTGCAAACCTTCTCTGCACTCTCTCCAGCACAACCACATTCGTTCTATTGTTTGGTGATTAGAAGTACACTCAAACCTTCATTTTTGGACTCAGAAGTGTTCATAACATCGCAACTGTTATACTCTACGCTCTGGTCTATGGCCGCACACATCCCTTATGCTTTCTTCACCACCCTATTGTTCTGTGTTACCATTTTTAGGAAATGGTGGGCTTGCATCTGGAGGTGTCTCTGTTCATTCTCATAGCTCGTTGCCCGAACATTTATTGCATTATTTCCTGCTAACAACTTTCCTCACCTCCAATACCTCCCATTTATATGTCATCTGCAGGTGCACTAAAATATTGGTGGGGAGTGGGGAGTGGTGCTCAGTAAATCAGGCAACATCTATAAAAAGAAATAGTTAACATTTCAGATCATTGCTGTGTAGCTACCAACTAACTAACCCTCAGAATATGTGTATTTCTATACACTTGTCAATTCTAATGCAAAGAATCATGCTGAACAAAATGCTTATGGCAGGCTTGACAAATAATTTTATATTTTTGATGTGGTAAAGACCTTTTAATATCAGTTGTATGATTGTATAATTATTGATTTTGGTAGATTCCGATGTGAAAATCTAATTTACAGAATAATGGCAAATTCAACAGATTAAAATGATGTTGAGAACGTTGATAAGCAGGGACTGAATGAAGCGCAGTAATAATTTAATGAGTAAAGGTCACTGAAATTATTAAAGATCCCTGTGGACTGGATTGTTAGTCTCAAAGTGGAATATGAGTTGAGGGAAGTAATCAGATAATTAAAATTAGAACAAATTGCCCAATACATAAATGTACAAACCAAATCAATAAATCTGCATGCTAATCAACTTTGGGTTTCCTGTCACCCCCACGCAGCATACTGTCCTTTGAGCTTCCAGCAAAGGAACCTGATCGAGCCTCTGCTCTGTGAAGTAGTACTGCTAAGTCATTCCAATGCCTGAAACGTCTACAAAATACACTCGCTATTCAGAGTTATCAACCCTTTAACCATCAATTAGCCAGGCCAATATTCTAGCACAAGTGACTGGCAGGTCACACTTAAGCATAGATACTTGGCACTAAAGAACTGGTGAAAAGATCAGTTTTATATGGTATGGAATAATTGTGGAAGACTGTAACTCAATTTATGGCGGGGAGGGAACGTCGACTCAGACCATGAGAGGCCTGCGTCGGGAATTTTCATGCCTTACAAGGCACAGATTGGAAGTCTGTGTGGGGCGCCACTCCTCGCACAGACTAGAGCAATGTGTGGTTAAGTGCCTTGCTCAAGGGCACAAACACGCTGCCACAGCTGAGGCTTGAACTAGTGACCTTCAGATCACTAGACGAACACCTTAACCACTTGGCCACGTGTCCAACTTCTGTAACTGTGCTAAGTTATGAAGCTCTCTACAGTTGCAGTTCCATTCCCAATCTCTGTTAATTTGTCAGAGCCTCAGTTGGGAAACTATAAGTGCAAAAATGCTCTGTGCCAAGAAAAGAGAATTCAAAAAGTCATTCTGTTCAAAGCCACGAATTCAAAGTCCAGTTTATTGTCATGTGCATAAGTTCATGCATACACAGGTGCAAAGGAAAACTTACTTAATGAGGTCTGTGGGAAAATGCATATTTAGATAGATCTTTATTGATCCCAGAGGAAATTACAGTGTCACAGTAGCATTCCTAGTGCACAGATATACAAATATTAAAAGAGAAGTAAGAAACAATAAAAAATAAGTCACCTCAAACAGTCTAACAGGAAGGGATCATCACTTCCTCAGCTATAAGTTGACTCATTATAGAACCTAATAGCCAAAGGTAAGAATTACTTTGCTCTGTGGAGCAGTGCAGTTGTCTTATTCTATTGCCCCAGCACATCACCAAATAGAAGATTGTACTGGCAACAACAGACTGGTAGAACATGTGAAGGAGAGGCCTACATACTCTAAAGGACCTCAGTCTCCTCAAGGAATAGAGGTGACTCTGGCCCATCTTTTACACAGCCTCTGTGTTGGCACTCCACTCAAGTCTGTCATTCAGGTGCACCCTCAGGTATTTGTAGATCCTCACCACATTCGCATCCTCACCATCAATAGTAATAGGGAGCAGTGCAGGCTTAGCCTTCCTAAAGTCCATCACCATCCCCTTTGTCTTACAGATGATGAACTGCAGATGATTCAGCTTGCACCATTTGACAAAGTCCTCCACCAGGGCCCTGTATTCATCCTTCTCTCCTCCCTTTATACACACAGCTATTGCTGAGTCATCAGAGAATTTCTGCAGATGACATGACTCAGTGTCGTGTCTAAAGTCTGAGTATACAGAGTAAACAAGAATGGAGCCAATACAGTCCCCTGTGGGGTCCCAGTGCTGCTTATAGTCATTTCTGACATACAGCTCTGAAGCTGCACTAACTGTGGTCTGCCTGTAGGTAGTCCATTATCCAGGATACAATGGAAGTGCTAATCTGCATTGAATGGAGCTTTTCCCCCATTAATGAGGCTGTATGGTATTGAAGGCACCTGAGAAATCAAAAAGCATGACCCTTACAGTGCTTCCCTGCTTAACCGAATGGTAGTAGACTATTCAGCAGGTCAGTGACAGCATCCTCGACTCCAATGTGTCCCTGGTTGGCAAACTGCAGGGGATCGAGGGCTGATCTAACCAGGGGTCAGAGGTGAGCCAGGACCAGCCTCTCTCGGGTCTTCATGATGTGTGAGGTCAGAGCCACTGGACGGTAGCCAGTCAAGACTTTTGCTTGGCCCTTCTTGGGTACTGGGACCCTTTCCAAGCTCCAACTCAGACTGGAAATGCACTGGAGAACTCCACATGGCTGCTCAGCACACGTCTTCAGGACAATCCAGTCCCAATGCTTTGTTGTATCTGAGTTTCTCCCAGAGCCCCTTTTATTTAGAGATAAGAAGGAAAAAATGTTGAAAATACTCAGCAAGTTAGGCAGCACATATGAAGAGAAAATAAATTAGAACTTCAGAATTTCAGGTTCATAACCTCTCATCAGAAATGGCAAAAGTTAAAAATCAGATATCTTTTAAGTAAGACATAGCTGCAGTGCATGATAGTTGACTAACTCTTAGCACAGATTACCCATCATCACACATCATTTCTTTCTTGAAGCAAGAACTGGAGATTCGGAACCTTTTTATATACTTCATCTGTTTCATTTGGGACATGCAGCAGATATGCTGACCGGCCAATCCGCAGCTCCCAAAATAATCCCACAAAGACAGCAAACGCTGAAACTTCAGAGTGGGTTAGGGACAGGCTTTTTTTTTTGGTTGCAAGGAATTTATAAAGATAGAAAGGCGCAAAGCATTAAATGAGGACATTTAATCACAGTGGTGAGAACTGTACATCTAACGCGCCTTCCACTGACTCTTTCGGTTTTCATTTTTTTCCCCACTTTATTCCTGTCTAACCATTCCCTGCGCCAATCAGTTATTTTGAGATGACAGTGCGTTATCCTTATGTGTTTTATTATTTAGTTTTTATTCAGTTAGGTGTTTGATTTTGTAACGAGTAAATATAGCTTTTTATAATTGGATTAAGCAGGTTCTGTAGAATCATTGATCTGTGAAAAGCCATGTCCATAACTCAAGACATTGGATGAACTAACTGTCAGCCACACCAGACTGAAGGGAAGCATACCCAACTCAGCACAGGGAATGTTAACTTTTGAGCTCCGTTCAACTTATTTTTGGTTTTCAATTCTTCATTTTGGAGATTGACATCTATCAAACTGCCAGACTATAAAACCCACCTGATATCGGAGGGACATCAACAGCAAGCAATATTGCTTTTTTTTAAATAATAGAAATGAAAAATCAATCATTTTAATTTAAACATAAAATACATATAAATTTTCAGACATTTAAAATTTTTAATGAACTTTTCTATATACTTCATGGAGTTTGAAGTTTTGTATCACACTGAGAATTGTTTTTTTCTTCAACCAATATTGCATATAACTCCATATGTCAGGGAGGTTTGTTTTTTTTGAACAATCAAGCAGTATATTTGCACAAGATATTGATCCGTAATGTTGCACAGAAGGATAAAAAGGAGGAGGAATGTAATTGAAGGTTGAAAAACAATTGTAGGTTTGAGAAAATTTGATAAGAATGGGAAAATATAATAGTAATATATAGCTCTGAACAAGCCTCAAGTTAAACCTATAAGCAGATGGGGCTCCTTCTGTAGGATGTTGATTTATCATAGCAAAGTTATCCATGTGGCATATAACACAATCTTTGCTCCTTTAATACGTGCATTTATCCAATCATAGAACCTCCTGTTAGTATTTACCATTCTTTAAGGTTGCTGAAAATTACACAGTGCAAATATAATTCAAGCACAATTCGAGGATTTTAACTTTGTTTGTCTGAGGCATTGGGAACTGAGGTACTGGGAACCGTTTGCACTTATTGTAAACAGAGATAGGTTGCATGTAATCTTTCAATCTAAGTTATTACTAGCTAGGATTAAGGCTGTTAAAGAGGACTGTGCTGCTGGCTCTAGTGGAATTCAGCTGAAGACCAACAAATAAGTGGGGAATGGCTTTTGCAATCCCTGTTCACATATATAGAGGCGAGTGGTATAGTTTTATTGTTTGGACGTCAGAAAGTATTGAGGAAATTGTCATTAAAATTAGATTCGTGAAATTAAAGGATGAGTTGCTTGACACGGCTGAAAAGAATTTTCTAGAAAGGATCATGATTAATACATTCCATTGATAACTTGGCTGAGAAGAAATTTTTGGAGACTCTTAGCATGGCCTCTAGAAAATGTTTGCGAGGGTATTTGGGGAAGTAACAAAATTGTTAGAGGATAAATGCCTCTGCATTCCCAGATGAAGCTCACTGATGAAAAGCAACAAGATTGAGTTTTGCGGGACTTGCAGGCCAATTTTATATTGGTAAGGAATATCTTAGAGATGGTACTTGCTAATAGTCTTAGCCCTTGTATTAATCTATAGGAGTAAACATTTGTTGCCTATTTAATATTTGAGTAATATTATAAATATAGTGTTTGATTAAGCATTCTTGTTCATTTAAATAATTCATTACGGGTTATGTGTATAAATATGTGATTGCATACACCATCATGCTACCACACGATATGCTGCACCTTGCTTAAAGTAAACATGAAGTTAGAACCATATTCCCGGTCTCCTAGGTCTTCCTTTGAATTAGTTTAATGTTTTGAAGTTACAAGATATAACATTTACAATGAGGTATATTTAAAATAAGCCTGAGATGGCTATCAACCTGTTGAAGTGCAGTAAGACGTTTGAACTGAAATGAAAACAGCGAGGAATGCTTGTAAAATACACAGCCTGCCATATGCAGAAACTGTTGAATTTTTAAAAAATCAATAAATGGAAGAATTTGTGGGTTCAGAAAGTGTGAGTGCCTGCTGGTAGTATTACTTATAAAAAGCACAAGTGGCTGGCTACATCAGAAAGATTGACACATTTGATTTCACAGCAGATAACTTGATTTTATATATTAAGCAAATGGAACAGTATTTTGAAGCAAATGAATTAGCCAATGAGAAATGTGTACAAAATTTGCTAAGTGCATTGGGTTTAAATGAATTTAGTTTGCTTCCAATTTTAACTGCTCCAACCAAACCTGCAGAAATGAGCTTTGCAGGAACATTTAGAACCAAAACCATTGTTGATTGCAAAGTGCTTTGGGTTTCATAAGCAGAATCAAAAGGAAGGGGAGTCCATTTCAGTGTACGCAGTTGAATTGAAGGAGTTGGCTGAGTATTTTCAGTTCAATGATGGACATAATGATGCACTGAGAAGTAACTCAATTTGTACTCTCTGGCTATCCATCCCATAGGATGATGATGGTTCTTTTCAGTCAGTTAGTGGGATTTGATATGTGCATCCTGGAGTGGCTATACAGGCCGATCATTGACAGGCGCTGCTTGCCACATACTTTGCGGGTGAGGCCTGGAGGGGCAGCAGGGGCAGAAGCTCTGTTGCGGCGTTTCCTGTGCCTTTCCTCTGTTGCTTCGTTGAGCTTGTTCTCATCAGCGTCCACACCTTTTCTGATGGTGCCCCTCCACTGTGAGCGATCTTGAGCCAGATCCTCCCATGTTGATGGGGCAATGTCAGCTTTCTTGAGGCTCCTGTGCAGAACATCCTTGTACCATAGTCACTGGCCTTTTCGTTTTCGGGTACCACTGGACAGTTGGCCGTACAAGATGCCCTTGGCAGTCTTCCGTCAGGCATTCTGACAACATATCCTGCCTGGTGCAGTTGGCCTGACATCACCAAGGTTGAAACTGTTCGCATTCCGGCTCGAGGGAGGACCTCGGTATTGGAGACCTTGTCTTGCCAGGTGATCTTCATCAGAGAACGTAGGTGACGCTGCTGCAGTTGGTCAAGCTGGCATAAGTGTCTCTGATATGTCTCACATCCGTATAACAAGGTTGATATGACAATGGCCCTGTATATCTTGCACTTGGTGGCCAACCTGATGTTCTATGACCAAACTCGATCTTTCAGCTGACCAAAGGCAAAGCAGGCTTTTCTGGTTCTTGACTCAATCTCTACATCCAAAGAAGCTGAGGATGTTATTATGCTGTCCAGGTAGCAAAACTTGTTGACAGCATTGTGACGAGTGTCATCAATAAGGGCAGTTGGTTCTTTGGAGCTTGACCCAGGAGCCGGTAGGTACAAAACTTCCGTCTTTTTCAGGCTGATTGTCAGTCCGAAGCTTTTGGCTGCACTGGCAAAGCGACTGGTGATCTCCTGTAAGTCTTCGAGAGAGTGGGCAACCAGTGCACAGTCATCAGCAAACTGTAGCTCATGCGCCACAATGTTCCTGACTATTGTTTTTGCTCTCAATCTTGCGAGGCTGAGGAGCCCATCATCAGCCCTCATTCATAGAAAGACCCCTAACTTCAGGTGTGGTGTGGCATCCTGAAGAACAGCAGCGAAGAATAGTCCAAACAGAGTCAGAGCCAGAACACAACCCTGTTTTATGCCGTTGCTGATAGAAAATGGGTCTGACAACTCACCACACATTTTGATGCAGCCTTCCATGCCTTCGTGGAACTGACGGATGATGTTTGTTAGGCGTGGGGGGCAACCGAATTTTAGTAGGAGCTTCCACAGGCCATCTCTACCAACAGTGTCAAATGCTTTGATTTTATCAACAAATGTGACATAGAGACTTCTCTGCTGCTCAACACATTTCTCTTGGAGCTGCCTCAGCGAAAAGATCTTGTCCACTGTACTACGGCCTGTTTGAAAACCACACTGGCTTTCTGGAAGGATGTTGTCTCTGATGTTGGACACCAAGTCTCTAAGGATGATCTTCGCGAGGCATTTTCCTGCAACTGACAGAAGAGAGATGCCACGGTAATTGTTGCAGTCTCTCTTGTCTCCCTTGTTCTTGTAGATGGTCATGATTGATGCGCCTTTGAGGTCTTGTGGTAGTTCTGCAGCTCCCACAACTTTGTGAACAGCTGGTGCAGGCATGATGTCAGTGTGTGACCACCATACTGGTAGATCTTGGCTGCGATACCGTCAGGCCTTGGTGCTTTGTTGGGTTTTAGCTGTCTGATGGCTTTGATGATCTTGTGAAGAGTAGGGGGAGCATCTAGCTTGAACAGTATGGGTCGAAGGTGTACTCTGTACTTCATTGGTGATGGTTCCTGGTCTGTTCAGCAGCTCGTGGAAGTGTTCTTACCATCTTTTCATGTGCTCTGGTTTCTCAGTGAAGATGGAGTTACTGTCCTTGTTCAGGAGTTGTCAAGTGCCTTGTTTTGATGGACCATACACAACCTTGTTTGCTTCATAGAAGCTTCTTGAGTCATTACAGTCAGCGAAGGCTTGTAACTCCTTGGCCTTGTTCGTCCACCACTGGTCTTTCATAGCTCTGAGCTGCCTCTGCAAAGTTGATTTTGCACTCAAAAAGGCACTTTTTTTTGTAGAATATTACAAGAAAACATTCAAAAAGGGCTCCTAACTGAAGCACAACTCACATTTAAAACAGCTGTTGAAATTGCTGTTTCAAGGGAAACCACAGACAAGAATGCAATTGAGTTATAATCAGGAATCAAAGAGGCAGCTCATTCAATTCAGCTGAAATGGTATTCCTTCCTTTCGATTCCACTTATGAAACCTAAAGTGTTCTTCAATTAACAATTGTGTTAGCTCTAAATGTTCCTGCATTACTTTGACAATATCAGCAAAGCTCAGTTCTGCAGATTTGGTTGGAGCAGTTAGACCTTGAAGCAAGCAGAGTGGTTTTAAACTCAATATATTTAGCAAAATTGATACTCAGTTCTCTTTGGCTGTTTTGTTTGCTTCAAAATGCTGTTCAGTTTGCTCAGTTTATAACATCCAGCAATCTGTTCTGTAATCAAACCTGTCAATCTTTCCGATTTAGTTAGCCATTTTTGCTCCTCTTTTTAAAGATTATTATCACCCAGTACTCATTTTTTTTGAACCTGCAAATTAATTTATGGACTTATTTTAACCTGGCCGTATAAATTGTGTTACTGTTGTGGCAGGGGCTCACATACACCAGACCAATGCAGGTTGAAAGGCGAATTTTGTAGAAATTCCAATAAAGTAGGACACATACAAAGAATACGTCAAGCAGACAAATATAAGTAGATTGCACTGACAAGAGAAAAAGATAAAAAATCAAGTTGCAGTTTCAAAAAGAGCACTAATCTGCATGCTGTTGATGAAAGATCTAATAATGACTAGCCTTGAGATATACAATGTAAAAACTAACAATAGACAAGCGCTGTGACTTACATTAGAAGTGAATGGAAGTCGATTAAAATGGGACTGAACACTGGCTCGGTTGTTTCAGTCATTCTGCAAAATGAGTTTTAATGACATTTCAATGATACTAAACTGAGCCTGCAGGTACCTAACTAAGAACTGATACTGGAGAAAAGATAGCTCCTGTCGGAATGACATTCGTGACAGTGAAATATAACAACCAACAAGCCACATTGAGCCTGTATTTGTTAAAAACAGGAGCACAAGCATTGTAGAAGCATGATTGGCTGAGAGAACTACAAATTGATTGGCGATCCATCCATCATTTGGATGTCACATTCCTCCAATGAAGCCAACTGAAAGTGAATTATGAATGGTCCTGGTTGATGCCACTAATGTCTCCATGTGGAATACCATGAACTATTGTGCAACAATATACAAACAGGTGTTGGTGCCAATCTCATATTGGACCAAGGAAGGACCATGCTGCTTGGAGGATTCGTGAATGTGACAAAAGCAGTGGTCCCACTTCAACACTTTTTGTAGGCAACATATCCAGAGAAAGATAACATGATAGCAAACTGTGTCCTGACCACTCCCATCAGGTCTGTCATATCTTATCCTCCAGGAGCTCAAAGTTATCCAAAAATCTGCTCCCAGCACCTCAATTTACACCATTCTGTTCTCCTACCACTTCTTACATTAGCTCAACTTCGGCACCACAGCCATGCCCTGATACAGCTGGTAGCAGTGGTGGTAGAGGCAGATACATTAGGGCCATTTCACAAACTTTTAGATAGGCTCATGGTGATAGAAAAATGGAGGGTTATGTAGGAGGAAAGGGTAAGATTGATCACAGAGTAGGTTAAAGGGTTGGCACAACCTTGTGGGTCACAGGGCCTGTAGTGTGCTGCAATGTATTTGTTCTATCTGAGGAAGCTTCTGAAATGTTAATCAGGCAGTTATAAAATGTGGCTTGGTTTTAAGCCGGAAGAGAGTGCATGGAACTTCAGGAAAGTTGCAAACGTTTGACTTTTGTGAGTATAAAGAATCAGAATCTACTCCGCATGCATTAAGATTATTGCATGAACTTTAAATGGGAGACAAAAAGCTGCCTTTAAAAGTAGATGCAACAACCAAAGCTCACCCCAACGAATGTAAGGCCAAAAAGAAAGGAGTCAATGGCATACAAAATCAGAGAATTTGTCAGATGATGTTGTGAATGAGGAAACCAAGAGGAGAGATCAGATCATAAAGGGAGCAATAGATGGATTAATAAGAGAATACTTCAGTGAACTCAATGTACCTTTCCAAGATCAAGATGCACATGCCAGAAAGAAGAAAATGGAAAAGAAAAAGAATGACAAGAAGTTGAAAAGGAAAGAAAAGGTTCCAGAGCTGTCAGGACCGCTTCCTGCATTCTCAGAGTCAGCTCCTGCAACCAGCACAGAGGAGGGCCCAAAGCCTGAGATTGTTTCACAGACACAGTTCTCACCTGCCAAGCAGAATGACCCCCTTTGTCAGGAAAGATGTCATCCCACAAGAGTAAGAAATCCTCCACAGTGATTGAATCTTTAGGCCTGAATGGGACAATTTAAAATTAACTAAGCTGTGTTCACACTGTCTGTATATAGTAGATGTATTATATAACATACTGTGTATATAGCTGAGTTGCATTCTTTATTGACTTTATAGCTAAGCAGGGAGGAGTTTTGTGTATTTAATATTTCAGAGTTATCTGAGTAACATTTTAAATATATTGCTTAATTGTTCATTTAAATAATTCATTATGAGTTATATGTATAAATGCATGAATTGCATATGTCTTCAAAACTACCACGTGTTACAGGCATGTCTCGCTTAAACTAAACATGAAGTTAGACCCATATTCTTGGACTCACATGTCTTCCTTTGAATTAATGTTTTGAAGTTACAAAACGTAACAACATTAATTAATGAATGTTTTCTGTCCTTTTGTTTTATAAATGGAGGCATCAGAAGTTTGCAAAAGATACAAAGATATATGAAAATGTAATAGCCTTAGACAGAATCAATTTGACTGGATAAAATGAAGGAATGGTTCTGGCAGACAGCATTTAATACAGATGCATAATTCAAGTGGCAGGTTCACTGCCAAATGTTGTGTACCATTACTTTTTCAAAGCTGGTGAATGAGGAAGGAACTCTTGTGTTATCATACATTAGTCTCTGAAAGCTCTTCACAGGAGACACAAATAATTGTGGAAGAGGGTAGGATGCTAGTTCGATCACATATAAAATATGGACTTTGACAAACAGGACCTTGATTTTATCCAGTTGCATAGATATGGAATTCCTGAAAATGATTTTCATGACACTTTATGGATGGTTACCTAACTTAAAGATACTTAATAGAAACTTAGAGAGTTTCAGCTTCATCATATATAGACAAATGGGTTAAAGGGGGCATAGTGATGACCTTTAAAATTCTAGTAGGATTATATGTTGTCCAAAGGGACAGGTTATTTGACCTTACAAAGTTATTCATAGATATATTAAGAATTAAAAAAATCAATACAGTTGAGTAAACATAGACCTCTCTCTGAGAAAAGATTTGTAGGTGTTTTCTCAATTAACAACAATAAATGAGAGTTTGGTACATTTTTGTTAGCTGTTTGCTTTAAGAATCATTGAATTAAGAATATGGATAAGCCATGAATATTTTGAATGTCTTAACGGTCTCAGAAGACTGAATGCCCTATTCCCGCTTCTGTGTCCCGAATATAAAACTAGGTTAGATGTGAAGAGGTACTTCTGTTTGCCAAAAATTATTGACCTTGGGATTTATTACAAGTGCGCAGAAATCCAGTGCGCGGTTAAAAATGAAACTGGATGTGTTTCTATGAGCACAATTTATAGATGTAAGGTGGTCATAAAGGGCTGTGACATGTCACTGTTCTGAAACTTGATAACTTTCGGTGATTAGAGCCCAATTTCTCACCTCTTTCTCCTGTTTAGCTTTCTCCATGAGGCTTCATGATATTGTATGAGGGTCGATGAAGGTGTTGGAGCCCGGAACTCATGTAGTGTGTTAGGTTGAATGGGCCTGGTCTTTTCTGTTTTGCTGTCTGAGATCATTTGATAAATGATAAGCTTTTATCACTCAACCTTGGAGTTAACTAACCATAACCATTTTACTTATTTCCTGCCTTATATTAACATGGAGACACAAGAGACAACAGACAAGATGCAGGAGGAACCTGGTGGGCTAAGCAATACTTGTGGAAGGCCCTGATCCGTGCCCAAATGAAGAGTCTTGACTTAAAATGTCGACTCTCCATCTCCCTCCACAGATGCTGCCTAACCCTCTTGTTGCTTATAGAGACATGTGGCAATACCCTGAGTCCATCAGTGAGGCTTGTCAATACATAAAGATGAAAGAGATGTCAGTTTTCAGTTATTTCAACCATTCCCATATTAACTCTATTTATTCTATTGAGGTATAATTTGGTGATATTTTTAATTATTTCAAATTAACTAACAATCAAACTGTAAATTTCTAAATTAATTTACTTCATGGTTCTCAAATACAGTTAGGGTATTCATTCATTTACATATTTTATGTTGATCTATAATAGCAAGATTTTAATTAGCAGACAAGAGCAATGATACAATTTAACTAATGTGAGTTATGAAGAGAATGTTTTAAATATATTGCACAAAAATACCAAAATTTACATTTATTATGCATGCTCAGCAAAATACATTGCAAAATCTTTTTGTAGAGGGAACTGTTTCCAAGTTAAATTACAGCACTTTGAAATTCAACTGGCAATTTTCAATTATGATCACTTAACAGATCTGACAATATTTCCATATCGGGGGCATATTAAATGATATCACTCCTCCATGATGCCAGAGAAATTAATGCATGTTGTTTTGAGGACAGCCTGCAAGAACCAGGTTTTAATAGCGCTGCTCTATGGCAGGACCCCAGTCATGCAAATTCCTTTATTTTGGAACCTCTCCATTGTACAAATCTCTCACCCACCAATCTTCTTACCCTGTGACACATCACCTTCATA
This sequence comes from Mobula hypostoma, assembly GCF_963921235.1. NCBI lineage: Eukaryota > Metazoa > Chordata > Chondrichthyes > Myliobatiformes > Myliobatidae > Mobula > Mobula hypostoma. Next base: position 18,990,138 of record NC_086118.1, on the reverse strand, counting down.
ACCAATATTCCCAACAACTTCCCAATGACTCTGAAACCCTCTGAGATTCTCTTGTCCATGGCTCTTCTGACCCTCTTTAACCTCAAATCTTCCTAAGCCCATGTCTCTCCTGCTTACCAAATTCCTAGACTCCATGACAATCCAAATTCCAACCCCCAATTGACCAATTCCTGACTCCTTCACTGTCTTTTCTCCTTGATTCCCCAACACCTAGCCCTCAGTCTGCCTTACCACATTGCATTCCACTCCCCCGTACAGGACACATTCAGAAAATGTGCAGTTTCTTCTTTCTTTTGATTAATGATGACCACCAAAGGTTCACAGCTCTAAGGTAATATTTTCAAAATCACTGTTCACTGGTAGGATAAATAAAACTGCCTATAAATATCCTACTCATGAAATGGCAAATCTTCAGCCTCGTGTATTAGATTGGAGCAAATACAGGTGCATTCATTTTTTGGATCTGTGAAATGTGTCACCTGAATCTCCAACATATGTTTAGTCATTGTTGACAAGAGAGGGCAGCTGTTACAACTGGCATTTACAATCAAGGAATGAAAATGATCACATATTCATTTAAAGATATGCAGCTAGTCTATTTAGTTTGTTTAAAACATTGGAAGAGCTGGTATTTTTAATATAAAAATCCAAGTTTAATTTCTTATGTGAAAGGCTATAGCAACCAAAATTCTTAACAGGATGATGAAGGGTTTTGAAAAAATAAACATGGAAAACTTTATGCTAATAGAAGGGTTGAACATTTTTAGTAAATGTCCAGTGCTGGATAATGAAAAATTAGGTAATAATCCACTCCCAACAAAGAGCATGAGGTGCCTGGGTTCTTGTTGCTTGCTACTGTTTAGGAGTGTTGAATTGATTACTTATGAGTAGAGAATTCCATAGAAAAATGTCAGCTTTAAGTAAAATAGATTTGTATAGCAAATACCTCTCATTCAGTTCAGACCATTCTTTCTTGGGTTCCAGATAGTTATGAGAATACTTTTGGTAAATATCCAGAGATGGACATTATAGCTTTAAATCCCTTCCATTACCAACTATATTTGATAATATCTTATTGCTTATCTTATCCATGTTATGAGGAAGTACAATATATTGGAAAATAATATTAGTCTTATATCAACAGTTCAGCTTCCTGGCTATGAGATGTCATCTGTATTACTAAAACTATTGTACAGATTCAGACAGTTCCTGTTTTGCTACTGCTTGATTTTTAAGAATTTACATGGTGCTCCAATATTCAAACTGAACCAACCTAATCAAAGTAGCTTCGGTCTACTTCATACTATTTCCTGTTAATTAACTGCTTAAGTATTCACTGAGGGCACCACTGAATGATCTGTTCTTTACCTCTGCCAACATAGCTAAGCATGTTCTGTCATGTGGAGATAATTTGTTGCTTTCTCTTGGCATTTTCTGAAATGGTTCTTAAGGTTTACTTGGGTGCCTGTGTCGTGGGATGGAAGTGGGAGTATTTGACAGTCCCGGATCCTAATTAGTTTGTTTCTTAAAAGACCCATCTGTAATGTATTCCTGACTCTATTGAGATACAGCATGTATCTCTATTTAGAGTGCAACACCACCATCAAAGTTTGAATAACAATTGTGATGGACATTAGGAAGAAGAGAAGGTAGAGAAATCATGAAATAAATGCCACATTACATCACCGAGTATTAGAGCCCATCATGCAATGGTTTATCGTGCCACTCTAATGCCACCCTTTTAACAGGTTACGATTAAATTCTTGTTACTTAAAACAAACTGCCATCCTTTCTTGGCCATGTTAGTTCTAGCTTCAGTAATTCATTATTTGTAATCAATAAAGGTTGCGTACAGAAAATCCAGGACAAATCCACCAGCATTCATCCAAAAGGAAACATTTTCTTCCATATTATTTATTACATGTTTACTACACTTATTATAGTTAGTACCAATTAATATGATATTTTGATTGCCTTTGTTCAAAGTATAGTCTGTGTAAAGGTTGAAGTTTGAAAACACAAGGCTGGTACTTTAGGTCTTATATTGGTATTTAATGCTAAGGATGAATTTGAAAATTATAGGGGTTCTGTTAGAGCCTGCAGTTGATTGATAGTCTCATGCTGACCATACTGGTGACCTATATATAGTTTTGAACATCCTGACCATGAGTGGAATACTTATTACGGAAATAAAAATGATTCATGAAAGTAAATGTCTTTAATAGAAGGAATTGATAAATAGCAGAGTTTCAAATGAAGCAGGGAGAATGAAGGCCAGACAATTTTGTGCTTGCTAATTGAAGAAAATATTATTAGAATTTAAAATAATTAATATTTCCAATGTCAACTAATGACAAATTTAATTATTGACTGATGTGGAAAAATCAATTGGTGGCTGTAACTACCCAATTAAACACTTTCTGTAAATTAGCTACACTGCATTAATAGTCGGTGAAATTACACTATTGTTACACTTTAAGGATAGTAAATCTGCACATCTCTTTGCATATTTCAGTATTAGTTGAGAACTAAACCCAGAGCTACTGCTTGTTTTGAAACCTCAGAACATCTGCTTCTTTGAGGTATAGATCACATACTTCAACTCAAACCTGACAGTGCGAAACATGGCTTGCTGTGAAGAGATTGAGAGAATGCAACCATAAGGGCCATGCAATTTGCCTTGGATCAATGCTTTTAAATTTAAGCATAATCACCCATACAAATACAACAAAATCATAATCCTCATTCTCTTGGTGGTTTGTTATTCATTTCTGGGAAAATGCAACCTTAAATTTCCATGGATTGACAAAATAAGCTCCAGTAACATTTAAAAGTTAATTTTGAAAAGAGATGCTTTAGCTTAAAAAAAAAATCAGCTTCAATTCTTGTAAACTGACGAAGACAAAACTGTTGTTTGGAAAGTAAATAGCTATATCTCTCATTCTTGTCTAATTGGAAAGCTTGAATGTGTATCCTACTGTGTATCAGCTATGTTGCTAATAAATGCAGTTAATAGTTCAGGCTCTAAACTATTCTAAATGTGTGCAGTTAAAAAAAGACTAAATAACTTCTGCTTTAATTGTGATCCCTGTTGAATACCATTTGTTACATCCTATGAATTAGGATATCTGTTCATGATCCCAATTCTCTGATGGACCACATATGTTTGGAGACCTGAATATGACTAGTCTGTGACATTAGAACGTTTCTGACAAGAACAAGTAATTCGGCCCATCAAAAGTGGCCTAATTCCTATTCACATAGTGTGTTGAAATAACTAATGAGCTTAAATTTGAAAGTCTCTAAGGTACTACACTCAACTACACAACTAGGTAGTTTGTTCCATGTGTCCACAACTCACTATGTAAAGAAATGCTTCCTGGTGTTAGTCTGAAATCTTTCCTTAACCAGTTTCCACCTATCGCTCTGTGTCCTTGATGATGCATTAATCTTGAAGTAGCAGCTGGCATCCACATTACTTACACCTTCAATAATTTTGAATACTTCTATCGTGTCTCCTCCCATTCTATGTCAACCTAGGCTAAAAAGATTTAATTCTTTCAATATTTCTTCGAAGCTCATACCCTGCAGACCTGGAAAGAGTCTAGTCGCCCTTCTCTGGACTCTCTCTAGTACCTTCCCATCCCTCACACAATATGGAGACCAAAATTGCACACAGTATTCAAGGTGTGGCCTCACAAGTACATTATACAGCTTAAAGAGAATGTTTTCTGACTTGAACTCCACTCAGCACATTATATAGCCCAACATTATATTAGTCCTCCTAATCGTTTCTGTGCATTATCTACATGTTAAAAGTGATGAGTCTACCAGGATGCCCAAATTCTTCTCATACAATGCATTTTCTAACTCAATTGTATGTTTATATTTAATAGTTCTACATGCTATATGTAATACTTACACTTACATTAAATTTCATCTGCCATTTATCTGCCCACATCTGGATTTTGGTTAGATCGAACTGTATTGATCCAGCTGCCTGAGTTTCATCAGCCCGTCCCCCTAATTTTATGTCGTTGGCAAACTTTTCTAGTTTACTTGTTATGTGCTTATCCAAATCATTAACGTAGATTAAAAACAGCAGCGCCCTCAAAACCGATCCCTGCAGAACCCTTCATCATTACTCGTCGTTTTCTGTTTTTGAGCCAATTCTGTACCCATTTGCACAGCTTACTCTGAATTCCTACCTCCTGTCATCTGATTATTAACCTCTCATGGTGTACCTTGTCAAAAGCCTTCTGAAAGGTCAAGTAAATGGTATCAGCCACTCCATTGATATCATAAATTTTAGTTGTCTCTTCAAAGAACTCCAGCATATCAGTAAAACATGATTTCTCCTTTCTGAATCCATGCTGACTTGTTGCTAACATGCCTGTTCTTATCAGCTGATTTTCCATTTCATTCTTTATTGTTGTTTCCATTGTCTTGCCTGCGATGTACGTTAAGCTTACTGGTCTATAGTTACCAGGGTTAGTGTGGTCACTCTTCCTATTTACTAGGACAATTTCCAGTCATAGAAACATAGAAACATAGAAAACCTACAGCACAATACAGGCCCTTTTGGCTCACAAAGCTGTGTTGAACATGTCCTTACCTTAGAAGTTACCAAGGGTTACCCATAGCCCTCCATTTTTTTGAGGCTCCATGTATTTGTCCAGGAGTCATTTAAAAAACCCTATCGTATTCGCCTCCACCACCGTCGCTGGCAGCCCATTCCATGCCCTCACCACTCTCTGCATAAAAAAACTTACCCCTTAAATCTCCTCTGTACCCACTTCCAAGCACCTTAAAACTGTGCACTCTCATGTGAGCCATTTCAGCCCTGGGAAAAAGCCTCTGACTATCCACACGATCAATGTCTCTCATCATCTTATACACCTTTATCAGGTCACCTCTCATCCTCCGTCGCTCCAAGGAAAAAAGGCGGAGTTTCACTCAACCTATTCTCATAAGGCATGCTCCCCAATCCAGGCAACATCCTTGTAAATCTCCTCTTCACCCTATCTATGGTTTCCATATCCTTTCTGTAGTGAAACGAATAGAACTAAGCACAGTACTCCAAGTGAGGTCTGACCAGGGTCCTATATAGCTGCAACATTACCTCTCAGCTCCTAAACTCAGTCCCACGATTGATGAAGGCCAATGCACCATATGCTTTCTTAACCACAGAATCAACCTGCACAGCAGATTTAAGTGTCCTATGGACTCGGACCCCAAGATCCCTCTGATCCTCCACACTGCTAAGAGTCTTACCATTAATACTATATTCTGTCATCATATTTGACCTACCAAAATGAACCACCCCACACTGATCTGGGTTGAACTTCAAATGCCACTTCTCCGCCCAGTTTTGCATCCTATCAATATCCTACTGTAACCTCTTACAGCCCTCCACATTATCCACAACATCCCCAACCTTTGTGTCATCAGCAAATTTACTAACCCATCTCTCCACTTCCTCATCCAGGTCATTTATAAAAATCACGAAGAGTAGGGGTCGCAGAACAGATCCCTGAGGCACATCACTGGTCACCAACCTCCATGCAGAATATGATCCACCTACAGCCACTCTTTGCATTCTTTGTCAAGCCAGTTCTGAATCCACAAAATAATGTCCCCTTGGATCCCATGCCTCCTTACTTTCATTCAATAAGCCTTGCATGGGGTACCTTGTCAAATGCATTGTTGAAATCCATATACTCTACATCTACTGCTCTACCTTCATCAATGTATTTAGTCACATCCTCAAAGCCATGTTGACTATCCCTAATCAAATTATGCCTCCCCAAATGTTCATAAATCCTGCCTCTCAGGATCTTCTCCATCAACTTATCAACCACTGAGGTAAGACCACACACTCGTCTATAATTTCCTGGGCCATCTCTATTCCCTTTCTTGAATAATTGAACAATATCCACAACACCCCAATCCTCCAGAATCTCTCCCATCCCCAATGATGATGCAAAGCTCATCACCAGAGTCTCAGCAATCTCCTCCCTTGCCTCCCACAGTAGCTTGGGGTACATCTCATCTGGTCCCGGTGACTTATCCAACTTGATGCTTCCCAAAAACTCCAGCACGTCCTCTTTCTTAATATCCACATGCTCAAGCTTTTCAGTCTGCTGTAAGTCATCCCTACAATCGCCAAGATCCTCTTCCGCAGTGAATACTGAAGCAAAGTATTCATTAAGTACCTTTCCTATCTCCTCTGGTTCCATACATACTTTTCCACTGTCCTTAGGGATTTCACCAGTCTTCAATGACTTTTGAAAAATATATGTTAGGGGTTTGTACATATAACCTCACTCCTCTTAAAGTACTCTTGTGTATATTGTATGTTGTCTGGCCCTGGAGATTTATTAACTTTCAGCCTTTTTAGCTCAAGCAAGACCTCACTTTCTGATATCTCCAAGTCACTTAAAACAACCTTATTTTTCTCTACACTTACTGGCATTTTGCTAACATCTTCACAAGTGAAGTATCTACTATGTTGTTTTCTGCCTAATTTAACACCACACTATTATTCCAAACCACAACTCCTTTCCTTGACTCTTCTTTTACTCCTAAAGTATTGAAAAAATCCCTTCGGGTCAATCTTAGCATTATCAACAATCTCCTTCTAAATCTGCCTTTTGGCAATCTGAATTTCCTTCTTGACTAGAGCTCTCATATTTTCATATGCCCTACAGTTAACATCTTTACTATTTTTTTTCTGTATTCCTTATGTAGCTGTCTTCAATAATTTTTATATATATCTTTATTCATCCATGTAGTTGATCTATTGTTTTTATTGCTTCTCCCAACCTTGGGAATGAACATTTCCTGCACTCAGTGTATTACCTCTTTAATTGACCTCATTGTTCCTGAACTGACTCTACATCAAGCAGTTCCTTCCAGTTTACCTTCTGAAGTCTTTGCCACATCTGCACAAAATTTGCCTTTTGAAATTCAATTTAAAGGCTTTGGTTTTTACTGATATCCTCTTCCAAAACACTTGGAGACTAACAATGTTATGATCACTTGTTCCTAAAGGCTCAACATATTCCGTACTCAAAATTCTATCCTGATTATTAAAGACTATCAGATGTAGACAAGCCTCTTCTCTTGTTGGTGCATTAACACAGGGGTCCCCAACTTTTTTTGCACCGTGGACCGGTTTAACATTGGCAATATTCTTGAGGACCGGCTGGCGGGAGGGTGGTGAGATGTTCAAGTTCAACAGTGCATGACAGGGAATGAGGACAGGTGCAGCTGACTCATATCGTTTCATATCGCCGAATCAGGAGGGAGGAGAAGATGGTGGCACGACGCAGTGCGAGTGGCCGTTCCGAATGATATCGTATGTGTTAACTAGGGGCCGTGCACAATCCTGATTTGATGGAGACAGCCGTGAAAAAACACGGAGGAACGCCTGGAGAAACTTCTGAAATGCCCGCTTCGCGGCCGCTGCTACTGTGCGATCGAGAATCTCCGGAGGGAAGGCCCCAAATCCCCAGCTTTGCCTATTTCCTGTTGCCGGGGCCGGGGTCAAAGCACACGGTAGAGATGGTGCTTGGTGCTCGGTGTCAGAGGGCTGGTCGGAGGCTTGGAGTTTTCGGACGGACTCAAGAGTCGGCTGTGGTCGGGTGCTTCCAGGGTGCTGCATCGGCAAGTTTGCAGCGCTGGAAGCTCATAGCAGGAAGAGTTTTTTTTCTTCCTTCTACCGTCTGCATGAGATGATGGGATTTTCAAGAGACTTTGAGACTTTTTACCATGCCCATGGTCTGCTCTTCATCAAATTACAGTATTGCTTTGCACTGTTGTAACTATATGTTATAATTATGTGGTTTTTGTCAGTTTTTCAGTCGGTTTGTCTTGTGTTTCTGTGATATCATTCTGGAGAAACATTGTATCATTTCCTAATGCATGCATTACTAAATGACAATAAAAGAGGACTGCATGTCCTCATAATCTAATCTAATAATCTAATCATAGTTTCCTTGTGGCCTGGTACCGGGGTCCACAACCCGGTGGTTGGGGACCACTGCATTAACATACTGAGTCAAAAATCAATCATTCAATAACTCAATTAATTCCCTTTCCTGTAACCATTAGTCACTGGGTTTTCCCACACAATAGTTGGGAAATTAAAGTCTTCTATAACTATAACATTACCCTCAGAACTTGTGTTCTTAATATTCTGATAGAGTTGCTCAAAAAAATCACTATCTGCGCTATGGAGTCTATAACATACACCTAATGTTATTCCTTTATACTTATAGCTTTCAATTTTCATCCAGATATCTTCACTAAGCCTCAATTCATCTCCTATCTTAAGCAGCCCCACATTTAAATTCTCTATTCTGTGTATGGCTACTCCTCCACCTTTATGATCTTGCCCATCTTTCCTAAGTTTATCTTTTAATACTATATTCATCACCAGCCTTTGTCAGCCAGACTTCAGTAATTGCTATTATGCCACACTTGCATATAATTACAACGTATTTATTTTATTCTTAATACCTTACACTTACACAGGCCATCCTGAGTCTATTACTGATGTTTTTCAATCTATTTCGGCCAATTTTTAAAATAGTTTTAAAGCCTATGATCAGTTATTCTCCACTGAGGCGTTTAAGCAGTTGAGGCTGGTCTGTTCTAAGAGCTCTGTCTCCCCTATTCCTGCCCAGTACAGGTTCCATCTGCTCCAAGAGCTGCCTCCACGTCCTGGGCTGGGGTGTCCATCCCAGGCTTTCATCCAACATCTGGAGTTTGCTACACATTGGCACTGCTTCCTAGAAAGCTTAATTTGGGCTCTTCCCTTTATAGAAGAGGTAATGAAGTTCACATAAACATTATATCACTTTATCTTTCAGTCATACATACCCATCCATGCATTAGTCCTTTCTGATCATCTCTGTCTCTCCATCCAACAGTACTGTAGATTCTGAAAGATTTGCCTTTGTGTTTCAACTTGAGTTTAAAACACTGCCTTGCTTCTTGCTCTCTCCACCTGCTACAACATTACAAAATCGGAATCAGAATCAGAATCAGGTTTAATATCACTGGCGTATGTCATGAAATTTGTTAACTTAGTGGCAGCAGTACATGATGAAAAAAGAAAAAAAAAGACTGAATTACAGTAAACATATATTCATTTAGAAATCAGATGGCAGAGGGGAAGGAGCTGTTCCTGAATCATTGAGTGTGTGCCTTCAGACTCCTTGCTGATGGCAGTAACGAGAAGAGGGCATGGCCTGGGTGATGGGGGCCCTTAATAATGGACACCACTTTTCTGAGTCACTGCTCCTTGCAGGTGTCTTGGATACTACAGAGGCTAGTTCTCATGATGGGGCAAACTAATTTTGCCACTCTCTGCAGTTCACTTTGATCCCATGTAGTAGCCTCCACCCCCATACCAGATGGTGATGCAGCCAGTCAGAATTCTGGTGCTTATCCAATTCTGGCCTTCTGTCCATCTCTGAATTCTCCAGAGCAACCAATCGCTTTGGGAGGTTTGCCACTGCAACTTGGAATGGATTAAGCTAATGTGGCAGAATGGCTGGAGCTGTAGCAGTAGGCCTGAAAATGATGGGATTGAGGAAGGTAAGTCAAGTAAGCCTAACAGGAAAAACAGGCAGGGCCAAGGTAATGAACATGACAGGAATAATTATCTAAAGTGCATTTTATTTTTAATGCAGGGAGTAAAACATATAAAGCAGATAAGTTTAGTGTCTGGATTATTGCAAGGAACTATAACATTGCAGCCACCACAGAAACTTGGTTGAGAGAAGGGTAGGACTGGCGACTCAATGATTGAGTGTATAGAGGTTTCAGATATGATGCAGAGAGATGTCAAATTGGTGAGCAGTTGTACTGCTGTTTCAGGAGAGTGTCACAGCCGAAGGAGAAGGGGGCATCCTTAAAGGCTCATTCAATGAGATCATATGCTGGGAACTCAGGAACAAGAAAGGTCTGTTACTATGATGAGTTATACTCTAAGCCTCCCAATAGCTAGGGGGAGCTAGAGAAACAGATATACAGTCAGAGCATGCAGAGATATAAGTCAACAGGTGTGAAAGATATTCATGTTCCGGGGCCCAAGACACATTTTGCTGACCTCAGCTTTCAACTACAGCATTGTGACCTTTTCTAAGGGTTAAAGTTGTTTGTGACAAAGTTAAACTTCTAATTAATATTCCTTGTTCAGTTTCTTGTTGTAAACAAGTAAACAGTGATGTCTTGTGGGCCCATGTCTATTCAGCATAAGACAATGGGGTTATGTTAACTGGCCTGCATCAAACCAGACAACATTATTGTGACTGAGCTCAAGGAAACTTGCAGACCAGACTGAGTTCATGGCTTAGCACTTCAAACATGGTCACAGGTTGATCAATAAATTATTGGGATATTTGTGTACTCCTATAGTCAGCCCTCACAGCATTAATTGTGGTCTAGGATTGTGGTCTAGGATCTGTCTCCTCGGAAGCTTTTTGACCATCTATGTGAATTACTTTGTCCCAGCAAATGTTTCTGAAAAATATCACATGTAAATAATGTCAACTAATGTCATGTTCAACTATACTGTATAAAACATCAGTTAGACCACATAAAAGTACTGTGTGCATTTCTAGTCCCCATTACAAGAAGGATGTGGAGGTATTGGAGATGGTGCAGAAGAGATTCTCCAAGACGTTGCCTGAATTGAAATGCATAGGCTATCAAGAGCTTGGACAAACCTGTATTGTTTTATTTAGAGGCTTAGGAGTGACCTAATAGAAGTGCACACAATTGTAAGAGGAATGCATAGGGTAGATAGGCCAAGTCTTTCTTCCAGCATAGAAATATTGAATATTAGAGAGCATAACTTTAGGGCGACAGGGGGAACATTTAAAGGGGATGCGCAGGTATTTTTTTTGCATAGAGAGTGTTAGGTGCTTGGAATACAGTACCAGCAGCAGTGGTGGAAGAAGATACAACAGTGATGTTTGGGCACTTTAGATAGGTACATGAATATGCAGGAAATGGAGGGATATGGATATATTCCTGGGATGTACTGTTCTGAGTTCTATGCTCCACTTTGCAAAAGAGCAGAGTATCTGACCTTGTGAAAGTAAGGAAATAATTTACAAAGGATGATAAATCTGGAGAATACCTTAAAGTATGTCAGAGAAGTAGGGCACTTACTGAGACTCAAACTGGTGGGATTGTAATTAGGGGCAGCTTCAGCTGCCAGTGATTGGTGATGGTGGAAGATTGAAATCTTTGGTTGGGATAGCCATGTCGGGAGAGATGATTCCAACAGTCAGGTCAGGAGATTAGAGCGTGGGGAGTTAGTTTGGGAGATCAGTGACTTGGGCGTAGTCTGGTGCGACCTGTCATCTTCAGGGGGTGGCTGAGTAAGGTGATATCTCATGGCTGTGCAGTCAGAGTTCCAAGAGAGAACTGGGTAAGTCCACAAAGGGCACTTATGCGTATCAGGTTCTCAGTACTGTCCTGGGGTCTCTTCGAGAGCTCCCTTTAAAGAGCACTGGAAGTCTTCTTCGGGCAGACTGCTCTAGGGATAGCTTAGTGCAGCTGAAAGTTATGAAAATGATATGCAAATATGCATTGCACACAACTGTATACCCATCTACATGTCCAGGGGTCTCTGTTACATGCAGAATACACAAAAGATGCAGAAGAAAAAAAATTCAGACTGTGCAAATTGCCTAATCTTTTATAAAAATAGAGTCTTCAATGAAGTTGCTTAATGCAATGTGAAAATACATGATTCCATGCAATCCAATTTTGCTACCAAGGTAAATTATTTGTTGAAAATGATGCTTTACAAAGAGCTGAATGAACTGATTGGCAAATCATTGTTGTAAGTTGACATGTTATTGATACTCTTGTACTTTGCATGTTTTACTATGAAAGAAGCAAATGTAAGTTGAATCAGTCTTTTAAATTGAAACATTAAGGCCTTTCCAATTGATTAGAAGTTTGCCTCAAACCCAGCAGTATCCCAGTTTTGACCTTGCTCTGAGCAGTACTTGCAAGGTCCATTTAGATTGGGCTTAAAGGTGTTGTAAGTGTCCTAAGAAGGGTCCCATAGAGGGTCTCTCCCTCTGTGGACTCCTGACTTCTGCTGGAGAGCTAACGCACACAAAAAATGTCAGGCAAGGACAGTAGGCTTGTCACTGAAGAATGGGGGTGGTGAGTAACTCAATTTTGTTCATTATGTAGAACGTGAAGAATTGGGACTTATTGTTGATGATGCTGGCAGTTAAAGTCTGACAATTGGCCATAGCTCTATTGGAACAAGAGCAACTTATTCAGTCCTCTGAGTCTATGTTACCATTGAATGAGATTGTGGTTAATTTGGGTCCTATTTCTTTGACACCACAGTGCCCAATCAGTTAGATATAAAGTTTAACTATTTTTGAACTTGTATTAAACTCCAAGGTCAAGACCATCAATTGCTGACGAAGGGACAACAGCTAGAATTTCAGATTTGATCTTGACATACTGGAGCAGGTATGGAGGTCAGAAAAAGTACAAATTACTGTCTTTGACAGCTTGTAGAGTGAAGAAAGAGAATGTAGGGAAAGGGGGAGCGCTGTGCACACCATGACATAGACACCATGGGTCAGCATTTAATACAGGTTAAGCTATCAGCACTCTTGGGCAGTCTGTTCCCCTGAGATGCCGAGAATGTAAAAAGGATTCATTTTGCTGGATTTCCTCCTGATTTTTCCTGATCTTTGCACTGGGGAATGAGTGCTCCCTGAGGGTATTGTAAGGGAACTTAGTCCTGTACTCTGTGTACCTGCTGCACAACAGAAGCAAAACAATTATAAATGAATTGCAGTTCTCTTATTATTTACATGGTGACTAGCAACAATCTGATTTATATTTGGAATGTTGATATAGCAGTTGTCTTAGTGATAAGCCTGTTTATCTTATGTACTTTATGTACTGGCTACATTTCTGTATTTTCCAATTGAAGTCAAGAATATGTTAATATAAAGCATAATAATTCCTAATTCCTTTCGTACTCTTTAACACTCAGCAAATAACATTTCCAGAGAGCACCCTAATACTTAGAATACTATTTATGAACATTTTAATGATCAGTGAGCTTCTTCAAGGCATGTTTTCTTGTTCTCTGCTTCTTTCTGGATGTCTAGTCCCTATAGACCTCTATCCACAATTAAGAGTGGATTAAAGCTCTCTGCTTCTTTCTGGACAACAGACCTAACCAGTTTCCCTCCACCATCGCTCTCCTCTGTCTCATGCACCTGGACCTCACCCTCAATAATTCCTCCTTTGGCTCCTCCTACTTCCTTAAGACAAAAGGTGTAGCCATGGGTGCGTGCATGGGTCCCAGCTATGCTTATCTTTTTGTCGGCTACATGGAACAGTCTATGTTCCAAGCCTATACTGGCATTGTTCACCAACTCAGCCTACGCTACATCGACAACTGCATTGGTGCCACTTCCTGCACCCGTGCTGAACTCATCAATTTCATCGACTTTGCCTCCAAATTCCCCAGTTTACTTTGTCTATTTCCCACACCTCTCTCCCCTTTCTCGATCTCTCTCTCTACATCTCCAGAGACGGTCTTTCTACTAATATCTTTTATAAACCCATTGATTCTCACAGCAGTCTGGACTACACTTCCCACTCTGTCACTTGTAGAAATGCTATCCCGTTCTCTCAGTTTCTCTGCCTCTACAACATCTGCTCTCAGGATGAGGCTTTTCATTCCAGAACAACTGAGACCGCCTCCTTCTTCAAAGTGAGGGTCCTCCCTTCCTCCACCATCAATGCTGCATCTCTTCCATTTTGCACACATCTGCCTTCACCCCATCCTCCCGCCGCTATGCCCGAGAAAGGATTCTACTTGTACTGACCTACAACCCCACTAGCCTTCGCATTTAGCACAGAACTCTCCTTAACTACCACCATCTCCAATGGGATCCTACCACCAAACACATTTTTCTCCCCACTCCAAACACATCTTTCCCTTCCTCGCCCTCCCCCCACCACGTTCCACTTTCCGTAGGAAACGCTCCCTACGCAACTTCCTTGTCTACTCATCCCTCCTGGAACCTATCCTTGGAAGCAGAACAAGTGTCACACCTGCCCCTGCACCTCCTTCCTCACTACCATTCAGGATCCTAAACAGTCCTTCCAGGTGAGGCAACACTTCAACTGCAAATCTATTGGGGTCATCTACTGTATTTGGTGCTCCTGATGTGGCCTCCTGTATATCGGTGAGGCCCTACGTACATTGGGAGACTGCTTTGTTCCGTCCGACACAAAGAGCAGGATCTCCCGGTGGCCACCCATTTCAATTCGACTTCCCATTCCCATTCTGACATGTCAGTCCATGGCCTGGTCAGCTCCCGTGATGAAGCCATACTCAGTTTGGGGGAGCAACACCTTATATTCTGTCAGAGTAGCCTCCAACCTGATGGCATGATCAACGATTTCTCAAACTTCCGGTAATTGCCCCACCCCTTTTCTTTTTCTGTTAGCAACCAGGGTGCCCAACAGTTCCCTTTGACTCGTGGCACAGAACGAGTTCATGCAATTTAACGGTTATTAAGTCAAGTACACCCTCTCAACTCTTTCTACAGATCTACAGAAAGCAGGTCGTGCAACGATGCTGTGCTGGCTGGAACTAAATGGTGAAGTAGTTTCCCCATTCCCCATTCATTCTCCATTCCTGTTTCCCTCTCTCACTTTATCTCCTTAGCTGCCCATCACTTTCCTCTGATACTCCTCCCCCTTCCATTTCTTCAATGGTGTTCTGTCCTCTCCTATCAGATTTCCCCCTTCTCCAGCCCTTATCTCTTTCTCCAAACAACTTCCCAGCTCATTACACCACCCCCTCCTCCTCTCCCGGTTTCATCCATCACTTGCCACCTTGTACTTCTTCCTCCCCTCCCTCAACCTTCTTACTCTGACCTCTCCCCTTTCTTTCTGATGAAGGGTCTTAGCCTGAAACATCAACTGTTTATTCTTTTCCAAAGATGCTGCCTGACCTGCTGAGTTCCTCCAGCATTACGTGTGTGTTGCTTTGGATTTCCAGCATCTGCAGATTTTCTAATGATCTTTCTTGATATTTCTTAACTCTTTTTGTCTTGCTCATGAGTAATAGCAAGCATGGAGATAGTGAAGTCACACTTGCCAACACTTGCCAACATTTTCCGAGCATAGTTATTAAAGAAAGGGTGAAAAACCCACAAGTAAGCCGTGAAACTAGGATGGCCGATGTGAGCAAAACTCAGTGCCATTTTTGGTTCTTATTCTAGAAGATGACCATTTTGGTTTCAGGCAAAAAAAAAAGTTTTTAAAAAGATCAACTACTTTCCCAGTCTATATGATGAATAAACTCTTCTCGGGCTTCCAGGTAGAGGTGTTGATTATAACCAACGTTTCAACGACACACTTCACCATCTTCATCAGGAATAAATAGCGAAGTTACAATTGCCAACGTTTTCTGAGCACAGTTATTAACAAAAGGGTGAAAAACCCATAATTAAGCCGTGAAACTATGGTAACTGATGTGAACAAAGCCCAGTGCCTTTTTACAGTGCTTCATCCCAGATGGAGATGGCAGAATTTGGCATCGAAACGCCAGTTATAATTGATACCTGTACCCATCTGGAAGCCCGAGAAGCATTTATTTGGAAAAATAGCTTCTTTAGGCATCTCTGATTTGCCAGTTTTGCTGCAGTACGTCCTGGGTCTAATATGAACTGGTTTTGTTCCTATAAGTTCAGGGCTCCCTCCTGATATAGGTGCGATGATACGACAGAACATAGAATATAGAAAATCTACCGCACATTACAGGCCCTTCGGCCCACAATGTTGTGCCGACCATATAACCTGCTCTAGCAGTTGCCAAGAATTTCCCTACCGCATAGCCCTTTATTTTTCTAAGCTCCATGTACCTATCTAAGACTCTCTTAAAAGACCCAATTCTATCTGCCTCTATCACCTTCACTGGCAGTGCATTCCCCAAACTCACCACTCTCTGTGTGAAAAACTTAACTCTGACATCTCCCTTGTACCTACTTCAAAGCAACTTAAAACTATGCCCCCTCATGTCAGCCACTTCAGCCCCGGGAAGAAGCCTCTGACTATCCACACGATCAATGCCTCTATACACCTCTATCAGGTCACCTCTCATCCTCTGTCGCTCCAAGGATAAAAGGCCAAGTTCACGCAAACTATTCTCATGAGGCACGCTCTCCAATCCAGGCAACATCCTTGTAAATCTTCTCGGCACCCTCTCTATAGCATCCATAAATTGCTCTCATTTTATTCCCATTAAAGATGGCAGTAATTTCAAATGAGGAAAAAATAAACTATGCTAACAATTTACTGTTTATTCTGTGTTCCATATTAATTTCATGAAGCAGCAATTTCACAGTGCATTAATGGCACATGATAAAGTCAGGAGGAGAGATTCACTAAAATCAAAGTCTCTATTCTGTGAGTTGTACTAAGGAGTGTTATCTTTATTAAGAAAAAAAGTTATTTGTGCAAAATTATATCTATTCATGGGACATCAATTACTAGCTAACTACTCTAAAAAAGATTGAGTGTTCCAATAAATCTATATCGATGCACCAATTATATGTGAATTGCTAGAAGTGATATTTTTGGAATACTTTCCATTGTTTGGGCAAGTACTCATCATTATTCAGGTTGATGTTTCAGTGATTACATGGGCTTGGTGCTGTGAAGAGTTAATGTAGTGCCATATTTATTTGAAATAGTCAGCTTGCATAAATATCTGAATGATTACAGTATAACTGCAGTAAGGTCAAAACTAGAACAACAATTATTATTTTGAATCAGTACTCTAACTCCATGTATTAATAGAAAGTTCGACAAGATGCGTTCAGAAGGAAATCAATAATTTCAAAGTCAGGAACATCATTAAGGAAATAAAAATCTAATTATAATATTGAAAAAGTAATCAAGAAATGGCTAGCTCTGCTGAGTAACTTAGAACCTCAGTTGTAAAATGGATACGGTCAATTGATCTGAATTGTCCAACTTATGTTGGTCAAAAATCCTGCTTAGTGACATTTCAGTATTTGATTGCTTTTGCAGGGACTGGAAACAATGATCATTAGAATGATCATTTGTATGACACAGGAAAGTGTAGCAACGCTGTTCTGTGAAACTCACAATTAAAATTCTTGTATTTAAGTGTGACTTTCATTAACTGCTACAGCAGCGTTTCTCAACCTTTTTTAGCCCAACACCCCCTAAAGCACCTTCATACTTGCCAAGGTTCCCCTAAAGCAGTGTCATGCTTGCTAATGCCCCTCTTAGGCACAATATACTTTCCAGCATCCCCATAGTGTGAAAATATGTCTGCCGTATGCCACCATGAAAAAAAATGATTCTGCTTTAAATTTTTATTTGTCTTTAAACCCAGTTTACACAGTACCTGTGAGTTATACAGCAGCTTCAATATCAAAGTGATCTTTGAGCTTGACGATTTTCAGCACGAGTTGAAATATCTGGTTCAAGTTGTGACAGCAAAAGCCATAAGTCCCCACGTGTAACAATATCCAAGCAGTTGCTGTATTTTGTGAGTATGTGGTTCACTCCACTGAAGCCTCTTTCAACAAGGTAGGAGGATGGAAATGCAATGAATAGCAGTTTGGCTTTTTTTCTGAAGACCGGGAAACTTTGTATGACAGTATAGCCACATACCACAAAAGCTGACATTTTTGAATAGCATTTTTGCTTCTTCACCATTCTGAATTTCAATAATTTCTTCTTACAAGCTCTCTTCCTGTTCTTCCACCTTGCAAAGAAATGGGTTGATTACCCAGTCCAGAATTTTCATATCATTCCAATCCTTGAATCGATTCAGAAAATCGTTCTTCAGTGACTGCAGGTGTGAGCAGTACTCTTGCAAATCACTGTCTGTGAAAGAGAATGCCATACTTTTCATGCAGAGAAACTGTGAGAACATTCTTCTCTCAATGTTTTGCTTATATATTTCTAATTATCTGATGAAAGTGGACACTGCACTTTTTGTCTGGAATAAATTGAAATTCTCACCCTGCAGTTTCCTATTTAGAATTCACTTTGCCATACAGATAGTTTGGTATGCACAGCTCCACGTAAAAGTTCAATCTTGTTTCCCAAGCTCTTGTTGACTTCGAGAAGAAATTCAACCAGAGTCTAAAAGATCAAAGAAACAATTTAAGCAGCAGTCTTTTGTCAGCCAATGCACTTCAGTGTGAAGAAGCAAATGTTCAAACTCTTCATCATTATCTTGGCATAACTGGAGAAATATTCTGCTATTTAATGGATAAGCTTTAATTTTGTTTATAGCAGATATTACAAGAGTCATGCTTGAAAAAAGTCACTAGTTGAGTGTTTTGGCTGTGAGATGTTGATGATAAATTGCACAATGGATTGCAAACAGTCTTGGAAGTTATTTTTTCATAAATGCCACTGAACCAGCATGGCAACCTGTCATATATGGTGCTCCATCTGTTGCACAAGAAATCATGTTCCTAATTGGAATACTGTTATCCTCAATATACATTTTGACTTTGTCATAGACTGACTCTCCATTGATATTTGTTTTTAGTTTTTTACAAAAGAGATTCTCTTCATAAACTTTCTCACTTTTGATAAACCATTCATATGCCATTAGCAATGCCTTGTTGTCTCAAACAATTGACTCATCCAGTTGTATTCCAAATTCTGTGTTTTTTGTAGCTCTGTGCATAGCTGATACTCAATGTCTTCACTCATTTTGTCAGTATGACAAGCTACAGAGTTATTACTCAGAGGAACTGATTTTAAAATATTGGCATCCATTTTGAGAACAGTAGTGAGCTCTTCTGATATAGCGGGCATTATTAAACTTTCACCAATTGTATGAGATTTTCTACACTTTGCTATCATTTTGGAAATGTTATAAGAAGGAATGAGACCATTTTTAGCTTGGTAAATGACTCAAGTGTGCAACGCTTTTCAAATGCTTCTCTCATCTTCTGGAACTGAATAATTCCATAAGTAGCCTTTTCAGAGTGTCTTTTACGGAAGTGTTCCTGCAATTTTTATGGTTTCATGGCTTCATTAGACAATTGTTGTTTAGTTGTTAAGTCTAGCCCGACTGTTTCTGACCTCATGGAATTTATCCATAAGCTTTTCTTGGTAAATTACTAGAATGGGTTGCCATTTCCTTCCCCATTAGACCATATTTAGTCTGACCTCTCTGCCATGACATGTCCATCTTGAGTAGTTCTACATAGCCTCACTGAGATGCACAAGCCCCCTCACCATGTCAAAGTAATGGTCCATGAGGAGGTTGTTAGACAGTACAATATTACAAATAAGACACATGAGGTGTCACTGATTTGATGGGAATGGAATAAATCCATATTCCAGGTATGTAACAGTGTATTGATGCACTTTCTATAGTTCCTGTTTCTTCGCAGGCTTAGAATTCAAGACTTTACAGGCATAGAGATCAAGCTATTCATATATATCCAAGATTAATGGAGCTCAATTAAATTAAAAAATGAACACAAACTGGGAATGCCTTTTGGATGTTGATAATGGTAGTGAGTTGACACGAATAGACCGATGGTAGCGGCAACAAAGGAACAGCGAGGCGAAGATGAAGATGATTGCAACAATGAAAATTACGTTGACAAGGATTCAGATTGGAATCTGAATGTTAGTCACGCTACCTTTATACGATGCCACTTAACACAAATGACCAATCATCTAAGGCCACATAATCCCCAATGATGGTTCCTGACTGTGCATATGAACACTTCAAGAGGAGTCCCCAGGGATGGCAGGTTCACTGATAGACTCTATTTCAACATTTGGTTCCAGCCAGTGCTGTAACGTTGCACGACCTGCTTTCCATAGATCTGTAGAAAGAGTTGAGAGGGTGTACTTGACTTAACAACTGTTAATTTGCATGAACTCATTCTGTGCTGTGAGTCAAGGGGAAATGTTGGGCACTCGGGTTGCTAATTTATGCATCCCCAACAATGTCTGTTTTGTTGGTTAGTTTGGATGAGATTGCTGAGTTTCAGACACGTTGCGATGAGTGCTGACCGCCTGCAGAGCTCTGGTTCTTTCCATGTTCCAGTGCCTCATCCTTTTTTTTGAAAGAGCCAGCTCTACTAACAGCCTATTTCTCCTGATGCCTCCTTTGGACATGTAGCCTCCTCTTTGGGGGAGGGGGGTGCGGTACCATCTCCGTTTAGGAATCACTGTTCTGTCGGGTTTTGGAAGAGGAGCCATCTGCTGTTCGCCTCCATTTTGGACATGACCCTGAACTGGTCAATATAGCAGTACTGATCTAGCATCCTCAGTGTTCCTTTTGATTGTGGTGAGGTAAATCTAATCAAGTCAGTGTTTTGAGGAAGCTGGGAAGGTTCTCTCAACCAACTTTCATCACAATGATTGGGTTTGCAACTTTCATTATTTAGACCACTGAGGCATTTTAATAATTTCCTTCCCCGGGAGATTTATTAAAGGAAAGAATGAATTGTATTCAAATTAAACTTTTCAGGTAGCTACTGAATTTATATTTATCTTCTTACAGAGCCTTTTAAGTACGTCCAAAAGGGGCTTTCTACCAGTGAAGCAGTTTTGAACTGTAGACCTGTTGCAAAGTGTCTTAATATCTGGTTGATATAATAGTGTTTTCCCTTCTCCGTGAACATAGCTACGATTCGATGAAAAAAGGTTTTCCATGCATGGATTTATAAATAAAGGCAAACATCAAAATGCAACATTAAACATTTCTATATTCCTCTTTACTTTGAACATGAGACTTAGTCATCCAAACCCTGGCACTATATTGACAATATGGGAATGCCGGAACAGGTAGTAATCAGAACATTTCAACCGGAGTGGTCGGAGTGCCATGAATGAACTGATGGAATGATAAGAATAATGCTGTAAATAAAACTTATACTTAGTTTACTTCTGTATCTTCTGCAGAAATGCAGAGGTAACCTGATAATATCAAACTTCCTTCACTTGGGAAAGTTTAGTGCTCCATGCCTTCCTTAAAAATATACCACCTATTTGAACAGTTATTTGAGTAGGCAAAGAATAAGGCAATATGGTTCTAACTGAAAACCTTGCTCCTGAGCTATTTTTAAAATTACGGAAAAACACACATTTTTCTCTTTTAAATCTAGTCGACCATTGATATACTCAGCCCTGTTTCAGATGATGAGGAACTGCTTATTTTATATAAGATACTGCAGCAAAGACGCCCTCTGCTCCCTGATTTCTCAACGAGAATGGAATAGATCTTCTGGGCTTTCAAAATTATTAGTAATGTTCCACTGACTGACCTGTCCAGAATCAAGTTCAGATCATACTATCATTAGACCTAAAATGAACTATCATGGAAATGAAAAATGGCTGCTTCATTTACTGTCCATTTAGTAGGAGCATGCAAGGGAGGTTTCCTGTTAAATTAAACTTAAAAGCTATCTAATTGTGAGCCTAGCACTTCAATTGCTGTCTTGTAAAAGCAAATTTTACATCTTGGTTTTCGAAGAATCTCACTTTAAGATCTAATTTATGAAGAATATTGCCTGTCCTTGCAGCAAGCATAGGATTCTGAAGCAGAACAGAATTAGGAAATGTAATGTTCAATTTATAATTGGGACTTTGAGAGTAGGCTAATTAAAGGTCTAAATTTCATTCCTTTCTTTTTGACAGGTGTATAGAAAGCTAAAGTTCAGAAAGTATTTTGCTCCAAACCATATAAATTATTAACTCTACCTGTATTTATTAGAGCTTCAGATGTGTGAAAAACAGGGCTTTGCTCTGGACATTTTCAGTACCATTATTGTAGGAAACAGGTGAGTGGATAGAATTTTCTATTTGCATGCTTCTCACAAGTTTAAATCAGCTTCTGGATGTATTCTTCATATGGCCACAAAACTCCAGGCACATGCTTTTTTTAAAAAAATTACTTTGATTGTCTCATCGGACGGTCCTTTTTTGTATTCACACTTCTTGTGAAACCTTAAAACCTCAAAAGAGATCATGCTTTGGTCATTGGAAGCACAGGAATGCATGGTCATTTCAAGGGAAATCATCTCAAATTAGAAATCTGTTACAATTAATTTTGCTCTTCCACAAACAACCCTGCTATCCATTCATCAGGTTAAAAAGAATAGGTTGCCTTTGCTTTGTGCCTTTCATTGTCTCAGAAAATACTACTGCAACTGAAGTATTTCGTGATGATGTGTAATCACTTTTGTAGATAACCAATTGGAACACAGCAGGTTCCCACAAACAGCAATGTTAATTAACAGTTTATGTTGATAACCTGATGATGATAGCTATTTGATATTATGGTAATTACAAGATAATAGCTCATAATTTACCTTAGTCATTTAAATAAAGTGCATATAGCAGTTGACACATTTGTATTCTGCCTCCATTGGGGAATTAAATATCAGGATGGGACACCAGTGTGCACCCAACACTATACTGCCCATTTAGCACCAATGACTTCTTCCCCAGGTGTTTAACTTTTCACTGTCAGTTTAGTTGTTTCCATTTGTGTCCTCTGTAATGTCAGAATGTCCTCAGTGACTAGAACTATGCACAGGAAACCGTGGGATATATATTAAGTTCATTAATCAGGATATTGCACTGAGCAGCACCTGCGTTTAAACAACAAACTTAATTAAAAATTACTTAACTTGACTTAGATTGCATTAGTAATTATTTTAATCATAGTCATAAAAAAGTACACCACAGAAACAGGCCCTTCAGCCCTTCTAGTCTGTGCTGAAATATTTAAACTGCCTAGTCCCATTGACCTGCACCTGGACGATAGCCCTCTACACCCTTCCCATGTACTGCACCTATCCAGACTTCTCTTAAACATTGAAACTGAGCTCGCATGCACCGCCTGCACTGGAAGTTTGTTTCACACTCTCACAACCCTCTGAGTGAAGAAGATTCCCCTCTTGTTCCCCTTAAACTTTTCACCTTTCAGCCTTAACTCTTGACCTGTAGTTGTAGTCCCACTCAGCCTAGGTGGAAAAAATCCTGCTTGCATTTACCCTGTCTATACCCATCATGATTTTGTACACCTCTATCAAAGCTCCCCTCAATCTTCTACGTTCCAAGGAATGAAGTCCTAACCTATTCAATCTTTCCTTAGAACTTCGGTCCTCCAATTCTGGCAACATGCTTGTAATTTTATATGTACTCTTTGAATCATATTTAATTCTTTCATGTAGATAGGTGACCAAAATTACGCATATTTCTCCGAATTAAGCCTCACCAATGTCATTTACAACTTCAAAATAACGTTCCATCTCCTGTACTCAGTACTTTGATTTATGAAGGTCAGTGTGTCAAAAGCTTTCTTCATGACCCTATCTACTTGTGACACCACTTTCAAGGAATTATGGATCTGTATTCCCAGATCCCTTTCTTCTACCACACTCCTCGGTATCCCTACCATTCATTGTGTAAGACCAACCCTAGTTGACCGTACTGAGGTGAAACACCTTGCACTTGCCGGCATTAAATTTCATCTGCCATTTTTCAGTCCATTTTTCTTGCTGGTCCAGATCTCTCTGCAGCTCTGATAGTCTTCCTTGCTGTCCACCACATCCCCAATCTTTGTGCATTCCACAAATTTGCTCATCCAGTTAAACGCATTATCATCCAGATCATTGATATAGATGACAAACAACAATGAACCCATCGCCGATACCTGTGGCACACCACTAGTCACAGGCCTCCAGTCTTAGAGGCAACCATCTACTAACACTTTCTGGCTTCTCCCACAAAGCCAATATCTAATCCAATTTACCACCTGATCTTGAATGCCAAGCGACTGAACCTTCTTGGCCAACCTCCCATGTGGGACCTTGTCAAATGCCGTGCTGAAGTCCATGTAAAAAGCATCCATTGCTTTTCCCTCGTCAACTTTCCTGGTAAATTCCCCAAAAAACTCCTTGATTAGTTAGATACAACTGACTACACAAAGTCGTGCTGACTATCCCTAGTCGGTCCTCGTCTATCCAAGTACTCACATAACCTGGTCCTTTAGAATACCTTCCAATAACTTTCCCATAGCGTAACAACATTAGCTATCCTCCAATGCTCCAGTACCTCCCCTGTCGCTAAGGACGATTTAAATATCGCTGCTACGGCTACTAGAATTTCTGCACTTGCCTCCCACAGGATCCGAGGGAAAACCCTGAGAGGCTCTAAGGGTTTAACCACCCAAATTTGCCTCAAGAGAGCAAACACCTCCAGCTGTGTAACCTGTATAGGGTACATGATTTCACTGCTACTTTGCCTCACTTCTATAGGTTCTGTGTCTATCTTCCAGTAAATGTAGATGCAAATAATCTATTTTAAATCTCCTCCATATCTTTTGGTTCTACGCATAGATTACAATTCTGATCTTCCAGAGGACCAATTTTTTTTCCCTTACAAACATTTTGCTCTTAAAATAACTGTAGAATCCCTCAGTATTCTTCTTCACCTTGTCTGCTATGGAAACTTTATGCCTTCTTTTAGCCCTCCTGATTTCTTTCTTCAGTGTTCTCTTGCATTTCTTATACTCCATAATTACCTCATTTGTTCCTACCTGCAATATTTGCTATGCACCTCCATTTTTTCCTTAACCAGGTCCTCAATATATCTTGAAAACCAAGGCTCTCTACACCTGTTATCTGTATCTTTTATTCTGACAAGCACATACAAGCTTTCTACTCTCAAAATTTCACTTTAGAAGGACTCCCACTTACCAAGTACAGCTTTGCCAGAAAATGGCCTGTCTTAATCCATACTTACTAGATCCTTTCTGATACTATACCACCAAAATTGGCTTTTCTCCAATTTAGAATCTCAGCCATTGGACAAAACCTATCTTTTCCCATATTTTCTATCTTTGAAACTAATGGCATTATGATCACTAGATGCAAATGTTCCTTACAGAAACTTCTGTCACCTACCCTGGCTCATTCACCAATAGGAGATCAAGTAACGCACACTCGCTTGTTGAGACTTCTATGTATTTACTAAAGAAACTTTCCTGAACACATTCACAAAATCTATTCCATCAGTTTCATAGTATGGGAGTCCCATACTGTGGATAGTTAAAATCACCTACTATTATAACTTTATGTTTTTTGCAACTGTCTACAGATCTGTTTCTCTAAATCTTGTGGACTACTGGGTGGTCTATAATATAACTCCATTAATGTGGCCATAACTTTCTTATTCCTCTGTTCCACCCATGAAGCCTCATAAGACGAGCTCTCCAGTCAGTCCTGATTGAGCACTGCCATGATATTTTCACTGACTAGTAATGCCACCACTCGTCCTTTAACCCCTCCCACTCTATCACATTTAAAACATTAGAAACTTAGAATACTAAGCTGCCAATCCTCTCTCCCTTGCAACCAAGTCTCACTAATGTCTGGAATTACATCCATCAAGAAATTAGGTTGGGCATTTGCATGATCTATTCACACTAGCATGTGTGGCATTTTCTCAGGTCAGATAACATACACATGGTACAGTATGTTTCTTCTTGTCAATATGAGCTAGACCATTGAATAGTCACAATATAACCACAGCTACCTTGCTCTGCTTTGTTGCTTTAATCTCTATTTAACGGGCCATTCTGCAGAAATACTTGATGGGCTGACTTCAGATCTAATTGCAGGCTTCTCAAGATGCCTCCAAGGGTCCACAGAACATGTTGCAACTAACAAGGAGAACTTTTGTCAGTATTTAGCAGCCGACGTCCTCATTGACTGGAGACTCAATGGAGACAAATCTGAAGATGTCACTGAGGTGATGGAGGGTGGATTAGGGATCGCAAGGAAAGAGGCTATGACATCCTCATCAGCTAGGTATGCATGCCCACAGAGCTTTTGGAAACATAATATCCAGAGTTTTCTGCTCTGATGAATAATATCTTCACAGTCTCAGGTTTCCAATTTGATATCACAAAGATGTGTGAAATACTGCAGGAAGACCTTTGCTCCGGTTCTTGTGCTCTGATAGTTCTCTCTACGGTGATCAAAGTCACTCTACATCTCAGCTTCCTCACCAGAGGACCTTCCCTACCTCCTGCAGCATACACTGTCTTCCAGTTTGCTGCTCAATACTGCATCAGTGAGGTTACCTAGGCTTTGTTTCCGTGGAGAGGTGAATTCAGTACTGACTAGGTAACATCTCAGTCAGTGGGATTTGCTAGTAAGTACAGGCAACTATTGATAGTCACAAGACCTTTCATCTTAGTAAGCTGGAGATTTTCCTCAGCAGGGAAGATTACCATTCCCTCATTATCCAGTGACAGTGAATCATTGGAAGATCAACCTCAAAGCAAGTATACGTGACTCATTCATCATCAGGGAGACAAGCTGCCAGGCACGTTGAGCAGCAAGCACTGCCTGATGAGAGGGATTATGGGAGACAAAAAGCTATACTTCCTTTGTAACACACACAAAATGTTAGAGGAACTTAACAGGTCAGGCAGCATCTATGGAAATGAAAAAAACAGTCAACGTTTTGGGCTGAGAGCCTTCTTTAGAGCTGGAAAGAAAGTGGGAAGATGCCAGAATAAAAAGTTGGGTGGAAGGGAAGAATGATAGCAAAAAGTTGCAGCAAATCTGGGTGAATACACTGTCAAAGAGTCAGAGGGCTGCAGAGATCACAGAGGGGGAGCAGAGACAGAAGGTTCCCCTGCTTGTTAGACCAATTTACAGCTAAGAACCTCTACAATCATTATAAAGACTTCATTATTGCTTTTGTGCTGCTCAATCTAATTATTGAAAGACCATAGACAGTGTCGGTGAAGGAGGAGCATGCAGAACGAACCCTGAGAGATGTAAGACTCGGGCTCAAGAGTGACAGGAATGAAGAAATAATGGATAAAGAAAACTGTCAGAAGAAGATCACCAACCTCATCTACCAGTGGAACAGAGGCAATATGAGACTCCCTAACAGAGAGGAGCTGCTGAACGAGAACATAGAACAATGCAGTATAGGAACAGATCATTCAGCCTACAATATCCACAGCAAACTTCATGCCAAATTAAAAAAACAAAACTTATTCTTCCTGTACAGGGTCTATGACCCTTTATTCCTTGTACATTTATCCGTCTATCTGAAAGTCTCATAAATGACACTAATATACAGTACCTGGTTCCAACCCTTCTTCTAGCAGACCGTTCAAATAGAGACTGTACGTATCACTCTCAGTTAAAAAAAAAACTTGATTCGCACGTGTCTTCTAAATTTGCCCCCTCTCAACTTAAGTACATGTCCTCTGGTATTTGAATGTAGTTTCCAAGTCGGACAAAGTGAGCTCTTCCAAGCTCTGACCCTCAATATCAAAGTAGCTTAACAAAGTATTCACAGAAGAAAGTTATTTAATCTTCTATATGAAGCAATCAAAAAATTGATACACTTAGCCTAACCCCACCTTCTGGTGTCAGCTCCATAGTGTTGCAGATCAGCTGTACACCCAACTACATCATAGAATGTGTTGAGGGTTTCTGCCTTTACAATCATATCAGGCAAAAATTCAAATCCATTCCATCTTCAGTATGAAAAATCATTTCTCTATTTCCTGTCAAAGCTTTCTACTAATTATTTTAAATCTTTGTCATTTGATAAAGGTAACTTGTCCTTCCTATTTATGGTATCTAAGCTCCTCATAGTTTACTCCATCAAAGTCTTCTTTCAACCCCTCTTTGCCAAAGAAACTTACCCCAAGAGAACTTCAGCAGTTAATTCACCTGCTTCCAAACATGCAAGTCCAGGACTTAGGCAAAGTGACCAGTGATCAATGGGATGTCCATTATTCTTTAGAAATGGAACTGGAACTCCACAGTGTTACAGAAGGAATCCCCGTCTATTAACATGTATCAGTCAGTCCTGGAATGGGGATGATAATCACATTGATTTGGATGGGCTACCCAGCCCTGCAAGTTAGGTGGTAAAGGTAAATTTGTTGTTTATTTTTATTTTATTTTTAATATCTTAATTACTTGTTAATGTCTGCAATATTTTGATTATAGCACTTTTTAAAGACAGCGATCTTATTAACTTTTCATTGTTTCTGAATATCAGACACTGTGGCACAACTAATCGAGCTGTTACTTCACAGCTCTACACACCTGATTTAAATCCCGACCTCCAGATGGAGTTAGCATTTTCTCCCTATGTTCCAGTTCCTGCCATATCCAAAGGACATCCAGGTTGATAAGTGTAAGTTGCCCCTCATTGTAGATGAGTTGTAGAGTTGGGGGAAGATGTGTGGAGAATACAATAGGTAAGGATAGAATTAATGCAAAAACAATATGTTTGGTAGTGAGTATGGATTTGGTGAGCTGAAAGGTCTATTTTCATGCTGTATCTTGGAAGGAAGAGAGACGGAGTGGCTCAGTGGCTATCAGAGTCCTGATGATAGGCAGATGATACTCCACATGAAACCCACTGACCACAGAGTCTTTACCATCCTCGGGCTAGTGCAGTGAGCTGCGTGTTATTTTGGCAGAGGTCATCTCATTTGGCCTTTAACATTTTGCTCAGATAAGTTTAGATCAGCTGGGATCAAATCCAGCTTGACTTGGCTGATTGTTATATCAAGTACGTTGCTTAAATCTTAGTGCAGATTCTTCCTTTCTGCTTAAAGGATTCCTGCAGATTTGTCAGACATGGCCTCGTCTCTAGATAGAGTATTATTCCCGCCTTCATTATACTGTCTAATGTTTTAATTGCTGCGGATGTCAGAGTTATTGGGTTATAGTTCCCAAGGTTACCTTTATATCTCTTTCTATAAATTTAACATATTTGCTGTTCTTTAATCTTTGGACGGTAATCCTATTCTGAATGCACCTTTGGAAATGCTTACCATCTATGCTGGTTATTTGTCTGTATTTATGCCCAAAGCACACCTCTCACCAGCTGTGGCACAGTTGGTAGTATCCACACATCTGGATCAGATGCGTTGTAGGTTAATTTTTCGCTCCAGTGAACAGTCTGAGTGATTTGTTTATTTACTTATTGAGATACAGAACGCAATATCTCTTTCTGGCCCTTCGAGCCATGCAATCCCAGCAATCCCCCAATTTACCCCTAGCCTAATCACAGGACAATGCACAACGACCAAGGGTTTCGGCCCAAAATGTCAACTGTACTCTTTTCCATAGATGTTGTCTGGCCTGCTGAGTTCCTCCAGCATTTTGTGTGTGATGCTCGGATTTCCAGCATCTGCAGACTTTCTCTTGTCAAATCAACTTCTTTTGGACCATTGGAGGAAACCAGAGCACCCAGAGGAAACCTGTGTGGTCACAGGGAAAACGTGCAAACTCTTTGTGAGCAGTGGTGAGAATTGAACCCTGATCGCTGGTGCTATAAAGCATTGTGCTGATCACTACACTACCATGCCTGATGTCCCTTTGGATGTTGTGATTAATATAAGGCTTTGTGGCTTAAGGTGAATGTGGCATTATTTTAAAGAGTGGCAGGGTATTCTCTGATATCCTGGTTAATACTTATTTATCTCCCAATTAATATCTCCAAGGCCATTTATCCAGCCATTGCCTTCAGCAGTTTACGAGTTTGCTGTGTGTAAATCGACGGTTACAGTACAATACAATACAATACAATACAAGAAAGGTTTCACATCAAAACAATTTAGTTGGAAAAGAAACATAAGATAGATAGATAGATAGATAGACATACTTTATTGATCCCGAGGGAAATTGGGTTTCGTTACAGTTGCACCAACCAAGAATAGAGTATAATCCTGAGATCAGGAAAGCGATTACTTTCATGATTTTTTTGTTTCAGCTTCTGATATCTTAATATTTACTCGTCTTGACAATTCTCTAATGTATGTACCTGTCATCTTAACAACAAATGCATCAATGCAATGCAAATGAGGATTTTCAGATTTATGTCTATAAAGGTTCTCAGTCATCCAGGTTATTTTATATCAAGCAATAGTAAATCAAGGCAACTGGACTTGCTGCGTTGTCTACAAGATATTTTGCCACTCATCCAAGAAGCTTCTTCAATTCTAACCCATGGTCGGCAGTTTTCCAGTTTATAAACTCTGTGAGTTGTTTAAAGGTATAACAATCACATGATGGTCGTTAAAAGTCATAGAGGTAATGAGAGGTAATCTTTGCATGAGTGGAGGTGTGAACTGTTGTGGAGACGCTGGGGTAGAGATGTTAGGACTGCATTGTAAATAGCTGATAAGTGGTGTCATACCCCACCCCCTCAATTCAGGGATGGGTTTTCCAATTTGACAAAGATAGCTTCTTTAAACCCTATTTCAATTCGCCTGTCCTCCCTGTCCAAAATGTGCACATTGTTATTATCATTATCAGTGAAATGACGGCAATGTTAGAAGCTATAGTAATTGTTCAAGCACCACTGTCACCTTGGGTACTGCGAGTGTGTTCCTGTAGTCTGACAAATCTAAAACGCCTGTTTCATGTTTAATGACATGCATATCAAATGTGTGCATTGTACTTGTGTGCATGGTGCATTTTAAAAACGCTGCAATAATTTCCTAAAACCTTGGGTTTCTAGCAGAAATTAGGTGACTGAAATTTTTAACAGTATAGATTCCTGCTGCCAGTATGACACAGGATTATTTACTGTCCTATTTGGGTGATAGTTATGGCTCAATGGTTGTATTCTCCATTCTGAATCAGAAGGTTATATGTCCCTAAACAAAGACTTGAACATAAACTGTGGCTAGCGTTGTATTATGACAGTGAATACTTCTTGAAAGTACTTCATTGGTAACAAGTCTATAGAGGTGGTAGAAAACATAAAATAATGTGTTTAAAAGACATTAGGCTGCTTTTTTTTTGTTTGCTTGAGAAATAAAAGAAAACAGGAAGATTTTGCCTCAATGTCATACCACATGAATGAAGCCATAGGTTGAGTACTCAGTATTGTTCTCGACACCACATTACAGAAAGGACATGTTTACATTTTAGGTGTGGTAGATCCCACCACTGCTTGTAAGGAGTTTGAACATTCTCGCCATGACTGCTCCAGTTTTTCCGGGTGCTCTGGCTTCCTCCCACAGTCCAAAGACATACCAGTTGGCAGGTTAATTGGTCATTGTAACCTGTCCCGCAATTAGGCTAGGTTATATCGGGGAATGGCAGCGTCGCTTGGCTCAGCTCGAAGGGCCAGAATGGCCTATTTGTTCTGTACTGTATCTCAGTAAATAAATAAATAAATCACTAAGACTACTTACGTCTCTGGAGTGAAAAATTAACCTACAAGGCTTCTGATTCAGATGTGTGGATACAACCAACTGAGCCACAGACTAGGATACCTAACTGTGGTATTTAAAGTTACGATTCCGCAAACAGAAATGATCTATTTCCCTTAACAAAAATCAAGGGAAAAAGAAAATCACTGAGAGGTTGATAGGAGGTTTGGAACAGCTTGAAGGGACTTAGAGCATAAAGCATATTTAAAATGTATTTGGATAATACACTTTTAAAAAAAGTATAACATGCAGAGCTGCACGCTAATGCTGAAAGGCAGAATAAGGTCAGGTAATATTTGACTGACGTAGACACAATGGGCCAAGTGCCTCCTTCTGTGCTGCAACTTTTCAATGGCCTAGTGTAAAGCACTTTGAAATGAGGTTGTGAGAAGTACGTTAAAAGCCAGGTCTTTTGATTGAGTAATAATGCATAAGTACATCAAATCCATTTAAATTTGGGAGCTGATAAAATGCTGATTTTCAAAGTTATGAAAGATAAACTGATCTCCCAACAGCAAAAAAATTCCAAAACATGGAACCAGGCAATCATGGGGAGTTTGCTAGAAGTACATAGCACATTGAAGAAAGAAAAATATGTATATTGCTCGTGGAAATATGACTATTAATAATATCAATTAACATATTAAGTTCTAGAAATTCCTCGGTCTACTTCTCCAGAATATTTCGTATTTTTATATGAAGCATTGTTATTCCCTATCATCACGTATGCTTACCACTTTTAATGCGGGTGACTTTTGGATTTCACACAATCTATCTCTTGTAAATGGTCTTAAGTCACTCTACCAGATTCAAAACCTCGCAAGCCTTAGTTTACTTCA
This sequence comes from Mobula hypostoma, assembly GCF_963921235.1. Taxonomy (NCBI): domain Eukaryota; kingdom Metazoa; phylum Chordata; class Chondrichthyes; order Myliobatiformes; family Myliobatidae; genus Mobula; species Mobula hypostoma. Next base: position 18,957,975 of record NC_086118.1, on the reverse strand, counting down.
TTGCTCTATACCAAGATGCAGAAGGTAACTCCACCAATTTATACCTGCAATTTAGACTGACATTTTCATCCAGTTTATCTAGTAAACCTGGTATTCCTCCTCCTCCTCCTCCTTCATTACAGTTAAACAGGTATAACTTCTATTCTCTCGCAGTTTGTGGTAATACTGTGTGTTATTCTGATTTCATGCAGGCACTTTGCAAAGCCCCTTCAGTTATGGCTGGTTCATTCTTTTTAAAGTCCACATTTGATCTCTTCAATTTTTATCAATTTTCTCTTTTGATTCCATGTTTTTTTCCTCAGTCATTCACTAGTTATCCACGTGTTTCCTGTTCCATGGTGTGGGTTTTGCTAAATTCTGGCATATTGAAAGCTGCTATTCTTGAAAGAACACAAGAAAATAGCCAGAGTAGGCCACTAAGCCTGCTCCACCATTCAAAATGATCATGGCTGATATATGCTAGACTAAACTATTCTCTGTGTCAGTTCCACATAAACCTCAATTCCTCAAACTATCAAATATTTATCTACTGTAACTTGTACCCAAAGTATAATTAGTGATCTGGCCTTAGTCACTCTCAGGAACAGAGGATTCAACAGATTCACAACTCTCTAAGAAAATAAATTTCTATATATCTAAGTTTGAAATTATCAGCCCCTTATTTTGAAACTATGGCTCCGTGTTTGTGACACTGCCCCTATTACCACAGTTTTCTTTCTCTTCTTATTGGGAGATATATTAAAAACTTATTATGGGACACCACTACATCTACCAGTTTTCTGTATTTCTCCAGATAATGATCACTTCCCTGTTCAAAATGGCTCAATTCAGGAAATGAACAGGGAGGGAAATCAGATCTCAGCTCTTGTCAGGCAAATTCCTACTGGTAGTACTTTGTTTTTGGCCAGAAGGTTGTAGTTCAAGTGCTGCCCAGACTTGAGCATAAAGCTTTGGGCTGGAACACCAATGGGGTACTGTAGGATTACTGCACTGTCCTTTCTGCTGTCATATGGATGAGGAATCAAATCTAGATTCTCCTATTAGATGAAATGTAAAAATATCTCCAGCTGCTTTTTCAAAGAGAAGTCAAATTATTCCTTATGTTATCCTGAAATTAATATCATAACACTGGATTATCAGTGCATTATAAAGTTATTACTTGTGGGAATATCTGTGTGGAACAAATGATCTCCAGGTATTTCTTCAGATTCCAACATCTGCAGTCTCTTGTGCTCTACATTCCATGTGCAAACGGTTGCTATACTTCTGTATTAGAACAGTGATTACTCCAAAAAACAACTGAGTTTAGAAAGTTTTGAGTTGTAACAAATGATTGCAAGTGCTTCTTGAATCATATTCTTCGATTCCCTTTACTGCAAAATCCCACAATGAGCTAATGAAGCAGGTAATAAGAAGTGGATAACATGGAACTGAAGAAGATTGGAAATGTTTCTCCTTCTTTCAGCATTATCAGAAGACTTTTTTTTAGCCATATGAACTGGCATTGTCTTCAGTTTAATATGAAAAACATCTCCAAAAATTTAAATGCAGTGATCTAATCATTGATTAGATCTTAAACCCAGAGCATTGTCAATCAGATATAAGAATATTAGTAACTGAACAGAGTTGCATGGTGTATATAAACAAACTATAAGACCGAAAACCCATAAGGGATAGGAAAAACAGAAATAGGCCATTCAGCCCATAAAGTCTACTCCGCCATTTCATTATGGTTGATTCATTTTCCCTCACACCTATTCTCCTGCCTTCTCCCTGTAATCTTTCATACTTTAACCAATCAAGAACCTTTCAACCTCCGCTTTAGATACACGCAATGACCTGGACACCACTACTGTCTGTGGCAATGAATTCCACCTCACCATCCACTGGCTAAAGAAATTCCTCCTCATCTCCATTCTAAATGGACATCCCTCTATTATAAGGTTTTTGTCCTGTTCCTAGACTCCACCATAATGGGAAACATACTTTCCTCATCCACTCTATCTAGGTCTTTCAACATACAATAGGTTTTACTGAGATCACTCCCCCATTCTTCTAAATTCCAGTGAGTACAGACCCTGAGCCATCAAAAGCACCTCATGGGATAATCCTGTCCTTCCCCGAGATAGGCTCGTGAACCTCCTCTGAACCCTCTCCAATATCAGTAAATCCTTTCTTAGATAAGGGGCCCAAAACTGCTCACAGTACTCCAAATGAGGCCTCACCAGTGCCTTATAATGTTGCAACATTACATCCTTGCTTTTATATTCTGGTCCTCTTAAAATGAATGCTAACATTGCATTTGCCTTCCTCAACCTGCAAGTTAACCTGTAGGGAATCCTGCGCAAGGACCCCAAGTCCCTTTGCACCTCAGATTTTTGAGTGCATTGACCATGCACTTCCTGTCATTGTCTTCTCTTTGCTACTTCATTGCCCATTCTCCTAATCTGTGTAAGTCCTAAGTCCTTCCGCAGCCTTCGTGCTTCCTCAACACTACCTGCCCCTCCACCTATCTTTGCATCGTCTACAAACTTGGCCACAAAGCCATCAATTCCATCATTGACATAGCGTAAACATAAATGGTCCCAATGTCGACCTCTGCAGACCACTACTAGTCACTGGCAACCAACAGAAGAAGGTTCATCTATTTTCAGTCTTTGCCTCCCGCCAATCAGCCAATCCTGTATCTATGTCAGTACCTTTCCTGTAATACTGTGGGCTGTTAATTTGTTCAGCAGTTACCCAATAATGTTAGCTTGAATCTGTATGGTAGCATAGGGTAACAACTACTCACAGATTCCATTTAAGTGAGACCTAGGGCTTTGAAAATTACTTTTACCCCTTGGCCATTTTAGTCTCTGATCATTCAGCTAGATATTCAGTTTGTCTCCTGAGGTCCAAGATGCAGTAATATCTTGTCTTAATAAAAAAAAAAATCAGATGTTTAGCAAATTCAAAAGTTTGGCAAACTACAACAACCTTCAAAAGAGGCATTGCTTTAAAAGGTGAATTTCAAATTGAAAACCATTTCCAAAATAGCACATGTTTGATTGAAAAAAGGTTTCCAAAACAGTGCATCTTTGATTCTGTTTGAATGGCTGTTCCATTCACAATTGAATTATTAAAAATTGCCATTAAGTGGTAACTGCAAGGCCTTGTATAGGTAAGTATGGTTTAAAATTATTTCACTGATTCTTCATTATGGCAACAATTCTGTTCCTTCTGAATGGGTTGTAAAAACACATTCTTATTAATCAGCATACAAAAGTGCAAACTTCTAGACAGTTTTCAGTTCACACATCTAACTGCATGTTGCTACCCTCTTGATCATTCGTATTATTCACAGAAATAAATGTCTCACCAGTGATTCTGACTTTCTTGAACTCTGTAACAGTGGTATTCCTTCAGCACCAACTGCCTCCCACACATTTCAGAAAGATCACAGAATCTCATCACACATTTCAGAAGAAAGTAAGAATTGCTAGATGAAAAAAGATATCTCTTTCATCTTGTACCATATTATAATATAAAATCATGACAGAGATATTGATTATGACAAAATCACTATGAATTGTTCTCCAACAGATTTGGAAATAAAGTGAGAAAACACTTTGTGAATCATAGTTCCAAAGTCACATATTTTTTCTCACTTATCACAAATTTAACACTCAATCACTAACATAATGGCTTGGATTTTTCAGCATTTGTGTTGATAGATTTTGGAAGATTCTCTTGTCAATTAGGAAGTTCGGAAAATCAAAGTTCAAAGGAAGTGTATTATCAAAATACATATATGTCACCATATGCAACCCCGAGATTCATTTTCTTGCAGGCATTCACAGTAGATACAAGAAAACAGAATAGAATTAATGAAAGACTGCACCCAACAAGTCGGACAAGTACCAATGTACAAAAGATAGCAGACTGCCAATACAAAAAGGAAAAACAATAAATAGATAGATAAATAGATTGACAGATAAATAGCTAGATAGATAAATGAATAAATAAATAGATAAATAAATAATTAAATCGATTAATTAATTTAAACGCAAACAGTCCTGACGAAGGGTCTCGGCCTGAAACGTCGACTGCACCTCTTCCTACAGATGCTGCTTGGCCTGCTGCGTTCACCAGCAACTTTGATGTATGTTGATTAATTAATTAATAAGCAAGCAACCTGAGCTGAAGAGTCCTTGAAAATGAGTCCATATGCTATGGGAACAGTTCAGTGAGGAGGTAAATGAAGTTATCCCTCTGGTTCAAGAGCTTGATGGCTGAGGGGTAGTAACTTCCTGAACCTGGTTGTGTGGGTCTTAAGGCGTCTGTATCTCCTTCCTGATGGTGGCAGTGAGAAGAGACCACGGCCTGGATGGTAGGGGTCCTTGATGACTGATGCTACTTTCCTGTAGATGTGCTCAATGGAAGGAAGGGCTTTACCTGTGTTGGACTGGGCTGTTTGCGCCACTTGGTTCCCCAGGTTATCAGGTTAGTTCCTGGCTGCAATTGCTGGTGCAGCCCATGGAATCCATCTGCAGAGAAAATTTTTTCTGGTGTTCGATTTGGTGTTTTTTTTTATCAGTGGGTTGTGTTTTTTTAATTTTATATTTAAAAGTGTGATTATTTTTTAAAATGTATGAATTATTTATTTCATTTGTAATAAGTTTAATCCTGAAAAATGCTGATGCTTTGAGAGATGGCAGTCTGTTGGACATTGCCAGCTGTCAAAGACTATCAGAGGAGTTTTCTGGGCAGAGCTTGTTCTAGACCATCGAGATCACTCTGAGGCCCTCCACTACTCAGGTCCTTGTCAACAAGGTCAGTCCTTTACAACTAGTTAAGATACCCTTAGGGAATGGGAATCTGAAATGCAGGTATGGACAAACCAAAATGTAGGTAAAATCCATGCAAAATCCTACACAAATTAACATCATAATTAACTCCCTTCAGGTAAAGTCTCTGTCTTCTGGATCTGCTGTTCTGGAACAGCATAGTTTACATGATCAGCAATCAAAACAGCAATTACTTCACCTCTTTGACTGACAACATCTGCTTATGGGGTAGTTTTCAATTGTGATTAGAATGCTCCACAGTCTTCTGAGGCTGATTGCAACATCTCTATATAGGTACAGCATCATTTCATAAACTGAGCTCTACACTGACCTTTGAGTTGATCCCAATATCTATTTACTTTCTAATTATTGAGCATAATTGTAAAGTCTTCAGTTTTTTATAAACCTGGATCCCTCAATCTCTTACATTTGCCATTCATCTTATTTCTTCAAGTTTAAGCAGAAGACCTTAATCATTTTACATTTCTATTCATTGGAGTTTGCATGTTACTGGTCTACCCACCCAATTTTCAGATATATTCAAATTTGTCCATTCTTTGCTGATGTTCTTTTAATCATTAGCTTGGTTTAACCACAATGCTCTTGTTCTGTAGTTTCAGAACATTTAGAAAGATATTGAACAAAAGAGGTGCTAATATAGACCCCTGTGGGATCTTAATAGTAACATTCTGGAGTTTGGTGACAATTTCAGGCTCCAGGCTTTTCTGGTCATCTAATTTTGAATCTATTCTTAAATATTTCCACTAACTCTTGCTGTATTTATTTGTAATACCAAACATTCTTGAGGAATTGTAAATACATTCAAATTAGATTTGTAAAGCTGGTATAATGCAGAATTCATGAAACCTCAGAAGCAGTCTTTCATGATTTCGCTTCTGTTCAGGAGCTACATAATCTTAAATGATAGGTTTATTTAGCTTCACATAACATCTCTCTTTGTCCAGTCCTCAGGCCCTTCTTGAGTATTTGGTGATTTCTTCAGAGGTGGTGTTAAGTTATTTAGATGGCTCCTTTATTTCCTGAAGGATACCCTTCTGTACATTCCACCCCCTGAGGGTTATGTTCCTTTTCAACAGCCATGTTAGCAGTGTGAATAATGTTACCACTTATTCAGCAGTAGCCTCTGCGTCCCTTTCAAGATCAATAAATTAACTGCCTCCTTCCTGCGAAGGCAAGGTGGAAAACGATGAAATATATTTAGAATTTACGTGACATCACGTGTTCCAACTTGAACCCATTTTCAGTGCTCTCTCTCTAACCTTGCCTTTCCTTGATAAAACTAAGCTGTTTTACTTTTGCACCCTTCTTTTCTCCTTGCCATGCCATTTTCAACTTTTTCCTTTGCTCTTTTGATGCCATTTTTATACTTCAGTCGTGCTTTTGGTGTTGAATGTGACTGGAATTCCAGTTTTGTTTGTAGGTTTAAATATTTTATTTCCTCTTTGTGCTGTTCAAATGCAGCACTTAAGCTTGGTACCTGCCTTTACTTGCATTTCGTTTCACTCCGAGGGAGACTGGATATTAGAGAAGTTGATGAGTGACACCAAGAGAAGCTGCTTTTCCTTTCCGTTTTACCTGGGTATTTCATAGTAAATTTTTAAAAAAGTCCAAGAACTAAAGGTGAAGTAATACAATTCAAATAAAAGCAGTTACATTTGTACAGATAGCAGCTGCAAAGTACCTAAAATGAGGATAGCTCCTTTTTTGTGTAAATTGATCGGGAGAGAAAGGCCATCACCAGGCAAAGTATTTCTAAGAATAGTAATTAATTACTCATCCATTGAGAGCATTATTCATATTGCCTTATGTTTCAGATCCTTGTAAGGTGAATAGGGAGACATCAAATCAGCTGGGAGCATAGCAAGGTTCACAGGTGCATGTCTAATGAATAATAGCTACGTTTGAGGAAGGCTCCCAAAGGAGGAAAGGGAGCAAAGCTCAAAGTCAGGTAACAAGACAGAATGCATTGTTAATTTCTATTCATAAAAGCAAAATGAACAATTCACCATTTGTGTTCAGAGGGAAAAAGAGGCTTTCCAAATCCAATTGCAGAATTGTTGAACAACATAGAAAAAAAAAATCTGCTTGTGATGTTTAAGAAACACTTGATTTCTGCTGGAAGCAATTGCTCCAAGTAGGGAAGCTGAGACTAGTAGGAACTTCGGCTTTTTGCTCTTCATCCCTTCTCCTGACAACTGTCCATCCATGATGCATGCAGAGCAAAGGAGGCTTATAAAGTGGAGAGAATAAAAGAAAGACTGACAGTTCATGGAGGAACATGAGTGAATTTAACCCTGCCAAGCAATATGAACAAAAATTGGCAAAGTGTGAGAATATAGAACTGACCAGCTTTAAAAGCATAAGAAAAATATGATCTTCACAATTTAAAAAAATTCAGGCATGACTAGTTCCTTTGCCTCCCACACAGAAAGACAACAAGAGTCAGGAAAGTGCGGGGGTGGGGGGGGTCGCGTAGAATAGAGCAGTGGGTGTAGAGTTTGTAAGACAAGCAGAAATCAGTTAGTACGTGAATTTGACGAGGGCCAAAGCTAATTGCATGTGAACCTGACAGACTCGAGTAGATAATTTATCAATAAGCATTTGTGAAGAATCAAACCAAGAAACATAGGGAACAAGAGAAAGTCTGCAGAGGCTGGAAATCCAAGCAACACACACAAAATGCTGGAGGAACTCAGCAGGCCAGGCAGCACCTAGGAAGAGTACAGTCAACGTTTGGGGCCGAGACCCTTCCGCAGGATGCATAGTGACACACCTTCCCTCCACCTTATAATTCTGCTGTCTCCTTGTTTCAATTCATATGAATGGTCTCAACCTCAGATTTTGACTATGCACTTCCCTCCACAGATGTCGCCTGTTCAAGTGTGTTTTTCCAACATCTCACATCTCAAGTATTGAACTTAGTAGCGAAGTTTCCAGGATGGGAACTTTACGAGAGAGCATGCTCCCAGTTGATCAGATTATCTTCTATACATCTTATCAACAAACTAAAAACCAAATTAAAATACACATATGAAGGCTCACACTACATTAAGAAAAGAACACTTTGAAATAAGCTAAATAATCAAAGTTGGAAATAACAAGGGGAAATTTATAATTGATCATTGTAATTTTTTCTGTGATTAGGCTAGGGTAAAATCAGCGATTACCGGGCTGGAGGGCTTGTTCTGCACGATATCTCAAAAAATAAATAAACTAACTGCAGGAAACACTACTGGTAAAAGACGTGAGAGAACAAGTAAATATACAAGCATAGGCCTGGCCACTTACCAGAATGATCAATACAAGTTAGCCATGGAGCAAAGATGTACTACATCAAAAACATACTGGGTAGAGTGAAATCAAAGTATCCAGAACATGAGAGTGGGTTTAAAATCAAGTGTAAATGGGTCAGGGAGCTTAACCTACGCATATCATAATGGAAACGAAAGAATAGATATTAGTTACTGCCAATATTTCCTAATGAAATGAAGTTAACAAAGATCCAAAGCTTGAAAGGGGAAATACCTAATATCAATCACTTCAAACAAAATCAAGTAGTCTGCAAGGAACATTGATTGCAATCACAATTTATTGAACAATGGCTTGGAATCTGTACAATCATTTCTCTCCAATGAAATATTCACTGATGAAAGGTCATCAACTTAAAATGTTAACCCTGTTTCTCTCTCTGCTGATGATGTTTGAGATGCTGACTGTTTCTTTTCAATTTTCTTTGTGTTGTGCAGGAATATTATTTCTGAGCTAGTTGCCTAGAACAAAAATTGTTCCTACCGTGCTTGTGTTGATAGCTATTGGAGAAATAAGCAAGCAGGTCCGTGTTGCCCGTCAACAGCTAAGATATCAAGAGCTGTTAAAGTGATGGAACTTTTGGAATACTATATTCTTACACTTGTAGGAAGGGGCAAGATGCTATCTTTAAATTTATGTGTGTACTTAGAGCTGCCATAAGTAACTATATAACATGGAGAATAGTTTCATTGTAAATTGGTTTTAATTAAAGGAAATGAGTGACTGTCAGATGAAATGAAAAGTATTTTTAAGTGAAAGATTAGCACAATAATGCTAATCGAATGAAAGATATGGACAGACTGTCACAGTCAGCATTGTTTTGCTGCAGGTTCAGCATTAACATAAGTGCAGATATAGGCCTCCGTTAGTCTCATGAGACCATGGATTTGCGCCTTGGAAGGTTTCCAGGGCACAGGCCTGGGCAAGGTTGTATGGAAGACCAGCAGTTGCCCATGCTGCAAGTCTCCTCTCTCCACGCCACCGATGTTGCCCAAGGGAAGGGCATTAGGACCCATACAGCTTGGCATCGGTGTCGTCGCAGGGCAATGTGTGGTAAAGTGCCTTGCTCAAGGACACACACGCTGCTTCAGCCAAGGCTCGAACTAGCGACCTTTGAATCACTAGATGAACGCCTTAACCACTTGGCCATGCGCGGATATGATGTGAACAAAATGGTAAATAGTGAAAAGTGAATTCATTAACTAAAGAAGAGAAGTGGGACATGTAGTATGTCACAATGATTTGTTTCTAGGGATGTTCACCCCGTCTTTCATACCAACTCCACTTACACTGTCATCCCTTGCCTCCATTCCCCTTAAGCCTTCTGTGGTCATGAATAAGCAGCTGCCCAAACTCTGTAGCTATGGTTTAGGTCTACAGGTCAGAAGTCACACCTGAATAGCTATTTAGAAATAGGAGCTGCTACAAACTAAGCAATGAAGCCTGTGCTCTTTCATTTTCCATTTTTTTTATCTTCCATGACTTTTTGACTTCCATAATTCTCATTACCTCCTACACCACCCAACCAAATCTTGGAAAATTCCCCATTTTCTAGGCTCCAAACTTTTAAAGTTGCTTGCCAATTGGTGCATAAAGGTTATTTTTTAAATAAATAAAGCTACATTAGAAGTGAGATGAATCATGTTTCTTCCTCTAAATCAGGATGTCTGAGAATCCAATCATCTGATCCATTGTTTATCTGTGCTCAGTAACAAAGTTCGTACAGGACAGTGGGTGAGATTACTCACGGATAGCTTGTGTTCAGCAGAAGCACCTCTTGCAAGTGTAGCCTTTACAATATGTATGAGGTTTGGTCAGAATTAACTCTAGCCCTGGGTCATAGAAGCCAGTTCTAGGAAAATTACTCCTGGTTGGTGTTCTTTCACCTCAAAACGAATCTGCCTCCCCTAAATCAGAAGCACACTCCTCATCACTGGCAGCCAAAAGCTGTCATCCTCTGATTGCTTGACCTGATATTTGAACTCCAGTCACAGTTTCACAACTTGCAACCATAATGCCCCCCCCCCAACCCAATAGTTCTAATATGCCATTCATTCCCAGAACAATGATGTATCTATGTTACTTTACTTGCTGCATAATGGTGGGAAGCATAAAGAAAACTTATCAATACAATGTGTTTGATGGTCGATGCTTAGCATTAATGCTAACATATGATGGATTTACTGGGCTGTAGTATTTCGCAGCAGTGAGTGTTGAATAATGCATTCATCGGCCTGAAATTCCAATGAATTCAAGAGATTGTTTCAAGTCATTAAAAGTTTTTTAAACAATTAATATACTACATATAATGACATGGAGACACAAGTTACTGCAAATTCTAGCAATCTTCAGCAACAGAAACAAAATGCTGGAGGAACTTATCAGCTCAGCCAGAACCAGTGGAAGAAACTAAACAGTCACTGTTTGAGGCTGAGACCCTTCATCAGACCTATTAAGTTCTTCCAGCATCGTGTGTGTGTTGCTTAATAAATATAACAACTCATTACTCAACAAATTTGCAAGTATTGATCCAGAGTTCTTTAATGATTGCAAAACACCTGCGTATTGGTATTGGTTTATTATTGCAGTAAGATCAGAAGCGATAAGAGCAGAAATAGGCCATTTGGTCCATTGAGTCTGCTCTGCCACTTTATCATGGTTGATCCATTTTCCCTCTCAACCGCCCCTCCGTTCTCTCCATAACCTTTCACATCCCGACTAATCAAAAACCGAGCAAACTCTGCCTTAAATACACCAAATGCCTTGGCCTCCACAGCCACCTGTGGCAACAAATTCCACAGATTCACAAACACAAAATACTCTGCAGATACTGGGGTCAAAGCAACACTCACAACACGTTGGAGGAACTCAGCAGGTCGGGCAGCATCTGTGGAAACGATCAGTCAACGTTTTGGGCTGGAACCCTTCGTCAGGACTGAAGAGGGAAGGGGCAGAGGCCCTATAAAGAGAGTGGGAAGGGGAAGGCTGGTAGGTGCCAGGTGAAAAACCAGTAAGAGGAAAGATAAAGGGTTGGGGGAGAGGAAGCAGGCAGGAGATAGGCAGGAAAGGTGAAGAAAGAATAGGGGAAAACACAATGGGTAGCAGAAGGAGGCGGAACCATGAGGGAGGTGATAGGCAGCTGGGGGAGGGGATAGAGTGAAATAGGGATAGGGAAAGAGAGGAGGAGGGAATTACCGGAAGTTGGAGAATTCTATGTTCATACCAGGGGCTGGAGACTACCTAGACTGTATATCAGGTGTTGCTCCTCCAACCTGAGCTTAGCCTCATCATGGCAGTAGAGGAGGTCATGTATGGACATATCCGAATCGGAATGGGAAGCAGAGTTGAAGTGAGTGGCAACTGGGAGATCCTGTCTGTTGTGGCGGACGGAGTGGAGGTGCTCGACGAAGCGGTCCCCCAATCTGCATTGGGTTTCACTGATGTAGAGGAGGCCGCACCGGGAGCACCGGATGCAATAGATGACCCCAACAGACTCACAAGTGAAGTGTTGCCTCACCTGGAAGGACTGTTTGGGGCCCTGAATGGTGACCACCCCACCAGCCTTCGGATCCAGCACATTATCCTCCGCAACTTCCGCCACCTTCAACAGGACCCCACCACTAAGCACATCTTCCCCTCTCCACTTTCCGTAGGGATCGGTCTCTTTGCGACTCCCTGATCCACACGTCCCTCCCCACAGATCTCCCACACGGCACCTATCCCTGTAAGCGTAAGTGTCCCTACACCTCCTCTTTTGCCACCATTCAGGGCCGCAAACAGTCCTTCCAGGTGAGGCAACACTTCACTTGTGAGTCTGTTGGGGTCAGCTATCGTATCCGGTGCTGTGTCCTGGCAAGCGGAGCGAACCCTAAGCGGGGGCTTGAGACCCGGTGGAGTTCAGAGGAGATCAAATGGTGGAAGGCGGATATTGCCTGAGCTCCAACGAATTATTTGTGCACACACTGAATAAAGATATAGTAGCGCCTTTCTAAAATTTTATATTTTGGTTCTCTACTAACCCCATAGTTCAAATAAGAATATAAAATCTTATTTATTTAACCGCATCCTGTGTATGGCTTGTCATTACGGGGTACTGATTTGAAACAGGGGACACATCACACAGTTTTCAACCAGACGAGAGTTCTAAGGTTTGGCCGGGCAGCGGGTAATCACCCAGAGATCATGCCACCAGGCAAAGTGAGTGTTACATATAAATTCTTGATTTCCCAATCTACCTCACCATAGATTATCTGCACTGTACCTGTACCTTTACTGCACTTTCTCTATAACCTCATAACAAGAAGCAGTTTATGTGTTTTCAAAGCCTCTGTATTTTCTGGCCATTGGGAGAGGACAGAAGGGAAAGTGATTGAAATGAACTTGATTCTGTTGACTGTTTGTTATGACATAAAGGCACTGTACTTTTTCTCAATGCTTTTTAAATGGAATTTCACAGGGCCCTGGCAGATATTTTACGAAACCAGGGACCAATCCCAGTGCCACACTTCGAGAGGGAGAATATGACAGCAATAGATGGATCACCCAAGGATAGCTCGCCTGTCAGAACCACCAAAAACCATTTTACGCCAGTTCGAACATCCAAGGGTAATCATGGTAAGTCAAACTTCGTCTAGAGTCTGGGTTTTTATGTTTTTCATGACTTCATCTCTCATTGTGACAATAAATTTCTGCTTGGTGCAGAAGCTCTCTAAGACACTTCATTCACATACTATGTAATAAACTAGACCTAGATCAGAGCAAGGTAAGTCGAAAACCTAAATCAGCAATAAAATCTGAACACATTTGATTTTTTTCATCATTATGGCTGTTAGACATTGATAAGATTGAATATGACAACCATTAGAAGACTAATAACTGAGACAGATCAGTTATATACCTGGAGGAGTATTACATATAACTGTCTGACACATGGGCAGAGTTCTGCTGTCAAGTAGCTGTTTCTCATTTTTGGAGTGGGCAGTTGATAAGGTCCTTCTTCTTAATCTGATGTGATTGATAATCACGCAAGCATTAAAAACACCAGTGAGCCGCCCAGCATTTTCATTATCCCCCATTCCAGATAAGTTTCCAGGCTGGAGATTGTCTTGCAGCTTCAGTAGAGCACAGATATGCGTTGGGTTATTTGACCTATTGAGTCCATTCTGGCTCTACATAAGAGCAGTCCAACCAATTCCATTCCCTCAATCTCTCTCCACAGCCCAAAATCATTTTCAAAATATTGAAGAAAGGACCCCCAGAGAACAATGAAATTGATGCATCTACTGTATTGTTTTTGTTTGGATTTGACTCTGGTGTAAATTAGCTGCTGCCATAATACTTGCTTCATTCCTCTGATTTCCTAATTCTCAATGCCATATTGATTTTTAATTCAACTTTCACCATTCTCAACGACCCGTATCCTTTTTTTTTTGGCCATTGCATCACACATAGATCAGAGCAGGACAGATAAAGGGCCTTCAGCCCAGAATATCTCTGCCAAACATGATGCCGAATTAAGCTAATTCTCCTCTACCTCTACTTGAGCCAGATCTTTCATTCCTCGCATATTCGTGTGTCTGTGTTACAGGCTCTTTAATGCCATTCTTATATCTGCATCCATAACTACCCCAGTGACCCATACCAGACAGTAATATCCTCTGTGTAAAAAAAAAATCTGGCAAATGCATCTCTTTTAAATTTCCCCCATTCAGCTTTAATGCATGTCCTCGAGTACTTGACATTTCTACCCTTTGGAAAAGACTCTGACTGACTACTCTATCTACGCCTTTCATAATATGATAACTTCCTGTCAGGTCACCCCTCAGCTTCCAAGGCTCCCAAGTCTAAGCTCTCCTTGTAGCTCATACTTTCATGGAGGCCGCACCCTTATCAGCCTTTTTTGCACCCTTTTCAAAGTATTGACAACTTTCCTGTAATGGGGCAACCAGAATTGCGCACAGTGTTCCAAGTGCAACATAACTGAAGTTTTATTAGTTGTAACATTACTTCCAGACTCTTATACTCAATGCCCTGACTAGTAAAGACACTTGCATTACTTTGCATTCATTGCTTTGATTGCCTAAATCTGTCTACCACCTGTTATGGTACTTGCGTTTGGGGCAGCAATGAAGGTCCTCCATCTCTGGCGGTGTTCAGGGTTTCTTTCATTGTGTCAGTAGATTGGTTTTCACAAACAGGACAAAATCTGCAGATGCTGCAAATCCAAGCAATACACACAAAGCGCTGAAGGAACTCAGCAGGCCAGGCAGCATCTATGTTAAAAAGGGCAGTCGATGTTTCAGCCTAAAACGTTACTTTTTTTCCATAGATGATGCCTGGCCTGCTGAGTTCCTCCAGCATTTTCCGAGTGTAGTTTGGTTTTCACTACTGTCATCCACGCAGGTTCTGGATGGAGACTCAGGAATACCATCGCACTCAGATGTAGAAGAACTCTTCAGTAACAGTTTTGTTTTACCCAGTCAGGGTTGTTAGCACTGAGCTGAGTCCCCGAACCTGGAGGACGGGTGCACTACTCTCAGTCTGGCCTCTACCCTGTGATCTGTTTTTTGTTTGATCTTTGATCCTACCAAGAGCCAAAGCATCAAGCTCTGACTGCAGCCAACATAGATATGCGGGTCATTGAGACACACAAGCCTCCAAACCCCGTGACAAGGAATTGCCTCAATATTGAGCCATAATGATACCTCGCTTTTAGTGCTGTGATCTAAAAATTGGATGCACATGACAATAAAAGTACTGTTTTGGGTTTTATGTTTGGAATCAGTCTTCCATAATAAATTGTCATTTTCTGATTGATGGACATAGTAAATATGACGATGATGGTTTGACTATGATGTAATCATAATTTGGTGGATTATAGTGTTTTGAGACTGAACAAAACACTTGCTTATCAGGAGTTGGCAACACTTCTTAAGGGGAATAATTAGGAGACATTACTTATGAAAGACCATCGCCATTTATCAACAAAACACAAGATTGGCTATTAATAACTGACCTGCATTTCAGCACCGGCCTGCGTGATCATCTTCCGGAACCTAAAGAGTCAATGATACATCACATTGTCAACTTTTCCTCAGTGATAAGTTCTTTCTCCCTTTCCCAGTTCCAAAAATAAAGCTCTGTCATTCTCAGTTTGCACACCTTGAATTTCCAAATTCTAAGCTCCTGGAGAACATAGAGAAGGCTGTGCCTGAACTAAATGAAAATCAATGAAGAAAATGGGTTATAAAGCTCTCCTTGTACTTCATGAATCTCAATTCAGATATTATATACAGTCTGCTTCCACCATAAGAGCTAAGTGTTAATGTAGGTTTTAACGGAGATGAGCAAATCAGAAAAAGCAATCCTTCATTCAACGTTAAGTTAACATGAAACTGATCCAAGAATAAACAGGATATTGGGGTAGGGAACTAGCGTTGTGACAGAAGCTCACTGCTATTGTGGCTCTGAGATTAGTGTTACGGTGCTGTATTGAGGCAAAATGACTGGAGATTTGTTCTCCACCTCTGTATCATAATTAACGTCATTCTTGGAGACTAATTCAATGAGATTTAGATGTAAAACCAAACTCTTTTTTGATAAAGGACACTTGTTTGGAACTTAGATTTCATGGTCATTTTCTTCAGCAGTATGCAATTGAAAATCAATTTAACTCCGAGATTTCCATGTTTTCAAACAAGGCAAATGGGGAATTCAACTGAACGTCTTTAACTTTGAATCCCCATGCTGACCCTGGTATAAATTCTGTGTAGGAAGCACATGGTACCATTCTTTGTACAGTGAATCATGCAAAGCAAGGGAATTTGGACCATTCTACCCAGGGAAAATAGATCATAGGATAGTCCCAGGAGAACGGTATTCACCAAGATACATCCTTGGAAGTCTGTAGGTGAGTATCGTAGTTGTCTATGTTTTCAGGAGTTCAACCCATACTGAGAGGTTCTCTATGACACCCCTTATCTAACTGTCTTTCCATTCCATGACATGAAGTCAATCCTTTCCCACAATCCTCCTCCACTGCCATTTCTGACAACCTTTCCCATATTGATACCTGTGCTTCCAGTCGATATCTCCTTCCCCTCATCAGCAATGGCCACCCCCTGATTATCTCGCCAACAATTTCTCCAGCCTCCTCCAAATCCCAATGCCTTTGACTGGCTGGTGACATCTCTCCAATTTATAAGCTGTGCTCAGACATCAATTCCAACATCTAACTAGTCTTTTACTCTGAGAATGGGCCTGACCTCTCAAGCCTTGCATCGGAAGAAACACACTGGATACATTTTCATCCAGGTGAAATTGTAATACTCAATAGCCTGAAAGTGAGGTCTCAGGCCATAAGATCATAACGTAGAGGAACAGAACAAGGCCATTCAGCCCATCAAGTCTGTTCTGCCTTTAAACCATGGGTGATTTATTTTCAACTCCATTGCCCAGTCGTCTCACATAACCCTTTACCTTCTTACCAATCAAGAACCTATCAAATTTACCCTTAAATACACTCAATTGTTTGGCTTCCACTGCCCTCTGTGGCAATGAATTCCACAGATTCACCACTCTCAGGCCGCAGCCTCAGGTCAATGTTGATGCAGTGAGATTGCATCAGTTTCTGTTCTAATGCATTTTCATCTTTCTGGCACGTCTTTGAGAGTGGACTAGAAATTCAGGGCATTGTATTTAATTATTGTAAATAGAACAGATTCTTGGGAGTTTGAATTTTACTCAGTATTGTTAACCTTTGCAGTTTTATGAAGGCATGTAATACAGTTGCCAATACAATTTAGTATATACTTGCTTCCATTAGGCCACACTAGTAGGTTTCAGAAAAGGAATAGACCATTGAGACCCTCAGGGCTTTCTATCAGTTCAAGTAGGTCATAGTTCAGATGCAACAAACTCCATTAACCCATTAGTTTTCAATATCCTTCAGCTTACTTTCTATTGATTTTAGTTTTGGAAAGGTCAATTGACACAACAACAATAATCATTTTTGGGCAGATTTCTATCATTTTTGGTGTTTCATAATTTGATTCTCAAATATCAATGACCATGTTCATGCCTTCTTATCCTTCCTTTATGTACCCCGTTAAATCATTTTACCAGTTTACTACGTCACTTTTAAGAAAAATTTAGCACATTGATGCAACTTCACACAAGTTAATCCTTTAGGTGTGAACAATTCTGTTACAGCTTCCCTGAGGCCAATATGTCCTTCCTTGCATTTAATGGTAAATACTACAGTAAATAGAATATTTCTGGTGGTTTGTCTAAGGCATATCTTCCTCCTCTTTTTATTCAAGACTCTTTGAGAGAAAGTCTTGTTCTTTAACCTTTGTATTTAGACACTTAAACATCTCTAAAAATGCCACATCTCTCACCATCTAGAATATAGGAGAGATCTGTCTTTATGAGTTTAAAGGGTATAACCACACATTTTCCTACATTAAACTGCATCTGCCACTGTAGTCTCCATTTTCAAGTCCTTTCTCATTCCGTATTCTTTTTTTCAGAATTGGAATCAGGTTCATTATCACTGATATACAGTAGGTCATGAAATTTGTTGTTTTTGGTGGCAGTACAATGCAATACATAAAATATACTCTAAATTATAATAAGAAATATGAAATATAAATATATGCAAAGAGAGAGAGATATAGTGTTCATTCAGAAAGCTGATGGCATAGGGAATGGAACTGTTCCTAAAACATTTATTGTGCATATTCAGGCTCCTGCACCTTCTCTCTGATGAAGAGAGCACGTTCTAGGTGGTGAGAATCCTTAATGTTGGATGCCGCCTTTTTGAGCCATCACCTTTTGAAGATGTCCTCAATGCTGGGGAGGCTAATGCCCATTGTGGGCTGGCCGAATTTACAAACATGTGCAGCCGTTTCTGATCCTGTGCAGTGGTCCCTCCAGACCAGATAGTGATGCAACAAGTTAGAATGTTGTTCACGGTACATCTGTAGAACTTTGCTAGAGTCTTTGGTAACATACCAAATCTTCTCAAACTCCCCATGAAAGGCAGCCACTATATTATGAAGAAGGAATGCCCCCTCAATAAGAAATACTGGGTGTTGCCTTGACTTCATTGTCCTGAAGTCAGCAATCAATGCTTTGGTGTTACTGAAATTGAGTTCAAGGTTATTGTTGCAACACCATCAACTAGCCGATCTGTCTCACTCCTGTACCATCATGATCATTCCCATATGAGATTCTACCGACAATGCTGCATCTTCAGCAAATTTATAGATAGCATTTGACCTGTGCCTAGCCGCACAATAATTGGTATAGAGACAGTAGAGCAGTGAGCTAAGCGCACATTTTTGAGGTGTGTTGGTGTTGATTGTCACTGAGCAGGAATTTTTATTTCTGATCTGCATTGACTGTTGTCTCCTAATGAGGAAGTTAAGGATCCAGTTTCTGAGGGAGGTACAAAGGCCCAGGTTTCAAGTTTATTGATTAGTACCGAAGGGGCGATTGTGTTTAACACTAATCAACAATCAGCAGCCTGACAGTAGGTGTTGTTGTTGTCCAAGTAGTCCAAGGCTGAGTGGAGAGCCAATGAGATTGCATCCACTGTAGACCTATAGACCTATTGTGGCGGTAGGCAAATTGCTGCAGGCCGAAGTCCTTCTAGCCATGATTAACCTATTTATTTCCTATTTATTTTGATTTATCCTATTTATGTTGAAGCATCACTTCGTACCAGTGGTAAATGTAGGTGTTGTTACACCTCTTTTCTGTTTCTTCATCCTCACTTTAATAAGGAGTTGGCCATTTATGATGAAGTTGCAGAAAAATTTCCTCAGTTTGAAGGTGCTGAAGATTTGAAAACTTTTAATCGAGGAAGGTCATGATCGATTGATTTATTTCCAAATATTAATGGGAATGGGGATCATGATGAAAAGTGACAGTGGGGTGGAATGGAACCGTGAATTGATGGATGGTGGAAGGGCCAAATGGTCGACTGCTGCTTTTATTTCTTCTGTTCCTAAATACATGGAAGGCGGAAGCCCAGTGTAAATCCACATGTCACACCTAGATATTTAGAAAATGACCTCCTTATTCCTACCATCCAAACATTTACATATGAATATATCAACCGCAGATGCTGGAATCTAGAGCAACAAACAAAGTGCTGGAAGGACAAAGGGCCAGACAGTATCAGTGGAGAGAAATGGGTTGTCAACATTTCAGATTAACGAAAGACAGAGGGGAAGAAGCTAGTGTAAAAATGTCAAGTGAAAGGGTGGAGCAAGAATACAGTTAGTGTGCATTTGTTTTCTAATAACTTATCATTTGGAACCTTATCAAATGCCTTCTCCAAGTCCATATAGAGAAAAAATTATTGATACCTGCATATATTTGGGTGACCTGCTCTGAAAAGCCAGCTAAATTAGTGAAACCTGACCTTGCTTTCACAATTCATATTGACTGTCTTGCCCTAAATGTTCAGTCATTCTATCCCTAATGATAGAGTCCAATAACTTTCCCACAATTTAGCACTGCAGCGTGAACACAGAATTCAATGACCCATTTATAAAGTACGCTCTTAATACATTGCAAAAATAGGTTATAGAATTCCACTTGGAAGCATAGCGACTTCTTGTGAGGCTTAAAAAAACAACTGGGTCTCTATCATGTACTGTGTTTCCCAATTAAGTAAAGCAGTTATCCATTAGTATGGATCCTTTCCCAGCTGTGACTTTCTACCTTTGACCCTTGATTAAGGATATCTTCAAGGATCTGCTGGATGTTGTACATAGGTAATATATTAGTTTTTGCCAGATTTCTGAACTGAGTTATAACTTGTGGATTCCGTTTGTGAAAAGGGTGCCCTGCCCACCTATAGGAGTTGCCTGACTTTTATTGGGAAGTGTGATATGATTGCTTTTTGTTGGGGTTGTTCCCTAGGAGGTGCTGCTATTGCTTCAGTGGGTACAAGCTCACAAGTTGACTGAGCTACAGTCAGAGGAGCTGGAACTGCACGCTTTTGAATGCATCCTTTGATTCACAGGCAAATCCAGTGAGAAGCCAGAAATAATCACTGAACCAAACACCACTGAGGTTCTCAAGACTGCTCAAGCATGTGTAGTGATCCAATCAGAGAACACCCTTGTTCACACAGGAATTCTCATGGGAACGAGGTCCCCAGTCCCTCCTTGGGAGTCAGTAACCAGCTCTCGGCTATTCAGTGTAACAGGTTTCCTGTGGGGACTGCTCATTTTACACCCTCCATCGCTGTGCCACATGTCTCAGTTCCTCAGTACCATTTTACTTTTCAGTTGATGTGATGGTGGCATTACTGAAGATTTCTTCCTCCGTCTATTGGAGGTAGAGTACAGAGGGGTTTTGTTTGGATAACATTTACAGATAATCAAGCTAACAGCAACCTGAAACTTCAACAATTCCTTTCCTCCCGCCGATGTTATTTGACCTGCTGAGTTCCTCTGGTACCTTGCTTGTTGCTCAAGGTCTTGGCATCTGCAGTTTACTGTGTTTCTCTCTGCTTGTATTGTCTTTAGCCGAGAGGAGTCTTCGCTCTGAGTTTATTTGGAATGCGATCAGTTGCAACTGCTCTTCTGCTGTTTACAGAGCTGCTTTTCAGTTTAATGCTGCGCCAGCCCTCACTCCTGGACTTTGTGGCCCCCTGACATGGAGGAGAGTGAACAGGTTGGGGAATGGCTCATGGGCTGCTCTTGGGCCAAGCCAAATTGGCAGTCAATACGAACTGGGCAACCTCTTTGTTGAACACATGTGCTCCATCCACAGGGGCCATCTGGATCTCCTGGCTGCCAGCCATTTTAATTCTCCTCCCTGTTTCCACACCCGTATGTCTCTCCTCTGCCTATTCTACTGCCAAGGTGAAGCTAAGCATAAACTAGAGTAAAATGATCTCATGTTCCACTGGAGGCACGAGCACTGGATTCTCCAGTAAACTGCTCCCTTCTTTGTCCCTCTTCTCTCTATTCCTGATGTACCTAATCTCCATCACTCTTTCTCTTTTCCCTCACCCACTGCTCTCATCTGCCCTCCTCACCTTACCTGTCCCCCCTCTTTGACTACATGCTTCACCTTCCTTTCCTATCAGATTCCATCATTCCTTCAGCCCTTTTGTCACTTCCACCAATCACCTCCCAGTTTCTGGCACTATTCCCACTCTCCCCTCTCCCACCTTTCCAACAGCCCTCATCACCTGAATACATCTTATCACCTACCAGTTCATGCTCCACCCTGTCCCTTCAGCTTATTACACTCAATTTTTCAGTCCAAATGAAAGGTCTTGACCAAACTGTCAACCATCCGTATCCCTTCATAAATGCTGCTTGAATTGTTGGTTCCTCCAGCCTTTTGATTCTTGGCCATCAGAATGTCCAGGCCATAGATCACTGGGTGGTTTTGTTTAGCCAACCTGCTTCCTATAGTCTGCAATCCTGCAGTCTTGCTAGGGGAGAAAGCACCCAACCATGGGTAATGTTGAAACCTTCTGCAACCATTGGAACAGAGGTATCTTAGGACAACATTTTTTTTTGTTTTGGTTTTCTGTTTTCCACTTCTTAAAAGAGGTTTCTTTTAATGTGTACAATTTATGGGTTAATTTAAAAAAAAGCAGTTTTGGAGATCTTGAAAAGTCATCAGATGTAGTTGATGGCGTTGTAAGTAACTGAAGGAAAGGCAGTTTATTTTTAAAGTGCATTCTCTCACTGGGTAACATTAATGTTTTTAATAGAATATAAAATGTGCTTCATAATGTTGATTGAAGATGGCAAATAAAGAAAAATCAGCATATATCAAGAATTCAATTTCTATCATGTGAAAATGACTCTTTCAAAATATACTGCTGAGTTTAAAAAAATCATAATCTTTCCAAAAGCGAAATGGGACACTTGCTCCCTTGGGTTGTCAGTTTTAGGGACATGGGGTGTAGTGGACACAAAGCACTCAGTAACCAATGGGATGTGCTCAGCCTTTCTTGCCTTTGAACTAAAAATAAAGTGGGTCAGAGAAACACACTGGCAAGCCTGTGATGCACAATGCTTATAATTGATTCGCTTCTTGATCATGATTTCCTGTTTCTGAATACACTAATCTCCATATCTGGCATCTGACTGTACTGCAGTCTTAAAGTGATGGACGATATAAAATTTACTTCAAAATTTTCTTTTAAACGCATGAAGATAAGACAGGTCCACTGCTAGTTCACAACGGATATGACAAAAGACAAATTTCTACCTTTACAAGTTCAATATTTTGGCAAAATTGTGAACTATATATTGTTTGTTACATAATTACATTCCAATATTTGTTAGGTGTCGTAGCTACTTCAATCCATAATAAATTCTGTGTTGATTGACGATGAGACCACTTTATATTCGAAAGCTGTTCACTCTTATTTTAAAAAATGGGTTAATAACTGAACAGTATTTAATTGTGCCAACATTTTTCAATGAACGATAGTGCAAACTGCCTGCAATGATTTATTTTCCTCAATGTGCTGCGTAACGTGTACCTTCCTGCCGAGTATCGAACATGAAAACTAGAAGGTCAATCTCGCATTCCACATCAGTGCATTGCAATTAGGAACAATATTTCTTAGTAAATTAAGAATGCCTGTTCCACAAAATGGAAAATACATCTATTAAAATTTTCTAGTTATTAACTGAAATATGGATGTATAAATCTTGGTGCTGGTGTCCAAGTTTATCCAATGTCTTAAATAAAGCAGAAGTCACACTCATAAAACAGAAGTGTTGGTTTTCTCCCTTCGCTTGATCCAAACCTTGACTGCAGAACAGAACAATGGTGATGTCAGGCCCCAGAGGTACAAACCTGCTGTGACGTGGAGCATGTGGGCTGCTTTTATAAGTCCTACACCATCATCTCTAACAACAAAAAAACTTGATAACATATTGCCCTGCTAACAGCAACAAAATGCACTGAGAAATTACAATGAATAACTAATGTATCTCTGACCAAAAGAACGATCAGAAGACAGTGCCTCCTTAAGATGACTGGATTAATAATTTGCAAAGAAATAAAGAAAAGGAATAAAGTGAGTAAATTGTAACTTTTCATGAAGTAAATGAATTTACTAATAACCTAATCACACAGTACTAAAGTTTTTAAATCTTTGAAATTCTGTAAATATCTCCTCTTCACTAATTTTCTGTGAGGTGCTCTTGAAACCTACTTTATTGATCAAGCCCTGATTATTTGCTGTGTATCAGCTTATTAGCTGGGGTCAAATTTCGATTATACTCCTGAGAAGTGTCTTATGAAATTTTAAAAAATTCGATGTACTATTTAACATGAATCATCGAATATATTTTGAAGAATTGACAGAATTGAATGTTATTACACTTCAGAGGTGTAATAATTGAAATGTGGCATGGTAGTGTAGTGGTTAGCACAGCGTTTTCCAGTGCAGGAAACCCAGGACCAATTCGCAGAACTGTGTGGATTTCCTCCTGCAGTCCAAAGACGTACCAATTGCTACATTAACTGGTCATTGTAAATTATCCTGTGATTAGGCTAGTGTTAAATCCGGGGACTGCTGGGCGCAAATGGTCGGAAGAGCCTATTCCATGCCCTATCTCAATAAATAAATAAATTATTTTTTATGGAAGTAAAATGAACAATCCATTTTCACAATTCCATTGAAGCCCAATATAAATGCAAAGACTGACACCTCCTGCCTTTGGACTCAATGCTGAATTCAACAATTTCAGATAGAATTTATAAGAATTGCATTGGCAGTAGCTAAGAAGACTATAGCAGTTACTTGGAAATCTGATTCGCATTTAAGTATGGATCGTTGGAATAATGAAATGGCTAGTTCTATTCCACTCGAAAAAATTACTTATAATTTAAGAGATAAATATGTAACATTTTTGAATATTTGGCGCCCTTATTTACAAAAGATAGGATGGCATATTTAAGTGCTCCGATAAAGATCTTGGTCCCTTGGGGAAAGTAATGAATAATTATACCAAATTTATTTTGAATCCCATGGAGCATGTGGAAACCTTCCAATACCCAGGCAGCTTCTTCTCTTTCTCTTTTTCTTTTCTCTTCTTTTTCTCTTCTTTCTTTTTAGATAGGACTATATATGGAGGGGGGGAGGGTAGATTTTATCTTTTCATGTATTCTTTTTGAAAACTTAATAAAAATTATATTATAAAAAAACAGTTTCAGATAGCCGATCTTATCTGTTACTGTCCTAACTGTCCAGTTTAGATAGAAGAATGGAAAGTTCTCAGGATGTTTGGTGGGTCAGGCAATGTCAGTGGGTAGGGGATCCAAGTTGGCATTAATGACCTTTCATGGTGAGCCATGTTGCCATCATATCTCTGTGCAAGATAACTGGCCTTCTCAGTCTTTCCATTGTTTTTGTTTCAGACTTCCACCATTTGCTGATTTTCGTTTCCTCCTCAGTCACTGTCCATTTTTGATATGCATTCATCAACCTGTAATGTCAGCACAATTTTCTCTCTCCACATGTTATCTGATCTGCTAGGCTTTTTCTTCACTTCCCTTTATTTCATATTTTCACCAACTGCTATGTACTATGTTGCTCTGTTCCAACATGTGTTTTTATTGTTTCTGTCTCTCCCTTTGTTCTTCTTTGATTTACATCTCCTCCAGGCAAATTAGCTTGCCATCCTCCATTGTATTCTGTCAGCCAAAATTAATCTCTTTCATTTATTTTCTTTTTATCCCCTCCCTGTCACAGATTCCTTTGTGCTCCCTGCCTTCTTCTCCTCTACAAAAATAAAAACTGCTTGTGATGAGAGATCATCAGCCTGAAATGTTAACTCTATTTTGGTTTCAACAGATGCTGCTTGACCAGCATTTTGTCTTCTTTCTATTGCAGATATACTTTTTAGTGTGTACGGTATTTATATATCAGGTCATTGCATCTGTAATGAAAATTAAAGTATATTGCATGTAAATGTGTTGAAATCTTGTCTCTATTACAAGGAGCATTTCCTGCTCAGCTTGAATAATGCAAAATATTCATCTATATCATTAGTGTAGAATGGGAGTGCGTCAATTATCAAATTGACGCACTCCCATTCTACACTAATGATATAGATGAATATTTTGCATTAGATCACTATTGTGAAACAAATAGGAATGCAGTAAAGTAAATTGCAGATGCTGCAGATCTGAAATAAAAACAAAAGATGCTGGAAACACCCCGTGGACCATGCAGTGGAAGGGGACATATTGTTGCTCGTTCATTTCAAAGACTTTTAATCAGGGTGCTTCTATAATGTTTTTGATCCTAGGCTGAAACAACATCAGTTTAATGATTTTTTCTTGTAACAATCTTTTCCTCCTTAATTAAATATTTTGTTTGGTAGTGGAACATTCACTCCATAAAATTAATGCACTGGAGTATTTGTGACAAAACCAGAATGCATAAAACAGACTTTTTTTTTCTTTTATTTCACCTGATGCTGTAGAAAAGTAAAAGAACAGAATCAAAGACAAAGAATAGCCAAGACAATAAATATGATTATTTCACATGCCTCTTAGATTTATTATGTTGCATTGAAATAGAAGAGGATCACAAATGAATGCAAGTGGTGGACGATTGTATGGTATTAGATTGCGATGGTTGCCCATAGCAACTTTACTACCTGCGAAGAAGTTCACATTTAAAAATGTACTGCAATCAAGTAAGGACTTAAAATAGATTAATTGAAAACTAATGTTCAAGGCGGCTGAAAAATAGGATTATAATAATGCAGCATGGTGACACATCTATAATGATTACAGTGGGGGTCCTATTTTATGAGTGACATGTATAATAAGGTTTCACTACTGTGGCTGCAAGGCTGACCTGGACATTTTGGAGTTCAAACTCACAGAATGAGTCATAATGCTAGTTTGGGCATTTCAACAAAACAAATAGAACTCAAGTTGAGATCACTTTTATTTTTTCTGTGCCTTATTGTATTAGCTCTAAACTGATTTTTGTTAATTTTACTTGTATTGTTTTAAACAAACTAGAAAATAGAATTCACTGATTTTTTTTTCTCTTTCCATGAGATGTGTTTAATGGCAAAGGGTTAACGTCACATGCCAAATATTGCAGTGCAAGATCTCCAGTGTGACAGTAGCATGATTTAATTTGGATACTATGCTGTAAACAAATTTCATATGTGCTTCTGCCTTGCACAAGAACACTGGTGTTTAACGCCCCCATAATGCTTATGACAGTCCTTTAATGCAACTTTAACTATGAAAGAAAGTGCTACCATGCGTAAATGAAATCACAATATCACTAATTCTAAACAGTAAATTTGATACAATGGGGATAAGCGGTTGGCACTTTGAGACTTCCTTGCTGTGCAATGAGGTCATGACTGATTTGTAACTGCATGCACTAATACCTTCTATTAACAGCAATCTACCAACCTCGTTTATAATTAACAATTAACTCAGTATCAACTGAATGAGAGTTCTGGATTTCTATCACATTCTGTGTGCAGAAGTGTTTCCCAATTGAAAAGACTGT
Source organism: Mobula hypostoma (assembly GCF_963921235.1). Lineage (NCBI taxonomy): Eukaryota > Metazoa > Chordata > Chondrichthyes > Myliobatiformes > Myliobatidae > Mobula > Mobula hypostoma. Next base: position 18,931,269 of record NC_086118.1, on the reverse strand, counting down.
AATTATTTGACAATGCTATCCAGTCAGAGACTCTATGACAGAATTATACTTAGAAATTGCTGTAAACCATCATGGGTGTGATAGAATGGCAATATTTTGGTATTGTACCACTAAGTCGAAATTTGGCTGCAAAAATGGGTGTTGTACATTTTTGGATTTGAAAATAAGGTATTTGCTACCGTCTCCACAGGCCTCTAGCTGGGTCAAGTTGGGGAACTGAGTGAAGGCGGGTGCTTTTGGGGATGGTAGCTGGAGATTCGGCATCAGAACTCAGGTCTGGATTAAGAAGCTGCGCTCAGAAAGTGGCGGCTTCATGTATCAAGGTCCAAAGATTAGGGACAGAGGCAAGTATGGGACAATGAATGGAGAGAGTAGATCAAACTAAATTACTTTCACTTGGCCTTTTCTCCGTGGAGTGACGGAGGAGGAGAGGTGACTTGATAGAGGTGTACAAGATAATAAGAGGCATTGATCATGTGGATAGTCAGAGGCTTTTTCTCAGGGCTGAAATGGCTAGCATGAGAGGGCATAGTTTTAAGGTGCTTGGAAGTAGGTACAGAGGAGATGTCAGGGTAAGTTTTTTACGCAGAGATTGGTGAGTGTGTGGAATGGGCTGCCGGCGGTGGTGGTGGAGGAGGAAACGATAGGGTCTTTTAAGAGACTCCTGGATGGCTACATGGAGCTTAGAAAAATAGAGGGTTATGGGTAAGCCTAGGCAGTTCTACTTAGGTAGCTTTGTGGGCCGAAGGGCTTGTATTGTACTATAGGTTTTCTATGTTTTTATGATAACTGGCATGGTGTACCACAGCAATCAATGTTGGACTCTCAGCTTCTTGTCATGTATATTTCTAACTTAGGTGAAAAGGTGGAATGTAACATGTTCAGGTTTGCTGATGATTCAAATCTAGGAAGGAATTTAAGCTGTAAGAAGATCACACAATGTCTGCAGAAAACATAGGTATGTAAATGAAGGGCAAAATGGTGGCAGATACTGTTTTAAATTTATTTGTCTTTGGGATACAACAGTTTCTAAAAATGCTAGCTTTAACTGCACATCCCCAAACCTCATTGAGAAGATAGCAGTGAACCACATATGCTTTGTCCATTTTGGTATTAAAGCTTAGGAGAACTGAATAGGTCGCCATGTATTTTGTAGACAGCCCACAATGAAGCAAATATGCACTAGTGGAGCAGAGTATAGATGTTTAAGATGATGGATGGAGTATCAATCAAGCAAGCTTCTTTATGCTGGATGGTTCAAGCTGCTTCAGAGTTGTTGGAGCTGTATTTGCCCAATCAAGTTGAGAGTATCCAATCACATTCCTGACTCGTGCCTCTGAGTTGATAGAAAGGCTCTGGGGTGTCAGCTGGTGCAGGATACCACACTTTTGACCTATTCTGTAGACTCCACATTGATGTGGCTGATCCCGGTGAGTTTTTGATCAATGATAAAGGGTCAGAGATTTAGTTAAAGTAACATCATTGAACATGATCTCATAAGCTGCATCCATCGCAGTATGAATGTTACTTGCCTCTTATGAAGATGTGGAAGTGCCAAGCAATGATTAGCTCAAGAGAGTGCATCTAACCCCCTTTCCTTGATGCTCAATAACCTTGAGTCACTTCATTCACTGAAGAGCTGGACATTGTGCAGTCATCTGAAAACATTCCTACTTCTGATTCTATAGAAAGCAGGGCATTGAAGAAATAGATGAAGATGATTGAATCTAGAGAACTGACTTGGAAAACTCTGGTGTTGATGTCCTGAGTGTGGGATAAATGATTTCAAACCCCTCAATCGAAGAATCAATTGAGCCATTGGAATGTTTTCCACTTAATATCTATTGATTTACCAGTGCTCCTTAATATCTCTCTCAGTAAAATGCTGCTATGATGCCAAGGTCCACCACTTTCACCTCACCACTAGAATTCAGCTGTTTACTCAATGATTCAAACATATTGTGGGAAAATGAAGCATTATTCACTTTGGCAGAATGCAGAGAAAACATGGTTTTCTTTTAAATGGTGAAAAGATAATATTTTTTGGTATAGTGAAAGAGCTTGGTATGTTGGTTTATAAAAGGCAGAATTTAAGTGGGTTAGAAGAGAAAACAAATAGAAAGACAAAAGGGCAATGTTTTTATTTATTGCAAGAAGGGTTGGAGTACAAAAGTTAGGAAATCTTGCAGAGGGGTTGATGAAATCCCGTTTGGAACATTGTTTTGTCTGCTCACATTAATCAAAGGCCTTGCCTTTGAATCAGTAGATTAATTACTGCTTTAGAAGTGGGGACATCCGATGAGAAGGGTCAGATGGATGATACTGACAGGAATTCAGAAAAATGTTGGATGATCTCATTGGAAAATACAAAATTCTCAGAGAGAATCTGTAGGCTATAGAACAAGAGGATGTGGTTTCAGGCTAAGGAGTCAGTCTTTGATGACTATGGTGACAAACTTCTCTACACTGAGCAATGTAAAATTTCAGAGTTCTGCAGTCAAGTTGTAGTTTCAAAAAGAACACTAATCTGCATGCTATTGATGAAGATTCTGATAATGGTGAGAGTGACACAGGACTGGGTAGCCTCTGGCATTGCCTACAGGCAAAAAGGGATACACTTTCTGCTCTTGATTCCAATAATTTGCAGCAAACATCATTTAAAAAATTTGTTTTCAATCAGAAGAACAGACCAATCATGCCAAAGAAACAAAAATTGCTCGGAGGGTCTGTATCGCAAATGTCAACTATCCCTTCCCCCCCCCCCGGCCGCCACAGATGCTGCTTGACTTGCTGAGTTACTCCAAATTCCATCATCTTCAGTCTCTCTTATGGTTTAAAAATGCAAATTCACCAAAATAGCACAAAGAAAATAATAGTAATACAGTAAGCAGTGTATTGAAGGGTGAAATATTTCAGGAGCAGATAGTTCTCAACAGAAGGAAACATAGCAGTGCCCCTGACTATTGTATTCCGATGCTCGCTCTCTTCAGGAAAATCTCTGTAATCTACAATTCAGAATTAATTGACTGAGCACCTTGGAAATTTTGGCTAATCAAAGAGAGAGCATAGATTTGTGTTATGTTTTGTAACTCCAAATCATTGAAGTAATTGAAAGAAAAACAGGGAGCTGGGGATAAACTCTGTGCATTTAGTTTTTTTACTTTAATAAGACGTACTTTAGTAAGATGTGGTGCTGTAATGACGTATGTAATTCATGTACTTCTTACATATAATACATGCTGTAATGAATTATTTAAACAAAGAATGCTTAATCAATCAACTTATTTATAAAATTACTCAAATATTACTGAAATATTTTGTTTTAAATGTTTATTTTTTGCCTTCTGCACTAGTCTGTCAGTAGAAAAGAACAAAGTTTAGATATTCAAACATTCATTTTCCAAAAAATGAAATGTCACAGAGAAGTTTTTATATTTCATTAAAGGAAGTAACCTACTAAGTAACAGAGCACTTTTCAAGTGAAAATGTAATTACCTTGTAGGTGTATAATCCAGTGTATGATTAAACAAACATAATAAACAGGTGCTGAAGACAAATAACATAATGCGTAGAATGAACTAAATTGATAACCTGAAACAGAAATGGGAATCAAACTAGGTGAAGGAAAATCAAACTAAAAGGTGAGGCTGTGGCAGATGTGACAGTTTAACCTTCAAATCGTCAATTCTGACACCGTGGCAGGAGTGAGCATAGCAACAAGGCACAATGCAGTCATCCCGCGTCGGCAAGGTCTCTCCCAAACAGAAATTTCATGACAGGGAGGAGTTTCAAGATATGTTGACCAAACTCTTCGGAAGAAGCTCAGAGAAACAGGCAAGGTTGAGTACCAGAAATGCAGTGGACAGCTATGGAAACTGAATGCAGCAGACGAAAAATACATCAAACTGACGTTCCTACTAAATCAGAAGAAACCTGGCGCTACAATCAGCTCTGAGCTCACCCAAACCACTGGAACACAAGAACACCCCTCTACAGTCCAGTGATACCTTGTTAGAAGTGGTCTTCATGGAAGAATTGCTGCCAAAAAGCCATTTCTCCATGGTGGAAACAAAGCCAAGGGACCCAGATATGCACAAGAACACAAGGACTAACGTGCAGAAAAATGGCAGCCAAGAGCTCTGGACTGATGAGTGAAAATTCTAAATTTTTGACTCAAGCAGGAGGCAGTTTGTGCATAGAAGAGCTGGTGAGCACTACGTGGATGAGTATCTGCAGCCAACTGTGAAGCATGGCGGAGGTTCCCTGCAGGTTCGGGACTGCGTTTCTGCAAATGGAGTTGGTGATCTGGTCAAAATTAATGAAAACTTCAATGCTAAGAAGTACAAGCCGATTCTCACCCATCACACAATATTATTAGGGAGGCATCTGATTGGTCCCAACTTCATTCTGCAGCCGAGTGATATTGCCTTCTCCGTGTAACTTTTGAAACTCTTGCTAATCCAGGATATTTCAACCTCCACTTTAAAAACCAAATGACAGATTCACCATCCTCTGGCTAAAGAAATGCCTCCTCATCTCTGTTCTGAAGTGATGCCTTTGTATTCTGAGGCTGTGCTCTCTCCTAGACTCACCCACAATTGGAAACCTCCTCTCCACATCTACTGTATCCAGGCCTCTCAATATTTAGTAGGTTTCAATGCGATTCCACTGATTCTTCTAAACTCCAATGAGTACAGGCCTAGAGTCATCAAATGTGACTCATTCGTTAAACTTTTCATTCATGGAATCATTCTCATGAACCTCCTTTGGCAGCTCTCCAACACCAACACATATTTTCTTAGATATGGGGCCCAAAACTGCTCAAAATACTCCAAATGCAGTTTGCTGTTTGTTTTTTAAAGCCTCAGAATTACATCCTTGCTTTTTATATTCTAGTCCTCTCAAAATGAATAATAACATTGCTCTTACCTTCCTTACCACTGACTCAACCTGCAAGTTAACCTCTAGGGAATCTTGCCTAGGACCCCCAAGTCAGGAAAGGAGGAGAAGATGGCAGCACGACGCAGTGCGCGTGGCCAGTCCAAATGATATCATATTTGTGAAGTAGGATGCTGTGCACAATCCTGATTTGATGGATACAGACGTGAAGAAGCACGGAGGAACATCTGGAGAAACTTCTGGAATGCCCGCTTCGCTGCCACTGCTACTGTGCGATCCAGAATCTCCGGAGGGGAAGGCCCCAAATTCTTGGCTTTGCCTATTGCCTGTTGCCAGGGCCGGAGTCGAAGTGCTTGGCAGGGATGGTGCTCGGTGCTCAGTGTCGGAGGGCAGGTCGGAGGTTCGAAGTTTTCGGACAGATTCAGAGTCGGACTGTGGTCGGGTGCTTCCAGGATGCTGCACCGGCAAGTTTGCGGTGCTGGAAGCTCATGGGAGGGAGAGTTTCTCCCTTCAACTGTCTGCGTGAGATGATGGGACTTTCGAGAGACTTTGAGACTTTTTTTCACGTGCCCATGATCTGTTCTTCATCAAGTTATGGTATTGCTTTGAATTGTTGTAACTATATGTTATAATTATGTGGTTTTTGTCAGTTGTTTTAGTCTTGGTTTGTCTTGTGTTTCTGTGATACCATTCTGGAGGAAGAAATTGTATCATTTCTTAATGCATGCATTACTAAATGACAATAAAAGAGGACTGCGCATCCTCATAATCTAATCTAATCTAATCTAAAGAAGTCTCTTTGTATTTCTGATTTCTGAATTTGCTCCTTGTTTAGAAAATAGTCCATGCCTTTATTCCTTCTACCAAAGTGCATGACCATACTCTTCCCTACAATATATTTGATCTGCCATTGCTTTATCTGTTCTCCTAACACACCTAAGTCCTTCTGCAGATTCCCTGCTTTATAAACACTGCCTGTACCTGCCCTTGCACCATCCACAAACTGGGCCACAAAGTCATCAATTCTGTCACCCAGATCATATAACGTGAAAAGCAGCGGATCCAACACCAACTCTTTCAAGGCACCACTAGTTACCCAGCAGCCATCCAGAATAGACTCCTTTAGTCGCACTCTTTGCTTCCTGCCGGTCAGCCAATCTTCTATCCATGCTGCTTACCTTGTTAAGCAGCCTCTGTGAGGCACCTTGTCACAGGCCTTCTAAAAATTCAGTAAGCAACATCCACTGACACTCCTTTGTCTATCCAACCTGCACTTTCTCAAAGAATTTGAACAATTTTGTCAGGCTCGCATTCCCCCTTAAGGAAACTATGCTGACTTTGGCCCTCTTTATCATGTGTTTCCAAGTACCCCAAAACCTCATCCTTAATAACAGACTCCAAAATCTTACCAACTACTGAGGTCAAACGAACTGACTTATCATTTCCAGTTTTGCCTGCCTCCCTTTTTAATGAGTAGAGTGACATCTGTGATTTTCAAATTTGGAACGATTTGAGAATCAAGTGATTCTTGAAAGATTATTACTAATGCCTCCACAATCTCTTCAGTCACCTCTTTCAGAACCCTGGGGTGTAGTCCATCTGGTCCAGGTGACTTATCTACATTCAGACCTTTCAGCTTCCCAATTACCTTCTCTTTAATAACCACAGCTACATTCACTTCTGCCTCCTGACACTCTCAAACTTCTAGCGTACTGTTAATATCTTCCATAGTGATGACTGGTGCAAAATACTTATAAGTTTGTCCGCCATTTCTTTGTCCTCTATTACTGCTTTCTCCAGCGTCATTTTCTAGTGTTTGAATATCCACTCTTTATATACCTGAAAAAACTTTTGTATCTTCTTTTATATTATTTGTTTGCTTACCTTCATATTTCAACCTTTCTCTCTTTATTGCTTTTTTTAGTTACCTTCTGTTTATTTTTATGTTTCCCAATTCTTTAACTTTGCACTAAATTTTGTTGTATTATATGCCCTCACTTGTGCTTTTATGCTGTCATTGACTTCCCTCGTTATCTACGGTTGCCCCATCCTCCCTTTAGAATCCTTTTCCTTCTTTGGGACGTACCGATCATACATCTTCTGAATTCATCTCAAACTCCAACCATTGCTGCTGTACCATTATCCCTGGTAATGTTTCCTTCCAATCAGCTTTGGCTGGCTCTTCTCTCCTGCCTCTGTAGTTCCCTTTACTCCACTGTAATACTGATACGTTTGATTTTTGCTTCTCCCTTTCAAACTGCAGGGTGAATTCTATCATATTATGGTCATTGTCTCCTCAGGGTTTCTTCAGCTTAAGCTCCCTAATCAAATCTGGTTCATTACACATCATCCAATCCAGAATTGCCCTTTCCATAGTGGGCTCAACCACAAGTTGCTCTAAGAAGCCATCTCGTAGGCATTCTGCAAATTCCATCTCTTGGGATCCAGCATCAATCTGATTTTCACAATTTACCTGCATATTGAAATCCCACATGACCATCATAACTTTGCCCTTTTTACATGCCTTTTCTGTCTCCCATTGTAATCAGTACCCCACCTCTTGCCTGTATATGACTCCCATTAGGGTCTTTTTACTCTTGCAGTTTCTTGACTCTACTCTTTGGGATGCTGTACCTTTAGATCCTATGTCACTTCTTTATAAGGATTTGATTTCATTTCACCAGTTCTTGCCTCATTTGTACTCACCATGCAAAGAATTAACTATGTTAAATAGATTAAATTGTTTATTCAATGTCATGCCTGATAGTTTATAAATTATATGTAAAAACTGCTGAATACAACAGTGGGACTACAGCAGGTACATTGGGGCATGCATTTTTACTTTTAATGATTCTTTGTTTCTTGCAGAAACTTTAGGGCTTCCTTTGGGGTTAATTAATGGAACCAGTTTAACTTGTTTACCTCCAAGAAGCTGACTGAATTAGAATGACTTGTATTGTCCACAGTAATCATTGCATTTAATCAGTAAAACAAAGCCTTTGTTAAAGTCTTAACAGCATTACATTTACTGTACACAGGACTTTTGAAGTACAAACACCAATACTGCGCTCAGTTGTAGTCTGATGACAAACAGACTGGATACGGACTGTAAAATTAAATATCTATAACAAGTGCCCAATGATATCTAGATTCAGATTAGTTTACACCAGGGTACAATGAAATACCTTGCTTGCATGAAACTCACAAATTAAACTATATTCATGGTAATAATAAGCTTAACAAGAACAAAATGGTACAAAGATAGTAGTAAATAAATAAATGCTAAAGTGACAATAATAAAGTAACTGAAAGAGGTAGAATTAGAGCATAGGGATGTGGCAGCAGCACTGGGAAGCGAGTGTCAACTCACCAATGAAAGACACTTTTTATTTGTGGGTTTGTTGTTTAAACTATCAGACTGTGTTTGCATCATTAATATATGGCATGTTTAAAGTTCAAAGTAAATTTTAATATCAAAGTACATATTTCTCACCATAAGCAATCCTGAGATTCATTTTATTGTGGGCATACTCAGGAAATCTATAGAATAGTAACTGTAACAGGATCAATGAAAGATCAACCAGAGTGCAGAGGACAACAAACTGTGCAAATGGAAATATAAATAAATAGCAATAAATAACGAGAACAGTAGATAATGAGATAAAGAGCCCTTAAAATGAGATCATTAGTTGCAGGAACATTCCATTGATGGGACAAGAGAGTGAAGTTATCCCCTTTTATTCCAGACCCTGATGGTTGAGGGGTAGTAACTGTTCCTGAATCTGCTGGTGCGAGTCCTGAGGCTCTTGTACCTTCTACCTAATGGTAGCAGCGAAAAGAGAGCATGGGCTGGGTGATGAGGATCTCTGATGATGGATGCTGCTTTCCTACGACAACGTTTCATATAGATATGTTCAGTGGTTGGGAGGGCTTTACCCATGATGCACTGGGCCGAATCCACCACCTTTTGTAGGATTTTCTATTCAAAGGCATTAATGTTTCCATACCAGGCCGTGATGCATCCAGTCAATGTACTCAAGTGTAGGTCTTTGGTATTTTCATGGTCCTTCACCTTGTATTCAGAAAGTAGAGGGTCCATATTGGAGCTACTTCTAATTCATTGAGCTCCTTTCATTAGTTTTCTGGTTGTGATTGGGTAACTTGCCAGCTTTTGGTTTCAGCTCCAAACCTTGTGAGCTCCTACTTTCTATGGTGTTTATCAGCGAGGATATGGTTTACTCAAGTAAACTGCACAGATTCCCAGAGGAACAATCCCAACGTTCATAATGTGAGCTACTACATTCTCAATTACACATTGTATTAAGAGGTGGGTTAGAGAGGGGCAGGTTTTGAGATAATCATCAGAAACCTAGCGATGCTAATTTGCATTGGTGCTTGCTGTGAGAACAGCCAGTACCAGCAAGGAACAATTTGGGTGGAATAGCTCCAAGGGAATTTGAACCTTATCAGAGAACCTTTCTTGTTAAAAGAATAATGAAGTATATTATGTTTAATGTTACAAATTTGTCTGTTTGCTCCTCAAATAATTGAATCTGTTAATTAGCTGAGTAACAAAATGGACTTTTTTTTTCATTTTTCCTCACTCTCTCTCTCCCATATCACTCATCATAAGAACCCTGTAATTTTCTTAAACTATAAAACTGGGTTCCATTTCAACCTTATGTCACGAATGCTTCAGACTTTATTTCAATTTTGACTCAAAATGCAGATATTTAAACACACTCTGTGCAGTCTGACAATTTAATAAAGGTGCAATGTGTGCATTGATTGCTTCACTCTCAATGCTAATCTGACACTGTATTCCATGTTGAACCAGGGTGACAACGTGCTAAGCACATATGAAGAATATGTGAATATGTGTAACAGGGCACCACGGTAGTGTAGTGATTGGCACAATGCTATTATAGCTCGGGGCACCGGAGCTTGGGGCTCAATTCCAGTGCCATTTGTAAAGAGTATGTACGTTCTTCCCATGATTGTGAGGGTTATCTCCGGGTGCACCAGTAGTCGAAAATGTACTGGTCAGTAGGTTAGTTGGTCATATTAAATTGTCCTGTGATTAGGAAAGGGTTAGATGGGTTGCTGGGCAGCTCGGCCCATTGGGCCGGAAGGGTCTGTTCCACTCTGTATCTCTAAATAAATAACAAAAAAGAGCACGCATTTAGCAGCAAGAAGAACCATCCACTACTAACAAAGCTCTTGATATAATATGTGGACAAGGCAACTAGAGGGGCCATACTAGATCTGGTGGTAGACAATGAACCCAGTCAGTGGATGAGCATTTCAGAGTCAGTGATTATGACTCTCTTCTTTTGCATAGCATTGGATAAGGATAGGAGCCGACAGTATGGGAAAGTACTTAATTAGGAGGGAGCTAATTATGATGCTAGTAGGCAGGAAGTTGGGAGTGTAAATTGGGAACAGATGTTGTCAGGGAAATGTACAACAGAAATGTAGAGGTTGTATAGGGAGCTCTTGCCTGGCTTCTGGATAATTACGTCCCACTGAGGCAAGGAAGGGATAGTAGGGTGAAGGAACCATGGATGAAAAGAGAGGTGGAACATTTAGTCAAGAGGAGGAAAGAGGCATACTTATGCTTCAGGAGGCAAAGATCAGGGGGCACTCTTGAGAATTATAAGATAGCCTGGAAGGAGCTTAAGAAGGGACTTAAGGGAGCCAGAAGTAAATATGAGAAGGTCTTGGTGAGTAGAATTAAGGAAAACCCCAAGGCATTTTACACATATGTGAAGAACAGGAGGATGACTATAGTGGAACAGATCAACATAAAATGAGGAAATATGCACCTGGAGTCAGAAGAGGTAAGGGAGTTCCTTAATGAATACTTTGCCTCAGTATTCACCAGTGAGAGGGACCTTGGTGAATATGAGGTCAGCATAGGATAGCCTAGTGTGCAAGAACATGCCAACATTAAGAATGAAGATTGTGCTGGAACTTCTGAAAAGCATTAGAATAGTTACATCCCTGGGACTGGATAGGATATAACCATTTTACTATTAGAAGTGAGGGAAGAAACTTCTATGCTGTCGGCGGTAATTTTTGCATTCTCATTGGCTGCAGGAATAGTACTATAAGATTGGAGGATGTCAAATGTTATTCCCTTGTACAAGAAAGATAATACAGATATAACCCTGGGGATTATAGACCAATGTGTCTAATATCAGTGGTGAGCAAACTATTGGACAGGATTCTAAGAGAGAGGATTTATTAGCACTTGGAGAAGCATAATCTGATTAGAGATAATCAGCATGGCTTTGTGAGCAGGAAGTCATGTTCACAATCCAATTGACTTTTGAAGAAGTGACAAAACACATTAATGAAGGTAGGGCAGTGGATGGGTGTATAGGGATATTAGTAAGGCATTTGACAAGGCTCTCCATTGTAGGCTCACTCAGAAGGTCAGGAAAGATGCAGGGTAACCTGGCTACATGGATTTGGAATTGGTTTGCCCGCAGGAGGCAGAAAGTGATAGTAGATGGAGCATATTTTGCCCGGTGCTGTGTGTCTGGGACCGCTGCTCTTTGTAACTTTGTTTAAATGATTTAGATGAGGAAGTGGAAGGTGGGTTAGTAAGTGTGCAGATGACATGAATGTTAGCACTGCTGTGGATAGTGTAGAAGTTTGCAATGGAATATTGATAGGATGCAGAGCTGGAATGAGAAATGGCATATAGAGTTCAATCTGGAGAAGTATGAAGTGATACACTTTGGAAGATTGATACAGAAAGCAGAGAAGAAGGTTAATGATAGGATTTTTAGCAGTGTGGAGGATTGGAGTGATCTCAGGGTCCAAGTCCATAGTTCCTTCAAAGTTGCTGTGCAAGTTGATAGGGTGGCTAGGAAGGAGTATGGTATCTTGGAGATTAGTCAGGGGATTGAGCTTAAGAGCCACAAAGTAGTGCTGCAGCTCTATAAAACTCTGGTTAGACGGTACTTGAAATATTGTGATCAGTTCTTGTCACCTCATTATAGGAAGGATGTGGAAGCTTCAGAGAGGGTGCAGAGGAGATTTACCAGGATGCTGCCTGGATTAGGAAATGCGTTCACAGGAAGAGTTGGGCAAGCTAGGGCTTTTCTCTGTGGAGGAAAGGAGAATGAAAGGCAATTTGATGAAGGCGTGTAAGATGATAAGAGGTGTAGATAGCATGGAGAATCGGAGCCTTTTTCGCAGGGTGGCAATGGCTATCATGAGAGGACAAACTTTTAAGATGATTGGAGGAAAGATTGGGGGGAGAGGATGGGGAATATCAGAGCTTGGATTTTTACAGACTGGAGCATACTGATGGAGTGTTGCTAGTAGAGTAGATACATAAGGGACAAAGAGGTTAAAAGGCACATGAATGAAAGAAAAGTGGAGGATTATGAGGGACAGAAACATTAGATTGATCTTGGAGTAGGTTACAAGGTTGCCACAATATCAAGGGCCAAGGGGCCTGTACTGCACTGCATTGCTCTATGATCTATATTCTAATATTTATAGAGAACCTATAACCTGAAGTCAGCATTGAAGGTTGAGAGTATCAAGGTTGACCATACGGTTATTAATAGCCATTGTTTTGTATCCCACTTTAAATTGTCACACATTTATATGACACAGGATAAGGCCTTTTGGCACAACTCATCAATGCCTACCTCGATGGGTACATGAGCTAGTCCTAGTTCCCTGCATTTAGCCCTCTTAATCTTTCCTATCCACCTACCTGTTTGCAATGTATCTGCAATACCAGATCACATGCACATAAAAATGCCTGCTGGCAAACATTGCATCTTGTCAATTAGCAGAAAGTCTTTTCCAAGATATGTACAAATTGAAACCTGGGCAAGACATTTCAGTGAAGTGGCTTTAAGATCACATTTTAAATAATTTAACTGCAGCAATTTGCAAACAATAGAATGACAACTTTACTGTTCAGAATCATTAACTATTATGCTGAATTTAATTAAATGTGTCTACTTTATGGCTTGAAAGGAGAAAAAAACACTTTTGCAAGTAATGAGTTGCTTATCCTAAAATCAAGGCAAGCTGTTTAAAACTGGAGAGACAATGAAAGACGTTAAAGATATTGAACATGGCCTGGTGAGTCAGTGGTTTATTTCTCCATTATCTTTCATGATATGGCATTCTTAGTTCCCTTCTTATTGGGCATTTATGGGTGCATAATATTGAGTGACACATTTAGCTTGGCAAGTCTGAAGAGCGCCATGCACTAGAGCGACCATTTCCTCCCTTTCTGCAGAGGTGGAGAAACACTAGAGAACAGGGGTCTGATGATGCAAACTTTTAGTGTGGGATTCAGAGCAGAGGGGGTTGCAGGTATACCAGAAAATATCCAACTCTACATAAACAAGTACTTGTTTAGACTCCACAGGAGAACGAGAATAAAGTTGAAAAATAATTCTTTAAAGTACTGGCAGTTTTCAAAGATTTCCGATGAAGAAGTGTTCCCAAATTATATGTTCTTCTAAAACGCAGATGGCCTGGAAGTAAACTGCGAAGTCAATAGAACAGTAATTGGCATATGTACCCGACCATAGCCTCCACACCTCTCCCTTCTGCATAATTCTTCAAAGTTCTACTGAATGTTGCAACTGAACCAGCATTACCACTTCTGCTGGCAGCTTGTTCAATACTTGCACCACCCTCTGAGTGAAGAAGTTCCCCTCAGGTTCCCTATTAATATTTTGCCTTTCACCCTTAACTTATGACCTCTAGGTATAGTCTCATCCAACCTCAGTGGAAAAAAGCCTGTGTGCATTTACCCTATCCATGCAACTCATAATTTTGTATACTTCTATCAAATCGCTCCTCATTGTCCTACACCGGAGGAAATAGAATCCTAAACTATTCATCCTTTTCCTATAACTCAGATCCTCAAGTCGCAGCAACATCCTTGTAAGTTTTCTCTGAACCCTTTGTGTTGCTGCCTACCCTTATTGATCATGGTCTACTGATCAAGAAGTTGAGGATCCAGTTGCAGATGGAGATGTTGACACCCAGGTCTCAGAGTTTGGCGATGAGTTTGTTTGGAATTATAGTACTGAATGCAAAGCTGTAGTCAATATCATAGTGGTCCTTGATGTCCAGATGGTCCAGAGATGAATGTAGGACGAGGGAGATGGTGAGCTCTGTAGGTCTGTTTTGGCAGTAGGTAAATTTCAGTGGGTTAAGGTTGCATGGAAGGTTGGAGTTAATATGTGCCATGACCACCCTTTCAAAGCACTTCATGATGGTGGACGTCAAAGCCACTGGGTGGTACTCAATAAGGGATATTACCTTGTATTTCTTAAGTATTGGGATAATAGTGGTCTTCTTAGAACCTCAGATTGAAGCAGAGAGAGGTTAAAGTCTCTGCAAATACCCTTGACAGCTGATCCACACAGTATCTAAGAATATGGCCAGGGACACCATCCGGTGTGATTATTAGAATCAAACACTTCTTCACTCTCTGTTCTCAATATCAGCATTAAGTGATCATGGGACAAATGGATTAATGCCAGTAAAGCAGAGTTTCTTCCTTTATTCCAATAAAAGGAGGGGAAAAGCACAAACTTGAAAAGGCAGCTGGTGCATAGACAATTGTTTTTTTCTCAGCCATCCCCATTGCTCACTTTCTCAGGTCAAGGCTACCAATTCTGAGATATTCGGCAGGAACAGCATTAAGGGCAACAGTTGGCTTCGTCTAGATATTGCGATAGTACTTCAAGCTGATAGTGGATTTGCAGCGGGTTTTCCATCTCTCCCAATCATTCATTTCATCCTCACGCAAAATCAAGAAGTGTCGAGCATCTTGGAGAAGGAAACAAAAGACTGACCATCACTTCTTGAAATTTCTTTCAGTAGGTAGCTATTGGCTGAGGCTGTGTTGCCTGATACTCTGCCTTCACCAGTCTAGACTTATATGTGGAGGATGTCTGCTTGACTGAGAAAGAGGAAAAGAGCACATCAAGGAACTTAGTGTGTTATGAGAGATGGGTGAGAGAGGTACAAATTTAAATTGACCACAGTCCCAGTAAGCCTTACAACATTTTTTGTTCATTATTCATTCATGGGTTATGAATGTTATTAGTATGGAGCTTGTCATTAGAATATACTTAAAGATGGTAAGTTGCAATGAAATGATGCTGTTAATTTGGCAGAATATTGGGTAGCTCTTTTTTTGGATCTTGTCCCTTAGATGATGAAGGAACAAAGACCTTTTCCCATGTCAGAACGCTGTATCAATTGGAAGGGAATGCAAGCTGTGGTGTACCCATGTACATACTCTCCTTTTTCTTTAAGGCTGTAGAGCTCATGGGTATGATTGACACTATCGAGAATGTGTTGGCAAATTGCTGGCATGACACTGTGGCGGAGATGCTTTGCAGTGAGGTTGTTCAGTTGTGGGGGAGTCAATGCTTGAAGTGGTGGGTTGTATGTTAATCAAGTGGGCTGCTTGTCATTGCACTCACTCAATTGGTTGAGTATCATTGGAGGTGTACTCACTTAGGCAAGTGAAGAACATCTCACACTCTGGGTTTGAGGATGGTGAAAATTCTTGGGGAGTCACTTAACAAGTTAACAGCATTGGACTTGTTGCAACCATAGTACCTGTGTATGATAAACAATGAGCTCAAGGATGTTGATGGTGGTTTGTTTGGTAATGTGATGATTCTGCAGTATTATCTCCAATTTTTTCACCATGTCAGTGCAATTCTGCCATCAGCTTCAGTTGATCCATTTTTTAGTCATTTGTATCTTAAGGGCACAGTCACTTGCATCTGAGTGATTCTTTCAGAGGAATGCAGGCAATGAACAGGCCATAGGCTTAGTCAGTATTTCTCGTGTATCAGTCAAATGACAGGATGCGCACTCATTATATTAAAGCAACAGTATTTCCACAGGGAATGATATCACCATAATAATGCTTCTGTGTGATGTGGGGTTCAAATGAAGTGTGGACGATGCATAATACTGAAAAAGACTTCAGATGTAAGTTAAAAGCAATAAAGCCATTTAGTGCTGTATTTCCAAATTCAGCAGCCGGGTAGTTTCTGTGCAGCATCAAGAGGTTGCAAATTTGCCCAAACTTTATATTTAGCAGTCCAAAGTAAATTTCTTGACTTCCAGATGTCATGGCATGTGCTCATTTAGGGATTTAACTCTTACTGATGTTATACAGTAACATTAAATGCATCCATTAGTCTTGTGAGACCATGGATCTGCGCCTGGAAAGTCTTCACTCTACAGGGTGCAGGCCTGGGCAAGGTTGTATGGAAGACCAGCAGTTGCCCATGCTGCAAGTCTCCCCTCTCCACGACACCAATGTTGTCCAAGAGAAGGGCATTAGGACCCATACAGCTTGGCACCAGTGTCGTCGCAGAGCAATGTGTGATTAAGTGCCTATATACTGTAGCTAGGGGGTTTAAGACTTTTGCAGAGCACTGTAGTTATGTCATGTATTGCACTGTACTGCTGCAAAAAAAACACAAATTTCATGACATGTGAGTGATGATAAACCTGATGCTGATATGGGTCTCTGTGGTGGACTGAGAGTGGGAAAGGGGCAGGGAGAGGGGAATCATGGTTGGGAAAAGAGGAAGTGGAAGGGGCAAGAAGCACCAGAGTGAAATTCTGTAAAGATCAAGAAACTAAATGCTTGCCTGGTGTCTCAGGGCTGGCTGTGTCTTCATCAGTGCTACCACACCCGCCCCGGCACTCCTTCTCTGCTACCTGTCCCACACACCTCCTGTGGTGCTCCACACTCACTATTCCCAACATCCTGTACTCCTGCCAGATTTACAAACTTGCTCTCCACTCCACATTGATAGATACAGCACAGTGCAAAAGCCTTAGGTATCCTAGCTATATGTATGTGCCTAAGACTTCAGAACAGTACTGTACATAGAATACTTCTGGGATTGGGTTCTATATCCAACAACCTATCCAGGCAATGAATTCCACTGCAGAACTCCTCTTCATATTAAAACAGTTTCTCTCATTTTCCTCCCACGTAAATGTCTTACGGCTATTAACCTTTCCACCAGTGGAGTTATAGAATAATACAGCATGAATTAGGCCCTTCGGTCCATCCCAACATGCTAGCACTAGTTGCCTGCATTTGGCGCATAACCTTCCCAAGCTCTCCACAGATATGTATTTTTTATTGATATACGGCACAGAGTAGCCCATTCCATCCCTTTGAGCAGTGCCGTACAGGAGCAACCAATTAACCTACCAACTGGTATGACTTTGGGCTGTGGGAGGAAACCGGACCACCCGGAGGAAACCCACGTGATTATGGGGGAAACGTACATACTCTTTACAGGCAGCAGTCAGAACTGAACCCGGGTCGCCTGTACTGTAAAGTGTTGTGCTAACCACTATGTTACTGTGCCACCCCAAAGGTACCTATCCAAATACCCGTTAAGTGCCTACAATTCTGTTGACCTGGACTACTACATAGACCACTTTCTCTGGCAGCTTGTTCCAGCTACCCACAATCCTTTGTAAAAAGATATTGCCTTTCAGGTCTCCTTTAAATCTCTCCCCTCTTTTATCTGGTACCTGTGTACCTGTACCCTCTTGTGCACTTCCTCACCCTGGAGAAAAGATGATGACCCGTTCACCTTATCCAAACCCTTCATGATTTTATACACTTCCCTGACTTCCCCTCATTCTCCTATTCTCCAAAGAATAAAGATCCATCATGGCTAACCTTCTCCCATAACTCAGGTCCTTTATTCAAGGCAGCATGCTCATGAATGTTGTTTATACCATCTCCAGCTTGACACTGTCTTGCCTACAGCAGGGTGACCAAAACTGTATACAACACTGAAAGTGCGGCTTCATCAACAATTTATATAACTAACTGCAACATAATGTCCCAACTCCTGTGCTCAGTGCTCTGACTGATGAAGGCTAGTCTGCTAAAAGCCTGCTTCACCACACTGTCTACTTGCATGGCTGCTTCAGTGAACTGCTCACTTGTTCTACACGACATGTGTCAGTGCCCTGCGCACTGACTGTAAAGGTCCTACCATGATCTGAATGTTCAAAATGCACCATCTCAAGCTTATCTAGTTGAAGACTATTAGCCTTTCCTCAGTTTATGTCTCTAACTGATCAAGAACTCTTTGTAATTCATTGTAACCTGCTTTGCCATCATCAGCTAATCATGCCATATACGTTTGCACCCAAATCATTTGTATAAATAGTGAACAACAGAGGTTCTGACACTGGCCCCTATTAAATGTAGGCCTCCAGTTGGAGAAGCAACATTCTACCATTGCCGTCTGCTTCCTATCATTGAACTAATTCTGAGTCCACCTCACTAGCTCTCTGGAATTCCCTGTGACTTACCTCCCAGATCAGCCAGTTGTGTGGTCCTTCTCAAAGGCCTTACTGAAGTCCATATAGACAACATCCATTGCCCTACCTTTACCTGTCCCTTTAATTATCTCTTCAAATACTCCAAAAGATTCAGCAGGCATAATCTCTCACTGGAAAAACCATGCTGACTATTTATGATCAGCCCTTGACTATCCAAGTGATGGTAGAACTTGTCCCTCAGAATTCCCTCCAATAACTTCGCTATAGCTGAAGTCAAGGTCCCTAGCCTGTCTTTGCAACACTTCTTGAACAATGGAGCAACATTAGCCACCGCTACCCCCTCCCCCCCGGAGTCTGCTGGAGCTTCATCAGTGACAAATGATTAAGCAAATATCACTACAAAGATCTTCCTGATTTGTTTCTTGGCCTCCCTTAAGGACCAAATGTGTACCTGGGTATTTGCCAAATTTTGTACACTTTAAAATTGTAAATACCACCTTCCCTGTAATGTGAAAATGATCCAAAGACCTCAGTACTTATTATCTTAATTTCACTGGCGTCATGATACTCTTTTTAGTAACAGAAATAGTTATTAAAAATTTCAGCTATCTCCTGCAGCTCCACACACAGGTCACCCTAATGTTCTTTAAGATACCTACTCTGTCCCCAATTATCCTTATACTGTTAATCTAAC
Source organism: Mobula hypostoma (assembly GCF_963921235.1). Taxonomy (NCBI): domain Eukaryota; kingdom Metazoa; phylum Chordata; class Chondrichthyes; order Myliobatiformes; family Myliobatidae; genus Mobula; species Mobula hypostoma. Next base: position 18,912,329 of record NC_086118.1, on the reverse strand, counting down.
TGAAAAACCTCTTGGAATTAAGATTATCTTTAGTATTGCCAAAACCATCTCATATCCTCTTTTTGTCCTCCTCCCTCTTTTGGCTGCTTTGAAACTTTTTTTATATTTGTCAAGGGATTCATTTGTATCCAGCTGCCTGAAATGTACTCCACCTCCTTTTTCCTGACTAAAACCTCAATATCTCATCAGCAAGAGTTCACTCAACTTGTTATGTTACCCCTAACTCTAACAGGAATATGGACATTTTATATGATCCTCTTACAAGCGTCTGACTTGCCAACTGTTCTTTTGCCTTTAAACAGAGTTGCCCATTTGACCCTGACTAGAACCCGCCTAATGCCTTCAGAGATGGCCCAGCTCCAATTCAGGATTGTACCTGTGGACCAGTTCTATCTTTTTCCATAACTATTTTACCACTAAGAGAATTGTGGTCACTGGACCCAAAGTGCTCCTTAACTACAACATCAGTTACTTGACCCACCTTGTTTCCTAACAGGAGGTCCAGTATCGCTCCTTTCGGAGGAGATTCCTCTACATATTATGTTAGGAAACTGTCTTGAACACACTGCACAAATTCCACCACATCCAGGTTCTTGGCACTTAGCTAGCCTAGACTACACTGGGAAAATTGAAATTTCCCACTAACACTGTCTGATTATTCTTACAACTATATGCAATTTCTAGATATATCTGCTCCAAGTTCCCACTGACTATTGAGCGGTTTCTTCAATCTTTCTAAATAATCCAGATCTCTGATCGCTATTAAGTCCCTATTATAAATTTGTTTTGTGATCTCACCAAGGCCTTAATAGCCTTCCAAAACCTTAGTATCACAAACAGAGCACAATTGTCCAGGTAAGGTCTCAGCAGCATTGTACAAAGATTTAGAACAGCTCCTTTGCTCTTGTACGTTTGTAAAGCCAATGTTTTCTAAAGGTTTCCTTAAAAGCTTTGTGTTTCTATGTTGAAAGATTTGTATTTGTGGAAAACTGACTTAAACAGTTAGTAGAGCATATGAAACATTATAAAATCCTGTTCTCCATTATTAAAATGTTTTTCTATATGGAGGTCATCTCCTCACTGTAAAGCACCTGGTTAAACTAGCTTCACCCACCGATATCATGCAGCCTCACCTATTCTTTTCTGCAGTGTGGATTCAACTGCCTCTGGTGTATTTCTTTCTGAAGTCCATGCATCCAATGAATCTTCTACTGCTTCAGTTCTGAAAACATGCAATTTTCCTGATGGGATCATATTCTATTTTGATCTCAAATTTCTTTTTCTGTTAGGTCCTTTATCATCCCCTTGAACCCATTCCACCCAAGTTATTGATCACCCAAACCCATTTTCCTGGCCCAACATTAGCCAAGACTATTCCTACCTTCCTTCCATCAGTTACCATAGCACTACCCATCTAAACACCCCAGTCTATCTTTGTCATCCTTGTTCTCAAATAATTCACCCCATTTTAGTGCAGAGTCCTTGAATTTGTTCTCCTTTCCAAATGTGCGCTGATGTTGCCATGGATCATGTGCATTTCTGAGTATAAGAGAATCTGCAAGGGTATGAATATCAGAAAAAGATGTACAAACTTTCTCTTGAAAAGAGCAAGCTGAGGAATGACCCACATCAGATTTTAAACTATGAGGGATTTTGACAGAGTGGAAGCTGGGAGTGGTTCTACTTGAGGGAAAGAACATAGCTAAAAGCTGTCATTTTAAGACATTTATCAAGATATCAAAAGGGGGATTCAGAAGAACCCTCTTTCTCCAGAGAATTATGAGAATTGGAACTTATTACCACAGAGAGTCATTGAAGCAAATGGTGTAGGTGCATTTTAGGGAAGGTTGGATAGATATACAGAGGAAAATGAAATAGAGTACTTCACTGATAGGTTCAATGAAGAATACCAGGAGGAAGCTCAAGCACATCATGAATATTGAAATAGATGGTTGGGCTGAATGGCCTATTTCTAAATAACATTCTCTGCCAGAATCTTTAATCTCAACAAGTCAACCTCCAATGGTATGAAATATCGGTTGGTTATGGGAGATTAGAAACAATGTAACAGAATGGCAATAAATGAGCAATATCTGACATTTAAAGAACTATAAATAATTTAAAAATAATATATGTATTTTCATTGAAAGGCACAAAAACCCAACAGGAAAAGCAATTCAGCCATAGATTTCAACAGTTAGTATTAGATTAGTATAAGATAGTATTAGATTAAAGGAAAAAGCTTGTAAAGTTGCCAAGACAAAGGATTGAGAACAAAGGAAGATTAAGAAATTGATAATGAGTGGGAAAGTAAGATACAAGCATAATCTAATGGGAAACAAAAGCAAACTGTAAAAGCTTCTATCAATATAATAAAAAAATGTAAAGTTAATGAGCAGTGATCTCACTGAATTCTAATGCATGTGGTAGTGTAGATAAAGGGACAATGTTTGGAAACACATGAGAGTGCAGATGCTGGCAGTTGGAACAGTACGTATTCTGCTAGGGAAACTCAGTAAGTTTATCAGCACCCACAGGGGGAGAGGAGCTGTCGCTATTTAAGAGTGAAACCCTGCATCAGGACTTAGATAGAGCTGATGCAGGATTTCGACACAGAACTTCAATTCCTTACACCTCCTTTGTCATACTTGACCCACCAAGTTCCTCTAGCAGATTGTTAGTTGTTCAGCAATGATGTCCCCATGGCTGGAGTGCCTGGAACCTGGTTCCTGATTCCTGATCTTAAATAAAAGGATCTAACATTCAACGCTGAGAAGAGAAGCTTCTTCATCCAGAGAAAGGTCTCTACCCAAGAGGTCCATAGAGGTTGCGCCACTGACATTGGGATACGTTTTTAGATATGAAGGCAACCAAGGGAATTTGGGGTTAGTGAAGGAATGAGATGCTGACCCACTGTGATGTTGGTCCGATCTTATGTATAACCAAGCTAGTATGAGGGGGAAAAGTCCTATTCCTGCATCCATATTGAATTTCATTTTTGAATCCCTCCAGTGGGATCTCAGGCCTGCCAGACTGTTAGGTCCGCTCCGGTTAATGTTAAAATGGCAATTTTCATGCTTTTGATTATGGTGAACAAGTCCTTCTCGTTGTTCTCCATCATTTTTGCAGCCTTAAGTAACTGTTGGAGATCCTCTTCAGGCATCCTTATTGAGCCATGTGCCACATTAACCACATTGCCGATATCATCTCAGAGACTTCAATAACAGAAGAATAGTTAAAAATAATTTGCCCTGAACAAATCCATGCTGACTTGCCTTCATCCATTTTCTTCCAGATGGCTGTTAATTGTATCCCACATCAATATCTCTAAAAGCCTTTCCACCACTGAAGTTAAATTGACCATGGACACCTTCAAAGTGATTGCACAACCACCAACTGCGACTCCAGCCTTGAACTCCAGGCCGGGTCTTTATGTGCTGCTATTGGGACTCCCTTCTCCCCTTCCCCCACCAATACTCTGCAATCCCGTCTCCCTCAGATCCCACCGTCAACTCCTGGGCCCTCAGAGGCTCCATCTTCCTCTCACCCCAACCTTCCCCTCTCCACTGACACCCCCAGCCTCCCCCCTCCCCCCTCTGATCCCAGCTCTCATCCGTGCCGGGTCTTTACCATCCCCTCTGACCTTCAACTGTCGGAGGCAGAACGCTCTGTCCTCAGTAAGGGCCTCACCTTTGTCCCCCTTCGCCCACACCTCAGCGAGTTCCGCATTCGCCATGATGCGAAACTCTTCTTCCACCGTCTCCGTCTCAAGCCTACTTCTTCGGCAAGGACTCTTCCACCACCACCGATGACCCCTTCTCCCGTCTTTAACCCTCCTCCTCTTCATGGACACCCCGCTCTGGTCTTCTGCCTGCTCTGGATCTCTTTATTGCTAACTGCTGACGGGACATCAACCGTCTCGATTTCACCACACCTTGTCCCCATTCCAACCTCACTCCTTCGGAACGCTCTGCTCTCCACTCCCTCCGCACTAATCCTAACTTATTATTAACTCGCCGATAAGGGGGGTGCTGTTGTAGTCTGGCGCACTGACCTCTACCTTGCCGAGGCACAGAGACAACTCGCGGATACCTCCTCATAATTACCCCTTGATCGTGACCCCACTAAGGAGCACCAGGCCATTGTCTCCCACACCATCACCGACTTTATCCGCTCAGGGGATCTCCCATCCACTGCTACCAACCTTATAGTTCCTACACCTCTCACTTCCTGTTTCTACCTCCTACCCAAGATCCACAAACCTGCCTGTCCTGGCCGACCTATTGTCTCAGCTTGCTCCTGCGCCACCGAACTTGTTTCTGCATACCTCGACACGGTTTTATCCCCCCTTGTTCAATCCCTTCCTACCTATGTTCGTGACACATCTCACACTCTTAAACTTTTCGATGATTTTAAGTTCCCTGGCCCCCACCGCTTTATTTTCACCATGGATGTCCAGTCCCTATATACTTCCATCCCCCATCAGGAAGGTCTCAAAGCTCTATGCTTCTTTTTGTATTCCAGACCTAATCAGTTCCCCTCTACCACCACTCTGCTCCGTCTAGCGGAATTAGTCCTTACTCTTAATAATTTCTCCCTTGGATCCTCCTACTTCCTCCAAACTAAAGGTGTAGCTATGGGCACCCGTATGGGTCCTAGCTATGCCTGCCTTTTTGTTGGCTTTGTGGAATAATCTATGTTCCGTGCCTGTTCTGGTATCTGTCCCCCACTTTTCCTTTGCTAGATCAACGACTGCATTGGCGCTGCTTCCTGCATGCATGCAGAGCTCGTTGACTTTATTAACTTTGCCTCCAACTATCATCCTGCCCTCAAGTTTACTTGGTCCATTTCCGTCGCCTCCCTCCCCTTTCAAGATCTTTCTGTCTCTGTCTCTGGAGACAGCCTATCCACTGATGTCTACTATAAGCCTACTGACTCTCACAGCTATCTGGACTATTCCTCTTCTCACCCTGTCTCTTGCAAAAACGCCATCCCCTTCTTGCAATTCCTCCGTCTCTGCCGCATCTGCTCTCAGGATGAGGCTTTTCATTCTAGGACGAGGGAGATGTTTTCTTTTTTTAAAGAAAGGGGCTTCCCTTCCTCCACTATCAACTCTGCTCTTAAATGCATCTCCCCCATTTCATGTACATCTGCTCCCACTCCATCCTCCCGCCACCCCACTAGGAATAGGGTTCCCCTGGTCCTCACCTACCACCCCACCAGCCTCCGGGTCCAACATATTATTATCCGTAACTTCCGCCACCTCCAACGGGATCCCACCACTAAGCACATCTTTCCCTCCCCCCACCCCGCTTTCCACAGGGATCACTCCCTACGCGACTCCCTTGTCTATTCGTCCCCCCCATCCCTCCCCACTGATCTCCCTCCTGGCACTTATCCGTGTAAGCGGAACAAGTGCTACACATGCCCTTACACTTCCTCCCTTACCACCATTCAGGGCCCCAGACTGTCCTTCAAGGTGAGGCGACACTTCACCTGTGAGTCAGCTGGGGTGATATACTGCGTCCGGTGCTCCCGATGTGGCCTTTTATATATTGGGAAGACCCGACGCAGACTGGGAGACCGCTTTGCTGAACACCTACGCTCTGTCCACCAGAGAAAGCAGGATCTCTCAGTGGCCACACATTTTAACTCCACATCCCATTCCCATTCTGACATGTCTATCCACGGCCTCCTCTACTGTAAAGATGAAGCCACACTCAGGTTGGAGGAGCAACACCTTATATTCCGTTTGGGTAGCCTCCAACCTGATGGCATGAACATCGACTTCTCTAACTTCCGCTAATGCCCCACCTCCCCCTCGTTCCCCATCTGTTACTTATTTTTATACACACATTCTTTCTCTCACTGTCCTTTTTCTCCCTCTGTCCCTCTGAATATACCCCTTGCCCATCCTCTGGGTTCCCCCCCTGAAGCACCTTCAATTACTCCAAAAGACTGAGGTTTGGTAAAATACTGAAAGGCTTTTATTCGCTGTACAATATGATCTCCACAGTGAGTGTCTGCCCCCGGACTGAGGGGGCGGGGCAAGGTGAACACCTTTATACAGGACACTGTGGGAGGAGCCACAGGGGCAGTCAGCAGAGGGGTGTGTCCAGACAGGTAACCGAGTTACAACATATATACATGGTTTACCATACCCCCTCTTGTCTTTCTTCCCGGACCTCCTGTCCCATGATCCTCTCCTATCCCTTTTGCCAATCACCTGTCCAGCTCTTGGCTCCATCCCTCCCCCTCCTGTCTTCTCCTATCATTTTGGATCTCCCCCTCCCCCTCCAACTTTCAAATCTCATACTCACTCTTCCTTCAGTTAGTCCTGACGAAGGGTCTCGGCCTGAAACGTCGACTGCACCTCTTCCTAGAGATGCTGCCTGGCCTGCTGCGTTCACCAGCAACTTTGATGTGTGTTGTTTGAATTTCCAGCATCTGCAGAATTCCTGTTGTTTGACTGAAGTTAAATTAACTGGCCTGTAGTTACTGGTCTAACCTTATTCCATTTTTGAGCAAGGGAGAAACAGTCACCACTGTCAAATCTCTTTTCCCTTAGTTTAGGTGTTTTAAAGTTATATTCCCCCAGAAAATGAACAAGCCTCCTGCTTTCTGCAAATTACTGCAATTTTTCAAAGTAAAGATTACTCTTCCACAATTATCTATGGCTTAGCTGCATTCTTTTCCTAATTTGTACCCCAGTTTGTAAATTGTTACTGAAGATTAAAATCACTCTACTTCTTTCCCTGAAATTGCGTGACCCAGTGTTAAACTTTTGTTTGATATTACCTGCTAATTTTGCTGAGATTTAGGTGCCTTTTACATTTAACTTCAAGGTTTTGTTTTGAAATAACAAGGAGTGACACTTGTGGTGAATACGTCTTAGAGACAGGAAAAAATTCAAGGTTCAAACATCAAAAAATCAGACTGTTCTTTTAAATCTAGCTGCTGGATTATGAGTCACTGAAAAGATTTTTTTTTCATGTTTCTATTGTGCAAATCATCCATCTGTTTGAGAATCTGTTAACATCCCTGAAGGTTTATCAGATTCCTCAACCAGACATTAACCAGGAGTTGGACCATCCATATTTAATTCTAGCATGACTAAGAGAATGAAGAGCTTTATATTTTTGCTTCCATTAGTACAAATACTAGTGATATGGTTAGTAGTATACATGGGAGTATTGAGTAATGGTGTCTTCTCCCAGGCTGAGGAGAACTTTATAAATCAGCGCTTCATAGCAATTTTTTCAGAGCTTGAACAGTAACCAACTGGAGTTCAGGATTAATTAGCAAAGCCAAAAAATAGACAGGAGCAAGTGGAGTGGCCATTGTGTGAGTGGATCAGTGAGAGATTTTTGCTCTGGCTCAACAGACTTGGGCAGTAACAGGCATGGGCAATGTAAGCACCTGGTAAGCTTTTCCTTGCTCATTCTTCATCTGTAAGTGTATAATTAGGGCAGTGTGAATGGCTCAGGGGCTGTGTTTTGTTCTTCGTTTGAGATGTGGCAATTCTGGAAGACCTCCAGCCTCCCGGATAGCCACATCTGCTCCAGATGCACTGGGCTGCAGCTCCTCAGAGAACATGTTAAAGAACTGGAGCTGCAACTCGATGACCTTTGATTCATAAGGGAAACTGAGGAGATGATAGATAGGAGCTACAGGAAGGTAGTCACCATGAGGTTACAGGAGGCAGGTGAATGGGTGACTATCAGGAGTGGGAAGAGAAATAGAAGCCAATACAGAGTACCCCGTGGCAGTTCCTCTCAATAACAAGTGTACCATTTTGGATGCTGCTGCGGGAGTTGACCTCCCGGGGGGAGCCACATCGACCATGTCTCTGGCACTCAATCTAGTGCTGAGGCTCAGAAGGGAAGGGACCAGAGGGGGAATACAATGGTGAGAGGAGATTCCATAGTGACACAAATAGATAGGAGAGTCTGTGTACACGATAGAGAGACCCAGATGGTATATTGCCTCCCAAGTGCTGGGGTCTGGGACGTCTCGGACTGTGTCCATGGTATTCTAAATGGGGAGGCTGAGCTGCCACAAGTTTTGGTACATATCAGTGCCAGTGACATAGGAAGGAAAAAAGAGAGTTTAGAGAGAGAGGTAGAAAGCTGAAAAACATGCCCTCCAGGGTAGCAATCTCTGGATTGCTGACTGTGCCACGCTCCAACGACAGCAAGAATAGGATGATTTTACAGATGAATATGTGGCTGACGAACTGGAGCAGCGGGCAGGGTTTCAGATTTATGGATCATTGGGATCTCCTCTGGGGTAGGTATGACCTGTACAAAAAGGGGCAGGCTACACCTGAACCCAAGGGGGGGAGGCAATATCCTTAAGGACAGAGCTGTTGGGGAGAGTTTAAACTAATTTGGTGGAGGAGGAGAACCAGAATGATAGGGCTGAGGTAGGAATGCTGGTTTACAAGCAGACGTGACATATAGTCAGGAAGGACAGGCAGACCATAGTGAAAAATTGCAGTCAGTAGGGTGCAGTATTTTAAGGGGGACAAAATTGAAAAGGATGAAAAAAATACAGGACTGAAGGTGTTATATTTGAATGCATGCAGTATTTGAAATAAGGTGGATGATCTTGTAGTGTAGTTAGAGATCAGTAGGTATGACATTGTGGGTATCATGGAGTCATGGCTGAAAGATGATTATAGTTGGGAACTAACTATCAAAGGATACACAATCCTTCAAAAGGACAGACAAATAGGCAGAGGAGTAGGAGAGGCTCTGCTGGTAAAAAGTGAAATCAAATCTTTAGAAAGAGGTGACATAGGATCAGAAGATATAAAATCCTTGTGGGTAGAGTTAAGAATCTGCAAGGGTAAGAAGACCCCAGTGGGAGTTCTTTACAGGCCTCCGAACAGTAGCCAGGATGTGTTCTACAAATTACAGCTGGAGATAGAAAAAGCATGTCAAAAAGTCAATGTTACGTTAGTCATCGGGGATTTCAATATGCAGATTGACTGGGAAAATAAAGAGAGGTGAGAGTAGATATTGGACTGCTGGAAAGTGATGCTGGAAGATAATAACGGGAGACAAGGAAATGGCAGACAAACTGAACAAGTATTATGCATCAGTCATCACTGTGGAAGACACCAGCAATATGCCAGAAGTTCAAGAGTGTCGAGGGGCAGAAGTGAGGGTGGTTGCTATTAGCAGGGAGATGGTGCTTGAGAAACTGACAGGTCTGAAGGTAGGAAAGTTACCTGGACCTGAAGGACTACAGCACAAGGTGCTAAAAGAGGTAGCTGAAGAAACTGAGGAAGCATTAGCAATGATCTTTCGAGAACCAATAGATTCTGGCATGGTTCCAGAGGACTAGAAAATTGCAAATGTCACTCCAGTCTTCAAGAAGTGAGGGAGACAGAAGAAAGGAAATTATCCAGTTAGCATGACCTCAGTGGCTGGGAAGCTGTTGGCATTGGCTGCTAAGGATGTGGTTTTGGGGTGCTTGGAGACACATGACAAAATAGGCCAAAGTCAGCATGGTTTCCTTAAGGGATAACCTTGCTTGACAAATCCGTTGGAATTCTTTGCAGAAATAATAAGCAGAATAGACAAAGGAGGATAGCTGAATGTCATGTACTTGGATTTTCAGAAGGCCTTTGACAAGGTGCCACACATGAGGCTGCTAAAGAAGATAAGAGCCCATACTAATATAGAAACATAGAAAATAGGTGCAGGAGTAGGCCATTTGGCCCTTCGAGCCTTCACCGCCATTTATTATGATCATGGCTGATCCTCCAACTCAGAACCCCGCCCCAGCCTTCCCTCCATACCCCCTGACCCCCGTAGCCACAAGGGCTATATCTAACTCCCTCTTAAATATAGCCAATGAACTGGCCTCAACTGTTTCCTGTGGCAGAGAATTCCACAGATTCACCAGTCTCTGTGTGAAGAAGTTTTTCCTAATCTCGGTCCTAAAAGGCTTCCCCTCTATCCTCAAACTGTGACCCTCGTTCTGGACTTCCCCAACATCGGGAACAATCTTCCTGCATCTAGCCTGTCCAATCCCTTTAGGATCTTATACGTTTCAATCAGATCCCCCCTCAATCTTCTAAATTCCAAAGAGTACAAGCCCAGTTCATCCAGTCTTTCTTCATAGGAAAGTCCTGCCATCCCAGGAATCAATCTGGTGAACCTTCTTTGTACTCCCTCTATGGCAAGGATGTCTTTCCTCAGATTAGGAGACCAAAACTGCACACAATACTCCAGGTGTGGTCTCACCAAGGCCTTGTACAACTGCAGTAGTACCTCCCTGCTCCTGTACTCGAATCCTCTCGCTATAAATGCCAGCATACCATTCGCCTTTTTCACCGCCTGCTGTACCTGCATGCCCACTTTCAATGACTGGTGTATAATGACACCCAGGTCTCGTTGCACCTCCCCTTTTCCTAATCGCCCACCATTCAGATAATAATCTGTTTTCCTATTTTTGCCACCAAAGTGGATAACCTCACATTTATCCACATTAAATTGCATCTGCCAAGAATTTGCCCACTCACCCAACCTATCCAAGTCACCCTGCATCCTCTTAGCATCCTCCTCACAGCTAACACTGCCACCCAGCTTCGTGTCATGCGCAAACTTGGAGATACTGCATTTAATTCCCTCATCCAGGTCATTAATATATATTGTAAACAACTGGGGTCCCAGCACTGAGCCTTGCGGTACCCCACTAGTCACCGCCTGCCATTCTGAAAAGGTCCCGTTTATTCTCACTCTTTGCTTCCTGTCTGCTAACCAATTCTCCACCCACACCAATACCTTACCCCCAATACCGTGTGCTTTAAGTTTGCACACTAATCTCCTGTGTGGGACCTTGTCAATAGCCTTTTGAAAATCCAAATATACCACATCCACTGGTTCTCCCCTATCCACTCTACTAGTTACATCCTCAAAAAATTCTATGAGATTCGTCAGACATGATTTTCCTTTCACAAATCCATGCTGACTTTGTTCCATCATTTCACCGCTTTCCAAATGTGCTGTTATCACATCCTTGATAACTGACTCCAGCAGTTTCCCCACCACCGACGTTAGGCTAACCGGTCTATAATTCCCCGGTTTCTCTCTCCCTCCTTTTTTAAAAAGTGGAGTTACATTAGCCACCCTCCAATCCTCAGGAACTAGTCCAGAATCTAACGAGTTTTGAAAAATTATCACTAATGCATCCACTATTTCTTGGGCTACTTCCTTAAGCACTCTACGATGCAGACCATCTGGCCCTGGGGATTTATCTGCCTTCAATCCCTTCAATTTACCTAACACCACTTCCCTACTAACATGTATTTCGCTCAGTTCCTCCATCCCACTGGACCCTCTGTCCCCTACTATTTCTGGAAGATTATTTATGTCCTCCTTAGTGAAGACAGAACCAAAGTAATTATTCAATTGGTCTGCCATGTCCTTGCTCCCCATAATCAATTCACCTGTTTCTGTCTGCAGGGGACCTACATTCGTCTTTACCAGTTTTTTCCTTTTTACATATCTATAAAAGCTTTTACAGTCCGTTTTTATGTTCCCTGCCAGTTTTCTCTCATAATCTTTTTTCCCCTTCCTAATTAAGCCCTTTGTCCTCCTCTGCTGAACTCTGAATTTCTCCCAGTCCTCAGGTGAACCACTTTCTCTGGCTAATTTAAATTTGTAATTTATATGGGAAAAGTACTGAAATGGATAGAGCACTGACTGATTGACAGGAGGCAAATAGGAGAAATAAAGGAAGCCTTTTCGGATTAGCTGCTTGTGTTCCACTGGGGTCTGTGTTGGGAATTTTTCTTTTCACATTGTATGTCAACGATTTGAATGATGGAATTGATGGCTTTGTGGCCAAGTTTGTGGCAATGCGAAGACAGGTGGAGGGGCAGGTAGTGTTGAGGATGCAGAATAATTTAGACAGATTAGGAGAATAGGCAAAGAGGTAGCAGATGAAATATAGTGTTGGGAAGAGTATGGTCATACACTTCGGTAGAAGGAATAAAAGCATAGACTATTTTCTAAATGGGAAGAAAATTCAGAAATGTGAGGTGCAAAGGGATTTGCGAGTCCTTGTGCAAGATTTCCTAAAGGTTAATTTGCAGGTTGTGTCAGTGGTAAGGAAGGCATTCAAGAGGACTAGAATATAAAAGCAAGGATGTAACATTGAGGCTTTATAACACACTGGCAATGGCTCTCTTGGGGAATTGTGACCACCTTTGGGAACCTTATTTATAAAAGGATGTACTGACATTGGAGAGGGCTCAGAAGAGGTGCATGAGAATGTTTCTGGAATGGAAGTGTTTTCCTATGGACAGCAATTGAAGGCTCTGGGCCTGTACTCACTGGAATTCAGACTGATGGGACATTTCATTGAAATCTATCAAATGTTGAAAGGCCTAGAAAGAGTGTGAAGAGGATGTTTCCTTCGGTCGGGGAGTCTAGGACCAGAGGGCACAATGTCGAAATAGAGGGGCATCCATTTAGAACAGGGATGAGGAGGAATTTCTTTAGCCAGAAGGTGATGCAACTGTGCAATTCATTGCCATAGGCAGCTGAGGAGGCCAGGTTACTGGAGACCAGGTTAAGGCAGAGGTTGGTAGGTTCTTGATTAGTCAGGGCATGAAAGGTTATTGAGAGATTGAGGTTGAGAAGGAAATTTGTCAGCCATGATGAAGTGGCCTAATTCTGCATCCAATGTCTTATGTTCTTATGGCGTAAATGAGCAAAATTTTAACAGAAGCATTTCCGCAGACCAAAATCAGATAGAGATCTATTTTCCAGAAGCACTTGTTTGAGGACAACTATCTCATCACCAGAATTAGCCTGGAGAATCTTTTGAATCTATTAGACTAGGTGGATTAAGTTAGAAGGAGAGATGGGATGTTTGCCAGGACTGTTTTCCCTGGAGCGAAGGGGGCTGAATGGTGACATTATAGCAGTTTATACACTTATGAGTGGTATAGATAGGGTAGATAGGAATAGTCTCTTTCCCATGGAAAGGGAGCCTAAAATAAGGGGGATGGGTTATAGGGAGAGGAAAATAAATTAAAGGGTTCAGAAGGTTAGGATTCTACTCCACATGATAGGTGGTTGGTATATGGACAAGCTGCCAGAGGTTGAGGTGGGTACACTTACAACTTTTCAGAGAAAACCTTGGAGCAAGTGTATTTAGTTTTTATTTATTTTAAAGACACAACACGGAACAGGCCCTTCGAGCCCAACGAGCCACACCATCCAACAACCCACCTATTTGACCTTAGCCTGATCACAGGACAACTTACAATGACTAACTACTATGTCTTTGGACTGTGGGAGGAAACCGGAAGACGAGACTGAAACCCTCACACTAAGGGGTAGAATATACAAGCTTTCTTGCAGAGGACAATGGAATTTCAGGATGTATATTGTATACATTTCTCTGACATTAAATGTTGAAACCTATTGAATTGAACTGCAGACTCCAGCGCCCCGGGCTGTAATACCGGCGCACTAACTGCTACGCTACTGTAGCAAAAGTTCAGGAGGATGTAGGCAAATGGATTTAGTTTAGGCAGATATCCTGATGAGAATGCATGAGATGGGCTGAAGGGCTTTTTTCAGTGTTGTATAACTATCAGTCATTGTGAAATGTTTTGAACATTGGGAATCTTCTTAGAAAGCTTGAATTCAGACAAGGAACTGAAAGAATTCTGATAACGTCTTGGCACAGGATTTTGTGTAAAACACTAACGCAACCTTTCCCTTGTGGAGATGCTGGCCAGCTTGCACCAAGGACCCAGCTGTGTGCATCTTCTGATAGGTTATTCTGCAGCTTCCAGTGGAACATGAGTAGCAACCAGCCAATAGCTGGGCTCTGCACTTGGAGCTCAGACACAGTGAGGCAACTTCAGTTTATCACTAAGATGGCCTTAATCACCCTGAAGTCTGTCCGCCAGTGGAACACAGGGTAACTGTGCTTGGCGAGTGCCATTGGCTCTCTGATTCATGGTCCCACCATCCTCTCAAAGGAAAACTTTCTCGTCCCTTCCTGCTTTTAGTTCGGTGTCTCTGCACGTCAGCTCGCAAGCACAGGCTGCGATGGTGGCCCCAAGGTGCCGTCAGACAGAGGCAGAATAGACTGAAGGGGCTGAATGACCTGCATTCCATTCCTTTATTCCTAAATTAATATTCCTTCATAATACAATTTGCAACTGCAAGTCACTGTATGATTCTGACAAGTTGTTTGTCCAAGAAAGCTGTAAAAATAAAAAAGTCCAGTGACCTCCATTTCAGTGCTGTGTTGGTTAAAGGGGCAGGTCCTGATGGATGACCATCACTATCCAGAAGAGGTTTGGGACCAGTTTTACTGGGTGAGAGCGAAGTTTCAGAAGTCTAAAAAATATATTGTTCTGACGCTCACCCTTCTGATGTGATATTTTATTTCTTGGCTACCGTTTGCCTTGAACGAATAGCCTTTGAATAGAACATGTCTGGCAAATGTCAGTGAACTATTTTATCATGGGATGTAGATTAGAGCTAGGTCTTGACCTGGTCTCAACCACCTCAGTGGCATACTGCCAAGAAACTGAATTCCACCTCATTATGATGAGTTGAACATTCTGGATAATAAGGATTAATGCTCACTTGGATCTCTCATGTCAAAATCAATGTTGTCACATTCTAAGATAGAAGCTGTTTAGGTCCATTCAGGGACTACATACTTTATACTTTATTGTCGCCAAACAATTGATACTAGACGTACAATCATCACAGCGATATTTGATTCTGCGCTTCCCGCTCCCTGGATTACAAATAATAAATATTAAAAATATTAAAAATAGTAAAAATTAGTAAATATTAAAAATTTAAATCATAAATCATAAATAGAAAATAAAAAAAATAGAAAGTAAGGTAGTGCAAAAAAAAACGAGAGGCAGGTCCGGATATTTGGAGGGTACGGCCCAGATCCAGGTCAGGATCCGTTCAGCAGTCTTATCACAGTTGGAAGGAAGCTGTTCCCAAATCTGGTCGTACGAGTCTTCAAGCTTTACATATATGCAATGGCCACTTTATTCGGTACCTCCTCTACCTAATAATGTGGCCACTGAGTGTAAGTTTGTGATCTTCTGCTGCTGTAGCCTATCCATTTCAAAGATTGACATGATGTGCATTCAGAGGTGCTCTTCTGCACACCACTGTTGTAGTCACCATTTTTACTGTCACCGTCCTGTCAGCTTGAAACAGTTTGACCATTCTCCTCTGACCTCTCTCACTAACAAGGCGTTTTCGCCCACAGAACTGCCACTCACTGGATGTTTTGTTTTTGTTTTTTACATCATTCTCTGTAAACTCTAGAGATTGTTGTTTGCAAAAGTCCCAGGAGGTTTGCAGTTTCTGAGATACCCAACCACCCCATCTGGCACCAACAAGCATTCCATGGTCAAAGTTACTTAGATCACATTTCTTCCTCATTCTAATGTTTGGTCTGAACAACAACTGAACCTCTTGACCATGTCTGCATGCGTTTATGCGTTGAATTGCTGCCACATGATTGACTGATTAAATATTTGCATTAACGAGCAGGTGTACAGGTGTAGCTAATAAAGTGTATATGAGTGTATATTGCTTATAGCTGCTATGTCATTATCCCACTGTCAGCTGGGAAAAAGTCAAGTTTCACTAAAACTCCTAAAGGCAGGTACCGTACAGCTGCAGAAATGCCTTTGAGATGTGGGAAAATATAGCAGACAGGGGTTATGCTGTTGTCTTGTTAGTCTGAGCACCCCTCATGTGATTGCAGAGCCCAGATAGCTCCAGTGATGTGAGGAGTATCAGACCACTGCAAGATATGGTCTAATCCAAGTGGCTGTGAACCAAAATAGGAAGCTGTTGGCAGTGTAGAGAGGGCCAACCATATCTTCTGCTGAACACCGAGAACTGAGGCTGACAGTTGTTGTTCACAGATGGTCAATATGTCATCTTGGTGATACTACATTTGGAGTATTGTATACATTCTTGGTTGTAGGAAAGTCATCAATAACCAGGAAATTCAGGATGCTACCTGGATTCAAGGCCTTGTGAAGAGAGGTGGCTAGAACTTTATTGCTTTGAACTTATGAGGGGTGTAGATAGGGTGAACACACATTGTCCATCTTTTCCTCAGAGAAGTGGAACTAAAAGCTAGAGAATGTGAAAAATGAAAGATTTTAAAAAGGACCTGATGGGCAACTTCATGCAGAAGGTGAGGTGCATGTGGAATGACTGTCAGAGGAAGTGGCTGATGCAGGTACAATAAAAGACTTCTAAAACACTTTGATTATTACATATATAGAGGGATATGAATCAAACTCGGGCATTTGGTACTGACATGAAGGGTCCTTTGGTTTGCATGGATAGGATAGGCTGAAGGGCATGTTTTCGTGCTCACTTCTGGATCATGTGTGATGTGATTCTAATGTTATTGAGACTGAGCAGTGAATGCCATACATTGCAGTCAAATGTTCCAATTTCTGTTGGCACTGGGGGAAGTACGGTATAACCTGTGAAGGGCCTTGGTGTATGACTGACAACAGACAAGGTGAATAGTGTCCAGGTCCGCCTGAACCAGTTTTCCCAAAGTGTGCTATTGTGTCCCATTATACCTGGAAGTTATCACTGCTTCAATAAAACCACTGTTATGTGCAAATGGGCCCAGTTTCTGGACTTGTATTTCCTCACAGTTAAGAAATATTTTTATTCAGGTTTAAAATAGTGGATGAGGGAAGAGAAGAATGGAAAATTGGGGAAAAAAAGTAGTCAGAATATTGCATTGATGAGAGTTAACCCAGATTCAAGAACTGCAGCATATTCTCAGAGGAAAGTCATGTTATAATTAGCTGAGTAACAGGCCTCTATATAGTCTGGAGCTGGCCCAGTTATTTAATCACGTGCATTAAACTGTGCATTAAAATAGTACTTTCTTCTGTGTTGGCAAATGGTAAAAGTCACTTCTGCTATTTGAAGTCTTTTCTGAACAATATCTACAAAATACCTGATTTATAAATACTCAATTCCGACAGGCAGTGAAGCTCAAGCAAATAGACATGAAACAAAATTAAAACTGAATTTTTTCTAAACCCTCCTTTTCTTTTCCTACTTCATCACTAATCAATTGGTTACAGATTTCATCCTTTATGAAGACTCCTTTTACAACTGTGTATCCATTTTCCTTTTCTCTTGTGTGCTTTCATTTCTACCATGTTATTCTTTCAGAGAGCTGTTTCTCTAAACATTATAATCTTCCTATTCAGCTTGTTTTGTCTTTATTTTTTTATCTGAATTGACATGAGTGAACCCAGTACATCAATTACGTCCATTGCAGGTCAATGCAATGCAATCAATCTCCAATATCAACAATGAAACAACTTCACATTTTAATTTGGGTTGAGTTTAAATCATTTTAGGAAAAACTGGAGAATTTATGAGCGTACAATTTGATATTGGATTTTGGGAAAGTAAAGCAATTCCAAATATGACATAAGGCAAATTATTGTCATTATGGATAAATCTTGCTGGAGTTACTGTCTATGCTGTCATATGAGACACCACTGGAGAGTAAGAGAGGTCAGGAAATGAGATATGGGATTTCTGACTGCAAAGAATTTCTTCTGTAAACTTTGCAGCAGGGCAGACTCTTTCTATTCCTGGTATGGGGTTTATGTCAAAACTGAAAGAGAGAGGATGAAGATGTCAGAGAAAATGCAATTGTGATACTTGTGTTTGATTCTCCTTAGCCATGATTAGACCAGTTACCACGCAGTCATGTTCATTTTTTCTTGTACATCTTGAACACCAGGCAGAACGCACCAGGTTAGATCAAATTTGAGAGAGCCCATGCACGATGAATGTGTGTGCTCCATGTAGGAAAAGCTAAACAGTCTCTAGCAGTGTTAGCTCATTTAAAATGGAAAGAGGGTGAGGCAGAAATACATTGAGGTGTCAGCCAAGAACAAAGTTGGAATCTTTAAAATATTGAACAAGTTCGGAATCAAAATCAGGTTTAATATCACCGGTATATGTCGTGAAATATGTTGTCTTTACGGCAGCAGTACAATGCAATATATAATAATAGAAGAAAAAATGTGAATTCCAGTAAGAAAATAAATAAGTAGTGCAAAATAGGAATACATTTTAAAAAAGTAGAGTTATAGTGTTGATGGGTTCAATATCCATTAAGAAATCAGATGGCAGAGGGGAAGAAGCTGTTCCTGAATCATTGAGTGTGTGCCTTCAGGCTCTAGTAGCTCCCTGGTGACAGCAATGAGAAGAGGCCATGTCCTGGGTGATGGATGTCACTTTTATGAGATGTCACTCCTTGAAGATGTTCCGGATGCTACAGAGACTAGTGTCCATGGAGTTTTCTTTATTTGGGCTTTTTATCCTAAATCAAGGTATAGCAGAGGAAAATAGAAGGGATTTACTTCTTCCTCCAATATGACAGGGTTTTTACAAGTTGTAGTCTGGCAGCAACAGAACAGTACAGACAAAAAGAGGCCCTTCGATTCACAATAATGTGCCAAACTAATTCCTTCTGTCTGTGCACATTCTATGCCCCTTCATGTGCCTAACTAACAAACCTACACCACCACACTAGTGCAATCAACACTCTGTGTAAAAACTTGTCCAGTACATCTCCATTGAACTTCCCCCTCCCACCTTAAACCTATTCACTCCAGTATCAGGAGCAGGAGGGATCAATCAGAGTTGCCCTTATTATAAATATGAGTAGGTTACAACTATTTAATTTATTTCACAGAAGGATGCATCTTTGAAGGTCAGTACATACTGCCCATTACTGGATGCTCCTGAGTTACAATTTTGAATTAGGTTAGATGGTCCTTGCAGTGTGCGACAGTTTTTGCATGTAACAAACTGGTTCATTGGGCTATTTTAAAAGACAGTTAAGAGCTAAAGATGTTGCTGTGGGTCTGGAGCCACATATTGGTCTGACCAGAAACAACAGCAATTTTCCTTCCTTAAAGAGCATTCATAAAACAGGATGGTCCTTTATTCCAGATTTATTATATTAGCTAGATTATTTTTCTGGTGAGTTTTTGGAATTTGATCCAATATCTCCAGATATTTTTCCCAGGAAAGGGGTACCAAAAACTAGAGTGTATAAATTTAAGGTGTGAGACCAAAAACCTTAAAAAGGACCTGATGGATAACATCTTCAGGCAGAAGGTGGTGCTCATGTGGAATGAGCTGGCAGAGAAAGTGGTCGAGGCAGATCTAATAATAATGTATAAAAGATGGTTTGAAAAGCACATGATTCAAAAGGTTTAAGAGGGATATGGGTCCAATACAGGCCAGCTTGGTGGGCAACATGAATGAATTCGACCAAAGAGCCCATTTCCCTGCTGTTACTCTATCACTATTAATAGAGCAGACTATTGGGTTATTATTCACGATGCAACACTGTGCCTAGAGTATCCCTAATCTGCCATGTGGAAACGCTTTGAGAGACTACTGCTGTAACATTGTACAAATGTATAAATATTATTGGCAATTTTTAAAATTCAGGTTTCATCTATCTATATGACCCGATATTTGATGTGCATGGAGGAAATATTAGAAATTGCATAATAGATGCAAAGAATTTAGAGATCTTCAGAGGGAGGAAGGCATTTAGGAAACTTGCCTGGCATCCATGGCATAGAATATAAGAGCAGAGATATCAGAATCAGGTTTAATATCACCAGTATATGTTGTGGAATTTGTTAACTTAGTGGCAGCAGTACAATGCAATACAATATAAATATAGATGAATTACAGTAAGCATATGGTCGGCATCCATCTGTCTTGAAGGACAATGGGTGATGATGATCATCATAAGCCTGGGCAGAAGGTATGGAGGTCCTGAGATGTCCAGTCGTCTAGATCCCCCATATATATATACACACACACAAACTTTGTATATATACACACACTTATTAAATAGTTATATTAAAAATAATAGCACAAAATGGAGAAATAATAAATAAAAAGCGAGGCAGTGTTCATGGGTTCAATGTCTATTTAGGAATCCGATGGCAGAGGGGAAGAAGCTGTTCCTGAATCGCTGAGTGTGTGCCTTCAGGCTCCTTCCCGACAGTAACAGTGAGCAGTTGTGACTACATGTTACAACTTAATGAAACATTGGTTAGTCAACATCTCGAGCACTGCGTACAGCTCTGGTTACTACATTACACAAAGGATGTGGTTGCACTGGAAGAGATTCACCAGCATGTTGACTGAATTGGATTGGATTTCCATGCGGCCATGGCCTTTCTGAACATATGTCCAGAGAATGGAGATACAAATCACATCACTTACCATTCACTTTCTCCACCAAGGATTGCAATACAATGGTCCAGCATCCTCTATCTGCCTCTCTACTGTGCTTAGTAATCTATTTCATCCTTCCCTCCTATCCTCACTGCTTCCAAGACTGGACTCCCCTCTCACATGACTGCTTAAGCCACAGTGAGACTCCCTTATAGAAGCAGCAGGCAAGTTTTGTTATTCTGGCGACTCATAATGTTGATTCCTTGTAATGGTATCTAATTTATCACCGGTATGGTGCCCTCTGGCTGTGTGGCAGTGTCATGGGCATAAAACAGTCTATCATTTAAACACAGGACATAATCTTTCAGAGAAGCTGGATCAAACATGCATGTCAATTCCTATGCAGTCAAAGGTGGCTGCAACACTACTTCAATAATAAAGAATTGTAAATAGATTGCACTTTCAATGTGTTAATTTAGCCTCTAAGTTAATTTGAAAATTGTAATTCCTTGAGCTTTATTTGCATGGTTAAAAATTAATCTGATCACTTATTTGGAGCAACAAATTACAACCACTCTTGTAATTAATTTTGTATATATAATTAAAATATGTATATGAATACAATAAAACACCAATTGCTCAGTTAACATATCTAGGAGTCCAGTTATAATCCATGCTTTGTTCCCTGAATTTGCAGGGTTATCTGCTCTCATCTGTGTTGACAGTAGAGAGATGACTAATCCTAAATTAGAAGAGTAAAATTAAGTGATCTTAACACATTATTAATGACGGTTGATGGAAACTGTTTCAGAACACAATCAAGCAGTGCTGGCTGACCAATCCGTCATGATTGAATAGGCACCTGATACTTACTATCTAGTTTCCAATATAAGAGGATTTCAGCACCCCAGGGAATAATAGTCCATCAAAGGCCAAATGGATCAAGAAGATGCGTGAAGGTGAGAAGATTTATTAGAAGGATTGAATTGCTGTGCCATTCAAAATGTTCAATGAGTGAATCACAAGGTGCTTTTACAAGTTCAGCCCAGAGGATCCAAAGTCAAGTTTAATGGACCATAGACAGACCAGCGTTTAAAACAGTAACGTGTTAAAAGAGCCCAACAATTTTCAAGAAAATATCTCATTTCAATTAAGTCATTGAAGCACAATCATTTATTTCTCTGAATTCAGATTACAATTGTTCACAAAACACAGAAGAATGTAAAAATCAGTACAGGAGCTAAAATTGCAGCAGGAAGCACTCAGGCACCATTCACTCAGAGAGAAAAAAGAATTAGATTTCAAAAGATATTAGAAAATTGATTATGAGCTCAGGACATTTATTAAATATGTTCTTGTACAATTTGAATTTTTGAGCTCTCTAGATGTCAGATTGCTGATCTTGCTCCTATCCTTGTACAATTATGTTCCATAAGTAGAGAAACCCATTTCTTTTTATTTGCTAATGTATTTTTGCAGCCCCAGAGGTGACCTGCTCTCAGGGCATTGTTGTTATGCTTACTTTATTAGTTTTTAGAAACAGTTTACCTAATTCCCATAGAAATGTTATAGATGTGCCTAGAGCAAAAGTAAATATCTAAGTCTGTTAAAGAATACGTCCATCAGGGGTATGTAATTTCTGTGCAAAAAAAACCTAAGGATTATGACTGCACTTGAGGGATAGCAAGAGCATTCATTAAGCCCTTCTGTGCTGTGAAATACGCCTAATACTGTATTGTGTAATAAGCATGCAAGGCTGAAGGAGCTCCTGAAAGAATCAATAAATACATATCAATAACATTCATAAGCACTCGAGATTCTGCAGATAACACATACAAAATGCTGGAGGAATTCAGCAGACCAGGCAGCATTTATGGAATAGAGTACAGTCGACGTTTCAGGCTGAAACCCTTCAGCAGGATTCTGCAGATGCTGGAAATTTTGAGCAACACACACAAAGTACTGGAGGAACTCAGAAAGTAAGGCGGCATATGGAGGGGAATAATGAGTTGATGTTTTGGGCCGAGACACCTCATTTCCCATCATAGATCCTGCCTGACTTGCTAAGTTCCTCTAGCATTTTGTGCATGTATATCAATAGCACTGCAATATTCACTCTTTTATGGTGTGGAAAGTCAAGTGAGATATTACAACTACTTTAGTAAATGGCAAGAATTAAATCTAAAATTTAGTGGCCACAGTTTTATTAAAAAGAATAAAAGTAATGTTTCATGTAACCTTATTCAGGAACAGAGATGTGATCAAATTCTTGTCTTGGGAGATGAGAAGGTTCAATGCCAATACCGTCTTCCCAATATATCACACGTTGTTCTCCTAATAGACTTTATTTAGACCTTTCACTTGTCCAGATATATTCCTGGATATAATTTGAATGCTTTCAGTTCGACTGCTTTCTTCTCAGTTCCCAGTGTTTTGTTCATAAACCTTGCAACAGTCAGTGTTTTGGCAAGTTTCTACCTAGAGGCTTGACAGGGCTCCAGACAACCCAGATGTCACCATTTCTTTCCAAACAGCTCCAGCAGGAAGTAAAACTACGACAAAAAGAAAAAATCTGGCTTTGCCATCTGCCAGTTGTGATCTTTAAGTGCTGTTTGGTCAGATGCTAACTAATATCTACCTACCCAGTAGCCTTTTCCCTGTCCACTCCATCAAGCATTTCCTGCCACATATGTAGTTCCCATACTGGCCTCGTCATTCACAGCAGAACTCACAAATTGGAGTGCAACTTATCATCACTGGTAAGGGACTGCCAAAGAATAAGAGTGTCACTCTGATCTTTGAGTCTTGAGGCTGTGATTCAAGTGAATTCCAGACACTCAAGTACAGAATTCAGTGCAACATAGAAGTTCTGCACTGTTGGAGATGCTGTTTTATGAAATGAGTTGTTAAACTGAATTCTCATCTGTTGTCTCAGGTAAGGATCATTCTGATAGACTATCTCAGAGAACATGATGTGCCTAGCTATTATTTATCTCTCAACTAATCTTTTATGAAATCAGCTTATTTGGTCATTATCAACCTGTTGTTTGTGGCATGATGCTGTGTACAGTTGGGCAGTCATCTTTCCTACATTAACAAGGGTGAGTTAATTTCAAAAGTTATTGGCTTTAAAATGCTATGGAAGATTCTGAGTTCATTGAAGACACCCCCCCCCCACTCCCCAAGTAAATCTTCGGTAGTAGAGGCCAAGTCATGCTAGAGGTCCTTCCTAAAAATGACTAACTATGGAATATGGAAGAGGTTTTATTTTACAATAAAACCATTAATTCCACAATTCAGTACTCAAGTGGGTTCTAACTTGAAGCTCATTACTCTCTAAGTTGAAGAGCTAAGTCATTTTAGCAGTTCAAACAATATCGAGGTTCAAACTCAGAAATCTCTAATCCCTGAGTACTGCCTATATTTACCCAGTTCTTCAGACAGGAATGGGAAATGTGCCACTAGAAGAGGAATATGATCTGTATGGATTTTGCAGTAACTTGGTTTGGAGATGTTTGATGGGGTTAGATATTCTACTCATTAAAAAGAACAACTTTCAGTGAACTAGAGTGCCAACAGACTTTCACATAAAACATACTCACAGGGAAAAATTGATGATGGCTTGTAAGCAGATCTAGCAGCCAATTTGCGAATTGTACATTTGTACAAACAGATGAACGAGGGAATTAATCGAGATTTAATGTTGACTCAGGGATTGAGAATATTGGCCAGGAGAGCAGAAGGAATTCTTTTTAGAAAATGTGTGGTACTTTGCGCGTTCAACTGAACTGGCAGATGGAACGTAAGTTAATGTCCGTGTTCCAGGGGCTGAGCTTCTGTTAATGCAGCACGTTCTTACTCTGAGGTATCACCTTAGGTTATGTGAAATTCTGAAGTAAATCCAATAGCAATTAATCATCTCTATATAATGCAATAAGGAGTTATCGAGAGCCTGGGTTTCCCTTAATTGAGTAGGAAAATACAAAAACAAGCTGCATGAATAAAAAGTGCAAAATGAAATCCAGACACTTCTGATTCAGCGATGCGTGAGTCAAGGTGATGATTATGAGCAAGCTTATTATCACTCAAATTCTTCAATTTATAACGGATGTCCATTTAATTGCTTCACTTTCTGTAGCTACAGGTGACTTTCTCAAATGGTATCATTTGTTCTCTACATTCAAGTATCTCAGTCACTCAGGAGTTCAATGGTCAGATGCCAAAGTTACCTGCCCAGAAACATGTAAACATTTACCCCAACCACATATCTATAGGTCAGAAATACAATGGGGTATTTACACCAGAATTTACAAGATGGCAGGTTCACAGATTTTTGTTTTAGTATTCTGTGACATTCACTGTGGAACAGACCAATTACTCAGTAGTTGTTCTTCACAGTTCTAGAGACCTTCAAAGAGCGTGACGTAAATCTAAGAGCCTTCAGTCTCAGTGAAGCATATGGCTAACTAATACAGTACCTTATTTAAATGAAGATATTCAGTTATTGTTCAATTGCTTTATGTTGTTTGGATCACATATCCTTGACAACTGTAACTGTTGCTTTACTTTTGTGATGTAGCTTCATTTTTAGACAACACAACCCAATTAAAAGGGAACCTTTTCCTTGCCATCTATTTTTGAAGGCCAGCATGTAACAGGAGAATTCAGTAGCAGATGACATACATAGTTTTTCTATTCGTGTATACAAGTAGGGCAAATTACAGGAGTCAAAATAGCTGCCACCAACCAATCTCCCATCTTAAAGCCATCAATACTGGTGCATGTCCTTTATGCATTGTTTTGGTTTAATGCTGCTTGATGCTTGTGAGCTTCATAAAAGCTCACCAAATATAAGTTTAATGAAAATCATTTTCATAAACTATTACTACTAAATATGGTGCAGATAAAATTGTTGGTATCCAGATTTAGGCTTTGTTATAGAAGTTGTAGATGTCAGTCAGAGTATATGAGTAAGATTAAAATCTTAAATCCCTGTTTGAACTAATACTATTTTAAATTTTATGACTGAAAATTAGAAATGAATAAATCTGTACCAATCTGCAAGCCTGTCTAGACAACTACTAGCAACAGAAAGTAACAGTCAGTGACGTGCCAGGTTAAACACAGCTCAATCTCAATAACAGAATAAAACACATATATTAAAAGCCAACACAGCCTCTCTGGATCATTGCTATAAATCAACATAACCTGAGTCACATTGCAGATGGAATCAAAAGCCATATGAAACAAAAGTTTTTTTAAAATTAATTCCTCAGCTGGTAATTTCAAAAAGAAATTAGGCTAATTTAATAAAGAATTGAGAATGATTTGTGTCATGTGTACAATCTCAACAAAAGTGCTTCAGTGATGTAATTAACCCTAAAAGATCAACACTAATTCAAATGAGGTGGCAACCAATTTGTATTAAATGCTTTAATAATAACTTCATATTTTTATTCTTAGTTGTGGGTTTCAAA
Organism: Mobula hypostoma; assembly: GCF_963921235.1. Classification (NCBI taxonomy): domain Eukaryota; kingdom Metazoa; phylum Chordata; class Chondrichthyes; order Myliobatiformes; family Myliobatidae; genus Mobula; species Mobula hypostoma. Next base: position 18,886,561 of record NC_086118.1, on the reverse strand, counting down.
TTAAAGTAAATGATTAAGGTTGTTTAATACAGTGGACAAGTAGAGTACTTTTTGCTCCTTGCAATGAGGATTGAAATTGAATCAAAGATGGTAAATTAGTTCAACATCGCCTTGATCCATATTTGAGCAGGTGTCGTCTACAGCTCAAAGCTGTCTATAATTTGGAACTAATTAGGGCTAAATTGGAATCTCACTCAGATGTCACAAGGACAACTGCTGTGTAAAAAAAAAGAAAATGAATAAGGACGCTCATCAAGATCTTGCAGATTTATATTACTTAGTCTTTGCTCCAGTGGTTTACTGTTTCATTATAAATGTCATTTAAAGCTCTGTCTTTAACTCACAAGTAACCATTAGCTATTTCTAAATGTTGAATCTGCACCATATTTAGTGTGTAAGATACTGCTGTTCCAGGTTTGGAACTAAAATAATCTAATATATTTAATGTATTATTATTTTATTCCTTGTAAATAATGTAGTGAAATTTTCAATTTAGAAATGGGATTTGCATTGTTGATAACCTATTCAAAACATTACTGAATACATTGTCACATTTTAATCTGTCCTGCTGCTGCAAGGAACAAACTTTCATGGAATTACACCAACGGCAACAAACTTCAACTTGAACTTAAAATAATCACTCATGTGCTCAACCACACCAGATCTATTACAATCAAGTTCATTTGTTGTCTGTAACTTGTAAATGACCAACAATGTACACAGAAGCTAGTTGTTAATGTTGTTCAATAATGGACAAAAGCTTTACAGTATGATGATGGACAGCAAAACTGTATTTGACTTTTACACACAATTGCCCATCAAGTGATTATCCAAAACTGCACAAGATCTTTTGCATACATTATAATGCTGTTGATTCACTGCTGTGTTGATTGAGTTGTGTATTTAATATTTCAATCTTGTGAATATATTGTTTAATTAAGCACGCTTGTTCATTTAAATAATTCGTTACAGGTTAAATGTGTAAATACGTGAAATGCATACGTAATCACATGTGATACATGCACGCGCCACTTCAAAGGTTCAAAGGTATAATTTAATGTCACAGAAATCTATACAATATACATCCTGAAATGCTTTTTCTTTGCAACCATCCACAAAAACAGAGGAGTGCCCCAAAGAATGAACGACAGTTAAATGTTAGAACCCCGAAGTCCCCCTCAACTCCTCCCTCCCGCGTGTAAGCGACAGCGAGCAACAATCCCCTCACCCCTCACCAGCAAAAAAAAACATCGGCACCGTCACCGAGCACTCAAGCATGAGCAAAGCAATAGCAAAGACACAGACTTGCAGTTACCCCAAAGACTTCACATTTCACCCGGTATTCGACATAGAAAGGGAAAAAGATGTCTCCATTTTCCTAGTGAACGAGGAGATATAACAAACAACTCGCTGATTTACGATGTTAAAAGTCTGTTATGTCACTTTTTCAAGCCCTGTGCTTGAGGATCTCAAAGATCCTGGGTCTTCAGGCACACAGCAGATATCCTGACTCCCCTGACGACACATGGATCTCCTGTTGTGACGCCAACCCTCGATCCGCCCATCTCCAGAGCCCCGAGATCCTAGGCTTCTGAATTCGAGCTGGACTCTTAGGCCGAGCCTTTGGCGTGCCAAACAATGGCCAGTTATGGAACCCCGAGAGCAGGTTCCATTCTGGCAAAGAACCGTAGTCAGCATGTAACTCCAGGTCAGGGTCTTCAGAAGAACCTTGAAAAGCAAAAAATAGAGACATTAAAGATGAAAATAGAGCTGTTTCCGAAGATGAAAGCAGAGGAGTCGCCATTAGGCGCCATTAACCCTCTTAAGATTAAACCCAAAGTTAGACTCGCATTTTGGACTCCCATGTCTTCCTGTGATTTATTTCAATATTTTGAACGTAACAGATTAGTCATGTCAATAATGTTTCTTGATCATGATCTTATGGGCTGGTGTTCATTGAAATTCAAGCAACTTTTCAAGTAACGACCTAAAAAGGGATGCAACAATTAATCAAGTATTTGTCAATAATGACTCGCGCAGACAGATAAGAGCAATTGATGTTTGAGGAGATGAGGGATGTGTGTGTTACTGAGAAAAATTAGTCTCAGGTTTGCCATCCAGCTCCTCAAGCAATTCAGAACACTGATCAGAATCCAAGCAAATTATTTATTTCAGGCAGATCTATTGGTGCCGAGAGCAAGTCTGAAATGACTGAGGATTTTCTATGAAGTATTTATATGGCTTATAACACACCACATTATCAACTCATGACAAATAATTAAAAATAAAACATCATATGAAGAAAAGCCCTTTTAACAATTGAGCAATATGATGTTCCAAAAGAATTAATAATTTCTAACAATGATTTATGAAATGCAGTTACAAATATTTTATCCTTTTGAGCTATGCAGTAAAATATCTTGAGTGTTCGTGTGACAGGTGATTTGGATGAAGGGTTATAGTTCAAATGGCAACATCCTATGTGGAATACAGATTTAGAAGAGGTAAAATATAGCACGGCTAACCAGATATAAGAAGGGAGAGGAAGGGTGACGCAATCTGAACGATTAAGGGACATGAACAGTGAGCAATCAGAACACAGCATACGAAGAAATTTCAAAGCTTGTCTTTTAATGAAGGAGAGATTTATTTTATTAGGAAAATTGCCGATGATTAAACATTGTCTCACTTTGGTCTTACAGTCAATTTCTAATGGTCAGCAATCAGGAGAATTTTCCTTTTTGATTCTCCCAGCAACACAGCAAATACTGCATCTGGTGATCTACTTCTCCCTCTAACTTGGCAATGAGCAAATTAAGACAAATGCATCACTGGAGATCCTTGTTTTTTTTTTAAATTCACAATGGGTCAGCCTTTAAACAAAAACCTCAGAGGATTAATTTTAACTTTTATTCCACTCTTCACAACTGTAATTATGGCCTTCAGACTGGGATTTGGCTCATTACTTGGTTTCCTTAACTATAAAATAGACGTAATAAAGTCACTGTTGAAAACTAGACACTAGAATGCTACAACACAGTACAGGCCCTTTGGCCCTCGATGTTGTGGCGACCCATATATTCCTTAAAAAAACAATGTACTAAACCTACACTACCCCATAACCCTCTATTTTTCTTTAATCCATGTGCCTGTCCAAGAGGCTCTTAAATACCCCTAATGTTTTAACCTCCACCACCATTCCTGGCAAGTAATTCCGGGCACCCACAACCCTCTGTGTAAAAAAACTTACCCTGATGTCTCCCCTAAACTTCCCTCCCTTAACTTTGTACATATACCCTCTGGTGTTTGCTATTTGTGCCCTGGGAAACAGGTACTGGCTATCCAACCTATCTATGCCTGTCATAATCTTGTAGACTTCCATCAAGTCCCCTCTCATCCTTCTACGATCCAAAGAGAAAAGTCCCAGCTCTACTAACCTTGCTTCATAAGACTTGTTTTCCAATCCAGGTAACATCCTGGTAAATCTCCTCTGCACCCTCTCCATAGCTTCCACATCCTTCCTATAATGAGGTGACCAGAACTGAACACAATACTCCAAGTGTGGTCTATCCAGAGATTTGTAGAGTTGCAACATGACCTCTCTACTCTTGAACTCAATCCCCCTATTAATGAAGCCTAGCATCCCATAGGCCTTGTTAACTATCCTATCAACCTGTGCTGCGACCTTGAGGGATGTATGGATTTGAACCCCAAGGTCCCTCTGTTCATCCACACTCTTAAGTAACTGACCATTAACCCTGTATTCAGCCTTCTGGTTTGCCCTTCCAAAATGCATCACCTCACATTTATCCAGATTGAACTCCATCTGCATAAACTTCAATAAGAAAGACCTTTCTCTTAAAAGGAGGCAGCTAAGTGTGAACACAAGCTCACAAGCTCAGCCTATGCTTCTTGTTCCTATTAATGACTGTATGGGCATATAAAACTTCAGTATCAATGAGTGTAGAATGGAGAAGAATTTTAGGCAAGCACATGCCAAACAGCTGCCAAAAGCAAATTGGCTTTCAGCATTTACTTACAAATGTTATGCCCATAAGCATGACTACAGTGGACTGCATTCTGTTCCTTTTCCTGTAGTGGTGTCAGCTATAGTTCAAATGCTGTGTAGTCCAATACGTTGTCCTATTGAACCGTTACAATAGGTATCTTCAGAATCATGTATCTGGCTGTATTCTTTACTATATCTTTCCTTTCACGCCAACCGTGCTACTTAGGATTTGTCACATATCTGTTTGTCCTGTTAAATGGTGAGCTGTCAGGTTTTCTGTTGGATGGAATCTGATTATGGAGAGAGATGACGTTTATTCTGTTAGACTCTCTTTAACCTAAGTCTGATTGGCTAAGGACTGCAGTAGAGAAAGCAAACCTGCTTTTCCTGCTCCCTGTAAAGTGACATTAGAAACATTTTAAATGTAATTTCAGTCTGCATTGACAAGGATTGCTAAAACTGCAGCCAATGAATTGGTTACGGATTATTGTTCACTGAATTTGTTGCAGTGGGTTCTGTCTGCGATGTCGGCAGTAATTTCACCCTTCTCAAAGTAAAAGATTTTTCTCTCTTCTTTCCGGAGCACTGATTCCATTGACACCAGTGCTGTCCCAAGTGACCATTAAGCATCTGTGAATCTGGTTGTTGTGTCCTGGCCTAAGCCCAAACTTATTCTCACCTGACATCCTCACAGAAAGAAAAAGATGCAAGGGGAGAATGCTTACTAACTTAGCCATTCATGCACCTGAAAATTGTGGAGCTAATTTTACCACTGCCCAAAGCACGATGGTTCACACTCTCTGCTATGACCCAACACTATCACTTGCACAGCATATTTATTCATTAGCTGCCAGGAATGGCCATATTTAAATTATTTTAAAATTTATATTAACTTGAATATTTGTTCAAAAACTATCAGAGAAAATTATGGATATTTTGAACTTACACATAGAGAAATGAAGGGGGTGGAATTGACAATATAAGTACCCAATTATTAATGTATTCATCTCACACAGCTAAAAGAGCTACTGTGGAAACAGCAGCCTTCAGAAATGTAGACAGAAATCAAAGGTTGATACTGAAAGTAGGTCTGTCCAGGGTGATACTTAACAATTGCTGCTTATTCCTTCCAGATCCTGGTGCATTTACAGCTTGGCCACTGGAAGGTCTGCAGGAATGAATCTCCCTGCATCACTATGTGGTGAACCATTACTTTGGTGATTAAGAATTATGTTGCTGTAGTGAATGGCTTACAGCCATGACGTGACATGTCTCTTGTACTCTTCAGCACTTGTCAAAACAAAATCCGATGTCAGTCCATTTTTGAATGTAGAAGGAACAGCTGAAATTCCATTGGTAACATTCTCACCTCTGAATCAGAAGGTTATTGCTAAAAGTCCCAAGCTGGATACTTGATAATACATAATAATCTAGGGGGAGTCTTCGGTGCTGAATCATGTGATGGATTGCTCGATGTATTGTCTTTCAGATGATACATTAAGCCAAGGTCCAATCTGCCCTCTCAGGTGAACTGTAAAGATCCCAAAGCAATATGTTGGAGAAGAGCAGAGCTCTTCTGGAGCCTCAGCTAATTTTTGTCCATCATTCAACATCACAAACTTAGGAAACTTACTGTGCACAAATTACTTGTGTGTTTCTCAAATCCCACAACTGTAACTGCAATTCAAAAGCACTTAATTGGTTGAGGGCATTTCGGAATATGAATATCATATTTGGTGGTCAATATACAGTAGTGCCCAATACTTTTCACTGATTGTAGATAATGGGCCGATCACCTCTGTTGGTATAATTATTAATGCTATTACCAAGCTTGAGTAGCAAATGGGCCTGGGTCAAGCCCTGTGCATGAGCCCATTGTTATTGTTGTGGGCACAGTTGTTTTTTAGAGCCTTGTTTTCCAATTGACCTGGAAGGTTTGCCACTGCTATTCTACAAAGCAAAGTGATCACAATCACAGAAAGTTCTTAAGGGACTGAACTGGAGGCTCCACTTCAAGTCCTGATGGCCCATAGACACTGATAGCACAGGCCTTTGAATGGCTTTTAAATTAAAGATATATTAAGGGATTTAGATGATTAAATAAAAAGCATACAAATAATAAACTTACTTGAAGCTATATTTTGTTGATGGAACTTAAAAGTATTAAGATTAGTTAAACGAAGACAGAACAGACGACTGGTTCATCAACGTTTTCAATCAGTGTAAGCAACTGCCTTCAAATGAATATGTCACTCAACATATGTCCGCCAAGGTTTGGATAAATCTGGAGGTTGGATGTACTTTGCATCGAGTACCTTAGCTCAGATTACTTATGTTTCACCTCCGGATTCTGGAAAGCCCAGTGAGCACCAAGAGTTCAGTTGTGCTTGCACCAGATCTTCAGCTCATTGTGCAGAACTGTAGCAAGAGGTAAATATGTTTCAAGACAAGATCATTTAATTGGAAGGCAACTGTTCATTTTGACCTGTAAGTTATAATGACTGCATTAGTTACCATCATTAAACTTTATTACTGGAAATCATGTGATTCAGTAAAAACGATCCACGTATGAATAAAGTAACCCCTTGAAACTCCATTAAATGTATTTCCAGGTTTGATTTCCGTATTGCTTTTTATTTCTATGAAGTGACTCATGCTAGAAATGCCAGAAGATCAGTTAAGTTTATTGTATGGTGAAACTGCTTGCATCTGGGCGCCTCTGCCCTTCTCCAGGCAAGCGCAGTGGACAACCAACTAACTGCCAGACTAGTGAGGCATTCCATTGAACAAGGCCTCATCACCACGGGGGACCTAATCATTTAGAATCAGGACAAATTCACAAGCTTACAGCAATAGATTTACAAATAGGTAAATTCATATTTTTTACATAGATCAGCAGTTAATGTAGGCGGCTCATGGCCAGCAGTAAGTTCTGGCCCAATTTATTTAAATGCATGCGTTATGTAATCATTTACAGAGTTAAAAATGTGTTACATATTTTTAAAAGAGACTGTGTGTGTGTGTAAGATCTTCTTTCACCTCTCCCACTTATTCATTTATTTTTGTTTTCATTTTCTTCCCCTTTCTGCTCCTTTCTTTACTCTTTTTCTCTTCCTACACTTCCTCTTCTTGCTTTTCCTGTTCTTTCTCATATTCATTTCTTATCTCTTATATATTATTTCATCTTTTTCTACATTTCCTGTTTCTTCCTCTTCTCTGTCCTCCTCATTTTCCTCTTCCTCTTCTTTCTACTTTTCTTCCTTTTCTACTGGTTCCTTATCTTCTTTCTTCCGCTCCTTGAGAGGGAGGGACTGTTTGCACCCATTCTGCTTCTGAAGTGATTGATGAGAGCAATGCTTGACCCACAGATTTTGCAACATGTGGGACATGAGGTGCTTGGCAATGAGAGCATGAATGATATTTTGTGAAGTGAAGCATTCCTTCTGCAGCACACTCAGGACTTCTGCATTCTCTTGGCATATGGCCTGGGGTTCTCAATGCCAAACCCAATGCTCCTTCTCCATTTCGAATGGTCATGGGCTACAGATTCCAGTGAGTCAATGGGGATGTTAAATCTCTTCATGTGGTAGAGTAGAATGCCTGTTTTGGGAATCATCTGATTTGCCCTGCTCAGTGGAACCAACAGCCAAAAGCCTAAGCGATAGGTGACCAAAAGCAGATCGTTAAAATTTTAGGAGGGTTCTCTAGATTAAATAATCGTTATAGAGGGAGTACAAAGAAGGTTCACCAGATTGATTCCTGGGATGGCAGAACTTTCATATGAAGAAAGACTGGATGAACTAGGCTTGTACTCGTTGGAATTTAGAAGATTGAGGGGGGGATCTGATTGAAACGTATAAAATCCTAAAGGGATTGGACAGGCTAGATGCAGGAAGATTGTTCCCGATGTTGGGGAAGTCCAGAGTGAGGGGTCACAGTTTGAGGATAAGGGGGAAGCCTTTTAGGACTGAGATTAGGAAAAACTTCTTCACACAGAGAGTGGTGAATCTGTGGAATTCTCTGCCACAGGAAACAGTGTGAGTTAAGAGTGAGTTAGATATGGCCCTTGTGGCTACGGGGATCAGGGGGTATGGAGGGAAGGCTGGTGCAGGGTTCTGAGTTGGATGATCAGCCATGATCATAATAAATGGCGGTGCAGGCTCGAAGGGCCAAATGGCCTACTCCTGCACCTATTTTCTATGTTTCTATGTTTCTATGTTATGTTCATATGTGGGAATCCAGTAAGAGAATCACAAATATAAGGTAATCACACTTCAGTCAGAATGACTAAAATGTTCCCAAATGGAACTGATTAAAATAGCTGCATTTATATAATTATATAAGGGAGAAAAGAATCAGAAGTTGTGATAATGGCGTGAGATGAAGTATGTTTTGAGGAGGCTGGCGTATAAAATAAATAATGACATACGCCTGTTTCGCAGCTGTGTGGCAAACCTTATGTAAGCAAATGTTACAACGTTTCTGTAATCTACTACAGAAATGATAGCAGAAAGACAGCAGAAAAGTTACTTGGTTGATTTATGTAAGAATTTCCAACATTCACTAAATTATCACATCCTTTTTATGAGTAATTTTGGAAGGAAACAAGTAATGGGGCCAATTCTGTAATCATGCACTCCCAATGAAGCTTGTCACATACGGGAAGTGCTGATTAGGAAATCGTTATTCGATTACCCAGACTTGCACCCCAGCACATGAAGTGAGCACGTCTTCAGTGCCCTCCGGAACAGCCAAATGTGGAACCAGTCTTAAGGTGCAGCCACACAGTTCAGAGTTAAATTTTGCAGAATGATTTGACCAGGAAAATAAACATTACTGCTTCTTCATGTCAAACCAATTAAGCATGCCATTGCTTTTTTAACAGAAGGTTTTAAAACATACGAGGATTCAGTTTTGCACTGTACTGGCCTTGGTGATAATTTTCAGATTTGTCTGGAAGGAACTCTTTTATTTTCCTGGAAGCTTGCAATGAGTTTTCGGAATTTCAGGTCAATGGATTTTTTTTTGTCCTAGTACACTTAAAGCAAGCAAAGGAACATTGTACTTTAGCTGAGCTGGAAATAATTCTTGTTCTTTCAGGGTGGTGGGTACAGAATGAAGATCCTTGCAACAATCTGTATGAAAATGTTCAACTGTTTAGGACTCAAATATTTCTGCCATCCCCAGAAATAGGAAGATCATAAGTCTAATATTATTCAAGTTGAATGAAGTATAATAGTTACAGAAGTTATGAAAATCATGGTGTCATACAGCACAGAAGTAGGCCACTCACACACCCATTTACACTAATCCTGTGCACATTAATAAGACCATTAAACATTGGAACAGAGTTAGGCCATTTGGCCCATCAATTCTGCTCTGCAATTCCATCATGGTTGATATATTGTCCCTCTTAACCCTATTTTCCTGTCTTTTCCCCATAGCCTTAGACGCCCTCACTAATGAAGAATCTATCAAATCCTTCTTTATATATACCCAATGACTTGGTCTCCACAGTTGCCTTAGGCATTGTATTTCACAGATTCACTGCTCTCCGGCTAAAGAAATCCCATTTTATTCCTCCCAATAATTGTCTGAAGCAGACTAAAATCAAAAAGCTGCAGATGCTGCAGGTCTGAAATGAAAGCAGACATTGATAGAAAGACTGTTATGGAAGACACCGAGCCCCAGAAGTTAGCACTGTTACCTCACTGCTCTGGATGCTGTTAGACTGGAGTTTGTATGTTTTGGTTTTCCATTGATGTCTGATTTCCTTCACAGGCCGAAGATAATCTGGTTGGTAGATAATTGGTAAGCACATTGCCCCTTGTGTAGTGGGTGGCAGAAGAATCAAGAGGGAATTGATGGGGATGAGAAGAATAATTTGTGGTTTGTGACAGTGGAATCTTCATGGTCAAGCAGATGCATTGGGCTCAGATGTCTGTTTCAATAATGATGACTCTGACTCAGCAGGTCTGGAACCATCTGTTAAAAGAGAAACAAGGTTAACATGAGCTTTTGCTCTTAAATACTCCTCTTTCCAGAAGTCTGAAGCATGCTGTACCCAGACAACTGTAGAACAATACATTGACATCCAAACATGAGTTATATTTACATGAAAAATCAGCTCGTAAATGCTTTACTCCCTATTTTCTCCAAAATTGGACAGCTTGCAGACACAAACATAGCTTGTTAAATATTTTAACTGTCATTAGCAACATAAATTCAGGCAATAAAGACCAGGATGGAAGTGAAATAAATGATACAATTTTATCTCCCATCCAACAAAGACTTCAGACTTATTGTTCTGGAACATGGCTGAGACTGCTATAGGCAACAGCTGGTGTTCTATGCATTGGCTTCCAAATAGTGATAATGGGATTTCTCTGTTCCCATCCATCCATTGGTTAAGATACTAAACTAATCTCCAGCTGAGCTCAGATAGATATAAAGGATCACATGCTGTCATTCTGAATATGAGAAGAGCAATTATCACTTATTTCCTCGCCAATATTTATGCCTTAATTCCATTGAAAGTTTGTTAATTGTTCGAATATTGCACGTGGGCACGTGTAAACATTAAATTGGATGCCATATTTCCTGCCTAACAATATTCACTAGAGTTTATCAGATGTACTTTACACACTTTGAGATGTCCTAATATTGTGAAAAGAAATATATAAATGCAGGTTCTTTTGCTGTTCTGTTTTTACAAATGGCTGTCATAAACTGTACAATTATAGTAGCACGACAATAGTCCTTTAGGGGCTAGCTGGGAAAGTTGAGTGCTATAGAATTTTTGAAGCTATACTGTTTTTGTTTGGGGGTAGCTTATGAAAACAAATGCATACAAATTTTCAAATCAAGAATTGTTCATGAGTAAGGTGTACAGTTGCATCCAGATGTCAATTACTCAAAAGCTTTGGCACAGTTACTACCGTGGAAATTGTGAACGCTCTTCCTTTTGCCAACAGGGCTTTATGGGAAGGATTCAGGCACCAGTCATGGCTATCGCAGCGGAGGACCAGACTTGCATAACTTCATCTCTTCAGGATTTGTGACACTAGGGCGAGGACATCTCAAGGGTACAGTAGAAACCGCTTCTTTGCAAAAACCATTTAATACTCATAATCTGCAGTCCAAAGGCCCCCAGGATGAAATGCTTGTGTGCCCATTAGAAGGGAAGGGAATTTTAGTGTAGGCGTTTGGAGACAAAGGACAACTAAAATGGTAATCTGAATACCCATTCAGTAATAAATCTAATTCAGCTCCTTGTGTTGTAATTGTAGAGCATGGGATCTGTTCATAATAATCCTGGGCTTTGCATCAGTAAGCCCATCCAAAAGGAAAACAATGTTTTGCAGTAGTGCAGTACCATGTAGCAATGTTGTTGTCTGTCTGTATTAAAGCTGATCTGTTGATGCTAAAATATTGTAAATGTTATGTTACACTGTGAGGCAATAAATATATTTGTTACTCATTTACAAAGAGAAAGGTACAAGGACTTTCAAGCTGGAACTCTCCATTCAGGAGCGGATGGCTGATACAGGACAGGCGTTTGTATAATTCTAGATGTACTTATATATCCTCGTTGTTGTGGACCACAGTTGTTCAAAACATAAGGGCAGAAGACTTGTTTGTGCAACCCAAAACTGCCACCCCATTCAAACACTGGGATTTATGTTCTGTTTTAGCTTGCTCTGAAGTAAAATTGCACAATAGATGTTACCCTAACTAATGCCTGACAATTTATTTTCTCCGTCTCAATATATTGACCCTACTTCCCTTTACCTCTCATTCTAATAGTCCCTATGCATGTTAGTCCCTATGTACAGTACACTCTTGTGGATCACACCCCTGTATCTGACAACCACAGTAGTCTCCAGCACATTTGAACTATCCCCTGTATTAACCGATGTAGTGGTACACAACAAGAGTTGTTAATCCACTTATACCTACTACCTAGAACAACTGTACTATTTAACAGTAACCCTGAATACATTTTCCCAGATTTGATGGGATGACATTAAAGTCAACATCCACACTAAACCAAAAATGAAAAAATATCAGCAGGGAATTAATTAGCATTTGGAATTGATTTTGTTCCAAATTAGGTTGTTGCTATTCCAAGTGGCTCCGTTTATTATCATCTACTAGTTCATTACTATATAAATAAATATGTCATAAAGATATTTTTATCTAAATCGTTCCTTAAGCAAATTATGCACAGTTCAAATCAGCATTTAAAAGTGGTGTGCTTGCTAAGGTAAAAAGTTCAATGCATTGTGCTTTCTACATTTATTGAGTCTTTATAGACTAATATCATGTCAAATATTCTGTGCTGCCAGTGAATCTTCCTCTTGCCATTTGGGTCAATATTTTACAGATGACTTTGCTGTGTTGATGAAACCAGTTTCCCAAAAGAGTTTTTATGAGCTGTTTAAATGTCTATTAGAGTGCTGTGATTTGCTTGATTAATTGTGGACACGGTGAATGGACAATCAATTAAAGGCAGAAGCCCAGGTTTCCATTTTACTTCTGCCCTCGGACCATTAATTTTTCACCCTTTTCAAATGAGACATGACTTTAGTCTTCTGTGCCAAACACTGGACATCACGTCAAAAAGGTTTTGTAAGTGATTTCAGAATTACTCACCACCCATTAAAGATTTAGAAAGTTGCCAAGGCAAAAGTACAATTTGAAAACGATATAGTTCACATTGATTTTCTTGCACACCAAAGCTCATTAGTCCGCAATGGATAGAGGACAATGGCCATTAAAGTATCATATTTTTACAATGCATATTTTTCCAGTTCCAATAAAAAATGCATTTGGCTTCTGTCTAACATCGTTGTGAAGAAGTAGTAAATATTCCACTTTTAATGCAATAGTGTATGGAGGCTTACTTATTCTGCTGGCCCCACCAGAAAGTGGCATTACATATTCTGCATTTCCCAATGCAAAAGAATCAGTTTATGCAGAGTAATGCATGTTGGGTGACATCAAGTAATGTAGATAGCATTGGTCACAACTGATCAGTCCTTTTCTGGGAAAGTTTAAACATTAATCAAAACATTTATATCTGGATCTAAGCTGGTACTAAGTCGAAATTGTGTCTCTATGTTGTCTGTAACCATAGAAACCATAGAAACTACAGCACAGAAACAGGCCTTTTGGCCCTTCTTGGCTATGCCAAACCATTTTCTGCCTAGTCCCACTGACCTGCACACGGACCATATCCCTCCATACACCTCCCATCCATGTATCTGTCCAATTTATTCTTAAATGTTACAAAAGAACCCGCATTTACCACCTCGTCTGGCAGCTCATTCCACTCTCTGTGTGAGGAAGCCCTCCCTAATGTTCCCTTTAAACTTTTCCCCCCTCACCCTTAACCTACGTCCTCTGGTTTTTTTCTCCCCTTGCCTCAGTGGAAAAAGCCTGCTTGCATTCACTCTATCTATACCCATCATAATTTTATATACCTCTATCAAATCTCCCCTCATTCTTCTACGCTCCAGGGAATAAAGTCCTAACCTATTCAACCTTTCTCTGTAACTGAGTTTCTCAAGTCCCAGCAACATCCTTGTAAACCTTCTCTGCACTCTTTCAACCTTATTTACACCCTTCCTGTAATTTGGTGACCAAAACTGAACACAATACTCCAGATTCGGCCTCACCAATGCCTTATACAACCTCATCATAACATTCCAGCTCTTATACTCAATACTTCGATTAATAAAGGCCAATGTACCAAAAGCTCTCTTTACGACCCTATCTACCTGTGACGACACTTTTAGGGAATTTTGTATCTGTATTCCCAGATCCCTCTGTTCCACTGCACTCCTCAGTGCCTTACCATTAACCCTGTATGTTCTACGTTGGTTTGTCCTTCCAACGTGCAATACCTCACACTTGTCAGTATTAAACTCCATCTGCCATTTTTCAGCCCATTTTTCCAGCTGGTCAAAGTCCCTCTGCAGGCTCTGAAAACCTTCCTCACTGTCTACTACACCTCCAATCTTTGTATCATCAGCAAATTTGCTGATCCAATTTACCACATTATCATCCAGATCATTGATATAGATGACAAATAACAATGGACCCAGCACTGATCCCTGTGGCACACCACTAGTCACAGGCCTCCACTCAGAGAAGCAATTCTCTACCACCACTCTCTGGCTTCTTCCATCCAGCCAATGTCTAATCCAATTTACCACCTCTCCATGTATTCCTAGCGACTGAATTTTCCTAACTAACCTCCCATGCGGGACCTTGTCAAAGGCCTTACTGAAGTCCATGTAGACAATATCCACTGCCTTCCCTTCATCCACTTTCCTGGTAACCTCCTCGAAAAACTCCAACAGATTGGTCAAACATGACCTACCACGCACAAAGCCATGTTGACTCTCCCTAATAAGCCCCTGTCTATCCAAATGCTTGTAGATTCTGTCTCTTAGTACTCCCTCTAATAACTTACCTACTACTGACGTTAAACTCAGCGGCCTATAATTTCCCGGATTACTTTTCGATCCTTTTTTAAACAACGGAACAACATGAGCCACTCTCCAATCCTCCGGCACCTCACCTGTAGACAGCGACATTTTAAATATTTCTGCCAGGGTCCCCGCAATTTCAACACTAGTCTCCTTCAAGGTCCGAGGGAACACTCTGTCAGGTCCCGGGGATTTATCCAGTTAATTTTCCTCAAGACAGCAAGCACCTCCTCCTTTTTAATCTGTACAGTTTCCATGGTCTCACTACTTGATTCCCTCAATTCCATAGATTTCATGCCAGCTTCCTTAGTAAATACAGACACAAAAAAACTATTTAAGATCTCCCCCATTTCCTTTGGTTCCGCACAAAGCTGACCACTCTGATCTTCAAGAGGACCAATTTTATCCCTTACAATCCTTTTGCTCTTAATATACTTGTAAAAGCTCTTTGGATTATCCTTCACTTTGACTGCTAAGGCAACCTCATGTCTTCCTTTAGCCCTCCTGATTTCTTTCTTAAGTATTTTCTTGCACTTCTTATACTCCTCAAGCACCTGATTTACCCCCTATTTCCTATACATTTCATACAACTCCCTCTTCTTCTTTATCAGAGTTGCAATATCCTTTGAGAACCAAGGTTCCTTATTCCTATTCAATTTGCCTTTAATCCTGACAGGAACATACAAATTCTGCACTCTCAAAATTTCCCCTTTGAAGGCTTCCCACCTACCAATCACATCTTTGCCAGAGAACAACTTGTCCCAATCCACGCTTTTTAGATCCTTTCTCATTTCTTCAAATGAGAACTGTTACCAGTGTTTGCAGTATTCTGTAGATATTCTCGCTAATTGCTCATTGTGAATGACTTTTCACTATCACAGAATGCAGCATCTGTGTGATGCTCTGTTACAGCCATGGTAAAGGAGTCTGTTTATAATGCTCTTCAATTGGTGTGAGCAGCCATCAATCAGAACACTTGAAATGTGTGTATTAACTTTACTTGGCATCATTGGTTAATAAACTGTTAGGGTATAGCTGCTACCAGTAAACCTATTCATTAAAAACAGTCTTCAGTTCCCGAGGACAGAAGTAGAGACAGATCTGTATGTGAGGCGTCCCAGCCATTTCTCATGTCTTTCCAGACTTACTACCTTAAGTACATGCTCCAAACTGAAGACAGTCCATTTCTTATGCATTTTCCATCTCTGCTCTGGGACAATGAGAAGAAAGGGCCAGAAAATGAAATAAGGAAGAAATATGATAGGAAAGTAAAGACTTGAAAATGGGGCACGCTAAATGTTAAATTTAAATTAAGAAGGGTTCAGAAAAAACTAGACGCTAGTAAAGTATTTAATGATTTAAATATTTATCAATAGTTATTACTATGATTAAATCATATTTTCATGATAATTTAGATGACCTGTTGATAGAATATTAATTTTACCCAAGAGAAGTAAAGGAATAGTTATTTTTTGGTAAGACTGAATTTGACGACGCACACATATGCCACTTAAGGACTGGTGGGAACAGTACTGTTTACAGAGGGCACCTATTCCATATCCTCATCCTTGGCATGTCAATTTGGTGTGTCATTTATCCATACAGTGACCATATGCTCATTAGCTAGTGCAGGCACTACCACTGATATCAGTGCTCTGGCACAAGTGGATGATCTCACTTCCGAATGCTATCCAAGGATGGAGTCATGGAGTCCAAGAGGTGGAAGCAGATCCTTTGATCCACTGAGTTCACACCAACCATCAAGCTTTGCACTTGTCTTTACACTCATCTTCACATTCGTCCTACCTTGACCCATTTTATCCTCTCACCTTTGTTGAAAGTGAGCAAATGTGAACAATTAAAAGTGAAAATACTGGCTAGTTTGGGAGTACAGAAGTTAGTGATGGTGCTGGATCATTACTCAGTTTAAAGCTAGCTAATTAAGACACTAGTAATCAAATGTGGATGGTGAAGTCGCATAGGGACAAGCCTGCGTTTTTTGATCCGGCCAAACTTCAGCTTCCCATTATCAAGATGCGTAAGAGTAATAGTCACATATACAGAGTACTGAAAAGTATGGCCTATTGATGGCAGTGTACTTTGGTGATGGATAAGGATGAAAAGGAAACACTGTGATTCTCTTGTGTGGATATTCCAATCCAATCAGAATATCCATCAAGGTCACCAACAATTTTTTTATCCTTTCACACCAAATACCGATCAGATTTCTGTTTAAAACTGACTACCAAATCATCACCTTGGAGACAACATTGTTTCGTGCCTGCTCAACCAGGCTTTCTAGTGACTGAGGAAGTCTGGATTATTTTATTGATTTTTCGCCAAATTCAAAATCCTTCTGCCACTAGATCTCCCACAGGCAACTGATGGAGTAAGTTCATTGAGCACAGGAATCAGACTGCAAAGATGCAGACAAACAATTATCTGGTAATATGGGTCATATTTAGTAGCAGCTAAACTTAAAGAAATAATGAGCAAGTAATCAGTGGATGGGACAAATTGATTAAAAAAAAGGATTTTGGAGCTACACAGAGTAATTCAACATTATCTGCAGTTGATTACAAACACCGCTTGGTGTTAGTGCTTAATAAAATTTGGTGGTCTGGAAACTTCTGGCAAGTTTTAGGGTAATTAAATCTTGCAAATAATTAGCCAGCAAGCAATCACTGCTGTGTTTCTGTCCCATTTCTTTTTCTCAGTTATTTGCATATATTTAAAAATGTTATAGCTGACCTTCTCCATTAAACATTTCCCCACTCCTATGGAAAAGATCAACTTGGGTATATTATGTTGATTTAATGAATAATGGACAGGAAGAAATCTGTGCCCAAGCATGTAGGACCAGTTATCATTTAATATCAGTGCATAGGATTCCTTCAGTTTGGTTTCCCCACCATGGGTATTTTTGATCTTTTTTTATTTTGTCAAAGTGTTGTCTGCCTCAGTTAATCCAGAACATTGTAGCACATCATCTCACCAACATTAGCTCTCCCTGAAGTAACAGCCGATCAGAATGCTTTTCCATAAAGACTCCAGCATTAGGTAATAACTTCAAAAACTGCAAACATTATTACAAAAAAGAAAATAAAATCTAAATGTCAATGTCAAAGTCAGCATCTGTATATCCTTAATTTCCAAAGAAACTTCTAATTTTATTGAGCTACACAAATGACCGGTATGTTAGAACAATTCTGCCATTGTCTGTCATTCACCTGCCATAATGATGTGGGTAACGTGAATGATCTTTAGGTCAATAGTTTTCAGACACAGGAGTTGTACACTCACTATCTAGTTTTTAAGTTCTTTGTTCACAAGCATTTTATGTAATACAGGACATTTTTTCATCCCACAGCTCTGTGACTTCAGTTTTAACTACATACTATTCCTGTGAGGAGTGCTTCTCTTTGTAGGTATGAATGGTCATATAGCGTTGGCAATTACTTTTCTCACTAATCATAGTACAGTGTTTTGAGCATGCATAAGAAACTTCTTAGATCTTATGTTTCTACTTGCAACTATGGCGAGCATATGTGCAGAAGCAGGGTCTGTTAAACCACCAAGTTGTATTTTCTTTATTTGCATTTACAGGAAGATTTCTAGAGTTGAAATAGTAAATGAAGGGAGGAGAGGATTATAACTGGCCCATAATTTTAACAAGGAACTGGACTAAAGATGAACTTCATCCAGTAATCAAAATGCTTACAGAAGTTTCATACTTAATAATAATACTTAAATTTCATACTTATTAATTGAAGGAGGCACAAATTTTCACAGTTTAAAGTC
Source organism: Mobula hypostoma (assembly GCF_963921235.1). Lineage (NCBI taxonomy): Eukaryota > Metazoa > Chordata > Chondrichthyes > Myliobatiformes > Myliobatidae > Mobula > Mobula hypostoma. Next base: position 18,868,255 of record NC_086118.1, on the reverse strand, counting down.
AACAAATAAAATTATGCCACTGGACTGTCAGACTGTATTTTTTAAAAAACATAACCTGAACTATGCTTGGTTGAATTTTCAATGCTTCAACCCTTAATTACAGTAACATATTATAGCATTCATAAACAGTGTCATTAAGCTCTCTTGCAACATAATTATCACTTTTAATTAGTTAACATTAGCAAAACAAACAAACTTGCTGCTTAGCACTTCACTCATCTTTACAGGGAGGTGCTTACGCTATGAGACCTTATTCATCCCCAGTGAAATAGTTTTAAGTAAGAGATCAATAATGCTTATAGCAGAAGATGAGGTTTCATAAGAAGTTCAAAATCACCATGTGACCAAAGCTTGATGTAGATGTTCAAGGATGTAGTTAGTACAGTAAGCTAATTATTAACAATATGCATCAACTCTATTTTATCACAAACTTGCAAATTAATTTTTATATTTCTATATACACTTTGCAGTAACATATTATTCCTTCTAAGCTTGTTTTCTTGTACTCCAGAAATTCCAGTACTGTTTGCAACTGTGTCTGCAGTATCCTTGGAGGTCCATGGATAACTAATAGTTTATCATAGCTGATCTCAGCCAACTTGTGTGTGTGGTGTAGACTAAGGAATGGACCTCTTAGGTCTTGGATGAAGAAATAATTCTTAACTCAGAAGGTGGTGAATCTTTGGAATTTTTTAACCCGATGGGCCATATAGAGACTACATCATAGAGTTCATTCAAAAGGAATCAAGGAGTGTGGAGAGGGTCTAGGAAAATGGTGCAAGGTAGCATAATCTATGATCTTAATAGTTGTTGAAGCAGGCTCAAGGCATAATGGCCTTCTCCTGTTCTTGCTGATGGCCATAAATTGTCACTCCCGCAGCTCATAGGCCAGGTGATGCACAGCTAGAATTAGAGTTCGGGATTGAGGCTATTTCCACAGAGGCAACATTTATTGAAAAAAAGAGGTGGGCCATAGCATATGTTATACTCGATTCCAAATTTCAAATAATGACGTTTGATTAATGCTCAGTAACCATAACAGAATAATTGTAATTGATAAGATTTGATCCCTCTATGAATTCTGCACGGCCCATCACATTCTGCCTCTTATTCATTTCAATGAAACATTGATGATTTCCATGTCAAAGTGACTACCTTCTGGGCATCTATAAAACTACCAAAACTTACATCACCCGTTACTCAGTAGCTTCCAGGATCATTTTTCAAAGGCCCTGCTCCTCATGTCAGTTACCATTGGCCAGATGGACCCATGCTCTTGTTATTTGCAAATATTCTATATATAACATTTTGATCCTTAATATCCACTGACATTGCTTCCAAATGTTACATGCTAATTTTTGACACTTGCTTTCTAGTAGAATTATCATAAAAGAGTTCAGTCTTGAAATTTATGCAATGACAATTATCGGCCATTGCTAGAGTATCAAATACCATTAGTATTATAACAATACATCTCAAATTTCTTCCTCCTTGACATAACCTTCTGCCTGAGGTTCATGTGGTTAATCACAATACCATTAAAGTTAAGAGGAGTGATAATTCTGTCATCACCATCCCTGTCCTGTGAAAAGCTACACTTTGTTAATTTTAATCTTCACTGCCAATCTTTGACCTATTCAATTAGGAAGTGGAAAAGTAAACTAGCATTCTTAATCTGGGAAGTGACAGACCTGTGTGTTTCTGACCAGCTATGGTCGTACTTGCCTTGGAGACCTGAGGCAGTGGATTCAGGTCCATTTTTACAATTAATCCTGACTAAAAGCAAATAAGCAACTGAAGCAGGTCACATATTTAAAAGGTACTCTTAAGAGAAAATTTAAAAGAAAATAAAAATGCTTCTTCTTTTAAGTATTTCACTGCATTGAGCAAATAAAACAGGCTCAAAACACTTTCACTGCTGTTAAGTCTGTACCACTCCAAAGTGTATATATGAACTTTTTCTGGAGTGATTAGATGTTGGCCAATGCATGACACTCTTTAGTCAATGTATCCTTTAAGCAGGCCAAGCTATTTCCCCATGAAGAGGAAAAATATAGTGTAAATCAGGGGAAGAGTAAATTGAACACACTATGAACTGCACATTCTTGTTGGGAACCAGTGTCACTTGCCTGTCTTCCTGTGTGTGTGTGTGTGTGTGTGTGTGTGTGTGCGCAAACCTGAATAATCCAAGGATGCTTCAAAGGGAAGTGCCTTCAGTTTGTACCAAACATGAAGCTGATAGTTATTCTTCATAGCAAATCAATGTGTTCTCATCCTCAAATTCATGCTGGGCAATATTGCCCTTGAGTATGATAAGGCCTAGCCACTACGTTATCTCTGTCTAGAATCCAATTGTTAAAATTCTGGGCCATCAGCATGAATCAAAGACCCCTCAGCACCACATAGCCAAATCTGAGTATTCTCTGATGAATACCTCACTTCTGAATTCACCTTCATATTTACATGCCTGGTAAATCATCTATTGCCTGGATGAGCATAGTTTCCATAACCTCCAAGAAGCTAAACAGCATCCAGCAGAGAGCTATCTTCTGAATTGTCAGCTCTGTCACTGCCAGCATTTCCCAGGCTTTTTTAAAAAAGAGCAAGAGGAGCATATTTACAAGAAAACCATCACTTTGAGTTACCTTTTAACTGGCGTACTGTTAGCTATAATGTAAAATCTACATCGTAGATCGTTATTCCTCTCCCGATAGAGGCTGCAGTGTCACCACGGCAAAGGCATTTGAGAATCAAGATGACCTTTGCCGTTAAATACATCTCAAGGTAACTTGAAACGGCTATTAATTGCTGTCTTGCTCCTGTTACTCACCATCATGGAGTAAACATTCCTTTCAAAACTACTGAACATTTTGACTTTTATGTGGAGAAAGAGGAGGACGGTGCGCTTGATTCTTTTCAGCATCAGCAGTCTCTCAGATGTTGAATGTAAAGGAGCATTAAGTCAAGCTGAGTAAAATTCATTGACAAGTGCAATACACTTGTCCTGAGAGAGCAGCAGCGCTAACTCCAGCATGGCCCAAGAGGAGACTCAGAGGAGGCAATAAATGTTAATGGGGTGGAATATAAATGCAGAATCTCAAATCAATAAACCTAGCAGTGATTTATGGCAGATCAGAGGCTCAGAGGGACCTATGTGAGCCAGTCTGAGTATTGCTGCTTTTCATTGGGATCATTGAATGGAAGAGGAAGCAGGTGGGAGGCTCCATTGCCTTCAGATTTGCAGAGATGCAGCACTTACTGCATCTTGCAAAGACACCAGACTCCAGTAAAAGTCAGATATTGGTGGCACGCTGCTGATTGGATTACAACGGGAAATAGATCAAAAGAGTTTGAAGTGCAGCAACTCCATCTGACTGAGCACAGCAGTGCGAGGGAGGGGGTTGGGGGTTTGGGTTTTGATCTTCTAGCTGCCTAGCTGTGGTCTGTTAGTTTCCGAGCAAGGGAGGTTGGGGGGATTTGAGGTTTAATGTTCCAGCTACCATTTTCTGTGTGGGCGATCTGTTAGTTTTTTTTGTGTGAGGGAGATAGTGGGGGGGAGGGGGTGGAATGGGGTTGGGGTTTGCTAGTTTTGTTTCTTTTACTTTTTCCTTTTCATGCAGGGGCTGGGGTTGGTTGATATTTTTTATTTCAATAACTCCCATGGTTTTTCCGTATCTCGTGGCTATCTGGAGAAGATGAATATCAGAGTTGTATTGTACACGCATACTTTGACAATAAAATGAACGTTTGAGACTTTGAACCTTTAAAATGGACCAAAATATTGCATCTATTTAGAGATGTTTATTTTATTCAATGAAAGGAAATAAGAATCATATTAATTGCATATTCTGTCTTAATGTTGCAACCCTGGGTATCCATATTTGCTGGATGCATTATCAGGGCAGAGTCATTTAGTGAACGCATCATTTATTAAACAGCTTCATTGTTCCAGTGCACTCTCCCTCTTACAACCCACTAACTCAAAAACAGGGTGCATATTACAAAGCTAGCTTTGATGATTTAACACCCTGAGTATGGACCCTCATTTCACCTTCAAAAGGAAATTGTCATGTCGACATTTACAAAGTGATATCTCTGTTGCTAAATTTCAAGCTTACAGAATTAGGCCAGATGCAGAGCATGATTCTGAAAAGGGCAATGTTTCTGGTCCTTTATTTCCATTAAATTGTGGTACCCAATGATGCTTTACCGCGATTACAGTGGATGCTATTTTTATGCTGTTAATTTAAGTCTGTCCTGGTTAGCAAACCATCATTTAACAACTCTTCACTACAAGGAAACAGCTTCACTTAAAGGGCAGGAAACACATATTTGTTTATTTAGAGATACAATGTAGAACAGGTCCTTATGGTCCAACACCTCACAATGCCAGCAACCCACCTATTTAACACTGGCCTAATCACAGGACAATTTACAATGACTAATTAACCTATTAACTGGTATGTGGGAGGAAATCAGAGTACCTGCAGAAAACCCTTGTGGTCACAGGGCATACATACAAACTCCTCACAGACGGAGTTGAACTCTGAACTCTAAACTCTAGGGTGCTCCAAGATGTAATAGGATCGCGCTAACCGCAATGATACTGTGGTGCCCACATTTCCAGGCTGCTTTCAAAAGCAGGCCCACAAAACAGGAAACATTCAACAGTTTTTTTTTAAATCAGGTTACTGGACAGAGTCTGTGAAATGAACAAGTTATTTAAGATGGGGAAAAATTCAATCAATCATTTGCACTCCTCTGACAGGCAACAATAGCCATTGGATGACTGGCTAGTAAATTTCAGTTTCTACGTTTCAATCTGACCAGCCTGGTTTGCTCTTAATTTTTTTCACCCTTACTGATGGTGAATTGATTAGTCGCTGACTATTTTCCTCAGCCACCATGGCTCACCCCCATGAATATTATTTATTTACTGCAATGCCTGCTATATGAATTTTCACATCACAAACATTTTTTCGTAGTCTCAATCCTCCGTTTACTTGTGAACCACCCTGGTTTCCTCGGCTGCATAACCTCTTCTCTCTGGCATTTTCCCTCTTCATCGCTCTTGAACCAAAAAAAAAACCCCAAGCCCAACCTTAGCATCGCTCGCCAGAGAAATCTCCCCTTCAACTTGACCATGCTAACTGGATGGCCTCACCTGTTATCTTCAACAATAACCCAAACATAAGCTGAAAACAAACAGCTCGCACAGAACTGCCAAAATGAAATACAGAACAGCAGAAAATGAAATACATATAACTTAACAGTAGAAAATGTGAACCAGGGCATTACACCTGAAAAGGGCAATACTGCATGATTTGATTTATTAATTGCTCTTGAGATTTCTGACAGGAAACGTTCAGCAGCTCATTGGGTGATGAAGGGTCTCTACCTAAAACATCGACTGTCCATTTCTCTCCACAGATGCTGCCTGACCAGCAGAGCTCTTCCAGCACTTTGTGTCTTGCTCCAGTTTCCAATACCTGCAGTCTCTTGTGTCTCCAACAATAACTTTCACTGCTCTTTCGGTAGGGCTTGACAGAGTATCTTGGATGTCTTCTGACCATAAAGACAGACAACTGCTTCCTTTCCTTTAGATGACGATATAATTACCAATGTTGTCAGGATCGAGTCAAAATGACAATATTATAGATATTAATATATATATAAAATAATAGTATATAAAATTTCAGATTCTCTTTCAAAATTTAAAGCATTGACTCACATTAATTCTAATCTGACTGGCAGGCCTCCAGTAGGTAATGAATAAATAGGTGTCAAAGCAGTATGTTGAGATAAACATTTGAAATATTAGCATTTCTGAAGGTGGGAATTACTGCTGCTAATCTGGTGTTCAAGTGCATTATGTGAATGGACTACAAAACTGCAGAGAATGAACCTTTTTCATTTTAATCTCCTGGTAACAGCAAACAATGCTAGAAATGGAGGCAAACATTCTGTTTTTCTTTACTTCTCTAAATTAAATTTTACCCTTTCACATTAAAATTGAATTCCATGCTTATCAATTAAAAAAAATCATGCTGAAGAATATTTATTTTCTGATCCAGGCTGCCAGTATCAGGAGTAATCACAACCTGGTTAGATGTAGCATGACTAGGTAAATGGTTCAAACAGGATTGTCAACCGTCCCATATTGAGTGGGATCTCCAATATCTAGAAGATAGCTTGACTGTCCTATATGATTTTGGGACATGGTTTATTGTCTATTTATCCAACACAGAGACTGGGAATTTGGTTGGGTATCCTTCTACTTGTTCTAATCCCGCTGAAGGAGTGAACAGGGCAAGCTGTATCTGTGAGGCAAAGGAATGGTCAGTGTTTCGAGTCGAGACCCTGCATCAGGATGGACTGACTTCCTTTGGCAGTTTGATTTTTACTCTAAATTCTATAGTCTCTTGTGCCACCCAAAAAAAGAAGTGTCCAGTGAGGTAACATAGAAACACAGAAACATAGAAAACCTACAGCACAATACAGGCCCTTCGGCCCACAAAGCTGTGCCAAACATGTCCTTACCTTAGAAATTACCTAGGGTTACCCCTAGCCCTCTGTTTTTCTGAGCTCCATGTACCTATCCAGGAGTCTCTTAAAAGGCCCTATCGTATCTGCCTCCACCACCGTCACCGGCAGCCCATTCCACGCACTCACCACTCTCTGCGTAAAAAACTTACCCCTGACATCTCCTCTGTACCTTCTTCCGAGCACCTTAAAACTGTGCCCTCTCATGCTAGCCATTTCAGCCTTGGGAAAAAGTCTCTGACTATCCACACAATCAATGCCTCTCATCATCTTGTACATCTTTCTTAGGTCACTCATCCTCCGTCGCTCCACGAAGAAAAAGCCGATTTCACTCAACCTATTCTCATAAGGCATGCCCCCAATCCAGGCAACATCCTTGTAAATCTCCTCTGCATCCTTTCTGTGGTTTCCACATCCTTCCTGTAGTGAGGCGACCAAAACTGAGCACAGTACTCCATGTGGGGTCTGACCAGGGTCCCATATAGCTGCAACATTACTTCTGGGCTCTTAAACTCAATCCCACAATTGATGAAGGCTAATGCATTATATGCCTTCTTAAGCACACAGTCAACCTGCGCAGCAGCTTTGAGTGTCCTATGGACTCAGACCCCAAGATCCCTCTGATCCTCCACACTGTCAAGAGTCTTACCATTAATACTATATTCTGTCATCATATTTGACCTACCAAAATGAACCACCTCACACTTATCTGGGTCAAACTCCATCCGCCACTTCTCAGCTCAGTTTTGCATCCTATCAATGTCCCACTGTAACCTCTGACAGCCCTCCACACTATCCACAACACCCCGAACGTCTGTATCATCAGAAAATATACTAACCCATCCCTCCACTTCTTCATCTAGGTCACTTATAAAAATCACGAAGAGTAGGGGTCCCGGAGCAGATCCCTGAGGCACACCACTTGTCACCGGCCTCCATGCAGAATATGACCTGTCTGCAACCATTCTTTGCCTTCTGTGGGCAAGCCAGTTCAAAGTAATGTCCCCTTGGATCCCATGCCTCCTTACTTTCTCAATAAGGCTTGCATGGGGTACCTCATCAAATGCCTTGCTGTAACCTTGAAGATTCCAGTGAAATTAGAAACCCACGCCATATGGTGAACAGGATTATCAATGTCTAATGAGTCAGTGGCTGTAGACCAGAGATGAGGAATTTAATTCTTATTGTTATTATTGTTACAGCCTTACCAACCTGGATACTCCCTTGACAGAAATCCAGATGCTGAGTGGACCAAGTGGTAGGCTGCTCTTGTCACACCTGCCCAGTTGACCAGAATCACGTTTAGTTAGACTGCACTTACTCTGAAGCAGAGCTTGTAGGTTTAAATCACACGGCAGGGAAAGAACAAGTAATCCAGGAGCAGTTCCCCATTAATCTCTGCTTCAAAAAATACTTTAAAAACTATTGCTGATCTTTTCCCCTCCTGATTGGTATTATATGTGATGACAACATATTAAATTACGTTACTTGTTTTTTGTTGTCTGCAATATCACATGCTTATAGTTGGTGCAAACATTGTGGCCCATGACTCACGACCTGTCCATTATTTTTGGCATATATTGATGGCCTTCCAAAAACTTTCTTGTCTATAATGTTTTGGTATGACTACCACTGTATCATTGTAAGCATTTTGAATTTTCTGCACCATATCTGAATCCCCATTTTATTGGCATTTGTACCAATGAGTGCTGTAGGTTTCCGTGAGGTTCAAGATTCAGTTTCATTCAAGATTGTTACTTTCACTGCCAGTTCCAAGGTTGTACTCACACTTCAGTGTGTTCTGGCATGCTTGAATGTGCTGACTTTAAAGAAAAACTTTCATTCATTCCTAAAATGCTTCAGGACAAATACAGTAATTGTGGAGCATTGTCACTGTTATAGGAAATCATAAATTTTCCTTCTGCACATTGGAAGTTTCCACAAACAGTAAAATAATCATCAGCAAATAATTCCTTTGTTAATAATCTTGAGTTTGAGATAATCATTGGATACAACTTTTGAGATACTTCTTCTCTTCTATGCAGTTGTCCCATGAAATTGTTAATGGACATCTGAGAGAGTTGAGAGCAGGCACACCTACAGGCGTTCCTTTGGTGTGGCACTGGACTACAAGTCTGGTCCTTAGTGCTTAAGTCCCTTCAAGCAGATAACTTTCTATCACTGAAACACGACTGACATCTTATTCCTCTATTTTGACAAAATACATAATTCTGCTAGAGGACTGGACCCATCTCAGTTTTACACGAGCTGGCACAGGTTACTAAGTCCCAGAGGCAGGCATGCTGAGGAAAATGTGCAAGCAGGTTCTGGCAGAGGAGGCTGCCAAGACAGTAGGAGAGAATAACTGCTGGATACTTTAAAATGCCAGTGCCATAATGGAAGTTACATACAGATCAATAAATTGTTTGTTTCTTCTAACTAGATAATTTTTAATCACATTCTCTCCTTACCATTCCTTTTTCTGAAAACACTGATAAAGTGTCTACCTGTATATTTTCAGTTGTTCATTCTTCATACCAATGGGTCACCATTTTTTTAATATATAATTGTGCGTGTATCCATTACCCTCAGAAAACGCACCTTCCTTTCTTCCTTCAATTTTCTATTTCTCCTGAATTTTCTTCCTAGGTGGCTAAACAAAAAAAAGATCAGTATTATCCACTCCTAGACCAATGAAACAGACCATACATGCAACATGATTAAGTTTGCAGAAGTACCACAAGCTATACAGTCATCAGACTTTGAAAGGGCTACCTGCAGCTTCATATAACAGCAATCTTTAAATAAGGCAGGCCACGTTAAAATTAATTCTGATTAAATATATCTATTTAGGTGGTAAAAGGGACAAATCTCCCACTTCCATAGGTGCAATAGTTGTTCAGAGAAAGACTCTCAGCTGAGGAACTTACTTTGATGCACGGGATCTGTTACCTGCATTGCTCCTTGTGTCATGAAGATGAAAATGCAATTTCCGAATGCTGTCACGCTACTGTATAGCACAATCTGGTTTGAAGCAGAGGATAGAAAATACAACATAGTCTCTGTTTCTTTATTAATGTGCTTGATAGGTATCACATTCCACACCATAAATTTTGTTTCTTTATCCTGTGCAAGATTTAATTCTCATGCCGGTTGTTTTGAAGTAGATAAAGGTTCAGAGCTAATGAAGCTTGGAGCTATGTCATCCAATTGTCTTCAATTCACTGATGAATGGTAATGTTTCAGTGGTTTTTTTATTTAGGTTCACAGGCACGCAGGGTGAAATACCACTGCCATTGTTATAAAAACGGATTGTCCTTGGTTAAGTTGCTAGGATAAGTCAGAGACTTAGATGATGCAAAAACAATTAAAATATTATATGGCTGTCAGGTAGAGCTTATAGGATAAAGCTTGAAACTGAATATTACCTTACATTACAATATAGGAATATAACTATATATTTTTGAAAATAGAAGGTTATTAGTGAAACCCTGCATCCAGAAATGTTATTCTTTGTTCTCAACTATGTTGAAAGCATTCTTGCCTATGATGTTTGTGATGTCAATACTAACCCAGGATTTGATCACGTGTGTTTTTAACAATCTAGTGGAATTTTCAAAGGGTTCTCAGTGATGTGGCGAGAAATCTTTCTTCAAGCAACATCACCAAAATCGTTCTTTCAAACTCATTACTCATCGTGAGCTGCTTGTGAATTATGACTATTTACATAACAATATATGGGAAGAGCTTCCATTCGTACGGCTGCGAATAAATACAATAAAATGCCTTCAGAAAACATTTTTTCAAGTTTAATTCTAATTTTCAACATTTCACTCTGTTCACAGTATTTATGTAGATGAGTTTCATAATGTAGTTTACAGTAGTTTCAATAATGACGACTATTGGAACAATATGTGTCAGTGATACCAGACATTTTTGTATTGACTATCTAACAAATTAAACTCCAGTGAAGCGTAGCCATTAAAATTACACATGATGTTATTATAACAGGCTTATTATTGAATAGCTGTCAGTTGTTGTGATATTACAGTATTATCTTTCAAAATTATGTTAATTATTATATTCGTAGCAAATAGTCCGTGACCTTCCTCCACTTCACCTGACTAATTTTCTCCCAATGTGTTTCCCAGTCTTTTGGAGCCAGGTTTAATGTCTGATCTGTATATCAGCCATTGAATTGATATAAGAACATAAGAAATAGAAGCAGGAAGAGGTTATTTAGTCTTTCATGTCCGCTCCACCAATCAATAAGACAATGGCTGACCTCAGTCCTATTTCCCTCCATTAGCCCTTGATTTCTACGTGTCCCTTGATTCCCTGATATTTGGAGATCTCTCCTAATGACAATCAGGCTTTAAATATTACAAATATGTTCTGAGATTGTCACAAACTCACGGTCATACAACATGGAAACATACTCTGTGGCCCGTCACGTTCAAGCAGACCATCGCTCACGATTTACACGAATCACTTACAATTCCCATTTTATTTTATCCATATTCCTATCAACTTTATTTAGTTATTTTATTGAGATACAGTGCGGAATAGGCAGTTTCAGCCCTTTGAACCACTCCGCCCAGCAACCCTCAAATTTAATTCTAGTTTACAATGACCAATTAATATACTAACTGGTATGTCTGTGGGAGGAAACCAGAGCACCTGGAAGAAACACAAGTGGTCACGGGGAGACTTAGAGACAGCGATAGGAATTGAGCCCAGATCGCCTGTACTGTAAAGCATCATGCTAACTACTACACTCCCGTGCTTTGCTCCAGGTCTACCATCCAGCTACACATTGGAGACGGTTTACAGAGGTCAGTTAACTTTTAGGTCTTTGGGATGTGAGCTAAACAGGAGCAAGTAAGAAAATCCACACAGTCACAGTGGCAATGTACAAATTCCGTACAAGCAACACCCAAGGTCAGGCTTGAATACTTTAAAGGATTAAATCTTGAATTCCCGATCTACTTCAAAGTTCAAAGTTTAAAGTACATTTATTATCAAAGGATGTATGAATTATACAACCTTGAGATTCGTCTACCTAGAAGCAGCTAGAAAGCAAGAAACCGGAAAGAACCCAATTAAAAAAAAGACCAACCCCCAATGCATAGAGAAAGGAAAAAATACAACTCATGCAAACAATAAAAGCAAGCAACAGCATTCAGAACCAAATTGAGTCTGTAGACCTGAAGCCCGGGTATCTTTGTACATTTGACAATGATACCTCAGTACCAACACCAGTGGAACCGTGAAGCGGCTGCTCTCTCAGCTGTACCACTGTGTCATCCTTATGTCAACCGACGCTCAGCAAAATTACTGATGAGCCAGGAATCAACAAGCCTTCCAGCAACAATCAAAGGTCAGATGTCCTATGAGCTAGGACATCAGTCAGATAGGTAACCTGCCAATAACCCCAGAAAACTACTTGTTCTAGAAAATATAGAACATAGAACATAGACAACCTACAGCACAATACAGGCTGTTGGGCCAACAATGCTGTGCTGAACATGTACTTACTTTAGAAATTCTGACAAAGTTTTATATAACATTTAGCAAAACATATAAATACACAAAGTATAGTTCTTTCCTTGCAGCAGACTGGCTTGATGATAAGTACTTAATCAGACCGCGAACATGATCTGTGTCTCACAGTGGAGATGGGTCAACTTATTACTGAGTCCCACAGACAAAGATTTATTTTACGACAGCACTTCACAGAGCACTTTAATATCCAGTATCCTGAGCAATAACTTGAAAGAACAGTACTGATATTGGTAACTGAATAACCTGAGAGTGTAGTTCCACTCTGCTTCACATGCTCTGTTGGCTGCTGCCCTGAATTGCCACCATAGCTGCAAGTAGCTTTGCTTTTGAACTCACCATTTAGAAATTGAGTAGTTTGATTGCACCCGTATGTCACTTCCATGTTTTCCAGTTTCCTTGGGATGTCATAACACCAGAAGGTAATATTATGCCCTGATTAAAACTATAAAAAGTTTATAAAACTGTCTTTAACTTATTAATTATTCTGGAAGAAAAGTGATACAGTGGCCACATCAAATAACCCCGCAACAGCCCTCTGCCTTTCCAAGCGTTTTTTAAATTGTCATCCTCCCCACCTACTCTTATATATGTACACACATACACACAGGGCTCTTAACCCTAGCTACCTTGTAAATGGGCAATTTTTCTTTGTGGCAGTTTTAGAAAGCCAGGGTGCAATGCACAAGGAGTCTTAAGAAATAGATAAATTAAGATGTTCTGGTGTATAATTTGACATGTCCTGTTAGACTAGTGTTTTGATCATGCATAACAACAGGCTGAACTGTTAGTATGTATAACTGAGGTAGCAGCTTCATAACATTGACCTTGACACTTGCTGTGTTAATGGAAAGGAAAGACAAAGGGGGATGTTGAAGTCTTGCTGTGCAGAGACAGTAAAATTCATGAATTCATCTCACTGAAGAACTGTGTTGCATTGCCTTCCTGTGGACCGGAGCATAGAAAATGATAGTAAATTCACAGCATCCCAATATCAGCAAAAGGGGAATAAGGGTTGCGTGTGATGGATTATAAGCAAGAGTGCAGCTTACTGATAATATTACAAAAATGATTTGGAATTGCAGAGTGAGATACAACATTAAGACATGCCCATCAGACCTTCAAGTCCACGTTGACCATCAGTTAAGACAATCCCACCATAATCCCAATCTTTTTTGGGTGAGGGGACAGGTGGTGGTTGGGTGGGTCGATTTCTTTGAACCAGCTGCAGTACCAATCTGTAGCCCAGGCCTCACTCTAGCCTCATACCTCTTCTCACCTGCCTTTCACCTCCCCTCAGTCTCTTTCTCCTTCCCTTTCACCTGTAGTCCACTCTCCTCTCCTGTTAGATTCCTTCTTCTGCAGCCCACCCACCTGGCTTCACCCATCACCTTCCAGCTATTGTTCTTCACTGCCACCCTTCCCCACCCCCACATCTTTATTCTGGCACCTTCCCCCTTCCTTTCCAGTCCTGAAGAAGTGGCTCGGCCCTATTTGTCCACTGTTTATTCATTTCCTTAGATACCCCGTGACCTGCTGCGTTCCTCCAGCATTTTGTGTGTGTCGCTGTGTGTAGTGGAGCTTGTGCAGTGTTGGGGGCTTGGATGGACGGGTTTTGCTGGACACAGCAGCAAAATCATATACCTATGTTGAGGATGTACATATTTGTGTAAATGTATAACATGCATTCACAAAGCATTCAGCTTTAAATTCATACACACACCTCGGCTGCAGCCACTCAGGAAACAAACAGTAAATGCAATGCGGAAAACTTTATTGCCAACAATTTCCACGCCACCTACTTTGATTCAGTAATGGAATGCATTGGCAAGCTTTGTGTGAGGGCTCATGACAACAAATTTCTACAGCACATAGACATGGTACACTCGCAGGTGTGGGACATGTCAAGGAAAATGGGTAAATCAGGGTTATGGATGAGGTAACTAATGGTGTCATGGATGGAAGAGATCCAGGAGTTACATCTGTCCACTGGAATCAGTAGTTCTTCACCTTGAATCCACTACTGATTTCAGTGGCCAAACATAACTCCTGCAGTTGAACAAGGATGGGTGGTGCGGTGTTGCATTGACGTGGCACGTCGGTTATTGTAAGGTGGGATGGTTACAAAGTTTGTGGCTGATTGATGATGTGGGCCATGCGGAAGATCCTTCAAGAAGTTTAAATATAATTCATAAAGGAGCCCAAACCTGATGTCAAATTCTCAACACCATGACCTTGGAGCTACTCAGGTAGTTTCCCTCTGAATGACACTGAAGAGGACCACCCAAGCATTGTGAAGACCTCCTTCGGCATGTGCTGCCCCTGGTGTCTGCATTTGTCATCGCAAGTCCTTGAAATGCACGTGTTGTGGCGGTTTCCTGCACTAGCACTCCACCCACAGAGGACTCGGAAGGAAAACTGCTGACTCCATACATTTCACAGTAAGTCCACAGTTTCTCATTTGGAATGTTTTGTCTTCAAATTGAATCATGTGGTGCATGAAAAGCTGGGTAAAACATAGGGGGTAGAACGTCCAAGATAGAACCAAATTTTGGAGGTGGAGCACAGCTGCTACAATATGAGACCAAAAATGAAATTCTACCTGTGATATATTGTTGGTATGGTCGACACTGACGATATTATATCCACTGAACATCTCATTTGTCTCGCAGTGGTAGAGTCCTTGCCCCAGAATTTCCAGCAGTTGGACCGCACCCATGTTCCCCATGCACTCGGCTGCTCAGGGCACCTATTTCAAAGTTAATTAAATGTATCCATATTTTTCTGCACTAAAAATATGGCCCACTGAGGATAATGGAAAATCAGAGGTCCTGTGGCTAGAAATGCCATTATTTCAATAAATGTATAAACAAAGAGTCAAAGTAATCTCTTAAAAGTGACAAAAATGATGAACTGCTAGAAGGTTACAGTTGGTCAAGCAGTATCAATGGAGGCAATGAAATAGTCAATATTTTGGGTTGAGACCCTGCGTCAGAACTGACAGTGCTGAGCATAGAGAACTATGTAGACAAAGAGAGGGCCAATAGGAGGTTGGTATGTTATAGGTGGAAGCCAGTAAGGATGGGGAGGGGGGTGCAAATAAGGTAGATGGATCTGAGTTGCTGGAAGGGGATGTGGAGGCTAGAGACAGGGGCTGGTAGATGATGGATTAGAGGTAAGAGAGGAATGATGCGCAGTTGGAACCAGATGGATGAAGTGGGTAGGAAAGGTGAAGTTTGGGAAAAATAAACTCAGTGGTTAGATATGAGCAAATAGAACCAGGTAGAAAGGAAATTGAGTTATGGTAAAGAAAAGGGAAGAGAAAGTATATGAAAGATGTACGAAACTAGGTGAGCTTGTGAGAATAGGAAACGAATGCAGGGGTGTGGGTCATTGTACTTATCATTGGGTTGGAGGCTACTCAAGTTGCTCTTCTTATTTGCACTTGGCCTCACCTTGGCAGTGCAGAAGGCCAAAGATGAACAGACGTGGGAATGGGAAAGAGAGCTGCAATGATATGGAACCAAAAGTTCAGAGCTCAAGATAGACATTAGACACAGTACAAGCGACTTTTATGTGAAGGCAAAGTAGTTTCATCAGATACACTGCTCATTCCAGTCCAATCACTTCTTGATGCTTGCATTAGACCACATGGTGAAGTACATGACAAATATATTGTTTCACCTTGGATTATCTTTGGTTAACCTTGTTGGTAATTTAAATGAAACAACACTACAGTGATGTTATTTTTAATCCTTAAGTAGCAGTGATGTAAAAATAAAACTGGTGAAAATCCTGGAACTTATAATTATTATTGTTTTCATCAGAAAATGAGAGAAAGGAGACTGAAACATGCCACAAAAGAACATTACCCATGTCAAAAGTCAAGTACATCATAATTTATGATTTATCTTTATTCTACCGTACCAGTAACATATAACATGACACTGTAACAGTGCAAATCCTGAGGAAACCTTTTCAGAATTTTTCTTTATTAAAATACAAGATAATACTGATTTTGATCTGTGTACAATTCTAACTTTTATGGAAGGTGCATATAATTAAGCTTATTTTAATAGTTTTCCCCAGTTTTGTCATTGTCACTTCTTTTTCTCACAAGATGCTTTGTTTTGATTCGAATAACCTATGTTGCAGGCAAAAATAAGTTACTTATTTCTTCATGGCTCAAGTTTTATTGTTTTTGCTTTGAGATGTTTTTCAATATGAAATTAAGTTGATATCAACAGACATCAATTATCAAAATATATAAAGCAGTATTCAGTGAGGCAAACGAATGCTTTTGGCCACTTATTACACTCATCACTGATTGAAATATTCAAAGTATTTATTGGATTTTGTTTCAGAATATTACCCAGGGTTTCCCTGGAAGGCATTCTCAACTTCTTTATCTCAGGAACAATACAGCTTTCTGCCACATCTCACAGTTTCCTTATAATTTCAATTTAAGAAGCTTACTCAAACTTCATATTAAAAAACAGGAAAAACAGCCTGGACCTAAATTTCCCAAATATCTTGCTTTGTTACCCCTTCTCCATTCCCTTTCCCAGACCTATCCACTGTTTTCCCTCATCTCCATGGGAGCCTGCCACAGTGCTGACCTGCTTCCCAGCAGGCTGTGCATGACACGTACAGCAGCCGTGAGCTGTGCAACTGGCTTTCTGTAGAAATGCATGTCAGTTTTTAGTGCCTGAGAAAACAACAAAAATTATTCCTTAAAATGAGGATGTACTATTTTAAGGTTTTTCTTTTTGCTGATCCCTGATTTTGCTTGAGGTAAACATTTAATGTCCATTTAACACACCAAAAAAAAATATAATTTTGAGGTTAACATGCTTTTTGTGGCCAGTATTCTTCACTAGCCTGTCCAGGTCCCCCCACCTCATTCATCATAGACTGCAGCACCTATTCTTTGAGCAGAATAGCTGGACGGTTGCTGACAGGTATGCAACCATGGTTTTGATGTCTGGAGCAGCAAGTGCTGAAACTGACAAGGTGCAGACATGCACAGGGAACCTTGCAATTGAAGATTATAATGGTTGTGACACGTATGGAAACAGTGTTAGGATGAGAAACGATACTGTTTCACACCATTAAAATGAGATAAACCCACTTATGGGCTCCTGTTTAACCGTCCGAAAGAAAATCAGTGCAAGTATTCCAGAAAATCCAATGGCATTAAATTTAAGCAATGGCCAATAATAAATTATGAGCAGATCAGTAAGAAAAAATAGAATGAGATGTCAGTGGGTGATATTAGTGCAGCACATTCCCAAATCTGATGCCAAAAATTATAGAATCTGGTTACTATAATTTGCAGTGCCAAGGGATGTCAATGGATTTAGTGACGTCACTTCAACTGGTAACATGTTTGTTCTCTTGTTCCCTTGTGGGTTAACTTCATTATATCACAGCATAGAACAATTTATTCAGTCCTGTAATGGCATCTACAAATATTTCTGGAAACTAAATTAATGAAGTAACTGTCAAATTTTGTTCAATAATTGTCTTCCTGGCTTTGTAAATCCCGCAGAGCTCAAGACATTCAGAATTTAATTCAGCCAGTGAATCTCCCCAGATTGTGTTTTAGGCAAAGGAGTTTTACATCATGTAACGCACACCTATTAGTGGTTTTGAGATAACATTGTAAAAACAGATACTTTTTCCAAGTCAATTTGAGGCCAGCACCCCTTAGGGAAATCCTGAAATTTGTTGTAGGACGATTGGTGCCAATCCCTAGGGGAAAAATGTAAGGTCGGTTCTTCCCTGGGATTCCCAATGGATCTGTCACCATAATTGTGCAAGTCCTGACCAGAGGCTTTGGTACCATTTTTTACTCAGCCTTGAGCCAATGTAAACTTTTTCAACTGTAGAACATCCATTTGCTGAATTGACATCAGGTCAACTTATCACAAGTATATCGAGCCTTTGAAACCAGTGGCAGAAGTTGGTTGAAAGGAGATCATCAACTAAAAGGTTTTCATTGAATATATTTAGACCATAATGACATAGGCCATAGAAGTAGAATTAGGTCATTCAGCACATCAAGTCTGATCCACCATTCAGATTTGGCTGATTTAACTCTCAACTCCATTCTCCTACCTCCTCCCCATAACCTGTGACACCCTTGCTAATCAAGAACCTATCAACCTTTGCTTTTAAATATACACAATAACTTGATTACCATAGCTGTCCATGACAATGAATTCCACAGATTTATCACCCTCTGCTTTAAAAAGTGGGATTTTAGTTTTGTTACTTTACAATATGTTTTCATTATTTACAATTATTAAAATTATCTTTATTTTTTGATGGACAATGAATATTTACGAATGTCAGAGATAATGTCATTTTGAACGACAGGTTGGGCAGACAGTGAACTGAGGTGGGGGAGGGGTAGTAGGTCAGCAATTTGATTGCTGCTGTTGGCACTGAAGTCAGCCACTTGTGTTCGGGGGGCTTCTGTGTCACGCCCACGTGATCTCCCAGAGAACGACTGGGTTCTGGGCCAGGCTGATGGTACAAGCAATAGTTAACCAGTAACAGTGGAAGATCTGCAGTGCTCTATCTTTATTTGGTCTGTGACATTTCGCCCATGGAGCTGCTCACAGCAAGTTGGATCACTTGCAATTTAAAATGTTTAATCCAGCTTGACATTTCAGTCTGGTGCTAAGGAAATGTTGTGCTGTAGAAAGTGGCATGTTGTAGATGAAATCACCACTGGTCTCTCAGGTTGATATAAGAGATCCTATGAGATTCTAATTTGTGCCATTCAGATATCTCTGAGGAAGACAGGTGAGGTCAAAATGAAATAAAGGTTGGAATACATATCAGGCTAGGGAGCATCTGTGGAGCAATAAAGAGTTAATATTTCAGGCAGATGACTTTCATCAGATTTCCAGTATAAGAATTTTTTCACTATTATTGTAATACTTTACATTCTAAGTGCCTGACAATTTGGTATTTTGGCTGTTAGATATACTGTATGTTCATGACACTTAACTAATTTTTATTCTATTAGACTTATAACAAATACCTGTAGAAGGAAATGTTGATATGCAACAGGTAAATGTGGGGCTGGCCCAATGTGACTGACCCACTGAGCATTTAATGAAAGGCAGGTACAGTGCCACCTGAGGCAAAGGCTATGAAATGGAGTTCTATAACTCTCACTGCCCAAAAACTGGAGGTGAAATGTGGGCTCAGTTTCATTTGCCGTTGGAAAATTGGTTACATGTCATGTGCATGCATTGAAAATTGAAGGAGTAGTCAGCTTTTGATGAAAGTCCTGAAAAACTGGTTCATGGCCATCCCACTGGTGCTGTGTTGGGAACCAAATAGCAAGGAAAACCTAATCTACACTCCTTCGATCAACCTGTACTTTCTAAAGGAATTGTCAATAACCTGCAGGTTTCTTGATAATTGACTGAAATGAGTTGGAGAGAAATGTGGTATTACTGTTGTCAAAAGAGACGATTGATTCCAATGCCGCCAGGGAGTGCTATGGCTTTGGTTATGACTTCACTTTTAGCCATCTTTTCCTGAAGAATCGGGAGGATAGAATCAGGTTTTTTTTATCCCTGTCTTATATAACATGAAGTTTGTTGTTTTGCAGCAGCAGTATAGTGCGAAAGCATTACAAAATAAGTAAAGAATGCAAAAAGAAAAGGAATAATGAGGCAGTGTTCATGAGATTATGGGCCACTTAGAAATCTGATGTCTGGGTGTAGAAACCTGTTCTATCTTTTTTCCTTCCAGCAGTAGGTATATTGGTGGTCATTTTTCTGGGGTTTTAACATAGAGGGAGAAGATAACACTGCAAGACCAGCCTTCTGGGAAGTGAAGAACAAGACAAAAGCCCCTTGGTAGAAGGACCTGTTCGCAATTTGTGAACAGGACATATTTTCCTTTTTGCACTTCAGTGTGAAACAGGGATGTACTGACTGAGATCTGCCCCAGCTGTAGTCCCAGTGCGGTATCAGAAGCAGATCTCAGTCAATGGAAAACTGGAGAGTTGACAGAAGTTTTGAAGTCTGAGGGGGTAAACACTTCACCCTCTCCTAGAGGCAGCGAGCTGCCAGAAGTGAATGTCATCCTTGGGAGCCTTCATCACCTTAGGGCTGTGATGCAATGTGAGGAAATATACTTGAAAGGCAAAGATTATGTCCCCAGTGTGCAGCTGGTCTGAGATTACCCTGACAACTGCACTGGCCAACAATGCAAAATAATTGCAAGGAATAGTGAACAACCTTCTCTCCATTGACTCCATCTACTCTTCCCACTGCTTCAAGAAATCAGTTACATATTCAAGGACCCCATCCAACCTGGTGATTGTCTCTTCTCCCCTCTTGTGATAGGCAGAAGATGCAAAAGCCTAAGATCACAAACCACCAGACTCAAGGATGTCTTCTATCCCACTGTTATCAGACCCTTGAATGGACCTCTCAGATGTTCAAAGATGAACTGTTGAACTCTTGGCCTTCTGTTGCACTTCATTTTGACCCTTGTAGTTTATTTGTCTATCTGCTTTGCACTTTCTCTGTATTCTACATTCCATTTTCGGTTTACGACCTCAATGTAATTATGTGTGGTATGATCCATCTGGATGGATCGCCTGCAAATCAAAAGCTTTTCACTGTATTTTGGTACACAAAATGAAAATGAACCCTCTGAGGACTTGGTTTGTCAGGGTAAACCATGGATGCTGGGTCCTAGCTGTCTAGATACACATGCCAGGGGAGTACGATTTGGAGAGTAAGCTGTTGCCCGTGTAGCAGGCTCCACCTTTCCATGCATCTGGTGAACACAAAGAAGCCATAAGCCATAAGAGCAGATTTAGGCCATTCAGACTATCCAGTCTGCTCCGCTATTCCATCCCGGCTGATCCTGGATCCCACTCGACCTCATACACCTACCTTCTCCCATCATAACCTTTCAGGAAACTACCAATTTTCGCTTTAAGTATACTCATGTTCTCGGCCTCCACAGCTGTCTGTGGCAGAGCATTCCATGGATTCACTACTCTCTGGCTAAATAAATTCCTCCTTACCTCTGTTCTAAAGGGTTGCCCCTCAATTTTGAGTCTGTGCCCTTTAGTTCTGGACACCCCCATCACAGGAAGCATCCTCTCCACATTCACCTTATCTAGTCCTTTCAACATTTGGCAGAGATTGAAGCAGTTTGGCACCAGCAGTGTTGCAGGAGTTGCCGGTCAATGTTGAATTCCGTGTAGTACTGCCTTAGGGACTCCAGCTTCAGACTTTTCCCTTGGGGTTTACTCCCAAATCCTTCCCCATGGGAGGGTATAGCCTCTAGGCAGTGGAGGTTTGAGATCAGAGTTTTCCTTCTCCGAGATGAGCTGCCAACCATGGTTGATGAGCCTCATCTACCCAAAGCTACTGCTTTTAAAATGCCAGTAACCTGCCTTTGCCCCTTCTCCTGTCAGTAGAAATGATTCCTCTGGGCTTAGTAGCTAAGCCACATGTGAAGGCCAGGAGCAGGACTTGATTGTCAGAGGCTATTTCAGAGGCATACCATTGGGAGCACTTAACAGGTAGTGGGAGCTTGTCCCCATTACCACCCCCAGCCATAACAACCTTAGGATAATAAATAACCTTACAGTAATAAACCAAAACAATGCAACAGAGATACCTCATGGTCTATACAAGATACAGTATGTGTATCATTGCAGAATATTCTTCTGTAACCTCTCACTTTTAGAAACTACACTCGATCAGAGAGAGGCTACTTGGGCACCAAGATTAGCCTCTAACCATCTAGATCCTGACTCTGCAACACGCTGTAAAGACAATGCTGTCTAAATGACATGCACCCTTCCACAAGGATCATAACTATCAGTGTGTTCCAGAAACAACCCTGTTGCACAGAAATATCTAATGACATATGATAGGACACTGTGGAGAGTGTCTGATAATTCAACATCAACTTCTGTATCCTCATTTGGCAACTACAGAGCAGAGGATCATAAGACACAAGAGCAGATTTAGGCCATTTGGCCCATTGAGTCAGTTCCACCATTCCATCACCTGATTTATTATCCCTCTCAACTCCATTCTCCTTTCTCCTTCCCATAACCGGAATAATCATGAACCTATCAACCTCCACTTTAAATGTCCAGTACCCAATGACTTGGCCTCCATAATCATCTGTGGCAACGAATTCCACAGATTCATCATCCTCTGGCTAAAGAAATTCCTTCTCACCTCTGTTCTAAATGGATGTCCCTCTATCCTGAGGTTGTGTCCTCTGGTCCTAGACCTACCCACCAAAGGAAACATTCCCTCCACATCCATTCTATCTAAGTCTTTCAATATTTGATAGTTTTCGATGAGAACCCCCTCTCATTCCTCTAACTCCAGCAAGTATAGGCATAGAGACATTAAATGCCCCTCATACATTAGCCCTTTCATTCCCAGAATCATTCTTATGAACCTCCTAAAGGACCCTCTTCTGTGCCAGCACATCTTTCCTAGATAAGGGGCCTAAAACTGCCTACAATGCACCACGGGCAGTCGGACCAATGCCTTATAAAGCTTCAGCGTTATATCCTGAATTTTATACTCTAGTACCCTCAAAATGAATGCTAACATTACATTTGCCTTCTTTACTACCAACTCAACCTGCAAGTTAACCTTTAGGGAATCCTGCACGAGTACTCCCAAGTCCCTTTACGCCTCTGATCTCTGAATTTTTTTTCCCTGTTTTGAAAATTGTCTGTACCTTTATTCCTTCTAACACTCCCCTTACTATATTCTATCTGCCACTTCATTGTCCATTCTCCTAATCTGCCTGTCCTTTTGCAGACTCACTCCTTCTTTAACACTACTTTCTCATCCATCTATCTTTATATCATCTGCAAACTTAGCAGCAAAGCCATCAATCCCTTCATCCAAGCCATTGACATGTACTGTAAAAAGAAGCCTCTCAGCCATTGCCAACATCTGCATTTCAAGAAGAGAAGGTGATGAAAATGAGGTGTAAGGAAAGATTCTTCCATTTCATTTGGAAGAGACTGATAGCATTCTGCTTTCAGTGAAGTGAATATTACTGTTCCTCCACAATAAAGCAACCTGTACCTGTATTTACCAAGGCATGGGGTATGGATAACATCAGGCATAGGATGGTAAGTGTCAAGTATTGTTCATGTCACGTGAGATGGAATGACCACTTCTCCCTGACATTCAATGACAGGACCTTTACTGGATTCCTCCATGGTGAGAAACATGGAAGTTGTGATTGTCCAGGAACATAACTGGATGTGCCTGCAGGAGCAAATCAAAAGCTATTTATAGATGATGATTGACTGCATCTCCGACTTCCAAAGTGGTCTTCTGTCATCTGATACACATGAGGCAATCATTCCATTGCCTTGATGATTGCAGGTTCAGCAAGTTTCAAGAAGTTCAACAGAATAAGGGCAAAAAGTCACTTGATTATCCCCCTGATCCTCCACCATCAAAATGCTTTGCTACAACTCACTATCAATTTTTTGACAATATCTCCAAAAAGTAAACCAAGAATGTAATGGTCATTAGAGGTATGGGAACACCAATATGTGTAGGCAGTCCTCCAGGTTGCATTCCATCCTGATTTGAACATCTATCACTGTTTCTTCATCTTTGCTTGGTCTGTACCTTTGAGATCCCACCCCAGCTATTTTGTGACTCAACACCATCATCTCCAATATAATTGTGGGTGGACAATAAATGCTGGCCGTCAAAGAAATGTCCATGTTGCTAGTGGCTAGATGTAACGGAAAAATGAATTACCCATTTTTTCACAGGTCCTAACTTGCCTTTTTACATTTCTTGATGATTTCATGTCTGATGAATACAGTACAAATGCAAATTGCATAGTTAATAATAAAAAAAATAAAAGTCTACAAGTCACCCTGTGCATGTCTGAAGTTTAATCCTTCCATGTGCCCTACAATTTGGTCCAGTGGTTCCAGATTCCACACAGATCATTCTTCTAAATGCCCTATACAATGCACCATTTTCTCAGCAGATGTTTCAGCTACAGTCAAATCACTTTAAGAGCTGTCCTTGCCTTAGTCTTATGCGGTATTTCTTGCACAAAGTTAGGATAGACCTCTCAGCAGCTCGAAAGGGGAAAGGCAGCAGAATCAAAGATCAAAAGCCAATTTTATTTGCATATATATTTACACGTATTAGGAATTTGCTGTGGTGTGTTGATGCAACATGCACAAAAACAATAATCACAATTATAAGAATAAAGTTATTTAAAAACTAAACTAAGAGGTTAAGGTACGAAAATGGAATAAAATGTACATAAATAAATGCCAGCACATATTTCTAATCTGCCGGCTGGTGGCGTAGTGGCATCAAAACCGGACTTTGGAACGAAGGCTCCCGAGTTCGAATCCAGCCGGCTCCCTTGCACGCTTTCCATCCGTGCTGGGTTGAGCGTCGAGCTAGCAACTTGGCCTCATAAAAATAAGAAAGCCTGCTTAAAAAAAAACGCCGTCACAACTCGTCCCAATAACTCCACTTGGAGTTAAGGGCTTTCTTCTTCTTCATATTTCTAATATACACAGCATTACAAAAAGTGGATTAAAGTGCTTGCAATGCAGTGACTGAGGTAATAGAGGGGGTGGAAGTGGCTAACTTGAATGGTTGATCATATTAACTGCCTGGGGGAAGAAACATTCAAGTTAGCATGAAATTTTTGTCTTAATAGCCCTATAGTGCTTTCCAGAAGATAGCTTTTTGTGAAAAACAGCTTACTGGGTGGGTAGTGTCTGCAATGATTTTTTTTTTCTCCCAGCTCCTATATCCTGGTCACATACAAGTCTTGCAGTGATGGCAGACTGCAGCCAATGACCTTTTCAGTTGACCTGACAGTTTGCTGTAGTTTTCAGATATTGAGAGGGGATACTGCACTAAAACAGACAGTAATGGCTTATGTGAGGATACTCTCTCTCGTATGGCAACGTAGAATTGCAGCAATAGGTTCTGGGGACGGTGCAATTTTACCAGCTGCCGTAACAGGTGTATCCTATGCTGAGTCTTATTTTGCACATGAGGTCCTGTGAAATAATAATGGCCAGGAACCCGAATGTTGAAACAGTGCCAAGTGTAGGGTTGTTGATAATGAGTGGGTAGTGAGGAGACACAGTTCTCCTGAAGTCAATATGGAACTCCTCAGTTTTGAAGGCATTCAACTCCAAGTTGTTGTGATTGCACCAGGACTCTCAGCTTGCTAACTTCCAGGTGGTATTTGTATTCACAGCCTCTGGTAATTAGTCCAATGACAGTGGTGCCCCCCGCAAACTTTATCAGTTTAACAGATGGATCAATGGAGATGCAGTCTTTGGCATATAGAAAAAAAATAGGAGAAGGGAGAAAGCACACTCCTATGGCACTCTAGTACTGAATTAGCAGGATGTGGAGATGTACTGTACCTATGTAGTCTCATATACTGCCTCTTCATACTGAGCATCATCATTGTAAAAGAGCGCCTGAAGGCTTTGTGTGTCAATGCAAGGAGCATTCGTAATAAGGTGGATGAATTGAAAGTGCAGATTGTTATTAATGATTATGATATAGTTGGGATCACAGAGACATGGCTCCAGGGTGACCAAGGATGGGAGCTCAACGTTCAGGGATATTCAATATTCAGGAGGGATAGACATGAAAGAAAAGGAGGTGGGGTGGCGTTGCTGGTTAAAGAGGAGATTAACACAATAGAAAGGAAGGACATAAGCCGGGAAGATGTGGAATCGATATGGGTAGAGCTGCGTAACACTAAGGGGCAGAAAGCGCTGGTGGGAGTTGTGTACAGGCCACCTAACAGTAGTAGTGAGGTCGGAGATGCTATTAAACAGGAAATTAGAAATGTGTGCAATAAAGGAACAGCAGTTATAATGGGTGACTTCAATCTACATGTAGATTGGATGAACCAAACTGGTAGAGGTGCTGAGGAAGAGTATTTCTTGGAATGTATGCGGGATGGTTTTTTGAACCAACATGTCGAGGAACCAACTAGAGAGCAGGCTATTCTGGACTGGGTTTTGAGCAATGAGGAAGGGTTAATTAGCAATCTTGTCGTGAGAGGCCCCTTGGGTAAGAGTGACCATAATATGGTGGAATTCTTCATTAAGATGGAGAGTGACATAGTTAATTCAGAAACAAAGTTTCTGAACTTAAAGAGGGGTAACTTTGAAGGTATGAGACGTGAATTAGCTAAGATAGACTGGCAAATGACACTTAAAGGATTGACGGTGGATATGCAATGGCAAGCATTTAAAGGTTGCATGGATGAACTACAACAATTGTTCATCCCAGTTTGGCAAAAGAATAAATCAAGGAAGGTAGTGCACCCGTGGCTGACAAGAGAAATTAGAAATTAGGGATAGTATCAATTCCAAAGAAGAAGCATACAAATTAGTCAGAAAAAGTGGCTCACCTAAGGACTGGGAGAAATTCAGAGTTCAGCAGAGGAGGACAAAGGGCTTAATTAGGAAAGGGAAAAAAGATTATGAGAGAAAACTGGCAGGGAACATAAAAACTGACTGTAAAAGCTTTTATAGATATGTAAAAAGGAAAAGACTGGTAAAGACTGGTATGGGGAGCAAGGACATGGCAGACCAATTGAATAATTACTTTGGTTCTGTCTTCACTAAGGAGGACATAAATAATCTTCCAGAAATAGTAGGGGACAGAGGGTCCAGTGAGATGGAGGAACTGAGCGAAATACATGTTAGTAGGGAAATGGTGTTAGGTAAATTGAAGGGATTGAAGGCAGATAAATCCCCAGGGCCAGATGGTCTGCATCCCAGAGTGCTTAAGGAAGTAGCCCAAGAAATAGTGGATGCATTAGTGATAATTTTTCAAAACTCGTTAGATTCTGGCCTAGTTCCTGAGGATTGGAGGGTGGCTAATGTAACCCCACTTATTAAAAAAGGAGGGAGAGAGAAACCGGGGAATTATAGACCGGTTAGCCTAACGTCGGTGGTGGGGAAACTGCTGGAGTCAGTTATCAAAGATGTGATGACAGCACATTTGGAAAGCGGTGAAATCATCGGGCAAAGTCAGCATGGATTTGCGAAAGGAAAATCCTGTCTGACGAATCTCATAGAATTTTTTGAGGATGTAACTAGTAGAGTGGATAGGAGAGAACCAGTGGATGTGGTATATTTGGATTTTCAAAAGGCTTTTGACAAAGTCCCACACAGGAGATTAGTGTGCAAAGTTAAAGCACATGGTATTGGGGGTAAGGTATTGATGTGGATGGAGAATTGGTTAACAGACAGGAAGCAAAGAGTGGGAATAAACGGGACCTTTTCAGAATGGCAGGCGGTGACTAGTGGGGTACCGCAAGGCTCAGTGCTGGGACCCCAGTTGTTTACAATATATATTAATGACTTGGATGAGGGAATTAAATGCAGCATCTCCAAGTTTGCGGATGACACGAAGCTGGGTGGCAGTGTTAGCAGTGAGGAGGATGCTAAGAGGATGCAGAGTGACTTGGATAGGTTGGGTGAGTGGGCAAATTTATGGCAGATGCAATTTAATGTGGATAAGTGTGAAGTTATCCACTTTGGTGGCAAAAATAGGAAAACAGATTATTATCTGAATGGTGGCCGATTAGGAAAAGGGGGAGGTGCAATGAGACCTGGGTGTCATTATACACCAGTCATTGAAAGTGGGCATGCAGGTACAGCAGGTGGTTAAAAAGGTGAATGGTATGCTGGCATTTATAGCAAGAGGATTCGAGTACAGGAGCAGTGAGGTACTACTGCAGTTGTACAAGGCCTTGGTGAGACCACACCTGGAGTATTGTGTGCAGTTTTGGTCCCCTAATCTGAGGAAAGACATCCTTGCCATAGAGGGAGTACTAAGAAGGTTCACCAGATTGATTCCTGGGATGGCAGGACTTTCATATGAAGAAAGACTGGATGAACTGGGCTTGTACTCGTTGGAATTTAGAAGATTGAGGGGGGATCTGATTGAAATGTATAAGATCCTAAAGGGATTGGACAGGCTGGATGCAGGAAGATTGTTCCCGATGTTGGGGAAGTCCAGAACGAGGGGTCACAGTTTGAGGATAAAGGGGAAGCCTTTTAGGACCGAGATTAGGAAAAACTTCTTCACACAGAGAGTGGTGAATCTGTGGAATTCTCTGCCACAGGAAACAGTTGAGGCCAGTTCATTGGCTATATTTAAGAGGGAGTTAGATATGGCCCTTGTGGCTATGGGGATCAGAGGGTATGAAGGGAAGGCTGGGGCAGGGTTCTGAGTTGGATGATCAACCATGATCATAATAAATGGCGGTGCAGGCTCGAAGGGCCGAATGGCCTACTCCTCCACCTATTTTCTATGTTTCTATGTTTCTATGAGCATCATCATACTCATGGTGATGGGGAGCGAGATATAAGCCAGAGGTACACATCAACACCATGTACAGCTTGCAGTTCATAAGAGAATGTGATTGAGGTAAGTGTATTAGTCACACCTGCACTGTCATCTTCAGTATCTCTGTGCCACTCTTAGCTGCTCTAATAACAGACAACCTTCTCATTTAAAATAGCAAGCTATTTCTCAGTAGTTCTGCTATTGTTTGCTGGTTATGCCCCACATTTTCCTTCAAGTGTAAGTGAGTGAATAATTTGCTATGTATTTCAGTAATAAGCTTCCATGAATGAATATCTGGAAGGGTATGGAAGTAATAAATTGTGGGGTTAAGTATTGAATCAATGGAAAATGTGTGAAGGTGTTGGGAAGGAGACAAATGAATCTCAGATGTTTGAGTAAAGGTGGTGTAAAAGTTAGAAGAGTGCATGAGGTTGGCGGTAAAGATGTTGGAAGATCAGACTTGATGATGCATTTCCTGACAACCAATAAGAGCTCATTAAGCATTTTGTATTAATGTGGGTCCTTACTCCTGGCATTGAAGTTGTATGTAATCTCCTTCCACCCGTACTTTGGCTTCGGATCTGAAGGGTTTGTTGGACCCTAATGATGAGAAGACATCGCGCTTTCTCCCCACATTAACAAAGGCAAAACGTGAAAGCCAGTGTGAACACTCTTTTCCGGGTTCATCCTGGGCTTCCTGCAAACTTCCAGAACATGTATAATGACTTCTGACAGAGCACCTCCCATCTGAGATTCAGCTATGGCTTCACTTAGCACCATCACTCTCAATCATTGACATAACTCGCCTCCATGGATTCTGCCAAGCCTGGCATTAACCTGGATGCCAAAGACTGGAATTAATTCATGTGAAAGTGGGAGCACAAAGTCTGTGATCTTTATGCGGAGAGCCAAATGAGAACAGGTTAATGATGATCATGATCCCAGTGCAGATTTTTTTTTTAAATTCCTGTAAACGTCGGATTCAGTTCAATACAAAATTAGCATGAGTAAATGTTGAAAAGGCAGGTGATAAAAATCAGAAGAGTAAAACAAACATTTCATAAAGATATCCGCGGTATTAAAACAAACGGAGATTTAATTTGCTCAGATGATCATTGCCTGTAACAGGAGCATCATCAGGGAAGCAGACCCCAGATCTACAAAGGCAAACTAAATAAAAACAGACAAATGTCACCGTTGCTGCAACATCAATCATTACCGATCGTCATCGAGACAGATCTTATGTAAGAATCTTCCTAGCTTTCAACCACTGTCACACTAGGACCTTAATATCAAAGCATGAAAGCAACTGAACCAAGGTTTAAAGGAGACTGCTGGGAGTTACTCGAAGAGGGCAGAAGAGATGAGATGAGCAATTCAGAACCAAGCAATCTTGTATTACATCAGAAGGCAATAAATCAGGTGGTTTGAGCACCGGTTGAGGACAAGGGAAGAT
Organism: Mobula hypostoma; assembly: GCF_963921235.1. Lineage (NCBI taxonomy): Eukaryota > Metazoa > Chordata > Chondrichthyes > Myliobatiformes > Myliobatidae > Mobula > Mobula hypostoma. The sequence goes on along the minus strand of NC_086118.1, from coordinate 18,838,279 downwards.
AATCTTTCACCGACAGTATGTTATAGGGGAAAGTGGATGGAAAGCAAAAGAGGATAAGTACAATTTGAGATATAGTACAAACGGCAGATTTTACCTGCAACCATAAAAGCCAAAAAATGACATTTGTATTTTGAAACGCTGTGGTAAGAGAGGAATGGGTAAAAATAGAAACTTTGAGATTACAATAGTGACTAAACTTCACAAATGAAATGGTTTGAGACATGAAATGTACAATATAGATGTAACTTTAGATTATACAATTATTTCTCAAACATACAGGAGCTTTCATTTAAATATTTATATCTCTGGTTTCAAGCTTTGAAAGCACATCTAGGTTTCTGCTATTGATTAAATACTGGAGATACATGAAAGATAAAATCCAAGTTATAACCCACCTTCTATTAAAATTATAAAAAAGAGAGTTACATTTTAATAAAGCTCTTTGGGGACTATAAATAATATAAAATTACCAATTGTTAAAAGTCATTCCACTGTTTGTCCTAGTTGATCAACATTTATGGATTAACTAATGTGCTTATTGTGTAACATCCCAGACAATGAACTAATTATGTCATGTAATTAAGGAAGACACAGATGCACATCCTCGTGAATGTGCTGTTTAACCTTAAGCACTTTTATTTGAATGATGAGCTATCAAGATTAATGTGGGTGCAGCTGGCAGCATTCATTTCCACAGAGAAATCAGCTAGAAAATTGATGTCTCATAAAGCAAAACAAAAGTGGGTAGAGAGGGGTAGGAGTGAAAGATTACTCAAAATATATACAGCTGAATAGTATGGTAACAAATCCAGTCGTAAATCTAGTCAGACCCACCTTTCAATAAGCCAGGACAATTTTTGTGATCTTCGATAGGAAAGGTAAAGCTCCTAGCAAGTATGTCAGCCTCTAAGTGATAGATTTATCCTACATTTCCAACAGTGCAACAATGACAATCTGTATATTGTAAGCAAAACTTTAATACATGGTGTGGTCTTGACAGAAGCACAAACAGTATGGTAAATTATTTTTTTCCCTTCTGATTCCTTTGTTTTATTATTTCTTTCCTTGATTTGAATAAAAATTTAAGATTGAGCTCATTAAACTTGCATTTACTCCATGGGATGAAACTTGGCTTTGGATGGTAGTGACAGCCATAGATTATATTCACATGCCTCATTCAGTTCCATGAAACTGGAGAACTGGAAATCAATACTAATGGAGGTCAATGATTAATTTCTTCCTAGAATATTTAGTGTTGTGAGACAAATCAACTTAATTCGCTATCCTGCTGAAGGGTCTTGGCCCAAAACGTCGACTGTTCTTTTTTTCCATAAATGCTGCCTGGCCTGCTGAGTTCCTTCAGCATTTTGTATGTGTTGCTTGGATTTCAACATCTGCAAATTTTCTCTTGCTTGTTATTTTCTATCGATTTGCTCTTTTAAATTGATTTCAGCAAAGTGTAGATAGGTACATCAGAGGAAGAAGCACTTTGACAGGGCAGAGAGGTGGCTAAATTATTGGACTAGTAATCTGGATAACAATCTGAAGATCAGAGTTAAAATCCTACCATGGCCTCTGTGGAGCTCAAATTCAGATTAGTGATTCAAAATTGAGAGCATGACATTACAAGAAAACTACTGGATTGGGAGTGAAAATCTATCTTGTTCTCTAATGCCCTGCATAGGAAGGAGTAACGATGACATTTTTTACCAGGTCTAGCCCAGCAGTATGACTGTCCATGTGCTGACATGGGAAACCAGTTAGGATGCAGTTAGGGTCGGGCAATAAATGTTGCCCATGTCAGTGACACCCAAATCCTGAAAAATGAGCTATAAATTTGAACAAGGAGGCTTCAGGTCCTTGAGCGAAATAGCCAGTGTTTGTACTATATATAATTCTTCATGTGCCTTGCGCGTTACACGCTTGGGCGATCATGGCACTCCACATCGAACGATCCCTCGCAGCGTCAATGATATCCCGCAGACTTAGATCTGTTAGTTCTTTCACAGTGTCCATGTATTTCTTCTTTGCCTTCCTCTTTCGCATTTCCCAGGCATCCGGCCTTGTAATGTAAGGCATTCTATTTCTCCCTTTCTGATGACATGGCCCAGGAATTTAAGTTTCCTCTCATTTAATGTTCTCATTAAAGATCTTTTTGTATGGGCACGTTGGTGTACTGTCTCATTAGTTACCCTATCTCTAGATGATATTTTTAGCATTCTTCTAAGAAAGCACATTTCTGTTGCTTCTAAGTTCCTTTGGAGTTCTGGTGTTATAGTCCATGTTTCGGAAGCACACAGCAAGATTGACCAGATGTAACATTTTAGTAGCCTAAGCCTTGTTGTCATAGAAATGTGTCTGTTGGTAAAAATGGGTTTCATTTTTTGGAAGGTGGTTTTGGCAATGGCAATTCTTCTTTTTATTTCTACTTTACTTCTAGCATCTTGTGATATAAAGCTACTAAGGTTATTAAGGCTGGCCTTTTGTTCAGTCTCTTGGTTACTGATGTACAATTGGCAATTGGGAGTATCCTGCTGTTTTGATATTACCATACATTTGATTTTTTTATAGTTGATGGTTAGACCAAAATCTGCACTTGTTTTTACTACTTTGCCTAGGAGGATTTGTAGGTCTTCTGCAGCACTTGCTATTAGGGTCGTATCTTCTGCATATCTTATATTGTTGATGTTAACACCTCCAATTTCTATCCCATTAGGTCTTCTATTTCTCTGAGAATCATTTCACTATAGATATTAAATAATTCAGGTGAGGTAACGCATCCCTGTCTAACTCCTCTTTGAATTTATACACATAGTTGTAATCAGGTCATGATTCCTGGTGTTTTGAGCTTATCACATCAAATATGACAAAATAGGTGACCTGCATAATATTACAAAAGGTGTCCCTGTGACATCCATCATTACTGAGTTATTAGGAAAAATAGCTGCACTCCAAAAAAATGCCCAGTGACAATCTACACGCCAGATCTGGACATGGCACCAAATCATTCAGTTTTAGTCATCCTTGTGAAGATTTGGTGCCTTGTACTTAAATTGAGAAAAAATTGACCTTAGGGTATTTGAGCAGCAACATGGAATAGCCATGCCCACAGAACCATGTTTTCACCTTAGAGAAATCATGACACGTTCCTTCAGTATAGTTCCTGAGAATGTCCTATCCCATGAGCAGAACAAAGCACTGTTGATGGTGGTCCAGTAGTACACAAAGAGAACAGCATGATAATGGCTGGTTTCAATATTATGGCCAAGCCTCATGAGGACCCATAACATCAGATCACGCACAGCCAAGGAGTCTTTCTACTGACCAGCTTCCCTCAAATAATGATAATGTGTTGCTCCATTCTGTATAAAACATGGAAGAAGCATGAAATGTACGAAGAGGACAGAACATATTTCCCGGAATTCTTCACTGGAAGACCCCAGTCAGTTTGGATTAGCAACAACACCTCCTTCACAATCTCCATCAGCACAGGTGCACCGCAAAGCTGCGTGCTTATCCCTCTGCTCTACTCATTTTACACTTAAGTCTGTGTGGTTACGTACAGCTCCAGTGCCATCTTCAAGTTTGCTGATAAAACCACTGTCATAGGCTGAATCAGAGGAAGTGAAAAATCAGCATATAGGAGGGAGATTGAAAATCTGGCTAAGTAGTGTCATAACAACAACTACTCACTCAATATAGCAAGACCAAGGAGCTGATTATTGACTTCAGGAGAAGGAAATTGGAGGTCCATGAGCCAGTCCTCATCAGAGGATCAGGGTCAGGAACTTTAAATTCCTCAGTGTTATCATTTCAGAGGACCTGTCCTAAGCCTAATGCCTAAGCACAATTATCAAGAAAGCATGGCGGTGCCTCTACTTCCTTAGGAGTTTAAGAATATTCAGCATGCCGTCTAAAACTTTGACAAACTTCTGTTGATGTATAGTGTGGAGTATATTGAGTGGCTGCATCACAGCCTGGTACGGAAACACCAATCCCCCCAAAGCAGAAACTCCTACAAGAGTAGTGGATACGGCCCAGTCCATCATAAAGCATTGTTGCAGGAAAGCAATATCCATCACCAGGGGCCCCCACCACATAGGACATGCTCTCCTCTCACTGCTGTCATCAGGAAGAAGGTACAGAAGCCTCAGGTCTCACACAACCAGTTTCAGGAACAGTTATTACCCCTCAATCATCAGGCTCTTCAACCAGTGGGGATAACTGCACTTGCCCCATTATCGAAATGTTCTCACAACCTATGGACTCACTTTTAAGGAATCTTCATCTCATGTCATTGATGTTTGTTGCTTATTTATTTATTTTTCTTTTAAAATTTTGCACAGTTTGTTGTCTTTTGCACACTGGTTCTACAACCGAGTTGGTGTGGACTTTCATTGATTCTATATGGTTGTTATACTATTATAGATTTATTGGGTATGCCCACAGCGTTGTATATAGTGACATGTGTGCACTTTGAAAATATATTTACTTTGAGCTTTGAACTTTGAATACAGGACCAGATACACACTCAGTGGCCACTTTATTAGGTACACCTTGGTCTTCTGCTGCTGTAAGCGATCCACTTCAAGGTTTTGCAGATGCTGGAAATCCAAAGCAGCACACACAGAATGCTGGAGGAACTCAGCAGGTCAGGCAGCATCTATGGAATAGTGTAAACAGTCAACATTACGTGCCTAGGCCCTTCGTCAGTACTAGAAAGGCAGGGGGAAGAAGCCAGCATTAGAAGGTGGAGAGAATGGAAGGAGTACAATCTCGAAGGTGATAGATCAGGTGTGTGGGAGGGGGATGAAGTAAGAAACTGACAGGTGGTAGGTGGAAAAGGTAAAGGCTGGAGAAGAAGGAATCTGATAGGAGTGAAGAGTGGAACATGGCAGAAAGGGAAGGAGGAGGGGCACCAGGGCAAAATGATAGTCAGACTTAGAGAACAGGTAAGAGAGGGCAAGAGTGGGGAATTGAAGGGGAGGGAAGGAAGATGGGGAAAAGTTAACAGAATTTGGAGAAATCAAAGCTCATGCCATCCAGTTGTAAGATACCTAGACAGAATATGAGCTGTTACTCCTCCATCCTGAGAACCACCTCATCGTGGCAGTAAGGGAGGCCATGGACCAACATATCAAAATGAGAATAGGGATTGGAATTAAAATGGTTGGCCATTGAGAAATCTTGCTTTTTGCAGATTGAGCAAAGGGGCTCAACAAAGCAGTCTACCAGTCCATGTCAGACCCCCAATAGTCCTTCCAGGTGAGGCAACACTTTACCTGCAAGTCTGTTGGGGTCATCTACTCTATTCAGTGCTCCTGATCTGACCCCCTCTACTTTGATAAGATCCAATGTTCAGATGAGATTCATTGGTCTTTTCCCTGATCAGAACTGATATATGAAAAGAGATTGAATCAATTAGTCTTTTATTCATTAGACTTTATAAGTTTGAAAGGGTTTCTCATATATCCTCTACAAAATTCTTATAGGACTGGACAGAATAGAAATAGGAAATGTGCTTTCAATGGCCAGGAGATCTAAGATCAAAGGCTCAGAATCTAAGGATGAGGGTTAAACCATTTAAGACTGAGATGGAAGGAATTTCTTCTTCCAGAGAGTGGTGAAATTCTCAACCACAGAAACAAGATGAAGTCAATTCACTGAATATGTTCAAGAAGGAGTTATATGCTTTCCAAGGACAGGAAGAATCAAGGAACACAAGGAATCTGATGGAACAGGGTATTGAATAGGAGCAATTAGCCATGATTCTATTGAAAGACAGAATACCCTTGAAGGGTTTACTGCTGGTATTAGTTTTCGGTTTCTAAGATATTTGAGTGCAAATTTAAAGTACATTGGAATGAGGGCATTATTCAAGCATGGAAAGAAAAATGGTTAACACATGGGGAACAGAGAATAGGAATAAATGGGTCTTTATCATGGTGGCAAGTGGTGACTAATGGGATACTGCTGAGATCAGTTCTATGGCCCCAGCTTTTCACAACCTATATTAATGACAATGAGGGAACTACATGTAATATCTCTAAGTTTGCAAATGACACAAAAGTGAAGGGAGTTGTAATTTGTGAGATGAATGCATAGGTCTACAAGACAATTTACAGAGTACAAGTTGAGTGAGTGAGCAAAGATGTGAAAGAAGCAATATATCATAGATAGCTGTGAAGTTATCCATTTCAGAAGAACAAATACGAAAGCAGAATATTGTTTAAATGGTGATAGATGTTGAAACATCCTTATAAATATCCTTATTCCTCATATGCCAGTTACCTAAAGCAAACATTAAATTGATCTCAGGGTGACCTATGAGAAGAGACTGGGTCCATTAGATCTATTGGGATATAATAGGATGAGGGGAGATCTGATTGAAATGTATAATATTCTGATCAGGCTTGACAGGCTGGGTACTGAAAGAGTGATTCCCATGGATGGAGAGTGCAGAATCAGGGACTACAGTCTCAGGACATGGAATGAGACAGAAAAGGACTAAAACACTAAAACTCTTTTTGCTTGAAATATGGTGAAACTATGGAATTTTCTACCACAGAATCCAATGGAGGTCGAGTTATTGAACATGGTTCAGAAGGTAGTAAATAACTTCCCCGTATAGAAGGGTTCAAGGCATATAGGGAGACAATGTTTATACGTTATTAAAAAAAAGCCAATAAAAGAATAACCACTAGCAGAGTAGGTTCAAAGGACTGACGGGCCTACTCTTTCCCCAAATTTTCTATGCTTGCTATCTGTGTAACTTGGAAGGATTTCATAGGGCATACTGTTCCAAATTGCCATCTCTTTCTAGGTGGTAGAAAAGATAATTTTTGGTGGCTGCTGTCAGAATGAATGTATTATCTGACTCCCCAGTCATAGTGCACTAGTGATGGAGGGGCTGGATGATTAGAATGGGACATGAGGAAACAGAAGGAGTTGGACTCTCATGAAGTATGGCTTGCTAGCAGGGTTTATGACACCTCCTGTCATTTTGCTGATGACTCAAAGTAGATCAATTGGGCAGTAATTAGCTGGATTAGATTTGTGCTGCTTTATATGGAAAGGTCATATCTGGGCAATTTTCAATATAGTGTTGATGCTGCTGTTGAATTTGTATTGGGATAATTTGACTGAGTTGCCATTAGTTTTAGGGCACACATTTTCCTTACAATAGCTGAGGTGTTGTCTGGTGCTTGTGGCCTTTATTGTATACAGTGCACTCAGATTTTTTTTTAACATATCTAGTAGTAAATTGGTTGAAGACAAATTTCTGTGATGGTGGGAATGTCATGGGGAGGCCGAGATGGAGCTTGACACTTCTGGTTGCAAATTCCTCAGCCTTGTCTTTGGCATCTTGTGTCATGTATAAGACCTCATCACTTTTGAGAAATGGGGACATCAGAGTCTCTTTCTCCCATTAGCTGTCTAATTGCCATTATTATTATTATGAGTAGATATAGCAAGGTTACAGATCTGAGTAGCTCTGATCAATTGGTTGTAAAATCTGCCTATTGTGCGTTGTTTTTGCTGTTTATGATACACCCCGTGGCTACTTTCTTAGGTACAATTGTACACCTACTTGTAAAAACAAATATAATTAGCCAATCACGCGGGAAGAACTCTTTAATAAAAGCATGCAGATATGGTCAAGAGGTTCAGTTGTTGTTCAGACCAAACATTAGAATGAGAAAGAAATATGATTGAAGTGACTTTGACTTCCCACTATTCAAGACATTTACAAAGACAGGTGTGTAAAAAGGGCCTGAAAGATCATTGGGGACCCGAGTCACCCAACCATAAACTGCTCCATCTGCTACCATGCAAGAAACGGTACCATAGCATAAAAGCCAGGACCAACAAGCTCCGGGACAGCTTCTTCCACCAGGCCATCAGTCTGATTAATTCATGCTGATGCAGCTGTATTTCTATGTTATACTAGACAACAGTGTGACCCGTTGGGGCACCCGTTGAGAGAAGGGTAGTGTAATCTGATGTGACCAGAATGAACATTAAATTTTCCTGAATTCTATTGGTATCGCTTTGCTTTGGAAACTGAAGTAGAAAACCTCAGTTTATTAAAGAAGAATGACACGTAGCAAAGCAAATATAGCTCCTCCTCGTTTAACGAAGGAAGCTTATGATGGCATAATTTCTGGTTTATCTGCCACCCTTGAGCCTCTCATTGTCATTTTAGAGATGTGCAGTTCTTTCACTCCCCGTCTCCTCATCTCTTCTGCTGTTTGTTCTTTGTCTCTGATCCTGGAGACGTGCATTTCTCAGCATCTTTGTCTCTTCCTCTCTCCTCCTTCTGTGCCTGTTTTAGTCATTCTGGAGACGTGTAGCCCTTACATCCCCTGTCTCTTCATCTCTTCTGCTGTTTGTTGTTTATCTCTGATCCTGGAGACGTGCATGCCTCTCCTCCTCTGTCTCTTCTTCTCTCATCTTTTTTTGTCCTGACTGTTTGATCTTGGAGTTGTGCCGCCCTGGCCTCATCCGATTCTTGTTCTCTCCCTCTCCTTGCCGCTTCCTGACGATGTTTGGCATCATCTCTGGACCATAATGTACCCCTTCCCTTTCCATGCAGCATAATTAGGCTCACCATTTTTTTTTTACCCTAATGCTGGATAGAAGATAGGAAGCAGTAATACCAAAGTATGCTGATTATTCTTGATGATGTGATTGGCGCTCTCCTAAATGGACTTGATATAGACACCACTGTCCTTTGACTGCAGCAAAGGGTATTATGGGTGTCTCAAAGTATGTCATTATAATAAGATTTAATTACCTCTTATTTTTGGGTGGCAGTTAGATCTGCCTCAATCCTGCACATGCTGATGGTGATTAGCAGAATGTGATCCCTCGAAATAGAGCTGCCCTGCCCTTTTGCTCTGGTAGGTGTTGCTGCTGAGGCTGGCCGTGCACATGTGTCAACCTGTCGCGTCCCGATTTCCATGATGGCGGATCGGCTCTCGGGTGAAAGTGAGCCTGTTGATTTTGGCGAGTGAGCAATTTTATACAAATATATAACCCCAAACTTTGCCTGCATTCTGTAAGTTAGCACATTTTAATTCGATCTAGCCAAAAAACGTGCCGCTATAATGCATCGTTTGAGCTAATTGGAGGTCACAAACTGACAAACAGACAGACAGAGCATGAGAGTTTTAGTAGTATATAGATTGACTACCCTGTTGTACATAATATTACTATAAATTGCACATTGCTCATTTAGATAGAGACATAACAAAGATTTTTACTCCTCATGTATATGAAGGATGTAAATCATAAAGTCAATTCAATTCAATTCAGTGGAATGATAGCTGGTGCCAGACAGGGTGATTTGAGTGTCTCCAAAACTGCTAATCTCTTGGGATTTTTATGCACTACAATCTCAAAACTTTACAGAGAATGGTGCAAAAACCAAAAATATTCGGTGAACGGTAGCTCTGTGGATGAAAACACCTTGCTAATGAGAGAGGTCTGAGGAGAATGGCCAGACTGGTTCAAGCTGACAGGAAGATATACAAGATATTAAGAGGAATATATAGAGTGGACAGCCAGCGCCTCTTCCTCAGGGCACCACTGCGCAATACAAGAGGACATGGCTTTAAGGTAAGGGGTGGGAAGTTCAAGGGGGATATTAGAGGAAGGTTTTTTACTCAGAGAGTGGTTGATGCGTGGAATGCACTGCCTGAGTCAGTGGTAGAGGCAGATACACTAGTGAAATTTAAGAGACCACTAGACAGGTATATGGAGGAATTTAAGGTAGGGGCTTATATGGGAGGCAGGATTTAAGGGTCGGAACAACATTGTGGGCCAAAGGGCCTGTACTGTGCTGTACTATTCTATGTTCTATGTTCTACAATAACAGTAACTCAAATAAACACACGTTACAGCAGTGGTGTGCAGAACACTAAACATGCCAATCATTGAAGTACAACAGAAAAAAAGTGTTGGAGGAACTCAGCAGTTCAGGGACATTGTGATAAATAAATAACCATATGACTTTTTGGGCTGAGACCTTTCATCAGGACTGGAAAGGAAGGGGCAAAAAGCCAGAATAAAAAGGTGAGTGGAGGGAAGGAGTACAAGCTAGAAGGTGATAGGTGAAGCAAGGTGGGTGGGAGAGGGGGAGGGATGAAGCAAGAAGCTGGGGCTGTAGAAGAAAAAAATCTAACAGGAGAGGAGAGTAGACCGTGGGAGAAAAGGAAGGAGGATGAGACCAGAGGGACATTACAGGCAGGTGAGGGGAAGAGAAGTTTTGCAAGGAGTTGGAATTTTGGAAGATGACAACCAATGCATGCATTATTTCCCTGGCTACCTCCCTTAGTACTCTGTTATGCGGATTTTCAAGCCTTGGGGATTTATTTGATTTCAGTCCCATTATTTTTCATTGATGCTAATTTCCTTTAATTCCTCCTTCTCATTAGACTCTTGGTTTCCCAGTAATTCTGGTAAATTGCTTGTGTCCTCTTCCATGAAGGCAGACTATAATATTTATTGATGAATTCTAATCTGCACCCACATTCGGGCTTGCAAGTTCCGGCTGGCATTTCATGTGATTTTTCTTTTGTTCTAATATTACCTGTAAATTCTTTTGTTGGCTACAGTTTTTGCACCAGAAAGGAATGTATAACCATTTGCATTTCCTGCATCCATTACTGTAAACTTAGCTATTGATAGGTAGGATAGTTTTTCACTTCCTGCTAGCAATGATACTCTCCAATCTGTTATAGCCAATCCACTCCTCATATCTTCATAGTTTCCTTAATTTAGATTTAGGATCTTTCAGATTGAACAATTTTTCATTCCATCTAAACAAAGAATTCTAACCTATTTTATGGTCAGTCCTCCCAAAGTATGCTGCAGAGTCACAACAGTGGCACAAATGGTAGGCTACCACTCACATTTCCAGTGACCCAGCTTCAGTACTGACCTACAGCTCTGTCCATGTAGTTTGCCCACTCACTTTGTGACGGCATGCAGATCTTCTGAGTGCCCTGTTGTCTCTCACGTTCCACTGACTTGCGGGCTGGTGGTTTTATAGGGACCTGTAAATTGCTCCTGATGTGTAAGTAGGTGGCAGAATCCAGAGGAAGATGATGGGAATGAGGATAAAATAAAATGGGATAAGTGTTGGATTGGAATTTGATGCTCAGTGTGGACTTAGCAGTGTGAATGGCAAGTTTCCATATTGTATGATCCCAACACTCTTCAACAAGTTTAGGTAACACTTTCAATTTGCATAGTTTTCAATTTGCTCCTGAGTTGGCTAGCTAAATTTCTGGTCAGTAGAACCCAGAATGAAAAGAACGGTTTTCTTTCCATTTTAAAAATATCTCTTTCATATTTAAAAAGGTCATTGAAAGTCCAACCAACACTTTTAAGATTATAAATATGGACACAACATCCTTTATGCTGCTCCCGTATAAAACAAGTCCAAATTTTCATCACATTAATTAACCAACAAAAGATCGATCATTATGGTACTTAGACAGCTAGGAATCAGGTGGAAGATATGAATTTAAGCATCAAATCAACATTGCCCTTTTATTGCATATAAATATTATGCCATACAAAAAAAGGCTCTCTGTCCATTGCTTTCATGAATGCTTCACAAAGATACAGACTGGTTGGGAGCAATCCTCTTCCATGACCTTATATTTTCTGATGTTCTCATGTTACTCAAGGTCCAATCAGATGCAGAAGATCAATAATGCTATTTCCGGCAGGGGAGAACTGTGGGTGTTAGAAGTATTGTACAACAAACATTAGAGTGCATACATAACCAGCCAGTGAATTTCATACAAAAAACACCCACAGCTTTCCAAGGCAAACCTGATCTATTTGGTGATTATGAACTCCTTCAACAGGATTAGTATTATGTAACTTACTGAGAGTTGCTTGTCACTGTCAGTGCATTCAGGTGTGAGACAGGTACTCCGACAGAAAAGCCCTGCTGAGTATCACAGCAACATCAGAATCAGAATCAGGTTTAATATCACTGGTACATGTCATGAAATGTGCTGTTTTGCAGCAACTCTACAGTGCAATACATAATTTTAAATATATATATACATATATAAATTTTTTAATTAAATAAGTGGTGCAAAAGGAGAGCAAAAAAAAGTAAAGTAGTGTTTATGGATCCATCGTCCATTTAGAAATTCGATCATAGAGAGGAAGAACCCAGTCCTAAAACATTGTGCATGTCCACAGGCTCCTGTACCTTCTCCTTGATGGTAGAAATGAGAAGAGGGCATGTCCTGGGTGATGGAGGTCCATAATGATGGACTCCACCCTTTTGAGGCATCACCTTCTGAATGTGTCCTCAATCCTGGGGAGGCGAGTGCCCACGATGGGGCTGGCTGAGATGGCAACTTTCTGCAGATTTTTCTGATTCGGTGCAGTGGTCCCTCCACATCAAAGCAGTTAGAATGTGCTCCACAATGCATCTGTAGAAATTTGTGAGAGTCTTTAATGACTATTGAAATCTCCTCAAATTCCTAATGAAATATAGCTGCTGCCGTGCCTTCTTTGTAATTACATCAATATGTTGGGCCTAGGAATAATGATTATGTCACAAGATAGCAGCATGCACAGTCCCACCTGCCACTCTGGCACCAATCAATGGTGAAATTTCTTGTCCTATTCTTCTTCGCTTCACTAATCATGATATACTTAGAATGACTGGTAATGGATCATATAAAGTCCCACCTTCCAGCTACCTATCCAGTTGGATATTGGACACTTTCCAGTGTGCCTACCACTCATACTGGTCCACTAATGCCATTGCCTCAGCCCTCCACTCTGACCTACCCCACTTAGAGAATGATACCTCATACATGAGGATGTGTTCGCCAACTTCAGCTCGGCATTTGACATGATCATACCTCCGAGGCTGGTGGGTAAACTGTCCTCGTTGGGACTCACTCCTCCCCATCTCTAATTGGATCTTGGACTTCTTGATGGACAAACCCCAGTCAGTCTATGTTGACAGCAACATCTCAAATTCCATTACGCTGAACACCAGTGCCCCCCAAGTTCACGTGCTCAGCCTACTGTTCATGCTGCTGATTCACAACCGCACTGCCAAAATTGGCTCAAATTACATCATCATGTTCACTAATGATAGTACAGTGGTCAACTTCATCAGCAACAATGGTGAGTCGAGAGACGAGACAGGAAGGCTTGTCAAATGGTGCGAGAACACAACAACCCGAGTTTCGATGTTGTCAAGAGAAAAACAATGATTGTGGACTTCAGGTTGACCACTGTCCATTGCACATCGATGGTTCTGACATGGAGAAGGTTCCTTGATGTTCATTAACAAACGAGCTAACCTGGACCCACTACACCTCCTCACTGGTCAAGAAGGCACAGTGGTGTCTACACTTTCTGAGAGGATTGAGGCACGCAAGACTCCCCGTTCCCATTCTAACGATGTTCTACAGAGCACCATTTATAAATGTGCCAATAACACAATTATTGTCGGCAGAATTTCAGATGGTGACGAAGAGCCATAAAGAAGTAAGATAGATCAGCTGATTGAGTGGGTGTCACAACAACCACCTTGCTCTAAACATCTGTAAGACCAACGAATTGATTGTAGACCTCAGAAAGGAGGAGTCAAGGGAAAACGCATCAGTCTCCATCAAGGATTCAGCAATACAAACGATGAGCAGTTTTAGGCTCCTGGGTGTCAACGTCTCTGAAGATCTAGCAAGTTCAAGTTTATTGTCATCTAACTGTACATATATACCACCAAATGAAGCAACGCTCCTCTGGATAATGGCACACCTACAAAGCATGTAAATCAAAATATTACCATAAATCAGTTAATAAAATATAACTCAAATGCATGTAGTAGAGTTAAACAGTAAACGGTATAGTAAACAGTTCACTGTCCTAGTGATGAGATCTTGGTGGTGGCAGGGTAGTCACTCGTCTCATAGCCTGAGGGAAAAAGCTGTTACCTACCCAGGCTGGCAGTCCGAGTCCTGGTGTTTCTGTACCTCCTTCCTGATGGTAGTGGATTAAAGAAATTCTAGGACGGGTGGCAGGAATCTTCAACAATGTTCTTTGCCATTTGTCTGCAACGTTCCTGGTAAATGTCACAAATAGAGGGGAGAGAGACCCCAGTGACTCTCTTGGCTGTTTTTACTGAACTCTGTAGGGCCACAGCATCCATAACCACAAAAATTATTTAAGAAGCCCGACACCAATAAGGACAAATCAGTCCTCATTTTTAGGAACCCTGTCATAAGCATTTCTTCCACAGTGGCTGCTTTGTGAACTGTATGCAAAATGTGCTGCAATTACTCACCCAGCCTGCTTCTGCAGTTCCTCAAAAATCTGTGACGTCAGAAGGAAGGCAAGAGCAGTAAGCATATGGTACCACCACCACTTACCAGTTTTACTTTCAAGTTACTCCCCATCCTGACTTGGAAATACGGCACTCTATGCCAAAGTTCTCTTGACAATATTGGATCTACATTTCTGGATCTCTCTTTTGAGATGTTTATGGAAACATCTTCAATAGGAAGTCTATGTGGAACAAGAACATAGTTCGTCACCCGCGTCTCGATACAATTTGGGATAGACTATAAATGCTGCCTTCCACATCCGGAAGGTGACTAGAAGCAAAACAGACAAGAAATCAAAATGATCTGAAAAATAATTTGAAAAAAAATCTACAAGTATTAGCAACCTAACGTATGTAATGTTTTATTGGTTTAAATTTCACAAAGTAGACTGTGAAAAAACTGCAAATAAAACATTTAGCCTCAGTCATAAAATAATATTTAAGTGTGTACTCGTCTATAAGTAAGGATGCATTTGTATAATGTTTCTTTCATGGCCACAGGAGGTTCCAAAGCACTTCAAAGGATATGAAGCATAACAAAGTGCTGTAACTTAGCAACAAAAGCCAGGTCTCATGAAACGGCAATGAAATTAAAAGATGCTTAAATCATCTCTTTTTCAAACATTAATTGAGGGATAAAACGTTGACTTTGATGGAACATCTCTCCACGTTCTAAAGCAGCGCAGGGCAGTACTTCTGCAGTGCAGTGGGATTCTTTACACCCACCCAAGATATAACTGTTCATTTCAAGAAAGGAAGCTAAGCCATTGTAGCACCAATTCGTAGAGCTCAGAAGTAACAGTCTGAATTCTCCCTCAAGGCTCCGACTCCACAAACTCCCTGTCACCAAGTCAAGGCTGCACCAGTGTTAATTAAGGCGAGGTTAAGAAGAAGGTCCTTCGAGACCTCAGAATAAACTGTACGCCCTGAAGATTACCCATGCGTCAAATAGCTTCTGCATCAAATGGAATTCTGACATTATGACACACGGAGTGAATCTCGAAGTGTTTCTAGAGACATTCTGCAAACTAGCTCCAAAGAACTAGATAATTGGAATCAGACTCAGTTGGTAAGTTCTCCAAAGATTTTGTCATCAGGTCAGTTGCGCTGGCTCATTTCATGAATGCCAGAAGTAGAGTATTCCTTGGTTATCAGGATAATCTCTGGAGACAGGGCATTGGGCAAGAGAGGATTGTGATGCCTGTCTAACCCGAAAATGGTGATTTTAATGCTAACCAGCTGAAGGACTAACAGTATGTGTAAACCTAATTAATTGGCTTCTTATTTACCTTCCACAACTAAACCTGTGACTGCTTTGCTGCCTTGTTTCCTTCACAGAAGTTATAACTATGTGATTTATTGCCAATTACTTGGCAACTGATGATGAAAAATGACTGAAGGTGGTGATTACTGTTAATTACTGTGTAATTAGCCCGAGTGAAATTGACAAAGCCTGACTCTTAACCAGCGATCTGAGACCAATTCACTCTTTTGAGAGATCTTTACAATGAAAATGCTGTGGCTTTGAGAAATCCATTTAGTCTATCAAAAAGCATTACATAATTGACCGAAAAATTTCCAATACGCTGACGCAGCTATAGAGTGGTGAGGTATTATGAGGGGGTTAGGCAGACTGCAGCTCCAGGAGTGAATTACCAGCTTCCAGTTTCACCATGGAGTAGCTAGGAGCTGAGCTATTCCCAGGAGAGGAAGCAATTATATTCAATATCTGTTTTACACAAACACATTCTATTGAAAACATGCCTTGATTCTGTTTAACACTGTTGCCGTGGTTTCAGTTCTACTTGCACTGCAGAGTGGACTCTATAGCCCCAGTAGTATTAGAATGCCATGGCAAATGAGCAAGGTCAAACTTGTGCATGTGTGTGCCACTTGCACCTAAGTATTTATAACTCACATTTCCATTCTCAGCATGCCTGTTCTGCATTACCTCGTAAATATCAATGTAAGCCAAGATCATGACACTGTGCAGGCAAGCAATTTTTTTCCTCTTTCTTTGCTTCTTGGCTAACGACAGCAGCACTTATTGCCTATTCATTTCCACCCTTGAGAAGATGATGGAAAATCACTTCCTTGAACTGCTGTAGTCCTTCTGCTGATGGTCACCCACAGGGTGGGGTGCTTTGGGTTTGAGATCTTGGGATCAAGATGACATATAACTTGGTGGGAAGCTTCAGGTAGTGTTGTTTCCACCAAAAACACAGAAACAAACATAGAAACATAGAAAATAGGTGCAGAGGTAAGCCATTCGGCCCTTCCAGCCTGCACCACCATTTTGTATGATCATGGCTGATCATCCAACTCAGAACCCTGTACCAGCCTTCCCTCCATACTCCCTGATCCGTTTAGCCACAAGGGCCATATCTAACTCCCTCTTAAATATAGCCAATGAATTGGCCTCAACTGTTTCCTGTGGCAGAGAATTCCACAGATTCGCCACTCTCTATGTGAAGAAGTTTTTCCTCATCTCGGTCCTAAAAGGCTTCCCCTCTATCCTTAAACTGTAACCCCTCATTCTGGACTACCCCAACATCAGGAACAATCTTCCTGCATCTAGCCTGTCCAATCCCTTTAGAATTTCATACGTTTCAATAAGATTCCCCCTCAATCTTCCAAATTCCAGCGAGTGTAAGCCTAGTCGATCCGGTCTTTCTTCATATGAAAGTCCTGGCATCACAGGAATCAATCTGGTGAACCTTCTTTGTACTCCCTCTCTGGCAAGAATGTCTTTCCTCAGATTAGGGGACCAAAACTGCACACAATACTCCAGGTGTGGTCTCACCAAGGCCTTGTACAACTGCAGTAGAACCTCCCTGCTCCTGTACTCAAATCCTCTTCCTATGAATGCCAGCATACTATTTGCCTTTTTCACCGCCTGCTGTACCTGCATGCCCACTTTCAATGACTGGTGTACAAGGACACCCAGGTCTTATTGCACCTCCCCTTTTCCTAATTGCCCACCATTCAGATAATAATCTGTTTTCCTGTTTTTGCCACCAAAGTGGATAACCTCAATTTATCCACATTAAATTGCATCTGCCATGAATTTTCCCACTCACCCAACCAATCCAAGTCACCCTGCATCCTCTTAGCATCCTCCTCACAGCTAACACTGCCGCCTAGCTTCGTGTCATCCGCAAACTTGGAGATGCTGCATTTAATTCCCTCATCTAAGTCATTAATATCTATATTGTAAACAACTGGGGTCCCAGCACTGAGCCTTGTGGTACCCCACTAGTCACTGCCTGCCATTCTGAAAAAGTCCCGTTTATTCCCACTCTTTGCTTCCTATCTGCCAACCAATTCTCTATCCACATCAATACCTTACCCCCAATACCGTGTGCTTTAAGTTTGCACACTAATCTCCTGTGTGGGACCTTGTCAAAAGCCTTTTGAAAATCCAAATATACCACATCCACTGGTTCTCCCCTTTCCACTCTACTAGTTACATCCTCAAAAAATTCGATGAGATTCGTCAGACATGATTTTCCTTTCACAAGTCCATGCTGACTTTGTCTGATGATTTCACTGCTTTCCAAATGTGCTGTTATCACATCTTTGATAACTGACTCCAGCACTTTCCCCACCACCGATGTCAGGCTAACCGGTCTATAATTCCCCGGTTTCTCTCTCATTCCTTTTTTAAAAAGTGGGGTTACATTAGCCACCCTCCAATCCTCAGGAACTAATCCAGAATCTAAAGAGATTTGAAAAATTATCACTAATGCATCCACTATTTCTTGGGCTATTTCCTTAAGCACTCTGGGATGCAGACCATCTGGCCCTGGGGATTTATCTGCCTTTAATCCCTTCAATTTACCTAATACCACTTCCCTACTAACCTGTATTTCCCTCAGTTCCTCCATCTCACTAGACCCTTGGTCCCCTACTATTTCTGGAAGATTATTTATGTCCTCCTTAGTGAAGACAGAACCAAAGTAGTTATTCAATTGGTCTACCATGTCCTTGTTGCCCATGATCAATTCACCTGTTTCTGACTGTAAGGGACCTACGTTTGTCTTAACCAATCTTTTTCTTTTCACCTATCTATAAAAGCTTTTACAGTCAGTTTTTATGTTCCCTGCCAGTTTTCTCTCATAATCTTTTTTCCCTTTCCTAATTAAGCCCTTTGTCCTCCTCTGCTGGACTCTGAATTTCTCCCAGTCCTCAGGTGTGCCGCTTTTTCTGACTAATTTGTATGTTTCTTCTTTGGAATTGATACTATCCCTAATTTCCCTTGTCAGCCATGAGTACACTACCTTCCCTGGTTTATTCTTTTGCCAAACTGGGATGAACAATTGTTGTAGTTCATCCATGCGATCTTTAAATGCTTACCACCGTCAACCCTTTAAGTATCATTTGCCAGTCTATCTTAGCTAATTCATGTCTCATACCTTCAAAGTTACCCTTCTTGAAGTTCAGAACCTTTGTTTCTGAATTAACTATGTCACTCTCCATGTTAATGAAGAATTCCACCATATTATGGTCACTCTTACCCAAGGGGCCTCGCACGACAAGATTGCTAACTAACCCTTCCTCATTGCTCAATATGCAGTCTAGAATGGCCTGCTCTCTAGTTGGTTCCTGGACACCTTGGTTCAGTAAACCATCCCGCATACATTCCAAGAAATCCTCTTCCTCAGCACCCTTACCAATTTGGTTCACCCAATCTATATGTAGATTGAAGTCACCCATTATAACTGCTGTTCTGTTATTGCATGTATTTCTAATTTCCTGTTTAATGCCATCCTCAATCTCACTACTACTGTTAGGTGGCCTGTACACAACTTCCACCAGCATTTTCTGGCCCTTAGTGTTATGCAGCTCTACCCATATCGATTCCACATCTTCCCGGCTTATGTCCTTCCTTTCTATTGCTTTAATCTCCTCTCTAACTAGCAATGCTACCCAACCTCCTTTTCTTTCATGTCTATCCCTCCTGAATATTGAATATCCCTGAATGTTGAGCTCCCATCCTTGGTCACCCTGGAGCCATGTCTCTGTGATCCCAACTATATCATATTCATTAATAACTATCTGCACATTCAATTCATCCACCTTGTTACGAATGCTCCTTGTATTGACGCACAAAGCCTTCAGGGTTGTTTTTACAACTCTCTTAACCCTTATACAATTATGCTGAAAAGTGACCCTTTTTGATTTTTGCCCCGGGTTTGTCTGCCTGCCACTTTTACTTTTCACCTTACTACTTTTTGCTTCTACCCTCATTTTACACCCCTCTGTCTCTCTGCACTTGTTCCCATCCCCCTGCCACATTAGTTTAAATCCTCCTAAACAACAGTAGCAAACGCTCCCCCTAGGACATTGTTGCCAGTCCAGCCCAGGTGCAGACCGTTCTGCTTGTACTGGTCCCACCTCCTCCAGAACTGGTTCCAATGCCCCAGAAATTTGAATCCCTCTCCCTTGCACCATTTTTCAAGCCACGTATTCATCTGATATATCCTCCTATTTCTACTCTGACTAGCACGTGGCACTGGTAGTAATCCAGAGATTATTACCTTTGTGGTCCTACTTCCTAACTTCCTAAATTCACCTTGTAGGACCTCATCCCGTTTTTTATCTATATCATTGGTACCTATATGCACCACGACCACTGGCTGTTCACCCTCCCACTCCAGAACGTCCTGCAGCCGCTCAAACATTCCCCACATTTTGCTCCATGTGTTTAAAATATTTTATTTCTTCACATTCTCTTCTTTCCCATCTCTCCTGCCTACCTTTGTATCATCAGCAAATCTGGCACAATCTCGCAAAAAGCAGTTGGTGGTGAAGCTTTGTTTTCATAAGTTGGATACTCACTGTTTGTCTTCATTCCATCTTTATTTTCCATTCTTTTTAATTTGCTGTTGCCGTGGTGTAACTAACATTGTTACATGTGATAAAATTGTGAACAATAGTGAATAATACCTAAAATAGATCCGAGCTTTGCCACATTAGACCATTTACTTTTACAGTTCTGTTAGCTTTGGCCTTGATAAATTGTAAAGTATAGCCATCCAGGTTTAATCTGAGATAGACAAGAGGGTAGACAACTGGTTGGACAAATATGCATTGATTTTGTTTGTACTTCACATTATGATGCTATTATCTTGTTTGTGGACTGTTGACATCGTGGTTGCAGTTGTAGTCTGTTGGGAGGTGATATGTGAACTAGGTGAGTTGTACCTATAATAGGAGCCTCTTTATTTGTGGACTGTTGACATCGTGGTTGCAGTTGTAGTCTGTTGGGAGGTGATATGTGAACTAGGTGAGTTGTACCTATAATAGGAGCCTCTTTATTACCTGAAAAAGGATCTAGTGCTTTCCCGGCCTATATGATGAATAAACTCTTCATCCCTGAAGAAGATGGCAGTGTTTGTCATTGAAACATTGGTTATAATTGATACCTGTATCTGGCTTGAAACCCAAGAAGTTTATTCTTTATTACCTCTTTAGTGCAGACTAACATTAACTTCCTTGTGTGCATTGTGACATCATTATGGCACAAGTTACCTGCAAACTTGACTTTTCCAAGTATTCCTAGGTTAACATCCATCTTAAAATCTGATTTTATTGTGATTTCCTCCCTCCACTTTAATGATTTTTTCTCATCCTTGAGTCACTGAAGCCATAGGCCTTGAAGCATAAAAGGTTTAAAGGAAAATTGGTAGATGTGTTCCAGAGGAAAATAAATAAAAATGCAAAGGAAAAAAAAACTAGTTGGCAAGCAGAAGGGTGATGGTGAAATTCTTCTTAAATAAAAATATATAATGGATGAATGCTTTGGAATTATGATATTGAATAAAGTTGCACATTTACCTATATATGCATTTTGATTACATCTGGATACATGCAACTGGCAAAGGATTTGACTTATTTATTACAGATGTATCACTTTTTTCCCCTTCACTGTTGATGCTAAACCTTGCAATGGGTGGAATTTCTTTAAATCAAGTTAATAAAAGGTGATGAAATATTGCACAGTTTTGCTCGAACAAATTAAATGCTGAAGTATGGCAGGAACATAATCTTGCCATGTTTATGGTACTAGAGTTGGTAAATACAAGTCATTTTGATGAGTCACTGTTACAGTATAAAATGAACCAAGTCATTTTATAAAGTTAGTGTTCTACTGAGCCATATAATTTACCACTAAAGGAAAGAGCAATTTTTGCAGAAACACAGATATTGGTTTCAGTTCCACAGCCAGACTGTTAAGTTGACGGAAATAAAGCTGTTGGCAGAGTAATAATAGTGTCTCAGTTTAGAGGCTGATTTCAAAAGGTGGTATCTTTTTGGTTTCGTTGACCTATTTTCCTTCAGTTCATCAGATTCATGATGTAGTTGAATCAGAACTCTGCAACACTTTGAATATTCCTGAAGTTCGTGGAACATACAGTATAAAACTAGAATTTCCATTTACATTTCGGCATCTTTCTAAGGAGTAACCACTGAATGCTGAGACAAATGGTAAAGTGGATTACCTACCTGCTTGAAGATTTTCTTACTGACATTTTAACTGGTTGCCAAAAAATTTGATTAACTGTCTTTCTTGACAAGTTCTTTGCTCCCCCTCATTGATGAAGTCTTTGCCTGGGAACTGTCATGGCATGAGTTCAGGAGGTCAATAATGTGAAGAGGGGAGTGTGGGATGGACTGTTTCAAAATACTTCTATTCTGAGAAAGGTAGCACATAGAAATAACCTCAAAAAAGAATCAAATTAGGGAAGGATTAATATAATGCAAACATTCTAAACACAATTGCTAGAAGCCGGATATAACAAAAGTATATCATAAAATTAAATGTATTTTTTAATGTTATTCACTGGATCAGGATTTTTCAGTATCTCACACTAATGCTGGCCAATTGCTTCCCATCTTGCTGTTCCTTAAAGACAGAAAGCTCAGATCAGATTTCCCTCAATGTGTCAGCAGGAATTTTTTCTCTTGTAAATTATTATTCCGTTTATGCTCTAGGTGGTAGAATAACTGTCAGTTGTGATTAAACAAGTAGATAATAAGGAGATCATTGGGTAAAGTGCACAGTTCCAATTAAGATATGTTGTTTGGCCTCATTTTTGAGAAAGAGAGTAAAATGCAGAGTAAAAGAACCAACAAATCAAGAACTACTTTATTAATTAGATAAAATATACAGAAATACAAACAAAATTGATTAGAAACTACCTGTTATTCCTTTATGTTCCATTTCTTGTATTCTAGGGAGGTTTACAGACAGTGGTTCCCAACCTGGGCTCCATGGACTTCTTGCTTAATGGCATAAAAAAGTTTGAGAAACCCTGTTTACAGACTCACTTGATGAAAAGTTTTCCAAGTGGGTAATTGAAATCAAACACTGTGGGTTTTATAATATTAACAGTGTTGGATTTTATATTTATTCATACAATGTCAGAAATCTGAAAATCAGGAGGGTAACAAAATGAATAATGATAGACATAATTTTTACATTTAACTGGAGAATCTGAATCAGATCAACATGTGTTGTGAAATTTGTTGTATTGAGGTGACAATACAGTGTAAGACATAAAAATTAGTGTAAGTTACAACAATTAATATATAGTGCTAAAAAGAATAATGAATTAGAGATTATGGACTATTTAGAACTCCGATGCAGAGGGAAGAAGCTGTTCCTAAAATGGTGAGTGTGGATCTTCATGCTCCTCTATCACCTCCCTAATGGTAAAAATGTAAAGAAGGCACGTCCTGGATGCTGAGGGTCCTTAATAATGGTTGCCACATCCTTGAGGCTTCTATTCCTGAATATCGCCTCAATGATGGGGAGGTTTGTGCCCTTGATGGAGGTGTCTACAACTTGTTTCAGTTCTGTGTATTAGAGCCTCTGAAGTAGGCTATGATGCAACCAGTCCAAATCCTGTACAGATGTACAATGGAGAAGTTATACCAGGCTGAAATATCTACCTTACCTGGTAAATCCTTATCCGAACATTAATTATATTGGGAATACAGTGGACTCTTAATAATATGAATGTCAGGGGACAATTTTAATACTCTATAAGCTCTTCCTGTTAGGAGTAAAACTAACATTTACCTAATTTTTCTTCTTGGAAGGAGAGGAACATGATTATGTCTACGGAATATCTGAAAACACAATAAAATGAGGCATTATATATATAGAATGCACTGTTATATATTAGGTATCAAATCTGGCACTTTTGTACAACATTGGACGTTGAATACAAAGAATCACCCATCCCAGCACATCCTTTTTAATCAGTTTACAAACTTTGACAATTTGCCATCGTTCTCCAAAATCTGCATTTAATTGACTAGTTGCACTCCCTGGGCTCCATTCTTATGATAGCCAATGAGAATCTCCTGCAGTGCATACTCATGCTGCTTCCTTTGTAACCTCTTTCCACTCCCTTACCTCAGCTGCAACTTCATCGATATCCCTCAAGTTGACCATAATAATCCCACATGTCCAACATGTTATTCTCCATAGGTCTGACTTCACCATAAATTAAGCTGTCTCAATTTATACTAATTTCCATCCACTCAGTGCGTTGATTCCTGGTTAAATTGTGTCTCCATTTTAAAATTCTCAAATCTTTCCATTGCGTCTCTCATTTTAGTAATCTCATCCAACTCTATAACCTCTCACTCAATATCATCAAGACCAAGCAGCTGATTATTGACTTCAGAAGGAGGAAGCCGAAGATTTATTAGCCAGTCCTCATCAGAGAAGCAAAGGTGGAGAGGGTCAGTAACATTAAATTCCTCAGATATATTCTGGGACCATCACGTAAGTGCAATTACGAGGAAAGCATGGCAGTGCCTCTGCTTCCTTAGAAGCTTACGAAGATTCGGCATGACATCTCATACTTTGACAAACTTCTATAGATATGTAGTGGAGAGTATATCTATTTGTTGCCTCACAGCCTGGTATGGAAACACCAATGCCCTTGAACAGAAACTCTTACAAAAAGTAATGGATGTAGTCCAGTCCATCATGGGTTAAGCCCTCCCCACCATTGAGTATATCTAGATGGAGCACTGTTGCAGGAAAGCAGCATCCATCATCAAGGACCTTGGTGCCAAGACCATGCTGTCATCTCGCTGCTGCCATCAGGAAGAAGGTACTAGAGCCTCAGGACTCACACTACCATGTTCAGGAACAGTTATTTCCCCTCAACCATCAGGCTCTTGAACCAGTGGGGAAAGCTTCATTCAACTTCAGTCATCCCATCACCGAACTGTTTCCACAACCTATGGACTCACTTTTAGTGACTCTTCATCTCATGTTCTCAATATTTATTCCTTTTTATTATTATGATTGTTTTTTCTCTTTGGTATTTACACATTTTGTTAATCCTTCGCACATTGGTTATTTACCCTGTTGGGTGTGGTCTTTCATTGATTCTGTTATGGTTTTTGGGCTTACTGAGTCGCCTACAAGAAAACGAAGCATAGGGTTGTATATAGTGACATAAATGGACTTTTTTTAATAAACTTACTTTGAATTTTGAACTTAATGAACTCTGAACTCCTCAGATACTGTATATGTAGTCCTTCCATTTTAGTGTGATGAACATCACGGGTCCTAATGAAGAATCTCGGCTGAAATCATCACACATTTATTTCCTTCCGTAGATGTTGCCTGTTGTGCTAAGTTCCTCCAGCACTTTGTATGCGTTGCTCTGCATTTCCAGTATCTGCAGTATCTCTTGTGTTTACTATCTCAACTCTCTGTTTTTCTTCATTTTAAGGCACTCTTTAAAGCCTACCTCACTGGCAATTTTTTACTAGATTATAACTGTTCTATAAATGCAGATCATTGCACTTAAAGGAGGAGATTGCTTATTCTAGTCCCACTCAGAATTTAGGAACATAATTTTAGTAGATGCAAATCCAGCATTCCATCTGATCAATGAAATATTAACCTAAGTTTCCACCAGTCCCCATTTGGAATTAATAAACCCAATAATACAACACAAAGAATTTTGTTTTGTTTTGTATACAGAATAAATGCAGACCTCACCAAGAGCACCAACAGAAGTACCACTAGAATTTCTTTGAACTGCCTGTCATTGATTACCTGTTTGATTTGTGGACCAAGAAAAATGGCTTCCTTAGTCTTGGCATCAGTTGTTCTGACTAGAATTTTGAATTGAAATAACAAATATTGGCAATTTTTTAAAAAATGGTGCATGATAGGGAAATTTCATGATGATTTTCATGATCTGCAGCCCAAAATCCATAAGGTACACCCAAAAGTATTCAGCAAGCAAAATATTTGTTGTCCAATGTAATCATTGCACCGTATTGTGTGAGGATTGATTTCTGTGTTGACCCAGAGTCCAGTAATGATTATATTTCTAAGTAATTCATTTGCTGTGAAGTGTTAAAATGCACGTTATAATTCAAGTTCCTTACTATCAGTTTATATGAAATGGACATGTTTAAAGTTTTCTCTAATATGCAGTCCAATGAAATCATGTGATGAAATTACTGGCTAGTAATTATTTAAAGTATTCATCATTCTCTTGTGTTCAATATTATGAATAAATCTTTCTGTAATCCATAGCTACAGGTAACAATGAAATATTGTGAAGTCTAGCCAAGTCAAAATATAAATCCTTAGATGTAGACTATTCAGATAATGAAATTGTTTATGTCTCATCAAGAATCATTAAATTTATCTTCATGCGCTACTGAAAATCTTTTCAATCTAAAGCAGGTTTCAAATCACATCACACCATTTTTAAAAAAATAGGTGATGAAAAGAGCCTTATCTTTAAATGAGTTTAAAACATTAATCCTACTTGAGGATTAGCTCTTCTGGTTTAGTCTCATTTTAATTCTTTGAATGGATTATCGAGAAATATCCATTAAGTTTCCGTACAAAGGTAGCAGGTAAACCAACATAGACACTCTAGATTTCTACCGATATATAATGAATGCCTGGAGATTGGTATAGTGCGGCATTTAATAACACATAGAATAGTTGAGACTAACAGCTTTCATCACTTAAGGGAAAGTTAACCAAGTGTGTGAAAGAGAGAGGAATAGAAAGAATGTTGATAAAAGAATAATGGGAGAGGCTCACATGGAGTGAAATCACCAACATGAGGCTGTTGGGTCAGTTCACATATTTCTGTGCTTGAACTGTGTGTAGTTTGATGCAATTTATTGCAATTGATGTAGGAAACATATTAATGACAGGAGAAATATCAAGCTATAACCTAGATATCTCAATCCATTCACAAATATATTATTTATAAATTGTCAAACTTGTTTGTAGTGTAAAGCAGTTCAACCACTGTCATAGTCTTGTTGCTGGAGGCTCATGGGGAATCCAAGGGTAGTTTTCAATGAGATTTGTTTCTTCTGGTTCACGCTCAGCTCCGGTAAATACAACTAACTTTAAAATGCTCCCCATCTGCTCCTCCAACCTACCATTGTAAACATTTTGATTACCCTTATCAGATCTCATTTCGGAATAGTTTAGTCAGATTATGCCTCATTGAACCATTGCTGCACTTTATTAATTTGTTGTTTTTGTTCATTTTCCCTCAGCTTTTCCAGCCACCTTCAACGTCCTAAGATATATCAAAGTCTCATGAATAAACAGTTAACCATCGCATACTTTAAGTGATTGCAACAGTGAGCATGATTGTGGAAGCTCCACACTCCTCTTAATGGGCTATTTGCTAATGGGTAGTTTTAGATGTTGATCAATTTCATGTTAAGTTCGTCAGTCTTGGTAGACCAGTCTTAGAACAGTACAGACACATCATCCATCTCTCACCCATCTAGTCCATGCTGAACTATTGATATGTCTAGTCCCATTGACCTGCACCTGGACCATAGCCTTTCATACCCCTCCCATCCATTTACCTAAGTTACTCTTAAATGTTGAAGTTGATCCTGCATCCGCCACTCCCGCTGTCAGCTCGTTCCACACTCTCACTCTTACTGAGTAAATAAAGTCCCTCTCATGTTCCCCTTAAACCCCTAACTCATGACCTCTATTTCTCGTCTCACTCAACCTCAGTCGAAAGATCTTGTTTCCATTTATCCTGCGTACACCCATCATAATTTTGTATACCTCTGTCAAACCTCCCCTCATTCTCCTACATTTTATGGAATAAACTCCTAACCTATTTAACCTTTCCCTATAACTCAGGTCCTCAAGTCCTGTCAACATCCTTACAAATTTCCTCAGCACTTTTTCAATCTTATTGATTCCTTTCTTCTATGTAGGTGACCAAAACTGCACATAATACTCCAAATTAGGTCTCGCCAATGTCTTATACAACTTCAATATAATATCCTAACTCCTGTATTCAGTATTTTGATTTATGAAGGCCAATGTGCCAAAAGCTTTCTTTACGACCCTGTCTACCTGTGAAACCACTTCCTGTATTCCCAGCTCCCTCTGATCTACTGTACTTCTCAGTGCCCTGACACTCATGTGTAAGTGTTATTCTGAATTGTCCTCCCAAAGTGCAATACGTCATATTTGTCTGCATTAAATTCCACCCACAATTTTTCAGCCCATTTTCCAGCTGGTGCAGATCCTATAGCTAGCTTTGATAGTCTTCCTTGCTGTCCACGGCACCCCCAACTTCGGTGTCATCTGCAAATTTGCAGATCTAGTTTACCACATTAGTTTTCAGACTA
Source organism: Mobula hypostoma (assembly GCF_963921235.1). Taxonomy (NCBI): domain Eukaryota; kingdom Metazoa; phylum Chordata; class Chondrichthyes; order Myliobatiformes; family Myliobatidae; genus Mobula; species Mobula hypostoma. The sequence goes on along the minus strand of NC_086118.1, from coordinate 18,810,222 downwards.
GTTAGCTCTTTTCAAATTTAAAAAAGCTAGTGCATTAGAATATTGCATCTAAGTTAATAAACAGCTCATATTTTAAAAGACTATCATGTAAAAATGCAAGATGCCTGAGTAGAAATACAATACATAGAGTCAGGCTATTTGTTCAACAATTATTTGTTTTATTCATTTATGAAAGTATTTAATTCATGACGGTATCTTTGGCAGGACTAGTTTATAATTTGCATCTCCTTGATTGCCATTGAGAAAGTGATAGTGAATTTGGATCACCACAGACATTCTGATGAAGTTATCCCTTTAGCATTGTCAAACAGGGAGTTGCCCACTCACCTTTTTTTGCATGAGAACCCTTGGACCTTCTGGAGTCAATGGTTTTGGCAAGCACTGCCAACAAAATCTCAATAAGCCGTGCATCATCTTAATGATATGCATACTAGCCACTGTATGTTCATGGTGAAGAAAGGGAATGTTTAAGGAGTGCCAAACTAGAGCGTTGCTTTGTCTGTGATGGCCTTGAACTGCCTGAGCATTTTTGACCAATAGACAAGAACATAGAACTGCACGGCACAGGACACGCCCTTCTGCCCAAAATATTATGCCAGACTATTTAAATTGCTATTCAAATGACAAACTAAACTACCACTTCTGCCAATACAATGTCCATCTCCTTCCATTTCCTGCACATTCATGTGCCTATCTAAGGTACTTCTATTGTAATTGTGTCTACCACCACCCCAGTCAGTGCATTCCAGGCACCCACCACGCTCTGTGTAAAGGAAAACTTGTCCCGCACATCCCATTTGAATTTACCCCCGTCACATTAAATGTATGCTCTCTGGTATTAGACATTTCAACTTGGGGGAAATATCCTGGCTGTCTACTCTGTTTATGCCCCTCTTACCTAATAATATAAACCTCTATCATATCTGCCTTCAGCCTCCACTGCTCCAGAAATAAAACAATGTAAGTTTGTCCAAATTCCACTTATTGCACATGCCGTCTAATCTGGGTAGCATTCTGATGAACATCATCTGCACCCTCTGCAAATCTTTGACATCATTCCTATAAGGTGGTGACCAGAATTGAATACATCTATGCAAGTGGAGATAATTCCACTGAATTCTTGATTTATGCTTTGCTGTTGGTGAAAAAGCATTGGGGAGATGGGTGATTAGTAATTAGTAACAGATTATGTTCTATCTAGCTGCTTTTGATTCTGCTACATATTTATGTGGATCAAACCATAATTGAAACTTGTCAGCCGAAAGCTGTATAGTGCCTTGCTGAATGTAGGCACAATCTCTGAGATTATTAGAGTTAAGAGTCATCCCCAGTCCTGATATCATAACACAGGATAGTAATGAATCCAGGAGTGCTTGGGCCTGGAAGTTTAGTACCATCATGAGAGTGAATCAATTGGCCTCCAACAACCAGAAGCAATGAGAAGTTTAATTTTGATTTGGCCTGACTTCTATCTTACTAGGGCAATGTTTCATTGATACCAAGGGTACACGCTCTCAATATTTACTTGGAATTCTTTCTTTTTTCCAGTTTTGTTTTGGGATCATGGCTGGCGTAAGATCTGAATTTGAGTTCTCCTAGTAAAGAACAAACCGCACAGTGGTCAGTGGGTACTTGTTGATTAGCTGTCACTTGATATCACATTTGGCATCCCTTTTCATTACATTACCAATATCTGCGAACAAACTAATAGGCCAGTTTGTTTTTACCCAACTGTGTTGGGCTTGGTATATATCAGCAATTCTCATTTTTGTTCGGTAGTTCTCAACGTTGCAGTTTTAATGGAACAGCTTGGTCAGAGGCATGGACAATGCTAGGCACATCCCTACCACCAAAGAAGGGGTGCTGTTGAGGCTATATCTTTTGTATCCAATGATCCTGTCATTTCAAGATATCAGAGAGATATCTGTAAAGACTTTAGGAGTGGACAAAGATAAAAAGCATTAATTCTACACTTAGGGCTGAAAATGTCCTTTCTGTTATAGTCAAATGTTTATCCTAGCCCACGAAGTACTTTCATTTAATTTTCTGTCTGCTCCCCACCATTCATGATTGATTGTGGCAGTATACTAAACCTTCATCTGATTTATTAGTTGTTTAGCTCAATCTGGACCTGAGTTGCACCACCTCACTTTGAGATTTACTAGCTTCTCTTCGCTGAGCCATGTGGTTGTAAGTTGTGATGCATTGAAATTCTGCTTCTCCTAGACCACAACACTTCATGGGTGCCTAGAATCGTAGTCATAGAGCAATACAGCACAGATGCGGGACCTTTGGCCAATATATCCGTGCCGACCAAGGTGCCTACCCAGCTAGTTCCAGTTCCTGGTGTTTGGTTCACATCACACTAAGCCCTGCTCCTCCATGTGCCTACCCAAGTGCTTCATAAATGTTTCCACCACTTCCTCTGCTAGCTCATTCCATATGCTCAGCAGCCTCAGTGTGAAAAAGTTGCCCTTCTAAAGCTTTCCACTCTCACCAAAAATCTATGGCCCCTATGAAAAGTATGTTACCATCCACCTTATCTATACCTCTCATCCTCTCATAATTTCAGGTCGTCCCTCATTCCCCTACGTTCCAAAACTTGGCCTGGTCAACCTCTCTCTTTAACTCAGGCCCTCAAGTCCTAGAAGCATCCTCATGAATCTCTTTTTTCATTCTTTCCAGTTTAACCATATCTTTCATATACCAGTGTGACCAAAACAATACACAGTACTCTGAGTATGGTCTCATCAATGGCTTAAACGACTGCAACATAATGTCCAGCTTCAATAACCAATGTCCTTCTGAACTGCTATGTCTATTTGTATTCTATCACATATAGCATGACATAGCAGAAGAGAGGTTGCTGCCAGTATGGAAACTGCTCAAGAACTGTGCAGTGCTATTCCTACCAGCATCATTCTTTATGAAAATAAAATCCACAGCAAGTTCACCCCAATCATGCTGTGTGACAGTAAATCTTCAGATAACTTAATGTAATTCACTGCAGTCTACACAGGTTACAATAAAAATCTGTGGGACAAGGTAGTACCCCGGCTGTAGTATTAAAGATATTTACTTTAGCTAAACTGTTCCTTTACAAGAAAAATGCAGATATTATACCCAACAATGTTAGATATGTAAGATTATGATGGGTATAGATAGAGTGAATGTAAGCAGGCTTTTTCCACTGAGGCTAGGGGAGAAAAAAAAAACAGAGGACATGGGTTAAGGGAAAGGGGGAAAAGTTTAAAGGGAACATTAGAACATAGAGCATAGAATAGTACAGCACAGTACAGGCCCTTCAGCCCACATTGTTGTGCTGACCCTCAAACCCTGCCTCCCATATAACCCCCCACCTTAAATTCCTCCATATACCTGTCTAGTAGTCTCTTAAATTTCACTAGTGTATCTGCCTCCACCACTGACTCAGGCAGTGTATTCCATGCACCAGCCACTCTCTGAGTAAAAAACCTTACTCTAATATCCCCCTTGAACTTCCCACCCCTTACCTTAAAGCCATGTCCTCTTGTATTGAGCAGTGGTACCCTGGGGAAGAGGCGCTGGCTGTCCACTCTATCTATTCCTCTTAATATCTTGTACACCTCTATCATGTCTCCTCTCATCCTCCTTCTCTCCAAAGAGTAAAGCCCTAGCTCCCTTAATCTCTGATCATAATCCATGCTCTCTAAACCAGGCAGCATCCTGGTAAATCTCCTCTATACCCTTTCCAATGCTTCCACATCCTTCCTATAGTGAGGCGACCAGAACTGGATGCAGTATTCCAAGTGTGGCCTAACCAGAGTTTTATAGAGCTGCATCATTACCTTGTGACTCTTAAACTCTATCCCTCGATTTATGAAAGCTTTCTTAACTACCCTATCTACCTGTGAGGCAACTTTCAGGGATCTGTGGACATGTACTCCCAGATCCCTCTGCTCCTCCACACTACCGAGTATCCTGCCATCTACTTTGTACTCTGCCTTGGAGTTTGTCCTTCCAAAGTGTACTACCTCACACTTCTCCGGGATTAGGGTGGGCTTCTTCACACAGAGAGTGGTGGGAGTGTGGAATGAGCTACCAGATGAAGTAGTAAATGCGGGCTCACTTTTAACATTTAAGAATAAGTTGGACAGGTACATGGATGAGAGGTGTATGGAGGGATATGGTCCAGGTGCAGGTCAGTGGGACTAGGCAGAAAATTGGTTCGGTACAGCCAAGAAGGGCCAAAAGGCCTGTGCTGTAATGTAATGTTCTATGGTTCTATGGTTCTAATGTTGAAAACGCCTCGAGACAAATCCTATCTAGACAATGCTGACCACTTGTTCTACTCTTAATCATTAATATAGTGATGGAGATTGTCAACATCTGTCCAATAAGCTGCCCACCGAATCTCGCTTGGTACTATACCTCATCACGGTCTTGGTCCAAAGAGCTTTATTCTAGAAGTGAGGTGAGAGTGAGCAGAATTTAAGACAACTGCTGTCCAGGTCTTTCAACTAGTCCTGGTAAAACTGAAGTCAAGAGGCATCAATGGAAATACTCTCTAGTGGCTGGAGTCACTCCTCGTGGAAAGGAAGCTGGTTGTGATTGTTGGATCCTCAATCATCCTAGCCCTAAGGCAGCACTGAAGAAGATCATCTGGGGAGTGCCCAGGTGACATTATGTTTAGTCGCATTATCAAAGACCTTTCCTCCAACGTAATATCAGAAGTGGGGATATTTATTAGTGATTTTTTATAAAGAAGAAAAGGCATGGATTCCTCAATATTTCCATTCCACAGGAACTTGGCACAGTTTGTTAGTTTACAAAATTAAGTAACACACACCATTATTTAAATGTTAGCAGGCTATTTGAGTAGTATGTTAACACATTTGAACTGTAGTTGAACCCAGTGGAGTAGACAGTAGTGTTGTTCTTGCATAGTTCCAGCCACCTGCGTTTAACTCTGAGCCAGGGTGCTGTCTAAATGAAATTGTATGTCCTTCCATTGACTGGATTTCTTCTGGATGTTCTGTTTCTCAGCTGTGGCCCAAAAATGTGCTATTACTTAGTTAACTCCTGTAAAATGCTCCTGGTGTAATTTGGTAGCTGGAAAAACAGGAGGAATTAGAGTCAATGTGTCATCTGTGTCATCCAGCACAGAAACAGGCCATTCAACTCATAATGTGTGTGCTAACCATCAAAAACTCATTTACACTAGTCTCATTTATTAACATTTGGTCCATGGGCCTCTGTCTGTTGGCAATTTGAGTACACGTCTCGGTACTTCCTAAATGTGGTGAGAGACTTCACTTCCACAACTCACTCCTGTGGTGCTTTCCAGATTCCAAACAGCCCTGGGTCAAGAAAGTAACTTTCTTTCTCATTCTAAAACTAAGCTCTATTTTTTGACAGCTCTATTTTTTGACTTCTCTATTATGGTGGAAGTTTTCCTAATATCAATACTCCAATATGTCTGCGTGAGGAGTGGCGCACCACACAGTCTCTCGTTCCGCGCCTTGTAAGGCATGAAAAGGCCTGACGCTGGCCTCTCAGGCCTGAGTCAACGGATCATCATCATCATCATCATCATCATCATCATCAATATTCCAAATCATTTTGTATATCTCAGTTAGGATAACCTTGCTTCAAGAAAATTGAACCTAGCCAATCCAGACTCTTGTCCTAATACAAAACTCTGGTGAATCTTCTCCGTATCTTCTCTAGCACAACCATGTCCATCCATTGGTGGTATAACTGCGCATAGTATTATGTGCAAAACTGTACATAATGTTCTAGCTATGGAATAATGTTCCATAAAATTGTACCATAACCTATCTGATCGTATGTGGTTGACTGACAAGGGCTACTATCCAACACGTCTTCTTTGCTAACCAATGTACTTGTGCTGCAACCTTTAGAGGTCCTTAGATATGTGCAACAAGTTTCTTCTGTTTCACAAAGCCCTATTATTCATTTTGCATGCCCTTTCCTTATTAGTCCTCCCAAAGTGAATCACTTCACACTCATTAGGATTAAATTCCATCTGCTCTTGTTCTGGCCACTGTACAAACTGATCAATATCTTCCTGTAATCTAAGATTGTCCCGCTTAGACATTAGGAATATCTGCTTCAATATCAGGTGAGGAGTTGAAGGTTATATGGATGAGACAATGTTACAGGGACATAGATTGGGAATGGGATTGATGGGAATAATTTTTGAGCTGGCATTGATGTGATGGGCCTAATCAGCTCCTTTTATTTCTTATGGAAATGCTAAATCTCCCAGCAGATAGGACTAAATCTTAATATAGAGTGTAGTTGTTATCTGATTTCCGTTTCATAACCCAGGAGACTGAAGCCAATTCCAGTGCCTTACCTTCTCCCTTAAAGTAATTGTTGAAGTGGAGTAGACAATACAGAGAAAGAAAATGTCAGTAATGCAAGAAATAGCAAAGTATGCCTCCACACCACTTGTACTTTAACCAGTGGATATTCTTAAAACACAGTAAAACACTTCACCTTGTCTTAGAAGCACACTGTACATTCCTGGTCTGTATAATGTTTTCATTTACTTGGGTTTATAAAAACTAATAGCGATTTCCCTCCCTTTCAGCATACATCTACTTTACTTAGTGGAACCTTTGTTGAGCAGAACACATTCCAAACACAAAGAGCAATTCCCTCCCGTTGAACAATCACTGAATATGTTGCCTCTGGCTTGAGTTCACTATGTGCAAGAGTCAAATGTACTCTGCTCCCTGGGATTACTCTGTAATTACACTCAGAGTAATCAGTGCAGCAAGCAATTCACGAATCAGTAATTAGTAAATACAATATATACTGTATATTCTGTATATTTCAGATTACGTAGTCTCATTGGTTTGTGCAAGTAACCGGCCGCTCAGATGTAAAAGTGTATTCCAGAACAGATGCCAGTATGAGCTAGTTTGTGCCAAAGGTACAATTTTAAACTGGATACAAGGGAATAATAAATTCATCATCCAAGATGCCTGTGGCTGTTAAAGTGAGAATGCAGGCTCCATCTCCACAAAATGAGTTTGAAAGCATTGAAAAATATATATAACAAAGAGTTGTCTGTTGACTGCAGCTGTGATTAGGCTACATACACAAATGCTGGAGAAACTGAAATCACACAGCGTGCATTGAGGGGAATAAACAGCTGATGTTTCAGGTCAAGGTCCTTCGTCAGGGAAGAGTCCTGATCAGGTCTTGATGAAAGGTGTTGGCCTGAAATGTTTATCCCCCTCCATAGATGCTGCCTGACTCAAGATTTCCAACATCTGTAGAATCCCCTGCGTTTATAAGCAGTGCTTGGTGCCTGCAATTGTTATCTGTTTCTCCTTTGTGGATGTCTACGTGAAGGACTTGGTGAAAGACATAGCCAACAATAAAAAATTCAAGAATTATTAATCTGAGAACTATAGCATGCTATTTGAATGGTGCAACTATTATTTCAGTTTTGATATAGTGGAGACAGTTGTGAAAAAAGTAGATGATGATGTTAATTTACATGTTTTGGAGTGTACAGTGTAAACAGAAAATGATGGGAGTCCAGGTGGTTTTTATTATAGAATTCAGCATTTCCGCTAAGAATGAAAAGCTGTTTCTTCAATAGTCACTATTACATTAATTATCAAGTGAACCTGCTGACTGTTGTATATGTGACCTAGTCATGTCGTTAACTGTTAACTGCTTTCTAAAATTGGCAAACAAGATAAACAAGAGAAAGTCTGCAGATGCTGGAAATCCAAAGCAACACACACAAAATGCTGGAGGAACTCAGCACGTCAGGCAGCATCTATGAAAATGAATATTCATTTAGCAGAAGGAGAAATTTCAATATTTCATTATACTGAAATCTCCAGAGTTCTGCTGTAGACAAATCAAGCAATAGCTTAATATTTTTAACTCAGTTAAGACTTTCATCAAACAAGATATTTAGTTAGTTCATGAACACAAGAAATTCTGAGTTAGACTGTTTCAATAAAAAGTACTGAACAAATAAAACCAGAGTAAATAGTTCTCCATTCCTACACAATGGACTCAGACAGTCCAATCTCTTCTAGAAAATACTTGAACATTAATATCTAAATCTGCAAAGCTCATAGACAAATCAAGAAATAGCCCGGTATATTTAACTCTGTCATGACTTTCATCAGACAACCTGGAATACTCTGTTACGATAAGTGGACATGACTAGTCCAATGGCAGTTCATAGCTAGAGGTAATACATAGTCAGGAGAGAGTCATCCTGTGGATCCACAGTAAATATGGTATTTAATGAACAAAGCTGTGTGCGGTTTAATAATTATCAATTAGTTGGCTGAGTGGGGACAGAATTGAGGGACTGAGTTTCTGGTAAGCAAGTAGAGAAACCATCTGAGTGAAGAATCTTCTTGCTTTCACAAAAGTGGGAAGTTCCCACTTGCTTCAAAAAGGCAACAATTATACCAGTGCCTAAGAAGAAGAATGAGGATTGCTTTAATGACTATTGGCCAGTAGCACTCACATCGACAGTGATGAAATGCTTTGAGAGGTTGGTCATGACTAGACTGAACTCCTGCCTCATAAGGACTTGGACCCATTGCAATTTTCCTATCACCACAATAGGTCAACTGCAGACACAATCTCAGTGGCTCTCCTCACGGCTTTAGAGCACCTAGACAACACAAACACCTACGGCAGAATGCTGTTCATCAACTATAGCTCAGCATTTAATACCACCATTCCCACAATCCTGATTGAGAAGTTGCAGAACCTAGGCCTCTGTACCTCCCCCTGCAATTGGATCCTCGACTTCCTAACCGGAAGACAACAGTCTGTGTGGATTGGAGATCACAACCCTGGAGGTCCTGTCCTTTAAATTAGCACCTAACTTCCTGAACTCACTTTGCAGGACCTCACCACCCCTCCTACCCCTGTCATTCAAACTGATGGAAACCATATTCACTGGCCACTCACCCTCCCACTTAAAAATGCTGTGAACACAATTCAATATGTCCCTGACCCAGGCACATGGGAGGCAACAAAGAATCCGGGAACCTCGTTCTCACCCACAAAACTTCCTTTCTGTTCCCTTAACCAATGAATCCCCTATCACTACAGCTCGAATCCTCTCACCCCTTCCCTTCTGAGTCACAGATCCAAACTCAGACCTGACTGCTGTGGCTCTCCTCTGCTAGGTCTTTCCACCAAGAGTTTCCAAAATGGTACTCCTGTTTTGGGGGGAACAGCCACAGGGGAAATCTACACTGGCTGCCTACCTTGGGTGTAACGATCTCCCAGTATGTCCTGTCTATCAACTTGCCAGCCTCCTGAATGATCTGCAGTTCATCCAGTTCCATCTCCAACTCTGTAACATGGTTTGTTAGAAGCTGCAGCAAGGATGCATTTCTTGCAGGCGTAGTCATCACGGACACTGGAGATCTCCATGTCTTCCCACTTCCCGCAAGAGGAACATTCCAGTAACTGGCATCCTCGCTGAAGTTTACCATTGAAGTTTGCACAAGTTTTTGGAGAGATTTTAATTGCCTTTTTAAAATAATTTATGTTGTATTAATCTTGACACAGAGGATAGTGGAATCTGATCTTTGGAAAAATGAGAATGGAAATCAGAGTAGGAAGGGAATGAAAGAATTTGATTTTAAGTCTGAATGAGATAATTGGGAAGGGACACAGTTTAGGTGAACTATGAACACCAGCATAGATCAGTTCAACTAAGTTGGGTTGTAAATGCTATGTAATTCTATGTAATTACAAATGCACCATTGTGGCACATTTGGTACTTCCCATGACATCCATCTTATTGCTGTCTCACTCAGGGTTTTCACAGATGGCTGGTGTGGGAACCGGAAAACACCCGACAATGTGTTAGAAAGTACTCTTCTGAGATTAGTTCTGGGAAATGTTGTTGGAATAGAGTTGAGGGAGTTGTGCTCTGTCACTGTCACCAGGATTTCCCGAGGCTGACATTAGGTGCCTGAACTAGGAGCTTGGTCTTGCTATGCGTTTGCTTATCTGTAGACCAGATCCTAGAAGGACAAAGGAAGAAAGCTGCATTTATAAATGACAGGAACTACATTTATAACTGGAAACTAGAAGACAGAATGAAAAAAACATGAATAGGTATAAAACAAGAAAATGTCCCTTGTAAGGTAAATTAGCATCATCACATGTTTTTAAAGCATTTCTCAATTACATTTGCTTAAGGAGTCCTTGGTTAGATTTAAGTGGCTCTGCTCTTGTCCAGCAGTCCTTTAAATATCATTCATATATGTCTACCAGTAAACAACTGAATGGCCAACATGATCACTTTCCTGAACAAAGACTTCCATACCTCATTTTGAATTCTTGTCTCAGCTACCTTCTTCAAATAATCCTACACCATGACCCGTTTTCCTGCCGCACCATTGAATTATTTCTGGTCATTGTGAGTAAAAGGAGTAGCTTTGCTATCATGGATTTTCTACTTATTTTTAATGGCTCAATCTATTCACTTTTCTCCTTTAATTTTTCTTTGTGCTTCTCTATTTTGGATGATTCCTTTAATCCGGTTGCATTAGTTTGAATGAGTAGCCTATTCATTGTGTTAATATCTGAGGATTCACACCAAATCAGCATAATTACATAATGGCCTATGAGTACCTGATAGGTTGCCTATAACTTTACCTATAAGATTCTTCATTAAACACGTTTTTCAAAATTGTGCACCTCCAACAATCTCAGGTTTTCCTTGATATAAATATTTCACAAGCATTGTCGTGAAAAACTTCTCCCAGGAGATTCCTTTTAATATAAACTCCATGAGATATCCAACCTTTAAACTTCCTTCACATACTTCACCTTGATTTCTTTTCGGTCTTTGCACAAGTTCCTTCTAATTTTAAATTACACAGTTCATACTTTTCACGTTCTTGAATTTGATCCTAGTTTAAATAATTTAATGAAGGGGGGGAGTGGGCAAGAGGAACCATAAAGATCTGCCGCTATTGTTATTGACCAAGCCTTCAACTCTGCTTACCACAGGCCTATTGATAAAGCCTTAGGTTGGATGGGGAGGGGGTTGATTTGGTGCCCGTATGGGTAGGAAAGTAAATATTCTGCACTAATAAAGCAGCAATGTAAGAGCAGCTATTGAAAGTATGGTTTTGTAACCTCCTGAGGGAACCAGTAATGACAGATATTGTATAAAATGCTAAAGGCACTTGGGCTGGTGCACATCAATGAAAGATCTGTATTGATTTGTTAATGTTTTTAAACATTTTATTTTCAAGAACAATGACTGTCTTTTTTCATTGTTGTGAACACATACAGGAAAGGGTTTTTGCAAAATGTTAATCTATCATCAAAAGTTTATTGTGTGATGCACAACTGTAGTGTAGCAGTTAGCACAATGCTCTTACAGCTTGGGACATCGAAGTTCAGAGTTCAGTTCCTCTGTAAGAAAGTTTGTACATTCTTCCCATGTGTACCTGGGTTTCCCTGGGTGCTGTAGTTTCCTCCCAGAGTCCAAAGACGTACCAGTTACATAGATTAATTAGCCATTGTAAATTGTCCCGTGATTAGGTTAAGGTTAAATTGGTAGTTGCATGGTGGTGGGCTGGAAGAGCCTATTCTGCACTCTAGCTCTAAATAAATAAAATGCTGCAACAAGTTATAAATTAACATATCCAAGATGAATCCTCAGCTGAATTATTACATTCAATGCTGGGTACCATTTTTTTAAGATGGTTTGGAGAGGGTGCATCAGAGATTTATGAGAAATGTCAGGGCTGAAAACTTCAAATACCTGGAGAACTTTAAGTAAAAGGGTTTGGTGTCTTTTTCACCACAGAAAAAGTTAAAGGAATATTTGAAAGGGATTCTACATTGTGGCAGTAATTATTATTTGAATAATGAATGCAAGAGTGCTTTGAGAGGCAGGAATTCTTTGAAACAAGGGAATCAGGTTTTCAGTAACACTTAAAGGAACCCATACATAATAAATAGTCATAGCCTAAAATGAACTCCCTGATGGGTTATTGGAAGCATCATTCCATTAAGTGAATTAGAAACATATTGGAAATGTAAATATTTGCCCTGAAGCAGTGTTTTGACCCAAAATGTTGATATTTCCCCTTTCCCCACAGCTTGATTTCCACCAGTAGATTGTGTTGCTTCAGATTTCAGCATCTGAAGTCTCTTGTATCTCAATATTTGTTCATGTTGAATACAGGGGAATGGAACGGGTTAATAGCATAGCTCTTTCAATGAGTTATCATAGGAATAATGGACTGAATGAACTCCTTCTGTGAGGAATGAGATCCTCTTAATCTGTTCGACTGATATTCTATCGCATACTTTACTAAAGAATTGGCATGATTTTGTAAAAGAAATGAATATTAGCTTGTAACAGAGGAGCTGGGTGAGCTAGGAAAGCAGCATGGCCCAATAATCATCAAACATTAAGAATACTCATGTACATGAACAATATTTCTTCTTAGGCAGCACCTTGGAGTTGAGCATGACTTGTTTCCACTCTAGTTTAGTTGGTTTGGAGTTATCTGATGTGGGCACCACAGACTCTTCTGCAGAATAACTTGTGAGGTGGTGTGCTTCTCCTGCTGTTGACACAGGATTTCTGTGTCCTTTGTGCTTGAACCCAGTTATCAATATAATCCCAAATGCTCCTTCTCCTCTTCGTGTAATCAAGGGCCAGGATTTGCCGGAGACTGTAGGGATGTTTCAGTTCCTCAAAACATCCCTGAACCTTTTCTTCTCTCCTAAAAGAGCATGTCTGTTTTGGGAGTTTGTTGCTGGTCATGCCAACCATATGGGCTGCCCAGCATAACTGACTGAATGTAATCAGGGCCTCAGTACTAGGGATTCTTGTTTAAGAGTGAACAGAAAAATGTGTTTATGTTCTTCCTGTGAACTTGAAGGATTTTGTAGGTGTAGAATTGGTGGTATAGAACATATAAAAAACATAGAACAGTACAGAACAATACAGTACAGTACGGACCCTTTCTCCGTAATGCTGTGCTGACCTTTTAATGCAAACCAAGATCAATCAACTCCCACATAATCCTTCATTTTTCTTTCCTCCACATACCTGTCAAAGAGTCTTTTAAATCTCCCTAATGTATCTGCCTCCGCTATCTTCCCATCAGTGCTTTCAATGCGCTTACCACTCTCTGTGTAAAAAATGTACCTCTGGCATTCCCCTATACTATTCTCCAATCACCTGAAAATTATGCCATCTTGTATTTGCCATTGCCGCTTTGGGGGCGGGGTGGGGGGACACTGGGACACTGGCTGTCCACTCTATTTATGCTTCTTATCGTATTATATCCCTCTATCAAGTCACACCTCATCCTCCTTCATTCCAAAGGCAAAAGAAGGTAAGTGTTCTAATTCAGGCAGCATCCCGATAAGTTTCCTCTGCACCCTCTCCGAAGCTTCCACATCTTCTCATAACGAGGCATACAGACCTGAACACAATACTCCAAGCATGGTCTAACGACAGTCTTATAAAGCTACAAAATTACCTCATGGCTCTGAAGTGACTAACGTAGGTCAACACACCATACACCACTATAGTCACCCTATTAACTTTCCAAGTCCTTGAAACGCATGCAGAAATCTGTTCAGGTATCAGGAGCAAAGAAGAGGGCAGCAGTCATTACTGCCCAGTAGACCATAAGTTTTGAACTAGGCCTGAAGTCTTGATCTTTAAATACATTTTCCTCATTTGACTTCAATGTGCTCAGAGTGCTGAGTTGGCAAACTGACAAATTTCAGTATTGTATGAATCGATGTCCCCGTTGGCCAAGAGTGGCTCCCAAGATTTGAGAAATGGTCCCCATATTCCAATATGATCTTATGATCTTATTATCAGGGAGTAGTGTGGTGCAATTAGAGATTTGTGTATCTTGTGGGTATTGTGTAAGGCCCACATGCCTTTTTTATCATAATAGAAATATATAAAGAATAAACTGCAAAAACTTTTCATTCTTAGGCGATGCATTAAGTACTGCTAGCTTACGTTTTTAAAACCAATAGCACCATTGCCACTCATGTGGCACCCTCGGGTGGGGTGATATGCTAATACAACGTTTGAAGTGTTTCTCCACTTGGCCCATCCCCTCCTTGTCCAATAGTGGCAGAACCTTAGACTGGGGCCCTTCTCTACCGAGCCCTTGTATTGGCTACACCAGGCTTCAGTGTGGCCCTCAGCATGTCCTCCTGCAACACACAATGTGCCAGTTAGCAACATTCCTTTACCGACATTTTGATGTGTTCGGAGACGAACAAGTTTTGGGCAGGCTACTGGGCATCATTCACCGAGTTGATGATCTGCCAGTGCACTTTCTGTTTGTCTGCGTGTGTTCCTAGGAACAGCCCCTAGTTAAGACAGCAGATGCCTGAGCTAAGTCATGACAAGACCCTTGCACCTTTCTCCCCACTCTCTGTGTGAACCCACGGCCCCCAGAGGAATGTACTCTTCTGTGAACAAGTAACATAATGTAAGTGTAGTTCATACCTCCCCACAAGAGAGATCAAATTTACGTTTCTTCTCAAGTTCCTGACTCGAGTGGTCTAGCTAACCATCCAGAAACATTCAGTTGAACCTGCACAAATAGATTACCTCCTTGTAACAATGCTGATTTCTTGATTACGTAGGTTGGGTTAATGCATTACTAACATTGGTTGCCTTAATACAAATTAGGTGCTAAAACTGAGACTTGCATTTCACAGTCTAATACACACAAAATGGTGAAGGAACTCAGCAGGTCAGGCAGTATGTATGGATAGTAATAAACAGTCTACATTTTGGCTCGAGACCCCCTCATCGGTACATTCATTTCACAGACTATTGGTTTCAATGGTATTCAGTGCAGTTGCTTCGCTTCATGTTTCCATGTACCTCCAGTAATCAAAAATTAAGATCAAAGTCATGTGATATTAAGGAACAAGGCATTAAATGGCCTTGTTAGGAACATAACTCGCATTTCTCAGCGAATGACTGTAAGCTAGTTAAGATTTTGATATGCATCATAATACTGCAGAACAGGGATAAGAAAATGTGAGCTTTCCCTTCTTACTGTAACTGACCACTAATTGTCACAGCTCACTGACTTTTACTTAAAGTATAGATACAACTGTAGAGTATAAATACCTATCACACCGAGTGACCAATTGGATCAGATGTTCAAAGTTAAATTGCACTGCATGCCCATTGAAGCAAATTGCAGAGTGCTTTAGCCATCAAGAAATACTCTACGGAGCAATGCCATTTAGCTGCAGCAGCGATTACTGAGAGCTGTACTGCTGTTGTGTTGACTCTGATTCTATGAAAGTGAAGTGGACCATGAAATAGGAGATACTGGTTTCATGAGTGGAAGTTGTTACACGGAGAGGTAAAATGGTAGAAAACTGGAAAATCTCAGTGACATAATGCTTGACCATCTTACACTAACACCATTGAGAATACATTGAGCAAAGACTCTTAGGAGAATGTAAAACTTACAAATAATGGAAGTAAGGTGTAAGAGACAGTGCTGGCCTGATACCCATCCCCTCTCTGTACAGCACTGCAATACCATGGGAAGCTTACTGTGGTCTCCTGGTGCATTCACATCCTGGTGGCAAGAAATCAAGATGACTGCTTCATATCAGGAAACCTGGCATATGTTCCATACTGACATATTGGTAAATTGGGGTTTATATCAGTCAGGATGCACCTGAGACCCACAGTGGTCAACAGCAGTCTTGATTTCAATAGAAGGACTATTAGAAAGTCCAGCATCGATCTGAAAGAAATGCTGTCAGCAGGATGCTAATACACAGAGACATGCTTTGCTCTGGATGACTCATGCATATAGTTACTCTTGAACTTCAAGTATAATGTATTGTATATACAAAACAATCTCCGAGTTAATACATAAACAAGCACTGCAGGTGCAAGAGAACCAAACTAAAAGCACAAAATATTGGAAGTACTCAGCAAGTCAGATTGCATCAATGAAGATTGTCAATTTTTATTCTTAGCTCAGACGTAACTGTTTTTGTGAGTTGACAGATCTCAGCTAAAGTAAGTTGCTTTTGTAATCTCTAGATTTGCAAAAAGAATAAATCAGCAAGAATTCCTGCTTCTGATTCAACCCTGTCACTCCTCCATGTACAAAATCTGGTCTTTAGCAACTGGTGGACACTTTATCAATGATATGACTATTGAACTTTCAGATTTTTTCCAGCAGCTTGATTATTAGGCTGCAGCACTTAAAATGGGTTGTTTCAACATGTCGAATTGTTGTACAGATGGGTATTTTAGACTTGCAGAGAGATGCATTTAGTACATTGCATGTGAATTCCTGCCCTGTGTTCTGATATCATGGAGAATCTGCAACAATCCATTAAACCAAGTTTTGTGTTAACAGCTGTCTATCAAACTCCAACACATAATTTAACATATACCTTTTGCATTATTGCTGAGTACGTTTGTATCAAAGATGAGAAACCACCACAAAAATATGTTAACTGGGATCAGGCATGGTATGAAGCAAAAATCCCCAAGGATTCTGCCAGTACTTCAAACCACGGACTCTTTTTAGAAGAACTCCAGGCTGGTAACAGGTCTATTAATTCAAACTACAGTATCCTCAGGGCTATAGTCCTTGTGTATATTATTATAATAAACCAAGTTTACTATTGCATTTGAAATGGTACCGTCTAATTGGCAGAGAGCTACTTGATAATAGAAAAAAAATATGGTTAGTTTACAAGTAAACTTTTGGATAAGTTAAACAAGTAAACTTATTCATTTTGGATCACCTTGTGATGAAATGACACTTTCTGCTATTTACACATCTTTGAATGAACTGAATAAGGCTACTATGGTAAAGAATTCAGAATGGTTGTTCACAAATGCCACAGATTAATTCAAATCTCAAAGTAAGTTTATTATCAAAGTACGTATATACTACCGTGAGGTTCGTTTCAATAATGAAGTGAGTTCAGTTCTGTAGATTAGTGGTTACGTTCAGTCGTGGAATTATTGCACAAGAAAAGAGTCAGTTCCACTAGCTCTTCCTGGACTGGTGTCCATGTTACCTAACAAGCAGTCAAAGTAAATAAATGGGAAGTTTTCTTGGTAATAATCCTAAAAGAATTCATAATTGCTGTTCTGTCAATCGTTGATTTACGATGTTGTTACATCTTAAATCAAAAATTGACAGCTTCACTCTGTATCAGTGGAAGAGAGTAAAGTGATGGTCGTTAATGCTAATAGTCATTGCAATTCACAGAACACCATCCCACTGCGCTTCCTCAAGAATAGTTGACAGTTCAGCTAGTGGGATTCATTTTGTTCTCTCTGTGTGAGCATAATTCAATTGCTATTAGTCATGTGGTGTATCCACATTCCACTTGTGCTCCTGGAGATCTGATTAATTTCATAGGAATGCTGAAGAATTGTGTGGCTTCACTCCACCCACCTCCTGTGGAAAATTTGATGGATTAGAAATTCAAATCTGAGTTAGAGATATAGGAGGTATAAGGAGCAGCAATTTGTAGAGGTGGGTGGGTCATGCTAATATATCTCAGAATAACCAGATTAGGGCTAAAAATGTCTCAATGTAGGAAGCTGACCAGAATGTAGTGAACTGTAGGAAGGAGAAAGTTGTGAAATAACCTAGGAGCTGTTGCCTGTATTATTAAAAATATCAAATGGACAAGGATACAAAGCTAATTTAATGTTCCCATTTCCCTTCTCAGAGAAAATGCACATTGCAGAGGTATCTCCTTGAGAACTATTCTAGCAAAAAATCTCATGTTTTCCTATCTATAATCGAGCAACCATATTAATTTAGTCCCTCAATTGTCAAGTGAAATTGATTCATATAACATCAAATTAGGTTAAATATTAAGTCTATAAACTCGCTCATGTTACTGGAGTATCCCAGCCTTTGGTACAGTTTGGTGACAGAGAGATGACAGAGCAAATCTGATTTCCGGACCCTCACTCACTGTACATTGGCTTCCGGAGGAAAATGCATGGTTGCAAAACATTGTGCAGATACTTATTACACTTGTATTCCTCTCCAGTATTTCAAAGCAAATTTAGAGCAGGATTAACAATTTTGAGGATTAACATCAGTCGCAATGCCTTCTGAACCATTGTATTCCAAACAGGTCCTCAGTAAATACAAAGCATTTTCAACATCAACTATTTTTTATCACCAGTCATGGAAGGATATTACTAAACTTGAGGCTGTGTTAGATAGATTCTGGCTGCCAGCTCTTTAAGCTAGGAAAAACAACCAAAGTTAAGAACCTCTGTGAAGAGTTGATAATGCCTCAATCTAGCAGAAAATTTTAAGGGTGGGGTATATGCAGAAAAAACTGATTCATAATTTTCAATTAGGGTTTCAGATAATGATCTGAAAGGATTGCTTTAAATTACAAGATACACAAGCCAGGGCAGTAGCATATGGAGAGCAAGCTGCTGCCCATGTAGCAAGTTCCCTCTCTCCATGCAGCTGATGAACCCAAAGGAACAGCAGAGACCAATACAGTTTGACACCAGCAGCATCGCAGGAGTTGCCAGGCAGCATTGATTTCAACGTAGGACTGTCTCTGGGACTCCAGCTCCAGACTTTTCCCTCAGGGTTTACTCCCAAAGCCTTACCCATGAGTGGGTTTAGCTGCAAGGCAGCGGAGGTTTGAGATCAGAGCTTTCCTTCTTTTAGAAGAGCTGCCGACCACGGCTGATGAGCTCCATCTGCCCAGAGCGACTGGTTCTAAGGCGCCAGTAGCCCACCTTTGCTCCTCGTCCTGTCAGTAGAAGCGGTTCAGCTGGACTTAGAGGCTAAGGCACACATGAAA
This sequence comes from Mobula hypostoma, assembly GCF_963921235.1. Taxonomy (NCBI): domain Eukaryota; kingdom Metazoa; phylum Chordata; class Chondrichthyes; order Myliobatiformes; family Myliobatidae; genus Mobula; species Mobula hypostoma. The sequence goes on along the minus strand of NC_086118.1, from coordinate 18,791,352 downwards.
GTCAAGAGCTGGACTTGGTTGTCAGAAGCTAGTTGTGCTGCACGCCATTGGGAGCATTTAATAGGTAGTAGGAACGTGAACACCTTACCACTCCCAGCTCTAACAACTTTAAGGAATGTTCAATGCTGAGGACTGTGTGTAATAATAGACTGTATCCACATTAATTAAATAATTTGCAGCCAACAGCCATGAACAGTAATTATCTCATTGTATCAGCAAGATCTCCCCAAGTCTTTGCACCCAACTCAACTATACCTCATCTATATTGATCTTCCTGAGCCCAAGGAAATTATTGATATTTCATGGAGGGTTTTGGCCAAAACATCTGTTCCTTTCCACCCACAGATGCTGCTCAACCCGCTGAGTAGCTCCAACATATTGTTTCTTGCCCACCTAAGTAGATAATCTACTTTTTTACTCATTGCTATTTGTGGGTGAAAACGATATGTTGACTTTTGTGAAAATGATACTCTTTAAAAATACATTGTTGATTGTGAAACACTTGGGAATAACATAAGGTTATGAAAGATCTGTATAAATACACATTTTCACTAGTGGGAATATTCATGTTTCTGTTGTTTAATCATTCAACAAGTGATGGATCATGCAGACCTTTTTCTGAGAATGCATTAAGATTAATGGATATAACAAAAGCCTCTCTTTATCTCTTAAACTTTGCAAAATGGTAGAATGATATATGAATCAGGATGTGACTACAAGCTATAAAGTTGCTTTGTTAGAGATAGCAGATAACAAAAAAAAAGTTCTTTTCAGTTGTGTATCTAGGCTTCTTTGAATATGGTGACAAACACAGTATCATGCTAATATTCTTATCAAATAATAACATTATTGGTTGTCTCACAAATAGCACACAATTACAAGTCTGAGACATCCCGGTAATATGTCTTGGATCTTGAGCCACTTGAAATTGGGACTGAGGAGGTAAGGCAGATCTTCTAAGTGACCCAACAGGGTGTTTTTTTAAACTCTGATATTTTTACAAGGTCATCATTATTACAAGTAGTTAGCGTTTATTTCCACTCCATCTAACCAAAATGAAAGGTTGTTAATTGAGTTTAAATTCCACAGCCACTGTGGTGGAATTTGAACTCTGGACTGTTAGTCCAGATCTCTGGACTATGAGTTTGATTGCTTTTACCACAGCAACACGACTGTATCACCACAATGGGACATGTGAGGAAACAAAACAGCAATTTGCAGGAAATGAGAATGGAAGTAGAATCATTGTCTGACATTACCAGAGTTAATGTACTGTAACAGTTGGAAACTGTTTAGCTGAAGTTGTTACACCTTGATTTCTGAAGGCTGTCATGAGGTTAATCGGAGCTGTGATGTGAAAAGGGGGTAGCTGTTCCATGGTATTAAATTGAGCATCTTTAGAGTGTTGAAGGATGATGAGGACAAGGAGGTTAGAATTGGAATAGGACTGATGGTTCATTAACTGTGGACCCCAGGCTGGGAACTCCTGCTCTAAAGTGTGGAAAAGCAGATCACACCATGAGAAGTGAGTACAGAAAACTAAAAGTACAAGTCAGTCACTGTTTCTCATGGAAAGAGTGCTTGGAGTTCTGAAAAACATTGAGTCTCCTGTCCCTGCAAGAATGGTGATATGGGAAGGGAAGTGTCTATTCATAGATACGGATGAGCAAAGTAAAGAGCCCCAAAGGGAATGGGACCTTTGGAAAGTTGAATGTGGGATACAATGAAGGTGTGCTCAGGTTGACCTTTTCATGGAGGTATGGAAAATTGTAGCTGATTATTAATGGGGTGCAGAAAATAGTGGAATAGTAAGGGGTTTGTGTTTCTTTTGTGGGAGGTAAAAGCGAAACTATGGGAAATGGAAGGGTGTGTTTGGGAGATTGTTGACAATATGAGAGAAGAATTTACAATTGAGAAAAAAAATAAGATATATGAGAATCAGGTTTACTATCACTGTCATATGTTGTGAAATTTGTTAACTTTAGGGCAGCAGTACAATGCAATACATGATAAATAGATATGGAGAACAAAAAGTAGTGCAAAAAGAAATCAGAAATAAAATGTAGTGAAGTAATGTTCATGGGTTGAACATCCATTTAGAAATCAGATGGGAGAGGGGAAGAAACTGTTCCTGAGTTGCTGAGTATGTGCCTTCAGGCTTCTGTTCCACCATGAGAAGAGTGGCGGGGTTCCTTAATGATGGACTCCGCATTCCTAAAGCACCGCTCCTTGAAGAGGTCTTGGATACAGTAAAGGATAGTACCCAAGATGCAGCTGACTAATTTTACAAGTTTCTGCAACTTATTTCAATCTTGTGAAGTTGCCCCCACACTCCCCACCCCCCCACCATACCAGACGGTAATGCAGCCAGTCAGAATGGTCTCTATGGTACACTTGTAGAAGTGCTCAGAAACACTGTGTGGATGGTGGCCTCTTCAAAACAGGTACAATGGAGTCCACTTTGGATATATTGTAAGTTGAGAGGACTTATAGTCAAGAGCTGTAGTGGTTACTTTTCCCTGAAACGGAGGTAGGAAACTGAAAATCCACCTGTTCCAACCGAAATTCTTTCATAGAACTTGTGTTAATTGATTTTACATTTCTTTAATCAAATTGGTTAAGGTGATATTTCTCTTTTTTCAATGTTTTCAGCCCTCAGTCACAAAAAAAACTCAAATATGCAATAGCAAGTTCAACTGCCGCGCAATATTTACTCACAATGAAATCCAACTCCATTGTTCCTTTGTTAGAATCACAAAATCTCATAAAAAAGCACTTCAAACTGGTTGCGTGGTGAGATGTATGAGAGTCTAATCTGAACAAAATACACCATTCTTTCTATCTTCTTTACATTATGTTCTTAATGCAAATTCCTCTTCCTCAATGTCAACAAGATAACGGAGATAGTCATTGACTTCAGCAGAACTTGCAACATTCATATTCTTCTTTACATCAGCAGCACAGCAGTGAAAACCATGAGCAGTTTCAAACTCCTGGGAGTGCACATCTCGCACAAGCTCTCATGGTCCCAGAATACATTCTACACAATCAGGAAAGCTCACCAGAGTTTCTACGTTGTGAGGAGGCTGACGAGAGCTGCACTATGGACCTCCACACTCAATAGACTACAGATGCGCAGGAGGGAGCATCTGAACGTGCCACATCACTGCATGGTACAGAAATTGCACTGCAGCAGATAGTAAGGTAGCTAGAACTGCCAAATGCACCACCAGCACCAACCTATCTGCTTTCAAGGAAATATATACAGAAAGATGCTGGAGGAAAGCCCAGTAATATCATGAGACTACCCCCCTTGATTATAGACTGTTTTCCCCACTTTCTCCAAGCAGAAAGGCTGACAAACACCTTTACCCACTAACCAACCCACACCACCAGAGTCACCTTATATACAGATACTCCTTTGCCTAACGTCACATTATAGACATAAAATCAATCTATGTATATAAGCTATCATATGTATTTATATTGCATTTTTTATATTGTGTCTTTATCTTATTGTGTTTCTCTTCGTACCATAAAATTTATGTCATTCTCCTTTTTATTTGTGTTTTGGAAATGACATTATACAATCTTGAGTCCAGAGTCTTGAATGTAGGGGTGTCTGGTCCCATTTCGGTAAAGGTGCATAATTCAATATACATCAGTGCAGAAGCATTTGGTCAAGAAATTTATTAGATCTCATTACATTTCATTTCTTATTTATAGCCCCGAATATCAAGCCCTTGTGTTGCCATTACTAGGATCTTTTTTGGTCATAAGCACTAAACACAAGGCACCATCAAACAATTGGACACATTCAGTTTCATTTACTTTAAATTAGCTCTAACAATCAAGGAGGAAATTCTCCCTCTAAGACTCAAGTGTCAAAGTAATTATTACAAACATTCTATTAGAGTTTTGGTTGAATAAATAGTTTTAAGCTTTAGAATCATTCAACATGGATAAAATAATACCGTGGGAACAAAATAAGCAACCTTGGTGGTGTCTATATCGGACTTTGTTGACCCCTCTAAAACCAATTTTGAGGTTAAATATTTATCTATAACACTGTTTCATTGAGCCTTTATGTCCATAATGACTCACAGTAAGTTTATGACATACATTCAAATCAACTGTTCCATATTGACATGATCTAGAGTTTTGTCAGAATGAAATGAAATCTAGGCTAGAAAGAAAAAGATAGCGTTAGTTATATTTTCCATCCCAGATCTACTCTCATTTTTAAACACCCCTTAAGATTTTGAGGATTTATTTTATTTTAGAAGATCTATATTATGACGAGAAATGTAATCAGATAAATTTGACTTCATTTTGGAATAGCAATTTGGTGCATTGTATAAATTCCAGAGGAAAACTCTCCAGAGAATATGAATATGTAAGTATGAAGTTCAACATTTAAAACATTATTACAATAAGAATTAATTATTTATGATTTCTAGCAACTTGATTGCTTATAGTCACAGTACACATGCAAAGCTGAAGAAACTCATGATTCATACTGTAGTCTAGCAATTCACTATAGAATTTCATTGTAAAGTGACAGTGGACATATAGGATTCTTTATTTAGATTTTAATTTAGTCATAAGTTCGACGAATAACTCATCTTATCTGATTAGATTTTACTGATTAGATTTTTAATACTGGGAAATGCATTTTACACCAAATGGTTGGAAAATTTTTCAAGGTTAAAAGTTGATCTTTCAAATACATTACCAACATTTTTCACTTCCTGCATATCTTCTGCTTATTTATAAGATTGTGTTTCTTCCCAGTGAAATTGTAATGGCAATTGCATCGTCAAATAACAGGGTATGGAAGGAAATGGCTCACTATATAAAATGACTCAAGTAGTGTCAGCTGTGGCTCACAGTTGAGAGCACTCTTGCCTCTGTCAGGAGAATCTGGGTTCAAGTCCCACTTCACAGTCTTGAGTGCCGAAGTCCAGGCCGATGCTCATGAAAGAGTGGTGCAGACGTTGCGATAAGGTAATAAATCAAGAGCATACTCTGCTTTCCCAAGTGAATATGTAAGATATAACACCTTTCATCTTGGCGTTATCACTTGTACTGGACCAACATCTGCCTCCCCATCAATGAGCTGAAAATAAAAGTTTATCTGCTTCATATCACATTGCAGTTTGTGTAACCATGCCGCATATAAATAGGCTGCCTTCTTTCCTATGTTACAACTCTGACTACTCTTCAGGAATACATGGTTGCTGTAAATAAGTTTGGGATCTCCTGAAAGAAATGCATGTGAGATTACATAAATACATATCTTTCTTGATGTTATCCACTTTGGGTACGTGCAGAGAAAAAAAAAATATATATATATATACTCTGTCACTGGAGCACACTTTGCTTAAGGCCCATAGGTCAACAATTGGAGAACTAGAGAGATATGTTTTTCATGAATAGAAACAGAGCCATAATTATCTGTGGCCATCTCCTGCAATGATTTAGGCCAACGTACATAGATGTCCTCAGTGGGTTGCAAAAAAGTTTGAAAATATTGTTCTCAGGATATGTCTATTACTAACTTTAAACCATTGATCTATTCACAGGAGAAGCTGTACAGGTTTAAAAACGTGCCACATGTGTTATTTGGAATGCATGTAATATCTCAAGGTAAAAATCCATTAACGTCCAACTTGGCTTAGTGGTGCTGCCTTCATGCAGACCCAGTGGTACCAATATCTGCTCCAAATAAGCCCAAAGTTGGCTTCAGGGCCTGACATGGCACCCTGGGTGAGTTACTGATTCTGTCACATCTCCCAGTGCCACAGTAATGTAGCAGTTAGAGCAAATCTGTTACAGATCGGGGCGTCAGAGTTCAGAATTCAATCCTGGCGTCCTCTGTAAGCTGTCCCTGTATGTCCTTCCCGTAGAATGTGTGGGTTTTCTCCAGGTCCTCCTGTTTTCCCCAGGTCTTCCGGTTTTCCCCAGGTCTTCCGGTTTCCTCCTACAGTCCAAAGGCATACCGGGTGGGTTAATTGGTTATTGTAAATTGTTCTGTGATTAGGTTAGGGTTAAATTGTGATTATCAGGGGTTGCTCGAAAGGCATATTCCTTGCTGTATTTCTATATAAGTAATTTGCCTGATAGGCAACTAGAAACTGGGATACTAACTCTGCTAGTAACAAATGAGGGAAAGATATACAGCATAGAATGAGAGAATACCTAAGTACAAAATGGAATCACTTAGATCTCACTTGCTTGGACTACTAGTTTCCTGAGCTGAGCTATTTTGATGTCCAACTGATCTCAAATATTTGCTTCCAAGGAATCCATCTTCCAAACAAGCAATCATTCTAGCTCTTACCAAATGTACTATCAAAAGTTCATTTATTATCAAAGCACGTATCTGAAATTAGTATTCTCCAGTTAGCCACGAAACAAAGAAAGAACATAAAAGTTGTTCAGAGAGAAAAATCAAACACAGCACCCCCATCTGTACAAAAAAGACTGGCATCCCGATCATCAAACCCCCTTCCCCCACACAAAATGGGACAGGAACATCAACCCCCAAAAATCAACCCCTCCCCCACACAAAAAAGTAACAGTTCATAACAGAATATCAACCCCTAACCACCCTCCCCTTGGACAACAAAATGGAAAAGGAACAGGAAATAGAAGGCACAGAATATAGAAGCCATAAGTCTGAAAAAGTCCACAGTCCATAAATGCCATCATCCAATCCATAAACGCAGAACTACGATACCATGCTACAATGTCAACAACGTTGGTTGAAAGAGAGGGATACCACACGAGGCAGAGAGGCCTACCCGCCTGCCACCACGAGCCACACAGCAATAGAGCCACTGATGGACTCCTTCTCCAGTGGCGATCAAAAGGCAGGCAGTCTCTCGCTCATCTTCTGCGTTCACCTCAATGCCTCTTCTGCTTGTTGGAGCTTAAGGTGTTTTCCAGATCTCTGATTTTACAGACCATCAATGGAGCATTAGTTAATTTATACAGGCATTCGTCTCAAGTCTAATTTAGTACCATGCAGGTTAATGGCCAATTACCCACAATTAAGAAGGTATTCCTACTAGGGCATCAATATCAAACATGCAATGTTCCTTTCATCAAAACCTCCTCCTGTACTCCCCTAATAAACAGTTTAAGTCATCCTTTCAAAGTAGGAATCCTGTAAGGGATGTATATTTTGTAGAAGAGAAAATGCAACTTTTCAGCACATGTAGTTTTAAACTCCAGGAAGGTAGTGAAAAATTCCACATTTTCAGTGAAAATAGAAACATAGAAAACCTGCAGCACAATACAGGCCCTTCGGCCCTCAAAGCTGTGCCGAGCATGTCCCTACCTTAGAACTATCTAAGCTTTACACATATCCCTCTATTTTTCTAAGCTCCATGCAGCCATCCAGGAGTCTCTTAAAAGACCGTATCGTTTCCACCGCCAGCAGCCCATTCCATGCACTCACCACTCTCTGCATAAAAAACTTACCCCTGACATCTCCTCTGTACCTACTTCTAAGCACCTTAAAAATACGCCCTCTCGTGCTAGCCATTTCAGCCCTGGGGAAAAGTCTCTGACTACACACACGATCAATGCCTCTCATTATCTTGTACGCCTCTATCAGGTCACCTCTCATCCTCCATTGCTCCAAGGAGAAAAGGCTGAGTTCACTCAACCTATTCTCATAAGGCATGCTCCCCAATCCAGGCAACATCCTTGTAAATCTCCTCTGCATCCTTTCTATGGTTTCCAGATCCTTCCTGTAGCGAGGTGACCAGAGTTGAGCGCAATACTCCAAGTGGGGTCTGACCATGGTCCCACGATTGATGAAGGCCAATGCACCGTATGCCTTCTTAAACACAGAGTTAACCTGCGTAGCAGCTTTGAGCATCCTATGGACTCAGACCCCAAGATCCCTCTGATCTTCCACACTGTCAAGAGTTTTACCATTAATACTATATTCTGCCATCATACTTGACCTACCAAAATAAATCACCTCACACATCTGGATTGAATTCCATCTGCCACTTCTCAGCCCAGTTTTGCATCCTGTTAATGTCCTGCTGTAACCTCTGACAGCCCTCCACACTATTCACAACACCCTCAACCTTTGTGTCATCAGCAAATTTACTAACCCATCCCTCCACTTCCTCATCCAGATCATTTATAAAAATCACAAAGCGTAGGGGTCCCAGAACAGATCCCTGAGGCATAATAATAGCATAAATGCATCAACCCTCAAGATAGTAGCATGAGTATGATAAGATGGACTCTTGGCCTCACAACCAACCTTATTGTTTGCCTGTACTCATTGGAACATAGAATATTACAGTATGGCACAGGCCCTTAAGCCAGTGATGTTGTGCCGACCTTTAGCCTACTGTAAGATCAATCCTTCCCTCCCACATAGCCCTCCATTTCTCCATCATCCATGTGCCATTCCGTTATTGCTTAGCTTTGTACTATTTCAACGCACTGATGTAATGAATGATTTGTATGGATGGCATGCAAAAGAGAATTTTTCACTCTTGTGTTGATGCCCAGTAATCAAGCAATTTACCGACTAGTTTTACTTCATATAGTGAGGATAAATAATAATAAATAAGAGGTGTCTTACACTAGATATTAAGAAGTTCCAGTTTCCACCACAATTGAAGATAATATGCATCCTCTCCCATTAGATTCCTTCTTCTTCAGTCATTTATCTCTTCCACCTTCACCTCCCAGCTTCTTACTTCTTCCACCCACCCACTTTCCCTGTCACCTGCTCTCACCTAGCTCCTGCCAGCTTGTACGCCTTCTCCTCCTCCCATCTTCTTATTCTGACTTCTGCCTCCTTCCTGATGAAGGGTCTCAACCCAGAACGTTGACTGTTTATTCCCTCTATAGATTTGTCTGGCTTGCTGAGTTCTTCTAACAATTTTTGTGTGTTATTATCATCTTAATATATTCAGGATACTGTGATGTTTCATTGCAAGGACTAAATCACAATCTTTGTTGCAAAGATGGTTTTGCATGAAATATTTCAGGATTTCCAGCCAGCAGTAAGCTATACTTATTGCCGATGTACATCGTGAGCCTGATTTTCTGCTGGCAGAGTATGGTCTGATCCTCAGTGATGGAACTCAGTATGGTAGCAAGGCCTTGTGCATATAAATACTATTGTGTGATATGACATGGCTAGTATAAAACACAGCCTTGAAAAGATCTTTGACAGCTGACTAAGTTGTCAAAAACATTGACTATTTCTGAATACCTAAAATATTCAAACATTTTAAAATGCAGTTAACATTGTATTGAACATCTCTAATCCTATTACATATCCTTAAATATGAAAAAATGAACAAAATTGAGAACACATGAATACAACTAATAAATATCTAAGTGATCACAATTAATTCAAAATGTTTTAAATTATGTTATACTTACATTGTCTCTCTATTGAAGTTATTAATTATGATCTGCATTAATATGGCACAGGTTTGGCTGTTGGATTCTTTTGGGAATTCAAATGATTTTGTTTTCATCTGTGAGTACTGCAGTCGAGAAAGGGTTAATTTGCGAAGTGCAATCAATCACTTGCAACTATTATGCTCAAGTGTGCGCACACGCGATTGCCAAACTTGCAGCACGCTTACAGACAGAATTGCATACCTGCTCGCATTTCCTCAAAACTTAGAGTCACAGAGTCATCAGAATCAGGTTTAATATCACTGGCATAGGTTGTAAAATGTGTTGTTTTGCGTTAGCAGTACATTACAAAACATAATGATAAGAACTATAAATTACAATAAGTATATTTAAAATATAAATTAAATATGTAGTAAAAAAAGAGAGGGGAAAATAATACTGAGGTGGTGTTTATGGATTTATTGTCCAATCAGAGGACTGATGGCCGAGGGGAAGAAGCTGCTCTTGAACCGTCAAGTGTGTCTTCAGGCTCCTGTACCTCCTCCTTGATGGTAGCAATGAGAAGACAGCATGTCCTGGGTGGTGAGGGTCCCTATTGATTTTGAGGCATCCTGGATACTGTGGAGGCTAGAGTCCGGGATGGAGCTGGCTGAATTTACAAATTTCTGCAGCTTTTTCCAGTCCTAGCCCCTTCATGCCAGATGGTAATGCAGCCAGTTAGAACGCTCTCCATGGTACAGCTGTAGAAAATTGTGTGTCTTTGGCGACATACCAAATCTCCTCAAATTCTTAATAAAATATAGCCACTGTTGTGCTTTCTTTGTAATCAATATGTTGAGCCCAGAATAGATTCTCAATAATGCTGACACCCAGGAACTTGAAACTGCTTACTCTTTCCACTTCTGATCCCTCAATGAGGACTGATGTGTGTTTCCTCGACTACCCCTACCTGAAATCCGCAATCAATTCCTTGGTCTTATTGATGTGGAGTGCAAGGTTGCTGCTGTGAAACCCCTTAACCAGCTGATCTCTCTCAGCCCTGCACACCTCCTCATCGCCATCTGAGACTCTGCCAACAATAGGTGTATCTTCAGCAAATTTATAGAAGGCGTTTGAGCTGTGTCCAGCCACACAATTGTGGGTTTAGAGGTAGTAGAGCAGTGGGCTAAGCACACATCCTTAAGGTGCACCAATGTTAATTGTCAGTAAGGAGGGGATGCTATTTCTGATCCACATCGACTGTGGTCTCTTGGTGAAGGAGTAGAGGATCCAGCTGGAGAGGGAGGTACAGAGGCCCAGATTTTGGAGCTTATTGATTAGAACTGAGGGTATGATTGTGTTGAACGCTGAGCTGTAATCAATAAATAGCAGCCTGGTGTAGATATTACTATTGTCGAGGTGATACAAGGCCAAGTGGAGAGCCAGTGAGATTGCATCTGCTGTAGACCTATTGTGGCAATAGGCAAATTGCAGTGGGTCCAGATCCTTGCTTAGGCAGGAGTTGATTCAAGCCATGATCTAGACTGCTTATATACTTCTGGATCACCAGTCTTGAATGCCACAAATCTAGCCCTCAGTCTCCTGGTTCATCCACAACTTTTGGTTTAGGTATGTCTGATATGTTCTCGAAGACACACGCTCATCTACACAGGCCTTGGTGAAGTTGGTGACAACTGCGGCATATTCATTCAGACTCAACGATGAATCCCTGAATATTGTCCAGTCTATCAAATCAAAGTAGTCCTGTAAGTGCTCCTCTGCTTCCCTTGACCATACCTTCTTGGTTGTCACAACTGGTGTAGTATTTAGTCTCCGCCTATATGTTGGGAGTATACAGACTTAGAGCCCAAGAATTATATGGCATGAAACAGGTCCTTCAGAAAATCATCAAATCACTGATCATCAAACACCTATGTGCTCTAATCATACAATACCCCTACTTTTTAAAAAATAAATTTTCACCACATTCTCAGCAACTTACTCCGGATTCTACCACTTACCACTCACAAGGGACAATCGACAGTGCCGATTACCCAAGCAACCTGCCCTTTTTCTGAATGTGGGAGGGAGCTGGAGCACTCTAAGGAAATACATGTGTCGGGTGGTTACACAGGCTGGTCCCAAGGTTTCTGGGGCTGTGAGGCAGCTGCTTTATTAACTGTGACACCAACTGAGGGGATTTCTGGTAGTTACATGTAATATTGTTGGCATTTTCCCACAAAATACAGGCCAGTGGCGCATAGGCTATCTTCATCATCCCTGTGATAGTTTATCGCATAATACAGGCAGCATAATATCACTCAACCAATTATTTATTCATCCACTAATCCACCCTGCATGTCCACTGCCTTTCCAAATAAAATATTTAAACAGAATTAGTTCTGGTGTATTGTAGATTTTTCTGAGGATGCTGGCGAACTAGGGTGGCGCAATGGCAGAGATATCCGAGTTCCTGCCTACAGCTTCATAAAGCCAAGTTCAATTCAAATCTATGTTGTCTGTGCTGTGATTTCACATTTACCCTATCAATGTGTATTTACCACAGGTGCCTCCGTTTCCTTCCATATCCCAAAGATGCTCAGTTGGTCTGTGAACTGGCCACAGTAAGTTGTCCTCAAGACCACAAGACATAGGGGCAGAATTAGGCCATTCTGCTCATTGCGAATGCTCTGCCATTTAATCACAGTTGATTTATTTTCCCACTCAACCTCATTCTCCTGCCTTTACCCCGTAACCTTCAATGCCCTTACTCATTACCTATCAACCTCCAATAACTCGGCCTCCACAGTTGCCTGTGGCAATGAGTTCCACAGATTCACCAACCCCTGCTTAAAGAAATTCCTCCTTAACTGTGTTCTAAAAGGGCATCCTTGTGAGTCTGCGCCCTCTGCTCCTAGAATCTCGCACTATTGGAAACATCCTTTGAAAGTACACTCTATCTTGGCCTTTCAATATCCAGCAAGTACAGGCCCAGAACCATCAAATTCTTCTCATATCTTGACCTTTTCTTTCCCAGGATCATTCTAGTAAAACACCTCTGGACTCTCTCCAGTTCCAGAACATCCTTTCTTAGTATAGGGTCCAAAACTGCTCACAATGCTTAAAACGTGGTCTGACCATGCCTTATAAAGTTTCTGCATTATATCCTTGCTTTTATATTCTAGTCCTCTCAAAATGAATGCCTGCATTACATTTATCTTCCATACTACCAAATCAATTTGCAAGTTAGCATTTAGGGATCCTACACTAATGCCCCAAGCTGCTTTACACCTCCACTTTCTGAATTTGCTCCCCATTTAGAAAACAGCCAAAACCTTTATTCCTTCTTCCAAAATACATAACCATACACTTCCCTACATTGAATTCCATCCACCTCTCCTTTGCCCATTCTCCTAGTCCGTACAAGTCCTTCTGCAGCCTCTCTGCTTCCTCGAAACTACCCGCCACTCTTCCTATTGTTGTATCATATGCAATTCTGGCCACAAAGCCATCAACTCTGTCCTCCAGGTCCTCGACATAATTTGAAAAGGTTCCAGCACGGACCCCTGTGGAACAGCTCTAGTCACGGACTACCAACTAAAAGAGGATCCCTTTAATCCCACTCTTTGCCTTTTGCCAGTCAGCCAATCTTCTGTATCTTTCCTGTAATACCGTGGGCTCTTATCTCATTTAGCAGCGTCTTGTGCAGCACCTTGTGAAAAGGCCTTCTATCCAAATAAACAACATCCACAGACTCACCTTTGTCTATCCTGCCTGTTATTTCTTCAAAGAATTCCAACAGATTTATCAGGCAAGATTTCCCCTTAAGAAATCATGCTGACTTTGGCCTGTTATATTGTGTGCCTCCAAGTGCCCCAAAGACCCAAATATATAGGTCACTGGTACAATCAGGGAATGGGGGTGAAGCTGGTGGGTTGAAAAAATAAGATTATATAGGAATAATGATATGGTCGGTCAAAGGGTCTGTTTCTGTTCTGTATGACTTTGTGATTCTATCATCGTTCACTCTGTTTCAAAAGAACATTCTTTATTTAGCAAGATTCAGGCTCACAACCAAGACTCCAATCAAAGTTAAGTTCCTGCATTCATCCCAAACTACCCATGATATTGAAGTGCTTCATGAGCACACGAGAGGAGCAGCTGTACTGCACCTGCGAGCAATTCATTACATAACAACATGGGGGAAAGAGACCAGGTTCCAGCTAGTGGAACTATTCCCTCAAGCAGGAAGTGGTGTGAGACATAACAGAGCCTAAAGGCCAGGAGAAAAATAATAAGTACAAAACAAAAATAGAAAGTTCTGGGGATTTAGCACATTAAAACAGCATACACTAAAAGAAAACACTAATCCAAGTTAGCTTGCTTAATTTTGTCCATTCCAAGCTAAATTATATTGTCTTGAAAAATATTTAATTTTCATTCATCAAAATCTATATTAGATTCATATATATAAGCCATAGCTGAAGCTGCTCGATTTCCAGTAAATAAGCCATGATTTATACATTTGTTTTAGATATACCTATAGGAATTACAGTTACAGGGTAAAAAAATATTCATAAAAGCCACTTATTACTGTACTCTTACAATTGATGTTTATTGTGTTTGGAGGTGTTTTTTGACCTGCACTATTTCTGTGAATAATTCCCCATATTCAATATTGCATACACAATGTACTGTATACACTATGGCAGTATGGGCTTATGCTGCATTGTATTACTAAACATCAGGATTGTTATACAGTGATTGAGTAATAACTGATGACATTAGTGCATAAAGCCTTGAATGGGCAATGAGATACGTATTACCCTACTGAAAAACATTCAGAACTATTTTCAGCAAGTGAGGTAGATTTTCGTTTTAATTCATTGGTGTTACAAGTGGTTAAATTACCAAACTGGCTGAAGAACCAATTTAATTATTTAATATCCACCAAATTGCCAACTTACAGCAGAATACAAATACAAACTTTTGACAGGAACTATCTCAAGGCCAGACTGATGAAAGGCATTTTCATGACTTGCGCTGGAAATTACTTCTGACATTCTCTTATTTTTTTAAATGAATTAAATGTGTTTCCACAACAACAATATTCATATATGTCTCTGTTGAGATGTATGTAGATTTAATCAATAATTTAAATCATAACCCGAATCCCTGTTCCTTGTTCCATCTGTGGTGTCCTAGGTCAGATGATGTCATAATTCAGCACCTTGTTTCCATTAGAATTCAGGAAAGCAAAAATGATGCAAGACCAGGAAATTATCAACCCTTTTCATTGCAACAGGGTTGCTGACACAGCTGGAAGCAGCTGACCTCTCAGAAGTATCTCTGCTCATAAATCTACAACACTCAAAGCCAAAGTATTGTACTAAAATTATAATGGCTTTGACAGGACTTGTTCTGTATAGGTATATATATATATAGGTTTTGCCACATTTTGACATTCTAGTATCAACTACATTTCTACATATGATTTGTGGCATTAAAATTTATCATAGCAAAGCATATCATATCCTAACCCTGTTTCCTCTCTCATTTCAGTCCTTGGCAATTACATAGGTGCCACCGTAGGCCATGTCCAATAAAACCAGCTAATAATTTCACACCAGGAAATATTCAATTTCCCTGAACAAGCTGCCACCAATAATTAAAAAAAATAAACCTTCCATATGGCAAAAGCCACACACAAAATGAGTCATTCTGAGTGAGAGAAAGAAGCTATTTAAAAGCTACTGTTTATTTATGAAGTGAAGGAACAAATTGTGATGAATTGAGGCTATCGCTTTCCAGAAACAATATACACGTACCTGTTCCCTCAAATTTATGATGACAAATAATAGTAAATAAGAAACCAGTGATCAATCCCAAAGTAGTTCTCTAACCTACCTAATTACTTCGGGCTCAAATGACCTGATTAATTGATAATAAGAATTTCCAGTGCAAATCAATTGCACTGCTTTATCTTATAGAACGTAATTAAATTGACAGACGATATTGAAAACAGAATATTTTTGATGATGTGCTAAGCAATGACATTTGTAAAATTCTAATAATAACATAAAATCTATGTAATTCAACCATTACCTGAACATGTAACAAAATTTAAAGTAAACAAACTTACTAAGATACTGTTTCAGTAAAAAGTACTAAATAAGGTGACCTGACATCCTACTTAATGTCTGACTGCTTTTTATTCTCGATTTCTTATCTATATTCTCACCTAGCAATATATTCATGAAAGACATTGTCAATAAAGCATTTGTTGTGCAGCTCTATATACTATTTATATTTGTTATATTTTGGTATTTATAATATTCCAGTGCAGGCAAATGTCTGAAATACAGAAATGTCAGAAATAAGCATTATGAAGTCAGATATATCTCTGGATTTAAGGCAACTAAGCATTCGGGTAATTTTGTAAATGTGATTCTGGGTAAAGTACACATGTTGAAGAGCTGAGAGAGAATTCACTTCATCCTCCTACCCCTCATGCCCTTACATATGGAGGCTCAGGAGACTGTAGATTCTGTAATCTGGAGCAAAAAAAAACTGCTGGAAGAACTCGTAGTCTGTGAGCCAGTGGGGTTGGTTGGTACCATCTGAGGGGAATAATGCTCATAGTGATTTTTGGCAAGGTATACATCTCTAGAGTTAGAAAATATGTGATAGCATTCCACCAGTGGTAGCTTTATTACTTCAAATAAGTAATCACTTTTTGTATATACAGTATTCCATATTAACAACAGTACAGCAGAAAATGTTACCACACCCCCCAAATGGTAAAAAACCTCATTTGGAGAGATTTCTGGAGTTTTATCAATGTCATGATATTTTCCATATTGTATCAAATCAAAATAAAATCAAGCTTTTGTCATAGCATATAGAATTACAGTACAATGATTCGAATATGGGGTTCCACACGGCCATAACCTAAGCCCTATTTGGTTGTAAAATGAAGACTGCTTTCCATACTTTGTTTTCCAAACTTCCATAACCTATTTAATAATCATAATAATTTTCCAAGCCTTTCATGTCTTCCACATCTTCATCTAATCATTCCACACTCTCTGAGGTGGATGCCTGGTTCTCACAGTCTGCCAGTCTACGCATGTCAGTACATCTGAGGCCATTTGCAACACACATACATCTTGGGAGTGAACATTTTTTTGGACAGTTACAGGCCAGTAGATCCTGACCCAACTCTAAGAATGTGTCCTGAGTTTTCCTGTTCCTGGTCAGAAGTTTCCGGGCACTTGTCTTCCCTTTGCCTGCAAAAGCGCTTACAGTGTCACATCCTATATATGCATGCAACCAAATGAGAGCCCTACAAACCTCTATGCCAACAGTGACAGCAACCTTCCTGGTGTCTAAAAGACTTGTACGGGTTCTAGTGCCACACTTCTGGAATAATCGGGCCTCAATCTTGTCACAAAATAATAAAGACATGATAAAGACTTCTGTGTCTTCTGAACAGATCACTACAGATTGGTATCCTTCTCTTGTGGCATGGGCAGCATGGAGAAGTAGATGGCCATCTGCTTCTTCTTGTTGACACTGAAGAGCTGACACCTCCTCACTGTCTTGAGATGTGATTCTGTAACATTTGTCATTCACAGTTGCATACAGGATCTTCTCCTGCAGCTTTGCTCTGTACTCTGCCTTCCTCCATTCATGGACTATGAAGCTAATGAGACTATTTTTGTAACTGACTTTGGTCAGGAAGCTCCTCCACAGCCTCACCATCTGTGTGCCTGTGATGCCTTGCAACTCATGACCAATCTCTTCACCCCGTAGAGATCCTTCACTATTCTTGATAGAGTTCTCCTTGTATGTGTCGAACACAACATCTATTCTGTTACTCTGACTGCCTTCCCTCAGAGCCATACCCACAATTGTTGTGGCAACATCTCTGAAAGTAACTTAATCGTCTTTCACTCTTTGGACCGAGTTCATTCCATCAACTACTGTAGCAGAGTTTCCTGGGAGTTGCTCTTTTACTGCTACATTTTTCTGCAAGGTTGTGGCTAAAGTAGCTTTATTTGTCTTTCTCAGCAATCTTTCTGGTGTGGACAGGGCCCAGGGCAATGGTCCAAGGGGATGAGAAAGGATATCCTCCATACGTAGACTGCGCCCTTGTGCCAT
This sequence comes from Mobula hypostoma, assembly GCF_963921235.1. Lineage (NCBI taxonomy): Eukaryota > Metazoa > Chordata > Chondrichthyes > Myliobatiformes > Myliobatidae > Mobula > Mobula hypostoma. Next base: position 18,773,799 of record NC_086118.1, on the reverse strand, counting down.
CACTATGATGTGTTCAAACAAAGACCTGTCTGCTTTCAAGATGATCGCCCTCCCATTTGATTTCACTTCTCTCTTCTTACACATATCACTGAATGCTTTCAGCTTGTTGGCTTTCATTAGGTCAGGGAGTTTCTTTGCTGGTGGGTCTTCCTCTAGTCTCTCATCCTTGACGGTTGCATAGCATTGCTCACCAATCTCATATGCCTTCATCAGGTTGGAGGCAATGTCCTTGGAGGCTGCCTTTGCTGTAGAGATTCTAATGAGGTCCCACTTCTCTGCAAATGGGTTGACCCATTCATGTATGAGGCTAACCGCTGCTGAAACTGCTTCCTCATCTTTCTGGATTCTTGGCCGCTGTAGCTCCGCATGACAAAGCTCTCTGATTTGTTGCCTTGCACCATCTCCCTTAACTGTCCCAGGAATGTACTGTGGTGCTCAGCTGTTATGTAGTAACGCTTGATAGCTCCAGCATTCACGCTGAACCATGATGTGCCTCCAGGAGTCTGTGTGTCTTTGTTCACTGTGGCTTCAATAGCCTGGTCCACAGGGATCTGCCCAAAGGGGTTGTTACTTGACAGCTGCACTGAGAATTGGACTGTCTTGAAGGCCTCAAACACAGAAGGATTTTTGTCTAGGAGGTTCATCATCTGAGCAAAGTAAGGGGACAGGTACCTGGCAGAATTCATCTTATCATAGGCAAAGGATGATTCTTATAGCATGGAGGTGCAACTCCCAGTCCTCCTCACAGAAAGCTACCACCGCTGCAATGCTATCACATATTTTCTAGCACTAGTGGTATATACTTTACCAAAAATCACTGTAAGAATTATTCCCCCCAGATGGTACCGGTGGCCCAAATTTGGGGTCCTGGCTCACAGAGTACCAGCATGTAGAGAAAGAAATTTTCAGTATTTCAGGTTCAAGCCCAATATCAATACTGAGAGTGGAGAGGGAAGATCCCAGAGTAAAGTGGGGAGGGGGCTGTGAAGTAGCAGTGGGCTAATGATTTGTGAAGGGATACAGACTGAAGAAACCAAGTAGGGGAGTGGGAGGAGTGGAGATGGGCAACAGATAGGTGGGAGACAGGTAAAGCCAGACATAAGTTTCTCCTGAGAGCATCAGATCATGGAATTATTTCTGTCAACTCCAAAACCAAATATTAAATTATTCTTGGTATCACAGGAATAAGTGATTCTTTGTACGCCAAGGTTCATGGAGAATATATGCGGTCAAAATGATAAAAAAAAATACGACGTAATAAAACAATTTTGTTTGACAGTTGTCCAGGGCAACATCACCATCAATTGGCAATAAAAAAAATATGCAATCAGCATGAGGATCGTTAAAGTCAGTGTGTGGAAACTACGTTTCCAGGATTCATGGTGGCATGCCCTACAGAACTCCTTGTAACTCAGGGGGCATAGAATGCTCTTTTCTCCAATGGACTGCTGATTACTACTGACTGTTTTCTACAATTCTGTAGGCACATTTGATGAAATAGCATTGACCAATAAATCTTTGTCTTTCATCATCATTAATAGGGATACCTTTCTAACTACTTTTGCCAAATCAGATGGTTATCACAGAATACAATACTATAATGACTGATTAACTGTTTAAAACATATTGAGTGAGAATAGCAAATCATAAGCAGGAACATGTAAAATTAGATACTGGGAGCAGGGATAATTGGGGAGGGTGGGCAGACATTTTCTCACAGTGTTACCACCAATGTAAACATCAGGACCTATCACTAGTTTCTTGAAGGGAGAGTTGTGGCATACATCACAAACTTTAGATCACCCTTTGGTGTGAGAAGCACAGGAAATTAGATCATACAAAAATTCAGCTGGTTGAACAAAAAATGATTTCAATGTGTTCAAAGAAAATGGAAAAAATATATTTATGCTCTTTTGATTTTAATTTTGGAATGTTTACCATCAGGTTTATGAGGTCAATATAAGATATTTATGATCAATCATTAAATGGCTCTTCAAAAGATTGATCCAACCTTTATTTTCATGTTGGCACGGTGGTCGTTGCTAATAATGGTAGTGATCCCAGGAGGCAGAGGTGATAAGGAGGCAGATATTACTGCTTCTGTTGGTTATTCCATATCTTACGCCAGAAGTTATGGAAGTTGAATACTAAACATAATCAGATTCATCTGTAATGTTCTCTGCAATCTAGTATTCCTCAAGGTTGAAACATTAAGGCTTATATGTAAAGGTCAAGTCTGGAGCTCTCAGAGAGTTGGTGGTAAAACTACTCACTTCAACCCTTTTTAATGTTCACATTATATTAGAAGATCTTTTGGTGATATGGAAAACAAATTAGGTTTAGTTAACTGTGGCAATGTTATAATTCTACTCCAGTTAATAGTTAATAAAGATTATGATTCAAAGATAATTCTTCAGATTAAGATGTTCCCACATTTAGAAATACTAAATGAGGGCTTTTAACCCACACTGAAGTTACAAAGCTTGTCTTGCCTCCCAGAATCAAAATAAAAAGAAACAATTGCATTTTATTGTGTAATTACCTATCGCAGTACTGGTTTTCTTTTCCAATATTAGAACCAGAAATAACGCAACCAAAATATTTTATGATTTCATATTCAAATTACAATTATGTCTGGGAAGGCTTTGTGATAGTTGAAAAGATTTTACCTGAGATAAGTTTAGAAAGTTTTGGTCTAATTCCCACAGGCTGCAAACACACAGCATGAACATTTTCTATTAAACTGATGCAAATTGGCATTAAATGACCAAATTGCCCTGGGTGATCTGTGCCAGTGGAATGTTGCATTGCTAAATCTAAATTCATATTGGTGGAACAGTAATTGTATTGGAGCTGGAATCAACCAATACTACAACCAACCAGGAACTTTAAAAATATAACTTCAGAAAGTGGAAAGATGCACATTTATCTTAGCAAATGATCCTTATAACATGCTGGTACCTCACGATGGTATAACCCTGCTGTAGCAGCATGTTCCTAAAATTAACAAATGTTCTCTTCCTTAAAATGGATTGTTCAGAAACTGCCGTGATGAAGATAAAAGATGCCTTAACGTTGTATTGGTTCTATGTTGTTGGGTCAATAATATCTTTTTTTGTCCAGAGGGTTGTTGAAAAATGGAATACATTGACTGAATGGGTCGTGGATGTGTGGACTCTCAGAACATTTAAATAGGATATGGGCAAACACTTGAATTGTCCAGACATATAAAGCTATGGACCGAGTGTTGGGATATGTAATTAGCAAAGGTGAATACTCAGTGGGACAAAGCATTTGCTTTTGCACTGTATGACTCTTCGACTCTGAAAATCTCCATCTTGAATTTTACTCTGCACATTCATCTGACCCATTTACACTCCAATAAATTCCCAATTTTAATACTAATAAAATCATTAGAACTAATGTCCATGCTTTGTCAACAAATGCTACTTGGGGCTATTTTGGGAAAAAGTAACCCATAAGATGTTCCCTTTAATGTTTTTCATTACATTCAAGGATTCAAAGTGCATTTATTATCAAAGAACGTATAAATTATACAACCTTGAGATTTGTTTGTTTACAGGCAATCACAAAGCAAGGAACCCAAAAGAACCTAATTTAAAAAAGAATTAAGACAAACCTCCAGTGCCTGCAGAGAAAGAGAAAAAAACACAAAACAAATCATGTAAACACAAGAAGAAACTACAATAGCATTCCAAATTGAGTCCTTAGGTCCAAGTCCCTGAAGCAGCCCAGAGTAGGCCCAAAGCCACGGTACTCAATTCATCATATTAGTGGGGCAAACTGCCGTAAAGTTCGCAGACACGAAGCACAGCAGCCAGGGGCAGTCTCACAGCCTTGGCATCATGAAGAGAGGAGCCCCCAGACTATTTGGGCCGGTGTTTAGATTGTCCAAACCTCACAATAGGACCTGGCCCCACTGTGGTGAATAACTCCAGGCCTAGACCGCTGTCGGAGAATGTGTTTTTGACCTCTCCAAATCAGCTCGGTGCCCAGAGTGATCCAACCTCGCTCGATATCTTGCCTTTCAGTCTATCCTGGCTGGCATTTAGATTGTCCAAACAGCATATTGTACCTCGCATTAGGACCCGGCCTCACTGTGCCGAAGCACTCCAGGTCCAGAAAGTGCTACCAAGTGATTCTCTTTGGACCTAGATTTCGCTGTTAAAGAAGGCATTCTTGACCTCTCCAAATCAATTGGAATGATCTACCCTCATACCCGATGCTGGACGGGCATCGGAGCTCCTCTGTCCTATCCTGCCCCGTCTGAATCGTTCACTCCAACTAGCGTGGCTCCAACTCCAAATGCGTTGATTTTGCAGTGCATCTTGAGAATTTGCTTTCGCTCACGTCTTCATTGTTTGATTTGATAGTTTACCATAATTTACTTCAAAAAAAGTGTTATTAGTAATGTTTTTAATCAAATTCCTTTGCTTTCCAACTACTAGTAAGCTGTTGCACACCTTCAGTAGCGTCATCTTAAACCGTGGAGGTTCATGTTGGGCCAGAAGTTGCTATCAAGCATCATGTCTTTGCAGACCAGGTACATAACCTGCCCAATGCGTTGAAAATGCCTGAATCAGATGACTATGTCAGAAGTAAAGCTGAACAACCCAGAGGGAAAACTTGTACGAAAATTCTTATCAAATTTCTTTTACTAATCAAAAGTAAATCCCAGGACAACAACATCAATTTACAACCCACACTACTCAATTCTGGACTACTCCAATATTTGCAGACATTATTTTCTTAGCAGCACATCCATGAAGCATGAGCAACTTTTTTCAGTAAGCACCTCTGCACTCTTTACTAATCACCCACTGTGTTTTGTGAAGCACTCAACACTGGTAATGGGATGGTAACTAGACAATAATTTTGTGTTGCTCTCACAATTTTTCAGTATATCAGGATTAAAATTTGATTTCATCAGCAGTAGTCATGTATCTATCAAGCAGCTCAAGACATTAACCATTCCATTGTGTTTTCCTGAAGGTTCACATCTCATTTTCCTCAGTAGCAAATGCTTTATTTTCCTGTAGATTTCTGGTAGTTGCCTACATCCTTCCTTTAGAAAGGATGATGGTGAGAAATTATTTAGCACATCATCTTCAATAAAAGGCTTGCCTCAATGTGTCTTTTAAGGTCAAAGTGAGAGAACTTTTATTATTATTTATTTATTAAAGGTTTACACAGAAAATTGCAAATCTCAACATTTCAACAAGTAATTTCACTCATCACAACAGAGGAAATTTCCAAGAGGGTAAAGACAGTGTGATCCTAGTAAAGTCAGAGTTTTGAGTAACATTATAATGGGACTTAACTTCAAATAGCAGTATTAAAATAGTGAAAATCAAGGTGTCCAATATATACTTTAGTAAAAATTAATGTAAACAGACACCTGGTCTATACCATGATGAGAACTGCTGGAGTAGTAAACAAAGTATGCATAAATTATGAATTATGAACCTAGGTGCAAACAGAATTGATAAGGAGGACGCAATATTGCTTAGAAAAGCTGTAGATATAATTCTATGAGGATTAGGTCTTTATGCTATCTTGGAAACTAGCATTTAGGCAATTGCCTGTAGAAAGAAGTCTCGCTAGCACAATTGCAAATCAGTTCCAGTAATGCATAGTTTGGATTATTTGCAGAGAGAAAAAGTTTAAGACTGTTCTTAAAGTGAGTTATTACTCTGATATCCAGAATATCAGAGGGTTAACTGAAAAGCAGCCACAGTTACCAAAAGACAGAGAAAAACACGGCTGAATTGAAGGCCCAGAGCAAGATCGCAAGGATCTCAGAAGTCCTGGTGAACTTCTGATGCTCACTATTTTCAGGTCCTCAGTCACCATATAGGGAGCCACTAAAAAAAGAGGGAAATCTCAGAGTTCCATAATGTATGCATAGTTAGATAATAAATGTACTTTGAACTCTGAAATTTGAACTATCAATGTTAAAAAAAATACGTTGTCCACAAGTGTGATGCCCACTATGGACCAAAATCACTTCCCAATGGATTTAAACCTGAGGATGTATCTAAGGGATCGGCAAATGAATATCAGCTCTGCCATATGTTTGGATTACCAATGTGAAAGTATCCAGGCAGGTATTGTAAATGCGCTGTCTGTTCTGGTTCTCTCATTAGACTCGACTCCGTAGACTATCCTTCCATCATAATCTTCTTTTCCCAAATCATTTCATACTGACATGGTGGCCTACTGAGAGATGAGAAAGAATTTTCAAAATAGCATTAAAAAAATCATATTTTGTTTTCAGACAAAAATCCATACTTAGATATACAAGATATGCACTGTAATTTATAGAAAACTAACTATAAGTAGTACCCACAAATTAAATGGTCCATGCAAATTAATTGACCATTATCCAGAAACTACTAATGCAAAAATTGCATTTACATTTATAACAGATTTTTATAACTGGATTGAGATTATTGCACAAAATGTATCTACTGAATTATATCTAATTAAATAGACATAAATGGATTAAGAATATTCACTAATCAAATCTTTCTAGCCAAACCAAGTCCGAATTACACAGCTAATTGCATGTGTTGAGATTCCACTTCGATGTTTACTTTGAAGTGTGTACTGCAATCTCAAATCCTAAAGTGTGGCTCTTGCCATAATCGCATACGTTTAATTAAGTTCTGCATTAAAGGCTGTGTGTGGTCAGCAGCAGTAGCATAAAACTGTCATGAAAAGAGATAGTTCACATGCAGAGTTTGGTCACACTTTGAGAAATTGGAATTAAGTAAAGGCAATTCAAATCTATAGGGAAACTGGAAGTAACATCTACTGTAATTATCTGAGTCTCCTTAAGACTCAGCCAGACCATTTAATTAATCTGAGAATTTCCCCAACAGCAATTAAACTCCAAACGACCTAAAGGGGACCTAACAATTGTCCCTTACTGCATTACAGAAAACAATTTCGTAATACGTAGCCACATTTCATTGGCATTGTAATGCACCATTCATTCCATCATATGATAGTCCTGTCCTTTTAAGCAGCACACTTTCGAATTTATTGCATGCTGGTGAAATAGTAATAAGCAGTTTTGAGGTAATATGCTGTGACATATCTCTCCAAACGCAGCATGGTATTTCTATCTAGTATATATTCTGGCTTTTTGTGGGGAGGGTAGTGATGTAAATACACCAGCTCTCCCCATATAATCTAGCAATTTGATTCCCCATGCATGACTCCGCATGCAAGCTGAGTCTAATGTTAATGATAAGGTCTGAGGTTCTTGAATAATTTTGTGCATCAATGCCAAAATGCTCATTGTGTTCAGAGAGGTCTTGCAGTATAAATACAATATAATTTGTACAAATGCAAGTTGGGGGAAGGAGGATCTCTTCCACCTATCTGAGATATTTATCAGGAGCGCTGCATGCGTAGGGCCCTTAACATTGTCAATGATCCCTCCCATCCATCAAACAATCTCTTTGATCCCTAACCATTAGGCAGGAGGTACCACAGCATTAGGACAAGGGCTGTTAGGATGGGAAACAACTTCTTCTCCTTGGGCATGAGACTACTGAATGCTGCCACTACCAAGGTCTCATTACATGTGAAGCACCAGTAGTTTATAGTGTTTACTTGTGTCATAAATGCATCTTATTATTTGTTAATTTATTTGTGGTAATATTACCTTATGTGCTATGTCTGAGTTCTATGTACTGTGTTGTATCACTTTGGTACGGTGGAACATTGTTTCGTTTGGCGGTATACATGTATACGGTTGAATGACAATAAACTTAAACTTGAACTTGAATTTGATGTGGGTGGGTAGCATTTTTTTTAACCATTTGTTGCTAAATGGCAACCACGGTATGATACGCACACCCATCTCTTTTTAATCACTATTCTTTAAATTACAAAAGTTAAATTTATATATGGGTGATATGATATGATGCCTCTGCGTGGCACAAGTCCTTGATCAATAAATCTATTCCTTGTCATAATGAATGAACACCTCACCCTCTGTTGACTAGAATACACTGCACCAAAATACCCATAATTCAATTCACCCAGCCCTTTTTCTATTATAAAATTTTGTTCAAAGAAATATTTTTCAGAAGCACTTCCCTTTTTGTAATTTGGAGAACAGCTGTATATTAAGTTCAAATATCTGCCATGCGAATTGCTTGTTTTTACCAATTAGAAGTCAATTACAACTAAGGATTTGAAAGAAGCACTCCTGTTTATTTTATATGTACATCCTTCATGCACATGTTTTAAAATTTTTATTTACTGAGATACAGTGTGGAGTAGGTCCTCCTGGCCCTTCGAGCCACATTGCCCAGCAACCCCCGATTTAACCCTAGACTAATTATGGGACAATTTACAGACCAATTACCCTACCAACCGGTATGTCTTTGGACCCATCAGCTGGTACACCTTTGAAACCAGAGCACCCAGAGGAAACCCAAACAGTCACGGGGTGAATGTACAGACTCCTTATAGGCAGCGGCAGGAAATGAACCCAGGTCACTGGTACTGTAAAGCGTTGTGCTGATCACTACGTTACCATGCCACCCCAGGTAATGAAACAAGATGAGAGATGAAAAGGAGGGACAACTGAAATTTTGCATAAAACAACATATCTAAAAGGATTATGCAATCACTTAGTAGCTTTAACCTGGTGACATTTAAACAGACTGCTCATGATGAATGCAATAATAAGACAGACAGACAGTTGAAATAAATTAAATTAATTAAAAAATATTAAAATTAAGAAAAAATAGTGAATTTTCCAAAACACATCTATAAAATAACATTTATTGAAATAATTTTGAAAGAGAACTTTTTCCATTCTGATTGATTCCTATCCCATTCAAATTGTGGGAGCAAAGAGTCCAAGTAAGAGTGAAGTTAATGGTTTATAAATTGTAACACTGTCCACTGTCTTGAATTATACCTAGCGTGCTGTATAGGCATACTGTGATGTACAGAAGCATGCTGACCCATGCAATGCTTTCAGCCAGCTGCCCTCTATAGAAGGGAAGCACAATATGGGCCAATAAAATGACAAAGTTTGGTGGATCGAGCATCAGTAAAAAGCAGAAGTATGGCTGACAGAGTGGATGTACTGTAAATACAATGGATACACGAGAACGATGAATTCTGGGCATCCTAGAGTGAGTGACTCAACTCCTGATATCCAAAGCTTCACAAGGTCAGAACATGGGAAGATTCTCCACTTGCCTGCACAAATGCAGTTCCAACAAGGTAGACCACTTGATTGATACTCTATCCACCTTTAAGTATGTAGGCTTCTTCAGTAATTCCTCCCGTACTCTCAACCTTGACCATTAATGAGTTCAAAAGCAGTAGGTGAACTGGATTAACTTTATTCTCACATTCCTTCCAATTCACACACAATTCTGATTTTGAAATATGTTCTCATTGCTGCATGTAAATTTGAGATCCTGACACAGATACAGTGTAAGTATCTTCAGCATGCACCAGCAATTCAAGACCATTTATTCGAGGACAAATAGAGTGAAAAGTACATGCTGGCTTTTGAACAACCCTTACATTCCATAAATGCATGAAGTCTGCATAAGATCACAATAAAATGGGATTTATAGGTGGTACAGTTAGACAACATCTCATTAGAAGATTCCTCCTTTGTAAATCCCGGTAAAATATTGAAAGTGGGTCTTCAAGCTCCTGTACCTCCTTCATGGTGGTGGTAATGAGAAGAGGAAGTGTCTTAGATGCTGAGGGGATTTAATAATGCCTTCTTGAAACACTGCCTTTTGAAATTGTCCTCAATTATGGGGAAGCTTGTGCCCATGATGGATCTGGCTGAGTCTACAGCACTCTGCAGCCTCTTTTGATCCTGTGCAATTGAGTCTTTATACCAGGCGGTGATAAAACCAGTCAAAATGCTTTCCATGTTACATCTGTAGATATTTGCCAGAGTCCTTGTCCTTGGTGACATGCTAATTCTCCTCAAATCCCAAATGAAGTAGAGCCTCTGGTGTGCATTCTTCATAGCTGCATCATTATGTTGGCCCAGGATAGACCCCCTGAGATATTGATGCCCAAGAACTTGAAGCTGCTCACCCTTTCCACTACTAATCTCTCAATGACCTCAGTAATTGCTTCATGTCTATTCCACCTGCATAAAATATCTTTAAAGAGACACAGGTACATAGCCAACTCCCTTTAAATGCAGTTATTCACTTGGTTTCCATGTAGCTCACCCAATGGTTGATAACTTTCAGTCCTAGATTCCTAAAAGTAAACACTTCACTGACTATTCAATGTCAACATCCTCAAGTTTTTAGCCACAGCTTTTTCATATAATTAGAGAACACAGATAATGAAGAATGGTACATCAGTGTAATTTTCACAGCTTCTGACTGATCAGTTGAACAGTTTGGAATTGAAAACTGCTCATGATTTAATGACTTTGCGCAGAGAGATGCAGTTTTAGAACTTGTTGATGTCAATGGGACAGTATTCATAGATCTGTTTTTCAAAAAAAACTTGTTCACAGCACTGAAAATCGCTGTGACCCAGAATTCTTTTTGCACTGCAGTTCCGAAGACAAATATGATAATGCTTACAGGCAAAATACTTCTGAAGTCAGAATCCAGCATTATTACAGTTCTACTTTCATTTTGAAATACTTGTTTGCAAGTGCTCATTCTCTTTTCAAACACATGTTGTGGTCAGAATGATAGAAACAATGCCAAAAAGCACTGGTTCCTGATATTGTAGTCTCCTTTATTTCAATTGGGAAAGAGCATGAGCGGTGAAGTGCATTCCCTCCCTGCCCCCTCCACATCATTTACCCACAATCTCCCTCAGTAACACCTATACAAACACTAAAGCAATTTGTGAACCTTTTTGACACGAGGCAGCCTAATATTCATGCACAGTGCTCATGATTGTATACATGATGTATATGATCAGTAGATCAGTATTAAATGCTGAGCATTAATGCTGATCATTCCAACAGCACTGATCAATTCCAAAACCCCAACTTCCTGGTGGCCAGACATTTTAATTCCTATTCCCATATCCGTTCTGTCATGTCGGTCAAAGCAGGATCTCCCAGTGGCCACACATTTTAATTGCGAGACCCGACACAGTCTGGGAGATCGTTTCGCTGAACACCTATGCTCTGTGTGCCAGACAAAGCAGGATCTCCCAGTGGCCACACATTTTAATCCCACGTCCCATTCTCATTCTGATCTATCTATCCATGGCCTCCTCTACTGTAAAGATGAAGCCACACTCAGGTTGGAGGAACAACACCTTATATTCTGTCTGGGTAGCCTCCAACCTGATGGCATGAACATTGACTTCTCAAACTTTCGCTAATGCCCCCCCTCCCCCTCGTACCCCATCCGTTATTTATTTATATACACACATTCTTTCTCTCCCTCTCCTTTTTCTCCCTCTGTCCCTCTCACTATACCCCTTGCCCATCCTCTGGGCTTCCCCCCTCCCCCTTTCTTTCTCTCTAGGCCTCCTGTCCCATGATCCTCTTATATCCCTTTTGCCAATCAACTGTCCAGCTCTTGGCTCCATCCCTCCCCCTCCTGTCTTCTCCTATCATTTTGGATCTCCCCCTCCCCCCCACTTTCAAATCTCTTACTAGCTCTTCCTTCAGTTTGTCCTGACGAAGGGTCTCGGCCCGAAACTTCGACTGTACCTCTTCCTAGAGATGCTGCCTGGCCTGTTGCGTTCACCAGCAACTTTTATGTGTGTGGCCTCCTTTTGTGCCAGGATTAGCACCCCCGCGCCCTCCCCCCCCACCCCAGGGTGGAGGAGCAATATCTTATATTCCATCTGTGTAGCCTCCAACCTGATGGCATGAATATTGATTTCTCCTTCAGTAAAATAATATTTCCTTCCCCCTCCCGCTTCCTCTATTCCCCACTGTGGCCGCTTACCTCTTTTCACCCTATCACCTCCTCCTGGGTCTTTTCCTCCTTTTCTTTCTCCTACAATCCACTCTCTTCTCCTATCAGATTTTCCAGCTCTTGACCTTTCCCACCCACCTGGCTTCACCTTCACCTTCCAGCTCATCTCCTTCTGTTCCCCCCACCTTTTTATTCTGGCGTCATCACCCTTTGTTTCCAGCCCTGAAGAAGGGTCTCTGCCCAAAACATTGTCTGTTCATTCACTTCAATAGATGCTGCCTGACCAGCTGAGCTCCTCCATCATTTTTTGTGTGTTGCCGAGTATTTCAAAAGTTAGATTTTATCATTTCATTTGCTATGCAGTAATCAATTAATGGGAAATGCTTTGTTGAGATTGAGCTCAGTCTCTCCTTCATTGCATTATTTAAAATGTCCAGGTCATGACTAAAGTGGTGGCAATGCACGATAATAATCTCAGACACCAGAGTCAAGCTCCAAGAATAATCAGCATCTTCTAAAAAAGAAGGGTGAAAGGTGAGTAAGGAAAGATGGACAAATGGCGACTAAGGCAAATAGAACCTGTACCTTGCAGAAAATGTTAATCAACGAAAGGTCAATGAGAATGCAATGAACACATGCATTCAAGTTATAGGTGAAATATTAGTGCTTTGCTCTTGTTACTGTAAAGCATAGCTCACTTGAAAACCATTATCAGCCATTATCCTACAGATATAATTGCAGTGTTCCAAAGAAAAACAGTCAAATAAAGAGGGTACTTAAGTAAACTCTACAATAACCTATCGAGTCAATTCTCATGCAAAGAATAATTCAATAAACAATATATTCATCAAGGAATCTTAAGAATTAGCAATGATAAAATATGTATTTTGTTTTAATTATTCATGCTTGTTTCTGACACATCTTATGCAAGTTGGTTATATTAGCCAACAGGAGAATAATAAATCCTTCAATATTAATTGGCATTAATTGTGGTCATTAACAACATGTTAATGGACCACGTTGCAAATGGGTAGTTTGTTAACAGCTACCTCAAGGTTCAAGTTGGGCAAGGTGCCAACCTGAAATAGACAGAAGTTATTGAAGCTCTGCTGCCAGGCAGAATTCATTTGAACATATCTCCACTGTCTTGTAGAGACAGAGATATAATCCACAAGTGTACAATGAATTTCTTCAGATAAAGCGAATGCACGCATGCAGAGTCCAGATAAATGGCTGAATGAATACTTGTTCTTAGAAATGTCATATAATCTGATGGAAATGTACTACTTCTAAACACTAAGGCTGTCAATTTTAACCAATGGGTGGGAGTGTGGTGGGAGTGTAGATTGCAGTGTGGGCTGTTGGAACGTCTGAATTGCCAGATTAATGATGTGTAAATCAGTGAACAGTTCATCATGCTTTTAGAGAAAGTAGTATTATCCATTCAAACACTTCAGCAGTGGAAGTAAAGAGGTCAGACATGGTTTATTTTATTGAAAGTGCAGACTGATTTGTTGTAGATAACTGTTGGGTGTACTATATGATTTCTTTTTACCAGAGAGGCATGGGTGATAAATGTTTGTAATACAAAAGCTAGAATTATGTGTTTATTTCCAATGCTTTGATCTGCACTTTCCTTGAATTATAATTTTAAAAGAATTCTTTATATAGTGTTGACCTGATTGTTTGCATTCACTGGAGCAGATTTTTTTCCCCTGAAATCAGCTCCATCATCATGTGAAGATTTCAACCTGACATGTAATTTGGGAAAATGGTTCAGATATAAGATGGAGGTGTAAGGATCTGTAGATGCCAGAGTCCTGAGCAGAAAGCAAACATGTGGACGAAGTCAACAAGACAAGCAGCATCTGCTGAGGCAAAGAGATAGTTGTGATTTTGGGTTGAGATTCTGGAACTGGGACACTATTGGGGAAATGACCAGTATAAGGAGGTGAGATGAAAGGGTGAGACAAGGGCTGGCAGACGATAGTTGGCAAGAATTAGATTTACAAGCATTACTGTGATTTTTCAGCCAATAAGAATGAACGAATTTTCTGTGCAATCCTATGGAATCAAAACTATTAGTCATTTTCTTCTCAAAGCACACACTCCGTGATTCAGGAACAGCTCGTTCTGCTCCGCCATCTGATTTCTAAATGGACATTGAACCCATGAGCACTACCTCACTACTTTTTTACTTCAGTTATTTTGCATACTTCTATTTAATAGACTTATATATTCTTAATGTAACTCAGTTTTTTTTCTCTCTATTTATTTATCATGTAGTTCATGGTACTGCTGCCATAAAGTTAACCTATTTCACGACATATGCTGGTGATATTAAATCTGATTCTAAAGTCTTCATTAATTTCTTGACGGTCAAATAGAAAGAAGAAATTGGTAAATTGGTTTATTATGGTTGCACGTACCGAAGTATGGTGAAAGACTTTGTTTTGCATACCATCCATACAAATCAATTCATCACATTAGTACATTGAGGTAGTACAAGGGAAGGGCAATAACAGAATGCAGAATATAGTGCTATAGTTGCAGAGAGAGTGCAGTGCAAGCAAATGATAAGGTTCAAGGTCAGGACAAGGAACATTATCAGGGCAATGGATTTTCTTATCATACCATGCAATACAATAATGTTATAACAGTGGGGTAGAAGCCGTGGACAGGAGGCTTGCAACAGTGATTTCCTGCATCTTTGTTACCACGGAGGGTTGTTTAAAGTATAGCACTCATTCTTCTTGAATTCTTCAGTCCCATCAGTCCTCCCACAGCTCAACAAGTTTTGAAAAGCAAAGCTACGCATCATTTATCCATTATCACACAGTTTCCTCGTTTCCGCTCCTGCGTGTGGTCGATCACCTGAATGTTTTTCAATAATATAGAAAGAATGTCAAAAAAGCTGTGGATACACTGGATTCACAGGAAGTAGGAGTAAAGCGTACAAGACTCAGGAACAGTCTGTTAGTAATTAGGAATCCACACAAAATGCTGGTGGAACGCAGCAGGGCAGGCAGCATCTGTAGGAAGAGGTATAGTCAATGTTTCAGGCCAAGACCCTTCGTCAGGACACAATAATTAGGAATATTGTTTTAAAAGAAAGTGGTTTGATTCCTACAATGACTGCATTTGCTAAGACCTACAAATTGGCTGGACTACTATTTCATATCATTTTGGAATTTTTCTAAAAGGTTGCAAGACCAATGTAGTCTGGCCCCAGTATTTGATTCTTTGCATACAAAACATACCAACAATTCCAGACTTCTTACCTCTCTCTACTTGTGGAACATCTCCGAACAATTGGGAATCAAACCTGTAATGATAAGGACTGGAATTACATCCATACGCTGGACCAGAAAGGATTACTTGTTTCTTTACATTGACAAAGATCCAAATCACTAGTTTTCATTATCTGCAGTCATTCATAGTTACAACAGTTATGTTATAGTATTTAATTGTATAAATACCCACAAATTGATTTGAACTCCGAAGTCTCTGGTTTACCACTATTTACCACTATTTCTGTAATAACTTATTTGACGATGACACCTTGTTGATTTAAATGAGGATATACTCATACAGGAGAGAGTCACTAGCATGATACATACAAGAAATGTGAGTGTTGTCCTACCAAGAATGGCTGAAGATACTAGATTTGTATTCTTTAGTAGAAGAAGGCGTGTTCTTAGTAGAGAATATGAGGGTGCATAACAGGATAGATGTCAAATTATTTACTCTCGAAGGAGAATCTCAAACAAGGAGGCATAGCCACAATATACTGGGACCATTATTTAATGCTCGTGCATAGGAAGCCCTACTCCTGCTCCCATTTTCTGTGTTCTTGTCATTAAAGGTGGAATTATAATTGACTTCAGTGTAACCAAGATAGGAAGCACTTAAAATAAAAGTGTTATGTTTTCATTGCTGACAGAGCAAGCATTCCCATTGAGTACAGTATACGTTCTAATACCTACTGTGAATCTATCACCTGCAAGCACTGCCTTGCATAGGAGATCGGAGAGCGATGAGTCAGTACCTTCAGGGGAAGATAGAAAAAAAGTGCTGGGGAATATGTTCTTAGAAGATTTTCATCAAATAAATCCAGATGAATCAGCTGGCTAATAAAGCACAGCTGTAAATTAAGTATCAAAATGTCAGTGAACATTTCCTAGAGGCCATTTCAGAATGTTCGTTTGGATGCTGAACCCAGAGATAAACAAGATTATCCATCCACCACGAACAGATGAGAATGGCAGGGATTAAATATAGTTCATTCTATCCAAGAAGGAGTGAAGAATAAGATGGATATATAAAATAAATATACTAGGTTAACTTTGATGAAAGGCATAATCTAATCTGTCATTCATGAATGCAAAAGTTAGAATGGGAAGTGAGCATGTTATTTAAAGGGATACTGGTTTAGTGCCACAGCTGACGAATATGCAATTCTCTCAAGGTAAATCAACAGGGCGATGTTTCCTGTTGTGACCAAATTGCTCAGATTTGTTATTTCCTAATTTGAAATTGTGATATTTTGCCAGTGCTGAATAATTTCTACAGTTTTGTCCATTTTCCTGCAAATAATTGAGTGCTGTTGGACTTGATCATCTGTAGAAATTGGTGCTCTTGGTCAGGCTGATGTGGTTTAGAAGCTTGGAGTTGAAGGGTTAGCTGTAAACATATAGGAAACAAAATCGCAACTATGATGATGGTACATATTTCATTGTAGCTTAAGTTATAAATACATACTGTACATACCCAAAACTTTCTTCGTTAAGATCGCCAGAGACCCCCAAGCTTTGCAGTTGTTGTTCTTTTCCGTGCCTCATGCCACATCGGGCAGCAACCTTGCCATTTCCTTGGCATTTGTCTGTTTTTTATGAGGCCGAGTGGCTAGCTCGATGCTCAACCCAGCAAGGATGGAAAGCATTCAAGGAGCCAGCTGGATTTGAACCTAGGACCATTCACCTTGAAGTCCGATGTGGATGCCAATACAACACCAGACGGCCAAGCTTTAGGGTATCCCGCTTCTAAAACACTCAACAGAAGCACACTACCTCTTATAATCAAAAATACATGCAGCAATAAATGAGATTTAAGCACGCGTTTAATTTAATTGTCCAATGATTCGACAAACTGACCGACAATGCCATCAGAGCCATGGATCAGTTCCACTCACAGTGAGATTCACACTGAATTCACTGTGTACGTGGGCTGTAGAAGCAATGCTCCATTGAGCATTGCGGTAACACTGTGCCCTGGGGAATGTGGAAGTGGTGCATTTGAATCACTGTGAGAACTTAGTGCTCCATGTTATAGTTTACAGACTGAAAAATGGTTAAAGCTGCACAGCAAATGGAAAAAAACAATGTATGTAATTGGCAGCCGAAGACTCTGTGAATGTTTTGTATCAACATTTTTTTTTAACGTGAAGCAGGCAAATATTACCTAGGTTAATCACTTTTCAAGAACAGGTATGCCTGTGAATATTAATAATCACTCACCATGATAAATCCTCATATCCTTTTTCACAAATGGCACTGTACTATATACTAGAACTTGGAACAAATCAAAGCAGCTAAGGAATAGAGGATATTGCAACTTCTTCTCTTCTCTTTTCTGATAGTAGTGAGTGCATCCTTAATTTTAGTTAGTTAAATGTGCTCCTGATACAGCCTCCTTTGCATTGGTAAGACTTGTCGCAAATAGACTGTTTTGTCAAACACCTCTGCACTATCCAAATAAGCGGGACTTCCCTGCGGGCAAACATGTTAATTCCCATTCCCATTCCCATTCCCATTCCCATTCCCATTGAGACATGCCAGCCCATGGCTTCTTCTTGTGCCAAGATGAAGCCACCCTCAGGGTGGAAGAGAAATGCCTTATATTCCGTCTGGGTAGCCTTCAACTTGATGGCATGAATATCGATTTCTACTTCTGGTCAACAAATTTCCTCCCCCTTTTTCTGATCCCCACTCTGACCTTTTACCTCTTCTCATCTGCCTACCACCTCCCCCTGGGTCCCATCCTCCTTCCCTCTCTCCTATGGTCCACTCTCCTCTACAATCAGATTCTTTCTTCTCTAGCTCTTGACCTTCCCACCCACCTGGCTTCACCCCTATCACCTTCCAGCTAGCCACCTTCCCCTAATTCCACTTTTTTATTCTGGCATTTTCTCCCTTCCTTCTCAATCCTGAAGAAAGATCTCGGCCTGAAATGTTGCCTATCTATTCATTTCCATAGATGTTGCCTGACCTGCTGAGTTCCTCCAGCATTTTGTATGTGCTGCTTGAATTTCCAGCATCTGCAGATGTTCTCTTGTTTGCGAGGGGTGAAGCCATGTGGGTGCATGCTTTATGCAGTAGATAAGCAGATAGGGCAGAAAGGAAAAGAGAATGTCCATGATAAACCAGAAAACAAGCTAGGCTTAATAACACAAGTGTGGAGGTAGCTGAATGAGGGTGGTGGAGACTTGGTGGGAGGTGGCTGGAGTGATCAGTTTCTGGGGAAGGAATCCGTGTGGTGTAGAAGAATGCCATAGGAAATGTCATGATCTCACAAGGTATGTAAGACCACTGGAGATACTGCTTTCTCACATTGAGACACTTATTCAGGCATGAACTCTATGGAAACACACTCTCACACTAAACATTACTCCATTCAGCTACATCACCATCTTAGCCCCTCCACTCCAACATCAAACCTCCAAAGACATGACAATCGATGTCACTTCCACCATTCAGGGTAACGCAGCATGAGGATAGGAGAGAAACCACCCATATAGAGTGAGGGCCTCACAAGTTCACCACTTCACCAACCTGGACTAGGCCCTGTTCCTTTCAGTAAAAGTCCCTAACAATCTCAAGAGCAGAAGATATAAGAAATCTTGTCAGATAAGCTGACTTTCTGTACCTCATTATAATGATTACAAACTCACCGATTTGATTTAGAGTTTCTAAACTATATGATTTGACACAAACTATTTGATTTATAGTCATCTAAAACTTTGACAAACCTGTATAGATGTACAGTCAAGAATATCCTGACTGGTTGTATCACAGCCTGGTGCGGAAACACAAAAGCCCAGGAACAGAGAAGCCTACAAAAGGTAGTGGATACAGTCATCACAGGAAACAACCCTCCCCTCCATTGAACACACTTACAAGGAGCACTGCCATAAGAAAGCAACATCCATTACCAAAGACCCCCACCATCCAGGCCATGCTCTCTTTTCACTGCTGACATTGGGAAGGAGGTCCCTCACCACCAGGTTTAGGAACTGTTAATATCTTCAGCATGAATAGGTTCACTCACCCCAGCACTGAACTGACTCCACAACCTATGGATTCACTTTCAAGGACTCGACAACTCATATTCTCAATATTTTTTTTTCAATTTTTGTAGTTGTATAGTTTGTCCTCCTTTGAACATTGGTTGTTTGTTCATCTTTGTCTGTGCATAGTTTTTCATTGATTCTATTGTTTTTATCTGTTTTCCTGTGAAAACCTACAAGAAAATGAAACTCAGAATAGTGTATGGTGGCATATACATACTTCAATAATAAAGTTACTTTGAACTTAGTTTTCGCCTTCATTACCAATAATGTAGCTGCATCACAGATATTTTGGATGATGCCTATAAGTATGCTTATCTTTTGTATAATCTTTGCAGCCTATCAGCAGAGGCCACCTAAATGCCACCTCCCAGAGCTGAGGAGCTGGAGCAGGACAGAAAAGGACAGGGATGATGATAATGAACATATTGTATCACATAGCACCAGCTCAGGCACTGCACCATGAGAGGTGAACAGATTAGAGTGAAGTATGCCACAGGATAGTACACTGGGCAGTATTTATGCACACATCCACCTTACCACAGATGTCCAATATAAGATCCACTTTTGGGACTCTCCATGACAGGGGTTCCCAACATAGGGTCCACAGAGCCCTTGTTTAATGGCATTGGTCCCTGGCATAAAAAGGTTGGGAAACCCTGCTCCATAATAAGGCTGATGGAGATCACTCTGGGATGGCAGGTACCTCATCATAACTGCCCGGCCTGTTGCAGGAAATGGTGAGGAGGATGGAGTCCGCCTCAATGTTCTCGAGGGGTGTGGCATGGAATCAGGAGGCCACGACCTCCATTCTGGTGGTTATTACTAAACAATTGGCAACAGATCCATGGGTTTTGATTTCAGCTGGTGGGAGGATGCCCCGTCATGTCTTTTGTCCTCTCTGCAGGCTACAGTGATAGGTCTCAGTTCTGCCACATAGGAGCAACTTGAAGTTCTACAGAAACAGAGAGAGGCCTCCAAGTACTAACACAGTCCTAATTTAGCAAAATGATGACACTCTTGAACAGATCAGTGATGGCATTGAGTAGGATGATGCCAATTGAGAAGATAGAGTCATAGATTCTTACGGCTTGGAAAAATTTGCTTCAACATTTCCAAGTGTGCTGTTAGTGGGCATAGGGAGGCTAATTATGAGCTGTTCTCCAATAGAAAAGTGATGTTTGGCATGGTATAGAGGTGCAGAGACCTGTCCTTTCTGTGCTCCCTCCTTCATCCAATTTATACCCACCATCATGAACAGAGGCTTGCTCAAGAGATAACTGCAAAGGGAAATGTGAAGGCAGCATGACTCAGACATTTGTGATGACAGTGGTGAGGGTGGGTGTGCGTTAGTCTTTCACCTGGCTCAGTTCCAGGCCTGGAGATTGTAGCAAGGGTGTCATGACAGTCAACGGGTGATTAACCATTGTGTAGCCAGCACCCCAAACCTTCCGATGTCACATCCAGCTTATTCTTACCCCACTCATGAAGGCACCAAGTGCAGTTTGAGATTCCTTAATTGTATTATTCATCGATGCCTGGGGCATTCTGCACTCGACCTTGCAATACATGTTAATTTCTGAATTTTTGTGATTTCTATTCATATTTACAAAGTTCATTGGTGCTGAAATCAATTTGTTGGAGGTTGAACACATGGTTCTAGAAGGACCTGCTTAACGTTAAATGATTAAGTTGGCAAAGTCCTGGTTCAGGAGATAAGCTTCAATAGAAACAGATCCATCAAGGTTCTACTTTTGCTTGAAGCATCCTGAAATACTGAAGGTGATTAATTTGTGAGAGATTGTGAAGTCATGATGTTACAGAGTCACACAGCTTTGGAGAGTTATGCACTCTGTTGAGCCAACATTGACTACCAAGCAACCATTTACACCAGTCCTGTACTAATCTCACCAATTTCCCCCTGATTTTACCATCACCCATACTAGGAACTACTTATAACATACCAGCCATGTCTTCGGGGATATGGATGAATTTCTTGCAGTCATAGGGAGAATGTGGACATGCCACATCAACAGCACCAGAGGAGTCAGAATTGAAACAGGCTTACTGTGAGATAACAGCTCTAGTGTGCGTGTTAAGAGAGTTCTGCGCATAATCTTCTGCCTTCATTCACAAGACATGGAGGTCACTAGCAATCTTGGCATCCATCACCACTTCGAAATGAGGAGGCTGCCAAAGGCCAACCAGATTGTTAGACCTAGAGTTTCATACTGGTTCTACCTGAACCCCTACCTCAAAGAGTGTTAGTGAATCAGATGGGTGTTTACAACAGCCTGCTAATTTCACGGCTAAAGGTAGAAACACCGGGTTTTACTAAATTACACATTTTATTTCATTTCTGCTTTGGTGCAATTTTAACATGTGTCGGTCAGATGGTCCAGGACTCTGGCTTTTGTAACTTCACAACGTGCTACTGCTCCATTAAAAAATGTACTTGAAAAGCACATATTTCTGAATGCTAAAGATGCACTGGCACATTCAGATTTGTAACCCTGACTACTGAAATATTTAAATTGTTTTCATTATTTTAGTTTAGTTTTAGTAGGCTCATTCTCATCTCTCTGGAACACGCTGGCTTCCTGTCCATGCTCCTTCTGTTTCCTTAATCAGGTGAACAACATTCACTTGAGACCATCAATGGCAAGTGATGGTATTTTGTTCAAGTATGAGTGTAAAGTGGTAGGGGTGGAGTGCGGTACACATAATTCACCGGATGTACACGAATGCATGAAGGCTAGCAGACTCCCGAATGATCTCTTCAGCTGTGTGTCATTAGAATGAATATATTATGTTCATACTATGCCTCATCCATCACTTTAAATATATTTCTGAAGTGTGGTCACTGTCGGACATTTGCCCATTACAGACTGTCACAAATAACAATGAGGGAGTGATCAGATAATTTGCAGCAATAACCTTTGATTCAAAGATGACAGAGCAACCAAATGGTAATTTTCAAAAAACAGCAATCAGACTGCTGAATCCCAACAGGCCAATTTTCAAACTTTACAAGTACTTGCAATTAAAAGCAGCTGACATTCGCTCATTAATATTCATTTAACTTACACATCTTGGAACTGTTCTTCAACATTACTGTGGCAAAAAAAACAAGTTGAATAAACACACACATAATCAAATCCATAAGGTATTGTAACCAAAAAGAAAACTTCAAACAGTATTGGTGTGAGCTGGTTGTTTATTCAGTCATAACAAATGAGAATGCAATGTGCAGTTCGAACCAACACACTTTTGGGAATTGACTCTAAGCGTAGCTAAATCAATTGGATTTCAGGTGCATTGTATAAAGGGCAAAAAGCTTCAGTGTCTTCCCCTCATCATCGCATTGACCCTTGCTGTGATGTGTTTCGATCTCTGATGTTCAAAGTTCAAAGTTCAATGTGCACTTATTATCAAAGTATGTACACGTTATACAACCTTGAGATTCGTCTCCTTACAGGCAGCCAGAAACCAAAGAAACCCAAAAGAACCCATTAAAAAAAACGCCAAACACCCAACGTGCAGAGAGCAAAAAAAAAACAAACTATGCAAACAATAAAAAGTAAGCAAATAGCATTCAGAATGAAAGTGTGTCCACCGACACGAATCCTGTAGCAGCTAGAGCAGAACGCAGCCTCAGCCTCAGTTCAGCGCAAATCTGAGTAAACATCGCGGAATAGCGAGTGGAACCAGCCTGATTCTCGCTCTGGTCCCAAGGCTCTGCCTTTCAATCCATCTGGCCCAGTGTTTAAATCAGCCAAACACCGGGTCGTCCCTCACTCTAGGTCTCGGGCCCTGTCACATCGATATGCCCTGGGCCTGGACTCAGTCGCTTTGTTTCGCTCCGTAACCAACCCTTCCAAATCAGTCTGGCGCTTAGATTGATGAAACCCCGCTCTCAATTTAGGTGGACAGGTCTCAATTCTGCCTCTCCTCCACTCAGCTCACCCTGATTTTGCCTCGAATATGCCTCGCGTCACATCCACACATTTCGACCCTCAGCGCAGTCTTGCCTTTGCTCGCCTCCACATTGTTTGCAGTGATCGTTTACCATAAATCTTTCCAGAAAATGTGTTATTAATGAAACATTTAGTTGTATTCTTAGTTTTGTTTGCCTCCAATAAGTAGTCACTGGGCTTCACCAGTGCCATCTTAAACCAGAAGTCTAATTCATTAATTATGAAAAGGATAGATAAGATAGAGGCAGGAAAGTTGTTTCCACTGGTAGGTGAGACTATAACTAGGAGACATAACCTCAAGATTTGGGGGAGTAGATTTAGATCAGAGATGAGGAGGAACTGCTTTTCCCAGAGAGTGGTGAATCTGTGGAATTCTCTGCCCAATGAAGCAGTGGAGGCTGCCTCAGTAACTATATTTAAGACAAGGTTGAATAGATTTTTGCATAGTAGGGGAACTAAAGGTTATGGGAAAAAGGCAGGTAGGTGGAGATGAGTCCATGGCCAGATCAGCCATGATCTTATTGAATGGCAGAGCAGGCTCGACAGGCCCGATGGCCTACTCCTGCTCCTATTTCTTATTTCCTTTAAGTAAAGATTCTTTACACCTCTCCTGAGATAATGAGTGTTGTAGTGCACTTTAGAAGCCACAAGTTTCTCCAAATAATCATCCGGAGTTGTTAGTATGAACTTAGTTTGTTGCTGTGATGCTCTCCACTTCAACACTTTCTTTTGAACATGAGTCAACAAATTAACACCCTGGATTAAGAATCTTTAGTGCTTTCTCTTCCTGACCCTGTTGCACCAAAACCAATACACAAAATGCTGGAGGAACTCAGTAGGTCAGTCAGCATTTATGGAAGGGAATAAGCAGTCGACATTTCGAGTCAAGTCCGTTCATGAGCACTTCACTGATCTTGTGTGTACGAAAACCAATGAGTGCACAGAATACAGCCTGGTGTATCAGACTGCGCCCCGTCAGGCAGTGCTGATATTCACTATACAGTGTAGTGGTCCTGGAATCTCGTCTGATGTGTGATCATGACTTAGATAAGAGCAGGAAGGTAGAATTGATGTTGAAGTATCATGGTCATCCTGAATAACTGATAGACCCTTTACATCAAATGATAACCACCTATTCATTTTCTTTTTGTTAGGTTCATCTAAGCCCTGGTTTGCCTCTGGAATTAGACTGATTACAAGCATAGATTCTCCTGATGGCTGTTACCATCATGTTAAGGCAGATCCATCATCATCATTTTTAAAAATTTATTTTATTTTAGTGATAAGCCACGGAGTAGATCCTGCTGGCCCTTTGAGCCACGCCGCCCCAGCAACCCCCGACAAGCCCTATTAACCCTAGCCTAATCACAGGGACAATTTCCAATATCCAACTAACCTACCTGGTACATCTTTAGACTGTGGGAGGAAACCGGAGCACTTGGAAAAAACCTACACGTTCCACAGGGAGGAGGTATAGAGACTCCTTACAGAAGACGCTGAAATTGAACTCCAAACTCCGGAATGCCCTGAGCTGCAATAACCACTACGCCACCATAGCAACCTATGTGGGTGCTGCAGTATGACGTGGGCAATCATGGTCTTTGACCATAACTGCTCTTCGCAATTTTTTTCTACAGAAGTGGTTTGCCATTGCCTTCTTCGGGTGGATCTAAGTCTAAATAGTGGAAATGATCTAGGCGCCATCTAGTTCAAATTAAACACCAATTATCTCTTCGGAAATTGTTTATATTCTGCTGATTACTGCAGAGCAATTAATCATTCTGTTATCAGTAGTGCTGGTCTGTAGTTCCCTTTAGTTCTCCATTCCACCTCCGCTACATTAGGTCTCCTTACGACCAGGAACATGTGCGCAGAGTTTGAAGCTAATAAGCAAACAATTGAATGAAGGGGGCAAAAGGCTCTTATGCGCTGAATTTGCAAAGGTGTTGATGATGAAAAATATGTTGGATAACCTATAGCATCCTTACCATGTAATTTAGTGCCTTTAGCCCCCACTATCATTTCCAGAAGGGAATTCCACAAATAACAGTGGAGACCAGGCAGTTGGTGGAATGACTCACATCGAATTGCATGTCATTACTTTCAGACAGTGTAAGTTGTACTTGATTAACACAATAACATTCCAACAAGTTTCAGCTGTGTTTTCAACATTCATCCAAATTTTGGGCTTCTATTTGGATTAGGGACACAATATTATCTGGCAACGTCTCTTGAATGTTACTTTATCTAGTTTCTGCTCAGCAATATCTTGAACCCATTCCTCTATTCATTGGTCAGAAGTGGAGTGCGTAGTCACGGAGCTGAATTATGGTGGATCTGATGTCCATTTGCCAATTTTACCTTTACCGCAACGTCCTCACAAGATGGATGAATCTGGCGATCTGAGACTGCAGCCATCCATGAGGAATATGGGCAACAGCAGAATTTGAGGTCCTGTCTCGGTGGCTTTTTAATAAATGGCCTGTTTTCATGATTTCACATGTAGCTGACAGGAGAGATATTGTGACACCGTTTAAGTGGATCTTATGAAAGGTTACAGTTATTAAAAAAAATACAACAAAATGTAACATAAAGTGAATGAATAAAATTAAACAAACGGTTACCTGTGTGTTACTGTCAGTGATCACAGCCAAATTTATTTATTACTTATTGAGATACAGTGCCTAATAGACCCAGCAATCCCTGATTTAATGAAGGGTCTCGGCCTGATAAGTCGACTGTACCTCTTCCTAGAGATGCTGCCTGGCCTGCTGCATTCACCAGCAACTTTGATGTGTGTTGCTTGAATCCCTGATTTAAACTATCCTAATTTCAGCACAATTTACAATGACACATTAACCTACCTTCCGGTACAGCTTTAGACTTTGGGAGGAAACCGTAGCACCTGGAGGAAACCAATGTGGTCATGGGGAGAATGTACAAACTCGAACGCCTTACAGACAGCAGTGGGAATTGAACCTGGGTCGCCTGTACTGTGAAGTGTGTGCTAACCATTACGCTACCATGCTGCCGGTGCAGGCTGGCGCTATTGATAGCAGTCCAGTGAAGCTAACGTACTTTTGCATAGGGCTAGGAGCTTCAGCATCTCAAAATAACATGGATTTCCCTGCCTCCAGATGATCGTCATAGAATCACAGAAATATATTGCACAGATTGGGACCATTCAGCCACTACCATCCTTGATGAACATGATGTCAATTTTAGCTAATCCCATTTGCATACCTTGGGCCCAAATCCCTCTACTCCTTTCCAAACCCTGTACTTGTTTTTATTTACAACTTTGTCCACCACACTCTTTCAATGTGGTGCAGACTTACACACCAAGGTTTTTCCTTAAGTTATTTTATAATTACTGGATTAATACATCTTCCCAAAAATATGAAAATGGACTCACTTTAGTAGCATCTTCAGACTACAGTGCTGTTGACTTCTTCTGGAATAAGTCTCGCCCATAATCTTCAGTAAACTGCCATTTTAATTTGCATAATGTAGAAGTATTTTTAATGTTTACTTTGTTCTATAAAATAATAAATAACTATTAACTTACAGTGCAGTATAAGTCCTTCAAGCTACGCTGGCCGCCCTACAAGCCCCAATTTAACCTAGTCTAATCACGGGATAATTTAAAATGCCCAATTAACCTACCAACCAATACATCTTTGGGCTGTGGGAGGAGACCCGAGCACCTGGAGGAAACCCACCTGGTCATGGAGAGACCTGAAGACGGCGGTGGGAAATGAACCCAGGTTGCTGGTACTATGAATCGTTGTGCAACCTCTATGAAACATGCACATTCTGTAGATCTCTGGTGGAACTCCAGAATATCACTGACTTAAAACAGACAGTTACAAAAGGATACAATAATAAGCCATTACCAAAAATTAAATTAAGTACACAACAATAAAGTGAAATACAGAAAATTAAAAAAATACCAGATGCTGTACGCTATATCAAACTCAATGACTGGGGACTGGAGCTAACCTTGCCAGCTGTAGTTCACCTAACCTCTCAGCTTACGGCTGTGTTCACAAATGGGTTCACTTCTGAAGATCAGAATGAAAATTGTGGATGTTGGAAATGTGTGGGCACATGACCAAGTGGTTAAGGCATTGGACTAGCGACCTGAAGGTCGTGAGTTCGAGTCCCAGCTGAGGGAACGTGTTGTGTCCTTGAGCAAGGCACTTAATCACACATTGCTCTGTGATGACACTGGTGCCAAGCTGTATGGGTCCTAATGCACTTGGACAACATTGGTGTCATGGAGAGGGGAGACTTGCAACATGGGCAACTGCTGGTCATCCATACAACCTTGCCCAGGCCTGCGCCCTGGAGAGTGAAGACTTTCCAGGCGCAGATCCATGGTCTCGCAAGACTAATGGATGCCTTTACTTTGGTAATGTGAAATACAAAAAGAGAAATTGCTAGAAATAGTCAGTAACCTGGTAAGCAACCACGGAAAAAGAAAAGGGTTAAGTGGAGCTGGGTGTCAGCCTCAGTCATACCTGATCTCCAGCTGACATCTGCCATTTCATGTACAGGCACGTAAGCCAACTTTGTCAGCCTCCATACGGAAGATGTTTCTGGTGTCTTTCCAAAGAATCCCAGCCAGAAGTGAATACGATTTGCTTCTACATTTGTGTGTATTAGGTGATAGGTAGCTGTGGGTATTTTATGCATGCTTTGAAAGAGAGAACAAAACTACAACAGTGCAAAACCCCACAGTGCCTGATGACTCTGTGATCTCTCACTTGGATGCCAACATCAGAACATCCGTTAAGAGTGTGTAACCCTTGCAAGACATCAGCCCCAAAGGCGTACATGGCAGGATACTGAAAACCTGCTGAGTGTGAAAGATATCTTATATTTACCATCTATTATAAACCATTACACCATTGACTATAAGACTTAGGAGCAGAATTAGGCCATTTGGACCATCGAATCTTCTCCACCATTTCATCATGGCTGATTTATTATCCCCCTCAACCCCATTGTGCAAGCTTCTCCCTGTAACCTTTGATCTGGACAATCAAGCAGCTTTTAAACTCCGCTTTAAATATACCCAACCACTTCACAGCTGCCTGTGCAATGAATTCCACAATGAATTCCATCGGCGAAAGAAATTCCTCCTCATCTCTATTCTAAATTGACATCCCTCTATTCTGAGGCTGTGTCTGCTTGTCCTAGATTCTCCCACTGTAGGAAACATCCTCTCCACATTCACTCTATCTAGGCCTTTCACAATTTAACACGTTTCAATGAGATCTCTCCTCATTCTTCTAAACTCTAGCGAGTACAAGCCTAGGGTGATCAAACGCTCCTCACACATTAACTCTTCCATTCCCAGGACCATTTTTGTGAACCTCCCTTGAAACCACTCCAATGCCAGCACATTTTTTTCTTAGATAAGGGGCCCAAAACTGCCACGTTATTCCAAGTGCAGTCTGACCAATGTCTTATAAAGCCTCAGCATTACATCTTTGCTTATTCTAGTCCTCTGAGTTTTTGAATTTTACATTTAGAAAATAGTCTATGCCTTCATTCTTTCTACCAAAGTGCATGACCCTGCACTTCCCTTCACTATACCCCACCTGCCCGTCTGCCACTTCTTCATCCGTTTTCCCAATCTGTCTAAGTCCTTCTGCAGACCCTCTGCTTCCTCAATGCTATCTGCCCCTCCATCCATCTCCGTATCATTCACAAACCTGGCCATAAAGCCATCAATTCTGTCATCCAAATCATTGATGTGTAAATAGGTCCCAACAATGGAACACCTCTATCACCAGCAGCCAACCAGAAAAGGTCCCCCTTATTTCCCCTTATTCCCACTCTTTGCTTCCTGCCAGTCAGTCAGGCGGTCTTCTATCCATGCAAGTACAGTACCTTGTTTGTAATTCCAGAGGCTCTAATCTTGTTAAGTTGCTGTACCCTGTCAAAGGCCTTCTGAAAATCCAAGTATACAACATCCACTGACATTTCTTTGTCTATCCTGCTTATTATTTCTTCAAAAGATTCCAACAAGTTTATCAAGCAAGATTTCCCCTGAAGGAAACCATGCTGACTGGCCTGTTTTAACATGTGTCTCCAAGCATCCCATAAACTCATCCTTAATAATGAACTTCAACATCTTCCCAACCACTGAAGTCTCCTTGAAAAGTGGAGTGACATCTGTAGTTTACCAGTCCTCTGAAACCATTTGAAAATATAGTGATTACCGTCAGGAAGGAGGTACAGAAATCTGAAGGCACACAGTCAGCGATTCAGGGACAGCTTCTTCCCCTCTGCCATACGATTTCTAAATGGACATTGAACCCAGGAAGAGTACCTCACTTTAAAAAAAATATATATTATTTCTGTCTGGTACTATTTTTAATCTATTCAAAATACATACATATACTTACTATAATTGATTGATTGATTTCTATATTATCATGTATTCCATTGTATTGCTGCTGCTGCTAAGTTAACAAATTTCATGGCACATGCCGGTGACAATAAACTTGATTCTGATTCTGAAATGTCATTACAAATGCCTCCACAATCTCATCAGCTACCCCTTTCAGAACCCTGTGGGTGTACTCCATCTAGTCCAGGTGACTTATCTACCTTCAGACCTTTCAGCTTGGCAAGCATCTTCTCTTTAGTATAACAACCACACTCACTTCTGCCCACTGACACTCTCGAATTGTTGGCATACTGCTTGTGTTTTCCACAGTGAAGACTGATGCAAAATACTTATTAACAGTCTTTATTGTTTCCTAGCAGTATGATATCTGCTCACACATCTATTTTTACTCTTTATATATGTAAAAAAAAACTCTTGGAATCTTCTTTTATATTATTGGCTAGCTGACCTTCATACATCATCTTTTCCCTCCTTATGTTTTTTTTGGTTGTCTTCTGTTGATTTTTAATAGCTTCTCAATCTTCTAACTTTCCTCTAATTTTTGCGATATTGTATGCCCTTTCAGTTGCTTTTATGTTGTCTTTAACTTACCTCATCAGCCACAGTTGCATAGTCCTCTCTTTAGAATATTTGTTCACCATTGGGATATATCTATTCTGCGCCTTCCGAATTGCTCCCAGAAACTCCAGCCATTGCTGCTCTGTTGTTATCCCTGCTCATGTCCCCTTCTAATCAAATTTGGCTAGGTCCTCGTGCATTCCTCTGTAATTCCATTTGCTTCACTATAATACCGATATATCTGTCTTTAGCTTCTCAAACTGCAGGGTGAATTCTACCATATTATGATCATTGTCTTATAAGGATTCCTTTACCTTAAGTACCATTATCAAATATGGCTGATTACACAACACCCAATCAAGAATTGCCTTTCCCCTCGTGGGTGCAACCACAAGCTGCTCTAAAAAGCCATCTCAAATGATAGAAAATCTGCAGATGCTGGAAATCCAAACAATACACACAAAATGCTGGAGGAACTCAGCAGGCCAGGCAGCATTTAGGAAAAGAGTCCTGCTGAAGGGTTTCAGCCTGAAACATCGACTGTACTCTTTTCCTAGATGCTGTCTGGCCTGCTGAGTTCCTCCAGCATTTTGTGTGTGTTGGTAAAAAGCCAAGTTGTGACTTTCTACAAATACTCTCTCTTGGAATCCAGCACCAACCTAATTTTCTGAGTCTATGTGCATATTGAAAATCATGATGAATGTCATTTCCTTTTTTGACATGACTTTTTTATCTCCGATTTTAATTTGTATCCCAAATCCTGGCTACTGATTGGAGGCCTGTAAATAACTCCCATTATGGTCTTTTTATCATAGAAATTTCTTTACTCACAATGATACTACATCTTTCAATCCAATGTCACCTTTTCCTAAGGGTTAGACTTCTGACAGAGCCACCACACCCCACCCTGCCTACCTACCTGTCCTTTTAATACAATGTGTATCTTTGAATGGTAACCTCCCAGTAATGATCTTCTTTCAACTATATCTCAGCGATCCCCACAAAGTCATACCTGCAAATCTCCAACTGCGTTACAAAGTCAACTACCTCATTCTGTATACTGCGTACATTCATTTATAACACATTCAGTCCTGTATCATCACCCTTTTCGATTTTGCCCCCATGTTACACTGTAACTCACCTGACTGACTGCAATTTTGCCATATCACCTGATTGTCCTTACCCACTGGTTCGCTACACTCTGCATGTACTTGTATGCCAACTGCCCCATCCTCAGCCCTCTCACTCTGGTTCCCATCCTCCTGCTGAATCAGTTTAAACCTTCCCCAACTGCTCTAGCAAACCTGTCCATGGGTATATTGTTTCCCCTTGGGTTCAGGTGTAACTCGTCCTTTTTGTACAGGTCACACCATCCACAGAATAGACCCCAATGACACAGATATCTGCAACCTGCCCCTGCACCAATTCCTCAGCCACACATTCATCTCCTAAATCATCTTATTCTGAATGGCTTGTACCCTGGAGGTCCTTCTTTTCAGCTTTCTATCTAACTTCCTATACCATCTCTTCAGGACCTCCACCCTTTTCCTTCCTATATCATTGGTACCAATATGTACCACAACTTCTGGCTGCTCACCTTCTCCCTTTTGAATGCTATGGAATCGATCAGAGGCATCCCTGACCCTGGCACTGGGGAGGCAACATACTATCCAGGTGTCTCGTTCAAATCCACAGAATCTCCTATCTGCTCCTCTAACTATGGAATCCTTTTCACTACTACACTCCTTTTCTCCCCCTTCCCTTCAGAGTCACAGAGCCAGGTTCAGAGCCAAAGACCCAGCCAGCGCGGATTCCCCCAGTTGGACTTCTCTCCCAACAGTATCCAAAGTGGTGTATTTACTCTTGACTGGAATGGCCACAGAGGTACTCTGCTTTGGCTGCATATTCCCTTTTGCTCACACAACAGTCACCCAGCTACCTGCCTCCTGCAGCTTAGGAGTAACTACCTCTTTGTAGCTCCTATCAACTTCTCATTTTCCCTTATTTCAAGTAGGCCTTTCCTCTTGCTCTTCACCTATATTCCGTGTCTTTACTCATCTATGATCAACCCACTCTCAAGAAAACATTAACCCAACTATTTCCTCATGGTCCACAGTGCCTTTCAAATCCCCATCTCCTCCAAACTGAACAATCTCTTTCATCTTCCCCCTGACCCATTTCGTCTGACCTAGTCACCCTACTCCTCGGTCCCACGGTCTGAACATTTATATTCCCTCTGCCCTCTTGATTGCTAATACTACACCTCACTCAACACTCCCTTCCCCCATCAATTTGTAGCCTGGCTGATTTCCTCTATGACCTCATGGACAATGGATCACATTTAAAATGGAGGTGGATGAATATTTGATAGATTGAAGAATAGATGGTTGTGGAGAAATGGCTCAGCAGAGGTTGATATTGATTAGCCATGATTCTTTTGAATAGCGAAACAGGCTGGGTGGGTGTGGTGGCCTACTCCTGTTTCTATTTTCCTGTTGTCTTGATTTCCTATGCTCTTGCATGGAAACACATTTCAGCATATGCTATTGTGTGGACGTCTTACTGTTATCCTGTAGAGTCTGTTCAACAATTCATGTGTGACTAGTGCTGATGATAGGACTGAGCACAGAAACAATATTCCATTCTGCCAGCTCCCCGCGAACACCATTGATCTTCAGATATGAACAACATTATGCATGGGGTGGAATGGGAAGATTGAAAATTTTGATGTCATTAGCCAGAGACGAGGAAACTGAGGAGACAGTGAGAAAGTGATGAGACATGTACAGATACCTTGTGACCTGTAATCTGCCTGCTGACCTTCAGATTGCAAACATCATACCAATCCACTCATTAATGCAATTAGTGCTCTTCAATCATATTTTCACATCAGTCATCTGTTTTCATCATTCCCTGCTTTTTTCTTATCTGGTTCCATCTGTTGTTGCCGTGGGGACTGCCTTCCCGTGGAGACAGCTACAAAGGCTTGAGTTTCGATCTGCGTGCCTTGAATTGTATGAATGCATGTGCATCTCATGTGTTGGTTATGTGTAGGTGTTGAACAGGTAGGACTGTCAACCTGCCTTTGCCAAGTCCAAAAGTATAATTAGAAATGAAAAGGGAAGGTGACTTAATTCTAGAATTTACAGTATTTTGTAGGAATTAATCAAATGGCCAAATAATTAAAACATTCAGAATTGTTTAATTGCATTCTCTGTCTTGTATGTCAGGCTGATTCCCTTTCTCTGCAAAATCAAATCTGAACGCTACATTGACAACCTTCTGCCTCTTTGATGTCTCGGTAGGGATTGTGACACCAGATACCTTCAGTTAGTTATCCAATTTTGCCAGGATCACAACACCACGATATCTAGAACATTGAGGACAAACATAACTTATGAGTCATTCAGAAAAAGGAACGTATTTTGGAGATCAAGATTCAATAATTTACTCACCTGTGAAGCTGTAGTTAGGGTTCACACAATGGGAAATAAGAACTTTTAAAATTTGATTATTTATTGATCCCAACGGGACACAGGCAACTTACAAATATTTTGCAAGCTGAACAAGATTTGGAAATCAAGTCTTAAAAGTCAAAAATATTCAGAAATGCAGCTTATGTCAAGAAAAGAGCTTTTAAAATGCTGCAACTTTTAATCAAATTTATAATCATCCTTCTATTCAATTTTAAAATCCCAGTTAATGACGTGATTCAACTGAGTATTCGATATAAATCATCTGACACTTTCTCCTCCATGTAAGGGTTTGGGATTGCATTTATATTTGAATGGCAATGAAAGCAGCAGCTCATTATAAAGACACTCACTCCACAGTAGAAGATTAACCTTGGCATTAAAGTGTGTTTTAATTAATTCAATTAACTTTTCCAAAATCAGTGGCTTTCGAGTTTCCTTTGGGGGCAACTCACTTTCACCAAGTGATTCGGCTATGCAACCTGACAATAACAAGATCCCCAGTTTATGGAGCAGCATTTCTTTGAAGAAGCAGAGCTTTCAACCCAAATTTTACTGTACCACAACCAATTTGAGTGTTACACCAACTTTAAAAACTAATGACTTAGGCAGTTCTCAACCACTGAAACCTGCTCTTCCAGCAGAAATAAGCAGAAGTTGATTTTTAATGCAACATCTACCCTCAGCTTTTTTGGATAAACAGACTAAAACATCTGAATTTGTTTGCAATAGTGTATCGAAGTACTTGATTTGAAGTAGTGTACTGAGGTGCCGGATTCAGCCCAGTATATCGTGGGTAAAGCCCTCCTAACCATTTAACACATCTACATGAAACACTGTCTTAGGAAAGCAACATCCATCATCAGAGATCCCCACCACCCAGGTCATGCTCTCTTCTTGCTGCTGCCATCCGATAGAAGGTACAAGATTATTGGGACTTGCACGGTTTGCCTTCTGCACTCTGGTTGATCTTTCATTGATCTTGCTATAGTTACTATTCTATAGATTTGCTGAGTATGCCCACAGGAAGACGAATCTCAGGGTTGTATAGGGAGACGTATATGTGCTTTGATAATAAGCTTACTTTGAACTCTGATGCTTGCCTCATATGAAGGTGGTAGAATTTGACCAGAAGAAGTAGGTGGGTCTTTTTTGATATGATAGTTTGAACTGATTTTCAATATATATGCAGCTTGTTCTTCTGTGCATTGTAGTGCAGGACTGGAAATGTGCCAGATATTGGATGTTGGTGCAGCTCACCTCCTGTTCGACCATTGAATCCCTCTCTGGGTCCAGTAACAGTTGAGCACCGTACTGAACTGAGTGGCAAGATCCACTTTGCTTCACTCAATCCCTACAATACACCCATGTGTTTGAATGGCATTGCTGACCTTCATTAAAAAGAAATGTTCATATTAAGATTTTCGATTTTTTGAAGTTTTGCTTTACTCATGTTTTTCATTAAATCAAAGTAGTTTAATGTATTTTTAATTATTTTTTTAAATGTCAAAGGTTGAATGATAATAAACATGAGCTTGAACTTGTGTGAGCAAAAGGTTGGACTGAGCAAGACTGACCTGTTATAAAGTTAAGAGAAAGAAATGCTAAGAATAAAGGACAGTAAAGAATAAAATGATGAAATCAGCATTTTTAGATATTTGAATGGTTCCAGGTAATAGCAAAACATTTGCAAATAAAGCTGGCATGATGAAAAATAACATTCATGAAAAATAGTATTAAGTTTCATGTATAACAATGTATTGAGCGTCAGCAATATGGGGCAATATCTATCATTATTTAAAGTAAGCAGGTGAAAGGTATAATGCAAAAATGAATACTGAAAATTCATGATTGGCAATTAAATATTGTTATTGCGTATCAGGAATTAAAAAGGAAGGTAGATGGTGTTCATCATATTAAATGAAAGAATAGTATAGCCATAATGAGATTAGACATAAATAACCATGCAATCAAACAGATTCTACATGGGTTGATATAAAGCACATGAAGAAAATGGCCATGTTATTGGAAGACCTTTACAGATCATCAACTAGTACAAAAATTAGTGCTAAAATATAAAGTGAGTATAAAGTTTGAAATTACTAGTTGAGGTGTTACCTCTTCCATTAATCTTCTATCTCCAAGGAATAAAATGGTGACTTTATTACGTGCAAGGCTCCTGTCACAGAATCTCAGATGGTGATGAAAGGCGCATATAGGAGCAAGATATATCAGCTTGTTGAGAGGTGTCGCAGCTTCAACCTTGTACTCAATGTCAGTAAGACCAAAGAATTGACTGTGGAGCTCAGAAAGGGCAAGGTGAGGGAACACAAACCAGTCCTCATAGAAGGATCAGAAATGGAGAGAGTGAGCAATTTCAAGTTCCTGTGTGTCAATAACTCTGAGGTCCTAACCTGGACCCAGTATATCAACGCGGTTATTAAGAAGGCAAGACAGTGGCTATATTTCATGAGGATTTTGCGGAGGTCTGTTATATCACGAAAACATACACAAATTTCTAGAGATGTACTGTGGAGAGCATTCTAACTGGCTGCATCATCGTCTGGTATGGAGGGCTGGGGGTTACTGTACAGGATCGAAGGAAGCGGCAGTGAGTTGTAAAATTAGTCAGCGCCATCATGGGTACTAGCCTCCATAGTATCCAGGACATCTTCAAGGAGCCCTGCCTCAGAAAGCTGCCATCCACCATTCAGTTTTATTTCTCTCTATTATCATGTATTGCATTGTACTGCTGCCGCAAGGTTAATAATTTTCATGACATGCCGGTGATATTAAACCTGATTCTGATAGTGTAACACAGCTATTGCACTGAAGTTGTGGCATCTTTTTAGAAGAACAATCCACCCACACCCCAGATCCTTCACTGTACTCCACTTATACCACATACACCTAGTGTTAATTCCAAATCTGAACTGCTTGTTACATTGAAAAATATTTTTCAGTCACCTTCCTTCTGTCAATCAATTATAATCTGCACCCTCACAA
Organism: Mobula hypostoma; assembly: GCF_963921235.1. NCBI lineage: Eukaryota > Metazoa > Chordata > Chondrichthyes > Myliobatiformes > Myliobatidae > Mobula > Mobula hypostoma. The sequence goes on along the minus strand of NC_086118.1, from coordinate 18,737,086 downwards.
CGCTCTAGCTATTGATAGCAGATGTTTTCTTTATAAAAATCCTTCATAATTTTTAAACACAGATCTAATCTTTGCCTAGTGTAAGATCATTACCTCAGCTCTCCACTCTCTCTACATAAATGTAATCCCCAATACCTAGAACTCTTCCAGTAAATCTCCTCATGAAAAGCTTCACATCTTTCTTATAGTGTGATGCTCAGAATTGAACACAATACTTCTGGGACCAAACTAATATTTTAAGTAGGTTTAGCTTTGCATCCTGGCTTTTGTACTGCGTGCTTTTGTTTATAAAGCCTGAGTTCTTCTCGGCTTTGGAAACAATATTGAAACTCACTCTGCTTCTTCAAAGATTTGCACATCTGCACCTCCAAGTTTGGATCCTTTTGAAATCGTGCAAATTAGTTTCTTTTTTGCCTCTGCTCATTAGTTTTTCATACTTTTCTATGTTCAATGTAGTAAATCCAGAATATAGCAAATCTTCCAAATTCTCCGAGGGCTGGGTTCAATAAGTTTTTGGAATTTATGTGGAATCTGTATTCTGCATGAAAGTGATGCAGTACAAAAGACCAAACATGAATGGCATCATAGCCATGAGGGGCTGAGTGGACTATACCCGTTTCCATTTCTTAAGTTCTCACATTGATCCCATTGAATTATCTATATTCTTTTTGAATCTATTGACATTTTCCTAATTGTCAATATACCACTTCATCAGCAAAGTTTGAAGTTGTGTCCTGAACTGCTCAGGTTCAAGTCATGATTGTAAATGGAAAACAGCTGAGAGAACAGCATTGAAACTGAAAACTCAGCCATTTACTGTCCTCCATTCCTTCAATTCTTTTATTCCAATTCTCCTTAATATACATTAGTCAATTTTATTTCCATGCTCCATCTGACCTAAAAACCTCAATTGTATTACAAACCTATTTTGCAATGTATAGTAAGATGCTTTTGAAAGTCCACATATACAGTATCAAATGCATTGTATCATCCTCCCTTACAGTTACATCAAAAATGTATAATGACATTCATCAAACACTATTTGTCAAATACTGATCTCTACTGGGGTGTCTTCTCCTTATTAGTCAATACTTATCCAAGTCTCTGTTGATTTTCTTATAAAGCTTTCATACCTCAGGACTGGAGTGCCTTGCAATCGGCCTGGTTAATTGTCTTTTATCATTTGAATAAGGCTTGTAATCTTCCAAGCATTTAGCATTACTGTATTATCTAACAGGAATTTAAAGACAGTAGCCAATACCTCTGCAATTTTTGACTTGTAAAAATTGCAGAAAAAAGCAGGTGATGAGTGATATTAATGGGAAATGAACAGCAATAAGAACAAGAATAAATCAAGAGGGGAAAGACATGGATAATGATTGCAGTGTAATAAGGTTCAAGGAAAAGATTGTGGAAGAGGTAGCTCAAAGATCCAAAGTTAAACTGTGAAAATATGAAAACAATCTGAATATATTAAACAGGAAACAAAATATTGACAGTACAGGCAATATTTAAAAAGGAGTTTACAAGAAATATATGTCACTAAAGAGCAAAACAATCAAGAATAATTGGCTTAGCAGACTGCAGTAGTAAAGGTAAAATGTATCTGGGAAAAAGACTATACTCAAGGGAAATTATACTGTATGGACACAAGCCCTTCTGGCCATCTTGTCCACAGTGTCCACCAAGCTAGTCGTATTGACATTCTACCCATGTGCTAATCTAAATGTGTTTCAAATGTTGTGATTGTACCTGCCCCAGCCACTTTGTCTGGCAGCTCATTCCATGTATGCACCACTCTCATGATGAAAGAGTTGACCCTCAGATCGCTTCTAAATTTTCACCTCTGACCTTAAACCTATGCCCTTTGCATTCTAGTTCTCCTCTGGGAAAAAGACAGCACATGTTCACCCTATATGTACCACATGATTTTACAGTAGGTAATTCCAAAACTTAAGAGAGCACAATGAAAAGATATATAATCCTGTTGCTAAAATTTAGAAGATGTAACTATTAGAAAAGATCAAACAGGCTGTGTTTCTTTTCTGCAGATTGTTAGCAATTACAAAGAGATTTGATAGTGTAGTTTTGCTAGCCAATTGAGGCCAAGAAGTAAGATAGCCAATAGTGAATGAAACAGGACATTTAGGTAAAATTTCTATGAAAGGTAGTGGTGAGAATATGGTAATCGCCATCCTATTGAATGGTTAGACAAATGATGCTAATGTGTTTAAGGAGAAACTTAATGCTTTTATAACAATGAATTCAATTGTGGGTGCAGAAAGAAAGCAGGTAATTAGAATGTGAAGAGCTGATAAAGAAGATAAACACTACCGTAGACTAGTTGGACCAAATATCTATACTACAGATTTTGTCTGATTCAATGTAACATTTCATCAATAACTGAAGTATTAAGAAGGCTTGTGGAATAGAATCATAATAAGTCTGTTCCTGTGCCAATTCTAAAAGAAAATGGTTTCTATGCACAAAATTTTATAAAGCAGTACGTTAAATCTTGAAGCTTTCTTCATGCTTCTATGCAACTGATGTAGGGGTACATAATCAATGTTGTAATATAATTTATCCAATTTTTCAAATATAAGTATGCACGTCCTAAATTTTCAAATAGCCAGTAAGACTCATCGTTTGCAAGTGGTTAAGACACTAACACTAAGGATTTAACATGATGTTATAAATGGTGCAGTTTGTCAATGATTTGATTACATCTCTGACGGTGTGCTTTACTTTGATTAGTACCATGACAGGATAGGAACAGCAGCTCCCGCTGGGTAAAAACAAGTCCCAGGAAGCTTTCTGGAACACGTTGCTATTGAGGGAGAATGCACTCTGCACTAATGCTTGTGATGAGCTTAATATCATACTGAAACTACACTGTCAAGAGATAATGACGACACCTTAATTCATCTTCTTCACCTTTAAGTGCTCTTCTCAGAACAGGAAGCAGGGAAGATAGCAGGGGGCTAGTTTGCATTGTGAAATTAAACATATATGGAACTGAAACTGTTCTGTAATACGTCAGAAATCACATGGTATTTATTTTAGCCTGGTTGTTAGGCATAAGTACAAATAATAAAAGGAGCCTCTTGTTTAAAGCACTGACAGTTCCTATTTTCTAACATTGGAACTGTGAAATTAGGTTTTGGTCTATAGACCTTGCTCAATGTTAGCTCGGCAAGGTCTACACTGTTGCTGTTTGCAGGAGACAACTGCTGTCTGGCATCTTAGTCACCACTAACGCTCTCCCAAAAGTGTAGCTTCTTCCCAGTTAAATTCATAGACTAGTGTCAAGATTCCTAGAACATTAATTCAGAGCCATTAATTGAATTCCACCATGGCATTTAGACAAACTTAAGTCAGTGAATCTGGAATACAAAACCACCAATAGAAATGGTGATTGTTAAAGACATCTGGTTCATTGTGTCCTTCATAGAATGAAATCTACTATCACTCCCTAGTCCAATCAATACATAACTTCAGACCTACAGGCTTAACCAACCATTCATCTAAAGGGCAGAGAGAGAGAGAGAGATAATAAATATTCGCCATGCCAGTGACATTAACATCCCATAAACAAATATAAAAATGAGACTTTCAGAAATAATCACAATTTCTGACTGTATTGCCAACGGGTTAAGCCATGGAGTATGGTTTAGTTAAAACTTCTGCTTGCTTCATGTGCAGAGTTTGACCTATCATTTCTGTCAGGTAGATTCCTACAGTTGAGATGATGGTAGTTTGGGAGCACCAGTCTTTCTCAACACCTGGGACAAGACTGTCTGGCATGTCAGCTTACCCATTTTCAGAAGCAACATACATACACGAATTACAGAGTTTTGCTGCCACTTTTTGAAAGCAAAGCCCAAACTCTCCGATTTTATGATTTATTTCACAGCCTGATGTGCAAAGAAAACTTGGAATGGAGCAGATAATTGTCATCATTTAATGAGATAGTCCGTGAGCCAGTGAGGATGGTTGGTACCATCTGAGCGGAATAATGTTCATAGTGATTTTTGGCAAGGTATACATCTCTAGAGTTAGAAAATCATTCCACCAGTGGTAGCTTTATTACTTCAGGTAAGTAATCACTTTTTGTATATACAGTATTCCACATTAACATCAATACAGCAGAAAATGTTACCCCACCCTCCAAAAGGTATAAAACCTCATTTGGAGAGATTTCTGGAGTTTTATCAATGTCATAATATTTTCCATATTGTATCAAATCAAAACAATCTTAAGCTTTTGTCATAGCATATAGAATTACAGTACAATAATTCAAATGTGGGGTTCCACATGGCCATAACCTAGGCCCCATTTGGTTGTGAAGTGAATATATTTAATCAAAGACTGCTTTCCATACTTTGTTTTCCATACTTTCATAACCTATTAATAATCATAATAATTTTCCAAGTCTTCCACGTGTTCCACATCTTCATCTGAACTTTCTACACTCTATGAGGTGGATGCCCGGTTCTCACAGTCTGCCAGTCTACACATGTCAGTACACCTGAGGCCATTTGCAACACACACACATCTTGGGAGTGAACATTTTTTTGGACAGTTACAGGCCAGTAGATCCAGGACGGCATCGGGTGCTGGCTGGCCTTCCATTCAGTGCACCACCAACTGTTCAGCTTCCTCTTCTCTCTCCATCTTCCATCCTCTGCCAACAGGGATTGGCACTTGTGGGTCCTTCTTCAAACATCTTCTCCATATACCAGCCTGGTAGTTGGCCTTGTGCATATTTTGTTAAGCAGTCATTGCATGGTGGGAGTTGATGACTTTCGATTTCATCTTTTTTGGCACAGAAAAGGTGATACCTGAGTTCATTGACCTTGGTGGTCGATACTTTTGGGGCATACAGGAGACATGTAAATGCCTCCAGTTTGTCCATCAGTTCTGGGGAGAGGTCCCATTCCTGACCCAACTCTAAGAATGTGTCCTGAATTTCCCTGTTGCTGGTCAGAAGTTTTAGGGCACTTGTCTTCCCTTTGCCTGCAAAAGCGCTTACAGTGTCACATCCTGTATATACGTGCAACCAAATGAGAGCCCTACAAACCTCTATGCCAACAGTGACAGCAACCTTCCTGATGTCTAAAAGACTTGTACGGGTCCTAGTGCCACACTTCTAGAACAATGGGGCCTCAATCTGTCACAAAAATGCTAAAGATATGGTAAAGACATCTGTGTCTTCTGAGCAGATCACGATAGACTGGTATCCATCTTTTGTGGCATGGGCAGCATGGAGAAGTAGGTGGCCATCTGCTTCTTCTTGTTGACACTGAAGAGCTGATACCTCCTCACTGTCTTGAGATGTGATTCTGTAACATTTGTCGTTCACAGTTGCATACAGAATCTTCTCCTGTAGCTTTGCTCTGTACTCTGCCTTGCTCCATTCATGGACTATGAAGCTAATGAGACTATTTTTGTTACTGACTTTGGTCAGGAAGCTCCTCCACTGCCTCACCATCTGTGTGCCTGTGATACCTTGCAACTCATGACCAATCTCTTCACCCCGTAGAGATCTTTCACTATTCTTTATAGAGTTCTCCTTGTATGTGTTGAACGCAACATCTATTCTGCTACTCTGACTGCCTTACTTCAGAGCCATACCCAGAATTGTTGTGGCAACATCTCTGGCAGTAACTTGATCACCTTTCACTCTTTGGACCAAGTTCATTCCATTAACCGCTGTAGCAGATTTTCCTTAGAGTTGCTCTTCTACTGCTACATTTTTCTGCAAGGTTGTGGCTAAAGTAGCTTTATTTGTCTTTCTCAGCAATGCTTCTGGTGTGGACAGGGCCCAGGGCAATGGTCCAAGGGGATGAGAAAGGATATCCTCCATACATAGACTGCACCCTTGTGCCATCACTATGATGTGTCCAAACAAATACCTGTCTGCTTTCAAGATGATCGCCCTGCTATTTAATTTCACTTCTCTCTTCTTACACATATCACTGAATGTTTTCAACTTGTTGGTTTTCATTGGGTCATGGAAATTCTTTGCTGGTGGGTCTTCCTCTAGTCTCTCATCGTTGAAGGTTGCATAGCATTGCTCACCAATCTCATATGCCTTCATCAGGTCGGAGGCAATGTCCTTGTGGGCTGCCTTTGCCGTAGAGATTCTAATGAGGTCCCGCTTCTCAGCAAATGGGTTGACCCATTCATGTATGAGGCTAACCACTGCTGAAACTGCTTCCTCATCTTTCTGGATTCTTGGCCGCTGTAGCTCCGCATGACAAAGCTCTGATTTGTTGCCTTGCACCATCTCCCTTAACTGTCCCAGGAATGCACTGCGGTGCCCAGCTGTTATGTAGTAACGCTTGATAGCCCCAGCATTCACGCTGAACCATGATGTGCCTCCAGGAGTCAGTGTGTCTTTGTTCACTGTGGCTTCAATAGCCTGGTCCACAAGGATCTGCCCAAAGGGGTTGTTACTTGACAGCTGCACTGAGAATTGGCCTGTCTTGAAGGCCTCATACACAGAAGGTTTCTTCTCTGGGAGGCTCATCATCTGAGCAAAGTAAGGGGACAGGTACCTGGCAGAATTCATCTTATCATAGGCAAAGCACCATGGGATCATGGTTCTTATAGCATGGAGGTGCCACTCCCAGTCCCCCTCACAGAAAGCTACCACTGCTGCAATGCTATCACTTATGTTCTAGCACTAGGAGTATATACCTTGCCAGAAATCACTATAAGAATTATTCCCCACAGATGGTACCAGTGGCCCAAATTTGGCGTCCTGGCTTACGGACTAAGATGAAGCCTCTGCAGGTTGGTGCTAATGAGAGGCATGTTTACATTGTATGGGGCATGGAAGGTGCTTTTCATCTGTAGAAAATGGGGTTGGAATGAAAGCAGTGTCTGTTTTGGAAGGAACAGAAAATCTTCTGAACTAGCTGCAGAATTAAGTGTTTAGTTTTCAAATGAGCAAAGGCTAAGACTTCATTCCTTTCAGCACAATCTGGTCATGTAGTCCAGAAGGACACAGTAATTGTTGGTAAAACTATTCTAATATTAAATGAAAAATAGAGCCATCAAGTTAACTAAGAAATATGAGGCCAAGTAAATTGATCCGGAATATTTTATGCATGTTTTAAAATCTAATTTGAAATCAAGTCATGTTCACTGACCTTGTCATTTCAATTTGGATTTTTTTTCCATTTTATTTTGGAAATTTTTGCGATAGGGTGCCAATTGTAATGGAAGGGAAATCGAGGAATAAAAGAAAGGTTTGCCAATTGATAATTATATATGAATTATGGATTGATGTCACAATTAAGTTAAAATATAGAACTAGATAATGTGAAGTATTGTTTTTTCTTAAATAGATTCATGTCATTATAATGTAAAGCATTTGTCTGATTATATATGGATGCCAAATTTTAGTGTACTTTGTCAGCCAACAAACAAAGCCTGAAATTTTCAGCTGTTTTGTTGTAGTCTGAAAACATATCTTTGCTTTTATCAATATGCCAAAATTTTGTTATCAAAGGAAAGTATGTTTTGGAATTTGAATAAATCTTTCTAACTGATTTTTAACTGATAACCCTGATGAAGGGTCTCGGCCCGAAATGTTGACTGTTCATTTCCATGGATGCTGCCCGACTTGCTGAGTTCCTCCAGCGTGTTGTGCGTGTTGTTTTTAACTGATACCAGGTGCTATTTGATACTCTTGAGTTTATGGTAGGCCTGGAGAACATATAGAAAAAGTTGAAGTTACTGTAATAAAGAGGTAAGGAAATTAGTGGAAAAGGTTTACGCTGTTAGATTATTTGCAAAAGGATTTGAGAATTATGAGAAGTTGTTCAGCCAAAGAGTTGTATGGGTATAGACCTCACTGCTTCAATAGCTGGTGAGGACAGAAACCCTCATCACATTTTAAAAAGTTCATGGATAGCCACTTGATCTGTCACATGTGCACAAACTACTGGAAAGAACAGACCGAGAACTGGGAAGTGCAATTAGTAATAGCCCATTTTCACCCGCCATGGACTCGTTAGGCCAATGTTTACATATTTGGTAATTGGGTAGAAAGTGCAGCAGCTAAACAAAATTTTTCCATTTGCAAATTCAAACTATAACATCTCTGAGCAAAGTAACAACTTCAAGCATCAGAATCTGTAGCCTTTAAGTAGAAGCTTAATAAAGACATTAAAACTTACAACATAATCTAATCATGTTATTGTAAAAGAATTAAAAAATTCATTTCAGTCATTATGGTGGTTACAGGGAAGAAAATAATGTGTTTAAGAAGGTGATTTTTCATTGAAATTAAAGAGTGTAAACAATTTTCAGATGGTGACTGTGGCAAATTACTCCATCTCCTCCTGTTTGAACTGTCTGCAGCTTTTGACATGGTTAATCGAAGGGTCGTCCTTCAGAGCCTGTCAAGCATATCTAGATGAATGAATAAGCCAACGGTTGCACTCTTTACCAACCATTTGTGGTCGGAGATTTGCAATACCGTCTCTCCCAACATTCACAGGTTAACTGTGGAAACTCTCAAGCATTTCTTTGAAGCTTATTGCCCACTTCCTGGTTTCCCCAAGGGCTTCCAAAACTGTATTTTAAAGCAGTACATGTTATTGCTGCTGCTCTTATCTGCCTTGTAGGCGTTCACTCCATTCACTTCCCTCCTACACCAGCAGAAGACAGGTAATTGTTTTTGAAAGCATATTTTGATTGTCCAATGTTCTGGGTGGAACATGTAGCATGCAATGTATATTATCAACAGGAAGAATTCTTTCTAGCTATTCATAGAGGTTGGATTCATGGGAAGGATTGCTCAGAACTTAGGTTCATCATACAGAGGTCAGCAAAAAGTCTAAATGCTTGCTATTGGCTGAAATATCCAGGCTGCTGTTCCTATAAGGTTTCTCAGGATGACTCAGAATAAGAACTGAGCCAGAATCTTATATTTCAGTCTAGTCAAGCACTCTTGTAGTGTGTTCAGGTTAGGAAACTTATCGTGGGGAAGAAATGGTAACTGATTTTCCATTTAAGCACAGACAATCTTGTCCAATATGGGATTATTGACAACCCTAATTAACTTTCTACAGCATCATTCAAAAGCATGTCAACTCCAGATGCATGCTAATAATGCCGAACTCTTCCCCCATTTCAGCTCTTGGGCACTTCTTGCCTCTTGAGGTATAATGTTGTATTTCCTACATTCAATCCACAATTTGCAGAAATTTTCTTCAGCTAAGCATTTGCAAGACTCAAGTTGGTATCTCTGTTCCCCATCACAGACATGGTTCTTTCTCAATAATGCATTTCCTCACTTTACTCACTGTCTCAGACTAAATCAGGTTATTTGTGGCTACAGTATTCGTTTGACTCTGAAATAAGTCCTCTAAACATCAATAAAATGGTCAATTTCTACTTTTATCATGACTCATCTGTTGGACCTACAGGAAGAATGCAGCATTCAGCCCTTTGAAGTAATATGAGTGCCATATAAGAGCAAGTTTCCCTCCTTACCCACTCACTTCCTCTGGCAGTGTATTCCCCATTCTAACAATTCCCTATGTTTAAAATAAAAGATATTCCTTCTGTTATACTTGGTCCTTTGGCAAATTGATTGCATTCTCTTTTCAGTTGTGTTAATGGGCATAACTTCTCTCTGCCTACCAGTTCCTCCAGAATCTACATGCTTCCTGATTTCTATATAGTAAAAATTCCCCACAATGCTTCACTGGGCCGTTAATTGAGTCATATCAAGATTCACTTAAATCTTGCTGAATTATTCAAGTCAAAGTCAAAGTCTGTCCCGAGCCTTTGTGGCCCATCAGGTCAGTGCTTATGCCGGTTTCTGTGGCGTGAAGCGACTGAGAGTACGAGACTCCCTCCCGGATAGGACGCTAGTCTATCGCAAGGTTAACCCCCAGCATTTTGCCAGTACCCATTTTCAGCTGGGTGGACTGGAGCACTGTGTGGTTAAGTGCCTTGCTCAAAGACACAACACGCTGACTTGGCCGAGGCTCAAACCCACGACCTTCAGATCATGAGCCCAATGCCATAACCACTTGGCCACGCGCTACCCTGCTGAAAAACAAAAGCTATGTAGACAGCTTGAGGAGGTTTTGAGGGTTGGGGTGATAAGTACCAGATGGGGACTTACAGAACATAGGGTCTCAGAGCTGATGCATTTGACATTGGGGGGGGGCATAATTAAATCATAGAAAGTGCAAGAAGATCCAATAGGAGCAGTGTTGAGATCTTGGAGTCTTAAAAGGCTGGAGGAGGTTACAAAAATTGGAAGGACAAGAGTCCAGGGAGTGATCGAGAATGAGGAACAGCAAATGGTTAGAATGCGAAATGCACTGGAGTTACAGGAGAATGAAAAGATTCTTTAGAACTGATAAATGTAAACTAGCTACAGCTCACAGGATAGTGAAATGTCCAACACCTTTGGAATCCAAATTTGGTGATCTTAGCTCTGTAAGAAACCAAGTTGTATAAGGTTATTGCAGAACTATAAGAGCCCATACGTAATTAGTGTCTATACACAAAATATTTGCACTATACACACATGAAACAGAACAACCAATAATTTTAATTAAGTTTAAATAAGCTTACTTAAACATCCATAGAATAGATGTTATACGGGGCAAGGAAATGTGATGCAACGCAAGATTTATTTTTGCTAAATGTGTTTTCAGCAGCAGAGTACTGAGAAATTAATTATGCACTTGTTTTGTTTCTAATATCAACTCAGAATTTAAACATCAGTCACATCTGACAAATGAGTGCAAAATTACATTTTAATCAATTGTTTTTCTTTCAGACATATGACTGAGTAGAAACTACAAATAAAAGGACCAATTCTCCCTTCCAGGCTGAAACATGAGCTCAGTGGCTTTACTTTAAGGTGTCAAAATTAAATTTTCAAGATACAAATAGTAAGTTAACTATTGCTCTTGGTTTCTATGGCTGAATCACATACTAAGCCCTCAGGAGAGTACTTTTCTTTTCTCTGTTCCTTGAATTTTTTTTTCCCACTTCTTATAAACCTTTTCACTTTTTACTTCTATTGCTGTTAAAATATTACTATTTGGTTGATCTTAATTAAAAGGAATAATCACAACTAGAAAATTTACATAGACCAGATTTTGACCATTTTGCCAAGAGAAATACGCACCAGATTGGTCTCCTTTAGCTTTGAACAATCTCCTTTTCCTCAGCTTATTTCAAATATATCAATCCAACAAAATCAAAGAATGTATTTCCATAGATATGCCAGAGCTTACATTTGTAGAACATATGAAAAACCCAAACTTATGATGGAGAAAAATATATTGCAATGGAGAGGACTTGTTGTAGGAAGAGGGGAAACCACTTACAGTATAATGCTTCCTTGTATTGAGCCCAGGGTAGGAAATTGAATAGTCAGCCATTTAATATGCTTAATGTATTCATGGTCAGATGTGCAAATGGTGGGACAAATGGAGAAGGTAATATTGAGTTGCACACAAGCCAAGAAAGGAGAGAAAAAAACAAAAAAGAAAGAAACGAGTTTCAAGACATTGCAGAAAGGAGGAAGGATATCGTGCGCTTGGGTTTATCAGTGCTACGCTTCTCACTTCTTTGATCAGTACCTTACCTGGGACTTCAGAAATAGCATTTAGCCCTGGGAATATTCCCGCTGACTTGAAATACAGGCTAACTCTGCCTGTATCTTTCAAGTTCACCAATGTTTCCAATGCATCATCTGCCTATCTGCCTGTAATAATCTCTTCTTCACTACTTTTTTTTTGCATTAAATCACTGTCCTATAACTCTCTCAAACATGTCACCCACCCTCATTGCTGACTTGTGATCTAAACCAATTTCCTTCTGTCACTTGCACAAACAAAGAGCAAAGAGGAATCTATCAAGAAACTTCCATTTATTGAAGGCTGAGCAGGTAACTCATGGTATGGGGGGGATAAACTGTTGGGTTTTGAGAAGAAACGGATAGCTTCAGTTGCCTGTCATATTTAGGAGAGTGAGAGTTCGCCAGCAATGATTACTTTATTCTACCTCAATGAGAAAAGATACATCCTCACCTGCAGCTTGTCACTCATATTTTTTTCTTCGATCAACAAGATGCTTTTTAATGTTCTGTCCTTGTCACTTTCCTCAGTTGCACAATGAATACTGTTCACGATCTAATTCTGCAGCTCCTCTGGCACCCAGCTGATCGATTCCATTACTTCACCACGCAGAGACTGACAGACTTTAATGACCATTTCTCTCTTGAAGGGCATGCACCCACATGAAGAGTACCCTACGCCATGCATGCACAACATAGGGTACCTTAAACAGGCACTCCAAACTGGGTGATTCCCATACCATCCATGGCATTCATGTAATATTTGGTTTCTGCTGTTTCCCAGCTGTGAAGAAAGGGACCACACTACCATTACCGTCTTTGTAGACTTATTCCAATTGCAACTTGGAACTATACTCTACCTTACACTTGCCCCCCACCCCGGAATCCATGCTGCCTTCTCCCTTGAGAAACCTATCCTGTTAAATAGCTTCCTCAATTCTCTCATTCACCTTTTCATATATTAAGTGATAGATCAATGTCCAACTGGAATTGTAGCTTATTATTGGTGTTTTCAAACTCACCACATATTCAATAGCTGTCTTCTCTGGTATCTCGTTATACATGCAAAATTTGTAAATCTCAGGACTATCGATACTTGTCTCTGATTCATGGTAATCAGCCTCCGAGCTTCCAGCTCAAATAACAGTAAGAATATCACAACATCAGTTTCTCCTTCTCACATCTTGTTCCATTCTTCATCCTCACTTGGAGCTTAACAATACTGTTGGCTCTCGGGAACTTCTCTCAACATATTCATGTACAGGATGAAAGGCTGACTGTTTGTACTGCTCAGACAAAGCCATATAAATGTCCTATCCTTGACAGCAGAGGATGTCCTGACTCTTGTTTGTCACTTGCATTAGCAAGTATGAGAGTACAGTAACCAACAGAACATGTTGATTGAAGCCAGTAATTTTCAACCCGGAGCAATGTTTGTTACAAGAACAAATTGAAGTCTTACCAATCTTGGGAGACTCAGTACTTAAAGATAAACTTACATATAAACAATACATGGGAAGGGGTTGTGGTGGCTTGTGTGCATGCAGGATAAAATTATATGTCAGGGGTTCATGTTCGTCAAGAATTTTGTTCACTAGTCACCAATTTTATCAGAGGAGGGCAAGGACATCCAAAGTGATGAAGTGCTCTAAAAGGCTGATGACGAAGCATATCAACTCCTGCATGAGAAATGCCTAACATCACAACAGGTAAACAGCAAATGCCATTTCACTGGCTCTTCACTCAACCCTGGGACGTATGGATGGTGAACATACATACATCAGGATATCCCTCACTGACTGCAGCACTGCATTCAAAACTACCATCCCCTTAAAACTAATCAATAAACTCCAAGACCTCAGTTCCTCCCTGTGCAACCGGATCTTCAATCTCCTCACTTGCAGAACCCAGTCAGGTAGGATTGGCAACAACATCTCCTCCACAATCACCATCGGCACAGTTGCATCATAAAGTTGTGTACTTAGCCCTCTGCCCTCCTTGCTTTGTATCTGTGACTGTTAGGCTAAGTACAGCTCCAATGCCATATTCAAGCTTGCTGGTGACACAAGCTGAATCAAAAGTGGTGATGAATCAGCATAGTGGGAGATTGAAAATCTGGCTCAGTGATACCACCACAACAACATCTTACTCAACGTCAGCAAAACCAAAGAGTTAGTTATTGACTACAGGAGGAGGAAACCGGAGGGTCCATGTGCCAGTCCTCGTTAGGGCTCAGCAACTTTAAGTTCCTCAGCATCATCATTTCAGAGGACCTGTCCTGGGTTCAGCACTAAATACCATTACAAAGAAGGCATCTACTTTCATAGAAGTTCATGTAGATTTGGCATGTCATCCACAGATGTGTGGTGGAGTGTATACTGACTGGTTGCATCACAGTCTAGCATGGAAACACCAATGTTCTTGAAACAAAAGACCTACAAAAAGTAGTGGATACAGCCCAGTCCATCATGAGTGAAGACCTCACCACCACTGACCACCAAAGTACAGGGAGCACTGTCGCAGGAAAGAAGATCTATCATCAAGTCAAGTCAATTCAAGTCACTTTTTATCGTCATTTCGACCATAACTGCTGGTACAGTACACAGTATGTTTTTCAGGACCATGGTGCTACAATGAAACAATACAAAAAACTACACTGGACTACAGACCTACCCAGGAATGCATAAAGTGCACAAAACAGCACAGGCATTACAATAAATAATAAACAAGACAATAGGCACAGTAGAGGGCAGTAGGTTGGTGTCAGTCCAGCCTCTGGGAATTGAGGAGTCTGATGGCTTGAGGGAAGAAACTGTTGCATAGTCTGGTCATGACAGCCTGAATGCTTTGGTGACTTTTGCCAGATGGCAGGAGGGAGAGGAATTTATATGAGGGGTGCGTGGGGTCCTTCATAATGCTGTTTGCTTTGCGGATGCAGCGCATGGTGTAAATGTCTGTAATGGTGGGAAGAGAGACCCTGATGATCTTCTCAGCTGACCTCGCTATCCACTGCAGGGTCTTGCGATACAAGATGGTGCAATTTCTGAACCAGGCAGTGAAGGGCAGTCCAATAAACTGGACTGGTCAAAGAACACTGAGGCTGTCTACAAGAAGGGTCAGAGCCATCTCTATTTCCTGAGGAGACTGAGGTCCTTTAACAGCTGCCGGATGATGCTGAGGATGTTCTACGAGTCTGTGGTGGCCAGTTCTATCATGTTTGCTGTTGTGTGCTGGGGCAGCAGGCTGAGGGTAGCAGACACCAACAGAATCAACAAACTCATTTGTAAGGCCAGTGATGTTGTGGGGATGGAACTGGACTCTCTGACGGTGGTGTCTGAAAAGAGGATGCTGTCCAAGTTGCATGTCATCTTGGACAATATCTCCCATCCATTACATAATGTACTGTTTGGGCACAGGAGTACATTCAGCCAGAGACTCATTCCACCGAGATGCAACACAGAGCGTCATAGGAAGTCATTCCTGCCTGTGGCCATCAAACTTTACAATTCCTCCCTTGGAGGGTCAGACACCCTGAGCCAATAGGCTGGACCTGGACTTATTTTCTGGTGTAATTTACATATTACTATTTAACTATTTATGGTTTTATTACTATTTATTATTTATGGTGCAACTGTAATGAAAACCAATTTCCCCCAGGATCAATAAAATATGACTATTACTATGCAGCTGCTCAGGATGCTCTCAATACAACCTCTGTAGAATGTGGTGAGGATGGGGGGTGGGAGATGGACTTTTCTCAGCCTTTGCAGAAAGTAGAGATGCTGCTGGGCTTTCTTTGCTATGGAGCTGGTATTGAGGGACCAGGTGAGATTCTCTGCCAGGTGAACACCAAGAAATTTGGTGCTCCTAACGATATCTACAGAGGAGTCGTCGATGTTCAGCCGAGAGTGGTCGCTCCGTGTCCTCCTGAAGTCAACAAGCATCTCTTTTGTATTGTTCACATTCAGAGACAGGTTGCTGGCTCTGCACTAGTCCGTTAGCCATAGCACCTCCTCTCTGTATGCTGACTCATCCTTCTTGCTGATGAGACCCAACACGGTCATCGGCAAACTTGATGGACCCTCACCATCCCTGCCATACTTTCGTCTTACTGCTGCCATCAGCAAGGAGGTACAATACCCTCAAATCCCACATCACCAGGTGCAGGAACAGTTATTTCCCCTCAACCATCAGGCTCTTGAACCAGAGGGGATAGCTTTATTGAACTTCACTTACTCTTACATCGAACTGGTTCCACAACCTATGGACTCACTTTCAAGAACTCTACAATTCCTGTCCTCAGTAGCTATTGCTTACTTATTTATTACAGATACACATTCCTTTACCCGAAATTCTGAAATCCAGAAAGCGCCAAAAACCGAAGTTTTTTCGCCAACAGCCGACATCACTCAGGTGTGACGTGGCAGCACTAGCAGAGGCTGCCAGTCGTCAGTTGCTCATCGCTCGTACTGGTTACACGTGCATTTGCTTTTCGTTGATATTTTGTGTTCATTGTTGACTTTGTGTTTAATTTTACTGTGAAAATGTCAAAAGGAGCTGCAGATACCCCTATGGGTAACAATGAGGAAGAGAAGGAATCTTCTCTACTAATAACGCAGAAAGTGAAGTTATTGCAGAAGCTTGATCGTGATGCATCTGTGCGGCATCTTACTGAAGAAAATAGTGTCGGAACTACCACTGTATATGACTTAAATAAACAGAAAGACAAGTTACTGAAGTTTTATAGTGACTGTGACGTTCTACATCTATCCCAGTAAGTCATTTACCATGTGTTTGATTCGGTTCGTTTGAAGCAGTATATTTTTGTTTTATTGAATGTTTTTGTTGGAAATAAAATTTCTTCTTGTCATTATTCCCTAAATGATGCAGTATAACAATCATTTATATTGTATTAGGTATTATAAATAATCTATAGATGATTTAAAATATACAGGAGGATGTGCGTAGGTTTGGTGTGCCGCTAGGTCCTAAAGTCCATCGCACTAAGACAGGTTAAATAAGGGACTTGAGCATACGTGTTTTTTGGTATCGGAGGGGGGCGATGTTATGAAATCCGAAAAATTCTGAATTCCAAAATGCAACTGGCCCCAAGGATTTCATATAAGGGATTGTGGATCTGTATTATTATTTTTTTTTCTTTCTCTTTTTGTATTTGCACTGTTTGTTGTCTTTTGCATATTGGTTGGTTGTCCATCCTATTGGATGTGGTGTTTCATTGATTCTACTGTGTTTCTTGTATTTACTGTGAATGCCTGCAAGAACACAGATATCAGGGTTGTATATGGAGACATATATATACTTTGATAATAAATTTACATTGAACTATGATTGAGGTTCAGTTCTCACCGGTGCCCATAAGGAATTTGTATGTTCTTCCCGTGACCACGTAGATGCCATGTGCTCCAGTTTCCTCTCTCATTCCAAAGACGTATGGGTTCGGGTTTGTAAACTGTGAACATGTTATGTTGGCAGCAGAAATATGGCAACACCTGTGGGCTGCCCTTAATACATCTCTGGACTGCATTGGTGGTTGATGCAAACGACGCAATTCATTGCATGTTTCAATGTACATGTGACAAATCAACCTAACATTTAAAATCTCTTTAACAGTCTGGGCACACAATAAGGTGCAAGGTCATAATGAGGTAGAGTATAAGGTCAAGAGTTCATCTCGGCACATGAGAGAATCTTTCCATAGTCTTTAGCAATGGGATAGAAGCCGCCTTCGAACCTGATGTTACATGATCTAAGGCTGTTGTATTTTCTGTCTCATGGCAGAGGGAAGAAGAGAAAATGTTAGGGTGAACGGAAATGTTTGCTTATGCCGGTTGCTTTACTGACGTAGTGAGAAATGTAGACAGAGCCCATGGAGGGGATGCTTGTATTTGTGATATGCTGAGTTCTGTCCACAGCACTCTGCAGTTTCTTAGGGTCATGGGTAAAGCAGGGCCACACCAATGCATGGTGCATCCAAATAGGATGTTCTCAGTGATGCATTGATAAAAACTGGTGAGAGTCAAAGGGGACGTGTCAAATTCCTTTAGCCTCCTGAGGAAGAGAATGTTCAATGCCCTGTAGAACCTCTGCTAGACAGCGAGGTCCTTGGGCTGTGATGACTACCTTCAACAACAGACACCTCCTGAGTAGGAATGCCTTTGGCTATCAGAGGTCTTCACTTTGTTTCCTCCCATGTTTCCCCTTTACCTGACACACCATGTCCTTGGCTTTGACATTCTACCACAGCTACTTTCCGTAATAACTTGGGAATAGTGACAACAGTTGGCCAAGGAAATTAGGAATCTTACATTAAAAATCTTCTCTAACATAAACATGAAGCCAATGGTATAACTGGCATTTAGGGAACGACGTTACAAGTGATAAATATAATATCAAGCTTGAAATAACCGGCATAAATCAGAGCTTCACAAATCCTTTATCAATTTACTGTGTAAGTCCCATTGCCATTCTACATATGTTCCATAATATCTATTATTCAACAGTAAATATATTGCAGCTCAAATCTAGACACAACCTCTGGTTAATAGGAAGCATGTATGAATCTTTTCTTTTTCCACTCCACACCCCATGGCACATGGGGCAGCAATCTTGCTGTTTCTTTAGTATTTGTCTGTTTTTTATGAGGCCAAGTTGCAAGCTCAATGCTCAACCCAGCACGGATGGAAAGCCTGAAAGAAACCGGCTAGATTCAAATCCGGGACCACTCGCCTCGAGTGGATGCCACTACACCATGGGCTGGCTATGTATGCATCAGAGAACTTGAAATTTTCCATGGAGCTATCTAGGTTTCAGCAGCAGATACAGTATATCTTTTGAATTCTTCTACTCTCTTTCCTTCACCTGCACTCTGATACATTCATTGTTTGGGAATCTCAATTTCTCTCTCCCCTATCACATACTTCCACAGAATGTACAATGCTGTAACAAGTCATTCAGTGTGCTGATCTAAGTCTATGCTTATGTTCACATAAGGCTTATCCCATCCTCACGGCAGAATAACCCATTTCGTCTCACTTGTGTGGTTCTCTGCGCATCTTTGTTATTCACCCTAACCAGGTGCAGGAGGATGTTCCACTTTCTAATCAAGCTGGAGATATTTCTCCTAAACCGCTTGCTAAATTAGTGACCAACTTGTATTTATGACCTCTAGTTATGGACAATTTCCCAAGTGGAAGCATCTTCACCATTAAACCCCATCACATTAAAGACCAAGTAACTTAGTAATATTATGTGTATAATGAAACTTACTGTTTCAAGTAGTAGCTGAAATGCCTATCTAAAAATATTTAAGGGAAATATTCAGAAGGGAGTAGTAGAAATGTTTCTTGATTATCCAAGATAATATTTGCAAAGTAAGATCTTCTGTTTTACACAAAAAATGCTGGAGGAACTCAGGTCAGGCAGCACCTATGCAAATGATTAAACAGTTGACGTTTTGGGCCAGGACTGGAAAGAAAGTGAGAAAACGCCAAAAGAAAAAGGCAAGGGAGGGGCAGGTAGAAGGTGATAGGTGAAGCCGGGTGAGTAGGAAAAGTAAAGGGTTGGAGAGGAAGGAATCTGATAGGAAAGAAGAGCGGACTGCAGTGGAAAGGGAAGGAGGGGACCCAGGGGGATGTGATAGGTAGGTGAGAAGATGTAAGAGGCCAGAGTACAGTATAGAAGAAGAGGGAAGGGGGAGGGAATTTTTTTTTTAAATCAGAAGGAGATATTGATATTCATGCCATCAGTTTGGAGGATATCCACGCAGAATACAAGGTGTTGCTCCTCTACCCTGAGGGTGGCCTCATCTTGGCACAAGAGGAGGCCATGGACTAACATGTTCGAACGGGAATGGGAATTGAAATTAAAATGTTTGGCCACCAGGAAGTTCCCTTTTGGCTGATGGAACGTAGGTGCTTGACAAAGCAGTCCCCCAATTTACAATGAGTTTCACAAATGTAGAGGAAGCTGCATCAGGAGCACCAGACACAATTGACGACCCCAGCAGTTTCAAAGGTGAGGCATTGCTTTGCCTGGAAAGACTGTTTTGGGGCCATGAATGGAGGTGAGGAAGGAGGTGAATGGGCAAGTGTAGCACTTCGACTGCTCGCAGGGATAAGTGCCAGGAGGGAGATTAGTGAGGAGGGTTGAATGGATGAGTGAAAAGCAGAGGGAGCAATCTCTGGGGAAAGCGGAGGGTGGGTGTGATGAAGGCCCGTCACTAACTATGGATGGCACATAGCGCACTCAGTAAAACACTCATCCCCAGCAGTGATAATGACTGGGTCTGAAACAGAGCTGCTGCATGGAGCTGTCTCATATAGAGGCATCTTTAATTGGATAATTGAGTTAATTAGCTTTTGGTTGGTCTATGGGAGGGGCTTAGCAGTTATAAGCCTCAGGTTACAAAGGCTTTGGGGTTGGGGAATGCTGGCAAGTTATCAGAGTGGTTTTAGAAAGGGAAGGAATTCCATGGACTCAGTGATTATGTTAGAGACTGAAATAAGGAAGGCCCAGACAAATAAAGAGTCAGTAGTGGCAGTGTTCTTTGACATTGAAAAAGCCTATGATATGATGTGGAAGGAAGGATTATTAATTAAACTGCACAAGATGGGGGATGGTGGGAGAGTTTTTAATTGGATTAAAGATTTTTTGTTTGGTAGAAAAATTCAAGTTTGGATTGGATCAGAATTATCAAAACAGTACATAGTGGAAAATGGCACACCTCAAGGTAGTGTGATTAGCCCGTTACTTTTCATCATTATGATCAATGATATCTTCACAAAGGTACCAGTGGATATAGGTAGGTCACTGTTTGCAGATGATGGGGCCTTGTGGAAAAGAGGCAGGAACATGGACCATATAATCAGGAAACTACAAGAAGCAATTGATGAAGTGGTGGACTGGGATTATGATTGGGGATGTAGATTTTCAGTAGATAAAACTCAGACTGTATTTTTCACCAGGAAAAGGGTTGAGGTAGGGAAGAAATTAAGGATTTATGGGGTTGAATTAGAAAGGGTTGCATCATTTAAATTTCTGGGAGTTATATTTGATTCATGATTAACATGGGCAGACCATATCAGGAAAGTTGAGGAGAAATGTAAAAAAGTAATAAATGTGATGAGATGTTTGACTGGTAGGGAATGGGGAGCAAGTTGTTCAGCTTTGAAGAGAACGTATGTGGCTTTAGTAAGATCTGTATTGGATTATGGAAATATAGTATATGGATCAGCAGCTAGGTCTCTTATAAGGAAACTGGATGTGATTCAGGATCAGGCCTTGAGAGTGTGCAGTGGGGCTTTTAAAACATCACCAGTGTCAGCACTACAGGTAGAAATGGGAATAATGCCTTTGGAACTAAGAAGGATGCAACTGATGGCAAACTACTGGGCTAACTTGCAAGGGCACAATGATGCTCACCCTACTAAAGGAGTGTTGCAGGAGTGCTGGGAAAATGGGAGGTTTCAGAGGGATACCTTTAGTTGGGTAGGGAATGATATCACGAAAGAATGTGGAGTGTTTGATCTGAGGATAAGTCCTTCAGTAGTTTATCCGGTTGTAGCTCCATGGAAGCTTGTATGGCCTGACATAGACTGGCATTTGTTAAAGGTAAAAAGGAAAGAAAGATATAAAACAGATTTGGTAAATGCATTTAACTGTCATGTGATGGAAAAGTATAGTGATTATACTCACATTTATACGGATGGTGCGAAGGAACCTGAAACAGGAGTGACAGGGTTTGGGGTGGTAATACCAGCAAAAGAAATTGGAATCAGCAGAAGAACATCTAATAAGTTAGGGGAGTTTACAGTGGAGATGTTGGCAGTGTTGGTTGCGTTGCAATGGGTGCAGAAAGCCAGACAAGCCAAAGCATTGATATGTTCAGATTCATCCTCAGTTCTAGCAAGTTTGAGGTCTTTTCACACAAATAATTGGCAAGATGTACTTTATGAAGTCCTTCAGTTAGTTACAAGAATTGCAAATCAGGGAGGTCAGGTAAAATTTCTGTGGGTTCCAGCATATGTAGGGGTGAAGGGGAATGAGAGGGTGGATGAGTTGGCAAAGAGGGCGTTAAAGAAAGAAAATGTGGAAATGCATATTAGTATCAGTAAAGCAGAGGTTAAGTGTGTAATCTGGGAAAAAGTCAACCGAATGTGGCAAGAAAGATGGGACAGGGAGGGGAAAGGGAGGCATTTATATCAAATACAAAAGAGTGTTGCAGTTACTAGGGTAGGTAATGGAAACAGAAGAGAGGAAATTGTGTGGACTAGGTTAAGGCTGGGGCATTGTGTATTAAACAAAACATTGAAAATGATAGGGAAACACCAGACAGGATTGTGTGAGGAATGTGAGGAAGAGGAGTCAGTAGAACATGTAGTTCTAAGCTGCAGGAAGTATGGGGTACAGAGAGAGATGATGAGAAATAAATTAAGGGAGTTGGGGATGCAGGAATTCACATTAAAAGGGTTGCTGGGCATGGGTGAGAGAGCACAAGTCCGGGTATTTTTAGCGTTTTTAAGGGGTACAGGGGTTTTTTATAGAATATGACGAATAAACAGGAATAGGATACTAGGATGGTCAAAGATGGGAGGGTGAAGTGTAGGTTTGTGTGTATATATATATATGCGTGCGTGCGCACGAGCGATTGGGTGAAGGGATTTAGAATGTATGTCTAGTGCACATTCCAGAGCAGAGGGTGGCGGTAATGCACCATTAAGCTCGATGCCAACTGCCGTAAAACAAGATACAGACAGACAGGCTTTGGGGTTAGTTTTCTTCTGTGTTTAGTCTGAGGGTGGCTATATATATAGTTTCTTTTTCCAGTTTTTGTTTTATTTTGAGGTAAATAAAAGCACCTCAATCTAGTTTGTGACTCAAGCCATCTGGTTATTTTTCTTAAACAATTGACCCACAGTTTCTTGTGACAGTGGGAGAGGTAAAGATATGTTTGGTGGTAGGATCACTTTGGAGATGGTGGAAGCTGTGGAGGATGTGTTGGATGCAGAGGGTGATGGAGGAGGAAGATAGGTGTGGGCAGCATCAATGGAGGAAGGGAAACCCCATTCTTGGAAGAAGGAGGACATTTCTGAATCCTGGAAAGGAAATGTGCATCCTGGAAACAGATGGCGCAGAAACGAAGGAACTAAAAAAAAGAAAATATCATTTTTACAGCAAACAGTGTGGGAAGAGGGAGAGTCAAGATAACTGTGGGGATCGGTAGGTTTATAAAAGATGCCAGTTGAAAATTTATCTCCAGAAATGGAGACAGAAAAATCAAGAAAGGGGAAGGAGGTGTCAGAAATCGAGCAAGTGAATTGAAGGGCCAGGTGGAAACTAGAGGCAAAGTTGATGAAATTGAAGTTCAGCATGGGTGCATGAAACAGCATCAATGCAGTCATCAACGTGGCAGAGGAAGAGTTGGGACGCATTAACGAAGAAGGTTTGGAACAAGGACTGTTCTACTTAGCCAACAAAGAAGCAAGCATAGCAGGTGAATGCCAGACAGAGGAGGGTGGTAGTGGAGGGGACCAGGAGAAAGAAATCTTCTATTTCACCTTTTTTTCCTTCTATAACCCTACCTCTTACACTAGATGGTAGCTATTTGGTGCTGGTATTGCCCTTGTAAGTCAACTGAAAGCGGAGGTTTTCTCCGGGTGCTCTGGTTTCCTCCCACTGTCCAAAGACATACCAGATGGGTTAGTTGCTCATTGTAAATTGTCCCATGATTACGTTAGGGTTAAATTGTGGTTGTCAGGGGTTGCTGGCTGGTGCGGCTGGAAGAGCCGGAAGGGCCAATTCCATGCTGCTTCTTTAAATAAATAAATAACCTGTTGGTGTGAAGTCGGCACAGATCTGCTCTGCCCCATGGGCAGACATCAAGCAGCACTTCCCCTCAGAATACAGAGCCTTCAGTCTGCCACCCTGATCTCTCTGCGAAACAGCCACAAGCATTGCACCTGTTTCTACTTAGCTACTCGGCCATGTTACTGAACTCTCTCACACAGCCGCTCCCACTGATAAACCTGGAGCTGAGAAACTGCACCATGAATCACCTACACCCGTAAGGAACACAGGCCCGTCAGGTTGCTCTGCTGATATCATCAACATCCATGGTGATGTTATTGTCATATGGATCTCCTTCTCTACTAGCTACCATTCTACATTAATGCATACAAGTTACGTAACTATTTGTTTAATTATAGTTAAGTAGATATTCACAATGTCTGTGAAAATCCTCCCCAGTTAAAACTGGT
This sequence comes from Mobula hypostoma, assembly GCF_963921235.1. Lineage (NCBI taxonomy): Eukaryota > Metazoa > Chordata > Chondrichthyes > Myliobatiformes > Myliobatidae > Mobula > Mobula hypostoma. The sequence continues at coordinate 18,713,188 of NC_086118.1, read as the reverse complement.
CATGAATCATGAGTTACAAGCAGAATGACCTTTTGAATACACAGTTGTCATGGGGATGATTACAACAAAACTCCAACACATGATGGAACTGGAATAAATGTTAAGTATATTTTAGAGCTTGAGAGAACCCACTGAAGCTATTTGTGATTCCTAACCAGTTCCTTTATTTTCAACGGTATTTCCAAAAGTAAATATTAAAACTACTTTCTTTTTTGAAGAGTTGCAACCCAAAGCCAGATCCAAATTCAAAAAATTTATCACTGCAAGCAACACACACACAAAATGCTGGCCCTGATGAAAGGTCTCGGCCCAAAATGTCAACTGTACTTCTTCCTATAGATGCTGCCTGGCCTGCTGCATTCCACCAGCATTTTGTGTGTGTTGCTTGAACTTCCAGCTTCTGCAGATTTTCTCATGTTTGCGTTTTTAATTTTATCACTTTCTTTCTTCTAAACACAAGAAATTCTGCAGATGCTGGTAATCCAAAGCTCTCACACAAAACGCTAAAGGAACTCAGCAGGCAGGCAGCATCTATGGAAATAAACAGTCCACATTTCCGGTCAAGACCTTTCTTCTGCATTGAGAAGGAAGGAGAAAGATGGCAGAATAAAAAGTGGGGGAATGGAGGAGAAGGACGCAAGTTAGAAGGTGATAGGGGAAGCCAGGTAGGTGGGAAAGGAAAAAGGCTAGAGAAGAAGGAATCTGATAGGAGAAGAGAGTAGACCATAGCAGAAAGGGAAGGGGGGGGGAGTTGCTGGGGGGAGGTGATAGGCAGGTGAGAAGTAAAAGGCCAGAGTGGGAAATAGAGGAAGAGGGAAAAAATTACCAGAAGGAGAAATCAGTATTTATGCCATCACTTTGGAGGCTACCAAGATGGAATAGAAGGTGTTGCTCTTCACTCAGAGTGGCCTCATCCTGGCACCTGACATGTTGGAACGGGATTTAAAATTGTTAGCCACTGGGAAGTTCCACTTTTGGCAGATGAAGTGGAGGTGCTCGACGTGCTTGCTTCTGTTGTGATAAAGTTTGTTGAACTACATCCAACTGCATGTTTTCGTTTTCCTCAACTTACCTAACCCTTTAATTTCCACTGTCCATTCACTTTGGTTAAGCTCTACTATTTCTCAGCAAATGGGTTAACTATCTGATCCTTATTGTTTCAGATCAAAGAGCTGAGCAACTGTTGATTGGCTGTTCAGACTTGCCCCTATGTCATGCCCAATGAACTCTCTTCAGCCATCTGTTATTGATACCACAAGATCTAATCGAGTACCTTAGTCATATTCCAAGCCTCTATACCATGGACAGATCCACTAATACAGGCTTAAAAGAAGAACTTTTAGGGGCTGGTTTTGTATGGTACTATTTTCCCATCCAAAGCTTTGGTTCTGTGATACTGTCTATACGCCTCATTCCCAATCAAATATTGGCAGCTGGCCATGACCTGGAAGAACTGCTCAACCTTTTCAATTTGATGGCCTAATATTCAACAGCTGTGTTTCTTGTTCTGCAGCAATTGTCCTCAGAGCAATCTTCACTTATGTTTCAAATCCACACCAATTCATATAAATCGGAAATTTAGAAAGGTTTCGTCAGCAGCTGCCTCTTCAGATTTGAGTTCAATTCCTTCCATGCAGAATTTTCGCAAAAGATTGCTGAACTACTTGTGGTGAAGTATCTGACAGCTATAAAAGAGACTGCTAGTATATTGTGTGGTCTTCCTGTGTACACTTTATTCTGTTCAATCTGTGATTATACTAACATCCCCAAATCCCAGATGGCCAAAATGGGAGCCAATAATTAAAATACCTAATTGCTAAAGAGAGCACACATGATAAAACAAAAATCCAGATGGCAAATGGAAAGTTAAAGCAGATAACAAGAGACAAATGTGGCCTAAGCATTTTACTTAATCTTAACAAAGCTTCATATCAAAGAATTCTAGCCTTGATCCCTGGACTTTGTTTCTTCAAAGTGGTGCCGGAATTAATATTTCAAATATTTTTGATACAAAATAGAAAAAAGTAGAAAATGTTTTATACCTTTGGAAGATGGTTAATCAGAAAATATAAAAGAAAACTTGGATGATGTATTTATGTATAAATGATCATAATTAAATAAGTTGTAAGAAAATATAAGAGTTGCATTAAATGCACTGTACCTCAAAGCATAATAATCACCATCAATCTAATATGACTTAAACCAAGCAAGCAGCAAAGAGTGAGGTAGAGGGGAGGATGGGGGTGATCTAAAAATGAAGATAAAGGTTAATTAATATTCTAACAACTGTAAATGCCTGACAATCATGATAGAAATCAGTAAGTAGAGAAATATTCAACACTGGTTAATCAGAACTTTCCAAACATAATTTCACGCCACTTAGAATGGCATGAGTATAGATTTCGGGACGTATAGTGAGGGTTTTTAATCAAAAGGCCTTTTATGTACAAATGAACGGATGATGACCCATTGTTTACTTAACAGCCATGGTTAAAGGAACATCTCTTTATGGAAATTGCTTTCATAATTATTTGTCTTCGATGGGCAGAGTCACAATCTTTAATGAGACATTAGATATCAAACAGCATTATTCAAAAGGTTTAGGGTTGGTTGATAAGTGATTATCCAATAGTTGCATATAAATTTGAAACCTTTAAATCAGTTGAAATGGGGTGGACACGGCTGTGAAATTCATTGCATGTACTTTTTTGTGTTAGCATACAGTTTCAAGTTATCTACCCAACAGCCAACGATAAGTTACCGGTAAGAAAGACAGATAGCATTCTTTCCCGACCATCCGCAATATGAACTTTTCCAGTTCATGCTCAGCTGAAGCCAGGAAAATTTGGCCCTACCTCCTGGAATAGTTCTAAGGGTAAATTATTTAGAGTGAAATGGCCTTGACTTTAAATCCACCATCCTCTCCAAAACACTGTGAAAGTGGAAGTATATCTCTGTGACATCACTGTGAAGTGTGTGATGTGATTATGTTGCCCCTTGATTTGTTCAGTTTCCGGATGGCAACCAGGTGACGCTTTAAGGTGCTAAATGTGCCACATTGGCCTTGAAAAAATCCAACTAAATTATAAAATACTATGCATACGCAAAGACTGATAAATGACTAATGTGTAAAGGAAGAAGGCAAACTTGCAATTTTTAAAATGGATAAATAATACTGAGAAGATGAATAGTGAAGTCCTTGAAGGTGAGTCTCTAGGTTGTAGTATCAGCTCAGAGTTGAAGTGAGTGAAATTATCCACACTGGCTCAGGAGCCTGATGTTGTCACATAATAACTGTTCCTGAACCTGGTGGTGTGGGACTCCGGTACCTCCTTCCCAGTGGTCCTCATCTCACTTTGAATTGCCCATATGTTCTGTGGGAGGTTGATGTTCAGCTATTGAATTAGATTCAAGATGTTTGTAAAGCTACTGAAGACAGCAGATGCTGGAATCTGGTGCAGAAATCAAACTGAATGAGAAAATCTTTGGGTCAGGCAGCATCCATGGAGGAAAAGAATAGTCAACATTTTGTTTCAAGAACATTCATCTGGATTACAGCCTCCCTAAGCTTTCCTCCAGGATGTTTTGATGCCATTGCTAAGAACTTTTCCAAAAGGGATTTCCAACCATCAGGGGTCAAGTTGGATGGGACTCCAACCACCAAGGCCATGCTCTCTTCTCTCTGCTGCCTCAGGACCCTCACCACCAGGTTCAGAGACAGTTAATACCCTTCAACCATCAGGCTTTTGAACCAAAGTGTATAACTTCTCTCAACTTCACTTGTCCCATCACTAAAAAGTTCCTACAGCCTATGGTTTCCTTTTCAAGGACTAGTCATCTCATATTCTCTATATTTATTAATTATTTATTTACTATTATTATTTTGTTATTTTTGTATTTGCTCTGTTATTTGTTTTTTTCACATTGGGTTGAATGTCCCAGTTGGTATGATCTTTCATTCAATCTGTTGTGGTTATTGTCCTATTATGGATTTATTGAGTTTTCCCACAAGAAAATGAACCGCAGGGTTATATATGGTGACATATTTACTTTGATAATAAATTTATTTTGAACTTTGGTCTTGAGGCTTGAAGATATTTACATAGTCACTTATGCTCTATGCTTCTCTGTAAATGCAGAGAGAGATTTAAATCGAAGAGAGATGCTGTTTGAAATGAATTAAATCTGGTCACTGCCCTAGGAGGCTAAAATAATGAAGTGCTGTTACTGTGACTTGTAGCAATGTTCCTGAGTACAATCACCCTCACTGGTGGCTGGAATTGTGTATCAATGAGATTGGTATGATGAATTCAGCTCCAAACTTCAACAGGAGCCTTCTTCCTGACCCAGTGGATGGAATTAACCAACAGAGGAAGTAGCTAGAATTGTTTGTGGTAGAGTAGATGGTTTTATCTGTGCCCACCTGGTGAAGTGTAATAGGTGGAACATTGGCATTTTACCATGCACGTTCCATTCTATATCGACTTGAATAGAGAAGAAATTCTTGTCAACTGTAAGACAGCTTCAGTAACCTTTCTGCCAAGTAGAGCAAGCTAGATGATTGTCCCCACAGTCCTGGCCCACTGCACAACCGCCCAGTCCAGCAGGAATCAGTTGTGTGGTGCATGTTGAGTGGTGCACAAATTAATCAGGTATACAGGAGAATTAATTTATTGAGTTCCATCTGGCAATCACTTGTTGTTACCTTAAGATCTAAAGGACACATAAATTCTGAATATACATGGAGAGGCTCCAAAGCTGTTCCAAAATCAAAACCTATATTTTGCAAACATGCAAGAATACAATATTCTCAGGATTTATTTCTTTTGAATGACAATTCTGCAGGGAGCTGGAAAGGGCAATTTACATCATACTTCTTTTGTTTGACTCCCTTAGCCGTGCTGATCCTTCATTTACCTAAAGGAAAACTGTTGGAGGTTTTGTGGAAAGAGAAAAATCAAGGTGGAACAAGTATATCATAACAGTTTAACCAGAACACAATGCAGGTAACAGCTACAGCCCATGTTAGGTCAGCAATGCGGCATGGGTGCCATTAGCTAGTGTAATTAAAAGCAAAGCCACTCGTTGATAAGATGTTGCTCGATAGGTTTTTGATCCAGTCCAGCTCAGAGGAACGACAGATTGGCCAGAAACCAAATCACTTTGGAGAGTGGCAAATTTAAATGTAAGGCACAGGAGTCCTGTAAAATACAAATTACACCAATTGACAGCAACGTGAAGCAAGGAATGTTAATAGATGAATGCAAGGGATTAGAGGGCCTGTCGTTTTAAGGACAATGCTACAAGTCATACCAATAGTGCTTCATTATGTGATCTTCCTAAAACAGTTACCACCTTTAATTGGTTTTATATGTATAAATTTTATAACACTAGTTACATTTCTTATGTGTATATTTGAAGCTTTTGTGTTGATAATTCGTCTTTGGTCTTGCGGTAACATGCCAGTATGAAAGTGATGCGACATTTAGAAACAAACAGCTGATAATAAGTTCTGAGCAGGAAGAAAATAAATCATAATATGGCAGCTACTCTGATGCTGCATCATCACATTCCCTAAAAGAAACCGAGCATCTGTTGTACAGTAATGATGTATGGAGCTCAGGGCCAGACAAAGAGTAAGTTTAAAGGATTATTTATGGTCAGAGTCCCATCAAATCACTTTGCGTCATTTGTATAATAAGCAGTGCACAACGTTCATGGGTGATGCAGTGAGGTAATTGAGACTGAAAGTATGGGAGGATGGGCTGTAGACAGATCATCTCGCATTTCATACTGATTGAACGGCTCACATAGAACAAACACGGAGCAGTACAACACAGGGACCAGCCCTTCAGCCCACTGAGTCTGCACCAACTCCAGTGCTAATCTAACCAATCCCACCTGCCTGAACATGAGCCACATCACTCTATTCCCCATCTGTTCATGTGTGTGTTTAAATGCCTCTTAAGTATTACAATTGTATCTACTTCTACCGCCTACTGTCTCGTTGTTTCATGAGCAGACTTGCTGAATTATCTTTTGATATGTGGTTCAGTACACAGTGTGATGTTTTATATCCAAATTTACAAAATGGCTGGGCCAGCTGGTCCACTCAGCTTGCTCCAAGCCATTAGTTATACCCCTGGAGGGATGAAAACCTGCCTACATTACACAGTGAAAGTTCTTGCTTTGACTAACTTGCCAAAAAAAGCACTGCCAGGAAGTAAATAGGTACTTTATTGCACATTTTTTGTTCATTTCCCTACTTCTGTAATTAAAGTGCCCAGAGTTCAAAATTCCTCAGTAACAGCAGATAAGACAAGTTGTCTTTGGGCAATTACCTTGACTTGCAAGTTGAATATCAAATAAATTAAATGTGGTCTAGCCCTGCTTGAGGGATTTTGGTAATGGAAATTTATCTTTATTTAATTCACTATTCACTACTACAATATTTGAGAATCAGACTAAAAATTCACTGTTACAGAATTTATATGAAGAAAAATTATTGACTGAAAACAAAATGCATAAGGAACAACAGTTTGTCAATTTTTGTCAAAGGTTTACATTATGGAAAATTGCAATACAAATAGTTTTCTAGGAATGCAACTCCTCTATAATGTGGCTGTTCTTTATACCTGATGTTAAGGTTGGCTTCATGTCTGAATAAACAAATATTCTGATGCTTGATAGAAGTCCTTTAAGTTATTTAGTATTCAGCCAGTTTATTATCTCAGGTCCATTATCATAAAATTTTCTCTTCTACATCAGAGTAAATGTAATGTTGATTTCAGTTTCCTGATAACTATACCTGCTCAGTGGTTCTGGAGCAAACTGCCTTTCAGTTTGGGACTGGCTTGGGTCTCGATTCTAGCAGATTGGATGTCCAAGCTGAGAAAATTATAATGGAGAAAGGAAGTCTTGTACTGATGTCTAATTGAATTATGAGGCACCAGTTTCAACATGGGACTATTGACCACCTGAGTTTACTTACATTTTTGCATGGGTTTCCATTATGGACATGTCCATCTATATATTTTTGATCTCAAGTTATCTTTCACCCGCTCACCAGAGGATTAATATCTTACACTTTCAAGTCTGCCAGAAGCCACCCAACATAATGAGAAGCAACATGCAGGGACTTGTTTTCCTCTCAGTGTTTTTGGGATCTGGAACAGTAAGATCTTCATGGACAGCAACAGATCTAAAGGTTGCTTCGCTAATATAATCGTGAACGCAGATACTTAGACAATGCTATATCTGCCCTAAGGGAAAATATGTGGAGAAAATGGCCACATCAAAGAGGGTACACTTTTTAAAAGAGCACAACACAAGAAGAATTCCATTTTCATGTATTGAACTTTGTTCTCAAAATGGATTTGGTCTGGCGTCTCAGTGCTTTATTTTGAGAGACAAGTGAATCCCACATAATTTTCTGGCTCACTCTAACATGGAACATAGTCAGTGTATACATTCCAGTCTAGAAGCTAAAAATTAAGCCAAGGAGGGCTTCCAAGTCACCCTTGAAAATATCCTTATCGGCATTTCAGAGGGTGTCAACTTAATCCTCCTAAAAAGAATAATCTTCTGACAAATCACAATTGGCAAGGAGGGAAAAGGCAAAGTAATCTTCCTGACAAACTGCTTACTGCACAGTCTTATCACATCAACATGCTGTTTCAACAGCAAGAAGAGACAAGGTGTCATGGTGAAACCCTGGATCCTGGATTATCTGAGAAAGAGACTACAGGGATGACTACATCATTCAAGTCTCAATAGTTAGCAATTACTGTTGGACTGACTACTGCATAACCTGCTGTTACTTCTGTCAGCCTGGCCCCAAAACAAAAATAGCAACAGAAGCAAAACCTAAAGATTAATAGTGAGAAGTCCTTGGGGACACCACAAGAAAAGGTCTTCTCAGAGATCCTCTCAAGTAACCTTGCAACTTCTAATCAATGAGAGTTGCAGAGTGTCCACAACATCTGGGCAGACCTGGAATCTGTCATTACTAAATAAACAAGATAAGGCTTGATGATGAAAATTATCCAGAGTTCAAGGAGTTACTTAACCACTGTTGTACTAGGATTGAAAACTTCACAGTCTTCCTCAAAGGAATCAGAACAGCTCCATGGCATCTGAAGTCTGAGGTTAGGCAAAAGGACCATGCATTAAAGAGGGTGGAAAGAGTGCAGAAAATCTATCAACCTATTGATAAAAACAGCACCCAAGGCATCTACTGCCCAAATGCCAAGCTCCCACTATGCTGAAAGCTGCAAACCACTTAATAAAATCAGAGACAGTCAGAACTTGCTGGTGAAAACTTGTCACTGAACTCCACAGGCATGTCATTGTTCTTGACGTGAGAGTTCTTAACTACTCTACGGTGAATTGTCCAATCTAGCACCACCCATGATAAACAAGAAGCTAGAAAGTCCATCTATCAATCAAATAACAATAAGATGTCAGGTGCAGAAGGTATCTTTGCTGAAGGCCCAAAACATGAAATGGTAAACTTCTGTTACAAGTTTGCAACCCCATCTCCTAAGTCTGGGAAGAGGAGGGCATGCCAGTGGATCACATAGGCATTGTAAATGTGATGAAGTTCAAAAAAGAAGATAAATCTAACTGTAATAGTTGCAGAACAGTCATCCCATATTGAAAAATTATCTCTTTAGCTTTCTCCTCCCTGTTTTTGAAGAGCCATTTCCAGACATCCCGCCTCTCCCGGAAGTTCCAGGAGTCTCCCGCATATTAATAGTGGCTCCCTGATGCCCACAAATTATATACAATATCCCCGAGATCAATTATTTTGAGACCGAGCAAGTGCGAGAGTGAGAGCAAGAGAGCGACCACGAGAGAGAGAGAGAGAGAGAGCGCACCATGGCAGAGTGTTCCAGAAAAAGAAAATATAAAACGTATGCCACCCCAGACTACCCTAGAGTGTAACACTGCCAAATAGGGGTCAAAAATAATGACACTGTTGCTCGCTGCACTGTTTGCAACGGTGACTTTTCTATTGCCCATTGTGGGTTAAAATGTAAAAGACATGTTGAGGTGAGTTTAACAGGTGTCATTCGTTCATTAGCATAGCTAACATTATTTAAACTATCTGGCCAGCTGCTAAGGAGCTACTCTATTGCAGACATCCCATCTCTCCTGGAAGTTCCGGGAGTCTCCTGCAAATTGATGGCGCTACCCCCTTGAAGTGAGTTTTTGCAGGGTGGGATGTCTGCATTTCGAACATTGCAGTGTGAGTCCCATATACTTAAAGACATTGTGGAATTGATCCTCAATGCATTAAAGGGCCAAGAGACACAGAGAGAGCATCATCAATTCAAGCTATTACAAAAAATATTTAACCCTGTCAGTTGAGGTCTATGGAGCACCTTTCTCAAATTTGGCTGGCTGAAGAATTTACCTTCGTACTGTGCCTACTAACATGATGTGATAAATGCTGTGACATTAACCAAGAAATTCACAGCAGACTTAGTCCCGGTACAGAGAGAGAAGCCCCCATCATTACTCCAACTCCATTCTAAGTCTTTCTCACTCCAACGCAGCTCCTCAAATAAAAAAAACACTAATCTTCAATCCTGAGCATAAATACAAAATATATTGCAGATTCTGGAAATTCAGAGTGATACACACAAATGATAAAGGGTCTAGGTCCAAAATGTCAAATGCTTATTCCTTCTTGTAGATGCTACCTGACCTGCTGAGTTCCTTCAGCATTTTACGTGTTCAATCCTGAGCAGTTGCCTTCCTATCAAAACTTCTCAAATAGTGCAAACTGAAAATTAGCATAGTCTTGAAAATGTTGACACTTGCAAATGACTGGAGCAACAGAAGCTGCTAGGTGAAAAGAGTCAACAGCTTTTCTCCCGGTGGAACCATTTCTAGGATGTTTAACAACAACATAGAATTCTAGTAATTAAGGAAAAGGAGGCTGGCAAGCATTGGTCCCATGGTTTCAATTGCTCATGGGTAGGTTTGCATGAGTTGTTTCAGATTGCACAGTATTAAATGCCTCCATGGTGCAGACTTTATCACAGATTAAATTTCTGTATTTTTCATCAAATGGCATGATTCATCAAATGTGAGAGGTAGCTGATATGTGGGAAGGGAATTCTCTCCGCTTGATCAAATGGAGATCTTGCCATTGCCTAAAAGTAAAGACATGCCTGAAATAGACTGCCCTCTGCAGAAACATACCCGTGAAGTTTGCTTCTGCATAGCTGAAGAGGTCCATCCTGACCAGGTCCCAGCTGGTATTGGGAACCCATTTCGGACAGCTGCACATTGGCCCACATTCAGTTTTTTACCCCAACCAAGCTTATAAGGGTCTCGGCCCAAAACGTTGACTGTACCACTTCCTATAGATGCTGCCTGGCTTGCTGCGTTCACCAACATTTTTTGTGTGTGTTGCTCATACATTTCACGTGTTTTTGAGCAATAACTCTGTCCAATCACCTACCATCTGGCCCTTTTTTCTTTCTATCCTCCAATCTTCTGCCCATCCCACATCCCCACCTATCACCCAGTACCAACAAACCCTATCCTTGGATCATAGAAGGTAATATCTATCATTAAAAATGCTCACCAACTGGGCCATATCATCTTCTTGCTGCTACCATCAAGAAGGTGGTACAGAAGCTTGAAGCTTCACACCACCAGATACAAAGACAGCTACTTTACTTCAACCAATCAGTTTCTGAACCCTAATCACTGCCTCAGTAGAGCAACATTATAACTACTTTGCACTCCACAATTTTTGTTCTAATTGTGTTCTTTTTCATATAATTTGTGTTTAATTTATACCTTCTTGTGATTTTCCTGTGATACTGCATCAAGTTTTCAATGCACCTGTGTATGCATAGGACAATGAGCTCAACTGTGACATTTATAATTCATCCCATCAACACCAATCACACGAATCACATGCAGGCTCCCTTCAGAAACATTCCTCCTGATCCATGACCAAGTTGCTCCTCTAGTGTCTGGGCTGACCTCCCCCCATGCTCCCATCTCAATCCAGGACATACTGAGGAAATATCCATGACATCAAATAACCTTGGCACTATTGAATTTTAATGGATGGACCTTCATTGACAGATTCACCATGCAGCCACAGTTTAACATCTTTTTGCAGGCACTGATGAAATTCTAGGATGCATTTTTTTTTACTGCAAAAATGAGCCAATTTGAAAATAAAATTCTGTGATTATATATGCCTTTCATGATCCTGGATATCTGAAAGTGCTTTACAACTAGTACTTTTGAGGTGTGGTCATTGTTGTAATGTGGGAAAGTTAGCAGAGAATTTGCACTTAAGTGTCTTACAGATACCTGGATATAAAATCCAGATACTTTATTTCTGTGGTGTTTGTTGGAGGTAGTGGAAGGGCTGTAGGTATAAGCAAACACATTGTTTTGAACTCCCCTACTCTTCTCTTAAAAGTCATAGAGTCATAGAACAATGCAGCACAATACCAGACCCTTTGGCCCATCAAATCTGTGCTGAACTATTAGTTTGCATAGTCCCATTAACCTACACCCAGATCATAGCCCTCCGTACCCCCCCCCACCCACGTATCTATCCAAATTTATCATCAATGTTGAAATCAAACTACAATTTACCACTTTTGCTGGCAGCCATTTCCACACTCTCACCACCCTCTGAGTGAAGAAGTTCCACCTTATGTTCCCATTAAACATTTCAAAGTGCAAAGAAATATTTTACATTCCTCCAAGGAAGCAGATGGGGCCTTAAATTAGCATAACATCTCAAAGGCCATAACTCTGAGAATGAATAACTGCCCTAGCACTGCCTGAAGTGTTACATTAATTCTGGGCAGTACATAGCCAACAAGCACTCAATCGAAGCTATAGCGGAGTGATGGCAGAACCAAGACCTAATCAAGCAGCTTGCTTTAAGGCTGCTGAGAATAAAGACACAAAGTTGAGAAGCACACACTACCATTGCCTATTGGTTTAGATGCTAACCTGGACGGTAGGAAGACTACATGTCTTTATCTCTATATCTGACCATTTAAGTCTAGTCCCTGCTGACTTCTTATTCCAAATCCTTCGTAAACTCCAATCACCCAGAACAGCATTTCATGCATCCTCTTTTATTATCTATGTAACTACTGAACTGCATAGCCTTCACCCTTAAAATCCTCAAAGGTAAAATTTACCTTTGACTCATCCATCTGCCAACGTACTCTTAGCCTCTGTCAAGGTCTCCCTGTCAAACTCCTATAATATCCTTTGGAAAGTCTTCGATTTGCATGAGTCCTACTGCCTAAAGTTGTCATTACCTCTCTGCCTCCTTTAAAGATCATTACTTGAACCAGACTTGTAGCCTGATGTTAGAATTCTAACCATTTAGTTTCCAAATTGTAAAGTACTTTCAAGTGCTTTCCTTTACCATAAGGAAATTCTATATGCTAGAGATCGAAGTGATGTTTGCGGTAGTTTCTTGCCATTACTGGTCTCTGCTATAAGCCACTCTTCTTTATTGTTCTTATGTGCTTGCATTTGTCAGATGTTGACATTAAAATGACACCTCTGCAAGAACCTCTTCTCTGTGAGAAGATGAAAAGGCATAAGAGAGCTTTGTTTATAGGGAGACGGTGGTCAGACTAGATCTTTACTCCTTGGAACATAGGAGAAAGAGGGACTATTTAAAATGAAGAGAGGCATAGATAAAGTGGATGGTCTTTTCTCTAGAATAGGGGAGTCCAAAACTAGGGATGTAGGTATAGGGTGAGAGGGGAAATATTTAAAAGGGACCTGAGGGGTAACCTTTTCACATGGATTGTATGGAATGAGCTGGCAAAGGAAGTGGCTGAGGCAGGTACAATTTTATCATTTCAAAAGCAATTGGTTAGGTATATTGGGGGGGGGGGCGGGCGGTGCTTAAAAGGATATAGGACAAACACATTGAATTTGGAACTACCTGGGTGGGCACTTTGGGCTAAAAGTCCTACATCCATGCTGTGTTGACTGTGACTCTGTGACTAAGTAAGTTAATCAAGGGATATGGAGAATGGTTAGGACAGATCAGCCATGATTGTCTTGTAGTAGGGACTAGTTGCCAACTCCTGGTCTTGCCTGCTATGTTCCATTGCTCTTGCTCTCAAGAAGGAATAAGCTGAGGCAGTGTGATGAAACTTAGCTTCTTTTGCATTAGAAGGACAAAGTAAGTCACGGTTCAAACATATATACTTGATTTAGGTTTATGGCACAGAATTCATTGCATTTCAATGACACAGTTGTTCTCAGATTCTCAATTCAATTGAACCGGATGGAGGCAAAATATTAGACAGAAATTCAGCCTTATCTGCATGCTTTACACATACAGTATAACATTGTCACATTTTTGCATTGTAATCAACTTAGTCAATTCCCATCTATCAAAGTCAATAAATCTGAAATACAAACTAGTTCTAGTTATGGTAACCATGCAGCCACCAATTATCATAAAGTCCCATCTGGTTCACCAAGATCCCTGATGGGAAGAAATCTGTCATTCCTACCTGATTTGGCTTGCTTGTGACTCCAGACCCATTGAAAAGCAGGTGATTCTCTGGATGAAATGGCGCCTTTGTACAACAGCACTGATGATGGGTAATAAATGTTGGTCGCTCCTGTGACGGCCTCGTTCCATGAATGAAAACAAAATCAAATTGAATTAATTTCAAAACTATTCCTAATTGGCCATTTATCATTACCTCTCTGGTTCAGCACAGAGTCTGTTCTTTTAAGGCCAAATACAGCAAATAAGGTATTGCCTCAAATATGCTATAAGTACTTGGGGCATTACTTTACCATACTAGTCATCTGCAGCTTTGAAAAACCAATTATCAACAGAAGCTGTGCTCTCTGCTGGCATGGGCTGGGGGTGGGTTTGAGCAGGGAGGAATAACATGGCATCCTGTCATCATCTCCCGAGGACATTTCCAATTGCAGATGTCTCTCTATTCTTTAGTCTACATAGACTGCAAATAATTCAATATTTCAGTTTAAAACAATACAACTCTTTAAGGACACATCAATATTACGCTTTTGTGTTAAATGCCTTTATTCACTAATGTCAAGATTACAAGCTGTTGCTGATGGGCAATTTTCAGTTACTGCAATTTAAGCCAAGCACCAGTTCAAAAAATCAAAACAGCACTAAATTTACAGTACCTTTAGCCCTTATAACCAACCTGTGGAAGCCTTTAAATGTATATTGTTGCTTGTGCTGAATAGACGAGTGAACAGCACACTGGCCTAATATACTGAGACATGTCAATGACACTGCAAGTTCAGCATCAAATGAATAAGAAATGTCCCTAAAATCGATAAACTATAACAGTTTGATGGATTGTTATTTTCATATCAATAATAATATATTAATTTCTGTGAAGTACTATTATTTATTTCTGCAACATTCCCTAAAATTTAAAACAATGGCATTTAATTAATTGCCAATGAGCTAAATGCTTGAGAAACTCAATAATTCAAATAAATTGCACTGTGTTTAAAGTTATCTTTCTAATTCCAGGTTCACATCATGAATGGGTTTAAAGAACTGGAATCTAGAAATATATATATAAATATAAATTATTGCAGTGTCTGAACTCTGATTGCTTTGCTATCCAGCTTACCTCCGCTGTTGAACATCCACATATACAAAGTGCTCCTTACACAGCATTAACCACTAATGCTGTGTACACCAACAATGCACAGTGGGCGTTAGAAAAAAAAGTCATTGGAGTTTTACCTCTGAGCAGCACGAGGATGTTGAATGCAAATAAAGAAGATGTGATTCAACAGGAATGCTAGCAGGATATTTATAAGAGCGAGCCACTTTCCGTGCTTCAGTAGATTATACCTTGCACTAAAAATCACAATTGAATTTTAATTCAACAAGCAGTTACTTTATGATAGGTTATGCTGTTCTAGCCCTTTTGGATTTGACGTTTTCTGTGCCCTTGCAAACAACAACTAGGATACCTATTTATTTTTGGAGCTACTACGTATAGAGATAACTATGTAAATATTCCCGGATTAGACTGTGCAATGCTTGCTACGAATGGATATAACTTTCACAGAATAATTTCTGTTGGAGTCTAACAACACACATTAAAATTGTATCTACAATTCATAAATTACTTTAGTGGTAGAGACATGAAAGACTATTCAAAAAGAAACTCTCCCTTTGCAAACTGATGAAGAACCACAAGCCATGTGTATTCAAGGCACACCTCGTACATTCCATGCAAGAAGGATCCTCAGGCACCTCAGCCTTCAGTGTGGACCTCAAGCTGCTAAACAATTGGTCCCTGCTGCTACCCACTTTACCAGCCCAATCTTGCACTTTTCATTTGGCTACTCTCACAATTGCTATGCTGCTAGGCAAGAGATTTCTGACATAATTTGTTCCTGAATTTAATTAGCAATCAGTTCTTCAGGGTCATTCCTCTATAAGCAAGTGGAAGAAGTGGTACATCTGCCCATTCACTTCTTCCTTCACCAATGTTCCCTTTAATTTATAATGACCAGCGTGTGCAAAAATCTTGTGCTCTGCAATTTTTTTCAGTGACAACAACAGATATGCACTAAATTTTATATAGAGAGGTATTCATTTTAACAGCTAGCAAAACACTGTCAATAAGAACTTTGATCTCCTCCGGGTTTGATAGTTTTCACTCTCATTCATCTGCACTCTCACAAAACATATGTTGCAGGCCAATTGCAATTAATGAAGGATTTTCTCGCCAGAGCTTTTGCACACTGTCCACATGTGACTTGCTTGCTAAATGATGCTTTAAGAAGTCAGGTTTCCAAATATCACTCCATTCCTTCCCACTTGCAAATTCTCCAGCAACTTTTACATTGCAACAATAGACAATAGGCAATAGATGCAGGAGTAGGCCATTCAGCCCTTTGAGTCAGCACCACCATTCACTGTGATCATGGCTGATCATCCACAATCAGTACTCTTTTCCTGCCTTCTCCCCATATCCCTTCACTCCGCTATCTTTAAGAGCTCTATCTAATTCTTTCTTGAAAGGATCCAGAGAATTGGCCTCCACTGCCTTCTGAGGCAGAGCATTCCACAGAACCACAACCCTCTGTGTGAAAAAGTCTTTCCTCAACTCCGTTCTAAATGGCCTACCCCGTATTCTTAAACTGTGGCCTCTGGTTCTGGACTCCCCCAACATCGGGAACATGTTTCCTGCCTCTAGCATGTACAATCCCTTAATAATCTTAAATGTTTCAATCAGATCCCCTCTCATGCTTCTAAATTCCAGTGTATACAACCTCAGTTGCTCCAATCTTTCAATATATGACAGTCCCATCATCCCGGGAATTAACCTTGTGAACCTACGCTGCACTCCCTCAATAGCTAGAATGTCCTTCCTCAAATTTGGAGACCAAAACTGTACACAATATTCCAGTTGTGGTCTCACCAGGGCCCTATACAACTGCAGAAGGACCTCTTTGCTCTTATACTCAAGTCCCCTTGTTATGAAGGCCAACATGCTATTAGCTTTCTTCACTGCCTGCTGTACCTGCATGCTTACTTTCAGTGACTGATGAACAAGGACACCTAGATCTCGTTGTACTTAAATACATGTAGGTAACACCATTTTCTGTATTGTACTTAAATATTTCTCATAGCTGCATATTCCTGACCTCATGAGCTTTCAGTGTAGCAGTTTCTACTGTTTCATTAAGCCATTCTGCTTTAAATGAACTTGCAGTTCTTTTGTGCTTCACACCCTTTGCTTCTTTGGATTTCAACATAGTGAATCAATAATTCCTTCAAGAAAAACAGTATAAGTAAGCCAGTTCTAAAATCTGCGGACAAATCTTTGCAAACTCCACTTTGTCAACACCGGCTGCATCAGAAACTGAAAAAGAAAATGAGATTGTGTTCAATTGTGAAATATACTTAACATGCCGATAAGGTAGAGGGTGACAACCTTTTGTGCGCAGTTTAAATTCCCTTACATTCTAGTAGCAAAAGATTCTGTCACCATCTAATAGCATGCGCACACGCACACACTTTAGAGGGAACATTGTCCCTCACCACCATTCAGGGCTCCAGGATTCCTGAAGGCCAACCTTTTATTGTCGAATCCCCTTTCCCAGACCAGCTTGTCAGTCTGTGGTCTCCTCTACTGCCAAGATGCGGCCACCCTCAGGTTGGGGTAGCAGCACCTCATAGCCTCCAATCTTAGGCATGCACATTGATTGCTCTAACTTACTGTTATTTCTCCCCATCCCACTTCTCTCTTCTTCCATTCCCCATTCTAGCTCCTCTCTCACTTCTCCTTTTCTCCTTACTTGCCTATTACCTCCCTCTGGTGGCCGTCCTCCTTCATTATCCCCATAATCCACTTTATTCTCCTGTCAGATTCTTTCTCCTTTTGCTTTTCCACCTATCACCTCCCAGCTTCTCATTTCCTCCCTCTCCTCCTCCTACCTACCTTCCCCCTCACCTATCACTTTCTAGCTTGTATTCCTTTCCCTCCCTCCATCTTCTTATTCTGGCGCCTTCTCCCTTCCTTTTGAGTCCTGATGCAGGATTTCATCCCAAAGTATCAACTCTTTATTCCTCTCTATAGATGCTGCCTGGCCTGCTATATTCCTCCAGCATTTTGTGTGTGTTTCTCTATTTTATTTATTTTTTAATTTTTATTTTATTTTAGAGATACAGTGCAGAACAGACCCCTCAGGCCCTATGAGCCAACCCATCCAGCAACTCACCTATTTAATCCCAGCATAATCACAGAACAATTTACAATAACCAATTAGCCTACTAACCAGCAACACACATCAAAGTTGCTGGTGAACGCAGCAGGCCAGGCAGCATCTCTAGGAAGAGGTACAGTTGACGTTTCAGGCCGAGACCCTTCGTCAGGACTAACTGAAGGAAGAGCTAGTAAGAGATTTGAAAGTGGGAGGGGGAGGGGGGATCCAAAATGATAGGAGAAGACAGGAGGGGAAGGGATGGAGCCAAGAGCTGGACAGGGGATTGGCAAAAGGGATATGAGAGGATCATGGGACAGGAGGCCCAGGAGGAAGGAAAAGGGGGAAGGGGGGGTGGGGAAACCCAGAGGATGGGCAAGGGGTATATTCAGAGGGACAGAGGGAGAAAAAGGAGAGAGAGAGAAAGAATGAGAGAATGAGAGAAAGCCTACTAACCAGTATGTCTTTGGACTCTGGAAGGAAACTAGAAGAGCACCCAAAGGAAACTCATGCACTCAAGGGAAGTATGTAAGGACTTCTGACAGAGGATGCTGGAATTGAATTCTGAATTCCAAAGCCTCGAGCTTGTAGTTTTTAAATTTTGTATTCTTGAGAATTTTATGTGGATCTGATTACATCCTTCAATATAAATCTTTATTGCACCAGAACTTCCAGTTCATTTTGGGTTGTATTTGGTAAAAGAAAACTCAGAATGGCCTTCTCCATTTTAGTGTGGCCAGTAAATTGTAAGGAGGCAATTTGACTTGTGTGTCGATGGTTTGTGATTTTTACTCACTCAGAAGGAAGGGCAGCAAAATAATCTTGAGATCTGTCTCAGCTGTTTCGTGCTTGTGTAGGTAAGTTTGATACTGTGGGTTCTCGTCAGTCTCTGCGAATACAAATATTTTATTCCTATTGTATTGAATGTTCAAATACAAACAACGGGGTTTATAAAATGCTTCTGAAATATTCAAAGAAAAACAAAGATACATTTCCTTTGAACTACTCGTAAGAAAAATCTGCCTGAAAAAGCAGTTCAAGTGATGTTTGTTAAAAGTCAGCTCTTAGCCAGAATGCATCTTGTTCAGTAGGTACCCCTTTAAACTGGCAGCTAGCAATGACTTACATAAACAAGTCTTTCAAGCCCTTAAATATGGCCCCTTAAATTTTAGGAAAAAAATGTGAGCATTTTTATAAGGGTGCAAAACAGCATTTACGTATGTTATCATACCTTGCAGTGCGGTCAGGTATGAGAGTAAACATTTGCGAGATACAGTACTTCCTAATGTAGTGTGGAGTATAGCACCACTTTGGATTGTTAAACAGCTCAGTTGTGGTGCATGATTTTTAATACTAATGTTATTATGTAAAAAAAATCTGCTGCTAAGCTGTAATGAATGTACTTCGATATCCCAGTAACATATTAATATTTTCACCAAAGTTAAATGTAGTGCCAGTTGTGTGGTAGGAAAATAATTCAAAGAATCGTTTGATGTTCCTTCATCTGCTTGGATAGAGGTAAGATTACCTGCAGGTAGGGGCTGATAGTTTGTGCATTTCACAAATACATATTCGAAAAAATTTGCAGGTACAGAACTGGCTTGAATTTTTGGGCTAGATCACATTACCTTTTTTTCATCAAATATTCTCTCTATATTCAGAGGCCATTATATTGTCTCCTGAATTAATTAGTTTCCAAAACTTCAAAGTGACAGGGGGTAGTTACCTCATATATATTTTTCCCAAACATGATTGTCTATTAACACTGATCTTTGATATCATTCATTTATCCTGTTCTTTTCAAAGTTTGTGTTTCATTGCATCTTAGGACTTAATTATTCAACTTCTATAGAATTCAAGCAAAATATTCTATTGTTGAACATTCAAGCCTCTATTCTGTATTAGTCCTCTTCCTTTCTGGCAATAGATAGAAAATTACCATTACAAGCAAGGCAAACAGGAGCTTCTGACCAGGTAATACAGAATGAAAACAAGCCCTCGGGCCAGGCTTGTATATACTGACCAAGGTACCCACATGTTTGGCCCAAATGCCTCTAAGCCTTTCCTATCCATGAACTTATCCAGATTTCTCTTTTATTTTATAATTGTAACTACCTCTACTATATTTCACATGAAAAAATTGCCCCTCCGGGCCCTTTTAAATATCTTCCTTCTCATCTTAGGCCTCTGTCCCCTAATTTTTGTTTGTCCCCTTTTTCTGGGTCAAAAGGCTGTGTGTATTCATAACATCCATGCCCCTCGTGATATTGAAAACCTCTATAGATTGTGCAAAATGAATGAAGGCTTACAAACCCCACCCAAATGCCATAGAGTCTTTTCTGCGTTTAAGCATCTAGGCAACATCCCTTGCCTGTGCTGAGATAAGACCTTTTAACAAAAAAAATTCTATGATATATTATGGATAAGGGTAATATATTTAACATCACTATTATGTTATGCAAAAAAAATGAAAACAAACAAAAGACAAGTACTTTTAAAATTCTACATCTAATTACACATCTATGCTTATAACCTGTGACAATAGATAACAATATCCTTGAATGTGTTTGTGTTAAAGAAAATTCAAAGAAAGATGACACATTTAACTTGCAATAGATAGTTTCTAATGTGAGTAATATCCTGTGTGTTTCAATATAAAATGTATCAATACAATTTAAATCATTTTTTAGCCCATTGTACAGTTCTCGCTCACTAATACTTCATCAAGGATAGTTATTAAAAGCAATTGAAGAAAAATAAAACAAAAACAGAACAAACCAGATCCCATTCTAACCATTTCACATGCCAATTTTCTCTTGATCCCAAAGACAAGCAGTGTAAATATATTCAAATCTTCTCAAACACTTGTCTATTTCTGTAAATTTAATACCTCCATGCAAATTACTTACTGTACAATAGCTGAATTACTATCAACCCATTTTAATCCTTTTAAATCCATGTAATTTTTCAAAAAGTATATTTACATTTAACCAGTGAACACTTTATTGTAACACAATGGTCAAGTATTTAAGATTATATTTATATAAAGAAGATGTATTCATTTGCTGACTAGAAAACCCTCTAATCCACCCTGTTTGCTAGTTGTGACTATTTTTAAAATCTCATTATAGTATGTCATAGTAGGGGAACAAAGAAGTGGCAGACAAACTAGATAACTATTTTGCGCGAGCCTTCCCAGTGGAAGACACCACCTTCAGCATGTCTGAAATTTGAGAGTGTCAAGGGGCAGAAGTGAGTGTAGTTTCTATTACTGAGAAGAAGGTACTTGAGAAGGTGAAGGGTCTGAAGGTGAATGCTATCTAGACCAGTTGGACTTTACCCCAGGGTCCTGAAAGTAATAGCTGAAAAGATTGTGTGGACACTTTAATGGGGATCTTTCAAGAATCACGAGACTCAAGCATGATTCCAGAGTATTGGAAAATCACAAATGTCACTCCACTCTTTAAGAAAGGAGAGAACCAAAATATGGGAAATTATAGCCTAATTTCAGTGATTAGTAAGATTTTAGATTTCATTATTAAGGATGAGGTTTTAGGGGACTTAGAAACAGGTGATAAAATTGGCCAAAGTCAGCAAGGTTTTTTGAAGGGCGATCTTGCCTGACAAATTTGTTGTAACTCTTTGAGGAAGTAACACGCAGAGTAAACAAAAGAGGGTCAATCAGTGTAGTTTACTTGAATTTGCTGAAGACGTTTGACCAGGTGCTACACCTGGTGCTGAAAAATGAAATAGGAACCCATGGTATTGCAGGAAAATACTAGCATGGACAGAGCAATGGCTGAGTGGCAGAAGACAGAGTTGGAATAAAGGGAGCCTTTTCTGGTTGGCTGCCGGTAAATAGTTGCGTTCCCAGATGTTGGTGCTGGGTCCACTACTTGTTCTGTTATATGTCAATGATCTTGATGGCTTTGTTGTCAAGTTTGCAGGTGATAGAAAGATTGATGGAGAGCCATGTAATGTTGAAGAAGCAGGAAGTCTGCAGAAGGAATTGGACAGGTTGGCAGATCAAACACAGTATAAGGAAGTGTATGGTCGTGAACTTTTGTAGAAGGAATACTGTAAAGGCAAAGACTAATTTCTAAATGGAGACAGAACTCAGTAATCCAAGGTGCAAGGGACTTGGGAGTCCTAGTGCAGCATGTCCTACAGTTAATTTGAAGGTTGAGTCAGTTTTAAGGGAGGCAATTTCAAAGTTAGCATCCATTTCAAGAGGACCAGAAAATAAAAGTCAAAGTGTAACACTTAGGATTGTTAAGACATTGTTCAGAACATATTTGGAGTATTGTGTGCAGTTTTGCACCCCATATCTAGGGGAGGATGTATTAGCTTTGGTGAGGATCTAGAAGTTTATGAGAATGATCCTTGGGGTGATAGGGTTAACACGAGGAATGCTTGATTGCTCTGGGATTTTACTCACCAGAGTTTAGAAGGATGAGAGGGTACCTCTTTGAAACCTCTTGAATATTTAAAGTCCTGGATAAAATGGATATGGAGAGGATGGTCCAATAGTGAGAGAATCTAGGGCTAGGAGGCACAGCCTCAGAATAAAGTAACGTGCATTTAGAATAGAGGTGAGGAGGAATTTCTTTATCAAGAGGATGTCAAGTTCACAGATGGCTGTTGAGGTCAAGTCATTGGGTATTTTTAAAGTTGAAGTTGATAGGTAAACACGTTTGCAAGCTTGATTAACAAACATGCAAAGGTTACAGGGACAAGGCAGGAGAATGACGAAGAAAGGGAATAATAAATTAGCCATGATTGAATGGTGGAACAGACTCAATAGGTCAAGTGGCCTAAGTCTTCCCCTATGACTTATTGTTTTATGGTCTAACTGCTTGCTGCAGGTTTGAGTAATTAGTCCATTGATTTGTTTTGATAATTAGCAAACAATGACTCATCAATTCTGCAATGTGTTTAGTTGAAATAGATTAGGTTTACTCACAGAGTAAACATGGTTTCACATCAAACAACATACACCTGTCAACATTTCTGTCTTTCCTGTATCTATGTATCTAGCTCCAAATCGTAGCACCCTGTTAGTATTAGGGGTGCAATCACTCTAGTTGAGTACAATGTTCTCCTAAGGGGTTATTTATTGGTGAGTCCTCGCATGTCTGTAGAGGCCTATTGGGGACCCACATATTCTGGGATGTTAAGCTGGATTCCCTTCATGAAGAACACCTGTGCCTGACTTTGTTTAAACTAGATAGGCTGATGCAGGGGCAGCCATCACATGGCCCTTCACAGTTCGGAGTTAGGGTCCAGTAACACGGAACGCAAGATAACTGGGGACTCTTCACTGCTGCTGCTTCCTCCGTCTTCACTGCCGTGGTGATGTTTCATCATCTTCAACCAACTCCTCCATTGAGGACTTGGTTGCAGTATGTAGATAACAGCGTCAATCAGGACGTTTCAAATACTTGAGTATTATGCTCTGACATGCTCATCCAAAGGAGAAGGTCGTGGACATACCAACACTTGCAAACCAAGCTGCAACCTTTGAAGCATATCGCCCTTCTTTTATTGCCAATGAATTAAAATCTCTTTAGCTCTTATCAATTAGCATCATTACTCCCGGAGCTACGGTGGTTCAAGTAATGTGTCTCACCCTCACCTTGAGGTGATAGGGTTAAGAGAGAATAAGAAAAGGTGGCCCTGTGTTATAAAGTTGGGTTTTTAACTAAAAGATCTACAAAGCATAAAGAACTTTGACAAAGGAACTGTAATGCACTGTTCCCCTTGCAGATGCCACCGCACCTGCTGAGTGCTTTATATGGGTTATATAATATACTGCCAATTAATTTAACTAAAGGAAACTGTGGCATAATGCTGTGATTCATCTGCCAGTAGTTATCAGATGTTTTTTAATTGTTTGATCCAGACAGGATGAAATGCAAATGGCTTAATTGGATGCTTCAACAAAAAATATACTTTCCTTACAGTGCATCTTCCCAAAAATATCCAGGCTTTGACACTTTTGGTTTATGAATTCAGGTTGTGCACGCTTGATGTGAATGTTTTTTTTTAAGTGTGTATTGTTTCATTCGGACCTGGGCATCACTAGCAAACCAGGATTTATTTCCCAGTCCAAGTTGTTCTTGAGTGATCCATCTTCTTGAACTCCTACAGTCAATGAGTCAGGGAGTCATAGAACACTACAGCCAATAAACAGACCCTTCTAGTCCGTGCTAAACTATTATTCTGCCTAGTCCCATCCACCCTCACCTGGACTATAGCGCTTCCTACCTCTCCCATCCTTGTACTTATCCAAACTTCTCTAAAATGTTGCAGTCATACCCTCATCCATTACTTCCACTGGCAGCTCATTCCACTCGCATCATCCTCTAAGTGAAGGAGTTCCCTTAAATATTTAATTTTTTACCCATAACTAGTTCTAGTTTTAGCCAGCCTGAGTGTACAAAGCCTGTTGCATTCAGCTTATGTATTTCCCTAATAATTTTCCATCCCTCTATTAAATCCCCCCCTCATTCTCCTACACTCCAAGGAATAAAGTCCCAACATATTCAACCTTCCCTATAATTCAGGTGTTCAGGTCTGGGCAATATCTTCAGTCTCATTGAGAACCAATCTCAATGGCGCTTCACACGCCCTTAGACCACCTGGACAATAGAAACACCTATGTCGGGATGCTGTTCATCAACTATGGCTCAGCATTCAACACCATCATTCCCACAGTCCTGATTGATCAGTTACAGAACCTGGGCCTCTGTACCTCCCTCTGCATTTGGATCCTTGACTTCCTAACTGGAAAACCACAATCCGTGTGGATAGGTGATGATCAATACTTGTACACCTCAAGAGTGTGTGCTTAGCCCACTGCTATACTCTCTCTATACCCATGACTGTGTGGCTAGGAATAGCTCAAGTACCATCTATAAATTTGCCGATGATACAGCCATTGTCAGTAGAATCTCAGATGGAGACAAGACGGCTCACAGGAGCGAGATATGCCAATTAGTGTAGTGGTATTGCAAAAACAACCTTACATTCGAGATCAGTAAGACACAAGATTTGATTGTAGACTTCAGGAAGGGTAAGACAAAGGAACACATACCAATCCTCAAAGAGGGATCAGAAGTGGAGAGAGTGAGCAGTTTCAAGTTCCTGGGTGTCAAGATCTCTGAGGATCTAACCTCGTCCCAACATATCGAAGCAGCTATAAAGAAGGCAACACAGCAGCTATACTTCATTAGGAGTTTGAAGAGATTTGGTATTTCAACAAAAACACTCAAAAACTTCTATAGGTGTACCATGGAGAGCATTCTGACAGGCTGCATCACTGTCTGGTATGGGGGTTGGGGGGCTACTGCACAGGACCGAGAGAAACTGCAGAGAGTTATAAGTTTGGTTGGCTCCATCTTGGATACTAGCCTACAAAGTACCCAGGACATCTTCAAGCAGCGGTGTCTCAGAAAGGCAGTGTCCATTATTAAAGACCCAGGGCATGCCCTTTTCTCACTGTTATCAGGTAGGAGGTACGGAAGCCTGATGGCACACACTCAGTGATTCAGGAACAGCTTCTTCCCCTCTGCCATCCAATTCCTAAATGGACATTGAAACTGTGAACACTACCTCACTTTTTCAATATGTATTATTTCTGTTTTGTACAATTTTTAATTTCCAATATATATACTGTAATTGATTTACTTATTTACTTGTATATATTTTTCCTCTATGTTATGTATTGCATTGAACTGCTGCTGCAAAGTTAACAAATTTCACAACACATGCCAGTGATAACAAACCTGGTTCTGATCTGATATCTTTCCTGTAGGTAGATTAGACCCAGTGATGATTAAGGATTTGTGATATATTTCCAAGAAGGGGAATTTGTAGGTGGTGGTGCGTTCCACGTGGCCACTACCATGTCCATGCACTTGAGAGATACTGCTCGGGAAGCCTGAGAGAGTAACTGTGGGACATACTGTATATGAGGTATCATAATCATCAGCAAATATCCCTACATCAGACCTAACAATGGAAGAAATGTCTTGAAGAAGCAGTTGGAGATAGTTGGGTCAGGTCACTGCCCTGGCTACACCTGAGCTAACATTCTGGGTATGGGATGTTTGATTCCCAGGAACCACAGCCTTTGTGCCAGGTGTGACTACACACATTGGACTACTCTCACTTTCCTGTCTGGTAATTCTACCAGAGCTTGAATTCTACCAGAGCTTGATGTCCAACTATTCTCACTTCACTTGAGGAATTCAGCTCTTTGGTCCATGTTTGGACAAAGGATATGAGAAGCGGTCCTGGAAAATGTTAAAATGGACAGCTGTGAGCAGAGTATTCATAAGGAAATGTTAACTTGGCAACACTATCGTTGATAACTTCCATCTTTTTTTGATGAGTGATTGAGAGTAATCTTATTGGGTGATTAATAACCTGACTGGACTTTTCCTGCTTTTTTTGTGAACGGGACATTCTGGGATAACTTTCAACAATATTGGGTAGATTCCAGAATTGCAGTTATACCAGATACCGGAACAGCTTGGCTAGATCTGCAGAACAGGCCTTCAGAACTACAGCAACAACATTGTCTGGTTCCACAGCCTTTGTTATGTCTATGTTCACAAATGTTTCTTATTATCACATGGAGTGAATTGAAATGTTCAAATGAAGTTTCAATGAGGTCTGATAGGGGTATTTAAAATCTTGAAGGGTAAAATCAAATCAGAGGGAGGAGAGAGAGAGTGAGTGAGAGGGAGAGAGAGAGTTTGTAATGATGGCATTAAGAGATGAATGATTAAGGTCTGAAATGCAATGCTGGGGTAATAGTGATGGCAGATTTAAATGTGGAATTCAAAAGGGAGTTCTAGTGAGTATCACATGACAAAAGATATTTTGGGGTACAGGGAGAGAACTGGGATTGCGACTAGCTGGATAGAGCGAGTAGAGAATGGATATGCACTGCCAGAAAATGACACTGGAGAGGTAATAATACATAGAACATAGAATAGTACAGCACAGTACAGGCCCTTCGGCCCACAATGTTGTGCCAACCCTCAAACCCTTCCTCCCATATAAGCCCCCATGGTAGATTCCTCCATATACCTGTCTAGTAGTTCTTAAACTTCAGTAGTATAATGAGAGACAAAGAAATGGTGGATGAATATAATAAGTATTTTGCATCGGTCTTCACTATTAAGGACACCAGCAGTATGCCAGGAATTCGAGAATGTCAGGATTCAGAAGTGAGCGTAGTCACCATTACTGAGGAGAAAGTGCTTAACAAGCTGAAAGGCCTGAAGGTAAATGAGGCAGCTGGACCAGATGGACTACACCCCAGGGTTCTGAAAGAGGTAGCTGAACAGATTATGGAGGCACTAGCAGAGATCTTTCAAGAATCACTAGATTCTGGAATGGTTCCAGAGGACTGGAAAATTGCAAATGTTACTCCACTCTTTAAGAAGGGCAGAATATCGTAGGCCATTTAGCCAAACTTCAGTGGCTGGGGAAGATGTTGGAGTCCATGATTAGGGAGGAGTCCATGATTCGGGCTAGCTGGGGGCACATGATGAAGTAGGCTGAAGTCAGCATGGTTTCCTTAAGCAGAAATCTTGCTTGACAAATCAATTGGAATTCTTTCAAGAAATAACTGGCAGAGTTTACAAAGGAGAGTTATTTGATGTTGCTTACTCGGAATTTCAGAAAGCCTCTGACAAAGTGGCACACCTGAGGCTACTTAACAAAATAAGCCCTCATAGTATTACAGGAAAGATACTAGCATGGATAGAAGATTGGCTGACTGGCAGGAGGTGCAGGATGTGAATAAAGGGAGCCTTGTCTGATTGGGTACTAATGAGTAGTACTGCTCTGCAGAGGTCTGTGTTGGGACCACTTCTGTTCATGTTATATGTCAGGGATTTGGATGATGAAATTGATAGATTTGTGGCCAAGTTCGCAGATGATAAGAAGATAGGTGGAGGGGCAGGTAGTGTTGAGGAAGCAGGGAGTCTGCAGGACTTAGACAATGGGAGAAGAAGTGGCAGATAGAATATAGTGTACTGAAGTATACGGTCATGCACTTTGGTTGAAGGAACAAAAGCGTAGACTATTTTCTAAATGAGGGAAATTCAGAAATTAGAGGTGCAAAGGGACTTGGGAGCTCTCAAGCAGGATTTCTTAAGGTTTAACTTGCAGGCTGAGTCAGTGGTGAGGAAGGCAATTGCAATGTTAGCAATCTTTTCAAGAGGACTAGAATATAAAAGCAAGGATGTCATGCTGAGGCTTTCTGAGGCATTGGTCAAAAGATACTTGGGGTATTGTGAGCAGTTTTGGGCTGCTTATCTAAGAAAGGATGCGCTGGAATTGGAGAAGATCCAGAGGAGGTTCACAAGAATGATCCCAGGCATGAAAAGGTTGACATATCAGAAGTGTTTGATGACTCTGGGCCTGTGCTCATTGGAGTTTAGAAGAATGAGGGTAAATTTCATTAAAACCTTTAGAATATTGAAAGGCCTAGATAAAGTGGATATGGAGAGGATGTTTCCTATGGTGGGGAGTCTAGGACAGAGGACACAGCCTCAGAATAGAGGTACATCCCTTTCAAACAGAGATGAGGAGGAAATTCTTTAGTCAGAGAGTGGGAAATCTGTGGAATGCATTGCCATAGATGGCTGTGAAGGTCAAGTCAAGTCATTTAAAGTGGAGGTTGATAGGTTCTTGATTAGTAACGTTGTTAAAGGTTGCAGGGTGAAGGCTAGAGAATAGGGTTGAAAAGGACAATAAATATCCCATGAATGAATGGTGGGACAGACTCAATGGGCCGAATGGCCTTATTCTGGTTTTATGGAGATTTAGCAGACCAAATGGCCTTTATTTATGCTATAACCATTCTGTGGTTCTCTCACAAATGAGTCAAAATTATAACCCTTGATTTGTTGTTATGTATTATTAATTCATGATAATGCTCGAGTTTTCAAATTAGTTTACTTGACAGGTGTCTGTGACAGAAAACAATCTTAATTTATCTTTGTCTAAGAAGGTTTGTGCCCAGATTGCAAGGACTAAAATTACTCTCTTAACCATGCTGTGCCACTTTGCCCTAAAGTCAAAATGTTTGACTATACTAGTCAATCTGCCAGCAGATTAAACTATGCTGAACACCTGCATCGTTGTTTCTCTGACCCGCTTCCGTCAATATTTCTGGATGCCAATAATTTCTTAAGCATGGTGTATGAGGATTATATAACTATGAATTAATTATTTACTATACTCTATGAAATGAATATTGCCTTTAAAAAATTACAAATTGCCAATGGCAGTATTAGTTCTTTCAACAGGATGTATGACATTGAGATCCCAAACAATAAGATGTCCTGAATTTGAATGTATGTTAAAACCAAGGTGCAGAAATATAACTAGGTTGAATTTCAATCTGCCATTTTGTTCACATGTCAGATTCACATTTGTGATCAAGTTAAAATCAGGGAATAGAACCAATTTTAGCAAATGAATGTGAAAACTATTCAAAAATCAATTTGAACATTAATACATGTGCTCAATTAAAGGATCACCACCACATGATTGCTGGCTTCCTTCTCTCCTCTAGTTAGGTCTGATAAAAATGTAACTACCCCAAAGGACATCAGCTTCTATGGTTGCCACATTACTGAGCATCAGAGCACTGCTGTACCATCAGATGTTTGCTATAAGCCACCTATGAGCCTGCAGCTAATGTTGCTTGCTTCCAATATCCTATCATAGTAGATATACTACAGCAGCTAGCAGGTTAAAGCAAAGACATCCAGAACACAAGAGTGTGCGGGTTTAATCTCTGGGCTCTTCTTGTAATCTTATTTCAAACATTTAGAAGTCTGAGAGTACTGGAATTTATTTTGACCATGCAACATGAAGATTAATGGAAAATTGGAAATGGCCGATGTTCCTTGTTTTTACAGCTCTTACATCCTTTGTGTTGAAAGCAGCAGGCACTTGAGGTTGTGTAGTCAGGCATCATTGTCTGAACTCTTAGATGAAAATGAGATACTGTAATAGGAAAGTAGACAAGCAGGTGTAAGAAAGCATCTAGAAAGAAACAAATCAGCTTCTTTTGCATGGGCAAGCATTGTTTTGACTGGCCTGCTAAACTGTTCCGTGATTAGCAAAACTGCTCCTCTCAGAGCGGTTTCAATATATGAAAAGTGTATGTGAACTGTAGCTGTAAAATAAACTGAGAATTCAACACCTGGTTCAAAGCAGTCTGGATGATAGATTAACATCTGCTGTTCTGAGTTACTAGTAGAATGTGTCAGATTCATTCACTGGCCCGGGAGAAATATTAGTAAACAAAATTTACACTGTTACAATTCAAAACTTCTTTTGAAGGTTTTCATTGTGATTGGCAACAAAAAGTAAGTGAAGATGATTTGGAGAAGTCCTTAAGCATCTTAGATAAGCTATTGAGGCTCTCGGAGAACTGCGGATTTAGAAGATCTCTATCTTATAGTAGGTTGGAGATTCAGTACTAAACCAAGCAGTACTCGTAAATGTGTGTTGCAATGGTAATATAACAGACCCATAAAACTGTTTTATGAAGAAAACCACAGAAAATAGGCATTCTTCTGCCTTCTGGGTTCGGGATTTAGGCACACTTACTTGTTAATGAAAGATTTACTTACTCTTCCAGCCTAGGATCATCAGAACAGTAAAGTCAAACTGCTGGAGGAACTCAGTAGGTCGAGTAGCATCTGTGGGGGAGAAGGAATTGTCAATACGGTCTTAATGCAGGTTCTCAACCTGCAATATTGACAATTCCTGTTCAGCAGATACTTTTTTTGCTCCAAATTTGTGTGTCTGCAGTCCCCTGTGTCTCTATGAGAAAAGCAAGAATGGTTAGACAAAGACCATGTAAGAGGAGTTCGAGATTGGTTGGCAGCATCTGAAACTATGGTGAGGAGGGAGATGTAATCAGATGGTGCTGGGTTCAAGTCCCCTTTGGGGTGGGAAATTGGGATGCTGAATGGAGAAAAACACTTATTGTATAAATTCACAGTTTTCCCACTTCTTTTGGCCTACCACAGCTTCCAAAAGTTACAAACCAAAGCAGCACTTAAATGGAAATTCACAACCTCCTATAAAGGTTGCACTGGCCAATGCAAGTCATGAGCATTGAATGATTGTCTGTTGTCTGTTGCTCAACTGTCCAACTGAGAGTGCATTAGTCACTATTTTACCTCTGCGAGTGAATACATCAAATGCTCTTAATCCACCCCCCATGTGTGGTTGGTCATCTATTCCTCTGCTTGTGATCAACTTCCCGAGTATGGATAAATCATTTCCTCACTACCTGCCCCAACCACACCTCCACCCCCTCAACATTTTATGATGCATGTCTGTAAAGGGCAAATTTTTGAAGGTGGTGTTAGATCTGTAATTTAAAATTCTATACTTCTTGCAAGCACCCAGCCATCCATCTGCAGTTAGTCCTACCTCTAACACCAGCACCCCCATTGCCACACCCTACTGTTTCTAACTCTCAACAGGTTTGATCAAGACATGCTCTATTATTAGATGAACAAATGAAGAGCTCTGATCCCAGCAGTGACAGGAATTGCTTTGATCAACACAATAGGAATGAAAATTCTGACATATAATCAAACCAGACAGAACGTAGGGATTACAGTTTCATGCAGACCTGCAAATATTAAATATACAGTACCTAGATTAAACAAACTTAAAACACATGACCTATTTGTTGTATAAGTCAAGATTGACCAGCAAGGTAGTGACCCTCAAGAGGTATATTTTTAATGCAACCTTACACAACGAAAGCCACAACAAATCTGTGAGCTTAATAGATTCTAGTAGTGGGCAAAGTCAATTAAAATACATGCACATCGTCAGATTTCACTGAGGCTGAATATTTTCAAAGAAGGTTCTAGTGGCTGAGTTGGTATTAGTTTTCCCCAAAAGAGAAAGTTGTGGATTTAAGTCCCCCTCAGTACCTGAGCAAAAAATCTGGCCTACTTTCACAAACATTTCAAAAAAAAGCTATTAATAATTAATATAATTAATATTGCAAACAAATACTAAAACATTTAAAAGATGAGCATTCACATTACATTTAAAATAATTAAAACACAAGAACAGTTAAATACTTTTAAGTTCAATTAATTCAGCAAATGTAAATTATCGGAAACTGCCTGTACCATCACTATTGCTGTCTACTAAAATGAATGGAATTGCTGAACCAAATCAGAAACTTGTAAATGTTTAGTATCAAGATACTGTACTGTAACGTAACAATGGGGGAAGTGAAGGATTTCAGAAGACAACAACTGGAAAGCAAGGTTAGAATACAAAAGGAATGGCAGTGGCAAAATCTATGAGAAATCTTAAGATTTTTTGTCAATGTACATGGCCCTCAGTAGTGTTTTGATTGTCATGTTGTCACTACCCACAAACATCTGCAGTTCTAGCCTAGATTTGACTCAGAAACAAGATTACATACAAAACTGAGAACTGTCAAGCAACACACACAAAATGCTAGAGGAACTTAACAGGTCAGGCAGCATCTATGGAAGTGAATAAATAGTTGACATTTCAAGCAAAGACCCTTGTTCAGGACTGGAAAGGAAAAGGGAAGATACCAGAATAAAATAGTTGGGGGGAGGGGGGAAGGAAGATAGCTGGAATGTGATGTGTGAAACCAGGTGGGTGGGAAAGGTCAAGGGCTGGAGAAGAAGGAATCTGATAGGAGAGGAAAGTGGATTGTAGAAGAAAGGGAAGGAGGAGGGGACCCAGGGAAGGTGATAGGCAGATGAGAAGAGAAAAGAGGCCAGAGAGGAGAATATAAAAACGGAGGAGGGAGAGGGAATAATTTTTTTAGCAGAAGAAGAAATCGATATTCATACCATCAGGTTGGAGGCTACCCTAACTGAATATTAAGGTCGCAAACAACAGGAATTCTGCAGATGCTGGAAATTCAAGCAACACACATCAAAGTTACCAGCAACTTTGTAGAATATTAAGGTGTTGCTCCTCCACCCTGACCTTGACCTCACCTTGGCACAAAAGGAGCCCATGGACCAACATGTCAGAAAGGGAATGAAAATCGGAATTAAAATGAAATAGCTTTTCATGGTGTGAATAATGGAAGCTATGTTCTAGATGGGTTATAGATATAGATTACGAAGACACGCAGTTCTCTTTTATTGTCGTTTAGTAATGCATGCATTAAGAAATGATACAATATTCCCCCGGTGTGATATCACAAAACACAGGACAGACAAAGACTGAAAAAACTAATAAAACCACATAATTATAACATATAGTTACAACAGTGCAACAATACCATAACTTAATGAAGAACAGTCCATGAGCACAGTAAAAGTTGAAAGTCTCTCAAATGTCCCACATCTCACGCAGATGGGAGAAGGAAGAAAAACTCTCCCTGCCATGCCCGACCACAATCGGACTCTGAGTCATCCGAAAACTTCGAGCCTCCGATCAGCTCTCCGACTCCGAGTACCGAGCACTATCTCTATCCGAGCAATTCGACCTCAATCTCGGTTGCCAACAGCAGGCAAAGCCGGGGATTTTGAGGCCTTCCCTCCGGAAGATTCACGATCGTACAGTAATAACAGCAGTGAACGAGCGTTTCAGAAATTTCTCCAGATGTTCCTCTGTGCTTTCACGTCTGTCTCCATCAAATCAGAATTGTCCATGGCCCCTATTTAACGGATACGATATCATTTTTCACCGGAGGGCTGGGCACGCGTGGCGCGCTGCACTTTCTCCTCCCACTTGTTAAGGTACAAGCTAGTTGATGTATCTGAGCCCCAAGCTTTAAGAAGTATGAAGCACCATGTCATACTGTATAAGAAAACATCCAATATTTGGCTGATGAGGGCACTAAGCAGATACAATTCTTGCTGATGTACCAGGGCAAAGATTTCCATAACTTCTTTTTCTAACAATCTTTATATTTTATCATCTGTGCATGTTGTAATTCTTTTATGTGTCTGATGTAAATAGTATTTTCATATTATTTGCCAGTTTGCCCACATTACCTATCCTCTTTATCCTTTTCTTGATGAATGAATTCAAAGCCAATTATTTCTTAGTATGTTTTGGGCGGTGGTTTGAACCATTGTGACTAATTCAGGGATGTTAAGGTTTACTTCAGATTTTAGGAACATCAACACCGGCTCAAAGAAAAATGAGTTTGACCAACCCCTTTCTTCTACCACCAAAGAATGGTGAATAGATACACATTCAACAGACAAACAAAAGCCGTCTGACATCCAGTGCATTTACTGAGAAATCTTATTGGGGTCTATCATTCTGAGCTGTGGGTGTTGCAATATGTCCATTCAAGGGCAGTGAAGAATCAACCACATTACATTGGTCACACATAGACAACAGTATCTTAAGGATAACAGATTTCTTTCCTGCAAGTGTACTAGTGAACCATATGGGCTTTCATGACCATGCAGTAGATTCAACATTACCATTCATTCTAGATTTAATGACTTGAATTTTAACTTCCCAGTTGTTTTATAATTCAAAATTGCATCTCCACATCAGTAATCCAGGTCTCTGTAAGTAAGTTCAGTACTTTAATTACTATGCTGCCATATATCCACACTGTGCTTACTGCAAATTGCAGTGCAGTGCTTGCGGCAGTAGATCACGGGTGCATTTGAACAAGGCTAGCTATTTAAAAGGAAGGGGAAGCAATGAGCAACATTAAGGCCGAAAGAAGAAGGGTCTGTTATTCAATAAAGTGTTGAAAAGTATAGAGGATTAAAATGAAATATGAGAGAAAAAATTGGAAAGAAACATTTATTTAAAAAAAGCTGAGAGCGGTAATTAAACTTTGAAAATAAATTTGACTTTACAATTTTAAGGTTAACATTCAGTGCCAGAAAAATTTTCTGCTTTTGACTTACGGTTGTATTGTGCTTTTGACTTACGATGGTATGGATAAGACCTAAGTTCTACTGGCACCCTTGGTGGGAATCTGTAATGTAAGCAGAGTAAATTTCACACTGTTCATTGTGTTTCCAGGTAGAAGTTTTCAGTGCATATTTGTAAAAACAGCAAGGTAACTTACAGCAAGTTTTTAACAACCTTGACTTACTATGCAGAGGCAGACCACAACATAAACTTTATTTCTTCTTCAACCCTCCTAGTTCTTATTAATGTGATGTTCCTGCAAACATCAGCTGTAGCCATGTACACAGTCACCACATATTGCTTTACCTTACTATCACCTCTTGATCCTTCCTGCTCAGAGTTGAAGTTTCTTCCAGTCGGTTATTGGAGAGACTAAATTATCGTCACAGTTCAGTTCTGGAGCCACTGGCTTCATGCTTTTCCACAGAGATGGATCCAGGCAAGTTGTAACTTCACATTTCTTCTATCTTTCCTTGAATTCATCATGTCCATTACTGAGTTATGTCTTAAACACCAAATCTGTTCTCCTGTCTCCCTTCAAATGCTACTGAAACCCTCAATCATTTCCTTCTCATACAGAACACATCCAATTTATTAGGGTGAACCATCAGCCTTGCATTCACTGTAAGTGTCATTCAAACTGAGGTTATTGCCTGTAAACCAACCTGTTTGCCAATCACCATTAAACTCAATGATTCACATTGCTGGTCTGGCTGAATTCTAGACTTTAATATTCATATTATTGCTTTCAAATCACACACCTCTTTCTGCCTCTGTCTCCAGACCAACCACTAATTAATGGTTCTGCTACCCTCCAGTTCCATCATTTTGATTTTTTTAACGTAAACTTTGAAATTCCCAACTTATGTTTCTCTGCCTCTCGTTAAGAAATATTTTCTCCACATGCTTACTCTTAGTGGCTCCATTTCAGGTTAAGGCTGATAACGCTCCTGTGAGATTTCCTTGGGCATTTCACTTATTGTATTAGCACCCTGTACACTGCTGTTGCTAAAGTTAAAGGAATGGAATGATAGCACACGAAATCACAGGATTGATAATCAGTTGGCCTTAGTGATGAGAGTTCAAACTATATCACAGGAGTGAGTGGGACCCTCCGTTGGTCAAGGTCGACCATGGATGTTGCTTTCTATCTATCATGTACAAGCCAGGGCAGTACGAAATGGAAATCAAGCTGTTGCCCATGCTGCTGATGAATGCAAAGGAATGGAAGAGGCCAATACAGTTTGGCATTAGCGGTGTTGCAGAAGATGCCAGTCAGCATTGAACCCAACACAGGACTGCCTTAGGGACTCTAGCTCCCGATTTTTCCTCAGGGTTTACTCCCAAAGCCTTCCCGCAAAGCAGTGGAAGTTTGAGACTAAAATTCTGCTTCTCTTAGATGAACGGACAACCATGGCCGATGAAGTGATTAGTTTTCAAGGCACCAGTAACCCACCTTCACTTTTGCCTGTTCTCCTGTCAGCAGAAATGCTTCTGTGAGGTTTATTAGCTAAGCCATACGTGAAGGCCAGGAGCTAAACCTGGTTGTCAGAGACTATTTGGGATGGACGCCATTTTGAACATGCAATAGGTAGTGGGAGCTACCTCCTCCAGCTCTGACAACCTTAATTTATAATCACAAGAGCTGTACAATTTTAATGCAGTTAAATTATCAATTAATTAAAAGACATTCAGATGCTGTGAAACTACTGGATACTTGTAAAATCTGTCTGGATGACAGTGGCCTTCAGAACATAAAATTTGCTCTCCTTACCTGATATGACCTAAATTTGACTTTAGACCCATTGATGTGCTTAACTCTTAATTGCCCTGTTAAATAGCCTTGCAAGGTCTTTGTCTGTATTAAAATTGCCAGATTAAAATAATAGCAAGTATAATTAAGGGCGTGCAATCAATGTTGGCCTGACAAATGGAACCTACATCCCTTCAAATAAATAGAGAAAGTAAACTCATCACAAATCAAAGATCAAACCTGGGTATCCTTATTGGTGTCGATCAGTTGATTTTAGGTAGTTTATTCAGTTTGTTTACTATCCGGCTCACAGGAGGCTGTTGATGTTGGTATTGATATTCCCAAGCACTTCATTCAAAATCTATGGTCGGCAGTTTTACTGATCTTGCACCAGTACTAGGTATGCACAGCAGCCACCCTCCTACCAATGTACTGCTCCAGTGAGATTCAATATCATTAGCAGAATAGAATGTACATTGTTTGAATGTTAAGTACAGTTCCTGTTGGTGCCTCACCTTTCAATAGTTTTTGATACTGAAAGCCCTTTTTTACCTAAACAAACTAGAGCTCCAAATATTGATGCTGTCAAAGCCTTCACTTTCATCTATAATTAAGATTTATATTCATAAAATTAATTACGGTATGAAAGACTCATTTAAATTCCTACAAGTGTCTGTATGTCCCTACTTGGTGCACTGTAGTATCTGAGTTGCAATGCACAGAATAAAAAAAAAATCAGATACTGGCATGACATTTGTAGAAGGATGAACGTTTTGATAACACTTACACTATTGCTGCCTCTATCTGCAATGCCATCCAAATAAATATTAGTTCTTTTCTATCATCATTGCGTCTTATCCTGCTTTGAAAACATCAGCTGTACAGATACAGCATGCAGATACGCCCGAAATTTAAAGCACAAAAGAAAACGCTACAGTGGCTAAATAGTCAAAGCCAGTTCTTTAGGCTCCTCGTGATGTCCCTCCCTCCCTGTAACATCCAGAATAGCATTTCTTTCTATTCCTTTCTTCACATATAAGTACCCAGCTTCTCCGTAAATGGCATAATTGAACAAAAATAGAATAAAAATAATAGAAAATGAGAGGGCTATGTGGGAGGGAAAGGATAGAATAATTTTAGAGTAGATTAAAAAGTCCGCACAACATCACAGGGTGAAGGGTATGTAATATGTTGTAATGTTCTATGTTCTAATGCTATTCGTGTCAACTGTAAGCTCAAAAATGCAACCTATACATTTTACAGCATACACATAGAAAGGTTGAACAAATAATCTACAATCTATCACTGATCAGTGCAAGAATTGTGAAGCTCGCAACATACGTATAATGAGTACCATCTTCCTTAAACTATGCTGCATGTTCTTCATAAAAATTAAAGCATTTTCCTTTCTGTTTTTTGCATGTAAGGGTGTGTGGAATATCCAAGTGTTGAATACATATGAAGAGTGGAAGGGCGAGGTGGGATAGTAGAGCATATTCCCGTTTGCACTTTTAGCAGCCAAACACACATCACGTGGTGGACTATTACTGACGAGCATGGTTTTGAATGCCAATAGCCACATTCATGTGCTGCAGGAGTCCTCTGGATGTTCAATGTTTTATGTCGTGCAGTTCCTGCCACTTTATTAATCCTGACGATGCAGATCTTCATCCAGATTTCAGCATTTAACTACGCATGATACTTTCCCAGTGATGGCTCTTGAACTTGGTTCCTTGATAGCCCTCAAACTGGATCTTCATGTTTGAAGGTCAAGAAAAAAGTGCAGGATCTGTACTGCTGTTGAAAATAATAAATAAGCCACAAAGCAGAAAATTAAGCAAAAGAGCAGTTAAAATCCAAAAGGAAGGCAGCCTGAATACTATATCATTAAAGTCTAAGTTGCTGAATTGCATGATGAAATTTGTTTTGTGATTTTAAGCTCTATTACAGTTACGGTATTTTAACTATAGAACAAAGATCTAAATTCTGTAGTCAGTCACTAATTCGTTACAGTTGCCTGTAGACTTTCTGTGAAACCTGTAGCTGTTACAAATCCAAGGTAAGTACTGTACTGTGTATAGTGCACAGGAACCGATGTGAACAAGACAAACACTGATGGGTCCTTAACCACTTTGAAAAATTATTACCGACGAAGGTAGAGTCTAAATCATGTCATAATACCGAATTTAGAAACAAATCATGTACTGAGAGGAAGAAAGAGAGAGAGAGAAGGATCGAAACAACAACAATAAAGTTATACAGAGAGAAATAATAAGAAAGGATACTTGTTAAGCTGGTAGTTTACCAAACTTTGCAACTCCTAGTGTATGAGCCTACATTTAGAAATGTCAGTTTTCAGTTGACAAAAAGATTATTTAGAAGTAATTAGGATCTATCCCATGAAAAGTTACTAACTTTCTCAGGCAGATAAAGACCACCTTTCATGAAGGTGAAGTTATTTTTGACTTTTCTGTATGTTTGAATGAGAAGAACAGCCATGTGGTTGAGCTTCTAGAGAAACAGGACAAATGTGACAATACTTGTTCAGATCTTCACATTTACATCAAAATGCTGTTAATAAAGTGAGCACTGAGAGCTCAACTGATTGTTTCTACAGCAAAATCCAGGCTGGTATATGATAGATGTTATTGGGAAGGATACCAGCTTTGCATTTAACATGGGTTGGAATGAAAGGGAGAACATAGCAAAACCGGCATTTATATTATCCAGGATAAAGTGATAGAGCTGGAGAGATGCAAGAAGAGGACGGCTGGCACAGATATGAGGAAGGGCATCACCTTCATCAAAGAGGGAGTTAGGCCTTTCATAACCAAACAACCAAAGCCTAATCTGCTGCTAATGGCCAGGTCCTGGGAGATGAGGGTCGATGTGGGAAGGAGGTTGCAGTTCCCGGATGTGGTGCACACAACCCTACACCCAGACATTGTACTGTGGTCAACCGAGCGAATACAAGAAAATAATTCTGGTTGAGCTGACTGTGCCGTGGGAGGAGGGATGGGAAGAGGCCCACGAGAGAAAGGCCTTGAAGTACCAGCCCTTAGTGCAGGAGTGTAAAGACAAGGGATGGCAGGCATGGTTGTTCCCTGTGGAGATCGGCTGCAGAGGTTTCCCAGCCAAATCAGCATGGCGGTTGTTGTCAGATCTGGGCCTGGACGAAAGGAGTGAAAAACAAGCAGCTAGTAGGATGAGGGAAGAGGCAGAACGAGCCTCTTGTTGGATTTGGAGTAGGCGAGAGGAGGGAAGCTGGAAGCCAGGAGCAGATGGGCAGTGATTTGGCCACCACTGCCAGCCCACCAACTGGAGAGTGTCGTGGTTAAGGGTCGAAACACTCGGTGAAGGTTGGGAACCACCTGATGACATCTGCTCCTGGCTGAAGGCTACGGTTACCTTATAAGGTAACTGGAGAATGCACCCTAACAGGTGTATGTAACAACGTATTATGTTCCTTTTCAATCTCCTGAGTAACCTGCATTTATGTCATGCATGAAATAGAATTTCATCTTATCATTTTTATCATAATGGTAAATCTCAGCTTTAATAACAGTTAAGAGATATTGACTAACTCAGAATTTCGTATTGTTACAACTCCCACAAAGTATTTAGAGCATGTGACCAGCAGTCCTGTTGGCAAGAGATCTAAATAGCTAACAACTGTTCACATAGAAATCCATCTGACCATTTGGCCATTTATTCTATGGAAACTATCTAATTTCTTGGACAGTCCTTTCCTGGATCCTTTTGACAAAATTTCTGTCCTTCCATCAAATGATGAAATAATATTTTCATTGCGTTTGTACAGTGAATATTGTTGTATCATATCGATTATATCTCAAAACATTGCAAATTGAGGATATAAATATTTTTTCCAAGTTAACTTTCAAATAGAATCTTTGCCATATGCAATGTACTTAAGGATATTTTAGAAGAAACAGGGAATAGGAGAGGCAGTAAACTGTGAAATTTTTCTTGAACGCTCTACCATTTTGAAGTCTTTGGTTGACTACCTTGGTGCTTAAATTACATCCTCTGGCTATAGTCCAGCTCTCTATCCATCTGCCATGGGGAGTATCAAAGGGTTTCACCCTGATGGAGGGGTTTTGTTTCTCATATCCTGAGACAATGAAAGAGAAAGGCTCCAGGTTGTTCTTTCAGGAAAGAAGCCTAGTAGCATCTGCTATCACAACTCCTCTTAATAGTTTATAATTCACCACCAATTCCTCTCAGCTACAGAGTATACAGGCCCAATCTTCTGTGGTAAAGTTCTACAATTAATAGATTAATTTAATGTTGAATTACGTTGATAAATGTTAAGAACTTGAATGAATGTAGTTAAGCTTCATGGAACAAATTGGAAAACACCTGCTTTAAAATGTTTTGCCATTGCTCAGCGGTCCTTAGGACTTTATGACTAGTTCTTCTATTTAAAAAGCATCAATTCCACTTGGAGCTGATAAATTTTTCCCAAATAACTAGGCAGAACTTCCAGGGTCTCGAGCTAAGTTTAAAGACTCAAACTTCCAAACAGCTAATCATTATTCTTGAAACTAAAGTTGTCCGATGCTGGATTACTGATTAAGTCCAGTAGAAAAATGTAATTTCCACAGAATTCACTGCAGGGAAGTAATTTTTATTTTCATTGAATCAATTTCAATATATTTAATTGCTTTGGTTCTTTCTCACTGGTTTGTTAATGCGATGAGAGGTCTAGGTGAGGATGGTAAGGACCCAAGTACTGGAGACTCGGATCGAGACACGGTTTCAAGACTGAGATGAGAACAGGGTTCTTGACTAGATGCCAGACGAGAACCTAGCGAGACTAGATGAGAATCCAAATGAGACAGAAATCCTAAACAGAATCACAGACTGAACCAAAGTTGAACCGACGGTTGAGCCCCGAACCTGAGTTCAGGTGCTCTTTAAGTATCCAAACCTTGACACCAAAACATGGCTGCTAATTAGCAGAGCAGGCCAGAATCTTTAAAGGGACCGTACCAGCTATCCATACTCTGGAGAATCAGAACATCTAAACCCCGGAGGCTGGCATGGTTAAGTGCATACCATAACACTTAATTCTTTAATAAATTAAAAAGATTATTTGGGAACCTACCTGGGAGCATCAGATACCCTGAAAAGAGAAGTGGCAGTGAATTCATCCCAGGGAAATGCTTAACCCCTGGCTCCCAAAACATATGTAGCAGTGAGGCACGGCACACTCAAACAAAACACACCTGCGCCTCACAGGGACTTACCTACAAGGTGGCTTGATGGAGCGGCAATGTACCCAGAGGCACACTTCGTGCATACTTGAGGTTCAAGACTGAGTGATTGGCTGGCTCAGGCAATTTGCCAGTCAGGGCAGACCAGGGTAATGACTTCCAATTTGTTTAAGCAAGTATATGCAATGACAGCATGCAAGTGCACTCATTTGCCTTTGTGCCAAAGATGATCAATTCTCAGAATGATATGATGCATGGAAAGAGTCCTTCTTTTCACCTTCTAATTTGGAAAGCACAGCCTGAAAAGATGGTGGAAACAAACTTCTTTCTAACTTTCAAGAATTAATTGGCTGTAAAGGAAATA
The DNA here is from genome assembly GCF_963921235.1 of Mobula hypostoma. Taxonomy (NCBI): domain Eukaryota; kingdom Metazoa; phylum Chordata; class Chondrichthyes; order Myliobatiformes; family Myliobatidae; genus Mobula; species Mobula hypostoma. Next base: position 18,671,133 of record NC_086118.1, on the reverse strand, counting down.
TTTCCAGAGCTGCAGGGAAAATGCAATGGTGTTTGACTAATTGGATAGCTCCTTCAAAGTGCCAGCACAGGCGTGATCGTCCAGCAGCTTCTTTTTCTGCTGTGTGAATCCAGGCCTTGTTACCAAACACAGATCTTGTTTGAAGTTGTAACACATTGGCTGGTTATCATACAGATTTAGAATTCCAGTTGGTCACAGCATTTCCAACAATAAACTAACAATTATTTTCTTAAGGAACTTCTGGAGAAGCTCTTGAATTACCAAGCCACAGAAGTGCTGGGCAGTGGGACTAGAGGATCTATTATTTGATGGTCCTCATGTATGGGATGGGCTGACAGACCTGTTTTAGTGCGGCGTGATTACATGAGTCATTTGGAGATGGTGTTCCTATTTCAGTTCAAATAAATGTCCATACAGATCTTAACATTTGGAATCTATATCATAATTTTATAAACCATGAACGTCATTAGTTGAAAAAAAAACAACCTTAAATGTAATTTTTCCAAGTTATTCTGTCAAGTATTGTCATCCCTGAATAATTGCAGATAACCCTGCCTCCCAACTAAATCTAATATCCCCACAATGAAATCTGCATTTATCTAATTTAATGATAAAATGATTCAAGGGGCTTCTCTGTGAAAATAGCATATGTAAACAATTTAATAAGCTGTAAATAGTTGATTAGACTGAGAAACCTCTATAATTCCCTATGGGCAATGAAGAATGTCAAGAGCTTGAAGCTACTGCATGTGTTCAAGTACCAGAGACTCAGTATCCTAAATAGAGTCAATGTGGTAGACAAGGCATCACTCACCTTTCACAAAGAAGTTTAGTTTACCCTGGATATAGTATTGGTTTATTGCTGTCATGTGTACTAAGATACAGTGAAACGCTTTTGTTACACAAGTCATCCAGACAGATCATGCCATGCTTAATTTCACCTCAGGAGAAAGCATTTATATGTAACAGTGTTAAGCTGCTTGAACCCAAAACATTACATGTAAGATAGATGTCTAGTCATGAGATATTGCACATAAAATAGGTGTCTCGTCATTAGATAATCAATTGAACTTAAGAATTAAGAAATCTTGAGTCCTTTACTTGCATATCTTTTTTTTTGAATTTGATTACTTTAAAATCATGTAACAATCGAATGCTTTGCTAAGGCCTTTCTCAGAGATTCAAAATGACAGCCTAATTCAGCCAATATGTTATGAACTGCACATTCATGGATTTCACTGCTTGTTCTATGAAATCAAAACCCTTATAAGCAGAAGAAATAATTAACAATATTCAATTAAGCATCGCCAATATCTCCTGAGGCACCCCCTTCCCCGCCTCCCTAGCTCCAACCCCCGGCTAAATATGCCACAAATGGCATTGTAAATTAAACAAAGAATTACTCACATGTCCTCAAGAGACTGAAATTTTCAGCAAGTGCAGTCACAAATATAACCACAGCCTCAATGCCAGTGCATCTATACACAGCAAGCAAGTAAATCAGTCCCTTCTCTGCAAGATTTATTTTGTAATAGATACGCTTGCACATAAATGAGATAAATTCACTGCATATGATGCAATACAATAAATCATTTCAAAGTCACAGCAAATTCTTTAGGTGATCGGGAATAGTTTAAAAGCATTAGAAAGGGAATGCAGCAAACTTTTTTTGACTGATGCAAATACAAGCTACTTCACATAAATTTCTGTCTGCCTTGAAATGAATAAGGCCTTAGAGATAATTTTACAAACCTACATCCTCAATGGGGAGCCCACATCTGCCAGGAACATGCATTTATTAAATCATCCTTACATGTAAATAGTACGGGAAACTGATGCATTGCATCTGTATATCACGTGACTAAATTTAATTCAAGGAACTCTTCTGATGAGATATTTTAATCAAATAATTTAGTGACTTTGCTCAGTGCTTAATTATATCCTCTCCTCCTCCTTTATATGAGGTCCTTATTTGCATTTTCTTGTTAGGCATAGAAAACATGAGGCCTAATTTAGGATGGATGAATTTAATTTTGGGATTATTCTGGGAACATCTCGAGATATGCACAGAAACTACTGCTGGGGATGGGAAGTTGAGGGAAGAGGGTTTGGAGGAGGAAAAGATATTGGAGGTTGGAAGAGGGTGGGTGGAGGAATGAATGGGAATGAGGGAGGAGGGAAGAGATATGGTAGGGTATCAAGGTGGTGCTGGATATTAAAGCCAGCAAAAGGTGTGTTTTCGATCAGAGTGAACTCACCAAAATTATACTGGATATCCATTCTAAGAATTTTCACCTACTTATTTTTAAAGTCCAAAGTAAATTTATTATCAAAATGTATATATGTCACCATATACAAACCTGAGATTCATTTTCTTATGGGTAATCACAATAAATCCAAGAAACACAATAGAATCAATGGAAGACTGCGTCCAACAGGACAGACAAACAACCAATGTGCAAAAAAAAAACCAAGCTGTGTAAATACAAAAAGAAAGAGAAAAAAATAAGCAATAAATATTGAGTTTACGTAAAATTTCAGTGATGAAGCGAGGGAAGTTGAGTGAAGTTAAGTGAAGTCATTCCTTCTCGTTCAGTAGCCTGATGGCTGAGGGGTAATAACTGTTCCTGAACCTGGTAGTGTGGGTAGTAACACACCTGTACTTTCATCCTAATCGAACCAGCAAGAAAAGAGCATGGCCTGGATTCTGGCAGATCTTGATGGCCGATACTGCTTTCCTGCGACAGCACTCCATGTAAGTGTGCTCACTGGTGGGGACAGTTTTACCTGTGATGAACTGGGCCATTAATTTTTGTAGGGGTTTCCATACAAGGGCATTGGTATTTCTATACCGGGCCTTGTTGCAATCAGTCAATACACTCTCTAGTACACATCTGTAGAAATTAGTCAAAATTTTAGATAACATGCTGAATCTCTGCAAACTTCTAATAAAGTAAAGGCACGACCATGCTTTCTTCATTATAGCACTTATGTGCTGGCCCCAGAACAGATTCTCTGAAATGATAACACAGAGGTATTTAAAGTTACTGACCGTCTTCACCTCTTATCCTCTGATGAGGACTGGCTCATGGACCTCCAGTTTCCTCCTGTTGTTGGGACACCACTCAGCCAGGTTTTCGATCTCCTTCCTATATGCTAATTAGTCACTGCCTTTGATCCGGCAAATGACAGTGGCGTCATCGGCAAACGTAAATATGGCATTAGGGCATTGCTTATCCACATAGCCATAAGTATAAAGCAAGTAGAGTAGGTGTAGTCATATTGAAGTTATGGATTGATAAGGGATTTCAGAGATACCACTCTGTAAAGAACTGATGATGGGAGTCACAACTTATACCATGCCATCATTTTATTGAGAATTCAGAAAGAAAGCTTATTGTCTGCATCAAAGGTAAGGATATTGATCTAGAATACCCAGTTGGTTTGATAGGAGTGGGTCACCAGGCTTAGTGAATAGTTTAAAACTACTGCTCTTCCTCAAAATTTCATCATATGCATTGTTGCTTTGTCAACGCTGACAACTGCAGTAGGCAACTTAAAGTCCTTTGTCAATAGCTTCTTCTATGCCAAATGGCAGGCCACCCTTTCCCACAAGCACAGATGACAGAGCTGAAGATGCTAATGTTGATTTCGGTTGATTCTAGCTCTGTAGCAGAGGAGTAACTGGAAAAGTCCCAGCATGAACATTGAGATAAGTCAACTCGAAGATATTTCTCTCTGCATTCCCAAAATGCTACTTTTTGCTCTTCCTTTATCCAGCAAAATCTAATTTTCTCTCTCCCCCATAAAGCTGCCTCAGTTTCTGATAGTTTTCAGTCAATTCTTCAGTTTTCTAGTACAAATTTATCATGAAGTGGTCATGGCTGCAAATAAAGTGCTGGGTTTAAACAGAGAACTTACCATTCCATGTACAGTATATTCTAAAAGTAAATGCTTGTTTAATCAAGTCCTTCATCAGTCATTTTGCAGAACACTGACATTTGGAAATTGCGATTCAGTTTTATAAAGATATGTGATGAGTGAGGTGAGGGTCTCCGTTGGTCAGAGTTGACCATGGATATTGTGTCCTAGCTGTCTAGATATGCAAGCCTGGGCAGAACGATATGGAGAACAAGCTGTTGCCCATGTGGCAAGCTCCCCCTCTCTATGCATCAGATTAACCCAAAGGAACGGCAGACACCAATACAGTTTGGTACCAGCAGTGTTGCAGGAATTGCCAGTCAGCATTGAACTAAATATAGGACTCCAGCTCCGGAATTTTACTCTGGCTCGGGATTTACTCCAAAGCCTTCCTAATGAGTAGATATAGACGCAAGGCAGCAGAGGTTTGATATCAGGGTTTTCCTTTTCCTAGCTGAGCTGCCAACCATGACTCATGAGCCCAATCTGCCCAAAGCAACTGGTTTTAAGGTGCCAGTAACCCGCCTTTGCCCCTTGTCCTGTCAGTAGAAACAGTTCAACTGGGCTTAGTAGTAGGAGCTGGACTTGGTTGTCAGAGGCTATCTGAGGTGCACGACATTGGGAGCATTTATTAGGTAATGGGAGCTTGTCCCTATTATCACCCCTGGCTATAACAACCTTACAGAACCTTATCAAGATAAGAAACACAAGATGCTGGAAATCCAAAGCAATACACACAAAATGTTGGAGGAACTCAGCAGGTCATGCAGCATCTATGGAAGTGAATAAACAGCCCATGTTTTGGGCCGAGACCCTTTTTCAGGACTCCAAAGTGCGCAGCCAGATCTGGAGAAAAAATTGTCAATGTATCAACTATTTTGAAAACAGGAAGTAACATTATGCTGAGTTATTATTTAAATAAGATAAGAAAAACTACATTATTATAATTCAGCAAACTGTTGCTTTCAAATTGATGAGTAATATCACTCTGTGCATGGACATAATTTAATGTGAAAATGTTTTCAATAAGCAGAACAATGGCTGAACAAGTCATGGTTCATTAGAATAAATCAGAAAACAATTTTTGTCCTTTGCTGCTACAAGCATCAGAATTTGACTATGACTTCAGTTTCTTTTTTGTTTGCTTCAAAAGAATCCCAACCTTCAATGGTTAGATTCCACTCGATACCTCCTACCAAAAGAAATAGTCATTCTGATGAGAGGAAAGGTCATAATTCTGTTTAGATGATAAAAATGAATTTTCCTGTCTCTGCAGACAACATTATGAAGTCATTACTTGTCTATATATCCAAACTAAAGTCAACTTGCATATCATATGCCCTGCTGATTAAAAAAAAAACCTATTTTAAAGCAACTAAACACTGATTACAAATATAAATTCAAGAGAAATTGAGATATATCCTCTCAAACAAATAATGAAATGTAACTTCTTAATAAGGATATGCCTCTAGTGTTTGTATCAGCACCACATAGGCTTAGAATCAGGACTATTTTTGAATTGTAACCTTTAAAAAAGCATGCAGTGTAGTGATTTGCAGGAGACACTGGGTGATGGCCAAATGTCATGAAAGGATAAACGGAAATTAGGCTTAACAGAGGGTCTAGAGCAATTTCACTTGTGCTTATTATGCATTGTGCATTTAATAGATGGGAAAATATATTGTGTTTTCATGGTGTTGCACTTCATGTGAGTATACACTTCTAGTAAATAGAAACAAGACTACCACTTCATCGTCTACAGCAGAGCGACAGTGCTCTTCCTGTTAAGGAATGAATAATGATGAATGAATAACTGGTCAGGCACTATCCTTTAACCTTGAAGAACAACACTCAAGATACAGTATACTGTATACTGTGTGTAATAACCTTGGTTAATTAAACTCAAAGACGTAATGTTAGAAAACTCCACCTGTGGAGGGATGAAAGCGAGGCTTCATTTTCAGTTTTCAAAAAAGAACTTGTGAGAATGAGATGTAATGCCAGAGAAGAGAGGACATGAAACTTGGTGACAGAAATGCAGCAAACTATAGAAACTAACAAAAGATATAAACTCCTGGAGGAGAGATGATATTGATAAAAGATTTATTGAAGCTACAGCTATAACGAGTACCAGCTACAGTGAGACGATATCGGCAGAGACTGGGGTCCAAGACCTCTACCATGTTCCGTTAAGCCATACCAAAGGATTTGATCAGGTTTTCTTCACCATTTCAACCAATGAACCAAGAAACAAGATAGTGAGTCACCCAAGGTCGAAGAACCAGCTCAAGAACAGAATGCTTCAAGACGTAGAGGATTTAATACGGTTGGATGTGTAATTGTATTTCTCAGTCGAAGGATCTGAATTTGATTTTCTAGAAGAACTGATCATTTTTGCAAGGACTTTGATGAGTGATGATCAGATTTACTTTGTTTAAAAGCTGTGACATCGGATAATTTGTCATAAAAGGAGTTAAGCTGTATAAATAGATACATTGTGGTGGAGGTGGTTGAATTTGAATTTGAAAACAGGTTAATTTAATGAATTCCATTCATTCTAACTAAAATGTAATTTGGTTTTCATTTGAGATCTAAGATTTGGAACCTAAAGCAGAATGTCAGAATTTTTAATTGTTCTTACTCATGTAAATATTTTCTATATATTGCTATTTTTTATAAATAAAATTTACCTCCAGAAGTGTGTGTTTTCTGTTCACTGCCTCCTTCTGATACCTACTGCTTCTGATGGTCCACCAGCAGCTGGTGTAATACTACGCAATTAGAGTGCAACGACCCGCCACGCAAGATCACACCAGCACTGCATGTGATTGAAAGAACTGGTGCAGCAACTGCTACCAAGATATGCATCTAGATATTGAATTGCACTCATTTTTGAGGGTCCTCTATAGCTGCAACATTATCTCTTGGCTCCTAAACTCAATCCCACGATTGATGAAGGCCAAAGCACCGTATGCTTTCTTAACCACAGCAGCCTTGGGTGTCCAATGGACTTAGACCCCAAGATCCTTCTGGTCTTCCACACTGCCAAAAATCTTACCATTCATACTATATTCTGTCATCATATTTGACCTACCAAAACGAACTACCTCACACTTATCTGGATTGAACTCCATCTGCCACTTCTCAGTCTATTTTTGCATCCTATCAATGTCCCACTATAACCTCTGACAACCCTCCACACTATCCACAACACCTCCAACCTTTGTGTCATCAACAAATGTACTAACCCATCTCTTAACTTCTTCATCCCAGTCATTAATAAAAATCACAAAGAGTAGGGGTCCCAGTACAGATAGATGTTATATTTACCTCAGTATGCAGTTGGACAACTTGCAAAGAAATCACATATCTAGAAAAAGTTAACTTTAAAAAGTGTTAAAGGTCATCTGCACCTTTGGCAGAATAGATTCAATGGGCCAAATAGCCTAATTCTACTGCTATGTGTCTTATGGTCTCATGAAAAGCTCTTCCCAATGTTAGCAATGTGCAGTGTTTGCAAATTTCATGTCACGTCCCCACTGATTGCTGGGAAGACAGGCCTTCTTCTTAGACAACCTCTCCAGATTGAGGATGTCTGAATTCTGTCTGAACTTTAGTGGGGTCTGAGGTGGCTGATAATGCAAAGATGAGAACCGCAGCTGAGGTTTGTTGGTTGTCGATGGAGTGAGTATGAAGTTAGTCTGTGAAGAGGTCTGCTTTTCTGAGCTTCAGCTGCCAGCCTGGTAACCTCTTCAAATGACGGACTTTAGTGTCATTGGATGTGTTTTGAGAGTCTGATATTGGGTGTATGTTTACGTAGCTTGTCTAATACTGCTGAATCCAACCCAGGCCTCAGTACCAGGAATGCTTAACAACATGTACGTTCTCCATGGCAACTGTAGTAAAACAGCATAATGGGGAGAGATAGTGGGTGGGAGGAGGGAGGGGAAGCACATTACAGGCTGTAGAAACGGATTGTTTCCACTGTAGCTTTGGAGGCTGAGGAGCAAAGCACATCGAAGTATATGAACGACATAGACAGAGGAGATAGAGCCTTTTCTCCCAGTGTAGAAATGTCAACTACTATAGGGTTTTGCATTAAAGGAAAGTTTATAGAATTACATGGCAATTTTGTTACACAAAGATGGTACAATAGGTGCTTGGAATGTGATGACAAGGGAAGTGGTCAAAGTAAATAGGCAGCAACTTTTAACAGCCATTTAGCAAGGCACATGAAGATGCAGGGAATAGGGGGATATACATACATGCAGGCCAAAAGGATTAATTTAGATTGGCATAATTGCTGGTGCAGACCAAAGGCCTGCTCTTGTGCTGTATTGATCTACAGTGTATTCTATTATACTGTTTATCCACCTTCTTCAATCACTCTACAAGTTTCAGTCCTTATTCTGGATAAGACATTGTGCTAGTTAGTAACATCAGTATATGCATTTCAGACTGAGGAAATGACGTGATTGATAGATCATACTGGAAACAGATCAATTGTGTTAAAAAGAACATACTTCAAATAACTTTTATGCAAGTTTCTTAACGATAGTTTCCAAATAAGGAATAGCAAGTCAATATAAATAAAGAATGTCATGAATAGCTGAACAGCGGGTCATTGAGTTTATTTAGAAAGCAGCTGGACACCATGGAAGTCAGTATATTTGTTGCATGGAAAAAGAAATGAGCAGAGATCTGTTTTTTTGATGCCTAATTGAGGAATACTATAAAATATTTTCTGCCATCCTGGAGACGAATCTGCATCCTTGCTTTACTGAGCTGTGGCAAGTCAGGTGGTGCCTTCGCCATTGATGCACTCAACTCTGATACAGCAGGCTAAGAACAGAACAACCTTTCAATTCAAGATCTTACAATGTTGCCGAAGATGAATCAAGGTACTGAATTGTGTCATATTAAGCATACCACTACTTAATCTGCCCTCCACGCAATTCCCTGAACCTTTGATTCCATCTTTTATTTTGTAATAATGTGTGATGTATTTATGTTCTATGTTAACACTTCCCTTGCAAACTTTGACCAAAAACTGTAGTGTTCCTATCCATGTGGATTAAAAAGGATATCACTTTAACACAATGTGAACATTAAGTGGTGGCATCAATCTTGAGGAATTATTATGGTATCTCTAAATTACAGAGTCAAGTTAACATTTATTTTAATTTCTTCAACTCTGATTGTGGGATTTGATAAGTTTTGAAGCGTAAGAAAGGCAATGGAGGAAGTGTAATCACCTTCAGACTTGGCTGCAGAATCATTAATTATTGAAGTTTTGAGATCGGAATCAGGTTTAATATTGAAATCTGTTAACTTAGTAGCACGGAATACATGATAAATATAGAAAAAAGTATATATATGAATTACAGTATATACATTGTTGTTGTTGGGTACTGTCAAGTCATCGTCAACACATGGTGACCCTATGGATAGTGCAGTTGTCCATAGGGTTTTCATGGAAGTAGATTTCCAGGCCCTTCTTCAGCATGGATACTGCTGCTGTCCCAAGTTGGAACCTAGCCAGATTTGAACTCAGGACCACCCGCTCAAAGTCCAGTGCTGATGCCATTACACCACCAGCTGGTCCATGTATACATATCTATATTTAATAGTTAAATTAAAAATAGTAGTGCTGATGGTAGCAATGAGAAGAGGTCATGTCCTGGGTGAAGGGGGTCCTTTGAAATAGACATCGCCTTTCTGAAGCACTGCTGCTTGAAGATGCCTTGGACACTACGGCTAGTAGCCATGATGGAGCTAACTAATTTTACAACTTTCTGTAGCTTCTTTCTATCCTGTGCAGCAGCCACCACCTGCCTCCACCCCTCCCCCCCCCCGCCACCGCCATACCAGATGGTGATGCAGCCTGTCAGAATGCTCTCTATGGTACAGCTGTAGAAGTTTTCAAGTAGTTTAGTTAATGAACCAAATTTCCTCAAACCCCTAATGAAATATAGCCACTGTCTTGCCTTCTTTATAGCTGCATCGATATAACCTTGGGACCATGTTAGATCCTCAGAGATATTGATACCCAGGAACATGAAATTGGTCACCCTCTCCACTTCTGATCCCTCAATGAGGATTGGTTCACGATCCCTCGTCTTAGCCTTTCTGAAGTCCACAATCAGCTCTTTGGTCTTACTGACGTTATGTGTAAGGTTGCTGCTGTGACACCACTCAACTAGCTGGTATATCTCGCTCCTCTATGCCCTCTCATCTCCATCTGTGACTATGCCAACAATGGTTGTATCATCAGCAAATTTATAGATGGCATTTGAGCTATGCCTAGCCACACAGTCATGGGTGTAGAGAGAGTACAGCAGTGGGCTAAGCACACATTCCTGAGGTGCACCAGTGCTGATTGTCAGTGAGGAAGAGATCTTATTACCAGTCCACACAGATTGTGGTCTTCCATTTAGGATGTCGAGGATCCAGTTACAGAGGTGGTTACAGAGGCCCAGGTTCCGTAGCTTCAGAATTCAGCATTAGGAATGCTGAGTTACAGTTTTTGCAACAATGTGTCAAAATCTTCAGGAAATAATCAAAATTCAAAGTAAATTTATTATCAAAGTGCAGATATGTCCCCTTGAGATTCATTTTCTTGCAGGCATTTATGGGAAAATAAAGAAATACAATAGAATGTATGAAAAACTATAAGTAACAAAGACTAACAAACAACCATTGTGCAAAAGAAGACAAATCTTGCAAATTAATTGATAGGTAGATAGATAAATCAGTAACACTGAGTTGTGAAATTGAGTCTATCGGTTATGGAGGCAGTTCAGTGCTGTGGTGAATGAAGTTATCCACACTGATGCAGAAGCCTGATTGTTGAAGGGTAATAACTTTTCCTGAACTAGGTGGTCCGGGAACTTGGGCTCCTGTACCCCTTGCCCAATGTTATCGTATATTTATATGGCTGAAAAAAGGACAACATCTAGTTAATATGATATGAAAAGATATATGTGGACTGTTCAGGTTACAAACCTGGCTTTGAACACCTCATTCTTAGAAAATGAAGTTTCACAAATTTAAAAAAATGTTTTATTTGTAATGTTGCCTCAGATCCATGCACTTGTTTCCAAAATACATAGTGATAGGATCCAAAATGGGAAGTTCAACATAAGTGGTGCTCCTCTAATCCAGCATTTAAAATGGATCACAGACAGGGGGAAAAAAAGGTGACGTATATTCCTGAAAGGAAATCCTGTACTTGGGTTACAAGACCTTTAAAAGTTCCTATTTTTCATTTCAGCTTCTGAATAGTACTTTGTAGACCATGTTTAGCAATCCCTGATGGAAAGTGTGAATTTGACAATTATGTCATTCAGAATTAATTCCAACATGTGTCCACATTGATTGGTGGGAATGAATTGACCGCGCTGCTGAAATTATGCACAGGATAACTTACTCCCTCGGCAGAGCAATAATAAAAAGAGAATAAAGCAAGGGACAAATGGCCTACTTCTATCTCATGTGAACATATGTAAGTATGAATATAATTTCAATGAGGGAATGAGAAAAAAGTAACAACTTTTCATTTTCAATGGGATTTTCAATATTGCAAGCAGCAACAAATGCCATTTTCACAAAATACTTTAAAGAAAGTTTTTTTTCAAGGAGTTGTGTTAAGGGGAGAATAACTTAGTCAAATAAATGTGATGCTATTCCACTCATGAATTAGCTAACAGATTAATGTTGGGTCAGTGCACACTTATTAATGTTCTTTTTTGGAATGCCAAATAACTCAACATGTTGCAAAAGAATTTGACATCTGCATTCATCTTGGTTGCATCTTCACTTTGTAGGAATATCTGATGTGAATTCTATCAAGACAGACAATGTTATGAAATTACTGTATTAAAATTTTTTTAATATATTTAGTATTAAAATGTCATGGCCTGGATATTACTTGAATGTTAATTAATGATGTTAGACCAGTATTAATAGTTATAGTTATCCTAATAATTTTTGTGAAAGCTCCATTAAAATCAAGGCCTTCAGTACTAAGAACAAACAAGAGAAAATCTGCAGATGCTGGACATCCAAAAAACACTCACAAAATGCTGCAGGAACTGAGCAGGTCAGGTCTGCTATTTCTCCAGTCCTGCCGAAGGGTTTTGGCTCAAAATGTCGACTGTACTTGTTTCCATAGATGTTTGCCTGGTCTGCTTTGCTATTCCAACATGCCTGATTTATTATCTCATGGCCAATTTCTCTCCCCATTTTGAAAATAGTCTACACCTTTATTCTGTCTTTTCATGTTGAGTTGTTAGATTTAGATGTGGTCTCCTACCATACTTTGCTATTGGAGTGGATTGAAAGAAGGGTGGGATGAAGAAGGGAGGCATTTGTATCTTTCCGTTACATAATGCAAAGCATAATCTCTGCTTTCCCAAATCTGATTTGAGACTGTGAGTGCTTTGCCCTGATTTATTGACTCTCCTGGATTTTGTGGAACAGTTTGACATAATGGGCATTCAAAAGAATCAATACCTCAGTATGGCACATTGCATGTGTTCTATTAATAAGAGGTGCAACTGGCAGTTTGTACTAGACTAGAATTGTAACCATGGTTTCAGCAGCGCTAGAATAACTCTTGAATTATATGTGTACCTGGGGCTAGGCTGTAAATATTTTAGCAGAAAATAACCCTCATCAACTGTAAGGAAACTGCGGAGTTCATTCTTTCACAGATAATGAACCCTACTAACAGACTGATAAAAATGAGTAGCTAAATGTGTCTTTTCTAAAGTCAACTCTAACGACTGGTGGATGATAAATAGTATTTGACTGCTGCCAAACAGAGCTGCCACACATCCTTGCATGCAGCTTACTGAACTCCTACAAAGTTCATGGCAGGCAAGGTCTCTCCCTGGGTGAAGGCCTGGGCAAGCTCCAGCAGTTCAGATAAAATAAAAACAACCATATCTGCTTGCTTAACAGCCTGTGATGGAGGCTATCAGCCAGCCACAAGCATGAGGAGCCAAACCTATGCCTTGGCTCAACACACTTGCAGAAGCCTTTGGAATGATCAGAGTGCAGAATTTCATTCAAAATGCAGCTTTTCATGATGTCAAGCTGGCATTCATGATGGGTGCTTTATGTGGCTGTTGCCATGGGACATATTCTAAGTGTAAAGTCTGTCATTTGTGAACTACACCAAAATGAGGCCATAAATTGAACAGAGTAAAACCAGCGGGTGCCACACGTTACTTGAGTAATTCAGAATAGTGAATTAACGTCAGTGAAGGCTTCTCTGGTATTGCTTTCTCTCTCTCTCTCTCTTTCTACTTTTGCCTTTTTGCTTAATTCCTCACAGTATGCGCGATACTCCAACAAGCCCAGACTGCTGGCTGGAGCATCATAAACAAATCCTCATAGCTCTCTCCACTAAATGCTGGACAGTCCACTGGTAAGTTTACATTAGGTCTCTTCTTCTCCCTCTTCTCAATTTCACATTGTATCTTCTTTTCAACGTAACATAGCGATCAAGTAGTGGTGTAATCATTCACCAGTTTGCACTGTGTATAAATTCTCATGGAATTAGGGCCCCGTTTGGTAAAGGTAAATTTTTGATTACAGTGAAAATGCAAGATGACAGTTACCCAGACCTATTCATAATGCTTCAGGTGCAGAGTGAATACAAGGACTTGTTGTGCAAAATTACTAACATGAAACGTTCCTAACTAGCTAGATTTGACACTTTCAGTGTGAAAGCGTCAAAGCCAGAAATGGCTGGGGAAATCTTCACACTTGACTCATTATCTGAAGGTTCTGCCTGGATCAGTTTCTATGTCAGCAGTGACTGAATATGGTGCCGAGGTACAAAGCTCTTAATTTGAAATAAATGCATTTGCAAAACAGCTAGATTTTTTAGGGATTGAAAAGTGATGTTTAAAGGATTAAATGCCGGAGGGTGGATTGTTTTTGATACCGCTGGCATCAGTGCTAATGTAAATATGTCTGGTGATTTGCCAAGCTCTGGTGCAAACATTGGTCTGATCATCAGCTGTGGGACAATCTGAAGTGGTGAATAGGAAGACTATAATCTGTTTTTGATGCTGGAAGTCTGCCACCAAATCTCCAGACCACCTGAAGCGTCATGAGGTTAAATGGTCTGTTGTCCTCCAGCAACTCCAGAATAAGGTGAAACGGATTACTTTCCACTGCTGTCTGGCACCAAGGCTTTCATATTTATAATTTGTCTGATCAATATTATCTGAAATCAATGCTATTGGTCTGGAAATTGCATTACTATCTTACAATGGAGACAAAACAGCATTATGCATCAGCTGAAGGGCACATGAAAACCAAGATCTTTCTTTGCATTGTTCACAAAACAGGACTGTGATCTTTGCAGCTGTAACCCCACACAGAAGCTGCCAATAATTGTTTTAGTGCATTATTTCTCATTTAATGCTTTGGAATTTCTTACATTTGCCACTATTTAGAGCAGCAGGTGTAACATCTGCAATAATATAAAAAGAGAATACCACTCATCTTAAAAGAATACAGACCCAGACTACGCAGCGTCTTCAAGTAGGATGGCACTCTTACCCGAGGTTTGGTGAATCTCCTCATTCTCATTTCCTCAATGAGCAACCAGACTTCACCAGTCCTTTTCTTCTGAAACCAGGCTAAATAAAGAGCCAAAACATTCTTTGTAGTTTGGGTCTGTATTCTTTTGAAATGTGTGGTGTTCTTATTTAAAATTGTAAGATCCTAAGAAGCCTTGACAGGATAGATATTGAGATCATGACAGTACAGGTTGGCAGTGCTAATTTTCCCACTAGCCTTGCCTCTTTGCCTGGTTAGTCACTCCTCCTCATTCTGTCCCTGGTCTAGTTTCTCCAGTGGTTCACACACGTTGCCCTCCCAATCTACAATTCTTGGGAATTCGACAGTTACACACCCCAACAGTAAAACGATCGCTAGCTTGGCTAATCAAAACAATCCCTTCAGTTAACATGCCCTACTGGTTTATAACTCATAAAAATAAGTATTCTAGACACAGGCATTCCAACCGGTTTCATTTATTTTCATTCACACCAGAACAACCCCAAAGGACACAAGGGACAGTTTGGGACGTGCTAAAATAATCCCTGGGTTAGTGGGATCAGGCTCACTACACCTTACAGAGGCAGATTTAAACTCTCAGTCTGGCTTTGCTGAGAGGTATGGAGGCTGGAGCTGACAGTTGGTGAAAAGTTATTTTGGAAAATTAAAGACAAAGTGCGTCGTGGAGAAAGCCTCACATAACATGTTTGTTTTCGTTTGTCGAATTGTGAATACGTTTTTCTTCACAACTTTTGGGCAGCTGTTGTTCTTTTTTTCACCTGGCGCCAAAGTGCTGTTACGGCTTCCCATCTGTGTTTTTTCCAACTGGTGACCCTCATCAGGCATGCTTACCTGCACATGAGAGCGAGGTGTGACAGAGACATTTTCACAAATGGAAGAGTGACAAACAAGGGGACATAATGACAAGTGAGGGGCCATTTGTTTAATACAGAGGTGCACAAAAATTTCTTCTCACAGAAGGTAGTGATTCTCTGGAATTCTCCAACCCTGATAGTGTTGGAGGCCAGTTCATTAGAAGGTAGAAAATTGAACACTACACAACAGTACAGACCCTTTGGCCATGATGTTGTGCTGACCTTTTAACCTACTCTAAGATCAATCTAACCCCTTCCTCCTTCATAGCCCCCATTCTTCAATCATCCATATGTCTCTTTCAGATTTTCTTTTAATCTTGAATGTATCTGCCTCGACTACCATGATCCATGAACTCACCACTTCCAGTGTAAAAAAATTACCTCTAACATCCACCTCCCCTCCCACACTTTTCCTCCAATCACCTTAAAATTATGCCCCTCGTATTAACTATTTCCATCTTTGGAAAAAGTCTCTGGCTATCCATTTGAACTATATTTATCATCACATACACCTCTATCAAGATGGCTCTCATCCTTCTTCACTCCAAAGAGAAAAATCCTCACTTGATCGACCCATCCTCATAATACATGCTCTGTAATCCAGACAGCATTCTGCTAAAAATCCTCTGCACCTCTCTAAAGCTTCTATATCCTTCCTATACTGAGGCAACCAGGACTGAACACAATATTCCAAGTGTGGTCTACACTGGCTTTTATAGAGATGCAACATTATCTCACGGCTCTTGAACTCAATCCCCCGATGTGTGAAAGTCATTCAATTATAGTAAAGGTGGCGATAGATAAATATTTAGAAGATAGAGGAAATGAGGGTTATGGAGAACTGGCACAGAGTACTAGACGATAGATAAACCATGATCATACTGAATGGGTTGGGGAGGCTTGAAGAGATCGGTGGCCTCCTCTTGCTCCTATGACCTTTTGGTATATACCTGTATGCCTGTGTGTTTTCATGAGAAGAAATATTGTTCTGCAGGCTACTGAGATGAAAAACTCACACCAGAGAAAATATTTTGTGTGTTTCCCTGCTATTGGCATCATTTGGAGGGAGGTTTACACTAAAGAGTCAGGGATTTGCACTAAGACGTCCAATCCAACAAAGCAAATGCTTAACACATTTCAGTATCAGTTAAATCTGTGTGAATACATTTCTCCCAAGCACATTGACCCAAAGCATTTATAAATCTTTGGAATGTTCCAAAGACTTATAGTAGAAACATAGAAAACCTACAGCACAATACAGGCCCTTTGGCCAACAAAGTTGTGCCGAACATATCCTTACCTTAAAAATTATCTAGGGTTACTCATAGCCCTCTATTTTTCTAAGCTCCATGAACCTATCCTGGAGTTTCTTAAAAGACCGTATCATATCTGCTTCCACCACCATTGCTGGCAGCCCATTCCACGCATTCACCACTCTCTGCGTAAAACCTTACCCCGACATCTCCTCTGTACCTTCTTCCAAGCACCTTAAAACTGTGCCCAATCATGTTAGCCATTTCAGCCCTGGGAAAAAGCCTCTGACTATCCACAAGATCAATGCCTCTCATCACCTTATACACCTCTATCCGGTCACCTCTCGTCCCCCGCCACTCCAAGGAGAAAAGGCCAAGTTCGCTCAACCTTTTCTCATAAGGCATGCTTCCCATTCCAGGCAACATCCTCGTAAATCAACTCTGCATCCTTTCGATAATGTTACTATTGGAGTCACTGTTGGTTTTCTAGTGAAAAACAACTGTCGATTTGTCCGGAGCAAGGATGAGCAAAGAGAAGAGAGACAAATTGTTAGGTTTTGTAACTCCAAGACATAAAACTAATCAAAATAAAAACAGCGAATATGGGATATGCATGTATACTTCGTTTTAATTGTATTGAGGTGCACGTATATATCATGTTGGTGTGATGATGTATGCCATCCATGTACTTTTACATATAACCCATAATGAATTAAACAAAGAATGCTCCACTGGAGTGCCAAGGGCGGTGTGGTGTGGCCTCCAGGGTGGAGTTGGTACAGACCTCTAGTGTTCATACAGTAGAAAACAAGCCGTATTGTGTTGGACTGCAGACTGCTTCTACATTCAAGGACTCAGGGTCTTGGATTGTATATCTTATATGTGCTACATGTGCCTTGTGCTGTGTATGGCAGTTGGTACTGTGTTTTGCACCTTGACTCTGGATTTCATTTGGCTGTATTCATAGGTAGTCATGCATGGTTAAATGACAATTAATCTTGGATTGAATTGATCTGAATGTTTAATCAAACAATATATTTATAATCCATAGCATAATCAATTTATATTGTTCTATTCAAGCCTAGAGATGTAATTATTGAGGGGGATTTATTACTCTTGCTCGATAACGACTTCCCTCTCAAGGGAGGTCACTCTGCTTGGCAAGAGAGACTTGTGGCTGCAAAACAATTTCAGAATTTGTGGCCTAGTCTGTGGTGGTTGTAGGAGTTGACTCTGGGAATACAGGAGGTGGTTCTGATACTGATAAATGTGTTGGCTCCAGATGACATCAGAAGCAATCTCCACTTTGTGAGAGTGGTCCAGTTCTGGCTTTAATCTTACCAAGTACCCACTTCTGTAGTCCCTCACTAGGACTACTCGTCAAAGAATGAAACATCCTTGTTTTTGGGGCCTTCAACTCAGATTGTCTCAGCTGTTTGCCCTGCATGATCCTGAGATTGGATTTGAGCAGATCCAAGCATGAGCACAAGGGACAAACCAGGAACAGCATAGCTGGTGAGTTGTTGGTTGGGGAGTGTGCTGTATTGTGACAGGCAAGGAGGAAGTAGGTGAGCTTTTGATTCAGTGTTAGTGTAGTGTGTTCTGCTGACATTACTCACAGTGCTTTCTTTAGACTCCAGGCAAAACTTTCCGCCAAGCCTTTTGTAGCTTGGTGGTATGGTGCAGATATAATATATCTTATTCCATTCATTTTCACTAAATGTTCTGGAACACCAGTCCTTGAGAAGGGGCTTCTCAACACATTAACAGTGCGCGAGGCCATTGAGGAGGCTATTGGGAACACTTATGGCCATTTTGTAGCTGCATCCACTACTACTGAGAAACTTGTGCCCCCATGAATAGTGCAGGAAAATCAGCATAAATTCTCTGCCAGAGGGCAATCCAAGGATGGAGAGGATCTGCTCTTGGCATCTTCTGAACGTGTTGGCATACTGAACAGTGTATGGCAAGCTGCTCAATTAGCTGATTTCTCCCTGGCCACCAGTTTCCAGCCAATGCTTTCATTTTGACTGCGCCTCGATGTCCCACATGAAGCTCCTCCAACACTTTAGCTCTTAGCTTGAATCGTATAACAACTTGAATTCCCAAATAAGGGAAACCACATCAAGTGTGAGGTCATCCAGCACTGATAGAAATGGGGAAACTGGAGTTTCTGCTGCATTTTCCAGCCATTTTATCATGTAGACCTGAGACAGTGTGGGATCCTTTCTGGATTCCCTTTGGATCATCACTGCCATAATAGGAAGACTTGCAATTTGCATTAGGGAGAATATATCAAGAGGAGTGTCTTGTTTTGATAATGTTTCAGGTATTTCCTTACCAAGGGTAAATGGGACGATCCATCAGCATTTCCATGATTAGTTACCCCCATGATTTCAATCTTGTAATTGTGTCCTCCAAGAGACAGAGCCCATCTTTGCATTTCTGCTGCTGCTGTTAGTGGAACACATTTCTGTGGATTGAAAATGGACACTAATGGTTGATGATCAGTAATGAGGTTAAACTCTCTCCCATACAGTGCTGGTTGAAACGTTTTGTGCACCAAACCAGACTCAATGCTCCTCTATCAATCTATGTGTAATTTTTCTCTTCAGTGGTAAGGGAATGTGATGGAATGGCTATGGGGAATTCACTTCCATATTTCATAATATGTGACATGACTGCATCTGTACCACAACGCGAGGCATGACAGGCAAGCTTCACTGGGCACTGTGGATCATAATGTGTGAGTACAATGTATGACATCATCATTTCTTTTAACGTTTGGAAAGCTACCTCACACCGCTTTGTCCATTGCCATTTCTTTCCGATCTGTAGTAATGAGTTCAAGGGGTAGAGCACAGTAGCCAGGTTTGGCAGGAATCTGTTACAGTAATTGGCAAATCCTATAAAGTACTGCATCTGTGACACATCCTTTGGCCATGGGGCATCCACTGCTGCTTGAATTTTTCAGCACACTTATGTAATCTTTGTGCATCAATGGTGTGACCACACTATATAATAAATAAGTGAGCCTTGGTTTAAAGAATTTACACTTGATGTGTCATGCTCTGAGCTCATAATCTTCAAATCTTTTTAACACTGTCTTGAGATTTTTGAGATGTTCCTTGTCACCCTTACCAGTAATATAGATGTCATCCAGGTAACTCTGAGTGCTTGGGCAGCCTTACTTCACCTAGTCCATAGCTTTCTGCCAGAGTGGAGGTGCAGATGCTACTCCAAAAATAACCTTTTACAGCAATAAAGCCCTTTGTGAGTGTTCATGCAGAGAAATACTTTGAACTCTTCTTTCATATCCATGTAGGCCTCAGCTAAATCCACTTTGCTGAAGTGTTTCATGCTAGAACGGTTTGCAAAGATATCCTCTATCCTGGGCAGAAAGTATTGATTCACTTTCAGTCCTGAATTGATGTGACCTTAAAATCACCATAGATACTGACAGAGCCATCTTTCTTGGATACTGGGTCAAGTGGCACTGCCCATGTTCTCCACTTGACCTTGGAAAGAATTCCTTTAGCCTCAACTGAATTTGGCTCATTGGCTACTTTATCCAAGATGGTATAAAGAATCAGACAGGCTTTGCAAAACTTGGGTGTGGTATTTTCATTTAACACTATTTTACTCTTGATAAGTCTGAGTTTTCCAATGCTATCCTTGCACACTGCTGTGACACTGCAAAGCCAGTACCTTTCTTAATTCACCTTCAGTTGACTGTATTGCAGGGGATGTGACACGCAAATGGTGATGGATATCCAACGAAATTGTAGTTGCCTCAGCCAATCACAGCCTCATAATTCTGGTGCTCCTATTTTTACCGCATACAAACCTAGTGTAGTTTGTGGTTGTTGTATTTCGATGTCATTCCCACAGGAGTTCTCTTTTTTCCAGTACAAGGTCTTAGTTGGATATTTGCTGTCAGTTTCTTAGGATATGGCCCAAGTGTGGGGAAAGAGACACTGAAGCGGGTCGATAGTTCACAGACTTCAATGCAAACAGTATTTTAAGGGAAAAATAAAACAATAAATGTTAGGTCCAACAAGGCCATTAACTAAAACTCTCAATTGAAAAACTAGATGTCAACCCTGCAGCTGAAAGGAATGTCTAAGTATAAAATGAATACCACTGCTCCTCAGCAACAGTCAGCTCAACAGTCTACTATTTTCAGGCAAGGCCAAATGCAAACAGGCAGCGTAACATTGCTATGTTTTGCTCAAGTCTCGACAAGTGCTACAACAAAAAGCAGGGAGTTAAATACAGCCATTATAGAATAATAATTATCTGATACATACATATTCATGAACACAATTGCCTAATCTGCTGCACAGCTGCGTCAGTGGTTGTGACTCTGCACCTTCAGTTCAGCATTTTTGAAATACTGTTCAAACTCATTGTGTGGAGTGACTGAAACAGCTGAGCCAGTGTCTAATCCCATTTTAATTAATGTAGCATTCTCTTTTGATGTAACCCTCTTGTTAGTTTTCATATTGTAAATCCCAAGGCTACTCAGTCCTGTCTCACTTCCGTCATTATCAGATTTTTCATCATCAACTGTATGCAGATTACTGCTCTTTCTGAAGCTGCAACTTGACTTTTTATCTTTTTCTTTCCCCTGTGCAGTCCATTTATTTTTGTCTGCAACATGATCTTTGTATGTGTCCTGCCTTGCTGCATTTTCAGCAAGTTTCACCTTTAAATCTGCATTTGTTTGGTGTATGAGATCCCCTGCCAGAACGGTAACACAATTTGCTTGGCCTGGCTGATTTCTGTTTAGAGGTTGCAATTTTGTTCACATTCACTTTCATTCCTGACTGGAACTCAATTCCATGTTTGTCTGCTGTTTACACTGATACAAAATTTCAACTGCTCTTTTCAATGTGAGCTGTGCTTCAGTTACAATATGTTTTTGAATGCTTTCTGGTAAGATTCCACAAACTAAATGATCTTTGAGTCCACAAATAAGCTCATAACTAAAATGACATGTTCAGACAACTTCACTATTCAGAAGCTATTCCTATGGTCGTGCTAGGTTGGACTAATCTGTATTCCCATGTTATGAGTTCAGCTTTGAGTTGTTTTCATTGAAATACTCCTACAACCAATTATCGCACTTTCAGGGATTCTTTCTCTCATTATCTCATGTTCTCATTATTTATATTTGCATTTGCACAGTTTGTTGGCTTCTGCACTCTGGCTGATCCTTCATTGATCCTGTTAAAGTTACTATTCTTTTTTTGTAATTTATCTTTCATTGAATTTCATCAGATTTGCTGAGTATGCCCCCAAGAAGACGACTCTCAGGGTTGTTTATGGTGACATATATGTACTTTGATAATAAAATTTACTTTGAACTTTAGAAGCTCAATATTGAAGCAATGACTTTACAAATTTATAATAAATCTTTCCAAAGAATTCAAACATCCTCAAAATTTCTGTCATTGGCAGCAAAGTGTGTGGAGGTAACCTCAAATATTTAGCAGCACATGTCTTGTTTAGGTTTCACTTAAAATCCTTATTAACAGGCTACTTTACATTCAGCACTGTTTACTCGTTCTATTGTTCCTCCCAGGAGTACGCACCCACTCAGTCACTCCTGCGCCCCCCCACCCCCGCCCTCCTGCCGTTGGTGATTGGCAAATAAGGCCAAGACAGCAGCAGTTTTTCTCTACAGAAATAACTTTGCCTTCCGCCACCCCCAAGTGACTGCAAACAATTTTGCTGTTGATTTTTGCAGCATTTTACTGTAGGAAGCTTTGATCAATTTCCTGCTGTACTTAAAGCCGTAGATGTTACTGTCTTAGTGCCACACATCGCTAGTTATTCACATTACCTATCACAACAAGGCAGTCAGGAGCAGTCGGAATAGAGACTACATAAATTGGACTTTGCCTCCAGGAATTGTGCCTCAAGGCTTTGGCAAACTTCTGATTTTCCTCAGGAGCCAGTCATGTCTCATTGACAGATCATTTAGCCCTTATGCTGTTCTTCAGAAGTACTATCAAACCAACCCAACTTCCCTACTGATTCCCCTTTGTCCTACACTATTCCCTTTTCTGAGTATTCATTCAAATCATGTCTGATGGCTGCAGCCTATTCTGTTTCCATTATTTTTTCAGTTAAAGTTACATGAATTTCAGTTTGCCTCCAATTAACAATAACATAGAACAGAATTTTCAGGGTCTAACCCCACTGCATGGCGATGAGGGAGGTTTAACTGTGGCAGTGCATCTGTTACTTGCCTTCTAAAGCCTGGGATTTGTCTTAAAATTTCAGCAAAACCAGCAGCTCAAGAATAAGATGCTCAACAAATAATAAGGTGCATTTACATCACAATTTAAGAAGTAAACAGTACAACATTACTGGTGCTTCATGTGGTGAGACCATGGTGGTGGCAGGAAGTTCAGTAGTCTCATGATCTGGGGAAAGAAACTGCTTCCCATCCTAGTGGTCATTGTCCTAGTGCTATGGAACCTCTGGTCTGATGGGATAGGTTCAAAGAGATTGTTGGACAAACGTCAGGGATCATTGACAATGCTAAGGGCCCTCTGTATGCAGTGCACAAGGCAGGTATCTCAGATGGCTGGAAGAGAGACACTGATGATCCACTCAACAGTCCTCAGAATCCTTCATTGGGTCTTGTAGTCAGATGGCTTACAATTCCTATACTGGAGGATGGTGCCAGCTGGTCAGGACACTCTCAATGATACTCCTGTAAAAAATTGGTTAGAAGTGGGGGCGGGAGCCTTGTCCTCTCAATCTCCTTGGGAAGTGGAGATGCTATTGTGCTTTTTTGACTAAAGAGGTGGTGTTAGGGGACCAAGTGAAATTGTCTATTTGGTGCACAACCAGAAATATGGTACCCCTATATCTCTCCAAAGAGAAGCCATTTATCTGCAGTGAGGAGTGGTTAGTCTGCACCTTCCTAAAGTGCACAATCATCTCTTATCCACATTGAGACTCAAGACGTTGTGCTTGCACCATTCTACAAGCTGCACTACACCTTCTCATTGGTGTTGGTGATAGGACCAAACTTGATGTGGTTGGAACTGGATTTGGCATATGTCAGCAGTGTGTACAGCAGCGGACTGAGCATGCATCCCTGTGGGATGGGGTGCTCAGCATGATGGGACCAGAGATGTTGCTGCCAACATAGACTGACTGTGTTCCTTCTGTCAAGAAGTCTAAGATCCAGTTACAGAGAGAGGTATTGAGACTCAAAAATCATCTTACTGAAGTAATTCAGATCATAAAGTGCATAAACAATTTAAATGCCACCATAGTGGTCAACTTCCTTGTAAGATGATAGATGGAGTTAGATAAAGTGTAAAAACATGAATTGGACTACCAAGCAAGATACTGCAACATAACTGTACCAAAAATTTAGGAGAATTACTGGGGGAAAAAAAAACATTAGGAGATGTCAGGCCTTCACATTCAGCTCCTCTAGTTTCCACCTACCACTCATTTCCAACTTAACTCCTGCAACCTATTTGAACCCAGCTCTTATCCACAATTCTTGTTCGCTTATTGAACTAGCCAGTCTCAACCAGTTTCTCCTAGCCTTCTGATGCCATGCTGCCTTATCATGTTAAGTATTTGTCCTCTCTTATTTTGTGGCCCCTCTTGGCTTGTTATTTTGCAGTTGATTATTAAAGTTATCGGTCACTACTAAATCATCTCCACTGCCCTGCTTTTCGGTCAAACCTCCTTTATATCTCCTGACAGAATGAATGAACTATTGATTGACCCAGCAGCGTATGCTTGCTTAAAAGAAATTGTCCGTCGACATGAGCATACAATCCAGAAGCAGCAGGAAACCATTGACCATCTGCTCACCACTCTCTTCCAACTCTCTGTCTCAATACAGCATCGCTGTGACAGTCAGTCTTCTTACACTGAGAACTGGATTCTGAAGCCTGAATGCATTGATGGATCCCCAACCCAATGCTGCAACCTCCTGTCCCAATACATCTTACACTTCAAGCTCCAGCTTTCTCTGTACTCTATAGACCAAGCCAAAATTGCTTTCATCATCTCTCTCTTGACTGGGCAAGCCCTGACCTGGGCCACCGTTAAATAGTCAATGAACTACTGTTTGCAATAAATATGAGGAATTCAGCACTGAGATGTGCCAGATTTTCAACCATCAGGAAAGTGGAAGGGGACCAGTGGATCGGATACTTTGCCTGCATCAAGGCTCATGCTCAGTGATGGACTGTATCGGGAAATTCAGGACCCTCACAGCGGAGTGCAGCAGGAATGCAAAAGCATTGCTGGCCCGTTGCCAAAGGTTCATTTTATTATCAAAGTATGCATGCAGAATACAACTCTGAGATCTGTCTTCGCCAGATAGCCATAAAATACAGAAATCCATAGAAGTAGTTGAAAGAAAGACATCAATCACCCGCCACACACAAAAAGAAAAAGAAACAAAAACTCACAAGCCCCAAACCTCCCCACCCCTCCTCACACAAAAGATCACCCGCCACCCATGGTGAAACAACAAGAACAACAAACCCCAAGCACCCAGAATGCCATAGGCAACAAGAAAGAACCGGCGAGAACACAAAAAAAAACATAGAACTGAAAGAGACCAATACGAACTACAGTCCAATCCATAAATCTCAGAATTTCGATTATGTATCAGGACGCAACAACCCCCATCAGGGCAGTGACTTGAACCAGCTGCCCCTCCAAGACCGTCACGGCCACTCAGAGCTCTTGAAAGAGCTGCTTACCCAGGAGATGGCCATTGATCTCGAAAGCCTCATCATTCTGACTCTCCGAATTGACAAGCATCTTATGGAATGACCCTCCAGATCATTAGCTGGAGCCCTAGATTAATTCCAAGAATCATTTCAAGCTGCAGAACTCTCATCATCAATGTCTCCAGAACCCATGAGGTGAGGGAGATCTCCCTTAATCGCTCATCCCCCAAGAACATGAGTATCGGTGGAGAAACAACGATCATGCTTACTGCGGAGTAGCCGATCACCCACACATCAAATGCCCACTGTGTCCAGGTAATGGCACCACCAAGTAGAAAAAAGGCCTTCTATCTGGAAATCTCCTCCCACCTGACCCACTCTCTCTGTCCTCCCACCACATCCCAACAGCTCTACGCTCACAGGAGGCTCTGGTGGATTCCAGCGCAGCAGGCAACTATCTGGGGCAGGCTCTGTGTGTGCAGCTTGAACTCTCTCCCAGGCCTATCTCTCACCCCTTCTCTACCATGGCCATTGGCAGACATCCTTTGGGGTTCGGGATGATCAGCGTGCATATATGGCCTGTGCACATGAACTTCAGAGAGCACCACAAGTCCTTCCAATTCATCCTGATCGACTCATCCAGAACTCCTCTCATCTTGGGTTGCCCCTGGCTCTCCACTCACAACCCTCGCTTTGCCTGGTCGACTGGTCCACTGTGAGTTGGGAACCCACCTGCCTAAAACCTCCGTTGACCTCACCCTATAAATCCGTGGAGCCGGAGGAAACCTTTGACCTCACCAAACTCCCACAGGAATACCACAGCTTCGCCATCACCTTCAGTAAAAGGGAAACCAGTACCCTGCTGCCTCACAGACCACACAACCGCATGATTGACCTCCTCCCAGATACCACCCCTCACCAAAATTGTCTCTTCTCCCTCTCCCCTCCCAAAGCCATGAACAATTACATTGCCAAGGTGCTACACGTGACCGTCCCAGTCCCCAGCCAGTGTTGGATTCTTTTTTGTCCCTGCATTGACTATTGTGGACTCATCAAAATCTCCATTAAGAACTGCTACACTTTCCCCTTCATGAATAGTGCACTCAAAACGGTCCTCAAGGCCCAGCTGTTCATTAAACTGGATCCACAGAGCGCTTACAACCTGATCCGCGTATGCCAGGAGGATGAGTGGAAGTCGGCGTTCATAACACCCACTGGCCACTACGAATACTTGTCGATGTCTTTCAGACTTGCCGACAGCCTAAACATTTTCCAAGTTTTGATTAAAAAATCCTCCAAGACATGCTACACACACAGGTATGTATTTGTCTACCTCAGCGATATCCTTATCTTCTCCAAGGCCCCCCAAGACCATGTCTGTCACAAGCATTCAGTCATTCAGTGGTTCCTCGAAAACCAGCCGCACTGCAAATTAGAAAAATGCACATTCCACACCCCAGTCCATTCTTTCCTGGGTTATGTACTTCCACCCCAAGGCATAAACATAGACGTAGAGAAAGTGCGCATCATCGTTGCAAGCTCCACTCATTCCCTCAAACATCTACAGTGCTTCTTGGGCTTCTCCAATTCTACCACTGGTTCATCAGAAACTCACCAAATCATCACTCCTCTCAACAATCTTGTGCCTTCTTCTCATGTAAATTCAACTTTACACAGCACCATTATGGCTTAGGAGACAGAGATCTACTTGCTCTAAAATGAGCCTTGGAAGAGTGGAGACATTGGCTGATGGGAAATGAGCTCTTCCTGATTTGGACTGACCACCAAAACCACATATCCCACCAGCTGAAACTACGTCAGGCTCACAGGGCCTTCTTCTCTGAGCAGTTCAGCTTCACCGTCTTTTACTGACCTGGTTCCAAAAACACTACAACTCAGCTGAAACGGAGATCAACTCTCAGCCCATCAGTCCATTCTCGCTGATCCTTCCCCCATCATCTAGAGAACCAGATCTGCCAGGCCCTACAACACGAGTCTGCTCTGCCTGAAATACCTGACAATTGCATGTTTGTGCCAGTGGCCAAGTGCTCTGAGGTTCTCCGGTGAGACCATTCTTCACACCTCTCCGGACATTCGGATGCACAATGGACCCTGGATTTTCTGCTACTCTTGTTCTGCTGACCACTACTGCCACTAGGTAACCACGTCAGCACCAGCCAGACTTACTCTGGCCTGGGGACCACCTGAGATCTGCCCTTGCAAACCGACTCCTGCAAGCTTTTTACTTGGTTCATTGGTCCCTTGAAGATTACCCTTTGCGTAAATCCAATCACTTACTGTCTCCAGCTGCCACTGTTCCTCAGGATCACACCTACCTTCCACGTGTCCTGCCTGAAGCCCAGTGTCTATGATCTAGGATGGTGAAAGGTGGTCCAGTGTACATATTCACCAGTTTATGGATGCATGTCATCGTGGACAAGAAGTACAGCCCGGAGGAGAGATCTTGGGTGCCATCCAGTTAAATATTGATCCATTGCTCATTGGGAAGTTCCACCAAAACCATCTGGATCATCCTGGGATGTGGCTGTCTGTAGATGGGGGTGAGGAGAGGAGTGTCCTGTCAAGTCTGCACATGCAGGCTCCTTGTTGTCTCCACCCAGCTAACAGCCAAACAGTATATTGCATCCTAACTGAGTTAACAAACTTAGGAGACTTGCTGGGGAACAAAGTAAACAGGAGCTTCATCAAGGGATATCAGGCCTGCATATTCAACTGAAGCCTGATGAACGCTGGATCATTTGGGAGTCTGCGGGATTGATCAACAGGTGATGCAGGGAGGTAGCTACACTCCAAGTGCAGGACACAGGTAACCGGGTAACTGTCCGGAAAGGGAAACAGGATAGGTAGTTAGAACAGCGTATACCAGTGGCCATTTCCTTCAATAACAGACTTTGGATACTGTTGGGTGGCTGACCTGACAAAGGAAAGCCACAGCGATCAGGTCTCTGGCACTGAGTCTGGTTCTGTGGCTCAGAAGCGAAGGGGAAAGAAGATGTAAGCTTTAGTGGGAGGAGATTCATTAGTTAAGGGAACAGAAAGGAGGTTCTGTGGACACGAACTAGATTCCTGGATGGTATGTTGCCTTGCGGGTGCCAAGGTAAAGGACATTTTAAATTGAGTGGTTAGCATTCTTAAGGGGAAGAGTGAGCAACCGGACATGAACCGCTTTGGGACCAATGACATGAGTAGGAACGATGATGAGATCCTGCAAAGTTTGGTGCTAAGTTAAAGGACAGGATCTTCAGGCTTGTGATCTCAGGATTGCTATCCGTGCCACATGCTCATAAGGCCAGGAGTAGGAATATAATACTGTTTAACATGTGGCTAAGGAGATGGTACTAGAGGGAGGGCTTCAGATTTTTAGATCACTGGGCTCTCTTCTAGGGAAGATGGGACATGTACAGAAGGGACAGTTTGCGAGGTGGGGAGCTAATATCCTTGCTGGAAGATGTGCTGGGGCTGCACAGCTGGGGATGGGCTGTGGTTTGGGTTTTAAACTAGAGCTGCAGAGAGGTGGGAAACAGAGTGCCATAGCAGATAATGGAGCGATAGTTGGGAAAGATACTGTTAAGTCTACATACAAATCAGGAATGAAAAGCTTGAGCTTGGTGGGACTAATATTCTAATTTATGTATATTTCAATGCAAGGAGTATTGTAGGGAAGCTAGATGAGTTTAAGGCATGGGTCAGCACATGGTATAATGACATTGTAGCCATTAGTGAGATGTGGTTGCAGAGAGGCAGGACTGGCAGCTCAATGTTCTGTGGTTCTGTTGTTTTAGACATGGTAGAATGGGAGGTATTCAAAGAGGAGGGTGACATTAATGGTCAGGGTAAATGTCATGGAAATGCTCTGACGGGTCAGATTGGAGAGCTCACCTACTGAGGCCACATGGGTGTATCTGAGGAATAAGAAAGGAATGACCATGTTAATGGGATTATACTATAGGCCACCCAATAATCAGCAGGATTTAGAGGATCAAGTTTGTATAAAGATCACGCACTGCTGCAAGAAACATGAAGTTGTGATAGTAGCTGATGATAACTTTCCACATATTGACTGGGACTTCCATATTGTAAAATGGCTGGATGGGATAGAATTTGTCAAATGTGCTCAGGAAAGTTTTCCTAATCAATACATAGAAGTCCCAACTAGACAGAGCAGATACTAGATCTCCCATTAGGGAAAGAGACAGGGCAGGCGAGAGAAGTTTGTGTAGGGCAACACTTTGTATCTAGTGATCATAATGCCATTTGTTTCAAGATAATTCTGGAGAAGTATAGGTCTGGTCTCCAGGATGAGATTCGAAATTGCAGAATGACCAATTTTGATGCTGAAGGAGAATTCCAAGGGCTTCTACAGATATATTGAGAAAAGGGATAGCAAAGGACATAGAAACATAGAAAATAGGTGCAGGAGTAGGCCATCTTCCCGGCTTATGTCCTTCCTTTCTATTGCGTTAATCTCCTCTTTAACCAGCAACGCCACCCCACCTCCTTTTCTTTCATGTCTATCCCTCCTGAATATTGAATATCCTTGAACGTTGAGCTCCCGTCCTTGGTCACCCTGGAGCCATGTCTCTGTGATCCCAACTATATCATAATCATTAATAACAATCTGCACTTTCAATTCATCCACCTTATTACGAATGCTCCTTGCATTGACACACAAAGCCTTCAGGCGCTCTTTTACAACTCTCTTAGCCCTTATATAATTATGTTGAAAAGTGGTTCTCTTGAAGATCAAAGTGGTCATATGTGCATGGAACCAAAAGAGATGGGGTAGATCTTAAGTGGATTTTCTGTATCTGTCTCTACTTGGGAGATGGACACAAAGTCTACAGAACTGAGCAAAACAGCGGTGAGGTTATTAACCACATACAGATTACAGAGGAGAGGGTGTTAGCTGTCTTAAAGCAAATTAAGGTTGAGAAATCTGTTCCTTTGGACCTTGTGTGAGGCTAGCACAGAAACTGCAGGGGCTCTAGCAGAGATTTTTGAAACATTTGTGACTACAGATGAGATACCAGAGGACTGGAGGATAGCTAATGTTCTTCTGTTCTTTAAGAAGGGCTCTAAGACGAAGCTGGGAAATTACAAATTGGTGAGTCTGACATCAGTAGTGGGTAAGTTATTGGAAAGTATTCAAAGGAACTGGATGTTTAAGTATTTGGATAGACAGGGACTGATTAGGAATAACCAATGTGGTTTTGTACATAGTAGGCCACTAACCAATCAAAAAATTTTTCAAGAAAGGTACAGTATTAGGATAGTTGGTGTTCCCTACATGGACTTTAGCAAGGCCTTTGACATGGGAGGTTGGTTAAGAAGGTTCAGTCTCTTACCATTCACAATTGGCTTTGTGAGAGAAGCTCAGGGAATGATAGTAGATGGTTGCCTCTCTGACTGGAGGCCTGTGACTAATGGAGTGCTGCAAAGATCGGTGCTGGGTCCTTTGTCATTTGTCATCTATATCAATGATCTGGATGATGATGTGGTTAACTGGATCAGCAAATTTGCAGATGACACCAAGACTGGGTGTGTAGTGGCAGCGAAGAAGACTGTCCAAGCTTGCAGCGGGATCTAGGCTAAATGGAATTTAATGCAGAGAAGTGCAAGGTTTTGCACTTTGATAAAAGACCAACCAGGGCAGGACTTACTTAGTGAGTGATAGGGCACTGAGAAGTGTAACTCCCTAGAGCGTAATACAAAATTTTGAGAGGCATAGAGTAAATGCAAGCAGGCTTTTTCCACTACAGTTGGGTGAGTCAAGAATTAGAAGTCATGGGTTCAGGGTGAAAGATGAAATGTTTAAGGGGAACTTCTTCACTCAGAGGGTAATGCAAGTGTGGAATGAGCTGTCAGGTGAAGCACTGGATGCACATTCGATTTCAACATTCAACAGAAATTTGGATCAGTGTATGGATGGGAGTGGTATGGAGGGATGTGGAGTGGAAACACGTTGATAGGACTAGGCAGAGTAAAAATTTTGACACAGACCAGATGGGCTGAAGGGCCTGTTTCTGTGCTGTTGTACTCTGTGACTCTATAGACATCCTCAAGAACGAAAACATTTCACAAAAAGTATAGAAATTCAGCACTTACAGTATGTCTTAGAAAAAGATGATTAAAAGTCTTTATGGTTACCTCTGGAAATTTGAGTTATGTCAACACTGAAGCCAAATTGGAACTCACTCTGCTTGTAATTAATTAAACCTAAATAAGTTTAGTTTCTTCATCTATTCTTGATGTATTTCAGGAATGGATAAGGTGGCATTAATAGGGGAAGTGGTAGATGGTAACATCATGGACTAATCTAAGCAAGGCAGAGTCACTGATTTCTGACACACAATCTGATTTCTAGACACAGGCAGTTAGGAACCAAACAC
This sequence comes from Mobula hypostoma, assembly GCF_963921235.1. Taxonomy (NCBI): domain Eukaryota; kingdom Metazoa; phylum Chordata; class Chondrichthyes; order Myliobatiformes; family Myliobatidae; genus Mobula; species Mobula hypostoma. Next base: position 18,639,370 of record NC_086118.1, on the reverse strand, counting down.
CGAGTAGAAGGACCTGGCCATATCACTTGATTGCTGAATTTCAAATGTTCTTCTTTGAAATCATTCATCAGGCTATAACTTGTGCATTACACTGTTCCTGCCCCTTCTTTCAGAAAGAATCTCTGATTCACCCTTATCAAGTTATGCCACAGTCGAGTTTGTCCATTCACTGTGGTTGATTTTCTCAATTACCCCATCTACTGACATCTTTTCCTTTAGAGTGCTTTCCAACATGTGCCGATATGAAAACAAACATGAGGCAGACAATGACCCAGCTATCATTGTTCAGTCTTTTTAATTATACACAATCTCAACTCTTGCTGCTACTGGACAAACATGGAACTTGATGTGTTAAATCTAATCCCTTCCATTCCCAAACCAACTTAAATGTTTTATTCAGTATATTGAAACAGTACAAGTGAGCTATTAGAGGGCATTTATTCAAACAGACTCATAGATTCATATACTTTTAATGTTTACTGATACGTTTAAATCAAATTTATGATAATATTTCTATTGTGAGGACCTTCTGATAAACAAGTTTCATTCCAGTTAGCTAGTATACAAGTGATTTGAAAGGTGCTGCAAAAATGGGAATGTCATATCAGTTTAATAGAATGTATACTTCAGTGGTTGTTAGACACACTGTTGATACCAAATAATAGGGAGGTCTGCTTAACTTGAGGTTTGTGGTGTTTTTTAATATATGTTTCTCCAAACATTATCATCAAAGTTAGTTACAGCTAGCAATAGGACAAGCTTCAATGGAGGCTGAAGAAATAAGGATGTCTGGTATAAAAAAGAGTTAAGGCTATACCCATGTAGTACACTCAATTCTGAAAGATAACCTAATACTTATGCAGATTATAATATTCACTGGTGGTGCAGGATATGCATGAAATAATAAATTAAGGAACAGAAATGTGGGTAATACTCAATGGGTTAGACAATATTCATGGAAGAAGAAACAAAGTTATAATTTCAGTTCAATTATCTCTCCTTAACATTTTTAAATCAAAGTATGCACACAGTATACAGCCCTGAGATTCATCTTCCCCCACAGACAGCCAAGAAACAAAGAAAAGCATGAAACCCATTCAAAGAAAACCATCAATCCCCCCACACATAAAGTACAAATTGCACACATGGCAACAAAAACATCAACCCCCACCACACAAAACAAAATTGCACAAATGGCAACAAGACAGAATGAGCAAGAATGCAGAATATAAAATACAAAATCGAAAGAGTCAATATTCAGTTCAGTGTTCATTATCTGCAGGCCCGAAACTGAGAAAGCTGAAAATACCCTACATCTCAGGTAGCTCCTGTGGAGAGAGAAATAGAATTAACTTTCTAATGGATAACTGGAAGACCATGGTGCCAGTAAATAATGCTACCAAAGGAAACATTCTCTAAATGGTCCTCAAAACTGTTTCGTTCACTTATTTTACATATTCTTTTGCTTTTAAATGGGGTTCTGCTACTGTTGGAGCCTGTGATCTACAGTCTGATGGTGTGTTTTTGGGCTCATTGAGCCCAGCATCTTGGTGCTTTGCTGCCTCCGAGAAGATTCTTGGAGTCAAGAAGCTTAGAGACAGGGCATGGACCCATGATCAACTCCACTTCTCGCTAATCTCTTTGATTAAAGCATCAAGGAAGATTGAAACTTTGAGGTGAGTGTAAAATGCGAGCAAGTGTGAAAGGTGCGCGAATGTTCAACGCTGTCTACCAGCTTCTTGCTCGCTGCTGCTTTCAAATGGTCTTTCTCTCTCCCTCAGTGTTGTCAAAGGATGGTACCAAAGTTCTGAGTCTGCAGTTTGTGGATTGGACTGTAGTTCCCGGCCAATCCTTTCTTGGTGCTATTTTGCTATTTTGGGAGACTTTGGGAGTGGGACAAACAGCTCCAGGATAGTTTAGGTGGCATCCTTCATGATGTTACCTTTCTTTATACCTGTCCTTGATGGCGGATAGGCTGGTGCCGCTAATGCATTGGGCAGTTTTGATTTCCCATTGTAGAGCCTTCCTTTACACTGCAGTGCAGTTTCCGTATCATGTAGTGATGCAGCTTGTTGGGGTGCTCTCTACTGCGCATCTGTCGAAGGACATAAGTATAGTCTAGTTCTCTTCAGCCTTCTCCAGAAAGTGGAGACATTAGTGAGCTTTCCCTATTGTGTAGAATTTATTCTGGAACGGAGAGAGGTTGAGTGTAATGTGCAGTCCCTGGAGTTTGAAACTGCTTAGAGTTTCCACTGCTGTGTCACCAATGTAAAGAGGGTGTGAGTGGTGTTGAAGTTGATAACAATCTCCTCGGTTTTATTGACATTGAGGAAGAGATTATTGGCCTAGCACCAGGCCTTAAGCTCTTCCACCTCCTCTGCTGGGTAGGCCATCTCATTGCTGTTGGTAACGGAGTCTACCACTGTCATGTTATTGCCAAACTTGACAGTGTAAGTTCTCGGGTGTTTGGCCAGGTAGTCATACGTGAGCAGATAATTGTACAGCAATGGGCTCAGCACACAGGCATGGAGGGAAGCCATGTTGAAAATGATGGGGATGGGGGGAGGTGGAGTGGTCGTGCATCCTGACTATCTGAGGTCTGTTGGTCGGGAAGTCCAACAACTAGTTGCACAGTGGTGTATTTAGAATGAAGAGTTGGGAGTAGGAGTTTGTTCACCAACAACTGTGGAACAATAGTGTTGAATGCTAAACTAAAATCCAGAAACAGCATTTTAGCCTGTGTCCTCGTTTTCTAGGTGTGTCAGGGCCAAGTGCATGACAGATGCCAGATGATATGGCATCTGTTGTAGAGTGGTTCTGTTGATAAGTATATTGCTGACCGTCCAGTATGACAGAAATGGAGTTTTTGATATGTGCCTTTACAAACCATTCAAAGCATGTTTTGAAAGTTAAGAACACATATTCTTAAACTTTAACTGTAGAATTCATTGAGCTAATTCATCTTGGACCTGGTCAACCACCTTGATTTATCACCTGGGATCCTTGCATATCCATACTGACCTTGGCTGGATACAGTGTATATCTTCCTGACCCTCAATGCCCTTGAGTCAAGTCAGGCCTTCAGTGATGTAAAGTTGAATAACTGCCCCAGAATGGTCCTGATATGCACTGACAGGAAGCAACACATCCATAAATCTTTTTCTCCATCCTCCTGATGATTTCGTCCTGAGTAGTGTCTATTCCAAGTGTCTGATGTTGGGTATATGAACAATGTGCACTTCCCAATGTAGCACATTAGATTGTAAGACATGAATTAGGTCATTTGGCCCATTGAGTCTGCTCTGTCATTCAAACATGGCTATTTCTTTTTCAAACTCAGTCTCTCACCTTCTTTCTATTTCCCTTAACTCCCTTAACAATCAAGAACCTATCAATCTCTTCCTTAAATACATCCAGTGATTTAGCCTGCACAATCCCCTGTGCAACAAATTCCATAGATTCACCACCCCTTGGCTGAAGAAAATTCTCCTCATCTCAGTCTTAAAGAGAAGTATATTTATTCTGAGGCTGTGTACTTGAATTCTAGACTTTCATATTTAGGGAATCACCCTCTTCACTTTCACTTTATTCAGGTATTTCAGTAATTAAGAGCAACTTGGGGCTAAGTACGAGGGATATTGGCCATGGAGAGGATGCTGACATTGGTTTGCTTTTCCATCGAGTACATTTAAAGGATTTTGTCGACACAGTATTATGTATTTTTCCAGAGCCTTGGGATATCTCCTGTTGGTAGTCGAGAAGCGTATTAGAGTTCAGGGATCACAGTGCCAGGTCTGAGAACTAGACTTCAAAAAAACCTTTTCTTCACCCAGTGAAAGACTATTTTATCACATTGAAGGCAGTAGTGAACTTCATCGTTAATTACTGAGATGTTTGAAGTGGTCAATGTAATACAGCAGCAGCAGATTGGTAAAAGGCCTGGACTTTGGGATCTTGCACGAGAGGCTCTTCCTTCTGTATGCTTCAATGAAAGTGCTTATGATCCAAGTGGCACTTCCCCATTGCGTTGCCTGGGAATCCCAATAAGGCTGTTTCCCCACTGGACTGTATATAGAGTCAGTCATTAGGTCTTGCACTTTTGTGTTCAATGGCATGTGCAATGTCTGAAATAGTGTACTGGCTACGATATTCAGAACACCACAATATTTTCAACAAGTTTATTCTAGATTGACTTCCATACATTGTTGTTTAGATCATATTGGCATAGATTAATATTTCACAGAAATGGGCCCTTGTCCCACTGGGTCTCTGCTTACATTAAAAATGATGAAACAGAACTGTTGATGACAATATTACTGTTAGCTAAGGTTGGTTTCAATCGGACAATCTCTGGTTCTGGGCCAGCATGCTCCTGCTCCTGCAATAGATGTCATCAAACTTATAGACCTGATTAAAGTTAGGAAAAATAACCATGGTCTTGTAGCTTTTCAAATGGCCTGAACTGAAATTAGCAGGGTTCACAGCTCGCTCCTGAGTCTTATTTTGTAAGAGTGAGTGGTGAAACATCAGGACTGGTAAATAAATTCCACTTTCTCTATGTGATGATCAATTGTTCTGACAACGGTTTCTGACTTGAAACATTAACTCTGATTTTTCTTCTCATAGATACAGTCCAACCTGCTGAGTACTTCCAGCACTTTCTGTTTCATTTATTCTACTGCCATCTAGACAGAAGGTAGAAGTGAAAATCGCAAATGGAAAATGAATACAAATATATGAGAAAACCAAATAACTACCAGTGATAGAAATCCAAAATGAAAACAGAAAATGCTGTAAAAACTCAGGTCAGGCAGCAACTATAAGTCAAGAAACAAAGTTGATGTTTCCAGTTGACCACCCTTTTATAGAATAATGAGTAAATCTGAATCAGCAGAAGTTTCAGGTTTGTGAAATATAGACTACCTGAAGAGCAGTAGACTCTAAGAAATGGTCACGTTAGTTACAGGCTTGTGAAGATTCCATTGCTAATGAAGCCTTGGAAATAATGTTAAATGTTTCTTTTAATAGTAGTAGGTTGGAGGAAATGGACGGAGATACCTTTATCCCAATGATGCACAGCATGAGTTTTAAGAGCGAAACTGAGTGCAAAATGAAGTGCAGCTAGAGGTGGCTATGAACTCTATTTTATTTTGTCATGCAGTGCTCCAATCTGACAAGCAGTCCTTCTGTCAGTAGCACAGAGCAGTTCACAAACGCATCCAACTGTATTCCACAGATTTGCGAGCAAAGGGTTCCTTTCAGCCAACTTTCAATGTTGCTCCTCGCTACTAGTAAATAAAAAGGCACCCAGTAGTTGGCTTTGGAATCACTAACACAGTTGGTTACCAAAATAGTTAAGTTATCTGGCTGGTGGCCAGACTTAACAAATGGAAAATACAAGTGGATGCGCAGGGAGTAAATGATGGGGATTGTGTTGCATTTATTTAATCAAAATGCTTCAACCTACTGCCCAAATCTATCATTTCTCATCTAATATCAAAAATAAGCAGATTTATTTTCTAAAGAAAACTTAGAAAATGTTAAATTATAAAATAAGATCTGACATATGTAGAATGGGAAAATGTGAAATGATCTTTTTGCACAAGGTGGTTTGGAATTCTCCAACACAGAGGTTAGAACTTTGGAAATATTTAAAGAGGAGGACGTAGCCTCAGAATAGAGGCCATCCTTTTAGAACAGAGATGAGGAGGAATTTATTTAGCCAGAGAGCGGTGAATCTGCAGAAGTCATTGCCACAGGTGGCTGTGGAGGACAAGACATTGGGCATATTTAAAGCAGAGTTTGATAGATTCTTGATTAGTCAATGCATGAAAGGATACAGGGAGAAGGCAGGAGATTAGGGCTAAGAGGGAAAATGGATCACCCATGATGTAATGGCAGAGCAGACTTGATGTGCCAAATGGCCTGAGTCTGTTCCTATATCTTATAGTCTTATGGTGATCTTTTGAAAGATTTTATAATTGGGGAATTTGAAAGATTGGGGCTATGGGGATCTGGCATAGAAGTGAACTCAATTCCTGAGGTAAATCAGATATGATCAGGTTGAATGGTGGGTCAGGTGTGAGGGGCTAGATGGTCTATATCCTCTCCTATTTTTGTCTTCTTTTTCTTCTCTTCATGTTATAGGAAAAAATATTAAAATATACATATTATTTAGTTGGTGAAAGATTCCTGAACTCTGAGATGCACAGATATTTAGGTTTTCTAAGGAAGCTGTGGGAAAAAAAACGGTATGCAGATCCCGCAGGTAATTAGGAGAACTAACTGAATTGAAATCTCGAGAATCTTTTCTTTCAGCCTGGTAGATTAAAAGGAATTGCAAAGAATTGAAGAGTTGTAACATTTTCTCCTGTGGATATTGTGCTAGTAGGGAGATCAGACTCCATCAATTAGTGCAGCTACCTTGACTGTGAAACATATGGTCCTTGCTGCTTTAATGACTGGAGAACACTAAGAAAGATTTGTTGGCCCAAAAAGCAAGTAAAGGTTATTTCCAGATTAATTTTCCCTTATTAGTCTGGATTTCTGTGCTGCTTTATTGTTTTTTTTTCCAAGTTCTTAAATGTCTCGTTGATAGATAGGTTGATAATTGGGTAGTTCTGGAGGCACAGTCATTATGATCTTGGGATTGTTGTATGTGTATAATTCAGCACAAGTATGTGTGCAACTTAGGCACACTCTATTATCAAAATCAGGAAATAATTTGTTCCTCCTCTTTCCAAATGTAGTGTCTCTGATGTTGTATTTATTATCAGCAGGAGCATTTTACCAACACAGACCTTGTATTAGACTGTACTGGGTCTGTTGTCAAAATGAACACATCAAGGTTGCAAAAGTCCAAACATGTTTGCAATTAAAAGTAATTATCTCTGTTTTTCTTAATCCAAGTGGATCAAAGATCCCTTAGGTATCCTTAAATGGCTCAATAATTAATCAATTTCTGGATGTCCTAACAGCGACAAAGACATATCTTCACTCTTTTATTTTGTAAGATTTTATTGCAAGAATGGAACCAGTATTAAGCAATTGACAGCAGCAGATGTGGCATGCTTTACAGTGCCATGAATGTAGTGCCTTTGCAATGTGTATGTGCTCATTCAATCTTTCACAAAACTCACACTGAGATCGGGAAAACTGCGCTGCAGATGGAATTAACCTACATTTCTCTCCGCACAGCTAGCTATGATTATTTAGTTTGCACCTGCAGGACACTCTGCGAATGAGATACAAATTAACCAGATGCATCTCAACAGGACTTTGAGTAAAATTATAAAATAATTATCATGCTTGCACAAAAAAAGAAGCAGGGTGATTTAATTAATTCTCCATTTCCCTTTGCCTTCAGAGACATTTCGGCTTGGGAGTGAATATTGCTTAAGTTGCATGTATTTAGTTTGTTGGAGTGGACAGGATCTGAATGTCTGAATCTAATTTGCATCAAAGCTGAATCTGATAAGCCTTGATATCAAAAGTGTACTGTAACTGGCTAACTGTGAGAGGTGACAATGTGCCACATGAAAAGAACTCCCTTGAAGTAAATATTATCAATAGCAAAGCCAGCAATTTGTGTATTTGATGCATGTACTATGTTATGAGGAGTAAACTGTTAACTTTTAGCTGAGTGAGAAATTGCTATATGCCTTCAAAATGTCAAGGGATATTTGCCGCTCCTTTTTTCAGCTAATTCTGGAAAATCAAGTGAATATTGATAATTTTGTTGAAATGTTCAAATTTAAAGCAAAATTAAATGTGCCTGATTATACAATGTCACACCCCAGCAGACTTGTAATACATACTTCTTAATTTGGTTCTTGTAGAAAGAAAAACACATCTTCTTTCATTCTTACTGGAAAATTTAGAGAGCCGATGAGAATAAAATCCACAGTTAACCGGCTGCATGTCATTTTTATGCAAGATGCAGTCATCCATACAGACCCAACAAAAAGTGACTTCATCTAAGATCTCTCATAACTTATACTATTTCAAAGCTCGTTATGTATAACATTAAATTCCATTCCCTATAATTGTAATTACATCTAGATAATATTTTAACTGTGAACTGTTGTGACATACATTCAATCGTAGGAACATTAATTCACAAATTTGCTCATTTTTTCTTCCTAAATCTAATGACAAAAAACTAAATCAGGTTTTCTCTGTAATCGAACTGCATCATTTATTTACTGGTTGTTGGCTTTCTTGTAACTCCTTCATCCCAGTGGATGCCAAAATCTGAATTATATCTATATGAGCAAGATAGCCAAAGTGTACATTTTTTTAAGGATAGCAACCCTATTTTTGTGTCCTCTGTGCATCACCACTAACAATTTAGTGCCCAAATTGCTCTTGCTACCCTTTCTCTTTCAAATGTGCCACCATCTCAGAATCAAAATCAAATTTATTATTACTGACTTAGGTCATGAAATTTGTTGTGTTGCCTCAGCAGTACAGTGCCATACATATACATACAAACTAGCAGAGTTCATAGGTTTATGTACCATTCAGAAATCTGATGGTGGAGGGGAAGAAGCTGTTCCTAAAACATTGAGTACGTGTCTTCAGGCTTTTGCACCTCCTCCATGAAGGTAGTATCTGTACTTCATTTCAAAAGAAGCCTTTCTCAACATTCCTTCCAGCCTATCCTAGTGAATAATTCTTGGAGAGTGGTGAGTTCTATCAATGCGCATTCTCAACTAAACTATATTACCAACACTGATCTGATTGATATTTGTATGATATTGCTGCTTTACTGGATTGCACCAAGCAATTTATTGCATGGGAGACATTAGAGAAAATAGGTCAGATCACATTTTCTTCGCATTATTCCATGCTTTGCTGGCAGAAGTAACTTTCTTGCACTGCTTTATTCTGCATCAATATATTGAGAGATAAATTCTTCCCTACTTAACTAATACCACTGCACCACACCCCACATTTAGAGTGTTGGTGGAAAACAGATCTCCTGTTAGTCTTAATCTGGAGGGAAAGGAACAGTCCATTTCCCTCGATAGATGTTCCTGAGCAGGTGAGTTACTCCAGTGTGTTGTGTGTTACCCCAGATATTAGCATTTGCTGTCTCTTCTGACTCTTTCTTGGTCATCTTCATCCCTGCATCCATGAATTCTGATTTTCATTCTTCAGCCAATTTTCCAGGTACTTTAAATTTTAACTTCAATTGTGTTCCTTTTGCTCTTCAACTAAGTCATCTGGTGATTTCAGTATCCTGGTTTACATTGGAGCCAGTTTGTAATGAACAGAGGGCTATAATTATTTTATTTTCCATTACTGAATTATGTCCCATAAATGTTTGAAGCAAACAATCAAACAATGGTAGAATACAAAATACCACTGAAAATCTTATTTCTACCTTTACAACTGCAAATTCCAAAGCACCATGATGTTTGTTGTATTTTCATTAATAGTTCCATTGATAATGTAGTGTCTTAGGATACAGAATGATACAGAAAATGATTTGGACCTTCAGCCCATTATGTCTGTGTGCATCATGATGCCATATCAAAATAAATCTACCTGTATGTATATGATCAGAAATTTGCCATTCCCTACATGTTAAAATGCCTGTCTAAATTCCTCTTAAATGCCACTATTGTGTATTCTCCCACTACAATCCCCAACAGTCGATTTTGAATCTAATCTGCAATATTACCATTGCTCCTATGCATCTTATTCATCTGGATCAAGTAACCAGGAAGGATTTTGTAAAATGCCTTTCTGAGACCCATAGAGACAACATCCATTGCCCTACCCTCATCAATCATTTTCACCATCTCCTCAAAAAACTCAATTAAGCTTGTGAAACATTACCTGCCCCACACAAACCATGCCCATAATGAATACATTTTTCCAAAAGTAAGAAAATCCTATCCCTAAGCATTTTCTCTCAATAATCTGGGATAGGTCCCATCAAGCCCTGGAGACCTAGTCACTTCCTTTTTGATCTCAGCATGCTCTACATTATTGTCATTCACCACACTGCTCTTACTATACACTATCCCCTTCTCCTTGATGAATACTTATGTATTTAGTAGCTCACCCACATCCTTTGGCTCCATGCATAAATTCCCTCCTTTATCCTTGAGTGATCCTATTCTCTCCCTAACTAACCTCTTGTCTTTAATGTACGTATACAATGCCTTTAGATTTTTTAAAGTCCTATTTATCAGGGACAATTCATTACCTCTTCTTACCCACCTAATTCCCTGCTTGAGCTCTTTCCTGTGCTCTTTATATTCCTACTTTTTCTGAACATTAATTCCTGTGAAACCTTTGCTTTCTTCTGCATATCATCCCCTGGACTGCAGAGGTTTTAATTCATTAAACAAATGATGTTGCACTCTACAAATTCCTATTTCACTTTGTCAAACATCTAAAGGGCTGCCACTATGCAACATGATAATTATACTTACACAGATGAAAGGAAGACAGAAATGAAATGGATTAACCGCATTTGATCAGGTCTCCTGTCAGCATGAACTTTAATCCGGTACTCAATCTGTTCTACTGTCCCTTCCTCTGGTGTCGTTCATTTAATTAAAAACCATTCAGACATCATTAGAAGATTACAAGATTTTACAGTATTGGGTGTGCTTCCCTTTTTGAATTAATTTCACATTATAGATATTCCAAGTACCTGAAGTTGCCAAATGATATCATTCTGATCTAATTTCCTATAATCTACAGAGCCCAGCTAAATTTCCATTTAAAGCAACAAAATGTATTGTTGTCTTCAGCCAAAAAGTTATCAATAAATTACTGCCGGACAAGTGTACCATTAAAATTCAATATGCACTTCACTAAAGTGTTACAATAGTCTGATAAATAGAATTAAGTTTTCTACTAGTTATCTCAATGCATTCAAATAACTTATGATTAATAAATTGTAAATTTGCTTCTATCTTTAAAATGGGAAAATATTTTCCATCAGTTTTCATGCTCAGATGTTGCTCACATTATAATGACTCAAAGTCTCACATTATATAGACTCAAAGTCTCTCCACTTGTTTTACAGTCCATGAAGTAATTTTGAAGTACAGTCACTGTACTTCAAAAGATGGTAAGATGGCAGCACACTAGGATGCAATGGCCACTATGGGTCCTATCAAAGGTGTATTTGTTTGTTTTGTAAGTATTTTTTATGATTGCAAGTTAACAACTGGGTACTAAGAACTTCAAGTATTCTAAGACTATCTCATTAGTAAGTTGCTCGATAGCAATGGAGCTGGTCTTAGTGCATACCATTGTTGTGTTGTCACCTGGCTGGACTTGTGTAGAGCTGATGGTATGCATTTTGAGTGATTGTCTCAGATTTTTTTACTGTGATTACAAGTCCCTATTGGATATCAGTAACGTAGAATTCTGCAAGTCTAGTTTACTGGTTCATTGGGGAAACCTACGTTGGGGGAAGCTGCGTTGCCTTGGTTGTGGCAAAAACTAGGCTGAGGCCATGAGGTTGCCTGTTGCAGCTGACCTGGAGAGGAGACACTGAGGCGGTGTGGGAGAGCCCTTGTGCAGAGCGCTGGAATCTATATTTAGGGTGGGGGCTGACCCCATAATGTTGGTGCTGCTCTCCAGTGTTTACTCAGGGGAATAATAAGCTGGATCAGGAGAACTTACTGTCAAGTTTACAGTCATGGCGCTCAGGAATGAGCTATATTAGTATTTTTTCTTTATGACTATGTTTTTTTCTGAATTCGTAACCATATTTATTATTTGTACAATATGCTGTGTGCAGTGTGCTGTGTGCTGTCGATAATGAGATTTGAACCTTATTGTACTGTAGGAAATAGAATCAGCAGACAAAGCAGTTGCTACATCCAGCAAGCTCTCCAAAAACAGCAATTTGATACTGAGCAGGTAATCAGTTTTAGTGATGTTGCAAGATTCATGGAGGCAAAAGTACAAGTCAGTAGGTCAGGTAGCTTCTGTGGAAGGAGCAATAGTTATTGTTTCAGGTTTGGGGTCCTGCTGAGTCTTTCACCCCGCCCCCCCCATTATTTTCTGTTTCAATTTCAGATTTATACAGCCTGCAGTCCATTGATTTTATACGGGAGAATTTCCTGACTTTTTGCATTTGCAGATTGTTGTCTTTTGCACATAGTTATTTGTCTGTCTTGTGTGCAGCCTTTCATTGATTCTATTGCGTTTCTTTGTATCTACTCTGAATGTCTGCAAGAAAATTAATCTCAGGGTTGTATATGGTAACGTATACAGTATGTACTTTGAGAATGAAATATTTTGAACTTTGAACATCTAGATGATAGTGGCTTAGGATATTTTACAGCCACCTAAGGGTGTAAATAAGCCCTTGATTTTACGCCTTAACCAAAATGCAAAGCAAATCTAATTCAGTCATGCACTGGAAAGACAGGCTTGATTTTTTTTTGTGTTTGAACCTCCGAAGTGCTTGATCTTTCTGTACTACTGATCACTGTAATGTGAGCAAAGTCACTGTGTTATGTGACCCAACACTACATGACATTTTATATGCTAAAGATCAAAGGAAAATTCCATACTTACAATGCTTCCTTTGAACTACACAAAACTGTCACACTTCTCTTGTCGCATCCACACTACAGCCACACCAGTGAATTTAAATTAGTATTGTCTGGTCTTCCAATTAACTGTGGATCACGGCTCTTAGGAACACACTGTTCAGAGCTGCATTTTAAATTTAATCTACAGTCCATATTCAGATCTGAAAATTGATGGTTGAAGTTAGGCATTGAAATTATTTGCTATATGTACTAACCCGCAAAAAGCCCTGAAAAGGTTTTTGGCCCTCCTAGATAAAATTAAATTGTACAAGGATAGGCTAACCTTGAGGACCATCTACTCAAATAGGGCAGCAGAAAGGTCCTGTCTTGGAATTTCTTCCCCCCCCCCAATTACTTTATGTGCATCTACATCTACCCTATCATCCCTAATAGCTACCTACAAGATGCTAAGCAGAGAGATCGTTCCAGGAATTTGAACAACAGACTTTAAAAATGAAGCTTCATCATTCCTCCTTCGTTGTTGGCCGATTGCAGTTTAATCACATTCTATATCTTCACTGTTTCATCTTCTGATAGCTAAAATTTTGTTTCCAGGGGCACCAGCAAGGTAAATGTATCAGGCTCACAGGCCCCCTCGTCGATGTACAGGAAGGGGTTGGGGCAGTCTCTTTTTGAATGACTGCAAGAGCCTCTCCCCAGCGCCACCCCTTTCCAACCGTCCAGTCAATCACTAGCCCAACTGCAAAAAGTGCCCAGTTCATTTATATTCACTCTACATTCAGGTTGGTAGTGACTGCCTTCAGATGCTGTGTGCAATTTTTTCTCTTTCTCAGTCTACCATGCCATTGCAGTTATGGAACCTGATGTCTCTGTTGTAATTTGGATCCCTTCCCATCTATCCTCCCCAATATCTGTTCTATTCCATGCGATTCAACTAATAATCTACCTTCATCAACCAGCCTTTATTACAAAGTATCGTAACCATTACACTTTAAAGTGCTATTCAAGCCTTTCTGTTGCATTCTCTCGGTGTCCTCTGCCTTTGTATTTGCTGTGGGTCTGCTTCCATCATCTGTGGTCTGGTCTAGTGCAGCCAGCTGGTGTTCATCTCTTAGGTTCTCTGAATTACACTGTTACTGGGTGCACTTGATCTCCCACTCTGAATGTGGGGCAACAAGAAAGTAAATCGTATGGTTTAACTTGAGTCCAGTGTTTCCACTCGCTGCCTCACCATGTCTGCACACAGACACAAGTGTCATTATTGAAAGTACCATCTGGGAAAAAACCCTGCCTTTCCAGACAGCAACATCACCAGGATTTGGTCATCTGGGTATGGGAGTACCATCTCCTTTCCCTCCAGCTCTCTCTGATCAGCAATGTGTTGCTGTTGTTTTGCTCGGTGTTTCAACACTTTACCCTGGTTACAGTGGTCCTTCACATCTCCATGTAATTTTGCTGAATTGGTAGTTGTGGTTTCTTCCTGTACACTTGGCATTTTCTCTGCTGCCCTTCTCACGCTGTTATCTGGCCACTCGTTCCCTTTCTGCGTCTTACTATCCCTTTTCTGGTGAGCCTTAACTGCAATCACCTCAGGCAGATGTACTACTTCTAACAGAACCTGACTGTGCTCAGCCCCTCCCCGGGACTTCCTGACATAATTCCCTCCCATCACCCTCTCTCTTCTCCTCGCTTGAGGCTGCTGTCTCTCAGCGGGCCACATTAGCTGTTTCGCAGGTAACACATGTTCACTGTCCCTGTCTTGTTCATGTTATTTCTCCCTTTCCTGAGTCTGTGATCGCACCTGCCTTACTCAGTGTGTCTATCCCCAGGATAGTACCCTCATTGTTTGGGCACACCCAAAAATCTACAGGAAGCCGCACTCCCTTGATCTCAAGTACCTGGGGCTGATTTATCACTGCCCTTTGTCTCAGCACCTGCACTGGTAATGTAAATCGCCTCTCCAGTCATGGGCAAGGGTAGATCAGTTATCGATACTGACGATTTTGCATTGCTGGCCCTCTAATAAAGCTCTTGTGTACATCCATGGATAACCACCACTGGCAACAGAGGCTACCGCCATCCATTTGTCTGACCTTGCCAGCTCTCTAATCTGGTCAGCAGTCAACTTGGAAAGAGGGTGCTGCTGCAGATTCTGCCTGCTTTGCTGAGTGATTTTCATACCCTCCTCGTTCCTCAGATCACTGCCTCCAACCATAGCTTGAGAAGCCACAACTGTAACAAATCTCCTTTAACCTGCCTTCTATTCCAGCAGTTCCTTGCTCCGTGTCCCGGCTGCCGGCATACAAAACAAGTTATCTGTGACGTCACGGCAGCTACATTTGCTACAGCCACTTTACAACTTCTCTTGCCCCTCCTCTGGTCTACCTCACTGGCCCATGATACTATCACGGGTTCAGTTGATCCCACTCCTATCCCCAAATCTAAAGCTTCCTCGTGAGCTGGGCTTGGGCCTTCCTTCAGCATTTTCAGGAAGACTGGGCCATCGCTCCCTGATTATCCATCCCTGAATACTGCTCATGTGCTGGATATTTATGTTCTACATAACCCATGGCTGGTTCTTCAGCTCTCTGAATCACTGACATTATTGTTTCCTAGTTACTCTTACCTCGCCCCAGTCACTACCAACCTTCCCCTTTAAAAAGCGATTTCTCTCTTCATTGTTGGCATTTTCAGTAGTTGCCCATGTACCGTCCTGCACCCATCAGGCCATACTGTCCCACATATCCCTCAGGCACTTCATTTTTATCAATACATGGATTTCTTGAGGGTGCTTCTGGTGAATTTCAACCATTTCCTCCAGCTTGCACCAGAATTCTGAATCTCCACCTGCGACTTCAAGTGAAGGCAACTCTGACAAAATGCTCTGACTCTCCCCAGGGCTGAAGGGCTTATGAATGGTTATATTCAAGATCAAGGAGTGGCTCAGGTCATCAGAACTCTCGCCCAGACGTTGCCTGACTTCAATAGGTGCCATCCCGACAGATATATCTGGGTCAGTCCGCTCCCTGAAATATCTCCACATTAATTCCCACATTATGCAAAACATAAATGATGGTACACACTTAAAACCACAGAGTAGGTACTCTGCAATCTGCCACTTATGTGTGTCTGAACTCACGGATGCCTGCTGTATTCATTTGCATCTAACTGTTACACCAAGGCACACACACTCTCACCAAACACGTACACTAAAATAGAGTTCCTAGAGTGAGAATACACACCCCACTGGCGTCTTGAACTTGCAGTTACCACCCTTCACAACTGGTGGCCCCATCTCACCAAACGAACACACAGTGTTTAGTCCCTTACATAAAATCACATATATACACACACACACACACACACACACACACACACACACCGCACTACTTTTATCTACCAGTTCAGCTCTCCGCTGATTTTGTGATACCTCACGATCCCGGGTAGCTACTGACCCAAATAGGTCCAAGTGCGAGTGTTAACTTTAAAAAGACTCATCCACTTGGACTGCTGAGATTGTTGGCCACACTCTGGGTTGCAAGAAGGTATCCCCGGATGAGACCCCAAATATTGTCACGTGAACAAAGTCTCCAGAGAGACTCACCTGGTAGGTATTAAGTCGTCTCCTTATTCGACAATATGAGACACAGCAGGTATCACCGTGAGACCCTTTTGGAGAAAGAGGCCTGCTTGATCCAACACTGCACAACATTTTAAATGCTAAAGATCTCAGGACAGTCCCAGCTACAATAACTTTGGCTGTCCACAGATATACTTCTGCATTTCTCAATCAGTGATGTGATAGCCCAAACGAGGTCAGAACTTAAATCAATTGCTGAAGGACTCAGTAGACCTTTCACATCAGACAATTCCTCCTCACCCTGCAGAAATAAGAGGCACTTGTCTTTAAAATCTCCGCCCTCAGCTCAACTTCCAATTCGAGCATAGCAGTAAAAATCCTCACTGGAGTGTTACATAAACATATAATATGAGTGGTCTTATTGAAAGAAATGTACATACCCGACTGTGCCAGCCTCCAGGGTTTAGCTGCTCCAATTAGGGAAGACAAGTCTACGTTCGGCTCGGGGAGTGGCGGTTGGTGGCGCTGGCTGTGAATGGTGTCGAGATGTTGGGAAACAGTGTAGATTTAGGTAGGGGGCCGAATCTGGAAAAGGAACCACAAATGGAGGGTTGGGGTGAGGGCAGGTTTGGCAGGAGCAGGTTGGAGTGAAATTGACTCTGAATCTGGAAAATGGAAAATCAGAAATAAGGTTGGAATGATTTCAAGTGATGGCAAGGCAGGGCAGAATATTTTGGGGAAGAAAAAGTGAAAGAAGACTTTAAGGTATTGTTTAAATTTGACCTGGAATAGCCACCCTCTATCAAGCCCATTATACGAACATTTGTATTTACTACAGAGTAATTAGGGAATATAGATGTGCTCGTACTTTAAGGGGAGGGAAGGTGTTAGTCATTTGTAAGGATAAAAAGCAGTGTGAGGAGGCATTATGATTGAAGACTTTATTTGGCAAAAAGATAGTATCTATGTTGCCTAATGAAAATAGAGGTGTTAAGGGTGTTATAACGGGTGTTCTGGTGGAGATTTCCATAGAGGAGGTTAAATCTTATTTGGAGACTAGGTTAAGGAGGTAAAGAAATTGCAAGTAGTCAGAAAAGGGGAAAGGATGAATAGTTTATCTATATTGATATGTTTTGATGAAGTGAAGCTCCCTGATAAAGTTAGTTTGGGGTATGTCAGTTACAATGTACCAACTTGTATTCCATCCCCTGCTTAGATGTTACAAATGTGAAAGTGTAAAGTTTAATTGTTCTAATTGCAGAGGAGAACATAGGACAGCTTCTAGAGGATGTGAAGTGCTTAAGAAGGCAGCGGAAGTTCAACAGGCTAAAGTACAGTTAGGTGTGTCTTATGCAGAGGCTGTGCAAAAGGTTAAACCAAATGTTGGTAAAGTATTACCAGTCAGAACAGAGTGTGAAGTCAGAGGCTATATGTTGGCATCATACTTCACTTATTAAAGATCATTTACTAGTTGATAAAATGAAGTTTGTGATGTGCATAACAGATGTATTGAATTGTACTGCTCAAACATCTAGTTGTACTGAGAAAATTAAAATTATTGTGAAAGCTGTTGAAAGGCTTCTGGGTATAGCAGATGTTATGTGGGAAGTTGTAAATGAAGCTTTAATGGGTGGGTTATCTGTATTTCAGTCTCCTTGTGAAGGTACATAATGGGCATAAGAACAGTGCAGTGGAATGTGAGAAGCCTGATTTCTAATGGTCAAGAGTTTAATCAATTTATTTCTGATTTAGCAAATGATATTATATGTATTCAGAAAACCTGGTTGTTACCACATTTAAGTTTATCCTTGCAGGGTTATATTGTAATTAGGTGTGATAGGTTAGTTGGTAGAGGGGGTGGCGTTGCAAGTTTTATAAGGAAAGGGTTAGGACATACAGTCGTGGATGTAAATGAAGTACAAAGCATATGAGGCACTTGTAGTAGAAGTATTTGATTCAACAGGAAGGAGCATTAAAGTGGTAAATTTTTATAACCCTTCTGGAAAGCTCTCAACTGATTTGTTGGAAAGCGTATGTAGCTCTAGCTCACTAAGGGTCGTATGGTGTGCAGATTTTAACTCACATAGTTTACTGGAGTTATTTGAAGAATGATGGTAATGGTTTGATTGTAGAAGAATTTCTTGATATTTCACATGTTGCGTGTCTTAATAATGGGACGGGCATGAGGTTTAATGTTCATAATAGTTCTGAAACTGCTATAGATTTAACTTCAGTTTCGAATGTTCTGGCTGGAGTGAGTGGGATGTCATGGGAGATGAAACATTGGGAAGAGATCATTTTCCTGTATTTATAAACTTGGGTGTGGATTTGTATAGGGGACAGAAGGCCAGTTTTAGGAGGTGGAATTTGGTAGAACAAATTGGGAGAGGTTTAAGGTTTTGTGTGATGAACGTCAGTCAGGGCTGAATGTTAAGGATAATGTGGATTTCTGCAATGAAAGGTTATGTCACATTGTTCATCAAACTCCTGGAAGTGATTCCTATTAAAAAGTGTATTAATAGGAGAAAGGCTGTAACATGACGGACTGAGGAATGTGTAGAGGCAATTAGGGAGAGAAATAAGGCATTTAGGAAAGTTAAGAAGTATTACCCTCTAAGTGACCTTATTAAGTATAAAAGGGCACAGGCTGGGATGAGGAAATTAAAGATTGTGAAAAGGGTTTACTGGAGGTCATATTGTGATAGGCGTATTAAACTTGGAGATGTTTGGGGAATAATTAAAGAAAAAGGGTGGGGGAAAATCATAGGGCTAAAACATTCCAGTATTGATTAAAGAAGATAATTTGATTGTTACTGAAATGTAGAAGGTTGAGTTACTGGCTTGGTCATTTGCTGTAATTCATAATCAAGATAATTTAAGTGAAGAGGGATAAGGAATAAGGTTCTAACTGAAGACCCCGATGTGTTGGGAGCTAGCTATAGCAATGATAGTATTAGTGATGTAGAGTTTTCTTTGTGTGAATTTAAGGAAGCTATTACTAGTACAGGTCAAACCGCTCCAGGAAAGAATGATATATATTGTTGCAAACAACTGGAATTCTGCAGATGCTGGAAGTTCAAGCAACACACATCAAAGTTGCTGGTGAATGCAGCAGGCCAGGCAGCATCTCTAGGAAGAGGTACAGTCAACGTTTCAGGCCGAGACCCTTCGTCAGGACAGAAGGGTCTTCGTCCTGAGGAAGGGTTTCAGCCTGAAACGCTGACTGTACCCCTTCCTAGAGATGCTGCCTGGCCTGCTGCGTTCACCAGCAACTTTGATATATGTTGTTGTATGTTTAAACATATGGCTGACAACTCTTAAGATAATATTAAAATTTTTGAATCGTGTTTGGAATTTAAGCCATCTTCTCCCATTCTCATGGAAAATGGCAGTAGTAGTGCCTGTTTTAAAACCTGGAAAACTCCTGTCGAATCCTCCTAGTTGTAAACCAATATCATTAATGTCCCATCTATGCAAACCTGTGGAGTGTATGGTAATAGAACAGTTGAATTGTATTTTGGAAAATAAATAGGTGATGTAGCATCTTATCAGAGAAGATTTCAAAAGCGTAGAATGACATTGGATTCAGTTTTATGTTTGGAAGATGATATTACGAAAGCACAGGTAAATAAAGTAGTTGTAATAGCAGTGTTCTTTAATATAGAAAAAGCATATGATACGCTATGGAGGGACAGTCTTTTGATTAAATTATGGAAATTGGGAGTGAGAGGAAGGCTATATAATTTTTTTTTTAGTTTTTCGGGCTTCCATGTGATAGAGGATGGGACTCCACAAGGCAGTATTTGTAGCCCTTTGTTGTTTAATGATTTTATGATTAATGATACTTTCTCTGAGATAAGTACTGGGGTGGAAATCACTTTTGCAGATGATGGAGCTTTATGGATCAGAGGAAAAGGATTCAATTTAACTGTATCTAGGATGGAATTAGCAATTAATAAGGTTAAACAATGGGCAAATAGATGGGGTTTTAAACTCTCAGTAGCTAAAACACAAGTAGGCATGCGCAGTTAGTCCTGACGAAGGGTCTCGGCCTGAAACGTCGACTGCGCCTCTTCCTATAGATGCTGCCTGGCCTGCTGCGTTCACCAGCAACTTTGATGTGTGTTGCTAGACATGCACGTAATTTGAAATTATATAATCAAACTCGAAATGTTTGGTCTTGGCATATGGTTGGATAATAAGCTGCCATGGAAGCACCACATCAGTAACATAACTGACAAATGTAAAGGGACGTTAAATATCCTTGGGTGTCTATGTGGGTATTCTTGGGTGCAATATGAAAATATGACCATATATATTTGTTTAATTAGAATGGTCCTTGATTTTTGGCTGTGTGGCTTATGGATCAGCGTTACCTTCAAATTTAAGATGTTTCGATATGATTGATCCAAGCACAGGCTTTGAGACTGTTGTTGTCCAGTAAGGTCGTTTCCTGTTTCAGCTGTACTGGTTGAAATGGGGCAATTACCCTTACAGCTTTGGAGGGTGAAGTTGTTGTTACATACTGGGTTAACTTGAGGGGGCAGAGGAATGATCACCCTGTTAAGTGTGTTGGAAGACTGTTGGGAATATCACAAGAAGAGTGTTTTTAATTTTGGGAATGCTAGGAATATGTGTTTGTTGGATTATGCAATTTGTCCCACTGTAGCTTTATCAATAACCCCACCATGGTCTTTTCCAATGACCTTAGTTGATTTTAGATTGCATGATTTTATGAAATCCAAGGATCCTGATATGCCTGAGAGTCTGTTGGTTCATCAGTATGTTAAGGAGAATTATTGTGATATGTTAACCATTTTACTGATGAATCAAAAGATAATTTAACAGGGAATGTCAGTGTGGCTGTTCTTTTTGTGCCAGAATTACAGGTAACAGTAAAGAGATGTCTTACTAACTATTTATTAGTGTATCCTGCAGAACTGGTTGCAATCATTTTGGGCTTACAGTGGGCGGAGGAAATCTGTCCTTGCAAACTTATAATTTGTTCAGATTCTTTTTCGGTTGTGACTAGTGTTAAAACAGATCATTCTAGCAGTAGGTCAGATCTACTGCTGGAGGCTCTTCAAACTTTATTTCCCATTCAAAATATTCGTCTACATGTCATCTTATTGATCCTTTCTTTCTTTTTAAATCTTTTTATTGAATTAGTACACAAAAGGTAAACCATGTAGAAACTAATACACTGTTGCAATATAAATTTACAAGAGATATTAATACCCAAAAAAATTAGTACAAACAGTGCAATTTAGATATAAAATAACAAGGTAATATAAAATTATACTAATTTTCCATACGTATCAATAAAGAGAAGAAAAAAAACCCAAAAAAATCCAAAAAAACCCCACCATGCAACTAATCTAAAAAGCAAAGCAAAGCAATGGGTTAACTAGGTATCAAGTAGACTTAAACAACTTAAAACAATCACATCCTCAAACCCGACCTCCATTAAAAACAGTTAAAAAAAAGCAAGAAGGGAATGTAAATATGGGCAAAGAGAGAAAAAAAATTACATTAAATGAAAATGTTGAATAAAAGATCTCCAGGTCTGTTCAAATTTAACTGAAGTATCATAAAGATTACCTCTGATTTTCTCCAAATTTAAACATAGTATCGTCTGAGAAAACCAAAAGAACGTAGTTGGGGCATTAATCTCCTTCCAATGTTGTAGAATACATCTTTTCGCCATTAAAGTAAGAAATGCAATCATTCTACGGGCTGAAGGGGAAAGATTACTGGAAATTTTAGGTAATCCAAAGATAGCAGTAATAGGATGGGGAGAAATATCTGTATTCAATACCTTTGAGATAATATTAAAAATGTCTTTCCAAAAAGTTTCCAAAGTAGGACAGGACCAAAACATATGAGTTAAGGAAGCTATCTCCCCCATCATATTGATCCCTGCACATAGAGGTGTTGAGGGGAATGAGCGGGTTGATTGTTTGTCCAAAGAAGCTGTAAAAAGTTAATCTGTGGATATAGACCTTTCATTTTAGCAAATCGGAAGGTAAGGGGTTAGTGGGGGCTAAGAAATAGGGGATTATGGGAAGACCAGTGGGATAATGTTCTTAAGGGGAGACATCTTTACAAAATACACAAAACTGCTGGATTTATGGGAGAAGGAGGTAAGACAAGAAGGGAAGAACTTACATTAACTTGACTTAGAATTGGGCCCATTATGCTTAATCATTCTTTGTATCTTGTTGGAAAACATTACTGTGGGGTGTGTAGGATTTGTCATCATTATTAAACAGCTGAACATTATCTTTTACAATGTGAAGCATATAAGGTTGAAAGAAAGCAAATGCAGGCTGCGCTACTAGCTTTGGGGGTTTAACAATTTTCATGGTAAGAACTTTGTTATGAAACTGACTTTAATTCAATACAAGATCATAAGACCATAAGTTATAGGAGCAGAAGTAGGCCATTCAGCCCATTGAGTTTGCTCCGCTATTCAGTCATGGGCTGATCCAATTCTTCCAGTCATCCCCATTCCCTTACTTTCACCCCATACCCTTTGATGCCCTGGCTAATCAAGAACCTATCTATTTTTCCCTTAAATACACCCAATGACTTTGCCTCCACAGCCGCTCGTAGCAACAAATTCCATAAATTTACCACCCTCTGACTAAAGTAATTTATCCGCATCTCTGTTCTAAATAGACGTCCTTCAATCCTGAAGTCATGCCTTCTTGTCCTAGACTCCCCTACCATGGGAAATAACTTTGCCATATCTTATCTGTTCATGACTTTTAACATGCGGAATGTTTCAGTGAGCTACCACTTCATTCTCCTGAACTCCAGGGAATACAGCCAAATGTTCCTCATACGGTAACTCTCTCATTCCTCGAATCATTTTCGTGAATCTTCTCTGAACCCTCTCCAATGTCAGAATATTCTTTCTAAAATAAGGAGCCCAAAACTGCACACAATACTCCAAGTGTGATCTCACGAGTGTCTTATAGAGCCTCAACATCACATCACTGCTCTTATATTCTATACCTCTAGAAATATATGCCAACATTGCATTCGCCCTCTGCATCACCGACTCAGCCTGGAGGTTAACCTTTAAGGTATCCTGCACTCCCAAGTCCCTTTGCATCTCTGCATTTTGAATTCTATCCCCATCTAAATAATAGTCTGCCCGATTATTTCTTCCACCAAAGTGCATGACCATACACTTTCCAACATTGTATTTCATTTGCCACTTCTTTGCCCATTCTCCTAAACTATCGAAGTCTCTCTGCAGACTCTCTGTTTCCTCAACACTATCCGCTCCTCCACCTATCTTTGTATCATTGGCAAATTTAACCACAAATCCATTAATCCCATAGTCCACATCATTGACATACATCATAAAAAGCAGCGGTCCTAACACTGACCCCTGTGGAACTCCACTGGTAACCGGCAGCCTGTCAGAATAGGATCCCTTTATTCCCACTCTCTGTCTTCTGCTGATCAGCCAATGCTCCAGCCATGCTAGTAACTTCCTTGTAATTCCATGGGCTCTTATCTTGCTAAGCAGCCTCATGTGTGGCACCTTTACAAAGGCCTTCTGAAAATCCAAGTACACCACATCTACTGCATCTCCTTTGTCTACCCTGCTTGTAATTTCCTCAAAAAATGCTGTAGGTTAGTCAGGCAGGATTTTCCCTTCAGGAAACCATGCTGGCTTTGGCCTATCTTGTCATGTGCCTCCAGGTACTCCATAATCTCATCCCTAACAATCGATTCCAACTACTGATGTCAGGCTAACAGGTCTACAGTTTCCTTTCTGCTGCCTCCCACCCTTCTTAAAGAGTGGAGTAACATTTGTAATTTTCCAGTCATCCGGTACAATGCTAGAATCTATCGATTCTTGAAAGATCATTGTTAATGCCCCCACAATCTCTCCAGCTACCTCCTTCAGAACCCAAGGGTGCATTCCATCAGGTCCAAGGGATTTATCCATCCTCAGACCATTCAGCTTCCTGAGCACCTTCTCATTTGTAATTTTCACTGCACATACTTCACTTCCTTGACACTTTTAAATGTCCGGTATACTGCAGATGTCTTCCGCTGTGAAGACTGATGCAAAATATGCATTCAGTTCCTCTGCCATCTCTGCGTCTCTCATTATAATATCTTCAGCATTATTTTCTATTGATCCTATATCTACCCTCAACTCTCTTTTACCCTTTATATACTTAAGCAAGCTTTTAGTATCTTCTTTGATATTAGTCGCCAGCTTCCTTTCATAATTCATCTTGTCCTTCCTAATGACCTTCTTAGTTTCCTTCTGCAAGTTTTTAAAAGCTTCCCAATCCTCTATCTTCCCACTAGCTTTGGCTTCCCTGTATGCCCTCTCTTTTGCTTTTACTTTGGCTCTGACTTTACTTGTCAGCCACGGTAGTGTCCTTCTTTCATTCGAAAATTTCTTCTTATTTGGAATATATCTGTCTTGCACTTCCCTCATTTTTCAGAGAAACTCCAGCCATTGCTGCTCTGCTGCCCATCCTACTAGTGTCTCTTTCCAGTCAACTTTGACCAGTTCCCCTCTCATGCCATTGTAATTTCCTTTATTCCACTGAAATACCGACACATTGGAATTTAGTTTCTCCTTCTCAGATTTCAAAGTGAACTTGATCATATTGTGAGCGCTGTTCCCTAAGGGTTCCTTAACCTTAAGCTCTCTTATCACCTCCGAATTATTGCACAACACCCAAGCAACAAGCTGTTCTAAAAAGCCATTTCTTAGACTTTCTACAAATTCTTTCTCTTGAGGTCCAGTACTGGCCTAGTTTTCCCAATCCACTTTCATGTTAAAATCCCCAACGATTATCATGTCATTGCCCTTCTGACACACTTTTTTATCTCCCGCTGTAATTTGTAATCAACATCCCAGCTGCTGTTTGGAGGCCTGTATGCAACTGCCATTAGGGTCGTTTTACCTTTGCCATTTCTTAACTTAACCCATAGAGACTCCACACCTTCTGATCCTATGTCATCCCGTTCTAATGATTTAATATTATTTCTTACACACAGGGCCACACCACCCTCTCTGCCTACTAACCTATCTTTCCGATACACCGTAAACCCTTGGATGTTCATCTCCCAATGGCAGCCATCCTTGAGCCAAGTTTCAGAGATGGCCGCAATGTCATACTTGCCAATCTGTAGCTGAATTTTGAGATTGTCCATTTCATTTCTTAGGCTGTGTGCATTTAAATATAACATTTTCAGTCCAGTATTTGTTTCTTTCTGTTTTAACTGCACCATGCCTCTATCATCCCACTGGCTGTGATTATGCCTTATCTCCTGCCTGTCCTTCCTATCATCTCTGTTGCGCGTTATCTTTGATTTATTTCTGTTTCCCCCTTCCTGAGACCTATCTCTGTGGTTCCCATTCCCCTGCCAAATTAGTTTAAACCCTCCCTAGTAGCTCTATTAAACCTACCTGCTGGGATATTGGAGACCCCTGTGGGTTCAGGTGTAACCCGTCCTTTTTGTACAGGCTGTACCTCTCCCAGAAGAGGCCCCAGTGATCCAGGAACCCGAAGCCCTCCCCCTGCACCAGTCTCTCAGCCACATATTAATACGCCTGATCATGCTATTTTTGCACTTATTAGCATGTGGCACAGGCAGCAATCCTGAGATTACCACCCTGGAGGTCCCGCTTTTCAGCTTCCTACCCAACTCCCTGAACTCCTCTTCAGGATCTCCTCCCTTTTTCTACCTATGTCATCGGTACCAACGTGTACCAAGATTTCTGGCTGTTCACCTTTGGAATACCCTGCACCCGATCTGAGACATCCCGTACCCTGGCACCTGGGAGGCAACACACCATGCGGGAATCTCTATCTGGGAACCTCCTGTCTGTTCCCCTCACTATGGAATCCCCTACAACTCCCACATTCCGCATCTTCTTCTCTCCCTTCTGCACCATGGAGCCAGGCTCCATGCCAGAGACCCAATTGCTGTGGTCATCCTCTGTTAGGTCAGCCCCCTCAACAGCATCCAAAACAAGATAACAATTACTGAGAGGGATGGCCACAGGGGTGCTCCCTACTATCTGAGCTCTTCACCCCCTTCCCTGACAGTCACCTACTTACCTAACTCCTGCAGCCTCGGGGTGACTACCTCCCTGTAGCTCCTATCTATCCCCTGCTCACTTTCCCTAATAAACTGTAGGTCATCAAGCCACAGATCCAGATCCCTAACGCAGTCTGTCAGGAGCTGCATCTCGGTGTACCTGTTGCAGATGTGGCCATCTGGGAGACTGGAAGATTCCCAGGATTCCCATATCTGACACCCAGAGCAAAACACTAACCCGACAGGCATGCTCTCTATCCCTTAAAAAATGCAAGGAAAAGAAGAAGTCCACTTACCTCGCTGAAGCCCGAAAGAGCCAAAGCCTCTGACTCTGACTCAGACCACTCCATCGATGACTGCTCCTTTGATGGCAGTGTCTTCCTTTTATACTTGAACCTTTCCTGTTCTCCAATACACAATTGGTGCGCCGGTTGCAGCCGACTTCCCGTGAAGCTTTCCCCTTCTAAACTTCACTCCGGGACCTGTGTGCCGCCTCATTTCTTGTAGCTCTCCAACTCACAATTGGTGTGCCGGTTATGCAATATTGTCTTTCATTATTTAAAATCTTTAGGGCTTTTTTGGGGTAACTTAGTTTTCATTTGATAAAGAACTAGTAGGGTTTTTTTTCCCCACTCTCTACACCATACTGCAGTCCAGTTGGTGGTGGTAATGCACCTTTAAGTTGAACTGCGAACCACCATTAAAAGTCAGAAGAAGGAGGTTTGGTGCTTGATCATCAGCTCAACTTTGGTTCAATCTACGATTGTGCTTAGGATTTCTGTTTTGTTTTGATTCTCATCTAGCATCAAGGTCATGAACCTTGCTCTCCTCTCAGTCTCGAAATCATGTCTCGATTCTAGTCCCAGATACTCCAGAACATGAGTCTTTGCCATCCTTGCCTAGGCCTCACGTCACAGGAATAGGCACAACTCTAAATGAAAGTCAACAAAACTGCATAATTCAGAGGAGAGAAGACGTAAAGTGCTTTCAGCACATATACTTCCCTCTGTGTCAGTGTTCCTCCATCAACTTAGTAAGTGAATTTTCAGCTTCAACCAGAATGTGTTCCTAGTCTGAGAAACAGAATAGACAATGGTGGCCAGTGAGGATATTTATTCTGAGATTGTAGTTTAGTCATGTTGTTATACTGAGTTCTTCCAACTTGCTTTTGTAATAGTTTCCAACATTTATAAAACTCTTGTATCTCTTCTGTTGATTGCTTCATGTTATATATTCTATTGCCTGTACTTAAGCCATGCCTATTCACAATAGAAAATTATGGAACGGCTATTAGTAGGTTGGTAACCTCACTTAATAAACATATGGAATAGTACTCCAAGAAGTAAAGTCGAAAAGTGATTATAAACGTCAAAACAATTCAAAATAGATTGAATAGACTGCCCTTGATTTCCTTCAAGGGATGTTCCCAAAAATGTGATCTGTGGAATTTGTAATATTTGCCAGGCCAGGGAGCAAGATCTGTAGTTGCTCCCTACTAGTTGTGATGGAAATCTATGTGACAGCTTGATAACTGGTTGCTTGAAATTAAAGTATGTCCTTTTCAGCAAAGATGTATCGTATCAAGTGACCTCAAGCTGTCATCTTGCATAGTAAAGGTATTTTCAACATTTTGTTGGGGGAAAACAAAGCAATTTCATGGAAATACTCTTTACAGTCAAAATTTGCCATTTCAAAGATTAGATTTAAGTATCTAAACAAGAGAAACTGATGTATGTTCGTAACATAGTATCTGCAATTATCATGTAATATTGGAATATTTTTTGCCGCAGTTATTTGTCATTTGTGCACTGTGACTCTGCTAGGGATTACTTCAGATTTATCATATCACTTGAATCTCAATCACTTTCACATATAATTAAAAAGCAGAAAATGTTGGAAACACTTAGCAGATCAGGCACCACCTCTGGAGAGAGGAATAGTTATTATTTCAGATCCAGATCACATGGATGGTACAACAAATATTTTGCGGTTTTGCCTTCAGGTACATATCTAGGGCTTCTCCAACCAAAATTTTAATAGCACGATATCAATTCAGAATTATTCATTGCCACTGAGTCCAAATCATGGAGCATCCTGCCCATCAGAATTGTGTGAGTACCTTCACCAGAAACAGTTCAAGAACTAGCCTCATCACCACTTTCTTAAGGCCTTTAGAAATACATAAATGCTTCCAGATTTCAGTAAGATGACGGCGTGCTCTGGGTCCAAACAAAAGTGAAATTGTTCATCCTTTGTTTTTTTACAATTGCATGACACTTCTGGATATTAAGAACATCACATATGGCAGATCTACCTCACTAGCGAGTTGCTAGATAGCAATGGAGTTGGACTTGTTGCACACAGAGTTGTAGCCTACTTCAGTGAGGAACTGTGTACAATCCAACAGACAGTATGGGTGATTGTCTTGGACATTTTTCTTGTGATCACAAGATTCTGTTGGACATTAGTAATGTAGAATGCTGCAAGTTCCCCAATTCACCGGCTCAGTTGTTGTGTGGACAAGGCCCTCATGCCTTGGAGTTGCCTGTTGCAGTCCCCAGTGAAGGAGACACCAGAGCTGGTTGTGGGCCACTGGATTCTGTACTGGGTTGGGGAATGGCCCCTTCTGTTACTGCTGCCCTTCGTGTTTGCTCTTGGGAAGACAATCTTACTGTGTTCATCTGTGGCTCCACTTGCATGAAATAAGGAATTGCTGCAGGCTTGTTCTTGCAGGAACATGGCTCCAGGACAACATCATTGCACCATTATTCTACAGGCCATGTCACTCAGGGACTCTGCTGTATTATCATTATTTTGTTAATTATTTGGTAACTTTTTTCTGCTTTCATAATTATGTTCTGTGTAATTGTTGGTCCTGTATATTGTATCTTACCCCAGAGGAACGCTGTTTCATTTGGCTGTATTCCTACATATAGTTAAATGACAATTAAACTTGAACCGATGAAAGGTCGTGACATGAAATATGATTTCTTTCCACTGCTATCTGACCCACAGAGTATTTATTTTTTTGTCTCCTGATTGCAGCATCTGTAGTCTCTTGTGTCTGCAATAAAAGCTTACCAGCAATATCCTCACCCATAAATAAATTAGAAGCTCTATTTCTAATGCTCAAGCTCTTGGTTTTATAACCACCAGTAGTCAAGGGAAGGCTGTACTGTGTCTGATTCTGTACAACATATAAAGAGTGTTCCTGCATTTAGTTTCCTAGTGTAATGGCTGAGCTAGATGTATGAGCAGGCAGTCCGACACTAATATAAAACTATAACAAATTTTATTAACAAACAAAAGTTTTTTAAAAAAATGTTGCGCTTAGAAAGGCACGTCAGTTTTCAAATAAAATGCAGCTCCTGAGTTACCATCAGATTGAATAAAGTGCAAGAATAGCATCTATGTGCCATATGCTAAAGATTGTAATGCCTCAAAACTGTCCATCACAGTGTAAAATAAAATGCATCAATGCAATAAACTGTTTAAATAAAGTTGCTACATCAGTAAAGTGTGTCAGTGCCTCAGGTTCACATGGAAATTTGAGGCTACCCAGGTACCACAGGTTCAAGCTAAACAAAAGGCTAACACAATGTTTCTCACAAAGTCTTCTACTATAAACTATACCCTGGCCTAAGCACATGTGAACAGCAAGCTTCTTCAAGGTGACCTGCCCTAGCCAACCCCGTACCATACTACCCCCATCTATGAATTTGGATGGCAATTAAAGCGTTCAAAATGCACACCTTTGAGAGCCCAGCTACCTAGCTTCTTGTCTCAGAGGAAATCAAAAAATAATGTTCCTTTATGCCAGGCACAGAATAAACTTTGGGGAGGAAAGTGCGCCACTATTTTCCTTCCACCAGAAAACAACAGGCACAATTCCCAGTTCCACCTGGCTACACCAGTTACACCTTGTTATTTCCACTCTAAAGTTCAAAGTTCAATTATTATCAAAGTATGTGTACATTATAAAACAGAGACACAACAATGGTCATTGAAGGTGAAACAAAGCTAAAAAATCTCAGCCCGGTGTACAGTTTAAGTTTTAACACAGGAAATCAAATAATCCATTCAGCCAAATCTACCAACGCATTAATACTGAAACACTCATAAATTAATAAAGTGTCCATTATAGCCAATCGATTGCTTTGTACACAAGTGGGCAGAATCGCATCCTACTTAAGAAAAATGAAAATAGGTTACCTGGAATTTGTAAGTTCAATGTACAAAACTGATAATTCTTTATATGTAGATGGCAGACAAAATTTTTATTTGGTGGGTTTGGTGAGGGATATTGTATCCCTTGGTTTCAAATTATCCCGTAATTATTGTTGTCTTTTTACTTGAAGCCAGTAATTGCTTTTACCTTACTGTCTTCCACAAGTGCATGATCTGGAGCCTTAAAGTAAGTTGTATAATTATTACTTATTCAGGAATTTGACATTATGAAGGTATTGTAATATTTTAAAAATGTCCAATGTGTCATATTCCCTTTTCTGGTGCATGAACTGAGTTTGCCTTGTGATATAGACACCCTGGAATGTGCATGAAAAGTCAGTTCCCTCTCAAACTGTTTAACAAGTACTGTCCAATATGATGGATGACATGTAACTGCACAAGCTTGTGGTCTGTATGGAGAAAGGGAACAAAACAAATTTAGAGAAATACTATAGTTTTCACCCAGAAGCATTCCAGGCCATCATTTAAGATTTTTTCCCGAGCAATTTAAATGGTAGTTATTTTGATCTGTAGCAAGGAACAGATGATATTGCCATATGCTATCGATCTTAAATTTGCTATGTTGTAGAGCTGGGTTAGAGATCTGTGTGCCATCTTCTATGGCAATTTCTACACAGCATCGGTCTGCTGCCTGACTCAACAGAGAGGTGGGGCTAGATTCAATTACTTTACACTGGCGTTAACAGATTGCAGTATTTAAAATAATGTTCTTTGCAAACACTTTGTTTTTACAGCATATGTAGCCAGTCAGTTTTCTGTGTATCAGGGCACATGTTGGATATTTCAGTTAACGTGGCTGTTTAAAAGGTGTGACTTTAAGTGGTCTTTAGGAAAGGAGGAGAGCCAAGGAAAAGGGAAGAGAGTAAGGAATTGTGTAAAGTTGTCTCTCTGGGGACATCTTTGTTTCAATAGCTAATTGTTCATCCAGTCAAACATTTCAGTTTCCAAGTGTTTCTGAAGCAATATATCAAGGCAGGGTTGGAGCTTTGGCATTCTACTCAGAGTTGCAGAAGTTAGATGACTGATTAAACTGAAGAATACCCTGTGCTCTCACACGAATACAAAATGTCCGATGGCACCTTCTTGAAGAGCTAAGGTATTCTCCTTGATATCCTGAGCAAAATTTATCAATCAAGTGACATCAATTAGTTGATCATCATATTATACTTTGTGGTCCCTGGCTGGGCCTAAATCAGTTGTTGTGTGTCCAATATTATTATACACTTTGCAACAATAATCTTTGTCCCCAGAAGCTTTGGGACATCCTGAGATTTTAAGTAGCACTCGAGAAGGTCCTTATCTCTTTTAGCTATAGCCATACTTTGTCTGAAAACAAAGCTGCTCTGAATAAGCTTTTTTGCAGAAGTGAATAGAATTTAAGCAAGATTAACATTGTCCCAGGTGTTACACAAAATGTGAACTGAGCCAAAAAAAAATCTTCTGGTCTAAGATGGTACTGTTGAAGCACAGCGACAACTTGCTGGCAGCAAACACAACCATTAACTACATTATTACTCACTTTTTCTCAAAACTGGTCACTGCAGTCTAACTTCCCTTTTGGAACTGCGCTTTTGAACTGCCTGTACGACCTGGCATTTTTTTGTGGATGTGTCTTGAAGGGGTTTAACAGTTGCAGTTTTGCGCTCTGAATCTAGGTGGTGGGATCCAAACCCAGGCTCGGACCTGAGAGCAGGGAACGAGCCAATGCTTGGCCATAGCTAGAGTGGACTTCGAAATGATTTAAAGCAGTAGAACCAAGATGAAGCAGAGTTGAGACAGAGCGGCTCGGCCCCGAGAGCAAGGAACGACCCTCTGTTTGGCCAACTTAAGCACCAGGCCAGATTGTAATGGTTGGGTCAAACCAGCCATCAGGGCCCAGGCCAGGGAATCTATCGAAGCAGCAGGACCTGGGCCTGAGAGTGAGGAATAATCAAGGTTTGTCCATTTTAATGCTGGGCCAGAATGGGGGAAAAAGTCAGAGTTAAGGCCAGAGGAGAAGGACGGGCTGGTGTTCAGCTCATCTCTGCGCTGAATTGATGCTGTGGCCTACAACTAACAGGCTCCTGGATTGGCTGTGACTGGCTTCGTGGTAATTGACTCACTTTCG
Organism: Mobula hypostoma; assembly: GCF_963921235.1. Classification (NCBI taxonomy): domain Eukaryota; kingdom Metazoa; phylum Chordata; class Chondrichthyes; order Myliobatiformes; family Myliobatidae; genus Mobula; species Mobula hypostoma. The sequence continues at coordinate 18,606,810 of NC_086118.1, read as the reverse complement.
TTAACTTCAGTTCTGAAAGTTATTTGCTTACTTCTATTGTTTGCACTACTTGTTTTTGCGCTCTCTTTTTAATGAATTCTATTGAGTTATGGTTACCTGAAAGAAGACGAATCTCAAGGTTGTGTATAATATACATACTTTGATAATACATGCACTTTGAATAAATGTGAGAAGCAACTAAATAATGGAAATGTCAAATTCTTTAGTCCCCAAATTAATGAAACAATTTGGATATTCTATACTGTTGAAATACTTTGATTTCCATTTCAATCAAAGTGGGACTATTTTCAGAGGCATATGCAGTTTTTAGTGGAATATACAAAATGGATTGTGTATATTTATAAGCCAACACTTGAAATTAAACTATCTTATAACTGAGTCAGTTTTTTTTTGTAGAAGGTTGCCACATCAGTTAAGAAAATCTGTGTGTTTATAGTTTTTCAACATATGTGGTTTAAGAAATTAATTAAATTCAATATGTATAAGGTAAATTATGAGAAGCCTCGAAGGAAGTGAATAAACAGTTGACGTTTTGGGCCAAGACCCTTCTTCAGGACTCGGTCTGAAGCGTCAACTGTTTATTTATTTCCACAAATGCTGTCTGTCCTGCTGAATTCCTCAAGTATTTTGTGTGTGTTGCTTTGGATTTCCAGCGTCTCCAGAATTCCTCATGTTTATTATTTTTGCAGAAATATATGTTGAATGCCTTCAATATAAGAACCTGCATTAGTGAATATTTATACAGGAAAATATCCAATTAACAGCACATAATTTGAAAAGAATTCAATTACATTTACAGAATCTTGGCATCACTGTACAGTCCATCCTTTATCGTCTAACACTACGTACCTTTGATAACGCTCCAGGATTGAATCTTTGCATGCAGACGGCTCCACAACCTTGTTAAAGAATTTCTTTTGATTGAGCCAGTAACAGAAGGAGTAGTGATACATATCCAAGTCAAAGCTGGTGCATGAGTTGAAATTGGGGCTGATGGTGCTCTTGTCCTCCTATTTCTTTTGTTCTTCCTGATGGTAGAGGCTGTGAAAGGGTAGGTGTGCCAGACCTGACTTGGCAAGTTGTGGTTACACATTGAAGGGTGGCACTGCCAGTAGACCTGCCACCACATACAGTAGCTCCAGCAACCCAGGTTCAATCAAGTGCATGGAGTTTGCTTGTTTCTCCTGTGACCATGTTCAGGTTCCTGCCCACAATCCAAGGATGCACAGGTTACCCACTGTGTAACAGATGACTGGTAGAATTTGGAGGAAGTTGATGGGAAAGTGATGAGGATAAAAATGGCATTGGTGCATGATGGTCACTAAGGACTGAGGTTTGAACCCCAGTGATATCTAAATATGCATTGAGCAAGTAAATTTTAACCTCAGGATCATCTGATTTAATATGTGTATGCATTTATAGCAATGCAAAGTTTTCCTTAAGTGAGAAGAGTTTGAGAACAATGGCTAAGATTCGCTACATTGGCTATAACTGCCATTTAAACACAAATGTTAATAGTTTAAAGAAATCCTGTTTAAGCTCTTTTGCATATTATTGGACATGTCGGCTATTGGTTTTAACAATTCTAAAACCTGCATCTAAAAATCTTATATTTAAGAAGGTAAATGGGTGTGACGTTATTAGCAGACCTAAAATATACGAGGGGTTATTGATAAGGTCATGGCCTAAGGTAGAAGGAGTCAATTTTAGAAAACCTAGCACATTTATTTTTCAACCTAGTCCCCTCCTACATTTACACACTCAGTCCAGCGGTCGTGTAACATACGCATCTTGGACCTCTAGAAAGTGCCCATCGCAGGGGTGATTGATAAGTTTGTGGCCTAAGGTAGAAGGAGATGGGTTATACAGCTCTCGTTACATGCACGTGCAGTTCAACTCTTTGAGTGATAATGAAGAAAGTTTGAAGTTAATAACCCATCTCCTTCTACCTTAGGCCACGAACTTATCAATCACCCCTGAAGAGTTATTAACCTCAAACTTTCTGCGTAATCACTCAAAGAGTTGAATTGCATGTGCATGTAACAAGAGCTGTGTAACTCATCTCCTTCTACCTTAGGCCACGAACTTATCAATCACCCCTCCTGTGGGCACTTTCTGGAGGTCCAAGATCTGTATGTTCCATGACCGCTGGACTAAGTGTGTAAATGTAGGAGGGGACTATGTTGAAAAATAAATGTGCTAGGTTTTCTAAAATTGACTCCTTCTACCTTAGGCCATGAACTTATCAATCACCCCCCTGCACCCGCCCACCCCCCCGTATATATCTCATATACAACTCCTGATGAATGTTCTCAGCCTGAGACATCGACTCTATTCCTCTCCATAGATGCTGCCTGATGTGCTGAGTTCCTCCAGCAGTTTGTGTGTAGTGTGTAGTGCACTGGATTTCCAGTATCTGCAGAATTTCTTGTGTATATGTATATCTCATATGGAACATGGAACTATGTTATATCTGTCTGTAATAATTTGGTTTATTGTACAATACATTCCCACCAAGCCTGTAAAGGAGAATCTATTTGGAAATGTCATGTCACACAAGTAATTATGGAGCATATCTTTTGTGATCCCTTATTTTGCCTCTTCAAATAGACTAACAAATACATATTAGAGTCCATGGATGAAAATAGTGCAGATTAATATCTAATTATTATCAGTCCAAGAGATTTAACAAAGCACAGAATATGTCAGAAATACTTTTATGGTGGATGGCTTCCATTGAGTGGAGCACAAAACCAACATTACAAAACACCTGATTTCTTTTGTCACACTAGACCACAAATTCCTGACTGATGGGTTTGCTTAAAATTGATAATTGAATAATCCGATAGCATTGTCTCTTGATTTGTGAGAGAAAATCTATGTTGTGAATTTGATTTGTCCTTTGATGTTCTAAATCACGTCAACATTCTTTAATGACAAAGCAGGTTGTAAGGATAGCACACTAAACAAAAATCAGAACTTGCTGACTTGGCAGTCGTGCACTTAACAAGGTGCTGACTGTTCAGGTCCACAGGTGCTTTATGTTGTTTTGCCGTGCAACTATTTAAGAAACTTATTAATATTTGTACAAAAATGTATGGTAACATTTGACAAAGCTTGACAGAGTAAAGTATTATTTTTTGTCAGATATACAAAATGTTTCTTTTCTGTTAGATTATAAGGCTGAGAACCCTAAGGGTACAAATGTATTACAGCAGAAATCAGAAGCAGTGCAGTCTAATGGATAAAGTATATTGTAGATAAGGATTCACTATCATTACGTAAGTATCAGCTGGTAGATAGGAAAATAACCAAGCATAGATCAGAAATAACGACGACATGGACCAGGGAGCCTGGAAGAACGTTCTGTTGCATCTGTCTCCACCATGCCATCACGCATAGGCGGCATGATGACGTTTTTGCGACGCGATGACGTTTTTCGACACAAGTTACATCATCACGACGCGAATTACGTCATCGCGTCGCATGATTACGGAACAGGAAGAGCCTTGCCTAGAAACAGGGCAACGAATGCCTCCTCTGACTCAGAAGGCAACTTAAAAAAAGGAAAACAGCTGGGCAATTGTGTTCGTGCGTCGCTTGGTGTCACCAAGATCCATGGAGTGTTCCTTAACTGCCAAGTTATAAAAACAAATGAGTTTAAACATTAATTACTGTGGTGGTGATTAACTACTGCTCATGAAACCACATGGCATTGGTTCAATGATGTTACACAGCACAGCAGCTGGAGCATCACTGAATTTAATGTTCCTTTGAATAACTGTGGCATATTGAATAACTAATATAGTCTGGAAGAAATTATCTCCTCATTCAATGTAATGCTAGGTAAAATTCTGCACAAGGTTCCTTTGCAATGCAAAAATAAAATATAAGTTTCCTTGTTCAATTCATATGCTCAAACTGGAAATGCATAATGAAGAAAATGCAGAGAAAACTGAAAGGCAGATTATTTTATAGTTTTGTTGAACGTCAGATTATCAGTCTGTAACACAAACTTCGTACAGATTGTGCTACAACTTTTCTATTTGGGAGGAAGAATGTCATGTGGAGTTCAATGTTGCTCTCTTTGGGGAAAGTGGTCAAATTAAAGAAGGTTCTACTCTTGCTTGTATCCGACACCTATCCATTCATATCCCAGCACATTATTTCCAAATCATGAGATCATTGGGAATCAAAGTGCAACACAGAGCAGGAGTTTTTTTGTAAAGCTTCACATTGATTGACAAGGATAAAAATAACTTTGCTATAAAAAGAGGGGGGAGATTGTTCTGTGCCAGAGATTAATGTAGGACTCTAAAAATGGCAGAAGGCCCATAAAGAACCTCAGATCTTTGGTGATATGAGCTAAAAGATGTGTAAAGACTGTTAGCAGGTCAGTGCCTACTCAAGCTTTTCTGATTTTGACAGTAGATATGATATAGAAATCTTAAAGCAAATAGTGAAAAATGACTTTCTTGGAGACAAAACTTTGAAGTTGAATATCTAGAAGTTGAAAATCAGATTGGAAGAGTTTGTAAACTGACCTAATCCTCATTTATTGGTAATTGATAATAAGCATTTCATTATTGTTAATAATATGTGAAAGTGCACATTCACCTCCTCCCTCAACTCCATTCTGGACCATAACCGTCCTTCCAGGTGAGGCAACATTTCACCTCTGAGTCTGTTGGGGTCGTTTTTTGTATCTGGTACTCCCGATCCGGCAGCCTCGACACTAGTGAGATCCAACATAAGTTGGGACCGCTTTGTTGAGCTCCTCTGATTCATCCGCCAAAAGTGGATTTTCCTGGTGGCCAACCATTTTAATTCCTATTCCTATTCCCTTCTTGTTCTGACATGGCCTCCTATTTTGTCACAATGAGGCCACTCTCAGGGTGGAGGAACACTACCTCATATTCCATCAAGCTGATGACATGTGCATTGATTTCTTCATCTGATAATTTTTTTTCCCTCCCCCTTCCCTCTTCTTCCATCCTCCACTCTGGCCTCTTACCTTTTCTCCTCATCTGCCTATCACCATTCCCTGGGTCCCTTCTTCGTTCCCGTCTCCCGTGGTCCACTGTCCTCTCCTATCAGATTCCTCTTCTCCAGCCGTTTACCTTTCCCATGCACCTGGCTTCACCTATCACCTTCTAGGTAGTTCTCCTTTCCCTAGCCCAAGTTTTTTTTATTCTGGTGCCTTCCCTCTTCCTTTCTAGTCCAGAAAAAAGAGGCCCAAAATGTCGACTGTTTATACACTTCCATGGATGCTGTCTGACCTACTGAGTTCCTCCAGCGTTTGTGTGTTTTACTCTGGATTTCCAGCATCTACAGAATCTCATGTGAAAAGGAAAATGTGGGTCAAAATTACGATTTATCTGCTAATGCAAGATTTGAAAAACAACACACATTTTCCTATGAAGCCCGCTCTAACTCATCAATTTACTGCACAGTGGCTGGTGAAGGTGGTTAGACGGCCATAGGTTTAACTCTGGTGCCAGATCACAGTCTCACTGAATAATCTAACTGTATGTCAAACTTCTTATTTTGTTTTATTGTACAAAATACCTATGTAGTTCAGCTTTTGATTTATGTTCTTCTCGTGTATGTTAATAGATTGAATGTTGCTATCTGTACTTCTATGTATACAGTTACTTGGAAGCAAAGTATCTATTTATTCTGGTATAGCAAACATGTCTCTGATCCACAAGCACACAATTCTATATTAAATCTCTTAGCATGATGATTTGTGTCGTATTTTAATTGTGTTGATGTAATTACCAAATTGCATTAAAATGTTCAGTAAACTTTCAGTAGCATTTTCTGAATTTTGTGTAAAGGACTATGCTTTGCATACTCAATTTCTTGCACAGTTACTGGCCTGAATGAACAAGTATGTACAGTTAGGAAATTGGCGTAGAATCACTTGATTAAACAGATGCTTTAGTTCCAGATCACAATTGGGTCAAGTGAGACAGGTGGGTGTGTAGTTAAAATTCTGCATACAGAAGGTGCATTTTGCTGCAAACACCAATTATGCAATTTTTGGGGTAGCCAGAATTATAATACAGACAAAATACAATTGTTTGACAAATGTAAGACTATGGTAACTTCATCACTAATTTAAAAAATGATAACTCCTGTTCAAAAGAGTCATGCTGTAGTGTGTTAACATGCCAGACGGTGGAATCATGACACCCATGTCCAGCACTGAGCAGCACAAGAGCATTAACCTATGCAACAACTCTGTAGGAATATTGCTATGTGGATGTGGGGTGAATAAAGTTAGAAAAGGATCAATAATTTTCCTATATTGCTGTGTTTCTCAAAGATTGAAATAACCTGAAAATCAGCCACTTGGTGTTATTGGATTCTTATTTTTCACTGTAGATATAATTATCAAATTAGACTGAAAAATGTACAGGAGTGTTTTGCAAATACAATTATGTAGTGTCTTTCATGACCTTGAATTGCTTTACTACCAGCAAAGTAATTTTGAATTGTGTCATCCATTCTAAAATATGGCAGCCAGATTATGCATAACAAGTCCTTAAAAATAGGATAATTAGCAGATAACTAGAGATGGAAATTTATTTGCAGAAACACCAAAGAAAATAGAGCCTTGCAGTTAAGCATTGAGCTATTCTGGAATAGAATAATGTTGAATAATTTTCTGTGACTTCTAAAGAAATTGCTTCTTTATTAATGTACAATACTGAATAGGCCCTCCCAGTCCTTTGAGCCACGCTGGCCAGCAACCCCTGATTTGACCCTAGCCTAATCATGGGACAATTTACAATGACCAATTAAACTTCCAACTGGTAGGTCTTTTTGAGTTGTGGGAGGAATCCAGAGCACCTGGAGGAAACCCATGCGATCACTAAAAGAACGTACAAACCCCTTACATGTAGCTGCAGGAATTAAACCCGTGTCGCCTGTACTATAAAGCATTGCATTAACCACTATGCTACCATATCACCCCATGGTATTAATCTCTTCATTTACATATGCGTTTTCATTCTCTCCAGATTTTGCTATAACACTCCCCCAAATAATATAAACAACAACAGAATGTTCAAAGTTCATCTGCCGTGAAGATTTCACATTGAAACTTGACAGTCTGTTTCATTCACAGAATAACGACTTTTATTTCCCCTTCAACTGTGATTCATTCTTGGATGTACTGGGGCACATCCTTAGTGATGTAACCTGGGGTCATCGGGTGTTTAGAGTCTTTCAACATCACCCAAGTGACCCAGACAGGGTTGATCAGGCATTGGTCCACAGGTCATAACTCTTCATCCACAGCCATCCGAAGACTTGCTCTCTGTTGGTCCTGATGGCTCTTTTATTTGCTGCCCCCATAATGGCCAGGAAAGGGTAGGTTCTGCACAGTGAGCAGCCTGCAAAACTGCTACAGTCCACCTCTATAGGCTTGTGTCATGCCACTACCTCTGTCTCTGGCACTGCTCTACCAGCTCATGGTTTTTGACTTTCTTATGCTCAAACGTCTCCTAAATCTGGCTTTTTCAAGGAACTGTCAGTTCTACCATGACTACCTACTTAGAGTAATCAAAGGGGAATTATTGACGCTGAATTTGTTGTTCTCACCTGAATTGGTGAGCTCAGGTACAGGTTCACAGGTATGCCTTGACATGGAAGTCCCACTGCTGATCTCGGTCACATCTAACAATTTTCCTTTTCACGGGAGCAGACAGGGCACCCACATGCATAGTAGAATTCCCCAAAAACAGAAATTCCTGTTCTTCCTGAGTCCTGGCAACTTCTTGCTAGGAAAGACAGAGATTATTGTACAGATGCTAGAAATCTGTATTTAAAAATATATAAAATCTATATAAAAATATACACAAAATGCTGGAGAAACTCAACAAGTCAGGGAACATCTATGGAGAGAAATAAACAGTCGATGCTTCACAGCATTTTGTGTGTGTTGCTTCTACCAGAAAAACATGACTTTTGTGGATCTGGAAGATCTTTGATATCCCTTTGCAAAAAGAGCGCTCCTTCTGTGGGTACCAGTGTTTACCAGTCCCTCTAGCTCATTGACAGGGCTCTCCCATCACACTTCCATCATTGTACCATCTATTATTTCAATTGCAGCACTCTGCTGTAGCAGGAAGATATTATTACAATGTAATAATGTAAGTTATATTCTTCCTTCTTTCCACACAGTTAGACCAATAAATATTATGCATTCTAATAAAAGCCACTGACCTGAAAAGTTACCTCTGATTCTTTCTCAGTGGTGTTACTCAAAGTGTTGTGCATTTTCAGTATTTCAGTTTTCATTGTATGAATTATATTTTTTTTCCAATGTGCTGTACTTAATTTTGGTTTCAACCAAGTTTAACAAATTGTTTTCTATTGATGTACTTTGTCCAGCGCATAAACATCAACCTAGAAACTGCAAAAGGTGATCAATGTCATAAAAAACATTAACACAGGCAAAGAAATGCCAGCAACTCCAAATGTCATGTCTGTAAGTGTGTAAGTCCAAGGCTCCTGCTTCAATTCATTGCAGAAGAAGTAAAGTAAAATATTCTGGATTTGGTTAATTGGACCATTACTTAATTGGGACAGCCGCTTATTTGGGAAAACTCTTAAAGAACAACAACTAATCAAGAAAATAGCAGGGATTCCCTTCATTTATTTAGAACACTAGGCCACTTAATTGAGACAGAAGACTGTTGCTGAACTTTTACTAACTAACGTCAGTCGCATGACCTTATGTAGCTGTTAGATACTACACCGTGCTTAAAGCAAATGGTTTTTAAACAGTGTCACTTGCGTGTTTTTGTGTTCAATAAGCAGTGATTTTTGTCACTGATAGTTGGGGAGAAATAAATAGTAAGACCATTTAAAACGGTTTTGCTCACTGTGGTTTCAAGCATTCAGACTTAGTGATGCCAGAAATGGCCAGAAGTGAAAATGAAATGATTTCACTACTTCAACAATTTAGGAACTATGAAGAATTCAAAGGTATCGATAATCATCTTGAATGTTACAATGAAAATGAAGACTTGGAGGATGCAACCATTGAGAGTATTGTATGAAGGCAATCAATTATCTGCACTAGGTGTCTACGCTAATTTTGTTCATTTACTGTCTATCAAAAGAACACTGCAGTATGTTAGTTGTCCATCATACCCAACAATGCCAGTGAAACTGTGGAAGAGTTATTGAAATGGAAAAGCAACTGCACTGGAGCAGTTCCACACATGTCCTTGGAAGTCCAAGTTCATTGGTACGAATAGTTGTCACAAACTGGGGTCTTCCTTGGTTATAGTGAGTAACCATGACCTGGTCCGTGCCTATGTCATGCCTTCATTCTCCTCGAAGCATTGTAGAACTGCCTCCTTGGCCGTTGGATCTCACTGTTGATCTTATCTGCCCAGTCTTCTGGGTCACATGCAAGGTCAGGCTTGTCCTTATTTCAACAGGGTATGAGGCCTGACAGCTACCCTCACCCTAGTTTAGCCCACTTGCCAGAACTGTGTTCCGGGTGTAGGTGCTGTCACAAACAAAGGTGAGCCACAGGTGAGAGCTAAGTGTCCAGTGGGGACCAAAGGTGAGTGAGGTGCCCCAGAATGGACATGACAAGCTTCTTCACCAGAAATGCTACCCTTCCCTGGACACCCCATACATGGCAGCATAGAGAAATGAATTCCTCTGTTGATAACTAAGAGCTAATACACAATTCTATAGTACTGTAGTGGTATTGGTAATGTTTATAATTCGTTCTGTATTTCATTCAAATACATATTTTTTTACTCAATTAAATGGTAGTTTGTCTGTTTTATACATTTTTAACTAATTTGATGAAACTCTGGATAATTGGGGCAGCCACTTAACTGAGCCAAAATGTATTTGTCCCAATCTACTGTATAATAAAGTCTTGCTATAACTTGCGGAGTAGTGCAGAGACCACACTTGGGGTTTTGGTCTTCTTATTTAAGGAGGAGATACCTGCATTTCAGAGAAAGTTCACATGGTTGATCCTGCAATTGAAGAGGTTACCTTCTGAGGTATATTTAAAGCCGAACCTGTGTTCAATGCTTTCTGAAACATTTTGAGGAAGCTTGACATGCCACATACTGACAGGGTCTTTCCCCTCGTGGAGGCATCCAGACCAAAGAGTTATAGCTTCAGAATAAGGAGAAGTAAGAGAATGATAAGGAATGTCAACTCTTGGAGACTTGGGAATCTTTGGAATTTTTTACCCCTAGTGAGTTACAGAGGCTAAATCATTAAATAATTCAAGGCTGAGGCAGATTTTAGGCCAAAAAGGAAGTCTAGGAAAATGGGGAACATGTAGGACAATGTTAAGGCCAGAGAGCAAAGCAGATATGTTATTGAATGGCAAAATAAAGGGAAAAAGTCACATTACCTACTTCTGCTCTAAATCACATGTTTTTGATAGAACATAGAAAATAGGTGCAGGAGTAGGCCATTCGGCCCTTCGAGCCTGCACCGCCATTGAGTATGATCATGGCCGATCATCCAACTCAGAACCCTGTACCTGCCTTCTCTCCATACCCCCGATCCCTTTAGCCACAAGGGCCATATCTAACTCCCTCTTAAGTATAGCCAATGAACTGGCCTCAACTGTTTCCTGTGGCAGAGAATTCCACAGATTCACCACTCTCTTTGTAAAGACGTTTTTCCTAATCTCGGTCCTAAACGGCTTCCCCTTTATCCTCAAACTGTGACCCCTCGTTCTGGACTTCCCCAACATCGGGGACAATCTTCCTACACCTAGCTTGTCCAATCCCTTTAGAATTTTATACGTTTCAATAAGATCCCCCCTCAATCTTCTAAATTCCAGAGACTTTAAGTGTAGTTGATCCAGTCTTTCATTATATGAAAGTCCTGCCATCCCAGGAATCAATCTGGTGAACCTTCTTTGTACTCCCTCTATGGCAAGGATGTCTTTCCTCAGATTAGGGGACCAAAACTGCACACAATACTCCAGGTGGGGTCTCACCAAGGCCTTGTACAACTGCAGTAGTACCTCCCTGCTCCTGTACTTGAATCCTCTTGCTATGAACTTCCAAGAGCATTGTATTTTCTTCATAGTTAACCTTGTTGGCAATCCTCTGTGTTATAGTTATAATCTGGGTCTTCAACCTAGCAACATTTATAATAGACAAGAAGACAGAAGAATGTCCAGTTCAGATCAGATCCATTTCCTTCCCTTTTCTTTGTCCAATGTAACCGTTTGGCTGGGAGTTGACGACACTTGTGTTTGGATATCAGAAGCAATCTATCAATGAGCTACTGATGGGGTTAAAAAATCAAGAGCCAGATTTTGATTCGTATTTCACAATAAATAATTTTTCTCTACAAGTACGTCTCTTTTCGCCCCCCCCCCCCCCACAAATTTTACAGGAATACCATTAAGTGTGTCCTGACCAGCTGCAAAACTGCCTGGTACACGAACGGCAAGGCATTTGAACACAAGTCCATACAAAGGATTACAGGGACTACTGAGAGGTTTATTGGGGTTTCTCTTCCATCCATCTGAGATATTTATCCTGAGTGCTACGTTTGCAAGGCCCTTAGCATTGTGAATAATCCCTCTCATTTGACAATGATCTCTTCAGCCCCCTACCATCAGGCAGGATGTACTTTAGCATTAGGACAAGGACTGCGAGGACAGAAAGGCTTCATCGCCCAGGCCATAAAACTATTGAACTCCCTGCCACCACCCAGGTCTCATCACATATGAAACATCAGTAGAGTTATACTGTTCAGTTTGTAACTTGTGTTGTAAGTGCACCTTAATAATTGTAAATTTATTTGTGGTAATATTACTTGCTGTGTGTAGGCCGTGTGTACTGTGCACCTTTGTTGGGAGGAATGTTGTTTTGTTTGGCGGTATACGTGTGTACTGTTGAATCTCAATAAATTGGAGTTGATAGCAGCTTTTATTTTGTAGTGCATGAGGTGCCTCACCAGATTCTGCCTCTGTCTCCAGTTTTGCTGTGTCTTGGATTTTAACGTTGAACTCCAAGCGATTACTATCAACAGGAGTGATCAGAACTTTCATCACCACTAGTCATCAGTTTTCTTCACACCTTCACTACCTATAGAAGGCACTGGCTGTTTTTTCTTACACTCAGTTTCTCATCAGAGTTTGGCTTGAATCCCCACTGCTGTAAGCATTAATAGTTTTTTTATTAATATGTTCCAGGTATTGAAGGACTAACATTTTGTATCATGAATTGTTGCAAGTAAAATATTTTGCATTCTAGAATTCTTATTCACTACTGTATATTTTTAGAATGGCGTTTTCTCTATGCTACACCATTTTTCTACTTGGAAACAACAGGAAAATTAATTTTTCAGTCGGTGTTTTTTTAGTGCTAACTCATCACCATACATCCCTCTTCCAAGCACCCAAACATGCTTCCAACATTTTATGACTGAGAATTGAAAATGGGCAAAGAATATAGTTTACGTAAATATGGGAATTTCTTTTAATGCCGCTGGAATTTTTCCTTTCAAGTTGCCTGCAGCTGAAACAAATAGATCAGTCTTTAATTCCTGAACACTGCAAGGAGACCTAGAGGCTTGGTAATCCTGTTAAAGATAATGGCTAATCTTTTATCGCCCTAAGGCGTACGCTGCTGCATAGTTTTCACCCGGAGCATCAGCTTCTCAACAATGAGATTTACCTGACATTTCCTCAAATTACTGAATGGAAATGCACAATTTAATGGTGATTAGAGCATACGAATTACGGTGGTATCTTTTAAACTGGCTGTTTTTCAGGATCAGAATCAGGTTTATTATCATTGGTATTTGCCGTGAAATTTGTTCACCTTGCAGCACCAGTTCAATGCAATACATGGTAATATAGAAAGCAGTAAACAAATTAATTAATTACAGTTTATTTATATATATATATCTGTATAGTAAATAACTAGATAGTGCAAAATAGAAATAATATATATATTTTTGTGAGGTATTGTTCATGGGTTCAATGTTCATTTAGGGATCAGATGGCAGAGGGTTCCTGAATTGCTGAGTGTGTATCTTCAGGCCACTGTATCTCCTTCCTGACAGTGACATTGAGAAGAGGGCATGTCCTGGATGATGTGGGTCCTTCTTAATGGGTGTCGGCTTTCTGAAGCACAATTTCTTGAAGATGTCTTGGATGCTAGTACTTAAGATGGAACTGACAAATTTTACAACTTTCTGTAGTTTCTTTCAGTCCTCTGCAGTAGCTCTTCTGTACCAGGTGGTGATGCAGCCTGTCAGAATGCTCTCCACTGTACATCTATAGAAATCTGAGTGGTTTAGGTGGCAAACCGAATCTCTTTGAACTCTACTGAAATATAGCCACTGTGTTGGCTTCTTTATAGCTGCATCAATATATTGGGACCAGGTTAGATCCTCAGAGACTCCCAGGAACTTGACACCCATGACCTTGAATTTATTCACTCTCTCCACTTCTGATCACATTATGAGGATTGGTTTATGTTCCTTTGTCTTACCCTTCCTTAAGTCCACAATCAGCTCTTTCATCTACCTGACTTTGAGTCCAAGGTTGTTGCTGCGACACCACTCAACTAGCTGGTACGTTTCACTCCTGTACGCCGTCGCATCTCCTGAGATTCTACCAATAACGGTTGCATCACTAGCAAATTTATGGATGGTATTTGAGCTATTGTGACACAGTCATGGTATAGAGGGAGTAGAGCAATGGGCTAAACACACCCCTGTGGTGCACATCCGCGAGAGTGTTGATCATCCGCGAGAAGGACATACTATCACCAATCTGCACAGATTGTGGTCTTCCAGTTAGGAAGTCTTGCAGAGGGAGGGACAGAGGCCCAGGTTCTGTAGCTTATCAATCAGGACTGTTGGAATGATGGTGTTAAACACTGAGCTATAGTTAACTAACAGCATCCTGACATAGGTGTTTGTATTATCCAGGTGATGTAAGGCTGTGTGAAGAACCATTGAGATTGTGTCTGCCATAGACCTATCGTGGCGATAGGCAAATTGCAATGGGTCCAGGTCCTTGCTGAGGCAGGAATTCATTCTAGCCATGACCAACCTCTCAAAGTATTTCATCACTGTAGATGTGAGTACTACTGGGTGATAGTCATTAAGGCAGCTCACACGCCTCTTCTTAGGCACTGGTATAACTGTTGCCTTTTTGAAGCAGGTGGGAACTTCCGACTGTAGCAGTGAGAAGTTGAAAATGTCCCTGAATACACCTGCCTGCTGGTTGGCACAAGTTTTTAAAGTCTTACGAGATACTCCATCAGGGCCTGCCACCCTGCGAGGGTTCACCCTCCTGAAAGACAGCCTGACATCGGCCTTCGAGACAAAGATCACAGGGTCACCATGTGCAGCAGGGATCTTCACAGTTGTAGCTATGTCCTCTCTTTCAAAGCACATATAAAAGCTGTTGAGCTCATCTGGTAGAGAAGCATGGCTGCCATTTATGCTATTGGGTTTCGCTTTGTAGGAACAAATGTCCTGCAAACTAGGAAGGAGAAAACTCAGCAATGATGGATGCCACTCAGGCTCCCATGTAGGGCCTAATCTTACTTCCTGTATTTGATCCTCTCCTCACCCATGAGGACCCGGCAGTTGCATGTCCAGTAAACTAATAGGATAGTAAGGCAAAGAACAAGGAATTTATAAAATTCAACATGTCCCCAAAGCTGTGACATTAACATAAAGAAAATTAATGTTTTTCAGTCTTGAAGAAGGTTCTTGGCCCAAAATGTTTACTCTTTTCCATAGATGCTACCTGGCCTGCTGAGTTCCTCTGGCATTTTGCGTGTCATGCTTTTCATTAGTCATAGAGAAGTACAGTATAGAAACATAGAAACATAGAAACATAGAAAATAGGTGCAGGAGTAGGCCATTCGGCCCTTCGAGCCTGCACCGCCATTTATTATGATCATGGCTGATCATCCAACTCAGAACCCCGCCCCAGCCTTCCCTCCATACCCCCTGACCCCCGTAGCCACAAGGGCCATATCTAACTCCCTCTTAAATATAGCCAATGAACTGGCCTCAACTGTTTCCTGTGGCAGAGAATTCCACAGATTCACCACTCTCTGTGTGAAAAAGTTTTTCCTAATCTCGGTCCTAAAAGGCTTCCCCTCTATCCTCAAAATGTGACCCCTCGTTCTGGACTTCCCCAACATCGAGAACAATCTTCCTGCATCTAGCCTGTCCAATCCCTTTAGGATCTTATACGTTTCAATCAGATCCCCCCTCAATCTTCTAAATTCCAACGAGTACAAGCCCAGTTCATCCAGTCTTTCTTCATATGAAAGTCCTGCCATCCCAGGAATCAATCTGGTGAACCTTTTTTGTACTCCCTCTATGGCAAAGATGTCTTTCCTCAGGTTAGGGTACCAAAACTGCACACAATACTCCAGGTATGGTCTCACCAAGGCCCTTCAGCCCATCTAGTCATGCCCAAACCAACGTTGGTGTTTGTCCCTTTAATAAGAATAAACAATCAACCGTATATTTTTCTGTGCAATTGTCAGGAATAAATGATCCTACAATATCATAGTGAGGATATCTGTGAAGGCAAAGCCAGTGTTAAGTCAACTGCTGATGTGCTCAGAAGGATTCTTAAGCAGTTGGTTGTTAGAGACATTAATGTGGGAAAGTACCTTCTTGCTACCTTTCGCTTCATCATTGAGATTAGGATAATGTATTTGGAAAGATTGATTAACCGGATTCTTCTGCAGAGGCAATCACACTAAGCATGGGTTTTAAATGATTAGCAAATTAGGCTTTATAAAATGTTCACATAAACTAATAATTCCATTGTGATTCATTAGTTGGTGATTACTCCAGCCAGTCACTGCTGTATACAGCAGGTGGAAGTGAATTATAAGGCTGGTGATTGGCCAGGGATTCAGTTGAAATATTTCAGCTAGAGTGTTAACAGCAGCAGTTAAACCCTCCATTTTTTCTGGACTGTCTGATCCAGCAGTTTCATTTTTTGCTGTACTGGGAGCTAGAGGACTAATTTAATAAAGAACTGTGCTGGAGTACTTTAATTAACTGGAGGTCTCCCATTGCAGCAGAGAACTTGCAACGATCAAAATGTTCTGGTTGAGCTGCTTCCACAGTCAGGCTGATGTTACTTCATGAAATGTGACAGTTATTCTTTACAGTTCAAGCAGCTTTCCCATTTGCAATAGTAGTGCCAATAGCCAGAATATACGTATCATCTTTATTTGTCTCATTCATTGCCCTTCTCCTCTCACTTGCCATGTGCATTGATAGCAAAGCTCACTATTTCAGAACATCCAAATCTAGCTTTACAGCCCATGGAATAGTGATTTTTGGGTGGCTGAGAGATACAGCTCAACCTTCCAAGGAATAAGTATGTCTGCCCTTTAAACAATGTTTGAGAGTTTTTATATTGACCTAGGAGATCTGAAAGGCTTTAGTGTTTAATCTATAAGGCAGGACCACTCACAGTTCAATATTCTGTTAGTCCTATAACTGAAAATTTAACCTGGACCATTTGCTCAGACTCTAGAAAAAAATGACCTAAACCCACCACCTTTGGTTCGAAGGTAAATGTGGTGGCATCCGCTAGTCTCGTGAGACCATGCAGCTGTGCCTGGAAAGTCTTGCAAATATCCTGTCCAGGGTGCAGGCGGGCAAGGTTGTATGGAAGACCGGCAGTTGCCCATGCAGCAAGTCTCCCCTCTCCACCACACCGATGTTGTCCAAGGGAAGGGCAAGGGTCGATACAGCTTGCCACCAGTGTCGTCACAGGAGTTGCCAGAATGAGGCTGAAGGCAACGTCGGACTGCCTTAGGGACTCCAGCTCCAGATTTGTCCTCAGGGTTTACTCCCAAAGCCTTTCCCATGAGTGGGTACGGCCACAAGGCAGCAGAGGTTTGAAATCAGAGTTTTCCCTCTCTCCCAGGCTGACGAGCTCCATCTACCCGTAGCACTGATTTTAAGGCGCCAGGACCCGCCTTCGCCCCTTCTCCTGTCAGTAGATACAGTCACATGAGAAGGCCAGGAGTTGGACTTGGTTGTTAGAGGCTATTTGAGGCGCATGCTGTGAGGAGCACTTTTAGGTAGTGGGAGCTTCTCCCCACTACCACTCCTCGACTTGACAACCTTGGAACCACTGTGGTACCGTTGAGGAAAAGTGGTTGACCTTTTTGTCCAGAAGTAGGTTGTCATACTATATGTGTAAGGCTCAATTTTGAATGTGAGGAGTTTACTTTTCATTATAGAGAAAATCACAATAGATTTTCATTATTTTATAAGGGAGATGTTCTACAGTTAGATAACTGATTAGACTCCCATCTTGGGTGCTATATTAAATTCACCTGAATTACAGCGGGACAAAGGGCAACAGCATGAGGAAGCAGACTAGTAATTCAAAAGCAATTTCAATGAAAAGCCATTATCCTCAAATATTAGCCATTTCTATTTCAGCAGATGCTGCTGACCTATTTCAGTACTTTCTATATTTATTGGAAAGGGTCATCTTCTGTTCCTGCAGTTGATCTAATTATGATGTCTGATGGATCTGAGATGATATATGGGGAAAAGTATTTCTTGTGGTGAATATGCCTAGAATAAAGATAATGTTAAACTTGGCCAGTTCAAGGAAAATTTTAAGAGGTAGTTCTTCAAAAGGTAGCATCAAAAATATATAAAATTCCTCCCCCTTTAGATCCATCAAAGTTGCAATGCAAGTTGATAGCGTGGTTAAGGTGGTATATTGCATGTTGGTCTTCAGTAGTCAGAGAATTCAGTTCAAGAACTGTAAAGTAATAGCACAGCTCTAGAAAACTTCGGTTAGACTATACTTGGAGTATAGTTCAGGTCTGGTCACTTCATTATAAGAAGAATGTGAATCTTTAGAGCAGGAGTTCCCAACCAGGGATCCAAGAACCCATAAGGCAGTAAGATATAGGAACAAAATTAGGCCATTTGGCCCATCGAGTCCACACCACCGTTTCGTCATGGCTGATTCATTTTCCTCTCATCCCTAATCTCTCCCCCCTCCCCCCATATCACTTCTTGTCCTGAACAATCAAGAATCTATCAGCCTCTGCCTTATATTTACATAAAGTCTTGGCCTCCACAGCTACCTGTGGCAATGAATTCCACAGATGAGGAGAAATTTCTCCTCATATCTGCTCTAAAAGGATGCCCCTCTATTCTGAGGCTGTGCCCTCTGGCCTTAGACACTCACATCATAGGAAACATCCTCTCCACATCTACTCTAGCAAGGCTCTTCATCATTCGATGGGTTTCAATTAGGTCACCCCTCATCCTTCTGAATTCCAGTCAATACAGGCCCAGAGCTGTCAAACAGTTTTTGTATGACAAGCCCTTTAATCCTGGAATCATTGTCATGAACTTCCTTTGAACCCTCTCCCTTTCAAAGATAAGGGGGCCAAAACTGCTCATAATACTCCAGGTGAGGCTTCAACAGTGCTTTATAAAGCCTCAACATTACATCCTTGCTTTTATATTCTCATCCTCTTGAAATGAACACTAACATCACATTTGCCTTCCTCACCATAGACTCAACCTGAAAATTAAACTTTAGGAAATCCTGTGCAGGGACTCTCAAGTCATCTTGTGCCTCAGTTTTTTGTATTTTCTCACCATTTAGTAATAGTTAACCCTTTCATTTCTTCTACCAAAGTGCATGACCATACACTTCCTGACACTGTATTCCATTTGCCACTTCTTTGCCCATTCTCCTAAGCAGTTCCATCATCCACAACATTGATATATAACATGAAAAGAATAGTCCCAACACAGACCCCTGTGGAACACCACTAGTCACCAGCAGCTAACCAGAAAAATATCCCTTTATTCCCACTCTTTGCCTCCTGCCAATCAGCCATTGCTTTATCCATGCTAGAATCTTATCTGTAATACCATGGGCTTCTAGCTTGCTAAGCAGCCTTATGTGTGGCATCTTGTCAAAGGCCTTCTGAAAATCCAAATGCACAACATCAACCAAATCTCCTTTGTCTATCCTGCTTATTATTTCTTCAAAGAATTCCAACCGATTTGTCAGGCAAGTTTTTCCCTTAAGGAAACTATGGTTTATTTTATCATGTGCCTCCAAGTACCCAGAAATCTCATCGTTACAATTGACTCCACCATCTTCCCACGCACTGAGGTCAAACTAACTGGCCTACCATTTCCTTTCTTCTGCTTCTCTCCCTTCTTGAAGAGAGGGTTAATGGTAAGACTCCATGGCATAAAGTAGGTTGGGAACCCCTGCTTTAGAGACATTGCAGAGAAGATTTACCTGTTACGTTTTGTAACTGCAAACCATTAAACTAATTCAAAGAAGACATTGGAGTCCCAAATCCAAGCTTACTTTAAGTGAGGTGCACATGTATTACATGGTAGTGTGATCATGTATGCAATTCATGTATTTATATATATAACCTATAAAGAATTATTTAAACAAACAAGAATGCTGAATCAACCAACATATATAGAAGATTACTCAACTATTACTTAAACATTCAATACACAACACGCCACCCTGCTTAGCTATAAACTCCAACTGAATAGAGAATACATCTTAACTATATGCAGAATATGTTAGGTGGTGGTTGTAGGAATTGTCTCTGAGACCGCAAGAGGTGGTCTGACAGCTCAGGACACCTTTCTTCTTCCTGCTAGTTGATGCAGCTTGATCTTGGGAAGGTGCACTTAGTTCACTGCAGTATTCTGTTATTAATCCTTCTATAGATCCCTTTATGATCTGATCTCTCCGCTTGGTTTCCTCATCCATAACATCCTCTGACGAACCCTCTGCTTTTGTACCTCCATTGATTCCTTTCTTTTTGGCCTTCCATTCATCCAACTTGGTTTTGGTCTTTGCATCTACTTTTACAAGCAGCTTTTTGTCTCCCACTTGAACTTCATGTAATAACCTTAATGTAGACAGTTGATTCTGGTTCTTTATACTCACAAAAGTTAAATGCTTGCATCTTACCTGAAGCTCTGTGAATTCTCTTCCAGCTTAAAATCAAGCCACATTTTGCAAATAACTGTCTGATTAACATATCAGAAGCTTTCTCAGATATATTGCCTATGAACATTGATATAAGCGGACCACTACTTTTGTAAATTTCATGCTTCCTCTGAGCAGCATGGTCCTTCCTTGGTCCAATATGCTTTCCAACCAGAGAAACAGAGGATAGCAGCAACACCTGTTTTCCCTCTGTTGGGCAAAAGTTCATGGTGTTTGGCATGGAAACATTTGTGGCATCATCCAGTACCCTTACTAATCTGATTTCATATGACTTCATTGCAGGGGATATGGCATACAAATGGTGGATGGATCTCCAATTGTAGTTGTCTGAGCCAATCATGTCCCCACAGTGCTGGTCCTCCAGTTTGTACAACATACAAGCCCAATGCGGCTTGTTGGTTGTTGTCTTTCACTGTTACAAATGGCATTCCCACATGGTTATCTTTTCTCTAGTATAAGTTCTTAGTTGGGTATCCGCAGGCTTCAATTTAGTATCTTTGAAATGCCTTTCAAACTCATTTTATGACTGAAGCAGCTGAACCAGTGTCCAATTCCATTTTAATTAATTTGCTATTCACGACTGGAGTAAGCCATATTGCGTGTCTATTGTTAATTTTCATACTGTAAATCTCAAAGTTAGCCAGTCCTGTTTCCTTCACATCGTTATCAGATTTTTCAATAGCAGCCTGGAGATTAGTTTTCGTTTTGAAACTGCAAACCGGTCTTTTTAGCTTTTTCTCTTCCCCATGTAGTCCATTTATGTTTGTCTGCCTGGCATACTCACTGTATGTGCCGTACTTTGTTGCATTTTCTGCAAGTTTCACATTTAAACCTCTGTTTGTTTGTTGTATGTGAACAGTAACACAATTGGTTTGCCAGGCTGGTTTTCGTTGAGATGCTGCAATTCTGTTCCCGCTCACTTTCATTTCTGACTAACTCAATTGCATTTCCATTGAAATAGCAATTTCAGGTGGTCCTTTAAATGTAAGTTTCAAGCTGCTTTTGAATGCTTTCTTTTAAGATTCCATAAATTAAACTATCTCAGTATATCATTAAGCCTATTACCAATTGACAACCACTTTAATTCAGCCAGGTGCACTGAATTTCCTTTTTAAATCAGCTTAAAGCATTCTGCAATCAAGAATGGTTTCATTTTTAAATGCTCTTACATTACTTTTACAATAGAAGCAAAGCTCATTTCTGCTGGTTTGGTTGGAGCAGTCAAACTTCAAAGAAAACAATAAACTCAATGCACTCAGCCAGGTCCGAACTTTTTTCTTGCTGGCTGTTGCATTTGCTTCAAAATATTGTTGAATTAGCTTAGTATATATGCGCCTGTTACCTGTCATGTAATCAAATGTGTCTATCTTTCTGATATAGCCAGCCATTTCTGCTCTTTTTTATAATAACTAACTCCCGGTACTCACTGTTCATGAACCCTGATTTCTTTTGTTGACTGACTTTATATTAAAAAAAACTAATCGTGTCTTCCTTTCCGAAGAAAATGTGTTGTGCCGCTTTTTATATATAAAAAAACTCGACTATCTTTGCACAAGCTGGCTGCAATTTTTTAGTTTGAGCTGCTCACTGTGCTTCAACAGGTCGGTAGCCATGTTGGGTTTCTTTTAAAAATACCTCCTCACCAACGTTATGTTTCGTAACTTCAAAACATTAAACTAAGTCAAAGAAAGACATGAATGTCTAAAATGTGGGTCTAACTTCAAGTTTACTTTAAGTGATGTGTGCACGTATCACGTGGTAGCATGATATAGGCAATCCACTTATTTATACATATAATCTGTCATGAATTATTTCAATGAATGAGAATGCTTAATAAATATATATATATATATATATATCTGTCTTGTGTGTGTGTGTGTGTGTGTGTGTGTGTGTGTGTGTGTGTGTGTGTGTGTGTGTATGTGTGTGTGAGTGTGTGTATGTTTTGGCGCGTGGCCAAGTGGTTAAGGCATTCGTCTAGTGATTTTAAGGTTGCTAGTTCGAGCCTTGGCTGAGACAGCCTGTGTATCCTTGAGCTCTGCGACGACAATGGTGCCAAGCTGTATGGGTCCTAATGCCCTTCCCTTGGTCAACATCGGTGGCGTGGAGAGGGGAGACTTGCAGCATAGGCAACTGCCGGTCTTCCATACAACCTTGCCCAGGCCTGCACCCTGCAGACCTTCCAAGGCGCAAATCCATGGTCTCATGAGACTAACGGATGCCTATAATTTTATATGTATGTATGTGTGTGTGTGTGTGTGTGTGTGTGTGTGTGTGTGTATGTATGTATGTATATGTGTGTATATATAATTACTCAAATATTACTTGGATATTAAATTCACAACATTACCAGTATGCAGCCTGGATTGGAAAGTGTCTTACTGAGAGAGATTGAATGAACTAGGCTTTTTCTCTTTGGAGGAAAAGACAGATCTCGGAGTAGGTTAAAAGGTCAGCATAACTGTGCTGTACTGTTCTACAGTATGTTGAAAATTTATTGAGGCAGGTTCAAATGAAATTTTTAAAACAAAGGTCAATAGATTGTTGCTCGGTAAGGGTTCTAAGCATTTCAAAATGGGAGTCGATGGAGTTAGGTGAGGGACATATAATTTGATTGAATAGCTGGAAATGCTGAGTTATCCCCTCTATTTCTATGTCCTCACAAATGAAAACAAAAACATTGGCTTGCAGGGAGTTCGAAGTAAAACTATAGGGCACAGTTCTCAAGACCTAGGGTCAATTGCTGGACCATTAATACAGTGATTCTGAATTAAAGTGAATTTGGTGAGGGGGAGCCAAATATGGACCACCCTGGCCTTGAGTCATTTGGTTCCAAGTTGAGCATTCTATTTACTAAACAAACCATCAAAAAGAACATGAACATGGGCATTATGAATCTCAGAGTACATCACAATTGTCCGCCCACCAGAATTCACAAAACATGTACAATAGAATGATTCACTCAGAGGTGCTGCACTTACTGTAGGAAATTGTATGTCAATATCTGACTTCTGCCTGCGGATAAAATATTCTGAGATGATTACAACAGGTGCTGCTTACTGAGTACATCAATCAGCTCTCTGTTCCTTATCTGATTGTAAAATTTATTCTTCAGTAAACTAAAGAATCTTTGACATTTATAGGAAAAGCATTTCTCTACTGTTACTTAACAGAAATTATGAACATTCTGAAAACTACTAAGAAAATTCAGTGATCCAGAATGAATAAGAATGAAACAAATTGCACAGCAAGTTAAGATAATGGCAGACACAGACTGTAACTGTGTAATAAATGCATTTAAGAGAACACTTTAGATTTTTATTGGATAAATATTTGAAGAATGAAAATAAAAGGCTGTGGGCAAAGAATAGCAAAGTGTGACTTATGGGATAATATTTCAAAGAGCAACACAGAAAAATCCTGGAGAAATTCAGTAAGTTTTTAAAGACACCACACAAAGTATGAAGGGCTAAATAGCCTTATTCAGTATTTCCGTGATTCCATTTAGAATCTTAAAGAGTCCCGAAATGGTGACTTCGGGCTTATTAGTTTTCTGATACTGATCTAACACATGACTAGGTGACAAAAATGTATCTTAATCATTGATAAATTCTACTGCTGTTGCAATCATGAAAACCATTAATACTGGCTGAGGCAAGGCAGTGCCGTGCTTCACAAGAAAGCTTGTAAGATTCAGAGTGAAATTGTGGATGTCTTCAGTTTTAAAACAACAGTTGTGAGTCACAGTTGATTTCCTTAGTCTATTATGTATGTTCTCAGTTTTGTGATATAGCATGACTTTTGTAGTCCCATACAATTCCTGTCTGGTAGGGAATTGCTCTTTATATAGCCATATATTTGTTCTGATTTTTCCTTAAAATTCTCTGGTAATTAGAGTGAAAACAAGTGTCACAAGTAATTTGAATATTCCAAGTCAGGGTGCAAGTAGGTGATGACAGAAGAATGATGTGGAAGGAAATCAGCTGAACTTTTTGCTTGTGATCACCATGAAAAAATGCTTACTAGATGGTGAAGAATAAGCTGCCAGGAATCACCTGTCTCAAAAGGGATGGTCAATGCTTCCCATCAAAACCGTATCAGGGTCTCAACATAAAACATCAGTTACCTCTTTGCTTCCGCAGATGCTGCTCAACCCAGTTAGTTCTTCCACCAGCTTGCTGTTTGCTCCACCTTCTAGCATCTGCTGTTACTTGTGCATCATGCTAGAATAGCTATACACTGCAACAGACTGCAATGTAAAGTATAGAAGAATTGTACATAAAGAACATAATTAAAACAAAAATAAATGAAGTTCATTGTTGTGCAAAGTAGTCAAGGTGGTGACAGTGTTACTGTACTGAAATAGTGATTGGGGATGTGCAACTTTGTTCAAAAACCAAACGATTGAAGGGAAGAATGATCAAATCTGGTGGTATGGCACTTCAGGCTTCCGTACCTCCTTCCCAAAAAGATGGCATGGCTAGGTGGTGTTTGATGATAGATGCTTCCCTTTTGAAGAAGCATCTCATGTAAATGCTTTCACTGATGGGGAGGCATGCACATATAACTTTTACAAAAAAATAAACACAATTAGAACTTGTTGCATATACCTGTTGGGGTGCATTCTCCGGATACCTTATAGGTAACCGTAGCCTTCAGCCAGGAGCAGATGTCATCAGGTGGTTCCCAACCTTCACCAAGTGTTTCGACCCTTAACCACGACACTCTCCAGTTGGTGGGCTGGCAGTGGTGGCCAAATCACCGCCCATCTGCTCCCAGCTTCCAGTTTCCCTCCTCTCGCCTACTCCAAATTCAACAAGAGGCTCGTTCTGCCTCTTCCCCCATCCTACGAGCTGCTTGTTTTTTGTTCCTTTCGTCCAGGCCCAGAGCTGACAACAAAACAAAGAGCTCATTGCATTGCACGACAGTCATATTGTTGTTATACTGAGGTAGTGATTAGGGTTGTGCAGGCTGGTTCAAGAACTGATTATTTTGAAGCATAGAAAATTGACAGGGAAGGAAAGGCCACTTGAAATGGCACAACATGATACCTGGGGGATTATTCTGTCCCCCCAGTTGGGCTCCCTCTACAAAACACATTTCAAGCCCTCCTCCCAAAACCATGCTATCTGCTCTAGAAAGCAGAAAAGATGGACTGACAAGAAAAATTAAATGCCCTTCTCTGAGCTTCTTATATAACCAAAGGATGTTCAAGTAATTTTGTAAACTAAATGTCATTCACAAAGACCTTTTGTGTGTTGTTCTTGTCTATGTTCTGGTCAAAATCTACTTAAAGATATCTAAAGGTTATGTCAATAATACCCCAATAGGGAGAAAAAGATTAATGATTTCCTCCTATTGATTATCCAGTAAAATAATCCCTCAGTGATGGGGTTTTTATTTCTGCCACACCTTGCTTTGAATCTATTTGACCCATCAATCTTAATACTAATTAAAATGACTTGCAATGGACAAGGTGAAAACTCTTGGCATTTTGGGATTGTGGCACAATGGATCAGCAAGCACTTTGTTTAGAAATTAAACAAGCACCTGTGCTAAATGTCCATTGTGCTTTTGTATTTGGTTTACAAATTCAGTTCTCTTGTCTTCAGGGGAATCAAGTTCCGAAAGCAAAATGCAACATGCTTCTGTATTCAATATTGCATATACAATCAAGGACAAATTACTGCTCCATGATTTTTATTCAATGTTGAAAATAATAAAAATTAAATATTACTATAAAATGTGAAATAGTTCTACTTTGTGACCAACTGTAACTCCACATAATTTCTAAGTGACCTTTGGGCTGTCATTAATCATAATGGACAACCTTTGGAATTTTTAATAACTGCTTGATAAAAATGAATTGACAAGACTCTGGTAACATCATGAAACATTACGATAATCGTGATAGTCTGGTCCTGGACTTATTTTCCATCCGGCATAGTTTGCATTTTGGTGTTTGATTGTTGGGGTTTTTTGTATTGCTATATTTACGCTCTATTCTTGGTTGGTGCGGCTGAAACCAAATTTCCCTCGGGATTAATAAAGTATATCTATCTATCTATCTATAGTTCTGATATTTCCCATGAGCTTTTACTGTGATTGTAAATTGAAGCCCATTTAGATGGAGCCCACAACTTGTCTGTTGTCACTGTCCTTGCAGTAACATCTGTCTACAGTTTGAAGTAGTTTCATAGTAGGCATTCAGCCAACATAAATTAAATGTACTGAAGGACCATGTGCTGAATAAAATTTATGGAATTGTGGAAATGAAGTTCAAAATGAAGCACCAGAAAACTTTTACTGAAAATGGAGATCATTTATATAAGGTGGTTGTGGAACGAGCTGCCAGTGGACATGGAAGAATGTGGATTTGATTGTAACATTTAGGAAGAGTACATTAAGAAGGGAGATATGGAGGGTTATGGTCTGTGTGCAGATAGGTTGGACTTTGCAGACCAGTGCGGTATGGCTCGTTTCTGTGCTGTAATGCTCTATTCTATGACTTTCATTTAAAGATTTTTTTTATTGTAACCTTTCAATGAAACCTATATCTTACACAGATCTCTCGCTCTCTCATCTCAGCTCTTTGTGTGTGTGTCTACCACAAAAGCTTATCAAAGATTGTACTGATCTAATCTCCAAGCCTCTCAGACCATGAAGCAGAGGACTACGACTGAGGATGGAGAGACAGATGGACTATGGCCCTTTTACACCTGACAATCATCATTACTCCCACAGAATACAGTTAAGGAATTACTGGTAGTCCTTCGGATTTGAAGATGACACGCTGTTGTGTGGTTCATCTGTGAGATGAATTGCACAACAGAAACCTGTGTGTGATGGAGTTTTAAGTGGAACAGCCATTGCACAGGGGCAATCCCACTCTCTCGACAGAAGAGACCTTGATTCAGTGGCACGGACTACCGTTACGGCTGGAGACCTCTCCTGCTGCAGTGGATGACCAGGACGTCTAAGTGTCTTATCGTGCTCTTAGCGCTCCACAACTCCTGCTGGGCCTGCCTTCTTGACCGTTGGACCATTAATCGGTCTCCTCCGTTCAATCTGCCAGGGCCAGACTTCACACGCTGGGATAGACAGATCTCCTACCTTATCGAGGGTCGAAGACCTGTTGGCTACCCTCACCTAGTTTGGCCTGTCTGCCGAGATGGTTTACCGGGGTGTGGGCACTGCACGTGTTACAGCTACTTGGAGCCACAGGTGAAAGCTGAGCGCCAGGTGGGGACCAAAGGTGGACGAGCTGCTCTGAATAGGGCACGGCAAGCCACCCACCAAAGGTGCTACTCCTCCCTAGACACTCCATACACCCCACAGTAAAGGAATAGAGAGCTGGAATCTATGAATCTTAGCTCTTGAATGCGAGTAAAATGACTGCCCTGAAGAAAATTTAAATGTTAATTCTCCTATTACTCTCAGGGTAATCTTTTAATTTTAGGTTTAAGTAATCATGGAAAATTTATTACAGACATAATTTATAATTCTTTACTGCATACACTAAACAAGAGATTATCCTAGTATCACACAGGAGGACAACTCCATGCATCATGATGATGATGCATATGGGCTTCATTACCATTTCAACATTGTGTGGGTAGAGGAAGAGGCACTGAAGAGTATCAAATTGGTATGATTATATGTTCACAGCATATGTTTACAGTAGCATAAGACCATAAGATATAGGAGCAGAAGTAGGCCATTCGGCCCATCGAGTCTGCTCCGCCATTCAATCATGGGCTGATCCAATTCTTCCAGTCATCCCCACTCTCCTGCTTTCACCCCATACCCTTTGATGCCCTGGCTAAATAAGAACCAATCTATCTCTGTCTTAAATACACCGAATGACTTGGCCTCCACAGCTGTTCATGGCAACAAATTCCACAGATTTACCACCCTCTGACTAAAGTAATTTCTCCACATCTCAGTTCTAAATGGACATCCTTCAATCCTGAAGTCATGCCCTCTTCTCCTAGAGTCCCCTACCATGGAAAATAACTTTGCCATATCTAATCTGTTTAGGCCTTTTAACATTCGGAATGTTTCTATCAGATCCCCCCTCATTCTCCTGAACTCCAGGGAATACAGCCCAAGAGCTGCCAGACGTTCCTCATATGGTAACTCTCTCATTCCTGGAATTATTCTCGTGAATCTTCTCTGAACCTTCTCCAATGTCAGTTTATTCTTTCTAAAATAAGGAGCCCAAAACTGCACACAATACTTCAAGTTTGGTCTCACGAGTGCCTTACAGAGCCTCAACATCACATCCCTGCTCTTATATTGTATAACTCTAGAAATGAATGCCAACATTGCATTCGCCTTCTTCACAACCAACTCAGTCTGGAGGTTAATCTTCAGGGTATCTTGCACAAGGACTCCCAAGTCCCTTTGCAACTCATGCATTTTGAATTCTCTCCCCAACTAAATAATAGTCTACCTGTTTACTTCTTCCAGCAAAGTGCATGACCATACACTTTCCAACATTGTATTTCATTTGCCACTTCTTTGCCCATTCTCCCAAACTATCTAAGTCTCTCTGCAGGCTTACTGTTTCCTCAATACTACCTGCTCCTCCACCTATCTTTGCATCATTGGCAAATTTAGCCACAAATCCATTAATACCATTGTCCAAATCATTGACGTACATTGTAAAGAGCAGCGGTTCCAACACCAACCCCTGTGGAGCTCCACTGGTAACCGTTAGCCAGCCAGAATAGGATCCCTTTATTTCCACTCTCTGTTTTCTACCGACCAGCCAATGCTCCACCCACACTAGTAACTTCCCTGTAATTCCATGAAAGCATTGCAAAACATAGAAAATTGCACAGCTGCTGTCATATAATTACTATGATCCAAACACAGAACAACGTAACCGATATGTTAGATTAGATTAGATTCAACTTTATTGTCATTGTGTCGAGTACAGATACAAAGCCAATGAAATGCATTTAGCATCTGACCAGAAATGTAAAGAGTAGTGTTATTTAAAAAATAACTGAATAAAAAAGTGCTACAGCACACAAATATAAAAGTACAGAGACAGTACAATATGGATGCAATACTGCTTAGCACTGTGATGTGAGGTTCAGCAGGGTCACAGCCTCAGGGAAGAAGCTCTTCCTGTGCCTGCTGGTGCGGGAGCGGAGGCTCCTGTAGCACCTACCGGATGGGAGGAGAGTAAAAAGTCCATGGTTAGGGTGAGATGCATCCCTGGTAATGCTTTTTGCCCTGCCCAGGCCTATGTCATGACGAAGTTATATATTCAGTTAAACTCCGCAGACATCTAAGTAGGAAGTACTGCTGGGACATTAGTTTTCACCTGAAAAATATTTGTGAAGAGAATCTATTCAAAATCATTTTAGTATCTTGGATACTCAAGTGTTAATGCATTTTTTTCCTTGTGCAACATATCATTTTCACTCACTAGTTATCCTGTATCCCATAACTGGCCTAACTCCACTTGGATTTGTTGTTACCCAGAGTAGCAGTTATTTGAAGGCTATGGATACGGGGATATCGGACTAGAGGGTATATTGTGCAGTGTAATGCTTTTGTGTGCTGTGAGATAGGATTTTATCCAATGCATGGTTATCAAATATCATTGGGTACTTGAAGCAGATGTAAACACCAGCGATTCTTTCGAGGCTGTAAATCTTGAGACACACACAAAATGCTGGAGGAACTCTGCAAACCAGGCAGCATCTAAGGAGAGAAATAAACAATTTTTAAGGTCAAGGCCCTTCATCTGGACTGGAAAAGAAAGGGGCAGAAGTCAGAATAAAGCGTCTTAACCAGAAATATCAATTACTTATGAATACACATATATAGTTTGATGCATGGTTTTAGTTTACCATGCAGTCTGGTTGAAAATTGAGCCTATCTGGGAATCTAAAGTATCTGCCTCTACCAACACTCTTGGCAGTGCATTCCATGCACCCACCACTCTGTGTTTAAGAAAAACACCTAAATTTGACATTTCCCCCTTATATTTCCAATTAATCACCTTAAAATTATGCCCTTTTGTATTAGGGATGCCTGCCCTGTTGGAAAGGTGCTGGCTGAATGTTCTGTCAATTCCTTTTTATACACCTTTGTCAAGTAACCTCTCATCCTTCTTCACTTGGTAGAGAAAAGCCCTAGCTCACTCAGCTTTTCCTCATAAGATATGCATTCTAATACAGGAAGCATCCTGGTAAATCTCCACTGCACCCTCTCCAGAGCTTCCACATCCTACGTATAATGAGGTGACCAGATCTGGACACTTGATGTTGCCGCTATTAGTGATTTGGCTGTCACCGGGACAGGAATGGCTGCTGAATGTTCCAAACTTCAAAAGTCACAGGGAGAGAGGTAATAGAGTGGAGGGAGTAGTATTGCTACTCAGCAATACTGTCACAGCTGCAGAAAGGGAGGACGTATTGGAGGGATTCTCTAATGTCTATGTGGGTGGAAGTCTGAAACAGGAAGAGAGGAACCACTCTGCTGAGAGTATTTCATAGCCCCCCACCCCCATCCTATGGCAACAGAGGCACTGAGGAGCAGAATTGAAGGCAAATTTTGGAACAGTGCAAAAATAACGGGGTTGTTGTCATGGTTGACTTCAGCTTCCCTAATATTGATTGGCAGCTCCCTAGCACAGAGGTTTAGATAGGGTAGAATTTGTTTAGTATGACCAGGAAGCTGATGCTGACACAAGATATAAACTGGACGACTAGAGGAGAGGGCGTACTGGATCTAGTACTAGGTAATGAACCTGGCCACTGACAGATCTCAGAGACAGTGTTCACAACTCTCTGACTTTTAGCATAGCCTTGGACAGATATAGGAACAGATGATATGGGAAAGTATTGAATGGGGGAGGGGAATTATGATTCTATTGGACAGAATCTTGGTAGTGTGAATTGGGTACATTTCTCAGGGAAATGGATAATAGAAATGTGATGGGTGCTTAGGGAGAACTTGTATGGGGTTCTGGACAGGTTTGTCCTATTGAAACAGGGAAAGGGTGAAGGAACAAGATAAGTGACACATTTAGTCAAGAGCAAGAAGGAAGCATACTTTATGTGTAGCAGCAAAGATTAGACAGGGCTTTTGAGAGCTGTACGGTGGCCAAGATGGAGATTAGGATAAGACTTAGGAGAACCAGGAGATATGAGAATGCCCTGGGCAGCAGAATTCAGGAAAACCCCAAGGCACTCTACATGGATGTGACAAGCAGGAGGACGACTAGAGCTGAGGTAGAACTGATCAGGGATAAAAGAGGAACCATGTACCTGGAGTCAGAGGAGGCAGGGGAGGTTCTTAATGAATACTTTGCTTCAGTATTCACCACTGAGAAGGATCTTGACAAATGTAAGGTGAGTGTCAAATGGTGTTGAATGTGCAGGGGCATGTTGAGTTTAAGAAAGAGGATGTTCTGGAACCTTTGAAAAATATTAGGATAGATAAGTCCCTGGGGTCAGAAGGGATATATTGTTGGTTGCTGTGGGAAATGAGGGAAGAGATTGTCATGACTTTGGCAATGAGTTTTTGCATTCTTACTAGCCACAGGAGTAGTACCACAAGATTTGAGGGTGGCAAATGTTATTCCTTGTTCAAGAAAGGTAACAGACATAATCCTGTGAATTGTAGACCTGTGAGTTGTACATCAGTTCTGGGAAAACTATTCGAGAGGATTCTTGGAGACAGAATTTATGAGCATTGGGAGAAGTATTGTCTGATTACAGGTGGTCAACATAGCTTTGTGAGTGGCAGATCATGCTTGGCAAGCCTGATAGACTTCTTCAAAGAAGTGACAAAACAAATTGATAGAGGT
Organism: Mobula hypostoma; assembly: GCF_963921235.1. Taxonomy (NCBI): domain Eukaryota; kingdom Metazoa; phylum Chordata; class Chondrichthyes; order Myliobatiformes; family Myliobatidae; genus Mobula; species Mobula hypostoma. The sequence continues at coordinate 18,574,921 of NC_086118.1, read as the reverse complement.
AGATCAGGAGATGTGTATATTGATATTAGTAAGGTATTTGATAAGGTTTCCTGTGGTACTGTAGGCTCATTTAGAGGGTAAGGAGGTATGGGATCCAGGAAACTCGGCTGCAGGAAAACTAATGGTAGTAGAGGGAGCATATTTTGACTGACGGTCTGTGACTTGTGGTCTTCTGCAAGGATCTGTTCTGGAATCCTTGCTCTTTTTAATTCTTATTAAAATATTTAATTCCTTATGTGTGTGGGCTGAGAACTGGCAGGCGTATTTCAGTCCAGAGAAGTGTGAAGTGATCCACTTTGGAAGGTCAAACTTGAAGGTAAAGTATGAAGTTGATGGCAGGATTCTTAGCAGTGTAGAGGAACAGAGGGATCTTTGGGACTACATCCACAGATGTCACGCAAAATGATCGGATGGTTAAGAAGGTATATGGTGCGTTGGCCTTCACTAGTTGTTAGATGGGGTTCAAAGGCTCAGAGGCACTGTTGCAGCTCTATAAAATGCGGGCTTGAGCACCCTTGGAGTGTTGCGCATATTTGAGGAGAATGGCATGAACCACCTCAGCACAAGTTTTCATGTCAACAGATTCTAATCATATGGTACATTCTGAAAACGAGGAGGCATTACATGTGGGACTTATGAAACAGAAAATAATTTTGAAAGATAGCATGAAATGGCAGATCAACATCAAATGAATGATGCACTTCAATTTAATATCACAGTTTTGTGCTCCTATCTAAGCTAAATTTCTCCGCCTGTAAAGCCACACACCTTTGTACAAGCTTTTGAAAGTGGAAGTACTCATTATGGGCATGTTCTAATGGCTGCATCAAATAAGCAGTCTCTTTTATTTCTGGGAAAGAAAATATTCTCTTGTTCAATCATTGTCAGTGTGAAAAATCAAAAATTGGAAGACTGATGTAATGTTGCCAACAGCAATGGATACACTGTTTCCATGCATGAAATTGATCTTGTGTCCACAGTATGTCAGGTGTGCTGTTTGGAAGGAGAGCTTTTGCACCTTTGTGAATTGTTATGATGACAAAGGTGAAGCATATTAACGTTGAGTAATGGATAATTTTTCACTGTTTTTAGTATTAGCTTCAATCTCTCCCAGGTAAGGGAAAAGTAAAACAAGTATGTTTCAATCCTACAGAGCAGATTATCACAGTGTAAACAGTGCAGTGCAAAGTAAGGCAATGGGACTATACACCCTAGCTGCCAGCCAGACTGCAAGAAATCCAACTCACGTAAAATCACAGGCAAGCAGAAAAAAATACTTCTAGAAAAAAAGTTGAAGAGAAGTTTAGATGATGAAAATCTGAAATAAAAACAGAAAATGCTGGAAATACTCAGCAGGTCAGGCAGCATCTATGGGGAGAAAAACAAAAGTAATGGAGAACGGAGTTAAAAATGAAACGTCTATATCATCAGTCTCAATTACATTTGAATTCAGGAAACAGAGGAAGCAGACCAATGTATTAACACATTATGCAAAATGTCAACTTGTCCCTGACCTTGGACTAAAAGCAACAACCTTCCCTTACAATACCCTTCCGGAGGGAACCACTACCGCCATGGGAAATACTGCACATTTAGTGAACAATACTTGTCAACATCTGGGAGGTGATGATGTCGTGACTCCAAACTAGGTCATAATATCACAGTTTAACAAACATTCGGAATAATTCTGAGATAATGGAAAATACTCCCTTTTTTTAAAAAGGGAAAAAAACAGTAAAAAATCAAAGTATTAAGAAACTTACAACCATAAGACCATAAGATATAGGAGCAGAATTATGCCATTTGGCCCATCGAGTCTGCTCTGCCATTTCATCTTGGCTGATCCATTTCCCTCTCAGCCGCAATCTCCTGCCTTTTCTCTGTATCTCCCTGACTAATCCAGAATCTATCAACCTCTGCTTTAATCATACCCAATGACTTGGCCTCCACAGCCACCTGTGACAATGAGTTCCACAGATTCACTGCTCTCTGGCTAAAGAGATTTCTCCTCATCTCCATTCTAAAAGGACATCCTCTATTCTGAGCTACCAGCGACCCGGGTTCAATTCCCACTGCAGTTTGTGCAATCTCCCTGTGGGTTTCCTCAGAGTGCTCCGGTTGCCTCCCACAGTTAATTGGTCATTGTAAATTGTCCCATAATTAGGCTAGGGTTAAATCAAGGGTTGCTGGGCAGTGTGGCTCGAAGGACCAGATAGGTCTACTCCGCACTGTATCTCAATTGATAAATTGATAAATAAGAAACACTCTCTCCACGTCCACTCTAACAAGGAACAGAACCTTCAAACACCGCTCATATAACAAGCCTTTCAATCCCGTGACGCTCCTTTGAACCTCTCCAATGCACATCCCTTCTTAGACGAGGGGTTTATCAAGATAATTTTAAAATACTTCCGAAAACTAAAACACTTTGTACATTTTACACTTTTAAAAAAAATATAAAATTGACAAGTCAACTTGCTGAACAAGATTAGATAGAATCAGGTGACCATGAAAATCAAAAAAAATCTGTAGCTGCTGGAAATGTAAAATGAAAACAGAAAATGCTGTAAATGCTGAGCAGGTCAGGTCGTATCTGTTGGAAGAGAAATGGAACTAAGGATTCAGGTTGAAGACTTTTAATCAGAATGCTTTGACAAAGATTCTTAACTTGAAACATTATCTCTGTTACTCTTCCCACAGTATTTTAAATGGTCCTGGGTGTTCTATTACATAAGATACTGGAAGCTTACAGCAGGTACAACAGACATTTTGGAGTGTAAGTGGTAGTTTGGTCTTTATCAGTGGAAAACTTGCCAAGAATGAAGCTAAATTAGTACAGTAATATAATGCTTTGGTCATTACACTGAAAGCATCGTGTACAATTTTGGCTTTCTTGCATAGTAACCAATTTATTTGCTATTTAGGGAGCATAACATACGTTTGTAGTTACAGCAGATTTGATTCTTAGGATAGCAGGCTTCTCATATGATTAAAGACTGAGTGGGCTAAGTCAATATTCTTTAAAGTGAAATGGAACAAGAGTGCTCGATAGGTCAGATGAGGGAGGATGTGTACCCAGACTAGGGTGTCTCCAACCTATAGCTCACAGTCTTGATATTGCTATTAGTTCATTATTATTGTCACATGAACCCAGGCACAGTGAAAAGCTTGTCTTCCATACTGTTCATACAGATCAAATCATTACACAGAGCATTGAGGCAAAACAAAGTAATTCAGAATAACACACACAAAAAACGCTGGGGAACGCAGCAGGCCAGGCAGCATCTCTAAGAAGAGGTACAGTCAACGTTTCGGGCCGAGACCCTTCGTCAGGACTAACTGAAAGAAGAGATAGTAAGAGATTTGAAAGTGGGAGGGGGAGGGGGAGATCCGAGATGATAGGAGAAGACAGGAGGGGGAGGGATGGAGCCAAGAGCTGGACAGGGAATTGGCAAAAGGGATATGAGAGGATCATGGGACAGGAGATCCAGGGAGAAAGAAAAGGGGGAGGGGGGAAAAACCCAGAGGATGGGCAACGGGTATAGTGAGTGGGACAGAGGGAGAAAAAGGAGAGGGAGAAAAAGGAGAGAGAGAGAGAGAAAGAATGTGTGTATATAAATAAATAACATATGGGGTACGAGGTGGAGGTGGGGCATTAGCAGGAGTTTGAGAAGTCAATGTTCATGCCATCAGGTTGGTAGCTACCCAGACGGAATATAAGGTGTTGTTCCTGCAACCTGAGTGTGGCTTCATCTTTACAGTAGAGGAGGCCGTGGATAGACATGTCAGAATGGGAATGGGATGTGGAATTAAAATGTGTGGCCACTGGGTGATCCTGCTTTCTCTGGCGGACAGAGCGTAGGTGTTCAGCGAAACGGTCTCCCAGTCTGCGTCGGGTCTCGCCAATATATAGAAGGCCACATCGGGAGCACCAGATGCAGTATATCACACCAGCCGACTCACAGGTGAAGTGTCGTCTCACCTGGAAGGACTGTCTGGGGCCCTGAATGGTGGTAAGGGAGGAAGTGTAAGGGCATGAGAAGGGAGAGGATCATGTACTGTGCAAAAATATATAGCTAGGGTACCTCAGACTTCTCCCTTTCCCACTCATGATTCCCCTCTCCCTGCCTGCTCCCCACTCTCAGTACACAATAGTGACCCAGATCAGATTCAGGTTTATCATCACCCATATATATCATGAAATTTATTGTTTCCTTTTTTGTGGCAGCAGTTCAATGTCTAAGACCTACCTATGCACAATATGGTAAGACAAAAAGAAGTCAATGTACTGTGAGCCAGGTAGAGGGAGTGCAGTGGATTAACAACTGATCGTACAGCTTAGGCTACCCAGAGAGAGGAACTAGTTTTATTTTCTAAGATTGGTTGGTGATTTTGGAATACTGCAATATTCAAAGTTTGTCAGATAAACATGATATGATACCAATGTAACATGAAGGGGCCATATTTGCAAAAAATATTGACAAAGAAGCATTGCATGGCATTAGCGCTCTGTAAATCTGCAGCAACTTGTAACCAAGTAGATATTCCTGATCCATTGAGAATGGCCAAATAATACTGGATAATTTGTGCTATCCTGCTACTTTTTTCATGAAAATATCTTGTCTTGCCGTTAACTATCATGTGATTTTCATAATTTAGTTCTATTGAGTCATTCAATCCCAATTAAACCCAGCAGAAAAACATATGTTAGTAATTAAGAGTTTAAATAATCTTAATTAGCAACATTACAAATATGAATAAGTGCCAGGATTCTGTTTTGACTCCAAAAATGATCAATTAAAAGGAAAGTTCATTATTTTAGCATGTAATATATCTTGAGGATTTTAAGATGTCAAAGATTAAGTTTTAAATTTGATTTCTGCTTAATATTTTCTTGCTGTCTTTTCTCTCTATTTGTTTTAATCTAATCTCTTTTTTGATTATTTATTTCTCTTTTTCATATTGATTTGATTTTGATTTCTTCCTTTCTAATTCCCACCTCTTCCAGGTTGTTATTCCTCATTGAAAGTTATTTCCAATATACAAGTGTAGAGAACGAAATAATTGTTACTCGAGATCCAAAGCAGTGCAAAAAAAATCCACGATTAGATAAGGAGCACAATAAATATAAATATGTAGGATAACTTATACATAGATTGTATGTCCATGAAGTGACTCTAGGCACAAGGGTGTCTGTACATAAAATGACTGACAGGAAATGATAAAGCAGTGGTGGTTGTGGGTGTGGAGGGGTGGGTTAGTGAGTGCAGGTGTTGAGCAGCCTTACTACTTGGGGAAAGTAACTGATTTTGGGTCTGGTGGTCCTGATGTGGATGCTACATAGCAGCCTTCTCCCTGACAGGAGTGGGACAAACTGTCCACAAATATGAAAAAAATCTGCAGATGATGAAGATCCAAAACTACACACGCAAAGTACTGGAGGAACTTAGCCAGCCAGGCATCATCTGTGGAAAAGAGTAAACCGTTGATGATTCAGACCGAGACCCTTCATCAGGATTGAAGAAGATCAGGAAGATGAGAAGTAATAGGTGAAACTGGGATCAGTGAAGTAAGGAGCTGGGAAGTTGATTGGTGAAAGAGAGAAAGGGCTGGAGAAGGGTGAATCTGACAGGAGAGGGTAGAAGACCAAAGAAGAAAGGGAATGGGGGAGGAGTACCAGAGGGAGACGATGGGCAGGTAAGGAGATAAGGTGAGGGATGGAAACGGGAATGGTGAAGGTGTGGGGACTCAGTTACTGGAAATTTGTTCATGCCATCAGATTGGAGGCTACACGGACGGAATATAAATTGTTACTCGTCCGACCTGAGTGTGGCCTCATCATGGCAAAGGAGGAGGCTTTGGACTGACATGTTGATGAGCAGGGTGGGTGGGATCCTTCATGATGTTACGTGAAGGTAGGTGTGATTGTTCATGATTAGGAATTGAATGGCATGTATGTAGATGCAATGAATAATCGGTCCATTTTCTTGGTAGCTGTGCGCTACTGAATGAATCTCGCTTGGATAAAAAAAACCTTCCCGTTGCATGGTTCACCAAGTCACAGCACATAAATTTTGCAAAGGAAATCTAGTCCTGATCACTCAAGGTCAGAAGCTGGTTGAGGAATAGAAAACCTGGAAATGATAATCAGGAATCGGAGCACGTAAAGTTGGTGTTGTTGAGCAAGAACTGGAAGGAGGTATGGGTCTACCTGTAAGCAGAGCAGTCAGGAGCAGGGTTATCACTTGGGGAATAGTTGATGAATTGGTGATTGTGGATGCGAGTGGCAGGGTCGGTGGATTGGTGTTAGGCAGCTGGGTATGTTTGGTAGATTGGAAGTTGACAGATGGGCTTGCCAGAGGTTCTAAGCTAGGTTTAGAGGAAAGTTAATACTTGGGTAGCAGTTTAGGTTGTGTTGCTGACATGCAAGTATAATATGTCAATAATACCTATTTGATAGAAAGGTTCTTCATCTGCCAGGCTCCCTTTGAGTATTGCTGAACCAACCATCACAATCCCAGGATTACCCATGTAGTCCACAAGCTGTGCATTAATAGCTTGAGTACTACCAAACCCAATAGCTTGTTCAACACATTTACCACTGTGTTAAATTTAACAGCCCCCCGAGGGGTTAGCTCCAGATAGTTGTGCTCTGTGAGTTTACCAACGTTTCTTCATTTGCAGGTAATAGATAAAAGAACAGTACATAGTAAAGGCCCTTTGACCCACGATGTTCTGCCTATCTGAGAGTCTTAAATGTTGCTAACATATCTGCCTTTACCACAGTCCATGAACACACTACCTCACTACAATTTTATTTCTATTTTTGCACTACTTGTAAAATTTAACTATTATATATATATATATACTACTGTAATTCAGTTTTCTCTATTATGTATTAACAAATTTTATGACATATGCAGGTGATATTAAACTAGATTCTGACATTCTGATATTAAGGAAGGCTAACACACCATACACCTTCTTCACCATCCTAACAACACGCACAACAACTTTGAGAGAGCCATGAATGTGGTCCCCAAAATCATTTTGTTCCTCTACACTGCTAAAATCCTCCCTTCGAGTTTAACCTTCCAAAGCGTATCACTTTACATTTCTCTGGAATGAACTCCATCTGTAACTTCTCTGTTCAGCCCTGCATCCTATCAATATCCCATTGTAACTGACAACTAGCTTTGATATTATCCACAACACCACCAATCTTCATGTCATCTGCAAATTTACTATACCATCCTTCCACTTCCTCATCCATTTATAAATATCACAAAGAGCAGGGTTCACAGAACAGATCCCTGCGGAACTCAACTAAGCACCGACCTCAATCCAAATACGCTCCATCTACTAATACACTGCCTTCCTTGGCAAGCCAGTTCTGTATTTATGCATGCAAGGTTTCCTGGAAACCATGTCTCCTGACTTAACAAATGAGTGTATCATGAAAACTTTGTTGAAGGTTTTGCTAAAATCCATATACACCACATCCAGCACTCTACCTTCACCAATTTGTTTTGTCTCTTCCTCAATAAAGTTAATCAGGGTTGTAAAGCATGATCTGCCCCTCACAAAGATGGGATGACTATCTGTAATCAGATCATGCTCCTCAAAATGCTCACAATTTCTGTCTCAAAAAAAATTCTCTCTAATAGCTTGCCCACCACTGATGTAAGACTCACTGATTTATAGTTCTCAGGGTTACCTCTATTATCTTTCCTGAACAAAGGAATAACAATTGCAAACCTCCAATCTTCTGGTACTGCTCCCGCAGCCAGTGAGGCCATTGCCATAGATCATTGCCAAAGGTGCAGCAATCTCTTCCCTCACCTCCGGTAGTAACTTGTAGCATATCCAGTCCGACTCCGGAGACTTATCTATTTTCAAGCAAAAGAAAACCTGCAGATCCTGGAAATCTAAGCAACACACACAAAATGCTGCAGGACCTCAGCAGGCCAGGCAGCATCTATGGAAAAGTGTATAGTTGATGTTTCAGGCTGAGATCCTTCATTAGTTCTGATGAAGGGCCTTGGCCCGAAACATCGATTGTACGTTTTTCTAAAGATGCTGCCTGGCCTGCTGAGTTCCTCCAGCATTTTGTGTGTGTTGCTCTAATTTTCTTCCTGGCTACTTTGTAACTTTCAAGAAACCTATCTGAACTTTGCTTCTAAACCTTAAGTGTGGTTCGTTCTTCTTCTTGACTAAATGTTCCACATCACTTGTCAACCTTGTTTTCACCCTACCATCCTTTCCCTGCTTCAGTGGGACAAAACTAATCAGAACCCCATGCAAGTGCTCCGTAAATAACCTCTACATTTCCATTGTCTATATCCCTGAAACCATCTGTTCCCAATGTACGCTGCCAACATCCTGCCTAATAGCAGCATAATTCTCCTCCCCTAATTAAATACTTGCCGATACTGTCTGTTTCCATCTCTATCCAAAGCTAATCTAAATGGCAGGGAGTTGTGGCCGCTGTGACGATCCCTTTATGATAGAAACAGAAAACCTATAGCACTATACAGGCCTTTCGGCCCACAAAGCTGTGCCGAACATGTCCTTACCTTAGAACTGCTTCGGCTTACCCATAGCCCTCTATTTTTCTACGCTCCATGTACCCATCCAAGAGTATCTTAAAAGATCCTTTCGTTTCCACCTCCACCACCGCTGCCGGCAGCCCTTTCCACACACTCACCACTCTCTGCGTAAAAAAACTTACCCCTGACATCTCCTCTGTACTTACTTCCAAGCATCTTAAAACTGCACCCTCTCGTGATAGCCATTTCAGCCCTGGCAAAAAGCCTCCAACTATCCACACGATCGATGCCTCTCATTATCTTGTACGCCTCTATCAGGTCACCTCTTATCCTCCGTCACTCCAAGGAGAAAAGGCTGAGTTCACTCAACCTATTCTCATAAGGCATGCACCCCAATCCAGGCAACATCCTTGTAAATCTCCTCTGCACCCTTTTTATGGTTTCCACATCCTTCCTGTAGTGAGGTGAACAGAACTGAGCACAGTACTCCAAGTGGGGTCTGACCAGGGTCCTATATAGCGGCAACATTACCCCTCTGCTCCTAAACTCATACCACAATTGATGAAGGTCAATGCACCGTATGCCTTCTTAACCAACACACATAAAAGTGGCTGGTGAACGCAACAGGCCAGGCAGCATCTCTAGGAAGAGGTACAGTCGACTGTACCTCTTCCTAGAGATGCTGGCTGGCCTGCTGTGTTCACCAGCAACATTTATGTGTGTTGCTTGAAATTCCAGCATCTGCAGATTTCCTCGTGTTTGTGCCTTCTTAACCACATAGTCAACCTGCATAGCAGCTTTGAGTGTCCTATGGACTTGGACCCCAAAATCCCTCTGATCCTCCACACTGCCAGATGTCTTGCCATTAATGCTATATTCTGCCATCATATTTGACCTACCAAAATGAATCACCTCACACTATCTGGGTTGAACTCCATCTGCCACTTCTCAGCCCAGTTTTGCATCCTATCAATGTCCCTCTATTACCTCTGTCAGCCCTCCACACTATCCACAACACCCCCAATCTTTGTGTCATCAGCAGCAAATTTACTAACCCATCCCTTCACTTCCTCATCCAAGTCATTTAAAAAAATCACGAAGAGTAGGGGTCCCAGAGCAGATCCCTGAGGCACAACACTGGTGACCGACCTCCATGCAGAATATGACCTGTCTACAATGACCCTTTGTCTTCTGTGGGCAAGCCAGTTCTGGATCCACAAAGCAATGTCCCCATGGATCCCATGCCTCCTTACCTTCTCAATAAGCCTTGCATGGGGTACATTATCAAATGCCTACAATGATGTCCTAGTATGATACTATCATAGCAACTGTGGTACTATCTCTGAGAAGCAAACCGCTCCCTCTCCTCTATTACCTCTCTCGTTGCCCCTTGTGAAACACTTAAGCCCTGGAACATCCGGCAGCCATTCCTGACTTTGTGACAGCCAAGCCTCCGTAATAGCCACAACATCATGTGTTCAGTTCTGGTTACCTCATTATAGATAGGATGCTTAAGCCTTAGAGAGGGTGCAAAGGAGATTCACCAGGATGTTGCCTGGATAAGAGAGCATATTTTATGAGGAAAGGCTGAATGAGCTAGGACTTTTCTCTTTCAAGGGAAGGAGGATGAGAGGTGACTATAGTTGTGTATTAAATGATAAGAGGCATTCGTAGAGTGGACTCCCTGTGGCTTTTTCACAGGGCAGAAATATTTAATACAAAAAGGCATAATTTTATGGAGATTGGATGGAAGTATATCAGGGCACATGTCAGAAATAGGTTTCCTACACAGAGAATGGTGTGTACATGGAATGAGCTGCCAGGGGTGTTGGTAGAGGCAGATACATTAGACCTTTAAAAGGCTATTAGATTGGGACATGGATGAAAGTAAAGTACTATGTGGGAAAGAAGTGTTAGATTGATCTTGGAGTAGGTTAGAAAGTCAGCACAACATCATGGGCCAAAGAGCCTGTACTATATTGTACTATTCTGTTTTCTATGTTCTATCGTATTTCCATGCACTGATCTGTGCACGAAGTTCACCACCCTTGGTCCTAATGCTTCTCAGATTAAATTAAACACACTTCAGCCCATCCAGTGGACTGCATTTATACACTATCCACTGCCTATCTTTCTTCAGTCTCACAGCACATTGCATCTACTTTTATATTAACTGCTCCAATATCTAACATTCCTGACCCTGGGTGGGGCGGGGCAACATACCAGCCAGGAGTCTGTTTCACGTATGTGGAATCTCCTGTCTGCTTCTGTTCCCTTATCTACTGGATCCCTATCATCACTGGTCTCCTTTTCTTCCCCATGCCCTTCTGAGCCGCAGAGCCAGATTCAGTGCCAGAAACCTGGTCACTGAGGCTTCCCCCTGGTGAGTTGTCTCCCCCAACAATCTCCAAAACAGTATATTTGTAAGTTGAGGGGAACAGTCTGACTTTTCCATTCATCTTTCCTGACAGTTGGCCCCGCTACCTGCCTGCTGCAACTTAGGGGTGACTACCTCCCTGTGGCTCATAGCTATCCCCTCCTCTTCCCTCTCAACGAACTGTAAATCATCCAGTTCCAGCTTTCTTTCCCTAACACAGCCTGTAAGGAGCTGCAGCCAGATGCACTACTTATAGGTGTCTCCAGCCACGCTGTTAGACCTTCATAAAATCTCCACTCAATTTTCTTTGCTCTGACAACGTCACTGACTTCCTCATTGCAACAGGGTAGCTGAATCCTGCTATGTACCTGCTGTGCCAGCCACCTGACTGCCAGAAGGCCTGGTAAACTTAGGAGTACCACGAATGCAGGTATGGATCAACTAGCAGTCATCACAATGAAACTACTAAATTCATTACTGCTGCAGAAATTTCAGTTTCCCGTTCAGAAAGGTATAGACAGAGAGGTCCTCCTGCCATTAACGTCATATGTTGCCTGAGTTCAGTTCAGAGAGTAAACACTGGATCAACTGAAAAATGGATTTACTAAACTAGCAGGACAGTTGTAATTTTTCCATTTAATATTTTCTGACTTGTGATCCTGCCGCCTATACACGTTCCTTATCTAATATAGCAGATGGCACATTTCAAAAGGAAATGCGTGCACGTTATCTTCGTTTCATACTGGGAACATAGTTTGGGATTGAAGAAACTGCTAAATGAATGGCTGAATTTCCAGTCCCAAGTTCATGCTGCATAGATGAGTGAAATACAGAATAGAAAAAAATTAACTCTACACTTTTATAACCATAAATGGGTTTCTTTTTATATAGGAAAAAAAAAACTAGGTACTGTCGCATTTATATAAATATAGAGCATAGTCCTTAATCCTATGAATCAATAAAAAATTTCTTCAGGGACAAGACCAACCTACTTGAGCTACATACTGAGAGTACAGATCTCTTTTACATGTACTTATAGACTTAACTTGTCCGCTCATCAGTTCTGAGTTTGGAATATGCTCTCGACATTCACTGCTGAGAATTAGGCAGAAAGCTAGATCCCTTGTCTGCTATGTGGTAAAGAAGTTAATAGCCAAATCCTTTGACAGGATCCTGAATGGTGGCTGGGCTCAGAGCTTTAAAGCATAGAGGATAGAGTCATAGAGTTCTGCAGCAGGAACTAGGTCCTACAGTCCACCTTGTTCATGCCAACCAAGTTGTCTACATGAGCTGGTTCTATTTTCCCACATTACTTTAAAGTTTCTTATCCATATATGTATGTAAATGTCTGTTAACATTGTAATTGTGCCTGTCTATACTACAACCCCTAGCAGCTCATTCCAAATCTCCACTGCCTCAGATCCAGCATGAGCTAACCAATTCGATTCAAAAGTCCTTCTGCAGCTTTTGACCAGTGGTGTGCTGCAGAGCTTAGCACCTCTGTTGCTTGTCATGTATATGGATGAGACCGTAGGTGGATTGATTAGTAAGTTTGAAAATTGATCCCAAAATTAGTGGCACAGAAAACAGTGAAGAAGATCATCTGAGGTTACAATTGGAAAGGCCAGAAGAAAATAGTAGAACAAAAGAAAAGGTGAAATAATCCAGTGTAGCTAATAAATGAACTTTCTTAACAATATAAGCTACTTACTTTCCAAACACTTCATCGGTCCTGATGAAGGGTCTCGGCCCAAAACATTGACCATGTCCATAGATGCAGCCTCACTTGCTTTGTTCCTCCAGAATTTTGTGTGTGTTGCTCTGGATTTCCAGCAACTGTGGAATCGCTTGTGTTGATTACTTTCCAAACATACGTTTGTATCTGAAGTGATCGGTAAGTCAATATAGTGAAAGTCAATAGCAGTATCCCAATGTTTGCTCCATCTCTAACTAAATTCAGAAACTGTATTGTTCATCAAAAATTTCCTCTAAAATATAGAACCACCTTTACTCAAAAGTATTACTATGACAAACACGTTGTGCAAAATCTTAACTTCTGTGATGAATTTCTATCATTGATATACAAAATGGATTTACTCCATTGGAAGTTTTGTCAGTTTCCATGTCGCCAAGAAGTTCATATCAGTAAAATACTGAAATATCTAAAATCCCATCATATAGTTTCATTTCATCAGCCTAACATTTAATAGCTAATCCTTACTTGCAATAGAGAGAATGCAATGAAGGTTTACCAGATTGTCTCCTGGGATGGTCGAGTTTGTCCTGTGAGGAGAAATTGTCTCCTGGGATGGTCGAGTTTGTCCTGTGAAGAGAGTCATCCATCACTCTCTTGAGTTCAGGGATGATCTCATTGAATCAGATAGATTTTTTTTTAGTTTAATGAGCTAGATGCCTTGCTGTTCAGTAACAATGATCATAATTTCAATTTAAGAGATCGGTCATTTGGGGACTGATATATAAAACTCTATACGACAAATCTCCCAAGCCTCCTCTGCTCCAAGGAAAATAAGCAGCCAATTCAGTCTCTCCTTATTAGTGAGTAAAGAGAAACTGAGTAAGGACTATATTTCATCAGGAGCTTGTGGAGATTAGTTTGCAGTACTTAATTTATATAATTATGAAGGACAAACAGTAAATAGGAAACATTTCCCATTGGAATGGCTTCCAAAACTAGAAGGCACAAGTTTAAGATAAGGTTGAGGACATTTGGAAGGGATCTGAAGAACCTTTTCGCTCTGCGAAGGGTATGTTTGGAATCTGGAACAAACTGCCAAACTGAGAAGCTGAGACTCTCACAGTATTGAAGAAATGTCAATATAAGCACTTGAATTGCAAAAGCTTAGACCACTGACTAAGTGCTATTACATGGGACTAGTGCAGAAGGGTACTTCATGGTTGGCATTGACCGTCTGGGCCAAAGGACTTTTTTCTGTACTGTATGACTCTATGGTATTATGACTTTATAACAACAATATTGACAGAAACAATGGGCAGCCAAGTTGGATGTGTGTTTGGTTCTCTCTCCACTGCACTTTTCCTACCTACCATCGCTCAGTTATACAATTTTGAGCTCTTCTGTTAACATCAGCAATTAGGTCTATTGAGAATATTTAAAAAGATGTAAGTTAACTACTATGTTAACTGCACTATTAAACAATAATTGAATTCTAATCTCATTTGTATGATTGATGAAAAATGCTTCCTATACAGTAAGTGTGTGATTTAAAATTCTGGGTGCTTTCAAATTCTGCTGCCTTTATTCACAAAGTCCTCTTGTCTGTCTGCTGTCTGACCTCTGCACTTCTCCAGCTTCAGCCTTGACCTTCACTTCCTTTATCGCATTATTGTCACCAGTTACCCTGGGACAGACGTGGATGACTGACCAAACTGATTCACTTACCACTTACCATGCAGAAAGTATCCAGCTAGGTGCGCCGAGGACACAGCAGTCTGTAACCTTTGCGCCATGCACAGCTGAAAAACCCCAACTACCTTTAACAAGAGACACATTTCGAACCTTATTTCAAAATCAAATAAGAAACTTGACAACATTTAGGACAAAACAGTTCTCATAACTAGCACCATATCAATCCCCTCTAAATCTCAAGACATTTTATCCCTTACCATAAACTTATGCCATCTCTGTAAAGGCATAAGTTATACCTTATATCCTACATGTGTACCTGTGTAATTATCTGGATAAGAGAAATACCTTGGTTATAGCCCTATGTTCCCATTATTTCCATTTACCTTCAATTTCCCTACTTTGCTTTCCTCTATCTGTACCCTTGGAAACGTTTTGCATAAGGAATTTATATCTATACTTAATGACTTCAATGAACAAAGGGAATGTGAAGTATCTTATTCTTTGTCAGATTCCACTGGGTGGGTTATTCCATTTAAGGCCATCCTTTGCTCAGGCCAATTTTTAAATTCTTTTTCTTCCCCTTATGAATCTTGAATTCATAAGCAAACCTCTCTCTGGCATTTTATCTAAAGTCCTTTGGAAAGTCAAATGCCTACTATGATTGCTTAATCACAAGTTTTAATTTATTTTTTCAATAAACTGCTCAGGTTTGCTAAACCTACCCTTTGATTTTTGACGCAAATAACAGGAATTCACCAGCAACTTTGATGTGTGTTGCTTTGATTTTTGAAGTCATTTTGGGTGCTATATACTATAATTCCAATGTGTTCTAAGTACTTACTAACAGTATCTCTTACAGTACCCTCCATTACCTTTCCCAGCAAAGTCTGGTGCACATCATTGATGCAAAATCCCCATGATTTGGCATTAATTCTCTTCCTGAGTAGGTGGGTGGAGAGAGAGAATAAAACATGCCTTCCACTAAGGCACTGGCATAACAGTATTTTCCAGCAAACTAGTAAGAAATTATCCATTACATCTGCCACTTCTTCAACAGTATGGAATTAATTCACACTCAGTAGTCTTTTCTTTATTGACCTCTTTAATATATTTAATGGAACCCCCTTTGTCACCTACACGTAACCAATTAGAATCTGGATCCCATGCACAAGGTGCACAAGTTATAATAAAAACAGATGCAAATCAGTCTTATTACTTCTATACTATCCTCTTCTCTATATTACCAAATTTTGTTATTTTTATGAATGCTACTTGTGAACGTTTCTGAAATTTGAGTGCTGACTTACCTCTCCATTTAATTAACAACATTCTCTCAACAAAAGGTTTGGAATCTGTGAGGCTTTTATTTTGCTTAGACATTTTAAGTATCTTTTTCCCTGAGCGTTCCTGTTGTCTGTATGCAGTTTCTTCTTGTGAATAGATCATTGTTGAATTAAATGAAAGGCAGAGTTAGATTGTGTGGATTAGGAAAAGATTGCAGTCAAGAGTACTCAATGCAAATACTATGTGCTAAATTATATACCTTCTGACTTCTGCTGCTTCTATAGTCTCATAAATAATAATATAATTTTACAGAAGAATCATGTTGGTATCAACAATTTTTATTCCAGCTGTAAATAGGTTGTAAAAAGGAACACAAAAAGAGGAAAACAACTCAAATCCATTCCTGTTAAGTACATTACGTAATTGTGTCAGTGTGACATATTTCCCCTCCAAAATTCATTTCCATTAACTTCAGTGAAATTAGTTTCAGAGACAGGGTACAATGAACTAAATGATCTGTTTGATGCCCCTTTCTGCAAACCCTTTTGATTTCTCAATCAGTATGGCCATCCATACAATTAAAAATCTTATCAATAACAATCAGGGGAGAATTAGAACTGAAACATATTACTGTGGCCAGAGTATCACATTACCCCCCCTCCCCCCACCACAGTTTTGCTATTTAAAAATAATGTGTTGGGATCCTAGAGGAATGAATAACTTGAGTTTGTGACATCGAATTATGATTATGATTATGAGGACACACAGTCCCCTTTTATTGTCATTTAGTAATGCATGCATTAAGAAATGATACAATGTTTTTCCAGAATGATATCACGAAAACACATGACAAACTGACTTAAAAATTAACTAAAACCACATAATTATAACATATAGTTGCAACAATACAAAGCAATACCGTAATTTGATAAGAACAGAACAGACCATGGCACAGTAAAAGTCTCAAAGTCTCTCGAAAGTCCCATCATCTCACACAGATGGTAAAACTCCAGCACCGGAAACTTGCTGATGCAGCATCCTAGAAGCATCTGACCACAGTCCGACTCCGAGTCCGTCCGAAAACTCCGAGCCTCCGACCACCTTTTCGACACCGAGCACCGAGCACCATCTCTGCCGAGTGCTTCGACCCCAGCTCTGGCAACAGGCGATACGCAAAGCCAAGGATTTGGGGCCTTCGTCTCCGGAGATTCTCGATCGCACAGTAGCAGCGGCAGCGAAGCGGGCATTTCAGAAGTTTCTCCAGATGTTCCTCTGCGCTTCTCACAGCTGTCTCCATCAAATCCAGATTGTGCACAGCTCCCTAGTTACAAATAATCGATATTCATTCGGAACGGCCATGCGCGCTGCGTCGCGCCGCCATCTTATCCTCCCTCCTTTTATCCTTTCTATTATAACATCTTCATGCAATTTACACATGTTAAGAAAATAAGAAACAGAAGCTGGTATTGGCCATACAGATTCTGAAGTTTGCTTTGCCAGCTTGTAAGATCATGACTCACACTGTGCCCCAAGTACAACTATCCCTCAGATCTGTTTATTCTGAATGCTTTAGTGTCCGGAACATATTTTTACACTGCCCTCGAATATAGACAATTTTGTATTTACAATCCACTTAAGAAAATGCTAAAGGAATACTAAAGTACTAAACTTCTGCTTAAAGAATTTCTCCTCCTCCCAGTTTTAGATGTACTGGCCCCTTATCGTGCTCCAAGGTTCCTGGCTCTCGAGGTAATGGGAACTATTCTTTAGCACATCTTATCAATCCCTGTCCCGATCTGCACATGTCAATCAAATCATTTCTCATTTTTCTGAATTCTGAGGTGCAGGATTCAACCTTAATTGCTATTAATTATTTTAGAAGTCAGTGACTATTATCATGTAGGGTATGTCTGCAGTTGTTTTGTACACAAGATCACACAGATAGCATGCAATTAATGGCCAGTTCATCCAGTTTGATGACATTTCATTGAAGGAGTGAGTTTCACCAATATGTCAGGAGATATCCTTATTGTTTGTTGAGTTCTGTTGAATGTTTAATATCCATCCATATTAACAGAGCAGCCAGGATAATCCTTGTTTTGTTTCATTTGGAGATTGCTCTTGTTTAGAAGTCATCATTCCATCACCAATATATTGGCTACGGTTAACTAACCAGTATAATTGATGCTTATTATTGTGTTCTAAGTTTCCAGAGTGGGAATTGATCTGAGAACTGTCAAGCCAGAACAGAAACTAGAACAAAATGAATCACACCAAACCTTTAAAGAAGCAGGGAGGAAGCTATACACAGAACAACTGTGAATATCAACACTACAATATCAGTAATTAATTGAGCGCAGGATTAGAAATCACTATTTTGATTTAATAGAGTCTTTGAATTCATTGATGAAAAATAACCAGTAGTACTGTATATATAATTCTCCAGAGAGTGAATGGTAGGTTTTAAACATAAATTATATGAGAAAAATCAATCACTGGTGTGGTGGCAAAGTTTGAAATGACACAATCATTTCTGTTCTGTCCAGGAATTTGTGGTGTCACAATATGCAACCTCAACAAATTGACAAGGGAAAAAAATCATTATAGTAATAAAGACAAACATGAATGATGCACAAAATACTTTTATCAATATCTGTTATCACTGTGTACTGTATATGAGAGAATAGTGCTGATTCCATATTAATTTTATTGCTGCAAGTGTATACTCAAAGGAAAGTCAGGTTGAGAGACTTCAAAATATCCTCTTATTTGAATCAATTCACAAGCAAAATCAGAAATAGAAAGGTATCTTGAATGAATATGCATCTGTGGAGATGATGTACTGGGGAGATTCAGATTTCTGAGACAATGGGACAGGCTCTGGGAAAGGTGGCACCAGTATAAACACTGTAGGTTACACCAGGGCAGGACAGGGACCAATGACCTCATTTGGGATATTTAAGCTCAAAGTACATTTATTATCAAAGTATGTATGTATACATCATACAATCTTGAGATTTGTCTCCTTACAAGCAGCCATAAAACAGAAAAACCCGAAAGAACTCATTAAAAAAAAAGACTGTCAAACACCCAATTTGCTGAGAGGAAAAAAAAATTATGCAAACAATATAAACTAAGCAAATAGCATTCAGAACTGAAGTTTCAGTCTACAAGCTCAGTTTAGCATAGAGCCGAGTAAACGTCATGGAACAGTGAACTGAATCATCTCATCCCTTGCCTTTGGCCCTGACACTCTGATATTGAGATATTTACGACGGTTATACAGGAGGGTTTAAATAAGGATGGTAGAGGCTTAGGAAATTGAGCAGGGATAAGGAAAAAGGGGAAATTGGGTAAGAAATAAGTGACAGCAAAGGAAGAAGGAAAAATGGAAGGTAGGGAAAACCAGAGTGAAAAGCAAATATGGCTAAAGTATAAACAAAATGAGGTTTTAAACTAATAAAAAGACAAACACAAAGGTATCGTGACTTAATACGTGGAGCATTCAGAGCAAGGTGAATAAATTAACGGTGCAGTCGGTATAAACAGTTCTGAATTTATTGCTATTACAGAGCAGAGTGACCAAGGGTAGGATATAAACATACACAAGTATTCAGTATTCATGAAGGAAGATTGTGAGGCAGATTTTGGAAAGGTGCAAAAATAACAGAGTTATATGGACATGTGGTTGATGTTTAGGGATCTCTTGCAGGTATTTGGAGGAATTTAAGGTGGGGGGGTTATATGGGAGGCAGGGTTTAAGGGTTGGCACAACAATGTGGGCTGAAGGGCCTGTACTGTGCTGTACTGTTCTATGTTCTGTGTTATCATGGGTGACTTTAACTTCCCTAAATTGATTGGCACCTGATTAGTTCCAAGGGTTTAGACGGGGCAGAGTTTGTTAACTGTCCAGGACAGATTCCTGTCATAGTCATACTAGATCTGGTATTAGGTAACGAACTGGGTCAGATCACACATCTCTCAGTGAGTGAGCATCTGGGGGACAGTGACCTCCGCTCCCTGGCCTTTAGCATTATCATGGAAAAGGATAGAATCAGAGAGTACAGGCAAATTTTCAATTGAGGAAGGGCAAATTATGAGGCTATAAGGCTAGAACTTGCATGTGTGAATTAGGATGACGTTTTTGCAGGGAAATGTACTATGGACATGTGGACGATGTTTTGGGATGTCTTGCAGGATGTTAGGGATAAATTTCTCCCGGAGAGGAAGATAAAAAATGTTAGGATGGAGGAACCATGGGTGACAAGTGAGGTGCAAAATCTAGTCAGGTGGAAGAAGGCAATATACATGAGGTTTAGGAAGCAAGGATCAGATGGTTCTATTGATGCTCTGGAGCATGTTGATATTAAGGGAGAGGGGGTGTTGGAGTTGTTAAAATACATTAGGATGGATAAGTCCCCGGGGACTGACGGAATATTCCCCAGGCTGCTCCACGAGGTGAGGGAAGAGATTGCTGAGCCTCTGGCTAGGACCTTTATGTCCTCATTGTCCACAGGTATGGTACCGGAGGATTGGACAGAGGCAAATGTTGTCCCCTTGTTCAAAAAAGGTAGCAAGAATAGTCCAGGTAATTATAGACCAGTGAGCCTTATGTCTGTGGTGGGAAATCTGTTGGAAAAGATTCTTAGCGATAGGATCTGTGGGCATTTAGAAATTCATGGTCTGATCAGGGGCAGTCAGCATGGCTTTGTGAAGGGCAGATCGTGTCTAACAAGCCTGATAGAGTTCTTTGAGGAGGTGACCAGGCATATAGATGAGGATAGTGCAGTGGATGTGATCCACATGGATTTTAGTCAGGCATTTGACAAGGTTCCACACGGTAGCCTTAATCAGAAAGTCAGAAGGCATGGGATCCAGGGAAGTTTGGCCAGGTGGGTTCAGAATTGGCATGCCTGCAGAAAGCAAAGGGTTACATTCGGATTGGAGGGTTGTGACTAGTGGTGTCCCACAAGGATCAGTTCTGGGACCTCTACTTTTCGTGATTTTTATTAACGACCGGGATGTGGGGGTAGAAGGGTGGGTTGGCAAGTTTGCAGACGACACAAAGGTTGGTGGTATCATAGATAGTGTAGAGGATTGTCGAAGGTTGCGGAGAGACATTGATAGGATGCAGAAGTGGGCTGAGAAGTGGCAGATGGAGTTCAACCCGGAGAAGTGTGAGGTGGTACACTTTGGAAGGACAAACTGTACAAGAGGTACAGTCGACGTTTCGGGCCGAGACCCTTCGTCAGGACTAACTGAAAGAAGAGCTAGTATTCAAATCTCTTACTAGCTCTTCTTTCAGTTAGTCCTGACGAAGGGTCTCGGCCCAAAACGTCAACTGCACCTCTTCCTAGAGATGCTGCCTGGCTTGCTGCATTCACCAGCAACGTTGATGTGTGTTGCTTGGAGCACTGTATCCAGTCCTGGTCGCCTCACTATAGGAAGGATGTGGAAGCATTGGAAAGGGTACAGAGGAGATTTACCAGGATGCTGCCTGGTTTAGAGAGAATGGATTATGATCAGAGATTAAGGGAGCTCGGGCTTTACTCTTTGGAGAGAAGGAGGATGAGAGGAGACATGATAGAGGTATACAAGATATTAAGAGGAATAGATAGAGTGGACAGCCAGCGCCTCTTCCCCAGGACACCACTGCTCAATACAAGAGGACATGGCTTTAAGATAAGGGGTGGGAAGTTCAAAGGGGATATTAGAGGAAGGTTTTTTACTCAGAGAGTGGTTGGGGCGTGGAATGCACTGACTGAATCAGTGGTGGAAACAGATACACTAGTGAAATTTAAAAGCCTACTAGACAGGTATGTGGAGGAATTTAAGGTGGGGGGTTATATGGGAGGCAGAGTTTGAGGGTCGGCAGAACATTGTGGGCCAAAGGGCCTATACTATGCAGTACTATTCTATGTTCTATGACAGGCCAAAGAGGAAAGAAAATGCCATCATGTAGTTTGTAAAATAGAAGGTGATGATAGACATTGGCTCAAAAAAAAACATAATGTGGAATCTTTACAGGTGGAACCAAGATGCAGGGGATGGAATTAAACAGGAATGTAAAGATGCACGTAAGAAAGATGAGGCTGTAATCATGGAGACTTGAATCTACATGCAGATTAGTCAAACCAGGCTAGTAATGCTGTAGAGGACAACTTCCTAGGATATATACATTATGACTTTTTAGATCAATACATTGAGGAATTTCAGTACATTGAGAATATACTGGGGAGGGTTTAACCTAAGTCAGCAGGGGCATGGGAACCAGTGTGATAAGGATGAGGATGGGGCAGTTGAAGATACAGGGTGCGGTGAGATTGTCCAGAAGAACAGGCAGATAACAGGGCAAAATTGCAGTCAGTGGGATGAGCTGAAGTGTAAAATGGGGGTAATATTGAAAAGAATGATGAATACAGGACTGAAGGTGTTATATTTGAATGCACGCTGTACACAGAATAGGTAGATGATCTTGCAGTGCAGTTAGAGATTGGCAAGTACGACGTTGTGGGTATCACTGAGAACTGGCTGAAAGAAGATCATAGCTGAGAGCTTAACATCCAAGGATGCAGCTTGTATTGAAAAGACAGGCAGGTAGGCAGGTGGGATGGGGTGGCTCTTGATAAAAAATGAAATCAAATTTTTAGAAAAAGTGACATAGAATCAGAAGATGTAGAATCCTTGTGGGTAGAATTAAGAAACTTTAAGGGTAAAAAGACACTGATGGGAGTTACATACTGGCTCCTGGACAGAAGCCAGGATATGGGATATAAATGTCAACAGGAATTAGAAGTGGCATGTAATAAGGGCAATGTTACAATAGTCATGGGAGATTACAATATGCAGGCAAATTGGGAATATCAGGTTGGTGCTGAATCCCAAGAGGGAATTTGCAGAATGCCTAGAGGATGGTCTGTTGGAGCAGCTTTTGGTTGAGCCCACTAGGAGAAAGGCCATTGGGATTGTGTGATGAACTGAATTTGGTTAGGGAACTTAAGGTAAAGGAAACCTTGAGAGGCAGTGATCATAAGATGATAGAATTCACCGTGCAGTTTGAGGGGGTGAAGATAAAGTCAGATTTATCTGTATTATAGTAGAGTAAAGAGAATTACAGAGGCATAAGAGAGGAGCTGGCAAAGTTGATTGGAAGGAGACACTATCAGGGATGATAACACAACAACAATGGCTGAAGTTTCTGGGGGCAAGTTGGAAGGCACAGGATATATGTATTCCAAAGAAGAAGAATTATGCTAAAATAGGGGTTGCCAACTGCTTTTATGCTGTGGACCAATGCCATTAAGGAAGGAATCCAAGGACCCCAGGTTAGGAACTCCTGTTCCTGAGGTAACCATGACTGAGAAGGGAAGTCAAAGAAAGTGCATATAATATTGCAAAAATTAGTGGGAAGCTAGAGAATTTGGAAGCTTTTAAAAACCAGCAGAAGGTAACTAAGAAAAACCATAAGGAGAGAAAAGATGAAATAATAGAGTAAGTTTATTGAAAATATCAAAAGGAAACCAAAAAGTTTATATCAGGTGTATAGAGTGAAAGAAAGGTGAGAATGGATACTGGACTGCTGGAAAATGACCCTGGAGAGGTAGTGACGGGGGATAAGGAACTGTCGGATGAACTTAAGTATTTTGTGTGAGTCTTCACTGTGGAAGACACTAGCAGGATGCCAGAAATTCAAGTGTGTCAGGGGCAGAAGTGAGTGTAGTTGCTATTATGAAGGAGAAGATGCTTGGGAATCTGTAAGGACTGAAGATAGATAAGTCACCAGGATTCTGAAAGAGTTAGCTGAAGAGATTGAAGAGATGAGAAGCAATAGTAATCACTAATTCCAGAATCATTCTGGAGGACTGGAAAATTGCAAATATCCAGAAGGGGGGGGAGGCAGAAGAAAGGACATTTTAGGCCAGTTAGCCTGACTTCAGTGGTTGTCAAGATATTGGAATCCATTATTAAGGTTGAGGTTTCAGGGTACTTGGAGCTGAATGATAAAGGTAGCCAAAGTCAGCATGGATTCCTTAAGGGGACATCTTGCCTGACAAATCTGTTGGAATTCTTTGAGGAAATAACAGGCAGGATAGACAAAGGAGAGTTAGTGGATGTTGTTTACTTGGATGATCAGAAGGCCTTTGACAAAGTGCCTCACATGAGTTTGCTCAACAAACTACAAGCCCATGGAAAGATATTAGCATGGATAGAAGATCGGCTATTGGCAAGAGCAAATTCTTGGAGTAATGGGGGCCTAGTCTGGTTGGCTGTCGGCAACAAGTGGTATTCCACAGGAGTTGGTGTTGGGACAACTTCTTTTCACATTATACGTCCACAATTTGAATGACAGAATTGATAGCTTTGTGACCAAGTCTGCAGATGATACAAAGGTAAGTGGAGCCAGCAAGTGGTATTGAGGACGCAGGAAGTCCGCAGAAAGACTTGAACAGTTTGGGACTATGGGCAAAGAAGTGTCAGATGGAATATAGTGTAGGGAAGTGTATGATCATTCACTTTGGTGGAAGAAATAAAGGCTTAGGATATTTTCTAAATGGAGAGAGCATTCAAAAATCAGAAATACAAAGGGACTTGAGAGTTGTTGTGCAGCATTTCTAAAGGTTAACATGCAGGTTGAGTCAGTGTAAGGCAAGCAAATGTAATATTAGCATTCCTTTTAATAGGAGTAGAATATCAGAGCAAGAATGTGATGTTGAAGCTTTATAAGGCATTGGTCAGACTGCATGGAGTGTTGTGAGCAGTTTTGGGCCAGTTATCTAAAAAAAAATGTGCTGGCATTGGAGAGGGTCTAGAAGAGGTTAACGAGAATGATTCCAGGAATTAAAGGGATAACATGTGAGCAGCACTTGGTGGCTCTGGGCCTACACTCACTGGAGGTTAGAAGAATGAGGGGAAATCTCATTGAAGCCTGTTGAATATTTAAAGGCCGAGGCAACGTGGCTATGGAGAGGATGTTTCCTATAGTGGATGAGTCTAGGACCAGGGGATACAATCTCAGAATAGAGGGACTTACATTTAGAACAAAGATGAGAAGGAATTTCTTTAGCTAGGGCGTGGTAAGTCTGTGGAATTCATTGTCATGGACTGCTGTGGAGGCCAAGTCATGGAGTATATTCAAAGCAGAGGTTAGGTTCTTGGTTAGTCAGGGCATCAATGTTTATGGGGAAAAGGCAGGAGAATGGGGTTGAG
The DNA here is from genome assembly GCF_963921235.1 of Mobula hypostoma. Taxonomy (NCBI): domain Eukaryota; kingdom Metazoa; phylum Chordata; class Chondrichthyes; order Myliobatiformes; family Myliobatidae; genus Mobula; species Mobula hypostoma. The sequence goes on along the minus strand of NC_086118.1, from coordinate 18,550,116 downwards.
AGGGGTAATGAATCAGCCCAGATGGAATGGCAGAACAGACTCGATGGGCCAAGTGGCCTAACTCTGCTGTTATGTTTCATAGTCTTATGGAAGTACCTGGAGAACACACTATCCTAGATTAGGTATTGTGTTATGGGAAGTGAATATTTGATAATCTTGTTGTGGGTGGCTCTTTCTAGATAAATGACCAGACAGGAAAGTGAAGGCATAGAATCAGTCACAAGGGTGTTGACTCTATACGCAGACAACTGCAAGGGTATGGAATGTAACACACACAAAATGCTAGAGGAACTCAACTAATGAAGTTGCATGTGTGGAAGGGAATAAACAGACAACATTTCATGGCCATGCACTTTAACAGAACTCAAATTGATGAAATGCAACTTGCCTTTCGTAGATTGCGAACTTTACTAAGTGAATTGAAAGTGGAAAGGCCACCAGCATTGGTTAACAATGTACATGTGAATTAAAATTATCCATTCCTATCTGGTCCACAAATAAGTTAAGCTAAAGGGCTCAACCGTAGTTTACTAATAAAATTAAGTCCAAAGTAAAATCAGCAGGCCTGAGGATTACAAGTTTGAATTCAACAAAGGAGGACATATAAATGATTAAGAGGAGAAAAATACATTATAGGAGTAAGTTTACAGCAAATATAAAGAATGCATGTATAAGTGAAATATATGAAACTGATGTAGGTCCTCAATAGTCAGAAATGGCAGCAATTATTACTGAGGACAAAGAAATGGTAGAACAGTTAAGAACTTACTTTGGTCAGTCTTCACAAAGAGGAACATTCATGTTGAGGAACAATGGTCTGAAGAGAGGGATGAACTAAGTGAAATTAATATCATTAAAGAAATAGACCTACGGAATTGATGGGATCAAAGGCCAACAAATCCTGAGGGTATGATATTCTACACCCCAGAGTCCTAATGAATGTGCACTGGATGCATCAGTTGTCACTTTCCAAATATCATTAATGTGGAGAGGTTCCCTCAGATTGGAAGGTGACAGATGTAAGTCCACACGATGCAATAATAAAATATTTGGAAGTTATTAATGGGTCTGAACACATTCAGCATAGGGAAATCATGCTTAACAAATCTACCGGGGATTTTTGAGGATGTAATTATTAGAATAGACAAGGGAAATTCAATGGTTATGGTGTATTTTGACTTTCAGAAATCTTTAGATAAAGTTCCACATGAGAGATTACTGTGTAAAATTAATGCACGTAGAGCTGGAAAGGGCTGAGAATTAGGAATAAACAGGTCTTTGTCAAGGTCGTGAGTCCAATTATATCTATCCTTTAGGTGAAAAAAATTAAATGTAACATCTCCAAGATTGCAGACAACACAAAGCTAAGGGCTTGGTTTGTGCTTTCAGAAGAATGGAAAGGCTGCAGTATGATTTTGACAAGTTTGGAAAGTGTACAAATGCACAGCTAATGCAGTTTAACATGGATAAATGTGACTTTATCTACTGTAGTTCTAAAAACAGAAAGGTATTACTATCTAAATGCTGCAATAGATTATATCTGAAATGGTAAAGGATGTGTCCTTGTCTAAACAGCATGCAATGGGCAATTTGGTTTCCATCTTAAGAGAATCTAATTACAATAGCAACAATGCCCATCTACAGCTTGGTACAGCCTGAGTGCAACTTCAGATGGAGTCTTCATCTCCTTATCCAGGGAAAAATGTTCTCCTATAGGGGGAACATAGCAATGACTTACAAGACTCATTCCTGGGCTGGTGTATGAGGAGAGATTGGGTTGATTGAGCCATTCTTCACTGAGTGTCAAAGAATGAGATTTCATGGAAAGCTATAGCATTCTAACCTCAGGGCAGACTACATACAGGGAGAATATTCCAAATGGTTGGAGAGTCCTGAACCTTTATATAGTGCATTTTACTGAGATCCACATCATAAGACATTATGTCCCCAGAAGGTGGTGAAACTGAAATTCTTCATCACATCATTAAATATAATCAAGAAGGTGTTAGATATACAGTATTTCTTAATGCCAAAGGATTCAAAGGATATGGCAAGAAGGCCAGATGTTTCATTTATCACCTATTGTTTCCCTCTCCCCTCCCCCCAACCTTTCAAATCTACTCCTCAGCCTTTTTTCTCTCGTCCTGCTAAAGGTTTTGGCCCGAAGCGTCAACTGTACTGTTTTCCATAGATGCTGCCTGGCCTGCTGAGTTCCTCCAGCATTTTGTGTGTGTTGCTAGGCTAGAACAGGGCACCCGAATTGAATGTTCAGTCACAATTATATTGAATGACGGAGCAGGCAGTAGGACTGCATGGCCTGCTCCCGAAACTATTCTATTTTTCAATGTTTTGAATTATGAAACTAAGCATTTCCCTTTGTGTTCAAAAGATCAATACATGGATATTTAAATCTTTTTCGTGAGTTAACACAGTAAGCTTTAGAAGGGTTGCTGAAGGAGGAATTGGTTCTTGGTAGCAGGTATTCCATAGAGTAGCTGTAGTTTGTCCTGTACTTCTGAAGGTTGCTTCTGTTGCAGTCAGTAAAAGTAAACTTTGGAATCAGAAATCAGTACGTTATCTGCTATGTCACCTTTTCAGCATATGAGATTGAGGGCAAATTTTGGAAACCCCTTTCATACAATTAAACACTGAAAATGATGTATGCTTTGAAAAAAAAAGTGCTGGCAAAGGAGAATTCTACATCATGCTAGTTTTGAATGGACACAGTTAAAATTGCACTAAATCGTGGCCAAACAGCATTGGCACTTGGCGTTTAGGTTGTGCCTTTAATGTAATGGACAACCCAGGTTTTTCCAAACAAGTGTTATTAGCCAAAGCTATTAAAGATATCAAGGCTATCAAAATCTTGGTCAAAGAGTAAGTTTTATTAAATATATGAATAAGGAATAAGGATTCATATTAATGTATGAATCAGGCACCCAAACTTTTATTCTTAAAATCTATTTAAACCAAAATTAAATAATTTTGATAAAAATATTGTGAATGAAAATATTAGTATTCCAAATGATTTAAATCTGTACAATTGGAATATGGTTGAGGAAGAGGTTGAAAAATCAGGGTAAATAAAACCAACTTCCTCATTTTTTTTAACCACACATTCAATACAAAAAAATCTTGGTACAACTCTGTTTCAAATCATTGCAGCTCCGTCTCCTTGTTGAAATAAAGAAAGATAGAGGAGTGTCACAAACAGCAGCTCTTCATTCAATAATTCATAGAATAAAATAAATCCCTGTTCTTTCTTGTTGCAAACTGTGGATTCAGTATGTGAGAATGCCAGTATCAAAGTTCACATTCTATCTGCCTATAAGAATATATATTTTGTTGGAGAGATAACACCTATGCCAGTGGAAGGTCTAAGAAAGTGATCTGTGATTTCAAACAACAAAGTCTGAATTTTATGCAGATAGCAACACGGTGTGTGGGTACTATACCTTGAAGCAAGGCTGTTGTGCCTTGAATAGTATACAAAATTCAATTTCATTCTCCTTCCCAAGACAATGCAGTATAGAATTTTAAACAGAGGATAAAACAGAATGTAAAAAGAGTAAAGAACAGTGTAATCCAATTTCCCATGCATTCAACACACTGATATGACAACAAATGACTTTCCTAATCCTGCTGTCCTTGCCTTCTATGGCTCAAGTCTAATTCCACAACTATAATAATGTGCTTGCTTCTCATCCGACCACTGAGATAGCCATCTAATTAAAAAAAAGTCGACTGATCACGGGTAATCTGAAATAAAAACACAAAATGCTGGAAACAGTGGGCTATGGGGCATCAGCGGAAAATGAAACAAGATTAAAATGCTATTTAGGAAAACAGCATTCCATTGACTTTTCAAAACAATTACAGAAGGCCAATAAAGGCAAGCCTTGTTACTGATGCCCATTCAGTGTAACTGAATAAAACTAAGGATCAGCTGATATAATGATTTTTTCAACCTCTTTGTATGGATTACTGTTTCAGCAACGCAGCTGCTTAATTGGACTGGAAGAATATATTCACACACCTGAATTCCAAAACAGCAGCAACTCAGACATATCATATTGTGGCCATTTAAAGGAAAATAATGGTGCATTGAAGTAAAGTGCAATGTCTTTATACTTAATTTGCACTTTATAGACCAAGGTGCCCAGGAGTGAAACAACTGGAAAACAAAGTGTGGCTAAGGCCAGGACTTACCGTCAGCTACAAGCTAACTCAATTCCCTCCCCACTCACAGGATCTGGTCAATCCTGATATTAAATGGTTAGGGCTAAAAGTAAATTTACTGCAGGCAAAACCTTGCCCCAGCTGTGTGAGCTGTCAATGATTATAAATCCCTTTGAATCTTAGTACTCAAAGATCCCAAATTCATCAAATAAAACAATTAGAAAGATAAAAAATGCACTCAATGACGACTTTATTAAGTACCTCTTGTACCTAATAAAGTAGCCACTGAGTGTGTGTTCATCCTCTTCTGAAGCTGCAGCTCACCCACTTCAAGATTTGATGTGTGTTCAGAGATGCTCTTCTGCATATCACTGTTGCTGTTACACCAGATCATTCCACTCCGACCTCGCTCATTAACAAGATCTTTTCATGCACTGAAATGCTGCTTACTGAATTTTTTTTTTGGGTTTTTGCACCTCTGTAAACACTAGACAATATTGTACCTGAAATTTGCTAAGATATCAGTGGTTTCTGAGATATAAAAACTACCCCTTAGAATGAAAGAACAAAACAATACAGAAACAGACCCTTCAGCCCTTCTAGTCTGTGCATAGTCCCATCGACCTGCACCCAGACCATAACCCTCCATACCCCTCCCATCCATGTACCTATCCAAATTTCTCTTAAATATTAAAATCAAACCCACATCCAACATTCGTGCTCGCTGCTCATTCCACACTCTCATCACACTTTGAGTGAAGAGGTTCCCCCTCATGTTCACCTCAAACATTTGACCTCTCACTCTTAACTCAGGATCTCTAGTTGTAGTCTCACCCAACCTCAGTGGAAAAATCTGCTTGCATGTACAATATCTTTATCCCTCATAATTTTGTATATCTCTATCAAGTCCCCCCTCTACATTCCAAGGAATAAAGTCCTAATCTATAACTCAGCTCCTCAAATCCAGCAATATCCTTGTAAATTTTCTCTATGATCTTTCAATATTATTTACATCTTTCCAGCCGGTCAATAACTAATTTGTACACAGTGCTCCAAATTAGGCCTCACTAATGTCTTACACAACTTAAACATAACATCCACCCTCCTGTACTCAATAGATTGATTCATGAATGCCAGTGTGCCTAATGCTTTCTTTAAGTCCCTGTCTATTTGTGACAACACCTTCAAGGATAGAAGAGGGATATATATTCCCAGATCCCTCTTCTATTGCACTCATCAGTGCCCCACTACTCACTATGTAAGACATACCCTGATTTGCCATCTCAAAGTGCAACACTTCACACTTGTCTGCATGAAATTACATCTGCCATTTTTCCAGCTGCTCCAAATCCCACTGTTTTCTCACTTTCCACTCAGTGAGCCAAAACCTCAACTTTTCACTCTACCACCACAGAATGGCCACTTCATTTAAACCTAATTTCTTTTTATTGGGTCTTGCCATACCTAATAATGCAAAATCCAATTTCTTTCAGGGATTGTGGCATGCAAAAACGTGCCAACTGCCCCCACTTGCTTCTTGTAAATTCTCCCTCCCTCTATGCCTTCTGGCACCAACAATTATTCCATGGTTCAAGTCACAGATCTAATTTCTTCTCCATATTGATGTTTGATCTGAGCAACAACTGGACCTCATGACCATGTCTGCGTGCTTTTTTGGATTGAGTTGCTGTTACATGATTGGATGATTAGATATTTGCATTAACAAGCAGATGTACTGGTGTACCTCATAAGGTGGTCAATGAGTGCATAGTGAAAATAAAATAAATGAAATGTGAAATCATTTAATGACATAAAACTCTTTAGAATAGTTAAATAATTGAAACAAACATATTTCAAAGAAATGTAACTTAGCTTAAACTTTTCTTTTGCAACTGCTGTTGATGGTCTAATCTAATTAGGTTCACTATGCAGGTTCCCCAGTGTATGTCCAGGAGGTTTTTTTTCCATGGACTTGCATTTCAGGAGGAACTGCTGATATTTTCCAGTAAGTTCCACCCCATGCATCCTGAGAGTGAACGGTGATGCCATGTGATATATGATGGCTGGTCAAAGGAACATGAATATTTGGATATATATGATCTTTTATGGGCATTTTGGTCAGCATGGATGAGTTGGGAAGAAGGGGCTGCTTCCATGGTTTAATAGTCTATGATTCTATGACTCAAATTCAAGTTTAATTGGCATTCAACCATACATAGGAATACAGTCCAACCAAACAGCATTACTCCAGGGCCAAGGTGCCCTGCACATATAGTTACGACAGAATCCGAATCAGGTTTAATATCACCGGCATATGTCGTGAAATTTGTTAACTTAGCAGAGGCAGTACAATGCAATACATGATTATTTAGGGGAAAAATAAACAAGTAAATCAATTACAGTAAGTATATACGTATTAAATAGTTCAATTAAAAATAGTGCAGAAACAGAAATGATAAAAGTGAGGTAATATTCATGGGTTCAATGTCCATTTAGGAATTGGATGGCAAAGAGGAAGAATCTGTTCCTGAATCACTCAATGTGTGCCTTCAGGCTTCCGTACCTCCTTCCTGATGGTAACAATGAGAAGAGGGCATGCTCTGGGTGGTGGGGAACCTTAATAATGGATGCTGCCTTTCTGAGACACTGTTCCTTGAAGATGTCCTGGGTACTATGGAGGCTAGTCCCCGAGATGGAGCTGACTAATTTTACAACTTTCTGTAGCTTTTACTGATCCTGTGCAGTAACATCTCCCCCTCCCCACACCAGACAGCGATGCAGCCTGTCAGGATACTCTCCACAGAAAAAAACATACAGTCACAAATAGAGTATTGCCCACGTCGCTGAGCATCATGGCTTGTAGATTGATTGTCCTGGAGCCACGTTTCTGAAAGAACAAGCACACAGCAGTCCTCCTCACACGCTCGTGCAGCTGCAGGCAATCCAGCTTGTTTTCGATAGAGCGAACACTGGACAGCACCATTGATGGGAGGGCCCAACCCACAACCCAACATGGACTTACAGTGCAGCCACAGTGCCTTTCCTCTCTCAAATTACCTCTGGTGTCTCCTCCCCCAGGTGGCTGCTACAGGCGACCCTGTTGTGTGAGGGCCTGGTCCGTGCAACAACCGAGGACACGCAGCTCCTCAGCTGTCAGTGTCACCAATCAACCAGTGAACCGGACTTGCGGTACTCTACACTATCCATGTTCAACAGGGTCTTGCAATCACAAGAAAAATGCCCCAGGACAATCACTTGCGCTATTTTCTGGACTGAGCGACACTTCCTACACCTTTCTCCTTGGGTGGCTATAGCAGGCGGCAGCGCGATATGCAGCAAGTCTGGCCTCACCACCATTGAGCAGACCACCAGCAGACAGACATGCAGCACTTGATGTTCTCAATATCCAGCAGTATCTTACGATCGCAAAAAATATCAAAGTACAAAAAATTACACCCTTGTCTGGACCAGGAGAAACCACTGCGAACAAACGTGCCACTATCTTCTTGGAAGACTAGATTCAAGTCTATATTCTGCTTGCCCCAGAAGGCGACAGAAGAACAGGCTTAAACCTGAGCTTGCTAGGGCAACCTTGCCAAAAGCTACCCAAATGTGATGTAAAAAGAAGACAGAAGGGCAGAAACAACAGCTCGTTTCAAGTTGAGTGGCAGAACCATCATTCTCTTACACCTTGCCGTAATTTTTTCCAACTTCAGCATAAGCATATTTGCACATTCAGCATGCACTCAGTGGCCACTTTATTTGGTACACCTGCTTATTAATGCAAATATCTAATCAGCCAATCATGTGGTAGCAACTCAACGCATAAAAGCATGCAGACATGGTCAAGAGGTTCAGCTGATATTCAGACCAAACATCAGAATGGGGAAGAAATGTGAGCCAAGTGACTTTGACAGTTGAATGATATTTTGGTGCCAGGCAGGATGGTTTGAGTATTTCAGAAACTGCTGATCTCCTGGGATTTTCATGCACTACAGTCTCAAGGGTTTAGAAAATGGCATGAAAAGAAAAAGAAAACATCCAGTGAGGGGTCGTTCTGTGGGTGAAAATGTTTTGTTAATAAGAGGTCAGAGGAGAATGGCCAGAGTGGTTCAAGCTTATAGGAAGGTGACTGTAACAACAGTAGTTACGGCAGTGGATGGACTACAGCAGCAGAAGACCACGACCTCACACTTAGTGGGTACAGAAAGTACTAATAAAGTGGCCACTGAGTATATGTAATGTAGTCTCGCTGTGAAGCCATGACAAGCGGCAAACTTTCTAACATTTTTACCTTTGTGTCATTATAGGCGTGGACTTCAGTCATTAAATGCTTGCTGGCGGTTTGGACTGTGGCAGCAGTACACATCACCTTGGTTAGCAAGCACATGCAGAGGCACTCTGTGAATTGTTGAGTCCGAAAAGGGGAGGACAATATGAAAATGGCAAAACCATTTGAAACTCTTCATCAGCCAAACCATGGAATTTCTCACAAGCAGCAATAAAAATGTTTTCATTACTTAATAGTGGGAGGGGAGTCCTTTGACGAAGGAGATATCAGTTACCGTTTGTTGAATTGAATTGATTTTATTTCTTACATCCTTCACATACGTGAGGAGTAAAAATCTTTACGTTACATCTCCATCCGAATGTGCAATATGCAAATTATAGTAACTTGCAATAAGTAGTATGTACAGTAAGATATACAACAGAACAGTCAATATAGCTTAGAAGTACAACTGTGTCAGTGTGAATTAATCAGTCTGATGACCTGAAGGAAGAAGCTGTCCCGGAGTCTGTTGGTACAGGGTTTAATGCTGCGGTGCCATTTCCTGGATGGTAGCAGCTGGAACAGTTTGTGGTTGGGGTGATTCGAGTCCCCAATGATCCTTCTAGTCCTTTTTACGCACCTGTCACTGTAGATGTCCTGAATAGTGGGAAGTTCACATCCACAGATGCGCTGGGCTGTCCGCACCACTCTCTGCAAAGCCCTGTGATTGAGGGAAGTACAGTTCCCATACCAGGCAGTGATACAGCCAGTAAGGATGCTCTCAATTGTGCCCCTGTAGAAAATATTTAGGATTTGGGGACTCATGCTGAACTTTTTCAACCGTCTGAAATAAAATGGTGCTGTTGTGCTTTTTTCATCACACAGCTAGTAGGTACAGACCAAGTGAGATCCTCGGTAATGTGTAACTTTGAAGCTTTTCACCCTCTCAACCCCAGATCCATTGATGTCAACAGGGGTGAGATGACAATCACTATGCTGTGTGTAAGCAGCATATTATTTAGTAACATGCCATAGACAGAAGAGATCATAATGACTTTGACTTTGACTCCCCATGACATTTACATCATAAGTAGATTGTAAATTAAACTATTGTTTGGTACCACACAAATCTAGAGAACGTAACTACTGAAGATCGGTGGTATATGTATATATGTATGTGTGTGTATGTGTATATATACTGAATAAAATTCAGAATATACTCTGAATAAAAATTCCAAATTGATAATCTTTCCACAGCAAAGTAACAGTTTGCTGATTTTGTACTAAAAGTCACCTTCCCCTTTAAGAATTTCTTCAGGCATGCTTTGTACTGCTTCACAGTGATCAAAGTAGCAGAAGTTTCAGGTAGTTACTCCACAACTTCAATTAGTTATTTGGGACTTGCACATCTATAACTTAAATATGACTACATTTATAAAAGGGTACTTCAAGCAACCCCAGAAAGTTGGTATTGGACAGACAAAGTAAGAAATAGCAGAAGTCAACCAATTGGCACCCTTGGCCTCCTCCACTATTCAATAATATCACAGCTGAACTTCTATATCCAACATTTTTTTTTGAAAAGCCTATTCTGTACTTGAAAACTTGGCAAAGTTGACTTCAAAATCTAATCTGGTCTTCTGTCATCACTGCTGACTTTGTTCATGGTCATTCCCTGGCTACTCTTAGAGTTGTGGTCTTAAATAATCCTGACTATTCTCAGATGAAAAAAATTGCAGTCACCATGGTAGCAGAGGACACAACTCCATACCAGAACTGGAAATACATTATGACATTTGAAGGCAAAAAATGAGCACGTCTCCAATGCTGGGAAGTAAGCATGTTCAGCAATAACAGGAAGGTCACCATTATTTACAGAATGAAAAATGTTAGCACATATAGAATGTTAGCTCAATTATGAGATTTTTGTGATAATTTGCATATGGAAACCACTAAAATATGCAAATACAACATAATGCCCTGGGCACATATAAATCATAACATGCTTCTTTAAATTATAAATGTGCAACAAATCTCAAAGTAGGGCAACAGCTATGTGATCTGGCTTTGAGCTGATTAATGATGGAACCGGCAAGTGTTCCCAAAGGAAGCATAAATCAGCTGCATGGTAATCCTGTAAAAGCAAAAGGAAAATCATCAAGACTGGTTGTTACTCACTTAAAGCTGCTCCAGCTATCAGTGACACATCAAATTATCTTGCACCTGTATTTGTGAAGGGAAAGAAAATAGCGTATTTTCAAACCAAAGGTTTGATCCTAACACAGACTCCACTTTCTGTTGATATGTGCCAGTCTTTCTTGACGGGCAGAATTGACTCCAATCCTTTTCCTTTTTTCTAGACTGTTTCCGAGATTCTTTCCAATATTCCAAACCAGCAAGCCATAAGGAAAAAATTGCATATCTGGACTGGGAAGCCAAAAACGTTGAGAGGTTTCCCCAAAGATACAGAGAACTTGGATCCCTTGGTATGTTAAATTTCTCAACTTCCATACCTGACCTTCCCTCCTCACCCCACCCCTTCAATAGAAATGTTCAGGGTGCTAATGACTTCTTTTTGTTTTAACAATATACAGGCTCAACATCTCTGCTGTCATTAACACATCTAAACAATTCCATAAAATAAATTAAACTACAAAAGTCTAAGGCTCACTTTCAAATGAATCTTCTGTATGCACTGGATGATAACAGATTAGGCATATTTAATTGTTCGACAACATTTCTTCCCTCTGCTATTTTAACATAAAAGTAAATCGGTTGACCCCACAATTGAAATAGATAACAAAACAATTCAGGCAAATGCATTTAAATGTTCTTATATAATCATTCTACAGGTTAAAACCAAAAGGAGAAATCTTACAGATCTGCCAAAATCAGATTTATTTGACTGTAAGTATGAAGTAAAAACAGAAAATGCCAGAAATATTCAGAAGGGTAGAAAATATTGATGGAAAGAAATTCTGTACCCTTCATCAAAACCAAGTAAGAGAGCAAAGTCAATGAATTTTCAGTAATAGAGAAGGTGTGGTGGGGAGAGAAAGAATATCTCAAATGGGTTGGGGGGAGGATTTAGAGTAGCTGTGAAGAACATTATGTTTCCTTGTTTGTGTGTTGTGTGGTTAATAGTAAGATTGAGAGACAGTTCCAACAAGCCAAACAATAATATTAATAAAGAAAAAAACAGAGTAAATTATGACAGGCAGAAGTGGCCAGTTCTGATTCAGGTAAAACGAAAGAATGAGTTAAATTGGAAAATTGATTGTCGATTCAGGAAGGCTGGAACACATGCCGACAGAAGATGAAATGCTTTCTTCTGGCTTTCATTAGGCCTTGTCATAACATTGCATGAGGTCACAGATTAAAAAGGTCAGAGTGGATCTGGAATGGAAAACTGAAATAATGTGACCAGAAACTCAGGGTCACTCCTGTACACTGCACTCAGGTGTTCCGCAAAATGATCACCCAATCTATGTTGCCTTTCTGCAACGTAGAGAAGGCTGCATTGTGAACAATGACTGGAGTGCACTAGATTGGAAGAAGTACAAATGAATTTTTCACCCGGATAGTTTTGGTCCCTGGATGGTAGGACGGGAAGCGATTAAAGGACAGTGCTATGCGACTGGTAGATGGGAATGGAGTCATGAAGTGAGCAATCTTGTTGAAATGATAAGAACATAGAGCATATGAAATAGAAACAGGAATAGGCCATCTAGCCATCAAGCTTGACCTGCCATTCAATAAGATTATGGCTGATATGGCCTGGAAACAGTTCCGTTTACCTGTCTTTTCCCTATAACACTTAATTCACCTGCTGTGCAAAAACTATTTAACTATGTCTTAAGTATATTTAATGAGGTAGCCTCTGTTGCTTCCCTGAGTAGAGAATTCTACAGATGCATTACTCACTGGAAAAAATAGTTTCTCTCCATCTCTATCCTAAATCCATTCCCCTGAATTTGAGATCATGTCCCCTCATTTTATCCTCACTCCCGAGTGGAAACAGCTTTCCTGCCTTTATCTTATTTATCCCTTTCATGATTACATATGTTTCTGTAAGATTCCCTCTTATTCTTCTGAACTCCAGCATGTATAGTCCCAGGGGACTTGATCTCTGTTCGTATGCTAACACCCCTCATTTCAGCGTCAACCTGTGTTGTGTATTTAAGATTTCGGTAATGTTGTAAATATATTGATTGATTAGGTGTGTTTTTGTTGTTTACATAATGCATGCGGGTTATCTGTAAAAGCACATAAATGGCATACGTCATCACGACAACACATGATTGTGTGCACTTTACTTAAAACAGAAATTGAACTAAGTCTCGCATCTCTTGACTCCCTTGTTTTTCTTCCAATTCATTTTATGTTTTGAGTTGCAAAACATAACCACCTGAACCACCTCCAAAACCAGTATATCTTTCCTCAAGTAAGGAGACTAGAACAACATGCAGTACTCCAGATGCAGCCTTACCAGTACCCTCTAATGTTTCAGTGCAATCCCCTACTCTTAAATTCAATCCTTCTCATTATGAAGGCCATTTGCTTTCTCGATAACCTGTTGCACCTGCAAACTAGCCTTTTACGATTCAAGTACAAACACACACAAGCCCCTCTGCACAACAGCATGTTACAATCTTTCACCATTTAACTAATAATCTGATCTTATATTTTTTTCCTTCCAAGGTGCTTGACCCCACATTTGCCAAATTAGTACTCCACCTGCCAGACCTTTGCCCACTCACAACCTATCTACAGATCCCTGCGGAGGCTCCGCATCCACTACATAATTTGCTTTTCCCTTCCATTTAGTGCCATCATCTATCTTAGATAAACTATGCCTGATTCCTTCTTCCAAATTGTTAATGTATATCGTGAACAGTTCTGGACCCAGTCCTGAAAGGAAAAGGAGGGCAATATATATCTGGGGGTGGAATTTTGCTCAAGCTGGCAGACATTGTGGATGACTTATTGGGTGTAAGTACATTCTTTCTCTCTCTGCAAAATTTTGCAGTGAGTTTTTACTATTATTGAACCTTACCATCAGGCGCCTAACTGTAATATGCACATCTTCAGATGTGTTGCACTGATAGATCTTCACAACTGCATAAAATAAAGTGACAGAATGACATAATGAAGTGGGTATGTTTTCATGTGAAAACTTTATTCCGTTTTTACTACCTGCAGAGGACTGAACAGCATGCACATGTTGGGAAAGGGCTCTCAGTTCCTATTGGTAAGGTAGTTGAGTGAGAAAAATCTGTTATTTTGATGGACTGTTTACATGTCCAAAGAATGCTACCACCAACTGGGATCTCCATATTTTAACAATCCCACTTTTCACCCTTACAAAGAAGTAATTTGCAAATTCTTAAAAACAAACAGTATGCGTTTAATATGTTATGTAATCTGTTTGAGAACATCCTGGTAATTGTTACACATGAATTTGTAGTTTTACTTTGTAAAATTGCCTGTAACTAGCTTCCATCATTCAAATACAGTAGTATTCTTGTTTCAAATTTGGGAGAAATTAAGATTGAGCCTTAATGTCAAATGTAGATAATTCAACATGTAAAGGGGTCCTGTATTCTGGGTCTACAGAATGAGTGATATGATGTTGTATTTTTGAGCATTAACTTCAATGTTTTTGTGTTATTCGTAGAAGCACAGTCATTTGTCATAGTGCACAGAGTTACCATAGAATTATATTAGCACACAAAAAAATGCTGGAGGAATTTAGCAGGTCCGACAGCATCTATGGAAGGAATAAACAGTTATTGTTTTGGGCCGAGATCCTCCATCAGGATTCAGTCCTCTCCAGAGATCCTGTCTGACTTGTTGTTCCTTCAGTATTGTGTATATGTTGCTCTACATTTCCAGCATCTGCAGAATCTCTTGTGTTTACAGAATTATATAATCTGTCATGCAACACTGAGAGGGAGAGCTATGATTGAAAATAATATTTTTTTCTGTTTTATAAGTGATATGAGGCACTCAGAGGGACTTGTGTTTATACCACTATGTTCAAAATACCTGTGCTAATTTATACTGAGGCATATGTCACTTCTCCTGGGTGTTGCACTGATCTTTCAAGAATCCCTGAGGAATCAGGAGATGACTAAAACCTGTCTGCACATGTCTGGGTAATGTGCATTGCCGCATTGCCATGGGATTTTTAGTTGTGGTTTTGATGGCAGTTCTGAATGAACCGGGGCTACAGTCAGCAGAGGTGCATGGACCCTGTCAGAGGAAATAAGGAAGCCTCATAACCTTTCATTCCACTGCTCAGGGGAACAGAAGCTAGACTTCAGTTTCAGATCTCCAAGAAGCAACATGACAACATTTAAAAGGCATTTAGACAGGTACATGGATAGCCCATAAGACATAGAGGCAGAAGTGGGCCATTCAGTCCATTGAGTCTGCTCTGCTATTCAATCATGGGCAGAGTTTCTTTTACCACTACACCTCTTCTGCATTTACCAATCAAAGGTTTAGGAAAGGTTCAGAGAGAACTGGGCCAAATGCAGGAAAGTTGGATGAATTCAGTTAGGCAACTTGGCTGGCATGGATGAATTGGTCCAAATGTCCTGTTTCTGTGCTGTATACAGTGCCGATGAAAGGGATTCACCCCACTCCCCCTTGGAAATTTTCATGCTTTATTGTTTTACAACATTGAATCACAATGGATTTAATGTGGCTTTTTTTACACTGATCAACAGTAAAAGACTATTTCTTGTCAAAGTGAAAACTGATCTCTACAAAGTGACCTACATTAAACACAAATATAAAACACAAAATGATTGATCGCATAAGTATTCACCCCCTTCAAGTCAGTATTTAGCAAATGCACCTTGCTCAGCAATTACAGCCTTGACTTTGTGTGGATAGGTCTCTATCAGCTTTGCACATCTGGACACTGCAATTTTTCCTCATTCATCTTTACAAAAGTCCTCAAGCAGGGTCAGATTGCATGGGGATCAGGCAATAGCCCTTTGAGTCCAGCCACAAATCCTCAATTGGATTGAAGTCTGGACTCTGTCTTAACCATTCCACGACATGAACTTTGTTTTTAAACCATTCTTGTGTAGCTTTGACTTTATGCTGGGGTCATTGTCGTGCTGGAAAATAAATCTTTTCACAAGTCGCAGTTCTCTTGTAGACTGCATCAAGTTTTCATCCAGGATTTCCCTGTATTTTGCTGCATTCATTTTACCCTCTACCTTCACAAGCCTTCCAGGGCCTGCTGCAGTGAATCATCCCCAGAGCATGATGCACCACCATGCTTCACAGTTGGGGTGGTCTGTTTTTGATGATGTGCAGTATTTAGTCTGATGGCCAAAATGCTCAATTTTGGTTTCATCAGACCATAGAACCTTCTTCCAGCTGACTTCAGAATCTCCCACCTTCTGGCAAACTGTAGCTGAGATTTCATGTGAGATTTTTTCCAACGGTGGCTTTCCCTTTGCCACCCTCCCATAAAGCCGTGACTGGTGAAGCACCTGGGCAACAGTTGTTGTACGCGCAGCCCCTCCCATCTCGGTCACTGAAGCTTGTAACTCCTCTAGAGTTGTCATAGGTCTTTTGGAAACCTCCCTCACTAGTCCCCTTCTTGCACGGTCACTCAGTATTTGAGGACGGCCTGCTCAAGGCAGATTTACAGCTGTGCCATATTCTTTCCATTTCTTGATGATTGATTTAACTGTACTCCAGGGGATATTCAGTGACTTGGAAACTTTCTTGTATTCATTTCCTGACTTGTGCTTTTCAATAACCTTTTCATGGAGTTGCTTGGAGTGTTCTTTTGTCTTCGTGGTGTAGTTTTTGCCAGGATACTGACTCACCAGCAGTTTGACCTTCCAGATGCAGGTGTATTTTTACTAC
The DNA here is from genome assembly GCF_963921235.1 of Mobula hypostoma. NCBI lineage: Eukaryota > Metazoa > Chordata > Chondrichthyes > Myliobatiformes > Myliobatidae > Mobula > Mobula hypostoma. Next base: position 18,533,771 of record NC_086118.1, on the reverse strand, counting down.
AGTCAATTCAAACACCTTCACTGCACACAGTGATCCCCATTTAACTAATTATGTGACTTCTAAACCCAGTTGGCTGCACCAGTGATGATTTGGTGTGTTATATTAAAGGAAGGTGAATACTTATGCAATCAATTGTTTTATGTTTTATGTTTGTACTTAATTTAGATTACTTTGTAGAGATCTGTTTTCACCTGACACCCCCCCAAAGAGTCTTTTTCTGTTGATCAGTCAAGAACCCAAATTAAACCACTGTAAATCAATGTCGTAAAACAATAAAATATAAAAACTTCCAAGCATGGGGGGGGGGGGGGGCAATGCTTTTTATTGGCACTGTAATCCTGTGACTCTGTATCAACTAGCTAGTAATTTGTAAGTCAATGGATTCTGATTAGTAATCTTCTATAGGTAGAGCTTAATCATGTCCCCATGCCCAGGCTATTTTGCCACTGGAAATTGAAGTTAATATCACCATGAATTTCCTCATTCCCATTGATGCCAAGCAGTAATTTCACAGTATATCCCTGTTGGCCGCTCAGTGCAGTGTGCCTTTCGCTCAAAGAAACTGGCATATGGACTTGTGAGGATTGCACATCCCAAACATTTGGAGAATGCATCCTGCATTCATAATGCTTTGGACTTCCCTTGAGAACCTAAAGCTCGACATGGATCGCAAGGAATCTCACTCCATCAATATCCATATCATTAGGAGAAGAAATTTGTCTGGTCTTCAAGGCATGAACACGAAAACAGATTATTATCTGAATGGCAAGAACAGGAAAATAGATTATTATCTGAATGGTGGCCGATTAGGAAAAGGGGAGGTGCAACGAGACCTGGGTGTCATTATACACCAGTCATTGAACGTGGCCATGAAGGTACAGCAGGCGGTGAAAAAGGCGAATGGTATGCTGGCATTCAAAGCAAGAGGATTCGAGTACAGGAGCAGGGAGGTACTACTGCAGTTGTACAAGGCCTTGATGAGACCACACCTGGAGTATTGTGTGCAGTTTTGGTCCCTTAATCTGAGGAAAGACATTCTTGCCATAGAGGGAGTACAACGAAGGCTCACCAGATTGATTCCTGAGATGGCAGGACTTTCATATGATGAAAGATTGGATCGACTAGGCTTATACTCTCTGGAATTTAGAAGATTGAGGGGGGATCCGACTGAAACGTATAAAATTCTAAAGGGATTGGACAGGCTAGATGCAGGAAGATTGTTCCCGATGTTGGGGAAGTCCAGAACGAGGGGTCACAGTTTGAGGATAAAGGGGAAGCCTTTTAGGACCGAGATGAGGAAAAACTTCTTCACACAGAGAGTGGTGAATCTGTGGGATTCTCTGCCACAGGAAACAGTTGAGGCCAGGTCATTGGCTATATTTAAGAGGGAGTTAGATATGGCCCTTGTGGCTAAAGGGATCAGGGCGTATGGAGAGAAAGCAGGTGCAGGGTTCTGAGTTGGATGATCAGCCATGATCATACTGAATGGCAGTGCAGGCTCGAAGCGCCGAATGACCTACTCCTGCACCTATTTTCTATGTCTTTATGAATTGCTTGCCTCCTTTATGTTGTGCATTCTGTGTTGACTGCCATATTTCAGCTACCACTTTGCACAAAGGCCCACATCTCGTGGTCTAGGGCTCACCTAGTTCCCAACACTTGTCTTCGTGAGATACCAGGCCTTCATGAATACCATTTGCAGACCTCCAAATGAAAATATACAGTCAGCACTGCACCACAGGTGTCCTATAATTCTTTCCAGAAAAACTCAGAAAGCAATAATATCAGCTGTGGCATCCTTCATGACCTAGCCCACAGAAAGGCAAGCTTTGCCTAGAGGTCTTCAGTATGAGGTGGAGTTGGTGGCATGCAAGGTGGAGGTGGAACTATTACAGAGGAGAATATCAACAGATGATTTCTGGATTTGATGTCCAGCCATAACACAATGTCCAAAGATTCTCCAGGACCCCACTTGACAAGGTTTTCATACAGTCAGGCAATAACTAGGGCAACAACAGCTCCTTTATTTCATTTATCAATGGCCCTATTTCCTTTGTAACACAGACTACCTGTTTTGATTTCAGTGGACCTCATGTTTACCATGTGGGCACGTGGCCAAGTGGTTAAGGCATTGGACTAGTGACCTGAAGGTCGTGAGTTTGAGCCCCAGCTGAGGCAATGTGTGTTGTGTTCTTGAGCAAGGCACTTAATCACACATTGCTCTGGGACAACACTGGTGCCAAGCTGTATGGGTCCTAATGCCCTTCCCTTGGACAATATTGGTGGCGTGGAGAGGGGAGACTTGCAGCATGGGCAGCTGCTGGTCTTCGATACAACCTTGCCCATGCCTGCGCCCTGGAGAGACTAATGGACACGGCAAAAGCTGTCTAGAATGGGCACAAGGAGGCTGAAGGGAGCTGAACTTTGCACAACCATACTCATCATTCTACAGATGCACAGTAGAGAGCATTCTGACATGCTGCATCACTGGTTGGTATGGTAACTGTCCTGCAGTAGACAGGAAGGCTCTACAATGGGTAGTCGAAAATGCGCAAAAGATCATTGGCTTCAACCTACCCACCATCAAGGACATATATACAGAAAGGTGCCAGAAAAGGGTCAGAAACATCACAAAGGATCTCACCCATCCTACTCATGGACTGCTAGTCCCACTCCCATCAGGGAGAAGGCTACACTGCATCCATGCCAGTACAACCAGACTCAAAGCCAATTACTTTCGCCATGCAGTAAGGCTGATCAACACCTCCACCCACTAACTCCACCTCGACTTTATTATTTCCTGTCAGTTATCTACGCCGGCTGATGGCATAGCGGCATCAGCGCTGGACTGCGAGGCAGAGGTTCCAAAGTTCAAATCCAGCCAGCTCTCCCTGGCAGGCTTTCCATCCGTGCGGGGTCAAGAGCTGGTGATCTCTTTGGAAAAGAAACTCACCTGGCAGAAGGCAATGGCAAACCACTGCTGTAACTTGCCTCGTACGCAAATTCCAACTATGTCAGAATGGCGTGGGAGGAAGTCGCCCACTACCCGGAAAAGGTCCGGATGTGACCTACATTATATTATATTTATCTAATGTACAACCAAGCCTCACTTTATTGGCACACGATCATTCTATACACAGGGTTTCTCAACTGGGGTTCCGTAAGAGTTCAGTAGGGGTTCTGTGAGAGATCGTGATTAAAAAAAAAATAACATTTTTTGAACTTCAAGGAACATGCAATGCTAGCACTCGCAGTGGTGGGCAATGACTGAGTGACCGAATAGCCCCATAAGCAATCTCGTTAGAGATCTCTCAGCCCAGTGTGGCAGTGCGCAGTAGGACCGCGCTTAATTGGTTGAGTCCATTCTCAGTTTTTGACACAAGATAGGGGAGGCCAACGATAATTGGCTAACACTGTACTGCAGGGAGGGGAGGACGGTAGGTTGATGAGGAGTGTGAAGTGCATTTTCCGAGCATTGAATGGACTCGCCCAACTTGGGCCGTGACATCAGCCTCTGTTTCCTGAACTCCTTCCCCAACTTCCCCCTTATGCATCACCAACTGACTTATGGAAGTGAACAAATTCTACCAGTGTAGTAGAAAATTGGAGGGAAATTTTCATTCTGAAGAAGAAATTTTTACGCTCCGCGACTCAGCTGCTAGCCAGCCACTTTGCTGCTGTTATAAACATTACAAAAGGTGAATTGTATTGTGAAGTTTTCATACGTTTTGCCATTCTTTTTTATATTTTATTAACCACTGTGTCAGGACAAGATGCTGTGTGAGAAATTGAAACGGTTTCACTCTCAAACGGTACGATAAATCGACATATTGATGACATGTCACATGCTGAAGAAGTTTTGTGTGATAAACTGAAAAACAACAATTTCTCTATCCAGGTTGATGAGTTGACAAATTTCACAAATAAATGTCATGTTGTAGCATTTGTAAGATTTGGAACTTTTGGTGAAATTCAAGAAACCTTTTCCTGTTACAAAGGGCTGCACAAAACAAGCTAAGGCCAAAATATATTTAATGTATTGTCTTCCTATCTGGAAACAAAAAGACTGTCTTGGAGGAACTGATTTGGCATCTGTGCTGATGGTGCCCCATCAATGGTTGGCTTCATGAGAGGTTTCGTTTCTCTTGTAAAAAAGGAAAATCCTTTCATTGTCACAACACATTTTTTTCTTCACAGAGAGGTGCTGATGTCAAAAAGTCTTGGAGATTAAATTTTAAAAAGTTCTGGATGATGCTGCAGAAATAGTTAACTTCATTAAACAAAGACCAGTTAACTCAAAAATGTTTTTAAAAATTGCGAAAACCTGGACACAGCACACTAGTCTCCTGCTACGTACAGAAATCTGGTGCCTTAGCAGAGGAAGAACTCTCAATAGGGTGTTTCAGCTGAAAAGTAAATTACAGGGGTATTTTCAAGAAAATAGTAGGACAGATTTTGCTGAGTGCTTTGAAGATGAAGAATGGCTGCAGAAACTAGCCTACTTAGCGGACATTTTTCATCAAATGAATCAGTTGAACAAGCCTCTGCAAGGCCCTGGACTTTGCAATTTGACTTCAATTGACAAGATTCTTGGATTTAAAAGGAAACTGAATTTTGGAAAAATCATGTTGCAAAAGGAAAGCTTGAAATGTTCCCACTGCTGCTTAGGATTCAGAGTGAGAAATGATATCAGAAAGTCACAAGTCTTATTGAAAACAGAAACTTATGATGTTTGCCTTATGAGTTTCTTAAATTTATGAAAAGGGACAAAAGAAATTAATTTCGAGAAAGGTAAGCTAAACTTAACTACCTGCCCTTTTTCAAGAAAGGTTGGCTAAAAATTCATTCTCTACTCAAAAGAGCATTGACAATAATTTTTGGGTTACTATATCTACAACTTCAAAAAGAGAAAATCAGCAGATGCTGAAAATCCGAGCAACACACACAAACAGCTGGAGGAACTCAGCAGGCCAGGCAGCTTCTATGGAAAAGAGTACAGTCAATGTTTCTGGCCAAAACCCTTTGGCAGGACTGGAGAAAAAAAACTGAGGTGTAGACTTAACAGGTGGGGGGAGGGGAGAGAGAACCACCAGGCCTCATCATGACAGTGGATGGATATATTGGAATGGGAATGGGAAGTGGAATTAAAATGAGTGGCCACTGGGAGATCCCGCTTGTTCTGGTGGACGGAGCATAGATGCGCAGCAAAGCAGTCTCCCAATCTACATCATCACCGATGTACAGGAGGCCACACCGGGAACACCAAACACAGTAAATGACCCCAACAGACTCACAGGTGAAAGTGTGACCTCACCTGGAAGGACTGTTTAGGGGCCTGGATGGTAGCGAGGAAGGAGGTGTAGCACTTGTTCCGTTTGCAAGGATAAGTGCCAGGAGGGAGATCAGTGGGGAGGGATGAATGGACAAGAGAGTCACGTAGGGAACGATCCCTGCAGAAAGCAGAAAGTGGGGGGGTGGGAGGGAAAGAGGTGCTTGGTGGTGGGATCTTCCTGGTGGAAGACAGAAGTGTATAGGGACTGAACATCCATAGTAAAAATGAGATCATGGTGGCCGGGGACCTGAAATCCTTGAAAAGGTCAAGAGGGGGTGAGGTGTCAAGGATGTAGATAGGAAGGGATAGAACAGAGTCAAGGTAAGCCGATATGAGTTCAGTGGGGCTGGAACAAGCTGAAACAATGGTTCTACCAGGACAAACAGGTTTGTGGATCTTGGGTAGGAGGTAGAAATGGGAGGTGCAGGGTGTGGGAACTTTGAGGTTGGGAACAGTGGATGATGAGATTGTACAAGTTCCCAGAATATTCAATATCTACAATATATTGATCACGCTAATGTACTGTAAGCCGTAGATATATTAAGTTTTATGCAGGGATACCCCGAGACCTGGAAATTATTTCAAGGGTTCCTCCAGGGCAAACATCTGGAAAGCAACATCTAAACAGCATCTAAACATCTGGAACGCAGCATCTAAACAGCAATTGTGCTTGGAAGGATTGCTCAGTAAACCTAGAGGAATAAATTTAGAGAAGTTGACTGTAGTTGGAGGTCCTTAGAGAGAAAGGATGTAAAGTTTCTACACTTGTGGCTGGACTACAGCATACAAGATACATACCCTGCCTTCCCAGTGTTGTTGACAGCAGAAATCCTTAGTGGTGGTCCTCCCAACGTAGTTATGGCAGCCTCAGCAGTTGTTTGAGGAATCTCTTGTTGGAGTGATTAAACGAGTGGTCCCCAACCATCAGGCCGTGGACCGGTACCGGGCCGCAAAGCATGTGCTACCGGGCCGCGAGGAAACAATATGATTTGGCGATATGAAACGATATGAGTCAGCTGCACCTTTCCTCATTCCCTGTCACGCCCACTGTTGAACTTGAATGCACGCGAGGTCATTACGCACGTGAGGTCATTACCCACACGTCATCCATGTCAGCACGGGAAGAAGATCAACTCCTCGAGCTTGCAAGTGATGGTGGGTTGAAAAGTATGTTTGACATAACATCTCTGCTGGCATTCTGGATCAAAGTCAAGGCTGAATATCTTGAGGTAGCTATGAAAGCAATGAAAACGTTGCTTCCATTTCCAACATCATATCGCTGCGAAGAGGAGTTTTCTGCAATGAATGCAACAAAATCTAAATTGCAGAATAGACCGGACATAAGGAACCCCCTTCGAGTATCGCTGTCTCCCATCACCCCTCGAAGGGACCGTCTTGTTGCAGGGAAACAAGCCCAGGGCTCCCACTGATTCAGCGATATTGGTGTGTTGCAATGATTTTATATGTTCATACGAGGAAAATATGCGCTGCGTGTTTAATATCCAAACGTTACTTAAAATGTTATGATGCTATTGACTTATAAGTTACTTATAATTGACTTATCATTATATTCATGCGAGGAAAATATGCGCTGTGTGTTTAATATTAAATTCATTAGATAAACCCTTTTAAAAACGAATTTGAGTGTATTAGCCACTTATGAGTGACTTACAGTTGACTTATCACCTATATTCCAGTCGTGGTTAACACCCCTGCCCCCCCCAACCCCCCCCCACACCCCATCGGACGGTCCGCAAGAATATTGTCAGTATTAAACCGGTCCGCGGTACAAAAAAGGTTGGGGACCCCTGGATTAAACGATCCTTTTCACGATGGCTCAATATTGTATCTAAGGCATAAATACAATACAATCATGAACAAACCAAATAGCCAGTGCTTTAAGCCTCATCAGTGTGAGGACTGAAAGTACCCCAGACACTGCATTTTCTCCTTGACATCACTCATAGGCTAAGCAACAGGTCAGATAATGCATCAAATATTCCAAATTGCATGTACTGCTGTTTTCCTCCGTATGCTTTCTGATTATAGTTCTTATCCAAGTCCTCTTGAATAAAAATTATATTTGACCCCTACGTCATTAAACCTTTGGTTGAATAGCAGCCTGCTAGTGCCAGGTGCCTCTGTATGTGAAAGATGCACTTCCGCTCCTGTTTTAGCTGCACAAAGTGTCTGAAGTAGTGCCTGTGGGTGTCAGGTGTAGTGAACCTTACACCTCTCTTCTATCTCAGCAGAGCGCTCCTTATGGAGGAGAAAAAGCCTGACTGGGTTGTGTGATTCTGTGATAAAAGACAGAAAGATGAGCATGTTCATGATGACATTGTACAAGTTCCTAGAAGATTCAATTCAAGTTTGATTGTTATTCAACAGTACAAGAATACTCATAAATACAGCATTACTCCAGGACCAGGGTGCAAAACACTACCAACAGTCACAAATAGCACATACAAGACAGCAAGCACATAGAGGTATCAGTAAGATACAGCCATGCAATAAAATAGCCTACATTCAAGCTACCAAAGCCGCAGAAATCTACAGTCGACCACAATAGAGTTTGTCTTCTGCCGAGTGAACAATGGGGGGACAGCACCAACTCCAGCCCGGAGGCTGCACCACACTGCCCCCGGTGGACGCCTCTCTGCTGGCAGCTGTAAACAGAGCTGTCAACAAACCTGTACTATTAACGGCTAAGAAGAAAGGAGGTGTGTAAAAAGGACATTTAGAAATCCACAAATCTTCATCTCAGCTCCAGCAAGTATGATGGCAGGACAACCCAGTAAACAAATATCTTAAAATCCTTTTGAAATCCAGGGTGTGAGTGGGACAAAGGGAGGGGAGGAATGGGGGAGTGTTGAGGAAGGAGTCTTGGCCTGTGTCTGCTGTAAACCTGACTTTATTAGTTACATTAAAAAGAGAACAGTTACAGAAACGCCGACTGTACCTCTTCCTAGAGATGCTGCCTGGTCTGCTGCGTTCACCAGCAACTTTTATGTGTGTTACAGTATAGTTTCTAGATTCACTCACTGGTGATTTCATTGGCCACCTACTGCTCAGAGCACAATCCCTGGTATGAATGGTACAGAATAAGATGCCTTTCGCTGCACCTCATCACAAAGATGTAGGTCCTTAAGTATGAGATTTCTACTTTCCCTGGCAAAGCCACCCTCACAAACATTTCAAAACATACCTCAGTAACTTTTCAGTGGATCACATAATTCACTTCTAGCAGTGTTCTAACCTAGCAGACAAGTGCCTTTAAAGGTCTGGAGCACCTGATTGCCTGAAGGGATACATAATATTGCAACATGTTGTTGGCCAGGCATTAACACAAGACAAAGCTGTGTATGCTCTAACTGAGCTAAGTCGCCTTCACCTGGCACCAGTGCTATACTGGTTCCAGAATGCACCAGCATGAGGTGATGTGGCTAACCACATGGTGCAGGTTTAGAGGAGAATGAATTTCTGTGCCTGTCTTATTTGCTTCACTGGTCTGGAAAAGAAAACCTGGTGTGAAAGGTAATCCAGGGCAACTAATTGAAGCTTTACTGTCCCTCTGCTACCAAAGGCACCTGAGGTAGAATTAATCTGGCGGGGCCTTAAAAGGGTCATGGTGTTGCAAGTACAATACCCATAGTGAAAATTTATTAGCACACCATTGAGTTCCCCTCAGAGATAAAAACACTGCATTGGGAAAGTGGGAATACACACTGGAATAATACTGTTCCCAGAATTGGAAGCAATTATTTATTTATGTAGTACTGCCATTCATCATAATTGTTGCTGTAAGCTGAAGCTGATGAAATCTAAAGGCAGATATTTAACGTGATGTAGAAAGCCTTAATGGCACTAGTAAAGCCCACCTACGCAGGCAATATGGGTCACACCCTCCGACAGCAACAGTCATGACATTTTGTCCTGTGATGTTTATTTTTGATATGTCACTTCACAGTGAGGCTCTCTCTTATAATTGGTGTCAGAAATGTCCGTGTTAAATGTTACATGCACATCAATGAGTCAGTAAGTCTCTAGCACAATGGGGCAGTCCTTATTCGGAAGCACAGTGGGACAGTGCATTAGAGTTCGCCAACAGCAGAATGCACAGTGGGACAGTGAATTAGAGAGATGCTTGCAGCAGAGCGCACAGGGAGACAGTGAATTAAAATCTGCCTATAGCTGAGTGCACAGAGCGACAGTAATTTTTGTTACCTATCGCAGAGTATACAGTCCTCAAAGAGGACCATAACTTTGTTGTGATTTGGAGGCTTGCGTGCCTCAATGATCTGGAGAGCTATGCTGGTTGGAGTCAGGGCTTTATGTTTTGGCTCTTGGTAGGGTCAGGTCAAAGGGTCGAGGCCAGACTAAGAGTGGTCCACTGACCCTCCAGGTTTGGGGGTTCAGCTCAGGACCATCAATCCTGAGTGGTCCAACAAAACTGTTGCAGAAACAGCAATGAAGAATCCTTGCACATCTGTGTGTGATGGTATTTCTGTGTCCCCAGCCGGGACTTGCATGACACACTGTGAACCAAGAGTAAGCTACTGACATGGTGAAGGCAGCCTTGAACACCGCCAGAGAAGGGGGACTTTCATTGCTGCCCTACACGCCAGTGGCATATCAGGCAAAAGCAGGGTGTACAGTAAGTCAGCGAATTGAAGAGAGTGCCAGCAGTGGAAGGTGCATTGGAATTCAGCTGCTTACCAGGCCCGCGTAGTCGAAGCCCATCTGCAGACAGACACTTGGCCAATTCTCAAACCCAAAAGTTGAGAAGTAACATTCAGGATGGTATTGAGAACACAAAGACCTTGCATTGGAAGCACAAGAAAGCAGTGAAAGGAGTGCATGGCCTCACAAACTATCTGCACATCTGCCCCTTTAACTATGTCCAGCTCCATCTATGGAAGAGTATGCAGTTCTCATTAGTTACTTCAGAACCCACCGTACAGAGTAGAAGCAAAGCATTCTTGATCCCAAAAGATTGTCTAAGAAGCATATTGGGACAATAAATGAGAAAGTTTTACTGCATCGCAGTGCACAGTGAGCTCAGTGGACTCAGATTCAAACATGTTGCAGTCTATTGATAGGATGCAACCTTTTGAGAACTTTACCACTGAGTTACTTGTTGATCAGAAGAACAACATTCATATCAATCTCTAATGTTGTTTGTTCTACATATATTATCACAATAAAATTATCCTCATCACCATTACAGATAGGGGATAGAGGCAGTAATGAATAGCTATCAAGCAACACACACAAAATGCTGGAAGAACTCAGCAGGCCAGGCAACATCAATGGAAAAGAGTACAGTTGGCAGTTCAGGCCAAGACCCTTTATCAGGACTGGAGAAAATGATGACAAGTTAGAATAAGAAGGTGCTGAAGGGCAGCAGAGATCACAGACAGGGGACAGTGAGAGAGGATTTCACTAAACTCCCTAAGGGAAGATTTAAACTACTTCAGGGTAGGCATTCCTGGAAGAGACTTGGCTGTGTAGTAGTCCAATCACTCTTTACTCTTTTCCATAGGTGCTGCCTGGCCTGCAGATTTTCTCTTGCTTATGAATAGCATACATCTGGTTAGGAGAATTCCTGGTTGTCTTTGAAGTTTGAATTATTTAGCATGGAAAAAAATTAATAGCATAAATTAGATAGATCTATGCAGGATCATGAATGCATGGTTTTATATATAGTAGAACTATTAGGTTACTTCAACATTTGAGTTTACAGATGGAACTCAAGGGAGAGTTTGGCTCATTTTCAGCACAATAATGTGGTTAAATATTCCTTTGTTAATGACTTTTAACCTGCAGCCAAAGTAATGAATAAGGTGAAAGGATTTTTATAAACTGTGGTCTATAATGGACCATATATTGCTCCTCCCTGCTGCCTGTGTTATTAATCAAAAGACTGCAGCTACTTCAAACAAAGACTATATTTTAATTTAATTTTAATATTTTAACTATATTTTATCCATATCCGCAGCTCAAATAATTGTGCTAAGTATATCTTTACGGATATGCTGAATATTCCTTTCTTCGTGGTTGCTGCACATACATTCGATATTGAGTTGGATGCTGAAGGGGAAAGAGAAGGTGGCAAATTGTACGGCAAGTAGGTCTGTGAAAGGTCTCAACTTTACCCAGATGGCACATGAATTATCCTACGTGCCATGAACTGGTTTTCTTCAAGCACAGTGTCTAAGTCGAATGCATCTGTACAGGGAGGCAATAATAAATGTGTACTATCAGCTTGAGGAGGATTTGCAAACACAGTGATCCATTAGCTCAGCATGACTCTAGCTGTAAGAATGCCCATGGTTCTTAATGTTTACACAGTATAGTTGTACCACACAGCAGTTGATGATCTACCCACTGACAGTTAAATTAACACTCACTATAACATAAATTCTCAGGTGTCTGGTTCAGTCATGCTACTGGATGTGTCCAGCAATGACTGGTAGCTGAAAATCCTCTATTATTATAGCTTCCCCTCCACATTCTGCCCTGAAGTTTACGCACTGCACCACAATCCCCAGGCTTAGCCACACAGGCAAGAGACTAACTGTTAAAGAAAGTAACATCAGAAAATGCCAATTTCCCAGAGATTTTGCAGTGCTTTTGGGCACTGTTCTTGGGAACATTGTTAGCCATTGCAATGTGATCAATACTACCTATATAGAAACTTATATTTCAGCAGAATACTACATGGAGACAGACACCTGAATAAAAATCCTATCCAAGCAAATACTTGCCATGCACCCCTCGTATATCTGCTGCACACAGCATTGTGAATCAAACTGAGCTTCATTAGTGGTAGGAGGCTACATGCTTGAGTCATAGAGGTGGACTTTCTCAATGAAAAGGATGAAGAATAATATCATAGCCAAAAAGAGGAACAGATGTATTAAAAGACATGGCAAAAAAAAGGGAATAGTTTCACTGTATGAAGAACAAGTTAACATTATGTTACTCTGAATGACGAAACAACATTCATTGTCTACAGAAGGATTCGGGATCATAGAGTCATAGAAAAGTACAGCACAGAAAGAGGCCCTTCGGCCCATCTAGTCTATGCTGAACCATTTAAACTTGAAATCAAGCTCGCATGCATCACTTGTGCTGGCAGCTCGTTCCACATTCTTACCACCCTCTGAGTGAAGAATTATACCCTCATGTTCCCCTTAAACTTTTCACTTTCCACCCTTAATCCATGACCTCTAGTTGTAGCCCCACTGAATCTCAGTGGAATAAACCTGCTTGCATTTACCCTGTCTATATCCCTCATAATTTTGTATACCTCTGTCAAATCTCCCTTCAATCTTCTACATTCTAGGGCATAAAGTTCTAACCAATTCAATCTTTCCTTATAACTCAGGTCCTCCAGTCCTGGCAACATCCTTGTAAGTTCTCTGTGCACTCTTTCAAAATATCTTACATCTTTCCTACATCTTTCCCGTAGGTAGGTGACCAAAACTGCGCACACAATACTCCAAATTAGGCCTCACCAACATCTAATGTAACATCCCTTCTATATTTAATACCTTGATTTATGAAGACCATTGTGCCAAAAGCTTTCTTTATGAACTTAGCTACCTGTGATGCCACTGTCAATGAATTATGGACCTGTATTTCTTGCAGAAAGACATATTACACACTTCTATTAAGATGCTTCAGAGTAATGTAGGACCCACAAGATATACCTGCAGAAACACAATATAGAATTGACTGCAGATGCAAATCTCTAATAAAAAAAAACAAATTCTGATTATAGTCAGCAGGTCAGCCAACAACAATAGATAGAGAAACAGTCAACATTTCAGAACATTGCACTTCCACGGTTGCTGCCTGACTAGTTTATTATCCAAATATCAAACTTTCAGTTGCTCATACATTATTCTCCCATTCTTAACTCTATGTCAACAAATATATATGTTCTCATGTTTGATAATCTCAATAGAATAATGATTGACTTAAATGTAACTAAGTGATTTTTATCAAAAAATGCCAATGCCACAAGGAACTTCCCAGCCTAAATCAAAAAGACTCAAAAATTCATAGGAAAAAAAGGCATTAACTGTGCACATCAGAGAGCTGTCAAGCAGAGGCAAAACTTATTTCATGACAAAGTATTAAGATAATACTTCTCTGGATAGGAAGAGCTCCTCATAAGTATATCATACAGAACTTCCCCTTGTTTCATTCCTGTGAACTGAGCCTCAGAAAATGCCTGGGGCCCCAAGACAGTCATGAAATCGATCCTGCCAATTTCACATATGCTTGTTCATGTGCATGGACTGTATAAAGTTGGGCGTTTGTAACATGCAGGGGACCTGGCATTTAATTGAAAGAAAAATGTTAATATTCAGTTTTTAAGCAAATTGGATCTAATCACATGAAGGTTATGATGCATATCAGTACTCATTGCCTCAACAGAGTTCTGATGCCTTCACCATGTGACAAAGCACAATATTATAATGAGCAAAATAGGCGAGACAGAAGTTCAATTTCAATGAAAATCAAACAAAATGCAGACGCTGGAAATCTGAACTAAGTTAGAAAATGCTGGAAAAACTCAGCAGGTTTAGACAGCAAAGATGTTATGTTCTGCATAACTTCATCAGTTTTAAATCTGAAATGATAGCTACGTGACTCCCTTAAAATACTGGAGGAACATGGCAGGTCAGGCAGCATCTGTGGAAAGGAATAAAAGTCAACGTTTCAGACTGAGATCTTTCATTGGGGCTGAAAAGAAAGGGGGAAGAAGCCAGAATAATAAGGAGGGGGAGGGGAAGGAGTACAAGCTAGAAGATGATTGGTGAAGCTGTGTGAAGAAGGAAGCTGGGTGGGGAAGAGGGTGAAACAAGAAGCTGGAAAATGATGGTTGGAAAACGTGAAGAAGAAGGAATCTAATAAGAGAGGAGAGTAGGCCATGGGAGAAAGGGAAGGAGGAGGGACACCAGGGGCAAGTGATAGGCAGGGAAGGAGAAAGTGTAGAAATACAGGAAAGTGATGCTCAAAGTGCAATGGTTACCAAACTTGTACATAGTGTAGATGCAGCAGGCTGCATTCCCAGCCTGATGTTTCTATCAAATCCAAGTGAACTCTATTAACAAGCTACCAGTTGCATTTGAAACCTTTCAACAGCAGAGAAACACCTTGGCCTGCATCACTCAACATCTGTTAGCACTTCCTTGACTACCATCCAAACATCAAGGGAAGTGTTCTGTGTTGTTTTGTTACACTGAGCACTGTGAGCAGAAGGGCAATGGTTGCACACAATATTTCACATAACACCCTTGAGAGGATGGTGGCTGGCCTTGGATCAATATTAGACAGACTGTTTTTGGTGAACATCTGCAGACATATCTACAACCATTCTGCACTGAAGTCAGCATCAATTTAAAAGCATCAATTAGCATTAACAGTAAGATTTCTACTCAAAAACAACATCTAATAATTAAAAACCGAGCCAATATCTTACTTTTGAAATTTGTTTCTCATGGAAATGATATTTTGTGATGCTAAATGACTAGACTAGGAAAACAATTCTGACAATGAATTTCCATCAAATTAAATCCTAAGGAAGTTACAAGGAGGTCTGATACATTTTCAACTGAGCTAATGACAACTGATGTGATTCAATCATTACCTCAGTTTATGCTCTAAACTTTTTTGACACAGGATCCGAATCAGTAGCATACCTGAGTTAACATTCTATTCAGCATTCATGCCTCAGTTGTTATTAAGGATTTTTTGTTCTGCAACGTTATTACAAAAGGTTTTTCTTTATTTTCTCTGTACAATGTAACACTTCATTTGCTTAATCAACAGTAACATGTAATAATATACCCTCAATGTCTTAATTCTTCTGTCCTGGTGCATTTAGGCAAAACTTAAATAATATCCAAATCTTGTTAGCTATAGTTAATAACTAAGCAGAAACAACTTAAAATTCTTCTGCTTCAGGTTGGTTCTTACTTTCTGAATCATGATGTGACTCCAACACAGAGTTATGAGATAAAACTCACTGCAATAAGTTAGAGTAAATTTATTTTGGAAAAATGATAAAAAAGATTAAATGTACCTTTTTGGTTAGCAAACTGGCACAGTTAGTAGAGTTAGTGTAACTCTGGCCTCCTGTGCATTCTGTGTGGAGTTTGCAAACTCTCCTTGAAACTGTGTGGACTTTTTCCCAATTCTCAAAAAGGGTGGGTCAGTAGATAAATTGGACACTATAGAATAACCTAAATGTGCAGGTGAGTGGTAGAATCTGTGGAGAGTTGATGGGAATGTTGAGAAAATAAAATAGTATTAATATAGAATTAGTGTAATACGGGTTTTAATGATCAGTATAGAGTCATGGGCCAAAAAGCCTCCTTCATACACTCCATGAGTATATCACTGACTTTTCCCTAACCCTGCACCATCATACGTGCTTGTGGCTCCTCTGTCTCTAGATCACTTCTATCCCCTTTTGTTCTAGCGTTGAAGGCTGATATTTTAGTTATTGCCTTTCTGTAGCAACATACAAGATGATGGAGGAACTCAGTCAGTGGACAAGAGCTAACAAGCAATAGGTGGATGCAGGTGAGGAGGTGTGCCTGGCAATTCTAACTGACCATCAATATCTCTTCATCCCATCCATCTGATCATTCTGCAGCATTAAACATTTGAAAGGACAATAAAAAATAAATTGCAAGTTTATTATAGTTTTAAACAACCAGGTCTTTTGAGGATCTTTCCTTCTGTTTAATCTTTTTTTCCACATAGTATGCATGATTAATACATTAAATACTGTACACAGTAATTTGTTCTCATATTAATTGCAAGTTAATTCAGCCCTAGTTCTAGTTAATAGAAATGCTTCAGTGCATTTAAGAATGAATTCTTGAGCAATTACTTATTCAGTGACTTGAAATATCATCATGTCACCAATTATGTCTGTGCCTTTTTTATTTCATGCAACGATATTTCAGAAGTCCTCCATATTCATTGCAAATGTGAACTAAAATCAGCAGTATTTACAGTGAGCTTTTATGTTACAGACTATTCCTGGATGGTGTGAGCTGATATTAAAATCCCCAAGTATTGCAATAACTTTGTGTCTTTCAGGAAAAGTAAGCAATTCACTTACAAAACAAGAAATAGCATTTGCATTGTCTCAGCATCTCCATTAAATCATTTAAAGCTGAGATTCAGTTCTCATCTGCCCACTAAACCAACTCTTACTTTAGTGTACCCCTAAGTGGGCATCCTCAGTTAAGCTAGTTCTGAACTCATCAGTGAGGCCCAGTGTGTATCAATGTCCGATCAATTGTTAATGACAGGTTCTGCCTTGGCAACCAATTATGGCACATATCTAAATTTACCGGCCATGAAAGAATTTAAATATGTTTGAATATAATTAGTAAATCAGTTTATCATTACCACATGTACAGAAGACCAGTGATAAAAACTTGTCTTACAGGTCAATTCATTACAACAGTGCGTTGAGGAAGTAAAAGGTAAAACAATAACAGAACACAGAATAAAATATTACATTTTCGGAGAAAATGTGGTTCAGGCAGACAAAATGGTACAAGGTCATAACGAGGTAGATTGTGAGGTTAAGGGGCCACTTTATCATATTAGGGAACACGTTAATAGTCTTTTAACAGCGGGATACATGCTTTTAGGATTTTGTATTTTCTGCTTAATGGGTGTGTTGGGGGAGGGAGAAGAGTGAATGTCTAGGATGGGCAGGGTCTTTGATTATGTCGCCTGCTTTACCGGGGCAGCAAGAACTGTAGACTGAAATCATCAAGGGGAGGCTGGTTTCTGTGATGAGCTGAACTGGGTCTACAGCTCTGCAGTTTCTTGCGGTTACTGGCAGAAATGTTGTCATACCAAGTCATGATTCATCTGGGTGGGATGCTTTCTATGGTTCATCAATAAAAACTGGTGAAGATCGTAGGGGACATGCCAAATTTCTTTAGCCTGCCAAGGAAGCAAAGGCACTGGTGGGCTTTCTTGGCCATGGGATCCATGTGGCTGGACCAAGACAAGCCGATAGTCATATTCACTTCTAAGAGCATGAAACTCTCAACCTCAGCACTGTTGACCACAGGAGCATGTGTACTATAGTCCTTCTTAAAGTCAATGACTAGTTCTTTTGTTTCACTGACACTGAGGGAAAGATTATTGTCATGATAGCATGTCAGTAGGCCCTCTATCTCTTCCTGTACTCCACTTCATTACTGTATTTGAGCTACAACCCATTACATTGGTCTCATTTGGAAATTTGTCGTTGGGGTTACATCAGAAACTGGCCATGCAGTCATGATCTGTAGAGAGTAGAGAAGGGGGTTGAGGATGCAGCTTGTGAAGTTAGGGTCATAGAGCATTAGAGCACAAAAAGAGCCATTTCAGCTCATCTAGTACATGGCAGATGGTTATTCTGCCTTGTCTCATCAACCTGCACGTAGACCCTAGCTCTCTGTTCCCTTCCCTTCTATGTACTTTTCCAAACCAATATTGAGGTTAATTGGAGATGCCATTGCCTTTCCTACTGATTGAGATCTATTGGTCACGAAGTCAAGTTCCAAAGACAGGTGTTGAGCCTCAGGTTGAGGGGTTTAGTGATGAGTTTGCTTGGAATTATAGTACTGATGGCAGAGCTGTAATCATTAAGTAACAGTCTAACATACTGTAAGTGTCTCTACTGTCCAGAAGCTCCAGAGATGAGTATGTGCCTGGGAGATAGTGTCTACCATAGACTCGTGCTGGCAGTAGGTGAATTGCAGTGGGTCAAAATTGTCTGGGAGGGTGGAATTAATGCAAACCATGAGCAGCATCTTAAAACACTGTATGATGGTAGATGTCACTGGCATTGAGGCATGTTACCTTGTTTTCCTTAGGTACTGGGATGATGAAGGTAAGTAGGAACCTCATATTGAAGCAAAGAGAGGTTAAAAAAAAGTCTGCAAATACACCAGCAGCTGATTTGTGCAGAATCTAAGGAAAATGCCAAGGATATCATGTGAGCCGACTGCTTTCCCCAGACTTACTTTCCAGAAGACTGATCTTTTGTTCATAACGGTGGACTGTGAAGGCTGTTGGGGCGGAGATGACAGTGCAATCATCTTCTGTTTAAATGTGCATAGAATGCATTAAGCTCATCGAGAAGGGATGCAGTGCTGTCAGCAATACTGACGATCTTGTAACCTGTTATAGCATGTAAGCCCTGTCACAACTGTTAGCTTGTCTGGGATTCTATTTTGGGGTGATGTTGTCTATTGACATCCCAGACAGATTTATGGAAGTTGTGTCTTGTTTTCTTGTAACAGTCAAGATCACACTGCAGTCCTAAATTTCATTCAGGAAAGGATCTCCCAGTTCATCCATGGCTTCTAGTTTGGGATCTCTCTGACTGTCCTCTTTGGTACACAGTCCTCAAAAAACTTGTTGATAAAGACCTTGATGGAAGTGACATACTCATCTAGGCTGGCTGTTCAGTCTTTGAACATGGACCAGTGTATTCACTCAAAGTAGTTGTATAGTAGCTCAATTCCTCAGACCAACGTTGAATGACTTTCTGTACCAGATCCTCCTGTTACAGCTTCTGTTAGCATGCTGGGAGAAAGAGTACAGCTTGGTGGTCTGATTTACCAAAGTGTCGGTGACGCATGGCTCAGTAGACATTTTTGATGATTGTTTAGCTATGGTCAAGGGTGTCTGGACCCCTGGTGGAACAGAAGATATGCTGGTAGTGTGAAACATTCATAATTATTTATTTAAATTCAAAAATAAAAAATAGTCTTTGTTAATTCTTAAAATTGTTTAAAATATATTAAAAAATAAAACACAAAATCAATTCAATACATTCAAATTTTTGAGAAAGAAAGAAAATGGTCTTTTATTTACTCTTCACCTTTGCAGTCAATCTTAGCCATGCATTCCAATAGGTCCTCTGTGCCTGAGCTAAATCTGACTTGGGATTGGTTCAGTAGATAGGTCTGCAGTAGAAATACTGAAAAATCAGAAATTACTGCTGGACTGAATGGAGAGTCTGAGCGAAGCAAAATCAGAAAGTCACTTCACATCTATAAACTTCTGCATTAATACAGACATAAATGCCGAAAATGTTGAACAGTATTGGCAGTATTTCTGTGAAAGTTTCAAAACTTTTTTTTAATCTTAAGAGTGTACTGCAGCCAAATAATTTATTTTAAAATGTTATTTTTTATTATATAATGGAAGAAAATGAAACAATCAAGTCGATCATAGCATAATTCATTAACTGCAAAGAGATTAATGAACAACTAATGTAACACACATAAAAGTTGCTGGTGAACGCAGCAGGCCAGGCAGCATCTCTAGGAAGAGGTGCAGTCGACATTTCAGGCCAAGACCCTTCGTCAGGACTCATGTACTTGTACTTGTAATGTACTTCCCTAATTTTAGTTTGAAGATAAATATTGTTCAGATCACTTGTGTGGAAAGTGTCCTATTCCTTTGACAAATTCATGAGAAGGAAGTCATGGCCATTATTCTCATCAATTGGACGCCATCTCTTACAAAGCTGCAAACAAGTTTCATCACTGGAGTGGGCATTGAAGAAAACTAACCTTAAGATCAACTTTGAGAATGTAATCACCAAGCCATGGCTGAAATATTTCTGATCTTCATTCATTGTCCTAAAATACTTCTGAACACTATTCATTGTCTCCTATCCCACTTATTTTAGTAGTTTCTGATTCTGTACACCCCTAGTTGAATTAATTTGATCTCTATTCCATTAAGTGATTAGTCTTACTGCGATGGAACTCCAACAAAAGTTGTGCCGCAGGGCCATTTGCTTTTCAACTTGCTTTTTCATTAAGGATCTCTTGTGCACCTTGAAAGGGAAATAGCTTTGTATTGGGAAGAAGCAAGCCATTTTAACATCGTTGAGTTTAATGGCAATTTTCTGACAAGCAAACATGATTGGTAATGCCGAACATTTAAGACAACAGTGGAGGTGGATCTCCTACGGCACTGCAAACAATACAGAGCTGAGAACTAGTGAAGTGCAATGGAGTCGAGAATTCTCTGAACAATCTGTTGTGGGCTTGCCTTCTAAATAACAAAGTAAATCAAAAATGATCAATGAAAACTGATATATCAATAATTGTAAAATAATAACAACTGCCTTTGCTGTGTAAATTTTAAATGTTTATATTGTGGCAGAATTTTGTGATACTCTGTTAATCATTCATTTCTTTGTTGTGATTGATGTCCTTGTTTTTAATTATAAATACACTCACTTCTGTCTTTTACTTATTATGACAAATGGTTTGAAATATCTACATTGTTTAAGTATTAATGATTTCTCCACCACACTATATTCACTAGCTAGCAGTTGGGATGAATAACTAATATATTTTGTTGGTCTGGTCCCAAGTTGATTTGTGGCTCCTATGCTGGTGAATAAATTTACAGAAATTGGTTTTCTAAATCTCACGAGTTTGTGGAAAGATTAATGTGTTGTTATATTGCTTAAGTGTATTAAAAAGGAAAGAACAGCTGCTTTTAAGGTAGGGTCATTTTAATTCAGACTCAAAGCAAGTAAGTAGTATTCATAAGTCAGCTGCCTGTATCCTCACTAATTTATCCAAGCAAGTGACTTACAATCTGAACTATCTACAGAATTTTAAATGGAATAATCTATATAAACACCAAATTCACACAAAGCATTCTTGTAGATTCCATTTTCCATCACAAGATTCCCCATAGAGAAAATAAAAATGTTTATGTCACCTACATTTGCAATGATTTGCATATATCACGACTGTAATACAATCACCGACAAAATGGTAAAAATGCAAATGTTTGCTATATTCAGTTATGACATTTTTGTACCTTTCAAGACAGTTATTATATAAAGATGCAATTATTAAACAATTAAAATGTTTATCGATGTATAATTTGCCAGCATTTATTTTTGCTTTACCCCTTCTTTCTTTGCTTTGTAGGTAACCATCACCATAATTACAATCACCTGGGATTGATCAGTCCCACTCAAACTCCCACTAATGGTGAGTACAAAGTTGATACACTGCTGAAGGATAGGATCCAACTTAGTAAGGGTTTTCCTCATACCTTGTTCTTTATGATAGCAGGGGAAAACGTTTTCGTGTAAATATCCGGGATGGAGTGGGCCCATGGACTAACTTTAAACTCATTTAATTTTAAAATTCAAACAGCAGTTAGGAATTGATAAGATGCCAATATTTGCTCAGTCCTCTTTTTCAGCTTTCTTGACCTAAGTTCAGCATTTCTTCATGCTAGAATTCAGGTAAATATGAAGAATGATATGCATCAATATGGACACTTGTCCCCATTGTGACCCCAATTTTTTCTAAAGCAACAGTATTTTAAAGTGGATATACGATTGCGTTCTAAGACTAGGAGAGTAATCCACCGGTCCTCCAGGTTCAGAAGTTCAGCTCAGGGCCGACAGCCCTGACTGGTAAAATAAAATTGTAATGGAACAGCAATGAAGGATCCAAATGGGATCTTCACTGCTGCCCTAAATGCCAGCAGCATAATGGCAAAATAAAGAAAGATACTATTGCATTGTAGGAAAACTGAACAGAACTTTTGCACATAGCAAGTTCTGAAAACAATGACATTAATACAAAGATAATTGACAGTCAATTTAATGTAGAAGCTCGGTATTGCCTAGTTAAACTTACCGGGAAGTTTAATGATTATCTACATGCCGGAAATGTTTCTGTACTGTAGTCTTAACAGCTTCTTGCACTAATGAATCTGTGTTCTTACCAAGCTATACATTTTTGGTATAATAATAGAAACATAGAAAATAGGTGCAGGAGTAGGCCATTTGGCCCTTCGAGCCTGCACCGCCATTTATTATGATCATGGCTGATCATCCAACTCAGAACCCTGCACCAGCCTTCCCTCCATACCCCCTGATCCCCGTAGCCACAAGGGCCATATCTAACTCCCTCTTAAATATAGCCAATGAACTGGCCTCAACTGTTTCCTGTGGCAGAGAATTCCACAGATTCACCACTCTCTGTATGAAGAAGTTTTTCCTAATCTCGGTCCTAAAAGGCTTCCCCTTTATCCTCAAACTGTGACCCCTCGTTCTGGACTTCCCCAACATCGGGAACAATCTTCCTGCATCTAGCCTGTCCAATCCCTTTAGGATTTTATACGTTTCAATCCGATCCCCCCCTCAATCTTCTAAATTCCAACGAGTACAAGCCCAGTTCATCCAGTCTTTCTTCATATGAAAGTCCTGCCATCCCAGGAATCAATCTGGTGAACCTTCTTTGTACTCCCTCTATGGCAAGAATGTCTTTCCTCAGATTAGGGGATCAAAACTGCACACAATACTCCAGGTGTGGTCTCACCAAGGCCTTGTACAACTGCAGTAGTACCTCCCTGCTCCTGTACTCGAATCCTCTAGCTATAAATGCCAGCATACCATTCGCCTTTTTCACCACCTGCTGTACCTGCATGCCCACTTTCAATGACTGGTGTATAATGATACCCAGGTCTCGTTGCACCTCCCCTTTTCCTAATTGCCCACCATTCAGATAATAATCTGTTTTCCTATTTTTGCCACCAAAGTGGATAACTTCACATTTATCCACATTAAGTTGCATCTGCCATGAATTTGCCCACTCACCCAACCTATCCAAGTCACTCTGCATCCTCTTAGCATCCTCCTCACAGCTAACACTGCCGCCCAGCTTCATGTCATCCGCAAACTTGGAGATGCTGCATTTAATTCCCTCATCCAAGTCATTAATATATATTGTAAACAACTGGGGTCCCAGCACTGAGCCTTGCGGTACCCCACTAGTCACTGCCTGCCATTCTGAAAAGGTCCCATTTATTCCCACTCTTTGCTTCCTGTCTGCTAACCAATTCTCTATCCACATCAATACCTTACCACCAATACCGTGTGCTTTAAGTTTGCACACTAATCTCCTGTGTGGGACCTTGTCAAAAGCCTTTTGAAATTCCAAATATACCACATCCACTGGTTCTCCCCTATCCACTCTACTAGTTACATCCTCAAAAAATTCTATGAGATTCGTCAGACATGATTTTCCTTTTACAAATCCATGCTGACTTTGTCCGATGATTTCACTGCTTTCCAAATGTGCTGTTATCACATCTTTGATAACTGACTCCAGCAGTTTCCCCACCACCGACGTTAGGCTAACCGGTCTATAATTCCCCAGTTTCTCTCTCCCTCCTTTTTTAAAAAGTGGGGTTACATTAGCCACCCTCCAATCCTCAGGAGGAACTAGTCCAGAATCTAAGGAGTTTTGAAAAATTATCACTAATGCATCCACTATTTCTTGGGCTACTTCCTTAAGCACTCTGGGATGCAGACCATCTGGCCCTGGGGATTTATCTGCCTTTAATCCCTTCAATTTACCCAACACCACTTCCCTACTAATATGTATTTCGCTCAGTTCCTCCATCTCACTGGACCCTCTGTCCCCTACTATTTCTGGAAGATTATTTATGTCCTCCTTAGTGAAGACAGAACCAAAGTAATTATTCAATTGGTCTGCCGTGTCCTTGCTCCCCATAATCAATTCACCTGTTTCTGTCTGTAGGGGACCTACATTTGTCTTTACCAGTCTTTTCCTTTCTACATATCTATAAAAGCTTTTACAGTTAGTTTTTATGTTCCCTGCCAGTTTTCTTTCATAATCTTTTTTCCCCTTCCTAATTAAGCCCTTTGCTCTCCTCTGCTGAACTCTGAATTTTTTCCAGTCCTCAGGTCAGCCACTTTTTCTGGCTAATTTGTATGTTTCTTCTTTGGAATTGATACTATCCCTAATTTCTCTTGTCAGCCATGGGTGCACTACCTTCCTTGATTTATTCTTTTGCCAACTGGGATGAACAATTGTTGTAGTTCATCCATGCAACCTTTAAATGCTTGCCATTGCATATCCACCGTCAATCCTTTAAGTGTCATTTGCCAGTCTATCTTAGCTAATTCACGTCTCATACCTTCAAAATTACCCCTCTTTAAGTTCAGAACCTTTGTTTCTGAATTAACTATGTCACTCTCCATCTTAATGAAGAATTCCACCATATTATGGTCACTCTTACCCAAGGGGCCTCTCACGACAAGATTACTAATTAACCCTTCCTCATGGCTCAAAACCCAGTCTAGAATAGCCTGCTCTCTAGTTGGTTCCTCGACATGTTGGTTCAAAAAACCATCCCGCATACATTCCAAGAAATCCTCTTCCTCAGCACATTTACCAATTTGGTTCACCCAATCTACATGTAGATTGAAGTCACCCATTATAACTGCTGTTCCTTTATTGCACACATTTCTAATTTCCTGTTTAATACCATCTCCGACCTCACTGCTACTGTTAGGTGGCCTGTACACAACTCCCACCAGTGTTTTCTGCCCCTTAGTTTTACGCAGCTCTACCCATATCGATTCCACATCTTCCCAGCTTATGTCCTTCCTTTCTATTGTGTTAATCTCATCTTTAACCAGCAACGCACCCCACCTCCTTTTCTTTCATGTCTATCCCTCCTGAATATTGAATATCCCTGAATGTTGAGCTCCCATCCTTGGTCACCCTGGAGCCATGTCTCTGTGATCCCAACCATATCATAATCATTAATAACAATCTGCACTTTCAATTCATCCACCTTGTTACAAATGCTCCTTGCATTGACACGCAAAGCCTTCAGGTGCTCTTTTACAACTCTCTTAGCCCTTATACAAATACGTTGAAAAGTGGCCCTTTTTGATGCTTGCCCTGGATTTGTCGGCCTGCCACTTTTACTTTTCTCCTTACTACTTTTTGCTTCTACCCTCACTTTACACCCCTCTGTCTCTCTGCACTGGTTCCCATTCCCCTGTTGTGAACTAACCTCCTCTCGCCTAGCCTCTTTAATTTGATTCCCACCCCCCAACCATTCTAGTTTAAAGTCACCTCAGTAGCCCTCGCTAATCTCCCTGCCAGGATATTGTCCCCCTAGGATTCAAGTGTAACCCGTCCTTTTTGTACAGGTCACGCCTGCGCCAAAAGAGGTCCCAATGATCCAAAAACTTGAATCCCTGCCTCCTGCTCCAATCCCTCAGCCACGCATTTATCCTCCACCTCATCGCATTCTTGCTCTCACTGTCGCCTGGCACAGGCAGTAATCCCGAGATTACTACCTTTGCGGTCCTTTTTCTCAACTCCCTTCCTAGCTCCCTATATTCTCCTTTCAGGACCTCTAATAATAATAATAAGTTCTTAAATTATTTATATACTACACCTAATACTTTGGGGAAATTCCTACAACACCTGATGAAGCCTATTATAATCACCCTATGTATTAACAATCAAAAAAGAACAGTCACCATTCTCAAAATAAACAAAGCCATTTTCCAGAGCGACTCTCTAAGCCACTACAGTTTTTTCTAGCTTTCAACTCACACTCTAATTTACTGAATTTCGATAAAGATTGGATATTAAATCAGAGACAACCAAATGAATTATACCTCAACACACCTCTATACATGGACAATTTGAAATGAAATGCTCTTTCATCAGTGAGCCTAAAACAATTAATTCAAATAGAAGAACTATTTTCTGAAGCTACAATCATGAACTTTGGACCCAATAAGTGCAGAAAATTAAACATAAAGAAAGGTACAATAGAGCTAGTAGAATACAAAGCATAGCAGCAGGATGCAGTACAACTCATTGATGAATATGAAACATCTAAGTACAGTATCTGGATGCCAAAAAACAAAGAAAATAGATCATAGTATAATAAAGGGAAACTTTTGAAAGAATTTTCAAGGCTTAATAAAATCTGCCAAACAGAGCTCAATAGTAAAAATTACACAAGGTTAAAATTACCAGGAAGCGTTCCTTGTGGCAATACAGGACCAGGTGGTTAACACAAAAAAATGATCAAAAATACATGATGAAAGACCAAAAAAATTCAAGATGATATATGCTGAAAATGCAAAGAGAATCCAGAAGCAATATCCAACGGTAGTTTAATTCAATCTGATTTCTTACACAGGCACAATCAAGTGGCAAACATCGTTCATGAAAATCTTCTTTTAAAATACAAACTTATACTTTAAATATAAGCCTGATCCAGTTTCAGAGGCAGGGTCCTTTAAATTATATTACGACTGGTACATTGTTACAGTTAGGGCAATCCATGATAACCATTCAGATATAATATTACAGGAACAACTTACTTAAGCAAGAACAACTTAATAGATATAAGTATTCCAAACACACACAACATACAGAAATCAATAAGTGAAAAACAGCAGAAATATGATGAAATAGAAGAGGAAATTGTAAGACTATGGAACATGTACGAGGTATACAATGTTCTAACAGTATTAACAGAGATTGATAGGTATCTGAGTAGCCAGGGCATCAAAGGTTATGGTGAGAAGGCGGGCGAGTGGGACTAAATGGGAGAATGGATCAGCTCATGATAAAATGGTAGAGCAGACTCGATGGGCCGAATGGCCGACTTCTGCTCCTTTGTCTTATGGTCTTATTATCTACAACAGGTATTATTTCAAAGTCACTATGCAATAGCATTAAACAATTAAGCCTACACCTCAATATTTATATAAACCTACAGAGAGCCGCAATGCTGAACACCACTAGAATAGTCCAAAAGATCCTATCAATTGGCAATGTGTATGCTTGGCTGTGCTCGTAACTCAGGTTTTACCAGCTTGAGCTGAGAAATAAATAAAAAAATATAATAATAATAATAATAATAATATAATAACTTCATAGAGCACTTTTCATACAGTTGATGTAGTTCAAAGTGCTTTACAATGGGATAAAGGTACAAACATGAGGACAAAAGGATGTCTGTTAAAAGTAAGTTTAAATAAATAGGTTTTGTGCCAGTGTCTAAAAGTGTCAGCTGAGTCTGCATTCCTCATAGTTTTAGGCATTGAATTCTACAGTTTGTGAGTGTAAGTTCATAAAAGCTGGCCTGCAATTATCTTTTGAGGGAGATGGTTTAGATTTAAGAGACAGGCGGAAGAAGACCTGAGAGGTTGAGCAGGATTATAAAATGGAAACAATTCTGTAAGGTACTCTGGTCCTAGACTATTAAGAGCTTTAAAACAAGTAAGAGAATTTCAAAATCAATTCTAAAAGATACAGGAAGCCAATGCAGAGTAGCTGGTATGAGAGTGATGTGTTCTCTCATCCTGGTTTTAGTTATAAGTTTAGCAGCGGTATTCTAAATGAATTGAAGTTGTCAATAGTAAAAAGTGCAGTACGTGTAACCTCGTCTATTTGATATAAAGGCATGTGTTAGTGCTTCAGCATCATTGCGTGACAGAAATGAACATACATTTGCAATATTTCTTAAGTGCAAAGCTGCTACTCTAGTCACTTCCTTGATGTGGGATTTAAAATTAAAATCTGAATCTAGGATAACAAAGCTCTAAGTACAGTTATTATCAAAGTATGTAACTATGTACAATTTTGAAATTTGTCTTCTTACAGGCAACCACAAAAACAAAGAACCCAATAGAACACATTAAAAAAACGTTATCAAATGCTCGATGTGAGAGGAAAAAAAGAACAAATCGTGCAAGCAATAAAATGTAAACAAATAGCACTCAAAACTGAAGTTTATGAAAGTGAGTCCGCAGCCATGAAGCCAGTTCATTGCTGCAGCCGGTCCAGGAGCCTATTAGTTGCAGGCCACAGCCTCAGTTCCTCACAGGGACAAGTAAAGCTCATGGAGCTGTGAGCTGAACACCAGCCCATCCCTTGCCTCTGGCCCTGACACCCCAACCTTTTCAATTCGGCCCTGCTCTTAAATCAGACAAACATCAGTTCATTCCCTGCTCTCAGGCCCAGGCTCTGACACTTTGATTCGGCCTCAGGTCTGCTCCACCGATGGCCAAACATCGGCCTGTACCTCGCTCTCAGGCTCATGCCCCAACCGCTTAGATTTGGCCCGAACCCACCACAGCACCTTCAGGACTCCAGATCACCAAAACCTCCAGAATAGTGCAGAAATGCCAGGTCGTACAGGCAGTTCAAAAGCACAACTCCAAAAGGGAAGTTACAGGCTATTGATTGCAGTAAATCAATACATGCAGGCTAGTTACTTCTGATTTACAAGGGCAGCCAAGTTCCCAAGTTTATCAAAGGTTTATTTCTTTTCAATTTGGGACCAACCAAAAGGATTTCAATTTTATCTTCATTTTGTTTTAGGAATCGTGATACTTACACTTATTATTCCGCTTTAAAGATTGCTTCATACTTGGCCTTTTATTTTCTACGTTACACAGGGTTACGTTTTTTTAACTCCAAAACATAAAGCTATTTGAAAGAAAAACACAGGAGTCATGTACTTGTGTACATTTAGCTTTTATTTTATTGAGGCACTCACTTATGATGTGGTGTAATGACGTGTGCCATTCACATACTTTTACATATAACCCATAATGAATTATGTAAACAACAAAGAATGATTAATCAAACAATATGTTAACAATATTACTTAAATGTTGCTGATATATTAAACACACACTCCATCCTGCTTACTCAATAGATAATGTATCTCAACTATATACACAATAAACTATATAATATGACTACTATATAGACATCCATTGCATAGTAAGTTTTAAATTGCCCAGCCAGTCTTAAAGATTTAATCACTGTGGTGGATTTGTTACTCTTGTGGGATATTGCCTTTCATGACAGGGTGGGGGTTACTCTGCTTGGCAGGAGAGGTGTGGCTGTAAAGCAATCTCAGGTTCTGGGACTTACTCCATGATGATTTTAAGAGTTGACTCTGGGACTGCAGAAAGTTGTTCTAATAGCTCTGGGCACCTTTCTTCTCGAACAATTGACTCTGCTCTCTTCAACTGTTTGATGTGTTGTATCCAGATGACATCAGACGCAGTCATCTCTGTGTAGAAAAGTTGTCCAGTTCTGTTCTTAATTTTTCCAAGTGCCCACTTTTGACCACCTCTGTAGTCCTTCATCTGCTTGCCCAGGAATGAGATATTGAACCCCCTTGCTTGAAAGCCTTCTACTTGAGTCAACGGTTAGAACTGCATTCTCATTCTGATATTGTGTTAGAGGAGATCCAAACGTGAGTGCAAGAACGACCCACGGACAGCATAGTTGGTGAGTTGTTTTGTTGTAGAGTGTGCTGCATTACGATATGCAAGGAGGAAATTGGCAGGCTTCTGATTCAGTGTTAGTGTAGTATGTTTTACTCATGTTGCTTGCAATATGTTCTTTAGACTCTGGACAAACTTGTCCAACAGGCTGAGTGGTATGGTGCAGATGTAATATGTCTTGTTCAATTCGTTTTCAGGAATGACTGAAACTATTCTGCAACAAAGTATTGTCCATTGTCACTGATAAAGTGTTCTGGATCACCAGCCCTTGAGAAGAGGCTTCCCAACACATCAGCAGTGTGTGACACTGTAGGGGAGGCTGTTGGGAATACCTCTGGCCATATTCTAGCTGCATCCACTACCACCAAGAAATGGTGTGCACGTGAAGGTTCTGGCCAAATCCATATGAATCCTCTGCCAGGGAAATGCAGGTCATTCCTGGGGATGGAGAGGCACTGCTCTTGGCACTTTCTGGATGTGTTGGCATCCTGAACAGTGCATGCAAGCTGCTCGATCTTCTGATCTATCCTAGGCTACCAGGCAAAGCAAATGGTGGATGGATCTGCAGTCAGGTAGTCGTTGTCTTAGCCAATCCCACCCTCACAATGCTGCCCCTCCTGTTTTTACCACATACAAACCCAACATGGCTTGTTGGTTGTTGTATTTCACTGTTAAAAATGCCATTCCCACAAGAGTTATCTTTTCTCCAGTATAAGATCTTAGCAGGATATCTGCAGACTTAATTTAAATGTCTTTGAAATGCTATTCAAACTTATTTTGTGGAATGACTGAAACAGCTCAACCAGTGTCCACTTCCATTTTAATTAATTTCCTAGTCACTTCTGTTGTAAGCCATATTGCTTGTCTATTGTTACTTTTCACATTGTAACTCTTAAGGCTACTCAGTCCTGTGTCACTCTCTTCATTAAAATAATTTTCATCAACTGCATGCAGATTAGTGCTCTCTTTGAAACTGCAACATTACTTGGTATCTTTTTCTGTTCCCTGTGCAGCCCATTTACTTTTATCTACCAAACATGCTCTTTCTATGAGCCCTACTTTGTTGCATTTTCTGCAGATTTTGCCTTTAAACTTCATTGGTCTGATGTATATGATTCCCTGCCTCAACAATAACAGAATTTATTCAGGCAGGCAGGTTTCTGTTTAGACATTGCAATTTTGTTCACGTTCACATTCATTCCTGCCTGCAACTCAATTGCACCTATGGCTACATCCATAATATTAGCAGAGCTCATTTCAGCTGGATTGGTTGGAGCAATTCAACTTCTACCCAAACTGTATGCTCTTCCACCAATTGCACTCAGTAAAGCTGCCACTCATTTCTCATCCGCTGTTCCATTTGCTTCAAAGTACTGCTCAACCTGTTTAGTAAGCATAACCCAGTTATCTCTTGTGCAATCAAACGTGACTATCTTTTCAATGTAGCCAGCCATTATGTCTTTTTTACTACTTATTATTATCACCTGGTACTCACTATTTATGAAACCATCAATTTTGTCCGTTTCCTACTTTTTTTAACTCCTGTCTTTCTCTCCCCCTTCTGAAGAAGAAAAAGCATGCTACGCTTTGTCTTTAACTCGAATGTCTCTATGTCCCCTTCCGAAGAAAAAAAAGTACTGCACTTTTTTTTTAACTCGAACGTCTCACTGCACTGCAGCAGGTACGTAGTTGCCTCGGGTTCATTTTAAAAGTTACTCGTCACCACTATTATGTTTTGTAACTCCAAAATATAAAAACTAATTGAAAGAAAAACACCGGACCCAGAGATAATTCATGCACGTTTAACTTTACTTTTAGTGAGGCACTCTTTTATGACATGGTGACATAATGGTGTATGCCATTCATGTGCTTTTACATTTAACCCAGAAGAATTATGTATGACTCTCTTGGCCATGGCATCGTGTGGCTGGACCAGGAGAGTCTATTGGTGTTGTTCACTCCTAGCATTGTTGGAGTTTTGGAATTTCTCTGCGGTTTAATATTGAAAAGCTCAGAAATACAAAGCAGGACAAAGTACTTTCACCAATGAAACAGCAGCTTCAACAGTTTCGCCAGTAACAACATTTAAATATTCACTGGTCATTACAATTGCGGATATTAGAATAAATTGTGGGAAATGTTTGATACAGAAATCTGAGAGTAAAATTGATGGGATAAGGTTTTTTAAAAGAGGAAAAGCAAGCAGACATAAGAGTTTAATATGTTCCATGGATATTCAGAAACTTAGGTTTATGCTTTTGCTGGAAACATTAAATGAACTTTTAATGAAGATGCATACACATTGACAAAAGGAGTCTCTAGACTGTTGTATTTAGCAGCTACCAGTGTTCCATAGGGTTACCTTGCTCTTCAGGTTCCTCAGGGGCCAAGCTGATAACTTCATCACTAGGAAGCTGTTTACACAGAGCTTTGCTATTTTATTGGAATGTTTCAATTCACAAATTCATAGTTACTCATCATGGAAAATAGGCCCTTTATCTAACTCACCCATGCAAACCAAGATGTTTGCCTACTCTAAACCCATTTGCCTGTGATTGGTCTATGTTATTCAAAACTTTTGCTATCCATGTAGCTGTCCAACTGTCTTTTAAACATTGTAATTGTACCAGCCACTACCATAACCTTTGGTATCCCATTCTATGTATCCACCTTTGTGTGAAATATTGTCCCTCAGATCAGCTTAAAATCTTCCTCTCTCACTTTACACCTTTACCTTCTCATTTTAGGCTTCACTACAGCAGGGGGAAAGAACTGTGACTATCTGTACTATCTATGCCTCTCATAATTATAATAATCCTCCATAAGGGCACCCTTAACCTCCTTCGCTCCAAGCTATTCAGTCTCTCTTAATAACTGGAGATCTCCAGTCTAGGCAACTTTCCTAGGAATCTTCCTTGCATTTCTCTAGCTCAGGGGTACCGCCGACCGGTTTAATATTGACAATATTCTTGCGGACTGGCCAGCGGGGGGGGGGGGGGTTCAAGTAGGGTTGCCAACTTTCTCACTCCCAAATAAGGCTCAAAAGTAGCAGTCAAATACGGGACATTTGTGTTTCCCCGAGAAAGACTACCATGACCATGAAGCCTTGCGGGGGCACCTGTGTGCACATGCATGACGTGCACATACATGATGTACGCATGCGTGTACGTGCCAATACTTTTCTACAGATTGGTTTTGGCTTGATCTTCCCGATTCTGTTAAGTGAAACTACACTGTACATACATTATTTCTACTTCATATAGGCTGTGTATTTATCATATCATTCCTGCTTTTACCATATGTTAGTGTTATTTTAGGTTTTATGTGTTACTTGCTATGACTTGGTAGGTTATTTCAAGTTCAACAGTGCGTGACAGAGAATGAGCAAAGGGGCAGCTGACTCATATCATTTCATATCGCCAAATCATATAATTTCCTCGCGTCCTGGTAGCATATGCATTGCAGCCCGGTGGTTGGGGACCACTGCTCTAGCTTACTCACATCATTCCTCTGGTGTGGTGAACAGAAACGCACATGATACCAGCCAATTGTCCAACTGTAACATGACGCTATAGTCAATGCCTCGGCAGATGAAGGTAAGTATGCCACATGCCTTCTTCAGCACTCTACCTGTGTCAGCACGTTCAGAGAACAATGAACTTGTACTCAGTGGTCACACTGTGCAGTAACACTACCCAGGGTTAGAGTAAGAGAGACTATTATTCAAATCAATCTGGCAGCCACAACAGGGCTGAAGTGTGTACATTTCCAGATCATTACATTGGAATATTTATGATAAAAATTATTAATGATATGCTGTTTTCAGGCTATGCACAAAATTCTGTTAATACATAAAAATAATTAGGCAAGTTGCACTCAGCAACTTTGTTTTTTTCCATCTTTTTCGTTCTGTCATCAAGACCAGCCTTGCCATTATGGTCATGGATTGCAGAATAAGTTAGAAGTGGTCCGACAGCATCAGCAGATGCCACATGAGGCCTGAGTGTGGTAGGTTGATCAGATGCTTGATTCTGTAGAGTTTCCACTACCACATCCTCTGATAATCAAGGTGGTGGAAGGTTACCCCAGATAGGTGTGAATGCAGTGTTGAGGTTACAGTCCAATCAGCTATGTACTTACTGAGTGTTTGAACAAGTTCAAACGGGCAAAAGGCCTATCCCTGGTCCTAGTTTGATGTTCACATACTTGTACCTAGTCTTAAGCTCACCCCACTCTTAACAGATTCTGCCCTTTCTTCCACTATGATGCTCCGCAAAACAATATCAATAAATTGCTAGAGAGAAGGAAGGAATTAACTTTGTTCAATCTGAAGCACTAAGTTTTATGGTGTGTGGACTCATTACTAAGGTATCACATTAATGATCCAGCTCAAAGCAGAAGGACTTCTGAGAATGCCATTGGGAAAGAGGTAGAGGTAGGCCCAGTATCAATAGAAAAACAATGATGTTCTTCTAAATCAGGAAGATATGCAGCCCTGAGGGGCATCTGTAGGTGGCAGTGTTCTGATGCACCCACTGTCCTGGTGCTTTCTGTTCATAGAGCTTGCGGGTTTGAGAATTGTTGTCTAAGAGGCCTTGATGAGTAACTGCAGTCTATTGTTGAGTTGAATATCACAGGGAAATCTCCTATTTCTGACTTTATGATGAAAGGGAGGACCTTAGTGGACTAAATGAGGAGAGTTGTGACCAGGACACTGTAATGAAGATCTGGTGCAGATATCCTGATGCTGGGATGATTGACCAATAACACAATAACTTCCACTTTGTACGAGGCATACTGTGGTAAATGAAGAATATATCGCCTAATTGTCCTTGACTTCACTTTTACCAGATCTACGTAACACCTCACTTGGACAAATACAGCCTTGATGGTAAAGACAGTCACCCTCACATTGTCACTAATTCTAAACAATTACAGCACTGACTTATGAGAATTACGTTTTTATTAGCCTTTACAGCAAGAACAGGGAATAGCAAAATAAGATCCCAGTGAATCAGCAATTCTGAATTGATGGCAACTGCAGCACCTTGCAAGGAAAGCAGAATATCTCTGAGAACAAATTCCTTATTTCCAGATTTAAAATTGCAAAAGTGAGCATAAGTTCCTCAAGTTCAAGTTCATTGTTATCTGACTGTGCATGCGTACAACCAAACGAAACAATGTTCATCCAGGCCATGGTGCACCCACAAAACATATATCACACACAGCACATAAACCAAAATATTACCATAAATATGGTAATAAAATATAATTCAAAATGCAGGTAGTGGGCAGCACAGTTGAACAGCAGACAGCACAAATAAATAAATTAGATCAAGGCAAGACAGTGGTTATACTTCATTAGGAGTTTGAAGAGATTTGGTATGTCAACAAATACACTGAAAAACTTCTATAGATGTACTGTGGAGAGCATTCTGACAGGCTGCATCACTGTCTGGTATGGGTACGTGTACTGCACAGGACCGAAAGAAGCTGCAGAGGGTTGTAAATTTAGTCGGCTCCATCTTGGATACTAGCGTACAAAGTATCCACGACACTTTCAAGGAGCGGTGTCTCCTGTACATGGCTGGAAGCTGAGAAGAGTTTATTAACCATTTACACACAGGAAAGCACTAGATCCTTTTCTCAGTAAACAGCTCGCTGTCCTAGAGACGAGGCCTTGGTGGTGTCTGGGTATTCATTAGCTTCACAGCCTGAGAGAAGAAGCTGTTACCCAGTTTGGAGGTCCTAATCCTGTACCTCCTTCCTGAGACCAGTGGGTCAAAGAGATTGTGGGATGGGTGGTAGGGATCCTCAATGCTTCAAGCCCCGCATCTGCAAACTTCCTGGTAAAATTCACAGATGGGGATAGGGAAACCTTGGTGATCCTTTCTGTGGTTTTTACTATCCCCTTGAAACCCCCTTTTACCAGATGTCTCTAGAGTTGTGGCTCATTAGCCCCTCGCTACAGCCACCCGACTCAGCAGTGAGAAAACCACCTTTCTGAGACTCCATACGTCCAGGGTCGATATGACTTGGGCCTCAAAATGAGAGGGGGGCTTTCTTCGATTTCACATCGTTCAATGTATCAAATTGTTCATATAAGGCATTCAGCCCATCAGAAGGGAAGGTGTGGTTATCATTGACACGCTGGGTGGATTTGCGGTTGGTTATGGGTTGTATACCTTGCCACATGTGCCAGGTGTCTCTGGTGTCACAAAGGTGTGTGTGAATTTTCTGTGCATACTCATGCTTTACCTTCCTGATGGCATGGGAGAGTGTGGCTGTGGCTTTCATCAAAGTCGTCCTGTCCCCCAATCTGAAGGCAGCTTCCTTATTCCTAAGCAGTGCATGAACTTCTGTGCCCCGGGGTGTAGTGTCTAATCCTGGTAATGTCCTCAATATTGCTATTTTCCAGTCACTGATCCTGCAGATTCATCAACATTGATGTTACGAATATGCTCCAGTCTGTGTTTTTGAAGTACCCCTGCAGTGCTGTGGTGGCTCCTTCTGGCCAGGTCCTGATTTCCCTGTGAGCTGGTTGGACATGTTAATCCAGTGTTCTGTACAGGAATTAGCAAAATGGATATGTGGTCTGAGAAAATGAGGTGAGAGCAGGGGCAGTTTTGTAGGCTCTATGAATGTTGGTATAAACCAGGTCTAATTTATTCCCTGCACTGGCTGCAAAGTTGACATGCTGGTAGAAATTTGGCAGGACTCTTTTTAAGTTGGCATGATTGAAGTCACCAGCACCATGGGGATGAGTAGCTTTGAGGTCACAAATGGCACCATAGGGCTCCTGCAGCACTTCCTCATCACTAGAAAAGGGATCTAAACATCAATAATCACAATGACGGTGAACTCTGTCACTGAGTAGAAGGGCCTGCACGTCACCATTCTGGATTGGGTGTTGTGCAATGAACCAGATTTAATTAGGGAAATTAAAGTAATGGAAGCATTAGGAGGTAAAGATAAAATGATAGAATTCACCCTATAGTTTGAGAGGGAGAACATAACATCAGATAGATCACTATTGAGTGAGTGAGGCCTCTGTCGGCCGGGGTCAACCTTGGATGTTGCATCCAAACTGTCTAGATACGCACCGTTGGTAGTATGATATGGAGAGCAAGCTCCCCGTCCCCATGCATCTGTTGAACCCAAAGGAAAGGCAGAGGCTGATACAGTTTTGTACCAGCAGTGTCACAGGAGTTGCCAGTCAGTGTTGACCTCAACATCGGACTGCCTTAGGGACTCCAGCTCCAGATTTTTCCCTCGGAGTGTACTCCTGCAGCCGTCTCCATGAGTGGATATAGGCACATGGCAGCAGAGGTTTGAGAGCAGTTTTCCTTCTTCTAGATGAGCTGCCAACCACGGCTGGCAAGCCCCATCCGCCCAATATGCTCAGTATTACTGTTGAGTGAAG
This sequence comes from Mobula hypostoma, assembly GCF_963921235.1. Lineage (NCBI taxonomy): Eukaryota > Metazoa > Chordata > Chondrichthyes > Myliobatiformes > Myliobatidae > Mobula > Mobula hypostoma. The sequence goes on along the minus strand of NC_086118.1, from coordinate 18,496,829 downwards.
GGAATTGAAGAATTGAAGTGAAGAAGCATGAGAAAGATGCTGGCCAAAGCTGACTGGAAGGGGACACTAACAGGGATAATGGCAGAACAGCAGTGGCTGGAGTTTCTGGGGGCATTTCAGAAGGCGCAGGAAAGATACTCCCTTTAGAATATTTCTTCATCATTGGGAGGTATGAGGCAATGTGGCTGACAAATTAAGTCGATGACAGCATAAAACCAAAAAATAGTGGAAAGTTAGAGGATTGGGAAGCTTTTAAAAACCAGCATAAGGCAACGAAAACAAAACATGAGAGAGAAGATGAATGCTGAATTCCTCGATTTTGTGTGTGTTTCATGCAACCATGTCTTAGTTCATTTCAGACTCTACTTGCTGAGACTTGTCACCAACCTTATGGGGTCCAAATAAATAGCATCTATCCTTATATTTCTGTCACATTCTTCTTCTCCTCAAAATGTTCAATCAGTTCAACTAGACTTGACCTACTTTTGCATACCCACGATGACCTTTGCCCATTGTTGTCCTGCTTGATAAGCCACTCTGCCCCAAATAATAATATGGACATTTTACTGTGACACTCACATTTTGAAACATTAGTTTAAACAATAATGCAAGGTAATATTCCCGCTCAGTTAATAAAAACTGGACTTCATACATGGATGATATAGCAATATTGGGTAATATTTTATAATTTGGAAAGTTCTTCAGTGCTTTATGTTAAAAGTTCACTAGTTCCGTTCTTTATATTTCAGCATGCTAATTTATGAAACGATTTTAGTAAGTGAGTACAAAATGCAAAACTGATTATTCATCAAATTTGAATCGACTATGAAATGAAGTATTTATAGTACACATAGTTCATAGCCCACTGTATTTTTCACAATATTTCATTTTGATTATACAAGTCATGGTGTAAGGTAATTTTGCGTAGCTAGATGAGAAATTTTGAACCTTGAAATTCAATTGTGTGGTGCAACTTTTCATTGCAGTCTGCAATTGATTTTTATCCAAAACCCTATTGCTTTTAGATTCTGCAAAAAATTCTTTGATCCACAGACTATGGAGTAGGATAATGTCTGATTAGTATCATTTTTAGCAATTTCCTACCATGAATGCACAATGCTCACAATGTCAAGTCTTAAGGGCAGAACCAAGTCTCATCAAGAGGTTTAAGCCTGCTTCTGCTTTAACTAACGGGTTCAAAACCAGCTGAAGTAGGGAGGTCCATCGCTGAAGATTCAAGCAAAATGAGCTGCTCTTGTTTTGGATAAGATTTTGCTTTCAAACCTTGGCCTTGTTTCTCATTCTCAGTAACTGACCCTTCTTCCGCACACTGCGATCAATTTTAACTCCTGTTTGTTGACCGTCACACTCTGTTAGTCAGTGTCTGTCCTTTCTATCTACTGCCCCACTTCCCCAATTCCCCACAACTTCTTTCCTACTGTTATTTCCTGATCTATTCCTCAGTGGTAAGGGTTCATTGCAAGTAATCTGATAGGTCAGATGGTGTTCTGCAGTTATTATCAAATGAGTTACTGTAAAACAGTTTTAGATCAGTGGTCCTTCTCAATAAACTGAACATCATATTAAAGACCTTTGGCTTTGCTTTCTCATTTACCTTGCTGTGACCTGTAATGACTATTAAGCAGTCGGAGCTGAGAACTGATTTTCCCAAATTCCTTCTTCTTTCTGACACTACTCTTTGATTCAAATGTATGATTCCATATATCTGTATTATAATTAGAGCCAACAGTGCAGAAACAGTTGATGATCTCCATGTTGTTCAGTGGGTTGCTGCAAAACAACCTCGACTGGAAGTGTTTCCTCTCCTTCAATGATTGTGATGATTTCCAAACATGCTGGCACCAAGTGTGCCAGAATTTTTGACAAAGCATTAATTCTCCTGAATTTGGCTTTCTTTTAACTTTAAGGAATCTGTCCCCATGCTTTTGCTATGGATGAATTGGGTCAAAGAGCCTGTTTTCCATGCTGGGTAGCTTGAATGGTGTCATTTCAATGAGTTTGAACAACAGCAGTTTAGTCTAATTAATTGGTAATAGATTTTTATTGTTGCATGCACCGAGATGCAATAAAAATTTTTTGTCTGCATGTCATCCACAAAGGTCATTCCATATTTCAGTACTTTGAAGTGGTAGAGAATGAAACCGATATCAGAATACCGAATATAGTGTTACAGTTTCAGAGAAAGTGCAATGCAGGTAGAGACATGCAAGGGTCATGACAAGGTAGATTGAAAGACCAAGGGGTCATTTTTATTGATGGAAAGGTCTTGTAATAGTAGTGTAGAAGCTGTCCTTGAGCCCGGTGGTAAGTGTTCCAAAGCTTTTGTATCTTCTGCCCAATAGAAGGGGGAGTGATGAGAGAAAGGATCCTTGATTATGTTTGCTGCTTTTCTGAGGCGGAATGAAACATCGACAGAGTTACTGGAGAGGAGGCTGGTTTTCGTGATGGACTGAGCTGCATTCACTATTTGCAATTTCTTACCATCTTGACAGAGCAGTTGCCCTCCCAAGCTGTGATGCATCCAGCCGGGTGCTTTCTATGGTGTAGCTATGAAAACCAGTGACTGCCTTCAGGGACATACTGGAATTCCTTAGCCTACTCAGGAAGCAGAGGCACCGGTAGGCTTTCTTGGCCATGTAATCTACCTGGCAGGACCAGTGCAAGTTGTTGCTGATATTTATACCATGGAACCTGAAGCTCTCAAATGTCTCCACCTCAGCACCATTGATAGAGACAGGTGTGTGAGCTCCACCTGCTTTCAGAGGTCAATGACTAGCTCCTTTGTTTTGTTGACATCGAGAAGAAGGTTATTGTCTTGAGCTCATCCCACTATACAATCTCTTTACTTCCTCTACCCTGTCTCATCATCGTTTGGAATCTCGCCCACAAAAACAGTGTCATCTGCAAACTTGTAGATGTCATTAGAGCAGAATCCTATACAATTGTGAGTGCATAACAAGTAAAATAAGGAGCCAAGAACACAGCCTTGTGGGGTACAGGTGCTGAGAATTTGCTGCGTATCGTTACTGATTGCGGTTTGTTGGTCAGGAAGTGAAAAATTTGGTTGCAGAGTTCTCAGTCTAGGAGTTTGTAGATGAATTTGTTTGTCCAATTTGTGAGACCAATACAAGTTATTTTTAGAATTATCAATTCCTCTCATTATTTTAAGGGCAGGCAGGCATCTTCTCTTTTCCTTTGCCATCTTTAATGTATTAAAAAATATTTTTAAAAATATGAAACATTCCCCCATTCAATTTTCAGAAACAAGAGAAAAATTTAATTCACCCAATTTATCCCAACATTGTACCAAAATAAGCAATTACCTTCTCATTTCTTATTGGTATCCCTTCTGCGAATGCTTATTCTGTATCTCATAAGGGACCAACACTCTGCACTAACAAGTGATGTATCTCAGGTTGCATTCAGCACAACTTATTAGCAGTCTGTGCCAGAAATTAACAAACTGACAGGCTTAAGTGGATTGAACTGCAAGTTTTTTGACCTACCATTATGTGGCCTTTTTCTCTACAAACTCATTCCTCCTTAAAGTTAACAAAAGTTATGAGATAGGATCAAATTTATCATCATTGAAACGTCATGAAATTTGATTTGTGACCGCGGTGGAGTGTAATACCCAATTATTTACAATAGGCTATAATAAATATAAAAATGAATACATGCTGCAAAAAGCAAGGAAAATAGTGAGGTATGGTTTGAGTTCATGGACCATTCAGAAACCTGATGAAGGGAAGAGCTTGTTCCTAAAACACTGAGTGTGCATCTTCAGGCTGCTGTATCTCCACCCTGTTGGGAGTATGAAAAGAGGGCAGATCCTGGATTATGATGTCCTTAACAATGGATGCTGCCTTCCTGATGCCCCCGCCTGGATACCTTTTCCATCTGTCCTTTCCATAGATGCTGTCTGGCCTGCTGAGTTCCTCCAGCATTTTGTGTGTGTATACAATGAGTTACTTTAACCTTATGTTGTATAATTGGATTTTAGCAAGGCCTTTGATAAGATCCCCAATGGTATGCTAATCTGGAAGGTTAGGTCCCACGAAATTAGATTAGATTAGATTAGATTCAACTTTATTGTCATTGTACTGAGTACAGATACAAAGCCAATGAAATGCAGTTAGCATCTGACCAGAAATGCAAAGAGTAGTGTTACTTACAAAATAACTGCGAATCCAGGAAGAGCTAGTTAATTGGATTCAAAATTAGCTTGGAGGTTGGAAAAGGGTGGAGGTTGAAGGTTATTTCTCAGAATGGTGACTAGTGGAGGCTGACATGTGGCTATTGTGTTTTACTATTTATTGTTATGTTTATTATTTAGTGTTACGTTTGTTATGTTATGATTGCACTGCTCCTGGGAAACGCTGTCTCATTCTGCCCTGCAGAGCTGATATACGGTTAGAATGACAATAAAGTTTTTTGAATCTTAAATCTTGATGTGCCGCAGGAGTCGATATTAGTACCTTTGTTTATTAATCATGTATATAAATAATGTCGATGCAAATGAATAAGGCTGGATCACTAAGCTTGCAGATGACACAAAATTAGATGTTGATGGTGAAGGAAGTTATTTTATGGTCAGTCACGCCATGGAACGGCAAATAAACTTTAAAGTAGACAAGTGTGAGTTGTTGCATTTTGGAAAGTCAAACTAGCAAAAGACTTGTACTATGAATAGTAAGGGCATTAGGGGTGTATTGGAACCAAGGAGTACAAGTGCACAGTTCATTGAAAGTGGCATATGAGAAAGGTAGTTAGCACAATGGCCTTCAACAGTCAGGGCTCTGAATATAGTAGTTGGATTACTATGTTGCAGTTTTATAACTCATTAGTGAGACCATACTTGAAGAATGTAGGACAATGAGGTCCGACCTTATAGAAATGTTTAAAATTATGAAAGGTAAAGGATGGTCTCAGGGTAGGGGAGTCAAAAATTAGGGGATATAAGTTTATGGTGAGAAGGGAAATGTTGAAAAGGGACAACATTTTCATGCCGAGGGTGGTGAGAATATGGAATGAGCTGCTGGAGGCCAGACCTGAGACAAATATAATGGTATAATTTAAGAAGCACTTGGATAGGTACATGGAGGGGCAAGGCTTAGAGGGATATGGGCTGAACTCAGGTAATTGGAACTAGCTGGGAGAACATTGTGGTCAGCATGGACTGGTTGGGCTGAAGAGGCTGTATCCTTGTTGTATTACTCTATGACACTATGCATCTATGGAATTCTCTGTCTTTTAGTGACACTTTACATTTGTATAGCGGTTTAAAATAGAACTATTCTGGAATTCTTCAGAGATTAATCAAGCAATAGCATACACTGAGCGAGCCAAATTGTTGGAAGTTTGATCAAAATCTAAGCAAGTTGTTGAGGTTTAAGGAAGGTCACAATAAGTTAAGTTTTTATATTAGTGTAAAGGTGATATGGGGAAAAATGTAGGTGGAGGGGTTTATCATAAATTTGGAATGATTGTTGATTGAAAATTTTCAAAGGCTTAGTCTCAAAAGCATCATAGAAGATAGTTTGAAAACCATTTGCCTAATATTAAGATAAAAATGTCATACCACTATGCATGTACTATGTATTATGTTGTGGGATTATTTGTTATTGAGATGACTTAAGGCTAGACTAAAATAAATAAATTTAATTAATATAAACCTGTTTTAAAGTTTAAAGTTATCAGATACTTTACTTCTGATCATTATGTAATAAGATTGTGCATTGCTTAATGTTGCAGAAATATGTAAAATAACAAATTAAAAGTCCATCAGACAGCTTGATCAACACCAAATAATTCAAGTAAAAAGCAAGCAGTGTACAATTTCCTTTTACCAAGACAAGCCATTCATATCTTGATGTTAAGTTCACCACAAGATTATGCTACAACTTTACATGGAGGGTGTAGAACATTTCAGTTCTTTGTTATACTAAATCTACCCATTCAAAAAGCTCAAAGGAAAGCCCAATATTAAGTTGCCAAATGAGTGAAACTTCTTATTTTCATTTGAAAATATATTAATGATCATTAGTTAGCATAAAATTCAAAAGAAAAACACCTCAAATGCTGGAAAATTTATAATTGGAAATAGTGGAATACTCAGTGAGATCAGCAGCTTCTATGGGGAAAAATAAAAAGTATAAAATTTTCATTATAACTAGGGGAAGTTGGAAAAGAAAGAGTGGTTGCACAGAAAGACAGTCCATGTAGAAAAGATGGACAGGGATACCCTGAAGGCCAAACCCAACCCTACAAAGCAAAACCCAACATCATGAATGGCAGTGATACTTCACTACTAGATGAGCTCAACACCTTTTATGCTCACTTTGAAAGGGAGAATAAAACCACAGCTATGAAGTTCACTGCAGCATTCAATGACCCTGTGATCTCTGTTTTGGAGGTCAACATCAGGCTGTTTATCAAGCGGGTAAACCTTCGCAAGGCAGTAGGCCTCAATGGAGTACTTGGTAAGTCTCTGAAAACCTGCGCCAACCAACTGGTGGGGATATACAAAGACATTTTCTACCTCCCATTGCCACAGTTGGAAACACCCACCTGCTTCAAAAGGGCAGCAATTATAACAATGCCCAAGAAGAGCAGCACGAGCTGGCTCAATGACTATAATCCAGTAACACTCACATCTACAATGATGAAATGCTTTGAGAGGTTGGTCATGGCTAGAACCAACACTTGTCTCAGGAAGAACCTGGACCCACTACAATTTGTCTATCGCCGCAATAGGTCTAGATCACTCGTGATCACCTGGATCACCTGGACAATGCAAATCCCTATGTCAGGATGTTGTTTAACTTTTGCTCAGCATTTAAGACCATCATTCCTACAGTTGTGATTGAAAAGCTAGGCCAAGCCCTCTGTACCTCCTTCTGCAACTGGATCCTCGACTTCCTAACCGGAAGACCTTAGTCTGTGCAGATTGGAAATAACATCTCCACCTCACTGACAATTAACCCTGGCAAACCACAGGGATCCGTGCTCAGCTCTCTGCTCTACTCTCTCTACACCCATGACCGTGTGACTACGCATAACTCAAGTACCATCTGAAGATACAACCATTGTTGGCAGAATTTCAGTTGGTGACGAAATGGCATACAGGAGCGAGATATACCAGTTAGTGGAGTGGTATCCCAGCTTCATCCTTGCATTCAACGTCAGCAAGACCAAAGAGCTGATTAGGGGCTTCAAGAAGGGTAAGAGAAGGAACACAAACCAATCCTCATAGAGAGATGAGAAGTGGAGAGAGTGAGAGATTTCAAGTACCTGGGTGATCAAAATCTCTGAGGAACTAACCTGGACACAACATATTGTTGCAGCTATAAAGAAATCAAGACAGCGGCTATATTTCATTAGGACTTTGAGAAGATTTATTTTGTCAATTAAAATACTCGAACTTCCACATTTGTACCAGGGAGAGCATTCCGACTGGCTGCATCATAGTATGCGGGAGGATTCTGCTCAAGATTAAAATTAGCTGCAGAAACTTGTAGAATTAGTCAGCTCCATCATGGCACTAGCCTCCGTAGTATCCAAGACATCTTCAAGGAGCAGTGCCTTAGGAAGGTTGCATCCATCATTAAGGACTACCACCATCCAGAACATGCTCCTTTCACACTGTTACCATCGGGAAGGAGGTTCAAAAACCTGAAGGGACACACACAGCGATTCAGGAACAGCTCCTTCCCCTCTGCCATCCAACATCTAAATGGACATTGAACCCATGAACACTACCTCGCTACTTTTTTATTTCTGTTTTTCTTTCTACTACTTATTTTAACTTAACTATTTAATAGGCATATATATACTTAATGTAACTCATTTTTTACTCCATATCTATTTATCATGTATTGCATTGTACTGCTGCCATAAAGTTAACAAATTTGACAACATATTAAGTCTGATTCCGATAAGATTGAATGACACAAGTGATGATGGTGCTGGGTGAGGGGAAAGTGTAGTTGGTGAATGTGCAAGTAGGAGGAGATGAATGAAGTCAAAATAGTAGCATTAATCTTACCGAGAAATTCCAATAGATAACCAAACAGCATAATGTGGGATTCTGCTAAAGATAGCTGAAGAAATTTGGATAATGGCTGTTGGGAGGTGCCATGACTCAGAGAACTATTCACAACAGAAAACACATTGATGTATTGTAGTTACCCAACAAGTATTATGTTCTGCTACTTTTATTTTGTCTTTTCAACCATTTATACAATTCTCATTTGAAAGTGCTGTAGATTATACTTACTTCGCTCTTCTGTGCTGTTCGTTTCAGATTACATTGACTCAGAACAAGAAAAACTCTCATTACTTTGTGTTCCTTTCACTCTCTTATTTGAAATCTCCCCCTAAGTTGCTGACACTCATGCAACAGGAAGGAAATTATAGGCTAGGTAGTCTGTCATTGGAGTCCATCATTAAGGATGATTTTTCAAGATGCTTGGAGGCACATGATAAAATAGGCCAATGTCAGCCTGACAAATTTGTTGGAATTCTTAGAGGAAATAAGAGGCAGGATAGACAGTGGGTGGATGTTGCTTACTTAGATTTTCAGTATGCTTTGATAAGATTCCATACATGAGGCTGCTTAACAAGATAAGAGCCAAAAGGATTACAGGAAAAATACTAGCATGGATAAAGGATTGGCTGACTGGCAGGAGGCAAAGGATGGGAATAAACAAGGCCTTTCCTGGTTGGCTGCCATTAGTGTTATTCCTCAGGGGTCTCTGTTGGGACTGCTTTTCATGTTATATGTCAGTGATTAGGGTGACAGAATTTACGGTTTTGCGGCCAAATTCGTAGATGATATGAAAATAGATGGAGGGGCAGGGGGTGTTGAGGAAGCAGGGAATCTGAAGAAGGACTTAGACAGATGAGGAGAATACATAAAGAAGTGGCAGATAGAGAATATAGTGTAGGGAAGTGAAGTGTATCATGCACTTTAATAGACAGAATAAAGGCATAGACTATTTTCTAAATGGGGTAAAAATACAAAAATCAGACATGCAATGGAACTTGGGAGTCTTTGTGAAGGATTCCCAAAAGATTAAGTTGCAGGTGGAGTCATGGGTAAGGAAGGCAAATGCAATGTTAGCATTTGATTCAACAGGACTAGAATATAAAGAGAAGGATATAATGCTGAGGATTTATAAGGCATTAGTTAGACTGAACTTGGGGTATTGTAAGCAGTTTTGGGCTCTTTATCTATGAAAAGATGTGCTGGCATTGTGGGAGTCCAATAATTCTGCAGATCCTGCAGATGCTGGAAACCCACAGCCATACACACAAAATGCGGGAGGAACTCAGAATTTCAGGCAGTATTTATGAAAATGAATAAACAGTCAATATTTTGGGCCAAGACCCTTCTTCAGTACTGGAATGGAAGGGGGATGATGCCAGAATAAAAAGAAAGGTGGGAGGAAGGGAAGGAGGGTGTGATAGGTGATGCCAAGGAAAGGTAAAGGGTTGGAGAGGAAGGAATCTGATAGGAGAAGAGAGTGGACCAATAGGAGAAAAGTAAGGAGGTGGGTCCCAGGGGGCGGTGATTGGCAGGTGAGAAGGGATAAGAGGCCAAAGTGGAGAATAGAAAAAGAGGGGAGGGGGGATTTTTTTAATGGAACACAAATCGATATTCATGCCATCAAGTTGGAGGCTATCCAGGTAGAATGTAAGGCATAAGTCCTCCACCCTGAGGGTGACCTCATGGTACAAGAGGAGGCCATGGACTGACGTGTCAGAAATGGAATCAGAATTAAAATGTTTGGCCACTAAGTTATTCCCCTTTTGGCAGATGGTGCAGAGTTGCTCAATGAAGCACTCCCCCAATTTATGACAGGTCTCATCAATGCAGAGGAAGCCAAATTGGGAACACCAAACACAATAGATGACCCCAGCAGATTCACAGGTGAAGTGTTACCACACCTGTAAAGACTGTTTGTGATCTGAATGGAGGTGAGGGAGGATGTGATTGGGCGGGTGTAGCAGTTAAGCTGCTTGCAGGGATACGTGCCGGGAGGGAGATTAGTGGGGAAGAACGAATGGACAAGGGAATCATGAAGGGAGCAATCACTGTGGAAAGTTGGGGGGTGGGGTGGAATAGGTAAAGATATGTTTGGTTGTAGGATCCCTATGGTTGTGGAGAATGATGTGTTGGACGTGGAGGCTCATAAATTCGTAGGTAAAGTCAACGACTCTATCGCTGCTAAGGCGGCGAGAAGATGGGGTGAGCACTATGTTTGGAAAATGGAAGCTATGCGAGTGAGGGCGGCAACAATGATGGAGGAAGAGAAATCCTGTTCTTTGAAGGAGGACATCTTTGATGTCCTGGAAAGGAAAGCCTCATTCTGGCAACTGATGTGGAGGAGACAAAGGAACTGAGAATAGGGACTAGCATTTTTACGTGAGACGGGGTAGGAAGAGGTATTAACTGTGGGAATTGGTAGGCTTATAAAAGATGCCGGTTGACAGTTTGTCTCCAGAGATGGAGACATAGAGATCGAGAAAGAGGAGGGAGGGGTTAGAATGGGATCAAGTGAATTTAAGGGCAGAGTGGAAGTTGGAGGCAAAGTTGATGAATTTGATGAGCTCAGCATGGGTGCATGAAGCAACACCAATGCAGTCATCGTTGTAACAGGGAAAGAGTTAGGGAGCATTACCTGGGAAGACTTGGAACATGGACTGTTCCACATAGCCAGCAAAAAGGCAGGCACAGCTGGGGCCCATGCAGCTGCCCACAGCTACCCCTTGGGTCTGGAGAAAGAGGAAGGAGTCGAAGGAAAAATTGTTGAGGTGAGGACCAGTTCTGCCGGATGGAGGAAGGTGGTAGTAGAGGGTAACTGGTTGGTTCTTTTATTGAGAAAGAAGTGGAGAGCTTCAAGGCCTTCTTTATGGGGGTAGAAGTGTATAGGGACTAGACATCCATGCTGAAAATGAGGCCAGCAGGGCCAGGGAATTGAAATTTATTTAGGAGATTGTGAGCATGAGATGTGTCGTGGATATGCATGGGAAGCAACTGAACCAAGCAGGATTGATGGAGTCAAGGTATGCAGACATTAGCAACCAGAAACAATAGGCCTACCTGGACAGTCAGGTTTGTGGATCGTGAGTAGGAGGTAGAAGCGAGCTGTGCGTGGTAAGGGAACTAGGAACGATAATTATTCAAGGAATGAAAGGGTAAACTTGTGAGGAGCAGTTGATGGTCCTGGCCCTGTGCTTGCTGGAGTTTTGAAGAATGAGGAGTGATCTGATTGAAAGCTATTGAAAATTGAAGCGCCTAGATAGAGTAGATGTGAAGAAGATGTTTTCTACAATGCGAGAATCTAGGACTGAAGGGCACAGTCTCGGAATGGACGGACATCTATTTCCAACAGAGATGAGGAGGAATTTCTTTTGCCAGAGAGTGGTGTATCTGTGGAATTCATTCACTGTTGAGGCCAAGTTATTGGCTATATTTAAAGTGGAGGCTGACAGGTTCGCGATTAATTAGTGCATCAAAGGTTATAAGGAGAAGGCAGGAAGATGGGATTGAGAGGGATAATAAATCAGCCATGACGTATTGGCAGAGCACACTTGATGGGCTGAATGGCTGCTGCTATGCCTTGGGGCACAACAGAAATTAGTAAATTTGGTGAATTAGTTTATTATTGTCACATGTACCCATGTACACTGAAAAACTTGTCTTCAGTACATTATATACAGGTCAATTCTTTACAACAGTGCATTAAAAGTAGTGCAAGGTAAAGCAATGAATAAAGTTTTAAAGTACAGAGAAAGTATAGTGCAGTTAAAAGATCATAATGAGGTAGATTATGAGGTCAAGATTCCATCTTATTGTACTAGGAAACCATTTAATAGTCTCTCAACAGCAGGGCAGAGGTGGTCCTTGAGCCTAGTAGTGTGAGGTTTCAAGCTCTTGTATCTTCGCCCTGATGCAAGAAGGGAGAGGAGAGAATGACCATGGTTTGATTACATTGTCTTTGGTACCTTGTTTCTGGCTTTCAGAGAGAAGTGTAGGCAGAGTCCATGGAGGAGAGTCTGATCTCTGTGATGTGCTGAGCTGTTTTCAGAACTGTCTTGCATTTCCAGCAGTCAGAGGCAGAGCAGTTGCCATACCAAGCCAAGGTGCATCTGGATAAGATGTTTTCTACGGGGCATCAATAAAAAAAATAGTGAGAGTCAAAGGGCACAGGCCAAATTTCCTTAGTCTCCTGGTTGCGGCATATATGTGGTTGATCCAGAACAGGCCATTAAAGTTATTCACTCCGAGGAACTTGATACTCTCAGCTGTCTTTAACTCAGCACCACTGATGTAAGCAGGAGCCTGGGCACTGCGTTCCTTCCTGAAGTCAATGACCAGGTCTTTCAGAGAAAGATTGTTGTCATGACAGTATAACTAGGCACTCTATCTCCTTTCTGTACTCTGATTCATTATTTGAGATACAACCCACTATGAGTTAGAGCCGAATATGTCCATGCAGCTGTGATCTATAAGGAGTAGAGGAGGGGGCAAAGGACACAGCCTTGTGAGGCACCAGTGTTGAGATGATCACGGCAGAATATTTCTGCCTATCCTCATGATTGTGGTCTGTTAATCAGGAGCTCAGGGGTCCAGTTCCAAAAAGAAGTGTTGAGTCCTAGGTTTAGGAGTTTAGGGATAAGTTTGCTTGGTTTACAGCACTGAAGACCGAGCTGTAGCCAAAAACAATAGTCTAACATTGATGTCTTTACTGTTCTGAGACGAACATACAGCCAGGAGATGGCATCTGCCATATACTACCTATTTTGGCAAATTGCAGTGTGTCATGTTTGTCTGGGAGGCTGGAATTCATGTGTGCAATGAAGAGCCTCTTGAAGTTCTTTGTGATGGTGGATGTCAGAACCAGGCAATTGTCAGTAAATGCCTTGTTTCTCTTCAACACCAGAATGATAATGGTATTCTTAAAGCATGCTGGAACCTCAGAACGAAGCAAGGAAAGGTTAAAATATCCGCAGGTTAAAATCCATGCCAGATGATCTGCGCAGGATTTAAGAAGATAGCAGGGACACCTGTTACTCTCTTTCCCCGGGTTTATTCTCTAGAAAACTAGTTTTACATCCATAATGGTTGACGTGCATTGGAGACATTCCAGTCCCCTTCTGTTCAAAACATATTCAACTTATTGGGAAGGGATGTGCTGTTGTCAGTGATGAAGCCTGGTTGTGGCCCTTTATAGCATGTAAGCCCTGCCATGCCTGGTCTGGGACTTGATCTATTATCTCTTGCCATCACTAATAGCTTTGCAGAGCTCATATCTCGATTTCTTGTATAGATCAGGGTTACCAGATTTGAATGTCAGATTCCTGGACTTCAGTAGAGGGTGGGTCTCCCTTTTCATCCTTGGTTTCTGGTTTGGAAACACCCGGATTGTCCTCTTCAGTCCACAGTCTTCAACACACTTGCAGATCAAGTCCATGAGGGGGGTGAAATTCACTCCTATGTCGAATGCTGAGTCTTTGAACATGGACCAGTCTCCCGATTCACAGCAGTCATGTCAAATCTCACCTGTTTCTTCAGAGCAGTACCAGGCAACTTTCTGCACCAGATTACCATGTTTTAGCTTCTGTTTGTATGTGTGGACTGGTGGTCCGATTGCCCAGAATGTGAGTGACCCAGAAACACTGGGGGTATCAGGCAGAGCTCCTTCAGGCAGAGGGATAAGAGGAAAACTAAAACCATTACTTAGAATAGCAAACATGTTTGCTAAATGTGGATTGTGCGCCAGAAAGCCTTAAAGTATTAACAGATTCTCAAACGGCAGGTTCCATTTGAAAGAACACAGAAGCAATGTTGTAGGATAAACATACCTCCTGTACCAAATAAAGTCTCCACTGAGTGTATTTCTTTACGTTCATTGTCTTCTGCGGCGGTAGTGCAACCATTTCAATGTTTGACATGTGTGTTCAGAGACGCTCTTCTACACACCACTGCTGTAACATGTGATTATTTGAGTTACTGTCGCCTTCCTGTCAGCTTGAAACAGTCAGGCCATTCTCCTCTAATCGCTCTTATTAACAAGGCATTGCCACCAATGGAACTGCCACTTACCGGATGTTTTTCTTGTTTTTCTCACCATTCTTTGTAAACTCTGGAGACCTTTCATGGTCAAAGTAATTTAGATCTCATTTCTTCCCCATTCTGATGTTTGGCCTGAATAGTAACTAAACATCTTGACTAGGTCTGCATGCTTTTACGCATTGAGTTGCAACCAAATGATTGGCTGATCAGATATTTATATTAATGAGCAGGTGTACCCAATAAAGTAGTCACTGAGTGTATGGAATATTGTTTGAGATCAAATATGGCTCTGTCTGACTGTTGTAAATGATTGAATGGTACATACTTATTGTGCACATTTCAGGAGACTACTAAATACCATAGTAAGAAATATTAGTCTTGTAAGCATTTACTTAACAAAATTTCTGTTGTTCTTTGAACAACAATGGGGTGTACTATTCTACAGCATGCTATATCAAAATACTGAGTCATGGTAATAGAACTATTGTTTGAAGTAATTATGAAATTTAGAAGCTGTACCTAAATTGAATATTGAATGTTGACAGTGAAACTTCCCAATTCAGAAAATAGATGCGAGTCAGTAAGCTCTGTGATTCAATTGAGAAAGTACACTGCAAAACCGAGAAATTTCCTCAGATTGCTGGATTTCCAAGCTTACAACTGATCTCAAGAATTGAGAGAGTGGAAGGAGGAGTTTGTGCTGTGTTATGGCTATGATGGATAAACCAGTACCGTTGACAATTATGGTGCTAATATGTTGTATTTTAGTGGTCAAATGGGCAGAGAATTGTATTAAATCATAAAGCCCTCAAATGAAAGAAAAGAGAACATGCACATTGGATTCATTTTAGAAACAAAACAGTTGATCATTACCACATCTTTATATACAACCAGAAGTAGGAGGAATCATTTTGTACTTTCAAAATGGAGCTTTGACCATTACAGGATATTTGCAGATTTGAAGGATGATTTTTCGGAAATCGAGTTACTTATGGAATCCAGCCTGAAGGAATGCCTAGTTGTGAGACAGATTTACTTCTGGAAAGTGCATGTTCCATGCAAAGCAATGGAACTATCCAGAGCCAGGCTGGAAATATTATTTTGGCAATCATAGGAAGTACATATAGTAAAATGCCAGATTCAGAATAGGGTGAGCATAACCAATATGGCTCAGTAGGCATTTAGAGTATTGTAGACTGCAACATGAGCAGCTATGAAAGACGTAACCTGTATACGGGTGAAAATGCTTTGGAAAATGATATTTATAAACTTTGTGTAATAACCAGGACATAAACTGGATGAGATGAGTTCTATCAGGTCAGATCCAGGGTCAGGTACTGAGCATCAGCTGAACACAATATACCTTCTGCCACGTTAGGTCATTACTGTAGAAGGAACAATGTGTAACCAATTGAGAAATTGGTTTATTATTGTCAAATGTACTGGGCTACAGTGGAAAACTTTGTTTTGCATGCCATCCATACTGAATGTTTCATTAGTCAGAGCATTAAGGTAGTCATTAAGGGATTGAAGGCAGATAAATCCCCAGGGCCAGATGGTCTGCATCCCAGAGTGCTTAAGGAAGTAGCCCAAGAAATAGTGGATGCATTAGTGATAATTTTTCAAAACTCGTTAGATGCTGGACTAGTTCCTGAGGATTGGAGGGTGGCTAATGTAACCCCACTTTTTAAAAAAGGAGGGAGAGAGAAACCAGGGAATTATAGACCGGTTAGCCTAACGTCGGTGGTGGAGAAACTGCTGGAGTCAGTTATCAAAGATGTGATAACAGCATATTTGGAAAGCGGTGAAATGATCAGACAAAGTCAGCATGGATTTGTGAAAGGAAAATCATGTCTGACGAATCTCATAGAATTTTTTGAGGATGTAACTAGTAGAGTGGATAGAGGAGAACCAGTGGATGTGGTATATTTGGATTTTCAAAAGGCTTTTGACAAGGTCCCACACAGGAGATTAGTGTGCAAACTTAAAGCACACGATATTGGGGGTAAGGTATTGGTGTGAGTGGAGAATTGGTTAGCAGACAGGAAGCAAAGAGTGGGAATAAACGGGACCTTTTCAGAATGGCAGGCGGTGATTAGTGGGGTACCGCAAGGCTCAGTGCTGGGACCCCAGTTGTTTACAATATATATTAATGACTTGGATGAGGGAATTAAATGCAGCATCTCCAAGTTTGCGGATGACACGAAGCTGGGCGGCAGTGTTAGCTGTGAGGAGGATGCTAAGAGGATGCAGGGTGACTTGGATAGGTTGGGTGAGTGGGCAAATTCATGGCAGATGCAATTTAATGTGGATAAATGTGAAGTTATCCACTTTGGTGGCAAAAATAGGAAAACAGATTATTATCTGAATGGTGGCCGATTAGGAAAAGGGGAGGTGCAACAAGACCCGGGTGTCATTATACACCAGTCATTGAAAGTGGGCATGCAGGTACAGCAGGCGGTGAAAAAGGCGAATGATATGTTGGCATTTATAGCAAGAGGATTCGAGTACAGGAGCAGGGAGGTACTACTGTAGTTGTACAAGGCCTTGGTGAGACCACACCTGGAGTATTGTGTGCAGTTTTGGTCTCCTAATCTGAGGAAAGACATCCTTGCCATAGAGGGAGTACAAAGAAGGTTCACCAGATTGATTCCTGGGATGGCAGGACTTTCATATGAAGAAAGACTGGATGAACTAGGCTTGTACTCGTTGGAATTTAGAGATTGAGGGGGGATCTGATTGAAACGTATAAAATCCTAAAGGGATTGGACAGGCTAGATGCAGGAAGATTGTTCCCGATGTTGGGGAAGTCCAGAACGAAGGGTCACGGTTTGAGGATAAAGGCGAAGCCTTTTAGGACTGAGATTAGGAAAAACTTCTTCACACAGAGAGTGGTGAATCTGTGGAATTCTCTGCCACAGGAAACAGTTGAGGCCAGTTCATTGGCTATATTTAAGAGGGAGTTAGATATGGCCCTTGTGGCTACGGGGATCAGAGGGTATGGAGGGAAGGCTGGTGCAGGGTTCTGAGTTGGATGATCAGCCATGATCATAATAAATGGCGGTGCAGGCTCGAAGGGCCGAATGGCCTACTCCTGCACCTATTTTCTATGTTTTTCTATGTCATCATCATCATCAGGTGCCATGCCCAGTTTGAGCTTTGACTGCCATGGCCCACACACTCCTGTTTCGGGTCAAGTGGATCAATTCATTGAGGTAGTACAAGGGAAAATAAAAGAGTACAGAATGAAGTGTTACTGTTAAGGCTGATTTATACTTCTGCATCAACTCGACACCGTAGGTACGGCGTAGCCGTGAACCCTATGCAGTACCTACGCGGATCCCTACATCGTAGCATGATGCGCACCTCTCCCAAAATGTAACTAAGGGTCGCGACAACGCAGACCGAACAACTGTGATTGGTCCGCTTGGTAGCATCGCATTTCCCCCTATGTTGCAATAGCTGCCCATTGGGTGACTGAAGGGCAGGGAAGGAACTCTGGCTGCAATGCTTTCCATAAAGCTTTACAGACCTCCGAAATTATGGAGGACACATTTCGCTTTTACGAAAAAAGACGCTCGCTTTAAACTTGTTTACCCCGAGAAAGACTACCATGACCGTGAAGCCTTGTGCGGGCAGGTGTGTGTGCATGCGCGATGTGCCCAAATTGCAGAGCGATGCAGACACACCAATGCACAAGTATAAATACTCACAATGCGCGTAGGCCACTTGCGTAGGTTACGGCGTCGAGTTGACGCAGAAGTATAGATCAACCTTTACAGAGAAAATTCAGTGCAGGCAGACAATAAGGTGTAAGGCTATAATGAGGTAGACTTTGAAGTCAAGAGTCCAGCTTATTCTACTAGGAGACCATTCCGTAGTCTTATAACAGTATGATAGAAGCTGCCCTTGATCCTAGTGGTATTTACTTTCAGACTTTTGTATCTTCTGCTGAATGGCGGGGAAGGAGAAGAGAAGAATCCGGAGTGTGCGGGATCTGTGATTATGGTGGCTACTTTACTGAGGTAGTGATAATTATAGAGGGTCCATTGCGGGGAGGTTAGTTTCTATAATGTACTAAGCTGTGTCCACAACTCTCTGCAGTTTCTTGCAGTCCCAGGGAAAGCAACAAGATCTAAAGAGGATGCTTTCTATGGTGCATCGATTAAAAAAATTATTGAGGGTTGACTAGGACTACCAATTTTCATTAGCCTCCTGAAGATGTCAAGCCTCTGGTGTGATTACTTGATCATGGCATCTACTTGGTTGAACCAGGAAAGGCTAATCAACTTAATTTGGAACCGACAGGCAATTTCAAGGCACCTAGCTAAATCCAATGAGACCTGTGCGCAAATTTAAAAGAAGACTACATCAAGGCCATCAGGTAGATGCTCTCTGATGATGATGAACCCAAAGAACCATAAGTTACCCAGAAGAATTGGTCTGGATACTTAAGCGTCCTTTTTGGGTAAAGATCATTGTAGGAGAAGGAGAAAATAACAGGAGAGGTGTTAGAGCCTGGTCAAAAGCCAGGTGTCCTTATTATCAAGTTCAGGGGAAGCAACTAAAGATGAATGAGTAAAAGATGAAGTTCAAACTAAAGGAAGTATTTTTCCTGTGTCACTTGATTGCCAAGGATGGTCTAAAGTCTGATTCAGGAAAAGGCCTGGTGTAGAGATGAAGCCAAGCCCGGCAATATGCTGTAAGAGTTCAACACTTCTGTGGTTTGTCATGAAGTGAGATATGTGAGCCACTCATACAGTTGACTGGTATGGATGTGAAATGAAGAGCTCAAAATAATGAAGGTTACAGTCAATGACCTCATATTGCGATGCTTTGATAAAAGGAGGGTTCAAAGATTAAAAGTACATGTTATAGTGCGATGTCTCAGAAATTGGCTTTTCAGCAACGATCTTACAGGAGGACCAGATGACAGTATGCAGATGCACAAACTGAAAAGAAGCCACTTACTATAATTTTTGTTCGGAAAGGATTCCCAAACACACATCTAGGAAAAATCCTATCTACACAGTAATCACATACCGAATGAGATCATGAAAATCAGAAAGCGGTAGATGCCGGAAATCTGAACCTGTAAAAACAGAAAGTACAGAAAACACTCAGCAGGCGAGGCAGCATTGTGGAAAGAGAAACTGTTAACGTTTTCCATTGCTCTTCCCACAGATACTGCCTGACTTGCTGAATATTTCCAGTCTTTTCTGCTTTCACTTGAAATCCCTGCTGCACTTGAAACACTTGTAACAGTACAAGCATACATTGTTAATATTTGATATTCTTCAGGACAAGACTTGCAATTAGATATGGTGCTGGTGGTGGCATCCGTTAGTCTCCCGCGACCATGGATCTGTGCCTGGAAAGTCTTGCTTCAGTCTGCATTAGGGCAGCGTCTGTTGTGGCTGTAGAGTCCCACATGGGAGTGACAGTCTCGGCTGCATTGACTGCACTTGAAGGCACTGTCCTCCAGTGTTGTCTTGGTGCTGTTCTTCCGACGAGTGCGCTTTTCTTAAGCAGCAAGCCTCAGCTTCTCTTCTCCTCTTTTTTAGACCACTGCGTAGTTCCAGCCTCCAGTGAGAGCGATCGCTTGCGATGTCTTCCCACCTTTCGACGTTCATTTTCAGTGACGTCATGTCTCTCTTGCAAACTTCTTTGAAACAAAGATGGGGCCGCCCTTGTGCTCTCTTGCCAGAGGCCAGTTCCCCATATAGCAGGTCTTTCGGGATCCTCCCATCTGACATGCAGTGTACATCAGTGGTCCCCAACCACCGAGCCACGGACTCGTGCCGGGCCGCAAAGCATGCGCTACCGGGCCGCGAGGAAACGACATGATTTGGTGATATGATGCAGCTGCACCTTTCCTCATTCCCTGTCACGCCCACTGTTGAGCTTGAACACACGCGAGGTCATTACGCACGCGTCATCCATGTCAGCGCGGGAAGGAGATCAACTCCTCGAGCTTGCAAATGATGGCGGGCTGAAAAGTATGTGTGACATAACATCTCTGCTGGCATTCTGGATCAAAGCCAAGGCTAAATATCCTGAGGTAGCCACGAAAGCACTGAAAACGTTGCTTTCATTTCCAACATTTTTCTGCATTGAATGCAACTAAAACTAAATTGCAGAATAGACTGGACATAAGGAACCCCCTTCGAGTATCACAGTCTCCAATCACCCCTCGATGGGACTGTCTTGTTACAGGAAAACAAGCCCGGGGCTCCCACTAATTCAGCGATATTGGTGTGTTGCAATGATTTTATATGTTCATACGGGGAAAATATGTGCTGTGTGTTTAATATCCAAATGTTACTTAAAATGTTATGATGCTATTGACTTATATAACCATATAGTAATTACAGCACGGAAACAGGCGATCTCTGCCCTTCTCGTCCGTGCCGAACGCTACTCTCACCTCGACCCACAGACCTGCACTCAGCCCATAACCCTCCATTCCTTTCCTGTCCATATACCTATCCAATTTTTCTTTAAATGATAATATCGAACATGCCTCTACCACTCCTACTGGAAGTTCGTTCAACACTTACTTCAAGCTCCCCTGTCCTCCCCTGATAATTGACTTATCACTATATTCATGCGAGGAAAATATGCGCTGTGTGTTTAATATTAAATTCGTTAGATAAACCCTTTTAGAGACAAAATTGAGTGTATTATCCACTTATCACCTATATTCCGGTCGTGATTAACACCCCCCCCCCGAACAGAATCGCCGAAAACAATTTGTAAAAGGAGGGAAAAAATATTGGCAGGACACGCATATGCACTGGTGCCCGTACAGGGCTTCATGGTCATTGTAGTCTTTCTCGGGCTAAACTCAACGTGTTTGACTGCTACTCTTGGCCGTTGGCAACCCTTACCACCGCCCCCCCCCGCCCGCCCCATCGGCCGGTCCACAAGAATATTGGCAATATTAAACCGGTCTGCAGTGTGAAAAAGGTTGGGGACACCTGGTGTACATGGCCCAGCCAGTGGAGACGGTGTTGTCGGAGCAGGGTGAAGAGGCTGGGTATCTTGGCGCGGGCCAGGACCTCATTGTTGGTGACTCGGTCAGTCCACGTGATGTCCAGGATGCGTCTCAGGCTGCGAAGGTGGAAGGCGTTGAGATGCCGCTCTTGTCTGTAGTACAGGCTCCAGGTCTCACTGCCATACTGAGATATACTGAGTATATTTAAAGCTGAGTATACCGTATCTCAAAGGGGCAAGCAATGTAGAAGATACTGAGTCTGGGATGAAGGGGTAAGACATATCTCAATCTCTCAGCCACTGAGATCGAGGGAGCTAGCAGACAAGACAATACATTTCAGCTCTTGAAGTGATTGTTTCAGACATTATGAAGAAAAAACTTCATGCTAAACCTTTCCCCAGACTATATTCCATATGCAAGATAAACTAGGGACTCCAGGTCATGGGTCTTCAGTTATTGATCCTGAGTTATAAAGGAGTGGTCAAGTTAAAATACGCTTAGTTCTTGGAGAGAAAAATTGTCTACTTTTGCAAAGGTGAGAGAAAATATATACTAGTCAGAGATGGACAGGAAGATCAGAGTTCTTGTGCAAAAGTACAGACCTCTAGAATGGAAATAACCAAAGAGAAGGGTTTAATAGAGGGTTAAGGTGTTTGTGGGCAGCAGAGTATGTTTCTCTCTTACATCTGTTATTCTCATCACCTGAGATTATTAGCCTCACTAGTAGTTAACTGCCTGTTTGATCTGACCCAGGCTTGAAGTCGAGTTAGGTCTATTTTCCTGGATGGGAAAGTGAATCTCTTGATTTTGTTAGATTTGTGGAAAACAGATTTCTTAATAAAGCACTCATTAACAAACTCAGAGGACAGGTTTGTAAGATATGGTATTGGTTGCGGGTAGAGTTCAATTCAAATAATTTTACAAGTTTGGACAGTTTGATCACTAGACTATATCACCTCATTCCCACAAATAATTAAAAGAAAGCAGAGTGCTGTGAAAGTGGATAAATTCAAGAAAGTTAAATCATACAGGCATATTCCTACTTGAACATCCTCACTTTTCAGAATGCCCTAATCCAGGAAATAACAAACAGTCACATGCAGAGAAGACAGAACAGAACTCCACTACAACACCAGAAATACAAGGAAATGCAGAAAAATAACTGCGGATGACAAAAGGAAGACAGGAACATGACCACAACAAAAGTGCCATCATCAAAAGTTGGAGAGTCACTGAGGATGAAGTCTACATAATACATAATCATTGTCTACGTAATTCAGTCGACACAATCATTGCTACAGACAGCTGAAGAGGCTAAGTCATTGTGTATACTTAAAGTGGAAGTTGATAAGATTCTTGATTAGTAAAGGTGTCAAAGGTTATGGGGAGAAGGCAGGAGTACGGGTTTAAGAGGGATAACGAATCAGTCAATTGAATGGTGAGACGGACTCAATGGGCCAAATAACCTAATCATGCTCCTATGTCTTATGGTCTTATGGCCTTATGACAGAAGGCAGTGGAGAGTCAATATATTTCACACCCAAGAGGCATCAACTCAGGAATATAACCCAAGAAGTTTGCTTGACAGAAGCACAGAAAAAACACTGCTAGGCTTAAATAACACAACTTACCAGCATATCCTTCAAGAACTATCACCTAGATACAGATAGGCGGTCTTTTATCCACGTATCTAGAAGCCTTTATGTCAAAGCAAAGACCTAGAGAAAGGATAGTTTTGTTTTAATTTTGTTTTCATTAGTAAACAAGGGATTTCAGAGAACAGCCTCATGCAACCAAAGTTTTTTAAAGGCTGTTCCATTCTAAGCTATACCACACAGCTATACAAGATCTTAGTTCGACCCCATTTGGAGTACTGTGTTCAGTTCTGGTCACTTCATTAGAGGAAGGATGTGGATACCATAGAGAGAGTGAAGAAGAGATTCACAAGGTTGTTACCTGGATTGGTGAGCATGCCTTACGAGAATAGGTTGAGTGAACTTGGCCTTTTATTCTTGGAGCGACCGAGTATAAGAGGTGACCTGATAGAGGTGTATAAGATGATGAGAGGCATTGATCATGTGGATAGCCAGAGACCTTTTTCCCAGGGCTGAAATGGTTAACATGAGGGGGCATAGTTTTAAGATGCTTGGAAGTAAGTACAAGGGGTATGTCAGGGGTAAGTTTTCCACACAGAGAGTTGTGGGTGTGTGGAATGCACCGCCAGCGAAGGTGGTAGAGGTGGATACAATAGGTTCTTTTAAGAGACTCTTAGATAGATACATAGAGCTTAAAAAATAGAGGGCTATGTGGTGGGAAGTTCTAGGCAGCTTCTAGAGTAGGTTACATGATTGGCACAACATTGTGAGCCAAAGGGGCTATAATGTGCTGTAGACTTTCTTTGTTTCCATGTTTCTAAGAAATGTGTCATGTGAATAACTGTCCTGAATGTTGTTGCAACTATATTAACTGTAGGCTGTTCTAGAGGCACAGTAAGAGTTGGTGTCCTTACACTGTAAGCTCTTTGCATGTTAAATTATGTGTCTATATTGTTTGAATTGAGGGAGAGTTGATAAGCATGTGAAAGAGAATTGGTTACAGGGAAGTACAATGCTGAGTGGGACTGATGGGAATGCTCTGAAATCTAGCATTGACATGATGGGCCAAATAGGAGACATTAGAGATAAATCTGAAGCCTCATACTTTTTTATCCATTCTAATATGGAAATTGCACAGTGACTTTATCAGTGGGTGCAGAGCCAACAACCTGTCTCTGAATGGGAACAAAACAAAAGAGATGGTTGTTGACTTCAGGAGAGCACAGAGCGACCACTCTCCGCTGAACATTGACGGCTCCTCCGTAGAGATCGTCAAGAGCACCAAATTTCTTGGTGTTCACCTGGCAGAGAATCTCACCTGGTCCCTCAACACCAGCTCCATAGCCAAGAAAGCATAGCAGCATCTCTACTTTCTGAGAAGGATGAGAAAAGTCGATCTCCTACCCCCCATCCTCACCACATTCTACAGAGGATGTATCGAGAACATCCTGAGCAGCTGCATCACTGCCTGGTTCGGGAATTGCACCGTCTTGGATCGCAAGACCCTGCAGCAGATAGTGGGGTCAGCTGAGAAGATCACCGGGGTCTCTCTTCCCACCATTACAGACATTTACACCACACGCTGCACCCGTAAAGCCAACAGCATTGTGAAGGACCCCACACACCCCTCATACCCTTATAAAAACTCTTCTCCCTCCTGCCATCTGGCAAAAGGTACTGAAGCATTCAGGCTCTCATGACGAGGCTGTGCAACAGTTTCTTCCCCCAAGTCATCAGACTCCTTAATACCCATAGTCTAGACTGACATCTACATCGTTTATCATTATATTGTAATTTTTCCTCTACTGTGCCTATTGTCTTGTTTATTATTTATTGTACTGCCCTGCACTGTTCTGTGCACTTTATGTAGTCCTGTGTAGGTCTGTCGTCTAGTGTAGTTTTTGTGTTGTCTTGCATAGTCTAGTGTAGCCTTGTATTGTCTCACTTAGTCCAGTGTAGTTTTGTGTTGTTTCATGTAGCACCATAGTCCTGGAGGAATGTGGTTTCGTTTTTACTGTTTACCGTACCAGCAGTTTATGGTCGAAATGACAATAAAATGTGACTTGATGACTTGGACTTGACTTTTGTCTGAATCATCAACAGTCAAACAGTCAAATTTGCCTAAGAAATTGCAGAATGGGAGTTTCTTTCTCCATCTCTGTTTTGGACAGAAATTGCAGGATGCCACACAGCTCCTTCAGAAATAATATTTCAAATAAGGAGCAAAACGATCTGTATGAATTAATTCATAAACAAGGAAGCCGCAGCACAGATCAATAGCCCTCTGAAAAAAATCAAAAAATTTACTTTCGAAGCAGTGTGGTGGCACAGAAATCAGAACTGATGCCTCATAGCTCCAACAACTCAGATTCAATCCCGGCCTCTGTCCGTACGGAGTTTGCATGTTGTCTCTTTGACCTTGAGAGTTACTGTCTGATTTTTCTCCCACATCCTGAAGCACTTGCAACTTGGTTGTTTAATTAGCCATCAGGCATTGCCCCTAATATGTAGAAAGCTAGAATCTCTGAGGAGCTGAGGAGAACGTGCAAAAAATAAAACACGATTAGTGCAGGATTAATGAAAATTCATGATTGTTGGTCAGTGTGTGCTTGAAGGCCATTGGTTCCATTTTTGTACAGGATGATTAAGATTGTATTGTGATTCATTTCCAGAGAGACCTGAAATATAAGGAGACCATATTAAGACTATAGGAGCATAATTAGACCATTCAGCCTATCACATCTGCTCTACCATTTCATCACAGCTGATTTATAATCCCGCGCAACCCCATTCTCCAGCCTTATACCTGTATCCTTTGATGCCTTGAACCTATCAACCTCCACTTTAAATATACTCAATAACTTGGCATCCACAGCCTGTGGCAACGAGTTCCACAGATTCACTACCTTCCGGCTAAGAAACTTGCTCCTCATCTCTGTTCTAAATGGATGTCACTCTGTCTGAGGTTGTGCTATTAAGCCTGTAGGAAACCATTCAGATCACAATTACATAATATACTCTCTGGTCTCCATTTTCTATATTAGATCAAAAGGAAATGGAGAATCTACAGAAAGGATTCAGAAGGATATTACTGGAACTGATAGAACTTTACCTCCAAGTTAATAGAGACTCATTTTTGTAGAAAAGGAAGGCTGAAAGTGAACTGATAATGTCTTGACTAATTAAATAATTTGATGTAGTTGATGTTTCCATTTCAGAGTAAACTCTCATAGAAAACAAATTTTTCAAAAATTGTGAGATGGCTAGTGAAAATTTGCAGGCTGGAACTGCAAGGTGCTGTTTAGAAATATAACTGATATAAACCAATAAGTACAGCAGTTAACATTTTAAATGGATTATAATTGTATTTCTTCATAATCAATTTTTGATTAAATAGGATAATCAGTCAATATTATCTGGGAGGTTGTGTTTGTCTCTTACAACAAATACTCTCTTGTATTTTTCACCATGGTAATGATATTGGATTTAAATAGCTGATGCACATTTTGGTAAATTGAATAAAAGGCTTAATGTCATTTGAAAATAGGGAAATTGCAGTTTGATATTAGTAGACAAAACATCAAGTATTTTTCTTCAAATTCCTCTGCATTTGTAAGAGACCTTTAATATAAGAAAAATAATATTACATCCACTATCGTGAAAGAGTCCTTTCAAGGTATTTAATATCTTGAGTGGGAGAAACCAAATTAAGATTTTGTCTCAATGAGCTACACAGTCATCAGCTTCAATATTCAGTCTGTTTTATTCTTTCCATTGCTATTATCTGACCTATTAAATATTTCTAGTAATTTATTGCTTCTGTTTTAGACATCCAGCAACTACAGTGTATAGATTTTCCCCATTTTTTGCACTCCTGTAAGATTAATTGAATGACATCCATAGCAAAATTCTACAGGCATCGATAATTGAAGGACCAAACGTTGTCATAAGAGAAAGAGAGAACATCTGATATTTCTTTCAACTGGTGCCCAAGGATCCTTTGCAACAACTTCAGCAATCAGCTCTTGTTGATAGGATGAGTGCAAGTTGATGACTACTAGGCCACTTTGACATTGATGTGGAGTCCAACAAGTAGTTAAAATGAAGTGTAATAATCTGTTTGTTCAGTGATATCTCTAACTGCTCATCTTAGAAATGCATTCCCAATTTCTCATCTTTCACACCTCTATCATGGCCTCTGAGTGCTATTTGACACCGGATCAGTTTAATAAACACACATGGATGGACAAAAAAATGCTGCGTAGAAAAATGGAATAGGAAGGTAAGGTATAAAAAAAGAAAAGAAGGAGGTGTGAAAGACCAAAATATGTTACTCACAAGTCAGTGAAATTTTATTGAAAGTGCAGCATTTTCTCACTTTACTAGTGAGGTCAACATTTAAATTAATCATGTCACCGGGAGAAACCTAAAAATCTCTATCACATGAAATTCAGCTGCTAGCAGTCAAAAAATGTTTATTCTCTATTCTGATATGTACAGATTTTACTGTACTTTATGAGTTCTTGTCCTCAGACACAAAGCTATTCCTTGGAAAAAAATTAGCGGAAAGAGCAAGATCCAGCTTTAACTTTGCACCTTATTATCGGCCTGCACCAGACTTTCTCTATAACTGTAACACCTCATTCTGCATTTTGCTATTTTTGTTTTACCTGGTACCATCTCTGCACTGTTGTAACGAATTGAATCTGTCTGACAAGTTTTTCACTCTAACTCGGTACATGTGACAATAATAAATAAATTCACTGTTATGTATTTGGAAAAGTCTGTTTAGGCAAATAATGCTGTTTTGCCACTTGTTGTATTCTGCGCTGCTCTGCTGTGCAAGGTGGGCACGCTCTGCTGACAGCGGAATGCATGGCAATTCTTGTGAGCTGTCTCCAGCACACCATCAGGTGTGGTGGTTGTTAACACTAATGGCACATTTTACTGTATGTTTCAATGTACGTGTGCTAAATAAAATTGAACCTAGATATGAAGCTTTGGTTTTGAAAGACTACAGAAAGAAAAATTGAGAGCTCTGCCCTGTCTGGATCGTGGCTGGAAAGTTAATGATATTGTCCTGTAGTGACGCGGCAGCAAATCATTCCCATCAATAGCATATCTCTCCCATGATGATCTTGTGTAGATAAAAAAGCAGCAGGGAGGAACGTTTCAACCAGAGTAAGAGGAAGGAATGGAAAGTTCAAAACTCTCTGATTCAATGTTTGAAGGCTCTGCTGCCAATAGTGAGATGAATCAGACAAATATAGGAGATCACTAGCTGAGTTGCCAAGACCAAAGGGTTTCAGTTACGTGGCAAGATTTGTTTGGCATCAGCTATCTCCTATGGAGCACAAGATGTCAGGGGAGATGAAATAATTTGAAGATGCGATGGAAGTATTTACTAATTGGAATTGTGATGAAATGAAAACTCTGATCACATTTAACCGGATTATAGCTAGGAATGTAATGAGACATCACCTACAAGGCATCAGACTGAGAGGATTAATCCAAATTAGTTTTTCTTGTTTGGCGTTTATATGATGGGCTAAATAGTCTTCTCCAGCGCTGCAATTTTCAATGATTCAATGATTTCTTTGATTGTAAGGACATGAATCGATCATTTAAATCACAAACTACAAAAAGTAGTGGACACATCCCAGTCCATCTCAAGAAAGCCCTTCCCCATCATTAAGTACGTCTAGAAGGAGCACGGCCATAGAAAGCTCTATCCATCATCATGGATCCCACCATCCAGGCCATGCTCCCTTCTCAGGGCTGCCATCGGGAAGGAGACACATGAGCCTTGAGTCCCACACCACCAGGTTCAGCAACAGTTACTACCCTTCAACCTTCTGAATCAGCATGTATAAGTTCACTCACCTCAACACTGAACTGATTCCCTAAGCTATCAGCACACTTTCAAGGACTCTGCAACTCATGTATTAATTATTTACCTATTTATTCTATTTGCACAGTTTCTCTTCTTTTGCACATTGGTTGTTTGTCAGGCTTTGTGTGTGTAGATTTTCATTGATTCTATTGTACTTTTTTGTTCTGCTGTGAATGCCTTCAAGAAAACAAAGTGGTGACAAACAGTTGAAGTCAGAAGTTTACATACACCTTAGCCAAGTACATTTAAACTCAGTTTTTCATAAATCCTGACATTTAATCCTAGAAAACATTCCCTGTCTTAGGTCAGTTAGGATCACTACTTTATTTTAAGAATGTGGAATGTCAGAATAATAGTAGAGAGAATGATTTATTTCAGCTTTTATTTCTTTCACCACTTTCCCAGTGTGTCAGAAGTTTACATGCACTTTGTTAGTATTTGGTATCATTGCCTTTAAATTGTTTAACTTGGGTCAAACGTTTTGGCTAGCTTTCCACAAGCTTCTCACAGTAATTTGCTGTAATTTTGTTCCATTCCTCCAGACAGAACTGGTGTAACTGAGTCAGGTTTGTAGGCCTCCTTGCTCGCACACGCTTCTTCAGTTCTGCCCAAAAATTTTCTGTCGGATTGAGTTCAGAAAATGATGTGTAGGCTGGAGCTGGGGATGCTTCGGGCAGTTTTGACTACCTGTTTAGGGCCTTCCTGTCCAAAACAATGCAGTTTCTGTACCGACCAATGAAGTTGCTTGTTAGGATGATCTCTACTGCATATCTGTAGAATGGCATGAATACAAATGTACATTGTCCAGCTCTCTGCAGCCTCCTTGGAGTGTAGAGGCATTAGTCAGTTTTTCTGATTGTGGTTGACATGTTCTGGGACTATGAGAGGTTGTGTGAGATAGGCACTCCCAGGAGATGGGAACGGCTCACAGTTTCCACAGCTCTGCTGCCGATGTAAAGAAGGGTGTGAGCAGCACGAGTCCTCTTGAACTTGATAGTTGTCTCCTTTGTCTTGTTGATGTTGATGAAGAGGTTATTTGCCTGGCAGCAGGTCTCGAGCTCTTCCTCCTCCTTTCTGTAGGCTGTCTCATCATTGTTAGTGATGAGCCCAACCACTGTTGTGTCATCAGCGAACTTGACAATGTGATTACCCGGGTGGTTGGCCATGCAGTCATGTGTGACTGCATCTATCGTACATCTATCATTCCATCTAGCCCACCAGAAACAAAGGACTCAAATTCTAATATCTATTTTGCTTAAATTTTTCTGACTTACAACTCTAAACTACTTTGAATTGCCACTATGTCTACTCTAATCATTTCGAATGTTCTCTAATTTTATGACATTAAAATGATTTTAGCACAATTTTCTGTATTTCCTTAATCAATCAATACCCCTATGTAATTTAATGCATTCATTCACACTACTAACAATATCACCAATCTTTAAACATTGGAAAGTTTGGATGCGTATCTTTCTATCCCCTCATCTAGGTTATTCAAAGCAGAATGAATTGCTCTGGCCCCACTGTAGACTCAGCTTGGTTACCTCTTGTAACTCAAGTAGGTACATCTCTCTTACCCTTTTGTCTTACCTCCTCATACATTTTGTATGTGTTGCTTTGGATTTCCAGTATCTGCAGAAGTTCTTGAGTTTATCTTTGAGCTTTAGGTTTAGCTAACAACCTTCTCTGAGAAGATTTATCAAATGTAAAACATAGAACAGTACAGCACAGGAAGCGGACTTTCAGCCCCTGATGTCTGCACTAAGCAGGATCCCATTTTAAACTAATCGCTGTCTGCAATAATTCACATAAATAACATTCATGGATTTAGTTCTATCACTACATGAAGACAAAATCATCAGTCATGACCCAACTTTTACAAACCCCACTGACTTTCTCTGATCATCTGGAAATTTTCAAGGTGGTTAACTATAGAATAGTAATGTTCTGTCAATAGATGTTATACTAAATGGTCTATAATTTCTTTGCAACTGTTACGTACCCCGTAACTGGGTTGCCAAACCAGCAGAAATGGACCACTCAGTTGGAGTCTGGATTACTGAAACTAAGAAAGTTTTATTAAAGAAATAAGCAACACAATACTCTAATAGTAAGGATATAAATGCAACAGGTTAGCAATGAATAAACACACATGTACACAGAACTAGGATAATAGGGTCAATCAGCTCTATCGCAGTCTAGGGGTAAAATGTTCAATCACAAGTGACCGAGTTCAATTTAGTTCAGTTCGCAGTAATCGCCGTTGTGCCGTTGCGGAGAGAGAGAGAACGAATGAATATGCAAATCAGATTCCACACAGACCTTCGATATTCCTCGCAGTCAGCTTTCGGGCGAGCCCTTTGTACTGTCTTCTGAGGTCACCGACTGTGACCCCTCCGTTCCAGACACGATCGTTCTTCAGTGGTGAACCCGGCACCCAGGCAAGGGCGGACACACACCAGGTTCCCGCCGACCATATCTTTCCACCCTGTGTGTCTATGGCTGGACCCGCGACCAGACCTCCAAAACTCCCACCGACTTGTAGGGGTGCACCACTTCCAGGGTCTCGTTACCTCGTGGTGTCGTGTATCTCTTGTCTTAGCGAACCTGTCCCTTTTTATCCCCCTGCTGGGGTATCGCCTGTCCATCACACTTCAAACAGTTCAGGGTTCAAAAGCAGCCGGTCTTGACAATACTCAGACCGGCGTCTCCTTCCGTTAAACTCTCTCGTCTCTTCATTAACATTGTCTCTCCATTGTCTTACTTATCTCTCTCTCCTGAAGACAGGTGGCAGATCAACTGTTGATCCCACTGGTGCCAGCACAGGACAGTTAACATCTTAGTCTATGTGTACTTTTGTAACCCGCTTTCGTCACACAACACACACACACACACACAATGCTGGAGGAACTCAGCAGGTCAGGCACTATTTATGGCATTGTATAAACTGTCCCTTTACATTCCTCGCTTTCCTTAAACTGCCATGTGTCAGATATAATATTCCAGCCTAAGCTAACAATTCCCAAATGACAAATTTGCATCATTGGTACCTGTTATTTTTAATTTGTAAAATGAGATTAACTGCCCCGGGGATGGTGCTCTTTGCTGGGATTATCTTCTTCATAATCAATATTTTGATTGCATGAATTCCCTTCCATGATTTGGTGTTGACCTCCTTGGGTTGATCAACTCGTTACTTGCTTTCTGAACAGTCATTATTTATGTAAAGTAATTATTAAACATATTTGTCATTATTTTTATTTACAGTAAATATCAATATTATCAGTTTACAAATTGTTTCTGAGCACACTTCGTTCACAGTCTTCATTTGATTTTTTGATATCCCTTTCGAGGACCTTGATTTTGCAGCTCTGAATATGTTTGATTAATGTTTGCTGTTCTTCACACCTTCCCCTGTTGCCAGTAATTGTGCTAGTCTATGCAAGCTTTATCTTTTACCTTAATGTTGATCCTTTTTTGGCTTTTTGATCAATAGCGTTATTACCTCTGAATGGCATAAGCTGACTCTGAACCACATTAAATTATCTTTGAGCATCTTGTTGCTTTAATTATTAACACTTTTGCCAGTTTAATGTCAACACTCTCAGTCCTTTGAAAGGCGTAAACTGATTCTGATTCACATTAAATTTTTTGAGCATCTTTCACTGATCTTGTTGCTTTAACTATTAACACTTTTGCCAGTTTAATGCCAACACTCTCCTACTGAATGGCAGGCAGCCTTTTCTATGTTTAGTGTTAGTACTGCAGTTAATTCTCATTTCCATCTTTCAAAGTTTAACCAGGTCTTATAATTATTATTATAGTCTTAGAATAATATAGCACAGAAACAGGCCATTCGGCCCATTTCATCTGTGCTGATCAAGATAACCATCTAAGCTTATTCCATTTGCTCATGTTTGATTTGTATCTCTCCAAACTTTTCCTCTCCCAATCAGAGTTTGCCTACCATATCTCATTACTCATGATATATTTATTGTGATCTCCTCACTTGTTGGTTATGAAGCATTTCAAGCATTGCTGTCCCATACACAATCAAGACTTTCTTAGAACGTTCACCACAAAGTAGTCTGGCTCTCTGGAAACAAATGGAAGTTAAACCTTTGCTTGTATCTATTCTACTATCCCTCAGCCATTCTCATTACTGGGACAGGGAATTGGTTACAGTGCCTGCACAAAACTCGTAATACACTGTGATTATTTTCCCCTTATTTTTATCCACCAAAATAACCTTTACCTGATTACTTGGCAGTTTATTCTGTCTCATTACTGAGAATATTTCAGCCTTAATTGTAAAGACTGCTCATTTCACTCTGCCATTTTACTGATTTCTTCTATAGAACTTTGGTAAACTCGTTCCTAGTGTTGACTTCTTGTAGCTAAACCTCAGTGATAACAACATTATTATTCTCTCCAAGATGACCCATGATTCAATTTGTTATATTTGTTTAAATGGCTCTTAAAAACAAATCTATCCCTCTGCTCTGATGTTTTACTTATAGCTTTTTTTTCTTGCTCCTGAGGTAGAGACATCAATTAGAGATGTGCTTACTTTTAAGAATTTTGCAATTTGCAAACTTCCAAACTGCATTGTAAACTCAAAAGCATTTGATGGCTTTGGGTCTGTACTTTCTTAAGTTTAGAAGAAATGGGCAGTGGGGGGGGGGGTGCAGGATCTTATTGAAACCTATCAAATATTGAAAAGCCTGTATAGAATGGTAAGCAGAGGATGTTCCCTATAGTGGGATAGTCTAGAACCAGAGGGCTCAGCCTCAGAATAGAAGGACGTCGCTTTAGAACAGAGATGAGGAGGAATTTCTTTAGCCAGTGAATGGTGAATCTGTGGAATTCATTACCACAGATGGTTGTAGAGGCCAGGGCATTGGGTATGCTTAATTTGGAGGTTGACAGGTTATTGATTAGTAAGGGCATCAAAGGTTACTGGAGAAGGCAGGAGAATAGGATTAAAAGGGATAATATTGAAGCAATGATCGAATGGCCAAGAAGACTCAATGGGCATAATGGCCTAATTCTGTTCCTATGTTTTAAGGTATTATGGATAGTTAAATATATTTATTATGCACTTAGTAAAGCAAGCAAACTCTGGGAATTATTATTAGTAATCTGTGGCAATAGATTATTTCAGTCCACATATATAAAAAGGACATGATTTTATCAGGTTATTCTTTATTATTTCTTGCATTTTGAACATTTTGTTTTATGTCAAAATCCTTCAGATAACATTTAAAAAATCAGAATCTGGTAGAAGTGGAAAGGTCTCCAAGGCCACAATATACCCTTTCTTCTTGAACACACAGCTGGAGGAACTGAGCGGGTCTTTATCAGTTGGTTGTTTGAAATTTGCAATCCAATCTATTAATTGAAGTGGTCCTTAAATTGTTTCAGAATTAAGCACCTGTTGTACTAACTCTTTCATTGTGAATAAACCCTTACATTCTTCACATGTGGAAGTGGATTCCTGGAGGGAGATAACAATGTGTTTGCTTACTGCAAACTGTCACAATTACTGTGTGCAGGTGTGCTGATGAAGAGATGGTATTCTCCCTCAGTTCACATGCTGCTGCAGCAAAACATCTAATTAGTGCATACCGTGACATACACCAGCACAAAACCTATGCAGGTTCTCAAAGAGAAGAACATAGACATTGTAGGTAACTGCTTACAGTTCAACAGTAGTGGGTATCTATTTGGAATGTTCTACAGCAAAAGAAATAAAATGATAGCCTCAGCTACAAATGTTTTAGAACATGGGACAAAGTTCAGAACAAGAACAGGCCCTTTGTCCACAATATCTGTGCTGATCGTGACGCCATTTTAAACTAAACTTGTCTGCCTACATCTTGTCCATATCGTTCTATTCACAGCCTGTTTATATGTCTGTCTAATCTCTTCTTAAACATTGTGATCATATGTGTTTCTATTGCTTTGTTTGGCAGCAAATTTCAGCACCAATCACTTTATGTGCAAAAAAGTTATAACTTCACAAAACTTCCCAGTGCTTATTCAGTAACCCAGACAATGAGGACAATCTTTGGCACACGCTGCTGATTTCAAGGAGCTATGGACGTACCCCAAGATCCTTCTACACTTCAGTGCTCCTAAGGGTGCTGCCTTTTCACTTGTATTTGACTCCAAAATGCTCCACTTTGCATTCGTACGGATTAAACTTCATCTGTTGTCTTTGCCCAAATTTCCAATTGATCTTTACATCCTTTGACAACCTTCCTCGCTGTATGCAACTACAATTTTTGTCTTCTACATACTTACTAAATAGACTACTTACAGTTTTGTCCAAATAACAAAAGAGATTCAGTTGTGGATTAATGTCCCCACAAAATCATCTAGATCTGCGATCTGCTGAGAGCCAGATAAGTGACATTCGGTCTGGTGACCAAGTAAAATGCAAGAGTTCCAGGTATGACCTCCAGAAAGCAACTTCACATGCAAAGGGGCAATTCTGGGCCAAACTTGAATCATTGAAGGATTCTCAAGAATGGAGGCAGGGCTTGAAATCTATCACCTCCTACAAACTGAAACCAAGCAAAAAATATGACAAGGTTTCACTCCCAGATGACTTTTAGACTGACTTTGACTGACAAAACATGGAAGCACATTCACAAACTCCCACTCCTGGTGACCCTGGGATTTCAGCCTCTAAGACAGCATCTTTCAGGCGAGTGAACCCCCAGAAAGCACCTGGCGCAGATGGGGGTTCGTGGCCGAGTACTGAAAACCTATGTTTTTCAACTAGCTGGAGGGTTCACTGATATTTTTAACCTTTCTCTTCAGTAGTTTGAGTACCAACCTGCTTCAGGCAGGTTTCGATTATACCGGTGCCCAAGGAGAATCTGCCTCAATGACGATTGTCCAGTAGCACTTACATCCACTGTGATGAAGTGCTTTGAGAGGCTGGTGATGAAATATACCAACTCCTGCCTGAGGAGCGACTTGGATCCACTCCAATTCACCCACCGAAACAGCAGATGCCATTTCATTGGCTCTCTTTATACTTAGAGTGTGAGACTAAACACAGCTCCCACGCCATATTTAAGTTCGCTGATGACACCAATTTTGTTGGCCAAATCAAACTAGTGACAAACAAGATATAGGAGGGAGTTTGTAAATCTGGCTGAATCATGCCTCAATGACAACATCTCACTCAATGTCAGCAAAACCAAAGAGTTGATTATTGACTACAGGAGAAAAGCAGAGGTTCATGGCCCAGTGAGGGATCAGAGGTGGACAGGACCAGCAACTTTAAATACCTTGGCATTATCATGTTAGAGTATCTGTCATTGGTCCAGCAAATAAGAGGCATTACAGTGCCTCTACTTTTTCAGAAGTCTGTGTAGATTTGCTGTGTCATCTAAAACATAGACAAACTTATATAGATACGCGGAAGAGAGTATAATGACGGGTTGCATCACCTCCACAAATGGAAAAGCCTACAAAATATAGTGGGTACATCCCAGTCCGTCACAGGTAAAGCCCTCCCTACCATTGAGTACAAGGAGAACTGTCGCCAGAAAGCAGCATCCATCATTGAGTACCTCAGCCATGCTCTCTTCGTGCTGCTGCCACCAGGAACGAAGCACAGAAGCCTCAGGTCCCATGCCACCAGGCCCAGGAACAATCATTACCCCTCAACCCATCAGGCTCCTGACTCAGGGGGGATAACTTCACTCAACTTTGCTCACTAAACTAATCCCACAACCTATGGACTCATTTTAAAAGATTCTACAACTCATGTTCTTTATTTATGGCTCATTTGTTTGTTTATTTGTTTATTTTGTATTTGCGCAGTTTGCTGCCTTTTACACATTGGTTGTGTATGTTTCGTTCTTTGTTGTGTTTGTTTTTTTCATTGATTCTATTGTGTTTTTGTTTACTATGAATCCCCACAATAAAATGAATCTCAGAGTAGTATATGGCCACTACCTTCTATCATCTATGGTGAAGCCAATTGTAAATTCAACTAAATTATTCACTGTGAATTCCTGATGTGACTTCATCTTCTGGGTTCTGAATACTGGAGTGGATCAATTGTAAGTGATTAGGAGCCAGCTTCCAGAAAGTTTCTACAACTGTCCCAAATTTATATTCAGTGGATTGTCTTGAATACAACGTTAGCCATTCACAAGGATAGTGAAACATCATCTTTAAGCATGGTTAGGTTCAGACAGGATATATCAATGTGTATGAACGTTATGGAAATGGCAACAATAGTTCCTTTGTTCATTATGGTACTTTACAAAGACAATATTTGTGATCTTGATGAAATGCCACAATAATTCAATTTCAGTATAAATCATATCCTGTTTAAAATACAGGTTCTTTAAAGTTGTTGTAGCTAGAGATGGAGTAGAGGGTAGAGGGGGTAATCTTCCACTACCTATAAAATGCTCCCAATGGTGTGTGTCTCAGGTAGTCTCTGAAAACCAAGTCCAGCCCTGGCCTTCAAGTATGGCTTAGCTGCCAGGCCTGGCAGAACTGTTTTTACTGACAGGAGAAGGGGCAAAGGTGTGTTATTTGCATCTACCAGTTACTCAGGGCAGATGGTGCTCATTAGCCATGGTTGTCAGCTCTTCTAGGAGAGGAACTCTGGTCTCAAACCTCCGCTGCCTTATGCCAATACCCATTCATGGGGAAGGCTTCAGGAGTAAACCCCTGAAGAAAAAATCTGGGGCTGGAGTCCCAAAGGCAGTCCTGCATTTAGTTCAGCTGTCAAAGTACCACGGTGTGTCAGTTTCTGTCGTTCCTTTGGCTTCATCAGCTGTGTGGAGAGGGGGAGCCTGCTGCCTGGGCAACAGCTTCCTCTCCATATTGTACTGCCCCGGCTTATATCAACTGACGGTGCTGCACCAACAATTTAAACAGCTAGAATGCACCTTAACCAATGGAGGGCCCGCTACAAGAATATACAGGTCAGTCTATGAGTTCTGTGGAAACAAAAGTTTAAAGTAAATTTATTATCAAAGTGCATATACAACCCGAAGATTCATTTTCTTGTGGGTATACTTAGCAAATCTATAGAACAGTAACTATAACAGGATCAACAAAGACAACACACTGTGCAAATGCAAATATAAATAAATCACAATAAATAACATGAACATGAGATAAAGAGTCTTCAGAAGTGAAATCATTAGTTGTGGGAACGTTCCCATGATGGTGCAAGTGAAGTTGAGTGTAGTTATCCCCTTTTACACAAGAGACATGATTGAGGAGTAGTAACTGTTCATGAACCTGGTGGTGTGAGTCCTGAGGATCTTGTACCTTCTACCTAAGGGCAGCAGCACAAAGAGAGCATGACCTGG
Organism: Mobula hypostoma; assembly: GCF_963921235.1. Classification (NCBI taxonomy): domain Eukaryota; kingdom Metazoa; phylum Chordata; class Chondrichthyes; order Myliobatiformes; family Myliobatidae; genus Mobula; species Mobula hypostoma. Next base: position 18,458,881 of record NC_086118.1, on the reverse strand, counting down.
ACAGCTGGAATCTCTGATGATGGATGCTGCTTTCCTATGACAGTGTTTCATGTAGATATGCTCAATGGTTAGGAGCGCTTTACTCTTGATGTACCGGGCCAAATCCACTACCTTTTCTAGGATTTTCTGTTCCAAGACACTGGCGATTCCATACCAGGCTGTGGTGCAGCCAGTCAATATACTATGCATGACACATCTATACAAGTTTGTCAAACTCCTAAGGAAATAGAGGCACTGCCGTATTTTCTTCATAAATGCACTTACGTGCTGGGTCCAGGACAGATCTTCTGAAATAGTAACAGCAAGGAGCTTAAAGTTGCTAACCCTCTCCACCTCTGATCCTCCAGTGAGAACTGGCTCATGGACCTCTAATATCCCTCTCCCAAAGTCTATATCCATCCCATTACAAGAGAAGGGGAAGAAAACAAAATTCATGTTATACCTATAAAAGGTTTATGCGTTTGTGCATCTTTGGCCGGTTATACAACATAGAAACAGTGCCTTCATTCCACCACTTGTGCCACTCAATTGTTTGCGTCAAATTCACGTCGCTCTGAGACCTGTCCAGATGCTTCTTCCTGTTCCTGGTTCCACTACCTCCTCTGGCCTTCAGCTCAACTACTCTTCCAGATACCAACTACTCTTTTTGTGATATGTTTACCTCTCTGTTTCCATTTAAACCTCCTCCCTCTATTTTTTGTCACTTCTACCATAGGAAATAGGCTTGGGTGTCCAAGTCTCCCACAGTTTTATATATGACCATCATGTCACCTCTCAGCTTTTTTTGCTCCAGGAAAAACATACCCAACCTTTCCAATCTCTCTTTGTATCTCAAGCTCTCCAATCCTGGTAACATTCTTGTGAGTCTTTTCTTCACCTTAATCACATGGAGTATTGTGCACAGTTCTAAATGCCACTCCATGGGATGGATGGACAGATACTTAATCACATCCATCCTGCACACAACATTCTAAGTGTGGCCTAATCGATATCTTGCTCTACTGTAACACGATGTTCTATGTGGGTGTGTAAACAGTCTATGCAGAAGTGTTCAGCACATATATCTAGGGTGCCTAAGACTCTTACACAGTACTGTATTTGTCAAAGTGGAGCAGACAGCGAGCTCGTAAATCTGGCGGGAGCAAAGCATGTTGGGAATTGTGAGGGTGGAATACTCTGGGAGTGGTATGGAATAGGTGGCAGAGCAGGAATGCTGTGGCGGGGGTTACTGGCACCCCCAGCCATGAGACACCAGACAAGGTCATTTGATTCCAAAAAATTGGTTTATTGATCATTACAGAATGTCTCTCTGGTACTTCCCACTCCCTCTTCTTCCCTTTCCTTTATTCCCAACCATGATGCCCCTCTCCTTACCCTTCCCACTCTCAACCCACAAGAGAGACCTTTCTCAGAATTGGGGTTATCATCACCAAGATATGTCATGAAATTTGTTATTTTTCGTGGCAGCAGTATAGTGCTATGCATAATTACTAAAGTAGTGTGCAAAAGTTTTAGACACTTTTGTTATATGTCTATGCCAAACCCCTTTGAACAATACTGAATGTGCACATAGAGTACATTTCTATGGTTATCTTATCAGGGTATTCCTATAACAATAATCTTTGCTTGATTTAAATCTGGCAAACTTCATATGCTTTGGCCAAAATTAGTACAGTTCTTCTCCAACCATTATACAATTTTACAATGAATTGTATTAATAGCATCTGTTTTCTGCATGAATTTCAGAATCAAAATTAGTATACCGGCATATGTCGTGAAATTTGTTAACTTTACGGCAGCAGTACAATGAAATATATGACAAATAAATATAGAGAAAAAAGTTACGATAAGTACGTATATATATGGATGAGTTAAAATAAGTAGGGCAAAATATCAGAAATGAAAAAAGTAGTGAGATAATGTCCATTTAGAAATCGGATGGCGGAGGAGAAGAAGTTGTTCCTGAATTGCTGAGTGTTGCCTTCAGGCTTCAGTACCTCCTAACTAATGGTAACACTGCAAAGAGGACAGGGTGGTGGAGACCCTTAATGATGAACACCACCTTCTTAAAGCATCGCTCCCTGAAGATGTCTTGCTACCATGGAGGCTGGAACCCATGACAGAGCTGACTAATTTTACAAGTTTCTGCAACTTATTTTGATTTTCTGCAGCAGAATACTCATTTAGGCTCAAAGATGACTTCCTGAATTCAGTCCTGTCCACTGATTCAAAGCAGTCCTGTAGGCGCTCCTGTGCCTCCCTGGTCCATATCTTCTCTGTCCCGCTCCTGGTGCTGCAGTCTTCAGATTCTGCTTATACCCAGGGAGTAGAAGTACAGCCAGGTGATCAGACTTACCAAAGTGTAGATGGGGAACAGCACGGATGGCACTCTTGAACTTAGTGGTCCAGTGAGGTACCACAGGTGATTTGTTGATAAATATTTAGTGACTTTATCAAGCTGGTTAAAATAACCTAAAATGATAGGGAAGGCATCAGGATGTGCTATTCGATGCCTGTTGGATACATCGTTCAGTTCATCTGCAGCCTGTTTGACATGAGGCTGAGATGGAATATACCAAAATGTACCACTACCAAAAAGATAGCTGAAATCCCTCGCAGCAGGTAAAATGGCCGGCACTTAATTGCGAGGAATTCCAGGTCTGGTGGAGCAATATTGGGACATCACTGACACACTAGTACACCACAAGGAGTTGATCATGGGGCATATATCTCCACCTCTAATTCTGAGAGACTCGACCGACCTATCTTGATGATGTGTTGTGAACCCTTCTATCGGAATCGCTGTGGTCAGCACGGAAGGGAGTCACCAAGATTCCGTAAAACAAAAGACACATATGTACCTAATGTCCCTCTGATCCAGCACCCTAGCTCTGAGATCGTCAAATTTATCTACCAGAGACTGCACATTTGCCAGCAAGATAGTTGGTATAGAAGTCAAAAACCTCGTGTTTTTTTTAAAAATGCATCGTCAGACCAGCACGTCGAGCCCTCTTTTGCTGGCGGCTTCTTAAAGGGGCACTGTGCCGGCCACAGACCAGCTTATTTCCCAACAAGAGAAAATCTGCAAGTCCTGGAAATCCTAGCAACACGCACGAAATGCTGGAGGAACTCAGCAGGCCAGGCAGCACCCAGGAAAAGTGTACTGTCGACGTCTCAGGCCCAAACCCTTCGGCAGGACCCCAGCATTTTCTGCGTCTGTTTCCCAGTCTATTTCCATCGGATTTAAGCAACATAGATCATTCAATCACATTAGAACTTCATAATTGACCACACACATCATAGATGAAGCCGTGGTTCTCCACCGCAGTAGGTTAAAATGAGAATATTTGATATTTTCCATCATTTTCAATGAGAGCTGTCAATAGGTTCATCTATGTTGGAGCCCCGGAAGTAATGGAAATTCAAACTACAGGTATTTGCTGCAATTAAGAAAATGAACTTACAGCTCTCCCAGAGATCCTTGGAAAGTACAGGACAAGTCCTTATATTGCTGGGCAGCCTGTATATATAACACACTTGTTTTCTTTGATGAACTAGCTGAGACATGGATGCAGAGTCGGAGTATCCATGAGTGACCAGCCAGCCTTGTCTGCATGTATTGTCTCTGTCATTGTCTGGATGTTCAGTGTTTATACCAAACCAAAGTCTTATCTATAACCTCAGCCAGCGTATCACAAGGCCACTGTTATGTGTTGCACATTTAAAAGGTGCATAATGGGAACATGCCAACTAAAGTGGCCACTAACAGATACAGATATTCTGCTACTTAATAGTTGGTGTAGTGTCTTGGGGCAAACATTTCTAAGTGTATCCATCATTGATAGAGCACCTTTAATGTGTGTTTTTTTCATCCTGTAATAAAAAGGCCATATAAATCCTTATCACTTTACAGTCATTGCATTATATTACTAGTTATTACTAGCTATTCAAGTACATATTAAGCTTAAATTATTAACAGGATCTTTTCCATTAATGATTAGCTCACTCACTCGTCCTTATGAAACAATGCAAAGTAAAATTGAATTCCAGAGTGCAATTTATCTTGATAACTTCTTTTTAATATATTCTGTTTATGCATAATAGTTACCAATTCCTACAATTTTATTAAATCCTTCAATGTTTAGTCAACTCTTATATCATTCATTTCCTACCTGGATTAAAGGCTAGCTAAGCTGAAAACTAAATCATATTTTCCCACTATGTACAGCTAAGGGAATATTTTATAAATATTGGTATATTTGTCTTGAAGCTGATACAAACTCAAAGAGAATTTCAACATTATTTAATGAAAATTCCCCATCAATAATATGAAGAATGAAAATTGTGAAAACTTCTTGGCAGCTACAGTACAATTTTCATTCATGTTGTAACAATCCTATTCATCAGCTTCATCATTTTGCAATCATTTGAGCTGAAAGCGATTTCCCTTTGGGTTTGTGATGGGCTAATTGTCATTGTCTTAAGAAGGTGCTGCCCATCTTTATTATTCAATGGTCAAAATTAATAGTATTTTAATGATACTTTAAACAAATTAAGTTAATGCAAGGGCTGAAAGTGTTTATGGGCTGGGATATATAGGAATTTAAAATTAATCCCTGGATAATTGCTGTGAGTAAACCAAAGAGAAAAGTCATAGGGAATTAAAACTGAGATTATTTATGAGTTTTCTTTGTCTGTAGTAATATACATAGTCAGAAAGAAAGCCCTGACTGACTAAGGGTCTCATTGATTCATTTGAGGAATGGGAAATGGTAGCCTTCTGATTAGTGCAGGAAGGGAAATTATGATTGTAAATGGTATGCTCACTTGTCAATGGTGACGGCTTGCTAAGAATGCTTGAATACTGCAGTACATGGATAAAACCACCAGATGAACATGCAGCTGGAGATTTTAATGCCAAATAATAGGATATGCACTGAAATCCAATGTCCCCCTCAAGCACAGCATGATAGGAAAGTTCACAAGGGTAAAGCGGTGGACGTTGTCTATATGGACTTCAGTAAGGCCTTTGACAAGGTTCCACATGGAAGGTTAGTTAGGAAGGTTCAGTCGTTAGGCATTAATATCGAAGTAGTAAAATGGATTCAGCAGTGGCTGGATGGGAGACGCCAGAGAGTAGTGGTGGATAACTGTGTGTCAGATTGGAGGACGGTGTCTAGCAGTGTGCCTCAGGGATCTGTACTGGGTCCAATGCTGTTTGTCATATATATTAATGATCTGGATGATGGGGTGTTAAATTGAGTTAGTAAGTATGCAGATGATACTAAGATAGGTGGAGTTATGGATAATGAAATAGGTTTTCAAAGCTTGCAGGGAGATTTAGGCCAGTTAGAAGAGTGGGATGAAAGATGGCAGATGGAGTTTAATGCCGATAAATGTAAGGTGCTACATTTTGGTAGGACTAATCAAAATAGGACATACATGGTAAATGGTAGGGCATTGAAGAATGCAGTAGAACAGAGGGATCTAGGAATACTGGTGCATAGTTCCCTGAAGGTGGAATCTCATGTGGATAGGGTGGTGAAGAAAGCTTTTGGTATGCTGGCTTTTATTAATCAGAGCATTGAGTATAGGAGTTGGGATCTAATGTTGAAATTGCATAAGGCAGTGGTGAGGCCAAATTTGGAGTATTGTGTACAGTTCTGGTCACCGAATTATAGGAAAGATGTCAATAACATTGAGAGAGTATAGAGGAGATTTACTAAAATGTTGCCTGGGTTTCATCTCCTAAGTTATAGAGAAAGGTTGAACAAGTTAGGTCTTTATTCTTTGGAATGTAGAAGGTTGAGGGGGGACTTGATAGAGGTATTTAAAATTATGAGGGGTATTGATAGAGTTGATGTGGATAGGCTTTTTCCATTGAGAGTGGGGGAGATTCAAACAAGAGCACATGAGTTGAGAGTTAAAGGGTAAAAGTTTAGGGGTAACATGAGGGGGAACTTCTTTACTCAGAGAGTGGTAGCTGTGTGGAACGAGCTTCCAGCAGAAGTGGTTGAGGCAGGTTCGATGTTGTCGTTTAAAGTTAAATTGGATAGATATATGGACAGGAAAGGAATGGAGGGTTATGGGCTGAGTGCAGGTCGGTGGGACTAGGTGAGAATAAGAGTTTGGCACGGACTAGAAGGGCCGAGATGGCCTGTTTCCCTGCTGTAATTGTTATATGATTATATGATTCCTGGGGGTTTACATTGAGCACAGTGTCTCTGCCATGGTTGAGACTTGTGCCTGCCTCCCAAAAATATAATAAGCAAAACGTAATAAAGAGACCTTGGATAGGCAGGGAAGACCATTCTGTCACCTTGTCTAGTACACGATGTGATTTGAGACTAATGGAATCTTATGGTAGAAGGAAATTTAAGGGTTTAAATGTTCCTCTAAATGTATTCATTTTTTGGTACAAGCCAAGCACAGTGAGCCAACTTTAATAGGGCCAAATGAACTAACAGACTCCAAAGGGGTTGAGAGTGCTTGCTGCCTTAGAAATTAATTTTCTCCGTGAACTTGCATATGTAGCAGACTTTTTCTATGTGCTTCTGAAAGAAATCAGATGCACTGTTGTAGATTCGGCTAGATATGAGATATGCCAGGCATGTTATTGAACATATTACAAATAAATGCCAGCCACATTACCTACTTAGAGAGATTACTGTTGTGTTCATCACTGCTGTCTATGTGCCCCAAATGTGAATGCCAAGGATGCACTGGGAGAGCTTTACAATATCATCAGCTCTCTACAAAACGAGCATCTCGACAGTCTCTTCATAAACGCAGGACACTTCAATCATGTTAACCTGCAAGGCCTTTTACCCAAATTCCACCAACATGTCACCACGGTCACTAGGGGAACAAATAGACATGACCATCTTCATACAAGTAGATGTGGTGCTTACAAAGCTATCCCACGCTTTCATCTTGGTCTCTCTGACCACATCTCCATAATGTTAATCCCAGCACACTGACCTCTGCTGAAACCAGTCAAGAGAAACCATCAATGTATTGCCTAAAGAGGCAACCTCTATATTTCAGGACTGTTTTCAACAGATTAACTGGCAGATGTTCAAAGTTGCTGTCACGAACACACAGACCTCAAGGAATATGCCTCATCCATCACCAGCTACATCAGTAGGTGTGTAGGTGACGTTGGCTCTTTAAGGGCAATCTTCTCGCAGCCCAACCTGTGAACCAGCTGAACGCTGAGCTGAGGTGCATTCCCCACTAAAAGTCTGGGATAATGCTTTCAGGTCTGGTGACAGAACAGCTCTCACAGCAGCAAGAAAAAACCTCATCTTAGGCTTCAAGAGGGAAAAGTCCACCTACACTCAAAAAAATCAGGAACGCCTGTCAGATAACCATCTTCAGCGTATGTGGCTGGGCTTCAAGGGCATTACTGACTACATGAAGAAATAACATGAACTATATCAGTGATGCCTCCCAGCCTGACCCTCCAAACAATCTCTATACAAGCTTCGAGACATGCAATGCCATGCTGGCCACAAAAGCTACCCCCGCCCCCCCAGGAGTGTATCCACTGTCTGTAGCAGTAGATGTAGGAAGGACTTGGCTGAGAGTCAACCTCTGTAAGGTGCCTGGGCCACACTACATCCGAGATCAAGTACTCACGCAGTGTCCACACCACTCACTGATGACTTCATGGACATCTTCAACACTTCACTCATCTAGGCTGCTATTTCCATATCAGCCACCATCATCCCTATATCAAGGAACTCTACACCTTCAGAACTAAATGACTATGCCTGGTGGCACTGAAATAATCATCACGAAGTGCTTTGAACAGCCGGTAATAACACATATCAGAACCTCGATTCCTGCCATATTGGGCATTCACCAATGAGCTCAGTGACAAAATCACTGTACAGCAGATCCATAGCATCTGTCATGCACCTGGCACTGACGAACCTAAAAAACAAGAACACTTATATCAGAATGCAATGTCTGGACTTCAGTTTGGCTTTCAACACTATTGACCCACAGACCTTGGTGAACAAACTCTTAATGCTCGATCTTAAATAGACCACCTTGTAACTGGGTGTTGGTCTTCCTAATTAACAGACTTCAGATGGTCAGGATACACAAGTGCTCCTCCCGCCCCATCATCTTCAACACGGGTGCCCCCAGGGCTGTGTGCTGTACAGTCTGCTCACTTCTGGCTGTATGGCCAAATGCCCGAGTAATCACATTGTCAAATTTGCCTATGACATGACAATGGTGGGACGCATCACAATGACGAGACTGCCTACAGAGTGGAGGTGGATAGCTCGAGACCTGGAGCCAGGCAAATAACCTCTTGCTCAATGCCAACAAGATGAAGTGAAGGAGATGGTTATTAACTTCTGGAGAACTTGCACCACTCACAACCCCTTTACGTCGGTGGCACGGCAGTGAAACCTATGAGCAGATTCAAACTCCTAGGAGGGCACACCTCGCACAACCGCTCGTGGTCCCAGAAGACATTCTACACAATCAGTAAATCTCACCAGCTCATCTTCTCCTGAGGAGACTGAAGACAGCTGAATTAAGCACATCTATACACACCCTTCTACAGGCATGCAGTAGAGAGCATCCTAACTAGCAGCATCACTGCATGCAATGGAAACTGCACTGTGGTGGAGAGGAAGGTGCTGCAATGAGTAGTCAATACTGCTCAATGCATCACTGGCCCCTCCAGTCTACCCGGCATCAAGGACATATGTACAGAAAAGGGCCAGTAACATTACAAAGCATCTCACTCACCCTGCTCATAGACTGTTTGACCCACTCCCATCAGGGAGGAGGTTATGTAATTATCACTTTATGCAACCACTACTTTAATCATTTGCTGCCAATCACCTTCTGTACAGACACTCCTGTGCCTAGCATCTGTTTATAGACATGGAGTCAATCTAAGGTATATAACCTATGTCATGTATTTATATTTATTGTGTATTTTTATTGTCATTATACTCTTTATCTTATTGTGGTTTTCTTTTGTTCTACATTGAATCCAAAGTAAGAATTATTTTATTGCGCTTTGCACTTGGGCACTGGAAATGACATTAAACGATTTTGAATCTTGAATGCTACCATAGTGCGTACTGGTGGGGGGTGGGGAGGGGTTTCAGTGAAATGCTTGCAGATCAGAAGTAGGATTGGCAGGTAAAAGGGACCAATCAGTAGCTAAGTGGATTGGTTTAGGGTTAGTAGAGAGGTCAGACTGAGTGACAGCAGAGACTCCTTTGGTAGAGATGTCAAGGAGGTGTTTGGATGGTAGAAGAATGCTGTAGGTAGTGATAATGGAGGTGCAGGTGTTCTTGGGTTAATGGGCAACCTGGAAGTGAGGTTGTGAGTGGTTGGTGAGTGTGGGCAGATAAGGAGAATAAGTGAAGTTGGGTTTTTGCGTGAATGGAAGAACCAGAAGGAAAATTGGTTGGTTGGTTTATCATTGTCACATATGCTGAGGTACAGTGAAAAGCTTGTCTTGCATATTGTTCATACAGATCAATTCATTACTCAGTGCATTGAGGTGGTATAATGAAAAAACAATAACAGAATGGAGAAATCATGCATTCATTAATTGTGTATTAGACTCACAATTTTCCATTACATTTTATGTTTACTGTTAGATGAGTAAGATTATACCTGGGCAACTAATGTTGGTTTCTGCTCTGATAAACTGAGGGGAGAACAATTAACCAGAATTACCATTGCTAAGTTTTATAAAAAGTCATTTTTTTCAGGATATGCAAAAATGCAAGTTGGACTAGCTCTGACAACCATTTAAAAAGGTCAATCGATCAAAATATCTAGTGTGGAGCAATTTTTTTCATATATTCTATACCTTTCAAAAGTAGAGTGGAGGAGAAAGATGATTTATATGTTGTTGAACTTTCACATTAGTCATTCTTAAACAAATCTTTTTTTTTAACCTCCACAGAAAAACCTCGGATGAACAGTATTCTTACTTCTGCGACTGAGCCATATGACCTGTCCTTCTCAAGGTCTTATCAGAATCTGTCACACCTTCCACCATCGTACGAGTCTGCAGTCAAATCTGACATAAGCAAGTATTCTTCACTAAAACGATTAAGTAGGTGTCCCATAATTTTCCATTAACATTATTTTGCACCATACCTAGGATCTTGGATCTGGTAACTTATTTTACTTTTAAATGCCACAAACTTGTAAGTGTCTTGGTCTTTCAGTGTCCCAGCTGTTGCTCAAGCAAGAGTAACAACTGTTCAACTTCATCGTGATGCATTCTTCATAGATGGTCAAGACCTTATTGCCATTATGAAGACCTACAGACATTGCAGCTCGAGCAGGGCTGGATACAGTTCGATGGGGTGTTACATGAAATGCAGATGCTGGAAATCTGAAACAAAATCAGGATATGCTGAAAACATTCAGCAGGTCAGGCAGCATCTATGGAAAAGAAACAAGCTAACATTTTACATTGACGATCCTTCATTCTCACCAAGTATTTCCACCTGAAATGTTATTTCTGTTTCTCATTGTAGAGATGCTGCCTATCCTGCTGAGACTTTACTTTAAATGTGTTCTTCCTTCATGTTGTGACATCTATCACTGATATTATTATACCTCTAATTTTGTCGCATCTATTACAAGACAACTGTGGCATGACCAACTGGAAAGACCAGTGAAGATATCCCTTTAACAGTGCACAATAGTACTGTCAGAAGCAGAAACTCTCATTGTTCAGGGTGTTGATAAACTAATCCTCCTAGTGGCTCATAGGAGTCAGAGACATGGCTCCCATGATCTCTGACTGTGGGGGAAGGATCATTGTGAGGATGCTGCTCTTTTGCTGTGGTGAATAATGAAGTCCATTCTGCAATACAAATGAAGCCAATTGCACAGAATCAGCTACGTTAGGATTTTACACAAACATTTTCTTCTTAAAGTAATTCTATCTGGTATAATATGATCAATGAATGTCTGATAGGGTTGGAAAAAGAAATCAAGTTATTGGCCACGCTGACAAGAAGGACTGCATGCAATAATATCAAGAATCTAAAAATAAGAGGAATATTGCACCCTAGGGAGAAGGAGGAAATATAACAAAATGTGTCATAAACAAAGATAATTGTCATAAAGAATTTGAACAATGTAAAGAAAAGCAGATCATTCTTAAAAAAAAGATTATGAATCCTTACAAGCAAGGTATTGAGTATTGAAGACGGCAATTACTTGGGTTAAAATAAAGGGAAAGAAATTATATAAAGTTGAAAATGGTGCCAAACCTTAACATTGTGAAATGTAAGAAGAAAATATTAAAATATAAAAGGAAAACAATTCAAAGGAGATTTTCACTTTAAAAAAAGTGAGCACACACATAAGTTGCAACAAATATTAACAAATAAAATCCAAGAAAGATGCCTGAAATTTCCTGAAAATATAAGAAGTTGGAACATTTTACCAGGCCTGGTGAGGTATACCTGGTAACCTTGAATAACATACAGTAGACAGAAATAACTTCATAATTGCCAGTCTTATGCAAGCACAATAATTTCACATCAGACAACTGAGTCAAGTGAGATGTATGTACCATGATAGTTGCAGTTATGCTGCTGATGCCTGTCTGCTTCAGCTATGTTTTTTCATTTATACCTGTCCTCATGGGAGACATTTCTGTCAGTCTTTATCTGTCAGAAAGGAAGCTCATGCATTCCACAATCAAATGCATTCTATGTTGCACATACCTCCGCATGAATATCTATGAATAGTTCTGTTAATAAAATCATTCATGACTGTTGTATTACAGGAAAGTACACAAGTCTTACATGCTATACATGTTGCTTAGTACAGTTGATTGAAACCTAAATGTTCTAAATAAAATTACATTTAAGGCTGTTTTTCTTTTTTTAACCAAATCCAAAACTGGATTGTTGGTTGGTTTGAAAAAGTAAGATTATGGTAAGAGCTTTGCTGATTTTTTCGTTGTTATTAAAAATTCTGCAAAACAATAGCCCTATTTTGTAATATTCAGCAAGAGGGGATAAACAAAGGGAACCCCTTTTCACTATTTACATCTAGTTTATATTCCTGGAATCTGAGAGCATCTTCTTTGAAAATGGGACCACCCAAATGAAAATTGGATAAGGGACAGCCTTAACTGTGGTTAATGCATTCTTTCAGAAATGTAAGCTCTTTTGTTGATGGCAATCTAAAATGTGATTCTAACTCATCCCCGCAGGTGAGAAGGAGATGGATGAATACTACATGAAAAGAAGGCATCTTCCAGACTTGGCAGCAAGAGGAACTCTGCCTCTCCATGTTATTAAAATGAATCAGGAACACAGTAACCATAGGGAGAGGCCGAGGCGACCAGAGCGAGCCATGTCACAGGACAGAGTCCTGTCCCCAGAGAGAGACGTGCCTCAAGAATGTGTCTTGTCTTATGAGCGCATCCTATCTGATGAACAACTATTGTCAGCTGAACGCCTTCAGTCCCAGGATCCTCTACTCTCTCCAGACAAAGTCATGTCCCTCAAACGCTCCGCATTCCGTGAGAAGGCCATGTCCAGGGCTTTGTCTCAATCCCACACAGATGTCTTTGTATCTACGCCCGTCTTAGATCGTTATAAGATGACAAAAATGCACTCACATCCCAGTGCCTCAAACTCTTCGTCCAATACCTTAAGTATAAATCAGACGAATCACACTGCTGCTAAGCGACATGCCTTTGCTTCACGTCGGCACAACACAGTGGAACAGCTCCACTATATCCCAGGACATCACCGTAATTACCATACAGCCAGCAAAACAGAAGTGACTGTTTGATCTTAAAAAAGTCAATTGCCGATTCTACAGTAACAGGAGTGTAGAAGGTTTTGTCAGTGAACCACAGGACAATGGCACTGTCAGACTACGCTAATTACTCACACTCTAATTTCTGATATGTTATTTAGGCAAATGTATTTGTTTATCTAAACGAAATGGTATACTATACAAGGCTTCAGTCTTTTCAGAGATACTTAACATCAATTCCTAGTTTTATTCAAGGTTTTCATTTTAGTTGGTACATTAGCACAACAGAAGGTGGTGAACCAACCAGGTCACCTGACAGTTTCTATCAAAGGAAGCCATGTGGTATGGTAATCGATGGAACAGGCCTGATCAGAGCAACAAAATCAGAGGTTAAATTTCTAACCGACTACTATTGCTACTTTTGGAGATTGAAATTATTTGTTTGAAAGAGACTGATTTTTTAAATTTGGGAATTAGAATTGTTCAGATTACGCGACATGAAAACAAAGACGCTTGTACCATATCATCCCAGGCAGTGCGTTAAGATTTTCCATCTTCTAAGCATGTACAGTTAAAATTTAATTCGGCCAACTTATCGGTAACCATTTCCGTACACAAGATTGGGGCACAGCTGGCTTTTCTTCCATGCTTATTTTGCCCTTTGAATGGTTGGTTAGAATTCCAGGCCTGGGATGGTCAAGTAATACCATTATAGAAAGAATTAAAGGTTGCATTATTGAGCATACCTCTACCACTTTTGATAAGTGGCAATGAGTTCCATAATTTTTTTTCCAACAGTATGACTTTTTTACTGAGCGGAAAAATTTCTGAGAAATCTGTAGCATTTACAAGATGATAATTTAATTTCGTGGGCATGGGTCTCTGTAAATGAATTTTTGAACCTGGGAGGATGTTGCTTACCTTTCTTTTTAAACTTCATGGACTTTACTATCAGATTCACTTCTGACATATGAAATGCCACTCGGGCATTGAAATCACTAATCATGCCAAAGCGCTGAAATTAGTGATGGTTTGAGGTGAACCTCGTGAATCATTTATTTATGTCAGTCAACAAGAAGAGGTGGTACCCAAGAACTTACAGGCATGCAGATAACATAAAGTGTACTGTAGAAGGTGGAGGAAAGCAGCTTTATACATTTGTAATGACAGGAGTGCCATGTTTCATTGTTTTCTTCTGTCTTTTGATCTGTACTTCGTCTTTCTCTTATTTTACATGTACTTCACTGTATTCAGTGTTTCATCTGCTCAACGTCAATTATTTATTTTACAACATCTGCGCACATTTGTTGTTTTCAGGTTTTCAACCATTCCCCTTGTCATTTCCTGCTCACCTTTACTCTCCTTAAACACTGATGATTCGTCTCATGGTTTGGGTTCGGTAGGCACCGTGCTCGTCTGGACATGAAGTGCAGTAGTTTGGAGAGCCATGCACTGGCACAATCTAATGATGGAATTCAGCATTTTTTTAAAAACAGAGTGCATAGGACTCTTAGGCTGGATCTGGAAGTCGATATCCCCACAGATTAGCATGCTAAGTATTCATTCAGATCTGCTGCTTGCAAAATTGATGGAGCCTCTGGATTTGTAAAACAAAGTATGTTAAAATTGTAATTTGCAAGTTTGAAGCTATATATAAATATTGGACAAGTGCTGGCCTGTTCAGGCATGCATTGTGTAGTGTTGAATGATGTTTATGTCATTGAATGGCTTGTGGTGACTTTACACACAAGTGGAAGAGATCCTATAATGTAGCAGTGGTGTGATCTTCTGTGTTATATTGGAGGCCTGGAAATGTACTTGGAATTTTTTGTGCAATGTAGGCCATTATGTAATAATTAACTAGTTAGATACGGATTTTATCTTCATTAGCAAGTTCCTAAAATGTGAGTACATCACAACTAAAAATATGATTAGATGATGATTTGAAACTGTATGCTATTTTAATTATCTGGACACTTACAAAACATTTTAGGCTCACACATGTCTCCTGTGACGATTCTTTTGTAATGTGTATGAATATCAGCATTACACATTATCTACCACTATCAGTGAGATCCCACTTCATAGCCATACTGGCAAATGAGGAATGTGCATTGCATTGCTTTAAAAATGAATGGAAGAATAGCTTACACAGTATGATCATAGTTTTACAGTAATTTAACATTTCTTTTTGAAGGTCAGGATTCAAATCCTAGTTTTCACTATATATTTAAAATTAAATTTTCCATGCCTTTAGACAGGTTAGTAAAGAAGCTTGCTGGCATATTTGATTAATTCATCCTGAAAGACAGGAAGGCAAGGGAAGCATTAAAGAGGGTCAACATGCTATCACCAAATGCAGAACCATACTGGTGGCAGTGATGCAGACATTAATTGTCTAGGCTTACTGACTCAATAAGGACTTCGATCAGACACCAATAAAGTGTAGAGACAGTGCAAAAAAAGGATGACTTATTCGTTTATAAAAGAATTACTCCTCAGACGCCTTTTCCTCGTCAGTTGGTGCTGTTCCATGGGCATTTTTTTAATACCTCAATACTTGCAGGTGGAATTAGTCTTGTGGCTGACAGCGTGAGCAGCTAATTGCTTATAGTTAGCAAGTTATCAGTCATCTTCTGTGTTTTGGTCATTGCAATGAAATGGGAGACTGACCATAAAATAAGCCAGAAGTTACAGTGTAATCAGTTTGCCGCAAACATTAATATTTGTCTTATATATGATTGAGGATTTTATTTTGCTCAGTAGAGATCATGTCAGCCACAAAGCTTAGGGCAGCAAGGAGAAATATTAACCAGTGGCGAGCTCGTCCAGAAAATCGGTATGGTTAAACTGCAATGCAAAAGCAGAGGTCAACATGGGAGAAGTATGCAAAGGTGGAAGAAGGTTTGTAGTTTTTAAAGGACCTAGTACATCACTGTTATTCTTTGTATTTTATCTGTAAATAATACAGTGACACCAACTAAATAAAAGTGATGCTTTCAAGCTAATGTACATTTTATTGATTAAAGCACAACAATAGTTACAGCTTGCTATTTAGAAGGGTGTTACAGTCCCTCTACAATGGTAAAGTGGTGTTGCAAATCTGAAGTGCAAGCGTTTAAAGGATTATTTAGGTTGTTACAGTGTAAAGTGTGAAATTTACAAGTAGATTGTAGGCATGTGCCCTTGAGAAATTACATTCCAGAGGATAAACTATGAGAAATTTTGCATGAGATGGAGATAGAGTAATCATTTGACTAATCCTCAAATAATAGCATAATTCAAACAGCAGTTGATTTGAAAATTGTATAATTGTTTAGTCATTTGTTGGGATATTTTGCCATTATAAATCAGATTTCTAGATATCTTCTACCAGCAATGCTTCTAGAATGAGTAAAAGTGACTCCCTGATGATGTTGCAAGAGTGAAGCTGGCTCTCCTGAAACGAAAGAAGCCGGCACTAGTTAGATGTCTCAGAAACGAGTAGCTCACCTTGACAATTACAAAAGCTCCAATGGTCCGCAGTATGATCAACACCCACCTTTCAATGTTATTGCTCCCTTTGGATGACAACTACTTTTTAAATCATTATTATCCATTCCATCTTACTGAGGTAATTGCAGCATCAATCATGAGTTTAACCTGAGTTCTTACCGGTTAGGAAATGTTGGATTTGAAATACCTCCAATTTGGCTATAAAACAAAATCAGCACCAGAACCCATTATTTATTACTTTACTGTTCCCTTTATTATTTTCCTAGTTATTTCGTCGCTGTGGACATTATCATGTTCTTCCAGGGCCCCTGATGTATTTGTTGCCTATTCTTGTCCTAAGTGCACCCACTTAACCAAGTTCCAGTGGGAATGCATATTCCCTGAACCACACACTGGCTGTGTTCTAAAGTATTGCTTTGTTCCAAGTTTTGGCTCAGCATCATACTGAACAACTTGCCCAAGATTTCTTAGACCATAAGACTATAAAATATAGGAGCCATTTTGTTCATCATTTCCACCATTTCATCATGCCTGATCAATTTTCCCTCTCAGCCCCAATCTCCTGTCTTCTCCCCAGATCCCTTCATGCCCTGACCAATCAATCTATCAACCTCTGCCTTAAATATACATAAGGCAGTGATTAACAGATTCTTGATTTCTTGGTCACAGTCTGGGAAAAGAAGCTCTGCTTTTTATATGGCTACATTGCTATAGGTCCTAAATAAATAAATACAAATCTATTTAAGCACAGTATGTATCTCAATTCAGCTTATGGTAAGTTCACTAAGCGGTCTGCATCCACCCATAGAGCAGGAAAGAAATAGTTTGAATTTATTATTGAATGAACCTCACTCTGTGGTCCAAGATGCGAAGCTGTAAACTATGACTTGAGACCAAAGGTGAACAGTGCAATGATGTTCAGAGGCATAGTACGATATGCTGACATCACAATCAGCAGGCTTGCCCAACCAATCAGAGATGAATTTGTAAGCAAATCATTGCAAATGGCAGTACAATCCAAAGCAAGGGTTCACAACCTTTTTTATGCCTTAGACCCCTTGCCATTAACCTAGGGGTCCGTGGAGCCCAGGTTGGGGACCCCTAATCTACAGAGAGAGCCTGTCAGAAAAGGTTCATGAGAAAAACAGTTAATAAACACCACAATAGAAGGTTCCAAGCATTGCACACATTGTTATCGAAAACATTACCAACCAGCAGGTAGCACACAATGATCATGAAAGTTGAAGCAACTTAACATTGGAATATTTAATCACGAACTTAAATCTTCCACACCCACTGCAATGGTCACTCTTCTGATAGGATTTGCAGTTGAAGTAAATGGCCCAGTTCTCAGGACCAATTTGTTGGGTGAGTGAGCTGGTTGCTGGGGTTGCGGGAGGTTCAGGAGACAGAGGAGTGCCCGCACCAGGTGACAGGGTGCAACATCCTTCCACTGGGATCACTGCCTACAGAAATCTACCAGTGAACCAGCAACACAGGAGTAACATAGTGAAATATCACCACAAACACAGAAGAAAGCAAGGAAAGGTAAGTCAGCAGGGAAAATTACTGGGCAATCAATTTTTCTGAAGGTGCTGAATAGTAAATTGGGCGACTGTAATCAGATTGTCAAAGGTTCATCATTTTGTGAATTTTATACCAGGCTACCATCAAAGCTCCCTCTAATTTGTAATGATCAGTGAGCTCAAAAATCTTGTGCTGTGCATTTTTTTTGCCCAGTGACAACAACGTGTGCACATTAATAATTTCTTCAATTAAAAAAAACGTATAAATAAACCAGTTCTAAAATCTGCAGGCAAGTCATGATAAACACCACACCATCCGCAAAAAGGAAATGTGATTGTGTACAATCGTGAAATATACTTAACATGCCAAGGAGGTAGAGGGTGACAACCTTTTGTGTGCAGATTAAGTTCTTTTGTGCACTTGTAGTAAAACTTAGCGTGCATGCACACACACACACTTTAGAGGGAATATTGGCTACCATGTAATCTTGTAGAATAGAAAGCTAGTTTGATTAGAATTTCAATAGTTAAACTACAGAACACATACCCTGCGTGTCATATAACATTGTGTTGGAGGGTGTGCTATTGAAGGTTTAAAATGGACCTTAAGAGATTGGCATGATTATACTATAACATTGGACATGCTGGGGAGCTATTAGAGTTTGTTCTCTAATTGGTTGCAGTTTAAACCCAGGCAACACATGATAATTCCAAGTCCTGCAATGGATTTGTGGCTTTGTTTGATGGAAACTGTTATATTTACTACATAGTGGATGCACCTGTACCTTGGGAAATCTGTAACACTTTATGTTCTCTCTATTTAATAATAATCGAATCCACACGATCTGTGAGATCTGCTACAATAGTATTTTTTTCTGCATTTACCTCCTCAGCTTAGGATTTGTAGCAGCCGTTCAGCCTTTTCACCATATATAAACTTGGGTGAACTTTTATATCCACCGTTTTGAACTAGCTTCAGAACCAGTTGCAGTGTAATAGCTAATCATCTTCACTAATAAAAATAATGCAGATTAGAGTTTTATTTACAGCTAGTATGTAACTAGCTATGAGACAGACTATTGTTATGACAACATTTTTACTTTAGTAGGAGACTATGGATTTACTAAAAGAAAGGTGGTGATTTTGTGTTTTTGGTCATTTTATGATTGTTTATGGTAGTATACATAACAATGTACCTTTGTAACTGTTACTTTGCACAAACTATTGGTTGAAAATTGAGTAAGCTTCAGGATGAGCAGTACTTGACTGTTTTTCTGTAACTTAATTGTTGTTCAAATTACCTGTAAAAGCACATTCTGTATGTACTGTATACAAACTGTAACGAGTTTAGTAAAACTTATATAGTCTTAAGGACATTTTTTCACTTTGTCAGTTACAACTATTTATGGATTCAGTAAAAAAAATTAAATCAATTTAAACAAAGGGAAACTGCCTCTGAAGTTAAATTGTTTCAGCCTCATGAACTTCTCCTACATTCATTACTGAGGATTGCCTGCCTCTGTTTCTTTCCCAGTCATGTTTATCCAGACATCTATGAAGGCCTTTCTGTTAAACCTGGTTATCTGTGGATTAGTGTTGGGGTTAGAGTTAGGGATTAAATTGCTGTTCAATGGGTGATGACAGAGTGCAACGCAAGTTGTTTTAACAACGTGAAGATTAATTCTTATCTTCCAAGTAGAAGATTAAAGAGTGTTACTATTGTTGTCATTTTAGTTCTGACAAGCCACAGCAACAACATATGTACAGAGTGCGGATCCCATTCTGATTCTACGTGAGATGATCTCATAGTACGTGGAATAATTGCAGCTCTTTGATACATTTGTCAAGCCGGGTGTTACAAAAGGCTTCTTTGAATTCAAAGTTCTATGTAATTATCAAAGTATATATATATGTCACCATATACAACCCTGAGTTATATTTTTGTGGGCACGTTCAATAAATCCGTAGAATTATAACCATAACAGAATCAATGAAAGACCGCACAAATTTGGGTGTTCCACCAGTGTGCAAAAGACAATAAGCTGTACAAATATAAAAAGAAATAAAGAAAGAAAGAAAGAAATAGGTAGATAGATAGATAGATATCGAGGACATGAGATGAGGAGTTCTTGAAAGTGAGTCCATAGGTTATGGGGACATTTCAATGATGAGGCCAGAGAACTTGAGTGAAGTTATCCCCTCTGGTTCAAGAGCCTGATGTTAATAGCTCTTCCTGAAACTGGTGGTGTGAGTCCTGAGCCTCCTATACCTTCTTCCTGATTGCAGCAGCAAGAAGAGAGCACAGCCTGGGTAGTGGGGGTCCCTGATGATGGATGCTCTTTTCATGTGAGAGCGTTTTGTGGGCTGGGCCACATGCACTTCTCTTTGTATGACTTTTCGTTCAAGGGCATTAGTGTTTCTATAGCAGGCTGTAATGCAGCCAGTCGATATGAACATGCAATAGAGTTACTTTCATGTGTCATAGAATTACTTTCAAGTTTTGAGAACATTTTAAATTTAACGTTCAGATCTGTAATTCTATGCATTTAAAAATATTGATTATGAATCAATTTTGAACTAAAAAATTAAGTATTCTGCCACAGTTGGATCATTTTGCAGTTAAGCCTTGAAACTCAGGTATTCTACTTCTTTTAATCCAGTAACATCATTGAAATTAGTACCTACAACAAATAAAGTCCCTACTTTTTTTGGTAAGTATTATATATTGTACCATAAATAACTAGCCCTGATGGATCAGCGTTTTATAAACACAAGAGATTCTGCGGATGCTGGAAATCCATAGTAATACACACACAAAATGCCGCAGGAACGCAGGAGGTCAAGAGAAGCATCTATGGAGAGGAGTTGACATTTTGGGCCGCGACGCTTCATCAAAGCTGTCCATAGATTCCTCTCGGTAGATGCTGCCTGAAATGGCGAGTTCCTCCGGCACTTCATGTGTGTTACTATGGATTAGTGTTATTTTCTTTAACAGAAATTTTGATTGTGTTCTCCAGAAGGAACGCATTCAAGTATTTTTAATGAGCATGTCAGCAGGGAAAGATTCACCTTAACTGTGGTTCCAGGATACACTGTAGGTGTTGGCATAGTCTGGGTTTGCACTTCGGGGGCTGCCACATCACAGGACTTATCATCTCTCAGACGAGTTTTAAAAATGGGAAATCAGTAAAAGGTCAGCAATAACAATGACTTGTGTTTAATATACTAAAACATTGTAATATATGTCTCAAGACATTTTACATAAAAATTGAGACTGAACCACATAAAGGGACACAAAAGAGAATGTATACAAAAGCTTGTGGAAGAAGCATATTTTAAAGAGCCTCTGGAATGAAGAAGTGAATGTGAAAAGGTGGAGAGGTTTAAGGAATGATTGTTAGAGCCCAGACAGCAAACAGCTGAGAGTATGATTAGCAGTGATGGAATGATTAGATCTGAGGACTGTGTACAAGTAGTTCTCAGATCAGATTGAACTGGGTGCCACCGTACCATTGTCGGGGTGTCAGAGTTCAGAGTTCAATTCTGACCTCATATATAAGCAGACTGGACATCCTCCCTGTGGAATGTGTGGATTTTCTCTGGGTGCTCCAGTTTCCTCCCACAGTCTAAAGTTGTACTGTTTGGAAGGTTAATTGGTCTTTCTAAATTGTCAGGTCGGTTGGTGCCGCAGTGAGATCAGCGCCGGGCTCGAGAACGGAGGTTCCTGCGTTCAATCCAGTGACAGACCGCCCCCGTGCGCGCTCTCCATCCATGCCAGGTTGATGTCGAGCTTGCAACTCGGCCTCGTACAATAATACTGTGAAGTGTCTGTGCGAGGAGTGGCAACCCACACAGCCTTTCGAACTGCGCCTTGTAAGGCATGAAAATGCCTGACGCAGGCCTCTCAGGTCTGAGTCGACGTCGTCATCATCATCATCATCATCATGATCATCATTAAATTGTCCCATGGTTAACCTAGGGTTGAATCAGAGGCTGCTGGGGTGACGCGGCTCATAGGGCTAGATGGCCTATTCACTGTATCTCTAAATAAAAATAAGTAAATAAATCAGTGAGAAAGCAATGCAGGCAAAGGATACAAAATTCAGGAAGCATTTGGAAGCAAGTATGCAAAACTTAAGGTCAGGGCATGTATTTTTGAAAGAGTGCAGAAGAGTGGTGTGGCTCACGTTCATCCCTCAAATGTATATCGTTGATTATTACTTATGGGCAACACATTGCTTATGGGCTAGGTAGAAAGGAATAAACAGTTGATGCTTTAGGCCGAGACCCTTCCTCTGGACTGGAAAGGAAGTGGGAAGAAGCCAACTTATGTTCATAATGCTTAAACACAAAACACCTGCTTTACGTGTTGATATTGCATGAGTTTCCAAAGATATTTATGGGTTGTGATGCTCTTTGCTGAACTGTCAGGATAAAAGGATGAAGATAGACAAGTGCCTGCAGATGTTAGAATCCGCAGCAGTAAAAACTTTGCCAGAACAATTAAGCAGCATCTGTGGGGGGAGCAAAATTGTCAATATTTCAGGTTGAAACCCTGCATCAGGACTAAGAATGGAGAGGGAAGATAGCCCACATACAGAGGAGAGTGGAGGGCTAGAGGAGTGGAACCAGGATTGATAGGGAATAGGTAGATTGAGGAGGGGCCAAGGATGACAGAAACTGTTATTGAAGCAGGGAAGTATGGAGCTGGAAGACAGAGGCAGGTGGGTGATAGGAGGAAGCAAAGAGGGAAAATTAAAGATGGGCAGGTTAAATCAGGTGGGCAGAGGGGAGGGTGAAGTCACAGACAGCTGCTGGAGGGTGATAAGTGTGAACACAGAGCTGGTAAGTACGCTAGCAACAAACAATCTGCTGATCTATTGACCTCTGTCATGAAAATCCTCAGCCAGGGGAAATATCAACTCTACCCTATCAAACAACAAAAAAAATTGTACATCTCTATGCGATCACAATTTATTTATTTAACCTAAAATAAATATACAGTAGATTCAATTGGATTACAACATTCTCCACATATAATGCATCAGCTATCATTGCTTGGTCATTATATATCCCGCCCAATATCTGTTGACTTCAACTGGAAAAAGATTTGGTGGGTGCATAATAGTCAGCTGATCCATGATCACTCAGCAAGCCTGAACTATCCCACCGAAAAGTCTTCATCAAAGCTGAGATACTGTTGCTATCGATGTTAAAACTTTGTCAGACTAATAAAATGCATTCATATCGGTTTGCACAATCAGTGTCCACAACTCTGAACCACTATATAATTGTAAACAAAAACAGAAATTGCAAGAAAAGTTTGGCAGCATGTGCATAAAGAAAAGCAGTCAACATTTCAGATTTGTGGCATGTAATTTAAGATCTTCAGCTTCTACAGCTCTTGCAAACAATTGCTCTACACTTTCTTGCAAATATTTTCAAACCATTATAAAGCTGAAATTTCAAAGTAAATTTTATGATCGAAATACATATACAACCCTGAGATTCATTTTCCTGTGGGCGTACTCGGCAAATCTAAAGAACAGTAACTATACTGTGGTGATTCTTTGGACGCAGGAAAGAAGCATGAATGGTAGTTTGCCTCCCAGGTGCCAGGGTCCGGGATGTTTCTGATCACGTCCACAATATCCTGAAGTGGGAAGGAGAACAGCCAGAAGTTGTGGTACATATTGGTACCAACAACACAGGCAGGAAAAGAGAGGAGGTCCTGAAAGCAGACTACAGGGAGTTAGGATGGAAGATGAGAAGCAGGACCACAAAGGTAATAATCTCGGCATTACTGCTGGTGCCACGTGACAGTGAGTATAGGAATAGAGTGAGGTGGAGGATAAATGTGTTGCTGAGGGATTGGAGCACAGGCCAGGAATTCATATTTCTGGATCATTGGGACCTCTTTTGGGGCAGGAGTGACCTGTACAAAAAATACGGGTTGCAATAGGGGAGGACGGGTCCAATATCCTGGCGGGGAGGTTTTCTAAGGCTACTGGGGAGAGTTTAAACTCGGACGGCTGGGGGTTAGGAACCAAACTGAAGAGACGAATGAAGAGGTGGTTGGCTCACAAATAGAGAAAGCTTGGAGACAGTGCAAAAGGGGGGATAGGCAGGTGATAGAGAAGGGACATGCTCAGACCGATGGTTTGAGATGTGTCTATTTTAACGTAAGGAGTATTATGAACAAAGCGGATGAGCTTAAATCGTGGATCAGTACTTGGAGCTATGATGTTGTGGCCATTACAGAGACTTGGATGGCTCAGGGGCAGGAATGGTTACTTCCCAAGTGCCAGGCTTCAGATGTTTCAGAAAGGACAGGGAGGGAGGCAGAAGAAGTGGGGGTGTGGCCCTGTTGATCATAGATAGGGTCACGGCTGCAGAAAAGGAGGAAGACATGGATAGATTGTCTACAGAGCCTCTGTGAGCGGAAGTTAGGAACAGGAAGGGGTCAATAACTCTACTGGGTGTTTTTTATAGACCACCCTATAGTAACAGGGAAATCGAGGAGCAGATAGGGAGACAGATTCTGGAAAGGTGTAATAATAACAGGGTTGTCGTGGTGGGAGATTTTAATTGCCCAATTATCGATTGGCATCTCCCTAGAGTGAGGGATCTAGATGGGGTGGAATTTGTTAGGTGTGTTCAGGAAAGTTTCTTGACATAATATGCAGATAAACCTACAAGAGGAGGGGCTGTACTTGATCTGGTATTGGGAAATGAACCTGGTCAGGTGTCAGATCTCTCTGTGGGAGAGCATTTTGGATATAGTGATCACAATTCTATCTCCTTTACCATAGCATTGGAGAGGGATAGGAACAGACAAGTTAGGAAAGTGTTTAATTGAAGTAAGGGGAAATATGAGGCTATCAGGCAGGAAGATGGAAGCATAAATTGGGAACAGATATTCTTAGGGAAATGCATGGAAACAATGTGGCAAATGTTCAGCAGGTATTTACGTGGAGTTCTACATAGGTACATTCCAATGAGACAGGGAAAGGATGGTAGGGTACAGGAACCGTGGTGTACAAAGGCTGTAGTAAATCTAGTCAAGAAGAAAAGAAGAGCTTACGAAACGTTCAAAAAACCAGGTAATGATAGAGATCTAGAAGATTATAAGGCTAGCAGGAAAGAGCTTAAGAAAGAAATTAGGAGAGCTAGAAGGGGCCATGAGAAGGCTTGGTGGACAAGATTAAAGAAAACCCCAAAGCATTCTACAGTATGTGAAGAGCAAGGGGATAAGCAACACACATAAATGTTGCTGGTGAGCGCAGCAAGCCAGGCAGTATCTCTAGGAAGAGGTACAGTCGACGTTTTGGGCCAAGACCCTTCGAAAGGACTCACTGAAAGAAGAGCTAGTAAGAGATTTGAAAGCAGGAGGGGGAGGGGGAGATCCAAAATGATAGGAGAAGACAGGAGGGGGAGGGATGGAGCCAAGAGCTGGGCAGTTGATTGGCAAAAGGGATATGAGAGGATCATAGGACAGGACGCCTAGGGAGAAAGAAAAGGGGGAGGGGGGAAAACCCAGAGGATGGGTAAGGGGTATAGTGAGAGGGTCAGAGGGGGAAAAAGGAGAGAGAGAAAAAGAATGTGTGTATATAAATAAATAATGGATGGGGTACGAGGGGTTGGTGGGGCATTAGCGGAAGTTTGAGAAGTCAATGTTCATGCCATCAAGTTGGAGGCTACACAGACGGAATACGAGGTGTTGTTCCTCCAACCTGAGTGTGGCTTCATCTTTACAGTAGAGGAGGCTGTGGATAGACATATCAGAATGGGAACATCAGAGGACCTAGGGTAACAGAGGAACTGAAGGAAATTTGCGTCAGGCAGAAAACGGTGTTGAGTAAACTGATGGGACTGAAGGCTGATAAATCCCCAGGGCCTGATGGTCTGCATCCCAGGGTACTTAAGGAGGTGGCTCTAGAAATCGTGGACGCATTGGTAATCATTTTCCAATGTTCTATAGATTCAGGATCAGTTCCTGCGGATTGGAGGGTAGCTAATGTTATCCCACTTTTTAAGAAAGGAGGGAGCGAGAAAACAGGCAATTATAGACTAGTTATTCTGACATCAGTGATGGGGAAGATGCTGGAATCAATTATAAAAGATGAAATAGTGGCGTATTTGGATAGCAGTAGCAGGATAGGTCTGAGTCAGCATCGATTTATGAAGGGGAAATCATGTTTGACTAATCTTCTGGAATTTTTTGAAAATGTAACTATGAAAATGGACATGGGAAAGCCAGTGGATGTCGTGTACCTGGACTTTCAGAAAGCCTTTGATAAGGTCCCACATAGGAGGTTAGTGGGCAAAACTAGAGCAAATGGTATTGGGGGCAGAGTACTGACCTGGATAGAAAATTGGTTTGGCAGACGGGAAACAAAGAGTAGGGATTAATGGGTCCTTTTCAGAATGGCAGGCAGTGACTAGTGGGGTACCGCAAGGCTCGGTGCTGGGACCACAGCTATTTACAATATACATTAATGATTTAGATGAAGGAATTCAAAGTAACATTAGCAAATTTGCAGATGACACAAAGCTGGGTGGCAATGTGAAATGTGAGGAGGATGTTATGGGAATACAGAATGACTTGGACAGGTTGGGTGAGTGGGCAGATGCATGGCAGATGCAGTTTAATGTGGATAAATGTGAGAATATCTACTTTGGAGGCAAGAACAGGAAGGCAGATTACTATCTGAATGGTGTCAAGTTAGGAAAAGGGGAAGTACAATGAGATCTGGGTGTCCTTGTTCATCAGTCACTGAAAGTAAGCAGGCAGGTACAGCAGGCAGTGAAGAAAGCTAATGGCATGCTGGCCTTCATAACAAGGGGAGTTGAGTATAGGAGTAAAGAGGTCCTCCTACAGTTGTACAGGGCTCTGGTGAGACCACACCTGGAGTATTATGTACAGTTTTGGTCTCAAAATTTGAGAAAGGACATTCTAGCTATTGAGGGAGTGCAGCATAGGTTCACGAGGTTAATTCCTGGGACGGCGTGACTGTCATATGTTGAAAGATTGGAGCGACTGGGCTTGTATACACTGGAATTTAGAAGGATGAGAGGGGATCTAATTGAAACATATAAGATTATTAAGGGATTGGACATGCTAGAGGCAGGAAACATGTTCCCGATGTTGGGGGAGTCCAGAACCAGAGGCCACAGTTTAAGAATAAGGGGTAGACCATTTAGAACGGAGTTGAGGAAAAACTTTTTCACACAGAGTGTTTTGGTTCTGTGGAGGCCAACTCTCTGGATTCTTTCAAGAAAGAGTTAGATAGAGCTCTTAAAGATAGCAAGTGAAGGGATATGGGGAGAAGGCAGGAAAAGGGTACTGATTGTGGATGATCAGCCATGATCACAGTGAATGGCGGTGCTGGCTCAAAGGGCTGAATAGCCTACTCCTGCACCTATTGTCTATTGTCTCTTGTCTATTGACGCTCAAGGCTGCTACACAGGTTGACTCTGCGGTTAAGAAAGCATACGGTACATTGGTCTTCATCAGTCATGGGTTTGAGTTTAGGAGCTGAGAGGTAATGTTGCAGCTGTATAGGACCCTGGTCAGCCCACTTGGAGAACTGTGTTCAGTTCTGGTTGCCTCACTACAGGAAAGATGTGGAAACCATTGAAAGGGTGCAGAGGAGATTCACAAGGATGTTGCCTGGATTGGGGAGCATTCCTTATGAGAATATGTTGGGTGAACTCAGCCTTTTTTTCTTGGAGCAACAGAGAATGAGAGGTGACCTGATAGAGATGTATAAGATGTTGAGAGACATTGATCGTGTGGATAGTCAGAGGCTTTTTCCCAGGGCTGAAATGGCTAGCGTGAGAGGGCATAGTTTTAAGGTGCTTGGAGGTAGGTACAGAGAAGATGTCAGCGGTAAGTTTTTTATGCAGAGAGTGGTGAGTGTGTGGAATGGGCTGCCAGCGGTGGTGGTGGAGACGAATACGATAGGGTCTTTTAAGAGACCCCCTGGACAGGTACATGGAGCTGAGAAAAATAGAGAGCAATAGACAATAGACAATAGACAATAGGGCTATGGGTAACCTTAGGTAATTTCTTAGCCAAGGACATGTTCGGCACAGAATTGTGGGCCAAAGGGCCTGTATTGTGCTGTAGGTTTTCTATGTTTCTATAACAGGATCAACCAGAGTGCAGAAGGCAACAAACCGTGCAAATGCAAATATACATAAATAGCAATAAATAATGAGAACATGAAATTACAAGACAAAAAGTCCTTAAAATGAGATAATTGATTGTGGGAAATCTCAATGATGGGGCAAGTGAGTGGAGTTATTTTATACAAGAGCCTGATGGCTGAGGGGTAGTTACCGTTCTTGAACCTGATGGTGCAAGTCCTGACGCTCTTCTACCTGATGGCAGCAGCAAGAAGAGAGCATGGCCTGGGTAGTGGAGATCTCTGATGATGGATGCTGCTTCCCTTCGACTGGGTTTCATGCAGATGTGCCTAATTGTTGGGAGGGTTTAACCTGTGATGTACTGGGCTGAATCCACTACCTTTTGTAGGATGATCCATTCAAAGGCATTGGTGTTTCCATACCAGTCCATGATGCAGCCAGTCAATACACTCTCCACTACACACCTATAGAAGCATTTTAGTGAAGCGTCTAATAGTTATCTCATCATGTCCGAGCATATGGTATCTTCTCAAAACAATTATGGATCTTCCAATATTACATGATATATATACATGAACTTAGGCAACTCTAAGCTATGTTTATACCAAATCTTGACCTTTAAATGTTGAGAATTCTTCTGCTTGCAAGTGAAGTCAGAGCATACTTTGATATTACGTTGACATAACCAAGAAATACAGCTTGATAACTAGATCACATGTACACCAGGCTGCATGAGAGGGAAAAGGTCGACACTTGTGTGTCTATCTATCAGATGTCAGGGTGTTAATGAAACATTTTTTGTCCTAATGATACCAGCTGGTAAAATCTAGTTAGATGTAGCTAGATGTAACGTTTTTCATGTAACGTTGGTATATGACACACAGACTCAGCATTGCTGCTCTTACAATTATATGAGGTTTGTTGACCTAAGAGAAAAAGTTTTAGCAGTGAATTATGCCTCCAAATGTTAGCAAACTGGGACCACCACGTTGAAAATCACAAATTAATTTTGGCACAGCATCCTTCCCCTCTGTATATTCATTTATTGCTTCCAATTGTAATTCCAGGTTTCAACAAATAGAAGTTATTGTAATCAACTGCATCAGACTGCCCAGAGGTGGAATAAAAAGAGTTAGAGTAAAACTAAACTAAAGCTGTTTTACACAAGGTTGAGCAGCATCCGTGGGAGGAATTGTCCGCATTTCAGTTCGAAACCATACACAACGACTGAGAGCAGAGGGGCAAGATGGCCTGTAGAAAGAGGAGAAGGGGTGTGGTCAGAAAAGATTCCAAAGTGATTGATGGTTTGAGGAGAGGTGTAAGATGACAGGCAGGTTGCACCACATAGGGGAGAGGAGCAGGGGTAATGTTGGAAGACATGCTCCAGTAGTATATTAATTTTAAGTTTACCTCTGCAATATTATGCACAATAGAGATATTTTTTCAACACTAAGAACACTGAACAGACCTAAATCCCAATGGAACAGCAATGTTTGTGGAAAACCAATTAAGTGTAGGAAGGAAACTTATTAATCAATATGAAGGACGTAACATCCACTTCATGAAAATGAATTGAAAGATCCAACAGAGCATAATCAGATGATGGTAACCACTTACGATATTATAAATAAAGAGAAGGAAGATACTCCTGGATTTAAGTACCACTCCTGGACTTGAGGACAAAGCCCAGTTACAGTAAAACTATGATAGTCTGGCATGTTTAGGACACTGGGATACTGGAGTGCCAAATTTTCCTGGCTATTGGATGTTATTCATATTAACACTCCAGCACACTTTAAATTCACTTTGCTTTTGTAGTATAATAAATTTTCCAGTGATGTTTCAAAGGTTGAATGGATCATGGAATCCAAGGCCCCAGTCAATTTCAAGTAATCACTGTTACTAGGACCGCTGTGAGTTTTACAGGAGCATGAGATTGAGAGCCCTGGTGAGTTTCAAGAATATGTGAGAATCAGATGAGTTTCAAGGGAGC
This sequence comes from Mobula hypostoma, assembly GCF_963921235.1. Lineage (NCBI taxonomy): Eukaryota > Metazoa > Chordata > Chondrichthyes > Myliobatiformes > Myliobatidae > Mobula > Mobula hypostoma. The sequence continues at coordinate 18,428,929 of NC_086118.1, read as the reverse complement.
AGGGGCCGGGCACTAGTAATTTTTGCAGGAGTCCAGGAAACAGCATTTGATAAGCCAGATGCCACAACAACAAGGTCTCTGATTGGTCAGACACAGGTTATTGGAATCTTACTGTCTACAGCAGTGCAGTAGTGAGTGTGTATCATACTTTTGATGCGGCTGATGTAGAAACTTATTCTGGTTTATTGGCACTAAACGCACTACTGGGTGCTGCATTTCTAAAACAGGCTTCCATAGAACTGGATCTCTGAAGAGCAGTAAACTACCACTTTATAACATAATTGTGATGAACCAATAATAAGATAAATGCTAAGTTACTTACTTACTGCCTAGTACGCCAATTTTTGCTGGCATCTAGAGTGGCAATGAGGATCCTTCATCTCTCTCTGCGTAGAACGATTCTTCATTGCTATTTCAAGTCAAGTCAAGTCAAGTCACTTTTTATTGTCATTTCGACCATAACTGCTAGTACAGTACACAGTAAAAATGAGACAACGTTTTTCAGGACCATGGTGCTACATGAACAATACAAAAACTACACTGAACTATGTAAAACAGCACAAAACTACACTAGACTACAGACCTACCCAGGACTGCATAAAGTGCACAAAACAGTGCAGGCATTACGATAAATAATAAACAAGACGGCAGGCACAGAAGAGGGCAGTAGGTTGGTATCAGTCCAGGCTCTGGGTATTGAGGAGTCTGATGGCTTGGGGGAAGAAACTGTTACGTAGTCTGGTCGTGAGAGCCCGAATGCTTCGGTGCCTTTTGCCAGATGGCAGAAGGGAGAAGAGTTTGTATGAGGGGTGCGTGGGGTCCTTCATAATGCTGTTTGCTTTACGGGTGCAGCCTGTGGTGTAAATGTCTGTAATGGCGGGAAGAGAGACCCCGATGATCTTCTCAACTGACCTCACAATCCGCTGTAGGGTCTTGCGATCCGAGATGGAGCGATTTCCAAACCAGGCAGTGATGCAGCTGCTCAATTTCTGTAACAATTGTTTTTTGACCAGTCATGGTTGCTAGCCCTGAGCTGAACCCCCGAACCTGGAGGACCAGTGGACCACTCTCAGTCTAGCCGCTACTCTTTGGCCTGTTTAGCATGGGTGAGCCTACGAAGAGCCAAAGTACAAGGCCCTGATTCCAGCCAACATAGCTCCAGGTCATTGAGGCACGCGAGCCTCCAAACCCTATGACAAGGTTGTGGTCCTCTTGGAGGAAATGCTGAGTTAATCTATCATTAATAGTTAGAATTGAATGATAAATGTTTACCAGACCGATAATCAGGGATATAGGCCGACAGAGATCACTCAACTGTCTGGTTGTCCGGGACCCAGTGAAGACTAGTGGCCAGCATAACAGCCAAACAATCAGAACAAGGAGTTGGACTAATATAAATGCAAGCACTCAGCAGAAACCACACTCAATAGTGCACCGATGATGTCACCTTGACTGGTGACGAAACATTTGTGACCTAACCTCCAGCCTCAGCAAACAACCCTGCAAACAGGTTTAATGGTAGATATAGCTAAATAAGATGCTGCCTGACCTGCTGAATGGAGCCAGCACTTACTCCTTTTATTCTGACTTTAGAGGCAGACAGAACCTGGGTTTAATATTTCACTCAAAACATGCTGGGTAAGAATCCAATCTCAGTCACTCGAGCAAAGTACTTACTGTTCTTAAGAAATCCAGTTCTATTGGAGCCAGTTTTTCAAATGGAGTGCGTGTGTGTAGTACAGAGTTTGCATATTCTGCCTGTGATAATAGGGGTTTCCTCCTCCATTACACAAAGATGTGATGATTGCACTCTCTTTCTCTGGCTATCCATCCCATAGGATGATGATGGTTCCTTTAGGTCAGTTAGTGGAGTTGACCCCACTCCTCAGAAAAGAACAGCATGTGTGTGAGTGGATTTTAGGTGAGTAGGGGGTTGCACAGGTCCAGACCCACCCTCTTGACATCCCCTCCCAGATCTAGCGGCATGGTGGGGTCCAAGATGGCTGGGGGAAGTTATTTTGCAGTGAATGGCCAGACCAAGCTTCGATGCAAGGGATGCCCTTTCGGCGCTTCACGGCACATGTTTGCTAGATGGCTGTCGAGCCTACGAAAGGGTTCATCCGCCCTTTGACCAGTCTTGTTTTTCGTCCTGCAGGGTGTCTAGCCACCCTCCTCACCAGGCAAGCCTGGTGGGGGAGCCGGTTCAGTCGCCGACCACCCGACCATGCGACAGGTAGTACTGGGTTACATAGTACCTGTAGTACTCAGACCAGTGACCTGACCTGATGACTGCTAGTTTAATTGGCATCTGTAAATGACACCCAGAGCACGTGGGTGGCGAGAGAACTGGAGGGTGGGTGCTGAAGAAGCATAGGTGACAGGGAATTAAGTGGGGCAATGAGACTGATGGGAGTACTCTGAAAGCCAGTGTAAATTTGATAGGACAGTGGCCTCCTGGCTTCTATTTAAATATGAGTGAATAAAGGACAGATGGTTCATCTCAGGCAGAGAAATGTGCAGTGAGAAGGAAAGGCAAAATTTATCGAGGATGAGATGAAAGGTGCGATACAGCACAGAAACAGGCACTTTGGACCAACTGTCGATGCCAACCACAGCACCCTCCCAGTTCCAATTGCCCGTATTCAGTCCATAACCCTCCAAACCCTCCATATACATATCCAAATGCTAGTTCCAATTGCCCGCATTCAGTCCATAACCCTTCAAACCCTCCAGAGACCTGTCCAAATACCTCTTAAATGTTGCAAATGTCCCCTCCTCGACCTCTTCCTCTGGATGCTCATTCCAGGTACTCACTACCATCTGTTTTAAATAAGTTACATCTCAGGTCTCTTTTAAATATCTCCCCTTTTATCTTGTATTGTGGCCTCTCACTTTGGACCGCCCAACCCTGGGGGAAAGACTTATGACTTTCCATCTCAGCTATATCTCGCGTGGTTTTATAAATTTCTCTGAAGTCGTTGCTTCTGCACACCAGGGAATAAAGATCCATATTTGCGCCATGTATGGTCGCTTCTAACTTATTTACAAAAATAAAGAAAAACAGTGGTCTTAACACTGGCACCCCACTGGTCACAGGCCTCCAGTCAGAGAAGCGAACTTCAATCTCTGCTTCCTATTACCAAGCTAATTTGAATCCACCTCGCTAGCCCTCTCTGAATTCCATGCAAACTAACATTCCAGATCAGCCTACCTTGCAAGACCTTGTCAAAAGCTTTACTAAAGTCTATATAGAAACCTCTTCAAAAGACCCCAAAAGATTCATCAGAACACCTCCCACGCATAAAACCATGCTGACTATTCCTGATCAGGCCTTGTCTATCCAAGTGATGGTAGTTCCTGCCCTTCAGAATTTCATCCAGTAACTTTCCTATAAATGAGTTCCCTGTAGTTTCCTGGCCTGTCCTTGCTACACTTCATAGACAAATACATCGCGGAACATTAGCCATCATCTCGTTTACTGGAACTTCATCAGCAGCAAATGTCTCGACAAGAACCCTGTGATATCTTTCCTGGCCTTCCATAAGATTCAAGTGTACACTTGGTTAGGACCTAGGGATTTGCCAAGATTGATGTTGTTTAGGTCTACAAATACCTACTTCCTTGTGATATACATATGTTCCAAGACCTCAGTATTTATTGCCCTCATTTCACTGGTATCCATGATATTCCCCTTAGTTGCCACTGATGAGAAATAGATATTACAAACCTCAGCCATCTCCTGCCACACCACATATGGTCTGTCCAGATGGTCTTTTAAGAGGACCTAGCCTGTCCCTATTCACCTCTTTACTGGATATATACAGTAACTGAAAACCCTCTTTGGATTAACTTTAATCTTATCTGGCATCCATCTCATACCCTCTTTTTGCTCTCCAGATTTCTCTCTTCAATAGTTTAATAGTTCCATTTAATATCAGAGAATGTATGCAATCTACAACCTGAAATTCTCACTCTCCACAGACATCCTCAAAACAGAAGAAAAATACGTCCCCCTCTCCTCCCCCTATTTATTTAGCATAAAAGATCAGCATTCCCACCACCCAACAGCAAAGCCCCAAAGAGAGATCATGGTCTGTACATCAAAAGCTAATGGTCCATGGTCCATTCCAGCATTTCAGCATCCCACAGGCTCTCTCTCTCTCTCTCTCTCTCTCACTAACAGGAGAGACAGATATCGCTTCTTCCCCAGCAAAAGGGGAGACAAGCCTATTCTTAAACCCTTTATATCCCTTGGCAAACGTAAAATCTTTCATTAAGACAGGAAGAAACCATGATGCAAGTAGTAACTGGAATGAACAGTTTTCTATATTCCCCAGAAGAAAATGGTCAGATCCTGTCACCAACTAAACAGAAACACAGGGGCTTTGACCTTCACAAAATCTTCCTGTTGCCTTCCTTCTCTTCCCCTGCTAGTAATGCTCTCTGCTCTACCATACCTCCCTTTAACAACTTTCTCGTCTCTAATCATTTTTTCCTCTTGCCCCTCACAATTCATTACAGCATGGAAGATTGACTCACTGGACCACTAAATAATTACTAACCACAAAGCATTCTCACTCCTCTGAGGTCACTTCTCTTCCTGGGTCCAATTATCACCCTCTGATAATTACCTAAATGCATCAAGAAAAACAGAATATGTTATCCACTCTCAGTTTCTGTCTACAGACAATCCTACGGATTTCAAAGGCAACTCCTTGAGAAATGTAACATGTTGAAAATATAGGCACATGTCAAAGATAGTTTTAAATCTCCTCACTTCTTTATTTAATTTAGAGTATTTCAGTTCTGTAGCAATAACATTTAATTATGCATGGGCTGTTTGAATTTAAAATTGGATCTAAATTATGTTTGAGACCCAGCATCCAATTATCCCCCGCCCTCTAGCCTTCCTTCATTTGGTGCAATACTAGAAATTGATAGGTTACAATGTACAAAGTATTGAATTCTTCATTTTCCTCAGACTTATTATTTATTGACTTGCTCTCAACCTGAACTGCATGCCAAGCACAAAACCTCTGATATGCAAATTTCTCCTAGTCAATCTATCCCACAATCAGAGCTCAAAAAAAGCGAAGGACTGAGGGGATATTTCTCATGCTGTGAAATATTGAACCAGGAATAAGAGTTTCAAAATCAGCAAAAGCCACTCAGGTTTCTTCTACCCAGCTCTTATAGGCACAGTATTTATAGGACTAGTCCAGTTGGGTTTTTGGTAAGTTAGTAATCGCGGAACTCGATAACACGAAATATGTGATTCTCTCTTGTTGGAAATGGTCTATCAATTGCCAATTGTTAACTGATTCTGATATTGGTATGGTCATTGTATTAGAAGTTACAAATGATTTAAAATGTTGGACAATCAACAGTGAACTTTCTCACATTTCACCATATGACGAACGCAATGCCATTGACAAACCAGCTGAATCAGAACAGGATAAAGCGAAAACAAGTCTTTAATTTAAATTTTACCGAATTAAACCAGTTTATTTATCTCTTAGATTTGCAACAGCCCAGTTGCAGGTCAGTCTATTAAGACTTAATGTGGCAGTCTTTCACTGTCCAATGAGAAGCATAATACTACAATAATCCTTGCCCTTTGTTGCTCATCATGCAGTCCACTCAGTATCCAATTTACAACATTTCCTTTACCTTGATAGCTTTTATCAGAGTCAGAGTAAATGTTGAGACTATTGTGATACTTTTTGTTGCTACAGCCCATGATTGCTATCACTGTCAAATAGAAAATAGCATGTCAGTAAATACTGTGAGCTGATTCTGGGTTGTAAATGCACAGGTAGGTGGAAGGTCAATAAATCCTGATTAATGTTAATTACGCACCTTCGCTGAGCGACAGCCTCTCATTGATACCAGCACCAGTTAAGGAACTGAATTCAAGCAAGTTTTGGAGACAACTGGTTGTTAGAATTTTGAGATTCCTGATGGGAAAGCTGCATCTTAGTAATTCTTACCTGGGTTGTTTTATCTCAGTGGAAATGACTGTAAATTGTTGCATCATACATCAAAGTTGCTGGTGAACGCAGCAGGCCAAGCAGCATCTGTAGGAAGAGGTGCAGTCGACGTTTCAGGCCGAGACCCTTCGTCAGGACTAACTGAAGGAAGAGTGAGTAAGGGATTTGAAAGCTGGAGGGGGAGGGGGAGATGCAAAATGATAGGAGAAGACAGGAGGGGGAGGGATAGAGCCGAGAGCTGGACAGGTGATATGCAGAAGGGGATACGAGAGGATCATGGGACAGGAAGTCCAGGAAGAAAGACAAGGCGGGGGGTGACCCAGAGGATGGGCAAGAGGTATATTCAGAGGGACAGAGGGAGAAAAAGGAGAGAGAGAGAAAGAATGTGTGCATAAAAATGAGTAACAGATGGGGTACGAGGGGGAGGTGGGGCCTTAGCGGAAGTTAGAGAAGTCGATGTTCATGCCATCAGGTTGGAGGCTACCCAGACGGAATATAAGGTGTTGTTCCTCCAACCTGAGTGTGGCTTCATCTTTACAGTAGAGGAGGCCGTGGATAGACATGTCAGAATGGGAATGGGATGTGGAATTAAAATGTGTGGCCACTGGGAGATCCTGCTTTCTCTGGCGGACAGAGCGTAGATGTTCAGCAAAGCGGTCTCCCAGTCTGCGTCGGGATCTCGCCAATATATAAAAGGCCACATCGGGAGCACCGGACGCAGTATATCACCCCAGACGACTCACAGGTGAAGTATCGCCTCACCTGGAAGGACTGTTTGGGGCCCTGAATGGTGGTAAGGGAGGAAGTGTAAGGGTATGTGTAGCACTTGTTCCGCTTACACGGATAAGTGCCAGGAGGGAGATCAGTGGGGAGGGATGGGGGGGACGAATGGACAAGGGAGTTGTGTAGGGAGCGACCCCTGCGGAATGCAGAGAGAGGGGGGAAGGGAAAGATGTGCTTAGTGGTGGGATCCCGTTGGAGGTGGCGGAAGTTACGGAGAATAATATGTTGGACCCGGAGGCTGGTGGGGTGGTAGGTGAGGACCAGGGGAACCCTATTCCTAGTGGGGTGGTGGGAGGATGGATTGAGAGCAGATGTACGTGAAATGGGGGAGATGCGTTTAAGAGCAGAGTTGATAGTGGAGGAAGGGAAGCCCCTTTCTTTAAAAAAGGAAGACATCTCCCTCGTCCTAGAATGAAAAGCCTCATCCTGAGAGCAGATGCAGCGGAGACGGAGGAATTGCGAGAAGGGGATGGCGTTTTTGCAAGAGACAGGGTGAGAAGAGGAATAGTCCAGATAGCTGTGAGAGTCAGTAGGCTTATAGTAGACATCAGTGGATAAGCTGTCTCCAGAGACAGAGCCAGAAAGATCTAGAAAGGGGAGCGAGGTGTCGGAAATGGACCAGGTAAACTTGAGGGCAGGGTGAAAGTTGGAGGCAAAGTTAATAAAGTCAACGAGTTCTGCATGCGTGCAGGAAACAGCGCCAATGCAGTCGTCGATGTAGCGAAGGAAAAGTGGGGGACAGATACCAGAATAGGCACAGAACATAGATTGTTCCACAAACCCAACAAAAAGGCAGGCATAGCTAGGATCCATACGGGTGCCCATAGCTACACCTTTAGTTTGGAGGAAATAGGAGGAGCAAAAGGAGAAATTATTAAGAGTAAGGACTAATTCCGCTAGACGGAGCAGAGTGGTGGTAGAGGGGAACTGATTAGGTCTGGAATCCAAAAAGAAGCGGAGAGCTTTGAGACCTTCCTGATGGGGGATGGAAGTATATAAGGACTGGACATCCATGGTGAAAATAAAGCGGTGGGGGCCAGGGAACTTAAAATCATCGAAAAGTTTAAGAGCGTGAGAAGTGTCACGAACATAGGTCAGAAGGGATTGAACAAGGGGTGATAAAACAGTGTCGAGGTATGCAGAAACGAGTTCAGTGGGGCAGGAGCAAACTGAGACAATAGGTCGGCCAGGACAGGCAGGTTTGTGGATCTTGGGTAGGAGGTAGAAAGGGGAAGTGCGGGGTGTGGGAACTATAAGGTTGGTAGCAGTGGATGGGAGATCCCCTGAGCGGATAAAGTCGGTGATGGTGTGGGAGACAATGGCCTGGTGCTCCTTACTGGGGTCATGATCGAGGGGTAAATAAGAGGAGGTATCCGCGAGTTGTCGCTGTGCCTCGGCAAGGTAGAGGTCAGTACGCCAGACTACAACAGCACCCCCCTTATCGGCGGGTTTAATAATAAGGTTAGGATTAGTGCGGAGGGAGTGGAGAGCAGAGCGTTCCGAAGGAGTGAGGTTGGAATGGGGACAAGGTGCGGTGAAGTCGAGACGGTTGATGTCCCGTCGGCAGTTAGTGATAAAGAGATCCAGAGCAGGCAGAAGACCAGAGCAGGGTGTCCATGAAGAAGAGGAGGGTTGAAGACGGGAGAAGGGGTCATCGGTGGGGGTGGAAGAGTCCTTGCCGAAGAAGTAGGCTCGGAGACGGAGACGGCGGAAGAAAAGTTCCGCATCGTGGCGAACACGGAACTCGCTGAGGTGTGGGCGAAGGGGGACAAAGGTGAGGCCCTTACTGAGAACAGAGCGTTCTGCCTCCGACAGATGAAGGTCGGAGGGGATGGTAAAGACCCGGCACGGATGAGAGCTGGGATCAGAGGGGGGAGGGGGGAGGCTGGGGGTGTCAATGGAGAGGGGAGGGTTGGGGTGAGAGGAAGATGGAGCCTCTGAGGGCCCAGGAGCTGACGGTGGGATCTGAGGAAGACGGGGCTGCGGAGTGGTGGTGGGGGAAGGGGAGACGGGAGTCACAACAGCAGCACATAAAGACCCGGCCTGGAGTTCAAGGCTGGAGTCACAGTTGGTGGTTGCGCGATCGCTGTGAAGGTGTCCATGGTCGTTGCTGGAGTCCGGGTTTTGAATATGTCCTGAGGTGTTGGAGCCGCCGAGATCAATGGCAGGAACACCCAGCCTCCCCCGTCCCCCCTCTGATCCCAGCTCTCATCCGTGCCGGGTCTTTACCATCCCCTCCGACCTTCAACTGTCGGAGGCAGAACGCTCTGTTCTCAGTAAGGGCCTCACCTTTGTCCCCCTTCGCCCACACCTCAGCGAGTTCCGTGTTCGCCATGATGCGGAACTTTTCTTCCGCCGTCTCCGTCTCCGAGCCTACTTCTTCGGCAAGGACTCTTCCACCCCCACCGATGACCCCTTCTCCCGTCTTCAACCCTCCTCTTCTTCATGGACACCCCGCTCTGGTCTTCTGCCTGCCCTGGATCTCTTTATTGCCAACTGCCGACGGGACATCAACCGTCTCGACTTCACCGCATCTTGTCCCCATTCCAACCTCACTCCTTCAGAACGCTCTGCTCTCCACTCCCTCCGCACTAATCCTAACCTTATTATTAAACCCGCCGATAAGGGGGCTGCTGTTGTAGTCTGGCGTACTGACCTCTACCTTGCCGAGGCACAGCGACAACTCGCGGATACCTCCTCATATTTACCCCTCGATCGTGACCCCACTAAGGAACCAGGCCATTGTCTCCTACACTATCAACGACTTTATCCGCTCAGGGGATCTCCCATCCACTGCTACCAACCTTATAGTTCCCACACCCCGCACTTCCCCTTCTACCTCCTACCCAAGATCCACAAACCTGCCTGTCCTGGCCGACCTATTGTCTCAGTTTGCTCCTGCCCCACCGAACTCGTTTCTGCATACCTCGACACTGTTTTATCACCCCTTGTTCAATCCCTTCCGACCTATGTTCGTGACACTTCTCACGCTCTTAAACTTTTCGATGATTTTAAGTTCCCTGGCCCCCACCGCTTTATTTTCACCATGGATGTCCAGTCCTTATATACTTCCATCCCCCATCAGGAAGGTCTCAAAGCTCTGCGCTTCTTTTTGGATTCCAGACCTAATCAGTTCCCCTCTACCACCACTCCGCTCCGTCTAGCGGAATTAGTCCTTACTCTTAATAATTTCTCCTTTGGTTCCTCCCACTTCCTCCAAACTAAAGGTGTAGCTATGGGCACCCGTATGGGTCCTAGCTATGCCTGCCTTTTTGTTGGGTTTGTGGAACAATCTATGTTCCGTGCCTATTCTGGTATCTGTCCCCCACTTTTCCTTCGCTACATCGACGACTGCATTGGCGCTGCTTCCTGCACGCATGCAGAACTCGTTGACTTTATTAACTTTGCCTCCAACTTTCACCCTGCTCTCAAGTTTACCTGGTCCATTTCCGACACCTCCCTCCCCTTTCTAGATCTTGCTGTCTCTGTCTCTGGAGACAGCTTATCCACTGATGTCTACTATAAGCCTACTGACTCTCACAGCTATCTGGACTATTCCTCTTCTCACCCTGTCTCTTGCAAAAACGCCATCCCCTTCTCGCAATTCCTCCCTCTCCGCCGCATCTGCTCTCAGGATGAGGCTTTCCATTCTGGGACGAGGGAGATGTCTTCCTTTTTTAAAGAAAGGGGCTTCCCTTCCTCCACTATCAACTCTGCTCTTAAACGCATCTCCCCCATTTCACGTACATCTGCTCTCAATCCATCCTCCCACCACCCCACTAGGAATAGGGTTCCCCTGGTCCTCACCTACTCCGGGTCCAACATATTATTCTCCGTAACTTCCGCCACCTCCAACGGGATCCCACCACTAAGCACATCTTTCCCTTCCCCCCTCTCTCTGCATTCCGCCGGGGTCGCTCCCTACACAACTCCCTTGTCCATTCGTCCCCCCCCATCCCTCCCCACTGATCTCCCTCCTGGCACTTATCCGTGTAAGCGGAACAAGTGCTACACATACCCTTACACTTCCTCCCTTACCACCATTCAGGGCCCCAAACAGTCCTTCCAGGTGAGGCGATACTTCACCTGTGAGTTGTCTGGGGTGATATACTGCGTCCGGTGCTCCCGATGTGGCCTTTTATATATTGGCGAGATCCCGACGCAGACTGGGAGACCGCTTTGCTGAACATCTACGCTCTGTCCGCCAGAGAAAGCAGGATCTCCCAGTGGCCACACATTTTAATTCCACATCCCATTCCCATTCTGACATGTCTATCCACGGCCTCCTCTACTGTAAAGATGAAGCCAAACTCAGGTTGGAGGAACAACACCTTATATTCCGTCTGGGTAGCCTCCAACCTGATGGCATGAACATCGACTTCTCTAACTTCCGCTAAGGCCCCACCTCCCCCTCGTACCCCATCTGTTACTCATTTTTATGCACACATTCTTTCTCTCACTCTCCTTTTTCTCCCTCTGTCCCTCCGAATATACCTCTTGCCCATCCTCTGGGTCATCCCCCCCCCCATCTTTCTTCCTGGACCTCCTGTCCCATGATCCTCTCGTATCCCCTTCTGCATATCACCTGTCCAGCTCTCGGCTCTATCCCTCCCCCTCCTGTCTTCTTCTATCATTTTGGATCTCCCCCTCCCCCTCCAACTTTCAAATCCCTTACTCACTCTTCCTACAGTTAGTCCTGACGAAGGGTCTCGGCCTGAAACGTCGACTGCACCTCTTTCTACAGATGCTGCTTGGCCTGCTGCGTTCACCAGCAACTTTGATGTATGTTGCTTGAATTTCCAGCATCTGCAGAATTCCTGTTGTTTGCGTAAATTGTTGCATGGTTGGTTCCTTGTGAAAGAGCTTGCATGACTGTTAAAAAATGGTCTTACACCAATTCACATAGATTTCACAGCATGCCACATTTTATACCAGGATTTGTAAACTGTGAGACTTGGATCAGTTTAAAAAACAAGACTTAGAAATGGCAGCTATGTCAATATAAATGGCCAAGCATTTTCTACTGATCTGGATAAAATCAAACATTATTCCAGCACATCCCGTACTGATTGAAAATATCTCTGCACCTACATTATAATTGATTAATGTACAAACAATGTCACAAAGATCTGCTTTTTCCATCTTTCGTCATATGTCATTGGAAATTATAGATCTAATACCTTCATGCTCATATGTATACATTAGCTCTCAGAATGAGAATCAGGTTTAATATCACTGTCATATGTCATGAAATTTGTTGGCTTTGCCCCAGCAGTACAATGCAATATATAATAATAGAGGAAAACATGAATTACAATAAATATATATAATTACGATGTAAATACTTATTACAGTAGGTATACTTTAAATTAATTAAATAGTTACATTAAATTAGTAGTGCAAATATAGAACTAAAAAAAGTAGTGAGGTAGTGTTTGTGGATTCAATGTCCATTCAGCAGTCGGATAACAGAGGGGAAGAAGCGGAAGCCCTCTTCCTGATCTCACAAACACAAGAAAATCTGCAGCTGCTGGAAATCCAAAGCAACACACACAGAATGCTGGAGGAACTGAGCAAGCCAGGTAGCATCTATGGAAAAGAGTAAACAGTCAATGTTTTGTAAACAGTTCAAAAAAGACAGGTAGGGCAAGATTATTTCACAAGAGAGTGGTAGGTGCCTATAACACTCCCGCATTAGTGGTGGTGCTGGTGGAGTTAGATACAGTAGAGGTATTTTAGAGGCTATTAGTTCCGTGCATAATTGTGCAGAGAATCACTGCGGCTACATAGGTTTCTCCTGGGTGCTTCAGTTCCCTCCTATGGCTCCAAAGTCATGCAGTGGGGATGAAGGATCAGTGCTGTGTTGCTCTATAACTCTACTGGCCAGCTGAATGGATTAAGTGTCATTAGCTTTAATAGTTCAGCCTATCATCATGGACTAAAGGATATCACCCTGCTTTCCATGTTCTAAAATATTGCAGGCTACTCATACCAGACGTTTGCAATGTCCATTTCTGGTTATTCCTCCTTCAGAACCACTGTAATAATTTCAGTTCTCATAATACAAAGTGAGTCTGACCCACGTGCTGTGTAATTCAGATTGTAGCCATCTTTATTCCTTTAGTCTTCTCCTGACCACCCTGCTAGTTGTTAGCTAAATAGTAATGCAAAGGTAGACTCATGAATCAGAACCGAATACGGTTGTTTCACTGGCATATGTTATGAAGTGTGCCTCAACAGTACATCGCAATGCTATAAATTACAATAAGAAATATAAAGTAATTAAATAAGTAGAGCAAAAAGAGAGCAAAGAAAAGAGAAAAAATGAATATTGAGGTCATGTTCATGGGCTCATTGACCATTCAGAAATCTGATAGCAGAGGGAAAGTGACTGTTCCTGAAACGTTCAGTGTGTGTCTTCAGGCTCCTGTAACTCTTGCTTGTTGTTAGCAATGAGAAGAGGGCAAGTCCTGGGTGAGGGAAGTCCATCATGATGGACGGCACCGTTCTGAGGCGTCCGCTTTTGAAGATGTCCTTGATGCTGGGAAGGCTAGTGCTCATGATGGGAGCTGGCTTGTACAACTTTCTGCAGTGTCCCCTCCATACCAGATGGTGATGCACCAGTTAGAATGCTCTCCATGGTACAGCTGTAGAAATGTGTGAGTGCCGTTGGTGACGTACCAATTCTCCTCAAACTCCTAATGAAATATAGCCACTGTAATACTTTCTTTGTAATTGCATCAATATGTTGGGCCCGGGATAGATCTTCAAAGACATTGACCCACAGGCACTTGAAACTGCTCACCCTTTCCACTGCTGATACTTCGATGCGGACTGGTGTGTGTTCCCTCAACTTCCCATACTGAAGTCCACAATCAATTCTTTGGTCTTATTGATTTTGAGTGTAAGGTTGTTGTTGCAACACCACTCAACCAGCGGATCTTTATCACTCCTGTACGCCTCCTCCTTATCATCTGAAATTCTGCCAACGATAGCAGTGTCACTGGCAGATTTATAGATGGCACTTGAACCGTACATAGCCACACTGTCATGGGTGCAGAGAGAGCATAGTACTGGGCTAGCACACGTCCTTGAGGTGCGTCAGTGTTAATTTTCACTGATGCAGAAATGGGTGATCCAATACGCCACCTTCTGGTTCTAATGAATCTCAGAACCCTTTAAATCACAGAACAGCACTCACACTTCAGTATTAAATATGGAATATGTTCTGTCCCTCATTGGAAAATCTTTACTTCTTCCACTTTAGCCCTTAAATTCTTTAATTAGCATGATCAATTATTTCACAACTTTCTTACATCAGTTTTTGTGCTTAGTGCACTGGAACATCTAACTGCCCTAGGTTTCTGGCCCTACACTTCCCCAGGTCCTAATGCCTCATGAATATTCAAGATTTCTACTATTTTAATGACCATTTCATTGCTAACATATGAGTTGAGATTCTTCTCACACCAGTACAGGGAATACTGTGCCCAATTGCTCTTGCCTTGATATTATACATTTCCACCCGAATTGATTTACATATGCCCTTCTCTTTAAAAACAGTAAAAACTGCTGTATTTGGATATAATACTATTTGCTATTCCTTGTTTTAACAATGTCCCTGTGTCTGAAACTTACCTTCCAAATTTGTTTTGCAGATGCACCTTTCTAAGTGAGATGTCTTATGTTGTTACAAGACTATTTAGTCAGTCAGTAAGAATCTGGTATGAGGGAGAATGTAAATGTTTAAACTCCCTGCTGACATGAACTAATTGAAAGTTCTTGTGATGAATCTATTAAAGTTTGTGTGAGGGTACGAGTGAAGTTCTTCCTGAAAATTTCCAGCTTGGTATTTATTCTATTTTGTGGTAAATTTTTGAGAAGAATCTCACCTTTCAGACAAAGAGAGGTGAGAGGGCAAACATGAAGGAAGCCACCTCAAGGAAGATCTACTTTGAGGACATCTGACTTCACAGAAGTTCATCAGAACCTACAGTTCCTTAAAATGCTAACTAGAGAAGTCAATGTAGCTTTATGTGTGATAAGTCATGTCTACTAACTAGACTGAGTTATGCAAAAAGTTGACAAAGGTGATTAATGAAGGCAGAACTGTGGATGTTGTCCACTTGCATCTTAGTGAGGTGTTTAAGTCACATGGGAGGCTCATCCGAAGGATTAAAATCCACAGTCAATTGTCTATTTGAATCCATATTTAGACCTGGAGACAGAGGGTATTAGTCAATGGAGTTTATTCCAGCTAGATATCTGTGACTAGTGATATTTTGCAGAGATCTGTTCCAGACCTCTGCTATTTGTGTCAAACATAATGATCCAGATGAAAGCACGGACACGTGGGTTAATAAGTCTGCGGACAATAAAAGATTGGTGACATTGTTGATAACATAGAAGACTAGCAAAAGAGACAGTGAGTATAGTTTACTTGCAGATATTGGCAGAGAAATGGCAGATGGAGTTTAATCTGGTCAAATGTGAAGTGTTCCACTTTGGGAGATCAAATGTAAAGAGACAGTACATGGTTAATAGCAAGCACCTTAACAATGTTGATGTACAGAGATATCTTAGGGTTAAGGTCCATAGCTCCGTGAAAGTGATCACATAGGTAGGTAGAGTGGCAAAGAAGGTATATGGCAAGCTTGCTTTTATTAGTCAAGGAACTTAGGCAACAGCTGGACTATCACATTAACTTCTGGTCATCCCATTATGGGAAGAACATGAAGGTTTAACAGGATTAGAAGGCATATGCTATAAAGAGAGATTGGAAGAACTTAGGTTCTTTTCTCTAGAGCAGTGGGGGCAGAGGGGAGATCTGATAGAGGTTTATATGATTGTGAGAGGCAGTATCTTGTTCCCAGTGTTGAAATGTTTAATACGAGAGGGCATGCATTTAAAATAAGAGGGTTAAGTTCAAAGGAGACGTGTGAGGAAAGTTTTTATTGGCACAGAGTGGTGAGTACCTGGAATGCTCTGGAAATGGAGATGCTACCTGACCTGTTGAGTTCCTGTTAGTTGCCCTGGAGCGCACTGCCTAGTGTAGTGTTGGTGGAGGCAAGTACAACAGAAGGATTCAGGAGGCTCTTGAACGGGCACATGAACCTACATGAAGTTGGAGAATATGGACAGTGTTCAGCTGGGCACTTGATTACTAATTTAATTAGTTTGGTACAGCATTGTGGGGCCAAAGGGTTTGTTCCTATAATGTACTGTTCCACCTTCTATGTCCTGCATTCAACAGATCATCCTTTAGTATTTCTGCCACTTTCAACAACATTCCACCGCCAGACCAGACCCCACTTCTTCTTTCTATGCCCAAACCCTGAACCCTCTAAATCCACCACCACCTTTAGAATTTATTGATGCACCATAGAATGCATCCTACCTGGTTGCTTTATGGCTTGGTATGGCAACTGCTCTGCCTGTGACTGTAAGAAACTGCAGAGAGATGCGGAAACGTCTCAGCATATCACAGAAACCACCCTCCCCTCCATGGACTCCTGTCTATTTTTCTCGCTGCTTCAGTAAAATAACCTCGCCCACTCTGGACATTCTCTCTTCTTCCCTCTTCCATCAGGCAGAAGATACAAAAACCTGAAAGCACATACCACTAGGCTCAAAGTCAGCTTCTGCCCAAGACGATAGACAAAATGGACTCTTGACCTCTCAATCTACCTTGTTATGAATTTACACCGTACTCTTTACCTGCAAGTTCTCTCTATTACAGTTTATTTTGCATTTTATTATTGTTCTACCTTGTTCTACTTCAGTGCACTGTGTAATGATTTGATCTGTATGAACAGAATACAAGACAAGTTTTTCATGTTAATTCTACTTTCAAACACCACCTGACCTGCGCCCTGACTGCCCCAATCCACCATCCCACATATCTATCATGGATGTGAAACGGTTGTTCCCCTTGTGGCTGTCTGGTCAGCTTCTCTTTCCATGTAGTTACAAGAAAAACAACACCTTTCCTTCCCACCAGCTAGGTGAACAGCAATTCACATGTATCTCATACAATTTAGTGTTCTACATTTGCTGCTCACAATGTGGCCTCCACACTCCACACTTAAGAAACTTAACACTGATTGGATCACCACTTTGCAGAGCACCAATATTCAGTCCAAGAGTGACACTAAGCTTCCTGTTGCTTGCCACTTTAATTCTCCATTCGACTCCCATTTGGATCTAACTGGCTGTGGCTTTCTGCGCTGTTCTATCAAGTCCCAATATGATCACAAGGAGTAAGACCTAATCTTTCAATCTGGCAAGAGGGTGACATGGTAACATAGTGTTAACACAACACTCTACAGCACCAGCGACCCGGGCTTAATTCTCATTGCTGTCTGTAAGGAGTTTGTACATTCTTCTTGTGACTGCGTGTGTTTCCTCCTGGAGTCCAAAGACGTACTGGTTGATAGGTTGATTGGTCATTGTTAATTGTCCCATGATTAGGCTAGCATTAAATCAGAGATGACTGGGCAGCATGGCTCAAAGCGCTGGAACAGAATATTCCACACCATATCTCAATAAATAAATGAAAAGTTTCTGCCTTTCAGATTGATGTCAGATTCTTCAGCTTTGGGTAACTTGCTTTTCTTGTTGGAATGAGAAATAACCAATAGACAATAGACAATAGGTGCAGGAGTAGGCCATTCAGCCTTCGAGCCAGCACCATCATTCACTGTGATCATGGCTGATCATCCACAATCAGTATCCAGTTCCTGCCTTATCCCCATAACCTTTGATTCCGCTATCTTTTAGAGCTCTATCCATCTCTTTCTAGAAAGCATCCAGAGACTTGGCCTCCACAGCCTTCACAACCAACTCAGCTATAGCTTCTATACTTTGTTATATTCAGCTTCAATATGAATTCACCTGCTAGGAATTTCCTACAGATCTGCATTTTGCAACTTTTACATTCCTTTATTTGTATTATCTCTCTTTGACTGCTATCATCAAGCAGGAGATATTCATTACCCTGGCCTTGCATTACCAGAGAAATTCCCAGTAGGTCAGGTGAGCTAATGGAAAGAGAAAGATGAGATAATATTGCAGCCCCTCCTCACCCTTGCTACTGCTTAAAATTAATTATTTTTCACTTTCCGGGTTTTCCTGAAGGATTTTCATCCTGGAACTTAAGGATTTTCTGGAACTTTAGATATTTCACTTTCCACATATGCTTCCTGAGCTGCTGAGCAGCATTTTTCTACTTTTATTTCAAATTAAATAACCATTTGTTGTACTTAGTATTAGTCAGGCTTTATTCTGTGAAAATTCTGTTGCATTTATTTCTGAAGTAAAGTGAACAGGGATAAAATCAATAGAAAACACCAGATTAAAACTTTACAGGATTCTTTCCTTCAGATCAGAGGCTGAAGAATATTCTCATTCAAAAGCAAGAGAGAAGCTAGTAACAACAGAGATTAGAGTTTTGACATAGAGAAGTGATACCCTGTTGTGACCCAGATTTGCAAACTCGTGAACCTGTGGTGCTGAGGGATTCAATGAATTGCATATGACTTAGAGTTGATCCAAGTAGCATTTTCTGTAACAGAAGTATAGCTGCCTCCAGCAGTGACCTGGTTTCACCTCCATCCACAGTGCTATCAAGAGAAGTGCAGACTTCAATACCCCTCTCTTCTCAAGATCAATAAGCTTACCTCTGAAATATTAGACTTACATATGTAGCCCCCCCTGGCCACCCTCAGGGTCGCTCGGCTTGCTGTCATCTAGGGAAACAGCCTCGGCCCCGCCAAACTGGATAATTCGTTTGTGTGGATGCTGTGTGAGGTACCCCACCCTGCCCAAATAACAGACAATACACCAGATGCAATTAAATGATTTACAGTTTATAGATATTACTGGAACTATATAATTAAAAGAGAATAAAATATAAAAGGAAAATAAAAGGCGCCACACTTATCAAAGTTCAATCTCTTCGTGCACAAAAACCGTTGGAGCTCAAGGACCTTCTTCTTCACCCTGAGACCCCTTGGACCACCTCGACCGGCCGCCTGGGACCAACAACGGTGGTCGACCAGACGCTCCACACGAATCTGTCTCCATCTCCTAGCCGATCGTCCCGCTCAGGGTCCAACCCCGTTAGCAGACTCACAGCACCTCGTCCATCCTCTGTCTCACTCTCCCGCCTTCTGCCCCCAAACCCCACGCATACAGTATCTTCAAATACACCAAAACCATAACAACTATCCCAATTGGTTAATAGCACTCTCTTATCAGACTCTAAAGCAAAAACAAACTGTTAGCGCAAACTTTCTCAGTGTTTAACACAACAAAGCCGCATTCCCCAGATTAACATAACAAAGACGCCATTTTAATTTGCCTCCGCAGTAACATAAAAATCGAAACCCCCTTACACATATGCTTATGTTGTACTTGCTGCCACTCATTATTTACAATAAGACTTCTTGAAGAACTCTCTGACCATGATGAAAACATTTACTGGAAAAGTAGGATAAAGAATTTTAAAACTTTGCTGTGGTTTTACTGCAGATACACCAAGGTGTCTATAAATTCTGATTTAAACCAATTTTTGACAGGTAGTTTTGTAGTTAATGCTGAGGAGTGTAAGCAACTTATGAGAGTAGGTTGAGTCAACTTGGCCTTTTCTCCTGGGTGAAGGAGGATGAGAGGTGACCTGATAGAGGTGTATAAGATGATGGCAGGATTGATTGTGTGGATAGCCAGAGCCTTTTCCCCAGGGCTGAAATGGCTAACATGAAGGGGCACAGTTTTAAGGTGCTTGGAAGTAGGTACAAGGGGGATGTCAGAGGCAAGTTTTTCACACAGGGAGTGGTGGGTGTGTGGAATGCACTGCCAGTGAAGGTGGTAGAGGTGGGTACAATAGGGCCTTTTAAGAGACTGTTAGATAGGTACATGGAGCTTAGAAAAATCGAGGGCTATGCGGTAGGGAAATTCCAGGCTGCCTCTAGAATAGGTTACATGGTCGGCACAACATTGTGGGTGAAGGGCCTGTAAGGTGCTGCCGATTTTCTATGTTCTGTGTTCTGAAACAACCTTCAATTGTTCTTTTCCCTTCTCCTTGTTTTTTCCTTCACCTCTGCAACTTGTTGCGACAACCCGATGATTTCAGTCTCTGAGGCCGACATTCAGGAGCGTGAATCCATGGAGAGCATCTGGCCCAGAAGTCATACCTGGCTGAGTACTGAAGATCTATGCTAATCACTAGGCTGGACTGTTCCTTTCACTTCAGTAGTTTGACGTACCCACCTTCTCCAAGCAGGATTCAATCATAACAGTGCACAAGAAGTCCGTGGTAACCTGCTTCAAAAGCTATTGTCCAGTAGCATTTAAATTCACTGTGATGAAATGCTTTGAGAGGTTGGTCATGAAGTATATGAACTCCAGCCTGAGGAGTGACTTAGATCTGCTCCAGTTTGCCCACCATCACAACAGGTCAACAGTAAATGCTATTTCATTGGCTCTTCACTCAGCTCTGGAATATCGGGACAATGAAATGCCATACATGATAATGCTCTTCATTGACTACAGTTCAGAATTCAACACCCTCAAAACTAATCAATAAGCTACAAGACCCAGGCCTCAATATTTCCTTGTGCAACAGGATCCTTGACTTCTCACTTGTATACCTCAGTCAATGTGGATTCTGCTGATTCTTTGCAACTACATATCAATTAAATAAGGTTGCATGCAGGAGATGGCATATTCACATTGAAGCTTTTGGCCAAGTCTTCAATCTGTTTATCTATTCCCAGCCACCACACGTAGCTCTGGATGAGACTCTACATCTTAAATGTACACAGGTGTTCTTCAGGCAGATTCTCTGACACTCTGGTGCTCAAGAGGGAACTACAGCACGAGATCCACACGTCAGCATTCTTTGACATAGCGACATTTGGTCTCTCCTCACTGAGAACTCTGTAAACGTAGGGTTAACATGAGCTGGCCATCCTTGCATGGTGATTTCATGGACTTTTGACAATATCAGGTCATTCCTTGTTTCCCTTTGTATTTCCAAATTTGTTACCGGTAACTGATCCACCAATGATGTGTGGGGCACTTCGGCTGGGTCACAATATGAAGACTTTTCTTCTTCAGTTGCCAACAGTGGAAGACATGACAAGCCATCAGCATTGCTGAGTTGTTTGTTACCCTTGAACTCTATGTCATAAGAGTGGGCTCCCAGGAGCAGAGCCCAGCATTGTAACTGGGTAGCAGCCATCACTGGAATTCCTGGGATTGAAAATGAACACACGGGGTGGTGATCTGTCACCAGCATAAACCTTTCTCCACAGTGGTAGTGGTGGAATTTCATTATTCTCCATACTAGACTAAGGACCTATCGGTCAATCTGTGTGTAGTTGCGTTCTACACTCCTTAGTGTTCAGATCCATCTTTCACAAGGTGTGACAAAACATCTCCAATGCCACAAGGGGACGCACACCAGTCTGATGGGCAGGGGTGGGTCATAATGGGTGAGCAGCTGGTCTCTTTGTTTCCTTGCATGCTCTTTCACATCTTTGTGACCATTCCCATGTTGCCCCTGTTTGTAACAGTGAGTTCAATGGATGCAGCACTGTAGCAGTGTTTGGAAGAAACCAGCTTACAAGGCCCTACTATGACCTGAGTTGTGACACGTTTTCCAGTTTGGATGCCTGTAGCACTGCTTCAATCTTCTCTTGTGACTTATGTAAGTCATGCTTGTCCACGATATGAGGTTCCATTATTCAAAAACTCACATTTCTCTTTGCATGCAGACCATTATCACTTAGTCTGGTCCACATTTTACCAAGGTTCTAGAGGTGCTCTTCATCATTCCTGCCTGTCATGATGATGTCATCAAGGTAACGTTGTGTTCCTGAGATATCTTTGAGCACTTCGTTCATTGTTCTTTGCCAAATTGTTGGAGCTGATGCGATGTCAAAGACGAGATAATTATACTGGAACAGTCCCTTGTGAATGTTGATTGTGAGGAACTTCCTGCTTGACTTTGCAATCTCCATTTGCAGATAGGCTTGCGACAAGTCAGTCTTTGAAAACCTCTCCCCGCTAGCCAACGATGCAAAAATGTCTTCTATTCATGGCAGCGGATACTGCACATTACGCAGCTCCAGGATGATGCTCACTATGAAATCCCCACTTAATAAAACAGCTCTGGTCTTCCCTTTCTTGATCTCCAGGACACCGAGCATGGTGCAATTGCTCCACTCAGCCATGGAGAAAATTCCAGACACCTCCAAGCTCTACAGTTCAGCATCCACTTTAGAACGTAGTGTGTAAGGCACTGGACATGCTTTATGGAATCATAGTTGCTGCTTCATCCAGTTCAATCTTTGCATTTGACAATCCTTTCTCAAACACCTTCTCATTAGTAATAAGCAGCTGTGCCAGAGTCTGATTAGTGCTAGCATTTGGGCTGCCATTGCCTGTTGTTACCACACTGGGAGCTTTGATTGAGTGCCAGTCTAATTGGATTTTTTTCAACAATTCATGTCTGAAAAGTGTTGACGCTCCACTTTTCAACATATAAAACACCAACTGCTGTGATTGGCCTTCATACATCACATTCACTTTCTGTTTGCCTTTGGGAGACACTTTTTTACTTACGTAAGTATTTAGAAGTCTTCTCTAATGGTAGCTTAGAAAACAGTCTGTTGCAGTCAGCCTCTGGAATTATAGATAAAGCTGACCAAATCCAGCTCAGTTTTACACCAGGCACATCTAGTGTGATCTAGATGATCTTGTGATCTGCTTCAGTAATATTATGCAGTTCTAGACATTACAGTTCACCTTTGGCAAATGCTGTGTTGTCTGCATTTGGTCAAATTTATGCATTTCCTTTATGTTGTGTTTGAAACTTTTCACTCAGTTGTGCTTTTTGTCTGCCTTGTACACACTCTCTGTGTGACCTTGTCTGTGACATTTTCTGCAAACTTTTTCCTTGAACCAACTGTTATTTGCATCATGGGAGGATTTGTCACATTGATAATAGTTTTGGCTTTTTGCACTTTTCAGGGATATCTTGTGCATTTCACATTCTAGCCTCCTTTTCTGTAGTTCTGCTGCAACCTTTGCTGCAGTCTCTAATGATATTGCAATTGTCATGCCCGGTCTA
Source organism: Mobula hypostoma (assembly GCF_963921235.1). Lineage (NCBI taxonomy): Eukaryota > Metazoa > Chordata > Chondrichthyes > Myliobatiformes > Myliobatidae > Mobula > Mobula hypostoma. The sequence goes on along the minus strand of NC_086118.1, from coordinate 18,406,021 downwards.
AGGTTAGGTCTCTTTCTGTCTGTAGCCTCGTTTGACTGCTTTGCCTATGTATGCCACAAACAAGCCTGTCCCTTACTGCATCAGAAAGACCATCTCTAAAGTCACAGTAGTGGGAAAGTTTGCACAGTTCTGCAATGTATTCAGAAATATTTTCATCCTTTGACTGGTTCCTTTTGTAAAATCTAAATCTCTCAGCTACTACCAGCAGTTAAGGACTCAAGTTATTTTGTATAATTGTAACAAATTCATCAAACATCTTGCTTACTGGCTTTTCAGGGGTCACTATGTGTAAGAGACTGTACATCCTAGGACCCATTATATTTGCAACTTTCCCAACTGAAGCCATTGCCACATTATTTTCACTTCAATTTTACTAGTCACACATCTTTCATGGTGTACTATGCAGCGTTACTCATGCGTCCCTTTGTTAGCAACTGTGACCTTCCATACTCTTGCTGTATGGAACTCTTGCTGTTTTGTCCTATAACTGTTGGTGCAGTTCATGATATTTTCTGACAATCAGATTCCTACTTGTTGCCAATTTGTTGTGTATTTGCAACTATATATCAATTAAATAAGGCACATTGCAGCGAGAGAGAGAGAGAGAGAGAGAGAGAGAGAGAGAGAGAGAACAAAGCACGTGCATAGATAAAGGATCAATGCCACATGTTCAGTCAACAATTCAATACTCATGCTTAGACAACAGATCATGTGTGCTAAGGGGGTCATTGCTGTAAAAGAAATAGATCCATACATTACAGATTGAAAACAATACCCTGCCCAGATGCACCACAAGGCTGTGTACTCAGCACCCTGCTCAATTTGCGTTATATAAATGGCTGTGTGGTTACTATGCCATATTTAAGTACAGCTCCAGTGCCATATTCATGTTTGCTGATGTCACCACTGTTGCTGGTTGAATCAAAGATGTGTCGAGTCGACATATAGGAGGGAAATTGAAAATCACACCGAAAGGTGCCACAACAACAACCTCTTACTCAACATCAGCAAAACCGAAGAGCTGATTCTTGTGATTATTGACTACAGAAGGAAGAAACTGAAGGTCTGTGAGTCAGTCCCCATTTGCGGATCCAATATGGAGAGGGTCAGTAACTTTAAATACCTCGGCATCATATTAGAGGATCTAACTTGGGAGAAACACGAAAGGGCCATTACAAAGAAGGCACAACAGCACGTCTACTTGCTTAGAAGTTTGCACACATTCAGCATGCCTTCTAAAACTTTGCCAAACTTCTATAGATGCATGGTGGAAAGTAGCTTAACTGGTTGCATCGCAGAATGGCATGGAAACACCAATGCCCAAGAATGAAAAAGTCTACAAAAAGTGTTGGATACAGCCCAGTCAATGATAGGAAAAGTCCTCTCCACCACCGAGCACATCTACAAGGAGTGCCGCCACAAAAATCAGCATCCATCAGCAGGGACTCCCACCATCCAGGCCATGCCTTCTCCTTGCTGCTGTCATTGGAAGGAGGTAGAGGAACCTTGGGTCCCACATCACCAGGTTCAGGGATAATCATTACCCTTCAAGCATCAGGCTCCTGAACCATCATGGATAACTTCGTTCACCTCAACTCTGAACTGATTCCACGACCTATGGAGTGAGGGCATTCCGCATGACGGGTGAGCGTGGCGGTGGAGAGGAACTGGTTGGGTTTGGTGTCCAGAAAGAAATGGAGAGCTTTGAGGCCTTCCTGGTGGGGGATGGAGTTGCATAGGTACTGGACGTCTCTAGAGAATATAAGATGCTCGGGTGTGAAGTGTCACAGATGTGAGTAGGAGGGGATTGAACCGGGGTGGTGGGGAAATTGAGTTGAGGAGAGCCAATATGAATTCAGTGGAGCAGGAACAAGCAGAACTAATGGCTCTACCTGGACAGGCAGGTTAGTGGATCTTGGATAGGAGGTAGAAACAAGAGGTGCGGGGTGCGGGAACTATGAGGGTGGAGGCGGTGGATGGGAGATCCCCAGAGGTCAGTGAATGGTGTGGGAGAAAATGGCCTGGTGCTCCCTAGTGGGAGCCTGTTCAGTGGTGTGGGGTGTGGGTAAGTAAGAGGAGGTGTCTGGCAGTTGTTGCTGGGTCTCAGTAAGGTAGTGGTCTATCTGTCAGTCTGCTACAGCACCCCTATATAGGCCCCCCTTCACCATCCCCCATTCCCATTTCCATCTCTCACCATACCTCCTTATCTGCCCGTCACCCCTCTCTGGTGCTCCTTCCCCTTTTCCTTCTTTCATCACCTTCTGTCCTCTCCTATCAGATTCTCCCTTCTCCAGCTCTGTACCTCTTTCACCAATCAACCTCTCAACTCTTTACTTTACCCCTCCTCACTCCCAGTTTCACCTATCACCTTGTGCTTGTTCCTCCCCTCACCCCTCCTTCTAATTCTGACTCCTCATCTTTTTTTTCTCCAGTCCTGATGAAGGGTCTCAGCCTGAAACGTCAACTATACTCTTTTCCATAGATGCTGCCTGAGTTCCTTCAGCATTTTGTGTCTGTTGCTTGGATTTCCAGCATCTGCAGATTTTCTCTTGTTTGTGATTATTTGCCAGCATTTGTCTTGTATGGAGCTTTTTTGTTCTACTGTGAATGTCTGCAAGAAAATTGAATGTCAGGGTAGTATATGGAAGCTTATACATACTTCGATAATAAACTGATTTTGAACTTTGAACTTTGTTCTCTCTTATATGTTCATCAACACTATTTTGACTCTACCTATGTAGTTAATTCATAGTGATCATCTATCACATAACAGAACTAACTAATGTGCCATTGCGCCATTCTGTGGAAGTTATGAGGTGGGATATTCTCTCTAACATTCCACCATTTTAGTATTTTATCTATCCCTACGAACTTCCACTTTTAATTTACTGGATTCCAGTCAATGTGTTACAATGAAGTCAGTATATTTAAAATAGCAAACAAAGTATTTCTATATCCTATATTTTGGGCTTATTCTATCGGACAACATCTGGCTCTTAGTTGGAAGGTCACAGCTTTGAATTCCATAAAAATATCAAACAATGGAAATTACAAGGATGGTAATGGTAATGGAGACTTAAAATTCCAACCACCATTCATTAGATGACAGAGTAGCCAAAAGTAATTGGCTTGAGAACCCAAGGATGAGAGAGATCTGTGAGTTCAGTGCTGTATGAATGAATTTCAGTGTTTTACGAAATATCCTTCCATGCATGAAATTTGAGCATGCATATCTCAATGTGATATCCGCTACCACGCACAAAACATTTGTCACGTTGGACATACAAAAAGTGATATTATCTAACAAGCAACACTCTTAACGTGTTTGCAGCTGAAGTTGGATCTCATTGCTCTGATGCAGAAACTGAGTTGGTTGTCCTTGAGAGCAAGGCGTTCTACAAAACAGAGACAGACCCTTCAATCTAACTTGTTCATGCCAATCAAGTTGTGTACTTGAACTAGTCCCATTTGGTTGTGTTTGGCTCACACCCCTCTAAACCTTACCTGCCCAAATAACTACCTGAATTTTTTTTAAATATTGTAAATGTACCTACGCCTAGAGCTTCCTCTGAGAGCTTGCACCATATACACACTGCACTCTGTGAAGAAAAAGTGTCCCTTCAAATCCCAGTTAAATCATTTCCCTCTTACCTTAAACATTTCGTGAAACAGCACATCTTGATGCCTTCCCCATCAGATTGGGGGATTTTAACCAGGCTGGCTTGAAAAAGTCACTAAATTATTATCAAAGAAATCACTTAAGGCACCAGAGGAACCAATACACCAGACCACTGCTACACCACCATCAAAAGCACTTGCCATGCTATCCCACGCCCACAATTTGCTTCTACTCCCTGAGTACAGACAGAGGCAGAAGAATGCAGCACCAGTAGTGAGGATCAAGAAGGTATGGACAGGGGAGGCAGAATCGCTTACAAGTCTGCTTTGAAGAGGTGGACTGGACTATATTCAGGGATCCATCTTTGAGTCTGAATGAATACACCACAGCTGTCACCAACTTCATTAAAACCTGTGTGTGCTTATGAGAACATACCATACACACCCAAATCAAAAGCCCTACATGAACCAGGAGGTTTGTAGTCTGCTGACGGCCAGAACTGTAGCATTTACAGTAAATCTGGTGACCCAGGTCTGTACAAGAAAGCCAGGTATGACTTGCACAGGGCTATTTCAAGAACTAAGAAACAATCCTGATCAAGGTTGGAGGTGACACTGGATGCACATCAACTCTGGCAGGGTTTGCAGGCCATTAATTTCTACAAACCAAAACCCAACGTCATGAATGGCAGTGATATTTCACTACCAGACGAGCTCAACGCCTTTTATGCTCACTTTGAAAGGGAGGATAAAACTACGTCTGTGAGAATCCCTGCAGCAGCCAGTAACCCTGTGATCTCTGTCTCAGAAGTCAACATCAGGTTGTCTTTCAGGGGGATGAACAGTCAGGAGGTGGCTGGATTTAAAAACGCAAACACGAGGAAATCTGCAGATGCTGGAATTTCAGGCAACACACACAAAAATTGCTGGCGAACGCAGCAGGCCAGGCAGCATCTATAGGAAGAAGTACAGTCGACGTTTCGGGCCGAGACCCTTCTTCAGGACTAAATGAAAGAAGAGATAGTAAGAGATTTGAAAGTGGGAAGGGGAGGGGGAGATCCGAAATGATAGGAGAAGCCAGGAGGGGGAGGGATGCAACCAAGAGCTGGAAAGTTGATTGGCAAAAGGGATGCAAGGCTGGAGAAGGGAGAGGATCACGGGACGAGATGCCTAGGGAGAAAGAAAGGGGGAGGGGGAAGCCCAGAGGATGGACAAGGTCGTACCCCAGCCGTTATTTTTTTTCGTTCTCTCTCTCGCTCCTTTTTGTCCCTCTCACTATACTCCTTGTCCATCATCTACAGTGATGAAACACTTTGAGAAGTTGGTCTTGGCCAGAACCAACTCCTGTCTCAGCAAGGACCTTGACTCATCATAATAAGTCTATGGCAGATGTATCTCACTGGCTCTCCACACGGCCTTGGATCACCTGGACAACACAAATACCTATGTCAGGATGCTGTTTATTGACTATACAGTAGCTCAGCATTTAACACCATCATTCCTATAGACCTGAACAAAAAGCTACAGAATCTGGACCTCTTTACCTCCCTCTGCAACTGGATCCTTGACTTCCGACCTGGAAGACCACAATCTGTGTGGACTGGTAATAACATCTCCACCTCACTAACAATCAACACCCATGCACATCAGGGATGTGTGATTAGCCCACTGCTCTACTCTCCCTACATCCATGACTATGCGGCTAGACACAGCTTGAAATTCTTCTATAAGTTTTCAGGTGATACTGTAGGGTAACGTAATTGGGAGAAATGTACATAATTCACAACTACCCACATTGAGTTGGGGTTTCGCTTTAAGATGCATGTATCTCTGCATGTGAGTTTACTCAACTGCTGGGTGAATTCGCAAAGCTTGCCAAGTCTAAATTCTCCACTAACATTGCAAAATATCACATCAAGCATCACATTCCCACAACTGGCCTGCCGGTCCATTCCCGCATGTGTAGACGGGACGCAGAAAAACTGGCAACCGCAAAGGCTAAGTTTGCGAACCTGGAAAGAGTCGGAATTGTATACCAGTGGAATAGCCCCTGGGTTTCACCCCTCCATATGGTCCCTAAGTTTGATGGTGTTGCTGCCTATCTGGTGAATACCAACGCCTTAATGAGGCCACCACCCCTGATCATTATCCGGTCCCACACATTCAAGATTTTTCGGCAGTTTAGCCAGAAATTTAATTTTTTCCAAAGTCAGTCTAGTTAGGGGCTACCATCAGGTTTCTGTGTGCTCAGAGGACACTCCCAAAACAGCTGTGATGATCCCATTTGGCCTTTCTGCACATACTGTTTAGACTGAAAAATGCAGCACTGACTTTTCAAGGGCTAATGGACTCTGTTTTAAAAGACTCAGTTTTCCTTTTGTTTACCTGGATGACATACTTGTCACCAGTGCATCCAAATCCACACACAGACCTTATTTCCACACAGTTTTCAAGCACTTAAGCCGACACAGGTTGATTATTAACTTTGCTACATGCCAGTTTGGGTTGTAAATCATTACCTTTCTCAACCTTCACATCTCCACTGAAGGTGCAAAACACCTCCCATCAAAAGATTAGATCAGATTAGATTATGAGAACACTCAGTCCTCTTTTATTGTCATTTAGAAATGCATACATGTATTAAGAAATGATACAATATTTCTCCGGAGTGATATCACAGAAAACAGGACAGACCAAAGACTAACACGGACAGAACCACATTATTATAATATATAGTTACAGCAGTCCTAAGCAATACCATAATATGATAAAGAACAGACCATGGGCACAGTAAAAAAATGTCTCAAAGCCCCGAGTCGATCAACTCCCGAGTCCCCGATAGCAGGCGGCAAAAGGGAGAAACTCACTACCATAAACCTCCAGGCACTGCCAACTTGCCGATGCCTTGGAAGCAGCCGACCACAGCCGACACTGAGTCCATCCATCCAAAAACTTCGAGCTTCCAACCAGCCTCTCCGATACAGCCTCCCAAGCGCCATCCTCTGCCGAGCACCTTCAGCCTCTCCCCGGCCACTGAAACACGCAAAGCCGAGGATTTCGGGACCTTCAGCTCTGGAGATTCCGGTTACCATACAGTAGCAGCGGCAGCGAAGTGGGCATTTCAGAAGTTTTCCAGGTGTTCCTCCGTGCTCTCACGTCTGTCTCCATCAAATCAGAATTGTGCACGGTCCCCTACTTGACAGATAACAGATATCATCATCCTCGCGCCGTCATCTTTGCCCCCACTCCTGGAAGAATCCACTTCTATGGATTTCACACTGCCCCGCATGACAAAAAACCTACAGGAGCTTTTAAGTTGGTACCACTGATTCATTCCGCGAGCTGCTGGACTCATGCTCCCCCTGTAGAGTATGCTTAAAGGCAATACCTCTAATCAAGTGCCTGACTGCTCAGTGGATATGACCAGGGCATTTGATGATACCAAATGAGCTCTTTCTAATGCAACCCTATTGGCTTACCCGCTCCCCAAAGCGCCCATAGCCATTACTATTGGCATTTCTGACTATGCTATGGGTGCTGTGCACGAAAAGTTGGTCGGAGGTGTGTGGCAGCTGCTTGCCTTCTCTTGCCAGCAGCTCTATTCCCCCCCAAAAGGAAGTACAGCCTATCTGACCACGAGCTTCTCAGTCTCTATCTGGCTGTCTGTCATTTTTGTTTTCTTTCAGAGGGTCGCCATTTCAGTGTTCATTGTCCACAAGCCTCTCGTGAGCACAATGGCCAAAGTATTCATCTGTGTGGCAGCAACGCCACTTGGCCTACATATCCGAGTTCACAACGGACGTACAACATATCAAGAGCATAAGTAATGCCGGTAGCTGATTGCCTCTCAAGGCCAGTCATTGAGGTGGTGCACATAGGGATTGAATATGCCGGCATGGCGGCCGGTCATCTTGCTGACCCAGAGGTCCAGGCTTATCGATCAGCAGTCACAGGCCTGCCGTTGGCTGACGTTCAGTTCAGAGAAGCCGGGGTTTCTCTCCTGTGCGATGTCTCAACCAGTCGCCCTCGCCCCATCATGCCTGCAAACTGGAGACGGACTCCATACATGTCCTCTCGCATTCGGGCTGGAAGGCCTCACAGAAACTCATTGTACTGAAGTTTGTTTGGCATGTTCTGAGAAAGGACGTGCATGATTGGACTGTAGCCTGTGTAGGTTTTAGAGCTCAATAAGATGTGTTACAGGTTTCATTAAACATAAAACACCTCACTTCACTTTATTTGCGAAAACCTACAATGCCACCATTGTTGGCTGAATCTCAGATGGTGACAAGAGGGCGTACAGGAGCAAGATCTACCAGCTAGCTGAGGTGTGCTGCAGCAACAACCTCGCACTCCATCAGTAACACCAAAGAGCTGATTGTGAACTTCATAAAGGGTAAGACGGGGGGACGCAAGCCAATCCTTATAGTGGGAACAGAAGTGGAGAGAGTGAGCAATTTGAAGTTCCTGGGTGTCAATATCTCTGAGGACCTAACCTGGTCCCAACATATCGATGAAGCTATAAAGATGGCAAGACGGTGGCTATATTTCATTAGGGGTTTGAGGGGATTAGAATGTTACCTAAAACATTCAAAAACTTTACAGATGTACTGTGGAGAGCGTTCTGACTGGTTGCAACACCATCTGGTATGGGGTGGGGGGAGGGTCTACTGCACAGATTGAAAGTAAACTGGAGAGTGGTAAAATTAGTCAGCACTATCATGGGTACTGGCCTCCATAGTATCCAAGACATCTTCAAGGAACAATGCCTCAAAAAGGCAGTGTCCATCATTAAGGACCCCCACCACCCAGGACATGCCCTCTTCTCACTGTTACTATCAGGAAGGAGGTACAGAAACCTGAAGGCACATACTTAGCGACACAAGAACAGCTTCTTTCTGTCTGCCATCTGATTTCTGAATGGACACTGAAACCATGAACACTACCTCACTACATTTTTAACTTATGTTTTTGCACTACTTATTTAACTATTTGATATACATACAGTGCATATAAAAAGTATTCACCGCGCTCCCCCCACCCCCGGAGGTTGTCATATTTTATTGTTTTACAACATTAAATCGCAATGGATTTAATTTGGCTTCTTTGATCAACGGAAAAAATCTCTTTCATGTCAAAGTGAAAACAGATCTCTGCAAAGTGATCCAAATTAATTACAAATACAAAGCACAAAATAATTAGGCAGTACTAAATGGAGCAAAGGCAAGACCCTCCAAACCACCAACATTTGTTAAAGAAGCACAGTGATAGGAATAGCCTAATGAGGCACAGATTGTTTTGGATTGTCTTCAGCCGTGGCTCAACGGGAGCCAAAGCTTTCAGCATCAGATGGCACTGAGACTGCAAAGGATTCGCTCCAGGCTCCAGCAATGTGTTGGAGCTCCAACTGTCTTGCTTCTTTGCCTACAGCTAAGCACGCTGGCAAAGTCCCAAGTATTTCCAAAAGTATCTGCAGAATCGTCCCCATGCATTTCTCACTGTAGTTTCTAATTGCATTCCTCCAGGGTAGAACTGATAGTTAACCTCTCTCTCCATGTATCTGGCACATAACCTCCCTATCCCTCTGACCTAACCATTTAGTGGCAGGGATCTCTCCATGTGAAATGTGCACCACTGATCTAATCTGCTTAACTCTCTTGCATCTGTGCCTGATCTGGTGTTTGCCAGTGTTATTAAACTAAACTGAGTATTCTTCTTTTTCTCCTGTGTAAGGGTGGTCCTGTGCTCGAGCCAGTGAAGAAAGGATGGTGAAGGGTTCTGCTGTGAATAGCAGGTGGTGCTGGGTGACTGATGTCTCCTGAGGCTCTGTAATAATAAAAGGAAGATGAAATGGCGAGTGTATGGGATGCTGGCAAGAATACCTAGTATATTCAGAACATGTACTGCAAAGGAGCAAGCTCCTGCCAGTTCCTGCCTAGCTTCTAAAGCTATGATTTCTACATCTTCAGGCTTTGTGGTCAGTATCGCACAGAATTCTAGAAGTTGGAGAATCCTCGCCTTCCAACTCTTTGGGACTAGAGCTGTGTGGCAAATGCGTGTTTCAAGTCATCTTTATCCAGCAGAATGGAAAATTGTACCATGTGCTACACTGAAGTGGTTTGCAATAGTTCTATTGTTACTGGGTCTATGGCATGTGCGCTGAGAGGTGTGAGTTGGCCAGAATGTATGCCACCAGCTAAAGAGGTACCACAGTAGATACAGCAGCATGCACACACTCTATGTCCAACAGAGTTGAATAAAAGGTCACAGATGGGGTTAATACACATCTTTTTTCCTAGAGAAAGGGAATCAACAACTACTGGGCACAGGTTTAAGATGATGGAAAACACTTAAAATGGACCTAAAGGGCAATTTCTTCACACAGGGCGAGGGCATTTATGAAATGGGTTGCCAGAGGAAGTGGTTGAGACGGGTACAATAGCAACATTTATAAGGCACTTGGACAGGTACATAGAGAGGAAATGTTTAAAGCAAGGGTTCCCAACCTTTTTTATGCCATAGACCAATACCATTTAGCAAGGAGTCTGAGGACTCTAGGTTGGGACCCCTGGGTATAAATGAATACACTCTAATCAAGGGCAAATGGGACTAGCTTAGATGGGCATCTTGGTTGGCATTGACAAGTTGGGCCATATGATCTGTTTCTGGGCTGCATTTCTCTGAGACTGTGTGTACAAGTTGCACAAATCTAATAGTTGCACCAACGCAAACTGACACTGTACAACTGGAATTTTGTATCCACTGCAGGGGACCAGACATTAAGAACAGGAAAATATTAGGGATTTCAGAAGGATGAAAGATTTACGCTTTTGGATACACTGAAAACATCACACTCAACATCAATAAGACCAAGGAATTGACTGTGGACTTCGAGAAGTCAAGGGAATATTCATCAGTCCTCTTCGAGCGATCAGAAGTGGAAAAACGGACTGTAAAAGCTTTTATAGATGTGTAAAAAGGAAAAGACTGGTAAAGACAAATGTAGGTCCCCTGCAGACAGAAACAGGTGAATTGATTATGGGGAGCAAGGACATGGCAGACCAATTGAATAATTACTTTGGTTCTGTCTTCACTAAGGAGGACATAAATAATCTTCCAGAAATAGTAGGGGACAGAGGGTCCAGTGAGATGGAGGAACTGAGCGAAATACATGTTAGTAGGGAAGTGGTGTTAGGTAAATTGAAGGGATTGAAGGCAGATAAATCCCCAGGGCCAGATGGTCTGCATCCCAGAGTGCTTAAGGAAGTGGCCCAAGAAATAGTGGATGCATTAGTGATAATTTTTCAAAACTCGTTAGATTCTGGACTAGTTCCTGAGGATTGGAGGGTGGCTAATGTAACCCCACTCTTTAAAAAAGGAGGGAGAGAGAAACCGGGGAATTATAGGCCGGTTAGCCTAACGTCGGTGGTGGGGAAACTGCTGGAGTCAGTTATCAAGGATGTGATAACAGCACATTTGGAAAGCGGTGAAATGATCGGACAAAGTCAGCATGGATTTGTGAAAGGAAAATCATGTCTGACGAATCTCATAGAATTTTTTGAGGATGTAACTAGTAGAGTGGATAGGGGAGAACCAGTGGATGTGGTATATTTGGATTTTCAAAAGGCTTTTGACAAGGTCCCACACAGGAGATTAGTGTGCAAACTTAAAGCACACAGTATTGGGGGTAAGGTATTGGTGTGGGTGGAGAATTGGTTAGCAGACAGGAAGCAAAGAGTGGGAATAAACGGGACCTTTTCAGAATGGCAGGCGGTGACTAGTGGGGTACCGCAAGGCTCAGTGCTGGGACCCCAGTTGTTTACAATATATATTAATGACTTGGATGAGGGAATTAAATGCAGCATCTCCAAGTTTGCGGATGACACAAAGCTGGGTGGCAGTGTTAGCAGTGAGGAGGATGCTAAGAGGATGCAGGGTGACTTGGATAGGTTGGGTGAGTGGGCAAACTCATGGCAGATGCAATTTAATGTGGATAAATGTGAAGTTATCCACTTTGGTGGCAAAAATAGGAAAACAGATTATTATCTGAATGGTGGCCGATTAGGAAAAGGGGAGGTGCAACGAGACCTGGGTGTCATTATACACCAGTCATTGAAAGTGGGCATGCAGGTACAGCAGGCGGTGAAAAAGGCGAACGGTATGCTGGCATTTATAGCGAGAGGATTCGAGTACAGGAGCAGGGAGGTACTACTGCAGTTGTACAAGGCCTTGGTGAGACCACACCTGGAGTATTGTGTGCAGTTTTGGTCCCCTAATCTGAGGAAAGACATCTTTGCCATAGAGGGAGTACAAAGAAGGTTCACCAGATTGATTCCTGGGATGGCAGGTCTTTCATATGAAGAAAGACTGGATGAACTGGGCTTGTACTCGTTGGAATTTAGAAGATTGAGGGGGGATCTGATTGAAACGTATAAGATCCTAAAGGGATTGGACAGGCTAGATGCGGGAAGATTGTTCCCGATGTTGGGGAGGTCTAGAACGAGGGGTCACAGTTTGAGGATAGAGGGGAAGCCTTTTAGGACCGAGGTTAGGAAAAACTTCTTCACACAGAGAGTGGTGAATCTGTGGAATTCTCTGCCACAGCAAACTGTTGAGGCCAGTTCATTAGCTATGTTTAAAAGGAAGTTAGATATGGCCCTTGTGGCTACAGGGGTCAGGGGGTATGGAGGGAAGGCTGGGTTCTGAGTTGGATGATCAGCCATGATCATAATAAATGGCGGTGCAGGCTCGAAGGGCCGAATGGCCTACTCCTGCACCTATTTTCTATGTTTCTATGTTTCTATGAAAGGGAGAGCAGTATCAAGTTCTTGGGTGTCAACATCTCTGAGAATCTATCCTGGGCCCAACATATTCATGCAATTACAAAGAAGGTATGACAGCAGCTGTATTTCATTAGGAGTTTGAGAATTGGTATGTCACCAACTTCTATAGATGGATGGCATTCTGACTGGTGTGGAGGGACCACTGCACAGGATCGGAAGAAGATGCAGAAAGTTGTAAACTCTGCCAGCTTCATCATGGGCACTCGCCTCCCCAGCATTCAGGACACCTTCAAAAGGCGATGCCTCAGAGACGACGCATCCATCATTAAGGACCCCCGTCGCCCAGGACATGTCCTCTTCTCATTGCTACCATCAAGGAGGAGGTACAGGAGGCTGAAGGCATACACTCAATAATTCAGGAGCAGCATCTTCCCCTCCACCATCAGATCTTTAAATGCACTGTGAACCCAGAAACCTAACCTCAGTATTTTGGTTTCCTCTCTTATTGCGCTACATATGCAATTTAATTCTCTTTTTCTATATATACTTTTATTGCAATTTATAGTCTTTATTATTATGAATTGCAGTGTACTACTGTTGAAAAGCAACATATGCCATTGATATTAAAACTGATTCTGATTCTGATTCTTATTCTGAACTGACTTGGATCTACAAAGGACTGAGAGGATATTTGACTGTGCTGTTTGAAATCATGAAGTGTTTATGTAGAATAAATTGATTTTTTCCCTCCATTGACTGTAGGGTTGATAACCAAAACACATTGATTTAAGATCGCAAACACGAGGAAATCTGCAGATGCTGAAATTTCAAACAACACACATAAAAATTGCTGGTGAACGCAGCAGGCCAGGCAGCATCTATAGGAAGAGGTACAGTCGATGTTTCAGGCCAAGACCCTTCGTCAGAACCCTTCGAAAAGTGGCGGTAACGGATGCAGAGAACATAAAGATCCTTGTCAGGGTTGTATCTAAGTGTGGTCATGGGTAAGAAGTAGAGGTCAGGAATGCCCATATTTCACAGAAGTATCATGGAAGTAACATTGATTTAAAATTATTGGTTATAGAACTGAAGTTGAAATGAGCAAAACATGATCAGCATTTGGAATGCAGTACCTGAGCCAAGAATGGACATAGATCTAATAATAAGAAAAAAATATAGCTATCTAAATGTATTTGTTAAAACTCTTAGAGAAAATGAAATCTTTCTGCACAATCCTAACCATTAGTATTATGATTAGCTTTATGAGTATTGATTCTTTAGTAGTCAACCGCTTTCAAGCGAGGAAAATAAATGACTTCCATGTTACTTCTGTGAAATATGGGCATTCCTGACCTCTACTTCTTACCCATGATCACACTTAGATACAACTCTGACTAGGATCTTTATGTTTTCTGCATCCATTACCATCACTTTTCAAATTCTTTCTGTCAACATAGTAATGAGTTGATCTCCAGCAAAGAATGGTATAAGGAAATTATAAGATTCACAAATTAAGTTTGAAAAAAAATATCCATGCATCATGGTCTTAGTCAAATTTCCAATCATTACTCAACTACTTGTTAACAGTTCTCATGGGAATTTCCTTCGCCATTTGTCTTTGTGATAAACCTTCGCTAAAGACACTGGAAGTTCCTACAGATGTTAAAAAGAAGTCAAACCAGAAAGGGCTCTTCCCTCAAGATTTAGATTGTACTTCCAACAGCAAGACACTCTAGGCATTCCTACTACAACACTACCACAGATCACAACTGAAAAGAATTTAGCAAATTTCTGCTCCAAATCGTGTTATCTTTACCAAGACTAGTTGAACATGCAATCTCAATGAATTGCTACTCATTGCCCTTGGTTTTCATTCTAATTTGAATGTACCTAAATCTGAGCCTGTTACAATGCACCAATTATTATTGCAAAGGGAGCTGTCTGCCTGGGAGCCAACATATAGAGGGAGAAATAGGAAAAGAAATGGAAAGCGCAGAAAGTCAAGAACTGTACAAAGGGTGAAGTTAATTGAAAATATCTTTCAGGTATAGAGAATGGAAGATAAACAGAAAGACTTTAGAAAGAAGAGAGTTGGGCAGATGAGATAATGGCTGCAGAAAGAGAAATATTTAGAAAATCTTATATTGTGGATGACAACACAAGTAAATAATTGTATTATATCATGCATTGTGTGTTCCGTGATATACCATCTTATCTCTGATATTTCAAAACATCTTCAGTTCATCTTCTGCAAAATTGTGAAATGACTCAGCACATTTTAAGAAATAATTTTGTGAAGGATTTTGAGATGTTTAAGTTAAAGCTCCAATCTTTAACCAAAATGTATTTATATCATGTACTTTTGTCCAATTATTACATCTTTCACTGGCATATATTAATACACAGTTTCCCTGCTTTGAATGAGATTTTAAAAAATCACTTTTCTAATAAGTAAAGTTCATTGCAGAAAGTAAATTAAAATGGAGATAAACAACAATGAAAATCATCATATATGTTTGTTTTCAGGTCATAAACTATTATTCTGTGTTAACTTTGGATTGTAAAGATTAAATGAGTGTATAATCATTTAACATTTATAGGTGTTGTAGAATCTGCTTTTATTTGTTCAAATAATGTTCAGTAGTGGATAGTTCAACAAAGATGACCAAAATTATAGTTTGTGTACAAATGCAAAGTTACATTGATCTTGTTTCATAGCTGTCATTGGCATATAATGACTCCCATACACTAAAGGAATGGTAATTCCCAACTAATATTCTCAATAGCAACTGTATTCAGCACCTTAGTTGCTTTACAACTTTGGGTGGTGTGATTAGGTGCATGGGAGAGCTCTCTTTCTCTGGGATCAGATTACATGTTGAACTCCATCCCCCAGTGTTCATGTAGCTGTACTGAAATTGAAGTATATTTGCCCAGTGATGCCATTTGCACCAACATTAGGTGAGTCTATAACATATAGGTCTATCTATTTAAATCAATACCTCTGGGCCCACAAAAGCTCTGGGAATATTAACAAATTGTTGAACTTAGTAATACAAAACGGTGATAGACCAGCTAATATAATTAACATGTGCTAACTGTTAATAGATTGAAATATTTTCTTTAAAGATTACAAAATCAGTGTACATCAATGCCAATACAAAAATGAAAATTGCTAAATCCAAATAAATTCATTTTTATTTATCATCATAATTTTCAAACTAAATCAAAGATTGTGACCAAGTATTTCCAAACTTAGGACATGGGTAAACACAGGTAATAATCTGTTTCAAGTTCCCTACAAGACTAGAGATATGATCCAGTAAATCAAATGATTTTCTGTTGATTTTGATAGTCTGTTGAAAAGTTTTGCAGTAAATCTAAATAACCCATAGTATTCTTGATTTAAGGATTCAGTTTCTATCTACATCACATCTTCTACAGATGCCTGAATGATGTTTCTGGATTTTGTAAAACTTCTGCAAGGGTGTTATTATTGTTGGTGCAATGCAAAGTTCAACTTCGCTAAGACAGCCAGAGATTTTTCTTTTCCTAATCTTAATATTGGGGAGAGTTGTAGCACTGGCACTATCTTTGATGAATATCCATTGTAGTTGTCAGAAGTTTCAATAAGAAAATAATGCTAGCATGAAGTAATTTTAGATAGTTTCCTATTTTACTACATCCCACACTTTCTTCAGGTTGTTCACTTCTGGAAGCAAAGTTTTTACTGGCTTTTTGGTCAGTGACTTTGTTTACGGGCAATAATCATGCAGTTTTAATCATGGATTTAATTTTTTAATCAAAACTCAGGGGATCTCATTGAAACCTATCAAATGACAAAAGGCCTTGATAGAGTGCATGTTTAGGTGATGTTTCCTATGATAGGGGAGTCTAAAACAGGAGGACAAGACCTCAGAATAAAAGGACGCCCATTTTGATCACAGATGAGGAGGAATTTCTTTAGCCAGAGAGTGCTGAATCTGTAGAATTTGTTGGAACAGTGGGCGTGGAAGCTAAGTCATTGGACATATTTAAGGCAGAGGTTGATAGATTCTTGATTAGACAAGGCACGAAAGGATATGGAGAGAAGGCAGGAGATTGGGGTTGAGAAGGGAATGGATCAGCCATGATGAAATGGCAGAACAGACTCCAAGGGCTAAATGGCCTAATTCTGTTCCTATATCTTATGGTCTATGGTCTTTACCTGAGTATGATTATCATCCAGGTGTCTTTTTTTGATTTGCTGTAGGATTTACTGTCAAGCATCATGGCTTTGTTAACCTGCTAAATAATGATAAGCCACCTTCCTTTGATTCCAGACACGACAGGAAGTAATGCCTGATCATATTATATATATATCTCAATAAAATTCTGGGATATACTGATGCAACATCATTCAGATTTGAAGTGTCCTTCGGTGAACTGTCCCCATAAAACTTCTTAAATTGAATCAAACCCAGTCTCTTTCCCTTTTCTGCACTAAAGCAAACTGCTTCAATATCTCAGTCCTGCTGAAGGGTCTCAGCCCTAAACGTCGACTGTACTTTCTTCCATAGATGCTGCCTGGCCTGCTGAATTCCCCCAGCATTTTGTGTGTTGCCTGCCTCAATATCTGCAGTTTCTCTGTGTAAATGCAAACCTTCATTCCTGACCGTTAAAGTAAATCTCTTCAGTGCATTGATGTACTTCCCACAGTGTCATGCCTAGAAAAGGAATATAATAATTCAGGCGAGCCCCAGTCAATATTTCATGAAAGTTTTGCTTAGTTGCCATAAGACTATAGGATATAGGAGCAGAATTAGGTCAATTGGCCCATCGAGTCTACTCCGCCATTTAATCATGGCTGATTCATTTTTTCCTCTCAGCCCCAATCTCTTCCCTTTCATCTGTATCCTTCATGACTTGACCAATCAAGAATCTATCAACCTTTGCCTTAACTATACATAGACTTGGCCTCCACAGCTGCCTGTGGCAAAGAATTCCACTGATTCACCACTCTGACTGAAGAAATTCCTCCTCATCTCTGTTTTAAAAGGATGCCCCTCTTTTCTGAGTCTGTGCCATTTGGTCTTAGAGACTCCCACCATAGGAGTGTCCTCTCCACATCCACACCATCAAGGTCTTTCACATTTCAATAGGTTTCAATTAGGCTTCATCACTCATTCTTCTAAATTCCAGTGAATACAGGCCCAGAGCCATCAAAAAGTCTTTATATAGCAAGCTGAATCATTTTCGTGAACCTCCTTTGAACCCACTTCAGCTTCAGTACCTCCTTTCAAAGATAAGAGGCCCAAAGCTGTTCACAATACTCCAAGTGAGGCTTCACCAGTGCTTTATAAAGGTTCAACATTACATCCTTGCCTTTATATTCTAGACCTCTTGAAATGAATGCTAACATCACATTTGCCTGCCTCACCACAGACTCAACCTATAAATTAACCTTCAGAAAATCCTGCACAATGACTCCCAAATCCCTTTGCGCCTCAGATTTTTGTATTCATTTAGAAAATAGTCAACCCTTTATTTTCTTCTATCAATGTGCATAACCATACACTTCTTGACAATGTATTCCATCTACCACTTCTTTGCCCATTCTCCTATCTGTCTGGGATGTTTCCCATGATGGGAGAGTCTAGGACAAGAGGACACAGCCTCAAGATAGAGGGACGCTCTTTCAAAACAGAGATGCGGAGAAATTTCTTTAGCCAAAGGGTGGTGAATTTGTGGAATTTGTTGCCAAATGCAGCTGTGGAGACCAGGTCACTGGGTGTATTTAGGGCAGAGATTGATAGGTTCTTGATTCTACATGATATCAAAGGTTAGGGGGAGAAAGCCGGGAACTGGGGTTGATGAGGAGAAAAAAGAATCAGCCATGATTAAATGGTGGAGCAGCCTTGATGGGCTAGATGGCCTAATTCTGCTCCTGTGTCTCTCCACCTATCTTTGGATCATCTGCAAACTTTTCAACAAAGCCATTAATTCCATCATCCAAATCATTGACATATAACATAAAAAGAATCAGTCCCAACACAGACCCCAATGGAACATCACTAGTCACCGGCAGCCAATCAGAAAAAACTTCTTTTATTCTTACTCTTTGCCTTCTGCCAATCAGCTGCTTTATCCATGCTACAATCCTTCCTGCAATATCATGGGTTCGTAGCTTGCTAAGCAGCTTTATATATGGCACCTTGTCAGAAGCCTTCTCAAAATTCAAGAACACAACATCAACCAATTCTTTGTCTATCATCCTTGTTATTTCTTAAAAGAATTCCAACAGATTTGTCAGGCAAGATTTTCCGTTAAAGAAAGCATGCTGACCAAGGCCTATTTTATCATGTTCCGCCAAGTACATTGAAACCCACATCCTTAACAATCGACTCCAACATCTCCCCAACTGAGGTCAAAATTTCCTTTCTTCAGCCTCTTTCCGTCTTGAAGAGCGGAGTGACATTTGCAATTTTCAAGTCTTCTGGAACCATTTGAGAATCTAGTGATTCTTTAAAGATCACTGCTAATGCCTCCATAATCTCTTCAGCCACCCCTTTCAGAACCCTCAGATGTACACCATCTGGTCCAGGTGACTTTTCTACTTTCAGACCTTTCAGTTTCCTCAAAACCTTCTCTTTATTAATGATAACTTCACACACTTTATGACCGCAGAGAAATGGAACTTCCACCATACTGCTGGCATCTTCTACTGTGAAGACTGATGCAATATACTCATTCAGTTCATCTGCCATTTCCTTGTCCCCCATTAGTAACTCTCTAGCATCGTTATCCAGCCATCCAATATCCACTCCCGCCTCCCTTTTTTTACTTTATTTATCTGAAGAAACTTTTACTATCCTTTTTAATATTGTGGTCAGCTTTTGGTCCATTAACAATGACCTTGCAAAGGCATAGATGGCAAGCTCTTCCTGGACTGCAGGAGGGAACTGGGGGGTAGACATACTGAGCACAGTGGTGGAGGTCTGCTCTGAATGCCCCCAGGCTTTCTCCCACACAGTGCAGACTGCTGCCCAGTTCTTCCCTCACTGCTTCTTCCATTGGCCTCTGCTGGGATTGCCACTCCAGCACCGCTATGAAGGCCCAGTAGTCATGCTGCTCAGCTGGCAGTAGGTCGAGGAAGACCCACAGGGCATTCCCCTCCAGCACCAAGGCAACGTGCACCCACCATCTTGGTGGGGCTCCACCCATTGTGCCATGTGGCATAGCTCCAGACGACTGGCACCATTGTATCTGGGGAGCTTCAGGGTGGACCATGTGGCTTGAATTGCCACCAGAGGTCTTCCTCTTGCTCCGGCAGTGTCGGTGGTACCTGCCACGTTGCCTGTCCTCCCATGGGTTCCCTGGTGTGGACTGCAAGGGAGGTTGGTAATGCACCCCACAGTGTGCCCTGGTTTGGGGAGCCTGGGTGTGCCCACCACATCAGGGCTTCCCGGGAAAGCACAATGCTTGGTTCCCAGTTCCTCCCTCTGAGTTCCACCTGCATGATCCCAGCCATTGACTTATTCCCCAGGTTTTATTGTGCTCTATCTGACGTTGTAGCACTTCAATCTCAGTGCCATTTCCTAATTCCACTCCTGACACCAATGTGGTGAGCATTTGGTCCAAAATGACAGATGAGGAAGGTCGTTAAACTCCACAACCATTTCTATTATGACAAGCATGAAAACAGATCAGGCGCTATGACCCAGGGAGAGAACCCACTCAGTCACATACAGATGGGGAAGGAGATTATTACAAACCGCAGTTACAGTCAGGATGATTCACAAATACACAAGCGAATAACTGTATAACCCAAGCTAAAATATAACAGTAAATGAACGTGAACAGCCCACCATAATCCCATGAAGACATTTTACACCAAGAACAATAAATAACGCTGGCCATTAGGAATACTGAGGCAGGCTGTCGACCACGCTCCCCACAAAGCGCTTCAATATTATTTTGTGTTCCATCTTTACTTCCTAATGATTTTTTTAGTTGCCTTCTGTTGGCTTTTAAAAGCTTCTGAATCCTCTAACCTCCCACTAATTTTTGCTGTATTATAAGCCATCTCTTTGGCTTTTATGTTGGATTTGTTAGCCATGGTTGTGTCATCTTCCCCTTAGAATAGTTCTTCCTCTTTGTGATGTACATAACCTGTGCCTTCCAAATTGCTTCCAGAAATTTCAGCCATTGCTGCTTTGCCGTCATCCCTGCCAGTGTTCTTTTCCAATCAATTCTAGTCAACTCCTCTCTCTTGCCTCTGTAATCTCCTTTACTCTACTGTAATACTGATACATCTGACTTTAGCATCTCCTCTCAAATTTCAGCGTGAACATAATCATATTATGGTCAACACACATAAAAGTTGCTGGTGAACGCAGCAGGCCAGGCAGCATCTCTAGGAAGAGGTGCAGTCGACGTTTCAGGCCGAGGCCCTTCGTCAGGACTAACTGAAGGAAGAGTGAGTAAGGGATTTGAAAGCTGGAGGGGGAGGGGCAGATCCAAAATGATAGGAGAAGACAGGAGGGGGAGGGATGGAGCCAAGAGCTGGGCAGGTGATAGGCAAAAGGGATACGAGAGGATCATGGGACAGGAGGTCCGGGAAGAAAGACAAGGAGGGTGGGGGGGGTGACCCAGAGGATGGGCAAGGGGTATATTCAGAGGGACAGAGGGAGAAAAAGGAGAGTGAGAGAAAGAATGTGTGTAGAAAAGTAAGTAACAGATGGGGTACGAGGGGGAGGTAGGGCATTAGCGGAAGTTAGAGAAGCCGATGTTCATGCCATCAGGTTGGAGACTACCCAGACGGAATATAAGGTGTTGTTCCTCCAACCTGAGTGTGGCTTCATCTTTACAGTAGAGGAGGCCGTGGATAGACATGTCAGAATAGGAATGGAATGTGGAATTAAAATGTGTGGCCACGGGGAGATCCTGCTTTCTCTGGTGGACAGAGCGTACGTGTTCAGCAAAGCGGTCTCCCAGTCTGCATCGGGTCTCACCAATATATAAAAGGCCACATCCGGAGCACCGGACACAGTATATCACCCCAGCTGACTCACAGGTGAAGTGTTGCCTCACCTGGAAGGACTGTTTGGGGCCCTGAATGGTGGTAAGGGAGGAAGTGTAAGGGCATGTGTAGCACTTGTTCCGCTTACACGGATAAGTGCCAGGAGGGAGATCAGTGGGGAGGGATGGGGGGGACGAATGGCCAAGGGAGTCGCGTAGGGAGCGATCCCTGCGGAATGCAGAGAGAGGTGGGGAGGGAAAGATGTGCTTAGTGGTGGGATCCCGTTGGAGGTGGCAGAAGTTACGGAGAATAATATGTTGGACCCGGAGGCTGGTGGGGTGGTAGGTGAGGACCAGGGGAACCCTATTCCTAGTGGGGTGGCGGGAGGATGGAGTGAGAGCAGATGTATGTGAAATGGGGGAAAAGCATTTAAGAGCAGAGTTGATAGTGGAGGAAAGGAAGCCCCTTTCTTTAAAAAAGGAAGACATCTCCCTCGTCCTAGAATGAAAAACCTCATCCTGAGAGCAGATGCGGCAGAGACGGAGGAATTGCGAGAAGGGGACGGCGTTTTTGCAAGAGACAGGGTGAGAAGAGGAATAGTCCAGATAGCTGTGAGAGTCAGTAGGCTTATAGTAGACATCAGTGGATAACTGTCTCCAGAGACAGAGACAAAAAGATCTAGAAAGGGGAGGGAGGTGTCGGAAATGGACTAGGTAAACTTGAGGGCAGGGTGAAAGTTGGAGGCAAAGTTAATAAAGTCAACGAGCTCCGCATGCATGCAGGAAGCAGCGCCAATGCACTCGTCGATGTAGCGAAGGAAAAGTGGGGGACAGATACCAGAATAGGCACGGAACATAGACTGTTCCACAAACCCAACAAAAAGGCAGTCATAGCTAGGACCCATACAGGTGCCCATAGCTACACCTTTAGTTTGGAGGAAGTGGGAGGAGCCAAAGGAGAAATTATTAAGAGTAAGGACTAATTCCGCTAGACGGAGCAGAGTGGTGGTAGAGGGGAACTGATTAGGTCTGGAATCCAAAAAGAAGCGGAGAGCTTTGAGACCTTCCTGATGGGGAATGGAAGTATATAGGGACTGGACATCCATGGTGAAAATAAAGCGGTGGGGGCCAGGGAACTTAAAATCATCGAAAAGTTTAAGAGCGTGAGAAGTGTCATGAACATAGGTAGGAAGGGATTGAACAAGGGGGGATAAAACCGTGTCGAGGTATGCAGAAACGAGTTCGGTGGGGCACGAGCAAGCTGAGACAATAGGTCGGCCAGGACAGGCAGGTTTGTGGATCTTGGGTAGGAGGTAGAAACAGGAAGTACGAGGTGTGGGAACTATGGTAGCAGTGGATGGGAGATCCCCTGAGCGGATAAAGTAGGTGATGGTGTGGGAGACAATGGCCTGGTGCTCCTTAGTGGGGTCATGATCGAGGGGTAAATAAGAGGAGGTATCCGCGAGTTGTCGCTGTGCCTCGGCAAGGTAGAGGTCAGTATGCCAGACTACAACAGCAGCCCCCTTATCGGCGGGTTTAATAATAATGTTAGGATTAGTGCGGAGGGAGTGGAGAGCAGAGCGTTCCGAAGGAGTGAGGTTGGAATGGGGACAAGGTGCGGTGAAGTCGAGATGGTTGATGTCCCGTCGGCAGTTAGTGATAAAGAGATCCAGAGCAGGCAGAAGACCAGAGCGGGGTGTCCATGAAGAAGAGGAGGGTTGAAGACGGGAGAAGGGGTCATCGGTGGGGGTGGAAGAGTCCTTGCCGAAGAAGTAAGCTCGGAAACGGAGATGACGGAGGAAGAGTTCCGCATCGTGGCGAACACGGAACTCGCTGAGGTGTGGGTGAAAGGGGACAAAGGTGAGGCCCTTACTGAGGACAAAGCGCTCTGCCTCCGACATTTGAAGGTCAGAGGGGATGGTAAAGACCCGGCACGGATGAGAGCTGGGATCAGAGGGGGGAGGGGGGAGGCTGGGGGTGTCGATGGAGAGGGGAGGGTTGGGGTGAGAGGAAGATGGAGCCTCTGAGGGCCCAGGAGTTGACGGTGGGATCTGAAGGAGACGGGATAGCAGAGTATTGGTGGGGGAAGGGGAGACGGGAGTCCCAATAGCAGCACATAAAGACCCGGCCTGGAGTTCAAGGCTGGAGTCGCAGTTGGCCCCACCTCCCCCTCGTACCCCATCTGTTACTTACTTTTATACACACATTCTTTCTCTCTCCTTTTTCTCCCTCTGTACCTCTGAATATACCCCTTGCCCATCCTCTGGGTTCCCCCCCCCACGCCCTCCTTGTCTTTCTTCCCGGACCTCCTGTCCCATGATCCTCTCGTATCCCTTTTGCCAATCACCTGTCCAGCTCTTGGCTCTATCCCTCCCCCTCCTGTCTTCTCCTATCATTTTGGATCTCCCCCTCCCCCTCCAACTTTCAAATCCCTTACTCACTCTTCCTTCAGTTAGTCCTGACGAAGGGTCTCGGCCTGAAACGTCGACTGCACCTCTTCCTACAGATGCTGCCTGGCCTGCTGCGTTCACCAGCAACTTTTATGCGTGTTGCTTGAATTTCCAGCATCTGCAGAATTCCTGTTGTTATCATATTATGATCACTTCCCCCTCAGGTTTCTTTTACCTTAGACTTTCTAATCAATTCCAGTTCATTGCACAACACCCAATCCAGAATAGTTCAATGGGCTCAACCATGAACTGCTCTAAAAACCAGCTCATAGGCACTCTAAAAATTCCCACTCTTGGAATCCTGCACCAACCTGATTTTCCCAACCTACCTGCATATTAAATCCCTCACGACTATCGTAACATTGCCCTTTTGGCATGCATTTTCTATTTCCTATTGTAATTTGTAGACCACATCCTTACTACTGTTTGGGGGTCAGTACATACTTCCTATCATGGTCTTTTTACTCTTGTAGTTCCACAATGAATCAACACCTTCCGAACCTTTGCCACCTCTTTCTAATGATTTAATTTCATTTTTTACCAACACAGCCTTTCTGTCTTTCCTTTTGATCCAATGTGTATCCTTGTACATTAAGCTCCCAGCTATAGTCTTCTTTCAGCCATGACTCTGTAGTGTCTACAACATCATACTTGCCAATTTGTAACTGTGCTACAACTTCATTGACCTTATTCCATATACTGCGCGCATTCAAATACAATAGCTTTAGTCCTGTATTACTTTCTACAGGGGCACAATTGAGAGCATCCTGACTGGCTGCATCACTGCCTGCTATGGGAACTGTACTTCACTCAATCACAGGACTCTGCTGAGTGGTGTGGACAGCCCAATATGTCTGCAGATGTGAACTTCCCACTATTCAGGACATCTACAGAGACAGGTGCATAAAAAGGGCCTGAAGGAACATTGGGGACTCGAGTCACCCCAGCCACAAACTGCTCCAGCTGCTACCATCCAGGAAACAGTACTGCAGCATTAAAGCTAGGGCCAGCAGGCTCCAGGGATAACCTTTTCCAGCAGGCCATCAGACTGATTAATTCACACTGATACAATTGTGTTTCAATGCTACATTGACTTGTACATACAAATTACTATAAATTGCACATTCAAATGGAGAAGTAATGTAAAGATTTTTACTCGTCATGTTTGGGAAGGATGTAAGAAATAAAGTCGATTCAACTCAATTTACCTTTTGTCCTCCATTTGCATTGCAGCTCATCCCATTGACTGCAGTTTTGCTCCACCAGCTTCTTCTCACTAGGTGTCTCACTACACATTGCCTCTTTTTGTAAATCAACTACGTTATCTTCAGCATTATCACTCCAGTTGCCATCCCCCTGCCAAATTAGCTTAAACCCATCCAAACAAACCTAGCCAATTTTCCCACAAGGATATTGCACCCCCTTGGGTTCAGATGAAACCCGTCCCTTTTGTACAGGTCATACCTTTCCCAGAAGAGATCTCAATGATTCATAAATTTGAACCCCTAGTTCCTCAGCTACGGATTCACCTGTCAAATCATCCTATTCTCACCCTCACTGGTGTGTGGCAAAGGCAGCAATCCAGAGATTACTACCCTGGTGGTCCTGTTTCTCGGTTTTCTACTTAGCTCCCTAAAATATCCCCTCAGGAGCTTCTCACCTTGTTTACCTATGTCATTGGTGCCAATATGTACCAAGACTTCTGGCTTCTCACCCTCACCCTTAAGAATGCCACAGACGCAATCCAATACATCCCTGATCCTGGCACCATGGAGGAAATGTACCATCCAGGTGTCTCTATCGCACCCTCAGAACCTCATCTACATTCATCTTCTCCTGTCAACACTGCAGTCCTCTTCACCTCTCTGCTCTTCTCAGCCACAGCACCAGACGCAGTGATCCCCCGATAGGTTGTCCCCCTCAGTAGTATCTGAGGTTGTGTACTTATTATTAAGGGGAATGGCTACAAGTGTACTCTGCACAGGCAGTGCATTTACCCTCCTTCTCCTGACAGTCACCCAGTTACCTGTCTCCTGCAACCTAGGGGTGACTACCTCATTGTAGCTCCTATCACTCCCTCCTCCTCCCATATGAGTCGAAAGTCATCACGCTGCAGACCCCGCTCCCTAATACACTCTCTCAAGAGCGGCAGCTCCCGGCATGGACCTCCCAGGCTTCCCACATTCCACACACAATACAAAACACTGCCCCGGAGCCATTCTTAATTATACTATGCACTAATAGATGAGGAATGAACAAATAGAACAGAGGGAGCAATTTACAAAGCGATCTACTTCAGGAGTCCCCAACCTTTTTTGCACTGCAGATGGTTTAATATTAATATTGACAATATCCTTGCGGACCGGCCGATCCGGGGTGGGGGGGGGGGGTAGGGTTGCCAACAGACAAGAGTAGCAGTCAAATACGTTGTGCTTACCCAGAGAAAGACTACAATGACCATGACGCCTTGCGCGGGCACCAGTGCACATGTGTGTACGTGCCGATTTTTTTCTGCAAATCGTTTTGGCGTCTCTTTCGGGTGGGGAGGGTGCTAATCACAACCGGAGTATAGGTGATAAGTGGCTAATACACTCAATTTCATTTCTAAAAGGGTTTATCTAACGAATTTAATATTAAACGCACAGCAAATATTTTCCTCGCATGAATATAGTGATAAGTCAATTATCAGGGGACGACAGGGGAGCTTGAAGTAAGTGTTGAACGAACACCAGTAGAAGTGGTAGAGACAGGTTCGATATTATCATATAAAGAAAAATTGGATAGGTATATGGACAAGAATGGAATGGAGGGTTATGGGCTGAGTGCAGGTCGGTGGGACTAGGTGAGAGTAATGTTCAGCATGGACTAGAAGGGCAGAGATGGCCTGTTTCTGTGCTGTAATTGTTATATGATTATTTAAGTCACTTATAAGTCAATAGCATCATAACATTTTAAGTAACGTTTGGATATTAAACACACAGCACATATTTTCCCCGTATGAACATATAAAATCATTGCAACACACCAATATCGCTGAATCAGTGGGAGCCCTGGGCTTGTTTCCCAGCAACAAGACGCTCCCATCGAGGGGTGATGGGAGACAGCGATACTCGAAGGAGGTTCCTTATGTCCAGTCTATTCTGCAATTTAGTTTTCGTTGCATTTATTGCAGAGATATGTTGGAAATTGAAGCAATGTTTTCAGTGCTTTCATGGCTGTCTCAGGATATTTAGCTTTGACTTTGATCCGGAATGCCGGCAGAGATGTTATGTCAAACATACTTTTCAGCCCGCTGTCGTTTGCAAGCTCGAGGAGTTGATCTTCTTCCCACACTGACATGGATGACGCGCGGGTAATGACCTCGCATGTGTTCAAATTCAACAGTGGGCGTGACAGGGAATGAGGAAAGGTGCAGCTGGCTCATATTGTCAAATCATATCATTTCCTCACGGCCCGGTGGTTGGGGACCGCTGATCTACCTCACCCAAACCTGATCTTGCCTCAGCCTGATTAATCCAAACCACTCTAAGCACTGGCACACTCCAAAAGAATGACACTTGCCCTTGAATTGTTTTGTATGGCCTTTTCTAACGAATCCCTCTTTCTGATTGGTCGCTCCTCAACTCAGAAACTGCCACATAAGTCTTTCAAAACCTTAATCGCCATCCTGATTAAAAAGTAGCTCGAAGTACTGCTTTTAAAATCTTGAACGTGGACCTGACTGAAACATAGTTCTTTTTAAGCGCTGCCTCTTTCAATTGTTCGCTCCTCAAATCAGAGAAACTGCCACGAAACTCTGTCTTCAAAATCTCGATCGCCGTCCTGATTTTAAAAAGAAGCTTTTTTTAATGCACCCCTGGTGAGGATTGTCCAGCTCACAGAAAGCTGGTTCGAAGCACTGCTTCATGAATCTTGAACGCGGATCTGATGAAAGGTAGCTCTTTTTACACACTACTTCTTTCTGATTGGTTGTTCCTCAAATCAGAAACTGCAATGAAACTCTGCCTTCAAAATCTCGATCACCGCCCTGAATAAAACGTAGCTCTTTCAGTGCACCCCTAGTGTGGATTGTCCAACTGCCACACTTTTATATTCCAGTCCTCTATAAAAGGAACCCATGATTCTTTTTAATAGCCTTAAAGACTATTGTATCACCTTCAAAAATGTGTGTATGTACACACTCAGCACTTCCTTTGCCTTCAACCTCTTCAGAATTGTGACACTCATTAATATTTCTTTACTTCATTCTTGTGACCAAAGTATGTTACTTGAAAATTCCCTGAGTTAAATTTCAACTTGCCATGTTACCTGCCTATCTGTGTTACCCCACAGTCTGCTACCCCCCTCCTCACTATTTAATACACTTTTGGAGTTAGTGTCCTGCTTTGACATCACTTTTGTTTACCCAAATCTAAGTCATCAATATCCCTCAAAAAAGTGATGGTCCTAATAGCAATCCTTGGTGAATACAGGCCCTCCCCAATTTACAAATGCTTGGCTAATGTACAGCCGTACATCCAAGTGAGCATTTAGGAGATGGGCAGGATGGGGTTCCCAGCTGCTGTGGGGCTGCAGGCATCTTCTGCCATGTGGGAACTCGGTTTGTGGTCTCAGTTCTGACATGCAGACTGTTTGAGTCATGAACAGAACCCTGACATAATCAGGGGAGGACCTGTACCAATATATTTCTGTCTGAAAACTGATGTAATATAAAGCTGCCAATCTGTTAGCAATGTAACATGAACAACAAAGTGTCACATTTTAGTGATGCTTCAATGATTTTGAATGTACAAAGGCAGATTGTAGACTGAAAGAACTGCAAGGCTCCATTTATTGCTGGGCTATGAAATGGAACATTAACCTTCAAATGTCATAGAATTATGATGAGATTTTTCTGTGCAATTTGAAAAGTCTATTGTCTTTGGTCTGAAACATAATTCCTTCAATAATGATGCTTTATTGCAAATTGCTGCCTTTTGTTCATTTATCACCCATTCATCCCTCCCCATGAAGTGTTGAATTATTGCAAGCAATTGTACCTTTTGTACCTTTGAATGATCTTCATCTAGAAGTTTTAATGTTATTGCTATAAAAAGGTATATATGGCCCATAAGTCCTATCCTTTTTCAGACTGATTGCTACAGGAGTTGAGATTTTGTCTGTAGTTTGGTTATTGATTTTCAGAGTCTATAGTAATTGAGAGGATTAAGGAAAGTAAGTATGATCTGAATCCTAGCAAACAACAAAGAGATATTCCTCTTCACCTGTTCAATTTAAAACTGCTGAACAATTTGCACTTAGAGAGTGATTACAGGTCATATACTGTAACACCATGTCCAGGCTCTAACTTATAGATAGATAGAGTGGATAGCCAGTGCCTCTTCCCCAGGGCACCACTGCTCAATACAAGAGGACATGGCTTTAAGGTAAGGGGTGGGAAATTCAAGGGGGATATTAGAGGAAGGTTTTTTACTCAGAGTGGTTGGTGCGTAGAATGCACTGCCTGAGTCAGTGGTGGAGGAAAATACACTAGTGAAGTTTAAGAGACTATTAGACAGGTATATGGAGGAATTTAAGGTGGGGGCTTATATGGGAGGCAGGGTTTGAGGGTCAGCACAACATTGTGGGCCGAAGGGCCTGTACTGTGCTGTACTGTTCTATGTTCTATGTTCTATATGCAAATGTTGTGAGTATGTGCAGTGCAGTGCCCAATGCAAGGCAATAAATGTTAGCCATTTCCTTCGTTCTACTGAATTTACAATCATTATGAAACAACTATTTATGGTACCCATCCACTCCAGCAAGGACTGAACAGTGCCATTGAGCTAAGTGCGCTGGATATCAGTAATTGTGTCTATATTTCTTCCCAAAACATATAGCGAAATCTACACAGGACAGAAGAACCGTGGTCCCATGTACATGGGAAATTTTTAGTGGAATGATTGACATGAAGTAATTCAGGTCTGAAGAACTCTCACACCAAGGATGTCAATCTTTATGTTTTTATCAGGTAGATTTACAGAAATGTCCTGATTTTTGTTTTTCTTTAATATACTCTATCCATTTGCCTCATTCTGCTTCACAGCCTTTTACACAGTAGTCCACTGTTTCACACCTAAACCCTCACCATGTAATCCATTTTCTTCATGCTTTCACCATCGCCTTTTATCTCTTTAATCTCCTACTGAATGCTCCTATATTTTCCCCTGTGGAGTAATGAAAGGAAAAACAGAGGGGGAGTTTTTCTGCTTTTCAAGTTTCTGGAGAATGATGCTTCAGTTAGTTTGGCAATTATTATCCATAATAAGTTCTCCTTGATTCATTTTAACCATCAACTAAATGGAACTCATCTGCATTATTAAGTAGCTTTGGTCAAACTCTAGAGAGTACTCATTGTTGCAAATGGTTGGATAATTCCATATGTTACATTAAGTATATTCATTGGCCTCTATGAATAAAGTTATCACCTGTAATTATAATCAGACCTAAATAATGTGGATTTGTGTTCACTTGAAAAGAGGCTAGGGTAAACTAAATATATTTGATTTAAACCCTATCTGTCCACCATTCTGGCTCACTCCTCTGTGCTTAACAGCTAATGGTCAACAGTAATGCTACTCACTTTGAACTGACTAGGAGATCTTTATGTTTTTATTTTAACATTAATGGTTGTAGAATTGCATTACTAGCAATGATGATAGAATGACAATAACACACTTGTAGGTCCTGTTAATGTTCAGTTTGTTGATGTCACTGGAGCTGAATTTCATTCAAGGAATTTCATAGTTAGCTACTTTCCTGCAGCTCAAGAATGTATTATTGTTAAGTTAATTTTCAGGATGAGAAAAGGATGATTGTTGTGCCTGTAAGTATCAATAATTCTCACTAATTGACCTCTGAGTTCTTTAATAATTCTTTGGAACAAATTGGCAAACAACTACAAGTGAAGATTTGCTAATGGAGACGAGTGAAACTTTTGGTTATATGTGGTATTAAACAATAAGGGAAAGGCTCCAATCTATTTGTTAAAGACTCCCTCAACTTCAAGTAAAGTGGGGATTTCAGGAGGAAATATTAATTTTACAAGGTACAATTTACATGATACCTGGAAGAGAACCATAACATTTTCAAAGGGTTTGGAGGATTGCTTGCCTCAATGACCTGGAGGGCTATGTTGGCTAGAGTTAGGGCCTGTGCTTTGGCTCTTGGTAGGGTCACCCATGCTAAACCAGTCAAAAGGTAGAGGTCAGACTAAGAGTGGTCCACTGGTCCTCCAGGTCCAGGGGTTCAGCTTAGGTCTAACAACCCTGACTGAAATTTGTATGGAAACAACATGAAGTGTTCTTCTATATCTGTGTGTGACAGTAAGGACAAATAGGGCTGGAGGACCTTTGTTGTTGCCTTAAACATCAGCGGTGTAATGGACAGCAAGTAAGTGTTATGTCCAGTTGGTGGCACCTTTTACAAATACCAGGCATATTAATGTCCTTCCTGATGTGGTTTGCTATTTTATTTTCTAATTACTAGATGTCACTGCTTACTTGTAAGTTCACAGCTATTGTTAATTACTTATTATCACATTGTTAATCAATTTACCTTTGACATTAGGTCAGCCTTTATATAATCGCTTGTACATTCATTCGTCTGTTCGAAGCTCTTTGTTAGAAATCGAAGGAACTTAATCAATATTTGAATCTACCTATCATGAGAATGCCAAGAATTACTGTCTTTTTACATCAGCTCCTTGTATACTGTAAAACGTTAGTGAACCACCTTCAATCTGCAACTACGTGGGACTGAAGTTTACCAATTTGCCTAGCTTAGGAGAATGGGGAAACTCTTGAGATGAGGGCAGAAGAGTAAAAAGAAACTTTCACTGGTGAATCTGTCCACGATTGATTAGATATTGACGCCACAGGCTTCCGCACGACATAAAGTTAAAATGTTGGCAACGGAGACAGCCCTTGGCTGTCCAAATACTTGTATATCCAATTTCTCAGAACACCTTCCAATAATTTACCTACTACTGATGTCAGGCTCACTGGCCTGTAATTATCTGGTTTACTTTTGGAGCCTTTTTTAAACAATGGAACAACATGAGCTTTCATCCAATCCTCCGGCACCGCACCTGTGGCTAAGGTCATTTTAAATATTTCTGCCAGGGCCCCTGCAATTTCTACACTAGTCTCTCTCAAGGTCTGAGGAAATATCATGTCAAGACCAGGGGATTTATCTACCTTTATTCGCTGTAAGGCAGCAAGCACCTCCTCCTCTTTAATCTCTATATGTTCCATGGCACTACTGCTTGTTTTCCTTCCTTCCATATACGCTACGCCAGTTACCTGAGTAAGTACTGATGCAAAAAATACTGTTTAAGATCTCCCCCATCTAATGAGGCTCCACACATAGACGACCACTCTGATCTTCTAGGAGACCAATTTTGTCCCTTACTATCCATGTACTCTTCACATACTTGTAGAAATCCTTCGGGTTTACCTTCACATGATCTGCCAAAGCAAACTCATGTCTTCTTTCTGCCTTCCTGATTTCTTTCTTTAGTACTTTCTTACATTTTCTATACTCTTCAAGTACCTCATGTGTTCCTCGCTGCCTACACCTGCTATACACCTCTCTCTTTTTCTTAACCAGTTCACCAATATCCCTTGAAAACCAAGGTTTCCTATGCCTGTTTACCTTGCCTTTAATCCTGGCCAGAATATGCAAACTCTGCACTCTCAAAATGTCACCTTTGAAGGCCTCACACTTACTGAACACATCCTTGCCAGAAAACAACTTATCCCAATCCACTCTTACTAGATCCTTTCTCATTTCCACAAAATTGGCCCTTCTCCGATGTAGAACCTCAACTCGAGAACCAGACCTATCCTTATCCATAATTAACTTGAAACTAATGACATTATGGTCACTGGACCCAAAATGTTCGCCTACACATTCTTCTGTCACCTGACCTGTCTGGTTCCCTAATAGGAGATCAAGTATTGCATCCTCTCTCATTGGTACCTCTATATATTGATTTAAGAAACTTTCCTGAACACATTTGACAAACTCCAAGCCATCTAGCCCTTTCACAGTGTGGGAGTCCCAGTCAATATGTGGAAAGTTGAAATCCCCTACTATTACAACTTTCTGTTTCTCACATCAGTCTGCTATATCCAAGACTAGTCTGCTTATGCTTATACCCACTGACTAGCAGACACGGAAGACTTCGGCCAGCCAATCAAGACTGAAAAAGGGCTCCTCTTCCTCAGGATAATGCTGTCCAAAAGGATGATTCTAAAACATCAGAAGATCATAACAAGCAGCACCCTCTGCATTGGAAACCACGTCCTTTCTGGAAGTGTAGAGGTTTCAGAAAGAAACTTCTAGAGCTGTGAATGGCCTTCCTCAAAGAGCACCATATATATTCCTGCTGCTTTTCTTCAACCAGCTACCAGGCGAGGGACTATAATGCTGTCATCCAGTACTCTGATTGTGACAGCAACTAACACATTGCAGCCCTTATGTTAGCCCACCTCCCTGGTCTGTGAAGAACATCACAAGTATGTCCTTACAGCATGGTGGGGAGGGAGGTGAATCCCCTTCCTCCCTAGTTGCCATCTTTTCCTGTACTGAGGTCAGTGGGGAAAAGTCCGCCAGTAAGTCATGTTCAAACATCATGGAGTGCACACAAACCTTCACCTGTAAGCATCTTCAGAACTGGCACTCCAGAAAATGACCACTGTCTCATGACTTCCTGCCTTAGCAGCATCCATGTCAAGGAGAGCTGTGGCCAGTCTTGCCAGCCTCCTGTCTCTCCCACTTTGACCTCGCAACAAAGAGCTTTGACAAGTAACACAGTAAGTATAGGTGAATCTGTCTTTGTCCATACCAAGGATGACTACAAACCAGCTCCAGCAATAGATAACCTTCTTTCCTGAGGGTGATGGATAATGGATTCCATCAAGACAGCTCAAACATCCAGGTAGTACTTCTCTCCTTCTGTAGCCCCCAGCAATGCCTCCCAAATGACCTTGGGCAAGCAAGCAGCTGCTTTCCTTCACTTGCACGCAGACTCAAGAAAATCCCGGAATTACTTAGGAAGAAAACGAACAGTATGAATGGAAACATACACTGTCAAAAAATGATTGAAACGTGAACTCTGGTTACAAATCTGTAAAAATGAAAACAATTTATTTTTACTGTGCCCATGGTCTGCTCTTTATCAAATTATGGTATTGCTTTGCACTGCTGTAACTATATGTTATAATTATGTGGTCTTGTCAGTGTTAGTCTTTGCTTTGTCCTTTTTTTTTATGATATCACTCTGGAGGAACATTGTATCATTTCTTAATGCATGCATTTCTAAATGACAATAAACGAGGACTGAGTGTCCTCATAATCTAATCTAATCTAATATTTTAAGTTCGTACAGATTCTAGGTTTGTTTTGAATTCGCTGTAGTATATTGGATATGATCTAATTCACATATTTCAAAATTTGGTTAGTGATCACTCTTGAATGACAAGATTTTACTCCTGTATTTCGAATCCATTTGATGGTCTTATTATTCTTTAGTATTTGACAGTGCTATTTAATTGATCAGAAGCATTGATTCTAACATGTTAATGTTTTATGTGAAAGCTCTGTGCCCAGTTGGTGGCACCTTTTACAGATACCAGGCATACTAAAGTCCTTCCTGATGTGGTTTGTTATTTTATCACTGCTTACTTGTAAGTTCACAGCTGGTGTTGAGTACTTATTATAGCGTTGTTAATCAGCTAAGTTTCGATATTATCTTGGCTATTATATAATCGCTCGTATATTCATTCGTTCGTTAGAAGTTGATGGAATTTCAATCAATATTTGAATCTACTTTTCATGAGAATGTCGAGAAGTACTATCTTTTTACATCAGATGTTTGCATACTGTAACACATTGGTGAATAATAGAACCGCCTTCAAACTGCAACTACGCGGGACTGAAGTTTACCTGTCTGTCAAACTTAAGAAAATGGGGAAAGTCTTGAGTGAGGGCAGAGTAGTAAGTTTTACATGACAAGATTCTTGTTGTGAGCCACATAGAACGAAGCGTGATCTGTCAGTTTTTCCAAGTGATAAACAGGCAAGATGTGATTTCACCTTCTCATGACGTAAGGGAGCAAACTCACGGGGATTTTAATTTTAATAGAATAATTGATTGAATATAAATTTGAGGGAGATGTGAATTTCAGTGCAGAATACCTAATTTTGTTGACATCTGGCAGCAGCACTCAAAGGTCAATGTCATATTAAATTAGTTCCTGGTTTAAAAAAAGGTTACTAATGTAGTCCTGAAGCTGAGTGTTAAGATAGTAGGTCTGTGCCTATATATATATTTAACTTCATAGGGCACTATCTCGCACTTTCAAGGAAAGTGATAACAAAGAGGCATTACATTCTGAGAAAATAACTGGTTTGCAGTTCTGCTTTGTTTGTAGAATTTTATATGTTATAATTGATCAATGAAAAATAAAATCAGGACTGAACAAAAAAAATCATGTAGCTGAGACCTTATGATCTTCCATCCTACTGACTGTTTCTTAGAGCTAGAAGTCTATAAATCTATGGACATTGCTTAAATGATGGGGCATCACAATAATTAGTTAGATTCCAAAACTAACAGGTATAATTCTGTCATTCAATGATACTAATAGGACATTTATTGGCAGATTCAAGAGGCTACTCATGAGACCTTTGTAAATCAACCTTCTATAAAGGCAAGTCAATACATTACAGAAGCAGACCCTTCGGCTGAACCCAGCTATGCTGACAGAGGTGCTTAAATAGGCTAGTCCCATTTGCCTGTACTTAACTTGTCTCCTTCCAATCCTTTCCCATCCACATACCTGCCCAAATATCTTTTCAATATTGCAGTTGCACCTGTCTCTCCTTCTTCTGCCAACTCATTCCATATACCTACCCACCCTCAGACTTGCCCCTCAGATTCCCTTTAAATCTTACCTCTCAAGTGTTTAACCTATGCTCTGTAGTTTTCAATTTCTGCCCATCATGATCTTATAAACTTCTATAAGGTCATTCCTCAAGCTTTTTTCTCTCCAGAGGGATGGTGATGTTATCATTGATAATTAACTGTATATAGTTTTCTTTATAAAACATCAAAAAATATATTAAAAAATATATAAAAATATATATGTACAGTATCTGAAATACTTCTTATGGAAAGTTTTGTTTGATGATGAACTTCAATAAAAAATAAATTACAAAAAAAAATCCTACTTTTAAGTCCTTCAAGTGTTTTTGTTCTCAAATTGAGACAAAACAGAATGTACAATCACTATAATCTTGTTTTGGAATCAAATAGATTTCGTAGAAGAATCTTTTCTGCCTTCTTAAAAGTGGAAAACTATAGATAATTCAAAAGTATGAAGTT
The DNA here is from genome assembly GCF_963921235.1 of Mobula hypostoma. Lineage (NCBI taxonomy): Eukaryota > Metazoa > Chordata > Chondrichthyes > Myliobatiformes > Myliobatidae > Mobula > Mobula hypostoma. Next base: position 18,369,741 of record NC_086118.1, on the reverse strand, counting down.
TTTAAAAAATGTGTTAGAGTAACTCTGGCTCCTGACTTCATTGCTGGATTCCATTAAACATTCAGAAATTAATGTGTTTTCATCCTCCCTTAAACTTCTGATTTTAAAATGTGTCCCCACATCTCTGTTAAAATTCCTTCATGTGTACATTGAAGAAGGTCTTTATTTCTTTATTTGAAATAACATACATAATCCTTCCAGAAAATAGCAAATAAAAGAATTTATGCAAACCCATTTACTTGTTGTTAAGACTGCACAGTAATATCAGAGGTTAGGAGCCAACTGGTAATTTGTCATGTGACAGTTTAAATGCAGTATGCTCTTGAGAAGAATAGGTAGAATTGACCTATAGTTGCTAATGTTTTCTATCATCAGATAACCAAATACTGCTGCCACAAAACAACTTTCACAATATCTTGTATGTCAATGACAATAAACCTGATCTGATTCTGCCTCGCATTTCAGTATGCTGCTAACCAATTGACAAAGATTGATGCAATATCTGCTCAAGAACTCCTACACAGATGGATTGCGATATTAGCGGAGAGGTCCTCGTGCTGCTATTACATCTTAGGTGTCAGAGTTGGGAGTTCAATTCTGATGCCACCTGTAAGGAGTTTATACATCCTCCCTGTGAAAGTGTGGGTTCCTTTTGGGTGTCCTGTTTTCCTCCCACATTCCAAACTTGTACCAGTTACTAGGTTAATGGTTCGCTGTAAATTGTCCTGTGGCTAGCCTAGGGTTATGTAGGTGGGTTGTTGATCTGAATGGTTTATTCGGCTGGAATGGCCTCTACTCCATAAAAATAAAAAATAAAAATCCATTCCCACAGCACCAAATAACCAGAAGGATACTTGTAGATGAATGGATAAGTTTTTAGGTTTTTCTAGCAATTAAGATGCTTTCCATGTGTGTGGAGTGGTACTCATTGAAAACGTATCTTGGGAAGTCTTGGCCTTTTAGCCAAAGATTTTTTTTTTGTGCTAATTATTTTAAAAGATGAAAATATCTATGGAATTTTCCATCGTGATCTCTACAAATACAATGGGTTGGGTCAGTCTTCATATTTGTAAGGAAACCTTTTTCACCCATCAAACCTATGGCATCTCATAGAGATGAGAGTTATACTGAGCAGTAGTGTGTCTGTGGTGCATGTATACCCAGCTTTACTCCATTCCTAGTATCTTTTACAATCTGGGAGGATAGAGGTGAATGTGAGCACCTCTTCCAACAATTGTCCCTGCATCCTTTTGTCTCCACATGCTGCAACAAATCAGCAAAGTCTGTTCCAGAATATTCTATTACTCACCTACACAGTCACACAATCTTAGTGGTCAATGGAACTGTCAATCAGCACATATTTAAGAAGTAGGAGGAAATGGGTAGTCCAACACGATCGTAAGTGGATCCTGCAAACTCTATACGGACAAAAAAGATAATTGAATTCTGATTGTTGGAACTACAAGGCAGCAGGACAACCCTCTGTTTGTGCCATCCCAGCTAGAACCCTTGACTGGAGTTACAATACTACTCAAGCCTGAATGGATATTAATTTTGGAATTATAAACCTTGGGCGAACCACAAGCCGACAGCAAGATTTATTGTTTCTGCCTTTGAAGGGTCAGGCACACTTGACACTGCAAGACAGGACTTTCAGGTGAGGATATCATGGATATCATCTCTGGCAGGTCTACAAGCTGAAGGGAAGGTGTCTTAATCATAGTCCTGATAGGGATTTAGCATGAGTACAGTTCTGGTCACCGGATTATAGGAAAGATGTCAATAAAATTGAGAGAGTACAGAGGAGATTTACTAAAATGTTGCTTGGGTTTCATCTCCTAAGTTACAGAGAAAGGTTGAACAAGTTAGGTCTTTATGCTTTGGAGCGTAGAAGGTTGAAGGGGGACTTGATAGAGGTGTTTAAAATTATGAGGGGGATTGACAGAGTTGACGTGGATAGGCTTTTTCCATTGAGAATGGGGGAGATTCAAACAAGAGGACATGAGTTGAGAGTTAAAGGGCAAAATTTTAGGCGTAACATGAGGGGGAACTTCTTACTCAGAGAGTGGTAGCTGTGTGGAACGAGCTTCCAGCAGAAGCCGTTGAGGCAGGTTTGATGTTGTCATTTAAAGTTAAATTGGATAGATATATGGACAGGAAAGGAATGGAAGGTTATGGGCCGAGTGCAGGTCGGTGGGACTAGGTGAGAGTAAGAGTTCGGCACGGACTAGAAGGGCCGAGATGGCCTGTTTCCGTGCTGTAATTGTTTTATGGTTATATATGAGAGGACCTTAAGAAAAGATAAAGAGAAAGTAGTTGGAGTAATTCAGCTGCTCCCAAAACTTTAGCTAGACACAATGTGATGTACAGCCAATGATGTGCTCATGATGTAATCAGAATTACAATGTAAGAAATACAAAAGCAAATATTAATGTAGCAACATCATGAAAAATTCATAATGATTAGAAAACAGGCTTCAGTTATGTTGGGTGAAGTTAAAAATTGTCAAGAAAACCAGGAGAATATACCTGGGCAGCTTCCATATAGTGCGATCTGTTAGGAAAATTGGAAGGAGAGTTGTCAAATCTGTTTAATGCTCCATCACTAAAGATGTTTATCCAGTGATACATTATTCCCTTACCATGGAAATCATCCAGTAATGAAAATGGATAGCGATAAATATTTTTTTTTATCTGCATACCTAACAGTAAACTGCATCAATAAGAGCAAGAATCAGGCATTCAAACAGAAACAAATTTGTTTTCATGCTTGGTTGAATGTCATTCTTCATGTTAATAGATATCCACCTGCTGATGTACACTCCGTGAACAGAGAAACAGGCTCACTGATGTGCAGCCCATACTGTGCATGTCCTAACTTCAAATACATAGAGCTGTACTCAGACCCAAATTTGTTACCCTTTTGCTATCACACGCTAAGTATTTAATTCCTGCGTTTTTGTTTGTTTAACCTTTCTACCCAAATATTTAGCTTTCTTGGCAAAGAAGGTAATATTATCCTGCTGGAAACTATTTGCTACAGCTTGCACTGTCTGTATTTAAGTACTTTGAATTTGGGCAATTTTACACCCACAAACTCATCTGTGGTATCTTCAGCAATCAGTCTAAGTTGTTTCAAATGTTTCTGCTTGGTTTGGTTTTTCAATAAGTTGGAACTGTATTGATCCATTGCCTATATTTTTTTGATGCAGATAGAATACATTTGCATTTTGGTCCCCATGATGATACTAAATGGATTTTTAGCAAGACATTCATTGTAAATATTGTAAAAATAACTATTTCTGCTATAAAACTATGCAGTTTTTTCATTGTCCATCAACTCAAGTTTAGATCCCCACTGACTTACTCGATAAATTTAATAACTAGTGTGGAACTGAGCCATTATTGATAAGTAAAGTTCTAAATCTGTGGCTACCCAAAAATGAATTAGCCTATCACAGCCAAAATGATGGTGGGGGAACAATAGTCTCAGTGCTCCAAGGGTAGTGAAAGAGTGAGGGAGATTGGTGATAATCAGCCAGGTTTCCTGTCATAATTATTATGTAGTGAATCATGCCAGCATTAGCTTCGTGTAGACCTTTCTCCAGCACTTCCATTCTGTAACTGAATGGCTTGCATTGTTCTCATCATGCCAGAAAGAGTGTTAAGGGCTGAAGGTGAATAACAAATCATATAATATTTGACTATATGCAAGAGCTAAGAATAATGTGCAGACTGAAATGGAAAGAAAATGGCTGCCCTAATGTAAATGGAGATAGCAAAACACCATATTTGTTTAAAAAATGCTTACCAACACTAACCCAAGAGGACATGGAGGTTGGTCAAGCAGGTTCAGTCGCATGGTATTCAAGATGAGGTAGCAAATTGGATTAGACATTGGCTTTGCCAGAGAAGCCAGCAAATGGCTGTAGATTGTTGCCTCTCTGGCTGGAGGCCTGTAACTAGTGGTGTGCCACAGGTATTGGTGCCGGGTCCTTTGTTGTTTGTCATCCATATCAATGGTCTGGATGATAATGTGGTGAATTGGATTAGCAAATTTGTGAATAACATCAAGAAAAGGGGTGTAGTGGACAGCAAGGAAGACTATCAAAGCTTACAGCATGATCTGGAACAGCTGGAAAATTGGGCTGATAAATAGCAGATGGAATTTAATGCCATCACATATGAGGTGTTGCACTTTTGGAGGAGTAGCCAGGGTAGGTCTTACATGGTGAGTGGTAAGGCAGCAACGAATGCAGAGGATTAAAGGGATCTGGGAATATAGGTCAATAGTTTGTTGAAAGTGGTGTCACAGGTAGACAGAGTCGTAAAGAAAGCTTGTAGTACCTTGGCCTTCATACAGTGCCTATAAAAAGTACTCGCCCCCTCTTGGAGGCAAATGTTTTATTGTTTTATTGTTTTACAACACTGAATCAAAATGGATTTAATTTGTTTTTTTGACACTGATCAACAGAAAAAATGCTCTTTCGTCTCATAGTGAAAACAGGTCTCTACAAAGTGATCTAAATTAATTACAAATATAAAGCACAAAATAATTGATTGCATAAGTATTCATCCCCTTCAGGTCAGTATTTAGTAGATGCACCTTTGGCAGTAATTACAGCCTTGAGTTTGTGTGGATCGTTCTCTATCAACTTTGAACATCTGGACTGCAATTTTTCCCCATTCTTCTGTACAAAACTGCTCAAGCTCTGTCAGATTGCATGGGGATTGTGAGTGAACAGCCCTTTTTAAGTCCAGTCACAAATTCTTAATTGGATTGAGGTCTGGACTCTGACTTGGCCACTCCAGGACATTAACTTTGTTGTTTTTAAGCCATTCATGTGTAGCTTTGGCTTTATGCTTGGGATCACTGTCCTGTTGGAAAACAAATCTTCTCCCAAGTCACAGTTCTCTTGCAGACTGCATCAGGTTTTCCTCCAGGATTTCTCTGTACTTTGCTGCATTCATTTTACCCTCTACCTTCACGAACCTTTCAGGGCCTGCTGCAGTGAAGCATCCCCTCAGCATGATGTAGCCGCCATCATGCTTCATGGTAAGGATGGTGTGATTTTAATGATGTCTGGTGTTTGGCTAACACCAAACATAGCATTTAGTCTGATGGCTGAAAAACTCATTTTTGGCTTTATCAGACCATAGAACCTCTTCCAGCTGATTTTTGAGTCTCCCACATGCCTTCTGGCAAACGCTAGCTGAGATTTCATAAGAGTTTCTTTCAGCAGTGGCATTCTCTTTGCCACTCTCCCATAAAACTGTGACAGGTGAAGTACCCGGGCAACAGTTGTATGCGCAGTCTCTCCTATCTCAGCCACTAAAGCTTGTAACTCCTCCAGTTGTCATAGGTCTCTTGGTGGCCTCCCTCACTAGACCCCTTCTTGCATGGTCACTCGGTTTTTGAGGATGGCCTGCTCTAGGTAAATTTACAGCTGTGCCATATTCTTTTCATTTCCTGATGGTTGACTTAACGTTGGTTGGTTGGCATCTGTCTGTCTCAAAGGATAATGGGTGATGATTATCAGCATCATAAGCCTGGTATGGAGATCTTGAGATACCCAGTCATCAAAATTCCCCTCTTGGCCTCACCAGTGTAGTCCAAACGAAAGATAAAGCAATATATTTGGCACCAACTTGGCTGCAGGAGCTGCCGGAAGGAAGTTAAAAGACATCCAGCTGCCTTAGGGGCTCCCGTAGCCTTTGTCTCTCCTAAGGCTGCTCACAAGGCAGTGGAGCTATCTACCCATAGCTGGGTATTTGGGTCACGAGCACCTGGGCGAGTCTATACACCGGTGGGCCTATGTGCTAGATGTGCAGGGGCCAGACCTCCTCCTCGTCTTCTGTAATTCAGCCTGAGTCCAAAGGAGTTCAGTTTCCGTGTTTTGCCAGTGAAGAGGCACTACACGAGGCTTGCTTTTAGAGAGGCTATGTACTGACAGGGAGAGACTTACACACACAGCTCTCCTTTTCACAAGACTGCTAGCCAGCAGTGGAAGCTGGAAGTGAGAGCGACAAACACTACCCACTACACTACCACAATAGATGCATCACAACAACCATTTTGACACCAACTGTATTCCAACGGATTTTCAGTGACTTGCAAATTTTCTTGTACCCATCTCCTGACTTGGGCTTTTCAATAACCCTTTTGTGGAGTTGTCTGGAGTGTTCTTTTGTCTTCATGTGTGGTTTCTGACAGGATACGAACTCACCAGCAGCTGAACCTTCCTGATACAGGTGTATTTTTACTACAATCAATTGAAGCACCTAGACTGCACACAGGTCTCCAAAAACAGATCTCCATTTAACTAATGTTGTGACTTCTAAAAACAATTACCAATGATGATTGGGTGTGTCATATTAAAGGGGGTGAATACTTATGCAATCAGTTATTTTATGTTTTATGTTTGTAATTAATTTAGTTCACTTTGTAGAGAACGGTTTTCATTTTGACACAAGAGTCTTTTTCTGGTGATCAGTGTCAAAAAGGTTGAATTAAATCCACTGTGATTCAATGTTGTAAAACAATAAAACCTGAAAACTTCCGGGGGGGGGGGCGCGGGTGAATACATTTTTAGGCACTGTAGTTCAAAGTATTGAGTACAGGAGTTGGAATGTTATGTTGAAGTTATATAAGATGTAGGTGAGATCTAATTTGAAGTATTTTCTGCAGGTTTGGTCACCTACTTACGGGAAAAATGTAAATAAGATTGAAAGAGTGCAGAGAAAATTTACAGGAATATCGCTGGGACTTGAGGGCCTAAGTTATAAGGAAAGATTAAATAGGTTAGGACTTTATTCCAGAGAAGATAGGACATTGAGGGGAGATTTGATAGAGATATACAAAATTATGAGGGATATAGATGAGGCAAATGCAAGCAGTCTTTTTCCACTGCAGTAGGATGAGACTACAACTACTGGTGACAGGTTAAGGACAAAAGGTGGAATGTTTAAGGGGAAACTTCTTCACTGAGCCGCTGGTGAGAATGGAAGAATCTGCCAGCACAAGTGGTGGATGCAATTTCAATTTTAAGGTTTACGAGAAGTTTGGATAGGTACATGGGTGGAAGGTGTATGGAGGGCGATGGTCCGGGTGCAGGTCGATGGGACTAGGCATTGAAGTGGCTCAGCATGGACTAGGTGGATTGAAGAGCCTCTTTCTGTGCTGTGGTTTTCTATGACTCTATGAGATGCACTAAGCAACAGTGAATGTGTGCATCAAGTGTGTCCAGTTCTGGTGTATTTTAGATACGGCGAGGTTGCAGGCGAATGCATACTCCCCTCCCAAAACTAAAAGCCCTTGAAATTAAAGGGAGGATATTAACTCCTGGGAGTTAATACTGGCAGCATTTTAAAATGATATGATGGCTGTCAGCTGTTAGGAGCATGACATTATCCTGCCAACTTCTGAGCTAAATCAAGGCACACAGCCTCCCAGACTCTCAAGAACTCACCAGTGAAAGACGGGCAAATTGCAGCAGTCGTGGCACAATGAGCCATGCCACCCAATTACACCCATGTGACCAATTAACCTGAAAATCCGTACATCCCTGGAATGTGGGAGGATTCAGAGCACCTGGACGGACCCACTTCATTACAGGGAGAACGTACAAAGTCACTCCATTACAGGGAGAACGTACAAAGTCACTCCATTATAGGGAGAATGTACAAAGTCACTTCATTATAGGGAGAACGTACAAAGTCACTCCATTACAGGGAGAACGTACAAAGTCACTTCATTACGGGGAGAACGTAAAAATTCATTTCATTACAGAGAGAGTGTACAAAGTCACTTCATTATAGGGAGAATGTACAAAGTCACTTCATTACAGGGAGAGCGTACAAAGTCACTCCATTATAGGGAGAATGTACAAAGTCACTTCATTACAGGGAGAACGTACAAAGTCGCTTCATTATAGGGAGAATGTACAAAGTCACTTCATTACAGGGAGAATGTACAAAGTCACTTCATTGTTGGGAGAATGTACAAAGTCACTTAATTACAGGGAAAATGTACAAAATCACTTCATTACAGGGAGAACGTACAAAGTCACTCCATTATAGGGAGAACGTACAAAGTCACTTCATTACAGGGAGAACATACAAAGTCACTTAATTACAGGGAGAATGTACAAAGTCACTTCATTGTTGGGAGAATGTACAAAGTCACTTAATTACAGGGAAAATGTACAAAGTCACTTCATTACAGGGAGAACGTACAAAGTCACTTAATTATAGGGAGAATGTACAAAGTCACTTCATTGTTGGGAGAATGTACAAAGTCACTTAATTACAGGGAGAATGTACAAAGTCACTTCATTGTTGGGAGAATGTATAAAGTCACTTCATTACAGAGAGAATGTACAAAGTCACTTCATTATAGGGAGAATGTGCAAAGTCACTTCATTACAGAGAGAATGTACAAAGTCACTTCATTATAGGGAGAATGTGCAAAGTCACTTCATTACAGGGAGAACGTACAAAGTTACTTCATTATAGGGAGAATGTACAAAGTCCTTACAGTCAGCCACAGAACTGAACCCGAGTTTCTGGCGCGGTAACAACATTGCAATAAGTACTATGGTACTGGGCCTGAAACATCGACTGTACTTTTTCCACAGATGTTGCCTGGCCTGCTGTGTTCCTGCAGCATTTTGAGTGTTTTGGAAAAGTTTTGAAGGAATGAATGCAATTAATTTTGTTGGTATTTAAGTTGTCTCACAACACACAATATGATAAAGGACACTAGAATTATCTAAAAGTCTTGGTCAAGATTTTTCCCTCAACTCATATCACTGAAACAAGATTATCTGGTTACTACTATAAGTCATTTAAAGGTTAACTTCATTGTTGTGTGTTTGTAGTCATATATAGGAGTCATATATAGGATGCAAAATTACCTCTCGTGTGACTTTTGAGTTCCAGAACGGATTTTTGAGTACATCCAGTAATGATTAATAACACCAGCTATTTATTCTGGGCTTATTTGGTTACTTGAATTTAAATTCACCAGTTGTCATGGCAGGAATTGATTTCAGTGATCCAGATCAATATTCCAGTACGTGAAAACAACACCAAGGTCTTAGATTTACATAGCACCTTGTAATATAGCAAAATGCCTTAAGATGTTTCACTGCAATATGATCAAACAGAATTTGACATCAAGACATTAAACTGATCACATTAAATGTACCATGTAGTGGCAGCTACTTTGCTTCTAAAAATTCAGTTCCAATCAATTTAAAGGAACTGAATACAAAAGCAAAATAGAACATACAGCCATTAATACTTATTCTGGTTAATCCAAGCAGATTGAGACAAACATCTATGCACCTGGTTTTAGGCACACACTAACACATGCTCTAGGGAATCTCTCAAATACACAGTTCAGAGAACTCCTTGTGCTGAGGCAAGGAACATCAGATATTGAATTCCTCCTTCTTAAGCTGTTCCTTGGGGATGAGGGTAATTTTCATCCTTTTGGTTTCTGAGACGACTGAGTCCAATTTGTGACTCCAGAATTTGCCAGAGGTGGGGCAGTAAAGTTCAAGGAGTGGGTTGTTGTGTAGTCCTTCCGCTCTTTATGCTGGCTTTCTGCACACTTCCAAAGAATGGATTGGGGTCATGAATAAAAAGCTCTTTCTCCGTTTTGGGCCAGGGATTTCTATAACCTGAATCCTTGAGTCAGTTCCTTTGGCCAACTGGCAATCACGTTCCACAAGATTGTCTGTTTTGAGAGTCCTTTGCATAATAATGATGTGCCCTGTTAATTCGGATCAACTGAGTGCAGTTAGAGCCGTTGTGTTGGGGATGTAAGTCGAGCATTTTGGAGACGTGGAGACTTTCGAATGCCTCCCAGACTGCCACATCTGTGTCAGGTGCGTCGAGCTGCAGCTCCTTAGGGAACTAGAAATGCAGCTCGATGACTTTTGTCTGGTCAGGGACGGTGAGGAGTTGATAGATAGGAGTTATTGGCAGGTAGTCACACCGGGGCCTTGGGAGACACTACTGCTACTACGTCGACTCAGGCCTAGGGGGCCAAAGCCCGACGCTTGGGAGACAGATAAGTGGGTAATAGTCAGGAAAGGGAAGAGTAGAGAGTACCCCTGTGGCCATCCCCCTTAACAATAAGTACTCCTGTTTGGCTACTACTGGGGGGGGATGACCTACCTGGAGGAAGCAACAGTGGCCGCACCTCTGGCACAGAGTCTGGCCCTGTGGCTCAGAAGGGTAGGGAAAGGAAGAGGATGGCAGCAGCGATAGGAAACTCTATAATCAGGGGGTCAGACAGGCGATTCTGTAGGTGCAGGAAAGAAACATGGATGGAAGTTTGCCTCCCAGGTGCCAGGGTCCAGGATGTTTCTGATCGTAGCCATGATATTGTGAAGTGGGAAGGTGAACAGCCTGAGGTCGTGGTACATATTGGTACCAACGACATAGGTAGAAAAAGGGAAGAGGTCCTGAAAACAGACTACAGGGAGTGAGGAAAGAAGCTGAGAAGCAGGATCACAAGGATAGTAATCTCAGGATTACTGCCTGTGCCATACGACAGTGAGTATAGGAATAGAGTGAAGTGGAGGATAAATGCATGGCTGAGATATTGGAGCAGGGGGCAGGGATTCAGATTTCTGGATCTTTGGGGCCTCTTTTGGGGCAAGTGTGACATGTACAAGGAGGACAGGTTGCACTTGAATCCGAGGGTGACCAATATCCTGGCAGGAAGGTTTGCTAAGGCTACTGGGGAGAGTTTAAACTAGAATTGCTGGGGGGTAGGAACCGAACTGAAGAGATGGAGGAACGGGCGGTTGGCTCACAAATAGAGAAAGCTTGCATACAGTTTGAGAGGGAGGATAGGCAGGTGATAGAGAAGGGATACGCTCAGACCGATGATTTGAGATGTGTCCATTTTAATGCAAGGAGTATCATGAACAAAGCGGATGGGCTTAGAGCTTGAATCAGTATTTAGAGCTATGATGTTGTGGCCATTACAGAGACATGGATGGCTCAGGAGCAGGAATGGCTGCTTAGAGTACCAGGCCTTAGAAGTTTCAGAAAGGACAGGGAGGAAGGCAAAAGAGGTGGGAGCATGGCACTTTTGATCAAAGACAGTGTCACGGCTGCAGAAAAGGAGAAAGTCATGGAGGAATTGTCTACCAAGTCTCTGTGGGTGGAAGTTAGGAACAGGAAGGGGTCAATAAATCTACTGGGTGTTTTTATTGACTACCCAGTAGTAACAGGGACATTGAGGACCAGATAGGAAGACAAATTCTGGAACTGTGCAATAATAACAGGGTTCTCACGATGCGAGATTTCAATTTCCCCAATATTGATTGGCATCTCCCTAGAGCAAGAGGCTTAGATGGGGTGGAGCTTGTTAGATGTGTTCAGGAAAGTTTCCTGACACAATATGTAGATCAGCGGTCTCCAACCACCAGGCTGCGGACCGGTACCGGGCCGCAAAGCATGCGTTACCAGGCCGCAAGGAAACGATATGATTTGGCGATATGAGTCAGCTGCAGCTGTCCTCATTCCTGTCACGCCCACTGTTGAACTTGAATGCACGCGAGGTCACTACCCACGCGTCATCCATGTCGGCGCGGGAAGGAGATCAACTCCTCGAGCTTGCAAATGACGACAGGCTGAAAAGTATGTTGACGTAACACCTCTGCCGGCATTCTGGATCAAAGTCAAGGCTGAATATCCTGAGATAGCCACGAAAGCACTGAAAACGTTGCTTCCACTTCCAACATATCTCTGCAATGAATGCAACGAAAACTAAATTGCGGAATAGACTGGACATAAGGAACCGGAACCCCCTTCGAGTATCGCTGTCTCCCATCACCCCTCGATGGGACTGTCTTGTTGCAGGGAAACAAGCCCAGGGCTCCCACCAGTTCAGCGTTGCAATGATTTTATATGTTCATAAGGGGAAAATATATGCTGTGTGTTTAATATCCAAACGTTACTTAAAATGTTATGATGCTATTGACTTATAAGTGACTTACATAACCATATAACAATTACAGCCCGGAAACAGGCCATTCCTGCCCTTCTAGTCCATGCCGAACACTACTCTCACCTAGTCCCAGCGACCTGCACTCACCCTATAACCCTCCATTCCTTTCCTGTCCATATACCTATCCGATTTTTCTTTAAATGGTAATATCGAACTTGCCTCTACCACTTCTGCTGTAAATTTGTTCAACTCTTACTTCAAGCTCCCTGATAATTGACTTATCACTATATTCATGCAAAGAAAATATGTGCTGTGTGTTTAATATTAAATCCGTTAGATAAACTCTTTTAGAAATGAAATTGAGTGTATTAGCCACTTATCACCTATATTCTGGTCGTGATTAACACCCCCCCCCCAAATAGAATGGCCAAAAACGATTTGTAGAAAAAAAATCGGCACGTACACGCATGTGCACTGGTGCCCGCTCAAGGCTTCATGGTCATTGTAGTCTTTCTCAGGGTAAACACAACGTATTTGACTGCTACTCTTGTCCGTTGGCAACCCTACCCCACCCCCCCCCCCCACATCCCGGGTCGGCTGGTCTGCAAGAATATTGTCAATATTAAACCAGTCCGCAGTGCAAAAAAAGGTTGGGAACCTCTGATGTAGATAACCCTAGGAGAGGTTGTACTTGATCTGGTATTGGGAAATGAACCTGGTCAGGTGTCAGGTCGCTCCGTGGGAGAGCATTTGGAGATAGTGATCACAATTCTATCTCCTTTACCATAGCATTGAAGAGAGATAGGAACAGACAAGTAGGAAAGCGTTTAATTGGAGTAAGGGGAAATATGAAGCTATCAGGCAGGAACTTGGAAGCATAAATTGGGAACAGATGTTCTCAGGGAAATGTACGGCAGAAATGTGGCAAATGTTCAGGGAATATTTGTGTGGCGTTCTGCATAGGTATGTTCCAATGAGACAGGGAAAGGATGGTAGGGTACATGAACCATGGTGTACAAAAGCTGTAGAAAATCTAGTCAGGAAGAAAAGAAAAGCTTATGAAAGGGTCAAGAAAATAGTTAATGATGCAGATCCAGAAAATTATAATGCTAGCAAGAAGGAGCTTAAGAATGAAATTAGGAGAACCAGAAGGGGCCATGGAAAGGCCTTGGCAGACAGGATTAAGGAAAACCCCAAGGCATTCTACAAGTATCTGAAGAGTAAGAGGATAAAATGTGAGAGAATAGGACCAATCAAGTGTGACAGTGGAAAAGTGTGTATGGAACTGGAGGTGTACTTTGCTTCAGTATTCACTATGGAAAACGACCTTACTGATTGTAGGGATGACTTACAGTGGACTAAAAAGCTTGAGCATATAGACATTAAGAAAGAGCACAGAACATTTGGAAAGCATCAAGTTGGATAAAGTCACTGGGACTGGACAAGATATCCCCCAGGCTACTGTGGGAGTCGAGGGAGGAGATTGCTGAGCCTCTGGAAATGATCTTTACATCAACAATGGTTACAGGAGAGGTTACAGAGGATTGGAGGGTTGCAGATATTGTTCCCTTATTCAAGAAAGGGAGTAGAGATAGCCCTGGAAATTATAAACCAGTGAGTCTTACTTCAGTGGTTGGTAAGTTGATAGAGAAGAGCCTGAGAGGAAGGATTTATGAACATTTAGAGAGGCATAATATGATTAGCATAGCTTTGTCAAAGGCAGGTTGTGCCTTACAAGCCTGATTGAATTTCTCGAGGATGTGACTAAACACATTGATGAAGGTAGATCAATAGATGTAGTGTATATGGATTACAGCAAGATGGTACCCCATGCAAGATTTATTGAGAAAATAATGAGGCAGTGGATCCAAGTGGACTTTGCTTTGTGGATCCAGAACTGGCTTGCCCACAGAAGGCAAAGAGTGGTTGTAGACGGGTTATATTCTGCATGGATGTTGGTGACCTGTGGTGTGCCTCAGGGATCTGTTCTGGGACCCCTTTTCTTCGTGATTTTTGTAAATGACCTGCATGAGGAAGTGGAGAGATAGGTTAGTAAATTTGCTGATGACCCAAAGGTTGGGGGTGTTGTGAAGGGCTGTCAGAGCTTACAGTGAAATATCGATAGGATGCTAAACTGGGCTGAGAAGTGGCAAATGGAGTTCAGCCCAGATAAGTGTGAGGTGGTTCATTTTGGTAGGTCAAGTATGATGGCAGAATATAGCATTAATGGTAAGACTGTTGGTAGTGTGGAGGATCAGAGGGATCTTGTGGTCTGAGTCCATAGGACACTCAAAGCTGCTGTGCAGGCTGACTGTGTGGTTAAGAAGGCATACGGTGTATTGGCCTTTATCAACCATAGGATTGAGTTCAAGAGCCGAGAGGTAATGTTACAGCCATATAGGACCCTGGTCAGATCCCACTTGGAGTACTGTGTCCAGTTCTGGTCACCTCACTACAGCAAGGATGTGGAAACCATAGAAAGGGTGCAGAGAATATTTACAAGGATGTTTCCTAGGTTGGGGAGCATGCTTTATGAGAATAGGTTGAGTGATCTTGGCCTTTTTACCTTGGAGCGACAGAGGATGAGAGGTGACCTGATAGAGGTGTATAAGATGATGAGAGGCATTGATTGTGTGGATAGTCAAAGGCTATTTCCCAGGGCTGAATTGGCTAACATGAAAGAACACAGTTTTAAGGTGCTTGGGAGTAGGTACAGAGGAGATGTCAGGGGTAAGTTTTTTACGCAGAGTGGTGAGTGCATGGAATGAGCTGCCAGCGACAGTGGTGGAGGTGGATTCGATCGGGTCTTTTAAGAGGCACCTGGATAGGTACCTGGAGCTTAGGAAAATAGAGGGCTGTGGGTAACCCTAGGTAATTTCTAATTTAAGTACATGTTCGGCACAGCATTGTGGGCCGAAGGGCCTCTATTTTGCTGTAGATTTTCTATGTTTCTATGTCTATATTGCTTCCATATTTTCTTCCTTCTAACTATCATTTGCCACTTCCTCTCAGACTCACTCTCCAAATTCAATCCTTCCTTTCCCCTGCCCCCCTACTCCTAACATCAACCTCTGCCACTCTCCAGAAGGACAACGTTTTCCGTTGTTAGTCTTCTCTGTAGAGCATGAATATAAATCCTTTATAGTCACTTTTTATGTTTCTCTTTGGCTCACTCTTGTACTCTCTCTCGCCTTTTTTTAAAACCAATTTCTTAGTCCTCTTTTTGCTGAGTCCTAAAATGCTCTAATCCTCAGGACTCTTACAATTACTGAAAATCTTATAAACCCGGTTATAATTCCTACTACTTTTGGAATATTTAGAAACTAATGTGCAAAATCTTGGATATGATCTCAGATTATAATCTTAGCTCTAAAGTGGCACCTTACCCATTTAATTCAATGTTTGTCTCATTTAAGCCATGCTTAAAATCAAAGCATTTTCTATTGTGTTGGTGACATTCACTAAACTAAATCTCCTTGAAAGCCAGGAGGTATTAGAATCATGATTTCCTGGGAATTCAGTGGAAAAAAAAAGAACATTTATTTCATTGGAATTCTTTGTCTTGAAGATCACTGATTCAGAGCTCAAAACCATCTGAGAGAAATATGATAAATCTATCTTAAATACCCAGAACTTGCATTAACTGCCTCATGCAAATCACTAGGCTGGATTTTTACACCATGTTTTGTTGGCACAATATTTGCCTCTTGGCAATTGATTAAGCAGCACTTCAATTACTAGCCCAAGCATTATTTATCTTTCTTACACTATAGATACTCCTATATTGCTATTTCCAGGATATTCTTTCCTTTTTTTAAATGATATTTCCAGATTTTACAACATTTTAATTAAAATTTCTAGCCAATCTATTCTGTGGACATGTTCACAAAGAAGTAGTCTGATGCTAAGTCATATCATACTGGATTCTTTACAGTCATTAGTGGGATTCAACTATCTGTTCTGAACTGACATTAGATGAATATCTTAATTGACAGAACTATAGGTCTCTGCAATCAGAAATAAACAGCAATCAACAACAGCAAGTCTCTTTAGCATCCTTTCTGTCTTTGCTAATAATTACACCATAAATAATATCATCAAAACAGATGGTTGAGTCATTATCGCTCAGGGAATTTGGGTGCACAAATTCCTCGATTTATTTCCTACAATATACTTGTGACTAAATTTCAAGAGGTATTTAACTAGCTGCAAAACACTTATACTAATCTACAGTGAAAGGTGATAGATCAGCAAAAGGGTTTCATTTTTTGACCAACAGAAATAGATTTTTAATTTCCTAATCAGAAATCTGTGAATAGACAATTTAGATTACTATCTAATCTAGTTTATAAGTGAAAATGTTCAGCAGTTAGTTTAATCGCAATATCTAATGCATTTTTTTATTCACCCAAAATTCAGGAAGTGAGTTAATAAGTTTTGCCTGAGTTACCTGAATAAATCCTTAATTTCTACGTGACTCACTTGGTAATTGAAATCTTAGTCACTGTGCATTTTATTTCAATCTAGAGCAATCATTATTAATCAAGAAGTAATTCAAAAGGAGCACATTTTCTACATGAAATCGTCGATTTCACAGTAAAATGCTGGGATGATATTGGCAATACCTACTTTGTATCCAGCTTTCTGCCCACTATTTGCATAACCCTGTCTCCAAATAGTGATACTGAGGTGCTCATGCCTAGAAAATTTAGAGTAAAAATCAGTCTACGAGTCATTCAAACACAGTCATATCACTCATTGTGTTCTGATTTTCTCTGGTTTTCTATGTATCATATGACAACAACACTTAGAAGGCCTGCATTTATTATTTCTCACTAAGCAGCTCCTGAAATGGTTGCTTGCTGGGCCATTTTAGATGGCAGTAAAACGTCAGCCATTTTAGTGGGTCACATCAAGTATAGATATCAGGGTTTCCTTCCCGAAAGGATGTTAGTGAAACCAGATGGGTTTTATGTTGACCTGGTAGGTTCATGACCATCATCCCTGATGCATGCTTTTTATATGCAATTCCTTGAATTTAAATGCTCCATCTGCTATGGTGGGATTTCCTCATATTCTTGAATCAATAATCCAAGTCTTCAGATATTGGTCAGTTAAACTAACCACTATATCAACACACATTGTCCGAGAAAAAGTCAGCACAGAAACAAGCCATTCAGCCTATCTAGTCCATGTCAAACTATTTAAACTGCCTACTCTTGCAGACCTGCGCCAGAAGCATAGACCTCCATACCACCATCATCCATGTACCTGTCCAAACTTTCCTCAAACATTGAAATTGAGCTTGTATGCACCTCTTGCATTGACACACCATTCCACACACACACCACCCTCTGAGAAAAGAAATTTCCTGTCATGTTCCCCCTAAACTTTTCATCTTTCACCCTTAACCCATGACTTCCAGTTGTAGCCTCTCCAAACCTCAGTGGAAAAAACCTGCTTGCATTTACCCTATCTATATTCCTTATAATTTTGTATACCATTATCAAACCTCCCCTCAATCTTCCACATTCCAAGAATGAAGTCCTAACCTATTCAATCTTTCCTTATGTAATTCTCAGGTTCAGCCAGCATGCATTTGTCTAGGTGAAGACAACCTCTGGCCCAGCCAAACTGAGAAATCTCGTTTGTTTGGATGCTGCGTGATGTGTTGCCCAGTTACAAATAAGTGCCGCAAAATATAAGGCAGTATACCATATGCAATTAAACAACTGGACTTTATAAATCCTAATCTGACTATAGGGTTAGTAAAGAAAAGAAAAAGAAAAAAAACACCATTTTAATGAAACAGTCTAATGTGCACGTTGGAGCTCACAGTTCCATCCATTCGTTGCCCATTGACCTCCTCCGAGTTTCACAGACCCTTGTACTCCAATTCCACTCTGTCCAGCGGTCTACCAACTCTCTCCACTCGCATATTCTCTCTTCCTCTCTCGCTGACAAAGGACTGCGAAATCCCATCTCTCAGACCCGCAAGAAAGATCAACATGCCTCTCATTAGATGGCGCACATTCCAAAGCCCCCGTTATCTCTAGTCATAACACAAACATTGCTTCTACAAAGAAACCATTACATTAGCAGTGAAACATTACAGAGAGGCCATTACATTAGCAGTGTAACCTTATACAGGTCGACCTTCACTAATCCGGTACCATTGGGACCTGAGGAGTGCCGGAATAGTGAAAATGCCGAATTACAGAAGGATCGTATTAAGCATAATCAGTGCCGGATTATTGAAGGAACCGGACTACAGGTAGTTGGGTTAGTGAAGGTTGACCTGCAGTGCATTACACTTATAATCAGGCCCTCCAGTCCTGGCAACAATCTTGTAAATTTTCTCTGCACTCTTCCAACCTTATTTACATCTTTCCTATAGGTAGTTGAACAAAATTGCCCACAATGCTCTAAATTAGGCCTCATCAATGTTTTGTACAACTTCAACATAATATCCCATCTCCTGTACTCAATACTTTGAACTTTGATGGCCAATGTACTAAAATTTTCTTTATGGCCCTATCTACTTGTGATGCCCTTTCAATGATTTATGGACCTCTCTTCACAGATCTCTTTGTTCTACAGCACTTCTCAGTGTCTTTCTATTAACTGTGCAAGACCTGACCCAGCTGGTCCTACCAAAGTGCAACACCTCGCACTTATCCACATTAAATTTCCCAACCCATTTTTCCACTGGTCCAGATCCCTCTGCAGGCCATGATAGCCTCCCTCACTGTCCACTACACCCTCAATCTTGGAGTCATCTGAAAATTTGCTGATCCAGTTAACCACATTATCATTCAGATCATTGATATAGATGACAAATAACAATGGACCCACCAATCCCTATGGCACTCCTCTAGAAACAGGCCTCCAATCAAAGAGGCAACCATCTACTACTACTCTCTGGCTTCTCCCACAAAGCCAGTGTTTAATCTTGAATGCCTATCCCATTATACCCTTCATTTATTATACCCTCTTTTTAATTGATTTAATATCCTTCTCAAACCGCAGTGCACACAGCCGTTCCGAATGATATCGTATGTGTTAACTAGGAGGCCGTGCACAATCCTGATTTGATGGAGGCAGCCGTGAGAAGCACGGAGGAACACCTGGAGAAACTTCTGAAATGCCCGGTTCGCTGCTGCTGCTACTGTGTGATCGAGAATCTTCGGGGGCGGGGGGGGGAAGGCCCCAAATCCTCGGCTTTGCCTATTGCCTGTTGCCGGGGCTGGGGTCGAAGCGCTCGGCAGAGATGGTGCTCAGTGCGCGGTGTCGGAGAACTGGTCAGAGGCTCGGAGTTTTCAGACAGATTCAGAGTCGGAGTGTGGTCAGATGCTTCCAGGATGCTGCATCGGCAAGTTTGCGGTGCTGGAGGTTCACCATCTGAATGAGATGATGGGACTTCCGAGAAACTTTGAGACTTTTTACCGTGCCCATGGTCTGTTCTTTATCAAATTACGGTATTGCTTTGCACTGTTGTAACTATATGTTATAATTATGTGGTTTTTGTCAGTTTTTCAGTCAGTTTGTCATGTGTTTCTGTGATATCATTCTGGATAAACATTATATCATTTCTTAATGTATGCATTACTAAATGACAATAAAAGAGGACTGCGTGTCTTCATAATCTAATCTAAACCTTGAAAATCTCCTGTATTGTTAACTATCTCAACAATTTGACATTGATGTTTCTGTATAATAATCCCAGATTTCCACATATAATTGGCAAAATGTTACAATAAGCATGCATCCATTTATCCAAGTGGAAAGACATGAAAGTGCTGGCAATTACATCTTCAGTGCTGATTCTCACAAACACTTATCAATTCTGACTCCATTCCTTATCGCCAGGCAGCCATATTCAAAGATGCTATCATCTTCGTTATCATAAATAAGCAGGGGGAAATGGCTGAGAAATGACATTTCCACAAGTTATATTAACAAAACGTATTGGTCCCTCTGGAAGCTGGAAGTGAGTGGGTGAGGAGATGTTGGGTATTCGAACATAATGAATAGCACAGCTCCAGAAACTCCCTTCAGTTAAGAAATTATATAATAACTGTTCTACATTCTGCAAAGTTATCAAAAATGCTGTTGGTAAAAGAAAGGATGCAAATATTCTCCCTGGTCATCGCGAAGTAACCTGAAGCAGGCATCATAGCTCGGTGTTTACCCAGCAGTAATGTCAGTGGGCTCAGTGTAAACCCATGTTCTAAGTTCAGGATTCTCTGATAAGCTGAATGCAAAAATCAGCGCCTGCTTTCGAGGTGCTAACAAAGTTAAATTCAATTTAACTCAGAATTAAAAACATTGGAGGTAATTTATAGGGGAAATGACACCAGTTGCAAAATTGGACAGGGGATTCATGGTGGTGATCTATGTACATGATTCTAACTTTTTCCAAGAATTAGGTAGACAGCTAATAAAATAACTAGTCACACAGTGCATCTGTAGTAACTTAACTGGTAGCTTAAAACTAAAACATATCTGCTATTGTGATACCTGTTGCTTTTCTCATGATCAGAAAGTATGTGTTAACATCAGGAAACCTGATTAGACAGCTTCGGAACTGACTGCAAGCTGTTGCAAAGCTCTGAGATTCACTGGGTATGCTCATGCTGACAGGGAGCATCTCCTTCTGGATTTAGCTGTTGAGATGTTCATTCCATGGATGCCTCAGCAGAAACTCCCTGGCAACAATCCACTTCTAAAGACATCACAGAACATAGTACAGCACAATACAGGCCCTTCAGCCCAAAATGTTCAAAGGTTTCAAAAGTACATTTCATGTCAGAGAAATGTATACAATATACATCCTGAAATGCTTTTTCTTCACAACTGTCCACAAAAACAGGGGAGTGTCCTCAAAGAATGAAAAGCAGTCAAATGCTAGAACCCTAAGGTCCCCCCCCAGCTCCCCTCCCTCCTGTGCGTAAGCGGCAGCAAGCAATAATTTCCCCCTCCCCCAGCAGCAGAAAAAATAGCATCAGCAGCTGCCACCATGCACTCAAGCGTGAGCAAAGCAACAGCAAAGTCACAGACTTGCAGTACTCCAAAGACTACTTGTTCACCCAGTATTCGATATACCACAGGCTCTCTCTTGCCCTAATAAGCGAGAAAGAGGTGTCTCCGTTTCACAGTGAGAGGGGAGACATAACAAACAACTCACTGCTTTACGATGTTAAAAGTCTGTTGCTTTTTCCAGGCTCTGTGCCCAAAGATCTCGGGCCTCTAGGCACAGCCAGAGATCTTCTGCCTCCAACGACACACTGATCTCCTGCAGAGGCACCAACCTCCAATCCCCCCATTTCCAGAGCCATGAATTCTCGGTCCTCCAAAGAAGAGCAGAGCTCTTAGGCTGAGCCCTTGGCGTGCCGATCAATGGCCATTTGTGAAACCTCTAGAGCAGGTCCCATTCCTACAAAGAACTGTAGTCAGCATGTAACTCCAAAAGAACCCTGAAAGGAAAAAAATAGAGATATTAAAGATGAAAATAGTGCTGTTTCTGACTCTTTTCTGACTGTTAAACCTACTCCAAGATCTATCTAACATTTCCCTCCTACATAGCCCTGCATTTTTCTTTCATCCTTGTGCCTATTACCTATCTAAGAATCTCTTATGTGTTCCTAATGCATCTTCCTCCACCATTACCCTTAGCAGGGCATTCCACACACCGATCACACTCTGTAAAATAAGTTACCTTTGACATCCCTACCCCCCATACTTTCCTCCAAACATCTTAAGTAATGCTCCCTTTAATTTAGCCATTTCCAACTTACTAACCCGCTGTTCCAGTTCCTCATCTGTGCCATTTAGAAATATCACAAAGAGCATTAGTATGACTTTGGCTGGCCTATCAATGTGGGATGGAAATATCAGGACAGCTGAGAAAACCTTAATATCAGAGAGGTTTTGGAAAAGATGCATCCTAAACAGTCTTTCCTAATGGATGGTCTCAGATTTTCCAGGCCACCATGACTAAGGTAGACCTATGGCTGTACATTTATGAAGAGACATCTCACTCTGTGAAAGTCATGGTCATTTCATCTCTGACTTTTCTCACCTCAAGATCTTTGCTGCATCTTTCAAACAGCTGCTCATCCTTTCTTCAGAGATATCACCCAGCCTATGCAGTCCTGAAGGGCTAAATTCAGGTACTTTAGTTCAATAAGGACAGATGACATTTTAGATACTGGGAGCTGCAAACTTTGTTGGCTTCCAATGAGTGCTATTAACTGCAGCTATATGCACAAGTACTCAGGTTTTGAAAAATCTGGACCGATATTAGGAGTGAAAATATTTCCAGAAACTCAATGTGCACTTTATTGTTTTTGTTGACCGTTAGTTTTTTTTTAGAAAACATGCATGGTTTCTTTATTTGGAGGGAAGACATTTTGAGCAAGGCTGGCCAAAGAGATGGATACTAGGACAAAGGATGTATAGTCCTGGAGCAAAGGATTATGTAGCCTCTTCATCCTCAGGTACTCTTCAATGACAGCAGCTTGAGCACAGTTACAATGATAAGACACAAGAGCATCAGTAGTAGAAAGTGGTCTTCCCAAGATGAGATTCAGTTACCTTAATTAGTTCAGAAGTACTCTGGGCTGTACACAAGGAAGATGTAGGGACTTGGTCATTAGGTGATACAACATTGCATAAACTTGCAAACCGAATTTAGCAGCTGGTGACAGAGGAGGAACTGCAAGGAGACCCCAAGATGATGGTTGTGGGATAGACATAAGCAGCAGGAACATGGCATCTTAGTGTTGGCCATATTGGAACTGGTACTAGGCAATGAATTTGGTCAGTTGATAGATCACTTGGTAGGTGAGCAGATTCGTGATAGTGACTACAACTCCCTGACCTTTACCATGGCCTTGGCAGAGATGGGAGCAGACAGTAGGAAACATATTTAAATGGGAGAAGGGGGATTATGTTGCTATTAGACCGTAACTTGAGAGCATAAACTGGGAACAGATGTACTCAGGGGAATGCACAACAGAAATATGGAGGTTCCTTAGTGAGGACTTGCACAGTGTTTAGATAGATTTGTCTCATTGAGGTAGGAATGGATAATCTGGTGAAGGAATCATGGTTGACAAGAGATATGGAATATCTAGTCAAGAGGAAGAAAGTTTACTTAAGGTTTAAAAAGCAGAGTTCAGACAGGGTTCTGGAGATTTGTAAGGTAGTCAGGAAGTAGCTTAATAAGGGCCTTAGGGGAACTACATTGGGACAAGTGAAGGCCTTGTGAATTAGGAAAATCCCAAGGCATTCTACATGTACTTGAAGAACAGGAAAGTGCCTAGAGTGAGAAAAGGACCAATCAGTGTTAAAAGAAGAAACTTGCCTGAAGTCAATGGAAATAAGGGAGATCTTGAATGAATACTTTGCCACAGAATTCACTAATGAAATGGATCTTGATGAACATGAGGACAATGTAAAATGGGCTAATGTGCTGGAACATGTTAATACTGAGAAAGGTCATGTGCTGAAACTTTTGTAAAACATTGGGATAGATAAGACGCCATGGACAAAAAGGATATACTCCAACTTGGTATGGGAAGCTAGAGAAGAGATTGTTGTACTTTTGGGGATAATCTTTTCATCTGCAATGGCATCAGGAGTAGCACCAGAACAGTGGAGGATGGCAAATATTATTCCTTTGATCAAAATGTAATAGAAATAATCCTGGGAATTATAGAACAGTGAGACTCAGATCAGTGGTGGACAGACAATTGGAGTGGATACTTAGAGACAGGATTTATAAGCATTTGGAGAGGCTTAAGCTGATTAGAGGTAGTCAGCATGTCTATGGATGAGAGTCGATGGGTTGTTGCAAGCTTGCAGCAGACACAAAGGTTAGTGGTGTTGTGGATGCTGGAGAAGGTTGTCATAGGTTACAACAGGACATTAATAGGATACAGAGGCATGCTGAGAAGTGGCAGATGGAGTTTAATCCAGAAAAGTGTGAAATGATGCATTTTACAAGGTCACACCTAAAGGCAGAGTAAAGGGTTAATGGCAGGATCCTTAGTGTGGAGGAACAAAAGGATCTTAGGGCCCATGTCCATAGATGCTTCAGAGTTTTTGCACAAGTTGATAGACTGGTTGAGAAGATGTAGTGGGTTTCATTAACCAGGGGATTGAGTTTAAGAGTCACAAGGTGATGTTGGAGCTCTATAAAATTGTGATTAGACCACAGTTGGAGTATGGTATTCAGTTCTGATTGCCTCACTATGGAAAGGATGTGAAGGCTTTAGAAAGGATGCAGAGGAAATTTACCAGGAAGCTGCCTTGATTAGAAAGCATATTTTATGAGAAAAGGTTGAGTGAGCTAGGGCTTCTGTCTTTGGAGTGAAGGAAGATGAGAGGATGAGAGGTGACTTCTTAGAGGTGTATAAGATGATAAGAGGCACAGATAGCGTGGATAGCTATTAGTTACTTCCTAGGGCAGAACTGGTTAATAGGAGAGGACGTAATTTTGTCATGATTGGAGGGAGGTATGGGGGATGTCAATGGTAGGTATTTTGCACAGAAAGTCGTGGGTCCTTGGAATGTGCTGCCAGGGTTGGTGTGGGTGGCATATACATTAGTGACATTTAGGCACAACATTGTGGGCTGAAGAATCTGTATAATGCTGTACTGTTCTATTATCTAATATCTCAGGATGAAGAAAAGTTGGTGAATTCATAAAGTACATCTAACTGGAGCTACCCCCTCAGGATCACTTTTGAAAGACTACAAAGATGAAAATCTTTACTGTAGTTTCCAACAGATCAGGATTTTATTGAGATGGGATATTAACAAGGGACTGGGAACATTGTCCTCATATACCAGAAGCTAAAGTTTTGAATTGACTATTTGATTGGAACTTAACTCATGTAAATCTGCTGGGTATGTTTGGCATTGATATGTGAATTTGTAAGTATTCTGTATTCATGCCATGCTGTGTGAAAACTAATGTGTTTTCTTTAATTGCGTTCTATGTTCCATTTATCTTATGGATATGAGGTGACTGTGCTGTATTAAATTATCTGAAATGAGCATTGCACCTTTTTCTAGTTCCTGCTGACCGTGTCTTACGTGTGATTGATAGAATAGATTTGTTGAATCTTTGATTCTTTTCAAATTATAGTCTGGAAATGTTTGCAGGGCAGAGGAGAGGAATCTTTATACACAATTCCCATGATGTATTCCCTTTATTCCTCAGTGATTTTGTTCTTTTCCTAAACTTCTGGTGAACCCTTAATTTGTTACCAGTATCAATGACTTCTTGCTTCTTGCTACTAACTTCAGAGGGAGTTTCATTATCCTTGATCCTCACTGCTCAAACAGGAGAGAAGAAAACTGCTGAATTCAGAGAGAAGGAAGACATTCTGTTGCTGAACAGAAGGAGAAACTTTAGAGGTAATTGGCTAGAGAGATCTCAGACTGGAGAATTGAATTATAAGTGGCTGCTTTCCCTAACATTATATTTAGTACATGGGGATAGGATTGGGTACAAATTTGATTACAGAACCAGTGAGAGTGGCCATGTGACCATGTAACATGTCATTCAAAGGTGCTTCGTTTATTGTTTGACAGAGACCCTGGTGCTAGGCTCCTTTTGTGATGTCACATAGGAAGAGTTTAACTGCCTGCTGCTTTGTGATTGAGATTTCACAATAAGATTGTGATCAATCTGAGAATGAGATACAGTTTGTCATACAGGTCCATAAAAATAAGGGAAGTTATCAAAACATAACTATTTAATTTAAAGATATGTAATGCAAGTGGGTATAGTCATTCCAAATATATTTAAAGAAGTTTAATTGTAGACAATATATTTGTTCAATGGTATTCCAGTTGGGGGGGGGCGTCACATGATGACGTGGGATTGAGACGTGTAAATCCAGCTTTCCCGTAAAAACCAGCAAAGTACCAGTTAAACAAAACAAAGTTAATAAATACTTTCCGAAAACTATTTATAAACTTTGTAAGACTGCTTTACGATATGCCTCGTAAACCGCATCAGAAGAAGTCTGTGGTTGTGAAGCCGCCACGAGATGGGAAGAAAAAAAGGCCTACTGTAACAATGGAGCCTCGAACTCAGGTTGGATCTCCTTCGGAGGAGATGCATTCTATCTCTGGCATAGAACAGGGAGTAATGGCGGCGGTAGCGGTCTCTCGGAAGAAGATGCCGGAAGTGCACATGCGCAAAGAAGAGCGCATGCGCAAATCAACGCAACTCAAACTACAAGAACCGACAGCCACTGCAACTGAAAGTGACTCAGAGTCAGAATTGGATTCCGCAGAGAACACAGATGAAGAGGAGGAGGAAGAACTGGAAGAGATTGGAAGTAAAGGAGATGATGGAGACATAAAAGAGGCTTTATTGCAATTAGTGGCTGAACTAAGAAAAGTAAGAGCAGAGATTAGAGATATGAAGATGTGCTATAATAAAGCTATGAAAAGACAGGATAAAATGGATAAGAGGCTTCAGAAGATGGAAAGAGCAATGGGGCATATGAATGATAGAGTGGAAAAAACAGAAAATGATCTGCTTGTCTGGAACTCGGAAAGAAATCGACTTTTGGAGAAAGTGGACATGTTGGAAAACTTCAGTAGATGTAATAATATCAAAATTGTTGATCTTAAAGAAGGTATGGAGGGAGAAAATCCAATACAGTTTTTTCAAAAATGGATCCCGGAAGTTTTGCAAATGAAAGAGGAGGTTCGATCAATTAAAATTGAGCAGGCACATAGAGCTCTAAGACCAAAACCACAAGATGACCAATATCCACGATCGATTTTAATAAAATTCTTAAGATTTCAAGACAAGGAAAGGATTCTACAGGCAGCTACCCAAGCTGCCAAGAATAGAAAAGGGCCATTGATGCTTTAAAGGAATAAAGTTTTTTTCTACCCTGACATAAGCTATGAACTTTTGAAGAGAAGGAAGAAATTTAATCCAGTGAAAAAAATCCTATGGGATCATGGTTATCAATTTATATTGCGTTATCCTGCAACCTTGAAGATTTTTTTGGCTGGTGGAGAAAAAAGATTTTTTGCTGACTACCAGAAAGCGGAGCAGTTTGTGCGAGATTCTCTGAATATTCACCAGATACAAGAACAAATCCAGGGGAGTGAGATAGATTGAAGATGAAGACTGGGTCAAAGAATGGACTTGTTGGATTTTTGGGCGGATGAATATATAAATGTATTATTAATTATACCGGGGGGGAAGAAAGAATAAAATTTGAAGAATACTAGTTGGGAATAGTAATATTAATTTTGTTTATATACATATAATTTTTTTTGTTGCGGGGGAGCTGGAAGAAGCACTGACTAATTGCTATGCTAATCATGTGTGCAAGCGTGGCTTTAGCCACGACCCGCAAAATGGAGGAGGGTAGTGTTGTGTATTTTTTCATTCACAACATTAGTGGGGGGGTATTTTGTTTTTTCTTTTTTTGTATCTTTTCTATCTATTTTTTACTTTTTGCCTGGAGGGTCGGGAGGGAGGCACATAGCAACATGGTGAAGTTCAAAGAGATTCCCCAAGGAACTATGAGTGTTGAGAAGATAAGTAATGTTTTAGATTGGAGTAACTTTGTTAAGAATAATGGCTAATTTATTGATTTTTTTTGAGTTTTAATGTTAATGGGCTTAATGGACCAGTGAAAAGAAAAAGAATCTTAACACATATTAAGAAAATGAAGATAGATTTAGCCTTTTTACAG
Organism: Mobula hypostoma; assembly: GCF_963921235.1. NCBI lineage: Eukaryota > Metazoa > Chordata > Chondrichthyes > Myliobatiformes > Myliobatidae > Mobula > Mobula hypostoma. Next base: position 18,342,028 of record NC_086118.1, on the reverse strand, counting down.
GAAACGCATTTAACAGAAACAGAACATCAGAGACTAAAGAGAGATTGGGTGGGTAGTGTTGCGGCTTCATTTAATTCAAAAACGAGGGGAGTAGCAATTTTGATCAATAAAACGTTACCAATTAGAATACAAAATGTAATAACCGACTCTGCGGGGAGATATGTGATTATACATTGTCAACTTTTCTCTGAATTATGGACATTTATGAATATTTATGCACCAAATGAAAATGATGCAAAATTCATACAAGAAGCTTTTTTGAATTTGGCGGATGCACATGAAAAAATATTAATTAGAGGAGACTTTAATTTTTGCTTAGACCCAATCTTAGATAGATCAACTAAGGTTGTTATAAAATCGAAGGTAGTAAATCTAAATTTATCATTGATGAAAGATTTAAATTTGATTGATATATGGAGAAGAATCAATCCTAAAGAAAGAGACTATTCGTTCTATTCTCATAGACATAAAACTTACTCAAGGATAGATTTTTTTCCTATTATCAATGCACATTCAACACAGTGAAAAATATGGAATATAAAGCAAGAATATTGTCAGATCCTTCTCCTTTATTAATGACTGATAAGGAAGAAGTGGCTTATAGATGGAGATTTAATTCAACATTATTAAAACGTCAAGATTTTTGTGATTTTATGAAAAAGCAGATCCAATTTTTTTTGGATACAAATTTTCATTCAGTGGATGATAAATTTATATTATGGGATGCGATGAAAGCATATTTGAGGGGCCAGATAATAAGTTATACATCTAAAATTAAGAAAGAATATATGGCAGAATTAGATCAATTAGAAAAAGAGATTACAAAATTAGAAAAAGAATCTCAAAGTTATATGTCGGAAGAATAACGAAAGCAACTTGTCAATAAGAAGTTACAATATAATATGCTTCAGACATATAGAATGGAAAAAGCAATTATAAGAACTAAGCAAAGGTATTATGAGTTAGGTGAGAGAGCACATAAAATTCTTGCCTGGCAGTTGAAAACAGAACAAGCTTCCAAAACAATAAATGCAATTAGAACAAGCGCAAATAAAATATCTTCTAAATCTCTTGAAATAAATGAAACCTTTAAAAGTTTTTGTTCTGAATTATATCAATCAGAATCACAAAATGATGTTAATGAGATAGAAAGATTTTTATCACAAGTAACTCTTCCAAAATTGAATTCGGAAGAACAGATGGGATTAGATATGCCTTTTACATTAAAAGAAGTTGAAGAAGCTTTAAGATCACTTCAAAGTAATAAATCTCCAGAAGAAGATGGTTTTCCACCTGAATTTTATAAAAAGTTTAAAGATTTATTATTTCCTCTCTTTATGGAGTTAATACGTCAAGCAGAAAAAACACATAAACTCCCAGAATCTTTTTCAACAGCGATTGTAATAGTATTGCCAAAAAAAGACAGAGACCCTATGAAACAAACAATCATACAGGCCTATTTCTTTATTGAATACGGATTATAATATAATAGCAAAAATTTTATCGAATAGATTATCTAAATATTTACCAAAATTAATACATATGGATCAAACAGGATTTATTAAAATTAGACAATTGGCAGATAATGTAACTGGGCTACTCAGTATAATTCATTTGGCACAAAAAAGGGACGAGAAGAGTATAGTAGTAGCCTTGGATGCAGAAAAAGCATCTGATAGATTGGAATGGGATTTTTTATTTAAAGTATTAGAAAAATATGGGTTAGGAACATCTTTTATAAATTGGATTAAAATTTTAAATTCTAACCCTAAGGCTAAAATAGTGACAAACTCTCAAATTTCAACACCATTCCAGTTAAAAAGGTCAACGAGACAAGGTTGTCCATTATCACCTGCTTTATTTGTACTGGCGATAGAGCCATTAGCAGAACTAATCAGAATTGATCCAGATATTATGGGTTTTAGAGTTAATCAGGAGGAATATAAAATTAATCTTTTTGCCGATGATGTTTTGATTTATTTAACAAACCCACAACATTCGTTACGTAAATTATCATCTACATTGGATGAATATGGGAAGGTATCCATATAGAGAGCAGGCTATTCTGGACTGGGTTTTGAGCAATGAGGAAGGGTTAATTAGCGATCTTGTCGTGAGAGGCCCCTTGGGTAAGAGTGACCATAATATGGTGGATTTCTTCATTAAGATGGAGAGTGACATAGTTAATTCAGAAACAAAGGTTCTGAACTTAAAGAGGGGTAACTTTGAAGGTATGAGACGTGAATTAGCTAAGATAGACTGGCAAATGACACTGAAAGGATTGACGGTGGATATGCAATGGCAAGCATTTAAAGGTTGCATGGATGAACTACAACAATTGTTCATCCCAGTTTGGCAAAAGAATAAATCAAGGAAGGTAGTGCACCCGTGGCTGACAAGAGAAATTAGGGATAGTATCAATTCCAAAGAAGAAGCATACAAATTAGCCAGAGAAAGTGGCTCACCTGAGGACTGGGAGAAATTCAGAGTTCAGCAGCGGAGGACAAAGGGCTTAATTAGGAAGGGGAAAAAAGATTATGAGAGAAAACTGGCAGGGAACATAAAAACGGACTGTAAAAGCTTTTATAGATATGTAAAAAGGAAAAGACTGGTAAAGACAAATGTGGTCCCCTGCAGACAGAAACAGGTGAATTGATTATGGGGAGCAAGGACATGGCAGACCAATTGAATAATTACTTTGGTTCTGTCTTCACTAAGGAGGACATAAATAATCTTCCAGAAATAGTAAGGGACAGAGGGTCCAGTGAGATGGAGGAACTGAGTGAAATACATGTTAGTAGGGAAGTGGTGTTAGGTAAATTGAAGGGATTGAAGGCAGATAAATCCCCAGGGCCAGATGGTCTGCATCCTAGAGTGCTTAAGGAAGTAGCCCAAGAAATAGTGGATGCATTAGTGATAATTTTTCAAAACTCGTTAGATTCTGGACTAGTTCCTGAGGATTGGAGGGTGGATAATGTAACCCCACTTTTTAAAAAAGGAGGGAGAGAGAAACCGGGGAATGATAGACCGGTTAGCCTAACGTCGGTGGTGGGGAAACTGCTGGAGTCAGTTATCAAGGATGTGATAACAGCACATTTGGAAAGCGGTGAAATGATCGGACAAAGTCAGCATGGATTTGTGAAAGGAAAATCATGTCTGACGAATCTCATAGAATTTTTTGAGGATGTAACTAGTAGAGTGGATAGGGGAGAACCAGTGGATGTGGTATATTTGGATTTTCAAAAGGCTTTTGACAAGGTCCCACACAGGAGATTAGTGTGCAAACTTAAAGCACACGGTATTGGGGTAAGGTATTGGTGTGGGTGGAGAATTGGTTAGCAGACAGGAAGCAAAGAGTGGGAATAAACGGGACCTTTTCAGAATGGCAGGCGGTGACTAGTGGGGTACCGCAAGGCTCAGTGCTGGGACCCCAGTTGTTTACAATATATATTAATGACTTGGATGAGGAAATTAAATGCAGCATCTCCAAGTTTGCGGATGACACGAAGCTGGGCGGCAGTGTTAGCTGTGAGGAGGATGCTAAGAGGATGCAGGGTGACTTGGATAGGTTGGGTGAGTGGGCAAATTCATGGCAGATGCAATTTAATGTGGATAAATGTGAAGTTATCCACTTTGGTGGCAAAAATAGGAAAACAGATTATTATCTGAATGGTGGCTGATTAGGAAAAGGGGAGGTGCAACGAGACCTGGGTGTCATTATACACCAGTCATTGAAAGTGGGCATGCAGGTACAGCAGGCGGTGAAAAAGGCGAATAGTATGCTGGCATTTATAGCGAGAGGATTCGAGTACAGGAGCAGGGAGGTACTACTGCAGTTGTACAAGGCCTTGGTGAGACCACACCTGGAGTATTGTGTGCAGTTTTGGTCTCCTAATCTGAGGAAAGACATCCTTGCCATAGAGGGAGTACAAAGAAGGTTCACCAGATTGATTCCTGGGATGGTAGGAGTTTCATATGAAGAAAGAGTGGATGAACTGGGCTTGTACTCGTTGGAATTTAGAAGATTGAGGGGGGATCTGATTGAAACGTATAAGATCCTAAAGGGATTGGACAGGCTAGATGCAGGAAGAGTGTTCCCGATGTTGGGGAAATCCAGAACGAGGGACCACAGTTTGAGGATAGAGGGGAAGCCTTTTAGGACCGAGATTAGGAAAAACTTCTTCACACAGAGAGTGGTGAATCTGTGGAATTCTCTGCCACAGGAAACAGTTGAGGCCAGTTCATCGGCTATATTTAAGAGGGAGTTAGATATGGTCCTTGTGGCTACGGGAGTCAGGGGATATGGAGGGAAGGCTGGGGGGGGGCGGTTCTGAGTTGGAGGATCAGCCATGATCATAATAAATGGCGGTGCAGGCTTGAAGGGCCGAATGGCCTACTCCTGCACCTATTTTCTATGTTTCTATGTTTCTATGTATCAGGTTATAAAATAAATTGGGATAAAAGTGAAATTTTACCTCTTACTAAAGGAGATTATAGTCAATGTCGGTTAGCAACCCAATTTAGATGGCCGGTAAATGGTATAAAGTATTTAGGTATAAGACTTGATAATGATGTAAAGAATTTATATAAATTTAATTATTTACCACTATTGAAAATAATTCAAGAAGATCTTGATAAATGGATGATACTACTGTTACGTACCCTGTAACTGGGTTGCCAAACCAGCAGAAATGGATCACTCAGTTGGAGTCTGGATTACTAGAACTAAGAAAGTTTTATTAAAGAAACAAGCAACACAGCACTCTAATCAAAAGGATAATAAATGCAACAGTTCAGCAATGATAAACACACACGTACACAGAATTAAGATAACAGGATCAATCAAGATCTATCATTGTCTAGGGGTAAACGACCAGTTTCAAAGTGACGCAAAGTTCAGTTCAATTTAGTTCAGTTCAGTTCACAGACAGTGGGGGGAAGGAGAGAGAGAGCAAAACGAATGAATATTCAAACGGCTTCCACACACAGACCTTCGCAGTCAGCTTTCGGGCGGGCCCATTGTGATGTCATCTGAGGTCACCGACTGTGACCCCTCCGTTTCCAAATACGATCGTTTCTCTGCGGTGAACCTGGCACCCAGGCAAGGGTGGACACACACCAGGTTCCCGCCGATCGTGCCTTTCCACCCTGTGCGTCTATGGCTTGTCCCGCGACCAGCCGTCCAAAACTTCCCACCGACTTGTGAGAGACGCACCGCTTCCAGGGTCTCGTTACCTCGGGGTGTTGTGTGTGTGTCTTGCCTTAGCGAACCTGTCCCTTTTTATCCCCCTGCTGGGGTATCGCCTGTCCATCACTTCAAACTGTTCAGGGTTCAAAGGGGGAGCCGATCTTGACAGCTCTCCTTCCGTTACTCTCTCCCGTCCCTTCATTAACATCTCCAAATGCTGCTCCGTTGTTTTCCTTATCTCTCTCACTCCTGAAGACAGGTGGCAGACCAACTGCTGATCCCACTGGTGCCAGCACAGGACAGCTAACATCTTAATCTATGTGTATTCTTGTCACACTACCAATAACATTAGTAGGTAGAGTCAATGTTGTAAAAATGAACATATTCCCTAGATTACAGTATTTGTTTCAAACATTACCAATACAATTTCCACAGAAATTTTTTCAAGAGTTAAATAAATGTGTGAGAAAATTTCTTTGGAAAGGTAAAATGTCAAGAATATCATTGGAAAAATTGACATATAAATTTGAGTTAGGAGGGTTACAACTTCCAAACTTTAAGAATTATTATAAAGCAAATCAAGTTAGATTTATTGCATCTTTTTTCGATGATTGAAAACCAGCATGGATTAAAATAGAATTAGACAAGATAGGAGAAAATAGACCTGAAGATTTTATATATAAATGGGAATCTAAATGGATGCGGGAAAAGAAAGAATCTCCTATATTAACACATTTGATTGATCTATGGAATAAGATAAATGTTGATAATGAAATACAGAAATCTTTATTAGCAAGGAGACCTTTGTTTCAAAACAGACTTATTCCTTTTACAATGGACAATCAACTTTTATATAATTGGTACCAAAAAGGGATTAAATTTATAAGAGATTGTTATGAACGAGGTATATTGATGTCATTTGAACAATTAAAGGATAAATATAAAATATCAAATAACACTTTCTTTTGTTACCTTCAATTAAGGGCTTACTTGAAAGGTAAGCTGGATCAAACAATGTTTTTGTCAAAACCTAATGAAATTGAAACTTTAATTCAAAAAGGGAAAATTTAAAAATTTATTTCTTGTATGTATAATTTGATTCAAGAACAGACAATTAAACAAGGAATCCATAAGTCAAAACAGAAATGGGAAACAGATCTGAATATTAATATTGATGAAACAAATTGGTCAAGACTCCGTCTTGACAGTATGACAAATACAATAAATGTTCGACTTAGATTAGTACAATATAATTTTTTACACCAATTATATATTACACCACAAAAAATAAATAAATTAAATTCAACTATCCGATTAATGCTTTCGGTGTAATCAAGAAATTGGTACTTTTTTACATTCTACTTGGTCTTGTTTTAAAATTCAACCCTTTTGGATAAATTTAAGAGTCTTATTGGAACAAATTACTGGAACTCAACTTCCACATAACCCTGTATTATTTCTATTAGGTGATATTGAAGGGATAAAGCCGAAACTTAAATTGAATAAATATCAGAAAGAATTTATAAAAATTGCATTGGCAGTAGCTAAGAAGACTATAGCAGTTACTTGGAAATCTGATTCGTGTTTAAGTATGAATCGTTGGAATAATGAAATGGCTAGTTCTGTTCCACTCGAAAAAATTACTTATAATTTAAGAGATAAATATATAACATTTCTGAATATTAGGCGCCCTTATTTACAAAAGAAAGGATGGCATGTTTATGTGCTCTGATAAAGATCTTTGTCCCTTGGGGAAAGCAACGAATAAGTATACCAAATTTATTTTGAATTCCATGGAGCATGTGGAAACCTTCCAATACCCAGGCGGTTCTTCTTTTTTTTTCTTCTTTTTTAGGTAGGACTATATATGGGGGGGGGAGGGTAGACACTATCTTTTCATGTATTCATTTTGAAAATTCAATAAAAATTATATTTAAAAAAATGGTATTCCAGTTGCAGAATCTAGAATTACCTCTGTTCACTTTTAGATTAAAAGATGAATTGTGCCTGTGGAAAATAGAGAGGGAAGGGGTGATCACTGGCGCACTAACCGAGATTGGAAATGATCTGTAGATTCAGTGAGCATGTTGATTTAACAAAACCCTCAGTATAGAAGTCAAGATGCAATAGCATGCTTCAGTGATTGCGGAAGTGAGAAACTTGACAGAGATTGCCAGCAGCTCCAGTTTTTGTTCAGGTGGAGTAGAAACAGCATCAGCTCTTCTTGGTCATTTGTGCACTTACAGCATATGTAGCGGGATTTACTTTCTATCTTCACCCTAAACTGGAACTGAACTGGGTCCATCCATTAATAGTATCAGAAGCACTTCATGCTTCATTTTGTATAGAATGATTTGAAGCTAAGTTAGTTATGTTTTATCAATTTAGAAAGCCCTTCAGATTGCTGTGCTTGTAATAACCTTACCTTACACAAAGTCTGTCTCATCTCATATTCCAATATCTCAAATTCCTCTCACTGTAAGATGTGGGGGAATAATTACCTGAAAACAACAGAAAGGACACCTTCTGATGAAGGGTTAGGGGAAATAAGTAATGAAGAACTTGTATCTGGTACAGTTGGATATTCCATTCCTTATTTCTAGTTCTGGTGCAGGGCAGTGGACTGAAGGAGACAGGACTGATTGTCAATGCTGCAAACATACCAACTAGGAGAGCATTTCCATGAAGCAATCTGGCCATGTGATGACGTGGGAGTGGTTTAGCTTTGTGATGCAGTCCTTAACATTGTGACATCAAGTGTCACAATGTTGGTGCTCCTGGTTACACAAGACCAGCAGAGTTATTGAGGGAAGCAGGAAAAGGCAGTTGATGAAATGAGTATCATTTGTCTAAATGAAGACATGGAAAAATAATTCAACAATTCAGTGTCTGCTGTAATTTATGCACATGTAACTACTTACAAATATTAAGTATAATTTAAATGCCATAAAATATAACTACAGGCACTGAAGTTCTCCCTGCTTGTTTAACTGACAGACTCCTGATTTATCTTAACTGATTTAGATCCAAAATGACTTGTGTCTCAGTAAGCAGAGACCATTAAGTTAAAACATCACCACACTGAGTCTGGTTACTGGAGTCACAGGCAGACTTCCAGCATCACCGATGGAATGTAACAGGTCAAGCAAGATCCTCACCTGGAATGAAGATCTTACTGAGATCTCAGACAAGGATTTTGCTGAGATGGAATATGACAAGTCACCACAGCTTCCTTTCCTTAAATTAAAAAAGAACAATTAGCAACATTGACCAGAGCAAATGCATAATTTAACATGCCTCCATCAGTCTTTCTGGGGGTTTACGAACACGAGTAGACCTTCTAAGTGGTTCACACAGTTCTTTTGTTTCGTTGTTATTTCCATGTTTTGTCTGGTCTGCAGCAGTTAACTGAACTCTGAAGTTGGCTCGTTCTTAAGGTCTTTGCAATTTCTTCTTAACACTGCTCCTTCTATTTGGACCATGTATGATCTGGGTTGTACTTCTTCAAGCACTGTAGCTTTCTGTGTCCATGTGTTCATTTTGTCTTATATCCTCACTTCATCTCCTTGGTGCAGTTCAGGTAATGGACGAGAACATCTGTCAAAGTATGTTTTCTGTTTTGCTTTGTGTTCATCTTTCCATCTTTTCACTTATTCACTTCCCTCCGTTCTCAGAAGGCTCTCATCTATTGGCAGATTGGCTCTCAAATGACGTCCCATCAAGAGCTGAGCAGGTGAAAATCCACATTTAAGTGGAGTACTGCAACAGGCTAACAAAGCTTTATAAAAATCACCTCCACTATCTTTTGCTTTGTGCATCAGTTTCTTGATAATTCCTACCAACTTCTCAACTATTCCATTGGACTGGGGGAAAAATAGACCAGATTTTGTATGAACAAAGCCCCATTCATGAGCAAAATGTCTCATGTATTCACCATTGAATTGTGGAACCATTGTCTGTGAAAACTTCATCAGGTACACCATATCTGCAAAAAACTGATTTCATGCATGCAGTTACATTCTCTGCTGTTGTTCTGCTCAGACCACACACTTCAGGATCCAATGAGTAGTAATCTGTTATTAATAGATAATCTTTGTTGTCAGTTACAAAAAGATCAACTCCTACCTTCTGATGAGGACTCTGAGGACTAGGATGTGGATGCCGTGGCTCCTTATGATTGTTAGGTTGATACTGAAGGCATATCTGACAAGAAGACACCAATTCTGCAATCTCTTAATTCATCCTGGGCCAAAACATCACTTCCTGTGCACTTCTCTTACATTTTTCTATACCTAAGTGGCCTTCATGAATTTTCCCGAGCATTTCTTTTCGGAGACTTTTAGGAATCACAATTCTGTTACCTTTGTACAATTTGCCATCCACTATAGACAGTTCTGATCTGTGGTTCCAATATTCTTGTACTTCTGAGATACAGTCATGTTTATTATATGGCCATCCATCCATCACCACTTGTATTACCTGACTGAGAATTTTGTCCTTCTCTGACTCAAGACGCAGCAGTTCCAACTTTTCAGCAGCAACAGGTACAGTTTCTATGATCATATCAATAAATACCTGAACATCAGTAATGTTCCTGTGACTGTCTTTTGTTGTTGGATCCACAGCTCTGGAAAGTGTGTCAGCCGTGTACATGAATTTTCCAGGTGTGTATGACACATTCAATGAACATCTTTGTAACTTGATCATCATTCGCTGAATTTGCAAAGGACAGTCGCTTAAAGGTTTGTTAAACAATGCAATCAGAGGCTTATGATCAGTTTCAACGTCAATAGATTACCCTGACACAAACTGATGAAATCTCTCGCAAGCAGACATACTGCTGAGCAATTCTTTTTCAATTTGGGCATACCTTGTTTCTGGATCAGATAATGAACGAGATGCATATGCCACTGGTAGCCATTCCTGCTCATGTTTCTGGAGTAATACTGCCCCTAAACCTGCTTGAGATGCATCACATGAGATTTTGATGGGTGTCACAGCATCATAGAATTTCAACCCAGGTTCTTTAGTGAGCACTTTCTTGAGATTTCTGCACCCTGTAAGGCATGAAAATGCCCGACACAGACCTCTCAAGGTCTGAGTTGACGTTCCTTCCTTCCTTCCTTCTTGAGATTTTGCCATGCCTTCTCCTGTTCATGATTCTGGCTCCATTTGTTTTTCTTTTCTGTTAGCTGCCTCAATGGAGCAAGCTGTTCTGAAAGATTGGGTATGAATTTTTCCATGTTGTTGACCATTCCATGAACATTTGAACATCATTTTTACATTGTGGTCTTGGCATGTTCTCATCTTCAGAAACTTTGAGTGGATCAAGATGCACACCCTCATTGCAGATGATATCACCCACAAAGGTAAGTTCAGTCACTCCTAGCTGACATCTCTCTTTATTCAACTTCAGGTTTGCCTTGCGTGTTGCCTCAAAGACTTGTCTGAGTCTGGCGTCATGCTCTTGTTTAGATGATCCCCAAACAATAATATCGTCCATGGATGTATCCACGCCCTCAATGTGCTCATATAGCATGTGAATGGTTTTATGGTACACTTCAGGAGCTGATGCAGTTCCGAACGGAAGCTGAAGAAAACGGTATCTGGCAAAAGGAGTGTTAAAGGTACACAACTTTGAACTCGGTTCATCTAGTTTAAGTTGCCAGAATCCAGAGGATGCATCTAATTTAGTAAAGTACTTTGCATTAGCAAACTGCGACATAATTTCTTCACAAGTAGGCAATTTGAAATGCTCTCTTTTAATGGCTCAATTCAAGTCTCTTGGATCTAAGCCAATCCTCAGTTTTCCGTTTTTCTTGTCAACGACGACAAGCGATTTGACCCATTCAGTTGGTTCATCAATTTTTTTATGACGCCTAGCCGTTTCATTCTGTCAAGCTGTGTTTTCTGTGGATGACGTAAAGCAAAAGGCACTTTTCTACATGGATGTACTATGGGTGGCATAGTTTTGTCCATTTTAATCGTGTGCTCTCCTGGAAGACAACCAAGCCCTTTGAACAAGTCCTCATACTCCTTCATCAAATCATTGTATTCTGACTCTGTGTCACTGTCCAGGACTAAACCTCTTTTCACTAAATCCAGTCTCTCATAGGCAGATAACCCCAGTATTGACTGTACGTTCTTTGGCACCACCACAAATGAAAGCGTGTGCACAATATTTTTGTGTGATATTTTTGCCACACACGTTCCTTTAACTGGAATGTCTGCACCTGAATACCCAGTCAATTTTATATTTGTCTTATGTAACTTTGGTCTTGGCTTTAATGCATTAAACTCAGATTCTGCAAGGACATTTACTTGTGCTCCAGTATCAAGTTTAAACAGAATATTGTTTTGGTTCACTTGCGATGGAATAGTCCTGTCATTTTTATTCTGTTTGTTTTCACAAAGCACATCTATATAAAACTCCTCAAGTTCATTTTTAAACACTGCATTTACTTGTTTTATTTCCTTTCCACTTCGGCAACTGCGTAAAAAATGATTACTCTTACCGCAGTCATTGCACATTTTCCCATACGCTGGACACTGTTTTGGCTGATGCTGCTGCCCACAGTGATCACATAGTTTTTTTCTCTCAGATGATGTCTTGCTCTCTGTCGGTTTTGTTGTTGTTTTATTATTTTTTCTAATATGTTCGCACTTCCTCACAGTGTCTACGTTGCAGCTCTCAATGAAAAGTTCTTTAGCCTGTGATGTCACGGTTTCTGAAGCTTTGCAGAGCATCAAAGCTTTTTCCAAGTCTAAGTCTTGTTCTCTTAACAGTTTTTCTCTCAGACCATTATCCAGAATGCCACAAACAATTCTGTCTTTAATGAGAGAGTCTGTCAGTTCTCCAAACTTACATGTTTTACTCTGGTGTCTCAACTCCATAACATTTTGATCAATAGTTTCACCAGCTCTCTGCGTACATGTAAAAAATCTATGCCGCTCGTACGTCACATTACGCTTCGGTATACAAAATGCTTCACATTTGTCCATTATTGATTTTAACTTTAAATTATCTCCATTTTCAAAAATAAAATGATTATATACCTCAAATGCGTCATCACCTATTGCATGGAGTAGAAGCGCAGCTTTCGTTTCTTCCAGTTTTTGATCCACATCAATCGCCGATAAGTACAATTCAAAACTTGCTTAAACTTTCTCCCGTTCTTAGCTACGTTCCCAGACAATTGAAGTGTCAATGGAGGCTGCAAACCTTCCATTTGTAAAACTGTTAGGAAACACCAAAACAGTTCGAACTCTTTTTTCAGAAAATTATCTTCAATTCTCCCATGTTAGGAAACATATTATTCTTCCAGACCGACTTCTGACATCATGTTGTGTTCTTTATATTCATACATACCGTGGGTTACTAATAAAGAACCATCTTCTGGAAGAAATAGAACTTTTATTTAACAACAACCACAGGCTTTTACAATACCATGTTTCTCGATCTTTCTATCATCCCTGCGCATGCTTAGAACTCTCTCCTATCACATTCTTACACATCATATCACCACAAGCACCTTTTTGCTCAGGACATAAATGGCTAATTTGAGATAACATAATTTTATTATAAATGGAGAATGGTATGGGGGGGATGAATTTTGTACAGAGATTGGTGAATGCTTAGAATCTGCTGCCAGAGCTGGTGGGGGAATCACATACATTAGCAACATTTAAGACACTCTTGGATAGGCACAACATTGTGGGCTGAAGAGCCTATATAATGCTGTACTGTTGTTTATCTAATATCTCAGAATGAAGAGAAGTTGGTGAATTCATAAAGTACATCTAACTGGAGCTACCCCCTCAGGATCACTTTTGAAAGACGGCAAAGATGAAAAACTTTACTGTAGTTGTCATCAGATCAGGATTTTATTGAGATGGGATATTAACAAGCCACTGGGAACATTGTCCACAAATATCAGAAGCTAAAGCTTTGAATTGACTATTTGATTGAAACTTAACTCATGTAAATCTGCTGGGTATGTTCGGCATTGATATGTGAATTTGTAAGTATTCTGTATTCATGCCATGCTGTGTGCAAACTAAAGTGTTTTCTTTAATTGTGTCCTATGTTCCATTTATCTTGTAGATATGAGGTGACTGTGCTGTATTAAGTTGTCTGAAATGAGCTTTGCACCTTTTTCTAGTTCCTGCTGACCCTGTCTTAAGTGTGATTGATAGGATGGATTTCGAGAATCTTTGATCCTTTTCAAACCATAGTCTGGGAATGTTTGCCAGGACAGAGGACAAGAAGCGTTATTTGCAATTCCCATGATGTATTCTCTTTATTCTCCAGTGATTTTGTTCTTCTTTTAAACTTCTGATGAACCTTTAATTTGTTACCAGTATCAATGACTTCTTGCTTCTTTTGCTACTAACTTCAGAGGGAGTTTCATTATCCTTGATCCTCACTGCTCAAACAGGAGGGAAGAAAACTGCTGAATTCAGAGAGAAGGAAGACATTCTGCTTCTGAACACAAGGAGAAAATTTAGAGGCAATTGGCTAGAGAGATCTCAGACTGAAGAATTGAATTATTAGTGGCTGCTTTTCCTAACTTTATATTTAGTACATGGTGATAGGATGTACTAAATTGGGTACAAGTTTGATTACAGAACCAGTGAGAGTGGCCATGTGACCATGTAACATGTCATTCAAAGGTGCTTCATTTATTGTTTGACATAGACCCTGGTGCTAGGCTGCTTTTGTGATGTCACATAGGAAGAGTTTAACTGCCTGCTCCTTTGTGATTGAGATTTCACAATAAGATTGTGATCAATCTGAGAATGAGCTGCAGTTTGTCATACAGGTCCATAAAAATGAGGAAAATGGTAAAATAACTGTTAATTTAAAGATATGTAATGCAAGTGGGTTTAATTAATCCTAAATATATTTAAAGAAGTTTAGTTGTAGACAACTAATTTGTTCAATGGTATTCCAGTTGCAGAATCCAGAATTATCTCTATTGACTTTTAGATTAAAAGATGAATTGTGCCTGTGGAAAATAGAGAGGGAAGGGGTAATCACTGGCACACTAACCAAGATTGGAAATGATCTGTAGATTCATTGAGCATGTTGATTTACCAAAATCCCTCAGTATAGAAGTCAAGATGCAATAGCATGCTTCAGTGATTGCAGGTGAGAAACTTGGCAGGGATTGCCAGCAGCTCCAGTTTTTGTTCAGGTGGAGTAGGAACAGCATCAGCTCCTCCCTTCTGCGTCATTTAAGTGCACGAGGCACATGTAGAGGAATTTATTTTCTATCTTCACCCTCAACCGGAACTGAACTGGGTCCATCTATTAATGCTTCATGCTTCATTTCATGCAGGATGGGTTGGAGCTCTTTTGGTTATATTTTATCAATTTAGAAAGCCTTCAGATTGCCCTGCTTGTGATAACCTTACCTTATACAAAGTCTGCCTCACCTCATATTCCAATATCTCAAATTCCTCTCACTGTAGGATGTGGGGGACTAATTACCTGAAAACAATAGAAAGGACACCTTCTGATGAAGGGTTAGGGGAGATAAGTAATGAAGATATGTGGTACAGTTGGATTCTCAGTTCCTCGTTTCCAGTTTTATTGCAGGGCAGTGGACCTATGAAAAAGGACTGGTTGTCAAACCGATAAACATACCAACTAGAACAGCATTTCAACGACACAACCTGGCCATGTGATTATGTGGGAGGAGTTTAGTTTTGCGATGCAATCCTTACCATTGTGATTGGCTCTGATTACCATTGTGACATCAACTGTCACCAGGTTTGTGCTCCCATTTACATGAAGGTGGCAGAGTAATTTAGGGAAGCAGGAAATTGCAGTTTATGATGAATGGAAAAGTATTCCAACAATTTAGTATGTAACATAATTTATATACATGTAATCTTTCCAGACATTAAGTGTAATTTAAAGTCTGTAAAGTATAAATTTCATCACTAAAGTTTTCCATGTGGTTCAACTTGTAGACACCTGATTTATCTTAAATGATTTTAGATCCAAAATGACTTGTGTCTCAGGAAGCAGAGATCATTAAGTTAAATCATCACCACACTGAGAGTTGTTGCTGGAGTCACAGGCAGATGTTCAGCATCACTGATGGAATGAAACAGGTCATGTAAGATCTTCACGTGGAGTGAAGATCTTACTGAGATCTCAGACAAGGATTTTGCTGAGATGGAATATGACAAGTCACTGGAAACTCGTCCACAGATAACATTAGGTTCAGCCTTTGTGCAGAATTTTAGAGATAGGCCTTTCCACCCACTGAATCTTCACCTACGAGCAAACATCCATTTCCATTAACCCTATAGTAAACCCTTTTATAACTTTCTTCCCCCATTCTTATCATCCTCCCCAGGTCCTATCGCTCAGCTACTCACGAGGAGCAACTAACCCCCCAGCACCTCTCTGGCAAAGGGAAGGATACTGAAACTTCATGAAAGAAACCCTTATGGTCACTGGAAAAGTATGCAAACTCCACACAGACAGCAGCCCAGGTCAGGATTCAGACTGGGTCCCTGGTACCATGTGGCAGCAGTTCTAACAGCTGTGTCACCGCCTGCCCATTCACCAATATTAGTGAAGCGTCTACATAAAAAGTCTCCTACTGTATATCATCTGGGTATGTTGATGTCTGTGTTTATGTTGCCTAATCAAATCTGGGTGCAAGGTTGTGTGCTTCCTCCTTAGTGTCGAGAGAGTTCATTACTTAAATACAGATAACACAATCAAAAGCAGTTTTAAAATAAAGGTATAATTGGACATGGTATCAAAGTTATGCTATAACTGTCCTTGCTATGGATGACAGTAAAATGTAGAGGGATCCTCGCTTTATTTTAAATCCCTGCTTTACATCAACCAAGAGTATTTGATTAGCATGCAATTAACCAAATATTACTCTGTAACTGTCTTTTTCTAGTTTACGCAAATTCTGTGATTTATAGGGCAGATCTGAAGAATCTTTGATCCTTTTCAAACAATAGTCTAGGAATGTTTGTCAGGACAGAGGAGAGGAAGCATGGTACACTATGCCCATTCCCATTATTCCCCAGTGATTTTGTTCTTTTTTTAAACTTCTGGTGAACCTTTCATTTGTTACCACTACCAATAATTTCTGGAACATGAGAAATTCTGCAGATGCTGGAAATCCAAAGGAACATGTACAAAATTCTGGAACTTAGTAGGTCAGACAGCATTTATGGAAATGATTAAACACTCAATGAAGAAACCCTCTAAAGAAGGGTTATGGCCTGAAAAGTCTACTGATTATTTATTCCTCTAGAAGCTCCCTGATCTGCTGAGCTCCCACAGCATTTTGTGTGTGTCCGATGCCTTCTTGTTTCTTGTTCCTAACTTCAGAGGGAGTTTCATTATCCCTAAGCCTCACTGATCAAGCAGGAGAGAAGTAAACTGCTGAATACAGAGAGAGGGAAGACATTCTGCTGCTAAACACCAGGATAAACTTTGGAGACAATTGGCTAGAGAGATCTCAGAGTGGAGGATGGAATTAGTGGCTGTTTTATAAGACTGTTTTTCCTATCTTTAACTTTAGTGTATGGGAATGGAGTTGGGTATAAGGTTGATTACAGAAACAGTGAGTTCACCAGGAGTGAGAGTGGACATGTGACCATGTAATGTGTCATTGAAAGGTGTTTAGATTATCTTTAGGCACCTTTTGCGATGTCACATAGAAAGAGTTTAACTGCCTGTTTATTTGTGGTTGGGATTACACAATAAGATTGTGATCAATCTATGTGGACAGTCTGAGAAGGGAGCTGCAGTTTGTCATACAGGGGCATAAAAATGTGGAAAATGGTCAGAATATAACTATTAACGCAAACAACTATTCACAGTTTATTATGGGAAGCAAGGGAAGAGATTGCTGGGGTTTGATGAAGATAGTTGCTTCCTTCCTGGTTACAGGAGTGTTACCAGAGATTTGGAGGTTACAAAATGTTTGTTCTGTTGTTCATTCAAATACTGTAATAAGGATAAACTTAGGAATTATATACCAGTGATTCTTACATCAATAGTGGGAAGATTATTGTAGAGGATTCTTAGGGAGAGGATCTACGAGCATTTGGAGAAGCATAGTGTTATTAAGAATAGTTAACATGGCTTTGTGCAGGTCATGCCTCACAAAACTATCTGAGTTTTTCAAGGAGGTGCCAAACAAACTGGTAACGGTAGAGCAGTGGATCTGGTGTATATGGATTTTAATAAGGTGTTTGACAAGATTTCCCATGGTCATCTCGTCCATAATGTCATGAGGCACAAGTTCTATGGGGACATCGCTGTGTGCATCTGGAAATGGCTTGCCGACAGAAGGCAAAGGGTGGTAGCAGATGGAGAGCATTCTGTCTGGAGGTTGTTGACTAGTTATGTTCTGTAAGTTTGTGTTGTAGGATTCCTGCTCTTTGTTATCTTCATAAATATTTTGGATGAGGTAATGGAGGGATGGGTTAGATAATTTGCAGGTGACACAAAGTTTGGAATCGTGCATAGAAACATAGAAAACCTACAGCACAATACAGGCCCTTCAGCCCACAATGCTATGCCAAACATGTACTTACTTTAGAAATTACCTAGGGTTACCCATAGCCCTCTATTTTTCTAAGCCCCATCTACCTATCCCAGAGTCTCTTAAAAGATAGTACAGAACATTCCCATAGGTTACAGCAGAATATAAATAGGATACAGAGTTAGCTTGAGAAGTGGCAGATGGAGTTAAATCCTGAAAAGTGTGAGATCATGCTCTTTGGATGATCAAATTTGAAGGTCAATTGCAGAACCCTTAGCAGTGGAGAAATGGGATGGTACAGAAGGTATAGGGTGTACTGGCCTTCATTAGTTGGGCGATTCAGTTCAATAGTTGTGAAATTATGTTGCAACTCTATAAAACTCTGGTTAACCATACTTAGCCTGCTGTGTTCAGTACTAGAGAGTGTGGATGCTCTAAAGAAAAGTACAAGAAATTTACCAGCTTTCTGCCCAGTGTAGAGAACATGTCTTATGAAGAAAGGTCATTTGGGATTTTCACCTTGAATTGGGGGTGGGGGGGGGTTGATCAGTAACGTGATAGAAGTGAATGAGATAATGAGGTGCATGGGTAGAGTGGATAGCTAATGCCTTTCTTCCCAGAGTGGTGATGGCCAGACCAAAGTACATCCAAGGCCTCCTCTACTGTCTCGATGAGGCCACACTCAGGTTGGAGGAACAACACCTTATATTCTACCTGGGTAGCCACCAACCTGATGGAATGAACATTGATTTCTTGAACTTCTGGTAATGGCCTCCCGCCCTCTCCTACACCAGACTCAATCCCCTTTTCCCTCTCTCACCTTACCACCTTGCCTGCCCATCGCCTCCCTCTGGTGCTCCTCCCCCCCCCCCTTTTCTTTCTTGCATGGCCTTCTATCTTGAACTGAGTGAGTGTTGTATGCTGGTGCCATCTTGACTGGTAGACTCTTCCTAAAAGCATTTTGTAATCAGTGTCTTTGAATATTTAAAGTCAAGGGTTGACAGGTACAGTACAGAAAGGAGGTAGAAAGTTATCTGAAGTAAATATTAGTGCAGAGTTGATTTGCAATCCGAAAGCCATGACCTTATTAAATGGAAGAATGGGATCAGAGGACCAAAACGCTTTATTCCTGTGCTCTTAGGTGATACTTAGTAAAACAAGGGATTACAAAATAAGAGATTGCTTGCTGGAGATATAATTAAAAGTAAGAAGAACAAAAAATTATTATTTGAGAAAGTTTAGTAAAATTAAGCTGTATTAGTGCTGAATGAAGAGAAATTAAAGAAAAATGTAGAAATAACAAGTCCTAAGGAGAAAAAAAGTGGTTAAAAATTAGAGATAAGGAAGTTGAGGGAAAAAATCTCAATTTTACAACGTTTGTGTGAATGGAATGTTCATTCCACTTAAGAAAATAAGTGATGTGAAAACAAGAATGTAGGCAAGATTATAAGGACCAGGGGAGAAAAAATAGTGAATTATCATCAAATCTAAAATCAGGAAAGCTGAACAAGAAAAAAATCAAGTTCAGTGTTTGATATTGTAACCACATAAAAGGGAGTGGAAAACTGTGGTGAATGCAGAGAGAGTTTAAAAAGTAGAGAATATATGACATGAAATGGGCAGTGGTCAGTGAACATATGAGAGGGGATAAAAGATCAATTGAACTTATTGAAAAAGGCCATCAGTGGCTCAGCCATTATTGCCCATCTTATCTCCTTGAACCACTGTAGCCCTTCCAATGAAACTTTCTGTAGGATATGCAGGGTGAGGAGTACCAGGGTTCACATCAACAGTGATGAAGAAATGTGCTAGAGATCTATGAATTATTGAATGGAATTTTAAGGGTTTCATTCCACATCACCTACTTGCCCTTTTGGGTGCTACTGGTTAGAATTTTACTGTGTGCACTTGAAGAACCATTGTTAAGTCCTTGAGTGCATTTTGTAAATGGACAAATAGAAAAGACTGAAACAAGTATATCAATAGAAATATTTTTGAAGTTAATTAATGATTTAAAAGGAAATTGAGATAGATGAAAATAAGGGGAAATATGCAAAAACAGAATTAAGATTAGAATTAAGCAAAACATGAAGAGAAAACACATTAAACCACAAAGATCAGAACTGATTAGGTGTAACTTATACACAAATAGAGAAGTATGGAATTAGGTAAGTAATAAATTAATTATAAACAGAAAAGGAAAAGAAATATTTAGAAGGGCTATGACAGAGGAAAATTTCAGTACAATGCTAATGAAAAACAGAGGTAAAACATAATAAGCTGTTAATTAAGGAAAAGCGAAGGGAAAAGAGAAATTAGAAAAAATATGGAATGGAAGAGGGATTAAGAAAAAGTGATATTGATAGGAAGGAGCAAAGAATAGATATAGAAAAAAATGTGCAAACCAAAGAAGTAAGTTGTAAGAGAGGCCAAAAAAGGATTAAATTAAGTAACACACATAAAAATTGCTGGTGAATGCAGCAGGCCAGGCAGCATCTCTAGGAAGAGGTACAGTCGACGTTTCGGTCTGAGACGCTTCGTCAGGACTAACTGAAAGAAGAGATAGTAAGAGATTTAAGTAACATTGTTAAAAATACAAGGTTGATAAATGTCATTTTCTTGCATTCATACACAAGATGTAAGTGTTACCTACAGTGCCAGCCTTTATTGTCAATCTACTATTGAACTTGAGAAGGAGATCATTATGTTTGTCC
This sequence comes from Mobula hypostoma, assembly GCF_963921235.1. NCBI lineage: Eukaryota > Metazoa > Chordata > Chondrichthyes > Myliobatiformes > Myliobatidae > Mobula > Mobula hypostoma. The sequence goes on along the minus strand of NC_086118.1, from coordinate 18,321,593 downwards.
TTAATAAACATAAACTTGGCATGGGTTTACTTTAAAATATGTTATTACAGAATTACGGCTCAACCCTGTGTGTGCACGACCCGGTCACCACTGTGGCTTCCAGTTCCAGATGAACCCTTGTACTGTCACTGTGAACTGAAGTTCTTTATTATGCACACATAGTAACACTGTCAGGGGGCTGGAGCGGGGACCCAATCGCAGACCCAGTACTGTACACACTGTGATAGCTATTGAGTAACAAATCCAGAGGGGCAACAAAGCCAGTGTCAAAGTTCAGGCAGAGGTCCAACAATCCAGAGAAATCCAAAAATCAGAATCAGGAAACATGCAGAGTCAATGCTCAGAAGGACAGAGTTTCGATATGAATGCTGGAAAGGCTCAGGAAAACTCACTGACACAATCTAGTAAAACACAGGTGAAAACACAGCACTAAAATACACTGAGCAATAAACAGAGAGGCAGATGATAGGTGCAGCACAACGAGACACAGGTGGCAGCAATACAGGTAATAAAGGGAAACAGGTGAGGGGCAGAGTAATCAGTGATACAGGGGCCGGAGTAGAGCAGGGGCAGGGACAGGAGCACATGGCAATACAAAAATACAGAATGACAGCTGGGGGTAACACACAAAAAGACAGCGTTCCGCTGGAGATACTGACAAACACATCTTCCCCCTAGAAAGAAAAAACAAATTCAACACAATGTCTTCATAAAACTGCAAGGAACCTTTCTGACAAAGATACCAAAATTCTGTAACCGGTCACTTTTTTTCTGAATTTTCAACTGTACAAGATTTCATCTTCAATTGTAATGAACAACTACAGTCCCTTATCCACTCAGCTCATTTCAATCAGTCTCTGAAGTGGTTTAAAGATCCTTTTATAGTCTGCTATTTCTTTCCACAAGTGCATTGCTTGCATTTTCTTCATTAATATTTGTGTCTTTCTGAGAACTCTGATCAACATGTTTATTTTTTACATTTGCTGTGTCCTTTGCTGTACTAACAGGAGATGGTTCACAGCTATGGGTTGGAGCTTGTGGTCATAGATCCATGCAGTTCGTTCTCAGAGATGTCCCTCACTCCGTAGAGATCGGATAAGAATGTGGAACTAATTCTTCTTTCACATATAGTATCTTTGCAAGGACTATTTACCAGAAGTGTGGTCTGGGATTCACATTTGATCCCCAGGCTTCAGGACTGGTAGGCTTTTCACAGTCTTGTTGTGATAATGTTTCTGATTTTCTTTCCCTTTAACTATAGCCTATTTGACCTTGGGTGCTCCTTCAGGTGTCAACAGGTTTTCATGCATTGGAAGGTTAGTGTATATGCACTGAACCATCAGCATTTGGGCTGGTGAAAGGCCATTCTGCAGTGGCACACTTCTGTAAATCATTAGACGTTTAGAAATGTCCTCGTCCACCTTGCACTTTCTTCATGAGGCCCTTCACTACCTTGACTGAAGTCTCTGCTAGGCCATTAGATTATGGGTCATGTGGGCTTGGTTTATGTCAAAATCCCTAAATATTGGCAAAGGATTCAAGTTTGCTGTTTGAAAATGTGGACCATTGTCTGATACCACTTCACAAGTTGCAACCTCTGAGTAATTGAAGAAGGAGTCTGTTCCAACAATATGATTTTACACATTACAATCGAACAATCCCACTCCAACTTTGAAGTATGACCTGTCTGGTACAGCATATGGTGTAAGTGGTTCTGCTCACTGCTTTGGTCTGTGGGTAAGGCATATTTCACATGAAGCAGTGATCTGGCTGATGTCTTGGTTCTTTCTTCGCCAGTACATTACTTCATGAGCTCAATGTTCATATTTTTTCTTACCAAGATGCCCTTTATATATTTTCTGGTGCATTTCCTTGCATAGCGACATTGGAATCACAAATATGTTCCTTTTAAAGACCACGTCTTTCATTACTGCCAATTCAGCTCTGTGTGCCCAATAATCCCAAGTACACATTGGGCAGTCATTCCTAGCTGCTGGCTATAGTTTCCATTCTTTGACTTCTTTAATTGTTTCATCTGTCACTGCTGCTTTCCTAATCCGCTCTGTTCTATCAGGAGATACTGGAAGGGAGATGACAATCATGCCAATGAAAGCCTATATATCCGCATTGACCTTTTGGCCACTCTCCTCTTTCTTGCCGACTGCATGAGACAGCATATTTCTGCAGCCTTATCAACATGCACTGTATCCTCATGGGACAGTCATTAGGTGGTTTAGACGTAATTAAGACCAATGGTTTATGGTCTGTCTCCACTTCAAAACTTGTCCATAGATATACCGATGGAACCTTTCACTGGGGAGTTAGTTCGCTATCTGTGCATTTGTTAAAGCCCTTGATGCATAGGCAACAGGTTGCCATGCATCACCATGCTGTTGTTCTTCTCCAAGGCCCTACTGGGATGCATTAGCCGATATCCCCATACACCTTTCCAGATCATAAAACTTTGGAACGGGCTCTTCGATTATAACTTTTTTTCCAGCATCTGGAAACACACCTTTTTGCTCTCGAGTCTAAATCCACTCATTTTGCAGCTCAAGGCGTGACCAAAGTGGTGCTGAGTCAGTTGACAGTCGAGGGATGAAAATATCCGGTTAAGTTACCAGCCCCAAGAAATGTCTCACTTCCTCTTTGTTTTGGGGCCTCTCCGTGTTTTCAATGGCTGATGTGTCTCTTGGGCCAAGCTTCACTCCCTCTTCAGATATGGCATTTACGAAGATCTGTGCCTTAGCACCAAACTCACATCTCACTTTATTTAATTTCAAATTGATATTCTGCGTTACGTTAACCACTTGTCTCAGTCATGTATCATTTTCATTCTTGCTGGACCCCCAGATGATGATGTCATCCATCACAGTCTCGACACCAGGTATGCCCTCAAAAATCATGTGGATGGTTTTATGATAGACTTCTGTGGTGGATAGAATCCCGTAAGGTATCTGAAGAAAGTGGTATCTTTCCTGTGGTGTGTTAAGAATACAGTCTTGATCTTGCCTCATCAAGCTATCAGCCAAAATCCAGATGAGGCTCCGAGCTTGCTAAACCACATGACACCTGAAAAATGGGACATGATCGCCTTCCATATTGGCAATTTAAAATGCTCTCTCTTGATGGCTTTATTGAGATGTCTTGGGGATAGACATATGCACAATGCTCCCTTTTTTTGCACAATGATCAATGAACTCACCCGGTCTGATGGTTCTTCAATTTTCAGTGTGATATTCATTCATTCCATGCATGTTAGTTCTTATTTAAATTTGCCTCTAAGTGGGAATGGAACTTCCCTGAATGCATGGACAACAGGAGTCACTGCCTCATCTATATGAATTTTTATATACACCTGGAAACAATCCAAGACCCTCAAAGACATTTGCATACTCTTCCATGAGTGCTGTATGGTCATATTTGGTCAGTGAAGCCACTATGAAAACACTTTTCATCAGGTTAAGCTTTTCACATGCACTTAGACCTAATACTGGCTGTACTATCTTTTCTACAATCAGTAGCTGTACCTTTAGTTGCTCCCCCTTGTGATTGAAGATCACTATACAACTCCCTTTGGGTGGAATATTCTCTCCAGTATAGTCCGTCACTTTTACCTTCACTGAGTAAATGTTGTTCTTTACCCTGAGGGTCTTGTAATCATCTATGGATAACAGATTCACCTGGGCTTGAATGTCAAGCTTGAATGGGATTACTGTCTCATTCACAGTCACTGGAATGACCCATTACGTTTTCCCAGCACCAGTAGATTGTAGAGAAACCACAAAGAATTCCTCCATTTCCTCTTCAATGTGTGCATCTTTTTTTTGGCAGCCCAAGCTTTGCAGCACTTTGCAAACTGATTCTGCTTCCCACAATTATTGTAAGACTTACCATAAGCAGGAAACATCTTTCAAATGTGACTACTTCCATATTTGCTGCATTTGTTATTTGAGCCTTTCTTTTGCCTTGCTGTTGCTTTGAGAAAAGCCCTGTGGGCTGTGTGACGGGATCCTGAATTACCACTGTTAAATGAGTTTTGAAGAGAGAGAGAGAGTTATTTAACAGCGATATCTTGTTTTGAAGAGAGAGAGAGAGACAAAGACTAACTGTTGGACTCTCCCTTTAAGGCACGAGAAGAACTGGCTAACTTTTGGATTTCTGTTGAGCTGGGGAGAGAGATGCCACCGAGCAGCTCGTAAGTTGCTATGGTGACCAAAGGCGGTGTTATTTGATGGACACTCAATGTTATGATTTTCGGCAGCGTGTTGATACTTCCCAAGGACATGGCATGCTTGTACATTTTCTTACACAGTCAAAGGAAGGAGGAGTATTTTGAGTGACAGTTGATGCTGCTCAGCACGGGAAGATAAAATAGATGGTCAGATGATAGACCTCAGACACATGTTTTGGACACTGAATGAGCATTGTTGTGCCTGCAGAAAAAGTGGGTTTTGGAGGATCGATCAGGAGGATCGATCAGTCGCTCTTGCAGTGAAAAGGAAAGGGGTTGACTGGTGGGGAGTTGTACATGTGTCCACACTCGCCTGGGTGATAGCTCCACCACAGAAAACCAGTCCCTTTTGTTAAGGTCACAGTCAGTGAATTTTAAAGGATTTTGAAGGACAACAAGAAGATTGACGGCATCAGCTCACCTGAGGACTCAAATCTCTCCCTCTGTCTCTCTCCATCACTACTCAACTCAATACCACAAACTGAACTGAACTGAACTTTACTCATCATTGTAAGACTGTATCTTTCTACCCCTAGACTTAAAGAAGCTTGGTTTTTCATACATATATTTCCACACTTACTGATATACTTACCTATATATAAAATCACTGCTAACCTGTTTGACTTATCTACATTTATATTACTGTATTGCATAGTTACTAATAAATATTATTAGTTAATAGCAATACTGGACTCCAAAGTGTTTTCCATCTCTGCAGGTTCTTTATACCCATCATGGGGTACGTGACAGCTGCTACTCTGTTTTCACAGCATGCACTATTGTTTCTGCTCTATGTAGCTCCTTAGCTTGTGTTCGTGTGGTCTCTGCTGCCCTACCCATATTCACAGCCTTTTGCAGTGTCAAATCTTTTTCACGCAGCAGTCTTTCTCTGAGTCCATTATCTGGAATTCTGCAATCTATTCTGTCTCTAACCAGAGAGCTTCCAAATCATCAAGTTCACAGGTCTTGTTCAGTGTGTGAAATTCAGCTAAGTATCGGTTGAAGCTAACACTTTGATTCTGGTCACAGGAAAAGAATCTTATATCTCTCAATGTGATGTTTTTACTCAGGTCAAAGTACTCCTTAAATGCTGTCATCAGAGTATCCAATGTAAAGGCTGTCTCATCAATTTGAAAGCTGTTATAGATGTTCAAAGCATCTTTGCTAATTATACAGAAGAAAAGGCACTTTCAATTCTTTAAGCAACACACATAAAAGTTGCTGGTGAACGCAGCAGGCCAGGCAGCATCACTAGGAAGAGGTGCAGTCGACGTTTCAGGCTGAGACCCTTCGTCACGACTAACTAAAGGAAGAGTGAGTAAGGGATTTGAAAGTTGGAGGGGGAGGGAGAGATCCAAAATGATAGGAGAAGACAGGAGGGGGAGGGATGGAGCCAAGAGCTGGACAGGTGATAGGCAAAAGGGATACGAGAGGATCATGGGACAGGAGGTCCGAGAAGAAAGACAAGGGGGGGGCGTGGACCCAGAGGATGAGCAAGGGGTATATTCAGAAGGACAGAGGGAGAAAAAGTAGAGTGAGAGAAAGAATGTGTGTATAAAAAAAAGCTAACAGATGGGGTACGAGGGGGTGGTGGGGCATTAGCGAAAGTTTGAGAAGTCAATGTTCATGCCATCAGGTTGGAGGCTACCCAGACGGAATATAAGGTGTTGTTCCTCCAACCTAAGTGTGGCTTCATCTTTACAGTAAAGGAGCCGTGGATAGACATGTCAGAATGGGAATGGGATGTGGAATTAAAATGCGTGGCCACTGGGAGATCCTGATTTTTCTGGCGGACAGAGTATAGGTGTTCAGCAAAGCGGTTTCCCAGTCTGCATCGGGTCTCGCCAATATATAAAAGGCCACATCCGGAGCACCGGACGCAGTATATCACCCCAGCCGACTCACAGGTGAAGTGTTGCCTCACCTGGAAGGACTGTTTGGGGCCCTGAATGGTGGTAAAGGAGGGAGTGTAAGGGCATGTGTAGCACTTGTTCCGCTTACACGGATAAGTGCCAGGAGGAAGATCAGTGGGGAGGGATGGGGGGGACGAATGGACAAGGGAGTTGCGTAGGGAGCGATCCCTGCGGAATGCAGAGAGACGGGGGGAGGAAAAGATGTGCTTAGTGGTGGGATCCCGTTGGAGGTGGCGGAAGTTACGGAGATTAATATGTTGGACCCGGAGGCTGGTGGGGTGGTAGGTGAGGACCAGGGGAACCCTATTCCTAGTGGGGTGGCGGGAGGATGGAGTGAGAGCAGATGTGTGTGAAATGGGGGAGATGCGTTTTAAGAGCAGAGTTGATAGTGGAGGAAGGGAAGCCCCTTTCTTTAAAAAAGGAAGACATCTCCCTTGTCCTAGAATGAAAAGCCTCATCCTGAGAGCAGATGCGGCGGAGACGGAGGAATTGCGAGAAGGGGATGGCGTTTTTTCAAGAGACAAGGTGAGAAGAGGAATAGTCCAGATAGCTGTGAGAGTCAGTAGGCTTATAGTAGACATCAGTGGATAAGCTGTCTCCAGAGACAGAGACACAAAGATCTAGAAAGGGGAGGGAGGTGTCGAAAATGGACCAGGTAAACTTGAGGGCAGGGTGAAAGTTGGAGGCAAAGTTAATAAAGTCAACGAGTTCTGCATGCGTGCAGGAAGCAGCGCCAATGCAGTCGTCGATGTAGTGAAGGAAAAGTGGGGGACAGATACCAGAATAGGCACGGAACATAGATTGTTCCACAATGCCAACAAAAAGACAGGCATAGCTAGGACCCATACAGGTGCCCATAGCTACACCTTTAGTTTGGAGGAAATGGGAGGAGCAAAAGGAGAAATTATTAAGAGTAAGGACTAATTCCGCTAGACGGAGCAGAGTGGTGGTAGAGGGGAACTGATTAGGTCTGGAATCCAAAAAGAAGCGGAGAGCTTTGAGACCTTCCTGATGGGGGATGGAAGTATATAGGGACTGGACATCCATGGTGAAAATAAAGCGGTGGGGGCCAGGGAACTTAAAATCATCGAAAAGTTTAAGAGCGTGAGAAGTGTCACGAACATAGGTAGGAGGGGATTGAACAAGGGGGGATAAAACCGTGTCGAGGTATGCAGAAACGAGTTCAGTGGGGCAGGAGCAAGCTGAGACAATAGGTCTGCCAGGACAGGCAGGTTTGTGGATCTTGGGTAGGAGGTAGAAACGGGAAGTGCGAGGTGTGGGAACTATAAGGTTGGTAGCTGTGGATGGGAGATCCCCTGAGCGGATAAAGTCAGTGATGGTGTGGGAGACAATGACCTGGTGCTCCTTAGTGGGGTCACGATCGAGGGGTAAATAAGAGAAAGTATCCGCGAGTTGTCGCTGTGCCTCGGCAAGGTAGAGGTCAGTACGCCAGACTACAACAGCACCCCCCTTATCGCCGGGTTAATAATAAGTTTAGGATTAGTGCAGAGGGAGTGGAGAGCAGAGCGTTCCGAAGGAGTGAGGTTGGAATGGGGACAAGGTGCGGTGAAGTCGAGACGGTTGATGTCCCGTCAGCAGTTAGCGATAAAAAGATCCAGAGCAGGCAGAAGACCAGAGCAGGGTGTCCATGAAGAAGAGGAGGGTTGAAGATGGGAGAAGGGGTCATCGGTGGGGGTGGAAGAGACCTTGCCGAAGAAGTAGGTTCGGAGACGGAGAGGCCGGAGGAAAAGTTCTGCATCATGGCGAACACAGAACTCGCTGAGGTGTGGGCGTAGGGGGACAAAGGTGAGGCCCTTACTGAGGACAGAGCGCTCTGCCTCCGACAGTTGAAGGTCGGAGGGGATGGTAAAGACCCGGCACGGATGAGAGCTGGGCTCAGAGGGAGGAGTGGGGAGGCTGGGGGTGTCAATGGAGAGGGGAGGGTTGGAGTGAGAGGAAGATGGAGCCTCTGAGGACCCAGGAGCTGACGATGGGATCTGAAGGAGATGGGATTGCAGAGTATTGGTGGGGGAAGGGGAGACGGGAGTCACAATAGCAGCACATAAAGACCCGGCCTGGAGTTCAAGGCTGGAGTCGCAGTTGGTGGTTGCACAATCACTTCGAATGTGTCCATGGTCATTGCTGGAGTCCGGGTTTTGAATATGCCCTGAGGTGTTGGAGCCGGCAAGATCAATGGCAGAGGCAATCTGAAGTTAATTCAATTCTTTATCTGTCCCTGCTGCTCGGCTAGCAGCTAAATAAATACTGAATTGCTGTTTGAAGCTTTTCCAGTCATCAGTTAGATCGCCGGTAACCTGCATAGATGCGGGAGGTCTTAACTTATCCATGACAGGAAATCTCAGCCTCTCACCTGAGTCTCTCTTGGTGAATCTGTGTTTGCTGAACTTTGGAAACAATACACTCTCTCACCTCACTGGCCAGCTTTTTTCCATTGTAACCAGCATCCAATCTCACTTGCTGCCAGCAGCTTTTGTACTCATGCAGTCTCTTTCTCAATCATGCACGTTATTCATTTACTCTCTGTACTTAAAAATCACACCATATTCTGACACCATGTTACGTTTTTAATAAAGACAAACCTGGTGTGGGCTTACATTAGGACATTTTGTTCCTGAGCTGCTGCTCAACCCCATGTGTGCAACCCAGTCACAGTCACAGTTTCCTGTTCCAGGTGAACCCCTTGCATTTCCACTGGGATCTGAAGTTCTTTATTATGCACATATAATTACACAAAGGTATTGAGCAGCATTTTAAATTGTTGCATCCACATGGGTAAGTTATTCCACAATGATGTTAGGTAGGGTTATCAGGATGTTAACTCAAACATAATGAATGAATAGCGAGGAAATGTCATGCAATGTGTCGGTGAGGGGGCGGGGGGCATAAAGGAGATGACATCGTCCTTCATCTAGATGGTAAAAATAACAATGGTTGGGACACTGTCAAATGAAGCCTTGCAAAGGTGGTGCAGTCTACATTGTATATATTGCAGTCAGAGTGTAGCCTACATGGACACATAGTTAGGAAATGAATGAATGTTCTCAAAAATGATTAAGGACCAGAAATTATACAAGTTAGTGTCATTTTACAATAATTCTGCATGGTAGATCTTCAGAATAATAAGAGGAACTGGAAGGGTTGATTGCTAATTCTTTGATAGATTCTAGGTCAAAGAGTCATAGCCTAAATCTTACACCAATCTTCTCATATATAGGTAGAAAAACTTGCTAAATCTAAAAAATGGTGTAAATTCAGAATTCTGACCTAATAATAGTAAAGATAATTTAACCTAGGTCAATTATTGGTATTAATTTCAAGATTCTAACCATAAGTTAACATTTGGTTAAAGCAAATGTCACTATAAGAAGCTGGATCAGCGAATTTCAGAACAGATCCAAGAAGCTATCTGCCTCCTTTGTCCTATTTCTATGGGCCAAATTTAACATAAAAATGCAGGCAATTCTCTGTGAATTTCTTCTGCCAGGTGTTATGTACCCCGTAACTGGGTTGCCAAACCAGCAAAAATGAACCACTTAGTTGGAGTCTGGATTACTGGAACTAAGTAAGTTTTATTAAAGAAATAAGCAACACAATACTCTAATAGTAAGGATATAAATGCAACAGGTTAGCAATGAATAAACACACATGTACACGGAATTATGGTAATAGGATCAATCAAGCTCTATCGCAGTCTAGGGGTAAATGACCAGTTTCAAGTGATGCAAAGTTCAGTTCAGTTCGCAGTAATCGCTGTTGTGCCGTTGGGGGTGGGAGAAGAGAGAGAACGAATGAATATGCAAATTGGATTCCAAACAGACCTTCGATATTCCTCAAAGTTAGCTTTCGGGCGAGCCCTTTGTAATGTCTTCTGAGGTCACCGACTGTGACCCCTCCATTCCAGATACGATCGTTCTTCTGCGGTGAACCCGGCACCCAGGCAAGGGCGGACACACACACCAGGTTCCCGCCCAACCGTATCTTTCCACCCTGTGCGTCTATGTCTGGTCCCGTGACCAGACCTCCAAAACTCCCAGCAACTTGTGGGGGCACACCACTTCCAAGGTCTCGTTACCTCGTGGTGTCGTGTGTCTGTTGCCTTAGCTAACCTGTCCCTTTTTATCCCCCTGCTGGGATATCGCCTGTCCATCAAACTTCAAACAGTTCAGGGTTCAAAGCCACTGGTCTCTGACAATACTCGGAACTGTGTCTCCTTTTCGTTAATCCCTCTCGTCTCTCATTAACATTTCTGAATGTTCCCCCATTGTCCTCTTATCGGCATCAATCTTCTGATAATTTGGTCTGTCGTCACACCCCTATCCTTCAAAGAATTTTTACCGGGGTAAAAATATTCTCATGAATACACCATCAGATACACACAAATATACATGTTCATCAGCTATTTGGCTGATACATAGAATTTTAAGTTGTCAAAACCTGACAGACAGTCAGCAATCACATTTTCTGTTCCTTTTATATGTGTTATTTTAATAATCCTCTAAAACCAGGCTCCAACTTAGCAAACTTCATAGTAACCAAAAACACTAATGAATTGTGATCAGTGTAACTTCTCAGTGGTTTTCGTCCTGGACACAGATAACAAGGGTCGTCCCATACCAACTTAGCATTCTTTGGCAAGGGCTTAGTAAGAGGGTGGGTACTATCCGCAAAGTTGTTTTTTTTTCTGCAAAACTTCCGATAGTACCCCACCAACCCCAAGAACCTTCTCAGGGCTCTCTTGTCTGTCGGGGTGGGGACTTCAGAGATAGCCCGCACCTTAGCTTGCATCGGAGCCAGCTGCCCCTGTCCTACCACAAATCCCAGATAAGTAACCTTCGCGCGGCCAAACTCACTTTTTGCGAGGTTCACTGTCAGGCTGGCTTCAGACAGCCATCTAAAACAGCTCCTCTGCCGCCATAATGTGTTCCTCCCACGTGCCACTCCAGACCACTACATCGCCAATATACACTTCTGAGCTCTTTAGCCCGTTTGTCACTGAATTAATCATTCTATAGGGTGTTGCTCACTAGGCTGACCTGATGTGGCAACAGCTCCATGTCACAGCTCTTTGCATTGCCTCGGGACATCTGGACCTATGTGGGCGTGTCGTTTAATTAGCTCTCTTAGCGGTTCGCTTTGTTCAGGGAGAGAACTCAACAGCAAAGTCGGTCAACAGAATAGAGTTCTCCCATCTGGTCAGCACCACACTTATCTTTTCAAAATGGGTTTTCCCCTTATCAGGTGGCACCCTAGCCTCATTAATTTTCATGATATCACCAGCTAGATCTGTTTTCTGATCGTGGTGAGCTTTTAACATGTTAATAGCCTCTAACTGTGTTAACTCACGTCTACAATAGTCAATAACATCCTTCCTCCTGTGCAGCCAGTAAAACTCTTTCATGATTCCGCCGACTGTTTTCCTCCCCCCAAAATGTCCACCAAGGGGTATGTTGTGGGCCAGGTTAAGAATCTCATCCCCATAAATTTTTGGCACCATCCCCCATTCCTCATCTGCGGGCACGGTACTTGGTCTCCCTTTCTTCCTTAGCACTCTGTCCCCCACACAATAGCCTACTGGCTCCCTTTTTAATTCTGCTTCAGAGAGAGCTGTCTCCACCAAAACCCTCAGCTCCTCGTCTCGCTCCTGCGCCTGTACAAATTCCTTCCTGGCTAATGCTAAGTCTGCCTCAACTCCCTCACTTTCTCCTGTTTCATTACGCTCCTTCTTTTCACTTTCTACCTCCCCCTGGTACAAGGCTGGTAAAAACATCTCAGCCAATTCTATAGTTACTTCGGCAGCCTTCCTGGACGTATGCCGAGTCACTGAGCAAACGGGATAAACCTGTGAGTCCATGGGCGGGGCCTCAATGCTGGCAGGCTGGCTTGTCAATCTTACTGCTGAGAACACATTTCCGCCGGCGAGGTCATTACCGAGCAAGATCTCCACGCCTTTCATCGGTAGTTCGAGCCTCACCCCTATCGTGACCGGTCCAGAGACCAAGTCGCTTTTTAGGTGTATCTGGTGCAAGGGTACAGCCTCAGTCCCTTTCCCAATGTCTTTTATGACCCTGACTTTCCCAGTCTCACCTCTCTGAACTAAACTCTAACACACTCTTTAATATCAATGACTGACACGCTCCCGTGTCTCTCCAGATCCGCACTGGAACTGGGTTTAACCCCTCCTTCACCAACACCAATCCAGTCGAGATAAACCTCTAGCGCCCTTCCTGAACTATGTTAGCCCTCTCCCAGCGGTTTGCTTACCAGCTCAATACAGCCAATCAGAACCGCCGCCTTTCCTTTTCCTGTCTCCTTCTTAGGGGCAAAGCACCTGGACGCAAAGTGTCCGACTTTCCCACAATTATAACATACGACCCCAGAAGACTTCCTACCAGACTGCTCCCGGTCTACCTTATCCTTCTCACTAGTCCCCGGCTTACTTTCTGACTTTTCTGGTGGACTCTCCCCGCCGTCCTGGCTACCCTTCTGGTAGCCTTTACTCGGGGCAAACTTCGTTTTATGTGTCAACGCGTACTCATCCGCTAACTTAGCAGTTGCGGCTAAAGTGGCTGCCTCTTTCTCATCCAGGTAGGGTCTCATACCCTCAGGGACACAACCTTTAAACTGCTCAATCAGGATCAGCTGTAGCAGTCTGTCATAATCCCCATTTACCCCCCTCAAGGCGCACCAACGCTCACAATATGTCTGCATCTCACGGGCATCTCTAAATATGTGCTTCCTCGCATTCCGGAACCTCTGCCGGTATGCCTCCGGGACCAACTCATAAATCCTGAGGATGGCCTCTTTCACCACCTCATACCTCTGGGCATCTTCTGCGGACAAAGCCGAGTAAGCTTGTTGGGCTTTTCCTTTAAGTACACTCTGAAGCAAAACAGCCCACTTATCCCTCGGCCGGTCCTGACTTGCAGCAACTTTTTCGAAATGGAGAAAGTACCGATCCACATCGGTATCGTCAAATGGAGGAAACAGCCTAACCTCCTGGGTCGCCCTGAACCTTCCACCTTGGTTCGGCATGGGCCCCTGCTCTGCCCTTATCTTTAACCTCTCCAGGTCGAATTCCCTTTCCCTCTGTTTCTCTTCTCGCTCCAACTGCCTCTCTCTCTCTTGCCGTTCTAACTGTTTCTCTTCGTGTTCTAGCTGCCATACCCGGAACTCGTGCTCGAGTCTCAATTTTTCAAGCTGCACCTGTACTGCGTCTCCACCAGGTTTTCCAATAGATATCACCTCCAGCTCCCCTTGCAGAAACACACCTTTAGACACATAATGCTCTACGATAGCTCTGCGTATCTCCTCTCTCTTCATTGTCGACTTCCCCTTAACAAGATTCAACCGTTTGGTCACAGCTACCAATTCCGATTTCCTGGCATCCTCTAATGCCTCCAAGGTCGGCGCCTTTAGGAATTCCTCAATCTCCATTTCTGCTGTTTGCCTTTTCTTTCTTTCGGGAATTTTAACCCAATCAATTTACCCCGTCCCAATTTTAGCGTTCAAAATCCCGGAGGAGCCCCCACTTATGTTACGTACCCCGTAACTGGGTTGCCAAACCAGCAGAAATGGACCACTTAGTTGGAGTCTGGATTACTGGAACTAAGAAAGTTTTATTAAAGAAATAAGCAACACAATACTCTAATAGTAAGGATATAAATGCAACAGGTTAGCAATGAATAAACACACATGTACACAGAATTATGGTAATAGGATCAATCAAGCTCTATTGCAGTCTAGGGGTAAATGATCAGTTTCAAGTGACGCAAAGTTCAGTTCAATTTAGTTCAGTTCAGTTCACAGTAATCGCTGTTGTGCCGTTGGGGGCGGGGGGTGGGAGAAGAGAGAGAACAAATGAATATGCAAATCGGATTCCAGACAGACCTTCGATATTCCTCGCAGTTAGCTTTCGGGCGAGCCCTTTGTAATGTCTTCTGAGGTCACCGACTGTGACCCCTCCATTCCAGATACGATCGTTCTTCTGCGGTGAACCCGGTACCCAGGCAAGGGCGGACACACACACACCAGGTTCCCGCCCGACCGTATCTTTCCGCCCTGTGCGTCTATGTCTGGTCCCGCGACCAGACCTCCAAAACTCCCAGCAACTTGTGGGGGCACACCGCTTCCAGGGTCTCGTTACCTCGTGGTGTCGTGTGTCTGTTGCCTTAGCGAACCTGTCCCTTTTTATCCCCCTGCTGGGGTATCGCCTGTCCATCAAACTTCAAACAGTTCAGGGTTCAAAGCCACCGGTCTCTGACAATACTCGGAACTGTGTCTCCTTTTCGTTAATCCCTCTCGTCTCTCATTAACATTTCTGAATGTTCCCCCATTGTCCTCTTATCGGCATCAATCTTCTGATAATTTGGTCTGTCGTCACACAGGCCAGATTGAAAAAGCAGAGTGACGGAACTGGAAGCAAGGGTCAAGATGGTTCTGCTTACTACTCTGTAATGTTTACTCGGCTCTGCACTGAACTGAGGTTGAGATTGTGGCCTGCTCCAGGTGCTCCGGGCTTTGTGTCTATGGATTGATTCACTTTCATCCTGAATGTTATTTGTTTGCTTTCATTGTTTGCACGGTTTGTATTGCTTTTTTCTCTGCACATTTGGTGTTTGATAATCTTTTTTATTATGGGTACTTTTGGGTTTCTTTATTTTGTGGCTGCCTGTAAGGAGACAAATCTCAAGGTTGTATAATGTACATATGCTTTGCTAATAAATGTACTTTGAACCTTGAAACCGCTTGCATTTCCAAATGTCAGTACATATTGGGAAATCACTTAATAAACCCACACTAGAGTCAATTATAGATAAAGATGCAAGTATTTTGAATGTTTTAATTGTTTAAGAGTTCTTTAAATAGCCAAGTGTTTTGATTTATTTAATTATTTACACCTTTAATTTTTAATAGCTCAATTCATTTTTAATAGTTTTGGAATACCAAAAACATGTAGGAGTATTAACGGTTTTAAAAATTGTCGATAACTGCCTTAGGAAGTGCCAATTTTCGTATAATCATTTTTTTTCAGTTGTTTCAAAGATTAGGCTTGTTTTAGATCTCTTACCTGATGGAATTCACAAAGAGAAGACCTACCAAAGTTGAGATCAGACAAATTGGCTTTGGGCAATTTGCACACTCTAGGTGTTATCTTCTCTTGTAGGTCACTGCCGAGCATATAGTGAGTTAAAAACTACGAACACTGGGCCTGGACTCCTATGGAAAGTTGTTAACTTGTCCACCAGTCAACATTTGGGAGGCATGTTTGGTTGTCGCTACATATTTGTTCAAGGTCTGATAATGGAAGAATAGAGCAGAACTGATCAATGAAATTCGCTACTTCAGACCATATGACAGAGTGAAGACCATTAATGAGATAGATAAGGGTGGTTAAGACTGCGACATTGCCTGAAGAGCATTTACAGCAGCAAACTTGAGCTGAGGGTAATTGAATTCCAAGAAACATAACCATCTTCATTTATGTTGGGTATGACTATATCCAACGTGGAACACTCCTCTGATCCAGTTTTACTTGAGTATCCTTTTGCCACGTTGAGGCAATTAGTACTTTGATGTCATGGATAGTTTCCCTCAGCTCACTTTTCATTTCAACTTTTTGTTCAAATTCAAACCAAAGCTGTAGTGTTGCCTAGAGCTGAATTGTCCCGGTAGAACCAAAACTGAGGGAACTTGTCACTTCTATCAGCAACATCTATCACATTGATACCGATGGAAAGTAGTTGATGGAGTAGTAATTGGCTGGCTTGAATTTGTTTTGCTTTTTGTTAAAGGACATAAATTGGCAATTTTCCACAGAAGGCAAAATATAGTGGTGGAGGGTGTTAAGTGTGGCATGTTATAGTTGCACTCATCTTATTTAAATCTTCAGCAGTATAGCTGGGCTGTTGTCAGGTGTCACGGTCATTGTTGTATCCAATCTTTGATGGAATGTGAATTGAATTCAATTGGCTGAAGGCTTGAATCTTGTATGATGGACACTCCAAGGTTAATTATCCACTCTGCACGTGACTGGCAATGGATGCAAATGATTCAACCCTTCCATCTGTGCTCATATTTTGGATTTTTCCGGCATTAATGCTAATCTCAGATTATTTTCATCCAGTTCGAACATAGAGTAGTACAACACAGAAGCAGGCTCCTCAGCCCACAATGTCTGTGCTAACCATGCCAAATTGAACTAATCCCACCTGCCTGCAAGTTGTCCATATCCCTTGGTTCCTTTCCTGTCCACATGCCTGTCAAAATACCTATAAAATAATACCGACTGTACGTACTTCCACTACTTCCCCTGGCAGCATGTTCCAGGTATCTGCCACTCTGTGTTAAAGAAAAGCTTTGTAAGTCTCCTTTAAACTTTTCCCACTTAAACTATGTCTTCTAGTGTTTGACATATCCTCACAGGGGAATAAAACTGTGAATATTTATTGTATCTATGCCTCTCACAATTTTATATACTTCTGTCAGGTTTCTGATCAACCTGTGATGCTCCAGAGAGAACAACGTAAGTTTGCTCACCCTCTCCTTGAAGCTAGTAGTCTGTGATCCAGGTAGTGTCTGCTGAACCTCTTCTGTACCCTCACAAATATCTTCACATGCTTCTTTTAATGTAGTAACTACTGGTGGACATGTCCTCCAAAATTGGTCCAACCAGTGTTTATACAGCTACAACATTATTTCAAGTTCTTATGTCTAATACCCCAAAGTATGTTGTATATCTTCTTTATCACCCTATCTACTTGTGTTGCCACTTTCTGAGAACGTGCAGCCCAACATCAATACTCCTAAGGATCACTCCAGTTATTGCATACGTTCCTTCTCCATTTAACCTCCAAAAATGCAACACCTCACTTCGCTGTGTAAAATTCTATCTGCCATCTCTTTGCCAACATTTCCACAGTGGTGTATATATGCTATTGAGTTATTTGACAACATCTCTCACTATCCACAACTCCACTAAATTTGGTATCATTTGCAAAATTACTCTTCAGCCCACTTTCATTTATTTATTTCACAAATAACAGAGATACCAACATTGATCCTTACAGAACACCACTGGTAACAGACCTCCAGAAGGTTTGCACCCTCTACCACTACCTTTTGCCCTCTGTGGCTAAAGACAATTTCCAATATAATCGACCAAGTCTCCATAGACCTCAGTCACCTTCATCTTCTGGGTTAGCCTACCATGATGGATCTTGTTCTGCAATCCCCTGGACCTCAAATGTGGCTAACAATGGTACAAAGATATCTCTCAAGGCCCAACACTCTTTTCTTGTTGCCTTCACTAACGGGATTGATCACATCATGTCTTGGGTACCTATCCACCTAATATTAGACCATAAGACCATAAAATATAGGAGCAAAATTAGGCCATTTGGCCCATAGATTCTGTTCTGCCATTCAATTATGACTAATCTATTTTCCCTCTCTCCTGTCCTCAGCCCGTAATCTCCAACACACACTAATCAAGAACATACGAACTTGGACTTTAAACATACCCAGTGTTCTGACCTGCACAGCAGCCTGTGGCAATGAATTCCACAGATTCACTACCTCCTGGCTAAAGAAGTTCCTCCTCATCTGTCTAAAGGAATGTTTTTCTAGCCTGAGGCTATAGCCTCTAGTCCTAGACTCCCTTACTAATGAAAACATACTCTCCACGAACTCTTCATCTAGGCTTTTCAATATTTGGTACATTTCAATGATATTCCACCCTCCACCCCCCACCATTCCTCTAAACTCCTGCACGTACAGGCCCAGAACCATCAAATGCTCCTCATGCCTTAACCCTTTCATTCCCAGGATCATTCTTGTAAACCTCATCTGGATGTTCTCCAGTGCCAGCACATCCTATTTTTTTAGATATGGGGCCAAAATCTGATAACAATTCTCCAAAATACAAAGGATTCTGCAGATAAAACACACACAAGATGCTGGAGAAGCTCAGAAGATTAGGTAGCATTTATGAAAATGAATGAACAGTCAAAGTTTTGGACTGAGACCATTCATCAGGCCCGGAAGGACAGGGGGAAGATGCCAGAATAAGAAAGTGGGTGATGGGGAAGGAGTAAAAGCTAGAAGTTGATAGGTGAAGTCAGGTGTGTGGGGGCGCGATGAAGTAAGATGGTGGGAGGTAATATGTGGAAAAGGTAGAGGACTGGAGAAGAAGGAATTTGATAGGAACAAGAAGGTGGTGAAGACAAGCTCCAAGGAAGGACACAAGGCTGTGGTAGTGAGTCTGGGTGAGCACAGAGTCAAAGAGACAGAGGCAGCAGAGATCTCTAAGGGAGAGCAGTGAGAGAGGGTCTCACTGAACTCCCATCAGAGGGAAGATTTAAACTTCTTCAGGGCAGGCATACCTTGAAGACACTTTGCAGTGGGGTAGCAAATCAGATATTCTGCGGATACT
Source organism: Mobula hypostoma (assembly GCF_963921235.1). Taxonomy (NCBI): domain Eukaryota; kingdom Metazoa; phylum Chordata; class Chondrichthyes; order Myliobatiformes; family Myliobatidae; genus Mobula; species Mobula hypostoma. Next base: position 18,302,995 of record NC_086118.1, on the reverse strand, counting down.
GGAAACCCAGAGCAATACATTCAAAATGCTGGAGGAATGTGGCAGGTCAGGCAGCATCTATGGAAATGAACAAACAGTCGATCTTTCAGTCCCAGACTGGAAAAAAAGGGGGACGATGCCAGAATAAGAAGGTGGGGCGAGTGGGGAAGGAGTGCAAACTAGAAGGTAATAAAGTGTGACCAATGCTTTATAAAATATCATATCCTTGCGTTAATATTCTAATCCTCTCAAAACAAATGCCTTCTTACCACCAAGTCACTTTTCAAGTTAACCTTTAGGAAATCCTGCAGTAAGACTCCCTAGGCCCTTTACCCCTCTAATTTCTGAATTTGCCACCTGTTTAGAAATAGCCTCTGCCTTTATTCCTTCTACCAAAGTGCATGACATACTGTTCATCTGAAAACAATTTCGGTATAATTTTTAATATTATTGGCTAGCTTACCTTCATATTTCATGTTCTTCCCCCCCCCCCGCCATGTTTTTTTAGTTGCTTTTTGTTGGTCACAATCCTCTAACTTCCTACTAATTTTTGCTCTCTCTTGTTATATGCCCTTTCCTTTGCTTTTATTTTAGCTTTTGCTTGTCAGCCAAAGTTGTGTCACTCTGCCATGTATATATCAAGTATCTTCAGAATTGCTCCCAAAAACTCCAGCCATTGATGTTCTGCCATCACCCCTGCTAATGTCTCCTTCCAATCAACTTTGGCCAGCTCCCCTCTCATGCCTCTGTAACTCCCTTTACTCTACTGTAATACTGATACATCTGATTTTAGCTTCTCCCGCTCAAACTGTAGTGTGAATTTATCATATTATGATCACCGTTTCTCAAAGGTTCCTTTACCTTAAGCTCTGTAATCATATCCAGTTCATTACACAACACCTAATCCAGAATTGCTGGTCGCATAGTGGGCTCAATCACAAGCTGCTCCAAAAAGCCACGTTGGAGGCATTCCACCAATTCTCTCTCTTGGGATCCATCTTCAATCTGGTTTTCCTAATCTATACACTTGAATCCTAGGGGACCAATATCCTGGCAGGGAGATTAGCGGGGCTACTGAGGTGACTTTAAACTAGAATGGTTGGGGGGTGGGAATCAAGGAAGGTAGTGCACCCGTGGCTGACAAGAGAAATTAGGGATAGTATCAATTCTAAAGAAGAAGCATACAAATTAGCCAGAGAAAGTCGCTCACCTGAGGACTGGGAGAAATTCAGAGTTCAGCAGAGGAGGACAAAGGGCTTAATTAAAGAGGCTAGGCTTAATTAGGAAGGGGAAAAAAGATTATGAGAGAAAACTGGCAGGGAACATAAAAACGGACTGTAAAAGCTTTTATAGATATGTAAAAAGGAAAAGACTGGTAAAGACAAATGTAGGTCCCCTGCAGACAGAAACAGGTGAATTGATTATGGGGAGCAAGGACATGGCAGATCAATTGAATAATTACTTTGGTTCTGTCTTCACTAAGGAGGACATAAATAATCTTCCAGAAATAGTAAGGGACAGAGGGTCCAGTGAGATGGAGGAACTGAGCGAAATACATGTTAGTAGGGAAGTGGTGTTAGGTAAATTGAAGGGATTGAAGGCAGATAAATCCCCAGGGCCAGATGGTCTGCATCCTAGAGTGCTTAAGGAAGTAGCCCAAGAAATAGTGGATGCATTAGTGATAATTTTTCAAAACTCGTTAGATTCTGGACTAGTTCTTGAGGATTGGAGGGTGGCTAATTTAACCCCACTTTTTAAAAAAGGAGGGAGAGAGAAACCGGGGAATTATAGACCGGTTAGCCTAACGTCGGTGGTGGGGAAACTGCTGGAGTCAGTTATCAAGGATGTGATAACAGCACATTTGGAAAGCGGTGAAATGATCGGACAAAGTCAGCATGGATTTGTGAAAGGAAAATCATGTCTGACCAATCTCATAGAATTTTTTGAGGATGTAACTAGTAGAGTGGATAGGGGAGAACCAGTGGATGTGGTATATCTGGATTTTCAAAAGGCTTTTGACAAGGTCCCACACAGGAGATTAGTGTGCAAACTTAAAGCACACGGTATTGGTGTGGGTGGAGAATTGGTTAGCAGACAGGAAGCAAAGAGTGGGAATAAACGGGACCTTTTCAGAATGGCAGGCGGTGACTAGTGGGGTACCGCAAGGCTCAGTGCTGGGACCCCAGTTGTTTACAATATATATTAATGACTTGGATGAGGGAATTAAATGCAGCATCTCCAAGTTTGCGGATGACACGAAGCTGGGTGGCAGTGTTAGCTGTGAGGAGGATGCTAAGAGGATGCAGGGTGACTTGGATAGGTTGGGTGAGTGGGCAAATTCATGGCAGATGCAATTTAATGTGGATAAATGTGAAGTTATCCACTTTGGTGGCAAAAATAGGAAAACAGATTATTATCTGAATGGTGGCTGATTAGGAAAACGGGAGGTGCAACGAGACCTGGGTGTCATTATACACCAGTCATTGAAAGTGGGCATGCAGGTACAGCAGGCAGTGAAAAAGGCGAATAGTATGCTGGCATTTATAGCGAGAGGATTCGAGTACAGGAGCAGGGAGGTACTACTGCAGTTGTACAAGGCCTTGGTGAGACCACACCTGGAGTATTGTGTGCAGTTTTGGTCCCCTAATCTGAGGAAAGACATCCTTGCCATAGAGGGAGTACAAAGAAGGTTCACCAGATTGATTCCTGGGATGGTAGGACTTTCATATGAAGAAAGACTGGATGAACTGGGCTTGTACTCGTTGGAATTTAGAAGATTGAGGGGGGATCTGATTGAAACGTATAAGATCCTAAAGGGATTGGACAGACTAGATGCAGGAAGATTGTTCCCAATGTTGGGGAAGTCCAGAATGAGGGGTCACAGTTTGAGGATAGAGGGGAAGCCTTTTAGGACCGAGATTAGGAAAAACTTCTTCACACAGAGAGTGGTGAATCTGTGGAATTCTCTGCCACAGGAAACAGTTGAGGCCAGTTCATTGGCTATATTTAAGAGGGAGTTAGATATGGCCCTTGTGGCTATGGGGATCAGGGGGTATGGAGGGAAGGCTGGGGCGGGGTTCTGAGTTGGATGATCAGCCATGATCATAATAAATGGCGGTGCAGGCTCGAAGGGCTGAATGGCCTACTCCTGCACCTATTTTCTATGTTTCTATGTTTCTATATGCATATTGAAATCCCCAATGACTAATATAACATTGCCTTTTTGAAACACTTTTTCTATCTCCTGTTGCAATTTGTCGACCACATCCTGGCTACCATTAGGAAGCCTGTATATTATTCCCATCAAGGTCTTCTTACCTTGCAGTTTTTTAACTCTATCCAGTAGGATTCTACTTCTTCCGATCCTATGTCACCTCATTTCATTTCATTTGTTACCAACAGAGCCACCCCACCCCTTCTGCCTATGTGCCTGACCTTACGATATAAGGTGTACCCTTGGATGTTGAGCTCCCAACTATGATCTTCTTTCAGCCAGAACTCAGAGATGCCCACAATGTCATTCCTGCTAAACTCTAACTGTGACAAAGAGCATCTACTTTATTCTGTATACTGCATGCATTCAAACATAATACCTTCAGTGCTGTATTTGTCACCCTTTTCAATTGTGTCCCCATTTTACACTGCAATGCATCCCACCAGCTGGAATTTGCCCTATCATGTACCTGTCCTTCTTGACAGTCTCACCGTACACTATCTCAGCTTGTAAACCAACATCCCCACCCCATCCTCAGCCCTATCACTCTTGTTCCCAACCCACTAGGAAATTAGTTTAAACCCTCCTCAAAAGCTCTGGCAAACCTGCCCACAAGGATATCGCGCCCCCCCCCCCCTTGGGTTCAGGTATAGCCTGTCCCTTTTTGTACAGGTCATACCTTCCCCCAGCAGATATCCCAATGACCTGTAATACAGAAACCCTTCCCCCTGCACCAATTCCTCAGCTACACTTTCATCTGCCAAATATCCTATTCTTGCCCTCAGTGGTATGTATCACAGGCAGCTATCTAGAGATTTTTACCCTGGAGGTCCTGTTTTTCAGCTTTCTTGCCTAGCTCTCTAAAATCTCTCTTTAGGACCTCCTCTCTTTTCCTTCCTATGTCATTACCAATAGGTACCATGATGATCAGTCTCCTCCTTTAGAATGTTGTGGACACAATCCAAGATGTACCCCTCAGTTTCCCTTATGAGCCAGTTCTTTAATACATTCTCTGAGGAGCTGCAGCTCAGTGCACCTGGTACAGATGTGGCTATCCGGGAGGCTGGAGGTGTCGCGGAATTCCCACATCTCACACAAAGAACAAAACACGGCCCCTGGAGCCACTCATACTGCCCTAACTATACACCACAGATGAAGAATGAGCAAGAAAAACTTTCCAGATGCTTACGTCACCCACGACTGCTATTGCCCAAGCCTGTTAAGCAAAGCCAAAGTCTTCCCACTCTAATACTGCCTCAATCCAGCAATGGCTGCTCTACTAGCCCTGCCTTACTTTTATTCGAACTTGCTAATGAATCCCAAACTCCGCTTGGCTGCTGTTCAAGCTCCGGAAAAACGGCTACAAAGCGCTGATCTTTAAATCTCGCTCCTTGACCTGGGTGAAGACACCATTACTTTTCACCTCCAAACTCTGACAGGCCCCTGTTCAAGTAATGAACTGCTTGAGGCTGTGATCTTTGAGAGCAGTATTGATCATGAAGATTCTTCCTTGTTTTTGGTGCAGTTTATCTGTGACAGTTCTGATGATGTGGCAAGAATACAGAGCTTTGTTTAGACTAATTGGATGTGAGAACTATTCTCCTCACATGCCACATTGCTTATGAGATCAGGAGGGAACTTTTATAATACTAGCTTTTTTAGAAACAGTACTTCGTATAAAAAAACATTCAAGTTTGGTTGTGATCCCAGTGAGTGTATGTAAGGATATTTGACAATATCAATGGAAATAAATGACAAAAGGACTTTGTTTGGATCTTTCTTGAAGAAGGTAGTTAATGCCTGGTACTTGTGTAGCAAGACTGTTAGGTTTCTTATCACCCACTCCTAGATGTTGTTTAGCTTGCACAGCAAGTGAGTAGATCTGCTTAAATTACATGAGGAATTGTGCATTGCATTAACAATGTAATATCAGCAGCAACATCTTCATTTTTGTTTTTATGATCGGAGGAAGGCTTCTGATAAGGCAGTTGAGGATGTCTCAGCTGAGGATCCCTCCCTGAGCAAACTATTTTGCAGTGAGAAGAATGGCCCCTAAAGCCATCACCATAGTCCTTGGTTCTAGGCATTACTCCAGCCAATAGAGATTTCTCCCATAAAGCCCATTAACTTCAATTTTAGAGAGATACCTGTGTGAGAGTTATATGTACTGTGTTGTACACTTTGGTCTGATTCATTTAACAGTAGACATGTATACAGCTGAATGACAATAAACTTGAACTTGACAGGCTATATGAAGAAGACCATTAGTACTGTGCAAAAGTCTTAGGCATGTCTATGTATATTGCTTATAGCTAGGGTACCCAGGACTTCTTTACAGTACTGCATTTGTCAACATGGCACAGAGAGTGAGTTTGTAAATCTAGTGGATATTGGGAATGACAAGCGTGCAGTGCCACGGGAGGGGTGTGGGACAGGTGGCAGAGAAGGAGTGCCAGGAGCGGGGAGTGGCGTGGGTGCAGAAACACTCAGCCCTGAGACACCAGGCAAGGTCAGTTGATTCCAAACAATTGATTTATTGATCATTACAGAGTACTTCTCTGGTACTTTTGGCTCCCTCCCCTCTCCCTTCTTTTCCCAACCACGATTCCCCTCTCCCTGCCCCCTTCCCACTCTCAGTCCACAACATATGTCATGAATTTTCTTTGAGGCAGCAGCACAGTGCAATGTATAAAATTACTACAGTGCTGTGCAGAAGTATTAAGTGTGTGTGTATGTGTATGTGTGTGTGTATACTTACACAACTCACATAGCATGGCCACAATTTACTAGATGTTACTAACCTGTAAGGTTAGCAAGTCAAATAAAAAGAACATCAAGATTATAATAAAGGAAGTAAAAATTAGAATTTAATAAAGAATGAGATAAAAGGAAAGGAGAAAGCAAGAATAAGTAGATCAAAATGAGAAGAGAGAACGTTAGACCATAAGACACAAGAGCAGAATTAGGCTATTCAACCCACCAAGTTTGCTTTGCCATTTTATCATTGCTGGTTCCAGATCTCATTCAACCCCATACACCTGCCCTCTCACCACACCATATCTCTTGATGCCTTGACCAATCAGGAATCTATCAACTTCCGCTTTAAATATAGCCACGGACTTGGCCTAACCACAGTCCTGAGCAGAGCATTCCACAGGTTCACCACTCCTTGGCTTAAAAAGTTCTTCCGTTCTTCTCTTCTAAAAGATCATCCCTCAATTTTGAGGCTGTGCCCTCTTGTTCTGGATACACCCACCAGAGAAAACATCCTCACTACATCTACCTTATCTAGTCCTTTCAGTAGGTTTCAATGAGATCCCCACGCATTCTTCTAAATTCCAGTGAGTACAGGCCAAAAGCTGCCAAACTCTTCTGATGTGTTAACCCATTCATTCTTGAAATCATCCTCATGAACCTCCTCTGGATTCTCTGCAATGACAACACAGCCTTTCTGAGATAAGGGGCCCAAATCTGTTGACAGTACTCCGAGTGCGGCCTGACTAGTGTCTTATAAAGCTTCAGTATTATCTCCTTGTTTTCTATATTCTATTCCCCTTGATATCAATGCCAACATTGCATTTGCCTTCTTTACCACAGACTCAACCTTAAATTAACCTTCTGGGAGTCTTGCACGAGGACTCCTAAGTCCCTCTGACCCTTTTATATCTCCCTTTATAAGTCCCTTTATATCTTAACATTGATGAGGTATAAAATAAATAAAATGAAGGAAAGTGATATTTAGAACTGATAGATCTAATCTTTTCACTGGATTTCAGCTCCAACAAATAAGTGAGCCAAAGCTGCAATGGGGATTTGAGGAACATGGTCCAGATATTCTCCAAAATGTGCACCTCTGAGGCCCTCAGAGTGAGTACCTGCTGATGAAGGCACTGCTGCTGACGCCGCATGTTCTATTGCTTTGGGACTTGGCCATATTTGTTTTGTGTATGAGAAGTAAGTAGGAAGTATTACACTTGAATGATTAAAGGTCAGTGTATCGGAATAACTTGGGCAGAAAAACATCTGGTTCTGAAGCACAGGTCTTAAAATTTACAGATGGCATGTTGTTCAGGGGCTATTTATTGACATCATGTAGAGTGAATTGAATTGGCTGACACCCAAATTTTGTAATAGTGAATATCTCAAAGGAATAAATGGATCATTCAGTCAGAAGCTTATTCCCTTAGGAACTAAAAAAAAATCAATGTGAGAGATGACAGAAGTAGGAAATATGATGTTTAATGGAAATGCGAAGAAGATTTTTTTAGATGACCAAGCAAAGAATGTAAACAACACATAAATGGAATAAAATGACGAGGAAGGAAAACCAAATTGAAAAAAAATCAAGGTGATTTATAAAGTAATAAAGGAGGAGAAAACTGGAATTTAGTAAAGAAGGAGATAAAAAGAAAGGACAAACCCAGAATAAGAGGATTAAACTGAGAAGAAGGAACATTAACGAGATATAGAAGACATAAAATGAAGGGAAAGTAGATGAACAACTTTGAGAATTTTTATGGAGAAAGTATATGATGTAAGGCCTTGTTGAGATTTATGTTGCCAAACAATATAACCAAGTTCTGCAGATTCATTGTCTTACCTTCACTTAATCGCTGCCATTCCTAAATCTATTGGCCATATGTTAAAATATTCCAAAACTAATACTATTTTTTAAATCATGTTAACGACATCCAACAGCAACTTAACTCCTCAGTATCTTTTATGCCTGTTTCCCATTTGCCCTTTATTGTCGATGCGAAACAAGCAAGTTCTGAACGCAGCAGGACCATTTTGCATTGGACCTCTTCTGCAGGAACAGCAGTTGTGTGAGGTGGTTAGTGCGATGGTACAGGTTGGGAATGATAATTCTCCCGCTAACATTGCCCGTTTGCCTGTTAGTCGCTCCTCCTCATTCCGTCCCTGCTCTAGTTTCCCCAGTGGTTCATACACTTTGCCCTCCCATTCTGCAGTTCTTGGGAGTTCACCATTTACACACCCCATCAGTAAAGCAATCGCTAGCTTGGCTAATGAAAACAATCCCTTCAGTTAACGTGCTGTTCTAGTTTATAACTCATAAAAATAAGGATTCTAGACACAGGCATTCCAAACAGTTTCATTTATTTTCACTCACACCGTTACATCAGTTTGCAGACAACGCCAAAAGATCTGAGGAACATTTTGGGACGTCCTAAAGTAATCCATGGGTTAGTGTGAGCAGGAGGACTACACTTACGGAGGCAGATTTAAACTCTCAGTCTGACTTCGCTAGAGAGGTGTGGAGGTTGCAGGGCCAGACTTTAGGCAGGGCTAGGCTGGGCTGCAGCCCAGGGTCCCAGAATAGGTAGCTATCATCATGGCAGACAAAAAACAATACGAGAGTGGAGCATAAAAAAGAAAAAAGAAACAAGAAAAAGAGGACCGTGAGAAAGAAGCATTAAAAAAGACATTGAAATTGACAGAGTTTTTTAAACCTGTTCTCAATGATGCAGCAGTACCATCGCTCTTGTCACAGTCTGAGACCGGTGGACAAACGGAGACTTGTTCAACAGCTAGCGCTAGCACCAGCATTATCACAGGACCACCGTCCTTGCCACAGTCAGCAGCTAATGTTGAAGAGGTAGAGAGCATGACTTTGGGATTCCCGACCACAGAGGCCTCCGAACAACCAAGTCGGGCCGCCATTAATGTCAACGTTACTGCTACTGAGGATCCTTACGGCACTGATCCTGCTCGCTGAGGAAAGGAAACGTTAGATGATTCAGTCCGAGTGTACTGGGCTAAGAAAGGGCCGGAGTCCTGCAGGAATAAGGATGTGGATATCAAAGCTTCAGAACGAGTATACAAACAGCAGAGACGTTTTTTCTCCAAATTTCACTTCAAACGCTAGCTCATAAATGGTGAATACATATCAAGGCAATGGCTGCTATACTCCCCTTCCACTGGCTGTGTGTTTTGTTTTGCAAGCCGCATCTTCAGTGATGGTAACCGTCAGTCCATCTTCGAAACTGGCTTTAGCAACTGGAAACATGCCGCTGAGCGCATAGGAGAGCATGAAAATAGCAAACACCACAGGAAAACAATACTGACCTACGTTACACTAGCGTCTGACAGCGGAAGAATAGATACAGATCTGCGGAAGCAGTTCGAATCAGAGTGTGTCTACTAATAAGTGGTCTTTACTCTGCAAGCCACACAGCACAGCAATAGGTTAGTATGTGCTAGATCTCATTTTTCAAAAAGATTGTTGGAGTATTGTCAAGTTTCCTAGTTTGCCATAGTGCCGTCTCTCTTGGCCTTTTTGTCTCTCATTTCCATTTTACATTCTCAGAACACACGGTTGAGGAAAAATACCTAGATAAAAATGCTTTGGCATTGTTTGAGAAATAAGGCCTATGGTGTGTGCAGAAATAGCTAAATAAAGATTATACTTCATCTCCCTCATAATTACTAAGCCAACTAAGCCTAGGTCTATTTTAGAGTGCTTTAGATGCTGTCCTTCAAACTAAGAATCTGCATTACTTTCTGCCCTCCCTCTTAAGGCCTGTAAGGTTATAGCCTACGTATTGTACTAAACCAATGTCTCAGTCCACAGCTTTGATGATTAGACCAGTACGACCTTTGCTCTTGTTCTTGCCTTTTTTTGCTTGGTACAGCAGCATATTACGGTGTCAGCAGGGGCCCATTAGGGCCTCCAGCCCAGGGGCCCTGGCCCCACTAAATCCGGCCCAGGTTGGATTTGACGGTTGTGAATAGTTCTGTTGGAAAGTTAAAGGCAAAGTGTATTGTAGAGAAAGCCTCTGTATATTTGTAAATTTAGATTAGATTATGAGAACTCTCAGTCCTCTTTTATTGTCATTTAGAAATGCATACATGCATTAAGAACTGATACAATGTTTCTCTGGAGTGATATCACAGAAAACAGGACAAACCAAAGACTAACACTGACAGAACCATGTAATTACAACATATAGTTACAGCAGTGCAAAGCAATACCATAATTTGATGAAGAACAAACCATGGGCATGGTAAAAAAAAGTCTCAAATTCCCCGAGTCAACTGACTCCCGAATCCCTGATAGCAGGCGGCAAAAGGGAGAAACTCCCTGCCATAAACCTCCAGGCACCGTCGACTTGCCGATGCCTTGGAAGCAGCCGACCACAGCCGACACTGAGTCCGTCCCTCCGAAAACTTTGAGCCTCCGATACAGCCTCCCGAGCACCATCCTCTGCCGAGTGCCTTCGACCTGGCCCTGGCCGCTGAAACAATCAAAGCCGAGGATTTCGGGGCCTTCTGCTCCGGCGATTCCGGTTACCACACAGTAGCAGCGGCATTTCAGAAGTTTTCCAGGTGTTCCTCCGTGCTCTCACGTCTGTCTCCATCAAATCAGAATTGTGCACGGTCCCCTACTTGACAGTGTTACGTACCCCGTAACTGGGTTGCCAAACCAGCAGAAATGGACCACTTAGTTGGAGTCTGGATTACCGGAACTAAGAAAGTTTAATTAAAGAAATAAGTAACACAGTACTCTAATCAAAAGGATATGAATGCAACAGTTTAGCAATGATAAAACACACACGTACACAGAACTAGGATAATAGGATCAATCAAGCTCTATCGCAGTCTAGGGGTAAATGATCAGTTTCAAGTGATGCAAAGTTCAGTTCAATTTAGTTCAGTTCAGTTCGCAGTAATCGCTGTTGTGCCGTTGGGGCGGGGAGAAGAGAGAGAGCGAAAGTGAATGAATATTCAAAACAGATTCCACACAGACCTTCGATATTCCTCGCAGTTAGCTTTCGGGCGAGCCCTTTGTAATGTCTTCTGAGGTCACCAACTGTGACCCCTCCGTTCTAGATACGATCGTTCTTCTGCGGTGAACCCAGCACCCAGGCAAGGGCGGACACACACACCGGGTTCCCGCCTGACCGTATCTTTCTACCCTGTGCGTCTATGGCTGGTCCCGCGATCAGACCTCCAAAACTCCCAGCAACTTGTGGGGGCACACCGCTTCCAGGGTCTCGTTACCTCGTGGTGTCGTGTGTCTGTTGCCTTAACGAACCTGTCCCTTTTTATCCCCCTGCTGGGGTATCACCTGTCCATCAAACTTCAAACAGTTCAGGGTTCAAAGCCACCAGTCTCTGACAATACTCGGAACCGTGTCTCCTTTCGGTAATCTCTCTCGTCTCTCTCTTATTAGCACCTTGCATGTTCCCCCATTGTCCTCTTATCGGCATCAACCTTCTGATAACTGGTTCTTTTGTCACATCCCTACCCTTCGAAGGATTTTTACCGGGGTAAAAATAATAGGCAGGAATACATTATTAGATACACACAAATATACATGTTCATCAGCTATTTGGCTAATACAGAGACTTTTAAGTTGTCAACACCTGACAGACAGTCAGCAATCTCATTTTCTGTTCCTTTTATATGTGTTATTTTAATAATCCTCTAAAACCAGGCTCCAATTTAGCAAACTTCATGGTGGCCGAAAACACTAATGAATTGCGATCAGTGTAACTTCTCAGTGGTTTTCACCCCAGACACAGATAACAAGGGTCGTCCCATACCAACTTAGCATTCTTTGGCAAGGGCTTAGTAAGAGGGTGGGTACTATCCGCAAAGTTGTTTTTTTTTCTGCAAAACTTCCGATAGAACACCCCCCACCCCTCGCCATCTCCAAGAACCTTCTCAGGGCTCTCTTGTCTGTCGGGGTGGGGACTTCAGAGATAGCCCGCACCTTATCCTGCATCGGAGCCAGCTGCCCCTGTCCGACCACATATCCCAGATAAGTAACCTTCGCGCGGCCGAACTCACTTTTTGCGAGGTTCACTGTCAGGCTGGCTTCAGACAGTCATTTAAACAGCTCCTCTACCGCCATAATGTGTTCCTCCCACGTGTCACTCCGGACCCCTACATCGCCAATATACACTTCTGTGCTCTTTAGCCCGTTTGTCACTGAATTAATCATTCTATAGGGGTGTTGCTCACTAGGCTGGTCTGAGCTGACCACAACATCATGCACCGTCCCTCTGCATCGCCTCGGGACATCGGGACATACATCTGCATGCCGGTTAATTAGCTTTATCAATGGCCCCCTTTGTTCGGGAGTTAAGGGAGAGAACTCATCAGCAAAGTCGGTCAACACAATAGGGTTCTCCCATCTGGTCGATACCATACTCATCTTTTCAAAATGGTTTTTTTCTCTTATCGGGGTGCCCTAGCTTCATTGATTTCTGGGCTAACACCGACTAGGTTTGTTAGCATATCAAAAGCCTGTGACCGTCTCAGTTCGCCTCGGCCATAATCAATAACATCCTTCCTCCGGTGCAGCCGGTAAATCTCCTTCATGATTCCACCAACTGTTTCCTCCAGTACCGCAAAATGTCTACCGGGGGGTACCTTGTGGGCCAGGTTAAAAATCTCATTCTCATAACTCTTTTGCACCACCCCCCATTCCTCATCTGCGGGTACAGTACTTGGTTTCCCTTTCTTCCTTAGCACTTCCTCCTCCACACAATAGCCTACTAGTTCCCTTGTTAAGTCTGTGTCAGAGAGAGCTGTCTCTGCCAAAACCATCAGCCCCTCATCTCGCTCCTGCGTCTGCACAAATTCTTTCCTGGCTAATGCCACGTCTGTCCCAGCTCCCTCACTACCTCTTGTCTCACTACACTCCTTCTTTTCACTTTCCACCCGCTTCTCGTACAAGGCTGGCAGAAACGTCTCAGCTAAATTTACTACCGCAGTCCTGTGATGAACCTGTGAGTCCATGGGCAGGGCCTCAATGCTGGCAGGCTGACCTGTCAATCTCACGACTGGGAACACGATTCCCCCGGCGACGTCATTACCGAGCAAGACTTCCACGCCTTTCATCGGTAATTCGGACCTCACCCCGATCGTGACTAGTCCAGAGACCAGGTTGCTTTGTAAGTGTACCTGGTGCAAAGGGACTGTCCCTGTCCCTTCTCCAATACCTTTGACCTTGACCTGCCCAGTCTGGGTCTCTGAGCTGAACTCTAATACACTCTTCAGTATTAGTGACTGACACGCTCCCATGTCTCTCCAGATCCGCACTGGAACTGGTTTTAACCCCTCCTTCACCGACACCAATCCGGCTGAGATAAACTTCTCACGCCCTTCCTGAACTTTGGCAGACCTGTCCTTCCCTAGCGGTTCCTTTACCAGCTCGATACAGCCAGTCAAAATCGCCGTTTTTCCTTTTCCCGTCTCCTTCTTTGGGGCAAAGCACCTGGACGCAAAGTGTCCGACTTTCCCACAATTATAACAGACGACCCCAGGAGACTTCCTACTAGACTGTTCCCGGTCTACCTTATCCTTCTCACTAGTCCCCGGCTTACTTTCTGACTTTTCCGGCGGACTCTCCCCGCCGTTCTGACTACCCTTCTGGTAGCCTTTACTCGGGGCAAACTTCATTTTATGCGTCAACACGTACTCATCCGCTAACTTAGCAGTTGCGGCTAACGTGGCTGCCTCTTTCTCATCTAGGTAGGGTCTCATACCCTCAGGGACACAACCTTTAAACTGCTCAATCAGGATCAGCTGTAGCAGTCTGTCATAATCCCCCTCTACCCCCTTCGAGGCGCACCAACGCTCACAATATGTCTGCATCTCACAGGCAAACTCTAAATACGTGCAGTCCCACTGCTTCCTCGCATTCCGGAACCTCTGCCGGTATGCCTCCGGGACCAACTCATAAATCCTGAGGATGGCCTCTTTCACCACCTCATACCTCTGGGCATCTTCCGCGGACAAAGCTGAGTAAGCTTCTTGGGCTTTCCCTTTCAGTACACTCTGAAGTAAAACAACCCACTTATCCCTCGGCCAGTCCTGACTTATAGCCTCTTTTTCGAAGTGGAGAAAGTACCGATCCACATCGGTATCGTCAAATGGGGGAACCAGCCTAACCTCCTGGGTCGCCCGGAACCCTCCACCTTGGTTCGGCACAGGCCCCTGCTCTGCCCTTATCCTTAACTTCTCCAGCTTGAATTCCCTTTCCCTCTGTTTCTCCTCTCGCTCCAACTGTCTCTCTCTCTCTCTCTCCTGCCTTTCTAACTCTTTCTCTTTCTCTCGCCTTTCTAACTCTCTCTCTTGCCTTTCTAACTCTCTCTCCTTCTCTTCTCGCTCCAACTGTCTATCCCTCTCTTTCTCTTCTCGCTCCAACTGCCGTACCCGGAACTTGTGCTCTCAGTTTTTCAAGCTGTACCTGTACCGCATCTCCGGCAGGTTTTTCAACAGACACCACCTCCAGCTCGCCTTGGGGAAACACACCTTTAGAGACATAGTGCTCTACGATAGCTCTGTGTATCTCCTCTCTCCTCATTGTCGACTTCACCTTAGCAAGATTCAACCGTTTGGCCACAGCTACCAATTCCGATTTCCTGGTATCCTCTAATGCCTCCAAGGTCGGCGCCTTTATAATTTCCTCAGCCTCCATTTCTGCTGTTTGTCTTTTCTTTCTTTCGGGAATTTTGACCCAATCAATTTACTCCGTCCCAAATTTAGCGTTCAAAATCCCGGACGAGCCCCCACTTATGTTACGTACCCCGTAACTGGGTTGCCAAACCAGCAGAAATGGATTACTCAGTTGGAGTCTGGATTACTAGAACTAAGAAAGTTTTAATAAAGAAACAAGCAACACAGTACTCTAATCAAAAGGATAATGAATGCAACAGTTCAGCAATGATAAACATACACGTACACAGAATTAAGATAACAGGATCAATCAAGCTCTATCGTTGTCTAGGGGTAAATGACCAGTTTCAAAGTGATGCAAAGTTCAGTTCAGTTCACAGTAATCGCTGCCGTGGCGATGGACAGTGGGGGAAAGGAGAGAGAGAGCAAAACGAATGAATATTCAAGGTTTCCACACAGACCTTCGCAGTCAGCTTTCGGACGAGTCCTTTGTGATGTCATCTGAGGTCACCGACCGTGACCCCTCTGTTTCCAGATACGACCGTTTCTCTGCGGTGAACCTGGCACCCAGGCAAGGGTGGACACACACCAGGTTCCCGCCGATCGTGCCTTTCCACCCTGTGCGTTTATGGCCCGGTACTTCCCACCGACTTGTGAGAGACGCACCGCTTCCAGGGTCTCGTTACCTTGGGTGTCGTGTGTGTCCTGTCTTAGCGAACCTGTCCCTTTTTATCCCCCTGCTGGGGTATCACCTGTCCATCACTTCAAACAGTTCAGGGTTCAAAGGGGGAGCCGCTCTTGACAGCTCTCCTTCCCCTTCATTACACATCTCCAAATGCTGCTCCATTGTTTTCCTTATCTCTCTCTTTCCTGAAGACAGGTGGCAGACCAACTGTTGATTCCACTGGTGCCAGCCCAGGCCAGCTACATCTTAATCTATGTGTATTCTTGTCACAATAGCCTCTAACTGTGTTAACTCACGTCTACAATAGTCAATAACATCCTTCCTCCTGTGCAGCCAGTAAAACTCTTTCATGATTCCGCCGACTGCTTTCCTCCCCACAAAATGTCCACCGAGGGGTATCTTGTGGGCCAGGTTAAGAATCTCATCCCTATAAATTTTTGGCACCATCCCCCATTCCTCATCTGCGGGCACGGTACTTGGTCTCCATTTCTTCCTTAGCACTCCCTCCTCCACACAATAGCCTACTGGCTCCCTCTTTAATTCTGCTTCAGAGAGAGCTGTCTCCGCCGAAACCATCAGCTCCTCGTCTCGCTCCTGCGCCTGCACAAATTCCCTCCTTTTCAATGATAAATCTACCTCAATTTCCTCACTCCCTCCTGTTTCACTTTCTACTCCCTCCTTGTACAAGGCTGGTAGAAACGTCTCAGCTGGAGCTATTTCGGCAGTCTTTCTGGACATACGCTGAGTCACTGCCCAAAGGGGATAAACCTGTGAGTCCGTGGCGGGGTCTCAATGCTGGCAGGCGGGCCTATCAGTTTTACTGCTGGATACACTTCCCCGCCGGCGAGGTCATTACCGAGCAAGATCTCCACACCTTTCATCGATAGTTCGAGTCTCACCCCTATCGTGACCGGTCCAGAGACCAAGTCGCTTTGTAGGTGTATCTGGTGCAAAGGCGCTGCCTCAGTCCCTTGCCCAATGCCTTTGACCCTGACCTCCCCAGTCTGGGTCTCTGAACTAAACTCTAACACACTCTTTAGTATCAATGACTGACACGCTCCAGTGTCTCGCCAGATCCGTACTGGAACTGGGTTTAACCCCTCCTTCACTGACACCAATCCGGTCGAGATAAACCTCTCGTGCCTTTCTTGAACTTTGTTAGCCCTCTCCTTTCCTAGCGGTTTGCTTACCAGCTCAATACAGCCAGTCAGAAACGCCGCCTTTCCTTTTCCCGTCTCCTTCTTTGGGGCAAAGCACCTGGACGCAAAGTGTCCGGCTTTCCCACAATTATAACATACGACCCCAGGAGACTTCCTACCAGACTGCTCCCGGTCTACCTTATCCTTCTTACTAGTCCCCGGCTTACTTACTGACTTTTCTGGCGGACTCTCCCCGCCGTCCTGACTACCCTTCTGGTAGCCTTTACTCAGGGCAAACTTCATTTTATGTGTCAACGCGTACTCATCCGCTAACTTAGCAGTTGCGGCTAAAGTGTCTGCCTCTTTCTCATCTAGGTAGGGTCTCATACCGTCAGGGACACAACCTTTAAACTGCTCAATCAGGATCAGCTGTAGCAGTCTGTCATAATCCCCATTTACCCCCTTCGAGGCGCAACAACGCTCACAATATGTCTGCATCTCACGGGCAAACTCTAAATACGTGCAGTCCCACTGTTTCCTTGCATTCCGGAACCTCTGCCGGTATGCCTCCGGGACCAACTCATAAATCCTGAGGATGGCCTCTTTCACCACCTCATACCTCTGGGCTTCTTCAGCAGACAAAGCCGAGTAAGCTTCTTGGGTTTTTCCTTTAAGTACACTCTGAAGCAAAACAGCCCACTTATCCCTCAGCCAGTCCTGACTTGAAGCAACTTTTTCGAAATGGAGAAAGTACCAATCTACGTCGGTATCATCAAATGGGGGAACCAGCCTAACCTCCTGGGTCGCCCTGAACCCTCCACCTTGGTTTGGCATGGGCCCCTGCTCTGCCCTCATCTTTAACCTCTCCAGCTCGAATTCCCTTTCCCTCTATTTCTCTTCTCGCTCCAACTGCCTCTCTGTCTCTTGCCATTCTAACTGTTTCTCTTCATGTTCTAGCTGTCTTACCCGGAACTCGTGCTCGAGTCTCAGTTTTTCAAGCTGCACCTGTACTGCATCTCCACTAGGTTTTCCAATAGATATCACCTCCAGCTCCCCTTGGGGAAACACACCTTTAGATACATAGTGCTCTACAATAGCTCTGTGTATCTCCTCTCTCCTCATTGTAGACTTCCCCTTAACAAGATTCAACCGTTTGGCCACAGCTGCCAATTCCGCTTTCCTGGCATCCTCTAATGCCTCCAAGGTCGGCGCCTTTAGAAATTCCTCAATCTCCATTTCTGCTGTTTTCTTTTTTCTTCTTTCGGGAATTTTAACCCAATCAATTTACCCCGTCCCAAATTTAGCGTTCGAAATCCCGGACGAACCCCCACTTATGTTACGTACCCCATAATTGGGTTGCCAAACCAGCAGAAATGGACCACTTATTTGGAGTCTGGATTACTGGAACTAAGAAAGTTTTATTAAAGAAATAAGCAACACAGTAGTCTAATCAAAAGGATATGAATGCAACAGTTTAGCAATGATAAAACACACGTACACAAAACTAGGATAATAGGATCAATCAAGCTCTATCACAGACTAGGGGTAAATGATCAGTTTCAAGTGACGCAAAGTTCAGTTCAATTTAGTTCAGTTCAGTTCGCAGTAATCGCTGTTGTGCCGTTGGGGCGGGGAGAAGAGAGAGAGCGAAAGTGAATGAATATTCAAAACGGATTCCACACAGACCTTCGATATTCCTCGCAGTTAGCTTTCGGGCAAGCCCTTTGTAATGTCTTCTGAGGTCACCAACTGTGACCCCTCCGTTCTAGATACGATCGTTCTTCTGCGGTGAACCCAGCGCCCAGGCAAGGGCGGACACACACACCGGGTTCCCGCCCGACCGTATCTTTCCACCCTGTGCGTCTATGTCTGGTCCCGCGATCAGACCTCCAAAACTCCCAGCAACTTGTGGGGGCACACCGCTTCCAGGGTCTTGTTACCTCGTGGTGTCGTGTGTCTGTTGCCTTAACGAACCTGTCCCTTTTTATCCCCCTGCTGGGATATCGCCTGTCCATCAAACTTCAAACAGTTCAGGGTTCAAAGCCACCGGTCTCTGGCAATACTCGGAACCGTGTCTCCTTTCGGTAATCTCTCTCGTCTCTCTCTTATTAGCACCTTGCATGTTCCCCCATTGTCCTCTTATCGGCATCAATCTTCTGATAACTGGTTCTTTTGTCACGACAGATAACAGATATTCATCACCGGAAAGGCCGTGCACACTGCCATCGTGCTGCCATCTTCTCCTCCTCCTATGTATTTTTGTACATATATGTTTGTTTTCATTCGTCTATATGTAAATACTTCCTTTTCTTCAACAACTTTGGGGCAACTTTTGCATTTTTTTTTCATCTGCCACTAAAGTGCTGTTGCAGCTTACCATCTGGTTTCATTTTCAACTGTTGACCCTAATCGGGCCACTTACCCGCACCTGATAGCCAGGGGTGACATTATTTTAGGACGTCTCAAACTGTCACTCAGGTCTTTTGGGGTCATTCTGTTGTCTACAAACCGATGTAATGCTGTGAATGAAAATAAATGAATCTGTTTGGAATGTCTGTATCTAAAATCCTCATTTTTATGAGTTATAAACCAGTGGAGCATGTTAACTGAGGGTTTTTTTTTGATTAGCCAAGCTAGTGATTGTTTTACTCTTGGGATGTGTAAATGGTGAACTCCCAAGAACTGCAGAACGGGAGGGCAAAGTGTGTGAACTACTGGGGAGATTAGACCCAGGACAGAATGAGGAGGAGTGACTAACTGGGCAAAGGGGCAAGGTTAGCTGGACAATTAACATTGCCAACAAGATCTGTGACCTCACCCCCATTTCTTCTGGATTGCACAAGGAGGGCAATCGGGAGAGATAGTCTATCACAACGTTGTGCTGTCCTGCCTTACGACAGATATTGAAATGGAATGGTTTTAGAGCCAGGTACCATCTCATAACGTGTACATCGTGGTCTTTCATGGACTGGATCCAGGTGAATGCTTTGTGGTCAGTCTCCAGAACAAATTCTCTGCTTAGCCAGTAATACCAGAGGCTCTCCAAGGCTCATTTTATGGCAAGAGCATCCTTCTCAACAGTGGGATACATCGTCTCCCACGGTAGTAACTTCTGACTAAGATACAATACAGGCTGCTGTTCTCCCTCTTTCTCTTGGGCCAGAACAGCTCCATCCCCATTCCTGAGACATTGACTTGGATGGTGGAAAGGTTTGCTGAAGTCTGGGCTGATGAGGACCAGCAGAGAACACAAAGCCTTCTTCAGAGTCACAAAGTCTTCCTCACATTCTTCAGTTATTCCTCAACCAATCAGGTTTCCATTGTCCCACCTTGCTTAAAATCATATTCCAGTTCTTAGGTAGAGTGAGACTTTCATCGGTGTTAAAATACTTATTCTCTAGTATTATTTCAGTGGCTTCCTTCACCAGGCAATCTCAAAAGCCATAGGCGTGGCACAGTAGTTTTGTGCCGTCAAAGTCAATCACATGGTCATTGCGAGTGCCATGTTCTGCTGCTGCCGATTTCTCTGGGTAACCCAAATGGAGACACCTCCTGTGCTCCTCGATGCAGATTTCCACTGTCTGGCCAATGTGTGCTGCTCTGCATTCACAGGGAACCCTGTTAAAGCCATGGTGTGGAAACCCGCCTAGGCATCATCCCTGATGAAGACGGCGGAGTTAGTCATCGAAACATCAGTTAAAATCAACACGTGTGCCTGGCTGGAAGCCTGAGAGGAGCTTGTACGTTAAGTACAGCCTCCCTCTGCTTATGATTATGCATTACACAGTCCTGATGGAAAGAGGGAATGAGAAATACTGTACATCAGTTTGGATATTGTATCTATATCGAGTAACTAATTGGTAGTGTGTTGTAAAGTGTGTATGAGAAGCTAACAGCAGTCAGTGTCTGGAATGAAACTTGACCTTTAGCACATGAAGACCAAGTGGCTTTGTAAGAGGAGGCTGAAGGGGGAGCAGGTGTTGAAATCTGACCAGGAGGTTTTAATTCCAAGATATCCAGGGAGCAAACCCTTCTCTTTACATGTAAGATAAGTAAAGTATCTAGAGCAGTCGTCCCCAACCTCCGGGCCGCGAAGTATGCAGGGGAGCAGCGGTAGCCGGAGTGCACCCAGCACATCTTTAAGAAAAAAGCCGAAATAAACAAGCTAGTTAATTAGGTGCTGCCCAGAAGCCAGACTTCATTAGGGGAACTGAGGTGGAGAGGGTCAATAACTTTAAATTCTTCAGCATTAAGGATCGACGTTTCCCTCTCTGAAAAGTGTCACAGGATCTGTCCTGGGACCAGCACGTAACTGTCATTACAAAGAAAGCACGGCAGTGCCTATACTTTATTAGAAGTTTGTGTAGGTTCAACATGTCACCTCGATCCTGACAGCCCTGTCTTTTCAACCGGTCTGGGAGGGCGTTTAAATTGACCAAACAATGGAACACCTAAAGGCTCCAGCGCCCTGGAAAGATGAGTGAACATCGCGTAGAGCAAGTGAAATCGGCAATTGCCTCTGATCTGGGTTGACATTTACGTGCCAGGCGGCACCTAATTAACTAGCTTGTTTATTTCGGCTTTTTTCTTAAAGATGTGTTGGGTGCGCTCCGGCTACCGCTGCACCCCTGCATGCTTCGCGGCCCGTGGCCCGGCGGTTGGGGACCACTGATCTAGAGGCAAAGGTTTTAAAGGGACAGGCCATTGGCTTCTGCTGTAGAGGTGATGATGAAAAATTAATTATTATGTGTACACCGAAACATGTAGTGAAATGTGTCATTTACATTAACAACCCATACATTGAAAGGTGTGCTGGGGCAGCTTGCAAGTGTCATCATACATTCTGGCACTAACACAGCCCCATCTGATTCCTTATCTGTTATCCAAACTATCATCTCACCCTCCAAGGAACTCCTGGCAGATGACCTACCTTTTAACCCAAGTCTGGTTAAAGTTCACTCATCTCCGATGAATTGCCATTTGCCAATCATACCTCTCCACTCTCTCCTGCTGCCTCAGATTCAGATGGAGGTTTGTATTTGGACCATCTTCAAGTGTTTACCTCAAGACTTTGAAAGACGAGGAGGAAGTCAAATGTGAGGAAGAGGTTTGGATCTGAATATTCCACCACAATGACTCTACTCGTCCAAAAGCACTGTCGCGTATGTCCCCATGATCACAAGTATTCTCTCTTTAGTGCAAGTACAGTTAGTTGAATAGTAGGGCTTTCCTCAGTTCTCTTGATACAGGCAACAGCTGATCCCTAATTTCTTTTCTGCACATGTGTGAGAGAGCTCCTTGCTCCATTATCTCATTCAATTTGATTACTTTCGGATCGCTATAATTCTGAGTTCCTGCACATCCCCAGTTACCTTTTCCTCCCTTTGATGCCCTTCCAGCTCATTATAAGTAGCTTGTGCACACTGATGGCTAAACATACAATAAGAATGGATTTCTCTGAGTGATGCCTTTCAAATGGAGAGGAGCCAGGAACCAGACTGGATAACCAACCCCTGCATATAATTGCTTTGCAGGAGAGAAAGCAGAGAGGGAGAAAGGGTGGAAGGAAGAGAGGTGGAGAGAGCACGATATAGACAAGACTGGAGAAAGATGAAGAGTGGAAATGAGTATGTATGTATGTATGTATGGAAGTATCTGTATAATGCAATGACTTGGCAAGGTTTTTAATTTTTTTAGGCTTATTTTCAATTGTTTGACTCATTTAACTGATGACTATTCATACTTGCAATAGTCAAGATACCATCAGATAATTTACAAATTTAATTTTCATTCATTATTGGTCTTCATGCCATACATAGTAATTGATGTGAAGGAATTCAGGTGCCAGCTACCTTAAGAACCCTAGCTCCTTAATCATGTATAAGAATAAGAGCAAACAGTATCACATGGTTGGATGGGTGGATGGGTGGATGGGAGAAGAACATCAGTCAATGTGAGTTTGACTGAGAGGTGAACTTGATGACAGTACAGAGTAGTGATGATGCACAGAGAAGAGGGTGTATTCACCTGCAGAAGATGCTCACACCAGGAGGGAAGCATTTGTAACAGCACAAAAAGTGTTGACTGGGAATAATAGGGCAGCATAGTAGCCTAGCAGTAAGCACAATGCTTTAAAGCAGTTAGCTGAAAGAGAGGAGTTCAATGCCCACTACTGTCTATAGTTTGTGGTTTGTTTCGCTCCTTGACTGCATGGGATTCCTCCGGGTGCTTTGGCTTCCTTCCACATTCCAATGGGTTAGTAAGTTGCTAATATTGGCACCAGAAGCATGGCAGCACTTGCGGTGGGGGTGCAGGGGGGGGGGGTTCCCTATCATAGTCCTGCTGATTTGATTTGAGGTAAGTGATGCATTTCCCTGTATGTTTCGATGCACATGTGACAAATAAAGCTAATATTTATTTTTCTATTAAAAGCGCAGATCAGGATATCCGTAAATTTTTCACTGTTACCTGATGAGTTTACTAAATCAGTTACAATCTTGGATCCAAGAGAAGAACATCACACTTCTGCTGCAGTTGAATTTTTCAGTCCATTACCTTGCCGGGACAGATGATTTTGCAAGTCCTTGCTCACCTCAACTTATTATCTAAGGAGGCCCCCTCTTAACCCTTGTATCCTTTCGTCACAGCTGGGAACTACCTTCTATCAAAGCTGATATTAAGAGACATCTAGAAATTATTAAGTTTCAAAGAAAGATATAAAAACTAAAACTTATTAATCATCTTAACAGAAATGCTGATGGGACATAATTAAAATCAGTAAGACAAATATATAACATCCCCCGTTCCCAACTACATCCACAGTCCTGAAACCTGCATTGATCTCAAATGGATCTGCAGTTCTGGTCTGACCTGGTGTGGAATTGAGGAGATGCTTGGGAGATCCAAACAAGATCAGATGTTACAGCTAACCACAATGCAACTTCCTGCAGTAAAACATAGTGATGGCATCGATGCTATCTATTACTCAGCACACTTCTGACTTCTGAACACAAAATAATCTGCAGATGCTGGGGTCAAAGCAAACACTCACAACACGCTGGAGGAACTCAGCAGATCGGGCGGCATCCATGGAAACAATCAGTCAACTTTTCGGGCCGGAACCCTTCGTCAGGACTGAAGAGGGAGGGGGCAGAGGCCCTGTAAAGAAGGTGGGGGGAGGGTGGGAAGGAGAAGGCTGGTCTTCTGACTTGTGAGTTTGATGGCATTTGGGTGGAAGTCTAACTGAAGTCTCAATCACTGATAAGTAATGGTCTTTGGTGGGACAAGAAAGAAATGCAATACTTGAGGAGAAAACTGCATGGTTGTGAATGTGTTACATTTTGTCATAGAGTCATAGAACACTACAGCACAGAAATGGGCCTTTCATCCCATCTAGTCTATGCTGAACCCTTAATCTTCCTAGTCTTATTGACCTGCACCCATACTCCTCTCATCCATATATACCTATCCAAATTTCATCCAAATATTGACATCATCCCCACATTCACTACTTGCTCTGGCAGCTTGTTCCACACTCTCACCAGACTCTGAGTGGAGAAATTCACCAATACGTTCCACTTAAAGATTTTGTTGTGTATTTAATATTTCAGTAGTATTTGTGTAACTTTGTAAACATATTGTTTGATCAAGCATTCTTGTTCATTTAAATAATTCACTATGGGTTTATGTAAATATAAGTGAATTGCATATCTCGTGCTGCTTTGAACTAACGCCCATCCTCTAGGGCTCCCATCTTTTTATTGCAATTGGTTTTTAGGTTTTGAAGTTACAAAACGTAACAGTGGTGACAAAATATTTTTAAAACAAACCCGAGACATCTATTTACCTGTTGAAGTGCAGTGTTTGAGTTGTTTTAAAAATGCACAGCAAAACGGTTGAGTAAAAAGAAAAGCAGCATAACTCTTTTATTTTCTTCAGAGCAGCATATTTTCTTCGCAAGACGAAAGATAATCAAGTTAAAGTAAAGACAGATAATGGAAGAACTCACAGATTTATAAGCAGTGAGTACTGGGTGATAGTAATCATAAAAAAGAGCAGAAATTGCTGGCTACATCGGAAAGATTGCCCTGTTTGACTGAACACTGGATAACTGCCTCATGTACACTGAGCAGTATTTTACAGCAAATGGAATATCTGATGAGAAGTGAGTGCCAACTTTGCTGAGTGCATTGAGTTTAAAGTCGTACAGATTGCTTAGAAATGTAACTGCTCCAACGAAGCCTAGCAAAATGAGCTTTGCTGACATCATGAAAAATAATGTGGGAATATTTAGAACAGTTACCATCGTTTATTACAGAACACTTTAGATTTCATAAACAGAATCAAAAGGAAGGAGAGTGCATTTAGCATAAGTGACCTAATTGAAGAAACTGCCTGAGCGTTGTCATTTCAGTATTGGGCTTAATGATACATAGAGAGACTGTTTAGTTTGTGAAATCTTCCAAAAAGCAGTCAAAAAATGGCTCCTAACTGAAGCACAATTTACATTTAAAAGTGCAGTTGAAATAGCTGTATCAATGGAAAGAGCAGACAGAGATGCAATTGACTTATAGTCAGGAATGAAAGTGAACGTGAACAAAATTGCATCATTTAGATCAGGGGTTCCCAACCTGGTGTCCACAGACCCCTCAGTTAATGGTAGGGGACCATGGTAAAAAAAAGCTTGGGAACCCTTGATTTAGAATTAGGCCTGCCTGGCCAAACAAATTGTGTTACCATTGTGATAGGGGCTCAAGTACACCAGATCAATGCAGATTTAAAGACAAAACTTGCAGAAAATGCAACAAACAACAAAAATTCTGCAGATGCTGTAAATTCAAGCAACACTCATAAAAGTTGCTGGTGAAGGCAGCAGGCCAGGCAGCATCTCTAGGAAGAGGTGCAGTCGACGCTTCAGGCCGAGACCCTTCGTCAGGACTAACTGAAGGAAGAGTGAGTAAGGGATTTGAAAGTTGGAGGGGGAGGGGGAGATCCAAAATGATAGGAGAAGACAGGAGGCGGAGGGATGGAGCCAAGAGCTGGGCAGGTGATAGGCAAAAGGGATACGAGAGGATCATGGGACAGGAGGTCCGGGAAGAAAGACAAGGGGGGGCGGGACCCAGAGGATGGGCAAAGGGTATATTCAGAGGGACAGAGGGAGAAAAAGGAGAGTGAGAGAAAGAATGTGTGTATAAAAATAAGTAACAGATGGGGTACGAGGGGGAGGTGGGCCATTAGCGGAAGTTAGAGAAGTCGATGTTCATGCCATCAGGTTGGAGGCTACCCAGACGGAATATAAGGTGTTGTTCCTCCAATCTGAGTGTGGCTTCATCTTTACAGTAGAGGAAGCTGTGGATAGACATGTCAGAATGGGAATGGGATGTGGAATTAAAACGTGTGGCCACTGGGAGATCCTGCTTTCTCTGGCAGACAGAGTGTAGATGTTCAGCAAAGCGGTCTCCCAGTCTGCGTCGGGTCTCGCCAATATATAAAAGGCCACATCGGGAGCACTGGACGCAGTATATCACCCCAGACGACTCACAGGTGAAGTGTTGCATCACCTGGAAGGACTGTTTGGGGCCCTGAATGGTGGTAAGGGAGGAAGTGTAAGGGCATGTGTAGCACTTGTTCCGCTTACACGGATAAGTGCCAGGAGGGAGATCAGTGGGGAGGGATGGGGGGGACGAATGGACAAGGGAGTTGCGTAGGGAGCGATCCCTGCGGAATGCAGGGGGGGGGGGTGGAGGGAAAGATGTGCTTAGTGGTGGGATCCTGTTGGAGAATGCGGAAGTTACGGAGAATAATATGTTGGACCCGGAGGCTAGTGGAGTGGTAGGTGAGGACCAGAGGAACCCTATTCCTAGTGGGGTGGTGGGAGGATGGAGTGAGAGCAGATGTACGTGAAATGGGGGAGATGCGTTTAAGAGCAGAGTTGATAGTGGAGGAAGGGAAGCCCCTTTCTTTAAAAAAGGAAGACATCTCCCTCGTCCTAGAATGAAAAGCCTCATCCTGAGAGCAGATGCGGCAGAGACGGAGGAATTGCGAGAAGGGGATGATGTTTTTGCAAGAGACAGGGTGCTAAGAGGAATAGTCCAGATAGCTGTGAGAGTCAGTAGGCTTATAGTAGACATCAGTGGATAAGCTGTCTCCAGAGACAGAGACAGAAAGATCTAGAAAGGGGAGGGAGGTGTCGGAAATGGACCAGGTAAACTTGAGGGCAGGGTGAAAGTTGGAGGCAAAGTTAATAAAGTCAACGAGCTCTGCATGCGTGCAGGAAGCAGCGCCAATGCAGTCATCGATGTAGCGAAGGAAAAGTGGGGGACAGATACCAGAATAGGCACGGAACATAGATTGTTCCACAAACCCAACAAAAAGGCAGGCATAGCTGGGACCCATACGGGTGCCCATAGCTACACCTTTAGTTTGGAGGAAGTGGGAGGAGCCAAAGGAGAAATTATTAAGAGTAAGGACTAATTCCGCTAGACGGAGCAGAGTGGTGGTAGAGGGGAACTGATTAGGTCTGGAATCCAAAAAGAAGCGTAGAGCTTTGAGACCTTCCTGATGGGGGATGGAAGTATATAGGGACTGGACATGACAGGTAGACAAAAATAAATGGACTCCACAGAACTGAGAAATGATAAACAGTCAAGTGGCAGTTTCAAAAGTGGCAGTCGCTTGCTGTGGATGAAAAATATGATAATGGTGAGAGTGATGAGATTTACAGTGTGAAAACAATAGACAATTAATATGGCAAGTGAAGTGAATGGCAAATTAATTAAAATGGAATTAGACATTGGCTCAGCAGTTTCAATTGTTCCACAAAATTGCTTTAAAGTCGGTGTGGCTCTGCCTTTGGAAGGACATGCAGGAATGGAGCTCTGCTTGTGATGTGTGTCAGTGGGAGAAAATTAACCATCACATTCGGGTCCCTAAATGACAGCTTGACTACATCAACATGGATCTAAATGGTCCTCTCCCCCTCCCAACCCACCCCTAACCCCCACGGTTTTACATGTCTTGTTACCATGGTGGACCAGGAGGCCAGAGGTTGTCCCTCTAGTGTCGACGACTGTGCCAGACATGGCTTGGCCATTCATCAACACTGGGATGCTTAGTGCAGCACCTCATCTGATATTTCTCTTGATCCCAGTTCCCCAGCTCACATCAAATCTCTGAGCCGCAATGACCCAGAGCCTCGCCATTAAATTACATCACCCACAGTCCAATGGCCTCCCTGATGGATGGGTGTTGGCGTGATCATCTCCTGCTGAGACTCAAAGCTGCCTGTGAAGGTGGACCTGCAGTCCTCTGCAGCTGAGTTGATGTACGGACAGTCACTATGGATTCCAGTCGATTTTATCCCCGATGCCACGTCAGCATAGTCACAGCAGCATTCTGCCCTCTTCAGTAAACTAAATTTTTTTACACCTATTCCAACCTATCATGGCATGTAGCACTCAGGTTCCAGTTGTCCCACATTACACCTCATTCGCTTTTATCCACCATGAGGCACATCAACACCTCCTTAAACCCCCTTATGATGGTTCATTTGGCATTTTGTAACGGGATGAAAAGACTTCTATTGTAGACAGGAAGGATAAACCTAAATGTATTTCTGTGATCACCTTAAACAGGCCCACTATGACTGGGATGGTTCTACTACCATAACCCCTGCATCACAACATGACCACGTGTGTGTCAGCACACCCTTGGTTGAACTAGAAGCACCTGCTGTACTCCAACCAAGGCACATAGGAGCTAAGCTGGGTTGCGTGCATGAACTCCAGACACACTCACAATGCTGGTTTTAGTGAATTTTGTGGGAGCCTGTGTAGGATCATGTTTTGGGTGACAGAGGACACATGTTGTTCATAATAGAAACTGTTCTACATAATTCATAAACACCATCATTGAGTTGTTGTGTTCACTTTAAGAAACAATGTCTAACATAGTGATGTCAGAATAAGGCAACTGCTTTGGTTTGTTTGTAATGAAAATAAAGAGCTGTAGCTTCTGTTAAGCACATAAAATGACTCTCGCATGTTTTATTCACAAAATCTTACATTAGCCTTTGCATCATGTACCCTAACTGCTGCAGAGAAAAATTACACACAGATTGACAAGAGGTCTTGCTTCTGGTTTGAGGGGTAAAACATTTTAACCGGTATTTGAATGGGAGAGAGTTTACTCTCATTACTGATCATCAACCACTTGTGTCCATCTTCAATCCACAGAAGGGTGTTCCACTACCTGTAGCAGCGTGAGTACAGAGATGGGCTCTGTTTCTTGGAGAACATAATTACACAATCAAATTCAGGAGGACAGCTTATCACAGAAATGTTGATGATTTGATCCATTTACCCTTGGAAAAGGAAATACCTGAAAAACTTAAAAAGTGGACACTGTTTGTGACATATTCACCCTCACACGTCAAAAGTCTCCCGATTTTGGCAGAGATGATCCAAGGGAAACCAGAAAAGACCCCACATTGTCTTAGGTCTAGAAGGCTACCTAAAATGGATAGAATATGCAACAGGAATTCTAGATCCTCCATTTTTACTGGCATCAAGATGACTTGCCTTTGACATAGGTCGCCCTATGTGGGAATTAAGAGGAGGTAAACTTTAGAACACTTGGTCAGTGACAATGGACCACAGTTTGGGGTGGAAGAGTTTCAGTCACTCCTGAGAAAGAGTGGAATAAGACACATTACATCTGCACGGTACCACACAGCTATAAATGGCTTGGCGGAATGGTTTGTCCGGAGTCTAAAGGACATGCTGCAAGCAATGCCAACAGAACACACTACTCTAATACTGAACCAGAAGCTCTCCAATTTTCACATTGCATATCATAATGCAGCGCAATCCACAAACAACAGCTCACCAGGTATGCTGTTCCTGACTCGTTCCTTCCACTCACACTTGGATCCCCTCAAACCCAATATTAGAAGGAGTATTCAGCACCACCAGCTAAGACAAATTGAGAGATCATCAACAAGGAGGTTCAATGTTTCACTCCCGAACAAGCAGTCCTGGTGAGGACCTACAGAGGTGATTGAAAGTGGGTACTCAGAAAGATTAAGGACAGAAATGGACCACTCTCCTACACAGTAGAGATTGCATCTAATATCATCTGCAGATGACACAGCAATCAGTTGAGAGCAAAGTCAATTGTCAGAGAGGAAAAGTGGCCAGATTTGTTAGAACCTCTTCCTGCAATCTCAGAGTCAACTCCTACAACTCCACGGTGGAGAGCTCAGAACCTGAGATTGTTTGACAGCCACAAGTCTCACCTCCCAAGCAGAGTGATCCCCCTTGTCATGAAAGACGTTATCCAACAGGAATAAGAAAGCCATGACAGCAATTAAATGTGTAGGCCTGAATAGGACAGTTTAAAAATTGACTATGCTGTGGATGTCTGTCTATTAGTTGTATTACATAGTATGCTCTGTATATTGAATTAGAGTTGACAGCTAAGCAGAGAGGAGCATAGTATATTTAATAGTTCAGTAATATTTGTTGTAAATATATCATTTGATTACACATTCTTGTTTGTTTATGGGTTTTATGTAAAAATAAGTGAATTGCATATGTGATGACACTTGTAAGTGATACATGTGTGCCTCACTTAAAGTAAAGAACAAGGAACATTCTCTTGGGCTTCTGTCTTTTTATTGCAGTCAGTTTTTATGTTTTGAAGTCAATAAACAATGGATTTCACCTTTCACCCTTAACCCATAACCTCTAGTTGAAGTCTTACGCAGTCTCAGTAGAAGAAGCTTGCTTGCATTTACCCTATCTATACCCTTAATTTTGTACACCTTTATCAAATCTTCCCTCAATCCTCTATGTCCTAGTGAATCTATTCAACTTTTCCATATAACTCAGGTCCTCAAGTCCTGGCAACGTTCTTGTAAATTTTCTCTGCACTCCTTCAAACTTATTAACATCTTTC
This sequence comes from Mobula hypostoma, assembly GCF_963921235.1. Classification (NCBI taxonomy): domain Eukaryota; kingdom Metazoa; phylum Chordata; class Chondrichthyes; order Myliobatiformes; family Myliobatidae; genus Mobula; species Mobula hypostoma. Next base: position 18,272,592 of record NC_086118.1, on the reverse strand, counting down.
TTGCAGGGAGGTGACCAAATCTACACACAATCTCCAGATAAGGCCTCACCAATCTTATACAATGTCAACATAACATCCCAACTCCTGTATTCAATAGATTGATTTATGAAGCCAAAGTACCAAAAGCTTTCTTTACATCCTTATCTATCTGTGAGGCCACTTTCAAAGAATTATAGATCTGTATTCCCAGATAACCTCTGTTCTACTGAACTGCTTAGTGCCCTACCACTCTGTGTAAGACCTGCCTTGGTTGGTCCTCTGAAGTGAAATTCTTCACACTTGTCTGCATTAAATTCCATCTGCCATTTCCAGCCCATTTTTACACCTGTCCAGATCTCACTGCAAGCTTTGATAGTCTTCTTCTCTATCCACTACAACTCCAACCTTGGTGTCATCCACTAATTTGCTGATACAGTTTACCACATTGTCATCCAGATCACTGATACAGATGACAAACACCAATGGACTCAGCACCGATCCCTGTGGAATACCTTTAGTCACAGGCCTCCAGTCAGAGAGGCAACCATCTACTACCACTGTCTGACGACATTCGCAAAGCCAATGTCTAATCCAATTTACCGCCTCAATTGAATGCTAAGCGACTAAACCTTCCTCAACAATCTCACTTGCTGCACCTTGTTAAAGGCTTTGCTAAAGTCCATGTAGACAACATCCACTATGTTGCCTTCATCAACTTTCCTGGTAACTTCCTTGTAAAACTCTATAAGATTGGTTAGACACAACTTACCACACGTATAGCCATGTTGATTATTCCTATTCAGTCCCTGCCAATTCAAATATATACTCATATATCCGGACTTTCCAATAACTTTCCCATTAATACTTCCAGGCTCACTAGACTAGAGTCAAAACAAAATAATCTGCAGATGCTGTGATCAAAGCAACACTTACAGTACCCTGGATGAACTCTGCAGGTCGGGCAGCATCAGTGGAAACGATGAGTCGACATTTTGGGCCGGAACCCTTCGTCAGGACTGAAGAATGAAGGAGGTGGAAGGATTTGAAGAATGTTTGTAGGTTCAGTTGAAAGACCAGTAATTTGAAAGACAAAGGGGTGGGGGAGGGGAAGCATTGACATCATAGGCAGGAAAACAATGGGTAGTAGAAGAAGGAGGCGGAATCATGAGGGAGGTGATAGGCAGCTGGGGGAGGGGCAGAGTGAAATAGGGATAGAGGAAGGGAGGGGGAGGGAATTACCGGAAGTTGGAGAATTCTATGTTCATACCAATGGGCTGGAGATGGTATATGAGGTGTTGCTCCTCCAACCTGAGTTTAGCCTCATTATGGCAGTAGAGGAGGCCATGTATAGATATATCTGACTGGGATTGGAAGCGGAGTTGAAGTGGGTGGCTACTGGGAGATCTTGTCTGTTGTGGCAGACGGAGTGGAGGTGCTCGACGAGGCAGTCCCCCAATCTGCGTCGGGTTTCACCGATGTAGAGGAGGCCGCACCAGGAGCACCGGATGCAATAGATGACCCCAACAGACTCAGAAGTGAAGTGTTACCTCACCTGGAAGGACTGTTTGGGGCCCTGAATGGTGGCAAGAGAGGAGGTGTAGGGACAGGTGTAGCACTTGCGCTTACAGGGATAAGTGCCAGGTGGGAGATCAGTGGGGATGGACGTGTGAATAAGGGAGTCGCGGAGGGACCCATCCCTGTGGAAAGCAGAGAGGGGTGGAGAGGGAAGGATGTGCTTAGTGGTGGGGTCCTGTTGAAGGTGGCAGAAGTTGTGGAGGATAATGTGCTGGATCTGGAGGCTGGTGGTGTGGTAGGTAAGGACAAGGGGAACTCTGTCCCTGTTGTGATTGCAGGAGAATGGGGTGAGGGCTGAAGTGCGGGAAATGGAGGAGATGTGGGTGAGGGCATCATTGATGACGGTAGAAGGGAAACCATGATCCTTAAAGAAAGAGGATATTTGAGATGTCCTGGAACGGAAAGCCTCATCCTCGGAGCAGATGCGGCAGAGACGGAGGAACTGGGAATAGGGAATGGCATTTTTACATGTGGCGGGGTGGGAAGAGGTATAGTTGAGGTAGTTATGAGAGTCTGTGGGCTTGTAGAAGATGTCAGTGGACAGTCTGTCTCCAGAGATGGAGACCGAGACATCGAGGAAGGGGAGAGAAGTGTCCAAGATAGACCAAGTGAATTTGAGGGCTGGGTGGAAGTTTGAAGTAAAGTCGATGAAATTGACGAGCTCAGCATGGGTGCAGGAAGCAGCACCAATGTAGTCGTCAATGTACGGAAGGAAAAGTTGGGGAGCAGTACCAGAATAGGTTTGGAGCACAGACTGTTCCACATAACCAACAAAGAGGCAGGCATAGCTGGGGCCCATGCAAGTTCCCATAGCTACACCCTTAGTCTGAAGAAAGTGGGAAGAGCCAAAAGAGAAGTTATTAAGTGTGAGAACTAGTTCCGCCAACCGGAGGAGGGTAGTGGTGGTGGGGAACTGGTGAGGTCTATTCTCCAGGACGTAACGGAGGGCTTTGAGGCCTTCTTGATGGGGAATGGAAGTGTATAAGGATTGGACATCCATAGTAAGAATGAAGCAGTTGGGACCAGGGAATTGGAAATTATTGGAAAGGTGGAGGGCATGGGAAGTATCCCGGATGTAGGTGGGGAGGGACTGAACTATGGGTGACAAAATGGAGTCCAGGTAGGCAGATACAAGTTTGGTGGGACAGGAGCAGGCAGAAACTATGGGACTACCGGGACAATCAGGCTTGTGTTTCTTTGGGAGGAGGTAAAACCGAGCGGTACGGGGTGTGGGAATAATGAGTTTAGCAGCTGAGGATGGAAGGTCTCCTGAGTTGATAAGGACAGTGATGGTACGGGAGACAATGGTTTGATGATTTTTGGTGGGGTCCTGTTCCAGTGGTAAGTAAGAGGAGGTGTCAGAGAGCTGACGTTTTGCCTCAGTGAGGTAAACTAGACTATGGTTTCCTGGCTTATTCTAAGAGCCTTTCTTAAACAACGAAACAACATTAGCTATACTACAATCCTTCAGTACCTCATTTGTAGCTAAGGGTGTTTTAAATATCTTTCCTAGGCCCCTGCAATTTCTGGACTAACTTCCCACAGGGTCTGAGGGAACACTTTATCAGGCCCTGGGGATTTATTCAATCTAACTTGCTACAAGATGGCACGCACCTCCTTCTCAGTGATCTGTATAGGGCCCATGACCTCACTGCTACATTTCCTCACATCTATAGACTCTGTGTGTGTGTCACCTGTCTAAATACAGATGCAAAAAAAAACATTTAAGATCTCCCCAATCACTTATGGCTCCATGCATGGACTACCACTTTGATCTTCCAGAGGGCAAATTTCATCCCTTGCTATCCTTGTGCTCTTAATGAATCTGTAGAAGCTCTTAGGATTCTCCCTCGTCTAGTCTGCTTGAGCAACATTATGCCTTATTTTAGCCCTTCTGATTTCCTTCTCGTGTTCTCTTGCATTTTTTATACTCCTCAAGGACTTCATTTGTTCCTGCCTGCCAGTACTTGCTATGCACCTCTTTCTTTATCATAACTAGGGCCTCAATATCTCTTGAAGACCAAAGTTCCATAAATCTGTTATCCTTGCCTTTTATTCTGAAAGAATTATACAAACTCTGTACTCTGAAAATTTCACTTTTGAAGGCCTCCCATTTACCCAGTACACTTTTGCCAGAAAACAACCTGTCCCAATCCATGCTTGCCAGATCATCTCGGATATCATCAAAATTGGCCTTTTTCCAATTTAGAATCTCAACCCAAGGACCAGACCTATCCTTTTCCATAATTACCTTGGAACTAATGGCTTTATGATCACCAGCTGCAAAGTATTTTCCTACAGAATCCTCTGTCACCTGCACTTTGTCTCATTCGCTAACAGCAGATCTAGTCTCACACCTCACACTCTGTCTAGTTGGAATTTCTATGTACTGGTTAAGGAAACTGTCCTGAATACGAAAAAAGATCTTGTGCTTTCCCAGTGTATATGACGAATAGACTCTTCTCGGACTTCCAGCTGGGTACAGGTATTGATTCTAACCGATGATTCGATGAGAAACTCTGTCACTCCAAGGCCATTCTGTCCATTTCTTTATAGTACACCCCCTTATAGAGGAAGTATGTTGAAGTAAGGATGTGCTCAAAAAGGTCAGTGATACCCTTATCAAACCTTGACTGCAGGAGGGTCAAGCTGTCCTTAATTCAAAGTCATGAATTTGAAAAACTTTGTTAAAATTATAATCAGCATCCAGCTGAACCCAGGGGACATAATGGTCAGCTTCAACACGGTGTCCCTGTTCATGACAGTTCCCATTAAGGACAGCTTTGTCCCCCTGCAGTCAAGGCTTAATAAGGGTACCATTGACCCTTTTGAGCACACCCTTACATCAGAATACTTCCTCTATGAGGGGAACTACTATGAACAAATGGACGGAGTGGTCGTGGGATCATCCTTGTCGCCAGCTATTGCTAATTTCTACGTGGAGGACTTTGAGAGGAGGGCTGAGCCCTTACACCCCAAATGCTGCTTCAGATACATCAATGACACCTTCGTAGTGTAGCCTCATGGACTCCAATGCTCCAATAGTTCCACAGCCATCTGAACAGTATACATCTAAATATGCAATTTCCAGTGCAGATGAGGAAGAATGGTTACCTCGCATTCCTGGACATTCTAATACAATGCAAACTAGACAGTAGCCTCAGGTACTGCCTCTATTAGAAATCCCCTCACACTGACTTATTCCTCAATAATAACAGCTACTATCATGCTTCCCAATATAAAATAGCTCTTTCTACTTCAACCCATTGAAAACTATTTTGGACCTGGAGAGTCTCCCCGTGGAAATAAGACGATTATGCATGACATTCCTATAGAATGGCTACAAGTTGAAGGAAATCAATCAGGCCCTTAAAATGGCCGACAGAAAAACCAGGAAGCCTAACAACGAAGAGGAACCTGTCACTATTGCCTGACTTCCCCATATTTCCAAGGTGTCTGGAAGGATCGCCAGGATCCTGAAGTAACACCAGGTTAATACCATCCACAAATCCATAAGGAAGATCAAGTCACAGCTTATGTGGGTCAAAGATGACCTGGGACTCAGGTTGGTTGGAGTTTACAGGATATTGGCCAGATGGGTGCACAGTGGAAACCCACACCAAGGAGATCCACTTGGGTTACCCAGAGAGATTGGTAGCAGAATATTGCATTCACAATGGCCATAAGGATTGATTTCGATGGCATAAAACTACCATGCTGTGCAGTGGCTTTTGGAACCTCCTGATAAAGGAAGCCATTGAAATAAAACTAAAGGAAAAGAATTTTAACAGAGATGAAGGTCTCATTTTAAGTATGAACTGGAATTCAACGGTAAACAAGGTGGGAGAGTGGAAACCTGATTGGATGAGTACTAACCAATCAGGAGGGACGGATTATGGGGGTATAAATACCACTGGAATAGACATACCCAAGCATCATCCCTGAAGAAGATGGCAGAGTTTGTCATCAAAACGTCGGTTATAATCGATATCTGTACCCAGCTGGAAGCCTGAGAAGAGTTTATTCGTTATTTCCTGAACACATTTGACAAACTCTTTCCCATCCAGCTCTTTTATAGAATGGGATTCCAGGTCAATGTGTAGAAAGTTAAAATCACCTATTACCACAACCTATGTTTCTTGCAACAGTCTGTGATCTCTCTACAAATTTACTCCTCTAAATTCTGCAGACTGTTGACTGGTCTATAATATAACCCCATTAACATGGCCAGATCTTGCTTATTCCTCAGTTCTGCCCATAAAATCTTACTAGAAAGCTCTCCAGTCTGACGTGACCGAGCACTGTTGTAATATTTTCTCTGACAAGTAATGCCAACCCTTCCCCTTTATCTTGAGATCACAACCCTCAAGGTCCTGTCCTTTAACGTACCACCAAACTCCCTAAATTCACTTTGCAGGACATCATCACTCATTGGTACCAACATGGATCACAATCTCTGATGCGATGACTTTTACATCCAGTAGATCTTACAGAAATCCATAAATGTTCACCATGTGCTTAAGTAATAATTATAGAGTATTTGCTTTGCAGTATACATCATATCGCCTCAGAAGTGATAGGTGAATATGTTCAGATGGTTACCATAGTTACCAGTAATATATTCATGGATGTTTAAAGCAACTTGAAAAGATCTAGTTTTTTAATTTATCTCTGCTATTTAATTTTAGTATACTTTGTTGGTGATGCTGATACCACAGAAAGCTCAGCAGCAGCTGTTTAGCAGAAGTTGCTATGGTTACAGAGAGTCCACATGGACAATGAAAGCATTATAAGAGCTGCTTAAAAAATATTTTCAAAATCCAATGGCTTTAGTTCCAGTTTTAGTAAAAGTGGAATGATACATTGGTGCAGAGGTGTATTGATTTATCCTGGGGCTGGATCTGAAGCAAGTATTTTGATGTCTTAGCTCCAGGATGCAAGGTAGTTCAGAGGCCAGGTAGAGCTGGATTGCATAAAGTACGCTGATAGACAGCAGATTCCAGTTCATTGGGACACATTGGAAGTAGTTTTTGGCCCAATTAAATGACCGCCCCAATTAGCTGAAGTTTCAAGGAAATAGTTAAAAAAGTATAAAAAAGACAACTACCATTTAACTGAGTAAAAATTATGTATTGCATTATGTATTGTATTAAAAAGTTATGTATAGTAATTAAAACATTACTAAAACCGATACAGTATTACAAAACTTCATATTAGCTCCCAGTAGTTATCGATGGCAGAATTCAATCAGTTTGTACCCAGTTCTCACTTGATTGGCTGTAAATGATCAACATTAGAGCATACATCTAGTGCAGATAATGGACTACCTTCAAACAGTGCTTTCAATAAAGCAATCTTCCAAATCTTCATTTTCATTGCAACATTCAAGATGATTGTTGATACCTTCAAATTTGTCTAGTCCCTAACTTGTTGAAGTAGTAAAGTCATTTAATTTTCATTCCCGGCGGTTTCTGACATCTCCAAGCTTGACATGCTTGAAACCACAATGAGCAAAACAGTTCTGAATTATCTTACTGCTTATTTCAAAGGTTTCAAAGGTACATTTAATGTCAGAGAAAAGTATACAATATACATCCTGAAATTCTTTTTCTTTGCAACCATCCATGAAACAGAGGAGTAACCCAAAATGAGTAACAGTTGAATGGTAGAACTCTAAAGCCGCACACCAGCTCCCCCCTCCCACACATAAGCAGCAGCAAAGCGACAATCCCCCCTCCCCCACCAGCAAAAAAAGCATCGGTGCCCTCCACCGAGCACTCAAGCTTGCAGCAATGCATCACTAAAGACACACACTTGCAGTACCCCAAAGACTACTCGTTCACCCAGTAATTCGACATACCACAGACTCTCTCTCTCCCCAATAATGGAAAAAGAGATATAATAAACAACTAGCTGATTTACGATGTTAAAAGTCCGTTGTGTCACTTTTTCCGAGCTCTGTGCTCAAAGAACTTGGGTCTCTGGGCACACAACCAGAGATCTTCCATCTCCCACGACACACCAATTTCCTGCAGAGGCACCGACCTCAAGTCCGCCCGCCTCCAGATCGACGAAATCCCGAAACTCCGAAACTCCGAAGCCGAGCTAATCTTCTAGGCTGCGTCCTTGGTATATCGAATAACAGCCAATCGTGAGACCCCGAGAGGGGGTCCCATTCCCACAAAGAACCGAAGCTAGCGTGTAACCCTGAAAGGGAAAAATAGAGATATTAAAGATAGAAATAGAGCTGTTTCCAAAGATGCAAACAAAGGAGTTGCCGTTAGGCGCCATTGTCTCCTAAGCTCCACACCGAAGTCTCACCAACTATCAGTGACAAAAACCATTGCTCTTTGAACACAAACACACACAACTGATGCTATTTAAAAACTCTCTGCTCTAAGTACGGTATAGTGTGTAATGGCCAAACAAGAGCATGCAACTGTCACTAGTTAGAAATTGTCTGGCAACAGTCTTCTGTCCCAATTAAGTGGCATAGTGTCCCAAATAAATAAAAATAACCCGAGCTATTTTCTTGATTAATTCTTGTTCTTTAAGAGTTGTCCCAAACGGGAGGCTACCTCGATTAACCGATGGCCCAATTAACTGGAATCTACTGTATTTAGTGAGATACTGTTAACTGAGAAGGATGATATGCCATTTCAATTAGATGTAGAAGTTTTAAATTGCTTAGTAAAAATTAGAGTGTGTTTGCATTGCAATTTGTCAAGATGAGTGACATGTTGTATTGTTGTGGGGTCGTAACTGAATTACAGAACATCATTCTGTAACTCTACAGTGGAAGCTGAGATTAATAACTAGTCTTGGCTGTATTGTCATGGTCAGATTTCCATCTGAGTTGTACAAATAATAAAGTTGTTCTATATTTAGTATTGCATCTTGGTCAAGAGTTCCTGTCCTAGGCTGCCAGTCCCATTCTTATATTGCAGGTGTCATGTATGGAATGATGGGTTGAGAATGGATAACTGAGTCATGGACACCACCATCCCAATTATCACTTAATATATTATGGTCTCCAGCGTATGTTCACTTGTATTTAAATATCACTCACTTCCAAATGTCGTCAGGCTTTAATTCCACTATGCACAGCATCATTCTACCTACAACACTCTGTTTAAATTTCTCAAAGACCTCATTAGAATCAGCAGAAAAAGGAAGATTTCTTTACATGTATAAATAATGAACATGATTCATGTGCATTTAATACTTCATTATTAGGAACTACAAAGTTATTCTTTTTCCCTAATAATACATGAGAAGAAACAGAAGATGTAACTCAGAGAATAATTAAAATAAACGGACAGAAAACTAAGTTAGTTCACCTTGGTCTGAAAAGTTTGGACTTTGATGATTTAAAAGAAACACCATAACGAGCCACCAGGAATCCCGTAATGACGTTCCATAAACCTGGGCGTGGGAGGGGTAGGCTTCGGCAGTTTAAAGTGTGGAGTTGTGTTCAGCAGAGCGTTTGGTGGAAGATCAAGTCTTGGAGGTTTGAATGAATTGTACATAGGTAGTTTTGTTGTTCTAATTGTGTTTTGTTGCAAAAAATGAATTGTCTAAATTATGTTTAGGTTTTTCTTGTGAATGCTGCTTAGTATCTGATGCTATGTGCTTGAGATGCTGACACCAGTAACTTTCTCTTTGCACCTATGCCGGTCGATGCTGAGGATGTTCTACGAGTCTGTGGTGGCCAGTGCTATCATGTTTGCTGTTGTGTGCTGGGGCAGCAGGCTGAGGGTGGCAGACACCAACAGAATCAACAAACTCATTCATAAGGCCAGTGATGTTGTGGGGATGGAACTGGACTCTCTGACGGTGGTGTCTGAAAAGAGGATGCTTTCTAAGTTGCATGCCATCTTGGTCAATGTCTCCCATCCACTACATAATGTACTGGGTGGGCACAGGAGTACATTCAGCCAGAGACTCATTCCACCGAGATGCAGCACTGAGCATCATAGGAAGTCATTCCTGCCTGTGGCCATCAAACTTTACAACTCCTCCCTTGGACGGTCAGACACCCTGAGCCAATAGGCTGGTCCTGGACTTATTTCATAATTTACTGGCATAATTTACATATTACTATTTAACTATTTATGGTTCTATTACTATTTATTATTTATGGAGCAACTGTAACTAAAACCAATTTCCCCCGGGATCAATAAAGTATGACTTTGACTACTATGACTATGTAATTGTGCAAATGATAATAAACACAACATTGACTTTGATAATAGCTCTAATTTAGCAAAGTGCTGGCCATCTAATTGATTATTTGCTTCTTGGGTGTGAAAAGCAAGGCATATAGTATATCCAACAGTGTTGCTGACAGAATCATCTTGTAATTAAACCAGTACTATTGGTTTCATATTTTATACATATTTATTGCACATCAGCAACTACTTGAGTAGTACCGTTTACCCTATGTAACATTATTTCACTCAGTCCTTACCTGAGCTCATTCATGTCTTTGTTACCTCCACTTGGGAGGAGTGGTGAGAGAGTGATCTGGTGTACAATAGGGTACAGGGACATTAATAGGCCTATTTCAGCACATTTCATGTCAACCTTCCATCTTTCTTCTTAAAACTGAGATAATCTGTTCACACATCTCTTTTTTCTTCATACTGACCTATGTTAGCTCATCATCTAGTAGCAACTGAAATAGTAGAATTTTAATCCTTGTTTTTGAATGCCTCCTTGGGTTAAGGCTCCTTCCCATCTCCAGAACGTCTTCCAGCCTTACTTGTACTCTAAAATACTTGCACATTCTTAATTTTTGCCAGTTTTCACATTCACGGCTTTAATCTCTCTCCACTGGCTGTCTTGCTTTTATCTGGGAGACCATAATGTCTGGCACCTCCTTTCCTCAATTAAAATATATTTCTTTGATCGTCATTGATCACCTGCTCGATAATTCAGATGGCTGCTCCTCCAACCTTAGAGTGGACTCATCATGGCATAGGTGGAGACAATGGACCAATGTAACGAATGGGAATGGAGATAGGAATTAAAATGGCTGACCACAGGGAAACTCTGCTTTTTGAGGATGGAGTGGAGGTGTTCGATAAAGCAGTTCCTCAAGTTATGTCAGGTCTCACCAATGTAGAGGAGACCATATTGAAGGCACCAGATAAAGTAGACAACCCCATCAGATTTGTAAGTGATGTATTGCCTCACCTGGAAGGACTGTTTGGGGCCCAATTAGGAGGCAAGGGAGGAGGTAATTGGGCGTGTGTAGCATTTCTGTTGCTTGCAGTGATATGTGCCAGGAGGAGATTAGTAAGGAAGGACAATAGACAAGGGAATCACAGAGGGAGCGACCACTGTGGAAAGCGAAGAGTAGGAGGTGGGTGGAGAAATAAAGAAGTGTTTGGCGGTAGGGTCCCAGTGGAGATGATGGAAATTGCAGGGGATGATGTGTTGAATATGGAGACTCATGGGGTGGTAGATGAGGACAGATGGAACCCTATCCCATATACAGCAGGCGGAAGGTGGGGTGAGTGCAGATATACAGGAAATGGAGGTGATGAGGGTGAGGGCTGCATCAATGGTGGAGGAAGGGAAGTCCCATTCTATGAAGAAGGAGGACATCTCTGATATCCAGGAGCCCTGGAAAGGAAAGCCGGATCCTGGGAACAGATACGATGGAGACGAAGGACAGAGAAAAGTGAATAGCTGTCAGGACGTTGGAGCAGGGATCCAATCGCAGACCCAGTACTGTGCACACAGTGATATTAGTTGAGTAACAAACCTCGAGGTGCAAACAAAGTCGGCATCAAAGTTCAGGCAGAGATCAAATCATGCAGAGAAATCCAAAAACCAGAATCAGGGAACAGGCAGAGTCAATATTCAGAAGGACAGAGTACACATACAAATGCTGAAGAGGCTCAGGAAAATTCACTGGCACAATCTGGCAACAAACAGGTGAAAACAAAGGATTGAAATACACTGAGCAATAAACAGAGAGGCAGATTGGAGCACATTGTGACACAGGTGACAACAATACAGGTAATAATGAAAAGCAGGTGAGGGACGGAGTGGAGCAGGAGCAGGGACAGGAGCACATGGCAATACAAAACCACTGACTGACAGCTAAGGGGAAAACACACAAAAAGACAGAGTTCAACTGGCGGTACTGACAATAGCATTTTTTACAGGAGCCCGGGTAGGAAGAAGTATAGTCAAGATAATTTGTATTATAAGTACAAATTGTTTTTATTTATGTGCTTTCCTTGTGCTCAGATGAAATCTCAAAACAGTTGATGTTAAGGAAAGTAAACCTGTTGTCTTCATATCATTGCCTTATTATTGGTTTGGACTGCTTAAATGGTCACAATGCAAAGTATTATCTTCGGCAAAGCTTTCAAGCATATATCTCTACCATTACAAAAGCTGCTTATTTCTTTCTTTGTAATGTTGTTTCACTCCTCCTACTTTGTAACATCTAGGCTTGACTTCCCCAATGCATTCTTGGTTAGCTTCTCTCAACTTACCTTCCTTGAGGACAAAGCACTTCGCTCTTCCACTGATATCCATTACTCCCATTTCCATTGACCTACACTGACTCTGGGTTCTGCAGCAACCCAGTCTAAAGTTCACTAATCACCCTAGCATCTCTTCCACACTGACACCACGCCATCCTACTCCATACACTAGGGAGCAATAAACCTACCATCATTTGGATTTGGCAAGAAATCAGAGAAATAAGAAATGACCCCAGTTTCCTTGGCTGCAAAAGTCAAGCGGAAGACAACCTCCGTTCCCGCCAAACTCGTGAGATTGGGGCAAGCTTGATCCTACCCCAAACCTCAATTTGTATGAATGCTGTGTCATTTGCTAACCTGTTACAAATTAATGCCATTTTGCAGTGAATGGAGTGAGACGTGTTTTTCACCACGGCTGTACTTTTTATACCTTACATCTACTGATAGGTTCTTTTTAAGTTGAAGATTCACCATTTTTGTTGAAGGATTTATGATCTAACTACGATGGCAGGAAGCCGATCCGGTATTGAATTGAGACGAGGCAAGATCCTTCCCGAAAAGGAACAATCGGAACAAAGAAATCGGAGGAACTTTCTACTTTAGAAAGAGTATTCCCTTCAGTACAAGGTATGAAACTTGAAATTGGATCGCTTAACACTAAGGTTGATAAACTGACGGACGCTGATGGAAAGCTTGAAAAATCCATCTTTACTGTTCAAGAGTCTTTGAAGAATTTGGATTTTCAATTTCAGACGCTTAAACAGACTACTCATCAAATTGAGAGGGAAAAGGAGTCATTCAGGCAAACTATTAATGAGCAAGAATTGAAGATATCATCTATGGAAAAGAAACTTAATGAAGTTACTTTGGAATTATCAAAAATGAAGAAAAAAACGATTGATTTAGATAGCAGAATGCGCAGGAGGAACTTACATATATTGGGCTTGCCTGAAAATACTGAAACCGGTGACCTGTTAAAAGTTCTTTTCAGATATGCTGTATTCACTTTTTAATGAGATTCTTGAAGCAAACCCTGTACTCGATACAGCTTTTCGAATCCCACAATCTAAGCCCTCACTCGAACTACGCCCATGACCACTGGAACTATCCCTGCATTATTTTACAACCTAAGAAACTATACTCCGAAAGGCAAGAAAAAGGGGTAAGCTAATTTACAATTCAACAGAAATTCGTTTAGTGGTGGACTTTGCCCCGGAAATCTTTGCCAAAAGAAGGAAATACGAGGGACTGATGGCTGAATTAAATAAAATGAAATGCCGTCCGTCGCTTCGTTATCCGGCACGTTTGATAATTTTTCCGCCTGACTCTCAGCCACAAAAGATCAACTCTCCAGAAGAAGGTTGGGAATTTATCAAGAGGCTTAAGTCTATGTTGAATGCAACTTAAATACAAACTGGGAGATGTTTATAGATGCCTTGAGGAAAGTCTGTTCTACGTTTTATGGATGTCCGTACAGGATTTGGCTGATATAATTTAATTTTATTATTTGTTAACAGTTAGTATATATCTATAGTTGCTTTGAAGAAAGTCTGTTTCACATTTTATGGATGTCCGCACAGCACCTGGTTGATTTAATTTTTTTTCTTGCTTGCCTTAATATTAATATAGCTCTGAGTTTGACATATATATATCCAAATTTTGTATATATTTATTTATTTTTTATGATTTGTAAGTTTTTTTTAAACTTTAGTTGTAATATATTATTTGCTTGGATTTATCCTTTTCTGAATACATGATTAATATACTTTAGATGAATTTAAGATGGCCGTCGCCAACTATGTTTTAACTATTGTTAGACATAACATTACAATATCTGAAATTTGTTCATTTCTTTAATTATGTCTACAATCGGTGGACCCATCCTAATTAAACAGTCAAATGTGCACAAGTTGAAGCTCATCTTGAACTTCTCTGTCACTCATGCACTGGGCCCTCGGACAACGTGAAAGCACACACCACCTTCTGAATGTCGTTCGCAATCCATCTTGAACAAACGGGTCTCCCACCGGGTCATATGCTACGACCGGTTCTCCCCAGTGTCTTCTTTCTTCATCTCCTCTCGAACAAAAAAAAACCCATGCCCAACCTTATTGTCTCTCACCCAGAAAACCTCCCGCTAATTGGATGGCACACATTCCACATCATCCTTTATCTTCAACAATAACCCAGACAGGCTAAAAAACAAACAGACTGCTCTTACAGAGCTGCTAAATGAAATACCTACAGCATAACAGTAAAGATGCAAACCAGGGCATTACACTCTCCCCCACCACAAATAGTCATGTCCTCAGGACTTTGAAATAATTTGTCATCCCGTCATTAATAATATTGTTTTCAAAGGAATTTCGTGATGTCAGAGCTTCCAATCCCTTTGTAATTGGTAGTGACATATCTCACTAGGGGGATAGTCACAACCCTCTATTTCCCTGGTGCTACATAGGCCAGCCTTTCTAGGGGTCTCCTGACTCTTTAAGACCTCCTTATCCCATCATCGACATCTTCAGTTTCGGACACTCTTTGGGATATTCTGCTCTATATGGTGAGGCCTCCCCCGGTCTATCAATCATGCCTTCCTGAACCTTGTGTCCCTCTGCCACTTGGCTGAGCTTAGCTTCATCCCCATTTACTTCAGAGCCCAGCCCCTCTTCATTGTCCACCTGCAAGCCTGCCTGAGCACTGCTAATTCCCCCCATTTCACCTTTTCACCTACCTTAGCGTCAGAAAGGTTGGGAATCTCTTTCTCAATTATTGGGGAGTAGGCGAAAAGCAGCAAATACCACACCCTCATTTTTTCATCCTCCGAGTTCGTATCCCATTCAGGGATGGGCACCAGTTTAATCCTTCCTGCTGCTGATTCTTCAGTCTCTCCACGTTGCCACAGAGTCCTCTTACTAGGTGTAGGGTCTAGGTCAGACTCCGGGTCAACACGCACCTCTTGTCCCAGAGTTAGAAGGTGGTTGCAATGGAGAATCTTGACAGGCCCATTCCCATCCTCTGGTTTCACCCAGCAGACTGCTACATTTGGCATCTGACTCTCCACTACATAGGGTGTAGCCACCCAGTAGTCAGCCAGCTTATGCTTCCCAGTTAGCCCCAAACTCTTGATGCGGACTCGGTCTCCAGGCATGAGTTGGGAGAACCAAACCTTTTGATCTTACCTCCTCTTATTTCTTTGATTCTACTTGGTAGCAGCCGAGACCTCAGCTAATTCATAAGCCTTTTTCAGCTCTTTTCTCATATCAGACTCATACTTCAGATAAGTCTTCGCTTTATCAGCCTCACTTATGTGTATCTGGTAATACTCACTCCTCAAGTCCAACACACTGAACCATGTCGCACCATTTAAGCAGGCCAGGTGTCCTTGATTCTCAGAACTGTATACTGGTTGGGGACTGTACACCTGTTCAGAGTCCAATAGTCCTCACACATCCGTACCTTCCCGATCTTCTTCCTGGCCACCACTATTGGAGACGCGTAAGGGCTTCTGGACTCAGTGATGATCCCAGCCTCCGTCAACTTCCGCAGGTGCTGCCGCACATCCTCCACCCCTGCAGGTGCCAGTCGCCATGACCTCTGAACGGGGTGTCCTCTGTCACCTGGATGGTGTGGCGAGTGCTCTTGGAACAACCTGCACCAAACCCGTCAGTAGAAAAGACATATTCCAGCTTCAACATTTTCTCTATCAACCTCCTCTTTCAACCTCCAGGCACCGGGGAGTCCTCAAAGTTGACTGACTCGGCAGTCATCTTTCCTCTTTTTGGAGAGAGTTTCTCCACAGCTTGTCTCACAGGGACACTAGACGTTACCATCACTGGGAAGAGGCGTACCACTGGCATCCCCTGCCTGAGGGTGCCCTCCCAATCTGAAGTGTTGCTGATGCTCAATGTCATCCCATTCACCTGTACAACCAAGGGCTTCTGCAGTTCGGGCCTCACCAGTACCCCAGCAGGTAAGCCTGACTCCTCTTCTCCTCTTCATGGTCTTCTGTAGCATCCACCAGGAGGGCCTCGGCCTCAAGCATTCTGGGAAATTTGGGGTTTCCCATCATTCTCGCTACTTCCTCAGGCCGTAACACGACTGGTTTAGACTAGGTGAACCACACAGTCCCTCGTTTATGCCCATCATCCAGCTCAGTGTGGCCACGCACTTCATCAAAAGCAGCTCAAAACACCGGGTGAATGAACAATGTTTTCAGAAAGCTCTCTCCAACTCTCTCCTTGTAGGCTCCCACTGGCCACCTCACAATAGGAGTATTCATCCTCACAAAAATTGAAGCTTCATTCCTTTCCACCAGGTCCGGACAAACGAGCACTCATGTATCAATGACCTCAGCAACGCCCGCATCTGCCTCCCGAAACTCCAGCTTCAATGACAAGTAACCATCATACAGATAGTCGTCTGTACTAAGACCCAAGACCTCTAGCACACTGAGTGTCGTTAATGGTAAATGCGTCAAATACTGGTTGTGAAACGAATGGTACAGCACAGTAATCTGAGAGCCAGTGTCAAGTATGGCTCTAGCATAAATACCCTCAATCCGTAGCAATACACTGGAGCTTGGCCCCACTAAGCCTTCAGGAATAGGGTTTTTTGCTTTAGGGGGTTCCTTAATATATTGCTGGGAATGTGTTCCCCTGAGATGCCAGGCCATTCCCTCACTGCATCTCTTTGCTTAGGTACCCGGGGGCTCACTCTCCGAGAGGTTTCCAGTCATTCACACTCCCGCCTTAAGTGTCCCTCTTCACCACAGTTATAACAGACAATACTGGATGCTCCCCTTCTCATGTGACCCTGGCCCCAGCAGCCCTCTGTGTAGTACATCCCGTTAGGGGTCCACCTCCCAATCAGCTCTGTCATACGGAGGGGGCCGCACCCACTGATAACAACCAGGACATCTCAGTCCTAAACTCTGCCACAAGCTCCTTCACCACGCCCTGGAGTGGGTTATCAGTGATCACCTCAGCCAAGGGGACAACTACCGAGGACTATACTCTGCGGACAGAGGCCTCCTGTGCCTCCATTGCATTCTCCTCCTCTCTTATTTCTCTGATCAGCTGACAAACGAGGGAGGGGGGAACGTCTTACAAGACATTCGGGGATCCCAAGCGATCAGGACCGGTGAATGGGCGCCCTTTGCCACTTGGTCCATTCTTAACTGATTCAACTCAGCCATTTGAATGGTCCCCCTACGCCGCAAGTAATTTAGCTGCCTCTCCAGCCGAGAAATGTAGACAGAAAGCTTTTCTGCTTCCTCCTGACACATGTTCTGAAACCCCATCATGAGGTCCAATGGGCTTCCCATCATGCCAAACTTCTTTTTTAGCACTTGTATGTAGGCTGCATGTAGACCTTTTACCAATTGCTGTCTTTTTCCATCATCAGGGGACTGCCACTTATCCAGCAACCGCTCTGCCCAAGTTTCATACTCCTCTTCCCCTTTAGAGGTGGGCTTCATTCTTGAGAACAGGCTAAGCCTACGATAGCTGGGACTTTGAGCCTCGGCATTTTGCCATTTATTCGCCAGAGAGGTAAGGTTGCTGCCAACTCAGAATGCTCAGTCTTCACTGGAGGACTCATTAGACCTTCTTCATCAGACCACTCCTTCCACTCACTCTGCAGAAACGAGAGCAACTCGACTTCAAAATCTCCGGCCCCAGCTACAAGAAACTCAGCTCCCGATTCTGCACCCTTGCTCCCAGGAAGTATGAACAGCCAACAGCCCCCCGCCCCAGGGCCCCAATAGTACCAGGCAGATCCACTGCCGTTACATCAATGCTAGTGTGAACTTGTACGAAGTCTTTGCCCACCATTTTATCAAACCTCCACTCCATCCCTGCAGCATCCATAATCACATATTGTAATCACTTTGTGGACCAATAGTTTAACACAGATTTAAGCACACAACCCAATGATCACTGCTCAGGGCAATCACACAGCATCCAACAAAATTGATCCCGGATGAGCCCCCATAATGAAACACCCCGGTGTCTTTGGCTGTGTAAGTCTAGGGAAGACAACCTCCGGCCCCACCAAACTCATGAGATTGAGGCGTGCTTGATCTCACCCCAAACCCCGGTTTGTGTGGAGCTGTGACAGTTGCTACCCTGTTACAAATTAATGCCACAAAATAACAGACAGAACACTGCATACAATTAAAGGAATCATATTTATGAATCTTAACTAAAGGGTTAGTAAAGAATAACATAAAGAAAAGGGCCCATTCTAATTAAACAGTCAAATGCGCACAAGTTGGAGTTCATCTTGAACTTTCTCGGTCAATGTGAAAGCACACACCACCTTCCGAGTGTCACTCGCAATCCATCTTGAACAAACAGGTCTCCCACCAGACCATATGCTACAACCAGTTCTCTGCAGCATCTTCTCTCTTCATCTCCTCTCGAACAAAAGAAACCCCGAGCCCAACCTTATTGTCCCTCACCAAGAAAACCTCCTGCTGATTGGATGGCACACATTCCACATCATCCCTTATCTTCAACAATAACCCAAACAGGCTAAAAGCAGAACAGCAGCTCTTACAGAACTGCTAAATGAAATACTTACAGCATAAGAGTAAAGATGTGTAGTATATAAGGGAATCCCATGAAGTTGCAAGAGAACGTTTTACGGTGACAGCACTGAAACCAGGATCGAACCTCAGTTACTGGAGCTGGAAGGTAACAGCTCTACCAGCTGTGCTACAATAGTGCCCTGATCTCTGAACTCTTCAACTCTGCAAAATTTCTCTTCCAGTTCTAATCTCTTAATTATCTTGAAAATCATGTACTCCACCAAAATACTCCTGCCTTTGCAAGCCAAGAACTAAAACTTTCTTCCTTTTTTAACTTTGCTCATTTCCTTAAGATGCCTTTCTGAACAAGTTTTTGGTGATCTGCAATATATCTCCTTTTATGGCTCAGAATCACATTTTGTACAACAATACTCCCATGATATTCTTTAGTTTTTTTTCCCAGAATAAGAGTTTTTCAAGTCTAAATTACTGATGTTTGTGAAAGACTAATCACAGAATAATTAATGTAGAAGGTATCTACTCAGTCCATTGAGTCTGTAGAGATTCTATTTAATAGCAATCCAGCAAGATGCATTCTTTGCCCTATCCCCATAACACTACAATTAGTTTATTTTACTATATTAGATAACGGATAGCAACAATCTCAAAATGGCAGCTAGAATTTCTGAGATACGTTCCACTGCCTTGTTTGTCTCAGTTCTGCTACATCGAAATGCCTCCAAGTCCAAAGGGAAGTTACAGGCTATTGTTTGCAATGATTGTTTCATCAGAAAAAGAGTGATTAACAAAGCAGTTAGTTGTTTTCTTTGTTTCTTTGGTCACCAGCCAGAAGCTGCTGAGATTCATCAGTGCCATCTTAACTGGATGCAAGAAGCTTGATCGTCTTGCGATGATGGAAGAAAAAGTCGCAATTTGCAGCGCATGGCATTCATGAGTTATGCCAAGGGATGGACAGGCAAAAGTTTTGTAGAGCTGTTTAGAATCTCTCAGATTAAAGACAGATGGAAGATTATGATTGCCCACATCATGTGACATGGCACGTAATGGTGATGACGATGATCTATTCAGCTCCTTTTTGAATACCACACTTAAATTTATCCCCATCAATATGGCAATAGTTTGCAGACACCAAATACCTGCTCTTTATAAATGCTTCCCCTCAAATCACTTCGGTTCTACATCTCTGGATTGTTGAGGAACAGCTTTTCTTCACATACTCTGCCATGATTTAAGCTAGCTCGATCAGATCCCATCACAGTTTTTCTAGCTCCCTGGAGAACAGCACAATGACAAGAAGTCTCTGCTGCTGCCTGATATTTCCAAAGACATTGGTTCAATCAGTGCTTTCTGTGCAGAGTTTGCATATTCTGTCTCTGACTGCATGAATTTCCTTTGGTTGCTCTAGGTTTCTCTCACATCCCAAAGCCATGCTGATCTGTTAATTAGCTACTGTAATTTCACAGCAAAGGGAATTTGGGGGAGAGGGGGGAATTAGTGTCAAGCATGTGTGAGACAGAATATGATGAACTGCATACTAAAAAATGAGAAATGGAATGGGACTAAAAGGATTGCACACTGAGAGCCATTCTGTACCTATTAGGCTATAAGTTACATATAACTTCCTCACTTCATTCACACACCAATGTTCCTCATCCCTAGAATTATTTTAGTAAAGTTCTTCTGCACCTCTCTGATATGCTTACATTTTTCCTGAAATGTGGCCCTCTATTTTAAAATGCCCTGTCACCTCCAATAAACTATGCACACATACCCCAGGTATATCTGCTCTTGTACCTCATTTAACATTATACCCTTTTTCTTTATACTGCCCCCATGCTTCCGAGCATGATGCATCTCTCAGAAAGTATTGTGCAATAGGGACCAGCATACAAATTACTGTAAGAGTGTAAGTAGCTAAAACATTAGTATTTAATAAGATTTATTTAAAAATATGGTAATGTTGACACTTTTTTGAAAATTCTTCATTAGTTTGTTAAAAGACAGTTTAAAATGGAGTTCAGCCAAAGTACTTGCAACAAGCTGCATCTTTTTTTGTAACAACTGGCGGAGAGTCCAATCAATGACAAAATGTCAAAAATCAAATAAAGACGGCATCTTTGTGGCCAACTCACCTTCAAGAGGGTATGAGACCTGAATAAGGCCAAAATGACACCTGGCCTAGAGTGCAGTTAAAAGATTGTTAAGACTTGATGCACAGTTTTAAAAAATCAATAGCAATTAGATTCTTTGTGGTCTGTACCCTATCACTGAAACTCAATACAGCATTTATATGTTTGCAAAGTGGAGAGATGATACAATGTTACAATAGGATATTTAGCCCGTCCTGTCGGTGGGATCTCATGCAAAATTCTAAGCTACTAATTGCACTCCTCTTCAATTTCTTTCTTTTTTTTGTATATATACAGTTTCCTTTTTGAAGATATTTTAAAATCTGTTTTCATGCTGTATGCAGTCCAGATTACATCAGCTCACTGAGTTGAATAAGATCTGATCTTCATGTATCTTTACATCTGAAGTTAGAAATTTTCTTAAATCTGCCATCTGCTTCTGGCCCTCAGTCAATGGAAACTGTTTCTCTCTCTCCAATAAAACTCCGCAGAGTTTTGAGCACCTTTTTTTAAATTCCCAGTTTATTGTTCTCCAAGGACCATAAACTGGCACAGTTATTAGAACTAATGCCCTCACAGTGCCAGCAACGCAGGTTCCATCCTGACTTCCGGTGCTGTCCGTGTGGAGAAAGCCCATTCTACCTGTGACTCTATGGGTCTCTGCTGGGTGTTCTGGTTTCCCCAACCCAGCCCACATCCCAAAGACGTTCAGGTTGATTGGTTAATTGGTGACTGTATATTTCCCATGGTGCTCAGGTTGAGCTTAATGGAAATGTGGTGAGAATAAAATGGGATCAGTGCAGAATCAGTTTAAATAATTGCTTGATATTCAATGCATCCTCAATGGCTGGAAGGGCCCTTCTCCATATTGAATGACACCATGACATTAATTGTATCTGCTTTAACCATAGTGGATGTCTTGAAAAATGGGAATATCACTTTCTAAATATAATGGAAAAATAGCATCACATGACTATTAGTGTCATACCATCACAGAAGGACAATCAAGTAGCTCCTGGGATTATGGAACTATTGGGACACATTGATTCCAATAGAATCAGGCTAAATAAGAGCCACATATGGTCAATTAATAGTTTTAGAGGATGTCTGGACAGGATTTGCAAATTACGTGGCTTACTGTAGGTCACTAAAAGAGCAAGTAGTTTATAAATACAACACAAGCAATCAAGAATAACAGTGCATTTACTCTGCTGAATTGTGCTCTCAGGAGTTCAGTAGGACCCCTAACTTGATAGAAAAAGCAGCAATTATTGAAAACAGCAACAAACAAATAAAATAGCAGGAATTCATTTGCTATCAAGTCTGTACCAAATTTTGCCAGAGGAGGTTGTGGTGTTTTTTTACAAAGTGAGTGCTCATGTGCCACTTGAAGAATGGGGCGGCAGAGTAGCGTAGTGGTTAGTACGACACTTTACGGTGCCAGCAACTCTGGTTCAATTCCCACCACTGCCTGTAAGGAGTTTGTACGTTCTCCCTCTGACCATGTGGGTTTCCTCCAGGTGCTCTGGTTTCCTCCCACAGTCCCAAGATGTTCCGGCTGTTGCTAGGTTAATTCGTCATTGTAAATAGTCTCATGGTTATTTTAGGATTAAATCTGGGGGTGGCTAGTCTGCACAACTCAAAGAGCCAGAAGGGCCTGTTCCATGCCCTATCTCAATAAAACAAAATAACATGAGGAAAGCTAAAGTCATGTCTGTCTTGCAGTGATCCGCTGAAATACAGAGTACATTTAACGAAGTGGGTGGTGAAAAGAAGTTTCCATTTATGGGGAATCTAAAACAAAGGGTTATAGCATTAGAATAAGAGGATGCTTATTTATAACACAGATGGGGGTACTACCTTTCCTCAGCAAGTTGGGAACCACTAGATTTTTTTGTTATCCCAGTAATTATTAGATATTGAAGCAATGTAAACCAACAGTCGATCTAACTTCACGGGAAGTGGCAAGCAAGTGGAGTTGGGGAAAGATCCGATTAGCCATGATCTCATTTAATCGTGCAGCAAGCTTGAGGGGTCATGTAGCCTATTCCTGCTCCTGGTTCTAATTTGCTTGCTCTGGAGTTGGGGCTAAATCCTGCACTTACAGTGTGGATCAACAATAAATTGATATGATTAATATTTTACTGCTTGTTTAATATCAGTAAAGGATAACACCATGTGATCTGAAACTCTACAATGGAGGGATTCTGCTACACAAAGTGTAAGCCGTGAGGTGAGAAATATCCTGAGGACTCAGGGAGTTATATTTTTTTAGCCCTGTGTGATATATCTATGTGACAATGAATAAACTGCAAAATGGCTGTGCTTGCACGGGATAAATATCACATCTTTATGACTGCCTGAAGCACCACACACAACATGCTGGGGGAGCTCAGCAGGTCAGGCAGCATCTATGGAAATGAATAAACAGTTGACATTTCAGGCCGAGGCCCTACATCAGGACTGAAAAGGAAGGGGAAAGATGCCAGAGTGAAAAAGGTGGGTGGAGGGGAAGGAGGCTAGCTGGAAGGTGTTAGGTGAGGCCAGGTAAATAGGAAAGGTAAAGGGCTGGAGAGGAGAGTGGACCATCGGAGAAAGGGAAGTAGGAGGGGACTGGGGGAAGTAATAGGAAGGTGAGATAGGTAAAAAAGCAGAGTGGAGAATAGAGGAAAAGGAAGAATTGGGGAAACTTTTTTACCAGAAGTAGAAATTAATATTCATGCCATCAGGTCAAAGGCTACCCAGATGAAACATAAAGTGTTGCTCCTCCATCCTGACGATGGCTGTATGACAGCTTGTATGTTTTTCTTTTGTACGTGTGTATGACATACTTCAACAATGATCAGAAATTCTCATTAAATGTTAAACTTTGCTTACAGCTTTTCCTATAAAATACTATGTACTTTCAATTATCTTAAGCAATTGTTATTAAAACATTCAAATCTACCAAGTAAGCCATCATGGGAAATATTTTTCCTCTGAAAAGCCTTTTTCATTTCAGTTGGATGTTTTAATCATCACCAACCTTGAATGAAAATACTTCCAGGTCTTATCTTTAGTCATAAACAATACACACGTTGAACACAGAAAGGTAATGTTGAAGAACTTTTAGATTTCTGAATCATAAGGTTTATCAGTAATTCCATCACAAATGTAAAACTATTTTCACTTTGCACAAGTGCTAGAATTTGATAGGGTAATCTTGATTACAGAAGATGATGTCCAGTAGATCACTTGCCCTTTACATTCTGTACCTCTCTCTTTTGGTTTCAGTGGAAATGAAATCTGGAGAGATCTACACCAGGAAGCAGGTCCAAATTATTCGTTCACAAAATGAAAATTACTCCTGTGTGTTGCTGTGGAACCAAGACTTAACAGGACATGAAAATGAGGTGTCCCTTCTGGTGAAATTCACTTTGCTATTCCTTTGGACTCTGACACTAGAGTTATTTATACTTCAAGTTTTGTAAAGCTTTGCATATGAAGTAGAAGCATCTTTAATGGGAATCCAAATTAAGAATGGAAACCAGCTTAGCAAATGTCGCATTATGAATTTCCAATGATAAAAAGGAAAACCTCAAATATTGTGAATCAATCTATACTTGGAGTAGAATGAGTAAAACATGCACTGAAATTTAACAAAGTAATGGTGCACAGGCACTATTAAATCTCAGTTGCTTTTTCAGAAACTGTTCTGTATCTTCTAGCTAGTAATGTTTTATAATAGATACAAGATTTTGAGACCTCGTATTAACTTGGTTTACAAGTTCTATATCAAGTTCATGCTTATCGTCTTTCAACCGTACACATGTATACTATACCACCAAATAAAACAGCGTTCCACCAGACAAGGTGCACATCACAGTGTCCATGACCCACATACACAACACATAAAGAAATATAATCACTAGTAAATTAACAAATAATAAGGTGCATCTATGACTCAAGTTAACAAGTAAACAGTAGAACGCCACTAGTGCTTCACGTGTGATGAGACCAGGGTGGCGGCAGGGAGTTCAATAGTCTTACGGCTGTTTCCCATCCCAACAGTTCTTAGCCTAAAGCCATGGTACCTCCTGTCTCATGGTAGGGGTCAAAAAATTTGTTGGATGGATGGGGGGGATCATTGACAATGCTACTTACGCCGCGCTCCTGATAAATATCTCTGATGGATGCAAGAGAGAGCAGATGATCCTCTCAGCGGTCCTTGCAATCTTTTGTCAGGACTTGTGGTCATATGCCTTGTAAGTCCCATACTAGATGGTGATGCAGCTGGTCGGGACACTCTTCCTGTAAAAATTGATAAGAACGGGGTGGGGAGCTTCACTCACATCAATTTTCTCAGGAGGGGGAGGCGCTGCTGTGCTTTCTTGAGCAGAGGTGGTGTTGAGGGAATCAGAATCAGGTTTAACATAGTGGCATATGGCGTGAAATTTGTTGCTTTACAGCAATAGTACATTGCAAGACTTAATAAAAAACTATAAATTACAATAAGCATCTACAGTATGAAAAAGAAAATTATATTAAATGCAGCCCAAAAAGAGAGGAAAAAGTACGAGATGGTGTTCATGGGTTTACTATGCATTCAGAAATCTGATAAAAGAAGTTGTTCCTGAAACATTAAGTGACTGTTTACAGGGTCCTGTACCTCCTTCATGGTTACAAAGAGAAGAGGGCTTGTCCTGGGTGACAGGCGTCCTTATTGATGACTTTAACATTTCTGAGGCATCGCCTTTTGAAGACCCATAACTGAGCTGGCTGAGATTGCAGCTTTCTCTGATCCTGTGCAGTGGACCCTCCATACCAGACTGTGATGCGACCAGTTAGAATACCCTTTATGGTACACCTGTAGAAATTTGCTACAGTCGTTGGTGACATACCAACTCTCCTCATACTCCTAATGAAGTATAGCCCCTGCCATGCCATTTTTGTAATTGCATCAATATGTTGGGCCCAGGATAGATCTTCAGAGATGACAACATCCAGGAATTTGAAGCTTCTCACCCTTTCTACTGCTAATCCTTCAATGAGGACTGGTGTGTGTTCCTTGACTGCCCCTTCCTGAAGTCCACAATCAATTCCTTGGTCCTACTGACACTGAGTGCACGGTTGTTGTTGGACACCATTCAACCAGCTGATCTATCTCACTCCTTTGCGTCTCCTTGTCACCATCTGAAGTCCTGCCAAGAATAGTTGTGTCAGTGACAAATTTATAGATGATGTTGAGCTGTGCCTAGCCAGACGGTTGTGGGTGTTGAGAGAATAGAGCAGTGGGCTAAGAAGGTGTCCTTGAGGTGCACCAGTATCGATTGTCAGCGAGGAGGAGATGTTATTTTCAGTCCGCACTGACTGTGGTCAAGGATTCAGTTACACAGGGAGGTACAGAGGCCCAGGAATTGCAGCTCATTGATTGTTACTGAAGGTATGATGGTGTTCAACGCTGAGATGTAGTCAATAAACAGCAGCCTGACATAGGTATTGCTATTGTCTAGGTGATCCAAGGCTACATGGAAAGCAGTGAGATTGCATCTGCTGTAGACCTAGGCAAATTGCTAGTCTTTGAAGAGCAGGTGGATACAGTATAACCTCCCTAAAGTGAAGATACCTGTAGATTCCTATATTGGATAGGGCTTAAAATCTCCTTTTGAGGTTTAGGCTTTGCAGTGGGCTGTAGAGAGCAGTAATGGCATCCACTGTTTTTCATTTATGTTAACAATTTGGATTAGATATTTGGCATTATAGTAAGTTTGAGCATGACACGAAAATTTATGATATAGTGGCTAGTGGGGATAGTTATTCAAAATTACAATGAGATCTTGATCAATTAAGCTAGTAGGCTGTGGAATAGTAAATGGAGTTTAATAAAGATAAATGCAAAGTGTTGCATTTTGGTAACATAGACCATAGCAGGACTAACACTGTAAATGATAAGGCACTAGGGTTTGGTGTAGAATAGAGAGACCTAATGGTGACAGAAGTAGACTGGGTGGTGGAGAAGTTATTTGGCATTCTTGCCTTCATTGGCCAGATATAGAGTACAGGATTTGAGACATTATGTTACAGCTGTTCGAGGCCAAACTTGGACGACTTGGACGTTCTGATCACCCGGCTATAGGAAGAACATGGTGCAAAACAGATATATGACAATGCTCATCAAAGTTGCTGGTGAATGCAGCAGGCCAGGCAGCATCTCTAGGAAGAGGTACAGTCGACGTTTCAGGCCTGGCCTGCTGCGTTCACCAGCAACTTTGATGTGTGTTGCTTGAATTTCCAGCATCTGCAGAATTCCTGTTGTTTACATGACGGTGCTACTGGGGTAGGGGTGTTTAGGTATAAATAGAGACTGGATAGGCTAGGACTACTTTTCCTATAACACAGAGGGCTGAGATTTATAAAATCATGAGGGCCACAGGTAAACTGAATATCTTCAGTGTTTTCCCCGGGATAGGATTCTAAATCTGGAGTGCATAGCTTTAAGGGGAAAGATTTAAAGGAGCCTGAGGGCAATGTATATATGGAGTGAGCTGCCAGAGGAGTGGTAGAGACAGGAACAAATATATAATTTAAAAGACATTTGGATAGGTACATTTATAGAAAAAGCTTAGAGAGATATGGGCCAAATGCAGGCAAAGGGGACCAGCTGAGATGGCAATATGGTTGGCATGGACAAATTGGGCTAAAGGACTTGTTTCCACATGGTATAACTCTATGAACCTATATAAACTAAAAACCAGCAAACTATGTTCACCTGATGAATTCAGGAGCTTCAAATTCACTGAAATGGCTCAAAGCTTTAGTGTGTTGACAAGAAGCAGGGAGATATGATATTCTCAGGCTCGATAATTAGCAATTGCCTGTGGCAGTGAGTCAGAACTTGTCTTCAAAGGCAGGAAAAGAAAGATAAGAATGCAACAATTCGCTAGTGATAAAACAGGCAGATAATTTTTCTTTAACTTCCATATAAATGAAACAAGAATCTCAAAATATCTACGGAATTTAAAGTAATGTCTTCATATTAGTATGCACGACATTTGTTTGCAGCCAGGATTTTAGGTTAAGAAAGAAATCTTTGTTTATTGACCTTTGCACTTTTTTGAGAACTATAGTAATTTTGGGTTGTTTATTTGCAGCATTTTATAGTTTCCAGCTGACAACAAGAGCAGAAATGTCTTTAGAAGATCATTTCTTCACAAAAGAGCAAAGATCAGAAGAACTATGATACCATTAAAATGAAAACTGGTCTCAAGTTTTGGCTAGAACTAGGATAAGGATTAAAGGCTATTTCATCCTTCAGTGCTTAAAATGTGATATGTTGTAATAAAATGACAGCCTCCCATCATAAAATCTGAGACTGTTTATACTGATCTTAGCAGAGGTAATAACAGGGGCAAATTTATTAGAAATTAAAGTTATATCAATTTGGATGCATCAACCAAATCAAGATGAAAAGAATGGACAATTAACTATTCCTCATTTATATTCTAGTCCAACAAATATATATTTTTCCCGAACTTTATTAACCAAAACTTGAATGTATGGTAATTTAACCCCAACTTTCTAATCTTCATCCAAAATACATTGTGGGGGAGGGAAGCAAAGGGTGTGAAACTGGAGAGAGAATGTCAAAGTCTGCCTGCCTGAGATAACTCAAATGTTTAATAGCTGCATTTTTATTCATGAGTGAAGCTCCCTATCTGCACTTATACGGCTGGGTGAATGGAAGAGTAGTACATATCTTACTAAAGCTGCCTAAGCTCAGTAATCTTCTTTCAATACTGGCTAGCTTTAAAGGGGGGAACTCTCCTCTCATTGAAAAATTCCTATTTTGACTTTAATCTAGTTGCCATTAATCATCCTTTAATACTTCCAATGACTGACCCAATAAGTGAAGTTGGTTAAATTAATGATTCATCGGCAGTGTAAGAAAGTTTTAGTTTTGTCGAGGAACAATGGTACAGAGAGAAAAAGGCTATTCAGTCTGTTGCACTTATACCGACATTTTGTAAGAACTGTCCAATAAGCTTCATTCTCCAAGTTATTTCTTGTAACTCTTTTCACTTTACACAATTTTTGTTGAATACTACCTGCTCTTTCACATTTTCAGAAAGATCATGCTAGATCATAACACACTCTGCAACAACTTTAACTTCTTTAGAGTTGTACAAAAGCACAGCACAGAAGTAAACCCTTCGACCCATCTAGTCCATGCCAAAAGCATTTAAACTATCTACTCCCATTGACCTGCACTAGGACCATAACCCTCAATATTCCTACCATCCACTGACTCATCCAAACTTCTCTTAAATGTTGAAATTGTGCCTGCATACACCACTTGTGCTGGCAGCTTGTTCCACACTCTCATGACTCTCTGAGTGAAGAAGTTTCCCCTCATGTTATCCTAAACTTTTTTCTTCAGTTCTATTACCAATTATTTTAATGACTGTGTTCTGGTTAGTGACTCCATTGCAAGTGGAAACAAGTTCTCATTTGTTCTATTATAGCACTTCAGAATTTTAAACCATTTTAGCTCTGATCTTTTCATATATTTTATATCTCTCATATCTTCTCATACCTTTTATATCTCTTGCCCTGATTTTGACGTGGTAAATCTCCTTTATAACTTCTCTGAGGCTTTGATATCCACTATCAAATTTGGCATCCAGAAATTGACATATTATAACTGGGACTGTGATGAGAGGTTACTGATCTTCAAGACTGGCTGCATCATGCTAACTTCTGCTAGTGATTGCAATCAAAATGGCATTGCTCCTGAACCCTTCAACTTCAATGGACACATGCCATGAAAGATGAAATTTTGGAAGTTAGTGATGGATTTTAGGCTGCTGAACCCCATCTGGAAAATCCAAAATTTACCAACATTGGGATGAGAATTCCCAAAAGACTTCTATGGAGTTCATGTCCGGCATAGAAATAAGACATTACTAGTTTTAGTGGGAATCGAATGCCAAATGGTTAGGAGGCAATGTGGAAGTTAAATTACAAACAGGAGAAAGTCTGCAGATGCTGGAGATCCAAAGCAACACACAGAAAA
The DNA here is from genome assembly GCF_963921235.1 of Mobula hypostoma. Classification (NCBI taxonomy): domain Eukaryota; kingdom Metazoa; phylum Chordata; class Chondrichthyes; order Myliobatiformes; family Myliobatidae; genus Mobula; species Mobula hypostoma. The sequence goes on along the minus strand of NC_086118.1, from coordinate 18,242,802 downwards.
TTCTGGAGGTGTTCAACAGGTCATGCAGCATCCTGACCTGCTGAGTTCCCCCGGCATTTTGTGTGTGTTGCCTTAAAGTGGAAGGTAACATATTTTCTTTACATTTATTTTGCTCTTGGCTAACATTTTTAACTCATTATACTGCTGAGTTTTTTTATTAACTTTATATTTCAAATAGGTAATAATATTTTAAAACTAATTTTCTCAATTGTTGTTAATGTCTCTCAATGTCAGGGTTAATAATAAACTAGTAAAATTAATGACAGCTTTTGCAACTCAAACGGGGTGTTGGTTCTGTGTTGAACAGCAGTGGTCAATGCCAAAGAATTTGCTCTTTGTGTACCCCGGGATCCAGTAAGCAACAAAAGAGCAAGTAAGTAAGTTTTATGTGCTGGTACAATTTCACATTACACTAAGCCTTGAGCTTTATCTGGTCTTGGTGGTAAACCACATTAATGTCATCAACTGAACACAAGTGCTCAGCTGGCCTGTTGATATTCAGTTCACTGTCGATGGTGTTATTTTCCCTAGCATTGCAAAGAAGGCTGCCTCTTGGTGTGGAACTTCGAGCAGTCAAAGGCTCTGATGTGCAACAGTAGCAGCAAATGACCTGTTATATGTATGTACCATTGCCCATGAATCTGTGACTGTTGCAATGTACAGAACTGGTGAAATTCACTGATAACTGTAATCGTTCTCAACCAGACGTAGTGTACAGCCCAGGGAAAATAGAAAAAGGGAAAAAATGAGAAACAGGCTGGGCTGCTTCATCCTAAGCAGATCTCCACATTCACTGTTGGTGTCACCTTTTGTATTACAGTCAGTTTTATAGTAGTTACTGTATCCACTGGAGAATAACCACTTAAAATGAGATTCAGTTAAATAGGCCTCATTATTATTTGGTTGGAACAAATTGATGAATAGTTATATTTGAGTTGTAAATTCTTCACTGCCTTTGTTTTTATAATTACAGCAACCATCTGTAAAATGAATTTCACAACAGACTGCTGCTTTATATGTGTGTCTAACAGCAAAGGAATCATGTTCTAAAATAGACAGATGATGAACTGCTCTTACTGAAAATAACAGTTCAAGAGCTCAGTTGATCTTATTCCTCGATAATCTGCAATCTGAAGCACACTTATTGATGCTTGCCTGCTCAGCTAATGTAGTCTGGCCCCACAAGCCCCCTTTCCTGAGATAACATTGGTCTCAAACAGACTATTAAAATACTGATGTCAATTAGAGAACTACAGCAAATGTCGAATTCTGAAGGAAGATGAGGAAAACACATATCCCTTTCATTCTACTCGCCCTCCCTCCAGTGCTCCAGCTTTGCACTGTGACGAGAATACACATAAATTAAGATGTTTGCTGGCCTGGGCTAGCATCAGTGGCATCAGCAGTGGTCTGCCACCTGTCCTCAGGGGAAGGAGAGATAAGGCACACAATGAAGCAGCATTTGGAGATGTTAATGAAGGAGCCATCAGTCTGGGTATTGTCAAGATCGGCTCCCCCTTTGAACCCTGAACTGTTTGAAGTGATGGACAGGCGATACCCCAGCAGGGGGATAAAAAGGAACAGGTTCACTAAGGCAGGACACACACACGACACCCAAGGTAATGAGACCCTGGAAGCGGTGCGCCTCTCACGAGTCGGTGGGAAGTACCGGACCATAAACGCACAGGGTGGAAAGGTACGATCAGTGGGAACCCGGTGTGTGTCCACCCTCGCTTGGGTGCCGAGTTCACTGCAGAGGATCGACCGCATCTAGAGGAGGGGTCACAGTCGGTGACCTCAGGTGACATCACAAAGGACCCGCCCGAAAGCTGCTTGTGAGCAATATCGCCGGTCTGTGAGTGGAAGCCGTTTCTGAATGATCAGTCGTTCTCGTTCTCTCTCTCCCTCCCCCCACGTTGTCCATCACCATGGCAACGATTGCTGCGAACTGAACTAAACCGAACTGGACTTTTGTGTCACTTTGAAATTGGTCATTTACCCCTAGACAACGATAGAGCTTGATTGATGCTGTTATCTTAATTCTGTGCACATGTGTGTTTATCATTGCCGAACTGTTGCATTTATTATCCTTTCGATTACTGTGTTGCTTGTTTCTTTAATAAAACTTTCTTAGTTCTAGTAATCCAGACTCCAACTGAGTGATCCATTTCTGCTGGTTTGGCAACCCAGTTACGGGGTACGTAACATAAGTGGGGTTCTCATCCGCGATTTTGAACGCTAAATTTGGGACGGAGTAAATTGATTGGGTTAAAATTCCCGAAAGAAAGAAAAGACAAACAGCAGAAATGGAGGTTGAGGAGTTTATAAAGGCGCCGACCTTGGAGGCATTAGAGGATGCCAGGAAATCGGAATTGGTAGCTGTGGCCAAACGGTTGAATCTTGCTAAGGGGAAGTCGACAATGAGGAGAGAGGAGATACACAGAGCTATCGTAGAGCACTATGTATCTAAGGGTGTGTTTCCCCAAGGCGAGCTGGGGGTGGTGTCTATTGAAAAACCTGTTGGAGACGCAGTACAGGTGCAGCTTGAAAAACTGAGACTCGAGCACGAGTTCCGGGTACGGCAGTTAGAACATGAAGAGAAGCAGGTAGAAAGGCAGGAGAGAGAGTTAGAAAGGCGGGAGAAAGAGAAAGAGTTAGAAAGGCAGGAGAGAGAGAGAGAGAGAGAGACAGTTGGAGAGAGAAGAGAAAGAGAGAGAAAGACAGTTGCAGCAGTTGGAGAAGCAGAGGGAAAGGGAATTTGAGCTGAAGGGCCGAGCAGGGGCTCGTGCCGAACCAAGGTGGAGGGTTCCGGGCGACCCAGGAGGTTAGGCTGGTTCCCCCATTTGACGATACCGACGTGGATCGGTACTTTCTCCACTTCGAAAAAGTGGTTATAAGTCAGGAAATTTTGACTGGCTGTATCGAGCTGGTACACGAACCGCTAGGGAAGGACAGGTCTGCCAAAGTTCAGGAAGGGCGCGAGAAGTTTATCTTGGCCGGATTGGTGTCAGTGAAGGAGGGGTTAAAACCAGTTCCAGTGCGGATCTGGAGAGACACAGGAGCATGTCAGTCACTGATACTGAAGAGTGTATTAGAGTTTAGCTCAGAGACCCAGACTGGGGAGGTAGAGGTCAAAGGTGTTGGGGAAGGGACAGAGTCAGTCCCTTTGCACCAGATACACTTACAAAGCAACCTAGTCTCTGGACTAGTCACGATCGGGGTGAGGTCCGAATTACCAATGAAAGGCGTGGAAGTCTTGCTCGGTAATGACGTCGCCGGGGGAATCGTGTTCCCAGTCGTGAGATTGACAGGTCAGCCTGCCAGCATTGAGGCCCCGCCCATGAACTCACAGGTTCATCATGGGGCTGCGGTGGTAAATTTAGCTGAAACGTTTCTGCCAACCTTGTACCAGACGGGGGTAGAAAATGAAAAGAAGGAGTGTAGTGAGACAAGAGGTAGTGAGGGAGCTGGGACAGACGTAGCAGTAGCCAGGAAAGAATTTGTGCAGACGCAGGAACAAGACGAGGGGCTGATGGTTTTGGCAGAGACAGCTCTCTCTGACACAGCTTTAACAAGGTAACTAGTAGGCTATTGTGCGGAGGAGGAAGTGCTAAGGAAAATAGGGAAATCAAGTACAGTACCCGCAGATGAGGAGTGGGGGGTGGTGCAAAAGAGTTATGGGGATGAGGTTTTTAACATGGCCCACGAGGTACCCCCCGGTGGACATTTTGCGGTGCTGGAGGAAACAGTTGGTGGAATCATGAAAGAGGTTTACCGGCTGCCCAGGGGGAAGGATGTTATTGATCATGACCGACGCGAACTGAGACGGTCACAGGCTTTTGATATGCTAACAAACCTAGTCGGTGTTAGCGTGGAAATCAATGAAGCTAGGGGCCCCCTGATAAGAGAAAAAAAACCATTTTGAAAAGATTAGTATGGGATCGATCTGATGGGAGAAGGCTATTGTTTTGGCCAGGTCTACTGATAAGGTCTCTCCCTTAATCCCCAAACAAAGCGGCTCTTTAGCAGAATAATTAAACGACTCGCACCCGTGTGTTTGATTGTCCCGAGGCAATGCAAAGAACTGGGACATTAGGTGATGTCTGTTACAATAGGCCGGCCTAGTAAACAACAACCATATATAATGAGTAATTCAGTGATTAAAGGGCTGACGAACACAGAGGTGTGTATTGGCAATTTAATACGGCTGTCTGAAGCCAGCTTGATAGTGAACCTTGAAAAAAATGAATTCGGCCACACGAGGGTCACTTACCTGGGAATTGTGGTGACACAGGGGCAGCTGGCAGCGATGCAAGCTACAGTGCAGGCTATCGCTGACCTCCCAACCCCGACAGACAAGAGGGCCCTCAGAAGGCTCTTGGAGATGGTGGGGTACTGTAGGAAGTTTTGCAATAACTCTGCGGTCACTACCCCTCCCCCTCCTACTAAGCCCTTGCGAGAGAAAACTGAGTCGGAATGGGACGACCCTTGTTATTGTGGTCCGGGACGAAACCAAATGAGAGGTTACATTGATCGCAATTCATCAGTGTTTTTGGCCACTATGAAGTTTGCTGAGTTGGAGCCTGGTCTAAGGGATAATATATTAATAACACATATAAAAGGAACAGAAAATGTGATGACTGTCTGTCAAGGTGTTGACAACTTCAAACTCGCTGTGTTAGCCAAATAGCTGATAAAGATGTATATTTGTGTGTGTATCAAATAATGTATTCATGTTTGTAATTTTTACCTCCCGGTAAAAATCCTTAAAGGGGGGAAGTGTGACGAGAATACACATAAATTAAGATGTTTGCTGGCCTGGGCTAGCATCAGTGGCATCAGCAGTGGTCTGCCACCTGTCCTCAGGGGAAGGAGAGATAAGGCACACAATGTGGCAGCATTTGGAGGTGTTAATGAAGGAGCCATCAGTCTGGGTATTGTCAAGATCGGCTCCCCCTTTGAACCCTGAACTGTTTGAATTGATGGACAGGCAATCTGGAGATGTGTAATGAAGGGACGGGAGAGAGAGCTGTCTAGAGCGGCTCCCCCTTTGAACCCTGAACTGTTTGAAGTGATGGACAGGCGATCTGGAGATGTGTAATGAAGGGACGGGAGAGAGAGCTGTCTAGAGCGGCTCCCCCTTTGAACCCTGAACTGTTTGAAGTGATGGACAGGCGATACCCCAGCAGGGGGATAAAAAGGGACAGGTTCACTAAGGCGACACACATGACACTCGAGGTAACGAGACCCTGGAAGCGGTGCACCTCTCACGAGTCGGTGGGAAGTATCGGACCATAAACGCACAGGGTGGAAAGGTACGATCAGCGGGAACCCGGTGTGTGTCCGCCCTCGCTTGGGGGCCGGGCTCACTGCAGAGGATCGACCGCATCTGGAGGAGGGGTCACAGTTGGTGACCTCAGGTGACATCACAAAGGACCCGCCCGAAAGCTGCTTGTGAGCAATATCGCCGGTCTGTGAGTGGAAGCCGTTTTGAATGATCAGTCGTTCCCGTTCTCTCTCTCCCTCCCCCCACGTTGTCCATCGCCATGGCAACGATTGCTGCGAACTGAACTAAACTGAACTGGACTTTTGTGTCACTTTGAAATTGGTCATTTACCCCTAGACAACGATAGAGCTTGATTGATGCTGTTATTTTAATTCTGTGCACATGTGTGTCTATCATTGCTGAACTGTTGCATTTATTATCCTTTCGATTACTGTGTTGCTTGTTTCTTTAATAAAACTTTCTTAGTTCTAGTAATCCAGACTCCAACTGAGTGATCCATTTCTGCTGGTTTGGCAACCCAGTTACGGGGTACATAACAGCACCAATGAAGTACTTCTGAATTGTAGTTCCATTTATAATGCAGGTAAAGTAGGTACTCCTAGTGTTAGGGGAATACTCTGGAGATAGGGTATATAGCAAATATTAAGTCCAACAGCAGCCGTTTTTGAGATTAGGATACAAATTGTAGATTGAATTTAAATCGCAGCGCAGAACAGTAGGATTCCTGGAGTTGCAGGATGGGGTCAGTCATAAACAAAGAATAACTCCACTTAGTCTGTAGATGCCTGCATATGCATCAATGCAGCCGAGAATCAATGGGGATTAACATTTATTTTGGTGTCTGGAGTGTGGGTGCAAAGAGGGAGGTTGCCAAAAACTATATGAAATTCAAAGGAAGCATTGTAGATACATTGTAACTATAGAATTAGCCTGCTGTTACCTTTGACCTGTAGCATATAAAAATGTCATGTAATATTGGGTCTAGCTGGTCTCTTCTTCTAAGAGTGTCTCAATATGATGCCTGATGCTCGATTTTGTTGAATGAAAGACTTCTACATCCACTAGCTTCAGGGTCTCCCTGGTGACTTTGTTCACAACGACAAGAGTTAATGTGAAAAAAGATGTATTCAAGGAGGAGGAGAGGTACTGTCCTGAGGCTAGAACCAGATGAGTATAAAACAGCTGATGCAGATTTAACCTGGACTGATGTGAGAAGTATTGATGACAGAACATTTGACAGAGAATATGTATGGGGAAAATAAATGGGCAGAGATGGATGAGAAGGTGAAGAAATGAGCTTGTGGGCAGATTGTGCCAACCCTCACATGTACTCATTTTCACTTTGGTGAAGTAATTCACGTTTGCCAGTGACTAGATGGTGGAAGTACATGCTGTAAAATGTTCTGAAAACAAATAGGCACCCAGAATAAGGGTAAAGATTCTTTAAGGTAAAAAAAATCTTGAGGTGAGCTATGATTTGACTACAATAGTACACTATTGAATTTCATTTGCTTTAATCAGTTCAGTACAACATGATGAATAGTTTAATCACTCATGCCTGAAATGATACAATTCTTTTAAGCAATCAGTATTTGGCTGACATTCCACATTCATTATTTCCTTCATTTAAATGTTTTTCAATTCAGTCACTGACTGAGAAAGCTAAAATCCCATCACATCAAATCAAAGCAAACATCTGTGATAGAGCACCTGCCAACACCACCAAAATTGGTTGATAGACCTATCTTCTCTTCAGTTTTATGCTCTCAAAGGTCTGAGTTCAGGAGTGTGGAAGTTTTAAGATAACTAGGCCTTTTGGTTATTGAGTCTGCTCTGCCTTTGCATCATGGCTGATCCAATTTTCCTCGCAGCCCCGTCTCCTGCCTTCTCCCCATATCCCTTCATGCCCTGACCAATCAAGGATCTATCAACCTCAGCCTTAAATATACAGAAATAGTTGGCCTCTACAGCTGCCTGTGGCAAAGAATTCCACAGATTTACCTCCCTCTGGCTAAAGAAGTTCCTCCTGGCCTCCATTCTAAAAGGATGCCCATCTGTTCTGAGGCTGTGTCCTTTCATCCTAGATTCTCACAGGATAGGAACATCCTCTCCACATCCTCTTTATGAAGGCCTTTCACCATCGATAGGTTTCAATTAGGTCACCCCTCATTCTTCTGAATTCCAGTGAATACAGGCCCAGAGCCATCAGACGCTTTTCATATGACAAGCCTGGAAACAGTGTGGTGAACCTCCATTAAGCCTTCTCCAGTTTCAGCACATGCTTTATAAGATAAGGTGCCCAAAACTGCTCACAATCCTTCAAGGGAGGCCTCACCAGTGATGTAGAAAGCCTCAACATTATATCCTTGCTTTTATGTTTTAGTCCTCTTGAAATGAAGGCTAACATCACATTTGCCTTCCTCAACCTGAAAATTAACCTTTAGGAAGTCCTGCAGAAGGACTGCCAATCCCTTTGTGCCTCAGTTTTTCTATATATTTTTTCTACCCTTTCATTTCTTCTGTCAAAGTGCATGACCATACACTTCCTGACACTGTATTCCATCTGGCACATATTTGTCCATTCTCCAAATCTGTCTAAGTCATTCTGTAGCCTCTCTACTTCCTCAAAACTATCTGCCCCTCCATCTATCTTCATATCATCTGCAAACTTTGCAACAAAGCCATCAATTCTATCATCCAAATCCTTGATATATAATGTAAAATGAATCAGTCTGAACACAAACCCCTGTGGAACACCATTAGTCACTGGCAGCCAACCAGAAAAGGCTCACTTTATTCATATTTTTTGCTTCCTGCCAATCAGCTTTATCTATGTTAGAATCTTTCCTGTAATACCGTGGGATTATAGCTTGTTAAGCAACTTCATGTGTGGCATCTTGTCAAAGGGCCTTCTGAAAATCCAAGTGTACAACATGAAGCGATTCTCCTTTGTCTATCCTGCCTGTTATTTCTTCAAAGAATTCCAGCAGATATGTCAGGCAAGATTTTCCCTTGAGGAAATCATGCTGACTATGGTCTATTTAATCACGTGCCTCCAAGTACCCAAAGATCTCATCCTTAATAATCGACTGAAACATCTTTCCAACCATTGAGGTCAGACTAGCTGGCCTATAGTTTCCCTTCACTGCCTCTCTCCCTTCTTGAAGAGTGGAATAACATTTGCAATTTTCCAGTCTTCTGGAACTATCCCAGAAACTTGTGATTCTTGAAAGATCATTGCTAATGCCTCTACAATCTCTTCACCCATCTCATTCAGAACCCTGGAGCGTACATCATCTGGTCTACGTGACTTATCTACCTTCAGACCTTTCAGTTTCCCAAGAACCTTCTCTCTAGTAATGGTAACTTAACACACTTTATAACCCCTGACATCTGGAAAACCACCAAACTGCCAGCGCCTTCCACAGTTAAGACTGATGCAAAATGGTTATTCACTTCATTCGCAGTTTCCTTGCCCCCTCCCCATCTGCCCCCCCCTTTACCTGTCCAACATTATTTCCCGGCTTTTGCCTCTTTTTTTACACTTAATGTATCTGAAGAAACTTTTGATATCCTCTTGAAAATTATTGGCTAGCTTATTTTGTATTTCATCTTTACCTTCTTAATGACTTTTTTAGTTGCCCTCTGTTAGTTTTCAAAAGCTTCCCAATCCTCTAACTTCCCACTAACTTTTGCTTTCTTATATGTCCTCTCTTTGACTCTTATGTTGGCTTTGACTTCTCTTTGTAGCTATGGTTGTGTCATCTTGCCTTTTGAATACTTCTTCCTCTTTGGGATAGATCCTGTGCCTTCCAAATTGTTTCCGGAAATTCCAGCCATTGCTGCTCTGCTGTCATCCCTACTAGTGTTCTTTTCCAATCAAATCTGGCAATGCTCTCTCATGCCTCTGTAATTCCCTTTGTCCAACTGTAATACTGATACATCTGGCTTTAGCTGTTCCTTCTCAAATTTCAGGCTGAATTCCATCATATTATGATCAGTTTTTCCCTAAGGGTCCTTCTTTTCACTGTCCTTGTCGGGACTGAACAACGGCTGGCGTCGAGGTTTCGGCACTCCAATTCCCCACAGTGTAGCTAGATGCCGCTCTCCATTTAAGACTCAGACTGCCAGTTACTCCCTACTACATTGCCACATCTCCGGTATCTTTCCAGTGGTCTGATATCTACTCTTTTACACTTTATGTATCTGAAAAAACTTTTGGTATCTTCTTTAATATTATTGGCTAGCTTACTTTATATTCCATTTTTACCTTTTTAATGACTTTTTTAGTTGACTCTTGTTAGTTTTTAATAGCTTCCCAGTCCTCTAAATCCCCACTAATTATTGATATCTCTTTGGCTCCTATGTTAGCTTTGACTTCTCTTGTTAGCAATGGTTGTGTCACCTTTCCTTTAGAAGCGTTCTTTCTCTTTGGGATACTTATATCCTGTACCTTTCAAATTGCTTCCAGAAATTCCAACCATTGCTGCTCTGCTATCATCCCTGCCAGTGTTCTTTTCCAATCAATTCTGGCCTACACCACTCACATGCCTCTGTAATACTGATACATCTGACTTCAGCTTCTCCTTCTCAAATTGCAGGGTGAATTCGATCATATATGATCACTGTCCCCTAAGGGTTCTTTTACCTTAGGTTTCTAATCAATTCTAGTTCATTGCAAATCACCCAATCCAGAATAGCTGATCCCCTAGTGGGCTCAACCACAAGATACTCTGAAAAGCCATTTCATGGGGCTTCTAGAAATTTCCCTTCTTTGCACAAGACTGATTTTCCCAATCTACCCGCATATTGAAATCCCCCATGACTATTGTAACATTGCTCTTTTGGCATGCATTTTCTACCTCCCATTGCAATTTGTAGAACCATATCCTTACTTATGTTTGGGGGTCTGCATACAACTCCCATCAGGGTCGTTTTACTCTTGCAATTCCTTAGCTTTATCCACAATGATTCAACAGCTTCTGACCATGTGTCACCTCTTTCTAATGACTTGATTTCACTTCTTACCAACAGAGCACCTCCACCACTGTAACACACATCAAAGTTGCTGGTGAACACAGCAGGCCAGGCAGCATCTATAGGAAGAGGTACAGTCGACGTTTCAGGCCGAGACCCTGTCCTGACGAAGGGTCTCGGCCTGAAACGTCGACTGTACCTCTTCCTATAGATGCTGCCTGGCCTGCTGCGCTCACCAGCAACTTTGATGTGCGTTGCTTGAATTTCCAGCATCTGCAGAATTCCTGTTGTTTACCTCCACCACTGTGCCTTCCTGTCTGTCTTTTCAATACAACGTGTATCCCTGGACTTTACGCTCCCAGCTATAATCTTCTTTCAGCCATGATTCAGTGATGCATACAACATCAAACACAGTGATCTGTAACTGTGCTGCATGTTTATCCACCTTATTCCGTGTACTGCGCGCATTCAAGTTTCCCTCGGGATCAATAAAGTATGACTATGACTATAACACCGTCAGTCCTGGATTCACCCTTTTTAATGTTGTCTGCCTTTTACATTGTAACTCATGTTGTTGACTGCAACTTTGCCCTATCTTCACTGTCTCCTCACTACACATTGCCTCTGTTTGTAAATTACTACCTCATCTTCAGCACGATCACCACCTTTCCTGTGACCCTTCTTGCATTGAAATACAGGCAGCTCAGGACACTAGTGGCACCATACTCAACCTTTTGATTCCCAACTTTGTCTGAGGTCTTACGAACATCTGCCTCCACAACCTCTCCCTAACTGTACTGGCACTTTGGTTCCCATCCCACTACAACTCTGGAATGAACCCCACTGAGCAGCATTAACAAACCTTGCTGCTAGGATACGAGGCCCTCTCCAGTTGAGGTGCAAACCATCCCTTCTGTACAGGTCCCACCTTCCCTGGAAGAAAGTCCAATGATCCAAAATTCTTACGCCTTCCCTCCTGAAATCTCTCCCAAAAGTCCACCTTGCTTGATGTACCTCTGTTTCTAGAGGCACCAGTATTGGTTCATTCATATTGCATTGGTTTTGATTAAATCTTTGCATTTAACTCTGGATTCTGCCAGCTGTTTTCAGCAATTAGCAGACAAGAATCCTAGATATCACGTTCCTCAGTTTCACCTCCCTCACTCTTTCTTTGAGTCTGATATGTGAGCCAGAATCTGAGTGCTGCACCTGAGAGTGATTTACATCAGAGAGGAGATCCACCTTAGGGGAATGATACAAGTCCCATTGCATTATTCAAAGAGAAAGTAAGTTCTCCTGGTCAGTAATCAATCCTCAACCAACATTAGTCTATGAGGAGAGATTGAGTCACCTGGGACTATACTCACTGGAATTCAGAATGTAGACCAGTACAGCACTGGAACAGGCCATTGTGCTGATCCAATTAGTTATCAAATGGATAACCAAACTAATCCCCTCTGTCATGTTCCTATCCTTACATTTTCCTCACATTCAGGTACCTATCTAAACATCTCTTAAAAGTCTCTAATGTATCTGCCTCCACCAGCACTCTAGGCAACACATTCCAGGCATCCACCACTGTGTAAAAAAAATCCCTCACACCTCCTTTGAAATTACCCAACTCAACTTAAATGCATGCCCTCAGGTGGTAGACGTTTCAACTGGGGAATGGATACTGTCTGTCTATCTATGCCTCTCATAATCCTATAAACAAACATCTATCAGATCTCCCCTTAGCCTCTGCCATATGAGAAAAAACAGCCCAAATTTCTCTAATCCAGGCAGTAAACTTCTCCAAAGCCTCAACATTCTTCCTATAATGGGATGACCAGAACTGTACGCAATACTGCAGATGCAGCCCAACTAGAGCTTTATAATGTTGCAACATCCTGACATTTGAATTCAATATCTCGACTAATAAGGCAACATTTCATGTCTTCTTAACCACCCTATGTAGCCTGCGTAGCCACTTTCACAGAGCTGTGGACCTGGACTCCAAACTCCCTATGCTCATACCAGTGTACTGTCTCTTTACCTTTGACCTACATGGTGTAACGTTTCACATTTGTCTGGGTTAAATTCCACCTGCCATTTCTCCGTTCATATCCCCAACTGTTCTATATTCCACTGTATTCTTTGTCAGTCTTCTACACTATTCACAAGACCACTGATCTTTGCATCATCAACAAACGCATTAACTCCCCCATCTACATCTCCACCCAGGTAATTTATATATATCACAAACATCAGAAGTCCGAGTACAGATCCTTTCAGAGCACCACTAATCACAGGCATCCAGATAGAATAAGTCACTTCAACCACTACCCTCTGTCTTCCATGGAAAAGCTAGTTCTGAATCCAAACAGCCAATTCAACATGGATCCCATTCATCTGAATGAACCTCCCATGAGGGACCACGTCAAATGCCTTACTAAAATCCAAGTAAACAACATCCACAGCTCTACTTCATCGATCACCTCATTAAAAACTCAATCAAGCTAATAAGACACAACCTGCTCCACACAAAACCATGTTGGCTTTCCCTAATTAGACCATGCTTCCCAAATGCTCATAAAACCTATCCCTAATAATTCTCTCTACCCTACCACTGATGCGAGCCTCGGCTGTCTATAGTTTCCAGGATTAACCCTGGTTCTCTTCTTGAATAATGGAACAACATTATCTACTGGCTATTCCTCCAGGACCTCACCTGTGGCTAGAGAGGACATGAAGATATTGGTCAAGGCCATAGTAATCTCTTCTTTTGCCTCTCTCAACAACCTGGAGTATATCCCATCAGGCCACGTGGACTTATTCACCTTAATGCTCTTTAAGAGACCTACACAATCTCCGCCTTTACTTTGAAATGCCCCAGCATATTAATACACTTGGCAAAGATCTCCCTATTCTCTAGATCCTTCTCCTTGGCAAACACTTCTTCTTCTTCCTTGAGTTTTTACGGCAGTTGGCATCCACATTGTTGCATTACTGCCAGCTTCAGGATTTATTGTCCTTCATTGTCCATTCACTTTAAAGCCGTCTTTCCAGTCCCGTCGCCCTTAAATAACTAAACAACCATTTCCTCCCCTGATCACTCTCCCCACATTCCAATAAACCTTTAACACTGTTCTCCACCAGTCCTATTTTGCGTAATTGTTGTAACATTTGTTGTCTTTCCTGTGCAAATTTCCGGCATGAAATAAGGATATGCTCTACTGTTTCAGTCTCCCGACATAGATCGCAAAAACCTGTTGGATACTTATTTATGATGGCCAGAGTGCCATTAAGGTTGCTGTGCCCATTTCTCAGTCTACTTATAATTACTTGCTCCTTCCGCTTTACTCCCCTACTTCTTCCCATATCTACTCTGTTCTGAATTAAATGTAAATGTCTTCCTTTTATTGCTCTATCCCAATGCTGCTGCCACTGTTGATTTATCCTTCTCCACACTATGCTCTTCCCCTCTGATTTTGATAATTTAATATTGACCTCTACAGATGCTTTTTTGACTGCTGTTTTTGCCAGCTTATCTGCTGTCTCATTTCCCATAATACCTGAATGTGCTGGAACTCACATGAATGCGAAATTTTTGCCTTGTCTAGCCAGTCTTGAATTTGCAAACAGGATTTCATAAAGCAGATCCTGGTGACCTCTAGCTGTACCTGCCTTAATGCTCGCAAGGGTCGACACGGAATCGCTACATATCACAATATTATTACAATCAACCTGCTCACTCCATTGTGGTGCTAACAATATGGCAAACATTTCAACTGCATATACACTCAAGCAATCAGTATTCTCTTGCTAATTTCCACTGGATAACTTGGTACAACAATTGCAGACCCTGTTGCACCTATTTCTGGATCCTTTGATCCATCTGTTAAAAATCTGTATGTCTTTATATTTACATTCCCTATGACTATGATATTCACTGCGTATATCAGATGTCTTATTACTGTGCTTAATCTTAAGCAATTCCAAATCTACAGAGGGATTTTCTAATACCCAGAAAGGTCTGACAGGCCACACCACACTTGGACAAAACTCTTTATCGTATATACCCATATCTTTTGCTGTTTGCTCTCCTGTCCAGCCAAAACTTTCTTTTTGTGACCTCTCCTTCTCCCAGCATATCTGCAACACCCTTTTTGTAGGATGACTAACACCATGCCCCCTTAAATTAATCCAGTAATTGGCCTCCAGCTGTTTACGCCACAGCCCCAATGGCATTTCATAGGCCTCAACTTGGAGTGCACACACTGGGGAAGTTCTAACCGCTCCCAAGCACACCCCTAGAGCCCGAGCTTGCACAATATCCAGTTCTGCCAGCACAGATTTTGCTGCTGACCCGTATACAATACTTCCGTAGTCTAATCTTGATCTTATTAATGCTACATAAATATACTTCAGTGATGCAAAATCAGCATCCCCCTTCCAATCCAGCAAGACACCTCATGACATTTATCACATTTTTACATTTAGTAACTACATATTTAACATGTTCTCTCCATGTTAATCTCAAGTCAAAGTGCACTCCTAAAAACCAAAAACTTTCAACTCTCTCCAGGTTACTCCCATACAGATTCAAATTAAGTCCCCTGAACTTTTTCCGTGTAAAGAACATGGCTTTTGTCTTCTCCACTGAAAATTTAACCCCCCACTTTGTCCCCCACACTTCAACTTGATTAATTCCATCTTGCATTTTCGTAACTACATGTTCAATATTTCTCCCTCTTTTCCACAAAGCCCCGTCATCTGCAAACAATGACCTTCCCACTTCCGTTGGAATATTTATGAATATATCATTTATCAAAATGGAGAATAAAGTTGGAGTCACTACACTCCCGTGAGGAGTCCCGTTTTCTACAACATACTGGCTTGATAGCTCTGATCCTATCTTCACCTGAATAGTTCTCCCGTTTAAAAAGTCCTTAACCCAATTGAACATTGCCCCCCATTCCCATTAAATGTAGCTTGATTAGGAGCCCCTCTTTCCATAACATATCATAAGCTTTCTCAACATCAAAAAAAACTGCAACCACTGTCTCTTTATTTACTTTAGCTTTTCTTATTTCATCCTCTAGACACAACACTGGATCCGCAGTATTCCTTCCTTTCCTGAACCCGCTTTGATACATAGCCACCATACCTCTACTTTCCAAGAAGTACACTAACCTCTCATTTATCATACGATCCATAAGTTTACATACATGTGACATCAAGGCAATTGACCTGTAGTTTTCTTGCCTGCTGGCATCTTTCTCAGGTTTCCTTATTGGAATAATTATTGCCTCTTTCCAGCTCCCTGGTATTCTCCCTTCATCCCAGACTTTGTTATACAGAAGCAGTAGTTTCTCCAGACTTCCTTCACTCAAGTGTTTTATCATACTATAACATATTTCATCTTTACCTGGCGCAGTCTTTCCTGTTTTATCTAGTGCCTTTCTTAATTCTCCCATGCTGAAAGGGACATCTTGCACACCGTCAAAATTAGCTTTCCTACATAAAGCCTCCATATTTTCAGCTTTTGTTCTCTCTCTACCTCTTCTTCCCTTCTCAGACAAATTATCGGAACTATGTACCATAACAAAAGTGTTTGCCAACAATTCTGCCTATTCCTTATTTGTTACTGCAGTCACATTTCCATCAACCAGAACTGGCTATCTCCACTAACTCCTATCCCCTCCCATCCTTTTTGTTGTCCTCCACACCTCTCCTACTTGAGTTGTGTTTCCGATTGAATCATAATACTTTCTCCAGTGCGTCCTGTTAGCATGTCTTATTGTCCACCTTACTACTGCTTGAGCTTGTTTGTACTGAATCATATGTTGGAAGTTATGAGTTCTTTTAACCAGTTTAAGTGCCTTATTTCTATTTCTCACTGCTTCCTTACAATTATCATCCCACCATGGCATTAGTCTCTTCTTTGTTCTTCCTTTACTTTTAGGAATGGATTCTAATGCAGCTTATATTATACCTTGTTTTAATATGCTGTCAAGTGTTTCTACGTCTATTCCATCACTGACCTGACTTAGATATCTATCACTTTTTTCCAGAAATTTCTCCCAATTGGCTTTCTCAAGGATCCATTTCCCACCTGTGTTCTCTGTGACCAACGAAGCAGAAATATTTATCTTGCACCAGGTTGGGTAATGATCACTCCCTACAGTTCCTTCTTGGTACACTAACCAATCACACACTGATGCAATGGAGTTTGATACTAACGTAAGATCAAGCACAGACTCTTTACCTGTATTAACATCAATTCTGGTATTACTGCCATCATTTGGGCACACTAAATACTTCTCATCTAGCAATTCCTCTATGACCTGACCATTGATGTCTGTTCTGTCACTCCCCCATAATACATTATGTCCATTAAAATCACCACACCAAACAACGTTACTACTATTTTGCCCTTCTATCTCCTCAAGCTTGTTTAACTCTAGTCTTTTGCATGGATTATAATAATTCACAATCACCAACTCTTTCCTTTCAGACCATACTTTTACTACCACATACTCTTGTTCACTTCCTACACCTAGTATTCTATAAGGAATACCTTGCTTTAGATAAGTTGCACATCCTCCTCCTCCACCCTCTCTCCTGTCTCCCCTTACTGCCTCATAACCATATAAAACAAAATCTAAATTAGGTTTTAACCAGGTCTCTGCGATACACACAATATCTGGCTTTTCTCTCCTACTCGCTATAAACTGCTTGAAATCTTGTCCATTAGCAATCAGGCTTCTTGCATTCCATTGAAGAAGTAGCATTATTAGTAATATCAACCCACACACACTGTCTCTTGACTTGACTGTACCCTGAGTTCATCGTTTACTTCTTCCCAAACTAATCCCTCAAACATGAGGTCTAACAGGAGGTGGATCAAATGGCCTGCAGCTAATATGACTTCACTGTGGAAGCAGTTTGATGAGGATGTTAACCAAATTCTGGAGGTAACGGCGAAGGGAGGGGTTGATAGGAAGCTGCAAGCCATGACAACAATTTTGTATCGCAGCTGAACGGTTAAGCAAGTGGTGCTGCTGGAGCTGACAGTCCCATGGGAAGATAGCTTGGAGGAGGCCTTTGAAAAGAAGCTCTCCAAGTACGCAGGACTGGTCAGCAGCTGTCAGCAGGCTGGATGGAGAGCGAGGTGTCTCCCAGTGGAGGTTGGTTGTAGGGGATTCGTAGCCCATTCTTTAGTTAGAGCCTTCAGCATTTTGGGCATCGAGGGAGCGAGGAAAAGGAGAGCCATCCGCAGTACCACCGATGCGGCAGAGAGGGCCTAAAGATGGCTGCGGCTCAAAAGAGGGGAGCCACGGAGTCATAAGTAGCTAGCCATCTGGACACAAGCTGGGGTCTGATCAGCCCTGGCTGGGTCACCTGGAGGAGGTTGTATGATGTTGAAAGACCCGAAACACCCGATGATTCCAGAAACATCACTGAAGATGTGTCCAGAAGCATCAATAGATGTATGTACACAGCCCATTTTAATCCTATCATACCCAAATAGTGCGCTGCAGCTTTCACAATAATCTGAACTCTTTCAGTTTTAGATTTGATCTCATACGTTGCGTTTACCACTCCTGCTATAAAGGTCACCAATTTCTTCTTCTCTATCCATGCATTCTTAATATCTTGCCTTTCTTTAGCTGCCGCTTGCTCTTTGCTACACCCTCCCTTATTCATTTTCTTCTGTCCTGCCAACTTGACTGCCTCAGCATATGAGACTTTTTCCTTCACCCTTATCTGCTGCACCTCCACCTCTTTTTTCAACACTTCGCATCCCCAGTACGCTACACTATGGTTACCTCCACAATTACAGCTCTTTGGTCTCACTCCCTCTCCACATTTTCCGTATTCATATTCCCCACCACACCTTGCACATCTTCTCTTTCCTTTGCACACTTTGGCCACATGCCCAAACTCCTGGCAATTGAAACACCTCATAGGTTTTGGTATATATTCTCTTACATTGTATCTTAGAAATCCAAAATATAACTCTATTGGAAGCACCTTATCCTCAAATTCTACCAGAATGGTTTCAGTCTCCTTTTTCTCTGCTCCCCTTGTCATTCTTTTCACACTCTTCACTGAACCATTCCTCACCCTCAAGTTCTCCACTAGCTCCTTCATATTAACACTGAGAGGAACCCCAGATATCACCCCCTTGCAACCATTGACCCTTTGTGCTCCAACTCTTACAACCCTGGACACTTTGACTTTCCCAACATTAGTCACCTTCATTGCCTTCTCCATCTGCTCTTCAGTTTTACATCCTATCAGCAGGTTTCCATCTCCTAAAACTCTCACATGGTTCATTTCCCCTACTTGTCCTCTAACGATTTTTGTTAGCTTAAGTGGACCGATTTTCTTTACTCCCCCTTCCCCCTCAAATCTTATCACTATATTTAGCAATTTTGCCCTCAGGCCCATCTCCTCAACTTCTCTTCCCTCACTTTCCGATCCACCTACACTAGACCCACCTCCTTTCTTTCTCTTCCAACCCATCATCTTCCTGTTCTTAGTCCCTCTCCCTACCTCTTCCCACTCACACTCCGTGCTATTGCTGTCACCATCAGTCCCCTCCCTGCCACCCTATCAGAGTTTGCAAGGGACCGTATACGAATATCGTTCCAGACCTATACAGGCCGTCGGTCAATATTCCTACAGAATATCCCCCACAACACCCCACAGCCAGCAGCTAACTCGTAACTCTGGCCCAGTAGTTGGAGCTTCCAGCCCAAAGCCGCAGACAGCCCTGGCTGCAGGCTTAGCAAACACGGATGTAAAGTACGCATTAAGGACCTCACCCACATTTTCCATATCCAATCAAATCTTCCATCCTTGAGGTGTCCTACCCTCTTGTTCTCAATATATAGAATGCCTTGAGATTCTCTTTAATTCTACTGCCCAAGGACTTTTCATGATCCCTTCTGACTTTCCTTGTTCCCTTGTTGAAGGGCTCTATTTGATTTTAGCTTCCTAAGCTTTACATAGTTTTTCTTTCTCTTCTTGGCTAAAATCATCACCTTTCTCGACATCAAAGGCTCTCTTACTTTGCCATTCTGTCCTACCTTCTGACTAGAACATACGTGTTCTGTACTCTGTGCAGTTAGACTTCAAATGATCTCATTTGAGATGTGGGCTTGCCCAAAAAAACAACAGTTCCCAATTCTCCCTAGTTCCTGCCTAATACTCTCGTAATTTGCCCTGCTCCAATTGAATACTCTCCCGCCAGGTCCATACTTATCCTTATCTATAGCTATCTTAAAACTTAAGGAGTTGTGGTCCTTAACCTAGGAGTTGTTCCCTAGCTGTTCACCTACTGAAAGATCGGTCACCTGGCCGGGCTCATTATCCAGCACCAGGTCCAGTACACATCCTCCTTTCATTGGACTATCTACATATTAAATTAAGAACCCTCCTGGATGCACCTAACAAATACTGCCCCATCTAAATCTCCTGTACTTAGAAAGTCCCAATTAATGTTAGGGAAATTTAAGTCCCTATGACAACAACCCTAACTACTTCCAGCCACAACTGAAAGTAGTTAGTATTTGTTGAACTTCTCCTGATATAGGGTCCTCAGATAGTGAATAAAACAATGGATGCAAAGAAATCCAGTTGGTTTCTTATTAGCTTAGGTAGAAGTTCTGAGCAGTTTATACTTGCAGAAGAACATTATAAACCCTTGATCCTTCTCTACATTTATACTACAACTTTTATCTTGGCCATACATTCTAAATGTTATCAAATCATTGATTTGCAGCTTCCTTAATTAAATATTCATACCTGCTTAATTCATGGAAACTTAAAAGTTGTGAAGGTAAAATAGTCAACTGTTCCATCACCAGGGTTTATACCATCCAAGAACCCTCATCTTCACACTTTACATAAACTGGTGCCAACATACTGTGTTGTATTTACTCATTAATTTCACAGTGTAAAATCAGCTGGGAACAAGATCCAAATGTGTATCTTACATATAAAAAGAGAATTAGAAATGGGTCTTTATTAAGAGAAAAAGACATTTCTGGTGACATGTAACAAAATACACTTCTGCAGCATCAAGTTATATTTGTGCATGATTCAGACTGGGAAATCACAAATTCAGTGCAACGTTTTGTCTCTAGTTTACAAAGCAACATTCTCTATTAGTGAATTTTTACATTAAAAGAAATAGATTAACTATTATACCTAAAAAAAAAATCAATTTAATCTTTGTACTAAAATAAGTGATCTATATCAGATTGTATGAGTATTTTTCTGTCTAGTTATTCTATAACAAATGTGCAAACTCTTGGCTTAAATCTGCAGGAGGAGTGAAACTCCAGCCAACACCCATTTGGATGACTTTTCCTTGGTTTTCAAATTAAAAGTCCAGACAAACGTAGGGCCTCGAAGACGTGTTTTATAAACTGGACAGGGATACACATTCCGAGAGTCCTGCTTGTCTACAGGAATAGCTTTGATGAAAATCACTGGCATTGTTGGGGTCAGTTCCTTCAAACGGGCATCTGTAATAATTCCAGCCTGTGAAGGATAAAACACAATTAAAAAATATGCAGCTGAAATATATCACCCTATATAGCAAGGGAATACTGGTAAGAGTTAGATTGGATTTTCTGACAATTAAGTACATGAATTTGTTTCTTGTTCAACAACCACAGGCATTTAGAGAAGTAGACTCTCTTAGACCATTCCGTCCTTAGGTTTTTTCTATACAATTTCCTGTACTACAACAGTGATGACATTTCCAATGCAACAAATTGGCTGTAAGAGCTCTGGGGTATGCTTATGTGACACGATGCACTCTTTAAATCGAAATCTGAACTTGAATTTGATTTTTTTTTGTATGCGATACTCTCTTCAAAAATACATGATTCTCCACTCCTGAAGGGATGACTTAGATCAAAACTCAGTCTCCAGTTTAAGAAGTGATTCTTCACCCAAGTTGTAAGCATTTGGTCAGGAAATGGATTGTTCGGTGCAGAGTGTTATGATTGCTCTAAATAAAGACAAACTTTTTATGGGATAGAATATTTTATTACTGAACTGCAGCTCAACTCTGTGCGCAAAACCCAGTTGCTATCATAGCTTCCAGTTTCGGGTGAACCCCTTGCATTGCCCACTGGGAACCAAAACTCTTTATTATGCAGGTATAACAACACACCATTGGGTGGCACATGACAGGCATCTCAGCAAAGCTGAAACACATTGCATAAAAGGGAAATATTGTAGACATCACTGATATGAAGCTGGTTAATTAACAGACATCAGTAGGTCATGATGAATGGCTGGTTTTCAGATTGGAGGAAGATGAACAGTGGCACTCCAAGGGATAAGTGTTAGGGGTTTTGTTTTTTAAGTTTATTAATGACCTAGTCTTAGGCTGCGTAAAATAATTTCTAAATTTGCAAATGCCACAGAACTTAGTAGTATTATGGACTGTGAAGACCTTCGTTATAAATTGCATTAGGATATAAATTCACTGGAAGAAAGGATAGATATCTATCAGATGAAGTTTTATGCAGAAAAATGTGTGCTGATAAGTCTTGACATGAAGAATGAGGATAAACACTATGAGAAGTACTGTTTTTAAAGGATGCAGGAATGGGAGTGGGTACTGATGGTGTATGTGCACAAGTGATAAAGTGGCAGGGCAAGATGAGAATGCGATTAATAAGGCATAAATAATTCAGGCCTTTATCAATAGAGGCATAGAGTATTAAATTTGAGAAATAATGCTGAACTTTATAGAACACTGGAAAGGCCTTAACCGTAGCATTTTGTTCCATTCTGGTTGCCTCATTATAGGAAGGATGAAAAAAGCATTAAAGGACGACCAAAAGGATTTACAAATAGGATATCTTGTAGGATGAAGGACTATACCCATAAGAATAAATTAGAGGAAGCTGTGCTGTATTCTCTAAAGAAGAGAAGGCTGAGGGGAGATTTGATGGAAGTACATAAATAATTCTGAATCTGGAAAGAATGGAGGGTGAGAGGCTGTTCCTGTCAGTGGAAGGGCTGAGGCCAAGTGCCCAGAGGAAAGAATAAATGAGAAGGGTATTGGAGAGTGACATGGAAAAATTCTTCTTTAATATATAAAGCAGCCTGCAACCATGGTAAAAGTAGAATCCAATGAAGCCTTGAATAAGGAACTGGGTAAACATATGGTGAGGAAAGACTTACAAGGCTACAGAGAAATGATTAGGGGTTGTGACTAGTGAACGGTTCTGATAGCAAACGAGTAAGAGCACAATGGAATGAATAACTTCTTTTATGCTATAACTGTTCAGTGAATCAATGAAGGCTACTATTTATTTTCTATGCTGTCTTATGGATTGCTTTCAAATAGAAACAGCTCCACACAAAACGTTCAAGCTAATGTGTAGTTAACATCGTTCCTTTTAGGCAGAGATTCTAAAATACTACTGCTGTGTGTTTCATGTGTGTTATGGCCAAATATGTACATAAATTCAGTTTGTATTCTGGTTAGTTGAACCTTTCTGAAATGGTGGTTAGGCCCTAGCTGGAGTATTGTGGTTAACAGTTTTTGGAAATTCAGCAACTAGGTTTACAAAAATTGCACCACTTGTATAGGACTTTAGGTGCCACAAATGGAGCAACTGTGGCTGCTTTGGTCAAGCAAATAAGGAGAAACTACTTTCAGTGGCAAAAAAAACTTAAAACTGATGACAACATTTAAGTTAATTAGCAAAATAATTAGAGACAACATCAAGAGAAAATACTGGTGCAATGTGTTGTTATGATTTGAAATATAGTTTTAAGTTAGATTCATAATTTCCTAAATAACTTGCACTGTTTTTATACAATGATTATTATACTAGTAGGGGTATGAGGAATGGATAGAAAGATAGGATTAAATGGAAGATTCTTTCAACATGCCAACAGAGTTATAAAAGGCTGTATGAACAACCTTCAAAGTAGTTACAATTGGCTGAACTGGCAGCAACAGCAGTCAACAGTCTCTAAGTTACCTTCTGGTACCTATACATAGCACTCAATCATGATATGAGATTTTACTCAGAGCCAGAAGTGCTGCATGAGGATCTCGCATCTTAGTTGTACATGTTGACCAACAGGAGCATCAATGTAATGGTTTACAGAACCCTGGTATGAGAGAACTGGTCATATACTGGGTATCATTCACAATGCCTGTGTTAGGAATAGAGACCTCATTACATGGCCTCACAGTCTGCATTATAACACATTGAAACTCAGAGCTGTATATGAGGCCACCAATCTCCTATATAAAAAAATAAAGAGCATGTGCCGTGAAAGTGCATTCTACACAGATTACTATTAAAATGCCATCCATAGTGTACAGAACTTGGGTCTTCATTCTTCATAAGGAAACTGCCAATTTTGTAACATCAGACCTGACTAGATTCCTCTTCTCCAACAGTTCTTGGAAACGAACATGGCCATATTAATAAAAAAGCAGCAGATTGACCTACTAATCACCAATCATACTTTGTGCCTTAATAATTATTGATCAGAATCAAGTTACATTGAGGAGGAATTGTTTTAATTTAGTTACTTAATATCTGCTTGTTAACGTTTCCAAGTCAATGCACTGAATTTTGGGTTGCTGTAAAGTCTAGATCTAGTCACACCCATTAATTTGCCTGTCATAACATTAAATATAATCTTCCTACTGATTCAGTATATAATTACATTACATAACCCACAAACCCCAGGTTAGTTCCATAAGCTTTATAGTTCTCAGGAAATCAATTTTCAGTAAACCTTTCCAAAGGTGTGCATTTGGGCATCAGCTAATGGTAGAGGCTACGTGCCTCTGGTGAAGGATAAACCTGCAACCTCGAGGACAGTGAGGAAATGGTCGGAGGAGGCTTATGAGGCGCTCCAGGGTTGTTTTGAGGTGACAGACGTGCAGGCACTCTGTGAGCCACATGGAGAGGATATTGATGGGCTCACAGAGTACATGACTGATTACATCAACTTCTGTGTGGACTGCAATGTTCTGACAAGAACTGCCCTTTGTTATTCAAATAACAAGCCATGGGTATCAAAGGACATTAAGGACATCCTGAACGCTAAAAAGAGGGCATTTAGAGATAGAAATAGGGAGGAGCTGAGGGCAATACAGAGGGACCTGAAAGCCAGGATCAGGGAGGCTAAAGACAGATACAGGAGGAAGCTTGAGTGGAAACTCCAGGAAAACAACATGAGAGAGGTCTGGAGTGGAATGAGGACCATCACTGGGTTCCGGCAAACTAGCAACAGAGGAGCTGAAGGCAGTGTGGACAGGGCCAACGAACTTAACCTGTTCTTTAACAGATTTGACATTGTGGCCCCTGCCCATCCCCCACATGAGTCATCTGTTGTTGGCCCCCAACCAACACATATTCCACTCTCCCCTCCTACCCCTCCTCACAGTCCCCCACCCTGCTCTCATGACTATACCCCTTCCCCACACGAAACCACCACGGTGGGCTTCACAGCTGAACAGGTGAGAAGACAGCTGAAACGTCTCAACCCAAGCAAGGCTGCAGGATCGGATGATGTCAGTACCAGGGTGCTCAAAGCCCATGCCCCTCAGCTATGTGGAGTATTTCGCCATGTCTTCAACCTGAGCCTGAGGCTCCGGAGGGTTCCTGTGCTGCGGAAGACGTCCTGCCTCGTCCCTGTGCCAAAGATGACTACAGACCGGTGGCATTGACCTCCCACATCATGAAGACCCTGGAGAGACTTGTTCTGGAGCTGCTCCAGCCTATGGTCAGGCCACATTTAGATCCCCTCCATTTCACCTACCAGCCCCGACTAGGAGTTGAGGATGCCATCGTCTACTTGCTGAACCGTGTCTACGCCCACCTGGAAAAGCCAGCGAGCACTATGAGGGTCATGATTTTTGACTTCTCCAATGCGTTCAACACCATCCGCCCTGCTCTGCTGGGGGAGAAGCTAACAGCGATGCAGTTGGATGCTTTCCTGGTGTCATGGATTCTTGATTACCTGACTGGCAGACCACAGTACGTGTGCTTGCAACACTGTGTGTCCGACAGAGTGATCAGCAGCACTGGGACTCCACAGGGGACTGTCTTATCTCCCTTTCTCTTCACCATTTACACCTCGGACTTCAACTACTGCACAGAGTCTTGTCATTTTCAGAAGTTTTCGGATGACTCTGCCATAGTTGGATGCATCAGCAAGGGAAATGAGGCTGAGTACAGGGCTATGGTAGGAAACTTTGTCACATGGTGTGAGTAGAATTATCTGCAGCTTAATGTGAAAAAGACTAAGGAGCTGGTGGTAGACCTGAGAAGAGCTAAGGTACCGGTGACCCCTGTTTCCATCCAGGGGGTCAATGTGGACATGGTGGAGGATTACAAATAGCTGGGGATATGAATTGACAATAAACTGGACTGGTCAAAGAACACCGAGGCTGTCTACAAGAAGGGTCAGAGTCGTCTCTATTTCTTGAGGAGACTGAGGTCCTTTAACATCTGTCAGACGATGCTGAGGATGTTCTACAAGTCTGTGGTGGCCAGTGCAATCATGTTTGCTGTTGTGCGCTGGGGCAGCAGGCTGAGGGTGGCATACACCAACAGAATCAACAAACTCATTCGTAAGGCCAGTGATGTTGTGGGGATGGATCTGGACTCTCTGACGGTGGTGTCTGAAAAGAGGATGCTGTCCAAGTTGCATGCCATCTTGGACAATGTCTCCCATCCGCTACATAATGTACTGGGTGGGCACAGGAGTACCTTCAGCCAGAGACTCATTCCACTGAGATGCAACACTGAGTGTCATAGGAAGTTATTCCTGCCTGTGGCCATCAAACTTTACAACTCCTCCCTTGGAGGGTCAGACACCCTGAGCCAATAGACTGGTCCTGGACTTATTTCCTGGCATAATTTACATATTACTATTTAACTATTTATGGTTTTATTACTATTTAATTATTTATGGTGCAACTGTAACGAAAACCAATTTCGCCCGGGATCAATAAAGTATGACTATGACTATGAACTAAATTCTTCAGTGTTACCTTCTCCTCTCAAATAATCTTCCAACAACTTACCATAAAGGTAATATCGATGTGGTTAATACTTTGGAGAGAGTCTTCATTGCTTTTATAACCTAATAATTTATTCACTTCTTAAAGTGGAGAATGGAGAATTGCAAATTGAGAAATAAACCACACATACATATATACCTGTCAAAAAAAGTTTTATCAGCTCTTGCCCTTGATGGGATACTTGCCAGCCATCAGACAGACTGAAAAAAAGTGTGGCTGTTAGGAAAATCATGACATACACATATATGCACACTGATAAATCTGTGATTGCAGAAAATTGGACTCCCTGTTTTAGATATGCGCACAAAAACATGCTCTCAAATCAGTAATCAACTTCTTCTGACCATGTTGAAATCTCAACAGCTAAATGATAAAGTCACGGGAGCCCTTAAGATCATGCAGCTGTAAACTTTAACTCTCATCAATGGCTGCCAAAGTAATGCATCAACAGTTGGCCAACATTCCTGGCCTGTAGGAAATTACATTTATTTCTCCGCATCTAAAGTATTACAATTGAACTGTCAAGGGATGCGACATTGGCATCAGTAGTTCAGAGACTGCAACAGCATATTTTTCTTGAGGCTAACATATTTATATCTCATGGTACATCTCAGCTAGTGCCAATATGATTCAATATTTTTGCTGTGCATGATGACAACCATGATCTGGTCTGGACTTAATCAAAGTCAGTTCAGGCAAGACGCATTGCTGGTTTAACACTGGTCATTCACCTCCATTTTTGGAGATCAATCAAGCAATGACTCCAATTTCTTGCCAAAAGCATGATTATTCAATATAATATGACTAAGAATATGCTATAACTCACAGTACTATACATGTAACTATACTCTCATTTGATAAGGTCACTGTATGGCTCCTACAGGGATCATGTGAAACCTCAGTTGTACAAGATAAATTGTATTAATGAGCACATTTGTATATTTTGTGAATGACCATACTTAGAGTCTGAAATTGTAGAACAAGTAACATAAAAGTAAATTGACCAGCCGTGAAAGATATAATTGCATTTAGGTGAAGCAAATACTGGACAAACTCAGCAGCATCTATGGACAGAGATACAGAGTTAATGATCCAGGTTGATATGGCTTCGTCTGAATTATTATTTCAGATGTCCACTATCTGCTCTATTTGGGTTATGTTATGTATACAATATATTTTACCACCAAAAGCAGCCATTGCCTTGGCAACAACTTTAAACAAGTATAAGCCTGTAGCTCATTAGACCCTCTATCCACAGCGCCAGAATGTAAAGGAATCAAAGTTAAAATTCAACTTGAAAATCTACATGAAATGGATAACAATTTCAATATCTTCAATCATTTGATCAGATCAAAGTATTGCCTATAAATGCTGATTTGTCATTTATCTGTAAAGCTTTTTCTACTCTAATTGGTGTTTGCGCATTATAGTCACTGCAGTCTCACTCGTATCAATTCAGTTCTCTTTATTAAACTATTTTGAGGTTTCCTTAATAGACATTAACAAACTCACTGAAGCTTACTGCAGAGGTGGAAGTATAACTCAGCAACATTTAAATCATAATTTACTTGTACACAAGAATATCCCTATAACAGCATTTTAGTTGTGTTAAATAAAAACAATGGCAGGATCTGGAATTAGATAGTATGGCAACAAACTACAGCAGCCATAATTCAAGCTCCCAGAGCAAAACATGAACAGGATTTGTATGTGTTGTGCTGGACAAAATTCCATACTTAAAGATTGTATAAATATCAATGAGGGCATCACAGTGGTGTTGTAGTTACTACAGCTCGAGGTGCCAAGAGTTCAGAGTTCAATTTCAGTGCCAGCTGTAGGAAGTTTGTATATTCCCCCCGTGAGCACATGTGTTTTCTCTGGCTGCTCCAGTTCCCTCCTACAGTTCAAAGACATACTGACCAGTAGGTTAATTGGTCATTGTAAATTGTCCTGTGATTAGGCTAGAATTAAATAGGGTAAAATAGGTGGGTTCCTGGGCAGTGAAGCTCTCTGAAGATTTGTTTTATTTATGTTAAGATATTTTCAAAATCTACTCAGAGTGCACTGTTGGTTGTCCACTGGGGCAGAGTACTATACACGATAGTGAAATTTAAAGGGTTAATGGTCAAATAAATATAAGCCATACATACATTTTGGTATAGTCAGGTACAACTAATTAGTATCCTTCTATCAACTGAGGTTAAATCTTACCAGTGTAATACATCAAAGCCAATTTATGCACCACAGTTGGTGGACAGACAGCCCTTTCTGAGCCCATTTAAGGTAGCCTGTTACTCAAGTCATGTATGTTCATGATTTAGGCAAATGGTAAGGTGATGGAGATGAAATATAATTAGAAGTATTTTTCATTGAAATGTATCGGTTATGTTTCCTGATGTATATCTCAAAATGATGAAACGTTTTGAAGATGATCTATAGAGCTGGCTTGGCTGCCTTGAAAGACCAATTTTCCCGCTGTCACTTTGTCAGGAACAATTTGTGTATACTTTAAAGATTTTGCCCTCGGACAGTACTGTACTGTGACGGGGAACTGAATTACCCCTATTAACTGTGCTTTTGAAAAGAGAGAGAGAGAGAGTTATTTAACACCAACAACTTGTTTTTAAAAGAGAGAGAGAGAGAGAGAGAGATGAAGACTGCTCACAGGTTGTTTATACTTTCTTCAAGGACATGGCATGCTGGTGTATTTCTTACACAGAGAGAGGAAGGAGGAGTTATTTGACTGACAGGTGGTGCCCAGCACGAGAAAATAAAATAGGAGGTCAGATGATAGACCTCAGACACATGTTTTGGACACTGAATGAGCATTGTTATGCCTGCAGAAAAAGTGGGTTTTGGAGGATTGGTCAGGTGGATCAATCCGTCGCTCTTGCAGTGGAAAGGAAAGGGGTTGACTGGTGGGGAGTTGTCCATGTGTCCACCCTTGACTGGGAGGAAGCTCCACCACAGAAAAACTGGTCCCCCTTGTTGAAGTCAGTCGGTGACTTCTAAAGGATTTCAGAGGACAACGAGAAGATCGACGGCGTCAGCTCACCTGAAGACTCAAATCTCTCCCTCTCTCTCTCTCTCCATCACTACTCAACTAAATACCACGAACTGAACTGAACTTTACTCATCATCGTAAAACTGTATCTTTTTATCCCTAGACTTAAAGAAGTTTGATTTTTATACATATATTTCCACACTTACTGATATACTTACTTATATATATATAAAATCATTGCTAACCTGTTTGATTTATCTACATTTATATTACTGTATTGCGAGGTTACTAATAAATATTATTAGTTAATAGTAATACTAGACTCCAAAGTGCTTTCCATCTCTGCTGGTTCTTTATTCCCATCACGGGGTACGTGACAGTACTAAAATTTTAGGCACGTATTTATAACTTGGGTGCTAAGACTTTTGCACAGTACTGCAGCAATTTTATGTATTCCAGTGTACTGCTGCCACAAAAAATAAACAAATTTAATGACATATGTGAGTGGTGATAAACCGGATTCTGATATGGGTTTCTATTGTGGACTGAGAATGGGAAGGGAGCAGGGAGAGGGAACATCATGGTTGAGAAAAAGGGAGGGGAGGGGTCATAAGAATCTATCTGCAAACAGAGTTAGAAAAGCAAAAATAGTAAAAAGACTTATCTAAAATGTGCTTACCTGAGCGTGTGCAGTATCAGCAACATTAGAAATGAATTGGCACAGTAGAAATAAATTGGTATGATCTGACAGACATATGGTTTCAAGGAATTTGATGTTACGGGGGGAAAGGAAAACATGACAAGTAGGCGGGGCAGATTTGTTAATAAAAGGTGAGATCAGTACTCTATTGTGAAATGTTGCTTGTTCAGCTGATCAAGATATAGAGACTCCTTCTGGGTCTAAATATGAAACAGCCAAGGAAAGAAGTCACTGCAAGAAGTCACTGCTCGGAGCAATCTATAACCCCCTAAATGTAGCTACTGTGTAGCATAGAGTATAAATCAATACATAATGCCAGTTTGAAAGAAAGATATTGCCATAATAATAGACATCGTTAATCTTCATATAGATTGAACTATCAAATTGACGAAGTTAGCCTTGAGGATAACCTCGGTGTATACGGGGCAGTTTCTAAGGATCCAGCCAGGAAACATATAGTTTTATTTGATAATCTCTTAATTAATTATCTCTTAAATGATTTCCTAGTTTTCATATTCTGCTTGAAAGTGAGAAACTGTGTTGGAAACTGGATCTACAGACTTAATAAAGGCAATTGCAGAGTTGAGCATAATGAAATGTGAAAATAGATTAAAATGCAAACATAATTTTACTCAACAGCAAAGCAGGTTCAAGGCCGTTTAAACTTATTTATCTTCTTGTGTACTTGTCATTTTGCAGATTTTGCAGTGAGATTTCATTGTAGATGAATTTTGCACAATAGTTAGTGTTACTTGTTGAAAATTCTGCCCTTGAAAAAAGTACTTGGACATACGAAAAACCTGCCAGATATTCACAATGAATTTCTTAACATGTCTTAACTTATCCAGAAATATGTGTAAAATTGCTCTCTTGTATTAAACTGATTCTCAACTGCATGGCATTGATTTTATTTGGTGGTATAAATGACATTTAGGGGAAATATCTCACTGATGTAGGTTAATAGATGTCAGTTTGAAAAGGATTATGAAGTATGATACATTGTGAGCTCCAGTCTAAAATTCCTATTGCAAATAAAATGTTGAAAAGGAAGATTAAGAGTCAGGCAGGGCACAGAATCAGGCCTCCTAGCCCATTATGTTTGTAGCCCCCCTGGCCACCCTCAGGGTCGCTTGGCTCGCTGTCGTCTAGGAAAACAGCCTTGGCCCCGCCAAACTGGGTAATTAGTTTGTGTGGATGCTGTGTGAGGTACCCCACCCCACCCAAATAACAGACAATACACCAGATGCAATTAAATGATATACAGTTTATAGATATTACTGGAACTATATAATTAAAAGAGAATAAAATATAAAAGGAAAATAAAAGGCGCCACACTTATCAAAGTTCAATCTCTTCGTGCACAAAAAAACCGTTGGAGCTCAAGGACCTTCTTCTTCACCCTGCGACCCCCTCGGACCACCTCGACCGGCCGCCTGGGACCAACAATGGTGGTCCACCAGACGCTCCACACGAATCTGTCTCCATCTCCTTGCCGAACGTCCCGCTCGGGGTCCGACCCTGTTAGCGGACTCACAGCACCTCGTCCATCCTCTGTCTCGCTCTCCCGCCTTCTGTTCCCAAACCCCCTCTCAAACAGTATCTTCAAATACACCAAAACCATAACTACTATCCCAATTGGTTAATAACGTATTTCTTATCACCCTCTAAACCACAACAAGCTGCTAGCGCAAACTTTCTCAGCATTTAAGACAACAAAGCCGCATTCCCCAGATTAACATAACAAAGACGCCATTTTAATTAGCCTCCGCAGTAACATAAAAATCGAAACCCCCTTTACATGTTCAAGGTAGCCTCCAATTCATCTATAATGATCCCAATTGTGACTCTGCTATGCTTTGGAATTTCTATAACCCTCTTCCAATAGTATATTACATATTGAAAATGTATTTCTTATGTATGGTGAGAGGATCTGTATGCATATTTATCCAGTATTTCAACATGGGGTGGTGCATTTGCCCAGCTGGTAGAGCTAGTGTCTCAAAGTACCAGTAACCCAGCTTCAATCCTGATTTTGAGTACTGTCTATGAGGAATTTACAAGTTCTCCTTGTGACTACCAGAGCTTTAGTTTCTCCTTTCTCCTGCATCCCAAAAATATGCAAATTAGTGGAATAACTGACTGTTGTAAATCATCTTTAATTTGTAGGTGATTTGCAGAATCTTGGAGAATACAAAATGGGACAAATGTAGGTTTAGTGTAAATGTGTACTTGGTGGTCAGCGCCACCTCAATCAAGTCTGTTTTCATGCTGCATCTTGTGATAGCTCAATGACTGATTTGCTGACATTGTCTATTGTGTCCTGAGTGTGTCCGATACAGCATTCTCCACATTGCTGAGGCCATCATAAATTGGGGAACTGCTTTGTCGAACACCTCCACATTTTAATTCCGATTCCCATTCTGACATGTCAGTCCACGGCCTCCTCTTCTGCCAAGATGAGGCCATCCTCAGGGTGGAGGAGAAACATCTTACATTCCGTCTGGGTAGCCTCCAACTTAATGGCATGAATATCGCTTTCTCCTTCTGGTAAACAAATTCCCCTCCCCCTCCTCGATTCCCTATTCTGACCACTTCTCACCTGCTTGTTACTTCCTCCTGGGCCCCCTCCTCCTTCCCTTTCAGCACTGGTCCACTCTCCTTTTCTGTCAGATTCCTTCTTCTCCAGCCCTTGGCCTTTCTCACCCATCTGGCTTCACCTATCACCTTCCAGCCTTTTTCCCCTCCCCCCAACTTTTTATTCTGGCATCTTCTCCCTTTGTTCTCAGAGCTGAAGAAGGGTCTCAGCCCAAAATGTTGACTAACTATTCATTTCAATAGATACTGCCTGACCTGCTGAGTTCCTCCAGCATTTTGTGTGTGAAACCTTACTGAGCAAGCCATGGGAGGAGCATAATGCTTAGAGACATCCAGAAAGTTGGTAACACTAAATAACAGCAGAATTTGGGAGAGGTATGGGCAACAAGGTTTTCAAGGTAATGGAGTCTTTAGTGGAAGAGATACCAATGATGGACCAGGATGCTCCCCAGGCAGACAGCAATGGAAATAAATAATGAATAGGCCAGATATAAAACTCCAAGCAAACAAATATAACTTTAAGAGTAAAATTCCTTGATCTTAATTAGCTGGTCAATTGAATGAATAATCTCAAAATGCCACATTCAACCAAAAGCTCTTATAGCCCCATCACTTTTTCCCACAATAATTCCCATCAACCGGACTCCAACCGAACATTCACATCCTTCACTCATCCTCTCTCCCTTGACACAGTGTAAACATCAGGCGTGCCATTCACAATGCATTCAGATTTGCCAGTATTGTATTCAAATCAATAAGGGCTGGGGCTTGTGAATGAAGCCACAGCAAACCACATTGCTAATGAGGAGATTCTGGGAGAACAGCATCAAAGAACCAAGCCAAACTGTAATTGTGGACAAATGAAATTACATGAATGAAAGAGAAAAAACAAAATATAGAAACATGATTTCTGAAATCTAACTATTTTACCAAAATTGTTGCAGATTGCAAAGTGTTTACTACAACATTCTGAAAAAAAAATTGAGGCAATGTTGAAGGTTTACTGTAGGAAAGAAAAAACTAAAAGGTTAAGTGATTTTTTTTTAAAGGCAGCTATTCCCGTCTTCTCAAAAGAAACTTCCCTGAGGTCATGTTTCCAAACAGATTTCCTTACCATCATGCTTAATCGCCACTTCACATCAGCTTCATTTTGAAATTCCTCAAGTTTACATACATGGTATTATCTCTAACGAGAATAAAATCTGGTAGGGTGCCTTAGCAGGGTCACTAATTTAAAATTTCTTGCATCTCAGTTTGCTTGGACCAGCTCTGTCAAAGTATCCTTTCAAAGAATCAATTAATGCAATGGAGAGAACTGTGTTCTCAATATACATCGGCCAACCTGAATGCTGCAGTATTGTACCCCCAGGTTACTCGGTGACAGATCTTTCCCCATCTGTATGACAGTTCCACATCCCTTGCATCATTACATTATCTTGGTTTCACTTTCATCTCAGAAAAAGCCAAGAAATGAAACCTATCAAAGCAACGGAGATAAGAAAGAGTGACATTGAAGACACCCACTCACTTGATTTCACTCTGTCAGTCAGCAACTCTCAGCCTTAATTCAAAGAATAGCATGAAGGTGGGATCCAAACATTGTGAGACACCAAACAAAAGTGTCCTACAGTCAAGTCAGTGGGAAGGGGCAATGCCAGTTCACTTGAGATAGAGAATGCACATGAATGCACATTCAGTTGAGTAATGAGTTGGAACATGATCCAATGAAGCCAAAGGCATGAATGATGAACTGCTTGGTGAAACATTTCCTGAACATAATCCTAAGGACTATGGCACAGTTTTGAACCATTTGCATACATGACTTTGTCCAGAGCTTGGAGATCATCACCTCCACCATGAACCTCGTGTTAATATCATTCACACAATTATAAATTCTACTGTGACACACAGTCTATTGGCCAGTGTTGCATCTTTCACTGCATTCACACAACATCCAAGAGAAAGCTTAGGGTCCTGTCATTATAAGCCCAAGGATCAATGCATGTTACCTGGTTTGCTGAAGGGGAATACAGTGACTCCACAAAATACAAATCGGCTGTATGAATTACATCTTTTGTCCATGTCTGTCAGTAGACTTGCCAGTCTGAACCACTGCTACTCATGCCGAGAGGGTGCAAATTACAGGTACTCCTTTTCAGCCCAGACACTCAAAGTTATCCCCAGCCAGCTTCAAAGACTTCTAGCAGCCTTCAGAACTCCATGCAGCAGCTATTGTGGTAACCATGTGAGGGAGCACAGAGGAACAGAGAAGGCGGCCATTTGAATTATGTGTGAAAATAATTGTTTTTTGTACATGATTTATGTTATGAAATTAGGTAGGAGTGTTTATTTCCTGGGCAAGTATGTGTTGTCAGTGGTATAGAGAATGAACATTGTGGAACTGCAGAGAAGCTGGAAATTAAGGTTGCTAATTAAGGTTGTGAGCAAGTTAATCACAGATGTGGTGTACCAAGGGGTTATTGAGGCTGCTTTTCCCCCCACCTTTCCTCATCTTGTTGCTGTTTGATGGTGACACATGCTGTTCTATTCACTCTCCTGAGTCCTTCCCCCATAGGGGAAAGTTAGCTGCAGAAATCGCTGTGTCAGTTTTGCGTAGTAGCACAACTACCATTGTATCTACTCTATATGTAGGTGCCTTGTGTATCAAAGACATGAGCTGCATTTTCAGCGAGTAGACTCGGTTGCCCTGTGGACATGTTTTGGTTTGCTCTGATAGTTCAAAGGCAAATTACACAGAAAGGTGCCACAGAGTGAGGTAACCATGACTGTTGCCAGTATATGGGCACTGAACTACACGGTTCACTAGAGTCAATCACCAGCTACATACCAAAAAAGTGGAATGCCTGTCAGTTTTAGTATGAGACTGAAATTGCACTTGGCAATTGCAAAAAAAATAAACCCACTGTGGATTATGGTAATAACACTGTCTGCTATGACATGCTATGTGAGTTCTCTGCTTACTAACGACTAGGAATGTTAGCTTTTTGAAAAGCAGCTAGAGGTATCTGTCTTAAAAAACAATGTCACAAACAGCAAGAAGTTATGAATATCTCCAGCTCCATCCTGGAAGTATTAAAATTTACTGTAATAGTTTCTTTGACAGCTGAAGGCAATGCAGTCCTTGCCCTATTCTGAGGCGGCAATTCTTATTCAAATTCAGACCAGTACCGGAAACATTCTCCCATAATCCACTCCATCAAGGCCTTTTCAATATTCGATAGGTTTCAATGAGATCCTCTCCTAATTCTTCTAAGCTCTAGTGAGTACAGGCCTAGAGCCAGCAAACGCTCTTCATACATTAACCCAATCATTCTTGTGAACCTCTGATGGATCCTCGGTAATGCCAGGACATCTATCCTTAGATAAGGGGCCCAAAACTGCTCACAATACTCTAAGTGCAGTCTGACCAATGCCTAATAATGCCTCAGCATTACATCCTTGCTCTTAAATTCTAGTCCCCTCAAGATGAATGCTAACGTTACATTTGCCTTCCTTACCATTGACAACCTGCAAGTTAACCTTCCGTGAATCCTACACGGAGACATCCAAATCCCTTTGCATCTCTGATTTTGAATTTTCTCCCAGTTTAGAAATAGTCTACAGCTTTATTTCTTCTACCAAAATGCATGACCATACATTTCCCTACACTGTATTCTATCTGCCACTTATTTGCCCATTCTCCCAATCTGTCTGAATCCTTCTGTAGACTCCCTGCTTCCTCAACACTACCTACCCCTCCGTATCATCTGCAAACTTGGCCACAAAGCCATCAATTCCATCATCCAAATCATTGACATATAACGTGAAAAAAAGTGGTCCGAACACCAACCCCGGCAGAACACCACTAGTCACTGGCAGCCAACCAACAAGGGCCCCTTTTATTCTGACTCTTTGCTTTCTGCCAGTCAGACAAACTGTTACCATGCTAGTATATTTCCTGTAATGCCATGGGTTCTTATCTTGATAAACAGCCCTCATGTGCAGCACCTTGTGAAAGGCCTTCCAAAAATCCAAATAAACAACTTTCACAAACTCTCCTTTGACTATCCTGCCTACTACTCCTCCAAAGAATTCCAGCAAGTTTGTCATGTTGACTGTTTGTTATTGAATCTAGGTTAGTAAATTCACTACGCAGCTCGTAATTAATCGAAGCTCACATTTTATTGTCCTTGCACAAACAACGCAACTTCATTGACCACAAGCCAACAACTTAGAACATGAATTCCACTGCTCCCTCCGTATCAATACTCACCAGACCACCTGTCCAATTTATAACACTGAATTGCCCAGGCGATATACCCTTTCTTCTCCCAGCTCCCAGCAAGGGGAGTTTTATCCTTGTGATGGTGATTCTCCAGAGTTATCACTGCTAGTGCAATCAAAGTATCCACTTCGATATTCATTTCTTATCAATTCCAAAGTAGCATTCCAGTGTAATTTGCTGTAGGTCATGTGTCTGACCTTTAACACCTTTTTATTGGCTCTATTCTGGGCCAGCCCTCTTCCCAGCAAGTGACAATTGGTAATTCATGGCTCTTTGTTCTCAATCAGCAACAAGGTTGATTCATACAAAACAGATATTTACTTCAACAGTCAAAAACCTGCATGTTATATCCAACCAAAGAACATTTCACAAATAACTTCTTATCTGGAAATTACCTCTAGTCCAGCAGATAACTTGAAGTATCATTATGTCTTATTTAAAGCAAAGAAACTTCATTCACAAAATGGAAGGCATAAAACAGTTCCACAAAATGGCAACCTCTATGTCCAAGCACATGGTAGGAACAAAGACAATTGATCTGTCTGCTTCTACTGCCTTGACCCATTTGACTTTGATGTTTTCTTCCATATTTTTCATATCTGCCATTGCCAAGTCAGGCAAGATCTCCCTATAGGGAAACCATGCTGATTTTGGCCTACTTTATCACATGCCTCCAAGTACATCCATACCTCATGGTTAGTAATGGACTCCCACATTTTCCCAACCATTGAAGTCAGGCTAACTGGCCTATACTTTCTTTTCTCTGCCTCCTTCCCTTCTTAAAAGTGGAATAACGTTTGCAATTTTCCAGTCCTCTGTAACTATTCCAGAATGCAGTGATTCTTGAAAGATTATTACTAATGCCTCCACCATCTCTTCAGTTATTTCTTTCAGAACCCTGAGGTGCAGTTCATCTGGTCCAGATGACTTACCTACCTTCATATTTTTCAGCTTACCATGCACCTTAGTAAAAGCAACTACGCTCATTTCTGCCCCTCCCCCCGACACTCTCAAATTTCTGGCATACTGCTAGTGTCTTCCACAGTGCAGAATGACAATGAATATTTATTAAATTAGTCTGCCATTCCTTTGTCCCCCACAACTACCTCTCTGGCATCATTTTCCAGCAGTCCAATATTCACTCTCGACTCTTTTACTCTTTACACATCTGAAAAGACTTTTGGTATCCTCTTTTCAATCATTGGCTAGCTTACTATTTTTCATATGTTCTCTCCTTAATGTTTTTTTAGTTGTCTTCAGTTGGTTTTTGAAAACTTCTCAATCCTGTAATTTCCCACAAATGTTTGCCATATTTTATGCCTCTCTTTTGCTTCTATGTCAGCCACGATTGCATCATCCTCCCTTGAGAATACATTTTCATCTCTGGGATATATTATATCTATTCTGTGCCCTCCGACTTGACCGCAGAAACTCCAGCTATTGCTGTTCTACTGTCATAAACTCTCTCTCTTGGAATCCAGCACCAACCTGATTTTCCCAATCTATCTGCATATTGAAATCCCCCATGACTACAGTAACATTGCCCTTTTTACATGACTTTTATAGTTCCCATCATAATTTGTACCTCATGTCCTGCCTACTGTTTGGAGAATTGTATATAACTCCCATTAAGGTATTTTTACACTTGTAGTTTCTTAACTCTACCCACTATTCTACATCTTCCGATCCTATGTCATCTCCTTCTAGAGATTTGATTTCTTTTTTTTATTAACAGAGCCACTCCACCCCTCTGCCTCCCTGCTTGTATGTTTGATACAATGTTAAATGTTAAGCTTCCATCTATGATCCTATTTCAATCATGGCTCGGTAATGCCCACAACGTCATACATACCTGCCAATCTCTAACTGCACTACAAGAACATCTACCTTATTCTGTATACTACATGCATTCAAATGTGACATCTTCAGTCCTGTATTCATCGCCGCTTTTGATTATGCTACATGTTACTCTTCAACTCGACCTACTGACTGCAATTGTGCCGTCATCTGCCTGTCTTTCCTCAGAGTCACACGACACACTGCATCTAATTGCCTACCAACTACCCCAACCTGAGCCTTATCACTCCAGTTCACATGTCCCTGCCAAATTAGTTTAAAACCTTCCCCACAGCCTCTAGCAAAGCAGCCAGCAAGGATATTTGTCTCCCTTGGTTCAGGTGTAACCTGTCCTTTCTGTACAGGTTTTACTTTCCCCAGAAGAGAACCCAGTGATCCAGGAATCTGAAACCCAGCCTTCTGCACCAGTTCCTCAGCCACACATTCGTCTGCCAAATCGTCCTATTCTTACCCTCACTGGTACGTGGTATAAACAGCAATCCAGAGATTACTGGCCTGGATGTCCTGTTTTTCAGCTTTCTACCTAACTACCTATATTCTCCCTTTTCCTACATATGTTGCTGCTACCAACATGTACCATGGCTTCTGGCTGCTCATCCTCCATCTTTAGAATGCTGTGGATCCAGTCCTTGACCCTGGCTCCTGGGAAGCAACGTAACATCCGCATGTCTCTTTCACGCCCATAGAATCTCCTGTTCACTTTTCTAACTACAGAATCCCCTATCACTACTGCACTCCCCTTACCCCCCCACCCCGCCCCCGGCCACACTTCCCTTCTGAACCATGGAGACCTGATTGGTGCTGTTTCCCTCAGAGGGTTGTCTCCCCCAACAGTATCCAAAGCAGTATACTTCTTATTGAGGGGAATAGCCATAGGAGTATTCTGCACCTCTTTTTGGCTGCCTATTCCCTTTCCTCCTTCTGTCACACATGTACTTGCCTCCTGTGACTTAGGGGCGACTATCTCTCTGTAGCTCCTATCTATCACCTCTTCATTCTCGTGTATGAGCTGAAGTCATTGAGCAGCAGCTCTAGTTCCTTAATGCATTCTTTAATGAGCTTCAGCACAATGCATTTTGTGCAGATGTAGTGATTGGAGAAACTGGAGATCTCCCAGACTTCCCACATCTCTCAGAAAGAATATACCACTAACTCTGGATCCATTCTCAGCACAGTAGCTATCTACTAATAGAAAAAGAAAGAGAAAAAAAACTTACTGGAAACTTACTTAGAGCCTGCTTGTGTTTTCCCAAGTCTGTTCTCGTCCAAGCCTTCCACTCTAACATTGGCCCGTTGCAGCAATGGCTGCTTTAAAAAATGCTGCTTCACTTACCACCCACTTCTTTCTATTGGCTCAAATAAAATTCATTCCCATGAGACTTGTTCTTTTCAAATGGCTCCCCCCAGCTACGATCTCTCTCCCTCATTTGCTACTTCAAATTCCTGGAAGGTTTTAATGTGTGTGCCCTTGCTGAATCTTATTGTCCCTTACAGAACTTCAGGTAAGGGACTGGTGCTGAAAATCATGGTTTAGCTTTAAGTTGTAAGATTCCTTCTCTCCAACCCTCTTAAAAAATGTGTCGGCTGTATGCCCTGTGCTCCTTGTCCCTGTACTGCAAGAGTATACTGTTCATTATATATCCGTGTCTGGGAGCACATATTTAAGTCAGCAAAATGTTCTCTAGTACTGTCTGCACTAATTGTACACTTCCACAGTTAAAACAACTTAATTCTGAAGCTAAAGCATCAGAAGAAAATAGTGGAATCATGTCATGCTTAATAGGCCAGAATTTCAGCAATGGTAATATCAGGAATGGCTCGGGTTCCCACTCACGATCATTTCTGACACCACATAAACTTGTGCAGCGCAAGATTGCAGAGAAGCTAATCAATAACGTGCTGCTGAAAAATCTGCTGATACACATGCAGGTGCCATGTTAACAGAAATGTAGGCTGCATTCAAATTGCCTTCATTATTCAAACTGCAGAGCTTTCAAGCAATCCCACATGAGAAACTGTCCCATAAATGTCAACCATTCTTCCTTTGATGTGATCTTAGCATTTTTAATGCCAAAGGTGACCTACTAAGATAATTATTTCTTTCAAAATGGTATATAACTATCTCTCAGGGAGGTTTAAGTCAGATCTAATACAACAAATTACAATTGGCTATTCAATTGGGTGGATAAAAAGAAAATGAAACTTAATGTTAAGAAGCCTGCATTTTAAGAGTGTTCCTGTTGACAAAGCTTTTCTTTCCTCACATCTACCTACCTTCACTGTTCACTCCTTCTCTGCTTCCACTTGCCAAATGTATCCCTGTTCTGGTATGCATTCATATTAGTTAGTTCATTTTCTTTGTTGTTTTGATGGAAGGTGACAGGTCCTCCACCTTTGTCACATACTAGAAATCAGAAGCAGGTGGGATCAAAAGCTGATAGCTTGACCCATGGATGATAAACAATTATGGGAAGATTATCACAGTCTCATAGCAGTCAAAACAAAATATTTGAAAATCTTTTACAAATCCCTTCTGCTTTATCTTATTACATAACTATGCATAAATCCAGATACCAGTTTAGTCCTATTGTACTGTAAAGCAACTTAAAGACATGTCACCTTTTAAAAAAAGTAACCATTCTTACAGTTTTTATAAAGGTTCTTTTCAAATTGATGCAAATGTTTGGAGGGAGGTGGGTTGTATTATGTAAATCCTGTGTGCAGGTGTTTGTGGGCCAGAGCCTCTGACCAGAGGGGTGAAATATCAGCTTGTTACCTGACATGTTCACCAGACAAACTGCCCTCTTTAACATGGAGTACAAGTCATAATCTGCCATTAATTTGAAATAATGAAGTCAGGGTCAAAATGACCTTTATCCAGCCCTTGCAGTATTTTGCTTTTGTACAATATTAGCATCAACCAGTTGTACTGCATCACAGTGTGCTTTGGATGCAGGTCAGCAGGTGAACAGTGCACTGTTGCATTAAGCAAAGGATTACAGATCACATTAACATGTTATCTAGCAGCTAACAGTCACAGAAACCCGTGAAACATCCAATCTCTATAAATAGCAGCGAATCGTGAACTTACAAATAAAACAGCCCTGAGGGTCCACATAGAAAACTAGTAAAAATTCACTTGCAAAGTACATTAAGTGTTCTTCCTCTTCCAAACTATATATTTAAATTGTTTATAAACTGACTTTATTTATAAACTTTGAATCTGAATCTTAAGCCAGTAGTGTGAAAGAAATTGCTTCAGCAGAGTTCACAGGCCAGAGAGCGAACATTATATAGGCCATAAGCAACCCTTTATTATAGCTTCAATTACTCCTGTCAGTGGCTTCTGTAGGCAGTATGTTGAGAGGAGATGGAAGTACAATAAAGTACTTACATCACTGAAGAGCACCTTTTGGAAGAATAAGCCTTCAAATTTACGGGCAGCGTTTATAGGAAGGGGTTGTTGCCTTGAATAATTAGTATTAGATACGTCAAGCATTGGTAAAATGTCCAGAAATCACAATTATGCCAACAGTCCAACAAGGAGCTCTGGATTTACAGTGCCACCAGAACTGCTACCAAAGGTGTCAAAGATGGTGATGAATCAGCATACAGGAGGGAGACTGAAAATCTGGCTGGGTGGTGTCATAACAACCACCTCTCACTCAATGTCAGCAAGACCAAGGAGCTGACTGTAGACTTCAGGAGAGGGAAACCAGTGGTCAATGAGCCATTTACTCATCGGAGGATCAGAGGTGCAGATGGTCAGTAACTTTAAATTCCTGGGTGACACTATCTCAGAGGACCTGTTCTGGACCCATCATACAGATGCAATTGCAAAGAAAGCACAACAGCACCTCTTCTTCCTCGGGAGTCTGCAGAGATTTGGCATGATATCAAAAACCTTGATAAACTTCGACAGGTGTGCAGTGGAAAGCATATTGATCGTCTGCATTACAGCCTGGCATGGGAACACCAATGCCTTTGAGTAGAAAATCGTACAAAAGGGATTTGTCCAAGTGCGTCGCAAATAAAACCCTCCCAACCATTAAGCACATCTACATGAAACATAGACATGGAAAAGCAGCATCCACCATCAAATATCCTCACCACCCAGGCCAGCCCATGCTCTTTTCTTGCTGTTAGCATCTGGTAGAGGGTACAAGAGCCTCAGGACTCACACCATCAAGTTCAAGATCTCACTTTAAGGACTCTTAATCTTGTTATTTCATGCTCTCAATATTTATTGCTATTTGTTACATTTGCAATTGCACAGTCTGTTGTCTTCTATGCTCTTGTGCTATCATTGATCCTGTTTACTGGCACTGTTCTATAGACTTGCCGAATATGACTGCAGGAAGAAGCATCTCAGTGTCTATGTGGTGAAATGTATGTACTCTGATAAAATAGTTTACTTTGAACTTTGCTGCATCAGTGAATGTTGTGGCTATCATACAATTAAGATTGAATTCACATGAAACAAGTTAAAGAATTCAAATGCTAGAGACTGCTTTGTTTCTCGACTGTTTATAAGTTTCCAGCCACTGTTAAGGAGACATAATAGATCCAGCATTTTGCTAAAAGAGTAACAAGTAGGATTACTATAAATAAGTACCCATATGTAAAGTAAGCATTTGAATATTCTTGTTTTTCTAGCATGAAGCACAAATACTGCTATTGAAATAGCTGAATACTGACATGTTTTCCCTTCCTCCCAATGTATTTTGCACCTATTTTAAACATGCAACATAAACATCGAGAAGAAACAGGTGTACAAGACAAGATCTGAATAGGACAAGATATATAAATATCATGCCTTGTGCTGTAACATGAGCACAGGTTAATCAAGCCTCAGGGTATACTTATCATCAAGAGAAATAAACATAGAAGAACTTTGAGGTACACAGCCAAAAAGACTTGCAAATATCAATTGAAGTAGGAAGAAACAAGCAAGAAAAATATGAGAAGGAAGAAATGGGAACTTCCAGAAAAACATGGGAAAAGAACAAGTAATCAATAAAATCTCTTTTTACTTTCTCCTCTAAAACTGGTGCTTTAATTGGCACCCTATACTTGATTACAGGCTGGCCTGTGGTGTAGTGGCATCAGCACTAGACTTCGAGGTGGATGATCCTGAGTTCGAAACCGGCTGGGTCCCAAGTTGGGCAGCAGCAATATCTGTGCAGAAGAAAGGCCTGGCATTCTACTTCCTTATCTTGCCAGAAAAACCCTGTGGACAACTATATTATCCATAGGGTAGGGTCACCATGAGTCAATGACGACTTGACAGCACTCAATAACAACAGCAACTCTAGTATACAAGAATAATACATTGATATCTTAACTTACACTTGCCATAGAGAGAATGCAGAGAAGAGGTATTATATCGACAGTGTTGGTTGGTTTGCCACACGAACAATGAGTGAGTACACTGGTACTGGATTACTTCAGAATTTAGAAGAATGAAGGTGAATCTCATACAAACTTACATAATCCTTAAAGGGTCTGACAGGCTGGCAGCAAGAAGGATGTTTCCCTGTCTCAGTTGTCCAAGCCAGGTACAGTTTGAGAATAAGAGATTGGTGGTGTAATGTATCATTTAGGAGAAAATCCTTTGGCACCCTCTACCTGGCCAGCCGTGAAAGCTTGGTCATTGTATTCATTCTGGACATTAAGGGAATCAAAGAATATATGAAATGTGTTAAAAATAGTGTTGACATAGATAAGCTATTATTTTTATGAAAGGCTCAAGGGCCTTCT
This sequence comes from Mobula hypostoma, assembly GCF_963921235.1. Classification (NCBI taxonomy): domain Eukaryota; kingdom Metazoa; phylum Chordata; class Chondrichthyes; order Myliobatiformes; family Myliobatidae; genus Mobula; species Mobula hypostoma. Next base: position 18,198,259 of record NC_086118.1, on the reverse strand, counting down.
ATTATGTTCTTAAGTCACAAAAAGAAAAAGTTGTATTTAACTGGATTTTAACTCATTGAAACAGCTTAAAATTGGAAAAGACCAAAAGACAGAGGAGCAGAATTAGGTCATTTGGCTCATCATGTCAGCTCCACCATTAAATCAGGGCTAAACTTTTATAACCCTATACTCCTGCCTTCTCCTTAAACCCATTACCAACCAAGAAACCATCAACCTCAGTCTAAAACACAGTCAATGACTTGACCTCCACACCCCTCTGTGGCAATGAATTCCATGGACACCCCACTCTCTGGCTGAACACTTCAACTCAGTGTACATTGTGTCAATTTATATTGCACTCAGGTGGTCAGAGTGGAAAAGGGAATTGTCCATACTGAATGCCATTCTGAGTTTGGGATTAATGCATGTTTTTGGAGAAAGTGAAAATAATCTTCCCTTTCCATCTAACTGAGCCTGGTCATCGCTGACACTCAGATGCGAGGTACTGATTGATGAAAACGTATTTCAAATCCACAGGACGCAAGAAGGCTTAGCAATAAATGAATGATGTAATATGATGATATCTGGAAGTAGATTTACATAACACATTTTGGTTTCATAGGCAATGTCAAAAAGCTAATAGTTCCTTAGACCAATTTTCACAATTGAACAATCTCATACAATCTACTGATGCCTCTGCAAAACATTCAAATATTCAGGTTTTAAGCAATGTAGCCATTAATCAGGATGTCTCACATTGGAAGATTTTTCTGTTTAAATAAGTTAAATGGAGTAAATTGGACCAGGGAAAGAAACAGAGTGAAGGTGAAAGGAAGGACATTACTTCCAGAAACTGCTTCATCTGCTGTTGAATGTACACTGAATCATTTCCACACCTACTGGCCCCATCGTCGTATGGAACACTTTCTGGCTAATAGTCGGTCAGATTTGTATTTGCAGAGGTAAACTCAGCAGTACCTGGAGATGGGAATAATTCCCTGGGCAGAAACCAGGCACTTCTTTGCAAAACAAGCTCACTTGTTTTAAGCTGTGATTGAAAAAAAAACAGATCCACTTCCAGGCTCCATCAATGTACATGAATATTTAACTGATATCCTATATGAAGTGCAGCTATGGCTGCACCGGCTGTTCGCTAAGTGGTCCCAAATATCACATACCACAGCACATACCTCAGAGGAATTGAGTTAATCTGTAAACTGCCAAATGAATAAATAAAATCTTCTGGTTGTTGAATGTTATGTAGAGATAATGAGAATGGAAAGTCAAGTAACATCCACTTATTTTTATAAATATGCAGTCTTCCACATTTAATTGGCATTGTTTAAATATGAAATAAATGCTCAGGATTACATTAAGTGAAAAATCATTCCATCAGTGGATACAGTTACAGAGAAACAAACATTGTCCTTCAAGTTTAAAACTGATAGAGTAAGTATGACAGAAAAGCAGCAGCACACCGCCAAAAAGCAAATCTGCTCCAACCAGCAACAAAATCCTTCAAACTTCTCTCACTTACTGCAAATCCTCCTGACAGATTCAAACTATGGAGAATGCAGTCACCTTCATAGTCAATAAACTGCAAACTGGTTGTTAAAGTCAGACAAATTTTGAAAGTGAGCCATAATAAATGACCACAAAGCTCAAGGGTCAGTGTGGAATGCCACCACTTTACAGAGCACAATGCTGAATGTCACCAACAATGCCTACCTAACTCCAACCTTTCTACTCCCGCCCTGTACTAGAACAACCATTGGTTGAAGAAATAGGCTACGGGGAGAGCCAAGGTAACCAATGATATACCTCCTCTGCCTACTTATCTTATCAACATATAATGTTCAAACTAATGCCAACAATACTCATGGGCTCTCTCTCACTTGGAGTGGCAACCTCAGGTCTCCCTACTTTGGTTTGGGGAATGATCTGATGAAATCCATAACCTTGGTTAGAATTCTGACGTGCATCATGTTTGATTTGCAAGATATCTTTGACATCATCTGTTCTGGTACTACAGAAGTAGTACTACCATTCCAGCCTCTCCATCACCAGCCTTTCCCATGGCGATGGAATTCTTCCCAAGAATCTGTTACACAGATCTGGTAATTTCCAAGTTAAAGAAATGGTTAAAATTAAATCAGATTTGAAGTTTGGGCAGAGGCCCTGTTCTGAAGCCAAACTAACTTAAAATTACTGCAGTTTAAACTATCTTTGAATGCATTTCTAATTAACTCAGCACACTAACAATAATGGTTATCGAAAGGAACTAAAGGACTGCCTTGATAATTCGTATCTCTTGATAATTGGTATCAATTACACGTGTCACGATGTGGCCTGAAATTCTTCTTTGCAAACCTGTGTTTCTTACTATTTAGAACAGCGGTCCCCAACCACCAGGCCGTGTTCCGGTACCGGGCCGCAAAGCATGTGCTACTGGGCCGTGAGGGAGCGATATGAGTCAGCTGTACCTTTCCTCATTCCCTGTCACACACTGCTGAACTTGAACATAGGGTTACCAACTGACCCGTATTTGCCGGGACATCTCGTATACTGGGCTAAGTTGGTTTGTCCCATATTTCCCCCGCTAAAGTAGACGTTCCTATAAAACCTTTCGTGCCAAAATGGCGTGAAGCGAAAAAGCAATTACCATTAATTTATATGGGAAAAATTTTTGAGTGTTCCCAGACCCAAAAAATAACCTAACAAATCATACCAAATAACACATAAAGCCGAAAATAAATAACACTAACATATAGAAAAAGCAGGAATGATATGATAAAGACACAGCCTATATAAAGTAGAAATAATGTATGTACAGTATAGTCAGGAAGACGAAGGCAAAACCGATTAGTGGGGGAAAAAAATCGGCACGTACGCGCATGCGCACATCACATGCACACGTCACGCATGCGCACACAGGTGCCCGCGCAAGGCTTCATGGTCATGGCAGTCTCCCCTGGGGTAAAGTGTCCCAGGATCTTACTGCTACTTTTGTCCCTTATTTGGGAGTGAGAAAGTTGGCAACCATAACTGTAAAAAGACATGTTGAGGTGAGTTTATTTTATGTTCCACACTTGCTATATAAGATTTTGATGGTGACTTTGACTTAAGCCCTTAAAATTCTAATGTAAGAGAAGGCTTTCTGGCTGTTCAAGACTGCTTGAACATTCAGTAAAATCAAGTCTTATTCTTTACCTCAAAGCCACTGAAAGCTTGGTGTTTAAACATTATTGATCTTTGCCTTGAATCTTAACTTTAAGATTAAGCATTAGCAATGTTAGAGGAAAGGAAATACTAAAGATGCTCAACTTTCTACCTATATCCTATTGTTTGAGAGCCTCCTTCCAGAAAAAATGGGATCTATTCTGTCAATCCCACTTAGAATCTTATGTTCAACAGCGATCGTGTTTTATTCATCTAATCTCAGGTAAATATTGAACAATCTGATTCAATTGCTTTTCATGAGAGAATTACATTAAGTTCTCCCTGGACCTAGAGACCGAAACTGCATAAAGAACTCTAGATATGCTCTCACCAAAAAAATTTGTACAGTTGCAAGGTTTTCTATTCTGCATTGTACATATCAGCACTCTACATCACTCTGCACACCAACACTTATAAGTTCCTTATAACTGCAAATATGTATTTCCACTTCATAACATCAAAATGATTAAATTCCTATTTCTATGTATTTCATATTCTTGCCCCATTATTTAATCTGTGTACAGTTCTTTGCAGCAACTTTGTAACTTCCCAACAGCTCATTTTCCAATCCATATTTGCACTGCTAGAAGAGTTACATTCTGTCATTACCTCTAGGTCATTAGGTAAGTTGTAAAAGCTGATCTTTGTGTCACCTCATTAGTAACAAGCTGCCTAACTGAAAATGACCCAATTATTTCTAAATAAAAACAAAAAAATCCTGGAAGTATTCAGCATGTCAGGAAGCATTTGCATTGAGAGAAAAGTTAATTAGAAATCTCACACCAAGGGATCATGTAAAAGTGTCCATCTATTAAAATATGCAGATCAGCTACTGATATGAAACTATTCTCACTCTGTTTTCTGTCATCTACCCATTCCTTTATCATTGTGAATATATTAACCAACACCATGAGCCCTTATTTTCTGTACCAACATCTGTTCTTTCATTCAATGCCTTTTGAAATTGCAAAGATCATTCATCTACTGGCTCTCCTTTATGTACCCTGCTGATTACATGCACAAAATATTCTTATTAGATCTATCAAAATGAATCCCCTTTCATAAAATTAAGTTAATAATGCCACAAAGTGTCTTGTGACCAGTCATTAATTATAATACAAGGAATTTCCAACTAAATTTCTTTATCTCTCTTTCTTTCTCTCTCCATCCATCTCCAGTCCTCTTTCTTTATTAATGTTAATTATTTAGGTTCTTTTCATTTATACTTTTGTTTCTCCGTTATCTTTGATGGATTTATTGGGCCTTTTTCAATGAAGGCGTGTACAAAATATTTGTTCAGGGGCACAGTAATTATTTTATTCACCATTAAAATTCCTTCTGTTACTTTGGCTAATCCCTTTTCACACAGGCAGAAAAGTGCTTTCATGTTTTAACAACTTGTTTACATGCTGCATCTTCTATCTATCTCATTATGGCCTTCTGGTGTAGTATGCTAAAACTAAAGCTCTCCCAGCTCAACCTTGCATACATTTAATGCAGTTCTGTTTGGTTAATGATATCTGAATCGATATTTATATTATTAATAGAATGCAACCCTTGTTAAGATTTATGGAATACTTTGAATATTTTTAGTTTGTTTATTAGCAAAACCTTTACCGTTCTAACTTGCCCTTAAAAACAATCAGTACTTCTCACAAAGCCTAACTGGTCCATGCCTGCTTTGAGGAGGACAATTCTCTTTGTCCCATTCCCTCTTTAATTTCCTGTACCCCTGAAATATATTCTCTTAAACAAAAGCTCATCAACTCTTCTTTTGATTTTTTTTCCAATGATCTTCTTCAAGGGTAATTTACAGTAGTCAATTAACCTACTAGCATTTCTTTGTGATGTGGGAGTGCACCTAAGAATCTTGAGGAAAACTAAAGAGACAATGTGCAAACTGCACTCAAGGTCGAGGTCAAACTTAGATCTAGCAGCAGTAACAGTTAATTGGCTCTATAACTTTCTCCCCCAAGTTGGCGTCACTGAACCATGGTGACATCTTGCAGGCTGCTTACAAAACTTCTAAATATACCTCTTCTAAATTACGCTCACTGCAATCTGTTGCCTGTAATTTCCCTTTAAGCAATGTACAGTACCCTTTGAACCATCTCAATTAACTAGCGATTTCACAATCTTCTGAAGGACTCAGTAAACTTAACTCTCAAGCAGGACATTAGTCCCATTCCCTCCACGGCTCCTTTAAGTGGATGAAGTTACATCGCCATGGCTAAAAGGGAGGGAGGAGGGAGGACTCCAAGCCAGACTGAAACACCAAGAGATGGAAATTCATCTGTGCAGCATCTTGTTAGCAAATGTACAGCTGCTGGAGAACAAGAGTGAGAATCTAAGGGTAAGGTTGCTATAATGCAGGGAAATGAGGAATTGCTGTGTTCTGTGTTTCACAGAGTTATGGCTTACCCCAGCCACACCAGATACATTGGTAAGACCTGGAGACTTCTTGATACACAGGATGGACTGGACAGCTGATTCAGACAAGGCAAGAGGTGGTGGTCTGTATTTCACGATAAACACTTTGTGGTGGTCGGATGTGGCAGTTTTGATGCACACTTGTTCCCCTGAACTGGAACATCTAACTATTAAGTGCCAACTGTTGTACTTACCAAGAGAGTTCTCCTTCGTGATCCTGACCGCAGTTTACATACTGCAAAAAGCCAACGCTAATCAGGCATTCGAGATACTGAATGCTGCCATCACCAAACAAGCCTACACCGACACATTTCAAATCATAGTCAGAGACTTCAGTGAGGCTTGTTTGAAAAAAATATCTGCCCAATTATCATCCGCATATAACCTGCAGCACCAGGAGTCCCAACACACCCAACCACTGCTATTCTATGATTAGGAATGCCTACTGTTTCATAACTAGAACACATTTTGGAAATCTGATCACTTGGCTGTCCTTCTCCTACCTGTGTGCAGGCAGAGTCTAAAGGACAAGGCTCCAAAGATAAGGTCAACAAAGATGAGTTTGCTGGAGGCTGAAGAGTGGCTATAGGATTGCCTCAAGTCGGTGGACTAAGCTGTGTTCAAGGGCTCATTAGGGGATCTGAATAAATACACCACAGTTGTCACCGATTGTATAAAAACAGTCGTAGCTGAGTATGTTCCCACAAAATCATTCAGTCCTCCCCAGTCAGAAGCCCTGGATCCCCACAAAATCTATAAACTACTGGCCAGATCAGTGGCATTCAGTTCTAGTGACCAAGTAAAATACAAGAGGTCCAGGTACAATCTCACATACAAAGTAGCAATTGCAGACCAAACTTGAATCATTCAAAAATGCTCGACAGACCTCTTACAGAGTGACTCCAAGTGACACAAGTGACAACAAGGCTTTTGTCCCAGATGAGCTTAATGCTTGCTCTGAGCATCAAAAGCATGGAGGAATCTTCACAAACTCCTACAGACTTCCATGATCCTATGACTTGAGTATCTAAAGCTGACATGAGAATATCCTTCAGGACAGTGAAGCCATCAAAACCATCTGGCCCAGATGGGATACCTACCAAGTAATAAAGTCCTGTGCCGATCAACTGACTGAAGTGTTCACTAATAACTTTAACCTCTCTCTTCATCGGTTTGAGGTACCCACCTGCTTCAAGCAGGCTTCAACTATACTGGTACCCAAGAAGAATGTGGTAACCTGCTTCGAAGACTGTCGCCAGTAGCACTTACATCCACTGAGATGAATTGCTTTGAGAGGTTGGTGATGAAACATATCAACCCCTGCCTGAGAAGCAAGACCTGTGTAACATACTCTAAGGATTCACTGCTAATGTAATGGCTTCTTTGTAATGTTTCACTGCTAAGGCTAATGTAATGGTTTCCCTGTAATGTTCACTGCTGAGGTAACGGCTTCTCTGTAGCAGCAATGTTTGGGTTATGACTGGAGATAACAGGACTTTGGTATGCATGTTAGCCAATAAGAGATTGTTACTCTGTCTTGTGAATCTAGACAGAAGTTTTTTATGGTCTTTGTTGAGGAGAGATGAAGAGGGAAGATGCGTGTGGAGAGAACTGGTCGATCACCAGACAGAATGGACTGGGATTTGAGGGTCCGAAAGTCGGCAGTGCTCAGAGATCAATGGTGGAAGAATGACTACTGAGTGAGCTCCAACGTGAACTTTGGACTTTTCCTTGAATTGGCCCTTTTTAAAATTGTCATTACTAACACTATATTCAGATTGAGTTTCCATGGAACTCAATAAATAAGTTTGCTGATGACACAACAATTGTAGGCTGTATCTTGGGTAATAAGGAGTTTGAGTACAGAGAGGAAATTAAGAACCTGGTGGCATGGTGCGAAGACAATAACCTATCCCTCAATGTCAGCAAGACGAAGGAATAGCGGGCCGCACGACCCAATTTACATCGGTGGTGTGCAAGTGGAGCAGGTCAAAAGCTTTAAGTTCCTTGGGGTCAATATCACAAATGACCTGACTTGGTCCAACCAAGCAGAGTCCACTGCCAAGAAGGCCCACCAGCGCCTTTACTTCCTGAGAAAACTAAAGAAATTTGGCCTGTCCCCTAAGGCTGTTTCCCCTAGAAGAACAAGAGCTGGGCGAGCCTGAGGGTTACACTTGGATCTGCTCCAGTTTGCTTACCAGAACAACAGGTCCACAGCAGATGCCACTTCACTGGCTCTTTGATCAACCCCGGAACATCTGTACAGCAAAGATATATACACATCAGAATGCTCTTCATGGACTACAAGTCTGGATTCAATAAGCCCCTCAAAACAAATCAAGGAGCTTCAAGACCTTGGCCTCAATACCTCCTTGTGCAATTGGATTCTTGATTTTGTCCCTTGCAGACTCCAGTCAGATCAGATTGGCAACAACATCTCCTCCACAATTTCCATCAGCACAGGTGCAACACAAGGCTATGTGCTTAGCCCCAGCTCTACTTGCTTTACACGTATGACTGTGAGGCTAAGCACAGCTCCTATGTCATATTTAGGCTTCCTGACAAAACCACTGTCACTGGCTGGATCAAAGGTGGTGACAAATTAGCATATAGGAGGGAGATTGAAAATCTGGATGAGAGGTGCCGCATCAAGCAAGACTGAGTAGCTGATTGACTTCAGATGAAGGAAACCGGAGGTCCGTGAGTCAGTCCTTATCAGGCGATCAGAGGTGGAAAGGGTCAGCAACATTAAATTCTTCCATTAAATTCAGAGGATCAACATGCGAGTGCAACCACAAAGAAAGCAAAGCAGTGCTTCTACTCCTTTAGAAGTTTGTGAAGATTTGGCATGACAGCTGATGGATTTCGATGTTTAAACCCAAGAAATCAGGAACAAGGCAAAACTTGCTTCACGATCTTTTTCTTAAGAGCTGCTAGAATGAAGAGAACAGGAACAGAACTGTGACAGGGGGTCTTACTACTTGATCTAGAGAAAGAGGCGCTCAGCACAAAACAACTACTTTTAAACAATAGAGATAACAAAAATCTATTCTAATCTACAGATAATAATAATCTAATTACAAAATACTTATTCAATACTGCATGTCCGCAGGTAAAAGAATCTTGAGGTTTACGTGGTGACATACGTGTACTCTGATAATAACATTTACTTTGAAGTTTAAACTGTATTGAAGCAAGCTGTGACATAGCTGTCAATCTTATTGTTCCATCACTGTTTTCCCCACTTGAGTCCTTGGGCACCGTTGCAGAGTCCATGTCATGTCTATCCTGTAATTCCTCGGAGATCAGATGGTGTCTTGGAGGACTGTCCTATATAGGCTAGTAATTTTCATTTGGATGGTGGTGTTATAAACAGAGAACATTCGATGTGTGCTATAATTCCTTGGGCAGAGCTTCAGAAGTAGTTGCATCCCAAAGCACAGCACCAGCAGTAGCGTCACTTGCAGCATCACCTGAAGTGTCACTAGCAGGACCGTTCTCTTGAAGTCGTGGCTGCATTTTCCATTTTATTTCAGTTTGCTTTGAAACTTCATACATTGCACATTGACTGAATTACCGCATTGTTCTTCTGCTCGTTCAGTTCATGTAAAGATTTGATCGTTAGATTTTTAACTGTCTTTTCTATGCTGTTTTTGTAGTTTATTGAAAGTTTCATGTTCCTTTCAACAAATAAAAGACTTTACTCGCCTCATTAACTCTTGCAATCGCTCACACATTTGATGAAAACAAACACAAGGGATTAGCTTGAAATCAGTAGCAGCCATTTCCCAGACTTTAATGCATTCCTTCTTATTCTGAGTAAACTTAACAACATTGGTATTTTTTGTCTGGATTTTTCATTGATCTTATCTAGCTGAGATGCATTTTTTCTGGTAAGGGTTCTTAGTGTTTCATGACTTTGGTCACCGTTTAGATTCAATCTTAATCTGTATGTATTTTTATGACTTTGACCAAGACCTTGAAATATTAATAGATTGCAACCAAATAGCAAATAGATTGCTTCAAGAACCAAACAGATTGCAACCATATAGGTTACTCCAATAAGCAAATCGATTGTGACCAAATAGATAATACAACCACTACTTTCACCAAGTACCAAAATACATAGATGGCTGTCTGACCAAATAGACTGCAACCAATATCTCCACGGCTGTTTCTCTTTTTAACAGTAACACTGCAGTTCTCAATATTGATTTCTATCCAATATTTGAAGCCAGAACTTTCCTCTCTGACAACAGAGGAGGTTCTTATTCCTTTTGCTGCGCCTTAAACATTCTCCCCTTTCTCTTTGATTATAACAAATTTTAAACTCCTGCCGACTATGCCAGTTGATGGATTTTGATGCTTAAATCCAAGGTTCTTTCAGGAGTTAGGAACAAGGCATGAATCTTGCTGGTCAATAATTGTTTTATTAAGAGTTGATAGAACAAAGTGAACAGGAATGGAATAGTGACAGGGGGTGTTGCTTTGTAACTTCAAAATATTAAACTAATTCTGGAAAGATGATGGTGCGACTGGTTGAAGCGGCTTTTATGGGGTCAGCAAATGGTGCTACTGTTCTACTGATACGTACGGCTAATGATCACAAGATCCTGCTATACGTTAAGAACTCAAAGGACTGCAGATCTGTACTACCAGTGAGTTGCTCACTGGCGGAGATAATGAAGGAGCTGCGCAGCGTGCTGCTGCCTGAGTCGATGGAGGCTTAGAGTCTACTAGCAAATGGCCATCATGGTCGCTTTTCTTATGATTGCTCGACCCCTCTGACATTGTCAATCAATACACCCCAAGTTTGATTCGCTGATTTATTGGATGCAAGCAGGGGTGGACGGAGGGGGTGAGGGTTGGGCCTGAAATCACAGTGTCGCCTGTTTGTAGTCATCTGGAGCGAGGGGACGAAGCCGTGGGCTTCATCATGGGCGGTGTGGCATGGTGTCCAGAAAGGAGTCAGAGCTGCCCTCATAGGGTTTTGCTCGGCTGAAGACAAGCTCTGTTGTGGCCAACTGCAGATTTTTTTAGCAGCACTCAATGGACTCGGGCCTCAAGCTGCGGGGTCTCTTGTTTTTCAGCCGCCAGGGGTAAGTATATTATATATGCAGTATGTTATATAATACTATTCTTTCCTACTCTTGTGGGACAGCGATTTTCCTGACAAGGGGGATCACTCTGCTTGGCAGATGAGATTGTGGCTTTGAAACAATCTCAGGTTCTGGGGCCTCTTCTGAGGTTGTTGTAGCAGTTGACTCCAAGATTACAGGAAGTGGTTCTGACAGCTCTGGATACTTTTCTTCTTCCTTTTTTTTCTCTTCTAGTTTGTGCATCATGATCTTGAGAAGATGCATTTAATTCACTGGAGAATTTTCTTATTAATCCTTCTATTATCCTTTTTATGATCTGATCTCTCCACTTGGTTTCCTCATTCACAATGTCATCTGATGAATCCTCTGGTTTTGTATCTCCATTGACTCCTTTCTTTTTGGCCTTCCATTCATCTAACTGGGCTTTGGTGTTTGCATATAGGTTTAGAAGCAGCTTTTTATCTCTCACTTGAAGTTCATGCAATAACCTTAATGTATGCAGAGTAGATTCTGGATCATTATATTGACAAAGACTGCATGAGTGCAACTTCCCTGAAGCTCCTTCCAGCTTAAAACCAAGCCACATTTCACAAGTAACTGACTCATTAACATATCAGAGGCTTCCTCAGATAATGTTACCTACAAAAACTGTTGAAGTCAGACCAGTGTCTTCATCACTTTTACACTTTCTCTGAGCAACCTGGTCCTTCTTTGGTCCAATATGCTTTCCAACCAGAGGCATAGAGGTTGGTACCAACTCCTGTTTGTCCCCTGTTTGGCAACGGTTCATGGAGACAGTTGTGGCATCACCCAGTACCTTTTTAAATTCACTTTCAGTTGGCTTCATTGCAAGGAATGAGACATGCAAATGGTGGATGGCATTCCTCTTAAGTTGTAGTTGTCTCAGTCACTTTCATCTCCACAATGCTGGTCCTCCTGTTTTTACCACGTACAAGCTCAATGTGCATTGTTGGCTGTTGTATTTCACTGTCACGAATGTCCCACAGTTCTCTTTTCTCCAGTATAAGTTCTTAGTTGGTTATCTGCAGGATGCAGATTAGTATGTTTGAAATGCCATTCCAACTCATTTTGTGGAATGACTGAAACAGCTGAACTAGTGTCTAATTCCATTTTAATTAATCTTGCATTCACTTCTGGTGTAAGCCATATTGCCTTTCTATTCACAAACACGAGGAATTCTGCAGATGCTGGAAATTCAAGCAACACACATCAAAGTTACTGGTGAACGCAGCAGGCCAGGCAGCATCTCTAGGAAGAGGTACAGTCGACGTTTCAGGCCGAGACCCTTCATCACGACTAACTGAAGGAAGAGCTAGTCTTACTTACTCTTACTAGCTCTTCCTTCAGTTAGTCCTGACAAATTGTTCAGGAAAATTTATTACCTCTCAACTATCAGGCTCTTGAAATAGAGAGGATAACTTCAATAGCTCTATCACTGAACTGACCCCACAATTTATGGACTCTTTCAAGGGTTCTATATCTTATTTTCTTGATATATATTACTTCTTTGTTTATCTTTCTTTATTATTATTTCTTTCTCTCTCGTGTTTGCGGAGTTTGTTGTCTTTTCCATATTGATTGTTTGTCCGTCCTGTTGGGTGTGGTTTTTCATTGATTCTATTGTGTTTCTTGAATTTACTATAGATGCTGTGACATATATTCACTTTGATAACAAATTTACTTTGAACTCTACTTTGATTTCTGACTGAAATGTGTCACTCTCAAACTTAAGATAAAATTCTATCACATTATGATAACCATGATGATCCTTTATTAGATTAGATTATTAATTAACCAAATCCTATCATTCAAGGCAAAATTCAAACTGGCATATGCATTGATTGAACTCTTTCTATTCAAAAAGTGTTCAGAGCAGTAGATTATGATCTACATAATACATCTCATGGATGAAAACCTGAAATCATGTCAACTACTTTGTCCATCAAAAAGAAGCCTTCATTAATTCATTATTCACACTGCAATGAACATGTTTTAAAAAGTCAGCTTTGTATCATATGTACAAATGTTGCATTAAACTTGCCAGTTAATAATTTATGATTATCGAAATAGATATTCATTCTACAACTGCCCAGAAAAACTAAGCTTAGAATGCCACATAAGTAGCCTTTGTTTTCCAAATCTGAGTGTTCCTAGCAGAATATGGATTTATTTCCCATCACTGATTTCCCTTTGAAAAGTAAAATCAGCCATATTCTTGAACCCCACAGTCCATATGCATGGGCAATACCCACTCTGCTCTTAGGGATTAAGTTCTGTGTGGACTTGAAGGCTATGCATTTACCTTCCTGGTTTTTCGTGATATCCTGTGGAGACCACTTATGTGTTAACCCTTGCCTGGGTATCTTGTGCGGCAACCCCTCAAGGACTATATCTCTGTGACAGGTCACTTCCGGTGATAGCTCGTGTGGATTTGGAATGACATAACGAGCAAGATCTTCGACGATGATACTTTTGTTTACCTGAGGAATTCGACGTAACCACCTTTTCTCTATGTTTCACCCTGGATTACAAATATCTCTCGCCTATCATTTATTCCGTGGATGACTGAACTTTCCCACTTTACCGTCTCAAGACCCTAAGCCTTGTTTCCCAAAGCTCAACACAGTTTGGGAGCTATTTTTACACGCATATGTACACATAACACTGTTAACATTTATTTATCTTGGTTAAGTTACGATATTATAAGTAGATACTAATAAAGATAGTGGTTTTAACATTAAAACCTAACTCAGTGTAAAATCTCTTGCTGCTGGTTTATTTCTAAAACATTACAGTAACAAGGATACCCAGACTCTATTCTATTCTTATAGCATTAGTTATTATATTATTGTTCCAGTTAACTTTGCGACCTATAACTTAACAGTGGGGAGGAGGGTGTTGAGTTGGAACTCAATAGATAGATAGTAAACAAAATTTTTTTGCTGACTTCTGCAAGATTTTCAGTCTATTTTGTTTGTTTATCTCCAGTAGTAAATTGGTAAAAGATATACACGATGATAAATATTGAGGAAATATCACAAGGACTAGCTTTATCACAACAGTATGAATAGAACTGAGCATTTTGGAAGGAATGATGTGATATGCATTGCAATAGTGCCAAGCAGCATAAAAAAAACTGTCTCCAAAGAAACAACTTAAACACTTCAAGGAGTACCCATAATCCCTGGTTCCCTTGAATTGAATATTTAGTATACTAAAAAGCCCAGAAGCAATGTTGTTACTTTTAAATCTATTCCTTTTATAGTTTCTGTGTACTCAATTAACCTGTGCAAATGTGGAAAGATAATCCAGTTGCTTTATTTAAATGCTCTGAACTACCAAATAATACGGGCATAGTTATTAAACAATTGAGAAAAATAATGACAATTTTTAAACTTGATTAGAACTATAGAGATAAATTTCACTGAGTACCTGTGAATCCCAGCGGGCTCCCTCCATAAACAGGCCATGTACATAGGCACCTTCACGAGGGGGGCTGCTACAATCCTCGCGGTTTTTCTTGGTAACATCACACTGAAGACACATCTTGTCTAAAGGCCACTCATTCTTCCGTGCCATAGACTGCATTATGGCTGTGAGGAAAGACTGTGGATTGAAAAAGCCAGCAAGCCATACTGCAGAAGGGAGGGCAAAGTCAGATGTCCACGTTTCCAGTTCCTTAATACGACAAAGGAGGTCAACAAACCAATTGGCTAGCCCAGCCATTGATGGGTAGGCTCGTTTATTCCAAGAATCTGGTAGTTGGTCAAAGAAGATAGCATTCTGCAAATTCTCCATGTCACTAGTCATAGTCAGTTCACCCTAGGAAAAATAAACAAAGTTAGGAAGAAATATAGTACAGTGATAGTATTTGTTCAATATATCATCTTAGGATCACACTGATGTACACTTCATTTGTCTTGAAGTTTGACTCATGAATTACAACGATGTTTGTTATTTTTATATTTTATTAACAACTCGGAAATTTATTTTCACTGCCTGAGCAAACTGTGTACTATTAAATCCTGCTAGCTAACATTAAATTCTGTACTTGGAGGAGAGCAAGGTGAAGTCTTCTCCTTGTGGTATTGAAGGGAAAGAAAAAGTAATAATCTTTGTATGATGTACAAAATCTCATGGCTGTGTAGGAAAAAAAAACACATGGTATGTAACTACTAACATCATGATGTGTGTTTTGAGCTTCAGTTTCAACACTAAACATGTGGATTCAATGAAACTGAAGTCTGAGAAGTTACTTCTGCTGGGATGCTGTCATTTAAAAGGAAGTAATACTTGTTCAAAGTAAAATAGTCTGGAGACATGAAATGGTACTTCAGTAATCCATTAGTATACCTATTATTTTACTTCTGCTTCACTGCATCACTGCATTACATGGGGCCTTTATGAGGCCACATCTGGACGTTGGATACAAGTTTGTTATGAAGTAAACAAGAGTATACTTTCCATAGAGAGTGCAAAGAAGAGCCACCAAACCAGTTTTTAGTATGGCAGGTTTGCCATATGAGGGGTTAAATCAATTAAGCCCATAGTTTCCAGAATTTAGAAGAATGAGATCCAACCTCATGGAAACTCTGAAGATTCTTACAATGCTTCATAATGACAATGCAGAGAATATTTTCTTGCTGAAGAATCTGATACAGTAGATCATACTCTAAGAACAAGGTGCATGTCATTTAGTTTGGACAAAACGAGTTTATTTTTTCAATCAAAGCAAGGTATTTTTTTGGAGATCTCAAACCTTACATAAGTTCATTTACTCAGTTCTTTTAAAACAGATTGATTAAGGGAATCAGGGATTATGTGGATAGTGGAGGAAAATGGATCTTTAGTAAGCATCAGCCACAATATTGATGACTGGTTCTGCAAGAGTAAATCGTCGAATTCGTTCTCCATAATCTAATGCTCTTGTGTCATGGAGTGGAATGCACTGGATTCAAGCTACAGGCAGATACATTTCCCTTTGAGTGATAGCCTACCACAGAAGACTTGATCAGCTGCTAATTAAAAACCTCTTTGCTGTTCTACAGTTCAGTCTATACAATCTCCAAATACTGACAGTTCATTCTGTCTCTCTTAGTAGAGGGTCACGTGTGGAGTTGCCTCATAAAGAGGACACTTAAGCACTCTAGCTGGACAGAACAAAACAATGTTCATGTGCCAGTTAGAGTCCAAAAGCAGCTAAATGATTAATAGACCTCAATATTGTTGGTAAATGATTATTATCTGAATGGTGGCCGATTAGGAAAAGGGGAGGTGCAACGAGACCTGGGTGTCATTATACACCAGTCATTGAAAGTGGGCATGCAGGTACAGCAGGCGGTGAATAAGGCGAATGGTATGCTGGCATTTATAGCGAGAGGATTCGAGTACAGGAGCAGGGAGGTACTACTGCAGTTGTACAAGGCCTTGGTGAGACCACACCTGGAGTATTGTGTGCAGTTTTGGTCCCCTAATCTGAAGAAAGGCATTCTTGCCATAGAGGGAGTACAAAGAAGGTTCACCAGATTGATTCCTGGGATGGCAGGACTTTCATATGATGAAAGACTGGATCGGCTAGGCTTATACTCATTGGAATTTAGAAGATTGAGGGGGGATCTTATTGAAACGTATAAAATCCTAAAGGGATTGGACAGGCTAAATGCAGGAAGATTGTTCCCGATGTTGGGTAAGTCCAGAACGAGGGGTCACAGTTTGAGGATAAAGGGGAAGCCTTTTAGGACTGAGATTAGGAAAAACTTCTTCACACAGAGAGTGGAGAATCTGTGGAATTCTCTGCCACAGGAAACAGTTGAAGCCAGTTCATTGGCTATATTTAATAGGGAGTTAGATATGGCCCTTGTGGCTAAAGGCATCAGGGGGTATGGAGAGAAGGCAGGTACAGGGTTCTGAGTTGGATGATCAGCCATGATCATACTGAATGGCGGTGCAGGCTCGAAGGGCCGAATGGCCTACTCCTGCACCTATTTTCAATGTTTCTATGTTTCTATGATAGCTCCTAACTCAATCATCAGCCTTTAACATTTAAGCAGCAGCAAATCTGAGACTTATAAGCATGTGTTACCAAATGCCGAAGCCCACAATGTACCGAAAATAATCTGTGAGCATGCACTACTGCTGGATTCCATATAGACTATATTAGTGGAGATTCAGCTTGCTAAGACTCCTCAGCGTTAAAGCTGCGGACAACCACTTCTTAAATCTCAAAACTGCTGCAGAATCTGCGACTTCATTGATGTCAATAGAGATTGCAATACTAGGGTTAGAAAAACAAAGTAGAAGTGAAATTTCCTTTTTAAAATTTATTTTGGTTTTGTTTACTGTTTTTAATTATTTATCCTTTGCAGGCTATTTCTAGCTTTTCTTTTTACTTATTAACTCCACCTTTAATAGTGCTTATCTGTCTTTGAATGTCAGAAACATTTACCATCTTTTACAGCTTGACAGCTGGCAAAGTTGGAGATGGTGTTTTTCGAGATAGCAAAGTTCTGAGGATTGGGGTTTATTCACTGTATCTTGGGAGACATTTTTTGCCACTCAGAATTTGTGTCACTGCATCAAAACTGGGTAAGTGCAGGCTTGATTTGATTTGGTGGATTGTGTTCACATATTAGTAAATTTTGTTGACCAATTGTGTGTCAGGCAAATTTTCTTTCTGGTAAAAATACAGGCAATTCCTGCATTCTCATCATTTGGGAAAATGGAAATTTACCCTTACAGAACTGACAAGTCACTACCCAAAAAATTGAAATATAAAATCTCATGGGAATTATGCGCAGGAAAAAATAGAAATAAACACAATTCCTTTTAAGCTCGACTCCTTGACACATACATAGATGATATAGCTTCATATTACAGAAAATCAGGATATACTTATCCTGTGACGGGGTGGGGGGGGGGGGTGGCAGCTGCCTTATTCTGATTGTAAAAAGTTGTTTCCACCGTGATTGGTTAGTTTAGAAACTGCAGCTGCTTTTCCCATTGATTAGATGCCTGGTGTCCAGTTTCAAATATCCTGGGTATGTATACAGCGTATGTGGAATGTTCCTCTCTCTTCCTTTGTTTAAGGCACGCAATGCATATGACCATTGAGAAGGTATACTCTGCACACTGTTTTAACTAAGTATGTTTGTTCAATATTCAGCTTCGTAGTTTCTGCAACTTGGGGAACATGCCTGACTGGTTGAATTTTTACTGTTTGTAAATGAATGATTAATATACCTATTCGTAGGGAGTGATTTCTGTCTCACTTGCTAGACCGGCAAACTTGATTCAACATTACAGGACTATTTCCCAGGGAATGCAACCATGCAAACACCCCCCACCCCATAATAGGGGCATCATCAGCCTATCAAGAATGAGGTTCAGCTTAATACTCATACATCTGAAGTAGATTCCAGGTATTCAGATATTACTGGATGATGTAAGTGCTAGACATTCAGAAATGACAACCTCAAAAAAGAAAGCCTAACTAAGACTCTGTGTCCATGCTCAAATTAATGTGGAAGAAGGGACATGGTACTCAGTAATACAAGCTTTACTACGACTGAAGAAATCATTAATTTTCATTTTGTTACTCCTTCTCCTCTCCTCATTAAATGTTGGATTGTTTCAAGACATACCTTCTGTCCCAAGTCCAGCTCCTTCAGTGAGCGTTTCATCTCTGAAGTAAGAATGTTCATTCGCTCGCACTCCTGAAAAGCCACCAGGATGTAAGGTGTCCGCTCCTCTGCTTTACTCATCAGTTCTGGGACATTAAACTCATCTGGTAACTTTTCCATGATCTCATCCAAAGTGGCCTTTACCTGCAATGGCAGAGGTTGGATGTGAGAGCTGTGAAAAACTCCACAAGATTAAGCCTTGGTTGACTGAATTATTGGTAGGAGTTTGGCTTTGCTGACGCTACTGGGATTTACTGCTTCAATGGTGAATCACTATCTCCTCGTCCTCTAATGCTGACCCTTGACAGAGGATAATTGCGTATTTTCAAAGCAGCTGTGATGTATGAGTAAGTGGGCTAGACTGTCCAGGACCTTGCCTTCTGTCCAAACTTACTCTTGACAGTACCAAAATGCATGCATTTTTCTGGATTTTGTTGTTTTGTGGCAGCATTACAGTACAAAGACATAACATTGCTACAAATGACAAAAAAGTACATAAATAGTACAAACAATGCAATAATAAATCAGGATTCATCGACCATTCAGAAATTTATCGGCAGAAGGGAAGAAATTGATTCAGAATCATTGAGTGTGGGTCTTAGCAGCAATGAGTAGTAAGGGCTAGTGTTTGGGTCCCAGCTACTTAATGACTTGAATGAAAGAATTAAGCTAACATTTCCAAGCTTGTAGATGACAAAAAAATAACAAGGGGGTAGGGTGTGCAGTGAGAAGGATGCAAAGAGGGTCTGGTATTTAGACAAGTTGGGTGAGTGGACAAAATCATGTGTGAAGCTGCTGAGCATGGATAAATGTGAGGTTATTCACTCTGGTTCTTAAAGCAAAATGACAGATTATTATCTGAATGGTAAGATGGCGGTGCATACCGTTGCAGTGGCCTTTCCAGATCCAACCAAAGCTGTAATTGTCCGCCTTTTATGCCTTTTTTATGATTATCAGGCACTGCTGGATATTAAAAGATATGAAGTACTGTAGGTCTACCTCATCAGTGATGGAGCTGGACTTGTTGTGCACTATTGTCGTGCAGAGGTGGTGCATGGTCTAGCAAGTAGTACAAATGACAAATGATTGGCTTGGAGACATTTATTGCAATTGAAAGATCCTATTAGACATCGACTGCCTGTGAGGAATTTGTATATTCTTACTGTAACCGCATGCATTTCCACCCCTGATCCAAAGCCATACCAGTTGGTGGGTTATTTGGGCATTGTAAGTTGTCCCATGACTAGGTTAGGATTAAATCGGGGGTGGGGGGGGGCGAGATTGCTGGGCGGTGCAGCTCGAAGGGCCAGAAGGGCCTATTTCATGCTGAATCTCAATAAGTAAAAACAAGAATACCGTCAGTCTGGTTCACTAGTTCATTAGTGAGACTGATTGTGGGAGAAGATGTAACACACATCAAAGTTGCTGGTGAACGCAGCAGGCCAGGCAGCATCTCTAGGAAGAGGTACAGTCGATGTTTCGGGCCGAGATCCTTCGAAGGACTAACTGCAAGAAGAGCTAGTAAGAGATTTGAAGTGGTTTTGAAGATTTGAAGTGGAATTCCTCGTGGGAGAAGATGTGTTGCTTTGGTTGTTGTGTGAACCAGGCCCTGGTGGTGTCACAGGACAAAGTCGCATTCATTTATTTAGAGATACAGCACTGTAGCAGGTCCTTCTGGCTCAAGAACCCATATTGCCCATCATAACCATTTGACTAACCCGTGTGTCTTTGGAATGTGGAAACTAGATCACTGATAGGAAATCCACAGGGTCATGGGGAGAATATACAGGCTCCTTACAGGCAGCGGCAGAATTGAACCCGGGTCTCTAGCATTGTATTAATGTTACGCTTACCACCACACCTCTGTGCCACATCTAACCTTTCTTCTATTTTCCATGTGGATCATTCATATGGATCATGGTCAAACAAACAAACACACACACACACAGATTTTCTCCAGTCAATTAACAAACCAGTGGGTAGGAGTCAAGCATTAGGACCTAAGTTGGAATCCAGTCTCTTTACTGTGCATCTGGAAGGATGTGAGTATAGATGTGCATAGTACAACTCTCTTCAAAAGGTAAAGACTATGCTGAGGTTTCCTGGTTGTGTAGGATGTCTTCTGGGACCATGACAGGTTGTGCAAGATGTGTACTCCCTAGAGTTTGAAATTGCTTGAAGTTTTTACTGCTGTGTCACTGTTACATACCCCGTAACGGGTTAAAGAACTGGCAGAAATGGACCACACCTAGAGTCTGGTTTTGCTGTTAACTAATTCTATTTTATTAGTAACTACACAATACAGTAATATAAAACCAGATAAATCAATAAATCAAACAGGTTAGCAGAATTTATGTGTATATATACATGTAAATACAAAACCCAGACTTCTTCAAACTTAGGTGGTAATTGATATGGTCATACGATGGTAGGTAAGAAATGTTCAGTTCAGGCGCACAGGTTAATTAATGCGAGATGTTTGTAATCCAAAGGCGAATGTTGTGAGAAGGCAGTTACGTCGCTATTCCATAGATTCCACGACAGCAATACAAAATAACAGTAGTAGGTTTTATCTCCGAAGTTGTTCCACTCCACACACGAAGTATCACCGACAGTGATCTCCAATGAATATCCTTTCAACACAAGTGGTACCACACCCAAATTCAGCTACGGGACATCTCAAAGTGGTGGCCACATAATACTCAAACAGAATCCACATATGGATTATCACCAGCAGTAGCTCATCACAAAGGGGACCCTCTTCAAGGGAGCCACCACCCAGGGAAGAGTCGACACACCAGTAGATTCCACAAGGTTACCCCAAACAGACAACGTGATAGCCACTTATCCAGTTCCACGACATACGAAATAACTCCAACAGTGATTTGCCACAGGGGTGCCTTTCTTGAGTGAACTACCACACCCAGACAAAGGGTAAATACACATGTGGTATTCACAAAGGTTTTCCCCTCACCGGAGAACCCACTCCTGTGGACTAACTAAGTGACAATCACACTTCCGTAGTCGAATGGAAACAAACTCACCCTCACGGGCTACTTGGAGAGAGAGAGTCCAAACAGTGATCTCTTTGTCACTAGGTTTCTTCTGTTTCAAACCTATCTCTCCTCTTTTCTCTTCCTGCAAACTTGTTCTACTTGCAGAAAACTTGTGAGAGTCATTTGTCAATACTCAGGATCGATCTCAACTCACCCCTTTTGGGCGACACACTGGTGCCTTCCATTGACCGAATCTATCTTGACTCTAACTGTGTGTGTCTGTGTGTCCTCGTTTATACAAAACAAGCTGCAGAGAAACCATAACATCGATTATCCATCAAATAACTCCACTTCTCTCTCTCTCTCTCTCTGGAGCAGCTCAGACAGTGTCCAAAAGTCAGTCTCATTCTCCCGACATTTTAAAGTGACAGACCACAGAAAATATGAACCCTAGGGTTACATTAACACCTTCCCCCAAGAAAGCAAAATTTTGATCAAAGATCAAAATTTTTTAACTGTACATTACAGAATATAAAGCAATACAATAGACAATAGGTGCAGGAGTAGGCCATTCAGCCCTTCGAGCCAGCACCACCTCGTACCCTTTTCTTGCCTTCTCCCCAGACCCCTTCACTTATAATACATATGTGATTATCATGTAGCACATTACAGAAGCGTATACAAATACTAGTTTCTATTTCACTTTTAAACTTAACATCCAGACAATCAATTTACCATGATATTGTCTTTATCTTTCACATGCTTTGTTAGAAAATCAAACTCCTGCAAAACCAGATCCTGTTGTATTAAAAATAGCGTTTGATCACCCATTTTCTCTTTTTCACTTTGAACACAGAACACTTAGCCATCACGTGACCAGCTTGAACAGATCCTTCACAGACTCCCCGAGCTTTACCCTGCACAGGTGCCAACTCATCACTCATGTTTTCTAAAATAAGCCCATTCGCTGAACTTCCAAACAAGTTCTTTGTTCCAAACAAGTCATTAATTTTTCCTCCAAGATTTTTAGTTCTATATGTTTCCATAAAAACACCTGCAGATGGCCTCTCCAACTCAAAACAACACTTCGAGTTTTATCTCTCCAAATCACAAACTTGAACAACATCACCAAGTTGTTTATCTTTTAAATTACAAAATATAGTTAAACAAATCAACATGAACTGGCTGCACATCATAATCATGAAAAACAACTCTACAAGCTGACGAAGGGTCTCGGCCTGAAACGTCGACTGCGCCTCTTCCTATAGATGCTGCTTGGCCTGCTGCGTTCACCAGCAACCTTGATGTATATAACCTTGAGGGTGTTTACATTCAAATGTCAGAAAAAAAATTATAACAAACTGGCACATACTTCAACAGGCGATTGTCCTGAAAGCTGGGTCAAAGGACGTGAAACTGATCCAAACTTCTATATCACCCTATTCAAAAGTCCAGAAACAGCACCCTTTCAATATCTTCAATAATGTTTACCACATCAATTTTCATCTCATTACCAACTAACACAAGTGACTGAGAATCCTCAATTTCCACTGGTACCAAGGTTAACCCCTTATTCACCGAATCAAGTCCATCTGACACAACAGGACTGCATTCCTTTTCAACCAAGTCAGACACTCAGACCTTAACTGAGTTTCAACACAAGGTTCAGTACCCTGTGAATTCACAGGTGCTTCAACAACCTGAACACAGGCAATCGGGACAGCTGCCTCTTCTAGGCCTTCATCACTAGTCCCAGTTTCAAATTCCAGGTTACCCTGATCCTCCCAGCTACTCTCTGGGAAACTCTCATCCAGAATAAACTCAACCTTGTGGGTTAAAACAACCTCGTCTGCTAGTCTAGCTGACTCCCGCAAGGTAGCGGCATCCTTTTCATCTGGGTATGCCTTTACATCATCTGGAACACACTTCTTAAATTCTTCAATCAACACCAACTCCTTCAAGTTGTTAAGATCCTCAGTTACTCCTTCCCAGATACACCCACGAATGAAGTACATAAATTTCTCCCTCTCAAACTCTCTCTGTTTATCTGCCTCTTCAGCCTCGAACCATTTTAATTGCACCTCATGCTGTCTTTGCCTATCCTCACCCTCCATCTCTACTTTAAGTCTATCTAACTTCATTTGTTCCAGTTATAACTGGATCTCCTCTTTACCTGCAGGAAACCCCATTAACACCTCATCAAATTGCTTCACAGAGATATAGTGTTCAACTATTTTCCTTTGAATTTCTGCCTTTGTCATACCCTTCTTTACCTCAGTAAGTTTCGGTTCCACAGGAATTTCCTGCAACTCATCCTTTCTAGCTTTCTTCAAAGCCACAGGGTCTGGCGAGGCCAGAAATTTCATAACATTCATTTCTGCTGTTTTTCCACACAGGCAACTCAAAAGGGATTTTCCCCAATCAACTCAATTAAGCCCCCAGACAATTTTTAAATGGCTCCAAACAATTTGTTCATATCCCGGATGAGCCCCCAATTTTGTTACGTACCCCGTAAAGGGTTAAAGAACCAGCAGACATAACAGTAGTAGGTTTTATCTCCGAAGTTGTTCCACTCCCCACATGAAATATCACCGACAGTGATCTCCAATGAATATTCTTTCAACACATGTAGTACCACACCCGAATTCAGCTACGGGACATCTCAAAGTGGTGGCCACAGGATATTTCAACAGAATCCACGTATGGATTATCACCAACAGTAGCTTATCACAAAGGGGACTCTCTTCTCAACTCACCCCCTTTGGGCTACTGAAGGTTTAAATCAGCGACCGACTCACTGGTGTCTTCCATTGACCGAATCCATCTTGACTCTAACTGTGTGTGTCTGAGTGTCCTTGTATATTCAAAACAAGCTGCAGAGAAACCATAACATCGATTGTCCATCAAATAACTCTCCCTCTTTCTCTCTCTCTCCTCAAAGTGTCCAAAAGTCAGCTTCATTCTCCTGACATTTTAAAGTGACAGTCCACAGAAAATATGAACCCTGGGGGTACATAACAGCCACTGATGTAAAGAGGAGTGTGAGTAGTGTGAGCTCTCCCATTGTTGCAACTTTCTGTGTGAAAATTAGCTGTCAATTTTCATTTAGGCAGTAACCATCTCCTTTGTCTTGTTGTCATCAGAGGATGTTACTATGTTAATTTATTGAAAGGATTTATGACATTAAGTTTTACTGTAATAATTCAGCATTGCTGAAGCTGAGTACCTGGGTCAAATCTCATGGCTATTGTTGCAACTTTCTGAGTTCACCTTAGAAGATAATCATTGCTGTTATCTGAAAATTGACAGCCAATTTTCACACAGAAAGTTGCAACAATGGGAGAGCTCACACCACTCACACCCCTCTTTACATCAGTGGCACAGCAGTGAAAATTGCGAGCAGTTTCAAACTCCAGGGAGTGCACAACTTGCACAACCTGTCATGGTCCTAGAAGACATCCTACAAAACCAGGAAACCTCAGCAAAGTCTTTACCTTTTGAAGAGAGTTGTACTATGCATATCTATACTCACATTCTTCTAGATGCACAGTAGAAGGTATCCTAACAAGCTGCAACACTACATGGAAACTGCACTGCAGCGGACAAAAAAGCTCAATAGTGGACAGACAAAACTGCCCAACATATCATCGACACCAGCCTACCTGCCACCAAGGACATGTATTCAGAAACGTGCTCAAAAAGGGCCAGTAACATCAGGAAGACTCCCACCCAGCCTGCTCATGGACTGTTGTCCCACTCCCATCAGGGATGTGGCTACATAGCATCCATACCAAGACCCCAATACCACCAAACACAAAAACGATTATTTTCCCCAAGCAGTAAAGCTGATCAACAGCTCCACTGACTAACCCACCCATCCACACACCCACCGGCACTACTTTAACATTTCCTCTCAGAGTCATCTTATGTACAAACACCCTTGTCACTTCGTGGACGTAGAATCAATCCATGTATATAAGCTATCCAATGTATTTATTTTGTATGTTTTATTATTGTGTTTTATTATCTTATTGTGTTTTTTTTGTGCTGCATCAGATCTGGAGTAACAAATATTTTGTCCTCCTTTACACTTGTGTATTGGAGCATGACATTAAACAATCTTGAATCTTTATTTAGCTTCAGGCCTTAACTATCATGCATGTTCTATCTGAACCTCAAATTACATTATCTTACTGATTTGTCACACAGTGAGCTATTCAGTTTTTGAAATGATTATCAACATGATCTAGTTTGGGAGAATTTTCAAGCTTTACGTCACAGACTCATTATTGGTCTCACTCTTACTCCTCTCCTCAGCCACACTAATTATATTGGCAATCCTTTACTGTAATTACATTGCTATAATTGAACTACATTGTTTACTCTCAGTGTTCTCCCTTAATTACAGCACCACTGGGGCATAGCAGAGGAAACTACATACTATATCTGTTCTGCATTATACTTGACCAATTACACTGATTGTGGCAATGAATCTAAAGGAGTTTGCCAGAAGAGGACATTTGCCTGGCATCCTAGGAGCCAGTGATACCGTAGTCACATCTATCAAACAGTAATCCCTAGTCTGAGAATCTCTCACAAGAGGAGATATCTTCTGCACATCTGTTCTATCAAGACATCTCCAACGTTTGTTTATTTTAAATAAAGTCCTTCTTACACACCTAGCATGGCCAGCATTTTCTCTCAAGGCAATCCCACTCACCATTCCAGACATTGGCAACTGCCCCGATTATATGATGGCCCAATTAACCGGAATTCACTGATTTGAAGGCGTTCTAGCATATGTAAAATTGATTGGATGATTACACAAGAAACCAGTCAAAGAAATGGGGAAGTAACAAGATGGTAGGGCGAAATGAAATAAGAAAGATAGGGTACTCTGATACCATGGGTGGATATGAGCACAAAGATGAGAATTTTAAATGTATTGGGAAACTGAGTAGCAAAGTAGACAAGGAGGTATCAATGTGATATAGGATCTGCCAGCAGAGTTCTGCAGGAGCTGGAATCTACGGAAGGTGGAGGCTCAACGGGTGATCTGAATCAATAAGCTGGAGTTAACAGAGGAAGGAATTAAAGTTCTGGTGCTACATAATCCAGCCAGTCTTCCCAAAGGTAATATTAAATAAAGCTTATTGAAGACTGAATACGTATAAGAACAAACAATGCAAAAGTAGAATGATCTTGGGTGTGGGTGAGGGACTGAGGCACCAAGAGAACTGGTGGAGCAGAATATTTGAGCCCTGAGCTAATCTCCTACTTTATGTTTCCTTCCTGAGGTTCTGTTCATCAGCATAATAGTAGTTAATAACATTGACCTGATCTCTGTCTTCAGGCACTGGAAAACTAGCTTATCAGTAAATAACACAACATAACTTCCAGTATTATCCTTTACATTAAAAAAACCAGGGTTGAAAAAAATACCAAATTGTGCTTTTGCATCTGAACTATGGAAACAACAATCATCATATGCCTTTGGAAACAGCAAATTTGCTTTTCAAACAAGTAATTTACCTTTTCTTCTCGTGTAATACTTCCGCCCTCTCCACCACTGCTGTCCCTGGGCTGCATTTCCAGCACTGTCCGGAAGAGCTTTTCTGATGTTAACGTGAGGAACCCAATCTCTGCATTGGGATGGAGACCATATAGGTAGGGGGACTCAGGTGGAAGCATGTCGTCGATATACTGATGAGAAAAGAGAGCATTTTTGAAAAGAGAAATGCAACATACTCTTTGGAACATAACAATATTAATAAAGCATTTAAACATAAAATCAAAATGCTACAGATGCTGGAACCCTAAAAGAAACCCAGGAGCTGTTCATTAGGTCGAGCAGCATCCATGCAGAAAAATGGGTTTAAGTCTCAGACACAGACCCTTCAAAAGAACCAATAATTAGCTCTAAAGGAGGGTCCCAGATGTGACACATTAACTTTTTCTTTCTGCAGAAGCTGCTTGACCTGCTAAGATCTTTAGCATTTTATGTTTTTATTTCATAAACCATTTGCAATGATTTCCCATGGCATTAGCCAAAATACCCAGGGTATGACTGAGCTGGAATGATGTTTTCTCTTGCTGTCTCTACATTACCCATACTATTTGCATTCCTTGTATATAGCTGTGCAGAATAGGTATATTCTGAGGCTATGTCCACACTAGACGAGATAAATCCATAACCAAAGCTTTTTCTCTTCATTTTGACCCTCTGTCCACACTTAAACAGCATTTTTCTCCCCCGAAAACAGAGCTTTTCTAAAACGCTCTCCAGAGTGCGTAAATCTGAAAACGCTGGTTGGGTGGTGTAGTGTGTACGGGGTAACCGGAGCTTTTTAAAAACGTTGTCATGACGTGCCAGAACAGATGGTGGCAGCAGCGTGGCAGTTCATCGTTTTCTTGAATGCAACCTCCAACACCACAACAACAATGGCGGACAGCTTCATGCGTGAGTTGTTTACTTTATTGTCTACGTTAACTTCAACCCTACCCCACACAACCTAACAATTTCAGACAACACACATAAAAGTTGCTGGTGAACGCAGCAGGCCAGGCAGCATCTCTAGGAAGAGGTGCAGTCGACGTCTCAGGCCGAGACCCTTCGTCAGGATTTCAATTTCAGAATAGACGACAACAAGACTGAAGCCAGAAGAGTTAGAAATGTACTCACCAAATACTTTGACCCATAACTTACTGAATAAATAAGTATACTCACTTTGCCCTGTTTTCTGTCCTTGCTTGTATGAAGGTGGTTTACCTATTTATGCAAGTACTTCTCTGACAATAGATGTGTAACAGCCTAGTGTAACATTGTATGGAAGTACAAGATAACACTGATGCAGACATGTTTTATACATTTAACAAGTTGCTTTATCCATGTATTGCTTGTGCAAACATTTAACAGATGCAATTGTCACTACTTCCAAAATGTCATTTTTAAGTAGTAGCTTATGTTAGGCATAGACGTGAAAATGTTAAGGCCAAAAATTGTAAGTTTCACTTTGACTCAGGTAAAAATAAAACCACTTTTGCCCAGTAACTCATTTTATTGCACATGTTAAATACAGCAAAATAATACAGAAAGACATGGCAAAAGTAAAGGCAAACAAATGAGGTAACAGCAAATTTCACTTTTGCCCAGTAACAAGCCTTATTGCATTTAGTTGTAGCTGTTGTCCCTTTCATCGGTGAAGAGACTATGGCTGTCGGAAATGTTTCCAGGGTGACCCCTCTGTGGGAGTGGGGAAGGTGTTGGTGGGGCCACCCGGGGGTCTGTGTGTCCGTATGTGTAGCTATTGTAGTGGCTGTGAGGCTGGTTAAAAGTACTGGGGGTGGGGGGAGCCATCATAGTCCTCATCATTGCAGATCCTTCTGCAACAGAGTTAGTCAGTTTTTCAAGGTTCGTCGTCAGCCGGGTCATACTGTACGTGAACTCCCTGTCGGTTGCCTCCATACGCTCCAGTATTTGTTTTTTTTTCAGTTTTAAGCCCTCCTGCACCAAACCCAACAGCTGTCCGTCCTTTGGCAATTTCCTTTTAATTTTTTCTAGTCTGTAAGACCATAAGACCATAAGACAAAGGAGCAGAAGTTGGCCATTCGGCCTATCGAGTCTGCTCCGCCATTTTATCATGAGCTTCCCCTTTTCCTAACTTGACTCCATTTAGATAATAATCTGCCTTCCCATTCTTACCACCAAAGTGGATAACCTCACATTTATCCACATTAAACTGCATCTGCCATGCATCCGCCCTCTCACCCAGCCTGTCCAAGTCACCCTGCATTCTCATAACATCCTCCTCACATTTCACACTGCCACCCAGCTTTGTGTCATCGGCAAATTTGCTAATGTTACTTTTAATTCCCTCATCTAAATCATTAATATATATTGTAAACAGCTGTGGTCCCAGCACTGAACCCTGCGGTACCCCACTGGTCACCACCTGCCATTCCGAAAGGGACCCGTTAATCACTATTCTTTGTTTTCTGTCAGCCAGCTAATTTTCAATCGATGTCAGTACTCTGCCCCCAATACCATGTGCCCTAATTTTGCCCACCAATCTCCTATGTGGGACTTTATCAAAGGCTTTCTGAAAGTCCAGGTACACTACATCCACTGGCTCTCCCTTGTCCATTTTCATAGTTACATCCTCAAAAAATTCCAGAAGATTGGTCAAGCACGATTTCCCCTTTGTAGATCCATGCTGACTCGGACCAGTCCTGTTACTACTATCCAGATGTGACGTAATTTCATCTTTTATAATTGACTCCAGCATCTTTCCCACCACTGACGTCAGGCTAACCGGTCTATAATTCCCTGTTTTCTCTCTTCCTCCCTTCTTGAAGAGAGGGACAACATTAGCCACCCCCCAATCCACAGGAACTGATCCTGGATCTATAGAACATTGGAAAATGATTACCAATGCGTCCACGATTTCTAAAGCCACCTCCTTAAGTACCCTGGGATGCAGACCATCAGGTCCCAGGGACTTATGAGCCTTCAGAACCAACAGCCTATCCAACACCATTTCCTGCCTAATATAAATTTCCTTCAGTTCATCCATTACCCTAGGTCCTTTGACCACTATTACATCTGGGAGATTGCTTGTGTCTTCCCTAGTGAAGACAGATCCAAAGTACCTGTTCAACTCGTCTGCCATTTCCTTGTTTCCAAATTCACCCGCTTCTGCCTTCAAGGGCCCAATTTTGGTCTTAACTATTTTTTTCCTTTTCACATACCTAAAGAAGCTTTTACTATCCTCCTTTATATTCTTGGCTAGTTTACCTTCACACCCCATTTTTTCTCCACATATTGCCTTTCTAGTTACCTTCTGTTGCTCTTTAAAAGTTTCCCAATCCTCCGGCTTCCCACTCGTCTTTGCTATGTTATACTTCTTCTCTTTTGTTTTTATACTGTCCATTACTTTCCTTGTCAGCCACGTCCTCCCCTTACTCCCCTTAGGATCTTTCTTCCTCTTTGGAATGAACTGATCCTGCACCTTCCGCATTATTCCCAGAAACACTTGCCATTGCTGTTCCACTGTCATCCCTGCTAGGGTATTGTTCCATTGAACTTTGGCCAGCTCCTCCCTCATAGCACCACAGTTCCCTTTGTTCAACTGTAATACTGACACTTCCGAGTTTCCCTTCTCCCTCTCAAATTGTAGATTAAAACTTATCATATTATAATCACTACCTCCTAATGGCTCCTTTACCTCGAGGTCCCTGATCAAATCCAGTTCATTGCACAACACTAAATCTAGAATTGCGTTCTCTCTGGTAGGCTCCAGTACAAGCTGTTCTAAGAATCCATCTCAGAGGGACTCCACAAACTCCTTTTCTTGGGGTCCAGTACCAACCTGATTCCTCCAGTCTACCTGCATGTTGAAGTTCCCCATAACAACTGTAGCATTACCTTTGCGACATGCCAATTTTAACTCTTGATTCAACTTACACCCTACATCCAGACTACTGTTTGGGGGCCTGTATATAACTCCCATTAGGGTCTTTCTACCCTTAGAATTTCTCAGTTCTATCCATACTGACTCTACGTCTCCTGATTCTATGTTCCCCCTCGCAAGGGACATATGTTCTTCATATGTTAACCCTCTCATTCCTGGAATCATTCTAGTGAATCTTCTCTGTACCCTCTCCAACGTCAGCACATCCTTTCTTAAATAAGGAGACCAAAACTTCCCACAGTATTCCAAGTGAGATCTCACCAGTGCCTTATAGAGCCTCAACATCACATCCTTGCTCCTATACTCTATTCCTCTAGAAATGAATGCCAACATTGCATTTGCCTTCTTCACCACCGACTCAACCTGGAGGTTAACCATAAGAGTATCCTGTATGAGGACTCCCAAGTCCCGTTGCATCTCAGAACTTTGAATTCTTTCCCCATTTAAATAATAGTTTGCCAGTTTATTTCTTTTGCCAAAGTGCATAACCATACACTTTCCAACATTGTATTTCATTTGCCACTTCTTTGCTCATTCTTCCAATCTATCCAAGTCTCTCTGCAGACTTTCCGTTTCCTCAGCACTACTGGCCCCTCCACCTATGTTCGTATCGTCAGCAAACTTAGCCACAAAGCTATCTATTCCATAATCCAAATCGTTGATGTACAATGTAAAAAGAAGCGGCCCCAACACTGACCCCTGTGGAACACCACTGGTAACCGGCAGCCAACCAGAATAGGATCCCTTTATTCCCACTCTCTGTTTCCTGACAATCAGCCAATGCTCTATCCACGTATGTAACTTTCCCGTAATTCCATGGGCTCTTATTTTGTTAAGTAGCCTCATGAGTGGCACCTTGTCAAAGGCCTTCTGAAAATCCAAATATACAACATCCACTGCATCTCCCTTGTCTAGCCTACTTGTAATTTCCTCAAAAAATTGTAATAGGTTTGTCAGGCAGGATTTTCCTTTAAGGAATCCATGCTGAGTTCTGCCTATCTTGTCATATGCCTCCAGGTACTCCGTAACCTCATCCTTGACAATCAACTCTAACAACTTCCCAACCAACTGGACAAACGCGCACCCAGTCTTTCGACACCAAACATGTCACAGCCATCACCTGTTGCTTGGTCCAAACTGTCGGAGTCGGGCGTACTTGTCCAAGCGGGTGAATTCTGTAGATGTGTTCTGCGCATGTCCAGTAGGAGGACATTCACCCACGTACCCGTTTTAATGAGGATGGAGGTATTTTCAAAAACACCTGGTGTGGACGCCTATCGTTTTTACGCGAAACTGGCGTTTTCAAAATTATCCGGTCTAGTGTGGACGTAGCCTGAGATGGTATTTCACACACATCATCTTAGCATATACATATTCATTATATCACAGCTCGAAGCGTTGGAGTTCAGAGTTCAATTCCGCTGCTGTCTGTAAGGAGTTTGTACACTTTGTACATTCTCCCTGTGACATTGTGGGTTTCTTCCGGGTGCGCTGGTTTTCTCCAACAGTTCAAATATATACAGTTAGTTGGTTAATTGGTCATTTTATTGTGTTGTGATTAGGCTAAGGTCAAGTAAGCGGGTTGCTTGGCGGCACAGCTCGTTGGGCCGGAACAGCTTGTTTCGCACTATATTACTAAATAAATGAAATAAATTTTGATGAGGGACCTTGTGAAGCTTTTTACAAATTCCCATTACGTTCTCATTTGTAGGAACAAATCAACAACGGGACTGCAGAAATTGAATTCTTCTTTGCAAAAACCCTATATAATCAGAAAGCATCATCTTGTCCTGGAGCTGAACCCATAACCAAGGATAAAAGGACTGTGATTCATTTTATTTATGAGAATATAAGCTGTTGAAATGATGTCCAACTGTGCAAATGATGCAGGCTGATGTACACTATTGCTATAGTCCATTAATTGGCCCATTATCAATCTTTTGTGCTGCTGTTCCTTTGCCTTGTGAGCTGAAATTCAGGAAAGAAGAATTAGATAACAAGAATTACAGGGGTCTGAGTTTCTTCAGATGCAAAGGGAGGTGGCGGGGGATGTCTATGTGATGTTCAATTAACCTGCACTAACAGGATGCTGCCTGCTCATTTACATAATTTCAGTGGCTTTCCACTGCTAATCACCCTGCCCTTTGGGGAGATGCATCAACAGACAGCTAATCTTATAAGTAGCTGGCTGAAGGTTAACTTACACTGCTTCATTGCAGCCTGAACCTTTTAAGGAAGAGATGCACTGTAGTTGGAGCACATGCTGTTCAAAGAATGAATCTGACCCGAGAAATTGTATAACATGAGAGAGAGCCGTCTCTGTTATCAGACACTGAACAGCACGAGATAGTGCAGCAGCTAAAAATTAGGAGACATCTCCATACCCACAGGATGTCCTGCAGACATGTGCTCAGGGTGACACGGTAGCAGAGTGTTGGCACTACATGACCCGGGTTCAATTCCTGCTGCTGCTTGTAAGGAGTTTGTAGGCTAGGGATTAAAATGGGGGATTGCACGGCAGTGTGGCTGTAAGGGCTGGAAGGGCATACTCCACTCTGTATCTCAATTAATGAATCAATCAATCAATAAAAAGTAAATAAATAGATAGACAGATAGATAAAGTAAGCAAGTCAGTTGGGAATATTTGTCCATGCTGAATTCAAGCTCAGAACATGGAGGCAGCATTGGAAGAAGTTTATTAACATTTACAAATATTTATGGTGGACCTATCACCCAAATAGCATTCTTCCTGATGGATAAGAAGTACAAGAATTAACCAGGAGTTACATCTTTGTATTCTAACACCATTGAAGATGGTGGTACTGGACAGTACTGGGCTAGTGGTGCTGAGGACACGTCTGAAACCCAAAAAAGAGACCATTGCCTAAACACCTAAACCTAATTATAGCGCATATTTCTCCTTTTTCCATCAAATCTGCCTCAAATCACAGACGATAGAAATTTTGTTCTTCCAGACAGGGTAGCGCCAGAGAACAAGGTCAAATATGAACTCACTGGCCAGGATATGGTAAAAACCTGTGGTGGAAGGTGTTGCATCGGGCAGGACTGTACAACAGGTTTTTGAGCAGGTTCACTGACGCCCCATCCACCTGTCCATTCTGTGGGCAGGAGGAGTCAGTGTACCATGCTTACACGGAATGTGAGAGGTTGTAGCCCCTGTTTGAGTTTCTAAAGGGGTTGCTGTTTAGGTTTTGGCTGCATTGTAGTCCCACACTTCTAACATACAGGCACCCAGTTCGGAACGGGGTGGGTCATGAGGAGGATCTCCTGGCGGGCTTGCTCCTGGGCCTGGCCAAGGTGGCCATTCATGGGTCTAGGCGGCAGAAAATGGAGGGTGTTGTCAGGCCGACTACCTACCCCTTTTCCAAGGATACATTTGTGCCCGACTATCCTTGGAGGGGGAGCATGCGGTCGCAATGGGCACATTGGGGGGACTTCCTGGAGCGGCGGTCCTCCTAGGGTATTGATTGTCTAATAGACTGTAGTAACCTTATTTTAATCTGAGTGTACTTACTGTCTTGTAAATACTGAATGTCTGTACCTTGTATTTAAAGAATCTCAAAAGGGCAGCCTCCTGAAGGAGTTGGATGTGTACATTTGCTCTTTGTGCTCTGGAAAATCTATTGGAAAGTCTGTGCTGTCATAGGTAAGAAGCATAGAATGATTGGAAGTTTGAGACTATCCTTTCTGGTGCAATAATGTCCTCCCATATCTGGGGACTTGATCAGGATGTAGCTCAAGAGACAGTCGCAGTGAAAACTCAAACTCCAGTCAAATGAAATCAGATGACTACCATGTTGGCCATAGATTACAATGTACAGTGGAACTTGCAGCATGGCAATTTTATACGCTGTCTTGTA
The DNA here is from genome assembly GCF_963921235.1 of Mobula hypostoma. NCBI lineage: Eukaryota > Metazoa > Chordata > Chondrichthyes > Myliobatiformes > Myliobatidae > Mobula > Mobula hypostoma. The sequence continues at coordinate 18,163,485 of NC_086118.1, read as the reverse complement.
AGAGATAATAAAACTGCCTAGGCATTGACAGTAGCTCGACAGACAAATCTCTGTTTTCTTTCAGAAAGTCTATCTACCTACTGGAAAGATGTAAATGGGGTTGAAAGAGTACAGAGAAAATTTACAAGGATGTTGCTGGGTCTGGAAGACATCAGTTGTATGGACAGATTACCCTGACAGATTAACCAGATAGGTTAGGACTTTATTCCTTGGAATGTAGAAGATTGAGAGGAGATTGGATAGAGGCATACAAGAATTATGAGGAGTATAGGTAGGGTAAATGCAAGCAGGCATTTTCCACCTAGGTTGGATGGGACTGCAACTAGTGGTCATGGGTTAAGGGTGAAAAGTGACACAATTAAGGGAAATATGATGGGAAACTTCTTCACTCAGAGGGAACTGAGAGTGTGGAATGAGCTGTGGTGCATGTGAGCCTGATTTCAACATTTAAGAGAAGTTTGGATAGGTACATGGATGGTAGGGGTATGGAGGACTATGGTCTGGATGCAGGTTGATGGGAATAGGCAGTGCAAATAGTTTGGTATGGAATAGATGGGCCAAAGGGCCTGTTTCTGTGCTGTATTGTCCAATGTCTCTAAGTCAAATTTCATCCTTCTCACACCAGCATATCTTCAATGCTTTTGTTACCAACTAACCTCACTACTTTAGGTCATTCAACCCCTGCTAAAATTAGGTAGCCTTTAGTCATGCTTTTTCAGGCTTTGAATTTTGTACTGTGACAAGTTATTACTGTGATGATCACTGAGGGCGCAAAGCTAAGAGTTGTCCAACAGGCTTTAGTTTTTGAAATTGCACACAGTAGCATTACCACCATTACTAAGAGCTTAAAGGAAATCAATCATATTATTAATGCATTAGTGTATGGACCTCTTTTCTGATAAGATGGACTCTTGTTCTCACAATCTACTTCGTTTTGATCCTGCACTTATTGCTTACATGCACTTTCTCTGTAGCTTTTATAATTTTGCACTGTTATTGTTTTATCTTGTTCTACCTCAGTGCACCGTGTAATCTTGATCTGTATAAACAGTAGGCAAGGCCAGCTTATCACTATATCTTGGTACATGTGACAATAAGAAACCGTGCTAAACCTAAACAAAATAACTGTGTACCTGGTGGTAGCCATTGTAGTCCAAGTTTGGAGGGAGCGGGAATCCTGCTGCCAATAATACTTCTCCTTCCATCATCTCTGGCTTAATAAACTCCTCCAAGTATGTTCTGCATAGCCGCCTATCCCAGTCATCTGTGATATGCCCTCCATACATAATTTCACCAAACAGATAGCGTAAGTCATCATAGGGGACCTACAATAGAAACAAATAATTATTCATAATGAAAATTTCTGTAATTTGCAACCAGCCCAGCAGTGGCTGTAGAAATAATAAGTGAATTAATATTCAATTGGAAGATCAGCCTAACGCCTCTTTGATTTTCTTCTGAAGAAAAGCTGCATGTTTTCAGTGTTTTATCATTTCAACATTCAGCATACAATAATCTTTGTTTCTGTCTCTAGGTATTACTCCACATTAAGCCATATAGTCATGATAATGCCTCCTGAACATGATTCAACTAGCATAACTCAAACATACAAGCATTTTGCCTTTCCTTTCTGCACACAGCTATGGAAGATGCATCTTAAGAAGAGGCTAAGATGAGAAAAAAACTTATTTATTTCACAGATGTTTAATGGGTCATTCATATTTGATTATACAAAGTAACTGATCGTCTGCTTTACATTTTACCAGTTAAAATTGGGGAGGCGTGGTAGCCCTGTGGTTAGCACAATGCTTTACAGTACAGGTGACCCAGGTGGAATCCCTGCCACTGCCTCTAAGGGGTTTGTACATTCTCCCAGCGAGCATATGGGTTTCCTCCAGGTACTCTGGTTTCCTCCCACAGTCCAAAGAAATACAGTGTGGTTGGAAGGGCTGGAAGGGCCTATTCCACAGTGCATCTCAAAACAAATTTGAAATTTGCATACAAGACATATTTTGCTTCAGTCAAGTTGGAGCTCTGACATGTTATGCAATGAGTAAAACCACACATTTATGAAATGAAATATGAAATATCTTTATGGTCATTGCATAGTACAATTTGTCATGCACCAATACAGCGAAAATGAGTTTGCAACTCTTGTACTCAATGCTATAAAACAACAAATAAAATAAATAAACAATAAATAAAATCAAGTAACCAGCCAGTACAAACAACGTCCAGCAGTACAAAAGCACAACTCAGATGCATGACAGCCATAAAACCAGTATTAAAGTAGCAATATAACAATTTATGGATGATGCTTGATCGATTGGTTCAGAGCAATTATAGTTCTGGGGAAAAAGCTGTTTTTCAGTCTGGAAGTGTGGGCATAGAAAATCTCATAACATCTGCCAGATGGAAGAAGTTCAAACAAATGATTGCATGGGTGTGTATTGTCCTTACAGACGCTGGTAGCTTTCCTTAGGCAGCGTGAGCTGTAGGTGTCCTCCAGCTGTGTCCCGATAACCTTCTGTGTGCTAGAGACGACCTGCTGAACTGCTTTCCTATCAGCTGCTGTACAACTGAGATACCACACAGAGATGCAGTATGGTAAGATGCTCTCTGTGGTGCAGTGGTAAAAGGTCACCAGCATCTGTTCAGGTAGACCAGCTTTCTTCAGCGTCCCGAGGAAAAACAAGCGTTGCTGTGCTTTCTTAACTATTGTTGTGGTGTTAGTGGACCATGCAAGGTCTTCTGAGGTGTGTATTCCCAGAAACCTGAAACTGGACACTCTCTCCACTTTGTCTCCGTTAATGTAGACTGGAGCGTACTCGTCATCCCGGACTTTTCAAGGTTGATAATTAGCTCCTTAGTCTTTGCTATATTAAGAGACAGGTTGTTCTCTGAGCACCAGCCCATTAAGTTCTGTACCTCTGCTCTGTATGCTGATTCGTCTCTGTTGGAGATCAACCTGATCATTGTTGTGTCGTCTGCGAATTTGACGATGGCATTGGTGTTAAATGCAGGTCCACAGTCGTAAGTGAAGAGGGAGTAGAGTATGGGACTCAATACACAACCTTGTGGTGTACCAGTGTTCAGGATAGTAGTGGAGGACAGGTGAGGGCCCAGTCTCACTTGAGAGAAAGTTGTCAGAAATAAAAATAGAAAAAAAGTCAAAAAAGTTCCAGAGTATCATGTGATGAAGATGGAACTGAATTCTGTCACCATAAACCAGATGACCTGGTAATAAAAAGGATAATTAAATATAACAATTTTCAGTGTCATTCTTTCTCAAAAGCACCAATATGTCTGGCAATTAACAACAATTTTATAGGAGTTCAGTTCATTGAGAAGTTTGTGAAAAAGAACAAAAGAAGAATCTGATTAACTTTGATTCTTGTTCATAGGGAAAAAGACTGAAAGCTATTTGAAAGCTACATACATCCAGTCAGTATGGAGGTACTCTATTTCTCTTCTTAGTCTTTCATTTCTAGGCTTTCTTAGAACTGATCAGAGCAATTTTCTGCTGGCAGTTCAGAAACGCAAATTTATCTCATAGCATGTGCCATTATTACTTAACATGATGAAGATATAGGTTAAACTGTAATAAGAAAATAAATATTTTCATTTTAACCAGAAATTGTAATATATTTTGCTCTGCAGTCTGCACTCTACTCCACAGTGCATGTTAGAACCAGCACTCGTAAATAATTGGATATTGTTAAGAGAATCTAATAAATAAAACATTTATGTTGTCACTAAGAAAGTTTAAATTCAGCAAAAAAAAGAAGAGCTTTCTTTCATATCATGCCTTTCAAAGCCTCTGGAAATCCCAATGCACTTTACAGTCAATCTACTATCTGCTTCTGAATGCTATATTGTAGGAAACACAGCAGGGGATTTTTCAAGGAAACATCCCACATGCAATTGGATGACCAAGATCACATAATCAGGTATCTGTTTTTAGGTGCTAATTGTGAAATAATTATTCACTATGACACAAGAGAAAGCTCATTTGTGATTCACCAATAAGAGAAAATCTGCAGATGCTGGAAATCCAAGCAATCTGCCAAAGGGTTTCGGCCCAGAATGCCGACTGTACTCTTTTCCTAGATGCTGCCTGGCCTTCTGAGTTCCTTCAGCATTTTGTGTGTGTTATTGTGATTCCTTAAGTAGTATTGGAGAATCCACATGGGTGGAAGGGATCTCAATTTAATGTTTCAACCAAAATATAGCAGAGAGAATCAGAAATTCCAAATCAGAAAGGTAACTTATCCCTATGTATTCTGCATTATAAATGAGTACTGTGACCACTGAGGTATGAATTTTACTCTGTAAGCAGTCCAAAGATATTAGGATAGCCAAGGAAGGATTCTAAGATTGCCATGATAATCCTCTGAGCATGCACAACTGCAAGTATATAAACAACAAAGTTTGGAAATACATTTTCCATTAACACTTCACATTAGGCGGGAACAAAAATTTGAATGCTAACTTCATACTAACAGATGTCAGGGGTAAGTTTTTTTACGCAGAGAGTGGTGAGTGTGTGGAATGGGCTGTCGGCAGCAGTGGTGGAGACGGGAATGATAGGGTCTTTTAAGAAACTCCTGGATAGCTACATGGAGTGTCGAAAAACGGAGGGCTATGGGTAAAGCCTAGGTAGTTCTAAGGTAGAGACATGTTCGGCACAGCTTTGTGGGCCGAAGGGCCTGTATTGTGCTCTATGTTTTCTATGTTTCCATGTTTCAGTCAGAACTAATTAGGAGAGTGCTTGCCGGAAATGATGTTGCTACTTGACAGAAGCAAAGCATTCCAACCAGTAAAACCAGGTAAGGGCAATAAGGAAGTACATGTGCAATGCACATAAATGTCTACATCCAGACGCTCCTAAAATTCTTATTCCTGTATGCTAGGGATTCACTATGATGATGTGAACAAACATGAGCGTTTCAACCATGTATAAAATCTTTATAATTGTCACTCTGATAAGCCAGATACAAATGTGGCCCTTCAGCACGCAGCATGTCAGCTTGCTGCATTAATTATGCATGCTGTCTATTTAGTTAAGAAGGCAAATAAATGCTTGAGGAGCAAATGCCATTTGCCATGCTGGACTGATTAAGATACATTATAACACTGCTTTGGAACATTATTTCACAGCACTTTTGTTCCTCAGTTTTGGAGAAGTCCATAATGATTAGTATCCTCAGTGGACCATGAATACCACTGTTGCATTTCTCATTGACATGAAAAGCTTCTGAAAATATAAAGCAGGCAATGAAGTTGAGAAAAGTTGAACTGAAAAACAGTAGCAGTATGACAAAGGCAAATATGTTGATTCATCAAATGAATACATTGACTGGTGGGTCCAATATTATTCACTGTGTTTATCCATTTCACACACTAAATTAGTTTTGTAATAATTGAAACATTTTCAAAGAAGAAATGCTTCATAAGGTAATGGTGGGAAAATAAAGCAAAGATCTGCAGATTTATACTGCAATGTTTTGCCACCTGCTTTTGAGGTTGGATAAAATTAACCTAATCTCATATCTACCAAGATAATGTTATTTCTCATGACATTTAAATAATGATAATATTGAAACGTCGACTGCGCCTCTTCCTATAGATGCTGCTTGGCCTGCTGTGTTCACCAGCAACTTTGATGTATGTTGCTACAATCCACTCATTTTCCTCTTCCACCCACAATCTCCTGCATTTTATAAGCTTGAGATGATGTCAATGTCCCCTCCAATCCCTGCCTTTCATCAGAACCTGATGTTCTTATCCATTCACGCACCTGAAACATACTGTATAATCTGACAGGAAGTGGAATCAAACCAATTACGGAGTAAAAATGAAGATGCAACTACTGTATATTTGATTTCAAATGCTAAACAACCAGTTCCAGTACTGACATTACATGTATTCTGTAGAATGGACAGAAGTTGTCATCTGCATGCATTGTAACCAGTAGAGGGAACGAGCAGAGCATAAATACCAGCTTGTACCAGCAAAACTACAAAGGTTCTTTAAATTTCAATGAGTCTGGGTATGGAAGGAGACTCAGTGAATACAACAGAATGGCTGCTACATTTGGAAGCCTGCCAGAAATCTTGTGCAACACTCTTTAAATGGTGGAACTCACAACGTCAGGCAGCATCTCTGGAGGGGAATAAAGAGTCCAGGATGTGGTTGAGACACTTCATCAGATAGCTTTTGCTTAGTGTCAAGGAACATAGAAACATCCAATGCCAACTCAGTATAGAGCTTTGAGCTGACCGATCATTTCTATTCTGATGGTACAAACAGGGTCACGAGAAGCCATGGAAGCAGGTGGTGGATGTTGTATGAGAAACTGATGCATATCATAATTCCTGACTATATGAGCACTGACGCCAGGCAATCTCTGAAAAGTATCGACAGTGGCTAGCGTCTCCTGTCTTATAAAGACACTGCCCAGAAGAAGGCAATGGCACACCACTTCTGGTGAAAAACTTGCCAAGAACAATCGTGGTTATGGGAAGACCATGATCGCCCACATTGTACAGCATGGCACAGAATAATGATGATATGAACAGAAGCAGCTTATACCACTCATTGTGAATGAGTTCTGCAGTAAAAACTCACTCATGAGTGTCATTCATTGCAAGTTCAGAGCGCAGTCATGTGAGCTCAGATGACTATCATGAAGCCTGTCTGTACCACTGTAGTGGGTCTTGCACGAAGTTATTTTTATTATACATTTGTACATTATTACATTTGTATACTTGTACATTTATTATCAAAGTATGTATATATTATACAATCTTGATATTCAGTCATGGAAACTCCAGACAGTTATGGAAATTCCAGTAATTTTCTCTCCAATTGATCACAAGCACAACACCTAGGAAAATGGCTATAGGTGAAGTGGCTGGTGTTAACTGCTGCTGGCATGGATTTTTGAAAGTGATAGGGTTATTCTCAGTAAAAATCACATTATATGGTTGTTCTGCAGAAAATCTAAGTATCACGCTGAGCACATAAAATAAATTCTTTGTCCCAGACAAATGGCTGGTCTGGGAGTCAGGGAGCTTTGACTGTTAGAGAGAAAGGACCAGAGGTCAAAGCACTAATTGGGACCCAAGCAGAAGGAGAAAGGGGTGAAATGGGTTGCCAACACTAGCAACGTGAATGGTGCTTAGCACCTTCTGGGTGTTGGAATGGCAGTCAAGGAGCTCATTAGGTAGTTCGGGGGACTGCTGAATGGCAGGGAAAGAGGGCTGTCAGAGTGCTCAGAGGAGTCCTGCCTGGGCTGATAGGTCCTGAGAACAGTAAGTGGTCTGGTGAGAACAGTGGAGGTGGCACTTCTGGGTCAAGAAGAGAGCCTAAAATAGACGTTTGGTGTGGCTAACAAATGCACGATTTAACCAAAACAAGTGCACAGAAGTTGCTTCTCAGAACAACGTGGTCTAATTCCCCAGGCAACATGATCAGGGGATTGACTTAATTTGATATATATCTGATATGGAAATGACATCAAATGTACAAGACTCACATTTGGAAGAGCTCATTTGAACTTTTGGAGTGAAAAGAAATGTTCGACATTAAAGTATCGATTTTCTAAGCCATGTCATTTTAGACCTTTTTGTAAAGGAGTTTCACTTTAAGAACACACTGTATCTTTGCTGCAAGCATTTATGGTTTTTCTTTGAGATCCTATCTGGAAGTGCTTGCCCTGAGCGGCTTTAGTGGATTCAGTTCTGGAATAGCAGGGCTATCCTTTCTGGAAGGATTAGGTAGAATGAAATTACATTCATTGAAATGTACAAAATTTCTTAGAAGAACTGCCCTTATAGATGTTCAGAATCCCTTGCCTTTGATGCAAAGTATATAGCAACAGGATTGAGATGAAGAAAACTTAGCAGTCAGAGAATGAAAGGCTACTGTAGGGAACTGCAGAACCTCAGGCATGTTCTTGCTTAATGACAGACCAAAATTGAAGGCTGTGTGGTTTTCTGATGCCCCCATTTCTTATGTTCTACTGACAACGTGAAGAAAAGAAAGCTCTTGCAGCTCTATTCCAAAGTCATGCATGTAGGGTTTCTCCATGGCAACGTTGACCCATCATCAAAAGCTGGGACTTAATCAATCTTAACTAAGTTTATGAACGTAGATGCTCCAGAGAGGTTCAAAGCACTACTGCAAATGACGTCAATGTTTATGATTTGTATTGGAATCTGTTGAATTAGCATTGAAAATATCTCTTAAGTTCAGGTTCAGTTGCGTTCACTGCAGACTTCAAAAGCAGCTGCATTTCATGGCTGTCACAGAATTTTTCACTGTGTCCCACCATGAGGCAACCTTATTTAAGAAACGTAAAGTTATAATGACATTGTCTGCCTGTGAAACTCTAGCATCTGAATCTAAAAGCATTTCGACAACCCAAGGTGCAAACTCATTATTTCTGTCCCTTATGATGGTCTGCCTATTTCACAGAAGCTCAGGAACAGAGTTATACATTGGTAACTTTTTCAGCATCATATTTTGATGTTTTTCCTCACATTGAAGATGATAACAGCTATTCCTAGGTTGTGTTGTATAAAAGAAAATTTAGTAGGATTCAGTCAACTGTGCCCCTGATGTGATTTACATTTCTGGGCATTCTGAGATAATGAGTAATTATTACTAAAACAAAGATGCCCGTCAAGTTGGTCCATAGCTTACTTTAATCTTCTTGGCCTCCTATGCACTGCAATGACCCAGTGTATCCCCTCCATGCGTGATTCCCCCTTACTGAAAATGTCCATCGCTGATTCCTCATGCCACAGATGTGTGGTTTCCCTCCTATCCAGATCCACTACAGATTTACAACCAGACCCATCACAATATGGCCATTGTTCTAATTGTATTCTTTCTTATATCATTTATATTTTTCTCTTGAAGGTTTTAGATCAAACGTGATGTGCTGTGATGCTGCTGTAACTAAGTTTTTCATTGCGCCTGTGCATACACATGTATATGACTTGTCCTGTTACATACACCTGTTAGGGTGCATTCTCCAGATACCTTATAAGGTAACCGTAACCTTCAGCCAGGAGCAGATGTCATCAGGTGGTTCCCAACCTTGACGGAGTGTTTTGACCCTTAACCACGACACTCACCAGTTGGTGGGCCGGCAGTGGTGGCCAAATCACTGCCCATCTGCTCCTGGCTTCCAGCTTCCCTCCTCTCGCCTACTCCAAATCCAACAAGAGGCTAGTTCTGCCTCTTCCCCCATCCTATGAGCTGCTTGTTTTTTGCTCCTTTCATCCAGGCCCAGAGCTGATTTGTCTGGGAAACCTCTGCAGCCAATCTCCACAGGGAACAACCATGCCTGCCATTACACTCCTGCGCTAAGAGCTGGTACTTCAAGACCTTTCTCTCATGGGCCTCTTCCCATCCCTCCTCCCACGGCACAGTCAGCTCAACCAGAATTATTTTCTTGTCTTCGGTTGACCACAGTACAATGTCTGGACGATGGGTTGTGTGCACCACATCCGGGAACTGCAACCTCCTTCCCACATTGACCCTCATCTCCCAGGACCTGGCCGTTAGTAGCAGATTGGGCTTTGGTTGTTTGGTTATGAAAGGCCTAGCTCCCTCTTTGATGAAGGTGATGGCCTTCCTCAAATCTGTGCCAGCCGTCCTCTTCTTGCATCTCTTCCGCTCTAGTGTGTCAGCAAGAGCCAGAAGCATCTTATCATGGCACCACCTATACCGTCCTTGAGTTAGAGCTGTTTTACATCCAGACAGTATATGAGTCAGTATCCCCTTTGACCACAGAGCTTACAGTTTGGGTCCTCTCTCATCCCCCATGTGTACAGATGTAATGGTGAAGGAAGGGTGTCATACACGGATTACAAGAGGAAGGAAATGTGGAAGGGCTCCAGTCTCCATAACTCTGCCCATGAGATCCTGCGCTTGGGCAGATCCCATTTTGTCCAGGCACCCTGGGACCCTTGTTCCACTGCCTTTGACATCCGCTTCTCTCCCTCATGGATCCGTACTTCTGCCTGTATCATGTCTCACCTGTCCCTTATGCTTGCGTTTCCCCACTGCTGGAAGTGAACTGAGCCGAGGTCTTGCCGCCCGACGCAGGGGTTGCCGATGATATCTCGCATCTTCAGAGAACACACTGCCTGCTCCACAGCTGCATTAGCTGCCCACTTGCACCCAGATCTGGTTGTAATGCCTGCTTGCTTTACCAAGACGTCATTGGAATCTCTCAAGCTTAATAAGGCTCTGCATTTTGCCACCTTGAATTCCTCTACAACAGATGACAGGGGAAGCTGCAGTTGCCCAGATGGAATATAGAAGCCCACTGAAGAGAAGTTTGGGGGAGCTCCCAACCATCTCCGCAGGTGTTTGTTGGTTTTCCTCTCGATGCCCTCTACGACAGTCATGGGGAACTCATAAAGTGTGAAGAGCCAGCGAAGCCTGGGCAGAAGGCCGTATTGGTACAGCCAGGTCTTGAACTTAGCTGGAAGTCTGGATTTGTCGATCTTCTTCAGGGATTCGTCTGTCTGCTTCACAGCATTGGTGACATTGGCCCCATCTGTCAGTGACACATTAAACCACTTCCCCAAGGATTTTGTCGGGTTCTCGTCGATGGAAGGGATGACCTCACCCTGAACTTGATGCTAAACCTGCTAGTAACTTTGCCCTTTCTGATCACCATATACCTGGACTTCTTGACCTTGAAGGACATCCTCGCCCAAGTGGCTACATTGTCCAGGGTTTCCAATACCCATCTTGCTTGGACATGTGACACAGTTGTTAAAGTGATGTCATCCATGAACCCTCGTAGAGCCAGCTGAACAATACCTGACTCCAGCGTTGGGCCGTGGGTTACACCTTCTGCTGCTGATAACAGGAGGTTCATTCCCATAACTAATAGGGTGGGGGAGATTGTGCACCCTGTTGGAATCCCCTTCTGGAGGTCCTGCCAACCAGTTGTGAAATGGGCTGATGTAAATCTGAGTTTGAATCCTCCTAGGTAGCTGGTGATCATGTCTCGAATAGCCACTGGGATGTAGTAGTGGTCAAGTCCTTCTAGGATGAGGTCATGTAGAATAGACCCGTAGGCGTTCGCGAGCTCTAACCAGACAACTGTTAGGTCGCCTTTTTTCTGCTCGGCCTCATGGATCAAGTGGCTAATCATTGAGGTGTGTTCCAGACACCCTGAAAAGACTGGAATACTGCCTTTCTGGATGGATGTGTTGATAGAGTGCAGTGGTCCCCAACCACTGGGCCGCAAAGCATGTGCTACCGGGCCGTGAGGAAACGATATGAATCAACCGCACCTTTCCTCATTCTCAGTCACGCACTGTTGAACTTGGATGTATGCGAGGTCATTACCCACGCGAGAACATCAGTCGGTCATTAACCTACAACTACTCGATGAGTAAAAAACAAATGTCGCTTGAGAGTTTCTTTGGAAGAGATGGTAGGGGACATAAAAGGCCTAACGATGATGATAACACAGAGACAGCTGAGGCCGAGACTGCAAAAAAAAATAAAGCTTCCTTCAACAGAAAATACGACGAGTCGTACATAAAATATGGCTTTTTTGCGAACGGTGACTCACAAGCTCCAAGCCCCCTGTGCGTGATATGTGGAGACAAGCTATCTAATGAGGCAATGAAGCCCTCAAAACTGCTTCGGAACCTTGAGTCCAAGCACTTAAAGACAAACCTGTGAGTTTTTTGAGCGGAAAAAGCGTGAGCAAACGGGACAGAAGCAAGTGCTGAGAACCACCACCTCCACAAATGCTGCTGCTCTGACAGCATCGTACTTAGTGGCTAGCCGTATTGCTAAGGCTAAGAAGCCTTTCACTGTTGGTGAAGAATTGATTCTGCCTGCTGCCAAGGACATGTACCGTGAACTGTTGGGAAAAGCTGCAGCTAACAAGATGGCACAGGTTTCTCTTTCAGCTACCACAGTTTCAAGCAGAATTGATGACATAGCGGAGGACATCGAAGCACAGCTGTTGGAACAGCTTAACAAGGCCGGTTTCACTATCCAAGTCAAGGAGGTTGCTCCTGAACGTCAGTCTACACACTGTGTCACACACAGGGAAATGTTGGCTAGCCGAAAAATGTCACCTGATCTTAACAGCGTATTGAGTGACATTGCTGAAGTTATCAAACACATCAAAGCAAAAGCCCTTAACTCATGTCTGTTTGAGCAGCTTTGCGAGGAAATGGATGCAGACCACAGACGCCTTCCCTTACACACTGAAGTCAGGTGGCTATCAAGGGGGAGAGCCCTGGCCAGGGTTTTTGAGTTAAGAGAGCAGCAACAAAGATTTCTTTCAGGAAAAAAGTCACCACTGGCAGCACACTTCAGTGATGAGGAGTGGACAGCAAAACTCGCTTATCTGTGTGACATCTTCAACCTGCTCAATGAACTCAATTTGTCACTTCAGGGGAGAATGACAACTGTCTTCAAGTTGGCAGATAAAGTGTCTGCTTTCACAGCCAAACTGGAACTGTGGGGACGGCGAGTGGACAGGGACATATATGACATGTTCCCAACATTAGCTGGGAATTTGGGAGAGACTGAGGCTCACAGCTGGTGCGCGAACACCTATCTTCGCTGTCAACAGAATTCGAGCGTTACTTCCCAAGACCCAATGACCCAAGACGTACAAAGGAAGGGGTCCGTGACCCATCTGCGAATGTCCCCAGTGAACCATCCATGTCAGCGCGGGAAGAAGATCAACTCCTCGAGCTTGCAAATGACGGTAGGCTGAAGAGTATGTTTGACATAACATCTCTGCCGGCATTCTGGATCAAAGTCAAGGCTGAATATCCTGAGATAACCATGAAAGCACTGAAAACGTTGCTTCCATTTCCAACGTCATATCTCTGCGAAGCGGAGTTTTCTGCAATGAATGCAATGAAAACTAAATTGTGGAATAGACTGGACATAAGGAACCCCCTTTATGACTTATAATTGACTTATCACTATTCATGCGAGGAAAATATGCACTGTGTGTTTAATATTAAATTACTTGGATAAACCCTTTTAGAAACAAAATTGAGTGTATTAGCCACTGATAAGTGACTTATAGTTGACTTATCACCTATATTCCGGTCGTGATTAACACCACCCCCCTCCGCCTGTCTGAAAGCATATTGTCAATATTAAACAGGTCCGCGGTGCAATAAAGGTTGGGGACCCCTGACATAGCGGTTCTGCGTCATGTAAGAAGTCAGCCTTCTTGCGAACACAGAAAAGAAAACCTTACATTCCACATCCAGGAGAGAAATTGTCCTAAACTGGGCAACTGTGGAAGAATCCTCTTCCTTTGGAATAAAGCATCCCTCTGCCAATTTCCAACTTGATGAAATAGTACCTTTGGCCCAGATCTTTCTCATGACCTTCCACAGCCTCCGAAGAAGTTTTGGGCATTTCTTATACACCTTATAAGGTATGCCACTTGGGCCTGGTGCAGCTGATGCTTTAGCTTTCCGGATGATGTCCTGGATTTCCTGCTATGTAGGCTCCTTCACATTCAGCTCGATTGATGGTTTTTCCGGTCTACGCACTGCCCGATTGGTTCCTAGTCCCTGACCCCTCCATGGGTCGTTGTGTGCCTCCCGCAGGAACTCCTCTACCTCTGGCTTTGAGCTGGATAGTAGACCAGATTTTTGTTGGCTGAGAAGAGTCCTGGTGAAGCTGAATGGATCTCTCACAAACTGCGCTCGCCTTTTCTCTTTCTTCCTTCTTTGCTGTCGCAGATGTTCCGCCTTCCTGAGTTTGCACAGCTTTTCCTGCAGCATACTGGTTAAGTCCTTGATACCTTCTTTTTCGGCCAGTGAGCTGGTTTTAAACCTCTTGTTGAGCATCTTTAATTTGCCTCTCAAGCAACGAACCTCCCTTTCCCTCCTATTTGGTTGCCGCAGTAACTCGGGCAGGCTTCTCTGCTCCATTGGGCCAAATCATTCCTTAGCTAGATTGTACACTATGGCTGTGAGTGAGTCGATCTGTCTGTGTACTGGACCTGCTAAGGCACATTCCAGGATGCCGTCTAGATCATCATCGAACTGCATCCAGGCCACGTTGTCTGATGATCTAGGCCATTTGATCCTGTCTTTCCTTGATGAATGGATTGGGGTAACCGAAGAGGGACTCACTAGGTCTATTGTTCAGTACTAAGGTGACTCAAGTGTGGAGAGATCTTCAGCTCTGTGGGGTGCTTCCTGGCTGGAATTCTCCTTCATCTCACCGGATACTAAGTCCGTGCGCTGCACTTGGGTCACCATTAATCCACAACTAGACCTGCTCTAGACCTGCTTGAGCCCTCTGATGTTTTTGCAGACTTTCCCGCAATGACGCCTTACTGTGAATTCCTCTTTGGTTAGTGTTGTTTGCTTTAGCTTCCTCGTATCCTCGTAGTCGTGTTTCCTGTCCTGGCCATTGCTGGTATGACCGTCTCGTTGAGTCTCTCATCCTCCCCCCTTCTCGGGAGACTCTGGGGATATTGCTCTTCGTGTTCAATCGTAGCTTGCGTGGTACCCTCTTGTGAGTGCTGTCCACAAGGTTGCTAGCCTTGTGAGCCCGTGCCAGTCTTTCCTGGAGGTTAGCTGTCTCTCCGGTGTCACCAACCTTCCTCGGTTGCCATCCAGTCTTTCCTGGAAGCCACTGGTACAAACCAGAGATTACTTGTTACATACACCTGTTAGGGTGCATTCTCCAGTTACCTTATAAGGTAACCGTAGCCTTCAGCCAGGAGCAGATGTCATCAGGTGGTTCCCAACCACCACAGAGTATTTCAACCCTTAACCACGACAATAAAATCGACTTTCAATTTGACATCCCACTCTGTGCCCTTCCAGCATACATATTAGGGTCCACAAGTATTTATAGACTAATCTTTGTGATGAAGAATTTTGTGCAAAATTTACTAACTGAGCAGGTAATACACTGAGAAAACTGCTGATTGATTTGTACTTCAAGTTAGCGGGGGGGGGTGTTAATGTTCTTGCTGCCATTTTCACAATTTTTTTGCGTGTGGAAGAGGTTGATGTTTATCTTTGAATGGCTTTCATGGTTTTCTTTGCTTCATGGCTGTCTGGAGAAGACACATCTTATAGTTGTATGCTGCTTACATACTTTGATAATAAATGTGCCTTGAGATTATACAGAAGGCAGAATGCAGGATCAATGGCAGGATTCTTAGCAGTGTGGAGGAGCAAAGGAATCTTGAAATCCACCTTCATAGATCGCTGAAAGTTACTGCCAAGTTGATAATACGTTTAGTGGGTTGGGCTTCATGAACTGGGAGACTGAGTTCAAGAGCCACGAGGTAATGTTGCTGCTTTATAAAATCCTGGTTAGACCTCACTTGGAATATCGCATTCAGCTCTGGTAGCCTCATTATAGGAACAATGTGGAATCTTTAGAGAGGGTATAGAGGAGAATTACCAGGATGCTGCCTAGATTGGAGTGCAAGTCTTACGAGGATTGGTTGAGCAAGTTATGGAGCAAAGCCCTCTCTGGAACAAAGGGGGATGAGAGGTGACTTGATAGAGGTGTGTAAGTTGAAAAGAACCATTGATAGAATGGGACAGCCAGCACTTTTTCCTAGGGTGGATATGCCTAAAATGAGAGGGCATAATGCTAAAGTGATTGAAGGAAAGCATGGGGGAGATGTCAACGCTATTTTTTTCTTTACACAGAGAGTGGTGGGTGTGTAGAATGCCCTGCCAGGGGTGGTGGTTGAGAGAGATACATTAAGGACATTTAAGAAACTCTTAGATAGGCACACAAATGATAGTAAAATGGAGGGCTATGTAGGAGGGAAGGGTTAGATTGATCTTAGAGTAGGTTAAAAGATAGGTAGAATATGTTAGGGCAAAAGGCTTGTCCTGTGCTGTAATTTTCTATGTTCATATTAGATATATTGTATATTCTGCTAAAACATTTTCATACCATCGCATTTCCATTTGCCTTTTACTTCGCAGAGCAGCTAGATACTCAATAGACAGGGCCTCTTCATCTTAATGATGGCTTAAATTTGGTAGCAAACTTTCAACCTGAGCCCAAGTGATGGGTTTCAGGATCATTGTGGAGAGTCGGGTATAAAAGGTAGGTTGATGCTCTCATATGCTGTCTGACTGAAACTTAATGTTACACCAAGAACCAGGCACCATCTCAGATCTGGGAGAAGCATTTGTGAGAAGAAAAAGGAGTTTTCTCCCAAAGTCTTCACCAATATTTCTACTGAATTTCTTGAGTAATAGAATTGCTTTGCAAATAAAAATGCTTACCTTTTGAGATCTTTTCATATCAGGATAATATACCGAACTTTTAGGAACTGAGAAGGCAAACTTTACTCACTATAAGCCGCAATGAATTAAGAGTTAGGCAACCCTTTTAAGTGAACAGGACAGTGAAGCTATGGCAGGTATTGCCAGCGAAATAGGAATTGTATTTTATTATTGCTCAGATATCACTTTAGTTGTCAATCATCTCACTGTTAATGAGAACAAAGCTCCCTCTTGGTTGTAACTGATTACATTCATTGGATGGCTTCGCGTTTGCCTGAACAGAAAAACAATACTATTATTTTATCTTCCACATTAAGATGCCCAGGGCAATAATTCATCAGGAGAAATAATTAAAGACATTAGACTGGGAATTAAATTACAATAAAAAATATTCCATTCAGTAATGATGAATGAATAAAATGGCTGCTTGATTTATAATCAAACTCATCCTACCTTACTTAAGGAGGGCAGGAAGTGGCTTGAAGTACTTATTGCTCAGCAAAAATTGTTCTGGGCACATTGTCAAAAATTTTTTCACTATCCACACAAAGCCTCAATGGAAGTAAATTTGAATACAATGGAGAAAGCTAAACATGAATTTACATTATTCTTACAACTTAATATCCTCAGAAAAGTAATTTCAATTGCTTCCTGGGGTTAGGTATTATTTTTTCCCAGTTACTTCAGCTTTGATTTGTTGCCATTTTAGCAACTTTATTTTTCATTCAGATGTCTGTTTAAGGATCAAAAGAGATAAAGAGATATTTAAAAATTCACCAACCTATAAAGCGAGGGACTGAAGCCTGGTCCCACAAATGGTAACCCTGAGGTAGATAAGGTATTTAGATCAGCATGTAGGTCCTCTGCAGTTTAAGAATGGTCAAACATGTACAGCCTCTGCACGTATTTGGGGGAGTAATGGGATAGATTTGTCAGCTGATCTGTGCGCAATGGAGGGTGGCCTCTCCAGTTGCTCTGCCCTCCAGTGTTGGATTGGTGGTATTACAGGCTGACCTGCAGTGAACCATCAATTTGCAGGACTCGTTACTCAGGGCCCTGGACTCAAAATATGTTTTCTTATGTGACTATGTTCATCTTCTCCATATTCTTGTTATTATAATACGCATTTATGCTTTTGCACCTTGACCCCAGAGGAACACCGTCTTGTTCGGCTGTATCCACATATGCTTTGAATGACAATTAAATTTGATTTGATGCAGGGGTGCAAACTTCTATGGCTGGGTGGGAATTCGGTTCACAGCCACATTTTTGACTTGCCAACTATTTAGGCCATGAACAGTATTTTAAAAAGTAACCCTGCTGTAAGCTGGGTGGACCTGTGTTTCCGATTTCTGTATTTGAGGACCTTTGGTATTTAGTGGACAATTAGAAGATGAGTAGAAACCATAGAAGCCATAGAAAAACTACAGCACAGAAACAGGCCTTTTGGCCCTTCTTGGCTGTGCCAAACCATTTTCTGCCTAGTCCCACTGACCTGCACACGGACCATATCCCTCCATACACCTCCCATCCATGTATCTGTCCAATTTATTCTTAAATGTTAAAAGAGAACCCGCATTTACCACCTCGTCTCGCAGCTCATTCCATACTCCCACCATTCTCTGTGTGAAGAAGCCCCCCTAATGTTCCCTTTAAACCTTTCCCCCCTCACCCTTAACCCATGTCCTCTGGTTTTTTTCTCCCCTTGCCTCAGTGGAAAAAGCCTGCTTGCATTCACTCTATCTATACCCATCATAATTTTATATATCTCTATCAAATCTCCCCTATTCAATAAAAAATCAAAATCAAATCTGTGCAACTCTGAACAGGCCCCATGTTAAATAAGGGTAGCAAGAACATAATGGAATAGTGTTTCAATGGATACCAAGAAGTTGCTCCTAAGCCTATTGCAAAAATGTTTGAATACCAAAAAAACTTGTACAAAGAATGGTAACCCTGCACTGACATTCAAGAGCTTGAAGAAGTGATTTGAAGTTCACAATGATCTTATTCTCTGTTTAGAATCTGAAGGGGAGATCTTAACCAAGGCTGTAGCTTAGAGTGGAGGGGAGAAGGTGTGAATTATTGAATACTGAAACCGGAACAAGAAGGGACAACAGACAATGTTAAAAGAAAATGGTTAATTGAATTGTGTATCACGTCTTCTCTGAGGCAAGTGCAAGAAATAAAGATGATCATGCATAATTAATCAAACGTCAATTGAAAGAGTAATGAATTTATATTACAGATAAAAAGATTACAGTTCAAAGAGTTTACACTAAGTATATAAATATACTGGCATCTTTGTTTAGCAGCTATTAATATTTAAATTTGATATCAAAATCATAATTCTTTTCATTGGTAAAAGACATTCAAGCCATTACACAAAATTAGTGTTGGTCATGGCTTGGGTAGTGTCATCTTCTGCTTTGAGAGGCCAGAGTTTCAAATCCTACTACAGATTTTGAGACAGAAAGCTAAGCTGATACTCCAATTTAGTACACCGTGGTGCACTGTCACAACTGCTGTCTTTAAGAAAAGGTGCTAAACCAAGTCTTTGTCTTGCTAAAGTCCATGCAGACAACATTCACCGCCTTGACTTTATCAACTTACCTGGTAATTTACTTAAAACAATTCTATAAGATCGGCCAGGTACAATTTACTATGCACAAAGCTATGTTGATTATCCTTAATCAGTTCCTGTCTATCCAAGTATTTTTACATTCGGTTCCTTAGAATATATTCCAATAATTTATAGTAGCTATTACTGAAATCAGGCTCACCAGTCTATAATTTCTTGGCTCAATCTTAGAGCCTTTCTTAAACAATGGAACAACATTAACTATCCTCTAGTCCTTCAGAAACCCACTCATGGCTAAGGACTCTTTCAATATCTTTGCTGGGACCCTTGCAATTTCTGCCCTAGCCTCCCACAGGGTCCAAAAGAAAACCTTGTCAGGCCTTTGGGATTTATCACCCTAATTTGCCTCAAGGCAGTGAACACCTCCTCCTCTGCAGTCTGTATATGGACCATGACCTCATTGCTGCTTTGCCTTATTTCTATTGACTCTGTGTCTGTCTCGCAAGAAAATACAGATGCAAAAAATCCATTTAAGATCACCCCACTTCATTGGGCTTCATGCATAGATGATCACTCTGATCTCCCAGAAGGTCACTTTTGTCCCTTGCTATTCTTTTGCTCTTATTATATCTGTAGAAGCCCATAGGCTTCTGCTTCTCCTTGTCTGCTAGAGAAACCGCATTTCTTTTCGCCTTCTGGACTTCCTTCTTAAGTGTTCTCTCGCATTTCACATATTTCTCAAGTACCCCATTTGCTCCTTCCTGACTATACCTGCTATGCAATTCCTTCTTTTACTTAACCTGGGCCTCAATATCTCTCGAACACCAATGTTCCCTAAATCTGTTACCCTTGCCTTTCATTTTCACAGGAACATCCAAAATTTCACTTTTGAAAGCCTCCCACTTACCAAGTTCGCCTTTTCCAGAAAACAACCTGCCCCAGTTTACAAACGCAAACAAGAGGAATTCGGCAGATGCTGGAAATTCAAGCAACACACATCAAAGTTGCTGGTGAACTCAGCAGGCCAGGCAGCATCTCTAGGAAGAGGTACAGTCGACGTTTCGGGCCGAGACCCTTCGTCAGGACTAACTGAAGGAAGAGATAGTAAGGGATTTGAAAGTGGGAGGGGGAGGGGGAAATCCAAAATGATAGGAGAAGACAGGAGGGGGAGGGATGGAGCCAAGAGCTGGACAGGTGATTGGTAAAAGGGATATGAGAGGATCATGGGACAGGAGGTCCAGGGAGAAAGACAAGGGGGGGGCGGGGAAACCCAGAGGATGGGCAAGGGGTATAGTCAGAGGGACAGAGGGAGAAAGAGAGAAAGAATGTGTGTATAAAAATAAATAACGGATGCGGTCCGAGGGGGAGGTGGGGCATTAGCGGAAGTTAGAGAAGTCAATGTTCATGCCATCAGGTTGGAGGCTACCCAGACAGAATATAAGGTGTTGTTCCTCCAACCTGAGTGTGGCTTCATCTTTACAGTAGAGGAGGCCGTGGATAGACATGTCAGAGTGGGAATGGAATGTGGAATTAAAATGTGTAGCCACTGGGAGATCCTGCTTTCTCTGGCGGACAGAGCGTAGGTGTTCAGCAAAACGGTCTCCCAGTCTGCGTCAGGCCTCACCAATATATAGAAGGCCACATCGGGAGCACCAGACGCAGTATATCACCCCAGCCAACTCACAGGTGAAGTGTCGCCTCACCTGGAAGGACTGTCTGGGACCCTGAATGGTGGTAAGGGAGGAAGTGTAAGGGCATGTGTAGCACTTGTTCCACTTACAAGGATAAGTGCCAGGAGGGAGATCAGTGGGGAGGGATGGGGGGAATGAATGGACAAGGGAGTCGCATAGAGAGCGATCCCTGCAGAGGCGGGGCGGGGGAGGGAAAGATGTGCTTAGTGGTGGGATCCCGTTGGAGGTGGCGGAAGTTACGGAGAATAATATGTTGGACCCGGAGGCTGGTGGGATGGTAGGTGAGGACCAGGGGAACCCTATTCCTAGCGGGGCGGCGGGAGGATGGGGTGAGAGCAGATGTGCGTGAAATGGGGGAGATGCGTTTGAGAGCAGAGTTGATGGTGGAGGAAGGGAAGCCTCTTTCTTTAAAAAAGGACATCTCCCTTGTCCTGGAATGAAAAGCCTCATTCTGAGAGCAGATGCAGCGGAGACGGAGGAATTGCGAGAAGGGGATGGCGTTTTTGCAAGAGACAGGGTGAGAAGAGGAATAGTCCAGATAGCTGTGAGAGTCAGTAGGCTTATGGTAGACATCAGTGGATAAGCTGTCTCCAGAAACAGCGACAGAAAGATCTAGAAAGGGGAGGGAGGTGTCGGAAATGGACCAGGTAAACTTGAGGGCAGGGTGAAAGTTGGAGGCAAAGTTAATAAAGTCAATGAGCTCAGCATGTGTGCAGGAAGCAGCGCCAATGCAGTCGTCGATGTAGCGAAGGAAAAGTGGGGGACAGATACCAGAATAGGTTCGGAACATAGATTGTTCCACAAAGCCAACAAAAAGGCAGGCATAGCTAGGACCCATATGGGTGCCCATAGCTACACCTTTAGTTTGGAGGAAGTGGGAGGAGCCAAAGGAGAAATTATTAAGAGTAAGGACTAATTCCACTAGATGGAGCAGACTGGTGGTAGAGGGGAACTGATTAGGTCTGGAATCCAAAAAGAAGCAGAGAGCTTTGAGACCTTCCTGATGGGGGATGGAAGTATATAGGGACTGGACATCCATGGTGAAAATAAAGCGGTGGGGGCCAGGGAACTTAAAATCGTCGAAAAGTTTAAGAGCGAAAAGCTTAAGAATTCCACCCCCCCCCTTTCCTTCTCCCTGGGCCTCCTGTCCCATGATCCTCTCATATCCCTTTTGCCAATCACCTGTCCGGCTCTTGGCTCTGTCCCTCCCCCTCCTGTCTTCTCCTATCATTTTGGATCTCCCCCCTCCCCCTCCCACTTTCAAATCTCTTACTAGCTCTTCCTTCAGTTAGTCCTGACGAAGGGTCTCGGCCTGAAACATCGACTGTACCTCTTCCTGGAGATGCTACTTGGCCTGCTGCGTTCACCAGCAACTTTGATGTGTGTCTCAGATTACATCTGCCAGATCCTTTCTGATACCACCAAAATTGGACTTTCTCCAATTTCAAATCTCAACGCAAGGACCAGACCTACCTTTCTCTATAATTATCATGAAACTAATGGCATTATGTTCACTAGGTTCAAAGTGTTCTCCTACACAAACCTCTGTCACCTGTCCTGTCTCATTCCCTAACAGGAAATCTAGTGTCACACTTTCTATAGTTGGGATCTTTGTGTACTGATTAAGGAGATGTTCCTGAACACATTTGACAAACTCTTTCCCATTCAGCCTTTTTGCGGTATGAAGTCCTAGTAAATATGTGGGAAATTAATATCAGCTATTACCACAACTTTATATTTCTGTCTATGATCTCTCTACAAATTTGCTTCTCAAAATCCCGTGGACCACAGCGTGGTCTATAATGTATTCTCATTAACATGGTCATTCCTTTCTTATTTCTCAGCTCCACCCATATGGACTCAGTAGACAAGCTCTTCAGTCTGTCCTGTCTGATGTCTTTCCTGACTAGTAATGCCACTCCTCCTACTCTACCATGTCTAAATCAACGGAACTATGGAACATTGAGTTGTTAGTCCTGCCCCTCCTGCAACCAGTCTCACTGATCGTGACAATGTCATAATTCCATATGCTGGTCCATGTCCTAAGATCATCCGCCTTTCATACAATTCTCAGTGTATTGAAATATACACAACTCGAAACATTTGTCCCACTATGCTCAGTTTTTCAATTCCTGACTTTGTATGTAGGCTTAACAACATATTTCCCTCAACCACTCCACTGTCTGCTATGATGCTCTGGTTCCCATCCTCCTGCAGTACTAGCAAACTTTCCTGCAAGGATATTAGTCTCCTTCCAGTTCAGATGCAAATTATCCCTTCTGTACAAGCCCCACCTTCCCTGGAAGTCTGAAAACATTTCCCCTGCACCATCTCCTTACCCACATGTACAACTGTATAATCTTTCTAATTCTGGCCTCACTAGCACATGGTACAGGCCGTAATCTTGAGATCACAGCCCTGAAAGTCCTGTCCTTTAACTTTGCATCATCACCCTTCATACCCATATGATTGGTACCGATATGGACCGTGACCTCTGGCTACAATTGTGGCACTCTTGAATCAACATACCTCCCAGGGATCTGGTTCTCAACAACAGAACCTCCCTTCTGTTCCCCTGACCAATGAATCACCCATTATTGCAGCTCACCTCTTCTCCCCCTTCCCTTCTGAGCAACAAAGCCAAACTCAGTGCCAGAGACCCGACCGCTGTGTCTTCCCTCTGCTAGGCCATTGCCCCCCAATGGTATCTAAAGCAGTATACCTGTTTTTTTGTGTGGGGAACAGCCACAGAGTGCTCTGCACTGACTGCCTATCCCATTTCCCACTCCTGATGGTCACTCATGTGTAACTACTGCTCTGCGTGTCCTGTCGATCAACCCCTCAGCTTCCTTAATGAAGCTTTCTTCAGCTCCAGTTCCAATTCCTTAACACAGTCTGTAACAAGCTGCAGCTGAACGCACTTCTTGTAGGTCTAGTGGTCGGGTGCAATGGAGGTCGAGGTCTCCCTGCCTTTCTACATCCTGCAAAAGGGGCATTCCACCATCTTCCCCGGCCTCCGCTTGATTGATTAGAAAGTTAAGAGACATGGGAAACTGGAAGGAATGATCACAACCAGCCATGATCATAGTGGCACAGGTTCCAGGTGTCATTTGGATTCATCTTATCTTCTATGCCCTTATGGTCAGTGGCCTAGCCAATTTTTTCCTTTGATTGGTCCAGGTTTTGCAGATAAATGGCACCAGTTCCATGCAGAACTGCCAGCATTTCTCCTCATGAGTGGTAACATTCAGAAACAACATTATTTCATAATTTTGGAATACCTGAGGACTACATTTAATTTCAACTACCACAGGAGTCACAATAAAATACTAACCACAATAAAATATTAATGATCCATTACATGTATTTATTATATCTTATAGATGCAAAACCATCTTAACACATTGGTGCCTTTGAGCTACAGTCCAGAGCTCAAAAGCTCATTTCAATCAGCAATGTTCCCTGACCAGATAATTAAATTCTGAATGTCCTTGGGCTCTGCTCATTTGTAGCAGTTAGACTTTGTGCCTTTAAAGGCCAGGCTAGCTTAAACACAGTTTCACCTGAGTAGCACAATAATGCATGACACATTGCAAGGTATAATTCTCCTGTCATCTTAATACAGAAGTAGCATTTGATATATTTTGAAGGATACATTCAAAGATCCTCTAAAGCAGAGGAAGAGAGAGGGAGAGAGAGGGGGGAGAGAGGGAGAGAGGGAGAGGGGAAGGGAGAGGGAGAGAGGGAGGGGGAGGGAGAGAGGAAGGGGGAGGGAGAGGGGGAGGGAGAGGGGGAGGGAGAGGGGGAGGGAGAGGGAGTAAGAGGGAGAGAAACTTTTTAAACAGCGTTTTTAAGAACATAATTTTAAGGTTAAGACGTCAATGATGACATTTTATGAAACTCTTCAATGAAATTACGCGAGACATCCATCATGATCCAGGTAATTGCTCCAACATACGTTGCAGCAGAAGTTTCTGATGTTCAATGATATGCAGGATGTCTTTCTGAAACTGTGATAATTACAACATATCTTCCCTTGACACAAGCTGGCAGTCGGTGTGTTCACTTGTGCAGTTTATTGTGACTGAGATTTCCCTATCAGCATACGGTTACTATTTTCAAAGCTCCTTTTGAATTTTTATCAAGCTGAAGCAACAAAGATTTCTTGCAGCAATGTTGGAGGTGTAATAAAAATGAAGGTAGCTGCAACCTTAGGAAGGGTATTAGGTTTTCTTTGCAGGTGACTTGTCATGTTAATGCGGGAACATGCCTCAGTTTTTAAAAGTAAAAGGCAGCATAACTTGTAGATACCGTCTTGTGAATTTAAAAGGAAAGTCTTATAGTTGTTGGACTAATACCATGAGCAACATAACGTGTAGGCATATATCAATGAATTTAATCTAGTCAGCTGTTCAGCAGTACCAACCAGGATATGACCATTTCATCTTTTAAAATTAGTTTGCAGGATATGCATGACATGGGCAAAGAATTATTTATTGCTGTTTTGTAACTGTCCTAGAGATGATGTTGACGTCTTCTCGAGCTGCTGAAATTTGACATGACTGAATGGAACTCCGGATCATTTCAGATGGTCATTAATCACATTGCTATGAATCCAAGATACAGTGGGATTCGCATCCAGCCAGGTATGAAAAGCACATTTCCCTCCCAGAATGGTTTTCTGATGGTCTTCAGAATGGAACTCTACCCCATTCTTCCTGACTCTCACTGATTACCCTCTGTCAAATCCTCTGATGTGTAGCAGCAGGCTATTTCTTTCATCTGTTCATGGTATGTGAACTTGAATGTCCCTGAGGTGAGGAAACAGCTACGGGTCAATAGCTGATGGGTCACAACAGTAAGGGCCACAGATTTCCTTCCCTGAATAATATTAATTTATCAGATGGGTTTTTATGACAGTCCAGCGGTTTCATTGTTATTGTTACCATGACCAGCCTTTTGCTTTAAATTCCACATTTATTTCACTCATTGATTTTAAATTCTCCAGCTGTCACGCTGCTGTTAAAACTCATATCTCTTGATCAATGGTTTAAACTCCAGAAGCCAATTTAGTCATTTGATCACTGTACTGCCATATCCATGAATTGAACATATCTAGAAGAAATTCCAATACACTTTTTCAGGACAACTGAGACAATAAATGTCAAATTTGGTGACATAAAAAATATTGAAAATTATTCTTTTGATGGTGAAGAAGCAAAACTAGATTTGAATTTGGACCTGTGGTGTTAGTGTTACAAAAATAAATTGTGGAGAGAAATAGTTAAGAGTTTTGATATACTCTGCAGTATTTTCAGACCACTTTTCAAATAAACTGACTAAATTGGCACAGAAGATTAAGGAATTTCCAGTTAGAAGGATACCCTGCGCAAACCACGGTCTTGTGATCAGTTTAGGATCAAATCCTGCCTAAACTCGGGTGTCATGGTTACAGCTTGGGGCATTCCAGAATTCGGAGTTCAATTCCGGTACTGTCTGTAAGGAGTCTACACTTCCTCCCAGTGGACTGTATGGGTTTTCTTTGTGTGCTGGGCTTCCATCAACAATCAAAGATGTACTGGGTGGGTTAATGGTTCATTGTAAATTGTTCTGTAATTCAATCAGGTTTGTCCGGTGCTACTAGGGCAATGTGACTCGAAAAGGGTCAGAAAAGCCTCTACTCTGCGTTGTATCACTAAATAAACAATACATAGAAACTGACCACACTTCCAGAATGAATTAAGTCTCTTGGTAAATGAATTTCTGCTAATTACACCATTAAAGATGCTTTTTAAATTAATCTTTCCTTCCATATGCCAGAATCTTTATAGGCATTAATTAGAAATTTGTAAATATTGTGAGCGTGTTTAAATTACAAAGGAGAAGACTTCATACATTTAAAAAATCAAATGTTTTTGTACAGTATCAACTTCCAAAATCAATTTTAATCATTTACAATTGGGTTAACACATTGATAGTGGAATAGAGTCTTATGAAAATGATTATCTTGGTGATAAATTTACTTTTTGTAGTGTGGATAAAGCCCTTCCTAAATATAAGAAATAATATTTTAATCTGAAAATATTTACATACTAAATACACAATTGCACGAATTTAATGAAAATTATGTGATTGATGATATGCAAGTAAGTCGATGCAGAAAATAGAATTCGAAAGAACTGCAGTAGCTGGCAATCTGAAATAAAGAGGTAATTTTAAGCCGCAGCATTCTGAAATAAAGATCAAATTCTCCAACTAGGGGTAATTCATTTTTTTGTCCATATCAGAATTGGTTATTCCTGCTGTAAATCTATGATTTCTGCTCAGTTTTCCTCTCTCTAATAGCACAGGTCAACTGCCAAGCATGCTGGACAGCCCTACTATTACCAGCACACGACACAGAGAAAGCAGAATGGTCACTTTCTTGATATCCCATGAAGCTCTTTGATCTGGTCTCAACCGACTTCAGATTTTCTCATTATCTTTTCCATCATTCCTGCCATCCTCTCTGTGAATTAGTTACTGTTTTTCTCTTTCCCAATTCCATTGGCAGGTGTCTGACCTAAAATGCTAACTCCCTTAACTCACTCTGAGGATATGATTGTGTAAAATATCACTGGACAAAATGCAGAGAAGATCCACAAGGATGTTGCCCGAGAGGGAGTGTTTTATTTATGAGAAGACACTGGAGAGACCTGGCCTATTTACTCTGGAAAAGGGAAGGTTAAGAGATGCTTGAATGAGATATATGAAATTGTGATGGATGTGATCAGAGTAGACTGCAGTTAAATCTCCCCTGTATTATAGGCAGGTAAAACCAGAGGATATAGATTTAGGATAAGGGAAAGAGATTTAGCAGGAATCTGAGGAGAAAATTGTTTTCACCCAGACATTGCTGACTAAGTGGAATACACTGCCTTACAGAACAGAGAAGCAGTCACTGGCAATATGTAAGAAGTGTCTGGAAGAGCATTTAAATCCCTCAGCATTGAAGGCTACAGGCCAAATGGTGGAAGTCAGGATTAATATGGATGGATTCATCTTGGCTGGCATGGTGATGGTAAGTCGAATGGCCTGTTTCTCTGCTGTATTACCATGATTCCATAATTCCTGGATGCAACATGCTGATGCAGGTATAAAAGAGGCATGACAGCGGCTGTATTTCATTCTTATTGGTCAACAAAAATACTCAAAAACTTCTACAAATGTACCGTGGAGAGCATTCTGACTGGCTGCATCACTGTCTAGCATGGGGTTCTGCTGCACAGGATTAAAGAAAGTTTCAGAAACTTGTGAGTACCAGTCTCCATAGTATCTAAAACATCTACAAGGAGAGATGCCTTAGGAAGGAGGCACAAATCATTAAGGATCCCACCATCCAAGACATGCACAGTTCCCATTGTTACTATTGGGAAGGAGGTACAAAAGCCTGAAGACATACACTCAACAATTCAGGAACAACATCTTCCCTTCCAGCGTCCGATTTCTATATGGCCACTGAACCCATGAACTACCTCACTACTTTTTTTTATATTTCTGGGTTTTATTTTTGCGCTACTTATTTTAATTTAACTATTTAATAGACATACAGTGCCTGTAAAAAGCATTCAACCCCCACCCCCGGGGAAGCTTTCATGTATTACTGTTTTACAGCATTCAATCACAGTGGATTTAATTTAGCTTTTTTTGACATTGATCAAGAGAAAAAGACTCTTGCATGTGAAAATGAAAACAGATTTCTACAAGGAGATCCAAATTACTTACAAATATAAAACACAAAATAATCGATGGCATAAGTATTCACCTCCGTTGATACAACACACCAAATCATCAGTGGTGCAGCCATTTGGTTTTTGAAGTCACACAATTAGTCCAAGGTGCAATCAAGGTGTTTTGATTGATAAAAATACACCCGTATCTGGAAGGTCCAACTGCTGGTGAGTCAGTATCCTGGCAAAAACTACACCATGAAGTCAAAAGAACACTCCAAGCAACTCCATGAAAAGGTTATTGAAAAACACATGTCAGGAGATGGATACAAGGAAACTTCCAAGTCACTGAATATCCCCTGGAGTACAGTTAGGTCAATCATCAAGAAATGGGAGGAATATGGCACAGCTGTAAATCTGCCTACAGCAGACCATTCTCAAAAACTGAATGACCATGCAAGAAGAGGACCAGTGAGGGATGCCACCAAAAGACCTATGACAACTCTGGTGGCCGAGTGGCTGAGATGGGAGACTGTGCAGACAACAACTCGTGCCCAAGTGCTTCACCAGTCACAGCTTTATGGGAAGAGTGGCAAAGAGAAAGCTAATGTTGAAAAAAAAGTCACATGAAATCTCAGCTAGAATTTGCCAGAAGGCATGTGGGAGGTTCAGAAACCAGTTGGAAGAAGGTTCTATGGTTGGATTAAACCAAAATTGAGCACTTTGGCCGTCAGACTAAACACTATGTTTAGCGTAAGCCAAACACCGCACATTATCAAAAACAAACCATCCCTACCATGAAGCATGGTGGTGGCTGCATTATGCTGTGGTGATGCTTCACTGCAGCAGGACCTGAAAGGCTTGTGAGGGTAGAGGGTAAAATGAATGCAGCAAAATAAAGGGAAATCCTGGAGGAAAACCTGATGCAGTTTGCAAGAAAAATGTAACCTGGGAGAAGAGTTGTTTTTCAGCAAGACTATAACCCCAAGCATAAAGCCAAAGCTACACAGGAATGGCTTAAAAACAACAAAGTTAATATCCTGCAGTGGCCAAGTCAGAGTCCAGACCTCAATCCAACTGAGAATTTGTGGCTGGACTTGAAAAGAGTTGTTCTCTCACGATCCCCATAAAATCTGACAGAGCTCGAGCAGTTTTGTACAGAAGAATGAGGAAAAACTGCAGTGTTCAGATGTGCAAAGCTGATAGAGACCTATCCACACAGACTCAAGGCTGTAATTGTTGCCAAAGGTGTGTCTACTAAATACTGATTCGAAGGGGGCGAGTAATTATGCAATCAATTATTTTGCGTTTAATAACTGCAATAAATTTAGACAAATTTGTGGACATTTGTTTACACTTTAACATGAAAGAGTGTTTTCTGTTGATCAGTGTTTAAAAAAAAGCCAAAATAAACCCACTGTGATTCAGTGTTGTAAAACAATAAAACATGAAAACTTCTGGGGGGGGGGGCGAATACTTTTTTTTTATAGGCACTGTATATATACTTACTGTAATTCAGTTTTTCCCCTCTATAGTTATTTATCATATATTTCATGTACTGCTGCCATATTCTTAACAAAACTTAATGACATATGCTGGTGATATTAAACCTGATTCTGATTCTTTTCATAGTTGCTGCCTTAGCTGTTGAGTGTTTTCAGCATTCCCAGTTTTTAACATAGAAACATAGAAAACCTACAGCACAATACAGGCCCTTCAGCCCAAAAAGTTGTGCCAAACATGTCCTTACCTTGGAAATTACTAGCCTTCCCCATAGCCCTCTATTTTTCTAAGCTCCATGTACCTATCCAGAAGTCCCTTAGAAAACCCTATCATATCCGCCTCCACCACCGTTGCCAGCAACCCATTCTACGCACTCAAAACTCTCTGAGTAAATAACTTATTCCTGACATCTCCTCTGTACTTACTCCCCCAGCAGCTTAAACCTGTGTCCTTTTGTGGCAACCATTTCAGCCCTGGGAAAAAGCCTCTGACTATCCACACAATCAATGCCTCTCATCATCTTATACACCTCTATCAGGTCACCTTTCATCCTCCGTCGCTCCAAGGAGAAAAGGCTGAGTTCACTCAACCTGCTTTCATCAGGCAACATCCTTGTAAATCTCCTCTGTACCCTTTCAATGGCTTCCATATCCTTCCTGTAGTGAGGCGGCCAGAACTGAGCAAAGTACTCCAAGTGGGGTCTGACCAGGGTCCTATATAGCCTACCTCTCAGCTCCTAAATTCAATACCACAATTAATGAAGGCCAATACACCGCATGCATTCTTAACCAGAGTCTACCTGCACAGCTGCTTTGAGCGTCCTGTGGATTTGGACCCCAAGATCCCTCTGATCCTCCACACTGCCAAGAGTCTTACCATTAATACCATATTCTGCCATCATATTTGACCTACTAAAATGAACCACTTCACACTTATCTGGGTTGAACTCCATCTGCCACTTCTCAGCCCAGTTTTTCATCCTATCAATGTCCCGCTGTAAACTCTAACAGCCCTCCACACTATCCACAACACCCCTAACCTTTCTGTCATCAGCAAACTTACAAACCCATCCCACCACTTCCTCATCCAGGTCATTTATAAAAATCACGAAGAGTAAGGATCCCAGAACAGATCCCTGAGGCACACCACTGGTCACCGATCTCCATGCAGAATATCACCTGTCTACAACCACTCTTTGCCTTCTGTGGGCAAGCCAGTTCTGGATCCACAAAGCAATGTCCCCTTGGATCCCATGCCTCTTTAGTTTCTCAATAAGCCTTGCATGGGGTACTTTATCAAATGCCTTGTTGAAATCCATATACACTACATCTATTGCTCTTCCTTCATCAATGTGTTTAGTCACATCCTCAAAAATTCAATCAGGCTCGTAAGGCATGACCTGCCCTTGACGAAGCCATGCTGACTATTCCTAATCATATTATACCTCTTCAAATATTCATAAATCCTGCCTCTCAGGATCTTCTCCATCAACTTACCAACCACTGAAGTAAGACTCACTGGTCTATAATTTCCTGGGCTACCTCTACTCCCCTTCTTGAATAAAGGGACAACATCTGCAGCCCCCCAATCCTCCAGAACCTCTCCTGTCCCCATTGATGATTCAAAGATCATTGCCAGAGGCTCAGCATTCTCCTCCCTTGCCTCTCGCAGTAGCCAGGGGTACATCTCATCCGGTCCTGGTGACTTATCCAACTTGATGCTTTCCAAAAGCTCCAGTACATCCTCTTTCTTAATATCTACATGCTCAAGTTTTTCAGTCTGCTGCAAGTCTGCACTACAATCACCAAGATCCTTTTCCATAGTGAATACTGAAGTAAAGTATTCATTAAGTACCCCTGCTATTTCCTCCAGGTCCATACACACTTTCCCACTGTCACACTTGATAGGTCCTATTCCTTCACGTCCTATCCTCTTGCTCTTCACATACTTGTAGAATGCCTTGGGGTTTTCCTTAATTCTGCCCGTCAAGGCCTTCTCATGCCCCCTTCTGGCTCTCCTAAGTTCCTTTTTAAGCTCCTTCCTGTTAGCCTTATAATCTTCTAGATCTCTAACATTACCTAACTCTCTGAACCTTTTGTAAGCTTTTCTTTTCTTCTTGACTAGATTTATTACAGTCTTTGTACACCACGGTTCCTGTACCCTACCATAACTTCCCTGTCTCATTAGAATGTACCCATGCAGAACTCCACACAAATATCCCCTGAACATTTGCCACATTTCTTCTGTAAGAACATCTGTTCCCAATTTAAGCTTCCAATTTCCTGCCTGATAGCCTCATAATTCGCCTACTCCAATTAAATGCTTTTCTAACTTGTCAGTTCCAATCTCTCTCCAATGCTACTGTAAAGGAGATAGAATTATGATCACTATCTCCAAAATGCTCTCCCACTGTCAGATCTGACACCTGACCAGGTTCATTTCCCAATACCAAATCAAGTACAAGTCTCTCCTCTTGTAGGCTTAATTACATATTGTGTCAAGAAACCTTCCTGAACACACCTGACAAACTCCACCCCATCTAAACCCCTTGCTCCAGGGAGATGCCAATCGATATTTGGGAAATTAAAATCTCCCATCACGACAACTCCGTTATTATTACATCTTTCCAGGATCTATTTCCCTACCTGCTCCTCAATATCCCTGTTACTATTGGGCAGCCTATAAAAATACCCACCAGAGCTATTGACCCCTTCCTGTTCCTAACTTCTACCCACGGAGACTCCATAGACAATCCCTCCATGACGTCCACCTTTTCTGCAGCCATGACACTATTTCTGATCAACAGTGCCACACCTCCACCTCTTTTTCCACCCTCCCTGTCCTTTCTGAAACATCGAAAACCCGGCACTTGAATTAACCATTCCTGTCCCTGAACCATCCAAGTCTCTGTAAAGGCTAGCACATCATAACTCCAAGTACTGATCCATGTTCTAAGTTCATCCGCTTTGTTCACAATACTTCTTGTGTTAAAATAGTCACATCTCAAACTGTCCATCTGAGCACGTCCATCTGAGCACGTCCATTCTCTATCACCTGCCTATCCTCCCTCATACACTGTCTCCAAGCTTTCTCTATTTGTGAGCCAATCTACTCTTCCCCAGCCCCTTCAGTTCGGTTCCCACTCTGCAACAACTCTAGTTTGAACTCTCCCCAGTAGCCTTAGCAAACCTCCCCACCAGGATATTGGTTCCCCTGGAATTCAAGTGCAACCCGCCCTTTTTGTCCAAGTCATACCTGCCCCAAAAGAGGTCCCAATGATCCAGGAATCTGAATCCCTGCCCCCTGCTCCAATCCCTCAGCCACGCATTTATCCTCCACCTCATTCTATTCCTATACTCACTGTTGCGTGGCACATGCAGTAATCCTGAGATTACTACCTTTGCGGTCCTGCTACTCAACTTCCTTCCTAACTCCCTAAAGATTTTTTTCAGGACTTCTTCCCTTTTCCTACTTATGTCATTGGTACCAATATGTACCACAACCTCCGGCTGTTCTCCCTCCCACTGCAGGATATCTTGGACGCGATCTGAAACATCCCGGACACTGGCACCTGGGAGGCAAATCACCATCCGTGTTTCTTTCCTGCGTCCACAGAATCGCCTGTCTGGCCCCCTAACTATAGAGTCCACTATCACTGCTGCCTTCCTCTTTCTTTCCCTACCCTTCTGAGCCACAGGGCCATACTCTGTACCAGAGGCATGGCCATTGTTGCTTCCTCCAGGTAGGCTGTCTCCCCCAGTAGTACTCAAACAGGAGTACTTATTGTCAAGGGTTACAGCCACAGTGGTAATCTCTAGTACCTAACTCTTCCCCTTCCCTCTCCTGACTGTTACCCACTTGTCTGTCTCCTGTGCCCCTGGTGTGACCACCTGCCAATAACTCCTCTCTATCGCCTTCTCACTCTCCCTGACCAGACGAAGGTCATCAAGCTGCATCTCCAGTTCCCTAACTCGGTCCCTTAGGAGCTGGAGCTCAACACACTGGGTAGAGATATGGCCGTCCGGGAGTCTGGAAGAAACCGGCCTCACACACATACTACTTTCTTTCTGCAATTAACACAGGTAGACCTACCTCGCCTCGTTACCACCTAAGCCCATTGAGCCCTATCACTCTGCTACCTCTCACTCTGCTGCCCACTGGATGTGGCAGTCTTCTTCTTAAACTTTTCCCGCTCTACTGGCTGGCGTCACGCGACTGCGCAGTCTTGCCTCTCTTTTACTCTCTTGTTTTTATTTTAGTTACAGATTCATAATGCCATACAACACCACAGTACAAAAACAGGCTCTTTGTCACATCTAGTACATGCCAAACCATTAATTTGCCTAGACCCATCAATTTGCACCCAGACCATAGCCGTCCGTACGTATCCAAATTTCTCTTAAATGTTGAAATCAAACCCATATCCACAACTTGCAATGGCAGATTGTTGCATATTCTCACCATACCCTGAGTGAAACAGTTCCCCATCATTTTTCCCTTAAACTTTTCAGCTTTCACACTTAACCCAACCTAGTTGTAGTCTCATCCAACCTCAATGGAAAAGCCTGCTTGCATTTATCTTATCTATACCCCCTCATAATTTTGTATACCTCCATCAAATCTCCCCTCAATCTTTTATATTCTCAGAATTAAAGTCCTAAACTATTCAACCTTTCCCTATAACTCAGGTCCTCAAGTCCTGGCAACATCCTTGTAAATTTTTTCAGCATTCTTTCAATCTGAGTGACATCTTTCCTGTATGTAGCTGACCAAAACTGCACATAATAGTCTAAATTGGGCCTCACCAATATCTGATGCAATTTCAGCTTAACATCCCAACTCCTGTACTCAATAAATTGATTTATGAAGGCCAAAGTGCCAAAAGCTTTCTTTACAACCTTATCTACAGTACCTGTGACAATACTTTCAAGGAATTTTGGATCTGTATTCCCATGTGGGGCCTTGCTAAAGTCCATGTAGACAACATCCACAGCCTTACCTTCATCAACTTTCCTGGTATCTTACTGATAAAAACTCTATAAGATTGGTTAGACATGACCTTACACATATAAAGCCATGTTGATTATCCTATCCAGATATGTACTTACACATCTGGTATCTTAGAATACCTTCCAAAACTTTCCTACTGCTGATATGAGGTTCATCGGCCTTTAATTTCCTGGCTCATTCTTAGAGCCTTCCTTGAACAGCAGAAGATCATCAGCTATCTCCAATCCTCTGGAACCTCAGCCGTGCCTAAGGATGATTTAAATATCTCTGCTTGGGCCATGGCAATTTCTGCACTAGCTTCCCACAGGACCAAGGTAACACCTTGTGAGTCCCTGGTGACCTATGCACTCTAATTTGCCTCAAGAAATCAATCACCTCCTCCTCTGTAATCTGAATAGGGTCCATGACCTCACTGCTGCCTTGCCTCACTTCTATTGATTGTGTAGTCTCCCGATTAAAGACAGATGCAAAAAATCTACTTGAGATGTCTTCCATCTCCTTTGGCTCCATGCATAGATTAGCACTCTGATTTTCCAGAGGACCTATTTTGTCCCTTGCTATCCGTTTGCTCTTAATGCTGTGTATCCATAGAAATCTTTCAGATTCTCCTTCGCCTTATCTGCTAGAGAAACCTCATGCCTTCTTTTAGCCTTTCTGTTTTCTTTATTAAGTGTTCTCTTGTATTTCTTATACTCCTCAAGAACCTCATTAATACCAACCTGCCTATACCCTCTATGAACCTCCTTCAATTTCTTCACCAAGGTCTCAATATCTCTCGAAAACCAAAGTTCCCGAAACCTGTTATCCTTGTGTTATATTCTGACAGAAACTTACAAATTCTGTACTCTGAAAATTTCACTTTTAAAGGCCTCCCACACTTGCCAGATCATTTCTGAATTGGCCTTTCTCTAATTTAGAATCTCAACTCAAGACCAGACCTATCCTTTTCCATAATTACCTTGAGAGCAATGACTATGATCACTAGGTGCAAAGGGTTCCCTCACAAACTTCTGTTACCTGTCTTGAGTCATTCCCTAATAGGAGACTAGTACACACTCACTGTCTTTGGGACTTCTATGTACTGATTAAGGAAATTTTCCTTAATACATTTGACAAACTCTCTCCCATCCAGCCCTTTAACAGAATGGGATTCCGAGTCAATAAGCAGAAAGTTAAAATCACCTTACATCACAACCTTATGTTTCTCAGATTTCCTCCTCTAAATCACACGGACTGTTAGGTGGTCTATAATATAATCCCATTTATTATGATTTGGAATTTTATTTATTTTATTTCTTACATCCATCTCACAACATGAGAGAGTAAATTTTTTATGTTCTGTCTCTGTCACAATATACAAGCAATAAGGAAGGGCAGTGTAGGAGGATATTGCCCAAACACTAAGATTGTATACATAATTGTTTTGTATGCATGTATGAACATCGGATATGCAATAAGATCGATGTGTATTGATAAATCTGATGGGCTGGTGAAAGAAGCTGCAGTACCATTGACCAGACAGAGGCAGCCGAAACAGTTTGTGGTTGGGGTGGCTGCAGTTCCTGATGATCCTCCTGGCCGTCTTTATGTACCTGCTGCTGTAAATGACCTGAATAAAGGAAAGTTCACATCCACAGATTCACTGGGCTGTCCGCACCACTCTCTGTAGTGCCCTGTGATTAAGGGTAGTAGAGTTCCCGTACCAGGCAGTGACACAGCCACTCAGGATGCTTTTGATGGTGCCCCTGTAGAAAGTCCTGAGGAATCGGGGACTCATGTCAAACTCAGGGCATTGACCTCCTCTGCAGGCTGTCTCATCATTGTTGGAAATAAGGCCTATCAATGTCGTTTCATCTGCAAGTTTGATCAGCAGACTGAAGCTGTGTGTGGCAACACAGTCCTGGGTGTATAGGGAGGGGGCTCAGGACACAGCTCTGGGGGGCTCCTGTGTTGAGGGGCAGAGGTGAGGGTGCCCATCCTTACCACTGTCAGCGATCCCACAGGAAGTCCAGGATCCAGCTGCACAAAGCAGGATGCAGGCTGAGGTCTCTGAGCTCAGTGTCCAGCCTGGGATGAATTATGGGGTTGAATGCTGATCTGTAGTCCAAGAACATCATCCCTCTTCTCCAGGTGAGTGAGCCATTTGTTGATCAGTTGTGCTGGTAGGCAAATTGTAGGTCATACCATTCTTATTGCTCATTTCTACCCATAAAACTGACTAGACGAGTCTGCCACTCTGTCCTTACTGAGCAGTGCAGTGACATTTTTCCTGACTAGTAATGCCAGTCCTCCTCTTTAATCCCTCCTGCTCTATCACATTAAGAACAACAGAACCCTGGAACATTGAGCTGTCAGTCCTGCACTTCCTGCGACCAAGTCTCACGAATGGCTACAATGTCATAATTCCATGCCCTGATTCATGCCCGAAGCTTATTCACCTTTCCTACAGTACTCCTTGCATTGAAACACACACAGCACAGAACATTAGTGCCACCATGATAAATATTTTGTTTCCTGACCCTGTAGGCTTAACGATATCTTATCCAACAATCTCTCCTCTAACTGTTCCGGCACTCTGGTTCCCATCTCCCTGCAACTCTAGTTTAATTCCCCCCACCCCCATGCAGCACTAGCATATTAGTCCCCCTCCAGTTCAAGTAAACACTGTCCCTTCTACACAGGCCCCACCTTCCCTGCAAGAGTGCCCAATGATCCAAAAATCCGAAGCCCTTCATCCTGCACCATCTCTTTAGCCACGTGATAAACTGTACAATTTTCTTATTTCTGGCCTTACTAGCACGTGGCATGGGTAGCAATCCCGAGATCACAACCCTGGAGGTCCTGCCCTCTCACTTAGCACCAACTTCGTGAACTCACTTTGCAGGACCTTGTCACCTTTCCTACCCATGCCATAGTTACCGACTTGGACCACAGCCTCTAGATGCTCACCCTCACACTTAAGAATGTTGTAGATTCGTTGTGAGATGTCCCTGACCCTGGCACCCAGGAGGCAACATACTATCTTGAAATCTCATTCTCATCCAATAGAACTTCCCTTCTGTTGCCCGAACCAATGAAACCCCTATCACTTGAACTTATCTCTCCTCTCTCCTTCACTTCTGAGTCACAGAGTCAGATTCAGTGCTAGAGTCCTGACCACTGTGAATTTCCTTTGCTAGATCACCTCCCTCCCCAAAAAGTATCTAAAGAGGTATACTTGCTGTTGACTGGAACAGCCAGTCTGCAGTGATTGCCTATCCCCTTTCCCCCTCCTGACAGTCACACAGTTGCAGGTGTGACTCCTGCAACTTAGGTATAAGTGCCTCCCCGTATGGCCTGTCTATCAACCCCTCAGACTCCGGAATGAGCCTCAGTTCATCCAGCTCTTTTACACAGCCTTTTAGAAGCTGCAGGTGTAGTCGTCAGGGACACTGGAGTTTCCCCTGACTTCCCACAACTTGCAAGAGGAGCATTCCACTCTGCTGCCTGGTATCCCTATTGTTCTAAATGTGCAATAAGAAAAAAAGAATAAATAAATTATCCACGGCCTACGCCTCTCCTCACCAAAGTCTCAAAGAGCCTAAGCCTCAACTCTCCACTCTAACACTGGCTCGCTCACACAGTGGGAGCTCCCACAAGGGATGCCTGCTTCAACCAAACTTCTTTTTATTGGAACTTGCCAAATGCCTAATTATGTGCAATTCAGTGTTTACTTGGGAACTGTGAAATGCAAAAATGTGCCAACTGCTCTGCTCACTTCTTTTAAACTCACTATCTCTCAATGCAGTCCAGTGTCTCCTTGGGAACTGTAGCATAATAGTTCAGAGAGCAGGTGATAGAGCTCAGTTTGGTAATTTTTTTACTCAAACTTCTGAACCACCCTTTTGCAGAAACTTCTAAATGGAATTAGTGTCCAGACTGACTGACTTAATCAAGGTAGGAATCTAAACTCTAAGCAGTTGAGAAAATTGTTTTAATAGATTGTTTTCAATATTATGCAAATGTCTATCGAATATTTGGTGATGCAATAAGTTACGTGTCAATGGCATGGAATCATATAAAATTCAGCACACGTGTGCAGAGAAAAGTTACATAATGCAACATTTCTATCCTCTGAATCATCCTTCATGAACAACCCCAATGTCACCCCCAAAAAATGTGTTTGACTGAGATCAGTACTGAATTATGGAAAACTTCTCCATATTTTGGCAGCTGAAATTACAATGCAGACAGCAAACAAAGGTTTTCATCCCACTAAACTAGGTGGCTTGCTATTTAAATTTTACATGCTCATGCGTCAATCCATGACATAACCCACTTCCCTCATATCATGCATCCATGTTTTACCTTTGCATTTGCCTCCAGGTAGTTGTACAGAACATTAACTGAGATGGTGAGATCTCCGGTGTTGAATGGATAAGATCGGTTCCAACCCTGTGGTCCAAATTTACGCCTCTCTGCTACAACTGCATGAAAGTAGCAAAGAGCAAAGAGAATGCTCTTAAATTCATTCTCTCGTGCACACATTTCCAATGTGTCCTAGGATGAAGAGTGGAAACATGCACAGGCTTGCATTATTTTCAAATAATGATAATTTTCTAAGGAGATTTTATTTTACTGTACACAGAAAATCAATGTAAGCTGCTTTAATAAATGCATGACTACATTACAATTTACTGCAAACAAGGAAATTTGCTACAAAGTCCTACTATACAAATTTTCTAAATATCTTTACACTTAGCAAGAATTAATCATGTCAGATGGATACTTAGCAAAAGGAGCTTTCTTGGATTTTAGCAAAACATTGAACTTGCTCTTAACAAAGTGCAAAACATAACCTATGACATGAGATAGATTGAAACAAAATTTTTTAAAACAACTTGTTAGAGACTCTCTTCTTTTTGAAGAAAACTTTTGTAATTTGTATGATGCCTATTAGTAATCAAATATCTGCAAAATTTCCCATCATTTGAATGTACCCGACATTTAAAACTGGCCTATTACTACTCACCAATAACATTTATTAGATTTCAGCAAAGTGGAACAATCTTTCATCAGCCAAAGTTGTTGTAATCATTAAATTAAAATTTGACTTTTGTACTCACTGGAACCATTAAAGTTTTTATTTACGTGAGCTTCCTAGGGCAGACATATCTTCAAATAAGAACTTAGTTTATCAGATGGAGATTGGTTCAAATGGAGAGATGGTAGCCTAATTTATGGGGAAGTCTGTTCTCTATTGATAAAAAACAATGAGTCTTGTACCAATCTGAACTTCCCTGTGGTTGAGCTGAAAGTACTTTATAGTGCAATTATGCTTTAACCAGAACAAGAACTTGCTACACTCTGTCCAGGGTAAGCATAGGGGCTTTCTTTCCTTCCAGACAGCAGTAAAAGCGAATGAAAATACTTCTCCAGTTCACGTCCGGTGGCCTAAAGCATTAAATGCACAAGTGTATCCAGGATCATATTTGGTTCTGATTCCTCTCAAAAGTTTAAATATTCTTGAAATCCAAGTTAGATCTCAGCCATAAAAACGTGATATTTAGTATGGGCACAAGTAGATATTGGGCCACTGGCAAGTGATGTTGGAGAGATAGTAATGGGGGACAAGGAAATGGTGAATAAGTATTTTGCATCACTCTTCACCGTAGAAGACACTAGTAGTATGGCAGAAATTCGAGCGTGTCAAGGGCAGAAGTGAGCACAGCTACTATTATTAGGAACATGATACTTTGGAAACTAAAAGATTGGATGACAGATAAGTTATGTGGACCTGATGGACTACATCCCAGTGTTCTAAAAGAGGTGGCTGAAGAGATTGTGGAGGCATTAGTAATGTTCTTCCAAGAATCAATAGACTAGCATGGTTCTAGAGGACTGGAAAGTTGCAAATGTCACTCCACTCTTCAAGAAGAGAGGGAGGCAAAAGATAGGAAACTAAAGGCCAGTTAGCCTGACCTCAGTAGTTGGGAGGATGTTGGAGTCAATTGTTAAGGATGTGCTTTCAGAGTACGTAGAGGCACATGACAAAGTCAGCATGGTTTCGTTAAGGGAAAATCTTGCCGGACAAACTTGTTGGAATTCTTTGAAGAAATAGGAAGCAAGATAGACAAAGCAGAATCAGTGGATACTGTGAACTAGGATTTTCAGAAGGCCTTTGACAACGTGTTGCGCATAAAGGCTGATAAACAAGACCTTAGGGTGTTATAGGAAAGATACCAGCATGGATAGAGTATTGGCTGACTGGCAGGAGGCAATGTGTGGGACTAAAGGGATCCATTTTGGATTGGCTGCCAGTGACTAGTGGTGTTCTGCAGGGGTGTGTGTGGGACCATTTATTTGTACATTGTATGTCAATGATTTGGAAGTTGGAATTGATGGCTTGTGGCCAAGTTTGCAGATGATATGAAGACTGGTGGAGAGGCAGGTACTGTTGAGAAAGCCAAGGGGCTGCAGACGGACTGAGACAGATTAGGAGAATAGGCAAAGTGGTGGCAGATGGAATAAAGTGTCAGGAAGTGCATGGTCATGCACTTTATTAGAAGGAATAAAAGTATAGACTATTTTCTAAATCAAGTGAGAATTAGGCCTCAAACCACTGGCTTGCCTGCTGCTGCAGTCCACTGGAGGTGGTGTAGCATAGAGTCCGTTCTCGGTTGGAAGCTGGCCTGTCCTGTCAGTGCTGCCCTCCAGTGTTCAGTTGGTGGAATGACAAGCTGGATTGCCAGGAGCTGTACCATTAGTTCATGTCAGTCGGGGACTTAGACAACACATGGGATTTCTTGTGTAACAATCTGTTTTTTTCTTTCTTTCTCACTATTTTGAATGTATGTAATGACCTTGGCCCCAGAGGAACGCTTTCATTTTACTGTATCCATATGTGGTTTGAATGATAAGTAAACTTGATTTGAACTGAGCGAAAATTCAAAAATCTGAGATGCAAAGGGATTTGGGAGTCCTCGTGCAGGATTCCCTACCGATTAATGTGCTGGTTGAATTAGTGGTGAGGAAGGAGAATGCAATGTTTGCATTCACATCAGGAGGATTGGAATATAAAAGCAAGGATGTAATGCTGAGGCTGCATAAGGCACTGGTGAGGCCTTGCTTGGAGTATTGTGATCAGTTTTGGGCTCTTATTTAAGAAAGGCTGTGCTGACATTGGAGAGGGTTCAGAGGCGGTTCACAAGAATGATTCCAGGAATGAAAGGGTTGTCATAGGAGCAGAGATGAAATTTAGAAGAAATTGAAACCCATCAAATGTTGATAGGCCTAGATTGGGTGGATGTGAAGAGGATGTTTCCTTTGATGGGGGGAGTCTATGATCAGAGGACACCGCCTCAAGATTGAGGGACATCCATTTAGAACAGAAATGAGGAGGAATTTCTTTAGCTGCAGGGTGGGGAGTCTGTGGAATTTGTGGCCACAGGGGCCTCTGAAGGCCAGGTCATTCTGTGCATTTAAGGTGGACATTGATAGGTTCTTGATTAGTCAGGGCATGAAAGGATATGGGGAGAAGGCAGAAGAATGGGGTTGAGAGGGAAATGGATCAACCATGATGAAATGGCAGAGTAGACTCAATGAGCCAAATGGCCTAATTCTGCTCCTATGTCTTATGGTCTGTACAGTTGTGAAATCATAGACAGCACTGGCTGGCATCTCAGGGATGCTGGAGAGAAAACTGGAAGGACAAATATTGAGTTCAAAAACAACAGGATTATAAAACAAAAGTGTAAATTTTATCCATAAATGTTATTTTCAGTGTTGCACA
The DNA here is from genome assembly GCF_963921235.1 of Mobula hypostoma. Classification (NCBI taxonomy): domain Eukaryota; kingdom Metazoa; phylum Chordata; class Chondrichthyes; order Myliobatiformes; family Myliobatidae; genus Mobula; species Mobula hypostoma. The sequence goes on along the minus strand of NC_086118.1, from coordinate 18,120,919 downwards.
AGGGCAAATGGTATTTATTCATGAAAGTAAAGGAAATCAAGTCAGAAAATTGAAGCAGATGATAGATTCTCATCTCAGCGTAGATGAATGTAATGGCCCAGTGGAATATGTACACACCAACTCAGCATACTGATACAGTGAAACAATTACATAGAGGCACAAAGTACTGAAAAACAGTAGCTATGTTCTCTCAGATACAACACAATGTTTCATGAGCGTGCTCTGAAGGGAGCAAAGTACTTGAACATGCACACTGTAGTGTTCTCAACTGTTGACCATATTAATACCTTGCAGTGCTTGGCATGTTAGATCAGCTATCTGGAGCAGAGTGTCAAAGGACACTCCAATTATGTCTATTCCGTGATATGTAAAGGATTACATAGAGGTCAGAAGCATCAAACAATATTACTTTTGACATTTTAAATTAAGCTGAAATTTTCAGTATTCTTATGAGAGGGTAGTGGATTTGCTGCATCCATGCCATAAATTACCTGACTGAAGTTGTCCAAAGCCTTGTGCAAGTTAGCATGCATTCCTGTTGGGGGCTCGTTGGTGATTTTGATTGAGTTCTCCAAGATACCTTGAGGGATAATGTGGCCATCAGGTGAGGGGGCGGGCTCAGCACTAATAAAGACACGGAAGTTTTCATGGCTGTTCTCACTGTGTTGCTCCATTTTCTTCTCCAGGCTGTTGAGCCACTTTGCAACTAGATGGATATTCTGCAAGGGAAAATCATTGAAGCAGCCAGTGTCAATTGAAAGCTCACATTTACATAGTCTCTAACAGTTAATTAAAATAAAGCCACCAGGAAAATAGGGGTTATGGCATACCACAAGTTCATCTGGTAATTATTTAATAATTCAAAGATTCAAAGTATATTTATTATTACAGTTGCAAGCAGTGCAAAACCCTGAAATTTGTTTTCCTCCACAGACAGTTACAAAACAAGCAAGAACGACGGAACCAACCTGTTCAAAGGAAAACATCAAACTCCCCAGAAAAAATGTCTGTTTCCACCTGAACCAGCCTTCTGTTCTCTACATTTGTCCTTATATGATTATTCGCTCTGTATTTACTTATCATGTAGATGTTTCTGAAATGCTTTGTCTCAACATGCTTCCCTTGAATCAATTCCATTTGTCACTTATGGCCCAAAACATTAATATCATCCTGAGACTCCTGCTTTCTTTCCGCCAACCATATTGTCAAGTTTCTGTACTGTCCATAAACTTTCTAATATATATTTCTTTACTTGCCTGAATAATTGGTGTGAAACAAAAGTCAAGTGACCACATGCAAACCACTTCAAGTCATAACTATTATCTGTTGCTTTATGACACTGAGCCAATTTCAGGACTATGTTGTCCATTTCTGTTGAATCCTATGAACTTTTACTTTGTGAGAGTTTGTCAAAAGTTTTTCAACACCTATGCAAACTTTATCATAGCTGATTGTTGTTGATAAAACAGTACCTTCCTAAATAATAACTTAGATCTTCACTTAAAGTTCTTTCCCAGCAATCTGCCTAATATTGATTTTGGTCTTACTGACTTGTAATTACTTATTTTATAAATTCTCCCCCTCTACATCCTTTTAAACAAAGGTGGAATGTTGCAAGTTTCCTAATCTTCTAGTCAGGAAGGATTGGAAAATGATGGTTGAAATCACTACTCTTTCCACCCTTACTTCTTGTTGCCGACTAAGAGACATTTCATTCAAATTTGGTAATTACTTTCATAAATGCTGAATTTCTCATTGAGCTTGATCATGCTCAACATAGCCTGCATCTAATCCTATGGAACACAGCATTCATAGTATCTACTGCACTGGAGACTTCTGCTCCTGGACCATTCTGTGTGGCAGAGCAACTACAATGGGTGACCAAGTCTCACGCAACAGAACAAGAAGCTTTCCTTGTGTCTCCAGCATAGTTCTTAGCCTTTGATAGCTCATCTGTATCTAATCTATTTTTCAGAGGCATTTAAAATCTGTATGAATGGATTTAAACAGTTAAAATTATTTTAAATAATAATTGAAATAGAAACATTAAATGTATTTAAAGTATATTATAATAAACTAATTGAAGCATAAATATGAAATGAGGCAAAGCAATATAAATAAATTATCTGCTGAATGAAAGTCAGAGACGCCTTTTAAATAAATTGTGTCATTACTTATACATTAGCCATGCTGTTATAAAGCAGAGAGACCATATATGGAGTGCATCTCGTCCTTCAGCACAGGGCAGTCCAGAACCATCAATGGAATCAGCATTGAATCTAGTAGTGCACTGGCACCTGGCCTCTGATGCATTTCAAACTTCCATATTACAGCTTACAAACGTAAAAGTTAAAGACACACTGAACAAATGAGGGTAGACATGCAATGGTTCTCTATGGCATTGCTACCACATGGGAAATCAAACTGCAAATCTCAAAGCCTGAAGTTCAGTTCCTCATCCAGGTACCTCATACATTGTCATTGATGAGTCCTGGGATGATAACGAAGATTGATCAAAAGTCCAAATTGAAGCCCGCAGTTCAATTGGAAGGCCAGAAATTGAGGACCAATGGCTGGAGATCTGAGCTAGCAAATCTCTGGGAGCCCACCGGGAAAGTTAAAGGCCCAATATCTGTGAATCCACTACTCTGCTGGAGGCTGGAGGCTGAAGAAGATGGCCTGTCTTGAGGGTTAGAGGACTATTTATTAAAAATAATCACTCCCCTTTGTAAGTTTTCATGGTTTATTGTTTTACATCAATGAATCACAGTGGATTTAATTTGGCTTTTTTGGCACTGATCAACAGGAAGAGACTCTTTCGTGTCAAAGTGAAAACAGATCTCTGCAAAGTGATCTAAATTAATTACAAGTGTAAAACACAAAATAATTGATTGCATAAATATTTACCACTCCCACCCACCTTTAATATGATATATCAAATCATCACTGGTGCAGCCAGTTTGTTTCAGAAGTCACATATTTAGGTAAATAGAGATCTGCTTTTTGGAGACCTGTGTGCAATCAAGGTTGACTGTAGTAAAACTACACCTGTATCTGGAAAGTCCACCTGCTGCCGAGACAGTATCCTGGCAAAAACTACACCATGAAGACAAAAGAACACTCGAAGCAACTCTGCAAAAAGATTATTGAAAAGCACAACTCAGGAGATGGATACAAGAACATTTCTAAGTTATTGAATATCCCTTAGGATATCATAAAGTCAATCATCAAGAAATGGAAAGAACATGGCACAGCTGTAAATCTGCCTATAGCAGGCCATCCTCAAAAACTGAGTGACCATGCAAGAAGGGGACTATGAAGAAGGCCACCAAGAGACCTATGACAACTGGAGGAGTTACAAGCTTCGGTGGCTGAGATGGGAAAGACTTTGCATACAACAACTGATGCCCGGGTGCTTCACCAGTCACAGTTTTATGGGAGAGTGGCAAAGAAAAAGCCACTGTTGAAAAACAAACTTACATGAAATCTCAGCTGGAGTTTGCCAGAAAGAATATCCATCCACACTGGATATTCTTTCTTCTCCCCTGTTCCATGGGGCACAAGGTACAGAAGCTTGTAAGCACATACTACCAGGATCAAGGACAGTTTCTACCCACTGTCATAAAACAATTGAATGGTTCCCCAGTATAATCAAATGGACTCAATCTCACAATATGATTCAAGATAATTTAATGTCATTTCCTGTACGCAAGGGTAAAGGAGAACAAAATAATTGTTACTCCAGATCCGATGCAACATAAAAAAAAAACAAAAGATAAAGAACACAATAATAACAATAAAATACATAATAAATATAAGTACATAAGACAGCTTCTATACATTGATTGCATGTCCATAAAGTAATGCTAGGCACAGGAGTGTCTGTACATAAAGTGTCTGACAGGAAATAATAAAGTAGTGATGGCTAAGGGTATCAACCAGTGGGTTCATCATTGGAGCTGTTGATCAGCCTTACTGCTTGGGGTAGTAGCTGTTTTTGAGTCTGGTGGTCCTAGTGTGGATGGTACGTAGCTGTCTCCCTGATGGGAGTGGTGCAAACAGTCCCTGAGCAGGCTGTGTGGGATCTTTCATGATGTTACTGGACCTTTGCCAGCATCTTTCTATATGTATGTTCCTTAAGGTGGGTAGGCTGATGCTAGTAAGGCATTGGACAGTTTTGACTACCTGTTGAAGTGCCTTCTTACACCCAGTGCAGTTTCCATACCAAGCGGTGTTGTAGTTTGTCAGGATGCTCTCGACTGACATGTGTAAAATGACGTCAGCATAGATGTGCATAATCCAACTCTCTTTAGCCTCCTCAAAAAGTAGAGGCACAAGTGTGCTTTCCTGACTATGAAGAATATGTTCTGGGACCACGAGAGATTGTGTGAGATGTGCACTCCCAGTAGTGTGAAACTGCTTACAATTTCCACTGCTGTGCCACCGATGTAAAGTGAGGGGGGGGGGTTGAGTGGTTCAAGTTCTCCTGACCATATAATCATCTCCTTTGCCTTGTTGCCCATGAAGAGGTTAGTTGATTGACACTCTGCCTCTCTTCCACCTCCTATCTGTAGGCTGTCTGATTGTGGTTGGTAATGAGCCCCACCACTGTTGGCTCAGCAGTGATCAACGTGATTACTTGAGTCTTTAGCCATGCAGTCATGTGTGAGCAGATTAAGATTGGACAAAGAGACTGAAGGTGAATTTTTACATCAGATTTCTAAGTCAGATTACCATTTTAGAATGAACTCTGAAAGGTTTTCAGTCACAAGTAAATTACCTGATGCTTGTTTTTGTGCTGTGATGATCCCCTACAACAAAATGCATTTATCCATAACATTTGCTGGATGTTTGGACATATCATTAATTCATCTCTCTCCCAACCCATTTCTCTTTTTTTTAATTATTCCTCTCTCTTTGCTATCTATTTGATCATTGGATATTTGAAATGCAAGAAAATATAAGGGAACCCAAAGCAATAATGAAACAATCCTTTCCTTTTCCCCAACTCATTAAGCTGTGTGTCACAGAGGAATTGCCGAGAATTACTGGCTCATCCAATATATCAAGAATTGCTTTTGAGACTTGATTCTTGAGGGGTTACAGTCTGATGAATTGTCTTTCATATAACTTGGAAGTGAATGTTAGTACGCCTGTATATGCCCTGACTAATCAGGTGCACACTTCTCTCCCTGTCTCTCACATCATCTGTGAACTCAATGACCCTATTAAATCTATAGTTGCAAACTGAAAGCTATCATTTTCACCCTCTGCCTATGACTTTCATTTCAGTCACTTACCCATTTAGAGAACATATACTTTGCTGAGGATGCAATCCTTCAGCAGGTGGTCCCAGATATTATTCAGTGGCTGTAAGACCATAACATATAGCAGCAGTATTAGGCCATTCAGAATATGAAGCATCCTCCTCCATTTCATCATGGCTGATTTATTCTCTCTCTCAACCCTGCTATTCTGCCTTCTCCCCATAACTCTTGACTCACTGATGAATGATGAATGAGGGTGTCCTATTTTATGCCCTCACTTCAGGAAGTCTGATCACCTGGCTGTACTTCTACTCCCTCAGTATCGGCAAAGACTGAAGACTGCAGCAACAAGAAGGGATGGACAAGGGAAGCACTGCAGTGCCTACAGGACTGCTTCGAATTGGTGAACCGGACTGTATTCAGGGATTCATCTTCAAACCTGGATGAGTATGCTGCAGTTGTTACTGACCTCGTTAAATCTGTGTGGATGAGTGCGTGCCTACAAAGACTTACTGTACATTCCCAAACCAAAAGCCGTGGATGAACTAGCAGGTACGTCGTCTGCTGAAGGCTAGATCTGTGGTATTCAAGTCTGGCAAACCAGGCCTGTACCAGAAAACCAGGTATGATTTGCAGAGGGCTATTTCAAGGGCGAAGAGATAATTTCAAATGAGTTTGGAGGCGACATCGGATGGACAACAACTCTGGCAGAGTTTGCAAGACATTGCTTCCTATAAAGCGAAACCCAAGAGCATGAATGGCAGCGATGCTTCATGACCTGATGAATTCAACGCCTTCTATGGTTACTTTGAAAGGGAGAATATAACTATAGCTGTGAAGATCCCTGCTGCACCTTATGGCCTGTGATCTCTGTCTCAGAAGCCGATGTTAGGCTGTCTTTAAAGAAATTGAACCCTCTCAAGGCATAAGGTCCCGATGGAGTGTCTGGTCAGCTTCTGAAAACCTGTGTCAAATGACTGACAGGAGTATTCAAGGACCTTTTCAATGTCTCACTGCTATGGGCAGAAGTTCCCACTTGCTTCAAAAAGGCAACAATTATACCAGTGCCTAAGAAGAATAATGTGAGCTGCCTTGATGATTATCACCCAGTAGTACTCACATCTACAGTGATGAAATGCTCTGAAAGGTTGGTCATGACTAGTTCGAACTCCTGCCTCAGCAAAGACCTAGACCCATTGCAATTTGCCTATCGCCACAATAGGTCAATGGCAGATGCAGTCTCAATGGCTCTTCACATGGCTTTAGACCACGTGGACAACACAAACATCTATGTCAGGATGCCATTCATCGACTATAGCTCAGCATTTAACACCATCATTCCCACAATCCTGATTGCGAAGTTACAGAACCTGGGCCTCTGTACTTCCCTCTGCAATTGGATCTTCGACTTCCTAACTGGAAGAACACAATCCGTGTGGATTGGTGATAACATCTCCTTGCTGACGATCAACATTGGTGCAGCTCAGGGGTGTGTGCTTACCCCGCTGCTCTACTCTATATACCCACGACTATGTGGTTAGGCATTGCTCAAATACCATCTATAAATTTGCTAGTGATACAACCAATGTTCATAGAATCTCAGGTGGTGACAAGAGGGTGTACAGGAGTGAGATATGCCAACTAGTGGAGTGATGTCGCAGCAACAACCGGGCACCCAACATCAGTAAGACAAAAGAGCTGATTGTGGACTTCAGGAAGGGTAAGACGAAGGAACACATACCAATCCTCATAGAGGGATCAGGTGGAGAGAGTGAGCAGCTTCAATTTCCTGGGTGTCAAGATCTCTGATTTTGAGTAATTTTGAGTAAATCAAGTAGTTGGGCGATTACTGGGTGGCTTGAAAGGACAGAAGAGCTTATTCCACACTGTATCTCAATAAATAAATATATTAAATTAAATATTTACTAATTCCTCCACAAAATCTCTTCAGCTACCTCTTTCAGAACCCTGCTGTGTAGTCCTTCTGGTCCAGGTAACTTGTCTACCTTTCAGTTTCCCAAGCGCATTTACTTTAGCAAACTACATTCACTTCTGCCCCTTGACACTCTGAATTTCTGGCATACTGCTAGTGTCTTCCACAGTGATGACTGATGCAAAATACTTATTCAGTTTGTCTGCCATTTCCATCACAGGCTCTCCAACATCATTTTCCAGCACTCCAATATCCAATCTACCTCTCGTTCATTTTATATATATATAAAAAACCTATTGAAATCCTCTTTTATATTATTGGCCTGCTTAGCTTTACATTTCATCTTTTCTCTCCTTGTGGCATCTTTAGTTGTCTTCAGTTGCTTTTTAAAGCTTCCCAATCCTCTAAATTTACACTAATTTTTTTCATAAATAATATGCCCTTTCTTTTGCTCTTATGCTGCCTTTGACTTCCCTTGTCAGCCACAGTTGAGTCATCATCCCATTAGAATACTTATTCATCTGTCTTGGATGTATCTGACGTGCCATCTGAATTGCTCTCTGAAACTCTAAGCCATTATTGTTCTGCCATCATCCAGGATTGCCTATCATCCATTGCCGTCATCCGTGAATGCCTGTCAACATTGGCCAGCTCCTTTCTCATGCCTCTGTAATTCTCTTAACTCCGCTGTAATAATAATACATCTGACTTTATCTTCTCCCTCTCAAACTACAGGGTGAATTCTATCATATTATGATCACTGCCTCCTAAGGGTCGCTTCATCTTAAGCTCCCTAATCAAACCTAGTTCATAACACAACAAACAGTCCAGAATTGCCTTTCCCCTAGTGGGCTCAACCACAAGTTGCTCTAAAAAGCCATCTCATAGCATTCTACAAATTCCATCTTTTGAGATCCAGCACCAGCCTGAGTTTTCCAATCTACCTGCACATCGAAATTACCATTTCCTATTTTACATGCCTTTTCTATCTCCTATTGTAATTTGTACCTCATGTCCTGGCTACTGTTTGGAGGACCGTATATAACTCCCATCAGGGAACTTTTACCTTTGCAGCTTCTTAACGTTACCCACAAGGATTCTACATCTTCCAATCCTATGTCACTGCTTTCTAAGGATTTGATTTCATGCTTACCAACAGAGCCACCCCAGCCCCTCTCCCAACCAGCCTGTCTTTTTGATACAAGGTGCATCTTGGATGTTAAGCTCCCAACTATGATCTTCTTTAAGCCCTGACTCAGTGATGCTCACAATGTCATACCTGCTGATTTTTAACTGGGCTTCAAGATCATCTTCTTATTCTGTATACTATGTTCATTCAAATATAACACGTTCAGTCCTGTATACATCACCCTTTTTGATTTTGCTCCCGTGTTCCACTTCAATACCTCCAATTGACAGCAAACTTGCCATCATCTGCCAGTCCTTCCTCACCGTCTCACTATCCACTGCATCCACAACTGCCACATATACCACCTGCCCCATCCACAAACCTATCACTCAGATTCCCATGTTTAAGCTGCCCTCTTTGTGCAAGTCATATCCTCCCTGAAAGGGATCCCAGTGATCCAGAAGGCCACGCATTCATCTGCCAAATCATCCTATTCTTACCCTCACTGGTGTATGACAGAGGCAGAACTCCAGAGATTACTACCTTGGAAGTCCTGCCTTTCAGTTTTGTACCTAAATCCCTGTATTCTCTCTTCAGGACCTTCTCCCTTTTCCTACCTACTGCATGTGGTTGGCAACAATATGTACCACAATTTCCAGCTGCACAGCCTCCCACTTTAGAATACTGTGGACCCAAATCAAGATATTTCTGACGCTGGCACCTGGGAGGCAACATACCATCTGGCTGTATCTTTTACGTCCACAGAATCTCCAATCTTCCCCTCTAACTATGGAATCCCCTGTCACTACAGCACTCCACTTCTCCCCACTCCCCTTCTGAGCCACAGAGCTAGACTCGGTGCCAGAGACCTGACCACTGTGGCTTTTTTCTGCTAAGTCATTCTACCCAACATTATCCAAAGCGATGTAACTGTTTTTGAGGGGAACTTTCCCTCTCCGGTTGGACACCCAGTTATTACCTGTGTCCTGCATCTTGTGCATAGCTATATCCCTGCATGTCCTGTTAATCAACCCCCAGCCTCCCGATTGATCCAGAAATCATCTAATTCCAGCTCCAATTCCTTAACAAGGTCTGAGGAAGCTGCATCTGATGCAATTGCAGATGTAGTATCAAGGACACTGGACGTTTCCCTGCTTTCCCACATCCTGAAAGAGGAGCAGTCCATTATCTTGCCTGGCATCTCCACTGCCCAACTGTGCAATAAGAAAGGAAGAAATATTAAATGGAAAAAAATCTACCTGCAGCCTCAACTTCTCCTCACCGAAGCCTCTATCACAGGGGTTCCAAACCTTTTTTTATGCCATGGATCCCTACCATTAACCAAGGGATCCATGGACGCCAGGTTGAGAAACCCTGTTCTCTAGGGTAAAAGTGGTTTCTCTGTGATATGGTCAAGTCTGGTGCCAACTTTAATAGTGCCTTGGGTAACACAGAAGACATTAAAATAGTCCTTTCTGAAGTCTATCAGAGATAGCTTCTATCTGAAACTTGAATTCATGTTGTATGTGAACAATCCTGAATATTGAAAATTGGTTTATTATTGTCATGTGTACCAAGATACAGTGTAAAGCTTTTGTTTTGCTTGCCATCCAGAAGATTCATGCCCTACATTGAGGTGATAAAAGGTAGACAGAAATCAGAACATGATGTTACAGTTACAGAAAATGTCCAGTAAAAGTGAAGCACAAGGGCCACAATAAGGTAGGTTGAGAGATCAGTCATCCGAGAGTTCATCTTTTAGGGATCTATTCAGGAGTCTGATAACAGTGTTTGGAAGAAAGCTGAACTTGAGTCTGGTGGTACATGCTCTCTGGCTTTTATATCTTCCGTCCTTCAGGAGAGGGGTGAAGGGAGAGTCACCAGGCTGCGAGGGGTCTTTGATCATGTTATCTGCTTTACCATGCAGCAGCATGGAGACTGAGTCAATGGAGGTGAGTTTAGTTAGCATGACGCACTGCACTGCATTCCCAACTTCTGCTCTTGGACAGAACAGTTTTCATTGCAACTTTTGATGAACCTGGATAAGATGTGCTCTCTCATGCAAATATAAAAATTGTCAAGAGCTCCCAGCAAACAATGTAACCAAGGGCGACATCCTCCAGACGTCTTACGAAACTACTTCTTTCACGTCTTCTTTTTCTTTCAAATGTGGTACTGTTGGAGCCTATGATCTCCAGTTTGATGTGTGAGTGATCTGGCACTTTGCTGTTTCCGAGGGATTTCTGTGAGGTGTGCGGCTTGAGGCCAAGAAGCCTGAAGATTGTTTTGAGCCCACGATCGACTCCAATCTCGCTGATTAAAATGACGAAGAAGACTAAAAACATCGAGGTGAGTGCGGAAGGCGAGCGGGTGTTCAGTGCCATCTAGCAGCCTCTCACTTGCTGCTGCTAGTGGAAGCTGTCTGTGTGTGATGGTCTCTCTTTGTCTCTCCAGCTCACTGCCCCTGGAGAAAAGTCCCTGCATTCGAATGGTTGCTCTCTCCCATGATGTTGTTGGAGGATGGTACTGGAGCCCTGGGTATTGGGCAAGGTTTAATTGACGCAATTTTGCGGATTGTATTCTGTAGTTCATGTTATGATATGTTTCTGGTTTCAGACTGCTCCTTTTTTTATTACTATTTTGGGTGACTTTGAATTGGGGCAGCCTGCAGATAATGAACACTGAATTGAATTGAATATGTCTGGATTCTTTTGATTTTCTGTTTTATATTCTGTGTTTTTTACTCTTTTTCTGTTGCCATATGCGCAATTTGTGGTTTTTTTGTGCGTGGGGGGGGGGTTTGATATTTTTCTTTGAAAACTATGTTGCCATGGTTTTCTTTTTTTCCATGGCTGTCTGTGGGGGAGACAAATCTCAGGAACCTATACTGCATGCATACTTTGATAATAAATTTTACTTTGAATCTTTGAGTCACTGGGGACTGGTTGAATTTCTTTAGCCTTCTGCGAAGGTTAAGGTGTTGCTGTGTCTGTCAGTGTCAGGAGATGATTAAGCTTTGGTGATGAGGCCATCCTGTTTTGATAATGCCTCTATCAGTAATATGGTAACAACTTCATAGTGGCTAAACTTGGGACAACTAAATTATCTGAAATCTAAGCAAATGATCTTGGCAAGCTAGTTGTTTAAACCAAAAGGATGTAAGCCAATACAGAATAATAAGATGGCTGCACAGATCCAGAGACCTATGATCGCTTACTTCTAGCTGTGCAAATTATTATCAAGTCAAGTTAAATTTATTGGCATGCGTAAGTCTGGTAAAGTACAGGGACAATCAAAAACCTGCTCACAGCAGCATCACAGGCACAGAGTTCAAGCAACAAAATATTAATTATACATAAACCTTACAAGACAGTGAAATAAAAACTGTATGAAGCAAATACAGAGTAAATCTATGGTAGTACAAGATCCAAGTGTTCTGTTGTTAAGGCAGCATCTGAAAACCAACTAGAGAGAAGGGGAGATTATTTCTTTTGCTGAACTGGGCTCAGTGATAAATTGCTTAGATTTCAATGTTTCACTGGAAATTATATTTTCCCTTTAGGGAATTTAGACTAGGATTGCAGTTCCAATGTATCATGTTACAATGCAGATTGTTTCCAAAAGAGCCACTTACCGGAAAGATCATAGGAGGTGAGCTAATTTTAATATTAGTGGCAAATGTTTACTGGAAATAATAATATGAACTAAATGGTATATATAACAAATGATCTCAGCAGACTGAAATTTAATCATCTTTTCGTTTCCATAAAAAAAAACAATGTCCATCATTAAGCACAGAAGAGCAAAGAAGAAAACTTGGAAATAATATTTTCTGTGATGCCTGTGTTAGCAGTCAAGAATTTCAAAAGTTTCTGAATAAAATAATCAGAAACTATCAAGTCACTGAATGGTCACCTTTCTTTTGAAAAATAGCAGAGAGTACAGAATCAAAAACTTGTAGAGGGATTTACAGAAAATGGTTACAGAAGAAAAAGAAGCCATTTTATCTATCATAACCATGATGGCTCAACTTAAAGGGAAATCCAACTAGAACTACTCTAGCACTATCCTGAAACCCTGAAAATTCTTTCTTTTAAAATACTTATCCAGCTCTATTGTAAAATATCCAATTGAATTCTTCTCTTTTACTGCACCTGGCAGCACATTCCTGGCTCTGAACATTACTGTAGAAAATAAGTTTTCCTAATATTGGGTGTGGTTCTTATGCTATGCGCATCATTCTATATGTTCTTGGACTTGACCCCCTTAGCAATGGAAACACTTCCTTTCCATCGACTCTGTAAATATCCCTCATGATTATACTGACTTTCATCAGATCCCCCTCATTAACTTAGTCAATGTTCCATCCATCTTATTCCATGAGTTTCAAATGATTTCTGGAAGTCCTTATTCACCACATCAACTTCATTTCTTTCATTAGTCCACTCAATTACTTCATCAAAAATCTATATCAATTTATTTAAGCACAACTTGTTTAACAGATAAATGCTGCCTGTTGCAAATTAATCTACATCTGTCCAATTCTGCTTTTGATCACAGTTTAAATACTACAATAACTTACACTGCTGGTCTGTCATGACTGGGTTTAGTCCTACACTTGTTTTTAAACAAGAATGTAACATTTGTCATGTTCCAGTCTTTAGGCACCACTTGAATTCACTGAAGTTTAGAGGATTATGACCAAAACTTCTGCAATTTCTTTGCTTATTTCTCTCAGTTTAACCTGTCGAGATTGAATAACTTATCCAGTTTAAATGCATTTAACCTTTCTGGGAATTTCTATTTATCCTATTCAAGACTGTAACTATAATTTCCATTGCTGAGATGAAAATAGCATCTTCTTCCTTGTTAAATTAGAATTAAACCACTTTTTTTAAAAACAAAAGACTGGAAAATATTTTGAGGCCATCCAGGCCAAGATGATATAGTAAAATGTCATCAAGAGTAACCGAAAAATATGTTCATTTGCAGCAGAATATGAACTTTGAAAAATAGCATAAATACCAATGACTCAACAACAAGTATTCCAACATTTAGATCTGAATTATACTCTCATATACTGAAATATGAGGGTATTCTGGTCAGCGAAAGTGAGGAGGTGATAGAGCTATAGGCAAGTAGTCACACCGGGTCCTCGGAAGACAGGTAAGTGGATAACAGTCAGGAGAGGGAAGGGGCAAGAGTCAGATACTAGAGAGTACCCCTGTGGCTGTCCCCCTTAACAATAAGTACTCCTGCTTGAGTACTGTCGGGGGGGGGGGTGATGACCTACCTGGGGGAAGCAACAGTGGCCGCGCCTCTGGCACAGAGTCTGGCCCTGTGTCTTAGAAAGGTAGGGAAAGGAAGAGGATGGCAGCAGTGATAGGGGACTCTATAAGTTAGGGGTCAGACAGATAATTCAATGGATGCAGGAAAGAAGCACGGATGGTAGTTTGCCTCCCAGGTGCCAGGGTCCAGGATGTTTCTGATCACGTCTATCACGTCCTGAAATGGAAAGATGAACAGCCAGAGGTCGTGGTGCATATTGGCACCAATGACATATGTAGGAAAAGGGAGGAGGTTCTGAAAACAGACTACAGGGAGTCAGGAAGGCAGCTGAGAAGCAGGACCTCAAAGGTAGCAATCTCGAGATTACTGCCTGTGCCACATGACAGTGAGTATAGGAATAGAGTGAGGTGGAGGATAAATGCGCAGCTGAGGGATTTCAGCAGGGGGCAAGGATTCAGATCTCTGGATTATTGGGACATCTTCTGGGGCAGGCATGACCTGTACAAAAAGAACAGGTTGCACTTGAATCCGAAGGGGAAATATATCCTGGTAGGGAGGTTCGCTAAGGCTACTGGGGAGAGTTTAAACTAAAATTGCTGGGGGGTGGGAACCAAACTGAAGATATGGAGGAAGAGGTGTTTGGCTCCCAAATAGAGAAAGCTTGTGGGCAGTGTGAGAGGGAGGATAAGCAGGTGATAGAGAAGAGATGTGCTCAGACTGATGGTTTGAAATGTGTCTATTTTAATGCAAGAAGCATCATGAACAAAGCAGGTGAGCTTAGATCATGGATCAGTACTTGGAGCTATGATGTTGGAGCCATTACAGAGACTTGGATGGTTCAAGGGTAGGAATGGTTACTTCAAGTGCCAGGCTTTAGATGTTTCAGAAAGGACAGAGAGGGAGGCAAAAGAGGTGGGGGGTGTGGTACTGCTGATCAGAGATAGTGTCACAGCTGCAGAAAAGGAGGAAGTCATGGAGGGATTGTCTACTGAGTGCCTGTGGGTGGAAGGGATTAATAACTCTACTGCATGCTTTTTATAGACCACCCAATAGTAGCAGGAACATCAAGGAGCATATAGGGAGACAGATTCTGAATGGTGCAGTAATAACAGGGCTGTCACGATGGGGGAATTTAATTTCCCCAATATTGATTGGCATCTCCTAAGAGCAAGGGGTTTAGATGGGGTGGAGTTTGTTAGGTGTGTTCAGGAAGGTTTCCTGACACAGTATGTAGATAAGCCTACAAGAGGAGAGGCTGTACTTGGTCTGGAACTGGGTAATGAACCTGGTCAGGTGTCAGATCTCTCGGTGGGAGGGCATTTTGGAGATCGTGATCATAATTCTATCTCCTTTACCATAGCGTTGGAGAGGGATAGGAACAGACAAGTTAAGAAAGCGTTTAATTGGAATAAGGGGAAATATGAAGCTATTAGGCAGGAACTTGGAAGCATAAATTGGGAAGAGATGTTCTCGGGAAATGTACGGCAGAAATGTGGCAAATGTTGAGGGGATATTTGCATGGTTTTCTTCACAGGTACATTCCAATGAGACAGGGAAAGGATGGCAGGGTACATGAACCATGGTGTACAAAAGCAGTTGAAAATCTAGTCAAGAAGAAAAGAAAAGCTTACGAAAGGTTTGGATTAAAAAACTACGTAGTGATAGAGATCTAGAAAATTATAAGGCTAGCAGGAAGGAGCTTATGAATGAAATTAGGAGAGCCAGAAGGGGCCATGAGAAGGCCTTGGTGAGCAGGATTAAGGAAAACCCCAAGGCATTCTACGAGTATGTGAAGAGCAAGAGGATAAGACGTGAGAGAATAGGACCAATCAAGTATGACAGTGGAAAAGTGTGTATGGAACCGGAGGAGGTAGTGGAGGTTCTTAATGAATACTTTGCTTCAGTATTCACTACAGAAAAGGACCTTGGCAGTTGTAGGGATGACTTACAGTGACTGGAAAGCTTGAGCATATAGGCATTAAGAAGGAGGACGTGCTGGAGCTTTTGAAAAGCATCAAGTTGGAGAAGTCATCGGGACTGGATGAGATATACCCCAGGCTACTGTGGGAGGCGAGAGAAGAGATTGCTGACCCTTAGCAATGATCTTTGAATCATCAATGGTAACGGGAGAAGTTCCGGAGGATTGGAGGGTTGCAGATGTGATAAGACTGCTGAACGGATCCTGACCCGGATCTGGGCCGTACCCTCCAAATATCCAGACCTGCCTCTTGGTTTTTTTGCACTACCTTACTTTCAATTTTCTATTTTCTATTTATGATTTATAATTTAAATTTTTAATATTTACTATCGATTTGTACTCCAGGGAGCGGGAAGCGCAGAATCAAATATCGTTGTGATGATTGCATGTTCTAGTATCAATTGTTTGGTGACAATAAAGTATGAAGTATGTTGTTCCCTTGTTCAAGAAAGGGAGTAGAGATAGCCCAGGAAATTATAGACCAGTGAGTCTTACTTCAGTGGTTGAGAAATTGATGGAGAAGATCCTGAGAGGCAAGATTTATGAAAATTTGGAGAGGCATAACATGATCAGGAATAGTCAGCATGGCTTTGCCAAAGGTAGGTCGTGCTTTACGACCCTGATTGAATTTTTTGAGTATGTGACTAAACACATTGATGAAGGAAGAGCAGTAGATGTGGTGTATTTGAATTTCAGTAAGGCATTTGATAATGTACCCCATGCAAGACTTATTGACAAAGTAAGGAGGCATGGGATCCAAAGGGACCTTGCGTTGTGGACCCAGAATTGGCTTGCCCACAGAAGGCAAAGAGTGGTTGTAGGCGGGTCATATTCTGCATGGAGGTTGGTGTGCAGTGGTGTACCTCAGGGATCTGATCTGGGACCCCTTTTCTTCATGATTTTTATAAATGATCTGGATGAGGAAGTGGAAGGATGGGTTAGTAAATTTGCTGATGACACAAAAGTTGGGGGTGTTGTGGATAGTGTGGAGGGCTGTCAGAGGTTACAGTGGGGCATTGATAGGATTCAAAACTGGGCTGAGAAGTGGCAAATGGATTTCAACCCAGATAATGGTGAGGTGGTTCATTTTGGTAGGTCAAATATTATGGCAGAAAATAGTATTAATGGTAAGACTGTTGGCAGTGTGCAGGAACAGAGGGATCTCGGGGTCCGAGACCATAGGACATTCAAAGCTGCTGTGCAGGTTGACTGTGGAGATAAGAAGACATACGGTGAATTGGCCTTTATCAACCATGGGATTGAGTTCAAGAGTGAGAGGTAATGTTACAGCTATATAGGAGCCTGGTCAGACCCCACTTGGAGTACTGCGCTCAGTTCTGGTCACCTCACTACAGGAAGGGTGTGGAAACTATAGAAAGGGTGCAGAGGAAATTTAGATGGATGTTGCCTGGATTGGAGAGGATACCTTCTGAGAATAGGTTGAGTGAACTTGGATTTTTCTCCTTGGAGCGACATAGGATGAGAGTTGACCTGATAGAGGTGTATATGATGATGAGCGGCATTGATATTGGAAACATATTTCTCCCCTTTCTTAAACCCACGAAATGGTGACCTCAGCCATGTGCGCTAAAAACTTCAACACCCTGTCTGTCATGTCCAGATTAGTATACTCCAATGCACATCAACCCAAGTTCTTATCCTTCACCTGACATAAACTTCAGAAACTGTAGAATATTTTTCAACAAGGACCATTCCCCTATTTATTCCAGACCTTACTAACCTCCATTGATTCTTGGTAGCTCAGTACCTGCTATAGAAAATTCTATTTAAATCCATGTTCACACATCTCATAATCTCTGTAACTTCCAGCTGAGGGTTCATTGACCTAGATTTTACCAATAAAGTCCTGACAATAGTACCTGTAGCTAAAAAAGCTGCACACTTAAAAATTCATTCCCTGAATTCTTGCCCCTCTATATCTTCCTTTCATCCTTTGAGTACTTCCTGAACACTGACTGTATCTAAGACTTGACTGCACTTCCTTATTTGGCTCAAATATCTCAGACCTGATATTCCTCAAATATCTCAGACCTGCATCAGGTCATGCCAATCATTCCATATAAATGCAGATTTTTGTTAT
Organism: Mobula hypostoma; assembly: GCF_963921235.1. Lineage (NCBI taxonomy): Eukaryota > Metazoa > Chordata > Chondrichthyes > Myliobatiformes > Myliobatidae > Mobula > Mobula hypostoma. The sequence continues at coordinate 18,103,222 of NC_086118.1, read as the reverse complement.
TTGTATCAAGAATCAGTACATATCACCATATGACAATTAAATTTGTATTTTAATCTGTTAAATACCTAATTCCATGGAGGTTGACGATGCCTAATGACGTTTCATTGTCACAGTATATTACTGAACCCATCGTAATCCCATTCTTCACCACACTCAGTGGATGACTGTTTCTGGGCCAATTTCTCACAACAATTTCCAAGCTGCTTATCTATTCATAGAACTGCAATTTTCCATTTATATCCGTCGGATTCATTCTTTCAAGAAAAGGCACTTCACTGAACTGAATCAAATGTCTGGATGAGCAGAAAATCACACCACAAATTATCAAACATTTTCTAAACTAAGCACGCACTTTGAACAATACTGGAAAGCATACAGCCAAGAAGACGACAAAGGAAGTATCCATTATAGTTTCAAACAGCAATCTAAATACGAAATCTTCCTCCAAAGCAGCATAGAGTTTAAAAAAAAACCCGACCCACAATGACCTCCATTGTTATAAAGAACAACAAACTATTACTACTGATAATTGCAATGAGAGTTTGACAATGGCTGCAAACTACCCACTTTACAAGGTAAAATAACAAAATAAGCTTGGCAGCACTGAAAGAAATGATGAATTGTTCCAATTCTGCAGCAAAAACTTGATTAACACCTACAGTATTATCCATTTGGAAGCTTGCTGTTTAATTTACAACAGCAACTGAAGCAATAATATGTGGAAGTCATTCACATAATAAATTGAGTTGACTGAAATATGTGAAGTGAGATTTCTGATAATGAACATTGAAACTCCTTCATTTCAAAGTTCAGAATAAATTTATTATCAAACTGCATATATGTTACTATTTGCCTTGAGATTTATTTTCTTGCACGCATTTACATTTACAAGAAAAAATACAATATAATTTTATATAAAACCATAAATATATAGATGAAGCTGCCAAACAACAACATGCAAAGAAGGCAAGCTGCAAATAAACAACAGGAATTCTGCAGATGCTGGAAATTCAAGCAACACACATAAAAGTTGCAAATAAAAGTAGTACTGAGAACACGAGTTGAAAAGAGCCCTTTTTAGGGAGAGAGAAAATCAGCGGTTTGTCGATGCAAGCCTGCGTCTTGCTATTGCTTTGCTCATGCTTGAGTGCTGGGTGATAGTACCAATGCTTGTTTTTTTTTGCTGGTGGGGGGAGGGGGATTGTTGCTTGCTGCTGCTTACATGCGGGAGGGGACGACTTTGGGGTTCTTACGTTTATCTGTCGTTCATTCTTTGGGGCACTTCTCTGTTTTTGTGGATGTTTGCGAAGAAAAAGCGTTTCACGATGCATATTCTATACATTTCTCTGACATTAAATTGAACCGTTAAACCTTTTGAACCTTTGAAAGTGAGCCTGTAGGCCATAGAAAATCAGTTCTTAATAAAGAGTGAAGTTACCAAGCTGGTTCAGGATCCTGATGGTGCTGGGGTAATAACTGTTTCTGAATCCAGCGATGTTGGACTGAAAGCTTCTGTACCTCGTGCCCGATGGTAACAGTGAGAAAAGGGCATGGCCTGCTTAGTGTGGGTCTTCCATGATGGATGCTACTCTCTTGCGGCAGCGCTCTACGTAAATATACTCAGCGATGGGGAGGGCTTAGCCTGTAATGGACTGACAATCCACCACTTTCGGTAGCATTTTTTGTTCCTGGGCATTGGTGTTTCCACACCAGGCTGTAATGCAATCATTTCATATACTTTCCACCATGCTTCTACGGAAGGATTTTTTTTCTCTGCTATGCAATATTGTCCTATTTTGTTGTCAATATTTATCAAATTTTCAGGTTTACAGTTTACAAGCATTTCTGGGACAGTATTCGAAAATAGATTCAAATGCTATCCCAGAACAGCACCCTAAAAATAACTATTTAAAAGTAATGTTTACCACAATGTTGGTTCATATAGCACTATCTTTTTGTGCATTATGATTTAAATTCAATGGAAAAATTTACAAAAAGGAAGTAGGAATAATCTGCAGGTTGTGTGAACTCAGTGATATCCTTACTGGGTTCCCATGCCTCTGATGCTCTCGCGCATGGAATAACTCAGACAGAACAGGCTCAGCCCAAGGACAGAATTGCAAGCATAGAGGCTACTTCTACAAAAGTCTTCATACATGTGAATGATTTGCTTCAATAAGTCCCAGTCTAGCTCAGAAGTGTACTGATGAAGGGTCTTGGCCTGAAACATCGACTGTACTCTTTCCTATAGATGCTGCCTGGCCTGCTGAGTTCCTCCAGCATTTTGTATCTGGTACTAATTGACACCACTTCATAGGACTAAGACTCATACCGGACTCCAGAAACACCCATTAGTTATTTATAATAATGTTTTATGTCTTGCACTGTACCGCTTCCAGAAAACAAACAAATTTCATGACATAGTCAGTGATTTGAAAGGCCTAGACAGAGTGGATGTTAAGAAAATGTAAGTGAGACTCGGACCAGAGGGCACAGCCTCAAAGCAGAGAGACATCTATTTAGAACAGAGACGAGAAGGAATTTCTTTAGCCAGGGGGTGGTGAATCTATGGAATTCATTGCCAAGGATGGCTGTGGAGGCCAAGTCATTAACTATATTTAAAGCAAAGGTTGCTAGGTTCTTGGTTACTTAGGGCATCAAAGGTTACAGGGAGTAGGCAAGAGGATGGGGTTGAGAGGGATAATAAATCAGCTATGATGGAATGACAGAGCATACTCATAGGCCAAAAGGTCTTATAATAAACCTGATTCTCATTCACTACTCACTGATCTGCTAGACTGACCAGATTAATATTCTACTCTTATGCTCCACAACGTCTACTGATGTCCTCCCCAATTTATCAAGATCCTATTGATCTCATTCCGCAAAAGCAGCTGTCACCCTGATGTCAGTTCCTAATGGCTGCTGTGTACAGACTTAACTGATTCCCTGATATTCTTCACAAGCTTCATCTAAGACCTCGTGTGCTGCTGAATGTTTAGCAAGGCGCCAAGCAAGGTGTTCGTTGGTTTACCAAGAACCATTTGTATAATACATCAGTCATTTCTTGAGACTAAAATTTAACCGGCTCTGGCTAATAGCTTGCATTAATGTGCTTTACGTTTATGATAATATATTTATTAATCCATTTTGGAGCGCTGTAGCTACTACAATAGAGTTAAAATATTCAGCCATGAAACAGCTTTGTGTATTATTTTTAAGAAACAAAACAATTAGGAAATCAGAAAAATCATCTCCAAAGGGATTTACAGGCACATAATTTGGTAGAAAATGTATGAGGCCAGTTTCACTAAAAGTTAGCCTTACTTATGAGAAAGAGTTTGTTACTAAGCTGTCACCAGTGTAAAGGAACAGTGCTATGATGAGTCAACCAATCACAAACCAGGGAAAATCTGCAGATGCTGGAAATCCAAGCAACACACACAAAATGCTGGAGGGCCCTTCTTGCTGAAGGGTCTCAACCCAAAACGTCAACTGTACTCTTTTCCTTAGATGCTACCTGGCCTGCTGAGTTCCTCCAGCATTTTGGGTGTGTTGCTGTGATGAGTCAAATCTATTCCAGTGAGAAGAACCACAATAACTTTTGAAAACTAATGAGAAAACACTATTTATCTGCCAGACACACAGATCAACTGACAGATCCTGAGAAGTAAAAGATAGTCTTGCTGGAGCTTACAAAAAACGAAAGTAAATCAACTTTAGGACATTTTAAATAAGTCTAGTTAAGTTAATCAAAGATCGACAACAGAAAGAAAGGACAAGTGACAGTATTAATGTCAAGCATTGCACTATTAAACACTATCATACTAATATTAATCAGTTATTTTTAAATAATTTTTATTTCTCTTTACAAATGAACTTCAGGCAGATGGAGAACTCATAAGAAAAATTAGAACTACATTTGAAATTAGTTTACACTTACAGGCTTGGGTATCAAATGCAAATACTGCAAAGCAACCCACACACAATTTGCTTTTGGTTGTTATATTCTAGACAAAGTATCTTAACTCATTCTTATTCACAAAATGGAACCAAACTGGGGGAAAAGTGGCTGATCTCAAATAATGACTGAGTAGTCACACTGTTTCTATATAATTCTATATAATTGTATACATAAATAGTTATTTTTCTTCATAAAACAAATGGATTACAAGCTGGAAACTTTACAGAAACTAAGCACAATCTAAAAATAACAGGATGTAGTTAACTCTGAGATCTGCTTATAAAATGTACCTAGAGATGATACAGCTAAAAAGATATTAATGAGCTGTAAGCAGAGCCAAAGATTACTCAGTGGGCTGTAGCCACTGAGTCAATGGTGTATGAATCTAATTTTTGAAACACATGTTAAAAATCAACATTATAGCAAATTTGGTCAGTAGGAAGCTGACAGGAATTAAGATCAATGCAGTTTTTTACTGCATCTAATGACGTCATTCACAACATGGATCAGTGGAGAGTAATATGGATACATTATTAAATCAATATTTCTTCTGTGTTTCCTGTGCAGTGAATTTGCTTAGATTCTGCTATTTACTGAACATTACTCCAACACATATTTAATAAATTTGCACTCTCCTCACACTGTACAGATCTGCTTGCGGATCAGTTGGAAAATTAGCAAACTGGAGGAAGAGCATAGATATAGTGGCATCTGTAGATCCACAGAATATCTGTTGTAAATAACAAAATGATTTGAAATAAATTTACCCTGTCCACTTTTAAATGTGATAGAACAGATATCAAAAGAGTCCCAAAAAAAAGCCAAATCACGTAATTAGATAAAGCGCAGAGAATCAGTATTGCATAATATATCCAAATAGCAGAAATGTGTTACATACCTGTAAAATAACCCAGTGGCCCTCTTTGGCTGCCAGGTCAAGAGCATGCTCGGCTACCACTTCCTGACCCTGTCCGAGTGAGACATTGTGGAAGTTCCTGTTGTCAAATGTAAAACCCAGCTTTTTGCCTGCAGTTGAAAAACAAAATGAGAATGAGCACTTCATCCTTTGTTAGTATGATCTAATCCGATCACACAAAAGTGATGACTCAGCTTTGTGTCTATCACTATACTGAATACAGTCTATTATGCTTCCCTGCATTTTAATGTGAATACGCATACAGAAAGCAATAAGGAAATATATTTTATTAAATTTTCAGATGTATTAAATTTTTACCTAATAATTTGTACACAATTTTGACAGGCCATTCAAAGTTGCCACTAGCTACATAATATATTGATAAACTCATTTTTATAAAAATATAATATTTATGTTCTCAGTTAAACCAGGAACATATTTAGAAGTCAAGGTTTGTGTACATGAATTGAAATATTACAATTAATCTTTGCCAGTCTGTAGTTTTATCATTGGGTTCTGTGCTTTAAATACTATCTTTTTTGTGTACCTTTCCTTCAAAAAAGGCAATGTGATAGCTCCTCAATTAGTGTAGACAACATCTTCAAAAACAAACTGTGGCTAACCCAAATATATGCAAAATCTTGACGTGAATCACAATTTAGTCCCAAATCAGTATTTCACAACCACAGGAACTGCACCACATGTCCTTTCCCACCATCCAGGGAACAAAAAGTTTTATCCAGTTGAAGGAGTGATTTGTTTGCACTGCCAATCTAGTCTACTGAATTCTGTGTTTACAACGTAAACTTCTGTACATTTGAGTAACCAAATAGAGATGGGTGATTGCTTTGAGGAACACCTTTGTTCAGACCATGGGGCGACCCTGAGCTTCCAATTGGCCACATCATAATTCAACATCTCTTTTCCACCATGACCATTCAGTGGCCCCCTGCACTGTTCAAACAAGGTTCAAAACAAACTGGAAAGACAATACATCTTCCATCCGGGTACACATAGCCTTCTGAATTCAGTTATAAATTCTTCAAAGTTGAAAAACTTGCTCTTACTTTTTATCCAAACTAGCCATTACTGCTTATCATCATATTCACTCTAATTTTCTTTTCCTATTTGTCTTGGTTGGGCTGCTGGGCATAACTATACCCTTACTATTAAACTCATTGCACATACAAAGAAGCGTAATCTGATCCTAACTTATACTTCTACCGATACATTAAACCATTTAGTCTCACGCAATCAGTGATGTGTCCTTTGTTCTACCCATCCTTCCACACCCCCATCACTAAAACCTAACCTTTTTGTTTTGCTGGTGAACTTGAAGCCTCAACTGCTTCTGCCTACACCAGTGATTGTGTCCAGCATGTTCAGTTTTAATTTCAACATTTCACTCATGAATTTGAAAACATGGAGCAATGAGCTTTACAACTGCTGTCACCTGCTTGGACTGTTTCAATAGTACACGACGTGACATAATGGATGATCGTAATTATTATTGATCATATGCTGGTCAATTGCTAAATGATTATTTAAAGTTGTCATTGTCAGTTATGAGCAGCTGTTCCATTTTAACTTCAGTTTTAACTCTTGAGGAACTGGCAGTGCGGGTGGACAGGATGGTGAAGACATTGGCATGTCTGCCTTCATTAGTGGGAGCACTGAGCTCAAGTAGTTGCACAGTTGCAACTCCCCATGTTATATTTGTAGAAGATGTTGGTGAGATCACACTGGGAGTATTGTGCGTGTGCAGTTTTGGTCACCTAATTAGCAGAAAGATGTTATAAACTGGAAAGGATGCAGAAAAGATTCACAAGGACCAGAAAGGAAGTCTAGGTAGGCTGGAGTTTTCATGCTTGGAGTGTAGGAGGCTGAGAAATGACCCTATTTAGGTATATAAAACCATGAGGGGAATGGATGAGGTGAATGGCTATACTTTCTTTACTTTGGATAGGGGAGTCTAAAATTAGAGCGTATAGATGAATGGTGAGAGGAAAAAGGTTTAAAGGGCAAGCAAGGGACAACCTTTCTTTTACACAGAGGGTGGTTGGCATATGGAGCTAGCTGCCAGAGGAAGCGGTGCGTGTAGGTAAAGCTACAAAGGTATGCATTGGTCAGCATTGTCAAATTGGGTTAAATGGCCTGCTTTTGCGCTATGACTCTGAAGATACATGAAATATTACCGTGTCTTTCTACATCCTTGAGTGGATCAACACCAGGAGAAAGGATAAAAAACATCGGTATGGCCGGTCCAGATTCATCGAAGGATGTTGCAAAATCCAGTGACCTCCCCACGACATACTTGCTGCCCAATTTTTCTTCAACAAAATCACTGAGGAGATAAAGACAGGTTTTTATTACTGTATAACAACATGCACTGACTTTGATGTTTGCCAGCAATCAAAAATGAATTTGCACCTGCCAAACGTTCACCACCAAAGCTATTCATCTATCGGTATGGAGAATGTGGATGGCCTATATTCAAAGCTTATTTCATTTGCTTGCATGGATTTGAGAATGTACTAATTCTCCATGGATGATGAAGTGCATTCTGATCAAAAACACTGCTTTCCTACTTTCTGAGGGTGCCTTCATCATGGATAAAGATCAGGTACCAGATGCACATTACTAGCAGAAGAAAAGTTCAGGTATTTCCTCTGGACTTCTCATGAATTAATCTATCAGTCACCATACGTTCAATCAGATATTCCTGATTGTGCCTGTTAGCAGGTATAGAGTCAATAATGGTGTATCCATAAAATCCTCCAAATTCACTGAGAGGATAACCAACTAACATCAGGCCAACATCCCCAGCACCGAGGCCCAGTTACTCCCCAGCATCTACATTGCGTTGGCCATGACATTCAGGTGCTTGACGCTGATTCCTGTAAAAAGGCATTCTATTCCAATATTGATCACGAGTGGAGATTACTCAGTGGAAAGAGCAAAAAGATTGAAGAATATATGCAGATCATCATTGAGGAAAGGTAAAATATTCACCAGTTCTTGCAAACCTCTAGTTTATGACGGGCATCAAGTGGACAAAGCATTGAAAATCTTGAGGTCATGTATCAGGAGCATTGAGAGGCCTTACGTAAGAGATAGAAGGAGCACAGCACCACACAAGGCATCCATCTGCTCACTCTAACAACAACCTCCTGACCCATCTGTAGAAGAATCTGCAGTCCCAAAGTAGCCTGATCAGTCATCTCAGCACTCAGAAAACCTGAGTGGAACTATGTTATATTTGGCCTAAGGCCCTGCCTCAGAAGGTATAGTAGAATGCTTTCCCAAACCTATAACTGATACTGACCATTGCGATTTACTTTCTCTGCAATTGGACCTCACCCTTGTGCTTAGGCATCACCTCTAGAAATGGATCTCCTCAACACTAGATTCTACCTGAGTCAGCCTCCCAATGTTCAGCTCATTATACCTGCCCCGCTCTTACCTCAAAGTCAGACTAACTTACTTTACAAAGTTTGGTCTATCCCACCACCCTGTAAATGTGGCCCAGTGTCAAAGACTATCCACCTGATGGTAGGTCAGCCTCTCAGAATGGTTGGGCTTGGCTGGGAAATGGGAATCAAAAATATGAGGGAATGTCATGTTTCTCAGAAGCCTCGCCCAGACGAACACAGCCACTTAATCTTCCTGTTATTATTGGCACCATTTTCTTTTTTATAAAGTAAATGTAGAACAGAAGGTTAAATTTATTATCAGGTCAAAATGGATCAATTCCATCAAAGTGACCTGGTAAGTGTTTGCTGGTTCAGAATTTAGTAATACACAGCTTAATAGTGGTACAAATGCACAATCATTAGATCACTATGAAGATTTTATAGTCTACAACATCCTGAACCATTAACGAGTAATTATTGAAAATGGTCATTAACAGTTACTTCTCTTCAACCATTTGGTTCTTGAACCAACATGAATAACCCAAATCACCACCCCGGTATAGCAACACCGTTATTTGTTATTTTGCACATTAACATTGAGTTCCTTCTTATAAATACTTTGTACACTTTAGGTTTCTCTTGTGAATGCTGCTTATATGATGTAATGTCATTGCAGGGTTTTTTTTATTGCACCTGTACATACGACAATAAACTCAACTTTAATTGTAACAATGAAGGGACCTTTTGTTCTTACCGGACTGCATAGGTCATTCGGTCAGCACGCAGTGCCCTCATCATACACAACTGCTGCAAAGTTGTTTTGTTTTTCCACTCCTGTGGAAACTTCTCTTTCTCTGGACATTCACACTCCACAAACTTCTTCCATCGTTTGGCAGAGCCTTCAATATCACGGTCAAGGTTTCGAAACTCCTCCATAGATGCTAGAGCCTAATAACGTTAAAAAAAATGTGTATAAAAGATTTATTTTCACTTCCTCTGAATTTGCCAGCCCACACACAATTCAAATTCTGTTCCTTCATTGTGTTGACACTAACCCATACCCCTCCACCGTTCTCTTGCCAAAAATAAACATCTTTGCAACATAATTCCACACTGTTGTTACATTCTTACTTTACATACATTTTGAAAGTACTGGCATTATATCTACATTGGATGCACCCATTAAAGAAAATTTGACAGAAAGATCTATGAATATAGCCATGGAAGGAAGTGGAAGGGAAAACCTGTTCTGAATATGATTATGTATCACATGTATCTCCACAAGGCAATCCTCGTTGATATTTTAGTGCATGACAATTATTCAAACTACTGTCAGTTACTAAATGATTGACTTCATTTTACACCACCACATGCAGACTCCGCCATCTAGCAGAACAATAAAGTACCTACATAGGACAGTGCTTCAATAAAAGTAGCACCTATCACCAAAGACCCTCATCTCTTGAGGTGTGCCATCTTCTCACAGCTAGAAGGTACAGAAATCTGAAGTCCCTCACCAGAATAGCTATTTCTCTTCAGACATTCAGTTTTTGAACCAATTTACACAACCCTAATTAGTACCTTGATATAACGACACGCTGACCACTTGCATGATAAGGAACTTCATTTTCTTTTTGTTTTTAATTGTATTTGCTTTCTGAACAATTCCTGTATGATTTATGTTTATGATTTTACTCTGAATGTTATGCCTGTAGTATTAAGTGGTTGTGATGCTGCTGCAAGTAAGCTTTCCATTACACATGTGCATGCAGTAAATGTACTTGTGCATATGACAATAAACTCAACTTGACTTGAGAGCCGGTGCATGGGAAAAGAGGGCACCTGTAAGTTTTCATCCAAGTCAAAGACCGCAAATAAATCTGTTTCTTCATCGTCACCGGGTCAAAATCTGCCCCCCCACCCAAAAAAAAAGCAACCCATCTAATGGCAGCTTCAATCATCTATAAGCTGCAATGCATCAGAAGGTGGATCACCACCACTACCTCTGAGGTAATTAACAATGCCCAGTAAATGGTAGAACCTATTGACCTTTGGATAAATCTATGTGATGTTCTTGAGAAAAACCTGGTTTCATATATTTATAACTGGAAAAAAATCAGAAAAACAATTGCTATCCTTGGAGCTTATTAAAGAGCTAGCAAAGTAAAGAATTTTAAGAGATAATACAATCCAGTGTTTTTAGATACAGTAGTTACGAATATAATTTAAGACCAGAAGACATAAGCCATTCAGCCCATTGCATCTGCTGCATCATTTGATCATAGGTGATTAATTTTTCCACTTCATCCTGGTTTCCTGCCTTCTCCACATACCCTTTGATGCCCTTAGAAAGGAAGAACCTATCGAATTCCACTTTAAATATGCCCAGTGACTTAGCCTTCATAGCCATCTGTTGCAGTGAATTTCACAGATTTATCACTCTTTAGCTAAAGAAATTCTTTCTGATTTTTGTTCTAATGAGATGCACAGATAAAATGATCTATACTAGGGGTTCCTAACTTTTTTTATGCCATGGACTAACACCACTAAGCAAGGGCTCTGTGAACCCCAGGTTGGGAACCCCTGATCTATACCTTACAAGGACATCCAATGCTCTTGCACAGAATTCCATGATAACCAGAAAATTAAGGGCAAACGGATGACAAGCAGGCTGATGAAAGTGTTTCTTCTATTTAGATAGGTGAAACAGGAAAAAGGAACTTTGGGTTAAGTGTTTCAAAGTCAATTAATCAAATCAACAGTGCATTTGTTATTGATTATGGCTGATATATTCAGTCAAGTGTGTGTATGTTCCTAGGTAGATTTACTTTGGTGTAGTTCTAACCCTCAGGGAAATTTGGCAAAATCAATATACATTAACAACAGGAAGAATTATTATCTTGTGCTTGACTGAAGAAATAAGGACTTGGTATCAACTAATATTTAAAACACTGAAATACAATTGGGGCTATTCATTCCAAACTTTCAATTTCCTTTTACTGAGAATAAATAGAATGAAGAAAAACATTTAGCAGAGTCTTATTTCAGTAAAACATCCACCTACATCTTAAAGGAACCAAAAACATCCCACATATCTGCTCACCTGCAATGACTGGGCTATGTTGTGTATAGATGTTTACAACTCCAAAAGCATACTGCTCTGTCCTAGTGTCAAAACAAGTACAGAAACATCTGTTTCCTCTATGCCTTTCAGCATCTTTATTTCTAACCAGTGATTCTCAGTCTGCTCAGCAATAGGACATAGATTGAACTGGATCTGAGCACCCCCTAGTAATAGATGTCTTTGAAAACCTGTGTGCACCAAGTGTATAGACAGTATATTTATTTACTAAAATGATTCCAACAACGTGGGACTTCAGTAACATGGCCAGATTGGAGAAGATGGGGCTGGATCTCCATAGACAAAAGAAGATCTAAGGAATTATGGAATCCAGAATTAAGCAAATTATAAGCAAATGAGTAGATACTGTTTAAAACCTTTTGAAGATAAAACTTAATTCAGCAACATCATTTTCATTCTTCAGTATATTAAATATGGCGGCTATTTCATTATCTAATATAAACTTGACTAAAATGTAAGCACAAGTCTAAATGCCTTTGAGCACCAAGGATCAAAAGGCATGGGTGCTGCTTGGCCATATTGGAAAATAACACACAGTCATAGAGTCATAGAGCTATACAGCAGGGAAACAGGCCCTTCAGCCCAAATGGTCCATGCCGACCACAGAAACCTCCCGGCTGCCTGAGCTTAGCCCCTCCCCTCCACATATGCTTCCAAGTACCTCTTAAATTTTACTTATCTCATCCACCATCTCACAGCTCATTCCAGGTACCCTGTGTAAATTCATTACCTCTCGACTGCCTTTTTAAATTTCTCCGCTCTTACTTTGTATCTGCGTTCTCTAGTTTTGGACTCCTCAACCCTAGAGAAAGGACTGTGACCTCCCACCTTATCCATACCCCTCATGGTTGTATAAACTTCTATGAGGCTGCCCCTCATTTTGTTGTATTCCAGGGAATAAAGAACCAACCTGGTCAATCTCTCCCTATATCTCGGGCCCTCTAGTTCAGGCAGCACCTTGGAAAATCTCTTCTGCATCCTCTCCAGCTTGACAGTATCTTTCTTATAACAGGGAGACCAAAACCGTACACAGTTATTCAAGTGCAGGCTCACCAATGACTTGTATAACTGCAGTATAATTTCCCAATTCCTAAACAGATGTCCTGACTGATGTTGTCCAGTATGCTAAATGCCTTCTTCAACATCCTGTCAACTTCCGCAACTGCTTTCAGAGAACTGCGCACTTGTAGTCCCAGGCCCTGCTGTTCCACAACACTCGTCAGTGCCCTGCCATTCACTGTATAGATCCTACCCCGGTGTGAATGTCCAAAATGCATCACCTCACAGTTATCTCAGTTGAAATCCATTTGCCCATCTCTCAAGCTTATCAAGATCTCTTTGCAATTAACTGTAACCTGCTGCACTATCAACTACACCCCCAATGTGATATCATCAACAAACTTGCTAATTGTGCCGCATCCAAATTCTTTGCCTGCATAATGAATAACAGAGTTCTGAACACTGACCACTGGGGCACCCCACTATTCACAGGCTTTAAGTCAGAGAATCAACTTTCAACCATCATCCTCTGCTTCCTATCATTGAGCCAATTCTGAATCCACTTCCACCTCACTAGCTCCCCCTGAATCCCATGCGACCTAACCTGCCTGAATAGTGGACCTAGTCAAAGGCCAACGTTCACTCCGCTACCTTCATCTATCCCCTTAGTTACCTTTTCCAAAAACTCCAAAGATTCGTCAGACATGAACTCTGCCGACTATTCCTGTCAGGCCTTAACTATCCAAGTCTTGTCCCTCAGAATGGTCTCCAGTAACTTCCCTGTTACTGAAGCCAGGTTTGTAGGTCTGTGGTTCCCTGGCCAGTCCTTGTTACCCTTCTCCAACCTGTGTCCAGGGTTGATCTAAGGTCAGAGGATGTAGCAGGCACTGTGCACATCTGGACAGAGGAACATGCACCACTCATGTGCTAATAAATTGGGCCAGGGAGTAGTGCTCTGTCTTATCGATAGAAGTTAGAAACTGAAGCAGGTTTTCTGCGCATCTGCCCAGATGTTTGAGCTTCCAATCTATGGTTTTTATCCACTCTTCTACTTAATCAGCACTTTTAGCAGAAGGGGCTGCAACCCCAAGGAATTCCTGAACGCCAGGTGGAACCAAGTTCCTGATAGTGATGTCAGGAATGTCTAACTTCAGCCCAGGTGAATTCGGTAAATATGTTCCTCAATGTCAGCCCATCAAGAGGCTTTCGGCCACGTACTGCTTCTCAGAATGAAGGGGAGGAGGGCTGCAGAATTCTTGCTAGTTTGGTGAAGCCGCAGTACCATGCCCATGATCTGGTCTTTATCAAATTATGGTATTGCTTTCCACTGTTGTAACTATATGTTATAATTATGTGGTTTTGTCAGTTTTAGTCTTGGTTTGTCCTGTGTTTTCTTGTGATATCATTCTGGAGGAACGTTGTATCATTTTTTAATGCATGCATTTCTAAATGACAACACATGAGGACTGAGTGTCCATATAACCTAATCTAATCTAATCTGAAGTGTATGCGCATGCACATATACACACACACACACACACACACACACACACACACACATACACACACACACACACACACAAACAGTCTCGTCTCAGATTCATTACTAATTTACGTTTGTAGATATAATGGTTGTTATATTACTTAGAGTGTAAGTAGCATAGTGTTTAATGCAATGCTTTCAGTTCCCTCTGCTGTCTGTAAGGAGTTTGCATATTCTCCCCATGTCCACATGGGTTTACTCTGAGTGCTCTGGTTTCCTCCCACATTCCAAATATTTAAGAATTAGGGTAGGTAAGTATGCTATATTGTGACCAGAACAACGAACTTGCAGTCAACACTAGTAAGACTAAGGGATTGATTGTGGACTTCAGGAATGGGAAGTTGAGGGAATACTCATCAGTACTCAAAGAGAGATCAATAGTGGAAAGAGTGAAAAGTTTTAAGTTCCTGGGTGTCAATATCTCTGAAGATCTCTCCTGGGCTCAACATATCGATGCAATTACAAAAAAGACATGACAGTGGATATATTTTATAAGGAGTTTGAGGAGATTTGGTATGTCTCCAAAAACTCCAGCAAATTTCTACAGATGTACCACGGAGAACATTCTAACTAGTTGCTGCTAGTATGGAGGGGCTACTGCACAGGATCAAAACAAATCTGCAGAAAGCTGCAAACTTAGCCCGATTCATCATGGGTGCTAGCCTCCCCAGTATCATAGACATTTTCAAAAGGTATTGCCTCAAAAAAGGAAGCATCCATCATTAAAGAACCATGCATCTGGACTATTGAGATTGGACTGGCTTTATGTAAGAACAATCTGGCCCAGCCCCAATCTACTGACCTCTTTCTTTTCAGGTACTTACCCGGCTCCCTTCTGAACATCTGAAACTGCCTCTACCCTTATCAATGTATTCCAGACCCTAACCACTCACTGCATAAAAAAAAGATTTTTCCTCAAGTCACTTCTACTAATCACCCTCATAAAAAACCTTTGAAACCTTCAAAATAGGAGCAGGAATAGACTATTCCACCTTGCAACATGTTTAAGTCTGCTATTCCACCTCAAACTCCATTTTCCTGCACTATCCACCTTTCCTTTGATTTTAAATACTGAGGAATCAATTGACTTCAGCTCTGAATGCAATCAAAGACTAAACATCCACAGCTCTCAGGAGTAGGGAATTCAAAGTTTCTTCTGCTGTTTCACTTCCCACAATGCAGCCTGAACAGTTGAGCATTTCCTGTATTTTCTGTGTTCGTAGATGACTTCCAATATTTGCATTTTTATTGGTTCTCTCTCCAAGGATTTTGCATGCATTAACAAGATCACCTCTAACTCATCTGAAATCTAGTGAACCGAGGCACAGCTAATTCAATCTCTGATTATATGACAGATATGCCATCCAAAGAACCAGCTTAATGAACCTTCACTGCATTCTTTCTACAGCAACTATATCAAAATTGACCAAAATTGTACACAATACTGAGGTGCAGCTTCACTAAAGTCCCATAAAATTTTGTTAAGGCATCTATGGTCATATTGTCTGATCCTCTGATGATAAAGAGAATGATGACAGTCCTTACTTGGTTTATCTACATGTTTGAAGTATCTTTGTCTGTTAGTGGTGCATCCTACTTTGTTCTGAACCCAGTTTTTGCAGTCCATGATTTCTGGAATAATTTGAGTAAAGAGCTTCTGCACCTTATTCAAAACTTTAACATCTTTCTTTGGATAAACTGGGCATAATTTCCAAGAGTGGGCACAAAAATCTAGCAGTGGCCAAACCAATGTCGTCCATTAATTATTCAATTTTTCATTCATTGCTTAGGCAGGATATTATACAATTCTTCCTCATACCATAAGACCTTAAGATACAAGAGCAGAATTAGGCCATTAGGCCCATCAAGTCTGCTCCACCATTTCATCATGGGTGATCCAAATTTCCTCTCAGCCCCAATCTTTTGCCTTCTCCTCGCATCTCTTCAAGTCCTGATCAATCAAGAATCTATCAACCACTGCCTTAAATATACATATAGACTTGGCATCTACAAGAACTCCACAGATTCACCACTCTCTGGCTAAAGAAATTCCTCCTCATCTCAGTTCCAAAAGGACACCCCTCTATTCTGAGGCTGTGTCCTCTGGTCTTAGACTCTCCCATCATAGGAAACATTCTCTCCACATCCACTCTATCAAGGCCTTTCACCATTTGATAGGTTTCAATGAGGTCTCCCTCATTCTTCTGAATTCCAGGGAATACAGGTCCAGAGCCATCACACACTCTTCATATGACAAGCCATTCAATCCTGCAATCATTTTCATGAACCTCCTTTGAACCATCACCAGTTTCAGAATGTTCCTTCAAAGATCAGGGGCCCAAACCTGCTCACAATACTCCAAGTGAAACCTCACCAGTGGTTTATAAAGTTTCAATATTACACCCTTGCTTTTATAGTCTAGAAATAAATGCTAACATTGCATTTGCCTTCCTCACCACAAACTCAACATGCAAATTAACCTTTAGGGAATCCTGAGCAATGATTCTCAAGTCCCACTACAGCACAGAAACAGGCCTTTTGGCCCTTCTTGGCTGTGCCGAACCATTTTCTGCCTAGTCCCACTGACCTGCACACGGACCATATCCCTCCATACACCTCCCATCCATGTATCTGTCCAATTTATTCTTAAATGGTAAAAAAGAACCCGCATTTACCACCTCATCTGGCAGCTCATTCCATATTCCCACCACTCTCTGTGTGAAGAAACCCCCCTAATGTTCCCTTTAAACTTTTCCCCCCTCACCCTTAACCCATGTCCTCTGGTATTTTTCTCCCCTTGCCTCAGTGGAAAAAGTCTGCTTGCATTCACTCTATCTATACCTGTCATAATTTTATATACCTCTATCAAATCTCCCCTCATTCTTCTACACTGCAGGGAATAAAGTCCTAACCTATTCAACCTTTCTCTGTAACTGAGTTTCTCAAGTCCTGGCAACATCCTTGTAAACCTTCTCTGCACTCTTTCAACCTTATTTATATCCTTCCTGTAATTTGGTGACCAAAACTGAACACAATACTCCAGATTTGGCCTCACCAATGCCTTATACAACCTCATCATAACATTCCAGCTCTTATACTCAATACTTTGATTAATAAAGGCCAATGTACCAAAAGCTCTCTTTACGACCCTATCTACTTGTGACGCCACTTTTAGGGAATTTTGTATCTGTATTCCCAGATCCCTCTGTTCTACTGCACTCCTCAGTGCCTTACCATTAACCCAGTATGTTCTACCTTGGTTTGTCCTTCCAACATGCAATACCTCACACTAGTCTGTATTCAACTCCATCTGCCATTTTTCAGCCCATTTTTCCAGCTGGTCCAAGTCCCTCTGCAGGCTCTGAAAACCTTCCTCACTGTCTACTACACCTCCAATCTTTGTATCATCAGCAAATTTGCTGATCCAATTTACCACATTATCATCCAGATCATTGATATAGATGACAGATAACAATGGACCCAGCACTGATCCCTGTGGCACACCACTAGTCACAGGCCTCCATTCAGAGAAGCAATTCTCTACCACCACTCTTTGGCTTCTTCCATTGAGCCAATGTCTAATCCAATTTACCACCTCTCCATGTATACCTAGCGACTGAATTTCCTAACTAACCTCCCATGGGTGACCTTGTTAAAGGCCTTACTGAAATCCATGTAGACAATATCCACTGCCTTCCCTTCATCCACTTTCCTGGTAACCTCCTCGAAAAACTTCAATAGATTGGTCAATCATGACCTACCACGCACAAAGCCATGTTGACTCTCCCTAATAAGTCCCTGTCTATCCAAATGCTTGTAGATTCTGTCTCTTAGTACTCCCTCCAATAACTTACCTACTACCGACGTTAAACTCACCGGCCTATAATTTCACGGATTACTTTTCGATCCTTTTTTAAACAACGGAACAACACGAGCCACTCTCCAATCCTCCGGCACCTCACCCGTAGGCAGCGACATTTTAAATATTTCTGCCAGGGCCCCCGCAATTTCAACACTGGTCTCCTTCAAGGTCTGAGGGAACACTCTGTCAGGTCCCGGGGATTTATCCACTTTAATTTTCCTCAAGACAGCAAGCACCTCCTCCTTTTCAATCTGTACAGTTTCCATGATCTTACTACTTGATTCCCTCAATTCCATAGACTTCATGCCAGTTTCCTTAGTAAATACAGACGCAAAAAACCTGTTTAAGATCTTCCCCTTTTCCTTTGGTTCCGCACATAGCCGACCACTCTGATCTTCAAGAGGACCAATTTTATCCCTTACAATCCTTTTGCTCTTAATATACCTGTAAAAGCTCTTTGGATTATCCTTCACTTTGACTGCCAAGGCAACCTCATGTCTTCTTTTAGCCCTCCTGATTACTTTCTTAAGTATTTTCTTGCACTTCTTATACTCCTCAAGCACCTGATTTACTCCCTGTTTCCTATACATTTCATACAACTCCCTCTTCTTCTTTATCAGAGTTGCAATACCTCTTGAGAACCAAGGTTCTTTATTCCTATTCAATTTGCCTTTAATCCTGACAGGAACATACAAACTCTGCACTCTCAAAATTTCCCCTTTGAAGGCTTCCCACCTACCAATTACATCTTTGCCAGAGAACAACCTGTCCCAATCCACGCTTTTAGATCCTTTCTCATTTCTTCAAATTTGGCCTTCTTCTAGTTCAGAACCTCAACCCTAGGACCAGATCAATCCTTGTCCATGATCAAATTGAAACTAATGGTGTTATGATCACTGGAACCAAAGTGCTCCCCTACACAGACTTCCGTCACTTGTCCTAACTCGTTTCCTAACAGGAGATCCAATATTGCATCCCCTCTAGTTGGTCCCTCTATATATTGATTTAGAAAACTTTCCTGAACACATTTTACAAACTCTAAACCATCTAGACCCCTAACAGTATCCCTTTGCACCTCTGTTTTTTTTCTCTCCATTTAGAAAATAGTCAACTCTTTCATTTCTTTAAACTAAGTGAATGACCATGCACTTCACAATACTGTATTCCATCTGGCAGTTCTTTACCCATTATCCTAATCTATCTAAGTCCTTCTGTAGCTTCACTATTTCCTCAAAACTACCTGTCCATCCACCTAGCTTCATATCATCGGCAAAGTTATCAACAAAGCCTTCAATTCCATCATCCACATCATTGACATATAATGTAAAAAGAATCTGTCCCAACACAAATCCATGTGGAAGACCACGAGTCACCAGCTGCCAGCCAGAAAAGGCTCACTTTACTCCCACTCTTTGCCTCCTGCCAATCAGCCATTGATTTATCCATGCTAGAATCTTTCCTGTAATACCATGGGCTCGTAGCTTGTTAAGCAACTTTAAGTGTGGCACTTTGTCCTTCTGAAAATCCAAGTACACAACATCAATCAATTCTCCTTTGTACATCCTGCTTGGCATTTTTTCAAAGAATTCCAATGAATTTGTCAGTCACGATTTTCCCTTGAGGAAACCATGCTGACTACGGCCTATTTTATCACGAGTCTCCAAGTACCCTGAGACATCATCCTTAATAACCATCTCCAACATCTTCCCAACCACTGAGGTCAGACTAACAGGCCAATAGTTTCCTTTCATGTGCCTTGCTCCCTTCTTGAAGAGTGGAGTGTCATTTACAATTTTCCAGTCTTCTGGAACCATTCCAGATTCCAGTGATTCTTGAAAGATCATTACTAATGACTCCACCATCTCTTCAGCCACCTCTTTCAGAAGTCTGTGGAGCACACCATCTGGTTCATGTGACTTATCTACCTTCCGACCTTTCCGTTTCCCAAGAACCTTCTCTCTACTTATGGTAACTTCACATACTTCATGCCCCCAACACCTGGAACTTCCACCATACTGCTAGTGTCCTCCACAGTGAAGACTGATGTAAAATACTTATTCAGTTCGTCTGCCATTTTGTTGTCCCCTATTACTACTACTCCAGCACTGTTTTCCATATCCACTTTTGCCACTTTATTTATCTGAAGAAACTTTTGGAATCATCTTTAATATTCTTGGCTAGCTTACGTTTGTATTCCACCTTTACGGTCTTAATGACTTTATTAGTTGACTTCTGTTGATTTTTTTTTAAACTCCCAATCCTCTAACTTCTCACTAATTTTTGCTCTAGTGTATGCCCTTTCTTTGCCTTTTATGTTGGCTTTGACTTCTCTTGTTAGCCACGATTGTGTCATCTTTCCTTTGACTACTTTGGGAAGCATATATCCTGTGACTACAGACTTGCTTCCAGAAATTCCAGCCACTGCTGCTCTGCTGTCATCCTGCCAATTTTTTTTTTTCCAATCAATTCTGGTCAACTCCTCTCTCATGTCTCTGTAATCCCTTTACTCCACTGTAATACTGATACATCTGACTTTAGCTTCTCCTTCTCAAATCTCAGGATGAATTCTATCATATTATGATCACTTGCCCCTGAGGGTTCTTTTACCTTAAGCTGACTGGAATGTGAATTCAACTGCTAGACTGGTGAGTAACCAATCTGTGGAATCAGTATATGTTACTATAGATGCCTCATGATATGCTAGTTTCAGGAGCAGATTGATGTTGGATGAAACTATCAACTGCCTCTTCTCACATTCATAGTCAAAAATAATTTTGTATTCACAATGCATAGTCTGTTGCTCAACAGCATTTTCCATTTATCTTTTCAGAGAAGCATGAATTATTCTGCTCTCTAATCACCAGCACTAGATAAATACAGAGAGTAGCATTAGTATGGGTATAGTGTTTACAACAAGCTTGAAGGTGGGAGGGATTGAGTGGAGGATTCAGTGTCTTGACATCAAGATTGGACACTGAAACCTCCACCATTGACTGAGCTGGACACATAGCCAGACTGTATGTGTGCCAGTACTGTGAGAACCAAGAAAGGACAAAAGTATATGCCTAACATCTCAACAATCCACCTGCACAAATAACATTCATCTATGAACATATGGGTAGATTAATAAGAAAGACATCCTGTAGTAATTCTACAGAAAGCCTCAAGTTCACGCTGTGTGTGAGATAGCACAACCTTAATGTTAAATGTATTAGATTCAGAACTGAACTCGCAGTGCAAAACTGGATGTCGATAATGTCTTTTGTACCAATAGTGGAAGCAGAAATGTATTCTACTATTGCTGGAATATTATGTCACAGCACATTCCTCAGTCTATCATCATCTTTGTGCACAGCAACCAACCCTGGTTTTATGGGGTTGGTTGAAGAGCGTTTAAAAGCAGTTGCAGAAAGAACAGAAAATGTGGAACAAATCTGGTAAGGTGTACAAAATTATGAGGGTTGTTTATGAGCTGTGATTCCGTAACTATGTGTCGACCTTATGAGGTTCACAGATTATTAGAGGCCATTGTGCTCAATGGGTGTATTTTCCTATATTTCCCTACAATAAAATTCAGTTTTGCTTTATGTATAATTTAAAAAGTATCTCTGAAAAACAAATAAATTTAGAAAGCTTAGTTATTAACTTCTCAATACTTTCATTCAGCCTATGGTGTGTTGGTCATTAGCTGGAGAAGTGAGTTCAAAAGCCATGAAGTAATGGTCCAACTATAAAAGTCCTGTTAGATCACACTTGGAGTATTCTGCTTTGTTCTGGTCACCTCATTATACGATACAGATGAAAGCTTTAGGAGATTTACCAAGATGCTGCTTGGATTGGAGAATATGTCTTATGGGGAAAGCTTGAGAAAGCTAGTGCTTTTGTCTTTTGGAGTGAAGGAGGATTGAGAGGTGGCACGATAGAGGTGTACAGGGTTATGAGAGGTACACAGTGACAGCAATGGTCAATACCAGAGGACATTCGTTTAAGGTGAGGAGAGGAAAAATTAGGTGAAGTATCAGAGCTGAAAGGAAGGTTTTCATTGCACCTCTGCATACATTTACTTCTGCATATGATAATAAACTCAATTTTGACAAAACACTGGAACTTGTAAAGCTTGTTCATGCCTACTTTACTGATCTTTGATCAAACTCACCACCATTCATCCCCCGAACTTCACAATGCCTATGAAGATGCCTGACAACATATGTTCCTTTATTTTCCTCAATTTTAATGATTCCAAAGTCATCAAATGCACTCCCTAAATCTTTGAAGTTCACAATCTCTCTTAAAGGCTCTTCTGATCTTTTTGACTAAATTATGGTTACTTACTCAACTATGTCCCCGCATTTGGGAGAAAAAAATTATGTAAAGAAAGCTCCTAAGACAGGGGTTCCTAACCTGCAGTACGTGGACCCCTCAGTTAATGGTATGGGTCTATGGCACAAAAAACGGTTGGGGACCCCTGTAGGAACGCTTGGGAGGTTTTACAACATTAAAGGTACTTGAAAAGTGCACACTCTAATTATTTTGATGTAGAGTTGTGCTGATTCTATTTTCTTCTCCTTTCATCTAAGGAAAGGATATAACGTACTGATTTCAGAATTTCATAATTTTTAATCATCCATCACAACTTTGTCTGAATTTCCCTTTAATTGACCCATATTCGCCTTTCCTACCTTTCCTTCATAATATATTTATTAAAAAGACTGGTAACTTACATATAATTTCCAAGGCAAAAAAAAATCCTTTTTGCACACCTTATTACTTTCTTAAAAATACTTAACTGTAATGACATAACAGTTATAGAGGTGAAGTAACAAACCAGAAGTTGAGAGTTCAAATCATTTTGCAGAAAATCGCTATATCCTACATAATTAGATTTCAGCTTCTTTAGTGCAGTCAATCAAGGTCAATGCATAGGAAAATATTTCTAGTTTTTAGATTTGCATCATAAAGTTTGAGTTTTTTTGTATCTGCACAACAAAACCACTGATTAGAGTATAGGCATTTCACTAATGTCTGTTAAAGCAGGCTATGAAATGTAATTTATTAACTACGCTCAGACCCCGCATAACACTACCATGCATAGCGCTGATTCATTACAGTTATTCTTCATTGAAATTTTCTTAAATGACAAAAATTAATTCTATGCAATACTTAAAACTTCTCAAGAGTGGCCGTTATTACAGTAAACATTCAATCAGCCAGTGAAAGCACTTTACAAATGCTGTGAGCCACTCACAGCCAATCATGTATTAGTTCACGCAGCCTCTCCTGCGTGTGTAAACATTCTTGCTCGCTCACCAATTTATTCCATTTTTTTTCACCCATAATATCTGGAAAACACCCTGCAACTTCCAGTGAGGAGAGTACATCTAAGATCTCTTGGAAAAGCATCAGCATGGATGTGAAACTGGAAGCTGGTAAGCGTCAGGTTGATGTACGCGCCGCTTTGAAATTGGCTACATCGATGATCAGAACAACTATAAAAATTCCAACAAGGTAAAACTTCTGCAACGACAACCTCAGAGTTATCGATAACAAAAGTGACTAATTCAAGGAGCCATTTGCTTGCAACAATGGAAAATACTGTAAATATATGGGTGGAAACATGCCCCTAAGCCAGCTAATAATATTGTAAAATGCAAGGAGCTTCACAATCATATTCAAGAAGAAGAAGATACAATGCTAACATTCACAGCCAACAGAAATTGGTTTGATAGAGTTAAACAGCACAGTAACATCCATAGGGTACTTATCTCTGGTAAACCAGCTAGTGCAGATAGCAAGGCAGCCCAGGATTTGCCTGCAACACTGAAGGCCACAGTCGAAAAGGATAATTACCCTCCTGAGCTTGTCTTCAATGTAGATGAAACGGGCCTATTTTGAAAAGAATACCTTCCCATACTTTCATCCCCCCAAAAAGAGAAACATGCAGCTGGGTTCAAGGCTGCGAAGGACCAGTTAACCACAAAATTCCTCAGCACTAGCATCGCATGATCACACAAATCATGGACTAGTTCATCGATAATGACCCTGACTGGGAGCGAAGCAATAAGGCAAAGAGAGGTGTTCTTGACATAATTTCCTGCTACCAAGAATTGCTTCATGAGAGGGAACTTAAGAAAAGGCAGTGAAATCTGCCACCAAATTGAAGAAGAAGCCAAAGTTAGAGGAAAACCCACAGCCTGGTCCCTCCTCTATGATGCAGCCCCCACCTGCTTCCCTCCACTGTTGCTGCAATGTGTTGCTGCTCCATCGATGTACAGGTTACAGCCTATTTGTGTGTTTGTTACTCCACGAGTTACGGTTATAAAATAATATAGTACACCTTGGGTTTGATTCTTTTAAAACCAGGTACACATCTCAATTTACATAATGTTATAACGACCCCACATAGTGCTGATTTACATAGAACTCCACCTCCCAGGAGCGCATCCTCAGTGCTAAGTGGGGTCTGAGTGTATATGGTTATACAATATATTATAAATGTGTGGATGAGATAAGGAACAAAGCGGGGTTGGTCTTATATACTCTGACCTTTGATACTGAGAAGAAAGAGTAACTAATTACTGCCTTTACAATGATGCTGCTCAAAAATGACATTTTATTACTACAATGCAGTATTTGACAAACAGAAAAGATAATTAAAATAATAAGTCATTAACATCTCATAAAGTGTCCTTCTGGTCATGCTAATAATTTTTCTGATGTTTAAAATAAATAACATATGCCCTGCACTAGCCCAAAGCAAACAGCAATAATCACTGTGTGAGAATAATTAGATTACATAGTCTAGGTCTCTAGAAAAGGAGGTTGCGTTTACTATTTACAACTGTGTCATTGAGTTCACTTGGACTTACTGTATATGCACAAAATATTGTTCCAATTATATTGCAACTAATTCAGTAACAACTAGCTCTGAATGTTTAAGGATGTTTTGATCTGTGTTTTGTTCTGGTATTTCTGAATTATCTTGAAGAAAAAAACATTTTGTTAGCACATTTGGTTCAAAGTTCAAAGTACATTTAATAGACAATAGACAATAGGTGCAGAAGTAGACCATTCGGCCCTTCGAGCCTGCACCGCCATTCTGAGATCATGGCTGATCATCTACTATCAATACCCGGTTCCTGCCTTGTCCCCATAACCCTTGATTCTCCTATCCATAAGATACCTATCTAGCTCCTTCTTGAAAGCATCCAGAGAATTGGCCTCCACTGCCTTCCGAGGCAGCGCGTTCCACACCTCCACAACTCTCTGGGCGAAGAAGTTCCTCCTCAACTCTGTCCTAAATGAGCTACCCCTTATTCTTAAACCATGCCTTCTGGTACTGGACTCTCTCAGCATCTGGAACATATTTCCTGTCTCTATCTTGTCCAATCCCTTAATAATCCTATATGTCTCAATCAGATCCCCCCTCAATCTCCTTAATTCCAGCGTGAACAAGCCCAGTCTCTCTAACCTCTCTGCGTAAGACAGTCCGGACATCCCAGGAATTAACCTAGTGAGCCTATGCTGCACCTCTTCCACAGCCAGGATGTCCTTCCTTAACCCTGGAGACCAAAACTGCACACAATACTCCAGGTGTGGTCTCACCAGGGCCCTGTACAAATGCAACAGCATTTCCTTGCTCTTGTACACAATTCCCTTTGTAATAAAGGCTAACATTCCATTACCTTCTTCACTGCCTGCTGCACTTGCTCATTCTCCTTCAGAGACTGATGAACAAGTACTCCTAGATCTCTTTGTATTTCTCCCTTACCTAACTCCACACCGTTCAGATAATAATCTGCCTTCCTGTTCTTGCTCCCAAAGTGAATAACCTCAAAGAATGTATAAATTATACCTCCTTGAGATTTGTTTGCTTACAGGCAGCCACAAAGCAAGAAACCCGAAAGAACCCAATTAAAAAATGACCAACCTCTAATGTGTAGAGAGAAAAAAAACACAAATTATGCAAACAATAGAAGAAGTCAACAGCATTCCGAACCAAATTGAGTCCTTAGATCCAAAACCCTGGAGCAACCCGAGAAGACCCAAAGCCTCAGTATGAGACTCAGAATCAGAATTAGAGTCATATTTATATCACCGACATATGTCGTGAAACCAGGCCTTCATATTAGCATGGCATATTTCCGTGAAGCTTACAGGCACTCGGCACAGAAGCCAAGGGCAGTCTCACCCTCACAGCCTCAGCTCCACAGAGAAAGAAGTGAACGTCTCCGGACAGCAAGCAAAATTGGCCCAACTCTCACCTCCGATCCCAGCACCCTGCCTTTCCAGTCTATCTGGACCAGCCTTTAAGTTGCCTAACCAGCGGATCATACCTCATATTAGGACCTGGGTCCCGGTGCAGCGAAATGCACTGGGCCTCAGCCATGCAACGAAGCAATACACACCCAAGTTGAAGTCATACGCGATCTCTCCAGATCAACTCGGTGCTAACAGCGATCCAAACCTCGCACCTGGGTTAGTTAGAAGAGCATAGGAACTTCTCCTCTCTAAATCGCTTACTCCAATTGCATTGATTTTGCAGTGGCAGCTCACTTCTCATATTCGCTTGGTTCTCCATTGTTTCCGGTGATAGTTTACCACAATTTACTTCAGAAAAGGTGCTATTAGAAATATTTTTAGTTGAATTTCTTGCCTTTTGAACTGCCAGTACGCGGTTGCACACCTTTGGTAGCGCCATCTTAAATCGGAAGTATTTCTTATTCCACAAAAAAGATCCCAGGTCATTATGTTAAGATAATAAAATATTGGGAGGTAGTAGGTAACTATCTCCTTTGTCTATTTAAAAATTCAAGACAGCATTTCACAATATACCTCCATAGAGTGCAGAAAAAGCCCATTCTTACCACTGATGGCTCTTTGAAAGAACAAGACAATTGGTTCTATTTACCGGCTCCTCCTAACTTACTACAAATATTTTAATTACGGATCCAATTTCCTTTTGAAATCCATTATTCAATATGCTTTCAATATCACTTCTTCAGACCAGTTCCTAATCCAATATCATTAATTTGACGTCTGTCTTTTTGTTATTCATTTTGCAGAAAGTGGCCACTGCAGATATGACCTGCATCTGTTGCACATTCTTAACTACCAAAGGTGGTGGAGAGCTGATTTCTTGAACAGCTGCTGCCCTTCTTGTCATTGGCTATATTTAGCTTTTGTTTCTAGAGACAACAACAATGATGGGCCATGATAGATTTCCATCTCGGGGTGGTTTGCAACTAGCAGAGAATCCTGCAGCTGGTGCTCATATCACTTGTTCCTGTCTTTCTCGATGAGGTGTTTGGGAAAAGATGGTACACCAGTGATGGAGGGAGTAAATTTCATGGCTGAATTGAATGTTGCCATTGAACTGTCTGAAGAAGTGGGAAGCACATTGTAAGAAATATTTTAGTGGTCTCTCACTTTTTGTTGTCTCATTGATACAGAGCAATAGCAAATATATCAGCATCTCTTCAAACATACTGTACTAGCTTCTTACTTTAAAAAGAACTAAAGATCATTGAAAACAGCTTGCAATATCTTATAATTTTTCATGCATTCAACTTGAAAATGACTCCTTTCTTCCTACAACGGTTTGTACTGTGAACTAATTTATTTGTCCAAGCATTGGCCCTGCAGCTTAGAAACAATTTTAAGTGACATTTCAGCCAAACCCAAGGGAAAGCTCTTTGACAGCAATGGCAAATTCTGGAGGAAGAATTAGCAATAAGGCCCTGTCTGGCTGATATTCTGGTTGTCACTGATTTCAACAGATCTTAATCAAAAAGTACTGGCACCTTGGCCAAGGTCCCAGCCTTGATAAATGCCATCAAAGACCAATAACTGATCATTCATGCCATTGAAACTTGTGGGATCTTGCTGCAGATCTTCCTCACATGATGTAGGCACCACTGGGAAAGAAACTCTTAGTTTCCCTTTCTATTTTGTGCACACTCACAGAGCCATTATTTTTGAACAGACACACACACACACACACACACACACACACACACACACAAAATGCTAGAGGAACTCATCAGGTCAGGCAGTATCTACTGTATAGAACTCAATAGATAGTCAATGTTTCCAGCCAAGACCCTTCATCAGAACTGAGAAGGAAGGGGAATGATGCCAGAATAGAAAGGTGGGGGGAGGGGAAGGAAGCTTGCTGGAAGGTGATATGTGAAGCCAGGTGAGTGGGAAAGGTCACAGGCTGAAGAAGAAAGAATCTGACAGGTGAGGAGAGTGGACAACAGGAGAAAGAGAAGCAGGAGAGAACACAGGGGAAGTAAAAGGTTAGAGTGGGGAATAAAGGATGGTGGGAGTGAGGGGGTGGGGCGCGAATTTATTTACTGGAAGGAGAAATCGACATTTTTGATATTCATGCTATAGTTTTGACCTAATGATAAGAGAAGAACTGTAACTTGTTTCCAAATCATCATGGCCTGAGATGAGGAGGGGAACTTGCAGAAAGAGTGTTCCTATGTGTCTATTGCGAATATCATAGGGCATAGAACCTTAAAGCACAGTAACAGGGCTTTCAGTCCACATATTGTTCCAAACTAATTAAACTACTTTTTAACTGCCTAGGCAAACTTGTTTTTTCTACCTACACAAGGTCTTTTGCCCTACACTGTCTGCATATTCATGAACCTGTTTCAGAACCTCTTAAATACCTCAATGCATTTGTCTCTGCTACTATCCAAGCAGTGCATCCCAGGCATCCACCACTCTCTGTGTAAATAAAATTGCTCAGCACACCTTCTTTGAACTTACCCCCATCACCTTAAATGCATGCCATGTAGTTTTAGACATTTTGTCTCCAATTTTATAAACTTCTGTCTCAAGTCTCCCTACAGACTCTGGTGCTCCAGAGAAAACAACTCAGGTTTGTCCAACCTGTTTTCTCAGCACATATCCTCCAATCCAGGCAGCATGCTGATAGAGCTCTTCTGCACTCTCTCTCTAAAGGCACCACATCCTTCCTATAATCAGCCAATCAGAACTGAATGTAAAAATTCTTCTAGACAGTAGAAACAAGTGGATTTGGAGTGAGCTCAAGAGTTTGGGAGTTGTTTTTTTTTTGGAGAAGGCATTCACCTCAATCATGAAGTAGTGGTGCTAGCTCAGTAAATGCTTATATTGGTGGATGGAGAATACTCTCTGCTGGGTGGTTATAAGCTTCTTGACTGTTTGTGAAATACAAATCATCCAGGCAAGTGAAAAGCATTGGAGGCTCTCCAACAACATGTGCTTTGCAGATAATGGAAGTTTAGTGGAGGTCACTCTGACCTACTTATGCATCCACAGTCTCTTTTCCTGATTGATCTAGTGAAATTTCTGATTAACCTCTTCCCACCAGATGTTGATGTCAACACTGGTAACATTATTGAAGATGAAATGGTGCAGAAAGGAGCAGGAAAGCACTCTCTTTTTGGAGATGGCACTTGCATGAGATGAATGTAACGTGCTTTTAATGAAGCTGTCCAAGAATAATGGCTTTATATTAGTGCATGTAAAGTAGACTGCTTTATTATATGAGGACTCGTGAATGAGTGTTGGTACAGGTTTATTATTGTCATATGTACCAAGATATCGTGAAAATCTTTTCTTGCATAATGTTCATACAGATCAAACCATTGCACAGTGCATTAAGCAGAATAAGGTTAACCAGTAACAATGCAGAATAAAGTGTGAATGTTATAGAGAAAGTGTACTGCAGGTAAAAAATAAAGTGCAAGATCATTAGAAGATATATTTGAGGTCAAGAGTCCATCATTGTTTAGGAGGTCTGTTTAAGAGTTTGATATTCAGCCCGTAGAATGATTGCATTTCTTACTTTAATGGCGAAAAGATGTATTTTACAACATTGGAAAGAGCTTAATGCTCCAACTACCTTTTTTTGGTTTTCTCAGACGATTTTATGTTTGAATCTGGAGAAAATTAGAAGTAACCTTCATGATTCTTCATTTAAATTTGAACAGATTTGGGGACCTTTTATTCGATATTTTCATTTAATGTAATATTTACCCTTCTTGTTTTTTTTTCACTGTTTTAATGGAGGTCGGGATTGAGGACGTGATTTTAAGTTTAACTCTGTTTGGTTTCAAGTTAGCCCATTGCTTTGCTTTGCTTTTAGTTAGTTGCACGGTGGGTTTTTTTTTTGGGGGGTTTTTTTTTCTTTTTTTCCATTGATATATATAAAATCTAGTATACTATTATGTTATTTTGGTTTCTTATGCTTAAATTACATTGTTTGTAGTATTTTTTTTTGGTATTGTTATCTTTTGGAATTTTATTATACTTTAACATTGTATTAATGTTTATATGGCTTACCTTTTTTGTATACTTACTCAATAAAAAGATTTAAAAAGAAAAGAAAGAGTTTGATAACAGCGGGATGGACTCTGTCTTTGACCCGGGTGGCACGTGCTCTCAGGTTTTTGTATTTTATGCCCAATGGGAGAGAGTAGAAGAGAGAATGTCTTGGGTTAATGAGGTCTCTGATAATGCTGGCTGCTTTACTCTTGCAACGAGAAGTAGAGTCAAAGTGATGTTAACATCAGTCTGTGTAGCTCGATATAATTCATTGCTCTTAAATGTATGTGAGACATAATGCTAAGGGAAAATGTAGGTCTCTTTTTCTGCAGAAGATGCATGTTCCAAAACAAAAATGAATTTCCCTCATTGATACTTATGTTGACTGACAGCTTTTCCAATTTCTAACTACTCAGAGAGCAGCAAATCATGGATTGGACATAGATAAATAGCTGTTGGCATCATTGTGTACAATAAAGAGACAGTGATGTCAGTGAACAGATGTACAATTCTAACCCTACGTCTCCAAGGAACCTAAACACC
Source organism: Mobula hypostoma (assembly GCF_963921235.1). NCBI lineage: Eukaryota > Metazoa > Chordata > Chondrichthyes > Myliobatiformes > Myliobatidae > Mobula > Mobula hypostoma. The sequence continues at coordinate 18,072,519 of NC_086118.1, read as the reverse complement.
TGCCAGTTGCTCATATATTAGTGTCAAGGCTACACATCTATACAGCTAGACAAAACCTGATAATTTTCTTGCCACTTGGGAAATAAATTTTTGCCCACCATCCTAACTTGGCTCTTAAAGATCTCCACATCAGCGTAATTTTGGTTTCAACATAATTCTGCTTTCAACATCAAAATATTAAATTTGCTTGCACAAAATTGACTACAAGATCAAGGTTTGGCAAATAGAATTCTTGCTTTCTGTGGTAAATCCACAGATTTATAATGTGCTATTTTCCTCATCAATTCATCTTCTTATCAGCTTCATATTAGAAATGTATAATGTGTAGATCAGAGATATGTATGGAACACAAAGCAAGAACAACGATCACATTGGCTGGCTCTATTCTATGATTCCACAAATCTCTCTGATTCACACACAGAGAGTCAATCTAGTATGAAACTATACTCAAAAAATAAGAACCCAACCCAATGACATTACAAAAGTTCCACAAACATGAGAAAATCTGCAAATGCTGGAAATCCAAAGCAACACATACAAAATGCTGGACGAACTCAGCAGGCCAGGCAGCATCTATGAAGACAGTAAACAGTTGACAGTTTGGGCCAAGACCTTTCATTAAGACATTGCATAAGTTGTTCAGACATCCCTGACCAAGCATACTCTCAAATATAAAAGAATCCTATCTCATCATCAAAGTGCACTCATTTTTAGTACAGTAACCGCTGTTGTGCGTGGAAACACCATGCAATCTTGTGATCACTAAAATACAGGAAAGTCATTGGAAAATTTGGTAAAGTTGTTTCACCTTGAATCATATGCATACACTTTACTTGTGTGTTTTAGGATGGTCAGTATTTGTAGCTGCCTTGTTTTTTTTCTGCACAGGCTAACAGAAAGCTTGTCAAACTCAAAGGACACTGTCTAGTCTCTGTACAGCACCAAGAAGGGCTGTCAATGAGATAAGGGAAAACTGGGAGTGGGATTGGGCATATGAGACATGGATATAGCACCTTCATGTGATGGATAGACTGCGACAACACCCATTCATTGAGAGGTTCTTGGCTACTACAAGTGACATTGCAATATCTGATAATGAACTCAGAAAACAGAGATGTTACTACAATAATTGTTAGTGAGGTTTATGGTCGAAAGTGGTGGCAAAAAATGAGTCTGGCATAAGCTGTGGGTAAAACATTAACATTCCAGTTAGGACTTTTATAAGACAACATTTGACATACTATGTGATTTAATCTTTTTTTTTGTTAGTGGAAATTGGAAGTCATAGGTTACATCTTTAGTGGCCTGTTTCTATTGTTAAATGCTGTTCACTGGGTGAATTTATTAGATCCACATCTAATGCTGGGCAGGCATCAGATACCCCAAGGTGAATTACACCTCAAGATGTCGAGACCAATTTCCTGATGGTTGCTCATTCACTGGAAAGTGAACAGTGATATTGCCGTAAATAAGTCCTCTTACAGGACGTGCACCCGTATATATGACATTCATTGACTTCTCAGATCAATGTGAGCTGTCATATAAAAGTAAACTGTATAGCAGCTGCATAAATATTTAAGTAGAAGGAAATGCCAAGTACATTATCAAGGGAGTGGAGGAAAGGTATTCGTTCTGCCGATCTCAGACACCACAGGACCTCTATCGTGATCCTATCAATTAGGTGCAGACAATTTATGTCATTATGAGAGACAACACCAGCAGGCTGAATCTGTGGTCAACCAACATCTATGAGGTCATATTTTGCGACAGGGGATTGTTGGATAATGATCAGGTGTTGGATTGCTGGTTGATTAGCTTCTTCTATTTTGTAAACATACTGGCACCAAATGCAGTTCTGCTGCTCACACCCTAGTTGAATACTGGCCAATTTCACATGATAAGCCCGAGGTTTTTCCTTGTCACTGTTGCTGATCTATTTGGCAGCCACATGCTGAGCCCATGTGTTTCATGAATCATCCTGAGACTGGTCTGGTAAATAACTAATGCAGGCAAGGGATATAACACATTAGCAAGGCCACATTATGCAATTGTGCAAATTGGACAGTGACTGATGGATCACATATTATCCAAGGCCTGAAATGGAAATGGGGAATGACAGCACAATGGTAGGTTACTGCATTTGCAGCTACAAGCCCAGACTGATGAACCAGTGGTGAGATTCTGAATTCCAGAATGGTAAGCCTGGAATTTAAAGAAAGGCAAATAAGTTTGGAATTATACTGCATAGCAAATTTTTTTTCCAGAAGTGTTGCTTCCTCAGGAATTTTGGTTTTGGTTTTGATAGACTACTTGAACCTGAACACAAATATAACTTCAGACTACTTGCATCATGTAGGAATTTGGAGTTTCAGGAAATTAACTTTTTTTTTGAATATAATGCATTTAATTGCATAAAGCTGCTGACACTTTGCAATAGTTCAAATAAGCCAAAAATGTTTGGTTGATGATTTTCATTTGTACTCAGTGTCTGAGGCTTCTTGCTTAAGTGTCCAAAATTAATCAGCCAGCATTAATTGATTCCAGTTGCCCTGATACCATGACCATAATGTCCTGGTGAAACCTTTCATCATGCTCTTCACTGACAACCTAAGATTTGCAGGGAAAAAGTCTAAATAGGATTGCAGAAAATAAATCTTTCGTGACATGTTGCACTTCATGGCTTTGTATACTTGAAGCATGTTGTTGACCAGCTGCACATAGATAGGTGCTCTGTAGTTGCTAAGAAAATTTTCAACAACATCCTTGAATGCCTTCCATGCAATTTTCTCTGGTTCCATTAGAAGTTCTTCAAATTGCCTGTCATTGATAACCTATTTGATTAGTGGACCAACAAAAAATGCCTTCCTTAATCTTGGCAATCTCTGGAAAATATCTGACTCAAATATCAAACACCTACATGGAAATTTTTGTGCCTGGTGACAGCAGATTCCATCCTTGCAGTCTTCAACCCACTAATTCTGCTTTTAGTTTTGACAAATCCAATTCTCCGACCACGTAGGTTGACTCAGATTTGGTTTATCAGATGAGGCTCACTTGCCAGAAAGGGTTCAAAATCTGTATCAGTATATTTTTCCATTCTTGGTTCGTGCACCATGGCATCCTTGTCTGCCTCCTCTAGACTCCATGTCTCTGGCGGCTTCAGTACTGGAAGATTATCGTCACGCGGCACAGGTTTCCTGGCTGAAGGGAAACTGCGGTATTCAATGGGTTTCTTGTTTTTAGCAAAGAAACCAGATATAATGGCCAGGCAGAATTAGCAGTCACGAATCTTCTGTTCTCGCCGTATCATCAGGACATCGAACAGCATTGACTACCAAGTACCTCTGAGTCAAGCTCTAAAATTGACAGTGCTCCTTAACAAATATGAGCTCAGGCTTTGTCTTGGTTGCCAATTTTGCACCCAAAGCAAAGCTCATCGGCTTTCTCAATAAGAGTGAACACGCTCCATCTTTGAGAATTAAACGTATACTCACCACAAGTATAGGGAAATGTCATGAAAATTTTCATGATTAGCACCTAAAAATCCATAAGATTCACCTAAAAGTATTCAGGAACCAAAATCGTTGCTGCCTAGTTTTATTGGCTGGTACCTGTACAAAATAAAAAATCTCTTTGATTGCGGTGGAAATCTCTATGGATTGCTAACACCCTTTAACAATGAAATTCTGCCCTTTGGTCAATATGTGACTCCAAAACTGCTATTGCCATTAACCATTTCTCTGAACACTGCACCAGCGTGGTATAAACAAGTCAAGTGGCAAAAATTAATGAATAGCCAGTGACCTTGGACTCCTATAATTTTTGAAAATCATACTCCCTTTCAGAACTTGGTTTAGTTTTTGACAAAGTAAGTGCCAGTGAAATACATAGTAGTGTTACTTTTTTTTTATTCTTGAAGGTAACACAAGGTCAGAAATTCATACCTTAATGCCACCCCACGACTGGTTGGAAAGGAAATCCACAGGGGTAGATACACCAGGCTGGGCTGGAAAACGAAGCAGGAAGTCTAGCTCCTTTGGATTAATTTCTTTATTAGTCAGAAGTATCTGTTAAATTAAGGGAACAAAAATACAAATAAGTATCAGGCTAGTGAATTAATGGTATGATTTCATTTCATTCCATCATCTGATTAAAAAAACATCAAAACGGACCAATACGCAACCCTTCCACTAAAAATTCATATAGATTTACACTTAGTTAGAAAGATATAGAAACATAGAAAACCTACAGCACAATACAGACCCTTCGGCCCACACTGCTGTGCCAAACATAAACTTACTTTAGAAATTACCTAGGATTACCCATAGCCCTCTATTTTTCTAAGCTCCATGTACCTATCCAAGATTCTCTTAAAAAACCCTATTATATCTGCCCCCACCACCATCGCCGGCAGCCCATTCCACACATTCACCACTCTGCATAAAAAACATACCCCTGACATCTCCTCTGTACCTACTTCTAAGCATCTTAAAACTGTGCCCTCTCGTAACCATTTCAGCCCTGGGAAAAAGCCATCCGCACGATCAATGCCTCTCATCATTTTATACACCTCTATCAGGTCAACTCTCATCCTATGTCGCTCCAAGGAGAAAAGTCCAAGTTCACTCAACCTATTCTCATAAGGCATGCTCTGCAATCCAGGCAACATCCTTCTAAATCTCCTCTGCACCCTTTCTATAGTTTCCACATCCTTCCTGTAGTGAGGTGACCAGAACTGTGCACAGTACTCCAAGTGGGGTCTAACCAGGGTCCTATATAGCTGTAACATTACCTCTCGGCTCTTAAACTCAATCCCATGGTTGATGAAAGCCAATACACTATATGCCTTCTTAACCACACAGTCAGCCTGCACAGCAGCTTTGTGTGTCATATGGACTCGGCCCCCAAGATCCCTCTGATCCTCCACGCTACCAAGAGACTTACAATTAATACTATATTCTGCCATCATATTTGACCTATTAAAATGAACTACTTCACCTTATCTGGTCTGAACTCCATCTGCTACTTCTCAGCCAAGTTTTGTATACTATCAATGTCCCGCTGTAACCTCTGACAGCCCTCCACACTATCCACAACACCCCCAACATCTGTGTCATCAGCAAATTTACTAACCCATCCCTCCACTTCCTCATCCAGGTCATATATAAAAATCATGAAGAGAAGGCGTCCCAGAACAGATCCCTGAGGCACACCGCTGGTAACCGACTTCCATGCAGAATATGATCCGTCTACAACCACTCTTTGCCTTCCATGGGCAAGCCAATTTTGGATCCATAAAGCGAAATCCCCTTGGATCCCAGGCTCTTTACTTTCTCAATAAGCTTTGCATGGGGTACTTTATCAAATGTCTTGCTGAAATCCATATACATCTACTGATCTATCTTTATCAATGTGTTTAGTCACATCCTCAAAAAATTCATTCATGCTTGTAAGGCATGACCTGGTTTTGAAAAAGTCATGCTGACTATTCCTAATCATATTATGCCTCTCCAAATGTTCATAAATCCTGCCTCTCAGGATATTTTCCATCAACTTACCAACTACTGAAGTAAGACTCACTGGTCTATAATTTCCTGGGCTATCTCTACTCCCTTGATTGGTCCTATTCTCTCACGTCTTATCCTCTTGCTGTTCACATACTCGTAGAATGCCTTGGAGTTTTACTGAATCCTGTCCGCCAAGGCCTTCTCATGGCCCCTTCTGGCTCTCCTGATTTCATTCTTAAGCTCCTTCCTGCTAGCCTTATAATCTTCTAGATCTCTATCATTACCTAGTTTATTGAACCTTTCGTAAGCTTGTCTTTTCTTCTTGACAAGATTTTCTGCAGCCTTTGTGCACCACAGTTCCTGTGCCCTACCGTCCTTTCCATCATTGGAACATACCTATGCAGAACGCCACGCAAATATCCACATTTGCCACATTTCTGCCATGCATTTCCCGAGAACGTCTGCTCCCAATTTATGCTTCCAAGTTCCTGCCTGATAGTTTCATATTTCCCCTTACTCCAATTAAACGTATTCCTGACTTGCCTGCTCCTATCCCCCTCCAATGCTATGGTAAAGGAGATAGAATTGTCATCACTATCTCCAAAATGCTCTCCCACTGAGAGACCTGATACCTGACCAGGTTCTTTTCTGAATACCAGGTCAAGTACAGCCTCTCCTCTTGTAGGCTTATCTACATATTGTGTCAGAAAACCTTCCTGAACACACCTAACAAACTCCACCCCATCTAAACCCATTGCTCTAGGGAGATGCCAATCAATATTGCGGAAATTAAAATATCCCATTACAACAACCTTGTTTTTATTGCACCATTCCAGACTCTATCTCCCTATCTGCTCCTCAATGTCCCTGTTACTATTGGGTGGTCTATAAAAAACATCCAGTAGAGTTATTGACCCCTTCCTGTTTCTAATTTCCACCCGCAGAAACTCACTTCCTTTTCTGCAGCCGTGACACTATCTCTGATCAATAGTGCCATGCCCCCACCTCTTTTACCTCCCTCCCTATCCTTGCTGAAACATCTAAAGCCCAGCACTCTAAGTAGCCATTCCTGCCCCTGAGCCATTCAAGTCTCTGTAATGGCCACAACATCATAACTCCAAGTACTGATCCATGCTCTAAGCTCATCTATTTTGTTCATGATACTCCTTGAATTAAAATAAACACATCTCAAACCATCAGTCCGAGCGCATCCCTTCTCTATGCGTGGAATGGGCTGCTGGCGGCGGTGGTGGAGGCAGAAACAATAGGGTCTTTTCACAGAATCCTGAGATGGCTACATGGAGCTTAGAAAAATAGAGGGCTATGGGTAAAGCCTAGATAGTTCTAAGGTAGGGACATGTTCGGCACAGCTTTGTGGGCCGAAGGGCTTGTATTATGCTGTATGTTTTCTATGTTTATATCACCTGCCTATCCTCCCTCTCGCACTGTCTCCAAGCTTTCTCTATTTGTGAGCTAACTACCCATTCTTCCATCTCTTCAGTTTGGTTCCCACCCCCCCACCCCCACCCCCCCCCCTTCAATCCTAGTTCAAACTCTCCCCCGTAGCCTTAGCAAACTTCCCTGCCAGGATATTGATCCGCCTCGGATTCAAGTGCAACCCATCCTTATTGTACAGGCACGCCTGCCCCAAAAGAGGTCCCAGTGATCTAGAAATCTGAATCCCTGCCCCCTGCTCCAATCTCTCAGCCACACATTTATCCTCCACCTCACTCTATTTCTATACTCACTGTCACGTGGCAGAGGCAGTAATCCCAAGATTACTCCCCTTGTGGTTCTCTTTCTCAGCTTCTTTCCTAACTCCCTGGGACAGCCACAGGGTTACTCTCTTGTATCTGACTCTTACCCTTCCCTCTCCTCACTATTACCCACTTATCTGTCTCCTGAGACCCCGGTGTGACTACTGTACTTGCCTGTAGCTCCTATCTATCACCGCCTCACTTTCCCTGACCAGACGAAGGTCATCAAACTGCATCTCCAATTCCCTGACCCGGTCCCTGACGAGCTGCAGCTCTGTGCACCTGGCACAGATGTGGCCGACCAGGAGGCTGGGAGTGTCCCAGACATCCCACATCTGACACCCAGTACAGAACACCGGCCTCACAGACATATTTCCTATTCCTATACTTCACAAGTAACTTACCTCACCTCGATGCTACCTTCCTAAGTTCCTGTTAATATTATTTCTATAGTGCCATTGCCTTAAATGACCATAACAGCTAATATTCATAAATGTCCGATATTACTTTCTTTTTCCCTTGAGCATATCCTTTTCACGTTTCATAGTAATGTATCCATCTACCATCCATAGCACTATGCATGTGAATTGTGACAGGCAGGACTCACCTCTAATTATCTCAAATGCAAAAAGTCATTCTGTTGAACAATGCATGTCAAAATACTACTCCTTGTACAACTTAACCTTTCAGTTTGAGAAAGCTGGTAGAAATACGAACCAGATGCAGACCTTTACACTCATCTAAATTTGCATGCCATCCAGACAGATCATGCACATTTATTTCAAGGTAGTGAAACGGAAAACAGAATGCAAGATATAATGATACAGTTACAGAGGAAGTGCAGGGTAGGTGCAAAGGTGAGGTAGTTTGGGAGATCAAAAATGTATCTTTTAGTATATGAGAGGTCCATGCAAGAGTCTGATAACAGCAGAACAGAAGCTGGTCATGAGCCTGGTGGTACATGCTCTCAAGTTTTTTCGTTCTTCTTCCCATCAGAAGAGGAGCTTTTCTGAGGTAGCTGGAAATACAGATGGAGTCAGTAGAGGGGATGCTGACTTGTGTGAAGGAGTCAAATGGGCAGTTGATTTTTTTCACTCTTCTTCAGCACCCCATCCGCAGAGAAGGTCTTCTCTGCTCATGTCATGTTTTACTGAGGTTGGATGTCTCATCCTTTACCAGTGGTGATTCATTCATGAAGCTCTCTAATCATGACATCACAAGCAAGAAGATCTTATCCTCACTTGAATCTTTGGAGACAGTAATTGCTTAGTGACAAGGAGCAGTATTGCTGCCCAACTTTTAATATTCTTAGGCCTGAGATAAGAGTGCCAGTGATATCACAATATAACTGCAGTTACTCAAAGCTTCAAATCAATTGAAGTATTATTCTCACTTTCTGTTTCATTTGTGGCTTGACCTGCTGCTGCTTATTTCCATCATTATTTCAGTTTTTCAGCACCACAGGAGTTAGCCTGATTTCTGTGGTTGGAAATATGTTGAAGTCCACTATCAAGGATGAGGCTTAAGGTACTTGGAGGCATATGATAAAATAGCCCAAAGTCAAAATGGTTTCCTTAAGGGGAAATCTTGCATGACAAATTTGTTGGTGTTCTTTGAGGAAATAACAAGTAGGACAGACAAAGGAGAGTCAGTGGATGTTGTATACTTGGATTTTCAGAAGGCCTTTGACAAGGTGCCGCACATGAGGCTGCTTAACAAGATAAGAGTCCATAGTATTACAGGAAAGATACTAGCATGGATAGATGATTGGCTGACTGGCAGGAGGCAAAGGCTGGGAATAAAGGGTTTGTTTTCTGTTTGGCTGCTGGTGCTCGGAATAAAGGGCTTGTTTTTTTTGTTTGGCTGCTGGTGGCTAGTAGTGTTTGCAGGGGTCAGTATTGGGACCGCTTCTTTTCACATTATAGTCAATGATTTGGATGACAGAATTGATGGCTTTGTGGCTAAGTTTGTAGATGATAGGAAGATAAGCGGAGGGGCAGGCAGTGTTGAGGAAGAAGGGAATCTGCAGAAGGACTTGGACAGATTGTGAGAATGGGCAAAGAAGTGGCAGATGAAATATAATGTAGGGAATTATATGATTAATTTGCGAGAAAGAATAAAGGCATAGATTATTTGCTAAAAGGGAAGAACATACAAAAATCGAGGTGCACTGGGACTTGGCAGTCCTTGGGATTCCCTAAAGTTTAAGTTGCAGGCTTGAGTCAGTGGTAAAGAAGGCAAATGCAATGTTATCATTTCTTACAAGAGGACTAGAATAGTAAAGCAAGGACGAAATGCAGAAGCTTTATAAGACATTTGTCAGACCACATTTGGAGTATTTTGAGTACTTTTGGGTCCCTTACCTAAGAAAAGATGTGCTGGCGCTGGAGAGGGTCCAGAGGAGGTTCATGAGAATGATTCCAGACTGGAAGGGTTAACATATCAAGAGTATTTGATGGCTCTGGGCCTGTACTTGCAGGACTTTAGGAGAATGGGAGGTTGTGGAGAGGATCTTTCCAATAGTGGGGAGTCTAGGACTGGGGGCACAGCTTCAGAACTGAGACACATCCATTCAGAACAAAGATGAGGTGGAATTTCCTTGGCCAGAGGGTAGCGAATCTCTGGAATTCATAGCCACAGATGGATGTGGAGGCCAAGTCATTAAGCAGTTGAAGTGGAGGTTGGTTGGTTCTTGATTAGTCAGGGCAACAAATGTTATTGGAAGGAGGTAGGAGAATGTGGTTGAGGGGGATAATAAACCAGCCACAATGAAATGGCAGAGAAAGGTCAACGGCCTGCATAGCCTATTTCTGCTCCTATCTCTTAAGGTCTTCTGGGAGCTGACAGACACAAAAAAAACGTGTCATATTTTGAATTCTCAAGTCTTGTCAAACAACTGGATTACACTGCACACTTAACAACAAACTTGCATAACTCTCACTGGTGTGAACTTATTTTGCAACTATGTATTAATTAGATTGAGATAAATCACCAGCAATCTTGAGTCCCATGACACTTCGGATTATCTCAAGGATGATTACCTAATACAGCATGTACTTTACTACAATCCTATCTAACTGAATTAAATTAGTTGCTTCTGATGTTTATTTTCTGGATAACATGTAAATCTCCAAAATCAAACAGCAAGTACATGCACTGTCACTGGAATAACTTATTAGGAAGAATAGCCGAAATTTTTTAGGTGAAAGGGCAAAAGAAAGAATATAAATTCCCTGAATCTTCCAAGGTCAATGCCTGTCTGCTGTGCCTGATTAATTTGGATCCAGAGCTCAGTATTTCTCCTATTATATCATCAACCTTCTAAATTACGACAGAAGTAGAGATTGAGACTGAGGAAATTTCTCTCTGAAAGGTTAGGAGTTAAATCCAAGTTAACAGGATAATACTGGCAGCCGATATGTAGGTTAATGCTGCTCAGGGAGACTCTTCAGTCAAACCTAAATAAGTAATTTAGGCTTGCCATAATTTAGGTAGTGTTATTAAATGGGGATGTGACCAGGGAATATGAATATGGGTCACTACAAACGAGAGCTCTATCTTTTGGAATCAGTTTTCATTGTCATCCTTGAACAACGTCTTTGCATGTTATTCCCATGAATAGAACAGCATACTGAAGGGAAAAATAAAACAGGAACAGAACATTTCAGCAGAACACTTTGTATTAAGGAAGTATTGTAGTCTTCGATTAATTCAATGTTGAGAAGATAATACTTCCAATGAAGGACTAATTTCATGGTCAGTAGTTTCTTGAGGACATTTTATTTCTGTTATTGACATGCCCAAGGCAATGAAATATGCTCCTCCATCTTAAGCATGCCTTAATGGGGTAAAAGGGCAATTATATAATCGTCAAATTTCTTCAGGATTATGTATTTAACTTAACCTTAAAGAGTACGAGCAGTTATATCATTGTAACTTTTCCACTTTATATTTCAGGTGTGAAAATAGGTCTTCAAAGTGAGGAAGTTCAATTATCTTTGAATTGCGGGTAACTATCTCTGGTTGGCTTGAATTTACAAAGAACCGGTTGGCATCGTTGTCAATCATCAGAGAAAATAAAATTGTTTCACCTATCTGCACTGGCTTTTTTTCAAGACTGAAGTAAATCTTTCTAACAAAAAGCATGTGCTGTATGAAAAATAAACTCATTTAACATTTCTGTTTTTTAATCTGTGAGCCAGGACCCCAAGTTTGGGCCACTGGTACCATCTGGGGGGAATAATTCTTATAGTGATTTTTGGCAAGGTATACACCCCTAGTGCTAGAAAATATGTGATAACATTGCAGCGGTAGTAGCTTTCTGTGAGTGGGACTGGGAGTTGCACCTCCACGCTATAAGAACCATGATCCCATGGTGCTTTGCCTATAAGATGAATTGTGCCAGGTACCTGTCCCCTTACTTTGCTCAGATGACAAACCTCCTAGACAAAATTCCTTCTGTGTTTGAGGCCTTCAAGACAGTCCAATTCTCAGTGCAGCTGTCAAGTAACAACCCCTTTGGGCAGATCCCTGTGGACCAGGCTATTGAAGCCACAGTGAACAAAGACACACAGACTCCTGGAGGCACATCATGGTTCAGCGTGAATGCTGGAGCTATCAAGCATTACTACATAACAGCTGAGCAGCACAGTACATTCCTGGGACAGTTAAGGGAGATGGTGCAAGGCAACAAATCAGAGAGCTTTGTCATGCGGAGCTACAGCGGCCAAGAATCCAGAAAGATGAGGAAGCAGTTTCAGCAGTGGTTAGCCTCATACATGAATGGGTCAACCCATTTGCAGAGAAGCGGGACCTCATTAGCATCTCCACGGCAAAGGCAGCCCCCAAGGACATTGTCTCCGACCTGATGAAGGCATATGAGATTGGTGAGCAATGCTATGCAACCTTCAAGGATGAGAGACTAGAGGAAGACCCACCAGCAAAGAAATTCCATGACCCAATGAAAGCCAACAAGCTGAAAACATTCAGTGATATGTGTAAGAAGAGAGAAGTGAAATCAAATGGGAGGGCGATCATCTTGAAAGCAGACAGGTCTTTGTTTGAACACATCATAGTGATGGCACAAGGGTGCAGTCTATGTATGGAGGATATCCTTTCTCATCCCCTTGGACCATTGCCCTGGGCCCTGTCCACACCAGAAGCATTGCTGAGAAAGACAAATAAAGCTACTTTAGCCACAACCTTGCAGAAAAATGTAGCAGTAGAAGAGCAACTCCCAGGAAACTCTGCTACAGTGGTTGATGGAATTAACTCGGTCCAAAGAGTGAAAGGTGATCAAGTTACTTTCAGAGATGTTGCCACAACAATTCTGGGTATGGCTCTGAGGGAAGGCAGTCAGAGTAGCAGAATAGATGTTGTGTTCAACACATACAAGAAGAACTCTATCAAGAATAGTGAAAGATCTCTACAGGGTGAAGAGACTGGTCATGACTTGCAAGGCATCACAGGCACACAGATGGTGAGGCAGTGGAGGAGCTTCCTGACCAAAGTCAGTAACAAAAATAGTCTCATTAGCTTCATAGTCCGTGAATGGAGGAAGGCAGAGTACAGAGCAAAGCTACAGGAGAAGATTCTGTATGCAACTGTGAATGACAAATGTTACAGAATCACATCTCAAGACAGTGAGGAGGTGTCAGCTCTTCAGTGTCAACAAGAAGAAGCAGATGGCTACCTACTTCTCCATGCTGCCCATGCCACAACAGAGGGACACCAATCTGTAGTGATCTGCTCAGAAGACACAGATGTCTTTATCATGTCTTTAGCATTTTGTGACATGATAGAGGCGCCATTGTTCCAGAAGTGTGGCACTAGGACCCGTACAAGTCTTTTAGACACCAGGAAGGTTGCTGCCACTGTTGGCATAGAGGTTTGTAGGGCTCTCATCAGGTTGCATGCATATATAGGATGTGACACTGTAAGTGCTTTTACAGGCAAAGGGAAGACAAGTGCCCTAAAACTTCTGACCAGCAACAGGGAAACTCAGGACACATTCTTAAAGAGTTGGGTCAGGAATGGGATCTCTCCCCAGAACTGGACAAACTGGAAGCATTTACATGTCTCCTGTATGCCCCAAAAGTATCGACCACCAAGGTCAATGAGCTCAGGTATCACCTTTTCTGTGCCAAAAAATGTGAAATCGAAAGTCATCAACTCCCACCATGCAAGGACTGCTTAACAAAACATGCACAACGAGCCAACTACCAGATTGGTATATGGAGAAGATGTTTGGAGGAGGACCCACAAGTGCCAAGCCCTGTTGTCAGAGGATGGAAGATGGAGAGAGAAGAGGAAGCTGAACAGTTGGTGGTGCACTGGATGGAAGGCCAGCCAGCACCCGATGCCATCCTGGATCTACTGGCCTGTAACTGACCAAAAAATTATTCACTCCCAAGATGTATATGTGTTGCAAGTGGCCTCAGATATACATAAAGCTACCACTGGTGCAATGCTATCACATAATTTCTAACTCTGTGGATGTATATCTTGCCAAAAATCACTATGAGCATTATTCCCCTCAGATGGTATTGACCAACCCTACTGGCTCACAGACTATTTCAAATTATGTCAGTGCCAAGCTGCACATAGCACAGCATAGTTAGAGGAACTTCACACCACATTATGAAAAGGGAGGTTATTTTGTTTGTACATGGCAGTGTACAATGGAGCAAGAGTGTCAAGCTGAGATTGCTTGCTTATTTTTCTTTCAATTAAAGACATATAAAACAAGCTGCAAACCTGACTGCAGGTGAAGGCATTTTTCCATAGGAAGGAAAAATAGGAGAGGCCATTCATATTTCACCTTTCCCAGTTAATTCCAGCAATATACCAAAAGCGGCCTTTGTACAATTTAACCAAGTCACCCCACTCACTCTTTCCACTTGGTATAAGAAGATACAAGTTGGAAATTAATGAGCACCCTATTACAAAATTATATGTGAAGAAAAAGTCCATCATTTCCTGGATCCCAATACTATGCACAAAAATAGCATCATGCATTATAAGGGAAACAGTGCTCTGTGCTTTATGGTCAACAAGACCAGTATATTTCTTCCTGCATTGTCAAGTTTCACTTAATGTTAACAAGGAAAGTCATTGAAGTAGAACAATATCAAACAGTTTGAGTTCACTGAGTTTTCAGATACTGATGTAGCATGGTACAATGATGATTTTTACACATGAATTGGAATAAGATAGTTGATATTTCAAACTGTCAACATGAATTTAAGCAGATGTCCACACAGGAAATTTTCAATGGATCTTTCATAAAGTTAGAGGGTAATATATGCGATATCAGACAAAGGACTTATCAATCTATTAGGCTTTCTGGCAGGATGTACCGGCATTTGTAATAACTTGTCCTTTGTTAGGAAATAATTCAATTTAGTTTTATTGAAACTCATCTCTATTTTTAAAATGAGAAAGGGGGTTTGAATTAGATTGACTTTGTGTAATGACAAGTAGTCATAGAGTTATAGAGTAATACATCACAGAAACATCTAGTCCAAGCCAACCTTTTCTATTCTGCCCAGTCCTGTCTACCCACAATCAGTCCATAGACCCCCTACACCTCTCACATTCATTTCCCTATCTAAGTTCATCTTCAGTGTTGCAACTGAATCCACTTCCACCATTTATTGGACCTTGTCAATGGCCTAATTACCCAGTTTACAGTTAACAATCACAGTGTGCCTCTTTACAATTCCTGCTATCTGAAACTGAACAGAAAGTCCCGACTGGCACTACTCTTTAAACCTCCCACCTCTTGCGACAAGTAACAGAGGTGCTACCATAAGAAGGGCAACATAAGGGCTGTCCAACAGGAGGGCTAATGACTAATGCACCACAGTCTGCCTTCATTACACACAGATTCAAATCTTACTAAATAAGTTAGAAGGTAAAAATGACCAATATCTTTCTTGGACAAACAGAGTTATTTGTCCATTAGCCAACGATTTTTTTATTATCTTCCCTTCTGAATCAGTTTTTCTTTACAAGAATGTCATAAAATAGAAGTTGGTATTGGCCACCAGCTCTCTCAAGTTTGTCCTGCCATTCAACATGATCATGGTTGATCTATGCTGGCCACTTCTCTTTTTGTGAGAGGAAGTAACAAAAAATAGAAACAATAAAATGGAAGATAAAACACAAAAAACAAATTCTGGTTTGGAAAATTAACAAAAGAAAAACTCCTCACCCAGAGGAAATACAGGAAACACACTTATCAGAAATGTTTGGTCCGGAATATCTCCAAATGTGAGATGAAGGTTTCCTTTGGTGTTAATACTGTGAAATTTTATGAGACCATCAGATTTAAGATGATATTCTAAACATTATAAGTACAGGAAATTGAGGACTAAGGAACATAGGAATCTGGAATTTAGTCCAGAGATTTTAGAATTTAATTCAACTAAATTTTAATGGTATAGAAATGTGTACCAGAAATGCACCTCTAGTCTTCCTGTCTGCAATTTCTTTTCAATATAGCTAAGATGACAGCAATGAAGAAAGAGAAAGTAAACTGAATATTCCTCTCGCATTGCTAGTGGCACCCTGGCAGAGAGTGGCTAAGCTTTCATAGGGTTGAAAGAACTGGTACATCCTCACAGTGCATGAATCTAACAGGCCAACTGGGGAAGCAAACTCCATTATTAAAGGCAGCAAGAATGCATGGAGAGGAGAACAAGAGCTAAGAGTTCTGATGATAGGTCATAATACTGAAGTATTAACTACATTTCTTTCTCTAAAGATATTGCCTGACCACTGGGTAATGCTAGCGATTCTCTCCTTTTATTCCAGGTTTCAAGTATCTGAATTTGTTTTCCAACATTAAGGAGTTTCTTAGGAAAAGAGTTAAAATAAATGAAAATTAAATGCACAGACGTTCTTACATACCTGGAAGGTAACCTGAGCCGTATAGATCAGCTTATCACATTCAAACAAGCCTCTTGTTGTGTATTGAAACACGGAAAAAGTGATGCTGTCAATCAGGTGGGCAACCCTCTGCTTGAGGACTTCATCAGTGGGTGCCCTTTTTACAGCCATTTGGAATACGACATTAAAAGCCTAACAAAAAGAGAAGAGCAGAGCTTATTAATAAATTATGACATTATATGTTGTATTGTTTCTCTTCTGTAAACACATCAAATATCAGAATATATTTAGCTTTTCATTCCTTGTTGGATTTCAATATCAAAATTCAGTCTTTTTTGAAGCATAGAATGAATAGCAGAATCAATTCTTTGTTTATCCTCCAGTAGTGAAATTTGCAATTATGGCTCCTACATTAATATTTTAACATGTGACCCCTTATTTTCAGTGCACAAAATTATGAAAGGATTCAGAAATGTTGGAAAATTGTTTGTTTATTGAAGTGGTTCATCAGCTAAATGAAGCTGTAGGGAGTAAAGGCAACATCTGCTGATCTTGCACAGACATACCTTCAAAGAGAACTGGTACATAGGATGGATTTTATTGAGGTCGTTCATTATGAAGTACAAGAGAGACGCACGGCCTGCAGCAAGACGGTAATGCTCACGGGCCTCATTGATCTTAAGCTCCGTTACCTTGGCCTCCTTCACCTGTATTAAAAGAGATATGTTATATAGTAAGGATGTGGTTCTAATAACAAAAAAAATCTGGGAAATGTCACTTGGGGGTCACTCTTTCTTTGTTTTCAGGTGCAAGGATATATTTAAGAAAATGTTATGATGCCATACAGAACCAGTTGGTAAAAGCTGTTTACTGTTGAAAACATTAATAGCTCATAAATATTTATCTGGAAGAGCAACACTCGAGCACTTTAAAATAGAGGAAGAATTCCCAAAACTGCCCAGCCCTGCACACTTTTCAAATCTCAGTATGTGCAGAACTCAGATTCAGACTTACAGATGGAAGGGCACTGTGTTATATTGATTCTGAGGCGATGACTTAAATCATCAGACCCCTTCTACATCTGGACTTCATAATTATATCCTGTAGCCAAAACAGACAACTTAATTGAGTTCCTTTTACATGGCAGAAAATACAAACAAGATGACCACCATGGGAGTGTACAGGAAATTAATTTTGCAGGCCTTTGAAGGGCAAAGCAGTGTCCTTGGTGTAAATGTGCGCACACACACACACACACACATTCAGAAATGCACTATATTTTTGGAGGCTCATGACTCTGATTGCCTCCTTCTCCTCACCCTACCCAAAGGTCGTATGTTTGTAATTCACTAGTGTTATAAACTCAAGTATTAAAAGTTTCCAAACATGCAAAAGGAGGAGGGTGGAATTTACAGCAGTACTGCCATTGGTCAGTTAAATAATGATTTGCAAGAACTGGCATCTGAGGTCAGCAAGATACAACCCAGCACTGGAACAGAGCGCCAGGTGTGAGAAAATATCATCTCAATCACTTTTTATTCACATGGAAGGCTCTAATTTTTGGGAAAAAAATCCCCATGTTCTTTTGAAATAAAACCTTATGTTACTATAGCTTTCTTCCTTATGCTCTGCCTGCAGGTCTTAGTAAGGTCTTACATCAATTCACTCTTACACAACTACGCAACTGTCCACACATATTCTGATCTAGAAATAACCAGGGTAGTCAAGGAAAGCAGCAGAGAATCTCTGCGGCTCTGCTACACTTTAAAATATTATTTGCATAAACCACAAACAAAACAGATTGATTCTTTTAACTGCATTGTTTGTTGTGAGGAAAGTGGAAATGTCTGTCAGTCACCTTGACCTTTATTAGTGAAATTCTCCAGTCAAATTGAGGAAAAATTATCAAATGAGATCTTTAATTAGACTTCAGAGGTCATTCAAAAACAGAATCTTTGTTGCAGATTTTCCACATCTGAGTGCTAAACAAATTTATAAGCCATCCACATATTGCAGGTCTATTTACATACTCATAAACCTATTTAAAAAGATAGTACACAATTGGTCTTGCTGAGCAAAATAAGTTATTTGAAACTTTTAAATGCCTACATGCTGTATATTAATCCCTAACTGAAAGGCAAAAATTGCAAATGACACCAAAAATGTGGATGAAATAGTTTATGTGTTTGATAGCCTAATATGTGAACTTGCTAATTTTGCAATATTGCAGAAGAGAGGTGGGACTCAAAAGATAAATATGTTGAATGCCTGTTCTAAAAGTCTACCTCTATTTAAACATTCCTAATCCATGTATTAACAAGGCTCATAAGCAGGCTGCTTGGCAGACTGAACTCTGAGGAACATAATGATTAGCCCTGGCAGAAAAAGGAAGTTAAATAACATGGCATTTTAATTCCTTCTAGACTGGCTGTAGTATTCAATGAGACTTTTCAAAAAGGCTGAGATTTAATACATTCCCCTTTTCATCATAAATCACATGGATATGTCTGAACATATTATCAACATTCAAATAATATTCTCCTTATAGTTTCATTTGGCCTAACCTTTTCTTCAATCTCTGCAGCAGTCCTTTTGGTAGTCTCCAAATTTTCTACCAAGGCTGTGTCTCCGAGGAAGTTTCCAGAAGCAGAGGAAAGGCGGGAAAGTAGGTTGTCCTCCAAGGTCTTCAAGGTGATTTTAAAGCCATTTTGCTGCTTTGTTAGATTGGACTACAGAGACAAAAAATACCACAGGGAACTCAGTCATATTTTAAGACTATCAAATGCACACAAGAGCAAACGTTGCAAGGAGACAAGTCTTTTATGAGAGCTTCAGTCAATTAAAATTACAAATGACTGCAAAAATGAGGTTACTGTCTGCACAATACAATGCCTGTTTGGTCCTTTCATTCTAACATTGCTCCTGTGACCTAATTAGAAGATCACTGCAATTACAGGGTGCAGAATTTTTATTACTTTGCTAATTAGAATGGGGTCAATAATATGTTATTCATATCCTCACTGGACTGGAATAATACTTTGGGGAGAAAGAAACATCCATTACTTTACATCTGTTCCAATATTAAAAAATATTGAATGAGCCACAAGTGACAGACCACAATAGTATACCTGAATAATTACTTCTGAGGGTGAGGAGAAAAGACAACAGGTCTTCACAGAGTTTACAATGCAGGCATGAATAGTTTGCTTCAAATGATCTATGTTGGGATTTATTCTCCACATAAGCTTTCTCCCACTCTAAATGCATCTTCATGCACTTCATCTGTAACCCTCCATTACCTTTTCCTTCATACATCATTCTTCTTCTTAAAAGCATTAGTGACATCGGCTTCAATCAATCCATGTGACAGCATTTTGAACCTCATTTTTTGTGGAAAGGTTCATTTTTTTATTTGATTGATTACTGATTATTGTGCTTTAATGGCCTTTCTTTCAGGAACAACATACTTCTGGAAATAGTTTGATCCATTTCCTTGGCGTGCTTCGTCATAATGTTAAAAGCTTAGTCTTTCTATTCCTGGTAAATATGTTCAGTTATAATTCCATAACTGCATTACACTGTACATCTTTCTGCTTTACTTCCATTTTTATATAGAGATGATAATTCCACATTATATGTCAAAACTTGACAGGATCTTTCAACTTTTTTCTCTTCTTGTCTATAGATTGCCGAGCTGCTGGGAGTTCACTTTGCCTGTTTTTTTGGGGATAGTGCTTTGTTTTAGACTCATCTCCACGTATGAGGATTGGGCAGGTACTTTGCAAGCAGGTGACTTCGGGACAATCTCCTTTTCAATGTAAGTCAGCAGTAAGAGTGCACAGCTCACGACCTAGAGAACATTTTGTGGCATTGCTTCACTGCCCAAAGCACGTGTTGAATGTCTATGCTGATGACAGTAACAAGGCAAATACAAGGAATACGCCTAAGCCATCAGAAGCAATAGCAAATTAGAATGTTGCATCTTGTCCTCAGCCTTTTAGTAGCGTGGCAGGGGGAGGAAGATGTCATATATCATCCAGCGCCTGATCATAAAACTTATTAAATTACCCATGTTAGACAGTTCATGTACTTGTACCATACTGGTTTCCATAGTGATGCCACTATAAGGACAAGTTCAAACCAAATTCTGACAGGAATGTGTTAGGAATGAAGTAGCCACCATCAACAAAATTTTACTTTGTTTTCAAGAAGATAAGAGCAGACAAAATGATAACACTTCTTCGTACTTAATCTGAACCAATAATGGAGAAATACCTTTCTTTATTTTCCCTTATGATGACAGGATTTTCAATCATTCATTCATTATGTGCCGGGTTGTATGACATGGGTGACCATGGTCTTTAAATGACCATGACTGTTCTTGGCAAATTTTCCCACAGAAGTGGTTTGTCATTGCCTTCTTCTGAGCAGTGTCGTTACAAGATGGGTGACCCAGCCATTATCAGTACTCTGCAGGAATTGTCCTGCCTTGTGATATAACCAGGACTTGTGATATGCACCCAGCTGTTCTTACGACCATACACCACTTGCTCCAATGGCTTCGTGTCACCCTGATCAGAAGCTAAGCAGGTGCTACGCCTTGCCCCAGGGTGACTTGCAGGGAAGGAGTGTCTTACACCTCCTTTTGTAGAGACACAGCTCCACCCTGCCACCGAGCAGGATTTTAGTAGCCTCAAATATCAAATCAATTGAACTGCCTGATGCTTATCAAGGTTGCACGGTTCCCTCTTAACATAACTTCCAAAGATATAAAATATTGATTATCATTTCCAATAACATACTGGGTGATAAGGCCTGAAAATTAATTAAGTTTCTTTAATCATCTATAGTTCAGGAGACTCGTCTCCTGCTCTAGTACATTCCCACTGATTTGCCGATCACTCAACAACTATTGCAGTTCTCACATTAGTTAACAAAAGTTTCCTCAAATAACTTGCCTTATGGGTGGCTCTGCTCTCCCTTGTTTCATTATTATCTCTCCTGTATTATCTCTCCCGATGTATTCACAGTAAGCACTTCCAACTTCCATATTGTTAACTCCAGAGTTTATCAGAGATCTAACTTGGATCCCTCTTACTCTTACCTATGAGGCTCTCCTCAATAAAACATGTCAGATTTCTTTGCCTTTAAAGGGAATACACAACTCTGTCATCACTTATCAAGCTCACTGACATATTGTTTTGCTTTATAGAACTGAGAAATGAACATTAAATATTGGATAACAAAATCACCTTAAAATACAAGGGGGCATAATTTTAAGGTGATTGGAGGAAAGTATTAGGGGAATATCAGGGGTAAGATCATAACAGAGAAAGTGGTCGGTGCCTGAAATGCCCTGTCATGGGTGTTAGTAGAGGCAGATACATTAGGGCCATTTAAGAAACTCTTAGATTGGCACATGAGTGATTAAAAAAATGGAGAACTATGTAGCGGGAAAGGTTTCAATTGACCTTAGACTAGATTAAACATCAGTACAACATGATGAGCTGAAGGGCCTGTGCTCTGCTGTAATGTTCTATGTTCAAACCACTCCACAAACACTATTTCTTGGCCACTAACTCGCGCGCAACTGCCTGATCTGCTAGTAAGCCTAGAAGGATTCTTGGAGATGGAGGAGGAAAGCTAGGAGAAATCACATTGTCAGGAGGAGGATGTGCAAACACCACACAGAACAGCCCCAAGATTGAAATCAAACTCTTCTCTGGAGCTGTGGAGTGACTGTGCTAACAGCTGCACCACTAAGCCACTCACAATTCCTGTAACCTTCACTGGCCATTCACCCCCTGAGGCTGCTGGCTTCTCCAATTCTGGCTTCTTGTCGATCTCCATTTGGAATCATCATCGGGCTGTCAGGCACACTTTTTGGCTTAACCGTAAGAGAGAGGAATAACAGCAAAAAAGAGAGGTGGAGCTAGAGGGATGGAAGTTGGGTAATGCAGGGAGAATCAATTAATGAAGTTTGCTCCATAATTTAGCTCTTCTTCATGAATAACATCAAAGTTAAACTTCAACAATTTGTAAAAAGGACATTGCAACATACAGTGCCAATAAAAAGTATTCAAACCACTTAAAAGTTTTCATGTTTTATTATTTTACAACCTTGAATGACAGTGGATTTAATTTGCCTTTTTCTGACACAGATGAACAGAAAAACTCTTTTGTGTCAAAGTGAGAACAGCTCTCTACAAACTGATTTAAATTAATTACAAATATAAAATGCAAAAGAAATATATTGCATAAGTATTCACTCTCTTCAAGTCTGTAGTTAGCAGATGCAACTTTGGCAGCAATTATATCCTCGAGTCTGTCAAGATAGGTCTCTATCAGCTTTGCACACCTGGACACTGCAATTTTCCCCCATTCTTCTATACAAAACATGCTCTACCTCTGTCAGATTTCATGGGGATCGTGAGTGAACAGCCCTTTTCAAGTCCAGCCACAAAATTCGCAATTGGATTGAGGTCTAGACTCGACTTGTCCATTCCAGGATATTAACTTTGTTGTTTTTAAGCCATTCCTGTGTAGCTTTGGCTTCATGCTTGGGGTCATTGTCTTGCTGAAAAACAAATCTTCTCCCAAGCCGCAGTTCTCTTGCAGACCACATAAGGTTTTCCTCCAGGAGCTCCCTGTATTTTGCTTCATTAATTTTACCCTCTACCTTCACAAGCATTTCAGGGCCTGCTGCAGTGAAGCATCCCCACAGAATGATACAGCTACCACCATGCTTCACAGTAGAGATGGTGTGTTTTTGATGATGTATGGTGTTTGGCTTATGCCACACATAGTGTTTAGTCTGATGGCCAAGCAGCTCAATTTTGGTTTCATCAGACCATAGAACCTTCTTCCAGCTGACTTCAGAGTCTCCCACATGTCTTCTGGCAAACTCTAGCTGAGATTTCATTAGAGTTTTTTTGTAATAGAGGTTTTCTCTTTACCACCCTCCCATAAAGCTGTGACTGGTGAAGCACCCAGGCAACAGCTGTTGTATGCAGTCTCTCTCATCTCAGCCACTGAAGCTTGTAACTCCTCCAGAGTTTCCATAGGTCCCTTTGTGGCCTCCCTCACTAGTCCCCTTCTTGTACGGTCACTCAGTTTTTGAGGACAGCCTGCTCTAGACAGATTTACAGCTGTGCTATATTCTTTCCATTTCTTGATGACTTACTTAATTGTACTCCATGAGATATTCAGTGACTTGGAAATCTTCTTGTATCCATCTCCAGAGTTGTGCTTTTAAATAACCTTTTTGCAGAGTTTGTTTGGAGTTTATTTTATCTTCATCATGTCATTTTTGCCGGGATACTGAGTCATCAGCAGTTAGACCTTCCAGATTCAGTAATATTTTTACTATAATCAATTGAAGAACCTTGACTGCACACAGTGATCTCCATTTAACTAATTACATGACTTCTAAAACCAATTGGCTGCACCAGTGATTAGTTGGTGTGTCATATTAAAAGGAGTGAATACTTCCGCAATTACTTATTTTGTGTTTTATATTTGTAATTAATTTAATTACTTTGTAGATGGAGAGATCTGTTTTCACTTTAACATGAATGAGTCAATTTCTGTTGATCATTCCCAAAAAAAGCCAAATTAAATCCACTGTGATTCAATGCCGTTAAACAACAAAACATGTAAACTTCCAAGGGGCATTGAATACTTTTTATAGGCTCTGAAGGAAGGTAAACCAGCATAGGCCAGTTGGCCTTTCAGTTTTACTTCACTATATATCATAATACTGAAAGATCTTCTGCCAGGAAATGTGGAGGAGTCTTGACCCAAAGCCAGAGCAGTGGAGATGATTTAGTAGTGAGTGATCACTTTAATAATAAACTGGAAAATAACAAGCAAGGAGGGGCCAGAAAATAAGAAAGAATAGATATTTAACAAGATAATGCAGCAAAGGAACTGAATGCTAGGAGCCACTGTTTGAGGCTGGCTAGTTTGATGGGTGAACAAGGACTGTGGATGAGAGCTGGGTTTAAATAGGTTGCAGGTAATGAATTGGTAACAAGTTGGAAATGAGTGGCAGGTGATTTCTGGGTGGAGACTGGGAGGTGCCTGCCTGTGCAGTCTTGACATATCCTATCGCAACACTATTTTGCAGCACTATCTTCAATTCCTTTCATTCTCTTTATAACTAAAAGTATATCTCCTCCTTATCTTTAGACTGTTTCCTTTAGTTCTAGACTCTGCTAGGGTCTTCAAGAATCTTGTAATTTTCAACAGATTTTTTTTATTCTTCTTCTAAAATTTGAGAATTTATGCTTAGTCTACAGAAGCTCATATTGCAAATCTGCCATCCCTAGACCCAGTCTAACAAACTTTCATAGCATTACCTCCTTGGCAGGCATACCATTTTTTTCGGGAAGGAGACTAAAACTGTACACAATACTCCAGATGGGGTCCCACTAAAGAATTACACTAAGATAGTCTTATTTATGTATTGGAATTATACTATATAAAACTAAAAATATAATTTTCCTTCATAATCGCAGAATTAAAGAAAATCATTTGAATAGATTTGAACTATAAATCAGTTCTGCAATAAAATACCTGAAAAATCTTACATTTACTCACAAGGTCAATGCTTCTTTTTAACTGGAAATTCAGTGATTATTAATTATCACAATCTCTGTACCTTGGCTTTCAGTGACTTGCGTTGGAGAACACTTATGTCATTTTGAACATCAGCATAACCTCACCATTTAAAAAAAAGTTTGCTTTCTGTTCTGTGCAATCTAGAAAACTGTATCTTTTTCCGTATTTTATTGCATCTGTCATTTCTTGCTCAACTTGCCTCTTTACACAATCTCAAGTTAGGAATTTCCATAGGAGCAGATGAAAATGAGATCCAGGTAAGCACTTTTGCATTTAACGCTCCACCTCATGCTTAGATGGGAATCTTGTAGCTTAAGTGTGGTGTTAAGATGTGGAAATCAATAACTGGATACACAACAATAACAGGGGTATATTATATAAAGAGTGTTCATTATTGCTACAGTGTAAGAACATAATGAAAATGACATCTGAAGATTTCCACGAATGTGTCCTTATATGAAAATATCAAACTTCCAGTTAGAGAGTAAGTGCGATCATGAAAACTCTCAATTTGCAGTCTTCTCCAACAGAATGAAGGTGAATCACTGCAACAGATGTAAACTTCAGCTATTTATAATTCAATTCTACAATACCTGGAAAATCTTACACTTTTTATGAGGTCAATGTTTATCTTTACTGGAACATGGTTATTACTTATAGCAAGCTAGCTGTAACATGTGTGTGTGTGTGTGTGTGTGTGTGTGTGACACAGAGAGAAAGAGAGAGAGAGAGAAATAGAGAAAGAAAATGTGCATATGTACATACATGCATGCCTGCATGGATACTGTAATTTTTCATGAGAATATTTCAAAATGTTTGCCTTTTGGTTCCTGCATTTCAGTCTTTAAAAAAATCATTAGTATCATTGGTTATTCAGCCAGCTTATTGATAGCATCGCTGCTGGGTGATAGGATGACCTTTAACTTGACTGAAAGCAACAAATATCCAAAAGAGTGGATATTCTTGCTTAAAAATGGGTGCAGCTTTAGTCAGTAACAAATTCCAATGCCTTCCTGTCAACTAGAAATTAGTCAGTTCAGGGTTGCATATTAATTCGACAAAATTCATATAAGCACATCACTCCAGCTACAAGCTGTGCATTTGTAAGTTATAAGGACAGGAAGGAAAATATATTCTTATTAAATGCTAATTTTTCATATGCTAATAGTAGTTGAATAAATTAAAAAATTTACAAGCTTTAATCACAAATTGCAGAATATGTAAATGTGTGTGTGAAATGTTAGACTCAACAAAATACTATTAAGCAAACTTTTTACCTAAATTGGTTTTGCATTAAAAACATATTTGTTGCCTGTAATTCAAAACATATTTTCAAGAAATCTGGAAGATGAAAAGACAACCTTAAGCTCCTTGTGTTCATTAGAGAAAGAAAATGAATTTAAATCAGTCTTAACATAATTAAATTCTTTTTAAATTACACAGAGAGATAAGTAAGTATCACATGAGTAAAATATTGCCAGACACCATATCTGCTCCTTACATACATCCTTTAACATTATTTGTACTGTGAAGATGTGTTAACTAAAACCTAATCTTATTAAGACTGTTATTGTAGCAAAGCTGCAGTCAGTAAATATATATTCTTGGCTTATTGACGAAGCTGGTTTATCCCTGAGGAATCTATGAATGAGTGACATTGATGGAAACATTGAGTGTTCACATAAGTGAAATATCCAGGAATTTTTACATACAGTGACAAAGTGTATAAAAGACTGTAGCAAAATTGCAAATAAAACGTGAAGAAACAGATTTTCAAAGTGTATCTTGGAGTAAGAAAATTAAACCATTACTAAACATTCCTTTTTCCAATTTTACCTTAAGGTATCACAAACATGGAGTTCCAAAAATGATCGGTGTGTACTTGTAGCTCAATCTATTGTGCCACTATGTGTGATAGTTTTATTGACAATGTCTGCTCTGAAGTTTGCTACTGGATCATTTTAGCCCAATGATTCAAACTCCAGGATGTGTTGCATCCCCAATCTCTTAACCCAGCACAGGATTTGTGAGCATACTCAGTTGAATAAATATTATGTGACTATGAGGAATAGAGGCAAGAATAGGTAATTATTTTTAAAATTACCTTTTTGACGCAATAAACAACTGCTTTAGTTGATTTAGCTTTCTTTTTGAAACAAAACTTAATTTTTTTCATTTATTTTTTTCAGTTTTTTGAATGCTTCTTAAAATCAGAAGCATTCTGATAGTTTTGGCAGATGGTAAAGCTCAGGATGTGGAAATACTTATTTCATCTTCTTCTCCTGCACACCCCCCCCAACCCCCAACACAGGACAGTTTGGACCAGAGAGATCAGCCTTCTGGGGGCAGATGCAAGGATGCAAAGATAGAGGTTGTAGGTGGTGGGTCCCATCCAGGGAGATCCGACATTGTGCAGCACTTTTCATGGGTGCCTCTTGTAGAACAAATGGGTGTTTCCTTACTTCTCATTTTCAAGCCTATGCATGAAAATAACTTAAACCCATGCACCATATTTAAAACAATAGCATTCTGACTCAATGGGACAGCAGCGATTTTATTATAACAAGCAGAGGGGGAGAAAAACCTAACAAACTCTGAAATTCTTCATTGTAAACTACCAATTACACAGCTTTAGCCAGGTCCAACCCTCTGGAATGGATATATCCTGGGAATGATGAACCTTCTTTGGCTGCCTGCAAGTACGGAGATCTTTTTCTGAGTTAACACAGGTACAATAGAATAAAATTCTGTACTGTAAAAACTAATTCCTAGACAGCCAGATTACATTGATAATGAGATGTTGTTTCTGTAAGCAAAAAACTGCAAAAAAGACCAGGAATGACAAAAATACTCAACTGAACAGGCAGCTGATATTGACACTGTTTCTCTCTCCACCAATGCTGCCTCACCTGCCTAGCATTTCCTACTTTTGTTGTTCTTACTGGCATAAATAAGGTTTTGAAAGAACAAGGTTATTTCACCATACCTTCAGCTCTTCCAGGTCTGGTCTCTCCATACTGACTACGGCAGCTAGAAGTTGGTCCTCTAAGCCATCTCTAGTAACGGTGAAATTAATGAGAGTACATTGGGCTTGCATCTCAGGTTGATAATGGGGGTTTGCCAGCTTTGTGTGAAGAATAAGACGAAAGTTGGAATTGTATTCACATTCCTTGTCTCCAATTTTGATGCACCTAGGCAGGAAAAGGCATACTTTCAGTTCAAGAACAAAATCAGTGTAATTGTACTTGAAGTTACGGTGACAATCTAACATCAGAAAATTAGCAGAATAAAAAGAGGAAAAACGTACGGTGACTTTATTGGTTCTCTATCCCGATGAAGTGGATTATACATAATGGGATATTGGATATAACTCACAAGTTACTAAGTTGTGGGACTTAGCATGTAAGGAAACATTCAAGTTTCAGTATGACACTCAAAGAACCAGTTAGTCCTTTTAGTATATTCATGTCACCCTGAGATTTATTTTCTTGCTGGCATTCACAGTAAATGAAAAAAAAATAGAATCAATAAAAAACACACACAAAGATGGAGAAACAATCAATGTGCAAAAGACAACAAACTGTGCTAATACTAATAGCATTTCTTTTTGTGCAAATGAAGAAATTATTGCGAGAAAAGAAAAAGTTAACCAATGGAAGATTATGAACCTCCGTGGAAGAAATCCCCACAATCTGAGCAGACTAGATGTGGACAAGGAAGCATTGAACACATGGCTTTTCCCACAAACAGGGTTCCTTGTGGCAATACAGAACCAAGTGGTTAATGCAAACAAATGATCAAAAATACGAAATAAAAGACCAACAAATTCAGGACGATAAATGCAGAAAATGCCAAGAGAAACCAGAAACAATCCAACACACTACAGGATCCTGCAGCAGTTTAACTCAATCTGATTACTTACACAGGTGCAATCAAGTGGCAAACATTATTCACAAAAATCTTGCTTTAGAACACAACTTCATAAAATAAACCCGAACTTACTATAAATACAAGCCTGATCCAGTTTTAGAGTCAGAGTCCCACAAATTATATTACAACTGATTGGTTATTACAGATAGGATATCCATAATAACCGTTCGGATATAATAATACAGGGTAACCAGGCAAGAACAACTTACTTAATAGATATAGACATTCCAAACATACATAAATACAGAAATCAATAAATGAAAAACACCAGAAATATGCTGAATTACAGAGGAAATTGAAAGACTATGGAGCATGAACAAGGTATACATTGTCCCAATAGTAATATCTACAACTGGTATCATCCCAAAGTCACTACACAATAGCAATAAACAATTAGGGCTACACAGCAACTTTTATGTAAATCTCCAGAAAGCCACAATGCTAAATACCAATAGAATGGTCTGAAAGTTCCCAGAAATTAAGAAATGAGTGTGCATGGCTATGCCTGTACCCCAGGTTTTACCAGCCTGATCTGAGAAAATAATAATAATAATAATACATATATAAATAGGAAATATTGAGAATATGAGATGAAGTGTCCTTGAAAGTGAGCCCATATGATGTGGGATAAGTGTAGTGTTGGGGTGAGTGAAGTTATCTGCTCTGGTTCGAGAGCCTGATGATTAAGAGGTGATAGCTGTTCCTGAACCCTGGTGGTGTGGGACCTGAGGTCCCTGTGCCTCCTTCCTGATGGCAGCAGTGAGAAGAGAGCCTGGCCTGGATGGTGGGGATCCTTTAAGATGGATGTTATTATGTTTTATAACTTCAAACCATAAAACTAATAGAAAGAAAACAGAGTCGGGAATAACATGTCTAGTTTATTTTTTACACATATGATGTAGTGCTATAATGACATATGTCATTCATGTACTTTTACATATAATCTATAATGAACTATATGGTAAAACAAAGAATGCTTAACCAAACAATATATTTACAACGCAAACAACAGGAATTCTGCAGATGCTGGAAATTCAAGCAACATACATCAAAGTTGCTGGTGAACGCAGCAGGCCAAGCAGCATCTATAGGAAGAGGCGCAGTCGACGTTTCAGGCCGAGACCCTTCGTCAGGACTCAAATATAACTGAAATATTATAGACAAAACAAAACAGATGCTGCCTGCTGCTTTCCTGTGACAGCTCTCCTTGTAGATGTGGTAAATGATAGAAGGAGCTTTAACCATGATGGGCTGGGCTATATCCAGTACTTGTCGCAGGCTTTTCCGTTCAAGGGCATTGGCACTACCATACCAGGCCATGATGCAACCAGTCAGTATAATGTGCACGTGCATCTATAGAACTTTGTCAAAGTTTTAGATGACATGCCAAATCTTCACAGGCTTCTAAGAAAGAAAAGGCACTGTCATGTTTTCTTCAGAATTGGTCTTAGGTGCTGGATCCAGGGCAGATCCTCTGAAGTGATAATGCTGAGGGATTTAAAGTTTCTGACCTTCTTAATCTCTGATCCCCTGAGGAGGACAGGCACATTGACCTCTGGTTTCTTTCTCCTGCAGTCAGTAATCAGCTGTTTCCTTTGCTGACATTGGTTGTTGTTCTTCCACCATTCAGCCAGATTTTCAATCTTCCTCCAGTACGCTGAATCATCATTACCTTTGATTTGGCCAACGACAGTAGTGTCGTCAGCAAGCTTAAATATAGCATTGGAGCTGTACTTAGCCTCACAGTCATAAGTATAAAGCGAGAAGAGCAGGTGGCTAAGCTCTCAGCCTTGTGGGGAACCTTTGTTGATGGTGATTATGGAGGAGATGCTGCTGCCAATCCAAACCGACTGGGGCCTGCAAGTGAGGAAATTGAGGATCCAATTGCACAAGGAGGTATAGAGGCCTAGATCTTGGTGCTTATTAATTAGTTTTGAGGGGATGATAGAATTGAATACAGAGCTTTAGTCAATGAAGAGCCTCTTGATATACTTACCTTCACTCTCTAGATGTTTCAGGGTTGAGTGAAGAGCCAGTGCAATGTTGAACTGTTATGATGGTAGGCAAATTAGGGTGGTTCCAAGTCACTCCTCTTCAACAACCTCTCAAAGCATTTCATCAAAGTGTATGTAAGTGCTACTGGACGATAGTGACTGAGGCATGATACCATGCACTTCTTGGGCATCTGTAAAATCGAAGCCAGCTTGAAGCAGGTGAGTGCCCCAGAATGCTGAAGTGAGAGGTTACGGATATCAGTGAATACTCTAGCCAGTTGATTAGTACAGGTCTTCAGTACTCAACCAGGTACCCCATTGCATTAACAGGTTGCATTTCTTGGAATATCTAATCTAAGAACATAGAACCAGACCTCTTCAACTCACCTCATCTATGCAAATATGATGCCTATGCACTCTAATCACATTTACCTGCATTAGGCCCATGCCTGTGTGTACTGTTTCTAAGTACATGCACAAATGACTTTTAACATTGCAAATGTACCATCCTTACCACATCCTCTGCCAGCTCATCCCAGATATCTACCACCCTCTATGTGAAAAACCTACCCTTCAGATATTCTTTAAATTCTCCCCTCTCATCTTAAGTTTGCAATCTCCGGACACACAAGCCATATGATAAAGCCTCTGAGTATCCATCCTACCCCAAAGTACCACATAATTTTACAAATCTCTAAATCCCTCAGCTTCCTACAGTCTAATGAGAATTAACCTAGCCTATCCAATCTTTCACTATAACTGCAGTTCTCAGTTCCAGGCAACATGCTGGTGAATCTCTTCTGCACTCTCTATATTTCTACCATATCCATCCTGTATTGTGGAGAGCAGAACTGTACTTTGTTCTCCCAATGTTTTGTATTACTGTAACATGACATCCCAAATCTTATATTCCTAACTTCAGCCTATGAAGCCATGCATACCTTAGCCCCTACAAAGAGAATTACAAACTTGAACACCAGGGTCTCTCAGTACATAGTGCTCCTAAGGGCTCTGCTATTTAGTCTGTTCAATATATGACACCATAATTTGGCTTTCTAAAGTGCATTACTTCACAGTTGTCCAGATTAAATTCCGTCTGCCACTACCCTGCCAACTTTCCAGCTAACTTACATCTTCCCGTATTCTTAATCAGCCTTCTTTGCCATCTAGAACTCCATCAATTTTCACATTATCAGCAAACTTTATAATCAGACCATCTGTATTCTCATTCAAATTACTTAAATATATTACAAATAATCCCAAAATACACCAATTGTTACAGACTTCTAGTCAGAAAATTACCTTTCTGCTATTAACCTCTACCTTCTATCACCATGCCAGTTTGAAAACGTGCCTCAGATGCTTTGTGCCTTAACCTTCTCAACCAAACTACCATGCAGGACCTTATCAAAAGCCTTACTGAAATCCATATAAGCCATATATATTGCATTGCCTTCCTTAATGTTCTTAGCTAACTTCTCAAATAACATAACCAGATTTAAGAGATGTAATCTTCCCTGCACAAAACCATGCTGATTCCTCCTATCAGTCTGTGCCTTTCCAAGCCAAAATAAATCCAGCCTCTCTGAACCTTCTTCAACAAAATTCTGACCACCAACGTAAGGCTCATTGGTGCATCATTTACAGATTTCCCTTGGTATCCTCTTTAAACAAGGGAACAACATTAGCTATGCTTCAGTCTGCTGGTGCCTCACCCCTGGCAAACAACGATCCAAAAACCTGTCATAGCCCTGGCAGCCACTTCCACTGTTATCCTTAACACCTTGGAATAGATCCTGTTGGACCTTGTAGATTTATCCAAGGTAATGTGCTCCAATGTGTCTAATACTTCCTCTTCCTAATACAGACATGCTCCAGAATATCAGCATTCCCCTCTCTTAAATTTACAACCTCCATGTTCTTTTCCTTAGTGAATACTGAAGAGATGTATTCATTCAGGACCTTGCCTCTAGCCCCTGGCTCCACACACTGGTTACCCTTTGTACCCGAGGGGACATACTTCTTCCTCAGTTACCCTCTACTGCTAATATACGCATATAAATTTGTAGGATTTTCCTTAATCCTATTTGTCAATTCCTTGCTTCTTTCTTTCCTTCTTTCATAACTCCTTTCCCTATAAACACAAAAGTATTCAATTCAGTAACAATTTCCTACACCTGACATGCACTTTCTTCTTTTCCTTGATCAAACCTTCAATATCCTTTGTTATCTGGTGTTCTTTAATCTCACTATCTTTGCTTCTTACTCCTACAGGGACATGCTGACAATGAGTTTCACATTGAAACCAATTTGGAAACAGTTAATTTCAAAATCATTATTGCTTTGCCAACCAGACTCAGATGAACTAAGAATTTTTATATATATTATATAAATGTTTGGTAAAAAAGGTTCACAATTCAAGTGGCCTTAATGCTGTGAGTGAGAGCTGCATTTCTCCCACGTCTGTCCTGTGCTCGTAATCTTCGTGAAATGGATTTTGATGAATTCGGAAAGAAGAAGCTCTAGAGATTAAGAGTTGAAATGTTCGATAATAATTACAAAAGATTATTGAGAGTTGTAAACATGCTCTCCATAAACCCTTACCTGCCCTTCTTAATAGTTTCTCTGCCCAGCAAAGGTCCCAGCACATGATCCACTGTCTCTTCAAGGTTTTCAATTAGGACTACTTCACCTGCTCCAAGGGCATGTTCCATGATATCGAGATAACTTGAAATATAAGAACATAAATACCTTTATATTATTCTTCATTTATCATGGTAATTATTTACAATTATTCTTAGGTCTTTCTGAATCTGACTTGTATGTTCACTATGGTTTTAATCGATAAATCTTTCAGGCTGCAGGCCTGTCAAAACTCAAATCAATGTCACATTATGTCAAGAATACCTCAACGGTTCTTTCATATCTATTCCGACAAGCAGTTCAGGGCCATATCAATGTCACAGAAAACCAAAGTGTTTCCCAAAATCACTTAGTGTGTATTGTACTAAGTGAAAGCCAATTATTAGAAAGAAGTCAATTAACTAAAACAAGTGGATAGTCCAGATTTTAAAGAGAGATCAGTTTGATAGATTTTTAGATATTAAGATAATCAAGGATGTGGGGTCAGTGCATGAATATGGTCGTGATGTTACTGATGGCAGAGCAGACACAAACTTTTTTTCCAGATGAAACAACAATTCACTTGCTCTTCTTCCAATCTGGAGTGCTGCATTCAGTGTTCACAATGTGGCCTTGTCTACACAAGGGAAACCAAAGCAGGCTGGGTGACTATTGGCAGAAGACCCACATGCAGGCCTCAGGGTGACCCTGAATTTCCTGTTGTCACCTTAATTTTCCATCCCACTCACTCTCTGATCCATCAGTCATTGGCATCCTGCACTGTTACAACGAAGCAAATGTAATCCTAGGAACAGCACCTCATCTTCCATCTGGGCACATAGCAATTTTCTGTACGTGATTTTGAAAGTTATAACTGCAAGTGATTTGACTTTATGTCTGTAGCTGCTGTCCATTTGGCTTGTTCATTTCTCCCTTCAATGTCATATTTTATTTTTTTCCTCTGGAAGTGAAGAATGCATTCAGCCTGATCTGCTGAGCATATCTTCCTGCTCTCTGTTTTGCAATTCCTACCATTTTTTGTGTTTTCACTCACTAACTGCTTAACCTTGTTACAGCTTATCTCTAAGGTTGCCCCTGTTTTACCCTGTCAGGGACATACCCATCTCCCAACAAGCCTGCAGCTAACAAGTATCTTTTGTCTCTTTCTCAATTCTGATGAAGGGTTTTCAACCTGAAATGTTAAAGAGAGTTCAGCCTGGATTTTGAAATGGAAATGAGTTATGTGTGGGATGATTATTGGGATGCAGAAGGAGAGCTGCTACAAATCTGACAACCCATCTGCCTGAACATCATAAATAATTTAACTGCAGGTCTTGATATGTGGCGTTCTCAGCCAGAGGTAGATCAATTGGGAATGCCGGCCTTAAAGACAAGAAAACTGCTTCATGAAGCCAATGTCAATGAGACAAGACGATGCAATTATGGAGTGAAAGAAACTGGATGAGCGATGGAATGGGGATTTCCATCACAATGGGAAGTACTGTGGTGTTCTCGTTGCCATTGGTGGGTGTTGGAAAGTTGTCAGATGAGCCAGACTGGGGGCCTGAGAGAGGGAGAAACTGATTGTTGGGGGGGGGGGGCCTACAGATCAGTTGGCACTGTAAGCCCAAATGTTGAGAGGAGTCCAATATTGGCTCATTGGTAAGTAACGTGTGCCTTCAGACTGTAAGGTATTCTGAATGAATAATACGTTGGGTCAAGATTAGATCAGATTAGATTATGAGGACACTCAGTCCTCGTTTATTGTCATTTAGAAATTCATGCATTAAAAAATGATGCAATGTTCCTCCGGTATGATATCACAGAAACACAGGACAGACCAAGACTAAAACTGGCAAAAACCACATAATTATAACATATAGTTGTAACAGTGCAAAGCAATACCGTAATTTGATAACAGCAGACCATGGGCACGGTTAAAAAAAAAAGTCTCCATGTCTTGATAGCGCCAACATCTCACGCAGACGGTAGAAGGGAGAAACTCTCTCTGCCATGAGCCTCCAGCGCCGCAAACTTGCCGTTGCAATATCCTGGAAGCACCCGACCACAGTCCGACTCTGAGTCCATCCGAAAAATTCGAGCCTCCAACCAGCCTTCCGACACCGAGCACCGAGCACCATCTCTGCCGAGCGCTTCTACCCCCCCCTCCCCCGCCGACCGCCGAGCAACAAGCATAGCCGAGGATTCGGGGCCTTCCCCTCCGGAGATTTCGGATCACACTGTAATGGCAGCAGCAAAACAGGCATTTCAGAAGTTTCACCAGATGTTCCTCCATACTCTCACGTCTGCCTCCATCAAACCAGAATTGTGCACGGTATCCTACTTGACAGATTACAGATATCATTCACCGGAGTGGCCCTGCGCGTGCTGCATCGTGCTGCCATCTTCTCCTCCTCCTCCAGAGAGAGAGTTTAAGGGAATTTCATTATCTATTTTTGTACATTTTTCCCCTGGATACCCTAGCTCCTTCCCACTTTGCAAAGGAGTGTGGTTGGAAGGTTCATTGGCTGCTCAACTTGTCCCAAGTTTGCAGGTGAGCAGTGGAATCTACAGGGAGTTGAAAGGAATGTGGGAAGAAAAGATTGAAACCTTGCAATTGGTATTTCCTTACCGAGCCACTACCTTACAGTCCCAACGACCCAGGTTCAACCCTGGACTCTACTGCTGTCTGTGTGGACTTTCCATGACTGTGACTGTATGGCTTTCCTTGGGGAGCTCCAGTTTCCTACGATATTCCACAGATATGAGGGTCGATAGGTTAATCAGCAAGCGTAAATGGTCCCTTGTGAGTTGGTAAGTGGTCGAACATGGAGAAGAGCTGATGGGAATGTGGAGGGAATATAATGAGTTAGAGTAATGCTGGTGTAAAAATGAGCACTCAATAGTTGGTGCAGACTTGGCCAGTTGAAGGGCCTGTTTGTGTGCTGTATCTCCAATTTCCACCTTAACCTCTGACTTCACACCAGCCTGTTCTTGCCAGGTAAGATAAAGGCCTATGAAAGAAAATGCAGGAAATGTTTACAAATTAATTTGTCACTCAGATTTGGCAAGGTTCTTTCACACACCAACCAGATAATTTTGGAGAAAGAATTCCAGATTTCCCTACTCGATGTTAACAACTGCTTCTTTATTTCAAATTCTGCTGGAAGCTCATCAAACTGAAGTACTAACACTGCTTCCCTCTCCACAGATGTTGCCTGACCTGCTCAGTTTGTTCTGTCCTCACTTCAAATTTCAGCAGCTGCAGTACTTTCCTTGATTTTTTACATTTGTAACTCTCTCTTCTAGATTCCTCCCAGAGCCTATCGCATCAAATACATTAATCAACTTCAGGACTTGAATAGATCACTCCTCATCCATTTCAATTTAGTAAAAGCAACAAAATGAACATGCAAAGAATAATAAAAGGGCCTGAGCATCAACATTTCAGTGTGTTCCGAGCTGGACTAGAGGCCAAGTCAGGTAAGACATGAACCACATGCCCATCTTGGCATGTAGCAGGCACACCTCCTGCTGGCCAATAATGGTGAAGCATGTGTTAACCTTAATACCCACAGCACAGTCCCTGTGGATGGAGGAACTCAGAAGTCATGAAGGAATACATATCTCCCAAATTTGTACAAAGGATAACATTTCTTGAAGCTTACCAGCAACATACAAAAGTTGGTTTGACAGATGAAATATATAGTAGCACACAATGCAAGCCCACATTAAGAAAATCAAATACAGCACACAGAAGCTAGCTGCCTTTAGGTTACAGGACTCACTTAGCTGGAAAGCACACCAAACAGAAGGTTGCAACTATTTCACAACTTCTTCTAGATGAAAACATAGGAAAAAGCAGAAATTGCTTGTTAAGCATGCTTTAAACCACGGATGGAATCTAGTTAAATAATAATTCAGGAATGTCCAGGGAGAAAAATAGGGCTTTGGAGGTAGGCTGAAGCAATGTGTTAAAACACATTTGACTTGTGACCAGTCTCAGGAACCAGCCCCTACCTCTTCTGACAGCTGAAAGTACACTGGTGAACTGATCTGAGTTTAATTTTGGCTCCTGCTGTCGAAGATTACAGTGCAATTTGGCAAAGCTGTATTCAAGTACTGATGCATGGAAATTTCGTCACAATGTACTAAGCTTTCCAGTACCTCCTGTCTGAACATCATCATTTTACACAAATAAGACTTTTTGCGTTGAGTTGCACCACTCCAGAAATTTGGTTTCCTGTCAGGTTTGGGAAGATGAGATGTTTCCTACATTGTTTATGTACATGTGATGATGTCATTCCCACTGCAATGCTTGCTTAGGAAACTGCTAAGGAGTTACAAGATTACCTTCATCTCAGATTTGTCACTGAGCTAATCCAGATTTCAGGGCGACTTTCTCTGTTGGTGTACAATTTTACAGAGGATTTTTGTTAGCAGGTTCCTGATCCAATGCTGGGAACCTGGGTTCATTAGTTCCCCCTTTTTTAACAAATAGGCTGTCCTTGGACCTACCACAGAAATGATGTTTTGTTGAGTGACTATCATTATTGCTAAACTTAGTATCTCGATGGGCACATGAAGATTAGGAGCATAGACATGCTAGACAGATCAGAGTCCTCTGCATAATTTTATTACATGTTCCTATACCGTAGGACTGATGCAGGGAAATCTATGGCCCTTGTATTGATAATAATTAGTTGCTTTAAACAAATATGCACTAAGTCTTATACTGTATCATGCCTCAACGTGCCTGTGATGCTGCTGCAAGAACGTTTTTCATTGCACCTGAGCACACATGTACTTGTGCGTATGACTATACACTCAATATTTCCACTGATAATTGACTTACCCTCTCTGGCCAATCCTCACAACTCTGAGGTCTTCACCATACTTGTTTTTAATCCATTTGATACCTTGCAACTGGGGGTCGATCATAAGTGGCCAGCGTTCACAATTGGTCAAGATTGTAGCATTCTCTGTGGACATCCTATCTGCAGGGAGGCTCTCATTCTGCCAGGCTGCAATGTCTGCATCATCCGTAAGCATTGTCAATGGATCCAAGCCAGCGGTCACTGGGATTGGAACCTTAGTAAAAGAAAATCCTGATTAGAACCATGGTTTCACAAAGTAAAACTTTGACATAAGCTTCTTGACATCCTGGCCAACAGGCTACAATAAGTAAAAATAAACAGCACCACTGCCACCGTGATTATTCATAATACTGGTGCCCCATATAGTTGCATCCTCAGCCCCCTAACTCTATTCTCTGTACACGTGTAACTACACGGCCAGATTCTATTCTACAAGTTTGCAGACGATACCACCACAGTGGGCTGTACTTCAAATAATGATGAGTCAGAGTACAAGAGGGAGATAGAGAGCTTAGTAACATGGTGTCATGGCAACAAGCTTTCCCACAATATGGGCAAAACAAAACATCAAGTTATTTACTTCAGGTAGAGCGGTGGTGCACATGCTACTGTCTACGTGGGTGTTGAGGCTGAGAGAGTTGAGAGCTTCAAGTTCATAGGAATGAACATCAGCGACAGCTTGTCCTTGTCCAACCATGTAGATGTCACAGCCAAGAAACCTCACTCCCTGTACTTCACAGCCAGGAAACCTCACTCCCTGTACTTCACAGCCAGGAAACCTCACTCCCTGTACTTCCTCAGGGGGCTAAAGGAAGTTGGCATGCCCCCTTTGACCATGAATATTCTTTTATCAATGCACCATAGAAAACATCCTATCTAGATACATGATGGCAATCAGTATGGCAATTACCCTGCATGTAGCCACAAGAAATTGTATAGAGTCGTGGACACGGAGCAGTAGCACATTATGGAATCCAGCCTCCCCTCCATGAAATTTGTCTATACTTATTGCTGCCTCAGTAAAACAGCCAGCATAATCAAAGACCCCACACACCCTGAACACTCTCTTCTTGCCCCTCTTCCACTGACAGAAACTACAAAAACCTGAAAACACATTGTACCAGACCCAAGGACAGGTTCTACCCCACTGTTAAAAGACTACCAAATGTTTGCCTAGAACATTAAGATGGACCGTTAAGATCTACCTCGTTATGATCGCACTTCACTGCTTTTTTTGTAGCTGTCACACTTTATTCTGTATTATTATTATTTGACCTTGTTCTACCACACCGCACCATGTAAAATGGCAGTGTAGTGGTTAGCACAAAGCTTTACATCGC
This sequence comes from Mobula hypostoma, assembly GCF_963921235.1. NCBI lineage: Eukaryota > Metazoa > Chordata > Chondrichthyes > Myliobatiformes > Myliobatidae > Mobula > Mobula hypostoma. The sequence goes on along the minus strand of NC_086118.1, from coordinate 18,032,978 downwards.
ACCAATTGTAAGATCAGGGTTCAACTCCTGACACTGCCTGGAAGGAGTTTGTACATTCTCCCCATGACCGCCCGGGTTTCCTCTGGGTGCTCCAGTTTTCTCCCACATTCCAAAGTCATACGGATTAGAGTTGGTAAGTCGAGGGCATGCTTGGCTGGCAACACTCGTGGGCTGTCACCTGGCACATCCCTGATGCAAACGATGCACCTCACTGTATGTTTTCAGGTTTTGGCAAATAAAGCTGGTCTTTAAAAATCTCTTTAAATTAGCATGCACACTCAATAACACATCAGGCAGTTTCTATGGAGAGGAATAAACTCAAAGTCTTTGCATTCAACTGCAAAGGAAAGGGAAATAAGCCAGAATAAGAAGTAGGGGGAGTGGTGAAGCCAGGTGGGGGTGGGGGGGGGGGAGAATACAGTGAGAAGCTGAGAAGTGATAGATGGAAGAAGTAAAGGGCTGAATAAGGAGGAGTCTGGTAGGAGAGGAAAGTGGATCATGAGACAAAGGGAAGGAGGAGGGGGAGCAGTGACTGCAGGTGAGGAGAAGAGAAGAGTCAGAAAGTGGAATGGAAAAAGAAAGCAAAAAGTACCAGAAGTTAGAGAAAGCCATTACATTGGAGCAACCTAGCCAGAGTATTGGATGTTTCTCCTCCAACCTGAGAATGCCTCATTGTGGCAGTAGAGGAGACCATGGGCCAGCACGTTGGAACAGGAATGGGAAGTAGAATTAAAATGGGTGACCAACAAAAGATCCTGCCTATTGTGGCGGATGGACTGAATACGCATTTTTCACTGTATTTCGGTTCATGTGACAATGATAAATCACTTCAATTCAATTCAATGATTTTTGTTTGTTCAGCTGCAGAGAAGTATTTTTTTTAAATTCAGTTTTCCTCTAAAGTTGCTACTTTTGCCAGCAGTACAGTATTTTAAGTGACTAAATCCCATACTCAAACTAGTCAGCCAGAGCTCACTTTACAGTGATGATCATGGCCTTGGAACTCTGCAAGTCAAAAACAATAAGGTAAAGTTATTAAAGGGAGGTGATTGATTAACAGAATCCAAGAGATGCAATATAAATGGGTTTTTTGAAAATGGTTGATAAGAAAGCTTACAGAAGATTTGTAAATGACAAATTAACCTCTGAAAATTAATATTAGGAAAAGATCAATTGATTTATCCTGTTTTGGACAGCTGCAATGGTTCGTGCATCACATCCACAGTCTCTGATGGCCAAGCAGAGATACAGATACTCCCAGGAGATGCAAAAAATTAGATGAAAATCTTTGTCAATTGAAGCTTATAAGAAAATATGCAAGATTCTACTCCTACTTCCTTGACTAATTGAAAACAGTTTAAGGAGACCATATGGACAGTGATTAATAGTGCATGTTTAATTTTAAAAAAAGTGGCCTTATGGGAGAGGAAATGTAGGCAATATAGCAGCATGGATAGAAAATTGGCTGATGCACTAGAAACTAGGGTAAACTGGCATAACAATGATTCATGAAGATTAGGTACGGTTATACCTCAAGGTTAAGTACTCTTGTTAGACAACGAAATGTTTAGGAAATAAGGAACAGAAAAATAAAAGATTCAGGAAAACAAATCAACAGGTAAGTATTCCTGCCAGTGGGAGCTATAATTTATTGTAGACAAATATAGTGTTAAGAGCAGAAATTTAAAAATTGGAAGATACATTCAATATAAAGGAACACCATCTATAAATTTGCTGATGTTATTAGTAAAGTTTCAGATGTCACAAGGATGCCTACAAGAGTTAGACAACCAGCTGGTTGACTGGTGTTGAAAGAACAACCTCGCACGTAGCATCAGCAAGCCGACAAAATTATTGCAGACTTCAGAAAGAGGAAGTTGAGAGAACACGTACCAGTCCTCACTGAAGGGTCAGCGGTGGAAAAGGTGAGCAGCTTCAAGTTCTTGAGCTTCAATTATCTCAAAGGATCTATCCTTGTCCTGATACTCTGATGCAATCATGGACACCATGAGCTCTACCTGGTCATGAATTTGAGGAGATTTGGTATGTCACCTGGTATGGGACTTCGATGCACAAGATCACAAGAGGCTGCAGAGAGTTAAAAATTCAGACAGTTCTATCATGGGCACAACTGCCCCATTGAGGACATCTTCACAATGCAGAACCCCGAGAAGGTGGAGTCCGTCAGTAAGAACCCTCACCATCTAGGATATGCCCTCTTCTCCAGCAGAAAGGAGGTTCAAGAGCCTAAAGACCCACACTCATTGAAGAATAGCTACTTCCCCTTGGCCATCACATTTCTGAATGGTTCAAGAACATTACCTCATTATTTCTTTTATTGGATTATTTATTTACTTTGTACTTTATAGTAATTTAATGTCTTTTGCTGCTCCCCTCACAAATTTCTACAGATATATTGTGGAAAGCATTCTAACTAGCTGCATCGCTGTCTGGAGGGCGCTGCACAGGATCAAAATAAGCGACAGAAAGTTGTAAACTCAGTCAGTTCCATCTTGGGCACTGGCCCCACCAGCATCCAGGACATCTTCAACTCAGTTAGTTCCATCTTGGGCACTGGCCCCACCAGCATCCAGGACATCTTCAACTCAGTCAGTTCCATCTTGGGCACTGGCCCCACCAGCATCCAGGACATCTTCAACTCAGTTAGTTCCATCTTGGGCACTGGCCCCACCAGCATCCAGGACATCTTCAACTCAGTTAGTTCCATCTTGGGCACTGGCCCCACCAGCATCCAGGACATCTTCAACTCAGTCAGTTCCATCTTGGGCACTGGCCCCACCAGCATCCAGGACATTTTCAAGAACCGACGCCTCAAAAAGTGGTGTTCATTATTAAGGATCTTCATCACTCAGGACATGCCTTCTTCTCATTGCTACCATCAGACAGGAGTTAGAGGAGCCTGAAGGCACATACGCTATATATTTACTGTAATTTACTGTTTTTTATTAAGAATTGCAATGCAATGCTGTCATATAACAACAAATTTCACGACATATGCCGATGATATTCACCCTGATTCTGATTCACATTTCACTCATAATAAGTCTATTTCCAATTCTAATTCTGAATAATAAACAGAGTTTTAGGAGTTTTGAAGTATGAGTAAAGGTAGACAAAGAGCAACATTTTGTTTTTATAAACACAGATATGCTATTATTACTTTCAAATACTGTAGAAGTAATAATAATTAGGTATAACACAGAGGTTAGACCATGGTTAGAAGTATAATTTGTAGTTTTAGGAAATTTGCACAGTAACTCATCAGAGTGTACAAGCAATAGAAAATAACAGCTGACACAAAATAAATGGAGTAAAGCAGAGAAGACTAAGAGAAACGTTAGCAGAGATAGTTTAAAATCATAAAGCATTTTGACAGTGTAAGGAAGACATATTTCCTGTGGGTGGGAAGTCAGTGCTGAGAATTTATAAATCACTACCAAGAGGTTCAGCAGGCAGAAGAGGAGGCATTTCCTTATGACAAGGATTATTGGTGCTTTTCCGTAGAGAGCAGTAGAACCACAGAAGAGAACACTTTCAGAGAAAATTATACATGGATTTGAAGCTGTGTTATGCAGGGTTATACATAACTAAAGAGAGCTACAAGACCTGGGCAGCAGGAATGGTTTGAAATTGCTCTAGGCAAATGCCAACACAGACTTCACAGGCAGAATGCCAGCTTCAGTGTTTGACTTTCTATTACCATAAATGAGATCAGCTAATTCAGCACAGAATGGGGATTAAACAGTAAATGGTTCAAGAGTTTCTTGGGTAGGAAATTCACCTGCTAAGCTACAAGCAAGCAATTTATTTTTACTTTCATTACAATCAAAGTTAACAATGCAATGATCTTTACAGTGTGTAAGAATTATTTAATTTAACAAGAGTACAACAAAAATCTACATAACATGTAGATCTTCACTTATGCCTCTTCTCTCTCCCAAAGTTCTGAAATAGTGAAATCGTTCTCAGCAGTTCCCATCTCTAAATCAGCATTGTGGCAGCCCCTACTCAAAGCTTTCACCAATGACCTCATTGTGACAACGACATCAGTCCCAGGCGGTAGAGGACATTGCAAGGGCAAGGATGAGCTTTAAGCCAGAGAAAATCAGGTCTCTGGTGTTAGAGAAAGGCAGACTCCCAGACAGGTTCCATTTCTCCTTGTATTGTATTGCTATCCCATCCATCTCTGAGAAACCATCATGAGCCTGGGGAGCATCTTTGACTGCAGCCTAAGTGATGCCATCTGGAAGGCCACCAAGTAGTTAGAGGTCTTGCTCACCACTGTGGATAGGACAGGCCTACCTGGCAAGTTTAAGGCCAGGATCTAACAGCATGGCATCCTCCCCAGAATATCCTGGCCACTGCTGGCATATGAAGTATCCACGCCAACTGTTAATACTCTTGAAAGAAAGATCAATGGCGACTTCGAAGATGGCTGGGTCTCCCACATAGCCTGAACAGCAGCCTCCCCTCAGTAGCCTTGTTCCCTGTACAAGAGAATTGCTGCTGTACAGAGATTCTAAAGGCTCCAAGGGCAGGACAGCAGGCATTGAAGTCAGACAGGCATGAAGTCGAAGGCCCAGGATGCAGTAATGACAGAGTCACGTCTGAGGCACAGGAATCTGGTAGGGACAATGGCGTCTGGTCAGGTGGGGCTGGGAAGCTTCCCTTCAAACTGCTTCAACAGGGCCCAGGGCATGAACCAGTGTAAAATGGCCCAGGAGGAGGTGCAAGCATCTGTTGAGGATGGCAGGAATGGGTCAGCAGGGAGCTTGAACAAGGTATGAGGCTGTGCTGAAGCGGAAGATCTCCTGAACCAACATCTGGTAGGCAGAACAACAGAACATCAAGTTCATGATCCAGGCTGAGTATGATGTTCTACTTAGTCCAGTGAACCTTTTTGCTTGGCGCAAAAGTGAGGCACCATTATGTCCTCTCTGCCTTAGCAGAGGAACACTGGAACACATCCTTAGCAGCTGCCCAAAAGGCCTGGGAGAAGGCTACTACTGCTGGTGCCATGACCAGGTGCTGAATGCAGAGGAAGAAAATATTTTCTCGGCCATGAGCAACAGTAGGCACCTCAGCCAACCCAGAAAGACTATTGCTTTTGTAAAGACGGAGACCAGCCAGTCTCAGCAGAAATCACCTCAGGCTTGCTCGCCATTGCATCTGACTGGCAACTGAAAATCGATCTTTGCAAGCAACTGAAGTTCCCTGACTTCATTGCATCATCATTACTGAGTTCTGACATGGTCATTCTGTCAGAAATCTTGAAGCAGGTGGTCATGGTAGAACTGACAATGCCTTAGGAAGACCTAATCGAGGTGGCATTCGGGTTTAAGGCAGCCAAGTATGAGGAACAGGTAGAGCAGTGCCAGAGAGAGGGATGGAGGTCATGATGCGAGCCTATTGAGGTGGAATGCAGAGGTTTTGCTGGCTGCTCGCTCTGCAGAACCTACTCTCTCCTTGGCATTACGGGGTGGGGGGGGGCTGCAAAGAGTAGAACCATCAGGACCATCATAGAGGCTGCTCGGTGTGCCTCCAGAGGTGTGACTTGTGGACCACTGTTACTGTGACACGAGCTAGGGCCTGATCAACCTTGGCTCGTTGACTGGGTGAGGGTGTCTAATGTTGAAAGACCCGTAAACACCCGATGACCCCAGGTTACATCACTGATGATGTGTTCATGCACATCTTAGGATGTACCTCAGCAGCATATTTTGCGGTTGCTGTTGGAGTTACCAGTGAGAGTAAATAGTGTGTATTGCAGACATTGTGTGCAGATGGTCGAGGGTTTCATTGAATTAATTGGGTGCAGATCAAGTGGGCTCTTGGTTGTGGATTATAACAAGCTCTTTAAATACTGTTGGTTCTGCACTCATCCAGGCAAAGGCAATTTTTTTTCTGCTTTGTACATTGTAGAAAAGCTTTGAGACATCAAGGGGTGAAATAACTCCCAGGATGCAACTCTTGTAGACACAATATTCTTGCAGCCGGTTAGTTGAGCTTCTGCTTAATATAAACACCCACATGCTGTCAATTAGGACATAGTAACATCATTGAAAGTCAAATACACTGTAGGTGTTAATACATTCTGTTATGCAGATAATCAATACCTACCTCTACTGCATGAAAGTTATATACTGCTCACCAGCCCATCAGTGAATGTTACCTAGCTGTTCTGGGATGAAAACTTCAACAGTCTCAACAAAATTGAACACTGGGCCAACAGAGGCATAAATCCTTTCTGATGAGTTTAGGAAAAAAAAAGATCTTTGATGAAGGACCAGAAGATTATGATGGTGGATCTTCAGTAAAGATACAATTGATTGGTTTCACCCACCACAACCATTTTCCTTTGTGTGAGGTATGACTTCAGCTGTTGGGGTACTTTCCCTCAATGTCTATTGATGGCATATATGGTCAGATATTGTCTTGATAACAAGAGTGCTAACTCCTTAGCAATTCAGCTCATTGGCCTATGCTTGGACCAATGATGGGATGAGGTCTGGTATCAAGTAGTCCAAAAGTTCAAAGTTCAAAGTGAATTTACTATCACCAAGTACATATATTGTCACCAAATACATTGGTTTTCTAGTGGGCGTACTCAGTAATTCCTAAAACCATAACGGAATCAATGAAGGGCCACATCTAACGGGATGGACAAACAAACAATGTGCAAAAGATAACAAATTGTGCAAATCCAAAAGAAAAATGAAATAATACTAATAAATAAGCAATATATATTGAGAACATGAGATAAAAGGAAAGCGAATCCATACAGTTGAAGTCAAAAGTTTACATACACCTTAGCCAAATACATTTAAACTTAGTTTTTCACAATTCCTGACATTTAATCCTAGAAAACATTCCCTGTCTTAAGACAGTTAGGATTACTACTTTATTTTAAGAATGTGAAATGTCAGAAAAATAGTAGAGAGAATGATTTATTTCGGCTTTTATTTCTTTCATCACTTTCCCAGTGTGTCAGAAGTTTATATACGCTTTGTTAGTATTTGGTATCATTGCCTTTAAATTGTTTAACTTGGGTCAAACGTTTTGGGTAGTCTTCCACAAGCTTCTCACAGTAATTTGCTGGAATTTTGTTCCATTCCTCCAGACGGAACTGGTGTAACTGAGTCAGGTTTGTAGGCCTCCTTGCTCGCCCACGCTTTTTCAGTTCTGCCCACAAATTTTCTATCAGATTGAGGTTATGACTTTGTGATGGCTACTCCATTTTGTTGTCCTTAAACAATTTTGCCACAACTTTGGAGGTACTCTTGGGGTCATTGTCCAATTGGAAGACCCATTTCCGACCGAGCTTTAACTTCCTGGCTGATGTCTTGAGATGTTGCTTCAATATATCCACATAATTTTCCTTCCTCAGGATGCCATCTATTTTGTGAAGTGCACCAGTCCCTCCTACAGCAAAGCACCCCCACAAGATGATGCTGCCACCCTCATGCTTAATGGTTGGGATGGTGTTCTTCAGCTTGCAAACCTCACCCTTTTTCCTCCAAACATAACGATGGTCATCATGGCCAAGCAGTTCAATTTTTGTTTCATCAGACCAGAAGACATTTCTCCAAAAAGTAAGATCTTTGTTCCCACGTGCACTTGCAAACTGTAGTCTGGCTTTTTAATGGTGGTTTTGGAGCACTGGCTTCTTCCTTGCTGAGCAGCCTTTCAGGTTATGTTGATATAGGACTTGTTTTACTGTGGATATAGATACTTGTCCTCCAGCATCTTCACAAGGTCCTCTGCTGCTGTTCTGGGATTGACTTGCACTTTTCACGCCAAAGTACGTTCATCCCTAGGAGACAGATTTCATCTCCTTCCTGAGCGGTATGACGGCTGTGTGGACCCATGCTGTTTATACTTGAGTACTATTGGTTATACAGATGAACATGGTACTTTCAGGCGTTTGGAAATTGCTCCCAAGGATAATCCAGACTTGACATCATTTTCTGACCTCAATCCGATAGAAGATTTGTGGGCAGAACTAAAAACGCATGTGCAAGCAAGGAGGCCTACAAACCTAACTCAGTTACACCAGTTCTGTCTGGAGGAATGGAACAAAATTCCAGCAACTTACTGTGAGAAGCATGTGAAAGGCTACCCAAAATGTTTGACCCAAGTTAAACAATTTAAAGGCAATGATACCAAATACTAACAAAGTGGATGTAAACTTCTGACCCACTGGGAAAGTGATGAAAGAAATAAAAGCTGAAATAAATCATTCTCTCTACTATTATTCTGACATTTCACATTCTTAAAATAAAGTAGTGATCCTAACTGACTTAAGATAGGGAATGTTTTCTAGGATTAAGAGTCAGCAATTGTGAAAAACTGAGTTTAAATGTATTTGGCTAAGGTGTATGTAAACTTCTGACTTCAACTGTAGGTTGTGGGAACAGATCAGTGGTGAGGCAAGTGAAGTTGAGTGAAATTATTCCTACTGGCTCAAGAGCCTGATGGCTGAAGAGTAATAATTGTTCCTGAACCTGATGGTGAGAGTCCTGAGGTTCCTGTACATTCCGCCTGATGGCAGCAAATTAGATAATGGGATAGCACACAATATTTGAACAACAATCCCTGGATGTCTTTGTGTCTGGTCCTTGGAATCTAGTTATCATTCGGTAATAACCTCACATTACTTTTTGTTGAGGTGAGATTTACTTCAGGTATTGATATCTGAGCCATTGAGCAGTAGAATTATATCACCTAATTTGTTAAGATGTGGACAAACTTACTTTCTATAAGACCTATTACACAGGAGATTAAACTCTATCAGAAACTACCACAGCAACATATCACCTGTCTTGCTCATCAGAATTCATGATACATTGTGCAGCCTCCCCTACTGAAGAATTAAGTCTGTAATTGAACTGAATTTTGCAAAGTGCATTTCAGAATATATACACTGCTCTATAATGTGATCAGAGGAAAATTTCCACCTATATTATTTCAAATACCAAGATACAAGAGACTGCAGATACTGGAAATCTGAAGCAACATACAGTGAAGCTGGAGGAACTTGGGGGGTTAGGCAGGCAGTATCTAGCAAGGGAAATAGATAATCAATGTTTCAGGTTAAGACCAAATGAAGTGTCTCAATGTGAAACATTTCCCTCCATGGATGCTTTCTGACCAACTGAGCTCCTCCTTTGAATTTTAAATTTTGCTAGGTGTATGATATCAGCACAGAGATAAAATGTAAAAGCCATTTTTAGTGCCCATTCAGTCACTATTTTCAGTGCAAGAGAGTTTGATGATAATGATTACACCTTTAAAAACTAATTTACACCTTGGCAGCTTGAGCTTTGTGCCTTAACAGTTGAACTTTTCATAATTTGTTGCCAATATCCCAACTGACATCAAACCTTGTTCAACAATCCTACTTGTTTGGCACTGGAACTTGATTCTAACAAAAAGTAATTGACTTGAAACATTAACTGCTTCCCTCTCCACAGATGTTGCCTGATCTGATAAACTTTTTTTTTTTGGTTTAGTTGTGTTTTTTTTTGTCTTCTATTACCCAGATTTCACACTGGTTTTAATCTTTGGAAAATGAACACTTTAGAGAAATTTGTATAAAATGAAACAAAAGTGCCTAACACTGACTAAAGGCTGGTGAAGAGTGGTGAAATGATGGTATACAAGTTAACAAGCAATTTTTTTTAAAATATAGGTTTCAACAGTTACCTAATATAGGCAGGGAATGTAATTGTGCAAAGAGTAAAGAGTGGTATATGTGTACAGTGTTACGTACCCCGTAACTGGGTTGCCAAACCAGCAGAAATGGAACGCTCGTTGGAGCCTGTGATTACTAGGAACTAATAAACACAGAAATAGGGTAATAGGTATCAACCAAGCTCTATCGCAGTCTAGGGGTAAAATGATCAGTCTTAAGTGAAGCAGAGTTCAATTCAGTTTAGTGCAGTTCGAAGTAATCGCTGTTGTTGTACCGTTGGCAGGGGGAGAGAGAGAGAGTGTGAGAGATGCAGCTGGTTTCGGGCAGACCTTTTGATGTCTTCTGATCCCGCTGTGGTCACCGACTGTGACCCCTCCATTCCGGTTATGATCGTTCTTCCGCGGTGAACCCGGAACCCAGGCAAGGGCAGACACACACCCCAGGTTCCCACCGATCGTACCTTTACACCCTGTGAGCCTCTGACCAATTCCCGCGAACCGGTCCTCCAAACTCCCACCAACTTGTAGGGGCACATTGCTCTTTCCAGGGTCTCGTGCCTTAGCAAACCTGCTCTTTTTATCCCTCTGCTGGGGTATCACCTGTCCATCAAACTTCAAACAGTTCAGGTTCAAAGCAAACGGTCTGTCAATATCTGAATTGTGTTTCTTTCTCGTTAATCTCTCTCTTCTCTCTTATTAGCATTTTGAATGTTTCTCCATTGTCTTCCGTTATCTCTCTCATTAGCACCATCCGTCCGGTAGCTCTGCTTGGCGTCACACATGACAACAGGAATCAACTTGACTTGTACCTTCCCCAAGGAAGTAGCAAGCTGGGTGGGGTGAATCAGGGGAAAGAATAAATGAATTGGGGCATCTAAAGAATATACCAGAGGGAGAAACACTTGGTGAGGTAAGTCACTGGATATGAAAAATAGTGTAATTATGGATAGCCTAACAATGGTAAAAAAGACATACATATCTGGAAGAGGGACAATTTCGGTGAGGCACGAAAGCATCAAAAATCTGAAAGCCAGGCAGAAAGTGAACATGGGAAGATACTCAGGGATGCTGGAAGTTAACATGTCATAGAAGTAAAGAGACTTAACACACACACTTAAGAGACATGGAAAATGAAGCACCAGCAAACATAAAAAGGAAATAAAGGTGGTCTTTTATGAGCAAACAAACCAAGTAAAGGACTTTGAAAGAAAAGCCATCATGATCAGAGACCATAAATGCTACTTGTTTATAGAGTCAGGAAATGGCGAGATACTAAATGTGCGCCACAGAGGAATCTGTGGTTAATGCAGCTGTAAAGGAGAAAACAGTAGTTATATTGGAGATAATAAAATAGATAAAAAGGATATTATTCAGAAGGTTTGGTATGTAATGATGATAAAAGACTGAGATTATGGGAATGTTACAGTTACTTGAAAAGAGCACTTACATCTATGACAGCAGAGGAGGATTTTTTCCAGAAGCTAATCTGTGCAAAACTCACTGATGTTTGAAATGTACTGGTTAATAAATGAAAATGATCATGGATTTGTTAGAGGTGCCAATTAGGGAAAGGTAAGGACTAATGTGGCGAATGCAGCTGATCACCCTGACTAAGTCAGGATTCATCTAAAGGTAGCTTTACATTTGATTACCAGCATCCACTGAACATTGCTGAAGGATTTGTGCAACAGAGTTAATAATGTGCAAATGGAATTCTGAAAGACCTTTGACAGAGTACAAGCAAAACTAGTTGGCAAATATTAAGGAACAGTGGCAATGATTTTAAAAATGGCTAAAAAAAAACAGTTCAACAATTCTCTTTCAGTCTAAAGTTAGTTATTCAGTGCTTCGATTATCCAGGGATCTGTTACAGGGACCAAAATTCTATTTGCTATACAGGAATGACTTAGGTATGTATATCATAAAATTGAGATTTACCAGTTGAACAAAAAATGATCAGGAATGCAGTATGCATTAAACCATGAGCAAAACTAGGAGAAAACAGGATAATAATTTGGGAGGTGTATGGCTTGTGAAATATACCACGAAGAGGTATGAAGTGAAATATTTTAATGGAAGGTTAGGTGGGTAAGCTATGTGAGTAAAACCTGATAGGGGGTATAATAGCAAAATTCATATTTTGGACTGTCAGTGTAAAGTAAATGACACCCTCTATTTACAGAGACATTGAGTGCATCAACAAGGAGTTAATGTTAATCCTTCATAAAACAATACAATAAGAATACACTGCTCAATTCTTAACACGGCATTTTTGGAAGAATGTAATGGATTTAGGTTGTAAAAGGATTAACTGAATCAGGACTTGTTATATAGAGTGACTGAAGATGTTAGGGTCATTGTCCTTTGAATAAAAAGGATAGAAGTGATAATAAGCAGATATGTGTAAGATGAGCAGACTGGCTAAGGAGCATCATTCCAAGGAACCTTCTGCAAAGATCTGCCGAGGTCACAAGAAGGACATTAACCAGGTAGATAATGTGAAAATATACCTAAACATTCACAAAAAATAAAGTAAAATAGCAACTATATATCACGAGGAATAAAAGTCATATGTTGGATATCATAGTTAAGCATTGATGCTTTGAATTGTGAATTCAATGTTCATTTGATCAAAATAGCTAAATGGTACAAAATTTGGTCCTTGTTATAATTAATATTAGAGACACTTTTAAATATACAAGATCCAATCTGAAAAATTGTATTATTTCAACTTCTTTCTTTAAAGATGCCCGTAATAGCTACTTTCACAATCCATAGTGTTATTAATGATTAAAGTAAATATTAAAGTAACTGAAGGCGTACCTGAATGATTGAAAGTGAAATTAGCACATACCACTTACACTGAAGATTTTATAAAGGACAGAGTTAATATAGTCAAAGGCCCCAGTTGGGACTGTCTCCTGTCAATTATCAGCTAGATCACAAAACAAAATAATCACATTATCTGAAACAAAGTGCGACTTTTATTTTTGTACTATTACTCTGGATAGAGAGACAGATTTTAGGAATGCAACCTTTGAGTGATATCAGGACAGACAACCTTATTTTATATAATTTCACAACATAAAATACATGGAGGTTCATAAACAATGTGACAATTAATCATTTCAATATGTCTGCTTTTAAGGCATCAGTCCTTTTGAATCATAGCTTTAGGCTATGAGAATTTCTATCATATTACTTTTTTCATTACTCTGCCTAATAATGTGATAGTTATGATTTATTTCAAAATATGAAATTTCCTTTTCAAGGAAGTTAGATTAAAATATATTGCAATAAATAAATTATAGACTACAGAATCTAGATGGATATTGTTGGTCCTTTGCATTGTTCGTAATTGTGGATCTTAACAGTTACAAACCAGAAATACTATGTTATGTCCCCATGGAAACCACTACCTTGTAGTGGTTTCTGAAATAGTTTATCTAAAAAATGAACCACAATCTTATTGCACACATAAATCTCAGCTGATTACCAAAGTCACTGGTAGTAACAACATAAATACAGAAAGATGTATTTGAACACTGCATAGTGAACACATTGCACAACTAAATCAGCAATACCCTTACAACGTTCAGTTTAATAATGCTTCCTAACATATTCTCTGTAGGTTAAATCTTGAGAACATACCATGCGGAGTAGCTCATTTGTGGACATTTCAATTTTTTGCACCTTTTTGCAAATATTAAGAATATGAAAGTAATTGAAAGTAAATATAACATCAAACTGAACAGTATTTTATTTTTATTAGATAACCATGTGGGGTTCATCTTAAGCCTGAAATCAAATTATGCCTTTTGCTGACAATTACAAACAATTTCTAACAATATTTGAAAAGCTTGAACAGATAAGGGCCTTCTAACTCCTTATCATTTACCTCTTTTATGCTGTGTGCTGAAGTAGGGTTAAACGTTTTGCAACAAGATTTGGGACCAAGGACTACATTTTATTCGGCTTGTAGGAGCCCTAATAATAGATTTAAAACAACGTTATTTGGCTGTTTCATTAAAAAAAATCACACTCCATTATATAGTGGATGGTACTTGTTCAAATGGTGAGTGAGAACTCCAACATGTATGGTATCTATGGCAACTCAACAACAGCCAATGCACTATCAACAGAAACTTGTCAATTAATGGGCTCCTCTAGAGTACAACAGCATCAGCTGCAAATTCAACCTAAAGTTCGGTTATTGATGTTCTGATAAAAAGAGGTCTTGTAGATTCAGTTCTGTTCTAACAGTCAGCATCTGTGCTGGCTAATTTGTACTTCAGCAACCTCACTGTAACTAGAATTATAAAAACACCTGGCAATCACACACAAATTCCACAACACTGATCTAACTATACATCTTCTTTCCACCTAACCAAAACAGAGACGTGTCAGGGTATTATTCACTGAGCTATTCCAACTTTAACAAAGCACCCAATTCAGCCTCATGAGAGTAAACTGATAAATGTGATTCAGAACAATTTAACCATTTATTTACCATTAAGGCATATTGTGACTATGAAGCAGAATGGTAGAACTTAATGTTCCTTGGCAATACAATACTTCCTATCTACATTTATTTATGACATTTGCATCTTGGCTAACTAGGGCCTATATCATACATTAAATAATTTGTAAACACCTTCTCGGGATTTACGTGAAATTGTACAGAGTTCAGGCTTTAAGGGTGGTGGTGGGGGGGCAAGTACTGCTGAATTCATTGGAAGGGCATAATTAACATTTTGGAATGGTTCCCAGACAGTGTGGTAGATTATAAGGACTGGAAAAGACTATAGGTTGATGACAGGGATCAGAGTCCACCTTTGAGTAACATAGGACCAGCTTAATGCACGAATTCCTTGATTCTGATGGCAAAAAATAAAGGGTTGAGGTACAAGGGGGGGATAGAAAGCAGTCCAGCCATTCTAAGTTTGCAAACACTGATGAAAGGGTACCAATCTCCTGGATTTACCTTCATTTCTATGTCTTAAGTTTCTTGAGCTTAGCATCAATCATGGTTTGGTTTGAATGGAGTTAATATCCAAAGTGCACAGCCACACCAAAACATTCAGATACCCAATCAGTCTGCCAGCTGAGATGTTGAACATTTTGTCTTCAAAACTACCGGTTGTTGAGGGTTAACCTTTTTTCCTACTCTTTCTGGTATACTATTAATGAATTAAACATTTCAATTCAATATTCCTTCAACATATCAATAATGAAAATGGAATATGCAATGCAAATCGTGTTATTGCCCATTTCTGCAACTGACATAATCTTCCTCCAGGCCTGTGTCTCCCAAACAATGCAGTAAGATGATTTACATGCCAGCTTTCTGCATTAAGAGCAGGTACCATCCTATTTTTTTTTGAAACTTCAAATGACAAGAGGGTGCTGGGCTAACAGCAACAGGTTAAGGTGCTTCAGGTACTGAAAAAACAGAATCGACCAAGTGATCTTTTCAGCCCATCATTTTCATATATTTATACCAAGTAGGTGTAGAGTTGCAAAGTCAAATTAATAAAAGTTAAATTGACAATATATCAACAAGATTTCTGCCACAGAGATATTAAAAAAATATATGAAGTATTATATAAAAGAGCCATGTTTATAACATGCATATTGAAACAAAGCATTCTGTATGCTGATAGTGTAACATAAAAACTTGAATGTCTAGTGTTTTTGGTATGCCCTTGTGTATTGGAAAGTGTGGTAAGTAGTTGCAATAGCACAGCTATAGGTTGTGGGCCTGCCAATAAAAATCTCAGTCATGCCTGAGAATCATGGCCTCAGCTGGTATATAATGGGCTTTGCACTTTTTCACCAGTGGAAATGAAAATGGACTGAAGTTGAACTTGGTGAGTGCCCACTGGGGGTCAAGGGAGGAGTGGTCATAAGCCTATACAAGACCTGAGGTTACATTGGATAGATGATTAGAGCAGAAACTCTGGCTCTCATGGGAAGGAAATTGATGGCTGTGTCTGACTGGTCAGAGACAGAGTTAGAGACACTGTTGTTGTTGAGGAAAGTGAGCTACCCTGTGGGTAATGGGTAAGTATGGGGCTTGCTTGAGTGGCGTCCTTGTCTGGTTCTTCACAAAAAAGCTTAATTGACCTAAAGTGTCCAGTGATATTTGTTCTCAGGACAATTTAATTTCCTATAGAAAGCTCCTGAAATAGTTCTGCAGAAGGAATGATACAACTTGATGCATGCCAGATACACAGACCATGCTGGTGCCTGGTCAAGTTCCTAGAATAACCCAGGAGCACTGTGAAATAGTGCCCATTACATTCTACTTAATGGTATCACAGAGATACAACTTAGTGATATCACACTATTGCTTACAGTGATGCTTGTATGGCCATTTCCATAGAGTTATAATATTTTCAATTATGTAACACTGCAGTAAGGGAAGCCAAGTTAATGCTTCAGATCATCGATCTTTCATTTGAACTAAATCTATTTATCTCTGCTCATCTGCTAAATCCTGTCCTTTCTACCTTTATTTATAACATGTGTGACAGGATTAAGATTTATGACGTCATCTAACTGGTTGGTTTAGTTGTCATCTGGTTATCTATCAGTACAAGTTTGTTTTCTTGCTGATGCATTCTTCTGCTGTTATGAATAATAAAACACAACAGCCATTTAAAGTAATGTGCCAGACAAAAAGAGGCGTTAATACAGAATACATACTCCAGTGAAACAAATAGATGACAGGGCTTGAGCAGAATAAATGAGATTTTTGAATTATTAAAAAGGCATTGCACAGTCTATAAAGCATTTCTATCTTCATTTCCATTTAACTGAATGATGTGGTTTGGTAAGAGATTGATAACAAGAGAACCGCAGATAACATACAATAAATGGCTTTTGCTCTTGATCGTGACATGCAATTGGACTTACGGAGAATTATTGTTGCATAGCAATGTAACTGGCTTTATAAATAATTTCTTAATACCTGTAGTACAGATTACACATACTACATAAATGTCAATGGCTTAAATTCCAATGTAACATAAAAAATTGAAACAAACTTTTAGTAAAGTTCTGTTCCGCTATAGGATTGCACAATATGGTATAGTAGATAAGACTATAGATAGCACCATTTCCCAGAGACTAACTTAATGAAAGCTTCCATACACCTGCTGTTGGTGGAGCAATTACAGAATTGTGTTTCAACAGAAGTTTAAATTGGTGAAAACCAATTCCACAAGATGTATCCAGAATTCAGCAAAATTGATAACTTCAAAGCAGCCATAGAGCTATTTTAGGTGTCTGGATACTAATATCAACATGGAAGTATATCCAAGACTTGGAATGATGAAACAGTTAACTAATTATGGATAGTCATCTCCTGGGACAAACAAATAGTCATGCTGGCATTTTAGTCCTATGAAGAACTGATCACTTGCCAAACATTGTTACCAGTTATGTGCAGAAGATAAATGCACATTTCTGCCAGTACTTGAAATATTCCAATGCCATTCTTCACAAATCATTTCTACATTTTCCATTATTTATTCTCTTGCTCCATTAGCAAAACAACAGATCCAAAGCATAATGGTTTGGTATGCCAACTGCTTTGCATGAAACTGCAAGAAACTGAAGAGTTATACACACAGCTTAGCACATCACAATAATCAGCCTCCCCATCATGGACTCTGATTACAGTTCTCACAGTTTAGTTAAAGCAGCCAAAAGAATTGAAGACTCCTTCCACCACAGACATTCTCTGTTCATTGTGCAGAAGACAGAAAAGGCTGAAGGTTCATACTACCAGGCTCCAGGACAGTTTGTGCTGTGCTGTTATAAGATTATTGAATGGATCTCTTGTACAATTAACTCGTTATAACTGCAACAGTGTGTCCTGCATTCTATTATTTCTTATCCTTTGTCCTATGTTTGGGCATGGATGTGATGAATTGATCTGCATGGATGGCATGCAAAACACACCTCTTCACTGTAAGTCAGTACATGTGACAATAATAAACCAACTACAACTCAGGATGGGAGTTCCAGACTTAACCAAGGGAGAATTATTACTGTTGTTCCTGAAGCATCAAAATGAAAAGACATTAAAGACTTGCAAAGGAATGCTCAAATCCAACTGAAAACCGTAGTCTTTGTAATTGCCCTGTCTCAATCTTAATTCCATTATCTACCAGTATTTTATTTAGATTCCAAGAACTTGTGACTCTCTGACTGGGATAATGGATGCAGTTTCCAGTGTGAACCATGCTGGTAATAAGGAATATAGAAATTAAAGATATTTGTCAGAATTTAACATCTCATTACTAAGAAAAACGTGGGGAGGTGAAATTAAATTTCTAACTGTTTGATTTGTTCTTAGATTTCAATCAGTCAAAAACATGCTGGATAGATAACTATTGAGTGCACCACATGTTCTTTCAAGACTGCTAAGCCTGCTTGATATATGGAGTAAATATAAAGGGTGATCATAATTCAATTTTTTTTCTACGTGATTGATTTGGAATATGGGATACTGTGATCATATTACTGTGATTTAAATGTAATGTAATTTGTATTATTTACTCGTATCCTTATGAATCTTGTATTTGTATTCATGCAATTTATATAATATCAATAAAAATATTGAAAAGGAAAGTGATTAAAAATAAATGTTTACTCTTTAACTTACATAATTCATATTCACATGGCAAGGTAACAAGTGAATTTCCATCTTAAATATTGCTTAGGAAGCTGTAATACTGGTCAATTTATTGCTACACAGGAATATCCAAATTTTGCATGATTTGGTCCTTACTTTGAGCTGCTCAAGATATGGTTTCCACATTCCTTCCATTAAATCTTGTCTATACTTCTTGGTAAAATAGCCAAGGTAGGAGACGAAAGCAGTGATGAGGAGCACATCCCCACAGAGCATGCTCTCCTGTTGCTTGAAGTTACACACAGCTTCTGCCCAACGCACATTTTCTGAAGCCAGACCACCAACCTATGAAGAACATTAACAACAAAGAGTACATTTCAAAAATATTTTTACCAGTGACCATGACAAAGTCATATTCAGACAATGCAAAAGAAGCGGGAACACAGCAAATCAACAAGATAGAAATCATAAGATATGAAAAGTTGGTCAATTATTGATCAAAAATTATCAACAACAGCAGCTGTGTAATTCAAACACTGAGCATCTTCTTAAACTCATCTTCCGACTATTAATTCAGATGTAATACAAAAAGATAGTTACCCAATACGTAGGATATTTCTGGGGTTTAAGAAAGGAATGAGGCTGCACTTTCTAAAATTTAGGGCTTCCTAAAGTACTTCATAGTCAACTGGTAAATTAATGCATATCTATACAGATTGCATATTAGATATTTAAAAATATTAAAATGTTGAGCAAAAACATTTAATTATCATTGTAAAATGTATATATTGTCATAGAACTTTTTGATAGCAAAGTTTTTTTAAAAATTGTTTGCTTAATAATCTGTGTAATTAAGTTTGCATTAATTAACCTTAATGGTCTGGTCATAGTAAGAGGGGTGATATGGGTAGTGGGGGGGGGGTGGATAGTTTCTCTTTTTTTATCGATCTCCATCAGTATTTAGTACCAAAAAAACTAAACTTAAAAGTCAAGAGCTCTGCATGTACAAACAAGCACTCTTGAGTACAGAGTAGGGGAGCATTAGTATAGTTATAAACATACAAATGCACTGAGCAACAGAGACTAATCAGTTCCAACCTTCCTGTGAAACAGAGGTTTCTTTGTGTGTAATAATAATGTTCATTCTCCTCATTTTGCAAATTAATTGCACAGATTATTAATCAAACAAAGTTTCAGTTTTTCACCAGTGGTGGGAGATAGACATTACTTCACAGAACAAAGTTTCATCCATGTTGAGCTTTTTCAGTATTAATGTTCTTTTACTCAATGAATATGTGCTGTTACCTTACTGCTAATCTGGGCTTAACATATACTGGATCTCTGTTCTGGATGCTTTACTCACAACATGAAACATTATACGAATTAAAAACAGGATAATATCATAACATTTGTGCGCAAAATGAAACCTAATTTATTCATCATTCATTTGTAACTCAGCAATAAAGAGTTATGATGGTAATTGAACTTAGCCTAAATTGCACGTTTCAGTTCCTTGGCAGGTTACTAACATTCACTGTAGTGCATTTACAAACTATTTCCAAAAAATGCTTATCTTTTGAAATTTAATGAAATTATCCCAGTAATTTTTGTGCTGACCAACCAGTGATTATAGAATTTTAATAATCGTCAACGCTTATTGGTTTATTAATATGAATTCTGTCAGTATCGAAAGAGTACTTGAGAATTCTAGTCAGACCTTGATTAAGTCAATGCAATTCAGAACCTTCAGCAATATGACTCTTATTCAATATCAATCTCATCAAAGTGCTTGCAGCTGTACTAAGGAATGGTTTGAATCATACATTCTGCAACTGTGACCTCTTGGAAAGGAGAAGAATCAGTTTTTTGCTGCACATGAATAAAAAATTATTCATGGTCATTATTCTTTTGAGGCAAAGGCTCTCACCGGTCTCATTTATGAGGGCCTTAAAGTTGCAGTTAACATTTCAGCATGGAGGACCATGCAACAAATTTGATTTGAGGGAACTGACAGCATCTATTCCAGGAGAGGTAAGACATACACAGGAAGGCCAGCTTCCACCTCAACCAGAGGAGCTCCAGTATCCCTGCAGGGAGATCTACTAGTGTTACTCACCAGGATTTAAACTAGTGTGGCAGGGGGAACAGAAACCAGAGCAAATGGTGGGAGTGAGGAGAAAGTAGATCTGGCTATGTAAATCTGAAAGGAAACATAGTTAGATAGATAGATACAGTAGATACTTTATTGATCCCAAAGGAAATTATAGTGTCACAGTAGCATTGCAGTGCACCGATATACAAATATTAGAAGTAGGAAACAATAAAACATAAGTTACCTCAAGCAGTCTAACAGGAGGAGTTCGTCACTCCCCCAGCTATAGGTTGACTCATAGAGCCTAAAGGCCAAGGGCAAGAATGACTGAATATAGCACTCTATGGAGCAGCACAGTTGTCTTAAGTATATTACTAAAAGTGCTCCTTTGTTCAGCCAAGGTGAGAAACATTGTCCAGAATTGCCAGGATTTTCCATAGGATCCTTTGTTCTACCACAACCTCCAGTGTGTCCAGTTTGACTCCTATCACAGAGCCAGCCTTTCTAATCAGTTTATTAAGCCTGTTGGCATCACCTGTGTTGATGCCATTGCCCCAGCATGCCACTGTATGGAAGATTGTACTGGTGACAACATACTGGTAGGACATGTGAAGGAGAGTCCTGCGTACTCCAAAAGGACCTCAGTATCCTCAGGAAGTGGAGGCAACTCTGGCTCTTCTTGTACACAGCCTCTGTGTTGGTGCTCCACTCAAGTCTGTCATCCAGGTGCACCCCCAGGTACTTGTAGGTTCTCACCAGATCCACATCCTCACCATCAATAGTAACAGGGAGCAGTGCAGGCTTAGTCTTCCTAAAGTCCATCACCATCTTGTTTGACTTACTGATGTTGAGCTGTAGATGATTTAGCTTGCACCATTTGACAAAGTCTTCCATCAGGGCCCTGTATTCATCCTCCTGTCCTCCCTTTATACACCCAACTATTGCTGAGTCAGAGAAGTTCTGCAGATGACATGACTTAAGTGTTGTATCTAAAGTCCAAGGTATACAAGGTAATACAGTCCACCGTGGGGCCCCAGTGCTGCTTATAGCCATGTCTGACATGCAGCTCTGAAGCCACACAAACTTGATCTGACCAGGGGTCGGAGGTGAGGCAAGACCAGCTTCACTAGAGTCTTCATGATGTGCGAAGTCAGGGCCACTGGACAGTAGTCATTCAAGACTTCCAGTAGGCTCTTCTTGGGTACTGGGACCACTCATGATGTTTTTGACAGTTGGGGCCCTTTCCAGGCTGAGACTCAGTTTGAAAATGCGCTGAAGAACTCCACACAGCTGCTCAGCACACTGCTTCCGGACCTGGGGGTTCACACCATCCAGTCCCAATGCTTTGCCATGTCTGAGTTTTCCCAGAGCCCTCCTCACCTGCTCAGTAGTGAAGGTGAGTCCACGATGACTCGGGAGTTGGTGGAAGGTGGGGTCTGGGGGAGGTGAAGATAGTTGGGATATGAGGTGTGCAAGGTAGGTGCAAGGCAAGGATGGGATGTAGACAGTGGAAACCTATGTCGTTCATCAATGTGTTGAACTGGGGGGGGAGGCGGAGGAAGGAGGGAATTGGTACTGAGGAAGCATGGGGTACCTCGGCACCTGGATTGGTGTGCTGATGGGGGTTGTGAACAGGAGGGCAATTATCAAAGCTATTGAAGAACTGGTTTAACTCATTAGCCCACTCATGGCTGCATTCTGAGTCTCTACAGCTAGGCTGATTGAAGATAGTGATGTTCTTCATGTCTTTCCACATCTCCCATGTGCTGTTCTGCCCAGGCTTTTTTCCAGCTCTCTCCTCTATTCCTGTAGGATGCCCAAGACCGAATTAACAAACATAGTAGGGCTGATGATCCCAAGTATATTTAGTTAAATGAGTGGAGCATTACAGTGAGGAAGATGGACAGAGCGTGGATTACTATATGGAGCTATCATGTTGGAGCTATCATGTTGTAGCTATTACAAAAACTTGATTGAGAGAAGGACAAGACTGGTAACTAACTTTAACATTCCAGGATTTAGATATTTCAGACCTGACAGAGAGTGATGTAAAAGAGGTGGGCTCCCATTCTCTGGTCAACAACTATCTTCTTCAACTGTCATTTCCGGAACCTTGAAAGCTCCATATTTATATTGAAATGTCAAAACTCCCTGTCTACTATCAGCACTAGACATCTCCTCATGCATCCAAACCACAAAAGCCTCACCATTGTCTAATTTAAACTGGCAACTAAGCAGTTTATTTAAATGACAATCTATCATATTACATCTTCTGTGATATTTGCCCAGAAATGACCAAATATACACTCAATGGTTCATAGATCAAGTTTAGTTGTCATTCAACCATACATGAATACTAATGATCATAACCAAACAAAACAGTATTACTCCGGGGTTAAACTACAAAATACAGTACCAACAGTCACACACAGCACAAAGCACACATAGCATGTATAAGACAGCAAGCACATATAAGATATCAGTAAAATGCAGTCACATAAAAAATACGGTTCAAGACCCCGACTCCATGAATGTTGCAGAAATCTGCAGCTGAACACAATACAGCTTGTCTTCTGCAAGTGAACACTGGAGAGGCTGCACCAATTCCAGCTTGGTCGCCATGCCACACCACCTCCAGTGAAGCGCACTGGGTCTGACACCTCTCTCCCGGGTGGCTATAAACAGGCGACACTACCCCTCTGACACAGGCAGCCACACAATCCCCACCAAGTCTGACTCCTTCAGTTTCTCTGCCAATGAGCAACTCGCTGATGAGGGAGACCTGCAGTACTGTCAAGATCTTAATGTCTACCAGGGTCTTGTGATCATTAAAAGTACATCTAAAAAGGACACCGTTGGTTGACCTCATGGAGGCTGCTGTAATTGAACATGCTGCTGTCTTACTGCTCTCACCTTAATGTTCCAGTGTGGACTTCATCAGCAGAACCCATTTTTGAAGTCAGACTATCAAAGCCATATGAGTAGTTTATGGGTTCAAGGAAGCATACAGATGCACTCATTGGATGTTCATGAATTCAAATGTCTGAGGCACAGCAAAGAGGTCATGACAGAAACCTTGCTGTGCAGAATTACCAACAACACCGTTTCTCAGTCAAAACGGTTAACACTAATAACTCTCAGTGTGTATTTGTGCAACTGTGGAGTACACAGGCATTGAATGAAGATGTACTATGCTGCACATAACATCATGGCAATGGAAGTAATTGAGAAAAGGGAGAAATGCTGAAATGTGTCTAAGTTCATCCACAAAGAAACAAAGGTACAAGTATCAAAATCAACCACGTGGAAGAAGTTGTCCAATTTGAACTGAAATAGTAACTGCTCAGGTTCACTGCTGATTTTCTGACACCATTGAATATGGTTGTGACTGTCAATTATTTCAAAGTGCTACATGTGGTGTGCAAGTACCAAGTATTTTAGACTTGCTTGCTCAAGGGAGTCAGCTTATGACATTCACTTGCAATAATGACTGGGAGCCTGGAATGCTCAAAAGTTCCAGGAAACAAAGACTTTAAGTCTGTGCCTGAGAGAGAGAAAAAAAATAAAGATAGTCTCCAAAACTGCACTTGCCTTGGAGACTATCACGATATTACCAAGAAACATTACCACCATATCAGAGTGACAGGGGTGAATCAAAATTAATCTGCAGTCCCTGAGCTGTCTTTGTAAAATTTATATAAGTTTACTTTTTTGCTGATAAGAGCAAGAGACTCGGGACAGAAGGGAAGTTACTTGAGGAAATTAATGCTGAAAGTGTCTGGAGATGGTGTTCAACCATGCTCTCTGAAGACTTCCAGATGTGGAGCTTAGATTCTTCCATGTACATGATGAAATAGCACACAACCTTTAAGAAAGCAAAGGTGAGTCGGAGCTTTAGATCAGCATCAATTGAAAATGTGCTGATCATCAACCAACTCTTGTGATGTAACAAGTTCCCCATTAAGTCCATTGTTCAGAGATCTTGATGGTGGACAAAATCAAGTGTTAGTTATAAAAGTGAGCTGACTATTTTGAAGAAACTGGCACAGCTTAAAATAAATGATTTCAAATTTTTCATTCTGTATTCCAATCAGGGCATCTTTTTGAAGCAGCATTATGCATATAACCAGTCCCAGGAGCACCATATTCAAGAACAATTTTCAACTTTACTTTGAAAATGGACTTGCCATAAAGTGCATTTTTCACTTTTTAACAAACATTCCTTCATTGGAAGTAGAGTCACTGCAAAGAAGCATATATTGTCCATCACAAATTACTTTATACTTTTATGTACACCATCACCTGGAACTAACACAACCCATATAGTGAAGGCATTTCCTATGTGCTGCAAGGTTACTAGATCGATGTGTTGATCCAATAATGAAGAATGCGCAGCAACATATTTCCACATCAGGATAGTAATTGAATTGGAGAACTTCCAGCTGGTAGCACATCTTATCCTCAGCAGCAGAGGCTGCAGGCTTGGGAGAAATTCTGATGGGTTCCTAGGTGAGCTACTTCACTAGACCTTGTACTTGTAGATAAAGTTACAAGTACATCCTTTCAGGTTGTGTCTGCTGTCTTTTCTGTTCCATTCCTTGGCCCTATTTACCTTCTGTTACATTCTACTGCAGATATTACCCAAAGACATGGGTCCAGTCTCTAAGCTGCTGGCAATAAAAAGCTCTCCAAACATCATTCCACAATCAGTTCTCTACAGTAAACTATTAGCTTCATTGAACACTGCAATAGAGCATTACTTATTTTTGCCCCAAATTCTTAACTCTTTTGTCACCATTTTAATCACCATTCAGGTTTTCTTGTTCAGACTTAACCACATCATAATAAGTTGAACACGCTTCTTGACCATGAGATGAGCCAAAAAAAACATGAAAATATCCTCTAGTATCTAGCTCTGGCCACGTTGTCTATAAATCATTCCGATGTTGCTGAGCTTTCAACTACACCTTCCTTAAAATACATCAGGGTACAAAGCCCAAACCCAATCATCTCTAAACCTACATGTTAGCCTGTACCATCTGCTGTCACCTGCAAGACTGCACCAAACCCCACTTATTCCATCTCTCCTTCCCTCCACTCCCTTCCTCCAAGAGCCTGAGCTCTCCCTTCCTAAACCCTTCAACATCTTACAGCCTCCACAAAACCTATCCTTTGTAATTAGTTTTAATCATTTCTACCAAACCTTGTATCATTAATAGCACCATTGTTCTATGAATGATTTTCAGATATTTATTAGATAAAAGCCACAAGAACTGGGTACTTTTCTCACATATATTTATTTCAGAAATTATAGTGTATGTAACTCCCATGACTGGTAATTTCATTTTAATTCTAGTTCCCTTGCTTGCAAATGTAATTATATTAATGAAGTGAGAACTAGTTAGATAGATTATGCTTAGAATAACACCATTTAAAAACATACCCAGAAAAGTATGAGTGATTACTAATTTCTAGTCAATTTCTGATTTTAATCAATATTGATGATTTCTGTGATTCAGAGCATGAAACTACATTTCCTTCTGGTTTCTAATTTGTGTGTTGATTAGAATTTCCATGTTTAACATCACAACATACTTATTCCATTTATTTTGCTTACTGGTAGCAATTACTCATTGAGAGGAATAGTAATGAAATTGTCCACACAAGAAGTTCTCATATAGAATCAATTTAAAGTGTATCAATCCTGAAAACACCTTCAAGGTAACAACACAATATGTTATTAATATTTTGATCAGTTGCCTATTTTTGACTTAGTTGTCAGAAAGACATTTTATGGAGCCTACAACATTAATTCACAAAAGTAATGTGGACAAGTTACTGTAGACCTGTTATACTTCAGAAATTCAGTGAGATGGCTGTCACACATCAACTGTTCAACATTACGACATTTGACAAAATGTAATTTGAAATGTTAAGGTATCCTCAGGTCTTAAACTGATGTTGCTTAAAATCTCATTCATAATACTGTGTAAATGGCCTCAGTTTCCCCCTCACATATACAATTTTACTATTAATCAGTTAGCAGAATTCTGATCATGTTCTATTTTGCATTCACAGAGCTCTACACTGATTAGCTATATTTCTCTCTAGTAAAACTCAATGAGTGCAGGAATTGTGTGAAATGGATACCTGCAATATTATGGCAAAAATATTGCATTCAATGTAATCCCTCTCGAAAAATGTTGCTCAGCACCTATTGTGGTTAATGCTCGGTTACATAAATGCTTGAAGGTAAGGAACCTCACCAGTCGATTAGCCAGGCCGATGGTCCGCGCAGTCAGTTCAGCCTCCTGCTGACATTTCAGCTTATCTGAAGTGGCCTGTTCAAATTTTGCTGTTAGTTTGGCTAGATTTTCATTTAGTTGCTAGTAAAGAACAAGAAAATAGATATCGATCAATATTAGATCACTACAAAACCCGAATTTAGCATTGGTAAAAATGCTGCTTATTATTTATTTCCTCAATTTTCTGTTGCAGTTCTCTTTCAATATTCTTATTAGTTTCTACACAAAAGAATACAGAGTACAAAAAAGTATAAAAAAGGTCGAAAAAAACAACTACAAATTACATTATATCTATTCATAATAACCATCTCATTACCCAGTATTCATGTAGGTTAGTTAAAGTTATATTAAAATATACTAATTTATTACAAAAAAAATCTAACCCCTACCAAGACCAAAGCTGTTTATTAAGGAGAAAAAAAGGTTAAATACTTTCTCGTATAATAAAAATTAATAATAGCCAACATCTAAATTTAAACAATGAATTCAGGGTTTTGAAAGTTTTGAAAATAATTCAGAAAGGGTCCCCACAATGTTTGAAAGTCTTGACGAGATTCAGAAATTGAACAATGAATTTTCTCTAAATCTAAGCATGACATAATATCACATAACCATTGAGCATGAGTAGGAGGAGAAACATCTTTCCATTTAAACAAAAGCGCCCTCCTAGCTATAAGAGAGCTAAAGGCCAAAATACATAAATCTGATATCTTCAACTTGATATCTTGTCCAGCAACAATACCGAATAGAACCGTCTGAGAATTAGGCTTAAAATTGACTTTGAAAAATAAAGAAAAAATTTGAAAAACTTCCTTCCAATATTTTTCAAGACATGGACAAGTCCAAAACATATGAATTAATGAAGTTTCTCCATTATTGCATCTGTCACAGTAGGGAGATATATCCGAATAAAAATGAGATAGCTTATCTTTAGTCATATCGACTTTATGTACCACCTTAAATTGTATGAAGGAATGGTGAGCACATAGCAATGATGTATTAACCAGTTTAAAAATTTCATTCCAAGTTTCCTCAGATATTGATGTCTGTAAGTCTTGCTCCCAGAGATTCTTAATTTTGTCGAAAGGAACATTCCTCGTCTCCAGGAACAATATTAGATATTGAACCATTATAAAAAGCCGTCAAATTAGAAATTACATCTAGTAAGTTCTTATCTGATCTTATAGGAAATGTGCATTATTGAGATCTTAGAAAGTCTCTAATTTGTAGATAACTAAAAAAGTGAATTTTGGGTAAGCTATATTTAGCTGACAATTGCTCAAATGAATAAAGATTTCCTCCAACAAACAGATCCCAAAACCATTTAATACCCAACCTGTCCCATTGTTTAAAAACTAAATCAGTCATGAAGGGTTTAAGAAATTAGAATAAATGGGACTAGAAAGGGAAAACCTCAATGAACCAAAATGTTTTCTAAATTGTATCCCGATCCTCGAAGTATGTTTAACTATTAAATTATCAGTTTGTTTACTTACAAATAAAGGAAGTGAGGATCCAAGAAGAGAAATAATAGAAAACATATTAACAGAATTAGCTCCTAAAGAAACCCATACCAGACAGTCTACACGATTAATATATCCAAAACGAAAGATATCGTATATTAACTGCCCAGTAATAAAACCTAAAATTAGGTAAGGCTAAACCTCCAGACTTTTTAGGTTTTTGAAGATGAACTTCATTTAAACAAGGAAGTTTATTTTTCCATATATGGGAGGATAAATTAGATTCAAGAGAGTCAAAAAAGGATTTAGGAATAAAAACAGGTAAAGCCTAAAAAAGATATATAAATTTAGGTAGAATATTCATTCTAATAGAATTAATTCGTCCGATAAATGATATTGAAAGAGATGACCAATTTTATAATATCTTTTTTACATGGTTCAATAAAGTAAAAAAGTTTTCTTTGAACAGGCATTTGTAAATCTTAGTGATTGTTACCCCCAAATAAGTAAATTGATTCCCTACAATTTTAAAAGGAAGATTAGTATTAATTGATACCAAATAATTTAAAGGAAATAATTCACTCTTACTTAGATTCAATTTATATCCTGAAACTGGCTAAAATGGGAGGGTAAGGAAAGTACACAAGGTAACGAAATCTCAACATTAGAGATAAAAAGCAATATATCATCAGCGCAAAGCGAGATTTTGTGAGTGATACCTCTCCTTGAAATACCACAAATATCATTAGATTCTCGAAAAGCAAGGTGTTCTAAAGCTAAGTCAAAAAGCAAAGGACTCAACAGACAACCTTGTCTAGTTCCGCGGTGAAGTTTAAATGGTTTGGAATTTTGAAAATTAGTAAGAACTCAAGCAGAAGGAGATAATAGACAATAGACAATAGGTGCAGGAGTAGGCCATTCAGCCCTTGGAGCCAGCACCGCCATTCACCATGATCATGGCTGATCATCCACAATCAGTACCCTTTTCCTGCCTTCTTCCCATATCCCTTGACTCCGCTATCTTTAAGAGCTCTATCTAACTCTTTCTTGAAAGAATCCAGAGAATTGGCCTCCACTGCTTCTGAGGCAGAGCATTCCACAGAACCCCAACCCTCTGTGTGCAGAAGTTTTTCCTCAACTCCATTCTAAATGGTCTACCTCTTATTATTAAACTGTGGCCTCTGGTTCTGGACTACCCCAACATCGGGAACATGTTTCCTGCCTCTAGCGTGTCCAATCCCTTAATAATCTGAAATGTTTCAATCAGATCCCCTTTAAATAAAGTAATTTAATCCATTGAATAAAATCTGGTCCAAAATTAAATTTTTCTAAGATATTAAATAAATCATCCCATTCAACCAGATCGAAGGCCTTTTTAGCATCTAAGGATATCACATATTCCAATATCTCCTGAGAAGCAGAGTAAATAACATTTAATACACAGCGTATAATTTAAATGGGAATGTCGGTTTTTAAGAAATCCAGTCTGATCATCAGAAATAATAGAAGGTAAAATATTTTCAATCCTACGAGCCAGAACTTTAGAAAGAATTTTAGTATCTATATTAAGTAATGTAATTGGCCTATATGAAGAGCATTCAGTTGGGTCCTTATTCTTTTTTAGGATAAGCGAAGTAGCAGCTTCATAAAAAGATTGAGGCAAACTACCCAATTTGAAAGAATCCAAAAAGACTAATTGTAACTGCGGTATAATTAATGAAGAAAAAGCCTTATAAAATGCTCCAGAAAATCCATCTGGACCCAGAGCCTTCCTTGAGTGTAATGAACGTATAGCCTCGGCTATTTCCTCATAAGAAATGGGTTGGTCCATCTGTTTGCAATTATCTGCAGGAAGTGCAAGGATATTTAATTTATCTAAAAAAATGTTCATTACAGTATTATCTTTAGGGGAGTCAGGACTATAAAGTTTAGAATAGAATTCTCTAAAGGTATCATTTATTTCAGAGTAATTATTTGTCCTATCACCATTAGTTTTGCAAATTTCTTTAATTTGTCATTTAACTACAGAAGTTTTTAATTGGTAGGCCAATATTTTCCCTGATTTATCTCCCTGAATGTAAAATTGAGTTTTATCTTTAAGAAGTTGAGTTTCAATTGGATATGTTAACAGAAGATCATATTTAGTTTTAACTTCAACACGTCTTTTATATAAAACAGGATCTGGAGCTATAGCATATTTTTGATCTAATTGTTTTATTGATTGGCTAATTCAATTCTTTCTTTATTAGCTTTATTATTAACACTCACAGTATAAGAAATAATTTGTCCTCTAATATAGGCCTTGAAAGTATCCCATACAATAAGATTAGAAGTCTCTTCCTTTTTAATCTTTTAATAGAGCGTCAATTTCTTTAATATTAAAGAAGGATAAAGATCCTGCTCAATGTGCATCTTATAGACCAATATCTTTATTAAATGTTGATTCTAAAGTTTTTTCTAAGTTATTAGCAAATAGATTAGAAAAAGTACTTCCCTCTATTATTTCGGAAGACCAAACGGGTTTTATTAAAGGTCGTTACTCTTTTTATAATATTTGTACACTGTTAAATATCGTTTATACTCCCTCACAAAATGTTCCTGAATGTGTTATCTCTTTAGAAGCCGAGAAAGCTTTTGATAGAGTAGAATGGCCTTATTTATTTAAGGTGCTTGAAATGTTTAATTTTAGCTCGAAATTTATATCCTGGATTAAACTCTTATATTATTCTCCTGTGGCCTCGGTCCGTACTAACTCTTTAAGTTCACCTTTTTTCCCTCTTTTTCGAGGTACTCGACAAGGTTGTCCTCTTAGTCCCTTATTATTTGATATTGCATTAGAACCTCTTGCAATTGCCATTCGAGAATCTCCAAATATTACTGGGATAACTCGGGGCTTAAAGTCCCATAAATTATCACTCTATGCTGATGATTTACTTTTATATATTTCTAATCCTCAAAAATCCATCCTGGCTGTTTTAGAGTTATTAGCACAATTTGGTCTTTTTTCAGGTTATAAATTAAATCTTAGTAAGAGTGAACTCTTTCCGATTAATAAACAACTTCCCTTATATTATAAATTTCTATTTAAATTGATTAATAATTATTTTTCATATCTTGGGATTAAAATTACTTGTAAATACAAAGATTTA
This sequence comes from Mobula hypostoma, assembly GCF_963921235.1. Taxonomy (NCBI): domain Eukaryota; kingdom Metazoa; phylum Chordata; class Chondrichthyes; order Myliobatiformes; family Myliobatidae; genus Mobula; species Mobula hypostoma. The sequence continues at coordinate 18,001,611 of NC_086118.1, read as the reverse complement.
TTTAAGACTAATTTTTTACCATTAATAGACCATATTACTCAACTTTCATCTAAATGGTTTCCTTTATATTTAACTTTGATTGGTCGTATTAATGCAGTTAAGATGTTTTTTTTGCCAAAATTTTTATATATATTTCAGGCATTACCAATCTTTGTTCCAAAATCTTTTTTTGACAAAGTTGACTCTAAAATTTCTTCATTTATTTGGCAGAATAAAAACCCGAGACTGGGTAAAATACATTTACAGAAAGCTAAGAGAGATGGAGGCTTAGCATTACCTAACTTTAGATTTTATTATTGGGCAATTAATATTCGACATATGAAATTCTGGTTACTGGACCAGGATATAGTATCCATTCCTAAATGGGTAGTATTGGAATTACAATCTGTTCAGGGTTTTACACTGGCTCTATTTTAGGTTCTTCTCTTCCTTTTGATTGGAAACGCCTTAAACATGTGTCTAACCCAATAGTTAAATATACCTTGCGTATTTGGTTTCAATTCAGAAAATTTTTTGATCTTAATCAATTTGGGTTAGCGATTCCTATTTTAGGTAACATATTTTTTCTCCCTCTTTTACGGATCGTGCTTTTCAAACTTGGAAGACTAAGGGTATTTCACGGTTTTTGGATTTATTTTTAGATGGTTCCCTTATGTCTTTTGAACAATTATCTAATAAATATAACTTATCAAGAATACATTTTTTTAGATATCTACAAGTTAGAAATTTCCTAAGTACTATACTTTCTTCCTTTCCAATGCTTCCTCCTACATACATTTTAGATACTATAATCAACCGTAATCCATGTCAGAAAGGTGCATCGGCTATGATTTATAATATTATTATGAAACTTAGGAAAGCTCCATTTGATAAGATTAGGGTAGATTGGGAACAGGAATTGGGGTTTACCATTTCCGTGGATGACTGGGGGCAGATTTTACAATTAGTCAATACTTCCGCTATCTGTGCTAAACATTCCCTAATTCAATTTAAAGTTGTTCATAGAGCACATATGTCCAAAGCTAAGTTAGCGCGCTTTTATTCTCATATTAATCCTTTTTGTGATAGATGTCCGGGGCAGATAGCCTCTTTAACTCATATGTTTTGGTCTTGCCCTACTTTGGAAACTTTTTGGAGAGACATTTTTAATATTATCTCTAAGGTATTGAATATAGATATCTCTCCTCACCCTATTACTGCTATCTTTGGACTACCTAAAATTTCCAGTAATCTCTCCCCTTCAGCCCGTAGAATGATTGCATTTCTTACTTTAATGGCGAAAAGATGTATCTTACAACATTGGAAAGAGCTTAATGCTCCAACTACCTTTTTTTGGTTTTCTCAGACGATATTATGCTTGAATCTGGAGAAAATTAGAAGCAATCTTTATGACTCCTCATTTAAATTTGAACAGACTTGGAGATCTTTTATTCAATATTTTCATTTAATGTAATATATACCCTTCTTGTTTTTTTTACTGTTTTTAATGGAGGTCGGGATTGAGGACGTGATTTTAAGTTTAACTCTGTTTGGTTTCAAGTTACCCCATTGCTTTGCTTTGCTTTTAGTTAGTTGCACGGTGGGGTTTTTTTTTGTTTTTTTTTCCTTTTCTCTATTGATATATATATATATAAAATTAGTATACTATTATGTTACCTTGGTATGTTATGTTTAAATTACATTGTTTGTAGTATTTTTTTTGTATTAATATCTTCTGTAATTTTATTATATTCTAACAGTGTATTAGTGTCTATATGGCTTACCTTTTTGTATACTTATTTAATAAAAAGATTTAAAAAAAAGAAGTCTCTTCCTTTTTATTCTCTTCAAAAACCAAAATAATATGCTTCTCTAGAAATTTTAAAAATTCCTTATCAGATAACAAAGTTGTATTAAAACGCCAGAATCTGTTGGTTTGAAGAAGACCAAGGATTTTTAAAGATAAAATTAGAGGAGCATGGTCTGAAACAGCAATCTCTTTATATTCACAGGAACGAACTGATGAGATCATTTGACTATTGATAAAAAAATAATCAATCCTGGAATATCTGTGATGAACATGGGAAAAAATGAATATTCCCTATCTAAGGGATATAAGAAATGCCAAACATCAATTATACCACACTTCCAATAAAAAGGATTGAATAAACAAAGCTGATTTATTAAGAGACGCTGGTTTAGAAGATGATCGGTCTAAGATCGGGTCTAGCCAACAGTTAAAATCTCCTCTGGCAGAATAAAGATTTAGGTCTGGTAAAAAAAAAGAGAAAAAATGTTCAAAGAATCCTGGGTCGTCTACATTTGGGGCATTCACATTGGCAAATACTATTAACTTATTATCTAGTTTTCCTGAGACTATAACAAAACATCCATTAGTATCAGATAGCACTTTATGTTGGACAAAGGAAAGTGCATTATCTATAGGAATCAAAACTCCTCTCAATCTGGCCTGAAAAGAAGAGTGAAAACAAAGTCCATTCCAACAGCTAAAAAACCATAGATTATCACATTTGTGTATGTGAATTTCATGTAAAAAAATAATAGGGACCTTAAATTTCTTAATATAAGCAAAAATCTTATTACATTTAACAGGGTGATTTAGCCCTTTCACATTAAAACTAAGTAAATTAATAGTTTGGTCCATTTTTAATATTATTTAAAGGAAGGATTAAAATGTAAGTTAAAAACCAAACCATAAGCATTGAGAAATGGTAACCAAGCAACAAGTTGGCTAAAAATTCGAAAACAGCTTCTAGGAAAAAAAACATAACCCCACCCACCTCCCAAAGAAAGATACACGACCAATAGAAAGTCGACATCTACGAACTACTAACGACCCCCCAAAAAACCCGGTGATTGCTCCAATTAGTTTCAAGGATATTTATATTCCAACCTAGACTAAACAAAACCCAAACAAGAGATTCAGCTCTCGTATATCAAAAATACAGTATTACAAAATACGAAAGAAAATTAGTTACAAAGGTTTACCAAAAGTAAAAGGTACAATTATTCATACAGATAGACATTGAACATTAATCTTATATTTTCATGGAAAAAACAGACTAAGCAATTAGTTTTCAAATTTTAAAAAATCTTTGTGCTTCAACATTCAAATGAAGTCATTCGAAAGATCCATCTTTAATTAGATTCTCAGTCAAACTGGGTAGCCAACGGACGGGTTAAAACCCTTGTCAAAAAAAAAATTCCAACAGAGTTTGTTTAAACTTAACACACTCCTGCATAACCTCAAGCGAATAACCTTCGAGAATCTTAATATTCCATCCTATAACCAGACATGCTCCTTCGACAGCATTTGCCAATTAAAAGTTTCTCATTTAATCTTATGTCTTCATGTAAGGAGAAATTAAACAGTTAGCCTTGGGATTTAACCTCCGGATTTTAAAAACTTCCGTGCTTCAATAGTCAAGTGGAACCATTCGAAAGAACCGTTTTTAAGTGTAATTCTGAGTCGGACTGGGTAGCGAAGGGAAGGCTTGAAACTTCGACATAACTTCTTTGAATTTAACATGCTCCTGCATAACCTCAGGTGTATAATCTTCAACAATTCTAATCTTGTGACCATTGTAGTCAATCAAGCCTCTTTGACGAGATTCATGAACTAAGAGTTCCTTTGTTTTAAATTCATGAAAGCAGATTATTACTGATCGTGGTTTCTGAGCATTAGGAGACCTAAATGCAGGAGATCTGTGAACTTGTTCGATCATAGGCACAGACGTCAAAATCTCTGGAAATAATTCTTGCAAAAAGTTTGCAAAAAACTCCATAGGATGGTTACCTTTGATTAATTCTTCGAGACACAGAACCTGTAAGTTGTTCCTTCTACTTCTATTTTCTAGGTCGATAATCTTCTGTCTTAACTTTTCTTAGGACTTCGATTGTTTTTCACAAAGCTCCTGCAATTCATCCACTTCTGTTTCCAGAGCCAATAAATTTTCCTCATTATTCTTGATATGTTTACCATGTTCATTCAGAGAGTTTGTTGAATAGAGTCCAATTTACCATCTATTTTTTTAAATTCAGAACTGAATTATTGAAACTTCTCAGAGGCTTCTCGCGTATGACTTTGTAGCAATTCCATAAAATAGAATCCAAACAGGCAGGAAAATCATCCTGTTTAGTACCTCTGGCACTCCTTTCAGCCATAATGAAAGAATATCATACTTAAAAAAAAGAAGTTTCAAGACAGATTGGAAATAGTAAGATCATTAAAATTGGAGCAACGGCAGATTACTGTTACTCCATCAGCCACCACCAGGAAATCTCTGTTGCAGTTCATAGAAACTCATCCTCGCCTTGTCAAATATCCCTCATACAAACTTTATTACTTTGTTCAATTACACTTTAAATCGAATAGCTGAACTAATTTTAATATCACTTTCAGCCCTTTACCTTGCTCTGTGTCATTTCCTTTTCCCAATATAATGAGAGGAAGAATTAACAGCAGCTAAACACATGAAGGGCAGAATGGCCTTTCTTGGTAGTGCATTAATTAATCATGTCATAAGTTGATAGTATGAACAATAGTGCTTGATAGTATGAACAATAGTGCAATTTGTGAGATGATTTAAGTACTTAACACTTTTCATGTGTTTCACGGAGTAATGTATTATAAAAGATTTTCATTTAAAAACAGTGGGCCAGAACTTCTTGCAAAGTACAAGCAGGTATTTCTCAACATTTCAACAGGTTTGGGATTCTAATGAATGCAAACGTCCTGAACTTTTTGAGCAGTTGTAGCTAGCAATGACCTGACAACCACCTGATATTGTATTCCAAACTTGCAGTTATTCCCCAGAGAGTGGCATTTGCTATCTGAACTTCCTCTGTTAAAATTGGCAGAACTACAAACAGTATACTTGTTTCATTGGGGGAGGGGGAGGAATTGACAGCAAGAAACAAGGGCAACAATTAGCTAATTTACAAATTTAAAACTTATTGAAATGTTTTAAGTGCATTTATATAATCTTGCCTTTATTTGAATTTGTCAAAATGTAATTGTTTTCAAACAGATATTGAATGCAATGAAAGTCAGAGATATTCAAGTGTTAATGATAATCAAATATCAGGAATATTCAGACAGGCAGAGCACTCAACAAGTTCAAGAGCAGGCTGAGACCCAAAGGTTGTTTCATGGGCAATGTTTGTTCTTGGCTCCATTTGATGGCGTTACATTGCAGAAAACGTCACTGTTGCACTGAGCTATGCTATTTAGGATTGGAATGGCTTGGCAATAAGCTCGGATCTGAAATCACCTTCAAAACTGCATAGGCGGTAGCAAGTGCCAGTAACACAAAATGCAGGTGAATACCAGCACAGGTAGCAATAAAATACAGGCAGCAGTAAGTGCAGCCTGTCCATCCTCTGGCAGAAATTTCTAGTATGCTATCCCAAACGTACAAAATGTGATCATTCTGAATGTTGGCACAATCAATGTAAGGTGGAGAGATCTTCAACAGAACATTAATCTTTAGAACATAATTTGTTTTATATAGCTTTTATATGAAACTTCTACACAAATTAAGTACCCTGATGTCTATATCTGTCAGTAACATTGTATAAAGTACTATGATAAATGTAAACCATGCCATACTTACATTTATCTTGGCTTTTATGACTGTCAGCTTCTCCTGGGCAGCAGCTAATTCTGCATTGGCTTTATTTAAGGCTTGACGTTTAGGCTCCACATCACAATAGACCTCATAAAACTTCACAATGTTGATAACCCAGGAGCAAAGACCAGCAGCGGCTAGGGATTTGGATGCAATAAATTCTGGGTTGAATTCAGGATCATGCAAGTATGGCTGAATAGCTTTAAGGCAGCTCTCATGGATGTTTTCTTTATTGAAGGTGATCAGAGACTCAAGAAAAGCATCCACCTTTGCCATCATCACCTTTGCTGCCTTCCAGCTACGGTCTTTGGGTATCTTGCCTTTGACTGCTGTAAGAACCAGAACAGCAGCTGTGACATTAGTCACTGCAGAGGGGGGAGAACCAAACGACTTCAACTCAGTCAGATTATTCTGGAAGAAAATGAGGTTACAGATAAAACAGAATGGATTTTTACTTTGTATTGAAGCACTAATAGAGTCCAATTATTATCAATCTGAAATGGGTTGCTTTAAAGTCTGGAATTTTGGCCTGAATTTTACATAATATAAGTCGTAAAAGTACAGTGCAATGAAACCCTCTAGTGGTAACCCAAACCCGAACTGCTTGTAAACTGTGAAAACGCTGAAGTCCCAGTGTGCCTAATGGCTGCTGATTGTATCAAGATCAAGCAAATCAAATGGTTAGCATGCAAGTTTGTGACAATGCTTGTATAATTGACCTAGTTTAATGTATCGGAAATTCTTTTCAAGCAATATTGTTACATGAATATTGGGACAACACATGAATATTTGGTGACAAATGAGAAATGCTGTGGAATTGCAAATTAGACAAATTATTTGCATGAAATTTGGGTAGAATGATATTATATTATCTTAACCACAGATTTCAAATTATTTTTGGTTGGTCAATTCTGAACTCTTACTCCACAGAGAAATGGTTCAATCCTATTTCATTCTTCCTCATTCTAAATAGTTTACAAACAGCACTAATCTTTTCTCATGACTATTTAAGATTATGCTATCAGTCCTTCCACATGAAACGTTAATGGGATCAGTTAGAACTTTAAATCAGTTGATTATGCAAAAACAACATCAAGCAAGATCCAAAAGCAAAATACCACAGATGCAGGAAATCAGAAACAAAAACAAAGAATATTGGGCACTCAAGCAGATCAGGTATGACAAACAAAAGTAATGTTTCAGGTCAATGGCTTTTTATCAGATTAAACAAGATGGTGACAGATACTTTATTGCCTTGCTAGGATAAAAGACTGATTTCTTTATCATCCAGTAGAAGAAATACATAAATCAATTTTACAAAACATACAATTTACTATTACAGTTAAGAAGATGTTATTCTGTTTCAGAGGAAAAATAACAAAAATAAAATGAAGAAGAAGGAGGTGGAGGAGGAGGCCCTTAACTTCAAGTGGAGTCATTAGGACACCATCATGACGGTGTTTTTTTTAGCTGGCTTTCTTATTTTTATGAAGCCAAGTTGCTAGCTCGACACTCAACCCAGCACAGATGGAAAGCGTGCAAGGGAGCCGGCTGGATTCGAACTCGGGAGCCTTCGCTCCGAAGTCCGGCGCTGATGCCACTACGCCACCATGATGTAAGAAGATGTTATTCTGTTTCAAAGGAAAAACAACAAAAATAAAATGGGCAAGATTAATTGGAAAAATACTATAATATTCCCCTAATCTGCTGGCAGGTGATTATATCAAGATCAAAAGATATCATCTGCATGTGTTACAACTACAATTTCGTTGTAGATTCGGAACATAATACAAGGAATGTTTTATAATGAATATGCAGTAAAAAAGATTATAATCTTTCTGCAACAATACTGACATATTTATATAGCACTTAAAATGCAAATATCATAAAATGCCCATCTGTACTTGATAGAATTGAACTTATTTTTTAGTGCTGGACAATGTCCTTAATTTGTTTTATAACTGGAGATCCATGCATTCTTTTTAAGTTCCAAGTTCCTGCTGCAGTGCACAGAAACAGTCTTTGCACAAAATAATATCGCATATGATGGAAAAAATTGACAAAGTACATAATCTCTCTTGGCCTTCTACCTAGGTAATGAGAGAGACTTTTTATTTCAACTAAAGGAGAGAAAAATTTAGACAGGGCTGAGTAATAATGTTTCCACATTCAAGCAGCCATTCTGTGGTATCTGCACAGCTCATTCAGAGTCACTTGGTCCTCAAAGCTAATGACTCTTTTCATTGAATTGCTGTCTTTTTTCCTGCTCACGATGCTGAGATATCCCTGGAGACTACTTTCTACATTCAAACCACTGAAAAACTTCAAACCACCTTTCTTTTGATTTATTTTAACCTTTTACCTTATTCAGAGTATTAAGGGCATCCTGAGCTGCTAAAAGAGCAGGCTCGGCTTTTGCTAAATCCTCTTCACAGTCTTTCTGTGTCCGGGTAACTTCCTGAGCAATGACAGCAACCTTTTGTTCTTCCTCATCTGCAATGGCTTTTTCTTTGCTTACTTTCTCTGTTTCAACCCCAACGACTTCAATCAGCTTGTCAGCATCCTCATTCTTCTGCTTTAACTCAACTTCCTGAGCAGCCAGTTTAGCTTTGAGATCATCCACCTATTTGGTGGAAATGAAGATAATTAAATACAACTACACAGGCCCCTCAATCATTAAACATCCATTTACATTCATCCTATTTTCATCTTGTAATATCTAAAGTTTTGACATTTGTTTTTAGCACCTAACAATATTCATGAAAATGTAAATACACTTTTCTCACTATAATGATTTTGCAATTGGAGTTCATCACCCCTAACATGTCTTTCCCCTCTCACACTAGCTGCAATATAAATCCAATGGTTTCTAAATGATTTCCAGATCTTTAATTGTACATCTTCTTCAAATCTGCCATTATGTTCTACCAGTAAATTCATTTGTTCCACATTGCTCTTAATCTGTCAAACAATATACCTCTTATTTTCCTCCTGCTAATCTATTCCAGCAGTCAGTCTGTAATCTGCTTCTTTCAAAATCAAAACTGTTGAAATATATGATAAACTAGACTTCATATCATGTTCAATCTGCTACCAATTCACTTTTACCAATTCATCTACTGACTCAAGGTCATCAAATTACAGCAAGGAGCAGCCCAGAAATGTGCCCTTACGGCCCAGCAGACCCATGCTAACCATGATGCCTGTCTACACTAATCTACTTGCACATGTTAGGCCCATATCTCTGTCTGCCTTCCCTATCAAGTACCTGTCCAAATGCCATTTAAACACTGCAATAGCTTATGTCTTCACTGCCACCTCTAGCAGCTCATTCCAAATATTCAGCATGTAGTACTTAGAAAAACTTAACCCTCTGATTTTCATTAAATTTCCCCCCTCTAACCATAAAACTGTGTTCTAGACACCTCTATTCTGGGAAAATGATTCTTAATATCTATGATGTCTATGCCCTTCAAAATCTCCTGAACCTCCAAAAGCTCACCTCTCAGCCCACTTCCTTCTAGCAAGAATGACCCAAGATTATGCACCATCACCTTATTGTAACTCTGCATTTCAAGCAACTGCATGGTGAATCTCTTCCTGCCTTTCACTACCACATTCTTCCTGTACTGTGGCAACCAGAACTATACACAATCCTTCAAGTGCAGTCTATCCACAACCTTGTAGAGCTTCAACATGACATCCCAACTCTTTCTCACCAAATCCTAACCATTGACACAATTCCATTCATGAACAACCTCAGTTTTCCATCCAAAAATCAAATAGTGCAGCAGCACACAGGCATGGGCTCCTGTATATTCTGTAAAGGAGCAGATCCAGGCAATGGCTGGCCACTTGCTTGTCACCCACATAGTTGCTTCTGAATAGACAACAGCTCAATTATATAATTAAAATCTAATTCAGAAATCCAGACTATTGCAAATCTAACACAGGCGACACAATCATCATCATAAATAGAACAATCTTAAACATGTCATTCTTAACGATTTTAAGGACAGAGAATACACGTGGCATTACTAAACAAATTTTCTTGACCTAAATAAAGCAATTGGGATGGGCTGGCATGCTGCCACTTGACCACTGTCAAACCCAACTGTTTTATCAGAATTTAACTGACCTGAACACAGAATATATCATCAAGTCCCACAAAGGCAGCCAGCTTCTACTTTCTACTGAAATTGGATGTTTGAGACTCACAAGCAGTCAAAAACTTGGAAGAAATAAATGAAAATACCAACCTAAAATATGTTTATAAGTTATAAATATTAAGAACACTGGAAGAACTGAATGCATTTGGATGACATGAATTATGCCCCTACAGATGTGTAGTGGAGAATGTTTTGACTGGCTGCATCATGGCCTAATATGGAAACACCAATGCTTTTGAACACAAAACCCTACAAAAGGTAGTGAGTGGATTCAGCACGGTACATCACAGGTAAAGCCCTCCCAACCACTGAGCAAATCTACATGAAACACTGTCACAGAAATGCAGCATCCCATTATCAGACATCCCCACCACCCAGGCCATGTTCTTTCTCACTGCTGCTTTCAGGTAGAAGATACAAGAGTATCAGGACTCACACTAGCAGGTTCAAGAACAGAACCACCCTTCAATCATCAGGCTCTTGAATAAAAGGTGATAACACACATTACACTCACTTGTCCCACATTAAGATGTTCCCACAACCAAAGATCTTACTTTAAGGACTCTTAATCTTGTTATCTCATGTTCTTGCTTTTTATTGCTATTTATTCATATTTGCATTTTCACAGTTTACTGCCTTCTGCTCTCTGGTTGATCTTTCATTGATCCTGTTAATAGTTAATATTTTATAGATTTGCTGAGTATGCCTACAGGAAAATGAAGCTCAGGGTTGTAGATGGTGACATATATGTACTTTGGTAATAGAATTTACTTTGAATTTTGAAATCAAATGAAATAAACAGCATTACTTACTATTCTCTCAACAACTATTTCTTCTCCTTGATTTCAATAGGGCTATTGAATTTGCATTGTTTACTTTGGCAGGGGCTGAGCAGGCACATTTCCCAGCCTGGGAGCTTGGGAAGCTGTAGAAGTCTGTAGAGGCCAATTCTCTCCACAGGGAGTCCACCAACACAGTGTGGGGACAGCCAGAACTCGGGAGCCGTGGCAGAAGATGCTGCTACTGCCTTAAGCCAGCACCACAGCTGGACTTCCAGACTCCAGTAAAAAACACAAGTTAAGTCCAATATAAGCACTGGTGATCTGGCAGATGCTTGACCCCATTTAGTTACACTGACCAATGTTTTTAAGGTTTCAGCTAAATCCTGACATCACCTGGGGTAGGAAGCAGTATTTATTTGTTAATTCTGATCCGGAGTAACAAAGCAACAGAAAACATGTCCACTGTTTGGTTTAACCTAGTTAACTAAATCCCGTTTCCAAACCAAACGTAGAAGGGACTTCAAAGGCTGCACACTTCTGCTCTAATAATAAAACAAGTAACAAAAATTCTAACTTCAACGCTGTTTCACTTGGCTTTCTTACAATTCAGTTATCTTGTACTATAATTCCCTTTTATGGTTTTTATAAAACCTGCCTCATTCAAATAATTCAACGTGTTTAATGCATAAATAATTTACCCACTGTGTTTGCTGTACTTCAGGTGTACTGTCATTAACAGCTATCCCAAAACATGTCTTTATTACAAACACAAATTAACATGTAATGTACTTGATTTCAATAGTATATGTCCTCACTTCATATTTAATTTGTTTCCAGACTTTCACCAATGTACTCATTCTTTCGAATTAGAGAAATGCAGAGCACAGAAACAGCCTTTATTGCTGGCCATGTATCTACCAGCATTTGCCAGTTGCCTGCATTAGGACCATCAAAATATAAGCATGGAAATGTGCACTGTGGTAGTTCGGGAAGTTCATCTGACTAATACAAGCTTTCTTTCAAAGCATAGGCATATGTGGTCATCCGCTTATGTAAGAAAACATATGCTAACACAGTGGTGCATGGGCACCCATGCCAGTTTGTCCAGTTGCCATTAGAAAAGGTTTAACACTGTCTACCTCATGCACATATCTATGCTCATTAGCAGCAGGGCAAGTGATCTCTCTGGCATTCCGCATATAAATCCAAGAGTCATTTGTGGCACAGTAAGCAAATTGTGCTAGCTAATGGAAAGTCGCGACTTCTCAAAGTGATGGTGCAAATTACTAGCAAGTTTCATGACCTGCCTGGAATAACAAGACAGCCAGCTAGCTTGTCCAATGAAGACTCTTAACGAGAACAGCATATTCACAACCTCCAAAAGGCTCAAACAGCATTCCCTCAATAATCCACAAATCTGTTCTTCATTATAATTACCTATACTATCAAGACCTTAAACAAACATCTTGACTAAGACATATGTCATGGCGTAGCATGTGTGTGGGTGCTTTGTACTGTAAATGCCCACTTTACTGTACATGTTCCACGCTGTCTCCTTGCTGCCTATGTGTGGACCAATTTGAGAGGAGTGGCATTAAACATCAATGACATGACCTCTGTGTGCCACAGGGTTTTTGGTGTATGGACACTATGTGCATAGAACCATGGAGCAAATGGTTTCAATGTATACCATGCACATTGTAAAATAGAGATTACATTTAATGATCGATTTTATGCCGCAATTAATTCTCACAGCACTTTAAAAAAAACATGCAAAGTGTGATTGAATTACTAGGGCAATGTCAATAATCTGACAGGCATTTTCCCATAAATCAAAGTATGGCAAAGTTGAAGGTCATACAAGATGATGAATAATTGAGTGATATAACTCATCTGATAGTGGCTTCTATCTATATCACAATATCATGTTCTTATGCTCTCAGCATGGGAACTTACTACAGATCTACAAAGGTTTACAGGGCTACTGAAATGAAAATTAGAAATGATAGGAACAATCACATTTTGATTCCCTTAGTTCATTGCTACATACATGAAATAAGAAATGTGAGATGTAAATGTTTTTTTTTAATTACAAGGCACATAGAAGCATTGTTTTTTTTTGCAAAGCGAATGTGCATCCCAGTGCCACACAACAATGATTTATGTTGTCTCATTCTCTTTCAGGTGGACTTAACCAACACTGCTTTGTGTTGTCCCTTTAAAAATAACTTGTGTAACATTCTTTACATGAAAGATTCAGCTGCAAAGGAAGTGAAAATATAATCAAGACATAAACTTGAATGATTAGACATGTCAAACATTTTTGTTCTCCCAAATTACCACTAATTTCTTTTAATTCCTTCTTATCTCTTTCACCTTTCACTTTCGCATTTCAATAGCTTTCTTTTACCCTCAGCTCCCCTTTCCTAGCATTACAGAGATGTTACCATGGAAACAACCAAAATCGTTTTCTGAGGCACCAATTTTAAGAAAACATCTTTTTAATAAGCACACTCACTGCCAAATATTAACTGTTATACATCATCTTAATCATACCTACGAGTTCAATGATTTTGCCAAATGTGTATTTCTAATACTTTCCATAATTTTCACTCTAAATCTGGAACTATATAGATTACAACACAGAAGTCAATAGGAATCTGCATCTGTGATTCTTCAGACTGATCCATCCAGTCTAATCCAACAATCTCTGACTTTTGTTTTAATCATACATGAAATAAGGCACAGCTAACAGTCCAATATTTAACATCTGTCCATGGAGGTCAGCTTCATGAACCAATATAGTCATCTTGTATACAGGCAGTTCCAATGAGGAAGATGGAGAAATGACATATTCCCAAGCCACAATGGTGGAAAGCTTAGGGAACTAATGGCAGGAGGTGGCACTTCCATGCACATTTTGCTGCTATTTGTCTGGCAGAGATCATGGCTTTACAGACTGTTCTTAAAGAAGCCCTCGCAACTTGCTGCAATGCATTTTGTTGGTAGTATATATTGCAGCCACGCTCTACAAATAGTGAAGGGACTGACTGTTGATAGTAGTGGAATGAACTTCAATTAATTGGACAGTATTAAACTAGTCAGAGAATAAAGTTTTTTTTAAATTGGATTTATTGATATAGAGTGTGGAATAGGCCCTTCCAGCCCTTCAAGCCACGCAGCCCAGTAAACCCCCGATTTAATCCTAACCGAATCACAGGGCAATTTACAATGACCAATTAATCTACCAACTGGCACGCCTTGGACTGTGGGAGAGAACCCAGAGCACCCAGAGGAAACCCCACGCAGGAAAACATACAAACTCCTTACAGGCAGAATCAGAATCAGAATCAGGTTTAATATCATCGGCATATGTCGGGAAATTTGTTAACTTTCCGGCAGCAGTACAATGAAATACTGTACATGATAAATAAATACAGAAAAAACCTGAGTTATATTAAGTATATGTATGTCCATTAAAAAGTTTAGTTAAAATAAGTACTGAAAAAAATCATATAAAAAAGTAGTGAGGTAGTGTAGTGTTCATGAGTTCAGTGTCCAGTTAGAAATCAGATGGCAGAGGGGAGGAAGCTGTTCCTGAATCACTGAGTGTGTGCCTTCAGGCTTCTGTACCTCCTTCCCAACAGTAACAGTGTGAAGAGGGTATTACCCTGGATGGCGGGGATCCTTAATGATGGATGCCACTTGCCTTTTTGTTTGGCATGTGCATCTGTGTGTCTGTGTGCATCTGTGTGCGTGTGTGTGTGCATCTGTGTGTGTGTGTGTGTGTGTGTGCGCGCGTGTGTGTGCGTGTGTGCATCTGTGTGTGTGTGTGTGTGTGTGTGTGTGTGTGCATCTGTGTGTGTGTGTGTGCATCTGTGTGTCTGTGTGTGTGTGTGTGTGTGTGTGTGTGTGTGTGTGTCTGTGTGTGTGTGTGTGTGTGTGTGTGTGTGTCTGTGTGTGTGTGTGCATCTGTGTGTCTGCGTGCCTCCGTGCATGTGTGCAATGATGTCTTTTTCATGCCTTTACAAGGCAAGGGGCAAGAGACAGAGACTGTGTGGTGCGCTGCTCCCCACACAGACATTTTCGCAGTATTTTTCCCTTTATTTTACGAGGTCGAGTTGCGATCTCGATACTCAACCTGGCATGGATGGAAAGCGTACTCGGGAGCGGACCCGACTGGATTTGAACCCGGGAACCTCCGTTCTGGGGTCCAGTGCTGATATCATTGCGCCACCAGCCGGCCCCTGCTACTTTACTAAGGCACCACTGCTTCAAGATGTCTTGGATTCCATGGAGGCAGGTATCCATGTAAGAGCTGACTAATTTTACAAGTCTCTACAACTTATTTTGATCTAGTGCAGTTGCTCCCCCCATACCAGGCGGTGATGCAGCCAGTCGGAATGCTCTCCATGGTATATTTGCGGAAGTTTTGGAGAATTTTAGTTGACAAACCAAATCTCCTCAAACTCCTGAAGAAGTATAGCCATTGTCCTGGCAGCAGAAATTGAACTCATTTCAAAGGAGAATGAGAACGAGGGCACTGGTGTGTTCAAGAAACTGCAGAAATCATGTGTTAAATAAGTGCAGAATCAGAATCTTGTGAGTCAGATGCTGAACAATTTAGATTTTCAAACAACCACAGTGGATAGCCATAAACATAAGGAAATAATTGTCAAAAGATTCAACAGAGCTGTTTAATTATCAATGATAACTTTTCTCAGTTTTTTATATGGAATGTTGATGATCCTTACTGCTATTTTTCTTTTTTTTACAAGATCTTCTGTCTGTAGTAAAAATTAATTGAATGTGCATCCTCCGAATTAGCATTTCAATCATCGGCATAATGCTGCTGGCAAAATCTATTTCAACATTAATTACTAATCAAAGGATATCTAATCGAAGGTTTATTAAACAGATAGCAAAAGATTCATACAAATTTCTTAAGAGGACATTAGATGAAAGGTAAAAAGAATGGCTGAAAATGATGAGATAATGGATTCCTTGTGAGAAGCCCAGAGTCTAATTTGGAAAATTCACTCATAGATCCCATGCCAAAGTATCAGAGGGACACAAACTTGCTAAGGGACAGAAAACAAGAGTTGACGTGAAGGTTTGCTTTTCAACAGACAGGAAGCTTGCTGTTAAATGTTGTTAGGATCTTCGCATTCTATTGTTATACATTAATGGCCAATCTTGATGCCTAACTTCAAAGTATGCAGAACAGACAAATTTCAGAAATGTAATAATCAATGGGCACTGCTTTGTGTGGGGAATGTCATGCCTTATTAATTTGATTAAATCAATCAATCAGGTGATGAAGGTGATTGATGAGGTAGAGCTGTGAATGTTGTCTGCAGGATTTTAGTAAGGTATATGATAGAGTCACTCATGAGAGGGCCATCTAGAATGTTAGGATGGGGTCCATGATGAATTGGACTTTTGGATTCAGAATTGGGTTTCCCAAAGAAGTCAGAGGGTAGTGGGTGATAGGACTTATTTCATCTGGAGGTCTGTGACTAGTGGTGTTACACAGGGATCTGTATTGGGATTTCTGCTGCTTGTGATATAACCTGGATGAAAAGATAGATGGTTGGGTTAGTAAGTTTCTAGATGACATGAAAATTGCTTGTGTCTGGGTAGCATACAAGACTTGCAGTGCGGAATCAGAATCTAGTGAGTCAGTTGCAGTTTTAGGTGCAGAAATGCCGATGGAGTTGAACCTTGGTAGAACAAACTTTAAAGAGACAGGATACTGTTAATGGCAGGACTCTTGAAAGGTGTTGATATGCAGAGAGCTCTTGGAGTCCAAGTCCACAGCTTGCTGAAAGTGGCTGATAGGTTGATAGGATGGCAAAGAAGGCACATTACATACTTGCCTTTATAAGTTGAGGAATTGAGTTCAAGAGTTGGGAAATTTATGTTCACAAGAAGAGTGGAGATTCAGGATAGATTTGAAAACATGTTTAAGATGATGAGTCAATAAGGTATGAAAAGAGAAGCCATTTCCTGTAGCAGGATGGTCAACACAGAGTTAAGTTAATTGTTTGGGGATCAGCAGCAGCCCCATTGAAAAATGATGTTTACACAGCATGTTAATATAACCTGTACTAAACTAGTTGCAGTTGTGATGGAAACAAATGGGAGAATTAGATCAGTTCTTGAATGGAAAAAAAAAGGGCAGATTCGTGAGGGAAAGTAGTTCACAGGAATTAATTGAATGACCTCATTCTGTTCTGTTTCATTCTAACCTGTTTCATCTACATCACTCTTGGCTCTCTATGTACATCACTTCTACTTCATAATTTGTTGTAGTATCTTGTCTGAAGCTCATGTTATAATTAGATACAACAGAATTTTAAGTAGCATGTTAATGATAAGGTAACACAGACTAATCCTGTGCACTCTTATTAGTGCAATCATACACAGGCTGTAATTATTGGATTCAAGATCTGCTTCTTTTGCTTTATAAATGATACTTGGGACATTTTATTATGTGAAAGATGCTATACAAATTTCTCGTTGTCATTCCAATGTAATGTGCAATAGGAAACCTAATAAATTACAAAAACCAAAATAGAGAAATCCAGGGTTTAACAAAATACTTCAGGGAATTGGGTGAAAGTCTCCCTTCCCTTTAAGACATAGATTGCAATTCACTCTACTCTTGATGGTATGAATATCTTTTCTACTCAGAAACCGCCCGTGCAACTATATCCTCAGGCTACGAGGTAAGCAGTGTAGACAGAAAAAAAGTCTAGAACTCTCACACACACAGGATTTTTTAAGCAAAACAAGATGTGCATGTACATTTTAGTTTTTCATGGCCAAAGGACATTCTGGTCCCTTACAACCAATTAAATTACTCTGAAGTGCAATCACTGTTTGTAATATAGGAATCATGAAAGCTAATTTGCACGCAGAAAGCTCCCATATAATAGTTTGATGATCATTAGTTTACGTGATGATGGAGGAGGAATAATTGCAAGTCAGGGAATTGGAGATAACTCTCTTGCTCCTTTTCAAGATAATCCTGCAGGATTTCATATCAACCTGAGAAGATGGAAGTTTTCTTGATTTAAACTCTCTTCCAATAGAAGGAAACTCCATATGAACTACATCGAAATGTCTGCACAAGTTTTGTGCTCGTCATTAAAGTGAAACTAAGCTTACCAGAAGTTTTGAATACATCAGCAGTAGCAGCAGGTGTGTCTGAATATATGGAGCCGAACTGATTAAAGGGTCCCTGATTGCACTACGAGATGTCACTTACAAATAAACTGCACAGCAGTATCCAGTTTAAATTCCTTCAGGAGCTCTTGAACCTCATCACCACCTCAGACAAATTGAAAAGAGGTTTTTTTTTTGATGGGAGCTAAGACTGAGTGCATCAAGTAGCATCACGTGTAACATCAAGGAGCAACAGCAAAATTAAAGATTATAAGAAGCAATTGGTAAAATTCGCCACTATTCTATTTCACACAAGTGAAGAAATTGCAGGTGATATAGGTCTAGTTCGACCTCAATGCCAAAGTTTGCTGAGACAATCTCCTACGCAGAGTGATTGGTAAGTTTGTGGCCTAAGGTAGAAGGATTCAATTTTAGAAAACCTAGCACATTTATTTTTCAACATAGTCCCTTCCTACATTTACACACTTAGTCCAGCGGTCATGGAGCATACGGATCCCTCCTTTGTAGACGTTGGTGTCTTGGACCTCCAGAACATGGTCCACAGCAAGGGTGATTGATAAGTTTGTGGCCTAAGGTAGAAGGAGATGAGTTATTAAAGTCAAACTTCCTGCATTATCAATCAAAGAGTTGAACTGCACGTGCATGTAACAAGAGCTGCATAACTCATCGCCTTCTACCTTAGGCCACGAACTTATCAATCACCCCTGCTGTGGACCACCTGGAGGTCCAAGATGCCGACTTCTACAAAGAAGGGATCTGTATGCTCCACAACCGCTGAACTAAAGGCTGATTTATACTTGTGCGTCAAATCGACACCGTAGGTACAGCATAGCCGCGAAACCTACGCTGTACTCTACGCAAACCCTACGCCGTAGCCTAACGCGCACCTCTCCCAAAATGTAACTACACGTCACAGCAACGCAGACTGCAACAACTGTGATTGGTCCACTTGGTAGCATCGCATTTCCTTCTACACTGCAATAGCTTCCCATTGGGCGACTGAAGGGCAGGGAAGGAGCTCTGGCTGAAAAGCTTTCCATAAAGCTTTACAGACCTCCGAAATTATGGAGGACACATTTCACTTTTACGTGAAAAGATGCCTGCTTTAAACTTGTTTACCCTGAGAAAGACTACCATGACCATAAAGCCTTGCACGGGCAGGTGGGTGCGCATGGTGTACGTGCCAATTTTTTTCGACAAATCGATTTTGGCACAAAATTCCTGATTCTGTTAAGTGACACTACACTGTACATACAGAAAATTCACCCTCCTTCAGTTTCAGTCACCATTGTTTGAAATTTGAGTTTCTTTGTGTTGAGTTTCAACACGAAGAAACAACACAGTGGCATAGAAACCCCACTGCCAGCTAGCATTTTTGCGGAGAACTGCAGCGCGACGCAGACACACCAACGCACAAGTATAAGCGCTCACAACGGTGTAGCCCACTTGCGTAGGCTACGGCGTAATCTGTACGCACAACTATAAATCAGCCTTTAGTGTGTAAATGTAGGAGGGGACTATATTGAAAAATAAATGTGCTAGGTTTTCTAAAATTGAATCCTTCTACCTTAGGCCACAAACTTATCAATCACCCCTCGTAAGCTTAATGACTGCCAATTACTGCATCAGGAATCTTTCTCCCATCCGAAGTTCAGCAGCGTGAATGCTTGTAGTTACAACCTTGAGGTTCATCGGGAATTCCTCAGATAATGAAGCAGTCCATGCCTGCATGAAAGCAGAATCACACAGCTGCCAGTTTCTGCAAAGTGACATGTCACATTTGTGCCACTCAAGAACAAGGCAAGGGATGCCTTAGCGTTATTGAATTTCACAAAGGTATCAAAACCAGAAGTATAAGTGGATCAGACTTTAAGTGCCCTGGTGACAGAGCAGATCTAATACTGGGTACTCTTTAGAGACCTACATCTGAATGCCAAAGCCTTCAAGAAGCTTGACACAGTGCACACTCTGTATTCTGTAAATGGTGAAATTGGCTATATGTTAGGTTCTAAAGTGTCTCTAGATCCAACATTGCCAGTCATGAGCCAACAGGATGAACTAAGTCTGTGGTATTGCAGGTGAGATATGTCCACACAGAGACATAAGCAGGGCAGATGTTTTGAGATGTCCATAATTCAAGAATGAAGTTTTGTTAAGGTGAACGTACGAGTTTTGCATTGTTCTCATTGATATGTATTATGGACATGAGAAGTCAAGAAATAAAACAGCTTGCCTCATCAAACCAACAGATCACTGACTATTGAGTGCTGAATGAGGAGAAATTTATAACAGTTAAAAGAATGGAGACAGGAATTTCAGAAGTCAAATGTAGAGGTCTCATATTCACAAAAAAATAACAACTGTCATAAACACAAGAGATTCTTTAGATGCTGGAAATCCAGGGTAACACACATAAAATGCTGATGGTCTTAGCCCAAAACATCAGTTTTAACCAAGGCCTCAATATTTCACAAAAACCAAATTTCCCAAGTTTCTTACCTATTATTCTGACAGGAACATATAACCCTGCACTCTCAAAATTTCACTTTTGAAGGCCTCCCACTTACCATGTATACCTTTGCCAGAAAACAACCTATCCTAATTCACACTTGCCAGATCCTTTCTGATACCATCAAGATTGGCTTTATTTCAGATTTGAATCTCAACCTGAGGACTAGACCTATCCTCTTCCATAATTACCTTGAAGCTAATGGCATTATGATTATTAGATGCAAAATGTTCTCCTACAGAAGCTCTTGTCACCTGCCCTGTCTCATTCTCTAATACGAGATCTAGCATCACACTCTTTCATTGGGGCTTCTATGAATGATTAAGGAAACTTTCCTGAATGCATTTGACAGACTGTTACCCATCCAGCCCTTTTTCAGTACGAGAGTCTCATGGAATATTTGTAAAGTTAAAATCACCTACGATCACAACCTTATGTTTCTTGCAACAGTCTGCAATTACTCTAGAAAGTTGCTCCTCTAAATCCCACAGCCTATAACATAATCCCATTAACATGATCATACCTTTCTTATTGCTCAGTCCTACCCATAAAGCTTCACTAGACAAGCTCTCCAGTCTCTCCTGACTGAGCACTGCAGTGACATTTTCCCTGACTAGTAATGTCACCTCTCCCCCTTTAATCCTTCCCGCTCTATCACATCTAAAGCAATGGATCCCTGGAATATTCAGCTACAAGTCCTGCCCCACCTGCAACCAAGTTTCATTTATGGCTACAATGTCATAGTTCTGCGTGCTGATCCATGCCCTAAGCTGAGCAGTCTTTCCTACAAAACTCCGTGCATTGAAATGTACGCAGCTCAGAACATTAGTCCCACCATGCTCGACAATTTGATTCTTCACCTTGTATGTAGGCTTAACAACATATTCCTCTACAACCACTCCACTATCTGTTCTGACACTCTGGTCCCCAACCCCATCCAACTCTAGTATAGCCCCCCTCCCCCCAGTGTGCAGCATCAGCAAACCTTGCTAGGATATTAGTCTCTCTGCAGTTCAAGTGCTAACCTTTCCTTCCATACAGGTCCCAACTTCCCCAGAACAGAGCCTAATGATCCAAAAATCTGAAGACCTCCCTCCTGTACCAACTCCATAGCCACATGTAAAATTGTACCATCTTCCTATTTCAAGCCTCACTAACATCAAAATCAGAATCAGGTTTATTATCACCGGGATGTGATGTGAAATTTGTTAACATGTGGCACAGGTAGCAATCCTATGATTATAATACTAGGGGTCCTGTCATTTAACATAGCAGCTAACTCCCTGAACTCACTTTGCAGAACCTTGTCCCTCTTCCTACCTAAGTTATTGATACCAATGTGGAACATAACTTCTGGCTGCTCAACCTCCCACTCAAGAATGCTGTGGACTTGATCTGAGATGTCCCTGACCTGGCAACTGGGAGGCAACAATCCATCCGGGAATCTGATTCTTGTCTGCAGAACCTCCTTTCTGTTCCCCTAGCTAATAAATCCCCTATCACTGTAGCTCACCTGTTCTCCCTCTTCCCTTCTGAGCCACAGAGTCAGAATCGGTGTCAGAGAGCTGACTGCTGTAGCTTTCCTCTGCTTGGTCAACCATCCCCCCCAACAGTATCCAAAGTGGTTACTTGTTGTTGATGGGAACAGCCAAGGGGTGCTCTGCCAGTGGCTGCCTATCCTCTTTCTCCTTTCTGATGGTCACCCAATTACCTTGAGTGTAACTATCTCCAGTATGTCCTGTCTATCAACCCCTCAGCCTCCAGAATACACCAGAATTCATCCAGTTCCAGCTCCAACTCCTACTCCTTAACATGGTCTGTTAGAAGCTGCAGGTGGATGCATTTCTTGCAGGTGTAGTTGTCAGAGATACTGGATGTCTTCCTGCCTTCCCAGATCCTGCAAGAGGAGCATTCCACTACCTTGTCTTGCATCCTCATTACTCTAAATATGCAATAAAAAAGAAAGACTAAATAATGAAAAAAATCTGCTTACAGCCTACACATCTTTTTGCTGAATCCTCAGTCAGTCAAAGCTTCAACATCCCATCCAACACCAGCCGACTCACACAATGGCTGCTCTGCTTAAACCTAACTTCTTTTTATTGAATCTTGCCATTGCATAACTCTGTGCAATCCAATGTCTCCTCAAAAACTGAGGGGCACAAAATATGCTCACTACCCCCACTCACTTCTTTTAAACTCTCTCTCCTTCTACACAATCCAATGATTCCTTGGGTCTGTGGCACACAAAATATGTGACTTAGCCCCCCTCACTTCTTTTGAACTCTCTCTCACTCTGGGCAATCCAATAACTCCTCAGGACTGTGGCATACAAAATCTATGAACAAATGCAGAATGGGAAAGAGTAGGCCTGGCAAGAATGGATCCACAAAATGCATAGAAGTAAAATAAGCTTTAAACATCATTCAAAAAAATAATAAATCGTATGTTGGACTTTTATATATAAAATTCTCATTTCCAAACAGAATCCATTAAGCTGGACTGAAATTCAAAGCAGAAACAACTGTAATTAAATCATAATTGCAATTAGGCCCACCCAACTCTGACTCCATGCTCACTTACACAGATAGAACTTGGCATATTCGAAAGGTAAAACTGTCATCATTCTCGCTCTCTCTCTTTCCCTCTCCCTCTCCATTGTGGCATTACTTACTCAGTAAAGATTGCTCTGCTTGTCCACAGTTCAGTCAAAGTCAGATGGATGTCAAATTATTGCCACAGACAAGTGTTTAAAGCAAGTTACGCTATTTCTTAGAGGTTCTTTCTTCAGGAAAGGAGTGTGGCACTTGATGCCAAGCCTTTACTGCTATTTCTATTCTGTCCCATGCCAGATATTCACAACACATAAGAAACACCTTCTCAATGAAAACCAGACAATGTAGCATCATGGAGCACACACCAAAAACCTTTGTTTATTTCAACATCTTTGCGAATATCTGGGAGGTTCCACATCAGGAAGCCAGTTCACATCAATATCTTAAATTTGATCTTAATACCAGACTCCTGAGGCTAATTTTCATCACTCCAAATTGGACCTGAGAGTAGAAATTAATGATGCTCTCTCTGCAGAAGAGCAAGCATTATAGATAATATGATTATTAAATAAATATGCTACTGACAGATTATCAATATTACTTCAAACTTAATTTTATTAAATGAAGGATGGTTCAAGTTAAAACTGCCAAAATATTTTTTTTCCAGTCAGAATATCACTCACACAATGGTTTTATTCAATAGCAGCCCAAAGTTTATTCCCAAATGAAAAAGCAAGACCTAAACACTGGAAACATGAAATAAATGCATTAAATCTGTGCTAGAGGTACTCAACAGGTTATGCAGCATCTCTTGCGGGGGGAGGGGGAGGAAGAAGGGGTAATGTTTCATCATGATGTATTGACATCAGAATGAGGAATAATAGAAATCAAACATATTTTACTTATCTGAGTAGGGAGAGGTGTGGAGGAAACAAACAGAATGTCCACAATAGAATAAAGATGGAGACTAAATGCCACAATTTCTACTGATGCAAATGAGAGAGTGTGAAGGGTTGTTCATTGGATTTGACTTCTCTAGACAAAGTACACCCACACTGGAAACATGAGATGCAGATTTTTCCAGATACTGGAAACCTGAAATGAAAGGAAATGCTGGAAAAGCTCATCAGATCAGGCAGCATGCACAGAGAGGGAAAGAAATGAAGCCAACTTGGCAGGATGGTTATCAGCAATTATCCAATTCAGTGTTGGGGTGCTCTTTAACAATATCTGTTCGAACTCCCGAACTTCTTTTTTCACCACTTCAATTCCAGCCAGAGCAAGGACTGGGTTCACCTTGTCCTCAGCTCTCGCCCCACCAGCTTCCACTTGCAATGAATCATCCTCTGTAAATTCCACCACCTCTAACATATTGCCACGATATAGATATTTCCTCCCTCACATTTCAACATCATGAAGGATAAATTCACTCTACGATGATCTGGTTCAGCCTTCCATTTCCACAAACGTCCATTCCCCATGATACAACCATTGCTGCCTTTTGACTTCTTCCTTTCCCATCACCAGAGAACTGAACGCTCTGCCTTTCAGGGGAAACACTTGTATTTTCTCCAACTTAATGAACTGAATTTGGTCCTTACTATGCATTCTTCTTTGTACTGAAGAAAAAAATACAGAAGAAATTCCAGCTGCTTATTCCCACTTCATTCTCTTTGCTTTGTCCTCATGATTCAACACAGAATTCAACAACTTCTGACTTTCTCTATGTACTGGCCAATTCTAGTGGACGGTCGCCAACCTTTCAAAAGTTAACTCCATTTGTATTTTTCCACAAGTTTTGTCTGACCTGCTGAGTATCTACAGAGTTCTTTTTTATTTCACTTTGGTTAGATCAGACGGTACAGGTACGTACATTCCTGAAAATGAAGACGCAGATAGATAGGACGATGAAGAAAGTGTTTGGCACACTTGCCTTTATTGGTTAGGACAGTGACTTCAATAGCTGGGACACCACATTAAAGCTGTACACAATGGAACACTGCCATTCTGGCCACCTGGATCTAGGAAGAATGCTATTAAGCTAAAAAGAGTGCAGAAAAGATCCATCTGAAAGTTACTGAAATGAGAGACTGAATCAGCTGGGACCCTTTTTTCCCCTGGAGTGTAGGGGGCTAAGGGTGATCTTCAAGAGGTTTATAAAATAATGAGGGGTAAAGATGGAGTGAATGGTTAGTCTTTTTCCCAGTGTAGAGAAATGTAAAATTAGAGAGCAGAGGTCTAAGGTGAGAGGGGATATACTTAAAATGGGTCTGAGTAGCAACTTTTTCATACAGATGGGTGGGGGGGGGGTGCATAAATGTAGCAAGCAACAGAAGAAGTGATAAAGACGGGTGTAATTCCAACATTTAAAATATTGAGACAGGTACCTGGCTGGGTAAGGTTTAGAGGGATATTGGCTAAACATAGGGAATTAGGACTAGCTTAAATAGACAACTTGGACGAGTTGGTTGGAAGGGCTGTTTCCATGCTGTATAACTCAGGTGACTATGACTTTATTTTCATGAACTGCAATGTTTTATATTTCATGGTTTCAGTACTGCTTCCCGCTGCTCCCTCCGCCCACCAGAGCTTACTTTGTCTTTCAACTCCTTCTTTTTCTGTTCTTTCAGGTGATTCAAAGTTTTAAAATAAATTTGTTATCAAAGTATGTATGCCATCTACAAACTGGAAATTCATCTTCTTGTAAGCAGCCACAAAACAAAGAAACACAATAGAATGTACAAAAACCTGCACAACCAAGACCAACAAACATCCAATGCATCAAAAAAAAGACCAAATCGTGCAAACAATTAAGAAAACGTAAATAATACTCAGAACATGAAATACAGAATCCCCAAAAGTGAGTGCATGGCCACGGAGCCTGTTTGGGGCTGAGGTGAGTGATCCCTGATGGTTGCAGGGCAGCAACTACTCCCAAACCTGGTGGCGTGGACCCAAGACTCCTGCACTACCCACCCAATGACCGCAGTGAGAAGAGAGGGAAATGGATCACACCTAGGCAGAAAGGATGAAGTAAAGTGCGGGGATCTTAGCTGACATTGTCGAGGGTGGAGCTGAAGACTGGTTCATTCACCATCCTCGGCCTCGCAGACTTAATCTTTTGAATCCAGCTTGGTGCTTATTTTGACTAAGCATTAGTGCATTTTCTGCTTTCGGGCCTGACCTGATGTCCAGTCCAACAATGGCTGCTACACTGTTACCTGCATTCTCAAGAATTCAGTTCACCGAATCCTTCAGGGGACTGCAAAAACTGCCAGACAGTTCAAGAGCGTGCCTCCCAAAGGGAAATTAAAGGTTGCAGGCTGCAGGCTGCAGTGTGCAGTGATCGTACTCCAGAAGAAGAATATTTAATAGAAAAGCTGGTAGTTTTGTGGGCTGGCTGGAAAACAACATCATATATTGCTAGCATCATCTTGCCCACTGCTTTCTGCTGCAGTTAACAAGTCTTCGCCACCTCCTCTCAGCCAGTACCACCAACACTAGTGTCAATCAATTTTTCTTGATCTCCACCCTTTAAGTCTCTCTCTTCTCCCAAACTACTATTTTAATTGTTTAATTTAACTATTTAACCTTTTTATTTAACATAAAATAGGTTTAATCATCAACCGACAAACTTTGTTTTTCTCCACAGAAGGTGTCTGACATGCTGAGAATTTCTTGAGGTTGCTATATTTATTTCTTATTTCTGGTATTTATTATTGGCATTCATTTTTGAAAGAAGGTCTAATTTATAGGATTTGGTTAATTTGATTAATAAAGAACAGTCGAAGTTACTGACCAAATGAGATTGAGGACAGTAAAGGTTGCTGAATCCTGGAAACATTAAAATGAACTGCATATTTAACTGGACAGAAAAATGGCGTGGAATGGAGCATACAATATTTAACACTGGATACAAGGAGAACATGCAAGATAATACTTAGCCAAAGATATCAGTCTAATAAAACATAAATCTGACCAAATGAGATTGAGGACAGTAAAGGTTGCTGAATCCTGGAAACATTAAAATGAACTGCATATTTAACTGGACAGAAAAATGGCGTGGAATGGAGCATACAATATTTAACACTGGATACAAGGAGAACATGCAAGATAATACTTAGCCAAAGATATCAGTCTAATAAAACATAAATCTAACAGGAGAAAATCCACAGATGCTGGAAATCTAAGCAACACATACAAAATGCTGGAGGAACTCAGCAGGCCAGGCAGTATCAATGGAAAAGAGCAAACATTCGACACTTTTCAGTCAAGACTCTTCATCAAGACTTAATAACTTAATCTCACAGGATTATGGAGCAATGTTCAATATATCCATTCTACCAATCAACAAAATTTAGCCATAGGTATTTCTGAATAAACATACATGCTCACACACTGCCCTAGCTCCTAACCCCCATCTCCCAAAAACAATTCAGTGAAAATGTTGATGTTTAACATCAGAAGACTTGAGTAATGAGGTGACTGAGAGGCAACCTTGTAACGTTGAAAGTGGTAAGTGCTAAGGACGAGGTGAACTCACTTTATGAACTCACTCACTTTATGAAATTCAAGATTGTAAAAACTTAGTTCAGAGCTGATGTCATGGAGCTATTTTTGTAAGAAAAATAATCAATCTCTGGAATGGACTATTGTAGAGTTAGTGAAGAAACAGTTGGACACTTAATAGGAGAGTGTGTGATCTTTATAGATGGCTGAGCTAAGGTTGTCTTGTGTATCTCTATATATCTGAATGTACCCTGTGATCAGATGACAGGTTGGAATGAGAAATATTGATTTTCCTTTACCTAGTCAATAACCTACACCTCCAGGTGTTATTTTAACAATTCCAAATAATACTATTTTATAGTGTATATTTCCAGAACAATTCTATAAACTAAATTTGGAAACTGTACTGAGTTCCAATTTAACTTATTTAAAAACGTAACACCTGGAAATTAAAGACTTGAAATTAGGTTTTCCCCATGGAAAAGGGGGGGATGAAGCCTACCTTCTCCTTGAGATTATTATTTTGCAACAGAGATGAGAGTTGTGATATGCTGGTGCAACCCATCATATGACGCTCAATGGAAAAACATTGAAGAGACGATACCTTCCATCCCCATACAGGCAATTTTGGCTAATAACAACCTACAAAGTTATATAAATACTACTGATAACCCATGGGTGAAATGGACTCTTAAAATATAGAAAACTATTATAAAAGAATATAAACTAGAGGGAGATATTGTAATTCTTAAATGGTGTGCGTATGACTCTGATTTTATGTGGAATAAACTGGATGCTAGATTTAAGGACTGGACAGCTAAAGGAATAACAGTTCTATGCAATATAATGAAAGAAGGAACACTGTTCAGTTTTGAAATGCTTGAAGAGAAACACTTATTAGAAATTAGGCTTTCCAAATATTAGTGTATGTACAGGGTGGCACAGCAACGTAGTGGTTAGCACAATGCTTTACAGTACAGGCGACCTGGGTTCAATTCCCGCCACTGCCTGTAAGGAGTTTCCACGTTCTCCCCACGACTGTGTGCGTTTCCTCCGGGTGCTCCAGTTTCTCTCCCTCAGGCCAATGACAATCTGCTTGTGAGGCTAATTTGTCATTGTGAATTATCCCATGATTAGGCTGGGATTAAATCGGGAGTGGCTGGGCAGCTTGGCTCAAAGAGCCGGAAGGGCTTACTCCGTACTGTATCTCAATAAATAAATAACTATTAATCACGTACATAATGCACGTATACAATACATTCTCTTATGTGGCATTTCAATGGAAGCATTAGTGTATTTAAATAAGCTCGTTCACATCTGCTAGACATAGGAGAAGAGGAGAAAACACTGTGTAGTCAGCATTCAATCACATACAGTGAGACTATTTTCAAAGTTCAAAGTGAATGTATTATTGAAGTATGTACAATATGTGTCACCATATACTACCTTTAGATTCATTTTCTTGCAGGCAATCACAGTAGAACAGAGAAATACAAACTGACAAACAACCAAAGTCCATAAGAAGACAAACTGTGTGTGTGTGTGTGTGTGTGTGTGTGTGTGTGTGTGTACACACACACACACACACACAGAGAACATGAGCTGTAGATTCCTTGAAAGTGAGTTCATAAGTTGTGGAATCAGGTCAGAATTGAGGTGATTGAATTTATCCACACTGGTTCAGGAGCCTAATGGTTAAAGGGTAATAACTGTTCCTGAACCTGATGGAATAGGACCTAAAGTTCCTGAACCTCCTTCCCAATGGTAACAACAACAAAAGAGCATGTCCTGGAAGGTGGGGTCCTTGCTGCCGGACAATGATTTCCTGGGGCAATGCTCCTTGTAGACGTGCTCAGGTATATTTATCCAATATTATGATAGAATGAATAGCAGTTCAAATGGCATAAGCAAAAGCTATCAGTATCTTATCTCGACTGCTGAAATCAATACTTAGAAGAGATGAAGACGGTGGAAATATAATTGTTTAAGTTGAGCAATAAAAATGACTAGATCCCTGCCATGTTTTGCTTCACAAACTGAAATTCTAGGTAGCAAGGCAGTCTGTAAGGAGTCCCAAAAGAAAAGCAGCAAATTATAACCCTTTTGCCAGAATATCTTAATATTTGTTAAATTACTGATTTTATTTTTACAACAAAATAAATAATAAGTTTTCCACAATTTACTTTTGAATAGCTTTCAGAAGTTAGAATGATCAGGCATTGGATCAGATTGGTATGGAGTTACTTGCAAGTGTTAATATATACACGTATAAATATATATATAATAAATGTAAGCCACTGAGGTAGGTTTCTAGAAAAACACAATATAAACATAGGTAAACTGGATTGTCCACTAGGGATTATTACCTTGTGATTGTGAAGACAAGACAGTGAGGGAAAAATGATTTTAGAGAAAGTACTGTGGAACTGGTGGCAAGATCAAATATAGTGAAAGTGACAAGTAATCTATCTCACAAAGAATAACAATACTTTGAACTAAGGATGGCCAACAAATACAGCAGAGGAAAGAACTGTCATCTTCTTACTTTTGAAATTACTATCGACACCAGTGGGTTCATATGCTGGAATCTAGAGTAACAAACAAGATACTGGAGGAGCACAAGAGTCAGGCAACATCTGTGGAGCAAAATGGACAGTCCATGTTTTGGTTTTAGATCCTTCAGAAGGGTTAAAGAGTAGAGGGGAGATAACCAGTATAAAGAAGTGAGGGGAAGGGTAAAGCAAGAGGATCAAGCAGTCAATTGAACTAAATGTTGGTTTAGGGGGGAGTGACTGAAGCTTGATAGTAGATGGTGGTCTCTCTGATTGGAGGCCTGTGAATAGTGGTGTGCCACAGGGAGTGATGCTGTTCTATTGTTCAACATCTATATTAATGGTTTAGATATTGATGTGGTAAACTGGATTAGGAAATCTATGGGTGACACCAAGATGGGCGGTGTGGCGGATCAAATTAAAGCGATCTGGAAAGGCTGGGAAAATGGGCTAAAAAATGACAGACAAGGACAAGAATAACAATACAACATCGTTTACTGTCATTTCCAGTGCACAAGTGTAAAGCACAACAAAATAATTGTTACTCTGGCTCTGATGCAGTACAAAAGCAAAACACAATAAGATAAAGAACAACAATAATAATAATAATAATAATAATAATAACAGCCAGATGTGGGGACCAATGACGTGGATAGGAAGGAGGAGGAGGTCCTGCAAAGAGATTTTAGGGAGTTAGGTGCAAAGTTGAAGGACAGGACCTCCAGGCTTGCAATCTCAGGATTGCTACCCGAGCCACGTGCTAGTGAGGCTAGATATAGGAAGATAATGCAACTAAATACGTGGCTAAGAAGATGGTGCAGGAGGGAGGGCTTCATGTTTCTAGACAATTGGACTTTATTCCAGGGAAGGTGGGGCCTGTTCCAACAGGACAGTTTGCACCTGAACTGGAGGGGGACTAACATCCTGGCGGGTAGATTTGCTAGTACTGCTCCAGGGGGTTTAAACTAGATTTGCAGGGGGAGGGGAACAAATAGTGAGGTGGAGGAGGATAAAGACTGCATGTATAGACAGAAATCAAAGGTTTGGACTGGCACGTGGGATTACGACATTATTACCTTTAGTGAGACTTGGCTGCAGGAGGGGCAGGACTGGCAGTTTAATTTTCCGGGGTTCCGTTGTTGCAGATGTGATAGAGGGGGAGGAGTGGCATTACTAGTCAGGGAAAATCTCACAGCTGTGCATCGACAGGACAGCCCAGAGGGCTTGTCTACAGAGGCCATATGGGTGGAGCTGAGGAACGGGAAAGGTGTGACCACACTAATAGGGTTGTAATATAAACCGCCCAATAGTCAGAGAGAATTGGAGGAGCAAATCTGTAGAGAGATAGCAAACCAATGTAAGAAACAGAAAGTTGTAATAGTAAGGGACTTTAACTTTCCACATATTGACTGGGACTCCCACACTGTGAAAGGGCTAGATGGCTTGGAGATTGCCAAATGTGTTCAGGAAAGTTTTCTAAATCAATATATACAGGTACCTACGAGAGAGGATGCAATACTTGATCTCCTATTAGGGAACCAGACAGGTCAGGTGATAGAAGTATGTGTAGGTGAACATTTTGGGTCCAGTGACCATAATGTCATTGGTTTCAAGTTAATTATGGATAAGGATAGGTCTGGTCCTCGAGTTGAGGTTCTAAATTGGAGAAGGGCCAATTTTGTGGAAATGAGAAAGGATCTAGGAACGCAAACACGAGGAAACCTGCAGATGCTGGAAATTCAAGCAACACACACAAAATGTTTGTGGAATGCATATTCCACCAGCATTTTCTGTGTGTTGCAAGGATCTAGGAAGAGTGGATTGGGATAAGTTGTTTTCTGGCAAGGGTGTGTTCAGTAAGTGGAAGGCCTTCAAAGGCGAAATTTTGAGAGTGCAGAGTTTGCAGGTTCCTGCCAGGATTAAAGGCAAAGTTAACATGCATAGGGAACCTTGGTTTTCAAGGGATATTGGCGATCTGGTTAAGAAAAAGAGAGAGGTGTACAGCAGGTATAGGCAACAAAGAACAAATAAGGTACTTGTAGAGTACAGAAAATGTAAGAAAATACTAAAGAAGGAAATCAGCAAGGCAAAAAGAAGATGAGGTTGATTTGGCAAATAATGTGAAGGTAAACCCGAAGGGTTTCTACAAGTATATTAAGAGTAAAAGGATAGTAAGGGACAAAATTGGTCCCCTAGAAGATCAGAGTGGTTGTCTATGTGTGGAGCCTCACAAGATGGGGGAGATCTTAAACAGTTTTTTTTTGCATTAGTATTTACTCAGGAAACTGGCATAGCATATATGGAAGGAAGGGAAACAATCAGTAGTGTCATGGAACATATAGAGATTAAAGAGGAGGAGATGCTTGCTGCCTTACAGTGAATAAAGGTAGATAATTCCCCTGGGCCTGACATGATATTTCCTCAGACCTTCAGAGAGACTAGTGTAGAAATTGGAGGGGCCCTGGCAGAAATATTTAAAATGTCCTTAGCCACGGGTGCAGTGCTGGAGGATTGGAGGGTAGCTCATGTTGTTCTGTTGTTTAAAAAAGGCTCCAAAAATAAACCAGATAATTACAGGCCAGTGAGCCTGACATCAGTAGTAGGTAAATTATTGGAAGGTGTTCTGAGAGATCGGATATACAAGTATTTGGACAGCCAAGGGCTGATTAGGGATAGTCAGCATGGCTTTGTGCGTGGTAGATCGTGTTTAATGAATCTGGTAGAGTTTTTCAAGGAGGTTACCAAGAAAGTAGATGAAAGAAAGGCTGTGGATCTTGTCTACATGGACTTTAGTAAGGCTTTTGACAAGGTCCCACATGGGAGATTAGTTCAGAAGGTTCAGACACTAGGTATCCATGGAGAGGTTGTAAACTGGATTCGAAATTGGCTGTGTGGGAGAAGACAGAGAGTGGTAGTGGATGATTGCTTCTCAGACTGGAGGCCTGTGACTAGTGATGCGCCTCGGGGATCTGTGCTGGGATCATTGTTGTTTGCTGTCTATATCAATGTTCTAGATGATAATGTGGTAAATTGGATCAGCAAGTTTGCTGATGACACTAAGATTGGAGGCATTGTGGACAGCGAGGAAGGCTTTCATAGTTTGAAGAGGGATTTGGGCTCTTTCCATGAGGTTAGGAGAGATAAATACGAGAGAACATGCCTTTAGGTTGAAAGGGGAAAGGTTTGGGGGAACATTAGGGGGAACTTCTTCACTCAGAGAGTTGTGGGAGTGTGGGATGAGCTGCCATCTGACGTGGTAAATGCGGGCTCACTCTTAAGTTTTAAGAATAAATTGGATAGATACATGGGTGGGAGAGGTCTGGAGGGTTATGGACTGGGCGCAGGTCAATGGGACTAGTGGAATAAAGTTTCGGTACCAATTAGAAAGGCCAAATGGCCTGTTTTCTGTGCTGTAGTGTTCTATGGTTCTAATAACAATAATAACAATGAAGCACAATAAATACAAATACATAAGATAATTTATAAATATAGATTGATTGTATGTCCATAAATTGATGCTTGGCACAGGAGGGTCTGTACATGAGATGACTGAAAGTGGGAGTATGGATCACGGGGGTTGGTGGCTGGAAGTGTCGACCAGCCTTACTACTTGGGGGAAGTAAGTGTTTTGAGTGTGGTGGTCCTGGCATGGATGCCTTATAGCCTCCTCCCTGATGGGAGTGGGACAAACAGTCCATGAGCAGGGTAAGTGGGATCCTTCATGATGTTACTAGCCCTTTTCTGTATACGTGTCCTTGACAGCAAGTAGACTGGTGCTGGTGATGTATTGGGCAGTATTCACTAGCAGTGGTATAGCCTTCCTGTCTGCCACAGTGCAGTTTCTGTACCAAGCAGAGGTGTGGCTTGTCAGGATGCTCTCTGCTGTAGAATGTGGCAAGTATACATATGCATAGTCCACCTCTCTTCAGCCCCATAGAAAGTAGAGGCATTGGTGAGCTTTCCTGATTGCTCATAATGTGCTCTGGGACCATGAAAGGTTGTGCAAGATTTGCACTCCCAGGCATTTGAAACTTAGCAGTTTTTACTGCTATGCTGCTAATGTAAAGAGGGATGTGAGTGGTAAAAGTGCTCTGAAAGTCAATATCCATTTCCTTTGCCTAGCTGACATTGATGAAGAGGTTATTTGCCTGGCACTAGGCCTTGAACTTTCCCACCTCCTCTCTGTAAGCCACCTCCTCATTGTTGGTAATGAGCCCCCCATCACTGTAATGTCATCGGTGAACTTGACAATGCGATTACTCGGGTTTCTGGCTATGCAGACATGTGTGAGCAGAGTGTACAGCGATGGGCTCAGTACACAGCCCTGGGAGGCACCTGTGTTGAGGACGATGAGGAGGAGGATCAGTTGTGCCTCCAGACTATCTGTGGTTTGTTGGTTAGGAAATCCTACAGCCAGTTGCACAGTGGTTTATTTAGACAGAGGAGCAGGAATTTGTTCACTGAGGTCTGTGGGACAATGGCATTGAATGCTGAAATGAAACAACATTCTGACCTTGTTTTCTAAATGTCTCAGGGCTGGATACATAACAGAAGCTACGGCATCTGTCCTAGTGTTCGATCGGTAAGCATATTGCTGAGTGGCCAATGTGGCAGGAACAGAGTTTTTGGTGTGCGCCATTATCAGCCATTCAAAGCACTTCATGGTGATTGGCATCAGTGTCATCGGGCGGTTGTCAGTTAGTTCTGAAGGTGTAGAGTTCTTTGGTACAGGGATGATGGTGGCTGATTTGAAGTATGTGGGGACAGCAGTCTGGACAAGTGAAGCGTTGAAGATGACCATGAAGACTCAACTTACTCTTGTGCACACGCCCAGAGTACTTGACCTGGGATGTTGTCTGGCCTGGCTGCCTTACAGGTGTTAACTCTCTGCACAGTCCGTCTCATTTCTGCTGCTGTTACAGACAGTGGTCACTCACCTGGGAGGGGAGTAGCCTTCATGGCCGGCATTGTGTTACATGCATCAAAGCATGCATAAAAATTGTTCAGAGTATCAGTGAAGGAGGCGCCACTGGTACAAACAACACTGGTTTTCCTTGCGTGGTCAGTAAAGCCCTTGACACCCAGCCACATACACCAGGGATCATTATTGGACAAGTATTCCTGAATCTTTTGTGTGTAGACAGTCTTTGCTCTCTTGATGCCTATGAATAAGTTCCGCCTGGCTACTCTGAGAGCTGTTCTGTCACCAGACTTGAAGACAGCATCGCAGACTTTGAGTAGGGAGTTCATCTCAGCGTTCAGCCAAGTCGTTTGGTGGGGCAGAGACATAACTGTTGTTGTATCAACGTCGTCTACACACTTACTGATGTAGCTGGTGACAGAAGAGGCATATTACTTGGACATCTGCCAGTTAGTCCATTCAAAACAGTCCTGGAGCAAAGAGATTGCCTCATTAACCATACAATGATGGTCCCCTTGACTGGTTTCTCTATTTTCAGTAGTGCTCAGTGTGCTGGGATTAACATTATTGAGATCTGGTCAGAGAAGCCAAGATGATGGTATGGGATGGCTGTATAAGTACCATGTCTAATTGTATAAACATGGTCCAGTCTGTTTGGTCTCCTGATGGCCATGGTAACATGCTGGTGGAATTAGGGTAAAATGCCCTGCAGATTAACATGGTTGAAGTCTCCTACAATTATGAAGAGAACATCCAGATGCTTGTTTTGTAGAGCGCTGATGATACTATAAAGTTCTTCAAGTGGGTCCTTGGGATTCGCACTTGGGGAAGCGGTGACGAACAAAATAGTAAACTCTCTGAGCAAGAAATGTAGTTGGCATTTAATTGTAAGATGTTCAATTGACCCAGAGGAGTGAGTTTGCACACTAACTTTGTTAATCTACACGCAGATTCCACCTCCTTTGGATTTCCCCGACAGGGAGTTTCTGTCTGCATGGAACAGAGTCATCCTGTTGGGTTGAAACAGGAGTCAGGAATGTTGCTGTTTAACTACATTTCAGTGAAAAACAGAATGCAGCAGTTTTTCCTCTCTTTCAGTGCATTCATTCTCAGTCTCAGAGAGTCCACTTCATTATCTAGTGTGTGTGCATTGGCCCGGAAAAGTGATGGTACTGCCGGCCTAGTCGGTTTAGCTCTTAGCCTAGCGAGTGCCGCTGCTGTCTTGCCGTATTTCTGCTTCCTCTTGCAACGCCTGCATTTGCCGCTTCTTCGGTTGAGCCACCTAGGCTAGGTCACTGTCGTTGGGTCTGGTGTCTGTAGAATCCTGATACCATTGAGCATCGTAATTAACTCTGTTGCCAGTGGATTAAAAGTAAATTTGTCTAAGAGCTTAGCAGCAGTGTATTGGCGGAGCTTTATTTGACTGAAATCCCTGACTAAAACCTTTGAAACACTATCAAAGAATTTAAAAATTAGCACCAATATTGAAAGCCAGAGAAGCCGCTGTGTCCCTGGGCATTGACTTTGCACTAAGTACCAAAATGACAAGTGAGACGTGTTGCATTTTGGGAGGACAAACCAGGGTAAGACTTGCACAGTGAATAGCAATTCCTCGAAATTGTCATCACAGGTACATGGGTTAGTAAAGAGAGTTTTTGGCACATTGGCTTTCATAAATCAAATTATTGAGTACAGGAATTAGCATGTTATGTTGAATTGTGTAAAGTGCCACAGGCAGCTGTGGAGGCCAAGCCTGTTACGTACATTTAAGGTAGGGGTTGATAGATTCTTAATTAATCAGGGCCCGAAGGGATATATAGAGAGGGCAGGAGATTGAGTCTGAGAGGAAAATTGGATCAGCCATGATGAAATGGCAGAGAAAACTCAGTGGGCCAAATGGCCTAATTTTGCTCCTATATCTTATGGTCTAAACTGTTGATGAGGCCAAATTCAGAGTATTGTGTGCATTTAGAGGGATAGGTTGCATAATATTACCTGAAGTGAAGAAGAATAGCGGCAAATTTTATACAGGTATACAAAATTATGAGAGATAAAGATAGGGGGAATGCATGCAGACGTTTTTTCCCTAAGGTTGGGTGAGACTATAACTAGAGACATAGTTTAAGGTTAAATGTTAAATATGTAAGGGAAACTTGAGGGGGAATTACACCATTCAGAAGGTGTTGTGAGTGTGGAATGAACTACCAGTAGAAGTGGTGGATGTAGATTAAATTGTAGCATTTAAGGGAAGTTTGCCTAGGTGTATCTATGAGAGAGGTATGGAGGGCTATGGTCTGTATTGTGATAGATGGGACCAGGCAGAAAACCAGGCCAGCAGAGATTAGATGGGCTGAAGAATCTGTTTCTGTGCTGTGGTGCTCTATGAGCTAGCAAGTGATGTGGGTCCAGGCGGAGAGGGGTAACAGGCCGATGGAAGAGGACAGTGTATAAATAGTGACAGAGGCTGGGAGGTGATGGGAGGAGGCAAAAAAGGGGTTGCGGGTGACGGAATCTGGCAGGAAATGAAGAAAGTGGATAATATATCCTATTGTGCTTTTTTACTCTCAAATCTCACAAAACCTCACTTTGTGTCTTGGTGCCTATTTTATTAACATTAGCTCTTTGAAATGATTTGAAGATAACAAACCAGCGCCGAAAATGCACAAGCACAAAATATTTCTCCGAAGATGCACAAGCACAAAATATTCAGGCTTGCATTGTGATTTTTTTTAAATCTCATTAACAGCACGTACTTTAATCTAGTGGCAAAAGTAATATTCTACAGCATCATCTGGGATCAAGGGACATATGGTTTGCATCAGAAGATAACTCCCGAAAGGACATGATATTTTGTGCCAGATGCATTCACACACGTACACTGCTAAGAACAATCACATTGAACCATATAGAAAATCAGGTCTTGAAATCTGATGTACTAGTGTCACAGATCATGCACCCTGCAGGCAGATCTTATAAAAATAAATGCAGATCACAAAATGAATTTGCAAAATTCCATCAACCTCAGCAGGCAAGGAAGTGACAAGTGATGATGAAGTTGTTAATTACTTGGTTTGAGCAGGAATATATTATTGTACTATGCATGCAATGCATTCTGAGAAATTTAGTGCTCTATGCACTCAAAAACAACTGTGTTACTGAACAAAATTAAAATTCAAATCAAAAATAAATTAAGGGCATGCTCTTAAAATAAATTGAACATCCTTTAAATTCCTCCCTTAAGAAAAGTTTTGTTCTCAGTACGCTTTCCCTGAATGAGGAACACTATGCAATTACTTAACAAAATTTTGTTCCAGGCCATGCCACCTACTCACAGTCACCTTCAGGCAGGAGATACATTTCAAACTACCAGATTCAAGAACAGCTGTTCTGATTCAATCATTTGATGACTGAGCCAACCGGAACAACCTTAATCACCGCAGTTTAGCAATACCGTGACTGCTTTGACCACCCTGTATTTTTGATCTAATTGTGTTCTTTCTTGCAAAAATTGTGTAGAATTTATGTTTTTCTTGTGAATGCTGCTTATTTGATGGTATGTGTCTGTGATGACACAGCAAGCAAATTTTTCATTGCGCCTGTGCCTACAGATAGTTGTGCAAATGACGATAAATGCTGACTTTGATTTCAGTATTATGTAACTGAAGAGCATATCTTCCCATGACTGAATGAAACATGACAGTAATCATTTCTAGGATTGCTCATTTTTATTTTTGAAATTAAGAAGAACTAGCTAGAATAAATCACCCTTGCATCCTTGGCACAATGTATGTGCCAGGATGCATTAACTGAGGCAATTCCTTGTGGAACACTCATTTTGGAGCATTGTGGAGAAGCTGCAACACACTGGCATTAGGCAAGAGGGGCTGTTCCCAACTCAAATCACCCACACTCCCACGTGACCTCAACCCTGACCCCTCGATATACTTCCCACTGAAAATGCTGGTCATGAACACCACCTAAGATTCATTCATCCCTAATTCCAATCCAATCTAATGTGTTGCTCCTCCCCTATTCCCACCACAATCCAATACACAATATGCAAGCAATGGCAGTTCCAATCACCCCACCATCACTCATTAAGATCATTGACAATCTCAGCAAGGTACAGAGCACAACGCAGACAATGAGCTCAAACTGTCTCCACAACGGGTAGTCAAAACTAAAACTAATGCCCAATGCATCACCAGTATGGACTATTCAATATCAAGGACATATATACAAAAAGGTGCTAGAAAAGGGCTAGCAGAATCATAAAAGATTCCACCCAATCTGCTCATGGACTATTTGCACCACTCCCATCAGGAAGGAAGCTATGTAGCAGCCTCGCTAAGACCACCAGATTCAAAACCTGTAACTCTCCCCAAGCAGTAAGGCTAAACAACATCTCCACACACTAGAACCATAAGGCCATCAGAGACAGCAGCAGGCGTAGGCCATTCAGCCCATCGTCTGCTCTGCAATTTCATCATGGTTGATCCATTTTCCCTCTCAACCCCATTCTACCTTCTGCCCGTAACCTTTCGCATCCTCACTAATCAAGAACCTATCCACTTCTGCCTTAAGTACACTCAATGATATGGCCTCCACAGCCTCCTGTGGCAACGAATTCCACAGATTCATCATCTTCCGGCTAAAGAAATTATTTGTCAACTCCGTTATAAATGGAAGTCCCTCTATTCTGAGGCTATGTCCTCTGCTCCTAGACTCTTCAACCATAGGAAACATCCTGTCCACATCAACTCTAATTAGGCTTTTCAACATCTATTACATTTCAATGAGATTCTCTGTCATTCTTCTAAATTCCAGTGAGTACAGGCCCAGAGCCATCAAATACTCTTCATATGATAACCCTTCATTCCCAGAATCGTTCCTGTGAACCTCCTCTGAACCCTCTCTCTAATGTCAGCACATCCTTTCTTAGACCAGGTTCCAAAACTGCTCACAATACTGCAAGTGAGATCTCATCAGTGCCTTTTAAATCCTCAGCATTTCATTTTTGTTTTTATATTCCAGTTGTCGCAAAATAAATGCTATGGTTGCATTTGCCTACCTCACTGCCAACTCAACCTGCAAATTAATCTTTAGGGAAACCTGCACGAGGACTCACATGTCTCTTTGTACCTCAGATTTTTGAATTCTCTGCCTGTTTAGAAAATAGGCTATGCCTTTGTTTCTTCCAAACTGCATGACCATATACTACCCAACACTCTACTCTATCTGCTACTTCTTTGCCTATTCTCCTAATTTGATTAAAACCTTCTATAGCCTCCCTGCTTCCTCAACACTACTTGCCCCTCCACCTATCTTCATATTGTCCCTAAACTTGGCGACAAAGCCATCAATTTCATCATCCAAATCACTAACATATAACGTAAAAAGAAGCGATCCCAACACCAACCCCTGAGGAATACCACTCGTCAGTGCAGCCAACCAGAAAAGACTCCTCTTATTCCCACTCTGTGCCTCTTGCCAATCAGCCAATCTCCTATCTATGTGAATAATTTCCTGTAATATCGTGGGCTCTTGTTAGGCAGCCTCATGTGCAGCACCTTGTCAAAGGCCTTCTGAAAATCCATGTACACAGTATCCTGGTTGAGTTGGTTGTACAGAAGGCGAATACAATGTTGGCATTCATTTCCAGAGGTATAGAATATAAGAGCAGGGATGTGATGTTGAGGCT
This sequence comes from Mobula hypostoma, assembly GCF_963921235.1. Classification (NCBI taxonomy): domain Eukaryota; kingdom Metazoa; phylum Chordata; class Chondrichthyes; order Myliobatiformes; family Myliobatidae; genus Mobula; species Mobula hypostoma. The sequence continues at coordinate 17,961,092 of NC_086118.1, read as the reverse complement.
CTATAAGTATTGTGTGCAGTTTTGGGCTCCTTATTTTAGAAAGGATATACTGACATTGAAGAGGGTCAGAGAAGATTCACGAGAATGATTCCAGCGATGAAAGGGTTACTGTATGAGGAACGTCTGGCAGCTCTTGGGCTGTACTTCCTGGAGTTCAGGAGAATGAGGGGCGATCTCATAGAAACATTCCAAATATTAAAAGGCCTGAACAGATTAGATATGGCAAAGTTATTTCCCATGGTAGGGGATTCTAGGACAAGAGAGCACAACTTCAGGATTAAAGGACTTCCTTTTAGAACTGATATGCGGAGAAATTACTATAGTCAGAGCGTGGTAAATCTGTGGAATTTGTTGCCATGAGCGGCTGTGGAGACCAAGTCATTGGGTGTATTTAAGGCAGAGATAGATAGGTTCTTGATTAGCCAGGACAGTATGGGGTGAAGGCAGGGGAGTGGGGATGACTGGAAGAATTGGATCAGCCCATTGAATGGCGGAGCAGACTCGAAAGGCCAAATGGCCTACTTCTGCTCCTATATCTCATGATCTTATGATTTTATAATCAAATCCATTTCATTACACACTACCCAAAGCAAAATAGCATTTCCCCTGGTGGGCTCAACCATAAGCTGCTCAAAAAAGCCATTTTAGAGGTATTCTACAAATTCTCTCTTGGGATGCAACACCAACCTGATTTCCCCAATCTATCTGCATACTGAAATCCCCCATAAGTATTGTAGCATTGTCCTTTTGACATGCATTTTCTATTTTGCATTGTAATTTGTAGCTCACACATGGCTACTGTTTGGAGGCCTGTATATAACTCCCATCAGGGTCTTTTTACACTTGCATTTCCTTAACTCTATCCACAAGGAATCTACATCTTCTGCTCCTCTGCCACCTTACTAAAGATTTGATCTCATTTTTTTTACCATTACAGCCACCCCACTCCCTCTGCCTACATGCCCGTCTTTTCAATACAATGGATCATCCTTGGATGTTAAGCTCCAAACTATGATTTTTTTTTCACCCACAACTCAGTGATGCCCACAATGTCATACTTGACAATCCCTAACTGTGCTACAAGAATATCAACATTATTCCATATACTGCGAGCTTCATTTCTGTACTTATCACCCTTTTTGATTTTGTCCCTATGTTACACTGCTCCTCATTCTACTGACTTCAAATTTGCCCCATCACCTGCCTGTCCATCCTGACAGTCTCACTGCACACGGCATCTAGTGGCCTCACAACTGCCCCATTCTCAGCCCGATCAATCCGGTTCCCATCCCCCTACCAAAGTAGTTTAAATCCTCCCCAACAGCTCCAGCAACCTGCCCACAATAATATTGCCCCCCTCGGGTCCAGATGTAACCAATCCCTTTTATACAAGTCATACCTTCCCCAGAAGAGATCCCAATGATTCTGAAATCTGAAGCCAGATCCTCAGCCACACATTCATCTGCCAAATCATTCTAATCTTACCCTCACTGACACATGGTACAGGCAGCAATCCAAAGATTACTACACTAGAGGTCCTGCTTTTCAGTTTTCCACCTAGTTTCCTAAATTCTCTCTTCAAGACCTTTTTTCCCTACCTATGTCATTGGTGTCAACATACACTAAGAGCTGGTTGCTCACCGTCCTCCTTTAGAATGCAGTGGACACTATTTAAGACATCCCTGACCCTGGCACCTGGGAGGCAACATACCATCCAGGTATCCTTTTCATGTCCACAGAATCCCATATCTACTCATCTAACTATGGAGTCCCCTATCAATACAGCAGTCGTCTTCTTCCCTTTCCCTTCTGAACCACAGCACCAGACTCAGCCAGAGACCCAGTCGGCTCTGACAATTGGTTGCTCCGCACCCACAATAGTATCTAAAGTGGAATATTTATTATTGAGGGGAATAGACACAGGGCTACTCCTGACTGGCTGCCCATTTCTTTTCCCTCTCCTGACAGCCACCCAGGTACCTGCCTCCTGCAACTTATGGGTGACTATCTCCCTGTAGCTCCTCTCTATTATCTCCTCGGTTTCCGATTTGAGCCAAAGGTCACCGGGTTTCAGCTCCAGTTCCTTAACAAATTCTCTGAGGAGCTGCAGCTTGGTGTACCTGGTGCAGATGTGGTTTTCTGAGAGGCTGGTAGTCCCCAGAATCCCCACATCTCACACAAAGAACACAACACAGCCCCTGGAGCCATTTTCATTGCACTAGCAGATGAAGAATGAAGAAGAAGAAACTTACTAGAAATTTACCCCACCCAAGCCTACTGAGCCAAAGCCTCAGCTCTCTAACACTGGTCCACTCACACGACAGCCACTCGAACAATGGCTGCTCTGCTTTTCCCCATCTTATTTTTATTTGCCCTGGCTAATGAATTGTGACTGCATTGGGCCACCGGAAAAAAGCCTGGAGGTGCTCCTTTTTAGATCTTATACTGAGTCCCTATTGAGCTTCAACTTGTAATTGTGGGAGGAGTTGGAAAGGCAGCCTGAGTACATAAGCTTCATTTTATGCCAAAGGAAAATTATTCACATTCTGGTAAGTATAGGAAGGGTTTAAGGTCACATAAAAGCTTTGCTTTTAACTTTCATCCTCAGAGTAAATTAGCGTTATTATAAATCTGCAACACATAAGAGACTGGGCTAAAATATCTCTGTTTTAACTGCCTGGTCAGTATTATTACATGCATTCACTGAGAGCTCAGATCTCTGAATCTAACTGATGATTTAAAAATAATAATTTTGTATAAAATAAACAGAAATACAGCTGCAATAGTGACAATGGGAAAAACTGTACATCTCACCCAAACAGTATCAGAAATGAAGTTCCTGCACAAACGACAAGCTACATCCCATCATCTTGTGTCTACACTACAGCAACCTTGATTCATTTTACAACAGAATTTGTGTAGATTTTTTTGAATGCCTTTCCAGTTTGATTGCTTTTAAGATGCCTGTTACACAGTTTGCAAAAGGAGTACTTCATTGGGAAGAGCGCATTTACCATTTAGGAAGAAACTTGATTTTGCTAGTAATATGCATAAGGGCTGTGCTTTACCTGCGCTGAGGTGCTGTTTAGCTTCTGCAGTCCATTCTCCAGACGCTCCATCTTGGCCGTAAGCTCTTTACTCTTCTTAGCTAGCAGGTTTTGATACAGCTTGATTTGTTCTAGGAATGACTTGGGTGTAGTATAATTATATCGTCGTTCATTAATTAAATAGGACTTGGATGTTTCATTGACACTGGTGTGCACATATGCCATAAACTTGCTTACAGATTCTTGAATTGAAGGCTAAAGAGAAAGGAAAAGTTATGAGAAAAATGTGTTGTTAAAATGCTTCCTAGTGATAAGAAATTAGGTGCTTATATTGCTAACTAAAATATTATAATTAGGACAAAACTACAAGGTATTGACATATTCATGCATAATCCTCATATACTATGACTCACACAGAAATCATCTTCTTTTGCCAGCATTTCCCATCAAGGACAGCACTAATTGCAGCCATGCAGTCTGAGACATGACTTTTTTCAACAGAGTTCAGAAAGTGCATGCGGTGTATGAGGTTCAGGGAGGAGTAGCAGCTCTGGTGAAAGGGCTTGTAGCATTCATTCTGGGGCAGGTCACTCCCATTTGGTCCCCACCAGACTCTCAGCTCTCACCTGTGGCTACAAGTAGATGCTTACATATAAAAGTGGCCACACCCTGGTACCCACTTCAGCAGGCAGGCTAAACCATGTGAGGGTAAGCTGGCAGCATCGTACCCCGGTGAGTCAGGGACATGTCTATCCCAGCATGTGAAGTCAGCTCTGGTGTACGGGGGGGGGGGGGGAATGAGATCTACAGTGAGATTCAACAGCTAGGAAGGTTCTATTGCAATGCTACATGGAGAGCAAACGGCATGACAAGGCACAGGAGATGTCACGGTCATCCACTCCAACCAAGGAAGACCCCAGTCTGCGACGATGTTTGTTTCTACCACTAATTTGGACTTTTGAGGTCAAGGGAGTGAAACTGCCTCAGTGCAATGATGTTTCCACTTCAAAATTCCCCTGCACAGGTTTCTTTTCATTGTCAGACACGATGGACAACCACCACCAAGAAAATAGAAACTAATTAGGATTTGTTTTCTATTTAGTATTTAAACTTAACAGCATTTCATCTGCTTGTAGTTAACATGAACATCATTTCAGTACAGTACAGCAAGCCCCAGATAACCAAATATCCACAATTGTACTATATATCTTTACCCATTTATCTCAGTGCAGAAAATGGGAACTTAAATCAAGTGAGACTGCTCTTCCACAGAAAATAAATCATTGCAGATGTTCTAAAATCTAATCATTATAGATGTTTCCTTCCCATTTTTATTTTAAATATTGAATGTTAGATATGTTACCAACGGAAGAATGCCCATCTTTATTCAGATACACATATCTGCAGATGCACAAAGGCACATAGATTGGTTTCCCTGTAATCAAGGATCTGTTTAAGAAGGAACATAATTATAGTAGCAGATTCTAAAAGCACGGGGATATGTGAACTCTATCCTGAGTGGATAATGCTTATGTAGTCCCAAATGGGTTCAAATAAATTGTAACATTACTCCTGCTTGTCCCTACTTTCCATTAATCTAAATTGCAATTCCTTCTTTTATGCAGCTAGGGTTCATTTTTCAAAGAACAAAGCATGAAAACCTTTGTTTGTCAATCAAGGCCAACATTTTTATTGCACTGGTAACCCTGGTGATTAAAATTAAAAAAGGTAGTGCTAAAGCTAAAATGTTTCTACTTGTTAACAACCAATTCAAATTAAAAATAGTTCCAGCTAGTTCTAACTTGAATGGAGCCAAGACTGAGACTGTAAGTAACAATACATGCAGTGAAGGTGTTGCACAGAAAACAAAGGAATTGTCAGATATAAAAACACCAGATTCCGTCTGGTTTGTATTTTAGTCACCTTTTACACAGTTATAAAATAATCATCATCATTATGTGCCATGTTGTATTACGTGGGTAAGCATGATCTTTTGACCATGATGCTTCCTGGCAAATTTTTCGACAGAAGTGGTTCATCATTGCTTTCTTCTGGGCAGTGTCTTTACAAGGCAGGCGACCCCAGCCATCATCAATACCCTTCAGAGATTGTCTGCCTGGCGTCAGTGATTGCATAAGCAGGACTTGGGATATATACCAGCCACTCATACGACTATCCACCCATAACTTCACCTGAGGCTGATTGGGGGTCTAAACGGGTGAAACACCTGCAGGCTAGCAGAGGGAAGGAGCACCTTGCACCTCCTTTGACAGAGATGCATCTCCACCCCACCACCCACAGTTATGCAATTAAAATAAATATATTCTCAGTTCATAGCAGTCAATTTCTATAAATTAGACTGCAGGACCCAGACATGACACGTAAAAACACTGGTTGTGGAAAGATTTAAGCACAGATCTAAAATCATCTATTTCTTCCCAAAAGAATATGTCCTTGCTTTATTTTAAACTGCAAATTTATTCCATCTTAAAATGTTACTTTCCCTGATAATTTATCTAATTTACATTTGAATGTATCAAGAAATTGCACTCCTCTGATCCATTACTTGATCACTCACCATCTTGCTGAAATAATGTTTCTGCACTTACCTTGCTCAAAACACATGCTTTGTTTTTGTTGTCATGGAGTTAAAATAGCTATAAATAGTTGCATTATTAAGATAATTTAGAATCCTAATAACAGTGATCACGCATCACCAATCAATTCTCTCTTCCCCAGGGAGGACAAGCCCAATTTATATAATTGCACCTCAGAATCCAGTTCTTCCATCCCTTCAATCATTCTACCTGCTTTCCTTTTCATCCTTTCAATTGGGGTAATATTTCTTTTCCACTCTGGTAACCAGAAGCATATATAGTATTCTAAGTGGTTATTAAATTCAATGTGAATATTTTACTTAAATGTACTTTTGATGTCTTATGCCAGTCTCAGGGTACATTAACTGCAATTATGTGGATCCCACTTACTGACTGCTGTCCAAACATGTAATTTCCTTAATTGTTATGTTTTTAAAGAAGCAATTCAGCCAGAAAGATATGAACATCATCTACAGGAAACACAATTCTCCTACTTTAGTTTAAATGGTCAAACCATTTTTTAAGATGAGTGCAACAAAATATTATTTAATCTTTAAAAGAAAATATGGGAATTTTCTAATAGACTTCAGATATCCAGTTATTGCACTGTGTACGACTACACAATAGATGTACTGGATCATACAAATTCTTGATTCCTTTGAAGATATTAAAACTGTTAATTCCTTTTTTACATGCTTTGTGCACAGATCAAATGATCGTTCCACTGTTTCCATACGTACATTACTTTGTCCATGAATATGTTACACATCATTTTAATCTTGATACAAAATCCAATGATTTATCTTTACAAGTAATAAAAGAACAAGTGGATCTGTGGTTTCCAATGGACTAATTGCTAAATTGGGCAGATCTATACGTGTTAATAAAAATGCAGCTTGGAGTTCAATAGGATGCTTAATCTGTTGATGGAAAGGCAAAGCTCGCATGGCATCACCAACCATACAAAATACACCAACAAGTTCTGTGAAATGTGTCACCATTAATAATGATCTTACATCAACATTGTCGGTCTCCTGTAGGAAGCGCAGGCTGACAGACTCCAAAGCTTCCTTGGGCCACTCATGAAACCAGTCTATTGCAGTGCAGTTGACGACAGCGGGGAACTTCCTACTGCGAACCCGCAGTTTGTTACCAACCGGTGAGAAACACAAAGCTACCTGTGTGGAAAGAAACATGGAATCATTTTGCTGGCATTTAATAGGACCAGATATATACTGTGGATTAATTTGCTGACTATGAGCCTTTACTTCCAGTGCTTGTGAGTAGTAGTAGACAGTTATGACAGTGCAGAAGTTTAAAGTGAATCACTGCTCATTTTATTTTCATGTTGCACGACTTGGATCAGAGATGCAAAACTTCTTAGCAGGACAGAGAAAAAAAATTCTGTGGTATTTAATCATTGGTTCCGCATAGCATAGGCAGACTAATTGATGGATAAGGATGACAGTCTTCAGATGCTTTGTACAGGTCAGATAGTGGATAGGTTTCATTACTATCACTGAACCATAAACGATACAGTTAAAGTGACACTCTGTTACCTTTGAAGTTCTCATGCAGCTAAATTTGTGTGCTTTAATATTCTCTACTTCAAATGAAGGAATTAAAAATAACATCTATACTATATATATATAATTGCTGTATTAGTTTTCCAATAATTAATTGTAATCAAATTTGGAAAGACTTCATTACCAAATATTTTTCAACGTGCATCTCATAACATCAGTGTTGTAGTGTGAGCTGACATTCGTCATCAGTATAGAGGTGTGCAAATTGCCCATAACAGAACTTGATGGGAAGTGCCAACAGTTCCAAATGGAACTAAAGCTTTCAGAAGTTTGTAACTGGGCTACCCATGCATGTGCAGTTGAGCTCCAAAGTCACAATCTTACTGTGCACTGTGAGTTTTACTGCATTCTGCTTGCCATGTTCCGCCATGATATAAAGATTTTAGTTATTATGTGCTCCAGCTGTTTCTTTAAATAAAATAGATTAATCAACTTAATTTTCAACAGTTGTTATTATCTCATGGTTATAAGTGCTCAGGAACTTGTAACTTAATGAGCCAACAAAGCTGGGGATGTGACTTTGCTCAATGACAAGTCCTTCAAGGGAATTTAGTGGGCAGCATTTATTTCGCGTTTTTATCCTTGCTACCACTCGGGCTTTATCAGAGAATAGGCATACTACACCCATTAGATGAGTTCAGGCACACAGGCTGCTGTTTTGTGCAGAGTCCACATTGCAAGATCTGCTCTAATGTTGTCATGTAAAATCACGGTACACTGATAAAGTGAATATTATACCATTGTTATTTTTGGTGATTCAAATGATTTGAAAAAAATCTACAGTATATCAGCTCATGCTGCAGTCTGTAAATCCTTCAATAAAGCAATGGTTTAAGCTTAACCAGATTAGAATTGGAATTGGTTTATTATTGTCACGTGTAAATAACATGTGGCGGAAGAATCATGAAGACCATAAGATATAGGAGCAGAATTAGGCCATTTGGCCCATCAAGAAAAGAACAGGATTTCAGATTTGTGGATAATTTGGATCTCTTCTGGGGAAGGAATCACCAGTACACAAAGGACGCTTACACGTGAACATGAGAGGGACCAAAGTCCTTGCGGGCACAGCTTTTGCGAAGGGTTTAACTTAAAGTAGCAGAGGGGAGAGAACCAGTTCGTTATGTCAGAGGATGGAGCAGTTGCTGTTAATTTAGGTGCTACATGTGAAGAGACTGTGAGGAAGGATAGGCAGTGGATATGACATAAATGCAAGTTGGATTTTTTTTCCCAGTTGGATGGGTTGAAATGTGTCTCTTTAATGCAAGAAATATCAGGAACAAGAATGTTGAACTTAGGGCATGGAACTATAACATTATGGCTATTACTTGGATGCCACAATGGCAGTTGAAAATTTCTGGGATGTAGATGTTTCAAAAGAGACAGGGAGGGAGGTAAAGGGGGTGGAGAAGTGACTTTGCTAATCAGGAATAGTATCCCAGCTGCAAAAAGGAGGGATCCCGAGTCATTCCAGGTAGAAGTCAGAAACAGCAAGTGAGTGATCACTCCACTGGGAGTATTCTGGAGATCCCCCTCCCACCCCACCCCCCAGTCACAACAGTGACATTGAGGAGCAGATCAATAGGCAGATTTTAGAAAGGTGCAGACATAACAGGGTTGTCGTCAAGATTTTAATTTCCATAAGACCATAAGATATAGGGGCAGAAGAAGGCCATTCAGCCCATCGAGTCTGCCTTAATATTGATTAGCAAATCCTTAGTACAAAAGGTTCGGTTAAGACAGAATTTGGTTAGATATGTCCAGGAAGAATTTGTGACACAATATGCAGACAAGCTGAGCCCATAATGGATCTAATATTTGGTAATGATCTTAAGGTAGTATATGGTGACTTATACATACTCTGGTAATAAATTAACCTTAAACCTGGTCAGGTGACAGATCTCTTGGTGGGTGAGCATTCCAGAGTCACTGACCGTAACTCCTTGACCTTTAACATAGCACTGGACATGGACAGAAAAGAATTTAATAGAGGGAGGGGGAATTATGATGGTATTAGGTAGGAACTTGGGAGCATAAATTGAGAACAGATGATCTCAGGGAAATGCAGAACAGAAATATGCAGTTTGTTTAGGGAGCACTTGCATGACATTCTAGATAGTTTTGGAGGTAGGGAAGGGATGGTAAGGTGAAGGGACCATGGTTGACAAGAGATGTGAAACATCTAATCAAAAGGAAGAAAGATGTTTACTTAAGGATTAGGGAGTAAGGATCAGCTAGGGCTCTTGAGAATTAAAAGACATCTGGGAAAGAGCTTAAGGATAGATTTAGGAGAGCTAGAAGGGCTCATGAGAAGGCATTGGTGAGTAGGATTAAAGAAATCCCCAGGGAATTCTACACACATGTAAAGAACATGTGGATTACTAGAGTGAGGATAGGACTGATCAGGGACAGTAGGCAAAAGGTGTAAAGTCAGCATAGAACAGGATAACACACGAGAACATGTTGAGGTTATGAAAAGAATGTACTGGAACATTTAAAAAGCATTAGGATCAATAAGTACCTGAGGTTGGATGGGATATACTCTAAGATACTACAGGGAGTAAGGGAAGAGATCGTTGTGCTTTGGTGATGATCTTTATGGCCACACTGGCCACAGGCACTGTACCAGAAGATTGGAGGGATGGTGGCAAGTGGTATTTTATTTTTGTTCAAGAAAGATAATAGAAATAATCTTAGGAATTATAGACCAGTCAGTCATACATCAATGGTGGGCAAACTACTGCAGAGGATTCGTAGAGACATGATTTACAACCATTTGGAGAACTATAGTTTGATTGAGTGGTGTTAGGTGGCTTTGTGAGGTGCAGGTTGTTCTTCACGAGCCTGCCTGCCTTTTTTGAGAAAATAACAAAATAAACTGATGAAGGTAGAGTGGGAGATGTGATTCATATGGATTTTAATAAAGCATTTGACAAGGTGCCCCATGGTAGGATCATTCAAAAAGTCAAGAGGCATAGGATTCAGGGAAACTTGGGTATATGGATTGAGAACTTACTTGTCCACAAAAGGTAGATGGTGGTAGCAGACGTAGCACATTCTGCCTGGGCGTCTCTGACTACTGATGTTCCACTATTTTGGGACCCCACCTCTTTGTGCTTTTTATAGATGACTTAGATGAGGAAGTGGAAGGTGGGTTAGTAAGTTTGCAGGTTACATGAAGGTTGGTGCTGCTGTGGACAGTGTAGAAAGTTGTAGTAGGTTACAAAGAGATATTGATAGAATGCAGTGCTCGGCTGAGATGTGCCAGATGGAGTTCAATCCAGAGAAGTGTGAAGTGATGCAGTTTATAATATCAATTTTGAAGGCTGAGTACAAGGTTAATGGTAGGGTTCTTAGCAGTGAGGAGGATCAGAGGATTTTGGGATACATATCCATAGATCCCTCAAAGTCTCAAAGTTACCACTCATGTTGATAGGGTAGTTAAGAAGGAATATGATGTGCTGGCCTTCATTAGTTAGGGGACTGAGTTCAAGAACCACGAGGTAATACTGCTGGTCTAAAAAACTCTGGTTGACCACACTCGGAGTATTGTGTTTAGTTCTAGTCATCTCATTACAGGAAGGACGTGGAAGCTTTAGAGAGGGTGCAGAGGAGATTTACCCAGATGCTGCCTGGATTGGGGTTTTTCCCTTGGAGTGAAAGAGGATGGGAAGCAAGTTGAGAGAGGTGTATAAAATGATAAAAGACATAGACAGAATCGACAACCAGTATTTTTTTCTCCAGCGCGGCAATGGCTGATATGCATAATTTTAAGATAATTGGAGGAAATTATGGAGGGAGGGATATCAGAGGTAGCTACTTTTTACATGAAAGTAACAACTTAATGAAACACACTGCCAGAGGTGGTGGTAGTGGCATATACATTAGGGACATTTAAGAGACTCTTAGATAGGCATGGGGATGGAATAAAATTGGAGAGCTATGTGGGAGCCAAGGGTTAGATTGATCTAGGAGCAGGTTAGAAAGTAGGCACAACATCGTGAACTAAACACCTGTAATGTACTATTCTTTTTTTTTTGCGTGTGCCTGCGTGCATGTAAGTCTGCACGTGTGCGTGCGTGCGCATCTGCGTGCGTGCGCATCTGTGTGTGTGCATCCCTGATGATGTCTTTTTCATGGCTTTTACAAGGCGCGGAGAGAGAGAGAGACTGTGTGGCCCGCCACTCCCCACACAGACATTTTCGCAGTATTTTTCCCTTTATTTTACGAGGTCGAGTTGCGATCTCGACATTCAACCCGGCACGGATGGAAAACGTACTTGGGAGCGGACCCGACTGGTTTTGAACCCGGGAACCCCCGCTCCCGGGTCTGGCGCCGATGTCACCAGCCGGCCCTGTACTGTACTATTCTATGATCTATAGCATGTATCATGATACATTAAACAGTGTATAAAGGTAGAACAAGGTAAACCAATAACAGTGCAGAATAAAGTATAGCAGCTACAGGGAAAGTAGAATGGGAAGAAGAGAGAATGTTTAGGGTGGCTGGCGTCTTTGATTATTATGGCTGCTTTACCGATGCAGTGAAAAGCGCAGGCAGAGTCCATGGAGGAGTGCCTGTTTTCCATTTTGTGCTGAGTTGTGTGCACAGCTCTGCATTTTCTCATGGCCATGTGCAGAATATTTTCCACACCAAGCAGTTATGCATCCAATAGGAGGCTTTCTACCATGATAAGGAGGACAAGGCCTAAAGGAGTGGACAAAACGAGGAGCAGAAAAACACAACATACAAGCTACAGAACCCAATCAGAGCTGCCAAATACTGGAAAACCAGTTTTCTGTAGATGACTGTGCTTCAGTTTAGAAAGGCTTTCAGTCCGTTACCAACTACAAAAAGAAGACAAACACCTACAAAATACTGGTGGAATGCAGCAGGCCAGGCAGCATCTATGGGAAGAAATACAGTCGACGTTTCAGGCCGAGACCCTTCGTCAGGACTAACTGAAATAAGAGAGAGTAAGAGATTTGAAAGTGGGAGGGGGAGGGGGAGATCGAAATGATAGGAGAAGACAGGAGGGGGAGGGATGGAGCCAAGAGCTGGGAAGTTGATTGGCAAAAGGGATACAAGGCTGGAGAAGGGAGACGATCATGGGACGGGAGGCCTAGGGAGAAAGAAAGGGGGAGGGGAGCCCAGAGGAAGATGGAGAGCAGGCAAGGAGTTATTGTGAGAGGGATAGAGAGAGAAAAAAGAGAGAGAAAAAGGAAAAAATGATAAATACATAAATAAATAAGGGATGGGATAAGAAGGGGAAGAGGGGCATTAACGGAAGTTAGAGAAGTCAATGTTCTTGCCATCAGGTTGGAGGCTACCCAGACGGAATATAAAGTGTTGTTCCTCCAACCTGAGTGTGGCTTCATCTTGACAGTAGAAGAGACCATGGATTGTCATATCAGAATGGGAATGGGACATGGAATTAAAATGTGTGGCCACTGGGAGATCATGTTTTCTCTGGCAGATGGAGTGTAGGTGTTCAGCGAAACGGTCTCCCAGTCTGCGTCGAGTCTCGCCAATATATAGAAGGCCACATCGGGAGCACTGGACACAGTATAGCACACCAGCCAACTCACAGGTGAAGTGTCACCTCACTTGGAAGGACTGTCTGGGGCCCTGAATGGTGCTGAGGGAGAAAATGCAAGGGCATGTGTAGCACTTGTTCCGCTTACAGGGTTAAGTGCTGGGAGGGAGATCGGTAGGAAGGGATGGGAGGGACGAATGGACAAGGGAGTCGCGTAGGGAGCAATCCCTGTGGAAAGCAGAAAGGTGGGGGAGGGAAAGATGTGCTTGGTGGTGGGATCCTGTTGAAGGTGGCGGAAGTTACGGAGAATTATATGTTGGACCCGGAGGCTGGTGGGGTGGTAGGTGAGGACAAGGGGAACCCTATCCCCAGTGGGGTGGCAGAGGATGGGGTGACAGCAGAGTGCGTGAAATGGGAGAGATGCATTTGAGAGCAGAGTTGATGGTGGAGGAAGGGAAGCCCCTTTCTTTAAAAAAGGAAGACATCTCCTTTGTCTTGGAATGAAAAGCCTCATCCTGAGAGCAGATGCAGCAGAGACGGAGGAATTGCGAGAAGGGCATGCACTTTTGCTAGAGACAGGGTGAGAAGAGGAATAGTCCAGGTAGCTGTGAGTATCCGTAGGCTTATAGTAGACATCAGTAGATAAGCTGTATCCAGAGATAGAGACAAAAAGATCAAGAAAGGGGAGGGAGGTGTCGAAAATGGACTAGGTAAATTTGAGGGCAGGGTGAAAGTTGGAGGCAAAGTTAATGAATTCAACCAGCTCATCATGCGTGTAGGAAGCAGCGCCAATGCAGTCATCGATGTAGCGAAGGAAAAGTGGGGGATGGATACCTGACGAAGGGTCTCGGCCTGAAACGTCGACTGTAATTCTTCCTATGGATGCTGTCTGGCCTGCTGCGTTCCACCAGCATTTTGTGTATGTTGTGTATGACAATAAACTGGACTGGTCAAAGAACACTGAGGCTGTCTACAAGAAGGGTCAGAGCCATCTCTATTTCCTGAGGAGACTGAGGTCCTTTAACATCTGCCGGATGATGCTCAGGATGTTCTACAAGTCTGTGGTGGCCAGTGCAATCATGTTTGCTGTTGTGTGCTGGGGCAGCAGGCTGAGGGTGGCAGACACCAACAGAATCAACTAACTCATTCGTAAGGCCAGTGATGTTGTGGGGATGGAACTGGACTCTCTCACAGTGGTATCTGAAAAGAGGATGCTGTCTAAGTTGCATGCCATCTTGGTCAATGTCTCCCATCCACTACATAATGTACTGGGTGGGCACAGGAGTACATTCAGCCAGAGACTCATTCCACCGAGATGCAGCACAGAGCGTCATAGGAAGTCATTCCTGCCTGTGGCCATCAAACTTTACAACTCCTCCTTTGGAGGGTCAGACACCCTGAGCCAATAGGCTGGTCCTGGACTTATTTCATAATTTACTGGCATAATTTACATATTACTATTTAACTATTTATGTTTCTATTACTATTTATTATTTATGGTGCAACTGTAATGAAAACCAATTTCCCCCGGGATCAATAAAGTATGACTATGACTATGACTATGTTGCTTGAATTTCCAGCGTCTGCAGATTTCCTCGTGTTTACAAAAAGACATCCACTGTCAATGACCCCCCCTCCCAAACTTGATAAATGAGTTCTACTTCACATTTGACTCACAGATGACATTTCAAAGAACCCTGTCAAACGCCTGTTCAGCCAGATCATCACCAATACCCCACACGCTTAGTTGTCAAGGAGTAGGAGAGGAAGCTGCTCGGGAAGCAAAATATCAGGAAGGCTGCGAACCCTGAGTCTGTCTCCCTTACCATCCTTAAACACTGTGCTAATCATCTATCAACAGCCTTTACAGACATTTTCAATCAGTCTCCTAACATGTTGCAAGAAATCTGTATTTATTTCAGTCCCCAAAAAATCAAAGATCGCTGGACTCAATGACTACAGGCCAGTTGCACTCACATCAATCACAATGAAGACTTTTGAAAGGCTGGTTATGTCATTGCTCAGATCCATAACTTAAAACTTTCTAGATCTGCTGCAGTTCATCTACAGAGCCAACAGAACTGTAGATGATGCAATTAACATCGGTCTGGATTTCATAATACAGCACCTCACTCCTCTGGTACATAGGCTAGTATTCTCTTTGTCGATTTCTCTTGAGCTTCAATACCATCATCCCTGAGCAAGAGAAACTCTCCAAGTTTAATGTACTAGGTCCCATCTGCAAGTGGATCCTAAACTTCCTCTCTGACAGGAACAGTATCTTTAGTGGGTAGTTGGAATAATGGGAAGCAAAAGGATTGGGAAGCTTTTAAAAAGCCAACAGAACTCAACTAAAAAAGCAAGGAGAAAAATATGATATAATATGAAGTAAGCATGCCAATAATATCAACGAGGATACCAAAGAAGTAAAAGAGAGGCGAGAGTGGATGTCATATCACTGGAGTATATGGGGGATAAAAAATATCAAATTAACTTCACATCAGCCTTCACTGTAGAAGACAACCAGCAGTATACCAGAAATTGAAGTGCGTCAGGAGGCAGAATAGTTGCTATTACAAAGGAGAACGTGCCTGGGATGGTTTGAAGGTAGATGAGTCACATGGACCAGATGGAGTACACCCCAGGGTTCTGAAACAGGCAGCTGAAGAGATTATGGAAGCATTAGTAATAATCTATCAGAATTAATTAGATTCTGGAATGGTTCCAGAGGGCTAGAAAATTGCAAATGTTACTCCACTCTTTAAGAAGGGAGGGAGGCAGAAGAGAGGACATTTATAGGCCAGTTAGTTTGACTTCTGTAGTTGGAAGGATGTTAGAATGTGTTATTAAGGATGGGGTTTCAGGGTACTTGGAGGCACATAATAAAATAGGCCCAAGTCAGCACAGTTTCCTTTAAGAGGAAATCTTGCCTAACAAATCTGTTAGAATTCTTTGAGGAAATAACAGGCAGGATAAACAGAGGAGTGTCAGTGGGTGTTGTGTACTTGGATTTTCAGAAGGCATTTGACAATGTGCTTCATATAAGAAAGACCCATGGTATTACTGGAAAGATACTAACATGGATAGAAAATTGGTTGACCGGCAGGAGGCAAAAAGTGGGAATAAAAGGAGCCTTTTCCAGTTGACTGCCAGTGACTAGCAGTGCTCCAAAGGAGTCGGTGTTGGGACCGCTTCTTTTCATGTTACATGTTAATGACCTGGATGACAGAATTGATGGCTTTGTAACCAAGTTTGCAGCTAATACAAAAATAGGTGGAAGAGTGTCGAGGAAGCAAGGTGCTTGCAGAGGAACTTGGACAGATTGGGTGAGTGGGCGAAGAAGACAGTGTAAGGAGGTTGTATGGCGATGCACTTGGTAGAACGAATAAAGGTACAGACTATTTTCTAAATAGAGAGGAAATTCAGAAATCAGAGATGCAAAGGGACTTGGGAGTCCTCATGCACAATTCCATAAAAGTCGCATAAAAGTCGGTAGTAAGGACTCAAATGTAATGTTAGCACATATGCTGAGAGCACTGGAATTTAAAAGCAAGGATGTAATGCTGAGGCTTTATAACACATTTGTCAGATGATACTTGGAATATAATAAGCAGTTTTGGGCCCCTTATCAAAGAAATGATGAGTTGTCATTGGAGAAGATCCAGAAAAGATTTACGAGAATGATCCTGGGAATGAAAGGATTAACATATGAGGCGTGTTTGAAAGTATTAACCTTGTACTCGCCACAGTTTAGAAGAATGAGGAGGGATCTCATTGAAACTTGTCGAATATCAAAAGGATTAGATAAGAGTGGATATGAGAGTATGTTTTCCTCCAATGGGGGGGTTCAGGACCAGAGGACACAGGCACTGATTACAAGGACCTCACTTTAGAACAGAGATGGGGAGGAATTTCTTTATTCAGAGGGTGGTGAATATGTGGAATTCATCTCTACGGACAACTGTTGAGTCCAAGTCATTGGGTATATTTAAAATAGAGGTTGATAGGGTGTCAAAGGTTACGGAGTAAAGGCAGAAAAATTGGGTCGAGGTGGATAGTATATCAGCCACAATAAAATGGTGGAGCAGCCCCAATGGGCCGAATGGCCTAACCCTGTCCACATGTCTTATGAACTTATGGTCGTATTTGAGACTTGGCAAGTACATCTCCACAGACCCCTCAGTCAGCACTGGTATGCCACGGGAGTGTGCTCTCTCCCCTCTCCTATTTTCCCTGTACACCAATGACTACATCTCTGTCAGTTAAACCAATAAAGTTTTCAAATGACAACAGTATCATAGGATTAATCACCAGAGGTGACAAATCTTAGTACCGCCAGGAAGTAAACAAGCTAGTGCCCTGGTGTAAACACAGCTTAGAGCTGAATGCCCTCAAAACTGTGGAAATGCATACAGATTTCAGGAGAAATGTGCCTCCTCTCTACCCACTCATCATCAACAATGCTACACTTAGCACCACATCAACATTCAAGTTCCTGGGCATCATTATTTCGCAGGATCTCTTGTGGGAGAACCATATCTCCTTCATCATTAAAAATGCTCAGCAAAGGATGTACTGTACTTCTTGTGGCAGTCAGTAAAATTCCACCTTCCACAAAACAAGCAGGAGTAATTCTACACTGCTATTATAGACAGCAGCCTCACATCAGTCATCACTGTCTGGTTTGGCGCAGCATCCTCTCACAGTATTTGAATACCACAGCAAACTGTCAGAAAGCAGATAAGGTTATTGGTGTACTCTACAATCACTGCAGGACTTGCAGGTATTCAGGACAAAGAAGCAGGCAGGAAAATTATTGAACACTGATTCTTGAGACTTCGGCAAAAACATGTCCCACTAAGAAAAGTGCTAATTCTGTGAAAATGAATAACATTTTCTTATTTAAAATAATCAGGGTTCATCATTTGAGGGTCTTTTGCACAAATGTAACATTTTTTCATCTGTTTGTTTTTAATTTTATAAATTATATGATTATATGATAGCCCAGTACCGACAAAATCAGTTGTCCTCAGACAAGAGATTATCATTTCAATTTGATTAAAAAGTGTGAAAAAATCATTTAAAGTGTATAATATATATGCCAGATGAAAGAGTAGAGTGAAAAATCTCTTTAAAACTAAAAGCAGTGAATTTTCAACAATATTTACTCTTATTTTGTAGTTGCTCAAAATGTGTCCCAACTTTTTGTCAACACTGTCAGATATTTATAAAAAAGCAATAAAATCAGACAACCACATGGTCTATATTCCTGAGAACCCCCTTTCCACCCTCCACATCTGCTAAGTGCAATAAGATCAAACAAGCTCCTGTAAGTTTGCTATTTTTTCATTAACTTTTTACATATTTATTGATGTTGCTACTGTCACAACCATGACATGTCAACACTGTCTCTTTTGTATAGAAAGAATTATTTTAAATTATGACATAAATTTATGCATTTTAAGTAGAGGCCAGAGGCAGCTAGCAACAGAGGGAAAACAAGATGGCTCCTGTATACAACTCATGCATGTCATGTAAAAAAATTGTGTTTTATCACCACCGTCAGACATCAACACAGTCAGGTTTTCTGTCTGATGGTGGTGACACATAAATTGACGGTGTTGACAAAAACATCCAAATCATCCTCAATGGAGGCTTGAATATAATTTATAATTACAATAAATAGAAATATAGCCTGTAATGTTTCATTAACCTCTTTATTTATAATATACATAATTTCCCCTTTATGTCTTCCACACACAGTCCTACAATATTTCCTTACTATATGTATCCCCAATGACTAAAACCATAAATGAATTTAGTTGCACCATTTCATAATGATTTTTATAAAATTTCACCAAATGAAACATAATTAAGTTCGTAGTAATTTTGCACAATTTCTCAGTAATTCCATTAAATTCTGACCTTCCTTTTATGTATTTTTGAAAGTTATGGCTAGGCAGCAGCTATCAGTGGAGGAGTGAAGGAGAAGAAACAGGAAATACCAAAAAAAGTGGAGAGAGAAAATATATAGTGAGCCAGAGTTAGAGGAGGAATACCTGAGACAGGAAAAGCGAAGATCGAAGAAAAGAGTAGAGGATGGGAAGATAAAAACTATCAGTGATTGGAATGAAAGGGAAAAGAGGAGTAAGAGAAGGGCGTGGAAACGTAGACAGCAAGAGTCAAGAGAGCGTAAGAGAAAGGGCCCAGAACACCCAGAAACTCCCCCAGATAGTCCATTGGATCAGACTATACAGGAGCCAGCTCACAGTGGGCAGTCTATAGCAGGGGAAAGGGAAAGAAAGAAAACAAGAGCAAGATACTTGAGAGAGATGAAAGCTTTGAACAATAAACTTCAAGAGATAATAAAAGATAGAAACAAACTGAAAAAGCGTTGGCGACATGAGCAAACTAGAAATAAAAAAACACAAGAAACCAAAAAAAAAAGAGCAGATGCTACAGGGAAGCAAATTCAAAAACCTCTCCATGAAGAAAACCCCGCTCTTCCACAACTGTCTCATTCAAGAATTTAATCAAAACAAACATAATATACAGTTGCCCCTCAAGTCTGCTCAAAAATCACCAAGAACTTGACTTTGTCAGGCAGGGTTCTAAAGAAATATCGCCTAATACACCAGACAAAGCAGTTCGGGCTGACATACAACACACTGCGAAAGAGAAGCACTACTGACAAAAAACCCACTTACATTCAAACAATAACCCAGATGGTTCAAGATTTCCACCATAATGCTGCACGAATGACGAATGACAAACAGGACACGATAACATGGAAGAAAATAAAGCATCAGAGAATGATTCTGACCGACACAGTATTCAACCTCCACAGGGAGTTCTTCAAAAAGGAATCAACTGTAAAACTTAGTTATTCATCCTTCTCTGCTTTACGTCCATTCTATGTCACAGCACCAAAACCATCTGATTGAAAGATTCTAGGATTCAGATCATTTTATAAATGATCTGGATGAGGAAGTGGAGGGATGGGTTAGTAAGTTTGCGGATGACACAAAGGTTGGAGGTGTTGTGGATAGTGTGGAGGGCTGTCAGAGGTTACAGCGGGACATTGATAGGATGCAAAACTGGGCTGAGAAGTGGCAGGTGGAGTTCAACCCAGATAAGTGTGAAGAGGTTCATTTTGGTAGGTCACATATGATGGCAGAATACAGTATTAATGGTAATACTCTTGTATTGTACTGTAGGTTTACTATGTTTCTATGAAAGACACGCCAACGCCAACACCACGAAAATGCAAAGCTGATGTTTGAGGTCCTAAGAGCGTATGGT
The DNA here is from genome assembly GCF_963921235.1 of Mobula hypostoma. Lineage (NCBI taxonomy): Eukaryota > Metazoa > Chordata > Chondrichthyes > Myliobatiformes > Myliobatidae > Mobula > Mobula hypostoma. The sequence continues at coordinate 17,941,024 of NC_086118.1, read as the reverse complement.
ATTGTCAAGTCCAGCAAATTTGAGGACAGTTTTGAACTTGTGTGTTGTTCTCAGACAAGCGAGGCATGTCTTCTGCGGTCCTGCACCCGGTGTCTCCACAAGCACACACTTCCCACCCCACAGCAAGAGTTGTCCGATGTTGAGTGGCAGCAATGGGAACGAGTTCAGGACCAAACAGCAGATGGAATTCACTACAGTACAAGACTTGTGAAGCACAATGGCACACTGGCAGAGCTCATCGAACTGTATGAAGACAAACTAAAGAATGAAACAACAACACCTGTGTGCTTGGTTCAGAACCAGTCCAGGGAATACAGGAGCATGATACAGAACTACTATGAAAGCACTGTAATTGTGCATGTGGACTTTTCTGAGGCATGGAAATGCAAATATAGTTTTGATATAGTCATGTCGTTTTGGTCAGAACCTCCCACAGCTCAATCTGCACACTGGCATGTACTACACAAAAGAAGAGAAAGCAGGATTTTGTACAATATCAGAATCCAAGCGACAGGATGCTTCTGCCATTTGGACTCACATGGAACCAGTCCTCAGAGATGGCCCTACCACAATGGGAAAGAACAGAGGGCCTTTGGCAATGCTGATGGAGGAAATGGAGCAGGAACCCCAGAGTGGTCCTGACGGGACTATGACAAATATATCTGCTGGTGTCATTAATTGTGAAGATTGGCTTGCAGTCATTTATGACTGAAATTGGTGGTTAGCAAAGGTTGTCACTGTGGATACTCATCATCAAGATGTTGCATGTTGCACCATCACGCTACAGCAATTCCCTAACACGTGTAAATGTATGCTCAGTGACCACATTATTTGGTACACCTGTACACCTGCTCGTTAATGCAAATACCTCATCAGTCAATCATGTGGCAGCAAGTCAATGCATAAAAGCATATAGACATGGTCAAGAAGTTCAGTTATTGTTCAGACCAAACATCAGAATGGGGAATAAGTGTGATCAAAGTGACTTTGATTATGGAATGATTGTTGATGACAGAGGGAGTAGTTTGAGTATCTCAGAAGCTGCTGATCTCCTGGGATTTTCACACACAACAATCTCCAGAGCAGGGGTTTCCAACCTTTTCTATGCCATGAACCAACATCATTAAGCAAGGGGTCAGTGGACTCCAGGTTGTGAACCCCTGCTCTAGAGTTTATCGAGAATGGTGTGAAGAGCAGAAAACATCCAGTGAGCAGCAGTTTGGTGAGTGAAAACACCTTGTAATTGAAAGATGTCAGAGGAAAATGGCGAGACTGGTTCAAGTATTTATTCTCCTCCATAGATACTGCCTAACCTGCTGAGTTCCTCCAGATTTTGTATGTTTTCCTCTGGTTCAAGCTGACATGTATGTGACAGTAGCTCAAATAACCTCACGTTACAACAGTACCATGGATGGAGGGCAGTGGCAAAGGCCTCGACCGTACACTCAGTAGCCAGTTCATTCTGTGCAGGACATACCTAATAAAGCAGCCACTGAGTGCACATAGTGATTGATAATGAATGAAACAGGCAGTAGTTTCTTTTCTTTGTTCTAAAGCTGAATATAAAATTTATCGCAGCTGTTTTTTCATTTGGGAGATAAAATCCCAGTATACTTGATGATTAAATAAAATTAAGAATTTAAGAGACTTTACAACTTTAATAGAAAGCCCAATCTATTTTGTTTGCTGTCATGCTACTAGCAGTGTTGAAATTTGTTATTCACACATGGATGGTAAAACACAGCTGGCATTATCCAGCAGATAACATCCTCAATGGAGAACATTTGCTAAGTACAAAAATAGACTGAGCAACTTTTATTTTCCAAATATCCAGCTAATTCTCTTCTTTTGTCTTTGAAATTTGCAGTCAAGTAACTAAATTCAAACCATTCTTCTATCCTCTATGACAAATCTGATCAGAATGGATATGGAATGTTAAAAGGATAATATAAACTTGGTTTTTTACATCTGTCATGGATGGACCAATAATTCTGATTACATTACATTATTGCTAGCCACCACTCAAGTCTTGCAATCCGTGACATTTGTGGGTTCCTAATCTGTAGGATTTCCTGAGAGCAGAGAAGCACTGTGCTAATTTATCTAGCAAATCTGCTCTGAACTTGAGCAGATTCCATGGGTGAGGATTTACTGAATTAAGCTGGCTTTACCTAATATAAACAATATGTACTGCAGCTTCTTCTGCAACTAAGCATAAGTTTCATTCTACCCGCCCCAGCACAAAAAATACTTCAGCTCTCTCTGATTCTCATATTTGGTGTCTGCGCCAGGCTGTTTGATCAATTTTTTTTTGATGTTACAAAGTCATCATTGAATCTACATTCCAAATGATTACATGAATTTCTACTAATTACAATGGATTAATTTACTTCAGTAGATTTTCAGGTGAGAAGTCAATTCTCAGTAATTACATATTTACAATGTGATGCATTTTAGTTTGGGGAAAATAACTTTAAAACATTCACAGCACCTGTTTTCCGCTAGTGAACCAAACTAACCCCACATTGATATCAACAAACAACTGCTGAGTTAAATGCTGCTCCAAAATCCTCTTGAAATAAAATTCAAATGTTGAGTCTCTATTTTAATATAATGTGTATACCTTTTGGACTATCAAAATATCAGACATTTTTCTCTTTTACTCACTATCCCTCTGTCACTACCACATATTTTCACAGCACATACATTTGCCAAGTCTATTTTTCTCAAATACTGGGATACAACACTCTTGTTCAATTTCTGGAACAATAGGGCACAAACTCCCTCTTAGAGTACTAACTCCCACTCAACTCCTGTTCTTGCAGTTATTGCCATGCCTCCAAAGGGTACAACAGGCAAATTTCCTCCACAACTGCAGCTAATGCCACTGGAATCCTCAGTCAGATTGAAACTCTGAAGAAACTACTGATCTCCATTCCCATGTGTGTTTGAGTAAGAATTATACATTTTATTGTTAGTACTGAGTTGAATGGCAACAAATCTGCATTCTAATTAGGAAATTTCACGCTATTCTATCAACAGCCATTGAATAAAACGTCATCCAGTTTTCCACTTAAGTGTCCTTCGATGAACCTGATAATGCCATTAGATAGAACATCAATATTGCACCAACAGATACACTGACAATCCAAACTGAACCTGTATTCCATTTTATAATGTGCGTGATATACAATTTAGCCTACTCTGCAAATCTCTAAATCTTATGAAGAAGCACCACTCACTAAATCTATTTACCATAATGGAGCTGTGCATCAACCCGTGTGTTATTTGGTGGAAGCTTCTTAAACTGTCTTTGTATGTGCAAAGCAAATTACTTTCTATGCTTTTATATGAGAAATTTGTGAAAATACAAATGATACATGTAACGCCCTGGTTAAGATTTCTACTGCAATGCTATATTTTATTTTAGCAGTTTTCTGCAAAAGCAATGCGTCCTGCTAGTAAGAATTTTTTGGCTTCGGCTAAAGATGAAAAGCCATGTTGTCCAACTTAATTTGAATTCCTCTACCGGTAGTCAATGTAATAGTTGCAAAAATGTTTCTTCATTTAATAACAAATTAAATGGCAAATCAATAATTTACAAATACCACCACATCATCAACAAACATTATTTTCAATCATCCAGTCAATTTCGAGGAAAGATTACCACTTTCTTTGCTTCAACATTACCTTCAGTTGCTTCCTGACACGATCGATAAAGAACTTCCAGCAGTTCTCTCTAGTGTCCATCAAACCTTGTCCTTTGACTTCATTCCGTACACCACTGATGATATTTTCCACTTCATCGTCAGGGAATAGGTCAGGGATTTCACCTGGATATGTAGAGATAAGAATTGGATGAATAGGAAATAAGGAGAGGGGGATGGTGGAGATGTTAGTTATTTGAAAAGCAGAACTGAATGGTCATCAAAACTGATAATTAATGTAGGGAACACAGTGGAGTTCATTCAAATATTGCACTGCCTGTTTCTTAATCAGCACAATTTCTTTCTGAAGTAAAGTTTTGTATTTACTCACATTACTTTTTTTTAAAAAGTATGTTCGTAGTTCATACAGAGTGATAAAATGGAAAGTTAATTTGAACTAATCTGCTGGGGCCATCTACTGTGACTGGTGCTCCCAATACTGCCTCCTCTACATTGATGGGAACAGTCATAAATTGGGGGACCACTTCAACGAGCACCTCCGCTCTATCCACCAAAAGCAGAACATCCCGTTGGCCAAACATTTTAATTCCTGTTCCTATTCCCTTCCTATATGTTGGTCCATAACCTCCTCTTGCGCCATGATGAGGCCACCCTCAGGATGGAGAGCAACACCTTATATTCCATCTGGGTAGCCTCCAACCTGATGGCATGAATATCCATTTCTCTCTCCAGTCAATGAAAATTTCCTTCCCCTTTCTTCTGCTCCCCACTCTGGTCCCTTACCTCTTCTCACCCGCCAATCACCTCCACCTCGGTCCCTTCCTACTTCACTTTCTTCTATAGTTCATTCTCATCACCTATCAGATTCCTTCCTCTCCAGCCCTTTACCTTTTCTATCAATGTAGCTTCACCTATCACCTTCTACCTATCCTCCTTGCTCTCTCCCATCTTCTTAGTCTGTCATCTTCCCCTTCCCTTCCAATCCGAAAGAAGGGTCTCAGCCCGAAACATCAACTCATCAACTACCTTTTCATTTCCATGGATCTGCCTGACCTGCTGAATTCCTCCAGCATTTTGCGTGTGTTACTTTGGATTTCCAACATCTGCAGAATTTCCAGTGTTTAAGTTAATTTATAACAACCTCTTGGTCAAAGGGACTTTACAAACACAAGACTGGAGACAGAATGGAAGTCACACAAGTCACGTTGATATACATTCAGTGGCCACTTTATTCGGTACACTTGCTCATTAACGCAAATATTTAATCAGCCAATCATGTAATAGCAATGCAATGCATAAAAGCAGGCAGACATGGTCGCAAGATTCAGTTGTTGTTCAGACCAACTATCGAAATGGGGAAGGGATGTGATGAAAGTGACTTTGGCTGTGAAATAATTGTTAGTGCCACATGGGTTGGTTTGAGCATCTCAGAGTCTCGGTTGTGTGGGTGAAAATGCCTTTTTAATGAGAGAGGTCAAAGGAGAACGACTAGAGTGGTTCATGTGACAGTAAAATAGAATGAATAAGCCACACAAGTTAGGTTTCTCTCTATGTACTACAATCATAATATGCATGGCACATTAATTTCAGGAGAAGAAAAAGCTTCGAAAGCTCTGCAAAATTCTGCACAGTTACCCTTGCAGAAGGAAATAGACATGTTCAGAACTGGGCATATGCTGGATTTTGTGGAAGATATAGAATCATACAGTAGTACAACACAGAAATATGCCTTTTTGGTCCCAAAGGTCCGTGCCAATCACAGCACTTCCTGTTATTCCCAGTTGCTTGCGTTCAGTGCATAACTTTCCAAAACCTTCTCCTCCATGTACCTAACCAAATAACTGTTAAATGTTGCAACTGTACTCACTTTGACCAGTTCTTCTTACAGCTTATTCCAGGTATTCACTAATCTTTATATAAAGAAGTTACCTTAAAAACGCAAATATCTGCAGATGCTGGAAATTGAAGCTACACACACAAAATGCTGGTAGAACGCAGCAGGCCAGGCAGCCAGCATCTATAGGAAGAAGTACAGTCGACGTTTTGGGTCAAGACCCTTCGTCAGGACTAATGGAAAAAAGAGATAGTAAGAGATTTGAAAGTAGGAGGGGGAGGAGGAGATCCAAAATGATTGGAGAAGACAGGAGGGGAAGGAATGATTCCAATATGCCCATCCAAGGTCTTCTCTACTGTCAAGATGAAGACACACTCCGGTTGGAGGAACAACACCTTATATTCCGTCTGGGTAGCCTACAACCTGATGGCATGAACATTGATTTCTCTAAATTCCGTTAATGCCCCTCCTCCCCTTCTTACCCTATCCCTAATTTTTTTTTTCCCTTCTCTCTTTCCCCTCTCACAATAACTCCTTGCCTGTTCTCCATCTTCCTCTGGTGCTCCCCTCCCCCTTTCTTTCTTCCACGGCCTTCCATCCCATGATACTCCCCCTTCTCCAGCCTTGTATCCCTTTTGCCAATCAACTTCCCAGCTCTTAGCTTCATCCCTCCCCTTCCTGTCTTCTCTTATCATTTCGGGTCTCCCCCCCCACTTTCAAATCTCTTACTATCTCCTTTTTCCGTTAGTCCTGACGAAGGGTCTCGACCCGAAACGTTGACTGTACTTCTTCCTATAGATGCTGCCTGGCCTGCTGCATTCCACCAGCATTTTGTGTGTGTGCATAAAGAAATTATCTCTCTGGTCTCTTATCATCTTGTATCTGTGTTCTCTAGTTTTGAACTCGTAACCCTGGAGAAAAGACCATGGCCGTCCAACTTACTCTTTCCCCTCATGATTTTACAAACTTGCATCCCTCTGTATTCGGAGGAATAAAGATACAACCTCTCCCAATAACTTAGGCCGTCTAGTCCAGGCAGCATCCTCATAAGTATCTCCTGCATCCTCTCTATCTTGACAATGTCTTTCCTGTAACAGGCTGTCCAAAAACGTACACAGTACTCAGAGTTTGGCCTCATCAAACTTGTTATTACTGCAACATAATGTCTCTATTCCTAAACTTGATGATGACAGCCAGCATGCTAAAAACTTTATTCACTATCCTACCTACTTGCATGGCCACTTTCAGCAAGCTATGCACTTATACTACTATATCTCCTGTTTTCACACACTCATCGGTGCCCTGCCACTTGCCGAATACCTTGCTTTCACCTCACACTTTCCTATATTGAAATCTATCTGGCACTCTTCACCATCTTCCTAACTGATCAGGATCTCTTTACAATTCATTTTAATCTACTTCACTATCAACAAGACCCCCACATTTAGTATAATCAGCAAAATTGCAATTAACATTCACAAATTGTTTACATAAAAATGCATAGCAGACAGCCAAACACCGACCCCTGGGGAATTCCACTAAACCTGGGCTCCAGGTCCATATGAGATCTTCTCAAAGACCTTATCAAGACAACATCCACTGTCATACCTTCATCTCTCCCCGTAGTTAATTCTTAAAAGAACGCCGAGAAATATATCATAGATGGCTTGCCAGGCACAAAATCATGCAAACACGAGGAATTCTGCAGATGCTGGAAATTCAAGCAACACACATCAAAGTTGCTGGTGAACGCAGCAGGCCAGCAGCATCTCTAGGAAGAGGTACAGTCGACGTTTCAGGCCGAGACCCTTCGTCAGGACTAACTGAAGGAAGAGCTAGTAAGAGATTTGAAAGTGGGAGGGGGAGGGGGAGATTCAAACTGATAGGAGAAGACAGGAGGGGGAGGGATAGAGCCGAGAGCTGGACAGTTGATTGGCAAAAGGGATATGAGAGGATAATGGGACAGGAGGCCCAGGGAGAAGGAAAAGGGGGAGGGGGGGAAACCCAGAGGATGGGCAAGGGGTATAGTCAGAGGGACAGAGGGAGAAAAAGAAGAGAGAGAGAAAAAGAATGTGTATTTATAAATAAATAATGGATGGAGTACGAGGGGGAGGTGGGGCATTAGCGGAAGTTAGAGAAGTCAATGTTCATGCCATCAGGTTGGAGGCTACCCAGATGGAATATAAGGTGTTGTTCCTTCAACCTGAGTGTGGCTTCATCTTTACAGTAGAGAAGGCCGTGGATGGACATATTGGAATCATTACTCCCCCTCCTGTCTTCTCCAATCATTTTGGATCTCCCCCTCCCCCTCCCATTTTCAAATCTCTCACTAGCTCTTCCTTCAGTTAGTCCTGACGAAGGGTCTCGGCCAGAAACATCGACTGTACCTCTTCCCAGAGATGCTGCCTGGCCTGCTGCGTTCACCAGCAACTTTAATGTGTGAGGCACAAAATCATGCCGTCTCTTCCCGATCAGGCCTTGATTATCCAAGTGATGGCAGAACTTGCCCCTTAGAATTTCCTCATTAACTTCCCTAAAGCTAAACTCAGGCTCACTAGCCTGAACTTGCTACCCTTCATGAACAATTGAAAAACATTAGCCACCCTCCAGCCTTCTGCATCTTTGCTAGTGGCTAAGTACAAAGCAAATACCTTTACAAGGGCTTCCACTATTCTTCCCTAGCCTCCCATGAGATTTAGGTGCACGTGGTCAGATGGTGGGGATGACCCACCTTACCGCCCTGAAGGCTGCAGAGCTACAAGACACCACTACTTATTATCTGTATTTGTTCAGCATGCATGACATTCTCCTTAGTAAACACTCAGGAGAAATAGATGTTAAAAATCTCAGCCTGCTCCTGCGGTTCCACATGTAGGCAACTCTGATGTTCTTTCAGAGGGCATAATCTCTCTCCAGTTACCCTTTTAATATAACTTAGAGAACCATAGAAGCATAGAATATTACAACACAGAAACAGGCCTTTTGGCCCTTCTTGGCTGTGCAGAACCATTTTTCTGCCTAGTCCCACTGACCTGCACCTGGACCATATCCCTCCATACACCCCTCATCCATGTACCTGTCCAAGTTTTTCGTAAATGTTAAAAGTGAGCCCGCATTTACCACTTCATCTAGCAGCTCATTCCACACTCCCACCACTCTCTGTGTGAAGAAGCCCCCTAATGTTCCCTTTAAACTTTTCCCCTTTCACCCATGTCCTCTGTTTTTTTTCTCCCCTTGCCTCAGTGGAAAAAGCCTGCTTGCATTCACTCTATCTATACCCATCATGATTTTACATACCTCTATCAAATCTCCCCTCATCCTTCTGCGCTCCAGGGAATAAAGTCCTAACCTATTCAACCTTTCTCTGTAACTGAGTTTCTCAAGTCCCGGCAACATCCTTGTAAACCTTCTCTGCACTCTTTCAACCTCATTAATATCCTTCCTGTAATTTGGTGACCATAACTGCACATAATACTCCAAATTCGGCCTCACCAATGCCTTATACAACCTCATCATAACATTCCAAGACTTACACTCAATACTTTGATTTATAAAGGCCAATGTACCAACAGCTCTCTTTACGACCCTATCTGCCTGTGACGCCACTTTTTGGGAATTTTGTATCTGTATTCCCAGATACCTCTGTTCCACTGCACTCCTCAGTGCCTTACCATTAACCCTCTATGTTCTACGTTGGTTTGTCCTTCCAAAGTGCAATACCTCACACTTGTCTGTATTAAACTCCATCTGCCATTTTTCAGCCCATTTTTCCAGCTGGTCCAAGTCCCTCTGCAGGCTCTGAAAACCTTCCTCACTGTCTACTACACCTCCAATCTTTGTATCATCAGCAAACTTGCTGATCCAATTTACCACATTATCATCCAGATCATTGATATAGATGACAAATAACAATGGACCCAGCACTGATCCCTGTGGCACACCATTAGTCACAGGCCTCCACTCAGAGAAGCAATTCTCTACTACCACTCTCTGGCTTCTTCCACTGAGCCAATGTCTCATCCAATTTACTAACTCTCCATGTATACCTAGTGACTGAATCTTCCTAACTAACCTCCCATGCAGGACCTTGTCAAAGGCCTTACTGAAGTCCATGTAGATAACATCCACTACCTTCCTTTCATCCACTTTCCTGGTAACCTCCTCGAAAAACTCTAATAGATTTGTTAAACATGACCTACCTTGCACAAAGCCATGTTGACTCTCCCTAATAAGTCCCCGTCTATCCAAATACTTGTAGATCCTATCGCTTAGTACTCCTTCCAATAATTTACCTACTACCAACGTCAAACTTACCAGCCTATACGGATTACTTTTAAAGCCTTTTTTAAACATAGAAACATAGGAAGTAGGTGCAGGAGTAGGCCGTTCGGCCCTTCGAGCCTGCACCACCATTCAGTATGATCATGGCTGATCATCCAATTCAGAACCCTGTACCAGCCTTCCCTCCATACCCGATCCCTTTAGCCACAAGGGCCATATCTAACTCCCTCTTAAATATAGCCAATGAACTGGCCTCAACTGTTTCCTGTGGCAGATAATTCCACAGATAACAACGGAACAACATGAGCCATTCTCCAATCTTCCAGCACCTGACCCGTTGACACTGACATTTTAAATATATCTGCCAGGGCCCCTACAATTTCAACACTAGTCTCCTTCAAGGTCCGAGGGAATACACTGTCAGGTCCTGGGGATTTATCCACTCTGATTTGCCTCAAGATAGCAAGCACCCCCTCCTCTTTAATCTGTATAGGTTCCATGACCTCACTGCTTGTTTGCCTTATTTCCATAGACTTCGTGCCAGTTTCCTTAGTAAATACAGACGCAAAAAACCCATTTAAGATCTCCCCCATTTATTTTGGTTCCATACATAGCTGACCACTCTGATCTTCAAGAGGACCAATTTTATCCCTTACTATCCTTTTGCTCTTAATATACCTGTAGAAGCTCTTTGGATTATCCTTCACCTGGACTGCTAAAGCAACCTCATGTCTTCTTTTAGCCCTCCTGATTTCTTTCTTAAGTATTTTTTTACACTTTTTATACTCCTCAAGCACCTTATTCACTCTCTGTTTCCTATACATGTCATACATCTCTCTCTTCTTCTTTATCACAGTTCTGATATCCCTTGAGAACCAAGGTTCCTTATTCTTATTCACTTTGCCTTTAATCCTGACAGGAACATACAAACTCAGCACTCCCAAAATTTCTCCTTTGAAGGCCTCCCACTTACCAATCACATCCTTGCCACAGAACAACCTGTCCCAATCCACGCTTTTTAGTTCCTTTCTCATTTCTTCAAATTTGGCCTTTTTCCAGTTTAGAACTTCAACCTAAGAACCAGATCTATCTTTATCCATGATCAAGTTGAAACTAATGGTGTTATAATCACTGGAACCAAAGTGTTTCCCTACACACACTTCTGTCACCTGTCCTAACTCGTTTCCCGATGGGAGATCTAATATTGCCTCCTCTCTAGTTGGTACCTCTATACAGGTGTCCCCCGCTTTTCGAACATTCGCTTTACAAAACCTCACTGTTACGAAAGACCTACATTAGTAACCTGTTTTCGCTAACAGAAGGTGTTTTCACCGTTACGAAAAAAGGCAGCGAGCAAAAAAAAGCAGTGCACGATAAAAATCAGCGCGCGCCCCGAGCAGCTGCTCTCCCCCGGATTCGGAACTGCATTCCAGCCGGCATTGCTTAAACACGTGCCTGTGAGCAGCCGTTAGCAAGATGGTTTCTAAGGTATCAGAAAAGTCTAAAAGAGCTCGTAAGGGTGTTACACTTAGCGTGAAGCTAGACATAATTAAGCATTTCGAAGCAAGGACAAAGGGAGTTTGGCTTGTGGAAGTTGATGAAGATGATGTTGAAGAGGATTTGGCATCCCATGACCAAGAACTGATACATGAAGAGCTGATGCAATTGGAAGAGGAAAGGATAACAATCGAAACCGAATGCCATAGCAAAAGTGAAGTCATCCAGGAACTGAACGTGAAGCAACTGCATGAGATTTTCACTGCAATGATTGCAGAAAAGTACAACTTTAATTTTGAAAGAGTACGTCGGTTTAGGGCATATTTGCAAGATGGTTTGAGTGCTTACAAAGAACTGTATGATAGAAAAATGCGCGAGGCTAAGCAGTCAAGCAAGCCTTCCACATCAGCCACAGCAGACGACGAACCTCGACCTTCGACATCGAGCTAGGCAGACATATAAGAAGATGACCTGCCTGCCCTAATGGAAAGAGACGACGATGAGATGACACCCCCATGTCCCACCACCCCAACCCCCGGGCCGCAGATCGATACATTGCCGCAGAGAATGCAGCGGTAGCCGGGACACACCCAACACATCTTTAAGAAAAAAGCCAAAATAAACAAGCTAATTAATTAGGTGCCGCCCGGCACGTACATGTCTGCTCAGATCAGAGGCTATTGCTGAATGCATCACCTCTGATCTGGGCCGACATTTACATGCTGGGCGGCACCTAATTAATTAGCTTGTTTATTTTGGCTTTTTGCTTAAAGATGTGCTGGGTGCGTCCCGGCTACCACTGCATTCTCTGCGGCAATGTATCGGTCTGCGGCCCGGATGGTGGAGGCCACTGCACCACCCCAACCTCCAACGACTCAGCCTACAAACCATCATCAGTGTGCTTGCCGCTGTCTTCCCGATTCCCGTAAGTGATACTACACTGTACATACATCATTTCTACTTTATATAGGCTGTGTATTTTTATGCGTTGTTTGGTATGATTTGGCAGCTTCATAGCTTAAAGGTTACTGGAGACAGTGTTTCTGCCAAGAGCGCGTGCGTGAGATTTTCGCTACAGAGAACAGTGCGGCAATGATTGTAGAGAAGCATTTCTATTTTATATAGGCTGTGTATTTGTCATAGCATTCCTGCTTGTACTATATGTTAGTGTTTTTTTAGGTTTTATGTGTTATTTGGCATGATGTGGTAGGTTATTTTTGGGTCTGCGAACGCTCACAAATTTTTCCCATATAAATAAATGGTAATTGCTTCTTCACTTTACGACATTCCGGCTTACGAACCATTTCATAGGAACGCTCTGCCTTCAGATGGCGGGGGAAACTTGTATATTGACTTAGAAAACTTTCCTGAACACATTTTCCAAAATCTAACCCATCTCGATCCCTAACAGTATGGGAGTCCCAATCAATATGTGGAAAATTAAAATCCCCTACCACCACAACTTTATGTTTCCTGCAGTTGCCTGCTATCTCTCTGCAGATTTGCTCCTCCAATTCTCGCAGACTATTGGGTGGTCTATAATACAATCCCACTAATGTGGCCATACCTTTCCTGTTTCTCAGCTCCACCCATAAGGACTCAGTAGACAAGCCCTCTAACCTGTCCTGCCTGAGCACTGCTGTAACATTTTCCCTGACTAGCAATGCCACCCACCCCCCCACCCTTCATTCCTCTGCCTCTATCACATCTGAAACATTGGAATCCCTTGTAATTATCTTTAAACCTGCCTGCCAAATCCATCTCCTACACTTCACTCTGCCCTCCTAATTTCGCTCTTAAGCCTGGTCTTAAAATTCTGATATATGTCAAGGGAATCATTTGTATCCAGCTGTCTAAACATGATGTATAGTTCCTTTTCTCCTCATCAGAGCGGCAATATTTCTCATCAGTCAGAGTTCCCTGAACTTTACACACTCAGTGGTACTTTATTAGGCACTTCCTGTACCTTCTAAAGTAACACTAAGTGCATGTTTATCGTCTTCGGCTGCTGTAGCACATAAACTTCAAAGTTTGACTTGTTGTGCACTCAGAGGTGCACAGCACTGCTGTAGTACATGTTTATTTGAGCTAGTGTTGCCTTCAAGTCTGCTTGAACCAGTCCGACCATTCTCTTCTGACCTCTATCATTAATAAGACATTCTCCTTCACTAAACTGCCACTGGAAGCTTTTTGCTTTCCGCACCGTTGTCTGTAAACTCTTGAGACTGTTGTGCATGAAAATCTCAGGAGATCAGCAGTTTCTAAGATACTCAAACCACCCCATCTGGCACCAACAATCATTCTGCCGTCAAAGTAACTTAGATCCTATTTCACCTCAGACAGTTAAGGAAGTTTGGTATGGGTCCCCAAATCTGAAGAACTTCCTACAGGGGCACAATTGGGAGCATCCTGACTGGCTGCATCACTGCCTGGTATGGGAACTGTAGAGAGTGGTTCGGACAGCCTAGCGCATCTGTAGTTGTGAAATTCCCATGTTTCAGGACATTTACAAGGAAAGGTGTGTAAAAGGGGCCCATAGGATCATTGGGGACCTGAGTCACCCCAATCACAATCTATTTCAGCTGCTACCATCCAGGAAACGGTACCGCAGCATAAAAGCCAGGACCAACCAGGCTCCGGGACAGCTTCTTCCACCAGGCCATCAGACTGATTAACTCACGTTGATTTGAGTGTACTCTATGTTACATTGACTGTTCTATTTATTATAAATTACTATGATTGCACATTTCACATTTAGCTGGAGACATACTGTAAAGATTTTTACACATGTATGTGAGGATGTGAGAAATAAAGTCAATTCAATTCTTCTACATTCTGATGTTTGGTCTGAACTACAATTGAACTATTTGACCATGTCAGCATGCTTCTATGCATTGAGTTCTTGGCTTATTAGATATTTGTATTAATGAGCAGCTGTACAGTGAACCTAATAAAGTGGTCACTGAGCGTATGTTTACCCTACAAATGCTGCTTCTGGACTCTTGATATAACCCCTCTAAATGCTCCTCACTTGCCAAAGGACCTTTGCCCCCAAATGCAGCCACCCAAACAAGTCATGATGGAACAGTGGAGAACACTCAACGGGCCAAGAAGCCTAATTCTGCTCCTGTGTCTTATGGTCTTGCAGTTGGACAAGACCATAAGACACAGGAGCAGAATTAGGCTTCTTGGCCCGTTGAGTGTTCTCCACTGTTCCATCATGACTGATTTGCTATCCCTCTCAACCCCATTCTCCTGCCTTCGCTCCCCAGAGCCTTTGATGACCTTACTTATTTAAAATCTATCAACCTCCTCTTTAAATATACCCAGTTACATGTCCTCCATAGCTGTCTGTGGCAATAAGTTCCACAGATTCACCACCTTCTGGCTAAAAAATTCCTCCTTATCTCTATCCTAAAGGGACATCCTTCTACCCTGAGGCTGTGCCCTCTCGTCCTAGACTCAGCTACTATAGAAGTGTTCTCTCCACATCAACTCTTTCTTGGTCTTTCAATATTTAATAGGTTTCAATGAGATCTCATCACAATTTTCTAAACTCCAGTGAGTACATGTCCTGAGCCATCAAATACTCCTCATACGTTAACCCTTTCATTCCCAGAATCATTCTTCTGAACCTCCTTCAGGCCCACTCCATTGCCAGCACATCTGTTTTTAGGTAACAGGCCCAAAATTGGTCACAATAATCTAAGTGCAATTTGACCAATATCTTAAAAGCCTCAACATTATATCATTGCATTTATATTCTAATCCTCTCAAAATGAATACTAACATTGCATTTGCTATCTTACCACTCATTCATTCTGTTTGTACCTCTGCTTTCTGAATTTGTTCCCCTTTTTAAAAATAGCTTACACTTTTATTCCTTCACACAAAATGCACGACCATACACTTCCCTACACTATATTCCATCTGCCTCTTTGCCAATTCTCCTAATTCATCTAATTCCTTCTGTAGACTTCCTGCTTCCCCAACATTAACTGCCCCTCCAACTATCTTCGTATTGTCCGCACACTTGGCCACAAAGCCATCAATTCTGTCATCCAAATCATTGCAATATAACCTGAAAAGAAACTGTCCCAATACCGAACCCTGCTGAACACCAATCGTCATCGGCAGCCAACCAATAAAGGCTCCCTTTATTTCCACGCTTTGCTTGTGCCAGTCAACCAATCTTCTATCCATGCTGGTTAGATCCTGCCTAATGCCCTCAATGTTGGGCCCTGCTCAGGTTCAGGACTTTAACATGTGGACCTGTTCTAACTTTTGCCATAACTATTTGAAAATGATAGAATTGTGGTTACTGGATCCAAAGAGCTCTGAACTGCTCTTAACAAATTTCACAATATATGCCAGTGATGCCAAACCTGCTTTTGATTCTGCCACTTCAATTACTTGGTGTGCCTCGTTCTCAAAAAGGGAATACAGTATTGCTTCTTCCCAAGTAGGTTCCTTTATATATTGTGTGAGGAAAATCTCTTGGCAAATTGCACCCCATCCAGGTGTTTGAGATTCTGGGTAGCCCAGTCGATACAAGGAAAATTAAAACCTCCAAATAGCACTCCTACTGTTTTCACAAGTGCATGCAATTCCTCAACACATCTGCTCCTCAAGCTCTCACTGACTATTGTGGGGTTTATGATATAGCATCTATTAATGTGAACTTTCCCTCCTTTTCTCTAAACTCTATCCAGTGACTTCACTGGGTGATCCCTCAAGAATATCCTCTCTAAGCATTGCTGTAATGTTCTCCCTTTTCAAAAGGTTAACATTCCCTCCCAACCTTTGTGGTCCACTGTCACATTTTAAGTATTTTATCCCAAAACATTTAGCTGCCATTTCTGCCCTTCCCCAGACACAGTTCTATTATGGCCACAATGTACAAGCCCCCCAGAGGCAATTAAGTACATCATCCTTACCTGTTAAGCTACATGCTTTGAAACAGATCCAATTTAAAACAGTGGTCTTATCTGCCTTTTTACTGTAAACATGGCGACCCAGATTGCTAGATTTATTCTTTGTTTGCTGTATGTATTCCTGTGGCAACATATGGATTAAAACATCATACACTCATGGTCAATATAGTATCTCAGTTTTGAATGAGGGTGCCAGAAAGAATTTTATCTCTTTTTTTTTAACCTTTTTGGGATTCATATTTTTTCTTTGACTTGGCCAGTGAGTTGGCTCAGTCGATGTCAAGCACTAAGATCGTTTATTCATGATGCTGCGATGATTTTGTGTGTAGAACAGGCTTGATGGACCATCAAGCATTTGTGAAACAAATCATTTTTTAATAAAAAGCAGCAGGAAAGGTAAACTATTTTCACTGTATCCAACTGAAATTTGAAAATTGCCTTTCTTTGCAGTATCAGGATTCCATGGGCGGCTAATGAAATTCAGTCTCCAATATATTTTCAGGAAAAAGTGTTGAGGTGTTTGGAAACCATCTTTAGCTAAAGTGTGGCTATTTACTCAGGTAGATAGCAAATTCAATGTATCTCTTTGAATGTGCACGTATTTCTAATGTTGCTAAGCTAAAGAAGTCAATTTGAATGTATTCTTAGCATTTGTTTGATGTGGTGTTCTAAAATCGTTCTTGATATGGATCCTCATTTGAAATTACTATTCTTTAAGACATTCTGGTAATTTAATTGAGAGAATATTTTGCTCTTTGAGAAAAGGTTGTTGGCTTAGTCATAAAGATAGAGCTATGCAAGCCAGAAAGTGGCCTTTCAGCCCTCTGCATTTATACTGACCCCCAAGCATCCATTTTACAGTAATCCTACACGAATCCAATTTGTTCTCCTCACTTTCCCATCAACTTCCCCAAACTCAGAATCAGCTTCAATATCACTGCCATATGTTATGAAAGTCGTCGTTTTGTGGCAGCAGTACATTGGAATACATAATAACAGGAAAAAAAACAAACTATAATTTACAATAAGTACTGTGTGTGTGTGTGTGTGTGTGTTAGTTAATTAAATAAGTAGAGCTAAAAGAGAAGAAAAATAGTGAGGTAATGTTCAGGGATTCATTGTCCAGTCAGAAATCTGACGGCAGAGGGGAAGACGCTGTTCCTGAAATGTTAGTGTGTGATTTCAGGCTCCTGGAACTCCTCCTTGATGGTAGCAATCAGAAGAGGACTTGTCTTGGGTGATAGGAGTCCTTAATGATGGATGCCACCTTTCTGAAGGTATCCTAGATGCTGGGGGGTGGGGAGGGGGAATCAACGCCCTTGTTGAAGCAGGCTGAGTTTACAACTTCTACAATGGCCCCTCCATACTGGGCAGCAATGCAACCATTTAGAATGTTCTAAATGGTACATCTGTAGAAATTTGTGAGAGCCTTTGGTGACATACCAAGCCTCCTCAAACTCCTAATGAAATATTCCTGTTGTCGCACCTTCTTTGTAATTGCATGATTGTCGCCCTTTTGAAGCAGGTAGGAACCTCCGACTGCAGCAGTTAGAGATTGAAAGTCTCTGACTGCTGCAGTCGAAGATCAACTTTCCAAAACGTGGGCATGGAATGAAACGGTAGGCATTCTTGATGGTGGTATAACAGTGATTAAGTGCATTGGCTCCTCTGGTTACAAGGGTGATATGTCGGTGGCTGCTGTTTAGAAACGTTTTCAAGATGGCTTGGTTAAAATCCCCTGCAATGATAGGGAAGTTGTCAGAGTATGCTGTTTCATGCTTGCTGATTACAGCGATAAGCTCCTCCAGTGCCTACCTGACATTTGTCTGAGGTGGACTATACCATCACGATGCTGTAAACTCCTTAGGCAAATTAAAGGGACAACATTTGACCGCTAGGTGTTCCAGGTTAATTGAGCATGATTGAGACTGAACTGCCATGTCTGACCACCACAATGAGTTAATCATAAAGCATATTCCACCTTCTCTACCTTTAAGAGACTGAGCTGTCCTATCTTTGCAGAGAATGGTGTTATCTTTGCATCAGGTTGCAGTGCTGCGTCCAAAATGGTGGAGATGTGCCACATTCCCATGATGCAAAGAACACAGCAATCACTCACCTCCCTTTGGTACTGCAATCTTGCTCTGACATCTTCAGTTTTATTTTCCAGAGAGTATATATTCACCAGCAGGATAGTCGGGAGTGGGGGTTCCGAAGCCTTGGCATTTCAGTCATACCTGTAAACGAGCGCAGCATCCCCGCTTCCATTAACGGGGAACTACACTCCTGACCTGCATCTGCAGTCTGGGATCAGTCGATTTTGAACATCAATAGATGTTTTAAGCATCTTTTAATGATGCTACTTTCTGAAGGACCTATGGCTGTGACTGTGGATTTCAGGAGCAGTGGTTCTAAACAGGAATATCTGATGATTCCCACCCAAGCTGCATGCAAAGAGTCGCCACTTATTGGCACCCTCTTAAAATGACTCTACCTCTTACCTACCGACAACTCATAGTAGCTAATTATAAAACCATGAAATGGAGGATTATCCATGAGATCACAGCAAAAATATGCATGGGAGGGCAGGATTCAAATCTATTTGCTAAAGATGTGAGTAACTAGATTTGTCTGCTACCTTGGAGAATAATACTATAGAAGTTATTGACATGGTTTAATTCAGATACTCTTAAATTGTATATCAAGTATCACTTCCCAAGTTGACAGTAGAAACAACAACCTGATATCAGCAATCAATGGAAAGATGCAGAATCTCAATGGCATTCTCAGATGCTATGGTGATGTTGTTCAACCAATAATACAGGGGATTATTTGATATATTACACAAAACTGAAGCTCAATATCTAGCAAGTGCATTGGAGTCACATCAGCATAAAGAATAAAATGTAGCACAAAAAATAAACGTGCCTGCTTCCAGTTTTAAAAGAAGTGGAACTAAAAAAAAACAGCTATATGTAAGACTCCTCTTCATTTCAGTGGTAATAGTATTTACATTCACAGTGAGTTGGGTTCCCCAAGCATCAACAAACTGGACAGCTGAAAGTAGGAAAAGAATACCAGAATTCACAAAGGTTAAGTGCTTAAATGGCAGTTCTTTGTAAGCCAGAAGAGCATAGAATGCTTTCACCAGGTCTTATCTCCTCCACAACATACCTACTGACAAATCTACTTCACATCACTGTCTTCCCAAAATTTCACAACTGACATTGTGATGGATCTTTTTCTTGCAATATAAAAGTAGACATTAAGAAAATCATTGTATCTCAAAATGCAATAAAGTAACAGGGTGATTAGACCAAAGGAAAGTAGAAATGGAAGCAGGATTGGAGACTGAGGCACTTGTGGTTCATTACCACAACTCAATCTACCCCTTCAAGGTTTATCTTTAGATATCCTCCAATATTTTTCAGCTTTGCAACACTTCAATCATAACAACCTTCTCTATTGAGTTCAATGATGCCTTTTCACAAATAAATTTTAAAACTACCTAATGGCTTCACTTGAACTAGCTCTGTGTCAGGCTTTAACACTGAACAATTTATTATTAAGTATCAGATATAAATAATTCAGGTGAACATTTTATATTTTTGTCTATTATAGAATACACAAGCTGACTTACCTGATGCCAGCAGGTCATTCACAAGTACCAGAAACTTTTCATCAGCAACTTGAGCATCCGTCATTAAGAAAACGGTGCCAATATTCTTGACTCCAGCCTTTAAGCACAGGTTAGCAAGGTCAACCTGGAAAGGAAGAAAGCAGTCTATTGCCGTAATTGCAATTTACATTACTGACCTAGCTTAAAGAAAAATCTGAAGAATCTGTGTGTGTGTGTGTATATATAGATACATATAAGTATACACATACATACATATACACACACACACACACACACACACACACAATCCCCCACCCCCATGCACCCATCTCCCAGCATCCCACTTACTTGGGGTCACTTATCACCCTCAGCTTGTACTCCTTTCCCTCCCTCTACTTTCTTTTTCTGGCTTTTGCCCCCTTCCTTTCGAGTCCTGATGAATGGCCTCAGTCCAAAACGACAACCGCTTACTCCCTTTCATAGATGCTGCCTAACTTGCTGAGTTCCTCCAGCATTTTGTACACGTTGCTCAAGATTTCCAGCATCTGCAGAATCTCTTGTGTTTATATATAATACTTCTGTGATCTGTCTACTCACAACTTCTGGAAGTATACTCTTATAAGCAATTAATTTTATTTACTGGGAAGGTGAGAGTCAAAATATAGACCATAAGACCATAAGATATAGGAGCAGAAGTAGGCCATTCGGCCCATTGAGTCTGCTCCGCCACTTAATCATGGGCTGATCCAATTCTTCCTGTCATCCCCACTCCCCTGCTTTCACCCCATACCCTTTGATGCCCTGGCTAATCAAGAACCTATCTATCTCTGCCTTAAATACACCCAATGACCTGGCCTCCACAACTGCTCGTGGCAAAAAATTCCACAGATTTATCACCCTCTGACTAAAGTAATTTCTCTGCATCTCAGTTCTAAAAGGACATCCTTCAATCCTGAAGTCGTGCCCTCTTGTCCTAGAATCCCCTCCCATGGGAAATAACTTTGCCATATCTAACTTGGCAAAACACACCTAACTAGCAATGATATTCAATGATCCAAAAATAAACTATAGTATTAGTGTTTGATATCTAAAGTTTATTGTGAAGTTAGAATTCCCATTATGTTCTTCAAATGTTGCCTCAAGATCTTTTAAATTCACCTGTATAATAATATTCAGAGCCTTGTTATATCACCTAATCAAAAATTCAGTAGAATTAACGAAGTAGAACCTGATCAGTAATACACTGAAATATCTTCTCGATGGTTTTGAGAGGTTACAGTGAAGAAAACATATTGACATACTACTTAATGGATGAAGTAAAATGTGGAGTAGATAATACAGGCTAACATAAAGTAGAGTGGACGGCACAAATTAGCAACAAGGAAACAACAGGAATTCTGCAGATGCTGTAAATTCAAGCAACATACATCAAAGTTGCTGGTGAACGCAGCAGGCCAAGCAGCATCTGTAGGAAGAGGTGCAGTCGATGTTTCAGGCCGAGACTCTTCGTCAGGACTAATTGAAGGAAGAGTGAGTAAGGGATTTGAAAGTTGGAGGGGGAGGGGGAGATCCAAAATGATAGGAGAAGACAGGAGGGGGAGGGATAGAGCCAAGAGCTGGACAGGTGATAGGCAAAAGGGGATACGAGAGGATCATGGGACAGGAGGTCCGGGAAGAAAGACGGGGGGGGGTGACCCAGAGGATGGGCAAGAGGTATAGTCAGAGGGACAGAGCGAGAAAAAGGAGAGTGAGAGAAAGAATGTGTGCATAAAAATGAGTAACAGATGGGGTACAAGGGGGAGGTGGGGCCTTAGCGGAAGTTAGAGAAGTCGATGTTCATGCCATCAGGTTGGAGGCTACCCAGATGGAATATAAGGTGTTGTTCCTCCAACCTGAGTGTGGCTTCATCTTTACAGTAGAGGAGGCCGTGGATAGACATGTCAGAATGGGAATGGGATGTGGAATTAAAATGTGTGGCCACTGGGAGATCCTGTTTTCTCTGGCGGACAGAGCGTAGATGTTCAGCAAAGCGGTCTCCCAGTCTGCGTCGGGTCTCACCAATATATAAAAGGCCACATCGGGAGCACCGGACGCAGTATATCACCCCAGCCGACTCACAGATGAAGTGATGCCTCACCTGGAAGGACTGTTTGGGGCCCTGAATGGTGGTAAGGGAGGAAGTGTAAGGGCATGTGTAGCACTTGTTCCGCTTACACGGATAAGTGCCAGGAGGGAGATCAATGGGGAGGGATGGGGGGGGGACGAATGGACAAGGGAGTTGTGTAGGAGCGATCCCTGCGGAATGCAGAGAGAGGGGGGGAGGGAAAGATGTGCTTAGTCGTGGGATCCTGTTGGAGGTGGCGGAGGTTACGGAGAATAATATGTTGGACCCGGAGGCTGTTGGGGTGGTAGGTGAGGACCAGGGGAACCCTATTCCTAGTGGGGTGGTGGGAGGATGGAGTGAGAGCAGATGTACGTAAAATGGGGGAGATGCGTTTAAGAGCAGAGTTGATAGTGGAGGAAGGGAAGCCCCTTTCTATAAAAAAGGAAGACATCTCCCTCGTCCTAGAATGAAAAGCCTCATCCTGAGAGCAGATGCGGCGGAGACAGAGGAATTGCGAGAAGGGGATGGCGTTTTTGCAAGAGACAGGGTGAGAAGAGGAATAGTCCAGATAGCTGTGATAGGATGAGGCTTTTCATTCTAGGACGAGGGAGATGTCTTCCTTTTTTAAAGAAAGGGGCTTCCCTTCCTCCACTATCAACTCTGCTCTTAAACGCATCTCCCCCATTTCACGTACATCTGCTCTCACTCCATCCTCCCACCACCCCACTAGGAATAGGGTTCCCCTGGTCCTCACCTACCACCCCACCAGCCTCTGGGTCCAACATTTTATTCTCCGTAACTTCCGCCACCTCCAACGGGATCCCACCACTAAGCACATCTTTCCCTCCCCACCTCTCTCTGCATTCCACAGGGATCGCTCCTACACAACTCCCTTGTCCATTCGTCCCCCCCATCCCTCCCCACTGATCTCCCTCCTGGCACTTATCCGTGTAAGCGGAACAAGTGCTACACATGCCCTTACACTTCCTCCCTTACCACCATTCAGGGCCCCAAATAGTCCTTCCAGGTGAGGCATCACTTTACCTGTGAGTCGACTGGGGTGATATACTGCGTCCGGTGCTCCCGATGTGGCCTTTTATATATTGGCGAGACCTGACGCAGACTGGGAGATCGCTCTGCTGAACATCTACGCTCTGTCCGCCAGAGAAAGCAGGATCTCCCAGTGGCCACACATTTTAATTCCACATCCCATTCCCATTCTGACATGTCTATCCACGGCCTCCTCTACTGTAAAGATGAAGCCACACTCAGGTTGGAGGAACAACACCTTATATTCCGTCTGGGTAGCCTCCAACCTGATGGCATGAACATCAACTTCTCTAACTTCCGCTAAGGCCCCACCTCCCCCTCGTACCCCATCTGTTACTCATTTTTATGCACACATTCTTTCTCTCACTCTCCTTTTTCTCCCTCTGTCCCTCTGAATATACCTCTTGCCCATCCTCTGGGTCACCCCCCCCCCCCCCCGTTGTCTTTCTTCCCGGACCTCCTGTCCCATGATCCTCTCGTATCCCCTTTTGCCTATCACCTGTCCAGCTCTCGGCTCTATCCCTCCCCCTCCTGTCTTCTCCTATCATTTTGGATCTCCCCCTCCCCCTCCAGCTTTCAAATCCCTTACTCACTCTTCCTTCAGTTAGTCCTGACGAAGGGTCTCGGCCTGAAACGTCGACTGCACCTCTTCCTAGAGATGCTGCCTGGCCTGCTGCGTTCACCAGCAACTTTGATGTATGTTGTTAGCAACAAGGAGTAGGTTTACAAAAAAATACTGAAGTACAGGGTTTCCGTCAGACTTGCTGAAAATTTTATGCTGGGAATTTGATACTTGCAACAGCTGCAATATTTCATTCTTGTGCACAAAAGATATCACCTACCATCATGGATTACATAGTATATACAGTACATTAGTGAGAAATGGGTACTGACAATAACAAATTGAGGGATTCATCTGTCATTGAAAATGGCCAGAATAAATTTTCAAATCTAAATAATGACAGTTGTTTGAAAATGTGTTAATAACTGCTTCAATATACACCCACACTCAGGTCATTTGGCATCATACATAGAAAGAAATTTGACAGTATTAAGATGAATCAGGGTAAGATATGGTGCCAATCAGTATTCCAGTTCAGTTTAACAATATTGCTCACTATTCAGATGACTGACATATATGACTGTAATACAGCATCCATTGTAACAATTACAATATATCATAGTGTAATGGTATAATTCTATTTATTTTATCTTTTACTTTAACTCTCATAGTAAGATCACTGTCAGAAATGGGATTGATATTCATCAGGGACCGACAGTCATCAACTCTGCCGTCAGAATGCTGTTCATTGACTTTAGTTCGGCATTCAATACTGTGATCCCCTCCAAGCTGATCACCAAACTTCACCAGTTTGGTATCAGCTCATCCCTCCGCAATTGGACCTTGGACTTTCTGACTCACTGACCCCAAACAGTTAAGTCAGACAACCTCTCCTCCTCCACTCTCACCCTGAACACCGGCGTGCCTCAAGGCTGTGTGCTGAGCCCTCTTCTGTACTCCCTTTTCACCTATGACTGCGTTCCTGTATATGGATCTAACTCCATAATCAAGTTCGCAGACGACACCACGGTGGTTGGTCTGATCAGAGAGGATGACGAGACGGCCTACAGGGATGAGGTTCAGCACCTGGCTGCGTGGTGTGCCGACAACAATCTGGCCCTTAAAACTCAGAAGACCAAGGAGATCATTGTGGACTTCAGGCACACCAGAAGTCACACTCACGTCCCCATCTACATCAACGGAACTTTAGTGGAGTGTGTATCAAGCTTCAAATTCCTTGGTGTCCAAATTTCCGAGGATCTCACCTGGTCCCTGAACTCCTCCATCCTGATCAAAAGGCGCAACAGCGTCTTTATTTCCTGCAGAGCATGAAGAATGTTCACCTCTGTCCCAGGATACTGACGGACTTTTACCGCTGTACCATTGAGAGCATACTCACCAAATGCATCTCAGTATGGCAAGTGTCCCGTATCGGACCGCAAAGCACTCCAGCATGTGGTGAAAACTGCCCAGCGGATTATCGGCACCCAATTGCTCACCATTGAGAACATCTATCATAAACACTGCCTGGGCAGGGCGAAAAGCATTATCAGGGATGCATCTCACCCTAACCATGGACTTTTTTACTCTCCTCCCATCCAGTAAGTGCTACAGGAGCCTCCGCTCCCGCACCAGCAGGCACAGGAAGAGCTTCTTCCCTGAGGCTCTGACACTGCTGAACCTCTCATCACAGCACTAAGCACTATTGCACCCATATTGTACTGTCTCAGTACTTTTATATTTGTGTGCTGTAGCACTTTTTATTCGCAGTTATTTTGTAAATTAACTATTCTTTGTATTTCTGGTCAGATGCTAAATGCATCTGTATCTGTACTCGGCACAATGACAACAAAGTTGAATCTAAATCTAAATCATCACAATTCCATTATGATCCAGAGTAACTGAGATCTGTTAAATATGGTAGATATGTAAGTGCAGAAATAAATGAGGTTAGCTTTACAAACCTAAGCCCATGTTAACAATGGATTTCTAAGTGTTTGTTTTTCATTGCTCTTTCTTGCGATTCTTTCTACAATGCACCCACATTGCCTTGGAATGTTTGCAAAACAGATTTTCTCACAAGTGCCTTAAACAGTAGTCCCTTTCATATCTAATTAAGGCAACACTTTTAATCAATACTATTTTGCTAGAGATATACATGACAAAACACCTCAAGCAACACACATAAAACGCAGCAGGCCAGGCAGCATCTCTAGGAAGAGGTACAGTCTATGTTTCGGGTCGAGACCCTTCGTCAGGACTAACTGAAAGAAGAGCTAGTAAGAGATTTGAAAGTGGGAGGGGAAGGGGGAGATCCAAAATGATAGGAGAAGACAGGAGGGGGAGGGATGGAGCCAAGAGGTGGACAGTTGTTTGGCAAAAGGGATATGAGAGGATCATGGGACAGGAGGCCTAGGGAGAAAGAAAAGGGGAGGGGGGAAGCCCAGAGGATGGGCAAGGCGCATAGTGAGAGAGACAGAGGGAAAAAAGGAGAGAGAGAGAGAAAGAATGTGTGTATATAAATAAATAAATAATGGATGGGGTACGAGGGGGAGGTGGGGCATTAGTAGAAGTTTGAGAAGTCAACGTTCATGCCATCAGGTTGGAGGCATATATACACATTCGTGAATTAAAGCAATGATGGCTGTCTTTAAGCTGACTTTTGAATAAAAGATAAACTAGTTGATTCATCAAAACTGTCAATTTGTTTTTCTATCTTCTTGGATTAAAAGTGTATTAATTGTGAAGTACAACATGACTTAAAGTTAGCTCAACTAACGCACAACTTTCAGAAATTTTCATTCTCTCCCCTCCGACCAGGCAGATGATACAAACGCTTGGGAGCACATACCAACAGGCTCGAGTGCAGCTTTCATCTCATTGTTATTAGACGCTTCAGGGGGCCTCTTATATGCTAAAAGATGAATTTTTGATCTCCCAATCAACATTCCCACCTTTGCACTTTGTCTACCTGTGTAACACTCTACTATGTGTTCTGTTTTTATTTAAATTATCTCAATGTATTTATGTATAGACTGGTATGTTTAGATGGCAGGCAAACAAAAGCCTTTCACTGTATCTCAGTTCAGCAACAATAACAAATCTAATTCCAATTGTAGATCAGTCCTTCCTGGTGTTTAAGGTGGGCCTGAATGAGAGATTTGAACTTCAAGTTTATAATTCCTTGCTAAAATTTTGGGAAAAAAAGGTTTTTTCTGCTGCAAAGAGATAATCAAAATAGTTCAGTAACTCCTTCAGTTAATTGGGTTGCACTTGTTCCTTTTAAAGGCAACAATGACACCTGGATATAAGTGAATGCTCCAACTTACTTCACTCTGGAAATGAAATGCCATAAAAAATGAAAGAACGAAACTCCGCAACTTCATTAATGCCCGTTGTACATCAGATTGACATGCAGTACAGGGATGGAATTAGTCACAATCCTGAAAAATGACAGCAGGTTATTGATGATTCAGAAATCGCAGTAATTACATGCCACTGAGTGAATACGAAACTTTCAGAGCCATTTAACCTCACTGTTTCAATATCTACATGTATGGTTAACAAGAGCTCATTGGAAATGAGAGAGCTATATATCAGCATTGAAACATAAGTTTACAAAGCTAAAATGTGCACTCTTCCCATCAATCATACCATTGACAGTCCTCTTGCTTTGTATTCATCCTATATTTTTGCTAAATTAAAGTTAAAGTCTGTCCCAAGCCTCACAGGCTCATCAGGCCGGTGCTTATGCCAGTTTCCGTGGCATGAAGCGAATGAGAAGACTCCCCCCTCCCCCGGATAGGACGCCAGTCTATAGCGACGTTAACCCCCACCATTTCAGCTGGTTAGACTGGAGCAGTGTGTGGTTAAGTGCCTTGCTCAAGGACACAACATACTGCCTCGGCTGGGGCTCGAACTCACGACCTTCAGATCACTAGTCCAATGCCTTAACCACTTGGCCACGTGCCACAGGCATACTTTGCTACCTAATTCAAACCCTAATATCCTAATTCATACCCACCATCCTGAGGTGTTTTGCTATTATATGAGGGGAAATTAAGGAGAGTGGGCTCAGATCACTCAAATGAGAGGTGATCTCAATGAAACATACACAATTAGTACTGAACGTAAGAGATAGGATGTTTCCCCTTGCTGAAGAACCAGTTCTTTTAATCCCAAAATACGGTTTAACCCTTTAGGACTGAAATGAAAGCAATTTTTTCACCCAGAGGATAAGGAATCCTTTGAATTCTCTCCCTGGCACACTGTGGATGCTCAGTGGCTGAGTTTATTCAAGACAGAGATCGATGGATTATGGATATAAACGGAATTGAGTGAGATGCTGTTTGTTCAGGAAAGCAGCATTGAAGGCGAAAGGACAAAACTGATAATAATTAAATGACTGTGAAATCACAAAGAACTGAGCAGTTCACTCCTGCTCCCTTTTCTCAAATCAACTCTTTAGAATTATCCTGCACACAGTGAATAAGCATTGCTATTGCAAATTGCAAATCATACCTGCATTGGGATGCATTTCAGAAACACACAATAAATTAACTGGGAATAAACAAACTGGTGGTCTTTTTCACATTTCCTGGAAACCTATCTACATCACCTCTTCATCAACATACACTGTACATGCAAAGTTTTGAGTTTTGAATCATTTTGAGTTTATTTTAAGGCAACTTCGATACAAAACGTCAAGTTATAGCCAACAGGGAACGCTATTTCAAACTTGCAATTTAAATATAAACAGCGGGAGGATGTGGTTAAAGATTAACTTCAGCAAACTATACTGTGACTACTTTGAGTCGGTGGACTGGACAATATTCAGGAATTCACCTTCAAATCTGAATGAATACTCACCAGTTGTCACCAACTTCATCAAAACCTGCGTGCATGAGTTTGTGCCTTCAAGAACATAAATAAGACCATAGAAGCAGAATTAGTCCATTGGCCCATCGAGTCTGCTCCGCCATTTCATCATGGCTGATTCAATTTTCCTTTCAGCCACAGTCTCCTGCCTTCTTACCATATCCCTTCATGCCCCGACTAATCAAGAATCTATCAACCCCTGCCTTAAATATATATAAAGACTTGGCTTCCACAGCTGCCTGTGATAAAGAATTCCACAGATTCACCACTCTCTGGCTAAAGAAAATCCTCCTCATCTCCATTCTAAAAGGACACCCCTCTATTCTGAAGCTGTGATCTCTGGTCTTAGACTCTCCCACCACAGGAACCATCCTCTCCACATCCACTCTGTCAAGGCGTTTCACCATTTGATAGGTTTCAATGTGGTCACTCCACATTCTTCCAAATTCTAGTGAATACAGGCCCAGAGCCACCAGATGCTCTTCATATGACAAGCTATTCAATCCTGGAATCATTTTCATGAACCTCTTTTGAACCCTCTCCAGTTTCAGCGCATCCTTTCTAAGATAAGGGCCCAAACCTGCTCACAATACTCCAAATGATACCTCACCAGTGCTTTATAAAATTTCAGGATTACATCCTTGAAATCCATTACATACCCAAACCAAAAACCATGGATGAACCAGAAGATTCATACTCTACTGAGGGATAGATCTGTGGCTTTCAAAACCAGTGATCCAGAACTATACAAGAAGTTCAGGCACACACGAGGAATTCTGCAGATGCTGCAAGTTCAAGCAACACACATCAAAGTTGCTGGTGAACGCAGCAGGCCAGGCAGCATCTCTAGGAAGAGGTACAGTCGACGTTTCAGGCCGAGACCCTTCATCAGGACTAACTGAAGGAAGAGCTAGTAAGAGATTTGAAAGTGGGAGTGGGAGGGGGAGATCCAAAATGATAGGAGAAGACAGGAGGGGGAGGGATGGAGCCAAGAGCTGGACAGGTGATTGGCAAAGGGGACAGCCTATGGAAAGCAACTTTAATGGAGAACAAGTAATTCCAATGAAGGTTAGACGGAATCAGATATACTTCTGGGGCGCCTCGAGGCAACTCGTGTGGCAGCAGAATTCTCAATGGATACGATTAAATATTCTCATTTCAGCCTGATACAGCTAAAAAGCACAACTACTTCCAAGGTCAGTACAGTCAACCAAGATGTCTTATTGCATTTAAATGAACTATCTCTGCTTAACACTGGTGGACACAATGCCGATTGTGGACGGATTCCTCCTCGGATTCCACGCAGGAAACGTGGCTGCAGGTCAGGGATACAAGTGCGTTAAAGGAAAAATGGTTTTAAACTCCCAATACGGACCATTTTGTTGGCAAACATGCAGTCTCTGGTGAATAAAATCATGATCTCAGAGCTAGGGTGCTGAATCAGAGGGACATTAGGACCACGTGTGTCCTTTGTTTCACAGAATCCTGGTTAACTCTTTCCGTAGCAGATGCAGCGATTCAGATCAACAAGTTTACTATACACCATCAGGAGAGATCTATAGAGACTCTCAAAAGCAGAGGTGGAGGAGTATGCCTCATGATCAACTCTTCTTGGTGCACAAATATATCAGTGTTGTCCCAATTCTGCTCACCAGACCTGGAATATCTAGCAGTTATGTGCCGTCCATTTTACCTACCATGGAGATTTCTGGAATCATTTTGGTAGCGGTATATATTCCACCTCAGGCCAATGTCAATCAGGCTCTAGATCAGGATCAACATGCACAAAACAGCACACCCTAATGCCTTCACCATCATTTTGGGGGATTTTAACCAGGTTAGTCTGAAAAGAATTACCAGGCAATTACCATCAACAGATCCCAAGCAATACCAGAGGAAACAACACACTAGACCACACTGTTACACAGTCATCAAGAATGCCTATCATGCTATTCTATGCCCTAATTTTGGGAAGTCTGATCACCTGGCTGTACTACTCCTTCAGTATAGGCAGAGACTGAAGACTACAGCACCTGTAGTGAGGACCAAGAAGGTATGGACAAGGGAAGCACAGGAGTGCTTACAGGACTGCTTTGAATCGGTGGACTGGACTGTATTCAGGGATTCATCTTTGAATCTGAATGAAAATGTTGCAGTTGTGACTGACTTCATTAAAACCTATGTGGATGAGTGTGTGCCTACAAAGACTTACTGTACATTCATAAAACCAAAAGCCATGGATGAACCAGGAAGCATGTTGTCTGCTGAAGGCTAGATCTGTGGCATTTAAGTCTGGTGACCCAGGTCTGTACCAAAAAAACAGGTATAATTTGTGGAAGGCTATTTTAAGGTCGAAGAGACAATTTTGAATGAGGTTGGAGGCGACATCAGATGAATAACAACTCTGGCAGGGTTTGCAAGACATTACCCCCTTCAAAGCGAAACCCAATAGCACGAATGGAAGCAATGCTTCACTACCAGATGAAACCAACACCTTCTATGGCCGCTTTGAAAGGGAGAATATAACTACAGATGTGAAGATCCCTGCTGCACCCGTTGCCCCTGTGACCTCTGCCTCAGAGGCCGATGTTAGGCTGTCCTTAAAGAGGGTGAACCCTCGCAAGGCGAAAGGTCCCAATGGAGTACCTGGTATGGCTGTGAAAACATGTGCCAACCAACTAGCGAGTGTATTCAAGGACATTTTCAATTTCTCACTGCTACGGGTGGAAGTTCACATTTGCTTCAAAAAGGCAATAACTATATCAATTCCTAAGAAGAATAATGTGAGCTGCCTTAATGATTATCGCCTGGTAGCAGTCACATCTACAGTATTGAAATGCTTTGAGAGGCTGGTCTTGACTATACTGAACTCCTGCCTCAGCAAGGACCTGGACCCATTGCAATTTGCCTATCGTCACAATAGGTCAATGGCAGATGCAATTTCAATAGCTTTTCACACGGCCTTTACCACCTTGGCAATACAAACACCTATGTCAGGATGCTGTTCATATGCTATAGTTCAGAATTTAACACCATCATTCTCACAATCCAAATTGAGAAGTTACAGAACCTGGGCTTCTGTACCTCCCTCTGCAATTGGATCTTCAATTTCCTAACCAGAAGACCACAATCTGTGCAGATTGGTGATAATATCACTAACGATCAACGCAGGTGCACCTCAGGGATGTGTGTTTAGCCTACTGCTCTACTCTCTCTATAACCATGACTGTGTGGCTAGGCATAACTCAAATACCATCTATAAATTTGCTGACAATACGACGATTGTTGGTAGAACTCAGATGGAGACAAGAAGGCGTACAGGAGTGAGATATGCCAACTAGTGGAGTGGTGCTGCAGCAACAACCTGGCACTCATCGTCAGTAAGACGAAAGAGCTGATTATAGTCTTCAGGAAGGGTAAGACGAAGGAACACACAACAATCCTCATAGAGGGATCAGAAGAGGAGAGAATGAGCAGTTTCAAGTTCCTAGGTGTCAAGATCTCTGAGGACCTAACCTGGTCCCAACATATTGCTGCAATTATAAAGAAGGCAAGTCAGCAACTATACTTCATTAGGAGTTTGAAGAGATTTGGCATATCAACTGATACACTCAAAAACTTCTATAGATGTATCATGGAGAACATTCTGATGGGCTGCATCACTGTCTGTAAAGGGGGGGGGGGCTACTACACAGGACTGCAAGAAGCTGCAGAGGATTGTAAATTTAGTCGGCTCCATCTTGGGTACTAGCGTACAAAGTACCCCAGACATCTTCAAGGAGCAGTGACTCAGAAAGGCAGCGTCCATTATTAAGGACTTCCAACACCCAGGACATGCTCTTTTCACACTGTTACCATCAGGTAGGAGGTACAGAAGCCCGAAGACACACACTCAGCGATTCAGTAACAGCTTCTCTCCCTCTGCCAGCCAATTCCTAAATGGACATTGAACCTGTGAACACTACCTCACTTTTTTAATATATATTATTTCTGCTTCTTCCACTATTTTTAATCTATTCAATATATGTATACTGTAATTGATTTAGTTATTTATTCATTATTATCATTTTATTCGTTTATTTCTCTTCTTCTGTATTATGTATTGCATTGTACTGCTGCTGCTAAGTTAACAAATTTCACAACACATGCTGGTGATAACAAACCTGATTCTGATTCTGGATGCACGTCAGCCCGGCAGGGTTTGCAGACCACAGCTTCCTACAAAGCAAAACCTAGCATCATGAATGGCTGTGATGCTTCACTCCCAAATGAACTCCATTACTTGTATGCTTGCTTTGAAAGAGAGAATAAAAGTATATTTATGCAAATCCCTGTAGCATCAGTGGCCCTGTGATCTCTGTCATGGATGCCAACGTCAGGACATCTTTCAAGAGGGTGAAACCTCACAAGGCATCAGGTACCTGGTAAGACTCTGAAAACATGTTGTTAGGTCCTGAAAATCTGTGCCAACCAACTGGCTGGATGTTCAACGATATGTTCAATCTCTCGCTGTTGTAGTTGGAAGTCCCACCTGCTCCAAAAGTCTGGCAATCATACCAGTGCCAAAGAAGAGCAGGGTGAGTTGCCGCAATAATTTTTGCCCAACGGCAGTCACATCAACTGTGATGAAGTACTTTGATAGGTTGGTCATGGCTAGAATCAACTGCTGCCTACACAAGGACTTAATGACGAGTGTTCCCTTTTTGAGGTATGGACTTGAGAAGGTATCCTGGATGCTAGTGAGACTGGCTGAGTTTGTATCTCTCTGCAGCTTTTTCCAATCCTGTGCAGTGGCCTCTCCATAACAGATGGCGATGTAACCAGTTAACATGCTCTCTACAGTACATCTGTAGAAACTTGTGAGTGCCTTTGGTGATATACCACTTTTCCTCAAACTCCTAATGAAATATAGCTGCTGCTGTGCCTTCTTTGTAATTACATCAATATGTTAGGCCCTGGATAGATCCTCAGAGATGTTGAAACAGCTCAGCCTTTACACCAATGATCCCTTGATGAACTTCCCCTCCACCATCAGATTTCTGAATAGACAATGATCCCATGAGCTTTACCTCACTATTTTCCCCTCTCTTTTTACACTATCTATTTAATTAAAAATGTATTTATACTTCTTATTGTAATTTATAGTTTTTATTATGTATCGCTCCATTTTGCTGCTGCAAAACAACATATTTCACAACATATGCCAATGATATTAAATTTGATTCTGATCTGAACCAAAGCATGTACAGCCGAATGTTATTTTAAACTGACTTAGATTACAATCACACTGTACAGAACAAATATATGCTCTAAATCAGAATCTTGACATCTGTTTCAATTAAAGCTTTGTAATTGAAATCTCCTTTACAAAGTCTTAGCTTTCAGTTGCTCTCCAATCGGCTCACTCCTTGCCTGATGGTGTTGGTTTGTGCTGTGATTCAGAGTTGACCAGAGCCACTTAATACTTAGTTCAAGTGGATACTCAGTGAGCTTTAGCCAATTGTTTAATCACACAGATCAGATGCATTAGATACTGGTTAGTCCTCTCTAATCAGACGTACACATTTATTTCTCTAATAATAGAATGACTGGTTGAACATCAAGACTTTGTAAGAAATATCAGCAGTTTGGTATGGAGAGCAGAGCATAGTATAGTCATAATGGCGCTAACGACGACTTCTTTGCTTGCATCTTCGGAAACAGCTCTATTTCTATCTTTGATATCTCTTCTTTTCCCTTTCAGGGTTTTTTTGAAGACCCTGACCTGGAGTTACACTTTTGACTTTGGTTCTTTGCAAGAATGGGACCTGCTCTCAGGGCCTCACGACTGGCCGCTTTTTGATATGACAAGGATGCAGCCTGGAAGACTGGTGCGCCTTCCGGATGCCGGATTGTTGTGGCTCTGAATACGGGCAGATTCAAGGCTGTTGTCACCGGCTGAGGTGTCACAGGAGAACACGGAATATCAGAAGCAGTGGGCTAGCTGCTGCGGGCTCTGCACCCAGAGACCCGAGTTCTTTGGGCACAGAGCTCAGAAAAAGCGATGCAATAGACCTTTAACACCATAAATCAGCTAGCTGTTTGTTATGTCTCCCCTCTCGCAGTGAAACGGGGACACCTCTTTCTCCCTTGTTAGGGAGAGAGAGAGCCAGTGGTATGTCGAATTACCGGGTGAACGAGTAGTCTTTGGGATACTACAAGTCTGTGTCTTTATTGATGCCTTGCTGCACGCTTGAGTATTCGGTGGGGGGTGCCAATGCTTTTTTGCTGGCGAGGGAGGGATGGGAGATCATCGCCTTGCTGCTGCTTGTGAGTGGCAGGGGGGAGCTGAGGGGGGGTTTTGGGGCTCTAACATTTAACTGTCAGTCATTCTTTGGGGCACTCCTCTGTTTTCATGGATGTTTGCGAAGAAGAGAATTTCAGGATATTGTATACATTTCTCTGACATTAAATGTACCTATTGAAATACTTGTCTATCCCCATATTACTACCATAGTTTTGGGATTCCCATGTACATGTGAACCTGTTGGTAGCTTTCTTCAGTGTTTCTTTCACTGGGCTCAGGTACTGTCCAGTAGGTGTCATGGTGTCCAGTAGGTGTGACTGAAATTGCAGAGATTCCCCCTTACAGTTACAATATTAGAGCTGGGCCAAGCAATTCTTCATTGATTTCAATAGAGGAAAATCTATGAGAGAACTATGGTAGGTATTAACATTTGGCCACAATATACTAAAGATACTTCACCTGCACCAAGCCTAGTGAATGACTGCCAATCCAGCACATCACGCCCGACAGAATTGCTTACATTTCAACAATCCACTTATTCTTATAAACCTTAGTAAATATTGGCACAGTCAACCCAGTTTCCCCTTGTCCTATCATTCCAAAAATCAGACTGGTGAATCTTCGTACAATTCCCTCTCTGACAAACATATTATGGTGAGCATTTGGTCCAGACGAGAAAGCTTGTTGAACTCAACAACAGATTTATTGTGATAGACACAAAACAGACCAGGCACCAGGACCCAGAGAGTGAACCCAACCAGTCTCACACAGACAGGGGAGGTGACCGTCACACACCCCAGTTACAGTTCGGCTGTCCCACAAATACACAAGCGAATAACTGTATAACCCAAGCTAAAATGTAACAATAAATGAACTGGAACTTCCCACCATAATCCCAATAAACAGTACTGGTCATTAGAAATGCAGGGGCAGGCTGTCGACCATGCGCCCCCCCCCCCAGAACAATAATAATACTGTTATTCTCAACAATATTATTTGCATGTGTATTTGTGGGTCACCCTCAGCTACTGTACAACACATGGTGTCCAGTAGGTGTGACTGAAATTGCAGAGATTCCCCCTTACAGTTACAATATTAGAGCTGGGCCAAGCAAGTCTTCATTGATTTCAATAGAAGAAAATCTATGAGAGAACTAAGGTAGGTAACCGGGATGTGTGATGGTCACCTCCCCCGTCTGTGCGAGACTGGTTGGGTTCACTCTCCGGGTCATGGTGCCTGGTCACGATATTCTTTCTTTAGTGAGGAGAGCAAACTCCAGGTGTCACCAAACTGTAGCAGGGCATCGTTCCACTTGTACTCAAAACCTCGAGTTGAACTTTCCTAGCATGTATCCTGGATACCCAATAAATTGTGCACTGTATGTTAACTCTCTAATTCACAGTAATGAATTAGGAACATAGGAAAGCCTTTCAGCGAAAATAAAATATGATCATATGAAATTCAATTCCATCATTAAACTGTGAATTTGAATTCTGAATTCTTCGGTTGCAGATAAGGTATGAATTGATCAGCTCATGCATATATTTTATCTTCAATAGAGTCAACAATATTCCTGCTTTTGTTTTAATTTTATTAGGTTGAGTAATTAGAAGGTTGATTAACAGCTGGATTTTGCGGTAGTTACAAGTCAACAATATTCTCAGTTTAAATATCAGAAAGGCAAAGAGAAATTTATCAGCTATACA
The DNA here is from genome assembly GCF_963921235.1 of Mobula hypostoma. Taxonomy (NCBI): domain Eukaryota; kingdom Metazoa; phylum Chordata; class Chondrichthyes; order Myliobatiformes; family Myliobatidae; genus Mobula; species Mobula hypostoma. Next base: position 17,904,605 of record NC_086118.1, on the reverse strand, counting down.
TATGATTTGAAGAGACACAAAAACGAGCTTTAAAAGGTTTCAGCAACACAGAAGACATGAAGCAACGAAGAGAACATATTCAACTTCATTATTCCTTTAGAGAAAGAAGACCTTTACTTTCCAATATACAGGTTGAGCACCACTTATCCGAAATGCTCAGGGCCGGAACTGCTTCAGATTTTGGAATATTTACAGTTATCCAATGAGATAGCTCAGGAATAGGACCCAAGTCTAAACACAAAATTCATTTACGTTACATATACAGCATATATATGTACTCTCAAGATAGTTTTATACAATATTTTTAATCATTTTGAGCATGAAACAATAATGTATACTTTGAACCACCCAGAAAGGTAAACAATCACTACTTGTGCTGCCCATGTAGACAATCAGTGGCAGTCTGGTAACGCCATCATTCCCAACTCTGAATTTATGCGCTACTGGTAGGCAGTCTTTGTTTTACACTTGTTCATCACACATATGTTCTTAACAATAAAAAATATTCCATACCATTAAGATAATGAAAATATTAATGTGTGCAGGGTAACAAAAGCAGCACAAAAGCATCGGGAGAATACCTGAATCAGATGTTGAACAACAGCAAACAACATCAAACTTTCAGTCTCCAGCTATGATGTGGTGTTTTGATTAAAATGTTACAGTATACTATGTTTGCATTTTACTTTTTTTTCAGGTTTTATGTAAGATATAAAAACAAAAGATTAAATTTAATTAATATGTAATGAAAACTATGAAAAAAGTCAACATTTTATTTTTAAACTATTATTAAGAAGAAAGCACGGTAGTGGCTCTACTTCCTTTTGAGTTTGTGAAGATTCGATGAGACATTTAAAACTTTGAGAAACATATATAAATGTTTAGTACAGAGTATATTGTCTGGCTGCATCACGGCCTAGTATGGAAGCACCAATGCTCTTGAATGGAAAATCCCGCAAAAAGTAGTGGATACGGCCCAGTCCATCACGGGTAAAGCCCTCCCAACCTTTGAGCACATCCACATAAAATGCTGTCGCAGGAAAGCAGCATCCATCATCAGGGACCCCACCACCCAGGGCATGCTCTCTTCTCTCTGTTGCCTTCAGGAAGGAGGTACAGGAGCCGCAGGACTCACACCACCAGTTTCAGGAACGGTTACTACCCGTCAACTTCACTTCCCCCATCATTGAAATGATCGCAACAAAATGGATCTCAGCGTCGTGGTAACATAATCTGACAATAAATTGAACTTAATGCAATAATGACGCTGGTCATGTTACACTTAAACATGAAATTCAGATTTCATGCAAATATAATGTTTTTTAATCACCAAAAAATGTGATGATCTTTGCTTACAAAAGAAGATAAACGTAGTCCCAGGCACCGTAACTACTGAGAAACTTAAGGGAGGGGGTATATCATTATTGGCATCATTATGCCCGGGAACATCAAAAACAGTTGAGGGACCTGGAAGCAGATGCTCTCGAGATGAGCAGCCACTGTGCTGGATGACTTTTTAAAATGTTGATTCCAATGTCACCTGCTTCTTTTACCATTTGTGGTGTCATGTCAGCACCCCAAAAAAATTTCAGTTTCAGAGGTTTTTGGATTTTGGATTTTCAGGTAAGGGGTGCTCAACCTGTATTTGCCCCTGTATATTATGTTAAAGGTTGAATACGTTACTCTATTGAAATTGGGAAGTTCTTCATGTGTGAGCATATTCTGCTGGCAACTAAATTCCATCCTGCTTTCATCTAGCATTTACCAGTCTTGCGTAGTGAAAACAGCATAACAGCTTGTGGTCAGCTCCTGAATAAAGTTGATAGAAGACATCCACTTTAACTGAAGAAATTCACGTATCTAAAATACCAAACAGACATCTTTCATACAGAACTCCAATTGGACATTTATTCCTACAATAGCCCAGGGCCCTGACTCTCTTGCGAAGATAACTGATAATTCACACTCAATAATATTTGAAATTGGTCATGAAAATGATGACTATCTGTCAGAGTATCAGAGACTCATGTCACTTGGTCATCTTTCTTGAGAAGGAAAAGGTCAGAAGTTGCCTGAAAGCTATCATTACCTCTGATTTATTGACTCACAAGATTATCCCAAAACTGTCATAAAATCAGACAGGCCTCAGCATGTTTTTGGATCCTACTATTCCACGTGATTAGTCAACTTGAAACTTGAAGCAGCCTGCAGAACTCAGTTCTTCCATAGACCAAAGAATAGTACACCACAGTACAAACCCTTTGAGCCATGATGTTGTGCCACTTTTCAACCTACTCCAAGACCAACTTAACGCTTCCCTCACTCATAGGCCTCCATTTTTCTTTCATCCATGCACCTATCTAAGAATCCCTTAAATATTCCTAATGTATTTGCCTCTGTTACCACCACTGGCAGTACGTTCCATGCATCTACCACACTGTGAGTAAAAACCCTACCTTTGACATCCCCCCACCATACTTTCCTTCAATCAACTTAAAACTGTGCCCGCTCGTATCAACCATTTTACTCTGAGAAAAAAGGTGTTAGCTATCTACATGATTTATTCCTCTTATCATCTTATACAGTTCTATTGAGTCACCTCTCATCTACCTTTGCTCCAAAGAGAAAAGCTCCATCTCTTTCAATCTTTCCTCTTCAGACATGCTTGCTAATCCAGGCAGCACCGTGGTAAAGCTACTCTGCACCTACTCTAAAGCTTCTGCATCCTTCCTACCTACAACGAGCTGAAGAAAACTGAACACAATATTCCAATGTGGACTAACCGGAGTTTTATAGAGCTGCAACATTCCCTCATGGATCTCGAACTCAATCTCCCAACTAATGAAGGCTAACATACTATTCGCCACCTTAACCACCCTCTTACTATCTCCTTTTTTTGTTAGTCCTGACGAAGGGTCTTGACCCGAAACGTTGACTGTACTTCTTCCTATAAATGCTGCCTGGCCTGCTGTGTTCCATCAGCATTTTCTGCTATCAACTTGTATGGTAACTTTGAGGCATCTAGGGAACATGGACCCCAAAATCCCTCTGTTCCTCCACACTACTAAAAATCCAACCATTAACTCTGAATGCTCCATTCAAGGTTCATCTTCCAAAGTGTATTGCTTCACAGTTACTGCCAATAAAGCCAGAAAATTCTCTCAGATATAAACAATTTAGGCAGCCCCTTCACTCTGACTTAATTAAATTTGTTCCTTCAGTAAACTCGCAAAGTCAGTAACTAATGTAGCTCTAGGAACTGAATGAGTTCAAGTGTACAGAACTCCTGGTGGGTTGTTATGAGTTTCATGTCATCAAGTCAAGTTTACTGCCATATGAACAACTTTGTGTATGCACAGGTGCAATGAAAAACATATATGGAGCAGTATCAAAGGCACACAACATCACAGACAGGACTTGCGGAGGAAATTCTACAAGAAATGTACGACCAAAAATAAACAACGTCCATTGTAGTGCAAAGTGGCTAAAGTGTCATTACACTGAGGTTGTGACTAGGGTTGTGCAGGTTAGTCCAAGGACTGATTGTTTGAAGTAAAGTAGTTGCACTTGAATATGCTGTTGTGGGACTTCAGACTTGGTCCATGCCCAGAAAATGCTCAAACTAAGCATTTGTTTTAATCTTATGTTTATTTTTCCAAATGGGCTCCTTGCTATGAGGACAGATCCAGTCAGTGTTGTCATGGAAGGTGACCACTCCCTCCAAAGCTAAGCAAATGTAGAATGTTTTGATCACGTGTGGTACGTGTCCTCCACTGTGTTCCATGTACATAGATTGCATGGGTACTGGAGGAGATGGGAAGGTGGAATGCAGGTGAAACCAGAGGGACCACATACCGATGCATTTCATGGTTATGCATCTTGCTATTTTCAACCTTAATTATTTATTCCCATTATGTACCTTCCAGAAAATAATGAGGGCAAGTCTTGTACATTTGAATGTAAATACTGTGAGTTGTGGGAGGGTACAGAGTTGAATGTTAGGATTGTCTGAAAGTAAAAATTAGGTAAACATACTTGATCAAGAGTAGGGTCAATAGTTAGAAAAAATAGTTCAAGGTGGCATGAGGGACCAATGTCAAGAATTAGATTTTGGATTAGGCAGGGGTGCAACAGCAGAACAGGAAAAAATTATATTCATAATGTGGTCCAGCGGCAAAGCTTATTGCTCCTCCTGTAAGCTGTGTGATTGTGACATACATAATGGTCTCCATGGTGATGACATCTGCAGGAAGTGCACCCAACTTCAGCTCCTGATTAACAATGCCCAGGAACTGGAGCAGGAGCGAGATATACTCAAGACCATCTGGGAAGTTGCAAACCTCATGGATGAGACTTTTACTGAGGTGGTCACACAGAGAGTACAGGCTTCAGATAGTAGATGTGCCATAACCTTAAACGTAAGGGGAGAAAGGAGGCAGTGCAGGGTTCCCTAAGGCCATTCCCCTCAGCAACAAGTATACCCCTTTGAACACTGTTGGGGGTGGGGGGAGGGAATGACCTGTCAGGTCACAGTAGCAGCAGCAGCCGCCAGGCCAGTGGCACCATGGCAGGCTCCGAGGCTCAGCGGGGACGGGTAAATTCAGGCAGAGCAATAGTGATAGGAGACACAATAGGGGGACAGCCAGTCGATTCTGTGGTTGTGAAAAAGAAGTCAGGAAGGTGTGTGCCTCCTACACACCAGGACTCAGGATGTCTCAGAGCAGTTGCAGAAGATTCTAAAGAGGCAGGGGGAACAGCCAGAGGCTGCGTGCACATTGACACCAGTTGCATAGGTAGAAAGAAAGAAGAGGTCCTTTGCAGTGAGTATAGGGGAGTTGGCAGGACCACCAAGGTAGTAATCTCTGGATTACTCCAAATACCCTGTGCTAGATAGGGCAGGAATAGAATGATAGTACAGATGAATGAGAGGCTGAGGGTGTGGTGCAGGGGGTAAGCTTTTAGATTTTTGGATCACTGTGATCTCTTCTGGGGAAGGTACGGCTTGTACAAAAAGGATGGGTTATAACTGACCCGAGAGGCACCAATGTCCTTGTGGTCAGGATTTCTAGAGTTGGTAGAGAGGGTTTAAACTAATTTCATAGGGGGATGGGAATCAGAGTGATATGGCTGAGGGTGGAGAACTTGGTATACAAGACGATGCATTGTGTAGTGAGACTGTGAGGATGATAGGGCAAAATTGCAGTCAGTGGGATAAACTGAAGTATAATGAGGGGCAAAATCAAAGAGGGTGATGGTGTTTTATTTGAGTTCATGCAGTATACAGAATATGCATGATCTTGCACCACAGTTAGAGATTGCCAGGTATGATGTTGCGGGTATAACTGAGAAGTGGCTGAAAGAAAATCACAGCTGGGAATTGAAAATCCAAGGATACACTTTGTACTGAAAGGGCAGACAGCATGGCAGAGGGGGTGGAGTGGCCCTGTTAATAGAATAAAATGAAATCAAATCCTTAGAAAAGTGTATCACAGGATTGGAAGATGTAGAGTTCTTGTGGGTAGAGCTAAGGAACTGCAAAGGTAAAAAGATCCTGCTGAGAGTTAAATACAGTCCTCCAAATGGTAGCCAGGATATGGGGTACCAATTACAATGGGAGATAGAAAAGGCATGTAAAAAGGGCAATGTTATGATAGCTATGGGGGATTTCAATATGCAGGTAAATTGGGAAAATCAGGTTTGTGCTGAATCCCAAGAGATGGAATTTATAGAATGCCAACCAGAGCAGTTTCTGGGTGTCCACTATGGAGGGTGGCGGTGGCCGTGTAATGAACCAGACTTGATTAGGGAGCTAAAGTCAAAGGAATTCTTAGGAGAGAGTGACCATAATATGATAGAGTTCACCTTGCAGTTTGAGAGGGAGAAGATAAAGTCAGATGTATCAGTATTACAATGGATTAAAGGGAATTGCAGACACATAACTGAGGAACTAGCCAAAGTTGATTGGATGGAGACACTAGCAGGGATGATGGCAGAACAGTAATGGCTGGAGATTCAGGGTATAATTCAAAAGGCTCAGGATAGATACATCCTAAATAAGAAGTATTCTAAAAGGAGGATGAGGCAACCATGCCTGACAAGGGAAGTCAAAGTCAGCATAAAAGGAAAAGGAAGTGCATATAATATACCAAAAATTAATAGGAAGTTAGAGGATGGGGAAGCTTTTAAAAGCCAACAGAAATCAACTGAAAAAACAATAAGTACAGAAAAGATGAAATATGAAGGTAACACACATCAAAGTTGCTGGTGAACGCAGCAGGCCAAGCAGCATTTGTAGGAAGAGGTGCAGTCGACGTTTCAGGCCGAGACCCTTTGTCAGGACTAACTGAAGGAAGAGTGAGTAAGGGATTTGAAAGTTGGAGGGGGAGGGGGAGATCCAAAATGATAGGAGAAGACAGGAGGGGGAGGGATGGAGCCAAGAGCTGGACAGGGGATTGGCAAAAGGGATATGAGAGGATCATGAGACAGGAGGTCCAGGAAGAAAGACAAGTGGGGGGGGGACCCAGAGGATGGGCAAGAGGTATAGTCAGAGGGACAGAGGGAGAAAAAGGAGAGTGAGAGAAAGAATGTGTGCATAAAAATGAATAACAGATGGAGTACGAAGGGGAGGTGGGGCCTTAGCGGAAGTTAGAGAAGTCGATGTTCATGCCATCAGGTTGGAGGCTACCCAGACGGAATATAAGGTGTTGTTCCTCCAACCTGAGTGTGGCTTCATCTTTACAGTAGAGGAGGCCGTGGATAGACATCTCAGAATGGGAATGGGATGTGGAATTAAAACGTGTGGCCACTGGGAGATCCTGCTTTCTCTGGCGGACAGAGCGTAGATGTTCAGCAAAGCGGTCTCCCAGTCTGCGTCGGGTCTCGCCAATATATAAAAGGCCACATCGGGAGCACCGGACGCAGTATATCACCCCAGTCGACTCACAGGTGAAGTGTTGCCTCACCTGGAAGGACTGTTTGGGGCCCTGAATGGTGGTAAGGGAGGAAGTGTAAAGGCATGTATAGCACTTGTTCCGCTTACACGGATAAGTGCCAGGAGGGAGATCAGTGGGGAGGGATGGGGGGAATGAATGGACAAGGGAGTTGTGTAGGGAGCGATCCCTGTGGAATGCAGAGAGAGGTGGGGAGGGAAAGATGTGCTTAGTGGTGGGATCCCGTTGGAGGTGGCGGAAGTTACGGAGAATAATATGTTGGACCCGGAGGCTGGTGGGGTGGTAGGTGAAGACCAGGGGAACCCTATTCCTAGTGGGGTGGCGGGAGGATGGAGTGAGAGCAGATGTACGTGAAATGGGGGAGATGCGTTTAAGGGCAGAGTTGATAGTGGAGGAAGGGAAGCCCCTTTCTTTAAAAAAGGAAGACATCTCCCTCATCCTAGAATGAAAAGCCTCATCCTGAGAGCAGATGCGCCGGAGACGGAGGAATTGCGAGAAGGGGATGGCGTTTTTGCAAGAGACAGGGTGAGAAGAGGAATAGTCCAGATAGCTGTGAGAGTCAGTAGGCTTATAGCAGACATCAGTGGATAAGCTGTCTCCAGAGACAGAGACAGAAAGATCTAGAAAGGGGAGGGAGGTGTCGGAAATGGACCAGGTAAACTTGAGGGCAGGGTGAAAGTTGGAGGCAAAGTTAATAAAGTCAACGAGTTCTGCATGCGTGCAGGAAGCAGCGCCAATGCAGTCGTCGATGTAGCGAAGGAAAAGTGGGGGACAGATACCAGAATAGGCACGCAACATAGATTGTTCCACAAACCCAACAAAAAGGCAGGCATAGCTAGGACCCATACGGGTGCCCATAGCTACACCTTTAGTTTGGAGGAAGTGGGAGGAGCCAAAGGAGAAATTATTAAGAGTAAGGACTAATTCCGCTAGACGGAGCAGAGTGGTGGTAGAGGGGAACTGATTAGGTCTGGAATCCAAAAAGAAGCGTAGAGCTTTGAGACCTTCCTGATGGAGGATGGAAGTATACAAGGACTGGACATCCATGGTGAAAATAAAGCGGTGGGGGCCAGGGAACTTAAAATCATCGAAAAGTTTAAGAGCGTGAGAAGTGTCACGAACATAGGTCAGAAGGGATTGAACAAGGGGTGATAAAACAGCGTCGAGGTATGCAGAAATGAGTTCGGTGGGGCAGGAGCAAGCTGAGACAATAGGTCGGCCAAGAGAGGCAGGTTTGTGGATCTTGGGTAGGAGGTAGAAACGGGAAGTGCGGGGTGTGGGAACTATAAGGTTGGTAGCAGTGGATGGGAGATCCCCTGAGCGGATAAAGTCGGTGATGGTGTGGGAGACAATGGCCTGGTGCTCCTTAGTGGGGTCACGATCGAGGGGTAAATAAGAGGAGGTATCCGCGAGTTGTCGCTGTGCCTTGGCAAGGTAGAGGTCAGTACACCAGACTACAACAGCACCCCCCTTATTGGCGGGTTTAATAATAAGGTTAGGATTAGTGCGGAGGGAGTGGAGAGCAGAGCGTTCCGAAGGAGTGAGGTTGGAATGGGGACAAGGTGCGGTGAAGTCGAGACGGTTGATGTCCCATCAGCAGTTAGCAATAAAGAGATCCAGAGCAGGCAGAAGACCAGAGCAGGGTGTCCATGAAGAAGAGGAGGGTTCAAGACGGGAGAAGGGGTCATCGGTGGGGGTGGAAGAGTCCTTGCCGAAGAAGTAGGCTCGGAGACGGAGACGGCGGAAGAAAAGTTCCGCATCGTGGCGAACACGGAACTCACTGAGGTGTGGGCGAAGGGGGACAAAGGTGAGGCCCTTACTGAGAACAGAGCGTTCTGCCTCCGACAGTTGAAGGTTGGAGGGGATGGTAAAGACCCGGCACGGATAAGAGCTGGGATCAGAGGGGGGTGTCAATAGAGAAGGGAGGGTTGGGGTGAGAGGAAGATGGAGCCTCTGAGGGCCCAGGAGTTGACGGTGGGATCTGAGGAAGACGGGGCTGCGGAGAGTGGTGGTGGGGGAAGGGGAGACGGGAGTCACAACAGCAGCACTTGACCCGGCCTGGAGTTCAAGGCTGGCGTCGCAGTTGGTGGTTGCGCAATTGCTGTGAAGGTGTCCATGGTCGTTGCTGGATTCCGGGTTTTGAATATGCCCTGAGGTGTTGGAGCCGCCTAGATCAATGGCAGGGGCCGCAATCTGAAGTTCATGCCTGCTAGCGTCGGGGCCGGCAGGCTCTGGAGTCCAATATGAAGGTAAGCTAGCCAATAATGTAAAAGAGGATTCCAAAAGTTTTTTCTAAAATATAAAGAATAAAAGACTGGAGGGGATATTGGACTGCTGCAAATTGATGCTGGAGAGGTAGTAATGGGGAACAAAGAAATGTCATATGAAAATATTTTGCATCAGATTTCATTGGGGAAGAAACTGGCAGAATGTCAGAAGTTCGGGAGTGTCAGGGGGCAGAAGTGAGTGCAGTTGCTATTACTAAGGAGAAGGTGCTTGGTAAGCTGAAAGGAGGTGGACTACACCCCAGGATTCTGAAAGAAGTGGCTGAAAAGATTGTGGAGGCATTAATAATGATCTTTCAGGAATCACTAGGTTTTGGAATGGTTCCAGAGGACTAGTAAATTGCAAATGTCACTCCATTCTTTAAGGCTGGGGGGCGGGGGAGGTGAGAGAAGGCAGAAGAAATGAAAATATTGGCCAGTGGATGGGAAGATGTTGAAGTCCATTATTAAAAATGAGGTTTTGGGGTATTTGCAGGCACATGATAAAGTAGGCCAATGTTAGCATGGTTTCCTTAAAAGGAAATCTAGCCTGACAAACCTGTGGAATTCTTTGAGGAAAGGTCGATGGGAGTAGACAGCACAGATTAGATGGGTCAAAGGGCCTGTTTCTGTGTGGAATTTTTCTTTGACTCCATGACTCTAAATATCAGGCAGAATAGACAAAAAGTCAGTGGACATTGCTTACTTGGATTTCAGGTCTTTGACAAGGTGCCGCACATGAGGCAGCTTAACAAGGTAAGAGCCAATGGTATGACAAAAAAAGATGCCAGCATAGGTAGAAGATTGGCAGGAGGCAAAGAGTAGAAATAAAGGTGGCCTATTATGGCTGGCTGCTGGTAACTATTGGTGTTCTGCAGCGATCGGTTTGGATGACTCCTTTTCACGTTATATGTTAACAATTTGGATGTTGGAACTGATGACTTTGTGGCCAGATTTGCAGATGTTACAAAGATAAGAGGAGAGGCAGGTCGTGTTGCAGGAGGACTAAGGTCTGGGAAAATGGGCAAAGAAAAGGAAGATGAAATATACTGAAGCGAAGTGTACGGTCAGACACTTGTTAGAAGGAAGAAGAAATAAAGGCATGGACTGTTTTCTAAATGGAGAAAAAAATTCAAACATCAGAGGTGCAAAGCGACTCAGGAGGCCTTGTGCAAGATTCCCTAATGGATAACTTGGAGATTGAGTCACTGGTAAGGAAGGCAAATTCAATGTTGGCATTCATTTTGAGATGTCTAGAACCTAAGAACAAGGATGTGATTCTGAGGCTTTATTAGTCATTGGTCAGACCCCACAGAGTATTCTGAGCAGTTCTGGGCCCCTTATCCAAGAAATGTTATGCTGGCATTAGAGGGGGTCCAGAAGAGGTTCACGACAATTATTCTGGGACTGGAAGTGTTAATTATGAGGAGTGTTTGATAGTTCTGGTCCTGTACTCACTGGAGTTTAGATGAATGGGGGAGGGATCTCATTGAAACCTATTAAATATTGGAAAGCCTAGATAGAGTGGACGTGAAGAGGACATTTCCTATAGTGGGTGAGTCTAGGACCAGAGGACACAGATAGAGTGGACGTAAAGAGGACATTTCCTATAGTGGGTGAGTCTAGGACCAGAGGACACAGATAGAGTGGACGTGAAGAGGATGTTTCCGGTAGTGGGTGAGTCTAGGACCAGAGGACTCAGTCTCAAAACAAATCAATTTCCACTTAGAAAAGAGAAAAGGATTAACTTTTTTTTTTAGCTGAGGGTGGTAAATCTGTGGAATTCATTGCAAAGGACTGTGGAGACCAGTTCACTGAGTACATTTAAAATGGAGGCAGGATAAGTGAGGTGAATGCGTATACAGGTCCACAATCCCTTATCCGAAATCCTTGGGGCCAGTTGCATTTTGGAATTCAGAATTTTTCCGATTTCAGAACCCCCACCCCCCCCCCCGATACCAAAAATCACGTAAGCTCAAATCCCTTATTTAACCTGTCTCAGTGCAGTGGACTTTAAGACCCAGCAGCACACCAAACCTACGCACATCCTCCCGTATACTTTAAATCATCTCTAGATTACTTATAATACCGAATACAACATAAATGCTATGTAAGTAATTGTTATGCTGTATTGTTTAGGGAATAATGACAAGAAGAAATTTTATTTCCAAAAAAACATTCAATAAAACATAAAAATATACTGCTTCAAATGAACAGAATCAAACACATGGTAAATGACTTATTGGAATAAATGCAGAACATCACTGTCACTATAAAATTTCAGTAACTTGTCTTTCTGTTTATTTAAGTGATATACAGTGGTAGTTCCGACACTATTTTCTTCAGTAAGATGCCGCACAGACGCATCACGATCAAGCTTCTGCAATAATTCCACTTTCTGCGTTATTGATAGAGAAGATTCCTTCTCTTTTTCTCAGTGTTACCCATAGGGGTATCTGCAGCTCTTTTTGACATTTTCACAGTGAAATTAAACACAAAGTCAACAGCGAACACAAAATACCAGCGAACAGCAAATGCACGTGTAACCAGTACGAGCGCTGAGCCACAACTGACGTCTGGCGGCCCCTGCTAGTGCTGCCACGTCACACCTGAGTGACATCAGCTGTCGGCAAAAAAACTTCGGTTTTCAGAGCTTTGTGGATTTCAGAATTTCGGATAAAGGAATGTGCACCTGTATTCGTCATTTTGTAGACAAGCCTTGTGGACAATAGGGGGACACTGAAGGCTCAGCAAATGAGCTTCCTCTTGCAGCCTTGGCAGTGATAAGTTTAACTGTAACAATGTACACCATAATTCAGCCACAGTATGCACACCTCAGCGGTTAAAATAAGACTGAAGACCACTGGAAGGTGGTGGGTCATGTTTTATTTGCAGGTATTTATATGCATTCCATTTATACAGCTTCATTCTTACCTATTACATCCTAGTTCAAGCTGACATTATACCTAGATCCTGCTACAGATGGATCCAGCAAAATTAATTGAATAGTTATGAGTGGAGCCAAGCATTGTTCTATCAATGAAGCACATGATCCAGAGAGTCTCTGAAGCAGCTGGAAATACCGTCTTTGAAGCCAGAAATATGAGCTGGAGCTGCTATGGTTTGTTTTTGACCACCCCCTCCCCCATTTCCACAAAATTGTCCTTCTTTGGGTCAGGTTTAACTCTAATCGTTGGCAGATTTTCCCATTTGTTCTTTGATCACAAGGCAACCCTATGCTCTATAATGATATATTGTTTTTTTTATGGTGAGCACAACAATGTATTCCTCTCTTCTGGCGTACAAAAAGCAACTTACTAATGCCACTGTACTGCAATATTGACAGCTGCCTTTTTTAAAATTTCCATTAACTGTGCTGCACTTTAATAAAGCTGAGTGGATGTGAATGAACTCTACTAGGTTTATCTTTTAAGAATAAGACATAGCTGGACAATTACACTGGCCAACAAAGATTTTGCTTCCTGAAAACCTTTGGGGTTTAGGCTGCTGATCATGAAAATCACCAGGGAATTTCCCTATCACATACCACTTTATTGAAATTATTTGTATTGGTTGTTTCAATTCATAATTCAAGTCAATTAAAATGTTGCCCACAATGTAAGCTGAAACCATTAAGTATAATATATCACAAAGATTTACTTTCTGCATCCCAGTTAGACTTCTTCCCTGCAAATCCTGGCACTAACTGCCAGTAACGAGCATGGCGAAAGGTTTCACCAAGACATCGTCGTCATGGAGAAATGGTATCATAACAACTGGAATCAATCAATGACGGGGGTGGCGCTATGTGGTGCTATAGCACCACCAGAAATTACAATAGCACCACCATAGTACCACCAAGAAATTAACTGAAATTTGTCCTCTCTACACTTCTGCTTATTCGTTCGGTGTCAATGTCTTGCCATTGCTGTCCTCAGGTCAGTTAAGCTGATCTAAGATTACTTAAGGTGGTGATGTCACTCACTCTCAATCACGCAAGAGATGGATAGTATATATCCAGGCGCAGATCCATGGTCTCATGAGATTAACAGATGCCACACACATAGTGCTTTTACAAGCTAGCGTGGGCCTGGCACGTGCATTATTTTGGCCGGCATGAAAAATTGATCGATTTTTAATGAGAAAACGACCTCGTCCAGAGGAATCAGTGGTGTCTCAGCCTGAGCCTGTCTTAATTGAAAGCGACATGCAGAAAGAAGTAAGTGGGGATGAGGACGACAGCAGTTCATCGAAGGAGTGTGAAGGCGAAGTAGAGGAACAAGAAATGGAGCGGGATTCGGAAGAGAACGTGGATGAAGCTGCTCTTAGTGCTAGTGGGAATTCTGTTAGTGATGTTAGCCAGCAGCCTGAGGAAGGAACCCGTCGGCTAGCATTCAAAAAGTACCCTTCACTGCTCGCAACAGTTTGGCAATCAGCAAAGGAGTTTTATTCGTGGCTGGTTTGACCTGCTGGAATATTCGATGACGAAAGATACTATGTTCTGCTTCACATGCAGACATTTCCTGTGTGGAGGACATGGGTTCCATTCTGAGTCCACCTTCACTGTCTCCGGTTACCGCAACTGGCAGAGAGCTACAAGAGCTTTCAAAACCCACCATGTCAGTGCAGCTCATAAGTTTGCTATGGAGGCATGGGCCGAATTCAGATTGAGAAAACAAGATGGTTCAAGATTGGGAAATATGTTTGACAAAGGACATGCAAAGATTGTCCAAGAAAATTGTGAGTATATGAGAGATGTGGTTGAGTCTCTACACTATACTGCGTGCCAAGGCATTGCCCAGCGAGGACACCGGGAGGATGATGGATCTGGCAATAGGGGAAACTTTGTTGAGTTGCTCATTGTAATTGGACAGGGTGATAGGACTGTAGCTAAAAAAAAAAAGGACAATCCTGGAAATGCAAAAAACACCCATCACGATATCCAAAATGAAATCATGGCTATTATGGCAGATATGGTCAGAATTCAAATAAGTGCAGAAATCAAGGAGGCTGAACATTTTGCCATTATGGTGGATGAAAGTAAAGACTTGAGTCAAAAGGAGCAAATATCAGTGGTGGTGTGGTATTTGAATAACGGAACAGTGTTCAAAGAATTCTTGCACTTCACTCCAGCAGAATGGTTGGACACAGAGTCGCTTCTTAAAAGCATTGAACAAACACTCGCCCAGTGTGTTATTGATAAGAATGCGTGTATAGGTCAGTGTTATGACGGGGTGGCAGTGATGCCCGGGTGCAATAATGGGGTACAAGAGAGGTTCAGGAAAGAGGTCCCACAGGCATTATATATACACTGCCATGCTCACAGACTTAAGCTTGTTTTAGTGGATGTTGTGAGCAATGTACAGCAAGCGGGTGAGTTTTTTGAAACTGTGCAGCTGCTTTACAACTTCTTTTCAAACTCTGTTACACACAATCTTTTCATGGAGAAACAGAGAGAACTGGAATCAACTGCACAGCCCGTGGAGTTGAAGAAATTGTCAGGTGCACGCTGGGCATGGCAGTATACAGCTTTGTGGGCTATAAGGAAATCACTCCCTGCCATTCTAGCTACACTACAGGATATTATGGGTCAACCAAATGCATGGAGGAAAACGAAGGCCAGAGCCGTAAATGGACGGATTGACAAGCAGTTTGCTTTACTTCTCACTCTGAGGATTTATTCCGAGTCCCAAGTTCATGTCAGACCAGCTATAATCTCCCAGTTTGGAGCTTTCATCCGCTGTGGACTTGGCTCACTCTGTTATTGATGCACTCTCAGCAAAACGGGAAGAGGAATCATGGAGTGAAATTCAGACAAGAGCTAGGGACCTGTGCGTCAAGGCCGGTATACAGAGCAGACCACATGAAAGGAGACAGGCCCAGCCACCCCACTGCCTACATGATTTTGTTGTTTTGGCCCAAAATGAACGTACACCTGTCACATCCTCTGATGACCTTCGCAAGCACTTTTTCTATCCAGTTATAGACAGACTTCTGACTGAAATGAAAAGACGGTTCTCAATTGAGACTGGGAGTGTTCTGACTTGAGTCTCAGCATTGAGTCCCAAACATAAGTTCTTCCTAGACAAGAACTGTCTTTGGCCAATGGCCCAATACTATGGAGTGACAGAAGTGAACCTGACTGCAGAGCTACATCAGGTTCGGCCTCTGCTGGAAACAAAACAAAAGCAAGGACAGGCAGTGAATAGCACAGTGGAATTTCTAGCTCTAATGAAACCCTACCGTGATGCATTTATAGATTTATACAAACTAATCTGCATATCACTGACTCTGCCTGTTACATCTGCCTCATGCGAACGGAGTTTCTCTTGCCTCAGACGCGTCAAAAACTACCTAAGGAGAAGCAACGGCGATGCCCCCGGAACAGCAACTTGGCTCTGTTGGCCATAAACAGCCGGAGGACCAAGGCGCTTGACATCCAGAAAATCATTGATGCTTTCGCCACCAGTCACAATAACAGACAGATTGTGTTTCTCTGAAAACATCAGTGGTGAGTGCAGTTGATTTTTTAAAAATTTAGGCTGAGTAATGCTGATTATTATTATTATTATTATTTTGTAGTGGATACCCCATAGTCCTTATGTTTCCTGCAAATCCTAAAGTATTACATTTACTGCTATTAAGCCTACTGGTTTTGCTTAGACTTCCAAGCGGTGATTCTGTTCATTTTTGTTTTAAATTCAATAGCCGAATTAATTGAGGTATTGCATGGTCAGAGTACGATTTGTCCAACTCCTGGTAAAGCCTTGCATCTGTTGTTTGCCTTATTTCACTTTAATAATGGTGTATCTTTTGGCATTGTCTGTCTATGTAAAGCGAATAGCAGTGGACATTGGGGTTAGTGTTGTGTTTTTCAGTTGAAAAGCATGCATTTGACGCTGATTGCGGGATTGGTGCGTGATTCACGTTGTGCGCTGTGGTTCGGATGCTCTGTTGGTTTGTTTGCTTATGGTCTGTGTAGCCCGGGTTGTCGCCGATGCTGTTGACACTGTAACAGTTCACTTCCATATTAGATCTATCAATTGCTGTTGCTTGTGAATCAACAGAGGCATTTATAGTAGGCACATAATGCTTGAAACTGACTTTTTAACGCACGAGTCTGGCCTTGCGAATACATAGTACCATACAGTACATCCCTCAGCACCATCACTGAATAATTCAGCCCCGCTGTAGCACCAGCAAGAAAAAATCTCTGGCGCCGCCACTGATCAATGATGGCTGATCATTGCTGGATACTTAAGCGAGAAGCCTCAGACACCGAGTACAAATGAAAATCATCAGCAAAACATTTTAGCTTAGTTGCACTACTGCAAAACATCAGCACCGTTATGCAAATAAATGTATTATACAAGTGCTGCACGGCTGAGGAGCTCAGAGATACAGAGAGAGCTATGCATCCTACTGCATGATTCACAAAAGGCTACTGCACAACTACAGCAAATAATTAGGAAAGCCTGGTGCTTTCTGATTATTGTTAGGGGAAATGAATACAAAAGGATGTTTTAAAGATATTGGCCAGACGCTACATTGAGTATCATGTACTGCACTGGTCTGCTTATTCAAGGATGGGTGATAATGCATTCAAAGTAGTCTGGAGAAGAACGACGAGGGGGTGCCACGGTTACATAGTAGTTAGTGCAACACTATTACAGCCCAGGGCATCAAATTCGTGGTTTCAATTCCAGTGCCCTCTGTAAGAAGTGTGTAGCCCTTTACCATGAGCATGGGGGTGTCTTCCGAGTGCTCCAGTTTCCCCCCACAGTCCAAAGATGTACCAGTTAGTAGGTTAATTGGTCACTGTAAATTGTTCCATAATTAGGCTAGGGTTAAATCGGGAGTTCCTGGGCAGCAAGTCTCAAAGGGCCAGAAGGACCTATTCCGCACTGTATTTCAATAAATAAATAAAAGTACAGCAATGTCTAAAATAGGCAATTTGTTTGATGACGGAAGGGGTAGACAGACTTGACTCATACAGGCTGGAGTGCAAGGGGTGTTGATTGAAAAATATAAGATCCTGAATAGTCTTGACAAGGTGGATATAGAGAGTTACCTCTTGTGAAGGAAGAGCTGTTCTTCACTGGCACTATTATGTAGCCTTTACTCTGATGCACTGATAGTGTGCTAACTTAACTGTCAGAATTTTGGCATTGCACTGGAAGAAATGGTGAAAGAAGCTTTCCAAAAAATGAAGACCATATTAACAGACAGAAAGATGAGCACGTACACTGAAAACAGAATACTGCAGTGCTACATTTATTCTATCCTGACTTATGGAAGTGAATGCTGGACCATTTCTCCAGCAATGGAAAAGAGACTAGAAGCAGCTGAATTATGGTTCTACGGGAGAATGTTAAAAATATCATGGACCACACACACATCGAATGAAGAAGTTCTCAGAAGAGCCCAAGCAGTTCGATCACTCATACCAACAATAAGAGAAAGACAACTCAGATTCCTAGGACACATCATGCAGAAAGATGAACGAGAAAAACTCATACTCTCTGGAAAGATTGAGGGGAATAAACCTGGAGGAAGACCTCGGCTTATGTACATCAAAAGCATAGCCAGGTGGTTACACATTGAAGAAATGGAAGTCATCCAAAAAACGAAGGATAGATCTATATGGAAAACCGTGGTCACCAAAGTCTGCATCGGATATGGTACTTAGACAGACAGACAGGAAGAAATTTGCCTTGTGTTATGTGTTCATAATTTTTATGCCTTTTTCTAAAGCATACTCAACAGTAGTATTGACATGGTAGCTGGCTGCCACTGAACTCTTGGATTGATGCCAAGCCATGAAGTCATAGATTTTGGTGCTGCCCAAGCACTTTGCTACTGCTGTTTTCTATTGCAAGATTTCTTATATAACCATATAATAATTACAACATGGAAACAGGCCATCTCAGCCCTTCTAGTCCGTGCCGAATATTTACTCTCACCTAGTCCCATCTACCTGCACTCAGCCCATAACCCTCCATTCCTTTCCTGTCCATATACCTATCCAATTTTTTTTTTAAACGACAAAATCGAACCTTCCTCTACCACTTCTACTGGAAGCTTGTTCCACAGTCATCCATTTATCAGTCTACCATTTACGTAATAGTTGTTATGCCCTCATTACAAAGCCAAAACTGAGCTTTTACAAGGTCTATGAAGTTGCAGATCCCACTCATTCCATAATTTCTGTGACAGAAGGAGGTCAAGAATGTTTTTCCTGGTGTCAGTTCCTTTAGTACCTGTCATTAGTCCAGAACCAGCAGATACTTAACTCAGTACTCGTACTATTAATCAGCAGATAAATCATTTATACCACAATAAGATTATTTCCTATAAATACCACCAAGATCCATTAATATTCTACATAATACTGCATTCTCCTGACATTTGTGAGCACATATTACCCAAAATGTACTCTAAATAAGCTGTTATTCAATTAGATATAGTTTATTCATTATATAGCTGGAATTTCAGCACAATCGAACAATAAATACCAACTAATCAGATCAGCTACACATGAATGGTTACTTTAATTTTATTTTCCCTTTCTTGACTTCTGTAGGAGGCAGATAATTCCCAGGTCAAATGACCAGTTGAGAAACTGAAGCATTTGTTCCTTTTGGAAGATCCTGATTGGTTATCCAAAAGAGCTGATGATATTTATCCAGCAGACAGTACAAACTAGGTTGGATGGCTCAAATTCAGCTCAATCAGCTTATTTGTACTGAATACGAAATGACAAAATGACTGAGCTCCTGACCTGGTTCCATTCCCTTAAAATAATTTTCTCATAAAAGAAATAGCAATCATCTAAGTGTTTTATGACAATTTCAGGATATGACAAATGAGGCATTTGTGGTTCTACGAACCAGCAGCAGAATATCACTAGGAAAACTATGAAGAATTATTTTGGGAAATGACTGTTATTTTCTTTTCTCTAATCCCTCCCTTTCCATTCCTCACACTACCAAACTAGCATCCAAATAAGATGGACATTTTTAGCCTTTCCTGCCTATAAATTGGACAGGTGATTTCCCCACATCGTTGCTTAACCATCCATTACAATATGCACAAGAAGAAAGCTGTGTGTCTGATCTCTTCTGTTGCTAAGTTGCCGTAACTAATTGGTACCGCAGAGGTCAGGGATCACTGCAGGAAGTCCTGTGATTGTAAGCTTGACTTCTTCCCATTCTACGGCACCTTGCTGTACAGTTCTCGTCACAATACAAATGTACTCTTGCAACAGCAGGGCAGGTATTTGATCAGAAACGTGGGCACAAATTTTTAGTGACTGAAAATTTCTTAAACCTACATTTCTACACATGTCATCCACATCAGAGTAATATCACGGAATTCATTACTTCTTGATGTTTGTAGAGGTACAGAGGATTTTCCTCCTTGGTTATCTCTGTGGCTACTTGACTCTCTGTTTTGATCTGAATATCATCTGTACTATAGAGGAACTGTGTATAGAATGGCCCGTGCTTTCAACCAAAGTGTCAGTAATACTAGTGATACAATCTAGTTCCCCTTACCTTCAAATCAGGAATGCCATAGCCTTTTCTTAAAGTGATCTGGAAGACTTCTAATGAACTGATGTAGGCAGCAAGCCTCGTAAGACTCTGTTTGCCACTTCCCCCAACACCAACAAGAAGTGCATTCCCTCTGGGAAACTCCAAAATCCGGTTAATCCGGCAGCTGGGACAAATAAAATAGTGAGATAATTATTCATTGCTTACATTCGTTTTGTATCAGTAAGAGCACTAAGGAAAAATGTGTGTATTCTTACATGTGACTCATGGCGTCCTCAAAAAGAACTAAGCTCATTGCAGCGTTTACTTCATTGTAATTATCCAGCGTTTCCATCAAGATTTTGTTCAAGGAATCCCAGTTCTGTACGGGCATGTACTTGGGTTCCCCAATCCCACCAGAAAAGTGGCAGTACATGTTCATAATTTTAGCCTGCTCCAGGCTCTCCTCCATGTCCTAGGGTACAAAAGCCACATGTCATTTCTTCGTAGAACCACCTTGGTATTTTTAATACATAGTTGATTATTCTTGTTCATTAGATAATTGTGCAATATTTTTTAAATCAAAAGGAAGCATCTGCACTACTGACTGTGCTAGATGCATCAATGGGCTCCAAACATTTTTAATCATAGGGTAATATCTAATCGGGCCTCTACCCTGTGTTTTGCCTGCATTTTAATCTGCATTTATGTCTATATATTAGACTTTTGCCTTGTGGTAGAAATTACAAATAATACTGTGTGAAAAAATCAAAAAGAACCTTAAATCAGCAGAGATGCAAGTTTCCAACTTTTGTTCCAAAGTGTTTGTCTCTTCTACTTTATCCAGTCACATTGGATTCACATGCTGTTCTCTAGAATGAATGGCTATTGACTGTCCTCCAGACTACTGATATTCTGTGAGATATGGAGGGTGAGGCATGAAAGGGAGAGGGTTGATTTCTACTCCATCCAATTTTGATTGACAAGACAAAACAGGGCCAATATAAACAAATCAATTTTCTGTGATTTCCAAGATATTTGGTGGATGGTTTTAAGGCAATTTCTTAAATGACTGATGTGCTCTCATTAACACATTTATTTGTCTTGGAGCCTGAAACTATGGCACATACATCAAAGAACTTCTTCACCAATTCTGTCTGGATTTTATCAAAGACACTGAAGTCTTTTTCATCCATCATCTTATCCCTGTAGACGCGATTAGACTCATGCTGGTATAACGTGACCAAATCTTGAGGTGTTTTCAGACAGTCAGGTGTACTGAAGAGAATACCCTGTGAAAAGCACATAAAACATTGCATTAGCAACAGAAGTAATTTGTTGAAATGAATAAAGATGTACAATTTTACAGTGACTTTTACAACTTCATTACAAGTAATAAGGCTCTTCTTTTCCAGACCATGCTCAATGGGATTTTGTAACTGATCAAGAAACTAGGCTTAATTCTTATTCGGGAACTTCATTAAAATTATTTCATAATTCATTATCCTGTAGAAGAATTATTAAGGAAGTAGATGAATCAAATTCCAAAAGGAAACAATTCCTATGAGATTCAAATTTTCCTTCAGTATAACTCAACAATTCGCCATGCTTCAAATGCTGTTCGACACTGAAATCCAGAGGGCTAATATTGTACTTCCAAGAGAGATGTTTAACTTAGACAGTTACAAGGTATATTAGACAGATCATAACACAATCTGTATCCTTGGAAGAAGGAAGTGCATAAATGGCTGAAGTTAAAAGAAGGAACTGCAGTACAGGACACCGAAATGATGAATAAGATTGTCTGCCTGGCGTCAGTGTAAAAAAATAGAGAATTACCTTTACAACCTTTAAAAAACTTTTTTTGAGAATAACAATAACAACGTATAGTATAATTAGAAACAATAATGCTCTTACAGCTGTCAAAAGGTCACCACTAAAGCTCCTTTCGGGTTGCTTCATTATAGGAAGGATGTGGAAGCTTTAGAGAGAGTGCAGAGGAGATTTACTTGGATCTGCCTGGACTAGAGTGCTTGTCTTATGAAGCTAGGTTAAGCAAGCTAGGGCTTTTCACTGTGGAGCAAAGAAGCGTGAAAGAGATGTACAAGATGATAAGACTTACAGTTAGAGTGGACAGCCAGCACCTTTATCCCCAGGATAACAATAACTAACACAATAGGCCATATTTTTAAGGTAATTGGCAGAACTCTAGTTGGGGGGAGGGGATGTCAGAAGTAGGGTTTTTACACACAGAGAGACAAGTGAATGGAACACACTGACGGGGTGGTGGTAGAGGCTGATACATTAGGAATATTTAAGAGACTCTTAGATAGGCAAATGGGCGAAGGGATATGGGCTCCGTGGGAGGAAAAGAATAGTAGCTTAAAAGGTCAGCACAACATTGTGGGCTGAAAGGCCTGTAGTGTGCTATACTGTTCTATGTCCTAAGTAAAGATCTAGCATGCAGATAGTAGTCTGAGAGAAAAAGTATATTTTTCCTAGTGAAAAGAAACAGGTCTGCAGACACCCGAAGGCAAAGCTCCATCAGTAAACCTGTGGCCTAAAAAATAGATGGCGGTTGAAGGCAGTGCAGGAGACACTGCTACTCTCCAGTGGCTACGACATGCATGTTCTTCCACACTTTGAAAGCCATCTACAGTTCAAATGCACAAAGCCCCATCCAACTGAGAGCTAAGAATGAGGGTAAGCTCATCAGGAGCAGAGTGTCAATCTATACCCGGTGGCAAGATCACCTCAAAGTGAGACCGATTCAGATATGAGCATCCTGGACTCCATTATGACAGCAACTTATTTGGGTCATTTATGAAATTTTTCAGGTGACCATGCTCCTCTGGGCTGGGTTGTCTGGAACCCAGCCCAGAGGAAGATAGTGTCAAAATATGGAGTCAGTCATTCAGCAATGAATTGAGAAGAAATTTCTTCACACAGGGGAGTGAATCATTGGAATTTTCTACTCAAGAGAGGGGTATAGGCAATGCCTTTATAAGTAGTTAAAGTGAAATTTGAAAGATGAAAAGACTGGGGAACTAGTACAGAGGAGCAGGGGCCTAAGGTAGATCAGCCACAATCATATTGAATGGTGGGACAGGGTTGAGGATCTTGACAGCCTACTTCTGTTCATCTTTGCTTGTGTTCCAGTGAGATGGCACGAATGGCCAAGTCATCCGCTTTTATTTCTTTTGTTCTGATCTAGAAGTTCCTGTTACATACTTTCAATAGACTGTTAATTTCTAGTAATGTTCCCAAGGACGGACACTCAGCCAACATTAACAAAAAGAGAAAACAGTAAAAGCCAAAATATTATGACTCTATTAAAAAGACAAGCTGGCTAAATTCAGAAGAAATAATTTTCTCCACTCCCATTAAGTGATTAAAACACATTAACTTAAGAGAAAAGCTGTGCGTGCAAAGGCAGAGTGTGATAGGAAAAGTCAAGAGGAAACTAAGAGACAGCCAAGGACCAGCTGGTACAGCATGATTTATGAGTCACTCACATTTTGAGATCTCATCATCACTGTAGCAAACTTAAATCAGTCAGTACTGGCCTGTGATTTAATAAGTCAGATAAAGAATTTGATGTTCTTACAATCTTATTGCCAGGACACAAGGGATGTACATGTGCAAAGGAGCATAACAAAACTAGGATTTGTGAGAAAGTTGGAAACATTTAGGATCAAGGTGCTAGAAATGAACATGGTGCTTTCAGAAGACAGATTCTGAAAGCTTGCCAAATGCCTTGCAGATCAAGAGGATCAAAAATGGAATTAATATAGACAGCCCAATTTTGACATTGTTTTGCCCCAGAATTGTTAAGAAAGTGAGTTTTCACATAGGTATGATATGACACTATATTGGTTAGAGTCGATTAGATTCATTTTCAAAATGCAGTAACACTGGTAGTTAACAATCAGAACACATTGGCTGTAGTTTATATTATGCTAGTCAAACTAACTTGTTTTGGGGAAATCAATGGGAATACACAATTGTGGAAGACACAGGAACAGACCTTACCTGCCTCCTACTAGCCCATCCTTATATGTATGAACTGACTTCTATCCCAAATTTGAACTGATCCACCACACTGATGAAGGCATGAAGTTATGTATTCAAAACGATCTACTCATTGGAATAATTGTCATATTTTAATCATCTCCATCCAGTCACCCTAATAACATTCCATTTATTAAACTTTTAGATTTATTTGTACAAAGTGTTGCAAGTTAGGTTTAAACTACTTCACACTTATCTGGGTGGAACTCCATCTGCCACTTCTCAGCCCAGTTTTGCATCCAATCAATGTCTCGCTGTAACCTCTCACAGCCCTCTACTCTATCCACAACACCCCCAACACCCCGACCTCCATGCAGAATATGACCTGTCTACAACCTCTCTTTGTCTTCTGTGGGCAAGCCAGTTCTGGATCCACAAAGCAATGTCTCCTTGGATCCCATGCCTCTTTACTTTGTCAATAAGCCTTGCATGGGGTACCTTATCAAATGCCTTGCTGAAATCCATATACACTATATCTACTGCTCTACCTTCATCAATGTGTTTAGTCACATCCTCAAAAAATCCAATCAGGCTCGTAAGGCACGACGTGCCATTGACAAAGCTATGCTGACTTTTCCTAATCAGATTGTACCTCTCCAAAGGTTCATAAATCCGGCCTCTCAGGATTTTCTCCATCAACTTACCAACCACTGAAGTAAGACTCACTGGTCTATAATTTCCTGGGCTATTTCTACTCCTTTTCTTGAATAATGGAACAATATCTGCAACCCTCCAATCCTCCGGAACCTTTCCTGTTCCCATTGATGATGAAAAATCATTGCAAGAGGCTCAGCGATCTCCTCCCCCGCCTCCCACAGTAGCCTGGGGTACATCTCATTCTGTCCCAGCGACTTATCCAACATGATGCTTTCCAAAAGCTCCAGCACATCCTCTTTCTTGATGCTCAGGCTTTTCAGTCCGCTGCAAGTCATCACTACAATCACCAAGATCCTTTTCCATAGTAAATACTGAAATAAAGTATTCATTAAGTACCTCTGCTATTTCTTTTGGTTCCATACACACTTTCCCACTGTCATGAAACATTAAATATTTCAATTTTAACTTGGTAACCTTTCCTGCATTCTTCACTAATATAGCAATGGGCTTGGTCTTCCTATGATGAAACTCCGTCTTTCATTTGAATATAGCCAATTGTTGGACACACTTACCCATCATGCATAATGGGCTGAGAACGACCATTGAACTATTTAATGAATGACCAAAAAATGGCCTACGGAACTCAAATAAATTTAAAATGTGCACAAAGGATGAGATTGTAGTTTTATCATTCACAAAATTTTAGGGAATCCAAAGGTGGATCAAGTACAAATGTGTCACAAGCCGAAGAGGAAGTCAAGTCAGATAAATCGAGTCAGGTATATGGAGGAATTTAAGGTGGGGGGTTATATCAGAGGCAGGGTTTGAGGGTTGGCACAACATTGTGGGCCGTAGGGCCTGTACTGTGCTGTACTATTCTATGTCTATGTTCTATGGAATATCTTTATGTTGAGAAATTATAACAATAATTGCTTAATAATGTCCAATTTATCAGATGTTTATGTTAAGCTGATGAGTGACCAGTTTAATGGGTCAATTAGAAAAGGAACAACAGCATTCAGTTTCCTCTATAATTCCATTTCCCACTGACATATCCTAATTAAATGAGTGCTCTCTCCTTTCGGTGTCTCTTTAGTTTACAATGGCAAATTGTTTTAACAATTTGGATACATTGATCTGATCAAAATTCTGCAGCAGAGAGAGTTATACACTCAATTTGTTTCAAGACATTTGGAAAAGTGTCAGTGAATCTGTCTTTCTTGTTATCTTTTGGAGAATGACTGATTGAAAAAAAGAACTAAACCTATTTTTTTCCTATAAAAACAGATGTTATACCACTCAAACCAAACTCAAGCATCAAAACATGGTGGTGAAAGATCAAAATTCTACTGGCGATACGGCTAACAGTGGAGCAACAGAATTCCAGCTAGGAGTGGAGATCAGACGAGAGGATGAGCACAAACTAGATAGTCATTATTGAGAGGATAATAAGGGATACATACTGTAGACGGATGTGGATGACAGAAGTGTGAGGCATGAACCTCCACTTCAGTCAGTCAGGGCTGCAGCTTGAGGCAATAAGAGTGATTAGAATGGGGATTGTGTTAAAAAAAACAGTTGGTAAGATCACGATTTCATATGCTAATTCTACAATCAGTTCAGTAAATTCCTAATGGCAAGATGTCCCAAGGCTTAATTTTATTGAGGACTGTTATCACCAGTAGTGGATAACACATGGTAGTTTGATCTTTTAATGGTCACCTCAAAGAGCCCTGAGGCCCCATATTTGCTTATGCCTGTTCCAAGCACAAGCACTGTTTGTTCAGAAATGATTACAAGATCCCTGCAGCGGAAGGTTTAATACACCAGAATACAGCCAAATTTATAAATCGTTGTATTCAAGACCAATAGACCATGAACAAATCATAAGGTAATTCAAATCTGTTGTTCTGAATGGAAGAATGTAAAAGACAGAGATAATAGAACAAATGGAAAGCAGAATTGCAGCACTTCCATCTTGATTAAGGAATGAACAATAGATCAGAGGTGTTATGTTTTGTAAGTCCAAAACATAAATCTTATTGCAAGAAAATGATGGCAACCTGATAACGGGATTTACTGTAGTTTTGTTTTTTGTTTACTTTAAGCGAGATACTCATATATCACATGGTAGTGTGATGTATGCCATTTACATACTTTTACATATAACCCATAATGAATTATTTAAACAAAGAATGCTTAATCAATATATTTACAATATTACTCAAGTATTACTGAAATATTCAATACACAAACAAGCATACATTATAGACAAATAAACAGTAGGAAGTGATAATAATCCAGTACTTTAATGGCAAATTCATACATATCGGCCTCCGTTAGTCTCGTGAGACCATGGATTTGCGCCTTGGAAGGTTTTTCCAGGGCGCAGGCCTGGGCAAGGTTGCATGGAAGACTGGCAGTTGCCCATGCTGCAAGTCTCCCTTCTCCACGCCACCAATGTTGTCCAAGGGAAGGGCACTAGGGCTGATACAGCTTGGCACCGGTGTCGTCGCAGAGCAACGTATGGTTAAGTGCCTTGCTCAAGGACACAACATGCTGCCTCAGCTGAGGCTTGAACTAGCGACTTTCAGATCACTAGACTGGCACCTTAATCACTTGGCCACGCGCCAACAAATTCATACATATTTTGTACATATGTAATGACAGTTAAGATTTCAGTGTGTCTTGGTTTAATTCTGGATATGACCATGATAGCAATTACCCAATAGAGTTGCAAATTTAGAAATAAATATTTTCTTTCAAAATCTTCACATTACAGGAGAAATTTTAGTCTTCTAAGTGCTACCTGTTTGCTCACTTCTGGAAGCAATCAGACCTCTATGAGGCATCCGCCTAACTCAGTTACTAGCAATCAGGATGAAATCCAACCAGTGGTACACAATACTGCTGAACTCTAACTGCAGTTCTTCTCTCAAAAGCTTTAAGTACGTGCATGCTCACAGTGGAGTTGCACAGCTGTCTGCCACAGTGAGGGGGAAACATTCCAAGCAACTTCACTCTGAATTATTTTACATCTACAATTCCTAATTTAGGTTAGCAGGGACTCAGTGGCATCCTAGCTCTTCACATTCACCTGTTAGATCTGTCAAATATCGATATTGTGGCTGCAATACCCACAATGTTCTACACTGCAGATGCATCACAGCTTGTTTGACAGTTGCTCTGCTCATGACCGCAAAAAATTGCAGAGTTGTGAACATAGCCCAATCCTATCTTCTCCTCCACCAAGTTCATCTACACTTCCCGCTTTCTGAGGAAGGCATCTAAAAATCAAGGACTCCTCCTACCCTAGTTATTCTCTCTTCTTCAGCAGAAGGTTTAGAAGTTTGAAATAATGTGCCACCAGACTAGAGGATGGCTTCTATCCCACTGTTAACAAACTTGTGAATGCACCTCATACGCTAGATGAACAATGACCTCCCAATCTACTTGATTGTGGCACTGGCACTTATAATATTTACCAGAATTGCACTTGCTCTGTAACCCCAACTCTACAGTATACTCTGCATTCTGTTTTCTTTTTACTACCTCTATAACTATTTATGACATGATCTGGATGGATAGCACACAAAACATAGCTTTTCACTGTATTTGAGACAATAATAAACCAATACCAATACTTTGTCAGATACTGGAGAATTCAAGCAACAAATCTACATTATATCCAGGATAAGCTGAGGGTTATTACTGTGATCAAAGAGAGACTTCAAAAAACATTTCTTTTCCTTTTTGTTGTTCAGAGGATATTAATGTCAAAGATATCCATCTTTAATTTTTGAACAACCTTGGAAGACTGGCAACCTAGTCAGGTTCCAACTGAATCTACAACATTTACGTTTACACAGCTACAAAGTGGACTTCACAACTCTACAAATTCTTCATCGAACTGCTGCCTTATGTCTTTATAAGATGGGTCACCCCAGCCATTAGCAATACTCTTCAAAGATTGTCTGCCTGGCATCTGTCATTGCATAACTAGGGCTTGTGATATGCACGAGATGTTCATACAACCATCCACCACCTGTTCCCATGGCTTCACGTGACTGTGATGTAGGGGGGGTGGGGAGAGACGGGGAGGGACTAAAGCAGGTGAATCACTTTGCGCAAGGCTAACCTACATGCTAGCGGAGAGAAGGAGTAGAGATGTATTTCCACCCCACCACCCAGATTAGTGTCTTACCTTATCAAATAGCATGCAACTTAGAATGGGTAACTTTATTTTCTATTCTTCTCATTTTGAAAAGTCCAGAGCATGTTGTATGATAATAATTTTCCATTCATGTTTCCAGCATGGAAGTACAATACCTGCAGCAATATCATCAAAAACTACAGCTAGGCACCAATGAACAACCAACCTGAAGTATTAGTTATACTTGATTGTTTTCCCAAAGCACTTTGTTTCATTTAAAGCACCATGGCAAACTTCACTGCACTGGATCCTGCTATATCTAGTGGTATGCAAAAGTTTGAGCACCCCTGGTCAAAATTTCTGTTACTGTGAATAGCTAAGCAAGTAAAAGATGACCTGATTTCCAAAAGGCATAAAGTTAAAGATGACACATTTCTTTAATATTTTAAGACTACTTTTTTATTTCCATCTTTTACAGTTTCAAAACAACAAAAAAGGAAAAAGACCCAAAGCAATAGTTTGGGCACCCTGCATGGTCAGTACTTAGTAACACCCCCTTTGGCAAGTATCACAGCTTGCAAATGCTTTCTGTAGCCAGCTAAGAGTCTTTCAATTCTTGTTTGGGGGATTTTCACCGATTCTTCCTTGCAATAGGCTTCTAGTTCTGTGAAATTCTTGGGCCATCTTGCATGCACTGCTCTTTTGAGGTCTGTCCACAGATTTTCGATGATGTTTAGGTCGGGGGGCTGTGAGGGCCATGGCAAAACCTTCAGCTTGTGCCTCGAGGTAGTCCATTGTGGATTCTGAGGTGTGTTTAGGATCATTATCCTATTGTAGAAGCCATCCCTCTTTTCATCTTCAGCTTTTTTACAGACAGTGTGATGTTTGCTTCCAGACTTTGCTGGTATTTAATTGAATTCATTCTTCCCTCTACCGGTGAAATGTTCCCCATGCTACTGGCTACAACACAAGCCCAAAGCTTGATTAATCCACCCCCATGCTAACAGTTGGAGAGGTGATCTTTTCATGAAATTCTGCACCCTTTTCTGACCCTTTGCTCATTGCGGCCAAAAAATTATATTTTAACTTCATCAGTCCACAGGACTTGTTTCCAAAATGCATCAGGCTTGTTTAGATGTTCCTTTGCAAACTTCTGATGCTAAATTTTGTGGTGAGGACACAGGAAAGGTTTTCTTCTTCTGATAACTCTTCCATGAAGGTCATATTTGTGCAGGTGTTGCTGCACAGTAGAACAGTGCACCACCACTCCAGAGTCTGCAAAATCTTCCTGAAGGTCTTTTCCAGTCAAACGAGGGTTTTGATTTGCCTTTCTAGCAATCCTACAAGCAGTTCTCTTGGAAAGTTTTCTTGGTCTTCCTGACCTCAACCTGACCTCCACCGTTCCTGTTAACTGCCATTTCTTAATTACATTACGAACTGAGGAAACAGCTACCTGAAAACTCTTTGCTACCTTCTTATAACCTTCTCCTGCTTTGTGGGCATCATTTATTTTAATTGTCAGAGTGCTCGGCAGCTGCTTAGAGGAGCCCAGGGCTGCTGATTGTTGGGACAAGGTTTGAGGAGTCAGGGTGTTTATAAAGCTTTGAAATTTGCATTACCTGATCTTTCCTAACGGTGACTGTGAACAAGCCATAGCCCTAACAAGCTAATTAAGGTCTGAGACCTTGGTAGAAGTTATCTGAGAGCTCAAATCTCTGGCAGTGCCCAAACTTTTGCATGGTGCTCCTTTCCTTTTTTTCCACTCTAAAATGTACAAAACAAAAATAATACACTAATCATCCTTAAAATGTTGAAAAGAATGTTTCATCTTTAACTTTATGACTTTTGGAGATCAGTTCATCTTCTACTCACTTAACGTCCACAATAACAGAAATTTGGCCGGGGTGCCCAAACTTTTGTATGCCACTGTATATGCCCTAAATTGTTTTGCAAGATGCAACATGATTTGCAAATGACACAAAGCCAGCTCAAACTACACATCATGCCTCTGAAGCATAACACAATGTGACTGGAAACAGCAAATAGCACATAAATAACTTATATTTACTCTACCTACAACAGCAACAACAACAAACTGGTGAAAACATTACTAATACCAGATTTTTGAACAAACTGAAAATCCCATTATAATGACTAATGTAAAATAAACGTTACTAAAATAAATCATAAAAAAAATTGGCTAAAGACTCAACTCTCAAGCATTTTTCTAGATATTTTGTCACCATTTGGCTATAAATAAACCCATCGTCAATTAAATTAACTGTTCAATCAGAGCTTGGTGAAATAAGATGTGACCCACTTCTATATCCCACAGCAAATGATTCCCCACTTGACCTAGATCATTGACAATCTTCCTGATCATTAAATTTCAAGTGCTTCAAGCAAGAGTGCCACTAAAGCAACGAAGGGAATATAATTCTTCTTGCCAACCTGTCTGGGCTTTTCAACAATTTAAGAAACTGACAAAAGGCCAACTCTGCCAAGTTGATCCCTTCAATCCTATTTAATACAGGTTGGCCTTTGCATTCATTGTTTCAAATGATATGTTGATTTATGTCTCATTTTATTCTTTTGTTGCTAAAGAAAAGTTGTAATTTAATTGGTCTTTAAGCCCAGAAGGTCTACCCTTGTAAATAATCATTACTTGAATTTCATCAGAATGTATCTGTAGCTCAACGAGGGAGATAGAATTGGATGATAAATTTTCAGATCTACATTTGAAACAAAAGTAGCTTGAACTTGCAACCTTTCCTAACATATGTCACACAAAAGTATTATGCATGCTCTCCATGCAACAGCTTAGAAAAGAAACTCTCCAGTTCATAATTAAGTCAGTTAGTCAGGGCAACTATTTGTTCACTCAGGGTGTGGATGGCTACAGACCTGAACATCAGTTAATTATCATAGACAGGAACTCAGACTCTGTGAATCTGCCAACTCTGAGATACAACAGGCAGGACAGCAAGGTGGTGAGTACATTGTACTCTGCAAGGGCAAAGTTGAAAAGGAACAGCATCTTCATAAAATAAACAATCAGGTGTGAACTAATCTGGTTTCTTATTGATTCTATCAATGTAATCTGTGAATGCCTCATGATCCTCTAGCCCACCATAGCATAAAACCAACTCACTGTAGTCATCAACATACAATATATGATCCACAATGAATAACGCCAATGAAAACTTCCATTTCAATCATGAGAAAGAAACCCAGCCCACTGAACTTCCTGGATTACTTCAATATCGGGATGGGAAAACTATAGTTCTCTGTCAAGGTATGTCCTGTAAGGAGGGATTAAGGTAGGGCAATTCCAAATGGATCTGTGACCTGACAATATGTTTGGAATATAGTTCTATCATAGCCAGCACCCAAAGGGACAAAAGCAAGACCCTTTGGCAACACACTAGCTCCAGACCCTGGCAGCTCTAAGACTGTATCATTATCCAAGAAAGAGGTCAGAAGGTGTCCTTATCACCTGCACAGAATGGGCACCAAGACAATCTGAAAAATCCCAGCCGATTGCACCTTCTGAATGATTGATAGCATGTTTATGTGAAGACTCTAATCTCTACTACAAAGTACTGAGATTGTTTTGATGACAATAACTGGGATATTGAGAAGCTAGTTAACCAGAAATACAAGGTAATCTTGTATGCTCCTCCACATGTCAAGGGGAAAATAAATATCTCTACCAGGCATCTGAAAGCCAAGATCCAGTAAGAACCCCAAGCATGAAATAACTGATGGCAGGTGGAAAGAACAAGTCCAGATCCAGCCATGTCATGCTTAATCTTCAGTGTTGTCAAAAGCACTTACTACACAAACACTGGAAGCACCACACTGCCAAGGGATACGAAAGGGGATATACTTATCAAGTATAGTAAGGCAGTCAGCACCTACTTGAAAGACTCCTCTAACACAACTGCTCTTCATCTCTATTCCACTACAACATAACTGAATCATCCTTGTTACCATTTCTGGCCAATAAGAAGTCATAGAAGTCCCATCCCACTGCCTTTTTAAAAAAATATATACTGTCTATCTCCCTTATGTTTTTCAGTCCAGGTGAAGGGTCTCAACCTGAAATATTGATTGTACATTTCTTTCCATAAGTGCTGCCTGTCCGTGAGTTCCTCCAGCATTGTTTATGTTGCTCAAGAAGTCATAGAAGCCATATGCCACACTCACCAATTCAGAAATAGCTATTTCCCCTTTGCCATCAGATTTCTGAATGGACGATAAGCCCATGAACACCAACTTACTACTTTTTTTCCTTTTTTGCACTAATTATTTAACTTTTATATACATCTTTCTTTCTGTAATTTTGTCTTAAAATCATGTATTGCAATGAACTACTGTCGCATAACAACAAATTTCACGGCATATGCCAGTGATATTAAACCTGATTCTGAATCTGATTCTTTAACAAAGGAGAAGACATTGTGGAAGATTATGGAATATCAGAATGATAACCTATGCAAGAGCCAAAAGAGATGGGAGAGATCTTAAATGGATTTTTTGCATCTATATTTACTCAGGAGACTTTAAAAAATAGCTGATTCTTTGACGCACTGGTGGGAAGCAATCAAGCTGAACTGCAAAGATGTTCAGAAGGTGGGCGAGAGTCAAAAGGAAATGCCACAACTCCAGAAAAAATTGTGCAGTATCTGCCCACCCTGATTTTCAGAAAAATATTTCTGGAGCTTTGTCTACATAATGGCTTTCAATAAATTATTTTGTATTTATTTATTTTTCTGTAAATACTGCCCAGAAAATGAATCTCAAGGTAGAATATGGTGACATATATGTACTTTGACAATGAATTTGATGGGAGGGAGATCTGAGGGGTAAAGAGCCAGAAAACCTAATTCTTTATGTGGGATGTGTTCAGGTTTGCTTCCAATCTAGTCCATTCATGCAACAGAATGTATCGTCCATCTTTCTGCAAACTGATTTCATAGGGAGCTCATAAGGAAGAGAATGAGTAGTTACATGATTGCAGCATAACAAATTAAGCACCTGAAAATTTTTATATAAAGGCTTTACAGTTTGAAGGCCACAACAGCAAAATCTCCTGGACTTAGAAACATAGAAAACCTTCAGCACAATATAGGCCCTTTGGCGAACATGTACCTACTTTAGAAATTACCTAAGGTTACCCATAGTCCTCTATTTTTCTAAGCTCCATGTACCTATCCAAGAGACTCTTAAAAGACCCTATTGTATCTGTTTTGGAGGTTTCCAAAGAGAACATTCAGGAGTGTCTGGATCACTTATGAACTTTGGATGAGCTGATAAGGTCTATTTATTCCTTTGATGAAAGAGTTGAGTTCTACTCAGCTCTTTGGGACCAAACTACCACACAATAGGCTTCCAGCTGATACCACATCAAAGTCCATGAGTAACAGCATCATCACACTCTTCTATATGCAGAAAGGGTAGAAAATAGAGATCAGAAACTAGTAATCAGTCTCATTGTTTGAAGTGAATGATAGGTTTCTATCCCAGGTTATCACTAATCAAGTTACAAAGAATGAGTTTGGCCAGTTGGACCATGACGTAATCCCAGTTTCCTAAAGGAAAACCTATGTATAAGAACCCACTTGACCATGGGTGCTCCGTATAGAATACCCTTGAAGCTCTGTAGGAGGGGGACATTGCACATCGTATCAGATGTTTCTTTGGAGGAGAAGAACAAAGTCTTTGGGGGAATGCCTCATCATAAGGGCTTTGAAGAAACCATTGAGATTTTGCTTGGCTGCTGTAAAAAGAGTATCCCTGGTCATTTCTCCTTTCACAGCTGTCTGAGGTGCATACCAAGGTACTGAGACGTCATTCATCACCTTCTGAATAAACCTTTGTCAAGAAAATCCGAAATGATGCAATGGCCTTTGTCAAGGTTCATTTGAACAACAGCATAACACAGCACATTGTGCTCTACAGGCTTTTCCAAGTAACATGCAACATGACACATATCAACTGCTACTGGAGGGTTATTAACATGATGAAATCTGTCCTCGGGACTACCTGAATATTACTGATCTTCTTGAGAAAGCAAATGACCATAACAGAAAGCTATAGACAGCCACATTTCAAGGTCCAGGATTATGAACCAAGTATGTTGCAGTTTCCAGTTATGTTATATGGCTCAGAATGTTGGACAATATCTAGTAACACGAGAAAATGAATTGTAGCAACAGAGATGTGGTTTTTGAGGAGGATGCAAAGAATATCATGGACGAAACGAATCTCTAACGAGGATGT
The DNA here is from genome assembly GCF_963921235.1 of Mobula hypostoma. NCBI lineage: Eukaryota > Metazoa > Chordata > Chondrichthyes > Myliobatiformes > Myliobatidae > Mobula > Mobula hypostoma. The sequence goes on along the minus strand of NC_086118.1, from coordinate 17,869,753 downwards.
CATGAACAGGGCAAACACAAAAAGAGAAGTAACATATGAGTTCATGAAAAGGCAATGTAACTTCATTGGACACGTGATTAGGAAAGAGGAGTTAGAATGCACGGTAATTATTGGAAAGATTGAAGGGAAGAAAGCAAAAGGAAGACAAAGACAAATGATGATGGAGACAGCAGCCAGAGAACTGGAAATGAATACCAATGAATTAATTCACTTGACCCGAATCAAGAGTGTGTGAGCCATGGCAGTCGAAGCTCAAACTGGACACGGCACCTGATGATGATGATGATGATGTTGCAGTTAATTTGGTGCAGCTGTACTCTTACATTGTACACCAAGGAGCTGGAACCTGCGTAAGAACCTCTCAGAATGATAACTTAAGGAGTATATACAAATGAAAAATTGGACTCATGCTGTTATTGTGCAAATCTTACAAGTTAAATAAATGACACTTCTAGTACAATGAATGGTAACATTTGAATATATAGTAATCTGTATTTGCATATATTAAGAATGAAGTGTATTTTGGTAAAATATAGGATGTAACAGATTCTTATACCTTAAAAGATAAGATAACCAATGAAGTATTTAGTAAACAAATTGCTTACTTTTATATAGGCCCTAATTGTAATGTAATTACACCTCACTGCTAAAAATATTGACGATAGGAATTGCGTCTGTTGCTAAATTGTGCAGCTACTTATAGAGACAGATGGATACAAAACATTCTTGAATACATTATAACTATAGAATTGGTTTGGTGCTATTTACAGGTCATAATATGAAACTGTTGAATGTCATTTTACAAATTTTAAAAGAACCTTGAAGCATAATCTCTTGGCTTCCTACTTAGAAGTTTGTCTCCATCCTCAATAATGCTGTATTCACAATACCATTTACTCTGGTAGAATGTGCTGATGATGTGCTTTTCCACTGATGTAAAATAAAACAATAACCTCAAATCACTATGTTAGCAAGATCGTCTGTATCCTCATAGCTACTGAAACTTTTACATATCCTCCTTTCTACACACCCATCCCATTCCATTTTAGTAATTTACACGTCTATACTCAGTACGCTTTTATTTATATTCATCCATATGACACCTTATGTTTCATATCTAATTTCAATCATGATTAGCAACTGAAACATAACTGAATATAAACTAAATTTTAACAAAGTTTTACCCAGCCCACACTTAATGCTTTCATCCAATTTTGAACGCTGCCTTTGACAAACCTGACCATCTCTGATAAAGTAAAACACCAAACTATACTTCTTCTCTTTAAAATTCATCTGTTAATTTTTACTTTACTTTGAATCCATGCTCACAACTGCATTACAAGTATAGTTTCCTCCCACGATTATCTGCCACCCATCACGGCATAACTCAGACATTCACTCTGCGCCTGCTGTCTGTTAGTTACAATGTCAGCTACTGTGACTAATTTCTGTAATCCATCAATTTACACACATGACAACTTGATGACCACATTCAAAAGAAGAATCCGATAAGTGAAAAGCAATTAAATTTTACTTTAAAGTGCCAAAATTATGCTTCATCATTCGTATTCCAAGCTGATTCTGAATTACTGTCAAATGAAACAGAAATTATTTAAAGAGCCATTTTTGTCATTTTGTTCTGAACTATTATTATCCATGTTGTAAAGGTACCAAGACAGAATCTAACCCCTTTATAATCACAGCCAGGGGACCTTCACAGATAACTGGCTTAAATAATAAATGTACAGTAATTCCTTTGGGTTTGTTCCAAAGCAAGCTAGAAGAGGTTTGTAATTTATTTTAAACTGTCTCTGATTCAACACTAAATAAAACCTGTAATGAGAAGGTTTTCTAATGGACTGACCTGAGGTAAGACATAACATAAACTAATGACAGCATTTACAATCCATTCTAAACAAGTAACCATTTAATGTTCGTAGTATGACGAGGCTGCATCAGATATTTACTTGCTGTTTTCGTGTGCAATAACTAAAGGCTGAGGAGAAGGTGGGAAGAGGCAATGGAGAACTCTTCACTGCATCTGCTCAGTGGCCACTTTATTAGGTACACCTGTTCATTAATGCAAGTATCTAATCAGCAGTCATGTGGCAGCTACATAAAAGCATGCAGACATGGTCAAGAAGTTGACTTGTGGTTCAGACCAAACATCAGAATGGGAAAAGAGAGGTTACCTAAATGACTTTGCCTTTGGAATGATTGTTGGTGCAATTTAGGGTTGTTTGAGCATCTCAGGAACAGTTGATCTTCGGGGATTTGGACACACATCAATCTCTAGAGCAGGAGTTCCCAAACTGGGGTCCATAGACCCCTGGCTTAATTGTATTGGTCAACGGCATAAAAACAGTTGGGAACCTCTGCACTAGAGTTTACAGAGAATGGTGCAAAAACATCCAGTGAGTGGCAGTTCTGTGGGTGAAAATGCCTTGTTAACGAAAGAGGTCAGAAGAGAATAGCCAGACTGGTTCAGGTTGATAGGACAACAACTTGTTACAGCAGTGGTGCACTTGAGCTTCTGAATATACACACGTCAAATCTAGAAGTGGATGGGCTACAGCAGCAGAAGACCTTGAACATACATTCAGTGGCCACTTTATTAGGTACAGGACATATGTTGAAATTAAAGGAGCATTTATTCCAAAAATTGCAGAAGTTTAATAATTTTCTTTTCCATAGTTAATGGGTAATGTTCCTCCCATAAAGGGCAACTAATTTAGAAACAGCTTAACTTGGTATTTAATACAAACTTAAATTGCTATATTTCAGGGAAGATTCACATCAACCACCATCAGTAGTGCAATCAATTGTCCACCTTATCGAAATCATTGCTTTAAAATATCAGATCAGTTCAATTTGTCAACAGTCCAAATCGTGAGTTGAAGAATGTTGAATCAAATCTTACATTTCCTCTCTCAACCAAAGAGCAGGAGTTTGGAACAATGTCACATTCAAGGTTTTAATATTTTAAAACACTCTAACTAGTAACTAATAACTATTTGTTAACTAGTAGAATACCTTGATAATTTCATTGCCTCTGGGAAAATGATTGCTGATTTATTTATTATTTAAGCATTTGTATTGTACTACAACAAGCAAATGATACTTAGTTCAGCAACACAACCCCCTTTCCACCCCAGTACTCAGTATTTCTATGCTTAACTTGAAGCAGGGTATAAGATGCTTAACAGAGACCTATGATTGCTGTGTTTTGTTCTTTCCAGTTTACACATGTATTTAACCAAACTGCCTGTACAAAAGGTAAATGGAGACCAATAATGACTTATGATACTCTCTAATGTGTAACACTCTCTAATACTCTCTTGGATGTCATGGCAAAAGGACTTTTTATTGAAGTATCTACAACAAGTCAAAACTGCCCAAAGCATCACTGGCAACAGCCCACACACCATTCAGGGCAGATATTCAGAAATGTGCCAGGAAAAGGCCAGCAATATCATGAAGGAACTCACCCACCCTGCTTATGGACTGTTTGTCCCACTCCCATCAGGGAGGAGGTTATGTAGCATCTACGCCAAGTCCACCAGACACAGAAACAGCTACTTTCCACAAGCAGCAAGGCTGATCAATACCTTGACCCACTAACCACCCTATCACCACTACTTTATCATGTCCTGTCAGTTACCTTATATAGAGACACTCCTGTACATCACCTTATGTACAGTTTAAAGCTATTTTGTATATTTGTATTTTACAATAATTGTGTTCTTTATCTAATCATGTTTTCTGTGCAGCATCAAATCCAGAGTAACAATTATTCTGCCTCCACAGCAACAATTAATCTTTCTCTGGCGCTCTGTCCGCCAGAGAAAGCAGGATCTCCCACTGGCCACACATTTTAATTCCACATCCCATTCCTATTCTGATATGACTATCCACGGCCTCCTCTACTGTAAAGATGAAGCCACACTCAGGTTGGAGGAACAACACCTTATATTCCGTCTGGGTAGCCTCCAACCTGATGGTATGAACATTGACTTCTCTAACTTCCGCTAATGCCCCACCTCCCCCTCGTACTCCATCCGTTATTTATTTATAAATACACATTCTTTCTCTCTCTCTCCTTTTTCTCCCTCTGTCCCTCTCACTATGCCCATCCTCTGGGTTCCCCCCCCCCCTTTTCCTTCTCCCTGGGCCTCCTGTCCCATGATCCTCTCATATCCCTTTTGCCAATCACCTGTCCAGCTCTTGGCTCCATCCCTCCCCCTCCTGTCTTCTCCTTCATTTTGGATCTCCCCCTCCCATTTTTGAATAGGCTGCCTGGCCTGCTGTGTTCACCAGCAACTTTGATGTGTGTAACGATTATTTTGTTCTCATTTACACTTGTGTATTGGAAATAACATTAGACAATTTGAAACATTAAGCAATCTTGGTCTGGCCACCCAAAATAGAGAATGCTTACCATTTGATGCCATAAACTTACCTGAAAGATATTGGACAGATCACGCAGGTTAAAGATGTAATGAAATTTGATGGCTGTTGGCAAGAACGTAGAAGCCACCTTATTGTGCAAGGCAAGTGCCAGACTGATTAGCTGGTGTGTCGATTTTTGCAAAACCACGGCAAAGTTATTAATTTTGAGGTGCTGGCTAAGAATGGTACTGTAGATTGTAGCAAGTGCATCCGTGCTGGGAAATGATAGAGCAAACACACAGAAGTGGCGCTGCAATTAAAAATAAGATACCTTTAGTCAGAGAAAAGTTGATTTCAATACTATATGCAGCTCCATATCAAAATAATAAGTACTGTCCATAAATTCTGATGATAAAACTGTTGCTTTAAACCCCATATTGTTATTTTATATGATATACATTCTTGTGGACAAGATTTGGGGATGGAAAACCATAGGACATCACCACTGATTATCAGTTAGTGCCTGATTAAGCTGATATTCAAGACTAGCAATGTACGGATCAATTTACAAAGAGTAATAAAGAATCACTTTCCATTCCTAAAACCTCCAATATATTTGCGGTTATGCATATCATAGCATACCAAGTATAATCCCTTTTCAAAACCCAATGCAACTATTTTGCATGGATTTGACTAGCAAGAGCAAAGACCATAAGACATAGAAGCACATTTAGACCATTCAATCTGCTGTATAGCTGATTTATTTTCCCTCTCAAACCCTTTCTCCTGCCTTCTCCCCATAACCTTTGACACTCTAACTAATTAATTACCTATCAATCTCTACTTTAAATATGTGCAATGACTGGACCTCCACAGCCATCTGCCGCAATGAGCTCCACAGCTTCACCACTCTTTAGCTAAAGAAATTCCTCCTCCACTCTGTTCTTTTCTGACGCTGTGCCCTCTCGGCCTGAACTTTCCCAACTATTGGAAACATCCTCTGCACACCCACTCTGTCAAGCCGATCCATATTTGGTGGTTTCAGAGAGATTTCCTTCCCCCCCACCCCTCATTCTTCTAAACTCCAGCAAGAACAGGGCCAGAGCTATCAATTGCTTCTCATTCATTAACCCTATCATTCCTGAGATCATTCTAGCAAACATCTGAATCTTCTCTTTTGCCTGCACATTCTTTCTCAGATATGGGGTCCTAAATTGCTCACAATACTCCTAATTTGTTCTGACCAATGCCTTATAATGTATCAGCATTATATCTTTGATTTTATATTCTAGTTCTCTGGAAATGAATGCTAACATTGCATTTGGTTTCTTTATTACTGACTCAACCTGTAAGGTAACCTTTAGGAAATAATGCACTAGGAGTCCCGTGTCCCTTTGTACTTCCAATTTCTGTATTCACTCCCAGTTTATAAAGTAGTTTACACCTTATTTCTTCTACCGAAGTGCATGACTGTACACTTCCCTACACAGTTCCATCTGCTATTTCTTTGCAAGTTCTTCTAATCTGCCCAAGTCCTCTGCAGACTCCGTTCTTCCTCAACACTATCTTCCCTTCCGTTATCTTGGTATCATCTTTAAACTGGGCCAGAAAGCCACTGATTCTTTCATCTATATAATTTGCATTGAATGTAGTGTAACTAACACTAACCCCTGAGGAACAACCCTAGTCACCGGCAGCCAATCAAAAAAGGCCTCCTTTATTCTCAATCCTAGCCTTCTGCCAGTCAGCTAATCTTCTGTCCATACTAGTATCTTTGCTTTAATAACATGTGCTCCTATTTTTCTTTTTGACTTTATACTCTCTTGACTTCTCTTGTTGGTCATCCTCATCCTCTCTTTAGAATTCTTTTTCTTCTTTCGGATGAACAGACCCAGCATCTTCCAAATTACTCCCAGAAACTTCAGCCATTTCTACTCTACATTCATCCGTTAGTGTTCCCTTCCAATCAAATTTGTCCAACTCCTCTCTTATGCCTCTGTAGTTACCTTTACTGCAGTGTAATATCGATACATCCAATTTTAGCTTCCCCCTGTCAAACTGCAGGGTGAATTCTGTCATATAATCACCACCTCCTAAGGTTCCTTTACTTAAAGCCAGAATTGTCTTTTCCCTCGTGGGCTCAATCACAAGCTACCTTCTTTAGATCCAGTACAAACCTCATTTTTCCAATCTACCTACATAGTGAAATTCTTTTGAACATCATGACATTGTTCTTTTTATATGCCTTTTTTTTAATCTCCCTTCATAATTTGTACCCCATATCCTGGCTACTGTTCAGAGGCCTGTATATACAGTATATCTTCCATCCAGAATCTTTGTACCCTTGTGGTCTCTTAACTCTATCCGCATGGGCTCTACATCTTCTGATCCAGTTTAATTCAAAGACTGATTCTAGTCTTAAGATGAACAGGAAGAACAAGGGTCTATTCAGTACCCTTCCCCTGATAATGAAAAAATGAATAGTGTTTAATAGTCTATCGCAAACAAGATTGTCTGTGATTTGCTTCATAGCTGAAGAGACTGCTAAGATAGAAGGAATTATAATGGCTGTTGCCTCCACTGAAACTAAATTAATCTAGAGCCTTAGAGGAAGGAATAGCAAACATTTTTACTGCTAATCTAGCAAAGAAGCCATCTGAAAGTAATCTGCTAAATCAATCTCACTTTCACAACACAAAAATATATTCACAATGATAAAAAAGCAGAATCATTGTACTGGAGAAAGCCAATAATAACTTGGAGTAAAGGATCCACAAAAACATGATACTTCATCATGAACACTGAAAAATCTTCAAATTCAACAAACGAGTTACTAGGTTTCACCTCTGGCAATTTCCAGCTAATGTGTCCAACTTACGTATCTTATCCAGCTAACTGGAGACAAAAGTAGTCTTTGCTCTGCTCCAATCAAATGCAATGGAGTTCTAATAAAAGGTCAGCTACCTGTAATGCTTAACTGGATTACATGGAAAGATAGCCAGTGGTTCTGTAAATCTCCTTGACTTTACAGCAGCTCTAACTGGCACATTTAATACAACCCTGTTCATTTGAGATAATTGTCTTATTATCCCTCTATATTTGTACTGTTCAAATTTGCAATTTATAGTAACCTATATCTTTGCATTTTTCTGCTGCCACAAAAAAACAATAAATTTCTCACCATACAAGTCAATGATAATAAATCAGATTCTGAAAGTTTATGAGAGATATAAATATGAAGAATCTATTTCTTCAAGCAAAACAATCAAAAATCAGGGATCTGAAAACCAGGAGGCAAGGATTTAAAGGAAGAGAGAAGATGAGTTGTTTTTTCAAACAGTCAAACTGTGTAATGGCCCAGGATTTACAACCTCTGAAACGTAAAGGCAGAAACAGTCCTTCCAGGTGAGGCGACACTTCACATGTGTGTCTGTTGGGGTCATCTACTGTATCTGGTGCTCCCGGTGTGGCCTCCTGTATATCAGAGAGACTCCACGTAGATTGGGAGACTGCTACGCTCTGTCCAGCAGAAAAAGTGGGATGTCACGGTGGCCACCCATTTCAATTCTACTTCCCATTCCAACATGTCAGTCCACGGCCTCCTCTACTGCCGTGATGACGCCACATGCAGGTTGGAGGAGCAACACCTTGTATTCCATCTGGGAAGCTGCCAACCTATGGCATGAAAATACACTTCTCAAACTTCCAGTAATTGCACCCCCCCCCACTTCACCATTCCCATTTCCCTTTGCATCACCTCTCTCTGGTGTTCCTCCCCCTTCCTTTCCGTCCATAGTCTTCTACCCTCTTCTATCAGAATCACTCTTCTACAGCCCTTTATCACTTTCACCTATAAACTTCCCAGCTCTTTACTTCACCCCTCCCACTCTCCCAGTCTCAATTACCTACCACCTCCTTCCCCCCCCCCCCATCTTCTTGCTCTGACATCTTTTTTTCCAGTCTCGATGAAGGGTCTTGGCCCAAAATATCAACTGTTTACTTGTTTCTATAGATCCCACCTGGCCTGCTGAGATCCTCCAGCATTTTGTATGGGTTCCTTTGATTTTTCCTTGTTTTTGGACCAAATCGTCTTTTTCAGTGTTGGAAATGTTCTATGATTTTATACCTTCCTTCTAAGCTATCACTTTGATTGTTATGTTGCAAATGTTTTCATTGCTTCTAATTTACTCGATATGCATGCGTGACTGGTAGACTGGCATTTACTCTCCTTTGTTTATAAGCTACCTTTAATCATTGCAGTTTAAATAATTTGTGTCCCTACAATAATGCCAGTTTAACCAAGCATCCATGAAGAAACTGTAAGTTATATCCAAGGTGGGATGGTGCATGACCTGGTGAGGAAATACAAAGTTTGCTCCCATGCACGTGCTGCCCTCAATCTGCAGACAGTGGAGATATTCATTGGAAGGTGTTGATATTAATACTGAAACTCTTTTTTTTCTGTCCAGGCATCTAGGAAGTTCAAGGGCGTAAAAACCACAGTTGGTTTCAGAACTTGGTCTACTCATTTTGATCCTTTTAATCTTTGTAGTGTCCACATTAGATCAGGGAAGATGAGAGAGATGGAATCACGGTGATTACAGTCCGTTAAGGGCCAACATCACCTTGACTTATAGATAAGAATAGGCAATTGATTACAGCACTCAGCAAGCTTCACACGCCAATCAATTTGTACCCATCCTTTAAATTATAGAAGATGACAATAGCTTTATAGATCTCTGTCCGTAAGTGATCTACATATTATAAATCTGGGAACAGCAACTCTGTCCTGACAGTAACTGTGATCGTCTACTGCAGCTTCTAAACAAATTGAAAAACAGAATTGACTAATCAGCAGTTTAAGAGTGGTATGCTTTATTGATTGTTTTGAAATTTCAATGTGAATTTATTTACAGCTTTTCAGCTCACATTGTGCCAGATGTCTCTACTTGCCCAAAAATGGTTTTAAAAAGCTTAGATACTCATAATTCAGCTGCTGGAAGCTAGATTAATGCAAGTAAGTACTTCTGGTGAGTTGAAGATGGATAATGGAGATGAAAAATCCTGCTAGCATCATGTACTGCTTGGCACTTCACAGATCCTGCACTCAGTGCCACTGGAACTGCTGAAAACCTCCTGCAATTTCAATTTCTTTTTCAGATTTCCATCACCTACAGTTCCTTTTACCTCCTTGCCTATGATTCCAAACATGAGAAAATCTGCAGATGCTGATAATCCAAAGCAGCACTCGCAAAATGCTGGAGGAACTCAGCAAGTGTGTTGACCTGCTGAGTTCCAGTGTTTTGTGTGTGATTGTGAAGTTGTTTTGCATTCTGCAGTCCTAATGCAAAAGCTCTTATGCTTGATCTGTTACCCTCCTGTCTTCACTGCACCTACTTTGTACACAACAAACAAAACAAACTCCTGTTTTGTACCTGTAGGCGAGGGTTTATGGTGAAACTGCCAGCTGTGGGATTCATGCACGACACATACTGCACCTTATGAATCTCTTTGAGTGTGAGCTTAGTTCGGTCATACCTGGTAAAAGATTAAAATTAGTGATGCCGAGGAGTTTGAATGACAACACAATGAACAAACTGAATTAGAATCCGAGTGAAGAAATTGCACTTGCACAGCAACCTCAGAACTATCACAACTGAATTTTAAATCAACCGTTAAAAGTTTTTGGTGAAGAGCAACGTCTGTGATAGAAAATAAAATTACATAATTCTCTTCCAGTGTTAGCATTGGTCATATCTGCATAAAAATAATATGCTTGGAATATCAACAAGATTAGCAGCATCTGTACAGAAAACAAAGAGTTAATATTCTAGTTTGATCACTTTTCGTTAGTAAACTAACAAAAAGTAATTTACCTGAAATGTTGACACTATTTTTTTGTTTCCACAAATGCAGCCGGACCTACTGAGGATTTTCAGCATTTTTTATTTGCATTAAGGAGTTCCAGCATCTTCAGCATTTGGCTTACATTCTTGTTCTGGTTGGCAAAATAAACTTGAACTTGAGTGTGTGTGACATAACACTCACTGTGTATTTTCATGTCCTTTTCCATGTGATCATGGTGGTGTAGTGTTTGCTCAAAACTCTTGAGTTCACCAAAAAATGATTTTGTTCTAATATCCAAAATACATAATTTACTGTGATAAGCTTCAAATAAAACTGGACTGTATTCTTTTTATGTCATATGAATGAATCACTTGAAAAGAAACAAATCCAATTTGCATCTGTAGAACACTGTATCACATTTGTAAACCTAACCTGTTTTGCAAAACAATTAATTATATTTTGTGATGTGGGCACTATAACTGGGCTGGCAAAAAAAGTCAGAAGGAAAGCAAATAATTAATTTCTTTGTACATTAGTAATATTGGTTCTTGGAAGAATGTTATATTGGAGGAAGCAACTTAACAAAATGGATAAAGAGAAACCTGATCACATGCTCATAATATGGGGAAGTGGGTAATCTCCCTCTTCACTATACTAATGTGAAATGACTCCCATCTACTTACACATAATGTTGTGAAAAAAACCTTAATTCCAAGTCAATACCACCTGTATTTTGAAAAAAAGCTATGGGAAACGAATCTTCAGCAGGTTAATACCATATGCAGTTCCCATTCTAATCTCGGGAAGCCAAATTTTAAATATAAGACCATAAAGACATAGGAGCTGAATTAGGCCATTTGGCCCATTGAGTTTGCTCTGCCACTTCAACAAGGCTGATTCATTTTTTTCTCTCAGCCCCAATTTCCTGCCTTTCCCCCCCGTATCCCTTCATGCACTGACCAATCAAGAATCTATCAATCTCTGCGTTAAATATACATACAGACTTGACCCCTCAGCTGCCCGTGGCAAGAAATTCTACAGATTCACCACTCTCTGGCTAAAGAAATTCCTCATTTCCGTTCTAAAAGGACACCCCTTCCAAGGCTCTGTTCTCTGGTCTTAGACTCTCCCTCCATAGGAAACATCCCCTCCACGTCCACTCTATTCATCATTCACCTACTCACCTTTCACCACTCGATAGGTTTCAAAGAGGTCACCCCTCATTCTTCTGAATTCCAATGAATATGGGCCCAGAGCCGTCAAGTGCTCTTCATATGACAAGCCATTCAATCCTAGAATTATTTTCTGAACATTCTTTGAACCCTCTCCCATTTCAACACATCCTTTATCAGAAAAGGAGCCCAAATCTGTTCACAATACTCCAAGTGAGGCCTCACCAGTGCTTCATAAAGTCTTAACAATACATCCTTGCTTTTATATTCTAGTCCTCTTAAAATGAATGCTAACATCACATTTGCCTTCAGAACCACAGACTCTTCCTGCAATTAACCTTTAGGGAATCGTGCACAAGGACTTTCAAGTCTCTTTGCGCCTCAGTTTTTTTTTTGTATTTTCTTTCCATTTTGAAAATAGTCAATCCTTTCATTTCTTCTACCAAAGTGCATGACCATACATTTCCCAAAACTGTATTCCATCTGCCACTTCATTTTCCTAATCTGTCTAAGTCCTTCTGTAGCCTCTCTACTTCCTCAGAACTACCTGCCCCTCCACCTATCTTTATATCGTCTGCAGACATTGCAACAAAGCCATCAATTCCATCATCAAAAAGCACAAGAGTCACTTCACCTCAAGTGACTGGAGAAGATTGGCATGAGCCCCCAAATCCTCAAGATCTTCTACAGAGGCACCACTGAGAGCATCCTGACTGGTGGTATCACCACCTGGTACAGGAATTGCACCAACCTTGATCACGGGCGCATCAGAGAGTGGTACAGACAGCCCAGTGCATCTGTAGACATGATCTTCCCTCTACTGAGGATACTTACAGCAGCAGGTGCAGAAAGAAGGCCTGGAAGATCATCATGGACACCAGTCACCCCAACCAAAAACTGTTTTAGCTGTTTCTGTCTGGCAAATGGTACCGCAGCATTAAAGCTAGGGCTAAAAGGCTACAGGACAGCTTCTTTCTACAAGCCACTAGACTAACAAATTCATGCCTGTACATTGTGACAGAGTCATAATGCAAAGATTTTTATTCCCTCACGTTGTGGGATAGATGCAAAATTTAAATAAATTCAAATTCAAATCATTAACATATCGTAAAAAGAATTGGTCCCAACACAGACCCCTGTGGAACACCACTAGTCACTGGCAGCCAACTACAAAAGGCTCCTTTTATTACCCCTAACAACACACATCAAAGTTACTGCTGCGTTCACTATCAATATGCTGGGACCAGGTTAGACCCTCAGAGATCTTGACACCCTGGAATTTGAAGCTGCTCACTCTCTCTACTTCTGATCCCTCTATAAGGGATGCAGATTCAGTTGATACTTTTAAACCTCAGATCAAAACCTATTTATTTAACCTGACGAAGGGTCTCGGCCTGAAACGTCGACTGTACCTCTTCCTAGAGATGCTGCCTGGCCTGCTGCGTTCACCAGCAACTTTGATGTGTGTTGCTTGAATTTCCAGCATCTGCAGAATTCCTGTTGTTTGCGTTTTATTCCCCCCCTTTGCCTCCTACCGTCAGCCACTGCTTTATCCATGCTAGAATCTTCCCTGTAATTCCTGTTATTATTGGATATATTTCAGTGGGCTTGTATGGCTGGAAGACTTTTTGTGTGATTTATAAACCTGATAAGATTCAAATGGTACTTAAAGTACCAGATTTATCAATCAACTCCCTATTACAATTTATAAGAAAGTTTTAGGTATATTTTAGCTAATACTTACTGTAACATATTAGTTAGAACCATCCAAATGAATGTTCAAATGAAAATTACATAAAACGTAGCTATTATTTAGGATTTAACATTTAAATGAAGCCTATGAAACCGGTCCATACTTATCCAGACTGAATTCACAGGGAAGATAAAACTGATCATCTATACTCAGCAGCATCTGGAAAGATGTAACAAGATCTAAAATGGTATTGTGCTGAGGTCTGGTCCCTAAAATAACTTGACATCATTTGAAAGAGAAAAAAGCTGGGAGTGGAGTCTCAATTCCTGTCAAAATCTCTGAGACAATTTTACACTGTTTACTATTTCTAATATTTAGTTGAAAAGTTTGCTGTAAATAATTAAAATGTAATAAAGTGAATGCAATTAGAGTGTAATACTTATATATTTTAAAAGTCATTTGAACAGTAAAAATGTTTTAACATATTGAAGTAGAAGATGGTACCAAAAATAACTTACATTTCCCCTCTTGCTTGCGATGGGAGTACCAACTCGAAGATGTTAAAGCCGTGCATTAGACCTGGCATTGTAGGATTGGGAAAGCAGATTCCCCAGCACAGGTCAGGGAATGCTGACATCACCAGGTACCACTGCTGCCTCCATGTGATGGAACACAATGAAATATTTGCCAGACAGCACAATTCCTTGTTTTCATATCTCCTTACAATATGGAGGGAAGTTATTTAAACCTATTGTGAATCTGCCAGCTTGTATAGCTATCTCATTTCTCCCACTAATTTTCTCTGCAATCTATTCTCCTCACATTCCAATCAGCTCCCTCTGCATTCTGTCATTTACCTATATACTAAGGGGGATTTACCATGGCCTATTAACCTAACAATCCACACATCTTTGGGATATGGAATTTTACATTAAAGTTTTTACATTAAAAAACTTTTCACTTGAGAGAGCAGCAGAAGATCCATTTTTACATATGCAACATTATATCTACTCAAGCTTCCTTAATCTGCAGATGCTGAAAATCCAGACCATGTGTTCATTGAGACGAGGAGCAAACTCCAAACAGACACAGCACCCAAGGGCAGGTTTGAATTTGAGGTTCAAGAGCTGTGAAGTAGCAACACGACTGGCTGCCCACTGTACTAAGGTCCAGCTTGTTGTTTGAAGTTTGATATCATGTTCAAATGTTAGCATTGTCAAAGATTCCTCAAATTCCTCAATATTTTATTCACATGTTGATCTTGATTATCTGGTCAAATTATGAAATCCTGAATTGAATTATGTAAGCTTGAACCCAAATCTGTCAGATTTCAAGGAGGGTAGGGACTATCAGGCAACATGGGACACATAAGACTTTAAGGAATGGAAGGAATACTAAGGAACTTCAATAGAAACAAAAATAAAATGCTGTAGTTAGAAATTGCTGGTAACCTTCAGCTTGAGTAGCGCTAAGAGCTGGGATGTTATTTATCCTATGTGGAAAATGAACAGATGATAGTGAGGCAAACTGGCAGTCTATATTAGACTTAACTTTGAGCAAAGTTTACAATTCTCTGCGAATTCACTATCAAACAGTTTGTACCATCCTAAAAGAAGAGCATGTTCCACTTCTTATGATCTACAAAGACACAAGTGGTTAATTACTGCCTACCAGTGACCGTAGTCCAAATGTTGCCTGATAAGTGTGTGTGGTTGAACAGTGCCATAAGTGTCAACTTCAGGCATGTTCATGTCATCAATGAAGTAGACCAGTTTCTTTGTGCCAGGTGGCCCGTAGTTCCTGCCAGCCTTCTTCTCAAGAGGCTTTTCCAGTACAGCTGCAAAAGATAAACAGCGACTATCACTGAAGAAAGTATGAGATTTGAACAATGGCACGACCATGGAGCTGAGTTATCAACATGTTTCTCTGTGTTTATGGTGTTAAGACTAGTCCAAGTTTATTGTTGTTACAGGCATCTTTACACAGGATGTAAAGGTCAGAAAAATTAGTTTTTTGCATTAGCAAAGAACATTGTGAGGACATAAATAACTTACCATAAACTTCTATTAATGACAATTATAGAATTGTCACGTGCATTTTCCACACGTGCAAAATGAATGACAATGACATCAGTGAAATGCTGAGAAAGAAGGAAAAAAAGGGGGAAATAATATAGCCCAAGACGGGTTCTTCAACTACCTCCTGGTAAGATGATGAACTTATGCCTGTGAATGGAGATGACAACCATCTGATCCATTGTCTCACATACATTGCTTCAGTTTCTGTTAAATTTAGTCTCTACTATTCAATTATTATCCAGCCCCTCAGCATAAATAAAGACACAAGGGGCAGTATTTTCAGTCACTTGTTCTATTTCCCCACAGCTTCCATTATAATTACAGTAGAGTTTTGGACCACTAATATTTAGTACCGTATAATTTCAATCCTTCGTTCCTTATTTGGCTCCCAAGAAATCAAAATAAAGCTCTGACTTCTTCTTTCAATAGTGAATGGCAATGGTATGCCAATTAACAATTAGAAAATCCAAAACAAGGCCAGGTATTGTTTAGTGTTGTGCCTTTCAAGCTGATAAAGAGTTAAGTCCAGCCCCTTTGCAGCAGGAACAATAAACATCCACATGAAACCATTCTACTTTTCCCTACTGCTCTATTTGCTGTGTTCAGTGAGTTTGTAAATAGGTTCTATTTGACAACATGTTGCTTGTCACTGCCCAAGACACCTAAGTGATCTTTCTGCCAAAATGTTCTCTTCTATTATCAAGTATGTTATGTGAATCATGGCAGCCATCAAAAATGTTCTTTTTTTCCCCTTTAGTTGCCTGCTCATGTTGATGCTGGCTGAGTGGCAATATCTTGCATTAGTCATGTATTCACAGACAGGCTTGGACTACTTGTCAGAAGCTGCTAAAACATAATAGGCATCAGGAATGTGTTCTGATCCTATCATCCGAGGATCAGCAAAGGTCACTGGACTGTGAGCATGAACTGCATCTGATTTTACCTTACACTGTAGAAGAAAAGGTAGATGGTTAGCAGAGATGAATGGAGAGCAATTCTAGTGATACAATTCTGCTAACTTGTGAACCGTTTAAAATAATCTGCCTATGGAAACATAATACTCATATGCCAACATTTTGTTGAGAGTTCAGGAGGTCCTAGCTATTATAATGTAAATATGCTGAACAGAAGAAATATGACAAAACAACAGATGGTTTCACATTAGATTTTCATAACTCTGCAAAATTATTCTGCAATGAAAAGTTCCCAGCCTGATACTTATGGTGTTATTACACCTAAAAGAGTAGAAAGTACTGTTAAATTATTGTTGTGTTTCTGGTGTAAGGTACATGCTGTGATTTTCATTATAGGTCTTACAGCTTTGAATGACGACAACTCAATAAAGAGCAATAGCTGGCACTTTCAAATTTCACCTCTGTTCTTTAACATCCTCTCAGTTTATATTTCCTATTGGTTGAATCATTATTTCTGGGTATTTTTACCCATTTGAGCTCTCGGTGATGTTCCTTCTTTTGTTCCGTTCAGGGCCTGCTACTGTGCTTTGGCCATTTCATGGGCTCTCCAGTTGGCTCTGTCTATTTTACATCTTGTTCTTTGGTTTATTCTGACACAGTGAAACAAAGCTCGAGGACAATAAAAAGATTCAGAACTTGAAACAGTTATGTGTCAGGGAAACTGCAGAGAAGATGTGCGAAACTATAAAATGGTCTGGGGCTGAAAGAACAGCTAAAGATGAACTCAGAAAACTGATGTCTGGCTGGCAAGCAGCACTGCAATCTTCTGCCTTTGATTTGATCCCATTATCCTGGTACTTTAATCAGTGATAAGTTTGTATTGTCTCAACATATAAACAAAAGACCATGATTCGCCCCTGCCCTCCATTTGGTAGCTTCACATGGATTTCCTCGTTTTCTGTGCAGCCAAGTGTGTATCCTTCCACAGCAGATCCTTTTCATTGAGTTAGTGGGCACTAGAAAATGCCTAGAAGACCAGCTAAGGAGAAAGCTGTGGTGATAAAATCCAGACAAGGAAGAACACAGATGACCACAATTTAAACCAAATGATGGCTGTTTGCAAATGTACAGTTTGCAAATAAGACCACACATTATGTAGGAATGAGAAAGTGGTCAAAACAAGATCACAAGACCATAAGACATAGGAGCAGAATTAGGCCACTTCACCCATCAAGTCTGCTCCGCCATTCAATCCTGTTTTCCCCTCCTCAGCCCCACTCTCCGACCTTCTCCCCGTAGCCTTTGATGCATGGTCAATCAAGCACTTATCAAACTCTGTCTTAAACACACTCAATGACCTGGTTTCCACAGCTGCCTGTGGTAATAAATTCAACAAATTCACCACCCTCTGGCTAAAGACATTTCAACGCATCTCTGTTTAAAATGGACATTTTTCTATCCTGAGGCTGTGCCCTCTTGTCCTAGACTCCCCCACTATGGGAAACATCATTTCCACATCTACTCTGTCTAGGTCTTTCAACATTCAAAAGATTTCATTAAGATCCACCCTCATCCTTCTAAATTCCAGTGAGTACAGGCTGTGAGCCATCAAATGCTCCTCATATGATAACCCTTTCATTCTCAGAATCATCTTTGTGAACCTCCTCTGAACCTTCTCATTTCTTAGATAAGGAGCCCAAAACTATTCACAATACTCAAGGTGATGCCTCACCAGTGCCTTATAAAGTTTCAGCATCACATCCTCTTATATTCTGGACCTCTTGAAATGAATGCTAATATTTTATTTGCCTTCCTCATCACCAACTCAACCTGAAAGTTAACCTTTATGGTGTTCTGCCTAAGGACTCCCAAGTCTGTATGCTTCTCAGATTTTTGGATTTTCTCCCCATTTTGAAAATAGTCTGCACATTTATTTCTTCTACCAAAGTGCATGATCATATGTTTTCTAACATTGTATTTCATTTCACACTTTCTTGCTCACTCTCCTAATCTAAGTCCTTCTGCAGCCTTCCTGTTTTCTCAACACTACCTCCCCTTTGCCAATCTTTGTATCATCTGCAAACTTGGCAACAAAGCCATCTATTTCAACATCAAAATCATTGATGTACAGCATAAAAAGAAGCGGTTCCAGCAATGACTCCCGCAGAATACCAATAGTCACTGGCAGTCAACCAGAAAAGGATCCTTTTATTCACGCTTGCTGCCTCCTACCGATCAGCCAATGCTCTAACCATGTTGGTAACTTTCCTGTAATAGCATGCGCTCTTAACTTCGTAAACAGATTCAATCTGTGGATCAATTGTCAAAGATCTTCTGAAATTTCAAATATACAACAACTATTGCATCCCCTTTATCTATCCTACTTGTAATCGCCTCAAAGAATTCCAACAGTTACATCAGGCAAGATTTCCCCTTGAAGAAACCATGCTGACTTTGTCCTATTTGGTCTTGAGTCACCAAGTACTCTATAACCTCATCCTTAACAATTGACTCCAACAACTTCCCAACCACTGACGTCAGGCTATCTAATCTATAATTTCCTTTCTGCTGACTCCCTCCTTTCTTAAAGAGTGGAGTGACATTTACAATTTTCCAGTCCTCTGGAACCATGCCAGAGTCCAATGATTCTTGTAAGATCATTGCAAGTGCCTCCATAATCTCTATTGCTACCTTTTTCAGAACCCAAATGTGCAGTTTATCTGGTCTGGATGACTTATATGCCTTTAGGTCTTTCAACTTTTTAAGTACTTTCTCCCTTGTAATAGTAACTGCACTCACTTCTATTCCCTCACACCCTTCAATACCTGGCACACTGCTTGTGTCTTCCACGGTGAAGAATGATGCAAAATACTCATTTAGTTCATCTGCCATTGCATCCCCTGTTGTTATTGAATGATGAACCCTTTTCTCATACACTGTATTATCAAACAGAAAACTTGGTAAAAAAAAAAATCTGTATTGTGGAATAACCACCAACTTTTATCCTATCTTACACTGGACAAAATACGTCGCTGTTATTATACTAAGAGTACATTGGCTGTATTAAGGACCACCAGGCATATTCTACTTATGAAATGCAGGTTTGATTTACTTAAATGGAATTGCCTTTTAGCCTCTGTAAAATTTAACGGACTCCTAGAGAAACACCAACTGGCTGAGTCACCACTTAATGAGATTCGCTGATAAGACAGTCACTGCAAAGAGCGTTTTTGAGGCACTTGAATGCTGAATACATTATTTCCCAAAAGCACAAATGAATTGCATTAATAAAGAGTAGAATATTTCAAATGTACTTTGGGGAATGGAAATGGTTGATTTCAGACCACAGCAAAATGGCACCAGTTCAGTACACTAAGTAGCTGTTCCTTTTACATAAAAAAAACTTTTCACCTGAGAGCAGCAGCAGATCCATTTTTATACATGCAACATTATATCTACTCAAGCTTCCTTAATCATTTTTTTCTTAAGTGTAACGAACATAAGAACACAGTCAAATGGGGTTTCCAGCAAGATTAATCCAACTGTAAGGGGATACACTGAGTTAACACGCACTGAGAATTGCTAGGAAACACCTGCCTTATATAGATTCCTCCAGATCTCACAACTTATTTAAGGCCAGTATCAATATAAAGACAGACGAGTAAGAAGAAAGGACGTTGTGTGGATTATTTACTTCAACTGCTTCATTATTTCCAGAAGAATATACTGCTCTGCCAAGAGTCTCACAGAAAAATTTACAGCTTTGATGCATATAAATAAATAATTGAAAGTTTATTGCTGACTGTCACACTACTATAAAATTCCATTATTTGACTCAGAAACATTAAAGACATCAATCAGATATCTCTATCTGAGGAATAAACCTCAAGATTATTTCTTCCTTTAAGTAACGCTTGAAGGTGTTTAACTGAGCTTCTCAGGCTTTCCCTAAACCCCTCAATTAAGTAATAAATGTTTTGACAATAGGCATATCTGAGCTTGTGTATTGTCAGTACTGACCTATTAATACTGTCAACAAATAGGTTAAGGCAAGAAAGTGTAAGAAAGCCTAGCCCATTACCCTTTTAAAATTGGAATGCTATTGCTGAAATGTTATTCTGGCATCTTCCCCCTTCCTTCTCAGTCCTAAAGAAGGGTCTCTGCCTGAAACTTCAACTATCTATTCATTTCCATAGATACTACCTGACTTGCTGAGTTCCTCCAGCATTTTGTTTGTGTTGTTTTGGCATCTGCAGAATATCCTGTGCTTTGACAATTAGTCAATTTTTATGATCAAATGTCCAAATCTAAAAATCAAACGAGTGATCACCCTGATATTAAACAGAATCAGGGAATAGGCACCCAAGAGTTCTTAATCAAGTATATTCATCCCAGCACAGGAAGCTGCACACTTCATTGTGTTATTCCTTTCAGCTTTGCCTCACGTTTTCTTTTGTTTATTGAAAACACAAAGATCACATACTACCCAGAATCTGTAGCATTGCAAACTAAAGCTCCAGTGCCCAGCAGCAGCACAAAAAAACAGTGATGTTTATGGACTTATCCTGAGTCATTCGTAAATTTTGATCATAACAGTAACTACTAATATTACACAGAATTTACAGTACAGAGGACTATTTAGCTTCACTGATTTGTTCAGACATTAATACTCCATATGACTCTCATCCCACATTATTTTATCCAGTTCTATCCACATTTCACCATCTGTTGTTATCTTGGTTCTTATTAAATGCATTAGAAATGTCACAATACACTCCTGGAGACAAGCCTGCCTCTCAAATTTTACTCACAACAGTCGGATCAGTAACATGAAATGCAGTGCATTATGCACAAGGCATGAGTGGTCTAGCCAAGATATACTGTCAAGATATAGGGAACTGTCAAGATATAGGGAACTGTCAATTGTGATATGCCTGTTATCCATGACGATGCTCCAAGGTCATCATGTTTTGGTATGGCTTTCAGTAGTGTGCTAATCAAGAGGCTTGTGCAAACGTGACCTGAGCTTTAATTATATCATCTTGCTGCAGTTCTTGCGGAATTTGAAGAATACTCTCAGCACGTACCTCAAGAAACACCACAAAACGAAAGCAGCCATAAACGTTTACGCTCGCGAATTTCTTTTATTTAGAATGCTAGTGCCGAGTGAAGAACCAGAACAAGCTGGTGTTTAAAGATTTCACTTTGTAAGGAGATTATATAAAAGGATTTTGTTGTGCAGTGATGTTATGCCAGCCTTTCAGACTTGAAATTCCAGTTATTGCAAGTTTAATGCAATAGTAACTGTTACAGTCATCAGTGTGTATATCATCTTAACCTTTCTTCATCTAGAATTTTGCACATATTAGTGGATAAATACTTACCACTGTAAATTGTTCAAGTTTTTCAAATCAAATTTAATTATCATTCAACCATACATGGATACAGTTGAAAAAAAGAACAGCTTTCCTCTGGGGGCAAGTTGCAAAACAGACACAGCACATTCAAAGTAACAAGCAAAAAACTGCAAAAAAAAAAGCATATATACAGCCCAAGACCCTGAATGACAAGTTCTGCAAATTGATGGTACAGTTCCTGGCAATCCAGCTTGTCATTCTATTGATCGAAAACTAGAGGGCAGCACCAACAGGAGAGGCCAGCCCCCACCCGGGCATGGACACCATGGTCAGCTCCTGAATCCGATCCAGCTCCTCCGACACGCCAGCTGGTTCCTTCTCTGACATGTGCTGGCTGAGCATTGGGCATTTAGCTAATGAATTTTTTGTCTCTCCTCGAACACCCAGTGCTATTTTATGCCTTTATTATTTTTTTAAAAAGTGATTAAAAATCATTGCCAGTACCGAGGTAAACTTACTTGACTAACAGAAAGTATCTGAGTTGCAAATGTTTGTATATACGTGTGTGTGTGTGTGTGTGTGTGTGTGTGTATATATATATAAAAGCTGCAATATTCTTTCAATAATATAATCTCACCTTGCAGCATGGCAGATGTAGTGTAGTAGTTAAATGGCACATTCTTCACCATATGCTCATCGGGATCCAGTGACCCAAGTTTCTCACCCACCAGCACAGATTTACCTGTCCCAGCATTCCCAACAAGCATGACAGGCCGGCGTCTATCCAGCAGCCTGTCCATGAAATAGCGGATGCGAATCGTTTCTACTGTATGCACCAGACAAGCCTGAAAATAAAAATTCATGACAACATTAAAAGGAGCAAACAACAATCCCAACTGAAAAGCAAGAGTGACAGAAGGTAATGAGGATTTGTTATCAGTCAAGAGGTGGAGCATGAGTATCATTTGTATCTGACCATATTACTGAGGAGGGGAGGGGAGAGATCATGGTTGGTTGCTGTTGAGACATCATCATCACAATTAACAGAGGTAGGTAGATGAAGTCGGAGTCAGAGATTTCAGAATCATGATTTGGAGAAGTTGTGATGTTGTTCCCAATGAAGAACTACAGCGAGGACTATAGTTTTACTTATCGACCACTAGTTCGAGTGCCCTACCACTGGGTTTGTATCTACCCAGACACAGTTCCTCCACATTTCATTGAAGCCTGTTTCACTGTGTGGTTTACATGTAATTTGTGGAACTGAAGTCCATGCACCTTTCACAAATTATTGGAAGCCAAAGTGCATTTCCTGGTACCGTTTATACGTTTGTACATTAGTATAAACAACCCAGAAGGAAAATCAGAGACTTTGGAATTACCACAAAATAATTCACAAAACATTTCTAATGAAACTCTACTCCATTTTTCCCACATGACCATAGCACCTCGTTAAAGAATTTCTGAACTATTGACTGCAGTAAATATATGGTGAGATAAATCCAAGGCATAAACTTTGCAGAAGGTAGGATGACAGTAAGCAAATAGAAAATAGTACATCAGCATTCCAATATGTTGTACCACCCTGACTATTCATCTAACTAATCCTACTGAATTGTTTGATGAAGTAACAAAGAGAGCTGAATGAGACTGCGCATTTGCATCAACCAAGATGGATTTTTAGCAAGGTAATTGACAAAATCCAATATGGCACATAGACTGAGAATGAAAAAGTCCACAGCTTTGAAAGAAGATTGACAAGATGAATTAAAAACGGGCTCAGTGGGAGATAGAGAAGAGTGGTGGCTGACATGAACTTTAGTGACTGGAAGTGGAGTCCTGCAGGTCTCATGTTAGCCCACATCTATTGTGATAGATGTCACTAACTCAGGCTTAAAGATTGAGACCCTGATTAAGAAGTTTGAGTACAGGAGTGAGCTGCAGGAAGGCATCAATAAATATCCAGAGAAATGTGGGGTAATTATAAAACAATGGAAGGGCAAATACGGAAAGGGAAATTGTTGAAAATTAATTATATAGAGGTGTGGCAGGATATTAGAGGATGTATCCAAAGGCCACTAAAAGTAGCAGGCGGGTTGATAAGGCTGGTAAAAGGGTGTATTAGACAATAGCTTTGGCTGGTTATAAACCCAGGGAATTTATGTGAGAACTGTATAAAATATCCAGAATGTATGATTCTAGTCAGCGCATGATAGAAAGCATATGCTGGCACTAATGATAATGCACAACAGATTTACTGGAGAGGTGCCAGAGCTGGAATATTAGAGCTAAAAGACTGTGCAAACAGTTTCTTTTCCCTTGGGGGGAAAAAAAGACAGGCAAGATATAACTGAAGTGTTCAAAGTTATCAGAAAATTAGGATGGGTGGAATTTATCTGGCCAAGGTTGGTGATAAAAGGACATTGATTTAAAGTAATTTATTGGAGGATTAGAGAAGATTGTAGTAGAATCTTTTCATCCAAGTGTAGTGGGGATTGAAACTCATAGTTTTAAAGGTACAGAAATGTTCATCAGAAATAGGAATTCTCTGAATAGGTAACTACACAAATGTACAAAGTGAGAGATTTGAAATGGAACTGACTAATAAAAATGTATGCATTTCTGGCTCGACTCAATGGAGCAACTATCCTCTGACTGTGCTCCAAGTTTATATCATTTTATAATTAGAAAGATCCATTTCAACAAATACATCAGAACAAACTGCAAATTAAATTCCATTTCTAGAGCAGCATTCAAGTGAGAATTTAACACAAGCAGAACATGATGTACTTTTCAAGTTATTAAATATTTCATCTACAATTAGTTAGTTACCTGAAGAGGGATATCAGGATCAAGACCAAATTTGGGAATAAGTTTTGACCAAGGCTCAAACTTCTTTGTCTCCGTGTCAATATAGTAGTCAAAAACTGTACCTTGTGATGGAAATTTGATGGTCTTGAACTCTGAAGACCACCACTTACTGAACTCCACTCTGTAATCAATAAGCTGAGAAAGAACAGAAATGGCAATGAGTGCAGGTTTCTATTTCACTAATTATAAACAGGATCTTTACCTTCACAATATCGGAACAATGCATCCTTCATACTCTTTCCTGGTACATATTCCTGAAATTCTTCCACTGACAATTTCAACTTTCAACATTTCAATTATCTGAGTATTTATAGCCTTTTGAGAAAAGTTCCAGATTTTAACTAACTTCACACTTCCTAACTTCATTAAAGTTAATTGTTTCCAGTTGTTTTCCTTGATTTACATTTTGCCTGTAGAGGAAGGGGTTGACTGACTTACACTATCAATTCTTTGGTAGGTTTAAACAAACATCATTTAACCTTAACAGTGGCATAGTGGTTAGCACAACACTTTACAGTACAGGGTTCAAATCCTGCCGTTGCCTGTAAGAAGTTTGTATGTTCTCCCCATGACCACATGGGTTTCTTCTCGGTGTTCCAGTTGCCTCCCACAGTCCAAGGGCATACAGGTTTACTTAGAAACTGGTTGGTACGTTAATTAGTCAATGTAAACCAGGATTAAATCAGAGGTTTGCTGGGCAGCATGGCTTGAAGGGCCAGAAGTGTTATTCTGCCCTGAATCTCAATAAATAAATGAACAAATAAAAATAAATTTGTGGAAGTAATTCATATTTATGCAACTTCTCTTTATAATTTAACCCTCAAGTGCTATAATACTTTTGATTTTCTACTGTAAAATATATTCAAATTAAGGTGCCCAGAACCAAGCACATCAGATTAAATCAAGACCAAAATCTCTCAATCTATTAGAATATTATTTCCTCTCCTCTCTATTCCAATCCCTTCAAAGTAAAAGGGAACATTCCATTAATCTATTTGCTTCTAACTTACACCCACCTTTAGCATATGGAATTCCAAATCTTCTTGCTCCTCCACTGTCTTTTGTTTCTTACAATTACATAGATATTGTGGTTTGTCTAAAATGAATGACTTCACTTTTTCTGACATTGAACATCTTTAGCCATAGTAATTGCCAGTCACTTAATCTGGCTTGTTTACTTTTGGTTGTCATCAGCTCAATTTTCCACATCCCTTAACTAACTGTCATCTGCAGACTAGATGGTTACACAGGACCATGTATAAACATAGAGCAAGATAGTGCAGAAGAGACGACTCGTGGTGGAGGAGTTGAGAGGACAGGAGGAGGCAGAGCGAAACGCCAGGGCCGTGTCAGTGACCAAGCAGGGCAACTGGACTAATTGGGAGAGCCTGGAAAAGAGGAAACTTAGCTGGCATGACATCTGGGAGATGGAGGGATCTCAGCTAAGTTTTCTCATCAGAGCCACTTATGACCTCCTACTCACACCCCAGAACCTGAACCAGTGGTGGGGAGAAGACCTTGCTTGCTCTCTTTGTCAAGCACCTGGATCACTAAGGCACATTTTAACAGGATGCACCATGAGCCTCACCCAGGGGCGGTACACTTGGCGCCAAAACCAAGTTCTCAGACAGCTGGCATCAATCTTAGAACAGAGGCGAATCATCACAAATGCTCCCCCACAAACATCGGCAGGAAATGTCCACATCACACAACTTGTACCAGCAGGCCAACCTCCAGAGCACCATATAACATCAAAAGATGTAAGCATTCTGCGGGTTGCTCGGGATTGGAAAATGGATGTGGACTTGGAAAAAAAAGCTTGTGTTTCCCCCAGACATCGCGGCTACAACACTCCGGCCAGACATGGTCCTGTGGTCCACAACAGCCAAGCTGGCAAATGTTGTGGAATTGACAGTACCATGGGAAGATGGTGTCGAAGAAACTTATGAAAGGAAAAAGACCAAGTACTCTGAACTGGCAACTGAAGCTGCCCAGAATGGCTGGAAGACCAACATTTTCCCTATAGAAGTGGGATGCAGGGGATTCGTTGCTACATCTACGACCAGTCTATTGAAGAAGATGGGGGTGAGGGGTCACTCCCTCCAACAAGCAATCAAGTCCTTGTCAAACGCAGCAGAAGAAAACAACAATTGGATTTGGATTAAAAGGAAAGAGAACAACTGGGCTGCAAGATGAAGACAGGAGGGTTTGGAACTGAGGGGGGTGTATCTGGGACGCCAGGTAGCACCGTTGAGCCCTCTGGAGACGTCATGGGCTTATCAACGAAATGTCAAAAAAGGAGGGTGCCCACCTGATGACCCCGATGATGTACCTACCCTCCCTCCTTGTCACCACTCCAAGCCCACTGCCAACATCCAGAGTGCCAACTTACCATGGGGATTGAAACATCAAGTCCTAGTAGCTCTACTGTGTGCAAGTACTTAGGAAAGTAGTGTCTTGGTACAAATACTTACAGAACACCATCTGGAACAAACTTCAACCACAGAGCATTCTATTTATAATTGTTCTCCATCTCCTATCATTCAATTTTTGATGGTAACATCATCTTTCATCTATCCTGTCTCCTGCAGTGACATCTAATGTCATAACCACAATTTATTCCATTTTGTACAATACACAGTTAAGGCCACAGCATGTCTTCTACAGCATTAAACAATAGAAAAGACTACAGAGGGAAATAACAAAGTAATGTGTCTAACATGTTCACAAAAAAAATGTTTTTTCTTTCACACAAAGATGGTCTAATGGCCTTAAATTGTCTATTATAAATTTAAGACAAGGAGAATTTGATGTAGTTTAAGGTTTGCTTTATCTATTAAATTTCTCCACTTTATCAATGTTTTATTATTGCTTAAAGACATACAAGGTACCAAACCTGAAGAAGGCTAATATTATTGAATTTGCAGTCTACCCAAAGTTAGGATGAACTTATTATAGATGACCAAAATTGAATCGTACAGGCAGTAAAACAAATTGTGACATTTAACAAAACTATTAGTCACCTTAGAAAAGCCTCACCGAGAAATACAAAGGTTTCTCAAAGGACATGATTGTTTGTCCATATGGGACATGAACAACTGCATTGATCAAATCATGTCATGTGGGAGTATAGCAGAACTAAAGGCTCAACTAGTGAACTGATCTCACTCCAGCAAAGACCATTCCATCATTTGTTGTATCAGTGCCTAGCACACAAAGAAATTCAACTGAATTTAGATCGGGAGAGGAGAGGCCCAGAGATTAATCATAGACTGGAACATGGGGTCTTGGTTAAAATATGATGCTGGTGATCAGTACTAGCAGCCTAGATGAAATAAGCTTTAAAAATGCTATCCCCTTCACTCAATTCCTCCGTATTCCCACGCATCTGCTCTCAGGATGAGGCTTTTCATTCCAGAATGAAGGAAATGTCCTCCTTTAAAGACAGGGGCTTCCCTTCCTCCTCATTAACATTGCACTCAACCGCATCTCTCCCATTACACACACGTCTGCTCTCACCCCATCCTCCCGCCACCCCAGTAGGGATAGAGTTCCTCTTGTCCTCACCTACCACCCCATGAGTCTCCACATCCAGCACGTAATTCCCCATTACTTACGCCATCTCCAACAGGATCCCACCACTAAGCACACCTTTCCCTCCTACCGACCCCCCCTCCCGCAACTTTTTGCAGAGATCACTCTATACTCAACTCCCTTGTCCATTCGTTCCTCCCCACTGATCTCCCTCCTGGCATGTATCCTTGCAAGCGGAACAAGTGCTACACCTGCCTCTATACCTCCTCCCTCACTATCATTCAGGGCTCTAAATGGTCCTTCCAGGTGAGGCAACACTTCACCTGAGAGTCTGTTCTGGTCAGCTACTTTATCCGGGGCTCCCGGTGTGGCTTTCTGTATAATCGGTAGATTGGGAAACCATTTCACCGAGCACAGAATAAGAAGGATCTCCCAGTGGCCGCCCATTTCAGTACCACTTCCTATTCCCATTCCGATATGACTATTGATTACTTCCTCTATTGTTGCAATGAGGCCACACTCAGGTTGGAGGAGCAACACCTTATATTCACTCTGGGTAGCCTCCAACCTGATGGTATGAACATTGATTTCTCGGACTTCCAGTAATGCCCCAGACCCGATTTCACCATTCCCTTTTCCCACTCTCTCATCTCCTCCCTCTGGTGCTCCCCCCCGCTTCTCTTTCTTCCACAGCCTTCTGTCATTTACTGTCAGATTCCCCCTTTCCAGACCTTTCACCAATCAGTTTCATCAATCAACTTCCCAGCTCTTTACTTCACCCATTCCCCTCTCAGTTTCACCTATCACCTTGTGTTTCTTCCTCCTCTACCCCCACCTTCTAACTCTGACCCTTCATCCTTTTTTTCTCTAGTCTTGAGTAAGGGTCTCAGCCTGAAATGCCAACTATACTCTTTACTGTTGATGCTGCCTGGACTGCTGAGTTCCTCCATCATTTTGTGTGTGATGATTGGATTTCCAGCATCTGCAGATTTTCTTTTGGTTGTGATGAAATAAGTTATGGTCACTTTGGTTGAGAGAAACCTATCAGTAAATTTAGCTTCAGAATGAGGATCAACATTAGGTTTATCCCTGACACATGTTGTGAAATATGTTATTCTGCGGCAGTAGTACATTACAAGACACAAAAATAAGTTACAGAAAATAAATAGCGCCAAATAAGAATAACAAGAAGTGTTTGCAGATCATTCAGAAATCTGATAGCAGAGAGGAAGAAGCTGCTCCTAGAACCCTGCATATGAGTTTTCAGGCTTCTGTACCTCTTCTTTGAAGGCAGTCATGAGAAGAGGTCATTTTATCAACAGTTACAGTCTTGAATGATGAATGTTGTCTTCTTTGAGTTAGGTCTGCTGATGACACCACTCTTGTTGGCCAAATCAAAGGTGGTGATGAACCAGCATGTGGGAAGGAGATTGAAAATCTGGCTGAGTGGTGCCACAGCAACCCCATGTCTTTCTCATTGTCACCAAAACCAAGGAGCTGATTATTGATTTCAGAAGGAAGAAACCAGAGGTCCATGAGCCAGTTCTCCTCAGAGATCAGAGATGGAGAAGATCAGTAACTTTAAATTTTTGGTATTTTCATAAAAGAGGATCTGTCTTAGACCCAGCAAATCAATGCCTATAAAAAGTATTCACCCCTCCCAACCCACAAAGTTTTCATGTTTTATTGTTTTACAACATTGAATCACAATAGATTTAATTTGGCTTTTTTTTGACAGTGATCAACAGAAAAAGACTCTTTCATGTCAAAGTGAAAACAGATCTTTACAAAGTGATCTAAATTAATTACATATATAAAACACAAAATAATTGATTGCAGAAGTAGTCACACCCTTTAATATGACACACCAAATCATCACTCGTACAGCCAATTGGTTTTAGAAGTCACATAATTAGTTAAATGGAGATCACCATGTGTAGTGAAGATGTTTCAATTGATTGTAGTAAAAATACACCTGTAGCTGGAAGATCCAACTGCTGGTGAGTCAGTATCCTGGCAAAAACTACACCATGAAGACAAAAGAACACTCCAAGCAACTCAGTAAAAAGGTTATGAAAAGCACACTTCAGGAGATGGATACAAGAAATGGAAGGAAATGGCACAGCTGTAAATCTGCCAAGAGTAGTACATGCTCAAAAACTGAGTGACCGTACAAGAAAGGGACTAGCGAGCAAGGTTTCCAAAAGACCTATGACAACTCTAGAGGAGTTACAAGCTTCAGTAGCTGAGTTGGGAGAGACTGCGCATCCAACTGTTGTTTGGGTGTCTCACCAGTCAGAGCTTTATGGGAGAGTGGCAAAGAGAAAGCCACTGTTGGGAAAAAAAAGTCACATGAAATCTCAGCTAGAGTTTGGAAGAAGGCACGTGGAAGACTCTGAAGTCAGCTGGAAGGAGGTTCTATGGTCGGATGAAACCAAAAATAAGGTTTTTGGCCATCAGACTATAAGTTATGTTTGGCATAAGCCAAACACCGCACATCATCAAAAACACACCATCCCAACTGTGAATCTGGTGGTGGCTGCACCCTGCTGAGGGGATGCTTCACTGCAGCAGGCCCTGAAAGGCTTGTGAAGGCAGAGGGTAAAATGAATGCAGCAAAATACAGGGAAATCCTGGAAGAAAACCTGATGCAGTCTGCAAGAGAACTGCGATTTGGGCGAAGAATTGTTTTCTAGCAAGACAGTGATCCCAAGCATAAAGCCAAAACTGCACAGGAATGGCTTAAAATGAAAGTTAATGTCCTGCAGTGGTCAAGACAAAGTCCAGACCTCAATCCAATTGAGAACTTGTGGCTGGACTTGAAAAGGGCTGTTCACTCACGATCCCCATGCAATCTGACAGAGCTTGAGCAGTTTTATAAAGAAGAGTAGGGAAAAATTGCAGTGTCCAGATATGCAAAGCTGACAGAGACCTATCCACAGAGACTCAAGCTTGTAATTGCTGCCAAAGATGCATCTACTAAATACTGACTTGGAAAGGGTGGACACATGTGCAATCATTTTTTTGGTTTTATGGTTGTAATTAATTTAGAACACTTTGTAGAGATCTGTTTTCACTTTTACACGAAAGAGTCTTTTTCTGTTGATCAGTATCAAAAAAAGCCAAATTAAATCCACTTGGATCCAATGATGTAAAACAATAAAACATGAAATGTTCCAAGGGAGGGGTGGTGAATACTTCTTCTAGGCTTGTAAGTGCAATTATAAAGAAAGTATGGCAGCCGCCTTTGTTGTTTGTGAAGATTCGGGATAACATCCAAAACTTTAACAAAGTTCTATAGGTGTGTGGTGGAGTGTATATTGACTATCTGCATCATAGCCTGGTATGGAAACACAAATGCCATTGAATGGTAAAGTCCACAAAAATAGTGGATACAGCCACGTCCATCACGGGTAAAGTCCTTCCCACCAGTGAGAACATCTACACAGTGCACTGACACAGTAAAACATCAGCATTCATCAAGGACTCCCACCACCCAGGCCATGCTCTCTTCTCACTGCTGCCATTAGGAAGGTGGTACAAGAGCATCACAACCCACACTGCCAGTTTCAGGAACAGACATTACCCCTTAATCATCAGGCTCTAGAACCAGTGGGGTTAACTTCACTCACCCCATCATTGAACTGTTCCCACAACCTATGGACTCACTTTCATCTCATGTTCTCGATATTTATTGCTTATTGTTTATTATTGCTATTTCTTTTTAATTTCTTTTCTAGTTGGATAGTTTGCTCTCTTTTAGACCTTGGTTGTTTGTCCATCTTGTTGGATGCAGTCTTTCATTAATTTGATTATGTTTCTTGGATTTACTGAGTATGCCTGCAAGAAAACGAATCTCAGATTTATATATAGTGACACTTTGATAATAAATTCAATAAATAATCACTTCGATAATAAATTTACTATGATCTTTGGAGTTCTTAAAGCACCACCTTTGGAGATGTCCTCAATGGTGGGAAGTCTTTAACTTCCTTAGTGCATTACTGAACTGGATCTTATTTAAGTGGAAATATCATTCTGCTTTCTATAAACTAGCCAAGACTGTACATTTGAAATACTTGGCAAATTGGCAATGTAGGTGGAGGTGATCAAACGGGTAACCGGAAACCTAACCAAGTGTTAAGTTTGGGCAATGGTAGCATATGGGCTTCAAGTAGCTAATAAGTTGAGTGAGGAGGATGGGTGTTGGTTGTTAGATTTGGAGTTTGGTGAATTTTCTGCAAAGACTGTGAGGTGTGGGAGTCAATACCTCAGGCGGAGTGTGGGTTATGCGGGATTGAGGTACCGAAAGGGAGTTGATGTGTAAACAATTAAAGGAGAACTTGCAGAGTCAGGTTGATAATATCAGGGAGTCCTTTGTTAGAATTAGACTGCTGCCCAACAGCACAAGGGTTTGGGTTAGATTAGATTAGATTATGAGGACATGATTAAGAAATGATACAATGTTCCTCCAGTATGATATCACAGAAACACAAGACAAACCAAGACCGAGAAACTGACAAAAACCACATAATTATAACATATAGTTACAACAGTGCAAATCTATACCGTAATTTGATAAAGAACAGACCATGGGCACGGTAAAAAAAGTCTCAAAGTCTCTCGGAAGTCCCATCATCTCACGCAGATGGTAGAAGAAAAACTCTCCCTGCCATGAACCTCCAGCACTACAAACTTGCCGATGCAGCACCCTGGAAGCACCCGACCACAGCCAGCTCTCGAGTCCGTCCAAAAACTTTGAGCCTCCGACCAGCCCTCCGACACCAAGCACCGAGCACCATCTCTGCCGAGTGCTTTGACCCCAGCCCTGGCAACAGGCAATAGGCAAAGCCGAGGATTTGGGGCCTTCCCCTCCAGAGATTCTTGATCGCAAAGTAGCAGCGGCCGCGAAGCGGGCATTTCAGAAATTTCTCCAGATGTTCCTCCGTGCTTCTCACGTCTGTCTCCAACAAATCAGGATTGTGCACGGTACCTACTTAACAAATACTGATATCATTCCAGAGCAGCCGCGTGCGCTGCGTCGTGTCGCCATCTTCTCCTCCCCTCCATAGAAACCAACCTCAGTGACCTACTGTCTCCCATCTCCACTATAAACGTATGTTACGTGAGGAATGCATGTATTAAACACAGAAACCACCAGATCCACACAGATTGGTGAAGTGACACAAATCAACCAAGGAACTTCCTGATTATGTTCCACCCTGGGAGCAATACGTGACACAGAGAAAAGAACCATATATCCAAATTTCTAGGATGATTTCAGTTAAGTAGCTGCATTTGTGTAAGATTTTCTTCCTCTGTCCACAAAGTAAAATGAATATTTGGTAGTCCAGTTATGGACTTTTTTCCTTCTAAACTTGGGAATGCATCTAGAGGAATAATTTTGAGCTAAGTATCCTTTAAGCCTTAAAGCTCTTGCATTGACATAGCAGTGGTTGTGAGTTGACAAGCAAGTAAACAAAAAGTGGGTCTACAGAGGTGAAAACTGGAATAGCAAATCTATTATCTGAAACTTACTGTTGAATTCACAAGGCTGCAATATGCTTGGTGGATGGATTTGATATTTGCCCTGAATTTAAGCAGATGGAACATCTTTCAAAAAAAATTTCTCATCTGAGTGACATTTAAGTTCATTGTTAATCTCGTCATACATTTTCAAAGAACCTGAACTAAAAAGGACAAGCTGCTTTGAAAAAAGATTCTATCAGCTCTAAGGTAGCCTGTGTCCTACAAATTCATAAATACCTACATCAAGTATTGTTAGTGCTGCAGCCAGAAAAAAAATTGCGGAGAAGTACTTTTACTGCAAACATTTAGAATATCAACCCTCAACTGGTACCACTGAGGTATAGGGCTTATAGGTAAAGAGAAGGTTTTAATAT
This sequence comes from Mobula hypostoma, assembly GCF_963921235.1. Taxonomy (NCBI): domain Eukaryota; kingdom Metazoa; phylum Chordata; class Chondrichthyes; order Myliobatiformes; family Myliobatidae; genus Mobula; species Mobula hypostoma. The sequence goes on along the minus strand of NC_086118.1, from coordinate 17,835,995 downwards.
GAATAAAAAGTGTGCAAGTGTTAGGAATCTGATACAAAAACAGAAAAACAAACAAGAAAAACAATCAAAATTCAAGGTAAATTGATTGTGAAGGTACATGTACATCACCATATACAAACCTGAGATTCATCTTCTTGCGGGCTACACAGTAAATCCAAGAAACACAATAGAATCAATGAAAGACCACACACAACAGGAAAGACAAACAACCAATGTGCAAAAGACATCAAACCGTGCAAACGGGGAAAAAAAATGTATCTCAGTAAGGGTCTGAGAACATCTCAAAAGCAGCAGTGACAGATGATGTGGCATTTGAAACAGTGTTTTTTCAGAGGCTGATAAGCTTTCTTGCTTAAAAGTTGCTCCATAGTGAATACTTACGGTCAAATCCCAAAACATCAAAGTTCATTTCAGAAATACGAGAAAGTCTGCGGATGCTGGAAATCCAAAGCAATGTACACAAAATGCTGGAGAAACTCAAGTCCAGATTGCTCAATTAGCTTAACATTTTCCTCTTCCAAAATTAAAATAAATGCATATTTAGACTTTAGTGGAAGTAAAGCACCAAAGATATTGGAATAACAGTCTATGTTTGATTAGCATTTTTATTATTATTAAAGTGAGAAATAAGAAACTATCTAATAAAATATAAAAGACAACTAGCATCCAACTATTTACTGTTTATACACCTGACACTTCAATCATATATGCCAGTTCTCTGTCTTACCAGATGCCTTCTTGAAGTCTATGCAGACAACGTTTACCATCTTACCTTTCATTGATTTTCTTAGTTGCCTCATCAAAACACTCACATAAAACAGGATTTGCCCCGGACTATACCATGTTCACTATCCATGATTCAAATGTGTATAAATTCTATCCATTAGGATTTTTTCAGTAGTTTCCCTCCAATTTAAGTAAGGTTCTCCTACCTGTAGTTACCTGGCTTATCCCTCTTGCCCTTCTGGGAAAAATAGAAGAATATCACATATTGTCCAGTCTTATATTTCCTCAATCATGGCTAACAAAGACACAAAGCTTCCTACCAAGGTCCCAGCAACCTCATCTCTGCAATTGATATTGGCCAGCCCTGTGGATTTACCAACTTTATGTTCATGATTTCAAACACCACCTCAATCTTCGTACTAACTTGATCCTGATTATGAACAATCTCACCCCTAAACTCACTACCTCCGATGTCCTTCTATTTCGTGAATACAAATGAGTGTTCCTTACTGCCTGGATCCAAGGTAGATGACCTTCTTGCTCCTTAAAGGGTCCCATTCTTGCCCTGCCTATCCTCTTCTTCCTGATATATTCATAGAATGTCCTGGGATTTTCCTTAACCTTACATGCAAGAATATTTCATGGTCTATTTATGGTCTCCTGATTTCTTTCTTAAATTCTCTCTAAACCACTCAATATTCTTATGGGATTCCACCAATTCCAGTAGCCTTTACATGCCAGAAGCTTCCTTTTTCTGATCAAAATTCCATTATCCTTTGTCATTCAAGGTTCCCTAAAATTGCTGTCCTTATCTTGACTGGAAGCTGCTGGCCCTGAATACTTACTCACTCTCTTTCAAAGACTCATTATATCACCTGCAAGCATCAGTTCCTAAGCTATTTTAAAAGCAGCTTTCTTAACTGACTGATATTAGCCTTCCCCAGATCCAAGATCTTAACTTGAAGACCAACTCTGAAATTTGCAGTATTATAATCATGTTTTCAAAGTGTTCTCCACTGGCTTAGTGTCAACTATTCAAATAAGGTCAAGTTCTACCCTGTCCCTCATCAGGTTCTCAACAGCTTGTTGCAAAGGACTTTCTTGCACTTAACAAATTTTACACCATCTCCTTGCACTAAGACAAACCCAGTCAATACTGGGAAATTTTCAGCAATGACACTCCAGATCATTTGGTGTCCACTGAGTGAGGGCCTCTGCCAGTCTTAGTTGACCATGGATATTGCATCCTAGCTGTCTAGATACGCAAGCCTGGGCAGTACGATATGGAGAGCAAGCTGTTGCCCATGTAGAAAGCTCCCCCTCCCTATGCCTCTGGTTTCTACTACTTTAATGAATAACAAGACTGCATTGAACTGCTTAGAACCCAGCCAGAGCTAGAGAACTTTCATTATAGGGAGAGAGTAGTTAAAGGGAGAAAGTAACTAAGCTAAACATCACTGTTTAGCGTTGGCTATTTCTGTCCCTCCACAGGTGATGTCTGACCTGCTATGTTCTTCCAGTATTTTATGCTTGTTACTCTGGATTTCCAACATCTGCAGAATCCATTATGTTTATAGCGAGGCTGAAACTGCTTTTTAATCAACCAGAGGAAGATTTCTTTGACCTAAATAAAATGTTAGCAGGCTTAGATATGGGGAACTATCAAATCTATTTGAATTCGGAGACAGAACAAAACTGAGGAGAGCAAATTTTTACATGAGTTGATAGCAATTAACAGACGTGCAGTTATGGAGGATTCCCCAACAAAAATCTGAAGCTTTCGAAAGATGTTACATAAAAATAGGTCCTTCAACACACTGACTGTGCACCAACCATTAACCATGTATTTACAATAATCCTATATTAATCCTAGTTTTTTTATTCTCTCCACATTCTCAACAACTCTCCCAGGATTTACTACTCACCAACACAAAGTGGCAATTTTAGTGTGGATAATTACATAACAATCTATACACTTTTGGAAATCACAGGAAACCCACAAAGTCACAGAGAGAAGCTGCAAACTCAACAGAGACGGCATCCGAGATCAAGATGGAACCTGGATTCCCTTGCACTGTAAGGCAGCGGCTCTACCTGCTGTGCTATAGAACTGCCTTCAATGGGACCTGGAACTGACTCACTAAGATCGTGAAGAGAGAAGCTTTCATCATACTTAAATGTACTCACACTTGGGCAACCAGAAATAACAGAAAATCCCCGAAACACAGCTGTTTAGGCAGCACCTGTGGAATGGGGAGTTAATGTTTCAGCAGAATTGGGAATGGAAGAAAATAAGTCAGTTTCAAGTTGGATAGGGTGCTGGGGAAGGATAGACAGGAAATAGCTTGAATAGAGTTTAAAGACACTGACAGGATAAGGACAAGATTATCATGGGTTTAAATTGTTGGATTAACAAAGGCAGAGAGTGAGAAAGAATAACAATAAATGCTATGGAATGTCTTAGATCAGGTGCATCTCCTGCATGGGCCCTCAAATTTGTCCCAGTATGACTCGGAGTCCACTTGGCCCACATGTTCAGGAACGTCTGTATGCGGCTTTCAGCATTACCTAAAAAACAGCTCTGAATTATCAGAAATGAGGAAGGATAGTTTCATGAGAATAAAACGTTCCTACAATGGAATTACATGGGTGGTTGTAAAAGAAAATGTTAGAATATTGCTGATAATCAAATAGCTGGTAGCTTTAAGGGCAGGACTGAATAGCAAAATTTAAATTTGTTGAGGAAAGGGCTGATTGTGTTAATATTCCAAATGATTCTCATTGTCTTCATTTTTCCATAAACACAACGCGCTGCTGATCTATCTGCACCAACTGTTCCACCGACTGCCATTCACAAAAGCCAGTGGGGCACCATTCACACTGAATCAGCAGCTCTCACGCATATGCGACTTGCAATATCGCACACAGTGCGCTTGGACACAAAGAGTTACCAAAACTCCTATATTTAGATGTTGATAGTGGACTGATGTGACATTGAAGTCTCAGTTCTTCCAGTAACCATTTATCATCAAACTTATATTTTGATGAGGCATACAGCAGTGGGCTAACTTCAAGTCACAGAGCCATACAGCATGGAAGCAGATCATGCAGCCCACTGCGCCCTTTCTGACTAGTGAGCATAAATCCATATTATTCCCATTTTCCAGCACTTGCGCCGAAGTCTTCAATGCCGACACAATTCCAGTGCTCATCTAGTGTTCTGCTTCTGACACCTTCTCAAGCAGCACATTCTAGGTATTCATCACCCTCTGGGTAAAAACCCTTTACGGGGCTAATCATCTACACTCTTTTTGTCACTGACATAAAGCCTATATTGTCTCCTCACAAAGGGAAAAGGGACTTGTTGAAGAAACAATTTTTTAAAATCACATAATATTTTGAAAGTGATTTGTGGTATTTCAGTTGGCCGTACATTACTGTAAATTGGTTTCATTTGTTCAAATTGTTAAGCACTCCAAGATCCATATCGGGTACATCAATCTGAATGAACTTTCAATTTGGAAGGATGAACTCACCTGGTCTTGAAATAAAGCACCACCAAAGGCCCAGATTGTGGCAAAAATGAAATAGAGTTCATAGAGTTCCTTGGGGGAGTCTGCAGGTGTATTTTCTTTAGTCAGCAAACACTCCAGCAAATAGCAAAGCATCTGGACCATGCTCTGTTCTGGAACGGGGATGATCTTCTTAAACCTGCAGATATCAGTTGAATAATAATAATAATAAATTAATAATAACTGCAGCAGCCTACCCACCATCAAGGAAATTCAGTGCCTATAAAAAGTATTCAACCCCTTGGAAGTTTTTATGTTTTATTGTTTTACAACATTAAATCACAGTGGATTTAATTTTTTTTTTGACATTGATCAACATAAAAGACTCCTTCATGTCAAAGTGAAAACAGGTTTCTACAAATTAGCCAAAATTTATTACAAAGATTATTAAACACAAAATAATTGATTGCATATTTAACCACCACCTTCAAGTCAGTATTTTGTAGATGCATCTTTGGCAGTAATTACAACCTTGAGTTTCTGTGGATCAGTCTCCATCAGCTTGCACATCAGGTAACTGCAATTTTCCCCCATTCATCTTTACAAAACTGCTCAAGCTCTGTCAGATTTCATGGGGATCATGATGAAATAGCCCTTTCCAAGTCCAGCCACAAATTCTCAATTCAATTGAGGACTCTGACTTGGCCACTCCAGAGATTAACTTTGTTGTACTTAAGCCTTTCTTGTGTAGCTTTGGCTTTATGCTTGGGGTCATCATTGCCTGGAAACAAATCTTCTCCCAGGTTGTAGTTCTCTTGCAGACTGCATCAGGTTTTCCACCAAGATTTCCCTGCATTGTGCTGCATTCATTTTACCCCTTACCTTCGCAAGACTTCCACTAATATTGAGCAATATTGTAAATTTATTGTATGATAAAGTATTCCTTTTTGATTACATATTTCATTACAGATTACTTGTAAGCAGTAGGTAAATGACATATGTCATTGTACCATCACCATATGTGAGCGCCTCTCTAAAAGAAAAATTAAGTAGACACATTTCATGGCTCCAGTGTTTTCCTTTTGATTGATTTCTGGAGTTACAAAACATAGTTGTGGTGAGGACGTAGTTTTTAAACAAACCTGAGATTACTACCAACCTATTGAAACGCAGCACATTTTTACTTCTGGAGAGAGTGATGCTCGAGTTAAAAAAGGCAGAAAAGGGACAAAATTAACAATCAATGAAGGAACATAAACAATGAGTACCAAATGATATTAATAATAAGTCTTCATCAGAAAAACAGATGTGTTCAATTGCATCACAAACAACTGAATGATGTATACCAAACAAATTGAGAAGTATTATGAAGTAAAAGAGATAGCCAATGAGGAATGAGCACCAGCGTTACTGAGTTTAACAGGTGGAAAAGTTTACAGTTCGCTTAAAAGTTCAACTGCTCCAACTAAACCTGCCAAAATGAGCTTTGCTGTCATTCTGAATGTAATGCAGGAACATAAGGAACTGAAACCATTGTTAATTGGAGAACACTTTAGGTTTCATAAGCGGAATGAAAAGGAATGGGAGACCATTTCAGATTACGTGACCGAATTGAAGAAATTGTCCAAGCATTCTCAGTTGAGTGACGAGCTTTATGACGCACTGAGAGATTGCTTAGTTTGTGAAATATTACAAGAAAACATTCAAAAACAGCTCTTAACTGAAGCACAACACACATTTAAGACAGCAGTTGAAATTGCTGTATCAATGAAATCGGAGCAAGAGGCTGAGAGAGAAGGAGTAAAGGAATCTCGAAGATAAGTCATTTTTTTTACTCTGCTCGGGGAAAAGAGGCTAGACTTCACAGGCGCATGACGTAGAGCGCCAAAGTTTAAAAAGGAGCAGAATTTTCAACTGTCTTTTTTTTAAATTGGAGCAAGAGGCTGAGAGCGAAGGAGTAAAGGAATCTCGGAGGTAAGTCCGTTTTTTACACTGCTCAGGGCAAAGAGGCTAGACTGCACAGGCACGTGATGTAGAGCGCCAAAGGTTTAAAAAAAGATCACCATATACAGTGGGCAGCGTTGAGAGCAGGCAGCGGAGTGAGAGGGAGCAGAGTGGGATGGCTTTGGCTCAACAGGCTTTGGCAAGAACAGGCAGAGGCCAGGGTAGGTTCCGGTAAATTTTTTGTCCAGATTGTTTAGAGTAGAGAGAATGCCAGACAGAATGTTGGAATGCTCCTCTTGCAGGATGTGGGAAGTCAGGGAGACCTCCAGTCTCCGTGACAACACCTGCAAGAAGTGCATCCAGCTGCAGCTCCTAACAAGCCACATTAGGGAACTGCAGCAGGAGCTGGATGACCTCCGAATCATTCGGGGGAATGAGGAGTTTATAGATAGTAGCTTCAAGGAGGTAGTTACGCCAAAGGAGCAGCCCACAGGTAATTGGGTTACCGTCAGGCGAGGGAAGAGGAAAGGGCAGGCAGAGCAGGGTTCCCCTGTGGCCATTCCCCTCAACAAGATTTGGATACTGTTGGTGGGGGGGATGACTTACCTGGGACAAGCTGCGGCAGCCGGATCTCTGGCACTGAGTCTGGTTCTGCAGTGCAGAAGGGAGGGTGGAAGAAAAGGAGAGTGGTAGTGATAGGGGACTCGATAGTTCAAGGTACAGAAAGGAGATTCTGTGGCCGAGACAGAGACTCCCGGATGGTTTGTTGCCTCCCGGGTGCCAAGGTCAGGGATGTTTCTGATCGCAAGCACAGCATTCTGAAGTGGGAGGGTGATCAGCCAGATGTCATGCTACACATCGGTACCAATGACATAGGAAGAAAGAGTGAGGAGGTCCCGAAGAGTGAGTATAGAGAGCTTCGTAGGAAGTTAAACAGCAGGACTGCGAGGGTGGTAATCTCAGGACTGCTACCTGTGCTACGTGCAAGTTAGGGGAAGAATAGGATGCTCTGGTGGATTAACACGTGGCTGAGGAACTCGTGCAGGAAGCAGGGTTTCAGATTTCAAGATCATTGGGACCTCTTCTGGGGCAGGTGGGACCTGTACAAGAGTGATGGGTTACACCTGAACTACAAGGGGACCAATATCTTTGCAGGGAGGTTTGTTAGTGCTATTGGGGAGGGTTTAAACTAGATATGCAGGGGGATTGGAACCAGAGTGCCAGAGCAGATAGTGGAGCGGGGGTGAAAATGAATGATGTTAAAAGTTCATGCAATGCCACAAATAGAAGGGTTGTGTGTGGTGGTAATAATCTTCTGAGGTGTGTCTATTTCAATGCAAGGTGTATTGTGGGGAAGGCTGACGATCTGAGGGCGTGGATTGACACATGGAATTACGATATTATAGCCATTAGTGAAACTTGGCTACAGAAGGGGCAGGACTGGTAGCTTAATGATCCAGGGTTCCAATGTTTCAGACGTGATAGAGGCAGAGGAATGAAGGGTGGGGTGGGGGGGGCGGGTGGCATTGCCGGTCAGGGAAAATGTTACAGCAGGGCTCAGGCAGGACAGATTAGAGGGGGTGTCTACTGAGGCCACATGGGTGGAGCTGAGAAACAGAAAAGGTATGACCACATTAATGGGGTTGTATTATAGACTACCCAATAGTCAGTGAGAATTGGAGGAGCAAATCTGCAGAGAGATAGCAAACAACTGCAGGAAACATAAAGTTGTGATAGTAGGGGATTTTAATTTTCCACATATTGATTGGGACTCCCATACTGTTAAAGGTCTAGAAGGGTTAGAGTTTGTAAAATGTGTTCAGGAAAGTTTTCTAAATCAATATATAGAAATACCAACTAGAGGGGATGCAATATTAGATCTCCTATTAGGAAATGAGTTAGGACAAGTGACAGAAGTATGTGTAGGGGAACACTTTAGTTCCAGTGATCATAATACCATTAGTTTCAACTTGATCATGGATAAAGATAGATTTGCTCCTCAGGTTGAGGTTCTAAACTGGAAAAAGGCCAAATTTGAAGAAATGAGAAAGGATCTAAAAAGCATGGATTGGGACAGGTTGTTCTCTGGCAAGGATGTGATTGGTAAGTGGGAGGCCATCAAAGGAGAAATTTTGAGCGTGCTGAGTTTGTATGTTCCTGTCAGGATTAAAGGCAAAGTGAATAAGAATAAGGAACCTTGGTTCTCAAGGGATATTGCAACTCTGATAAAGAAGAAGAGAGAGATGTATGACATGCATAGGAAATAGGGAACAACTAAGGTGCTTGAGGAGTATAAAAGTGCAAAAAAAAGCTTAAGAAAGAAATTAGGAGGGCTAAAAGAAGCATGAGGTTGCTTTGGCAGTCAAGGTGAAGGATAATCCAAAGAGCTTCTACAGCTATATTAGAGCAAAAGGATAGTAAGGGATAAAATTGGTCCTCTTGAAGATCAGAGTGGTCGGCTATGTATGGAACCAAAAGAAATGGGGAAGATCTTAAATGGGTTTTTTGCGTCTGTATTTACTAAGGAAACTGGCATGGAGTCAACGGAAATAAGGCAAACAAGTAGTGAGGTCATGGACCTTATACAGATTGAAGAGGAAGAGGTGCTTGCTATCTTGAGGCAAATCAGAGTAGATAAATCCCCAGAACCTGACAGGGTATTCCCTCAGACCTTGAAGGAGACTAGTGTTGAAATTACAGGGGCCCTGGAAGATATAATTAAAATGCCGGTATCTACGGGTGAATAGCTCATGTTGTTCCGTTGTTTAAAAAAGCCTCTAAAAGTAATCCGGGAAATTATAGGCCAGTAAGTTTGATGTCGGTAGTAGGTAAATTATTAGAAGGAGTACTAAGAGATAGGATCTACAAGTATTTGGATAGACAGGGACTTATTAGGGAGAGTCAACATGGCTTTGTGCAAGGTAGGTCATGTTTAACAAATCTATTAGAGTTTTTCGAGGAGGTTACCAGTAAAGTGGATGAAGGTAAGTCAGTGGATGTTGTCTACATGGACTTCAGTAAGGCCTTTGACAAGGTCCCGCATAGGAGGTTAGTTAGGGAGATTCAGTCACTAGGTATACATGGAGAGGTAGTAAATGGATTAGACATTAGCTCAATGGAAGAAGCCAGAGAGTGGTAGTGGAGGATTGGTTCTCTGAGTGGAGGCCTGTGACTAGTGGTGTGCCACTAGTAGCCAAGGAGAATGGCCTTGTCAAGATCTGTCAAGATTAATGTCACCATCAACCCAATACTGAGAGTAGGTCAATACCGTCTGCCCAGGATAGAGGGTATCTATACAAACCTTTCTGGAAGGAAATGCTTCAGCAAAGTGGACCTAGGTGAGGCACATAGAAATGGAAAAAGAACACAAAGTCCTTCTCACCGTAAACACTCACAAAGGACTTTATTGCTAGAATAGGCTTATTTTTAGAGTAGCATCTGCACCTACACTCTGCCAGATAGCTATGGACCAGATGCTGCAAGGCTGCCCAGACACTCAGTGCTAACTGAATGACATCATTGTTACCATAAGGATGACAAAGAACATCTCCAAAATCTCAAGACAATGTTAATAAGATTAGAAGATTATGGACGCAAACCGCAATGCAACAAGTGTGAATTCTTTAAACCAACAGTCACTTACTGTGGTCACACTATTGACACACAAGGATTAGAGAAATGTGTTGAGAAAATTCATAGCCTTTGCATTACATTCCCTTATTGCTGTAGAGAAAAGTTACACACAAATTACAGACAGGCCTTGAGTCTGGTTTGGGGTGAACTCAAGATGACAGCTAATCATGGAAATGCTGATGAATTTACCATTGAAAAAGGAAATACCTGAAAATTTACAAATGTGGACACTTCTCTTGACATATTCTCCCTAATGCAAATCATAGGTCTCCCTATTGCAGCTGTGGTGATCCAAAGGGAAACTAGAAAAGACCCCACACTGTCTCAGGTCTACATGGTAACCCAAAATGGCAGGAATGTGCAACAGATATTCCAGTTCCATCCTTTTTACTTGCGCTGGGATGAATTTGCCCTTGGCAGGGGTTGCCTTATGTTGGGATTGAGAGTTGTCGTACTATTCAAGCTGACAGCTAAACTGTTGGAGGAATGATACGTTGCTCATCTAGGTGTGGTGAAATTGAAAGTGTGAGCTTGAAGTTTTGTCTGGTGGCCTGGAATAGACCAGCAGATCGAGCAGATTGTCATACACCATTCAGGATACCTACACATCCAGAAGGTGCCAAGAGAAGTGTCACTCCATCCCTGAGAATGGCCAGCATCTCCCTGGCAGAGGATTCATGTAGATTTTGCTGGACCATTTATGGGCACAAATTTCTTTGTAGTACTGAATACAGATACAAAGTAGCCAGAAGTGTTCCCAATCGCCTCCACCAGAGCCTCACACACTGTTGATGTGTTGAGAAGTTTCTTCTCAAGGATTGGTGTTCCAGAACACTAAGTCAGTGATAATGGACAACACTATGTTGTGGAACAATTTCTGTCAACGCCGAAAATGAATGAATTAAGACATATTACATCTGCACCCTACCACCCAGCAACAAATAGCTTGTTGGAGAGGTTTGCCCAGGGTCTAAAGAATGCACTGCGAGCAACATCAGCAAAACACACTACATTGAATAAGAAACTCGCCAATTTCCTCTTTCCATACTACAATGCAACACACTCTACAACCAACCTGGGTCACCCCTTGCACTCAACCCTTAGATCTCCTCAAACCAAGTCTCAGAAGGGGTATGCAAGGCAAACAGTTGAGACAAATTGAGGGCTCCTCAGACAAGGAGGTTTGATATTTCACTCTTGGACAAACAGTCCTCGCGAGGTACTACAGAAATAATTAAAAGTGGCTACTTGTAAAGATTAAGGACAGAACTGGACCTCCAACACAGTGGAGATTGTGCCTGATGTCATCTGGAGATGCCACATCGATCAGCTGAGGAGAGCAGCCAATTGTTAGAGAAGAAAGGTGTCCAGAGCTGCCAGAACCACTTCTACTACGGAGAAGACCCCAGAACCTGATATTGTTTCACAACCACAAGTCCCACAGGACAAGCAGAGTAACCCCACCTTGGCAGGAAAGACATTATGCCACAGGAGAAAGAAATCCTCCATGGTGAGTAAATCTTAAAAGTCTGAATGGGACAATTTAAAAATTTGCGATGCTGTGCATTTCTATATAGTAGGTGTATTATATAGTATATATAAGATATCTAGAGAGCAATACATTAAATATTTGAGTTGAGATGCATTCTAAATTGAGTTGAAGTTTATAGCTAAGCAGGGAGGAGTGCTGTGTATTTAATATATCAGTAATACTTGAGTAATTTAAAAATCATTGCATTGATTAAGCATTATTTCTTTGTTTACTTAATTCATTACAGGTTATATGGAAGAAGTTCATGAATGGCATATGTCATTATGCCACCATGTCCTATGTGAGTACCTCACTAAAAAAATGGAAAAGAAAAGTAGATAAATATCACACCTCCTGTGCTTTTCTTTTGATTAGGGTCTGGAGTTATGAGACATAACACTTATCCTTTGTTTTCCTTACCTTGTCCTAAGGGTGTCCAGGCACAAAGGTAGGTACTTATCAAACAAAATGGTTAGATTTGCTTTCTCTGACTGGATCTCCCGCTTATCAATCCAGCTACTAACTGGAGGATTCCATCCAAGGTCAGCAGGGTTAATGTATAAGATCCCTAAAAATCAAACAAGATCCGCATTAATCTTCACTTCCAAATATACGAGGGGTTATTGATAAGTTTTTGGCCTAAGGTAGAAGGAGTCAATTTTAGAAAACCTAGCACATTTATTTTTCGACATAGTCCCCTCCTACATTTACACACTCAGTCCAGCGGTCGTGGAGCATACGGATCTTGGACCGCCCGAAAGTGCCCACAGGAGGGGTGATTGATAAGTCCGTGGCCTAAGGTAGAAGGAGATGAGTTATACAGCTCTCGTTACATGCACATGCAGTTCAACTCTTTGAGTGATTATGCAGAAAGCTTGAGGTTAATAACTCGTCAGGGGTGATTGATAAGTTTGTGGCCTAAGGTAGAAGGAGATAAGTTAGAGGGCTCTCATTACATGCATATGCAGTTTAACTCTTTGAGTGATTTTGCAGAAAGTTTGAAGTTAATAACTCATCAGGGGTGATTGATAAGTTTGTGGCCTAAGGTAGAAGGAGATCTGTATTGAAGGCGACCCACCAACAAATGTACTTAGGTCACATGCAGGACAATGTTATTACATCACCTATATGCATGACTTCAATGAAAATGTACAACTAGGACTTAGCAGCTGAGAGGAACTCAGAGAAAAAAGAAGAGGAAATAGATGAACATTTTACATTCATCTGTTTTATTGGAAATATTTTGTTTCTTACTATGGAGTTCATGACTGCCCTCTCTTGGGTTATTTCAACTTCATATAGGCCAATTGGGCATGTTAGACACTGATTTCTACAGGATCCTTCTTACAATTAACAACTCTTTGTTGTTATCCAAATTACTTCAAAAAATCACGCTGTTCAGTTCTCACTTTATTCTATCAATGACTGGTCAATCAACCAGCTTTCAGGCAGAACAACACAGAACACTTCTGTGGATAATCAGAGGTAATACTTCAGGTTGATGATCTTCTCTCAGACAAGAGGTTGTTGACCAGAAATGTTAAATCTATTTCTCTCTTCACAGATATTGCTTGACCTATTGAAGATTCCTAACATTCTCTTTTTATTTCAGGCTCCCAGCTGATGCAGTAGTTTGCATTTGTCAATAACTTCTGTGCCTGTTTTAGCAATGAAACTTACCATTGGTTTACTCTCCTCAAAACCTGCTCTAAACAAATGATTTAACCAACAACCACAGTCTCAGGTACTAATAGCAACTTTCTGTAAAGTATCTATTGCACATCACATGTTAAGTGTTTTCAATTATTAAAGAAGGCTTTAAGAAGGTTTTATGCGAATGAAGTTTGTTTAAAGCAGCAAATAAAATGCTGGATGTGCAGCATTAATGGGGAAAAAGAGACAGTTTCCAGCATTTGTTTGCTCTTGTGTCTCCTCTCAGGTTTGTTTAAAACCTGACCAGTAACCACATCCAAGTGCTTTACACTAGCATTATGTACTTGGACACATTTAACCGACATCTCTTTGCATAAAATTGTTGAGTACACGAGGACGTCCATGAACGTGCAATGCATAACTAATGGCACTTGAAAAGTCTATCCTTGCCTGCCTCCCGGCCAGGTATTTGAAAAATTGATCTTCAACAAATGATCATACCAAATGCTCCAAGCTTGGCAATACTCACATGCCTCCTCAGATCTCTTCCCACTACCCAGCTCCATAATTCCTTTAGTCACCAGCTGATCATCTTTTCTGCCTTCTGACCTCCTCCTCCATGTCATTCCCATAGTTATCCTCTTCAGTAATCCTCTCACCACCCTACTCAAAACTTCCCCACTGTTCATCTCTCCATCCCACCTCAATTCACTACCAAATACTCCCTCTGCATTCCCCACCCTCTGGAATGTGGTGTAATAACAGTGTCAAGACCTTTGTGTAAGGTGGAGAACAGGCCCTCAAAACACCGATGAAAGTCTTTCTGATGAAGGTGCTCCCATAAGTCTGTTGGGTAGGGAGTCTCTGGTTTTGAATGCTGTGACAATTAAGGAGAGATGATATAGTTGAAATCGGGATAGCACATGACTCAGAGAGGAACATGTAGTTGGTATTGTTCCCACTTCCCTAAAGTGCTTGACCTTCTGGATGGTCATGGGTTGCAGAGGCACTAGCCTCTATACACTATGCAATAATGGTGAAGGGAATTAAGTGTTTAGAGTGGAAAGAGTACTTATCAAATGGTCTGATGTGCCCTGAATTGTGTCAGAGCTACACTCATTCAGTCAAGTATAAAGTATACCATCATATTTCTGACTTGTGCCTTGTAGATTATGGAAAGGCACAATCAGATATGTGATGGAATACTCAATACTGCTCTACATAGCGTCTGTCATACTCTTATTGTCACAGCAATTATATGAATAGCTACTGAGTTTCCAGACAATATGACTCAGAGTGTGGAACTTGGCAACATTAATACCACTGAATGTCAAGCGTAGGTGGTTGGACCTGTTGGAGGTAGTCATAGCCTGGGAGTTCTGTGTCATGCACATTAATTGCTCCCTATCAGACCATGCCTGAATGTTGTCTAGTTCTTGCTGAATGCAGGCATGAACTGCTTCTTTTGTAGAGAGTAAATGACCATCAGCAAACAACTCCACCTGATTTAATGATAAATAAAGTTCATTGGTGAACTAACTAGATCAGGGGTCCCCAACCTTTTTTGCACTGCGGACCGGTTTATTATTGACAACATTCTTGCAGACCGGCCGACTGGTGGCGGGTGGGGGGGTGGGGTAGGGTTGCCAACAGACAAGAGTAGCAGTCAAATAAGTTGTGTTTACCCCAAGAAAGACTACCATGACCATGAAGCCTTGCGCGGGCACCAGTGCACATGCGTGTACGTGCCGATTTTTTTTCTACAAATCGTTTTTGGTGATTCTGTTCGGGGCGGGGGGGTGTGTTAATCACGACCGGAATATAGGTGATAAGTGGCTAATACACTCAATTTTGTCTCTAAAAGGGTTTATCTAATGAATTTAATATTAAACACAGCGCATATTTTCCTCGCATGAATATAGTGATAAGTCAATTATCAGGGAGGACAGGGGAGCTTGAAGTAAGTGTTGAATGAACTTCCAGTAGAAGTGGTAGAGGCAGGTTCGATATTATCATTTTTTTTAAAAATTGGATAGGTATATGGACAGGAAAGGAATGGAGGGTTATGGGCTGAGTGCAGGTCGGTGGGACTAGGTGAGAGTAACATTCGGCACGGACTAGAAGGGCAGAGATGGCTTGTTTCCATGTTGTAATTGTTATATGGTTATACAATACAAGTCACTTAAGTCAATAGCATCATAACATTTTAAGTAACGTTTGGATATTAAACACACAGCAATATTTTCCCCGTATGAACATATAAAATTATTGCAACACAACAATATCGCTGAATCAGTGGGAGCCCTGGGCTTGTTTCCCTGCAACAAGACGGTGCCATTGAAGGGTGGTGGGAGACAGCGATACTCGAAGGGGGTTCCTTATGTCCAGTCTATTCCGCAATTTAGTTTTTGTTGCATTCATTGCAGAGATATGTTGGAAATGGAAGCAACATTTTCAGTGCTTTTGTGGCTATCTCAGGATATTTAGCCTTGACTTTGATCCAGAATGCCGACAGAGATGTTATGTCAAACGTACTTTGCAGCCCGCCATCATTTGCAAGCTCGAGGAGTTGATCTTCTTCCTGCGCTGACATGGATGACGCGCGGGTAATGACCTCGCATGCGTAATGGCTCAACAGTGGGCGTGACAGGGAATGAGGAAAGGTTTCTTCGCTGCCCAGTAGCACATGGTTGCGGCCCGGTACCGGTCCGCGGCCCGGTGGTTGGGGACCGCTGAACTAGATAGCTGGACCTCGAACATTGCCATGTGGAACTCTTGTAAAAATATACTGAAATGTGGACAATAGATTTCCAGTTAACATATCAATTTTCCTTTGTGGAAGATATGAATTATAAAGCCACTGAGTGAGTCAGCATGACCTATTGGCCCGTCTTGTCTGTACTATCCATCAAATGTTTATCTATATTGATCCCATTTTCAGCATTCAGCACATAGCCTTCCATCCCATGATATTTCAAACGTACAACTAAATATTTTTCTGCATGATCTGGATTTACTTGTCTTCTAAATTTCAACCACCCACTGGATAAAAAGAAAATCTTCCTCAAGTCTCCTCTGCTGATCATAAACCTGTGTCCCACAGCTCCATACAATGCTGTCAGGGGGAAAGGCTTGTCATTATCTACACAATCTCCCTTTAAATACTGCCTGTCACAATAAGGACTCACTCAACCTGCTATGGTCCAAAGAAAACAAGCTCAGCTTTATCCACCCTTTTCTCTCATTGCTGAATTGCTCCATTCCAGAGAAAATCCTAGTGATCTGCTTTGCACCTTCTTCAGTACAATTTTTCAACAGTGTGGCAAACATAAATTGGACTGTTAGATAAACTTTTCCAGAGATAAAATGGTTTGCATTTGATTAGGTCTGTTGTATAATTTCACTAAATATTATAATATTAATGGTTAATTTCATGCTCACCTGCCCTAGATACTGTAGCAGGTGTAGCAGTCCGCAAGTGACTAATTTCAAACAGAAGCCTCATAGTGGGGTTGAGAGGGATCCGTTCATTGCTGGCCAGAGTCAAAACCTAAAGTAAAGCAACAGCAAACTCAGCAAGAAAACTCTGTTTTTCCCAGATGTCAAAAGTCCACAGATGATAGCACTCAAACAACAAAGTCCTGTTTACTTTACTTCTAGAAATGCAGCATTCCAAGAGAAAAATTATGAAAAAAATCAATGAAAGCCTGAAGAATTAGATGAATGGAAAGGCTTGAAGGCAAAGTTATGGCCAAAAGGATGTTTTTTTAGGAAGTTTTGCAAAAGCAAGAATACTATCAGAGAAAAAGTTTTCAATAACATATTAATGACAGGCAGAGGAAGTAATGTGAAGATTGACAGATGCCAGCAGAGCAAGATCAAGCAGATCATGAAATTTATTGACAATGGACGAACAAGATCAAAAACTGATATGATAGTAATAATGTGATTTTTGATATCAATTAATGGGAGAATTAATGGAAGTGATTAGTTTTAATGATGAAAATAGGAAATTGTTTCCAGTGCAGAAGGATCAGTAGCTACATGACATACAGTACTTTTAAAGCATATAGTAAAAAAGTTACATCTGAAAGCACCAGTTGGAAGTCACTTTGGTGATGATGTCCAAAGGAACTAAATTAACGTTTAGAAGAAGAAAGTTTGCAGGGCTTAGGGGAGAAGGGAGAAGTGTTTGGGAAAAATAGATCCTTACAAAACAAGAAGATGCAGAAATAAAGAGCCGAACAATAACTTCTGAGCTCATCGTACTATTGCTTACCTGTTGAAAACTGTGGCTCCTGGAAGTCTTAACAATTGACAGATAATTAAAGACAGCAGTCATAGAGATAAAAACAACTGTCTCTATTGAGTTTAGAAGATAAGTAGAGTGTGAAAACTTTATCAAAATTGCTTGCAAACGTGCAAAGTTTCATTCCAGCCTTGTAGAGGAATTTATTTAATGAGATACAACTTTAATTTAAACAGAGCCTTAAAGGCAAATTGCCACTGATAGCGTCTAACAGTTCTAAATATTTACCAAGCAGAAAGTAAGCTTATTTTAATATTGAAAACTAGTTGTAAGTCCTAAAGAAGGGTCTCAGCCTGAAACGTCAACTGTTTATTCATTTCCATAGAGGCTGCCTGGCCTGCTGAGTTCCTCCAGCATTTTGTATGTGTTGCTTAGGCAAATGTATATTCATTATCTGTTCCATGCCCAGTTGGGGGTTTTGACCTGAGTATGTTAGTATTTCCAAAACAGTGTATTTGTGGAAAAATATGAACAACATGGTTGCAAAAGGGGTAATGATTAAGGATTCATGTATATCCTTGCTACAGTACTGCCAAATCTATCGAGAACTTATAACCACTCGAATGAATTGAACCTTGTGCGGTTAGGGTTGCGTCTGCTTTTTGGCATTGACTTTGCCTGTCTGCAACTGACCCCTACGTGTCCTAGCAGAGGTCAAGTTACTGAAGGAAAAGAAGAAACTACAGCATAAGGATTTGTAGGAAGGAAGTTGAATCAGTTTTGTTGGAGAGCATGGTGCTTCCCTATTTACATCACATTGCTCACTTAAATGGTGATTCTAGTTAGATAAATTGAAAAAAATTAAATTGTCCTTCAGCATAACCTCACATGAGGGCTGTAGTTCTCCCAGTAAATGTCAGCCGAGTATCAATAATGGGCCTTTATAACTTATCTAACCATTATGGCAATTTGTGTATCAGGATGATTTAAGTTAATTATGCAGCAGCTTTTTTTCAGAAAAGTTAACCTATTATTAATCATTTTTTCCTGTATTTGTTCTCCAAGCACCGGTTCAGTTGGGGATGCAGATATTGACTTACCTTATTATCATCCATGACAGTGTTTAGAGATTCGATCCACATAGGATCAATGTCACCATCTAGCACGATCCACTTAGGACCATCATGGGTGATGTTTGCTAGTTCACGCATAATATTTGAAAATAGCCCTAAGAATTTAACAGAAAAAAAACATTTACATTTGACATACAGACAATTCAGAGAGATGCATGGGGATAAAAATTACATCACCAGCTAGCCCTGAATTCAAGTAGTTTTCGACATACAGCAATTTTAACTTTTAATCTTCTCTCCTTGCTAAAAAGAATTTTACTCAACAAGTGAAAGGAACACTCCACGGTAGCATTTGATACAGCTTACACATGCAAACGTGGATAACCTATGTATGTACCTATTTAACAACAGATTTTTGTAATAATACTTGGATCAAAGCTCATGTTTTAATACAGAAGGTTGTTTTGTACTTTGAATGCCCAAATACTTGTTCACTCATTTGATTCTACTAAGGCATGTGCTCATTTACATGGTTGTAACTGAATAGAACCATTTTAAGAAACTGTTACACACCATCTTTCCATTCTCTGGTTGCTGGGTTGATGATTCCAAAGAGCTCATCATTGGTGACAGCCTTGGGATTAAGATCCGCCCAGACTGGTCGTCGTTTCATGTTCTGGTAAGTCTTGAACAAGGATTTCAGGACCTGAGTTTTGCCAGTTCCAGCATTTCCCACAACAAACACAGAATGCCTCACTTCAAGCATCTCTTCCAACTGAACAACCTGCAAAAATGTAAATATCAATAATGAGCCAAGAAACAAAGATCATATATACTGATAATAGTTTATCACATTTCATCAAAGATGTTTTACATCTGATAGGTATTACAATTCAACAATATTTGTTACACAAAGCAATCAGTTCAGACACAAGACTCCAAAACAGTCAATCAAGAAAACAATGGTCAGGTATTCACTTCTCGACAAATCCACCACATCTAACAGTGCTGAAAGGTTGGACTGATGCACAATCCCAGCATGCACCACTACAAAAGCTATTAGTATAGGCATCCGTTAGTCTCGTGAGACCATGGATTTGCGCCTTGGAAGGTTTCCAGGGCACAGGCCTGGGCAAGGTTGTATGGAAGACCTGCAGTTGTCCATGCTGCAAGTCTCCCCTCTCGACGCCACCAATATTGCCCAAGGGAAGGGCATTAGGACCCATACAGCTTGGCACCGGTGTCTTCGCAGAGCAATGTGTGGTTAAGTGCCTTGCTCAAGGACACAACACACTGCCTTAGCCAAGGCTCAAACCAGTGACCTTCAGATCACTAGACGAACGCCTTAACCACTTGGCCACGCGCCAACAAAAGCTTATAGAATGTTGGGCTATATAATGCACTCATTGGAGTTCAAGTCAAGAGACATTCTCCTTAAGCTGCATAATGCACTTGTGACGCTACACCTTAAATACTGTGTACAATTTTGGTCTCCATATTGTGTGAAGGATGTGAAGCCACGAGAGAGAGACCAGAGAAGGGCAACTAGACACTCATTCCAGGTCTCCAGGGCATGAGCTATGAAGAAAGAGTGAATGAATTAAATCATTTTAGCATAAGTAGACATAGAATTGGAGGAGACATCATAGAAGTGTTCAAAATTATTAAGGGTACAAGAAAAGTAGTTGCTAGCTGCTACTTCAAAATTAATGCATCATCAAGGACACAGGGCCATAGGTGGAGACTGTTTAAGGGGAGATTTCAGACTTAAATCAGGAAGTATTTCTTTACACAGTGACTTGTGGACACAACAAGTAGTTGTGTTGTTGATAATAGTACCTTAGGGACTTTCAAATCAAAACTTGATAGTTATTTCAACACACTCTGTGAATAGGAATTTGGCAAGCTTTGTTGGGCTGAATGGCCTGTTCTTGTCAAAAAACTTCCTAATGTTCTCACAAACAAGAGAAAATCTGCTGATGCTGGAAATCCAAGCAACACCCACAAAATGCTGGAGGAATTCAGCAAGCCAGGCAGCATCCAAGGAAAAAAGTACAGTCAACATTTTGGGCCGAGACCCTTCGGCAGGATTCTATGCTTCTATAACAAACAACACACACAAAATGCTGGAGGAACTCAGCAGGCCATGCAGCATCTATGGAAAATTTTGGATGCTACGTGTATTCAACCCTTGTCTCCATACATGGTTATCTTACTCCTGTGCTCAGTGGAGAGTCTTACAGAAGAACAGGATATCAGATGTACCAGCACCACTCTCCAGCTTACTACTCACTTCCATTTTTGAATGCAAAGAGACTGAAGTTGGAGAGCAACTAACCCGAGAGAACATCAACAGCAGTCCTCTGGAACTGCATACCAGAGCCAAATACAGTTAGGCCCTTTATTTGAACCCAATCCACTATCCTTTCCTTTTCACATGTTGGGCCTCGATCCATAAGATCGACTATCTCTCTGCCTCCAAATACACTGCTTGACCTGCTAAGTTCCTCCACAGATCTCATTGTTGCTCTAGATTACTGCATCTGCAGTCACTTGTGTCACTATTCTATTCTGATCAATGAACTTTCAGCTACTAATTTCAGTTGGAAATGTGAAAAAATAATCTTAAGGCTAAACAAAATTGAACCAAAAATCTGTCACTTACTTTTAAAATGAAATTGTCTTCAGGCTGCAGTTTAAGGTCTACAACAGACTGCTTCACATGCCCTTCAAACTGAAGATTTCTCTTTCGAGGGACATCCAGTGCAGGGAAGAGATCACTGATCAGACCCATGAAAATAGGCACGTCATCAGTGACTATCTTCGGTATGTTAAAATCCCGAAGGGCCCTCATCAGGACCTGGTCTTCAGGGCGTTCTGGGTCACCTCTTTTCAGTGAACCAGCCACAACAAGCACAGATTTGATAGCACGAAGTCCCCAGTCATAGTGATCCTAGCAAAAGACAATGGTGAGGCTAAGCAAAGCACGCACTTGATTTAAAAAAAAGCAATGACATGATCCAACAAAGAGGCAGTTATTGTCCTCTGAGCAAACAGTGTTCTGGAAGAGCTTTACCTTCTTTATTCAATAGACAATAGGTGGAGGAGTAGGCCATTCAGCCCTTTGAGCCAGCACCACCATTCACTGTGATCATGGCTGATCATCCACAATCAGTACCCTTTTCCTGCCTTCTCCCCATATCCCTTCACTCTGCTATCTTTAAGAGTTCTATCTAACTCTTTCTTGAAAGAATCCAGAAAATTGGCCTCCACTGCCTTCTGAGACAGAGCATTCCACAGAACCACAACCTCCTGCGTGAAAAAGTTTTTCCTCAACTCTGCTCTAAATTGTCTACCCCTTATGCTTAAACTGTGGCTTCTGGTTCTGGACTCCCCCAACATCGGGAACATGTTTCCTACCTCTAGTGTGTCCAATCCCTTAATAATCTTATATGTTTCAATCAGATCCCCTCTCATCCTTCTAAATTCCAGTGTACACAACCCCAGTCACTCCAATCTTTCAACATATGACAGTCCCGCCATCCCGGGAATTAACCTCGTGAACCTACGCTGCACTCCCTCAATAGTTAAAATGTCCTTCCTCAAATTTGGAGACCAAAACTGTACACAATACTCCAGGTGTGGTCTCACCAGAGCCCTGTACAACTGCAGAAGGACCTCTTTGCTCCTATACTCAACTCCCCTTGTTATGAAGGCCAACATGCTATTAGCTTTCTTCACTGCCTGCTGTACCTGCATGCTTACTTTCAGTGATTGATGAACAAGGACACCTATTCATGGTGGAGAACAACTCAAATTTGCTTGAAACGATAACTTAAAAACTATTCAAATAATCGAGTTCTCAAAGAAATCTGCTAATTATAACTAGACTACATAAAATATTTTTAAGAAATCGTTCCTTAATTGTTTACAAGTTGGAATGACAATTCATGATACTTGCAACTACGACATTTATACAAAAGCTTTGTCCATTATTTTAATAAAGAGGTTCACCAATGTATATAAAACATTTGAAATGCAGAACAACTCCTGAACATAGCAAATGAATTTCATGCAAACACACAAAACCATTTCACCCCAGTGGGGAAACAGTTCTAGGAAGGAATTTATTGGCTTTCACCTATAATTTCTATGCTTCAGCGCCACTTTAATCATGAAAATCTTTTCTACATTGTAATTTTATTAGAGTTAAAGCTAAGCTTGTCTTTTGAATTATTGATCTCATCAATAACAGATTACATTTGCTTTTGGGATTTCTTTTAAGTGGTACAACATCAGTGAAACTAAAATCAATAATAATAAATGTAAAAATATGTCATATAATTCTCAGGTGTGCAGGGGTGGGAGGCAGCATAGTCAATACCTGCTTTCATTAGTATAAGTCTCTTGGTATTCTCGCACCTTATTACTGTGCATTAGTATTAGTGAAGACTCAATTATACTTGTGCAATTCAAGCAGGTTCAAGAACTACACAGCCAGGGGAAAATCCCATCAGTACAATTGGCACAAAATGCATTTGCTTCACAAGAATATCGATGGATATTCAATGAGAACAGTTTTAAAGCACTTATTGATTTTTGAAGAAACATTCCTTCATGAAAATTCTCTTGTTGTTACAAGGGATTTAGTTTAGACATAGAGCGATCCTGACTCAGCAATAGCAAGCAGTCTGAATGCTTTAATTAGGCCTGTATAAAAACATGAAACCTCTCATATTAGATGTTCCAATTAAGAGGCCCTCCTGGTCTCCAGACGTTATACAGGTGGGAAATATTTCAAGAAAACAATTAAATGTCTATTCCGTGAAGAGATTGCCTTTTCACTGTATGCTATTTAGCTTCATTTTCTGCTTGGTTTCGATAACTTCCAGTTGCCAATGGCGGAGGAGGATGGTGGGTGTCCTGGAGGTGGCATTAAAAATTACACTTCATTTGAACAGTATCAATTGTAAAGACGATAGAAGTTTCCAGAGAGCTGATAAAGATTACAAAAGGCATTAGACTAAATAACTGCAGCATTCCAAGTCATAACATGGTTACAGTGTGACAGGGAGGTGCATCCCTATTTCCATAATAAGAATTGTGTATAATGTAATTAATGGACGAGCTGGAAATAAGGCAATCGTGATTGGGAAATCTGTACTTCAGAGTCAACTGCAGCCTGTTCTATAATATCATGAATTTCTACCGTGCAAGGTTTCTTAGGAATGTCACAGTTGCAATTTAGCAAGACAGGCTGCACATATTAAATATAGTCCAAATTCTGAATGAGATAATATAGTTATGTTTGATTTTTGTGCATAGGATGCTCTCGCTGTGACAGCATTATCACTGTGTCAGGAATTGGAGAAATAGTCCCAATAATTATCAACTTTCTTTGCATAATATATACACCAAATCACAATTACAACATGTAAGCTAAGAGCCACACACTGAGATCTGCAATAAGCATTCACAAAATCAGTTAAGGTAAAAAGAAGTAACATAGATCTTTCAAGATCATAAACCATTCAGCCATACCTGTTTGGAAAGCAATTCTTTACAAAGCTGATACAGGGTGAGGAACTTCCTAGCTAACAGCCTAGCTTCAATGAAACCTTCAGCAACCAACATGATTTCACAAATCAATTCGAAGTCTGGGACCACCATGGCACAAGGTCTGGAAAAGAAGTTAATGGTTTTCAGTGAACTTCTTCATCACAATAGAGTGCTGACATAAGAAGCACATTATTTAGAATATTCTAGGTCAGCACTGGTAAAATTGAAATGTCAACTCCTCTTTGATGCTTCAGAACAGTATTCCTTGGAGCACAGGAGACTGAGGGATGGCCTAAAAGGGCTGTATAACGTCATGATGGGTTTAATGCATGTAGTTTTTTTTTTCCCCTGGTGAATAGGAATCAAAAACATGAGGGCATAGGTTTAAGGTCAGAAGGGAAAGACTTAAAAGGGATCAGAGGAGCAAATTCATCATGCAGAGTGGAAGGTACATGGAATGAAGATGTCAGAGGAGGTAGGAGAGGCAGGTATGCTAACATCATTTAAAAGACAGGTACATGGATAGGAAAAGTTTCAAAGTTCAAAGTACACTTATTCTCTTATTCTCAAAGTACGTATACATTATACAACCTTGAGATTTGTCTCCTTACAGGCAGCCACAAAACAAAGAAACCCAAAAGAACCTTTTTTTTAAAAAAAAGATTGTCAAACACCCAATGTGCAGAGTGAAAGAAAGCAAATCGTACACACGGTAAAAGTAATTGGAGAACATTCAGAACAATAGTGAGTGAGTGAGTCCACAGACACGAGGCCAGGCATTACTGCAGCCTGACCAGACCACAGCCTCACATTAGCACAGAGCTGAGTAAACATCATGGAGCAGTGAGCAGAACTGGCCCAGCCTTTGTCTCTGGTCCCCACATTTTCAATCTCGCCTGGCATTTAAATCGTCCAAGTATCGTGTTGTTCCTTGCTCTAGCACCCTTGCCCTATCCTTTCAATACACGCTGGGCCTGGACCTTGCCATCACATTTTAGCCCACACCAAATCGGCCTGGCACTTAGATCGATCAAATCTTGGGCCTTTCCTCGTTCTCAGGCCACACCTTTGCTCACCTCAACTCTGCCTCATACCCACTCGCCTTGCTTTTGCCTCTCTATTTTGTGGTGATCATTCACCAGAAATTTTACCAGAAAAAGGGTTATTAATAAAGTGTTCAGTGGCATTCTTTTGTTTGCCGCCAAAAAGTAGATACTCGGCTTCACCAGTGGCATCTTAAACTGGAAGGTTTGAAGGTTTTGAGGGATATAACCAAAATGCAAGCAGGTCAATAGAATTAGTTTAGATGGGCACCTTGGTCAGAATAGATCAAAACACCTGTTCCAATGTTGGATTATCCATGATACTAAGTTTAAGGTGCTTCCTAGATTATTTCTTTAGTGGTTAGAATTTCCTCTTCATACTCATAAAACTTTCTGATTTGAAGTCCACGGGAACTTAAAGCTCGACATGCTGTGTTCATCATTTATCCATTAGCTTTAAGACCCCCACCCAAAGATACATTTAGTATGAAGTTTACCAATACACGTTAGTGTCATTCAGAAGAATGTATCACCTTCCAAACTATGCTGTGAATTTGGCTTGGCATCCTTGAACACAAAGTAAAAAGCAGTAAGAAATGTGTATAGATAGAATATAGATCATTTAAAGATACAGTTTAGAGTCATTTGGAAAAAAAACATTGTCACTCAGCTGGTCTTTTATATTTAACACATTTCCACACAGTTATAATTTATTAAAAATCAATTACTAAAAGTATGTCTTAAGGAAAGTAAAACAAAATGAAAAATTTGAATTATGCAACCTGACAGAAGAGGTGAGACTATGTAATTTGTAAAATATACAAGGTGCAACTTGCTTAAGCAAGTTCTGATGGAATAAATCGCCTTCCAAATCATTGACATTTAAAACAGAAATCCAACATCGGATTGGATTGATAAGGATATGACAGAGTCTAAGTATTGCAGCTTTTATATTATTACAATTTATGCCACCTTTAGCCAAGTAAAAACATCGTAAGCTTAATAAGGATTTTAAGACAGGTGTCCAAATCCTCAGCTGACAGAACATTTAAAAAAAGGAGCAGGGGTAGAGAAGAACAGGGTACTTACTTATTTAGAGATACTACTTGTGAGATACAGCACAGAACAGGCCCTTATTTCCTGATGAGACACACTGCACAGCAACCCACCTATCATGGGACAATTTATAATGACCAATTAACCTACTAACCGCTATGTCTTCGAGCTGTGAGGGGCAACCGGATCCCCTGGAACTTGGAAAGAGCAGAGAGAACCAAGAAGAGTAGTGTTAAAATTAGAATTTAACTTTTCAAAAGGCCTGAGCTGGAGAAGTATCGAAAGCTCAGAGGGCAATGTGGCAGACAGATTGTTCAGGAAAAGTACATAGTTTCCAAAAAGTGGAGATGCAGGTAGATAAAGGGGGGAAGACGGCACATGGGATGCTTGCTTTCATTGCCCAAGGCTTTGAGTATAATTATAGTTGCACAAATTGTTGGTTAGGTTGCACTTGAAGCATTGTGGGTAGTGGCCATATAAAATATAACTAACGGTGCAGAAAAGTTGCTGGAATTGGAGAGCTTAAGTTACAAAGAAAGATTTGACAATCTGGGACTATTTTCTCTGGAGCAGAGTCAGCTGTGGGGTGACCTTATAGCGTGTTAAAAAGGTATAAGACGCAAAGAATGAGTAGATAATCACAATGGTTTTTCTTAGGGTCCGTTCATTCATTAAGTGTTGTGTCCCATGACGTGGCCAATCATGGTCTTTGCATGAACATGATTGTTCTTGGAAATTTTTTCTACAGAAGTGGTTTGCCATTGCCTTCTTCTGGGCAATTTATTTACAAGACAGGTGACCCCAGCCATTATCCATACTCTTCAGAGATTGTCTGCCTGGTGTCAGGGGTTGCTCACCAGGACTTGGGATACGCACCATTTGCTCATACGTCCATCCACCTCCTGCTCCCATGGTTAAGCAGGTGCTATACCTTGTCCAAGGGTGACCTGCATGCTAGCGGATAGAAGGAGCACCTTACACCTCTTTTGCTAGAGATGCATCTCCAGCCACCCTTTTTCTAGGGTAGAGAAGTTTAAAACTAGAGAGCAGAGTGAAAGATGAGAGAGGTAAAATTTAAAAGTGATCTGGGAAGAGAGTTTTTCCACACAGCAGATGGTAGATATATGGAACATGCTGCCAATGGAGGTGACAGAGGCAGGTACAATTGCAATATTCAGAAGACATTTGGACAGGTGGATGGATAGGAAAGATTTAGAAGGAACAAGACCAAAGACAGGAAAATGAGGTTAGGATAGGTAGATATCATGACTGGCATCCACAACTTGAGCCAAAGGATGCATTTCCGTATTATAATTCTCTTATACACTGTTAATCAATATAACACCAGAAGATTCCATTTAATTGGGCCATCAATTAATGGGGGCAGTCGCTTTTCTTTTGGACAACTCTTCAAGAAAGAAAACTAATCAAGAATATATCCAGGATTTATTTTGTTTATTTGGGACAATATGGCGCTTAATTGGGGCAGGAGACTTTCTGAACAATTTCTAACTAGCGTTGATCTGTTAGACACCACAGTGTTTAGAGCAAAAAGTTTTTAAATAGCATCAGTTGTGTGTCTTTGTGTTTAAAAAACATAATTATTGTCACTAATAGTTAGCAAGAACTTAGCAGTAAGACAATTCAGAACTGTTTCACTCTTTGAGGTTTCAAGCATTCAAGCTTAGAGGTGCCAGAAATGGCCATGAGTGAAAATGAAATGATTTCACTGGGAACAATGAAGAATTTGAATGCTTGGCTATCATCTTGAATGTTACAAAGAAAATGAAGATTTCGAAAATGCAATCATTGAAAGCATTATATGAAGGCAGCCATTATCTGCACCAGGTGACTGTACTGATTCTGTTCATTTACAGTCAATCAACAGAACACCCAGTATACACAGGATGAATTTCTCTGTCAATAAACATTAGGAACCAATATATAGGTTATAGTACTGTAGTAGCATTGGCAATGTTCTAATTTGTTCTGTATTTCATTTAAATACATAATTTGTTACTCAGTTAATCAGTAGTTTCTCTTTTTATACTTTTTTAAAAACTATTTCCATGAAACTTCGACTAATTGGGCCAAAATGTCCTGGTCCTGAAGTTTCGCAATTAACTGGAATCTACCATATCTTTCGTACCATCTCTAATGTCATGCAAGGAAGTACACATAGATAGAGCAGAATGTAAAGAAATGGTCAGAGAATGACTTGTAGCAGGGTGGTTCTGCAGGAAGTTCAACAGAACCATTGAGATAGTGCTTGGTGCAGAGGGTAAGGGAGGAAAGTAGATAAGGCATCTTGCTGGGAAATTTTCTATGGCACTGGGTATAGTTATCATATGATGAAATCTGTGCAAAGATTTGCTGATTAAACCTATGGAAAAATATGGCCCTATTGAAAAAATAATTAACTTAAAACAAAGACACATTTTATCCTTCTGTCGTAAAGTAGAAATGAAAAATATCCTGACTGGCTGTTATAAAGCTAGTGACCTAAAAAGGCTTTCACATTATGAAATATTTTTATGTACGGCCTCAAATATGATCAGGACATAGTGCACCAGTAGCATACTTTCTTAAATTAGATGTGGACCCATCACTTGTTTGGCACAGTTCTTCATAAAAGACATTGGGCAGACACTGTGATGTCAAATAGCATCCAACCCTTATCTTGAATCAAATGCACAAAATTCTACTGCATAGACAAGGTTCACACTAAAGAAACCCTTAACAAGAAGATTAAGTCCAGGTATGGCATTGCTTAAAGGGCATATAATTTAACTTGGATAACTGCCAGGGAGTCCTCATCCCACCAAACCTGCTGCCAATGCTCCTCACTCTGATCTCCTCCTCAATTTCTCTGTGCCCACTCCAGCTACTCTCCAGCCAGCCGTCACCATCCTCAATATATAAAAACCCTGCAATCCCAGTCACAGTAAATTTATTTAAGAGAAAGTTGAATAGATTTTTGCATAGTAGGGGAATTAAGGGTTATGGGGAAAAGGCAGGTAGATGGAGATGAGCCCTTGGTCAGATCAGCCATGATCTTATTGAATGGTGAAGAAGGGTCTACGGGCCAGATGGCCTACTCCTGCTCTCATTTCTTATGTTCCATAATCATTCTCCATGATCCCACCACAACATGCTTCCAACTTCTCTCTCTCCATGAGCTCTACTCACCACAATGTCAGAAGCTCACGGACTTGTGGTAAACCATGTATATAGGTTGTAACTGGGTTACCTGTCTGGACATGCCTGGACACGCCCCTCTGCTGACTGCTCCTGTGGCTCCTCCCACAGACCCCTGAATAAAGGCGATTGTGTCACTACTCGTCCCTCAGTCCAGGACAGACATACAGCATGGACATGGATCCATTTTACTGTTAATAAAAGCCATTCAGTATTTACTCTACTTCCAGTCTTGTGGAGTAATTGATAGTGCATCAGGACCAGAAAACTTTGACACATTTCTACTATATGTTGAGCCTCCTTCTCAACAAAACATTTCTGGCTGGAGTCTTTTTACAAAACTAACATAGACTCCACATTTTTTCCTCACCCCAAACTAACTAAGCTCACTTTAAAAGTCGAGTGCCCCCCTGCGATAACGTCCATATTGCTAACAAATTAGAGATGCACAAAAATAAGGATGATCACTTTCACACCTCATAAGGCAGAGAATATCCAGTACGCAGTGACGCTACCTTTTCACTGTTAGTACAGTCACAGTCATAAAGTCAACACTGCTTCAGGAAAGGTATGATGTGATTCAAACAGCAACAGCCTTATGCACTCTGGAGAAACTTATTGACAGTGTCTGGGGAATTACTGACCTTATTCAAAATCAATTTTATTCAAAAAATATCTATGAAAATATTGTGTAGTCCATGTAGTGATACCTGTACTATACAATGATTGATCATTTTTAAATATTTTCCGCTAAAGACAGTGTGCAGTTGTTAAGCCACTGGGTGGCTAACAGGTTCCATGGCATTCAGTAACACAACTTACAATACAACAGTCATGGACCTGGTGCTCCTACCAGTGGATCTGCTGAATGTGGACACTCACCGGAACAGGGCCTTCAGATTCTCAGGTAGTTCTGTGCGTCCTGCATATCCAGGATTCATTGTGATAAAGATCCCAACAGACAGGGTCAGATTAATCTCTTCACCCATGAAGTTGAAACGGGATTTTTTGTCTCGGATTGCATCTTGAATCGATTTCACCTGTGGGAACACCAACATAGTAACATAACAAATAGCTCCACATTCTGAACTTCACCATACAGAGAGAAAACATAATGGGATCCTTTCTGTTCCTATCTGAGAGAGCAGTCTGTGCCTGATAATGTACTGCTTGGGCACAGGAGTACATTCAGCCAGAGACTCATTCCACCGAGATGCAACACTGAGCATCATAGGAAGTCATTCCTGCCTGTGGCTATCAAACTTTACAACTCCTCCCTTGGAGGGTCAGACACCCTGAGCTAATAGGCTGGTCCTGGACATATTTCCATCTGGCATAATTTAAATATTATTATTTAATTATTTATGGTTTTATATTGCTATATTTATACTCTATTCTTGGTTGGTACAACTGTAACGAAACCCAATTTCCCTTGGGATCAAGAAAGTATGTCTATCTATCTATTCCAGTCTCATATGGCGCCTCCAACAGAATAGAAGCATCTCAGCACTGTGCCAGGTTATTACTCTAGATTATTGCCTTTTTGTCAAAACTTAAATACACAGCTTTCTGGCCCTGAAGCAAGACTTCCACCGACACTGATTCAGGGCCTTAACACTTGCTTGCCTCAATGTGGAACGTGTTAACTCCCAAGGTCAGTACCTGTTAATTTTTCCTCATGGAAGTGAAAACTGGAAAGTAAAAAGACAGAACACTTGAAAATGTCTGATCTTTATATCCCTAACACAAGCATAATTCAGGATCCAAGGATGGGAGTCGACCTCTCAAAAACCTACATCCCCGTTGTTAGAGGTGGAAACAGGTAAGGTCAGCCATTGGGTCTCTGGGGAAGCTGTGTAGGCCAATCCCCTTCACGGTGTATAGAATGGATTAAAGAAACATCGAAGAACTCCACCAGCGAGGTCCTCAATGGCGTATGCTCTACTGGGAGCTACGAGTCCAAGAAGAAGCAGCATGGGTGTCGGAGTATAATTCATACAAGGGGGTACTTAGATCATTTTCAAACCATACAGGGCAGTCAAGGACTGGAGATATATCCATGCTCGTTGGTGGTCCCATAGGTCCCATGCAGACGTTTCCCTTCTTACTGACTCCACAACAGGGATACACATTGGATGGCAAAATGCACACAAAATATGAAAAAAAAACTTGCATTTCCAAAATTGCTTTTATTGCCAAGCTTTGAGGATTGGTTGAACAGGAAATCAGTAATACTCCTTGGTTATACAGCAGCATTAAGCAGACAAATATCCTGATATGAATCACTAAACCTTGGGACTAGTGACCCGCGTGTTAATAAACCAAGGACAAGAATGAAGAGAGTAGACATGTGCACAATGAATTTGTAAAATATCTGTAAACTTTGTTATTAAAATAGCATCTTTTCCTTGTATTTGGGCATTGCTAGCAAGGCAACATATTATCCAACCACTGCCGCTCCGAGTACTTATAATGATGTGATCAATGGGCTCTGATGATTTTGTAGGCAAGTAGAGCACACTGCGATGCATTTTGATTCAAATATAAAAAGGTTTTGGGTTTATTTCTGTTTACAACTTCTGTACCGATAGAATAACAAACTCAGAAAAGCTTTGTCAACAGGTAGTAAAAACAGAAAAAGCTGAAAATATTCACCGAAGGTTGATATTTGGCTTTTCACGGAGTCTGCCTGGTCTAGTAAATGTCTCTGGAATTTTCTGTTTCACTTCAAATTTTTATGGATTTTCAGTTATTTAAATATGTCTTTGCCAAGTGTCAGTAGATGGCTCCCTCTGGTGACAGGTTTAAATACAACCTCAGCAGAATGAATGAGACAGAACATGGCTATATGCAAGAACTATCAGCAGCTGTACTACTGGAGAATTTTGATCATCTCCGTTATTCAACTTTCAGAAGATATACAGGTTTTTTTTAATTGTTCACACAACCATTCACTATAATGAGAATAATAATACTTCAATTTCATTTAAAATATAAATTAACGAATGAGCCATATCACATATCACAATAATTTGGCTAAGAAGACAACTTGTATAATTTCATGAAGGAGCTATTCTGTCCGACTATTTTCTTAGGCACTAAAACAAGTTGTTATGGTTTGGGATGCATTATTTGAGAGGGCAGTGAAAACAAACAAAAAGCTGCAGCAACAGATCACTTGCATACCAGAGTAAACAACACACTGAACCACTGTTTCACCACCATCAAGAATGCCTACTGTGCTATTCCATCCCCTCACTTCGGGAAGTCTGATCACCAGGCTGTACTTCTACTCCCTGAGTACAGGCAGAGACTGACGACTACAGCACCAGTAGCAAGGACGAAGAAGGTATGGACAACGGAGGCACAGAAGCACTTACAGGACTGCTTTGAATCGGTGGACTGGACTGTATTCAGGGATTCATCTTCGAATCTGGATGATTATGCTGCAGTGGGTACCGACTTCATTAAAACCTGTGTGGATGAGTGTGTGCCTACAAAGGCTTACTGTACATTCCCAAATCTAAAGCTATGGATGAGCCAAGAGGTACATTATCTGCTGAAGGCTAGATCTGTGGCATTTAAGTCTGGTGACCCAGGTCTGCATCAGAAAAACCAGGTATGATTTGTGGAGGGCTATTTCAAGGGCAAAGAGACAACTTCTAATGAGGTTGGAAGCGACATCAGATGTACAACAACTCTGGCAAGTTTGCAAGACATTACTTCCTTCAAAGCAAAACCCAATAGCATGAATGGCAGCGATACTTCACTACCAGATGAACTCAATGCCTTCTATGCCCACTTTGAAAGGGAGAAGATAACTACAACTGTGAAAATCCCCGCTGCACCTGATGACCCCGGGATCTCTATCTCAGAGGCTGATGTTAGGCTGTCTTTAAAGAGAGTGAACCCTCACAAGGCAGAACTTCCCAGATGGAGTACCTAGAAAGGCTCTAAAAACTTGTGCCAACCAACTGGCGGGAGTATTCAAGGACATTTTCAACCTCTCACTGCTACGGGTGGAAGTTCCCACTTGCTTCAGAAAGGCAACAATTATACCAGTGCCAAAGAAGAATAATGTGAGCTGCCTTAACAACTATTACTCACAATAGATCAATGGCAGATGCAATCTCAATGACTCTTCACATGGCCTTAGATCACCTGAACAATACAAACACCTATGTCAGGATGCTATTCATGTACTATAGCTCAATATTTAATATCATTATTCCCACAATCCTGACTGAGAAGTTGCAGAACCTGGACCTCTGTACCTCCCTCTGAAACTGAATCCTCAACTTCCTAACTGGAAGGCCACAATCTGGGCAGATTGGTGATAATATCTTCTCCTCGTTGATGATCAACACTGGTGCACCTCAGGGGTGTGTGCTTAGCCCACTGCTCTACTGTCTCTCTATACTCATGACTGTGTCACTCACATAGCTCAAATACCAACTATAAACTTGCTGATGATACAACCATTGTTGGTAGAATCTCAGATAGAGGAGAGAGGACGTACAGGAGCGAGATACGACAACTAGTGGAGTGGTGTCACAACAACAACCTTGCACTCAACGTCAGTAAGACGAAAGAGCTGAATGTGGACTTCAGGAAGGATAAGATGAAGGAACACACACCAATCCTGATAGAGGGATCAGAAGTGGTGAGAGTGAACAGCTTCAAGCTCCTGGGTGTCAAGATCTCTGAGGACCTAACCTGGTCCCAACGTATTGAGGCAGCTATAAAGAAGGCAAGGTAGCAGCTATACTTCATTAGGAGTTTGAAGAGATTTGGTATGTCAACAAATACACTCAAAAACTTTTATAGATCTCTGCCTGTATGGGATGGGGGGGGGCTACTGCACAAGACTGAGAGAAGCTGCAGTGGGTCGTGAATTTAGTTGGCTCCATCTTAGGTACTAGACTCCAAAGTACCCAGGACATCTTCAAAGAGCAATGTCTCAGAAAGGCAGCATCCATTATTAAGGACCTCCAGTACCCAGGGCATGCCCTTTTCTCACTGTTACATCTCAAGCTCCATCAATACTGGTGCCCCCTCTCCAGGGCTGTGTACTCAGCCCACTGCTGTTCACGCTGCTGACTCACGACTGCTCTGCTAGATCCAGCTCAAGCCACGTCAAGATTGCAGGTGATACAACAGGGGCTGGCCTCATTGGCAACAATGATGAGTCAGCATACAGAGAGAAGGTGGAGGGGCTGTCAAATGGTGTGAGAACAACAATCTGAGTCTCAATGTGGAGAAGACAAAAGAGATCATCGTGGACTTCAGGGAGGTGTTCAATGGCTCTGCTGTGGAGGGAGTGAAGAGCACGAAGTTCTTGGTGTGCACATATCAGATGATTTAACCTGGACCCGCCATGCTGGTATGCATGCGAATCATGGACTTGACAGCAGAACTGCAAAAGAAGGTCCAGGCAGTAAAAATGAGATGCTTCAGAAGGCTCCTCAGCATCTTCTATACAGACCATGTCTCAAATGATGAAGTATGAAGAACCATCACCCAGCACATGAGACACTACTAAGATCTACTGTCCACAGTAAAGAAGAGGAAACAGATGGCAAGGCCACGTAAAAAGATCAAGTGGACTCTCAAAGACCATTCTTCAGGGAATGGTGCAGGGAGAAAATGGGGACAGACAGAGGAAGAAATGGAGAGACAGCATTGCATAGTGGACCAGAGAAAGCTTTGCCACAACCCGGGCACTCACCCACAACCGTGAGAGATAGAGGCAACCGGTGCAGTGCTTATCTGTACTGCACCCCAACGACCCAGCTGGGTTGCAGGATCTGTGACCGTAGTCACCACACCACCTCATTAGTCAAGAAAGCACAGCAGCGTCCACACTTTCTGAGGAGATTGAATTGTGCAAGGCTACCCACCCCCATTCTAACTCCTTTCTACAGGAGCACCATCAATACTGTCCTGTCTATCTGTATCATTGTGTGGAACTGAAGACTGCAAAACCTTACAGAGGACAGTAAAAACCGCCAAGTGGAACACCACGGTCCCTCTCCCCCCTATTTGTGACATTTGCAGGGAGCTTTTGTATACAAAGGGCCCTAAGCATTGTTGAGGATCACTACCACCCATCGGAGGAAGGTAGAGGAGCATCAGGATTAGGACCACCAGTCTGGGAATAGCTTCTTCCCTCAGGCTGTAAGACCTAATGAATGTCCTGCCACCACCTTGGCCCCATCATTAGGACAGAGAGCTGTTTACTTGTGCTACGCATTTCACATGCATTTTGAATTATTTCTTACTGATTTGTGGTAATATTTTGTTTCATGTGCGTTTGATATAGTTATGTATTGTGGGAGCACCACAGTTCAGAGGGTTATTGTTTCATTTGGTTGTACAGTGCCTTGAAAAGTATTCAGCCCCCATAACTATTTTCACATTTTATTGTCTCATTTTCTAAATTTAAAATGTATTGAAGTAGGATTTTTCAAATTGATCTACAGAACTACATCATGTTAATTCAAAAGAAAAATGACAAAACCGGTCAACAATTTATTAAAATTTGAAAACCAAAATTGTGGGGCTGAAAAAGTATTTATCCCCTTTGTAATTGTATTCACACTAATTTTCCTCAGGTGTGGTATACGTATAACCTTGGAGGATCACCTCTCTCTGTAAAGTCCATCAGAATGGTAGATTTTCAACAGAGCAAACAAAAATGAGGAGCATTCAAGGCAAGTCAGGGAAATAATAATAAAGAAGCATAAATCTGGGGAAGGGTACAAGACCATCTCAAATGCACTGAACACACCTTGGAGCTCAGTGCAGTCCATTGAGGGAAAAAGTGGAAAAAAATATGAAACCACAGCCACACCTCTGAACTTAAAATGGCAGTTGTAAGAGAGACTACTGTGACACCAACAGTCATTCTGAGTGAGCTGCAGAAGTCAGTGGCTTCAACTGGAGATGAAGTTCATGGCCTTGCATAAAAAGGTATTTATGGAAGAGTGGCAAGAAAAAAGTCCTGGCTTTATTTTTTTTAAAAAGCCAGGACTTTTTTCTTGCCACTCTTTATTATCATTTCCCTGACTTGCCTTGAATGCTCCTCATTTTGGTTTGCTCTGTTGAAAATCTACCATTCTGATGGTCTAGATCCTTTTGCAAGCTTTGATAGTCTTTCTCGCTGTCCACTACACCCCCAATCTTGTTTTTTCACCTGCAAATTTACTGATACAGTTAACCACAATATCATCCAAATTGTTGATATAGATGACAAACACCAGTCCCAAAAGGATCTAGACCAGCTGGAAAAAATGGCTGAAAAATGGCAGCTGGGATTTAATGCAGACAAGTGTGAAGTGTTACCTTTGCCAGGACCAACCAGGGCAGGTCTTGCACAGTGAGCAGTAGGGCAGAGGAGTTTGGTAGAACAAAGGGATCTGAGAATCCAGGTCTATAATCCATTGAAAGTGGCATCAGAGGTAGAGA
The DNA here is from genome assembly GCF_963921235.1 of Mobula hypostoma. Taxonomy (NCBI): domain Eukaryota; kingdom Metazoa; phylum Chordata; class Chondrichthyes; order Myliobatiformes; family Myliobatidae; genus Mobula; species Mobula hypostoma. Next base: position 17,799,351 of record NC_086118.1, on the reverse strand, counting down.
AGATCATAAAGACAGTTTTTGGCACATTGGCCTTCACAGATCAAATAATTGAGTATAACAGCAGTAATGCTATGTTGACATTGTCACAGAGGTTAGGTAGGCCTAATTTGGAGTATCATGTGTAACTTTGGTCACTTACCTACAGGAAAGATGCAAATAAGATTGAAAGAAAATTTACAATGGATGAAGGGTGAAAGATGAATTGTTTGAGGGAAACATGAGGGGAAACCTCCACTCAGAGGGTGGTGAGAGTGTGGATCGAGTTGCCAGTGCAGGTGGTGAATGTGATTTTAATGTTTAAGAGAAGTTTTGATAGGTACATGGATGGGAGTGATATGGAGGGCCATGGTCTGGGGCAGGTCAATGGGACTACACAGTTTGAATGGTTTGGCACAGGCTAGATGGGCCAAAGAGACCATTTCTGAGCTGCAGTTTTCTATGACTGTAAACAAATTGAAGGACTTTCAAACTGTAGTTGAGCAAATACCCAAAGAGAAATAATATGATGAATTATGGAAAAAGATTAGAGTGGCATTACTAATTAAGTATATGGTACATTTCCAAGAGCAATCACAGGCACAATAAACTGGAGTGTTGAGAAAAGAAGATACAGTCCCTAGATATGTGATGAGAGAAATTTCTTCATTTGGGAGAAGGTGAACCTATGTAATTCTCTACCACAGAAGTAATGAGGGCAAAGTCCCTGAAGGAAATAAACAGACACAAAAGATATCAAGGAATAAATACTGAGACAAAGGACCACCTATGACATGGATGAACAGGATCAAAGTCTGAATGACCTAGTTCTGCTCTTATTTTATTTCCACTTCTACTTCTTAGGGGCAAATTATATTTTAAAAACACATTCTGATTCTGTGACATCAATAAATGTCAATCTAGCAGAGTTCACTTTTGCACTCATTTTATGCCTACCACATGCAGTTTTCAAAATGTGCATTTGAACTAGTGATGTAAGCCATTAATCTGGCATATCTGAGCAGGGTACACTGATGGTAGAAACGGCTGGGCGAGGAGGGTGTGACAGAAAAGAGAATGAAAGTTCTTTTGAGATTAACTTAAATATATTCTCAAAGAAATAATTAAGGTAAAGTTTGAACTTGTCTGAATTATCTGTATTTATTTTATCTTTATTCATTTCAATCACAATAAAGATGACAAGTTGATGCATCTCGAGTGCTATTTTAATATCCAAAAGTACATTAATTGTCAATCGTTATAAAAAGCAAACTTCAACTGAACAAAATGCAAAAATAAATGAATAAAAATATCAAGACTGAAGGATATCAAAAATATCAATCTGAAATATTGCATGAACTGGGACACTGAGGGTTAAATGTTGCTATCTATTGTAAGAAAACAAGCTCCTCACTTATCAGTTCATTCCTTATGGGCTCTCAGGTTTTTCAGAACAGTAGCAGAGACGTTCTTTAACCAGTTAAATATGACAAAATGATGCATCCATAATTGAATGTTTGTGGGTTGGATTCAGAATTGGTTCTTAATGTTACAGACAGGTGATTCAAGATTCAAGATTGTTTAATGTCACTTCCAGTGCACAAATGTAAAGAAGAGTACTCCGGATCTGATATACCACAAACAAAAAACACAATAAGATATAGAACATAACATTAATGAAACACAATAAATAAAAATACATAAAATAGCTTATATATACAGACTTGCTGTATGCCCATAAAGTGACACAAGAGTGTCTGTACACAAGGTGACTGACAAATGATAAAAGTAGTGGTGGTTGGGGGTGTAGAGGGGTGGGTTAGTGCAGTGGTCCCCAACCTCTGGGCCGCAGAGCATGCAGGGGTGCAGTAGTAGCCGGAGCGCACCCAGCACATCTTTAAGAAAAAAGCCAAAATAAACAAGCTAATTAGGTGCCGCCTGGCACATAAATGTCGACCCAGATCAGAGGCGATTGCCAATTTCATTTGCTCTACGCGATGTTCACTCCTTTTCCAGGGCGCTGGAGCCTTTAGCTGTTCCATTGTTTGGTCAATTTAAACGCCAGCCCAGACCAGCTGAAAAGACAGGGCTGTCAGGATCGAGGTGACATGTTGAATCTACACAAACTTCTAATAAAGTATAGGCACTGCCGTGCTTTCTTTGTAATGACAGTTACGTGCTGGTCCCAGGACAGATCCTCTGACACTTTTCAGAGACAGAAACGTCGATCCTTAATGCCGAGGAATTTAAAGTTATTGACCCTCTCCACCTCAGTTCCCCTAATGAAGACTGGCTTCTGGGCGGCACCTAATTAATTAGCTTGTTTATTTTGGCTTTTTTCTTAAAGATGTGCTGGGTGCAGTCCGGCTACCACTGCACCCTGCATGCTTCGTGGCCCGGTATCAGTCCGCGGCCCGGAGGTTGGGAACCACTGGGTAAGTGGGAGGAGGTGTTGATCAGCCTTACTGCTTGGAGAAAGTAACTGTTTTTGAGCCAGTGTGGTCCTGACATGGATGCTAAGTAGTGTCCTTGCTGATAAGAGTGGGACAAACAGTCCATGAGCAGGGTGGGCAGGATCCTACGTGATGTTCCTGGCCCTTTTCTGGCAGATTTCTGTATACATCCTTGATGGTTGGTCGGCTGAGGCCGGTGGTGCATTGGGCAATTTTGACTACCCATTGCAAAGCCTTCCTGTCTGCTGCAGCGTGTGTCCATCTTCTTCAAAGCATTTAAGATCACTGATTCATATAAAAAAAATCCTGTTGTTATCAGCTAGGTAATCTGGAATGTTAATTATTATATTGATAATCGGGTTCTGATACCATTATCTAGTGCATACTATCTATTACTTGAGGAGATGCACATACTATATATTGCAAAATGCAACCAGCCTTTCCCACAGGATTTATCATGGTAAATCAAAGGTACTGTTCAAAATATAGACACAGAATTACTATCAGCAAGTCATGAGTAAATCTGCAGTGCACTCTTACCTATACCACCTCTTTTTCACTCTAACTTAATCCCTTCAAGCAACAGGAAGTATTTTGTTTCCCACATCTGCTTATTTGTAAAGTCTCTCTCTTTCCCTATCCCTAATACAGGATCGATCCACTCTTCCTTCACCAAACTCTCAAAATAATTATCCTTCTTTTCTCTCAATTCCTGCTCAAAGTGCTTTCTGTCTCTTCCCCCCACCCCCATCCATTACATTCTCTAAGCCAGGGGTCCCCAAACTTTTTTGCACCGCAGACCGGTTTAATATTTACAATATTCCTGCTGACCGGCTGAGACGGTGGGGGCGGTGGGGGGGTTCAAGTTCAACAGTGCATGACAGGGAATGAGAAAAGGTGCAGCTGACTCACATCGTTCCATATCGCCAAATCATATTGTCTTCTTGTGGCCCGGTAGAACATGCTTTGCGGCCCGGTGGTTGAGGACCACTGCTCTAAACAATCATCCCAAAAGGACATTGCCCCATCCACGGGAACAAACAATTACTTAACTGGAGGAACTCAGCAGGTCGAACAGTGATTGTAGGAGTGAAAGGGACGGTCAACGGTTTGAGTTGAAATCCCGCATCAGGACTGAGAAAAGGGAGGGAAGTTTCCAGCAGGGCTGCTTGCCTCACTCAGTCTTCCAGTGGACTGCCTGTTGCTCCAGATTCCAGCATCTCCAATCTCGAATCTCCACCATCCAAACCCCTCCACCCAACAATAAACACAGAGCTACCAATCTCTTTATTTTTTAATTCAACCTCTGATCAATTCATTGGCAAGTGATCACCAATGCAATAGCTGTTCTAAGACACATTCTGATCAACTCTAATTTAAAGGGTACCATCCTATAAGAGTGTTTACAGGGAGGGTGATTTCTTTAATCACTTTTTATACTACAAATGCCCAACTTCAAACGTCTCATTCTGAATGCTTAACTGAATTCATACAATAGGTGTTACCTATTTAAGTATTCAGAATTCAGAACAAAGCTGCCAGTTAATTATATTATGATCCTCAATACTTTAATCCATTTTGCAATGTGACAAATTGCAAACAACCTCCCCCCCACTCCGCAAAATATCATTCCATACGAAAAAGAACACTGGAATTTGAGATCGTGCAGGAGTAAATCACCATGCTGGTAGTTAACTGTATTACATACACCATACAACATAACAAAGCATTCGCTCAACACAGCCAAAGACCACTGCAGCCCTTATTTCCTTCATGGTGTTGAGTTTGACTTTGATCAAAGAGAGCTTTGTTTTCTCTATGAGCAGCTCCCCTGGAATTTGTTACTGTACAGTAATTTATACTATAATAAAGCTGCTGCCAATGTAAATCAGAAGCTCTTAATGCACAGTCAGCAGTGCAACTGGATAAAGCTTTGATTTATTAGACAGCACTCAATTCAGTGTCAGATAAAGGGTCGAAGATATCAATCCTGAACATCACCAGTGACAATAAATTTACATTTCAGTCATTCTCTCAACTGCAACAGAACTGGTGCTGCAAATTATTTAGGCTACAATGCACTATCAGCACCAATCTCGCAGGTACCACCGTGCATCTCAAATATCATGATGTGTATTCTATTAGCAACCAGAACTCTTCATTCATACTCAGATATTTTGGAGTACCCAAAATAATCGGGATGATTTGATGAATTTGCTTTGATTTTCCATTTGTTCAACCATGTGTTTCCTGATCACCAATTTTGAATTGTTTGAATGATGCTTCACCTTCTTTCCTGGGGTTCCATATGATCTATAGCTCCTTTGGATAGTAGTTACTATTCATACGTTACTCAGCATTCCACCCTCACAAACCATTGTCTTTCAACTAATGTTTATATCCAGAGTCAGAATCAGGTTTATTATCACTGACATACTGTATGTCATGAAATTAGTTATTTTGCAGCAGCAATATAATACAAAATTACTATACAGTAAGTCAATAAATAAATAAATAGATGAATAAATAGCAACAAAGGAGTATAGTATTCATGGAACTTTCAAGAAACCTGATAGTGGAAAGGAAGAAACTGTCCTAAAACTTTGAACGTGGGTCTTCAGGCCCTTCCACATCTCCTCAGTGATAGTAATGAGATTAGGTCATGCCTTGGTTGGTGAGGGCCCTTAACGATAGATGCCACCTTCATGAGGCACTGCCTTTTGAAGATGTCCTCAATGGTGGGGATATTTGAGCTCGTGATGGAGCTGGCAACCACCTGGAGCCTTTGGGATCCTGTGCACTGAAGGTGGTGATGCACACAGTCAGAATGCACTCCATGGAACATCTGTAGAAATTTGCAGGAACCTTCAGGGATATGCCACATCTCTTCAAACTTTTAATAAAGGAAATCTACTAGCATATCTTCTTCACGATTGCATCAATATGTTGGACCCAGGATACATCCTCTGATGCCCAGAAACTTGGAGTAGCCCTTCCTTTCCACCATTGACCACTCAACGAGGACTGGTGTATGTTCTTTTGGCTTTCTCATTCTGAAGTCCACAATCATCTGCTGAAGCTGCATAAGTTTCATCACATGAAGAAGTAAAAAAATAAATATTCAGCTTTATTTTCAAAAACGGTCCACATATTGGTGCTGATAAAATGCTGCAGGTAGTCTTTATGTAGTTCACACAAGATGCCGTTCTTCTTGTCGACATTTTATTTTTCTCCATCTCTCCACAGTCCTTTTCTTCTCTTTCCACATTTCGTTCCTTGTTTCTTTGGTTTTTTCTCTTTCTGAGGTTGCGCTGCTGTTGAGTGGTAGGCTGTTGTTGCAACACCAGTTGATCTATCTCACTCCTGTATGCCTCTGAGATTCTGCCAACAACAGTGATATCACTGGCAAATTTACAACTGCTGTTTGAGTGGTGCCTAGCCACACAGTCATGAGTGTAGAGAGTGTGTTGAACATCACTGTGGTGCCCCCACAGTGTGAGTCCAATTACTCACACTTCAGTGGATTAGTAATGGAGCTGGTTGGATTCTTAGTGGATGGCCTGCTTAGAACATGCGAGCAGGAGCAGATGGTGATAGTGACAGCAGTGTTGAGTGTGCATCAGAAGGCACAGCTTCCTCCAAGCCCTGCTGAGCAGAACACAGGTGCTGTCGCTCAGGAGCCATCAATAAGAAGGAGAATCTCTGACCTCACAAAATGCAAAACACAGAAAATCGTCTGGATTGAATCACCACATTTACAGAGATTTTGGAAGAACTCACATAAAAGATTAGAGAGGTGAGATCAAGGCTCTTTCTACGAATGGAGGGGTCAGCACCAAGTACTGTCCAATGGTCCAAACAGACTTTCATCACCATGCTTCAGATTACAGGTGCAAACTTATCCTCACATGGAACCTGGCCCTACAAGGTTGTATGTACCTGCAGCAAAACTTTTTTCAGCAAAGTGGATTCTATGGTTCTACTTTAGGATTAGTAGTCAGATAGATAGATAGATATACTTTATTAATCCTGAGGGAAATTTGGTTTTGTTACAGCCGCGCCAACCAAGAATAGAGTGTAAATATAGCAATACAAAAAACCCCAACAATCAAACAATTCATATAATTCACTTTGGATGGTGGATGGTTAACATTGACTTGATGGACTGAAGGGCCTGTTTCTGAGCGTGTGTCACTATGAAAGAGCACATTCTATGACAGATCTCCTGAAATGATGTTTTGCATTCTCCATTTAACCTCAACGCAGCCCAGTTCCTGGGCAACAGCCCTACTAGTACTAATCTCCCAATGAATCTACTATCACACAGCACATGTGAAACTATCCTCGATGTGCTCCTTGGGCCAAAACCCCACGGATGTCAGACAAGATCATACCAACACCCAAAGCAGAGACTTGAGCAGCCAGCCTCATTATCTGCTGAAGCAGGATAAGTTGCACCACGTGGGGAAGTTACAAAAGAAATTTTCAGGGTAATCACACAAAATGCTGGAGGAACTAAGCAGGTCAGGTACCGTCTATGGAAAGGAATTAACAGTCAACATTTCAGGCCGAGGCCCTTCAGCATTCTCCCCCAGTCCTGATGAAACATCTCAGCCTGCAGTGGGTCTTCATGTAGCTCACACAGATGCTATTCTTCTCATCCACATTTTATTCTCTTTCCACATTTCATTCTTCACTGATTCTTCTGGTGGTGCAGAAGCGTGGGACGGAGAAGAAGAGAGCTGTCGTCATTGGAGACCCTATAGTCAGCGGAGCAGACAGGAGATTTTGTGGACGTGAGAAGGACACCCACATGGTTTGTTGCCTCCCGGGTGCCAGGGTCCGGGATGTCTCTGACCGGTGCATGACATCCTGGTACGTGAGGGAAAGCAACCAGAGGTCGCGATACATGTTGAGAACAGGGATGCTGTCCTGAAGTGTGAGTTTCGGGAACTAGGCAGAAAGCTGAAGAACAGGACCTCAAGGGTGGCGTTCTCAGGACTGCTGCCAGTGCTACGTGACAGTGATGGTAAGAATTGGAGGAGATGGCAGTTGAATGCGAGGCTGAGGAGTTGGTGCAGGGAGCAGGGTTTTAGATTTTTAGATCATTGGGGTCTCTTCTGGGGAAGGTGGAAACTGTACAGATTGGATGGGTTGCACCTGAGCTCGAGGGGGAGCAATATCCTTGCAGGTAGGTTTGCGAGCATGGTTCGGGAGGGTTTAAACTAATTTGCAAGGAGGATGGGACCCAGAGCGATAGAGCAGTGAAAGAAGTGCATGGAGTAAAGCCGGATCTAACATACAGAGAGGCTTTGACGAAAGAGAAGCAGAATAAACGGTGCAAAGACAGTAAGGTAGAAGGGCTGAAATGTGTGTACCTCAATGATACATACATGGAATTATGATGTAGTGGCCATTACAGAGACTTGGCTGGCACCAGGGCAGGAATGGATTCTCAATATTCCTGGATTGCAGTGCTTTAAAAGGGATAGAGAGGGCAGAAAAAGGGGAGGAGGGATGGCATTACTGGTCAGGGAAACTATTACAGCTACAGAAAAGGTGGTTAACGTAGTAGGATCCTCTTTTGAGTCAGTATGGATGGAAATCAGGAACAGGAAGGGAGCAGTTACTCTACTGAGGGTATTCTATAGGCCCCCTGGTAGCAGCAGAGATACAGAGGAGCAGATTGGGAGGCAGATTTTGGAAAGGTGCAAAAATAACACGGTTGTTATCATGGGTGACTTTAACTTCCCTAATGTTGATTGGCACCTGATTAGTTCCAAGGGTTTAGATGGGGGCAGAGTTTGCTAAGTGTGTCCAAGACGGATTCCCGTCACAGTATGTGGACAGGCCGACCAGGGGGAATGCCATACTAGATCTAGTACTAGGTAATGAACCGGGTCAGAGCACAGACCTCTCAGTGGGTGAGCATCTGAGGGACAGTGACCACTGCTCCCTGGCCTTTAGCAATATCATGGACAAGGATAGAATAGGACAGGAAAATTTTTAATTGGAGAAGGGCAAATTGTGAGGCTATAAGGCTAGAACTTGCAGGTGTGAATTGGGATGATGTTTTTGCAGGGAAATGTACTATGGGCATGTGGTCGATGTTTAGAGATCTCTTGTAGGATGTTAGGGATGAATATGTCCCGGTGAGGAAGATAAAGAATGGTAGGGTGAAGGAACCATGGGTGACAAGTGAGGTGGAAAATCTAGTCAGAAGGAAGAAGGCAGCATACATGAGGTTTAGGAAGCAAGGATCAGATGGGTCTATTGAGGAATATAGGGAAGCAAGAAAGGAGCTTAAGAAGGGGCTGAGAAGAGCAAGAAGGGGGCATGAGAAAGCCTTGGCGAGTAGGGTAAAGGAAAACCCCAAGGCATTCTTCAATTATGTAAAGAAAAAAATGATGACAGGTGTGAAGATAGGACCGATTAGAGAAAAAGGTGGAAGATGTGCCTGGAGGCTGTAGAAGTGAGCGAGGTCCTCAACGAATACTTCTCTTCGGTATTCACCAATGAGAGGGAACTTGATGATGGTGAGGACAATATGAGTGAGGTTCATGTTCTGGAGCATGTTGATATTAAGGGAGAGGTGGTGTTGGAGTTGTTAAAATACATTAGGACGGATAAGTCCTCGGGGCCTGATGGAATATTCCCCAGGCTGCTCCACGAGGTGGGGAAAGAGATTGCTGAGCCTCTGGCTAGGATCTTTATGTCCTCGTTGTCCACGGGAATGGTACTGGAGGATTGGAGGGAGGCAAATGTTGTCCCCTTCTTCAAAAAAGGTAGTAGGGATAGTCTGGGTAATTCTAGACCAGTGAGCCTTACGTCTGTGGTGGGAAAGCTGTTGGAAAAGATTGTTAGAGATAGGATCTCTGGGCATTTAGAGAATCATGGTCTGATCAGGGATAGTCAGCATGGCTTTGTGAAGGGCAGATCATGTCTAACAAGCCTGATAGAGTTCTTTGAGGAGGTGACCAGGCATATAGATGAGGGTAGTGCAGTGGTTGTGATCTATATGGATTTTAGTAAGGCATTTGACAAGTTCCACAAGGTAAGCTTATTCAGAAAGTCAGAAGGCATGGTATCCAGAGAAGTTTGGCCAGGTGGACTCAGAATTGGCTTGCCTGCAGAAGGCACAGAGGGTCGTGGTGGAGGGAGTACATTCAGATTGGAGGATTGTGACTAGTGGTGTCGCACAAGGATCTGTTCTGGGACCTCTACTTTTTGTAATTTTTATTAACAACCTGGATGTGGGGGTAGAAGGGTGGGTTGGCAAGTTTGCCGGTTGGTGGTGTTGTAAATAGTGTAGAGGATCGCCGAAGATTGCAGAGAGACATTGACAGGATGCAGAAGTGGGCTGAGAAGTGGCAGATGGAGTTCAACCCGGAGAAGTGTGAGGTGGTACATTTTGGAAGGACAAACTCCAAGGCAGAGTACAAACTAAATGGCAGGATACTTAGTAGTGTGAAGGAGCAGAGGGATCTGGGGGTACATGTCCACAGATCCCTGAAAGTTGCCTCACAGATGGATAGGGTAGTTAAGAAAGCTTATGGGGTGTTAGCTTTCATAAGTCGAGGGATAGAGTTTAAGAATCGCGAGGTAATGATGCAGCTCTATAAACCGCTGGTTAGGCCACACTTGGAGTACTGTGTCCAGTTCTGGTCGCCTCACTATAGGAAGGATGTGGAAGCATTGGAAAGGGTACAGAGGAGATTTACCAAGGTAAGGGGTGGGAAGTTCAAGGAGGATATTAGAGGAAGGTTTCTTATTCAGAGAGTGGTTGGTTCGTGGAATGCACTGCCTGAGTCAGTGGTGGAGGCATATACACTAGTGAAATTTAAGAGACTACTAGACAGATATATGGAGGAATTTAAGATGGGGGTTTATATGGGAGGCAGGGTTTGAGGGTCGGCACAACATTGTGGGCCGAAGGGCCTGTACTGCGCCGTACTATTCTATTTCTTTGATTTTTTTTTTCCCCCTTTCTCTGGGAGCTAAGTTGCCCCATGACCTGATGGATGAAGAACATGAAAACACAAATTGATGGGCACGATAGTTGTTGGGTGGGGAATGGGGAAATTGTGAAGTTATGAATGGTTGGTTTGAGCCAGGAGCTCTTGTTGAGAAGAGGAGGAATAATGGTTGGGCTTGTGCAACTTTAATACAGCTTGCATGGTTGAGAACATTGTGGCATCCTGGGCAGCAATGACAACAGGAAGACTTCAAGAGGCCTTAACTCCATCCTCCTCCAACTCCCTCTCCATATCATTTGAGCTCCTTCCTTCTTCCTTCTCCATTTCCAAACCTTGCTCTTGCACAGCCGTGTACAAAGCGATCAGCTAAAACGACCAGCCTAGGAATTTCTCCATGTTACTCATCTGTTACGAAAATGGCAGATTGCATCACTCTAACGATGCTTATAAAATTCATATAAAAAGCTGGAATTTCAATTACAAGGTTCACAGCACTGTTGGCTTTATCCTGTGTAATACAGGACTGAAACCGATGTTGCTGGCTCAGTGTGGTGCTCTTTATTGACGTGTGGCAGGATCTTGCAATACTCAGCAACTAGCTGGTGCGATCTCTGCGGACAGTTCTTAAAGAGACAGGCCTCAATGGAAGCAATCGTCCACTACCTACTGGGAGTGAATGGATGATGAAATGAAAGAATGGATGGGTGGGAAAGTGTTCGCCACAGGCGACAGAGACCTGAATAAGCTGGTATAAAACAATGCCCACTACAAGACACGCTCTTTAGAGACCTCCGAGCCTTTAGCCAAAAACTTCTGACATGAGGATCTGAAGGGGATCTCAGTTAAAATATGTCTGCAGACTCTTGGGTACCTGCATTCTGACGAAGCTTTCAATGCAGACAAATTCTTGCCCCTGCTCTTACTGCTCCTATGGGCTTCAGGAGATGAAGAAGTCTGGGTGACCACGTTAATGTAACAGAGGGCAGCAAATAGTGAGATATGAGAGAAATCAGAAACAGAAACAGCGAAGTTCAGTACGTTCACAAGTCTAGAAAGCTGAGAGTAGTGGAGTAGTAGGTCATAGGAGCCTAGAGTTCTTAATGAGGACAAGATATAGTCTGAATGTTGACTATTCAGTTTCAAGAAATTTCAGGACAAACAGGGTTTGTAAAAGATTATTATTTTACCTATAGACAACAGTGGTCATTTTCAGACCAATGAAGTTGAAAATCTCAAAAAAGATGAATTTTGTGTGTTGCAGTAAATTAGATATGATTTGAAGGAACAAATTTCTCACCAATAAATGAGGAATCAGCATATAGGAGGAAGATTGAAAATCCGGCTGAGTGGTGCCACAACAACAACCTTTCACTCAATGTTAACAAGACCAAGAAGGTGATTACTGACTTCAGGAAGAGGAAACTAGAGATCCATTAACCAGTTTTTAATCGGGGTATCAGAGATGGTGAGGATCGATAACTTTAAATTCGTCGGTGTTATTATTTCACAGAATCTGTCCGGAGGCCATCATACCTAAAAGTGAAATTATGATGAAAGCACGGCAGCACCTCGACCTTAGAAGTTTGTGAAGATTCATTATGACATCTAAAACTTTTGACGAACCTCCGTAGATGCGTGGTGGAGAGTATATTGACTGGTTGCATCACGGCCTAGCATGGAAACACTAATGCTCTTGAATGGAAGATCCTACAAAAAGTAGTGGACACGACCTTGTCCATCATAGATAAAGCCCTCACCACAATTGAGCACATCTACATGGAGCGAAGCAGCATCCATCAGAGGATCCTCACCACCTTGGCCATGCTCTCATCTTGCTGCTGCCATCAGGAAGGTGGTACAGGAGCCTCAGGACCCACATCACCAGGTTCAGGAACAGTTATTACTCCTCAACTACCATGCACTTGAATCAGAGGAGACAACTTAAATTCATCTTCACTTGCCCCATCACTGAATTGTCCCCACACCTATGGACTAAAGGACTCTTCATCTTAATGTCTCAATATTTTATTGTTTATTTTTTTGTTATTCTTGATTTTTTTTGTATTTGCAGTTGGCTGTCCTTTGCACATTGGTTGCTTGTCCATCCTGTTGGGTGTGATCTTTCCTGAATTCTATTGTGTTTCTTGGATTTACTGCGTATGCCCACAATAAAATGAATCTCAGGATTGTATGTGGTGACATATATGTACTTTGATAAATTTACTTTGAACTTTTGAACTTTGAAGGAAACAAATTTCCCCTTAAGCATGAAGACATCTTGAAATGTGCTCTCCCCTGGGATATCATGATTTTCAACTGCATAGCACTATTTTCCTTGGAGTAGTGGAAATGTATTTCTAGATCCCTGTGGGTGCCTCCTGAAGGAGCATCTAGAGGCACTGCAACTGCATTTTCAGCATTCTACTGCTTTGTTTAATCACCTCTTAAGCTGGTAGTAAGTGCATAATTGAACTTACTATTCTCTGCCATAGTTGGATGCATCAGCAAGGGAGATGAGGCTGAGCACAGGTCTACGGTAGGAAACTTTGTCACATGGTGTGAGCAGAATTATCTGCAGCTTAATGTGAAAAAGCCTAAGGAGCTGGTGGTAGACCTGAGGAGAGCTAAGGTACCGGTGACCCCTGTTTCCATCCAGGGGGTCAGTGTGGACATGGTGGAGGATTACAAATACCTGGGGATACGAATTGACAATAAACTGGACTGGTCTAAGAACACTGAGGCTGTCTACAAGAACGGTCAGAGCTGTCTCTATTTCCTGAGGAGACTGAGGTCCTTGAACATCTGCCGGACGATGCTGAAGATGTTCTACGAGTCTGTGGTGGCCAGTGCAATCATGTTTGCTGTTGTGTGCTGGGGCAGCAGGCTGAGGGTAGCAGACACCAACAGAATCAACAAACTCATTCGTAAGGCCAGCGATGTTGTGGGGATGGAACTGGACTCTCTCACGGTGGTGTCTTAAAAGAGGATGCTGTCCAAGTTGCGTGCCATCTTGGTTAATGTCTCTCATCCACTACATAATGTACTGGGTGGGTACAGGAGTACATTCAGCCAGAGACTCATTCCTCCGAGATGCAGCACTGAGCATCATAGGAAGTCATTCCTGCCTGTGGCCATCAAACTTTACAACTCCTCTCTTGGAGGGTCAGACACCCTGAGCCGATAGGCTGGTCCTGGACTTATTTCATAATTTACTGGCATAATTTACAAATTACTATTCAACTATTTATGGTTCTATTACTATTTATTATTTATGGTCCAACTGTAACGAAAAACAATTTCCCCCAGGATCAATGAAGTATGACTATGACTATGACTATGAAAACAAGAGAAGCTTACTGTGGCCAAAGAGCCATAGAGTAATACAGCATGGAAAAGGCACAGAAAAGGCATGGATAAAGCCCGCACCACAATTGAGAACATCTACGTGGAGCATAGTCGCAAGAAAGCCTCTCCTTTTCAGGATGGATGGGATTCTGTCAAAGACCCTGACCTGGAGTTTTACTCAAGACTTCGGTTCTTTGCAGTGGTTGAAGCCACTCCTGGGGGCTCACGTCCGGCCACTTTTCGATATCCCAAGAACATGGCCTTTGGGGTTCACAGTCCTGTGGACAGGCTGATTCTAAGCCGGTGCCGCTGACTGAAGCGTCACGGGAGAGATCGGAACATCGGGAACTGTGGATCAGCTGTCAGAGGCTCTGTACACAGCAATCTGTGCTCCCTCTCGCTCACATTGGAGAGTGAGAGATTGCTGTCGATTCTCCAGGCAGAGCACTCGGGGGAGAAAAGCAGCGCGACAAGCTTTTAACACCATAGATCAGCAAATTGTTTTATGTCTCTCCTCTCGCTGTGAAAAGAGACACCTCTTTTTCTATTTATTAATGAGAGAGAGAGCCTGTGGCATGTCGAATTATCAGGTGAATGATTAGTTTTTGTTGTAATGCAGATCATGGTCTTTATTGGGAGCCTTCCTATTGCATGTTGAGCAGGTGGAGGGTGCTGATGCTTTTTTGTTTAAATAAGTGGGGGAGGGTCGTTACCTTGCTGATCCCTGTGCAGGGAGGAGGTGGAAATATAGCATTTTAACTGACACTCAGTCTTTGGGGCACTCTTCTGTTTTCATGGATGTCTGCAAAGAACAAGAATTTCAAGATGTATATTGCATACATTTCTCTGATATTAATTGGAACTTCTGATCTACTGAACCGGCCCTTCAGCCCAAATGCATCCTCCCTGCTCATCCAAGGTGCCCTCGTTCATACCATAATACTCCAAGCCCTTCGCCTCCATATACCTATCCAAATGCCTTTTAAATGTTGCAAATGTACCCACCTTACCACTTTCCCTGGCAGCTCATTCCAGTTACTCTCCAACTTCTTTGCAAAGAAGTTACCTCTCGGGTCTCTTAAATCTCTCCCCTCTTATCTGTGCCCTTTAGCCCTGGGGAAAAGACTCTCGAGCCTGCAACATCAATTACAAAAATGATGGCCGACCCATTGCCTCAGACCCACTTTGCTTTCTGAATCTCATTTTATGATCCCTAGTAGGCAAAAGACCGTCAATCTCAAGTGATCTACATAAATGATCAAGCACAACTTTCTGAGATGCTGAAGTCCAAAAAATGCAATATGCTGTACCCGTTGTACCAATGATTTTTCAGCGATCCCACAAGCCAAGTTCATGGTGGGTATTGATTGCTGGTGAGCAGTTATTCCTTAAGACAGGTACAAAAGAGCTAAATAGCCTCAGAACAGCTGCCTGGAATGTTATTTGCTCCTGCATGTACACATTTCGGTGGCTGTGCACCAGCTGTACATTGGTGCAGTGTTAACATTTGAGGCTATGAATTATCCAGGTTGCTCTCAGAATGCCCAGATCACCAAGTGTGCACCATAAAAAGCACCCTGTGTCTGTGGCAGGTCAGCCAGAACCACAAACCCACTCACTCATTTACTGAGTAAACATCGACCCAAGTTCCAGCCCTGACACGTAAGATTTAGAGGAGGTTGGTCATGTGGCTGAGGGTAGTGGTGACTTTGGTTTAGCAGGAAGAAATTCCCTGCTTGTCTGCTCTGGGTGCCCTGCATCCAGAGGCCCTTGAAGTTGGTGTTTCCTATGTGTATACTCCATTTCCTGTGAAGGTCCTTTGAACAGCACTTCAATAATAAAAATGAATGCATCTGCTGGTGCTGTTGTTGGTCACCTTGGTCTTTACCTTCACATTAATAGAAGACAACGCAACATACAAACACTTTCACAAAATAAAGCAAGCTCAAGTATAGAAAGTAACCTCTAAATTGACCAAGGTCATCTCAACCAATATATTGGAAAAACTTCTCCAAGTTTGTGAAGAATCTACTTGCAAAGCCTGTGCATTTATTAGCATCTGTGTCTGAAACAATTCCAGCTTCCTCCGCACTTGCTGCTTTGTACACTCTTTACTGCAGCTCTAGAATAGCTTGGAGTTTTAGCAGATTCATACTTAAACAGAGCTCTAATTGATTAGTATATTGAAGTTGACAACCTGTCTTTTATGCAGGGCTTGCACTCACAAGCCAAGCCAACTGCAGCTAAATGTGAGATACGGTAAACTGAAATCAGCTTCCCAATTCAATGTCCCTTTCACTGCTTTTAATCCATTCCACCAGGCAAAGTCATATGGTCTTACAGATTAAAACAGCCTTGTAAATCATAGGTTCCAATGAAATACAATTCTCCTGAAAAAGAAATGAACTTCTGTCAATACCGAGGCAACTAGTATGTCAATGAACAGGGAAGTGGCTGTATTAAATACTTCCATAATATATAGGAAGGAACAAGTAACAGAGAATGCAGCAATTGGTCTAATTTCAGCAGAGCTAATGTGTGTTCCTTGTAATAATTCTGCAAGGCACAATTTAGCACATTAGTTTACCCATGCAAGGCAAAATATTCTCACAATTATGTGAAAGTATATTTCAATTATATGTTCATGGTAAGAATATTAAATGAACAATTCAAACCAAAGATCTTGGAGGAAGCAGTAATTCAATTTGCTTCACTGCAAGTGAAGGCATGAAGAGTCACATAGTTATAGAGCATTACAACACAGAAGGAGGCTCTTCAGCCCAATGTCCATGCTATCAACCATCCAATTACCCCAATCTACAATATATTTTTTAATTGTTCCCACATTCTCATCAATTCCGCCCCCCCAGACTTTACCACTTACCCAGGGGTAGTTTAGAGTGGCTAATTAACCATCCAACTTGTACATCCTTGGGATGTGGAAGGAAAATGGAGCATCCAGAGAAAATGCATATGCTCACAAGGAGACCATGCAAATTCCTTATAGACAGCATCCAAGGTCTTAACTTAAAAGTCTCTAATGCTTTGTGTTAGCTCTACTGGCTACACCACTATGCCTACTTGACCTACTCTCTGCAACGCTGAACTGGAGTTCAGCAGGCTAGGAACTATGCTAAACTGGTCACTGATTCCTTCTGTAAGGTGAACCTTGTCATGCTCCTATAAACCAGAATTGACCACAAATAAAGGTTCACAAAATGGAAAAAAAACTACAAAGTCTTGAGTGAGTAAATATAGAAAAACAATGAGGAAACAAAGGCAGAGAGCCTGATGCCACCATGACTGTGTGCACATTTTAATATCACTTACTTACAGTAATGCAACATAATGCATGATAACATTCTTAGGAATGTTTGTCAGCAAACCATAAAGATGTTAATTTTCAAAAACTCTGCATATGTTGGAAATACAAAATAAAATCAGCAGGTAATGGAAATATTCAGCAGGTTAGGCAATATTGTGGGAAGGGAAACAGAGTTAAGTTCAGAAAACTGATACGTTTTCTCTCTTTCCCACTTTGTCAAAAGAGAGAAAACATGTCAGTTTTAATTTGCAGGAAGGATGGTGAGGGATGGACAGGACAGAGGAAGTATCTATAAGGGGATGAGAACAGGGTTGCTATGAAGATAAGTTGGAAACTAAGTTAATGGGGACAGTAGACAGAAAGACAGAGTGAGGGGACAAACAAACCAACATAAATGTTGCAAATTACAGGGCTGTGAAGCAAAAATATTAGATCAGGCTGTAGAACACCAAACCGACTTCACATCAGAAATAGATGACTCAGAGCAGAAATATCTAATTCCTAGTGAGACAGAGAAAGCAAGTTACTTAAATTAGTAGAATATGATATTGGGCATGCAAGGCTGAAACACATCAAATGGGAGATGGAATGCTCTCCCTCAAGTTCACACTGGAACTCATTGTAACTGTGTGAGAGACACATGCACAAATAAATCAGCATGAGAGTAGGACTGGAGAATTAAAGTGGCAGGCAAAATGACATTGAAGGTAGCTCTGTGGAATAAGTGCAACCGCTCCACAAAGTGGTCACCCGATCTGTGTGGGATCTCACCAATGCAATGTAAAGGATATCACATTGAGAATACCGAATGCAGTCCAGAAGAAGTGCAAGTGAATCTGTGCATCACTTGACAGGATTGTTGTGTTCCAGAATGGTGGGAAGAGAAGGAGGTAAAACGACAGGCACTGGCACTGCATCTCCCGCAGTTCCATGGGAAAGTACACTAGGACAGAAAAGCAGACCAAAGAGTCGTGAAAGAAATGATCCACTCAAAATACTGAAAGGGGAGTGGAAAGGAAAATGTATCGGGCGATGGACTCTCATTGAAGGTGCAGGAATTAAGAAAGATAATCCAAAGCTTCCATTTAAATAGTACTTTACCCTCCACCAGATTTGAAAGTACCCTCGTCCACATTTTAGCTATTTCCCACATTGCTTCTCACAGACAAAACAAGGAGATAGTTCTCCATCACCAGCCTTTTCATTTAATGGAGTCATCCTTCATAAATTAACTTGACCCAAGATGAGAATTCTTTGTCTGACCTGGTGAGCATTTCTAACACTTTCCATTTTGTTCTACATAGAAGCTAGATATGTATGGCCAAAATATTAATAATTTCAAGGAATGACAAAGCAAGAAAGTAAGAAGAACAATTGCACAGAGAGTTTAAGTTTATTGTTTGTGACCTAGTTAATGTGGTGACACAGGTAGACATGGAGGTGAAGATGGTGTCTGGCATGGTTGCTTCCATTTGCCAGGGCACTGAGTACAGCAACTAGGACATCATGTTGCAACTATACAAGTTGCTGATGTGACCATTCTTGGAGTATTGTGCACAGCTGTGGCCAATGAAAGTATGTCATTATACTGAAATGGGTGTAGGAAAGATTCCCAAGTTCGTTACAAGGACAGCAGGGTTTGAATTATAACGTACGTAGGTGTAGGAGGCTAAGAGCTGAAGTATGCAAAGTCATGATGGGCATAGATATGGAGGATGGTTGCAGTCTTTTTCCCAGGAGTGAAGTCTAACACTAAATGACAGAGATTTATGGTGATGGGGAAAAATTTTAAAGGGATATGAGGAGAAACTTCTTCACAGAGTAAGTGGTGCATATGTGGAACGAGTTGCTAGAGGAAGTGGTAGAGACAGGTACAATTAAAAAGTTCTAAGACATTTAGAGAGGTACATGGATAGAAAAGACCTAAAAGAGAGATGGGCCAAATGCAGGCAAATACGACCAACTTGCTTAGACATTTTGGATGAGTTGAGCCAAGGGGCCTGTTTCCTTGCTTATAACTCTATGACACTAAAGCCTACTTCAGGGTTAAATCAGGAGCAAAAACTGAACTGGAAGGCATTAAATATAAAATTAAGGCAGAGATTGCCATGGATTGTAGAAACCCACACATCTCTCACACAGGTTTTAAGTGGAATATCCCTATTTCAAAAGTTCAGAATATAATGAGAGAGTATCTCTTCCACCAGTATTAGCAGGATAATACAAGACATTTTTTTTGTCAGTTTTTGCGAGGGGTAATTGATAAGTTCATGGCCTAAGGTAGAAGGAGTCAATTTTAGAAAACCTAGCACATTTATTTTTCCTACATTTACACACTTAGTCCAGCGGTCGTGAAGCATACGGATCCCTTCTTTGTAGAAGTCGGCGTCTTGGACCTCCAGAAGTGATTAGTTGAGTGTGGATCTTCAGGCTCCTGTACCACCTCCTCAATGGTAATAACTGTTGTTGCAGACGGTGAGGGTCCTTAATGATAGATGCCTTCTTGAGGCATCGCCTTTTGAAGATGTTTTCAGCAATGGGGAAGATTGTACCCATGATAATGCTAGCTGTATCTACAAACCCTCTGCAGCCTCTTGAGGTCCTGAGCCTGGGAGCCTCCATACCATGATGTAATGTAACTAGTTAGATCGCTCTTCACTGTACCACTGTCTCTGGTTTCCCTTTATTTATTCCATTAGCTATATTCTCAAGGAAGATCAAGAGATTAATCAAACACTGATCTTTATTTATGTGTTCTATTATTCACTGTAGATTACAACAGATGTTCGGCTATTAAGTCAGTAATTTCCTATTTTCTCTTTCCCCTCTTGCTTAAACATTGGAGTCTTATTAGTCACACTCTGATCTGCAGGAACCCTTCCAGAATCTAGAAGCAACCTGATGACAATTTTGTTGAAAGACTGGAGTTGTAATTGGATCATTCTGTAGCCGGTTTTACATTGTTGCTGGCTGGCATTTACTTCTGATCAACATTTTACTTGGATACAGGGTGAGATATTTAGGAACATTGAGGACAAAATGTTGTTCCACACCAAAAACTAATTTGACCATCAAAGGATTAAAATTAAATTCTTAAAGTAGAAACCTCATTGGAATACTTGTTAAAAAATTCTCTTAAATGCCACCTCTCAAAAAAGGATACACGTTTACTTTTGCACCAAGGTATCCCGCAGATTTTAAAAGTCAATTTGGCTGAATCATTGCTTATGGAACAGGTACATTTTCATTTATTGCTGTTTGAAGAGAATGAGCCAGCAGGAGACCTTTTGAAACAGATTTGACCAGGAAAGAATGAATGACATTCGTGATGCTGCAGTGACTCCTTTATGGGATATTGTGTTCGTTTATCATTACCATTTGCTGCCAGAGGTCCGTGACTCTTCAAGTCTAGATTTGTTGTTTTAGAAGCAACCATCACTGTAATTATGGCAACTTGCATTCAAGCTATAAATAATCCTTGTAACGAGAGCTGTATAACTCATCTCCTTCTACCCAAGGCCACGAACTTATCAATCACCCCTGCTGTGGACTACTTCTACAAAGAAGGGATCCGTATGCTCCACGGCCGCTGGACTAAGTGTGTACATGTAGGAGGGAACTGTGTTGAAAATAAATATGCTAGGTTTTGTAAAATTGACTCCTTCTACCTTAGGCCACGAACTTATCAATCACCCCTCATAAATCATTCATTGTGAATGTGCAGTAGATATTAGAGCTTTCTTTAGTTAATGATAGGAAAAGGAATGCACACCTATTCTTGAGAACAAAATAAATTAACAAGGCTTATTTATCGCTTGAATGTAAGTTGCCATAATTACAGTGATGGTTGCCTCTAAAACAACAAATCTAGACTTGAAGAGTCACGGACCTCTGGCAGCAAATGGTAATGATAAACGAACACAATATCCCATAAAGGAGTCACTGCAGCATCACGAATGTCATTCATTCTTTCCTGGTCAAATCTGTTTCAAAAGGTCTCCTGCTGGCTCAATCTCTTCAAACAGCAATAAATGAAAATGTACCTGTTCCATAAGTAATGATTCAGCCAAATTGACTTTTAAAATCTGCGGGATACCTTGGTGCAAAAGTAAATGTGTATCCTTTTTTGAGAGGTGGCATTTAAGAGAATTTTTTTAACAAATATTCCAAT
The DNA here is from genome assembly GCF_963921235.1 of Mobula hypostoma. Taxonomy (NCBI): domain Eukaryota; kingdom Metazoa; phylum Chordata; class Chondrichthyes; order Myliobatiformes; family Myliobatidae; genus Mobula; species Mobula hypostoma. Next base: position 17,778,105 of record NC_086118.1, on the reverse strand, counting down.
GAGGATTCTACTTTAAGAATTTAATTTTAATCCTTTGATGGTCAAATTAGTTTTTGGTGTGGAAGAACATTTTGTCCTCAGTGTTCCTAAATATCTCACCCTGTAACCAAGTAAAATGTTGATCAGAAGTAAATGTCAGCCAGCAACAATGAAATCAGGTACAGAATGATCCAATTACAACTCCAGTCTTTCAACAAATTTGCCATCAGGTTCCTTCTAGACTCTGGAAGGGTTCCTGCAGATCAGAGTGTGACTAATAAGACTCCAATGTTTAAGCAAGAAAGGAAAGAGAAAATAGGAAATTACTCACTTAATAGCTGAACATCTGTTGCAATCTACAGTGAATAACAGTGAATATTTGATTAATCTCTTGATCTTCTTTGAGAATATAGCTAATGGAATAAATAAAGGGAAACCAGAGAGAGTGGTACAGTGAAGAGCGATCTAACTAGTTACATTATATCATGGTATGGAGGCTCCCAGGCTCAACATCATGGGTACAATCTTCAACATTGTTGAAAACATCTTCAAATGGCAATACCTCAAGAAGGCATCTATCATTAAGGACCCTCACTGTCTGTAACAACAGTTATTACCATTGAGGAGGTGGTACAGGTGCCTGAAGATCCACACTCAACTAATCAGAAACAGATTCTTCCCTCTGCCAGCCATTTTCTGAATGGTCCATGAACAGTTCCTTTTTTGTACATTTTTTTAAATTTTGTAATTTATAGTAATTTTAAGTTTTTGTACTGTACTGCTACTGTAAAACAACTCATTTCACATCATACAAGACGGTGATAATAAAACTGATTCTGATTCTTCTGATTTAAATGATGATAGAAACCAGAAACTGGAAGTTAATACATCTTTCTCAAATAGGCAGACTTTAACTGATAAGGTCAGAGAGCTATGATGCATTTGACGAAAGGGATTAAATATCATATTCTTAATTTTACTAGTACAGCAAAGAATGCAAAGATATGTCAAGGGAATACAAATATGCTAAATGAAATGAGACAGAACATGCAAAACAGAAAATCAGATTTTTTTTAATGGTGAAATTGGAAAGGAAATGATTTTCAAATGAATATAGGTGTTCTTGTATGCAATGTCACAAGCTGACTAGCCTAGATCTAGTTTCATAATAACAGATTTACTATTAAATACTGAACGGTGTGATTTTGCTTTTCACTCAGAGGTTGGTGTATCTTAAGAATTCACTCACCAATAGAGTGTCTTAGTTGTTGAGCTCATTCAAAATCGATTTCACTGAGAGAGCAGGCTGTGATGATAATACTTGGATTCTCCAACAAATATCAGTACATTGAGTCAAATCAAATCAAAATCATTGGGTCAAATCTGGTAAGTGGACTTTAATGTAGGAAAATTTGAGGTAATTCACTCAGCAGGAGCAATCAAAAAGCAGACGGTTATCTAAATGGAAAAGGGACCACAAGTGGGTGGAGTAAAAGAAATCTAACCATTTTTGTTCATGGAACATGAAGTGCAGCAGCAGTTAGGCAGGCAAGTGGCATATTGGTCTGTATTGCAAAGGCCTGGAGTCCAGAAGTAGATAAAAATTGTTACAGTTATTTTGTAATACTTGAAGTCATATCTGGAGCACTAGGTCCCTTTATATAAGAAATTATATACTAGCATTGGAGGCTGTCTAGAAAAGATTCACTAAGTCATTCCTAGGACAAACCCCTGCAAGCAGATGCAACAACCACTTCAGAAGGCAAAGAGAATATGGTTTTTCTCATGAGATGATAAATAGCTTAGTATAGGTATCTAACTGCAATTACATAACACCTCAATGAGATTGTTAGTGGAGTACGATATGCAGTTAACCTATATAAAAGGACATACTTGTCATACAGGATATGTAGAAATTCACCAAATTGGTTTCAAAACTGGTAGGTAGAAAAGTCTGGACAGAGTGGATGTTTAGAGCATGTTTCCACTGGTAGGAGAGTCTGGGATCTGAGGGCACAGCCTCAGAATAAAGGAATTTCCCTTCAAATTGGAAATAAGAAGGTACTTCTTCTGTCTTAAGGTGGTGAATTTCTGGAATCCATTGCTACAGAGGGCTGGGGAGACCAAGTCATTTGGTGTAGTTGGGGTAGAGATTAATAGCTTCTTGATTATTAAGGTTAAGGATTAAAGGAAGAAGGTGCAAGAATAGGTTTAATAAATAAATCAGCCATGATTGGGTGGTGGAGCAAACTTGATAGAGTGAAGAGCCTAATTCTGCTCTTATATCTTATGACTGTCCCTCCACTTAAAAAAATAACTTGTATTCTTTGGAGTTTAAAAGAAGGGGAGGGGGCTTATCTTCTTGCACCACATACGAAATTAAGGGGGAAATGACAGGGTACGTGTTTCCACCACTTTGAACATCTCAAGATTAAACAAGGGGACAGCCATTTTTAAAATGAAAGTAACAGGAATTTCTTCTCATGGAGGTCGATGAGTCTGGAATTCCCTACCCAAGAGGGTTGTGGAGCTTAGATCACTGGAGATATTTAAAGAACAGGCAGGTAGTCTTTTGAAAAGTTGGGAAATGAGCCCCTTCTGGACTTGGCACAGAAGAGAAGCCGAGATGCAAAGCAGATCAAACATTATCATGCTGATGGATAGGACAGGATCAAGGGGCCAGGTGGTTTATTCCTGCTCCTACTTTCTTGTGTGAGATTAAGACAATAAAGGGAAATAGGGAATATACAGGGTAAGAGAGCCGAAGCTGAAGATCAACTGTGATTTTGACGAATGGCTCAATAGGTTCAGTGGATTAGATAGACAGTTCTTATTTCTAATTCTTGCAGTCATATGTTGCCATGCAGACAAAATATTATGATCTAAACAAAGTATCATTGCCACTGTTTTGATAAAGCAACTGACCATGGAGTTAATTCCCACCATTTTCAATTTCTTTTAGAAAAGCAGTAAGGAGATAGCCCATCCATGCATGTGAGATTGAAACTGGTATCTGATGCATCCATTTCATGTGTAAATAAATGCACATAGGACACATTGCTTTGTGAATCAAAGAAACCTTGCAAGGAGCTACATGTACAGACCTAACAAGGACTGAATATATACTAGCCTTTATGAGTCAAAAGTGCTCAGAATAATACAAAGGTCAAGAACAACAGATTTAAGCAAACACACGTTATTTTCATAACTGTTTAAGTAGACATACCAGAGACAAGTGCTATTAAAATGCTGTGTGATCAAGAAAGTTATTTCAATCCACCTGAAAATATATTGATAGTGTGAACAAGGGTATTTTAGACTAGGGGCTGGATAAATCAGACTATGGGATAGCATCACTATCTGGCTGGTTGGAAGATTTGTGAATTTACACATAAATACTTTCTAATGAACAGGAGAAAAGTATAAGAACACTTAGTTAGCAGCATTCTCTTGTAAATGTTCTGTTTCTGATCATCAACCTTTCATTTTAAAGCATTTGACAATTTGTCCTGTGACACATTAGGACAAACATGATGAGTAACTTCTCCAGGCTTACCCTAACCTTTTCGTAAGATCACCTAGAAATTAAAAGATGGCTTATGTTAGATGGCACATGTTGTCAGATACTGGGATACTGGTTATGTGTGCATGATATCCTACCTGCATGTAGTAATACATGGTGAATTTGCATTAAAGACTGGGTCTCAGATTGAAGAGATGTTGGAAAGCAGTACACTGCAGAATAGTTAACATGACCCGAGAAGAGAAAGCACTTTAAATGGCCGCAGTTTTACAACCCATCACAGAATAACTATTTAACTTGATTGCTTCATCAACAGCATTAATCAGAGGGATTCAGAGAACGTCTACTGGGAGAAAGTGAGGAAGTGTAGGAGAAAGAAAGGAAGGGAATGAGGGAGTGAGGAAGAGAATTTAGATTGACAAGAGGCCAAAGAGAAATACCAAATAAGTGTCTGTGGTATAGTTACAGTGCACTGAAGGAACTCACATCCATAATTAGAAGTATATGTTGAACTACTCCTTTCCATAAGTTGCAATTCCTTTGTTTGAGTCAACCCTCCTTAATCTTCTTAGACATTCTGTTGGAACCAATGAGGACTTGCTTCTACTCCAGTTCTATAGGGCAGTAGGAGGTACGCAGTGAAGCAGTTGGGTGAGTAGTCTATGTGATGTTAATGCTAGGCCTCTATATGTTTTTAATGCATGAACACAATGTTCTCAGTAGCACCCAATATATCCTTTTCCTACGTCTATATAGATGGAATTAACACTGTGTCACTATGACACGAATGAAACAATTTCTGAGAAAGAAAAAAAAGGGAAAAAACCACCGAAAGAAAGATGGATTCCTTTTATTTGATAAAGCTAATAGCAAAAGTGGGGTGACAAGGTGCAGATACACTTCTACCGAAGGAAGTGTAAGGCTCTCCTTCCCTCCACTAGCCTTCAGGTCACCCTGGGCAAGGTGTAGCACTACTTAGCCCCCTGTTTAGGGTCACATGAAGCCATAGGGACAGGTGGTAGATGGTCTGGTGCATATCACAAGTCCTGGTCATGTGACCACTGATGCCAAACAGACTGTCTCTGAAGAGTATTGATGATGCTTGAGGTCACCTGTCCAGGTAAAGACACTGTCCAGAAGAAGGCAATGGCAAACTAATTCTGTAGAAAAAATTTACCAAGAACAATCTTGGTTGTGGATACGCTATGATTGTCCATGTCATACAACAGGGTACATAATGAACGAACGAATAGCATAGGTAAGTGTCAAACATCCAGTGAAGGTTAGCTCTAGGTTAATATTTAAACTTGAATGTCAAATATTATACAATGTGCTAGAACATAGTTTGCAAACAGTATGAGTAATAATTTCTGACATCAAGACAACTAGCTGTAGGGGGAACTTGGACAATGCTGAATTGTTTTCTCTGGAGCACTGGAGGCTGAGGGAGCAACTTGAAAGAAGTACATAAAATTATGAGAGGCACAGATATGGTAGATAGCCAGAATCATTTTTCCCAACGTGGAAATTTCTAATACCAGAGGGCACAATTTTAATAATAATAGGAGAAAATTTAAAGGAGATTTTCTTGGCAAGTTTTTTTTTTACACAGAGAATGGTAGGTGACTGAACACACAGCAAGCAGAAAAGGAATATAGACGCTGTGCAAGCAGATGGGTTTAATGTTTAGCACAGGCATGGAGGGTAAAAGGGTTTCTCCCTGCCCTGTACTGTTACGCTTTCTCTGTTTTATCATCTTTAGCTCAGACCGGAAAATTGGATTGAAACTTGATCTTAAACCTAAAAACTGGAAAGAGTGCAAAAAAAGATTTACAAGCATGTCACTTGGATGAGAGGGCCTGAGTTCTAGGGAGAACTTGGCCAGACAGACCAGCCCAGGTCTTTATTTTTTGGAACATAGGATAATGAGGGGTGACTTTATTGATACGCTTAAAATTATGAGAGGCATAGATAAAGTGGATGGTAATAGAATACTCCAAAATTATGGGGCATAGATTTAGTGTGAGAGGGGAAAAGATTTACAAGAGATCTGAGGCCCACTATTACATTGCATGAGGATGGGTAGTGTAGCATAGTGGGTACCACAACGCTGTAGAGTTCAGGCCACCCAGGTTCAACTCCTGCCACGGCCAGTAAGGAGTGTGTATGTTCTCCCCGTGACCACGTGGGCTTATTCCAGGTGTTCTGGTTTCCTACAACGATCCAAAGACATGATAGTTGATCAGTTAATCGATGACTGTAAATTGCTACATGATTAAGTGAGGATTAAATTGGGGAATTGCCGGGCAGAGTGGCTTGAAGGGCTGGAAGGGCCTATTCCACACTGTAATAAATAAATAAATACCAGAGAGACTGAGCTATCCGGATAAGCAGGTATATGGAATGAGCTGCCAGAGGAAGTAGTTGAGGCAGGTACAATAGTAACACTTTAGTTGTGCTTGGATAGGTTCATGAAGGGGTGAGCCAAACACAGGATATCAGGACTAGAGAGTGGGCATCAAGGTCAGCATGGACTGGTTGGGCAGAAGGCCTTGCATCCATGCTGTATCACGATCTGACTCGATAACTCCTTACCTCATTAGATACAGTAGGGGATAATTTGCCCATATACTCCCCCTTGAATCGTTCCATAGGTTAAGACTGAGAATTAATGGTTGCAACCTGCAGATTGCTCTACTACATAAATATGGCAGATTCAGCACTGTGTGTCCTACCGATGTATTGCGAGATCTCACCGCTGCTGATCTTTGACTTCACATCTGCAGCCAGTCTGAGAGGAACCCGTCACAATACACACAGCAATTCCGGTCCAAGCTACGTTGTACCAAATGTCCAGGCATCTCCAATAAAAGCAAATTTATAAGATGATCCTGAACTACATTAGAGAGAGTATACAATGTTCATACACTTTCCTTTGGAGGTTGATTTCCCTTAATCCTCAGCCTCAGGGGAATGCCGCTAATTACAAAAAGGCGGCTGCAGTGAAGGGTGAAATGATTTCAGAGGGACTGAGTTATCCAGACAGGCAAGCAAAATAGTGTCATGAGGATTCATGCTCATTTTGTAGAGATACCCAAGCGACCCTCAATGGTACGTACAAGTATTCTCAATATGAGCTTGCCAGGGAATGATAGCAACATTACAAGTGCAGATTTTGAATGCTTGCACTTCGAGAAATGCTGCAATGCAGATAAATCCCTGTGCCTGTTCTGTCTGCCTTGTAGGCCAAATGGAAAGTCGATGATATTTTCTCCTTGAGTCAGAAATTAGAATAATCCTGAGTCTCAACAGCTGAGTGAGATCATGATCCTGAGTTCAGCCACACGTGGATGAGTTTATACTTAAGGTTCCAGGAGATCTCCGCAAGAATAAAGAATACAGTTTGAGAGCTTGCCCTTTGCAAAAAGCACAGCGTCTGGGGGAAAAGATTTTAGAAAACTCTGAATAAATAACAAAGAATATTTTGTCACAATGTTGACAATGAACTTTGAGTATTCCACTATCATTGATGCCATTTGGGGATTTTATGCCAGGAGAAACATGCACAAGCTAAGGAGAAATCTGTCAAGAAGTGAGAAGAGAGAATTTCTCAGCATGTGCTAAAACAACTTAAAATGAAAATAACTTTCCCTATGTCAGATTAAGATGAGTCATGCAAAGGAATCCTTAAGTTGTTTACTTTCTAGTTCGCTCATGACTGAGCAGAAAGCTGAGAAGAAACTAATGCTTTGCAACATGGTAGCTGTTATAAATATACTGATGATGGATTATAGTATTTGAAACTAGAAGTGTGGAATGAATTTTGTTACATATTGGATGCATTTGATAATATGGCTATTTCTTGTAATATAAACTAATATTAATTTGTTCAAAAAAATCAACAAACTGCTGGAGGAGTTCGACAGGTCATGCAGCCTCTACAGAAGGAGATGAACAGTCAGTGTTTTGGTTCAAGATACTTTGCCTGAACAGATTTCCCTCCTGATTCCAGCATCTGTAGTTCCTTGTGCCTTCAGTGTTATTTTGTTCTTAGCTCACAGCACGGCATCAAAGCACTGTCACTTAAATCACTTTAGTCACAGTATCGTTTGAACACAGGTTCCACCATACTGGTAGGACCTGAACAATCAATTTTCCCGTGTCCTTGACAACTCTATATTCCTTGGGTCAGAGACAATAAAGGAGTGTTTAGTGATACATACCGGAATCAACAGCAACATTCAGTGAAAAATTGCATAAATACTTAAAAGGGTAAAAATTATCGGCCTAAAGCAAAAGATTAAGAGTGAGCTACTAACAGCAAAGCTCTTTAAGAAGATGGAATGGGCTTGATAAGCTGAATAGTCAACTGCTGTGATACATCAATAAATGTTTACAAAACAAAATAAAAAATCTCAACTTACCTGCACAGCAACAACAGATAAAACCTCAACAGAAATCCTGTTGAACTCATCAAAACAACCCCAGGCTCCTGTCTGTGCTAGACCCTTGTAGATATTGCCACATGACTGCAACACAAACAAAAATAAGAATTAATATTGTTACAATCATTTCTGCCTGTACAAATAGACAAAAGATTTCCTGGCATCAGTTGAAGCCCTGCAGTAAGTTTACTGGTATCCTAGTCAATCTGAATTTCTGAACAAATAAACAAATACTACATAAACAAATGAACTCAACACTTATTGCTTTGACAAACTACAAGGATGTAGTTCACTACATCTACACAGCTTTCTTACTTAATCTCTTAGTTTCAACATTTCGTCTGGTTGTGTCTTGGATATATCAATCTGAGCTTTGGAAGAATATTCACTGGATCCAATTTAAACACATATGGTGGATTCCTGGCAGTCTGGGAACAAGTTTCTCTGTTAGAAGAGGAGAATTCCAACCTAAGCCAGCAGTGGGCTTCTTCCACCAATAATCACACCACAGAGCACCATAGACTCAAATGCTGTATTGACGCAATAGTGAGGTATGAAGGGAGCTCTCTGCAAGGGAATGTTCCATGTTTTAGAGAAGACATTAAACGGCTCTCAAATGGTTGTAAAAGATCCTGGTCTAAAAATACATCCGGCAATGATATCACTGATTACCAAGGTTACAAGCTCCACTGATAGACTGTTGCACACTTTCATAATAGGAACTATGGTGATTAGTATGTTGGTTCTTCCTGAAAATTACTTATTGGGGAACACTAATATTTAAAACAACAAAAGCTTTTAATGCAACTACTTTTAACGTCTGAAATCAAGATCATACATTTGCTCCACTGCCTTAATATCAACAAGATGCAACAACCATGCTGCTAAATTGTATCCAGCATGAAAAACCAAGCCTTGAAAAGATTTGTGACCACATTAGGCCGCACAGTAGCGTAGCAATTAGCATAACGCTATTACAGTGCCAGCAAGCAGGGCTTAATTCTGCTGCCGTCTATAAGGAATTTGAATGTTCTCCCTGTGACTGCATGGACTGCCTCTGAGTGCTCTGGTTTCCTCCCATATTCCGAAGATTTACAGGTTAGTAGGTTAATTGTCATATGTGCTCACTGAGCCAAAGGGATTGTTACCATGTGGTACCTCTGAAATAAAAAATAAAAATCATACAAACATTTAATATGTTCAAGACAAAATTTCTGCTTGACAATTTACCAGAGAAATTAACTAAACAGTTAAACATTTGTTACAATAACAAATACATAAATATGATAAACCATGTGTCTCTAAAACAGTTTATTTTTTAAATTCTGTCAAACTGCATGACTCATTGCATTATGAAGACAGTGCTTCCTTAATTGTGGTTTGTTCATTATTCACACCAGTCTGTTCAATGTGCGATGCATGGCGCAACTGAAAGACTATATCAATAGATATAATGGAATTGGCTATAAAGTTGTCAAAATATATCGTAAATATGGAATGTGAGACATTTAGTTATCTTGCACTGATGCAGCAAGACAAAAGAACCTTCTTAATCTGCAAGGAAGTCAGATCTTTAATTCTGCAATGATTCATCTGATCTTTACTCAACAGAAACAAATCATTACCTGTCTAGCAATTGACTGTAGTCTAGGACCAGAGGCGAAAGCATCAGAATAGAAGGATGCCTTAGAACAGAGATGAAGAGGAATTTCTTTCACCAGATGGTGGTGAATTAGTGAAATCCATTACCACAGACTGTTATGGAGGCCAAATCATTATATTTAATATTTAAAGCAGAGATTGATAGGTTCTTTATTAGTAAGGGCAACAAAAGTTACAAGGAGAAGGCAGGAGAATGGAGTTGAGAGAGAAAATAATCAACCATTATCAAATGGCAGAGCAGACACGATGGGCCAAATGGCTTAATTCTACTCCTATGTCTGATGATCTTGTGTACCTCCTGGGGAAACGTTCACCCTGTGCAGAATTATGTTTTTATGGACATACTTCTAAAACAAAAGCCTGAAGCATTCCAACATGGTTTTAGAACATGGAACAGGCTCGTCAACCCAGCAAGTCTGCAATGACCACGATCTCAGTCTGAACTAACACTATCTGTCTGCACATGATTCACATCCCATTATTTCCTGCCTGTTCATGTGCCTTTTGAAATATCGCTTAAACATTGCTAACATATTGGCTTCTACCACCTGCCCTGCACCCAAATTTCTAATTGATCACTCTCCATTGTATCCTTCGATAACCTAACACGCTATCGACAAGTCCACCAATTTCCATGTCTATCCACGGCCTCCTCTACTGTAAAGATGAGGCCACACTCAGGTTGGAGGAACAACACCTTATATTCCGTCTGGGTAGCCTCCAACCTGATGGCATGAACATTGACTTCTCTAACTTCCGCTAAGGCCCCACCTCCCCCTCGTACCCCATCTGTTACTCATTTTTATGCACACATTCTTTCTCTCACTCTCCTTTTTCTCCCTCTGTCCCTCTGAATATACCTCTTGCCCATCCTCTGGGTCACCCCCCCCCCGTCTTTCTTCCCGGACCACCTGTCCCATGATCCTCTCGTATCCCCTTTTGCCAATCACCTGTCCAGCTCTCGGCTCTATCCCTCCCCCTCCTGTCTTCTTCTATCATTTTGCATCTCCCCCTCCCCCTCCAGCTTTCAAATCCCTTACTCACTCTTCCTTCAGTTAGTCCTGACGAAGGGTCTCGGCCTGAAACGTCGACTGAGTAATCTCCAGAGGTGTTTAAAATATACATTTTATTTATGCTTTGAAGGGAGGTGGAAGATAGTGACACACATCTTATCACGATTAGGGTAATGCTGAGAATTAAGTGCCTTATTGTCATACAGTGAAGAGATCATCTTGAAAGAGCACAAGACACAATTGTTCAAATGCCATACTGAAATTGAGCTCAAGGTTTATGTATAGCACTGGCAGGCTCACAGTCAATCTTTTATGGAGGGCCACCTTTTAAATTGATTGTTACTGACTCAGTAGCACTGTGTTAAGTTCAGCTCCAGTACATAATATCACTGCAAACTCACCAATTCGCTGATTCCTCGCTTACAGTTATTCCTCCATGGGAAGGTTACAATAACTACCTGTCACAATTTCTCCAGAGAGAGCAGGAGAGAAGTGAAAATGAATAGAGGTTTCAGAGGATGGTTCAAGTACCAAAAGGGTGAGTAGTTGGGGTGTTCGTGGCCTTATTTGGTGTGTTACTCAGAAAGATTGCTGACATTATAAAAAAGAGAAATGTATATTTAAAGAAATCAAAAGAACATGAGATGAAACAATCAAAAAGGTGAGCTTCAAACATACAATGATTTATTTTTCAGTACACTGGGTGATTTGAACAATTATATTAAATTAATTTGTAATGACTATTAGTGCTGCAAAATTGTGTTTTATCAAGCATCCTCTTCTGCTTGATAATGTGGACTTGCCAATCTGATGTATACTTTAACCCTCATTAATGTGGCTTCCAAAATGTTTTTTTCATAATCCTGCTGCACCTGAGTATCATAAACCTGCACAGATCTTACCATCACAGGCGCTTGGAAACTATCCAGGTAACTTCAAAGTTCAAAAACTCAAAGTAAATTTATTATCAAAGTACATATATGTCACCTAGGGGTGTACGGAGTGTCTAGGGAGGGGTAGCACCTCTGGTGGGGGAGGCCTGCTGTGCCCTTTTCAGGGCAGTTCGCCCACCTTTGGTCGCCACCTGGCGCTCAGCTCTCACCTGTGGCTCCAAGTAGCTGTAACACACACAGTGGCCACACCCCGGGAAACTGTCTCGGCAGACAGGCCAAACTAGGTGAGGGTAGCCAACAGGTCTTCGACCCTCGGTGAGGTAGGGGATCTGCCTATCCCGGCATGTGAAGTCTGGCCCTGGCAGATTGAGCGGAGGAGACCAATTAATGGTCCAACAGTCAAGAAGGCAGGCCCAGCAGGAGTTGTGGAGCGCTAAGAGCACGACAAGTCACTTAGACGTCCTGGTCAACCACTACAGCAGGAGAGGTCTCCAGCCGTAACGGTAGTCCGTGCCACTGGATCAAAGTCTCTTCTGCCAGGAGAGTGGGATTGCCCCTGTATAATGGCTGTTCCACTTACAACAGCATCACACACAGGTTTCTGTTGTGCAATTCATCTCAGTCCAAACCCAACTCGTCAAGCCCTGCGGCAATGGGGCAGTGGCGAAGCAACAGGCGGAGATGACCCGGGCAGTTGTAGTCACAAACCTGCACGTAGGCGGCCTTTGGACCAGTGGTCGTTCGTCTCTGTACCTGGGGCAGCAGAGATGTCCGGCAGCATCCAAGGCGACTGGCAGCCCTTTTAGCACAGCACTGCCTACCCTCACATGAGGGAGGGGGGTAGAAAAGGTACCCTAAACATTGCCTGCCCCACAACAACATCTGGCTAGCTAACCGCAGCTGGCGGATCATTTCCTTAGCGGTCAACATGCAACAAGAGAAACAAATTCAGGAAGGACTGAAAAACCGCTGGGCTGAACAATTTTCCAACCTACACAATAGGCCGTCCACAGTTGATCCTGATGTCTTACCCCTCAGCAGCCAGTCCTGGATGACCTAGACCTGCCGCCCTCTACTGATGAGATCAAGAAAGCAATCTTGTAGATGAACTCAAATAAAGCAACAGGGCATGATGGTATTCCTGCCGAGATCTATAAAGCATTAGGCCCAAACACCTTACAGGCGCTCCAAGACATCCTGGAAGACATCTGGATCACAAAGATGCCGCCTGACGACTTCCACGATGCCCTATCATGGCTTTATACAAAAACAAGGAAAGCAAATCAGACTGCGGAAACTACAGGGGTATCTCACTGCTGTCCATCGCAGGCAAGATTTTTGCTCGTATTCTCCTGAACAGACTTGTCACTGCCTCGGAAAGGAACCTCCCAGAGGTGCAGTGTGGCTTTTGGCCAGAACAGAGTACAGTAGACATGATATTTGCAGTGAGGCAAGTCCAGGAGAAGTGCATCGAGCAGAGCAAGCCTCTTTACTCTGTCTTCATTGACCTGACACAGGCATTTGACACTGTAAACAGGGAGGCTCACTGGATCATCCTGAGACGTTACAGATGCCCGAGGAAATTCGTGAAGATGATTCAGCTGCTGCACAACAGAATGATGGGACAGGTCCTTTGCAGTGGTGATACGTCAGCTGCATTTGCCATTCCCAATGGGGTGAAGCAGGGCTGTGTACTAGCCCCAGTCCTGTTCTTCACTTGCATGTTGTCACGTGCTGTCCAAGGTCTGAGGGAGGGAGTGTACATCAGGTACCGATTGGACGGCTCTCTCTTTAACCTTTGCCGCTTGAATGCACGGACGAAGTGCCTCCATACAGTCATTCAAGAAACCCTCTTTGCTGATGACTGTGCACTCCTGGCGCACAAAGACAGTGATCTGCAGTTGATGCTAAACAAATTCTCAGACACTGCTACATCCTTTGGCCTGACTATCAGCCTGAACAAGACCAAAGTACTTCACCAGCCCGTTCCAAACACCAACCCCACAGAACCAAATATCACTGTTGACGACACCCAGCTGACAAATGTAAACAGCTACAAATACTTGGGAAGCATCATCTCGAGTGATGGGTCTTTGGACAAAGAAATTGACTCCAGGATCAGCAAGGCCAGCCAGGCTCTGGGGAGGCTGTGTACCAGAGTGCTCAATCAACACGACGTCTGCATCTCTACAAAGCTGTAAGTCCACAGAGCTGTGGTCATCCCTTCTCTCCTATATGGATGTGAGACGTGGACTCTGTACCGACGACACATCAAACAACTGGAGAAATTTCACATGCGCGCCCTCCGCTCCATCCTTGGCATTCGTTGGCAAGACTGTGTCTCCAACCTGGAGGTCTTAGATCACGCGGAGTCCACCAGCATTGAGTCCCTGATCATCAGAGCCCAGATGCAGTGAGTGGGACACATCATCAGAATGGACGACCACCGCTCTATGGTGAACTGGAGACCGGAAAGAGACCTCAAGGTTGTCCACGCAAGCACTACAAAGACGCTGTGAAGGAAACCCTACGCTACTGTGACATCCAGTCAAGGGAACTAGAAGCTGCGGCTGCTGACAGAACCCACTGGTGAGCCCTGTGCTACGAAGCCTACACCAGTTTTGAAGACAGGCGCTGCTAAAAACTGATGGAAAACCGTGAGCGGTGTCACAGAACAGCAGCCACAATTATTACAACAACGGACTTCTAGTGTCCCCATTGTGTTAGACTCTGCGCTTCCAGACTGACACTGCAGAGCCCCCTTCACGTCCACAGATGAACTGCACAACACCGTGTCTTCTTCGAATCCGAAGGACTACTACATCAATACATCAGCTTGTACCACCCGGAGATTTGTTTTTATGTGGGCATACTCAACATTCTGTTCCATAATTGAATGACAACTGTAATAAAATCAATGAAGGACCACAGCAACTAGGCCTTAAAACAGTGGCAACAAACTGCACAAATGCAAAAAGAAATAAATAATAGTAATAAATTAATAAGCAATTAATATCGAGAACATGAGATAAAGAGTCCATGAATTTGAGCCCATAGGTTGTGGGAACATCTTAATGATGGGGTTAAGTGAAGTTGAGTGAAGTTATCCCCTTTGGGTGAAAGAGCCTGATGGTTGAGGGATAATAACTGTTAGTGAACCTGATGGGGTGAGTCATGAGGCTTCTGTACCTTCTTCCTGATGGCAGCAGTGAGAAGAGAGCATGTCCTGAGTTACGGGGTCCCTGCTTTCTTGTGACAACATATCGTGCAGATGTGCTCAATGGTGGGGAGTGATGGACTGGGCCATATCCACTACTTTTTGTAGGACTTTCCATTCAAGGGTATTGGTATTCCGTACCAGCCTGTGATATAGCCATTCAAGATACTCTCCACTGAACATCGATAGAAGTTTGTCACAGTTTTGGATGCCACACCGATTCTTTGCAAACTCCTAAAGCAGTAGAGGTGCTGCCGTACTTTCATCATAATTGTACTTATGTGCTGGGCCCAGGACTGGTCCACCAAAATGATAACGCCAAGGAATTTAAAGTTGCTGATCCTCTGATGAGGACTGGCTCATGGATCTCTGGTTTTCTCCTCCTGAAGTCGGTAGACAGTTCAGCTCCTTGGGTCTTGCTAACTTTAAGATGCTGTTGTTGTGGCACAACAGCTAGATTTTCAATTTCCCTCCTACATCTGATTTGTCACCACCTTTGATTCGGCCTATAACAGCAGTGTCGTCAGCAAACTCGAATATGGCATTGGAGCTCTGTCTAGCCTCACAGTGAAACAAGTGGAGCAGGTGGCTAAAGCACAGAGCATTGTGGTGTGCCTGTGCTGATGGAGATTGTGGAAAAGATGTTGTTGCCAATTCAAACTGACTGGGATCTGCAAGTGAGGAAATCGAAGATCCGATTGCATAAGGAGATGTTGAGGCCAAGGTCTTCAAATGTATTGATCAGGTTTAGAGACGATGATAGGATTCAATGGCGAGATGTAGTCAATAAAGAGCATCCTGATGTCCATCTGTTCCAGGCACCTGTTCATCAGTAGGCAAACTGGACAGATCCTAGTTGCTTCTCAGGCAGGAAGTGATACGTTTCAATACCAACTTCTCAAAGCACTTCATCACTGTGGATGTAAGTGCCAGCGGATTTATAAACCAAATTGTTAGTTCAACATTTGAATATGATATAAAGGTTACAAGCATACTGTATCATATTGATGCGATTTATATCTCAATGGTTACAATAATTGCTTAACATAACACAAGATTTGGTATTTATTCTGATAGGAACAGATTTTTAAATTTTCCACAAGGCCTAAGTGCAATATAAACCACGTTTTCAAGCCGAGAGAAGCAGATGCCAGTTCATGTGATTCAGAAGAGGTGCCAATATCATCTTAACAATGACAAAGCTTTATTTCTTAAATTGATTAATTCAGTCTCGGTGTCTAAAGTTAACGCGCAGCAATTTAATAAAATAGATGCAATAATAATAGCATGCTGGAAAGAAAATACCAATAAAAATAGATGAGATTAATAATGATGAAGGAAGTGTGGATCTTTATTGAAGAGGCTATACCTTATAATCCATCTGCTCAGAGCAGTTGAATACATAGACCATAATCCCTAGGGCTCGGCCTAAATCTTTAGTGGTTTCAGTCTTTCCTGTGCCAGCAGGTCCAGCAGGAGCTCCACTCATTGTTAGATGCAATGACTGAGTCAACGTGATGTAACATCTAAAATAAACCAATGAAATAAAAAAAACATAAAGCATAAGCCAAAGACAGCAGAACCAATCTTTTTTCATTATCAACACTATGCAATCAGATTGTGTTCAATCTCAAGGGCATAACTATGGCTAATATGAGTTAAAATTGCTGTTGGACCAAACTAAAAATTGTGTAATGAGTAATGAGAGTTGCCTTAAAGCTACATTAGTTTGGAAGCAAATATTTTCAGAAACTTTGGCACAGTTTAATCTTTCTTCATAACATGAATTCCTCTCACTTACAATCAATGTAGTGAATTTCTTTCAACTACATTTACAAATATATTCTTCCTTAAGTGATAGATATTTATTGATCCCAAATGAAATTACAGTCTCACAGTGCATTACAAGGGCAAAGATATAAATATTAGAAGAGAAGTAGAAAGAATAAAAAAAAGTTACCTCAAACAGTCTAACAGGAGGAGGTCAACACTTCCCCATCGACTCATTGGCTGAGAGTGAGAATGACCTCATACAGTGCTTGCTGGAGCAGCAGAGTTGTCTTAATCTATTACTAAAAATGCCGCTCTGTTCAGCCCAGGTAGCATGCAGAGTGTAAGAAACATTGTCCAGAATTGCCAGGATTTTCCATAGGGTCCTTTATTCTACCACAGCCTCCAGTGTATCCAGTTTGACTCCTATAAAGTTGCATGCCATCTTGGTCAATGTCTCCCATCCACTACTTCATGTACTGGGTGGGCACAGGAGTACATTCAGCCAGAGAATTATTCCACCGAGATGCAGCACAGAGCGTCATAGGAAGTCATTCCTGCCTGTGGCCATCAAACTTTACAACTCCTCCCTTGGAGGGTCAGACACCCTTAGCCAATAGGCTGGTCCTGGACTTATTTCATATTTTACAGGCATAATTTACATATTACTATTTAACTATTTATGGTTCTATTACTATTTATTTATGGTGCAACTGTAACGAAAACTAATTTCCCCCGGGATCAATAAAGTATGACTATGACTATAACAGAGCCAGCCTTTCTAATCAGTTTATTGCACCTGTTGGCATCATCCGTGTGAATGTCATTGCCCCTGCAGACAACCGCATAGAAGATTGCACTGGCAACAGATGGGTAGAACATGTGTAGGAGAGGCCCGCATACTCCAAAGGACCTTAGTTTCCTCAGGAAGTAGAGGTAAACCTGGCCCTTCTTGTGCACAGCCTCTGTGTTGGTGCTCCACCCAAGTCTGCCATCCAGGTGCACCCCCAGGTACTTGCAGATCCTCACCATCAATAGTAATAGGGAGCAGTACAGGCTTAGTCTTCCGAAAGACCAACACCGTCCCCTTTGTCTTACTGATGTCGAGCTGCAGATGATTCAGCTTGCACCTTTTAACAAAGTCCTCCACCAGGGCCCAGTATTTATCCTCTCATCCTCCCTTTATACACCCAACTATTGCTGAGTTATCTGAGAACTTCTGCAGATGACAAGACTCAGTGTTGTATTTAAAGTCTGAGGTATACATGGCAAGCAGGAAGGGAGCCAATACAGTCCCCTGTGGGGCCCAGTACTGCTTATAACCAGGTCTGACACACAGCTCTGAAGCTGCACATACTGTGGTCTGCCAGTCAGTTAGCCATTATCCAGGATACAATGGAAGTGCAAATCTGCATTGAATGGAGCTTTCCCCCCGGGCAATGAGGGCTGTATGGTATTAAAGGCACTTGGGAAATCAAAAAGCATCATCCTCACAGTGTTACTAATTCTGATAATGACATCAGATGTACCTGTTGCACTCCATATGTGGTTTAACTGAACTCTTGTACAGTTGTCTAAAAACTTCCTGATATTAGTGTTTCTTCTCTCTTGCAAAGAAGCCAACTTCCTGTTTCCCTTCCTAACTGCTTGGCCACCCTTCACATTAGCTTTCTGTGTGTGTTCCTTACCCAAAAACACAGAGATGCATTGCCATCTTATTTAAAAATAATATCCTGTGTATCTATTCTACTCGTAAAGTGAATAGTCTCGTATTACTCCACATTACACTATATCAGCCGTAGCTTTCTCCGCTTACTTTACCTGCTCAAAGCTGGGAGTCTGCAAATTATATTTTCAGATCAAGAAGAAGTCTTAATGATTCTACTCATGTATATTTCTTTTTAATTGCTTGACTAATTCTCTGTAACATTAACAAAAAGCAAATGCAGAAAATAAAAATTTTGCAAAGTTAAATCTTTCTGCGTAGGCAAATAGGTCAACAAATTTTTCATGACGTGCTGGTAACATTAAACCCTGGATTTGCTCTAATCAAGTAGTTTAGATATTGTCTACCATCTGCTGATGACTAGACTGCACTATAAATGTTCTAGCTGAACATCTATTCCTGTTATTTATGTACAGTTGTTATATTTAGCGAATGGATTGTGATAATTAAGCAAAATTGTATTGCATTTGTTTGATGGAAATCATCATCTCATATCTCATGAAACTGGTTACCAGTGATATATTTGCCTTGGAGTTCCAAACTTCCTGTTATTTATGGCAGTTGGGGAAGGTAAACATTCTAATCAGAAACAGATTTAATATCAGCAGCATAAGTTAAATTTATTAACATAACAACAGCAGTACAGTGCAATAGATAATAAGATAGAAAAAAATTAAGTCAATTACAGATATATAGTGCAAAAACAGAAATAATAAAAGTGAGGTAGTGTTCATGGGTTCAATGTCCATTTAGGAATCCATTGACAGAGGGGAAGAAACTGTTCCTGAATCACTGAGCGCGTGCCTCTAGGCTTTGTACCTCCTCCTTGATGGTAACAATCAGAAGAGGGCATGACCTGGCTGATAGGGTCCTTACAGACGGACACCGTATTTCTGAGACATCACTCCTTGAAGATGTCTTGGATACTCTGGAGGCTAGTACCCAAGATGGAGCTGACTAATTTTACAACTTTCTGTAGCCTCTTTCCATCCTGTGCAGCAGCCTCCCATACCAGACAGGGATGCATCCTGCCAGAATGCTCTCCGTGGTACACCTGTTGAAGTTTTTAAGTGTCTTAGTTGACAAACCAAATCTCCTCAAAATCCTAATGAAGTACAGCCGCGATCTTGCTTTCTTTATAGCTGCATCAATACATTGGGACCAGGTTAGATCTTCAGAGAAATGACACCTAGGAATTGCTCACACTCTCCACTTTTGAAGTCCACAATCAGCTCTTTGGTCTTGCTGACTCTGAGTGCAATGTTGCTGCTGCAATACCTCTCAACAAGCTGGCATATCTCTCTCCTGTACTCCCTCTTGATTCCATCTCAGGTTCTGCCAACAATGGTTGTATCATCAGAAAATTTATAAATGGCCTTTTGAGCTATGCCAAGCCACAGTCCACATTTCATGGAACTTTTCTTCTTTCACAGTCATAAGAGTCTTAGAGAATGGAAATTGGGTCATTTGGCTCACATGGTCCATGCCCACCAAGATTCCCATCTCAGCCTGTCCCAATTTGCCTGGGTTTGCCCCGTATCCTTCTAAACCTTACCAGTCCATGTGTATATCCGAGTGTCTTTTGAATATTGTTAATGCACCTGCTCAACCACTTCCTCCAGCAGCTCTTTCCATAAACTGATCACTCTCAGATTTCCATTAAATCTCTCCCCCCACCCTTAAACCTATGCCCTCTAGTTCTCAATTCCCCAGCCCTGGGATATAGACAGCATATAGATTCTATCTCTGCACCTTATGCTTTTATAAACCTCCACAAATCCACTCCATTCCCCAACCTCCCTTCATAACTCAATCCCTTGAGTCCCAGCAATGTCCTTATTTACAGTCCTTCCAGCTTACTGACATCTCTTCTATATCAGGGTGAGGAAAACTTATCATATTTCCCAGCATGTGTCAACCCGACCTTTCAAACATGAATTCTTGCTTGAGACATAATAGTGCGGCATTCAGTGAGATTATCTTCTGGATGTAGTACTGAGGCAAACAAAAAGTTATTGTGCTGCGTTTGCTCTGCATTGAGTTTATCTGTGCCAACTATTGCATAAAGGAAAAACAAAAACCCTGCAAATGTTTTTGATGATTTTCTTACAACCATTAATTGGAAGGTACACTTCAGATATTGTTCTTGATTTCACCAGTGGTGTTATTTATCTATCTACTGAGATACAGCACAGAAAAGGCCCCTCAGGCCCTTCGAGCTGCACCATCCAGCAATCCCCCAATTTAATCCTAGCCTCATCACAGGACAATTTACATTAACCTACCAACTGGTATGCTTTTGGATTACAGGAGGAAACCAGAGCACCCAAGAGGAAACCTATAGGTCCACAGGGACAACGTACAAACTTCTTACAGTCAGTGGCAGGATAAATAGGGTACAGTCTGTTGCACAGCCTGTAAGGCAGTAACTTATTCAACCATGAACAGTATGGGCTTTTGACTACAAATTTCAGGTCACCAAATCAAAAAATGTCACATAAGCTTTATATTAAATGAAAAAGGAAATGTTTAACTTTTAAGAATCCATTCTGATTTCAAATTCAAAATAGAACCTGTGCCTAATTCTCACACAGAAATACTGGATGCATGCCTGAAGGCAAAATAAGATCAAGTATGTAAATAATTCTATTTGTACATGGGATAAGCTTTAAGTGATGTTGTGTAACACAGTGAAGCGATAAATCATAACTTAGAACAAGGTAACTCTACAGTTAAATGGGATTCAAAACACATTTAGCATCATTTTATTGAGTTATCGAAGTCATAATCTATTCCACTGCACAGACAAAACTAACAAGTTGACATTATGTTAATTCATTGCTAGCCTGATAAATAAGTAGCTATAAGGCAAGGAGACTAGAATCAACACCTCCTGTGGAATATTGCTCAAAATGTCAGGTGTACAGAAAGGTGTCTAAAACTATAAGAAAAATAATCACACCGATGTAATTAAGTTACACTTCAATGTAAGATAATTGAGTAGCAATTAAGCAGAGGTACATATTCAGATCTTCCTTTAGCAAGTGTTTTATATTGTGGTATCCCAATAGGGAAGTTGAAGAATTAAATGTTCTATTACTTGCAGGGTTCCAAGTTTTCAAACGAGAGTAATGCATGAAGAAACCTTTCAGGTTCTGTTCAAAGGCATGCAAAATACCTACACTGAAATACTTCAAAGTTGATTTGCTGCCTTTCAAAGAGAAAGAATACAAAATCTTCACTAAGGTTGCTGCTGCAATTTCTGAGCTGCTGAAGTAATAATTTGGGAGCAATTAAGCAGAGTAGTCTGAGCTCTCTTTATGAGTCTTTGATCTCCTTTATGTTTCACGGACAATTTGTGAAGTCTTGCTGCAAGTCCCCTCATGGCTCGACAAAAAGTATTATGCAAAGCTCAAGTCATGACATTATCCAATTCTCTCTCTGATTGATTTTGGCAGAGGGGTATTGAAGAGTTAGCATTTAGGAACATTTAGGTGCTGTTCCAGAGAAGTGCGATCAAGGAAGAAACTGGTTGATCAATAGTGCGGAAGAACAATCTGCTGGAGATGAAGCACAAACGGTCTTTAGGATGGCTATGGAACTGGATAAAGTACTTCACTTCCCTTCAACTCAAAACCCAAGGAGGAATTTATTTAAATCTAATTCTTTACAGTCAATTAGGTTTGATGTAAGTGTACAGTAGCTCTGCCAAACACTGCAAGCCCAGCAAAGATTGTAGATAGAGCAGTCCAATTTTAAAATGTGGTTAGGTCCCTTTTATGTCTACCCACAGCGCCTAACAGCTAATTCTGACAAACTCCTGGACACATGTTCTTCATTCTATGGCAAATGAAGCATTATTATCAAGAATGTAGAAAATCATGGGTGATGTATTAGATTTGCCACTTACAAATTTGGTAAGCTATGTAACTGTTCAACATTCAAGACAAGAAAATTTCATCAAATTGAAATACTCCATAAGTGTTTGCATACCTGTCTGTCAGTGGTGTAATTACCAGTCGAGGAGTGTTGCCCAAATATTCATAGGAATACAAAAATTGGGCATCACAAATGTTGGCGAAACAGTGTTTCTTTTCATCATCCCAGCGATGCCGAAGCTGAGAGAGCCAGACAAAAGCTTGAGAGTTTTCAACCTGTGAAATGAAGCATGCACTGTTAATTAACCACAAAATATGCACTGAAATACAAAGAAATACCTCCAGTTTAAAAGCACATAACACTATTACAGTGCCAGAGACTTGAGTTCAATTCCACTGAAGTCTGTAATGAGTTGTATATTCTCCCCATGACCACAAGAGTTTCCTTGACTTCTCCAATTTCCTTCTACGTTCCAAAGACATGGGATAGCAGATTAATTGGTCACACGGGGTGTAGGCTCGCTGGGCTAGAAGGGTCTGTTATTATGCTGTATCTCTAAAATATGTATGCTTTTATGACAAATCTAGTGACCAGATTATCAGCAAATAAGTTTTTCAAGCATGATTCCTCCCAGCTTAATGTTAGAAGAGTCACATATAAAAAGATTTTCAAGCGAAGTGCCAAAGGAGTAGACTATCCGATGCCCTCTGGAAAGGTGAAATGTTTAAACAGGTGTCTAATAATAACTTTACACAAAATATACAAGATATATAGCAGAAGAGCTGTGTAGCCCATCACCACATAACAGCATTTATACACCATTTGAGTCATTTCCCAGCTTTCCTCATCTATATCCCTCTGTTACCCATTTCCTCTTGTGCTTGTCCAATCTGCCCTGATATACATCTATACCACCATTCATTTCAGCCACACCCTGAGGTAGTGTGCTCTAGACCAATAAATTTCCCACAGTTCCCTAATATGAGGGGTGATTGATAAGTTTGTGGCTTAAGGTAGAAGGAGTCAATTTTAGAAAACCTAGCACATTTATTTTTCCAACATTTACACACTTAGTCCAGTGGTCATGGAGCATACGGATCACTCCTTTGTAGAAGTCGGCGTCTTGGACCTCCAGAAGTGGTCCACAGCGGGGGTGATTGATACGTTCGTGGCCTAAAATAGAAGGAAATGAGTTATTAACTTCAAACTTTCTGCACTTTCACTCAGAGTTGAACTACACGTGCATGTAACGAGAGCTCTATAACTCATCTCCTTCTACCTAAGGCCACAAACTTATCAATCACCCCTGCTGTCGACCACCAAGATGCTCTTGTTACATGCACGTGCAGTTCAACTCTTTGAGTGATAATGCAGAAAGTTTGAAGTTAATAACTCATCTCCTTCTACTTTAGGCCACAAACTTATCAAACACCCCTGCTGTGGACCACTTCTACAAAGAAGGAATCCGTATGCTCCACAGTCACTCGAGTAAGTAGGAGGGGACTATGTTGAAAAATAAATGTGCTAGGTTTTCTAAAATTGGCTCCTTCTACCTTAAGGCACAAACTTATCAATCATCCCTCGTAGATTTCTTCAGTTTTATACGTATGGCATCTAGTCATGTTCTTTTATCAGTGGAAACATCCCAATTCATAGTCATAGTCATACTTTATTGATCCCGGGAGAAATTGGTTTTCGTTACAGTTGCACCATAAATAATTAAATAGTAATAAAACCATAAATAGTTAAATAGTAATATGTAAATTATGCCAGGAAATAAGTCCAGGACCAGGCTATTGGCTCAGGGTGTCTGATCCTCCAAGGGAGGAGTTGTAAAGTTTGATGGCCACAGGCAGGAATGACTTCCTATGACACTCTGTGTTGCATCTCGGTGGAATGAGTCTTTGGCTGAATGTACTCCTGTGCCCAACCAGTACATTATGTAGCGGATGGGAGACATTGTCCAAGATGGCATGCAACTTGGACAGCATCGTCTTTTCAGACACCACCGTCAGAGAGTCCAGATCCATCCCCACATCACTGGCCTTACGAATGAGTTTGTTGATTCTGTTGGTGTGTGCTACCCTCAGCCTGCTGCCCCAGCACACAACAGCAAACATGATCGCACTGGCCACCACAGACTCGTAGAACATCCTCAGCATCGTCCGGCAGATGTTAAAGGACTTCCATAACAATCCAAGGCTTCCATAACTTTAAATGCCTCCAAGTCACTCCTCAGATTTTTTGATGTGAGACCCAGGTTTGTTCATCTTTTACAGATCCATGTACTTCTGTTTTACTGGTAAAGCCCTTTAACTCCTCTGCAGCCTCCTTTGTCCTATTCATGATAGAGTGATGACAACAATATGCAGTCTAATCAAAGCAACATTTGACACAAATGAAGCTAATTTTTTTTTAACTTTTCAGGGCTATCTCTCTCAAATCAAACTGCAAGACTTTGTCTACTTGTGCTCAATGACCTTGCTAACATGTGGCACAACTTCTGCTGACTGACGAATAGGCCACTCTAGCTCCACCTAATGGTGTAATTGTCCATCCTGTATGTCTTTCTTCAGATTGGAAGACACCACTGGATATTAAGGTCACTAAGTACTATAAATCCACCCCACTATTGCGTTGTGAGATAGCAGATGAGCTTTGCAGCATGGGCTTATCTACGTATCATGTCTTCTGTTACAGCCACTCAGCAAGATCACCTGCGTCTGAGAGTAAATCAGCATGAGGTGCAGGACTGTCGCATGCTCATCCTGTTGCTAATGTGACTCCAGGGTACTACCCCTGAGGCAGCTGTACAGCTAGAGGGTTTCATCTCTTTTTAGGTCGCCAGAATTCCCAAAACCTCCGGCAAGACCCGTGGTGGAGGTGTACACAGAAACAGGTGTTTGAATGCTTCAGTAGTGACGACCCACTGTTCACCTCTGGTAGAGTTTTTAAATAATGAACTAACGGCCCTTCTACTTACCAAGGGAGCTCACTGCCACTGAGATTGTGCTGAAAACACACCTTCACCACCCCACCCCCACCATGCTAATGTTGGGGAAATGCGGCTTGAGCTCCACAGTACTATTACTGACCTCAAAGCCACACACCCAGTGCAGGGTTTCTCGACCAGGGTTCCACGAGAGATCATGATTTTAAAAAATAAACATCGTATTTGGACTTCACGTGATGCTGGCACTCGCATTTGTTGGGCAGTGACCAAGCAGCTCCATTAGCAATCTCGTCAGAGGTCTCTCAGCCCACTATGGCAGTGCGCAGTTGGACTCAGTGTGTCTGGTTGAGTCCATTCTCAGTTTTTGACGGGAAATATGGGAGGCCATTGATAATTGATGAGCACTGTATTGCTGTGTGAAACTTTACTTTGATTAGACTGCCTATTGTTGTTATCACTTTATTATGAAGAGGACAAAGGAGGCTACAGAGGCCTTTACGGATTTTACCAACAATACAGCAGTACGTGTATCTGTAAAAGTTGAACAAACCTGAGCCTTACTTATCAAGAAATCTGAGGAATAACTTAGAGTTGTTTAAAGTTATGGAAGGCTTTGGTTGAATTGGAATTTTGCATATTATTCAATGTTAATGTGACAGTCATAGATAGCCCTGAACATGCCCCAAACAGTAGGCTGATGAGGAGCATGAAGTATATTTTCTGCGCGTTGAATGGACTTGCCCAAGTTGGGCTGTGAAATCAGCCTCTCCCTCTCAAATTACCTTCCTCAGCTTACCCTTCTGTGCCACCGACTGAATTATGGGAGCGAACAAACTCTACTAGTATAGAGTGAGGAAGGATATCAGAAAGTTTCAAGTCATATTGAAAACTACCTGGAAGAATGGCAGAACGAAGTTGAACAGTATTTTTCCTCTCTTTCAACACAAATGTATGACTGGGTGAGGGATCCTTTCTCTGAATCTTCTGCTCAGCCTGAGAATTTAACTTTGATAGAAAAGATAGAACTTTTTGAGCTGCAGTCTGATCATGCA
This sequence comes from Mobula hypostoma, assembly GCF_963921235.1. Classification (NCBI taxonomy): domain Eukaryota; kingdom Metazoa; phylum Chordata; class Chondrichthyes; order Myliobatiformes; family Myliobatidae; genus Mobula; species Mobula hypostoma. The sequence continues at coordinate 17,751,993 of NC_086118.1, read as the reverse complement.
CTAGAGATTTACTGACCAGCCCCAGACAAGTTCTGGATTTCTGTGAAAGAAGAGTATCCTGCCATTCATAGGAAAGCAATGAACATTTTCTTGCAGTTTTCAACTTCTTGCATGTGTGAGCAAGTTTTTTCTTGTTTAATAAGCATCAAGAGGAAGGATAGAAATAGTCTCATGTCAATTGAAGGTGAAATCTGTGTGTGCTTATCTCAAATTCGACCCTGAATTGAGTATTTGTGCAGCAAAAAACAAGCACAGGTTTCACATGCTAGGCCTATATTTGAGCCTGATGATGTCACTTAGTAAGAAAATGATTTTTCGAAGTCTTGTATAAAATTTTATATTAGGCTATACTTTTATTTATATTGCTTTGGCTTATGGTTTTCAGTAACTTTACTATTCAACATTGTCAATAAATTTTCATGGTGTAAATAGCATTAATTAAAACCAATTTACAACCTTTATTTAAATTAAATCTATCAAGCCTACCTTTAGAAAAATTAAATACCACTTCGGCTTAAGCTAGTTATTTAATAGAAATTTATTATGTTTGCCTTTATTGAGCTTTTAAAATTTATGAAACGGAAACAAAGAGATTAATTTCAAGAAAGGTATGCTAAGCTTAACTACCTGTTTTTTCCCCATGAAAGGTTGGCTAAAAGTTCATTCTCTACTCAAAACAGCATTGACAATTGTCTTGGATTATTATATCTACAACACTGATCACGTTAATGTACCGTGAGCTGTAGATATAAAAATCTTTAACGCATGGGTTCCCTGAGACCTGAAAATTATTTCAAGGGTTCCACCAGCACAAATACATTAAGAAAGGCTGCCCTGTCTTTTTTAAATTGTTTTTGGTGACTTAAACCATGCTAACTTTAAATCAGTCCTGTCTAAATTCTATCAGTATATTGACTTTGCTACCAGAGACAAAAATCACACTAGATCTGGTTTATACCAGTATCACTGGTGAACATGAAGCTGCTCTGCAACCTCAGATACTCTGACCGCTTATCTCTTACAGACCATAGATTAAATGAATCAAACCAGTTCAAAGCGAGTTAATAGCCTAGCCAGAAGGGCAACCTCAGAATTGCAGGACTGCTTTAAAAACACAGCTTGTGGCATGCTCAGGGCTGCCTAAGACCATCAAATTAACATCGAAGAATATGCAAGATCTGTGACTGGCTATGTAGAGAATTGCATTGAAGATGTCACAGTTATGAAACAAATCTATGTAAGGGTAAATCAGAAGCCATGGCTGACAGCAGAGATCCGGGCATGGCTGAGAGTTCAGGACGCTGCCTTCAGATTGGTGGATAAGACAGCCCTCAAGTCAGCAAGAGCTGTGCTAACAGGAAGGCAAAACAGGATTATGCACAGAGAATATACTGCCACTTATGTCACACCAGAAACACAAGGTGCACGTGGACCATAACAGATTACAAGTCCACCCTGCACATCCATAACAGTGATGCATCTCTTCCTGATAGATTGAATGTCTCTTAAGCATGGTTTAATGCACATAATGACGGGCCGGCGATAAAGACTCCCTTTGAACTGGTATGAGCCTGAGGAGCAGGGATACTGCCTGGCTGCAGCTGATGGATTAGTAAGATTGCGGATAATACCCAGACTGATGGAGTTGTGGATAGTGTGGAAGACTGGCAAAGAATACAGCACGATACATGCCGGTTGCCGATATGGACAGAGAAATGGCAGAGGGAATTTAGCCCAGATAAATATGAAGTGCTGCACCTTCATAGGCAAATGCAAGGAGACAGTACACTGTTAAGGGCAAGATCCTTAACAGTGTTGCTGAGCAGAGAGATCTTGGGATCCAAGTTCATTGATCATTAAAATTGGCTACACAGGTCAATAAGGTGGTTAAGGAGGTTTACAGAATTCTTGTTTTTATTAATCGAGGCATTGAGTTCAAAAGTCAAGAGGTTATGTTGGAACTTCATAGAACTCTGATTAGGTCACATCTGGACTATCGCATACATTACTGGTTGCCCCACCATAGGAAGAAAGTTGAGGCTTTAGAGGGGGTGCAGAAGAGGTTTACCAGGACGTTGTCTGGTTTAGAGGGCATGTGCTATCATGAGAGGCTGGATAAACCTGGGTTGCTTTCTCTGGAGCGAAGGAGGCTGGGGGAGATCTGATAGAGGTTTATAAGATTATGAAAGGCATAGATAAAGTAGACAGGGAGTATCTGTTTCCCAAGGTATAAATGTCTCATACCAGAGGGTATGCATCGAAGGTGAGGGGGGTAGGTTCAAAGGGGATGTGAGGATTATGTTTTTTGACTCAGAGAGTGGTGGATGCCTGGTGCAGTGATAGTGGCAAATACATTAGAGTCTTTTAAGAGACATTTAGATAGGCACATGAATGTGAGGAGGATGGAGGAATAATGACATTGTGTAGGTAGGAGGGATTAGTGTTTTTGGTTTGCTCTTTAGCTGGTCTGTTCCTGTGCTGTACTGTTCTGTAATGTGAGGAAGACCCCTGCCAGGGTCAACCCACATAAAGCCGTAGGGCCCGATAACATACCGGGGCAGATGCTGAGCGACTGCACAGTCCAGTTAACAGAGGTTCTAACAGACATCTTCAACATCTCTTCAGAGAAGTCCACTGTCCCCGCAGACTTCAAGGCATCCACTACTATCCTGGTGCCCAAGAGGGAGACAGTAACCTGCCTTAATGTCTACCGTCCACTGGCAATGACCTCCATAACAAAGTGCTTTAAATGGCTGTTTATGGATCGCATTAACTTCATTAGGCCCCTTCCGGTTTGTTTATCTCACAACTCAGCCCACTGATGATGCCCTAACCTCTGCACTCCACTTCGTCCTGACCCATCTGGAAAATGGTGCCTCATAAGCCAGGATGTTGTTCATCGACTTCAGATCACTGTTTAATGTAATTATGCTTCAAAATCTTAAATGCCTTAAATGCCTAAAATGCATGCAGCATAAGGAATAAAGTGGATGATCTTGTTGTACAGCTACAGATTGGCAGGTATGATATTGTGGCCATCACTGAGACCTGGCTAAAGGATGCATGTCTCTGGGAGCTGAATGTCCAAGGATACACGGTGTATCAGAAGGATAGGAAGGTAGGCAGAGGGGGAGGCGTGGCTTTATTGGTAAGAAATGATATTAAATCATTAGAAAGAGGTGATATAGGATCGGAAGGTGCAGAATCTTTATGGGTTGAGCTAAGAAATCGCAGGGGTAAAAGGACCCTGATGGCAGTTATTTATAGGCCTCCAAACAGCTGCAGGGATGTGGACTACAAATTACTACAGGAAATAGAAAAGGCTTGTCAGAAGGGCAGTATTATGATAATTGTGGGGGATTTTAACATGCAAGTGGATTGGGAAAATCAGGTCGGCACTGGATCTCAAGAGAGGGAATTTGTAGAATGTCTGTGAGATGGCTTTTTAGAACAGCTTGTTGTTGAGCCCACTAGGGGATCGGCTGTACTGGTTTGGGTATTGTGTAATGAACCGGAGGTGATTAGAGAGATTGAGGTGAAGGACCCTTAGGAGACAGTGTTCATAACATGATTGAGTTCACCGTGAAATTTGAAAAAGAGAAGCCGAAATCTGATGTATCGGTATTTCAGTGGAGTAAGGAAATTACGGTGGCATGAGAGAGGAACTGGCCAAAGTTGACTGGAAAGGGACACTGGTGGGAAAGACGGCACAGCAGCAGTGGCTGGAGGTTATGCAAGAAGTGAGGAAGGTGCAAGACAGGTATATTCCAAAAAAGAAGAAATTTTCAAATGGAAAAAGGATGCAACCGTGGTTGACAAGAGAAGTTAGAGCAAAGGAGAGGGCATACAAGGAAGCAAAAATTTGCGGGAAGACAGAGGATTGGGAAATTTTTAAAACCTTACAAAAGGAAACTAAAAAGATCATTAAGAGGGAAAAGATTAACTATGAAAGGAACCTAGCAAATAATATCAAAGAGGATACTAAAAGCTTTTTCAAGTATATAAAGAGTAAAAGACTGGTGAGAGTAGATATAGGACCGATAGAAAATAATGCTGGAGAAATTGTAATGGGAGATAAGGAGACGGCAGAGGAACTGAATGAGTATTTTGCATCAGTCTTCACTGAGGAAGACATCAGCAGTATACCGGACACTCAAGGGTGGCAGGGAATAGAAGTGTGCACAGTCACAATTACGACAGAGAAAGTACTCAGGAAGCTGAATAGTCTGAAGGTAGATAAATCTCCCGGACCAGATGGAATGCACCCGCATGTTCTGAAGGAAGTAGCTGTGGAGATTGCGGAGGCATTAGCGATGATCTTTCAAAAGTCGATAGATTCTGGCATGGTTCTGGAGGACTGGAAGATTGCAAATGTCACTCCGCTATTTAAGAAGGGGGCAAGGAAGCAAAAAGGAAATTATAGACCTGTTAGCTTGACATCGGTGATTGGGAAGTTGTTGGAGTCGATTGACAAGGATGAGGTTACAGAGTACCTGGAGGCATATGACAAGATAGGCAGAACTCAGCATGGATTCCTTAAAGGAAAATCCTGCCTGACAAACCTATTACAATTTTTTGAGGAAATTACCAATAGGCTAGACAAGGGAGATGCAGTGGATGTAGTATATTTGGATTTTCAGAAGGCCTTTGCCACACATGAGGCTATTTAACAAGATAAGAGCCCATGGAATTACGGGAAAGTAACGTACGTCGATAGAGCGTTGGCTGATTGGCAGGAAACAGAGATTGGGAATAAAGGGATCCTATTCTGGTTGGCTGCTGGTTACCAGTGGTGTTCCACAGGGGTCCGTGTTGGGGCCGCTTCTTTTTACATTGTACATCAACGATTTGGATTATGGAATAGATGGCTTTGTGGCTAAGTTTGCTGACGATACGAACATAGGTGGAGGGGCCGGTAGTGCCGAGGAAACGGAGAGTCTGCAGAGAGACTTGGATAGATTGGAAGGAAGGGCAAAGAAGTGGCAAATGAAATACAATGTTGGAAAGTGTATGGTTATGCACTTTGGCAGAAGAAATGAATGGCAGACTATTATTTAAATGGGGAAAGAATTCAAAATTCTGAGATGCAATGGGACTTGGGAGTCATCGTACAAGATACCCTTAAGGTTAACCTCCAGGCTGAGTCAGTAGTGAAGAAGGCGAATGCAATGTTGGCATTCATTTCTAGAGGAATAGAGTATAGGAGCAGGGATGTGATGTTGAGGCTCTATAAGGCGCTGGTGAGACCTCACTTGGAGTACTGTGGGCAGTTTTGGTCTCTTTATTTAAGAAAGGATGTGCTGACGTTGGAGAGGGTACAGAGAAGATTCACTAGATGATTCCGGGAATGAGAGGGTTAACATAAGAGGAACGTTTGTCCGCTCTTGGACTGTATTCCTTGGAGTTTAGAAGAATGAGGGGAGACCTCATAGAAAGATTTCAAATGTCAAAAGGCATGGACAGAGTGGATGAGGCAAAGTTGTTTCCCACGAGGGGGGAGTCTAGTACGAGAGGGCATGACTTCAGGATTGAAGGGTGCCCACTCAGAACAGAAATGCGAAGAAATTTTTTTAGTCAAACGGTGGTGAATCTATGGAATTTGTTGCCACGGGCAGCAGTGGAGGCCAAGTCATTGGGTGTATTTAAGGCAGAGATTGATAGGTATCTGAGTAGCCAGGGCATCAAAGGTTATGGTGAGAAGGCGAGGGAGTGGGACTAAATGGGAGAATGGATCAGCTCATGATAAAATGGCGGAGCAGACTCGATGGGCCGAATGGCTGACTTCTGCTCCTTTGTCTTATGGTCTAAAATCTGGTAGGTAAACTTCCCTCAACACCTCTCTCTGTAATTGGATCTTGGACTTCTTGACCGAAAGGCCACAGTCAGTCCATATTGACAGAAACATCTCCAGCTCCATCACGCTGAACGCCGACACCCCTCAGGGCTGCATGCTCAGCCCACTGTTGGTCACACTGCTGATACATGACTGCACTGCTAGATCCAGATTAATTTAAATCATTGTTTCCTGATGACACAACAATGGTTGGCCTCTGTTGTGTATGTGGCCTGTTTACACAACTATGCTAATAATAAAAACCCTGGAGACGGGAACTAAGTTTCATGGTTCTTTTCTGGTAGAGTCTGAACTTGACACACACATACAGATCAATACGCGCCTAATAGCACATGCAACAATGTGTTACTAAAACATAAAGTAGTCCCTTATTATAACGTAGGCTATACGGTACACTCATCCCCTTTTATTTTAATAGTGTATCAACTTTTTTTTTACTGGGGCACTATAACCATATAAACATATAACAATTACAGCACAGAAACAGGTCATCTCGGCCCTTCTAGTCCGTGCTGAACTCTTACTCTCACCTAGTCCCACCGACCTGCACTCAGCCCATAACTCTCCATTCCTTTCCTGTCCATATAACTGTCCAATTTAACTTTAAACGACAACTTCGAACCTGCCTCAACCACTTCTGCCAGACGCTCATTCCACATAGCTACCACTCTCTGAGTAAAGTAGTTCCCCCTCATGTTACCCCTAAACTTTTGCCCTTTAACTCTCAACTGATGTCCTCTTGTTTGAATCTCCCCCACTCTCTATGGAAAAAGCCTATCCATGTCAACTCTATCTATCCCCCTCATATTTTTAAATACCTTTTATCAAGTCCCCCCTCAACCTTCTACCTTCCAAAGTAAGACCCAACTTGTTCAACCTTTCTCTGTCATTTAGGTGATAAAACCCAGGTAACATTCTAGTAAATCTTCTCTGTACTCTCTCTATTTTGTTGACATCTTTCCTATAATTCGATGACCTGAACTATACACAATACTCCAAATTTGGTCTCACTAATGCCTTGTACAATTTCAACATTACATCCCAACTCCTATACTCAATGCTCTGATTTATAAAGGCCAGCATACCAAAAGCTTTCTTCACCACCCTATCCACATGAGATTCCACCTTGAGGGAACTATGCACCATTATTCCTAGATCCCTCTGTTCTAAAGGATTCTTCAATGCCCTACCATTTACCATGCATGTCCTATTTTGATTAGTCCTACCAAAATGTAACACCTCACATTTATCAGCATTAAACTCCATCTGCCATCTTTCAGCCCAATCTTCTAACTGGCCTAAATCTCTCTGCAAGCTTTGAAAACCTACTTCATTATCCACAACACCACCTATCTTAGTATCATCTGCATACTTACTCATCCAATTTACCACCCCATCATCTAGATTAATGTATATGACAAATAACATTGGACCCAGTACAGATCCCAGAGGCACACCACTAGTCATCGGCCTCCAATCTGACAAACAGTTATCCACCACCACTCTCTGGCGTCTCGTATCCACCCACTGCTGAATCCATTTTACTACTTCAATATTAATACCTAACAATTGAACCTTCCTAACCAACCTTCCATGTGGGACCTTGCCAAAGGCCTTACTGAAGTCCATATAGACAACATCCACCGCTTTACCCTCGTCAACTTTCCTAGTAACCTCTTCAAAAAAATTCAATAAGATTTGTCAAACTTGACCTGCCACACACAAATCCGTGTTGACTGTTCCTAACCAGACCCTGTCTATCCAGATAATTATATATACTATCTCTAGGAATACTTTCCATCAATTTACCCACCACTAACTTCAAACTCACAGGCTGATAATTGCTAGGTTTACTCTTAGAACCCTTTTTAAACAATGGAACAACATGAGCAATATGCCAATCTTCTGGCACCATCCCCGTTTCTAATGACATTTGAAATATTTCTGTCAGAGCCCCTGCTATTTCCACACTAACTTCCCTCAAGGTCCTAGGGAATATTCTGTCAGGACCCGGAGACTTATCCACTTTTATATTCCTTAAAAGCTCCAGTACTTCCTCTTCTTTAATCATCATAGTTTCCATAACTTCCCTACCTGTTTCCCTTATCTTACACAATTCAATATCCTTCTCCTTAGTGAATACCGAAGAAAAGAAATTGTTCAGAATCTCCCCCATCTCTTTCGGCTCCACGCATAGCTATCCATTCTGATTCTCTAAGGGACCAATTTTATCCCTCACTATCCTTTTGTTATTAATATAATGATAGAAACCCTTGGAATTTATTTTCACCTTACTTGCCAAAGCAACCTCATATCTTCTTTTAGCTTTTCTAATTTCTTTCTTACTATTCTTTTTACATTCTTTATATTCCTCGAGCACCTTATTTACTCCATGCTGCCTATGTTTATTGTAGGTATCTCTCTTTTTCCAAACCAAGTTTCCAATATCCCTTGAAAACCATGGCTCTCTCAAACTTTTAACGTTTCCTTTCAACCTAACAGGAACATAAAGATTCTGTACTTTCAAAATTTTACCTTTAAATGACCTCCATTTCTCTAATACATTCTTCCCATAAAACAAATTGTCCCAATCCACTCCTAAATCCTTTCGCATCTCCTCAAAGTTAGCCTTTTTCCAATCAAAAATCTCAACCCTGGGTCCAGACCTATCCTTATCCATAATTATATTGAAACTGATAGCATTGTGATCACTGGACCCGAAGTGCTCCCCAACACAAACCTCCGTGACCTGATCTACCTCATTCCCTAACAGGAGATCCAACACTGCCCCTTCTCTAGTTGGTACCTTTATGTATTGCTGCAAAAAACTATCCTGCACACATATTACAAACTCCAAACCATCCAGCCCTTTTACAGTATGGGCTTCCCAGTCTATGTGTGGAAAGTTAAAATCTCCCACAATCACAACCTTGTGCTTACTACAAATATCTGCTATCTCCTTACAAATTTGCTCCTCCAATTCTTGCTCCCCATTTGCTGGTCTATAATACACCCCCGTAAGTGTTACTACACCTTTCCATTCCTCAATTCCCCCCAAATAGCCTCCCTAGATGAGCCCTCTAATCTATCCTGCCAGAGCACCACTGTAATATTTTCTCTGACAAGCAATGCAACACCTCCCCCTCTTGTCCCTCTGATTCTATCACACCTGAAATAATTAAATCCAGGAATATTTAGTTTCCAATCACACCCCTCCTGCAACCATGTTTCACTAATAGTTACCACATCATACTTCCAGATATCAACCCATGCTTTAAGCTCACCCACCTTTCTTATATTGCTCCTCGCATTAAAATAAGTGCATTTAAGAAATTTTCCACCTCTTACTCTCTGTTTATCTCTAACGGTGCAAACAACTTTACTATTTTCTTTTTCTTCTTTCTTCCCTACATCTGTTCCTACACTCTGATTCCCCTCTCCCCCTCATCTAGCTTAAATCCACCAGAGCCTCTCTAGCAAACCCACCTGCAAGAATATTTGTCCCCCTCTAGTTCAGATGTAAACCATCCCGCTGGAATAGGTCCCACCCTCCTTGGAAAACTGCCCAATTATCTGTAAAGGTGAAGCCCTCCCTCCTGCACCATGACTTCAGCCACATGTTGATTTGCGCTATTTGACTATTTCTAAACCCGCCTGCGCGTGGCACTGGTAGCAATCCTGAGATTGTTATCCTGGAGGTCCTGTCCTTTAACTTGGCGCCTAACTCCCTAAACTCACCTTTCAGGACCTCCTCACTCTTTCTACCCATGTCACCCTTATATGGAGCACGACATCCGGCTGCTCACCCTCCCTCTTGAGAATACCGAGATATCGCGGACCTTGGCACTAGGGAGGCAACAGGACATCTGGGATTCTCGATTTTTTCCACAGAACTTCTTATCTGTTCCCCTAACTATCGAATCCCCTATAACTACTGCTCTCCTCTTTTCCCTCCTTCCCTTCTGAGTTGAGGGTCCCATCTCGGTGCCAGAGATGCAACCACCACAACTTGTCCCTGGTAGGTCGTCTCCATCAACAGTATCCAAAACGATGTACTTATTATTGGTGGGAACGGCCACAAGCATGCTCTGCCCATTCTGTCTATTCCCCTTCCCTCTCCTGACAGTCACCCAGCTACCTGTCTCCTGACTCTTAGGGGTGACTATCTCCCTGTAACTCCTCTCTATTTCTGCCTCTGCCTCCCGAATGATCTGAAGTTCATCCAACTCCAGTTCCCTAACTGGGTTTGTCAGGAGCTGCAGCTGGATGCACCTTTCGCAGGTGCAGTCATCAGGGACGATTGTGCTCGCCCTGACCTCCCACATCCTGCAAACGGAGCACTCAACTGCCCTAACTGCTGCCTCCATTACCTCCTCCTAAGGTAATTAGATTAATTAAAGGCCTTACCTTACTTGGAGTGAAGCTCTTCCTCAGCCTCTGCTCACCGACGCCTCAGGAGCCAAAGCCTTCCTACTCTGTCTCCCTCTACTCCGTCGCCCGCTCTGTTAATCATTTTTCTTTTAAATACTCCCGCTGCTTCACGGTCTAACTTACACGCGCTTGCGCAGTCATGCCCTGCTCAACTGCCAAAGAAAATGACCGACTTCCACAAACTGCTCTCTTTTAAATACGCCCGTTGCCTCACGGTCCGACTTTCACGCACTTGCGCAGTGATGCCCTGCTCAACTGCCAAAGAAAATGACCGACTTCCACAAACTGCTCTCTTTTAAATACTCCCGCTGCCTCACTGTCCGACTTACACGCACTTGCGCAGTCATGCCCCATTCAAGTGCCAAAGAAAATGACTATGCTAAACAAATATGTTTACCCTTAACGTACAAACGCCTACCATTTGTTTACAAATTATAACAAAGTAACTTAATAATATCAAATTATAACAATCCTTTTTTTTACTTTTGGTCTAAGACCCATTTAGAACTCAAGTCTCTGGGGAGGTCTTCTCTGCCTCTCTGGGTAACATCTGTCCTGAAACGTTTGCTTTGGGGAATGAGTCTCCACAGGTACATCAGGTGGGTCCTCAGCACTGATGACAGGCTTATCTGTAGATGAGGCTGATGTGTTTGCTTCTATGTCAGGGGAGTCTGGGCAAGGTGTTGTGTTGTTGTGTTTTTCACCTGAGCATCCAGGATTTGGTCCACATGACATCTCCATACGTTCTCTCCCACCTCCACTGTATACATCAGAGGCCCATCTATAGCGGAAATTGTACCCAGCTGCCACTTTTCAGTCGGGTAATCCTGTGCAAGAACTGACTGTCCCACACTGAAGCTCCGTGTTGACTTAGCATTCAAGTGTTTGAACTGTCTGTTCTCCACATCATGCCGTACATCTGGTTTGAGAAGATCCATGTGGGACCTCAGGTTCCTGTTTGGAAACATCATTGCTGGAGTCTGATTAGTGGTTGCATGTAATGCATTACGATAGGCGAGGAGGAAGCAGTCTATCTTGTGTTGTAGTGGTCGATTTTCGCTGTCCATTGCCTTGATGGCTTTCTTGAATGGTTGCACAAATCTTTCTGCCAAGCCATTTGTGGATGGATGGTTAGGGGCAGATGTAAGATGCCTGATTCCATTGTTCTTCACAAAACTTTGGAATTCTTCAGAGACGAATTGTCGTCCATTGTCTGTGCAGATTTGTTCTGGTATGCCATTCCTGGTGAACATGGCCCTCAGAACTGCAATGGTCTTTTCCAATGTGGTTGTCTTCATTTTGATGACCTCTGGCCATTTGGAATGTGCATCAATGGCGATTAAAAAGATGGAGTCCATGAATGGTGCAGCACTCATTGCCATGGCTGGAGACGGGCTTGTGGTGGTGTGTTCCAGATCTTTTGACATTCAGAGCAGTTCTTGGTCAAGTCCTCAATCTGTTTATCGATTCCTGGCAACCACACATAGGTACGGGCAAGACTTTTCATCTTCACGGTACCCAGGTGCCCCTTGTGCAGTTCCTCCAGCACCCTGCTGCGTAGCTTGGGAGGAATCACAACTCGTGAACTATACATTAGTGTTCCCCAACACACTGACAACCGCTCCTTCCCCGCTGAGAAGGCTGGAAAGTGTGTTACCATGCGCTGGCGATCCTTTACCATGATGTCATACACTTTTGACAACATAGGGTCATTGCGTGTTTCTCTTTCAATGAGGCTGTTTTCACTGGTAATCGTTCAACAATTGTTGTGTGAAAGACCTCTGCTGAATCCATTTGTGTAGTTATCTCTGAAGTTGGCAGTGGTAAACATGACAAACCATCTGCATTGCCATGTTGCTTGGTCCCCTTGTGTTCAATGTCATATATATGACCTTGTAAGAAAAGAGACCATCACTGCAGCCTTTGTGCTGTCATCACTGGAACGCCTTTTCTTGGGCTGCAGACTGACACAAGAGGCTGATGGTCAGTCAACAGTGTAAACCTTTAACCATACAGGTAGTGACTAAATTTCTTGACTCCCCACACGAGGCTTAGGCTCTGTCAATCTGTGCATAGTTGCATTCAGCTAAAGTTAATGTTCTTGAGGCAAAGGCTATTGGTCTTTCTGAGCCATCTGGAAACTTGTACGATAACACAGCTCCTACCCCACGAGGCGAGGCATCACAAGCTAGTCGGATTGGTAAGGAGGGGTCAAAGTGTGCCAGCACCCCTTCCAAAGTTACGAGTCTTTTAGTTTCTTGAAATGCTTTCTCACAGCTCTCAGTCCACTTCCATTGTGTCCCTGTCTGTAATAGTGCATTTAGTTGGTGTAGGACTGTGGATAGGTGAGGCAAGAACTTGTGGTAATATGTCACTAGACCAAGATAAGCTCTCAGCTGAGACACATTTTCAGGTGGTGGTGCCTTAAGCACCGCTTCTATCTTGTCTTGAGAAATGTGTAAGCCATTCTTGTTGATAACATACTCACGGTATGAGATTTCCTTTTTGAAAAACTTACATTTCTGTCGATTAGCTCTGAGCCCATATTCTCGTAACCTGGTGAGCACTTGTTCAAGGTTAGAAGGGTGTTCATCATCATCTTTGCCGATGACAATGATGTCATCCAGGTAACACTGAGTCCCTGGAATCCCCTGCAGAACCTGGTCCATTGCCCTTTGCCAAATTGCAGGAGCTGATGCTATCCCAAACACGAACCTGTTATTCTGGTAAAGTCCTTTGTGTGTATTTATTGTCAGGTATTTCTTGGATGCTGCACTGATTTCCATTTGGAGATAAATCTGGGCCAGTTCAATTTTTGTGAAATGTTCCCCTCCTGACAGGGATGCAAAAATGTCTCAATACGAGGTAGAGGATACCATACTGTGTGGAGAACTGGGTTAACAGTTACTTTAAAGTCACCACATATGTGCACCTTGATGGTTTTCCTGGTTTTGTGCTGGAGGTTTTCTTCATCACCAGAACAATAGGCGTGGCCCATTCACTCCAATCCACCTTTGACAGGACCCCAGTCTGCTCCAGATTTTTCAGCTCTGCCTCTACTGTAGGATGGATTGCATATGGCACTGGTCTGGCTTTGTAAAATTTTGGACATGCATTTTCCTCAGACTTTGCCTTCATGCCCTGAAATGTTCCTATTCCTTTCATGAACACTTCCTCAGAGTCAGCAAGTATTTGTGACAGTCTCTCAGATGTAGCCTTGCTGCCCTCCTTTGCTGACACATCTAGTGCCTTGATGGTGTGCCAATCCAACTGGATTTTCCTGAGCCATTCACCTCCCAGCAACAGTGGTCCTCCATTTTTCAGTACATAGAGGTTCACCTGCTGTGTTTTGTCTCCGTAGGTCACTGTCACTTTAATTTTACCTTTGGGATGCACTTTCTGTCCTGTGTAAGTCTTTAGCAGTAGTTTAGTTTGCTTCAGAAGTATGTGAGAAAACAGTTGTTTGTAGTCGTGTGCAGAGATCACTGTTAAAGCTGAGTCTGTGTCCAACTCCATTTTCGGTCTCATGCCTGCCACTTGTGTCTCTTTCATGCTGTGAAGTTGCAGACAAGACAGTTCACTTTTCTCTGAGTCATTTTCATTTTGTGTACATGGTTTTATTTTCCTTTCTGGGGTTTCTTGTTTCTCTGTATTTTGTCCTTTTTCTGCTGTTTACTAGCTTTGCATACTCTGTCAGTGTGGCCCTGTTTACCACAGTTTCGGCATTCTTTGTCTTTAAACCAACAGTCCTCAGGGTCATGTGACATGTTCCCACAATGGTAACATTTCTTTCTTTCATTTCTGTTCAGTGACATTTTATTTGTAGCATATTCCAGAGATTTTTGTTGTATCTCTGAAGCACTCCGTGCTGCTATTTCCATTGATATTGTAATGTTCAGTGCCTTCTCGAATGTAAGGTCTTTTTCATCCTGGCGCCGCTTCTGTGTGGTTTCACACTGCATGCCACACACTAACCCGTCCCTCAATGCATCCAATAGACAAGCTCCAAATTAACAATGTTCTGATAATTTGCGCAATTCAGCATAATATTCATAAATGCATTCATTTTTGCTCTGATTCCATTTGTGCAATTTAAATCTTTCAGCAATGACCAGTGGTTTGGGGTTTAAATGCTGTTGGAGAGCGTCTACCATTTGCTTGAACGTTTTCACAGCTGGCTTTTCAGGGGATAACAAGCTCCGTAGCAGCCCGTATGTTTTTGCTCCCATAACACTGAGTAAGAAGCTGGCTTTCTTTTCATCATTAACACCATTAGCATCACAATATAACTCCACTCTTTCAATGTAAGTTACCCAGTTTTCAATGCCACTATCAAATGCTGTAATGGTTCCAATCATCACCATCTTTAGTTATGTTATTTTAATTACGTTTTTTCCTTGTTTTCTTTTTAGTTAGCTCCTTGCAGTAACTGCACATTCCACTTGACGCGTGTCCTTTTTGCTAGCGCAACGAGTGCACTCCATCTAGATGTGTGTGTCGCTCCTTTTCATCTCCCTTCTCTCTCTTCTCCTCCAAGTGTTGTTATCAGCTAAAACAACAGCAACAAGACAGTGTCCAGAGAGGAGGTACAGCAGCTGGTAGAATGGTGCGAGCACAGTAACTTCAGTCTTATTGTAGACAAGACCAAAGAGGTAGTTCTGGACTTCAGGAAGGTGCTGGCTGACCACTCCTCACTACACATAAATGACCCCTCTATGGAGAGAATTAGGAGCACCAAGTTTCTTGGAGTGCACATAATGGATGATATCACTTGGTGCCTCTTTGGTCAAGAAAGCGCAGCAGCATCTCCATTCCCTGAGGAGATTCAAGCAAGTGAGGTTCCTCCCACACAGCCACATAGCCAATTTTTACTAGAATACCACTGAGAGTGTCCTGACCAACTGCATCACCATCTGGTACAGGAATTGCTAGGCATCTGACCACAAGTCCCTACAAATGATTGTGTGGACTACAAAGAGGAACATCAGGGTCTCTCTTCCACCCATCAGAGATATTTATCAAGAGCACTGCATATTCAGGGCCCTTAGCATTGTCAATGATCCCTCCCATCTATCCAACAATCTCTTTGACCACTTACTATCGGGTAGGAGGTACCATAGCATTAGAACAAGAACTGTTAGGATGGAAAACAGCATCCTTCCCCAGGCAGCAAAACTACTGAGCTCCTTGCTAACATCCAGGTCTCATAACTATGAAGTGCCAGTAGTTTTATACTGGATACTTTTTAGACTTGTGTCATGTTATCTGTTAATTTATTTATGGTATTGTTACTTAGTGTTGTGCACCTTTGTCCGGAGGAACGTTGCTTCATTGGTGGTATACTTGTGTATGCCATCCAGATATTCAAGCTCCAAGTAATAGATGACTTGACCTAATCTTTCTCCCAAAATGTCCTACCTCACATTTATCTGTGTTGAGGAATTATTTGTCAATCATTACCCTGCTCTGTACATTTTTATGTAATTTTTGTTCCATCCTCCTCAGGATTGATTTTACCATGCACCCCACCACCAAATCTCCAAGGTCTAAGCCATGGATGTAAACTGTGAACACAAAATTTCAATGTGAAAAAAGAAAGTCATAAGTGATATATCATAATAGAAATTATATCTGATAGCGGCATTCAACATCTTTTCTGCTGGCTTACAAACTTCTTGATACAAGCTAACTAGGTATAATTTTGAATTGGGCAGAGTGGTGTATGGATAATACAAAATTTCCCACATTAAAATTTCAGTGCTTTTGCTTCAATAAAAGTCAATGGAATTGAAAATCATAAAAGGTGTATAATAATTCTGTTAAAGCAATGGGTTGAAATGCCTAAAAAGCTTCAAAATTATAGGAAAAGCATCAACTTAAAATGCACAATGTAAAATGTGAAGAGAGACATTGCAATGAAATAGGATTAGATGGTCAATATCTCATTATATTTGGTGCACCAACCTTCTGAGCAATTATCTTTGCAACAACATCTCGTGCATGGACATCGATGGTACAGATGGTCATGATCTTCTGCCGATCCCCCTTCGAGAGCTGACCAATTAGCATGGTGATAAGTGTATTCAGCTGATTAACTTGCTTTTTGTAATAGTCCTTAATGGCGTTTTCATACCCTTCTTCCAGTCTGGCAAAGGAAATCCCAACCTCTGTAGTCCACCAAATCTGAGTGCAAGTAAGTGCTACCTGGTTCAAGAAAAGCAGGCTCAACGTAAAGTGAATTGTTCACAAATATTAATAAACAGATTATTTTGCGTACAAATAGAAGATTCATCAAGTTGTCTACTATTAAAAAGGAAGAAATGAACAATACAAAAATGAAAAACAAAAAAACTGCAAATGCTCAGAACCTGATACCAAAGCGCTAGAAGCAGACAGCAGGTCAGGCAGGATGCATGGAAGTAGAAATGTAATTAGGATGAAAAGATTGACAGTGATTTGAGCCATGTGTGGGAAAATGGAGCTAGCTCGAGTTGGCAATTTGGTTGACATGGATAAGTTGGGCTGGAGGGTCTGTTTCCATTCTATGTAGCTCTGTAATTTGAACATTTTAGATCCAAGACTTTTCATCAGACAAATACAGTCTACAACTTTAAAAAGAAACCCAGAGTTTAGCAACCAGATTAAGATTAATAATGTAAATATAATATAGCTCTGGTGACCTTTGAACTGTGTTTTTTTTAGTTTGCCAACACAGGGGAACCAAAGAGAGATGGATTCATTTTATATCAACTAAATGTAACACATCTCTTGTACGGAGGATGAAATTAGCTGGTGAATGCTGCTAAACAGTGTCAAATTATTTTCCTCTCTGGTTTCTAGGTGATAAAGACAAAATCCATTCCACGTAATAGTGCCATGGAACCCGATCACTGTTGGCAGGCTGGAAATATATCAAATGATTAAAATACAAGCAAGAGGCTAGTGATAAAGCCAGATTTGTTGTTTGTTCTGGCCTACCTGAGCTGGATAATCAAACAGCCACTGATCTCTTGGCTTCTCTTCATAAACCACAACAGCCTCAGTCATTTCATGCCTCACTGTATCTTTCATGGTTTCAAGCACGCGATTCAACCAAGTCTCAACCTTGAACAGAAAGTAAATAATGTCTTCATCATTATGACACATACAGGACCACAATCTTAGAAACTAAATATATTACCTTAAACAAATTTGAAACCCAAGGTATATATTTGGTAAAAATTAGCAGTTATCAAAAACAGTAATTTGGCATGTTTAAACCTCCAGTTTTGTCCAATATAGTTTGCAAATCCCACCAAACTCACAGCTTCAGCTATTCAGTCATTCCACCTACGGATGTGAACAAATTACACTTGTTCCCTAACAGCTCTGCTATGTTGTCTAATTAACCTCTGTTTCCCCTTCCACAAAACACACAACTGCAACATAAGCTTGCAAGTAAGAGGCTCTGACAGAATTTACAATT
Source organism: Mobula hypostoma (assembly GCF_963921235.1). Lineage (NCBI taxonomy): Eukaryota > Metazoa > Chordata > Chondrichthyes > Myliobatiformes > Myliobatidae > Mobula > Mobula hypostoma. Next base: position 17,734,243 of record NC_086118.1, on the reverse strand, counting down.
CATAATTTAAAAGTGAAACAATAAAAAAATTAGCTTGTGTTTATAACGTTTGCAAAATACACCAACATCCTGGAGATGGGACATCACACACCTCAATACAAAGCCACACCCAAAGGCATAGAAGGAAAGTATCAACAGTAATTTAGTAAAGTGAAAAAGAATTGGTAAAGCATAAGTTACATTGATGAATCAGGCCTAAAATAATGACATATATTTTACTTTAAAACTTATGTATGCCCAAATTGGAAGGGAAAAAAATTTCCAAGAGGAAAATAAAGAGGTTAACTTCAAACACAACAAAGTCTTTACTTTCTTGATCTGATGTATAAACACAAGTTTAACATGCACCAAGACACAGTTATAACATTTTCATTGATGATGATCTCTGCCCTTCACAATGCCTCAGGCCTGCTTTAGCATGAAGTAAGGAGGACTACGAATTTTAGCTACTCCCAGGCTGCAGTCTGCTCCCCTCAGGAATGTGAAATGCTGGACCCTTGCAACAGCAATTCCTTGGATCCACAATACACTGCAGCAGTTCATGAAATCATTCCCCACTCTCCTACAAAAGCCCCAACCACAAAAACATCATTTTAGATCTACAGTTGCATACTGAAAAGGGAGTCATTAATAATCTGCAGAGTGATCACAAGACTCGTAAGTGACGGACTTCAATCTGAAAATAGAAACTTAAATCTAAATAACACAAACTGTTAAAAGTATGAAATGTAAGTTGGCCACAGTAGTTGGGACATTGGAGTAAATGTTTGGCAGTAAAAACATTGGAAACAAGAATTAATTGCAGGACAAATTTATATCTATTAAAAACACAAAAACAACTATAAAAGTGATCAGATTTGGCTGCAAGGTAAGTTCTAGTGTTAGAATCGAGTTAGATTAATTAGAATAACAATCATTACAATTCTAGATGAAAGTCCAGAATAAGGGTAATTTTCAAAACAAATGGTAAATCACTTAAGACTGAAATGAGGAAAATGTCTACAATCAAATGAAGGTGAATCTTTGGAATTCTCTACTGTGGAGTTTTAGAGACTCAAACCATTTTTAACTGAGGTGGATATTACAGGAATCAAGCAATATGGAAATGAAAGGAAAATGTTGCCAAGTAGAGTATTCGTCATGGTCTTAGCGAATGGTGGATCACACTCAAGGAGTTTTTTCTTGCTCCTATTTTTTTACGTTTCTAAGATGATTCTTATAATATTGTCGAAAAGAATAAAGGACCTGAGGAATGAGGACATTTCAAACCAGCAAACGATGATCACATGAGAACAGGAAGGGGAGGATCCAGAACAGATTCATCGTAAGTTTTCTGGCATTGAACAAATGGAGATAGGAAAGTCTATGCTTATTTCTCTGGAGCAGAAAAAATAGCCTAGAGAGATCCTTACAGAGGTATAGATAATTATGAGTGTAGAAATAGTTGGCAGATAGTTTCAATGAGATGACCACACCCACTTGGCAATTCTCAAGTAGTCTCGCATCCAAGGTTACATTTCCACTTATTAACACATTTGAATAGCTTCAGCAGACACAGACATGCTTTTCCTACCTGCCCATTGCAGTCACATGGCTCTTTGAAGTTTACGTATTCATCCTCCTTGCTGTACATCCCCAAGGCCATTTTAGTTGGCTTATTATCACCCTCTGTCTGGAATTTCATGTTGGCCATGTTGTCAAATAGTTTAGACAAATGACGTTGAACCTACAATTGGAATGATTCAAAAATGGTTCACATTTCTTCAACAAATATCTTGAAACTAATCCAAAAGTTCTGCTTTCCACCGAGAACTGTGAAATGTTCTACAGCTGTTTTATTTATTTATTTATTGAGATACATTGCGGAATAACCCTGACAGCCCTTCGAGTCATGCTGCCCAGCAACTTCCCAATTTAATCCCAGTTTAATAATGGGACAATTTACAATGACCAATTACCCTAGCAACCAGTATGTCTTTGGACTGTGTGAGGAAACTCACATGGTTACGTGGAGAATGTGCAAGCTCTTTACAGGCAGCAGGAGGAATTGAATCCGTGTTGCCTATCCTATAATGTTATAATCTTTCCACTGAATCTACACCAGTCCGGAAATGTATAGAAATGTTTCCTTCATCGTATCTATTCAATATTGTTAAACCCTGCTTCCAATAGACACTTCAATGATATCAGTTCAGTGGAAATAAAGCAAAACATATGCCTGCTACTTTAATAAACAGAGGACAAATTCTGACTTAAATCTTTAGATTTGTACGAGGGGTGAATGATAAGTTCGTGGCCTAAGGTAGAAGGAGTCAATTTTAGAAAACCTAGCACATTTATTTTTCAACACAGTCCCCCCCTACATGTACACACTTAGTCCAGCGGTCGTGGAGCATACGGATCCCTACTTTGTAGAAGTGGTCCACAGCAGGGATGATTGATAAGTTCGTGGCCTAAGGTAGAAGGAGATGTGTTATTAACTTCAAACTTTCTGCGTTATCACTCAAAGAGTTGAACTGCACGTGCATGTAACGAGAGCGTCTTGGACCTCCAGGTGGTCCACAGCAGGGGTGATTGATAAGTTCGTGGCCTTGGGTAGAAGCAGATGAGTTATACAACTCTTGTTACATACATGTGCAGTTCAACTCTGAGTGAAAATGCAGAAAGTTTAAAGTTAACAACTCATCTCCTTCTATCTTAGGCCACAAACTTATCAATTATCCCTGCTGTGGACCAGTTTTAGAGGTCCAAGCCACCAACTTCTACACAGAAGGGATCCGTATGCTCCACGACCGCTAGACTAAGTGTGTAAATGTAGGAAAAATAAATGTGCAAGGTTCTCTAAAATTGACTCCTTCTACCTTAGGCCACAAAGTTATCAATCACCCCTCGTAAAATACACTCTATATCTACAAGCTATTTCTTCCAAAATTTATTCATCATCCTGACAGTAATATAGGAAGCATGACAAAAAACAAAAACAATTCTCAATACAATGAAGTTTACAAAGTTTCCATTTATTCATTTTTCTGGATATAGGACTCATACTCCATCTGAAATTACCATTGAAGGGTAGTGGTAAGCTGCTTTATTGAATCACAGCAATCCTGACAGCAAAGGTACTCCTACAGTGCCCAGGATCCTTACTCAGTGATGATGCAATGTGAACTTCCAAGTCAGGATTACATTATATATGACTCGGATGTGTTGCCTGTTGCCCGTGATACCCGCAGCTGAATTCAAAGTTTAGGATGTGATGCTGGAGCAGTTTAGGTGCGTGACTGCAGGGCTCTTTTCAGGTGCTACACACCTAACAAGGTGCAAATATGATGTGCTGGTGCTGGAGAGAATGAACGCCTAGGATGGTGGACTGAATGCAAATCAAGTGAGTTGTTTTGTATGAGAACTGGTCAAGATGCATTTGACTAGACAAGGAGAGAGTATTCTGTTACACTCCTGGCTCGTGCCTAAGAGATGGTAAAGATGCTCTAGAGTATCTGGTGGTGAGTTATTCATGACAGGGTAGTTTTCTAGTGACTCTTTATGTAGCTGATCCAGCTTGGTTTCCATCTAATAGGGTGCTGATGATGCAGACTCATCAATGATAATGGTACTGAAACTGAAGAGTAAATAATTAGGTTTACTTTTGTTGGAAATAGTCATCGTTGTCAATTTTGTGGACTAAATGTGACGCCTATGTGTTATTTCTCCATGCAAACACAAACCATTCCAACTGCTGAGCAGTAGCAAATGGAAATGAATATTGTTCAATTAGCATAGAAATCTACAGCACATTACAGGCCCTTCAGCCCACAATGTTGTGCCGACCATGTAACCTACTCTACAAACTGCCTAGAATTTCCCTACTGCATAGCCCTCTATTTTTCTAAGCTCCTTATACCTACCGAAGAGTCTATTAAAAGACCCTATTGTATCGTCCTGTACCACCGTCAATGGCAGTGCATTCCACACACCCACCACTCTCTGTGTGAAAAACTTACCTCTGCCATCCCCCTTGTACCCACTTCCAAGCACCTTAAAACTACGCCCCCTTTTTTCCCATTTCAGCCCTGGGAAAAAAGCCTTTGGCTAACCACATGATCAATGCCTCTCATCATCTTGTACACCTATATCAGGTCACCTCTCATTCTCTGTTGTTACAAGGAGAAAAGGGCAAGTTCACTCAACCTTTTCTCATAAGGCATACTCTCCAATCCAGACAAAATGCTTGTAAATCTCCTCTGCACTCTCTCTATAGTATTCACATTCTTCCTGGAGTGAAGTGACCAGAAATGAATATAAGTGGTCTTACATAACTTTAACATTCCTTGTTAGGTCGTATCTGGAATTTCCAGTTGGCGGACCGTTTCCCTCCATGCCGCTCTGTCCCGACACTTGTCCATAACATCCCTAGTCTTGTCCAGCTTGGTCCAATCCTTGATGTTATCCAGCCACGTTGTTCTTTGCCTTCCTCTTCCTTTCTTTCCCCCCATCCTTCCACATAGCAAGTCCAACAAGATGTTACCTCTCTGCGTAACATGTCCACAATAAGCAACTTTTAACTTCATAATATTCTCCAGCAGTATCTGTGGTCTAGCAACACACATCAAAGTTGCTGGTGAACGCAGCAGGCCAGGCAGCATCTCTAGGAAGAGGTACAGTCGACATTTCAGGCCAAGACCCTTCGTCAGGACTAACTGAAGGAAAAGTTAGTAAGAGATTAGAAAGTGGGAGGGGGAGGGGGAGATCCAAAATGATAGGAGAAGACAGGAGGGTGAGGAATGGAGCCAAGAGCTGGACAGATGATTGGCAAAAGGGATATGAGAGGATCATGGAACAGGGGGTCCGGGGAGAAAAACAAGGGGGGGGGGGAACCCAGAGGATGAGCAAGTGGTATAGTCAGAAGGACAGAGGGAGAAAAAGGAGAGTGAGAGAAAGAATGTATGTATAAAAATAAATAACGGATGGGGTACAAGGGGGAGGTGGGGCATTAGCGGAAGTTAGAGAAGTCAATGTTCATGCCATCAGGTTGGAGGCTACCCAGATGGAATATAAGGTGTTGTTCCTCCAACCTGAGTGTGGCTTCATCTTTACAGTAGAGGAGGCCGTGGATAGACATGTCAGAATGGGAATGGGATGTGGGATTAAAATGTGTGGCCACTGGGAGATCCTGCTTTCTCCGGCAGACAGAGCGTAGGTGTTCAGCAAAGCGGTCTCCCAGTCTGCGTCGGGTCTCGCCAATATATAGAAGGCCACATCGGGAGCACCGGACGCAGTATGTCACCCCAGCCGACTCACAAGTGAAGTGTCGCCTTACCTGGAGGACTGTCTGGGGCCCTTAATGGTGGTGAGGGAGGAAGTGTAAGGGCATGTGTAGCACTTGTTCCGCTTACAAGGATAAGTGCCAGGAGGGAGATCAGTGGGGAGGGATGGGGGGGGCGAATGGACAAGGGAGTTGCGTAGGGAGCGATCCCTGCGGAAAGCAGAGAGGGAGGAGGGAAAGATGTGCTTAGTGGTGGGATCCCGTTGGAGGTGGCGGAAGTTACGGAGGGGAAAAGCACATCTTTCCCTCCCCCTCTCTCTGCTTTCCACAGGGATCGCTCCCTACGCGACTCCCTTGTCCATTCGTCCCCCCCCTCCCTCCCCACTGATCTCCCTCCTGGCACTTATCCTTGTAAGCGGAACAAGTGCTACACATGCCCTTACACTTCCTCCCTCACCATCATTCAGGGCATTCCACATCCCATTCCCATTCTGACATGTCTATTCACTGCCTCCTCTACTGTAAAGATGAAGCCACACTCAGGTTGGAGGAACAACACCTTATATTCCATCAGGGTAGCCTCCAACCTGATGGCATGAACATTGACTTCTCTAACTTCCACTAATGCCCCACCTCCCTCCGTACCCCATCCGTTATTTATTTTTATACACACATTCTTTCTCTCACTCTCCTTTTTCTCCCTCTGACTATACCCTTGCCCATCCTCTGGGTTCCCCCCCTACTTGTTTTTCTCCCCGGACCTCCTGTCCCATGATCCTCTCATATCCCCTTTTGCCAATCACCTGTCCAGCTCTTGACTGCATCCCCCCCCCCTGTCTTCTCCTATCATTTTGGATCTGCCCCTCCCCCTCCAACTTTCTAATCTCTTACTAACTCTTCCTTCAGTTAGTACTGACGAAGGGTCTCGGCCTGAAACGTCGACTGTACCTCTTCCTAGAGATGCTGCCTAGCCTGCTGCGTTCACCAGCAACTTTGATGTGTGTTGCTTGAATTTCCAGCATCTGCAGAATTCCTGTTGTTTGAGTATCTGTGGTCTATCAACTTCAGACAAAACCCTCTCATTTGAAACTTTCTCTACCCAGCTGATCTTCAACATTCGTCGATAGCACCACATTTCAAAAGCATTAATTCGTTTCATGTCACCTTTCTTCAGGGTCCATGTTTCTGATCCATACCTCAGCACTGACCATACATAACACTCGAGGAAGTGAATTCTACTTTGGATGTCTACCTTCCGATTGCATAGTAGATCTTGTAGCTTCATGAACTGGGTCTTAGCCATACCTATTCTCCTTCTGATCTCAACTTCACATCTCCCGTCATCTGTCAGACAACTGCCAAGATACTCAAACTTTCGCACCTGTTCAATGTCTTGTCCATTCACTTGTAATGATACCATCATGAATGATTCTTTAGTGTTTGTTTTGCTTACCACGATCGATTTTGTTTTCTTAGGGTTGATTTTTAGTCCATAGTCAAGGCTTTTCTCATTCACTTTATTCAGCATAATTTGCAGTTCGCATTCGCTGTCAGCTAACAACGTGGTGTCATCCGCATACCTGATGTTATCCACCTTCCGGCCTCCAATTGGAATACCTGTCTTCTGATGGTCGCATTCCCAAAAAATCCATTCTCCGTAGAGGTTGAACAAATCTGGTGAGCCAACACAGCCTTGCCTTACGCCTCATTTAATACATGCCCATGGTGATAGCTCATTTTCTACCCTGACCGCCGCTTTCTGTTTCCAATACAAGTTCCTTATTATCTGCACTTCTCCCATCCCAGATCGTATTTGATCAGCACCTCTATTACTTTCTCGTGTCTTTATTAAAAGCCTTTTCATAGTCAATAAAGCACAAGTAGATGGTCTTTTGTGCCTCAATGCATCTCTCCATGATGTTTCTCATCACAAATATTCCTTCTCTTGTTCCTGAGCCTTTACGAAAACCAAACTGTGTTTCTCCAGTTTCATCGCTGATTGTACCTTCCATTCTGCCGAACGCTACTTTCAACAGTAGCTTGACGCAGTGAGACATTAAGCTTATCGTCCTGTGTTCGTTACATTTTATCGTTCTTGGCTTTTTTGGTAAGGCGATAAATACCAATTTGAGAAAGTCCTCCAGAAGATTTCCTGTCATATAACAGTTGTTTAATATCGTTAAAAGGTTCATATTTCCCTTCGGACCAAGTGATTTCAGAATTTCAGTGGAAATCTTATCTTCACTGGCCACCTTTCTGACTTTTGGACTCCAAATCACACTTTCTATCTCTGACATCGATATTTTAAGTTGATTAGGCATTTGATTTAATTCTGTAAATCCTCAATCCTGCTATCTTCAAATAATTCTGAGATGTACTTTAACGTTACCTCATGCCAAACATTCTCACTTCTCACCTTATTTGGAAAGAAGATTTATTATGAATAGGAAGGTTTTAGAGGGATATCGGCCAAACATGAGCAAAAGGGAATAGTTTAGATGGGCACCCTGGTTGGCATAGACAAATCCAGCCAATGGACATAACTGTTCTGTATTCCTCTATGACTCTAAAATCAATGATGAAGCAGCAGAAGATTGTTGTGCCTTGGCTGCTGCCCTGAAGAACTCCTGCAGGAATGTACTAGGGTTGGATTGTTTGACCTCCAGCAATCACAACCCAACGATTGGTGTATTTTCCCTTGATGCCCTCTGACTTCAGTTTTACTAGGGCTCATTATACCACTTTCAATCAGTTTGGCACTGAGGTCAAGGACAGTCACTCCCAACTAACCCCCGGAATTCAGATTTGATCCATTTGAGATCAATGTTGTGATGATGTAAAGAGCAGAACAATCTTAACAAAACCAAAACTTCAGCGCCAGTGAGTAGGTTATTGGTGATTAATGCAATTCAATAACAATGTCAATAACGTACTCAATACACTGCTAATAATCAAATATAGATTGATTGAGTATTAACTAGTTAAATTGAATTGTTCCTGCTTATTTGTCATCAGGAAACACCTGAAAGTTATTGGCATTGTCAGGTGGATGCCAGTATTGTAAAAGAACTGAAACAGCTCAGCTGATCACAAATCTTCAATACAGTCTGGGATGTTGTCTAGTAACACAGCATATCCACTGCCCTCAGCAATTTCTTGTGTCACTTCAACTGAGTCAAATTGACAGAGGACTGAGTTCTGTAATCGTGAGTATCCCAGGAGAAACCCAAGATCAATTGTCCACTCAGCAGTTCTGAAATAAGTCCATAAGCAGCTTACAGCTTTATTACCCAGAAATCTATTCTCAAAATTTAACAAAGGATCAGCACCATTACTGTTATGTGTCTAACATCAGTGATTCCCAGAGTTTGCAGATAAAGGACTGCAAATGACTGGTATGATATCTGCCGTCTTAATTGTCTGATGAAAAGTTATGTTCGAGTAAAATGAGAGAAACTTTCCTAACCACTGATTAACCAGTGCAGCTTAAATCAATAACTTGGTAAACAAGAGATAAATCATACTGTAGACACATTATTCCAACTTAAATCTGCTCCTCTAATAAAAGTACAAAGCTCAAAAAAAGTGATTAGTATTATTTTGTCGTGCTACTACGGAGGAGATAGGAAAGCACCTGGTCCAGAAATGATCTGATTATTTGCTAGATATCTCCCACATCAGTGAAAGATAAATGATAATGTTTCTTTTTTGTCTTATGCACTCCAAAGCTCAGAAAAGATGAAAATATCTCTCCTTTGTACTACTAAGTAATTTCATGTCATTCTACTGCGGAATATTAAGTTTGCAATTTGCAATAATTCATTCCTATATGAAATATATTTGCTTTTCACAGAGACAAATAGTTGTAAACATTTGTGTGCCATGAATACACTAATACAACTAGAAGTACAATTGTTGGCAATGAGTAATGAGGGTTTGCCTCCTTAGTTTGTTATTGTCATAAACATATTTATGCTTCGACTAAGGTCCATTCCAAATAGTCAATCCTTCTGAAAGACTAAATATTGGTATAACAATTATAAATATTTGCAACATTTTTGGTTCTTATTTTTAAATATTAAATCTACATAAACCAGCTGCAACTTAACATGGAGAATGAGGGAAATAAAAAGACTTGAGAGTATGCTAAATGGGTGAAATGCTGAATGCAACTCAATTGTACCAAGGGAGGAACTTGGACTTTTGCATAGTTGCTGACATTTGCTCAACATCATCCCCGACATAGGTAAGCGTTTGTTTCTCCGCACCATGAATACAGCTGTCAAAAATGAATGGAAGCAAACTCAAAGAAAGAAGCTCACAAAGACACTGCAGATTTTTAATCATAATTGTTAAATTCATGTGATGAATCGTTCTTTAGAGTTCTGTGGTGTCCAGTAATAGTGAAGTTACACATCATACAGAACTACTAATCAGAATGCTCAGTCAGCAAACCAGAAACGGATCCCATCTGCATTTCCCAACCTCATTTACCGTACAGTAAAATGAATTAATTTTATAATATCAGTTTTAATATGAAATCAAAGTTCCAGAAAATTGTTAAAAATAGAAAAGCACAACTAAAAATCAGGAGTGAGATATGCCAACTAGTGGAGTGGTGCTGCAGCAACCACCCAGCACTCAACGTCAGTAAGATGAAAGAGCTGATTGTGGACTTCAGGAAGGGTAAGACGAAGGAACATATATCAATCCTCATAGAGGGATCAGAAGTGGAGAGAGTGAGCAGCTTCAAGTTCCTGGGTATCAAGATCTCTGAGGAACTAACCTGGTCCCAACACATTGATGTAGTTATAAAGAAGGCGAGGCAGCAGCTATACTTCATTAGGAGTTTGAAGAGATTTGGCATGTCAACAAATACACTCAAAACCTTCTATAGTTGTACCATGGAGAGCATTCTGACAGGCTGCATCACTGTCTGGTATGGAGCGGCTACTGCACAGGACCAAAAGAAGCTGCAGAAGGTTGTAAATCTAGTCAGCTCCATCTTGGGTACTAGCCTACAAAGTACCCAGGACATCTTTAGGGACTGGTGTCTCAGAAAGGCAGCATCCATTATGAAGGACCTCCAGCACCCAGGGCATGCTCTTTTCTCACTGTTACCATCAGGTAGGAGGTACAGAAGCCTGAAGGGACACACTCAGCGATTCAGGAACAGCTTCTTCCCCTCTGCCATCTGATTCCTAAATGGACATTGAAGCTTTGGACAATGCCTCACTGTTTTTTAATATACAGTATTTCTGTTTTTGCACATTTTTAAAACCTACTCAATATACGTAATTGATTTACTTGTTTACTTATTATCATATTTTATTTTATTTATTATTTTTTCCTCTCTGCTAGATTATGTATTGCATTGAACTGCCGCTGCTAAGTTAACAAATTTCACATCACATGCTGGTGATAATAAACCTGATTCTGAAATATAAATATAAATGGACACAGTGTTAGTAATTGGTGGCGGGGTGGAGATACATCTCTATAGAAAGAGGTGCAAGGTGCTCCTTCTCTCCACTATCCTGCAGATTATCCTTGGGCAAGGTGCTGTACTTGTTTAGCTCCACTATCACGGTCCCCTGAAGCCATGAGAGCAGGTGGTGGATGGTCGTATGAACAGCTGGTACATATCACTAGCCCTGGTTATGCGACCTCTGCAGTGTATTGCTAATTGCTGGGGTCACCTGTATGTGAAGACACTGTCCAGGAGGTGGCAATGACAAACAACTTTTGTAGAAAAAATTTCCAAGAGCAAACATAGTCATGGGAAGACCATGATCATCCATGTCATTTGACACGGCGCATAACCAACTAACAAGTGTTAGTAAATCAATTCCTCCCTGTCCTCTGATGCCTTCAGTAAATATGCCATAACAAAAACAAAAGCAAAAGCCTGAAGAAGCAGAAAAATGCAAGTATTTCACAGGGATCAGTAGGGCAGGTGATGAGCTTGTTATTTTAAGAATTACAAATTATGTAGAAAAAGTATTTACATTCAGAAAAACTTGCTTCCAAAATGCTTCTCAAAAAGTATTTAGAATGCAATGATTGTTAAATAACAAATGAAAAAAGTTTTTATATTATGTCACATCTGGTTAAGTATGTTAGTGAATCAGAATTTGTCGGCTAAAGTTCGCTGGGCTAGAAGTTCCACGAACTTGAGATTGCAAGAGCCATTGTTTGTAGTTAATTAGCTCGAGATTTTTTAAAGTGAGTGGGTACTTTTAGCAGAGCCATTGTTGGAGTGGACAGGGTTAGATTGGGGACCTTGAGATTTCAACTCAATAGGCTAGCGTGAAGAGGTGGAGACTAATGTAACACGCTGTAAAGTTTCACTGCTAAGGCTAATGTAATGGCTTCTATGTAATGTTCCACTGTGAAGGTAATGCTTTCTCTGTAACAGCAATGTTTATGTTAAGGCTAGAGATAACAGGATTTAGGAATGCATGTTATCCAATGGGAGAACTGTTGTTCTTTCTTGTGTATCTGGGAGCCAGGTTTTTCACGGTATTTTGTCGGCGAGAGAAGAAGGAAGACACAAATGGAGAGAGTCAGAAGATTACCGGACAGAGTGTACTGAGGAGTGAGGGTCCAAGAGCCGGCTACACTTGGAGGTCGATGGGAACAAATGAACAAGCAGTGAGCTCCAACGATGCACAATAGACTTTTTCCTTAAAATGGGCCCTTTTTCTTTTCTTTACTAACCCTTTACTCAGATTAAGATTTATAAAGTTCAATCATTTAATTGCATATGGTGTACTGTCTGACATTTTGCAGTGCAGATTTGTAAACCGGCAACACATCACGCAGCATCCACACAAACAAGATTTCTCAGTTTGGCGGGGCCAGAAGTTGTTTTCCCTGAGATGAACACGTGCTGGCTGAGCCTGAGAGTTACAATTGTGGGGGCTCATCCGGGATTGATTCTGTTGGATGTTGCGTGATTGCCCTGAGCTTTGAACCAGTGGGCTGTGTGTTTAAATCTGTACTGGTATGGAAGCTGCTGGGGTGAAGCAGATTTCTCAGTTGTTAGATGAGTGGCAATGCTCTGATGATGTAAAGCGACAGAGATTGGTTGAAAGTTTGAATCGGCGGGCTCAGGCCTTGTTTTAGTTCACACTAGCGCTGACGTAATGGTGGTGGGACTGCCAGCATCTATCGGTACCCCAGGTGAGGCGGGGCCATGGCCTGTCCATACTGTCAGGGAGGAGGAGAAGGTAGCCAAGCGGGCTGAGTCACAAGTTGAGTTTCCTGTAGCTGGGGGTGGAGACTTCAAAGACAGAGATCTATCATTTCTGAGGAGGCTCATAGGGGCCTGCAAGGAGAAAGCTGAGGAGAGCTTTCTGAGGACATTGTCTGTGCATCTGGTGTTTCGAGCTGCTTTTGAGGAAGTGTGTGGTTACATTGGGCCGGATATCGAATTTAGACGAAGGACAGTGTGGTTCACCCAGTCGAAGCCAATGGTGGTACGGCCCGGGGAATTAGCGAGAGTGGTGGGGACACCCAACTTTCCCAGAATGCCTGAGGGTGAGACCCTCTAACTGGATGCTCTGGAAGACCTCAAGGGGGATATCCCTGGTGCACCTGTTCCCGGTGATGGTAATGTCCAGTGTCCCTGTGAGACAAGCCCGGGAGAAACTATAGGAAAAAGGAGGAAAGTTGACAGAAAAGATAGAGGTGGTTACCACCTGGCCAAGACCCCAGACTGTGAGCACTCTGCACTCGTTCCTTGGGTTCTGTGGTACATGCTGCCTTTTGCTAACTCCCTATTGATTGAGGATGAGACTCCCCCAGTGCCTGCAGGTTGGTAGAGGAGATTGTGGCAGAGTGTGACCCCAACTGTTTTGGGGAGCTATATCACTGCTTTTTACACCTGGATTGGACTTTGTGTTTTGTAGGAAGGGTTGGCAAATTATCTCAACGTCATGAGGACATGAGTGAATTCAGTGGGGGGAAGAGTGTAACACGCTGTAAGGTTTCACTGCTGAGGCTAATGTAATGGCTTTTATGTAATGTTCTACTGTTAAAGAAATGGCTTCTCTGTAGCAGCAATGTTTGGGTTATGGCCAGAGATAACAGGACTTTGGAATGTATGTTTTCCAATGGGAGAAATATTGTTCTTTCTTGAGTGTCTGGGAGTTAGGTTTTACGTGGTTTTTTGTTGGCAAGAGAAGAAGGAGGAAGACGTAAATGAAGAGTCAGAAGACCAGCAGATGGAGTGGACAGAGGAGCGAGAGTCCGAAGGCTGGCTAGGCTTGGAGGTCGACAGGAACAAATGAACAAACAGTGAGCTCCAATGATGCACAATAGAGCTTTTCCTTAAAATGGGCGCTTTTACTTTTTATTTTCTTTACTAACCCTTTATTCAGATTAGGATTTATAAAGTTCAATCATTTAATTGCATATGATGTACTGTCTGATATTTTGCGGTGCAGATCTGTAACCGGGCAACACATCACGCAGCATCCACACAAACAAAATTTCTCAAGTTTGGCGGGGCCAGAAGTTGTTTTCCCCTAGACGACCATGGGCTGGCCGAGCCTGAGGGATACAATAAGATAAGCTTCTAGAGTTTGTTTATTTCTTTCCTTCTTATTGCACATTAAGAGTGGGAATGACAGTCAAGACAGTGGAATGCTCCTCTTGTGGGAAGACATGGAGATCCCCATTGTCCCTGATGACTACACATGCAAGATCTGCATCCAGCAGCAGCATTTGGCAGTAGCTGATTGTCTCTTTGACTGCAGGCCTGTGACTAGTGATGTGCCCGGGGATCAGTGCTGGGTCCATTGTTGTTTGTCATCTGTATCAACAATCTGGATGATAACATGGTAAACTAGATCAGCAGATTTGCAGATGACACCTCGACTGGGGGGCACAGTAGACAGTGAGGAAGACTATCAAAGTTTGCTGCAGGAACTGAACCAACTCGAAAAATGGGCAGAAAAATGGCAAATGGAACTTAATACAGACGAGTGTGAGGTGTTGCACTCTGGGAGAATGTACCAGGGTGGGACTTGCACAGTGATTGGAAGGACACTGAAGAGTGCTCTAGAACAGAGGGATCAGGGAATATAGATCCATAATTCCTTGAAAGTGGTGTCACAAGTACTGTAGATAAAATTGTAAAGAGAGCTTTGAGCATACTGGCTTTAATAAATTTGAGCACTGAGTATAGGATTTGGGATGTTATGTTGAAGCTATATAAGACTTTAGTGAGGAAAATTTGAATTCCCCGGAGTGGAGAAGAATGTCGGGAGACTTGGTTGAAGTATACAAAATTATGATGGGTATACATAAGCTTTATGTAAACACATTTTTCCATTGAGGTTGGGTGAAACTAGAACTAGAGGTCATAGGTAAAGGGTGACAGGTGAAATATTTAAGGAGAACCTGAGGGAAAACTTTGTCACACAAAGAGAGGGGTGCGTGGACTATGCTGCCAGAAGAAATGGCACTGCAGGTTCAACTGCAACATTTAAGAGAAGCTTGAATAAGTGCATGGATGGGAGAGGTTTGAAGGGCAATGATCTAGGTACACATTAATGGAACTAGACAGAATAACAGATTGGCATGGTCGTGGTCCGAAGAGCTTGTTGCTCCTGCGTCGGGCATTTTCATGCCTTACAAGGCGCAGATTGGAAGTCTGTGTGGGGCGCCACTCCTCACACAGACTAGAGCAATGTGTGATTCAGTGCCTTGCTCAAGGGCACAAACACACTGCCACAGCTGAGGCTCGAACCAGCGACCTTGAGGTGACTAGACGAATGCCTTAACCACTTGGCCACGAACGCCTTAACCACTTGGCCCACGTGTCACAAGCCTAGGTAGTATATGTTAAATTAATGTCTGAAGGTCAATATCTCAGTATTACAGACCTTCAAAAACTTATCACAACTGTTCAGCAATATGGTGCTACTGAGTGATTAAGGTAAGTCCTACATCAATAAGAAGAAAATATTGTCAAAAATACATCTGATTATAATTCTAAATTCACATTTTACCCGACACCTGAATATAATCCTAGATTCACACTTTACCTGAATTTGTACAAGTTTACCCAGTGTGCAGAAGAATTTGAGTTATTTGTGCAATATTAATAACCCCAGCATTTTGTACCCTTCTAGCTAGCAGACTGAGATGCTCACCTGATGAGGGTTGGTCCCATTGGATAGAATATCCAACAAATCAGCAGAGGAAATAAAATAGAACCTGGGGAAGGCCAGTCTTTTGGTGTCAAGATATTCAGCCAGAGCTTTTTCACAGAGTGCCAGTCTATGCAGGAAGAAGATAGGAACAAAGCACCCATTTACATCACACTTAAGATTTACTGAATGCAATTTCTCATAAAACTCCGATAACCTAGCATCCACAGGACTCTGGTGGTTTCCAGCCAGCAAGATTTTCTGGATTTCTAGTACCACAATTTTTAATTCACTGCTTTGATTTTACAAACCAGCACAAAAAGTTCTCAGGTGAATTTACAGGGAATGGTGCAAACAGGGCCCGATGGTAGAAAGGAGTATGGGTAACAGAACCAGATGAGCCAGATGCTGAAGCAGTGGAACTTTCAAACAGTAGACATGATTATTGGAGTCTTACTACATTGAGCAAAAAATGTGATGGACTTTTTTTATGTTTTGAAAACATCACCCTGGCCAGCTGCCAATACACAAATTAAATAAGATAAATAGACTTCCAGACTGGTGAGTATACATCTTGAGGTTTTCAGAGTCTTGTGGGTCTTGCCTAGTGCAAAACAACATTAGCCTAGTTTACAAAATTTTTTAATTCCTCAGAAAGGCTGCAGCCTTTAGAACATGTCTCATGTTGTCTCTGCTAGTTTGGATAAGTTATTTACATAGATCTTAAAGTCCCATCTTCTTTCCATGAGCAACTACCATTTAAATACCAGGACATTTAGGCCTAAGGCAACTCACTGTTTTCACTCATGTCCCATCTGTATATGCAGAAGCAATCAAGTTCCAGAAGACCCGCATCATGCTCGCTGAACAAGTTTTGCTAGCTTTAGTCTTTTATGGGAAGTGGATGATTTGGCAAAGGTCAATATTTTCATTGCCCAGCCCTAGCAGTTGTTATAATTGAATGGCTTACAAGGCAATTTAACACATTGCTAAACTGTTTCAGGACAGCAGATTTCCATTCCTAAAGAGCATTTGTGAATCATTATTGTCCTTACAATAATTTAATACTTCTGTGGTCACCATTACTGACACAAATATCATTCCCCAGATTTACATATTTTAAATTGTCCAGATGTTCAGACAGCATTTCAACAAGTCTCCAAGGCCCGTGACCTTAACGAAAGACAAACAGAAGCTTATCATATTACTTACTTTCTTACTATTCTTAACAATGCCCTTCCAACTCCATTGTTCAGTAGTTTAACTTTAGGAGTGGGTTTTATTGTGCTTTACAACCTCAGGGAGCACAGCAGCTGAAGACAGAATATAGCCAGACCAAGCTTTGAACCCCCAAGAACTTTCAAAGGAAGACAAAGGTCATGACTTCACTGATAGATTGTTTTACTCCACTTCTTTTTTATTACAGCACTCAATATTTCATTTAGTTCATTCAATCGAATGAGAAAAGTTTTAATTTACCTCACTTGGATGTCTTCAAGCTTTTCACACAATCCTGGTTTGTTAGTGGCTTCCACTACATTTGGAGTTCTCTCAGCATCCCATGCCAGTTCTTTAAAGTCTTTATCAATGCTATCGAAGCGTTTGGAATCCTACATGACGCACAGCACAACCATAATTTTCTAACACATTTTTATGACCTATTTTAGCATAAAATATGAACGGAACAACTTCTAAAAATGAGAAGTGTTATTTATACTTTTAAAGTGGCCTCTAAATATTTAGAAAAAGATGAAAAGGAAATGAATTGAAGATAGAAAGAGCTTGATCTTGCTTGATAAATATATAAACACCTTTAATCAATCTATGTTCTTTGATAGTTTTAATAGTAAATATCTGATCTCTTCAATCTTGAACATTTCAACAGATCCAGCATCCACAATCTTGTGACAAAGGTGACAAAGTCTAGAATTCCAAACACGAAGTGCGAAAAAGTGCTTTTTAGTTTCACTAGTAATCTAGCACTAGTGTAGAATTAGATCCTTTGATCTAGACTTCTCCTGACCTTAGAAGAAATCCTCCAAGGGAACCATAACTTTGTCATGGTTTGGAGGGTTGCGTGCCTCAGTGACCCAGAGAGCTATGCCAGCTGGAGCCAGGGCTTTATACTTTGGCTCTTGGTAGGGTCACCCATGCCAAATAAGTCAAAGGGTAGAGGACAGACTAAGAGTGGTCCTCTGATCCTCCTGGTTCGGGGGTTCAGCTCAGGGCTAACAGCCCGGACTGGCAAAACAAAATTGTTATGGAAATAGCAATGAAGAATCCTCCTAAATCTGAGAGGGACTGTATTCCTGAGTCTCCACTGAGGACTTGCGTGACAGTAGTGAAAACTGAGAGAATGCTCCTGACACAGTGAAGGGAGCCCTAAACACACTGAGTAAAGGAATACCTTCACTGCTACCCTAAAGGCAGCAATTAAATCAGAAGAAATAACTTCTGCATCCTTCTGAACTAAATTACTGAACATTTTATCCCCTCATTAGATTGTCACTTAACATTCAAAACACAAGAAATGCAACCCAGTTGTATGCAAACTATCTTCATAATTTAGCCCTCAGAAACATTCTGGTGAACCCTAGTTGTACCATGCCCTGGACCAATATGTTCCACTTGAAGACCTACAGGCAAAACTGAATGCATGACTTCAATAAGCTGTGACCACACTCCATCCATTTAAAAAATCACTTACATTTCTTTGTATTTCAGCTCCATTGAGACAAAGCCCAATATTTCATGAACTTCCCAATTACTTTTTGTCTCAGATGTTTGTGCTTTGTGCATCTGACCATCCAAATGCTTTTATTTTCTCCAGAGACACAAAAGATTCTGCAGATGCTGGAAATCTGCAGCAACATACACACAAAGTGCTGGAGGAATTCAGCAAGTCAAGTGGCATACATCAGGGGAAAATGGACAATCGAGCTTTGGTTCAAGATGTCTTAGACCAAAACATCGACTGTTCCCTTCCAACCATGAATTTTGCCTAACCTGCTGAGTTTCTCCAGCCTTTTGTGTGTGTGTTGCCCCTTATTTTCTCCACTATTTTTCACTTTTACGTTAGCTCAAAAACTGACATATGACTTCTGAGTTATAATTATAAATTTAAATGCTATAATTTCATCACACTTAAAACTACAAAGTAAATGTTTATTATACCTCAGGCAACTGAGAGCGAATATCTTCAGACCCAATGAAGATGCTTTCAAGATGTGACCACGTTCGTTGCACCTCAAACCAAACTGATATTACAGAGTCGGCGATAGACAGCTTCTTCTGCCAGCAGGATACCTCTTCCAAAAAGAAAGCAATATACTTGGACGTCATTAAGTTCTGCAGCTGGACCTGGTTGTCCTCCAGGGTCTCAATAAGCTCCTCATCTGATTTGAGCAATGGGACAGAAGTGCGTGAGTGATGTTCATACTGAAATTCCATAGTGCTCCAGGTGGCATTCAACTCCTTCAATACCTTTTCCATGCCCATTTCTTTTACAGCCTTGTCAACAATTCCACAAACCTCTTCTTCAAAGTTGTGCAGATTCAGTTTCAAGAGGTCAGCTAGAGTTGTGCTATCATCCATTGTAAATGTTACATTTGTAGCTTGCATTAGTTGATACCAATGTCTATCACGAATAGCTGGATTCTGAAGTTCAGCTACAGCCCTTAATGAAGTTAAAATATTCTTTACTGTGCTGTCCAATCCAGTGAAAGCGTCCCATGCCCGCACTTCTTTATCTAAGGCACGGATATCTTTAGCAAACTTTTTACATTCTAGATCCATGTTTTCAACATTGATTTCTCTCCACTTTGTCGTCTTCCAATCATCGATGCTTGAATGTACCATAAAAATCATATCCCACAGTTGTTTCAAAAGATGTACTTCTTTTCTACATTGTTTTAATTGCTTATAGTCTGGTACGTTGACCTCAAATAAACTGGCAGACTCATTAATGGTGCCCATTGTTGTTTCCATCTGGCTGATCTGAGAGTGGACAACATCCAGTATTTGGTAGGCTTGTACACTATCAAACCTAATGAAAAGAAAAGACAATGAATCACTATATTAGAGAATATACACTTCTTTTCTTCATTTTGCATATTTAATAATTACAGACTCAAGAAAAGTCACTTAGGCCACTGAATAAAATATGGATACATCATAGCAATCACAGCATGATACAGTAACTACTGTATCTTCATGTAATCACTAAGCGAGAATCTCCAGTGATGACAAAGATGGAGGTTATACTGTATGCAATAATTTTTCAGGACATGGGCATTGCTGGCAAAGCCTTACTTTATTGCCCATCTCTCATTGCCCTCCAGAAGCTGACAGTGATCCACCTCTTTTAACTGTTGTATTCCTTCTTGTGAAGGTTCTTCAGGTGTTGGGATGGAAGCTCCAGGAATTAGATTCACATCAGGACGCTATGTGACTTGGAGGGAACACTGCAAGTGTGGTGTCTCCATATGCCTGAAGCCTTGTTTTCCTGGTGGTAAAACTTGCCGGTTTGGGAGGTGTCAGATAGCTTGGCTGAGAAACCACAGTATATTTTATATGTGGTACACAATGATGGAAGAAATGCTTTGTGTGATGTATAGGATATCAGTCAAGTTGGTTGTTTTGTTATGATTGCTTCTGGCTTCCTGAAAGTTGTCAAAGTTGCATTCAGTGATTCTCATTTTCCTGAATTGTGCCTTGTAGATGATGGACTGTGTTGGGTATTTCAAGCTGATTTATTTATCACAACACACCATACCCTGCCTCATCCCTGCTTTGTTCCAGTCAATGCAGTATGTTCATGGAGGGGCCTAATATACCTACCGGGGAACGACTGCAAAAGGATCCTGAAGCAGGAATGGCTGACCTTCAACAAACACAAACCATCTTCCTGAAATGTCTCTATACATACGAGTGGTCGGCCCCTCAACAGCAACTGACTTCAGTTTCACCCATGCTTCTTGATGCCACATTGTGAAGTATTGCTTTGATGTCAATGAAAATCATTATCACCCATCTCTGGAATTCAGATTTTTGGTTAATATTCAAACCAAGGTTATGATAAGGCAACCGGTCCTAAGAAATCCCAAACTTTGTATCAATAACTATCTGACTGGCAAATAGGTGTCACTTGAGAATAGTGCTGAAGATACCTTCTACAACTATGCTGATAATTGAGAGTATATGGAGCAGCTGAATTGGATTTGTCCAGTTTTTGAAGACAGCTCACTGAGGGACAACTTTCTGCAATTGTCGAGTGTGTGCCAGTGTTACAAATGAATTGAAACAGCTGGGCCAGAAGCGCAGCTCGTTCTGGAACAGAGGATTTCGGAATTGCAGGCATACCCCAACCTTTGTTACTCCCAGTACTCTCAGCCTTTTCCTAAAATCAAATTGGATGAAACTGGTTTCTGTGATTGGGATCTCAGGGAAACAAAAACACAGATGAAACTTCTACTCAGCAGTTTCAAATAAACATGGTCATGTAAGTATGCTTCAATACTGCACCACCATAACGAATTGAAATGCTCTTGAAGTCTTCTTCTTCAGTTAGATGTTAGTGTCCTATTCATGATTTGGGAGGAATACAAAACTTTGATCTGATCCACTGGTTGTGAGAATACTTAGCTCTGTCCACCACATGTGTTCTAGTTACACAACATACACCGTGTCCAGGAGTGCAGCTTCAGTAGGTTGCCAGTTCATTTTTAGGTCTATCCAGTGCTGCTCTCAGGATGTCCTCTGCACTCCTACTGAAATAAGGCTGATCTCCTGGATTGACAGTAATTGCACAGTGAGCTTTAAGCCAAGCCACGGAATTACAGTCTGCTGCTAATGGCTCACATGGATGATTTATTAATAGACGCCCAGTATTAAGCTAGCCGATCTCTTCTGGGTTTGTCTCATTTAGCTCAATTGTAGTGACACAGAATTTAATTAAGGGTACCCTTTTTGTAAAGATTTAACTTGTTTCCACAGGTACCATGGAGTGGTCATTTCATAGAAACATAGAAAACCTACAGTACAATACAGGCCCTTCGGCCCACAGAGTTGTGCCAAACATGTTCCTACCTTAGAAATTACTAGGCTTACCTATAGCCCTCTATTTTACTAAGCTCCATGTACCTATCTAAAAGTCTCTTAAAAGACCCTATCTTATCTGCCTTCACCATCGCTGCCGGCAGCCCATTCCATGCACTCACCACTCTGAGTAAAAAACTTACCCCTGACATCTCCTCCGTACCTACTCCCCGGCACCTTAAACCTGTGTCCTCTTGTGGCAACTATTTCAGCCCTGGGAAAAAGCCTCTGACTATCCAGATGATCAATGCCTCTCATCATCTTATACACCTCTATCAGGTCATCTCTCATCCTCCATCGCTCTAAGGAGAAAAGGTCGAGTTAACTCAACCTATTCTCATAAGGCATGCTCCCCAATCCAGGCAACATCCTTGTAAATCTCCTCTGCACACTCTCTATGGCTTCCACATCCTTCCTGTAGTAAGGTGACCAGAACTGAGCACAGTACTCCAACTGGGGTCTGACTAGGGTCGTATATAGCTGCAACATTACCTCTCAGCTCTTAAACTCAATTCCACGATTAATGAAGGCCAATACACCGTACACCTTCTTAACCACAGAGTCAACCTGCGCAGCTGCTTTGCTCATTCTATGGACTCGGACTCCAAGATCCCTCTTATCCTCCACACTGCCAAGAGTCTTACCATTCTGCCAATATTATCATGACAGATGCATTTCCACTGGCAGATTGGGGTGGCCCGAGTTAGCACAAATCAACTAGGTTTATATATCTCTTGCTGGTTCATTTACAGTCTGTCATGATCTAGTCTGGATCTTCAGAACACAGCCAGCTTAGTCCCTAGCCAGGATATGTTCTGTGTCCTTCTAACTTTAAGTGCTTCTTCTAAGTGTTGTTCAATGTGGAGGAGCATCAATTCTTCAGCTGAGGGAAGTTTCCTAGCTTCTGGAAACACAAAAGACTGCAGATGCTGGAATCTGGAGCAACAAGCAATCTGCTGGAAGAATTCAATATGTCAAGTAGCATCGGTGGAAGGAAAGGAATTATCAACGTCTCAGAACAAAACCCTGCATCAGTCCAGATGTTTGCTTTTCCAAGCCTCTCTTTGGCCTAATGTCCAGAGAGCCCTGAAATCACTGTTGAGAGCTTCAAGGGCTATCTTCTCCGACCTTGTGCACTACGCAGCCATTTTTTGATGGTTTATCCTGGCAGCTGTAGGCAATGTGGCTTGTGATGAGAAACCTGTAAGGTTGCCTGAGGTTATGATTCTGTGAATATATTCAAAGCAGAATGCTCTTTGACAAGTCTGCAGGACAGTTTTGTAAATTTAGACACCACTCCCTGAATACTGTTCTGGTTAACAAAAATTGGTGCAATCTGGGTCATATTATGATGAAGGAATGTGTTTGTAGACCGGATATTGAACTTTTTACTGTTGGACTCCGGCCATATTCCACCGAGATACAACACTGGGTGGCACGAGAGGTCGTTCCTGCCTGTGGCCATTGAACTTGCAGCTCCTCCCATGGAGGGTCAGACACCCTGAGCCAATAGACTGGTCCTGGACTTATTTTCCATCTGGCATAGTTTGCATTTTGTTGTTTGATTGTTTGTGGTTTTTGTATTGCTATATTTATGGTCTATTCTTAGTTGGTGCGGCTGTAACGAAACCCAATTTCCCTCGGGATCAATAAAGTATATCTATCTATCTATACTTGTGAAGAGGATTGCATGAGGTCAGCTAGTTTGGGATTAATATTAATGAGTGTAAATTCAGTGCCTCAGGCAATATCATGTGGATTCATTCTCTAATATAGCAGAAATTGTACAACTGAGTGTCTTGCTAAATCACATCACAGGATATGCACAAGTTACATTTACAAGTTTTAAGCATTGGCAAATTGGTACCCATCTTCAAAAATCTAGTGGCACAGTACCAATAATTAGGATTAGCAGACAATGGAAACTGACAAAATTAGATGGGACAGCTGTTCAGCAACTCTCCATATTTACAATATGAGTGACCTCAATGTAAATGAACATCAAGGGATGGATAAAATACAATTGAGTTGATGTTGTCCAACGTTAAAATTACTATCATAACCATAGTCGTAGCAATAAGCAATCCATTCATACAAATACTTCTGTAAAGAGGTGATCAAAGCATCAAAGCATATCAAACTGTTACAAAGCTTGAAATTGAGGCAGGCACACTTTTCATTAAGCTATATTGCAGTACATAACTCGAGTGGCTCTTTAAGGAAAACAAAATTACTGAAAGGATCTATAACGATGGTTGCTTTATAGAAGATATGTGAATTTTTCATCCTCTGTATCAAACTGTTGCAATTCTGATTGGAACCTTTATCTTATTCCTTTCCACCAGCTCTTAATATCTTGTATTAGGCTAGACTGGAATACATTAACAGTGCCTGTTCCGCATGAATATGAAGCAATTTCAACTTAGTATCAAAACTGCATTCAGTCCATCAACTAATCTATCACTGTAGTAGAGTAAAATTTACATCAAGAAAACAATCTTACATCAACTGGAATTTGAAACAGTTGAAATATAATTCAAGCAGGATGTGAAATCCGGTACTCAATGTGACCCTTGAACAATCTGAACACTGCAATCCTAATACCTCTTATATCAAAATATCCAGTGTAGTACCAAATCCAGCATAAATTTCAAAAATATGGGTGCACAACTCTATGCATGTGTTTTCCAAACATTCATGAAGCCCACCTGAAAGCAAAATGGTGATAGTCCCAGACAAACTGGAGCCAAAAAACTGGAATACTACCCATACATTAGCTATAAGCTGGCTTGTAGCTGACACACAAGGTGCAGTCACCCCTCACCTGAATGGTGCATTTTTGCGAAATTGCTCTCGGAACTTGTGTTGCTCCACATCAAAACTGGCACATTTCTTGCGAATAATTGTGACTTCATTGGCCTGAAGGGGAGCCACATGTTGCTTTGTTGTCACTGCTAGTTTCTTAGTATTGCTCCACTTCTCTGGTAGCTCCTGTACAAACAAGCACCAACATATACTGTATACTTCACTTCAATCCATGTTGCACAATCTACTATATTTCAATAATAGTTCTGGAAGCAAGGCAAGCAATGTGAAAGCACCCTCTTATAAAGATACAACTTTTGTCATTCTTCTGCTACTTTTCATGAGCATTGCTCCCAGTGTATTTCCTTGCCATCCAAGTGACCTTCACTTCACAGGCCTATTGAGTAGCTAAGTACTTAGAAGGGTCAAAGTGACATTGACCTTTCTAAATACTTAGCTAGTTAATAGGTCTGTGGTATAGTGAGGTATGTTACCAGCAAACTCCTTAAACTTCTTGCATGATCTTCTGACACTAAGTAAGTGAAAGTATTAAAGACAGGTCTCCTGCCTCTTACTCAGAAGATCAAGACTCAGGGATGACTCCAGGGATCTGAACATATTCAATGAAGTAAAGTTCAAACTTAAAAGTAAATTTATTATCAAAGTATGTACTTGGAGATTCATTTTCTTGCAGGTATTCATAGTAGGGCAGAGAAATACAATAGAATCAATGAAAACTGCATACAAATACCGTCAAACAATGAGCAAAAGACAAACTGCATATTTGAAGAATTAACATAGTAATTAAATAATAGGAGAACATGAGTTGTAGAGTTATTGAAAGTGAGTCCATTGGAATTAGAACCAGTTCAGAGTTGAGATAACTGAAATTATCCATGATGGTTCGGGAGCCTGATGGTTGAAGGTGAATTGCTTCTGAGCCTGTTGGCGTGGGTCCTAAGGCTCCAATGGCAGCAGTGAGAACAGAGCTTGGCCTGGATGATGGGGGGTCTTTGATGATGTAATTATTTGATTCAATTTTCAAAAAAAGCGAATAATTACTTCTGGGAATAGGCTCAGCTCTTGTTCTGGTCAGAAGTTTATAGATTCAAGTCCCAAAGCAGTTACGTGAACACGTGACCAAAACAGAGTGCACCTGACTGACATTGCCAGGACTGACCATTTCAGTCCTGGGACCCCTTACGGCAAATTTAATTTACACATTTTTGCATTTAATTGAAGGATTGGTCAGATGGAAGATGAAATGAAGGCAGGCAGAAAACATGGCTGAGGCAACGCAAGGATAAAAAAGAGCTCAGGGTCTTTCAAAACTTTCCAGCAGGCTGCAATCATGATGATGATTCTTGGAATGAAAAGGTTGGGCAGGTTTGGGCCTGTACTCATTGGAATTTAGAAGAATAGAGGGGAGTGGATGGGGGTGGTGGGGGGAGGAAATCTCATCGAAAGCTACCAAAGGTTGAAGGGACTAGATGGGGTAGATGTGGAGAGGATGTTTCCTATGGCGGAGGTATCCAGAACTAGAGGGCACAACCTCAAAATTGAGGGGCAACCTTTTAGAACAGAGTTTTGGAGGAACGTTTTAGCCAGAGAGCAGTGAATCTGGGGAATACTCTGCCACGGATTGTGATGGAGGCCAAGTCCGTGAGTTGATCTAAGGCAGAAATTCATAGTTTCTGGATCGGTCAGGGCATCAAAGGATATGGCAAGAAGGTAAGTGTACGGGGGAGGGAGGTGAGTGGGATCCGGGATCAGCCATGATGGAATTGCAAAGCAGACTCGATGAGTTGAATGGCCTAATTCTGCTCCTATATCATATGGTCTTATGGTCTAATAATCTCTTGGGCACACGGCAAGGGCCAATAAAAGTAAGTGAGGTGTAAGTGGAGCAACCATTATTGGAGTGCATAGTGTTAGAGTGGCAAGGCTTTGGCAAGAACAGACACGGGCTAAAACTTAAGCTTGAGAAGTTACAGGTATACCAAGTGTAGGCATATGACAGTTAAGGCAGTGGAAATGCTTTTCCTCTGAGACGTGGGATTTCAGGGTCTTCCTAATGACTACATCTGCAGTAAGTTCATCCAACTTCAGCTCCTGACTGACATGATCAAGGAACTGGAGCTGGAGCTGGATGCACCCAGGATCATCTGGGAGGCTGAAAACCTCACTGATGAGACTTTTACTAACGTGGTCACACCCAGAGTGCATGTTACAGATAGTAGGTGGGTGATCACCAGGAGAAGCAAGGGGACGAACCAGTCAGTGCAGGGTTCCCTTATGCTCAATGCCCTCAGCAAAATGAACACCTTTTTGGATACTGGTGGGGGTGGGGGTGGGTGCAGGAAATGATGTTTCAAGCAGCAGCCAAGCCAGTGGCTCTGTGGCACTCTGAGGCTCAGCAGGGAAGGGTAAAATCAGACAGTGATAGGAAAGTAGATTCTGTGGCTGTGAAAGAGATGCCACAATAGTATGTTGCCTCCCTGGTGCTAGGGTCCAGGATGTCACAGAATCGCTGCAGGAGATTCAAGAGGGAGGATGAGCAGCCAAAGGTCTTGATGCACACTGACACCAATGACATATGTAGTCCTGAGCAATGAGTATGGGGATTTAGGGAAGAGGCTGACGAGCAGGACCTCCAAGGTAGTAACCTTTGGAATACTCCCAGTACCATATACTAGACAAGACAGGAATAGTACAGGTAAATGAGTAGTTGACGAAATGCAGCAGAGGGCAAGGTTTTGGATTATTGGATCACTGAGATCTCATCTAGAGAAGATATAATCTGTACAAAAGGGACCGGTTACACTTGTGCCCAAGGAGAACCAATATCCTTATGGGCAGGTTTGCTAAAGCAGTTTGGGAGGGTTTAAACTAATAGGCAGGGGGATGAGAAATGGAAATGGAAATGGAGTGATAGAGCTGAGAATGGGGCAGCTGGTATACAAATAAATGCAGTGTGTAGTGAGACTGAGGAAGGACAGAAAGATGACAAGTCAGAATTGTGGTCAGAGGGATGAGTTGAAGTGCAATGGGATAAAACCAAAAAGGGTGATGAACACAGGTCTGAAAGTGTTATATTTAAATGCATGCAGTACACGGAATAAGCAGCGCAGTTAGAAATTGGCAGGTTTAACATTGTGAGCATCACTGTGTCGTGGGTGAAAGATCATAGTTAAGAGCTTAACATCCAAGGATACACATTGTATTGAAAGAACAGGCAGATAGGCAGAGGAGGTTGGTGGCTTTGTTTAAAAAAAACAATAAAATAAAATCCTTAGGAAAATAAGACTTTGGATCAGATGATGTAGAATCCTTGTTAGGAAACTACAAGGGCAAAAAGACCCTGATGGGAGTTATATACAGGCCTCTGAACAGTAACTAGGATATGGGGTACAAATTACAATGAGAAATAGAAAAACCATGTAAAAATGGCAATATTACAATAGTCATGGGGGATATCAATATGCAGGTAGATTAGGAAAACTAGGTTGGTGCTGGATCCCGAGAGAGGGAATTCTTAGAATACTTACGAGATGGCTTTTTAAAGCAACTTGTGGTTGAGCACTAGGGGAAAAGCAGTTCTGGATTGGGAGTTGTGTAATGAACCAGATTTGATTAGGGAGCTTAAGGTAAGTGATCACAATATGATAGAGTTCACCCTGCAGTTAAAAATAGAGAATATTAAGTCAGATATCTCAGTATTACAGTACAGGAAAGGATATTACAGAGGCATGAAATAGGAGCTGGCAAAAATTGATTGGAAGGGGACACTAGCAGGGATGATGGCAGAGTAGCAATGGCTGGTGTTTCTGGAAGCAATTCAGAAGGCGCAGGATAGATTCATCCCAAAGACGTAGTTTTCCTTGTCAACCACGGCTGACAAGGGCAGTAAAAGACACCATAAAAGCAAAAGAGAGAGTTTATAAAATTAATGGGAAGCTAGAGGATTGGGAAGCTTTTAAAAACCAACAGAAGGCAACTAAAAAAGCCATAAAGAAAGAAAAATGAAATATGGTAAATAATATAGCCAATAATATGTAAGAGGATACCATTTTTTT
The DNA here is from genome assembly GCF_963921235.1 of Mobula hypostoma. Classification (NCBI taxonomy): domain Eukaryota; kingdom Metazoa; phylum Chordata; class Chondrichthyes; order Myliobatiformes; family Myliobatidae; genus Mobula; species Mobula hypostoma. Next base: position 17,705,843 of record NC_086118.1, on the reverse strand, counting down.
CAGATACATCAAGAGTAAAAGAGAGGCGAGAGTGGATACTGGACTGCTGGAATATGATGCTGGAGGGGTACTAATGGGGGACAAAGAAATGTCAGATGAATAGTATAATTATTTTGCATCAACCTTCACTGTGGAAGACACCAGAAATTCAAGAGCATCACAGGGCAAATGTGAGTGTAGTGAAAGAAAGGATCGGGTGTAGTTGCTATTACTACAAAGTACTCCGCAAGCTGAAAGATCTGAAGATACTTAAGTCACTTGGACAAGGTGGACTACACCCCAGGGTTCTGAAAGAGGTAGCTGAGGAGATTTTGGAAGCATAAGTAAAGATCGTTCAAGAATCAATAGATTCTAGAATGGTTCTAGAGAACTGGAAAATTGCAAATGTTACTCCACTGTTTAAGAAGGGAAGGTTGGAAAATGTTGGGGTCCATTATTAAAGATGAGGTTTCAGGGTACTTGGTGACACATGGTAAAATAAGCCGAAGTCTTGCCTCACAAAGCTGTTGGAATTATTTGATGAAATAATAGGCAGGATAGACAAAGGAGAGACAGTGAACGTTGTTTAGTTGAATTTTCACAAGGCCTTTGACAAAGTGCCACACATGAGGCTGCTTAATAAAGCAATGGTATTACAGGAAAGATAATATTATGGAGAGAGATTGGCTGACTGGCAGAGCGCAAAGAGTGGGAATCAAACGGGCCTTTTCTGGTTGGCTGCGAGCTGTGTTTCACAGGGTTTGGTATTGGAACTGCTCCTTTTCATATCATATGTCAATGATTTGGATGACGAAGTTGATGGCTCTATGGCCAAATAGCAGATAATACAAAGAAAAGTGGAGGAGCACATAGCATTGAGGAAGCAGGGAGTCTGCAAAAGGACTTGTACAGATTGGGAGAATGGGCAAAGTGGCAGATGGAATATAGTGTAGGAAAGTGTATGGTGATGCACTTCCGTAGAAGGAATATAGTTATTATCTTTTTCTATTTTCTAAACAGAGAAAACACAAAAATCAGAAGTACAAAGGGACGTCGGAGTCCCTATGTAGGATTTCCTAAGATTAACTTGAAGGTTGAGTTCATGGTAAGGTAAGCATTCATTTCAAGACGAGTAGAATATAGAAGTAAGCATATGGTGCTGAGGCTTCACAAGGCATTGGTAAGACCATACTTCGAGTATTGTGAGTAGTTTTGGGCCGATTATCTAAGGAAAGATCTGTTGGCATTGGAGGAGATTCCAGAGGATGAAAAGGTTAACTTGTGAGGAAAGTTTGATGGCTCTAGGCCTGTACTTGCTGGAGTTTAGAAGAATGACAAGCTATCTGCTTGAAACTTAACGAATATTGAAAGGCCTAGAAAGAGTGGATGTGGAGAGGATGTTTGTTATAATGGGCAAGTCAAGAACCAGAGGGAACAGCAGCGGAATAGAAGAATGTCTATTTAGAACAGAGCTGAGGAGGAATGTCTTTAGTCAGAGAGTACGGCAGCTGTGGAATTAATTGGCACAGATAGCTGTGGAGGCCAAGTCATTGAGAATATTTAAAGCAAAAATTGATGGGATCTTGATTAGTCAGGGCATCAAAGGTTACGGGGAGACGACAAGAGAATGGGATTCATGGAGATTATAAATCAGCTGTAATGGAATGGCAGAGAAGACTCAATGGGCTGAATAGCTTAATTCTGCTCCTCTGTCTTATAGTCTTATACCATTTCAAAGGCCTGTGATCTGTGTTTGGGATTGGGCCAGAAAGGGAGAGCCTAAAAGGATTGATAGCGAGGGTCAACTGGAAAGATTAGGTATGTTGACAAGATAGCAATCAGCATCAAGTTCTGAAGATGAATGGGATGGAATAGATTGGGGTGTAAGGAAGTGAAAGAATGGCAGATGCCATGGGTGCACAGACGATCAGAAGTTCATTGGGGGTGACGTTAGGAGTTGTGAGTTTACGTGGAAGGAGGGATGCAAGGATGACTCTTATTCATAGGAATCCATTCAAAGCACATGAACAGCTTCAAGTAATGTCATAAAAAAGCACTTGAATGCTGTACAGCATACTGTAGATATAAGTTAGTGCAACTGGAACATTAGCAAAAGATATTTAGAACATGCAAGAGGTAAGTGGCTTTTGCAGTTTAAAATTATAGCAATGGGAAAAGGATTTTGATTGAAAAATCAAGAAGTAGGAACGAATTTGGAAATATGGTAGGATTATTTTGTGGAATATAGGAAATTGAAAATTATAGAATTTTTATAAGTTGAAGCCTTATGGTCCTTGTGAAGGTTGAAATAATTAGAGGGATAGTACATCAATAATCCACTGACCTCCAGTTGCTTGTGGACTTCATCGGGTAATTCCTGTTCATAGGCCTTCAAAAGTTCTATTGTTTGTTTTATAGGCTCAAACATTGCATCTGTCGAAACCTGTCTGTCTTTTACAGCCATCAGGTGACCCATTACACCAACCAAACCACTGAAGTCACCTTCTTCAACCTTCTGACATAAACCTCCTTCTGTTATTTTAATAAACTCATTGAGATCAGCCAAACTAGGAAAAAAATAATTAAGGAGAATTAAACATGCAGGCAGGCACAATGAAGTTAGCTTATTCCACTAATATTAGCTAGATGTAATTTACCTGGAATTAATTAGCTATTATACAATTAATGATATAGTTCTTGAAAAGGACAGACAGGTAATCTCATCTTCAGAATGACAAGACAAACTGAATAGTGAGAGTTCCTTATCTCAACTATCCAACAATCCTTTTATCTTTTTCTCTTTTTCTCTCATATATTCATTTAATTTCCATATAGAAGCATTTAAGCTATTCATAACTTCCAATCATCCCCAAATATTCTAAAGATAAAACCCTAAACCACTCATATCTTTCCTGATATCTGTAATCTTTCATTTCTGTATTAAACTTTTTGTATTTTCTCTAGTGCTTATTTGAACGTTTGCCATTCAAAGACGGGTTTGCTCTGAAATGCAGTCTGCCTAGGTTCTCACATTTTGAGTTAACATCTGTCCATTTTCCAACTAACACAAGTGTGTCACTTAACTTGTCATTTAACTACCCACTCTGCTAGTTTTCTATCATCATCTTGTATTGTGCTGCCTTCTCTTATGTGTCCTATTGCATCCTCAAATTCAGTTATCTTGTACTTGTTTCCTAATGACGCCAGTAGAAAATACTGCCCATCTATAACTCAACCCCTTACACTTCAAATTTACTCCTCTTACTCCAAATACTATAAAAGGCACCGACCTTGTCAAAGTCTCTTTGGAAGTCATTGAATATGACAATAACATTGCCCATTCATGCCATTACCTCTCCAAAGATTTATTTTAGCTTGGTTAGGCATGATTCTGTCATCCGGCTGACACTTCCATTATCATACTACCTGAAGTGTTTTTTTTTAGTACTCATCATAAAAATGTTCCTATCACAGATATCTACAGCTGCATGTTTGTTTTTCTCCTTTTTTTTTGCAAATAGTTACGACCTCAGACATTACCAGTGTTCTGGTACTATCTCTCAGTCTAAAGATTTTTTGTATATATATGGACTATTGGCTGTTGCCTCTGAATCCTCCATCCAAAGTTACTAAAGAATGCCCAGTGCATACCACCTTTTAGTTCTACAAGTTACCATATTTTTAAACCTGCTGTAGTAATGAAGACACAAGAAACTAAAGATGTTAGAAATCTTGTGCAACACACAAAAGTGCCTGGAGGAACTTTGCAGCACAGCCTTCATCAGGGGTGGCTTGTCAGAAGGATCTCAATCTGAAACTTCAACTGTCCATTTCCGTCCACAGCTGCTGCCTGACCAGCTGAGTTCCTCCAGTATCATACTGTTTCTCCTGCTGTACTAATACTCTACTTCAATTTCCAGTCAAGTATCTATTTCTGAAGCTGCTTTAATAGAAACCAAGATCAGTCATTCAAAAGTTCTAATGTCCTCTCCATTAAATGCTACCTTTTCTTAAATTTCCATTTCATATGTCCATAGAACACATCATAATATATTCTTGTTATTATTATTCCTGGAAAAGTTCAGGTTCAAGTTTATTGTCATCCAGTGATCCTCTCGGCAATTTTTACCACCTTCTTGCAGTCCAGTGCCTTGCAGCTTCTATAGCACAAGATGATGCAGTCAGACAGGACACTCTCAATGGTGATCATGTAGAAAGCTGTTAAAATGCAGGTGGGAAACCTTGCACACCTCAGTCTCCTCAGAAAGTATAAGCTTTGCCGTGCTTTCTTGACTAATGATGTGTGTCCAGGTTAGATCATCCATTATGTGCATACCAAGGACCTTTGTGCTCTTTCCTCTCTCCACAGCAAAGTCATTAATGTGAAATGGAGAGTGGTCAACCTGCACCTTCCTAAAGTCCACAATCATCCCTATTCCTCTTCCACCTTGAGACTCAGGTTGTTGTTCTCACATCATTTCACATCATCGCGAGCTCAATTTCAACATTTAAATTTGGATAGGTATGTGGATTGTAGGGGTATGGAGGGCTATGGTCCTGGTGCAGGTCAATGCAAGTAGACAATCTAAATGGTTTCAGCATGGACTAGATGAGCCAAAGGGCCTGTTTCTGTGCTGTACTTCTCTATGACTCCATGATCATTTGTTGAGCTACTGCACCTCTTCTCTGTATGCCGACTCATTATTGTTGCTCACTGTTGTATGATCGGTGAACTTGATGATGCTGTTTGAGCTGGATCTAGCAGTGCAGTCATGAGTCAGCAGTGGACTGAGCACACAGCCCTGGGTGGTACTAGTGCTCAATGTGATGGGAGTTTGAAATGTTGCTGACAACATGGACAGACTGGGGTCTTTCCATCTGAAGTTCAAGATCCAGGTTGGGATGTTGAGTCCCAACAAGGACAGTTTACCCACCAGCCTCAGAGGTATGATTGTGTTAAAAGCTGAGCTGAAGTCAATGCACATTATCCTGGCTACGAAGCACTGTTTTCTAGGTGGGACAGGATAGTGTGGAAGACTGAGTCTATGGCATCATGAATGGACTGGATCAAAGTAGGCAAACTGGAAAGTGTCCAGTGTACAGTAGCTGGAAGGTGGGGTTCTATACAATCCATTACATGTCGCTCAAAGCACTTCATGATTGCTATGGTCAGTGCCACTGGGCAGTCATCATTTAGGCCAGTTTCTATCGCTCTCTGGCACTAGAATGATGGTGGCTGCCTTCAAACCTGCAGGAACAGTGGACTGTTGCAAAGTGACGCTTTAGGGATGTTAAAAATCTGTGCTTTTCATTTCTCTTTTCATACTCAATTTTTTTTAAACTTCTGTCATACTATCCAAACACTTCCTCTACTTCTTATTCTCTAATTCACTAATTTCAGCAGGACATAATCCTATTTTATTAAATATATGATTCCATACATTTATCCAATTTCTGTTATTGAGTTACTGGCAACACCATCACATACGAAAAATGTGACAGTTAAATGAAATGTGCACTTAAGTGAATCATGACAGGACATGGCCAGTCCAATATTTCTGCTGGAAAAGGATGCAAAGGAACAGGCAAAGTTTGATTTGTGTGTGCAGCTTACACATGTAATTTGGTGCAAATTAGTCCAACTTGCAAGCAACAATATTGTTACGTTGTTCTTGATCCTGATACTGTATTCTCTAATTCTAATATCTCCTTCCTAGTTTCACATCTCTCCTGGTCCTTGTCTATTATAAGATCCAACTGTGATTCTATTATTTTATTGACGTATGTGTGCACGTGATTTTGGATATCCAGTAAAGGCCTTTACTATAAACTACTGGCGGTCAGTTCCTGTGCAAGATGACTGTATCAACTACAACAGCTCTGTAATAATAACACTAGTACTATTCAATAGCAATTTTGTGCAAAACAGTTAGATCACAGGAAATAGACTTTACAAACACAGAGAGTGGCCTAACATATCAAAATCGTAAGCTTTAACACCAAAATTTGCTTTAGTATAATGAGAGAGAATATATACAACAGTGCTTCAGACTACCAGCTTCATTTTCAACAAAATAAACTGCTAATGCTGTCTGCCACTCAGCTTTCACAACTCTCTCAGGTAATACTTTTCAGGTATTCTCATTTAAAATCTTTGACAGTATAACTTTTGACATCCATTTTCAAGTGTTAACCAGAGGTTAAGTGTCTTGGAGTCATAGAGTATTAAAGCATGTTGGCCAGTGGGCACTCATCTGTATTAATCCCATCTTCAAGCTTCTTACAGCCCACCATACCGAGGTGATTCAAGTGCTCCTCAAGACAGCTAATGCTGTCAACAACTCTGCTTGCACCACCTTCTCAGGTAATACTCTTCAGATACTCACCATTCTCTGAATGAAAAGGCATCCATTGGATCCCATCAAAATTTCTTACCACTTACAATAAAAATACAATGAAGTTTTATTTATCTCTGACATGGAGAAAAGTTTCCTGTCCTAACTGCAGCCCTAACATCCCCTTGCGGTAAGATGACAGCACCCTCGAACACAGCGACCTCTACCAAAGGTGGTCAAACAAAGGTGTATGGTTTTTTTCTCCCCAAACATCTTTTTTATGATTGTAAGACACTGCTTCATTAAGAACTTCAGGTACTGTAGGTCTACCTCATCAGCGAGTTGCTTGTTGGCGGAGGAGCTGGACTTGGTGCAGATTGTGCTGCTCTGCAGAAAGATCAAAGTCGGTACACAAAGATGGGTTGCAGTTCAACAGTGAGTGATTGTCTTAGTTGCTTTTCTTGTAATTGCAAGACCCTGTTGGGCATTGGTAGTGTGGAATGCTGTAAGCCCAGTTCACTGGTTTATCGGCAGGACCAATGGCGGGGAGCCGCATGGTCTCAGTTTTATGGTGGACTAGGCCTCATGCCCTGGTGGACTAGGCCTCATGCCCCAGTGTCACATGCTGCAGCTTCCCAGGAGAGATGAGGCCGAACCAGCTGCACCCCAGTGTTCACTTGGTGGAAGACGAGCTGGATTGCGTTCATCTGAAGACTGCTGCCGACAACATCCATGGACTCAGTGACTTAGGCCATATTATATATTTTTTGTGTGACTGTTATCATATATGTGCTATATGAGCCTTGTGCTGTATATGACTTTGGTATTGTGCTTTGCACCTTGGCCGTGGAAGAATGCTATTTCATCCGGCTGCATTCATCAGTATTTCTCTATGGCTAAATGACAATAACACTTGAACTTTTGACTTCTTCCACTCCAAGGAAAACCAAAATCTAGCCTCTCAATTTTCTTCCCATGGTTGAAATGTTCAATAATTTAATTTAATTAACATAATGTAGTTAAAAAATTAAATTGATCCAAGGCAATATCCTGGTGAATTTCCTCTGCGCCTACTTTGACATTATCCCACTCCATCTATGGAATCTTACCTGTGTGTTACATGGTCAATGAGGTGCTGTTTGAACATGAGGCTCCACTTCTTGATGATATTCAACAAGGCAGACTTGAAAGGCCTGCCATCAATTTGCATCCAAACATCGAAAACATTAATGGGCTCCAGAGAGTTCACCTCTTCGTAGATCTTTTCATAGGAGTCCATCTGTTCCTTGTACTGCTGGAGCGTTGGGGGGCTCTCTGGAACACCATCCTCCCCATGGGCCTCAATTTCCTCAGCAGTGAGAACGTGCCCATACAGAAGGAACTGGCGCATAAATTCCTTACGGTCGTCCACCCAAAGGTACGCATACTGGTCAAAGGAGTTTCGATACTCACAGCATTTTCCCATCACGTGCCGAACACTGTCCATTAAATGCTGTCGCATGTCTGCCAAGTCTGCCATGTCTTCCATATCAGCCTGAGAAAAGAATCACACAACAAATAAGATAAAAAACAACAAAATACCTATGATAAATAAACAAAACATAGATAGGGCAGATGTTTAAAATCTTGTTCCAGTGGTAGGGACATCAAAATCAACAGGGCATCATTTTTAAGGCAATAGGCAGAAGATTTAAAGGGGTTCTTAACAGGAATTTTTTTTATGTACACGAAGTGGCCAATATATGAAGCACACTTCCAAAGGTGGTGTTGGAATCAGATACACAATGCTTCTGAGAAATTTAGACAGACATTAAAAAAGATCATGTATAGAGTATATGGTCCTACTGGAGGCAAATATGATTAACATTGATCAGCAAAAAGGTTGGCATGGATGCTGAGTGTTGAAGGACTCATTTCTATCCAACGCAATTTCATGACTTATTGAAAGTATCTGAGAAAACCACCATATCCAATGATAATTTTCACTGAATTCTTCTCACAACTGCTTCTGACTACAGTGGGGAAAAATGCTTAACGTCACTTCTAACATTAAAACAAGAATGATTTGAAATACTTCCTAGTTTTGACATGGTTTTTAATTCATCTATAATACTAGCTTTTAAGAGTTAATTCAAAAAGACCCTCAAAGTTATTAATTTTCTATTACAGTTATTTTGATATCTGATTAATAAAGATGAACCAAAAGTTATATTTTCCAAATTGCAAATTTATTGCTATTAGACAAAGTAACTAGGAAAACATAACAACACATATACAGGTGTCCCCTGCTTTTCGAACGTTCACTTTACAAAACCTCACTGTTACGAAAGACCTACATTAGCACCCTGTTTTCGCTTTCAGAAGGTGTTTTCACTGTTACAAAGAAAGGCAGCGCGCGATAAAAAATCAGCGCACAAAAAAATCAGCGCGCGATAAAAGGTAGCGCGCACCCCGAGCAGCCGCTCTGCCCCAGATTCGGAACGGCATTGCTTAAACACGTTGCATTGAGCAGCCGTTAGCAAGACAAGTTCTAAGGTGTCGGAAAAATCTGAAAGAGTAAGAGTGTTACACTTAGCGTAAAACCAAACATAATTAAGCGTTTCGATCGTGGTGAACAAAGCAAGGACAAAGTGAGTTTGGCTTCTGGAAGTTTACGAAGATGATGTTGAAGAGGTTTTGGCATCCCATGACCAAGAACTGATAGATGAAGAGCTGATGCAATTGGAAGAGGAAAGGATAACAATCGAAACCGAATGCAACCAAATGCAGAAAGTGAAGCAACTGCGTGAGATTTTCGCTGCAATGATAAAGTACGACTTTAATTTTGAAAGGGTATGTAGGTTTAGAGGATATTTGCAGGATGGTTTGAATGCTTACAAACAACTGTATGATAGAAAAATGCGCGAGGCTCAGCAGTCAAGCAAGCCTTCCACATCAGCCACAGCAGACAACGAACCTCAACCTTCGACATCAAGGCAGGCAGTCATAGGAGAAGATGAGCTTCCTGCCCTGATCGATGATGAGATGACACTCCCGTGTCCCACCACCCCAACACCCGGGCCCCGGACAGATACTGTACCGATTCGCGAAGAACGCAGCGGTAGCCAGGAGACACACAGCACATCTTTAAGAAAAAAGCCGAAATAAACATGCTAATTAATTAGGTGCCGCCTAGCATGTAATTGTTGGCCCAGATCAGAGGCGATGCAATCGGCAATCACCTCTGATCTGCGCCGACGCTTACGTGCCTAGCAGCACTTTATTAATTAGCATGTTTATTTCGGCTTTTTTCTTAAAGATGTGCTGTGTGTCTCCTGGCTACCGCTGCGTTCTTCGCGAGAATGTATCGGGTTGGCGGCCCGGAGGCTGCACCACCCAGCCTGCGACGACTCAGTCTAACACACCATCATCAGTGTGCTCAGCGCTGTTTTCCCAATTACGGTAAGTTATACTACACTGTACATACATTATTTCTACTTTATATAGGCTGTGTATTTTTACGTGTTATTTGGTAGATTTGGCAGCTTCATAGTTTAAAGGTTACTGGAGAGCGCATTTATGCCAACAGCGCTTGCGTGAGATTTTCTGCCGAGAGCGCTTGTGTGAGATTTTCGCTACGGAGATCTGTGCAGGCAATCGTTGTAGAGAAGTATTTCTACTTTATGTAGGCTGTGTATTTATCATACCATTCCTGCTTTTACTATATGTTACCGTTATTTTAGGTTTTATGTGTTATTTGGCATGATTTGGTAGGTTATTTTTGGGTCTGCGAATGCTCACAAAATTTTCCCATATAAATAAATGGTAATTGCTTCTTCACTTTACGATATTTCGGCTTACGAACCGTTTCATAGGAACGCTCTACCTTCGGATGGCAGGAGAAACCTGTATAGGGCAATCTTAATTCAGCCCATCCATCAAAAATCTCCACTGTGAGCCAACCGACTCTCCGTTAAAGTAAGGATCTACAGTTAGCATTACACCTGAAACACACAGTTTCCTATCTGAGAAGCTGGGATGAAACAAGCGGATATTAAATACCATCTTACCTGATAGTGAGGATAAGTGGTGTGTTCTGCCAGTCTGGGTACCAAAGATGAAATATTGAAAATATCATTGATCAATCCATCCACCAGGTCATAGAAACTGTCACCACTGCCTATCTCAAGAGATGGGTGGAAGACCAAATCTGGGGAAACTAGGTCCAACTGGGCTTCAAACAGCGGTGCAAGACCAGCTTTAGGTTCTATGAAAAGAACAGAATAATGTAAACCTGTGTGATTTCTATGCAAAGTGAGAAGGCTTAAACAATAAATTTCCATGTTTCCTCTGTGGAATGAGAAAGTACACACCCAATTATATAAGCAAGCATTCGTCCACATATAAGCAGATCACCTAAGTGTTTTTGAAAATCTACATCTTCCTGGCACTGCTGATCACTCAACATTTTTAATTGTCAGATGATAATTAAAGGGAGTTAAACTTAATTATCCTAAACCTCACAGAGGAGATGGTGTTGACCAATATTGGATTACTAACTATCACTTACGGCTTAACATATTAAGAACATTTCATTCCCTGCACCTGTACTTGGAGTTCAGAAAGAAGCGGGACAATCTCATTGAAGCCTACCAGATATTGCAAACCTGAAGAGAGTGCATGTGGAGAGGATGCTTTCATTAGTAGAAGAGTCTAGGTTCGAAGGGCAGGGCCTCATAATAAAGGAACATTCTCTTAAAACAGATGAGGAGGAATTTCTTCAGTCAGTGAGTGATGAATCCATAGAATTTCACTCCGGGAGTGCTTTGGAAGCCAAGTCTTTGGATGTACTTAAGACAGAGATTCTTAAGTTCCTGATTGGTAAGAGGTTAAAGGTTATGGGGAGAAAACAGGAGAATGCAGTTGAAAAAGAAAAAATCAGCCATGATTGAGTATCACTGAGAAGACTTCATAAAACGACTCCAGGGGCAGAATGACCTAATTCTACTCCTGCATTTTATGGTCTGATGACATGCTGAGAGTTTGGCCGGAAGGCTCATGCCACCAAAGATACAGTAAAGTAAAACTCTGATAACTAACACTCTTGATAAAGCTTGGATTTTTCAGGACTATTGGATGGTAATCTTTACTAATACCTGAAAATTGTTATTTCACTCTTTTTTTACATGGCAACAACAGATTAATACATTCTCCAGAGAACCTGGTGAGTTTAAAGAGACCAGGAAATACACAAGCACCTGGTTTTGACCACAAGCCTACTGTAAATGTTGTTTGCACTCAGGGTGACTAACTCAAGTTCAGAGTAAACAAGCCAGATGCTAGAACATTTAGATGTTGGATTAAAGCTGTTTTATTTGCCATAATCCTTTAAGATACAAGCTGCATATGGTTTAAAGTGCATTTTTTTCCTCTGTACTATCCCATTCTTTTTATTTATTTAAGGTATCCAGGAGTTGCAGCCTGACAGGCCCTTGACAGAAAGCAAAGCTGGAGTGATGATCTAAGTAAAACTTCATTTAGTTTCACGCACAAAGTAACTACTTCAGATACAGACACTGCATGTGTAAGAGAGCGAAAAGGCAGGATCTATTTCTGGTGAGACAGCGGCCATCAGGCCTGGATTTAGGGTAAGTTGTGATGATATCTGAGGTACCTCATGTCCAGAGTATGATGTTGAGTTCTACTGCCGAGCACTCATTTGCGGGTCTGGAAAGCCATCCTATCTAGCAAGGCTTTGATTTTATTTACATCTTATAACAATGTTCCCAGTTGTAGTAAGTTCTAGCTTTCATGGGAGCACAGTAATAGCCACAAAGCATCTGACTATTACAATGGAAGCTCAGCCTACAACCATGCAATTTCGGCTGTCTATCATTAAAACTGCACAGCCCAAGTGGGCTGACAACGTAGTATGTTTTGAGCTATAACGATCTAAATGACCAGCAGTTAATGGTGTGGAAGAGCTGTTAAAAATAGCCCAAACTGCAGAAAGATCTGAAATGTTGCACATTAGTTCAGCATCCTTGAGAAAAGCAAGCCACTACCAATTTCCTGAAGTTCCAAAATTTGCAGTATTTATGCAGTTATATTGAATTAAACATGGCACTGAAAGTTATTGATAGCAGTTAATGATGCAAGAATTCCTTACATTGCAAGATTTATACTTCAAATACTTTGCCTCATTCCGGCATGTAGCACATTATTCATTCAGGTTTTTAAAACTTCAGATTTCATATTGTTTTGCTTGTTTGTAATGTGTTTTTTCCCTAAATCTTTCCAAAAACAATCTTTTTCCTCTCACATTTATCACCCAGATCGATTCTAATTTGCACTTTCTTTCCATGTTGTCCTCTGTATCTTTCTTTTTCCTATTTAATAGATTGGATAGGATGCTGAAGTAATTGTTCATTACAGATGAACATGACATAGCATTAATAAGTTGCATTTCAAGCAAATGTGTGCTGCAGGAAGCTTTGAGTTCAATTGGTTCAGAAGATTAAGGCACGTAAGATCATGGAGATTTGGTAGATACAAAATTCACTTGAATAAAGAAGACAGAGGATAATTGTGGGAAGGTGTTTTTCTGACTGAAGGTCTGTGACCAGGATCAGTGCTGAGACCCCAGTTGTTCATGACATATATAAATAATTGCGACACAAAGAGAATTGCTGATAGGGATGAGTTAGCAATTGACAAGTATTGTGTACAGTGAACAGAACTGCACACAATACTCCAAATGCAGTTACTTCAGTGTTTTGTATAGCTGCAGTATGATGCCCAAACTTCTATACTTAAAGTAACCTATGAAGGCAAGCAGATTACAAAAGTTCTTAGCGACCTTATTCATCTACTTCATCACTTTCAGTAAGCTAGGTACACACACCCAATCGGAGTACATAAACACTCCCAAGGTCCCTGCTGTTGCTCCTTATGGCTATGTTGTCCACTGCAAATAGCCCCTAGTATTAGAAATTGATATGTAACTGGGGGGGAAATCAAATCAAATTAGTGTGGGATTCAGGTAAACACATGCTTGATAGTCAGTGCAAATTTTATGGGCAGAACAGCCTCTTTCTGTGTTTTCATTAAGTCATTGTTAAAATAATGGAACCTACCCTACCACAACAATAAGCATTTCCTCATTGTGTGGCCATTATAAATTGATGACTAGGAATAATATTACTGGAATAAATTATTCTTACCAGTGTTATCTACAAGATAATTCAGGGAGGCTTCAATAGCATTGAAGAAACCATCAATAACCATTTCATCAACATAGTCAACATATGCCTTCCAAATCTTTGAAGTCACATCAGCTTGGAAGAGATTCAGGTTGTCCTATTGATGGATAAAAATATTAGCAGTACATAATAAGATCCATAATCAGTGATTATCAGAAGTAATACCATCAGGGAAATTTGGAAAATATGTCACTAAAAACAAAAAAAAACTAATCCATGTGGTAAATATACAGCTTAATGCATTTTTGAAGTAACCACAATTTCTATATTTAATGTAGTCATATGAGACACACTTAAGAAATGCAACCAGCTTAATAAGTTATGAGCAGGTATTCCTGCATAGTAGAAATCTCAGCTGAAGTTTACAACCCAATCTTCAAGATGCTCTGCCTCACTTAAATAAATTTCGTTGAAATGAGGTAGTTACCTATTACCAGTACTTGCATCAGCATCAATAGGATAGGGCTGATCTCTCAGATTCTTCCTCCAGCAGCAGATAATTCTAGCAGAAAATCTACTCTTCATTGCAGTGCATCATTTTTAAAATTAATAAATCATGGAACCATAGAAATTTAAAGCATATAAGGAGGCCATTCAGCCCATTTCACCTGCTAGCCTAAGGATGAAGTTATTTAAGCAATTCCCATTTGTCAGCTGTTGGCCCACAGCTACGTAGAACAAGATTCTTCAAGTAGTTGACGAGCTACATTTTTAGAGACGACAAGGGTTAGCTTTCAGACTCCTTCACAAATCCCTCCTCAACCCCCCACTAATCCTTTTGCCAATTAAGCCGATAAAGATCAAATATCCAAATGCAAAACATCTGAAATGTGATTCTACTCTTCCCATGTAAATTATTCTTCCTCATTTTCCCATCAACTATTTTGATTTTTTAATCACTTACATTCAACTATTAGTCATTACAGCAACCCACACCCCAGCAAGTAAGTGATTAGTGTGTCTGGGATGTGGCAGGAAACCAGCACTCGAAGGAAACTCATACAATCACAGGACAAATGTGCAATCTCCACACACAGAACCCCTTGAGTTAGAAATGAATCTGTCACTGGAGCTGAAAGATGGCAGCAATAATTGCTGCACCACACAGCTGTCCTTTAAACAGAAGTGAACCTAACATCACTAGAAAATAATCAGAATCAGATCGGGTTTAATATCACCGGCACTTCTAGTTGAGTTTTTTAACTTCAATTTAATCCCTTCAATTTTCACAATGTAACAAGGTATTAGTGGACATAGCAAGCATAATTAATCAGGCACTGGGTAAGATCACACTGACTCCTAGCTGGTGGTTCAGTCAATAAGTTCTGACTAGATAGATTGCCAACTTCCCACCTGTACACTGCACAGAACACACTGGAGGTCATTGACTGGAGGTATCCACCCTAGTATTTTCACAAAGTTGAGGACAATTTTAAAGATTAGTTTTATTTGCCAAACATACAGGGAAATGCTCTGTTTGCACTGAATCAAATCAGTGAGGATTGTACTGTGAACAGCCCACAAGTGTTCCCACAGTCCTAGCACCAACATAGCATGCCCACGATTTACTAATCCTGACTACACGTCTTTGGAACATGAGAGGGAACAAGAGCACCCAGAAAAAACCCACGTGGTCACGGGGAGAACATACAAACTCCTTACAGACAGCAGCGGGAATGAAACGCTGATCGTTTATTGCTGTGAAGCGATTGCGTTAACCGCTTCACTCCCATGCCATCCTACTGTGTTATTTGGTAATAACCTGGGATGATGGGCCAGAAAGTCATCATTATCAGGCCTCTCAGTTTAAGGGGTTGTCTAATATGGCCCCGTTCATTTGTGGAGAATTGTTAAACATAAATTACAGGTTTTATATCAGTTTTCATTATTCAACACCAACACTGTCAGCAGGCTTGACAGATAGTGGAATTACCTAATCACATTCAATTTGTCCTATAATAGCATTGGCAAAATATATTGTACATCCTTAACAATTTCACAATAATACTAAATATAGTTTGTAGTATTGGCTGAAATGCTGTGCTTTCTTAAGGTTAGAATTCCAATTTTACCATACCTTCACCAATAAGCGTATTTTTTCACCAGTTTGCTTAATAAAACTGTAGCGTTTCTCAAGTCTTTCATTCTTGTCATCGAGACTGAGGAGTGTATCTTTTTTCCCTTCCTTTCTTTCAAAAACAGGAGATACCCATGCCTTCATAATATCCTGTATGGCACCTAGGTTGTCTTTTGCTTTCTGCAATCGGTTCTCCAAGTCTTGAACCATATCCCGAACTTTTTGGATATAATCCCAGATGCCTTAGCAAATATTAACATGAATGTATTAAGCAGATGAATGTATTCAGACACAATAATATTTATCAGGTTTCCTTTTTGAAGAGTTTCCATTTATCTTGATTGCCTTCTATTAGCTTGTTAATTACTATTTCAAATAACTAGGTTTCTTTAGCCTGTTTTATAATTCATTTTTGCTACTTAAGCATATTTCACTCAACCTCTGACAAGTTCTTGATTAGTTTCATTGAAGTAGTTGTTAATCTTATTAGAGGTTAAAAGTTGAAAAAGTCATCTCTTGAAAGAAACAGGAAATGAACATGCTTTTAAACAGAACAGATTGGAGCTCTAACAATATTCATAGAACACAAGTAACTTCTCATGAAACCTGGAACTGCAAACATTTCAAACTTTGTAGTCCATAGGTTTCTGGCTTAATCAAATTCTTTTCCTAGGCATTCTCTACAATTAAATGTGGAACTTTCTTCCTAGGAAACCCACTTTAAAACAAACCTATTTTAATGAAGTTAAACACCTCTTAAAAAGCCTCAATCCTTCCTTCCCCAAAAGCAATAAATTAACTTATTTTTAGGAAAAGGGCATTCAATTTTTCAAATATATTTCCATTATCAATGACAGATTTGATTCAGTAGGTTTTGCCATTCATAGCATTGAATGTTCCATACAATATATAGTATATCAGTAGTAGGGAAAATAAAGTGCAAATTAATTACCTTCACTCTTCCAGTTCAGTAATTCTTCTGCCTCCTTCATTTTACAGTCAATCTGTTGTACCTGCTCCTCTATGAGCGGAAATTCCACCCCAAGGACAGACTTTAGGATTTTGTTGTACCAACTGGCAGTCAGCTCCAAGGTTGCCACATACTGGTGGTAGGATTCTTTTGAGGCATATATTTCAACTGCAGTTTTGGGAATCTTCTCAACATGTTGTGTCTCTAAATATCTAACCTCTCGTAATACTGAGACAAGCTGTAAATGGCATAGAATAGCCAAGATCATGAGGCAAATAAACAGCGTAATTGGTATACCTCTAATTTTCACTTAAACTTTTGTTTCCTGGCAAATTAAATTTAGAACAAGGCTTTCTTAATGAAGATTGAATCATTATAACACTTTAAATCAAGAATAAACATACTTTTTTTTTACAGCAGCCTGCAACAGTTTCAGATTCAAAGTTACAGGAGATTAAACTTGATTACAACTTCCTCTAGTTAAATCATAATTTGTTAGTCCTTGTATTACAGTTCTTACTCAAAAACAGGTTGAAATACTAGTCTGGAAAACCGTCGTTTGACAACTATCTTGGTCTGGCGTGTTTTGAATTTTTAAGACAGATTGATACTAATGAACTAATTCAAACGAAGATACAGCTAAGACCTAATAGTAACCAAGATCTGCACTAACCTGTAGCTAATCAAACTCCCATTGCAATATTTGTGCTGACAATGCTTCTGAATTAGGTAAACTCCAGGTTACGAACGATTATATTATTAATCAAGCTTTCAATGGGACATAGAAAAGTAATTGGCAAATGATCACTCATACACAACAGCATTGATTTTTATTGAATATAGAACATAGAACTGTACAACACAAAAACAGGCCCTTCAGCCCACAATGTTGTGTCAAACCAATTAAATTAGTAATCAAATGCCCAACTAAATTAATGCCTTCTGTCTACGCAACATCCTTATCCGTCCATTTCCCTCACCTTCACATGCCTATCTAAATGTCTCTTAAAAGTCCCTTATGTATTTGCCTCTACCACCACTCCAGGCAGTGCATTCCAGGCACCCCAACTCTCTGTGTGAAAAAAACTTGCTCCTTAGTCTCTTTTGAACTTACCCCCTCTCCCCTTAAATGCATACCTTCTGGTATTTGATATTTCAACCCTGGGAAAAGGATACTGTCAATTCACTCTACTCTTCTTCTCATAATCTTATAAACCTCTTTCAGATCTCCCCGCAGTCTCTACTGCTCCAGAGAAAACAACCCAGGTTTATCCAACTTCTCATCATAGCACAGAGCATAGCATCATAGCAACAGCCTGGTAAACCTCTTTTGCACCCTCTCGAAAGGCCCAATATCCTTCCTTTAATGGAGCACCCAGAACTGTTTCAATACCCTAGATGCAGCCTATCTAGTGTTTTATAAAGCTGCAACAGACTTTTGAATTCAATGCCATGATTGATAAAGGCAAGCATACCATATGCATTCTTAATGACTCTATTAACCTGTGTAGCCATTTTCATGGAGCTATGAACTTGGACTCCAAGATTCCTCTTCTCCTCCCTTAACATTTAACCTACCAAGGTGCAACATTTCACATTTGACTGTGTTAAACTCCATCTGCAATTTCTCTACCCATATCTACATCTGATCTATATCACACTGTATTCTTTGCCAAACTTCTATGCTATCCATAACACCACTAATCTTCATATCATTTGCAAACTTAATAATGTAACCATGTATATTTTCATCCAGGTCATTTATATACATCACAAACAACAGAGGTCCCTATACAGATCTCTGCAGAACACCACTAATCACAATCCTTCAGCTATAATACATCCTTTCGACCACTACTTTCTGTCTTCTATGTGCAACCAGTTCTGAATTCAAGCAGCCAATTCACCATTAATCTTCTGGATCAGCCTCCCAGACACAGACTAACTAGAGTTTTATAAAGCTGCAACATAACTTTCTGACTTTGAATAACTTACCTGCGGCTCAAAATTAACTGAGATCAGTTTTGTTTCTGGGTCTCGTTTGAGGAGAGGTTGAGTTAGATTATATTGAGATTTTTCAGATACAGTTTTGGACCACTCTAAATACAGCTTTGCTTCATACCTAGTAAAATTGAAGGAATACCAAAATAAAAGCAAGCAAATATGGGTTGAACACTTGCGTAAAATAAAATACACTCAATAGACTCCATATTAGTCCAATACCTCAAAAAGCACCAAAAATGAGAAAGCTAAATTTAAACAAGCTAACATGCAATAATCAAATCAATTGTTGTCATAATGACCCAAAGAAAATTGCCATGCATTCAGTAACTTGATCACCAATACAAAATTACACCTTCCATTCACAATTTCATCCATAAATTAAGTATACAGCATTTATCTATTCCACAATTCTCTCAGCTGTAATCAGCTAAAGCCTCTTATTACAGTACAACCATTATTTTTCTTGAAATGTGATTTATTTCTGCTTTGGATGTAATCTATAATTTGTTCTGGTCACAGTGCAGTGACATCACATGTAAGTCTGACTCAGCTAAACATTTCCAGCAAAACTTTAAGAATGTCCATAATTCCATCAGAAATTTTCCTGCATTGTCTGTAGTTTTTGATACACATAAACACTGAAAATTATCTCCACAGATCATTTTTTAATATATCACACCACACAGTATATATGTTTTCCTTGGAAAATCAAAATCAGAATAATAAATTTAGATCCAAGAAAAACACAGTTGTAATGTGAGAAGTCCATGCATTGAAGAACCTGCTATGGTTTGCATTTCTTTTGAGAAACTGACCAGTAAATTTAGAGCAATGAGACCAACACCAAAAAAAAAATCTGAATCAAAATCCACATTTCAGCCCTCGATCTTGAGGTTTGCAGAATCGCCACTGAAGTATGCTGGAACAGTGAGGAACATCACCCCTTTGAACCCTGAACCCTGAACCAGTCCTTTGAACTAATATGAAATCTAGGTTACAATTGTAAACCTATGGCAAGCAGACACCAGAAGAATACCCATGGATGACAGGGGGAAGAAAAGGCAATGCAGGGAAAGAATAGCCAATGGGAGAAATGCACCAAGGCACTGATGCCAAGGCTGCTGGATATGCAGACCTTGCCTAACCAACTACGGTCAATCTTGAGGGGTCAAATTGCTAAACTGTTGGTGCACGTAGGCAGACCTCATGATACCATCATGTCAGAGCCCCTTTCAATTTCCCAGACTTAAGACCATTCCAGGCGGCTGCTGCTGACACCGCGTAGTCATAGAAAAGTACAGCACAGAAACAGACTCTTCAGCCCATTTGGTCTGGGCTGTACCATTTAAACTGCCTACTCCCATCAACCTGCACCAGGCCCATAGCCCTCCACTCCCCTACTATCCCCTACCATCCATGTACCTATCTAGCATCTCACACTTCATCTATACAGGTATCTCATACTTCATTGCTAACTATTGCATTAGAGAGGTCACCTGAAGTACATATTCAAGAAGGAAAGCCGAAGCCGCGCATACATTCCCAGGAGCAGGCAGTGCAGCACGAGTATTTGTCTCCATTAAGATATTGGTGGATTCGGATTTTCATGACAACTTCCTGCCAGGAGCAGGGTGTAGTCTTGGAGGGAGTTTGGACCCCTTTCCACAAAGCACTTGCCTGCCATGGATACTGTAAGTCACATGCCTGTCCAAATACATCCAACCCTCTGGAAGCAGTCTACCAAGCCCCTCCCATTAGTAGAGCATCTATTCAGCAACAATGATCCCTTGAGCCAGACAAATGATGACGCTTTGCTCTATATCCGAAAATGAAGGCAGTAGACGTTACACCTATTAGACTAAATAACAGCAGTGGCAAGAACTACAATAGATTAATTGGAACACTGCACCAAAACTGGTGACATCAGCTTCATCACATTATCCAGAGGAACTTATCAAGTTTCTACGATGAACTTTACAGTTGACTTTCAACCTTTCACAGACAGCAGTAGGGGAATCTCAAGCAACACACAGCAAAGTTGCTGGTGAACGCAGCAGGCCAGGCAGCATCTATAGGAAGAGGTACAGTCGACGTTTCAGGCCGAGACCCTTCGTCAGGACTAACTGAAGGAAGAGTGAGTAAGTGAGTAAGTGAGTAAGAGTGACGAAGGGTCTCGGCCTGAAACGTCGACTGTACCTCTTCCTATAGATGCTGCCTGGCCTGCTGCGTTCACCAGCAACTTTGCTGTGTGTTGCTTGAATTTCCAGCATCTGCAGAATTCCTGTTGTTTAGGGGAATCTCAATTTTGTTTTAACAGTGTTGCAGTTTTAAAGTAATTTCCAATGTTTGTATATTGGTCCAATGCACTTGTGATGGCAAAGTAAATTTCCAGGAATAATAAAAATCAGAAATAAAAATAAACAATAATGACTGGATTAGTATAAAAGGCCTTGTGAAATTGTTAGTGACATTTCGTGTGTGCATCCATTATCATCAGAGTCGAGACTGCATTGGATGAAGCATAATAAAGACATAACCAAATTTGTATAAAATTTAAATCAAAGGATGGTTTTTGGGTAATGGAGGAATTAAACCATTAAGTAAATGGAATAATACATTTGCAGTAGCTCATTTAGGTGAATCAAGAGATTGTTATTCATCAAGTAAATTCTGGATTGTGTGCACATTAAATAACTGCAATTAATTTT
The DNA here is from genome assembly GCF_963921235.1 of Mobula hypostoma. Classification (NCBI taxonomy): domain Eukaryota; kingdom Metazoa; phylum Chordata; class Chondrichthyes; order Myliobatiformes; family Myliobatidae; genus Mobula; species Mobula hypostoma. The sequence goes on along the minus strand of NC_086118.1, from coordinate 17,684,529 downwards.
AAATTCAGTTAAATGTGATTCATAGCAGACATTCATTATTTAAAATGTAAAACATTACCTCTTCTTAGAGTGCATATAGTTAATTGCTGTAAAATGTAGCTACGTTAGTAAGTAGATAGCATACGGCTAAATCAAAGCAATAGCTCAATTGCTCTTCTTGCATCAAAACATCCAATGGTTACAATCACTTTCACCTCATCAGCCCTAAACAACAGCAAAAACAGCTAACTGCCAAACCAAAATCTGCTCAAAACAAACCATTAAAAGACTATTAGACAAGAGGGAATTGAGAAAACAAGCTGTTTTCAGAGAGACATCAAGCTTTTCACAAAAATAACAAAGCAAAGATGGTGAGATCAGTTCTCAAATACAAACCAGACACACCTGAGTTGACTTCAAGGTCTTAGATTCCAAATGCTTTAAAGATGCAAATTTCCATCAAAACCCAATGCCTTCACATACATGTTTCTTTGTAAAATGATAACAGAAGAAATGTGCACAACCCTGATTCAAGTTCATCCATCTAAGAAACATTATAGTTTGAACATCATGATTCTTACAATGTATGCCTGCAAAACCCATTTTATCCATCAAAACTTACACAAAAGAATTGCACATCTCTGTACATACAAATAAGCAAATTTTCTGACAATAATGATCTACCACATGCAACTGTACTCCACAGGACTTTTCATTTTGCTGAAGTGGTTCAAAAGGAACTGCCTGAAGGAATATTGAACCCACTCTATACAATGTTGAGGCCATTAAACACTGTGGATCATAGTCACTTTCATCGCCGTTAGTTGATTTGCACCACCAGAACAGATTTGGGCAGCACAATGATGCTAGTGAAAGACCTGCTGGCCCACAGCTCCAGCAATATGGATTCAATCCTAACCTTCTGTGCAGTCCTTGTGGAGTTTGCAGGCTCATCCTGTCAATGTGTGGATTTCCTCTGGATATGCTGGTTTCCTTCCACAAAGACATGCAGTTCAGAAGGTTAGATGGCCACTGCAAGTTATCTGTAGTGGTGGGATGGTTAATGAGAATACGGGAATAAGTGGGTACTTGATGGCTGTTTGGACTCACTGGAATAAAAGGCCTATCTCCACACTACATAACTCGAAACCACAAGTTGTCATGATCAGAGAAATCTTACACCAAACACTGGGGAATATTCAACCATCTTATACACTGGGACATTCACCAGGATTGCGAAAGATCAATATGCAGAAGTGGGGAAACTATCGTGCGTTGTACTTGTAGATTCGTCATAACTAATTCCTGAATTCATCTTTATTTTCAACTCTCTGCCGACTATTACAATGCTTGAAGGTCAGTTTATTGAAAATTAATTTGCAGAACCTTCTACTTACTGATCCAAAAGTTCCATCATCTCCTGATACATCTGAATCATTCTTTTACCTTCTGTGGAGTCCATCTGCCTGTAGAAATTATTTTTATTGGTGACTAACAAAGGCAATATTCATACAATAGTTGAATTATTTCAAGCTGTACAGTATTTTATCCTGCATCTACAGACTGTGTACTTCAACTGAGTACATGCAAACAAAGCTCTAAGTTATTTTAGGATATAAATATATGGACTAATGTAATCCAATCTTATTTAATGCACTGATTTACCTCTCTAACATACCAAAAGGAATGGATTGCAGGCGAGGTTTTGTAATAAATCCCTACATTCAGTGACTATGGATACAACTCCAGAATGTCATAATATATGATTCCACTTGCCACATTAGAGGGAGAAAGGGAGAATATCACATTGATATGCTGCAATTATGTTCCTCAGAAATTTATCAAAGTTCTTTACATCTAAAAGGCAAAAGCTGCAAACCTTTTGTGAAGATATTCAAAACAGCATCGAACTCATAAGTTCAGAGTAGCACAGCCCATCCTGGTTAAACCAGCTTTCAAACACAGCGATATGTTTAGTTGTAATCTAAATTTCTTCACTTTATTCTCATAAAAATTGTTTTGAGTTTCACTTAGAATTTTAAAAGCAGATGAACATTCTTTCTGTTTAAATAATTTTGCATGCTATAGAGTATGAAATAGCTGGAATGTATCAGGAAAGATTCTAGGCAGCCTGCCTAAACAATATGTATGTAGGTGAGGAGGGCGGAATGAAGTGAGAAGTTGGGAGGTGATGAGCAGAAAATGTAAAGAGTTGAAGGAGTAATCTGATAGGAGAGGAGAGTTGAACATGGGAGAAAGGGAAGGAGGAGGGGCACCAGAGGGAGGTGACAAGTAGGTCAGGGGAAGAGATGGGGCAAGAGGAGACCAGAATAGGGAATGGAAAGAAAGGAGGACCACATTTTTCATCCAAAGCCAGTTACTACTCTGCTAGAGATACAAGGCTCTGCACAATAGGACTCGATGTTCTCCTGGACAATGCCCATTGTTCCGTGCAAGATACATACAGCTGCGTGACTTGTTTGAAATTATTAAATGGAACTCGAATGCGCTCCCTTAATTCTTGAGTCCAGTGTAAGCCACCGCCTACAATTGGCATGTTCTTGTTCAATGATGGACCACCTACAAAACAGAAAACAGGTTCGTATGGATTGGTGAACAATCTAATCCTTGCAGCAAGGGATTTAAATAAATGCTTAAGATGATGCACTTCACGAGCACTGTGTTTATGCTACAGCCTCTTTTTGGGCAATGTCGATATAAATGATAGGGTAAATGAACCTCTGAAATATAGAGAACAAATGACAATCATCTCATCTACCATTTCAAACAGTGGATGAGATGGTTAAACAATATACACACCAGTAGAATACAAGTCTGAGGTGCCTCCTTCTGTACAAAGGGTGTAAGTTCAAATAAATGAAACCACCTCAGGCATTTAGAGGAACGATTGGCAATAAAGTAACTGACACAAAGAGCAATTTTAAAGCAATCAAATATGAGTTTCCAGAACATAATATTATGCTGAGCTGCAATCAGCATATTGTTAGGACCTGGAACTCAATACCCAAAAATGTGGTGGATACAGATTCAACGGTGGTTTTCTGGAAAGAGTACCATGAACACTTTCAGTGCACAATTATGAGAAAAAGCTAGAAGTGAGAAAAGATATGGATCGTGCTTTCAAAGGTTAACACAAGAGACTGCAGATGTTGGAAATCTTGTGCAATACATATGAAATGCTCAAAGCACTTAGCAAGGCAGGCAGCACCTACAGGAGTGAATAAACAGTAGACATTTCAGACCAAGGCCATTCATCAGTTCTGAGGGGCCTCGGCCCAAAATGTTGACTGTTTATTCCCCTCCGTCAATGCTACCTGACTTACTCAGCTCCTCCAGCATTTTGTGTGTTTACACTTTGAAAGGGTCAATGTAGATACAATTGCTCAAAATGTTCCAGCCATATTACATAAATCTATAATTCAACTCCAATGTAACATTTATTTAAGTTAGTTGCATACTTCTTCTCAACTTATAATTTTGAATTAAAACAGGATGTTCTCTTTAATTTGGGCAAAGGGCAATAGTGCTCAAAAACTAACATGACATTATTGAATGAAAGTACATGCATTAAGTTATTGGGAATTTTGCTCAAGGGGCACATTCAACTGGTCTTGTAGTGTTAGACAAGAAGAAAGGTTACAAGAAATGTATCTTACACAGCAAATTGCCAGGATGCTCTCTCCCTATCTCTTTGTGAATATGAATTTAAAAAGGAAAGGAAATGCTGCATAAATCAGTGATGCATTCCAATCACTTCATTTTGAACCACCTCAACACAACAGATGAGAGCCACTGTAGTGAAACTCTGCATCTAATTTTGCTTTACATTTTTCCTTCCTATTCCTTCCTGGAGGAGATTAATATGAGGACATGCCTTAAATTATCAATATTTTAAAACACCAAATGCAACCTTTACAACAAAATTTAGTGACATTATTCATTCTGAGGCACCCACATAGGGTTGAATTTTAGAATGACTCATCGGATTTGAAATAATTTAAAATTAATATTCAAGGAAGCATTCAGCTCTGGGCAGCAGAGAATAATAGAATGCTTAAGTGGATTTAATAACAAACAAGCAGTGGGAAGTTCTTTTTCTCCAAACCTACTCTCTGTACTGGACAGAAAGAAAAGGGATCAAATATAATTATTCATTTTCACATATAATGCACTATGTTTAGAGAGCTCTGAAATGTTTCAATATTTTGCATATAAAATAAAAGGCATATAATTTTGAAGACATCTTGGGCATGCAGGTTAAAGGCAAGCATTATGCCAAAGGTTGTATAATGAGAATGAAGTTAGACAGGTAAATTAAAGGAGACCAAATTTCTAGAATCATCTAAAAGGATGTAAAGTTATATCCTGACAATGTCTGCCTTTTAATAATCTAAAAAAAGGAGACTCTATCTAGATGTGTAGGCTTTAGAACAGATGGTGGGGAAGACCAAACAACGCCCACCATTTGCATGTTATAATAGTTTATCAAAATTTCATAGACTGATTTATATTTTTTCAAGGGAAAACATCAAATTTCAGATCCATGTTTAGTGATAACTCAAAAGTGATTGAATGCAAATTTTCATTAAGAAACATGTTCTTCCACAAAATAGAAATAATTAGTATGTCCTTATTTGATTTTGGCAGCTAAATTGAAATTTATACAAAATATTTCTATATTAATTATTTTTTAATTAGTATAAATATCTCAATGATGAATAAGGAAGAAACAGTAAAAATGCAATAAAACAGTGCAGCACGCTCAAGGTAGAAAATATTCCAAAATACTTTGAATCAAAGTCAGAATTGGGTACTGTGTCAAAAGGTGAGTCAAAGAGTTGTAAAATAAAATGGAAGGTTAGAGAAAAACTGTCAATATGCAAAGCAACACACATAAAAGTTGCTGGTGAACGCAGCGGGCCAGGCAGCATCTCTAGGAAGAGTTGCTGCCTGGCCTGCTGCGTTCACCAGCAACTTTTATGTGTGTTGCTTGAATTTCCAGCATCTGCAGAATTCCTGTTGTTAATATGCAAAGCATATTGTTTGAAGCATTGGCTTAAAAATTGTCACTAGTTAGATTTAGGATCCAAGCATATTTCAAGTTAATATGAGCACAGTTCCTCTCAAAGTTTAGCTTCTTTGCTTAAAGTTAATGAAATATTTCCACTCATTTGTTTTCATTCTCAATGGCCTCCTTTCTTACTTCCTCCAGACTGCACCACACCATCCCCACCTCATACCCATGGGCATGATAGTGCTGCACCACTAGGTTCTAAGAAACACTGTTTCTAGACAAATACTGAACAACTCATTCTGACTGGGAAATATTTCCTTGTACAACTGCAATTTTTTTAGTTGGAAGCCCACAATGAACAACAATGACAAAAAAATGCAAGTATTCAAGTGCATTTTAATCGTAATTGAAACCTACTTATGCTGCTTAATGTGAAGGCGGGCATCCACATTGCACACAAATTATCAAAATTTCTTCAATGAACGGACATTTTTGAAGAGATAAACAGAAATGTAAATCTTTTACTGAAAATTTGTAAGAATAATTGTCATACCAAGAAACCATTATCTTGTAATTTACTCTGACACATAGACTTTAATAAATTGCCTAAAACATTAAAATGTTAATTCTAATGTAAGAATTTTTAATGCTAGCATTTCAGTATATAGAACAGTAAGGCACTGGAATAAGCAACCCCCCCCCCCCGCCCCACCGCCCCAGTCTATTTAAACTAAATTTCTTCTGCCTGGAAGAGATACATTCACTGCATATTCATGTGTCTTTCTAATACCCTCTTCAATACTTCTACCAGACCTGTTTCCATCACCACCCTTGGCAGCACTGTCCAAGCACCTACCACACCTTGTAAAATAACTTGCCACATCTCCTTTAAATTTTCCCTCTCTCACCGTAACTGTCTAATTTAATAACAATGTTATTATACATGTTAAAAGTAGCAGAGCACATTGAAGGGAATGTAGTGTGAAAGCATTAAATATTATCTGTTCTCATTCACAATAACTTCTAGATTCAAACTTTCTTTGAAATATTCAACTTTTATCAAAGACATAATGAATGCACGAAGTGAATATCTAACAAGGATGCCATGAACAGAGCAAACACAAAAAGGGAAATAATGTATGAGATCATGAAAAGGCAATGTAACTTCATTGGACATGTGATTGGGAAAGAGGAGTTAGAATGCACGGTAATTATGGGAAAGATCGAAAGGAAGAAAGCAAGAGGAAGACAAAGACAAATGATGATGGAGACAGCAGCCAGAGAACTGGAAATGAATACCAATGAATTGATCCACTTAACCTGAAACAGGAGTGTGTGGGCCATGGCGGTCAAAGCTCAAACCGGGCACGGCACCTGATGATGATGATGAATGAATCAATGTATCCAGACTTTAAACATTTATTATTTAGTAAATTGTTTACATAAGGGTTTGTTAATTTCTCCACATCTAGTATTTATGCCGAGGGGAAGATGCCAAGCCCAGAGATCCCACAGCAAAACCAGAGTCTCTAACCAAATGAAAATTACCAACAAACCCAGCAAGGAGGAGCTCCCATCCAGCTTAACAACATCACTGCATTTTCTTATTTTGTCTGGGTAGTCTTCAACATGATCGCATGAACATCGATTTCTCAAATTTCCAGAAACCTCTCCCTCTCCTCATCTCTCTTTTTCTATTCTCCATTTTGGCACTCCTCTTATCCCTACTCATCTTCTCATCTGCCCATCACTTTTCTCTGCTGTCCTTCACTTTCTCCCACTGTCCTCTCCTATCAGATTTATTCTTCAGTGTTTTTCCTCTTCCACCTATCACCGCCCAACTTCATGGTTCAGCTCCCCTCTACCACTCACTCATTCCCCCCTCCGCTGGTTTCACCTATCAACTGTCAGCTTGCAATCCTTCCTCCTCCACCCACCTTGTTATTCTGGTTTCTGACCCCTTCCTTTCCAGCCCTGATGAAGGGTCTCAGCCCAAAACATCCATTGATACTTACTGAGTTCTCCAGCATTTTTGTGCTGGTTTCATCCATTCAAATCCAGCTAGCCAAATAATCAGCCTGATCAGCTGATAGCGGGGGGGGGGGGGAAGACAAGGACAACAGAGAGTAGCCAGGGACCTATAGACAGACCCAGCAATCAAATCACACGTCAAAGTTGCTGGTGAACGCAGCAGGCCAGGTAGCATCTCTAGGAAGAGGTACAGTCGATGTTTCAGGCCAAGACTCTTCGTCAGGACTAACTGAAGGAAGAGTTAGTAAGAGATTTGAAAGTGGGAGGGGGAGATCCAAAATGATAGGAGAAGACAGGAGGGGGAGGGATGAAGCCAAGAGCTGGACAGGTGATTGGCAAAAGGGATATGAGAGGATCATGGGACAGGAAGCCCAGGGAGAAAGACAAGGGGGGTGGAACCAGACGATGGGCAAGGAGTATGGTCAGAGGGAGAAAACGGAGAGTGAGAGAAAGAATGTGTGTATAAAAATAAATAACGGATGGGGTACAAGGGGGAGGTGGGGCATTAGCAGAAGTTAGAGAAGTCAATGTTCATTGAATTGAAAATTCAATTCAATTCACGAACTCTTCTTCCGCCGTCTTCGTCTCCGAGCCTACTTCTTCGGCAAGGACTCTTCCACCCCCACCGATGACCCCTTCTCCCGTCTTCAACCCTCCTCTTCTTCATGGACACCCTGCTCTGGTCTTCTGCCTGCTCTGGATCAACTTATTGTTAACTGCCGATGGGACATCAACTGTCTCGACTTCACCTCATCTTGTTCCCATTCCAACCTCACTCCTTCCGAACACTCTGCTCTCCACTCGCTCTGCACTAATCCTAACCTTACTATTAAACCCGCCGATAAGGGGGGTGCTGTTGTAGTCTGGCGTACTGACCTCTACCTTGCCGAGGCACAGCGACAACTCGCGGATACCTCCTCTTATTTACCCCTCGATCGTGACCCCACTAAGGAGCACCAGGCCATTGTCTCCCACACCATCACCGACTTTATCCCATCAGAGGATCTCCCATCCACTGCTACCAACCTTATAGTTCCCACACCTCGCACTTCCCGTTTCTACCTCCTACCCAAGATCCACAAACCTGCCTGTCCTGGCAGACCTATTGTCTCAGCTTGCTCCTGCCCCACCGAACTCGTTTCTGCATACCTCGACACGGTTTTATCCCCCCTTGTTCAATCCCTTCCTACCTATGTTCATGACACTTCTCACGCTCTTAAACTTTTCGATGATTTTATGTTCCCTGGCCCCCACCGCTTTATTTTCACCATGGATGTCCAGTCCCTATATACATCCATCCCCCATCAGGAAGGTCTCAAAGCTCTCTCTGCTTCTTTTTGGATTTCAGACCTAATCAGTTCCCCTCTACCACCACTCTGCTCCGTCTAGCGGAATTAGTCCTTACTCTTAATAATTTCTCCTCTGACTCCTCCCACTTCCCCAAAACTAAAGGTGTAGCTATGGGCACCCATATGGGTCCTAGCTATGCCTGCCTTTTTGTTGACTTTGTGGAACAATCTATGTTCCATACTTATTCTGGTATCTGTCCCCCACTTTTCCTTCGCTACATCGATGACTGCATTGGTGCTGCTTCCAGCACGCATGCTGAGCTCATTGACTTTATTAACTTTGCCTCCAACTTTCACCCTGCCCTCAAGTTTACCTGGTCCATTTCCGACACCTCCCTCCCCTTTCTAGATCTTTCTGTCTCTATCTCTGGAGACAGCTTATCTACTGATGTCTACTATAAGCCTACTGACTCACAGCTATCTGAACTATTCCTCTTCTCACCCTGTCTCTTGGAAAAATGCCATCCCCTTCTTGCAATTCCTCCATCTCCGCCGCATCTGCTCTCAGGATGAGGCTTTTCATTCCAGGACAAAGGAGATGTCCTCCTTTTTTAAAGAAAGGGGCTTTCCTTCCTCCACCATCAACTCTGCTCTCAAACACATTTCCCCCATTTCACACACATCTGCTCTCACTCCATCCTCCCGCCACCCCACTAGGAATAGGGTTGCCCGGGCCTCACCTACCACCCCACCAGCCTCCGGGTCCAACATATTATTCTCCGTAACTTCCGCCACCTCCAACGGGATTCCACCACTAAGCACGTCTTTCCCTCCCCCCCCCCCCGCTTTCCGCAGGGAACGCTCCCTACACGACTCCCTTGTCCATTCGTCCCCACCATCCCTCCCCACTGATCTCCCTCCTGGCACTTATCCTTGTAAGCAGAACAAGTGCTACACGTGCCCTTACACTTCCTCCCTTACCACCATTCAGGGCCCTAAACAGTCCCTCCAGGTGAGGCGACACTTCACCTGTGAGTCGGCTGGGGTGATATACTGCGTCCGGTGCTCCCGATGTGGCCTTTTATATATTGGCAAGACCCGACGCAGACTGAGAGACTGATTTGCTGAACACCTACGCTCTGTCCGCCAGAGAAAGCAGGATCGCCCAGTGGCCACACATTTTAATTCCACATCCCATTCCCATTCTGACATGTCTATCCACGACCTCCTCTACTGTAAAGATGAAGCCACACTCAGGTTGGAGGAACAACACTTTATATTCCATCTGGGTAACCTCCAACCTGATGGCATGAACATTGACTTCTCTAACTTCCACTAATGCCCCACCTCCCCCTCATACCCCATCCATTATTTATTTTTATACACACATTCTTTATCTCACTCTTTTTCTTCGTCTGTCCCTCTGACCATACCCGTTGCTCATCCTCTGGTTCCCCCCGACCCCTTGTCTTTCTCCCTGGGCCTCCTGTCCCATGATCCTCTCATATCCCCTTTGCCAATCACCTGTCCAGCTCTTGGCTCCATCCCTCCCCCTCCTGTCTTCTCCTATCATTTTGGATCTCCCCCTCCCCCTCTCAAATCTCTTACTAACTCTTCCTTCAGTTAGTCCTGACGAAGGGGCTCGGCCTGAAACGTCGACTGTACCTCTTCCTAGAGATGCTGCCTGGCCTGCTGCGTTCACCAGCAACTTTGATGTGTGTTGCTTGAATTTCCAGCATCTGCAGAATTCCTGTTGTCAGCAATCAAATCAGTTTGGGCAAGAGGATTTGGGAGAAGAACTGGTGGCTGGTAATGTCTGCAATAGCTGCAATTTTTTTTTGTTTTATAAACACATGCAAAACAGTGTCTTTGCTTCTGATGTGCAAGGAATTTATAGAGAAGTGGAATTGTTTAGCTGAGTTAAAAATAAGTCTCAACAGCACAATATGAAAAAAGCTAACATCACAGATACAAATGTATGATTGGACACAATATATTTAGACAATAGAAAAGAATAATTGGGATGATAATCCATCTAATAACCTGGTCCACAATTTAGAGTCCTAAACTAGAGCAGGGTTAATTGTGGGGGAATTAGTCAGGAACTAACAGAGGCTGATTGACTGAGACTGAAGAGAAAGGAAAGAATGGCAAGTGATAGGCGTTGAGGAGTGTGATATCAGGGGTCCAGGGTGAAAGGTAAGTCTAGCAAGTTGTGAGAACCCTGGCTGATGAGATATCTTGAGGCCCTGGTCAAGAAAAAGGAGGTGTACATTGGGTTTAGGGGGTCAGGTATAAGAGAATCCCTTGAAGACAATAAAAAGAGAGAAATCAGCAAGACAAAAAGGAGATACGAGATGAATTTGGCAAGAAAGGTTTAGAAAATAGTATTAAAAAGGATGCTTGGTAGGGAAAAGGTCCTTTGAGCTTTGAACTTTAGAAATTAGAAGCATTGCCTAATGTCTTGAGCTACAGGTGTGATTTTTTTTAAGAATATTTCTCCTCAGTGTTTATTGAGGAAAAATTGCTCAAGAGGTAAGACAGAAAGTGGAGAAGTTTTTATATTACCAGGGAGGAGGTAGCTACAGCCTTATAGCTCATTGAGGTGTATAAATCCCCAGTATATGAACAAGAGCATCCTCAGACCGTGGGAGACTAAATATAAAAATACAGAGGACCTTATGAAGATATAAGCTTCATCATCAACCACTGGTAAAATTCTCAAACACTGGAAAATGGCTAACATTATTCCATCATTTAAGAATGGTAGCAAGGACAAGCCAGGGAACTACAGGCCAGTCAGCCTGACATCAGTAGCAGGGAAGTTACTGGAGGGAATTCTAAGGGACAGGATTTACCAGCCTTTCATTGTACAGAGTCACATTAGGAGTCAGCATGGCTTTATGTGTGGGAGGTCACATTTGACGGACGTCTTAGATTATTATTTGAAGCAGTAACCAAAAGGGCAGATGAGGGTAAGAAAGTGGATGTTGTCTATTTGGACTTCAGTAAGCCCTTCAACAATGTCCTACATGGAAGACTGTAAAATCAAGGGAGAGCCTAGTTATGTGGATTCAAAATTGTCACAGAGGTATGAAGCGGAGGGTGGAGGTTGAAGACCATTTCTCAGAATGGAAGCTGTGACTAGTGGTCTGAGTAGGGGTCGGTGATGAACCATTGTTACTCATTATTTACTTAAATGATCTGATGTGAATGCTCAAGGCTTGAGTGGGAAGTTTGTGTATAACATGAAATTACAACGTGAAGTTAATAATGAAGAAGGCTACTGTAGATTACAGGAGTATCTTGAACAGTTAGGAAAGTGGGCTGAAGAGTGGCAAGTGGATTTTAATACCAATATGTGTGAGGTGATGCATTTTGGATAGTCAAACCACAGTAGAACATAAATCCAAATTATTTATGATCACTAGAGTGCGAAGGAGGATAATGGAACAGAGTGACCTTGGAGTACAAGAGGATAATTTGTTGAAAGTGGTGTCACAGGTAGACAAGGTGATGAAAAAGGTGTTTAGCATGCTGGCTGTCAGTCAGGACATTCAATATAGGAACTGGATATTACACTGCATTGTAAAAGTCATTGGTGAGGCTGAACTTAGAATATTATGTACAAATTTTTGGAAAGCCATGCTTCAACTTTTAAGAGTGCAGAACAGATTTATGGGGATGGTGCCATGGCTTGAAAGCCTGGGTTAGTGAGCACAGCTTTGGGGTCAGAGGGAAAAATTTTCAAAGGCACCGGAGCATCAATTCTTCACCCAGATATGGCTGAGCATATTGAATGCACTGCTAGAAGAAATGGTTGAGACAGGTACAATAGTATCATTTAAGAAGCACTCAGATATGCAAGTAGATGATTGGGGCTTAGAGAGATATGGGGTGAAAACAAGAGATTCTGCAGATTCCGAAATTCGAGAAACACACAAAAAATGTAAGAACTCAGCAAGTCAGACAGCATTTATGGAGGAAAGAAACAGTTGAAGTTTTAGGCCAAGATCCTTCATCAGGACCAGAAGGGAAAGGGGCAAGAGGCAGAATAAGGTGGTGGTTAGAGGGGAAGGAGGACAAACTGGCAGATGATAGGAGAAACCAGATGAGGAGGAAAGTGAGTGGGCAAGGTGGGGGGGGGAATGAAGTAAGAAGCTGGGGGTGATAGGTGGAAGAGGTAAGAAACTGAAGAAAGGGGAAATTGATTCAAGAAGACAGTGGACCATGGCAGAAAGGGAAAGAGGAAGGGCACCAGAGGAAGGCAATGGCAGATGAGGAGAAGGGGTGAAAGAGGAACAAGAATGAGGATTAGAAAAAGAGAAGCAGAAGGCGGTGAAATTAATGGAAGACAGGGAATTGATGTTCATGCCATCAGTTTGGTGGCTACCCAAATGGAACATGCTCCTCCAACCTGAATATGCATCACCGTGGCAGCTGAGGAGACCATGGACTGAAATGTCGGAATGGGAATGGGAAGTCGAATTAAAATGGTGTCTACCAAGAAATCCTGCTTTTAGTGGCAAATGGAGAAAAGGTGCTCGACAAGGCAGTCCCCTGATCTACATTGGGTGTCACTGATGTAGAGGATGTTGCACCAGGAACACTAGATGAAGTGTCACATCACCTAGAAGGACTGTTTAGGACCCTGACAGGTGGTGAGAGATGAGATGTAGAGGCAGGTGTAGCACTTGTCATGCTTGCAGGGATAAGTGCCAGGAGAGATATCAGTGGGAAGAGATAAGCGGACAAGGGAGTCATGTAGAGAACAATCCTGTGGAAAGTGGATTGCACAGAGCAGAAAGGAAATTGTGACTAGCTAGGTGGAGATTGTGATGGGCACCGACTGGTTCCACTGAACGTACTGTATTGCTCCATGACTCTAAAATCACCTTGCATCTGATAACATAACATATTTAGATAACATTGCACCAAACAGGTTTGATTGTTGCAATGCTGATTTTGACTTACCAACAGAGCCCAGTATTCCACAATACTTCAAAGATTATTAGGACATTATGTGTGTAGCCCACTAAGATTTAAACTCAGAACTAATTTTCATAGCATAATTTAATCACAGATCCCTAAGCTTTAATTCCATAAGCCATCACTATATAATATTGAGTTACTGAGATGGAAGTTATTACCTGGTGCCAGATATTGTAATACTTTTCCAAACATCTTTCTCCATTCATGTGAATAACCAAAGACTGCCCACATCCCTCTGAACCACTGCTTGCTGAACAACTTACTACGATTTTGCATACTTTTCTATAGGTTTGCTTAGGTTAATAAGAGAAAGTATTCAACAAGCACTCTCTAATGTGCTTTGCCTCACAGCAGAATGAGACACAATGCTGGTGAGTTAAAGTGGAACAAACAGAGATGGATGGTGAAGGCTGTTTGAACCCATGGTTCCCAGTACAGGCACAATTGCTGATGTCCCCAATGAGAAATACAAAACCAATCTTGGAAGCTATTACAGATTAAGAAGAAAACAAAAGGCAATACATTATCAAGTAACTACGAAGAATCATCATGCGTACTTCAAATGCAAGAGGATGGAAACTGGAAACAGGTACATGATACACAACACAGTACGTATAAGTGCATAGACCAAAAAGCAATCCAGTGATGGGGGATGTTAGTTTAAATTTTAAACAGTAGCAAACTGAGTGAACAATGGTCTGAGCATGAGCATGGTTAGGGCAAGAGACAGAGACAGGAGAGAACAGCTATTTTAGAAATGTTATAACAAGTACAATTTCATTAATTATAATTTCTCTGTCACCCCAAGACAATTTTTTTACAGCTGCAATTTATTAAAATGAATCTATACCTAATTCTACTTCTTGCATGTGCTTGTTATAAATGTGTTTAGCATCATCCAGGTCCTTAATGAACATCACCATGAGGCGAGAGTATTTATCACAAGCGGCAGCTGCTATTACGGGCCGTTCAAGGAGGCTGCCAAACATTTCCAGTAACTGTTGAGAAAAAGGAAACATCTTAGAATGCATTCTATGTTGATTCTGCCTGTACATTTATCTTTATTCCACAATTTGTATCAACTGCAACAATAATGCATCTCTAAAGGGCACGACTTCAAGGTTGAAGGACGCCCTTTTAGAACTGAGATGCAAAGAAATTACTTTAGTCAGAGGGTGGTAAATCTGTGGATTTTGTTGCCACGAGCGGCTGTGGAGGCCAAGTCATTGGGTGTACTTAAGGCAGAGATAGATAGGTTCTTGATTAGCTAGGGCATCAAAGGGTACAGGGTGAAAGCAGGGGAGTGGGGATGACTGGATGAAGTGGATCAGCCTGTGATTGAATGGCAGAGCAGACTCGATGGGCCAAATGGCCTAATTCTGCTCCTATATCTTATGGTCTTAAATGCTGAAAATACTGACCAAACATTAAATACTGCTCATGGCTGCAGTGGCATAATAAAGAAGCTTAAGGTGAGAGAATCTACTGAAATGGTTTAAGAACAGTCAGTCCAGCATGGTTAATTCTATAAGCTAATCCTGATCCACTGTGAATTGACCCAAGTGGATTTAATGGCGACAACTCTTAATCTGTATTTCCAAAAACACTGAGTGTATGGAGAGTCCCCACTAGAAGCTGTTAACAAAATTTAGAACTCACATTCCTCCTGCATTTATAGCAGAGGAAAGCATAATTAGGGCACATAACAATTCTTAATATGTGGTACTATTTTGGTGTTTTTTGTCAACTTTTGTCATATTCATTGAGCCCAGCCATATTAAATATGGATGTGTTCTGATGAGATAGATAGAATTCTTGGGCATAAACTCTCATCTTGATGGGCACAAGTTCAAGATGTAACCACAGTGGAAGCTCTAGGCTTCAGAATCAGAAAGTACTTAACAGATTTATGATTATTTTGAATTATTCCTGATCTGAATTAGAGTAAGTTATGTTCTTCAGTGGTTACAGTCAGAGTCAAAAAAAGGAACGTTGTTTTGCTAAGAATTTCTAAAGTCTCTAAAAAATGTCATATGTTACCACAAAAACTGAGAATTATTGATAGTGAACGGACTACAGGGTATTTGCCATTTAGGAACACCACCAAGAACATTTCTGTACCATTAAATTATATTACCACCAACATAAATTGGACCATCCAATCTATATAACAGAAATCAGGATGGCAAAAAGCCCTCAAGGAGTGTCTTTAAAGTCAAATCTTCATTCAATTGACTCTCCAGAACCAGATCAAATATTCAGAGCTTGTGTACTTAAAGTAGATTCGTTGAGGTACAAATTTGTCTTGCTCCAGCCTACAAAAAGAACTGTAGCAAGTCAGCAACTATGCTAATACTCCGAGTGTGGCCACCTCTACGTCAGTGAGACGAACGTAGAAAGGAAGACTTCTTTGTCAAGTACACTCGCTCTGTCCACTGCGAAAGGCGGAACTACCCAGTGGGCTGGCCACCCATTTCAATTCAACTTCCCATTCACACACGCCAGCCTATGGCTTCCTCACCTACCATGGCGAGTTGGAGGGAGGAGCAACACCTTCTATTCCATCTGGGTAGCCACCAACCTGATAGCATGACTTCTGGTCATTTCTCCTCCCTCCCCCTTCTCTCTTTTTCTATTCCCCATTCTAGTTCCCTTCTCAACCTTTCTCTTCTCCTCACCTGCCCAGCACCTTCCTCTGGTACCCACACCTTCTTCCCTTTCTGCCATGGTCCACTGTCCTTCCAGATCCGATTCCCTTTTCTTCATACCTTTACCTCTTCTTACTTTATCCATCCTCCCAGCTTCTTACTTCATCTATCTTCTCCCTCACCTGGTTTCACCTATCAACTGCCAGATTCCCTCTCCCCTTACTCCCCTACAACCTTATTCTGGCTTCCCCCTTCCTTTCCAGTTCTGATTGAGGGTCTCAGCCTGAAAATATCAACTGTTCATTCCCTTCCATAGATGCTGCCTGACTTGTGGAGTGAGTGAGTGAGTGAGTCTGTGTGTGTGTGTGTGTGTGTGTGTGTGTGTGTGTGTGGTTCAAAGTTTCCAGCATTTGCAGAATCTTTTGTTTTACCTTAATACTCCATTAAAATCTGTCACATGCTACTGTCAAAGAAGAATTTAGACTTCATGTTTTCACATCAGTAAATGGTTCAACTTTGAAGCAAGCCATACAGACCTTCAATGCATGCTCCAAACCAAAGGCATCATCGAAAGCCTGACAGAAAATGGCTGCCAACCGTCGATCAATATCCTCAATTTTTTGCTTGTAATTCAAAAAATCTGCTTCAAATTCCTGTGTATGAAAAGAAAATCTTAATAACTCATTATGAAAACCTTCCTTCTAATATTTTTAATGTATTCCTGCTGAACAGCATAGCAAGTCAGATTTGGTTCACTCACAGGACTGCTTGCAGAAAACAACAATAGTCAACAATATCAACAGGGAAGAAAAACGTTTTTAACAATTTGAATCTGTAAGAGATCTTTTGGTCAAAGTCTCCACCCTTATCAATAGCTTGCAGTTAAATAGCACTTCCTATGCAGTAAGTGGTTCTGAGGCATTTTGCAGGACTATCCTCAACAAGATCTAACACAAGATCACTGAAGGAACTGTTAGCACATATAACCAAAAACTTGACTAAAATGGTTTGTTTTTCTTAAAGCAGGAACAGACAGATAGGTGGAGAAGTTGAAGGAGACAACAGCAGCTAAAACTATAGCTGACAATGTTGGAGCAATTAAATTTAAGACAGATCCAAAGGCCAGAACCCATTGATCTCAGAAAATAATGGAACTCAAAAAAAACTAGAAAGCGATGAAGTCAGAGGAATTTGAATCAAAATAATCACTTTAATAATTAAAACATTGCTAAAGCGAGTACCAATGTAAGTTAATACACATTGCGAGAATGAGAATTGGTACGAGTTGGACAAAAGGTGGAAGGGATTTGGGCGTTTGAGCACAAGAAACCCAAGTACTGGGAGTTAGTAGAATAGTACTAGAGTCAGGGGTGAAGGGCACGAAGCAAGCCTATAGAGATGGGGTGTTGAGGTTTTGCTAGCTGCTTGCTCTGCAGAACCTACTCTATCCTTGGTATTACAGGGGCTGCAAAGAAGAGAGCCATCAGGACCATATCAGAGGCCACTGACTAAGCCTCCAGATGGCTATGGATCAAGATGTGTGACCTGTGGACCAATGCTGCTGGGCTGTAAGCCAGAGCCTGATCAACCCTGACTGGGTCGGCTGGGCGCAAGTGTCTAATGTTGAAAGACCCGAAACATCCGACGACCCCAGGTACCGTCACTGAAGATGTGTCCCAGTGCATCCCAAGATGTATCTCAGCATCAGATGATGTCATGTTTACAGAAAGTGTAATGGGATAAGTCAATAGCTGATACATATATGGATCAGGCAGCACCTAAGCTAAATAAGTACTACAACAAAAACTAACAATCATAGAAACGTGAGTTGAGTGACACCCTGGAGTAAAACATGAAGGCATAAAATGCTACAGACCTAGGGCTAGTAAATAAAGTTAGTGTAGATGGGAAATTAATGGTCAGCATTGACATGGTGGGGCTAAGGTCCTAACATTGCAGTGCTTGTATATATGGTCATATTTTGCTGTAAGCTTCAATGAATCTGAATCCAAATCTGAGATAGTGGAGACCAAAGAATTTAAATTGAATGTTGATCACTTGAGAAATTTTAGCCCAAAAAAAAGAGCTATGACAACAGGAGCTGATGCTTAAAGGTATATGCAAACTGTTATCCTTGATATGAGTAGTGATCTGCAGCAATGCACTGCATGGCCTATCTTTATAACCCAAGTGCACAGACACTGTATGGGGGGGGGGGTCAATTAGTGAGAAACTGCTGGAAATTTTCAGCAGGTGAGGCAGCATTTGTAGACAGTTAAAATAATGATCCAGGCCTGAAAAGTTAAGTTTCTCTTCCCACAGATGTTGCCTGACCTACTGAGTTTTACCTGGATTTCTCTGCTGTTATTTCATATTTCCAGAATCTGCTGTTTTATTTTATTTTCAGGCACTGCACAGTGGTTATCTGAATAGTGAACCTCTCCACAATGACTAATTAACAACTGTAGAGTTTGTAAACTGGCAGCTGCCAAAGTTTGTGCTTTGTGTGTGGCTGTGCCTCAGTTTTGTTTACTTTAAGTAGAATTTTCCAAGGTTTAAGCGTTATTCTGAAAGTTTGATAAAAAAAAACCTGATCAAAAAACTGATCAAGTTAGTGCATTCTAGAGCAAGTTTCAGAAGCAGAATTCAGTGCTCTTTCAGGAACATATTGTACATTTAGCCCTGCTGACTAGAGATAAATTTTAGATTATATATTCCTAAAAACTTAATTTACAGTCCTGAGCTTCCTTTTTAAAAACACCAAATCAGTATTATAAATTATCTTATCATCTGCCCTTTCCCAACAACACACACAAAATGGTGAAGGAACTCAGAAGGCAACAAAACATCTATGGGAGTAAATGAACAGTCAACAATTTGGCCGAGATCAGTCAACTGTCACTTTCATCAGTCAACTGTTCATTTTCCTCTGAGAATGCTGCTCATCTGCTGAGTTCCTCCAGCATTTGGTATGTTGCTCCAAATTTCAAGCATCTGCAGTATCTTGTGTCTCCCTTATGGAATACATATATATTTTGGGACACTAATAAGTGTGCTGCTAATCTGGTAAGTGATGTAAAACCTGATACTTTCCTACCTTGTTACCAGGATCCAAACAGTCGTAGGTATGATCTGTGAACACTTTGTACGTTTCCTGGAATTCCTCATACATTTGCGCCACCTGCTGGCTTAACGACTTGCCCCGCATCCCTCCAAACTCAATTTTTTCTAATTTAAATATATCTTGCGCTGTCACCAAGAAATCCTAAAAAAAAAGCAAAAGACTAAAGCCATTTAATGAATAATTGACACTTCAGCTTTACAGTTAATTGTGAGAGCATAACATTAGACCCAATTTATAATCATCACTTAGGTAAATGCCTCCAGTGCTACAGAGAAAAAAAGAGTAGAAATCTTCCCAATTAAGAAAGCATTGAACTTTTAATAAAGGTTAATTTTTTTTCTGAATACATTTGCTCCGCCTTTTTTGAAGCCTGTTGATTGTAAATACAATAAAGAGGTTTTTTTCTTTTGCATTTCTATTCTTGGTAAAACTGGATGAAGGGTTAATGGTCCATGCTAAATGACAAGGCTAAAAGAAATGACTTGATAGATATTTGTAATTTCAAAGATGATATGGAAATATAAAGAAGTCAAGAAGACCAGACTAAGAGGTTACAACTTAACCCTGGAGATTAGGGGAGTACACTCTTTGAGTGGAGGGTATCCCCTGAGTAAATAAGTGTGATGTCACACATTTAGAACTAGGAAATCCAAACACGTTTCTGGTCAACTAAACAGATGACCAAAGAGATCAAAGGCCATTCAGACACATGAATTTTTATTTCTTTAAAAGACATTGACTAGAACAAATCACTGAATAATCTTAAAGGTTTAGATTTATATAACACAGAAGTAGACCCTTCAGCCCAATGCATCCATACCAACCAAGATGCCCACTGAGGTCGTCTCAATTTCTCACGTTTCACTCATATTCCTCTAAACCTTTCCTATCCACGTACGTGCCCAAATTTCTTTTACAAGTTGCCACATCTCGATCAACCACCTCCTTTGGAACCTTCATCCATACACCAGACACACAGACCCCTATCAGAAGAAATTGCACCTCAGTTCCCTATTACATCTTTCCCCTCACACCTTGAACCTCAGAATCAGAATCAGGTTTATTACCACTGACGTACGCCATGAAATTTGGTGTTTTGCAGCTACAGTGTAGAGAACAAGTCCAGGCAAGTTGGTGGGCAGATCAATGCGACAGAAATACCACACCAAGTTCCAGAATATTATGGGATGGTGATCCACAAACGTTGCCATGGATACCACTTGGTCCCCTTCATTCTCAAGCAAACTCTCCAGTTCCTTCCACAACACTAAGGGGCTCAGGTACGGCACTGTTATGGGCTCAGGATGGCTTAGTAGCCACTCCGAGCCCAATGGATCCGTTGAGTGATTCAAGTGAGTGGGCAGGCTGCCTGTTAGAACGGTGGGGATGTGCCGCTGTGTATCAGGCTCGTCAGGCACACAGCCACATCCAGTGATGCTTCTGGCTATCGGCTGGTCCAAGGGGAAGGACTCACTGATCTCGTGCCATTATCAGAAGGAATCTGAATGCACCCTTGCTGAAGACAGCTGTACACCACTGCCAGGCCCTCACAGGTCTTTGATCTCAATCCCCAAGAAAGGAAGGAACAAGTTGCCACAGAACGGACATGTTGTGTTCAGGTTGGAGTCATCTGCTGTCCAGCCAGCCATGATTTCTTCATCATACACTACATGGTAGGCTTATTCAGAAAGTCAGAAGGCATGGGATCCAGGGAAGTTTGGCCAGGTGGATTCAGAATTGGCTTGCCTGCAGAAGGCAGAGGGTGGTAGTGGAGGGAGTACATTCAGATTGGAGGATTGTGACTAGTGGTGTCCCACAAGGATCTGTTCTGGGACCTCTACTTTTTGTGATTTTTATTAATGACCTAGATGTGGGGGTAGAAGGGTGGGTTGGCAAGTTTGCAGACAACACAAAGGTTGGTGGTGTTGTAGATAGTGTAGAGGATTGTCAAAGATTGCAGAGAGACATTGACAGGATGCAGAAGTGGGCTGAGAAGTGGCAGATGGAGTTCAACCTGGAGAAGTGTGAGGTGGTACACTTTGGAAGGACAAACTCCAAGGCAGAGTACAAAGTAAATGGCAGGATACTTGGTAGTGTGGAGGAGAAGAGGGATCTGGGGGTACATGTCCACAGATCCCTGAAAGTTGCCTCACAGGTGGATAGGGTAGTTAAGAAAGCTTATGGGGTGTTAGGTTTCATAAGTCGAGGGATAGAGTTTAAGAGTCGCGATGTAATGATGCAGCTCTATAAAACTCTGGTTAGGCCACACTTGGAGTATTGTGTCCAGTTCTGCTCACCTCACTATAGGAAGGATGTGGAAGCATTGGCAAGGGTACAGTGGAGATTTACCAGGATGCTGCCTGGTTTAGAGAGTATGCATTATGATCAGAGATTAAGGAAGCTAGGGCTTTACTCTTTGAAGAGAAGGAGGATGAGAGGAGACATGATAGAGGTATACAAGATAATAAGAGGAACAGATAGAGTGGATAGCCAGCGCCTCTTCCCCAGGGCATCACTGCTCAATACAAGAGGACATGGCTTTAAGGTAAAGGGTGGGAAGTTCAAGGGGGATATTAGAGGAAGGTTTTTTTACTCAGAGAGTGGTTGGTGCGTGGAATGCACAGCCTGAGTCAGTGGTGGAGGCAGATACACTAGTTAAGTTTAAGAGACTACTGGACAGGTATATGGAGGAATTTAAGTAGGGGGCTTATATGGGAGGCAGTGTTTGAGGGTTGGCACAACATTGTGGGCCGAACAGCCTGTACTGTACTGTGCTGTACTATTCTATGTTCTATGTACAGTGTAAGATTTAAAAGTTGCCATTAGTTACAAAAATTGATAAATGTGCAAATGATGAATAATGCTGTAATATTCGTGAGTTTAGAGACCATTCTGAATTCTGATCATGAAGTGGATGAAACTGTTCCTAAAATGTTGAGTGTGGGTTTCAGGCTCCTGCATCTCCTCCCCATTATTAATAATGAGAAGACAGCAGGTCCCAGATGGTGAAGGTCCTTAATGATTGATGCTACCATCGTGAGGTACTGCCTCTTGCAGATGTCACTAATGATGTGAAATGTTGTACCCACACCACAGCTGGCTGAGGCTACAACCCTCAGCAGCCTATTGCAATTGTGTGCATTGGAGCCTCGACACTAGGCTGTGCTGCAACCAGTCAGAATACTCTCCATCAAACATCTATAGAAATCTCCTGGAGTCTTTGCTGACATACCAAATTTTCTAAAAATCCCAATGAAGCAGAGTCGCTAGTGTGCTTCTCCATGATTGCATCAATGTATTGGGCCTAAGATAAGTTCTCTGAAATGTTGACGCCCACGAACTTAAAGTGCTCACCCTTTCCACCACTGACACCTCATTGAGGGCTACTATGTGTTCTCCCAACTTCCCCTTCCTGAAGTCCACTATCAATTCCTTGGTCTTGCTGATGTTCAGTGCAAGGTTGTTGCTGTAACCCCACTCAACCAGCCAATCTGTCTCAGTCCTCTACACCTCCGCATCACCAGAGATTCTGCAAACAGTATCATCATCATCAGATTTATAGATGCATTGGAGTTGTGTCTAGGCATATAGTCAAGAGTGGAGCAAGAGTAGAGAAGTAGGCTAAGCTTATATATTGAGTTGTGGCTGCATTGACTGTCAGATAGGAGGCAACCTTGTTTCCGATCTGCACTAACTATGATTTCCCAATAAGGAAGCTGAGGATCTACTTGCAGAGACCCATGTTTTGAAGCTTGTTGATAAGTAATGAGAGGATGATGATGTTTAATGCTGGCCTGTAATCAATGAACAGCAGCCTGAGCTATGTTTTGCTGTTGTCTAAATGCTCCAAAGTTCAGTGGAGAGCCAATGAGATTGCATCTGCTGTAGATCTGCTGGGGCAGTAGCCAAATTGCAATGGATCCAGGTCCAAACCCTTGCTCAGGAAGGAGTTAATTCCAACCATGACCACCCTGTCCAAGCACTTCATCACAACAGATATGAGTGCTACTGGCTGCTAATTAGATTGCTCTTCTTGGGCACCTATGACCTGTAGTTCATGCTTGCCAATGGTAAGACTATATGCATTTACCCTTTCCATATTCATGATTGTATGCACCTCTTTAAGATCACCCTCCCCCCCCCACCCCCCACCTCCGGTCTCCTACAGTCCAAAGAATAAAGTCCGAGCTTCATAACCTCTTTCTATAACCCAGTTCTTTCAGTCTAGCCAATATCCTCATAAATCTGTTTTGCACTCTTTCAAGCTTAATGGAACTTTTCCGATAGCAAGATAACCAAAAATGAACACAATGCAAGTGTAGCCTTACGAACATCTTATAAAACTCAACATAATGAATCAGTTTCTAGGCACCCTCAGTGCCCTATCCGATGAAGTCCAGCATACTGAAAAGTGCCTTCACCACTCTGTCTGCCTGCGATACCACCTTTAGGGAACTATGTACTTGTACTCCAAGAACCCTCTGTTCTATAATGCTCTGCAGGACCCTATCCATTCATTGTGAATGCCTGATTCTGGTTTGACTTCTCAAAAATGCAACACCTTGCACTTATCTAAATTAAACTCCATTTGTTATTCCTCAGCCCACTTTACCCAGATGATCAAGATCCATCTGTATTTCTTGATAACTTTCTTCACTGATTTAAGTCCTGTCAACCATCTGAGAACAACAATAACACCTAGACATATCCAATTACTTGCAATTTAATAGATGATGGACGGCCACAGGCTCACCATTCTTTGATTACCTAAGGACATTCATAAAATCCTAGATTGACAATGCATTCACTCTTCATGTCTATGCAAATCATTGGAAGAGATTTGGAAGACTTTCCGTAAATCCATGTATTTGTTGAAGTATTTTGCCAATTAGCATTTGAATCTTACAATTGCATCTCCTTACCACAGGATGTTTCCCCAATGATAACAATTCCATGTGTAAAAGAATATTTTTCTCAATTCAGGTCTCAGACTAGGCAGCAGAAGAGTCAGGATGAGAGATGATGGACTCAATGGAGAGAATGCTGATATTGAAGCCTTGGATATTGACCTCTGCAGTAGTTTAAGAGATCAGAAACCCAGGGTTTGTGGGGGAGGTGGACAGGGAGATTGGATCAGAAGTTAGTCCATCAATAGGGAATAGGGAACCAAATGGACTAGAACCAACAAGTAAATGAAATAGCATTTACCCTCAGGATTAGCAGTCTCACTTCTTTTTAGCTGTTGCCTTTCCCCAAGCCCAGGAAGCCCACTCAGCCAGTGTCAAGATTTAAAATGGTAATTAATGCAGAGCCTTATTATACTACATAAATAACCAACTCACTTCCAGAAAATAGATTGGTAACCAGCTAATAACACGAATACATTATAAACATAGTTGGCTGAATGGAAGTAATGTTTTTAAAATCTATTTTTTACATCACACCCTACTCAAGAGCATGTGCTTTTCGGAATATGCTTCCCCTTAAGAGTTTCTATAATCGTGATCAACATCCCTTCTTTTTCTTATGGCTACAGTGAGAATATTGCCCCGAGTAATGAAGGTAGCATCGCAACTACTTAACCTTGGAGGAAAAAAAAATTGAAATAAGACATCATTTCATTTTTCAAATATACTGAGAAAAATGAAGAAACGGATTATGCGCAAAATAAAAGACATCAATAAAAATGAATAAGCCTCAAAGGAGACGAACGTTATTGAACATCCTCTTCTTCACAGAAGATTAGGAGCAGTAAAAGTCATTTTGATTAAATTTTTCAGGAGACGTTGATAATTCCTGTTTGCAGCAGAGGCACATACTTACTGATATGTGCCATAATTATAAGTACATCTAAAGACACAAGATTCAGCACGACTCTGTGATTCAGTAGGAGCTGAAGTGTACTAATAATTGTAGAGTTATATCTGTTCATAATGTGATACAAATATTTCAACAGTAAAAAATGAGCTCAATCACGAATGGCCAATCACACAAAGAAAAATAGTGGTTCTGCTGCTATTAATATTGCAGTAACATTTATGAGTTTCAAAAACAATTACTCAAAAATAAATTAATTTGTCAGATTACTTTCAAATGTCATGAAAAAAAATCCAGATATTCAAGATTTCAAATAAATAGGAAACCATTTCATTCAGCTTCCTAAACTTGGTTATTTTCCAGATATTTCATCATTTCTCATTGCTGACTATATTAAACATTACTGCATCTTTATCATTCAATTCTTGATACCACGAAAATATTGAGACATATGTTTGGAGCATCTTTGTCTCTTCAGTTTCCGCACAGCACAGCCACAACCACTAATTGTTAAGCTTACAAGAAAAATAAAAGTCCTCAGTTAATTTATAAGATGAATGAGGAAAACAATGATAATGGTTTTCTGCATTAGCTGCCTACATTGTGAACTAGACCAAAGGCAAATTGGCATAAAAGCATGACACAAAGCTGGATATCCCTTATACATACACAAAAGTGGTTTCTGAAAAGAGGACTAAAGGATGCAAGATTAATTTTAATTCCAAGTGTAGATGATGGCATCACCAAAAGTGATCATCCTTACCTCGATCTGTTCAAGTCTCTTGAGGTAGCAGTTCATTCGGGCAAAGATCAGCAGAGAGTTAAAGTCCCACTCTTTCACATTCTCACCTTCCTTATAATAACTTGGCATACTTTCACGCTTTTCATCAAAAACATGCTTGAAAAAGCAAAGGACGTCAACGGTTTCCCGCACTTTGCTCAAACTCTCATCCACTTCACCCTTCAGGATGTCCTCTGGGTTGACATAAGCATGAGCCTGCAACATGCAAGGACAGAATAAACCCAATGATGAAGCAGAAGGACATTGTTACCACACGGGGAATTTTACAGAGTGGAACATGGGGCTGTTTCCAGCATGTGCACGGCTCAGTCTCTACGGAGCTCAATACTACTTCCAGCATAGTCCAATGAAGGCTGGACCATCTTCTTAAAACAACAAAAAGGAAAAAAAAAACTTTGGAAAGTACAGCAACCAAATGATGTTGGACTGCTATTGTAGCACTGACAGAATGCAACATGGAACTCTGATTCATGGGGAAGTCTGAATGCTGGCCTGACTTTAAAAGCAACATAATAACATGGAAGAGCAGAGTAACAGTGAAGGATTCATAAGAGTTTTGTCAAGGAGTCATACACACTGCAACAGGCCCTGCGGCATCAAAAATCGTGGATTTGTCTAAATGACTAATCCCGCACTCAACCTACGACATGCTCATCAGCTCCCACCAAATTCCATAACATCTGTGGACAATCGCAAGTAGTCAATTAATCTACCAAATAGAACATCTTGGACTGTAGGAAGAAACCTTGGGTCACAGGGAAAATTTGCAAACTCCACACGGACAGTACCAAAAGTTAAGGCTGAACCCGGGTCATCGAGACTATGAGGTAGCAGCTTTACCAGCAATGCCACTGTGACGTTCTACGGGTTTACTAATTGGAATTGGAATATCATCACAGATACGGTGAAAAGCTTGTCTTGTATACTGTTCATACAACTCAATTCATCACATAGTGCATTCAGACTACAAGGTAAAATAACAGAATGCAGAATAAAGGGTAACAACTACAGAGAAAGTGCAGTGCCGATAGACAATTAGGCGCAAGTTCATAATGAGGTAGATTGTGAGGTCAAGAGTCCATCTCATTGTACTAGGGAACCATTCAATAGTCTTACAACAGCAAGATTGAAGCTGTCCCTGAGCCTGGAGTATGTGCTTTCAGATATTTGCATCTTCTGTCTGATGGGAGAGGTGAGAAGAGAGTATGTCAGGGGTGGATGGGGGTCTTTGAATAAGCTGGCTGCTTTACTGGGGCAGCAAAAAAGGTAAGACAGAACCCATAGAGAGGCAGCTTGTTTCCATGACGTGCTGAACTCTATAACCAGTCTCTGCAGTTTCTTGTCGTCATGGGCAAAGTAGTTGTCTTATCGAGCTGCTATGCATCCAGATATGTGCTTTCTCTACTGCATCAATAAAAATCTGTAAGGGTCGATGGAAGTATAAAATTTCTTTAGCCTCCTGAGGAAGTAGAGACTTTGGTAAGATTTCTTGTCCTTGTGGTTAGATAAGTTACAGGTCTAAATCGAAGTCAGGAAATAAATGAAAGGAAATCTCTCACAAAATAGGATGATGTGTCATCAGCTATATTCAATTACTCCAAGTTATTACAAATACACTCAAATCGAACAAGATGTCACCAGATGTCAATGAAAACAGAACAGTTAAACTGCAATGATCCATTATGTTTTAAACTGTAATGGTGTGAGACTGGCAAATTTTCCAAACTCACCAATCATAGAATTACAGAGTCTAGCCCCGTGTTAATCGGTTACTCCCTTCCCCACCTGGTTCCATCTGCCTAAGACCCACACATTTAACCCACCTGGTCCCCTATCCATTCTCCCCGCTGTTCCCATATGCACAGCAAACCTCGCTTATGTGCTTTCACTCATCGCCTTCCTTTCTCATCAGATTGCATCATCTGCAGCTCTTGCTTGTCTTCACCCATCACCTCCCAGCCTTTGTCCTTAACTCCACTCCTCCCTCCCCCACCTCACTCCATCATTTACATCTACCTGTCACTTGCCAGCCTCACCTCTCAGCCTCTTCTCATCTCCACTCTACACTCAGTTCTGATACAGAGTCTCGACCCATAATGTCCACTATTCTTCTACCTCCACAGATACTGACTGAACCTTTGAATTCCTCCAGCTGCGTTTTTCCCCTGATACCAGCATCAGTTTCTCGAGGACCTATCTTTAAATTCACTCATTTTATATACGTAACACAGTCTAATAATAAATTTAGGACAGTGGTGGATATTGGTAGCTTGGGTTAAGGCATTTGACGTTGCAGTGTTCGTAACATAATATATTTTTCAATTAAGCTGAATTGGACTGCGGCAACTGAGGTTTTGTACAGTGGAAAGAGGCCTAATTGAGTTGGAGGAATGCAGGAACCAGGTTCCCTGTGAGTGTAAAGGGGAAAAAGGAACTGGGATCCCAGTGAGCAGAAAGAGAAAGTGGGAATGAGGATTTCAGTGAGTGGAAAGAAAGAATGGGAACTGGGAACCCAACTCTACTGAAGGAAAAGGAAGAGTGTTGCTATTCAACTCCGGTGAGCAGCCATGGAACCAGGCAAACTTTACCCAGTGAGTCAGATGCTGAACCATTAGGATTTCCTAAATAGTAAGATAAAAGATAATTGGAGACACACTGATGAGGTTCCTCTGTACTGCACAGAGCACTGCCAGTTCCCATACCTGCTGAATAAGAAGGTTGCAGGTCTCCTGCAGAAGGACTATGATACGTGCTGGAGTGTTGTAGTACTTAGATCTGGTCCAGATCAGGCACACTACATGCATGAAGCAGCTAAGCAAGGGCTTCAGCTCAGTGAATTCTGCATTCTCAATATCCTCAAAATGGCGCTGGAGTGGCTTCAAATGCACGTTAATATCCCTTGCTTCTGTCAGAGCTGATGGTAGACAGCAAAATAAAGCAACCCAAATTACACCATGAAAAATATTTTCAAGGAAACATGGATTTCTTGTAGAGAAAATATAGCAATTTTATAATTTGCATTAACATCCAGTACTCAAATTTTTAGCAATTGAGCTCATGACCTACAAAGAATTAACCCTTCCAATGATTTTCTATTTACCATTGTATGCGCAAAGCTAAAACTTTCCACCATTTACTTTGTCTACATAAGTTATAGCTGAGTCAACACCTGATATGTACAATTTTGGTTACCCTATGATAGGAAAGAGTGCAAAGATTTTACAGAAATGTGGTCAAGACTCAAGAGCCTCAGTTATAGAGAGAAGTTGAACAGACTAGGACTTCATTCCTCGAAGTGACGGAGATGGAGGGGTGCCTTACTGAGGCAGATAAAACCATGAGGGACAGAATGCACATGTTCTTGCCCCAGGAGAAAAGGAATCAAAAACTAGAGGGTATAGGTTTAAGGCAAGAGGGGAAAGATTTAAAAGGGCCTCAAGGGGTAAATTGTTCATGTGGTGGGTATATGGAACAAGGTGCCAGAGGAAGTGCTTGAGTTCGGTACAAATTTAAAAAAGCATTTAGATGGGTACGCGGAAAGGAAAGATTGAGGGATATTAAAGGAAAGAAAACATTTGCAAATCCCTAGTCATCATCTATAGAGGAATATTCAAAGGAAGGAAAATGAAAGAGCAATGCATCTACACATAATGGCACGCATAATCAACACAGCTTCCTACTCCTAGCTATGTTTACAATTTTGACCAGAACCTAGCTCTCTTAAACAAAATCTCTACCCATTAACTGATGCAAGGGTGAAAGAAAAAATATACAGCAAAATATTACATATAGTATAAAAAGCTTGAAACACTCAACAGTAATTGTGGAGAGAGGAACAAAAATAAGAATACTTGAGGGCAATGGCTATTTTAAACTTAAACAATCGTTGAATTTCCTTCACAGATTGTCATTAACCTGAAACATTAACGTTATTTCTTTCCCCAACCTGATGAGTATTTCCATCATTCTCTTTTTAACTTACTGAAATTGTTCTGCAAATAGACATCCAGAAATTCCTTGCCTTCATTAATGCAACCCAGATAAGTGAAGCCAGTTGGAAAAAATAATGGATGTAGAACATTTAAAATAAAAGAGTAAATCATAGTTCACCAACTGAATTGAAAAATTTAAAGGAGTGTCTTGGTTTATCTGGTGAATTTGATGTCATCATACCTGCAACAACATCACTAAACATTGTTTTAAATACTGGAAAATAGCTGCTTTCCATCCTCTCCAGAAGCTCCACCATCTTTCTTACTTTTCTAGATCTCAGTTGATCATAAATACATTTCAGATTACTGCACCTTGAAAACATCAAGGAATAATGATTAGTAAATACATCAACAAAGCATCAGATAGGTGGCATGCAATATTTTACCAATGTTGTACAACAGTCATAAAGAAGCACAATTTTACTGTTCCTCTAATTAAATGCAATTGAATTTTTAACAGCAGTAGAAAAAATGAACTTTATTAGCTTTTTTTTAATCCTCTAAAGCATTAGGAGAAACATTTTTTAAATATAATGTGATATTCTATTACACTACTCCTTTCATCAATGACACCTTTCCAATGAATGTTGGCATGACAGTTGAGTGTGATTTAACTGTATTTCTTAAATTACAATTTTTTCTTCATTTGAGCATGGTGTTTGAACGTCAGCCAGCTGTTTGCAGGTGAAATTTCAGCCTATTGCCTTCCTCAGTAATATTCACAGGTACAGTAGTTCACTCATTACAATGTGAAGTGGAACTTTGCTTTCAAATTCACTAATCTGGGACAACTATAGATCGTTTCAGTAATCCAAATGACTGCCTGAGATAAAATGCAAACAAAATATTTACTGCTAATTTCATTGGCAAAGAGAATATTTTTTCACTTTTTCACTAAAGTTCACTTTTGTTGATTTCAGCTGGGAGAAATCTTCCACACCAGAAGTTGATACAGTCGAAATAAATCAGAAGCAAATTACTGAAGAATGACCTACAAATGCAATTCTCTATGTGGTGCATTTTGAACCTAACAAGATGTAATGAAGCAGAAATAAAACATCCAAAACTTCCCAGAAAATGAAAGGACTATTTTAATAAAATAAAATGAATCATGTTGACCCTTAAAATTTCTTCTGGACTTGATACATTTTGCAAATAAACATAGATATAAATCTAAAAATATATCCAAGCATAGGAAACCATATGTACTGGTGGATATTGCGTGGAAGGATGAAACAGGTTTACCACTGCACAACAACAGGGAAACATTGGTTTAGATTCTACCATCCTCCTGCTCCTATGTAACTGAGTTACAGCTCAACTTAGAGTCATACAGAATGGAAACAGACGGCCCATCAATCAAACAGTAGGCAACCACTCATAAATCCCATCTTACAGCACTAGACATAGAAGCAGAATTAGGCCATTCAGTCTATCACATCTGCTCTGCCATTCCATCATGGCTGATTTATTATCCCTCTCAACCCCATTACCCTTGACACACAAACTAATCAAGAAGCTCTTAACCTCCGCTTTAAATATACTCAACAACTTGGCCCCCATAGACATCTGTGCCAATGAATTCCAAAGATTCACTACCACCTGGGAAAAGAAATTCCTCCCTCATCTCTGTTCTAAATGGATGGCCCTCGATTCTGAGGCTGTGCCCCTGGTCCTAGACTCTCCCACTGTAGGAAACATCCTCTCCACATCCACTCTAAATAGACCTTTCAATATTCAATAGGTTTCAATGAGATCCCCACCGCCATGCTTCTAAACTTCAGCAAGCACAGGCCCAGAGTCAAACACCCCTCTTGCGTTAAACCTTTCATTCCCGGAATCATTCTCGTGAACCTCCTCCGGATCTTCTCCGATGTCTGCACATCTTTTCTCAGGCAAGGGGCATAAAATTGCTCACAATACTCCAAGTGTGGTCTGACCAATGCCTTATAAAGCCTCAACATTTCATCCTTGCTCTTGTACTCTTGTCCTCTCAAAATGAATGCTAACATTGAATTTGCCGTCCTTTGCAATCTAAGTTAACCTTTAAGGAATCCTGCACAAGGATTCCCAAGACTCTTTGCACCTCTGATTTTTGAACTTTCTCATCGTTTAGAAAATAATCTGTGCCTTTACCCTTTTACCTAAGTGCATAACCATGCACTTCCCTACACTGTATTCCATATAGGACTTCCTTGCCCATTCTCCCAATCTGTCTAAGTCCTTCTGCAGACTCCCTGCTCATCAACACTACCTACTCTTCCACTTGTCTTTATATCACCTGCAAAACTGCCTCAAAGCCATCAATTCTATCATCCAAATCATTGACATTTAACATGAAAATAAGCAGTATCAACACCGACCACTGTGGAACACCACTAGACAGCCAAACAGAAAACAGCCTCTTTATTCCCCACTCTTTGCCTCCTGCCAATCAGCCAATCTTCTAACCATGTAATACAATGGAATCCTATGTTGGTTAGCAGCCTCATGTGCAGCACCTTGCCAAAGGCCTTCTTAAAACTAAACAACATTCACTGACTCTCCTTCGTCTATCCTGCCTGTTATTTTCTCAAAGTATTCCAACAAATTTGTCAGGAAAGATTTTCCCTTAAGGAAACCATGATGATTTTGGCCTACTTTATCATGCACCTCCAAGTACCCTGAAACCTCATCCTAATGCACTCCAGCATCTTCCCAACCACTGAAGTCGGGCTAACTGGCCTATAATTTCCTTTCTTTTGCTTCCTTCCTTTCTTAAAGAGTGGAGTGACACTTGCAATTTTCCAGTTCTCTGGAACAATTCCAGATTCTAGTGATTCTAAAAAGATCATTACTAATGCTTACAGAGTCTCTTCAACAACCTCTTTCTAAACCCTGGGGTGTAGTCCATTTCGTTCAAGTGACTTATCTACCTTCAGACCTGTCAGCTTCCCAAGCACCTTCTCCTTAGTAATAGGAATTACACTCACTTCTGCCCCAACCCTCTTGAATTTCTGACATATTGCTCACGTCTTCAATGCAAGAAGCATCAGGAACAAAGGTGATGAACTGAGATCTTGGATACATACATGGAATTATGATGTAGTGGCCATTACAGAGACTTGGCTGGCACCAGGGCAGAAATGGATTCTCAATATTCCTGGATTTCAGTGCTTTAAAAGGGATAGAGAGGGAGGGGAAGGGGAGGAGGGGTGGAATTACTGGTCAGCAATACTATTACAGCTACAGAAAGGGTGGGTAATGTAGCAGGATCCTCTTTTGAGTCAGTATGGGTGGAAGTCAGGAACAGGAAGGGAGCAGTTACTCTATTGGGGGTATTCTATAGGCCCCCTGGTAGCAGCAGAGGTACCGAGGAGCAGATTGGGAGGCAGATTTTGGAAAGGTGCAAAAATAACAGGGTTGTTATCATGGGTGACTTTAACTTCCCTAATATTGATTGGTACCTGATTAGTTCCAATGGTTTAGACGGGGCAGTTTGTTAAGTGTGTCCAGGACGGATTCCTGTCACAATATGTGGACAGGCCGACTGGGGGAATGCCATACTAGATCTAATATTAGGTAACGAACTGGGTCAGGTCACAGATCTTTCAGTGGGTGAGCATCTGGGGGATAGTTACCACTGCTCCCTGGCCTTTAACATTATCATAGAAATGGATAGAATTAGAGGGGATAGCAAATTTTTTAATTGTGATGGGGTCCTGAATTACCCCTATAGACTGTGCTCCATTACCCCTATGAACTGTGCTTTTGAAAAGAGAGAGAGAGAGAGAGAGAGAGAGACAGAGACAGAGACAGAGACAGAGAGAGAGAGAGAGAGAGAGAGAGAGAGAGAGAGAGAGAGAGAGTTACTTAACACTGACATGTTGTTTTGAAAAGAGAGAGAGGGACAAAGACTAACTTTTGGACTATTGCTTTAAGGCACTGGAAGTAACTTTTGGATTTCTGCTGAGTTGGAGAGAGAAATGGCACCCAGCAGCTCATAAGTTGCTATGGTAACCAAGGGCGTTGTTTGATGGACAATCAACGTTATGATTTTTCGGCAGCGTGTTGATACTTCTTCAAGGATATTTGCCTGCTTGCATTTCTTACACACAGAGGAAGGAGGAGTAATTTGAGTGACAATTGATGCTCAGCACGGTGAGATAAATAGGAGGTCAGATGATAGACCTCAGACACATGTTTGTAGACACTGAATGAGCTTCGTTGTGCCCGCGGAAAAAGTGGGTTTTTGAAGGATCGATCAGTGGCTCTTGCAGTGAAAAGAAAAGGCAGTGACTGGTGATAGCTCCACCACAGAAAACCGGTCCCCTTTGTTGATGTCACAGTCGATGACTTTTAAAGGACTTCGGAGGACAACGAGAAGATCAGCAACATCAGCTCAACTGAAGACTCAAATCTCTCCCTTTCCCCATCACTACTCAACTCAATACCACGAACTGAACTGAACTTTACTCATTATCGTAAGACTCTATCTTTTTACCCCTAGACATGAAGAAGCTTGGTTTTTCATATATATTTCCACACTTACTGATTTATGTAATCATTGCTAACCTGCTTGATTTATCAACATTTATATTACAGTATTGTGTAGTTACTAATAAATATTATTAGTTAATAGTAACACTGGACTCCAAAGTGTTTTCCATCTCTGCTGGTTCTTTATTCCCATCATGGGGTACGTGACAGGGAAGGGCAAATTATGAGGCTATAAGGCTAGAACTTGCGGGTGTGAATTGGAATGATGTTTTTGCAGGGAAATGTACTATGGACATGTGGTCAATGCTTTGGAATCTCTTACAGGATGTTAGGGATAAATTTGTCCCGGTGAAGAAGATAAAGAATGGTAGGGCAAAGGAACCATGGG
The DNA here is from genome assembly GCF_963921235.1 of Mobula hypostoma. NCBI lineage: Eukaryota > Metazoa > Chordata > Chondrichthyes > Myliobatiformes > Myliobatidae > Mobula > Mobula hypostoma. The sequence goes on along the minus strand of NC_086118.1, from coordinate 17,649,953 downwards.
TGACAAGTGAGATGGAGAATCTAGTCAGGTGGAAGAAGGCAGCATACATGAGGTTTAGGAAGCAAGGATCAGATGGGTCTATTGAGGAATATAGGGTAGCAAGAAAGGAGCTTAAGAAGGGGCTGAGGAGAGCAAAAATGGGGCATGAGAAGGCCTTGGCAGGCAGGGTAAAGGAAAACTCCAAGGCATTCTTCAATTATGTGAACAAAAGGATGACAGGAGTGAAGATAGGACTAATTAGAGATCAAGGTGGGAAGATGTGCCTGGAGGCTGTGGAAGTGAGCAAGGTCCTCAATAAATACTTCTCTTTGGTATTCACCAAAGAGAGGGAACTTGGGGATGGTGAGGACAATATGACTGAGGTTGATGTTCTAGAGCATGTTGATATTAAGGGAGAGGAGATGTTGGAGTTGTTAAAATACATTAGAACAGGTAAGTCCCCGAGGCCTGACGGAATATTCCCCAGGCTGCTCCACGAGGCAAGGGAAGAGATTGCTGAGCCTCTAGCTAGGATCTTTATGTCCACGGGAATGGTACCAGAGGATTGGAGGGAGGTGAATGTTGTCCCCTTGTTGAAAAAAGGTAGTAGGGATAGTCCGGGTAATTATAGACCAGTGAGTCTTAGGTCTGTGGTGGGAAAGCTGTTGGAAAAGATTCTTTGAGATAGGATTTATGGGCATTTAGAGAATCATGGTCTGATCAGGTTCAGTCAGCATGGCTTTGTGAAGGGCAGATCGTGTCTAACTAGCCTGATAGAGTTCTTTGAGAAAGTGACCAGGCATATAGATGAGGGTAGTGCAGTGGATGTGATCTACATGGATTTTAGTAAAGCATTTGGCAAGGTTCCACATGGTAGGCTTATTCAGAAAGTCAGAAGGCATGGGATCCAAGGAAGTTTGGCCAGGTGGATTCAGAATTGGCTTGCCTGCAGAAGGCAGAGGGTCGTGGTGGAGGGAGTACATTCAGATTGGAGGATTGTGACTAGTGGTGTCCCACAAGGATCTGTTCTGGGACCTCTACTTTTCGTGATTTTTATTAACGACCTGGATGTGGGGGTAGAAGGGTGGGTTGGCAAGTTTGCAGATGACACAAAGGTTGGTGGTGTTGTAGATGGTGTAGAGGATTGTCAAAGATTGCAGAGAGACATTGATATGATGCAGAAGTGGGCTGAGAAGTGGCAGATGGAGTTCAACCCGGAGAAGTGTGAGGTGGTACACTTTGGAAGGATAAACTCCAAGGCAGAGTACAAAGTAAATGGCAGGATACTTGGTAGTGTGGAGGAGAAGAGGGATCTGGGAGTACGTGTCCACATATCCTTGAAAGTTGCCTCACAGGTAGTTAGGGTAGTTAAGAAAGCTTATGGAGTGTTAGCTTTCATAAGTCGAGGGATAGAGTTTAAGAGTCGCAGCGTAATGTTGCAGCTCTATAAAACTCTGGTTAGGCCACACCTGGAGTACTGTGTCCAGTTCTGGTCACCTCACTATAGGAAGGATGTGGAAGCATTGGAAAGGGTACAGAGGAGATTTACCAGGATGCTGCCTGGTTTAGAGAGTATACATCATGATCAGAGATTAACGGAGCTAGGGCTTTACTCTCTGGAGAGGAGGCGGCTGAGAGGAGACATGATAGAGGTATATAAGATATTAAGAGGAATAGATAGAGTGGACAGCCAGCGCCTCTTTCCCAGGGCACCACTGCTCAATACAAGAGGACATGGCTTTAAGGTAAGGGGTGGGAAGTTCAAGGAGGATATTAGAGGAAGTTTTTTTTTTACTCAGAGAATTGGTGGTGCATGGAAATGCACTGCCTGAATCAGTGGTGGAGGCAGATACACTAGTGAAATTTAAGAGACTACTAGACAGGTATATGGAGGAATTTAAGGTGGGGGAGTTATATGGATGGCAGGGTTTAAGGGTCGGCACAACATGGTGGGCCGAAGGGCCTGTACTATGCTGTACTATTCTATGTTCTATGTTCTCTGTCTTTCTCAGTGAAGAATAACGCAAAGTACTTATTGTTTGTCCACCATTTCTTTGCACCTGGGGCACAATAGAGAAGATGGCCAAGGACAGACTGAGATGGAGGATCTTCATTGCTGCCTGAAGCACCATCAGCATAACAAGCAAGAAGTATATCACTGCAAACTGATGGCCGTCGGAAAGCAAAGGAACTATGCAACAATTTCACCATGATTCAGAATTAGTCATTTTGTCTTGGTAAATACAGAAGATAATTGCCAAACTCTCCTCTGCATATAGGACGCTTGTTAATATTTTAACATATCAAATGCAAAGAAATTATATCTATGCCTAAAGATGCAAATTTCTCACCATGTCCAAGCTTCTTTCAAAGAATATTACCTGTTTTTCCAGAACTCCAGTTCCACATTTGGGTTGGGATTGTGGCCAGCAAGCAAAGGTTCAGATGAGTCCCTCTTAAGCACCTCATTGACCTGGTGGCTCCAATCAATTATAATCGATTCTACAACATGTGCAATTCCTTTATCTACATTATCACCACTGCAGGAAGATCAGAGACATGTATTAAATATAATTTTGCTTTCCACCTATTATCCCAAAACTGGATTTTTCAGCTGGTGAAAATACAGCCAGATCAGAGACAAGGTGGTCTTGTCTATCTCCTGCCCCTAGGATAGATTACAAATCTCATTTAATTTTTTTTTATTACAGGCTTCCGATACCATGCTTAGTTAGACATACTGGAATAATTTTATGTTTTAGGCCATTTGGACAAAGAGTCTGCCTCATTTAATTGTAGCCTCTCTAACTGGAGGCCTGTGACTAATGGTGTGCCACAGGGACCGGTGCTGAATCTGTTGTTGTTTATCATCTATATCAATGACCTGGATAATAATATCGTAAAATGGATCAGCAAATTTGCGATGACACCAAGATTGGGGGTGTAGTGGACAGCGAGGAAGACTGCAAAGCTTGCAGCGGGTTCTTTTCCAGAACTGTTTGGCTGTGAATGAAGATGCACCCAAACAAATACAGCTAAGATCAGATATCCTGATACAAGGTTTCAACTTAAAAAGTTGACAATTCCTTTCCTCCTACAAATACTGCTCAACCTGCTGAGTTCCTGCAGCAGATTGTTCCTTGCCATCTCAGCTAAAATTAAGGATGCTCTGAAGGACATTTCAAATCTGCATAACCTCATTCTATCATAACCTGAACAAATGAATCAAGACAGGAGAATGTGAAGTAGAACTACTTGCTCAGAAACGTATTTTATGAATACATGGTATTGCGATCTTAACTTTTGGCAACAAAGGCTATTTTAAATGATATATATTCGTAATGGCATCAAAGTCTTCTAATTCATCTTCAGCAGAAGCACTAAGAAGACACAGCACATTCACCCTAAAGAGTAGAGTAAATGGATGGAGCATCTCTGTAAGTTTAGAAATGCCAGGCTGATGATAGCAGGGAAGAACGCCTGCCTGACCTTATTTTCCACTGAGGTTACAACATAGTGTGTCCAGGAATATTTTGACGTAATACTTCATGAGGTGGCATTGATAGGTAGGTCAGGATAAGCAGAGTCTAATTAGAAACTTTATTAAAGGGGAAAGGAAGGTGATCTAGCCTGAACCTGACTTATTTTCAGAAAAATTTTGGGAGATGCCAAAAAGGAGGTGAATCAATTAAAGCTGAGAAAGGGAAACCATCTACAAAGGAAAGTGGATTTTTATTCAGAAAGAAACATTCTTAGAAATGTCCTTACTTTTTGTGCAAAACAGTAGCAGCTTTCTCTGCTCCTGCTGGCAGAGGCAGCAGAGTTTTTCCCTGCACTTGCCCCATGATGACAAAGATTTTGCTCCTCAGGTTGTGGACATGGCGCACGACATCTTGGGACACAACCTGTGGCCACTGGTTGTGATTCCTTCTATTGGCCAAAACCGGCACTACCACCTAGGGAGAACAATGGACAGCACTGAGTTGTGCAAAGCATCATCCACACTATCAAATGTATTTAGATTTGTATACATTTCCACCATTCATTCTTAATAAGCTGTGTACCAAGCTTTGAAATTAATAGTCACTCCACCTCCTGGCACAAAGATACATCTTTCCAACAAACTTTCTGCTCTACCCATCACTACCTCCCAATTCTCAGGTTCCCTTGTCCCAGTATTGCCTTTCACTCTGTACAGCTATGAGCATTTCTGCACCCGAACCACAAATACAAGTTTCTGATCATACTTTTGATCAGATGCCCACTGGCAGTGGAAAACAGTCACAAGATTAAATGCTACCTTGGTGCAAACATAAAACCCAGAAATCCATCAAAAGATAACTAAGATGGTGGTGCACTCAGAGGAAATGGCTTCTATGGGGTCAAGCAAAAGTGTTACTGTCTTTTTTGAATGTATTTTTTTTATGATCACAAGATCCTGCTAGATATTAAGAACTTAAAGGAAATCAGGACTACCCCATCAGTGAGCTGCTCGTTAGTGGGGAAACTGAAGGAGCTGGTCTCGACGTCAATCCTGCTGCTGCCTACATCAGAGAGGCGACAGTGTGTAGTTTAACAGTGAGTGATCATTTTAGTTGCTTTTCTTGTGATCTTGTCGGATACTGGTGGCGTGGAATGCTGCAAGTCCAGTTCTTTGGATTATTGGCGAATGGTGAGGGAGCTGTGTGGCCTTGGTCATAGCGAGGACTGGGCCCCAAGCTGTGGTGCTGCCGCCCAGATGTGGTGTGGCATGGCATCCGTGCTCTATATTTTACTGCTACATTATATGTGCTAGCTCATATGTGCTATATGTACCTTGTGTCATGTATGACTGTTAGTACTGGGTTTTGCACCTTGGACTCAGAGTAACTCTGTTTCATTCGGCTGCATTCATGGGTATCCATGAATGGTTCAATGTCAATCAAACTTGAATTTGAATTTAAAAAAAAAAGAAATACTGAATGTCGACAGTATTGTCAACAGTTTTGGGCCCCATATCTCAGAAAGGATTGGTTGTCATTTGAGAGAGTCCAGAGGCCGTTCACAAGGATGATTCCAGGAATGAAGTGGTTAACATAGGAGCAGTGTTTGGAAGCTTTGGGCCTGCACCCAATGGAACTTAAAAGAATGCATGGGGATCTCATTGAAACCTACCGAATGTTGAATGGACAGCATGCTTCCTATGGTGGGGGTATCCAGAATTAGATGGCACAACCTCAAAATTGAGGGATGACAGAGGTAAGGAGGATTTTTCTTTTTAGCCAGGGAGTAGTGAACCTGTGGAATACTTTGCCACAGACTGCAGAGGAGGCTAAGTCCATGGGCACATTTAAGGCAGAAGTTGATAGTTTCCTGATCGGTCAGGGCATCAAAGAATATGGCGAGAAGGCAGGTGTATGGGGTTGGGATCCGGGATCTGCCATGATGAAATGGTGGAGCAGACACGATAGGCTGAATGGCCTAATTCTGCTCCTACATCTCATGTCTTTTGGACTCAACAAAGACCTGTGATGCATAAACACACTTGGGCAGTTGTGTAAACCTGAACCCCAGCTAAATCTAACACATCATCCCAAGCACAAAGGAACAATGTCAATTTCTGGTGGATTCTCCTGGTATCACCGTGGCTCTCGTTTATATCTGTATTAGAGTATTAAATCAATAGATGAACTACATGCGCCATTAAAAAGATCGGTAGTATTTTGATTTATCACAATTTATCGGAATTTCCTTTCAATCCTACAGTCAATGCAATAATAAGCTTCCCCATTAAATGTAAACAAAGGCATATTGAAGTTTTACAAGTAATTCACACAAATAAAGTTGTTAAATTCCCTATAAGACAATATATTAACACCTTGGGTCAGAACAAGAACTCGGGGAAGACCAGTTAAATGCTTTCATTGGCTTCTGAAACATGAATGTATAATTAGTCTTTCTTATCATGATAAAATAAGCAATGGTCCTCCTAACAGTCTATCCATGACCATAATCTGGCTTGTTGCTTGAACTTTGCATTCTATGGCTTCTGGTCACGAGCCTTTTGAGCAATATGATTGCAGCCAAAGTTTACAAGGCAACTATTACAATACAGTCAAAGCAGCAGCCTTTTCCAAGGTACTAGCTTAGCAACGGAGAACAAAGGTAACAACTCCTTTTATCATAATAAATACACTATCATATAAACTCTCACTAAGCACTCAATAGATGTATAATGAGTAATTACACCTGGTATATAACTCTATCCCGTCTTCCAAAAATCCTTTGTTCCTCATCACAAATAAAGTTCACCAGAACTATGGATATCTTAATACACAATTTACCAAGCAATAAGTTTCAAAACAAACTGGCAGCTATCCAGTTCTTCTGTTGGTTTAAAACTCTTCACGCAGTAACATCATGACTAATTTTAAATCCACCTATCCTAAACAAGACAGATCAGCTTGTTGAGTGGCAAGAGCAAGGGATTGTGGACTTCAGGAAGAAAATGTCAGGTGAACATACACTAGTCCTCATTGAGAGGTCAGCAGTGGAGAGGGTGAGCAGCTTCAAACTCCAGGGAACTAACATCTCAGAAGATCTATTCTGGCCCCAATATATTGATACAAGCACGAAGGCAGCAAGACAATGGCTATCGTTCATTAGGAGTTTGAGGAGATTTGCCATGTCAGCAAAGGCACTTGCAAATTTCCACAGATATATGATGGTGAACATTCTGACTAGCTGATTCACCACCTGGTATAGAAATTCCAATGTGCAGGATCAAAAGGAGCTGTAGAGCGTTGCCAAAAATAATGATTGTCCCAACCAATGACAACATCTTCAAAAGTGGCGCCTCAAGGAGGCAGAATCTGTAATTAAGGACCCTCACCATCTAGGACATGTCCCCATCTCACTACAGATTGAGCATCCATCATCCAAAATACTCGGGGCCGGAAGCATTTTGGATTTTGGAATATTTGTATCTAACATTGGGGAAGAGGTACAGGAACCTGAAGGCCTACACTCAATGTTTGAGAAACAACATTTCCCCTCTGTCATCAGAATTCTGAATGGTACATGAACACTACCTCACCATTCTTCTTTCGCACTATTTATTTTGTATTGTAACTTACAGTAATTTGTATGTTTTGCACAGTACTGCTACCACAAGCAACATATTTGACAACATACAGTATGTCAGTGATAATAAACCGATTCTGAACATTTTATTCCCATTGTTTTTTTTGTGGCGCTCGTTCGGTTAGGGTGATGTTGCAACCCAGTCGTCTATGTGATATGCAAGCCAGGGCAGTCAATATTGAGAGCAAGCTATTACCCGTGTAGCACGCTGACGAATCCAAAGAATGGCAGAAACCGATACAGTTCGGTGCCAGCTGCATCGCAGGAGTTGCCATCAGCATTGAACTCAACATGAAACCACCATAGGGACTACAGCTCTGGATTTTTCCTGAGGGTTTACTCCCAAATCCTGCCCCATGAGTGTGTATAGCCACAAGGCAGCGGAGGTTTGAGATCAAAGTTTTTCTTCTTCTAGGTGAGCTGCCAACCATGGCTGCCCAGGCCCATCTGCCCAAGGTAGTGAGATTTCTACCATCCACACAATGTTATCAACTTTTCTGGTAATTTATTAGTCAATATCACTCAAAGGTTATTGTCAGATGCACAAATACATGTCGCTCGGTTGCAATAAGAACTTTACTAGCAGTGGCATCAGAAACACATAGCAACATTCACAAGGAAAGCATAAATTATACACATTTTTTTACAACAAAGAACATAAAAAAAAACAAACAAATTCATTTTCCTGCAAACTGATCAAAGTTGTCATGGTTCCACTAAACTGTAGTTCTCCCTGCAGCTAAATACCTTTGTAGTACTTAAGCAAGAAATAAAAATACCACAGAAGTCTAAAGTGTAAGAAGGAAATAAAGTACTGACGGTCCCTGAAGGAACTCCAACATACTATTAAGACAAACCAAAAGGACTGACAGAGTCTGCTTTTTCTCATCAAGCACAAATGCTCAATTTTTCCTCTGGTTTGCCCCTCCTTCCTCATTTTTCTCAACTGCTAATGGTTGCACAGGCAGTGCCTCCACTCGAGAATGACTTGGTTTCTCTCCCGTTCCATTAATCCTCAGGTAGCTAATCAGGCTGATGTAGCGCCTGCAGATTGCCACTGGTGAAGGACTTGACGATGCAGGTAATGTTGGAGGTGGTGCTCTCCTTCCTCTGCTTACACAGAGCTTCCGACTTTCAAGACCATTCAAATGCTCCCAAGTCTACTTTGAGCAGCCATGGGTCAGGCATTTCCACATATCTGTGGGAGTGTTACATTTTTCAAGGAGATCTCTTGCTCTCTGGATAACCACTTGCTCTGACTGAACGTGTGGAGTGTTTGTTTCAGGATTCCAGTACTAGGACTGGGCAAAATTAATGAAAAATGGTCTGCTTATAGGAGTCAATTGAGTATAATTAAAACCTCATTGTTGGGGATTTTGGTAGTCAAAGAAAGGATATTGACACTGATTCCGTTATTCTGGATTTGGAGCATTCTTCAGACAAGCAATGGTGGTATATTTCCAGCAGCCTGACAATCCTGCTACTGGGTATCTCAAACTCAGAAATATCCAGAAAGGTTGAGATCGCCACTGTCTACTACACCATGAACTATATGCGAGGAATGAAGTCCTGTTGTTCTGGGGTGATGACACAACCTTGTTTAACGCAAGTCTGTGCTGTGATTGCATCTGTTGTGAATCCTTTGGATAAGATCACAGCCTACAAGACAGAACTGTAGCAGATGAAATTTGGTAACAAACATTTCCAGTGATATTTAAGAAGAATGCTGTCAGTTAACCCCAAATAATAGAGGCAAGGCTTATAGAACATCAAAAAACCCATGGACAGTGATTAGTGCTGTTCTCAGCACATTCCTTGGAGTTGATGCAAAATGAATATCACATCCACTGTGCCTGTGAATGCGAAATCCATACATCAGTTTGGGGAACAGCTCTTTGATCACAAGAAAAAAGAAAATGAAAGCATTCTTGGTAATGATTTTCATTGTGGCAGACACTGGGCTGTGTTCACTGCAAATGGATTTCTCATCATCCCTGACAATGCTCATGGCTAGAGCAGGACATCCTATTATCAGGTCACAGTCATCACATAGATAACCAGTTACCCAAATTACTTTTACCAATACAACTAACAAAAGGAATACAATTATGCATCAGCAATAAGACTTCTATATTTCCTATGTTGGGAAAAAAGGTTAGGAAGGACAAATAAAATTCACATCTCTCATGATAATGCTCAAGAGCTAAGAGCTCCTCCATCCAGCAGTAATGCTCAAAGCATTAGTAAAATAACATCCTTTTTGATAGCTTTTCTCCTCAGTTACATATTTCTTCTTAGGCAGAGATGTGTGGGCGCATCCTGTCAAAACAACAGGTAACTTCGTTTCCGGCAGATTTTGAATTTACATCCGCTGCACTAGAATTTCAGATCTGGTTTCTTTTTAGCACTCCCTCAGGATTAAAGATGACTTACTTCGGCTGCAGTTATGTGTGTTCTGTGGTGACTAATGAGGGATCCACAGGCAATACCATTAATGGGGAAGGTAGTGCTGAGGGGAGGATGAAAGATCTCAATCCAAATTATAGACTTTTGGTTTCCTTTTGCAGGTGCTGCCTGATCTGCTGAGTCCCTCCAGCATCTTGTTTGTTGCTCCAGATTCCAGCATTTTAAGTCTCTTATGTTTCAAAGTTTATAGGGACCCTAGATGCACATTAATTTGATCAGGAACATACTACCCCACATAGGACAAAAATGCAAGCTAACTTAATGTAGACTTCCTGCAACTTCATGAAGTCTGGCTGATGTTTTACTTATTTACAATATTCATTATCTAGTCTGCTGGGGACAATTGTAAAATATTCCTCTCCCTAAATTTTCTTTATCACTCCATTAAAAGTAATGATATAATGTTCAATCTTTATAAAGCACTGGTGAGGCATCACTTGGAGTATTGTGAGCCCCTTATCTTCGAAAGGATGTGCTGAAACTGGAGAGGATGCAAAGGAGATTCATGAACTGATTCCAGGTTTAAATGGCCAGCATCTGACGGCTCTGGGCCTGTGTTCACTGCAATTCAGAAGAAGGAGGGGTGACTTCATTGAAACCTATTGAATGGTGAAAGCCTTGATAGAGTGGAGAAGATGTTTCCAATGGAGGGAGTGTCTAAGGCCAGAGGACACAACTCAGAGTAGAGGGGCATCCTTTCAGAACAAAGATGAGGAGGAATTTCTTTAGCTACAGCGGTGAATGTGTGTAATTTGTTGCCACGGGCAGCTGCGGAAGTTAAGTCTGAGGAATAAGGCAGAGGTTGCTAGATTTTTGTTTGGTTAGCATATGATGGGATATGGGGAGAATGTAGGAGATTGCGGCTGAGAGGAAAAATGGATCAGTCATGATGAAAGGGCGAAGCAGATTCAATAGGTCAAATGGCCTAATTCTGCTCCTATGTCTTACAGTCTTGTGGTCTAAAATATCATGGTACAGACATGACGAATCCTACTGAGGCTGAGGTACATAATTACTGATGTAATCTGGGGTCATCGGGTGTTTTGGGTCTTTCACCATCAGACACTCTCGCCCAGGTGACCCAGCCAGAGTTGATCAGGCCCCGGTTTGTGTCCTAGCAGCATTGGTCCACAGGTCACACCCCTTGAACCATAACTAAACAGAGGCTCACTCTGCAGCCTCTGTGACAGTTCTGATGGCTCTTTACATGTCTGCAAGCTCATCTGCAGAGGGGATCACAGACAAATTTAAAATCTGCATTCTGGACTTTAGTATTACAGGTGGAACCACTGCATAGTACTCAAATTAATACTAAATTAATCATCTCCTTTGGCTCAAGAAACAAGACTTTAAAAAGATTACAGATTCTATTGATGGGTTAGAATGGTGTATTAATTTATCAGATGAAATACATACAAATTCTTGATGACACTAGTTGGTATAAAATGTTCACACAGAACATTCTTCTCCATGTTACAGTTTCAGTGGGGGGGGGGCGGGTGGAATGAGCAGGATGTCAATCCAAAACACTACCTGAATTTCCAAATGTGAACAAAAGCAGAATTTGTCATGATTTGTCACATGCTTTTTCTACTTCTGGAAACGTAGAAAGCAACAGAATGCTCCACATAAACTTCAACTGGAAACAAAATCTGATCTATTGTACCTGCATAAATCAGAGAACTTGAAACAGCACAGAACAGCTCTCAGATGATCTTAATGAGTTTATCTAAGTAAATACAATTCATTTTACCATTAATCGAGGCTTTTGCATTCTTTCTACCAACTGTTTTTCATATCAACATTGCAAATCATGAGATATTATTAAATAATTGACTGTGTAGACATGTCAGGACACTATCAAACACCAATATTACACTATTTACATGTTAAATCAATCAGATAATACTCAACGCAGACAGTGTATTTAAGAAAGCAGTGCAATACGGACCTGAAGATCCAAACAGTAGAGTTGAGTTGAATTAGAAAAAATGCAAAAAACTACAAATATGAAAAATACCAGAGGAGCAAAGAATGACTTACTTAGCATTTTGTGTTTGCTCTACCACTGATTAGCATCATCAGAATCAGGCTTAATATCGCCTGCCTATGTCCTGAAATTTGTTAACTTTGCAGCAGCAGTACAGGATAATATAGGAAAAAAACGGAATTACGGTAAATAGATATTAAATGGCTAAATTATATCTAACTGAAAAATTTGTAGATATTTAAATGAAAATCAATCAAATAGAGCAGATTCTGAATATCTAACATCAATATGAAACACTCAACAGGTAAGATAACATCTATGGTAAAATAAATTAAGGTTCTTGATTGGACATGCATCAAAGGTTACAGGGAGAAGGCCATGAACTGAGGTTGAGGCGGAGATAGAGGAAAAAAAAGGATCAGCCATGATTGAATGGCGGAGCAGACTCGATGGGCCAGATGGCCTAATTCTGCTCCTATGTCTTATGGTCTATAAACAGAGTTAGCATTTCAGGTCAGATATCCTTCACCAGAATTTTAACCTGTAACATTTGTTCACAAGCTGCCTGACACCGGACCTGCTGATTTCTTCCAGCATTTTCCGTTTTAATGGTCGTTTTGAAACCTCAGCTGTCCATTTCCTCACTATCGGGTAATCTTACACTCCGCAATTTTTAATGTGCTTTTCCCCCCAGTTGAATATGGTAGCCAGTAAGATATACGTATTATAGTGAAACCTGTACATAAGAAAAAGGAATAAAGGAAACAGAACCAAGCAATCAGGTGAGTTTCAGGGGAGGCGCCAGTGAGTGTAGGAGCGAGTTTTCAGGCAGAATGGGATGTGAAAACCTCTAGGTTCAGAGGAAGCCCGATAATCAGTTCCCAGTAACCCAGATACTGAACCAACGGGATTTCTATACTGTTGGACAGCGGGATCGCCGAGTTCTTAAAAAAGTAAAATGCCTCCACAGCCCTTTCGCGAAGAGAATTCAAAAGCGCACAACCCTCAAAGGTAAACAATTCCCTTCAACCTGGCTTAATGGGACGACCCCAGTTGTGAACTCTGCCACAAAAGGAAGCATTGTGTCCTGGGCTACAGTGGCAGGCCTTTCCTCTTTCCACTCGTGGTTGTTTTAGACTTACCTCGTCGACCAGAGCTGAGAACTGTTCGAGAGGACTGGAAGCCAGGTCGCCAAACACCAAGTTCGTCTTCATGGAGTCCGTGTTCAGCTTGTCCTTGCGGCGCTTGACGAAGAAGACGGCTTTGTTCTTGCTAACGTTAGGGAAGTCTAGGCTGGGCATTAGCAGGCCGGCCTGGCTGAGGGAGACCACAAGGACCAGCCGCTCGCTGCTGTCCAGGAACTCCTGGATCGTCAGCCGGTACTCCTCTGTGCCCACACACTTCTGCCAGCGATCAGCCTTAAGCTTCATGGTCTTCAGCACATAGTCCTGCAGGAAGTCCCACCGCTTATCGGAGCTGCTCTCCCCCATTGCTCGCTTCAAGATCACCCCCTCCGGGTCTCCTGTGTCCGGGGCGGCCGAACTCCTCCCGTCCCGGAGCTCGATTGCGGAGTGAGACGCTCAGCGTGTCGTGTCCATGGCAACGAGCTTGTTTACGGCTTCTTCAGACACGTGGAGCTTGGAAGGAGGAGGAGAGGAGAGGGAGCGGCAGCTTTAGCCAATACCCCTGGCAACTGTAGTCAACGACAACCCCTACACTGCATGGAATTCTTCCTCCTCTTGTCCGCCAACCTCAACACACCCCCACAGTGCGTTCGTCTGTAACCAACCCCAAACTGCAGACAACTCACCCTCTCCAATTTCCCAACTGCAGACAATTCTAGCCTTCTCCCATCCATCCCGTCCACCCCCTCCCCCGCTTCACTTCACCCCAGAAGGTAGTACTAATTCCTCCCCAGTAACGGTGACCAATTCACCCCCCCCCCCCCCGCCACACACACACACCCACCAACGGACAACTATCACAAGCGAAACAGCTCCAGTCAACTCACTTCCCCTCCGGCACCCCCAGCCATTGTGACCAACTTCAGCCATACTTGCAGCAAGTTACCAACATGATATCCCCACCCACATTGTTCTGTGTTCCTTCTTTCCCATTCTTGTTACGCCCGTTTCTTTAGGAGGTAGCTAATTAATCCAACATTTCTATGTCAGCCCTTGGAGAAATTCCAATCCCACTTAGTTTTCCTTGATCTATTCTCCTCAGGTATCCATCAAATTGCCCTTTGTTCTTCACTCACCTGCACAGCTCTTCAGCTCTGCATTTTAACTCATCTCATTGAAACTGGGAGAAACATTGCAGGCATCCCATTTCTTAAATAAGATGGGGCCAATGCTACAGACACAGTCAGTACAAGAAACTGCTAATTTGTGCCTCAGGATACTGAAGAAACTTGTTCTCCCTTACCATCAAAGAGTTTTCTTGTTCCATATTAAAACCCTCATAGTTGTCATTTTAATCTGGATGAGTCCTTAGTGACCTGAGTACAGTACAGAGCAAACAAAGGGAGTGTAAAATCAGCATGGTACATGTCACATTTGCATTTTGCTCCAGTGTGTGGGAGGCCAAAGGGAAAGGTCCAGATGACAAAGCATATTCAACCTGAAACACTGTTTCTCTCACCGCAGATGCTACCAGAATATTTCCAGCAATTTTCATTTTTATTTCAATTCCCAGGACTTCAGTTTCTTTATTTTCCTCTCATATTATCAACCACCTCTATCAGGGGACCTCACAATCTTCTCTTTTCTCAAGAAATTAATTTCAACTTGCAATGTTACAACTTGAATAAAATGAAGGCAAAATTATTATAGAAAACGCAGAGTCGTGAAGAAAGCTTTCGGCACATGGGCCTTCATAAATCAATGTTTTGAGTACAGGAATTGGGATGTTATACTGAAGTTGTATAAGACGATGGTGAGGCCTAATTTGGAGTAGTGTGTGCAGATAGGGTCAACTATCGAGAGAAAAGTAAGCAAGGTTGAAAGAGCACACAGAAAACTTTGAAGGATGTTACTAGGTCTGAAAGACCCGAGTTGTTAGTAAAGATTGAATAGGTTAGGCAACACACACAAATTGCCGGGGAACTTGGTAGGCCAGGCAACATCCATGGAAAAGAGTAAACAGCTGATGTTTCAGCCTGAGACCCTTTATCAGGACAGCAAAAAAACGACGAGATGTTAGAATAAGAAAGTGGGGTAGGGGAGGAAGAAGTAGCTGACAGGTGAAACAGGGAGCGGTGGAGTAGTGAAGGTAAAAAGTAACACCTTAAATTCCATCTTAGTAGCCTCCAACCTGATGCATGAACGTCGATTTCGCAAACATTCAGTAGTTGCTCCCCCATCACTATTCCCCCATTCCTGTTTCATTCTTATCTTCTTACCTGCCCATCACCTCCCTGTGGTTCTCCTCCCCTTTCCTTTCTTTCATAGTCTTCTACCCTATCCTATTAGATTCCTCCATTTCCAGTCCTTTAAATCTTTCACCAATCAACTTAACAGCACTTTTCTTCACCCCTCCCCCTCTCCCTCTCCCAATTTCATCTATCACCTACCATCTTGTACTTCTTCCTCTCCCCACCTTCTTACTTCGACTTTTCATCTTTTTTCCAGTTCTGATGAAGGAATGCTGCCCAAAACGTCAACTGTTTACTTTTTTCCCATCGATGCTGCCTTGGCTACTGAGTTCCTCCATGATTTTGTATGTGTTGCTTGGATTTCCATCATCTACAGATTTTCTGATGTAGAGAAAATCTTGATTAGGACTATTTTCTTGAACATAGAAGATTCAGAGATTGCTAGAGGTATACAAAATTATGGGGGTATAGACAGGGTTAAGGCAAGCAGTCTTTTGGCGCTGAGGTTGGGTGAGACTACAACCAGAGGTCATGGGTCAAGGGTGAAAGCTGAAAAGTTTAAGGGGAGCACGAGGAGAAATTTCTTTTCTCAGAGGGTTGTGAGAGTGTGGAATGAGCTGCCAGCACAAGTGGTGCATGCAAGCTCAATTTCAACATTTAAGAGAAGTTTGACTAGGTACATGGAGAGAGGGGTATGGTGCGGGCTATGGTCCTGGGTGCAGTTCAATGGAAATATGCAGATTAAATGGTGTCAGTATAGACTAGATGGGCTGAAGGGCCTGTTTATGTGCTGTACTTCTCTATGACTCTACCCAGGACCAATCCCTCATTCCTTTTCATTAAATCCTCTCCACAAAAGCCCTTTCTCCCCATGCATCTTAATTTTTCCATAAATGACTGAATGTTAATCATCTCAGCACCCCTCTGTGGTAACTATTTCCAAATCTAAACAACTCATGGTGAGGATGTGCCACTTGTTTCTCTGTTGGATATATCTTTGGCCATCTTTTAATTTTGGTGTTTCTCTCAACTGAGAACAATTTCTCTTTGATTTTATAATTCTCAGCCTTCCGTTTTCTAAAGAATTCCAATTCCATGTTACAAATTTCTTTATCAGTATAACCTCTGTCTGGCATTATTCAGTTCCTTTATAATATGTACACCAGAACTGCCCTAGAAATATGAGATAACCAAAGTCCACTATGAATGTAACACTACTTCTGTGCTTCTCAATCTTACAATACATAAATCCTACACTTTATTTGCTTTGTTATGATCTCATTAATCTGTGTGACTATACTTAATGATTAACATATTTGTACACCTCTTTGCTCCACCACCACATTTAGATTCTTACTTTAGGACCATGCCTTCTTCAATTGTTTGCTGTCCCATCAATTATTTAATGTAACAACATTCAAAATGGAATTGAAGTGGTAATAATGTCAAGTTAGAAATACTGCTTCCACTAATGTCAATTTATTTCAGTTACTATATCTGTTACAATTTACAACACATGCCCTGATTCCCTTTTAACTATAATATGGAGTATGGCAGGATGTGGGTTGAGGGGAAGGGATCTGGATATCGGAGGGATCGATTTTATTATGGATCACCATGTCCCTCTTTGACCTTGCTATAGTATTGGAAGTCTCCTGGAACCATCTGGCAAAGATTTTCTTGCAAGTCTTCATTAGCAATTGACAAATTGTTTGTCAAATCCATGGCTCAATTTTTGTTGTCGTGGTGAGCCAGTCACTGAAATTGCCATTCATTTTATCACATTCCTAGCTGAGAATTTACAGAACTAAGCTGGCTCCAGTCTCCATGTGGAGCCTGTGCCAAGCAAGGATAATATCAGGTGTGCATTCAAGTCAGGCCCCTCTCACAAAGCTGACTATCAGAAACACTCAAAAACTATGAAAATATTAAGAGCATAAAATATTTGCAAAACTTTTAATAAACTTGATCATTTGAACAAAAATTAAGACATTATCATTAATCCCCCAGTCTCATCTTATATATGTTATAGGAACTAATATTTTCTCAGGGGGCATAACAGGTAGATATAGAGCTGAGGTTCGGTTTGAGTGTCCAGAACTAGGAGTTACAGCGTTGAGTTAAAACAGCGAAGCACCCTGGAAAGATATAAATAAAAGTTTCATCATCCAGAGTTAATGGATTTTGGAATGCACTGCACACACGGGTTGTAGAGGGTCAGTGACTAAGTATATCCATAAGCTTGTTGATGTTAAGTAAATGAATGGATTGGAGATCATTGCAAGGAGGTGACACTGACTGAAAAGATAGCTATGATCTGCTAGATGAAGCAGGCATGAAGGGCTGCATGACCTACTTTTGCTTCTATTTCTTATGTTCATGGATAACAGAGAAATAACCCTCTTCTTCATAACAGAATACTACTTTCATTTTAATGCTGTTCAATTCAAAGTAATAAAGTCTGATGAGCCTTCTGATTTATGAAATTAACCCATATAAAATCAATTTTACAGAAAAGTGGTTGCTATACTAATATTACACAAACAGTCCTTTATATTCATTAAATTATAATAGCACTTATATTGATATCTTAACCACTTACAATCTTTCAAATGCATCTTGGTCTTACCAAGAATGGAGTGATTATGCAAGACAGAAATAGACCTCTTCAGCTTCACCGGAAACTTTAGCAACATCAGTTGTTAATTAAAATTAAAATCCACACTCCATTCATGTGCCTATGCATTTATTGAAAACAGACTGCTTGAACTAAATAGCAAAGCAACAATTGATTGTTAAAAAAAAATCAAGTCACCAAGCGACCACAAGTACTATTATTTTTTCAGTCTCAATTGCAGCAAGGATAAATATAGCATTATTTGAGTTGTATTTATCATTGATTTTAATTAACGCAGAACTATGATAAATATCTGTTGATTTTTCAACAGAGGTAGATCAGAAGAATCCCTAAGTAGTTTACCACTTGCTGCTGAAAAATGAGGCTGGTGAAGGGAACAGGGCAATTGGAACCTCAGTATAATCTGAGAGCTATGAAGACTAATAGAAAAGATGAACTAGGGATTAGAGTGGACTAGTAAAAATCAACTGCAAGAGGAGAATTAAAGCACAAAATGCTATTCAATTAAGTATAAAACATTTTCAATTTAATTGTTTTAAATCACAAAGCATATGCCACAGGAATGAAATTGAACATTAAAATGGATATAAAACCGGACAGCACTGGAAAAACTCAGCAAATCCACCAGCATTTCTGGAGAGAAATTAAGTTAACATTTCAGATCAATCATCCTTCTTTAGAACACCAAAACTTATTTTACTGGTTGGCTCTGCTTTTTCAGTTATATTATTAAGCGTATTTATATTGTTAATTATCAGATTAAACTTTCCATAGTTTGTTTGCAACAGCCATTGTTTTCAAATATATCAGAGACTAAGCTGTAGCAAACATAAAAACAGGAGCAGGATAAGCCATTGGCTTGTTAAACTTGCCTTGCTTTCTAAATGATCTGCTAATTTTAATATTCTGTTCCACCTTCACGGTACTTGATACATACATACCTTAAAAAGACCCTAACAATATCTTAAAAAGATATCTCATCTTTATTTCCAGTCCTGATGAATGGTCTCGGCCCAAAATATCGACCGTTTACTCTTTTCCATAGATGCTGCCCGGTCTGCAGAGTTCCTTCAGTATATAGTGGGTTTTCCTTAAAACTTCCTGGTACCTTTTTGAATATAATTATTTGCCCTTAACTGTTATCTGTGGTACAGAATAACAGTTTCACCACTGAGAAAACATTTATCTTCATTGCAGCCTTAAATAGCTTAGCTTTATCCTTGGATTGCAACCTGTGGTCGTAGGTTCTCCAGCTATTAGGAATATACTTCTTGAATCTAATCAGATCAGTCCTGTTAGAATTTTGTAAGTTTCCATGAGATGTCCTTTCAATCTTTTAAACTCTAGTGGATACGAGCCTAATTGACCCAATCTCCCTTCATAAGTCAGTCCTGCAATCCTAGTAATCAGTCTGGTAATGGAGGGGCAGGGAGTAAGTGATATTGTTATATGATTGACTACCAAAGTTCACAACTCATAGTATTTCACTTATTCCTCTGAATAAGAGGTCCCACATTAACCTTAGTATGGGATGCACATTAATCCTGGTGTTAGACATTTTTCAGACCAAGACATTTTAACAAAGTTAGGCATTTTGCAATGCCAAAAGCAGCCTCAAATTAAAAGCTGAAATATTACTTAAAATATTATTTTTTAAATGAAAGCAGAATTAGTTAAATTTTAGTGGTATAAAGCAAGTAACTATGATAGTTAACATATTAACAACAAAATCCATTGTATGACCAGCTTCAAATCAGTAGTCATCCTTAGAAACTGCACAAAAAAGTAGAAAGACTACAATGTACATTGTGTAACTCACATCATCTAATAATTTCTTTCCCAAAGTTATAAACTAAGATAACATTATCAGACAGATATTCTGCCTTCCTACATTCCAATGAGTTCTCCCAGAGCAACCTCATCTATATCAATGAGATCCGACACCATCACTCCATCTGTCACAACATCCAGGATCTCCTGGTGGCCAGCCATTTTAATTCCACTTCCCACCTCCACAGGGACATGTCTGTCCAAGGTCTCCTCTCTGTCACATTGAAGCCAGAAACAGTTTTGAAGTGCAACACATCACCTTGTCTTCGTAGTCTCCAAACTGATGCTATCAAGAGCTAGATATCTAACTTCCAGTAACCGCTCCCATCTTTGTTTTCACGTATTCCTGTAGACCCTTTACTACTTCTCTTTGCCATCCTCTGTCATCACAAAATCTACCCAACATCTTCACCTTTCTTCGTCTGGTTCCCCACCTGCTCCCCTTTATTCTATGATCTACTGTCATCTATTAGGTTCCTTCTTCAGTCCATTTCCTCTTTCACATTCCCAACTTCATGCATCACTCCCCCCCCCCCCCACTGTCTTCTCCTTCTCACCAGGATTCGCCAGTCACCTGCCAGTTCATGTTCTTCCCACTCCCCTTATATTCTGCCTTCTATCATCTTCCATAAATAAACTATCAAGGATTTGGGCCATTGAGTCTTGGCCCAAATCCTTGATCGTTTATTTCTCTCTACAAATGCAGTATGACCTGTTGAGTTTCGCCAGCATTTTATATGTGTGTGTTGTTCCAAAGAGTTGAATTCTTTTTGCTGTGAACTATGAATGGACTTGAATAGACATATTACAGAACCATAACACCTTTTTCTATCTCTGATATTCCTTCATTTTCCATCTGTTCCTACTTTTACATCCAACATTGTTCAACATTTTGAATTCATCGGCACATAACTGCTCTCAACAACATGAACCTCCTATTTTGCAGCAGCATCCTTAACTGAAAAAAAAAATCCATCATTCCAACTACAATTATTCTCACAGGAAAGTGTCTCTTCAAACTCACTTTTAAGATCTCTTTACCCAAACACAACCACAACCCACTGACCTCAACTCTTCTTTAAGGACTTTCTTTAGCTTTTTATCCTTTGCTTCCATTCCAGCAGCTCAAAATTATGCTTGCTTATTCCAACACCCGCTCTGCGTGGTAATTAAACTGAGTCACAATTTAGCTGAACAGGGCAAAATTCAAAAATCAAAGATATCACAGTTGTTAAAATATTTTCACCCCTCCTTTTAAAATATGTTATATTTAAACAAACTTCAGCATCTCCATCTTATCTCTCAAATCCATTCTTCCTTCCATGAGGTATGCACTCCATCAGATGTTACAATACTGCAAGGGAATATATTGATAGAGGGGCTTGTTGAGGTTTTAATTTGGATAGGTTTGTTTCACAAAACAAATGTAGTAATTATACCTATTTACTGTACATCTAATTTTACTAAAAATTCCTGGTTGACAAATAGCCAACTGAACATAATATTACTGTTTAGTTAATGACCAGAAATTTGCAGCAAAGCGTTAAGAATTCTTATTGCGTTGTTGGCTATCTTATGTAAGTTGCAGATGTTTGAATGCACCGTGGTTGGCACAAACTTTATTAAAACAGTTGTAGATGAGTGTCCCCACAAAGATCATTCAGTCTTCCGCAACCAGAAGCACTGGATGAACCATGAGATTCACGATGCTGAAGGCCAGGTCAAGCATTTAAGAAAGTTATGAGAGGTCCAGGTACGATTTCCTCCAAAGATGTGTGCTGGAGAGTATATTGACTAGCTGTATCATAGTCTGGTATGGAAACATCAATGCCCTTGGAACGGAAATTCCTACAAAAAAGAAATGAATATGGCCCAGTCCATCATGGTAGAGCCCTCCCCTCTGAGCACATCTATAGTTTTGTCACAGGAGCCTCAGGACTCACACTGCTGAGTTGAGGAACAGTTATTACCCATCAGCCATCAGGCTCTTAAACCAAAGGGGGTAATTTCATGCCCCACAACCTATGGACTTACTTTCAATGACTCTTCCTCTCATGTTCCTGATATTTATTCTTTATTTATTATTTCTTACTTTTTGTATTTACAGTTTGTTGGCTTTTGCACACTGGTTGAATGTCCAAGTTGATTCTATTATGGATTTATTGAGTATACCTGCAAAAAAAATGCACCTCAGAATTGTACATGGTGACACATGTACTTTGATAATAAATTTACTTTGAAATTTGTTCTATCGATGTATTTTCTTTTTCTGTTTAAATATCAGACCTTCAGCATTGGTAGTATTTTAGTTCCAACCATCATTGAAGCCACTTGCTCGCTGCATAGGTTGACATAACAAGTCATGAGAATAAACTTTAAATAGCTTAAATTATTAACACATCCACTGGAATTTGATCGAGAAGCCATTTCTTTAGTCACTGCAATTTAGATTTACTGGAGTTTATCCATTTTGGGAAGAATTACCGCAACACTTTTTTTTCTAGTTAGGTGTTATTTATGTAAATATGAAGACTGCCAGAAACATTGCAGAACACAAGCTGTTGAACCTATTAAAATCAACTGAAAATCAATTTTTATAATGTTCTTTAGCTCCCAATTTACACTGGAAAAAAAAAGCTACCACAGCAACTCACACATACACCTAATACTTCCATTATTTATGTATGTGTTCTTGGACTTCACATGATGTCATATCAATAAAACAATAGGTCCTTACTTGAGCTCCCTCACACTCTCTATTTATTGATGCATCCCACACTGAGTCCTATGAAAAGGTGACACTCACCAGTTTTAATAATGTATTTCATCAAAATTCTTTGGATCAAGTCCCAACAGGACTTCCTCACAGGGGAGAGACAGTAAGTCTCAAAAATATTTATATATAAACCAAGATGAAAGTAGATTTAAAGTTAATTTTTCTGGCACTAAAATGAACAGAACAGAATTTCCACATTTTCTTCCATATTACTGCAAGAAATGATGGCAGGGAAACAACTTTCAGTGAAAGAGGTATTCTAAGGCAATATCCACAGCTTCAAAATCTCCAATAAGTTTATTCTAATGATTGCACTTTACATTCAAAATATATTAGGTATTCAGTACAATAACAATGGACAACAAAGATTTTGCTTCCTGAATACCTTTAGGTGTATCTTATGAATTTTGGGCTACTGATCATGAAAATCACCATGAAATTTCCCTATCACAGACAATTTTTAAAAATAAGCTTGTTTATTATTTCAATTCATAATTCAAGTCAATTAAAATGTTGCCTACAATGTAAGCTGGAAAGTTTCCTATCTTGTCCAGGCACGCTTAGACGGTGCAGCTGCCGCATGGCAGGACAGGTTTCAGTAATAGTTATTGGGTTCAGGACTGTAAGGATGGAATTTGCTATCACCAGGCACAAAAATTTCTATGAAGGATTTTGGTATTTGAGGCAGATGCTTCCCAGAACAACCGATGCCAAGATTAAGGAAAGCATTTTTGTTGGTCCAGAAATCAAACAGGTCATCAATGACAGACAATATGAAGAATTTCTAGTGCAACCTGAGAAAATCACATGGAAGGCATTCAAGGAAGTTGTTGAAATTTTTCTCGGTATCCACAGAGCACCGAACTACATGCAGCTGGTTGAAAGCATACTTCAAGCATATAAAACCATGAAATGCAACATGTCACTAAAGATTCATTTCTGCATTCCCATTTAGATTTCTTCCCTGCAAATCTTGGTGCTGTTAGTCACAAGCTGGTGAAAGGTTTCACCAGGACATTGCGGTCATGGAGAAAAGATACCAGGGCGACTGGAATTCATCAATGCTGGCGAATTATTGTTGGACACTTAAGCGAGAAGCCTCAGACACTGAGTACAAATGAAAATCATTAACAAAATACTTTTAACTTAGTTGAACTATTGCAAAGCATCAGCACCATTATGCAATTAAACACATTATATTCAATAAAAGTTAATTTGTTGTTTCTCCAAATTCCTATGTGATACAAGTGGACTGAAATTGTATTTGTGTTCATCTTCACGAAGTCTATCATAAACAAAAAAAAATTCTGAGGAAGAAACACTTTTGAAAAAAATTGTTGTCCAGTGTAATTAATGAGTAAAAGGTTATGATTATCAGCATACGTTCTTACAATGAGGACTTTATTTATCCAGTCAGATGTGAACAATCACTTTTTAACATTAAACTTGCTGCACAGCATCTGGATTATGAAGCAAGGTTTGGGATTTTCTCTGTGGATTTCTTGCCCCATCAATAAACTGAGTTCCCAATCTCAGTTGGAATTATTATTGAATGAGGCAGAGGGATTTCCAAATGGAAAGGCGGCAAAGTAATTCTGTACTGTATTACAGCTAATACGTCAACAGAGCAATGGCAGAGGTGTGGGGCTGAACAACAGATGGAGCAGCACCTTCGGGTAATCCAGTGAGGTAAAACCTGAAGAGCAATTAAAAATGAAGGATACCCCATTATAAATAAAGAGAAAACTTCAAACTGTGGCCTGGTATGTGATTTATAATCACATTACCCATTTTCAAAAAAATGATTATTTGTCCTCATGTAGAACAACTAAAGGATGTTTATTTTTAAAATTGTGGTAGAACAGAGATCTGTGAATAC
The DNA here is from genome assembly GCF_963921235.1 of Mobula hypostoma. Taxonomy (NCBI): domain Eukaryota; kingdom Metazoa; phylum Chordata; class Chondrichthyes; order Myliobatiformes; family Myliobatidae; genus Mobula; species Mobula hypostoma. The sequence goes on along the minus strand of NC_086118.1, from coordinate 17,625,897 downwards.
CAACGTGTAATTCCTTGAAAGTGGCGTCACAGATAGAGAGGGTCGTAAAGAAAGCTTTTGGCACACTGGCATTCAAAAATAAAAGTATTGAGTACAGGAGTAGAGATGTTCGTTGAAGTTATATTGTGCGAGGCTTATTTTGGAGCATTCATTGTGTGCAGAAAAATTTACAAGGATGTTGCCAGGACCTGGGAACGACAGAGTTATACAGAAAGGTTGAATAGATTAAGACTATTCCCTGGAGTATAGGAGAATGAGAAGATTTGATAGAAGCACACAAAATTACGAGGGGTACAGATTAGGTTAGTGCAAGCAGGCTTTTTCTACTGAGGTTGGGTGAGACTAGAATGTGAGATCGTGGGTTAAGGGTGAAAGGTGAAATGTGAAATATTTAAGAGAAACATGAGGTAGTGAGAGTGTGGAGCAAGCTGTCAGAAGAAATGGTGGATGTTGAAATCAAACTCACATTGAAGAGAGATTGGAATAGATACCTGGATGGGAGGGGTATGGTCCAGGTGCAGGTGGCTAGGACGAGGCAGATTAATAGTTCGGCATAGACTAGATGAGCTGAAGGGTCAGATTCTGTGCTGTAGTGTTCAATGACTCTGCCTTGTTTCCTATGTCTTCATTTAAAAGTCAGGACGACTCCATCCAAAAGAAAAAGAGATAAGGAATAGTCTGCTGAATAAGTAACATTCAGTGCATAGATGAAACGTACGATAACATTTTAAAATAAAAACAAAATATAAAACAAATATAATCTGATTTAATTCAAACTACACATTTTCAGCCTGTACAATAATCTCATTTATACAACAAAACCAATTCAACACTTTGTCAGAGAGGATTGGCTTTCCCCTCACAGTAATTACTCCAGGTTATAAAGCAGGACTTTAGGACAATGATTTAACTATCAGCAGCATCTCAAGTCAGCTTGCTCCTTTTGCGACCCAAATCTTGATCATATACTTTGAGCTCCCGTTTCATTTTGTCAGCTCCATTACCGACCCTTGGAGCCGATGACTGTCCTTGGGACACAGGTCCATTAGTGGTCGAGGAGCTCTGGATCTCCTTCAACTGTCGAAGCTCACGCTTCTCACGGCGCTCCTCCATCTCTTCAATCTCATCCGCAAAAAGGGTTTTCAGGGACGGAATGAGTTTTGGTAATACCTTAAAATCAGCAAACCGCACCTGCATGGAAATAATTTATTTTAGTTACAGCACATGCTGTTCTATGTTGAAATCTCAATATTAAAAATGGAGCATATCACTATTTGGAACAGTCTTATAATGGTCAGCTACACTAAACAGTCGTTGAGAGTTCAGACTGCCAGTTTTATCCTGATGCTTGGTTCAGCTGAAGAACACAAAACCAAATTACAAAGCAGCACAATGGCAAAACAATGGTATGACCATGTTAATGGGGCTATATTATAGACAACCCAACAATCTGCAGGATTTAGAGGACAAACTTGGAGAGAGAGATAGCAGACCAGTGCTAGAAACACAAGGTTGTTATAGTAGGTGTTATAGTATTCTACATATTGACTGGGACTCCCATACTGAAAAAGGACTAGATGGGACAGAGTCCATCAGATGTGTTCAGGAAAGTTTCCGTAATCAGTACATAGAAGTCCCAACCAGAGAGTGTGCGATACTTGATCTGCTATTAGGGAATGAGACAGAGCAGGCGACAGCAGTGTGTAGGGTAACACTTCACACCTAGCAATCACGATACCACTAGTTTCAAAGTAAATATGCAAAGATATAGGTCTGGTCTGCAGGTTGAGATTTTAAATTGGAGAAAGGCCAATTTTGATGGTATCAGAAAGTATCTGGCAAGTGTGGACTGGGACAGGCTAGTTTCTGACAAAGGTGTACATGGTAAGTAGGAGGCCTTCAAAAAAGAAATTCAGAATAAATCTTGTATGTGCCTGTCAGAATAAAAGGTAAAGATAACAGGTTTATGGAATTTTAGTTTTCAAGAGATATCGAGGCTCTGATAAAGAAAAAAAAAGATGTATAGCAGGGATAGGCAGGTAGGAATAAATGAGGTGCCCGAGTATAAGAAATGCAAGAGAACACTTAAGAACTTAGGAAGTGGCCCTCTAACAGATCAGAATGGTAATCTACATGTGGAGCCAAGAGAGATGGGGGGAGATCTTAAGTGGATTTTTTTTGCACCAGTATTAACTCAACAGACAGGCAGTCTTCTATAGACAGAACATCAGCGAGGTCATGGACACTACAGATTAGAGGAAGTGTTTACTGTTTTGAGATAAATTAGGGTGAATAAATCCCCAGGGCCTGACAAGATGTTCCTTTGCACCCTATGGGAGGTGTGCAGAAATTTCAGGGGCCTCAGCAGAGATATTTAAATCATCCTTAGCAACGGGTGAGATACCACAGTATTGGAGGATAGCTAATGTCATTCCATTGTTTAAGAAAGGTGCTAAAAATAAAGCAGGAAATTATAGGCTGGTTAGCCTGACATCAGTAGTGGCAAAGTTATTGGGAGGTATTCTAAGGAATCGAATATAGGAGTATTTGAATAGATATGGACTGATTAGGGATGGTCAGTATGGCCTTGTGCGTGGTAGGTCGTATCTAACCAATCTTATAGTCATTTGAGGAAGTTACCAGGAAAGTTGATGCAGGCAAGGCAGTGGATGTTGTCTATCTAGACTTTAAACTAAGCATTCGACAACGTCCCGCTTGGAAGGTTGGCTAAGAAGATTCAGTTGCTCGCCATTCAAGATGAGGTAGCAGCCAGAAGGAAGAAGCTGGGGGAAGCTAGAGAGTGGTAGAAGATGGTTGCCTCTCTGACTGGTGACCTATAACTAGTGGAGTGCTGCAGGGATTGGTGCTAGGTCCGTTGCTGATTGTGACCTGTATCAATGAATTGAGAATAGTGTGATTAACTGGATCAGCAAATAAACGAATAACATTAAGACTTGGGATGTAGTAGGCCACAAGAAAGACTATCAGAGCTTCCAGCAAAATCTGGACCAGCTGAAAAAATGGGTTGAAAAACAGCCAACGGAATTTAATGCAGACAAGTGCAAGGTGTTTCACTTTGGTAGAACCAACCAGAGTAGGTCTTACACAGTAAACGGTAGGGCACTGTGTGCTGTAGAACAAAGGGATTGATAATTCATTGAAAGAGGTGGCACAGTTAGGCAGGGTCATAAAGAAAGCTTTTGGCACATGGGCCTTCATAAATCAAAGTACGAGTACAGGAGATGGGATGTTATGTTGAAGTTGTATAAGATGTTGCTAAGACCCAATTTGAAGTATTGTATGCAGTTTTGGTCACTTATGTACAGGAAAGCTATAAATAAGATTGAAAGAGGACAGAGAAAATTTACAAGGATGTAGCCAGGACTAGAGGACCTGAGTTATAAGATTGAATAGGTTAGGACTTTATTCCTTGGAATGTAAAAGATTGAGAGGAGTTTTGGTAGAGGTATACAAAATTATGAGGGGTATAGATAGGGTAAATGCAAGGTGGCTTTTTCCACTGAGGTTGGGTGGGACTACAACTAGAGGGCATGGGTTCAGGGTGAAAGGTGAAAAGTTTAGGGAAACATGAGGGAAACTTCTTCAGTCAAAGGATCATAAGACTGTAGAACGAGCTGCCAGCGCAAGCGGTGCATGCAAGATCGATTTCAACATTTAAGAGAAGTTTGGATAGGTATATGGATGGGATGGGTATGCAGGGCAATGGTCTGGGCGCAGATCAGTGGTAGTAGGCAGTTTAAATGGTTGGCATTGACTAGATGGCTCAAGGGCCTGTTTCAGTGCTGTACCTTCCTATGACTAAATATTCTAACAATAACTCAAACACAGGGTCAAATTTCTACCTCCCATCTTCATTGCGTGGCCAAGTGGTTAGGGCATTGGACTAGCGATCTGAAGGTCGTGGGTTCAAGCCTCGGCCGGGGCAGCGTGTGTCCTTGAGCAAGGCACTTAGCCACACAATGCTCCAGTCTACCCAGCTGAGAATGGGTACCGGCAAAAATGCTGGGGGTTAACCTCGCAATACACTGGTGTCCTATCCGGGGGGGGGCGGCGGAGAGATAGAGTCTCGCATTCTCAGTCGCTTCACACCATGGACACCGGTATAAGCACCGGCCTGATGGGCCACAAAGGCTCTTGACAGACTTCAACCTTCATCCATCCATCAATGTGAGCTCTAATGCAGACTATTGCCATAGATACCAAATATGTCGCACATGTTATGCAATTATTGAGATGCAAGTTAAAATGTAATGTTTTGGTAATCAGTAACCCAAGATATCAGCATGACAAACTTGCTTAATCCCAACTATTGGACTGATGTCAGTTATTGAGGAATTTTCCCTAAGAAACCTGCTGGTAACTGAGTGGATGCAGGCTTGATTGAGACAGCCGGCCTTTGTCCACACAAGGTTTGCATGGTACTCTATAACAGTAAGGTGATTTCACCAAATGTAATCACAAAATATTACGTACCCTCATATGGTCGAAAGCTATTCCAACTTTATCATTGAAGTCAGGACTGAACAGGGGGATCTTGGCATATCTCTGGCTGAAGTGATTTAACATTATAAATTCTGCATTCATCTTCATACCCACATCAATGGCTTGAGAAGTTGTGCTGATGCCAAGAGATAACAAATACAGCTTTAGCAAGTGATCTGGAAAGTACTCTACAAAATGCTGCCAAAGCAACAAAAGTTGTTTTTCAAGAATGTGGACAACTCAAAAGTGCCAAATTCTAAATGAATCAGTGCAAAGAAATTCCTCCCATACAAATTCTCGATATTTTAGAGTGAAAAATAGAGGTGTAACGACTAAAATTTTTAAAAAAGCAAACAGTAGGAAGTCAGACAGCAATGATGAAAAGAGAAACACAGTTAATATCTCAGGTTCAAAGTCCTTCATGTCCATCATGGGCATTTACCAAACTATCTTTGATCTAAAACATGAAGTCCAAGAAAATAAACCTACAGCATAATACAATTACTGTTTATATAGTTCCTCTCTATTGATGCTATCCAACCTGCTCAGTATTTCAAAGTTGCTGGTGAACGCAGCAGGCCAGGCAGCATCTCTAGGAAGAGGTACAGTTGACGTTTCAGGCCGAGACCCTTCGTCAGGACTAACTGAAGGAAGAGTTAGTAAGAGATTTGAAAGTGGGAGGGGGAGGGGGAGATCCAAAATGATAGGAGAAGACAGGAGGGGGAAGGATGGAGCCGAGAGCTGTTCAGTTGATTGGCAAAAGGATGAGAGGATCATGGGACAGAGGGAGAAAAAGGAGAGAAAGAGAAAGAATGTGTGTATATAAATAAATAACGGATGGAGTACAAGGGGAAGGTGGGGCAATAGCGGAAGTTAGAGAAGTCAATGTTCATGCCATCAGGTTGGAGGCTACCCAGATGGAATATAAGGTGTTGTTCCTCCAACCTAAGTGTGGCTTCATCTTGACAGTACAGGCCATGGATAGACTTACCAGAATGCATATTCTCCCCCTCCCACTTTCAAATCTCTTACTAGCTCTTCCTTCAGTTAGTCCTGACGAAGGGTCTCGGCCTGAAACGTCGACTGTACCTCTTCCTAAAGATGCTGCCTGGCCTGCTGCGTTCACCAGCAACTTTGATGTGTGTTGCTTGAATTTCCAGCATCTGCAGAATTCCTGTTGTCTGCTCAGTATTTCCAGAGTAACACCTCAGTCCTTTTGAGTGCTGATAAGACTCTGGGTTATAATGGATCTAGAACCCCAGCTAAAGGCATTGATTCACTTACCTCAAGAAAATCCAGCTTGATTGTAAGCGTCATTTCTCAGCATGCCCACGGACAGGTGAGTTAAGACCTGGCCCTTTAACAGTACTAGAGCAGGCCCTTGATCCATTGGTAAAAGGCATGCTCCAGTTTCAATCCTACATCATTCATGGAAGGATATTCTGAACAAAAGGGAAAGCTCCATTGCCTACAATAGTGTTTTGCAGGCAACTGATGACATTGCACATATCCAACAATCTCATTCAGTTAGTGCTATATGCCTTAAGAACAGAGATAAGCATTTCCCATAACTTGCTAATACACAAAAGACATCCAATCATCTACAGAAGATGGATTACGCAAAATTTAATCACTGAGTACATTGAAATGTGATAGAACTTCTGCAATCAACTCTCAGCAGCTACTATGAGAATTCGGTAATTTTCATATTGTAAAAAAATGTTGCTATTAATATTTGGCTACATAGTCTGCAAACCCATTCTCCCTCTGCTATCCTCTAGGAATGAATGACATACTTTCTACTTCCACACCCAATCAGTTGCCCTGCAATTAGACTGGTGACCTACTTGGTGGAGATCTTCATGGGAGTGACAAACTGCACATTTCAGTGCTAATGGAGATAATTGTTTTCAGAGTTCCTCACATCACTCCTTCACAGTTTAATCAAGGGACAACAGCAAAATAGTTTTCCATGGTAATGCTTGAAAAGGCTAGAAATATGCCACAACTAACAGTTAAAATCAAGAGAACTGCAGATGCTGTAAATCTGAACTAGGGCAATGCCAGGGTGATAGGGAAATGCAGTAGCTGTGGGAGGGGTGAGAAAACAATTAATAGGGGATGGGGACAGGAACAGTGCAAGAAGATGGCATGAGGGAATCTGGATAGATCAGGAGAGAGATAAAGAGGGAAAGCAGGTTACCCAAAATTGGAGAATTCAATGTCCTTGGGTTGTATACTACCCAGGTGGAATAGAAAGTGCTGTTCTTCTGTTTTGTATTTGGCCTCACCCTGGCAATTGAGGCCAAGGATAGTCAGGTCAGCGTGGGAACAGGAAATGAAATTAAAATGGCTGACAACCGAGAACTCCACATGGACATTGTGGGCAGAGCACAGGTGCACAGGAAAGCAACTGGAAGTTTGTACTCGGTCTCACAGATGTGGCTTCTTCTACATCCAGAGCACTGAGTGCTGTGGAGGAATTTGGATGAATTGAATGCAATTCCTTACCTCCCCTGAAAGGAATTGTTACAACTTACCAAACAAGATCATAAAAATATGATTACTTATCACAACAAAATTAAATCTAATTAAGTCTACCCATTGTTTTGTACTAATCACTGGAGAGAACACATCTGTTATGCTTCTTTAATATGGTTAAAGCTCTTCCAGGATGAAATGGACAGATATAGAAATCTTGGGACATTTTTAACTGTCTTGCATATTAAACACAAGCAGAGTTTGGTTCTTACCTATGTGTTTTCTCAACAGCTTCTTCTTCAAGTCCATCTTCCAGTGTGGCTTCATGAATCAGCAGATTTGCATGCTGCCCTGTTCAGTAAACAGATGGTTCAGGTAGGGAAGGGTGCTGCTAGAGGCTTATTTGTATTCCATCAGTTAATAGAGATGTATTCAATATTTGTCAGTACTTTGTCAAAATTCCAGCCATTAGAAATGTTTAATTGAACGCAATTGTCAGCTGACAAGAACGCAGGCTGGAGCATCAACCTAAGTAACAGTCTACGAACTCAGCTACTTGGAATGAAGCACAATTTGCCAGGAACTTCACTACAGATTAGCTTCTGGACAAAGTACAGAAAGCTCCTTCAATAATACTTGTGAAAACATATGGGATCAATTGGGTTTTTAATGGAAAAGTTCTACATGGTCTCAAGAGAGTCGCTTTAAATAACAAGTATTTGAAGATGACTGTGTAAATCAGATGTTAGAGATTCAAGTGGATCTGATTTAGATGCCAGCATGAATCAGTATTGGCACGAACACCAATGATCAAAAAAATATTACTTGAGCCACTGTAATTGAGTCCATCAATCAAGGATTGAATACACCAGAAAATCACTGTGAGGCTGCGCATGCAGAAACACACTGAGTTTTGCAAATAAAACAAGGACCTGTAACAGAACAAAAATTGCTGTATTCTGCCAATGCTGGAAACCCAAAATGAAAAAAAAACTCAATAGGTCAGGCAACGCTTGTGGAAAAAGAAACTGCTAATGTGTTAGAACAGTCCCAATGATGTGTTGCATACCTGAAATAGTTTCTTATGGTAAAAGTCTGGAACCCTTCATCAGAACCCTCTCTTCACACAACTGATAAAATAATGTCATTAAATTTAAGATCACTATTATTTCGAAGAGCAAGGGACCAGCATGGTGCGTTGACCAACATGGTCCGAAAGTAAAATTATCTGGTTATTTTTGTATTGTTACTCCGTGCAAATTAGTTATTTTCTTCACCATACAAATTGTGATCCCTCAATGTTGTTTATAAAACATTGTTGTAAAGCATTTTGGGAGATTCTAAAAGGCACTTCATAAATTGCTGTTTTTCCAAGATAAAAGCTAAACTGGGGGTGTAAATATTTCAATCTTCTTCTGTCACTTAATGGCATTTAAAAAATTACTTTCCCTATCCATTATATAATTCGTCTTTAATATGGTAATAGCTCCTCCAGGATAAAATGGAGAAATACAGAACTCTTGGGATATTTTAACTGTCTTACAAATTAAACACAAGCAGAATTTGGTTATTTGGGTTCTTACATGCGTCTTTTCTCTATCATTCCATACCAATGCTATTGTGTTTTCTCTATCACTCCATACTGGTGCTATCCTGTTTTCTCTATCATTCCATACCGGTGCTATCCTGTTTTCTCTATCATTCCATACCAGTGCTATCCTGTTTTCTCTATCTTCCATACCGGTGCTATGGAAGACTTCCTGCTTGGCTCCCCTCCCAAAGGAGGTGACTCCACCTAAACCTAATGACTACAGAGCAATTGCCCTCACACCTCATGTGATGAAGGCACTGGAGATTTTGGTGGCATTGTGAGAATCACACTTCTTTGATTTCTCTAGTGCCTTCAATACAATCTAGCCACTTCTTCTGAGCATGAAGCTAGAAAGGATGGGCGTAGACAAATCCACTACCTCTTGGATTACTGACTACCTGATAGTTAGAGGCGGCTGGGTAATTCTCTGTCTGAGATGGTGGTGAGTGGCACTGGAATGCCACTAGGGACTGCTCTCTGTTTCTGTTCACAATGTATACCTCAGACTTTCAGTACAAATGTGAGTCTTGTCACTTGCAGAAGTTCCCTGACCACTCTGCAGTGGTGGGTGTATCAGAGATGGGTAGGAATCGGAGTTCAGAGGACTGGTGAACTGCTCCTGAATATGGCCAAAACCAAGGAGATGGTGATTGGTTTTAGGAGGAAGAGGACTGTATATATCCTCTGTCCTTGGCTACAACCCAGACTCTTGAGCTAGTGGTGGAGAGGTAACTAAACAAATTGTTATCCATTATGGACAATCAAGCACATCCTCTCTATGACCCACTGAATAAGCAATCCTTTTGAAAAAGGCTCATTCAGCTCCACTGTCATAAGGATCGTTACAGAAAATCTTTGCTACCATACGCAATAAGCATACACAACAGTTTATCTGTACAACAGGAGAACATGCATCATAGTACATAATCTGTTTTATTATTTTGTACTTCATTAGTTAATATTATTATTATATTTATTATTGTTGCTAAGTATGGTTTTAAATGTCGCTGCTGTAACAAAATAATTTCCCACTCAGGAGCAATAAAGTACCCCATTTACAAAATTTTGTTCCCTGCTTTTATTTGTGTTTTAATCAATATTATTGCAAACGGTACATTAACATAAAGAAATGCCAGAAAACTGAAAACATATAGCCAAGTGTTATTCCAATGTACATAACAAATGTCTTTTCAACAGAATGTTATCCAGACTGCAAGAGTTAGCCTACTAAGATGATTAGATAAAATAGGCTTGCATTCCCTGGTATAAAGCCATTTGATGGAAGTCTTTAGCATTGTGCTTTTCCTCCTGGTGTGAAAGTCTAAAAGTGATAAAAGATTACAATCAAACCTACATCTTTCAAGGGAGGAGCAATGGAAGATATTTAGTGCAAAAGGCAGAACTTCATGCTGGTTTAATAAACAAGGAATAGCAACAATGTAGGTCATAACAGTCCCTCAAATATACTCTCTACTTCTTGAGCAGTCTGTCATGATCAAGGATGACATGCTTGCATTCTGGAGGTAGGGTTTAGAGGTGGTTAATGAGGCCAGTGAGGAAGCCAAAGACACTTCCACAAATGGGAAAACAGATTGCTGACAGTGCAAGGGGACAGATAATTTGAAGTGGTGGGCTTCTGCTGCATACACATGGCCTCTGTGTGCTCCTAATTAAGGTTCCCAATATCATTTCAAAAGAGTGGTCATGGGCTAAGGATTCCCATGAGTCAGTGGGAGTGCTGTATGGGAGGCTTTGAACACATCATTGAATGTTTTCCTCGATAAACCTGGTAATCTCTTCTCATGATACTGCTTTGAATAATGTCTGTTTCAGGAGCCTGGCATTGGTCCAGATCCACTTAGTAGACTGAGAACAACAAGGGTCTCAATACTGGTGAGACTGACCTGGGAAAGGTCACTGAAGTTGACTTGCTTATTTTTTTCCAGTGAGGTTGGAAGATTTTTACTGAGTTAGCACTGTAGGTATTTTCATAGGCCTTCAAGCTATCTGCTGTAGGTAGAGCAGATCTCGGAAGCATACAAGACAGGGTAAATTACTGTCACAGACATGAATTTTGTGCCTGATCTGAGCTCTTGATCTTCAAATAGCCTTTTTCGCAAGAGACTAAACACTGTGCTGGCATATTGAAGGCTGTGGTGAATTTACCATCCTCAATGCCTACATACACTGAAGATAATTCCCAAGTTCTGAGAAGTAGCCTGGTGAGAAACTTCTACATAGACAACGTGTGGAGTGCTTCCACATAAATTATAGAAAACAGATTAAAATTCAGATACAGGAAGTATTTACTGAGGCAGATAATCTGTTTATGTTGCAAGTTGTAATAATTAAACAACCCCACAAATACTTGGTACTGTTTTTGTTTTTTTAAACTAAGGATGTAGTAATGAGTTAATAGATTGATTCATTGAGTGAGAACATATTCTACTTTTCAACAATATGGCTGAACCTCAAAACATCAACTTCACTTCATCAACCAGCTTCCCTTGATGTCTTATTCTAAATTCTGTGTAGTAACCTCATGTGCGGCACCTCGTCAAAGGTTTTCTGAAAATTCAAGTATACAATATCCACCAAGCCTCCTTCGTATATCCTGCTTGCTATTTCCTTGAATTCCAACACATCTGTCAGACCAGATTTCCCCTCAAGGAAACCATGCTAACTGGCCTCCCTTTTTTCTCCCCTCTACCTTTCTAAAAGAGTGGAGTAACACTTGCAATTTTCCAGTCCTCCAGAACCGTTCCAAAATCTAGTGATTCTTAAAAGGTCATTAGTAATGTTTCCACAATCTCTTCAGCTACCTCCTTCTGAACCCTGGGGTGTACTCCATTTGTCCAGGTGACTTATCTACCTTCAGACCTTTTAGCTTCCCAAGTACCTTCTCCTCAGTAATAACAACTACACTGACACCTGCTCCATGACAAATTTCTGGCAAACTGGCACTCTTCCATAATGAAGCCTGATGCAAAATACTCACTAAGTTCATTCACGATTTTTTTGTCCTCCATTACCTCTCCAGCATCATTTTCCAGTGGTCCAATATCCACTCTTGCCTCTTTTACACTTTATATGTTCAAAAAAATCTTTTGGTATCCTCTTATATTTCATCTTTTCGCTCCTTATGGCATTTTAGTTGCCTTCTGTTGGTTTTTAAAAGCTTTCAACTAATTCTTGCTATATTATATGCCCACTTTTTTGCTATTATGCTGTCTTTACCTTCACTTGTCAGCCACAATTGCCTCATCCTCCCTTTACCCTTTAGATTATCATCTTTGGGATCTATCTATCTTGTGCCTTCTAAATTATTCTCAGAAACTCCAGCCTTTGCTGCTCTGCCATCATCCCTTCTAGTATCCACTGGTGTTTGCAGATGCCTTCATATTTTTTCTGGAAATCTCTCAATTTCAGTGGTGAGTATCGTATTACCCGAATAGGGGCCATCTTATTGGTTGATTTAAAACAATGGTTTTTCCAAAGGAATATGCACTATCATTAGTCTGGTATAAGACCAGACCTCATTTATTTGGTCTCTTTGCTTGCTCTTTTCCCTTCGTTTCCTGTGTTCTCGTGACATAATAAAATGATTGTAAGCAATAAGTTTTATGCTCCATCCACAACTTCTGACGAACTAAGGATTGCAAATACATCAGGATCCAACATTACCCACCCTTTAAAACTCCCCCACCACTTCCATCTTTTGCAGAAATTGCAAGTCTCTCATTGCTGTCTTCAGCCATCTCAGATCCCATAGAAGTGAAATATTATCTTCAATCCTGAGGACTATCCAAGGACGTAAACACGAGGAATTCTGCAGATGCTGGAAATTCAAGCAACACACATCAAAGTTGCTGGTGAACGCAGCAGGCCAGGCAGCATCTCTAGGAAGAGGTACAGTTGACATTTCGGGCAGGGTCTCAGCCCAAAACGTCGACTGTACCTCTTCCTAGAGATGCTGCCTGGCCTGCTGCGTTCACCAGCAACTTTGATGTGTGTTGCTTGACTATCCAAGGAGGCATTTTTCCCACTATCTCACTCAACAGTTTTTCCCCCACTCTTTGCACCTTCCTCAGTTTAGTTTCCTTTTAGTTCAATATTATCAGTAAACTTGCAGATTTTATACTCAGTCCCTTCAAGTAATTCAGGTTTATTTATTATAAACAAAGGCCCAATAATAGATCTATGCAGGATACATGGGGCTTAAAACAATGGAGAAATTCAAACAATGTGTTTACTTCACTGTATTCCCAAATTCACTTACCTATCTGAATAAGGCTTGGACATGGCATGGTATCTCCCGAGTACACAATTTTCCAGCCCAATTTGTGCTGTAGAATGCAGGCAAAAGCATTTCTGCAGTGACGTACAACACAGGTCTGAAACTGTCAGCAACATGTGGAATGAAGAACAGCAAGATGTTATTGTCCAAAGCAAAACTATGCAGATGCTGCAAATCAAAACAAGTAACACGTTATAAATCATATTTATTGTTTGCAAGCGCAATCTTGATGTTCAGCCCCAACTTTCACCAACTCAGGCATCCTCATATTCAGTCTAGTATTTTCTGTAGTTTAATACCAATTCCAGGAATGGTAATTTACTGCTTCAATGCAAAATATGCAGGAAAACTGACATAAATCTTCAAAATTAATTCTGGACTTAAAAATCATACCTACACTTTGATTGTAGAATAGCGGGTACATGTAGGTGAGCCTCTCTAGGGTTATGGTGGGTACAGTGGGTTAGGAAAATAAGAAAAGGAATGATTAACAATGTAAGTGTTCATGTAAAAATCCTCTGTGGTGGTATCCCAGCACATATAATGGTGCCAGTTTGGTCCCCTTCACATTTGCAACCGCCTTTCTCACTTTAACTGCAATTTCATGTCTGTTCCAAGTCCCCTGGCTTGTCCACTTCATTACTTCTATTGCCTAGTTCTCTTCCACATCCTAATATTTGCACTATTTCACAAAGATCTATTTTTGATTTTGCAACTTTAAAAAAAATTTGAGTAATAATAGGATTGTTTCAACTCAAACGCTTGCCACTGGAAAACAATAGTCCCATCTCAGCAAGAGCAGTGGCAGAATCCAGACAATTCTGAAACACCAGTAATATTTAAAAAAGGACCTCAGGTTCAACTCCAGGAGCACTCGAGAGATGGTGCAGAGGGGGATGGGAAAGAGAAACACCACGAGAAGGTCAAGGAAGCACTGAACATGAAATCGGAGAACTTGAGGTAGAGAACTTACTTACATCATAATGAGGAAAATTATTGACCACTCAACTCAGTAGGGATTAAACGAGTCTCTGCAATAACTGAGCTCTACACCATTCTCGTTTGAATTATAGAATTTGAAAAAAATACTGCATGGTTTATGAAAGAAATTGCCTTCTTCTGTTTCAACAGAACTTGCAGAAATGCAACAGGTGGACAGTCACACAGGATCTGCCCCCTTCTGTCTATATTAACTCTCTTTGAGAAATGGAAGAACCAAGTCCACCCAACAACTAACACAATTAAAAGCACCTTTACCTTTTCCAATTCAAGGTTCTTTAACAAAGAGCTTATCAAGTCTTGTGTGTTGAACTTGTTACCTTCAGCACCTTCCACAAGATGCCATGCAGGGATAAGTCTGAAAACAAAGGTTTATCTAAATGACAAGGACAGTCTGGTGACAGAACAAACCCAAACAGGACCTACTCTGTTCACACCCCATGACTTGCTCAGCCAATTTCTTCACTGTTGACTTCCAGTTACCACCTTTCTCCATATCCACAAAAGTCTAACTCAACAAAAACTAAGCCACCCCAGCTTTGAAGATTTAGACTGAATCTCCAATCCATAGCCTTTTGATAATAAAGTCAAAATAAGGAGTCTGCAAATGAACTAAAAGTACATTATAGGTTTTTAAAATGAGCTTGAGAGAATTTTCCCTCAAATATTGTCCAGTCTTAAAAATTCCCAAGCCATTAACCATTGAAGGAAAGTTACTCAGTCTGGTAGAAAAGAGTGAACTTTCACCCACTGTATTAGAAAACCATGTGCAGAGTTATTAGCCCTGAAATCATTGCAGATTCCCAATGTTCAAGCTCGCCGCCTCACCAGCTAACACCCAACTTTTTATAAAAATATTAGAATGTTATACGATTTAAAACGTTCTAATTCCAGGAATACCTGTGATTGATGAGATGAGGATGTGATCGGTATACAACACTATTTGAGGACATGCACCAAGCAGAAAGTGATGTGCTTACTCCACCCTATCCCAATCATCCAGTTCTCAGATGAAGATCATACTAATGATTGATAAAGTACCACATTTACTTTCTGGAAAACTGTAACAGTGTCCTTACTGAAGTTAAAATGGGCATCAATTGAATCTTGAGAGAGAACTTCTCAATGGACAATCAATTATCTCATGAAGGAAATTACAAGTCTCGTTAAAGGTAGCACAGGTAATCAAAAGTTACACTCAATACTACTAAATGTTGAAAACATGATGCACCAAAAATTTTTGACCCATATAAGCAACAAACCTGGAGAGCTGCTACACTTATAAAGATTTTTATTTAGATGGCATCCTTCACAGCTCCAGGACCTTAAAGTCTATTTCACTCAATTTCACTCAGGGAAGACCATTCCCAAGTGTGGTCACTTCCATAATGAGATTATGTGAGCAAAGACGATGGCTACAGCTCAGAATATTTCATCAGGAATGAGGGCCTAAGCAAAGATTAAGAATTACATTTAATTGTTCCACACAATTTTGCTTCTCCCTCCCTTTGCAGAAGGAAAGAATTGAGCTATTTTTCTGTCCCTTGTTCCTCACCCTCGTGTAATCACTGACCTATCCCAACTTCTTCTAAAGAAAATAAAGCTCAGTAAACATGTTTATTCTCCAAAAACAGACTCACTTGATATGGTGTAGGATCTCCTGGCAATGATCATGGTACTGTTTCAACCAGTTCATGATCTGTGTCGGGCCCACAAGTATAACTGGGCTAAAGGCCTCACCCAGAGCAGCCTGAAAACAGAAGAGATGGCAACGAGGATCAAAATGAAATAACTGTAAGCTGACAATATCTCAGGGTGGCAGCAATGTGAAGGAACAAAGGCTTAGGAAGCAGGGTGGGTAGTGGTCATCAGCTGCAGTTGGATAAGGGAGAAGCACGCAGAGTATATTCCCAGAACTCAGAAATGGGATCATTAAAACAGTGACAGAACCTCGGGAGTACATGAATACCTTCAAAGTTTGCTGATGTAGAACCTGGCTACCTAATGGAAGCCCAAGGGGACCCACCTACATGTGCTATATTTGTCCTAATCTCATGAAGCATTTGGGTTCAGAATGAGTGCTTTCACTAGGTTAAGGAATTTTGCCTGATGTTATGTGTCTTCCATTCCTCAATCAATAATTGATTTCATACTTAAACAACTTCTTGGGTAAGATTGTTAAATTTATTTCAACAGTCAAACCAATTAGAAAAAAAGAATACTTGTGCTGCCGAAGGGCTTCAGAGCAAAACGGTGACTGTACTTTTCTCCATAGCTACTCCCTGGCCTGCTGAGTTCCTCCAGCATTGTGTGTGTTACTCGTGCTGGAGTCAGTTTTGAACTTCAAATCCACACAAATCTCACTACTGATAGCACCAAACTGTAGCAAATAACAAGGAGGTCAATTAACGAGAGACAGGCGAGAAACTGGGGCTGTTCTTACAGCAACAAAGATTTGACAGAAACATTTCAAATAAAGAGTGGCCAGAAAATACAGAAACAAAGGCAATAGGATTCATAATCATTGCTTGAAGATACTAAAGGATTCAGGCATTTTTATTCTGGGAGATTCGTATGAAAGTGTGGCCACTAGACCCTGAATCCAGGATTACAGGGAAATGGTATTGGAAGACTGGTTAGCTAGAGCTTGCACAGTACAATTTGCTGACAGACCTTCTTTGGTGTGCCATTTATAATTGCAGCTCTACTCTGTAAATTCAGTTCCTTAAATTATTGGTCCTATGAAAGGAGTTGCAAAGGTTTGCTCAGGACAAATCAGACGGCAGAGAACACTGGTGATAACTCACATGACACCGTGGTGAAGGTGAGAGTTACACAGCCACTCAAGATTAATACTGAGCAGGACTCAAAGAACAGGACCTACATATCGATTGAGCATACACATCAAGATTGGCCTCAGAACACAAAAGAATGTACAAATGAATGAGAACCATCAGAACCATGAATTGAATATATTGGCACCAATTTCCTAACGGATTATTCCCAGCATCAGAACTGCCCAAGAGATTCGAGTACACAGTTAGGAATGTGCCAAATAAACAACTAGTAAAATGATAGACTGTTGTATTAACAAAAGTATGTAGACATGAGAAATTGAAAATACAAAGTATCATGCCACTTTTGTGAAAAGAACAGATGACTCAATGTTTGGAAGTATTGGAATGCTTTACATTAGACGTTAGAGAATTTAATTGTAAGAACATAGTTTGTCATGCCTCTGATTAATCGCAGAGCACCAAAGCTTGTAACGAACGCAGCAGCACTTTGAATCAATATTGTACACTGAAAACAAGTTACCTGCTTACTTAATGTCTTAAGGACATGCACATGACCGGTAATCATAGGGGATCAAGTCTATTCCAGCTACTTTAAGCACCACCTCCATTTCAAGAACAAGCCAACAACAAGCAACCACGAAAGGTCTATGGACTCCAACACACCGACCTCTCCTACACTCACCACACACTCTGCTACCCACACGAACTCCACTCTGTAAACCTCTGTCCTGATAATCCCATCCAGTGACTTTTTTCCTCAACTGTGGAACCCTGCCATCACTGTCAACAGGGTCCTCATTCATTTCCAGTCCACTTCTCACACATCTGCCCTCACCACATTCCTCTCATTCTGCACTCATCCACCTCAACTTCCTGCACCTTCAATGCAATGCCAGTATCCTTCAACATTCTTGAGGGTCTGTTTCATCCAGAACCTTCTGATTCACTCCCCATCTAATACAAATTCTCCTTCCCACAATACGAAGCATAGGAATTGTCGTCTTACATCTTCCCTCTCCGTCCCAAAGGAGATCAAGTAGTTTCTTTTCATTAAGGAGATATTTAAGTCTAGTCCTTTCAATTTTGTATGCAGCACTCAGTGTGATTTCTCATACAACAGGGGCGATACATCCAGTCTGAGAATGTGGTTCCACGACTCCAGTCTCCCAGTTTGATTTTTATCTTCTGCCTCCAGTACCGAACCGATCGAAATTTCAGTGCAAGACCCAGCTCAGCTCTGACCAGAAACATTATGGCCTTCTGGATTCAACATCAATTCCAATATTTCAGATAAGCAATATCATTAAGATTTTTATTTTAGATTTTCAATGTTACAGCTTTTCATCTGAGAATTTTGGGTGATTATTCAGCATTTATCACTCATCTCCAGAATGACCTCTGTTTCTTCATTCACACCTTAAGGACTTTAATTCACTTGGTTTTTTCTCTCTCTCCCCCCGCCCCCCTATTACAGCCTTTCCTATGGTTCTCTCTTCTTCACCTCCGCAACACTCTGAATCTTAAAACCAACCTTGTACTTTTCAGAATTTCATTGAGAGGTCATCAACCTAAAACATTTTCTCTCCCCACAGGTGCTGCCTAACCAGTTCCAACATTCATTCTTACTCAATCTTCAGTTGTGCATGTGTTAATATATTAAAAATGCAAACGTTAAAAATATTAATTCAACTTACCAGAGCCCTTTCCCGTTCCAACAATACATTTATTAAGCCCTGCAACACATTAAGATGTTACTATGGAAACAATATATTGAAACAAGTGCACTGGAATTACACAACACAACTACAACTTCAAAATGCACTTCTCCTCAATGTCTGCTCATATATAGAATGTCCACAACCACATACAATCTATGCAGGAATTTAATACAAACAGCAGACAAAAAGAATTTATTGGGAATTACACCCTTTGTGATTTCCATTGCATTGACAATTATATTCTGGTGAAGCATTTACTTGCATCTCATTAGTAGTGGATTCATTTTCAAAATAAATCAATCATAGGAATGTTACACGTGCCAGTAATGCTCCTAATCCGAGCTACTACATCTCAATCTCAACAATATATTCACATTATTGCCAAGCTCACTTATAACTATCTAGGTTGACATCTTACACATTAAAAGCTCAAAGAACAGAATGGAGAAGTAGTCATACAACATGCAAACAGGTTCTCATACTGGCCACTGAGTACTGACCCATACTAATCCCATTTTCCAGCACACCACCCATAGACTTCAAAGCTATGGTCTACATGTGTTCACTTAAATAAGTCAGGGGTTCCCAACCTGGGCTCCATTGACCCCTTGCTTAATGGTATTTGTCCATGGTATTAAAAAAGGTTGAAAACCCCGGTTTTAAGTATTAATACTTCTTAAGATGTGTGTGTATGTGGGGGGGGGGCAGGGGTGGGATAATTCTACTGAACTTGAGTATTAAATACATGACATTAAAAATACTCACTGTGTGATGATCAGCATGCATGTGGGACACAAAGATGATTGACAGATTACAGAGGACCCTGTCCACGTCATTACCATAGTGGCGACAGAGTTGTCCAAAGGTACCTTCACCACAGTCCAACAATATAGATCGTGTAGAGCTAATAGTGTAAAACAAAAGTTACTAGGAGTGGTAGATTCCTGTAACATGACCACAATTCCTTTCCTCATCTTATAGTCTTCCAGAGAAATGGCTTAACTTTGTACTGTTTTCTTCAGATCACCAGTACAAATAAAAAAATTCTTTTCAATGAAAAACTTTACTGGATTTTATTTTAAAGCAAAGTCCTTAGTGTGGACAAACAACATATTATTTTGAAAATTTAGATGTGTGAATGTATTAAATAGTGCCTTTAAGAAAACAAAACATCCTTAACCATCTTACACACCAAGCAAAATTTGGCACCAAGCTGCATTAGGAGATCACCAGAAAAATCATTAAAACCTGGCTGAAAAGTTGAGAAATTAAAGCATGAAATGCAAAGCACAAATGCGAATCTTGTCAATTCACACAGAAAGCTTCCTTCTATACTGACAGCATTACTTTTGAATAAAGGCTCCGCAATCAATAAAAAGAGACTCACTCTACATTTAGAATGATGGAGCTAACGTTTCGGATCTTCATCGGGATCGCAGAACCAGTTCCAAGAAAAACCACTTCTGGATATTTCTCCATATTCCCTGGTAATACAAGTCAAAGACAACTCATAACCCAGTATCTATGGCCAGTGAATCTGAACAGTTACAAAACATATCAATGTTTTCTTTTACATATAACACAAATATCATAATGTAAACCATAACACAACACTAATAATGCAGATGGCAAATATTCAAAATACTTCCTTACATTCTTACAAAGCTGCCTTTCAGTCATCAGGTCCGTGTCAGCTCACCAAATAATCTTACTCCTGTTAACTTTCCCTGTAAAGTCATCTCCCCAAAGAGACACAAATGTACAGCACAGAAACAGGCTCTTCAGTCCAGAGTCTGCACAGACCACTAAATCTACCACCCACTTTACAGTACAGGCAATTTTTTTGTGGCTAATTAACATACCAACGCACACATCTTTGAGGCATGGGAGGAAGCAGGAGCAATTGGAGGAAACTATTATGGTCCCAGGGTGAATGTTGAACTTCACAAAAGGCACAAGGTCAGGAATAAACTCTATTATGGTCCCAGGGTGTATGTTGAACTTCACAAAGGTATGAGGTCAGGAATAAACTCTACAGCTGTGCCACTATGCTCTTCTGATCTTATGAACAGGAAATGCAGAAATACTTAGGGTGAGGGGGAGGGCAGAATCAGGAAGCATCTTTGAAGAATGTTAATGTTTCATGTGGATGACACTTGTTCAAAACTAGACGAAGTCAGAAAGCTAACAGACAACAGACTAAGAAAGAGAAGGGAAGAAAAGGTAAGTCAGTGATTGGATGGAAAATAAAAGATCATTAAATGCAAAAGTGCTGATGATGGACAATGTTAATCAGCAGGCTCAGTATGATTTTATGGATCTCTGTAAAGGGAATTAGCTAATTAAGGCCATTAATTAATTAATTACAGATAAAGCCCTCCCAACCACTGAGCACAACTATATGAATGAATGCTGTCACAGAAAAGCAGCATCCAGTATCAAAGATCCTCACTACCCAGGCCCCGGTCTTTTCTCACCGCTACAATCAAGTAGAAGGTACAGGTACCTCAGGACTTGCACCACCAGGTTCAATTACTACCCCTCAACAATCAGGCTCTTGAATAAAAGAGGATAACTACACACATCTACTGAGATGTTCCCACAACCAATACTCTCACTTTAAAGACTATCACATTATTTCATGCCCTCTTATAAAACCATAAGATATAGGAGCAGAAGCAGGCCATTCGACCCATCAAGTCTGCTCCACCATTCAATCATGGGCTGAACCAATTCTTCTAGTCATCCTCTCTCCCCTACCTTCTCCCCTTACCCTTAGATGCCCTGGCTAGTCAAGAACCCATCTATCTCTGCCTAACTGCACCCAATGACTTGGTCTCCACAGCCGCTCATGGCCACAAATTCCACAGATTCACCACCCTCTGGCTAAGGTATTTATTTATATTTACATTTGCACAATTTGTTGCCTTCTATGCTCTTGCTCTTTCATTGATCCTGTTTACGGTTACTATTCTATAGATTGGTTGAGTATGCCTGCAGGAAAAAAAGAATCTCAGGGTTGTATGCTGTGACATGTATGCACTCTGATCATATATTTTACTTCTACTTTTTTTTAAAATTTTAGATTAGCTAATGCCCTGAAGTTGTTTGGTAGTGTTACAACTGGAGTAGCAGTGTTACAGCAGCCCAGCAGTTTGGTCAGCAGAAACTTTAGAAAGAAGTACAACCTCTGCAGTTTTTCTAAATTTTTAAAACAACATCCTCCACCTGGTCTCAACAGCTAAGTTTCCTGCATGGGGTGGGGGGAAACTACCAGCAGAATGGGAAAACCAATCCTGAGAAGAGTTCGCAATACACCAGGAAAACTTAATTTTATTCTTGAGAAAGTAGCACTTGGTAATATTGTTTAGGAACTGCAGTTACTTCCCTAGATCGAAAGCAAATGAGTTAGCCTAAAAGCGAGGCCATTTGATCTGATCTGAAGGTGGAGAAACATTAAAGCAGCTAAGCATTTAATTAGTCCAACACAGTTCAGGTACAGCCCAGATTAAGAACAACACACCAGCTTAAAAATAAACAAGGCCAAACATTTTAAACCAGACACTTCCTTTACCAATTAAAAGTAGCCCAATGTTTGCAATGGTTTACCTGATGGGAGAGCAGGGTTTGCAGCCAATACTTGTTTACATTCTTCAACTTCCTCCCTGAAGCCTGGGATTTCCATCGCTTCTTTAATAAATTTTTCTGTGTCAGCAACAACTACAGCATCCCTGCTTGAGCAAAGTGGATGAAGTGTTACTTAAAACTAATAAGCCAGAGCACAGAAAATGGTCATTTAGAGCACCCAGTCTGTACCCCCCCACCAACCAGCATAATCTAGTCATCACATTTTATTCTCCCCACATTCCAATCTGGAAGAAAAAAAATCTCAATCACCAGTTGGATCATGGACAGTACTAAGCTGGCAACTCTTTTCACCTTCTGCAGCAATGTCAAAGAGACAGAGGTACAACACAGAAATAGGCCCTTCAATCCACAGACTCAATAATCCTACTCTCTGACAACAGTCTACAATCCACAAACCTGATCCCAAATTACTGTTTAACTCCGTAGCCAAGTGCAGGATAGCTGTGTCACACAGCTGCTTAAAAAGGTGAACACAACCCAACCTGTGTTATCTAGGGATAGATGAGTTGGCATCGAAGAAGGTCCAGAGGTTCATGAGACTTATTCAGGGAATGAAAGGGTTAACTTTGAGGAGCATGTGATGGCTCTAGAGCCTGTACTCGCTGGAGCTTAGAATGAGGGGGGAATCTTATTGACACCTTTTGAATATTGAAAGGCCTAGACTGTGTGGGCGTGGAGAGGATGAGGATGTTGCCTATAGTGAGGCAGTCCAGGACCAGAGGGCACAATCTCAGAATAAAAGGATGCCCATTTAAAACAGATTTCTTGAGCCAGAGGGTGGTGAACCTGTGCAATTCATCGCCACATCTGGCTGTGGAGACCAAGTCATTGGGTAAAGCAGAGGTTGGTAGGTTCTCGATTAGTAAGTGTTACAGGAGGCAGGAGAATGGGGTTGAGAACGATAATAAATCAGCAGTAATGGAATGGCAGAACACACTCAATGGGCCGAGACACATGTACAGATAACACTAGGATCTCAACATAGAACATTTAGTCCCCATCCTCACTGGTTAACTCTCCAGGACAGAAATGATCTCCTGCTGGCACAGTGTTCCCATTATAAAGCCTGGTCAGAAACAAAGACAGGGCAACATTTTAAATTCCTTATTATTGAAACAAGATCACATCACGTATTTGTCTGAATACCAGAATAGAAGTGGATTCTTTGCTGCTCCTTTATTTCCAATTAACTACTCTCTTCATCCTTCAATAGGCGCAAGCCAAGATTTGCAATAATCCTAAACCTCTTTGATGCTATGAAACCAGTATAGAAGACAATGAATAATCACACACCCAATCTCTGACAGCTGAGTAGGAAAAATATATGGAGCCTTAGATGCCATCTTGCAAAATGGCCATTCTCATTTGTACATTTCAGCTCATAATGTAGATTCCTTGTAAAACACAGTATCTGAAATAAGAATTTTGGCAAGTCGAGGAATAAAGACTAACATTTATACAAGGCGTTGGCAGCCTTGGAATGATAATACCTGTATCCTTCCATGGACTCAAATCTGCAATGCTCAGTGTCTTGAGAAAGCAGCCAGCATAGTCAAAGACCCCTCCCATCCCATCATTCACTCTTCTCACCCCCCCTTCTATCGAGCAGGCAATACAAAAAGCTGAAAACACACACCAACAGGTTCAATGACAGCTTCTGTACTGCTGTTATAATACAACAGAACAACCCTCTTTCAAAATAAAGTTGAACCCTTTACCTCACCATCTCCCTCATAATGGCCCTTACACCTTCACATTGACCTGTACTGCACATTTTCTGTACCTGTATTATATTCTGAATTTTGCTCTTCTTTTGCCTGTTAAAGAATCTCAATATACTTAAGTTTTAAAATTATCTTTGTGGATGACAAGCAAAATAAGGTTTTTTCACTGTACCTTACTACACGTGAGAATAATACATCACTTTACCAATTAGAGCTTTAATGTTTGATCTGTACCTGGACACAAACATAAACATTCTTTTTTACATTTCATCTTAACAGTTTTATGGGGAAAAAGAATCTAGCTATAATTTCCGGAAGAAAGCTAAACTTCTGGAGAGGAACTATAAAACACTACATGGAGAGAAATACAGTATTAAAACTTCAGGTTCATGTTGTTTCTTTAGAACTGATGAACCAAAATGAAGCATTAACTCAGTTTCTCTTTCACCACATACTGCTGACCTGCTGAGTATTTCCAATGCTTTCTGTTCGTAACTCAGATTTTCAGTACCTACAAAATTTTATTTCAGGGAAAAAATGATTGCAGTTCTCAAGAATGAAGATGGAATCACATAAATACTAATGTCTCCAGAGTTAGAAGGAAAACTGATCAGAGATTGACTAACAACGGTAAAGCAAACCAAAAGATTTCAATCGAAGCAATATTAGTGATCCTTAACACTGAACTCAACTCAGTATACTGTATTGTTAAACTTACCCAGTTATACTATAAGATACAGGAGCAGAATTAGGCCATTTGGCCCATTGAGTTGACTCCACCATTTGATCATAGCTAATTTATTTTCTTTCTCAACCCCAAATGGATCCACATTTGGCCAAACTACACCTAGATTAACTTAACCAGTCAAGGTAGAATCCATTGTGCATAATTCACCTCAACCTGGATTAAATGCAATCTAATACTTAGGCACAACCAGCCACATTCTTCAGATTCCGTGCAATCTTAACAGTTATTTGAAAGCACTGGCTGGTACTTACATTCACCCCTTGCTAACTTAATACTTAAGTTATTGATTGGATTTATTTGTACAGAAATCATTGCATTAAGTTTTCTCCTGTTTTGCATTTCTTAAAGGAACATACAGGATGTTAGAGGAAACCAGTGCAGTGATTTAAATTTAGGTCGTTCTGACAAAGAATGAGAACACCATGATGAGCCACACTGCTTACTACTGCTACAAAATGCATTAGATAGAATGAATAGCATAAAACATGCTCCATTATTGCTCTAACTACTTTGTTACAACCTTCCATTCCTTTCCCCCTCACGCACTTATCTAGCCTCTGCTATATTCTATCAGTGCTCCTCCCACCACTACACATGGCCCTCAGTCCAAAATTTTAGCCACTCTTTAATTAAATTGCTCCTTTGGTATTCTGCTTAAGATATATTGGTGTCTGATTAAGACACATGGACAATTGTTAATCGAAATGCTATTGAGGGATGTGACAAGTTCAGAAGTCACTGGTTTTCAACAGATTGTACATTACGTTTTTACATCATCAGTTCTGGTAAATAACCAGAGTAAGTATACCTAACTTACATGAACTGACCTTTGCCATTCAAATTTGGGTCTTAGTTGATACTTCAGCAGGCAGTGACCTCGAACAGCAGGCACAGAGTGTGTGGAAGGTTCATCCTGAAACTACAAGGAAGTTAACTCTGCTCATTCATTACTGTTTCACTTGGTTGCGAATTAGTGACAACATTCAGATCTAAATTCATTTATTTATCACATGTACACTGAAACATTCAGTGAAATGCGCCATTTGCGTTAACAACCAACACAGCCTAAGGATGTGCTATGGATAGCCCGTGAGTGCCACCACATATTCCGGCTCCAACATAGACTGTCCAAAATATTTTTGGATATTTTTAGTGTGAGCAGTCAGTAAAAACTGTGAGAGTCATCCTCAGTTTCACAAGCTGGAAGAATGATACAGCATTTTCCTCAATGAACTTCTCTCATCAAATTTGGTTCTTTTGAACTTTACAGAATTAATATCAAGAGCAGAGTAACATGGGCCAATGCTGATAAAAATAACA
This sequence comes from Mobula hypostoma, assembly GCF_963921235.1. Classification (NCBI taxonomy): domain Eukaryota; kingdom Metazoa; phylum Chordata; class Chondrichthyes; order Myliobatiformes; family Myliobatidae; genus Mobula; species Mobula hypostoma. The sequence goes on along the minus strand of NC_086118.1, from coordinate 17,600,070 downwards.
TTCAGTGCCTGGTCCAGTGACCTACGCAAAGCAGGAGTGGATTTTTTTTAAAATAGAAAACAGGCAGCACTCACAAAAACAGAGACATCACTTTATGTCTGCTCTGCTGCAATCTTTCTGTTTGCTGTTCTGGATATTGCACAAGGATTTGTTATAATACTATTTCTCATTAATGAAAAAAAAGGCCTATAATAAAGATTTTAAAAACAGCATATGCCAAAAAGACATGCCTCTAAAACTCTGGAAACTTGGTGTACTCACAACAGTTGTTTAGTAGATTGTGCTAATGACATTTCATTCCTATTAACTGAGTCATTGAGATGGTCTATTGAAGTAAATAATCTGTTCCAGTTTGGTGAACCTCAATATAATATCATACTTTTTCATTTTAACCATATCCACCATTATGTTGCTCAAGCAATCCACAGCAATATTTAAATCAAGGTCCTAATTTAGATATAATTCCCCATACTGATTTTAAATCCCCTCTCTCTACTAAGTTTGACATTATTTGCTTCTAGGCTCACATTACTGATATAAACTCATGTTCAGAATTAGAATCCAGTTTATCACTGACAAAGGTTGTGAGATTTGTATGAGTGATAGCAAACCTGATTCTTTTCATTTTTCACAACGACAATATCTCCCTAAAGAAATTACATGAAAATTTCAGCCACTTTGTAAAGTAGAGTAGCACCACTGTAATGAGTTATGTCAATCAAGCACTAAATCAGACCCCTACCTTGGTCTGAAAGGTTTTTAGTAGGGGGAAGATCTCCGAATGAATAAGGTTTAGCTGCGTCTGGATCTTATGGCTGCGCAGATTGTGGATTGTTTGATTATTTTCATTGAGGATTAGATGCTCTGTGGTGGGCCCAAACCTGTGGTTAGATTAAAGTACAAGAGGTTGAAATGACCATGGGAAAGAAACGTGCATAATCACAAAAGCTGAATGACTATGATATAATGCAAGAATTATTCAAGTGCTGGAACCAAATTCATAATATACAAGACTACTGATCAAAAAAAGACTCAACTTCCAAATATTGCACAGCATGTTTTCACATTAAACCAATTCCATGCAAATATAGTGATACAGGTACAGCAAGATCCCACAAACAACAAGAAAATGTTAGCCTGCAAGACCAGAAGACAGGATCAAATTTGTTCCACCATTCCATCATGGCTGATTTACTATCCCTTTCAATCCCATTCTCCTTAACCTTAAGCCCTTAATAATCCAGAAACTATCAACAGCCACTTTAAATATACTGCCCCCACACTCATCTACAGCAGTGAATTCCAGATTTGCTATCCTCTCGCCAAAAAAAGTGTCTTCATCTCTGTTCTAAAGGGACATCTTTCTATTCTGAGGCTTCGTCCTCTTCCCCACTATAGAAAACATTCCGTCCATATCCAATCTGTCTACTTCTTTTAATACTCAATAGGTTTCAATGAGACCCCCTAACTCCAGCAAGTACAAACTCAGAGCCACGCACTTCTCATATGTTAAACTTTTCTTTCCCAGATTAATTCTTGTGAACCTCCTCTGGACCTTTTTCCAATGCCAACAAATCCTTTTTTTTTAAAAAAAGGGGCCCAAAATTACTCACAAAACTTCATGTGGTCTGACCAATGCCTTATAGTCTCAGTATCACATTCTAGCTTTTATATTCTAACCCCTTTGTCTTCCTTATCACTGCCTCAACCTGCAAATTAATCTTTATGGAATCCTGCAAGAGGACTGACTCCCAAGTACCTCTGCATGTCTTGATTTCTGAATTTGCTCCTTTAAGAAAAATGGTCTAACTCTATATTCCTTTTATCAAAATGTTTGACCATACACTTTCCTATACTATGTTCCATCTCTACTTCATTGTCCATTCTCCTAATCTGTCAAAGTTCTTTTGCAGAAACCTTGCTTTCTCAACACTACCTGCCCCTCCATCTATCTTGGTATCAACTGCAAATATGGCCACAAGCTATCAAATCCACCATCCAAATCATTGACGTAAAACATGAAAAGAAAATGGTCCCAACACCAACCCCTGTGAAACACCACTCTAGTCACTGACCATCATTCTCAGTACCATATTACTCAGTTCCCAACCTGGGGTCCACGGAACCCCCCACCCCCCTTCCCATCCCGGTTAATAGTACGGGTCCATGGCACAAAAACCATTTGGGAACCCCTGATATACAATGCAATTTACAACCAAATCTTTCAGACAAATTCAAATCTGAACATATAATTCTGAAGTTAATTCACTACTAACTGAGCCAAACTATCAAATCAACGCCGAGCATTTTTAAACCAGTATTTCCAGAGAAAAATTCCAAATCGCCACTATCAACACGTTGCACCATGAGCATTTCAGAAACAAACACCTTTTGTAACTGTGCATGTTCAATTCTTTTGAATATAACATACTTATCACTCTGAACACAAAATACTGTATATACTGAGCTTCATATTCCAAGACCTAGAACAATAACAAAGACACAATACAGGTGACACATTGCAGTAGTCCAGTGGTCCCCAACCACCGGGCCGCAGACTGGTACCAGGTCGCAGAGCTTGTGCTGCTGGGCTGCGAGGAAATGATATGATTTGGTGATGTGGCCGTGTTAACGACTTGCCGGTTGGCACCTTCTTGCCCAGACACTTGGCAGCAGAAATATTGCCAAATGTAACCGACCAAAAAATACTTTTCTTAAAGGAAAATGTTTTCGAAAAAGGATGGTATATAATTTTCGTGCAGATAATTTTTGGCTGTAAAAATGCCAGGGGAAAGCCAAGAAGCCAAATGAATTTTCTGACGCCAACCAAATTGGGGGGAAAAGCCAGATTTCTGGAATTCGGCAGCAGAAAAGCCAATCTGGTAACCCTGCTCCTCATTCCGGCACACCCACTGTTGGACTTAAACGCACGCGAGGTCATTACGCACGCATCATCCATGTCAGCACGGGAAGAAGATCAACTCCTCGAGATTGCAAATGACAGCTGGCTGAAAAGTATCTTTGACATAACATCTCTGCTGGCATTCTGGATCAAAGTCAAGGCTGAATATCCTGAAATAGCCACAAAAGCACTGAAAACGTTGCTTCCATTTCCAACATCATATCTCTGCAAAGCGGAATAGACTGGACATAAGGAACCCCCTTCCAGTATCACTGTCTCCCATCACCCCTTGATGGGACCGTCTTGTTGCAGGGAAACAAGCACAGGGCTCCCACTGATTCACTGATATTGGTGTGTTGCAATGATTTTATATGTTCATACGAGGAAAATATGCGCTGTTTAATATCCAAACGTTACTTAAAATGTTATGATGCTATTGACTTATCACTATATTCATGCGAGGAAAATATGCGCCGTGTGTTTAATATTAAATCATTAGATAAACCCTTTTAGAAATGAAATTGTATTTATTAGCCACTTATAAGTGACTTATAGTTGACTTATCATCTATATTCCGGTCATGATTAACACCCCCCCCACCCCCGCTGGCACGAATATGGTCAATATTAAACTGGTCCACGGTGCAAAAAAGGTTGGGGACCCCTGCAGCAGTCTAAGCAGGCCTAACCATTAACGGGAAGAATTTAATGAGGAAATAAAAAGCTCAGTTCAGCAGTTCATTCCCAAGGCAACTTCTGCCTTGATATTTATTTCTATACTGAGCAACTCCATACAGCAACATAATATACTGCAGTTGTAACTATGCAGCAAGCTTCACAGAATTCAATCACCTTGCCATCCACGATTTATAAACATTATCTGCCAAAACCGGCTCAGGCACCATGTGGACAACTAATGCTGTGGGGCCTTCACTTCCTCCAGCCTGATACCTGTAATAAATACAATTTTAATAAGGTCAAAAGATGGCAGAGAACATTGTTTAAATCAAGTATTCGCCTAGGTATCAATCAGTTGGAATAAAACAACATGGCATTTGCAAGATACTTCAAGAGAAAGTTTCCAAACATTAGATAATTCTCACAGGGGAGGTAATCAAAGCAACAGGGATATACTGGCAAAGGACATGTACAATTTTTCCACTTCCCTTTGCTGGGCAAGGATGCACCCCTGGCAAATATTAGAGGAAACAAAGCATTTGTTTCTGGATGGATATATTCTAAGACAAGAGAGAGCAGTTACAAATAAGACTGGTTTGCAGGTGTAACTGGTTATCAAGAAGGCAAATGGAATATTGGCCTTCATTGCAGGAGGGATTGAATTTAAGAGCAGGCATATTATGCCGCAACTGTACAGAATACTGGAGTGATCGTACCTGGAGTACTGTATGCAGCTCTGATCTCCTTACTTGAGGAAGGATATCACAAACAAGAGAAAATCTGCTTGGAGGATATACTGGCTTTGAAGGCGGGTCAGAGATTTACCAGGGAGATTCCGGAAATGAGGGTGTTAGTTTATGAGGAGAGATTGAGTCACTTGGGACTATACTCACTGGAATTCAGAATAGATTAAGGAGGAGAGACTGTTTCTCCCCCAGAGGAGTAGTGGATCTGTGGAATTCTCTGCCAAGGGAAGCAGTAGAGGCTGCCTCATTAAATATATTTAAGATGCAGTTAGATAGATTTTTGCGTAACAGAGGAATGAAGGATTATGGGGAAAAGGCAGGTAGATAGAGCCAAGTCCATGGCCAGATTAGTAATGATCAAAGTGAACGACGGAATAGGCTTGAGGGGACAAGATGGCCTAGTCCTGTTCCTATTTTGTATGTTCGGATGAAACAGTAATCAATACTGAAGAGCTAGCTTCATTAAAAGTTGGTAAATTATGCTCTGCATTCAATGTTCCTGCAGTTTAAATGAAGAGATAAACATAATTTATTGCAATCTTTGTTTTCACTGCATGCCAATTATGCTTGAGAAATGGAAGTTTGCCAACATTTACTCACACCTAAGAAAGGCATTAAGGTGAGGGGTGGGAAGTTCAAGGGGGATATTAGAGGAAGGTTTTTTTTTACACAGAGAGTGGTTGGTGCGTGGAATACACTGCCTGAGTCAGTGGTGGAGGCAGATACACTAGTGAAATTTAAGAGACTACTAGACAGGTATATGGAGGAATTTAAGGTGGGGTTATATGGGAGGCAGGGTTTGAGGGTCGGCACAACAATGTGGGCCGAAGGGCCTGTACTGTGCTGTACTATTCTATGTTCTATGAAAAGGGGTAAAACTGAGGGGCATGGGGTAAACCACTTCAGTTGGAATCGTGTGGGAAATTAAAGCAGGGCAAGACACAACATTGAACAATACAGCCCTGATGAGCGTCATAGATAGCACAGTGACCAAGGGATACAAGCACAGAGTTCCCCCCAAAGTGATGACACAGGTAGACAAGATAGTGAAGTAGCATATGGCGTGCTTGCCTTCATTGGATGAGACACTGAACACAAGGGTTAGAAAATCATATGACAACAGCACATGACATTGGTGAGACTGTACCTAGAATATGGTGTGCGGGTCTGGTTGCCATCATGTGAAAAGTTTGTAATTAAGCTAGAGAGGGTGGAATGGAAGGACTTCGAGTGATAAGGGGAGGCAAGGTGGGCTGGGATTGTTTTCAATAGAGCGAAGGAGGCAGAGTGTAACTTTAGAGATTTAACAATGCATAATGGATAGAGATAAATGGATGGTCAATCTTTCACCCCCATGATCCACCAGAATAAGGAAGTCTAAAACTACTGGACGACAGTTAAGGTGAATGGGGAAAAATTTATATGGGACCAGAGAGACAGAATTTTCTATACAGTGGGAGCATGGAAGAAGTTGTCAAATGAAGTGATATCTGCAGCTCTAATTACAACATTGAAAAAAAATCTGGACAGGTGGATGGATAGGAAAGGTTTAAGAGGGAAAGGGGCCAAATACATGCAAATGGGACCAACTCAGGAAAGCACCTTGGCTCGCAGGCACTAGTAGGTTAAAAAGCATGCTTCTATGCAGTATAACTCCATAACACATTGATGACTCTATAAATCGATGGCAGTCTGAATGGATTTATTAAAATTACATCACCACTAACTTCGCAGATAAAAGCGGTACAATATTTATATGTTTGAGGGCTTTTGAGAACCATGTGAAAAACTTCCACAAAGGACACTCGTTAAGCTGGATATCCACTGGATTAAGAAGGAGTACAATAATGTGCGAAATGGCACACTTTGGGATGACTAAAATACAAAGGCTGAGCTGAAAATTCCATCACATTTCTGCGTTTTTGTGCCTTACCTAACAGAATTATAAAATTTAATCAAAACCCAGTTTCTAACGGATCAGGTGCTTGGTATGCCCACTTCTCCACATTATAGAACTATGACAAGAATATGTGCAGATGCCATGGGCCAAATGCAGTGACAATGATGTGTATAACATGATTGCCACTACTCAGCTGATTTTCTACTGTGCCTATGTGGTGTACACCCCAACTGCAGAAGAAGCCTTTAGTCTGAATATCATGTCTTGGTCCATTTGTGCCTGAGAAGCACAGTCCTCCTTCTTTCAGGTGAGTTCCCATTTCCTTTAAGTCTTCCGTGCTCACCCAATCCCATTAACAGGTGTCACTTCTTTCCACGTCTCTGACCATTTAACTCTCACACTTTGTCTCCAAGAACTTTCCAATTGCCTGCATCAAACCTTCCACACCATGTTGTTCACGTACTGCCAATCTCCTCCTCCCTGATCCCCACTGAGTTCTCCTCAGCCCCTTCCGCGTTCCTCGGTCAGAATAGTGTAGAAAAGGGTTAATGTACGAGTAGCACTTCATGTCTCTGGGCCTTTTATGTGATCAAATTCAGAATGTCAGTAGCAAGGAGAGCAAATGCGATGTTGGCATTCATTTCAAGACAACTACAATACAAAAGCAAGGAAGTTATGCTGAGGCATTACAAGGCCTTAATCAGACCACATTTGGTGTATTGTGAGCAATTTATCTGAAAAACATGATGGGATTGGAGAGGGTCTAGAGGAGGCTCATGAGAATTATCAAAGGAATGAAAGGGTTAACGTATGAGGAGTGTTTGACGGTTCTGGGCCTAGAATTTAGAAGAATAATGGTAGGGATCTTACTGAATCCTATCAAATAGTGAAAGGCCTAAATAGAGTGGGCATTGAATGGATGTTTCCAATAATGGGGGAGTCTAGGACTGGAGGGCACAGCCTCAATTGCATTACATCACTTAGAACAGAAATGATAATTTCTTTAGCCAAATCATTGGGTATATTTAAAGCAGAGGTTGACAGGTTCTTGATTAGTGTGGGCATCAAAACAAGAAGAAGGCACAAGAGTGGGGTTAGAGGGATAATAAATCAGCCATGATTGAATGGTGGAGCAGACCTGATGGGCCGAACGGCCCAAATTTGCTCCTACATCTCATGGTCTTATGGAGTTAATGTTTATGGGGAGAAGGTTTAAGAATGGGGTTGAAAAAATTCACAATTGATTAGCAGAACAATCTCCATGATCTAATTCTTATTGTCTTACCTCAACTTTTTCATGTTTAGAAGCATCCGAGTTCATACATGTTATAGTTTCTCCAAACAGAGCAAGCGACTTACATTTACTGACAAATGATTAGAAGTCAGTGTTTAACTCACTTTTGGAGCTGTTCATTCTCACACATAGGATGAATAAACTCCTTACTGGGACATTCCAGCACAAGGAAAGTAGGCCCCGGATCAGCAGGCGTGCAAACCTCTTCAGGCCGGATCTGCAATATATACAGACAGCACTAAAGTGCAAGCAGCAGATTAACCTTGCATGCACTCCAAACAGCATCACCCTCTGGCAATTATCCACCACACCCCAACAAGGTGGGTTTGGAAAAGTGTTAAGTCTACAGCAGATTTAAATAAGGATTGATTCCAGCTTTGAAATGTAACAGAATTCAGAAAAGAAATGCACAAAGAGGAGGGTTATTTCAGAAACAATCACAGGAAAAACTGAAAAGGCCCTCAGTGGAATTAATAAAAAGCTGCCATTGCAGATTTGTTAAAGCCATATGACATTTGAAAACCCAATTGTCACTTAAAAAAAAATCAACAAAGTTTGTCAAAGTATCAGCTGTAGTAGAAACTACATCTATATGGACTTTTAGAAGGCAGTTGATGAAAATTGCACCTGAAAGGCCAGCTGACACAATTGAGGTCCATGAAGAGGTCAATGTTAGCAATGACAAGAAACTGTCTCAAGAACAGAAAGCAGAGAATACAATGAGCAGTGGCTTTCTGGACTGGAGGACAGAACACAGCAATGCTCTTAGCTGTTCCTTATTAATACCAGAGTCTTTGATGATGATTAATAAGATGGATATGCTCATAAATGAAAAAATTGAGAAGATGAGATAAACAACAAAGAAAATAATAGAAGAGGACATGGTCTTGTAGACATGACTGACAGTGACCTATGAGATTTAATACAAACAAATCTTATTGGAGACTAAATAAGATCTAAGGGGCTAGAGACATCAAAGGAAATGGTATCTGGACTTGGATGAGCACAAAAGAGTTTGGAAAAACAAGAACTCATCTTTAGGGGGAAGGACCTATTTTGGCAGATAGATCAGGGAAAGAATATGTAGTCCAAATTGCACATTTATTAAAAATGCGCAAGGATAGTATTTTTGCATTCATCTTTGATTATGGCAAGAAATATCCAGAGTTTACTGATAATGCACAAGGGATCAAAAACTTCATTAATAGAGGCATCAAAGACAAAGCTGGGAGGTTATATTTTTATAAAAGCACTGGGTGGAACATAACTGGAGTATTGTATCTAAACCTGGCCACCAAATGTTCAAACTGACAAAGGTATTAGGGAGGATACAAGAGATTTATGAGCTGCAAAGAATTGACTGCAGTTGGGGTTATTCTCCTTGCAGCAAAGATTAACAAGGTATCTTAAAATGGACAAGATCATGATGGATTTCGAGAGGATAAAAATTGAGAGAAACTCTTCCCATTGACAACTGCTTCAAAAAGTGGGGCACTAATTTAAAAAGATGGATAAAAGATACGAGGGAGTACACCGTAATCTGGAACTTACCATCTGTAAAATTAATAGAAATTCAGTCAAAGCTATCAAAAGTTAATTGGATAGGCACTCAAAGTAATCTGCACTCTGGGGAAGAGCAAGAGAACTAGATCTAGGCTGGTTCATGGAATCAACTTGGACATATACAACATAGGGTAGTACAATGCAGAAATAGGCCATTCGGCACATAGTATCAGTGCCAACCATGATGCCAATTTAAAAGTAACCCTATTTGTCTTTGTCACTCCATTCCCTGTCTATTCACATACCTGTCTAAATACCTCTCAAACATTGCTAACATATCTGCTTCCACCACCTTCCCTGGAAATGGGTTCCAGGCACCTACCACTCTGCATTAAAAACACTTGCCTTGTAAATCTCCCTTAAATATACCGCTCTTGGTTTTTCCATATCCATCTTGGGGGGAAAAAAAATTGACACTCTCTCTCCTGTATATAACTGTCAATTTGTTAAATTTAAATCATGCTGCCCCTCAGACATTGCAGAGAAAACAAAGTTAGTAACAGTAGCATAGCGTCTAGTGGAACGCTTTTACAGTTCAGGGCGTTCTGGAGCTCAGTACTGAATTCTGTGAGGAGTTTGTACGTTCTCCCCAGGAACTGCCTGTGTTTCTTCTGGGTGCTCCGGTTTCCTTCCACAGCCCAGACATTCCGGTTAGTAGGTCATTGTAGGCTAATGTTAAATAGGTGGGTGGATGGGCAGAGAGAGGGAAGGATGAATGAACACATGAAATGAAGTCTCTAAACCAAGCAACGTCCTGGTGAACTAGGTCTGCATCCTCTCCAAAGCCTCCACATCTTTTCTGTAATGCAACAATCACAACTGCTCACAATGCTCCAAATGTAGCCTAAGTTTTTTTTTAATACAGTTGCAACACAACCTTCTACCTTTATGTCCAATGCCCCAAACAATGAAGCAAATAGTAAAACAGTCTCCTTTGCTGTAATAATCCCATGATTAAGAATGGATAGATGATTAACTGACTGTATTAAGCAAACAAACTAGAATTCAAAGAACTTTGTTGATCAAAACAAAACGCACAAAATTTCATCTACTTGCTAAACAAGATTTAAGGAACTGCTTTACATGGTTTACATCAGCACACCTCCTCCCCCTATAGCCTTACATCTATAAAGGCCAACGTTCGTTCCTCCAGCTTCTTCCACAATCCAAGGTTTGCAAGACATTGATCCAAAGTATGCCCATGATACACACCAAGTTTGATCTCCACTTCTGCCAACTTTAACAAAGAACCTGAGGGGACTGTAACTCTGTACACGCATCTAATTCTGCATTAAAATTAATGACGGCAGTATCTCAGACCCTCAGCAAACTAATTCCAATGAATTAATTGAACTATTCAATTCACTCCAAGATTCTCCCTTATCATGAAGTTCTACATAATCGAAAAACAAGTCATTTGCAATTTAAGTGGTTTTGCTCGGACAGAAATAGTAAACACACCCTGATGAAATGCGTATCAGAAGCAGCACACGTCTTCCATATTGCTTGCCTCTTGTGTCTCTCATTTTAACCTTGCTAAGCTGACAAATATGTGACATTGCCTATACAAGTAAATAATGCTCATGAATCCAATTAGATTTGATAGATATTACCTCCTTCCCTTCAAACACTACGCTGCTTCCTGCTTTCAAGGCAGCAACAATTGGACCAATGGCTGAGGTGCCCCTGAAACAAAAATAGTGAAATAAATAAGCCCACAAAAAATGGTAAATAAACAAGAAAAAATATTTTGAAGCCATAATATTAAAAACCTTTTGTTCCATTTTACAGATATTATCAATGAAAACATGTCAGAAGACTTAATCTTACAAAGATGATGACAGCCTCCTGGACTCCTTGGTGGAAATATCAACACAGTCAGATAGCAATAATACTGGAAACAAGAATAAGCACCTTAAGTAGTTTCCTTTGATTTCGATATCCCAGTCTGAACCCTGCAAGTCTGATTTCAATCTGCACTGGTACCACTGGACGTTTGGAGTACTCCTAAATATTCCTTTTTCCAATGATCATGCCTCACATTACCAGGACAAAGCTCTGTAGGGTATTCAGTTACACCCTCCCCTTTCCTCCATATAAATGCCCCTTTAGAATCTCCACTCTGACTACATACTTATTCACATTCCTCAGTGGCCCAGATAATGCCCAATTCCATTTGCAGTTTAGTCTCAAGACTTCCAGCAATTACTGAAGTGCTCACCAGCTTGTCCAAAGACTGATTCTACAGACCTGATAGATGTGCTCTGGCAGTCTTTTCCCGCCACTGGAATCCAACAGCAGAGAAGCAACTTGCTGAGATACACTAGGAAATCAGCTCAGACAAAGCCCCTGGCTAGACTTGGCCTAAGATCCAAAAGCCTATTCAATGGTGATGAAGGAAAGGAAGGTGACTTTTTCTAAAGCTTATTTTTAAGTGCAACAAGTCCATTACCTTCATTAATTTAACTTTTAGGATTTCATGTTTTTGACATCAATTATATTGGAACACACTCAAAAAACTGGATGGGAAGTCATGCCGTTTGTCAAAGGTTGTCAGAGGAACTTTGTGACTGAGGCTTGCTCTCACATCACCCGGCCCATGCATCCACAAGGCCTCATCACTTAGCTGCACAACCATTTGGTCAGCCAATCAGCCACATGGATCAGCCTGGAACATTAAACGTTATTTCCTCAAAGAATTCCAACAGATTTGTCAGGCAAGATTTCCCCATGCTGACTTTGGCCTACATTATTGTGCATCTCCAAGTACCCCGAAACCTCATCCTTAGTAATGGACATCTTGCCAACCACTGAAGTCGTGCTACCTGGCCTGTAACTTCCTTTCTTCTGCTTCCTTCCCTTTTTAAAGAATGAAGTGACATTTGTAATTTTTGAGTCCTCCAAAACCATTCCAGTGACTCTTGAAAGATCACTACTAATGCCTCCACAACCTCTTCAGCGACCTCTTTCAGAACCCTTTGGTGTAGTCCACCAGGTCCCCAGTTATTATCTACCTTCATACCTTTCAAATTCCCAAGTACCTCATCCTTAGTAATAGCAGAGACACTCACTTCTACCCCGATACAGTCCAATTTCTGGTATTCTGTTCGTGTCTTCCACAGTGAAGACTGACGCAAAATACTCCAGTTCATATGTCCCCCATTACCATTTCCCCAGTGTCATTTTCCAGTGGTCCGATATCCACTCTCACCTCTTTTACTTTTTATATAATAACAAAGAACTTTTACTATCATCTTTAATATTATCGGTAAGCTTACCTTCATATTTCATCTTTTCTCTCCTCAAGACTTTTTTAGTTGCCTTCTAACTTCCCACTAATTTTTGTGCTATTGTGCACCTTCTCATTTGCTTTTATGCTTTGACTTCCCTTGTCAACTACAGTTGCCTCATCCTGGACTTTGGAATAGTTCTTCATCTTTGAGATGCATCTATACTGCACCTTGTGAATTCCCACAGAAACCCCAGCCATTTTTGTTCTGCCATCACCCGATAGTGTTCTCCTGCAATCAACTTTGGCCAGCTCCCTTCTCATGCCTCTGTAGTTCTCTTTACTGCTTGTAATACTGATACATCTGATTATCTTCTCTTTCTCTCAAACTGCAGGGTAAACTCTTATCATATTATGATCACTGCCTCCTAAGTGTTCCTTTACCTTAAGCTCCTCAGTCAAATCTAGTTCATTAACCAACACGCAATCCAGAATTCCCTTTCCCGTAGTGGACTCAACAACAAGATGCTCTAAAATGCCATCTCATTGACATTCTGCAAATTCCATCTCTTGGGATCCAGCACCAACATGGATTTCACCAATCTACCCGCATATTGAAACCTCTCATTACTATCGTAACATTACCTTTTTACATGACTTTTCTATTGCCCGTTATAATTTGTATTGTATATCCTGATTACTATTTGGAGACCTGTATAAAACTCCCATCAAAGTCTTTGTATCCTTGCAGTTTCTTAACTCTACTTGCAAGGATTCTACATCTTCTGATCCTGTCATCTCTTTATAAGGATTTGATTTAATTTTTTTTAAACCAACAAAGGCCATTCATCCCTTCTGTCTACCTCCTTGTACGTTCGATACAAAATGTATCATTGGATGTTAAGCTCTCAACAATGACCTTTCTTCAGCCACGACTCAGTGATGCCCACGATGCTGTACCTGCCAATCTCCTGTGCTGCAAGACCATCTACCTTTTTCCATATAGTGCGTACATCCAAATATAACACTTTGTCTTGTATTCCTCACCCTTTTCGATTTTGCCACGTTATGCTTCCTCTTAACCTGACTGCAACTGTGTCCTATTCATCTACCTGTCCTTCCTCACAGTCTCTCTACACAATGTATCTACTTGTATACCAATTGCCCCATCTTCAGCCCTATCACCCTCACTCCCACCCCCCTGCCAAATTAGTTTACGCCCTCCCCAACAGATCCTGCAAACCTACCCGCAAGGATATGCTTAGAGTATTTTCAGTGCAATAACAGTGATACTAAAAGTTACCAACCAAAAACAATGTGCCATCTTGCCTTTCCAGGTGTGATTGATTTGCTATATATCACAAATTTTTGAAAATCATCGTTTTAGTGAAAATCATGTGGTCTTAATTTTGTTATAATAGCAAATTTTCCTTCAGCACTTCAGAGACTAAATGAATAAAGATACTGAAAATAAAATCCTTGCTACTTACACTGGTAGACCAAGCTCCTTTGCCTTCATAACAAGAAAGTTGCCTTTTTTAGGATGAAGCTGCAAATGAACAGAGTTTAATTGCTGAGTCAAGGACCTTTCTGCCCCTCTAATCATTGCCCTAAGCGGTATTTAGAATTGATGAATAATTAAGTATACTAGGCACACTCTGTTGATGCTGGCCCTGTGAAAAAGTCATCTGATTAATTCCACCTCTCTCTCCCTTCCCCACAACCCTGAACACTCTCCTTTTCCAATTTCTATCCACTTTTCTTTTGAAAGTGGCGGTAAATCTGCTTCCACCCATCCTTCCTGCTCCAGATTACAGCAACCAGATGCATAATACAACAAAAAACTATCGCTTCCGGTTACGCTGCCAGAAATCTCTGCTGCCTAATTAAAGACTCTTTTGTTACATTAGTTTCATTAACTTTTTTCCCATTCTGAGGACTACCACAACTTTTCCAGTGCTACCTCATAACTGAAGGAAAAGATCTCTGGTATAAAACTGAGAGAAAACACTTACCTTGCAAACAAAAGCCACTACCAGTGAAGGATCTCTAGTTGATGTTTTTGGTCTTCTTTCTAGGGGGAAAAACAGACGAAAAAAATAAGCATTTTAGTATGAAATCTCTTCCTCAACTTGTACCTCACAACACTCTTGCCCTAAATGTAAGCAAAAAAGACGCAGGAGGACCTCAGGAGGTCAGGCAACAAGTGTGGAGGAAATAGACAGTCACCATTTTGGCTCAAGACTCTCCATCTGGACTCAAGCCTGTCCTAAATACAAGGTGGTTTCTAAGAGATAAACTGGACCAACTTTATGGTATCAGGTTTTCCACGTAAGACATTTCCCTTCAACTACCTCTCTCTGGCCTCCTTTTCCAAAATCACCGCCCAATATTAACAGCTTCAACATCAGTGTCCACTAATGTAACTGAAGAACATAATAAATAATTAAACAGCAGATCATGAATCAAGAATATTTTTTATTCAGACTGGCTCCAACAACACATCACAAAGGCAACTGACCTTCAAATGTCATAATTTCCTAAATTGGTGGAGGCAGAGTTAAGATGGCACTAAACAGCAACTCCTTTGCTTGCATCTTCGGAAACAGCTCTACTTCTATCTTTAATATCTTTATTTTTCCCTTTCAGGGTTCTTTTGACGACCCTGACCTGGAGTTACAGACAGACTTCAGTTCTTTGCACGAATGGGACTCGTTCTTGGGGTTTCAAGACTGGCCGTTGTTTGGCACACCAAGGGGTCAGCCTGAGAGGGGGCCCAGTGTTTGGAAGCCTAAAATCTCGGGGCTCTGGAGACAGGCGGATCAAAAATTGGTGTCATGGCAGAAGACTCGTGTGTCATCAGGGAGGAAGGAAAACCTTTCACTGTGGCCCCGAAGACCCGAGATCTTTGCGATCTTCAGGCACACAGCTCATAAAAAGCAACGTAACGGACTTTTAACATTGTAAACCAGCAGGTTGTTATGTCTCCCGCTCGCTGTGAAAATGGGGTACACCTCCTTCTCCCTTATCAGGGAGAGAGAACCTGTGGGTTGCCGAATGCCGGATGAATTGCGATAGTCTTTGGGGTAACTGCAAGGTCTGCATCTTTGCTATCACTTGCACTCGGTAGTGGGTATACTTTTTGTTTTGCCAGTGGGGGGGTGGGGGGGGGATTGCTGCTTGCCGCCACTTACACGTGACAAGGGGAAGCTGGGCGGGACTCTGGGGTTCTCATGTTTAACTGTCGTACATTCTTTGGGGCACTTCTCTGTTTTCGTGGATGTTTTGCAAAGAAAAAGCATTTCAGGATGTATATGGCATACATTTCTCTGACATTAAACTGAACTTTTGAAATACATTCCTTTATTAGCAAAGGAAAGACAACTCTGGAAAAACAGATGAGCAACTGTTTTCAATAAAAATATTAATGTCTAGGACAAGAGTAAAATACTACAGATTATCAAAAAAAATGCTCAGATCAAACAGCATTTGAAAAGGATAAGAGAACTTATTATTAAGGCCACTTCACCAGAAATAACAAGTTGCATTCTAACAATGCATTGCACATGGGCGCAGTTGAAATCATCCACACATCCAATTACTCAATTGCCTATTATACCCAAGATGCTTCTTAAAAAGCAAAAATAAGGTGTGTGCAGATTCTGTGCATTTTACCTGGCTCTTCATTTTGCTTTTCCTCCAGATGATCTTCAGATTCTTTTTGTTGCCTCTCAGCAAACTTTGGTAAATTAGATCGGTCAGGGAACCCACCTGGACTAGCTTGGGAGTCCAATTTGGCTACAGTTAAACAAAAAACCATGGTACACACTTAAACATCTAAACAAATCTTTCTGCCAAAAAAAAATCCCACACACCCCTCCAGCTCAGGGAAGGGTTTTCAAACCTCAATTGGCTGCCAGGGTATATACAGGGAATAATAAAACTTAGTTCCAAACAATTTCGCAAGAGGTAGTACAGCTTCAAACAAAAATCACTGTGACATCATTTGTAAGTATCATTGAATCAAAACAGTAGTAAACCTCAAAAATGAAAATCAGTAATATGACAGCAGAGTTTGACAAACATGAGACTAATGCTCATTTACCTTAGCATCCCTCAGTTCTGAGTATGTAAGTGTGGCTTT
Source organism: Mobula hypostoma (assembly GCF_963921235.1). NCBI lineage: Eukaryota > Metazoa > Chordata > Chondrichthyes > Myliobatiformes > Myliobatidae > Mobula > Mobula hypostoma. Next base: position 17,583,615 of record NC_086118.1, on the reverse strand, counting down.
TCTGCAATTGTTCTTTCCCACATGGACGTACATCTTTCCTACATATACAGACCACTGATTCCACTGGGCCTACAAGGGCTCACAGTGCATAACCCCAGTCTCATTCTCCATTCTCTCCTGCATCTCTCCCAGTTATTCTCCTTTATACATGTCTAGAAACTCCCTTTTGTGCTCTTTTTGCCATTAACAATGTCCAGGTTGGAGTCAGTGCTGCCCCCCAGTGTTCACTTGGCAGAAGACAAGTTGTCCTGTCATTGACTGCAGATTTCTCCAGCATTCATGGACTCGGGGCCTGGACTATTACTTTTTTGTGTGTCGTTGTATTGTACTTCGTTTCTTTTCAAAAACGTTTGCAAGAGAGACATGAAGTCACTGAAAATGAATGTCGAGAGGTGGGAGGAAATCGCAAGCGATCGTTCTCACTGGAGGCTGGAACTATGCAGAGGTCTAAAAAGTGGAGACGAGAAGCTGAGGCTTGCTGCTGAAGAAAAGCGCACTTGTCTGAAAAACAGCACCAAGATAACAATGGAGGACAGTGCCTTCAAGTGCAGTCGATGCAGCCGAGACAGTCACTCCTGTGTGCGCCTCTACAGCCACAACAGATGCTGCTCTAACACAGACTGAAGCAAGACCTTCCAGGCGCAGATCCATGGTCTTGCGAGACTAACGGATGTCACCACGACATGTATCGTACTAATCTCTCACATGTGCTTACTACCTTGTATGTGCCTACTATCTTGTATGTTGTGTGTGTGACTGTTGGTACTGCATTTTAAACCTTGGCCCTGGAGTTACGCCCGTCTTGTTTGGTTGTATTCATGGGCATTCATGTATGGTTGAATGACAGTTACACTGGGGAAGAAGCTAAGATGGCACAAGAGGGTGACTTCTTTGAGCTCATCTGCGAAACAGCTTAAATTCTTCTCTTGAGTGTCTCCTTTTTCCGTTTCAAGGTGGCTGGTGTCCTGTGGTCTACAGCTGCGTTCAAACTGCAGTTCTATATGGTGGTGAATTCTCACTTCTGGAGCTCAGCGACTGGCCGTTTCGCAGTATCTCCAGGAGCAGGCTGGAACACATGTGGCCTCAGTGCCTTCTGTGGACAACTTGATTCCTCACCAGTGTCCCCAACTGGAATACCACAGAGATCGGAACATCTCCGCACTCGGGCACATTCTCTCTCTCTCTCTCGATCAATGGGGCTGAGGAGGGTAGGGTGGGGGCAGGGGTGGTGAGTCTGCCAATCCTCAAGTTGGGGAAGCTCAAATAAGAGCTCGATCTGTTGGTCTCCCTCTCGCTGTGGAAAGGCTGACATCTCTGTTCCCTGTGAGAGAGAATTGTCAGGTGAACCATTGCTTTTGTTGGGACTGCAGATCATGATCACTTTGGGGGCTTTGCCTTTGGTTGCTTGATAGGTGGTGGGATTGCTAGAAGGGGAAGGGTTGATGCTTTGCTGCTGCTTGTGCACGGGAGGGCTTTGCAGTTCTAACATTTTTCTGTCACTCATTCTTTGGGGTTTTCTTCTCTTTTGTGGATGTCTGCGAAGAGCAAGAATTTCACGTTGTGTACTGCATACATTCTCTGATATTCAATGGAAACATTGAACTTGAATTGAACATACACTGAGTAATTTACAGTAGCCACTTATCTGCATATCACTGCCATGCAAGGGGAGCCCAAAGCACGTAGAAATACACACCGTCACGAAAAAGAACATGCAAGAACCACTTGGGCGTCACCTAAGGTCTGGATTGAACATGGGTCCCAACAACAATGAAGCAGCAGCACTAACTGCAGCACCACCATAACATCTTCCTGGCCTCTCCCACTCCTCCACAAAGGCCCACAAATGCAGCACCTACCATTCAGGCAGTAAAGACCAAGATACAGAAATTTCACAGAACACAGTAGCAACAAACAAGTTAATGAATCATACAACCCATCTGTCTTTCATTTCTACAGCAGTGTTAACAGTTTATATAATAAAAGTTCAGCAGCTAAAATATCAGATTAATTCATGAAAAACATAAGACCACAAGTCAAATGTAATCTTTGAGAAAAAGTAATCAAATTAAGCCTTGCTTTAGTATTGCTGAATCCATCACTACTACTTCAGACTTGTAGCTCTCTTTTGTCATTTAATGTACTATTGGCTTTGTCAACTGCCAATTCATTGGACATCCTGAAAGTAGAGTCCAACAGGATTCCAGCAGGCATGCAGATGAATGAAAAGTGAAATGCTAAGTGGGATGGAAGGGTTAGATTGATTTTTAAGGTAAGTTAAAAGGTCAGTACAACACTGTGGGCTGCAGGGCCTGAACTGCACTTATCTATGCTCTATGTTCTCAGTCTCTTTTAACCTGATTAGATTAAAAAATCAAGTTGCCTTATCTATTCCACGGATTCTCCTAGTTTGATACACAGGTCATTCCACTTTACACTTGGGACTGGGCCTACGTTATTGATAAAAATAACTATTTTTGCTATCAATTACTTACAAATCCATTCCAATGTCACCCTACTACCTGTCAACTTCATATCCATAAAAATTTTTTATCAAAGTTTTGACCTTAGCTAACAGAATTACATGGAGATTTTTGTGAAATCTTTCCTGGAGCTCAAGATACTACCACTGTGTTTCTAATAACCACTTTACACCTCATCCAATATCAAAAATTTTGATTGTTTTAAAATAAATATGTATGCAACAACCCTACAGTTCAGGGGAACAATCTCTCAAAGCTAAAAGCTGAAATACATTTCAAGTGTGGAAATATCTGATGTGCAAGTACCTCAACTATAATCTTATATAGATTAAACATTTCTACTTATCCAAAGCTGGCAACGATTCTGAGCTGTTCTAGACGGGGTTTGTGTGGGATCAACCAGAGTCTGACTCCTACTTTTAACAGCACAGCAGCCGCTGCAAGGAAACTGGCAACTCTTCCCATGGAAGGGAAGCTAAAGAAAACCAGTGGAAAAAGGTGAAATAACTTACCAAATATGGGCACCTGATGCACAGTCATAGTATCATCAATGTACTGGGGCTCTGTGTAAGGCCGTACAGCTGAAAAGACAGAACACTTCAATTTTTTGAAGACTCATGTACATACCAGTTCTGCAATTATTAAATACATAAATCCTACCTAAATCTATTCCTTGTAACGGGCCAGAGAATGTCCTTATTGCTGATAGGTATTTTCCCTTTCCAGAAAAGAAAAGAGAAAAAGATGTTAATTGATTCACACACACGTTTCAAATGAGCCAGTAGAGAACGTGCAATGCTAAAAGCTTAATACACAGGTTGATTCACTGTTGTGTGACTACTATAAACTGTTCTTTTAGCCTTATTGCTGCTGAGTGCAAGGTTGTTATTGTGAAACCACTCAACTATCCGATCTATCTCGCTCCCTTACACCACCACATCATTTGAAATGATGGCAACAATCACTGTCAGCAGCGAATTTATAGATAGCATTTGAGCTGTGCTTAGCCACACAGCTGTGGGTGTAGAGAGAGTAGAACAGTGAACTAAGGACACATCCTTGAGGTGTTGGTCCCCCATTCACCCGAAATTATCCCCTCTATTCTTTGAATGCACGTGCTTCAGTATTGTGTAATACCAGTAACTTCTGTTTGCAACATCATTGAGGAAAGTTGAGGTCTCACAGCAAGGTCTTCGTAAATCAGAAAACTGCCTTTTCCTATAATGTCAAAAAGGCCTTCCATGAGTTTTGATAGGCAAAAGTTCTGCCTCAGCTGGTAGCACAGTGTCTGAGCTTCCTTCTTTCAGATCAGATGAATGTCAAAGTTCCCATGGATGTGCTTCACAGGAGAATTACAACAGCCTCATCCTAGCTTACATTTAACATTGTAATAGTATTACCAACAGCTATTGAGTCCCAAAAGTACTTCAGAGCATTTCCAAGTTATTTGAGGTACTTCACAAATGCAATGTCTTCCGTTAGTTTGATACCTTGCCCCAATTCTGCAACCAAGGTTGCAGGCTCACTGTTCAGTGCTGTCCACAATTCAAAGACAGAAACAAAAAGGAGCCAAGCTGGCACTAGGCAGGGGATGAGGCAGGTACACAAGTGGCAACAGGGAGGGGATACAGCACAATTACCAAACCCCAACCAACCCACTCTACATTTACACAATTCTCAGGGACACAACGAAAAAGGGAAGAGATAGGCAAGAGCAGCTGACAGAGGTCTTTGCAAGCTGAGTGGGCAAAGGTACTGAGAGTGAGGGGGCAGAGAGCGAGGCCGTAAAAGTAGCTGGCAATGGTGAAGTAGAGGATTAGCCAAGAAAAAACAGGCTCATGAAAAGAACCAATGGAACATACAATAGAGGAATCCAAGGGATTAGGGTGAGACAAGTTCATGTTAATACAAGAAACAACATTGGAGGCCAGGAGGAAAGTGCTTGGGACCAAGCATAACACCTGAGATGAAGTTAGTATGTGTAGCAAGGATGAGGTGGCCCTGCAGTATTTTAATAGATGATTAGATAGTAAAGAGATGCAATGATGAAAATGGAAAACAAAGCAGTGTAGCTTTGGGATAAAAGAAGCAAATGGCAAGAAATTATCAAGGGCTCTTATGACAATAATTAACACTACCCTGCCAAAGCTTTTGTTCAGCATTTAGAATGTGAGGCAGCCAGCAACGCCCAACAGGACAAGAGCAACAGATGGATTGTTTCCAATTCTTCATGTTGACATGCAGATCACATACAGCAGACACGATCGATATTTCTATCTCCCCCTGCATGTGGTTACCCACTGAAAATGCAACTTGACGAGAGATGCAGTCCACTCCTACTCACAATTTGCGGTGGTCCAGAAAACACACATTTGGGAACACCAGTGTCCTTCAATGTTAGAATCATACCTGGGAAAAACATTTTTAAAAGCATGGCATTAGCCCTTGTGGCAGGTTAAGCAAAAAAAGTCTGCCAATTTTCTCTGTTCCCAGATTAACATGACTTACTCTGAAGAAGCTAACCAAATTACTTAGCCTCATTCCCATATAGCCACGAGACTGGCATATAATGCAATTGTACCCTTCAGGATCCTCACAGTCCTGAAGTAATTTCGCACAAAGAATTTAGCTTTGTGAAACATTTCCCGCATTCTTATATTAAAGTAATTAAAACACAAATGCTAGAGATCACACTAATTTCAAATGAACCCACTTCAGAAAAAAAATTAACACCTGAATTTAAAATTTCTTTCACATTTTCTTACCAGATAATCCTCCAACATTGCTCCAACTCATCCTGGTCACAAAAACATTGTCAAGACGAGAAATCTTAAGCCTAAAGGTGAGAACAACATGAATAAATTAAATACATCACCCATTCTCGAACATGATGATATTTCCACCCATGTTTGATTAGACCAAACCAGAAGAGAGTGCTCCTTACTTGTGTTCTTGCATCAGCCTCTGTGTCCCTTCGCCACAGTTGAAGAGATATCTGCAACACATACAAAACAAAACAGTCAATGGAGCTCAACTGGCCTCAATGCAAACTGCTATTTGTAACTCTTGAGATTATTCAGAACTCTGAACTTACAATTCACCATCAAAAAATTGAATTTGCTGTATGTGTTCAAGTATTTCAAGTAAAAGGATAGTTTATTTTAAAACACCAGATTAGAAAACCTTCCCCTCTACAATAAATTTGAAGTAAAAGATTGTAATCACCAAGTTTCGCACAACAACACTTTCTGCGTGCTTTAACAAAGGTCATAAGTACACTACTGACATCCAGTGGCACTTTAACAATATTTAACCAGTTCTTTTGAAAAACAGCAACAACCTGCTGCAGAAACTTGATGATCGAGTAGTAAACAACAGGACTTCTGCAGATGCTGGAAATCCAAGCAACACACATCAAAGTTGCTGGTGAACGCAGCAGGCCAGGCAGCAACTCTAGGAAGAGGTACAGTCGACATTTCAGGCCGAGACCCTTCGTCAGGACCAAGTCAGGACCTGAAACGTCGACTGTACCTCTTCCTAGAGATGCTGCCTGGCCCGCTGCGTTCACCAGCAACTTTGATGTGTGTTGATCGAGTAGTATCTGTGAGGGGAGAAAAATACCCAAGTTTCAGGTCAAAACCCTGCATCAATCCTGACACTGCTTGATCAGCAGGTTGTTTGTTGTTCCAGGTTCCAGCATCCGTAGTCTCTCCACCACCTTTTAACAAAAATACATGCGGGAATTTCTTCTATATTCTGACTCCAAGATGCCGATATTCATGTTTTTGGCAAAGCACCTTCAATGTCAGTTATCTTATAAATTGTTAATAGAATTAATTATACAAAAGTCTTGTGCACCCTAGCTACCTACATATGTACTGTATGTTACTCTGGATTTCCAGTATCTGTAGAAACGCTTGTGTTAAAGATTCATTATGCAGTAAAGGACAGAAACAAAAAATACTCCACCCACTGAAGTGCAAAGTAATCAAAGTGGACACAGTGTTACTGCACTGAGGAAGTGATTGGGCTGGGCAGGTAGGTTCAAAACCTAAATACAGGTATCCCCTGCTTTTCGAAAGTTCGCTTTACACCACTTCGCTTTTACAAAAGACCTACATTAGCACCTGTTTTCGCTAACCAGAAGAAATCTGAAGAGGATTTTCACTTTTACGAAAAAAGGTGAAAAGCGAACATAGCATTCAGCGTTTGTTTTGCAGTGAGCCGTTATAGAGGCAGCGCGCACCCCGAGCAGCGAGAGTGGCGCCGCCAAGCGCCTTCCCCGGGAACTACACTCAGCATCTCAACATCGAGCCGCCACAGCTTTGAACCATGTCTGTGAGCATCTGTCCTTTACCTCAATTTATTTTGTGCATCTGTCAGCAAGATGTGTCCTAAGGTATCAGAAAAGCCTGAGAGAGCTCGTAAGGGTGTTACGCTTAGCGTAAAACTGGACGTAATTAAGCGTTTCGATCATGGTGAACAAAATAAGGACATTGTGCATGCATCGAACTTGCCTGCATCCACCATTCGTACTATTTACACGCAGAGAGAAAGAATCTTGAAAGCTGCTGATGTTACAATTGGTTCTGCTCGTAGCAAAGTGGTCTCTTAGTCGGCATCCAGTAATGGATAAAATGGAAAGTCTATTGCTTGAGTGGATTGATGGGTGTACAAAGCGTGGTGTTCCGTTATCTTATACTTAAGGTGAAATCAGTCAGTCTTTTTAATAAGCTGAAACAGAAAGCACTGGACGATGGCGATGAAAGTGTTGCGGAACTGGAATTTAAAGGTAGTCATGGGTGGTTTGATTGGTTTTTGAGGTGAGGGCAGCTTCATAGCTTAAAGGTTACGGGAGAGAGTGCTTCGGCTGATACTGAAGCTGCCAAAAAATTCCCAGAAGAACTGAAGAAAATAATTCCTGCTTTTACTATGTGTTAGTGTTATTTTAGGCTTTGTGTTATTTGGTATGATTTGGTAGGTTATTTTTTGGGTCTGGGAATGCTCAAAAATTTTTCCCATATAAATTAATGGTAATTGCTTCTTCGCTTTACGCCATTTAGGCTTACGAAAGGTTTCATAGGAACGCTATAATTTCGGATAGCAGGGGAAACCTGTAGCAGAAGAGAATTAGGTGTTCTTGAACCTAGAAGTGTTGGGACTTCAGGATTCAGTACCTCCTGCCCGATGATAGCTGCAAGAAGATGATCTGGCCTAGATGGTGGGGATTCATGATGATGATGTGCATATAGTAGTGTGCGGGTACGTCTATAAAATTAAAAATTAATATATAAGAAAAACCCGTTTTCAGCATTACTCACATTTTCATATGTTACAATAATAGACAAACAGAATTTACCTAAACTAATAACACACAAACAATTGTACTACTTCTTGTCAATAGTGAGTCCATCATTTAAACAATCATAATCTAGGTTCAAAAAAGTATTTGAAGCTCTGGGATAATGCTTTCTACAAAAGTTATTTGGAGGCAGGTGTTGCAATCAATGAGATGAGATTGGAGGTATGGGTTGCCCTGTATAAAAAATAGAAACAAAAGTCAGGTTATTGACAGAACCTGCTGTTCTCAAGGAAGATCTGTTTACGTGCACCATGTCTCAATCGAAGCAACTTTTAGCGGACCTTCGAAGAATTGTAGAGATGCATGAAGCTGGAAAAGGCTACAGAAGCATTTCTAAAGACCAGAGTGTTCACCAGTCTACAGTAAGAAAAATGGTCTACAAATGGAGGAAATTGTACTGTTGCTACTCTCCCTTGGGAGTGGGCATTCTGCAAAGATCACACCAACAGCACAACGTACAATGCTGAAGGAGGTGAAAAAGAACCCAAGGGTAACAGCAGAAGACCTGCTGAAATCTCTAGAACTTGCTGAAGTCTCTGTTCATGTGTCCACTATAAGAAAAACAATTAAGAATGGTGTTCATGGAAGGACACCACAGAGGAAACCACTATTCTCCAAAAATAAATACTGCTGCATGTCCCAAGTTTGCAAAAGACCACCTGTATGCTCCACAACACTCCTGGGACAACGTTCTGGACAGATGAGACAAAAGTTGAACTTCTTGGCAGAAATGCACACCGCTATGTTTGGAGGTAAAAGGGCTCTCCACACCAACACCAACTGCTCACCCCAACGGTGAAGCATGGTGGAAGGAGCATCATAGTTTGGGGCTGCTTCACTGCCTCAGGGCATGGACAGTTTGCAATCATTGAGGGAATATATTCAAAATTGTATCAAGAAATTTTACAGACGAATGTCAGAGTAACAGTCTATCATCTGAAGCTTAATAGAAGTCGGATGATGTCACAGATGGTTTAAGAAGAAGAAAATTTATGTTTTGGAATGGCCAAGTCAGAGTCCAGTCTTTAACCCAATCGAGATGCTGTGGCTTGACCTGAAGAGAGCTGTTCATGCAAGGAATCCCAGAAATATTGATGAACTGAACAGTTTTGTATGTAGAAATGGTCTAAAATTCCTCCGTGCTGTTGTGCAAGTCCAATCAGCAGCTGCAGGAATCATTTGGTGGAGGTTATTGCTGCTAAAGGAGGTTTTTACCAGTTATTAAATATAAGGGTTGACATACTTTTTCCAGCCTGGACTGTGAATGATTAAACAATGTCTTCAATAAAGACATAAAAAGTACAATTGTTTGTGTGTTATTAGTTTAGGCAGATTGTGTTTGTCTATTATTGTGACTTGAAGATTTAATGAGTAACTAATGCAGAAAACCAGGTAATTGAAAAGCGTTCACAAACCTCTTCTTGCCTGAGGCTTTTGCACAGTACTGTATTTGTCAACATGGAGTGGAGAGCAAGTTTGTAAATCTGGTGGGAGCAAAGGATGGGAATGGCAAGGGTGGGGGACCATGGGAGAGGTGTGGGGACAGGTGGCGGAGAAACAGGGCCGGAGCGGTGGCACAGGTGCAGGCACTCTCAGTCCCTGAGACACTGGCAAGATCATTTGATTCCGAACAATTGGTTTATTGATTACAGAACCTCTCTCCCTCCCTCTTTCATAATGGAGACCCACATCAGTATCAGGTTTATCTTCACTCACGCAGGTCATGAAATTTGTGTTTTTTTGTGGCAGCAGTACAGTGCAACACATAGGATTACAACAGTACTGTACAAAAGTCTAAGGCACTCTAGCTATATACATTCCTAAAGACCTTTGCATAGTACTGTATAAAATTAGCTACAGCTTCACCAGCGTACAAGTGCTGAATCAGATCAGTACGACTTTCACTCTCAAATTTGTCTATTGTCAGCATAACGTACATCCAAATATTTCATTGGTGAAAGTTGCATTGGTAAATCCTGAAAGAAAATAAGAGGTGCTACTTCACTGCAACCATTTTTCCTTCTATACCCAGGTTCAAAAAAAATATGGTAACAGGAGTACAGGTAGAACCAGGCTACTCTCAAGCATTAGAATTCCCTCAATTCAGACTTTGGATATACAGAAAAGTGTACTGTACATAAACAAGAGAAGATATCTGCAAGAAAAGGGAAACATTCTTGCTGGGATCAAAACATGTAAAAGTCTACAATTACGTATATTTCAAGCTTTTAAAAGTCAAAGAGTCATAGAGATATTCAGCATGGGAACAGGCTCTTCAGAACAACTCCTGCCAACTGTGCTACCCAACAAGCTTGTCCCATCTCTCTACATCTGACCCGCAGACCTCCAAGCCTCTCCTACCCATGTACTTATCTCAATATTTTTTCCCAAGATGTTGCCAATGTGCCCATCTCAAAATACTATTTCTGGCAGATCATTCCAAATACGTACCACTCTTAGTGCAAAGAAACTTTCCCTAATGTCCCTCTTAAATCTCCTGCTTCCAATGTTAAATCTCTGTCATCAGAATTCTGAAAGTTTCATGAACGGATGAACACTATCTTATTATTCCCTATTTTTGCACTAGTCATTTTGTATAGTAATTCTTGTCTTTGCATTGTGTGGCTGCTCAAAGATTTTTTTAATCATAAATCAATAATAATAAATGTGATTAAATTCTGATTCTGAACTTAATGGGTATTGTAAAAGTACCGTTATTGGACACAAAAACAGAGAAATCACTATGTCTGCTGTGCTATGATTTGCTTTTCTGGATATTGTGTAAAGACGTGTTAATATACCACTTCTAATCAAGATTTTAGAAACAACACATGCAAAATAAAACTGGAACTCCGGAGACTTTGTGTACTCACAATGGTTGCTTGGTAGATAGTTCCAATGACTTTTGCCTTCCTATGAAATGGGTCTTTGGAAAGCACATTGAGGTGAACAAACTGCTTATTATTAACCATATATTGACCAGTTTGGTCTATATCAATGTCATACTTCATTTCAGTCCATATAACCGCATCCAGCATTATGCTGCTCCCCCAAACCGCAGCGATCAAGATTTTATTTCCTAATTTAGTTATAATTCCCCATATTGATTTTAAATCATCTCTCTACTGCCAGTCTTTCTTTGAATTTTTCCCCCAAACTTGCATTACTGAGATAAACAAGAACATTGCATCTCTCACAACCACAAGATCTCCCCAAATGAATTACACAAAAATTGCAGCCACTTTGTGAAACAGAGCAACACTACCACAATGAGATATGTTGATCCGAGAGCTAAATATCACCCGGGGCACTGGAAACCTCCTTGATGATTATTTCCTATTTGTTTCTAAAAACTTGAAATAAAGTCACCAGTTGGGAAACACTCAGCAGGTCACGCAGCATCCGTGGATAGAAAGAGCTCTGGTTAAAGATAATCAACCTGAACTGACGACTGGTTCACTCTCCACTCCAACATCCTGTGTAAAGAGCAATATTTGAAACTAAATGATAACTAGTGCTATCTGAAATTAGAGTTATCTAGGGTGCACTGTCTGAAAAGCAGTGGGGGTGTGGAGAGAGAAGAAGTTTTAATTTTTAATGGGGAACTGGTCACCCTTGCGAAATATTCATCGGGGAAAAAAACGCATCTACAGGAAAAGGACAAGGAAGGAGACTGATTGGAATTGTTCTTTCATAAAAGCAGCCAATATAATGGATTGCAACATACATCAAAGTTGCTGGTGAACGCAGCAGGCCAGGCAGCATCTATAGGAAGAGGTACAGTCGACGTTTCAGGCCGAGACCCTTCATCAGGACGAAGGGTCCTGACGAAGGGTCTCGGCCTGAAACGTCGACTGTACCTCTTCCTATAGATGCTGCCTGGCCTGCTGCGTTCACCAGCAACTTTGATGTATGTTGCTTGAATTTCCAGCATCTGCAGAATTCCTGTCGTTTGTTTGAATATAATGGATTGAATAGCTTTCTGCTCCGGAGTATTTCCCTATTCAATGAAAACAAAGGACAATAATCAGAGGGAATACAGAGAACTCTGTTCGGTTAGAGTAACAAAAGAAGTGGCTGTTCCTACAACTATCTGGAGCTTCACTGGAACAATAGAGGACAGAATGGAGCCAGATGGGGAACTAAAATGAAAAGTTACTGAAAAGTCAGAGCCTTACCTTTAGACTGAACAAAGATGTTCCACATAGCACTCTTTTGCCCACACAAAATGTCAACTTGAAAGCAGCACAAGTCATCTTAAAACCAACGACAGATGATACAAACTCTGCCAACAAAGTCAGATTCATCTCTCCAGATATGGCTTCTAGTTCTTTACTTGAACTATTAGTCGGCTTTCTATGCTGCACCGTCACTTTCACGGCATATCCTCTCCCATTTTCCACTTTACCTCAGACCTTCCTTGCTTTAACCTCCCTTCCCAGGCTTTCTGCATCAGGACACTATCATGCTGACTTCTCACAGCTCATGGACACCAACACCTAAATGGCCTCCTCCTATTCTGAAGGCTGCTATGATTTTATGATTCTATAAAACATTCTTCCTTTCTCCTCTGCCATAACTCGAAGTGAAATTGTTCCAGTCAGTTTGTTTCCATTACCCAATGCAACCACTGCTCCAGACAAAGGCAAGTCCAAATCGTGGGGCAGACACTGCTCAGCGGGCTGCTTTCCGTGACCTACAGAACAGTTGCTGAGCAAAGGCTGTTCTGGTCCTGCCATTTTTGCTGTTTGTAACTGAAGCCAAATGTCTGTCGGTGAGGATGGTGCGTCAAGACAATTCATTTTCTTCAGCAATCCCTCAGGAATGAGGGTTACTTGCTTTCATTCCTCGTTCGCAGGCTTTGAGGTGACTGATGACACCCAAACCCATTTGTAGTGGGTGAGGCAGTCCATGCTTTCTGTGTGTCAATAATGCACGGTCTCGAGGTTCCTATGAGCCATCTTCACTTTGAGCTGTCATGGGCATGCAATTTCAAGCAGTAAGTGGTAATGCTGTATCCCTTCAGGGTAGCTTTGAGCATAACACTGAATCTTTTCCTTTCTCTCGCCTGTTCGTCCCATCCCAGGAGAGGACTGAGAATAGAGTGTCTGTTTCAGAAGTCTGGTGATGGCCATCTGAACAACAAACTGCTCCCTGACTCCAGTCTTTAGTTTGTTGAGTATTTTCCCATTCTTTCTGCCAGAGGACCCGTTCCCTTATACCAAAAATGTGGCAGGAGGACAAACAGCTGCTTCTTGACGGTGCCACTTTCCGATGCCACAGAACTGCTGGCAGTGTTGTTAGTTAACTTTCACCATCTGACACTTAGGGTAACTGCAGCAGGCAGCCAACGGTACCACCTAAGCCCCTCTTCCGAGGATTTGTCCACGCCTGGTTCTCACTGGAGCGGGAATTCAGAGGCACCCCGGAGGGCTTCTGGAACCGTGGGGAGGCCACAGAAGACTTGAATCCATCCTTGAAAAGGAAAACAATATACTGATCTGAAGTTTTGCCTAACTGTACACTGATGGGATTTGCAGTACTGCAACACATTGTATTTTAGTCTAGTAATAATCCAATTTTGCGAAACAAAAACTCCTGGGGACAAAACTCATCCAGCGTAGGAGCCTATTACAAATCTACGTGTGTTATTTTTGATCCACGCTGATACAGCTTCTAAACACCTGCCAACCTTGAAGTTTCCCTCAATCCACAGTTGCTGCCTGATCCAAATACTTCCAACACTTCCTGGTTTTAAACTCCAGATCTCAGAAATAATTTCACATTCTCTTGTATTTTCAATCCATCATTTTGGTCAACATTTCTCCCTGAAGTTGGGATACAATACTGCACAGTCTTAAATCAGTCACCAAATTAAGCATCTCCTGGAAGTAGTAACAAACAGAGGTGGTTAAGAACTTATTGCACACTGCGTCACCTCAGAATTAATTACAACGCAGGGAAAAAAAAACGTATTCCGTGTCTGGAAGGATTTTGGAATGATCTAAAACAGAGGTGTAAAATATTATACAAATACATGCAAAAGAAAGAGTAGAGTAGGAAATTTGTACACAACACGTGGTGATCCAGAAAGTAGACAAGCAAAGGTGGAAAAAAACAAAAACTGCAACAAGAATTAAGTTGTTACCTGTTATATTCGGAGAAGACATAGAGCGAAGCCACATTTTCTCTACTCCCCGTCCCAACAACTTGCAGGTAGACGGTGGAAGGTCCATGTATGTCCCCATGTTTCCTCTTCTCCCGGGACTTGATGTGGCGCAGGGTATCCTTGGGGGGCTTCTCCCTCCTGCCGCCCGTGCTCTTGTGTTCGCGGGCCGGGCTGAGGGACATGCTGAGCGGCCGGGCCGGGCTGAGGGACATGCTGAGCGGCCGGAGCCACGCAGCGAGCGGGAGCTGCGGGTGGATGCAGAAGGAGCAGAGACGCCGTGTCCACCATGCAAGTGCCGGCAGATTGCCCACAGACATCCAGACTGCAAGGAAACTCTCACACACTCGGCACGCTCGCCCCACTCTGCCGGTCGACTTCCGTCGCTGTTTCTGACCATTTCCGGTGCCTGGCTGGTCCTCTCCACCACCAACAGATACTAAAATACATGCAGTGTTAACACCATGGTCTGCAATTTGCCAGTTCTCGCCGAAATATAAATTATATTGTTATGTTTTTCAACTTCAGAAACTAATCACAAAACCCAGGAGCCGGGGATACGGCCTAATAATTAACTTTTCTTTAGTGAGGCGCTCACATATTACTTCATGACGAACTGACGTAGCATCACGTATTTCTTACATTTTATCTGTAATAAATTATGTAAACAGACAAAACAGGTATAATCAAACAATATATTTACAAAATTACTCAAATATTACTGGAATACATTCCGCTCCACCCTGTTTAGCTATAAACTCCCAACTCTGTATAGAATGCCTCTCAACCCATGTATGTTGAGATATTGCTCTCTAGTCATCTTATATACACAGTAGATTATATCATACAACTACTATATAGACCTCCACAGCAGAATAAATTTTAAATTGGCCCACCCAGGCCTAAAAATTTAATCACTGTGGACGATGGCTTACTCTTGAGTGATAGCATCTTTCCTGACAAGGGAGTCATTCCGCTTGGCAGGTGAGAGTTGTGTCTGTGGAACCAACTCAAGTTCTGGGGCCTCCTCCGTGACTCTGGAACTGCAGGAAGTGGTTTTGATAGCTCTGGACACCTTTCTTTTCTAACAATTGACTGAACTCCCCAACTTTTTGAAGTGTTGTCTCCAGATGACATCAGACACAATCTTCAGGTTGTAATGTGAGCATTATTAAAAGTAAGTTAATACTAATTAGGATAATGGGTGGGGTGTTTTACTTCCTTTCTTTTTTTTACTTCCAGTGGGCTTTGTATATAGTGTGCCCGCCATGCCGTTCGGGTTGTGAAAGCCTCTGTATATACATAACGGTTTTGAAGTTCGAGATAAAGTTGTTTCTTGAGCATGAAGTTGTTGAGTGTGCCTTTTTCAAAGTAGAAGTTACTACATATTTTTGGCAATGAGGTAAACTGGTTTTGTGGACGTGTTGGCACGTTTTGAACTGGAGCAGCAGCGCCGATAAGGGTCTCACGTTCAGATGGCTACGTTTGGAACTATCGCTGATTTTGTAGACATGACGGAGGACTGGCCGGAGTATGAGGAAAGGTTGGGACACACTTTCTGTGCTAATGGAATTACTGAGGAGGCTAAGAAGCGCTCTATTCTCCTGAGTGTGTATGGGGCGAAGACTTACAAGCTAATAAGGAATTTAGCCACACTGTGGAAACCGGTGGGGGGGGGTGCATTCCATCTGACGAACTGGTCAAGCTCGTGGGGAACCACTACAATCCAAAACCTGCTGTGATAGTCCAACGGTGTAAGTTTCACAGCTGTTTCAGGAAGCCAGGTCAGTCTGTGGCCAGTTTTGTAGCCGAGCTTTGGCAGCTGTCAGAGCATTGTGATTTTGGAGCGGTGTTGGAAGACATGCTCCGTGATCAATTGGTATGCGGCATTAATAATGATGGCATACAACACTGCCTGTTAGGGGAAACCCCACTGTTGACTTTCAAGAAAGCCTTAGAGATTGCCCAAGGCATGGAGATGGCTGCTAATAATGTCAAGGATATCCAGAAAGGACATGGGGGGTCGCAGTCTGGGGCAGTGCACCAAGTCAGGAGGGAGACTGGTAAACAGGCAAAGCGGGTGGAAGGTTTCCGGTGTGGAGGGATGCACTATGCAAATGATTGCAAATTCAAAGACACTGTCTGCCATGCATGTAGCGAAAAGGGACATTTAGCTAAAAAATGAAGAAGTTCAAAGGGCAAGATTAAGCCTGGGCGGGGGAAAGCTCAACGGGCTCAGGCAGCCACACACCGTCTCGAAGAAGCAGATGAAGAGGCAGAGTGTTTGGAGTGGAGATAGGTGAGGAACCACCTGAACCATATTATGCCACAGTCACTGTCGGGGAAAGGACATTAAGTTTGAGATTGCAGTAGCCCCTGAATCATCGGTCATTAGTGAGGAGACCTACAGGAGGACATGGGGGTCCAACCTGCCTCTCATTAGACCATCAAAGCTCAAACTCAGCACCTATATGGGACAGCCCATACCTCATTTAGGGATGTTATATGTGGACATTTCAGCCGGGGGTCAGAAGGCTGAAGCCAGGCTAGTGGTAGCTAAGGGCAGGGGGCCCAATCTTTTGAGTCGCGATTGGCTTCGCAAAATCTGGCTAAACTGGCATGAAATTAACTATGCACACACGACAGACAACATTCTGCAGCGGTACAGTGACGTTTCCAGGGACAAGCTACGAACACTGAAGGGCGTGACAGTGAAACTCCATGTCGACCCTGAGGCTACACCACATTTTTTTAAGCCCAGGTCGGTGCCCTATGCCATGAAAGGCAAAGTTGAGGAGGAGCTGGAACGTTTACAGAGGCTGGGCATTATTGAGCCCGTCCAGTCTTCAAGGTGGGCGGCTCCCATCGTTCCAGTTTTGAAGGCAGACAAAATGGTGAGGATATGTGGGGATTATAAGTTTACGGTGAATGAGGTCTCTAGGCTGGAGGAGTACCCATTGCCACGGGTGGATGACCTGTTTACGACCCTGTCGGGGGTAAGCTGTTGACAAAGCTGGACATGAGCCACGCCTACCAACAGCTGCTGCTCGACGAGGATTCAAAGGAGTATGTCACAATTAATACACACAAGGGATTATTCAAGTACAATTGCCTGGTGCTTAGAGTGGCGTCCAGCCCTGCCATATTCCAAAGGAAAATGGACACTTTGCTGCAGGGGATTCCGCACGTGGCAGTGTACCTTGATGATATTTTGATCACGGGGGGCTATAGAGGTGGAGCGTCTGGCTAATTTAGAATGAGTGCTGAAGAGGCTCTCAGACGCAGGGCTGTGGTTGAAGCGCGGAAAATGTGTGTTCCTGACATCGAGTGTGACTTCCCTGGGACACAAAATCATAGCTGAAGGGCTTCACCCTGTGGAGGACAAAGTGAGAGCTATTATGGAGGCCCCAAGCCCTAAGACCATCACCGAACTCAGATCATTTTTGGGCATGGTGAATTATTATGGCAAGTTTCTTTCTGACCTCTCAAGGGTTTTGACCCTACTGTATAAGCTGCTTCACAATGACACTAAGTGGCAGTGGGGTGAAGAGCAGGAGAACGCTTTCAAGGAAGTGAAAGAACTCCTCCACTCAGCGAAGCTGTTTGTTCACTATGACCCAGACAAGGAGATCACCCTTGCATGCAATGCCTCGCCCTATAGAGTCGGGGCAGTTCTCTCACATGTAATGGAGGACTGTTCAGAGAAGCCTATTGGTTTTGCTTCACGTACCCTGACAGCTGCTGAGAAGGGATATTCACAGCTGGACAAAGGACGTCCGGCCACTGTTTTTGCAGTCAAACACTTTCATCAGTACCTTTATGGACGCGTATTTACAATTTATATGGACCATAAACCACTGATGAGCCTGTTTAGTGAGACTAGATGCATCCCACCGCTAGTCTCAGCCAGGATACAGCACTGGGCTCTTACATTGTCAGCCTACCAGTACACTATAGTGTACAGAGCGAGTGGGGATAATGCAAACCCTGATGCACTGAGTCGGCTACCTTTACCTGAGACACCTGTTGCTACATATGTGCCTCCAGAGACTGTATTTTCATTGGAGAGGCTGTCAGAGACACCTGTAAAGGTGACCCACATCAGGCAGTGGTCAGAGAGGGACCCAGTCCTGTCCCAAGTCAAGACTTTTCTTTTACAAGGTTGGCCCAGAGTTGTGGAAGGAGAGGAACCTGAGGCCTTATGCCAAACGCAAGACAGAACTCAGTCTGCAGGATGGCTGCATTTTCTGGAGGGCGAGGGTCATCGTGCCTCCCCCTGGCCGTTCACAGATTGTAGAGGAAATTCATGAGACTCACCCAGGAGTGTCTCGAATCAAAAGCCTTGCAAGATCCTACGTTTGGTGGCCAAGAATGGATCAGGATCCGGAAACAAGGTAAAATCATGCACGCAATGTCAGACTAATCAGAATATGCCACCACCAGCTCCTTTGCACCCATGGGAGTGGCCAGACCACCCCTGGTCTAGGCTACATTTGGACTTTGCCAGCCCTTTTATGGGGCAGATGTTTCTTGTCATGGTAGATGTGCATTCTAAATGGATTGAAGCTCACATCATGAACAACATCACAGCTCCCTCAACCATAGACAAACTCAGGCAAGTGTTTGCAGTCCATAGGTTGCCTGATGCTCTGGTCACAGATAGTGGCCCAACGTTCACCAGTAAACTGTTCAGTGAGTTCATGCAGCAGAATGGCATTCATCACATTCAGACGGCCCCTTTCCACCCAGCCTCCAATGGTTTGGCTGAGCGGGCTCTTCAGACAGTGAAGGACGGCCTGAAGCGGCTGACAGGGGACTCTCTTAGCACGCGGCTTTCACGTTTCCTGTTTAAATACTGCTTCATGCCACAAACTAGACTGCCTGCACTCCAGCAGAGATGCTGATGGGGCGTAGGCCCAAGTCAAGATTGGACCTGCTGCGCCCAGACATGAAGACGAAAGTGGAGAGAAAGCAGGAAAAGCAGAAGGAGGAACATGATCAACATGCGCGAGAGAGACAGTTAAAACCAGATGACAATCTCTAGGTGAGAAACAATCAGCAATGGCTACCTGGGGTTACTCTTAAGCAGAGTGGTCCCGTCTCTTATGTTCTTAAGCGAACTGATGGGCGTGTTTTCCGCAGACAACAGGACCATGTGCGCCTGCGTCATGATACCGGCTCAGAGGCAGACAGTTCCATGGAGTTTCCATTTGTGAGTCAGACTATGGGGGAAGCATGTCCACCAGTGACTTTGCCAGAGGGTGAGACACTGGCAGAGAGGTCAGGGTCCCCTAAAGAGGATGGACATTCTCATCAGACACACAGACCCCTCTCATGACCCCAAAACCAGATCCACCCAAATTACCCTCACCAACGGTGCCTGCTGAGTCACCGGGGGTAGTGCACAGATCACAGTGCACTCGTAAACCTCCTGACAGACTGAATCTTTGACGGGGCAGTTCTTCTTTTGTTGTTGTTAGATTGAATGTTGAATCTGTCACATTTTCCAGATGTTTTGTACTGATAAATTGTTGCTGAGGTATGAGTATAAGTTTTCAGGGGTATGCAAGTTAATAACACCACTGCTCTTATTCCCTAGTTTTTTACATGTGGGGATGTTGGATTTTAAAGGGGGAGAAGTGTTGTAATGTGAGCATTATTAAAAGTAAGTTAATACTAATTAGGATAATGGGTGGGGGGTTTTACTTCCGTTCTTTTTGTACTTTGGGTGTGCTTTGTATATAGTGTCCCTGCCGTGCCATACGGGTTGTGAAAGCCTCTGTATATACATAACGGTTTTGAAGTTCGAGATAAAGTTGTTTCTTTGGCATGAAGATGTCGAGTGTGCCTTTTTCAAAGTAGAAGTTACTACAGGTTCTGGGGCCTCCTTGGTGGTAGTTATAGGAGTTGACTCTGGAACTGCAGGAAGTGGTTTTGACAGCTCTGGACACCTTTCTTTTCTAACAATTGGCTGAACTCCCCAACGGATTGAAGTGTTGTCTCCAAATGACATCAGACACAATCTCCACTGTGTAGGAGGGTGGTCAAGTTCTGTCCTTAATATTTCGAAGTACCCACTTTTGATCACCTATGTAGTCCCTCACCAGGACTGCTTGCCTAGCAGTGAAATATTGAACCTTCTTGTTTGAGAAGCCCTTAATTTGATTCGGCTGTTTGTCCTGCCTACTCCTTCTGAGATTGGGTTTGAGGAGATCCAAGTGTGAGTGCTAAGGACAACCCAGGATCAGCGTGGCTGGTGAATTGTTGATCGAGGAGTGTGTTGGGTTGTGATATGCAAAGAGGAAATGAACTTCTGATTGAATTCGTGTGTTCTGCTGACATTGCTGGCTGTGTTCCTTAGACTAAACAAACCTTTCCACCAGACTACGTGTAGCTGGGTGGTACAGTGCAGAAGTATATGTCTTATTCCATACATCTTCAGGAATGACTGAGATTGTTCCGCAACAAACTGTGATCCATTGTCACACACCACAAGTGTTCTGGAACACCAGTCCTTGAAAAGAGGCTTCTCAACACACCAACAGTGTGCGAGGTTGTAGTGGAAGCTATAGGGAACATTTCTGGTCACTTCCACTACTGCCAAGAAATTTGTACCCCTGAATGGTCTGGCAAAGTCCGCGTGAATCCTCTGCCAGGGCAATGCAGGCCACTTCCAGGGATGGAGAGGCACTGCTCTTGGCATCCTCTGGACGTGTTGGCATCCCGAACAGTGCATAGTAGGCTGGTCAATCTACTGATCCATCCTAGGCCACCAAAATACCTTCAGGCCAATGCTTTCATTTCAACTGTGTCTAGATGACCAACATGATCACTTAAGCTCTCAGCTTGTATCAAGCAACAACTCTCAATACCCATATAAGGGCAACCCCTCATCAAGGGCAATTTCATCCTGGCTCTGGTAAAAATGGGGGAATTGTAACTTCTGCTACACCTTTCAGCAATTTTAGGTGGCCATGCAGACATGAGACAGCGAGGGGTCTTTTTTGGTTTCCCTTTGAATCATCTCTGCCATAGTAGGGGGACTTTCAATCCACATTAGGAAGATTACATCAAGTGGAGTGCGCTCTTTTGTAAATTTTTCAAGTATTTCCTGTTCCAATTATAAATGGGACAATCCATCAGCAATTCCATGATTAGTTGTCCTCTTGAATTTGATCTTGTAATTGTGTCCTCCAGTAAACGGAGCCCATCTCTGCGTTCGTGATGCTGCTGTTAATGGAACAAACTTCTGTGGATTGAAAATGGAGACCAGTAGTGGATGATCAGTAATTAGGGTAAACTCTCTCCTAAAAGTACTGGTTAAAATGTTTTACACCCCAAACCAGACTCAAAGTCTGTCTGTCAATCTGCACCCTATTTTCTCTGCACCCTGAAGGAAATCTGATGCAAAGTCTATGGCGTTTTCACTCAAAACATATGACTTGACTGCACCTATACCATGAGGCAAGGCATCATAGGAAAGCTTCACTGGACAATGTGGACCATAATGTGTCATAATAGTGTCTGAAGTCACTATTTCCTTTGCTTTTTAGAAAGCCACCTCACACTGCTTTGTCCTTTGCCATCTGCATAATGATTCAAGAGGTGGAGCACAGCAGCCAGGATTGAACAGGAACCTCTTATAGTAACTGACAAATCCTAAAAAAGGATCGCAACATGTTCTTTGGCCTTGGAGCATTCACCACTGCTTGAATTTTCCCAGCACACTTTTGTAATTCTTGTGTGTCAATTATGTGACCGCAGTAAGTGATGCTTCACTTAAAGAATTCAGGCTTGTTGCATTATGCTCTGAGCCCATAATCTTCTAATCTTTTTCACTGTCTTGAGATTTTGGAGATGTTCCTTGTCATCCTCACCTGTAACCATGAAGTCATCCAGTAACACTGAGAACCTGGGCAGATTTGCAGCAGCTGGTCCATAGCTTTCTGCCAGAGTGAAAGTGCAGATGCTTCTGCAAAAATAAGCTCTTTATAGTGATAAAAACGTTTGTGAGTGTTTATTGTTACGTACCCCGTAACTGGGTTGCCAAACCAGCAGAAATGGACCACTTAGTTGGAGTCTGGATTACTGGAACTAAGAAAGTTTTATTGAAGAAATAAGTAACACAGTACTCTAATCGCAAGGATATAAATGCAACAGGTTAGCAATGATAAAACACACATGTACACAGAACTAGAATAATAGGAATCAATCAAGCTCTATCGCAGTCTAGGGGTAAAATGATCAGTCTCAAGTGACGCAGAGTTCAGTTCAGCTGAGTACAGTTCGCAGTAATCGCTGTTGTGCCGTTAGAGAGAGAGAGAGAGAGAAAGATAATATGCAAATTCTGGTTCATACAGACCTTCGTTCTTCGCAGTTAGCTTTCGGGCAAACCCTTTTCTGTCTTCTGTGGTCACCGACTGTGACCCCTCCGTTCCGGATACGACAGTTCTTCCACAGTGAACCCAGCACCCAGGCAAGGGCGGACACACACACCAGGTTCCCGCCGATCGTACCTTTTCACCCTGTGCGTCTATGGCCGGTCCCGCGAGCAGACCTCCAAACTTCTACCAACTTGTGGGGGCACACCACTTTTCCAGGGTCTCGTTATCTCGTGATCCTGTGGTGTCTGTTGTGCCTTAGCGAACCTGTTCCTTTTATCCCCCGGCTGGGGTATCGCCTATCCATCAAACTTCAAACAGTTCAGGTTCAAAGCAATCGGTCTGTCAATACTCGGAACTGTGTCTCTTTTCGTTCATCTCTCTTCTCCTCTCTCATTAACATTTGGAATGTTTCTCCATTGTCTCACTTATCTCTCTCATTTGCATCAATCTTCTGAATACTTGGTTTTTCGTCACACCCCTATCCTTCAAAGGATTTTTACCAGGGTAAAAATTATAGGCATGAATACATTATTAGATACACACAAATACACATGGTCGTCAGCTATTTACCTAATACAGAGAACTTTAAGTTGTCAACACCTTGACAGACAGTCAGCAATCACCTTTCCGTTCCTTTTGTATGCCTTATTTTAATAATCCTCTAAGACCAGGCTCCAACTTAGCAAACTTCATAGTGGCCAAACACACTAATGGGTTGTGATCAGTGTAACTTCTCAGTGGTTTTCATCCTGGACAAAGATAACAAGGGTCGTCCCACATCAACTTACCATTCTTTGACAAGAGCTTAGTAAGAGGGAGGGTAATATCTGCAAAGTTTTTGCAAAACTTCCGAGAGTACCCCACCAACCCCAAGAACCTTCTCAGGCCTCTCTTGTCTGTCGGGGTGGGGACTTCAGAGATAGCCAGCACCTTAGCCTGCATCGGTGCCAGCTGCCCCTGTCTTACCACAAATCCCAGATAAGTGATCTTTCCCTGGCCGATTTCACTTTTTGCGAGGTTCACTGTTAGGGTGGCTTCAAACTGCTTTTTAAACAGCTCCTCCCACGTGTCACTCCAGACCACTAAATCGCCAATATATGCTTCTGTGTTTTTTAGCCCTTTTGTCACTGAATTAATCTTCCTATAGGGGTGTTGCTCACTAGGCTGACCTGGTGTGACAACAACACCATGTCCTGGCTCTTTGCATCACCTCGGGACATCCGGACATACGTGTGCGTGCCGTTTAATTAGCTTTATTGGCGGCAGCTCGCTTTGTTCGGGGGTTAAGTGAGAGAACTCATCAGCAAAGTTGGCCAACACAATAGAGTTCTCCCATCTGGTTGGCACCACACTTATCTTTTCAAAATGGGTCTTCCCCTTATCAGGTTGCACCCTAGCCTCATTAATTTTCGTGATAACACCGACTAGGTTTGTTCGCCTATCGTGGCAAGCTGTTAGCATATCAAAAGGCTGTAACTGTGTTAGCTCACGTCTACAATAGTCAATAGCATCCTTCCTCCTGTGCGGCCAGTAAAACTCTTTCATGATTCTATCGACGGTCTTCCTCACCCCAAAATGTCCACAGAGGGCTATCTTGTGGGCTAGGTTAAAAATCTCGCCCCTGTAAATTTTCGGCACTACCACCTGGTGTACAACCCCACATTCCTCATCTGCGGGCACGGTATATGGTCTCCATTTCCTCATTAGTACTCCCTCCTTCACATAATAGCCCACTGGCTCCCTTTTTAATTCTGCTTCAGAGACAGCTGTCTCCGCCAAAACCATCAGCTCCTTGTCTCGCTCCTGTGCCTGTACAAATTCCTTCCTTGCTAATGATAAATTTACCTCAACTCCCTCACTTCCTCCCGTTTTACTATGCTCCTTCTTTTCACTTTCAAACCCCCCCAGTACAAGGCTGGTAGAAACGTCTCAGCTAAATCTATATTCATTTTGGCAGCCTTTCTGGACATGCCCCGAGTCACTGCGCAAACGGGATAAACCTGTGAGTCCATGGGTGGGGTCTCAGTGCTGGCAGGCTGGCTTGTCAATCTTACTGCTGGGTACACCTCTCCGCTGGCGAGGTCATTACCGAGTAAGACCTCCACGTCTTCCATCGGTAGTTCGGGCCTCACCCTGATCGTGACCAGTCCGGAGACCAAGGCGCTTTTTAGGTGTATCTGGTGCAAAGGTACTGCTTCAGTCCCTTTCCCAATGCCTTTTATCACACTGACCTCCCCAGTCTTGGTCTCTGAACTAAAGTCTAAAACACTCCTTAAGATCAGTGACTGAAAAGCTTCCATGTCTCTCCAGATCCGTACTGGAACTGGGTTTGACCCCTCCTTCACCGACACCAATCCTGCCGAAATAAACCTCTCGCACCCTTCCTGAACTTTATCAGACCTCTTCTTCCCTAGCGGTTTGTTTACCAGCTCAATACAGCCAGTCGGAACCGTCGTTTTCCCTTTCCCCGTCTCCTTCGGGGCAAAGCACCTGAACGCAAAGTGACCGGCTTTCCCACAATTATAGCATACGACCCCAGGAGACTTCCTACCAAACTGCTCCCGGTCTTCCTTATCCTTCTCACTAGTCCCCAGCTTACTTTCTGACTTTTCTGGCGGACTCTTCCCGCCGTCCTGACTACCCTTCTGGTAGCCTTTACTCGGGGTAAACTTCGTTTTATGTGTCAACGCGTACTCATCCGCTAACTTAGCAGTTGCGGCTAACGTGTCTGCCTCTTTCTCATCTAGGTAGTGTGACAAGAATACACATAGATTAAGATGTAGCTGTCCTGTGCTGGCACCAGTGGGATCAGCAGTTGGTCTGCCACCTGTCTTCAGGGAGAGGGAGATAAGGAAAACAATGGAACAGCATTTGGAGATGTTAATGAAGGGACGGGAGAGAAAGTAACAGAAGGAGAGAGCTGTCTAGAGCGGCTCCCCCTTTGAACCCTGAACTGTTTGAAGTGATGGACAGGCGATACCCCAGCAGGGGGATAAAAAGGGACAGGTTCGCTAAAGCAGGAGACACACACGACACCCGAGGTAACAAGACCCTGGAAGCGGTGCGTCTCTCACAAGTCGGTGGGAAGTACCAGGCCATAGATGCACAGGGTGGAAAGGGACGATCGGCGGGAACCTGGAGTGTGTCCACCCTTGCCTGGGTGCCAGGTTCACCGCAGGGAAACGATCGTATCTGGAAACGGAGGGGTCACTGTCGGTGACCTCAGATGACATCACAAAGGGCTTGCCCGAAAGCTGACTGCGAAGGTCTGTGTGGAAGCCTTGAATATTCATTCGTTTTGCTCTCTCTCTCCTTCCCCCCACTGTCCATCTCCCATGATAGCGATTACTGCGAACTGAACTGAACTAAATTGAACTGAACTTTGCGTCACTTTGAAACTGGTCATTTACCCCTAGACAACGATAGAGCTTGATTGATCCTGTTATCTTAATTCTGTGTACATTTATGTTTATCATTGCTGAACTGTTGCATTCATTATCCTTTTGATTAGAGTACTGCGTTGCTTGTTTCTTTAATAAAACTTCCTTAGTTCTAGTAATCCAGACTCCAACTGAGTGATCCACTTCTGCTGGTTTGGCAACCCAGTTACGGGCTACGTAACAGTAGGGTCTCATACCTTCAGGGACACAACCTTTAAACTGCTCAATCAGTATTAGCTGTAGCAGTCTGTCATAATCCCCATTGACCCCTTCCGAGGCGCATCAACACTCACAATATATCTACATCTCACGGGCAAACTCTAAATACGTGCGGCCCCACTGCTTCCTCGCATTCCGGAACCTCTGCCGGTATGCCTCCGGGACCAACTCATAAATCCTGAGTATGGCCTCTTTCACCACATCATACCTCTGGGCATCTTCTGCGGACAAGGCCGAGTAAGCTTGTTTGGCTTTTCCTTTAAGTACACTCTGAAGCAAAACAGCCCACTTATCCCCCGGCCAGTCCTGAATTGCAGCAACTTTTTCAAAACGGAGAAAGTACCGATCAACATCGGTCTCGTCAAATGGGGGAACCAGCCTAACCTCCTGGGTCGCCCTGAACCCTTCACCTTGGTTCAGCATGGGCCCCAGCGCTATCGTCATCTTTAACTTCTCCAGCTCAAATTCCCTTTCCCTCTGCTTCTCTCTCGCTTCTCGTTCTAACTGCCTGTCCCTCTCTTCTGCCTCCAACTGTTTTATTCTCTCTTCACGTTCTAACTGTTTCTCTTCTCGCTCCAGCTGCTTTACCCGGAACTCATGCTCGAGTCTCAATTTTTCAATCTGCAGCTGTACTGCTTCTCCACCAGGTTTTCCAATAGCTACCACCTCCAGCTCCCCTTGGGGAATCACACCTTTAGATACATAGTGCTCTATGATAGCTCTGTGCATCTCCACTCTCCTCATTGTCGACTTCCCCTTAACAAGATTCAACCGTTTGGCCACAGCTACCAATTCTGATTTCCTGGCATCCTCTAATGCCTCCAGGGTCAGCGCCTTTAGAAATTCCTCAATCTCCATTTCTGCTGTTTGCCCTTGCTTTCTTTCGGGAATTTTAACCCAATCAATTTACCCCGTCCCAAATTTAGCGTTCAAAATCGCGGACGAGAACCCCACTTATGTTACATACCCCGTAACTGGGTTGCCAAACCAGCAGAAATGGACCACTTAGTTGGAGTCTGGATTACTGGAACTAAGAAAGTTTTATTAAAGAAATAACTAACACAGTACTCTAATCGCAAGAATATAAATGCAACAGGTTAGCAATGATAGAACACACATGTACACAGAACTAGAATAATAGGAATCAATCAAGCTCTATCGCAGTCTAGGGGTAAACTGATCAGTCTCAAGTGACGCAGAGTTTAGTTCAGCTGAGTACAGTTCGCAGTAATCGCTGTTGTGCCGTTGGAGAGAGAGAGAGAGAGAGAGAGAGAGAGAGAGAGAGATAATATGCAAATTCTGGTTCACACAGACCTTTGTTCTTCGCAGTTAGCTTTCGGGCGAACCCTTTTCTGTCTTCTGTGGTCACCGACTGTGACCCCTCCGTTCCGGATACGACTGTTCTTCCGCGGTGAACCTGGCACCCAGGCAAGGGCGGACACACACACCAGGTTCCCGCCGATCGTACCTTTTCACCCTGTGCGCCTATGGCCGGTCCCGCGACCAGACCTCCAAATTTCCACCAACTTGTGGGGGCACACCGCTTTTCCAGGGTCTCATTATCTCATGATCTCGTGGTGTCTGTCGTGCCTTAGTGAACCTGTTCCTTTTATCCCCCTGCTGTGGTATCGCCTGTACATCAAACTTCAAACAGTTCAGGTTCAAAGCAACCGGTCTGTCAATACTCGGAACTGTGTCTCTTTTCGTTAATCTCGCTTCTCCTCTCTCATTAACATTTGGAATGTTTTTCCATTGTCTCACTTACCTCTCTCATTTGCATCAATCTTCTGATAACTTGGTTTTTCGTCACATTATGTTGAGGAACACTTTGGTCTCTTCTTACACCCACATCTGTAGGTAGGTCTCAGCTAAGTCCACTTTTCAAAAGTGTTTCCCCGCAGAAGGTTTGCAAAGATATCCGCTCTCCTGGGCAGAGGGTATTGATCTATTTTCAGTACTGGGTTAATGGTGACCTTAAAATCACCACAAATCCTGACAGACAAGTGATGCTTTCTTCTTCCTACTATCATTGTGTAAAAATACAGGAGCTTTAGGTCCTACACCACCAGTTTTAGGAACTATTATTACCCTAATCCTCAGACTCCTGAACTAGCACTCGCCTCAACTCTGAACTGACTTCACATCTCACAGACTCATTTTGAAGGACTCTACAACTCATTTTCTCAATATTATTTTTTCTATTTGTGCAATTTGCCTCTTTTGCACATTGGTTGTTTGTCAGTCTTTGTTTATGTATAGTTTTTCATACATTCTATTGTACTTCCTATTTTCCTGTAATTGTAAGAAAATTAATCGCAAGATAATATATGGTGACTTAATAATAAATGTACTTGACTCTGACTTTGTCAAGGTCCACCCAGCTGTATAATACAGTACTCTGTGATGTATAGGAGTTGTGTATCGGTAAGGATACACACTGGTGCTGAAGGCCCGTGATTCAGCGAAAGCCGCACTCAAGGCTACCTGAAACTTGTTGGTCTTCCACTGAAAGGGGATGTCAGCAAGAAGGTTTTGGTGATAGGCATGTGCTTGGGCATGCTCTAAAACTCAATGCAGCCACCACAAAGGACCACAGTCAAGTCTTTTGGCACCACTGAACACAGAGGCTGGATCCTTCATAATAACCATTTCATAGGTGCACTGAGGAAGAACTGTAATGTGTGCTGATGCATTGTAAGAGAATAAATTGAGTTGATAATGCAAACTCAATTATAGTGAGTAGTAAAAAGTAAATAATAAAAAATATGGACAAATCATACGTTCTATGTATATCTTATGAACAAAATATATTTATCTAATAAAAATTGCAAGAAAAGGTATTGCATTAATGCTGCAATGAACGTCTATGTCTTACACAGAATGATAACTGTGTGGAACATGCTGCCAGGAGTGGCGGTAGAAGCAGATACACTAAAGACATTTAAGAGACTCTTAGATAGGCACATAACTTAACTTATTGCCCGTTATGCGGTTGCAGTCGTGGTCCTCCATCTCTGTCTGTATAGAAGGATTCTTCATTGCTGTTTCCGTAACAATTGTTTTTGACTGGTCAGGTTTGCTCGCCCTGAGCCAAACCCCCGAACGTGGAGGACTGGTGGACCACTCTTAGTGTCACCTCTACCTTTTGACCTGTTTGGCATAGGTGACCCTACCAAGAGCCAAAGCACAAGACCCTGACTCCAACCAACATAGCTCTCTGGGCCGTTGAGGCACGCGAGCCTCCAAACCCTACGACAAGGTTGTGGTCCTCTTGGAGGAGATAGGCACATAGATGAATGAGAAATGGAGGATGATGTGCGAAAGAAGTATTCAATTGATCTTGGAGTAGGTCGAAATATCAGCACATCATGGTAGACCAAAGGGCCTGTTCAGTTCTATGTTCTACAATTGTACTTCCTGTGTATACATTGTGAATAAAGTATATTTTTGAAATACGAACAACCTGATTTATCATAACAGAGCCCAATGGTTTGGCTCCATGGCTGTTTGATGTATGTGGGGTTTCAGAAGAAGCTCAGTGGGACATAGATTCACCACTATTTTAACTCCTCCTGATACTTTACTACAAAGCTTAAGTAATCAAAATCCCAGTGCACAGACAGTGGCTGACACAACAGTTAGTGACCGGTGATGCAAAAATGCAAGTTCAATTACTGAATAGTAATTTATCTACTGGTTTGTTTGGACGTCGGACATTTAGAATTTTACTCTCCATATCTTTAATCGCAGAAATTAAAGTAAAAACATAGAAAATAGGTGCAGGAGTAGGCCATTCGGCCCTTCGAGCCTGCACCGCCATTCAGTATGATCATGGCTGATCATCCAACTCAGAACCCTGCACCTGCCTTCCCTCCATACCCTCTGATCCCTTTAGCCACAAGGGCCATATCTAACTCCCTCTTAAATATAGCCAATGAACTGGCCTCAACTGTTTCCTGTGGCAGAGAATTCCACAGATTCACCACTCTCTGTGTGAAGAAGTTTTGCCTCATCTTGGTCCTAAAAGGCTTCCCCTTTATCCTTAAGCTGTGACCCGTCTTTCTGGACTTCCCCAACATTGGGAACAATCTTCCTGCATCTAGCCTGTCCAATCCCTTTAGAATTTTATATGTTTCAATAAAATCCCCCCTCAATCTTCTATATTCCGGTGAGTATAAGCCTAGTCTATCCAGTCTTTCATCATATGAAAGTCCTGCCACCCCAGGAATCAATCTGGTGAACCTTCTTTGTACTCCCTCTATGGCAAGAATGTCTTTCCTCAGATTAGGGGACCAAAACTGCACACAATACTCCAGGTGTGGTCTCACCAAGGCCTTGTACAACTGCAGTAGTACCTCCCTGTTCCTGTACTCGAAATCTCTTGCTATGAATGCCAGCATACCATTCACCTTTTTCACCACCTGCTGTAACTGCATGCCCACTTTCAATGACTGGTGTATAATGACACCCAGGTCTCGTTGCACCTCCCCTTTTCCTAATTGGCCACCATTCAGATAATAATAATAGTAATGATAACAATAATAGTAGTAGTTATGGAACTTTTGTTCTATAATATATATTTTTCCATATATTTTAAATAATATAAATCAATAATACAAAATGAGTTCACTAAACTATTGGATTGAGTCTGTAGGTACTGAACCAATATAAAATGAAATTTTGCATTGGCGTGCAGTGTGCTTATTTGTTTATGGAAAAGATTAGTTTGTTTAATGCCAGTGAAACAAAATCTTAAAGCTTAATTCTTCTGAAAAAGTCTGGGCAGACATTAACCTGCCTTTGAGTTCCTTCCTGAATCCCTCTCCTCTCATCAGATTTCTGAACAGCTAGTACGCTCATGAACACTACATCACTACTTTTGCTCTCTTTTTGCACTGATTATTTCGATGTTTTTAATATCTGCACTCAGCGGCTATTTCATAAAGTACACCTGTGCACCTTGTCGTTAATGCAAGTATCTAATCAGCAACTCAATGTATATAAGGATGCAGACATGGTCAAGATGTTCAGTTGTTCAGTCAGTCCAAACATCAGAATGGGCAAAGAATGTGAATTAGGTGATCTTGACCACGAAATGATTACCGGTGCCAGATGGGGTGACTTGAGTACCTCAGAAACGGCTGATGTCTTGGCATTTTCACACATGACAGTCTCTAGAGTTCACAGAAAATGGTGCAAAAATCAAACAAAAACTTTCAGTGAGCGGCAGTTCTGTGGGCGAAAACACCTTGGTGATGAGAAAGGTCAGAGGGGAATGGCCAGCCTGGTTCAAGCTGACAGAAGGGTGACAGTAAATCAAATAACTAGTGTTACAGCAATGGTGTGCAGAAGAGCACCTCTGAATGCACAACCCATCAAACCTTGAAGTGGACCCACAGCAGCAGCTGAAGTCCACGAACATACACTCAGTGGCTCCTTTATGTGATACCTAATAAAGTAGCCACTAAGTATATTGCTCATTGTAATTTATAGTGTTTTTATTATGTACTTCACTGTACTACTGCTGCAAAACAATAAATTTCACGACATATGTCAGTGATAATAAACCTGATTCTGATTCTGTCTCCTTGCTCCCCAGCCAATACACTCATACCCTCTGACCTTTGCTCTCTCACCTCTATCACTCACCACTCATTCTCCATCCATTCCGATGGTCTTCTAAGCCTGATTAAATCTCAAGACTTGAGAGTGAACCTGAAACTAACACAATATTGAGAAATACAGGCCATAACTGTCCTGCTGACCAACTGGAGAACATGAAAGAGAGGGAAATAGGGGTGATGGATAGGGGAGAGAGTGGGGATCCTGGAAGTTGATAGGTGAAACTGGGAGAGGGGGAGGGGTGAAGTAAAGAGCTGGGAAGCCAATAGGTGAAAGAGATAATGGGAGCTAGATCTCCCATTCTCCCGGTCTTAAAAATTCTCTCAATTATCTCCTGTTATGTGCTAAAACAGGAACTGTGACCACTCTTGGGAAATATGGTAATTGCAGATGCATTCTTGCAAGAACTTAAGTGGCTAACGGTATTAATGAAATACTGTAGACACTGAAAATCTGAAATAAAACAGTAAATATTAAGGGAAATACTGTAATCATTTGTGGAGTTGGAAACCAAATTAATCAATTATACTTCTGAAATGTCAACCCAAGTGTTATTCATTTCCCTCCTACCCTTTTATACTTTTCCCTGCTTCATGGACAGAAACTTCTGAATAAAATGAAATGTGTTTTTCTATTTAAATATAATTCCATTAGATAAACTGACATCTAACAATTCATTTTTTTTAAAGAAAGATTCGACGGAAAAGGCTACTTGGAAATTTCAAACTGTTGGAAGAAGTGTGTGATCAGAGCAAATTTTAATTTCAGAATCTTTTGAACTGTCAAAAAGGATGATATTTTGTGATTTTAGAAAGGTCAAATTATTATCCCAGTTTTCAAGGTGTATGAACCTGCTTCCTTTAATATAACCAGCATACAGTTGTTGATCTGTATTGTACAATTTCACTAATTTACCTGTCTGCCAGAATCTTACTCCCTCTGTTGTCTCAATGGAATAGCAACATGAAAAACAGATGCTGGGAGAACCCAGCGGTTCAAGGTGCATCTTTAGAGACAAAAGAAGTAAGATGACCTTCCAGGTTAAGACCCCGCATCCAAACCAGGGATTCCCACCCTTTTCTGTGCCATGGACAAATACCAAAGACGGAGGTTGGGAACTCCTGATCTAAACAGAGAGGGAAAAGGAAAGATTGCCAGTATGTAGCAGGACGCAGAGGGACAGGAGAGGGCTAGTGATAGAGGCTGGTAGGCTATAGATGGAACTGGATGGGGAGGAGACAATGGGCAAGTCAGGGGAGAGGATTAGTAAGGTGAACAAAGGGAGAAGGGAACAGGTGGACAGGTGAGTGTTTATGGGAGGGAAGCACTGGGGGTGTGGGTTACCTGAAACTGGATAGTTCAATGTTCACAACAGGAATTCTGCAGATGCTGGAAATTCAAGCAACACACATAAAAGTTGCTGGTGAACGCAGCAGGCCAGGCAGCATCTCTAGGAAGAGGCGCAGTCGACGTTTCAGGCCGAGACCCTTTGTCAGGACTAACTGAAGGAAGAGTGAGTAAGGGATTTGATAGTTGGAGGGGGTGGGGGAGATCCAAAATGATAGGTGAAGACAGGAGGGGGAGGGATGGAGCCAAGAGCTAGACAGGTGATAGGCAAAAGGGATACGAGAGGATCACGGGACAGGAGGTCCGGGAAGAAAGACAAGGGGGGGCCGGGAACCCAGAGGATGGACAAGAGGTATATTCAGAGGGACAGAGGGAGAAAAGGGAGAGTGAGAGAAAGAATGTGTGTATAAAAATAAGTAACAGATGGGGTACGAGGGGGAGGTGGGGCATTAGCGGAAGTTAGAGAAATCGATGTTCATGTCATCAGGTTGGAGGCTACCCAGACGGAATATAAGGTGTTGTTCCTCCAACCTGAGTGTGGCTTCATCTTTACAGTAGAGGAGGCTGTGGATAGACATGTCAGAATGGGAATGGGATGTGGGACATGTCAGAATGGGAATGGGATGTGCTACACATGCCCTTACACTTCCTCCCTTACCACCATTCAGGGCCCCAAACAGTCCTTCCAGGTGAGGCAACACTTCACTTGTGAGTTGGCTGGGGTGACATACTGCGTCCGGTGCTCCCGATGTGGCCTTTTATATATTGGCGAGACCCGACGCAGACTGGGAGACCGCTTTGCTGAACATCTACGCTCTGTCCGCCAGAGAAAGCAGGATCTCCCAGTGGCCACACATTTTAATTCCACATCCCATTCCCATTCTGACATGTCTATCCATGGCCTCCTCTACTGTAAAGATGAAGCCACACTCAGGTTGGAGGAACAACACCTTATATTCCGTCTGGGTAGCCTCCAACCTGATGGCATGAACATTGACTTCTCTAACTTCCGCTAAGGCCCCACCTCCCCCTCGTACCCCATCTGTTACTCATTTTTATGCACACATTCGTTCTCTCACTCTCCTTTTTCTCCCTCTGTCCCTCTGAATATACCTCTTGCCCATCCTCTGGGTCACCCCCCCCCCGTCTTTCTTCCCAGACCTCCTGTCCCATGATCCTCTCGTATCCCCTTTTGCCTATCACCTGTCCAGCTCTCGGCTCTATCCCTCCCCCTCCTGTCTTCTCCTATCATTTTGCATCTCCCCCTCCCCCTCCCCCTCCAGCTTTCAAATCCCTTACTAACTCTTCCTTCAGTTAGTCCTGACGAAGGGTCCTGGCCTGAAACGTCAACTGCACCTCTTCCTAGAGATGCTGCCTGGCCTGCTGCGTTCACCAGCAACTTTTATGTGTGTTTGTTCAATGTCCATACTATTGGGTTATAAATTACCCAAGTAGAATATGATATGTTGTTCTTCCATTTGACTTCTCCATTGCTGTGGAGAGGTCAACAACAGGCAGATCAATGTGAACATGAGGAGAGTTACTATGACATGGCAACACAGCCTTCCTGAGGTGACTTTCCCTGTGTTTGAAGTGATGTTATTTTCAATGGTCACCAAAGGGAGTCCCAGGGATACTGCGGTTATAGTATTTGGCAGCACAGTGAAGTTTCCATTCTCAAACACAAAAGTGGTTGATATCTCCAGGGAGAGAGAAGGAAGGGGAAAATTAATCAGGTAGTGAGTTAATTCATTTTATTTCCTTATCTTCTTACCTGTCCATTACTTCCCTCTGGTACCTCCCCTTCCCTATCTTCTGTGGTCTTTTACCCTCCCAGAGAGAACCATAGAAACCACAGAAGAACTACAGTACAGAAACAGGCTTCTTGGCTGTGCTGAACTATTTTCAGCCTAGTCCCACTGACCTGCACACGGAATGTCTCCCCTGTCAGATTCTCCCTTCTCCAGCCCGTTATCTCTTTCACCCATTAGCTTCCCAGCTCTTTACTCTCCCCTTCCCCTCTCCCAGTTTCACCTACCACCTACTACCTTGTACTTCTTCCTCACCCCTCCCCCACCTTCTTGCTCTAACTTCTCACCGTTCTTTCCAGTCCTGATGAAGGGTCTCAATCTGAAACATCAACTGTTTACTCTTTTCCATAGACGCTGCCTGGCCTGCTGAGTTCCTCCAGCATTTTCTATGTGTTGCTTGGATTTCCAGCAACTGCTGATTTTCTCATCCTTGATATTATTGTGTAAGCCATGCATAAATCCAAGTATATTTGGTGTATGCTTTTTTTTACAAAATTATGCTGTGGACTGGAAAACAATAGCTGGGAAAATGAGGACAGATTTCAATTGAATAGGATTGTTGTTCCACGGATTTCCAGGAGGTGGCGCTACTTGCGACTGCTGTGCTCCATGGTGCCACCAATTGGATTTAAACAGTACTGCAGGTGTTAGAAATAGTGTAATATGCCCTTGTTGAAGTTCAGTCTGCAGAACATCAGCTGCAAGGTCATTATTTACAAATTAAGTTGGAATTACGAAGTCTTCGCCCATCCACTTCTTTGATCATATTGCTCTTCAGTGGAAATCCAAACTACTCCAGAGCTCTTGTTTTAATGTGTTTTCCTTGGAGCGGAGGAGACTGGATGGTGGGGCTGGTTGGTGTAGGATCTGTTAGAAGTGTTTAAAATTATGAGGGGCTGAGGTAGGATAGATAATAGAAAATTTTCTCCCTTGTGGAGGTGACTGAAACTGGAGGGCATAGGTTTAGGGCCAGGGATAAGACATTCAGAGGGGATCTAAAGAGAGCCATTCTTTTCTCAGTGCTTGAAATCTAGAATGCACTGCCAATGGGAGGAGGGGAATGTGTGGATGATAGAGACAGGTACTTTCACAACATTTAAAAAGTACTAGAACCAGCCTTTGCAAGTGCCGAAGTATATGCCTGTAAGGAGTTTGTACATTCTCCCTGTGACTGCATGGGGTTTTTTCCAGGTGCTCCAGTTTCCTCCCACGGTCCAAAAACTGGTCATTGATCATTGTAAATTGTTCCGTGATTAGGCAAGGATTAAATCGGGGGATTGCTGGGCCGGCGGCTCTAAGGCCTATTCCGTGCTGCATCTCGAAAGGTAGATAGATAGATAAATAAGTAAATAAATAAATAAACAGACAGATCGATAACCAACTAAATAAATAAATAAACAGAGAAATAAATAAATTAATAGCTAGATTGATAGATAGATAAATAAATGAATAACTAAAAGGGCATGGACCAAGTACCAGTATATCGAATTGGGATAGGTGGGTAAGATGGTCAGCACAGAATTGATGGGCCGAGGGGTCTCCTCTGTGCTGCATGAATCTATGACAAGTCCAAAGTTTCATATTTAATAACATTTAATTTTTGTCACACATGTGCCTAAAATTCATGCGTGACAGAAGTTAATATGAGGAGTCACAGAGTCACGTAGTACAAAAACAGACTCTTTTAGAGAGCTAGTTGTTTACCATTGTTTATTTAAATGTTCACTTGCTCTGATGGTTATCTTTGTCCTGCTACATGAGGCAGGTAAAAATAGTTTTAAGTTATCGATAATCAATGACATTACTCATAACAGCTCAAGTCATCACACTGAAAAGATAAAATTCTTTCCAAACTCATAGAAACAGGCAGAGGAAGTGCACTGGATTTCCATGCAGTTGAAGAATGCACAACAAGATCATTCCAAAGACCAACAACATTAAGCCTTCCTGCTTGAGGTTGACCATTCCATTGTTTCTCCAGTGCTACCTGTCAGCTCCACACACGTTTGTTCCTGTTTCTGGAGGAACTCGGCAAGTTGAACAGCACCAGTTGGGGAAAGGAATTGTCCGTGTTTCGGGTTGAAACCCTGCATCAGCGCTGAGAATGGAGTAGGAAGACAGTCAGTGTAAAGGGCGGGGGCAGTGGTGAGACAGCGGCCAGTAGGCGAGAGGTGGACTGAGGACAGGTGGAAGAGGGAAGCAGGACATGGTGGGGCTGAGGATAGGAGTAAGAGGCAGGTGGGTAAAAGGTGGGATCAGACAAAGAAAAAGGACAAAATAGGCAGCGGAGGTCAGTTGGGAAGAAGGTGGGGGAGGGTGAGGGTAAAGACAGCTGCTGGAGTGTGATAGATGGGGTACAAAGCTACTAGAGCGAGATTAAACTGAATTAAATCTCATGACTTTTACTCAATGGCTACAACATAACTGTTTCTAATTACTAACTGGGAAATTTACATGAACTTAGAAATTGGAAACTGTTTATGTCAGAGCCATTGGTTGAAAGTGATCAGGTCAGTTTGAATTCAAACAATGAGGAAAGATTTCCTCAGGATATGGTGTTCAAACCCAGTCAGAGATCACTCCCAATGGGGTCAGAGGGTAGGTGATCATTCCCAATGGAGCCAGAGTGCCAGTGATTTCTCCCAATGGGGCCAGAAGGTCAGAGATCACTCCCAATGGGGCCTGAGGGTCAGTGATCACTCTCAATGGGGCCAGAGGGTCAGTGATCGCTCCCAATGGGGTCAGAGGGTAGGTGATCATTCCCAATGGAGCCAGAGTGCCAGTGATTTCTCCCAATGGAGCCAGAAGGTCAGAGATCACTCCCAATGGGGCCTGAGGGTCAGTGATCACTCTCAATGGGG
Source organism: Mobula hypostoma (assembly GCF_963921235.1). Classification (NCBI taxonomy): domain Eukaryota; kingdom Metazoa; phylum Chordata; class Chondrichthyes; order Myliobatiformes; family Myliobatidae; genus Mobula; species Mobula hypostoma. The sequence goes on along the minus strand of NC_086118.1, from coordinate 17,545,920 downwards.
CCAGAGGGTCAGTGATCGCTCCCAATGGGGCCAGAGGGTCAGTGATCACTCCCAATGGGGCCAGAGGGTCAGTGGTCATTCCCAATGGGGCCAGAGAGTCAGTGATCTTTTCCAATGGGGCCAGAGAGTCAGCGATCTTTCCAATGGGGGCCAGAGAGTCAGTGATCACTCCCAATGGGGCCAGATGGTCAGCGATCACTCCCAATGGGGCCAGAGGATCAGTGATCACCCCCAATGAGGCCAGAGGGTCAGTGATCTCTCCAATGGGGCCAGAGGGTCAGCGATCACTCCCAATGGGGCCAGATGGTCAGTGATCATTCCTAATGGAGCCAGAGGATCAGTGATCACTCCAATGGGGCCAGAGGGTGAGTGATCTCTCCAATGGGGCCAGAGGGCCAGCGTTCGCACCCAATGGGGACAGAGGGCCAGTGTTCGCACCCAATGGGGACAGAGGGCCAGCGTTCGCACCCTATGGGGACAGAGGGTCAGTGATTTCTCTCAACAGGTTGACAGGGTCAGTGATTGGTCCCAATGGGGCCAGATTGTCAGTGATCTCTCCCAGTGGAGGCTACTGTTCAGACCAGGTGTGAGCTCTGAGTCATGGAAGGACTGCTCGATGCTCTGAGGTTTTTGTGATTGGACTGTACTATACATCGGTCTCCTTCAGTTTTTTGGCATTTTCTTTCTTGTGGCCGACTGGCGGGTGGGTGATCTGCAAGATTTTTGTGGTGGGTTGGCTAGGGGTTTGTGATATTGCTGTCATTGTTCTTTTTTACGAGTGAGGGGGTTGGTCACAGTTTTTTTTCTGCAGATTAGGCCCTGGGGATGTGTTGCTATTGTCACTGTCTTTTTCTATGAGTGAGGGGGTCAGGAATTGTATTGTTGCTGTTTCTCCTTCCTGGGGGAGGGGGTTGAGAATTGTTATTGTAGCTGTTTCTTTTCTGCGGGAAGGGGGCAGTAGATTGTTACTGTTGTTGTTCTTTTTCTGCAGGGTGGGTGTCAGGGATTCAGGCGTCTGTGAGTTTTGTCTCATTTACTTTTCCTGGGTATTTCATGGCTAACTGGAGAAGACAAATATCAGAGTTGTATTGTACATGCATACTTCAACAATAAAATTAACCTTGAACCTTGAATTTTGATCTGTTAGAATAATACTCCTTCTGTGATGGATTATTATTCCTGTAGATAACAGAATGGTGACCAGTTCCAAATTCTCTTGCTTTATGTTGTATTACCGACACCCCATATTCTGAAGCAGTTTCAGTCAACACTAAGTAACCAATGATAAACACAAGAGATTCCAGAGTAGCATACGCAAATGCTGGAGGAACTCAGCAGGTCAGGCAGTATCTAAGGAGAGGAATAAACAGTAAATATTTTGGACTCAGACCTTTCATCAGTAACCAATGAAGTCTTATTGATCACTGCACCACATTTGTTCTGCAACAGGCTTTGGTTAACCTTTGTGCAGTTTAATTTTAAAAAAATACAATGTAAAAGTTATCAGAGCATTATTTCAGATGTGAGCAGTGAAGCAGTCACTAAACCTGCTTTCTATTTATCAATTAGTTATTAAAAGCAGATTACTCAGTTTGAACAAGTTTACATAATCTAGCCAGCACCAGTACCGGGGAAGGAGAGAGCTGTTCTCTTGTGATGTGCTGCTGTTGAATTGTACTGAGAGCAGAGTCTTTGCAAATCACATTACGAGGGATGGAAATTTTTTAGTTTCAAAAATGAGATTCACACATAGAAAATTGTACAAGAAATTTAAAGAAGTGCATAACATTTATACAATGAGAATACCGTTGTTCATTCTAAACATTCATAGAGTTATTGGTCATATACATTTGTAGTTTTGGGACATTTTGTGTTCATAGCATCAATGCCACTCATTTGCTTCCTGGGATGAGACAAACTTCAACAGCCTGAGCGGCTTGAAAAGGTTTGAAAGGTGATGTCGGAGCATCGGAGTTCGGAGATCAATTCCAATGTCACTTGTAAGGAGTCTGTGCATCCTCCCCATGGAATGCAGGGGCTTTCTCCAGGCTTCCTGGTTTCATCCAACAGACCAAAGGCATACCGGTTGGTACATTCATTAGTCATTGTAAATTGTCCTATGATCAGGTTAGTGTTAAAGCGAGGATTGGTGGTCAGTGCAGCTCGAAGGGCCAGAGGGCCCATTCCGCGCTGTGTCTGAAATATGAATTAATTAACAAGCAAATGAACAGATAGGTAGATAGCTAGATAAATAATTAAATAATTAAGTAGTGTGAAGAGTTTGGGTTGAAATCATAAAGAGCATTGTAAGGAAGACATGGGTGGAAATAGTCTATTTATCTCCAAAATTTGAACTTTCCATCCGTCAGAGCATAAATGGGGAAATAGCAAAAGCATGTTTGATGGGAATTGCAATTATCATAGGAGATTTTAATCTATGCATTGGATAAATCAACACAGCTGACAGGGGTATCATTGAAGAAGGATCTGTGGAATGCATCTAGGATTGTATTTTTAGAGAAGTATAATTGCAAAACTTTTCAGGAACAGGCTACTTTAAAAATAGTCTTTCAAATTAAGGTTAGGGATCTTTTACTGAAATATTCCCATGGGGAGGACTGAGCATTGTCCGATAAAATTCTGGATACAGTTTGAGGATGAATCATTGGTCCATAACCAGCATCTTCTATTTAACTGGGTATAATTATTTTGTCATTGAGCACATCTACATGCAACTCTGTCGTAGGAAAGCAGCATCCATCATCAGAGACCCCCACCACCCAGATCTTGCTCCTTGCTCGCTGCTGCCATCAGTTAGAAGGTACGGGTGCCTCAGGACTCACACCACCAAGTTCAAGAACAGTTTCTGCCCCTCAACCATCAGGCTCTCGAATAAAAGGGGATAACTACACTCATTTACTTCATCATTGAAATGTTCCCACAACCAGTGATCTCACTTTAAGGACTCTTAATCTCATTATCTCATGTTCTCGTTATTTATTGCTATTTATTTATATTTGTATTTCCACAGTTTGTTGTCTTCTGCACTCTGGTTGATCTTTCATTGGTCCTATTATAGTTACTATTCTATGGATTTACTGAGTAAGCACATAAGAAAATGAATCTCAGGGTTGTATAGGATAGCATGTACATACTTTGATAATAAATTTACTTTGAACTTTGAGTTGCTTAAGGGAAACAAGCAAGTCATGGAAATAGAGGAAGGGTGGCTGATATTAAAACAGCTGGCCTACAATTCTCAGCAAGGCATTATCTGATGTCTTGTCAGCTAAGGAGATAAAGGATAACGTTAAACTGAAAATTCAGGTATACAAAATGGAAAAAGCTAGGGGTATCTCAGAAGACCAGGAAATCTTTAGGAAGGAGCAGCAGAAGATTAAAAATCTCATAAGAATGGAGAAAAATAATTCTGAGAGAACTTGTATGCATTATAAAAGTAAAGAGAAAAAGTCTCCATGGACATATTCATCAGGAAAGGGCAATACAGGTAAATACAGGCTTCTAGGAATGAAGCTGCCAAACTAATTACAGCAGGCAAAGAAATGGCAGGTATTTTTCACTGTGGAAGACATTGCTAATACTCCAAGGATGTCAGATATTCTAGTTTCAAATAACATGGTAGAACACACAAAGACTGAGTTCAAAACGTGTGACACACTATGGAAAGTTGTACAAGTTTACGATGGCACTGGTGAAACTCAGCAACTACTTGCTCGTGGCCAGTGAAACAAAGAAAACACTTTGTTAATCACACTTTTTCCAGTAACCTATCACTGCAAACAATACTACGTAACTTCCCTTTGGAACTGAAGACAACTTGATGCGGCAGCACTGAGGCAGGCCAATGGGCCCTCATTGGAAGAGAGAAAAGTCCAGGGGTTCGACCAACTTAAATGCTGTTCCAAGTTGGAAAGTTCGGGTACAGGCCGAATTAAGGTGGCAGGGTCCAGGCCCCAGAGTGCATCAAGGTGACAGAACCCAATGTTTGGATGACGATTTAAGCACTGAGCCAGAATGAAAAGTTTGGGGTGTCAGGGCCTGAGGCGAGGGACAGGCCAGTTCGGCTCACTGCTCCATGATACTTACTCAGCTTTGCACAGAACTGTGGGTTATTGGATGGACTCTTTTTCGTGAACTTCAGTTCCCAGTGCTACTTGATTGCTTTTATTGTTTGTATGGGGTTTTTTTTCTTTGCACATTGGGTGTTTAATGGTCTTTTTTAAAAGGGTTCTTTTGGGTTTCTTTGTTTTGTGTCTCAAGGTTGTATAATATAGACAAACTTTGATAATAAATGTACTTTGAACTATTGAACTTGAAAGTACATTACCAGATTAATGACAGCGCTCTTAACAGTGTGGAGGAACAGAGAGATCTTGGGATCTGAATCCATAGATCTCTCAAAGTTCCAGCACATGTTGATAGGCTTGTTAAGAAGGTGTATGGTATGTTGACCTCATTGTTCAGGGTATTGAGTTCAAGAGCCATGAGGTAATGTTGCAGCTCCATAAACTCTGATTTGACCATACTTGAAGAATTGTGTACATTTCTGAGTACTTCATTATAGGAACAATGTGGAAGCTTTAGAGTGGGTGCAGAGGAAGTTTACCAGGATGCTTCCTGCATTAAAGAATGTCTTATGAGGAAAGACCATAACAGCATAAGATATAGGAGCAGAATTAGGCCATTTGGCCCATCGAATCTGCTCAGCCATTTCATCATGGCTGATCCAATTTTCCTCTCAGCCCCATCTCCATTCATGCCCTGACCAATCAAAAATCTATCAACCTCTGCCTTAAATATACATAATAACTAGGCTTCCACAGCTGCATTTGTAGCAATGAATTCCACAGATTCACTAATCTCTGGTGAAAAAAAAATCATCTTTATCTCCATTCTGAAAAGGCACCCCTCTATGTTAGGTGTTAGGTTTGGGGCTAGGGTTGGGAGATGGAGATGCAGGCCTTCCCATGGAGAGACAATGGAGGATGGGACCTGGTGTTAAGTTAGCTCACTTGTGCTGATGTGACCAGGGTTAGTTGGGGTGTGCAGGCCCTTGGAGGTTAGGATTAGTTTTAAGGGTAGCGTTGGGGGATGTATAGGTCAGGTGGGGGATGTATAGGTGGGGCCGGGGGAGATGGGTGCTGTACAACAAAATAAGTTAAAATAAATGTAACAACATTAGTACAAGTTAAAGGAAGCAACTATAGTCCAAGCAACACACATCAAAGTTTCTGCCTGGCCTGCTGCGTTCACCAGCATCTCTAGGAAGAGGTACAGTCGACGTTTCAGGCCGAGATCCTTCGTCAGGACGAAGGGTCTCAGCCCAAAATGTCGACTGTACCTCTTCCTAGAGATGCTGCCTGGCCTGCTGTGTTAAATTTCCAGCATCTACAGAATTCCTCATGTTTACATTTTTAAACTATAGTCCAAGGTGGTGTTAAGGTTTTTCAGGTTGGTGCAAGAACCTGATTGCAACGGGAAGATGCTGTTGTTGAACCTTGAGGTGTGGGTGTTCAGGCTCCTCTAATTCCTGCTTGATGGCAGCACTGAGAAGACTGAAAAGCCCAGATGGTGGGAGTCCTCAATGATGGATGCCGTCTTCCTTGTAAATGTGCTCAGTAGTGGGGAGAGCTGTTCTCATGGTGGAAATGGCCGAGTCCACTGCTCTTGGTAGATCCTTGCGCTCTTAAACATTAGTTTCCAAACCAAGCCATGACGCAACTGCTCAGAATGCTTTCCATCTTACATCTGCAATCCATACCAAGGCTTGATGTAACTACTCAGAATGCTTTCCATCTTACATCTGCAATCCATACCAAGGCTTGATGTAACTACTCAGAATGCTTTCCATCTTACATCTGCAAAAGATTTTGCTTTTAGATTATGAGGACACACAGTCCTCTTTTATTGTCATTTAGTAATGCATGCATTAAGAAATGATACAATGTTCCTCCAGAATGACATCACAGAAACACAAGACAAACCAAGACTGAAAAACTGACAAAAACCACATAATTATATAGTTACAACAGTGCAAAGCAATACCGTAATTTGATGAAGAACAGACCTCGGGCACGGTAAAAAAAAGTCTCAAAGTCTCTCCAAAGTCCCATCATCTCACGCAGATGGTAGAAGGAAGAAAAACTCTCCCTGCCATGAGCTTCCAGCGCCGCAAACTTGCTGATGCAGCACCCTGGAAGCACCCGGCCACAGCCGACTCGAGTCTGTCCGGAAACTTCAAGCCTCCGACCAGCCCTCTGACACGGAGCACTGAGCCCCGAGCCCCATCTCTGCCGAGCGCTTCGATCCTGGCCCCAGCAACAGGCAAAGCTGAGGATTTGGGGCCTTCCTCTCCGGAGATTCTCCATCGCACAATAGCAGTGGCAGCGAAGCAGGCATTTCAGAAGTTTCTCCAGATGTTCCTCCGTGCTTCTCACGTCCGTCTCCATCAAATCAGGATTGTGCACAGTACCTACTTACAAATACGGTATCATTTCGGAGCGGCCGAGCATGCTGTGTCACGCCGCCATCTTCTCCTCCCCTTCTGGGTCTTTGATGACTTGTCTTTGACTGTCTTTGATGACTTGCCAAATCTCCTCAAACTTCAAGGAAACAGAGACACTGCAGCTCCTTCTTTATGGTTGTAACTACGTGGTGGGCTCCAGATAGATCTTCCCAGGTGATCACACCCAGGAGCATGAACCTCCTCATCCTTTTCGTCACCAACCCTTAAATGACAAATTGTATGTGTATGCCTAACTTCCCTTTCCTAACGTCCATAGTTCCTTGCTTTTGCTGACACTGAGTGCAAGGTATATGTTATGCTGCCACTCAACTAGCTGTCCTACTTCTATATGCCTCCTTGTCACAATTGGAGATCCTTCCTTAGCATAATATACTCTTCCAGATAATTGTTCCTTATGGGAAGGTTTGTTAATGGGTTTAAACTAGAGTTGTACAGGGCAGGGAACTAGAGTGCCAAAACAGTTAGTGGAGGCAGATGTTGGTAAGCCCTCAGAAAAAGTTAGGAATCAAAAGATTGAGCATTGTCTGACTAGTGTCCAAAGCTGCATATATTTCAATACAAAAAGTATCATAGGGAAGGCAGATGAATATGAGATAGCTGGTTTACAAACAGGCAATGTGCAGTAAAGAGAGGCAAAATTGCATTCAACAGGATGAGTTGCAATGTGAAAGGTGGACAAAATTGAAAAGGGTGAACACAGGACTGAATGGTGTTATATTTGAATGCACACAGTATATGGAATAAGGTAGATGAACTTGTAGCATAGTTGAAGATTGGCATGTATGATATTGTAGGCATCACTGAATCATGGCTGAAAGAAGATTATAGCTAGGAGCTTAATGTCCAAGAATACACATTGTATTGAAAGGACAGGTAGAAGGGGCAGCATTGCTCTGTTGCTAAAAATGGAATCAAATTGTTAGAAAGATGGGACATAGAGTCAAAAGGTATCATTGTGGATTGAGCTAAGGATAATGGTAAAAAGACCACGATGGGAGTTGTATACAGAACCCTAAACAGTAGTAAGGATGTGGTCTACAAGTGACAATGGTATGCATGCCAAAAGGGCAATGTTACAATAGTCATGGGTGATTTCAATGTGCAGGTAGATTGGAAAAATCAGATTGATGCTGCGTTCCAAGAGGGTGGATTTGAGAATGCCTATGAGTTGGCTTTTAGAGCAGCTCGTGGTTGAGCCCACTAGGGTTTTAGCTGTTCTGGATTTAGTGTTGTGCAATGAACCAGAGAGCTTAAGAGAAAGTGATCATAATATGATTGAATCCACCCTGAAATTTGAGAAGGAGAAGCTAAAGGTAGACGTGTCAGTATTACAGTGGAGTGCAGGAGACAGGTAGTTGGGTGACTTTAAGGAGAAAGTGGGGAAATGCACAGCCAATGCAGAGAACACCTCTGGTCATTCCCTTCATAGTAAGCACATACTTTAGATACTAGTGAGGAGAATCACCTTCGGGGGACGCGGGGGGGGGGGGGGGGGAGCCACAGTGACCAGTTCTCTGGCACTGGATCTGGTGCTGTGGCTCAGAGGAGCAGTGGGGTGAAGAGAACTGCAGTGTAGATAAGAGATTCCTTAGTCAGAGGAACAGAGACGAGGTTCTGAGGGCACGATTGTCACAACCATGGATTCGGCATCGCAGTAGACACGGCAAGTTACGCTTGTGAATATGCACGTCAGCTAATGATTTCATTGTGATGGGATTTAACTCCATACTTGTCGTTGTAGTGCTTGTCGAGACTTGGACACAGCAACGCTTCGCTGCCTGCATTCCGCCTTGCCTGAGAAATGGGACTGTCGCGTCAACTGCCTTGGAAGACTAGCGGTATTCATTTTATACCTAGTTGTTCTTTTCAGCCGCAATGTAGGCTTCGTTTTCCATTTGAGCGTTTTAGCTAACGGCCCCGTTTTGGCCTAGTGTTTATTGTTTTCTTTTCCCTTTAATATTGTTCGCAGTAAAGTCTGTGAGCAATCGACCTGCTTCAGTCTCTCTCTCTCTCTCTCTCTCTCTCTCTCTCTCTCTTCCCCCCCCCCCCCATATGGGCCATATCCGAGCCTGGTGACAGCAAGTCCCAAACACACAAAGATAGACCCAACAGAGAGATAGCAGTTGACCTTGGCCGTGAGGTTCATTGCTCAGGTAAGAGACAAGCTACAGGCAACGTAATCTGTTCTCCGTGAAGTTACGGAGGCAATGAGGCAGAAAATCTAGGGCCGACAAGCCCAGTCTCACTTGGAGGAACAGGTATCGTCCCTAGCCGCAACTGTTCTACAGCTCACCACAGACAATCGGACTCGGGTATCTGCGATTTCCGCACTCATGGCCGCTGTCTACGACCTTACTGTGAACAGCCAGCATCAGCTGACAACCATTAACAGTCTCACCAGCTCAATTCAGCAGCTTCAGGCTGCCTCAGTCCCACTCCCAGCATCTCGCAGGTCCTCCTTGACTGCTGCCCCGGCCATCTCTGCTACTAATGCTCCCTCCCGCTCCTGCACCCGGAACAGAGCCCACTCCCACAACCGTACAGGAAACGAGTATTCCACCATCAGACAGATATTCTGATGATCCCGATGGTTGCAGGAATTTTATCACCCAATGCGAGCTGACATTCCAAGCCCAGCCTGGTCGTTTTGGTGATGATGCGTGAAAATTGGCTTACAGAGTCAATCTTCCTAACGGACCTCCACTCAGCCTGTTCAGCGTTTTACGGGAGCAAAGGATACCCCGCAGCCCAGTCATTCCGACATTTCATGGCAGAGTTAAGGACGGTTTTTGATCTTCCAGTACAGGGCCAAGAGGCTGCCCACCAACTCTTAGACCTGCGCCAAGGCAGAGGAACGGTGAGAGCCAATGCAGTTAAATTTCATATCCTTGCAGTAGAGACGGGTTGGAACGAGAGATCCCTCATCACTGCCTTGCTGCATGGACTGAACGCAGGGATCCAGCATGAGGTCGCTGTCCGGGATGAGCAGGATAGTCTGGATGACCTGATTAATCTGGCTATTCGAATGGACGACCGGGTAACTGAGTGGCACAGGGAAAACTTCCTACACGCCGCCTGATCACCAACTTTCCTCGCCCTCCCCACCTCCCTCACCACCCAGCACCCAGCCCACGGAGGAGCCTCTGCAAGTGGGGCGCATGCGCCTGTCTCAGGAGGAACGAGAGCAGCGCTGGAGGACAGGTTGCCGCCTCTATTGTGGTGACCCAGGCCACTTCAGGGTGGCATGTTCCAAGTGTCCAGTAAAAGAGAATACCCGTCAGCAGGGAGGGGAATCCTGACGTGTCGGTTCTCTCTTCAGTCAGCTTCCCCTAATTCTGTAATGCTCGCAGCTTCCTTGTTGTGGAAGTCTCGACCCATGAACTTAAAGCGTTTATTGACTTTGGTGCTGCCGGGAATCTTATGGACACTTCTCTCGCTCAAAGATAAGGAATTCCAACTCAGGAATTAAGAGAAAAGATCAATGTCAAGGTGCTGGACAGCCGACCTCTGGGAACCTGCCAGATCCACCTTACCACCCAACCCCTCCAACTGGTGCTGGAAGGCAACCAGCATGAAGAAATATCTTTCTATCTGGTTAACTCACCTGAACTGCCACTGGTGCTTGGTCTCCCCGGTTATCCCGACATAACTCACGGATCGATTGGTCTCTGAAGGTACTCCAAGAATGGGAACTGGCATGCCTGTCTACCTGTCTGGGTCCAGCTCAAGCTCCATTCCATAAATCCCCTCCTGTCAGCTAAGGATGTGGACCTGTCTGAGATTCCGGCTGAATATGCAGATCTCCTTGAGGTTTTCAGTAAAAGAAAGGCCACCGCCCTGCCCCCACACCGGCCATACAACTATGCCATAGACCTCCTACCTGGCACTAGTCCTCCCTGGGGCCGGCTCTTTCCCCTATCTCGTCCTGATAGAGTCACCCAAATGGTATGTTGCTCCCTGGTGCCAGGATGACGGATGTCTCAGATTGTGCCCATGGCATTCTCAAGGGCGAGAGTGAGCAGCCAGAACTCTTGGTATGTATTGGCACCAATGACATAATTAGACAAGGTGAGGAGGTTCTGAAGAGAGATTTTAGGGAGCTAGGTAGAAAGCTGAAAAACAAGACCTCCAGAGTAGTGATCCCTAGACTGCTGCCTATGCAACATGCCAGTGGCAGCAAGAATAGGATGATTTAGCAGGTGGATGTGTTGCTAAAGGGACAGGGGTCAGATTTATGGATCATTGGGATCTCTTTTAGGAAAGGTATGACTGGTACAAAAGGGATGAGTTACATCTGAACTCAAGGGGGTCCAATATCCTTGTGGGCAGGTTGGCTATAGCTGTTTGGGTGGATTTAAACTAATTTAACAGGGAGATGGGAACTGGAGTGATAGTGCTGAAGATGAGGTAATTGGTTTGCAAACAGAGGCAATGTGTCATAAGGAGGTGGCTGGGAACGGACCCAAGTGCAAGACACAGACACTGAAGTACTAGGGACTGGACTAGGATACAGGGCGATGGCAAGGACATGGACAGGAAAACCAGGAACCTGGAACAGGACTGGACAAAGGAGCTAGGAGCCTGGGCTTGGACTCCGAGCCAGACGCAGGAGGCAGGAGGCTGGAGACTTGAGGCGAGGCTTGGCAGGAGGCTGGAGTCTTCAGGCTTGAGGCTAGACAGGGTCCTCCTGGGCAGGGCACGGATCACCACCTGACAGAGGCAAGGGACAGGAAGGGACAGAACCAACCACAGGTAACGGCAAGACAGCCTGGCTTACCTAGGTGGAGGCAAGGGACAGGAAGGGACCTAGGTACAGGGTGGCTCCAGGACAAGACGGCAAGACAAGGCAAGGCCTTGATAATTAGTGATAATTTTTCAAAACTCGTTAGATTCTGGACTAGTTCCTGAGGATTGGAGGGTGGCTAATGTAACCCCACTTTTTAAAAAAGGAGGGAGAGAGAAACCGGGGAATTATAGGCCGGTTAGCCTAACGTCGGTGGTGGGGAAACTGCTGGAGTCAGTTATCAAGGATGTGATAACAGCACATTTGGAAAGCGGTGAAATGATCGGACAAAGTCAGCATGGATTTGTGAAAGGAAAATCATGTCTGACGAATCTCATAGAATTTTTTGAGGATGTAACTAGTAGAGTGGATAGGGGAGAACCAGTGGATGTGGTATATTTGGATTTTCAAAAGGCTTTTGACAAGGTCCCACATAGGAGATTAGTGTGCAAACTTAAAGCACACGGTATTGGGGGTAAGGTATTGGTGTGGGTGGAGAATTGGTTAGCAGACAGGAAGCAAAGAGTGGGAATAAACGGGACCTTTTCAGAATGGCAGGCGGTGACTAGTGGGGTACCGCAAGGCTCAGTGCTGGGACCCCAGTTGTTTACAATATATATTAATGACTTGGATGAGGGAATTAAATGCAGCATCTCCAAGTTTGCGGATGACACGAAGCTGGGTGGCAGTGTTAGCAGTGAGGAGGATGCTAAGAGGATGCAGGGTGACTTGGATAGGTTGGGTGAGTGGGCAAACTCATGGCAGATGCAATTTAATGTGGATAAATGTGAAGTTATCCACTTTGGTGGCAAAAATAGGAAAACAGATTATTATCTGAATGGTGGCCGATTAGGAAAAGGGGAGGTGCAACGAGACCTGGGTGTCATTATACACCAGTCATTGAAAGTGGGCATGCAGGTACAGCAGGCGGTGAAAAAGGCGAACGGTATGCTGGCATTTATAGCGAGAGGATTCGAGTACAGGAGCAGGGAGGTACTACTGCAGTTGTACAAGGCCTTGGTGAGACCACACCTGGAGTATTGTGTGCAGTTTTGGTCCCCTAATCTGAGGAAAGACATCTTTGCCATAGAGGGAGTACAAAGAAGGTTCACCAGATTGATTCCTGGGATGGCAGGTCTTTCATATGAAGAAAGACTGGATGAACTGGGCTTGTACTCGTTGGAATTTAGAAGATTGAGGGGGGATCTGATTGAAACGTATAAGATCCTAAAGGGATTGGACAGGCTAGATGCAGGAAGATTGTTCCCGATGTTGGGGAGGTCTAGAACGAGGGGTCACAGTTTGAGGATAGAGGGGAAGCCTTTTAGGACCGAGGTTAGGAAAAACTTCTTCACACAGAGAGTGGTGAATCTGTGGAATTCTCTGCCACAGCAAACTGTTGAGGCCAGTTCATTAGCTATGTTTAAAAGGAAGTTAGATATGGCCCTTGTGGCTACAGGGGTCAGGGGGTATGGAGGGAAGGCTGGGTTCTGAGTTGGATGATCAGCCATGATCATAATAAATGGCGGTGCAGGCTCGAAGGGCCGAATGGCCTACTCCTGCACCTATTTTCTATGTTTCTATGTTTCTATGTAAGGCTTCTGGCAAAGCAAGGTGAAACGAGAACTTCAGGCGAGGCGAGAGTTACTGGTAAGACAAGGCAAGGCTTCTGGCAAAGCAAGGCAAGACGAGACGAGAACTTCAGGCGAGGCGAGATTTACCGGCAAGACAAGGCAGGGCTTCAGGAGAGGAAACAGAAGGCAGAGCAAGGGATATAAGGAGTAAGGACAAGAACAATCCAGCAGCCACACCCTGGTCTCTGAAGGTATTTATGCAGCCAGCCCCAAAGAGCATCAGCTGCCTCAATTAGAGCTCAACAAGAACAGATACAGGGTAAACAGGAAAACCTGGGAGCAAGGGTCGATGGACCGGACCTTGAACCGGAATACGGACTTCACGGACCGGACTATGACACAATGTGTAGGAAAACTCCTAGCAAGGAGGGGCTGAAGAGAGGGCAAAATTGCAGTCAACAGGATGAGTAGCAACATAAAAGGTGGACAAAATTGAAAAAGGATGAAAGGTGTTATACTTGAATGCACACAGTATACAGAATAAGGTCAATGAACTTGAAACATTTACAGGTTGACAAGTATGATGTTGTAGGCACCACTGAATCATGGCTAAAAGAAGATTACAGCTGGGAGTTTAATGTCCAAGGATACACATTGTATTGAAAGGACAGGCACGAAGGCAGAGGATGTGGCGTGGCTCTGTTGATAAAAATGAAATTAAATCATTAGAATAAGTTGATATAGGGGTCGGAAGGTGATAAGTCATCATGGCAATGAGATGGCTTTTTAGAGCAGCTCATGGTTGAGCCCACTAGGAGATCAGCTATTCTAGATTGGGTGTTGTGCAATGAACCATAATTGATTAGAGAGCTTCGGGTAAAAGAACTCTTAAGGGCAAGTGATCATAATATGATCAAATTCACCCTGAAATTTGAGAAAGAGAAGCCAAAGTCAGATGTATCGATTTTACAGTGGAGTAAATGAAATTTCAGAGGCATGAGAGAGGAGTTAGAACATAGAACATAGAAAACCTACAGCAAAATACAGGCCCTTACATGTACTTACTTTAGAAATTACCCGGGGTTACCCATAGCCCTCCGTTTTTCTAAACTCCATGTACCTATCCAGCAGTCTCTTATGAGACCCTATTGTATCCACCTCCACCACCGTCGCCGGCAGCCTATTCCATGCACTCACCACTCTCTGAGTAAAAAAATTACCCCTGACATTTCCTCTGTACCTACTTCTAAGCACCTTAAAACTGTGCCCTCTCATGTTAGCCATTTCAGCCCTGGAAAAAAGCCTCTGACTATCCACACGATCAATGCCTCTCATCACCTTGTACACTTCTATCAGGTCACCTCTCATCCTTCGCCATTCCAAGGAAGATGTTGGCCAGAACTGATTTGAAAAGAACACTGGCAGGGATGACAGCAGAGCCGCAATGACTGGATTTTATGGAAGCAATTAGGAAGGCAAAGGATTTATACATCCCAAAGAGCATGAAGTATTCCAAAGGCAAGATGACACAACCATGGCTAACAAGAGAAAGCAAAGCCAACTTAAAAGCCAAAGAGAGTGCATATGAAAGAGCAAAGATTATTGGGAAGTTAGGGAATTGGAAAACTTTCAAATGCCAACAGAAGGCAACTAAAAAAAGTCATTTAAAGATGGACTATGAAAGTAAGCTAGCCAATAATATTCAAGAGGATACCAAAAGTTTCTTCAGATACATAAAGTGTAAAAGAGATGTGAGAGTGGATATCAGACCACTGGAAAATGTCGCTGGAGAGGTAGTAATAAGGGACAAGAAAATGACAGGTGAACTGAATAAGTATCTTACATCAGTCTTCACTGTGGAAGACCTTAGTAGTATGGTGGAAGTTCCATGTGTTTGGGGTCATGACGTGTATGAAGTTACCATTACTAGAGAGAAGGTTCTTGGGAAACTGAAAGGTCTGAAGGTAGATAAGTCACCTGGATCAGATGGTCTACACACAAGGGTTTTGAAAGAGGTGCCTGAAGAGATTGCGGAGGCATTAGTAATGATCTTACAAGAATCACTAGATCCTGGAATGGTTCTGGAAGAATGGAAGATTGCAAATGTCAGTCCACTTTTCAAGAAGGGCGAGAGGCAGAAGAAAGGGAACTATAGGCTAGTTAGTCTCACCTCAATGGTTGGGAAGATGTTGCAGTCAATTATTAAGGATGAAGTCTCAGGGTACTTGGTGGCACATGATAAAATGGGCCATATTCAACTTGGTTTCCTCAAGGGAAAATCTTGCTTGACAGATCTGCTAGAATTCAATAAAGAAATAATAAGCAGGATAGGCAAAGGAGAATTGGTTGATGTTGTGTACTTCAATTTTCAGAAGGCATTTGACAAGATGCCACGCCTGAGGCTGCTTAACAATGTATGAGCCCATGGTATTACAGTAAAGATTCTAGCATGGATAAAGCTGTGGCTGATTGGCAGGAGGAAAAGAGTTAGAATAGAGGGAGCCTTTTCTGGTTGGCTGCTGGTGACTGGTGGTGTTCCATAGGGCTCTGTGTTGGGACTGAAACTTGTTTGTTATATGTCAATGATTTGGTTGGTAGAATTGATGACTTTCTTGCAAGTTTGCAGATAATATGAAGGTAGGTGGAGGGGCAGGTAGTACTGAGGGAAGTAGAGACTACAGGTTAGGAGAATGGGCAAAGAAGTGGCAGATGGAATATAGCATCAGGATGTGTATGGTTATGCACTTTGGTAAAAGAACTGAAAGGGTTGACTATTTTCTAAATGGAGAGAAAATACAAAAAACTGAAGTGCAAATAGACTTGGGAGTCTTTGTGCAGGATTCCCTAAAGTTTAATTTGCAGGTTGAGTCTGTGGTGAGGAAGGCAAATATGATGTTAGTATTTGTTTCAAGAGGACGAGAATATAAAAGTGAGGATGTAATGTGAGATGTTGAGCCTTTATAAAGCACTGGTGAGGTCTCACTTGGAGTATTGTGAGTAGCATTGGGCCCCTTATCTTAGAAAGGAGGTGTTGAAATTAGAGAGGGTTCAAAGGAGATCCATGAAAATGATTCCAGGATTGAACAGCTTGTCATATGAAGAGCGTTTGATGCCTCTGAGCCGGTATTCACTAAAATCCTGAAGAATGAGGCATGACCTGATTGAAACCTATTGGATGGTGAAAGGCCTTGATAGGTTGGACGTGGAGAGGATGTTTCCTACTGTAGGAGAGTCTAATGCCAGAGGGCACAGCCTCAGAATCTGCATCTGCAGTCTCTTTATTTTTATTGCCCATTATGCCAATGGCGCTTCAGACAGTGATGATGGTCCTCCAGCTACATTGCTTTCCATAACAATTTTCTTTTGATCAGCCAGGGTTGTTAGCCCTGAGCTGAACCACCGAACCTGGAGGACCGGGCCACCACTCTTAGTCTGGCCTCTACCCTTTGACCTGTTTAGCATGGGTGATCCTACCAAGAATCAAAGCACAAGGCCCTGACTCCAGCCAACATAGCTCTCCAGGTAATTGAGCTATGCGACTTTAAATCCTACAGCAAGGTCGTGGTCCTCTTGGAGGCTCTGCAGTCTCTTGTGTCTACATTAATGTGAAGTATGAGGTCATAAGAAACCAAAAGACAGATTATTATCCAGTTGTAGACAAGTGCAAACAAATGAAGTACAGAGAGGTCGAGATGTTCTAGTGTAGGAATCACAAAAAGCGAGCATGAAGGTCCAAAAGACAGTTAAGAGGACAAATGACATTTTGATCTTCGTTGCAAAGGAGAGGGAATTTAAAAATAGGGAAGCTTTGTTGCTCTGTTCCAATTGTACAGTGTGATGCTTAGTTCTCATATGCAATGCCACAAAAAGTTTTACTCTTGTCACTCAAAAGATGCAGTTACAGTCAAAGCAAGGAGATTATCGAGACTAATTCCTGGGGCAGACATCTCAACTACCAAGAGGGAGTAAGTAGATTGGACCTGGATCTGTTGGAGTTGAGAAAAACGAGGGGTAATCTTATTCAAACATATAAATTCCAAAGTCAGCTTGGCAGCATAGATGTTGGAATGCTTTCACTGGCCAGACGGGCTTGAACAAATGCACAGCCATTTAAAACCGAATTAGTTGGATATTTCTTCTTGCAGAACTTGCTGAATCTGGAATTCCCTGACCTGGTGAGTGGTGGAAGCTGGATCATTGAAAGTATTTAAAGTGGGGGTGAATAGTATTTCATAGATCTAGGAAGGGAGGATCATGAACAAGTGGCACGGAAGAGGAACTGAGATCAACATAGATCAGCCATGGTCATATTAAATAGGGGCTAGCTTCAGGGCCAGGCGGCCTATTTTCTTGTGTTCATGCGTACATAATTGATTTTCTTCTTAATGTCAAATCCTGAATAATAGTAAAGGGCTTGCACAGATGTTCTATCTGAAAGAAACAAGGACATCTATCACCACAAGAGATCACTTGATTTAGCAGTATAACTAAACATGATCCTGGTCTGTATGGCTTTGTATCAAATGGATGAAACTTACAGGCTGCATATGAGGTTTCTGGCAAGTAAAAGGATTGAGAATTAGAATTTATAAAAATAAAATGTGGTTGTGAAATGACAATTGAAAGAAAACTTGAGGTCATCTTGAAGAACAGAAAAATTTCCATTTTGTGTCAAGTTAACTTTGACATTTGAACAATAAATTAATTAAAGCCTGAGAACAGATTTCATTTAGAGTTGAATGTCACTCTGAACTCATTAATATTCTGCTTCATTCTGTAAATGATATTTATAGGTCACCTGAACTTCAACTTACAAACTTTGGAGGAATATCTTGTAAAAGAAAAGATAGTCTGGAGATACTGCCTAACTGTCTGAGAATGAGATGCTTTATTGCATCACACTTTGACTCCATCTCTCATGGGCAATCTGTGACAGGATCACTTTTGCTACTGTGTGTGGCTTATTTAAATTAATTCCAGAAACTATGTAATCTTCATTTTCACTTTGATCTCAAGGGTGATTTTCTGGGGTTTTAATTTTAGATCCTGAAATATAAATAGGTGTTAAATGTGAATTAAACCAGTTTTAACAATGAGGAAATGAAGCTTAAAGCCGATGGACAATTACAATAGAAAATATGAAAATAATTTTGAGTTAGTACAACACTCTTCGCAGGTATGATAATAAATAGTTACCAGGTAATATATTTTAATTTAGACTAGCGGTGTGGGTGTTAGAAATTTTCCTGCTGGGACCAAAGGGTTAACATGCAACACTTGGTAGGCTTTATTGGAGAGAGGTTCAATCAGCATGTAAATTGTGCTCCAGTAACTAGAATTGTATAATGACTTTAGAGCAAGAAAATGTACTTTTCCATTGGCACCTTCTTCCTTCAATTTTCAATCTTTGCCAAAATGCTCATGAATAGTAAATGGATGGTTGAAGCATTGATTGATATCTTAAGACAAAGGTACTAAGTTGGTGACTTACCTCAGCTTTTTCTGAGCTTCCTGACATGACAAAAGTCAATCATCCGCCAAATTGATTCAGTCCAGTTGATTCCATGAAGAAGATGAATGCAATATATAGAGCAAAGCCTTCGAGTCTCAACAAACTGCCAAGTGTACTGCTAAGGACTGGTGATTGAGAACCAACCAAGTCAGAGAATTGACTGTCCCAGTACAGATACATGTTTTAATACTGTCAAACCATGTTTTAATTCCCATCTATAACTTGGGCCCTAACTCTTGCTTTTGTCACTCCTATTTGTTGCAGCCAAGAACACCATACCCAGAACAGGACAGCCTAGTCAACACTCCTTGACATTCAGTTACATTACTATCACCAAATCTCTATCAGCAACACCACCCCACCCCCGTCCCCCGGGTTCCTCATCGACCAAAAATGTAATTAGACTAGCTCTATAAATAAACTCTCTGCAAGAATATTCCAGGTATTCTGGAGGGATTACCTCATCTCTTATTTCCCTTAGCCTTTAACCCTTACAACATGCAGGAGTCCTAAATGAGGAGTGCAACAGAATGCTCTCCACTTTTTGTGGGACTGCAAGGTACAGCATCTATCAAGAAGCAACAAAGCAAACCACCCCATGACTGCCACTTCATTCATGTCCTTAAGCAATCACACCTTCTATTACCATAGGTGTGCTGTGGACCAAATGAAAGAGATAATGTAGTAATGAATGCTTTAGCAGAAGCTCAGATATCCCTGACCTCTATTTCAAAGAAGGTGAACAGCAAGCATGAACAAGACTCGCATTGTACTGATTTGGAAATTTATCTGTGTTCCTTTATTGCCATTTGGTCAAAATTCTGGACCTCCTCAGTGAACAGAAATGTTTATGTAACTTCATTGATTTATTCAGAGATACAGCATGGAACAGGCCTTTCTAGCCAGGTAATCCACCTATTGAACCCCAGCCTAATCACAGGACAACGTTCCCACTAACCAGTACGTCTTTGGACTGTGGGAAGAAACCGCAGCACCCAGAGGAAAACCACGTGCTTCTCAGAAAGGATGTACAAACTTCTCACAGTGTCAAAAATGAACTCTGAACTCCGACAACACAACCTATAATAGCATTGTGCTAACTGTGATGCTACCTTGGAAGCCTTATGTGGGAGTCATCATCATCATCAGGTGCCATGCCCGGTTTGAGCTTTGACTGCCATGGCCCACATTCTCCTGTTTCGGGTCAAGTGAATCAATTCATTGGTATTCATTTCCAGTCCTCTGGCTGCTGTCTCCATCATAATTTGTCTTTGTCTTCCTCCTGCTTTCTTCCCTTTATTCTTTCCCATAATTACCGGGCATTCTAGTTCCTCTTTCCTAATCACATGTCGAATGAAGTTACATTCCCTTTTCATGATCTCATACATTATTTCTCTTTTTGTGTTTGCTCTGTTCATGACATCCTGGTTAGATATTTGTTTCGTCCATGATATTCTTTGCATCCTCCTCAAAAACCGCATCTCTGCTACTACAATTCGTTTCCTCATGTTACTAGATATTTTCCAACATTCTGAGCCATATAACATAACTGGATAAAGGTAATATTTCAGTACTCTGAGGCAGGTTGTCATGCCTAGTTTAGTATTGGTCAGTATACTCTTCATTCTCATAAAAGTGTCTTTTGCCATCCCTATTCTTTTGATGTCCAAGTTGCACCTGCCATCTGATGTCACCCAGCTTCCTTAAGTAGCAAAAGTTCTGTACTTGTTTTATGTCTTCCCCGTTTATTCTCAGCCTGCAGATAGGATTCTCCTTCTTTTTGGATATCACCATACATTCTGTCTTTTTGCAATTGATAGATAGACCTATTTTTGCACTTTCTTCAACAAGTATATCAATTAAGTTTTGTAGTTCTTCCTCCATACTTGCAATTAACACAGTGTCATCTGCATATCTGAAATTATTGATGTTTTCACCGCCGACATTGATTCCCAAGATGTCTCTTATTTTTTGTAATGTTGTTTCACTGTACATATTAAATAAATCAGGGGAGAAAACACACCCTTGTCTAATGCCTCTTTTGATTTTCGTAAACTGACTCACTTCTCCATCTATTCTTACAGTGGCAGTTTGCTCCCAGTACAGGTTTCTGATTAGGCGGAGGTCTTTCAAATCTAGATCTAGAGTTTTCTGCAATATTTCAAATAACTAATCGTGCTTCACTTTATCAAATGCTTTTGTGTAGTCGATAAAACAAACAAACAAATCTTTTTGCAGTTGAATAGCTCGTTCTGATAGTATCCTTAACATCAATATCGCATTTCTTGTACCTTTGTCTTTCACAAAACCACATTGTTCTTTGCCTATTTCAGCTTGTATCTTACTTTTAGCTCTTGTTATCAAAATTCTTAGAAGTATCTTGGTGATATGACTCATTAAATTTATGGTCCTATGTAATTCACATTCTATTGCTCCAGCTTTCTTAGGAAGAGTGATAAATACTGACTTTTTCATCTCTTCTGGTATTATTCCAGTCTCATAAATGTCATTGATTAAATCAGTAAGTTTTTCAATTCCATAATCTTCAAGGGCGATAATTTGTTCTATTACTAATTCATCAGCACCTGCTGCCCTTCCTTTCTTCGTCTTATTTATTGCATTACGAACTTCAGATTTTAAAATACTTGGACCTTCAATGTTTTTCTTAATTTCTGGTTTTTTGCCTCGATCGTCTTCGAACAATTCCTGAATATACTCAGTCCATCTGTTCATAATCTCATCTTTTTCCATGATAATGGTACCGTCCTTTATGTGGGAGTACCTTCACCAAAAGAGCTCAGCTGTTCAAGCAGGCCACCACCTTTTCATTAGCAGTTAATGATAAGCAGTGTATGCAGCCTAGTCACTGCTTCCAATCTCTCATGAATGTATGAAGCTGAAGATAAAGATATATATTTTAAATAATATATAAATATAATTATATAATCAGTTGATTTGAAACTGCCAACAAAAGGGCTGAAGAAATAAAATGGATGCCATCTACACTGAACTAAGGTTGGAACTGCTTATTGTAATTGGACGTAAAATTATTGTTCTGATTGCAATTAAGATTATTGAGGGCAGTTCTGGACATTTCCCATCAGAGGGCACTGAATTTGTGAGAAGAGTTTATGAAGAACAGCTAGGCTCATCCCATAGCCTGAAATTAGAGGCAGTGAAAAGAGACTTCACAAGCCGAGTTTGTTTTCATTGGAAAAAGGCTTGAAATTGGACATGATCCAGTTCCTTCGCTTGATGAGCAGGGTGGATGATGCAGATGAAAGCAAGCTATTTACCTTGGACTGTGATCGCAGGACTGGGAGACCCAAGCACAAAATCAAAAGAACTGCAGAAAAATCTGGTTAATACAGGGCTGAAAGTTACTTGCAGCACCATAAATCAAACACACAATCATTCCTGTGCTTCATAAACCGTAAAGGTGGCAGCAGCTGAGAGTAAGTAGCCATGGTTGAATGTTGCGGGTTTAAACTGAGTGAAAACTCAAAATCCGTTAAGGCTTCAGCTGTGTTTGCCTCATTCCCTCATGAAATCAAATCAGCAACTCAGTGTCCATGAAAGGGTATGTAACATACGAGGCACAGAATGGTCCTGGTGAGCCAACTGGCTTTCTTGTCTCTTGTTATCTTTTATTTTCTTATAACCAGGGGCATAATGTCAATCAGCAAAAATGAGTGCTGCAAAATGTCTTTTTTATTGTTTCCTTATATGTCCAAGCACATTGCTGTGCTATTTTAATTGGCGCAATCATAAAGTTGGAGAGGCTGAAATCAAAGCAACATTTCTGTTCTGGATGGAAGCTTCCAATGGACCTTCTGACAAGGGTTAAATAATGTCACTCAGTGCTTTGAATATTGTTCTTTATTCTCCCCAGACTGCCATTTGTTAACTCTTGTTCTTGTGAACTATTGATCCAATGCAGTCTTGCACAAGTATTCCTGGCCTGCAAGTTTTTAATGAATGGTTTACCTTTCTGGAACAGAGAAGGTGCAGCACAAAGATATGCAGTAAATAGACAAGAAAGTGAAACAAAAAGTATTGGAGATTCTCAGCAGATTAAGCAGCAGCTGTAGATAGAGAAAGAAAATTCCGGTTAAAGGCCTTCAACCTGAAGCATCCACTCTCTCCCGACAGGTACTGCCTTACCGGGCGAATGTGTCTGATATTTTTGCCTCTTATTTCAGATTTCCAGCTTTTGCACTTCAGATTTTCAAACTTTATATGGTTTTGCAGATTATTAAAATGGAACAAAATGTATCTCTGGCTCTTATGTGAAAGCACTGGGAAACTTCTACACTGCCACATGTAGTAAAGATCCTATCTCATACCTCTAGACACCAAGTTCAATATTGACCTCCAAAGCAATCTGTGTAGAGTTTGTATGTTTTTTATGCGACTGCATGTATTTTTTTTTCTCAGTTCTCTGGTTTCTTTCCAAATCCCAAAGACAAGCAGATTGGTAGGTGAATTAGCCATTGTAAATTGTCCCTAGTGGGCAGATGAGGGGTACAGTCAGGAGGGAGTTGACGGGAAAAGTAGAGAGAGTAAGATGGGTTTGTGTAAATGGGTGCTTCATGGTCAGTGTGGACTCTGGGCCAAGAACCTGTTGCTGCACTGTCACTCCATGACTCTAGCTTCCCTATCATTTGAAAACCTGACAGGAAATGACATCATAGTTACATAGAGGCAACTCCTTCCCATTCTCACCCTCCTCCCCGCCCCCCCCCCCAACAACAGCAAAAATAAGAGAAAACTCTGGTCACAGTTCCTACAAGTTATGGCACTCTAAAACATGACATATGCACTGATCAATTGGGTGTATGTATTTATTTATTCATTCATTTATTTATTGAGATAAAGTGAGGAATATGCCCTTCTGGCTCTTTGAGCCACACTGCCTAGCAACCCCCCCCCACCCCCCCGGGTATGCTTTTGGACTGTGGGAAGAAACCAGAGCACCTGGGGGAAAACCCCTGCATTCCACAGGGAGGACGTATGGACTCTTTACACATGATGCTGGAAATGAACTCCAAATTCTGGTGCCCCGAGCTGTAATAGTGTAGCACTAACCACTACGCTACGGAGGCTTAATCCCTTCTACCTCCTCAGATATGTCATCAAATCTGTGGATGCAGGGGGTCGAAACTAAAAACAGAGTATTGCCAGAAACACTCAGCAGGTCAGGTAACATCTGTGCATAGAGTGATAGAGTAAGTACTTCAGGTCTCAAACCTTTCATCAGTTCAAGCTAACTGAGCATGGGCCAGTAAGAATGTGTAAGAAAGAGGGAGCAGCAAAGTGGCGAAAGTCATATCCTACGGTTTCTTGTGCCTTCTGACCGTCATCCTGGCTACTCTCCAGAATATTTAGTTATTATTTGGGATTAAGAATCCCAACGTTATATTTGAGATGAGAAAAAACATTTACCAAGATGGAAAATAACTGGAAAGTGTATTCAAAATATAACTTTTTTATATATGCTATTTTGAATTTTGGGCTCCTTATTTTAGAAAGGATATACAGTACTGACATTGGGGAGGGTTCAGAGAAGATTCACAAGAATGATTCCAGGAATGAAAGGGCTACCATATGAGGAACATCTGGCAGCTTTTCAGCTATATTCCCTGGAGTTCAGGAGAATGAGGGGAGATCTCATAGAAACATTCTGAATGTTAAAAGGCCTGAACAGATTAGATATAGCAAAGCTATTTCCCATGGTAAGGGATTCTATGGCAAGAGGGCATGACTTCAGGATTGAAGGACATCCATTTAGAACTGAGATGCGGAGAAATTACTTTAGTCAGAGGGTGGTAAATCTGTGAAATTTGTTGCCGTGAGCGGTTATGGAGGCCAAGTCATTGGGTGTATTTAAGGCAGAGATAGATAGGTTCTTGATTAGCCAGGGCATCAAAGGATACGGGGTGCAAGCAGGGGAGTGGGGATGACTGGAAGAATTGAATCAGCCCATGATTGAATGGCTTAGCAGACTCGATTGGCCAAATGCCCTACTTCTGCTCCTATATCTTATGATCTTATGATCCAACTGCAGAGGAAATTCCCAGTGCACCACTTAGTCCAAAGAGGGACACTATGCTGACACACTTATCAATTTATAAGAACTGACCAAGAACATAGTACAGCTGTGGGGGTTTCCCAGTTTCAAGAAATCTAATGACATTGTGTCAAAAAAAAACCTGATGATTACCACTTCCTGTCCTCTAGCTGAGGATCCAATTCTTCTTTCACTGCATAGAAAGGTTAGGAGACGTTATTGTCTATCATCAAGAATAGATGACAGAGCCAGCCAAGCTAGAACCACCAAGAAGGATAACATCCTTGACTATGCCTCCGTAGTCTATGTACATAAACTGATGGCGTATTGTTTGTGTCAAAACATTCAGATATGGCCTAAGTGCGGGGGAAGACACACTCATGCTGGTCAACAGTTCACTGACTTTATAGAGAACTGTTGCAGAATTTAAAGGAAAAGAAAAGCAATAAATGCTAGGCCAAGTAAAAGTCTCAGTCTGAAAGTTATATGCCAACAACATGGCTGGAAGCAATAACTAAATACTAAATAAATACCACTCCTTTACAGCGTCTGTCACAAAGGTAGTCTGTCGAAGTGGTACCCAAACAAGGACAAGAGTAAACAGCGAACATAAACTTTGCTGTGCCTTTGGTCAAGTCTCGATGAGACTAGAATGAGAGAAAGGGAGTTAGATACCACCACAATGGAACACTAATTAGCTGGAATGTGCATACTCACAAGCATAATTGCCGAACTTGTTGAGCAGCCCGACTGTGGGGATGAGTAGACACTGCAGAGGAGTCTGTGGTTGTCACGGTTTGAAGTGATCACACGGTCTCTCTCAAGACAAATGGCATATGTTCACATGAAGAACATATGAGGCACTGCTAGGACAAAGTAAGATCAGATCTACCTAATAAGAATTATGGATCTTTCAGGCAACATGGAGCATCGGCATAAACAGACCTGAAACCCACCATGTTCAGATTCAGATTTATTTATCACATGTACATCAATATATACGGTGAAATTCACCATTGTGATAACAATCAGCAGACCCAAGGATGTGCTGGGGGCAGCCTGCAAGTGTCACCATACGTTCTAGCACCAACATTATAGCCCAAAATCTTCTACAAGCCCAGGCAGCAGCAACAGCAAAAGACACACAATTCCCCACCTTGACCCCACCCATCTGGCTTCACCTATCACCTTCTAGTTATCCTTCTCCCACCTTCCGATTCTGGCATCTTTCCCCTTTCTTTCCAGTCCTGATGGTCTCAGCCTGAAATGTCAACCCTTTATTTATTTTCATAGATGTTGCCTGACCTGTTAAGTTCCTCTGGTATTTTGTCTGTGTATTGCTCTGGATTTCCAGCATCTGCTGAATCTCTTGTGTTCACAACTGCAAAATAAATCCCCTTTAAATTGCTCCCACCTGCTCACTCACACCCCCAGACAGGCCTCCAACTCTAGGGCAACTGCCTCCAGGCCTCCAGTCTTTATCCCCGGATTCTCGGACTCACAGACATCAGGTCTCCAACTTCAGACTTCACCCCAAGATGTCGATCACAGGTTTGACCTTTGGGCCTCAACGGACCTCTGACTCTGGTGGCCCAGCCCTTGTGACTCCTTCAGACTTCACCCCAAGATGTCGATCACAGGTTTGACCTTTGGGCCTCAACGGACCTCTGACTCTGGTGGCCCAGCCCTTGTGACTCCTTCAGACTTCACCCCAAGATGTCGATCACAGGTTTGACCTTTGGGCCTCAACGGACCTCTGACTCTGGTGGCCCAGCCCTTGTGACTCCTTCAGACTTCACCCCAAGATGTCGATCACAGGTTTGACCTTTGGGCCTCAACGGACCTCTGACTCTGGTGGCCCAGCCCTTGTGACTCCTTCAGACTTCACCCCAAGATGTCGATCACAGGTTTGACCTTTGGGCCTCAACGGACCTCTGACTCTGGTGGCCCAGCCCTTGTGACTCCTTCAGACTTCACCCCAAGATGTCGATCACAGGTTTGACCTTTGGGCCTCAACGGACCTCTGACTCTGGTGGCCCAGCCCTTGTGACTCCTTCAGACTTCACCCCAAGATGTCGATCACAGGTTTGACCTTTGGGCCTCAACGGACCTCTGACTCTGGTGGCCCAGCCCTTGTGACTCCTTCAGACTTCACCCCAAGATGTCGATCACAGGTTTGACCTTTGGGCCTCAACGGACCTCTGACTCTGGTGGCCCAGCCCTTGTGACTCCTTCAGACTTCACCCCAAGATGTCGATCACAGGTTTGACCTTTGGGCCTCAACGGACCTCTGACTCTGGTGGCCCAGCCCTTGTGACTCCTTCAGACTTCACCCCAAGATGTCGATCACAGGTTTGACCTTTGGGCCTCAACGGACCTCTGACTCTGGTGGCCCAGCCCTTGTGACTCCTTCAGACTTCACCCCAAGATGTCGATCACAGGTTTGACCTTTGGGCCTCAACGGACCTCTGACTCTGGTGGCCCAGCCCTTGTGACTCCTTCAGACTTCACCCCAAGATGTCGATCACAGGTTTGACCTTTGGGCCTCAACGGACCTCTGACTCTGGTGGCCCAGCCCTTGTGACTCCTTCAGACTTCACCCCAAGATGTCGATCACAGGTTTGACCTTTGGGCCTCAACGGACCTCTGACTCTGGTGGCCCAGCCCTTGTGACTCCTTCAGACTTCACCCCAAGATGTCGATCACAGGTTTGACCTTTGGGCCTCAACGGACCTCTGACTCTGGTGGCCCAGCCCTTGTGACTCCTTCAGACTTCACCCCAAGATGTCGATCACAGGTTTGACCTTTGGGCCTCAACGGACCTCTGACTCTGGTGGCCCAGCCCTTGTGACTCCTTCAGACTTCACCCCAAGATGTCGATCACAGGTTTGACCTTTGGGCCTCAACGGACCTCTGACTCTGGTGGCCCAGCCCTTGTGACTCCTTCAGACTTCACCCCAAGATGTCGATCACAGGTTTGACCTTTGGGCCTCAACGGACCTCTGACTCTGGTGGCCCAGCCCTTGTGACTCCTTCAGACTTCACCCCAAGATGTCGATCACAGGTTTGACCTTTGGGCCTCAACGGACCTCTGACTCTGGTGGCCCAGCCCTTGTGACTCCTTCAGACTTCACCCCAAGATGTCGATCACAGGTTTGACCTTTGGGCCTCAACGGACCTCTGACTCTGGTGGCCCAGCCCTTGTGACTCCTTCAGACTTCACCCCAAGATGTCGATCACAGGTTTGACCTTTGGGCCTCAACGGACCTCTGACTCTGGTGGCCCAGCCCTTGTGACTCCTTCAGACTTCACCCCAAGATGTCGATCACAGGTTTGACCTTTGGGCCTCAACGGACCTCTGACTCTGGTGGCCCAGCCCTTGTGACTCCTTCAGACTTCACCCCAAGATGTCGATCACAGGTTTGACCTTTGGGCCTCAACGGACCTCTGACTCTGGTGGCCCAGCCCTTGTGACTCCTTCAGACTTCACCCCAAGATGTCGATCACAGGTTTGACCTTTGGGCCTCAACGGACCTCTGACTCTGGTGGCCCAGCCCTTGTGACTCCTTCAGACTTCACCCCAAGATGTCGATCACAGGTTTGACCTTTGGGCCTCAACGGACCTCTGACTCTGGTGGCCCAGCCCTTGTGACTCCTTCAGACTTCACCCCAAGATGTCGATCACAGGTTTGACCTTTGGGCCTCAACGGACCTCTGACTCTGGTGGCCCAGCCCTTGTGACTCCTTCAGACTTCACCCCAAGATGTCGATCACAGGTTTGACCTTTGGGCCTCAACGGACCTCTGACTCTGGTGGCCCAGCCCTTGTGACTCCTTCAGACTTCACCCCAAGATGTCGATCACAGGTTTGACCTTTGGGCCTCAACGGACCTCTGACTCTGGTGGCCCAGCCCTTGTGACTCCTTCAGACTTCACCCCAAGATGTCGATCACAGGTTTGACCTTTGGGCCTCAACGGACCTCTGACTCTGGTGGCCCAGCCCTTGTGACTCCTTCAGACTTCACCCCAAGATGTCGATCACAGGTTTGACCTTTGGGCCTCAACGGACCTCTGACTCTGGTGGCCCAGCCCTTGTGACTCCTTCAGACTTCACCCCAAGATGTCGATCACAGGTTTGACCTTTGGGCCTCAACGGACCTCTGACTCTGGTGGCCCAGCCCTTGTGACTCCTTCAGACTTCACCCCAAGATGTCGATCACAGGTTTGACCTTTGGGCCTCAACGGACCTCTGACTCTGGTGGCCCAGCCCTTGTGACTCCTTCAGACTTCACCCCAAGATGTCGATCACAGGTTTGACCTTTGGGCCTCAACGGACCTCTGACTCTGGTGGCCCAGCCCTTGTGACTCCTTCAGACTTCACCCCAAGATGTCGATCACAGGTTTGACCTTTGGGCCTCAACGGACCTCTGACTCTGGTGGCCCAGCCCTTGTGACTCCTTCAGACTTCACCCCAAGATGTCGATCACAGGTTTGACCTTTGGGCCTCAACGGACCTCTGACTCTGGTGGCCCAGCCCTTGTGACTCCTTCAGACTTCACCCCAAGATGTCGATCACAGGTTTGACCTTTGGGCCTCAACGGACCTCTGACTCTGGTGGCCCAGCCCTTGTGACTCCTTCAGACTTCACCCCAAGATGTCGATCACAGGTTTGACCTTTGGGCCTCAACGGACCTCTGACTCTGGTGGCCCAGCCCTTGTGACTCCTTCAGACTTCACCCCAAGATGTCGATCACAGGTTTGACCTTTGGGCCTCAACGGACCTCTGACTCTGGTGGCCCAGCCCTTGTGACTCCTTCAGACTTCACCCCAAGATGTCGATCACAGGTTTGACCTTTGGGCCTCAACGGACCTCTGACTCTGGTGGCCCAGCCCTTGTGACTCCTTCAGACTTCACCCCAAGATGTCGATCACAGGTTTGACCTTTGGGCCTCAACGGACCTCTGACTCTGGTGGCCCAGCCCTTGTGACTCCTTCAGACTTCACCCCAAGATGTCGATCACAGGTTTGACCTTTGGGCCTCAACGGACCTCTGACTCTGGTGGCCCAGCCCTTGTGACTCCTTCAGACTTCACCCCAAGATGTCGATCACAGGTTTGACCTTTGGGCCTCAACGGACCTCTGACTCTGGTGGCCCAGCCCTTGTGACTCCTTCAGACTTCACCCCAAGATGTCGATCACAGGTTTGACCTTTGGGCCTCAACGGACCTCTGACTCTGGTGGCCCAGCCCTTGTGACTCCTTCAGACTTCACCCCAAGATGTCGATCACAGGTTTGACCTTTGGGCCTCAACGGACCTCTGACTCTGGTGGCCCAGCCCTTGTGACTCCTTCAGACTTCACCCCAAGATGTCGATCACAGGTTTGACCTTTGGGCCTCAACGGACCTCTGACTCTGGTGGCCCAGCCCTTGTGACTCCTTCAGACTTCACCCCAAGATGTCGATCACAGGTTTGACCTTTGGGCCTCAACGGACCTCTGACTCTGGTGGCCCAGCCCTTGTGACTCCTTCAGACTTCACCCCAAGATGTCGATCACAGGTTTGACCTTTGGGCCTCAACGGACCTCTGACTCTGGTGGCCCAGCCCTTGTGACTCCTTCAGACTTCACCCCAAGATGTCGATCACAGGTTTGACCTTTGGGCCTCAACGGACCTCTGACTCTGGTGGCCCAGCCCTTGTGACTCCTTCAGACTTCACCCCAAGATGTCGATCACAGGTTTGACCTTTGGGCCTCAACGGACCTCTGACTCTGGTGGCCCAGCCCTTGTGACTCCTTCAGACTTCATAACTTCTTCAGGCCTCTACCTTCGGTCTTTGACCATCAGCTTTGACCTTTGGCTTTCCCAGTCTGGACCTCACCAGTTTGACCTTCGAATCCCTACTTCTGAACTCTCATAGACCTCTGACCTGGAGATCGAAGCGGTCACTGGTCCTTGTGCCTCATATTCATACCAGGGGCTACCTGCCCTTATGGACTTCCAACCTGGGATTCCTCCCTGACCCGGGGATCACTAGTCTCCTTAGCACTTGCAACATGACTTCCAGGATTGCTGACATTTGACTGCAGAGTGCTTGACCTCCTGCCCAGAATCATCATTTACCACCCCGATCTCTAATTCCCCCTCATCCCTGTCCCCAGCCCCGAGCCTGACTCCTAACTCCACTCTCTGTCCAAAAAACCATCCCTATGATCCTAAAGTTTGTCACGACATTGACAGGCATCGCAGCTCAGTGCCTTCTCGAAACCATATAATTGCACTGTCCAGTATATCTCCCACTCTTACAAATATGCCAGGGACCAATCCTGATCTGTTAAGGAATATACAAGAGAATACCAGAACATCAGAAATATATTTAAAAATATATTTTTTTAAATATAAAAATTGGTGAATGTAACATGTAACCATGTGCAAGCTAGATAGCAGAAACAACATGCGGAAGGTTGAGTCAAACCATGCACATCAGTCAGAAAATAATTAAATCTCTGCAGTTGTAGAATCACAGAAGGATGCAGCAAGGGAACAGTTTACATTAATCCTGTCTAACCCCATGTTATTCTCCCTAAATACCCATCTACACCTCCCGACTCTACCGTCCAACTCCATACTAGGGACAAATAAACTGTGGGCAATTACCCTACCAACCCACACATCTTTGGGATGTGGGATGAAACCCAGCTTGTTACAGGGAGAACACACAAACCTGCCACACACTGCAAACCGAGGTCAAAATTGAACCTGGGCCACTGAAGCTATTCTGCTTGCTTCTCTACAGCACACCCATAGTCCAGCCACATCTGTCAAAGGATGGATACGTCCACACTAGACTGGATAACTCCATAACCGAAGTTTTTTCTCTTCGTTTTGACCCTCCATCCACACTGAAACGGCGTTTTCCTCCCCTGAATACGGAGATTTTCTAAAACACCCTCCAGAGTGTGTAAATTTAAAAACGTCGATTGTGCAGAGCAGTGTGGACGGGGTAAACGGATATTTTAAAAACGCTGTCATGACATGCCGGAGCAGATGGCGGCAGTGCGGTATTTCATTGTTTTCTTGAATGCAACCTCTCACACAACCTAATAATTTCAGAACAGACAGCAACAAGACTTAAGCCAGAAGGGTTAGAAATGTACTCACCAAATACTTTGACCCATAGCTTACTGAATAAGTAAGTATACTCACTTTGCCCTGTTTTCTGTCCTTGCTTGTATGAAGGTGGTTTACCTATTTATGCAAGTACTTCTCTGTCAATAGATGTGTAACAGCCTAGTGTAACATTGTATGGAAATACAAGATAACACTGATGCAGACATGTTTTATACATTTAACAAGGTGCCTTATTAATGCAACAGAGTTGGTCAGTTTTTCAATGTTCGTCGTCAGACGGGACATACTGTCCGTGAACTCCCTGTCAGTTGCCTCCATACGCTCCAGTATTTGTTTTTTTCAAGTTTTAAGTCTTTCTGTGCAAGAGCCAACAGCAATTACATTTAAATTTTTCTAGTCTGTAACTGGACAAATGTGCAACAAGTATACCGTTTCCTCTTCGCTCATTTTCTGTGTGTCCTGCGCATGCCCAGTAGGAGGAGATCTGCCCAAATATCCGTTCTAATGTGGGCGGAGATATTTTTAAAAACGCCTGGTATGGACGCCTGTCGTTTTTACGCGAAATCGGCGTTTTCAAAATTATCCAGTCTAGTGTGGACGTAACCTAAGAGTTTCAGCACCCTTAACCATGGCAGAGCCTAGCACTTGGGTGCAAAAATTCCTAGACTGATGCATCACAAACTTCTTTGTCAAGATCCATGTTTCTCTACTCTCAACATCAAAGATGATGTCTTCAGCCATTTCATGCCATGTGATATCATGAGAAAGCTGAATGGACTTCCCACTGTAAAGACACTGCAATTGGCATGGCAAAATGTTAACCAAAATATATCCCTTGTGTTAATGACTGAAATGGGTTTGCGAGGGAAAATAAAACAATTAGCCATGATGGAATGGTAGAGCAGACTCGATGGTTGAATGGTCTAATTCTGCTCCTATGTCTTATGGCCTAAATGTTGGCTTGGTACTCTGTTAAGGAAGAGAGGTCTGTGTTCACAATGTAAAATCAATTTATGATTCATGTCTGATTTGGCTTTTGGGAGGAGAGGTGGAGTTAGCTTAGGAGGTTGTTAAATGTTAGTGAACACTGTGTGTTGCTGCTTCCTTCACTGATTGAGAAGGTTAGAACATGATTCGATCTATCACAGAAAAATGAAATTTATTGAGCATGGTTGAGAATATAACAATTGAGAATGAATGACTTCAATTGAGTGATCCTTCAAAATCAAGCCTTTAGTGCTCTGGATGTAGACAACCCCGAGACTTCCAGATTTTGTTACAGTAAATGATTAAAATCACAGATCAGTTTCGGTCTTGCTTAGGAAAATAACAGCTTTTGAGCCACACACAATGTGAGGATCATGACCCAATTGACTAGATTCTATATAAAAGCTACACAAGGCTGCAGTATCCCTTTTTTGGTGACACTCACAGTCAGTTTACTACTATCAAAATACGAAGAAAATAATCTGACACATCTCCTCCGTGCAGTGTATGTCAGCACTTGAGAAGGATGATATTTTTTCTGCATGTCTGATTCACTGCCAGGCTGCTCTGTTCAATCTCCGCTGAACCACACTGGAGTTTATCAGTGATTGCTAGTGTTCCTGATAGATAGAACAGATCAAAGAGAGGAACTGGTGCATTTGGTTTGCTGCAACAAGCTCATACTGAATCATCGAAAGGATCTATTGAGACTATACAAAGTGGAAATTCAGAGAAGCTTCTAATCAACTACCATCCAATCATCATAATAATCAGCACAATGTTGTCAACAGTACTTGCTCACCAATTACCTGGACACATATCCTCACCTGGGGGTTTGACTGATATTAGAGTCATACAGCACAGAACCAGCTCCATTGTGACCATCAACCATCCATTTAAATGATTCCTACATGAATCACATTTTTAATTCTCCCCACATTCTCATCACCCCTCCGCCAGATTCTACTACTCACCTGCACACTAGAGTGACCAATTAACCTATCGACCTGTTGTTTCTGTGAAAGAACTATGCCACTGAAGTCTACTCTGCCGATAATGTGGGATCTCATTCAGCACTGTATTTCCAAGATTATGGACTTGAATACACTTCTGAAGCACCTCTCTGCCGATAGAGCATTTTGAATTGTCTCAAGTTCATTAGAAGTATGAAATAAATAAGTCTTTCTCTCTTCATGTCTTGGAGGTTTAACAGCCCCAAACAATTTTGATAAATGCAATGCCTTTATTGCTTGACGTACTTGTGGATTAGAGTTTTATCAGTTTTCTTGTCTCTGGATTGATGGGATATTTTTGCTGAGAAGAAAAAATGTTCAAACTCAGACCACAGCAACTAACTACAGAAATGAATATTGTTGAGAACCAGCCACAGGACACTTTGAGACTATTAAAGAGTCCAAGACATTCCACAATAAGACATCTGATTCTTGCTATCATTGTGTGCTACAAATGGCATTGAAGCTGTTCACTTTCAAAGAATATACACATAGCAGGAAATTGACCCTGGGAAAGAATTGGGCGGTTTACAGATGTGATAGACATGCCAGCTTTCACTTCCATTGCTGAAAATGGTTAATGGCCTCTATAAATTAAAGTATCAAATAAATAGTCAAATATCAATGTTGAGGAAGTGTAAGTGACAATAATGGGCACAAACACAGGAGCCATATTGCAACAGACACAAAAAATGCTGGTGAACGCAGCAGACCAGGCAGCATCTCTAGGAAGAGGTACAGTCGACGTTTCGGGCTCAGACCCTTCGTCAGGACTAACTGAAAGAAGAGCTAGTAAGAGATTTGAAAGTGGGAGGGGGAGGGGGAGATGCAAAATGATAGGAGAAGACAGGAGGGGGAGGGATGGAGCCAAGAGCTGGACAGTTGATTGGCAAAAGAGATACGAAGCCGGAGAAGGGAGAGGATCATGAGACGGGAGGCCTAGGGAGAAAGAAGGGGGGGTGGAGCACCAGAGGATGGCAAGGAGTTATAGTGAGAGGGTCAGAGGGAGAAAAAAAGAGAGGAAAAAGGAGGGGGGGATAAATAAATAAATAAATAAGGGATGGGGTACAAAGGGGAGGTAGGGCATTAATGGAAGTTAGAGAAGTCAATATTTATGCCATCAGGTTGGAGGCTACCCAGACAGAATATACGGTGTTGTTCCTCCAACCTGAGTGTGGCTTCATCTTGACAGTACAGCAGGTCGTGGATAGACATGACAGTAGAGGAGGCCGTGGATGCAACAAGATCCCAAACACAAGAAAATGGTAATTCATAAATTGATCTCATTTGTAACAAGTGACTTAATAACATATTCTGGTTACATACACCAGATATTGGTGCTGCTGTCAGTATTTCAATGCTCATATGGGCTCTTCATTATTAATCATAATTAGCTCAAACTAGGGATGGATCTTCCTTAACATAGTTGATGCTTTTGTTTGAACACGGGAAGATCTGCATTTTAAAGCAGTTTGGATCACTACTAAATCACTCACAGAGCTATTTGATGTTTTTGCAAGGACTCTGGAAGATCTTCATTTTGAAGCATGTGCATCACTACTAAATCACTCGCAGAGCCGACTGTCAACAATAATAAATATTTCTGAATTTCTTTGACATTTGGAATACAAAATTTTTCAGAAACTACTAAAACTTAGTAAAACCTTTGAAATATTCCATAAAATGAAAAAAAAATTCTGGGTCAGTTTAAGAAGCCATAAAACAAGTTTAAAATTTTGAGAACCATTTACTAAAAAGAGATCTTGTTATTTATTGCTTGCCATGGACCTTTGCAGCCATTCCTCTCCTGTGCAATTAAAAAGGTTGCTGCTGCCCAAGATCAAACTTGGTGCAGGGTCACTTCAAACAATAGGGAATTAATGGAAGTTCACATCTGCCACTTATCTTTGTGACGTGTCCCTTGGCAGAACATAATTTACAAAACCAGAAACCATCTGCCAGCAAGTTTGAGACTTCTAAGCTGTGAATACTTGTGTGGGAGTCCAGGACTTGGTGACAGTTATATAGAGAATTACATCACATGGAACAGCTGGCATTATTTGGAAAGTCAACATTTAACAATGACACTAAATGGATTAAAGCATTTTATAAAGTCTTTGCTATTCATTTACAACATAATGGAAAGACTTTGCACTGATATTTCAGTGCTTCAATCCTTATTATTAAATGTGCCTTGGGCATTTTACAGAAATTACATACAATCATGCCAACATTGTTCTTGATCTGTAATTGTGGCAGCATCTGAGTTTGTGTTAAGACAATTCCCTGACTGCAGTGAATTGAGATATTCAAGAGTAAGTTGCATGTTAGTTTGGATTATCATCATTTGAATCACTTGCTCTGTGCCAATGAATATACTCTTCGAGAACAACATGGATGAGCTGCAGGAATATCACTTCCCTCAGTGACTTGGAAAAGGTGAAAAGGATTCTTAGAAACTTTAACTAGAAAACTATAATAAGATCAGTGGGCATGTGGCCAAGTGGTTATGGCATTGGACTAGCTACCTGAAGGTCATGAGTTCGAGCACCAGCCGAGGGAACGTGTTGTGTCCTTGAGCAAGGCACTTAATCACACATTGGTCTGCGACGAGACTGGTGCCAAGTTGTATGGTTCCTAATGCCCATCCCTTGGACACCATTGGTGTCGTAGAGAGGGGAGACTTGCAGCATGGGCAACTGTTGGTTTTCCATACAACCTTGCCCAAGCCTGCGCCCTGGAGAGTGAAGACTTTCCAGGCATAGATCCATGGTCTCGCAAGACTAACGGATGCCTTATAACAAGATATTTATTGAAAGCAAAATATTAACAGGGATGCAGGCGCTTCTAAATGGTAACAAACAACAGGAATTCTGCAGATGCTGGAAATTCAAGCAACATACATCAAAGTTGCTGGTGAACGCAACAGGCCAAGCAGCATCTGTAGGAAGAGGTGCAGTCAACGTTTCAGGCCGAGACCCTTCGTCAGGACTAACTGAAGGAAGAGTGAGTAAGGGATTTGAAAGTTGGAGGGGGAGGGGGAGATCCAAAATGATAGGAGAAGACAGGAGGGGGAGGGATAGAGTCGAGAGCTGGACAGGTGATAGGCAAAAGGGGATACGA
The DNA here is from genome assembly GCF_963921235.1 of Mobula hypostoma. Taxonomy (NCBI): domain Eukaryota; kingdom Metazoa; phylum Chordata; class Chondrichthyes; order Myliobatiformes; family Myliobatidae; genus Mobula; species Mobula hypostoma. Next base: position 17,509,184 of record NC_086118.1, on the reverse strand, counting down.
GAGGATCATGGGACAGGAGGTCCGGGAAGAAAGACAAGGGGGGGGGTGACCCAGAGGATGGGCAAGGGGTATATTCAGGGGGACAGAGGGAGAAAAAGGAGAGTGAGAGAAAGAATGTGTGCATAAAAATGAGTAACAGATGGGGTACGAGGGGGAGGTGGGGCCTTAGCGGAAGTTAGAGAAGTCGATGTTCATGCCATCAGGTTGGAGGCTACCCAGACGGAATATAAGGTGTTGTTCCTCCAACCTGAGTGTGGCTTCATCTTTACAGTAGAGGATAGATATGTCAGAATGGGAATGGGATGTGGAATTAAAATGTGTGGCCACTGGGAGATCCTGCTTTCTCTGGCGGACAGAGCGTAGATGTTCAGCAAAGCGGTCTCCCAGTCTGCGTCGGGTCTCGCCAATATATAAAAGGCCACATCGGGAGCACCGGACGCAGTATATCACCCCAGCCGACTCACAGGTGAAGTGATGCCTCACCTGGAAGGACTGTTTGGGGCCCTGAATGGTGGTAAGGGAGGAAGTGTAAGGGCATGTGTAGCACTTGTTCCGCTTACACGGATAAGTGCCAGGAGGGAGATCAGTGGGGAGGGATGGGGGGGACGAATGGACAAGGGAGTTGCGTAGGGAGCGATCCCTGCGGAATGCAGAGGGGGTGGGGAGGGAAAGATGTGCTTAGTGGTGGGATCCCGTTGGAGGTGGCGGAAGTTACGGAGAATAATATGTTGGACCCAGAGGCTGGTGGGGTGGTAGGTGAGGACCAGGGGAACCCTATTCCTAGTGGGGTGGTGGGAGGATGGAGTGAGAGCAGATGTACGTGAAATGGGGGAGATGCGTTTAAGAGCAGAGTTGATAGTGGAGGAAGGGAAGCCCCTTTCTTTAAAAAAGGAAGACATCTCCCTCGTCCTAGAATGAAAAGCCTCACCCTGAGAGCAGATGTGGCGGAGACGGAGGAATTGCGAGAAGGGGATGGCGTTTTTGCAAGAGACAGGGTGAGAAGAGGAATAGTCCAGATAGCTGTGAGAGTCAGTAGGCTTATAGTAGACATCAGTGGATAAGCTGTCTCCAGAGACAGAAACAGAAAGATCTAGAAAAGGGAGGGAGGTGTCGGAAATGGACCAGGTAAACTTGAGGGCAGGGTGAAAGTTGGAGGCAAAGTTAATAAAGTCAACGAGTTCTGCATGTGTGCAGGAATAAAGTCAACGAGTTCTGCATGCGTGCTTCTAAATGGTGGCAGATTAATATCTGAACTGAAAATCTGGGGTGATAATGGACCACATGGTTGAGGGATGAGTGGAAATAATTGGTATTGGATGGAACATTTCAAAAATGAACATAATAAAAACTGAAACAACAGGAATTCTGCAGATGCTGGAAATTCAAGCAACATACATCAAAGTTGCTGGTGAACGCAGCAGGCCAAGCAGCATCTATAGGAAGAGGCGCAGTCGACGTTTCAGGCCGAGACCCTTCGTCAGGACTTCCTGACGAAGGGTCTCGGCCTGAAACGTCAACTGCGCCTCTTCCTATAGATGCTGCTTGGCCTGCTGCGTTCACCAGCAACTTTGATAATAAAAACTGATTATTTTTCTGTCAGCTTTGCTCAATGCCAAAGTAAGCTAATGTGGAAGAATTTTCTTACGGATAACGCTTGTTATTTTTGATTGAAGAAGAATGTCTTCCATGTATTTATGTTGTTGTTTCAAATGATCATCATCTCTATTTATCTTCAGTTAATTAACTCTAGGCAGTATGAGATGGAATTTCCTGGCGGGGCTAGCTGTCTGTGTTCACTGCTCCTTAACTGTGAGGGGCCACCTACCAGGAGCAGATCTTCTGGCCAAAACTCCCTTAACAAACACAGCTCCATGATCTTTGCTATGATCCTGCATTACCAGCCATAATTGACACCATATAGTGGGGATCGAACATTGTCCAAAAAGTGTTTGACGGCCCATTAAGCCAAAATCCCAAGCTTAACCAGCTGTCAAATTATTATTGATTGAATGCTACAGATGTTTCTGATATTTGCAAACATTAAAACATTAATAAGCAATTGAAAATTAATCAAACTGTAAAGAATATATAATTTATTAAACAATAAAACATCAAAACAAATAAGATATTAGAAAACAATTAAAGACTTTTAAATTAACTTGATTTACTAACAAAAGGTAAATGACCGGAAACTAATTACTATTTCCAGCCATTGGCTCCCATTGAAATTTCACTGAACCTGCACATAGACTCACTTGGCACTGTAGCTATATGGGAATCGAAGAGTGGCACTCCGCTGCCTGATTCCTTGTGAAATCCAACATTAAATGCAGTTGGGAAATCAGCAGAGGGCAACTCTTGAGAAAACCTTGGTTAGCAAATTTTAACATAGATGGACAATGAAAAAAATATAAAGTCCTCTGCTGTCTAATATGTACAAAATTATCAATGACATATTATTGTGCAATTCGATCCTGGATTTCCTCTGTTGCTGACCCCAGTCAGTTCGGCTTGGCAACAGCATCTCCTATACAATCTCCATCAGCACAGGTACACCACAGGGCTGTGTGCTTTGCCCTCTGCTCCACGCACTTTATACCTATAACTGTAGCTCAGAGGAGCTCCAATGCCACATCCAAGTTTGCTAATGGCACCACTGTTGTGAGCCAAATCAAAGGTGATGATGAATCAGCATACAAGAGGGAGATTGAAGATCTGGCTGAGTGGTGTCGCAATAATAACCTCTCACTCAATGTCAGCAAGACCAAGGAGGTGATGGTAGACTTCAGGAGAAGGAAACCAGAGGTCCATGAGCCAGTTCTCATTGGAGGATTAGAGGTGGAGAGGGTTTGCAACTTTAAATCCCTGGTTCTTGTCCTGGACCTAGCACACAAGTGCAAATGCACAGAAAGCACAGCAGTGCCTCTACTTCCTTAAGGGTCTGTGGGGACTTGACATGGCATCTAAAACTTTGACAAACTTCGGTAGGTGCGTGGTGGAAGGGTATATTGACTGGTTGCATCACGGCCTGGTATGACAACACAAATGTCTTTGAACAAAAAAAATCCCACAAGAAGTAGTGGATTTGGCCCAGTACATAAATGGGTAAACCCTCCCAACCATCAAGCACATCTACATGAAATGCTGCTGTAGGAAAGCAGCATCCACCAACAAAAACCCCACCACCTAGGTCATGTTCTTTTCTCACTGCTGCCATCAGGTAGGAGGTGCAAGAGCCTCAGGACTCACAACGCTAGTTTCAAGAGCAGTTACTACCTCTCAACCATCAGGCTCTTAAATAAAAGGGGGTAACTACTCTCACTTGCATCATCATTGAAATGTTCCAACAACTAATGATCTCACTTTAAGGGCTCTTTATCTCAATATCTCATATTCTCATTTTTTATTGCTATTTATTTATATTTGTATTTGCACAGTTTGTTGTCTTCTGCACTGGCTAATCATTCATTGATCTTCTTATAGTTATTATTCTATAGATTTGCTGAGTATGCTCACAAGAAAATGAATCTCAGGGTTGTATATGTTGACAAACATGTATCTGGCTAATAAAATTTACAGTGAACTTTGAATGCTTGCTTCTTAATTTTACAAAAGTAATTCCAGTTTATATAAGATTTCTTTTGTTCTCCATTATTGCTCCTTTATATTCATAAATATGTCCCATTCATTCATTACACTGCACTCTTAGTCAGGTAAAGACTCAGTTTTGATACCTTCATCTTAGGTTTCAAAACTTCCCATTGTCTCCTACCCCTGGCTTCCATTCCTATTTGTATAACTCTCCCTTGTCTTCTCATTTTTCAGCACCTTATTACTTCTACAACAACAGCCACTTAAGTATGTATAAAATAAATCAACCCAATCTTCCAGACTGGACTATAACACACATCTGTCCAGTTTTATATCCTCTACCTTCCATTAATTTTAGTTTATTCTGACCTTACTGCCTCTAACTGAACTTCTCCCAATTCACAATCAGCATCCCTGTTCTCTGGCTCATGTTGGCTCTTGCTACTGATCTTCTCTGTGGATTGTCACCTTATCGGGGTGGAGAAGCTTGTGTGGTCCTGTGATCCCAAGAGCAATGCCATCTGGAGCTATGCTCCTAGTAGGGTCACCCATGGCAGTAAGGTCAAGAGTGAGGTCCCTGACAAAGAACAATCCAACCAAGACCTCAATGGTGAGGCTTCTCGGCCTTTTGGCTAAGATCAAGTGTGAACTCAATGGCTGTGAAAGCGGATGAAGGCTGCAACAAATCCATCAGCTCCAATCGTCGTGGTTTCCATGCCATTGGAATCAGTTGGTTGATTTGTGAAGTATTGTGTGCTTCTTGGAGTGCAACATCAAGTACACATTAATCAAATACATGCACAGGCGTCTTCACTCTGTGGGCCAATTCTTCAGAACAAAGACCATCATCCTCGACCTCGAGGGATAGCTACGACGACGACAACTGATAGATTACCTTAATCTCATTTTTCCCTCATACCTGAAGTGGATGGTGTCACACTTTATCACACTTAACTCTATATGCCTCACTTACATCTGCTCACTAACCTTAATTGGTCGACGGTAAGATTCCAAATTTTGAATCTCTTGATGTCATGTGACCATAATTTTAGCAGGGGCAAAATGGCGGCATGTTTTTTCATTGTCCTCCTAATGTCTTATGAAGCTTTGGGAGTCCACATGTGACCAAGGCCTTTGATGGATTGGGCTAAATTAACTTCTTTTATTTTCCAGGCATAATTTTTACCTTTGAGTTTCCATTTGGCTCAAGAGGCAACTGAAAACCTTTCTGTTCACTTCAAATTATATGAAACAGATTCATAGTCAAGTAGCATGGAAGGAGGAGGTTCTTTGCCCTACCAAGTCCACCGATCATTAAAATTCCCTTTACACAAATCCTATTTTATTTTAGCCACATTACCATCAACTCTCTAGATCAGGGTTGATGAACAGTTTTGAAAGGTGTGTGCTCGAACTGGTGATAATTTTCTAAAAATTTCTCTCCAATGGTTATCATTGTTAAGGAATTAGTACAATAACTAAGGGTATTTTTAAGAAAGAAAGGGTGAGTCCTGTTGCTTATTTATGCTTTTTCATTGTTTTAGGATTAATAAAAGTATAACAGCGACAGATTGATATAAATAAAGCTTTTTAGAAAATCCATTCAAAGATAAATATTAATCATTTTTTAAAACAGAATTGAAAAATAATATCATTTCAAAATAGAATCGTTAATGTATCTCATATATAACAGAAGAAATGCAAATGTGAAATTATAAGTTTTGGAAAATATTTTCAAAAGATCAAAGAATGGAAAATAAACATATTACTCTCAGTGAGACTTCTGTTGCTTCACTAACAATGACGAATATTTTACATGCGGTTTGTATTTGGTTGTTTTGAGAGCTACGCACATAGCACTGGTTTCATTAGTAAGTCTACTCCTATAATTAAACATGACCAGGTTCATCACAGAAAACAATGACTCATTCAATATTTGAACAATATTCAAAGGATTTAAAGTACATATCAAAGTATCCAGCCCTGAGATTCATCTCTCCACAGACAGTAATGAAACAAAGAAAGCCATGGAACTCATTCTAAAAAAGCATCAACAGCTCCCTCCCATGCACAAGAAACAAAGCACACAACTAGCAACAAAAAGAACTAGTGAAAACACAGAATATAAAACACAAAAATGAAGCATTCCTTGTCCAGTGTTCATTATCTGCCGGCTGCCTGGGTTTAAAGCCCCAAAAAAGCACGTCATAATGTGAACTACAGTCCAATCCATAAACCGCGTTGATTAAACCTTGGTCCGACACCACCCTCCGACAGCATTGAGGGAGAGAGATCATTCGAATGCAGGCATCTTTCTTCAGGAGCGGAGAGCAGGAGGTAAAGAGAGACCATCTCACACAGGCAGCAGCAAGTGAGAGGCTGGTAGACGGCACTGAACACTTTTCATTCACATCAGTGTTATCAATCTTCCTTGATGCTTTAATCAGCGAGACCATCAAGAAATGGAGTCGATCATGGGCTCGCGACCTGTCTCCAAGCTTCTTGGTCTTGAGGAGGCCACTTACTTCCTGGAACCCTCTTGGAGACAGCAAAGTGCCAGATTGCTCAGTCCGCCCAAACGCGCACCATCAAACTGGAGATCCCAGGTTCCAACAGTACCAGAACCACAGGAGAAAAAGAAGAGCTAAAAGAAATGGGGGAACAGTTTCATGGACCATCTTGAGGATGTCGCTGGTGGTAGCGTTGTTTGTTGGTGCCATCTTCTTTTGCTTATGGAGGTATTAAATTACATACATTATTTACTGTTATCATCACTGAATGTTGAGTGTTCATTCACAAATGACTATTAGAAACTGAGTGAAGCCAATGCCAATGGGCCCAACTATTTACAATCCGAATACTGATCTGTACTACAAGTCTGTGAGAATTTCAAAACCTATCATCCAACACCATACATTCTCACAACCATCCAGTTGGAGCAAAGCTGGCTTGAGACATTCCTTATGAAAACACCTCACTGCTCTCAGGTTGTAAAAAGTCATTTGCTGCTTCAAATGGCAATAAAGATAACTATTACCTCATGTATCTGTTTACTGTGGGTGGGGTTTAAAGACTTGAGGGGCAGCAGTGCATGCGATCTTGGGCATGCATGCCAGTTGGTCAACATCCCTGCTAAATTCTGTCATCCACCCACACACTTGGGGCGATTTACATCAGCCAATTAACCTACCAAACTAAACCACCCTTGTAGTCACAGGGGGAAGTGTGATGATTCCTCGCGGACAGCTGTGGATGTCAGAATTGAACCCAGGGTTCCAGAACTGTAAGCAGCTACTAGGTGCTCGTGTCTATGTGATGGCATAGACTGGTATTAACTGAGTCAGAGCAATGAAAAGAAATATTCCGGAATATATTTTCTTCGCCTTTAGTTTCTTCTTTTGTTTTCCTCTCCCATGATATTATGGAGGAAGTGTGGGTTGTTCTGGAATAATATGTCACGCTTCATAAGGTTTCTAGCATTTTTGATGGATGACGGTGGGTTTGACTTACAACGTTGTATGTTTGCTTGTTTAGTTATGTCATTTTATGTTTGGACAGGCAAATTGGAAACAAATACGTACCAGTGTTCCAGAGCAGAACATGTCCCTCTGTTTATGAAACTAGTCCAACGAGTTTGTGTCTTTAAACTTAAACAAAGGAAATTCAAGTATAATTATTTGGTTCTTCTGAGAAGTATTGGAGCCCTCTGAAAACACTATAACTTTTTGAAATCTTTTTAAGTATCTCACATAATTTGTATCATCGGAAAGATTAAATTCAATAAAATTAAAATGAAATTATTTTACATGTATTTGTATTTTACTCAAGGTCAACAATCCCACTCAAACAGTTGGATATGCCAGAAGAGGCTGGTGGAAAGCTCGGCGGATCAGTGCTCCACCTCCACACCCACTGCAGAATGAAAACTCAGCTGAGCTGGTTGACAGCTCATCTTGGCCTTCAATTTTTTTCAGTGCTGTCGAAGACAAGGGTATGCTGATCTGCATGCAGGATGTGGCTGATGGTGCTTGATGGAATCAATAGCTAGAGGTGAGCACAGTTCAGCTCTTTGCTCTAGCTGTTTTCTTATCCAGGGATACAGATATGATTAACTTCCCCTGAACTGAATGACTGGCTTGGCCATTTCAAAGGGCAATTACAAGTCAGCCACATCACTGAGTCGGGAGTCTACGCTGTGTAAAGATAGCATATTCCCTTCTCTGAATGATAGAAATAAACCTTCAACATGATTCTGGCAGAAAAAGTTTTTGACAGATATTTCATGCAAAGTACATTAAAATCTGTCATTTACCTATAGGGAAGATTATGTTATCTTTTGTCTGTAATATAATTTAGTGAAGATTTTTTTAATGCCCAAGAACAAACACGATGACCCTTCCTGTTGCTGGATTAAAGTCTTTTTCTGGATTAACTATATAGGGTGTTCTGCAGACGACGTATTCAAAGGGAATGCAAGACACTGAACTGATGCTAATCTTTGCTTTTTTTGTAATTTATTTTTTCTTGAATTTCATCATCAAACAAACATTTCCATGAGATGTATTTCAGTTACTATACATATTCATAAAGCCACTAGCTGTTTTCAGCATGGGAAAACAGAGTTTGTCTTTGCTTCTGAAACTTTTGCACCTACTTAGAAAACTGGAGCTTCGCACTTAACATGGGCTGCTCAACTTTCAAGAATTTTAAAACATAGAACAGTACAGCACAGAATCAGGCCTTTCAGCGCACAGTGTTGTGCTGAAGCAATTAACTTGGTAATCAAATGGGTAGCGTAACTAATCTCTTCTGTCTACACCATGTATTTATCCTTCCTCTCATTCAAATGTCTGTCTAAATGTCTCTTAAAAGTCCATAATGTTTCTGCCTTTGCTGCCACCCAGGCAGCATAATTTGGGCACCCTTGTGTAAACCGATTGCCCCTCACACCTCTGTTAATATTACCCCCTTTCACTTTAAATGCATGCCTTCCGGTTTTAGACATTTCAACCCTGGGAAAAAGATATTGCCTGTCTTCTCTTACATAAGCTTCTCATAATCTTATAAACCTCTATCAGATCTCTCCTCAGACTCTGCTGTTCCAGAGAAAATAACTCAAGTTTGTCCACCCTCTCGTTACAGCACATGCCCTCTACTCCAGGCAACATCTTGGTAAACCTCTTCTGCACCCTCTCCAAAGCCTCAACGTCCTTCCCATATTGGGGTGAGCAGAAATGTCTGCATTACTCCAGATGCGGCTCTGAGATTCACACTTTATATGAATCTCTGCAGTATCATTTAAAATACTGTAAACGCAAAACTCATCTGAACGTCTCATGCCCTTTGGATGAAATCTACGCAAAACTTACAGTCACAGATTAAGATGTTCTTTTAGATTTCCACATTTAACATCCATTCTGAACCATCCAAGCAATTGTGGGAAATGTGAACATAATCTGCCAGCAATTCAGTGAATAAAAAAGCAATGCACAATCTCTATCGAGCTTATAGAACATTATATAAGTGGATGTGAAAATTTAATATGGTCTGAAATAAGCCACCAACATCATCCCAAAGAAGTCTAATTACTCCTGAGTCTCCCGAGAACCACAACACAGCACCTATCTTGAAAAGCCAGGGTCCAGAATTGGGTCAACAATGATTTATTTATCCTCCTGTGCCAAACAGATACAACTTTTAAAATTAATTTTTAGAAGTGCAGATATACTGAGTGCAGTTGTCTGGACACAAGCAGCTTTGCCATGGGAGTAGATAAATTCAACCTGCCCACATCACAGAATTATCCAGGTGGGAACGATGGATGATTTTTTTTTTCTGTTTAATGCAAACACACTGAGAACTTCTAAGCAACCAATGAAATTAAACTAAGTCCTCAGTGACTAGGGATTGGAGCCAGGGTTTTCCAATGTCAACGTAGTATATTTATAGTAATTCTCAGCAGTTGCAGCAGTCGGTATAATTTACTTCTAATTAAAAAGTTTGCTCTAATGCACTGTGTAACTTTCCAAAGTTTAATTTCATCCTGACCCATGGCTGAGATTTTCACCTCTCACTGACTGCCTGAGTCCTTTATGTTTGTGCAATCACATTGTGGTACAAACTGTTCCACAAACCTTTGGTATGTTTGTGATGCTCTACAGCCAACAGAGAGCCAAAGCAAGCCCCAGAAACAGTGCAGAAGTTGGCACATTCCCAGCCTCTGCACTTGTTCACTGCAGCACTGAGTTGGAGTTCTGATACCCGACTCCGTTGCTAGAATTCTCACCAAGTCCAGGACAGAACTCACTTGTATTGGCCTGAGGGGACAGGTATCATTGATACCTGTTCATTTAGCTTTGCTCTGTCCTGAGCTGCTGTCACAGAAAGCCAGTGGCTGGGTTCGATCCTGAACAACTGTGCTGCCTTTATGAAGTTTCCACATTCTTCTCACGACCGCGTGGGTTTCATTGCAGCAAACTAGTTTATTTTCACTTCCTCAGGACATGTTGGTTGGAAGATTAGTTGCCCATTGTGTATGGTAGATTCTTGGTAGAATGGTAGGGGAGGACAATTGTAGGGGTAAGGGTAAATGAATGCCTGAAGGATGGGACAGATGCAATGACCTGAAGAGCTTTCTTCAATGCTGCATGATTATGGTTGGTTACTTTCCTGGAGAAAACAAAAGCTAATAAAGCTAAATGGTTCAATTTGCTTTTTCTTTATTTTAACATTAACATTTTCAATTAATTTACGTAAGTTATTTTTGTTTAAATAATATTTTAGAACACCCTTTATTTAAATTTATTTCAACTAGTTTAAAATGTCTGAGTATTATAGATTTGATCAAGTCTAGAATAGAATGGCTGAGGCAGGCGTAAGGATTATAAAGGCATAGTCAAAGTAAACATGGCTGGAAATTAATGTGGGGTGTCAGACATCATCTTGGACTAACCTGATGTCGTATTTTTGTACAGCTTGGGCATCAGGCCGTAACTGTAGAAAGACAGCACAAAAACAGGCCCTTTGGCCCATGTAGCCAAAGTCAAACTGATCTACCTGTAGTCCCACCTTCCTGCACGTGGAAAACATCTCTCCCTACCCCTCCCATCCATCGCTTCCAAACTTCAATGGAGACAGCACCATTTATTCCCAATACATCAAGTATTAAGCAGTTCATGAACAAAGGGAAATCACACTGCAAGCCCAGTAATGCCTTAGCGGCCTTATCAAAATTACACGGTACAGACATATTGGTCCTTACTGTTATGCAGCTGCCTCTGCCCCGCAAACCTCTACCCATTCCTGGAATTAGATTTGTAATGCGGAGCCAAAAATTGTCCTATTCAGGTAGTTTGCCACATCACCATAAAATGACCTCATGGCTGTACACTCTCTGTAATCTCTCCAAGCATCAGTCCCACACTGAGAACGCAGTGTAAACATGGCATTGCAGATGCTTATCTACTGGACTTCACATTTGCGCCAAAGTAAGCAGGACAAAAGTGTTTACAAGACCAGGGTCTCAGCCTTGTTTATATACTTTAGCCCCTTTGGGATTTTGGATTCGCTTCAATCAAAATAAACTGAATTTAGTTCCCCAGACTTGATGCAAAGCTTTTCATGCGTTCACATCATTCTCTGTAAAGGCACTGTGCATATAGACATCGCTCTTGTTTGATAATTATCACATGATTAGTTTACTTATCGGGAATGTTTAATAGTGTGTCACATATGGAGAAGGAATACAGAAAAAAAACAAAATGAGAAAAAATAAGCCAGCAAAATGACCAGTAGAGCAAAACAATACATAAAGTACCAAGCTAGCACCAATTCTTGTCTAATTCAATACTCACTAGCATCTTTGTAGCAAATCTTCCTTATTTATCATGTGCTCTCCCTCTTCATTAACATGGGTGGACATTTATCACCTTCTTCTCCTCTGTTATTCAGCAAATGGAGTGGCTTGTCTTTCTGCTACAAAACCATTTCCTACTGTTTCCACCAGGATGCTGATATCACCTGGAAATATGCCATAGGATTGCACAGGTACCTACATGACTCCCAGCTCCACATCAAGACCACGTCTGATGTTTCGTCCAACATCATCAATTTTCCACAATGTTTCTCTGAAGCCCACGACTGGATCAGCAGAAGTTACCTTGAGAAAAAATTGGGAATGTATGTCTTCAGGTGTCCCAAACATCTATCATTCTGACTGCAATTGATAAGATTGGTTGGAATCATGGTGTGAATTCCTGACCAATTATCAACTTCATCAGAAAGACTATAAACTCCCCCAAATCCTGAATGTTGCCCCTCTCGACAGCTTAACTATTATTGAAAAATTAAAGCACACCTTGCAGCAAAAAAACTAAACTCCAGTGCAGCACCCCAAAATGCACAGAAATATTACGACGTTTCCAGCATGCTTAAAACAAGAATGACATGTCTGTGAACTTCACTTTGACTATTCTGCATTGCATTCACAATGGGGAGAAACATCCACTTTAACTTATGTTGCTGGTTTCAAGCCATCTATTAAAGTTGAAAAATAATAATTTTTTTTAAAAGAATCTGAAGATACATTGTGTTTTTAAGGCAAGTTCGCTTTTGACACAATCAGCGGGGAAGTAGGGATAGAGAGAATAGGGAATATTGAATTTCTTTTTTTTTTGGCATGTACCTGCATGGGTGCGAGTTTGTGCGTGTGCCTGCCTGCGTCCGTGATGATGTCTCTTTTTCACGGCTTTTACAAGGCGCGGAGCGAGAGGGAGACTGTGTGGCTCGCCACTCCTCACACAAACATTTTCGCAGTATTTTTCCCTTTATTTTATGAGGTTGAGTTGCGATCTCGATACTTAACCCGGCACGGATGGAAAGTGTACTCGGGAGCGGACCCGACTGGTTTCGAACCCGGGAACCCCCGCTCCCAGGTACGGCGCCGATGTCATTGCCCCATCAGCCGGCCCAAGGGAATATTGAATTTCAAGTGAAATGCTGGCCAATATAGTGGTCAATGTGACCCAGGTGATCTGTTTTAAGTCACCGAAAACCCACGTCACTTCCATGTCTAACATTTAAACAAAAGTAATGCCTGCAAGCAGTAAGTCATTGCTGGTGGACAGCTTCATAACATTGCAAATGATAGAGAAGACATCCTAAAGTCAGGGCATGGGAGGCTGAAAATGAACCACCATGTCTCACCTCAACAATACAACCCAGTATTGAGGTTCAAAGGGACTGAGTTGTTCTTGTACATATATCTATGAAACCCAAGGGGTTAGGAAACCAAGTGGAACGTTGGTCTACTCCAGGATGGTCCAAGCATGAAACCATACGTATCTACTTAAAACTATATAGACCATGGTAAGTGTTCACCTTGAGTATTATGTACTATTTTGGTATCCTTACCAAAGAAAGGATTTACTTCCCATTGAAAGAGTACAATAACGATTTACCGAACTTCTTGAAAGGGTAGGATGCCTTATAGTAAAGACTGAGTAGGCTAAACCTGTATTCTCTAGTGCTTAGAAGAATGAGAAAAGATCTCACTGAAGTGTATAATTTTTTTATTGGACTTGAAAGAGAAGAACCTCTGGAATCAGGGATCAGGGTCCAAATAAGGGGTAGGCCATGTAGGGCTAAGATGGGGAGAAATTTCTTCACATGCAAAATAGTGAATTTTTGAAGTTCCCAATCCTGGAGTGTGTGGAGGCTCGTACTAGTGGTGATTGATAAGTTTGTGGCCTAAGGTAGAAGGAAATGAGTTATTAATTTCAAACTTTCTGCATAATCACTGGAAGAGTTGAACTGCATGTGCATGTAACGAGAGATGTATAACTCAGCTTCCACTACCTTAGGCCGCAAACTTATCAATCACCCCTGCTGTGGGCACTTTCTGGAGGTCCAAGATCCGTATGCTCCACGACTGCTGGACTAAGTGTGTAAATGTAGGAGGGGACTATGTGAAAAATAAATGTGCTAGGTTTTCTAAAATTGGCTCCTTCTATCTTAGGCCACGAACTTATCTATCACCCCTCGTACATTGATTGTATTGAAAATGGATAGATTTCTGGATACAAAAGGAATCAAGGAATATAAGGAGGGATTAGGAACAAGGAGCTGAGGTACTGTAGACGAGTATTCAATATTTCATTGAACAGTGTATATTTAATATTGCAGTAGTATTGTAAATAGATTGATTAAGCATTCTTGTTCATTTTTTACGTAAATCATTACAGGGTATATGTTAAAATAAGTAAATCACATATGGCATGATGCTACCACATCATATGAGTGCACCTCACTTAAAGTAAAAAATGAAGTTAGATTCACATTCCCTGCTCCATGTTTCTTTTCAATTAATTTATATGTTTTGGAGTTACAAAACATAACAGTGGCGACATTTTATAAATGAACCCAACATGACAACCTCCCTGTTGAAGCGCAACAAGATGTTTGAGTTTTTAAAAAGCGCCTTGCATTTGATTTTCTTCAAAGCAGCGTGTGCTTCTTCGGAAAAGGAGAAGTTGAGTTTTAAAAAAACCAGGACAAAATTTAGGGTTCATAAACAGTGAGCACTGAATGATAATAATCATAAATTAAAACTCATGGAAATGGCTGGCTACATCAGAAAGTCAGACACTTTCAATTGCACAATGGATAACTGGCTCATCAATACTAGCAAATTAAGCAGTATTTTGAAGCAAATGAAGGAGCCAATAAGCAGCATGTGCCAGTTTTGCTGAATGCAGTGGGTTTAAAGATACGCAGTTTGCTTAGGATTGCTCCAACCAAACCAGCCAGAATGAGTGTTGCTGATGTTGTGAATATAATGCAGGAATAGTTAGTAACAAATCCATTGTTGATTGCAGAATGTTTTAAGTTTCATAAGTGGAATCAAAAATATGTGGTTGATTTGAACAGATTGTCTGAACATTGTCAGTGCTTCAATCTTTATTTTTTCTCTTAACACGCTGATATTATTTCAATGCTCTATTTGACCATGAGACCCATATCTTGCTTCTTCAAATCTATTTCCAGGGACCCCAAGTTATCTGCTAACATTGATTGGCCCTTTGGAGTACTACTGCTCTTCCTTGCACCCAATGTCATTTCCTCATTAGAACAATCCTTGACTCTCTGTCCTTGCATACTGATGCTGTTTCTTGAGCTTCGTATTCTTCTCCAAAATCCTTGAATGTACTTTAGTTTCTTCATGTCTTTCTCAGAACACAATTTTACAGTCCATTTGATTCTATCACAATTTCAAAACAGTTCATATCTTAGAAACTAATGACAAATACCAAAGCTTGCAGAGGAGAACAGTCAAAATTATCAACCTTTAACATTTGACCTGGGTTGACTACGTCACTCTCTTCACCACTCTCTTCACCACTATCCACTGAAATCAAACACCATTTACCTCACTTCATCCTAATCCAGCATTATCGAAAGTGGTTTCTCTTTCTCCTCCCACCCTGTAATGCCTTCTAGTCATCCACAAGGACTTATTCTTGCCCTTCTCCAATCTCTCAACTATGTTTCCTTCAACAGGTAACATGAGGTAGGATAGATGTATGGATTTGCCAGTATTACGAGGAATCAATGTTCCTTTTAAGGTGTAGGTGTGCGCACATTTTTTGCTACTAACGCGCAAAGGAATTTCAACTGCACACAGAAGGTTGTCATCCTCTACCTCGTTGATATTTAAGAATATTTCATGATCGTACACGATCACATTTCCTTTTCCAATTTCTGATACGGATGATGTTGACAACGTAGAGCTTGTGATGATTTGTCTACAGATTTTAGAACTGGCTTATATATACTGCTTTTAGTGAAGAAATTATTGATTCACTGTGTCGAATTCCAAAGAAGCAAAGGGTGTGAAACACAAAAGAACTGCTAGTTCATTTAAAATGAAATAGCTTAATGAAACAGTAGAAACTGCTACACCGAAAGCTCATGAGATCAGGAATGTGCAGCTACGAGAAAAATTTATGTACAATACAGAAACTGGTGTTACCTGTGTGTGTTGTTGCGATGCAAAAGTTGCTGGAGAATTTTCAAATGGGAAGGAGTGGAGTGATATTTGGAAGCAACACACATAAAAGTTGCTGGTGAACGCAGCAGGCCAGGCAGCACCTCTAGGAAGAGGTGCAGTCAACGTTTCAGGCCGAGACCCTTCGTCAGGACTAACTGAAGGAAGAGTGAGTAAGGGATTTGAAAGTTGGAGGGGGAGGGGGAGATCCGAAATGATAGGAGAAGACAGGAGGGGGAGGGATGGAGCCAAGAGCTGGACAGGTGATAGGCAAAAGGGATACGAGAGGGTCATGGGACAGGAGGTCCAGGAAGAAAGACGGGGGGGGGACCCAGAGGATGGGCAAGGGGTATATTCAGAGGGACTGAGGGAGAAAAAGGAGAGTGAGAGAAAGAATGTGTGTATAAAAATAAGTAACAGATGGGGTACGAGGGGGAGGTGGGGCATTAGCAGAAGTTAGAGAAGTCAATGTTCATGTCATCAGGTTGGAGGCTACCCAGACGGAATATAAGGTGTTGTTCCTCCAACCTGAGTGTGGCTTCATCTTTACAGTAGAGGAGGCTGTGTATAGACATGTCAGAATGGGAATGGGATGTGGAATTAAAATGTGGGGCACTGGTCATTACAAATCAGAGGGAACATTGCAAGAGACTCACACTCAATCTACCTTGCCAAATTAAAGGGTTTATTGACCTTGAGTTTGGAATTTATAGATACAAGATAGTCCATACATCTTTAGTTTACTGATGATCTGCTTAAAATTTCTTATTGAGCTCAGCACAGTGGATGTGGGAAAAATATCATCACTGGTTAAAGAGACTAGAGCTATAGATCACAGACTTCTAGAAGGGGAGATAAAAAGGGTTTGGTGACTGATATTAAGGAAGACCTCAAGATATTCCACACATATGTAAAAAATAGGGGGCTAACTAAAGAGGGTAGGACCTATCATGTGCCTTGAGACAGAGGAGGTAGGGTAAGAGCTTAATGAATACTTAGCTTCACTATTCAGCAGTGACAGGGATTCTGGGGTGTTCTTTACATCCTCATTAGCCACAGGGTAGTACCAGAAGATTGGCGGGTGGCAAATGTTATTCCTTTGTTCAAGAAAGGTATTGGGGATAATCCTGTGAATTATAGACCTGCGAGTCTTACATCAGCAGTAAGCAAACTATTAGAGAGGTTTCTTAGAAATAGACAGCAGGGCACTGTGAGGGCAGATCATGTTTCATGAGCCTGAGCGAATTCTTTGAGGAAGTGACAGATCAAATTGATGAAAGTGGAGCAGTGGATGGGCTGTAGACAGATTTTAGTGAGGCATTTGACAAGTTCCTCTTAGTAAGCTCTTTCAGGAATTCTGGAGACATGGAATGTGTGAATTCAGAATTGACTTGTCCACGGAAGACAGAGGGTTGAATATGTAGATGGAATGTATTCTGCCTGGATGTCTGTGACCAGTGGTGTGTCGCAGGGTTCCTTTCTGGGACCCCTGGCTCTTTCTGATTTTCACAAATAACTTAGATGAGGAAGTCAAAGGGTGGGTTAGTAAGTTTGCAGATGACACAAAGGATAGTGGTGTTATGGATAGTGTTCAAGGTAAGTTACAATGAGACATTGACTGCATGCAGAGTTGAGCTGAGAAATGACTGATGGAGTTCAATCCAGAAAAGTGTGAACTGACAAACTTTGTAAGGTTGAGCTTGAAGGCAGAATATAGGATTCTTAGTAGTATGAAGGAACAGAGGGATTTTGGGGTCCAAGTCCATAGATCCCTCAAAGATGCCGTGTAAGTTGATAGGGTGCTTAAGAAGGCATATCACATGTTGACCTTAATTAAGATTCAGTTCAATAGCAACAAAACATGGCGGCACCTCTACTTCCTTAGGAGTTTGCAAAGGTTCTGCATGACATCTAAAACTTTAACAAACTTCTATAGACGTAGTGGAAAGTATATCGACTGGAGGCATCACAGCCTGGTATGGAAATACCAATGCCCTTGAATGAAAACTCCTACAAGTAGTGGATATGACCTAGTCAATCACTTGTAAAGCCCTGCTACCATTGAGCACATTTACACAGAGTGCTGTCACAGGAAATCAGCATCCATCATCAAGAATCCTCACCATCCAGGTCATGCTCTCTTCTCACTGTTGCCATGTGGAAGAAGGTACAGGAGCCTCAGGACCCACACCACCATGTTCGGGAACAGTTATTATCCTTCAACCATCAGGGTCTTGAACCAGAGTAGATAACTTCACTCAACTTCATTTGCCCCATTACTGAACTGTCCCATAACCTATGGACTGACTTTCAAGGACTCTTCACCTCATGTTGTTTACTTTATTGTTGACTAATTTATTTACCTATTAATTATTATTATATTTATTATTATTATTACTCTTTTGTATTTGCACAGATTGTTCGCTTTGCACAAGGGTTGTTTGTCTGTTCTGTTGTGTGCAGTCTTTCACTGATTCTACTGTGTTTTTTGGATTTACTGTGTATGCCTGCAAGAAAATGAATCTCAGGGTTGTATATGGTGATGTACATGTGCTTTGATAATAAATTTGAACTTTGAACAAGGTACCGTTATAGCTCCATAATACTCTGGTTAAACCACTGTGGAAATGTTCTTTACGTGTAGTAACAAAATGGAACCTGTATTGTACAAGAGTGCTTTGCCAATAGTGGTGCGCAAAATTATGCCAATGAAACCTGAGTCCTTGACAAACTGCTAACCATCAGATGCATTACTGAATGAATGCCAAGTACATTGATTATGCAGAAGGACTTTTTCTTGAACCGTGGTGTGGGTAGATGCACTTGTGTATAAGGGAGTGGCTAAGGTATCTGTTTTTTGGAAGCTACCACTGGTGCTTGTGCAGTGATGGTCTCCACTTGCTGCAAGTAAAATAAATGCATTTATAATTGATCCACTCTGAGCTATTTGGTGCTTGAGACCACACTTGGAGTACTGTGTTCAATTCTGGTTACTTTGTGAAAGGAAGGGTGTGGAAGCTTTAGAGAGGGTGCAAAGTAAATTTACCACAATACTGCCTGGTTGAGAGAGCATGTCTGATGAGGATAAGTTGAGCAAGCTTTTCTCTTTCGAGCGAAGGAGGATGAGCTGTGATTTAATGGAGCTGAATAAGATGACAAGAGCTATAGATAGAGTGGAAGGTCAATGCCTTTTTTCCATGGTGGCCATGGCTAATGCAAAAAAGCATAATTTTAAAATGATTAGAGGAAAGTATAGGGGCTGATGCCAGAGGTAAGTTTTTTTACACAGAGAGTGGCAAGAGCTTGGAACACACAGCTTAGGCTGGCAGTAGAGGCAGATACATTAGGTACATTTAATTTACTCCTTGATAGGCTTATGAATGAAAGAAAAAAATGGAGGGTTGTGTGGGAGGGAAAAGATAGATAGGTTGTGGAGTAGTTCAAAGGTCAGCATAACGATAGGGGGTTGAAGGCCTTGTAATGCCCACAACACTGTGCAATTTCTAGCAGGCACCTGCATTGGAGTTGCCATACCAAGGCGTAATGCATCAAGATAGAGTGCTTTCTATGATCCATTGACAAAAATTGGTAAGGGTCAATGGTGCATGTCAAATTTCTGTAGCCTCCTGAGGACGAAGAAGCATTGTGAGCTTTATTCAAGACTGTTTAATGTCATTTCCAGTAGACAAGTGTAAAAGAGAATGAAATGGTTATTACTCTGGATCCTATGCAGCACAAAAAACACAAAAGATAAAGAAAACAATAATGATAATAAAAACATAATAAATTAAATAAAAAGGTAGCTTATATGCATTGATTGTAGATCCATAAAGTAATGCAAAGCACAAGAGTGTTTGTGTAAGAGATAACTGACAGGAAATAAAAAGTGGTGGTGGTTGGGGGTATGGAAGTGTGGGTTGGTGGGTGGAGGTGTTGCTTGGGGAAAGTAATTGTTTTTGAATCTAGTGGTCCTGGTGTGGATGCTAGGTAGCTTCTCCCTGATGGGAGTGGGATGAACAGTCCATGAGCAAGGTGTGTGGGAGCTTTCATGATGTTACTGGCCCATTTCTGGCACCTTGTTGTACATATGTCCTTGATGGTGGATGGCTGGTGATGCATTGGGTAGCTTTGACTACACATTGTTGAGCCTTCCTGTCCACCACAGTGCAGTTTCTGTGCCATGCAATGATTCCACTTGTTAAAACCCTCTCTATGATGTATCTGTAAAATGGCATGAGCACGGCTGTGCATTGTCCAGCTCTCGTCGGCCTCCTCAGAAAGTAGAGACATTGTTGAGCTTTACTGACTGTGTAGGATGTGTGCTGGGACCATGAGAGGTTGTGTGTGGTGTGCACTCGCGGAGTTTGAAACTTCTTACAGTTTCCACTGATGTAAAGCGGCGGGGGGGGGCGTGTTTCAGTGGTCCAAGTTCTCCTGAAATTGATAGCTATCCCCTTTGTCTTGTTGACACTAAGGAAGAGGTTATTTTCCTTACACCAGGCCTCCAGCTCTTCCACCTCCTCTCTGTAGAATGTCTCATTGTCATTGAGCCCCGCACACATCGTGTTATCCGTGGACTTGAGAATGTGATTATTCAGGTGTTTGGCTGTGCATTCACGTATGAGCAGGGTGTACAGCAATGTGCTCAGCACTCAGCTCTGGGGGCACCCGTGTTGAGAATGATGGAGAGAAGAAGCAGTTGTGCATCCTGACTATCTGAAGTCTGTTTGTTAGCAAGTCCAATATCCAGTTGCACAATGGAATATTTTGACCAAAGGGTGGGACCTTGCTCACCAAGGTCTGTGGGACAATAGTGTTTAACGCCAAATTGAAATCCAGAAACAGCATTCTGACATCAGTGCCTTCGTTCCTAGGTGTGTCAGGGTCAGGTGCTTGGCAGATGCTCTGGCATCTGTCGCAGAGCAGTTCAGTCGATAAGCATATTGGTGACTGTCCAATGTGACAAGACGGGTGTTTTTGATACATGCCATTGTCAAAGTACTCCATGAGGATTGGCATCAGTCTCCTTGGGCTATACTTGGTTAGTTATGTAAGCATAGAGTTTTTTAGTACAAGGATGGTGGTGGCTGATTTGAAGCATGTTGGGATAGCAACCTGGATGAGGGGGGTGCTGAAGCTGCTGATGAAGGTGTCAGTGAGCTGGTACGCACACTTCCTGAGTACTCAGCCTGGGACGTTGTGTGGCCCAGCAAGCTCTGGGGACTGATCTTCTCCAGTCCTTCTCACGTCTGCTGCTGTTACAGACAGTGGCTGCTTACCTGGGAAGAGTTTAGCTTTCGTGGCCAGTGTGGTGATGTATGCCTAAAAGTGTGCATAAAATTTGTTAAGAGTGTCAGGGAAGGAGGTGTCACTGGTACGGTCGACACTTTTTCCTTGTGTCGTCAGTGATGCCCTTGATGCCCAGCCTCATATGCCCATAATTGTTATCAGAAAGGTGTTTCTGAATTATTCTGTGCATAGGCAGTCTTTGCCCTCTTGATGCCTAATATGAGGTTTCTCCTGGGTACTCTGAGAGCTGCTCTGTCACTGGACGTTCTTGGCTATGACATCAGCATGGTTGGACCATGACAGATTCATTCCAATTAACTTGAAGCTCTCAATTCTCCCAACCTTGACACCATTAATGTAGACAGGAGCATGTGTACTGTCCCCTTCCTGAAGTCAATGACCACCTCTTTTGTTAACATTGAGAGAAAGTTTGCTGTCTTCCCAATGTTTGCATTTTTGTCTCTTTGCCAATGATGCAGTTAACCTGTGTTGCAAGGATGCTTGGTGAGAAAACCTGTCAAAAAAAGGAACAGTCAGAGAGACGTGTAAGCCTAAGGCATGCCTTGTCATTGTACAGCCATGATTTGCAATCAATGATGCTGTAACATCAATTGTTTTGCTTGGCACAGAAGTGCAAAAATATCAAATTGGAAAGAAACTATTTGTAGCAGGTATGTTTGGCCAAGTGACAAATTGGACAGCATTTCTGGGTTGGTTAACCTTTATAGTTCTCTTAATGTGGACTCAGGTTCTATGTCCATGGGGCACTGTGTTAACTCTTCAGTAGTAAACACTGTTCTTCCACAAAAATTGCGTGGGATGCACAGCGCAGAAACGACCCATTCTTTAGCGTTGATACTTCACACAGCACCTTCCACCCTACTCAATCTGAAACTATTGAAAAATTGTTAGGGCAGTTGAGTGCTCCGTTTGCAGTATGTGGGAAGTCAGGGCGAACACAATCGTCCCCGATGACTACACCTGTAAAAGGTGCATCCAGCTGCAGCTCCTGACAAACCAAGTTAGGGAACTGGAGCTGGAGCCAGATGAACTTTGGATCATTCGTGAGGCAGAGGCAGAAATAAGCAGGAGTTACAGGGAGATTGTCACCCCTAAGAGTCAGGAGACAGGTAGCTGGGTGACTGGCAGGAGAGGGAAGGGGAATAGACAGAATGAGCAGAGAACCCCTGTGGCCGTTCCCACCAATAGTAGGTATATAATTTTAGATACTGTTAATGGAGACAACCTACCAGGGACAAGTTGCAGTGGTTGCGTCTCTGGCACAGAGATGGGACCCTCAGCTCAGCAGGGAAGGAGGGAAAAGAGGAGAGCAGTAGTGATAGGAGATTCGATAGTTAGGGAGACAGATAAGAGGTTCTGTGGAAGAGATCGAAAATCCCGGATGGTTTGTTCCCTCCCTGGTGCCAAGGTCCGTGATATCTCGGATCGAGTTCTCAGTATTCTCAAGAGGAATGGTGAGCAGCCAGATGTCGTGGTCCATGTAGGGACCAATGTCGTGGGTAGGAAGAGTGAGGAGGTCCTGAAAGGTGAGTAGGGAGTTAGGTGCCAAGTTAAAGGACAGGATCTTCAGGATAGCAATCTCAGGATTGCTACCGGTACCATGAGCAGGCGGGTTTAGAAATAGTAAGATAGCGCAGATCAACATGTGGCTGAAGACATGGTACAGGAAGGAGGGCTTCAGATTTATACATAATTGGGCAGTTTTCTAGGGAAGGTGGGACCTGTTCCGCAGGGACGGTTTACCTCTAAACTGGAGGGGGACAAATATTCTTGCAGGTAGGGTTGCTAGAGAGGCTCCAGTGGATTTAAACTAGATTATGATTATTATGATTATGAGGACACGTAGTTCCCTTTTATTGTTATTTAGTAATGCATGCATTAAGAAATGATAAAAATGTTTTTCCAGAATAATATCACGAAAAACAAATGACAAACCGACTTAAAAACTAACAAAAACCACATAATTATAACATATAGTTACAACAGTGCAAAGTAATACCGTAATTTGATAAGAACAGACCATGGCACAGTAAAAGTCTCAGAAGCTCTTGAAAGTCCCATCATCTCACGCGGACGGTAAACCTTCAGTGCTGCCAACTTGCCGATGCAGCATCCCGGAAGCATTCGATTACAGTCCGACTCCGAGTCCGTCCGAAAACTCCAAGCCTCCGACAACCTATTTGACACCGAGCACCGAGCACCATCTCTGCCGAGCGTTTTGACCTCGGCCCCGGTAGCAGGCGATACGCAAAGCCGAGGATTTGGGGCCTTCGTCTCCGGAGATCTCAATCGCACAGTAGCAGCAGCAGCAAAGCAAGCGTTTCTCCAGATGTTCCTCTGTGCTTCACAGCTGTCCCCATCAAATCCGGATTGTGCATGGCACCCCTAGTTACGCATATTGATATTCATTCGGAACGACCGTGCGCGCTGCGTCGCACTGCCATCTTCTCCTCAAGCGGGGAGGGGAACTAAACTGTTGGAACAGATTTAGGGGAGAAGGAAGAAAAAGAAAATAGTAAAGTTGGTTGCACCGTCAGTGATAAACAGAGAGTAAAAAGTGGGAAATTTCTTAAGTGCATTTATTTTAACGCTAGGAGCATTATAAGAAAGGTGGATGAGCTTAAAGCATGGGTTGATACCTGGAAGTATGATCTGGTAGCTATTAGTGAAACATGGTTGCAGGAGGGGTGTGATTGGTAACTAAATATTCCTGGATTTCGATGCTTCAGGTGTGATAGAATTGGAGGGACAAGGGGGGAGGTGTTGCATTGTTTGTCAGGGAAAATATTACAGCAGTGCTCTGGCAGGATGGACTAGAGGGCTCGTCTAGGGAGGCTATTTGGGTGGAATTGAGGAATGGGAAAGGTGTAGTAACACCTATAGGGGTGTATTATAGATCACCTAATGGGGAACAAGAATTTGAAGAGCAAATTTGTAAGGAGATAGCAGATATTTGTAATAAGCACAAGGTTGTGATTGTGGGAGATTTGGGTTTTCCACTCATAGACTGGGAAGCCCATTCTGTAAAAGGGCTGGATGGTTTGGAGTTTGTAAAATGTGTGCAGGATAGTTTTTTGCAGCAATACATAGAGGTACCAACTAGAGAAGGGGCAGTGTTGGATTTCCTGTTAGAGAATGAGATAGGTCAGGTGACAGAGATATGTGCTGGGGAGCACTTCGGGTCCAGTGATCACAGTGCCATTAGTTTCAATATAATTATGGAGAAGGATAGGACTGGACCCAGGGTTGAGATTTTTGACTGGAGAAAGACTAACTTTGAGGAGATGCAAAAGGATTTAGAAGGAGTGGATTGGGACAATTTGTTTTATGGCAAGGTTGTAATAGAGAAATGGAGGTCATTTAAAGGTGAAATTTTGAGGGTACAGAATATTTATATTCCTGTTAGGTTGAAAGGAAAGGTTAAAAGTTTGAGAGAGCCATGGTTTTCAAGGGATATTGGAAACTTGGTTCGGAAAAAGAAAGATATCTACAATAAACATAGGCAGCATGGAGTAAATGAGGTGCTCGAGGAATATAAAGAATGTAAAAAGAATCTTAAGAAAGAAATAGGAAAGGCTGAAAGAAGATAACAAGGTTGCTTTGGCAAGTAAGGTGAAAATAAGTCCAAAAGGTTTCTACAGTTATATTAATAGCAAAAGGATAGTGAGGGATAAAATTGGACCCTTAGAGAATCAGAATGGACAGCTATGTGTGGAACCAAAAGAGATGGGGGAGATTTTGAACAATTTCTTTTCTTCGGTACTCACTAAGGAGAAGGATATTGAATTGGGTAAGGTAAGGGAAACAGGTAGGGAAGTTATGGAAACTATGATGATTAAAGAAGAGGAAGTACTGATGCTCTTAAGAAATATAAAAGTGCATAAGTCTCCAGGTCCTGACTTATATTCCCTAGAACCTTGAGGGAAGTTAGTGTGGAAATAGCAGGGGCTCTGACAGAAATATTTCAAATGTCATTAGAAACGGTGATGGTGATGGTGCTGGAGGATTGGCGTATTGCTCACGTTGTTCCATTGTTTAAAAAGGGTTCTAAGAGTAAACCTAGCAATTATCGGCCTGTGAGTTTGAAGTCCATGGTGGGTAAATTGATGGAAAGTATTCTCACAGATGGTATGTATAATTATCTGGATAGACAGGGTTTGTTTAGGAACAGTCAACATAGATTTGTGCATGGAAGGTCATGTTTGACAAATCTTATTGAATTTTTTTGAAGAGGTTACTTGGAAAGTTGACAAGGGTAAAGCAGTGGATGTTGTCTATATGGACTTCAGTAAGGTCTTTGACAAGGTTCCACACGGAGGGGTAGTTAGGAATGTTCAATCATTAGGTATTAATATTGAAGTAGTAAAATGGATTCAGCAGTGGCTGGATGGGAGACGCCAGAGAGTAGTGGTGGATAACTGTTTGTCAGATTGGAGGCCGGTGACTAATGGTGTGCCTCAGGGATCTGTATTGGTTCCAATGTTTGTCATATACATTAATGATCTGGATGATGGGGTGGTAAGTTGGATTACTAAGTATGCAGATGATACTAAGATAGGTGGCGTTGTGGATAATGAAGTAGGTTTTCAAAGCTTGCAGAGAGATTTAGGCCAGTTAGAAGAGTAGGCTGAAAGATGGCAGATGGTGTTTAATCCTGATAAATGTGAGGTGCTACATTTTGGTAGGACTAATCAAAATAGGACATGCATGGTAAATGGTAGGGCATTGAAGAATGCTGTAGAACAGAGGCATCTAGGAATAATGGTGCATAGTTCCCTGGAATCTCATGTGGATAGGGTGGTGAAGAAAACTTTTGGTATGCTGGCCTTTATAAATCAGGTCATTGAGTATAGGAGTTGGGAGGTAATGTTAAAATTGTACAAGGCATTGGTAAGGCTAAATTTGGAGTATTGTGTACAGTTCTGGTCACTGAATTATAGAAAATATGTCAATAAAATAGAGAGAGTACAGAGAAGATCTACTAGAATGTTACTTGGGTTTCAGCAGCTAAGTTACAGAGAAAGGTTGAACAAGTTGGGTCTTTATTCTTTGGAGCGTAGAAGGTTCAGGGGGGACTTGATAGAGGTATTTAAAATTATGAGGAGGATAGATAGAGTTGACATGGATAGGCTTTTTCTATTGAGAGTAGGGGAGATTCAAACAAGAGGACATGAGTTGAGAGTTAGGGGACAAAAGTTTAGGGGTAACATGAGGGGGAACTTCTTTACTCAGAGAGTGGAAGCTGTGTGGAACGAGCTTCCAGCAGAAGTGGTTGAGGCAGTTTCGATGTTGTCATTTAAAGTTAAATTGGACAGTTATATGGACAGGAAAGGAATGGAGGGTTATGGGCTGAGTGCAGGTCGGTGGGACTAGGTGAGAGTAAGTATTCAGCACAGACTAGAAGGGCAGAGATGGCCTGTTTCCGTGCTGTAATTGTTATATGGTTATATGGTTATAACTCTTTCTCTGTCATGTTCTTATCCAGTTTCCTCTTCAAAGCATCCGTGTTATTCAAGGCTCCAAAAGAAAAAAGTCCCACACCTGAATACCTTCCTAAATTCAGTATTGATTTTATTTCTGGCTTTTTCAAGTGTCTGACCTCAGGTTGGGACACTCATAAAAAAACCATCTTAACATTCCACCATTGATTACATCATGTTGCAAGTTTCCTTTTGCTACCTCACAGAATCCCGTAATTTCTCTAAACCATCAGATTTTGTTCAGGTAAGCTCAACATTTATTTCAGAATGCTCCACATTTAAGATGCTGCAACCGAAATTTAGATGCTTTTGCCAGCAATTCCAGATTCAGCCCACAAATGCTGTGGTTCTGAGGCAGTCCCCAGTTTAGCATTGAATTGGAAGATTAAGTGAAAATGGATGTGCTTGAACAGAAAGCTTGAAATCTCACAATGCCCATTTATATCCTGGTCAAATCAGGGTTCTATATTTTGAAACGCAAACAACAGGAATTCTGCAGATGCTGGAAATTCAAGCAACACACATAAAAGTTGCTGGTGAATGCAGCAGGCCAGGCAGCATCTCTAGGAAGAGGTGCAGTCGACGTTTCAGGCCGAGACCCTTCGTTAGTCCTGACGAAGGGTCTCGGCCTGAAACGTCGACTGCACCTCTTCCTAGAGATGCTGCCTGGCCTGCTGCGTTCACCAGCAACTTTTATGTGTGTTGTCTATATTTTGAAATTAGCCTTCTGAGCATGATTTCTTCACAGGTAATTCCAGAGGAAAAGCAAACTGTTACAACTGATGGTTTGTGAGTGTTTTCTGAATTGGCACAGATGTCCCAACAAGATCCTACTAACAGTGCAATAATAAAAGTTGTATTAGATCTGGTTGCTCTGGTGAAAACTTTTAACATTACTCTTTCTTCAATGAACACTTAGATGGTTTATAACCATTCCATTGCAATGAATTTGGTTACACTCTAAGTCTATGAGGCACGTTTTCCAAACATAAATGTTTTAAATGTTTGCTTCATGACAAAATGGAACTTAATACATTCGTCTAAAGCAATTGTACTTCTAATTGTAACAGAAGTGTGTGGAAAAACAACCTTTAAAACAGGAAACGACATTGCATCTTGCTTCCAAATTCCCTGAAGTTACATTTCATAAAACAAGATTGATATTTAACATGCCTAAAAGTAACAGTTTGTGTGGTTCTTCTACATATCTGTCCAATTCTGTCTATGGCATGTGAAACACAATATTCTTTTTCACTTATTAGAGACATTTTATACTGTTTCATTTGATTCTGGTAAGAGGAAAACTAATTATGCTATTATAGCACATTAGTAATTTGTGCTAGTATTGTGAGGTTAACTTTAGCTGGATGAGTGTTCAATGCAGAAAAAGTGTATGAGGTTTTTTGCATTTAGATAGCCTAATGCCACGATGTCCAAGCATGCAAACGTTTTATGTGATAGAAAGCTAAAATGAATTGCAGGGAAGATGATTGTCATGTGAGGGTGTAACTTATTTGCTTATCGAAAGCTGCTTCCGCTGTGTCGATCATTGATTGGTCCATGTAAAAACTACAGGTACTGTTTCCCATTGATTGGCTTGCACCTCATGGCACCAATTTCCAGTTCCGGGCATCTTAGGGGGAATAAAATAGCATGTGCTGGAGGCTTTGTCCCTCTCTCTCTCGTTCCTTTGTCACCAGAGCATGCTTCACAGTTCCATTGGGAAGGTATGATCCACATGCACTTTTAGCTAAGTATCTGCTGTTGAATATTTAGTTTTGAAGTTTGTGTAACTTGGGGGAACTTAAATGTTTGGTCGAACCTTTTACTGTTTGTAAATAAATGATTAATATGCTTATTCATAGTCAATGTTTTCTGTCTCACTCACCAAACCTGTAAACCAGCTTCCACATTACAATGATGATTGACAATGAGACAACACTACTACAGGCACGGATAAATGATCACTTTATTGACTGTTGGCCTAGGAAAGGTCCATGCAAACTATAGACGAATGTAACTAAAATCAAATGGTTTTTATGTTTACTTTTGTTATGCAGTTACCACATGTAGTTCAGTAACCACATGTTCTTTAACTGATCTGTTCTCTTTGAACAATCCTTATTTTAACAGGTACCAGACAAGTGGTGATTGACCCATGCAATATCATGGCCTAGAAATTCCTTTGTTCTATTCCAAACAAAACAGTACTGTGTGCAGTTGAAGATCTGTATTTTACATAGATCTATATTGTTCCCATTTCTGGGAATCTTTGCACCATTAGGAAACTTAACTCATAACTCTCCAACAGGATTTTCACCTGTTTATCCTACACCTATTTTCTATTGCAGAAATCCCACATTTTGCCAACAAAAGTGCAATGCCAAAAATTCAGCCTCGCTTGTTTTAAAAATACTATTTCTTATTTGGTTGTTCGTCCATCGTCGACGTCGATGAGGACCTCGACACCATTATGATGGTGTCGAGACTAGCGTGTGATTTGGATTTAAGTGAGGGAGAGTTGCGCAGCGTCAGCCTCACTCTCTCTTCCCAATTCCCATCTGGGTCCAGTGGCAAGACAGAGTCTAGACGGCTGGAGATGGGACTAGGTGCAGTGGATGACCAGGACGTCTTCTGTGTCTTGTCCTGCTCTACACATTCCACGACGTTTACAGAGACCGCCTTCTTGACTGTTGGACCTTCCATAGGTCTCGTCCGCTCAATCCGCCAGAGTCTGTCTTCACATGCTGGGATAGACAACTCCCTATCACACCGAGGGTTTGAGACCCGTCGGCTACCCTCACCTGGTTTAGCCGGCTTGTCGAAGCCGTTGCCCGGGGTGTGGCCGCTGTCGCATGCAAACAGCTATGGGGAGCCACAGGTGAGAGCTGAGTGCCAGGTGGGGACCAAAGGTGGACTAACCGCCCTGAAAAGGACGTGACAAGATCCCCCACCAGAGGTGCTATCCCTCCCTGACACCCCATACACCCCATTTCTTATTTAATGAACCCAAATTAAACTCTGGTCAACATACACAAAATGCTGCAGAAACTCAGCAGGTTAGGCAGCATCTATGTGTAACGCCCTGGGAAAGGTTTCACTACTGATGTAATGGTTTCTCTGTAGCAGCAGTGTTTGGGTTATGACCGGAGATAACAGAGGCTTTGGAATGTGCGCTGTCCAATGAGGGGAGTGTTTTTCCCTTTTTTGTGTGCCCGAGAGTGAGTATTTGCGGGCTTTTGTTCGGTGGAAGATGGAGAGAGAAGATGCCAGAGCGGAGAGGTCGTAGACTGCAGGACGGAGTGGACTTGGAATGGGGACAGGAGTTGATGACGCCCGGGGGAAATCGATGGACGACTAACAGACGGGAAACTGTGAGCTCCAGCATGCACATTAGGCTGTTTCATTAAAATAGGCCCTTTTCTTTTTGTTTTTCTTTACTAACCCTCTAGCCAAATTAAGAATTGTAAAGCTAAATCATTTAATTGCATATCGTGTTCCGTTTTTATTATTTCGTGGTACTGATTTGTGACAGGGGAACACATCACGTAACATCCACAGAAACAAGAGGTTTTACGCCTCAGATTCCACACATTTGGCAGGGCCAGAGACTGTCTTCCATAGACTAACGCCGCCAACCGTACCTGAGGGTTACATATGGAATAAACAGTTGATGTTTCGAACTGAGAGCTTTCTTCAGGACTCTGGTTACTATGTGAAAGCCGGATCTGGGCACAGGCTTCTTTATTTATGCAATTGTACCAGGCTAAAATTAATCATCATTTCAGAAATGTTGGCAAAGTTAAAATCTGGATCATCTCACTTTGCAGATTGTTTCTGCAGTGGTAGGCTGAGTAATATTTGTGTTCCAAGATCCAGAAAGATGCTGCCAAATATTTTGATTCATAGTCTTTAAAATCAAATAATCAAAAGCAAATTTAAGGTTCCTTCACCAGAGGCTGATTTTATGCAAGCAAAGTTTTCGTGGATATCCCCATAAACAACTGCAACTAGCATTTTCAGTCCAGGGGTTCCTTTGCATGGATAGACTTTTGTTCCATCTCTGATATAGTTAGAAGTTCTAAAGTGCTTCATCAAGAGAGGCTCACAGCATCAGAGACACAACTTTTCTATGAAACATACTTCAGGGTAACTATCATTAGTTGAGAACAATGATAGTCATTGTTGCTATCTCTTTAAAGACTCTGTAATCCAATGAACAATTTTCTGGGCTTCAAAAATATTTGGCAGAAAATTTAAGATAGTTCCTGTGCAAACCTGTGTTTGAGCTCCCAATATCTCTTGTGCATGAATCTGTAAATTTGCAATAAAATCTTGGCAGAAAGTAGGAAGCTTGAGTGTTTTACATTGGCAATGTGCACAGTGCATTGACACAGCCGTTAAGTGTGGTAATGCTCTGGGAGATACGGAGTTACTATTTCACTACATTGGTAGAGTGAATTTGTGAATCTCATAACTAATGTTCCCACAACCAATGGACTCACTTTCAGGGACTCTTTATCTCATGATTCTCATTATTTATTGTTGTTTATTTACATTTGCATTTGCATAGTTTTTTGGCTTCTTCACTCTGGTTGAACGCCTAAGTTGGGTGGTCTTTCATTGATCCTGTTACAGTTGCTATTTGATAGATTTGTTGAGTATACCCACAAGAAAATGATTCTTAGGGTTGTATGTGGTGACATACTGGTACTTTGACAATAAAATTTACTTTGAACTTTGAACTTTAATTGCAGCTGGTCTGAGGATATAGCAAGAATTAAAAAATGACACCAAAATTATGATGCTGATTCCATGAGTTTATGTCCAGCAATTTTGGAAGTGATGGTTAATAGCAACTGGTCAAAGACATTATATTAGAAATCATAGTTTAGAGTCTGACTCTAGGTTGATCATTACTTTGTTTCCGAATGAACTTGAATTGAATGGGCAGGTCAGTTTATCCTTGGGCCTCTGCCACTTCAGCGATGGGGAAAATTGCTACTGAAAGGACCAAGAAGAACAGTGCAAAAAGTGAAAAGGATTCAGGTTGTCTCTGGAAAAAAAAGCTGGTCAGCTTGGCTGAAAGAAGAAGAGGAAAAGGAAGAAGAATACTGAACAGTTTTGCACAGAATTCAGACACGTCTCAGAGTTGAGCAGTACTGAGTCAAATGAGACCATTCTACATCCTTGAATGGGGATTCTGTGCAAATCAATTTTTAGGTGGTTATATTTACAGTAAAAATCAGGTTGGATTGGATTGTGTATGAAAGGCAATATTAATCCTCAAGCCCAGAATGGACTTGGATTAGCTATAGGCATGTAGGGTTTGATATAAATCAGAATCTGTGTATGTCAAACAACAATGAAAATATAATTATAAATAATTATATTTCAGGATTGTCACTCCACTCTTTAAGAAGGAGGGAAGACAAAAGAAAGGAAATTACAGGCCAGCTAGCCTAACCTCAGAGGTTGGAAACGTGTTGGAGATAAAGGAGAGGCAGTGAATGCAATGTGATTGCAGCAGGACTTAGAGAAAAGTACGCTAATGCATTTTGGCAAAAGGAACAATAGTGCCAACTATTACCCGATGGGGAGAAGTTTCAAACATCAGAAATACAGAGGGACTTAGGAGTCCTCGTGCAAGACTCCCAGAAGGTTAATTTATAGGCCAGGTGTATAGTAAAGAAGGCAAATTTATTGTTGGAATTTATTTCAAGGGGAATAGAGTATTGTCAACATTTGGAGTATTGCCAACAGTTTTGGGCCCCATATCTCAGAAAGAATGTGTTGTCACTGGAGAGAGTCCAGTGGAGGTTCACGAGCATGATTCCAGGAATGAAAGGGTTAACATATGAGGCGCATTTGGCAGCTTTGAGCCTGTACTCTCTAGAATTCTTCTAGTGGGGAGATCTCATTGAAACCTACTGAATGTTGAAAGGACTAGATAGGGTGGATGTGGAGAGGAAGACTCCTGTGGTGGGGGTATCCAGAACTGGAGGACACAGCCTTAAAATTGAGGGGCAACCTTTTAGAATGAAGGTGGGAAGACATGTTTTAGCCAGAGAGTGGTGAATCTGTGGTATGCTTTGCCGAGGACAGCGGTAGAGGCCAGGTCCATGAGTGTATTTAAGGCAGAGGTTGATCATTTCCTGATCGGTTGGGGCATCAAAGGATATGGAGAGAAGGCAGGTGTATGAGGTTGAGTGGGAACCAGGATCAGCTATGACTCGATGGGCTGAATAGACTAATTCTGATCCTATATCTTATGGTCTTAAATAGTAACATTTATTATGCGCAGTGCGCTAATGGTGCTTAAGCATTCTTTTAAGATGGTAAGAGTTTAATCAAACTCTTTCTCAGCTGATGTACACTCTACACCATCTTTAGTTTCTCACATAAGTAAAAGGGCAATGATGAGATTTAGAGTCACAGATGATACTTTAAAAAGCGCTCTAGTTCTACTATGGACATGACAAGAGGCAAGCTACTGATAAACTATCCCATTCAACTGATAACCATGTAGAGTTAGATCACATGATCCAACATGCTAGTATTGTCCACCCAGTGTTAAGGCTACTTGTGCAGTGCTTGGTTCTGACTGAAGTTAACAGCCTGACCCCCTGACGGATTCTGCATCATCTGCGAATCATTGGAAAGCAGGGTGGGTGCAGGGAAGATCACGTGATTATTTCTCAGGCACGCTAACTGTTTCATAGATGCTTGATGTTGAAATTCTTGGTGACGTCCCTCAGCTGTATTGTTTAATGAAGTGGGGTGAGGTTTCAAAGCTATGACCTTCCCAAAAGAGGATAGTTCTGAGAAATGTAACCAGGATTTCTATGTCAACGTCAATGGAGGAACAGGAACTGAAAAACATTCCAAAACATTTTTTTTATATATTAGGACCGGTTTTGGTCTTCATTTAATTTTGCGCCCACCCCCCAAATTCCTCTGCCTTGTTGGCTAGTATTGTGAGTAAATAATTATGTGGTAATGTTAACCATATTGACATCACCACTGCATATCTGATGATCTGAATGAAAATGGGAGTGGCTGCAATCTTAGTTAGCAAGAAGATTTGCCACTTGCAATAGTAGAGAAAACCATGGGTGCAGATATTGCTGGCTAGAAACAGTTTAGACTAGCCCCCTAATCTCATGCCTGGATACTGCCTGAAAACCACCCATTATCTGCAGAGTGGGTATTTCACCATTGTACAGTATATATATAACAATAGTGGAACTGCTCCAGGCACAAATATTCTGCTGAGCATTAAGGCTTGCACTGTAACTTTTTGTGTGGTAGAGTTCAAAAGAGGAAAAAACCCTAAGAATTAGAAGCATAGAAACATAGAGAATAGGTGCAGGAGTAGGTCATTCGGCCCTTCGAGCCTGCACCGCCATTCAGTATGATCATGGCTGATCATCCAACTCAGAACCCTGTACCAGCCTTCCCTCCATACCCCTGATCCCTTTAGCCACAAGGGCCATATCTAACTCCCTCTTAAATATAGCCTATGAACTGGCCTCAACTGTTTCCTGTGGCAGAGGATTCCACAGATTCACCACTCTCTGTTACAGCCGCACCATCCAAGAATGGAGCATAAATATAGCAATACAAAAATCACAAACAATCAAACAACAAAATGCAAACTATGCCAGATGGAAAAAAGTCCAGGACCAGTCTATTGGCTCATTAACAAGCTGATGGTTCTGTGTAGCAGCTCTATTCAGTTCAGATCCACCCACTGCAACTTGTAAAACTTCTTTCTATACTTGCCACTGAACTGGCATTAGTTCCTAGCTTGACAGTAATGGTCAAAAGGAGTGATATACCAGGCCTTGAGATTACAGTTTGCAGTTGAATACAACTCTGCTGATATGGACAATTGCAACCCTTCATGAGCAACTAGATTTATTGAGACTGTCCCATCAGTACTGTGCTAGTGTACGAATGTGAAGAACTTTAACATGGTCCAGTCCAGCATTAGAGACTCTTGGCCCGATGTCAACTTGCAACGAGGAAATGTTATAGCAAAATTATATCCTGGGCTCCATGGAAGTTCTTTTCACCTAGACCTAATAGGATAATTCACTATGCAGGTAGATTGGGAAAATTTTAGAATGCCTATGAGATGGCTTTTCAGAGCAGCTCATGTTTGAGCCCATCAGGGAAAATGCAACTTTGGAGTGGATGTTCAGTAATGAACTTGATTTGATGAAGGAGCTTAAGGTAAAGGAACCCTTAGGAGACAGAGTTCATAATATGATAGAATTCACCCTGCAGTTTGAGAAGGAGAAGCTAAAATCAGTTGTATCAGCATTACAGTGGAATAAAAGGAATTATGGAAAGGAGGTACAGAAGCCTGAAGGAGCATGCTTAGCAATTCAGGAACAGCTTCTTCCCCTCTGCCATCCCAGTTCTAAATGGATACTGAACCCTTGAACACTACCTCACTACCTTTTATTTCTCTTTTTGCACTACTTATTTAATATAACTATTTAATATGTATACAGTATATTATTTACTGTAATTCAGGTTTTTTTCTAAATTTATCATGTAGATAAATTTAGGGAGGGAGGGGAAGATGGCGGCACGACGCAGCGCACGCGGCTGTTCCGAATGAATATCGATATGTGTAACTAGGTGGCCGTGCATCAATCCGGATTTGATGGGGATAGCCGTGAAGCACAGAGGAACATCTGGAGCAACTTCTGAAATGCCTGCTTCGCTGCCGCTGCTACTGTGCGATCGAGAATCTCCAGCGACATAGGCCCCAAATCCTCGGCTTTGCATATCGCCTGTTGCCAGGGTTGGGGTCGAAACGCTCAGCAGAGATGGTGCTCAGTGCTGGGTATCGAATAGGTGGTTGGAGGCTCGGATTTTTTCAGACTGACTTGGAATCGGACTGTGGTCGGATGCTTCCAGGATGCTGCATCGGCAAGTTGGCGGCGCTGGGGGTTTACCGTCTGCTTGAGATGGTGGGACTTTGAGAGACTCTGAGACTTCTACTGTGCCATGGTCTGTTCTTATCAAATTACAGTCTTGCTTTGCACTGTTGTAACTATATGTTATAATTATGTGGTTTTTGTTAGTTTTTAAGTCGGTATGTCATGTGTTTTCGTGATATCACTCTGGAAAAACATTTTTATCATTTCTTAATGCATGCATTACTAAATGACAATAAAAGGGGACTGTGTGTCCTCATAATCATAATAATAATAATACTTCTGCTGCAAAGTTAACAGGTTCCGATTCTGAAAGAGGAGCTGGCCAAAGTTGATTGGAAGGGGACACAATCAGGGACGATGGCACGACAGCAATGTCTGGAGTTTCTGGGAGTAATTCAGAAGGCATGGGATAGATACATCCCAAAGAAGAAGTATTCTAAAGGAATGATGAGGCACCCGTTGCTGATAAGGGAAGCCAAAGCCAGCGAAAAAGCAAAAAAGAGAGGACGTACATAATAACAAAATTTAATGGGAAGTTACGGGATTGGGAAGCTTTTAAAAACCAACAGAAGGCAACTAAAATACAATAGGGAGATAAAAGATGAAGTATGAAGGTAAACTGGCCAATAATATACAAGAGGATACCAAAGTGGATATCAGACCACTGGAAAGGAAGTAATGGGAACAAAGAAACTATGGACAAACTTAGTAAGTATTTTGCATCAGTCTTCACTGTGGAATTCATCAGCAGTATCGAAAAAATTCAAAAAATCCTGGTAACTCTATAAGATTGGATGGGCATGACCCCCAACCATGCACAACGACATGCTGACTATTCCTAATCAGTCCATGTCTAATATATTCAGTCGCTTAGAATACCTTCCAATAATTTACCATTACTGATATCAGGCTCACCAACTTATATTTTTCTAGTTTATTTTTGGAGCTTTTTTTAAACAGAGGAACAACATTGGCTATCCTCCAATGCTCCAGTAACTCATCTGTCAGTAAGGATGATATAAATATCTCTGCCAGGGCTGCTACAATTTTATCACTTACCTCCCACAGGGTCCGAGGGAACAATTTGTCAGGTCCTAATTTGCCACAAGATAGCAAACACCTCCTCTTCTGTAATCTGAATAGGATCCATGACCTCGCTGCTGCCTTGACTCACTTCAATAGACTCGTGTCCATCTCCTGAGTAAATACAGATGCAAAAAAATCCATTTAAGATCTCCCCTATCTCTTTAGACTCCACACATAGATTTTGCTCTTACCGTATCTGTAAAAGCCTTTAGTATTCTCCTTCACCTTGTCTGCTAGGGAGAACTAATGCTTTCTTTTAGCCCTCCTGATTTCTTTCTTAAGTGTTCTCTTGCATTCCTTAAACTCTTCAAGTATCTAATTTGTTCCTAACTGTCTATACCTGCAATGCACCTCCTTTTTTCACTTAACCAGGGCTTCAATATCTCTTGAAAACCAGGTTCTCTAAATCTGTCATCTCTGGCTTTTATTCTGACCAGCACATATAAGCTTTGTACTCTTAAAGTTTCACTTTTGAAGGCCTCCTACTTAACAAGCACACCTTTGCCAGAAAACAGCCTGTCCCAATTCACACTTAGCAGATACTTTCTGATGCCATCAAAATTGGCTTTTCTCTTTTCTCGCATTTAGAATCTGAACCCATCGACCAGACCTATCTTTTTCCATATTTACCTTGAAACTAATGGCAGTATGAAAACTGGATGCAAAGCCTTCCCCTGCACAAACTTCTGTCATCTGCCCTGTCTTATTCCGTAATAGGAAATCAATTATTGCACACTCTCTATGTACTGATTAAGGAAACTTTCCTTAACACATTTGACAAACTCTAACCCATCTAGTCCTTTTATAGTATGGAAGCCAACATGTGGAAAGTTAAAATCATCTGCTATCACAATCTTATGTTTCTTGCAACAGTTTGCGATCTTCCTACAGATTTGTTCCTCTAAATCCGACAAACTCTCGGGTGGTCTAAAATATAGCCCCATTACTGTGGCACTGCCGTGACTTTTTCCCTAACTTGTAATGCCGTCTCTCCCACTCTGTTGGATACGGTAAGAGTGCAGATTACTGTCGGCCATGATGGCTTCAAGCTGTGATCTGCATTGAGGCTGTGTCTCAGATTTAGCTGCTTTTTACGTTTGCAGGAATGGCTTTGGGCCATTTTGTTGAAGTGGAAGGATGCATCAGCTCCCACTTTGTCACAATGGTTCTCTCAAGTGATGTTATGTCTTAGTTTGGAGAAAATTAGACGTCGAACCTTTGAACCTTTATTTGATTTTGAGAAAAGATGGGGTTCATTTGCTTGTTATTATCATTTGAGTTAATTGATAGATTTCCTCCACGATCTAATTGTAAATTTTTGGTATTTTTTTTCTTGCTGGCAGTTTGATGTTTATCTTTAGGAGCTTTTGTATGACACATGACTCCAGAGTTGTACACCTAATGGGTTTTTTTTTCTCACATTCTCTGCTTAGTAGGGTTTTTTTTTATTATCACCAAAATTTTTCAATCATTAAAATAATATTTTCTTTTTCCTTGAGACATTGTAAGTGTTGTTACTTTGATGTACTCGTGTTATTTTTGAATAATATTATAATAATAAAAATATTTTAAAAGAAAGGAATGGTTTTGGCGACAGAGAAGGAAGTTAGGGGTTAGGTTTAATGCCGATATCAACGATCAGAGCTGGAAGGATGTTTGGACGTCCAGAAATCAAAGCCTGATGGCTGCAGTGCTGGGTCCATGAGTCTGAAGTCTGCTGGGAAGTTGGAGGGCTGTTTTCCACGAGACTGCTGGATGCTTGGAGGCCTGTGCTGGGGTGGGAAGACCGTATATTTGGGTGAGCGGGTGGGTGGTTGGGAAGAAGGAAAGGAGCTTGTTTTGCTGTTGTTGTTTTGTTGCTTGTTGTGTGAATGAACATATGTAGCAATTTTACTGCAGACCCTATGAATATACCACCAGCTAGAGCTGTACTGTAGAAAGTACCACATTGGGCAGTGACATCAAAAGAATTGCAAAGAAAGATGACAGAAGAACTCCATGTAAAGTACCTGTGGTTACGTGAAGGCAATGATTGGAGAATATAACAATTGGTCTGCAAATAAGTATATCAGGACTGCAGATCAAAATCTTCTAAAGCCACTTGTTTTAATAACCCTCAAGTCTATTCCACTCTGTCCATACTGATTATTGTGATAAAAAATTGGATAATTTCTTAGTTTTATTGACAGTGATTCAAAGATTCTAGAAATCAAGGACATGCGATTACCACAGTAAGCATGATAGAGGAGCCTATTTCTTGCCTTATATGGACTTCTTAAGAAGTCATTTCTGATATTGCTCCACCAACCAAGTGTAGAGAGTTTCAGTTTGATCGATTCATGAAAAGGAGGAAATGAAATATTGCTTTAGTTATCCCTATCATCCATCTTCAAGGATGATGTGGAAAAGCCAGTTCATACCATGAAGAAGACATTGAAAAAATATCATCACAGAATATCTATGTGCTGCTTTTCTCCTAATCTGAGGAAGAATGCCATACTCCAAAACAGTATTTACTCTGCTGAAAAGAAAATGAAAAAAAACACAAAAATATGGCTAAGTCTTGTCGAACCCAAAATGGAAGGGTCACCTGAATCGAGAGCATGAACAACAAAAACAATAGGAGGAAGATTATTATTTCAAAACGGATTTCATATGCTGAGACTTCTCTGAAAGTCAACTTCTCTTGCGAACAATGGGGAGAAATTCCACAAAGTCTAGATTGACCACTGAATCTCTTTGAATGATGCACAGTGCTATGTTTTGTAACTGCACAAGATCAAATTCATTGAAAGGAAATGAAAAGCAGGGAATGCATGTCTTAATTTCATTTTTTTACTTTTACATGAGATGTGCACATATGATGTGGTGGCATGATAACATATGCCATTCACATACCTTTACATATAATATCATATCAATTATATATATCAAGAAGAATGCTCAATCAAATAATACGTTTACAATATTGCTCAAATATTAAGTAAACAACACTCTCCTCCCTGCTTAGCTATAAACTCCAATTCAATATAGAATGCTACTCAACTTATGTAGTGTATATGTATATAGGTTCTGGGGCTTGTGAAACAACCTCAGAGTCTGGGACCTCCACCTTGGTGGCTATAGAGTTGACTCTGGGAATGCAGGAAGTCGTTCCATCAGCACTGGAAACCCTTCTTTTCTAACAATTGACTCTGCTGTCCTCAAATGATTGATGAGTTGTCTCCAGATGATATCAGACACTGTTGCAATGAGCGAATGAAACAAACCCAAGTGCAGGACACAGGCACGGAGATTGAGTTAGGATGCTCACACGGACATGAATGTTGAACAGCAAACAGGAGGGATTTTGACACGGAGTGACCTTGAAACTGGAACAAAACTTAGAACACACGGTCCTAAGCAGCCGGGAAACCTTAATTACCACACAGGCAAAACCAACGATCTGGCGACTAGTGGTTGTAATGCCGGGGTTCTTAAGCTGCAGCTCTTGATGGAAACCAGGTGTGCCATCATCAAAGTGAATTAGAAGCAAATGGGAAATTAGCGGTTAGAACCGTGGCACAATCAAAGGAAATTAGGAGAAAGATAGGGAATTAACGATTGGGACCATGACAGACACAATCTCTACTACGTAGGATAGTGGTCCATTTCTGTCTTTAATCTTTCCGCGTACCCACTTATGATTACCTCTGTGTCCCCCCACCAGGAATGAGATTGGGTTTGAGGAGTTCCAAGCATGTGCACAAGGACGACCCAGGAGCAGCATACTGTAGCTGCTGAGTTGTTGATTGTGGAGGGTTCGGCATTGTGATATGCAAGGAGGAAATTGACAAGCTTCTGATTCAGTGTCAGTGTAGTGTGTTCTGCTGACATTGCTTGAAGAGTGTTCTTTGGACTCTGAGTGGTCCATTCTACCAAGCCATTTGTAGCTGAGTGGTACAGTGCGGATATAATATGTCTTAATTCATTCATTTTCAGGAATGACTGAAACTGTTCCACAACAAACTGTGGTCTGTTGTCACTGACTAAGTGTTCTGGAACACCAAATCTGGAGAAGAGGTTTCTCAACACATCAACAATGTGTGAGGCTGTAGTGGAAGCTATTGAGAAAACTTCTGGCTACTTTATAGCTGCATTCACCATACCAAGAAATTTGTGCCCATGAATAGTCTGGCAAAATAGCCCAGGGAAGCAGTTGAGGCTTCTTCACTAAATATATTTAGGATACAGTTAGATAGATTTTTACATAGTAGGGGAATTAAGAGTTATGGGGAAAAGGCAGGTAGATGGAGCTGAGTTTACGGACAGATCAGCCATGATCTTACTGAATGGTGGGGCAGACTCGATGGGCCAGATGGCCTACTTCTGCTCATATTTCTTATGTTCTTATGTTTAAAATAAACAGGAATCCTCTGCCAGGATAGTGCAGTCTATTCCAAGGGATGGAGAGGCACTGCTCATGGCATCTTCTGGACATATTGGCATCCTGCACAGTGCACGGCAAGCTGCTCGATCTGTTGATCTATCCCAGGCCACCAGAGAAAGCTTTGAGCCACCCAGATGACCAGCATGTACATAGCTCCTCCAAAACTTTAGCTCTCAGCTTGGATTTTCCCACATAAGGCAACCTCCCTCAAGGACAAGTTCATCCTGGCACTGGTAAAATCTGGGAAACTGGAGTTTCTCTTGCACATTCTAGCCATTTTGAGTTGCTATGTAGACCTGAGATAGTCTTTTATCGTTTCCCTTTGGATCATTTCTGCCTTAATAGAGACACTTTACATTTGTGTTATGAGGAGTATCGTCTTTTATAAACTTTCTAGGTATTTCCTTTTCCAAGTGCAAACAGGACAAATCATCAGCATTTCCATGATTCGTTGTCCTCTTGAATTTGATCTTGTAATTGTGTCCTCCAAGTAACAGTGCCCATCTCTACATTCTTGCTGCTGCTGTTAGTGAAACACCTTTCCGTAAAATGAAAAGCGACATTAGTGCTTGAAGGTAAACTCTCTCCAATACAAGTATTGGTTCAACTATTTTACATCCTAAGCCAGATTCAAAGCCACCTGGTCAAACTGAGTGTAATTTTTCCCTGCAACAGTGAGGGAATGTGATGTAAAGGGTGTGCGGTATTCATTTCCATCACTCATACATGTGACATGATTACACCTATACCATAAGGCAAGATTTGACACTCATGCTTCACTGGATGATTTGGATCTTAACATGTGCGTATAGTGTCTGATGTCAGCATTTTCTTTACCTTTTTGAAAGCCACCTCATACTGCTTTGTCCATTGTCATTTCTTCCTGATCTGTGTTAATGAGTTCAAGGGGTGGAGCACAGTAACCAGGTTTTGCAGTAACCTGTGTTACGTACCCCGTAACTGGGTTGCCAAACCAGCAGAAATGGATCACTCAGTTGGAGTCTGGATTACTAGAACTAAGAAAGTTTTATTAAAGAAACAAGCAACACAGTAA
Organism: Mobula hypostoma; assembly: GCF_963921235.1. NCBI lineage: Eukaryota > Metazoa > Chordata > Chondrichthyes > Myliobatiformes > Myliobatidae > Mobula > Mobula hypostoma. The sequence continues at coordinate 17,467,234 of NC_086118.1, read as the reverse complement.
TCGAAAGGATAATAAATGCAACAGTTCAGCAATGATAAACACACATGTGCACAGAATTAAGATAACAGCATCAATCAAGCTCTATCGTTGTTTAGGGGTAAATGACCAAATTTCAAAGTGACACAAAAGTTCAGTCCAATTTAGTTCAGTTCGCAGTAATCGTTGCCATGGTGATGGACAACGTGGGGGGAGAGAGAGAGAGAGAACGGGAACGACTGATCATTCAGAAACGACTTCCACTCACAGACCGGCGATAATTGCTCACAAGCAGCTTTTGGGCAGCTCCTTGGTGATGTCACCTGAGGTCACCGACTGTGACCCCTCCTCCAGATGCGGTCGATCCTCTGCAGTGAACCCGGCACCCAGGCAAGGGCGGACACACACCGGGTTCCCGCTGTTCGTACCTTTCCACCCTGTGCGTTGTCCGATACTTCCCACCGACTCGTGAGAGGCGCACCGCTTCCAGGGTCTCGTTACCTCGGGTGTCGTGTGTCCCTGCCTTAGCGAACCGGTCCCTTTTTATCCCCCTGCTGGGGTATCGCCTGTCCATCACTTCAAACAGTTCAGGGTTCAAAGGGGGAGCCGCTCCAGACAGCTCTCTCTCTCCCGTCCCTTCATTACACATCTCCAGATGCTGTTTCATTGTGTTCCTTATCTCTCTCTTGAAGACAGGTGGCAGACCAACTGCTGATCACACAGGACAGCTAACATCTTATCTATGTGTATTCTCGTCACACCTGTTTTAGTGATTAACAAATACTAAAATGAATTGCAGCTGTGACATGTCTTTGGCCTGGGAACTCCACTATTGATTGAATTATCTCAGCATACTTGTGTAATACTTGTGCGTCAATGGTGTGACCACAGTAAATGATGCTTGGTTTAAAGAGTTCATACTTGTTGCATTATGCTCTGTGCCCATAATCTTCTAATCTTTTTAACAATGCCTTGAGACTTCAGAGGTTTTCCTTGTCATTGTTGCCAGTAAGAATGTTGCCATCCAGGTAACACTAAGTGTCTGGAACAATATTGCAGCAAATGGTCCAAACCTTTCTGCCAGAGTGAAGGTGTAGATGCTACTCCAAAGGTAAGCCTATTATAACACCAAAGCCCTTTGTGAGTACTTATGGAGAGAAACACTATGAACTCTTCTTACATCTTCACCTATATGTAGGCTTCAGTTAAGCCAACTTTGCTGAAGTGCTTCCCTCCAGAAGGTTTGCAAAGATATCATCTATTCAGGGCAGAGGATATTGATCTACTCTCAGTATTGGGTTGATGGTGACCTTTAAATCACCACAGATCCTGACGGATCCATTCTTTTTGACTCCTGGAATCACTGATATTTTCCATGGGCTCCACTCAACATTGGAACCGAATTCTTTCAGCCTCCATGCAATCCATATCACTGGCTACATTATCACTGATGTTGCAAGGAACCAGACAGGCATTGTAAAACTTAGGTGTGGCTCTTTCATTTAATGCTATTTTACCCTTGATATATTTGAGTTTTCCAATACCATCCTTGAACACTGCTGTGGCATCATCCAGTACCTTTCTTCATTCACTTTCAGTTAACTTTGTTAAGGGGATGTGATATGTAAATGGTGGAATAATCTCCAAACAAGTTGTAGTTGTCTCAGCCAATAATGACCCCTCAAAGCTTGCTCTCCTGTCTTTACCACATACAAGCCCAAAGTGGCTTGTTGGTTGCTGTATTTCACTGTTATGAATTCCCACAGGAGTTATCTTTTCTCCAGTATAAGTTCTCAGCTGGACATCCGTAGGCTTCAGTGTGGTATCTTTGAAATGCCATTCAAACTCAGTTTTTGTAATGACTGAAACAGTCAAGTCAGTGTCCAATTCCAATTTGATTAATTTGTTGTTCACTTCTGGTGTAAGCCAAGTTGCTTAGCTGTTGTTAGTTTTCACATTGTAGATCCCAAGGCTATGCAGTACTGGGTCACTCTCATCATTATCAGATTTTAAAAAAAATTATTTATTTCTTTCATCCAAGGGAGTAAAAATTTTAATGTTGCATCTCCGTCACAATGTACAAGCAATAGAGAGGGGAAATGAGGAAGGATATTGCCCAAACACTAAGACTGTATACATGCAACATACATCAAAGTTGCTGGTGAACGCAGCAGGCCAAGCAGCATCTATAGGAAGAGGCGCAGTCGACGTTTCAGGCCGAGACCCTTCGTCAGGACTAACTGAAGGAAGAGTGAGTAAGGGATTTGAAAACTGGAGGGGGAGGGGGAGATGCAAAATGATAGGAGAAGACAGGAGGGGGAGGGATAGAGCCGAGAGCTGGACAGGTGATAGGCAAAAGGGGATACGAGAGGATCATGGGACAGGAGGTCCGGGAAGAAAGACGGGGGGGGGTGACCCAGAGGATGGGCAAGAGGTATATTCAGAGGGACAGAGGGAGAAAAAGGAGAGTGAGAGAATGAATGTGTGCATAAAAATGAGTAACAGATGGGGTACGAGGGGGAGGTGGGGCCTTAGCGGAAGTTAGAGAAGTCAATGTTCATGCCATCAGGTTGGAGGCTACCCAGACGGAATATAAGGTGTTGTTCCTCCAACCTGAGTGTGGCTTCATCTTTACAGTAGAGGAGGCCATGGATAGACATGTCAGAATGGGAATGGGATGTGGAATTAAAATGTGTGGCCACTGGGAGATCCTGCTTTCTCTGGCGGACAGAGCGTAGATGTTCAGCAAACTGGTCTCCCAGTCTGCGTCGGGTCTCACCAATATATAAAAGGCCACATCGGGAGCACCGGACGCAGTATATCACCCCAGTCGACTCACAGGTGAAGTGATGCCTCACCTGGAAGGACTGTTTGGGGCCCTGAATGGTGGTAAGGGAGGAAGTGTAAGGGCATGTGTAGCACTTGTTCCGCTTACACGGATAAGTGCCAGGAGGGAGATCAGTGGGGAGGGATGGGGGGGACGAATGGACAAGGGAGTTGTGTAGGGAGCGATCCCTGCGGATTGCAGATAGAGGGGGGGAGGGAAAGATGTGCTTAGTGGTGGGATCCCGTTGGAGGTGGCGGAAGTTACGGAGAATAATATGTTGGACCCGGAGGCTGGTGGGGTGGTAGGTGAGGACCAGGGGAACCCTATTCCTAGTGGGGTGGTGGGAGGATGGAGTGAGAGCAGATGTACGTGAAATGGGGGAGATGCGTTTAAGAGCAGAGTTGATAGTGGAGGAAGGGAAGCCCCTTTCTTTAAAAAATGAAGACATCTCCCTCATCCTAGAATGAAAAGCCTCATCCTGACAGCAGATGCGGCGGAGACGGAGGAATTGCGAGAAAGGGATGGCGTTTTTGCAAGAGACAGGGTGAGAAGAGGAATAGTCCAGATAGCTGTGAGAGTCAGTAGGCTTATAGTAGACATCAGTGGATAAGCTGTCTCCAGAGACAGAGACAGAAAGATCTAGAAAGGGGAGGGAGGTGTCGGAAATGGACCAGGTAAACTTGAGGGCAGGGTGAAAGTTGGAGGCAAAGTTAATAAAGTCAACGAGTTCTGCATGCGTGCAGGAAGCAGCGCCAATGCAGTCGTCGATGTAGCGAAGGAAAAGTGGGGGACAGATACCAGAATAGGCACGGAACATAGAGTGTTCCACAAACCCAACAAAAAGGCAGGCGTAGCTAGGACCCATACGGGTGCCCATAGCTACACCTTTAGTTTGGAGGAAATGGGAGGAGCAAAAGGAGAAATTATTAAGAGTAAGGACTAATTCTACTAGACGGAGCAGAGTGGTGGTAGAGGGGAACTGATTAGGTCTGGAATCCAAAAAGAAGCGTAGAGCTTTGAGACCTTCCTGATGGGGGATGGAAGTATATAAGGACTGGACATCCATGGTGAAAATAAAGCGGTGGGGGCCAGGGAACTTAAAATCATCGAAAAGATTAAGAGCGTGAGAAGTGTCACGAACATAGGTCGGAAGGGATTGAACAAGGGGTGATAAAACAGTGTCGAGGTATGCAGAAACGAGTTCGGTGGGGCAGGAGCAAGCTGAGACAATAGGTCGGCCAGGACAGGCAGGTTTGTGGATCTTGGGTAGGAGGTAGAAACGGGAAGTGCGGGGTGTGGGAACTATAAGGTTGGTAGCAGTGGATGGGAGATCCCCTGAGCGGATAAAGTCGGTAATAGTGTGGGAGACAATGGCCTGGTGCTCCTTAGTGGGGTCACGAACGAGGGGTAAATAAGAGGAGGTATCCGCGAGTTGTCGCTGTGCCTCGGCAAGGTAGAGGTCAGTACGCCAGACTACAACAGCAGCCCCCTTATCAGCGGGTTTAATAATAAGGTTAGGATTAGTGCGGAGGGAGTGGAGAGCAGAGCGTTCTGAAGGAGTGAGGTTGGAATGGGGCACGGTGCGGTGAAGTCGAGACGGTTGATGTCCCGTCGGCAGTTGGCAATAAAGAGATCCAGAGCAGGCAGAAGACCAGAGCAGGGTGTCCATGAAGAAGAGGAGGGTTGAAGATGGGAGAAGGGGTCATCGGTGGGGGTGGAAGAGTCCTTGCCGCAGAAGTAGGCTCGGAGACGGAGACGGCGGAAGAAAAGTTCCGCATCATGGCGAACACGGAACTCGCTGAGGTGTGGGCGAAGGGGGACAAAGGTGAGGCCCTTACTGAGAACAGAGCGTTCTGCCTCCGACAGATGAAGGTCGGAGGGGATGGTAAAGACCCGGCACGGATGAGAGCTGGGATCAGAGGGGGGAGGGGGGAGGCTGGGGGTGTCAATGGAGAGGGGAGGGTTGGGGTGAGAGGAAGATGGAGCCTCTGAGGGCCCAGGAGCTGACGGTGGGATCTGAGGAAGACGGGGCTGCGGAGTGGTGGTGGGGGAAGGGGAGACGGGAGTCACAACAGCAGCACATAAAGACCCGGCCTGGAGTTCAAGGCTGGAGTCACAGTTGGTGGTTGCGCGATCGCTGTGAAGGTGTCCATGGTCGTTGCTGGAGTCCGGGTTTTGAATATGTCCTGAGGTGTTGGAGCCGCCGAGATCAATGGCAGGAACACCCAGCCTCCCCCTTCCCCCCTCTGATCCCAGCTCTCATCCGTGCCGGGTCTTTACCATCCCCTCCGACCTTCAACTGTCGGAGGCAGAACGCTCTGTTCTCAGTAAGGGCCTCACCTTTGTCCCCCTTCGCCCACACCTCAGCGAGTTCCGTGTTCGCCATGATGCGGAACTTTTCTTCCGCCGTCTCCGTCTCCGAGCCTACTTCTTCGGCAAGGACTCTTCCACCCCCACCGATGACCCCTTCTCCCGTCTTCAACCCTCCTCTTCTTCATGGACACCCCGCTCTGGTCTTCTGCCTGCCCTGGATCTCTTTATTGCCAACTGCCGACGGGACATCAACCGTCTCGACTTCACCGCACCTTGTCCCCATTCCAACCTCACTCCTTCGGAACGCTCTGCTCTCCACTCCCTCCGCACTAATCCTAACCTTATTATTAAACCCGCTGATAAAGGGGGTGCTGTTGTAGTCTGGCGTACTGACCTCTACCTTGCCGAGGCACAGCGACAACTCGCGGATACCTCCTCTTATTTACCCCTCGATCGTGACCCCACTAAGGAGCACCAGGCCATTGTCTCCCACACTATCAACGACTTTATCCGCTCAAGGGATCTCCCATCCACTGCTACCAACCTTATAGTTCCCACACCCCGCACTTCCCGTTTCTACCTCCTACCCAAGATCCACAAACCTGCCTGTCCTGGCCGACCTATTGTCTCAGCTTGCTCCTGCCCCACCGAACTCGTTTCTGCATACCTCGACACTGTTTTATCACCCCTTGTTCAATCCCTTCCGACCTATGTTCGTGACACTTCTCACGCTCTTAAACTTTTCGATGATTTTAAGTTCCCTGGCCCCCACCGCTTTATTTTCACCATGGATGTCCAGTCCTTATATACTTCCATCCCCCATCAGGAAGGTCTCAAAGCTCTACGCTTCTTTTCGGATTCCAGACCTAATCAGTTCCCCTTTACCACCACTCTGCTCCGTCTAGCGGAATTAGTCCTTACTCTTAATAATTTCTCCTTTGGCCCCTCCCACTTCCTCCAAACTAAAGGTGTAGCTATGGGCACCCGTATGGGTCCTAGCTATGCCTGCCTTTTTGTTGGGTTTGTGGAACACTCTATGTTCCGTGCCTATTCTGGTATCTGTCCCCCACTTTTCCTTCGCTACATCGACGACTGCATTGGCGCTGCTTCCTGCACGCATGCAGAACTCGTTGACTTTATTAACTTTGCCTCCAACTTTCACCCTGCCCTCAAGTTTACCTGGTCCATTTCCGACACCTCCCTCCCCTTTCTAGATCTTTCTGTCTCTGTCTCTGGAGACAGCTTATCCACTGATGTCTACTATAAGCCTACTGACTCTCACAGCTATCTGGACTATTCCTCTTCTCACCCTGTCTCTTGCAAAAACGCCATCCCCTTCTCGCAATTCCTCCGTCTCCGCCGCATCTGCTGTCAGGATGAGGCTTTTCATTCTAGGATGAGGGAGATGTCTTCATTTTTTAAAGAAAGGGGCTTCCCTTCCTCCACTATCAACTCTGCTCTTAAACGCATCTCCCCCATTTCACGTACATCTGCTCTCACTCCATCCTCCCACCACCCCACTAGGAATAGGGTTCCCCTGGTCCTCACCTACCCCACCAGCCTCTGGGTCCAACATATTATTCTCCGTAACTTCCGCCACCTCCAACGGGATCCCACCACTAAGCACATCTTTCCCTCCCCCCCTCTCTCTGCATTCCGCAGGGATCGCTCCCTACACAACTCCCTTGTCCATTCGTCCCCCCCATCCCTCCCCACTGATCTCCCTCCTGGCACTTATCCGTGTAAGCGGAACAAGTTCTACACATGCCCTTACACTTCCTCCCTTACCACCATTCAGGGCCCCAAACAGTCCTTCCAGGTGAGGCATCACTTCACCTGTGAGTCGACTGGGGTGATATACTGCGTCCGGCGCTCCCGATGTGGCCTTTTATATATTGGTGAGACCCGACGCAGACTGGGAGACCAGTTTGCTGAACATCTACGCTCTGTCCGCCAGAGAAAGCAGGATCTCCCAGTGGCCACACATTTTAATTCCACATCCCATTCCCATTCTGACATGTCTTTCCACGGCCTCCTCTACTGTAAAGATGAAGCCACACTCAGGTTGGAGGAACAACACCTTATATTCCGTCTGGGTAGCCTCCAACCTGATGGCATGAACATCGACTTCTCTAACTTCCGCTAAGGCCCCACCTCCCCCTCGTACCCCATCTGTTACTCATTTTTATGCACACATTCGTTCTCTCACTCTCCTTTTTCTCCCTCTGTCCCTCTGAATATACCTCTTGCCCATCCTCTGGGTCACCCCCCCCCTTGTCTTTCTTCCCGGACCTCCTGTCCCATGATCCTCTCGTATCCCCTTTTGCCTATCACCTGTCCAGCACTCGGCTCCATCCCTCCCCCTCCTGTCTTCTCCTATCATTTTGCATCTCCCCCTCCCCGTCCAGCTTTCAAATCCCTTACTCACTCTTCCTTCAGTTAGTCCTGACGAAGGGTCTCGGCCTAAAACGTCGACTGCGCCTCTTCCTATAGATGCTGCTTGGCCTGCTGCGTTCACCAGCAACTTTGATGTGTGTTGCTTGAATTTCCAACATCTGCAGAATTCCTGTTGTTTAAGATTGTATACATAATTGTTTTGTGTACATTTATGGACAGTAGGGTTGCCAACTTTCTCACTCCCAAATAAGGGACAAAAGTAGCAGCCAAATACGGGACAATTGTGTTTACTCCGAGAAAGACTACCATGACCATGAAGCCTCGCGTGGGCACCTGTGTGCGCATGCGTGATGTGCACATTGCCCATGCGTGTACGCACGGATTTCTTTCTACAAATCGGTTTTGGCTTAATCTTCTCGACTACACTGTACATACATTATTTCTACTTTATATAGGCTGTGTATTTATCATATCATTCCTGCTTTTACTATATGTTAGTGCTATTTTAGGTTTTATGTGTTATTTGGTATGATTTGGTAGGTTATTTTTTGGGTCTGGGAATGCTCAAAAATTTTTCCAATATAAATTAATGGTAATTGCTTCTTCGCTTTACGCCATTTCGGCACAAAAAGTTTCATAGGAACACTCTACCTTAGCGGGGGAAATACGGGACAAGGACGGTCCCGTATTGGACAAACCAATTTAGCCCAATATACAGGATGTCCCAGCTAATACAAGACAGTTGGCAACACTAATGGACAGTCAGATACAATGTACAGGCTGCTATGCAATCAGATCAATATGTATTGATAAACCTGATGGCCTGGTGAAGGAAGCTCTCCCGGAGCCTATTGGCCCTGGCCTTAATGCTGCGGTACCCTTTGCCAGACGGAAGCAGCTGAAACAGTTTGTGATCGGGCTGGCTGGAGTCCCTGATGATCCTCCGGGCCCTTTCTACGCACCTGTGATGTAAAAGTCCTGAATAGAAGGAAGCTCACATCCACACATGCGCTGGGCTGTCCGCACCACTCTCTACAGTGCCCTGTGATTGAGGGTAGTACAGTTCTCATACCAGGCGGTGACACTGCCCACACCACTCAGCACCTACCCCAATCTTCTCCTACCATTTCCCCTTACAACCCAGCACCTGAAGCCCTGCCCTATCATTGGGAGAAATATACTGGAGACACATTACAGAATCAGCAAAAGTTCTTTACTGTTGTGCACTGCTTGCTTTGCATTTAAGACCAACTTCCGGTAATATTTGTAAATTGATTGGTACCATCTTCAGAACTGCAAAGTGTGACAACTTGTTCTCTTTGTTGTTACATTTTTGGCAAAAGTTTTTTGGCTCTTTGGGGCGGGGGGGAGAGGTCTCATTGTTGAATATTGAATCGAATGTTAAAAGGCCTCAATACAGTGGATGTGGAGAGGATGTTTCCTATGGTGGGGGAGATTAAGACCAGAGGACACAGCTTCAGAATAGAGGGACATATTTTTAAAATGAAAATGAGGAAGAATTTCTTCGGCTAGAGAGTGGCAAATCTGTGGAATTCATTGCCACAGGCAGCAGTGGACTCAAGCCATTGTGTATATTTAAGGCAGAGGTTGATAGATACCTGTTTAGTCAGAGCATGAAGGGTTATGGGGAGAAGGCAGGAGATCAGGCCTGAGAGGGAAATGAATCAGCCGTGATGAAATAACGGAGATCTGGCCGAATTCTGCTCCTATATCTTATGGTCTTATGGCTCTGCACAGAAAACCACTATATAAAATGTCGCTTTTCATAATGTAATTTACTACATCTGGTCCTTGCATGGGCATGTGAAGGCGGTCAGAAGGATGATTTAAGAGGGTGCTCAAAATTGCTTAAAAAAAGTCCAATGTTCCCACTCCTGCAGTCATAGAGATGTCCAGCACAGAAGCCACCCTTTGAGCTACCATGTCCATGTCAATCATTTTACTGTGCTACTCTGGTCCGATCTGATTTCACAGACTCTGCATTCTTCTACTCCTTGCCAATTTAAATCCCAGTCTAATTATCTTTAAATAGTGCTTACATCTGTCTCTACTAACTCCTCTGACAACAAGATTCAGATTATCAACCATTCTCTGTGTAAACAAATTATTCTGAAATCATCTTCAAAATTCTTCCTCTCACCTGAAATCTGTACACTCCGTTTTTGATCTCCTTGACATGGGAAAAAAGATTTTGATTATCTACCCTGTCTATGCATCTCAGTCTTATAAACTTCTATCAGGTCACCACTCAGCTTCCTTCTTAGTAATTATTATCTACTTTCATCATGTAACTTTGAAGAAAATTGATTTGCCTGTGGATGTTGCAAATAGAAATTGAGAAAAACCATAGTGTTGTGGTATATTTATTTAGTGTCTCCATGTCTCCCAGGCTGAGAATGGTGTAGCTCTATATTAAAGCTCGCAGCCATCTACCGTTTGTACAATATATCTTATGGCTTACATGTCTTTACGGCTATATAACTGGTTACCTCAGTGCTTTGGAGATAACCAGTTCTGCTTGCCTCACTATAGGAAGGATGTGGAAGCATTGGAAAGGGTACAGAGGAGACTTACCAGGATGCTGCCTGGTTTAGAGAGTATGCATTATGATCAGAGATTAAGGGAGCTAGGGCTTTACTCTCTGGAGAGGAGGTGGCTGACAGGAGGCATGATAGAGGTGTACAAGATATTAAGAGGAATAGATAGAGTGGACAGCCAGTGCCTCTTCCCCAGGGCACCACTGCTCAATACAAAAGGACATGGCTTTAAGGTAAGGGGTGGGAAGTTCAAGGGGGATATCAGAGGAAGGTTTTTTACTCAGAGAGTGGTTGGTGTGTGGAATGCACTACCTGAGTCAATGGTGGAGGCAGATACACTAGTGAAAATTAAGAGACTGCTAGACAGATATGTGGAGGAATTTAAGGTTGGGGGGGTTACATGGGAGGCAGGGTTTAAGGGTCGGCACAACATTGTGGGTCGAAGGGCCTGTACTGTGCTGTACTATTCTATGTTCTATGTTCTAGAGGTGTTGCTTGACTGGAAGGATGCTTTTTTTCAATCTGGATGCAGTTACAAAGGGCCAACCTTAAAAAGTCAGGTTGAATCCAGGCACATGAGCTCCAGGGCCTGTGCCATGGGATTAGTGTGCAGCTGGGTCTCCCTGCCACAGGAACTTGCTATGTTAGGAATAGTGCGGCAGCCTCTATAAACACAGGTGCTGCACCGTGAGCAGCCAGTGAACTGAGAAGTTCATCGATCAAAGGCAAGCCTTGACTGACAGATGTGTTGAGCATCTTCCACTCTTCCTCCTTTTGTGCATTATCACCTGAGTGGCATCAAACAAATATGGACCTAATTTAGTTTTGGACTTCTCTTATTTTTCAGGCCAGTGTTCTGCACAGTAGTTTTTCATTGCTCCCACTCGCTTGAAATTGGAATCAAGCCGGATGGAAAATATACGTATTCACAGTAAGAAATGGGTTATTTTAAGAAATTCTGTTTTTGATATAAAGTGTATTCTTATGATGTGAATAAACTGTGCACTAATTTTGCTGCATAAATTGTTGTAATTCAAAGTGGAATTTCATAAAATATTCCATTTGTCTTTACTTAACTGCAATCGTGGTATGTGAAAATCTATTTTTATGCATGACGGACAACTGATGTTATTAGTTCTGCACATCTCATTGTTTCATTATCTACTCAAATTATGTGGAATCTCAACTTACTTGCCTATAACTTTGTGAAAAATATTGCTAAACCTGGAAGAAATGTTGATCCTCCTTATTACATTTGAAAGGCAGAATAATCAGGACCATATGGTCAGTGATCTTATTAAATCAGACTTGCTTACAAACAAAATCCCCACAGTTTGACAGAACGAAGTATTACAAGAATAGTGTTTCATGAGGCATCACAAAAGAATTTTCACATTTTTGTAAATCCACATCGTCTAGAAAGAATTTTGTCTAAAATGAGAACTTGTGTTTACAGCTGATTATCCATCTTCTTGTCACTTTAGTGAATAGCTTGGAAATGAGTGCTGTCTCCATAAAACATTAATTTCTGTCACCAGCATTTCAACTCTGTCTCTCCTTGGTGTTGCCAGTTCTGTACTCTCTTTACAGAATGAAATGCTGGCCTGAAAAGTCTGCGAAGTGTGGCAGTGGCAGAAGAGACTGGCTCAGGGAGTTTGGGAGTATTCAGAAGATCTTCTGACTTCTCTCTGCTTGGAGCTGCATTGTCCAGCAGGCAGCTAAAGACATTATTTTTTCTGTTGACTCACCAGGCAACTATATGCTAATATGTATGTAAACAATGCAGTTATTGCGACATCAGATAGCATCGAGCAGCTGATATTTATTCCGAGGAAATTAGAAAAGGACATTTCTGCTCGTAGTTGTTATGTGCTAGCAAGGATTTTTCAGGAACATAACACGAACATAGCAGTGACTGAAATCACTTTGCATCACCAGTGATCACTGATTGGGCTTTGATTCCAGACACTGTTTGTAAAGATGGTTTTCACTTGGACTGTGTGCACTAGTTTCCTCCCATGTTCCAAGGACCAACACATGTTTAGAGTCAGTGAGCTGTTGGCATGCCATGTTGGCACAGTAGGCATAGGTACCCTCAACACTATCCTTGCAGTGTATTGGTTGTTGATGCAAAATGACACATTTCATTGTATGTTTTGATGTACATGTGACAAACAAAGCTACTTTTTTTAGAAAGGGTCTCTTTGATATGTATTGTTATTGGTGGGGATTCCCTCCAAATGTATCAGTATTAGCAGGGCTTGGCTTGAAACGTATCAGTACTAGCAGGGATCCCTTGAAATGTATTGGTATTCGCAGGGGTGTCCTTAAAGAGTGTTGGTACCAATGGGTTCCCTAGGAATATATTAGTTTTATTGGAGACTCTCTCAAAATGAATTACAATTAGCAGAGATTTCCTAGAGATACATTGATATTATTAGGAATTTCCTTGGGATAAGCAGGTGGTCATGGTAGAACGGACAGTTCTTTGGGAAGATTGGACTGAGGAGGCATTTGAATGAAAGAAAAACAAATACCAGGAGCTGGTGAAGCAGTGCCATGGACAGGGGTGGAGGGCATGATGCAAGCTTATAGAGGTGGGATGTAAAGGTTTGCTGGACGCTCACTGTGCAGAACCTACTCTCTCCTTGGCATTACGAAGGCTGCAAAGAAAAGAGCCATCAGGACCGTCACAGAGGCTGCTGAGTGAGCCTCCAGATGGCTATGGATCAAGAGGTGTGACCCATGGACCAATGCTGCTGGGACACAAGCCAGGGCCTGATCAACGCTGACTGAGTTCAGTCTGATCAACTCTCCCCTGGGCAAGAACATCTGAATTTACAAGACCCAAAACACCCGTGACCCAAGGTTACATCACTGGCGATGTGTTCCAGTGCATCCTAGGATGTATCTCAGCATCATATCAACAGAGGTTCTGAATGAAAGTATTAATATTAGCAAGCGCTCCCTTGAAATGTAGGGGCATTAGCAGTAATGCTCTGGCTATGTACCAATATTAGTAGAATTTCCCTTGTAGTATAGTCAGAATAAGCAAGGGTCCATTCAGTATGTATTTGTATCAGCAACATTTCCCCAGAAGGACATTGATGTTATCGGGGGTTCCCTATGTACGTGTCATTATATGCAGACATTCCCTATGAATTTGTGGCATGGTTCGGTCTGTTAACTACTCATTTCAGTTACTTTCCTTTTCCCCGTGTTCCATTGGGTTCCTTGATTAGGGCACCTGATCTTCATCCGAACCGGCAGGATAAAAACCCCGGCTTATAGCTACTTGGGGCTGGTTCATCACCATAGCCAGTGCAGATATGCTCATCCCACGGCAGCCAAGAATCATGGACTCTAAGTTGCTTCGGTGCTTGTGGCTGCTTAGTGAATTCAGTCATTTTCATGTCCCGCTGAGTTGCCGGCCATTTTGCCGCTACTCCGAGTTAAGATGCGAATTCTGTCATTTTCATGTTCTGGCTGATTGTCGCCACTCCGAGCGGCTAAGAATAAAGGACCGTCTTCCAAGCCACCAAGATTAAGGGACCATCTTCCTAGCCGCAAAGAATAAGTGACTGTCTTCATGAGCTTCTCCATGTCTAGATACAAATGGACTGTCATTGTTTGGTTTCTGTCGTCTTGTTTCCAGCTGAGTAGGTCCAGCTGTTTGCCACTACTCTGAGTTGGGAATTCTGTCTTTTCGTGTCTAGCTGAGGATTGCTGGCCATTTGCCACTCCTCCGAGCCAAGATATGAATTGTCTGTCTTTACTTGGTGTTGTCATCTCCGTGTTCCAGTTCCAGGCTCCATGTTCCAGGTCCAGGCTCCGTGTTCCAGGTCCAGTCCAGATCCAGGCTCCGAGTCCAAGTTCAGTCCAGATCCAGGATCCGAGTCCAAGTCAAGTCAAGTTCCAGGCTCCGAGTCGAAGTCATGTCCAAATCCGTCTCTGTGTCAAATCTTCGTGCCTGTGTCCTGCACTTGGGTTCTCCTCAGTCACTTCATGCAACAGTTTGTCAGTAAGAGATTCTCTTGATGTTCTCACTTTTAATGAAGGGCCTTCATATAGAAAGGTGAACTCTGTCATTCCTACCACTGATGCTGTCTAATTTGCTAAGTGTTCCAGCAGTTTCTATTTTCATTCCCTTGATGTTCTTGGCATCATAAGATAAAGAAAGGAAAGGCAGCAGTTCCTGATGAATTAGTAATAGAACAAATTATCGCCCCTGAAGATAATGGAATTGAAAAACTTACTGATTTAATCAATGACATTTAAGAGACTGGAATAATACCAGAAGAGATGAAAAAATCAGTATTTATCACTCTTCCTAAGAAACCTGGAGCAATAGAATATGAATTACATAGGACCATAAGTTTAACGAGTCATATCACTAAGAAACTTCTAAGAATTTTGATGACAAGAGCTAAAAGTAAGATACAAGCTGAAATAGGTAAAAAACAATGTGGTTTTGTGAAAGACAAAGGTACAAGAAACGTGATATTGATATTAAGGATACTATCAGAACGAGCTATTCAAGTGCAAAAAGATTTGTTTGTTTGTTCTAATGACTACACAAAAGCATTCGATAAAGTGAAGCACAATAAGTTATTTGAAATATTACAGGAAACTCTAGATCTAGATTTGAAAGATCTCTGCCTAATCAGAAACCTGTACTGGGAACAAACTGCCACTGTCAGAATAGTGAGTCAGTTTATGAAAATCAAGAGAGGCATTAGACAATGGTGTGTTTTCTCCCCTGATTTGTTTAATGTGTACAGTGAAACAATATTACAAAAAATAAGAGACATCTTGAGAATCAAAATTGGTGGTGAAAACATCAATAATTTCAGATATGCAGATGACACTCTGTTAATTGCAAGTATGGAGGAAGAACTACAAAACTTAATTGATATACTTGTTGAAGAAAGTGCAAAAATGGGTCTATCTATCAATTGCAAAAAGACAGAATGTATGGTGATATCCAAAAAAGAAGGAGAATCCTATCTGCAGGCTGAGAATAAATGGGCAAGACATAAAACAAGTACAGAACTTTTACTACTTAGGAAGCTGGGTGACATCAGACGGCAGGTGTGACATGGACATCAAAAGAAGAACAGGGATGGCAAAAGACACCTTTACAAGAATGAAGAGTATACTGACCAATACTAAACTAGGCATGGCAACCCACCTCAGAGTATTGAAATGTTACATTTATCCAGTTATGTTATATGGATCAGAATGTTGGACAATATCTCGTAACATGAGGAAACAAATTGAAGCAGCAGAGATGCGGTTTTTGAGGAGGATGCAAAGAATATCATGGACGAAACAAATACCTAACAAAGATGTCACGAACAGAGCAAACACAAAAAGAGAAATAATGTATGAAATCATGAAAAGGCAACGTAACTTCATTGGACATGTGATTAGGGAAGAGGAGTTAGAATGCACGGTAATTATGGGAAAGATTGAAGGGAAGAAAGCAAAAGGAAAGCAAAGATAAATGATGATGGAGACAGCGGCCAGAGAACTGAAAATGAATACCAATGAATTGATCCACTTGACCCAAAACAGGAGTGTGTGGGCCATGGCAGTCAAAGCTCAAACCGGGAATGGCATCTGATGATGATGATGATGATGTTTTTGGCATCAACAGAGACCTCTTTGGAATGTGCCATCATTGGCAAGGATTCCTTGACTGAGCTTGGGTTCCCAAGGAGTATTAGCATTATCAGGAGCTACCCATGAGGGGGTGGGTTTTCACTTGCATCCCTCAGGAATAAGGTCCTCCCCAGCTTACAAATCTTTTCCAGGAAATCTCATTACTGTAAGACCATAAGACATAGGAGTCTCAATCCACCGAGATTTTTCCGCTATTCCATCACGGCTGATTTATTATCCCTCTCAACGCAATTTTCCTGCTTTCTCCCTGTAACCTTTGACGTCCTGACCAACCACAAACCTATCAACCTCTGATTTAAATATACTCAATGACTTGGTCTTCACAGCCATCCATGAAAATGGGTTCCACAGATTCATCATCCTCTGGCTAAAGAAATTCCTTCTCATCTTCTAAATGGACGGTTATCCATTCTGAGGCTGTGCCCTCTAGTCCTAGACTCCCCCACCATAGGAAATATCCTGTCCACACCCACTCCATCTATGCCTTTCAATATTCAGTAGGTTTCAATGAGATCCCCATTCATTCTTCTAAACTCCAACAAGTACAGGCCCAGAGCTATCAAATGCTCCTCATACATTAATCTTTTTATTCCTCGAAACATTCTTGTGAGCCTCTGCTGGACCCTCTCCAACGCCAGCAGATCTTTTCTTAGGAAAGGGGCCCAACACTGCTCACGATACTCCATGTGGTCTGACCAATGCTTTATAAAGCCTCAGCAGCACATCCTTGCCCTTATATTCCAATCGCCTGAAGATGAATGGTAAAATTGCATTTGCCTTCCTACCACTGACTCAACCTGCAAGTTAATTTTTAGGGCAGTGGTTCCCAACCCCTCAATTAATGGTAGGGGTCCATAGCATAAAAAAGGCCAGGATCCCCTGCTTTAGGGTATCCTGCACAAGGGCTCCTATATCCCTTTGCATCTGTGATTTTTGAATTTTCTTCCCATTTAGAAAATAGTTTGCACCTTTATTCCTTCTAGCAAAGTGCATGACCGTGCACGTACTTACACTGTATTCCACCTGCCACTTCTTTGCCCGTTCCCCCAATCTGTCCGATTCTTTCTGCAGATTCCCTACTTCCTCAATACTATGTACCCCTCCACCTATATTTGTATCGTCTGCTAACTTGGCCACAAAACCATGAATTCTGCATTCAAATCATTGATATATAATGTGAAAAGAAGTGGTCCCAACACAAACCCCTGCGGAACATCACATGTCACCAACAGCCAACCAGAATAGCCCCCTTTTATTCTCGCTCTTTGCCTCATGCCAATCTTCTCATTCAATTCCATGGGCTCTTATCTTATTAAGCAGATTCATGTGCGGCACCTTGTCAAAAGACCTTCTGAAAATCCAAGTAAACAACATCCACTGACTCTCCTTTGCCTATACTGCCTGTTATTTTCTCAAAGAATTCCAACAGGTTTGTGAGGCATGATTTCCCCTCAAGGAAACCATGCTGACTTTGGCCTACTTCATTATGTGCCTCCAAGTACCCCAAAACCTCATCCTAATAATGGACTACAACATCTTCCCAACCACTGCAGTTAGGCTAGCTGGCCTATAATTTTCTTTCTTCTGCCTCTCTCCTTAAAGAGTGGAGTTACATTTGTGCAGCACAACTGGCAGGTGTGTCTACTGACATTTTTAATCTCTCCCTCTCCCAGTGCAGAGTGCCCTCCTGCTTCAAATTATCCACCGTTGTCCCTGTACCAAAAAAGACCAAGGTAACATGCCTGAACGACTGGCGTCCTATCTCAATCCCCTCAATAATAAGCAAATGATTTGAGAGGCTGGTCAAGGATTACATCTGCAGCTTGCTACCACCCAAACTGGACCCCCTACGATACGCCTACTGACACGACCAATCGACCAATGACGCATTAACCACTGCTCTACATACCGTCCTTACACATCTGGAGGAGAAGGATGCTTATGTGAGAATGCTGTTCTTGGACTACAGTTCAGCATTCAACACCATGGCTCCATCCAGGTACGACAAGAAGCTCAGAGACCTCATCCTTAACCCCAGCTTGTGCAGCTGGATCCTGGGCTTCCTGTCAGATTGCCAGCAGGTTTTAAGAGTGGGTTCCCTCAACTCCAACCCTCTGACTCTCAATACAGGAGCCCCTCAGGGCTGTGTACTGAGTCCCTTCCTTTACTCCCCGTATACCCATGACTGTATTGCCACTCACAGCTCCAATCTGCTAATTAAATTTTCCGACAACACTACAGTGATTGGCCTTATCTCAAACAATAACGAGATGGCCTATAGGGAAGAAGTGATCTCTCTGACACAGTGGTGTCAAGAAAACAACCTCTCCCTCAATGTCGCAAAAACAAAGGAGATGGTTGTGGGTTACAGGAGGAATAGAGATTGGCTAACCCCTATTGACATCAATGGATCTGGGGTTGAGAGGGTAAACGGCTTCAAGTTCCTCGGCATCCACATCACCGAGGACCCCGCGTGGTCTGTACACTCCAGCTGTGTGGTGAAAAAGGCACAACAGTGCCTCTTTCACCTCAGACGGTTGAGGAAGTTTGGTATGGAATCTTAAGGACTTTCTACAGGGGCACAATTGAGAGCATCCTAACTGGTTGCATCATTGCCTGGTATGGGAACTGTATCTCCCTTAATCACAGGACTCTGCAGAGAGTGGTGCGGACAGCCCAGTGCATCTGTAGTTGTGAACTTCCCATGATTCAGGACATTTACAAGGACAGGTGTTTAAAAAGAGCCCGTAGGATCATTGGGCACCCAAGTCATCCCAACCACAATCTATTCCAGCTGCTACCATCTGGGAAGCAGTAATGGAGCATAAAAGCCAGGACCAACAGGCTCCAAGACAGCTTCTTCCACCAGGCCATCAGACTGATGAATTCAGGCTGATTTGAGTGTATTCTATATTACACTGACTGTTCTATTTATTATAAATTATGGTAAATTACTATGATTGCACATGGCACATTTTAATGGAGATGTAACATCAAGGGTTTTACTCCTCATGTATGTGAAGGATGTAAGAAATGAAGTCAAATCAATCAATTCAATTCAATTCAATCCTTCTTAAAGAGTCAAGTGACATATGCAATTTTCCAGTCCTCTGGAATGATCCTGGAATCTAGTGATTCTTGAAAGATCATTACTAATGCCTCCACAATCTCTCCAGCTGTCAAGGTCCGGTCCGTGAAGTCCGCATTCCGGTTCACAGTCCGGTCCATCAACCCTTGCTCCAGGTTTTCTTGTCTGCCCTGTTCCTGTTCCTGTTGAGCACTCATTAAGGCAGCTGATTCTCATTGGGGCTGGCTGCATAAATACCTCCAGAGACCAGGCCATGGCTGCTGGATTGTTCTTGTTCTTACTCCTTGTATCCCTTCCCCTGCCTTCTATTTCCTCGCCTGAAGCCTTGCCTTGTCTTGCCAGTAACTTTTGCCTCACCTGAGGTTCTTGTTTCACCTTGCATTGCCTGAAGCCTTGCCTGAAGCCTTGCCTTGTCTTGCTGGTAACTCTTGCCTCATCTGGCCTGAAGTCTTGTTTTGGAGCTACCCAGTATCTAGCTCCCTTCCTGTCCCTTGCCTCCGCCGGGTAACTCAGGTCATCTTGCCGTTGCCCTGCAGTTGGTTCCATCCCTTCCTGTCCCTTGCCTCTGCCGGGTAAGCCAGGCCATCTTGCCGTTACCTACAGTTGGTTCTCTCCCTTCCTGTCCCTTGCCTCCGCCGGGTAAGCCAGGTCATCTTGCCGTTACCCTGCGGATGGTTCCTGTTCCTTCCTGTCCCTTGCCTCCATCGGGTGGAGTTCTGCGCCCTGCCCAGGTGATCCATGCCCTGCCCAGGAGTACCACGCCCTGCCCAGGAGGAGCTTCAAGACCCCAAGCCTCAAGCCTCGCCCCAAGCCTCAAGCCTCGCCCCCTAGCCAAGCTTCAAGACCCCAAGCCTCAAACGTCGCCCCTAGCCAAGCTTCAAGACCCCAAGCCTCAAGCCTCGCCCCTAGCCAAGCTTCAAGACCCCAAGCCTCAGGCCTCTGGTCTCCATCCTTGCTTCAAGCCTCTTGTCTCCATCCTTGCCTCAAGTCTCTGGTCTCCATCCTCAACTCAAGTCTCTGGTCTCCAGCCTTGTCTCAAGCCTCTGGTCTCCAGCCTCAGGTCTCAAGTCTCTGGTCTCCAGCCTCACCTTAAGTCTCTGGTCATCAGCCTCGGGTCTCCAGCCTCAGGTCTCCAGCCGCGCGGGTCTCCAGCCTCACCTCAAGTCTTGGGTCCCAAGCCGCGCCTCAAGTCTCGAGTCCCAAACCTCACCTTAAGTCTTGGGTCCCAAGCCTCGCCTCAAGTCTCAGGTCCCAAGCCTCCCCTCAGGTCCCAAGCCTGAAGACTCCAGCCTCGCCTGCCTGCCAGCCAAGTCACATCCTTGCCTAGTTCTGGGGTCTGAGCCAGAGGCAAGACCCAGGTTCTGGGTCCTTGTCCAGTCTCTGGTTCGGAGCTCCAAGCCCTGGCTCCTAGCTCTCTTGTCCAGTCCTGTTCCGGGTTCCCAGTTTTCGTGTCCATGTTCTAGCCCTCACCTTGTATCCTAGTCCTGTCCTTAGTACTTCAGTGTCTGTGTCTTGCACTTGGGTCCATTTCCAGCCACCACCTTATGACACCAGCTACTTTTTTGAGAATCTTGGGTTGTAGTTCATCTGGTCCACATGACTTATCTACCTTCAGACCTTTCAGCTTCCCAAATACCTTCTCCATAGTTGTAGCAACTACACTCACTTCTACCCCCTGATACACTCAAATTTCTGACATACTGTTAGTGTCTTCCACAATGAAGACCGATGCAAAATATTTATTAAGTTCATCTGCCACTTCGATATCCCCCATTACTACTTCTCCAATATCTGGGGTCCAATATTCACTTTCGCCTTTAAATATTTGAAAACAATTTTGGTGTCACTTTTGATATTTTTGCCTAGCTTACCTTCATAATTCATATTTTTTCTCCTTATGGTTTTATAGTTGCCTTCCATTGGTTTTTAGAAGCTTCCCAATCTTTGAACTTCCTACTAGTTTTCACTATATCATATGCCTTCGGTTTTGTTTTTATGCTGTCTTTGACTTCACTTGTTCAACCACAGTTGCCTCAAACTCCCTTTAAAATACTTCTTTGGGAGAATCTCTCTGCACCTTCCAAATTGCCCCATTGCGGTTCTGCCACCATCCCTGCTAATGTCCCTTTCCAAACTACTCTGGCCATCACCTCTCTCATGCCTCTGTAATTTTCTTTACTCCACTGTAATACTGATACATCTGACTTTATCTTCTCTTTGTCAAACTGCAGGAATGAATTCCATCATATTATGATTACTGCCTCCCAAAGTTTCTTTACCTTAAGCTCCCTAATCAAATTTGGTACATTACACAACATCCAATCCAGCATTGTCATTCTCCTAATGGTAACAAGCTGCTCTAAAAAGCCATCTCTTCAACATTTTACAAATTTACTCCCTTGGGATCCAGCACCTACCTAATTTTTCAAAGTTATCTGCATACTTAATCCCCTAACACTATCGTACCATTATCCTTAATACATAGCTTTTCTATTTCCTGTTCAAAGTTATATCCTACTTCCTAGCTTCTGTTTTGGGGCCCATATATCACTCCCATTAAGGTCTTTTTTTCCTTGTATTTTCTCAACTCTACCCACAAGGGTTCTATATCATCCAATACTATGTCATCTCTTTCTGCGGATTTCATTTCAGCTTTTACCAAGAGAGTCACCCCACCTCCTCTGCCTACCTGCCTGAACTTTCAATATGAGGTGTATCTTTGAATGTTAAGCTCTCATGTTAAGCTTCCAACTATGAACTAGGGAGTCACCAGCACCCTATCAATTCAACTCTTTTAGCTTGGCTTTTCTAAAAATGAGTCAGGCGTTCCAGTGGTCATTTAAGAGTGTGTCAATATTTCTAATCAACAGTCTTAACAGGGATTCCTGTGGATTCTGTAATAACTGACAAAGGTTACATGAAGGACTCTCACATAATAAAAATGCCCTAGTGCTAAATAAAGCTAATGGAATCATGAATAGAACTTGTGCCAATTTGTAATATCCAAACCAAGCATAACAATTTGCCTTACTTCATTATTGACGATGGAAAAACATGGTAAATTATTGCCATCAACATTCCCTCGACATTATTGAATCAAAGTTATATTTTCAGTAGATTTTAGCATACTGTTAGACTTCTGATTTCATTTCATCTTTAATAATTTATGGGACAATGGAAAGTGATTGCTGTCCAGAATTTCAGACATTTTGGCCCTGGATTACATCCAAGATACTATACGGTGCACAATCAACTGCCTTCCAGTTTGTCCCTGTCACTTCCAGGATTTCTTGCTTGGTAGAAACATGTTGAAAATTATCATATTAAATAGAGGTCAAAGTTCTTTATGAACTTGAAATGATTAAGGAATATATTCACAGCTATCTGAAAATCGGTTGATTCCTCAACCTTAGGTAATGTTTGGGGTGCCATGGTAGCACGATGCTATCACAGCTCAGGGTGTTCTGGTTCAGAGTAAAATTCTGGCACCATTCTGTAAGGAGTCTCCTTATGTCCTCTCCTTGGAACACGTCTTTCCCCGGGTGCTCCAGTTTCCTCCCATGGTCCAAAAATGTACTGGGTATTTGAATTGGTCATTTGAAGTTGTCCCATGATTAGGTTAGGTTTCATTAGGGTTGAGGCGTTTCTAGGGCAGCATGGCTCAAAGGGACTACTTCACTTCTGCATCACCGAGTAAACAAAATGAATGAGCTTTGCTGTAAGGATTTCCTTAACTCATCATTTCCCTTTTGATAGACACTGTCTGATATGTTTATTTCTAACATTCTCTTTTTGGTTTCAGGAATTAGCAACAGTTCTGACCTACACCTTTCAACTTTCATATATTTGCATGTATTTCTCTCTCTCTCCCCCCTCTCTCTCCTTCTCTCCCTCCCTCTCTCCCCCTTTCTCCCTCCCTCTCCCTCCCTCTCTCTGTCTCTCTCTGTCTCTCCTTCCCTCTCTCTCTTCTTCTCTCCCTCCCTCTCCCTCCTTCCCTCTCCCTCCTTCCCTCTCCCTCCCTCTCTCTCCCCTCCCTCTCTCTCCCCTCTCTCTCTCTCTCTCCTTCTCCCCTCCCTCTCTCTCTCTCTCTCCTTCTCCCCTCCCTCTCTCTCTCTCTCTCTCTCTCTCTCTCTATCTCTCTCTCTCTGTAAACCCAATATTACAGCAACCACAGCCTCAATCGATCAAAAATAGCTTCATGTCTTTTCCATGACCGTCCACACCCCACCCCCCAGCTTCTTACCCCACATCCCACATCCTCTCTGGAATGTGAAAGCAATATGTATTTTCACAGTTCTCATGAAGCTTCTCCAAGCTGAAATGTTAACTCTTGTTTGATTTGCATAGATGCTGTGTGTTTCTACAATTTGCTGTTTATTGTTCATGGTTCAGCACTGATTACAATGTATTTTCTCTTCTTCAGAGGACGGCCCTGCGGCAGGTCATGGGCCCTGCGGCAGGTCTTGAGCCCTGCAGGACCCAAATCCCATTCTCAACCAACCATGTCTACACTTCAAATCCTCCAAAGGGATCCACAGTAGAGTCCAACATAGTGAGGGTAGGGTTAAGACGGGATTGGTGTAGTGGACAAAGGTTCCAGAAAGCTAAACTCCATTGATGAACAGTAACACCACACAGCCTTTGTCTTGTCCAGAGAAGCTTAGGCTATGTTCAATATGGAATGCACCATTTATTGATGTCACTTCAGCCAAGTATTGGCCAATAATACTTCACAACAGTAATGTGATAATCCAGCAACAGATTTACAAATTCAGCTTTGAATAAATTGTAAGCTAGCTTTTACTCTGGTGTTAAGGAAGATAACAAGCTCTTTTTTAGCATAATTAGCGTTAGGCTTCTAGGTTACCTCTCTTTTCCTGAAGCGCAATTTATTCAGTCCTGTTGTAACTTAAATACTATAAACCAATTCGAAATTCTAAATAAGGTATGTTCATTTGTCAGCTGTTGTGCAATTTGTCAATGACAATCATTTCAACAAAATCTTCATTTAAGATCACTAAAAATGTTCTGGCTTTATATAAAGGTGCCTAATAAGAAAAGACAATAAACTTACTTCTGAAATTCAAAGATGTGGATATTAGATTGCCAAAACTAAATCCTGAACTTTAATGGCAGAATGCAAGTTATTCATAGCTGGTGCAGACACGTGGATGCTTGGGGGAGATTACAAGACAGTTAATCCAGTTTAAAGAGCACAGCTGCAAGGGTGAAGCAAATCCAATAGCATCTGTTGTTGTTTATAACATGCTCTGCTTTGAATTTACACTGGGATTACAGTCAGGTTTAGTGCCAGAACCATTTGGTGTTGCAGGCATTAGCTGTCAAGGTATGGCATGTCCCAGACTCCCAGTTAAGGTCACATGAACAGATTGGCTGTGGTCCCTTTATTGTAGGACTGGGTAAGAGTAGTCTGCAGACCTTCCGTAATGACTCAGTCTGTCATAGAACTCAGTCGTACAGTACAATCAGTTCCTGTGTGTAGGATCCGAGGTGTCGGTTGGACAAGCTTCAGCTTTCATGAGAGAAAGATTTGCATTCACTTTTCCCCTTTCTACACTCATAATTTATCAAGCATTTCATAGCCAACTAAGGACTTTTTGAAGTCCAGCTCCTGCTCAGTTGTAGGAACTGTTGTGTTCCCGTGCCTGTTGTTACTGATGAGACCCAAAGTCAGGAGATAGAACAAAGCCAGAACATGAAATAAACCTTTATTCAGTAAAACCACATGGACTTAAAAACATCAACACTGCATTCCAAGGCTGACTATTTAAATGGTTTACCCATGAATGTTCAAGACGTTGTTAGGATCAATGACCAATCACTGAAAGTCAGCCTGGGCTTGGTTGTCAGCTGACCAATGGGTGTTTGTTGTTTTGGCTTGCTGTAACACCTCCCTCTTGAAGATGATTACCTGTAGGATTTGAGCCAACAGTTAATTTTGTTTGGAACAATCGGCTTGCACTGGTTATCAGCCTGTTTTAGTGGTTGCAACTTGACACTTCTTTGTGGCAATGCTGTTTGTGGCTGTGCTGGCATTAGCGGTAGGTTTGGCTGAGATAAATATGTTACTTGCACCTACCCTGGTGCTGGTGGCTGGTTCAGTCGAGATAAATCAAACCATTCCACGAAGAGATAAAGGTCTACCTCTGTGTTTGATGATCTACCTGACAAACCTGCTGTGTTACAAAGAGCGTAGGGAGCAGACCAAAGTGCAGGACACCGACACATAGGTAATGTTAACAGAAGTGTGTTTATTAACAGTGGCAAAGAAAGCCGGAGTGTGAGGATTAGATGCCTATGTGGACGTGATCATTGTACAACAAAACCGGAGAAGCCTGGACCCAGAGCTTGGTCATGGAGCCTGGACTTGGACTTGGACACGAAGCCTGGACTTAGAATTGGACACGGAGCCTGGACCTGGACACGGACATGGAGCCTGAACTTGAACTCAGACACAGAGCCTGGACTTGGACTTGGACTCGGACACGGAGCCTGGACTTGGACTTGGGCTTGGATACAGAGCCTGGACTTGGATTTGGACTCAGACACAGACCCTGGACTCCAACTTAGACTCCAACATGAAGCCGGGACTCGAACTTGGACTCAGACATGGAGCAGGGACTCAAACTTGGACATGAGACGACAAAACCAAACAATGGCAGACAATTCATACCTTGGCTCAGAGTCACGGCAAACGGCCAGCAATCCTCAGATGGACACGAGACGACAAAACCAACAACGACAGACAATTCGTATCTTGATTCAGAGTAGCACATGGAGCGGCAAACGGCCGGCAATCACTTAGCTGAACACAAAGAGACAGAATTCCCGAAGAATTCCCAGGACCCAAGCAACTTAGAGTCCACTATTCTCGGCGGCCCGGAACATGCATTGCAGCACTGGCTCAGGTGACGGTCCAGCGTCCAGTAGATGTAAGCCAGAGTCTTTATGCTGCCGATTCAGATGAGGATCAGGTGCCCTCATCAAGGAGCCCGATAGAACACTGAAGTGAGGAGTCAACGGACCGGACGGTGACACGCTGTGCCTTTGGGAGCACATGGTCGCAACTGGTTGATGTGGCAGCACCAGGAATGTCTGCCTACACTAGCTCTCAGAGCGCTTCCCCTATACGTATGACAATCTGACCTTGAACCCACGAGTTTTGCCCTTTGCAATACTATTTGGCTGACACTGCAGCTCCGGGGTTGAATGACTTCACCAGACCTGAGTAGCTGCCTTTGTGCACCTGACCCACAGCTGTCTCAGATTCTGATCGAAGTGACAGCATTGCATCCAACACTGTGCGAAATTTTCTTTGCAAGAGAGCTCAGCTGAGGCCTGGATACGGTGTAATTCAATATGCCAGCAGAAGCGTGTTGAGCACCTCAGCCGATGCTCCTTCCCCTCTCGAGTTTAGAAGTGATCATTTGAAGGCATCCACCGTCCTGCTTGGCCGTTGGACGGTGGATGTGGATAATTCCACTGCTCTGGCAGAGTGCAGCAAACTGCTGTGAACTGACGTGTGTGCCATTGTCAGAAACGAGTCTTTCTGGCATCCCAAAGCTGCTAACAGTCGGCAGCAGCTGTTGAATGGTAGCCTTTGTTCATTATTGACTTCATAGATAACACTTCTGGCCATTTGGAATGAGTGTCAGAGATCTGGCTGCATGCATGACAGCTTTTTCAGTACCATCAGGGAAAGCATGGGATATGACAGCACCCACCCCGTAGTCCGATGCATACATCACGATGATGGTTGTCAACTCTGTGTTGAAGTGTATCATGAGAAGGCCAAATGACAGCATATTCATCACCTGATCAAAAACCTCTTGGCATTGTTTTAACAATTTTTACCGCTTTTTTCGCTGTACTATTGAGAGCATACTCACCAACTGCATCTCAGTGTGGTATGGCAATTGTCCCTTATCAGACTGCAAAGCACTCCAGCGTGTGGTGAAAACTGCCCAGCGGATTATCGGCACCCAGTTGCCCACCATTGAGAACATCTATCATAAACACTGCCTGGGCAGGGCGAAAAGAACTCACCCTAACTATGGACTTTTTACTCTCCTCCCATCCAGTAGGCACTACAGGAGCCTCCGCTCCCACACCAGCAGGCACAGGAAGAGCTTCTCTCCCTGAGGCTGTGGCCCTGCTGAACCTCACATCACAGCGCTAAGCAGTATTGCTCCCATATTGTACTGTCTCAACACTTTTATATTTGTGTGCTGTAGCACTTACTTTTGATTCACAGTTATTTTGTAAATAACACTACTCTTTACATTTCTGGTCAGATGCTAACTGCATTTCATTGGCTTTGTATCTGTACTAGGCACAATGACAATAAAGTTGAATCTAATCTAATCTAATTTCAACATGGCATCCTTGTTGTGCAGGGCACGGAGTGGCTTCCTCACCCTGTGCATTGCTGGCCTAAGTGTTGAATAATGACTGATCATGCCCAAAAATGACTGTAATGTGCTGACATCTGACAATGGAGATATCTTAAAGGTAGCAGCGATGTTTTTTGGATTTGGGAAAAAATCTGTGCTTATCTATGTCGTGTCCTGATGAAGGGTCTTGGCCTGAAATGTGAACTCTTTACTCTTTTCCACAACCTGAATGGCATCTATAAATTTACTGATGATATAACTACTGATAGGAGAATTTCAGATGGTGACGAGGAAGTGTGCAGGAGTAAGATAGATCAGCTTGTTGAGTGGTGTGACAGCAACAATATTGCACTAAACATCAGTAAGACCAAGGAATGGATTGTGGGTTTCAGAAAAGGGGAAGTCGAGGGAACACACTCCAGTCCTCATTGAGGGATCAGCAGAGGAAAGGGTGAACAGTTTTAAGTTCCTGGATGCCAACATCTCTGAAGATCTTTCCAGTACCCAACATATTGATGCAAACTAGAGGATCTGAAGGTAGATAAGTCCCCTGGTCCTGATGGGGTGCATCCCAGGGTGCTGAGGGAACTGGCGGAGGTTATAGTAGACGCGATGGTAATCATTTATCAAAACTCTCTAGAATATGGGCAGGTCCTGGCAGATTGGAAGACAGAAAATGCTATGCCACTTTTTAAAAAAGGATGTAAGGCAAAGACGGGTAACTATAGGCCAGTTAGCTTAACATCTGTAGTCGGGAAAATGCTTGAAGCTGTCATTAAGGAAGAAATAGTGAAACATTTAGAAAGGAGTGGTTCCATTAGACAGACGCAGCATGGATTCAGAAAGGGCAGGTCCTGTTTGACAAACTTACTGGAGTTCTTTGAGGGCATAATTAGTGCAGTGGATATAGGGGAACAGGTGGAAGTCGTATACTTGGATTTCCAGAAAGCGTTTGATAAGGTGCCACACAAGAGACTTATAAATAAGATACGGATGCATGGAGACAGAGTAAGAGTATTGGCATGGACAGTGGATTGGTTAACCAATAGAAGGCAGAGAGTTGGTATAAATGGGTGTTTCTCCGGTTGGCAGTCAGTGGTGAGTGGGGTGCCGCAGGGGTCGGTGCTGGGCCTGCAGCTGTTTACCATTTACATTGATGATTTGGAAGAGGGGACTGAGTGTAGCGTAGCAAAAGCTGATGACACTAAACTGAGTGGAAAAGCAAATTGTACAGAAGATTTGGAAAGTCTGCAGAGGGATATAGTTAAGTTAAATGAGTGGGCCAATGTCTGGCAGATGGAATACAATGTTGGGAAATGTGAGATCATCCAATTTGGAAGGACTAACAGAAGAGCAGATTATAATTTAAATGGTGAAAGATTGCAGCATGCTGTTGTGCAAAGGGACTTGGGAGTGCTTGTTCATGAATCACAAAAAGTTGGCTTGCAGGTACAATAGGTTATTAAGGAGGCAAATGGAATGTTAGCCTTCATTGCTAGAGGGATTGAGCTCAAAAGCAGGGAGGTTATGCTGCAACTATACAGGGTACTGGTGAGGCTGCACCTGGAGTACTGTGTGCAGTTCTGGTCTCCATACTTGAGGAAGGATATACTGGCTTTGGAGGTAGTGCAAAGGAGGTTCACCAGGTTGATTCCAGGGATGAAGGGGTTAACCTATGAAGAGAGATTGAGTTGCCTTGGACTATACTCTCTGGAATTCAGAAGAATGAGAGGGGATCCGATAGAAACATACAAAATGTTGAAAGGGATAGATAAGATAGAAGTAGGAAAGTTGTTTCCATTGGTAGGTGAGACTAGAACTAGAGGACATTGCCTCAAGATTCAGAGGAGAAGATTTAGGACTGAGGTGAGGAGAAACTGTTTTTTCCAGAGAGTGGTGAATCTGTGGAATTCTCTGCCTAGTGAAGCAGTTGAGGCTTCTTCACTGAATATATGTAAGATACAGTTAGATAGATTTTTACATAGTAGGGGAACTAAGGGTTATGGGGAAAAGGCAGGTAGATGGAGCTGAGTTTACGGACAGATCAGCCATGATCTTATTGAATGGCGGGGCAGGCTTGATAGGCTGGATGGCCTACTCCTGCTCCTATTTCTTATATTCTTGTGTTTAATTACAAAGAAGGCATGACTGTGATCATTTGGAGTTCGAGTAGATTTAGTGTGACACCAAAGACACTCAGGTCTCTGCAGATGTACTGTGGAGGGTATTCCAACTGGCTGCATTACCATCTGGTATGGAGGAACCAGTGAAGAGGACTGGAAGCAGCTGTAGAAAGTTGCAAACTGAGCCAGGTCGATCATGGGAAATAGCCTCCCCAGCATCCAGGACACCTTCAAAAAGCAATACCTCAGAAAGGTGGCATCTATCACTGAGGGCATTTATCACCCAAGACATGCCCTCTTCTCATTGCTATCATCAAGGAGGAGGTACAAGATCCCAGAAGACATACACTCAACATTTCAGGAACAGTTCCTTCCCCTCCGTCATCAGATCTCTGAATATACATTGAACCATGAACATTACCTCACTATTATTTTTCCTCTCTTTTTGCACCACTTATTTAATTTATTCTATTTATGTACTTCTTATCGTAATTAGTAGTTTTTAAAAAAGTATTTTGTATTGCAATGTACTGTTGCCGCAAACCAATAAATTTCATGACATATGCCAGTGATATTAAACTGATGCTAATTCTGAAGGTTGATGTGTTAGGAGGCATAATCTGTTGAAAAATGAGAAGGACCTAAGTGTTGCATATCTCAGTTTGCCTATGACACTAACTTGAATGGGAAAGCAAATTATGCAGAGGATGTGGAGAGTTTGCTGAGAGATAGATAGGTTAAGTGAGTGGGCAAAACCTGGCAGATAGAGTTTATTTATTTATTTATTTTATTGAGATACAATGTGGAATAGGCTCTTCCAGATCTTCATGCTGTGATGCCTAATACCCCCCAGTTTAACCATAGCCTAATCTCAGGACAATTTGCAAAGATCAATTAACCTGTCAACCAGTATGTTTGGACTGTGAGAGGAAACCCACACAGTCATGGGAGAACATACAAATTCCTTACAGACAATGTCAGGATTGGTAAATGCAAGGTCGTCCACTTAGAAGGGAAGAAAAAAGCTAAAATTTAAATGGTGAAAGATTACAGCATCGTGTTGTACAGAGGGACTTGAAACTTTTGTGCATGAATCACAAAAGGTTGGCTTGCAGGTGCAATAGATTTTTTCAGAAGACAAGTGGAATGTTGGCCTTCATTGCTAAAAGGATCGAATTTAAAAGCAGGGAGGTGATGCTGAAGCCGTCAGTTTCCAGATGAAATGGTCAGGCCACAGCTGCAGCACTGAATGCAGTTCTAGTCTCCTTACTTGAGAAAAGATATGCTGTCTTAGAGGTAGTGTAGTGGAGGTTCACCAGGTTAATTCGAGAGATGAAGGGCTTAGCCTATGAGGAAGATTGAGTCACTAATTGGAATTCACAAGAATGAAAGTCGATCTTATAGAAACATATAAAAATATGAAAGGGATAGATAACACAGAGGCCGGAAAGTTATTTCCATTGGTAGGTGAGAAGAGAACTAGGGGACATAGCTTCAAGACTTGGGGGAGTAGATTTAGGATGGACATGAGGAGGAAATGTTTTACTCAGAGATTAGTGAATGCCTGAGGAAGCAGTAGAGGCTACCTCATTATATATTTGAGATGCAGTTAAATTGATTTTGCATCGTAGAGGAATTAAAAATTATATGGAAGAAGCTGGTAGGTGGAGTAGTGTTCAAGGCCAGATCAGCCATGGTACTGATGAATTCTCGATTAGGCCAGATGGCCTAATCTACTCCTTTCTCTTACCTTCTTGTCTACAACTCGCTAGATGGGCTAGTGGTAGTTAAATGTAGAGTAATTTCAACATGGAATAGACACCAAAGTGAGTGAGCCAAGGAAAAGAGGTTGTCTTATACTTTACCTCTGTTCTCCACAGTGAAAACGCTGTATCAGTGAAATGGAGACAAAAGAGAATGCAAACACTGTTGCAAGAATAAATAGCTGGAAGAGCAATTTAGCAGCTTAAACAGCGTCTGTGGAGGAAATGGAATTGTCAACCTTTCCGGTCAAGACCCTGCATCAGGATTGAGAATGGAAGTGGATGTGTAAAGAGGAGAGGGGCAGGAGTGAGATAGAGATGGTAGGTGATAGGTGGATCAAGGAGGGGTGAGGGAGTACATTGTGAATGCTGCAATAATGAAAAGAAAATGTAGAAAAGAAGGACACTAATCCCATTGTTACACAAGCTGGCTCAAAGATGTCTTATTCACTATGTCAAGCCATTGTTTAAGCCACAACTTGTGAAACCCAAAGAAAATATAACCATTGGACATTAGTATGCTTTAAGCATAAAATGATCTCATAGAACAAGTGCAGGATTAGGATTAAGGTTTGAAAAGAGTAACGATGTTATTTGGTACATTGACTGCTCCCTCAGTCTACTGTATTTCCATTGTCTTTCTCCCCCATCTCTTCATCCTCACCTCCCCTCTGTTGGCACTTCTGTTTTCTCAAGGTACACATCCTATTAGTTCTATTGAAACAAGCTTGCTGTGAAAGAGCACCAGGCATTGGCACTTAAGCAATTTAATATTATTAAGACTCATTTCTGGGTTTTGTTGAAGCCTCCAGGTTTTGGCAAGTACTGTAACTGCATGCCCTATCTCATGCTCAAACTTAAGCACTGACAAATTTCTACCTGGACGGAAGCCTGGGAAGAGTTTATTTGTCATCTATGCCAGGAGAGCACTAGATCCTTTTTCAAATTTCTACCTTTTTCTCAAGTAATCCAACTGAACAGCCTCTGGAATACAGGAACAGGAAGGTGGGCAGTGGATGTGTTTCTTTTCATGGCAACAAAATAATAATCTGTAATGTACTCCATTGAGCAATAGATCCGAGATGAAAATGGACAGCAGCCAAGACCTCTCCTCCAGGCCATACTCTTCCCAGTTGACCAGGTACTGCACTCTCCATCCACAATAATAAGAATCCATCAACCAGTGAGCCATGAACACTGGACCACCTTGCACCATCCTGGGTTCCGAAGGTTCAGGCTCAGGTGAGATGAGCTTTTCATGAACAGCGAGGCTTGAAGTAGGACGTGTGGAAAGTAGGTGTGATCCTGAGGGATGGTGGCAACTGAAAATTGCAAGTGACTTTATTGATGCGCTGGGTAATCTTGAAGGGACAGACGAACCATGGCGAGAGCTTGCGGAAGTCGTTGCGTAGGGGCAGATCACAGGTGGACAATCAGTTGCAATCCCCGGGCTGGAGTAGTCTGGTTGGATCCTGCTGGCGGTTGGCTTGGCATCAATACACACAGTTGATAGCTCAGATGGGCCTTTGTATCCTCTTCCTAGCATTCAGTCATTGGCGAAAAGGGCCCTGACAGATGAGACCTCGACTGTTGGCTCCTCCATAGGGAACAATGGGACTTGGTAGCCATGAAGCACTTCAAACGATGACATACCCGTGGCAGAGGAGGTGTGTAGATTCTGGGGCAGTTCTTCTTCCGTGTGGAAGGGTTGCAGGCAGCAAAGCATAACAGAAATTTCTGCACTTACTGATTGGCTCTTTCTGACTGGCCATTAGTTTGTGGATGACTGCCATAAGACAAACTGACAGAAGTGCCGAGAAGGGAGCAGAAAGTTCGCCAGAATTGGGAAACGAGTTGTGGGCCTCAGTATGACATAATGCCCTGAGGGAAAACAGGCATGGAAGAATTTATGCATTGTCTCAGCAACTGATAGAGTTTGAGGAGGACAATGTCGTGCACTATCTTGGAGAATTGGTCCACCACTGTCATGATCACCATGGTGATGTGGGCCCATGGGCTTCGAGGGACTGGTAGGAGCTGCAGGAGGCCAGAGGGCTGCTGTTTTGAGGAATTGTACTGGGCACATTGAGGGCAGGCAGCGACGAACTGCCTTTTATCTGTGATGATGGTAGGCCACTAGAACCGGTATTGCAGAAAATCTAGGGTCCATCATATGCCTGGGGGGGGGTGGTGGAAGTGGTTGTAAGGAGTGGGCCCACTGGAGTGCCTTAAAGAGAGCACATGGCTTCTGGCACATACATGTGATTGTCAGGTGTGGTGGCTGGAACAGGCTTGTGCTGCAGGGCCTATCGGATCTGGTTCTCATGGTCCCAGATGATCGGGGCGAGGATCTGTGAGGATGGAATGATGAGCTGAGGGTCGATCTCCATTTCAGCTGGGACAAACAGGGATCTGCCTCATTGTTCTTGTAGCTGGGCTGGTAGGGTACGGTGAAGAATTGCTCAGAGATAGGCCCCAGCAAGCCTAGCGTGGATTGTGTTGGCAGGTCTGGTGAATGGATATAAGGTTATGGAGGTCAGTTCAGATCAGGCAGTGCTTGGTGTTATCCCATCAGCCAATGTCTCCATTCCTCTAACACACATTTAATAGCGAGTGGTTTCCTGTCTCCTACTCCATAATGCTGATGTATAGGGTTGAACTTGAGTGAGAAGAAAGCACAAGGATATGATCTCCTAGTCTTCACTAGAGAGGATGGTCCAGGCATTCATGTCACATGTGACCACCTCTTCTATAAAAGGTGTGGAGGGGTTCGGATGGCAGAGAATGGGAGTGGTGGTGAAGCATCTCTTGAGCTTCTCAAAAGCATGATGTGTGTCAGCAGACCAGGTATCAGTAAGGTGCTCGATGAGGGAGATGAGAGGAGCAATGATTTGGCTATTCTTCCTGATGAAATGGTGGTAGATGTTGGAGAAGCCAAAGGAACATTAACTGTTTGAGGGAACACTGCTGGGGCAATTTAACAACATTGTGCACTTTCTCTGGGACCATGGCTTTGGGGTGAAAAGACATATCTCAGGAAGGAAATGACTTGGGTGTAGAACTGGCACTTTCTAATTTGGAGTAGAGTTGGTTTTTGAGGAGACACTGAAGGAGGTGACAGACATGGTCTTGGGGGTCCTTGAAGGAGATGAGGATGTCATTAAGGTAAACAATGACAGACTTGAGTTGTATGTCTCAGAAGATCTCATGAATCATGACTTGGAAAATGGCCGGACTGTTGGAAAATCCAAAAGGCACCACCAAGTATTCATGGTGGCCAGTGGAATGCTGACTTCCACTCATTCCCTTGGCAGATGTGGATTACATACAGAGTTTGGTGTAGATCTGGGCTTTGGTGTAGATTGGTGTAGGTTTGGGTGTAGAAGGGGCGAGGGTAGCAGTTCTTAATGGTGATTTTATTGAATCCACAGTGGTCAATGCAGGGATGAAGGCCTCCATATTTTTTTGACAAAGAAGAATCCTGCATCGACTGGGGATGGATGGCCGAATGAAGCTATGATGTAGCGTTTTGGCGATGTGATCATTCTAGGCTTGGGTCTCAGGAGGGGAGAGGGAGAAAAGAAGTCTTGGTGTCTAGGAAGAGGTTTATTGTGCAGTTATGGGGTCTGTGAGATAGCAGGGTACCAGCCTCCCTTTTACAAGTAGGCATTTGATGTGTGGGTGATTGGCTGGTCCACAGTAAACGCACAAATTGTTTCTTCGCTGATGGGGGGGGGGTGGTGGTGGGTTAAGAGAGCTCTCTCGAACTTTATGGCTTCTGTAGGTGTTGATTGTGAGGGTTCTGCAGCCTAAAATGGTGCTGGAATGGAACTGGTGTTCTGGCTGGTGAACTGGAGGGCCGTTCCACCAGATGCTTGTCAACATGGATGGCCAGAGTGATGAGGCTTTCAAGGTTGGTGGGCATCTCCCAGGTAAGCAGTTCATCTGTCAAGTGTTCCGAGAGGTCTTGATGGAATGCAGAAGCCAGCACTGCTTCCACATTCCAGCTGGACTCTGTCGCGAGGGTCCTGAATTCAACGGTGTATTCCACATTGAGCGTGAGCCTTAATGCATGCAAACTATCTGATCCTCTGCCTCCCTTCCACTTAGACTCATAGAGTCATAGAAAAGTACAGCACAGAAACAGGCCCTTCCAAACTATTTAAACTACCTTCTCCCCTCGACCTGCACTGGGATTATAGCCCTTGATACCCCTACCATCCATGTACCTAACCAAACTTCTCTTAAATGTTGAAATCAAGCTTACATGCACCTCCTGTCCTGGCAACTCATATCACGCTGTCATGACCCTTTGAGTAAAGAAGTTCCCCCTCATGTTCTGCTTAAACTTTTCACCTTTCACTCCTAACCCATGACCTCTAATTGTAGAACCTCCCACCCAGTGCAAAAAGCCTGCCTGCATTTATCCTATCTATATTCCTCATTATTTAGTATATCCCTATTTCAAATCTCCTCTCGATCTTCTACATTCTACAAGGAATGAAATCCTAACCTCTTCAGTTTTTCTTTATAACGCAGGTCTTTCAGATCTGGCAACATCCTTGTAAGTTTTCTCTGTACTCTTTTGACCTTATTCGCATCTTTCTTGTAGGTAGGTGACCAAAAATGCACACAATACTCCAAACTAGGCCTCATCAGTGTTCAATATTTCAACAGTTCAATAGTCCCATTTAGTATCAGAGAATGTATACAATACACAACCATGAAAACAGAAGCGTGCCCCAAAGAACGCGTGACAGGATAAATGTTAGAACCCTAAAGCACCCCCCCCAACTCTGCCTCCCATGCAGCAGCAAAGCAGTGACCCTTCCGCACCCCCACTTATTTCAGCAAAACAACTCGGTGATTTACTGTGGTAAAGTCTGCCACATCGCTTTTTTTTCTGAGTTCTCTGATTCAAGAGTTAGCGACAAAATCTCCCCGGCCAACGACAGAGAGATAGCACGCACAATTCGCTGACTGCTGAGGCCCTGACAGCTGATCTGCTGCTCCCGATATTCCGTTTTCTCTTGCAACACATCAGCTGGTGGCACCGACATAGAGTCAGCTCATCCACAGGGCCATAAAGCATCACAACGCCAAAAGCAAGCTCATCTTCTAGGTTGGGTACTTGGAATATCGAAAAACAACCAGTCGATGAGCCCCAGAAGTGGGTCCCACCGCTGCAAAGTACCAAAGTTTGAGTGTAGCTCTAGGTCAGGGTCTCCAATAGAACCCCATCCACCTTGAAAAGGTAAAAGAGAGACATTAAAGGTAGAAATTGAGCTGTTTCCGTAGATGAGCTTGAAGGAGCCACTGTCGAGCACCAACGTACCTTCACTCCCTCCTCCCTGTTGTATAACGTCTTATACAACTTGAACATAACATCACACCTCCTGTACTCAGTGCTTTGATTTACGAAGGCCCAACGTGACAAAAACTTCATTTACGACCCTATCTACCTGTGATGCCACTCTTGATGAATTATGGATCTTTATTCCCAGATCCCTTTGTTCTACCACATTCCTCAGAGCACTACTGTAAGGCCTACCCTGGTTGGTCCTACCAAAGTGCAACACCTCACACTTGTCTGTATCAAAGTCCATCTGCCATTTTTCCAGCTGCAAGCAATAATCGCCTTCCTCGCTATCCACTATATCCTCAATCTGTGTCACCTGCAAATTTGCTGATCCATTTAACCACATTATCAACCAGATCATTGATATTGATGACAAGGAACAATGGACTCAGCACTAGTCGCTGTGTTACTCCACAAGTCACAGGTTTCCAGTCAGAGAAGCAACCATCTGCTGTCACTCTCTAGCTTTTTCCGCAAAGCCAATATCTAATCCAATTTACTACCTCACCTCGAATGCCGGGTAACTGAACCTTCTTGACCACCCTCCCATGCAGGACCTTCCTGGATGGTTGTAAACCTGGCATAACTTGACGGTGAATTCCTCACATTTAT
The DNA here is from genome assembly GCF_963921235.1 of Mobula hypostoma. Lineage (NCBI taxonomy): Eukaryota > Metazoa > Chordata > Chondrichthyes > Myliobatiformes > Myliobatidae > Mobula > Mobula hypostoma. The sequence continues at coordinate 17,430,119 of NC_086118.1, read as the reverse complement.
TGCAAAGGGTGGTTTTATTGTGGCGGCCCAGGTCAGAGCTCGCCCAGTAATGAGAGAGATGATGAATGCAAAATTGGCTTGATTCGTAGCATACAGTGATGTCTGGAGCTCAATGTGCAATGACGCACCGGGACAGGGTGTTGCACTGTCAGGTTGGGGATCCATCAAAGCATTTAGGTTCTGGAATTTGGATCTCTGAGGGAGGAATTTGACTGGTGTGGCGTTGCTGTAGTGAGACAGAGAGTTGGTTGGGAGTGGCGAGCAGATGGGCAATGGTTTCCTGCTCCTTCTGGATCGTGTACTCATTAAGGCAGACGTCTTCCTTCAGGTGAGCAAAAGCTCCTGGCTCAATCACTGGTTCACCCATCCTGTCAGGAAATGTAGAGGAGGCTTGACCCAAACACAGAGCAGCAGAAACAATTTAGCAGCGATTGATCACTTTAATGATAACCTGCAAAATATAACAAGCCATGAGGGGCCACAAAGCAAGAGAAACAGATAATTAACACAACAAAGCAACAAGGTAACTGAAGGCAAAGAGCAATTGGCTGAGGCTGGTTGATTTGAGGGGTGAAAAAAGCCCATGGATGAGAGTTAGGTTTAAATAGGTTGCAGGTGATGAGATGGGAACGAGTGGCAAGTGACTCCTGTTAGCTAGGTGGAGACTGTGAGGTGACTGCTAGTATAGTTGCTGCTACTTTTCTTGCTATGGTTGAGAATCTCTCCCTTTTGATTATACCCATCATCCTTTATAGTGTTGTACATAGTGTGCTTTAGTCCATGAAGTCCTTTCAGCCACTGATGCTACACACTGTAATTGTACTAGAGCTTGGAAGGTATTCGCTGCCTGATCATAATAGAGTGCAATGCAGCATAAAGATTTGCTGTTGCTGCCTTAGTAAAGGAGTCAGCTTGTTTGTTCCCACTAGTTATTTCATCCTTCTTGTTAGTATGAGCCACATCGTTTATAACAGCAATTACAGTAAGTAAATGAAAGGCAGTTTTATAGGATCATAGTTAATTCGCCATGTTCTTTCCAAGTTCCGAAGAGATGAGAAACCCGCATAGTTTCCCTAATTGTCCACTGTCACGTGAGACACGGTGAGATTCAGTTTAAGTGTTTACAGCAGCACCAGCTGAAAGGTTGAAGGCTTTTGTTCATGTAAAAAGGTTTAGCTGCTTGAGCAGAACAGAGGGCAGGTAACTGTGCCATCTCTCCACTAAAATCTTTCCTAGTATTGAATTGGCAGGAAAAGCCGTCAAAGAAAAATTACGCACAGGCTTATATCAAGCGTCATTTTACAACGGGCAGAATTAAAATTGTACAGATTCTTAAGTACAGCTTGGGAAGAGATTACTTAAAGTAAAGTGAGTAGTCCATGGTGCTGGCGGTGGTGGAGGTACAAATTGTTACCCAGGTTGTCTTGCTTCAGTCCCAGTAGCCAGGCTGTCCACAAACAACATGGACATCCCAATGTTTACCCCTACTGTATCCAGCATTCCATTTCCATGTATGTTAACGTGAATCAAAAAACTGTAAATCATACATTTAGAACAGCATTATTGAAAATGTGCTGCACCTACACTGTTCAAAACACAAGCGGATCACATGAGCCATATGTGTATAAAGCAGGTAATGTTGAACTAAAGTTCACAGTGAAATTTTAAGCAGAAGTTAATCTGGTAATAATTAGCCAAAATTTGGTCACTGTCAGTCTGGTTAAATATAAAACAAAACTGCAAGTTAAAATAACATTTAAATTGTATAGGGCTGCTCTCATGATACTTTCAAAGCAGTGTACAATATTGCCCAGAGGCTATAGTGGAGCAGCCGGGAAGTCTCAAACAAGTATTGTTCTCATTCCTTTAACTGCTTTAATCCTTTGATGTTGTAATTTCTTTTGGCAATATTATAAAACACTCCCAATTTTATTTAACTCTTCTCATCTCACATAAGTAATGGTACATTAACCTTTCCTTTAACCTATATTTACAATAATATTTATTAAGACAGGGGCCTTCGCTTCGCTTCGCTTCTAGAGTTAACGCAGAATACTTTTGAAAACATTTATGCATGTCTTCTGCTTATTCATTAACATCATTATTTTCTGACTGACACTTTTTATATGCCTATCTACAGTGTGAGGAAAACATTTTCTTGGAACTCATAATAGATCAGTTCAAGGTACATTTACATCAGCATTTTGCTCATCCTCCATGCAGCCCTCTGCCTTCTGTATCCCATAGTGCAACTGGGAACCACCTGTGACAGGGCACCGGCCTCACCAAGTACTTAAGAGGCACCACTTGGCGTGGGTCCTGTTGAAACTATCCCTAGGAAAGGCAGGGGTGCAGCATCTAATTCATTCTCAGACTCTGATGTTAATTCTTTCTATTCAAATACTGAGGTAGGCACTATCATACTTTGCCTGCTTTTGCTGTGTATTTTTCTTCTTTAACATTTGTTCACTTCTCCTGCCATTTGCACAGGATTCATCCAACCATTTTTATATTTCACATCTACATTGAACAAACACAGACCACACTAAAGTCTTCTCAAATTTTCCTTTCTCTAACACGTCTGCAGATACTCACTTAGTTCATTTCACCCATACCACATTCTCAACATACTTAATGCTTTCTGGTCCAAACTGTACAAATATGCACGCTACCAGAGTCCTTTAGAGGTCTGGGACTTGAACTTTCGTGCTGTCATTCATGTGCACAGTATCAGGAATTTCTTTTTTTTTAAACCTCACACTTATCAATTTTTTCCAGTGCTTCCAGCAGGACCCAATCCAGACCAGGGCATCTTCTTGCAGGACATAACCCAGGCCACAGCAACTTCATATGGGACCTGATCCAATCCATGGTAACTTCATGCAGGGCCTGATCCAGACCACAGCAACTTCTTCCTGTGCTTCCTTGACCAGGGCACCCTTTTTTGTAATTCTGCTCCTTTCCTATGTTGGCGACTAAGGTGTTGCTGTACCCTGACTACTCCACACAGGACGAAATTTGCGTTCCAGCAGCAGACTCAGTCCTTTGCTCAATTGTGTGCAGACTAGAATTTAGGACTGATCAGCTACCAGGGCTGAGTTCCTTTCTCCCATATAACAAAGTCAAGGGTTAGCCTTCTTGGTGGAACCTCTAAATAACTGTCGTCTCCAATAATAAAATAAAATATCTGGACCCACACTCTTATGACTCAATCGCATTTTATTTTACTTGTGCACAAGGAGAGCAGCATGACCCCTGTAACCACACTGTTCTGAATTCTGAATATAGAAATGCCCTTTTATTATGTTATGAAAATTAACGATTTGGTGAACTGGTGTATGTTTGAATTCGTTACTTGCAATAGCAATCACCATTCACAAAAGTCAATAGAGAGGTGCTAAAAGTCAACAAAAACTTCAAGCCTGCAACAGATGATACTTTGAAGTTATTGAAGCAATTGTCCCTTAGTTGGTGTGTTATTGGTTATCTTGGATTGGTTATCTTGTCTTCAGACCCGTAATATGCAAAAGAAAACTATGCTCTTCAAAGACCTTTCTCTCCTGGAGTGTCTGCACTATTTTCAATCTATCTTGCCTGGGTATTACCTTAACCTTGCCTTTCCATAACTTCCACAACCCACATAGTCATAGTCATAGTCATACTTTATTGATCCCGGGGGAAATTGGTTTTCGTTACAGTTGCACCATAAATAATAAATAGTAATAAAACCATAAATAGTTAAATAGCAATATGTAAATTATGCCAGGAAATAAGTCCAGGACCAGCCTATTGGCTCAGGGTGTCTGACCCTCCAAGGGAGGGTTGTAAAGTTTGATGGCCACAGGCAGGAATGACTTCCTATGACGCTCTGTGCTGCATCTCAGTGGAATGAGTCTCTGGCTGAAGGTACTCCTGTGCCCAACCAGTACATTATGTAGTGGATGGGAGACGTTGTCCAAGATAGCATGCAACTTGGATGGCATCCTCTTTTCAGACACCACCGTCAGAGAGTCCAGTTCCATCCCCACAACATCACTGGCCTTACGAATGAGTTTGTTGATTCTGTTGGTGTCTGCTACCCTCAGTCTGCTGCCCCAGCGCACAACAGCAAACATGATTGCACTGGCCACCACAGACTCGTAGAACATCCTCAGCATCGTCCGGCAGATGTTAAAGGACCTCAGTCTCCCCAGGAAATAGAAACGGCTCTGACCCTTCTTGTAGACAGCCTCAGTGTTCTTTGACCAGTCCAGTTTATTGTCAATTCATATCCCCAGGTATTTGTAATCCTCCACCATGTCCACATTGACCCCCTGGATGGAAACAGGGGTCACCGGTACCTTAGCTCTCCTCAGGTCTACCACCAGCTCCTTAGTCTTTTTCACATTAAGCTGCAGATAATTCTGCTCACACCATGTGACAAAGTTTCCTACCGTAGCCCTGTACTCAACCTCATCTCCCTTGCTGATGCATCCAACTATGGCAGAGTCATCAGAAAACTTCTGAAGATGACAAGACTCCGTGCAGTAGTTGAAGTCTGAGGTGTAAATGGTGAAGAGAAAGGGAGACAAGACAGTCCCCTGTGGAGCCCCAGTGCTGCTGATCACTCTGTCAGACACACAGTGTTGCAAGCACATGTACTGTGGTCTGCCAGTCAGTCTATAAGGACAACATGACTTTACTGTTGCCTTCCATTTTATGTCTCTGCCCCACTCGGACTCTGACCTCTCTGCATTATTATAACAAGGCCCAATACAAGCCTAAGAGAAAACACCTCCACTTCCATCTGAGCGCTTTGTAACCTTCTAGCTCAGTTTCACACTAAGGGAACGTGTTCCTTCTTTCTTGCCTGTATCAGAACTGTATAGTTCTGCCAAACAAACCCCTGTGACTTTTCTTGTGCTTTCCAAGAGAATTGACAAGCCTTCTGGGAATGTCCCACAACCCTACAACACGTAACACAGTTTAAAAGCCTGGCACATCAACTCCTTCAATCTCACCTTGACAGAGAAAACTTCTGATCTACTCATCCCTCCGTCTCCTTCTCTGCCACCAGAACTAACTTGTTTTCTCCCCTCCTCAGTTCTGACGAAGGACCTACTTTTGATCATGGACACACGGGAGACTACAGATGCTGGATTCAGGCGGGTCTCAACAGGTCGAGTGGTGTTGTGAAAGCAAGTGGACAGTTGGCATTGTGGGACAAGACCCTTTATCTGAACTCTGATTGCCTCTTTCCCTCCACAGATACTGCCAGATCCTTTGAGTTCTTCCAGCACTTTGTTTGTTGCTCCATTTTGCAGCCACCTAGTTAAAGCGAAAGGGTCTTTAAAAAGGAAACACATAGATGGGGTGGCACTGTAGCATAGTGGTTAGCACAGTGTTTACAATACCAGCGACCTGGGTTCAATTCCCACTACTGCCTGTAAGGAGCTTGTGTGTTCTCCCTGTGAATGTGTGGCTTTCCTCCAGGTGCTCTGGTTTCCTCCTACCATCCAAAGACACACCGGTTGGTAGTTTAATTGGTCATTATATATTGCCCCATGATTAGGCTAGGATTAAACTCAGAGGGTTGCTGGGCAGCATGGCTTGAAGGATCAGAAGGGCTTACTGTGTGCTGTATAACAACCAATCAATCAATCAATCAATAAATAAATACTTAGGGAAGTCATAGGAGTACATTGAGTGTAAGAAGTACGTTGAATATATGAACATTTAATTTTAGTATGAACATTGACTTGCATATTTCTTCTAATCGAGTTTAGAGTCATACAGGTGTACAGATAGGTTGCTTGTGTCCATCAGTAAATTGATGGTTCTCATCCATATGCAAGGTAAGGCGGGTTAATGTAATTGTATGAGCAGGTGAGTAAAGGTTTGAAGCATGTCTCTGTGGTGGTGAGTGGACTAGAGGATGCAGTTTGAAATGTGGCAATGTACCGACAGCAAAAGAGAAGGGCTGAGTGATATGACCTGTCTTTTTCAACAGGTAACGCACACAAGGTGCTGAAGGAACTCAGCAGGTCAAGCAGCATTAAAGGAAATGAATAAACAGTCGCTGTTTCAGGCCGAGACCCTTATTCAGGTCTGAGAAAGAAGGGGGAAGATGCCAGAATAAAAAGTTGGTGGGATCAGAGTAGGAGGCGAACTGGAGGGTGATAGGTGAAGCCAAGTGGTTGGGAAAGGTCAAGAGATGGAGAAGAATGAATTTGATAGGAGAAGGGAGTTGACCATAGGAGAAAGGGAAAGAGGACGGGGCTCAGGGGGACTTATAGGCAGGTGAGAAGAAGTAAAAGGTCAGAGTGAGGAATAGAGGAAGTGGAGGGGGGGAGGATGGATTATTTACCAGAAGGAGAAATTGATATTCATCTCATCATAAACAACAGGAATTCTGCAGATGCTGGAAATTCAAGCAACACACATCAAAGTTGCTGGTGAACTCAGCAGGCCAGGCAGCATCTCTAGGAAGAGGTGCAGTCGACGTTTCAGGCCGAGACCTGACGAAGGGTCTTGGCCTGAAATGTCGACTGCACCTCTTTCATCTCGTCATGTTGGAGGCTACCCAAATGTCTGCAACGAGTGCTGCCTGAGGCACTTTTCCTTCATCCTGCATTGCTGCCATGTAGCCATATAAGTAACTCTGCAGATAAGCCCCAACTGCAGTGTACAGAGCAGAATGCAGGGACAACCTTAAAACAGAGGATTACTACCAGCAACCACCTGCCACCAGGTACCTGCATTCATTTTGCTGTGAGTCTCAGGGTGCGATGAATCTTGGCAGCCAACCATGGAACTGGGAATGTTCAGCTTCCGTGTCATATATATTCGTGAACAATCCACCAGATTTGGACAAATCCAGGAATCACAGAGATGTTACTCTATAGGTATTCTAGGTATTTTTATATATATAGTCAGTCAGGCATGGTGGAACCATGGAGGAATTTGAGCAGAGTTGTAACATCAAAAGCATCCATATGAGTTCCATCAACCATATTTTTATTCTTCTTAAACTTTTATTCTTCTTTGTATGGTCTTATGGTCTTATGATGTGGCTTCTTGCATTTGAACAAATATTGAAAATTTTACTAAATTAGTTTTGTTAATTTATTATTCCACAGACACAAAAAATAGTATTATGACTGTTTAACAGAATAAGCCAAAGCTTTTATCACTCCAGCTTGCACTTCAACCACAGTCATGACCTCAAATATTGGTGACATCATTGTTGACTCATTTCCATAAAAATAATTGCTACTGGCAGGACTTCGTTACATTTAAAAATTAGGTGCAATTCTAGATTTGCCAGATTTGTTGACAACTTTATTATCTACTTCAATGTGCTCATATAAATGAAGTTTTATACAAGTGTAGGAAGACATCCAGAGTGTTCAGTAATAAAGAGAAAAGGGAACTAATAAACACGCAGATGGGAAAGGGGTTGAAGAATTGGTAAGCTGGTATTGAGAACTGAAAGATGGGTCAGAAGCAGGGATACAGAAAAAGTGGAGGGTAATTCCAGGAAGGTGGACTTAATAAGGAGCCACCAATAATGAAGGTAGAGTAAGTTGATACCGCTGCCAAATTGAGCATGTTTAACACCTTAAGGAAGTCTGCAGATGCTGGAAATCCAAAGCAATACACACACAAAATGCTGGAGGAACACAGGAGGACAGGAAGCATCTAAGAAAATGAATAAACAGTTGACATTTCAGACCGAGACCCTCCTTCACTACTGAGAAAGAAGAGGAGAAGATGCCAAAGTTAAAAAAAGTTGGAGAGGGGAACGAGGCTAGCTGGAAGGTAATAGGTGAAGTCAGGTGGGTGGGAACATCAAGCGCTGGAGAAGAAGGAACCCAACAGGAGAGGGCAGCGGATCTCAAGAGAAAGGGATTGAGTAGTGGGGAAGGCCTTTATGTATAAAACTTCATTGGTCATAGCTCCACAAAATGGTACAACACGAAAACTCACCGTAACATGATCATCCACTTTCTTTATCTGATTATTTGTAGACAATATGATAGAGTGCCTGCTGTACATAATCATTGCAAAAATCTCCACCAACAACCAAACTGTAATTCAACTTCAATGAAAAACGGACAGCCTTTGGAGAAATATCTAATTTATCGTGGGCAAACCCAATACCATAACAATCTTTATTTGCTTAAACATTATCATTTCTCAAGTATTATTGCAATTTTATGCTTCTGGGAAAAGAGAATGTTGCAATGTTTGCAAATGGATGCCTGGAGGAACATGAAGTCATTCAAACAAGCAAATCAGATCACACACTGTTTTGTTGTCTGAGCATCAACTTCTGTCCTATGAAAGGTCTTTTGTTCTTCTCTATCAGGTTGTCTCAGGATGTTTCCTTACAAGTAGGCTGACTGAATGTTTCAGACTCTGTGTACCCAGAGCTGGACTGCATATTAATAAAAGACACAGGGATTAGATACATACAGTATCTACACTCAGACATACACCGCAACAGTATACTTGGGCTAAAACTAGTGAAATGCGCTTCAGAAACATTTGGTAAGCTAACTAAACAACACTTTTCTATAAACTTGGGAAAGTCTGCTGCTGCTGGAAATCCAAAGCAACAAATACAAAATGCTAGAGGAACTCAATAGGTTTCAAAAGTTTCACAGTATAAATGATACAACCTTGAGATTTGTTTGCTTACAGGCAGCCTCAAAGCAAGAAACCTGAAAGAACACGATTTTTTTAAACTAAAATGGCATCATCTATGGAAATGAATAAACAGTCAATGTTTCAGGCTGAGACCCTTCTTCAGGACTGAGAAGGAAGGGGGAAGACACCAGAATAAAAAGATGGGAGGAGAGGAAGGAGGCTAGCTGGGAGGTGATGGGTGAAGCCAGGTGGGTAGGAAAGCCAAGGGGCTGCAGAGGAAGGAATTGGATAGGAGAGAAGAGTGGACCATAGAAGAAAGGGAAGGAGGAAGAGATCCAGGGAGGAGTGATAGGCAACTGAGAAGAGGTAAGTGTGGAGAATAGAGGAAAAAGGGAGGGGAGGGGGAGAAGCATTTTTTTTTACCAGAAGGAGAGCATTTTCTGTCACTCATGCCGGCCATACAAATGACAATTAGATTTTATTATAACATTTTATGATAGAATAGACAAAACTTCATTAGTTCTCACTGTTTTCATTTTCCGTCTTTTATAGAAAACCATAATTGCCAACTGTCTTCCTTTTTGCCTAACTGGAGTTTCTTCTCCTCTATATTTGACAAGGCTCACAACCACTTTGGTTCCATTTCACTCAATTCTGCTCCAACTGTGTCTCCTCCCACCCAAAACCAGGAGAACATTATCCTTGTCTTTACGTTCAACCCTATCAGATTCCATATTTTAAAGTATGTAAGTTCCGCAGCATCGCAAGTGGTTACGTTGCAGCGCCAGCTGTGAGATTGGAGTTTAATTCCCGCCACTGTCTATATGGACCACATGACCACATGGGTTTCTCTAGGCACTCTGCTTTCCTCCCATGTTCCGTAGATGTACGGTCAGGGTTGGTGAGCTGTCGGTATGTTATGCTGGCATCAGAAGCATGGCGACTCTTGTAGGCTGCTAACCATAATCCTCGCTGATTTGATTTGACATAAACGATGCCCTTGGTATGTTTTGGTGTATATGTGTCAAATAAAGCTCATCTTTTGAAGATCTTTATCCCTCCATCTCTATCCCTTCTTCTTCTCAATGCATCTTCCCGCACAACTATTTTCATCCTTCCCCTTTGCGCCATCTAGAAATCGAAACCCTCCATGATAAAACAGTGATCCATTGGTGTCTCTCTCAATTTAGAATAATGCATTTGTGGTAGAAGTTAATCTGAAGAAATCTTTTGCAGGTTGGGAGATTGCTTTGCAGAGACCTGCATTACCTCTGTAATTGTAACACTCTATTCTGCATTCAGTTGTGCTTTTCCCTTGGCATTGCCACAGTATACTGTGACAGGGTCCTGAATTAGCTCTATAAACTGTGCTCAATTACCCCTATGAACTGTGCTTTTGAAAAGAGAGAAAGAGAGAGAGATATTTAACACCGACATCTTGTTTTTTAAGAGAGAGAGAGACAAAGATTGCTCACTGGTTGTTTATACTTTCTCCAAGGACATGGCATGCTAGTGCATTCTTACACAGAGAAAGGATAGAGGAGTTGTCTTGAGAGACAGTTGGTACTCAGTATAGTGAGATAAATAAGAGGTCAGATGATAGACCTGCAATACATGATTTTGGACACTGAATGAGCTTTGTTGTGCCCACAGAAAGAGTGGGTTTTTGGAGGATCGATCAGGCGGATCGATCAGTGGCTCTTGCAGTGTGAAAAGGAAGTGACCAATGCGGAGTTACTTGTGACCAACCCTCACCTGGGTAGATAGCTCCGCCACAGAAGAACGGTCCCCTTTGTTGCGGTCACAGTTGGTGACCTTTAAAGGAATTCAGAGGACAGCGGGAAGATCGACAGCATCAGCTCACCTGAAGACTCAAATCTCTCTCTCTCTCCATCACTACTCAACTCAATACCACGAACTGAACTAAACTTTACTCATTATCTATTTACCCCTAGACTTGAAGAAGCTTGGTTTTCATATATTTCCACACTTACTTATATATAATCATTGCTAACCTGTTTGATTTATCTGCATTTATATTACTGCCTTGCATAGTTACTAATAAATATTATTAGTTAATAGTAATACTGGACTCCAAAGTGTTTTCCATCTCTGCTGGTTCTTTAATCTGTCACGGGGTACGTGACAATACTTATGTTTGGAATGACCTGTCCAGCTGGGATGCAAAACAAATTTTTTCACTGTATTTTGGTTCATGAAACAGCAATGATCCAATTATCTGGTTATTACAAGGAAGTGGTACTGAGGAAAATTGCTTATACCAAGCCCTAATGGCATACATCCTAAAATACGAAGGGAAGCCTATAATTAAACAACATGGATTATGGCCAAACAATAGTAAGTTTGGAGGGATCGCAGCATAAAATTTTTATTCAAAATGCAGATGGATACACCAAATTATCAGTTAGCACACTAGTGATTCCCGATAATAAAATATATCATTCATATTCATTTAGAATGACAAAAGCTAATTGAGGATATCCAGTTCATGTGCCAAAGTAAATTTGTGTGGAAAATATTGAAAGATTATTTGAGGAAATTATAAATACATTACTTTTAAGAAATTACAAACCTTATGCATATAGAAGTTCGAACATAATTTAATCAGCTGTCACATTGGAGATGGTTGGTAAAATCAAGTCACACACTATCAAAAGGAATGAACTGATTAAAGAAAAAAAACATAGACTTATACCCCTACTGTCTTCAGTTAATGATGTTTGTTAGGTTGGAGAATTGTAAATCAGTTTGTTCAGAGCCTTAGGGACATTATACATATAATCAACCCATAAGACCCTTAAACAGAATGGACAGAATATAAAAATATGAAGTTAGCAATTTATTCGTAATAAACTGAAGAAACTACACAATTTCAATGCACATATGGCACTGAAAAAAAGTAAATTTTGTGTTTGGACATCAGAAAAAACTTAATGAGCCATACCATATCAAGGGCAACAATTCTAAAGTGAGCTACTGTCCTAGTGCCTGGCAATATTCAGTGTGTCTATGGATTGAACCGTGTTGAGTTGAGGGCTTTACACTGGTCAGTATTACAGTCCTTTCTGCACATGTTTTTAATTAACTTACTGGTGTTTAATGTAGACATTAAATCATATTTCAATTTAAAAAACATAGTTTAAATACATTTAAAACTCTAAGTTCTTCTCACAGCACTAAACACCTCCCATCACCTGAGGTTTGGTCATCCATCATGGCTCACTCCTACTTACCAGAGGACCATGGAGTGTAGGCCTCCAGGCCAATGGAAGCGGCTGTGGATAAATGAGAAGACAAGTGTTTGCAGTGGATCGATCAGTCACAGAGCTGTTCCATGATCAAAGCTAAAATGAAGACATATCAGTACATGGCCAAACTTCTAAAAGCTATAAAAGAGCTGGCAGACTTAAGGGATACTGATACACAAATCCAAAAAAGTAGGTTGATGAGATGATTAGTATAATGGGAACACATGGGACGTATGATTTTAGAGCCAAGAGCATAAAGTACAACAAGGAAACATCAGTGTTAAAGAAGCTATCAGTTAACGCACCAGAGTACCATTTACAGCATTTGGCTCCAATTTTGAAAAAGAATATCATAAAAGATAAAGCTCAGATGAGAACAGCAAAGAAGATTTGCTCTTGTACACACACTCTACACAGACTGTGAGACTCTTTGCATCAGAACAAAGAAGGTTAAGAGTGAAATAGTCTCAGAATAGAGGGGCGTCCTTTCAGAATGGAAATGAGGAGGAATTTCTTTAGCCAGACAGTGATGAACCTGTGGAATTCATTGCCACAGGCAGCTGTGGAGGACAAGTTATCAGGTATATTTAAGGCAGAGGTTGATAGATTCTTGATTAGTCAGGGCATGAAGGGATACTGGGAGAATACAGGAGATTGGGACTGAGAGGGAAAATGGATCAGACATGTTTAAATGGCGGAGCAGACCCAAACAGCCTAATTCTACTCCTATATCTTATGGTCTCAAATTATACAAGTATTACTTTCATCAGTTGGTCAAGTAGTAATCCATAGGTATAAATATAAGACTATCAACAAAAATTTGGGAAAATCTAAGTTTTATGCATTATCAGAGGTTGCTGAAATGTATCCTATTACCATAAACAGCAGTTAAGAGCTTTTGTAAAGAAAATGGGAAATAAACATGAAAAGAAAAATGTAAAATGAAAAAGGAAAGGAACAAAGGACGGGCTGAATCTTTCAGAGAGCTGGTATGTGCGCATTGGGCTAAATGACCCTCCTCTGTGTTTTTAACACTCAGGTACAGACACACTTCTCAGAAGCTGGGGAAGAATCATTACACTGAGGGACTTGCAATAACAGCTGTGTGCAGCAATATGATCTCCTTGCAGTGGATCCTCAGTCCAAGGCAGGATGGACTCTAACTGTCCAGTGAAACCATGCCTTTCAGAGGAATAAGTTACTGCTCCAATTTCCACACATGTGAAAGAACTTGCGTGCGGGATTGTGTTTGGCCAGGCTTACTCTATATAAGTAGATGTACTGACGCTCGGTACTATTAGAAGTAATCGAACTGACCAACCGAGTTTTGAAGAAGTGTCACTAATTACACTGTACCTGACCCAAGTTTTACTGGATTGACTGTGTATGTTGGGTTCTACTGGGTACTGAATCCAGAAGTAAGTCCTTTGGGTCAGAATGGTTGATTCATGTTTGGGTCAGGACTTATTTTACATCCTGACACACCTCTAGCTTTAAGTTCAGATACTGAGTTATGTTTTACTTTTTCTATGTTGAATGACAACACAGATTTAGTGTTATTTGCAGCAAAACAGCATGAGCCCTCCAGCTGTCATGCAAAAGAACACTGCATAACATCGTATGGAAGGTGGCAGAGATTGCCTGATTATCAGGTTCATAGGTGCAGTGGGTATACTTGGTTATATTCCAATGTCAAGATGGTGTTTTATTATAGCTTTAAGTTCTAAATTACAGAAGCTGTATCAAGTCATCTTAGGAAAGCAGCCAACTGTTTCCCTTCGAATATAATCTGATTAATGGTGGATTTTGTTCACTACATTTTCCCAAAAATATCCCACATTCAACTCTGTAAACTATCATGGCAGGTAGCCCATTGATACAACTTTCATTCCGTTGGAAACTACATTTTTTCTATAATACTTTTTATAATATTTGTACTTTTTAACAAACTCATGTTTTTCACACTCACTGGCAGAAAGTGGTAGGGCAGTCAAACTAACGGTTTGTCACCTTTCTCATTTTTCATTGGCTAAGTATTAGCACATTACCCAAGTGATGTAATTGTTTTAATTATGTAACCTATTAACTAATTCAATCCTATCTAAGGAATTGCCCTAATCTTATCCATAAAAGTGATAGATTTTTCAGAAATGCCATCTTCATTCTTTTGTCTTACACCCCTTAGCATCGTTTCCCAGTTCCTTATTTTAGTTTGCTTAGTATTTGTATATTTGTTTGTACTCTAAAGTAAACTGAAATCTTGGAATTGAAACTGCTTACACGAGGAATTCTGCAGATGCTGGAAATTCAAGCAACACACATCAAAGTCGCTGGTGAACGCAGCAGGCCAGGCAGCATCTCTAGGAAGAGGTACAGTGGATTCCTAAAGATGTTGCCTGGACTGCTGCGTTCACCAGCAACTTTGATGTGTGTTAATTAAAACTGCTTGCCATTTTTGACTCCCAAAAGAACCCTAAGGATCAGAAGATAATCAGAGATCCAACAATTTCTTCTTCTCCAGGAATGCACTAAAAGAGAATCAACAAGATACGACCTATTCCTTATTTACCAGAGCTCTATGAAGGATCCTGAATCAAATCTTTTGTTTATTGATAAAATAAACCTGGAAAAGACTGTACACATTTGGTTCATGTACAATTCAGGAATTTTTAATTTTAGAAGAAATGTTTGGTTCCAGGTCAGCAGGGAAGGGAAAATCCATCCTCCAGGTTTGTTGGTGCTCACGTGCCAACCATGAAAACATCGTGCAAGCTGTCATCAACTTCTCACAATGTGAAGGACTATTGGAAAGTGATGAGTAGCAGACCTTGCAACAATCACTGCAGCTTTTCCTTGCACAAGCAGGGTCACTTGCAATTTACCTTACATGTGAGGTCACCACTGATAAACCAGCTGTGATCATGTCAAAACAGTTGATTTAAGTATCATCTGTGCTAGCAATGATATTTCATTATAATTTATAGTACAGAATATTAGTACAGAACAACTTCAAAAATTTTCATATATAGAATGTCATGTTTTCTGATTGAAATAATTACAGGGTGATAAGACAAATTAATTCCTTAATGTTTAGGGAGGATGTAAAATTCTTTGAACTGTCACAAGGCAAAACCTATTGAACTTCAGGAGTGTTTCACACAATCACTGTGCATTCCAGTTAGTGATCCAAAATGATTTTGCGCAAAGCTTGAATGGTGGGTGCAATGATTTTTTTGCTTTGTTTTTTTAATTCCTTTCATTTAGAATTAGCAGAAACAACTCAAAGACTGAGCCTCCATTGACAACATATATTAGAAACAACTAATTCAAAACAGATATATTGCCTGCAGCAGAGAAGAGGTATTATTCTGGAATTAATGCAATAGAAGTAATTTTTCTGTAAAAAAGTCAACTATTTAAAATTCATTAGCTTTTTTTATACAGTACTTATTGAGTCATTCAGCACAAAAGCAACCTTTTGACTTATCCTGTCAATGCCAACCATCAAATACCCATCCATATTAATCATATGCACCCACACTTAGTTCAGTCTTCTGTGCATTGCCAATTCAAGTACTAAAAATTATAACCTATTAGAATTGGCGCCATGATACAATATTGCATTTTCCTCATGCTATTTCTTCTGAATGCAGTCCAGTCAAATGTTGAGTGACCATTATTCGCAGGAGCCTATTTTAACAACATTTGTAATAACCTATTTCGGCTTGGCAGGATATTGTATTATGTATCAACATTACTGGCATGAATTATTGCTGCCACATCATGTTCAAAAATATAATTTAATTATAACATTGCAGAAAGTAAGGAATGTCTATTTACCATCACTAGGATTTCGAAGAGAAGGCTGATGATTAAATAATCACTGAGAAAATTAAGAATGCTATTTTATATCTCACTTCTCTCTGTGATATCTCCTGTGGTACCATAGGTTTAATAGCGATCTACATGTCTCATATAGAACAAATTTAGAAAGTGCCTTCTTATAGAGATAAGAAGGCATTTTCCATGTTGTAACAACATGGATCACATTTTTCGTTACTTAAAGAGGTGATGTCAGCTATACTGAAACAAGATATGCCTCATTTATCTGCAAGCCTGTTTTGGCTTTATATTATTGTTGGTATTCTATAGGTTGTTAAGCCACTACTGTGTGCACAGTCTAGCCAAATTCTGAAGTTCTTACCTGCATTGGGAGAAACCGAAATTTAATTTCAATTTAAGGATTCAACATTTGCTTTGGTTGTGGTGATGGAAATTCATCTCTTTGCAGGTCAGTAGGGGGCATCACTGCTCTCAGGATAAGGATTTCAACTGCAGTCTTCCACAATCTAAACCTTATCCAAGAAGAAGAAGAGTCATAATGCTGGGAAAGAGGTTTTCTGAGCAGCATTTTTTTTTTGAAAAACGTAAGAGACAGCTGGGGAATCTCTGTAAAATTGACCCAAAATGCACTTGGAACCAATATGAAATGCTATCTATTTTATTCTAGTTTTCGATTAAATGCTATTTGTTGGCAATAGTATCGTCAAGATCACAATGCATGCTCTTCTACAATATACATTCATAGATGACAAAGGATGACTTTCAGCAGAATGAACTTTTCACATAGCTTTTCCAGCACGAGCAACCTATTTTAGTTTTCCTTGGTGCCTGACTCAGAAACAAGTAAAATGATTTTTCAACACAGTGTCCTCGAACAGAATTGATCATTCATATTTTTCCTAAATCTTAGCTGTTTTCTGTAATTTTATTGTATCTCAGCATTTTAGAACAGAGAACATAGAACAGTATAGCATAGGAATGGGCCTTTCACCCATAATGCGATGCCAGATCAATTAAATTCATAATCAAATGGCCAATTAAACTATTCTCTTCTGCCTACACAATGCATACAGTATATCCTTCCATTTGCCTAACATTATGTGCCTATCTAAATGTCTTTTTCAAGTCCCTAATGTATCTGCCTCTACCACGACCTCAGACAGTGCACTCCAGGCACCTTTCACTCTCTGTATGAAAAACCTGCCCCTCACATCACCTTTAAAATGACCCCCTCTCACCTTAAATGCATGCTGGCTGGTATTAGACATTTTAGCCCTGGGGTAAAGATTCTGTTTGTCTACGCTATCTATGCTTGATCTTACAAACTGCTATCAGACCTCCCCTTAGCCTCTGCCGCTCCAGAAAAGACAACCCATGTTCGTCCAATCTCTCAATATAGTGTATGCCCTCTAATCTAGGCAGCATCCTGGTAAACGTCTTCTACACCCTCAGCAAAGCCTTGATATCCTTCCTCTAATGGGGCAACCAGGGCTGTAAGCAACAATCCAGATGCGGCATACTAGTTTTATCATGCTGCAACATAACTTCCTGAGTTTTGGACGTAATGCCTTGACTAATAAAGGTACGCATACCTTGTTATCCACCTTATCAACCTGTGCAGCCTCTTTCAGAGAGGCTTGAACTTGGAGCTCAAGATCCCTCTGCTCATCAACACTTCTAAGGGTCTTGTCTTTAACAGTGTACTGTCTCTTTACATTTGACCTACCAAGGAGCAACAGTCCACATCTAGCCAGGTTAAACTGCATCTGCCATTTCCCCGCCTTGATCTGCAACTGATCTATATCCCATTGTATTCTTTGCCACACATCTATGCCATCCACGATACCACCAATCTTCATATCATCTGCAAACTTTATTCACTCACCCATCATATCTTCAGCCAGGTCATCAATTAGTATTTTATTTGTATGATATGCATTTATTGACATAATTTATTTACAATGAGGATCATGAAAGACAATATTAAAATATCCACTTCGTTAGCTGGAAAGCTCCAATCAACAAATGCAGCTGATATCTGTTTTCATTTGTCCTCTGCTTTGCAGCAGAACCAATTTCCATTTACTTTGAGTTCTTAATATATTGAAATATTCAAACCCGCTTATCGATTTTAATTTTAAGCTTGATAGGACTGCATCTTACAGAATAATTTTATCAAAGCATGCAAGATAATCAATACATTGCTGGGACATTTGACTTGGATTTCAGCCAATATGGAAAGGCTCTGCTACCATTAGACTGAAAAATAATAGTCTGCATTATATCAATAAAGCATGAAGCCTCAGGATATGACTGATGTTTTGCCAATGTTGAGTCAGCTCTGCTGTCCACTTTTGCAGCCAGATAAATTATGACATTAATAATTAGTTGTCAAAGAAACCATGCCCATGGGCTAACAGGCAGATCATTATGTCTTTATGTATAAACTTAGTGAATTCTCTGGCAAGAAATCATTCCAAAAGATGCCACTACTTTTCATTGCAGTCTTTTTCGAACAAAGAAGGATAGTTGGTATTAGTGAGTACCTCCATGGGCCACTACTTCTTGGCCAGATCTCGTTGAATTCCACTGACAATGAAGGAACTGCACAATTAAATAAAAGAACAAAAAGTGAAAACTCTAAGTTCACCCTATTGAAAGAATGTCTGACCTAACAAAAATCATACTTACCAAAGAAGGAGAATATTGAATGTTCACTCGACTAGTTCCAGAGATGGTGGATTTGCGCTCAGAGGAGCCATTGAGTAGACTGGGATGTATTCTCTAGAGTTTTCTTGAATGAGAAGAGACCACACTGAAACTTTAAAAATTCCTGTTGGGCTAGACAGGTGAGATACTGGGACGATGGGCTGAAGAGACCATCTCAGAAGAAGAAACAAACCATGTTGTATTGAGATAAGAAGAAGTTTCTGAATTCAAAGGGTGGCAAACATTGGGAATCCTCTATCCTGAAATACTAGAGAGACTTAGCCATTGAATTAATTCAAAACAGGAATCAATATGTTTCTGGATATTAAGGGAATCAAGGGACATGCAGATAGTGCAGGAAAATGGCACTAATAGCCTTCTCACACCTAGAGGGTTCGTAGTCTGAAATTTGACAGCCTATATAGATCAGTAGAAATCTAATCTTGGCTAGAACATTTCCGTGAAATTGTGCTCACATTGTCTAACCTGCTTAATAACAATTGGGTTACAGATTATTAAATAATTTTACCACAGGCATGCAGACATAATAACCGATCTTCAATACGTTGATAAGATACTTGGTGAGCTTCACTATTACTATTAGAGTGAAAAGTGATTGTACCATATCAGAAAAGCATGAAGTCTCAAAATATGAAAGATGTTGAGCTGAAGTGTTTGCAGTACTATGGGTTGGAGAAGAAAAGAAACATGTTTTGGAAGATCAGGAACATTAAGTGGTGGAAAGGAAAGGTGAAAGGATGAACAGGTGAAATTTGTCAGAATAAATGTTGCATTAGACAGAACAGCTCAACATTCAACACCATCATCCCAATGTTACTAATCAACAACCTTCAAAACATGGACCACAGTGCCTTCCTCTGCAGTTGGACCTCCGACTTCCTCATCAGGGACCACAGTCAGTGCGGATTGGTAACAACATCTCTTCCACACTGATAGTCAGCTAAGGCCCACATCACAGATGCGTGCTTAGCCCAATTCTCTACACTCATAACTGGGTGGTTAAGTACAGCTTGAATACCATTGATAAATTTGCCAACATCACCACTATTGCTTGCAGGATGGTGATGAGAAGGCGTACTGGAGTGAGATAGATCAGATTGTTGAGTGGTGTCACTACAACAACCTCACACTCAACACCAGAAAAGACCAAGGAATTGACTGTGGACTTCAGAAAGGGGAGTCAGGGGAATGGCCCATCAGTCCTCACTGAGAGGTCAGCAATGGAAAGGATGAGCAGCTTCAAGTTGCTGGATGTTGGGATAATTTTAAATATGTGGTAGTAACACACAAAACGCTGGAGGAGCTCAGGAAGTCACGCAGTATGTATGACAGCATCTGTAGATGCTACCTAACCTGCAGAGTTCCTTCAGCCTTTTGTTCCTACATCTGCAGTCTTGAGTTACTCTCTTGAAACCCATGGTAGCACTGAAATAAGGAGAAACGTCTTCGATCTGAATGTGGTGAACCTTTGGAATTCTGTCTTCCAGAGTGCTGCGGTGGTCACATTCAAAACAGAAATCGGTAGATTTCTGTATATTGGAGGGATAAAGGGATACAAGAGTGGGCAGACAAATCATGTTGAATTAAATGATCAGCCACCTGAGCTGGTTTCAGGTCTGATTGGCTTACTTCTACTTCTATTTCTGACCGTCTTTTGTTATAAATGAAGTAATTGGAGATCTGGACCCAAGTCCTATTGAAACATCCCACTTCGTTCTCTGTTGGTACTGATCCAAGCCTGATCTAAGTCTTCATAAAATTAAAATACAGAAAGTGCCACAAATTGTCAAAACAGGCTGAATCCATAGAGAGAGAAACAGAGATAAAACCTCATGTTAGTTCTGCATTTCTCTCTCTCTCTCTCTCTCTCTACTCATGCTGCTTGACCTACTGAGCAATTCCAGCATTTTCTCTTTTTATTTCAAATTCCCAGCATCTACAGTTTTCTTTTACCTTCTTACCAAGAAAATAATAACCTCTACTAACACGAAACAGAAATAAAGAGTCTAATGAAAGGCAATGCTGAATTCATTTGTAACACAAATATATTAACATGCTTGGTTAACATAATAACACTAACACTTCTGAAACAATAGTCAAACTTAGTGTTTGACTATTCAATCCTATAGCTATCAGAATGACTGCTCTATGTTTTTTGTTAACCAAAGAGCCACACTTGCCCTTGCTGGTCTCTTCAGTTCTACATTTACAGACGCACTGACATTCTGCTTTCATGTTTCTTGTTAGATTAACCTTACAGGAAATTTGAAATAAAAAGAAAATTCTGGAAATACTCAGTAGTTCAGGAAGCAGGGATAGAGAGAGCTGGAATAGGAATAGTTAGAGTTGAGTTGCCTCATTTCGACTATTTTCAGTATACTCTTCTTTAATTTTATTAAAAAATATTTAGATTTGGGGCTTGGATGACTGCCTTTATTAATTCCTTCAATATAGTTTGTTGAATTCTGAAGTGTTCCTTACCTTCAGACCTTTCTGGCATCTTTATTACGCCTTTTCCTTAGGTTTGATATCTGTAACATACTATCGTTAATATACTATTATTAATATTAATTCCCCATTGTCTTGTGCCATTAAGAAGTGTGCATTACTAATCATACATTATTTCTGTATGTGTTAGCCATTTCACTTTACAATTACAATACACTTTACAATAGTTTCCCAATCTCCCCTGACCAATCAGGTTTTTAGTTAGAATGAAGCTCCAGGATTCAGATACAATTATATTACTTTCCAACTTAAAGTAAATTTGATCTTAACAAAGTTGTTCTTTCCTGGGGAATTCTAAAACTTTTTATCTTAACATAAACACTCTTTCCTGGGGAACTTTAGAACTTTTTATCTTAACATAGCACTATTTCCTGGGGAATTTTAGAACGAGATTATGAACTAACCTTTTCTCTTTGGACAGTGTTAGATCTGAAATTGTTTTTTGCTTTGCTGGTTCAGCAAAGTACTAATCTTGAAAGCCAACTCGCAAAACCTCACACAAATTCATCCTCAACATTATTAATACTGAATTCTGTTTTAATCCTGTTACATGCACCTCTAAATTCCTCATTTCTTCTCTTGCTGCTTCGAGCATTTTCTGTTTTTATCTCAGATTTCCAAAAAGGTAGATTTTTGATTTTCACTTACCTAGCAGTGTTTTGTCCCCTGCTGTTTCTTGGCTCCAGTCAATCCAATTCTCTACATCTATTCCATGAACTGCAAGTCAAAATCCTTTCAAACTACTGAACTGATGCCAATCCATCAAAAAATGTAGAGGAGCCTTGACCCAAATGCAGAGCAGCTGAGACAATTTTGCAGCGAGCGATAAACTGCAAAATAATAAGCCATGAGGGACCACGAAACAAGAGAAAACAGATACTAAACACCACAGGCAACAAAATAACTCAAGGCTAGGAGAAACTGGCTGGGGATGGCTGGTTCATATGAATGAACAAGGATTGTGGATGAGAGCGGGGTTCAAATAGGCTGCAGGTGATGAATTGCAAATGATTAACAGATGGTTCCTTTTAGCTGGGTAGAGACTAGGAGATGCCTGTCTGTGCGTGCCTTACAGGAACCCCACCTCACTCCTACAGCCAGCTCCCAATGACCCTGGATGATCTGAATGGGTCCAATAGAACTGCTAAATGAGCGATAGATTCACGTTGAAACCAGACAGCACCCAAAACCTCTCCTCCAGGCCATGCCCTTCTTAGTCTCGACCAGGTGCTACACAGTCTGTCCATGACAACATGAATTCATTAACCAGCAGACCTTGCACCAACCCTGGACCGACTTCCACCATCCTAGGTTCAGGAGATGCAGGTTCAGGTGGGCTGAGTGGTCCGTGGACAAGGGTGTGAGGCCAGATACATGGAAAGTAGGTGTGAGCCTGAGGAACAATGCAAGCTGGAGCTGGTAAGTGACCAACGAACTGAAGTTAGAGCTTGCAGAAGTTGATACATGGGGACAGATCTCAGGTGGACAATCAGACACAGTCACCGGGCTGGATTTTTCTGGCTGGGCACCAGCAGCAGTTGACCTGGGGGCAGTAGGCCTAGTTTACAAATAGGATGGCTCTCCACGCTGTAATCCAAACATTCTTAGAGTGGTGAACCAGAGCCCTGTTGGATACAACCTCCTTTGCTGGCTCCTCTGCAGGGAACAATAGCCATGAAGATGACATACCAAATCTCCTCAAATGCCCAATGAAGAAGTGCATGTATCATGCCCAGCATAGATCCCTGGAGATGCTGACACCTAGGAACTAGAAGCTGCTTACTGTTTCCACTGCGGATAAGGATCGGTGTGTGTTCTCCCAACTTCTCTTTCTTGAAGTTCACAATCAATTCCTTGTACCTGCTTACCACCACCCACCTTTTATCCCAATTCCAACATTTTCTGCAGGACAGAAACATTTATGAGCTGAATCAACCTTCTTATTCTTAAAGATCATGACAAAGATGTTTAAAATCACAGTGGCCAGTCTTGGAATGAGTAGCTAACATGTTTGCCAAAGGCACAAAGCCAGGTGGAAGGAAATATGGATACATCCAATGAGGTTGGAGGCACCACCTCTTCACTAACTCTGTGGCCGAGATCTTTGGTCTCATTGCCACTCGAAGGCAGTGGCCAGTCGTCAACAGAACCCTCATAGGTCTGGAATGTGTGGTCACTTGCTCCACAAAAGAGAAGGTACTCCATGATCCAAAGCATGTCTGTGGCCTTAAAGGTCAAACTATGGAGGACAAACATCCAAGAAGCCCGTAAAACCAGCTGCTGGCGGTATCATGTTTTCCTGTCTGATACTTTAGAAGGCCAGTGAGGAGCTTATATTATTTGGAAGAAGACAATTCAGTCATCACAATTTTGAATATGTCTTTTAAATAAACACAACCTAAAACTGGAGATTTGGAAATTCCTCTATATAATTAGTTATATTTATCATGGAAAGTTGTTGTTAATCCACTCCTGTGATATTGTCTCTGCAGGTTACGTCCACTAAGCGGTGTTATAACTCCATCATATTTTGTGAGCAATATCATTGAATTACTATCAGTTTAAAGGAACACATTTGATGGGATAAAGGTTTTTAATATGTTTTTAAAACATTAGGGATTAAATCTGATAGCTTCAGGAAGATTTGCCAATTTTACCATTTAGTTTTTAGGTTGTAGTAACTATTGAATCACAACATTATTCTGATAATTCCAACTTCTCTCAAAAACTGAAGCAATTTGCAAAAATAAAGTTGTTAGTAGCGAATAAATTTGATAATGGTTAACAAGGTAACACTCATTAAAATACAGAAACCTTCATATTTTAATGAATAATATAAAATTCGCTCTTAAGGTAGTGGAACATTAATTTGGCCTTTAAAGGAATTGAAGATGTGCTACAGTGCTCTCATTTGTTATAAATGTGGTTTTGTTGGATTATGTGTATGGAAGAAATCTTCCCTTGCTGACAGAGACAAGCAGTGATCAATCTCTTTTTCCATTCAGATAAATCATTACGGATTTACAGTGACTGAACAAGCTGTTTAAGCAGCTGAGAGATGATGCTCAGTGACTCTGATATTGCCTAAAGTCAAGTTTGCCACTGCTACTTTTTAAAAATTCACTTTCAGCATGAGAACATCATTAGAAAGGCCAGTACTTCATCATCCATTCTTGATTACCCAAGAGAAAGCAGAGTCCAGCATTGGTTCAAACCACTGCAGTCCTACTGTTAAAGGTTCAAGAGTTGTCAGGGAGGGAATTTGAAGATTTAGATCTAGCTTTAATGAAGGGACATGAATGCTTTCCCAGCATAATACAGACATGTTCCTACACATTTGCTACTCTATCTTCTTGATAACTGAATCAAATTTTGGGAGTGGCTGATGGTGTATCTAAGCAAGTAAATGCAGTGAATTTGCAGTTTCCCTTTCAGCCTTATAAAGAGTGGAAAGGTTTTAAGAAGTCCGTAAGCGAATGACTTGGATGGAAGATACTCAGTCTTTGATCTGATCTTGTCACTAGATATTTATGGGTTGGTCCACTTAACTAATGATGGGGATGGCTCCCTCCTTCCCCAATTCTCACTGTATTCCACCGGAGGACCATCGAGAGTGTCTTGTCCAGCTGCACCACCATCTGGTGTGGGAATTGCAGTTCATCAGACCACAAGGCTCTGTAATGGATAGTGAGGACAGCTGAAAAAATCATTGGGCTTTCTCCTCCCACCTCCCATTCAGGACATATATCAGAAGCATTGAATAAGCAGTGGCCCTAACATTGTCAAAAACCCCTTTAATCACCCCCACAATATCTTTGACCTCCTACCCTCAGGCAGAGGGTACCACTGAACAAGAATCAGAACTATCAGGCTGGATAAGCTCCTTCCCCCAAGTTGGTAGACTTCTTAACACCATGCGGCCACACAGCACACAAATGCACCCTGTCTGAATGCCCTGCTGCACCCAATCCCCACCACTTCCCGGCTCACAGGCACACTCTCATCCTGCATTGACCAATTCTCATCTTTTATTGCAACCGTTTCAAATGTTTGTACGATTGCTTGTTTTATTATAATAGTGCCAGTGACATCAAACTGTCTGACATAAATATGCACCTCATACTTCATGTCAACCTGTCAATCTCCAGGGCGTGCCACTCAGGGACTTGTGTTAATATTATTTTGTGACTGAATATGCTGGGTTGTAATTATATATGCCGTGTGTGATTAATTATACCATGTTTGGACCTTGGCCCTAAAGGAACGATGTTTCATTTAGCTGAAATCATCTATCTGGTTGAACGACAATAAGTTTGAACCTGAACTTAACCTGAAGCTTTTTAGTCAATTTTCTGGGACGTTAATGAACCACTCAAAGTCTCTGAGTGTTAAGGTGTTGGAGACAGTCTTTACCTAACCCATTTGTTTTGAATGTTACTCATGCTTAACAGCCCATACCTGAATGTTGAGAGGTGGTATGACACTACTTAGTTCTCCAAGGAGCTGCAGATGAAATTGACCATCAGCAAACACCCTCTCTTCTGGCCTAATGAGGAAGTCAGCTGAAAGTGGTCAAGCCATGGACACAACTCTGAGGAACTCCTGCTGTGATGTCTACAGTCAGTGATGATTCAACTCCAACAATCAAAACCATCTTGCCTTATGCAAGCGATTACTCCAGCCATTGGAGTGGTTGCCCCTTGATGCATATTGATTTCAGTTTTACGGGACCCTTCAATGCCACACTCAGACACGCAAAGCCTTGACATCAAGGGCTATCACCTTCAACTTGCTTCCAAGATTTCACTGCTTAGTTCATGTTTGGTCCAGGACTTTAATGAGTCTAAGATGAATTGCCCTTTCAAAACCCAAAGTAACCAGGTCATTCATGAGTAAGTGCCTCTCAGTAGTACAGTTATTAATGTCATTTTACTGATGATAGTGTATACTGAGGGGGCAATAGTGAGCTGGAATGATTTGCCATGGTGTTGTGGGTAGGACATATCTAGGCCAGTGCTAGAGCATGACCAGGGCATTTTCTTATCCCATAAGAAAAATAAGAGAAAATCTGCAAATTCTGGAAATCCAAAGGAACACATACAAAATGTTGGGGGAACTCAACAGGCCAGGCAGCATCTATGGAAAAGAGTAAACAGTTGACACTTCGAGCTGAGAACCTTCTTCAGGACTGATGAGTTTTGGCCCAAAACACCAACTGTTTACTCTTTTCCATAGATGCTGCCTGGCCTGCTGAGCTTATCCCATAACTTTTATTCCATCTGATGTTCTTAGCTATTTCTGGATTTCATCTGGAATATTCAAATTGACTCAAGGGTTCCCTTCATTGTATTTTCCTTTGTTAGGATTGATTTATTTTTTGCTTATTCTTAAAG
Source organism: Mobula hypostoma (assembly GCF_963921235.1). Lineage (NCBI taxonomy): Eukaryota > Metazoa > Chordata > Chondrichthyes > Myliobatiformes > Myliobatidae > Mobula > Mobula hypostoma. Next base: position 17,403,745 of record NC_086118.1, on the reverse strand, counting down.
AGTTTGCAATCTAAATGAACGAGTATAAACTTAAAGAACAGAGGGAGCCAGTTTTAATAATGCAAGAATAAATTATAACACACATGAGGAAAAATGTAGAGACTTGGATATGCTAATAATCTCCATTTGATTCCAAACTGTTTATGTTTTTTTTTTGGACTATCCAAACTCTTTTTTCCTCATTTCCTCCCTTCCACAATTCAGTCCCATCCAGCCATCAGACTCTTTCTAGCTTTCTATAGTTTCAGATATATTACTTCCGATATACTACATCAGGTATATTACCTCCACCTCGCCTTTAAATACCTCTTACCAATGTTGCCCTTTAAAAGAGTCCCAGGGCTCCCATTCTTAACTTTTCACACATAAAGTGAACAAACATTCTTTGGAGAACTAACTTTCTCCAGTACAAAACAATACCAAACTTAAACACCTGATATGCTGAGTAGTTGCCAATCATTCAATGATCTCCACCAAAAATAATTAACCATTTCTTCAAGTGTTCGTTAAGTGCCATGTCGTATGACGTGAGCGATCATTGTCTTTTTATGACCATGATTGTTCTTAGTTAATTTTTCTACAGAAGTGGTTTTGCATTGCCTTCTTCTGGGCAGTGACTTATCAACACTTCTCAGAGATTTTCTGCTTGGCGTCAATGGCTGCATAACTAGGACTTATGACATGAACCGGCTGCACATACAACCATCCACCACCTGCTCTCATAGTTTCACATGACCCTGATCGGTGGGGCTGGGCTAAACATGTGCTACACCTTGCTCAGGAGTGGTCTGCAGGCTAGTGGAGGGAAAGAGCACCTTACACCTCCTTTCGTAGAGACAGCGGTGGATGTTGTCTATATGGACTTCAGTAAGGCCTTTGACAAGATTCCACACGGAAGGTTAGTTAGGAAGGTTCAATTATTAGGTATTAATATTGAAGTAGTGAAATGGATTCAGCAGTGGCTGGATGGGAGATGCCAGAGAGTAGTGGTGGATAACTTTTTGTCAGATTGGAGGCTGGTGACTAGTGGTGTGCCTCAGGGATCTGTACTGGGTCCAACGTTGTTTGTCATATACATTAATGATCTGGATGATGGGGTGGTAAATTGGATTAGTAAGTATGCAGATGATACTAAAATAGGTGGCGTTGTGGATAATGAAGTAGTTTTCAAAGCTTGCAGAGAGATTTAGGCCAGTTAGAAGAGTGGGGTGAAAGATGGCAGATGGAGTTTAATGCTGATAAATGTGAGGTGCTACATTTTGGTAGGACTAATCAAAATAGGACATACATGGCAAATGGTAGGGCATTGAAGAATGCAATAGAACAGAGGGATCTAGGAATAATGGTGCATAGTTCCCTGAAGGTGGAATCTCATGTGGATAGGATGGTGAAGGAAGCTTTTGGTATGCTAGCCTTTATAAATCAGTATAGGAGTATAGGAGTTGGGATGTAATGTTAAAGTTGTACAAGGCATTGATAAGGCCAAATTTGGAGTATTGGAGTATTGTGTACAGTTCTGGTCACCGAATAATAGGAACAATGTCAACAAAATAGAGAGAGTACAGAAAAAATTTACTGGGATGTTACCTGGATTTCAGCACCTAAGTTACAGAGAAAGGTTGAACAAGTTGGGTCTTTATTCTTTGGAGCGTAGAAGGTTGAGGGGGGACTTAATAGAGGTATTTAAAATTATGAGGGGGATAGGCTTTTTCCATTGAGAGTAGGGGAGATTCAAACAAGAGGACATGAGTTGAGAGTTAAAGGGCAAAAGTTTAGGGGTAACAGGAGGGGGAACTTCTTTACTCAGAGAGTGGTGGCTGTGTGGAACGAGCTCCCAGCAGAAGTGGTTGAGGCAGTTTCGATATTGTCATTTAAAGTAAAATTGGATAGCTATATGGACAGGAAAGGAATGGAGGGTTATGGCTGAGTGCAGGTCGGTGGGACGAGGAGAGAGTAGCGTTCAGCATGGACTGGAAGGGCTGAGATAGCCTGTTTCCCTGCTGTAATTGTTATATGGTTGTATGGTTATATCTCCACCATGTTTCTTAGCTTTAAAAGAAAATGTAATCTTATCAAACAAAATGTTTGTGTTGCACATCAAAATCCATTTATAAAGGAAAGAGAAGACCCATTGAAGGCAGATTTATAAATTTTATATAAATAATTTCATTCGAAAGTCAGAGAGTTATCCAGATTGGGCCTGACAATTGCAAATAAAGTTCTCTATTGAAAATCTGCAGTTACAAAAAAAGTATTATTCTATAGCATTAGCTGGAAATGGAAAGCATACAAGATACTAATTTACTGAGGTTTCATAGAAGCAGCAGCAGTAGACTGGTTTTAGACAAGTATGAAGATTGAGTGGTGCACTTTTTCATTAGTGATGGCATCCTAAGGCCTAAGGTAGACTCATTGTGGGATAAAGAATTCATCGTTCCAAAATTGCGATAAATATTTATTATAAAATCAAATTAACAAGATAAACTCTTCATTGATATGGTGAGCTACCCTTGCAAAAACGAACAGGGATCATTCAAGACATGAGACAGTATCTGTGAATTTTTATCTAAATGCAGGACTGACCTGTGATATTGAGTCATTTTCACAAGGCAAGAAGATAAAAATGCTCAATTAAGCATATCAACCATCTTTGACTTGGAGTGCTTTCTGTCTAAGACTCATGAAAAGTTCAAGATTAATTTTTAAAACTTAAAAAAACTTTGCCTCCTTTAAAAATAATATTTCATGGATATATGAAGTGTATTTCATTAAAGGTTTTCATTTTAATGTGTTTTTTTGGATTCGGTTTGGCTTGAGGCAATTATGAGATGTTGCCGACAAGTCACACTGTTTGTTCAGGATCGCTGTTCTTGGCGGACTTCAGATGTGATGCTGCTACTATTTTACGTCATCATCCAGATATTTGAATTTCTTTTCTTCAGTGCTGGGCTTTGGGTGTTGAGGGGAAAATTGTAGAAAACCTAACTTTTTTGAACTAACAGTGCATAGTACAAATTGTGTTAGCGGCAATAATCCCTTAATTTAAGGATAATCTCTGTTCGCTAATGGATTCCAAGATGATTCAGTCTAATTTAAGATCCACATATTCTTTCACAGAAGCTACAGCTGTTTGCAAAATGGTTAATGTCTGTCAACTTCCATTATTTTTTGTCCTCCTCTGCTTTTCTTTATATTTTATGGCTTTATCATGGGATCCTACTTGATTGATATTGTCAGATCTTTGAGATTGCTCAGTGGCCAGCTCTTAATACAAAAGCCTGCCTTCATGAGAGATACCTTGAAGCATTTCCTTTGATGAACATAAGATCTCTGTTTTTGACTGAGATGGGAGCAGAAAACACAGTCTGTTAGAAATCATGTACCTGCGAAATGTGCTGGACCATGGTGTGTGATATATGTGACATAAAACAGTTACCCTCCCAGCCCTAAGTCTAATGCCACTGTACATAGTTTGTAAATGTCCAACACTAGCAACAACTATATTCCTGACGGACTATTCTCCAGGCTGCTCCATGATGCGAGGGAAGAGATTGCTGAGCCTCTGGCCAGGATCTTTATGTCCTCGTTGTCCACGGAATGGTACCGGAGGATTGGAGGGAGGCGAATGTTGTCCCCTTGTTCAGAAAAGGTAGTAGGGATAGTCCGGGTAATTATAGACCAGTGAGCCTTACATCTGTGGTGGGAAAGCTGTTGGAAAAGATTCTTAGAGATAGGATCTCTGGGCATTTAGAGAATCATGGTCTGATCAGGGACAGTCAGCCTGGCTTTGTGAAGGGCAGATCGTGTTTAACAAGCCTGATAGAGTTCTTTGAGGAGGCAACCAGGCATATAAATGAGGGTAGTGCAGTGGATGTGATCTATATGGATTTTAGTAACGCATTTGACAAGGTTCCACACTGTAGGCTTATTCAGAAAGTCAGAAGGCATGGGATTCAGGGAAATTTGGCCAGGTGGATTCAGAATTGGCTTGCCTGCAGAAGGCAGAGGGTCATGGTGGAGGGGGTACATTCGGATTGGAGGGTTGTGACTAGTGGTGTCCCACAAGGATCTGTTCTGGGACCTTTACTTTTCATGATTTTTATTAACGACCTGGATGTGGGGGTAGAAGGGTGGGTTGGCAAGTTTGCAGATGACACAAAGGTTGGTGGTGATGTAGATAGTGTAGAGGATTGTCAAAGATTGCAGAGAGACATTGATAGGATGCAGAAGTGGGCTGAGAAGTGGCAGATGGAGTTCAACCCGGAGAAGAGTGAGGTGGTACACTTTAGAAAGACAAACTCCAAGGCAGAGTACAAAGTAAATGGCAGGATACTTGGTAGTGTGGAGGAGCAGAGGGATCAGGGGGTACATGTCCACAGATCCCTGAAAGTTGCCTCACAGGTGGATAGGGTAGTTAAGAAAGCTTATGGGGTGTTAGCTTTCATAGAAACATAGAAACATAGAAAATAGGTGCAGGAGTAGGCCATTCAGCCCTTCGAGCCTGCACCGCCATTCAGTATGATCATAGCTGATCATCCAACTCAGAACCCTGTACCAGCCTTCTCTCCATACCCCCTGATCCCTTTAGCCATAAGGGTCATATCTAACTCCCTCTTAAATATAGCCAATGAACTGGCCTCAACTGTTTCCTGTGGCAGAGAATTCCACAGATTCTCCACTCTCCATGTGAAGAAGTTTTTCCTAATCTCAGTCCTAAAGGGCTTCCCCTTTATCCTCAAACTGTGACCCCTCATTCTGGACTTCCCCAACATCGGGAACAATCTTCCTGCATCTAGCCTGTCCAATTCCTTTAGGATTTTATAACGTTTCAATAAGATCCCCCCTCAATCTTCTAAATTCCAACGAGTATAAGCCCAGTTCATCCAGTCTTTCATAATATGAATGTCCTGCCATCACAGGAATCAATCTGGTGTACTCCCTCTATGGCAAGAATGTCTTTCCTCAGATTAGGGGACCAAAACTGCACACAATACTCCAGGTGTGGTCTCACCAAGGCCTTGTACAACTGCAGTAGAACCTCCCTGCTCCTGTACCCAAATCCTTTTGCTATGAATGCCAGCATACTATTCGACTTTTTCACCGCCGCTGTACCTGCATGCCCACTTTCAGTGACTGGTGTATAATGACACCCAGGTCTCATTGCACCTCCCTTTTTCCTAATCGGCCACCATTCAGATAATAATCTGTTTTCCTGTTTTTGCCACCAAAGTGGATAACCTCACATTTATCCACATTAAATTGCATCTGCCATGAGTTTGCCCACTCACCTAACCTATCCAAGTCACCCTGCATCCTCTTAGCATCCTCCTCACAGCTAACACTGCCGCCCAGCTTCGTGTCATCCCCAAACTTGGAGATGCTGCATTTAATTCCCTCGTCTAAGTCATTAATATATATTGTAAACAACTGAGGTCCCAGCACTGAGCCTTGCGGTACCCCACTAGTCACTGCTTGCCATTCTGAAAAGGTCCCGTTTATTCCCACTCTTTGCTTCCTGTCTGCCAACCAATTCTCTAAACACATCAATACCATACCCCCAATACCGTGTGCTTTAAATTTGCACACTAATCTCCTGTGTGGGACCTTGTCAAAAGCCTTTTGGAAATCCAAATAGACCACATCCGCTGGTTCTCCCCTTTCCACTCTACTAGTTACATCCTCAAAAAATTCTATGAGAATCCTTTCACAAATCCATGCTGACTTTGTCCGATGATTTCACCACTTTCCAAATGTGCTGTTATCACATCTTTTATAACTGACTCTAGCATTTTCCCCACCACCGATGTTAGGCTAACCGGTCTATAATTCCCCGGTTTCTCTCTCCCTCCTTTTTTAAAAAGCAGGGTTACATTAGCCACCCTCCAATCCTCAGGAACTAGTCCAGAATCTAAAGAGTTTTGAAAAATTATCACTAATGCATCCACTATTTCATAAGTCGAGGGATAGAGTTTAAGAGTCGCGACGTAATGATGCAGCTCTATAAAACTCTGGTTTGGCCACACTTGGAGTACTGTGCCCATTTCTGGTCGCCTCACTATAGGAAGGATGTGGAAGCATTGGAAAAGGTACAGAGGAGATTTACCAGGATGCTGCCTGGTTTAGAGAGTATACATTATGATCAGAGGTTAAGGGAGCTAGGGCTTTATTCTTTTGAGAGGAGGAGGATGAGAGGAGACATGATAGAGGTGTACAAGATGATAAGAGGAAAAGATAGAGTGGATAGCCAGCGCCACTGCTCAATACAAGAGGACATGGCTTTAAGGTAAGGGGTGGGAAGTTCAAGGGGGATATTAGAGGAAGGTTTTTCACTCAGAGAGTGGTTGGTGCGTGGAGTTCACTGCCTGAGTCAGTGGTGGAGGCAGAAACACTAGTGAAGTTTAAGAGACTACTAGACAGGTATATGGAGGAATTTAAGGTGGGGGCTTATATGGAAGGCAGGGTTTGAGGGTCAGCACAACATTGTGGGCTGAAGGGCCTGTACTGTGCTGTACTATTCTATGTTCTATGTTCTAACTAAAGCAGCGGGTGAAGTGCATTATTGTGATATACCTTTCAGCAAATAATTCACTGTCTGTCTTTGAGAAGACACACAATCTATTTTCTGGTTAGCCTCCCAATATGGCATCTGAATCCTGTTTTAGAACAAAAAAAAAATCAAAGATAGTGTGAAGCCTGCGGGCTTTAGTGTTGGCATCTGTTAAAAGTCTGAAATATCTGGAAATATTTTGGAGTGTAACTCTATAACACCCAATAATCAAAGAGTGTTGCTGGCCTATAACATTTTCTCAGTTATCTGTGGTTCTCTATCAAAAAAAGGGCCCAAAGCTCCTGAAGAAAGAAAAGAAGGGTTGGCAATTTGATTACACCTTTTACATGACTTTCAAGATTAGAAAAGAGAAGTCATTATTGTGTCAGGGACAAGGCAGTTAATTTGCACAATGTATGTTCCCACCAAAAGCAGTGTGATAATGCCATATGATCTGTGATAGTAATTTGATTGATGGGATAGATACTGTCTGTTGAACAGCAAAGATACTTTCTTAGGGCCATTCACATCCACCTGAGAGGCTGAATGTCTCACCTGAAAATCCTTCATGAACCAAATATGTGACTTCTGAAGTGAAAATTAGGAAGAAAAATAAGGCTTTTAAAAATCTATGCTTATTTGAGAATAATTTGTAATTTTCCTGATTTGAATTAAACTATATTTCAGATGCTGCCTGTGTAAATTGTAGATAAACTATGAAAAATCCAGCTTATTGAAGACGCCATAAAAACCAAAAATCTGCTTAATGCAATCATAGAATTGCAGATATGGCCCATGGTGACTGTCCTGTCTTCTTCAATTCCACATCTTTAATATGCTTTTTACATATTTACCTAATTTTCTCATATCTAATGACTGAAATGAAACTAACAACCTCATGGTAATTAAACCAATATTCTATGACCTTTTCCATGAAAAATATTTTTCCAATTTTTCTTTTTATGCATATCACATTACTTTGAAATTTGTGCCTCTTTGCTAGCAGTTGACTAATGAAAACTATTATTTGGCTTCCTGAAAAATTTTGTAAGTTCTGTTAACCTCAAGTCATACCTGATAACCCACTGTAAGTATAACATTCTGTATAAAGTAGTGTTTGCTCAGTGGCTAAGAAAATAAGTCAATATGGGAATAGCTGATTTTGAAATGTAATAATAAAAATTGTGATCTAACCTGTTAGGAACCAACTTATTAAATCTACAGAAAGAAAGATTTTCCTTTGATCTGTTTATTAACATATTTAACACTAAAACATTATAGTTCTGGGTCAGTTTATACTTAGTGGTCCAACTTCACAGTCACTACTACCATGCACCACATTAGCCCCATGCTAGTTCCATGCTCACCCTAACCCTGTCTCCCACCAACCCGAGGTCTCAACACCAGGATCAGAATCAGGTTTAAAATCACGTGCAATTATAGTAAATATATATACACATATTGGAAAGATAAATTAAATAATTAGTGCAAAAAGAGAAAAAAAATAATGAGATAGTGTTCATGGGATCAGTGTTCATTCAGAAAACAGATGGCAGAGGGGAAGAAGCTATTCCTGAGTTGTTCACTGTGTGCCTTCAGGGTTCTGTACCTCCTCATTAATGGTAGCAATGAGAAAATGGCATGACCTAGGTGATGGGGATCCTTACTGATTTATGCCGCCCTGTTGAGGCCTCACTCCTTGAAGATGTCCTAGATGCTGGGGAGGCTGGTGCCCATGGTGGTGCTGACTGAGTTTATAACTTTCTGCAGATAATTTCAATCCTGTGCAGTACTCCCCCCCACCCCCCACCGCCATAGCAGACGGTGATGAAGCCAGTTAGATAGCTCTCCACAGTAAATCTGCAGAAATTTGCAAGTGCCTTTGTTGACATACCAAATCTCCTCAAGTATAGTCACTGATGTGCCTTCTTTGTGATTGCATCGATATGTTGGGCCCACGATAGATCCTCAGAGATGTTGACTCACAGGAACTTGAAATTGCTCACTCTTTCCACTTCTGATCCTTGTATGAGGACTGGTGTGTGTTCCTTGTCTTACCCTTCCTGATGTCCACAATCAGTTCTTGGTCTTACTGACGTTGAGTGCCAGGTTACTGCTGCAACAACACTCAACCAGCTGATCTATCTCGCTCCTGTACAGCTTCTCATCACCATCTGAGATGCTGCCAACAATAGTTGTGCCATCAACAAATTTATAAATGGCATTTGAGCTGTGCCTAGCCGCACAGTCATGGGTTCATGGTTTCCTCCAACACTAATGACCAGAGTTTTGAGACAAGCTTTCACCTGCATCTGTAGAGCGGACTTGCATAGAGCATAGCACCTGATCTTACTGCTAAAAAGGTGCAGTGTAAAACAATGGATTATGTTAATTGGGGTTATTTCAAACTAGACAGAGCTGGTTAAATTGTTTAGTTCAAAAAAGTTTGCAGACCAGATGTATGTCATCACTTTTCATATCAAATGGTTGGAAGGTTTGTATACTCAGAAGTGTCAGCTTCACAGCATTAATTGTGGGCACTTGGGAACTTTGTCCCCAGAAGTCGTTAGACTGCTGTGTTAAAAGATAACAGAAAAAATCACGCGCGTGAACTCACGCAAGTAGCAGAGAAACAGTAAAATTTGTAGAGAGTAGTTCACATTTATTAGGAGTGGTGCAGGAACATCCAGTAGTAACACAGGGCGAAATAGAATCCATTACTCTGCCTTCAATTTCTGCGACAGATGACTGGTTTGTCTGTAGCTCATCGGTATATCTTTTTACCTGCAGCTCTACCTGTACCTTTTAATTGTACCTGTGTTTTGGAAACTATTTGTGTTTTTGAAATGGTTTGTTGTTTGGAAATGTTTTATAAGATAGAAATGGTTTTTATCATAAAACTTCTGTGAGAGTTAAATGTGCTTTAAGAGTTTTGTCTGGATTTAAATGTGTATGACTGAAAATAAATGAACTGTGTTTAAACTAGTTAGTTAGCTGGAAGTATCTCCTCCTTAGTGGGGAAGAGGGACCTCTAGGTTCAAATAGTGGACATAGCTATGGAGGATAAATAGGAAAGTGAGCATGTCTTTGAAGATTGACTAGTTACAGTATAACCTCCTCATAAGGGTGCCTATAATTATATATATCTGATAGGGCATAATGCCTTTGAGCTTAGAATTTTGCAGTAAACAAGCCCAATGCCATCGTAGGGAGTACAAGTTCTCCAAGTTATCACATGGAGGTTTTAGCCATCTAGCCTGTTAATTACGACTTCAGTATCCACACTGCCAGGGTCACAGGTCTCTACCAAACACTGATGTCCATTTGATAGAACCTCAACATTTCAACACCATGTTCAACCATTTCCAGGCCCCTATAAGTATGAAAGCAGTATATCTCCCAGGTGATAATATTTTGAAAACCACAGAATATAAATGCAATGAGCAGATGATGGACTAAACAGTTTGTTGACATATTCCTCTAATTACTGCCGTTTGTCATTCATCTCTTGCAAAGATACACGTCATTTACATTTGGCAGGGCACTTTGAAAAATGTATAAACAGTAGACATCACCACGTCTTTACATATCTTGCTGGTGAGCTTAATGATTACACCAAAGATCATTGCCCTGCTAAATTCCCACTACACACGGACCTGTTGTTACGCTTAGATCCCAAGTAAGCAGCTCGTATCCAGCTTGGTATCTCACAACTTGTTGTGATTATCTCATTGTTATGAGATAATCTGATTAATGGCAAATAGGCATAGAACTTGGAGGTAGGTTTAAATATCGCATTTGAAATTATTGCCTTAGTTGCTTGTTCTTCTTTTGATCCATAATCTTTCTTTAACTATGCCAGATAATAATTAGACAGCAGACGATAATAATTAGTTTGTTTTCAACATTGTGCATGTTTTTAATATTCCAAGCATGCAGCTCTCTCTTTTCAGACTTGCACTCTGGTACATAGGTTCGCTCCATCAACATTGGAATAATTAGTTTTAGTAATGCAAGATAAACATCACAGAAACAGACGATGTGGCCCAAGTAATCCACGCATAGAGATCATAAGTCAAACATCACAGAAACAGACTATTCAACCCCTAATCCACACAGCTAATTATCCCATATCTAATGCTATTGTACTCTTTCCATATATCTATCAACTTCTCTATTTCCTACTGCCATGCTGTACTCTGAATGCAATTCTACAGTGTCCAATTAACGTCACAACCCGCATGTCATTAGGGTACGAGCAGAAGCCTGGAGGGATCTGACAGGAAGGATATGTAAACACCACACACTCATCACTAGAGGTCAAGAGTGAACCTGGATCACTGGAGTTATCTCCACTAACTGTGCCATGGTTTTGCTGCACTGCCTCAAGGCTGACGCATAGTTTTTTGAAAAGGGAGCTTTGAGAGTCCATTGTACGAGGCCTATCAACGGCTATAACCGGAGCACCAATCATGAGTTCGATAGCAGGGAGGGTTCAGGCATAAAAGGGAGACACCGCCTAGTGGAGCAGTTATCAAAGGGGAGTGGTCATCGACAGAGTGGTCTGAGTCAGAGTGGTAGGGGCTGGCTCATTCGGGCTTCGGCAAGCTAAGTGGGTGAGTGGACTTCGTTTTTTTCTCTCTTTGCATTTTTTGAGAGGAATAAAGAGCATGTCTGTAGGGTTAGTACTTGGCGCTGGGTGTCAGATGTGGGAATCCTGGGAATCTTCCAGTCTCCCAGATGGCCACATCTGCACCAGGTGCACCGAGATGCAGCTCCTGAGATACCGTGTTAAGGGTCTGGAGCTGCAGCTTGATGATCTACAGTTTAATAGGGAAAGTGAGCTGGGGATAGATAGGAGCTACAGGGAGTTAGTCACCCCGAGGCTGCAGGAGTTAGATGAGTGGGTGACTGTCAGGGAAGCGGGGGGGGGGGGGGGATGAGCTCAGATATTACAGAGCACCCCTGTGGCCATCCCCCTCAGTAATCGTTATCTCATTTTGGATGCTTTTGAGGGGGTGGGGACCTCACAGAGGACGACCACGGCGATTGGGTCTCTGGCACTGAGCCTGGTTCCATGGTGTAGGAGAGAAGAAGATGAGGAATGTGGGAGTCATAGGAGATTTCCTAGTGAGGACAACAGACAGGAGGTTCTGTCAGCCTGATAGAGTACCCGCATGGTGTGTTGCCTCCCAGGTGCCAGGGTACGGGATGTCTCGGATCGGGTGCAGAGTATTCTGAAGGGAGAGGGTGAAAAGCCAGAAGTCATGGTACACATTGGTACCAATAACATAGGTAGAAAAAGTGAGGAGGTCCTGAAGAGAGAATTCAGAGAGCTAGACAGGAAGCTGAAAAGCAGTAACTCCAGGGTAGTAATCTCAGGACTGCTGCCTGTGCCACGTGCTAACGAGCACAAGAATAGCATGACAAGGCATATTAATGCGCGGTTGAGAGACTGGTGTAGGGGGCAGGGCTTTGGGTTCCTGGATCATTGGGGCATCTTCTGGGGGAGGTACAACCTGTACAAAAAGGACGGGTTACACCTGACCTCACAGGGGTCCAATATCCTAGCAGGAAGGTTTAATAGAGCTGTCAGGCAGGATCTAAACTAGTTTGGCAGGGGTATGGGAATCGGAGTGATAGAGCTGAGGAAGGGGAAACAGAAGTAAATCAAAAATAGCTTGCAACAGAGATGATAGAAAGGACAGGAAGGAGATGAGGCATAATCACAGCTAGTGGGATGAGTTACAAGGCAATAGAGGCGTGGTGCAGTTAAAACAGAAAGAAACAAATACTGGACTGAAAGTGTTGTATTTGAATGCGCGCAGCATAAGAAATAAAATGAACGATCTTGAAATTTACCTACAGATTGGCAAGTGTGACGTTGTGGCCATTCTGAAACTTGGCTAAAGGATGGCTGCCATTGGGAGTTGAATGTCTATCGGAAAGATAGGTTAGTAGGCAGAGGGAATGGTGTGTCCCTGTGTATAAGAAATAATATTAAATCATTAGAAAGGGATGATATAGGATCGGAAGGTGTAGACTTTCTATGGGTTGAGTTAAGAAATGGCAAGAGTAAAAGGACCCAAAAGGCAGTTGTATACAGGCCTCCAAACAGCAGCGGGATGTGGATTATAAATTACAGCAGGAGATAGAAAAGTCGTGTCAGAAGGGCAACGTCATGATAATCGTTGGGGATTTTAACATGAAAGTGGATTGGGAAAACCAGGCCAGTATTGGACCTCAAGAGAGAGAATTTGTAGAATATCTAGGGGATGGCTTTTTAGAACAGCTAGTTGTTGAGCCGACGAGGGGATCGGCTGTGCTGGATTGAGTGCTGTGCAATGATCCAGAGATGATAATAGAGCTTAAGGTTAAGGAACCCTTGGGGAACAGTGATCACTATATGATCGAGTTCACTTTGAAATTTGAGAGGGAGAAATTAAATTCCAATGTGTCGGTATTTCAGTGGAATAAAGCAAATTTCAATGGCATGAGAGGGGAACTGGCCAAGGTTGAAACATAGACATAGAAACATAGAAACATAGAAAATCTACAGCACAATACAGGCCCTTCGGCCCACAATGCTGTGCCAAACATGTACTTACTTTGACTGGAAAGAGACATTAGCAGGATGGATAGCAGAGCAGCAATGGCTGGAGTTTCTGTGAAAAATGAGGGAAATGCAAGACAGATATATTCCAAATAAGAAGAAATTTTCAATTGGAAGAAGGACACAACTGTGGCTGACAAGTGAAATCAGAGACAAAGTAAAAGCAAAAGAGAGGACATACAAGGAAGCCAAAGCTAGTGGGAAGATAGAGGATTGGAAAGCTTTTAAAAACTTGCAGAAGAAAACTAAGAAGGTCATGAGGAAGAAAGAGATGAATTATGAAAGGAAGCTGGTGACTAATATCAAAGAAGATGCTAAAGGCTTTTTTAAATGTATAAAGGGTAAAAGAGAGTTGAGGGTAGATATAGGATTAATAGAAAATGACGCTGGAGATATTGTAATGAGAGACACAGAGATGGCAGTGGAACTGAATGTCTATTTTGCATCAGTCTTCACAGTGGAAGACATCTGCAGTATACCAGACATTCAAGAGTGTCAGGGAAGTGAAATATGTGCAGTGAAAATTATGACTGAGTAGGTGCTCAGGAAACTGAATGGTCTGATGATAGATAAATCTCCTGGACCTGATGGAATGCACCCTCGGGCTCTGAAGGAAGTAGCTGGAGAGATTGCGGAGGCATTAACAATGATCTTTCAAGAATCGATGGATTCTGGCATTGTACCAGATGTCTGGAAATTGCAAATGTTACTCCACTACTTAGGAAGGATGGGAGGCAGCAGAGAGGAAACTATAGACCTGTTAGCCTGACATCAGTGGTTGGGAAGTTGTTGGAATCGATTGTTAGGGATGAGTTTACGGAAAACCTGGAGGCACATGACAAGATAGGCCAAAGCTAGCATGGTTTCCTGAAAGGAAAATCCTGCCTGACTAACCTACTGCAATTTTTTGAGGAAATTACAAGCAGGGTAGACAAAGGAGATGCAGTAGATGTAGTGTACTTGGATTTTCAGAAGGCCTTTGACAAGGTGCCGCACATGAGGCTGCTTAGCAAGATAAAAGACCATGGAATTATAGGGAAGTTACTAGCATGAATGCAGCATTGGCTGGTTGGCAGAAAACAGAGTGGGAATAAAGGGATCCTATTCTGTCTGGCTGCCAGTTACCAGTGGAGTTCCACAGGGGTTGGTGTTGGGACCACTGTTTTTTACGATGTATGTCAATGAGCTGGACTATGGGATCAATAGATTTGTGGCTAAGTTTGCCGATGATACAAAGATAGGTGGAGGAGCGGGTAGTGTTGAGGAAACAGAGAGCCTGCAGATAGACTTCGATAGTTTAGGGGAATGGGCAAAGAAGTGGCAAATGAAATACAGTGTTGGAAAGTGTATGGTCATGCACTTTGGTGGAAGAAATAAACAGGTAGACTATTATTTAAATGGGGAGAGAATTCAAAATGCAGAGATGCAAAGGGACTTGGGTATCCTTGTGTAGGATACCCTAAAGTTTAACCTCCAGGTTGAGTCAGTGGTGAAGAAGACGAATGCAATGTTGGCATTCATTTCTAGAGGTATAGAATATAAGAGCAGGGATATGATTTTGAGACTCTGTAAGACACTCATGAGACCACAATTGGAGTATTGTGTGCAGTTTTGGGCTCCTTATTTTAGAAAGGATATACTGACATTGGAGACAGTTCAGAGAAGATTTTTGAGAATGATTCCAGGAATGAAAGGGTTACTGTATGAGGAACGTCTGGCAGCTCTTGGGCTGTATTCCCTGGAGTTCTGGAGAATGAAGGGGCTGTCATAGAAACATTCCAAATGTTAAAAGGCCTGAACAGATTAGATTTGGCAGTTATTTGCCATGGTAGGGGAGTCTAGGACAAGAGGGCATGACTTCAGTATTGAGGGACGTCTATATAGAACAGAGATGCGGAAAAATTACTTTCGTCAGAGGGTGGTAAGTCTATGGAATTTGTTGCCATGAGTGGTGTGGAGGCCAAGTCATTGGGTGCATTTAAGGCAGAGATAGCTAGATTCTTGATTAGCCAGGGCATCAAAGGGTATGGGGAGAAAACAGGGGAGTGGGAATGACTGGAAGAATTAGATCAGCCCATGGTTGAATGGCGGAGCAGACTCGATGGGCCGCATGGCCTACTTCTGCTCCTGTATCTTATGGTTTTATGGACATATATGGTAGTCGAAACTCATCTCATCTTCTTATTTAAATTTTTCTGTGTAACCCATTCCTACCTCCCTCATCTTTTTGTCCAGCCTCTCATTAACTGCATCCATACTATCCTCTGCAACTGCTTTTAGTCATTGCAAGTTCCTCCAGCTCATCACCCTTTGAGGAAAGATTTGTTTCTTCTGAACTCTCTTTCATCCTTTGAAATTGCAGTTAGAGGATTGTTTTATAATTACAAAGACATGTTTTGTTGGCTGCTGATGAAATGGGTGGTTAATCTAGAACAAAACAAAACCAAGTTTAATTTTCCAAGTAAGTCTCTGGATAGGAGGTATAGACACAGTTTGCAAAAACAAAATTGCGATCCTCAGACCCAGTTTTATACACAATATCTCATATATAGTATTTATAGTTGACAAAATTCATGGTGAATATCAAATGTGATGATCCTTTCCAGTAATACATTACCAGATTATATTTTATTGTGTTTCCACAAGGAACAAATTAAACCCATTATACAGCAAATATCAAGTGGTTTAATACTTTTAATTCTGCCCCTATCTCATTCTGCCTGTTGGTGCCAAAAGACTTAAATGAATATTTTTGGGTAAATCAGTTTCTAGCATGCAGCCAGCCAGGCTCAGTTACACATTACGGTTTCTTTTTGAAAGTGAGTGGATCAATCAGAAACCAAGGTTACCCACACTGAAAACAATCTTCAGCAATAATATGATTGTTCATTTTTATTTCTTGTGTAAAATGCACAGGGGAATCTGCAGAGCAAGGAGGGCTTGCCTGTTGTTGGCTTGGAATTTAACATTGCACAGTAAGAACATAAAGCCATATACATTCCAACTTGAATTCATTAACCTGCATACCCAGCCTGTTTCGCACTATATACATGAAAAATAATGATATGCTGTCTGGCCTGCAAATGTGTTTTCATAGTTAGGATATTAAAGTGTTCATACCAATTCTTTCAGTCAGTCAATGATCTCTTCAGCGGCAGCCTGGGAGTTGCAAGAGCTTGTAGGACTGCACGTGTCCTCTTTGAAACTGTATTCGACTTCACTGAAAACTGCCTGTCATTACTGGAGAAATGGGGGGCATGAATTTCACCAAACCAGTGTACCGGCACGTGGATTTATCAAAGAGAACTTCCAAAGTTCACTCTTTCATTCAGGGAAATGTTTGGGATGCCAAGCTTGTCAGGAACCCTGAACAGATTAAGTATCACAAAATATGATGCTTGATAAGACTGAAAGAGTACCAAGAAAATTTACAAGGATGTTGCTGGGATTTGAGGATCTGAATTATGGGAAAATGTTGAGTAGATTAGGACTTTAATGCCTGAAGTGCAGAATAATGGGTGAAGATTTGATAGAGGTTTATAAAATTATGAGGGGTATAGATAAGGTAAATGTAAGAAGGTTTTTTTCCCCACTGAGGTTGGGTGAGACTACAACGAAAGTTCATGGGTTAAGGGTGAAAGGAGAAGTATTTAAAGAGAACCTGAGGGGGAACTTGCGTACTGCAGGAGCATAGTGGTTAGCAGGGGTTTATTGCAGCTTGGGGTGTCAGAATTCGGAGTTCAAATCCGACGTCATCTCTAAGGAGTCTGTGTGTCCTCACTATGGAATGCATGGAGTTTTGTCCAGTGCTCCAGATTTCTCCCACAGTCCAAAGACGAACCAGTTAGTAGATTAATTGATCATTGTAAATTGCCCTGTGCTGAGGCTAGGGTTAAATTAGCAGGTACTGGATGGCACAACTCCTCAAAGGGACAGAAGGGCCTATTCTGTCCTGTATCTCAATAAATAAATAACGCTTCTTAGCTCAAAGGGTGACGAGAGAGTGGAATGAGCAGCTAGTGGATGCAGGTTTAATTTCAAAATTTAAGAGAAATTTGGATGAACATGTGGATGGTAGGTGCATGGAGAGTTATGGTCCAGGTAAGGGTCGATGGGCCCAGGCATAGATTAGATAGGCTGAAGTGCCTATTTCTGTACTGTGGTGCTCTATGACTCTATGGCTCTAGGAGTACTGTCCACATTAATCAAAGGAAACCCCAAGCCTAACTTCTATATGGGGCCCATAACATCACTCCTGAGTTATCACAAGTTCTGAGAAACACCCATCTGTAGAATGATAGAGTGTACAGCACAGAAATAGGCACTTTGTCTTTGCCAACCGTGAAACCAGTCTACGCTAATCCCTTTTTCCCACTGAGCCCCATATACCTCCACTCTTTCCAATCCAAGTACCTGCCCAATGCCTTCTAAAAATGTTAATTGTACCGGCTACACGTTGCAACATGGTCTTAGTAATCATCAGCCCAGGTAAGTGAGAAGCACTCAATGACCCCATCACATCTGTCATTAAATTCTATTTGCTTCAGGTGCAATTTGTCCTCAGAGTCTAAAGAATCTGCATGCAAATTCTAAACATTATGAGAGCTCTCTTGGCATTCTGCCAATTGTGACATTAGGCAGCAGGAAGGGGTGAACCGATATGTAGATCTTGTTGAGAAAACTTGCCTTCCATGAGCGTTCAATGTCCACCCATAGTTGAACTATTTCTAAGGTCCTTAAATCGCTATATTTTATAAACATGCAGATGCTGGAAGTCCATAGCAACCCACAAAAATACTGGAGGGACTCAGCAGGTCAGGCAGCATCAGGCAGACAGTCCTGGAGAAGGATTTTGGCCTGAAACATCAACTGTTTATTCACTTCCATAGATGCTGCCTGACCTCCTGAGTTCCTCCAGCATTTTGAGTGTGTCACTGTATTTTAGCTGTCTTTACAGGGAGTTTTGAAGCATGTTCACAATTACAAGGCCAGAAGCAAAATGATCAGAGTAATAATATACATCATTAATTGTGCCAGGCAGAAAATTCTGTGGTATTAGAATATTCCAGACTTGTCAGAACTCAACATAAAATGTCAACGACCTCAGGTCAAAAAATTATAATTCTGCACACTTCTCTTTTTGGATTGATAAATTCTGATGTCATACAAAAGTATTCAAAGATAACCAAACTGAAGAGCATGTCTCAATAAGGAGAGGTTTTTATAATCACTAAACAAAGAATTACTTCAGAAGGATAAAAATAAATTAATAGATTGTGCAGATTGATAGCAGATGAAATTTAATGTGGAGCAACATGGGTGACACATTTATGAGGCAAGGAAAGTATTAAAAAATGGAAGGAGTTCTGACTCATACCCTTGTCTAAATAACATTTTTAAAAAGATGTTGATAAAGTTGTGTAAATTTAGGAAATCTAGGTTTCATGAATAGAGGTGCTGCAAACAACACAGGATCATTGTTGCAGAGAGAAAAAGAGCCAGTGTTTCTGTTCAGGGATACTTGGTCGGGACTGACAAAATAGAAGAATCGTGCTTTAAATTGCAGAGAGTGGGAGGTGGAAAGAACACAGACAATGTCTGTGATGGAGAGATCACATTTGTCAAATTAGCACGCAATACTGTCTGGCTTCCAGCATTTTATCTTTTGCCTTGGATTTTCCACAATTGCAGTTATCTCCGCCAATAAAGTTTTTTCTCCCGTGATCATTAACTATTTTCTATATGAAGAACTATTTCTTTTTGACATCTTACACATTATCGCATTGGATCAGTACTTGGGAGAAATTCACCTAAGCACAGCCATTTTGCAAACACAGAGTTCCAAGTTTAAAAGTTCAAAGTTCAAAGTATGTATACACTGTGGCTTTTTTTAAGGTACACCTGCACACCTGCTCATGAACGCAAAAATCTAATCAGCCAGTCATGTGGCAGCAGCTAAAGGCATGCAGACATGGTCAAGAGGTTCAGATGTTGTTCAGACCAAACAGCAGGACGGAAAAGAAATGTGATCTAAGTGACTTTAACCATGGAATAATTGTTGGCGCCATATGGGGTGGTTTGAGTATCTCAGAAATTGCTGATCTCCTTGGATTTTCACAGCCTCTAGAGTTTACATAGAATGATGCAAGAAACAAAAAAAAAATCATCCAATGAGCAGCAGTTCTGTGGGTAAAAGTGCCTTATTAATGAGAGAGGTCAGGGAGAATGGCCACTCCGGTTCAAGCTGACAGAAAGGGCAGCAGCAATTTAATCACACGTGACAACAGTGATGTGCAGAACAGCATCTCTGAACACACAATACGCCGAACCTTGAGATAATTGGACTATAACAGCAGAAGACCTCAAGCATATACTTGGTGGCCACTTTGTTAGGTGCAAGAGGTAAACTGCTTTACTGATAAAAATTGGAAAAATCAAGCGCAGCCTATGAAACTCAATTTTACCTACTCGTAAAAAAGTAAAGTCCAGAGGGTCTTGCCCAGCTACCTACATAAGATTTTAATACTCTGTGCATTGTTAATGTGATCCCACCATATTTGGCACAGTAGTGATACATCAAGACTTTGCAGCAGATAAATTCAAGAAAACTACCAAATAAAATAAGTGAAACTGGCAGATTTTCTTCACCTTGTGAAATGATTGGAGTCATAGAACATGAGATGGTTGACACTAGATGTCGTGCACAAACAGCAAACCAGCAGGCCTGCAAAATGACATAATATGGAATATCCCATTAAACATTTCATTTGTGGGGAATGGCTTGCAAAGAATTTTATTAAATACTTACGTATTTTATTCATGAATTTGCAGCACATTCAGTTATCTGTAAGACATTTATTGAGGTGTTCCAAACAAAAATAATCTTGATTCAATTGTCCATTGGGCATATTGTGAACTGGATAACTGTAAGCTTTTTATCAGAATGGTTGAGCGAAGGACCACTTGAAGCTATGTAATAAAATACAGGATGTAAACTCTTTGATCACATATTTAAGGTCATCTATCAGGTGGTTTAAGACAGGAAGCTAGGATTTTGAGAACTAAAATATGCAACATAGGGGAGATACTTATCCTAGCCACAGCCATCTGCTCTCTGTCTTGAACACAGAAGTTAATGCATATAATTATTAGACATAAAAGTGTTATTTTTCTTAAAGATAGCCATAACTATGAGATCATTTACTGGATGTATATTATGCAGCAACTAGCTGCAGTTTTGATTACTTAATTAAAACAAACCACACTCAGGCAGATGACATTTTAAAAGCTCAGGAAAAGTATTTCAGGAAATAAACTTAAAATAAAACCTCCTGTGATCTTTCATCTTGACTCTCAATGCACTGATTGCCCCTTATGTTATTTGAGAACAACAGTCCAGCAGTCTGCTGGGTACTGCGGACAACTTAAATGTTCGATAACGAGATCAAAATCATACAGATCAAAATAACAATTTTATGGTTATTAAAATATTCTCACTTCTGCTTTATCTCTTATTAACTATTTAATTTCTTCCTCTTGAAGATAGCCAAGTCAGTCCTGTGGCTACTGCTGTCCTCCCTCATCTCTCCTAATAATCATGCTTTGCCTTGAGCATAATAGATAATTGGCTAGTGTTTGGTTCCTGGGGAATGCTGCAACCAGGCTCAGACCCAGTAGTGTACCAGGCCCATTTTCCTGCGGATGATGACTGAATTGTAACCAGGAGCAGGACGCTTGCCCATCCTGTCTCGGTCATACTATTGCTATGACTATATGGTAACAACTTCACTGAATTATCAGATGATAAGGACAGACCCGATACTGTTAGTGCTCTATGCTTTTCAATACCTGGACAAGTCCTGTTCCATCAAGTCATCAGGGAAACAC
This sequence comes from Mobula hypostoma, assembly GCF_963921235.1. NCBI lineage: Eukaryota > Metazoa > Chordata > Chondrichthyes > Myliobatiformes > Myliobatidae > Mobula > Mobula hypostoma. Next base: position 17,382,698 of record NC_086118.1, on the reverse strand, counting down.
CTACAGTATATTACAGATGTTTTCAGAATCCTGCAAATTAAGTTTTTTTTGTTGTAGCACAGCAATGCTTAAATATGGCTGTGAATGTGAAAACCACAGAGGAATAAGAAGTTAATTTACTAACCCAATTGTATCTCCTTCATCATTAGAGCTGATGAATTCAAGATGACAGCACTGCTTACTTTCCAGTTTTTCTTATAAGCTTTGAGCATATAAAGTACACTGATGCCCCAGTACTAAGAGAGTGGGAACTGGTGGAGGTGTTATAATTGACATGATATTTTTAAAAAGGCTCTGTCACCTTTTCAGCGAGATGTAAAGGATTCTTTCTGCCTTTCTGAACGTCTGAAGAAATCTCTCTAACACTTGGCCAACATTTCACCCTAAAGCTACATTACAAAATTATCCTGTTCAACTTCTGGCCAATTTTGGAACCTTAACATACATTAACATGCTGCTATGTTTCCTATAAAAAGGATTATACTCAAAAATTACTTCATTGCCTATGAGCAGCTTTGGGATGCACCAGACTCTTGATAGGAAACAGGATTACTACCAACAAATAAATTGCTATGTCTTTGCTATTTTGTGATGCAGCACAACGTAGTCAGATATGGTCTAATGTTTGTTACCCTTATCTTAATAATGGACACTTCGAGGTGCAAAACATTAGCACTACCAAAACAGTATATCACTGTAGGTCTAATTCTTAGTTCAGGGCTTAGATTAGTTTTGTCTTGCACCCATCTCCTCTTCACAGGAGGTGTCTGAGGTTGAGGACAGACTGATTTCGCTTTTCCTCTGCCAACACACTGTCTCCTGTAAATGCTGGAAATTAGCAAGGCAGGCAGCTTCTGCAAAGAATGATACAGAGCTAAAGGGATAAATATCTTCTGTTGTTTATGTGAAACCTGAATAATTCTGTTCTAATTCTCAGAAATGCACAGAAACCACAAAAATGAAAATTTAGTTCATTTGAACAAAAATTAAATTTTTGGCCCAAATATTAGCCAACAACTTTTCAGCAGAAGATATCTTAACTTTTGTTGTGGTTTGTATAACTTCAATTAAAGCAGATCAAGATTTAAACTGGTCATCTTTATCAGCTTAGCTCAGATCTGCAACAGCTAGCTAATTTACATATCTCCAGAACTGCACTTTCAATTAAACAATAAATTCCTCTCTACCCAAATTTTCATGAGACACATTGACAATTGAATACTGAACTTCCAACATTTACATCATTATCAGCAAGATTTCTTGGATTCCAGTTCAAGCATGGGTAAATGTGGAAATCCTGAACCACCTTGTGTCCCAAAAGTAGACTCCTCACAGCATCCAGTAGCTCAAAGGTAATTTCCATTGCAGTTATACTCTGAAATTGGCCTGCTCACAGGTAAAATGACTCCATTTATTTCAATAGAGCAGATACCTCAAGGACAGAGATGAATCTCAGGATATTTAGTGGAGATTAAAAATGCTGGAGATGCTGGAAATCTGCAATAAAAATAGAAAATGTTGGAGACCTCAGCAGGTCAGGTCGCATTTATGAAAAGAGGACCCGCTGCGAGTCCTTCCTGTTCTGTTCTGTGCAGCTGGCAAACCACACTGCACAGCAATACGTCAGGAGGCTCTCTATAGTTGTCCGATAGAAGTTGATCAGCAGGTGATGAGGGAGGAGAGCGTGCTTTAGCTTCCTTAGGAAGTAGAGCCTCTGTTGGGCCTTCCTCACCTGATAAGAGATATGGGCAGTCCAGGTGAGGTCAGCCGAGATGTGGACGCCGAGGAACTTGAAACTCTCTACTCTCTCCACCTCTTTCCCGTATATGTGCAGAGCAGAGTGCTCGACGTGCTTTGATTTCCTGAAGTCTACTATCAGCTCCTTGGTTTTTGTGATGTTCAAGTCCAGGTTATTATGACAACACCATTCTGTCAAATGCTGTACCTCCTCCCTATAGGCTGTCTCATCACAGTCTGATATGATACCCATTAGGGTGGTACCGTCAGCAAATTTGACGATGGTGTTGGTGGAGTGAATGGTAGAGCAGTCATGGGTGAAAAGAGAATAAAGGATGGGGCTGAGAACACACCCCTGTGGTGTACCGGTGTTCAGGATGAGAGTAGATGATGTGTGTTCTCCCATCCTGACACTTTGGGGTCTGTTTCTCGGAAAATCCAGTATCCATGAGCACAGTGAACTGTCAAGGCCCAGGTTGCTCAATTTCTGCACAAGTTTGTAGGGGATGACTGTATTAAAAGCTGAGCTGTAGTCCACAAACAGCATTCTTACATAGCAACATACATCAAAGTTGCTGGTGAACGCAGCAGGCCAGGCTGAATCTGTAGGAAGAGGTGCAGTCGACGTTTCAGGCCGAGACCCTTCGTCAGGACTAACTGAAGGAAGAGTGAGTAAGGGATTTGAAAGTTGGAGGGGGAGGGGGAGATGCAAAATGATAGGAGAAGACAGGAGGGGGAGGGATAGAGCTGAGAGCTGGACAGGTGATAGGCAAAAGGGGATACGAGAGGATCATGGGACAGGAAGTCCGGGAAGAAAGACGGGGGGGGGGGACCCAGAGGATGGGCAAGAGGTATATTCAGAGGGACAGAGGGAGAAAAAGGAGAGTGAGAGAAAGAATGTGTGCATAAAAATGAGTGACAGATGGGGTACAAGGGGGAGGTGGGGCCTTAGCGGAAGTTAGAGAAGTCGATGTTCATGCCATCAGGTTGGAGGCTACCCAGACGGAATATAAGGTGTTGTTCCTCCAACCTGAGTGTGGCTTCATCTTTACAGTAGAGGAGGCCGTGGATAGACATGTCAGAATAGGAATGGGATGTGGAATTAAAATGTGTGGCCACTGGGAGATCATGCTTTCTCTGGCGGACAGAGCGCAGATGTTCAGCAAGTGGTCTCCCAGTCTGCGTTGGGTCTCGCCAATATATAAAAGGCCACATCAGGAGCACCGGACACAGTATATCACCCCAGTCGACTCACAGGTGAAGTGATGCCTCACCTGGAAGGACTGTTTGGGGCCCTGAATGGTGGTAAGGGAGGAAGTATAAGGGCATGTGTAGCACTTGTTCCGCTTACACGGATAAGTGCCAGGAGGGAGATCAGTGGGGAGGGATGGGGGGTCGAATGGACAAGGGAGTTGTGTAGGGAGCGATCCCTGCGGAATGCAGAGAGATGGGGGGAGGGAAAGATGTGCTTAGTGGTGGGATCCCGTTGGAGGTGGCAGAAGTTACGGAGAATAATATGTTGGACCCGGAGGCTGGTGGGGTGGTAGCTGAGGACCAGGGGAACCCTATTCCTAGTGGGGTGGTGGGAGGATGGAGTGAGAGCAGATGTACGTGAAATGGGGGAGATGCGTTTAAGAGCAGAGTTGATAGTGGAGGGAGGGAAGCCCCTTTCTTTAAAAAAGGAAGACATCTTCCTCGTCCTAGAATGAAAAGCCTCATCCTGAGAGCAGATGCGGTGGAGACGGAGGAATTGCGAGAAGGGGATGGCGTTTTTGCAAGAGACAAGGTGAGAAGAGGAATAGTCCAGATAGCTGTGAGAGTCAGTAGGCTTATAGTAGACATCAGTGGATAAGCTGTCTCCAGAGACAGAGACAGAAAGATCTAGAAAGGGGAGGGAGGTGTCGGAAATGGAACAGGTAAACTTGAGGGCAGGGTTAAAGTTGGAGGCAAAGTTAATAAAGTCAACGAGTTCTGCATGCGTGCAGGAAGCAGCGCCAATGCAGTCGTCGATGTAGCGAAGGAAAAGTGGGTGACAGATACCAGAATAGGCACGGAACATAGACTGTTCCACAAACCCAACAAAAAGGCAGGCATAGCTAGGACCCATACGGGTGCCCATAGCTACACCTTTAGTTTGGAGGAAGTGGGAGGAGCCAAAGGAGAAATTATTAAGAGTAAGGACTAATTCCGCTAGACGGAGCAGAGTGGTGGTAGAGGGGAACTGATTAGGTCTGGAATCCAAAAAGAAGCGTAGAGCTTTGAGACCTTCCTGATGGGGGATGGAAGTATATAAGGATTGGACATCCATGGTGAAAATAAAGTGGTGGGGGCCAGGGAACTTAAAATCATCGAAAAGTTTAAGAGCGTGAGAAGTGTCACGAACATAGGTCGGAAGGGATTGAACAAGGGGTGATAAAACAGTGTCGAGGTATGCAGAAATGAGTTCGGTGGGGCAGGAGCAAGCTGAGACAGTAGGTCGGCCAGGACAGGCAGGTTTGTGGATCTTGGTAGGAGGTAGAAACGGGAAGTGCGGGGTGTGGGAACTATAAGGTTGGTAGCAGTGGATGTGAGATCCCCTGAGCGGATAAAGTCGGTGATGGTGTGGGAGACAATGGCCTGGTGCTCCTTAGTGGGGTCACGATCGAGGGGTAAATAAGAGGAGGTATCCGCGAGTTGTCGCTGTGCCTTGGCAAGGTAGAGGTCAGTACGCCAGACTACAACAGCACCCCCCTTATCAGCGGGTTTAATAATAAGGTTAGGATTAGTGTGGAGGGAGTGGAGAGCAGAGCGTTCCGAAGGAGTGAGGTTGGAATGGGGACAAGGTGCGGTGAAGTCGAGACAGTTGATGTCCCGTCGGCAGTTAGCAATAAAGAGATCCAGAGCAGGCAGAAGACCAGAGCGGGGTGTCCATGAAGAAGAGGAGCGTTGAAGATGGGAGAAGGGGTCATCGGTAGGGGTGGAAGAGTCCTTGCCGAAGAAGTAGGCTCGGAGACAGAGATGGCGGAAGAAAAGTTCCGCATCGTGGTGAACACGGAACTCACTGAGGTGTGGGCGAAGGGGAACAAACGTGAGGCCCTTACTGAGAACAGAGCGTTCTGCCTCCGACAGTTGAAGGTCGGAGGGGATGGTAAAGACCCGGCACGGATGAGAGCTGGGATCAGAGGGGGGAGGGGGAAGGCTGGTGGTGTCAGTGGAGAGGGGAGGGTTGGGGTGAGAGGAAGATGGAGCCTCTGAGGGCCCAGGAGTTGACGGTGGGATCTGAGGAAGACGGGGCTGCGGAGTGGTGGTGGGGGAAGGGGAGACGGGAGTCACAACAGCAGCACATAAAGACCCGGCCTGGAGTTCAAGGCTGGAATCTTGAGAGCTGGGATCAGAGGGGAGAGAGGGGAGGCTGGTGGTGTTCGTGGAGGGGGGAGGGTTGGGGTGAGAGGAAGATGGAGCCTCTGAGTACCCAGGAGCTGACGATGAGATCTGAAGGAGACGGGATTGCAGAGTATTGGTGGGGGAAGGGGAGACGGGAGTCACAATAGCAGCACATAAAGACCCGGCCTGGTGTTCAAGGCTGGAGTTGTAGTTGGTGGTTGCGCAATCACTGTGAAGATGTCCATAGTCGTTGCTGGAGTCCGGGTTTTGAATATGCCCCGAGGTGTTGGAGCCGCCAAGATCAATGGCAAGGGCCGCAATCTGAAGTTCATGCCTGCTAGCGCTGGGGCCAGCAGGCTCTGGAGCCCGTAGATGTAGGATCTTGCGATCTTTGCCTAACATGACAAAGTCAAAAAAACGGCGATTGCAGGTGTGAATCCGACGGAGGATGAAATAACGGGTAGGACCATTACAGACGGCGAAGAAAGTGTCCCGAAGATGTGGAAGGGTCTGGGATAGGGACACCAAGTACCTCCTCATGACGGAGAGCATCGCCTTCAGAGCTTGACGGGAGAAGCGGCGAGAGGCAGAGTCAATAAAATGTGAGTACCTGGGATCCTCAGAAGGTCCAAATTGAGAGGCTTGGAAACGAATCCTAAAGCCAACTGGAGTCAGTTGGTGACGGAGGCACGTTCCAAGAAAGGATACATGGCTGTGATAGCGAGTCTGAGTCAAAGTGTGGTCGAAAAGTTGAAGAGCCGAAGAAATTACAGATGGGGAGCAGTGAGAGATGATTTCACTGAACTGCCGTCGAAGAGAGGATCTAAATTTCTTCGGTGTAGGCATCACCGGAAGAGGCTCCACCTTCCTCTCACCCCAACCCTCCCCTCTCCACTGACACCACCAGCCTCCCCCCTCCCCCCTCTGATCCCAGCTCTCAAGATTCCAGCCTTGAGCTCCAGGCCGGGTCTTTATGTGCTGCTGTTGTGACTCCCGTCTCCCCTTCCCCCACCACCACTCCGCAGCCCCGTCTTCCTCAGATCCCACCGTCAACTCCTGGGCCCTCAGAAGCTCCATCTCCCTCTCACCCCAACCCTCCCCTCTCCACTGACACCACCAGCCTCCCCCCTCCCCCTTCTGATCCCAGCTCTCATCCGTGCCGGGTCTTTACCATCCCCTCCGACCTTCAACTGTCGGAGGCAGAACGCTCTGTTCTCAGTAAGGGCCTCACGTTTGTTCCCCTTCGCCCACACCTCAGCGAGTTCCGTGTTCGCCACGATGCAGAACTTTTCTTCCGCTGTCTCCGTCTCCGAGCCTACTTCTTCGGCAAGGACTCTTCCACCCCCACCGATGACCCCTTCTCCCGTCTTCAACCCTCCTCTTCTTCATGGACACCCCGCTCTGGTCTTCTGCCTGCTCTGGATCTCTTTATTGCTAACTGCCGACAGGACATCAACCGTCTCGACTTCACCGCACCTTGTCCCCATTCCAACCTCACTCCTTCGGAACGCTGTGCTCTCCACTCCCTCCGCACTAATCCTAACCTTATTATTAAACCCGCCGATAAAGGGGGTGCTGTTGTAGTCTGGCATACTGACCTCTACCTTGCCGAGGCACAGCGACAACTCGCGGATACCTCCTCTTATTTACCCCTCGATCGTGACCCCACTAAGGAGCACCAGGCCATTGTCTCCCACACTATCACCGACTTTATCCGCTCAGGGGATCTCCCATCCACTGCTACCAACCTTATAGTTCCCACACCCCGCACTTCCCGTTTCTACCTCCTACCCAAGATCCACAAACCTGCCTGTCCTGGCCGACCTATTGTCTCAGCTTGCTCCTGCCCCACTGAACTCGTTTCTGCATACCTCGACACTGTTTTATCACCCCTTGTTCAATCCCTTCCGACCTATGTTCGTGACACTTCTCACGCTCTTAAACTTTTCGATGATTTTAATTTCCCTGGCCCCCACACTTTATTTTCACCATGGATGTCCAGTCCTTATATACTCCCATCCCCCATCAGGAAGGTCTCAAAGCTCTACGCTTCTTTTTGGATTCCAGACCTAATCAGTTCCCCTCTACCACCACTCTGCTCCGTCTAGCGGAATTAGTCCTTACTCTTAATAATTTCTCCTTTGGCTCCTCCCATTTCCTCCAAACTAAAGGTGTAGCTATGGGCACCCGTATGGGTCCTAGCTATGCTTGCCTTTTTGTTGGGTTTGTGGAACAGTCTATGTTCCGTGCCTATTCTGGTATCTGTCCCCCACTTTTTCTTCGCTACATCGACGACTGCATTGGCGCTGCTTCCTGCACGCATGCAGAACTCGTTGACTTTATTAACTTTGCCTCCAACTTTCACCCTGCCCTCAAGTTTACCTGGTCCATTTCCGACACCTCCCTCCCCTTTCTAGATCTTTCTGTCTCTGTCTCTGGAGACAGCTTATCCACTGATGTCTACTATAAGCCTACTCACAGCTATCTGGACTATTCCTCTTCTCACCCTGTCTCTTGCAAAAACGCCATCCCCTTCTCGCAATTCCTCCGTCTCCACCGCATCTGCTCTCAGGATGAGGCTTTTCATTCTGGGACAAGGGAGATGTCTTCCTTTTTTAAAGAAAGGGGCTTCCCTTCCTCTACTATCAACTCTGCTCTTAAACGCAGCTACCCATTTCATGTACATCTGCTCTCACTCCATCCTCCCACCACCCCACTAGGAATAGGGTTCCCCTGGTCCTCACCTACCACCCCACCAGCCTCCGGGTCCAACATATTATTCTCCGTAACTTCTGCCACCTCCAATGGGATCCCACCACTAAGCACAACTTTCCCTCCCCCCCTCTCTCTGCATTCCGAAGGGATCGCTCCCTACACAACTCCCTTGTCCATTCGTCCCCCCCATCCCTCCCCACTGATCTCCCTCCTGGCACTTATCCGTGTAAGCGGAACAAGTGCTACACATGCCCTTACACTTCCTCCCTTACCACCACTCAGGGCCCCAAACAGTCCTTCTAGGTGAGGCATCACTTCACCTGTGAGTCGACTGGGGTGATATACTGCGTCCGGTGCTCCCGATGTGGCCTTTTATATATTGGCGAGACCCGTCGCAGACTGGGAGACCGCTTTGCTGAACATCTACGCTCTGTCCGCCAGAGAAAGCAGGATCTCCCAGTGGCCACACATTTTAATTCCACATCCCATTCCCATTCTGACATGTCTATCCACGGCCTCCTCTACTGTAAAGATGAAGCCACACTCAGGTTGGAGGAACAACACCTTATATTCCGTCTGGGTAGCCTCCAACCTGATGGCATGAACATCGACTTCTCTAACTTCTGCTAAGGCCCCACCTCTCCCTTGTACCCCGTCTGTTACTCATTTTTATGCACACATTCTTTCTCTCACTCTCCTTTTTCTCCCTCTGTCCCTCTGAATATACCCCTTGCCCATCCTCTGGGTCCCCCCCCTTGTCTTTCTTCCCGGACCTCCTGTCCCATGATCCTCTCGTATCCCCTTTTGCCTATCACCTGTCCAGCTCTCGGCTCTATCCCTCCCCCTCCTGTCTTCTCCTATCATTTTGGATCTCCCCCTCCCCCTCCAACTATCAAATCCCTTACTCACTCTTCCTTCAGTTAGTCCTGACGAAGGGTCTCGGCCTGAAACGTCAACTGTACCTCTTCCTAGAGATGCTGCTTGGCCTGCTGCGTTCACCAGCAACTTTGATGTATGTTGCTTGAATTTCTAGCATCTGCAGAATTCCTGTTGTTAGCATTCTTACATAGGTGTTACCCTGATCCAGGTTTGTAAGGGCTGTGTGGAGAGCTGTGGTGACTGCATCCTCTGTCGATCTGTTTGCACGATACGCAATCTGGTATTTATCAAGGTCAGCAGGTATGGCAGACTTAGTACAAGACAGTATGAGTCTCTCAAAACATTTCATGATGATAGGAGTTAGAGCAACTGGGCGATAGTCATGAAGGCAGTTCGCTGTACTTTTCTTTGGTAGGGGTATTATTGTGGCTGACTTAATGCAGGTGGGGACTACAGACTGTAGTAGCGAGAGGTTGAAGATGGTAGAAAATACTCCCGCTAGTTGATCTGTGCAGTCCTTAAGAATCCTTCCGGTGACTCCATCTGGGCCAGCTGCTTTCCTCGCAGGCGGATCTGACCTGGTGTTGGTGTAATTGTATAGGGTCATCCTTCTCTGTTAGTGCTGACTGGATGCCAACTTCCCCATTCTGACTGTCAAAGCGAGAAAAGAACTGGTTCAGAGTGTCTGGCAGTGTCCTATCTGAGGAGTTTGTGACTGTATAGCTGTCCTTGTAGCCAGTAAGGGTCTTTATCCCCTGCCACATACATCTGGAGTTGTTATTGGTGAAGTGCTCCTCTATACACTGTTTATATCTGCGCTTGGCCTCTCTGATGCCACTTTTCAGGGCTCTTCTTGCCTGCCCATAGGCCTGTAGATCCCCAGATTTAAAAGCAGCATCCCGTGTTCTTAGCAAGATCCTCACCATGCTATTGAACCAAGGTTTTTGGTTGGGAAACACTTTAACAGACTTTGTGTCCATGACATTCTCAGCACAAAAGTTTATATGTGAAAGAACAGCTGATGTGTGCCCTTCCAGATCTCCCCCTTCATCAAAAACTTCCCAGTCTGTGTTATCGAAGCAGTCTTGTAGGGCAGAGGTAGCCTCCTTAGTCGATACTTTGACTGTCTTCATATATGGTCTTTGTCTACAGGTGAGTGGTTTATATGTCGGGGTCAGGGACAGAGACAGATGGTCTGAGAGTCCCAAATGTGGCAGAGGGCTGGCTTTATATGCATGAGGAAGATTGCAGTAGACTTGATCCAAGGTGTTCTTTTCCCTTGTCGGGAAGTTCACATACTTATGGAATTGTGTCCCAATTAACCAAAATCCACTGTATTTTTAGATGCATTTTTATTGTTAAAATGTTTTCACAGGTAACTTAAAAACTCTCATTAATTTTTAGTAGTTTTGAATATTTTTGACTCTTAATCCGTTTCCATGAGCAGGCCCGGCCATGTGATGTCAAACATGATAGGAAGGTTTCCATTGCATTTGGTGAACTGCACTCACCACATTGGAGTGGTCTCATTGAGAAAGCTCTCCAATGTACATCTGTGCCAGGTAAGTGAGGTAGAGGAACAGTAAGTTCTGTCAGAGAGGTCAGTTGAAGAGTGAAGGTGATTCGTCACTACCTGGACATTCTGGATCACAATTTCCACATTGAAAGAAATGCTTTTAATCTTCAAGGTGATTCCAGTTCTCTGTGATTAAATGAAGTGCAAGATGCCACATGGACCTTGTCACATGCAGCCTCTGTATCAAACTTTGAACAGAATTTCCCTATAGATTTATAGCTAGATGCACAACTACGTCAACATTGAACATAGCAGGTGCATTTAGCTGATTTACATTAATCCTTTCTCGAAAACAGCAAGCCATTTAGAAGAGATATATTTCAATTTGCCATTGGTAACAATATCTGCAACTCCATCACAAGCAGTTCCATATTAAGGCATACTGTTGTTGAACACTACCTCAGTTGATGTAACACTGCAGTTATGTTGAATGTCAGTTAGTATAACAAAATGCACCTATTTTATTATTTTTAAGAATGCAGCATTCCTTTTGCATTGACTTGCTTGTCAATTTCAGGTCAATTACATATCCTCATAAAAATTCAGCCAGTCATCTCAGTGGATTTGGACGGAGTTAGAAACAGTCTCGTCAGCAATCAAAATTGAAGGAGAAAAATGTCTAGGATGAAATTATTGCAAAAAAAGAAAACAGGATAATAGCTATTTTTTACTCTGTATTTCGGTGTTGACCTGGAAAGTCAACGATTAGATATAATGCAGGTTTGTAAGCGTTTTAAACCCCTACATCTCATCTAAATGCATGATTAGCATTCAGCAAGGTCTATCATACAACATTGACTTAATTTATTTACCTCACTTTCTTTGTCCTGGGAGATGCAAATCTGAGCAGACTGTTTTTCAACATGTTTCAGGGATAGATTGTTAAAAACACATGGGCGATGACTCATCAGGGTATTTTTGATAGACTCACTCTTTGTCATTATTAATGGTGAAACCTCAGGCACCTAAATATGAGAGAAAAATTGTTGTGTTAGGACCAAGAAGTTAAAGAACATATTTTAGAGTCAGATTGCAGCCAAGATGATTGTCATTAACAAGCAGAATGGACATTTGCCAAGAAAAATGGATAAATTTCACAGTCTGACCCCTTTGCCTTCTCTTTCAAGCAAAATAATGGAGCCAGGAAAGATTTAGAACTTCAAGTAAATTCTTTATTTATTATTGGCAACACGTCTTTATATTCTGAAATGCAAGTGATTGAGCGACCTTATTGGTAATCCTATACCCGAGATAACAGAAAAAAGATTCCAGTGGAGGGATACCGTTTGAAAACATGATTTGGCAGCTAGCTCGAAAACTGTGATGTGTCAGTGGTCACTATGACTTGAATGTTTCACATTATACGACTTTAAAAATGTGTCCTCATCTTTACTATTGTTATTCTTTCTTAAACTGCAATTGAAGTTTTAAAATTGCCGCAGTAGATTTTACGATGCCACAGTAGTAGCATTGCCTTTACCACTACTGGTGACTAAACACAAACATCAGCATTTCAAATATATGCAAATCTGATTATGCAAACTCCGCAGTATAAGTATAGAAAGTATAGAAAGAATGTTCAACATTGTACGACTTTACACCCTGATGTTACATTGGATCTATCTTGACAAAATCAGTTTTTTTCTGGTTTCTGTAGGATGCTATGTCTTTTCATTCTCTGCAAAGTGGGTGATAAATAGTTTAAGATAATTAACCCAATCTATTCACATGAAGATGGTTTGACTAAATGGGCTTAAACATACTGTAAAACACTTTGGAGCAGGCTAAACTTTGATTTGTATTTACCTACCAGTTTCCATTTTCAATTTCTGCTGATTGCAACAGAATATTTATTATTTTTTTATTTATCGAGATACAGTTCAGAATAGCCCCTTCTGACCCTTCAAGCTGGACTGCATAGCAATCCCCCAGTTTAATCCTAGCGTAAGCATGGGACAATTTGCAATGACGAATTAATGCATCAACCAGTATTTCTTTGGACCATAGGAGGAGACCACAGCACCCAGAGGAAACCCAGTCGATCATGGGAAGAACATACAAACTCCTTACAGGCAGTACCAGGAGATCACTGGTACTGTAATAAATATGTTTAAATTAGTATAAAATAACTAATTATATATGGTGGCTCAGTAACGTAGTGGTCAGCGCAATGCTTTACAGTACTGGCGACCGAGGTTCAATTCCTGCCACTGCCTGCAAGGAGTTTGTACGTTCTCCCCGTGACCACGAGGGCTTTCTCCAGGTGCTCCAGTTTCCTCCCACAGTCCAAAGACATACCGGTTAGAAGGTTAACTAGTCATTGTAAATTGTCTGTGATTAGGCTACAGTTAGACGTGGGAAATATTGATGGAGTGGATTGAAGGGCATTACATCTCAATAAATAAAACTCAAATAGCTATAGTCTATGCTGGAAAACACTTCAAGTGAAATATCCGAAGATGTTTTAAATCCGGCTTAATTACAATTGCATTTGGTATTGAGACTTAGGAGATGTTCAACGGATACAGACAGTGAGAGTAATGTCACGCAGGAGGGAACTTAAGAGGAAAAGATAAGAATATCAGCACCCTTTGAAAGAGGGATCTTTACAGTGAAATTATTGAGCTTTGCATTTAACTAATTGACAAAATTGAGGATGAAGAATCATTATCAGAATCAGCGTATTATCACCGGCATGTGCCGTGAAATTTGTTAACTAAGTAGTAGCAGTACAATGTAGTATATGATAATATAGAAAGAAAAAAATAAGTAAATCAATAATGTAAGTTATATATGTATATTGAATAGACTAAAATAGTACAAAACAGAAATAACATTTATTAACAAAAGAGAGGTAGTTTTCATGGCTTCAAAGTCCATTTAGTAATTGGATGGCAGAGGGGAAGAAGCTATTCCTGAATCACTGAATATGTGCTTTCAGGCTTCTGTACCTCCTTCCTGATGGTAACAATGAGAAGAGGGCATGCCCTGGATGATGGGGGTCCTTAATAGTGGATGTCGCCTTTCTGAGGCAACCGTTCCTTGAAGATGTCTCGGATACTACGAAGACTAGTGCCCAAGTTGGAGGTTACTAATTTTACAACTTCCTGTAGCTTTTGGTCTTGTGCTGCAGCCTCCCCCCCACCCACCCCCCACAACAGTGATGCAGCCTGTCAGAATGTTCTCCACGGTACATCTGTAGAAGTCTTCCAGTGTTTTAGGTGACAAACCAAATCTCTTCAAACTCCTCATGAAATATAATTTAACTGCTGTCTTGCCTTCTTTATAGTTACATTGGTATGTTGGGACCAGGTTAAATCATCAGAGATCTTGACACCCAGGAACTTGAAGCTGCTCACTCTCTCCACTTCTGATCCCTCTTTGAGGATTGGTTTGTGTACTCTCATCTTACCCTTGCTGAAGTCTACCATCAGCTCTTTGGTCTTATTAACATTGAGTGCAAGGTTGTTGCTACAACACCACTCAACTAGCTGGTATATCTTGCTCCTGTACGCCCTCTCATCTCCATCTGAGATTCTACCAACGATGGTTGTATCATCAGCAAATTTATAGATAAATAGTTATGGTAGATTAATAGATGAACAGTGTTATACTAAATGAATTCAAAAACTGGAAAGAAGATTTTTTGTGCAGGAATGATAAAAAAAATTGTTCAATTCACCAAGAAAGAATGCTGAAATTGTTTAAGTGTGTCCAATAGACAAATATCTCAAGAGTGGCCTGACTGGGATATACTGTAGAATGTTAAAAAAAAGAGACTGTTAATTTGAAGTTTGAAAATGGATAAGACTTTATTGAGTTTAGAGTGCTTTTTCCTATAAATTCTTGGGTAGGTGCAATTGCTCAGATTAGCACAACTGAAGGATAAAAAATCAAAGCAATTTTACAGAATGTGTCAGAATACATAATGCTCTTGACAGTCTGCAATTTCTTGGCATAGTATGTTTTACCTTTGGTCTTCAGTGACAAAAAAAGGTGCAAATGCCTTTCAGAAACCTTGGGTATATCCAAAATAATCTTTTTGTATATTTTAGAAATTAAATTTAGTGGCTTCATGCCTACATTCCACAACAGCACAGTGTTTAACAAGAGCTGTCAGCATGAAACCCTCCTGTTGCCTATTTTTAAAAATGAACACAACTATCCCGCCTTCTCAATAATGAACATAATGGTGCGTGGAACAGTGGAGTCATTTCATTAGAAAGCTGCAGGAATCATCAAGTAGATAGCAAGTAACCATGGACCAATAATTATCCGTAGTTCATTTGTTACCCAACAGAGTGGGTTAGGTTTTGATAAAAATAATCTAATGATAAAGTAGATGGGATCGTAATTGTTGCATCATGGTCAAAGAATTGGCTATTTGCATCTAGTAAGTAGCTGCATTCTGGTTTCATTTCCAGATTGTGGGGTCAATTAATGCCATCACTTATTGATCATGAAAAGTTGTGGTGAGTTGTCTTCAAGCACGCAAGGTGCTTAAAAAGTGGATAATTTTAGAATGTTACCCCAGTGACTATGAAGGATTGTGTAATATATTTGTTCTTGTCAGAATTGGTTACAATTTGAGGGTAGTGGTACAATTTTAGGCAACTGCTGGCCCAATCATTTTAGATGACTAATGTTTTGGATGTGAGAGGTGCTACTTTTCAAGAAGTAGAGAAGGGTCTTCCATCATGGTCCTTATTTGGGCTTTGGAGGTAGCAGAGAAGTTTTAGGAGTCTACAGAGGAGCAATGTTGAGGGTCATAGACACAAGAGATTGTGCAGATATTGGAAACCTGAAGGGTTTCAGCTTGAAGCCTTAACTGTTCATTCCTCTCCATAGATGCCGCCTGACTTGCCGAGTTTCTTCAGCATTTTGCTCAACCTTGAGGGCTCACTGAGCTCTGATTTGATCTAACAATACAGCAGTTCAATTCAGAAAGAGATTTAGATGATAATGATGCTATTGAATGCCTGTCATGGGTGTTACACCTCCATTTTGTGATGTGTGCGCTATTCTGCTTTCATTAGATTGACTCTTGTCCAGTTTTGTTGCATCATAGTTTAACCAACTTCATTATCAGCAGATTTTCTAATGGAACTGAACAGAGTGGAACATTAGCTATATATTTTTTTTTTTTTTGGGGAATCTGGGTGTCACTGGAAGACCAGCATTTACCGCGCATCTCAAAATGCATTTGAGCTGGTGCAGGCAGATCATCTTTACTTATTTACATAATTGGTGATACATCATGGAGTAGCACCACAGCAGCCCCCCCTGCCCACCCAGCCACAGCCCTTTGAGCCACGTCACCCAGCAACCCCACAAGCCCATTTAACCCTAACCTAATCGCAGGACAATTTACGATGACCAATTAACCAACCCGGCACATCTGTGGGAGGAAACAGAGCGCCTGGGGAAGACCCACACATGCCACAGGGAGGATGTACTTCGGTGTACAGAATGGCTCCGGAATTGAATTCCAAACTCTGGAACATCCCGATCTGTAATCGAGTCACACTAACCGCTAAACTACTGGGGTATTCATCTTGAACCACTGCAGACTTTCTGATGAAAGTCAAAATACAGAGAGGCAAGGAATTGGTTTTGGTTTTGGTTCTGTATAGTCAGACTGTGAAAAGCTTGTCTTGCATACTGTTCATACAGATCAAATCATTACACAGTGCATTGTCGTACAAGGCAAAACAATAACAGTGCAGAATAAAATGTAAAAGTTATCAAAATATGCAGTGCAGGTAAATGATAAAGTGCACACAAGTCATAAAATAATTCCACTCATGAGTCTGATATTAGTGGGATAGAAGCTGTCCCTGTGCTGGCAGGACATATTTTCAGGCTTTTGTATCTTCTGACTGATGGGAGAAGGGAGAAGAGAGAAAGGCCAGCGCAGGTGATGTCTTTGTTTATACTGGATGCAGTGTGAAGTGTAGACAGAGTCCATAGAGGGGAGGCTGGCTATGTGCCACAGTCACCTCCTGAGAATGGTTCATTAAGTATAACTTCTGAGTCAATGAAATCCTACCACTGGTTCTAGTGGAGAATATTCAGTTTGCAAGTCTTTATCTATGGAAGGACTGAGCTGAATGAGGCAATTTCATGCTTTCTTTGCTCTTCACCATAAGCCATCATCTGAATTCAGAGCTCTTCAAACTTAACAAAAGGGGGTGACATTCAACCAATTGCCAGTAAAGACCCAACTTATTTTATTCAAAATTATTTTTTTCTTGGGGAGTCCCTCAGTGTTGTGGTGATTTGCTTTTATGCAGGTTTCTTTAGCTGATGATCTCAATATGAGATCTGCTGACTCTGCCAGTCAGGATGTGATTGATGGGCAGTGAGCACTTTGGGAGGTTACTCTTCTATGGCCCTGATTAGTGGACTCAAAGTTTTCAGTGTCATCCTGAATTCCGTATATTTTAATTCAAAATAGTTCAGGAATTCACATGAATTAGTTATGTTCACAGTTTTTCAAAGAGAGTTGGAGATAGTCTGGCACTGGGTTTGTGAGCAATTTAGCCTATACAACAGAACCAACCGGAACTAGGGCCTCACTGTGAGTACGTTGGCCTGGGAGTTAATGTTTACTAATTAACTAGTTTACTAATCCCACCAACTGATTTGGAAGATTCTGTGAAGACAGTGTTGGTATTACCCTCTGTGAATACATGGCTCCTCCATAGAGAGAGTTAAGTGCACCAAGTTCCTGGGAATTCACATCACAGATGACCTCAGCTGGTCCCTTAATGTCACCTCCCTGAACAAGAAGGCACAGCAGTGCCTCCACTTCCTAAGAAGATTAAGGCAAGCAAAGCTCCCCCCACCTCCCTCGTAACTGTGTTTTACAGGAGCATCACTGAGAGCGTCCTGACAAATTGCATCTCCATCGGTTATGGGATCAGTCAAGCATCAGCCCAGAAGTCCCTACAAAGGACTGTGAGAACAGCTGAGAGGATCATAGAGGTCTCCCTATCATCCACTGGGAACATTTATCAGGAGTGCTGTGTACACAGGGCCTTTAGTAATATTAAGAATCCAACCCATCCATCCAGCATCTTCTTTGACTTTCTACCATCAGGCAGGAAACTACGATGCATCCTTACAAGAACAAACAGGATGAGAAACAGTTTCTTCCCCCAGGCCGTTAGGCTTCTGAACTCGCTGCTGCATTGTATTCAAAGTGTCACTGGTTAATCTGTTCCACACCTTACAATATTTAATATTAATGCACTTTAGTTTGTTATTTCCGTGTGATTCATCCGTAGATTTCATCCTTACCTTCATAAGTTATTGAGTGTTATGTATACCATGCTTTACACTCAGGTCTGAAGAAACATTGTCTCTTTTCTATATGAATTATATGGTTATATAGGCTATATGCACATATATATTTAAATGAAAATAAACTTGACTTGACTTGATATTGCTGTAGTGTTTTCAGTTGTTTGTCAGAAATTGTCCAGAAATACAGATATGGTGGATTGGGAGGTGCATGGCAGGTTGAGGTTTTGATCTTCAAACATTTCTTTTCCTCAGACATTGAAAGGCCATGCTGGCACACTGAAAATGAAAATGAAATAAATATCTGCCTTCTTTGAGAGATCTTTTGGGATCTCAAGAGTTATTTGTATTTTACAGAGTCTTGTGAGATTATGTTGTGTGGTGGAGCCAAGCCACTGGAGAGCATTTGTATTGCAGGTATTTTAAGTGTAAAGCCTATTTTCCTGTACGTTTCTGAATGAGCATTGATTATTTAGAGTTTAACCTTGAGATGCATACATACACAAGCATAGTCTGACGACTGAAGTTGGGGCAATGTTGATTCTGTACTGACGTCAAAGTTGGTTGAGCAATATCTACTTGTCCTTTTGATTGTAGAAATGTAAGTTATATATAATTAACATTCAGTTTATGTTAATTTTTGTTTGTCCTTGTCCTGTAATGTATCATGCTGCCGCTGCTGCAGAAAGCTAATTTTCATTCTGTTTATATCCTATGTATATATGCTGATTACAACAATAAACTTAAACTTGAGATTAGCTGAACCTCAACAAGAAGATTTTTAGAAGTGTAGAGCAGTGAGAACAATGAAGAAATGAAATGTTCAAATTCAAAGTTAAAAGTAAAATTTATTATCGGAGTACCTAGATGTCACCACATCCAACCCCGAGATTTTTTTTCTTGCAAGCATACTCAGCAAATTTATAGAACAGTAATTGTAAACAGGATCAATGGGGAACAACAAACTGTGCAAATGCAAATATAAATAAATAGCAATAAATAATGAGCATGAAATAACAAGATAAAGATTCCGTAAAGTGAGACCATCGGTTGCGGAAACACCGGAAGTAGAATGAGTGTAGTTATCCTATTTTGCTCAAGAGCCTGATGTTTGTGGGGCAGTAATTGTTCTCGAACCTGCCAGTGTCAGTCCAGAGGCACTGGTACCTTTTACCTGATATGGGAATCACACAGCCTTTCATGACACCAGTCTACACTGAGTACGAGCCTGTTATGGACTGTGTGGTTACAGTCATGGCTTGAATGCTAACCAATGGCAAGTGGATAGGTGGAAATTACAGGCAGCTAAATTTGAGAAGAGTCCACCACAGTCCCTTTGAATTGACAATGTACAGGCTTTTGTGAGGCCAATGAAAGCTGTGACCAATTGTGCTCTATTCTGGAGTTAGGGCACAGTGAAAATTATGTCAATGCTGTATCTAAAAGGGTTCATGGAGAAGTTTTCTTGCCACTGGGAGGAGGAAGCTGAGGGGGACGCTGGTAAAGGCTTTCCCTGTGACCGACAGTACGAAGACCTCTCCGTAACTACTGTAATCATATTTGTCTTTGAGGAAAGAGATTGCCCTTTGGACATAAAGACAAATGAACTCAACTGAAGTGCATTTTCCAATAACACTAGTTAAATCTTAACTAATCCTTTACAAGAAAATTGATGGAATTGAACATGTAAACAAAGTATTATTGGGATTAGGATCATATTTGTTGCTGATTTCTTCAATGCCAGACTAGCTGGAAAGCAAAAGCTCAGTTAACCATTTCATGTGACTAGCCAATAGTTAGGATTTAATTGCCTTGCTTACTGGAAAAAAATGAAATATACTTACACTGCATTCTTATCATAAAATAATGAAATAAATTGTGACAGCATGGTATCTTGGTCAGATAGGTAAGTTATAGGCATGTCTTGGAGGAGGAGAGAGAGACTGTGAGGGATATATGGGGCGAGCGTTGTACAGCGGAGGAGAGAGAGACTGTGAGGGATATATGGGGCGAGTGTTGTACAGCGGTCCTAACTAATTGAACTTGTGGTTATCAATAGTGGGACAAATAAAATTGAGGATGCAGAGGAGAAGAGAAACAGAACAGACATCTCAGAGGGTTGTAGGCCTGGAGATTATAGAGATGGGAAGTGATCAGGTCATGGATGTGTTGGAAAGCAAGGATGAAAAGTTTACTATGGCAGCATTGCTTGACACTGGAAGCCTATATCAGTCAGCATGTTTCAAGTTGAAGCATAGATAACAGAGTATGGCTGATCTCAAGCATAGGAAACATGATGGGAACGTGGCGTGCATTAGAAAGTTGTCTTGGGGCAACAAAGGCAATTTTCTCAGTTTCAGTACTCAATGAGTTGAATCGCGGCAGCCTGCAGATAATGAACCCTGAGCTGAACTGAAATATGTCTTTTGATTCTGTGTTTTATATCCTACGCTTCTGCTCTCTTTTTTTGGTTTCCATTTGCCCAATTTTTTTTTGTGCGTGGGGAGCGTTGATTGTGTTTTCTTTGAACAGGTTCCATGGTTCTTCATTCCATGGCTGTCTGTGGGGAAGGTGAATCTTAGGGCTGTATCCTGCACATACACTTTAATAATCAATCTACTTTGAATCCTTTGAATGGAATGCATGGGCAGAATGTTATGTCTGCCAAACCTCAAGACACAGAGCAGATATAACACCAAGATTGTGAACCAACAGTTTGGTTCATCCTACATGGTGGCTGGCCATGAAGTTGATAAGAATGGGACAGAGAATATTGGAGAGACCAAAGGGAATGGGAACATTGATGATTCATATATCAGTATTCCTATTCTGCTCCATTTAAACAAAATAAGTAACACTGGTCCTGGTTAAGTCCTGGTTGGTAATACTAACAGTGCTGTGCAAACAGAGGCAGATTACACTCAGTGGACATGTTTCTAGTTACCTCCTGTACCTAATAAAGTAGCCACTAAGCATGTTCATAGTCTTCCGCTACTATAGCCCATTCACTTCAAGGTTTGACATGTAGTGCATTCAGAGATGCTCTTCTGCATTCCGCTGTTGTGACACATGGTTCTTGGAGTTACTGTCACCTTCCGGTCAGCTTGAAACAGTCTGGCCATTCTCCTCTGACCTCTCCCATTGACAAGGCATTTTGACCCCACAGAACTGTGCTGAGTTCCTCCAGCATCTTGTGTGCTTTGCTCACTGCGTGTCTTTTGTTTCTCGCACCATTCTCTGTAAACTCTAGAGGCTGTTGTGCATGAAAATCCCATGAGATCAGCTGTTTCTGAGATACTCAGCAACATCACTCTATGGTCAAAGTCACTTAGATCATACTTCTTCCCC
This sequence comes from Mobula hypostoma, assembly GCF_963921235.1. NCBI lineage: Eukaryota > Metazoa > Chordata > Chondrichthyes > Myliobatiformes > Myliobatidae > Mobula > Mobula hypostoma. The sequence continues at coordinate 17,361,775 of NC_086118.1, read as the reverse complement.
AATCTGACGTTTGGCCTGAACAACAAAATGGACGCCTTGACCATGTCACATGCTTTTATGCATTGAGTTGCTGCCACATGATTGGCTGATTAGATATTTGAACGTATACAGGTGTAACCAGTAAAGTGGCCATTGAGTGTATATCACACGCAAGTGACTACATAACATGTTCAATGGAACTGTTAAGGGAAATATTTCTCAGTAGCTGCCAGTTTTGGAGAATAAGCTCGTTAAATAATAATTTGCAATTTTAAATATTATAAATTAATGTTTGTGCTGATTATTAAAATTGCCTTTCTAAACATATTGCCGAGTTTGATAGATTTGAAACTGCATTATGTGCACTAGGGCCCGGAGGAGTGTTAGAAAGATGAGCAGAGCTTATGGCTGACTAAGACTTTATAAGCAATTCAGTTCTACTAACCCTCCATTAGCACTTGGCATCTATTCATAAACTTGGCATACATTGGGATCAACAGCTCTTCTTCATCTTTCTTATATATGCAACCTTCATTATAATTACACCTGAGTTCACAACCTGCATCTGGTTCATATTCAATGGAAACAAATTTTCTGGGTGATCTGCCCAGTATACATAACAGGCTGCTTTGATGGATATCCCTTTCTATTGTTACAGTATATTCTTTCATTTTTAACTTGAATAAAGATAGCAGCCTTCTTAACAGTAACAATTCATCCATAAAGATAATTTTCAGTACGCTAAGAATAAAGTGTAGTGGCAGTTGTAATGTCATGTTATTTTTGGTTTAATATTGCTTTTATGGAGCTTCATCGTGAAAATGCCATGGTGTTTTCAACTTAGTTGCTATTTTTTTGCTATATTTAACTTTTCTGGGTGTATTAATATAGAATATTAGATTGTGAATAAGTAAAGTTAATGAGTAAACTATTCAACACAATAGATCGAAGGAGGTAAGGATTTGTTACGATGTATATTTATACTGCAGATCCAAAAGTTTTCTTATAAAATGGACCTTGCTTGCATGATGCCACCCCCAGAATCATTACATGCATTTCGATCGCATTCAAGTTTTCCTGATCCAGATATGGAGGGATACGTTTGTCGGCCCCCATCATCTCAGACTAGTTTCTCAGTGCATTCATTGCCTCATGTCAGTGATGTGTTCCCAAAGGCGACAGTGCCCAAAGCCCAAGGTGGCACGGTGAGAAAGCCCCGCTCATAAAAAAAAACATGTCAGTATTCGAGAGATGGCAAAGCCCTGCCCAAATTTGTCAGCTGTAACAACTGTAGAGGTTTCTGACAGTCAGCTCTTTAAAATGTATTGAAATGGAAGTAAGATAATTAAAAAATAAATATTTCTTTATTTTAAAAATGAACAAAACAGATAGAAAGTGAAATCTCTTAAATATTTAAAAACAATTGAAGAAAAACAATTTTAATTAATTACCTTCTCTCTTGTCCTACGATGCCCATTGGCATCAAAGGGATTGCAGATCCTGCTCCAAACTTTTGGAGTATGCCAGTATTTCACCTGGACTTCTGTGTTCAGTACCAACGTGGGTGAAAATCCAAGGCTCACTGGCAAATCACTGACAAATCACTGGTGGTTTCATTCAGAATCGCTGGCAACAGTGTGAAAAAGCTGGCCCAATGGGTTTGGATTAAGTTGATGTCTGAAGCAATTGACGTTTATTTTCATTGACAATATGGATAAAAACACTCAAAGCAGTCTTTTCATTGTGACCAATCATGGAGGAATTACATGTACAATTCCAGAACAAACTAGTTTTAGTGTATACTCATATCAAAGGTTACAGTGCAATAAACAAACTGAAACTCAAGAAATATTTACTACTAAGAATGCCAAAATAACTGAAGTCTATCTTTTAAATGCATTTGGTTTGAATATTGCTAATGCAGTGGCATGAGGTCCTGACAGGAGCTACCAGAGCTTTATTGTCAAAAATGTATTTCCAAGCAAGCTTTCATACATGCACAGTAATCTGTAGACATCATTTAACAACCAAAGCAATTTTGTAATTTGCCTTAGAACATGTCTCCAGAGAAAGCAAAATAGTTGTTATTATAGATTACAGTCCATAATGCAAAACAGAAAACATTCTAGAATGAAGGATCATATTGCTATGGTAATTTGAAAGCTTATTATTTAATTGAAACTGAAATAGTGACTTCTTGTTTAAATTTTTGATTAACTGTATTAATCTGGATATTTCCCTCTGATATGAATTCCTCGTACAGATTTATTGGCCTATGTACGCAATTTATTTTGTCTCATTTAACGCAATTCTTCAATTTCTTAGTCCGCTTTCACTTTGTGTGTTGTCCTTTTAGTGGTAGGATCGGCAAATTCAGTGGCATCTCCTACTTCCACTGTGCCTCCAGGAAGACACCCACTGCACCATCGGTCTGGCATTTTATACCATCAGAATCTTTGAGCAGACGTCTTTCTTCTTGGCACCACTTCGTTTCAGCACTGAATACCATTAATAACTGGATTGGTGTATAAAATCACCGAGCCAAAATAAAGTTCACATGAAATTGATTTAATTAGACATTTGTGGTAAGTTTTTGAATCATGGAAAAGTACACGACAGAAATTGGCTCCATCGGCCCACATTTTAGATGCTGACTGTGATGCCTATCAACATTAATTCGCCGAATTATGCCCATAACCCTCTATGTATTTCCTAGACAAGCATCTGTCCAAATGTATTTTAAGTATTGTAATTTCATCTTTCTTCACCACATCCTCTGACAGATTGTTCCAGGTACTCACCACCCCTTGTGTGAAAAACTTACCTTCTGAACTCCTTTAAGTATTTTCCCCTCTAGTTCCAGACTCCCCTTACTCTGGGCGAAAAAAAGGATAGAGCTTCTGACATTCCAGTGAGAATAAACCAAACTATTCTCTCTTCATAACTACAGACCTCCATTCCAGGCAACATCCTGGTGACTCTCTTCCTCTCTTTCTGTATTGATACCTTATTCTTCCTGTAGTGTGGCAACCAGAACAGTACAAAATACTCTGAGTGCTTTATGAGCAAAAATTAAACACTCTCAGCCAATGTTCCTGAGTTCAGTATATTGAGAGGTGATGTCGTTGAAGTATACAATTTTTTTAGACTTGATAAGGAAGGTTCAGGATAATGCTTATCCTATCTAGTTTTGTTTTTATTATCTAGGATGTCTGGAACCAGAGGTTACAGTCTCAAAGTAAAGGGCTGGCAGCTCAAGACAGATGAGAAGACAGTTATTCACCCGGAAGAGTGTGAATCTCTGGAATTATATATGCACGTGAGGTGTGGAGTCCCAGTTGCAGACTAATTCAAGAGATTGATGGATTTTAGAAATCAGAGGGAATTGAAGGTTATAGGGTTAATACAGTAAAATACACTGAAGTTGAAGGTCAGCCATGATTTTATTGTTCTACCCCTGGTTTTATTTCCTGTCTTCTTTTTCACAATTAATCTATTCTGAGGACCTCATTAAATAATTGATGTGCATTCACGGTCCCTTTTGCTGGTGTTTGGTACTCGGAAAGTTTAGTTGCAAATTCCTCAGGGTTCCTCTATATGATGTAATAGCAATTAAAAGCTCAGTTGAGGATGTCAGTCTTACTTTGACAGAGACCATAATTATCTTGAGTGCATGACGCTGAACTGGTATCAGACCTAGACCACAGAACTGAAGCAAAAGCTATGAGCCAACAATTTTAATACGACATTGTCCCTGAAGCAAATGTTCAAGTTATTTACCAGCAATTGACTTTAATTTCTCAAAGGAAAATTAACATAGTTTTTCTTAAAGCCAGGAAAACTCTATGGAAAATCCAATCCAAAATTCAGTTTTAAATTCTTTGCAAATTCATCTGAAGCTTTGGAAGATAATTGCATTTTATCAGCAATTACTTCAATTTTCATTTTAAAAGCAGAATGTTCTGAGTATACCACAAAGTATACCATTGCATTTTGCAAACTACTAGTGTAGCTACAAACCGTTCACCATGTTATATTTAGCCACTGTGTTCTGGGTCATGCAGAACTGTGACAAATGATAAGATAAGGCTGAGGGAAGTTAACTGCCTTTATCTATTGATTTGTATGAATATATTGACTTGGCTTTGTAATGTTTAAAATGAAGGAAAAGTGGTTTTAGTTGTGTTTTTATTATCTTGACCTCCTTGTTGTAAAACATGCTCAGGTCCTCTTAACATTGACTGTTGAACAACGAAAATACAGAGTCATTACCCCATGACTGGACAACTTTCATACTTTCATGCTTTGGTGCAAGGCCAAGAACAACAGTACTGAAGAGCTAACACACACTGGAAGGGGATATTACTTTACTAACAACTGTCAGGGGAGCCTAAAGCGACTGTTCATTTTACCAATGACCTCTGCATTACTTCCCAACAGCTTTTTTTCCACAATAACTCTTTATGGGGCTTTATGGTGTTAGACCGAATGTTTTCTATAGGCACTTGGTGTACCTTTATTCCTTATTCAGTAGAAGCTTCTGAATAGTAACTATTATTTGGTAAGCAAATAACCCTTTGTATTGTTGTCCTCATTAAGAAATTATTTTTAAGGGTCCAAGCAATATTCAAATAAATAAGTTTAAGTTTCTGTCTCTATATAAAGTTAAAACAACATTGGCATGTTTATGATGCTGTTTTTCTCAAAGGTACACTTCATTCACTTAATGAATGTTGGAATTACTCCAAAGTACTTAGAACAGCAAAGCTAGATTTTGGCGTTTTATATACTTTTTTGTGTGAATTTGCCTTATTATGAGCCTTCTTCCAATTTAAAAAAACAGACAGGCTCTTTAAGGCCAGTGAGCAGAGCATGTTGTTAAATCCTTATGCCTCTGCTCTGCTTTGCCTCACTGTAGAGTGGCTTGTGTGAGCTGTATAATGCACAGGCTACAAGACTCCAAAAATGGTCCCGGACTTAAAAAATGTGTATAGTATAACTTCTCTATAAAATGGAAAAGGAGTCTAAAACAGATTAACACCAAGCTGATTTAAAACAGTTGGCTATCATCATAGGAATTAGTCAACTCACTGTCTCCAGTACCAGCAGAAGGCTGCAGGAGACTGTTCCACATTACCATGTTATAAATGATTTCATCCATTAAACCATCTCTAGAAAGTCATCCTTTAGGTATTGTTAGTTCTAAGTGGTCTTAATGGGAACCAAATTTCCAAGTATTAAATGATTATCTAAATTTACCTCGAGTAATTTTCCATTATTTTGAATAAGTTTCCCCCACATTGCTCAACTTTATTTACTAAATCAATCTGATGTACATGTAATACTAAGAATTTTCCAAAAACTCAATAAGCCAAATTTGTAAGTAATATAATATGAATGATGCCATCAATTAAGAAATCCAATCAGGACACTTTTACTGTTATCGGTAATGTACTGGCAATTTATGTAATTAATTTTACTTACACAGGTTATGAAATGTCAAACGTTAATAAATCCACGCTGCATTTGTTTCAGAGATGTTTTGAAACCAATGCTCTGGCTCATACTAGAAGCATATTGATATAATGTAATGTTACACGGAAGAGCCCAGCTGGCCATGGGCAAATGCTCATCTGACTTAAATACACTTCTAATCCTTGCAAAGAAGTCCACTTGCACTTGCTGTTCACTCTCTGTAGATTATCAGATTTGCACAAGATAATTAAATGTAAAATCCAGAAGTAACACGTATTTCACAAATATCATTGTTTCGATGCTGCTTGTTGATGCCTTTGCATGTAGCAAAGGGGTCAGTTGTCTCTACCCTTCAAAAATGTGGCATTGGGTTCAAATTCCAAGTCATAACTCAAGCACATAATCTACTGAGCGGGAGTGCTGCTTTGTCAGAGATTATGTGATTTAGGTGAGATAATTAATTAAGCTTTTGACGGGCAAATACTCAGACTATCTGGAGGTAGTTTTTCAAAGAACAGCAGCAGATTTCTTCCAATATCATGGCAGGCGTTTAATATTTCACCAGCAACACTTAAAGTTAATTGGACTTTCATGTCACTTACCATTTGTAGAATCTTACAGCAGTCATATGAGCTGCTGGTTGATAGTAATAGCAGTAACTACTGCAGACTTTAAAATTAATCTGTTGGCATTTTGGAATGTGTTGATGGCATGTACAGTCAGGCTACATAGAAGTGAAAATGTGTATTTCTTTCATCATCAAAACCAAGTATTTAGCAGTTAAACATCTTCATTCTGTCAACTATAGTTGATTGTGTTCTTCAAACACAATTTCAAATAACTATAATGCTGCTTGTAGAGAAGCGGAATTATATTTATAAACACCAGATTTCCTCATGTTTGCGATTATATTTTCTTCTGTTGAGTGAAGTAAAAATCGGCACAGTTTTGCATAGTTTTGAAGTTGCAAGGATTCTAAAAGTATCCAATCTGTTTATTGAATATTTCTAAATATAACTCAAGTATCTTGTAACTGAAGATATAGCTAGTAAAACTCAAGCAAATTAAGGCTATCGAAACATTTTAAACAATGAGCCAGATGATAGTGCACATTGGATTTGCCAAGTATGGAATTGGGAAGGGGAGTAAAAATGTGTGGTCTGAACTCATCGCAAGATTGATAGGGAGATATGAGTTTCGGGTGGTACATTGGAGGGTGTCAAGATTCAATCAACATGGATATCATGGATTAAGATTAGTGCAAGTTTTACTGGGACTTTTTGATAATGGTTACACACATTTTCACTTGGTTAAATTTCCACAAAAATGATGTCATCCCACATGTAGTTCCTGTAGTAGTCGCCTCAGCTGCACTATGAAGAACCACAACCAAAAGAGACCCATTATATTATTGAACTTGAACTGGAAACAGTCAGAATCATGTTCCACTCTGGAGGAAAGTCAATCTTCAGATACAAGCCTTTCATGTATTATGAAACAACAAAACGAATATATCTATCTGCATAAAGATTTCCAATTTCAGAAGAACTTGGATCAGAAAAGTTGCTCAGTTTTACGGATTTTAAGTGCTTTATTCAAGGCAGTGACATCTCTTCCACAATCTCCATCAGCACTGGTGTATCAAACCCCTGCTCTACTCACTTTACACTTGCAGTTGTGTATTTAATACTTCAGTAATATCTGAAAAATATTGTTTGATGAAGCATGCTTTGTTGTTTACATAATGCATTATGGGTTATGCTTACAAAGCACATGAATAGCTATGTCACCTCGACACCATGTCTTAAGTGCATGCCTCACCACAGTAAAAATGAAGCATACACAAGTCATCCCTCGCTCCGTTCTTTTCTTTCAATTACTTTTATGCTTTGGAGTTACAAAACAAAACAGCAGCAATGAGGAAGGTTTAAAATGAACCAGAGTTGATTACCTACTTGTTGAAATTCAGTACAATTTTCTTTGTAAGTGAGGAGAAAAACATTCAGGTCAAAAAATGGTGCAGTATGTTTTTTCTTCTTCTTCTGAAGGGTAGAAAGAGACATTTGAGTTGAAAAAGACAGAAAATGGAAGAAATTCACAGGCTCATAAATAGTGAATACCGGGTGATAAAGGTTAAAAAATTATAGGAGCATTTGATTGCACAGAAGTATAGTGCTGTATACTGAATGAATTAAGCAGTATTTTGAAGCAAATCAAATAACCAATCAAAAGCGAGTGTCAGTTTTGATGTGTGTAATAGTCGGAAAAGCTTAGAGTTTGCTTATAGTTTGACTGTTCCAACCAAACCAGCTGGAATGAGCTTTGCTGATATCATGGAAGTAATACAGGAACATTTAGAACCAAAACTGTTGTTGATTGCAGAATGCTTTAGGTTTCATAAGTAGAATCAAAAGGAAGGGCAGTCCATTTCAGATTACATCGCTGAACTGAAACTCAGTGATGGGCTTAGTGATGCACTGATCATTTAGTTTGTGGAATCTTATAAGAAGGCATTCAAGAAAGGCTCCTAACTGAACAACTTGCATCTAAAAGAGCAGTTGAAATCATTGTATCAATGGAAACAGCAGTCAGGAATGAAAGTGAGAAGGAACAAAATTTTAACATCTAAGCAGAAACCTGGCTGGCTGAACAAATTGTATTACCATTGTTGCACCGTCTCACATACAACACACCAATGCACACTTAAGGGCAAATCATGCAGAAAATGCAACAAAGTAGGACACATACAAAGAGCATGTCAGGCAGACAGAAATAAATGCACTACACAGGGAGAGAAAAAAATAAAAGGACAAGCTGCAGTTTCAAAAAGAGCACTAATCTGCATGCTGCTGATGAAAAATCTGATGATGATGAGAATGGCATAGGAATGAGTAGCCTTAAGAGCTACAATATGAAAGCTAACAAGAGACAAACAATATGGCTTACATCAGAAGTGAACTACAAATTAATTAAAATGGAAAGATACTGCACTGAAGCCTGCAGATATCCAACTAAGAACAAATTCTGGAGAAGAGAGAACTCCTGTGGGAATGACATTCAGAACAGTTGAATAGATCAATCAATAAGCCACAATGGGCTTCTCTGTGGTAAAAACAGGAGTGTCAGCATTGTGGAGGCATGAATAGCTGAGACAACTACAACCTGTTTAGAGATCCATCCACCATCCACCATCCACCAATTGTATGCCAGATCCCCTGCAATAGAGTCAACTGGAAGCAAATTAAGAAATGCACTGGATGATGTCACAGTAGTGTTCAAGGATGGCATTGGAAAACTCAAACATATCACGTGTAAAATGGTGGTAAATGAAAATACCACACCCAAGTTTTACAATGCCCATCCAGTTCCTTATACCATTTGTGATAACGTAGCCGGTGAGCTAGATGGTATAGTAGCTGAAGGAATTCTTTCCAAGCCTGAGCAGAGCCAATGGGCAATGCCAGCGTTCCCAGCAGTCACAAAGAATGAGTATGTCGTGGTCTATGGTCATCTCAAGGTCACTGTCAATGCTGTATTGAAAGTAGATCAATAGCCTTTGCCCAGGATGGAGGATGGATCTTTGCAAACCACTTTGGAGGAAAACCCTTCAGTAAAGTGGACTTATCTGAGGATTACCTACAGATGGAGGTGGAAGAAGGGTCCAAAGTGTTTCTCACCATAAACTCTCACAAAGGGCTTTATCACTATAATAGGCCTATTTTTGGAGCAGCAGCTACACCTGCTCACTAGCAGAAGGTTAGGGACCAGGTGCTGCAATGCTGCTCAGGTGTGCAGTGTTACTGGAGAGGAGGATGAATAACATCTCCAAAATCTCAAGACAGTGTTAAAAAGATTAGAAAATTATGGGCCCAGGCCACAACACAACGCGTGTGAATCCTTCAAACCAAGTATCGCTTACTGTGGGCACACCATTGACACACGTGATTATAAAGTGTGCTGAGAAAATTCAAGCAGTGGTGTCACAGTTGTGGTCCATTTTTATGATCTGCAAAAGACAAAGAAGTGGTGATGGCACACACCGTACCCACACAATACCATCCACGTCATCCAGCAAAGCCTGCCTGTGACACCTTGCCTTATGCTATAGATGCAGACGTGTCACATGTTATGAGCGATGGAAGTAAACACCCTTAGCCTTTGCATCATGTCCCCTTACCGCTGCAGATTAAAATTATGCACAGATTGACAGAGAGCCCTTAAGACTGGTTTGGGGTGTAAAATGTTTCAACTCTTGCAAGGGATAGTTTCCCATCATTATTGATCATCAACCACTGGTGTCCATTTTCAAACTACAGAAGGGTGTTTCACTAACAGCAGCAGCACAAATGCAGAGATGGGCTCCATTTCTGGGAAGACTCAATTACAAGATCGAATCCAAAAGCAACTAATCATGGAAAAGCTGGTGGACTGTCCCATTTGTTCTTGAAAAAGGAAATACCAGAAAACATTGCTCTTGATGTATTTTTCCCAATGCAATCGAAAGTTTCTCTATTATGGCGGAGATGATCTAAAGGGAAAGCAGGAAAGACCCCAGACTGTAAACACGAGGAATTCTGCAGATGCTGGAAATTCAAGCAACACACATCAAAGTTGCTGGTGAACGCAACAGGCCAGGCAGCATCTCTAGGAAGAGGTACAGTCGATGTTTCGGGCCGAGACCCTTCATCAGGACTAACTGAAGGAAGAGCTAGTAAAAGATTTGAAAGTGGGAGGGGGAGAGATGGAGCCAAGAGCTGGACAGGTGATTGGCAAAAGGGATATGAGAGGATCATGGGACAGGAGGCTCAGGGAGAAGGAAAAGGGGGCGGGGGGGAAACCCAGAGGATGGGCAAGGGGTATAGTCAGAGGGACAGAGGGAGAAAAAGGAGAGAGAGAGAAAGAATGTGTGTATATAAATAAATAACGGATGGGGTACGAGGGGGAGGAGGGGCATTAGCAGAAGAAAGAGAAGTCAATGTTCATGCCGTCAGACTGTTTCAAGTCTGCATGGCCACCCAAAATGGATGGGATGTGCAGCAGAAACTCCAGTGCCAGCACAAACTTGCCCTTGACATGGGTTACATTATGTGGGGATTGCTATAACATCCAAGCTGAGAGCTAAAGTGTAGGAGGAGCTATATGCCACTCATCTAGGTGTGGTCAAAATGAAAGCATTGGATCGAAGCTCTGTCTGGTGGCCTGGGATAGACGAACAGGTCGACCAGCTTGCCAACCACTGTTCGGGATGCCAATAGGGAGGCAGAGGGCTTTACCTGTGATGAACTGGGATGTATCTGCTACTTTTTGTAGGATTTTCCATTCAAGGGCATCAGTATTTCCATACCAATCCATAATATAACCAGTCAACATACTCTCCACCACACACCTATAGAAGATTGTCAATGGCAGTGGTCCCCAACCACCGGGCTGTTGACCGGTACTGGGCTGCAAAGCATGTGCTACCAAGCCACGAGGAAATGATATGATTTGGCGAAATGAAACGGTATGAGTCAGCTGCACCTTTCCTCATTCCCTTCCTCATGACCTTGTCCCGTATTTCCCCCGCTAAGGTAGAGCATTTCTTTGAAACCGTTCGTAAGCTGAAATGGCGTAAAGTGAAGAAGCAATTACATTAATTTATATGGGAAAAATTTTTGAGCATTCCCAGACCCAAAAAATAACTTAGCAAATCATAACAAATAGCACATAAAATCTAAAATAATATTAACATATCGTAAAAGCAGGAATGATATGATAAATACACAGCCTATATGAAGTAGAAATAATGTATGTACAGTGTAGTTTCACTTAACAGAATTGGGAAGATTAAGCCAAAACTGATTTGTAGAAAAAAAATCAGCACGTACACGCATGCGCATGTCACTTATGCGCACGCAAGTGCCTGCTCAAGGCTTCATGGTCATGGGAGTCTTTCTCCTCGGGGGTAAACACAAGTGTTCCGTATTTGACTGCTACTTTTGTCCCTTATTTGGGAGTGAGAAAGTTGGCAACTCTACTTGAACACCCCCCTCCCCCCGTCAGCTGGTCTGCAAGAATATTGTCAATATTAAACCAGTCCGCAGTGCAAAAAAGGTTGGGGACCCCTGATCAAAGGTTTAGATGTCATACCAATTCTTTGCAAACTTCTAAGGAAGTAGAGGTGCTGCCATGTTTTTTTTTGTAATTGCACTTACATGATTGGCCCAGAACAGGTCCACTGAAATTTTTATGCCAAGGAATTTAAAGTTGCTGACCTCCTCCACCTCTGATCCCTCAATGAGGACTGGTTCATGGACCCCTGGTTTCCTCCTCCTGTAGTCAATCAATAATCAGCTCCTTGATGTTGTTGACATTGAGAGAGGTTGTTGTTATGGCACTACTCAGCCAGATTTTCAGTCTCCTTCCTATATAATTCATCATCACCTTTTACTTGGCCAATAACAGTGGTGTCATCAGCAAACTTAAATAAGCATTGGAGCTGTGATTAGTCTTACAGTAATAAGTGTTATGTTTGTAACTCCAAAGCATAAAACTTCCATTTCACGCACATCTACTCCTATCCCATCCTCCTGCCACCCTGCGTCCAGCACATAATTTTCCAGAACTTTTGCCACCTCCGACAGGATCCCACCACTAAGCACATCTTTCCCTTCCCCTCGCTTCCTGCTTTCCATGGGGTTTTCTCTCTACGCAACTCCCTTGCCTATTCGTCCCTCCCCACTGATCCCCCTGCTGGCATTTATCCTTACAAGCAGAGCAAGTTCTAGACCTGCCCCTGCACCTCCTCCCTCACTACCATTCAGGGCCCCAAACAGTCCTTCCAGGTGTGGCGACACTTCACCTGTGAGTCTGTTGGGGTCACTTACTGTGTTTGGTACCCCTGGTGTGGTCTCCTGTACATCGGTGAGGTCCAATGTAGATTGGGAGACTGTTTCACTGAGCATCTATGCTCCATCCGCCAGAACAAGTGGGATCTCCCAGCGGCCACGATTTTAATTCCACTTCTCATTCCCATTCTGATATGTCCATCCGTGGCCTCCTCCGCTGTCGTGATGAGGCCACACTTAGATTGGAGGAACAACACCTTATATTCCACTTGGGCAGCCTCCAACTGATGGCATGAACATCGATTTTTCAAACTTCTGGTAATGCCCCCTAAACCCCGCCCCCCTTCTCCATTTCACATCCTCTTTTCCCTCTCACACCATCTCACCAATCAACTTCCCTGCTCTTTGCTTTATTCCCCCGCCCAGGTATCACCCATCACCTGATGGTTCTCTCTCTACTCCCCCCACCTTTTAAATCCACTCCTCAGCTTTTTTTCTCCAGTCCTGCTGAAGGGTTTTGGCCCAAAACATACTTCTTTCCATCAATGCTACCTGGCCTACTGAGTTCCTCTAGCATTTTGTGTGTGTTACCCTGTCCATATTCCATTGGCTTTCAGTTTCCTTTTTTAATTCAGCATATTTCTTGTGTTTCTCACTTACTAATTTCTGTATGTTATGTGTACTTGGAAAGGCTATATCTATTAGTTAATTTGTTCTTGCCTGTTTATTCTGTATTATTATATGCAGATGGTTCATTTGGATTGTCCTATCTGTAATAATGGATCAGCTGTAATTTAATTTGTGGGACTCTAAAACTGGATCAGGCTTGTATTTATAGTAAGGTATGGTTTCTTTAATGAGTTTGTATTTTAAAGCAAGATTTTGGTTAAAGATGTTTGCCTCTTGATCGTGCCTATTATGTAAGTAGTGAGCTCATCTGAGGCCTCTGTCAATCAGATCTGACCATAGGTATTGCATCCCAGCTGTCTAGATACGCAAGCCAGGGCAGCGTGATATGGAGAGCAAGCTGTTGCCTGTGTAGCAGGCTCCCCCTCTCCACACATCTGATGACCCCAAAAGAATGGCAGGGACCAATACAGTTTAGTACCAACAGTGTCACAGGAGTTGCCAGCCAGCATTGAACTCAATGTAGGACGGCCATAGATTAGATTAGATTATGATTATGATTATGATTATGAGGACACTTAGTCCTCGTTTATTGTCATTTAGAAATGCATGCATTAAAAAATGATACAATGTTTCTCCAGAATGATATCACAAGGAAACACAGGACAAACCAAAACTAAAACTAACAAAACCACATAATTATAACAAATAATTATAACAGTGCAAAGCAATACCATAATTTGATAAAGAACAGACCAGGGGCACAGTAAAAAAAAGTCTCAACGTCCCGATAGCCCCATCATCTCACACAGGCAGCAGAAGGGAGAAACTCTCCCTGTCATGAACCTCCAAGCACCGCAAACTTGCCGATGCAGCACCATTGGAAGCACCCGACCGCAGCCGACTCTGAGTCCGTCCAAAAACTTCGAGCTTCCAACCAGCCCTCCAACACAGCCTCTCTGTTCACCATCCTCTGCCAAGTGCTTCGACCCCACTCCGGCTGCCGAGCAACAAGCAAAGCCGAGGACTCGGGGCCTTCCCCTCCGGAGATCCTGTACCACACAGTAGCAGCAGCAGCAAAGCAGGCATTTCAGAAGTTTCACCAGATATTCCTCCGTGCTCTCACGTCTGTCTCCATCAAATCAGGATTGTGCACGGCACCCTACTTGACAAATAACAGACATCACCACCAGAGTGGCCGCTGCGAGCTGCGTTGCGCCGCTATCTTCTCCTCCGGCCGAGACTCCCGATCCAGATTTTTCCCTCAGGGATTACTCCCAAAGCCTTCCCATGACTGAGTATAGCCGCAAGGCAGCAGAGGTTCAAGATCAAAGTTTTCCTTCTCAGATGAGCTGCCAACCATGTCTGACCAGCCGCATCTGCCTAAAGCGACGGATTTTAAGGCCGCAGTAACCTTCCTTTGGCCATTCTCCCGGCAGTAGAAATGGTTCTGCCAGACTCAGTAGCTAAGCCATGCATGAAGGTTAGGAGTAGGACTTGATTGTCAGCAATTAATGGCTAGTGAGAGCTTGTCCCTATTACCACCCCCAGCTACAACAGCCTTAAGGATAATAATCATAATAATAATTATTATTATTTTTGAATTTGCACACTTTGTTATCCATTGTACACTGGTTGCTTGTCTGCCCTGTTGGGTGCGCTATTTCATTGTGTCTATTATTGCTCTTGGATTTAATGAGTATGCCCGCAAGAAAACTAATCTCAGGGTTGTATATGGTGATATATATATACCTTGACTATAAATTTACATTGAACTTTGAACTTTGAACTGCTGTATAAAGATCACCAGTTTTGAGTATCACCTCCAAAATATCAAGAGGCAAAAGCTTTAAATATTACAAGAATCAATTCTAGGTGGGGGGAAAACCCACACAAAACCCAAACTATTCACAGCTGAGAAAGGAATATTCTCGTACAATTGCCAGTTTTCTAATCTGCTAAAATCTAAAATATTTCATTTCATTTTTTTAATGGGGGTGGTTTATTCTGAATAATATAGGTTGTGCTTTATTGATGTGGGCAGATTTTTCAAGTTGTTCAAATCTCTAGGATATTCTGGACTTGTACATTGTCTTTACAGTGTCCAAACACACAGTGTGCTGCTTTACTGATTTGACAGTGAAATTAAGATGTAGTAACACATTTGCTCTGAAGATTTAACCATTTGGGACGGACATGTGAACAGCAGAGTATTTATATGAAGGAATCGTTGGGTTGATTGATGTGCAAGAGAATTGTTAAATATTACCTTTTACTCTACTGCTACTAGCTCCTCTGCATTCTAATGAAGTACCTCTCTATGAGTCATTATTACAAACTTTACCGTGTAATTTAGTCCACTAAATGTACATCAAATCTTTTGAGACTGTTCTTTTACAGAAGGAAGGCTTATATATGTTCCCAAAGGTCCAGTAATAAGTCAGACTTATTTCACCTCAGAGATGACTAACTATTAAATCACATGCCTAACACCATTCAAGTGGGAGATTCTTTGTCATCCCCTTCTCTCAACTCCTCCGTCAAAAATGTCATCACCTTCCCTCAATTCTCCATCTCCATTCCAGAACTAAGGAGATGTCCTCCTTCTTCAAAGTAAGGGGTTTCCCTTCCTCCACCATTAATGCTGCAATCAACCTCATCTCTTCCATTTCGCACATGTCTGCCCTCACCCATCCTCCTGTCATCCTACCAGGGATAGGGGGTCATCTTGTCCTCACCTACCACCCCACAAGTCTCCGCATCCAGCACATAATCCTCCATAACTTTCGCCGTCTCCAACAGGATCACACCAACAAACCCATCTTTCCCTCCCCTCCCCCAAATTTCTGCTTTCCACAGGGATTGCTCCCTATGTGACTCCCTTGTCCAGTCATTTCCCCCTACTGATCTCCTCCTGGCATTTATCCTTGTAAGTAGGACAAGTGCTACACCTGCCCCTCCAGCTCCTCCAGCTCCCCCCTCACTACCATTCAGCACCCCAGACAGTCCTTCCAGGTGAGGCGACCTTCACCCGTAAATCTGTTGGGGTTGTCTATCATATCCAGTGCTCCCGGTGTGGCCTGCTGTATATCGGTGAGACTCAATGCAGGTTGGAAGACCGCTTCACTCCGACCACCTACACTCCGTCCACCAGAAGGTGCAGGATCTCCTAGTGGCCATCCATTTTAATTCCACTTCCCATTCCCATTCCGACATGTCAGTACATGGCCTCCGCTACTGTTGTGATGAGGCCACACTCAGGTTGGATGAGCAACACCTTATATTCCATCTGGGTAGGCTCCAACCTGATGGCATGAATATCGACTGCTCAAACTTCCAGTAATGACAACCCACCCACCCCACTGCCCCCATCACTATTCCCCATTCCCATTCCCTCTCTCACCTTATTTCCTTATCAGACTAAAAATGCCCATCACCTCCCTCTGGTCCTGCTCTCCCTTTTCTTTCTTCTATAGCTATCTGTCCTCTCCTATCAGATTCACCATTCTCCAGCTCTGTATCTCTTTCACCAATCAACTTCCCAGCACTTTACTTCACCCTTCCCCCATCCTCTTTTTCACCTGTCACCTTATGTTTCTTCCTCCTCTCCCCCAACCTCTTACTCTGACTCCTCATCATTTTTTCTCTAGTCCTGATGAAAGGTCTCAGCCCAAAACATCAACTGTACTCTTTTCGATAGATTCTGCCCGGCCTGCTGAGTTACTCCAGCATTGTGTGTGTGTTGTTTGGATTTCCAGCATCTGCAGAGTTTCTCTTGTTTGGGAGAATTTTTAGTCTGGTTTGGCTTCTGGTGCAGCCACAGATGTGTTTCTTCATGGTCAAGAGGTATGACTTCTGGAAGTTGCTGTTCAAAACACTGAGAGAAGTTTACCATGGACACCTCAGGAGAATGACACACAACTAGCTCCATAAGGACACTTATGACAGTGGTCAAATGAATCAAAAATCAGAATAGAAATCAGATGTTGCACTGTCATTTTCATTTCCATACACCAGTGGCACCACATACTAACGTAATACGAAATCAGAGCAACAGTGGCCTATTTGGTCCTTCAATTACCCCTTGCCATTTAATAAGATTTCATTTGATTGTAAGCACATTCCCATCCACCTAAGATTCTTAACAAGAAACTACATCATTTGTTACGTGCCATGTCGCGTGACATGGGCAATCATGGCCTTTCCGTGACCGTAATTGTTCTTGCAGATGTGGTTTGCCATTGCCTTCTTCTGGGCAGTGTCTTTATAAGAGGGGTGACCCCAGCCTACATCTTTCCCAAGGGTGTCCTGCAGGTTAGTCGAGGGAAGGAGTGCCTTACACCACCTTTCGTAGAAAGTATCTCCACCATGCCACCCAGTGAACTTAATTACCTCAGCCTTAAAAATATTCAAGAAATTCAAGGCCTGTTCTTTGCCTTAAATGTAAAATCCCTTATTTTTAAACCCTAATGCATAGCTTTAGTTCTCTTGTAAGAGAAAACATCCCCCTAAGGATCTTAAATGTTGCTATTAAACCATTTCTCACTCTTCTGAACTCCAGCAAATCTAAGCCATTCTTCTTAATTCCTTTCTCACCAAACAACCTGCCCATCTTGGGCATTAGTATCCCTTATCTGCTGTCAAAACATTAACAACCTTCTGTAAATAGAGACGAATACAAGAATTCAAGAGAACAAGACCAGGCATAGGTTACCAGGCACTTCAGCCTGCCTCACTATTCAGTATGGTACTGAGTCAAAGATGGTGCCAAGCTGCGAACACTATTGAGTCGCAGTTCAGATACCATTGTTTTCAAATTGTTTTTAGTTTGTTTATATAAAAATGTTTTTGGAGACCGAAAGGGTGTCTTAGGTGTTAGGCTAGAGTTTAGGGTCAGGAATATGGGGGAATTAGAGGTCAGGCCGGAGTCTAAGTGTGTGCTCTGCATTCAAAGGCTGATGTCATGGGCTCAATAAGTCCATGGTCCGATGTTGGATATCGGGCTGACAGAGAGAGGATGAGGGCCTGCCCAGCGGATTCCAAAGTTGGATTTCCATGCAGGCATGAGGATGGGTTGTGAGGACTCCCTGGGTTTGCGAATCAGTGAGCTCAGAGTTCAAGCCCTAGTATTTGGGGTCTTACCTTTGGTGAATCCAGAGTACGAGGCGTAATATTCAATGGTTGGAGAGTCCTTGGATCGTTACCAAAGATTGGGGCTCAAGGTTCAAAACAAAATTCCAGAGGTTGAGGCCCGTTGGCCGGAGCCAAGTCTGCAAATCTCTGTGGGTCCGTCGGGGAGGTTGGAGCCCAAAGTATGCAGGCCTGGGTCCATTGGAGGTGAGCAGCTGGAAGCCTGTCTTGGGGGTTAAGGACTGTATATGTGCATGGGTGGGAAGGAGGTACAGGGCTTGTTTTGCTGTTATTGTTTTGTTGCTTGTTGTGTTCTGTGTTGTTTTGTCAACTATTGTGGCAATATTCAGCACAATACAGGCACAAAATAATATTTGGACAAGCCCTTGAGCAGTATGGCCTTAAGATTGACGGTGCATGGGAACTTGACTTGGAGCCATGTTTCTGCCTTTGCATATTCTGGTCTGTAATTTCACACAGAAATACGGGGTGATGTGCAACCAAGTTCCTCATTTCGTACTGGGTCAGTTGCAGATGAAAGTAATCCAGCTGATGGTAATCCAGTTTGCTTTCCAGGGAGAGCAGTATTGATGGGAGAAATGACCTGCAGGAGCTAGCCTTTTAATTTAGCACAGATTTCACCACTCTCTTTCACATGGCTTCCAGCGATAACCTCTGTTGTCGGTCTGGTGCATGAACCAGACCCAGAGCATTTTGTATTATTAATGTCCAACTGGGTCTTGCAATTTAGGAAGAACGTGTGACAAGCAATTGCACCCATTTGTCTGGTTTGCTACGCTACTATTTTTTCTCACACTGCTTCCCGCACCTACACCCCCCACCCCCGGGTGGCTGTAACAGGCATCGCTGTGGTATGAGGTCCTAGAAGGCCTGGTCCTTGCACTAACACTGGCTATGCAGCTCCTCTGGTCTCGGTCATGCCTGGACAACTCTCTCCAGGAGGGACTGGCAAGTACTAATCATCATTTGATGATGTACCCTCATTGTGTCATAAGCTGTTAGAGAAGAAAGAAAATCTCCTCTGAATCTGGGGAGCAAATTGCAGCATTAAACTCTCTACCACATTGTGTACTCTTTAGAATGCGCTTGGAGTCATTGAAAATGTAGATATCATTTGAAAGATGTAAAGTTCCTGGTCACAGGGTCATTCGGACAGATGGTCGCCATGTTTCTCATTCTACCATTCAGGGAAGTCATCCAAGCTCCTGCCTCACAGACCAAGGTTTTCACCTTGTTCGTTTTAGTGAAGAGAAGGAGCTCTCTGAGGTTCAAAGTTCAAATCCCTCAGAACGTTGCCGTGGTTTACCAGAACCATCTTGGTTATAGAGTCATCGAATAACACAGAACAAAAACAGGCCTACAGTCCTACTGGTCTAAGCTAACCACCACCTCTTGCCCATAATCCTCCATGTACCTATCCAAATGCCCCTTTAATTTTACAATTGTACCCAATTTGACCACTTTCTCTGATGGTTCAATGCAGGTACTCACCATATCTGTGAAAAAGAGTTCCTCTTGAGGTCTCTTTTAAATGTCTTCCCTCTTGTATCTGTGCCCTCTAGTTTTGGACTCCTCAAACCCATGGAAAAAATTATGACTGTCCACCTTATCCATGCCCCTCATGATTTTATAAATTTCATTGAGGTCACATCTCATTCTCCTACAGTCTCAGGAATATAGATCTAATGTGGCCAACCTCTCCCTATAACTCCAGTTCAGGCAGTATCCTCATTAATCTCTTTCATGCCCTGTAACAAGATGTTTTCCCAATAACAAGATGACAAAAATTGTACACAATATTCCAAGTGCAAGCTCAACAATGACTTGTAAAACTGCGATCTAAATTTCCCTATCCCTAAACTCAGTGCTCTGACTGATGAAGGCCAGCAAGCTAAATACTTTCTTCATCACCCCGTCTCCCTGTGTGGCCACTTCTAGTGAGTTGTGCTCTTGTACTCTTGAGCTTTTGTTTCACAACTCTTGTCAGCATCCTGCCACTCATTGTACAAGATCTACAAAGTTCTGCCACTTTTCCAGCTTGCTGGAACAGTGAGGAGGTGGGGGGCCTCTTCTAGTCCTCATAATTTCTGCCTAAATGGAGGAGATAAGGTACATTGTGACCTATGGGAAGAATAGGATGTAATATTCTGGCATTTTTATCTCAACCTAATATAAAAGACATAAAAGAGGATTAGTAAGGTACAATCCATATCCATCAGTTATAGCTTTGGAAGGTTAAGCACATTGAACTCCGAATCCTCCAAGCACACTTTGTGTATAAGAGAAGAAAAATATATCAATAAATACCACTACAGAGGTCTGGTTTCAAAGCATTGGTTTGGGGGCATTGTACTTAACCATAGCTGAAGACGATATCTGCTTGGTGTTCTTTCCAGTCGTGTCCAGCTCATCACCTTCACAACCGGAAGCAATAAAATATGTACTGCTTACTTGGAGGAATCGTAGAGCCAAATAGAAAATTGTGAGATTCAGACAGAATGAGTTAATTCCACAAAAGTTTGACTGATTTTAAAACGGTGGGCTTCAGATATAGTTCCAGGTGTGCTGTTTGTGGGTTGAAACCTGGCACCAGAGAGACTTCTGCCTGAGGCTGTATTCACATTGCTAGGTTGTCTTTCCTTTGAATTGTTCTTTGATAAAAATAACCTTAATTATCTCAGGGTAAGGTAGTAGTTCTCTGCCAGCACTTCAAAACTACAAGAGATTCTTCCAACTGCTGTGTAATTAATATAAAAAAGGCAGTGAGTGCTAATCATAAATTGAAGCTGGATTCTCATTGCATTATAAACTGTTGGAGGAGAGATTGAGGGTAAATTGCCAGGTTAAATTCTCAACCACAACTGGTACTCTTCATAACAAACCTGGTGTCATTTATAACAATGTTATCATTTGGAAAATGTAAAGTTCATATCAAGTTAAATTTGCATTTCAGTATTAATCGTTAGCTAACAGCAGGAATTCTGCAGATGCTGGAAATTCAAGCAACGCACATCAAAGTTGCTGGTGAACGCAGCAGGCCAGGCAGCATCTGTAGGAAGAGGTGCAGTCGACGTTTCAGGCCGAGACCCTTCGTCAGGACTAACTGAAGGAAGAGTGAGTAAGGGATTTGAAAGTTGGAGGGGAAGGGGAAGATCCAAAATGATAGGAGAAGACAGGACGGGGAGGGATAGAGCCAAGAGCTGGACAGGTGATAGGCAAAAGGGGATACGAGAGGTTCCTGGGACAGGAGGTCCGGGAAGAAAGACAAGGGGGGGGGGACCCAGAGGATGGGCAAGAGGTATATTCAGAGGGACAGAGGGAGAAAAAGGAGAGTGAGAGAAAGAATGTGTACATAAAAATAAGTAACAGATGGGGTACGAGGGGGAAGTGGGGCCTTAGCGGAAGTTGGAGAAGTCGATGTTCATGCCATCAGGTTGGAGGCTACCCAGCCGGAATATAAGGTGTTGTTCCTCCAACCTGAGTGTGGCTTCATCTTTACAGTAGAGGAGGCCGTGGATAGACATGTCAGAATGGGAATGGGTTGTGGAATTAAAATGTGTGGCCACTGGGAGATCCTGCTTTCTCTGGCGGACAGAGCGTAGATGTTCAGCAAAGCAGTCTTTCAGTCTGCGTCGGGTCTCGCCAATATATAAAAGGCCACATCGGGAGCACCGGACGCAGTATATCGCCCCAGCCGACTCACAGGTGAAGTGTTGCCTCACCTGGAAGGACTGTTTGGGGCCCTGAATGGTGGTAAGGGAGGAAGTGTAAGGGCATGTGTAGCACTTGTTCCGCTTACACGGATAAGTGCCAGGAGGAAGATCAGTGGGGAGGGATGGGGGGGGACGAATGGACAAGGGAGTTGCGTAGGGAGCGATCCCTGCGGAATGCGGGGGGGGGGCGGAGGGAAAGATGTGCTTAGTGGTGGACTCCCGTTGGAGGTGGCGGAAGTTACGGAGAATAATATGTTGGACCCGGAGGATGGTGGGGTGGTAGGTGAGGACCAGGGGAACCCTATTCCTAGTGGGGTGGTGGGAGGTTGGAGTGAGAGCAGATGTACGTGAAATGGGGGAGATGCGTTTAAGAGCAGAGTTGATAGTGGAGGAAGGGAAGCCCCTTTCTTTGAAAAAGGAAGACATCTCCCTCGTCCTAGAATGAAAAGCCTCATCCTGAGAGCAGATGCGGTGGAGACGGAGGAATTGCGAGAAGGGGATGGCGTTTTTGCAAGAGACGGGGTGAGAAGAGGAATAGTCCAGATAGCTGTGAGAGTCAGTAGGCTTATAGTAGACATCAGTGGATAAGCTGTCTCCAGAGACAGAAACAGAAAGATCTAGGAAGGGGAGGGAGGTGTCGGAAATGGACCAGGTAAACTTGAGGGCAGGGTGAAAGTTGGAGGCAAAGTTAATAAAGTCAACGAGTTCTGCATGCGTGCAGGAAGCAGCACCAATGCAGTCGTCGATGTAGCGAAGGAAAAGTGGGGGACAGATACCAGAATAGGCACGGAACATAGATTGTTCCACAAACCCAACAAAAAGGCAGGCATAGCTAGGACCCATACGGGTGCCTATAGCTACACCTTTAGTTTGGAGGAAGTGGGAGGAGCCAAAGGAGAAATTATTAAGAGTAAGGACTAATTCCGCTAGATGGAGCAGAGTGGTGGTAGAGGGGAACTGATTAGGTCTGGAATCCAAAAAGAAGCGTAGAGCTTTGAGACCTTCCTGATGGGGATGGAAGTATATAGGGACTGGACATCTATGGTGAAAATAAAGCGGTGGGGGCCAGGGAACATAAAATCATCGAAAAGTTTAAGAGCGTGAGAAGTGTCACGAACATAGGTCGGAAGGGATTGAACAAGGAGTGATAAAACCGTGTCGAGGTATGCAGAAACGAGTTCGGTGGGGCAGGAGCAAGCTGAGACAATAGGTCTGCCAGGACAGGCAGGTTTGTGGATCTTGGGTAGGAGGTAGAAACGGGAAGTGTGGGGTGTGGGAACTATAAGGTTGGTAGCAGAGGATCGTTAGCTGTTAGCAGACACTAACACAAAATAGTTGTGATGCAGATTATGAGCTCCTTGGAGATTCTGATTTTACGCAACTGTAGGAAGCTATTTTAGATCTGAAATAAAGCAAAGAACTTCCAGCAAAGGTAAAATATAAAGGAACAATTTTCTAAGTTTTCCCCAAACTTTTTGTTTTAAATTAAATTTACACCACCAAGGACACATTGCATTCAGACCTGCAGAGGCATTTTTGAGGCAGTATTGCCACTGTAATTTAAGTCATTCCAAGCCTCTTGGCATATTGCCAGGGCACAAAGCAATCATGAAGGAGTTGACCACAAACTCATGGCCTAGTGGTGTGATGTGGTTTAGAATAATATTCGTCATTATTTTCATTCTTGTGTGAAAGTGCATGCTTTTGTTATTTAAGACCAATCTCAATACCAGCATCTACCCACTACTTTCAAAATGTTATAATGTAAGAAACATGACAGCTCATTCATACATAGTATGCCCTTTCAAACAAACGTAAGGATGATCGTATAATGAGGATTAAATCAGAATCTGCTTCAATAATAATAATAATAATACTTTTTTCTGTAAAACAGAACTATGGTAAATGATTAATGAAGAGGCGAATGAAGGTGAGGCTGGGTCAAGGGTCAAAGCGTGCAGTTGCAAGGTGAGGTCGAGGCATATTCATGACAAAGTCGGAGTGGAGGAGAGGCAGATTCAAGGGCCATCCACCTAGTCTGAGCAAGGTTTAATTGACCTAAGCACCGGGTCTATTTGGAAAGGTCGGGTGTCGGCCGTAACATGGTGGCAGGGTCCAGGTCCAGAGCATATCGAAGTGACAAGACTCCAGTCCAGAGCGAGAAACAACCCGATGTTTGGACATTTTAAACGCAGGGCCAGATTATTTGAAAAGGCAGGGTGTCAGGCCCAGGGGCGACGCTGGGCCAATTCTGCTCGCTGCTCCACGACATTTAATCTACTCTTCAGTGCACTGAACCTGATGCTATTTGCTTACTTTTACTGCTTGCATGATTTGTATTTTTTTCCCTCTCTGCACATTGGGTGTTTGTCAGTCTATTTTTTATGAGTTCTTTTGGGATCCTTTGTTTAGTGGCTACCCGTAAAGAGACAAATCTCAAGGATGTGTAATGTATACAGAGATAAAAACGTACTTTGAACTTTGAAAAGTGTTCTGTGAGTGTGATGTGCAATTAACTTACACCCTTTCGGCAGTGCAGGGAGCGTAGGAAGTATGCATGCTGACCTCATCAACATGATTCCAATGTGCAGACAGTATTTGTCAGTTTACTGGTGGATGTGCATTCACAGGGCCTGAGCCTGCCAGCTGAAGACACTCAGCCTGCCTTGAATGGGTTGATCGGGACATGGGTTCACAGAGTTACAATAGCATAGGAAGCTGCCCACTGACTTTGTGCTGACCGTCAGCCATCCACTTGCACAAATTCTACACAGATCCCATTTTACCCTCTTGACTTTCTCATCGGATCCTCCCAGATTTTACTACTCATACAAGGGAGCAATTTACAATGAACAATTATCATACCTATTGAACAAGGAGAATGTAGAAACTCCACACAGACAAGATTAAACTAGGTTCTCTGGCACTGGGTTGATCAGACCCAAAAGACACAAACCGATTCAGTATCCAGGGAATGTAGTAATAAGTGTACAAGCACAACAAAAGGATTTAAGCCTAATTTATTATCATAAACAGAAAGCACAAATCAACCACACGAAATACTACGTAGTAAGTTACAAAGGTTTCAGGGCTCACGAATTCTTAGCCTTCACTTGATTCTCGTTGTTGTCAGGGGAACTCCAAATTCCAACTCATGAAATCATCCAGGGTCCATCCCCGGCACTGATGTTTGTGATTCCTCGGTCTAGGTGAAGTCTCAAAAACAGAGGGGAAGGTGCCTCAGTAAATAGGTGTTCAGTCCAGAAGCATAGTGAGACACACAGAGTCAGACGAACTTTTTGGTCTTTAGTTCTCATGCCACCAACTCAGCATGGTTTCTTTAGGAGTTCCACAAGGATCGAAACTCTTTGATAAACTCTTTGTGTTTCGTTCTCATGCCACTGGTGCCTGAGGCCAAGGAAGACTCCGGCTGCTATCAGCAAACATTAGACATTCACAAACCTATAGTGTTTAACTTGTACAGACACCTTGACACCTCACATGTTGCAAATTCACAAAGAGTTAAAGTGTCACTTGGAATTGTTCAGGTGAAGGTAAAAGTATTCATCTAATACTTTTACAAAATTTAATTCACCACAACACATATTGTGAGGCAATGGATTTACAAGCTGTGCCTCAGTGCCACTCAACTGGAGGATATTGAACTTCTTGTAGTCATTGCACAGCTTCTGGGAACTTGCTGGAAGCCATGGATGATTCCAGGATTGGAGCAAATTTCTGATGGGAAACATTTGGAGGCTGATGTGCAGTCCTCATCTGGATCAAGGCAGCATATCCTTGTCCAGGCCAATGAATCCCAAGCTAGAGAGTGTGACTCCCTTTGTTTGGAGTGCCCTTGAAAAGATTGAGAATTTACAGATATTGAGGTAATTTAATTAGATATTTCTTAAAATATTTGAAGTATGCTAGACACATTAGCTGCCTTGGTTGTGAGGCTTCGCATAATCCCAAGAGACCCAGTTTCCGAAAACAAGATATTATGGTGATATCCTGTGCTCAGGTGGAGGGGCAGTGAATATTTTTCTGATGTTTATATTTGATAAAGTCAGAAGCCACTGGTCCTCATAAACCAAGAGCAGGTGGCAAACATGCTCCAAGCTAGGAATGTAGACCATGGAAGGTTCATTGGCTTCATATGCATGGATAAGGTTGTGGAGGCAATTGTAGATCCTCACTCCCAGATATAATACCGCCGGCCTCATATGTTGCCATCATAATGCACTCAGCTATTAACATTTGGCACTGGAACTTTCATTCACATGGCCTCAAACACATACCACCATCTGCACCTTTGAATCATTGCAAGAACTCACTCAATAGCTCTCTTCGTCCTCACTGGTATTAACAACGCTAAATAGCCAGCATTTACTGCTTCTAACTTGTCACTTTGGAGCTGAGTGTTAAATAGCAGAGCAGGGACTGAAGCAAATGCATGGGAACCATTAAAGTTGATTCTCTCCTAAGAATCTAATCCATTCTAGTTCACCCACATCTCACAGAATCTGTGTAGTGTTAGAAGCTGTACCTCTTGACCCCTCTCCCTACATTTTTCCACAGAGCCTGTTTGTCCCGTGGATGTATATTGGGCACATTGCAGTGCCCAAGTGAGAACACTACATTGATCACTGGCTGTAGTGCATCAGATTGGAGTAATATTACACCATGGTTAAGTTATTGAACAGGCATACAGAGGCCCAAACTTAAAATATGAATACATGAGTTGAAATCACAATAGTAATTACACAAACTTTTTAACTAAAAATCTAGCCTCCGAAAGAAGACCAGATCCTATTTGGTTTAAAAAGACTTAATTCAGTGAAGGGAAACAATGTGTTATTATTTATTCCCCTTTTTGTGTTTGCACAGTTTGCTGTCTTTTGCACATTAGTTGTTTGTCTGTCTTGCTGTGTCCAGTTTTTCATTAGTTCTATTGTGTTTCTTTGTGAATGCCCACAAGAAAACGAATCTCACGGAAGTGTATGGTGACACAAATGTACTTTTGACAATTTATTTTGATCTTTGAATGTTATTCTGTCCTCGTGGGCCTCTTTTGTGATGTTAGATTTGCCATTGTGTGTCCTCCTACCCGGCTTCTGAATAGGCCCAGTTCACAGATAAAAATTGTCATCAGAGACAACTGCATGCCATGTACACATAGCGATGTTCAATACTGACTCAGAAACCAAAGGTGATTGGGCACCTTACTATTCACAAATTGACCAGATTCAAGCAGATGAGAACTGCCCAGTCTCTATCCACTCCTCATAAAAAGAAAAGCACTATGTTCATCAGAATATATTTCATTTTTGAACCAACCAAAGTCAGAGTAGAGAATGAACAAAATAAGTTTGCCAAAAGCAATTTATCCCATCCATGATCAGTGACATACACAGAGCAGAACTTGCATACGGTGAGGTTCAGAAACAAATAAATTCTCTCCTGCTTTTTGTTGTGACATCCAGTTTTAGTTTATATACAGTATAGTATCATCCAATTTATTTAACATACTAATAATTTCAAAAAAGATATATGGGCTATAAATCATTGAACTTACTGATAAGCCATTATGCACAGCTTAAAGAAATATCAGTGAGATTAGGCTGAGTGTGTGCTCTTTATTTTAAAATTTTTAAGGGAAAGTATAAAGCCTTTCAAGGTGAAGAATTGCGTATCGACTGAAATCCAGTAGGAACTTAACTGCTAAATTTCTGTAAACCTTGATTTGAGTTTATAAACACACTTAGTATTCTGCAAGTTATATTCCAAAGATTCCAAAGATTAACCGCAATATCAGAGAAGTAATTCCTCACCTCCAATGGGCAATCTCTTATCTGGAAACAATACTCCCTATTTCTTGATTCCTGTACTAGGGAAAATTTCCTCACAGCATCAGCCTAACAAGTCTTTCACAAGCTGCAACTTTCTTCTAAATTTCTAACAGAATAAACCTAATGTACTCAATCTTTCTTCAAAAGAGAACTCAGCAGTTATTCCAGAGAACATTCTCTACACCACCTCTTAGGCATGTATGTCTCTCCTTAAGTAACAGGAATAAAGCTGTAGTACTCTAGGTATGGCTCTATTTCTCTGTTTTGTATCTCACACAAATTTCCATGGTCCCAGAGCACATTCTGTAAAATCAGGAAAACTCATCAATGCCTCTACTTTCTGAGGAGGCTGAAGAAAGCTGTCTATGCACTTTGATACTCGTGTCATTGTACAGACATGCAGTGGAGAGCATACGAACAAGCTACATCACTGCATGGTATGGAAGCTGAGCAGGAAGTGTGCAGGAAGGCTGCACAACAGAGAGTCAAAGCTGCCCGACCCACCTCTGGCACCAGACTAACTTGCCATCAAGGACATACTGTACATACAGAAAGGTGCCAGAAGAGAGGCAGTAACATCATGAAGGACCTCGCCCTTCATGGACTGTCCCACTCCAATCAGAGAGGTTACATAGCATCCACTCTAGAACCAGCAGACTCAAAAATAGTTACTTTCCCCAAGTAGTAAGGCTGATCAACACCTCCACCCACTAACCCACCCCTCCACGCACCCAGCTCCCACGACTTTACCATCTCCTCTCAATCACCTTATGTACAGACACTCCTGTGCCTAGTATCACTTTATGGTCATTTAACAAATCGATGGATATAAGCTTTTGAATAGAACAAGAAGAATCCGAATCAGTTTTAATATCGCTGGCACGTGGTGTGAAATTTCTTGTTATGCTGCAGCAGTGCTTTGCCATACTTAATAATTAAAAACTGTAAATTACCGTAAGAAGCGTGTTTAAAAAGTTAAATCAAATAAGTAATGCAAAAAGAGAAAAAATAGGTAGTGAGCTAGTGTTCATGGGTTCAATTTCCATTCAGAAATCTGATGACAGAGGGGAAGCTGTTCCTGAATAGTTGAGTATGTGTCTTCAGATTCCTGCATCTCCTCCTTGATGGTAGCTATGAGAAGAAGGCATGTCCTGGGTGATGAGGTCCTTAATGAAGGATGCTGCCTTTTTGAGGCATCACTCCTTGATGAATATATGGTGAAGATGCAGAAGAAACAAGTCTGAATGGATAAATAAAATCCCACTAGGATTACAATGGGATGAGGGTTTTGAGAGCCATTTGATATTTTTTTTCTGAAAATGGAGTGGAAGTTAGTAAAACAGTTCAGGAGTGTCTCAGCATGGAGAAGCTGGTGTATGGCTATAAAACTGTTTAAGTTCAGGGGTGACTTCCTTCATCTAATTCATTCCTGACACAGGAACTGGGTCATCCTGGGGCAAGATGACAAGCGAGAGCGCCTTTGCTTCATTTCTCCTTTCACAGCAACCAGGGAGCACTTGCAAGCTTGGGTGTTAAAATTGTGCTTTTGGAAGGTGATGTGTGTTCTGGTGACAGCAGTTGACGAGGAAGAGAAAGCAGAGGTGGTCAGTATTCTGCCTTGTCAGTTTTGGTTTTGCTTGTGCTCTGTGTCTTTCGGGCTACAGGTGGGGGCGATCACTCCCAGTGATTCCTACTCCAGATTGTAGAAGTAGATAATTTGGGGTTTTGTTGCATTTTGAAGCGATATCTGCTACAATTAGTAAGCTATTTCTGATCTATCCATCCATGGATCTGTACACCAACTGTGTGCAGACACATTATTTGTCAGTTTTGCATTTCATCCTGATTTTGTTACTGTTTTACATGAAAATGTTTATCCTGCACCTGCACATGCTTAGCCCACGTTATGTGTTGATGAAACAGCAATACAACTCTCTGAATACAGGTGGAGAAGAATCACAATTAAAAGCCACAAATCACCAATGGTTCAAGAACCTGTGTGCCCAGATTGGCAGAGGTTCCACGTTGTATCCAATGGAAAAGCTCTATACTTCATATTAGGTGTTAACATTTTTTGGATTGCAAAATTAAACAGCCCATGTCTTCTGAAATAACACAGAGGCCCATTTACTTTGGCTCACAAGTGAAATCATTTACAATCTTCTGTCAGGTTAAAGTGGAATGACGCACGTTGGCTTTCACACTATAAAGCTTTTAAACCTTGCAATTTTAAATGATTATACTTTACATTTTATTTAAGTGTTGTTATCTTTTCTCCTTTCCAATTTAAACACATTGAAAACATTTATTGAAATTTAATTAATTTGAATCACGATCGCTTTAATCATAAAAGTATTAATAAAACCAAATTGTACTAAAATTAAAGATTCATTATATGGTTTTCAAAATGCATTATTTAACATGCAGGTACAAGCAACAAAAATCATAGATAAGAAACTGATGAACCTGTATTTTGGAAATGGTTTTTGACCAGTTTTAAATTATTTTTACATGCTCATCTATTTCTTAGTCACTTGGGGTCAGGAATAATTTGTTTCTTTTCTAATTCTGTGGGATCCAGGCTGGCTGAGGAGCTGTATTCAGACTCCATACATTCTGCCCCAGGTGAGGAGGTGGGGCCTATTGATGGAGTGTGCATAGCTGGGTTGTTTGGAATATGGTGCCTGATCACTGCCTCAGTGAGCTTCCATCAGGGACATTCAAGGAGTTCACTGATTTACTGAATTCACTTGCCTCATTTTGAGTGCTCATACTTTTATCTTTTAAAACAATAAAACAGATCATTACAAGGTTACTTTTCGTTTGCTATTTATTTTGGACCTTACTCTGCATTGGTTTAGATTTGGGTCTCACTCTCCTTGAAGCATGGGTGTTGGCTTTAGCGATTATGCCATTTGGGGAATGGGTGGGCGGTGATCGTGGTGATGGTGGTGAAAAAGACCTCAATTGAGAAATTTACTCATAAAGGGTTAAATTCCCCCCCATCTATATATCTATCTGTCTATGTCTCCCTATCTCTCTGTTTACCTTTCAATCTCTCTCTCTCTCACTCTCCCCCTCTCTATCTTGCTATTTATCTCCTCTTTTCTCCCCACCTCCTCTCACTTTCTCTCTCCTGCTGAGGTACTGCCTTTGAAGACAACATCAACTTGCATGTAATTGCCACACAACCATTATGAGGCAAGTCATTTCCCTGAAGTCTACTTTCAATGGCAGTCAAACTATAGTGGCTCAGAGCTCATGGAGCTGTCACTGAAGAGGATTGTTGACCTGGATGTGAGGTGAAGGGTGGTGGGTGGGAGTTGGAGATGGGGAGGTGGTGGTGAAGAGGAGACATATAGTGTGTGTGGTTCATTGTCTATGGCTTTATAAAGCATTGGTCAGACTACATTTGGAGTATTGTGACCCAAATTTTAAAAAAGTTGTGCTGGCACTGGTGAGGGTCCAGAGATGGCTTACAAGAATGACCCCAGAAATGAAAGGGTTAACATCTAGAAATATTGATGGCTCTGGGCTGGAAATGGGAAGAATGAGAAGGATCTCATTGAAATCTATGGAATATTGAAAGGCCCTAGATAGAGTGGACATGAAGAGGATGTGTCCAGTAGTGGAAAAGCTTAGGACCAGAGGGCAAGGCCTCAAAATGGTCAGATATCTCTTTACATCAGAGAAATTTCTTCAGTTTTGAAATTGTAGAACTGTTTGCCACAATGGGCTGGAGAGGGTGAATCACTGGGCATATTGAAAGCAGAAGCTGGCAGATCCTTAATTAATAAAGGTGTCAAAGGCTATAGAGAGAAGGCAGGAGAATTGGGTTGAGAGGGAAAATGATAGAATGGTGGAGCAGACTTGATGAGCTGAATGGTCTAATTCTGCTCCCATGTCCTATGCTCTTATCCCCTTTCCATGATCAAACCCACAGTTCAATTGGGTAAATGAGCTGAAAGCATTGTAAGGTAGGGCTCATAACCGAGGCATTGAAAAACTCCTTGAGAGAGACTGACACAAATAAATGATCCTCAACACAACTGTGCAGTGAATAATCAGACAGGCTCATTTTAAAAGCAAAACATCAATACCCCAACAGCTGATTTGCTGCAAAGTTTGCACCTTGTATTTATGTGAATGCAAAACACATACTGTAGGCTCTACATTATTGGGCCTATTTCTGTTGGTAAGGTTAAAGTTGTACACATTGATATTGTTATCATTTGTATGAAAGGTATAAGACAAAAGACACTCAGGCTGGTCTGAATTGTAATTCATTGCTTCCAGTTTCCTGATGTTAAATCATTTACAAAATAAGATTCTATGTGCATTTTAAACATAAAAAGGTGCAAATTCATTCAATTTCTGTGCTATATTCAAGGTCACATTTAGTTGAGTTGGTTCAGCACTCACCTTTATTTCTCTGAAGCAAATGTTAATGCTCGTATTTCAAAATCTGCATAAAAAGGGAGCACATTTTCAGCCCTAATGATTTCATGTTGGTGAGGCAGAGCAATCGGAATCTACCTGTGTATTGGCCAGATTTGATGGGGGTAAAACACAATGATCCACACCACCCAATTACTTCTTAAGATTTGGAGATATAAATCCATTCTGTACTTTATCAGTGAATTATTCCATTGGGGGTTAATTACCAGTCGATTGATTCCTTTGGTTCGCAAGTGCACAATCCAGTCTGTAGCCTATTTTAAGTTGTCTCTAGACACAAGAGCAAATGTAAATAGGACCAGTGAGGCTGAAGATGCATACTGATCAGGCCGGTGCAGCAGACAAAATTCTGACTCTATTTTATGGAATAGTATTATCCCCGCAACGTTGTTGGGTCTGGATTTGATTTTTTTTGTTTTGAAATCCATCTTACCTAATTCTCAAATGGTGAAGACAAGATCAGCTGATTTTAAAGTTAAAAATCTACAGAATTTATTCCCAGGAGTGTTGCTGAACAAAAATTGGTGATGACCAAATTAATATAAAACCAGGGCAAATGTCTTAAATCATGGCCAGAGATGTAGGTTCTGGGGAACTGCTTCAAGAAGTGGGGATGTGCAGGAGGATTGACAGGAAGGACTGATTGCAGGCTGCAGTGATACAGGAAGATACAGGGGAACAGGAGAATGGGAAAAGTAGATGTTTGTAAGAAGATGCAATGTGGTCAACAGGAAGGTAGAAACAAGAGTGCTTTATATTCCCAGGGAATTCAGGTTTAGAGGGATTAAAAGAATAATCTTTATTTTGAAAGGGTGCAAACTGTGAAAAGGAGAAGTAAGGAAATGCTGAGAAGAACAGAAGAAAACAACTGATGAATTAGAAAAACTGATAGTGGCAAATGAAAACCTATAGTGATGACAACAGTAAAATCAATGGTAAGGCGAGCATGAAACGGCCATGAACACCCACAGTAGTTCTATTAGCCATTCATTGTAATTCTGAAGGATGACCAACTTCACCCCATGAAATTTCTTAAACATTTCAAAATGACTACTTAACCAACGAGCATAATTGAACTACTAAGTATGGATAATGCATGACACTCGGGCTGGAGGAAAAGGAATTCAGTTCTGTGGAATGATAGAACCAAGAATCTCTGTTAACTGGATCATACCATTCAACCTAAACAAGCCCATTCCCTTTTCACTAAATCCCTCAGTCTCCATTATCTTACTTTGTCTGGGTCAGATCATATTGAGAAATATGAAATGCTATTCTGTGGTCCTACTGCCTGATCATCTTTGCAGCATGTACTTGGAAAAGTTAGAAGAGAAATTGGAGTGGACAGGGCATACAAGGTAAGAGAACACCTCTGAGGTCATTTCTACAACTGCAGGCTTTGGGCAAATAGAAATGATGGTAGCTCTTGGAATGGAAGGAGAATATAAAACAGAATCATGCAGAACGTCATACACTTCAGTGTACCAGCTAGACTACGATATGTCCATATATGAGCTTTAACTTCTTGAATTCAGTTCCACTGAAGTTCTAAAGGTGGATTGAAACTATATCCTCTGATTTGGAGGTAAGATTCCATCAGTGACTCCCAGCTGATACTTTCAGGAAGAGAGGAGGGAAGGGAAGCCGTCAGGTTATAAGCTATGTTGCAGAGGAAAGAATAGTGAGGGCCAGTAACTAGTACATCGGGATGTGGTTTATGCTAAAGTGGTAATAGGGAATCGCAGACAAAGCCTAGAACAGAGACACGGAATGCAGCTGTGATGATGTCTAATGTTCATGAGTTTCGCTAATTAATTATAGCATGCACCCTATGCTGTAACAGAAAATTTGATTCACTGTTAGATCTGTGGTCAATCATTTGGCTTTGTAATCAGGACCGAGTCCATTACTTAATTAAGTCTTTCTGTAGCCACCATCTGTTATCAAAATGTAGTTTTACTGATAATCTCATCAACAGAGAATGTCAAAGCTCTACCAAATTCATGCCCAGATAGATAAACTTTGATTGCTTTCATGGTGCATGCCAGTTTTTAATTAGTCACCCATGAACAATTCAATTTGCTCCTACAACTTACTTACGGTGCTTGAATAGCATGTGGGCATATGGACCCATGTATCACAGAGATATCTCTGTTATACCACTTACTTTCACTCGATTAATTGGTAAATGAGACAATACAGGAATAGGCATAGTTTGCCTGGTACCCCACAATGAACAAGTTGTATTTACATGAATGCCAGCAATGGTTTGTGTAAGAAAAGCCATGTTGTATTGACTGTAAGAAGCAGCGTTGTTCTCTCATATAACAGTGAGGTAAGATTTCAATATTAGAAATGTCTGCCATATGGAAAGTGAGTTTTTTTAAGCTATGTATAAAATTTGGATTAAGGTCTAAGTTACTCTTCAGTCATCAGTAATTAGTTATGTCATTTTTACCGCAGAATAATTGCTAGTTCATCTTTCCCTGTGGATGTATCCTCCATTGCCAAGGCATCTCCTCCAGGCACTTGTCTAGACTGTTTATGAGGCTGAGCAAGGTTGATGTGCATTACATTACAATATGTTTTGGTCACTAATCTTACTTTACTTTCAGGGCAAAATGTGTAAAGTCTGGCTTTCTTACAATGTTTAACATTTAATTTTTTAAAACACAGCTATGATCAATGCTGATGTATGCCTTATGAATTTTAGTTTCCTGAAGTATCTTTGCTAACATCAGCCTGTAGTATTAATCAATAATGGAAAAAAAACGCAGAATTCAATATCATTTAGAATTGTGCTGATCCACTGTGCATTGCTTACACTCTTTTCAAATTTAAATCCACTCTTTACAATCATTAAACATAACGGGCAGATGTAATCTTCCTGCTGTTTGATAAATGAGTTCTGTAAGAGCACAGCCTAGAAATTCCCTTTCGCAATGCTGAACTGTAATTACTCTCCACGTTGCAATGACATTACATTATCCACCATTTAATGGAAGATCTAATCCATTTACTTTAAACAGATGGATTATTCTATACCAGCAGTTGTTAAAGAATGTCAGAGTCATTTTGACATGCATAACAACAGTTGCTTGTTGGCTGCTGTTTTGACAAAAGTAAACAGGGTCACCCACTTGGATTAAAGGAAAGGAAAACAGAATCAAAAGTTAAATTTGTAATCACAAGGAGCAGCGGTTTAAATAATTAGAGAATATCAAAATAATGAGTGCTGGTCTCCTTCTCACTGTAGCAGGAGCGATACCTCTCTCTCTCGTTAGTGAGAGAGAGAGAGAGAGAGAGAGCCTGTGTGATGTCGAAGTTTAGGGATGGACAGTGTTTTTTTATAGACTCTAGATTACAGTCTCTTTGGAGGCTTTGATGTTGCCTGCATGGCTGGTGGTGGGGGAGGGGCTGATATTTTTGTTGAGACGGATAGGGGGAGGTGAGTGGAGTGGGAAGGGTTCATGGTTTGCTGCTGCTTTTGCATGGGAGGGGGAGGGTTCTAAGGTTTTTCCGTCATTCATTCTTTGGGGTTTGTCTTCTGTTTCGTAGATGTCTGTGAAGAGTAAGGATTTCAGGTTGTATACTGTATACATCTTCCAATATTAAATAGAAACATTGAACTATTGAACCATTGAGAAACACAGCACACCTTTCTCAACTACACTGCTCACTTCAACTCCACAGTATCAGATGAAGAAAGTTAGCAATACTAATGTTAATTTGTTGGTACGGATTTGTATTTCTTGCATATTCTGAAATACTTGCAGCATCAGTTTAAAATTATCTCAAAACTTTACCTCAGTTACAATTTTTAGATTCTATGTTGTGATTATATTTCATTTGGATCTTTAAAGATTAGCTTCAATTGGCATGTGTACTTTGAAACATACCATGAAATGTGTTGTTAGTCGTTAAATCAAATCTGTGAGGATCGTGTTGGGCAGCCCACAAGTATCACCATACTTCCAGTGTCAACATGGCAAGTCCACAAGTCACTAATCATAATGTAGGAGGGAACCAGAGCTCTCGGAGGAAACCCACACAGTCACCAGGGAGAACTATAAGACCATGAGACATAGGAGCAGAATTAGGCCATTTGTTCTGTCGAGTCTGCTCTGCCATTCAATCATGGCTGATCCTTTATTTTCCCCTCCCCAGCCTTCTCGCTGTAACCATTGATGTCGTGTCCAATCAAGAACCGATCGAGCTCTGCCTTAAATACACTCAACGAATTGGCCTCCACAGTTGCCTGTGGTAAGATGTTCCACAAATTCACCACCCTCTGGCTAAAGAAATTTCTCCACATTCCTGTTATAAATGGATGCCACTCTATCGTGCGGCTGTGCCCTCTTGTCCTAAACACCCCCACCATGGGAAACATCCTTTCCACATCTATTCTGTCTATCAACGTTCGAAAGGTTTCAATGAGATCCCCCCTCATCCTTTTAAGATCAAGCCACTACAGACCCAGAGGTATCAAATGTTCCTTGTATGGTAACCCTTTCATTGCCAGAATTATCCTTATGAACCTCCACTGAACCTTCTACAATGCCAGCAGATCTTTCTAAGATGTAGAGCCTAAAACTGTTCACAATACTGAAGGTGAGGCCTCACCAGTGCCTTATAAAGGCACCTTCTCCCTTGTAATAGTAACTGCCTCACTCCCTCACACCCTTCAACATCTGGCACACTGTTAGTGTCTTCCATAGTGAAGACAGATGCGAAATATTCATTTAGTTCATCTGCTATCTCCTTGTCCCCCGTTATTATTTCTCCAGCCTCATTTTCTAGTGATCCTATATCCACTGTCATCTCTCTTTTATATTTTACATACTTGAAAAAGCTTTCACTATCTACTTTGATATTGTTTGCTCGCTTGCTTTCATATTTCATCTTTTCCCTCCTATTGATTCTTTTAGTTGCTCTCTGTAATTTTTTAAAAGCTTTACAATCATCTGTCTTACCACTAATTTTTGCACTGTTGTATGCCCTCTCTTTTGCTTTTACATTAGTTTTGACTTCCCTTGTTAGCCACAGTTGTACTATTTTGCTAATCGAGTGTTTTTTTGTGTTTGGAATAAATCTAACCTGCACCTTCCTCATTTTTTCCCAGAAACTCGCATCATTTCTGCTCTGCTGTTGTCTTTGCCAACATCACTTTCCTATTTACTTTAGCCAACTCCTCTTCATACCACTGTAATTTCCTTTACTCCACTGAAATACTGCTACATCACAATTGACTTTCTCTCTATCAGATTTCAAGTTGAACTCAATCATATTGTAATCACTGCCTCCTGAGAGTTCTTCTACCTTAAGCTCCCTAATCACCTGTTCATTGCGTAACACCCAACCCAGTACAGCTGATCCTCTTGTAGTGTCAACAACAAAGTGATCTAAAAAGCCATCTCATAGGCATTCAACAAATTCACTCTCTTGAGACCCATTTCCAATCTGATTTTCCTGATCAACCTGTATGTTCAAATCTCCCATGACTATCATAACATTGCCTTTTCTATTTCCCACTGTAATCAGTGGTCCACATCCCAGCTATGGTTGGGAGGCCTGCATATAACTGCCATCAGAGTCCTTTTACCTTTGAGGTTTCTTTACTCAACCCACAAGGATTCAACATCTTCCAATCCTATGTTGCCGCTTTCTACTGATTTGATGCCATTCTTTACCAGAAGAGCCACGCCACTCCCTCTGCCTACCTCCTATTCCTCCGATACAACATTCTGCTCCTAACTACAATCAGACTTCAGCCACAATTCAGTGATTTCCACAAGGTCATATGTGTCAATCTGTAACAGTGCAAGAAGATCATCCTCCTTATTTCTTATACTCCATGTACTCCATGCATTGAGATATAACACTTTGAGTACTGTATTTGCTACCCTTTTTGATTCTGCATCCCTAGTGCACTGATACACATCCTGCTGGCTGCAAATTTGTCCTATCATCTGCCTGCCCTTCCTGACAGTCTGTCTGATTGAATATTTGTCTGTTTGGTATCATTACAGCAACGTCTCGTTCAATGTCAGCAAGACAAAGGAATTGATTGTAGATATCAGGAGAGGAAAAGCAGAGGTCCTCATTGGAGGATCAGAAGTGAAGAGGGTTAGCAACTTTTAATTCCTGGGTGTCACTATTTCAGAGGATCTGTCCTGGATTCAGCACGTAAGTGCAATTGCAAAGAAACCACGGCAGCACCTCTACCTCCTTTGAAGCCTGTGGAGATTCAGCATGACATCTACAACTCTGACAACCTTCTTTAGGTATGCAGTGGAGAGCGTATTGACTGGCTGCATCTTAGCCTGGTATTGAAATACCAATGAATTTGAACGGAAAATCCCGCAAAAGATAATGGATTCGGCCCAGTACAACACATCTAAAGCCCTCCCAACCATTGAGCACATCTACTTTTGTAGGAAAGCAGCATCCATCAGCAGAGATCCCCACCAGCCATTCCTTGCTCTTTTCTCATCGCTGCCATCAGGTAGAAGGTATGAGAGCCTTAGGATTCACACCACCAGGTTCAGGAAAACTACCCCACAACCTTCGGGCTCTTGAACAAAAGGGGATAACTACACTCACTTGTCCATCCATTGAGATGTTCCCACAACCAATGATCTCACTTTAAGGACTCTTTATGTTGTTATCTCACCTCATTATATATTGTTATATAACAGGAGGAGGAGAAGATGGCGGCGCGATGCAGCTCGTGTGGCTGCTCCGGTGAATGATACCTGTAAACTGTCAAGTAGGGTGCTGTGCACAATCCTGATTTGATGGAGACAGATGTGAGAGAACGGAGGAACATCTGGAGAAACTTCTGAAATGCCTTTCTCGCTGCCACTGTTACTGTGTGATCCAGAATCTCCGGGGGGGGGGGAAGGTCCTGGGTCCTCGGCTTTGCTTGCTGCTCGGTGGCCGGGACGGAGTCGAAGCGCTCAGCAGAGATGGTGCTCAGTGCTCGGCGTCGAAGGGCTGGTTGGAGTCTCGAAGTTTTCGGATGGACTCAGAGTCGGCTGTGGTCGGGTGCTTCCAATGCATCAACAGTTGTTGGTGCCTGGAGGTTTATGGCAGAGAGAGTTTCTCCCTCCTGCCACCTGCTGTTGGGGACTATCGGGAGTCGATCGGAACTTTGAGACTTTTATTTACTGTTCCCATGGTCTGCTCTTTATCAAATTATGGTATTGCTTTGCACTGCTGTAACTATATGTTATAATTATGTGGTCTTGTCAGTGTTAGTCCTTGGTTTGTCCTGTTTTATTTGTGATATCACTCTGGAGGAACATTGTATTATTTCTTAGTACATGCATGCATTTCTAAATGACAATGAACGAGGACTGAATGTCCTCATAATCTAATCTAATCTAATCTTTGTGTTTGCACAGTTTGCTGCCTTCTACACTCTGGTTGATCTTTCATTCATCCTGTTTTAGTTACTATTCCACAGATTTGCTGAGTATGCCCACAGGAAAACGAATCCCAGGGTTATATATGATGACATATAGGCACTTTGATAATAAAATTCACTTTGAACTTTGAACTTTGAAGATGCACTGTTTCATCTCTTTGTTGTCTCATCATGCACACGCCCATATGAAAGAATCATCTAAATCCTTAAAGTTTGATTACATTCATAACACAAGCAACAATTGAGATGATTTGTACAAATACGTAGGTGTAAGGGAATGATAGGGAAAGTGTTAAGCTATGCTAGGGTTTAGGGGAATGAGCAAACAAGCAGCAAATGAAATACAATGTTGGAAAGTGCATGGTCATGCACCTTGGGGGAGAAATAAACGGGCAGACTATTATTTAGATGGGGAGAGAATTCAAACTGCAGAGATGCAAAGGGACTTGAGAGTCCCTGTGTAGGATACCCTAAAGGTTAACCTCTATGTTGAGTCAGCGGTGAAGAAGGCGAATGCAATGTTGGCATTCATTTCTAGAGGTATAGAAAATAAGAGCAGGGATGTGATGTTGAGGCTCTATAAGGCACTGTGAGACCACACTTGGAGTATTGTGTGCAGTTTTGGGCTCCTTATTTTAGAAAGGATATACTGACGTTGGAGAGGGTTCAGAGAGATTCACAAGAATGATTCCAGGAATGAAAGGATTACTGTATGAGGAACAGTACTGTATGGCAGCTCTTGGGTTGTCTTCTCTGGAGCTCAGGAGAATGAGGGGGGATCTCATAGAAACATTCCGAATGTTAAAAGGTCTAAATAGATTAGATATGGCAAAGTTATTTCCCATGGTAGGTGAGCCTAGGACAAGAGGGCACAACTTTAGGATTGAAGGACATCCATTTAGAACAGAGATGCGGAAAAATTACTTTAGTCGGAGGGTGGTAAATCTATGAAATTTGTTGCCAAGTTATTGGGTACACTTAAGGCAGTGATAGATAGGTTCTTGATTAGTCAGGCATCAAAGAGTATGGGGAGAAGGCAGGGATCGGCCCATGACTGAATGGCAGAGCAGACTCGATGGGCTGACTGGCCTACTTCTGCTCCAATAACTTATGGTCTTAGGGTCTTAAGCATCAGATTACAGTACATACAGCAGAATACTATCATCAATCTTGGGGTTTAATGGCGTGTTCATGTGCAAAAAAGAAGACACCCTACCTCAAATCCCCTCTACATCTCTTAAATTCATGATGGACAACTTTGTAAAAAGAAATGTTTCTTGCCCTCCACCCAATATGCCCCCATTACAAATTTTTTAATCTTTCTGTTAGATATACCTTCAGCCTTCCTTGTTTCAAGGAAACAAACCATTTGTCCATTATCTCTATCCCAGACCACAGCCTGGTGAAACTCCTCTGTGTACTTTCCAATCAATGATTAAAAAAAAAACATGGACCTTCTTTTATATTATATGCCCCATCTAATGAGTGCAAATATCCTAAATGCCTTTGTAATCAATTGAATTTTCATCAGTTTGCTTTTGAATGACTTGTGCTGATCACATGCTTCTTTCTTCCAATATACTTAAGGCAGATCCCTTGCTTTATCACTTTTAAGGTCAGCATTATTCAGGACCTTAATTTATAGTCTATCATAACAATCTTAAACATTGCAGAATTACAGTCATAACCTCCAAAATTCAATTCCACTCACATTTCAACTGTATGCCCAGCAACATTATCATAGATTAAGTCCAATACTAACCTTTCTTGAGTAGGACCAATAACGTACTGGGACAAAATTCTCTCCAGGGTGCACTTTAAAAATTGTTGCACCCTCCAATCCTTTCACACCAAGGCAATTTCAATAAAACTGTGGAAGCTGAAACCCTGTAATGTTCTTATTTTCGCTTTTCTGTGATTTGCCTTCGAACTCTCCCATTGACGGCTTGGAGGCCAATTGTACGTTCTTCTGTACAGCAGAATGAGGAGGGGTCTCACTGAAACCTATCAAATATTGAAAGGCCTAGATAAAGTGAATATGGGGAGGATGCTTCCGTAGTGGACAAGTCCAAGAGCAGAGGACACAGCCTCAGAATAGAGGGACGTCGATTTAGAGCAGAGTTGAGGAGGAATTCCTTTCGCCTGAGGGTAATGAATCTGAGGAACTCATTGCCACAGACGGCAGTGGAGGCCAAGTTACTGAGTGCATTTAAAGCAGAGGTTAATACGTTCTTGATTAGACAGGGCTTCAAAGTTTACAAGGAGAAGGCAGGAGAATGGGGCTGAGGGAGATAATAAGTCACCCAGTAGACTCAATAGGCTGAATGGCCTAATTCTGCTCCTTTGCCTTAGAGTCCTGTGGTCTTACCTACAAGAGTTATTTCCATCTGTTTATATCTAAGTTCCACCATAGGTCCTGAATTGAAGAACTTTCCAGAATGTTCATATTCTTCCTTGCACTGATGGACTCCTTGCTGAGTGTTGCAATTTCACCTCTTCTTTTAGATTTGCACACATTATGGCCATAAGCTATTGCACCACCTGCCCATCTTTCAACTATAACTCCATAATAACAACAACACCATGTTCCCATATGTTAATCAGCAGCCTCGGTTAATATGCTTCACTTGTCGGACTTTTTAACATTAAATCCAGCCTTTAGTTCATGCCATGTGCCTGACAAATTCTCTAAAAGCTCTGTGTACTAAACTTACTTTAATTTTTTTTTCTATATGTGTCTGTTCCTCACCGACTCAATACTCCTACTCTGGGTCCTAGTTCCTAAATTTAAAGCAGGGGTTCCAACCTTTTCTATGCCATGGAGCCTTACCCATACCATTAACCGAGGGGTCCGTGGACCCTCCCCAGTGGGACTTGAGATGATATCATCTTCTCAAATTCCTCTTCCCATGTTACTGCCACAGACGATAAACAAAACCACAACTTCCTCCTCAATTTACCATTCACTGCTCACTGCTTCCTGTCTTCTCACAGGTAGGCCACTGCACACTCACTGCAACCTCCAGCTGATATGTTTAAGCTTTCTACTTTTCCAGTAGGAATAATTTTTAATGATAGGTATACCATGTTGAAGTTTTAACCCAGTGACGCACCATCAGTAACTCCAAAAGACTGGAAGTAGAGTAAATACTGAAAGGCTTTTATTCGCGTTAAAATGTGACCTCCATCATGCTGAGTATCTGCCCCTGGACTGAGAAGGAGGAGCAATGGCGCAATCGCCTTTATTCAGAGGTCTGTGGGAGGAGCCACAGGAGCAGTCAGCGGAGGGGCGTGTCCAGACAGGTAACCCAGTTACAACATATATATATATATGGTTTACCAGACCCAGTCAATGTAATTTTGCTCTCAGAGCTGCGATTAAAACAAGGCTCAGAAAGTTTATATTAAAGAGATTTTACATAAATGGGTCTCACTTCATCAAGGAAAATTCAAGAGTTGTTCACATGCAATAAAAGCAGAACACGTTGGGAAAGTTCAGCATCTGTGGGAACAGAAACAGATTTAACATTTCACGTTGAAGACCCTTTATACATGATGGGATCTCCCTCTAGGTGGAGGAGCAACACCTTATATTCCATCTGAGTAGCCTCCAACCTGATGGCATGAATATTGATTTCTTCTTTCAATAAACAA
The DNA here is from genome assembly GCF_963921235.1 of Mobula hypostoma. Taxonomy (NCBI): domain Eukaryota; kingdom Metazoa; phylum Chordata; class Chondrichthyes; order Myliobatiformes; family Myliobatidae; genus Mobula; species Mobula hypostoma. The sequence goes on along the minus strand of NC_086118.1, from coordinate 17,318,613 downwards.
ATTCCTCCTTCCCACCTTCCTCTATTCCCCATTCTGATCTCTTCTCACCTGCCTATTTCTTCCTCCTGGGTCCCCTCCTCCTTCCTTTTCTCTTAAGGTCCACTCTTCTCTCCTCTCAGATTCTTTCTTCTTCTGCCCTTGACCTTTCCCACCTACCTGACTTCATATACTACTTCCCAGTGAGTCTCTTTCCTCTTCACTCACCTTTTTATTCCGGCATCTTCACTCTCCTTCTCAGCCCCGAAGAAGAGTCTCGACCCAAAACATTGACCCAATTCATTTTTATAGATTCTGCCTAAAGTGCTGAGTTCCTTCATCATTTTCCATGTGTTACCTTTCATCTTTCATTTTTTTTAAAGTTTAGTTGACATTAATATAAGGTGAAGAGCCATTGCAGGATGCTGCTGATAAGTCTTATGAATTAAATCGTAGGGAAACTATAATGTTTGAGAGTTCCTCCTTCTTCCAATTTTTATTGAAGAGCAACAAGATAATTAAGATGAGGAGATAAATGGTAATGCATCAGCATCGAGTTCCAAGTCTTTTAAAAAATATTCTGGAATATTCTCTGGTATGGTATTACAATTAACTAAATGTGCATCAATGAATTATTAGGAGAGATATTTATGCCCGGCAATGGAAACGGCTTAAAATCAGTTTGGACAGATAGGCTATTTTCAGTAAAAGGTATATGTCGAAGTACAGTATGTTTTAAAACAAAGCATTATTGGCATCACTGATGATGGGTTTAAATTTGTCAGGATTGTGGAGATTCGAACTGACTGTTGTTAACGCAAAGACTCAAGCAATAAAGCCTACCACTGCACTGCTATTTTGCCGCGCATGTTCAGATATTTTGGTTTTGATCACTTGGTGAGTCTTGAACATACTTTACGATATGAACAGCTGCTGTAACAACTTTCCCTTGAGATTTAACTAATTATCATTTGCTCATTGCTAAGGTATTTAGAACAAACAGTGAACAAATGGAAACATTATACATAAAAGGGAAGGAAGGTGCTTTTGAGGTTCGGTTCTGGTGCAGTAAAATTCACAAAAATTTTAGCCTTGCAGGTGCTGTGCATCACGATTTCCTAATAGATTCTAGCAGCTCACCAAGCTCCATTCTGGGAGGACAAAATTCATAAAATATATCCTTACATATATAATTCAGAGTAGAACCAGTGGAGAGTTAGGTGACCTAAGAGAATAATTAGAAATAATATTGTCAGGAAAGTTTCCCCAATGAGTATTAACTTATTAAATTGTGAACCTATTAATAAAAAACAGATTTCTGACTTGTGCTACCTGGTATACAATTGCTCTCTCATGACAATAGTTAAGAAATTTGCAAAGCAAAATGAGTAAATGGTGAAATATGTTCTGCATTCACGGGTGCAGCTGTTTCCTGAACCCAGTGTAATAGCCAGTGCATGACAAAAACATGCAGTTGATCGACTCACAGAATTAATAGAGAACATGTTAGCAGATCCTGAGTAAAAGCCATTGGAGTTCTATTCGAGAGTTGCTTATCATAAAAGAATAACCAAGTGCACTAACTAAACAAGGCCAAGCCTCTTGCGACTTTTCTCCCACTGTTCATCTTTATCTTGGAACATTGAACAGCATTGTAAAAAAAAGACAAAGCAGAATCAGACTCAGGTTTAATACCACCGGCATAATTCATGAAATTTGTTGTGTTTGCGGCAGCAGTACAATGCAATGCATAATAATAGAGGAAAAATCTGTGAATTATAGTAAATATATATATAATAGTTAAGTTAAACAAGTAGTGCAAAAAAAAGTCATGAGGTAGTGCTTTTGGTTCAATGTCCATTCAGAAATCGGATGACGGAGGGGAAGAAGCTGTTCCTGAAATATTGAGTGTGTGCCTTCAGGCTCCTGCACCTCCTCCCTGATAGTACCAATGAGAAGAGGGCATGTCCTGGGTGATTGGAGTCCTTAATGATGGATTCCGCCTTTTTGCAGCATCGCTCCTTGAAGATGTCCAGGATACTATGGAGGCTGGTGCCCATGATGGAGTTGACTAAGTTTACAACTCTCTGCAGCTTATTTTGATCCTGTGTAGTTGTCCCCTCATACCAGGCAGTGATGCAGCCAGTTAGAATGCTCTCCATAGTATATCTGTAGAAACTTATGAGTGTCTTTGGGGACATGCCAAATCTCCTCACATTCCTAATGAAGGCACGCTGTTGTGCCTTCTTTGTTGCTGCATCGATATGTTGGGTTCAGGTTAGATCCTCAGAGATGTTGAAACTCAGAAACCTAGAACTGCTCACCCATTCCACTTCTGATCCCTCAATGAGGAGTAGAATCCTCATGGATTCAGCTATTATTGAAACATCAGCAATTGATGCCTGAGGGATTGTAATATCACCAATCATTAAAACTTTATTCATAGTACAGGTTACATTTAATCAATTAATTATGAATCAAATATTAATTAACAGATTAGTAGGTTATTTGGCCACTTCAAATTGTCCCTGGGATGTGATGAGTGGTAGAATTGGGGGAGCGTTGATGAGAAAAAAACACAATGTGTTTAACCAAGGAACTCAGCAGTTTGCTCCAGACACAAGCAAGAGAAAATCTGCAGATGCTGGAAATCCAAGCAACACACACAAAATGCTGGAGGAGCTCAGCAGGCCAGGCAGCACCTATGGAAAAGAGTAAACGGTTGACATTTCAGGCCAAGACTCTTCATCGTGACTGGAAAATAAGATGAGGAGTTGGAGAAAGAAATGTCAGTTGTCGGGGGGGGGGGGGGGGGGAGAAAGAAACACAGGGTGATTGGTGAAACCGGGACAGGGAGGGTGAAGTAAGGAGCTGGGAAGTTGATTGGTGAATGAGATACAGGGCTGGAGAAGGGGGAATCTGATACAAGAGGACAGAAGACCATAGACAAAAGAAAAGGAGGAGGTGCACCAGAGCTAGGTATTAAGAAGGTACCAGCATCTGCAGGCCCATTTTGATGCTGATCTCCAGGTGACTCTAAATATCAAATAGGGATGAATCAAAGCCTAGCAGAAAACATCACTTTCTTGTTTGTTCATTTTGTTTTCTGAAACATAGTGAGCTTTTATTCAATGTTTTTCAAATAATTATGGCAAAATATTCCAGAGGACATTTTAATACAGAATGTTAGAATGAGCATTTTGCTTCCAGATTCACTTTGCACTACGTCCCTCACAAGTACTCTGCGCTGAAGGACCCTGCTGGATATAAAATCACTTAAACAACAAAATAGGTCATTGCTAAATGCAAGAGCATCTGTACCTCATTACTACTGAAGCCCTAGGGGTATATATGGCCATGTTTCAACAGTGTATCTTGGTATCTTGGTGGTAGGCCCAGACAGCGAACAGACCCTGCTGAAAGACAGACTAGCAAAACCTGTTGACATTGTTTTCATTATTTTTATCAATGTGCTCTGCTTCAGACCTGGCCTCTACCAAATCCTCCTGTCCCCTGTGTATAATTTAAATAAATTCAGTAACTTCACTGACATTTCCAGCTGTGGCGATTTTCACAGCTCTAATTTCTGGCATGAAATATCATAGCATAACATATGTGCATGACTATAATCACCTGGTACTTCAATAATGTCTGCAGTATGTCACTACAATAGCAAAACCACTAAATCTCACTGAATGAGAAAAAAAAATTGCTTGTTCTAGAAACCTATTGCAATGCACTTGCTGTACTTCTATGTAAACTTAATATCATCCAGTACTATCCTTTCTGTGCCTCAACTCGCATCCTAATCCAATGAGCTGTCACTTGCTGGTACTTGCCAGCTTCTGGTTTGAACAATGCTTTCAGTTTGAATTTCTCATTGGTGTTTTCGAAGCTCGTCATGGTCTCATCTCTCAGTCCTACAATTGTCTGAGAGGTCTGTGCCTCATCAGTTCTTGGCCTCACCGGCATCAGCTTACTTAATCACTGGCTGCCATGCCTTCAATTATCAAGTCTCTGTACCTTTCCAGTATAACCTCTCCTGTTTCTTCCAAGGCCATCTTTAAAAGCACTGTGCTGGAAACACAATCCAAAGTCCTAGAAGGGGCATCCAAGCGTGCATTGCAACAACTGGACATTAGCATGCAACGTCACACTCCTTTGATCATCGGAGCCTCTGCTCTATAGAAATAAATTCACAGATTGTACAAAGTGCACAATTTGACACTGCAAATTATATTCTTTAAAACTGAATTACATCAGTCCATGTAATCCAAATACTTTTCATACCTTTTTGTTCTAATAGAACTTTGATGTAGAATAATGAGCTGAAATATATTCATTCTTGGCTGCTGGTGAGGTACCAACTACCTATTACGATCTGCACATCCGACCTCCCATGCCACCAGTGGACTGGGTCCCAGACAGAGCAGAGGTGTCCTGAGCTGAGGGTTGAGATTCACGTCTCACCTGGCTCTCAGCTCAAAATGGCTGGTGTGTGCCGTGCAGCCCCATTCACTTGACTGGTTAAAGCGGTACATAATTGCTGGTTAAGTGGTGTAAGTTTCTTTGTTTTACTGTTTTATTAAGATTGAGCACTTTAATCAGCTTTAGGGACATACTTGTTTATTATTTTAATATTTGAAAAATATTTTAAGAATTATTAGAAACATTTAAAACAGCTCCAATGCACTTGACAACAATGAGCAGATAAACAATGTTGTGGACCAATCTAAGGGTGGTGTATCAGGACCCCCTTCCATGTCTTGCTTTGAATTAGTTTAATGTTTTGAAGGTACAAAACTAACAGGAACATTTACTACGTAGGATGTGCTCCAGGAATACAAGTCTACGTAGCATCTTCAGTACACTTCTTTACGATGTCTAGCCAATGAATTATGTCTGAAATCTGAACACACTAAGTACAGCAAGGAACCAGTGAGGACTCCAAATGGCAAAGAAATTAAGTAACCATTATATTTGCTTTGGGGATGATTGATAATGAAAGACTTAGCCAGGGAAAATCATATCATTTATGAAATTTTGTTGATCATTTGGTGTCCTTGCATTTTCAGAAAACCTTTGATAAATACAAGATAATGTGTAAAATTAAAATGCATAATATTAAAGGTATAGTTTTGGCTGGCACCATAGTTGTCTCACATTTCCAAAACCCTGGGCTCAGTGCTGACCTTGGGTGCTACTGTGTGTGGAGATTACAGATTCTCCCTGTTCCTTTCCTCCCACACCCCAAAGATATGCAGTGTAGTCGGTTCATTGTTCTAGTGTATAAGTAAATGGTAGTATCTCGATCAAATTGTTGGGAATTTGTCCAGCCGAGGAGTGGTAGTGGGGACAAGCTCCCACTAGCTAAAGTTGCTCCTCACGACATTGCACCTCAAATAGCCTCTGACAACTAAGTCCAACTCCTGGCCTTCTCGTGTGGCTTAGCCTCTAAGCCTGGTGGAACTGTTTCTACTGGCAGGAGAAAGGGCGAAGGTGGATCCTAGCACCTTAAAGCCAGTGCTTCGGGTAGATGGAGCTTGTCAACCAGGGAAGGCAGTCCATCTAAGAGAGGGAAAACTCTGATTCTAAACCTCCGCTGCCTTGTGGCCGTACCCACTCATGGGAAAGGCTTCGGAAGTAAACCCTGAGGACAAATCTGGAGCTGGAGTCCCTAAGGCAGTCCGACATTGCCTTCAACCTCATTCTGGCAACTCCTGTGACGACCCTGGTGCCAAGCTGTATCGGCCCTTGCCCTTCCCTTGGATTACATCGGTGACGTCGAGAGGGGAGACTTGCTGTATGGGCAACTGCCGGTCTTCCATACAACCTTGCCCAGGCCTGCGCCCTGGAGATTTTTCAGGCGCAGATTCATGGTCTCGCAAGATTAACGGATGCCACCAAGGTGAGAAGAAAAAAGGGATAAATGGAAATGTATATTTGATGTTCAGTGAGTCTGCTTCGGTGTTGTGTGACTTCTGAAATCAAAGCCAAGGCTTTGGTAATTCATAATATATCTCAATAATTTGAATGAGGGAGGAAAATACAATTTTTCAAATGTTGTCAATGGCACTAAACTGCAGAGATTGTGAGTTATAAAGAACATGCAAAGAGGCAAACAACAGTAAAGATAGAAAAGCAAAGCATTAATTAAATTATGTGGATTGGGAACTCTTAAAGGTTGTTATTTTTGAACACAGGTCGCCGAAAGCAAGCATTCAGAAGCAGCAAGATGCTACAAAGGCAGATGGGTTTTTGTTCTTCTTAACAAGAGGATCCTGGTGCAGGATCGAGGTTGTGTTACTAAATTAAACAGGGTCTTTGTTGAACTGCATTTGATTTTCAGTGTCCTTACCCAAGAAAGAATACTCTGGCAAAAGATAGAGTGCAATAGAGGCTCACCAGACTGATTCCAGGTCTTGTTGGACTGCTATATGAAGAGACACTTATTCAATTAGATTCTTGTTTTTTAAAGTTTAGAGCCCCATTGAGCTTTACAAAATTCTGACAGAGCTGAATGGAGGGAGGATTTTTCCCCAAGTTAAATATTTAGGATATTGCTAGTCTCAGGATACATGACCAAATATCAAGTACAGAGAAAAGAAAGAGAAAAAGGGTGGTGAACATGTGGAATTTGCTATCACAGAGAGGATTGTGAAAGGGAAGTCACTCAATCTGTTTGAAAATGAGGAGAATTCATTTCTGAATGCAAAGGGTACGAGGACAATGGGGGAATACGGCATTGAGAGAGATGATCAGCCATGACTGATGAATTGCAGAGCAGGTTTGAAGGGCTGAATGGCCTCTTCCTGCTCCTATTTTCCATAATCTTTTGCTGTAATGTAGTTGTGACTATCTTTAAGAGCTAGAATGCTAGCATGATCCAGACAGGTTTAATGGCTGTTGGATAACTTGCTTGTTGATTCAAGTTGTGAGATAAGGTATTAGGCATGTCAATTCCAAAATGAGGCCACCCTCAAGGTGGAGGAACAACAGCTGGATTGCCTCCAACCCAACCGCATGAATATTGATTTCTCCTTCCTGTATAGTAAATAAAAACCTGTTCCTCCCCTCTTCCTCTCTTACCCACTCTGATTTCTTACCTTTTTCTCCTGCTTATTACTTCCCCCAGGTCCCCTCCTGCTTCCCTTTCTCCTATGATCTGCGCTGCTCTCCTATCAGATCCCTTCTTCTCCAGCCTTTGACCTTTCCCAACCACCTGACTAGCCTCTCCCCGCCCCCCACCTTTTTATTTTGGCATCTTCCCTCTTCCTTTCCAGTTCTGAAGAAGGGTCTCGGACCAGGATGTCAACTGTTTATTTATCTCCATGGATGCTGCCTGACCTGTTGAGTTCCTCCAGCATTTTGTGTGTGTTTGCAATAGACTCATAGTTCATTTTCCAAAAAAGTATTGCTGTTCTCCACACAAATTAGTGTCCGAAGAGGAAGAACAGCCTTGAGTTAACAAATAATATAAAGTTCACAGTTGTCTATGCTGATAAATATGAAATACGTAACCAAAATCATTTCTCTTTCTGTAAATATTGAAGCTCCCTTCATATAAATCCAAGATGTGTCACAATTTATGTATGTTTATTTAGTTCATGCCAATCTTATTAATCCATTCAAATCAATGACAGCTTGAAACTTATTTGGCAGACACCATGTTCTTTAAAATCTTCATAGAGATTTCAGTATGTCATAATTGAAATTTCTGTGAAAATTTCAGAAGTAAATCTTTTGCTTTCTCTTCACAATAATTACCTTGGGTAAACCCCTGTGAATTGGCAAGGCTAAAAGAGCATGACCACAAACAGAGAATACTTGCCTCCGGCTAAATGACTAGATTGCAGATCATTGCTTCCCTGTTAATGTGGAAAAAGACACGGGCATAAAGAAACCATTAAGCATTGTGCAACAATCATCAGTCCGTATACAAAGAGCAAGTTAACCCATCTATAAATATACACTTGGATGAAAGACAGGCTTAAAACCTATCATATTCTAGCCCCAATAGCTTAAAGCCACATCTTAAAATCTTCTTTATACTGAAATTTCAGTAGATAAAGAAACGAGATGCAGGACGCACAAAGCAAAGAGAACACAAAGGAGCAAACTATGTGTGCTGTATCAACCTGTATAATTAAGTATGAGAAATTAGCAATGAAGGCAATTGCCCATAATTCTAATATTGTGGGAATGAAAACCATTTTAAAACTTGCCATAATTATGAAATTTGATCATTTATGATATTTCTTTAAAATAATCAAAGTTCATATTCATAAAAATGAGCAATTTTTCTGAGAAAATTGTGGGTTCTGGCTAAGTGAAAGAATGTAAATCTAAAAGAAAACACTAAATCAGTAAGACGAAAGAGCTGATTGTGGACTTCAGATGGGGTAAGACGAAGGAACACATACCAATCCTCATAGAGGGATCAGAAGTGGAGAGAGTGAGCAGTTTCAAGTTCCTGGGTGTCAAGATCTCTGAGGATCTAACCTGGTCCCAGCATATCGATGTACAGTAGTTATAAAGAAGGCAAGACAGCAGCTATACACTATTAGGAGTTTTAAGAGATTTGGTATGTCAACAAATACACTCAAAAACTTCTATAGTTATACCATGGAGAGCATTCTGACAGGCTGCATCACTGTCTCATATGGAGGGGCTTACTGCACAGGACCGAAAGAAGCTGCAGAAGATCGTAAAGCTAATCAGCTTCACGTTGGGTATTAGCCTACAAAGTACCCAGGACATATTCAAGGAGCGGTGTCTCAGAAAGGCAGCATCCATTATTAAGGATCTCCAGCACCCAGGGCATGCTCTTTTCTCACTGTTACTATATGGTAGGAGGTACAGAAGCCTGAAGGCACACATTCAGCGATTCAGGAACAGTTTCTTCCCCTCTGCCATCCGATTCCTAAATGGACATTGAAGCTTTGGACACTAACTCACTTTTCTTTTAACATACAGTATTTCTGTTTTTGCACGTTTTAAAAAATCTATTCAATATACGTAACTGATTTACTTGTTTATTTATTATTATTTTTTATTTTATTTATTACTATTATTATTTTTTCTCTCTGCTATATTATGCATTGCATTGAACTGCTGCTAAGTTAACAAATTTCACGTCACATGCCGGTGATAATAAACGCATTTCTGATTGTGATTCTGAACTAGGTAGCAGCTAAGTCACAAGTGAAAAAAAATATTTCATGGATAGAACAAAATTCATTTTTACTGCACTCTTTAATGCCCTGTTTGCATTCATTGACCAATCAGTTCTCTTCCCATTCCAAGCTGCTGTGCAAACTTGCTCATAGTTTGCATTTACGCACTTATTTGTTACAATTTGTAATGACATGAGCACCTTTTTTAACCATGAAAATTGTTCTGCTTGAGTTTATCATCATGTTGGCCTAGCAACATACCCATGGAAGTAGTTAATCAGATCTGCTTTTATCCAACAGGGCCATTTCTACCGAGGAAGCAAGTGGCATAGTGGATAGCACAACACTTTACAGTAGCAGAGACATGGGCTCAGTTCCTGCCGCTGCCCGTAAGGGGTTTGCACATTCTCCCCGTGACCACATGGATTTTCTACAGGTGCTCTGATTTCCTCCCACAGTCCACAGAGGTACTGGTTTGTAGGTTGGTTGGTGATTGTAAATTGTCCCGTGATTAGGCCAGGATTACATCAAGTCAAGTCAAGTCAAGTCACTCTTTATTGTCATTTCAACCATAACTGCTGGTACAGAACATAGTAAAAATGAGACAACGTTTTCCAGGACCATGGTGCTACATGAAACAATACAAAAACTACACTGAACTACTTAAGAAAAAACACAAAAACTACACTAGACTACAGATCTATCCAGGACTGCATAAAGTGCACAAAACAGTGCAGGCACTACAATAGATAATAATAGATAATAAACAAGACAGCAGGCACAGTAGAGGGCAGTAGGTTGGTGTCAGTCCAGGCTCTGGGTATTGAGGAGTCTGATGGCTTGGGGGAAGAAACTGTTACATAGACTGGTCGTGAGAGCCCGAATGCTTCGGTGCCTTTTGCCAGATGGCAGGAGGGAGAAGAGTTTGTATGAGGGGTGCGTGGGGTCCTTCATAATGCTGTTTGCTTTGTGGATGCAGCGTGTGGTGTAAGTGTCTGTGATGGCGGGAAGAGAGACTCTGATGATCTTCTCAACTGACCTCGCTATCCGATGCAGGGTTGCAATCTGAGACGGTGCAATTTCCAAACCAGGCCGTGATGCAGCTGCTCAGGATGCTCTCAATACAACCTCTGTAGAATGTGGTGAGGATGGGGGGTGGGAGGTGGACTTTTCTCAGCCTTCACAGGAAGTAGAGATGCTGCTGGGCTTTCTTTGCTATGGAGCTGGTGTTGAGGGACCAGGTGAGATTCAGGGGATTGCTTGGCAGCTTGGCTCAAAGTGCTGGAAAGGCCTGTTCTACACTGTATCTCAATAAATAATCAATAAATAAATATTCTTGACATCTACAACTCAATGTACACATAGTGGCCACTTTATTAGATACAGCTGTACACCTGTTCATTAATGAAAATATCTAATCAACAGACTATGTGGCAGCAACTCAATGCATAAAAGCATGCAGAAATGGTCAAGTGGTTCACGTGTTGTTCAGACCAAACATTAGAATGGGGAAAACATGATCTACTTGACTTTGGCCGTGGAATGATTGTTGGTGCCAGATGGGATAGTTTGAGTATCTCAGAAACTGCTGATATCCCCAGATTCTCACACACAGCAGCCTTTAGAGTTTACAAAGAATGGTTCAAAAAAACAAAGAAAATCATCCAATGAGCAGCAGTTCTGTGGTTGCAAATGCCTTTTTGATGAGAGAAATCAAAGGAGAATGACAGCCGAGTGTATGTCATAACCCTGTGTCTGTGTCTGAGCTAGCGCAAGATGAGGAGCTGCTGTACGCTGATCCTGACAGAAACATAAAATGTGGCTCGAGGACTCCACCCCAGTCTCAGCCTTACAGCTAGCAGACCTAATCTCCTTCCGAGCAGACAGAAACGCTGTGACCTCCCACAAGGCCACGGAGGATGTGTGTGTGACTACGTTAATAAGAGCTAGTGTGTGAATGCCTCAGCAGTAATGGTTCACTGCTTAGTGCAGACAGAGTTTTTAATGGTGAAGTGCAGGCCCTTCCACTTACCGAGGGAGTTCACCGCCATTGTGGTTGTTGCTGCTTCCATCATTCCCATGGCAGTGCTGGGGGAAGCACGGCAGGAGCTCTACAGCACTATCTGCGGACCACTGGCTAAATAGGTCATACCCGTTTACAAGGTGATCAGGACCTGACCAGAAGGTGCCAGGTCAGCAGTGCAGAACTGTTTCGAAAGGACGGACTGGAGCATATTCAAGGATGTGGCTGCTCACAATCATCACATCAACATTGATGAATACGTGGGATCGGTGACTGGCTACAGAAGATAGTAAAATTCACTGAGAGGATCACCGGGGTCTCTCTCCCCTCTAGGTGTGATATTTACCAGAAGGGTTGTAGTCAAAGGGCCCAAAGCATTGTTGAGGATCCCTACCACACATCCCATAAACTCTTTGACCCACTACTGTCAGGAAGGAAGCCCAGCAGCATCAAGTCTAGGTCCTCCAGACTGGATAATAGCTTCTTCCCTCAGGCTGTGAGACTAATAAATACCTTGCCACCACCGAGGACAGCGAGCTGTTTACTGTTTAGCTGTACCAGGCAGTACGAGGGGTGATTGATAAGTTCGTGGCCTAGGGTAGAAGAAGATAAGTTATTAACTTCAAACTTTCTGCATAATCACTAAAAGAGTTGACCTGCATGTGCACGTAATGAGAGCTGTATAACTCTTCTCCTTCTACCTTGGGCCACGGAGTTATCAATCACCCCTGCTGTTGTCACTTTCTGGAGGTCCAAGATCCGTATGCTCCACGACCGCTGGACTAAGTGTGTAAATGTAGGAGGGGACTATGTTGAAAAATAAATGTGCTAGGTTTTCTAAAATTGACTCCTACCTTAGGCCACGAACGTATCAATCACCCCTCGTATATACACTTTGAGGTTTTTTTTAACTTATTTGTAGTAATAGTTTCTTTTATGTGCTGTGTGCAATATATGTTTTGTGGGTGCACCATGGACCAGGGGAACGTCTTTTCATTTGGTTGTATACATGTACAGTCAGATGACGATACAGTTGAACTTAATCCACATAAACAGTAGCTTAACTGTTTCTGGTTTTCTTCCCTCCTTTCCTGAATGTGGTGGCATCTGGTTTCCCTTTACTTACTAACTTGGCTCAGTACTTTAGTTTTCATAAGTAAGCCACTTAATTGTGGAAAGCCAAAACTTACATTATAGTCAGCATTCAAAATCATATATTGCACAGCAAATTTGGCCACTTCAGGCAGTATTTCCAAGACAATCCAATACACCTTAAGAACAACAGTTCCTTTATAATATAGGGCATGACCTGGAATATACTGCCCAATTTTAATTATTTTGTGTGATGGTTAAATCAATGAAGAGCGTGGTAGAAGAGAAACACATGACCATTGTGTAGACAGATATATGAAATGAAATCTGAAAATACTTCAAATACACAGTGAATCAGGTAGCATCAAAACTAGGAAAGAGAGAAAACAAGAGAAGCAGAATATCTCTGACAAAGTGAGGCCAAGTGCCATGGGGAGAAATTGCAAAGGTCATTACACTGATAGTTTAATTGCAGCAAATAGAGCAAGGAAAAATGAGCAAAAGTTATAAGAGGAGGGAAGGTAGAGATGAAAGAAGACAGAACGTGAACAGATGGCAAGTGCAGGACCATGGCAATTGCCCATCAACTCAGGCTGTACTGATGGAAAAAGAAAAACTGAGCCGTTCTCAAATGGATGACATAGAGCAGAAATGCCAGTTCTGATACAGTAAGAAACCCAGTTACCTAAAGGCATAGTATTCAGTATCTTGGATCTGGAACATTGCCTCTGATTCTCTTTCCACCAATACCTCATGACCTGCTGACTTTTATTTCAGATTTCCAGAATTTGTAGGTTTCAGTATCTATCTGTACCACCAAAAGTTTTGTGTCTGAGAAAGAACAGATTGGTTAAATAAAGCTCCAACTTAATAAAAAAAAATAAATTCATTAAAACAATCTGTGTAAAATATGCTAGAAGCTTTGTTTTAGATAAAAATCAAATGTGTTTTATTTCTGGATTGTAAGTTAATGTTCAAATGCACAATCCAGTTTAAATTTGATTCCTGGAGGTGTCTGCCTCATCTATTCTGATAACTCAGGTCAATGTTAAGGAGCCTTCATCAGTACTTGAAGAAGAGCAGTGAGTTCCTCTGGTGTGCTGGTCAGTATATCTTGTCAATTAGTGTTGCCAAAATAAATAGATTAACTGGCAGTTTGTCTCATAATTTCATGCGTGATGATTGTGGTGCAGTGCAGCTGCCATTTTACCCAATATAGCACTCACTGAAGTCTGAAGTTCGTTTCTTTTCTGTGAGGTAGTTTAAAACATATTAACAATCTGAGTAAAATAAAATAAAAATACTGTATAATAATTTCTTTGCTTAAGTACCTACCAATTGCGACAAAATATAATTTTGTTCAAGATCCTAGGGTAAGGCCGTTAACTGATGAGAAGAGATAATTAGGTAGTTGGTGACTACTTGCTAAGCACAGATCCCTCAATACCCAACAAGGAACGATTGAAGGTGTAAATTTCTATAGCACTTTGCATATGAATAACCCTTAAATCAGTGTTTGCACACTGAGGATTCACAATGTCATAAGACTTGATGTTCAGAATTATTGTAATGTCATAGAGACAAACAGGCTCCTCAGCCAAGTGCTCACCATCTACACCAATCCTATTTTTTATTCTGCCCTCATTTGAGAGACAATTTATAGTGACTGGTTAACCTACTAAGCTGTAAATCTACAGGAAGCTGGAGGAAACCGGAACACCCAGAGGAAACCAGTGTAGTCACAAAGAAAACTAGCAAACTCCACACAGAAAATACCTGAGTGAACCCAGGTGTCTGGTAATGTGAAGCAGTGGGTCTGCTAGTTGTGCTGCCTAAAATAATGCCAGAGATTAATAATTACCTGAGCGGGAAGACAGGTCCTGAGGTTACTGTTCCATTCTAAAACATGACACTCCTGGGGGTGGAACATTCCTTCACTGGCATCAACTGCGCTGATGTTGCAGGTGGACACCAGTCTGTTCCAACACTCTCAGTAATGCACCTCTGGACAGAAGTCAAAGCTCAACATCTATCTCTTCAATAAGCTGGTCGTACAGACTTGGTGGATTCATAATGCTTCTGTCATTTGGAAATCCAGGCTTGTAGGACAAAAACTTCTGGCAGTATTCACTGGGGATTGGCACGAATAAAAGATGCATGTAAATGCTTCTGATTGCAATTAAAGTTAATGTTTATTATCAGTGAATAGCAGGAATTGATTGCCACATCAATGTTTTCACTATTTATTCAACTTTCTGGATATGGGAATCACTATCAAGGCCAGACTTCACTGCCTATCACCTACCTTGCCTTCTCAAACTGGTGAAATGTTTTTGACACTGGTATTTCAGTGCTATTTGGCTGTTGGGTGCCAGGATCTGGATATAGCAAAGAGAACATGATGAAGATACATTTCCAAATTAATGATGTATGGTTTGATAGTGATCATATAAGGCTGCTTTCTTTTCCTTTTTGGTAGTAGAGATCACAAGTTTGAACAGTGCTGGAAAAGGTAAACCAGATGAATAGCTATGGTAAATTCTATGGATAACACAGACAGGTGTCGTGTTGTAACAATGGTGAAGGAAATGAATCTTCAGGGTGATGCTGGGGTGCCAGTCAAGTAGGCTGAGGATTTAATCATCTTCAGTGTTGTTGGAACTGCAGATATCCAGTCTCGTGATTCATGCCTTATAAATGGTGGAAAGGTTTTGATTGTTGGGAGGTGAGTTACTTGTAGGATGTCATTTTTTTTTTACAAAATATTACAAATTCAGTGCTACAATATATACAAATCAGTGACTAACACAATTACTACGCAACTACTAGGCTAAACTAAAATGTTTCCATCTCTATCAATGATGGCACTAATTCCCCACAGTGCCCAACCATCCTGGAATGCCTCTATGGTCACCGTAGACAGCGCATGTTCCCTCTCAATGGTTACCTGGGCATGGACATACCCCCTAAACATTGTCCTGCAGTCTGCCCAGGCAGATCCCTCCACCACCCGTTTCCAGGACCCACAGGTAGCTGTTTTTACCATCCCCAGGAGCAAGTTTACAAGAACATCCTCATCCATCCATGCTCCCCTCCTTACTGGATGACTGCATATAAATAGGGATGCTAGTTAGAATCTCTCTTGTTAAACCCTCTCTGTCATGTGTTGCATGAATGTCATTCAGTCCATCAGACAATGCCTAGATGTTTGAGTTTTGCTGCATGAGTCTTGCATAATTTATTTATGTTTTTTAGGATGCTGATGTCATTTATTATTATTATCATCCATCTCTAACTGTCCATAACAAAGGTAGTGGTGGCCTTCTGGGATAGTACTCTTTCTATGTGATGGCTCTCCCACGGTGCTATTGGGTATGTATAGATTACTTGGCAGAGGCATTTTCATTTGCTAAGTCAGTGAAAAAAAAATTGAACATGTTTCAAACATCACTATGCATTCCCATTTCAGATCTTTTGATGGAAGGGGGTTCATTGTTGGAGCAACTGGGTGGTTTCAACACCATCCTGAGGAAGTCTTGCTGTGATGTCTGGGAGTGGGGTGATTAGAAACATAGAAACATAGAAAACCTACAGCACAATACAGGCCCTTCCACCCACAATGCTGTGCCGAACACGTACTTACTTTAGAAATTACCTAGGGCCACTCATAGCCCTCTATTTTTCCAAGCTCTATGTATCATTTGCAAACTCTGACCTTGCAAACCAATGCCGTTTACTAGACTGAAATGCAACAAACCACCACACCAAACACAACACAAATGGAAAAAACAACCATTCCAGCAATCATTACAGTCAGAAAACTAAGTACTGATTATTAGATATTAACTTAAATCTTAATTGACCTCTGATAGCCATAACTACCTACCCCTGTCCAATGAAAGACCCCAACTACAAGCCTACTTTACCAGACTTCTTACCACTCTGAATTCACCAACCATTGAGAACATCGACATGAAATGTTGTCACAGGATAGCAGAATCCATCATCAGAGATCCCCACCACCCAGCTCACGCTCTCTTCTCACTGTTGCCATCCGGAAGAACATACAAGAGCCTCAGGACTCACACCACCAGGTTCAAGAACAGTTACTAACTCTCAACCATCAAGGTCTTGAATAAAAGGAGATAACTTCACTCACTTGCCCCATCATTGAAATGTTTCAACAACCAATGATCTCATATTAAGGATTCTTTATCTCATTATCTCATGTTCTCATCATTTATTACTATTTATTTATATTTGCATTTGCATAGTTTGTTGCACTTTGGTTGATCTTTTATTGATCCTGTTATAGTGAATATTTAGTAGATTTGCTGAGTATGCCCACAAGAAAATGAATCTCAGGGATACATATGGTGACATATTTGTACTTCGACAATAACATTTATTTTGAATTTTTGAACCTTGAACTTTAAGGCGCCTCTGGAATTCTGCTCAGTGGCCCGTGGTTGCACCAAGATCTGAAGTCTTAATCCTGGCAAAAGTTAAACTCAGAAATGGTAAGTACCACCTGATGACAGCGTTGATGAAACTTTCCCTCACTTTACTGTTGATTGAGAGTAGACGGTTTGGGAATGAATTAGCCACATTGGACTTGTCCTGTATTTAGTGAACAGAACAATATTCCTAATAAAAAGTCCTGATGAAGGGACTTGGCCCGAAACGTCGACAGTTTACTCCCCTCCATAGATGCTTCCATGACTTGCTGAGTTTGCCCAGGATTCTGAGTGCGTTGCTCAAGATTTCACATATATGTAGAATACCTTGAGGTTAGAACAATATTCCACATTGCTGAGTAAATATCATTGTTTTAACTGGACTGGAACAGCTTTACTGGGTATGTACTGTAGGTAGTTTTGTAGGTTTGGTTTAGTACAACTGCTGGGATGCCATTGGTTTATCTAGTTATCACAGCCCCTGATATCACATGGAGTGAATTGAATTGGTCGGAGACTGGCATCTAAAATGGGGAGGATCTCAGGAGGAGCTAAGATAGATGACTTACTAAATTAGCCATTCCTGGCTAAACATGATTTTTGAATGTTTTAGCCTGTCCTTTGTGCTAGGTTCCTCCACCATTAAAGATGAGGCTGTTCCTGGAACCTATATCTCACTTTAGCTTTTTAATTGACCATTGCTAATCAAGAGAAGATGTACGAGGTCTGCAAAACTTTTATCTTGCCCATGGGTTCTATGATCCCTGAGTTCTGCTGGAACTGTTCGAGGTTTATTGGGATAGACTTTGTTGTGTCTAAATTGTATCTATTTTTGTGCTCTAATGCAGTAATTAGAAGATGATTGAATGCCTTATTCAGCCATTTCTGATGATAGTTGAAGGCCAATCACAATGGTGTGGATGAGAGTTGCACAGGGGCCAGAATGGACAAAGAGGTTTGCTCCCACCAAGGAGATCAGTAAACCCTGTTGCATATCCCATAATCTCCTGTTTTGCTGGTTATTTTTGGACCAGAGATCAAGTATCACTCTGCTCACACCTTCAATTATCTCCTGTAATTTTTCCTACTCCTACTCCATGCCCATTTGTTACTTTGAATGAAACACAAACTTGTCACATTAGTCTAAGTTATAGCAATTTTACAAGGTAGAAGAGCTTCCAATATAAATTTAATGTTTGATACATTTCCAAGATATGCACTGTTATTATCTTTGTAGCACTTTCTGTGTAATATCATTTCAAGGTAGGTTTTTGCCAGTAACAGACTGATGAGTTGTACTAAAACATGCATCTATGCAAATTTATTGATTTACATGTGTGCTACATTTATAGTATCCAAAATTTTCCTGGTCATTATATATGATCTGACTGTGAAAAACTTGAATTAAAAGCCATCTCCATTTATTCCTTTAATCTGACAGTCACCCACTAAATTTGTGTCTGCACACTTCATACACACCCAGTGGCCACTTTATTAGGTACACTGTGCATCTGCTCACTAATGCAACAGTGTAACTGGGTGTTGGACTTCCTAAACAAGTGACCTCACAGTCAGAATGCAGGACTACTCCACCCTCCCCACCATCCCCCACCCCCCAGGGTGGTGTGCTGTGCCCATTGCTGTACACTGCGCTCACATGATTTGAGCTGGATAATGCATCATTTCAACAATCTCACTTGCAATTATGCAAAGGTCAGAAGAATTTGCATAAAGATTATCTAGGCGTTTTATTTTACAATCGAACAAAGTTCGGTGGGGATGCCAGAGGGAGGAGTTTTCACGAAGAGCGGTAGGGGCCTGGAATGCACTGCCCTCGGCAGAGGCCGATACAATATTAACAGATCCTTAGTCAGGCGCATGGATGTGAGACAAATGTAAGGTTATAGTCTGTGCAGGAGTAAAGGGTTAGAATGATCATGGACTTGGTTTATATAGACCAGCACAGTAACATGGGCCGGTGCCTATACTACACTGTACTGTTCTGTGTTCAATGTAAAGTGGGAGTCCATATAAGTTCCACATTTTTAATTGGTCTCAAAGAAATGGAATAAATAATAAATTATTAGGCTGACCTGTGAGCAATTTTTACTTTCTTTTCTCAGTTGTTTTATAATTCCACGTTACGTTCTGATGTCCTGAGGCTGTGAGGAGTACTATCTGTTTAGTTCTAACTGGGGAGGGGGGAAGAGACAATGTTTTCATCCTCCCTCTCCTCTCATACAACAACCTGTTAATACCACCCAAAAGCAAGCCTGTGGTGTCACTTTGCTGTTCTGTGGTGATTTACAATTTAACCTGTCAATAACTGATAAAACAATTCCTTTTCTTGTCCCTGTCTTTAAGGTTGAGGAAAGTCTCCTGCTGCTGTTAATATGAATAGAGATTAACCTACTCAATGGACCTTGCTTCAGATATCTGATCCTCGGTGTATCAGTTATGACATTCCATAATCAGTCTCATCCGGCTTCAATACGAACTTTCAATGCCCGTGACTTACTTTATGTAAAGTCTGTAAAAAAAAATCACCTTCTTTTAAAACACAACAAACAATCTGAAACATAGCTCAATCACTCACAATCAACACCATAAAAAAAATCACAACCCCCAAAGCTTGACCCTGAACCTTGAACATTTATACTTGCACATGATGATCAGGAAAAAACAACCCACTGATGATTGTCACCATTCAGGCTGTTTTCTCTTTAGTTATGAGGTAAAGCACAGGGAGCTGCTTCATTTCACTGAATTTATTTCAGCAATGGTTTATTTGCATTTTAAAGGTACTTCTAAAGTTTGTAGCAAACTTTACAATACATACTTTAATTTCCAGGACATGTATTTTCACTTTTAATAATTGTCTTTCATGTCCATGCAGTCTAGATTTGAGATTCTTATAGTTCACAAGATAATTTGGATTTTTACATAAAGGAGGGATTCCTCAGAGAAGCAAAAGAATTTGACTGAACTCGTTGAACGTTGTAGACTGTCAACAGCTTTATAATACTTGGATGAATGAATTTCCAATGCCTCCTGAATGAGTTCAGTTCCAACAACACTTGACAGTGTGAATCATTCCAGGCAAAGCAATCTGTTTTTTCCATTGATTTGGCAAGTTAGTATGAAGGTACTTTCAATTACACACTTTGCTGCGTGTAGTTGTGATATGGATAACTAGAAGAACTAGCACATAATCACACCAATAGCTAAACATGCAAAACTTAAAAGCATCTGTAAGAATGATACTAAACTGCCTAAAGTCTGCCAGATGGCCTCTCTTGCAATTTCAGATCTGCCATGAATCTGGTGCAGATCATAACAGTCCATGTCCCTCAAGTTGACTGGCAATGCCTTGAATACCTTAGAATGAAAGAGAAGTAACAATATAAATAAACAAAACTTCTTATGACCCCGATTGGTGTGTTCGTAGCCCCAACTACATATCCACTCTGTACTATGATCTTATTTTTAAAGTGTAGGTAACTCTGGACCTTGGTTGCATTGGAGAAGAGTCTTGATTCCAGTGTGGAGGATTTCCCAACATCTGTGCAGGTGATGAGCATCCCTGTCATCAACACAAGAATAAACTTCATTTAGATCATTCGTAATCACTACAAAAGGCATATAAAAAGGGCATAGTCATGGGGGCTTACAATTTTCAGGCAGATTGGAAAAATCTATTGGTCTTGGATCCGAAGTGAAGGAATTTGTAAAATGCCTATGAGATGTTTTTTTTTAAATGCTGCTTGTGGTTGAGCCCACCAGGGGAAAACACAGATCTGGATTCAGTGTTGTATAATCATCCATACTTGATTAAGGAGCTTAAAGTAAAGGAACACTTAGGAGACAGTGACCATAATATGTTAGAATTCACCCTGCAGATTGAAGGGGAGAAGCTAAAATCAGATGTATCAGGATTACAGTGGAATAAAGCAAACTACAGAGGCATGAGAGAGGGGCTGGCCAAAGCTGATTGGAAGGTGGACACTACCAGGAATGACAACAGAACAGCAATAGCTTGCGTTTCGGGGAGCAATTCAGAAGGCACAGAATAGATTCATCTCAAAGAAGAAGTAATCTAAAGGGAGAATGAGGCTACTATGGCTGACAAGGGAAGTGAAAGACAACATAAAAGCTAAAGAGAAGGCATATAATATAGCAAAAGTGAGTTGGAAGTCAGAAGATTGGGAAGCATTTACAAAACAACAGAAAACTAATAAAAAAAAGCCAAAAAGAGAGAAAAGATGAAATATGAAAGTAAGCTAGCCAATAACATAAAAGAGGATACCACATGATTTTTCAGTTATACAAAAGTAGGAGAGAGATGAGAGTGGATATCGAACTGCTGGAAAATGATGCCGAAAAGATAGTAGTGGAGGACAAAGAAATGGTGGATGAACTCAATATATACTTTGCATCAGTCTTCACTGTGGAAGACACAAAGCTGTATGCCAGCAATTCCAGAGTGTCAGGGGCAGAAGTGAGTGTAGTTGCTATTACTAGGGAAAAGGTGCTTGGGAAGCTGAAAGATCTGAAGGTAAATAAGTCATGTGGACCAGATGGACCACACTCCAGGGTTCTGAAAGGGGCAGCTGAAGTGATTGTGGAGACATTAGTAATGAACATTCAAGGATATCTGGATACTGGAATAGATTTGGAGGACTGGAAAACTGCAAATGTCACTCCATTCTTGAAGAAAGGTGGGAGCCAAAAGACAGGAAAATGTAGGCCATTTAACCTGACTTCAGTGGTTGGCAAGAGTCCATTATTAACGAAGAGGTTTCAGGGTACTTGGAGGCACATGATAAAACAGATCAAAGTCACCATGTTTACTTAAGGGGAAATCTTGCCTGGCAAATCTGTTGAAATTCTTTGAGGAAATTAGAGGCAGGATAGACGAAGGAGAGTCAGTGGATGTTGTTCACTTGGATTTTCAGAAGGCCTTTGACAAGATTCCGCACATGAGGCTGCTAGTCAAGGTAAGAGTCCATGGTATTACAGGAAAGATGCCAGCATGGATAGAAGACTGGCTGAATGGCAGGAGGCAAAGAGTGGGAACAAAGGGAACCATTTCTAGTTGGCTGCTGGTGACTAGTGGTGTTGCATAGAGGTCTGCATTGAGACCACTTCTTTTCATGTTATGTGGATGACAGAATTGATGTCTTTGTGGCCAAGTGTGCAGACAATATAAAGATGGGTGAAGGGCAGGTAGTTTTGAGGAAGCAAGAAGCCTGCAGAAGATTAGGAAAAAGGCAAAAAGGAAGCAGATGGAATACTATGTAGGGAAGTGTGTGGTCATGCAATGTGGTAGAAGGAATAAAAGTGAAGATCATTTTCTAAATGGGGAGAGAATTCAGTAATCAGAGGTGTGTGGGAGTCTTCATGCAGGATTTCCAAAGTGTTAGCTTTCATGTTGAGCTGGTGTTAAGGAAGGTAAATACAATGTTATCATTCATTTCAAGAGAAATTGAACATAAATTAGCTAGGTAATGCTGAAGCTTTAAAAGGCATTGGTCAGACTGGACCTGAAGGATTGTGAGCAGTTTTAGGCCCCATATCTAAGAAAGGTTGCGCTGACATTGCAAGGGTCCAGAGGAGGCTCACAAAAATTCTCCTGGGAATGAAACAGTTAATGTATGAGGCATTTGATATAGGTTTGAGTCTGTTGTCACTCGTTTAAAAAGAAAGAAGGGGTATCTCGTTGAAACCTGTTGAATATTGAAAGACCTAAATGCAGTGGACGTGTAGAGCGTGCTTCCTTTAGTGGAGGGTTCAGGACCTGAGAGCACAGCCTCAGAATACTTTACAAGGAAAACCCTTTAGAAGAGAAATGGAGAGGAATTACTTTTATGAGCGGATGGTGAATCTGTGGAATCATTGTCACAGAGAGCTGTGGAGACCAATTCATTGGGCATATTTAAAATGGATGTTAACAGGTTCTTTATTAGTAAGAATGTCAAAAGTTATGGGGAGCAGGCAGCAGAATGAGATTGAGAGGGATAATCAATCAGCCATGATGGAATGGCAGAGCAGACTCGATGGACTGAATGGCCTAATTATGCTCCTGTTTCTTATGGTTTTAACAGAAACGGAAAGTGCTGGAAATCCTCCGCAACTGGGGAGAGAGGAACAGAGATAATAATTCAGCTGAGCAGAACATGAAAAAGAAATGCACTTTGCAGTTGAATATGTTGGTTCATGAAGTTGTTAATTCCCTTTCAATGATGCTATCTTATAAGAGGCAAACTCAGAGTTTATGTAGGAATGCTGCATTGCCAGAAATGTTGGCTACTAATTAAGTTTTCCCCCAAATCTCTTGTGCCTCTGGGAAAAAGGCGATCTAGAGAGACCAATCCTAAAGATGCTCACTGCCCATGCTTATGATTAACATTCCCCTCCTAATGCTTTTAAATATTGTAGGATGCCTGCAAAATTTTCTTGACTTTTTCAAAAGTTGTAGTCTAACGTAAAATGAATGTAATGCACACAAACTGAACTTAATGGTTTTATTCACTAGTAATGTAATCATTGGAATCCATTCTCTAGAGCATGATATTGAGTAAAATACTTTAAAATAACTGTAACATAATTGGTTGAGAAGGAGGTGAATTAGCTTTAGTTCATGCAGTTTGAAAAGTAAAACCTTTTGGAGATCTGTGATGTACTGTTTTATATCAATTTGAATTCAAATCACGAGCCAGAAGTAAACCTGAGTACTTAATGCCAATGGAATTCTTTTGGTTATAAACATCTGTTTGAAATCAAACAGGGAACACTGGAGTTGCCACCACTGTAAGGTAAAATATTAATATTTGGATATTGCTGTGTTGCACCAAAGATTTTCCCTAATGGTTTACCATGCAGAGAGATTAAGTTTGTTTTTGCATTGTCTGTCAGTCCTCAAATATTAACATCACAGCATTGCTCAGTTGCCTGTGCCTCAGTAGACTGCCGGCCTGAACCACACACAAAGACTGCAATGAATAGCATAACCTCATATTCCAGTGGGGTATTGGAAGGCGACCACATCAACTTGAGGTCCTGTCCTTCAGCTGAAGTGTTGAACTGAGTTGCCGTCTGCTTATTGATGTTTCTATTTGAAAAAGAGAAGGGAATTCCCTTGGTATCCTGGCCAGTATTCCCCCCTCTCTCTCTCTCTCAATCAATACTACTAAAAAGAACTTTACTTATCAGCTGCTGCATTTGTTGTTTATATGAACTTGCCAAATGGAAAATATCTTCATGTTCCATTGTATAAAACAAAGCTGAAAGTCTTGCAAAGCAAGTAGGAAAGAAAATGTCTATTTATGTAATGAATAATTGGTCTCTGCTTAATTAAGGTTAATTATTACACTAATCAATTAATTAGTGTCAAATTAACTTAACTAAGTAAATCCAAACAATTCATTTAAGATATTGGGAGTATTCTTTCAATATCTTACCTGTTACGTAAGTAAATTAATTTTGCTCAAATTCTCAGTATCATAATTGTTTCACTCAGGGAGATTCTTTCTCCAGATTCATATTGTCGAGTAGTTTTCCTTTATGATTATATGGTCCTTATTCTGCTATATTTTCTGTAACTTTTTCACATAATGTATTAGACTGCTATAATTTTGGATCATTTATGCTGCTTCACCAATTAATTATACACAGGAACCGATGCTTTGCTTTCTGATTTTTAAAATTAGATTTAGAAAGAAGAATCCCAACGGGAACAATCATGATCAGCAATTCAATATACTTTTGTAATTATATTTACACTCAGGACTTCGATTATTATTCTTACTTATAACTTTTTAAGTGATCAATTAGCATTACAACAGGATGTTTTAATCATAATGGAGAAAAATGTCATTATTATCAATAAACCAGGACAATCAGTACTATTATTCAGACTGCAAAACTGAATTATAAATTAATAGATGATTTAAAGCATTCATCAAAGGAGCATTAAAACATGGCTGAAGAAAATATAGGAGTTTGCCTAAAGTCACTGAAGAGATGACTTAGAGATCAGTTGTTAATTACTAAAGATCTTCAGCCATTATTGCAAATTTTCTTTCTGTGAAAAGGGATTTTTGTAGATTTCTTAGCAGGAGCGGTAGACTTCAAGGCGCAATTTCCTGTGGTCTAATTTAGGCTTTGGCAACCAGACTTTCAAAAATATACCTCTTAAACTAATATTTTTTTTGTTTCCAAGTTAGAATGCTATAATCCAAGCCATCCGTTGGGCAGAGTAAAACGCAGCTCCAGTTACAAAGACAACAGCCAGTAATCATCTGGGCAGTCATCGCAGGACCACAAGTTAGAATTCTTCCTTCTTTGATTTATGCAAAGCAATGTTCCATCATTATTTATTCAATATAATATTCAAACACAAGAGAAAAATTTATTCTTGGTGGCAGTGATAAATAAGCACTTAGCATTCTTTTGTCTGGTTGAAGCTCTTTAAACATTATTCTTTAATACCTTTCTTAAAGAATAATAGAAAAAAAAAGTTCCATGTAAGCATAGGACTTGAGTAAGTGGGGCTTGCAAAGACCTTTGGGGAAGGATGGGTCACTATGAAAGTGGCACCAGATCAGATGATAAATCTACTCATACTGTCTTCGGAGCCTTATCTCCCTGAAACTATGTGCCCCCTAAAGAAGCTGGGCAAAAAGATGATCAGAATCAGAATCAGGTTTTTTATCACCGACATGTGATGTGAAATTTGTTAACTTAGCAGCAGCAGTTCAATGCAATACATAATTTAGCAGAGAGAGAAAAAGATAATAATAATAAATAAAATAAAACATAATAAATAAACAAGTAAATCAATTACTTATATTGAATAGTTTTTTTTTAAATGTGCAGAAACAGAAATACTGTTTAAAAAAAGTGAAGTACAGGTGCATATTCCTTTATCCGAAATTCTGAAATCCAAAAAGCTCCGAAAACCGAAGCTTTTTTCGCCGACAGCTGACGTCACTCAGGTGTGACGTGGCAGCATTAGCAGAAGCCGCCAGATGTCAGTTGTGGCTCAGAGCTCGTACTGGTTACATATGCATTTGCTGTTCGCTGATATTTTGTGTTCATTGTTGACTTTGTGTTTAATTTCACTGTGAAAATGTCAAGAAGAGCTGCAGATACCCCTATGGGTAACAATGAGGAAAAGAGAAGGAATCTTCTCTATCAATAACGCAGAAAGTGGAATTATTGCAGAAGCTTTGATCGTGGTGTGTCTGTGCGGCATCTTACTGAAGAAAATAGTGTCGGAACTACCACTGTATATGATTTAAATAAACAGAAAGACAAGTTACTGAAGTTTTATAGTGACAAGGACCTTCTACATTTATTCCAATAAGTCATTTACCATGTGTTTGTTTCGGTTCGTTTGAAGTTGTATATTTTCATGTTTTATTGAATATTTTTGTTGGAAATAAAATTTCTTCTTGGCATTATTCACTAAACAATACAGTATAACAATTATTTACATAGCATTTACATTGTATCAGGTATTATAAGTAATCTAGAGATGATTTAAAGTATACGGGATGATGTGCGAAGGTTTGGTGCGCCGCTGGGTCTTAAAGACCACCGCACTCATTTCCTTCTACCTTAGGCCACGAACTTATCAATTACCCGTGATGTGTTATTAACTTCAAACTTTCTGCATCATCACTCAAGGAGTTTATCTGCATGTGCATGTGACAAGAGCTGTATGACTCATCTACTTCTACGTTAGGCCACGAACTTATCAATGACACCTGCTGTGGACATTTCTGGAGGTCCAAGATCCGTATGCTCCACGACTGCTGGACTAAGTGTGTAAATGTAGGAGGGGACTATGTTGAAAAATAAATGTGCTAGGTTTTCTAAAACTGACTCCTCCTACCTTAGGCCACGAGTTTATCAATCACCCCTCGTAATGTAT
This sequence comes from Mobula hypostoma, assembly GCF_963921235.1. NCBI lineage: Eukaryota > Metazoa > Chordata > Chondrichthyes > Myliobatiformes > Myliobatidae > Mobula > Mobula hypostoma. The sequence goes on along the minus strand of NC_086118.1, from coordinate 17,291,952 downwards.
TTTTCTACCTGAGAGAGTAGGCATGCATAACAAAAGAGAAGAGGGAACTATTGATTCTGAAAACTGTCAGCCTCATCTTCTCTGAGAACACAGACTGAATGCTGTGGAAATGAAAGTCACATTCACAAGTTAAAATGCATATTAATACAAAATACAGCACACCACTTGTGCAGTGACATGAAACCAAATTCTAAAGGAAGATATTTGAGAATAGTCGCATGTCCAGCTGTATAGTTGCATCTAATTGTAGATTGTATCTGAGGAGTAACACAACCTCAAAGAGGGAATATTGCTATCTATTGTAAAGCCAAACCACCTGCATCATGTCCCTCATACAATAATAAGTTCATAGGATATAAGAGCAGAATCAGGCCATTTGGACCATCGAGTCTGCTCCGCCATTTTATCATGGTTGGTCCATTGTTCCTCTCAACTCAAATCTTCTGCCTTCCCTTTGTGCCCTGACCTGTCAAGACTCTGTCAACCTCTGCCTTCAATACACATAAAGATATGGTCTCCACAGCTGCCTGTGGCAAAGGATTCCACAGATTTTCCACTCACTGGCTCAGGAAATTCTCCGTCATCTCTGTTCTAAAAGGAATCTACTCTATTCTGAGGCTGTGTCCGCTGGTCTTAGATTCTCCCACCATAGGAAACATTCTCTCCACATCCACTCTATCAGGACCTTTCACCACTTAGTGGATTTCAGTGAGGTCATCCCTCATTCTTCTGAATTCCAGTGAATACAGGCCCAGGGCCATCTAGTACACTTCATATGGCAAGTCGCTCAATCTCAGAATCATTTTTGTGCACCTCCTTGGAACCTTCTCCAGATTCAGAATGTCCTTTCTATGAGAGCAGTCCAGTACTGCTCACAGTTCTCCAAGTGAGGCTTCACCAGTGCTTCATAAAGTCTCAACATTATGTCCTTGCTTTTATATTCTAGTCCTCTTGAAATGAATGCTAACATCACATTTGCCTTCCTCACCATAGACTCAATCTGTAAATTAACCATTAGAGAATCCTGCACAAGCACTCCCTTTGCACCTCAGTTTTTTTTTTGTATCTTCCCTCCATTTAGAATATAGTCAGCCCTTTCATTTTTTCTACCAAAGTGCATGACCATATACTTCCTGACAATACATTTCATCTGCTACTTCTTTGCCTTCTTCTAATCTGCTAAATCCTTCTGTAGCCTGTCTACCTGCCCTCCAACTATCTTCGTATCAGCTGCAAACTTTGTGTCAAAACCATCAATTCTGTCATCCAAATCAATTACATATAACTTAAGAAGTATTGGTCCCAACACAGACCCATGTGGAACATCACTACACACTGGCAGCAAACCAGAAAACATAGAACATAGAAATTTACAGCACATTACAGGCCCTTCAGCCCACAATGTTCTGCCGACCATGTAACCTACGCTAGAGATTGTCTAGAATTTCCCTAGCACATAGCCCTCTATTTTTTTCCCCTAAGGGTTCTTTTACCTTAAGCTCTCTAATCAATTCTAGTTCATTGCACAACACCCAATCCAGAATTGCTGATCCCCTAGTGGGTTCAACAACAAGCTGCTCTACAAAACTATCTATGTTAGGCATCCTAGATATTTCTCCTTGTCGAGATCCAGCACCGACCTGATTTTCCCATCAACTTGCATATTGAAATCTCCCATGACAATAGTAACATTGCCTTTTTGGCATGCATTTTCTATCTCCCGTTGTAATTTGTAGACCACATCCTTACTACTGTTTGGGGTTCTGTATATATCTCCTATCAGGGTCTCTTTACCCTTGCAGTTCCTTAGCTCTATCCACAATAATTCAACAAGTTCCACCCCTATGTCACTTCTTTCTAATGATATGATTTCATTTTTTACCAACAGAGCAATACCACCCCCTCTGCCTTCCTGCCTGTCCTTTCAAGGCAACATGCATCCTTGGATATTAAGCTCCCAGCTATAATCTTCTTTCAGCTGATTCAATGATGCTGGCTACATCATACATGCCGATCTGTAACTGTGCTACAATGTCATCTACCTTATTCTGTATACTGCACACATTCAAATATATCAACTTCAGTTCTGTATTCACCCTTTTCAATCTTGTCCGCTGCTGGCTGTGATTTTGCCCTATTGTCAGTCACTCTTTGCTGTACTTTATACTTTATACTTTATTGTCGCCAAGCCATTGGTACCAGAACGTACAATCATCACAGTGATATTTGATTCTGCGCTTCACACTCCCTGGATTACAAGTATTAAATATTAAAAATATTAAAAATAGTTAAAATTAGTAAATATAAAAAAACTAAATTATAAATCATAAATAGAAAATAGAAAGATGGGAAGTAAGGTAGTGCAAAAAAACCGAGAGACAGGTACGGATACTTGGAGGGTACAGCCCAGATCCAGGTCAGGATGTGTTCAGCAGTCTTATCACAGTTGGAAAGAAGCTGTTCCCAAATCTGGCCGTACGAGTCATCAAGCTCCTGAGCCTTCTCCCGGAGGGAAGAGGGATGAAAAGTGCGTTGGCTGGGTGGGTCGTGTCCTTGATTATCCTGGCAGCACTGCTCCGACAGCGTGCGGTGTAAAGTGAGTCCACGGACGGAAGATTGGTTTGTGTGATGTGCTGCGCTGTGTTCACGATCTTCTGCAGCTTCTTCGGTGTCTCATCTGCTAGGTGTCTCATTACACATTGCCTTTGTTTATAAACCAACTACCTTATCACTCCGGTTCCCATCTCCCTGCCAAATTAGCTTAAACCCTCCCAACAACATAGCCAACCTGCCAACAAGGATATTAGAACCCCTCAGGTTATTGGCTTTTGTACAGGTCATACCTTCCCCAGCAGATATCTCAATGATCCATGGATCTGAACTCTGCCCCCTGCATCGGTTCCTCAGCCACATGTTCACCTGCCAAATCATCCTGTCCTTATCTTCACTGGCACGTGGCACAAGCTGCATTCCAGAGATTACTACCCTGGAGGTCCTGTTTTTCAGCTTTCTACCTAGCTCCTTAAAATCTCTCTTTAGGACCTCCTCACCTTGTCTCCTTACCTTATGTCATCGGTGCCAATAGGTACCAAATGTTCTGAGTGCTCACCTCCCTCCTTGGGAATGCCATGGACCCGATCCAAGACATCCCTGAGCATGGCATCTGTGAGGCACCATTCCATCTCTACTGCCCCACAGAATCTCGTCTCTGTTCCTCTGACTGTAGAATCTCCTATCAACACTGCAGTCCTCTTCAACTCTCTGCTCTTCTGAGCCACAGCCCAGACTCAGTACCAGAGACCTTGTCACTGCAGCTTCCTGCTGGTAGGTCATCCCCTCAATAGTATCTAAATTCATATTATTAAGGGGAACAGCCAAAGGTATACTCTGCACAGGCTGTGCATTTCACCATCGTCTCCTGTCTTCTGCAATCTCAGGGAAACTATCTTCCTGTAACTCCTGCCTATTGCTTCCTCATTCTCCCATACAAGTTGAAAATCATCAAGTTGCAGCTCCAGTTCTGGGTGCACCTGGTGCAGATGTGTTTATCCAGGAGACTGGATTTCTCCCAGACCTCCCACACCCCACACACAGTACAAAATACTGCCCCTTGAGCCATTTCCACTAAACCTCTATGCTCTGACAGATGAAGAATGATCAAATACAAACAGAAAGAGAGAAACTTACCAAATACCGTACCTCGCCCAAGCCATTCTCAGCTAAGCCTGAAGAGCCAAAACCACTCTAAGCACTGGCACATCCACAAGAATGGCCATTCTGATTGCACTTGACATTTTTTTGGGCCTTTTCCAATGAATCCCTCTTCTTGATTGGACGCTCCTCAACTCAAAGAAACTGCAGCGGAGATCTGCCTTTTAAAATCTTGAACGCGGACCTGACTGAAAGGTAGCTCTTTTTACGCACTGCCTCTTGCTGATTGGTTGCTCCTCAACCCAGCGAAATTGCTGCGAAGCAAAGCCCTTTAAATCTCGATCACCGTCCTGATTGAAATGTAGCTCTTTTTACGCACCCCTGACATTGATTACCAAACTATAATGTATAGAGACACTGCATTTTAGTTGTGGGTGTCTGGTTTTAGTGAAGAATATTCTGTTTATATCTCTGTTTTTTGGTTTGTAGACAACAATACAAAGCAATAGTTAGACATTACAGTTTTCAAGCCTGTATTGGTTTATTGAGCTGTTAAGGCATATTAAAATATGGTCATTTCTGGAAGTTGCTGTTTGCGAATTGGACTCTTTTTGGATTTTGGTTGACTGAAAATCGTCAAAGATAACTAAAAGAATAAAATAGCCCATATAAAGACTGAAAATACTGCAAAAAGATGCCTAACATAGGAAATAGTCTTTACTGAATTTCACTGGGCCTTTTTCACTTAAACAAATGTGTTTTAATGAAAAAAATTATCGAGCTTTGACCAGCGACCAATCGGGAGAGCAGAATCTTGAGAGCCAGGGATTTCACTCAGGTTCACTGGCTGAGTATACAAGGCAGCAGCTCGTGGCAGCTTTTTGGAGCTTTGACCAGCAACCAATTGGCATTTGGGATTGATTAGCAAGAACAAATTAAAGGAAGGCAGGAGCAAGCAAAATGGCCATCATTGGAGTGGTCAGATTCAGGGTGGAGATTTTGAGGCTTTAGCTCTCTGATGCTTCAGTCAGAGAAGGCAGAAAAGAAAAGCTGTCGCTAGAGTGTTTCCAACCAACAACTTCTTTACATTTAATCAGTTAGTACAGTAGAGATGCCAGGAAGGATTGTGGAATGCACCTCTTGCGGGATGTGGGAAGACAGGAAGACCTCCAGTGTCCCTGAGAACTGCAAATGTGAAGTGATTCCAGCTGCAGCTGTGAATAATCTGTGTTGAGCTGGAGCTGGATGAATTCCTGACCATTCGGGAGGCCGAGCAGGAGATGGATCGGACATATAGAGAGCTAGTTACACCCAAGGTGCAGGACACAAGAAACTGTGCGACAATCAGGATGGGGAGAGGGGTTAAAGAGCCAGTGCAGAGTACCCTTGAGCGCCATCCCCCTCAACAACAGGTACAATACTTTGGATACTGCTGGGGGAAGACCTAGTATACAGAAGTCACAGCAGTCAGATCTCTGCAACTGAATCTAGCTCTGTGAATCAGAAGGGAAGGGGGAGCTGTGGTGATAGGAGATTCATTGGTTAGGGGAATGGAAAGGAGACTCTGTGGGTGAGAACGAGATTCCCGGATGGTACGAGGGGTGATTGATATGTTCGTGGCCTAAGGTAGAAAGAGTCAATTTTAGAAAACCTAGCAGATTTATTTTCAAACTCATCAGTTAATAACTCATTAGGGGTGATTGATAAGTTCATGGCCTAAGGAGATGAGTTGTTAACTTCAAACTTTCTGCATAATCACTCAAAGAGTTGACCTGCATGTGCATGTAATGAGAGCTGTATAACTCATCTCCTTCTACCTTAGGCCACGGATTTATCAATCACCCCTGCTGTGGACACTTTCTGGAGGTCCAAGATCCGTCTGCTGCATGACCGCTGGACTAAGTGTGTAAATGTAGGAGGGGACTATGTTGAAAAATAAATGTGCTACGTTTTCTAAATTTGACTCTTTCTACCTTAGGCCACGAACTTATTAATCACCCCTTGTATGTTGCCTCCTGGTTTCTGGAGTCCGGGACATCTCGGATTGAATTCTCAGCATTCTTAAGTGGGAGGGTGAACAGCTAGTGGTTGTGGTCCATTGAGGTGTCTATTACATGGTTAGGAAGAGTGATGAGCTTCTACACAGTGAAATCAGGGAGTTATGTGCTTAGTTAAAGAACAGAACCTCTAGAGTTGTGATCTCAGGATTGCTACTCATGCCATGTGTTAATGACGGTAGAACTAGGAAGATTATACAGTTTAATACGTGGTTAAGGAGTTGGTGTAGGAGGGAAAGCAAAAGGTATTTGGATCATTCACTCTCTTCCAGAAGGTGGGACCTGTACAGAAGAAACAGCTTGCCCCTGAACTGGAGGGGGAAAACACCCTAGCAGGAATGTTTGCTAATGCTGTATGGTGGGGTTTAAACTATAGGGAGATGGGAACCAGAGTGCAGTTAATGGAGCAGTTGTGGAGACAGATGTTGGTAAGACCTCAGACAAAGTCAGGAATCAATAAGTTGAGCAAGGTGCAACTAGTGTCCTGAGCTTCATATATTTCAATTCAAGAGTATCATACGAAAGGCAGCTGAACTCGGGAAATTGATCAACACCTGGACGTGATATTGGCAACACCTGATACTGATAAACACCTGGACATGATATTGGCAACACCTGATATTGATCAATGTGATATTGATCAACACCTGGACGTGATATTGCAGCCATAGTGAGACTTGACTGCAGGAGGGGCAGGGCTGGCAGCTCAATATTCTGGGCTTCTGTTGTTTTAGACGTGATAGAGTTGGAAGGATTAAAGGAGGAGTGGTGGCCTTACCGGTCAGGGAAAATGTCACGGCAGTACTCCGTCAGGACAGACAAGAGTACTCATCTAGTGAGGCATTATGTCTGGATCTGAGAAATAAGATAGGCATGACCATGTTAATGTGGCTGTACTTCAGACCACCAACAGTCCTGGGGATTTAGAGGAACAGATTTGTAGAGAGATCACAAACTGTTGCAAGAAACATAAGTTTGTTATAGTAGCTGATTATAACTTTCCACATATTGACTGGGAATCCCATACTGTAAAAGGACTAGATGGGATAGAGTTTGTCAAATGTGTTCAGGAAAGTTTTCTTCATCAGTACATTGAAGTCCCAATACGAGAGCATGCGATGTGGGATCTGCTATTAGGGAATGAGACAGGGCAGGTGACAAAAGTTTGTGTAGGGGAACACTTGGCATTCAGTGACCACAATGCTATTAGTTTCAAAGTAAATATGCAAAAAGGTAGGTCTGGTTCACGGTTTGAGAGTCTAAGTTGGAGAAAGGCCAATTTTGATGGTATCAGAAATGATCTGACAAGTGTGGATTGGGACAGGTTGTTTTCTGGCAAAGGTGTACTTGTAAGTGGGAGGCCTTCAAAAGCCAAATTTTGACAGAGAGTACAAAACTTGTATGTGCCCAGCAGAATAAAAGGTAAAGATAATGTGTTGGGAACCTTGGTTTACAAGAGATATTGAGGCCTTGGTTAAAAGAAAAAAGGAGGTGCATAACTGGTGTAGGCACGTAGGAATAAATTAGGTGCTTATGGAGTATAAGAAATGCAAGAGAACACTTAAGAAAGAAATCAGGAGGGCTAAAGGAGGCATAATGTTGCTCTAGTAGACAAAATTAAGGAGCATCCTAAGGGACTCTACGGGTATGTTAAGAGCAAAAGGATTGCAAGAGACAAAAATGGTCCTCTGGAAGATCAGAATGGTAATCCATGTGTGGAGCCAAAACAGATGGGGGAGATATTAAATAAAATTTTTGCATCTGTATTTACTTGGGAGACAGGCATGGTGTCTATAGAATTAAAGCAAAGTAGCATCAGCTTTATGGATCTTGAATAGATTACAGAGCAGGAGGTGTTTGCTATCCTGAGACAAATCAGAGTGGATAAATCCCCAAGGCCTGGCAAGGTCTTCCCTCGGACCCTACAGAAAACAAATGCAGAAATTGTCAGGGGCCTAGCAGAGATATTTATCCTTAGCAACACAAGAGGTGCCAGAGGATTGGAGGATAGTCAATGTTGTTCCATAGTTTAAAAATTCTCTAAAATAAACTAGGAAATTATAGGACGATGAGTCTGACATCAGTTGTGGAAAAGTTATTGGAAGGTATTTTAAAGGACCGAATATATAGGTATTTAGATGGACAGTGTTTGATTAAGTATAGCTTTGTGCACGGTAGGTTATGTCTAACCAACCTTCCGGAGTTTTTTGAGGAAGTTACCAGGAAAGTGGATGAAGGCAAGGCATTTGACAAGGTCCTGTCTGGGGGATTGGTTAAGAAGTTCCAGTCACTCAGCATTCAAGATGAGGTAGTAAACTGGATTAGACATTGGCTTTATGGGAGAAGCCAGACAGTGACAGTAGATGGTTGCCTGTCTGACTGGAGGCCTGTGACTAGTGGTATACTGCAGGGATCAATGCTGGGTCCTTTGTTGTTTGTTATCTATATCAATGATCTGGATGATAATGTGGTTAACTGGATCAATGAATTTGCGGATGACACCAAGACTGGGGAAATGGTGGACAGCGAGGAAGGCTATCATGGCTTGCAGAGGGATGTGCATCAACTGAAAAAATAGGCTGAAAAATGGCAAATGGAATTTAATGCAGACAAGTGCAAGGTTTTGCACTTTGGTAGGACCAACCAGGGTAGGTTTTACACAGTGAATGGTAGGGCACTGAGGAATATATTAGAACAAAAGCATCTGGGAATACAGGTAGATAATTTGCTGAAACTGGCATCACAGGTAGATACGGTCATAAAGAAAGCTTTAGGCACATTGGCCTTCATAAATCAGTGTACTGAGTACAGGAGATGGTATGTTATGTTGAGATTGTGTAAGATATCTGCGAGGCCAAATTTGGAGCATTGTGTGCAGTTTTGGTCACCTACCTACAGGAAAGATGTAAATAAGGTTGGAAGAGTACAGAGAAAATTTACAAGGAGGTTGCTGGGTCTGGAGGACCTGAGTTATAAGGGAAGATTGAATAGGTCAGGACTGTATTTCTTAGAGCATAGAATATGGAGAGGAGATTTGATGTTATACAAAATTATGAATGGTATAAATAGGGTGAATGCAAGCAGGCTTTTTTCCACTGAGGTCGGGTGGGACTGCAACCACAGGTCATGTGTTAAGTGTGAAAGATGAAAAGTTTAAGGAGAACATGAGGGGAAACTTCTTCATTCTGAAGGAGAGGAGAGTATGGAATTAGCTGCCAGCACAAGTGGTGCATGTGAGCCCGATCTCAATGTTTAAGAGAAGTTTGGATAGGTAGATGGATGGTAGGAGTATGGAGGGCTATGGTCCCGGTGCAGGTCAATGAGAGTTGGCAGTTTAAATAGTTTTGGCATGGATTAGGTGGGCCAAAGGGCCTGTTTCTGTGCTGTACTTGTCTATGATTCTGTGACTCTACGACTTGTACTACTCTCCCTAATGGGTAAAGCAACAGTAAAACCCTCACTGCTCAGCTGCAAACTGAAACCAATTTATCCTTTCAATAAATGGAGGAATTGTGTATCTACCTTGGAATATCGTGAACAGTTTTGAGCCCCTTATTTTAGAAAGGATTTGCCGAAACTGGAGAGAGTTCAAAGGAGGTTCATAAAAATGATTCCAGGGTTGAACGGCTTGTCATATAAAGAGCATTTGATGGCTTGAGGTCATTCACTAGAATTCAGGAGAATGAGGAGTGACCTAATTGAAGTCTAACGAATGGTGAAGAGCTTGACAGAGTAGATGTGAACAGGAGATGGGAGAGCCTAAGACCAGAGGACACAGCCTCAGAATAAAGGGGCGTCCTCTTAAAATGAAGGAGTTTCTTTAGCCAGAGAGTGGGTGAATATCTGAAATTCGTTACCACAGGCAGCTGTGGAGACCAAGCCTTTATGTATATTTAAGGTAGAGGTTGATAGATTCGTGACTGGTCAGGGCATGAAGGGATATGGGGTTGTGGGGGTTGAAGGCAGGGGATTGGGGCTGAGATGGAAAATGGATCACCCATGATGAAATGGCAGTGCAGGCCCAATTCTGCTCCTATATTTTATGGACTTGACCTTATGGTCTAAATTAAACAAGTGACATTTTATATTAATATTTCCTTCACAAATTGAGGACATCGGAGAGGGAAAAGCAAAACGATCAAATTTTAAATCACATCGTTAGAAGACAAATGGCTGACTTGAAAACTGCTAACCTGCATTCTCATAATTTAACAGAACTGTTAACGACTGTCCTTGGAATTCATCTGAAAATCCACTGATACGTCTCGATGTGAATATGTTCATGGGTCTGTGTTTGTGTATTTCTTTCACTCACGTAGGTGGACAAGATCATACTATACATAAACCATGACATGTAAAAGGAATTTATGCCTCTCGCGAAAGAAACTGCTCATGCATTCTGCCTCTAACAGGAAGTTGTGTAGCTGACCAATATTCAGTTTTATTCAAAATCTCAGTTACCCACTCAAAAGCAAAAATGACCAAGATAGACAACACCGTAACAAAATAATTACAAGCTTAACGTGCCATGCAGTTTATTGTTTTGGTTCTGGCCTGTTCTGTTAAACTCACAAAGTGTGATTCTGAGGGTGTTGCCCAACCATCTAAATTTCCATTAAAGGTTAAGAATACATTATTCAAGTAGGCCACTGGCTGACAGTATCATAAACACATGTTTTATTGGTTCTCAGACAATCTGCTGAGGGTAGCATGAGCTCAGCCTGGAGGAAAAGATCTGACTGCTCATCAGTCCTAGTCCATGGGAAAGCAGCGTGGGACTTATGTTCATCTGATGTGCATGGGGGCACTGGGATTTGAAGCAAGCACGGTCATCTGTCTTCACTTTTCAAAGGGGAAAAATTATACTTGGAGTAAGCAACAACGGTGGGGGGGGAACAACAGTAAGCGAAATGTTGATCAAAATACAGGATTGAATCTATTTTGGGGACCTAAAGGAAAGGTATGAGAAATCAGACCTGTAGAGGCAAATGTGTTGCAGAACCGTCCTGCAGTTATCAAGGTTTCATCAAAGCTCCGTGCAATTTGAAGTAGCGATCACTAAATCAGTTCCCTTGCATGATCTGTTTGACATGCTCTACAAGGATGTTATCTCCATTTTCCCAGTCTAATTGTTTTCAATTTAAAACTGACATGTGGTATTAATAAATAGAGTTCACTGCCCTGATCTTTCTGAATATATGTAGGTGTAGAATTGGAAGAAAGAATCACACATTGATCCTGATGTCATTTGCCGGTGTTAGAACTGTGGATTGGTGGCAGTGGCACAATTTGCTTCTCCCACAGAGCTCTGGCCATCTAGGTTTGATCCTGTTCTCAGGCGCTGCCTGTGTGAAGTTTTGTCTGTGGTTATATGTGTGCCTTCAGTTTCCTCCCACAGTCCACAGGTGCTTGAGTTGGTAGGTTAACTGGACACACTAAATTGCCCCTACTATGTAAGTTAGTGGTATAATCCAGTAGGAGCTGGTAAGGATGCGAGAGGGGAAAGTAGAGAGGAATGAGATAACTCTGTGTGTAGATATGGGCTTGAAGAGTTAAAATAGCTTCCTTCTGTGTTGTATGAGAATATGAAATATTGAAATTCAAAAATCTTATTTGAATTGTCCTATGTCTTTGCCTTAATGTGTGTAAAGTGGCTGGAGTTGAAGGCAAACAGAAAATTATTCAGGCTAAACATTTGATTGTCCAGGAGGTGAGTAGTTTGCAGATCTTTCTTTTTTGCTTTAGTGCAATGAAGGATGTTGTAACTCATTTCATCCTGCACAACATTTGCCAAGACTTGGCATTCTTCTGGCAGAAAAAGCAGGAAAGAATCTGCTCTCAATTCTCTGCCAATGGATCTCACCTTTCTGAGAAGGCAGGCAAAAAATAGTTTATCTGACCTCCCACACTATTACAATAAGGTCCAAAGCAGGCTCAGGGAATTTGTCTTGAAACATTGTAGCCTGCAGAAGTCATCAGTGACTTCTCCAGTAAGTTAATCTTTCTTTCAGTCAACAGCAAGACAGAACAATGCACCTCGCCATAGAGCCAGACCATATAATATTAGCTGAACTTCACAACATTGGCAACACATTACACAGAAAAAGAAGAATATCAGTTCATTATTTCTCCTTATCACAAACATTCATTTTGTTCCACTCATATCCCTCTCCAAATTTCTCTGCTACTTAGACTAACTTGTCTTTCACTCTTTTCAGATCAAATGGGAAGTCGTTGACCTGAAATCTAACTCCTGTTTCTCTTTCCACAGATACTAACTAACCTGCTGAGTTTTTCCACCACTTTTTGTTTTTATTTCAGATTCCTAGCATCTTTGTCTTTTCCATTGACAGTAATTATTTTGCTTTCCTCCTCTCCTTACTTTTGACTAATGTCTGTTGGCTACTTACCCACTTACCATGGAGGTGATGATCTTTACCTGCAGATTCTGGTTAATGTATAATATCAGTCCTCTCTTTGCATTTGATTGCACAATTTATATAAAATTGTCTTCGGGAAAGCACTACAGTGCCTGATACTACGCTTGCCCAACACTGGTTACACACAAGTTATCATCAAGGAAATTTGAATCTGTTCTATTTTTAAATTAAACCATAAATGGAAATTAAAAGCATTCTGTCAATAGAGGTACAGATGACATCTCGCCTAGTAGCAGAATCAGAAAGCTTGCTGCAAATATTTCAGTTAATATCCAGTAAAGGCTATTTCCCTCGTTATAATTCTGAAATGCCCGCTTCGCTGCCGCTGTTACTGTGTAGTCCGGAATCTTCAGAGGAGAAGGCCCCAAATCCTCGGCTTTGCTTGTTTCAGCGGCCGGGCAAGGTCGAAGGCGCACGGGAGGCTGTATCGGAGGGGCTGGTCGGAGGTTTGAAGCTTTCGGATGGACGGACTCAGTGTCAGCTGTGGTCAGGTGCTTCCAATGCATCGGCAGTTGTCGGTGCCTGGAGCTTTATGGCAGGGAGTTTCTCCCTTTGCCACCTGCTATTGGGGACTCAGGAGTTGATCGACTCGGGGCTTTGAGACTTTTTTTTACCGTGCCCCTGGTCTGTTCTTTAACAAATTATGGTATTGTTTTGCACTGCTGTAACTATATGTTATAATTTTGTGGTTCTGTCAGTGTTAGTCTTTGGTCTGTCTTGTTTTCTGTGATACCACGCCGGAGAAACATTGTATCATTTCTTAATGCATGTATGCATTTCTAAATGACAATAAAGGAGGACTGAGTGTTCTCATAATCTAATTAATAAAAGCATAAAATGTTGGAAATTTTGAAGATAGAACCAGGAACAGTTCAACCTCAAGCATTAACTCTGTTTTCCACTACAGATGCTGCTTGACCTGTTCAGTATTGCCGGCATTTTCTGCTTTTGCTTTAGTTACTGCAGGTACCTCCAGTGTTTGCATTTAAATTCCCTTTGATGAATACAGTATAGTCTTTTGTTACAGCAATTCTAGTAGGGAAATTCACCCTCAGAATTCACAAAAGAACTGAGGCACAGACTAAATTTTCTTTCCGACAAATTCTATGTGAGAAAAAGAAATTAAATAAATACAAAATGCAAACAAAGCAAATGTTTTCAATTTCTGTCCAGGATCTGTGTTTCAGAAAGTCACGATAAGGATGATTTTCTGGGAAAGCAACCCCTCCACAACGTGAGGCTGTATTGTATTCCAAAAAATAAAGGAAACAAAATAATTTTTCAACATTCTTCTCCAGATTGATTCCTTCTAATGCCTGCAAATGTTCCTGATCTCTAGAATCATCATTGGCACTACAATTTATCTTCCTAAACTAAATCTGGACAACAAAATATGTTAAATCAGAAATATAGCCCAAATAATTACTTCCAAAAGTGTAACCCTTGTGGCAAGGTTGTATTGCAGCCCTATTTTCCAAGGATGTTTCCAGTCTAACTCCATATGAAATGCTAGATATACCTTTTATTCATTGAACTTAGCTGTTTGTAGCCCTCACCATTCCATGAAGCTAAAATCGATTTCAGCACTGCACAGATCAGATCAGGGATAGAGAGAGCCCTTTCTTTTCTCTGTCCCTCTTGTTCCTTGATAACACACTGAAATGGGTTTTCAACAAATTCCTCAGATCTTTATAAAGCTTCACTGATCCATTTTGTAATTTTTGGCATTCCAAAAGATTTAAAGATTGGGGGGGGGAGGGGAGGAAAGCCTCCTTGTAATTTCTGAGTGGAAGTCATGACATTTTACATTAAGAGCTGTCAGTTAGCCATGTGGGTGTATCTAGTGTGGGTGCCAAAAAGGAGCAAATCCATGGGGTTAACCAGCTACCTTTAATGCAAACCAATGCTTCACATGACTACCACTCAGGAATTAGATCAGCAATTCTCCCAGTGACTTTATCACAAAAAAACAGCAGTGTTCACCGATTCATACAGTCCTGAGGCAACATAGATAATGATTTTAATCTCATCTTCCTCGATATTTTAAAATCTCTCAATGTTTATAAACAAGGATGTTCACCATCTGCTTGCATTTCATTGTAATTACAGAGCTTGTTATCAACCAGAGGGGATCACTTGTTGGATAGTAATAGAGTTATGACTGAAGCAATGTCGTCATCTGTGGCTGTTATTTTTTACAGGTAATTGCAAGCAGATGCAAAACACTTTGGATTATTGAGTTACTATTTAATTATGCACGGCACAGGGCTAAAACCTTTTTGTGGAAGACTTCAGAAAATTCAACAACATGGTAAGTAAAGCATGTAAAATCAATAATGCTTTGGATCAGACAGCAGGCACTGAGGAGCATTGTTTGTATTTCCACATCAAATAGAAGTAACTACCACAAACATTTTGACCCCCATGGTCTGTAGTTCACCTCAGAATCCAGTCAAAATCATCAGTTTGACGTTCTTCCAATTTTCCAACTGAGCTGGTTTCTATTTTAATCATAAACTAAGTCTTCAGGGTCAGAAATAAGTCACCCTTGACATGCCAGATGTGAAACTGTCCTTCCCGCAATCTAAACCATGACCACATAGCGTTACAATTAGAGTACTGTCCTTCCTTGTGTGGAGATACCACTTTAACTATTGGATATTTGCCAAGACAATTCTTATATACATTCACAGTGTGAAGGCATTGGCTTTGCTAACTGCAAGGTTCTAAACTCAAGTGACAGCCTTAAGCTCTATCGGATATAGTTAGCCAGGGGTAGCCTCACTAAAGAGAGGTTATAGTATTCTTCAAAGACTAGTTTGTCTTCCCTGTTTATATCCTACACCAAGTTTAGCTGCCAATACCCACTATTTGAGTGATGGGTCTCCCCTCACTACCAAGGAACTAACATAGTTTCAAAAAAGGTTAATATATTTTTGGCGATACACATTTAAATACAGACAAAATTCTTTGCTTTCTTCCTCTCCAGCTTCAGATTTCTGAATGGACAATGAACCCATGAACATTACTTCATTTTTTTTGCTCTTTTTTTGCATGACTTATTTAATTTAATTTTGATATATACAGTATATTTCTTATTATAATGTTTAGGTTTTTTATTATTATGTATTGCAATGTACAGCTGCCATAAAACAACACATTTCACGTCATACACCCGCGATATTAAAACTAATTCTGATTCTGATTCTGAATCTGATATCTTAAAAAATATTTACAAATTACGAAAGATTTCTAAAGCACAAAGGATTTACAAAACACAAATACAATTCCTATAAGCTAAAAATCTGTATCAATAATTTGCAGGCAAACTAGAACAGATTCTGTTCACCCCATTTTTCTATCATTCTTCTTGCTGCTCTTCACCATTCCTCTTTACATTTGCCCTGTTTTTCTATCACTCAGGTGACTTCACATGTATATGATATTCTTTCAGGTACCTTTCAACACAGTGGTCTAAAAGCTTCTGGAGATAGAGTTCCCAGATTCCCATAATTAATGCTGTGAAGCTAAATCTTTGAGCTTGCAACTATTAACAGATCGGCTATTTGATGTGCAAGGTGATAGTATCAATCTAGTCTGCAAGCTTCCTTGAACTAAATAACTTACCCTGCGATGTCTGGTTTGAAACAAGCCCGATTATATAACCCTGTTGTTTTACACTGCAACACTTGAGATATCAGCCCAGGTGCTATGGCCAGCATCATGTATTCTATGGACATTGTGTTTGTTTGAAAAGCTATCCTTATAACTTCAGACTAATTATTGTTTGCCAGAGCTGAAGACTGGCTCCTGTTTACAATAAAAAGCTGAACAAAGATTGGAAGTTTATCTTACTCAAAAACAACCCTTTGATCTCTAGAAGCTTCACCTGCTGAATTTGGCAAAAAAGAAAGACCTTTGCACCCTGGCCCTGGATAGTGAATACCCCTCACAACAGCAGAATACTCATTGGACAACAAATTCCTGGTCAAATGCTCAATGGTTTACCGTTGTTCACATTACATAAGTCCTTAGTGTTTCAACAAGCTAGTATTAACAATATATCATTTGAGGATGAACACTTTTTTAAATTTTGTGACAAACAAGAGAAAGTCTGCAGATACTGGAAATCCAAGCAACACACACAAAATGCCGGAGGAATGCTACACCTGCCCCTACACCTCCTCCCTCACTACCATTCAAGGCCCTAAACAGTCCTTCAGGTGAGGTGACACTTCACCTGTGAGTCTGTTGGGGCCATATACTGTGTCCAGTGCTCCCGGTGTGGCATCTTGCATATCGGTGAGCCCCGACGTGGATTGGGAGACCGCTTCACCGAGCACCTGTACTCTGTTCGCCAGAGAAAGCGGGATCTCCCAGTTGCCACCTATTTTAATTCCACTTCTTATTTCCATTCAGATATGTCTATCCATGGCCTCCTAACTGTTGAGGTGAGTCCACATTCAGGTTGGAGAAACAACACCTTATATTCTGTTGGGCTAGCCTCCAACCTGATGGCATGAATGTCAATTTCTCACATTTCTGGTAATGCCCCCCACACTCCCTCTCCTTCACCATTTCTCACCCCCTTTTCCCTCTCTCACCTTATCTCCTTGCCTACCTATCGCCTCCCTCTGGTGCTCCTCCCCCTTTTCTTTCTTCCATGGCTTTCTGTCTCTTTCACCAATCAACTTCCCAGCTCTACTTTATTTCCCCCACCCCCCGCCCCCCCACTTCGGGTTTCACCGATCACCTTGTGTTTCCCTCTCTCCTCCTCCCACCTTTTAAATCTACTCTTCAGCTTTTTTTTCTCCAGTCCTGCTGAAGGATTTTGGCCCAAAGCATCGACTGTACTCTTTTCCATAGATGCTGCCTGGCCTGCTGAGTTCCTCTAATATTTTGTGTTTATTTTGTGAACTTGTTTTAATCCTGTTTGTTGTTGAAAAAGATTAGCAGTTGTACTTGAATGAATTCTTCAATGCAGTAGCTCTTACATTAACATAATAGGAGTCTGTACAGCTGTCAATTAACGTCACTCCTTTCTTTGTATAAAATATTGGTTTGAACAGGATATTTGAATCTCATTATAAAACAAAAGTTATTGGAAGAGCTTCAGAACGTTACTATTGCCCAATCTGCCTTTGGCAATATGAATTTTCTTCACCCATTTAGGTTTCAGGTTTATAGCAATGTTTATTAACTTAAAAGTGGAGGAGAATTAAGATCTCTTCACTTGAAGCCTTGTCATACCTCTGTTTATGTATGAAATACTGATGCTCCAACTTTACTTTTAATACTGAAAGCTAGTTGTGTTTGCTATTTTAATTTGCCATTGGCAGTTAAAGCCCATTGTAAATATCTGTGCTGGACAGAATTTTGGAAAGCAAATTGCTAATGCATCTTTCAAGAAACATGCAAAAAATAATCAGAGCCTGTACAGGAATATAGATAGTTTAGTATTTATGTAGTAGACTCTAAACAATCAGTTCATTAGGACATAAAGTACAGCATTCGGCCCATAATGCTGTGCTGAACTAATTAAATTAGTAACCAAATGCCCAACTAAAATAATTATTTTTGTCTGCACAATATCCACATCCTTTAGTTTCCTGCAAATCTATCTATCTAACGGCCTCTTGCTCTTCTATCATATTTTCTTCCTCCACTATCCTTGACAGAGCAGTTCATGCACCCACCACTCTGTGCAAAAACATTGCCCCGCAGATCTCCTTTGAATTTACCCCTTTTTCTTAAATACATACCCTCTGGCCAACTCAACTAATCCTTTCTACCTACACAATGTCCATATCCTTCCCTCTCCCTCACCTACATTCGCTTATCTAAATATCTCTTAAATATCTTGAATGTATCTGCCTCTTCCACCATCCCAGGCACCCACCCGTCTCCGTGTGGTCTCCTGCCCCTCACATATCATCTGAACATGCCCCATCTCACCTTAAAACATAACCGCAGGTATCAGACATTTCAACCTTGGGAAAAAGATACCGTCCGTCTTCTTCACTTAGGCCTTTCATAATCTTGTAAACCTCCATCAGATCTCTGCTCAGCTTTCAACGCTCCAAAAAAGCAACCCACATTTCTCCAACCTTTCCCTATAGCACATGCCCCATAATCCAGTCAGCATCTAGTTGACCTCTTCCATACCTATCTACTTACAAATTTTGCTTGGGCTATTGTGTATTTCAATTGAATTAATTCACATTATCAATGTTCTATGAACCATGCTTTTTGGGGATTACGATCACTGCAGCCTGTAGTTTCCCTCCGAGAAGCGTGCTTTTGAACCATCTGTACGACCTGCCGGTTTTATCATGTCCTGAAGTGCTCAGTGTAATGGACTGTTGTGTACCCAGGTACGGCTGTAGCAGCCATTGCCAGAGAGGACTTGGGGCCAGGCTGAAACATCGGGCTGGCCTGAAACGGTGGGCCCAGGCCTGAGAGCAGAAACAAACTGAGATTCGTCCGGTTTAAGTGCGAATCCAAGTTATAAAAATTAAGGCATCGAGGCCAGTTGCAGAAGGAGAATCGGTGTTCAGCTCATTACTCCATGACAGCTTACTTGCCTCAGTGCTGAGCTGTCTTGGCAGCCATCGTCACTCACCTTAGCACTGAAGCTGGCTCCACAGCTGTAGCCTGCAACCTTCAGTCTGCTGGACTGACAGCAGCCCTGAACTGGCTCGATGGCTGTAGACTGACTTTCAGAGACTCTGGTGGTTCATGTTCCATGAATTGTTTGCTTGCACAATTTTTTCTTTCTTTTTTGCACACTGGATGCATGACTGTCTGTGTGATGAAGGGTTTTTCATGAATTCGATTGCGTTTCTTTGTTTTGTGGCTGCCTGCAAGAAAATGAATCCCAACATTGCATATGGTATACATAATATGATAACAAATGTACTTTGAACTTTGAAGTAGGACCTAGCCATGCTCAAAGTTCAAAGTAAATTTATTATCAAAGTACATGTATGTTACCACATACAACCCTGAGATTCATTTTTCTGTGGGCATACTCAGCCAATCTATAGAATAGTAACTATAACTAATATAGTTATATCAATGAAAGTTCAACCAGAGTGCAGAAGACAACAAACTGTGCAAATGCAAGTATAAATAAATAGCAATAAATAACGAGAACATGAGGTAATGAGATAAAGAGTCCTTAAAGTGAGATCAATGGTTGTGGTAACACTTCAATGGATGGGCAAGTGAGTGTAACTATCCCCCTCTGGACAAGAGCCTGATAGTTGAGGGGTGGTAACTGTTCCTGAACCTGGTGGTGCCAGTCCTGAAGCTCTTAAACTTTCTACCTGATGGTAGCAATGAGAAGAGAGCACCTGGGTGGTGAAGATCTCTGATGATGGATGCTGCTTTCCTGTAACAGCATTTCATGTAGATGTGCTCAATGGTTGGAAGGGCTTTACTCGTGATGTACTGGCTGAATCCACTTCCTAGTGTAGGACTTTCCACTCAAAGGCATTATGTTTCCATATCAGGCTGTGATGCAGCCAGTCAATACACTTTCCATTACACATCTATAGAAATTTGACAGAGCTTTTGATGACGTGCCAAATCTCTGCAGACTTCTAAGGAAGTAGAGACACTGCTGTGCTTTCTCGGTGATTGCATTGAAGTGCAAGGTCCAGGACAGGTACTCTGAAATTGTAACACCCAGGAATTGAAGGTTGCTAACCCTCTCTACCTCTGATTGACCAATAAGAACTGGCTCATGAACACCTGGCTTCCCCCTCCTGAAGTCTACATTCAGATCCTTGGTCTTGCTGACATTGAGTGACAGGTTGTCTTTATGACACCACTAAGCCAAATTTTCAAGCTCCTTCCTGTATGTTATCTGGGACTCGAGACCCAAGATCAAGTTAAATGTGCAGGTTCACTTTCTTAAGTGATATTAGTTCAGTTTTTGATTTGAGTGTTTATGTTAAATGTAATTATAAGCTTATTAAAGGTTCACTATCAAATTATTTGTGATCTTCAGATCACAGACTTATCTTGCCAACTCCATTACCGCGATGTATTCACAAATGCAGATACACAGCGAAAGAGATTGTAAGTTATTTGCTCAAATTATGTTTACGTTGAGTCTTTAAGCTCCTTCAACAGGCTCTTGTTGGAATCAGTGTCATTTTGACATTGCTATTAAGTAGACATACACGACTCTCCTGTTGAACAGGACTATAATATGTCTTGTGTGTTGTGGTAAACCATATATATATGTTGTAACTGGGTTAACTGTCTGGACACGCCCCTCTGCTGACTGCCCCTGTGGCTCCTCCCACAGACCCCCGAATAAAGGCGATTTCGCCTTGCTCCTCCTCCTCAGTCCAGGGGCAGACACGCAGCATGGAAGTCATATTTTACTGCGAATAAAAGCCTTTCAGTAATTACCCTACTTCAGTCTTTTGGAGTCATTGAAGGTGCATCATGTGTAGGCCACAATAGGCCCGTGTATACCAGTAATCCAGACTGTTCCTTTTTCATAAAAAGCTGGATATTTTTGACACACAATTAGAATTGATTTTTAAAAAAATATATGAACAGCATCTGTGGGGCTGCTTTTCAGGGGTTTTCCTGGCCTTCTTATAGGGTATTGAAACAGTTTTTGTACAGTTGGCTTTTAGATTTTAAATGAAACATTTGCATAGTTTAGTACTTCACTTTCTGAGGCCTGAATTAGATCCAGTTTAAACACATCTCATAATCAAGTATTCAGTGTCCAGACACCATTCACCTCCAGCAGCGATCATTTGATCTGCATGAATACTTTGAATTCATTCTTATTTTCACAGGCTGTGACTATGGTTTCTACCTCCCACTGGTGTTTGACTTGCTAGGCTTTTCTTGAAACTGCTTTCCTTCTCATGTTCTTCTGTTCAAGTCAAGAAGCCAAGGTTGAAGTGTGCTCTCAATCTTCCCTTAACTAATATTCCTCCAAGTGCGTGCAGATCTCGCGCTAACAATTGGCCAACAATGTCTCATGCTGTGTTTTTTATACGTGTCTCACATTTGCTCCCTAAGAGCTTGTTTAATTAATCTGACTGATCTCTTAGCTGTTCCATTTGGCACCAGAAAAGACAAAGAAAGAAAAATAATGGTCGAAACTATTCTATTTCATAGCTATCCAAGACAGTAGTTGAAAACTGAGGGGCTATTGTAAGTATTCAGGTTTTCAGGTTGGTCATGACAAATGTATAGACCTTAACTCATCCATGTTATGCTGAATAGTTGCACATGAATGATCCTGTTTTACTTCAGTCTAATTTGAGTGACCATCAATCAGTAGCACGAAACTGTCAATTTTTGTGGGAGTCTACAGGTACCCTCTTAAAATCTATAATTGGTCATGTCCATGACCGCAAAAACATTTTTGGTTGTCTGTCCCTGCAACTTCTGCAAGCATAGCAATTACTGATAAATAATCCTAAGTTTCTGTCAAAACTTGGGGAGGTGGGGCTCATCGGCTGTGGTTGACAGCTCATCGAGGAGAAGGAAATCTTCGATCTCAAACTGCCGGTGCCTTGCGGCTGTACCCACTCATGAGGAAGGCTTGGGGAGTAAACTCCAAGGAAAAATCCAGAGCTGGAGTCCAGTCCTACGCTGAGTTCAATGACGACTGGTAATTCCTGCAACGACACTGGTGCCAAACCATATCATTCTCTGCTGTTCCTTTGGATTCATCAGCTGCATGCAGAGGGGGAACAGCATCCTCTCCACATCACACTGCCCTGGCTGGCTTGCGTTCTGGCTTGCGTATCATGTAGGCAGCTGGCACTCAACATCCATGGTCGAGCTCAACCAACAGAGGCCTCAGGGTGTCAGAACAGAGTCAGTAAACAGTGTTGTTACCTAATATTGCTGTATGAAATCTGTGCAAAATCTTTTCAAGATCGTAGGTACATGACGCTGCATAATACATTTCTTCTCTTATGACATTCCATTTCAACAATTGCAGAATGCTCTTAGTTCTTCGCCTTAGTTATAGTCTACTATAAGCCTACTGACTCTCACAGCTATCTGGACTATTCCTCTCTCATCCTGTCTTTTGCAAAAATGCCATCCCCTTCTTGCAATTCCTCCGTCTCCACCGCATCTGCTCTCAGGATGAGGCTTTTCATTCCAGGACGAGGGAGATGTCCTCCTTTTTTAAGGAAAGGGGCTTCCCTTCCTCCACCATCAACTCTGCTCTCAAACGTATCTCCCCCATTTCACGCACATCTGCTCTCACTCCATCCTCCCGCCACCCCACTAGGAATAGGGTTCCCCTGGTCCTCACCTACCACCCCACCAGCCTCCAGGTAAAACATATTATTCTCCATAACTTCCACCACCTCCAATGGGATCCCACCACTAAGCACATCTTTCCCTCCCCCACCCCCGCTTTCCGCAGGGATCACCCCCTACGCGACTCCCTTGTCCATTCGTCCCCCCCATCCCTCCCCACCGATCTCCCTCCCGGCACTTATCCTTGTAAGTGGAACAAGTGCTACACTTGCCCTTATACCTCCCTTACCACCATTCAGGGCCCCAGACAGTCCTTCCAGGTGAGGCGACACTTCACCTGTGAGTCGGCTGGGGTGATATACTGCGTCTGGTGCTCCCGATGTGGCCTTTTATATATTGGCGAGACCCAACACAGACTGGGAGACCGTTTCGCTGAACACCTACGCTCTGTCCGCCAGAGAAAGCAGGATCTCCCAGTGGCCACACATTTTAATTCCACATCCCATTCCCATTCTGACATGTCTATCCACGGCCTCCTCTACTGTAAAGATGAAGCCACACTCAGGTTGGAGGAACAACACCTTATATTCCATCTGGGTAGCCTCCAACCTGATGGCATGAACATAGACTTCTCTAACTTCTGCTAATGCCCCATCTCTCCCCCATACCCAATCCGTTATTTATTTTTATACACACATTCTTTTTCTCTTTCTCCTTTTTCTCCCTCTGTCTCTCTGACTATACCCCTTGCCCATCCTCTGGGTTTTTCCCCCCCTCCCCCTTTTCCTTCTTCCTGGGCCTCCTGTCCCATGATCCTCTCATATTCCTTTTGCCAATCACCTATCCGGCTCTTGGCTCCATCCCTCCCCCTCCTGTCTTCTCCTATCATTTCGGATCTCCCCCTCCCCCTCCCACTTTCAAATCTCTTACTAGCTCTTCTTTCAGTTAGTCCTGACGAAGGGTCTCGGCCCGAAACGTCGACTGTACCTCTTCCTTGAGATGCTGCCTGGCCTGCTGCGTTCACCAGCAACTTTGATGTGTGTTGCTTGAATTTCCAGTATCTGCAGATTTCCTCGTGTTTGCATTCAAAAATCTTATCCATTCTTTTTAATGTCTGTACTTTGAGCACTCTTATCACTGGGTCTTCCTGGGCCCTGTCTGTAATTTCACATGAAACTATTATAAATCCTTACTAACCCCATGCAACATGTAGATCAGACTTCACTTCCATCTTCAGAGCCTACATTCAGTAGAGAGAGAATATCCACAGATTCTGTTCGATATTGCAAAAGAGGCTTTTAGCATCAATCTTAACGGTGCCTGAGGAGGTTTTGCTAATGCAGGACGTAATACCCCACTAATGTTCCATTACAGACCCACAGACAACAATTTCTACCTTTCCACCTTCATATTTTTAAACAGTGCACAGACCCATGGGCACTACATTGCTATTGTTTCTTTTCATGATGTTTGTAATTTCCAGAACTGTTATGTCTTTGCACAGTACTGCTGCCACAAAACCACAAATTTTATGTCATCTAAATCAGTGATGATAAACTGATTCTGATTCTTATTAAAGATATTGGTTTATCACTTGGTACTGGGGTAAAGGACCTTCCAAGTAAAAACTAAAATAACTTATGAATTCCAAATGCTGATCCAAGTGCTTCTTTCTCGATTCATTGCAAAAATCTTCTGTGAGTGATGGGTAAATACTTTTCCCTGCACCCACACTATATTTTAGCATAGCTCATGCAAACCTCAAATCAATAAATATACATAAAAAAGAGCGCCTCATTTGCTCTGCTTTTCGTGCAATCATCACAGAGACTGAGATGCTCTTTGTTCCACAACCATTTCACATATCCTTATCAACAAGGCAAGCAATTGTTAGTTAATCCAGTCGTCACACAAGTCTTGATCCAAAATGGCCTTGAAATTGTAAGGACACGCAAGTTCTTAAATGGAAAAAAAATGCATTCACCAATTGTTTTATCCTTTTTCCAAACACAGCATTTCCAAAAGACTTGGATTAAAGTGTCATCTTCCAGTTTCATCATACCACCTTCACACAAAACATCACATACCTGGGTTGGCATGAGAAAATTCAGCAGTGTGCCCTATCCTTATGCTTTAACCTGCATCAGCTTTTTGGACTCGTTCTATCACACTTTTTGGGTTTCTCTTCGTTTTGTCTTCTCTTCGAACCTACAAGAAATAAGTTGACTTATGAACATGTCAGTTTATTTAATACCAAGCATAATGTTCTCGGGCTGCTTATTTGTGCTGTGGTTTCTGACTGAGGCAGTGGGATCATCCAATGCAGCAGTGATATAGTTAAATGTGAATGCTCAGTCAGTGCCACTGTTCCGTGCCCCTGTGGGTTGCTGAGCTGTCAACTCACATTGGACAAAGACAAACAAGGTTCCTTGCAGTTGGTCATAGAAAAACATCATAAAAATTTATCCAAACTTATCCTTCAATAACAAGAAGATTTCCCATCCACTTTAGTAATTTGTGGTAGCTTCAAAAATCCATCAGAACTCAGCATATATAGAGTGATACAGTAAAACAGTCCTCCAAGAGGACCACAACCTTGTCATAGGGTTTGGAGGCTTGCATGGCTAAACACCTAGAGAGTTACATTAGCTGGAGACAGCGCCTTGTGCTTTGTCTTTTGTTAGAGTTGTCCATGCCAAACAGGTCAAAGGGTAGAGGCCAGACTAAGAGTGGTCCGCCAGACCTCTAGGTTCGGGGGATTTCACTCAAGGCTAACAATCCTAACTGGTGAAAAGATGATTGTTATGGAGACAGCAATGAAGAATCCTTCTATACAGATAGAGATGGAGGACCTTCATTGTTGCCCTGAACATCAGCTCATTTTGGTCAGCTCACTCATTCCTCAGAAGAAATCCCAGTGATCCACAAATCTGAAACCCTGCCTCTTGCACCAGTTCTTCAGCCACACATTAATCTGCCATTTCATCCGATTCTTACCCTCAATGGCATGTGACACAAGCAACAATCTAGAGATTACTGCCCTTGAGGTCCATTTTTTTTAGCTTCCTTCGTAGCTCCCTATATTCAATCTTCAGGATCTCATCCCTTTTCCTACTTATGTCATTGGTACTATATGTACCATGAACTTTGGTTGCTCACTCTCCCCCTTAAGAATGCTGCGGGCCCAGTCTGAGGTATCTCTGGCCCTGGCACCTAGGAAGTAACACACCATACAGGAGTCTCTTTCATGTCCACAGGATCTCTTGTTGGTTCCCTAAATACTGAATCCTGCATCAGTATCGCTCTCCTCTCCGCTGCCCTTCTGAACAGGACAGTGCCAGAGACCTGATTGCTGTGGTTTTCCCCAGGTAGGTCATTCTGCCCCCCCCAACAAAAGTATTGAAATTGTTGTTTATGGGAACAACAACAGGGTATTAAGTACTGTCTGCTTATTTCCTTTCCCTTTCCTGACAGTCATCCAGCTACCTGCCTCCTGCAACTTTAGTGTGACTGCCTCCCTGTAGCTCCTCTTCTTGCACATGTGGTCATCGGAGACACTGGAGGTTTCACTGAATCCCCCCATCATGCATGAGGTGCACATCCACACCCTGGGTTCCATTCCCACCATTCTACCTTTGCAATAATAAGGAAAGAGTGAGAAACTTACCAGAAACTCATGTTGGTCTGAGCCTTGAGCTAAAGCCTCAGGTCCCCACTCTAACCCTGCCCACTCACGCTAAGGCAATCCCGCAGTCCCATAAGCCTATCCATAAACATCACAAGAGGTAGTTGTGTGATTGCATCTATATGCAGAGTTTTCAATTCTTGCTCTGCTGCTTGTTTCAGTGTCATTGTTTCAAAGCAGGTAAGCAACATAAATTCACTTCATGGGGACCATGAAGTTGGCATTTGATGAACTACACTATCAATCGCTTCAAAATGGTGTACCACGAGGTTTGTTACTCTTCCAATCTTTTTTTTTCCAAATTTTAGATTTGATCAGAAAGTCTTTCTTTCTTTTTTCTGGTCGTATCCTCAGAATGGACTGCCTAGTCCCTCTTTTTTTCTTCATTTAAAATTCAAAGTTTTTTCTTTCCTTTTCATGAACTGATAAGAGGAGAACTGCTGTTTTCTTTTTTATTATATATTATACACTAGCTTAACACTATGTATGATTTTGATCATGTCTATTTCAATCTCTGTTTGTATTGATATATATATTTGAGATAATTCTCCTCTTGTTTGTATTTATGTTCCTTTTAAATCACTAAAAAGAATAATAAAGAAAGAAAGAAGAGAGATCTTGCTACAGCATTCACAAGGCCATTAGGGAAGCCAAGAAACAATACTAGTACAAGCCTGGGTCCCAGACGACCCACACAGACACCTGTTGATTGTGGCAAGGCTCATGTACTATAATGGGCTACAAAATTAAGCTGGGCAGTATTGCTGGGAACAACACATCCATCTATGATGAGATCACTTCACCCTTTGTATGTTTTAGACAGAAAGGCAATATAGTAACACCGGCCCACTCTAACACCTCCAGTCGTCACTATTGAAAATGTCAGATTGTCCTTCCTGACAGTGAACCCATAGTAAGTGATTAGCCTGGATGTGGTCCCCAGCTATGTCCTCAGATCCTGTGTGGACCAGCTGGCAGTAGTAATCAGTGACATCTTTAACTTCTCCTTATTCCAATCTAAGGTTCCCACCCGCTTTAAGAAGACCACTATTATTCTGGTGCCAAAGGTATACCAGGTAATGTGCTTCATAGCCATCACCTTGTGGCTCTAACATCTACCATCATGAAGTGCTTTGGAGACTAGTCATGGCCCACATCACCTTCAGTTTCCCAGCAAACCTCCACTCACTGCAATTAACGACCATCAAAACAGGCCTGATGCAGATACCATCTTCCTTGCCCTACGTTTATAACTGGAGCATCTGGATAGCAAAGGACACCAAGGCCAGACTCATATTTATTGAACACGACTCAGCTTTCAACACCATAATTCCAATCAAACTCATCGGCAATCTCCTAAGCAAAGACTCTGCACACTGCTTTGCAACTGGATCCTTGACTTTCTGATCAACAGACTACAATCAGTAAGTGCAGGCATCAATACCTACTCCACAACTATCCTGAATATCAGTGCTCCACAAGGCTGTGTCCACAGTGCCTCCATTATTTCCTATACACTCACAGCTGCATGGCCAAATTCTGTCCTAACTCCATCTAAGATGACACCACCATAGTTGGCTGGATCTCAAACAATGAGGAGAAGGAGGAAGGTAATACAGGACCCTATAGCAAGGTGTCAAGACAAGAACTTCTTCCTGAATGTCAGCAAAACAAAGGATCTGGTCATTGACGTCAGGAAGCAGGGTGCCGCTGTCTGCATCAATAGTACAGAGATGGAGATGGTTATGCCTGTTCCGAGGTGTAAATATCACCAACAATTTCTCTAGGTCCAGTCACATCGATGGAACAGCTAAGAATGCACTACAACATTTCTACCTCCTCAGAAGGCAAAGAGAACTTGGCAAATCTCTTACGAATTCTTACAGATGCACCATAGAAAGCAATCTACCCAGATGCATCACAGCTCAGGACTGCAGATAGTGACGAAGACAATCCCAGTCCCTGGAAATCAGCTTCCCCTCCATTGACTCCACCTACTCTTCCTGCTGCCTCAGGAAAGCAGCCATCTTAATCAAGACTCCTGCCACCCTGGAAATTTTGTGTTCTCCCTTTTTCCATTCAGCAGAAGATATAAAAGCATTATCTTAAGGACAACTTCTATCTTACTGTTTTCAGACTCTTGAATGGGTCTCTCATACACTACAAATGAATTTCTGATCTTCCTTTCTACCCCTTTGTGTCCCTTGTGCTTTATTTGTTTATCTGAACTGCACTTTCTCTATAGCTACTACACCATTCTTATGTACTTACTGCATGTACTTACGCAGGCCATGATCTGCCTGGACAGCATGCAATCAAACGTGCCTCGCTGTATTTTAGTACACGTGACCATAATAAAACAAGACCAATACTATCTGACTCCTGTGTCCAAAAGGATTATGACAATTCCATACACATACATAGATAGTCATAGTCATAGCCATACTTTATTGATCCCGAGGGAAATTGGTTTTTGTTACAGTTGCACCATAAATAATTAAATAGTAATAAAACCGTACATAATTAAATAGTAACATGTAAATTATGACAAGAAATAAGTCCAAGACCAACCTATTGGCTCAGGGTGTCTGACCCTCCAAGGGAGGAGTTGTAACGTTTGATGGCCACAGGCGGGAATGACTTCCTATGACGCTCAGTGTTGCATCTCAGTGTAATGAGTCTCTGGCTGAATGTACTCCTGTGCCCAACCAGTCCATTATGTAGTGGATGGGAGACATTGTCCAAGATGGCATGCAAGAAACAGAGTATACAGTATACTATTATGTACAGATCTACCACAATTATCCCAGGATCGCCAGACATTTATTTATTAGCTGATTTGTTTGTTATTTCATTCCTGTTGGTGGGATTTTCCAGAGCACTAACCTGCTCCCACATTCACAAGAGCAAAAGTTACTGCCCTTAAAATAGTTCTCAGGGAAGGAATTAATTTTGTCCCAAAACCATGACAGTCCTTTATTAAAATCAGCTTTATCTCTCACTCATAATAATCTACGTCCTCAGAATCTTTTACTTTTTCACCATTTTAAAAACTGTTCCCAAAGCTTCCAATTTCAGCATTTATTATTTATCTTCGTCCTTCCCCTAAACTCAGATGTTAGCTTGGACATTTCTGAGGCTAGTTAGGATTAACCACTCAGAATGGGGCCAAGGTAGAAGTGTTCACATCGCGGCCCTGTTTCAACCAATTCTACCACCACCACACGCAGCAAGTAGTGTATTCAACATTTTTGCACCATCGATTTGATCATGCCTGAAGTCAGAGGTCGTCGATGTCAGAAGCATGTGTCTTTTTCAAGACTGGCATTGACTGTTATATCTGCTAACTGCTAATCTGCAGCTAAACAAAACATCCTCACTACATTATGCAATGAGTTGCAGTGCGATGTCCTCTGCCTGCAGGAAACACACAGAGGAAGTGAAAACAACCGCCCAAAAATACCAGGAGTGTTCCTGGTTATTGAAAGACCTCATCGACAATATGGCAGTGCTGTATTTGTTAGAGCTGGTTCAGTTGCAGAAGCCACTTCTAAGACAGAGGAGGACAACATCGAAATTCTAACTGTAGAGGTGAGCAAAGTAGTAATGAACTCAGTGTACAAGCCACCGGGCATAGTTTTCAGCTTCTCTAACCCTGTACCCAACCTGCACAGTAAACCACCGATCATCACTGGAGACTTTAATAGCCACAGTACCCACTGGGGTACAAGGGGTCTAACAACGATGGCGAAGCAGTTGAAGAATGGATGGATGCTAACCAGCTTAGTCCCATCCACGATCCTAAATTGCCAGCCTCCTTCCACAGTGCCCGCTGGAAGTGCAGTTATAACCCAGATCTTGCCATTGTCAGCAACGATATTGCTGTCCTCTGCAAGAAGCCTGTCACAGACCCAATACCACAGACACAGCACCGTCCTATTGGTATTCAGGTAAATGCAGCAGTGTTACCAACCGCTGTACCATTCAAAAGGTGCTTCAACTACAAGAAGGCCGATTGGAATGGGTTCACAAGAGCACTTGACCATAAGGTTAAACGTATTAAACCACTACCTGAGCACTACAACCTATTCGCAAAAGCTGCCCGGAAAACAGCCAAAAGGAAGTTCCCCCAAGGTTGTAGAGCACACCACATCTCTGGTCTCACCAAAGAGAAGGCTGAACTCTACAGGGAGTATGTCTCAATGTTTGAATCTGACCCCTTCTCAGAGGAAACAATAACTACTGGTGAGGGGGTGATGTTAAGTATCTCTCAAGAGCGTCAAAGCACCTGGAACACCTTGATAGAGACAACAGATCTTACAAAAAACAGCAAGAAGGCATGGTCTCTCATTCGCAAACCTGGCGGCGATCCGAAGAAAGCTGCCCAACATCCCAATGTGTCTGCTAACCAAGTTGCACACCAGTTGCTCCTAAATGGAAAAACCAACAAGAAACAACCAAGAGCACAACTAGATAGGAAGAGGTACAGCGATGAACCCGGCTTCACTGGACCATTCACCATGGAAGAGTTGGAAATTGGTATATCTAGTCTAAAACACGGGGAAATAATTAGTCCTGACAACATAGCATCGGAGTGGATAAAGCATTTTGGACAGCAAGCAAAGAAATGGCTCCAACAATTGTTCAACCACTGTCTGGCAACACACAAGCTACCTAATATTTGGCAGAAGTCACATGTTACAGCACTATTAAAGCCCGGAAAAGATCCCTCAGGTCCTAAGAGTTTTCGGCCAATCTCACAATCTCACTTGTGGCCAATTGCCACATCAATAAGCTGTTTGATTGCCTGATACTCAGTAGGATAGTGCCAACTGTAGATGAGAAGATCATTCCAGAGCAAGCAGGATTCCGCCCCAGCAAATCAACAAGCCAACTGCTCAACCTCACACAATATATCGAAGATAGTTTTGAGCTAGGGGTGGTAACAGGTGCTGTTTTTGTAGACTTGTCAGCAGCTTATGATACAGTGAGCCATAGACGTCACCTCTGCAAGATCCTAGAGGTGATGAAAGATACTCACTTAACAGAGCTGTTGGAAAGCATGTTTCAGAACCGCCGGTTCTCTGTCGAACGAGGTGGGGAGCGCAGCAGGTGGCATATCCAGAAGAATGGTTTTCCTCAGGGAAGTGTGCTTGCTCCGCTTCTGAACAACATCTACTCGAATGACCAGCCTATAGATGATGTCACACGCCATCTTATGTATGCTGATAACTTATGCATCACTGCCCAAAGCACTGATTTTAACACCGTGGAGAAAACGCTTTCTGAGGCCTTGGAGGGACTAACATCCAAAAACTACCTCCATGCAAACCCATCAAGGACACAAGTTCGTGCATTCCACCTCTGGAACCGTGAAGCCAAACGACATCTTAAAGTAACCTGGTGTGGAGCAACACTGACACATTGAGAGCACCCGATCTACTTAGGGGTCACCCGTGACAGATGCCTCACCTTCAAGAATCACATCAATAAGGCAAAGGCAAAAGTGAGCACACAAAACAGCATCCTGAATAAGCTCACTAACACAAAATGGGGAGCAAGCTTGAAAACATTGCGAGCCAGTGCACTTGCTCTTTGCTGTTCCACTGCCGAATACACCTGCCCTGCATGGGGAAGATCTACTTATGCTAAGAAGATGGATGCCGTTCTGAATGCAAGCTGCCGACTTATCACAGGTTGTTTAAAACCAACAAACACCAACAGCCTATATATCCTGGCGGGTATCGCTCCCCTGATATAAGAAGATCGGTAGCCAGCAAGAAAGAACGACTCCATGAAACGTCAGATGAGAGGCACCCTCTACATGGTCACACACCTACACCCAGCCGCCTGAAGTCAAGGAAGAGCTTCATGAACAGTGTTGTTCCATTACTATCAACCCCATCTGAAGCCCGCATCGCCTTGTGGAAAGCCCGGCTTGCCAGTCTCAAACAACCCCCAACGATGGAAATTCCACCGGATGAAAACCTTCCCCCAGGAGCTAATTGCAACTGGGCAACCTGGAAGTGCCTTAACAGACTTAGGACTGGTGTAGGTCACTCAAAGGTGTCACTAAGCAAATGGGGATATAGAACCAGCCCGACAACTTGTGAATGTGGAACTGAGCCACAAACTATGCAACATCTCCTGCAATGCCCATTACTAGAGGAACCCTGTACTGTTGCAGATCTTGCCGAATTCAACAACTAGGCGCAAAAATGTGTCCAGTTCTGGGTGGGCCATGGATAGACTGTCCGTGGACACGATAAGAAGAAGTCCACTCAGAATGTAGGTCAGGATGAGTACTACAGGTACTATGTAACCCAGTACTACCTGTCGCATGGTCGGGTTGTCAGCGACTAAACCGGCTCCCCCACCAGGCTTGCCTGGTGAGGAGGGTGGCTAGACACCCTGTAGGACGAAAAACAAGACCTCTCAAAGGGCGGATGAACCCTCTTGTAGGCTCAACGGCCATCTAGCAAACACGTGCCGTGAAGTGCGGAAAGGGCATCCCTTGCGTCGAAGCTTGGTCTGGCCATTCACTGCAACAGAACTTCCCCCAGCCGACTTGGACCCCACCATGCTGCTAGATCTGGGAGGGGATGTCGAGAGGGTGGGTCTGGACCTGTGCGACCTCTACTCACCTAAAATCCACTCACACACATGCTGTTCCTTTCTGAGGAGTGGGGTACCACCCCACTAACTAACTGAAAGGAACCATCATCATCTTATGGGATGGATAGCCAAAGAGAGAGAGAGAGAGAGAGAGAGAGAGAGAGAGAGGTAAGGATGGAAGACTTACTTTTCTAAAGGCTATTGAGAAACCAGAGAGGTTTCATTTTCTATGTCTTCAATAATTGTTATTTTTAACATAGAATTATTATTATACAGGGCAATAGCTAATCTTGAACTTGTATCCCTGGATCACAGGTCAAGCCTTTATACAAGTAATGTGATCCCTACACTACCAGTTCACCTTATTAGAAGTTAATAAATAAATGAAAGTTGTTAGTCCTATGAGTTTTTGCTGTGGAGTAGCTTACTTAGAGGCAGGAGGTGAGATTATTGACTAGAAATCTTATGATCTGCATTTGTTTCTTCTCATGATGTATTGGAACAAAGTGAAGCTTGTTTGCCTGAGGTGCTTTATGATAATGTTGTCTTTGTTTCTTGAATTTTATTTCAATGGATACACTGAACATAATGATTAACACAAAATGTCTTCTTGGAGTGGATCATAACAGAATAAACGGCCTAAATGTAATATTGATTTATCTCTAGAACCATAAGTTGTCAGCAAAAAAGTTCAAATTTGATGAAATTATTGCTAGAAACAATTGGTTTCATGATAGTTGAGATACTGGGATCAACAAGGGTGTTCTGATAGTGTGTTATTACATATACAGTGAGTAATCATGTCTTAAATACATTTTTATTGTAAATTAGCAACAAAGAAACACCTCTGAGCTTTAATATTTGGAGGAACATTTGCAACTACTCTGCATAGATACTTTTCATTTGTACTGGGCACCTTTCCATCTATATGAGATAATGTTTGTGCAGTTTCCAAGTTTGGGTGAGTAACTGTGGTTCTAACTATGACTAAGAAAGACAAAATGTCCCAGGAGACTTATAGCTGAAAGTATCACTGGTTAATTAGGTACAACAATCTATCATGTTGTGGCTTTGTTTTTGGACAAATGAACTGTTGAAACTGCTAACCATTGTGCTTGCATGATCCCACCCACAGACAACGTCACCATTCACTGCTGATATCCATTACAAGTTCCTGTCTGCTGAAGTTTTTGTGAACGGGCTTAGGGCACCCAATTGATATCTTGATTGGGGCTACCTGACTCTCTCTCATACCATGGTCTTGTTGAAGACAACAAAGCCTTCTTTTCTGATCATTGCAGGGCTGCTTGTCATGTTTGCTTCTGAGTTAACTATTGTGTTCCCTCCATGAAGAGCCAAATAGATAGAGCTTGCTTCTACCTTCTTTCCTGGCAGCAGCCTTCTGCCCATAGTTCACTGCTTTAAAGCAGTATTGCAAGCATGCAGACCAACGGATCTACATCTCAGACCTGAGAGTGAGATTGTTATTTTTCCATCTGCCAAATATTAATTTGCAAAAATTGATGGTTGCATTTCCAATGCCCATATTGAGTTATTCCAAAATCGTTGACTGCTCCAGTGTGGTTTGATCACCATAAAAGATGAAGACGTCTGAAAATCACAGATTGTTTGGCACTAACAGTTAAGGAGAATATAGTATAGGCAGGAGAACGATGATTCACGAGTTGTCGGAGTTGGCCTTCTGTCTCAATGACCAGATCCATCAATTTGGCACTTCATGGAAGGAACACAATTGTTAACTCAACATAGGGAAGTTATACTCTGAATAGAGTGAATAGCTTATCATCTAAAAACGTTTGAAGATAACCTCCTTCCGATTCTACAGGAAATGTGTTAAGTATGGGGCAGAAAGTTAACAGTGCCTAAATGAGTAGAGATCAAACACAGTCCTATTTCATGGAGCCACAAGAGACTGCAGACGTTGGAATCGGGAGCAAAAATCCTAATGAAAGTCACAAACCAAAATATCAACAGACACTGGCTGAACCATTGAGTTTCTACAGCAGTTCGTCCTTTGCTACGTTCCCATTCTACCCATTAGAAATTATCCAGAGCAAAGCCATTATCTTAGCTGTACAATTACTAAAGTTATCCCACAAAAATTAGATTAGATTAGATTAGATCAGATTAGATTATGAGAACACTCAGTCCTCATTTATTGTCATTTAGAAATGCATGCATTAAGAAATGATACAACATTCCTCCAGTATGATATCTCAGAAACACAGAACAGACCAAGACTAAAACTGACAAAAAACACATAATTATAACATATAGTTACAACAGTGCAAAGCAATACCGTAATTTGATAAAGAGCAGACCATGGGCACGGTAAAAAAAATCTTTCGATGGTGAAAGTGCTTCACTGTTTCTCGGTACCTGTGAAAATAATAAACCAATCTCCAAATTAAAATAAAATTATGGGAATAACCAAATGATAGTGGATGTTCTGGACAGTACTCCCAGGTGACAGATGTCTCCCAGCTGTCTGGAGCTTATTCTCAACTACCTGTCATTGATGTGGATCCTTCAACTGTTGAACAAGATAGGCTTTGATTTTCTTGAAGGCCGGAAAGCAAGTAACAAGAACAGAAATTTGAAGGAAGTGCTGGAAATACAGATTTTTTCCCCCTTTTATGATATCTCCATGATGCCTTTATATCCTCTGTTAGAGAGATGGCTCTGTAGCATGGGACTTGTATGAGACAGATATCATTGACCTACACAAAGATCTTCAAAACGAATGCAGCATCTCCAGGGAACATCATACATCAACATACACCATTGGGAATACCTTTACCAGAGTCATACTAAAGATGTCCCATTCCAGTTAGCCATAAGGTGTAAGGTGGGTTGAGAGTGCAAACATCCGCAGTGGACATGATCTCCTGTATCAGCTCAAGTGCTTGTGGTTAGTATCCTTCTATCCAAGTAGTATGATGTTTCAGCCACATTCCAACTTTGGAGGGATGTACTGCATCCTAAGTAAGACAATTCCAGAATATTATGAGGGGTATAGACAAGGTAAATGCAGGCAGAACTTTTCCACTGAGGTTGAGCGAAACTACAGTTAGAGGTCATGGGTTAGGAGGAAAAAGATTAAATATTGAAGGGGAACATGAGGGGAAATTCTCCACTCATAGGCAGGTGAGAGTGTGGAATGAGCCGCCATCTGAAGTGGTGAATACGGGTTTGATTTTAACATTTACGAGAAGTTCAGATAATTACGTGGATGGGAGAGATATGGTTCAGGAGCAAGTCGATGATTCTAGGTGCAATAGTAGATGGGCTGAAAGGTCGGTTTCTGTGCTGTACTGCTCTATTATTCTGTAAAAAGGGACTCCACCACATGTGCCACAATTGGCTAATTATAGAGGGAAACTATTCATTCTGATGCCTTATCACTTCCTACCATGGGAGCAATGAAACAATGAAGCAATGTCATCACAAAATAATTTGCTGCATATTTAATTGGTCTCTCTGACTAATTTTAAATCCTGAGCAGTATTGGATGGGGTGTATATTCTTTGACCTACTGAGGAAGCATCCATATACTAATGTACAATGAGTCAGATTGTGCAGTCTCACTCACCTCCTTTGCTCAACTTTCCCAGTGTAAAGCTGATAGGTTTCTCTGCCTCTGGACTCTGGGCTAAATTTGATAAAGTAGCAAGAAGTGTGTTATGCCAGGATCTGATCTCCAATTTATCTCTCACTCTGACTCACAGGATAAAGCCTGCAATTATTTATGGAACAGTCAGCCCCAGACAAGCATGATTCTTCCAATGTATATTTAGCAAACTGAATGACTGCAGCAAGAACTCTCTATTTATCTGCAGGGTTTGCAACTCCTCTCAAAATATTGGGCAGCTGGAATACATAAGACACAATAGTAACACTGAACAACGTATAAATAAAGTAATATCTAAGACGAAGACAGTACAAATATTTTTGCTAATTTGAGATATCAGATTAAATTATTAATGGACGACTGTAATTTTAGATCCTTTACATTAAAGCTGACAAGTGCATAATTATACAATGGAATCCCATCTGGCTTTGATTATCAGGAATTTAACTGAATCTGCCATTTGCTTGGATCTGCCCCAAGCACATGAATTATGATTTTATGTGGCAAATTTCTAAAAGTGCAAACTGATAGCAAACACAAGATATTTGCATGTATATTCGTTGACCTCTTTATTACATACACCTGTTCGTTAATGCAAATATCTAATCAACCAATCATGTGGCAGCATCTCAATGCATAAAAGCATGCAGATATGGTCAGGAGGTTCAGTTGTACAGAGTGAACATCAGAATTGGGAAGAAATGTGATCTAAGTGACTTTGACTGTGGAATGATATTTGGTGCCAGATGGAGTAGCTTGAGTATATCAGAAACTGTTGATCTCATGGGATTTTCACACACAACAGTCTCTAAAGTTTATATAGAATGGTGCAAAAAAACAAGAAAACATCCGGTGAGTGGCAGTTCTGAGGGTGAAAATGCCTTGTTAATGGGAGAGGTTAGAGGATAATGGTCAGATTGGTTCAAGCTGACAGGAAAGCTACTGTAACTCAAATAACCATGTGTTATAACAGTGGTATGCAGAAGAACATCTCTGAATGTACAACATGTCAAACCTTCTGATAGAGCGGCAGAAGACCAGAAACATATACTCAGTAGTCACCTTATTAGGTACAGGAGGTACCTAATAAAATGGCCACTGAGAGTTTATCATTTATAAGGTCAAGTCAAGTCAAGTCACTTTTTATTGTCATTTCGACCATAACTGCTGGTACAGTACACAGTAAAAACGAGACAATGTTTTTCAGGACCATGTTGCTACATGAACAATACAAAAACTACACTGAACTACGTAAAACAACACAAAACTACACTAGACTACAGACCTACCCAGGACTGCATAAAGTGCACAGAACAGTGCAGGCATTACGATAAATAATAAACAAGACAATAGGCACCGTAGAGGGCAGTAGGTTGGTGTCAGTCCAGGCTCTGGGTATTGAGGAGTCTGATGACTTGGGGGAAGAAACTGTTACATAGTCTGGTTGTGAGAGCCCAAATGCTTTGGTGCCTTTTGCCAGATGGCAGGAGGGAGAAGAGTTTGTATGAGGGGTGCGTGGGGTCCTTCATAATGCTGTTTGCTTTATGGATGCAGCGTGTGGTGAAAATGTCTGTAATGGCGGGAAGAAAGACCCCGATGATCTTCTCAACTGACCTGACTATCCGCTGCCGGGTCTTGCGATCCAGGATGGTGCAATTTCCGAACCAGGCAGTGATGCAGCTGCTCGGGGTGCTCTCAATACAACCTCTGTAGAATGTGGTGAGGATGGGGGGTGGGAGATGGACTTTTCTCAGCCATCGCAGGAAGTAGAGACGCTGCTGGGCTTTCTTTGCTATGGATCTGGTGTTGAGGAACCAGGTGAGATTCTCCAAGTGAGAATCAAAATCAAAGTCAAGCCTATTGTCTCATGTACATGTGCAATGTAAATCTTACTTGCAGTAGCATCACAGCCATGTAGCAGCGGATATGCAATGTTCACACAATATACATAAATTAACAATATAGATTATACACAAAAGAATGCAATTGAAACAAAAGAAAAGTCAAAGTCCTGCTATTCTGATTTAGTGATTGAGGCGTGCAGGTTGGTTCACAACTTGAACAGTCGAAGGGAAGGAACTTTTGGATGAGGTAAGATTGAAGTTAGTCATTTCAGAGGTTGTGATAACCATAAGCAGAACAGCCAGTACAAGTGCAGGCTGGCACAGCTCTGAGGTTAAAGAAACAAGAAAGGAAAGTGATTATTGGCTTTGTTTCCACCTGTTTACTCATTCTCTCGCTCTTTAGATGAAAAAGTTTTGAGCACAGCACCACTAACAAAACAGTCATCATGAATCATATAATCACACTTAGACTGGTAAATACCACTTGAATGACCTGAGGTGATGTTTCCCACGAATTTCAAACTGAGCTTTCAGATACTTAACTGTTTGTGACTGTTCAACTGCTATTGCTGGGTGCAAGTTAATAAGACACAAGGTAGAATGCAGATGCTTGGGGCAATAAAAAATGAACTGCTGGGTGCTTTATGGTTGGCATGAATCTACGGGCTGAATGATCTTTTTTTGCGTCTATGACTCTATGACTTTTGGGTCTTCAGTACAAATTCCAACATGGCCTTCCAATCATAAACTTGATAATAGGAAATTTTAATATCACTGATGCCCTAATGTCATTAAAATGGGTCTTTCATTTTTTTCTTGTACAAAGTTGACTTATTTCAGCTGATACAAATTTTCCTTTTGCCCAGAATATAAGCATAATAATGATATTATAACCTACAATTTTTAGC
This sequence comes from Mobula hypostoma, assembly GCF_963921235.1. Classification (NCBI taxonomy): domain Eukaryota; kingdom Metazoa; phylum Chordata; class Chondrichthyes; order Myliobatiformes; family Myliobatidae; genus Mobula; species Mobula hypostoma. The sequence continues at coordinate 17,252,843 of NC_086118.1, read as the reverse complement.
TTCCTTTGAAGAAATTTAGAAGTTTAATTAAGGGGCATCTTACAGATAAGAGAATGCACCATTTTGAAGAACTAAAAATGACAATAATTCTCCCAAAGTTAGAAGGCTCTCAGATTGTAATCTATCAGCAGATCAGGGGAGGAGCAAGGTTCTCATATTGTACAGAAAACCTGAATTTGGGATGATGCCCCAAACTGTCCACTATTGTTGATAGCAGTCTTCAAAGAACGTATTAAGATTGTTCTGACTGATTTTTTTTCAGATCCCGCCTAAAATAAAAGCAACCAAGAAAAAGTGTTGGATACATTGAGACATTTGCTCCCTTGTTACAGTTTGCTGTCGATGTGCTTGTAACAATGCATTACATATCCAATAAAACAATTTGTTCATTCTTTTCCAGATGCACTAGCAGCAATAATGATACCCCAAGGGCTTTCTCAATCTTGGACACAATCAGTGCTCTTTATTCTTTTTGAGTTTCTCAAAATGAAACGTGTGTAACTCAAACTAATGAACAGATCAGCTGAAAGAAGTTTTTCACTGTGGAGGAAATACTGATAATATGCACTGTTCAAGGAAAATTCTACTCAGGGGTAGCTGCTGCCGGAGCTCACCGGAGCACTACTCCGATACCTCTGTAAGGTAAAAGTCAAAATAAACAAGCGGGGTACTTAACAGCGGTTGCATATTGAATAGAAGGAATTTTATGGAAGCGGGGGTTGGGGAGAGGGAGTGGTGGCTGGTGGGGAAAATACCACTAATAACATTAGGATATTTGATCGTTTTTGGTGAAATCCTGGAGTTGTGACTGTTTTATATTTAGGTATTTGGAAATTCCTCCTCGCTCAACCTGTTGTCCCAGCATACCCTGCTGTAGTCTGCCGCCATTTCACAGATCCTCAGTCTCTCTCCAGCACTCGTTGTTTGAGCATTGTTCTCTAAACTATACAGTATAACAACTACTTACATAGCATTTACATTGTATTAGGTACAATATTATAAGTAATCTAGAGATGTCTTAAAGTATGCGGGAGGATGCGTGTAGGTTATATGCAAATACTACACCGTTTTATATAAGGGACCTGAGTATCCGCGGATTTTGGTAACCTCGGGGGGTCCTGGAACCAAACCCCCGCGGATACCAAGGGGCGACTGTACACAAGTGTGAGCATTTTTCTGCTCTTTTCAACAGGTACCATTGGATTCCAGGTTGGAGCTAGATTAAGCAAGGAATGAGCATCGAAACCTAAGGTTAAAAGTCGAAAATAATGAAAGAAAAATTCACTGCTTATCTTCGGCCTGATTTTGATGAAATATTCAAGGTAATCATCCAAAATCCTCTTCTACACCTGGATAAATTTAGTTATTTTTACAAGCCAAATGGAAAAAAAAACATTTCTAGGCTGTAAGTTAGTTTTACATCTTCTCAACTATCATTAATAGCGGATCAACCTCTTGGCCTAGCTCCACCAACTATAGTTGATTGGAAAGATGCTCTTTTTCTCCTTGTGTTGATAGGAAAAAGAGTAATTTAGTGAGGAAATGAATGAGATGAAATGCATTTCCAAACCTCCCAAATGGTTGCTCTCCTCCCCTGTTAATATTTGTCACTTCCAAAATATGATATCTTTTATTCATATAGATACGATAATAACTTATGTAAAGTTCCAAGCTTCTTTAACTTTTAATATATTTAAAGATTAAACAGTATTGGTCTAACCATGTAATACCCGACGTGTGAGGATATTGTGAATATTGACATTCACAGGTACACTTCCTGTCCAACCATTTCTGTGAGAGAAACGGTACGAGGCAGATTTGCCAACCTACCGCTTTTGATACTAATATTCAGCAATATTCATAGATGTTCTTTTTTCATACTTGATTACTTGGTTCCAATTTAGGTGGCTAAAAGTGTAAAAAACTTATTTGCTTTATTTCTGTTATTTTTCTACCCGCTTAGGAACACTATGAAGCGCTGCAGGCCCTGCTGTCTGCTCTGACTATATGTAGAGAGGATATAGGAAATGGCAAGCATTTTGTCAGCTCCGGCATCTAAAAAATTAGCACTGATTATACTACAGCAACAGATCATTCATTCAGATATTCTACACTGATCTTTATACTCTTTATGAATCACCACTTAATTCATAAGCTTTTTTATATTTTTCCAAAATACTTATCAGGTCCACACAAAAAAAACTGTGTCAGTTCTTTCTTGATGGCTTCATATTCAGATTTGATGGCATCTTCGTAAATCCCTCCTACGATTTCTCCAGTACTTAATTGGGCATAGGAGAGATGTCTTGGTTTGTTTGTGAGCCCACTCTTAGATCTCATGCTTGGGCAACAGGATTCAATTGCATTTAAGGTATAAGATCCCAGCACCCACCCTGAAACGTGGGCTCCAGGCTGCAGGATCTCAGCTGAACATCTTGGTGTGGCAAGCTTTCTCTTTCAGGAACGTTAGAAACTGCTTTTAGTTAGCTAGCAGCTTCATGGCACTCTCTAATACTGCATGAGGCATATCCAATTTATTTCTCACCATTAGCAAACAATTGCTTGGAACTTTCCCAATTAACAAGCAGTAGGTGAGATTTATTTAAGACATCCATGCAGTTTGGGTACAGGCTCATTCACCCATAAACTGAGTAACTTCTTATAATAAGTTTGGTTATAATAACATCTTATTATAACTGAACAAAGGAGCAACACATTCCAATTGCCACCTATGAAATCCTAGGAATGGTTTAAACATCACATGGTTGACATAGACAATTTTGTATTCCATTCCCTTTAAAACAGTTTCCAGTCATCCATTTCCAGTTCTTTTGACCTGGCATATTTACTTTTAGTGATTTTATTTATTCTAAGGTTTCTTTATTCCACCATCCCAGTTTGTTTCTTGATTTCCAAGAGATAAGGCTGCCTCTCCTCCCGTCAAAATATCACCAGTTTTTAATACAATGCACTTAATTTGTTTTTCTATGGTTCAAGTATTTTAACATAGTTTGCAACATTAGTGGTTGTACCCTACCTGCTACTACCTTTCATTATGTCTACCTGCCTCTCATCACCCACTCAGGCATTCCAAAACCCTGGTGAGTATTTTTGTTTCAGTAATGTGCTCATAAACTGTGGTCCAGTGCTAAGAAGATATCCTTTCCAGCCTTCTATCAATCTCTCAGACTTTGTTCAATTCCTAACTTGTATTGAAACCATCATTCAATCATTCTTCCACAAGGCTCCTGAATTTCTATGCTAAAAATTTTGTCCAGGGTATTTGCATTACACAATACCAAAGACTTTGTAAATGTTCAAATGTACCATGTCATCTGTATTACAGTATCTTTCTTTACTCATTCTCATCCTTTTCCAAATAATCCAATATTTTAGAAAATAGTCTTCATTTCAGTAAAAATTTGCTGACTATTCTTACCTATATTTTCATCTTTCAACAAAGCTCTCAGTACCATAGTAAGCCAATTTAAGTATAGAAGTACTGATTCTATTTCAGATTTCAGATAAGTTTTTTACTTATTTAGTCAGTTTTCCAGGACTATTATTTTTTTCTCTTGACTTAGTGTTGTCTTTGCTTTCTCCTTCCTTGTTTGTTTGGGTACCTATCCAAAGTAAAGGTTTGTCCTTAGATCTGACCAGTTTGTCCATTAGCATCCATATTTCTACCTTCATTCTTGATTTCTTTAGTCCTTTTGTTTTGAAAGCATCTATGATAAAGACAAATCAAAATTCAGGTCACTGCAATTTCCTTTGAAAGCATCTATGAAAAATCCTCTGATTTTACTTCTCTTAATCACCCACAGTATGCTGACTTCACTTGCAAGACCTGCATCTATTGATGATTTCTGATTAGGTTGACCTTAGTGGTTTACAAGATCCTTAGGGAGAGCAAGTAATAACAGCCCGCTTTGCTGTGGGACTAGAGCTTTGCATACCAAGTAAGAGTAGCAGTTTTCCCCTGATACCAAGTTTTTACAGTAAATTGTAGTTTCAGAGGCAAAATTGCCACTGTTAGTTTTTATTCTGATTCCATGTTTATCTAATTTGTTCTTTGTTTAGAGCTCATTCTTCTATTTGCTTTTCATTACTAAAGTGTCTCTTAAGTTATTTATTTCTGATTTTAATATTTTAACTATAGTACAGAAAATTCTTTTGTAATCTTTTAAAATTACAGCAGATGTTGTAACATAGGACCAAATTTTCCTGGAACAGTTTGTCGTTTGCGGTCGTCACCTGTGGTCCCCATCAGATATAGAGGCTAGGTTTCGCTGACCCTTTGCACTCTGTAACCAAATAGAGCGGCTCAGTAGCATAGTGCTTAGGTCTACGCTTTACAATACTAGCAACCCGGGTTCAATTCCCACCGTTGCCTGTAAGGAGTTTGTACGTTCAACCCATGACCGCATTGATTTCCTTCCACAGTCCAAAGATCGACCGGTTGGTAGGTTAATTGGTCATTGCAAATTGTCCCATGGTTAGACTAGGGTTCAATCAGGGGTTGCTGGGGGGGGGGGGGGCTTGAAGGACCAGGAGAGCCTATTCCATGCTGTATCTCAATCAATCTAGCAATCAGATCCAGATGGTGATTTGGCATCAGATGATGCTTTGCCAAGATACTGTCCCGCCAGAAGTCAAACCTGGGTGCAGACCATTAACTTCTGTACAAGATTGTGAGGCCACTGAATAATCAAAAACAGTCAAAATCTCCCCCTCCCCCTCCCGCTTTCAAATCTCTTACTAGCTCTTCTTTCAGTTAGTCCTGACGAAGGGTCTCAGCCCAAAACATCGACTGTACCTCTTCCTAGAGATGCTGACTGGCCTGTTGCGTTCACCAGCAACTTTTATGTGTGTTGCGGAAATATCTAAAAGCTATTAATGTTCATGTAAATAATTACAAATAAAATAGTTCTGAAAGTTGATAAAAAATATTTCAAAATCACGAAAAACCTGCCACCCCCAACTGTGCCATCCGACCGGAGGGATTTTCGATCCATCGGATGGACTGCACGAGGGGACGTGGTGTCTGCCTACTGATCAACACTGCATAGTGCTCAGACACAGTGGCACTGACAAGCTCCTGCAGCCTGGACCTAGAACACCTGTCGGTGAAGTGTCGTCCCTACTATCTGCCACGGGAATTGTTTACTGAGTTGTTTACTGTTCTTACACTGGCAAAGCACATTTTAAATGTAGTTCATAGGCCTGCTGCAATCACTCCATCCAAACGATCGTTCCATGCACCTAACTGAAACCGCTACCCGTCTTTCTCAAGTAAGTGTTGGCCCTCTCCCTAAAAATAAATGCAGTTGTGCATGATTTGTGAGGATCTGGTCAGGAATGATTCTGCAGAGGCAACAACCTTATCAGTGTGGTCAATGATAGACCAAAATTATCAATAACATCGCTGGCCTGGTCCGTATGCCGAATGGGTGTTTGGGCAGATCCAGCTGGCTGTGGCTCACATGTCTACCCACCTGCCAAGCTCACTTTATTTGGACCTTGGGACACCTCTCTTTTTCAAGGGTGTACTCAGCCCCCTGCTGTACTCACTGTACGCCCATGATTGTGTAGCGAAGTTTCCATCAAACTCAATATATCAGTTTGTTGATGACATAACAATTGTAGGTCATATCTCGGGTAATGCTGAGTTTGAGTACAGAGAGGAAATTAAGAACCTGGTGGCATGGTGCGAAGACAGTAACCTATCCCTCAACGTCAGCAAGACGAAGGAATTGGTTGTTGACTTCAGGAGTAGTGGACCGCATGACCCAATTTACATTGGTGGTGCACAAGTGGAACAGGTCAAAAGCTTTAAGTTCCTCAGGGTCAATATCACAAATGACCTGACTTGGTCCAACCAAGCAGAGTTCACTGCCAAGAAGGCCCACCAGTGCCTTTACTTCCTGAGAAAACTAAAGAAATTTGGCCTGTCCCCTAAAACCCTCACTAATTTTTATAGATGCACCGTGGAAAGCATTCTTCTATGGTGCATCACAACCTGGTATGGAAGTTGTCCTGTCCAAGACCGAAAGAAGCTGCAGAAGATTGTGAACACGGTGCAGCACATCACACAGACCAATCTTCCATCCGTGAACTCACTTTACACTGCACGCTGTTGGAGCAGTGCTGCCAGGATAATCAAGGACACAACCCACTCAGCCAACACAGTTTTCGTCCCTCTTCCCTCCGGGAGAAGGCTCAGGAGCTTGAAGAGCTCATACGGCCAGATTTGGGAACAGCTTCTTTCCAACTGTGATAAGACTGCTGAACGGATCCTGACCTGGATCTGGGCCGTACCCTCCAAATATCCGGACCTGCCTCTCAGTTTTTTTGCATTACGTTACTTTCCATTTTTCTATTTTATATTTATGAATTATAATTTAAATTTTTAATATTTACTTATTTTTACTATTTTTAATATTTAATATTTGTAATCCAGGGAGTGCGAAGCGCAGAATCAAATATCGCTGTGATAATTGTACGTTCTAGTACCAATTGTTTGGCGACAATGAAGTATAAAGTATAAAATCAAATCAAATTTAAATCAAAAGACAAAAGCTTATCTTCATAATTCCACTGGCTGAGAATGGATGTGGTCTCCAATCTTACTGTTGGTCTAATCTCCCGTTGGATTTAAGCAGCAACTTCACGATATAATGCTGGCTGGGGAATTCTTCAAGGCTGAACCACAGAAAACTGACGGTCCCTTTCAAAACCTCTGGCCATAGCCTGCAAATTTAGCCCATAGAATTTTATCGTGTTAAGTAAACAGCACCATGATTTTCTGGTAACATGGATTTTGCAACATGGAGATTTGTTCTATTAAGTTAATGTTCGCATTTAAGATTAAACTTCGAGCACCTCAAGGGAGTTACAATTTCAACTGCAATTTCCAGTGGAAAATGCCTTAGTGAATGTGATATGCATTGTTGCCAGCTATCAGGAAGAAGCAATTTCATGAGGCCACATAACATTTAGGTGGACCTCATTGGTTTATCTTGGCTACTCTTATCAAGAACATTTTATGAAAAAAAAACTTTGTTACACTTCCATTGGAATACACACATATTTTTGTGATAGGCCCATAAATTTATGAAGAAAGAAAATAATGAATTGGACTGGACTTTCATGAGCTGCTGGTGCAGGATCTTTCATTAGAAAAGCACACACTCACAAAATTGTACAGATTACAAAAAAATCGATTGAGCTTTGCTTCACCAGCTGCAAATGTTGACTGTGAAATTCACAGTGACAGTCTTTCCAATGTAGGACCATCAAAGTCCAATGACAACAGGTTTTACTGGCTGATAATATTTAATTAACAGTATGCAAAATGGTGTCATCTATCCAACTACCTATTGATCGCACGGTTCAACAACATTGTTAAACTCTGACATTATACTTTCTGCACAAATTCTGCTGTAGAAAAACAAGATGTGAATGCAGTCAAGGAAAATGCTGGATATCTTGAGCAACACATACATTTTGTGAGTGTTACTCAAGAGATGATGGAATATGGAGCAAACAAAATAAAGTGTTGGAAGAATCAGTGGGTTGTGCAGCACCCCCTGCAAATGCAGCTTGTTGTCTATTTTCCATTTCAGTTCTTAAGATACTAATCAAGTCCATGGAAATATAGTTTGCAGTGACTGCTGAACTTGAATGCCTTAATATATTGCAATCCAGGCCACAACTGTGCACATTTATACTATGGTGTTTATTGACTAAGGGTGAGAGCTGATGGGTGTGTAATTGTTAATGTTAATCATGCAGTTTTATGCATAATCTGATGCATCGAGATCTTTCTCATGTATCTTTATTCAGCATTATTGGTGCTGAGGCTTCATAATATTTATCAAATCCACCATCATTTCCACATCAGGAGATTGTAGCTCGTGATAACGCGAATAACCTGATACAAAGGAGTGATTTAACTTATCACTAAATATTTACTTGCTCAGCAATATTCTACTTACGCTTTGGCGCCATTCTGTACTTTAGCCACCTTGATTATTTACTTCATCTCAAGAGGGAAGCTATCTTAAATAAGAAGTCTGACTTGATGGCCTGTGCCTATTAACCTGTAACTCTTCTATCAGTAATTTACGATTTCTTGGTCCATATAAATAAACCGCAGATCAGAATTCAGATGTCAAAGATTAGGATATTTATTTAACATTCAACTGAAAAAATATCAATACACTTTTTACCATCTTCTCAGGTCCTGATAATGATATTCATTCCTTTTCTCTTGATTATCTTATATCTATTCTCATTCCCTTTTTAGGTCTTGTTCTATTCCTTGGCCAAGGGGCTCTGATCCATAAACTGAGACATTCTAATCCTGTGATAGGCACCAGCTTTTCGATCTGATATGTTATAGGAATGGCCTAAAGGATTGGCTGCCATGCGGTAAGTTGCTTTTCTAAGCCAGCAACATCCAGACCAAAATACATGCAATACATCAATGGTGGAGAAGTCGGAATGAGACCTGGAATAAAACCTGTTCTCATTTTTTACCATTCAGTCATAGTATTATATAAAAAAAAACACAGAGGAGACCATTTAGCCCATCACTGCTAAGTTGGTAAATTGGTTTATTGTTGTCATATTTACTGAGATACAGCACAATGAATTTCTGGTCTTGCATACTGTTCAAAGTGCACAAAATGCTGGAGGAACTCAGCAAGTCAGGCAGCATCTATGGAGGGGAATAAATAGTCAAAGATTCAGGCAGCGACTCTTCCTCCAGCATCTGTGAAACCTCTTGTGTTTGCATATCGCTCATGTAGATCAATTCATTACAAGAGTGCACTGAGGTAGCAGAAGAGAAAACAGTAACAAAGTGTTACAATTAGAGGAAGTGCAGTGCAGGTAGACGATAGGGTGTAAGGTTATGTCACTGGTGATCGATAGCGAACTTTCCAACTCCATCCTTCATTCCTGCTCTCAATTGGTACCCCTATGGATTACTGCTCCTGAAGCACAGTTCCAAATATGGTTTTAACATAATGCTTCTGTCCACATGAATCATGTTTTACAGAGAGTGTGTTCCAGAACCCTATCATTCTCTGGGTGAAAAAATCTGCATCTCCTCTCCAACCTTCCCACTGTTCCAAGGCAACTTGCATCCTTTAGGACTTGTGTGTGGGGTAACACAGCAATGGCAGTAGTCTGAACTCAACTAATTTTAGAGAGAAGATGGTTTCAAGGATAAGAAGAGGAAGAGGAAACTCAAACAAACTTTCAATTTACCTTCAGTTAAAGCTACGAAGGCCAATGAAAATGTTGCAAGTCATGTAATCTCACAGATGTCAAAGTAAAAGCAATCACAAAATTACTACAGAAGCTAATTGATTCATAGATTTGAGTACAAACAGAAAGTGCACTTCTACAGAACACTCACAATGCGCTGGAGGAACTCAGCAGGTCAGTCAGCATCAGTTGAAAAGATTAGTCGACGTTTCCGGCCGAAACCCATCGTCAGGACTGAAGGAAGAACTTTGGGGAGGGTTTGAAGAATGCTGGTAGTTGAAAAAAACAGTAATTTTTAAGACAAAGGGGTAAACTATCTCTGACACTTCTCTCCCCTTTCTCGAAGTCTCGGTCTCCATCTCTGGAGACAGACTGTCCACTGACATCTTCTACAAGCCCACTGACTCTCATAACTACCTCAACTATACCTCTTCCCACCCCGCCACATGTAAAAATGCCATTCCCTATTCCCAGTTCCTCCACCTCTGCTGCATCTGCTCCCAGGATGAGGCTTTCCGTTCCAGGACATCTCAAATGTCCTCTTTCTTTAAAGATCGTGGTTTCCCTTCTACAGTGATCAATGATGCCCTCACCCGCATCTCCTCCATTTCCCGCACTTCAGCCCTCACCCCATCTTCCCGCCACCACAACAGGGACAGAGTTCCCCTTGTCCTCACCTACCACCCCACCAGCTTCTGGATCCAGCACATTATCCTCCGCAACTTCCGCCACCTTCAACAGGACCCCACCACTAAGCACATCTTTCCCTCTCCAGTTTCCGCAGGGATCGATCCCTCCGGGACTCACTTATCCGCACGTCCATCCCCACGGATCTCCCACCCGGCACTTATCCCTGTAAGCGTAAGTGCTACACCTGTCCCTACACCTCCTCTCCTGCCACCATTCAGAGCCCCAAACAGTCCTTCCAGGTGAGGCAACACTTCACTTGCGAATCTGTTGGGGTCATCTATTGCATCCAGTGCTGCCAGTGCGGCCTCCTCTACATCGGTGAAACCCGACGCAGATTGGCGGACCGCTTCGTCGAGCACCTCCACTCCGTCCGCCACAACAGACAGGATCTCCCGGTAGCCACCCACTTCAACTCTGCTTCCCATTCCCATTCAGATATGTCCATACATGGCCTCCTCTACTGCCATGATGAGGCTAAACTCAGGTTGGAGGAGCAACACCTCTTATACCATCTAGGTAGTCTCCAGCCCCTTGGTATGAACATAGAATTCTCCAACTTCCAGTAATTCCCTCCCCCTCCCTTCCTCTATCCCTATTTCGCATCACCTCCCTCATAGTTCTGCCTCCTTCTACTATTGTTCTCCTGCCAATCACCTCCCTGCTTCCCCTACCCCACCCCTTTGTCTTAAAAATTACCGTTTTTTTCAACTACCAGCATTCTTCAAACCCTCCCCAAAGTTCTTCCTTCAGTCCTGACGAAGGGTTTCGGCACAAACCGTCGACTAATCTTTTCAACTGATGCTGACTGACCTGCTGAGTTCCTCCAGTTGTGAGTGTTCCTTTGACAACAGCATCTGCAGATTATTTTGTGTTTGCACTTCTACAGAGCAGTCAGCTTATTTAATTCTGAAAGAAATTTGTTTTTGCAGGGATCTGTGAAGTCTCTTTTCCTTTTTGCTCTTTCCTGGACTACCTATCACTGAGAGCAGGCAAGTCAAATGTTCTTGATCTCTTTCCTAGGCCACTGAAATGTGAAAACGAGAATGCTGAAGGGTTGCCTTTTAACTTACTGTGATCCTTTGCTATTTTTTTACTCCTCAGTAAGTGCCAGACTTCCCCATCATCAACAATTCTACACAGTAATGAAGGCTGGTGACTTGTTACTTGATCAAGTGATAATGAGAATAACATTTTACCCTTTCTGTGGTCTCACTAACATTATTTTAATGTCTTATTTTAATGGTTCCTGAAGGTTGTTAAAGCTGGGGGTGTGAATGGGAGGGGTGCAAGCTCCCACTGCCTATTAAACGCTCCCAATGGCATGCACCTCAAATAGCCCCTGACAACCCAGTCCAGCTCCTGGCCTTCACATGTGGCTTAGCTATTAAGCCCTGCGGAACCATTTCTACTGACAGGTGAAGAGGCAAAGGTGGTTTACTGGCGCCTTAGAACCAGTCGCTTTGGCAGATGGGGCTCATCAGCCGTGGTTGGCGGCTCATCTAAAAGAAGGAAAACTCTGATCGCCAACCCCCATTGGCCTGTGGCTAAACCCACTCATGGGGAAGGCTTCGGGAGTAAATCCTGAGGGAGCTGGAACCTGAAAAGCAGCCCTATGTTGAGTTCAACACTGACTGGCAACTCCTGCGCCGCTGCTGGTACCGAAATGCATTGGTCTCTGCTGTTGCTTTGTGTTCATCAGATGCATGGAGAGGGGGAGCTTGCTACATGGGCAACAGCTTGCTCTCCATATGATATTGCCCTGGTTTGTGTATCTAGACAGCTAGGATGTAATTTCCATGGTCAACCCTGACTGACAGAGGCTTCATTTCAAAACTCAAAAACACACCATTTGTTCATATCTGCTTTTAAAGAATTATTTTCCAATTCATTATTAAACACTGTATGCATCTTTGTCTCAACTATACCTTCAGAAGTGATGTCTTCATTCTCTTCCTCACCCACTCCTCCCCCTCCCTCTCCCTCCTCTTCTATAAGGCACTTGTTAAAAACCTCCTCTTTCTCCATGTTTCTGTTAACTTGCCCTGACATCTCCTCATGTGATTCAATATTGAATTCTGTTTAATAAATATCCTCTGAACCTAAGGTTTACATTGCTCTCCCTGTATAACACCAAGTCCTAGTCACCCACTTCATTCCTCCCACTGATGCTGCATGACCACCTGAGCTCTTCCAGCACATTGTTTGCTGCTTGCTTAATGATCTATGCCTGCTTCCTCAACCACCAACATGTTCAAAATCACCATTGACCAAACACTCTGATGAACAAGCCACATGGTTATGAGAGCAGGCCAGAGTTTATGTATCTTCTGATGAATGATTTATCTCTGTACATCCTAACACTTTTCCACTATCTACAAGTGACAAGTCAGGAGTACAGCAGAATATTCTCCACTTATCAGGATAAGTCAGCTCCAACAACTCTTAAGAAGCTTGACACCATCGAGGACAAAATAGTCCACTTGATTGATACCCATATACCACAACAACCATTCACTCCCTCTATCACTGGCATATGGAGGCTGCAAAGTGTAGTATTTGTAAAATGTGCTACTGTTACTCAACCTGGCTACTGTGACCGCACATTGCAAACCCATGACCTTCACCACCAAGATGGAGATAATCAGCAAGCACATTGGGACATGGAACTAAGTAATCCGGCCTCCCACATTGTTGGTCTAAACCCTGCACCCTACCTAACAGCGCTGTGGGAGCACCTTTAGCAGAAAGACTGTAACTCACCACCCTCTTTCTTAAAGTGATTAAGAATAAGCAAGAAATGCTGCCTTTGCCGGTGACATCCAGATATCCCCAGTCTACCAAAAACACAAAGAAGATGCTCCATTGGCTCTTCAGCCAAGCACAACACCATTCATCTTGTTTTTGTCGTGTAATATCTAAGGTGGGGGAAGCTGTAGAACTAAATGAAGAAAGGGGGAAGACAGCAGCTTCAGCAGAATACAAAATACTGTGAGTACTCAGCAGGTCAGGCAGCATCTGTGGAAAGAGAAAGATTACGCTTCAGATCCGATATACTTAAGTTCCGCCAAAGGGTCTCGAACCTGAAATGTTAACTCTTTTTCTCTTTCTATAAATGCTCTCTGACCTCTGAGTGTTTGAAATACCCTTTTAAAAATTACTGTCGTACAGTTATTAAGCTTAATCGCTACAGACCTGTGTTCTATTCCATTGTCATGATCTTTATTTTGATCTAAATCTTTACATAACATCCCCCAGTATAAATCAATCTATCATATCTTTTTATGCCCGGTACAGTTTCCAGTTTAATGCTTAACCTTCGCAAAAGTGTTCTCCTTTCTTGTGTTGTTCCAGATGTAGGAGAATATAAAGAGAATGGCTACTGATTGTCATTATCAGCTATGGGATATTTGTCTAAAGTATGGTCCAACTTACGATGGGTCAGTAGGTGGACTTGTAATCATATGTGCCATAGTGGTTGCCTTGGACAGTAAAGACATCAGATGTTAATCTCAAGGGATCTCCATGCACCATGCCGGAATTCTGCCATTCCCCTACTGCTGGGCATACTTGTCCTGTATCCAGAGAATGGTGGACAATCAGGCAACTGTGATTCCTGTCTGAATTATGATAAATCAGACTGCTCGTGAATTGAACTTCAGCAAACATTATGGATGTTCTGCCTGAATTTACAACTGTTATGTTTTGTAACTTCAAAACATTAAACTAATTCAAAGGAAGACATGGGAGTCTGAGAATGCGGGTCTAACTTCGTGTTTACTTTAAGCGAGGCACGCATGTGTCACGCAGGAGCGTGATGATGTATGCAATTCACACATTTAGGCATATAACCCTTAATTAATTAGCTAAATGAACAAGAATGCTTAATCAATCTCTAGATACACAGAAGATTACTCAAATATAACTGAAATATTAAATACACAACAACCTTACCTGACTTTCATTTTCAGTTATGGTTCAAGGTCACAGGTGGCAACAAGTGTGAAGCAGGAGGAACTCAGTAGGTTAGGCAGCATCAGCGGAGAGAATAAGCTGCCATTGTTTCGTCTGGTTTTGGTTGAAATATCAACGGTCTATTGTCCTCTGCAGGCACTGTCTGAAGTGCTGAGTTCCTCCAGCACCTTGCATGTTGCTCCAGGTTCCAGCACCTCCAATCTCTTGTGTCTCCAGGAAACATGTAGCACGTTGTACATTGCAGACTGCTCTCCAGATACACTGGGTGATGAAACTTAGTACAAATTGACATCAATATTGGTACAATATCATGGGCCAAATGACCTGTTCAGTGCTGTACTGTTCTACATTCTAATCTCCTGGAATGGATGTGCTGATGTTTGCTACGAGAGACCTTTGTGAGACAAAATGCTATATGGTGGCTGTTTTAAACTGTTCATTGAGAATTACAATTTTCTCCTCTTCCTAGGCATCTAGCAGATTAAAGGAGAGTTTTTTGAAAATAAATGATAATCAGAACCGTTTGAGATGCTTTATGTAATTTTATTGGGGTTTTCCTAATGCTACGCAAGAGAGTGGATGGTTATGCAAACAGAAAAAATGTGGTGAGTATGGTCTCTTTTATATTGCCAGTGAATGAAATAACAAGGATAAAGATAGTAAAAAATACCTTTTATTGGATGTTTTTAACATTCAACCAACAGCAGTAGCTGGTATAACTGGAGCAGAAGTCAAAACAGAAGATGCACATAGCTCTTAAAGTCTTTTTAAGGTAATAGAGAGTACCCCGGTGGCTGTGCCCCTTAACAATAGGTACTCCTGTTTGAGTACTGTTGGGGGGGACAGCTTACCCGAGGGAAGCGACAGTGGCCGTGCCTCCGGCACAGAGTCTGGACCTGTAGCTCAGAAGGGTAGGGCAAGGAAGAGGAGGGCAGTTGTGATAGGGGACTCGATAGTAAGGGGGTCAGATAGGCGATTCTGTGGACGCAGTCCTGAGACCCGGATGGTTGTTTGCCTCCCTGGTGCCAGGGTCCGGGATATTTCTGATCGTGTCCAAGATATTCTGAAGTGGGAGGGTGAGGAGCCAGAGGTCGTGGTACATATAGGTACCAATGACATAGGTAGGAAAAGGGATGAGGTCCTGAAAGGAGAATATAGGGAGCTAGGAAGGGAGTTGAGAAAAAGGACCGCAAAGGTAGTAATCTCGGGATTACTGCCTGTGCCACGCGACAGTGAGAGCAGGAATGCGATGAGGTGGAGGATAAATGCGTGGCTGAGGGATTGGAGCAGGGGGTAGGGATTCAAGTTTTTGGATCATTGGGACCTCTTTTGGCGCAGGCGTGACCTGTACAAAAAGGACGGGTTACACTTGAATCCTAGGGGGACCAATATCCTGGCAGGGAGATTAGCGAGGGCTACTGAGGTGACTTTAAACTAGAATGGTTGGGGGGGTGGGAATCAAATTAAAGAGGCTAGGCATGAGGAGGTTAGTTCACAACAGGGGGATGGGAACCAGTGCAGAGAGACAGAGGGGTGTAAAGTGAGGGTAGAAGCAAAAAGTATTGAGGAGAAAAGTAAAAGTGGCAGGCCGACAAATCCAGGGCAAGCATTAAAAAGGGCCACTTTTCAACATAATTGTATAAGGGCTAAGAGAGTTGTAAAAGAGCGCCTGAAGGCTTTGTGTGTCAATGCAAGGAGCATTCGTAATAAGGTGGATGAATTGAAAGTGCAGATTGTTATTAATGATTATGATATAGCTGGGATCACAGAGACATGGCTCCAGGGTGACCAGGGATGGGAGCTCAACGTTCAGGGATATTCAATATTCAGGAGGGATAGACATGAAGGAAGGGGAGGTGGGGTGGCGTTGCTGGTTAAAGAAGAGATTAACGCAATAGAAAGGAAGGACATAAGCCGGGAAGATGTGGAATCGATATGGGTAGAGCTGCGTAACACTAAGGGGCAGAAGACGCTGGTGGGAGTTGTGAACAGGCCGCCTAACAGTAGTAGTGAGGTCGGAGATGGTATTAAACAGAAAATTAGAAATGTGTGCAATAGAGGAACAGCAGTTATAATGGGTGACTTCAATCTACATGTAGATTGGGTGAACCAAATTGGTAAAGGTGCTGAGGAAGAAGATTTCTTGGAATGTATGCAGGATGGTTTTTTGAACCAACATGTCGAGGAACCAAATAGAGAGCAGGCTATTCTGGACTGGGTTTTGATCAATGAGGAAGGGTTAATTAGCAATCTTGTCGTGAGAGGCCCCTTGGGTAAGAGTGACCATAATATGGTGGAATTCCTGATTAAGATGGAGAGTGACATAGTTAATTCAGAAACAAAGGTTCTGAACTTAAAGAGGGGTAACTTTGAAGGTATGAGACGTGAATTAGCTAAGATAGACTGGCAAATGACACTTAAAGGATTGACGGTGGATATGCAATGGCAAGCATTTAAAGGTTGCATGGATGAACTACAACAATTGTTCATCCCCGTTTGGCAAAAGAATAAATCAAGGAAGGTAGTGCACCCGTGGCTGACAAGAGAAATTAGGGATAGTATCAATTCCAAAGAAGTAGCATACAAATTAGCCAGAGAAAGTGGCTCACCTGAGGACTGGGAGAAATTCAGAGTTCAGCAGAGGAGGACAAAGGGCTTAATTAGAAAGGGGAAAAAAGATTATGAGAGAAAACTGGCAGGGAACATAAAAACTGACTGTAAAAGCTTTTATAGATATGGAAAAAGGAAAAGACTAGTAAAGACAAATGTAGGTCCCCTACAGACAGAAACAGGTGAATTGATTATGGGGAGCAAGGACATGGCAGACCAATTGAATAATTACTTTGGTTCTGTCTTCACTAAGGAGGACATAAATAATCTTCCAGAAATAGTAGGGGACAAAGGGTCCAGTGAGATGGAGGAACTGAGCGAAATACATGTTAGTAGGGAAGTGGTGTTAGGTAAATTGAAGGGATTGAAGGCAGATAAATCCCCAGGGCCAGATGGTCTGCATCCTAGAGTGCTTAAGGAAGTAGCCCAAGAAATAGTGGATGCATTAGTGATAATTTTTCAAAACTCGTTAGATTCTGGACTAGTTCCTGAGGATTGGAGGGTGGCTAATGTAACCCCACTTTTTAAAAGAGGAGGGAGAGAGAAACCGGGGAATTATAGACCGGTTAGCCTAACGTCGGTGGTGGGGAAACTGCTGGAGTCAGTTATCAAAGATGTGATAACAGCACATTTGGAAAGTGGTGAAATGATTGGACAAAGTCAGCATGGATTTGTGAAAGGAAAATCATGTCTGACGAATCTCATAGAATTTTTTGAGGATGTAACTAGTAGAGTGGATAGGGGAGAACCAGTGGATGTGGTATATTTGGAGATTAGTGTGCAAACTTAAAGCACACGGTATTGGGGGTAAGGTATTGATGTGGATGGAGAATTGGTTAGCAGACAGGAAGCAAAGAGTGGGAATAAACGGGACCTTTTCAGAATGGCAGGCGGTGACGAGTGGGGTACCGCAAGGCTCAGTGCTGGGACCCCAGTTGTTTACAATATATATTAATGACTTGGATGAGGGAATTAAATGCAGTATCTCCAAGTTTGCGGATGGCACGAAGCTGGGTGGCAGTGTTAGCTGTGAGGAGGATGCTAAGAGGATGCAGAATGACTTGGATAGGTTGGGTGAGTGGGCAAATTCATGGCAGATGCAATTTAATGTGGATAAATGTGAAGTTATCCACTTTGGTGGCAAAAATAGGAAAACAGATTATTATCTGAATGGTGGCCGATTAGGAAAAGGGGAGGTGTAACGAGACCTGGGTGTCATTATACACCAGTCATTGAAAGTGGGCATGCAGGTACAGCAGGCTGTGAAAAAGGCGAATGGTATGCTGGCATTTATAGCGAGAGGATTCGAGTACAGGAGCAGGGAAGTACTACTGCAGTTGTACAAGGCCTTGGTGAGACCACACCTGGAGTATTGTGTGCAGTTTTGGTCCCCTAATCTGAGGAAAGACATCCTTGCCATAGAGGGAGTACAAAGAAGGTTCACCAGATTGATTCCTGGGATGGCAGGACTTTCATATGAAGAAAGACTGGATGAACTGGGCTTGTACTCGTTGGAATTTAGAAGATTGAGGGGGGATCTGATTGAAACGTATAAAATCCTAAAGGGATTGGACAGGCTAGATGCAGGAAGATTGTTCCCGATGTTGGGGAAGTCCAGAACAAGGGGTCACAGTTTGAGGATAAAGGGGAAGCCTTTTAGGACCGAGATTAGGAAACACTTCTTCACACAGAGAGTGGTGAATCTGTGGAATTCTCTGCCACAGGAAACAGTTGAGGCCAGTTCATTGGCTATATTTAAGAGGGAGTTAGATATGGCCCTTGTGGCTACGGGGATCAGGGGGTATGGAGGGAAGGCTGGGGCGGGGTTCTGAGTTGGATGATCAGCCATGATCATAATAAATGGCGGTGCAGGCTCAAAGGGCCGAATGGCCTACTCCTGCACCTATTTTCTATGTTTCTATGTTTCTATGTTTACATTTTATAGATGTTAAAAAACATAACCAAAAGAGAATACTATTTATACAGCTTTGAAAAGTCAATTCCCTTCTCTTTGACCATACCTTATTCACAAAGGTACATAATGTGCAGTGCCCTCTCAAATTCCTTCATTTATTTTTGATAACATTACAATAGTGTGGTCAATAACTAGAAAGCAGAAATATGTTAGGGTGAAAATATTCACATCTTCTTATGTCCATTCCTCAAACAACTTACAGTCTGTCCTGAGGATAAACAGCATCAAGTAGATGGTGGTTCTTGTTTGTCACTTGCAATACACGAAGCATATAGATCTTCACATTAAGAATACAGAATCCCTTGCTCAGACATTGCCTGAACACTTACAAAGTAAATAAACTGCTGATGGTCCTGAATATGATTTCTCCATGGACGAGCAAAAACAATAAAGTGCAGTTGACATCTTTTGCTAAATGATACCATGAAAGGAATGAATACCCATGTTCAACTTTTCAGAGACAATAATCTCATCTCATTATTGGAATCTGTATTTTGCAAATTTTTTGAATGCTTTCTCTTGTCTAACAATGATCGCTGCATTGCAAAATGACCACATAACTGTGGAAAATTTCTTGAAATTGTATGTCCAAAGCTGCATTTTGAAAAAAAGAGCAGTTCTCATTCTTTAATGAATGCACTTTACAGAGGTTCAGTCAGTGGATATTCTTGTCATTCGTTTCGGCAGGGGTGGGCTCACGTATTCTTGGTAATTTTAGAGGACCAGTTACCTCCAGTCCAAGATAAACTGAGCAGCAGGACCACATTGTTTGTTGTTACTCAAAATACCATCAAAAGCATTTTTTCAAAATCAGCAAAGATAAATTGCCGTTGAGGTCATCAGCTGAATTTTTGTGTATTTATGATACTAATCTTGTTACATACTGTATATCATATAAATTTTATGTTAAGTGGTACACTGTTAAGGCTGTGATTTTGTTTAAAGGCTGTGAGAAGATGTGTCGATGATGGTTTCCACTCACTTTGCCAAGATGGCACTTAATTCCTTGTGAAATGTTTACCAGTCTCGTATTATATGTGCTGAAACAAATTATATGTTTGTAATTAAATTTGATCAGTTATTTGTCTCTAAAGCATCTGGTTATCCTTTACCATTGCCATAATTTCTGAAATTAAAGGCACACCAACTTCAAAATGAACTTGCATCACAAATCTTCCTGATGGATGATTAATGAGATGGAAAAGAAAATGCATATATCTCAGATTGCACCGGGTAGAGGAGGTGAAGTGCTGGTGGAGGGCAAAGGTCACAAAAGCTTCTGGAAAACTGAAGACTGGGTGTCAGCCTTGGCTGATGGAATAATTACTACCTCAGCACCAGAAAGCTACTGGTTCAAGTACGCCCCATGGAGTTGAATATATATAACTAGGTTTTATCTCCTTTTAATGATGAAGCAATGTCAGAAGCTCTGTTAAATGACACTTTAAAGCAAATGCTATATTTGTCCCCGGAATTTAAATAATTCTATTGCACTATTTGAAAGAAGGTAGCAATATGATGTTTGTTGATGGGATGGAGCGGAGGAACATGATGGTGTTGGAGGATTGCCTGAGGGAAAACAGTTACAAAATATTCACATTTTTAAAATTCATTCCCAGAACTGCTCAACTCATGAATAATTGGAATAACTTTTCACTGAAAAGGAATTGAGAGCAATTACCTTGATGGATTAAAATGCCCAGGCACAACTTTGCAAAAAAAAAAGAACCCAAATGATAAAATTAACTGAAAAAGCTAAAAGTTTATACATTTTTCTGCTCTCTGGGGAGGTTTCGGTTTCATTAAACTTTCAAAATATATTTGGAAACTATTCCCATACCTATCATTAAGAAGTACAATTTAATCCACAAATCGTATTTTTACCCTTCATAGCTTCATGTTCCTTTCATTCTAATGACCTCAGACTTTGACGGTGGAAGTCTGAGGCAGATTATCTATGCTGTGTGGACCTACTGCTGTGGTCCTTGTTTCAGTATCACTGCATACAAAGGAAATAATAAAACGGTTCCTACAATACATAGTTTTCTACTTTGTGAATTCAATCATGTTATATCAAAGTGTCCAACAGATATTTTTCAAGGAGAAAAACAAGGTTATATTTAATTGGAGTTGAAATTTCAAATAGTCCTGCAAAATACATTATAAATATCCCTCATCAAGCTGTGATTACAATCTTGCCTGCATAAATTCGGCTTAGTAGTTTGAAAGATGCATATTCCATTATAAATCTGTCCAGATGCATGCAAAAGAAGTATAGTCTACCACTTGGCATAACCCAGCTGCCCATATAAAAGAGTACATGAAATAATTCACCTGAAACACTTTAATCAGATATTCAATCCTTTCATACAAAAAATTTTCACACTTTACAGTTTTTTCATAGTTGTTGAATTTCTTTGCTACTTGTAACTTCTTAAAATTTGGTTTTATGTACAGGCAACAGATTTTTCTCTTTTATTTTCTTCCTTAAAATATTTAAGTTATAGCAAAATTAAATCATTTTGGGGTAAAACAAAACACAAAGCATAGAATCAAAAATTTGCTTGAGCAATTAGCAAAACAATATTGAACAATATACTTTACATGAAACGGAATTAGGTATCTTCACAAATTGTAACATGTAAGATTTGGGATTCATTCTTCAATGAAGTCTTTAATTCCTCCTCCACTGATAAAGTCCTCCATTGATCAGGGTCGATCATAGATTTTGCATCCCAGCTGCTGTCCATGTGACAAGGAAGCCAGGGCAGTACGATATGGAGAGCAAGCTGTTGCCATTGTAGCAGGCTTCCCTTCTCCATGCGGCTGATGAATCCAAAGGAATGGCAGAGATCGATACAGTTTGACACCAAAGCAGTCACGGGGTTGCCAGTCAGCATTGAGCTCAATGTAGGACTGCCTTAGGGACTCCAGCTCCAGATTTTTCCTCAGGGTTTATTCCCAAAGACTTCTCCAATGAGTTGTTACAGCTGTAAGGTGGTGGAGGTTTGAGATCAGAGTTTTCCTTCTCCTAGGTGAGCTGCCAACCAGAGCTGATGAGCTCCATCTGCCCAAAGTGACTTGTGTTAAGGCATCAGTAATCCACCTTTGCCCTTTCTCCTGTGAGTACAAACCATTCTGCCAGGCCTGGTAGCTAAGGCACATGCAAAGGCCAGGAGCTGGTCTTGGCTGTTGGAGGCTATTTGAGATGCATCCCTTTGGGGGCATGTATTAAATACTGGGACCTTATCCCCAGTATCTACCTCAGCAAAAACAACCTTCAGAAACCAGCTCCTCCATTACTGTAAGCATGGTGTGTATAATTGAAAAGTTGTGGAAAGTATTTTGATATAGCTTTAGTCTCATAAAGATATAAGACTTCCTGTAATGTACAGAGAAACTGCGCCATTCTGATAATTCAATTTGCTAAAGTATCATTGCTTTGGTGTTTTTGATCAATTTTGAATTCTCTTTTTGTTAAGTGTGGAATAATCTGAGGAAAAGGTGTTCTGAGCACTGCAAGACTGCAAAGGTCTGTAAACAGATATGGGCTCCCAGTGGGAGCCAGAAGCACACATTCATTAAGCACAGCTCAAGTTAAGTCACTTTTTATTGTCATTTTGACCATACTGCTAGTGCAGTACACAGTAAAAACGAGACAACATTTTTCAGGACCATGGTGCTACATGAAACAATACAAAAACTACACTGAACTACATAAAACAACACAAAAACGGCACTAGGCTACAGACCTACCCAAGACTGCACAAAGTGGACAAAACAGTTCAGGCATTACAATAAATAATAAACAAGACAATAGGCACAGTAGAGGACAGTAGGTTGGTGTCAGTCCAGGCTCTGGGTATTGAGGAATCTGATGGCTTGGGGGAAGAAACTGTTACATAGTCTGGTTGTGAAAGCCCGAATGCTTCGGTGCCTTTTGCCAGATGGCAGGAGGGAGAAGAGTTTGTATGAGGGGTGCGTGGGGTCCTTCATAATGCTGTTTGCTTTGCGGATGCAGTGTGGTGTAAATGTCTGTAATGGTGGGAAGAGAGACCTCGATGATCTTCTTGGCTGACCTCACTATCAGCTGCAGGGTCTTGCGATCCAAGATGGTGCAATTTGCGAACCAGGCAATGATGCAGCTGCTCAGGATGCTCTCAGTACAAACTCTGTAGAATGTGGTGAGGATGGGGGGTGGGAGATGGACTTTTCTCAGCCTTCGCAGAAAGTAGAGACGCTGCTGGGCTTTCTTTGCTATGGAGCTGGTGTTGAGGGATAAGGTGAGATTCTCCACCAGGTGAACACCAAAAATATTATAATAAATGGGATGCATGAACAATGAAGAAATTATACCACAATCACATGGCTAACACCCATAAACCTGACAAAAAAAATCACACTGCCAAATATTTTGAGACACGACAATGCCCCTAAGTAAAATTTATCCATTACTAAAAGTCTCACATGTTCTTCATTAATGTTACTTTTGTAATATCTTGTATATTAAAGATGGTGCAGGGTAACTGAAGGAGACAATTCCCAAGTTATAGAAATATACTGTGTCCAGTTTATTAGGTTCATCCTGTACCTAACAAAGTAGCCAGTGAGTGTATTTCTAAGTGTTTGTAGTCTTCTGCTGCTGTAGCCTATCCACTTCAAGGTTTGACATGATGTGCATTCAAAGATGCTCACTGCTGTAACACGTGGTTATTTGAGTTACAGCTGCCTCCCTGCCAGCTTGAAACAGTCTGGCCGTTCTCCTCTGACCTCTCTCATTAACAAGGCATATTCACCCATAGATCTGCCACCCACTGGATGTTTTTTTTGGCGCCATTCTCTGTAAACTGTTATGCACAAAAATCCCAGGAGATTAGCAGCTTCTGAAATACTCCAACCACCCCATCTGGCACTAATAATCATTACACAATGAAAGTCACTTACGGTCCTCTGCAAAAGTCTTATGAACATGAATATAGCTAGGGTGCCTAACATATTTGCACAGTTCTCTAATAATTTTATGTATTGCACTGAATGGCTGCTGTGCTTATAAAACAAATTTCATGACATATGTGAGTGATGATAAACCTGATTCTGATATGGAACTCTATTGTGGACAGAGAGTGGGAAAAGGGGAAGAGAGAGGGCAGGGAGTGGAGAGCACAACAGAGACATTCTGTAATGATTAATAAACCAATTGTTTGGAATCAAATGATCTTGTCTTGAGACCCATCCCAGGCACTTCTCTTCCACCTATCCCAGACCCCTCCTGTGGCACTCCACCCTCAGCATATCCAACATCTTTTGCTCCTACCATTTTACAAATTCCCCCTGTGGTCAACGTTGATAAACATACTGTGCAGAGGTCCTAGGCACCCTAGCTAAGGCTTTTGCACAGTACTGTAGATCACATTTCTTCCCCATTCTGATGTTTGGTCTGTACAACAACTGAACCTCTTGACCATGTCAGCATGCTTTTATGCATTGAGTTGCTGCCAGATGATTGGCTGATTAGATATTTGCATTAATGAGCAGGTGTACAGCAGTACCTAATAAAAGTAAATTCATTACTAAAGTACATATGAGGGGTGATTTATAAGTTCGTGGCCTAAGGTAGAAGGAGATGAGTTATACAGCTCTCATTACATGCACATGCAGGTCAACTCTTTGAGTGATTATGCAGAAAGTTTGAAGTTAATAACACATCAGGGGTGATTGATAAGTTTGTGGCCTAAGGTAGAAGGAGATGAGTTATTAACTTCAAACTTTCTGCATAATCACTCAAAGAGTTGACCTGCATGTGCATGTAATGATGTAATGAGAGCTGTATAACTTATCTCCTTCTACCTTAGGCCACAAACTTATCAATCACCCCTGCTGTGGACACTTTCTGGAGGTCCAAGATCCGTATGCTCCACGACCGCTGGACTAATGTAGGAGGAGACTATGTTGAAAAATAAATGTGCTAGGTTTTCTAAAATTGACTCCTTCTACCTTAGGCCATGAACTTATCAATCACCCCTCGTAAGTGCCACCATATACTAACCTGATATTCATTTTCTTGTGGGCATTTACAGTAAATACAAGAAACACAATAGAATCAATGAAAAACAGCCCCCAACAGGACAAACGACTAATGTGCAAAAGAAAGCAAACTGTGCAAATATAGAAAGAAAAAGAAATAATAATAATTATAAATAAGCAATAAAATTCAAGTTCCCACTGAGTGTAGATTTTAAACCGTTGATTAATCAAAGCATTGAGAAATTATGAAATAAAAAACAGAAAATGCTTGACAATGATCAACAAGGCTGAGCAGTTTTAGTACTTCACTTGTCCATTCCAGTGTATTCTGCCTGGAGTTTAGTGACCAGTGGTATTCCACAGCAATATTGTTCTGATCTTTATACACGACTTTTATACTTCTATACTTTATTGTCGACAAACAATTGAAACTAGAGCGTACAATCATCACAGCGATATTTGATTCTGCTCTTCGTGATCCCTGGAGTACAAATCGATAGTAAATATTAAAAAATTAAATTATAAATCATAAGTAGAAAATAAAAAAGGGAAAGTAAGGTAGTGCAAAAAAGCCGAGAGGCAGGTCTGGATATTTGGAGGGTATGGCCCAGATCCGGTTCAGGATCCGTTCAGCAGTCTTATTACAGTTGGAAAGAAGCTGTTCACAAATCTGGCCATACGAGTCTCCAAGCTCCTGAGCCTTCTCCCGGCGGGAAAAGGGATGAAAAGTGTGCTGGCTGGGTGGGTCATGTCCTTCATTATCCTGGCAGCACTGCTCCGACAGTGTGCAGTGTAAAGTGAGTCCAAGAACGAAAGATTGGTTTGTGTGATGTGCTGGGCTGTGTTCACGATCTTCTGCAGCTTCTTCTGGTCTTGGACAGGACAACTTCCAGAAGAATGCTCTCTACGGTGCATCTATAAAAATTAGTGAGGGTTTTAGGGGACAGGCCAAATTTCCTTAACTTCCTCAGGAAGTAAAGGCGCTGGTGGGCCGTCTTGGCAGTGGACTCTGCTTGGTTGGACCAAGTCAGGTCATTTGTGATATTGACCCTGAGGAACTTAAAGCTTTTGACCTGTTCCACTTGCGCACTACCGATGTAAATTGGGTCGTGCGGTCCACTACTCCTTCTGAAGTCAACAACCAATTCCTTCGTCTTGCTGACGTTGAGGGATAGGTTATTGTCTTCGCACCATGCCATCAGGTTCTTAATTTCCTCTCTGTGCTCAAACTCATCATTACCCAAGATATGGCCTACAATTGTGGTGTCATCAGCAAACTTATATATTGAGTTCGATGGAAACTTGGCTACACAATCATGGGTGTACAGTGAGTACAGCAGGGGGCTGAGTACACAGCCTTGTGGGGCACCAGTGCTCAGAGTGATTGTAGAGTAGAACCTGTCCCCTATTTTTACAGCCTGGGTCCTGTCTGTGAGGAGGTTGAAGATCCAGCTGCAGATCTGAGTGCTAAGGCCCAGGTTCCGGAGCTTAGGAATCAGTTTACTTGGAATGATGGTATTAAAGGCAGAGCTGTAGTCAATGAAAAAGACCCTTACATATGTGTCTTTATTTTCCAGATGTTCTAAGGAGGAATGTAGGGCCAGGGAGATGGCTTCTGCCGTTGACCTGTTGCTACGGTAGGCGAATTGCAAAGCGTCGAGGATGACGGTAGGCTGTGGTTGATGTGTGCCATAACCAATCGCTCGAAGCACTTCATAGCAATTGATGTCAGAGCCACAGGTTGATAGTCATTCAGGCATGCCACCTTGCTCTTCTTTGGCACTGGGATTATCGTTGCCTTCTTAAAACACGAGGGGATCTTAGACTGAAGCAAGGAGCAGTTGAAGATGTCAGAAAACACTCCAGCTAGCTCGCTTGCACAGGCCCGGAGAACCTGTTCCGAGACACCATCTGGGCCCGTCCCCTTCCTTGGATTTATCTTCAGGAAGGCCCTTCTAACATCCTCTTTGGTGACAATGAATCTTGATGCCACCAGGTCCGGTTCATCCGGAGGGAGTGGAAAGCTCCTCTTCTGTTCGAATCTTGCGTAGAATATGTTAAGTTCGTCAGGAAGAGAAGCGCCACAGTTATTGATATTCCCAGCCTTTTCTTTGCACCCAGTCATCGCATTCAGACCCTGCCATGGTCTGCCAGCATCCCTCTGGTTAGCCTGGGCTTCCAACTTGGCTCGATATTGCCTCTTGGCGCCCTTAATGGCTTTCCGGAGTTCACACCTGGATTCCGTGTAGTGACTGGTATCCCCGGACCTAAAAGCCGCAGCTCTAGCCTTCAAAAGGGACTGGACCTCATAATTCATCCAAGGTTTCTGGTTAGGGCATACCTGGATTGTCTTGCGAGACACACAGTGCTCTGTGCATTTCTAGATAAAGTCCGTGACAGCTGAGGTATACTCATCGAGGTTAGCTGCTGAGCTGCCGACTTGGATGAGAAGCGTCGCTCTTTTTCTCTTTGGAGTGAAGGACAATGACAAGTAACTTTCTAGTTTTGCAGAGGGCTGGGAACTAGAGCACCAGCTCAGTAAGGGGAGGATTGACTGGAAGTTAGATGTCAGGGAAAGTATTGAAAGGCAAAATCGAAATAACAGGTATGATGGGTCAGAGAGTTTAAAGTGTGCATATTTTAATGCTAGGAGTATTATGGGTAAGGGTGATTAAATTAGAGCATGGATCAGTACATGAAATTATGATGTTGTGGCCATTACTGAAACTTGGTTGAAAGAGGGGCAAGAATGGGTGATTAATGTACAGGTTTTCGAAGTTTTAGAAAAGATAAAGAAAGAGGTAAAAGGGGAGGTGGGAAGTAGTACCACTAATCAGGGACAATATCACAGCTATACTATGGGGAGACGTAATAGAGGGGTCAGACGCTGATTCCATTTGGATAGTACTCAGGAACAGGAAGGGTGCAATCACACTGATAGGATTGTACTGCAGATCCCCCAATAGCCACAGAGACATTGAGGAACAGATTAAGATTAAGGTCGTTGTCATGGGAGAATTCAACTTCCCTAATATAAACTGCGACCTTCTTAGTGCAAGGGGTTTAGATGGGGCAGAATTTGTTAAGTGTATCCAGGAAGGTTTCTTAAATCAATATGTGGACTGTCAACAACAGTGGACCTGGTGTTGGGTAATGAGCCTGGCAAGGTGAGTGGTGTTTCAATGGGTAAGTAGTTAGGAAACAGTGATAACTACTCCTTAACTTTCAAGATAGCTAAAATAAGGATAGTTATGGTCCTTGTAGGGGAGTTTTAAATGGGTGTAAGGCAAATTACAAGGGTATTTGGCAGGACCATGGTTTTCAGTCGGGCGCCGGACGCTTGAAGAGATTCAGCGGGGGGCGGGCGCCTGGCCCTCAGCCGGGGGCCGTGGTCGAGTGATTGGCGACTTGGGCTGGCTCCCCCACCGGACTTAGTCTGGTGAGGATGGTGTGAGGACAGCCAGCAGAACTTAAAAAAGACAAGACTTGACAAAGGGTGGATGAGCTCCTTGTGAGCCAATGGCCATCTTCCGTGGAAGAGATTAAAGCCTCACCATGTACCTATGCACTTAGTTAGAAGAGACATGATGAATTTGGTGCTGCACCGTGTGCCTGGACCTGCCCAAGGCCTCCGCCTAAGGAAGAGCCGAGCTCGAAGAAGCGGCCACGGCTGGAGGCTGATACGGCCTCCATTAGTCACTGGCAGCCAACCAGAATAGGAGAAGGTGCTTGGGAAGCTGAAAAGTCTGAAGGTAGGTAAATCAGTTGCACCATCGGACGACACGCCAGTGTTCTGAAAGATACCCACTCTTTGCCTCCTGCCAATCAGCCAATCTTTTATCCATGCTTGTACCTTTCTTGTAATATCAAGGGCTCTTAGCTTGTTAAGCACTCTCTTGTGCAGCACCTTGTCAAAGGATGTCTGAAAATACAAATTAACAGCATCCACTGGCTCTCCTTTGTCTGTCTGCTTGTTGTTTCCTCAAAGAATTCCAACATTTGTTAGGCAAAATTTCCCCTGGGGAAAACCATGCTGACTTAGGCCTATTTTATTATGTGCTTCCAAGTACCTTGGAACATCATCCTTAATAGAAGACTTTAACATCTTATCAACCACTGAAGTCATGCTAACTAGTCTATAATTTCTTTTCTTCATCCTTTCTCCCTTCTTAAAGAGTGGAGTGACATTTGCAATCTTCCAGTTTTCTGGAACCATGGAAGAACCTAGTGATTCTTGAAAGATCATTACTAATGCCTTCACAGTCTCTTCAGCTACCTCTTTCAGAACGCTGGGATGTTGTCCAACTGGTTCAACTGATTTATCTATCTTCAGACTTTTTAACTTCCCAAGCACCTTCTCCTTAGTAATAGTAACAACACTCACCTCTACCCCCTGACACTTTTACATTTCTGGCATTCTGCTACTGTCCTCCAAAGTGAAGCCTGATGCAAAATACTTAATAGGTTTGTCCACTATTTCTTTGTCCCCTATTACAGCATCATTTTCCAGTAGACCCATATCCACTCTTAGATCACGAGGAAATCTGCAGATGCTGGAAATTCAAGCAACACACATAAAAAAATGCTGATGAACGCAGCAGGCCAGGCAGCATCTATAGGAAGAGGTACAGTCGATGTTTCGGGCCGAGACCCTTCTGTTACACTTTAACTCATCCCACTCATTGCAATTGTTACCTTATCATCTTCCTGTCCTTCTTCACATTCTCACTATACACCTCATCTAGTTGTATACCAATTGCCCCATCCACAGCCTTATCATTCCAGTTAGTCCTGACGAAGGGTCTCGGCCCGAAACGTCGACTGTACCTCTTTCTATAGATGCTGCCTGGCCTGCTGCGTTCACCAGCAACTTTTATGTGTGTTGCTTGAATTTCCAGCATCTGCAGAATTCCTGCTGTTTAGGAATTTTTAGAGTTGTGTGAAGTAATTTTTAGGTTTTTTAATTTTTAATTTTTAATGCTAATTGCTTGAATCCACAGTGAGCGAAACAGTTCTGGATTGTCTCTTAGTGCTTATTACACACCAGTAACTATCAGTGACAAAATTACTGCTAAACGAAAGGAATCCCTAAACATGAGGAAATCTGCAGATGCTGGAAATTCAAGCAACACACATAAAAAAATGAAACGTCGACTGTACCTCTTCCTATAGATGCTGCCTGGCCTGCTGCGTTCACCAGCATTTTTTATGTGTGTTGCTCCACTCTCAGATCTCTTCTACTCTTCATATATCTGAAAAAAAAACTTTTTGTATCCTCCTTTAAATTATTGGCTTGCTTACCTTCATATTTCATCTTTTCACTTTTTATGGCTTTTTTAGTTGCTTTCTGTTGCTTTTTTAAAAGCTTCCCAATCCTCTACCTTCCCTCTAATTTTCTGCAATATTGTATGCCCTCTCGTTTGCTTTTATGCTGTCTTTGACATTTCTTGTCAGCCACAGTTGCATCATCTTCTCTTTGGAATAATTCTTCATTTTGGAATGTATCTTTCCAGACCCTTCTGAATTTTCCCCAGAAACATCAGCCATTGCTGTTCTGACATCATCCCTGCTAGTGTTCCCTTCCAATCAACTTTGGCCAGGTCTTCTTTCATGCCTCTGAAATTTGTTTTACTCCACTGTAATACAGGTACTGATACATCTGATTTTAGCTTTTCCTTCTCAAACTGCAGGATGAATTCTATCATATTATGATCACTGTCTCTGAAGGGTTCCTTTACCTTATGCTTCTGAATCAAATCCGCTTCATTACACAATCCAGAATTGCAATTCCCTAGCGGGGTCAACCATAAGCTACTCTAGAGAGCCATCTCGTCGGCATTCTACAAATTCTCTCTCTTGGGAGCCTAATTTTCCCAATCAACCTGCGCATTGAAATCCCCCATGATTATCTCATCATTGCCCTTTTTCTATCTCCTGTTGTAATTTGTAGCCCACATCCTGGCTACTTTTTGGCGGCATGTATGTAACTCCCATCAGAGTCTTTTTGCCCTTATGGTTTCTTAACACTACCCATAAGGATTCTACATCTTCTGATTCCTCTGATCTTATGTCACTTCTTTCTAAGGATTTGATTTCATTTTTTATCAATAGCCACCCCCTCTGACTACCAGCATGTCCTTTCGGTACAATATGTATACTTGGATATTAAACTCTCAAGTATGATCTTCTTTCAGTCACGTCTCAGCGATGCGCATAATGTCACAGCTGTAAATCTCTGACTGCTACAAGATCATCTACCTTATTCCGTATACTGCGTGCATTCAAACATAACACCTTCAGTCCTGTATTCACCACCCTTTTTGCTTTTGCCCCCATTACACTTTAACTCATCCCACTCATTGCAATTTTTACCTTATCATCTTCCTGTCCTTCCTCACATTCTTACTATACACCTCATCTGGTTGTATACCAATTGCCCCATCCACAGCCTTATCACTCCAGTTCTCAACCCTTAGCATTTACACAGAGAATGGTGGGCACATGGAACATCATGCCAGGGTGGTGGAAGAGGCTGATATATTAGGGGCATTTAAGCATCTCTCTGATAGACATATGGGTTACAGAAAAATGGAAGGTGATGTAGGAGTGATGTGTTAAATTGAACTTAGACTAGGTTATAAGGTCAACACGACATCAAGGGACGAGGGGATTATAATGTGCTATAATGATCTTTGTTCTATGTTCTTTCCCAAACCAAATCAATTGGATCCAATAGAATTTTGAACTACTCATCAAATTAGCAGAAACTAAAGATGGCGCCGGTAACTGGCGATTTTGCGTGAGCTTTCCCGAGCAAACTGCACTCTCCACTATTCTATACTATTCTAATTCAGAGGAAATTGTGATGAAATTCTGTTACAGCTGCACAAGGTCTGTATCTTGCTTTGAGCTTTGACAAAGATGCAAAATGTTCATTCATGATGATCAAAGTGAATATTAATCGAAGGAAGATGAAAACTATCACGGAGAACCCTTTGATAAATATACACGACAGAAATTGCGGCATTGTGGTTTAAGTCAATGAAGGATACAGAATGAAATTTAGGCATTGGTTAGCTTATATGTAGAGGAATGAAGATGGAAAAAAAGTCAGGTTCTCTGGGATTAAGAAGCCAAGTCAAGAATAAATGTTTTAATTAGGAAACTTTCAAACTCCTTCCATCCTGGCATTGCTTCACCTTGGTACCTATACTTTGAGCTCCCTAGCACACGCTAGTCTCTCTAGTTTTCTAGACTTTTAAAAAGCAACTATCTGTTTAAGAAATATCAAGACAATCACTTGAATTGCCAACTCATTGAAAGCAATGGTCCAAACACTAAATGGCATTAGTATGGATTAGTGCTTGATAGTCAAAAGGGAGTGGAATGAAGGACCTCTTTCTGTGCTCTAAAATTCTTCTAATAATCTAACCAGCTTTGAGACTGGCTTACAACGTAACCTTTCTTGACAGAACTCTTGTTAAGTCCCTAGGATGTCAGGTTGTGTGCAAGATACCAGATGCATTAAATCATTTAGAATCACATAAAACAAGTTATTCTGGAAGTTTAAGGAGTTATATGTAGGATGGGGGTTAACAGTAAACTAAATATCTTTTGGCATCAGAGAACATTCCTCCTATCAAGAATGATCAGCAGGTATTGTATTCCACCGAGATTTGTGGGCCAAAGGGGCAACGTAATGTGGTGGGCTTATGATGGGGTTACCTTACTGAATGAATATGCATTTTATCGCCTGACTGTCACTGGATGTAGTGGAGGGACAGAAGTTTAGGGCTGTTATTGGGTATTCGAAGTGGGATCTGATAGTGAACATCAGGCTGTCACACCTTAGACCATACAAACTCAGAGATGATCTATTTTGTTGGAGTTAAGGTTTAATACTTGTTTCTATATTCACAATGAGGAAGAAAAGTTGGAGGCCATATCAACTTAAAGAACAACATGTATCTGCATAAATACAGGTGAGCAGGTTGGGCAGAATTATATATATATAAAGAAGTAAAAGAGTAACTCAATAAATACTAAGGAAGGAAAAATATAAGATGAGGCTAGTCAGTATAATTCGCGTATCAACAGAAACAGTATGTAACCATAAAGAGCTAACGAGGGACCATTAAGTCTATTAAAAGTGAAGTTGGGAATTAAGAATGAAAAACAAAGAAATGGCTGATAAATTAAACAGGTATATTGCATTAGCCTTCTTAATAGAAATATATTGTAGAAATTGTTTTACATTGGAAATTGGGAGCTCAGGAAAATTATGACACCCAGGCAAAATCACACTTAGCAAATAGTTGGAGGTGAGAGCTGACCAGCTTTTGGTTACTCATGGGGTTATGAGATAACATTTGCATTGGATTTAATTTTCCAAAATTCTCTAGATGTTGGGAAAGGTGCCATGAGAATGGAAATAATAAATAAAACATTTTATTCAAAAAGAGGTAAAGATAGAAAACAGAAAAGAGACTGTTGGTTTCCTGTCTGTTGGGGGAAAATGTTAGGAGTTTTTGTTAAAGATGTTATATCAGGGCACCAAGATAAACTCAGAGTAAACAGAAAGAGCCAACTTTGTTTTATGAAGGGGTAATCATCTTTGACAAATTTACTGGCATCCGTTAAAGAAGTAACATATGTAATAGATAAGGCAAACTGAATACAGTACTGTATATTAAAATTTCCAGAAAGCATTGATAAGGAGCTGCATCAAAGTTTTTTGAGGAAAATAAATGCTCATAGCGTGGGAGACAATAAGTTGGCAAATGCTGTATGTAAGACTGACTGACTAATAGGAAACAGATATAATGGCTAAATTTGGTGATAACACCAAGATCAATAGGAAAGTAAATAGTGAAGAGAACATAAGGAGATGCATAAGATAGGAGCAGACAGTATGGGAAAGTGTTTAATTGGGGAAGGGGGAATTATGATGCTATTAGGCGGGAACTTGGGAGCACAAATTGAAAACATATGTACTCTGCGAAATTCACAATGGAAATCAAAGTTTCAAATTCAAAGCATATTTATTACCAAAGTATATATACCATATACAATCGCGGGACTTGTCTCCTTTTGGGCAGCCACAAAACAGAAACACAATAGGACAGTGGCAATCGAAGTTCGGAGGCAAAAAGAAATGCTGTCTTCGCCCAGGTTGAGGAGAGTGCTTTAACAATCAGACCTTCGTAGCTGTTTTTCAGTGCTTGATCAGCAGCCAAGCGAAGTTTGGGATTCATTAGCAAGGTCAAATCAAGCAGGGCAAGCAAGGCAGCCATTGTTGGTGTGGGGCAGTGTTAAAGTGGGGAGACTTTTGACTTTGGCTCAAAAGGCTTGGGCAATAGCAGGCATGGGTGGCGTTAGTATCCGGAGAGTTTTTCTTGCTCATTCTTCATCTGTAAGTGTATAGTTAGGGAAGTAAGAATGGCTGCAGGCGCTGTGTTTTGTTCTTTGTGTGAGATGTGGGAGTCCTGAAAAGCTCCAGCCTCCGGGATAACCACATCTGCACCAGCTGCACCAAGCTGCATCCCCTCAGAAAGCATGTTGGAGCTCCAACTCGAGGACCTTTGGCTCATAAGGAAAACTGAGGAGATGCTCGATAAGAGCTACAGGGAGGTAGTCACCCCTAGGTTACAGCAGGCAGGTGAATGGGTGACTGTCATACCCCTGTGGCCGTTCCCCTCAATAACAATAGTACTGTATTGGGTGCTGTTGGGGAGGGAGCTGCGGAAACTGGGTCTCTGGCACTGAGTCTGGGGTTGTGGCTCAGGAGGGAAGGAGGCAGAGGAGAAACGCATTGGTGATAGGAGATTCCATAGGAGAGAGGGGGAGGGGAGGCAATGTCGACTCAGACCATGAGAGGCCTGCGTTGGGCATTTTCATGCCTTACAAGGTGCAGATTGGAAGTCTGTGTGGGGCGCCACTCCTCGCACAGACACTAGAGCAATGTGTGGTTAAGTGCCTTGCTCAAGGACATAAACGCACTGCCACAGCTGAGGCTCGAACTAGCGACCTCCAGATCACTAGCCTTAACCACTTGGCCACATGCTCAACACATAGTGAGAGATTCCATAGTGAGAGGACTAAACAGGAGAGTCTGTGGAGGCAATAGAGAGATCCATATGGTATGTTTCCTCTCAGGTGGAAGGGCCAGGGATGTCTTGGATTGTATCCAGAATGCTCTAAAGGAGGAAGGTTAGCAGCCAGATGTCTTGGTGCATATTGATTCCCATAACATAGGAAGGAAAAGAGGGGAGGTCCTAAAGAAAGAATTTAGAGAGCTAGGTAGAAAGCTGAAAATCAGTCCCTCCAGGGTAACAATCTCTGGATTGCTGCCTGAGCCACGCACCGGTGAGGGTAAGGGCAGGATGATTCGGCAGAAGGATGTGTGGTTGAGGAACTGGTGCAGAAGGTGGGGTTTCAGATTTATGGAATCTTTGGGTTTTCTTCTGGGGAAGGTATGAGCTATACCTGAACCCGAGGGGGACCAATATCCTTGAGGCACGTTTGCTAGGGCTGTTGGTAAGGGTTTAAACGAATTTGGCATGGGGATAGGAACCACAGTGATAGGGCTGAGGATTGGGATATTGGTATACAAGCAGAGGTAGTGTATAGTGAGACTGTCAGGAAGGACAGGCAAATGGTAGGGAAATATTGCAGTCAGTAAGATGGGTTGCAGTGTAAAAGGGGGACAAAATTGAAAAGGGTGACATACACATGACTGAAGGTGTTATACTTGAATGCACACAGTATACAAAATAAGGTAAATGATCATGTAGCACAGTTAAAGATTGGCAGGTATGATATTGTGGGTACCACAGAATCATGGCAGAAAGATAATTGTAGTTGGGAGCTTAATATCCAAGGATAAACACTCTTTTGAAAGCAGAGACAGGTAAGCAGAGGAGGAGAGCAGCTCTGCTCGTAAAAAATGAAATCAAATCTTTAGAAAGAGGTGACATTGGATCAGAAGATGGAGAATACTCGTGGGTAGAATTAACAAACTGCAAGGGTAAGAAGACTCTGGGAGTTTTTTACAGGTCTCTGAACAGTAGCTGGGATGTGGTCTACAAATTACAGTGAGAGATAGGAAAAGCATGTCAAAAAGAAAATGTTACATTAGTCATGTGGGATTTCAATATGCAAGATGGATTGGGAAAATCAAGTTGATGCTGGATCCCAAAAAAGGGAATTTGTGAAATCCCTCTGAGCTGAATTTTTGTAGCAGCTTTTGTTTGAGCTCTCGAGGGGATCAGCAATTCTGGATTGGGTATTGTGTAATGAAATGGATACGATTAGGGACCTTAAGGTAAAGGAATCCTTAGGAAACAGTGATGATAATATAATTGAAGTCACCCTGCAATTGAGATGGAGAAGCAAAGGTCAGATGTATCAGTATTACAGCGGAATAAAGGGAATTACAGAAGAATGAGAGGTGAGCTGGCCAAAGTTGACTGGAAGAGGATACTAGCAGGGATGATGGCAAAGCAGCAATGGTTGGTTTCTGTGAACAATGTAGAAGGCACAGGACAGACACATCCCAAAGAAGAGGAAGTATTCTAAATGCAGGATGACACAACCATGGCTGACAACAGAAGTCAAAACCAACATAAAAGCAAAAGAGGATATAATAGAGCCAAAATTCGAGACTGGCGGCTAGCAGAAGTGAGTGCAGTTGCTATTTCTAGGGAAACTGGAAGCTCTTACGGTAGATAAGAAGTCACCTGGATCTGATGGACTACACCCCAGGGTTCTGAAAGAGGTAGCTGAAGAGATTGTGGAGGCATTAATAATAATCTTTCAGAGCCAATAGATTCTGGCATGGTTCCAGAGGACTCAAAAATTGCAAATATCTCTCCATTCTTCGAGAAGAGAAGGAAGTAGAAGGAAGGAAATTATAGGCTTGTTAGCCTGATCTCTGTGGTTGGGAAAATGCTGGAGTCGATTGTTAAGGGTGTGGTTTTGGGTCACTTTTGGGCATATGACAAAATAGACCAAAGTCAGCATAGTGTCCTTAAGAGAAAATCTTGCCTGACAAGTCTGTTGGAATTATTTGAAGAAATAACAACTGGGGTAGACAAAGTGGAATCAGTGGATGTTGTATACTTGGATTCTCAGAAGGCCTTTAACAAGCTGTCACACATGAGGCTGATAAACAAGATAAAACCCTATGGTATTACAGGAAAGATACTAGCATGGATGGAGCATTGGCTTCTTGGCAGGAGGCAAAGAGAGGGACTAAAGGGATCCTTTTTGGATTGGCTGCCAGTAACTAACGGTGTTGCACAGGGGTCTGTATTGGGACCCCTTCTTTTTACTTTGTATGTCGATGGTTTGGATGATAAAATTGATGGCTTTGTGGATGATACAAAGACAGCTGGAGGGGCATTTATTGTTGAGGAAGCACAGAGGCTGCAGAAGGACTTAGGCGGATTGGGAGAATGGGCAAAGAGATGGCAGATGGAATACAGTATTGGGAAGTGTATGTTCATGGACTTTGGTAGAAGGAATATAAACATAGACTATTTTATAAACAGGGAAAAAAATTTAAAAATCAGAGGTGGAAATGGATTTGAGAGTCCTCGTGCAGGATTCCCTAAACATTAATTTGCAAGTTGAATCAGTGGTGAGGAAGGTGAATGCAATATTAGCATTCATTCCTAGAGGACTGGAATATAGAGGCAAGGTTATAATGCTGAGGCTGTATGAGGCTGTATAAAGCACTGGTGAATCCTCCCTTGGAGAACTATGAGTAGTTTTGGGCCCTTTATTTAGGAAAGGATGGTGCCAACACTGGAGAGGGTTCAGAGCAGATTCACGAGAATGATTCCAGGAATGAAAGGGTTATCATATGAGGAGCGATTGAAGGCTCTGGGTGATCTCATCGAAACCTATTGAATGTTGAAAACCTAGATAGGGTGGATGTGAAGAAGATGTTTCCTTTGAGGGCGAGTCTCAGACCAGAGGGCCTGAAATATTGACTGTTTATTCCTCACCACACAGAACAAACTATTATAGTTTATTGCGAGGGGAATTCCACACATAACTAGTGAAAATATGGTTCAGAGATAGGTCATTAGCAACATCAACTTTGATTGACAGTTTAGAATAGGTTTCCTAGACCAATATCTAGAATGGATAAGTTGCCTTTTGAAGATAAAATGGACTGGTTATGCCTGGGTCTGCTGGTTTAGAGATGTGACAGATCACTTGATTGAAACATTTGAGATCCTGAGATGCTTTGACAAGGTGGATTTGGACAAAAAAAAGGCTTGCTCTTTTAAGACAGAAAGAGGAAATTTTGCTCTCTGAGATGAGTACCAACTTTCTTCCTGAAAAGCAGTCTTCGAATATTTTGAAGGCATAGATAGATTGCATATTGATAACAAGTAATTGAAAGGTGGATTGACAAAAAAGCAGTTCAGTTCTCAGTCATACCAGTGGCAATAAGGGGCTCAATCCCCGGCTCCTGCACCTAATTTTTCTGATCCTTGTTTATTGCTTTATGTTCCAGAGTTGGTCACTATTTATACAATTGCTTCTTTTGATTTCATGTCTTCACGATGCATTCGAAACTGCAACGGCAAGATGAGCAGGCTGGACTTCAGTTAGCTAAAGATGGACATTGCTTGGCACTTGTTTGTTAAAATGTTCCCGTTCACTTATCATCCCATGCCTTAACTTTGACCCGTTCCCTCTGCTCTATATTTTGGTACTTATCAACACTGGCATTTCTGCAGGCTGCGGCATTTCTGCAGGCTGCAGCATTTCCTACAATTTCACAGTCTAGTGTGTTTGCACATCCACTGATCTCTCGCTCTCTGTCCACAGAGAGATGTGCGTACATGACATCAAACGTCCTATCTTGTAGGAGAAACTTAGTGTTTATTTTGACATGGTCCCACCCTTCTTGACTCTTCCTCCCAAATCGTCTTGTGCACTTCCACATCAGCTGGACACTTACCATTCTGAAGTGCAAGCCGCATCTGCAGAACTTCATTGCCGCAACTTCTAACTTACCTGGGTTTGTCAAGATCAGTGGCATTGCTTAATGTCATGTTCCTCACTTGAGTGGGCTTTTTCCTTTTTTTTTAAGAAAACAAGTTTCGCTCTATTCTTTCAAATAGTCAGAAGTTTGGGAAAAAAATAAAACTGCAGCAGATAAAAATCAGAATTTATTCGACCGTTTCCGTCAGCAACAATTTTGATTCGGCTTTTTCCGTGGGAACCGCTTTTGAGCAGAGGAGCCTTTAATTTGGCGGCGCGCTCCCGCAGAAGACGCTGATCCTCAGGAGCGTTCGGTTATTTCCGTCAGCATTGTTTTCGGCTGTTCCCGGCAGTCAGCAAAAACCAGCTACTTATCCGTTGTAGTTCCAGTTTGCCTTAGTCACAGCTATCAGTCTGTGATCCAAATAAAAATTAAGACACAGGAAAAGTTTTTCCTCAGCAACATTTGTACAAGTTACGAAATTGCGACCCGCATACTACTCAGCCTCAGGACGCAGAGGTAGTTTTTACTTTCATTCTTGTGTTGAGTTTTTTTTAGTGCGCACTCTTGGTTGCAAATTTCTTCCTGAACCTTGAAGTAGTTTGTGGTGTGTCTATTTTCACCAACAGGAAGTCTCAGATACCTACTTGAGTACACTCGTGTAATATCTGCTGCGTAACAATACCTCGGGCAATTACCATGATATAAGTAATGTTTGTTTAAGAAATGCGTTCACTTATTTATTTAGATTAACATGATGCTAGTTATCGTGGTATTAATGGAATAGGTACTTATGCATTATATTAATGACTGAAATGTTTTTATCAGATACCTATTTTAATTATTTTTTCACTGTCAGTTCTCAAAACATTTTTTTGCCACCAGTTATTTTTAGTTATCAGAGACTTATTAATAATTTGTAAAGAGAATTTGAATTGAGGAGTTTCTGTATATGTTTTGTAAAGGAGTTAATGCAGACATAGGAAGGACATGTTCTCCACAGCATCTTGCTGCTAATTATTCTACTTTCCATTTATTGACCCCTTGATGACCTCGAGTGTTCTCCAGTGATGTCATCAGCCCCACCCCCTTGTTTTAATGAATTATAAAATGTAACAGAATTAGATATCAAAATATTATGTTTTTAAATTGATCATAATTCTTTATATGTTGGTTTTAAGGGAAGTATTGAAAGTAGGACCCCAAATTTAAAGGTTCATTGTTTCACCAAGGATTGCTGCATTGTTGTCAATGTTGTCTTTCAGTTGAGCCCTTAACTTCTGATCCACCCTCGCAAGTGAATGGAGAAGATCTCATATCAGTATTTGAAGAAAACAGGCTTTTCCCCATAAGGTCTTTAATGATCGTTATCACCCAACAATATCCACTGAACTACTGTCATCACCACATGCAAATCGGTGGTTGTGTGTTCTAAAGTCACAGAATTTTAATTTAACAGGAATATTCACTTCTGTGACTGGGCGCACTTTGGGCACAGCAGAATTTTGAAAGATAATCATGCAAGAACAACTCAAAGTGTGAAATGGCAATATTCTGCTGCTCAATTCCATGTCATGAACTTTAGTTTGAACACTTTAAAAACCTGCTTAGCAGTAGCTTGTACAATGAAATGTAGCAAGGTGCATGGATTATAACCAGGCCCTCTAAAGTGGCTGATTGAAAGCCAGACTACAAAGCTACTTCTCCAATTTTGTCTTCCTTCAAAGCTATCAAATGTTTTGAAGTCTCTCACATGGACCCACTCGTATTTTCCCAGAAAATCCTGACGTGATTTTTTTTACAGACCTGTCGAACTACCAGACCTGTTTAACTCTCATTACTCCCGATCAACTGTACTTCCATTTGTTTCCCTCTGAATTGGCTCCTCAATAAGATGAAACAGGAACCTGGCCATCAATAAAGTGATGCCATGAATGAGAAGGGAAATTCCGACTTCATTATTTCTAACTTTAAAATATTGAAAATTCGCAGTTACCATAGAATAATATTTAGCTATCAGGTTTAATATTAAACAATTATCATTTAACTAATTTTTTTCTATTTCTTGATTTTTAAAAATCCTGGTTATGTCTCAGATTTCCAATGTCGAGGACCATCCATTATATTTCCCAGAGTGTTTGCTAATAATGGTTGAAATTTAATACACAATTTCACTGTGGAGATCAAACTAATGCAACTCTTTCTCAGGAAATCATACTCTGATGAACAAGTCTTCGATCCCAAAAATGGATAGATTAAATTCTGGACCATTTTAGTCTGGGACATGTATGGCTTCTGTGTTGTACACATCCACTTTCTGCCTTAATTGAGCTGGCATGACTGGTGAGAGTGTAATCTGCTTCCGGAAACTGAATTGGTCCTTTAAATAGTTTGGGTTGTTAGCCTGCCTGCATTGCAATAGTTACTCTGTTTTTAGTCAGAGTTTCTCAGACCTCCTGCAATCTGGCACTGCAGGTAAGTCAGAGGGCCAAATTGAGGAGATTAGCACGGCTCTGTCCAGGAGGAGCAAGAGCATTTTCTCCATTTTCAACAAGCTATCCTGTAAATATGTTATTACAATATTTCCCACATTTCTGTCTGTTTTCCCAACTTTCCATCCTCTGCACACCCTTTCTACCCTTCCCTACTTTCCTCCCTCAGTGTCTGTACTGTGCAACCTCTTATTCTCATTGATTCCAGTGTCCAGAATCTGAATCAGTTTCAATGTCGCTGGCGTGTATCATGAAATCTGTTGTTATGTGGCAGCAGAACATTGCAATACATAATAATAAAAACTATAAATTACAGTAAGTGTGTATATGATGGCAGAGGGGAAGAAGCTGTTCCTGAATCGTTGAGTGTCCATCCTAACCACTATCCTTGCCCTTGAGCACTATACAATTCGTGAAACTTCTTTAGCATCTAGATTGGCTAAACAAGAGAAAATCTGGTGATGCTGCAAATCCGAGCAACACAAACACAAAATGCTAGAGGAACTCAGCAGGCCGGGCAGCATCTGTGGAAAAGAGTACAGTTGATGTTTCGGGCTGAGACTCTTCAGCAGGACTGGAGAAAAAAAGACGAGGAGTAGAGTTAAAAGGTGGGTAGAGGGAAAGGAAGGGAGAAACATGAGGTGATAGGTGAAACTGGGAGGGGGAGGGGTGAAGTAAAGAGCTGGAAAGTTGATTGGTGAAAGTGATAAAGGCCTGGAGAAGGGAGGAATCTAATAGAGGACAGAAGGCCATGGAAGAAGAAAAGCGGGGAGAAGCACCAGAGGGAGGTGCTGGGCAGGAAAGGAGTTAACATGAGAGAAGAAAAAGGGGATGGGGAATGATGAAGGAGGAGTGGTCATTACTGGAGGTTTGAGAAACCTCATCCCCTTTTTCCTCTCCCACCTTATCTCTTTGCCTGCCCATCGCCTCCTCTGTGCTCCCCCTCCCCCTTTTCTTTTTTCCATGGCCTTCTGTCCTCGCCTATTAGACTCCCCCTTCTCCAGCCCTGTATCTCTTTCACTAAATAACTTCCCAGCTCTTTACTTCATACCTCCCCTCCCAGTTTCACCTGTCACCTTG
Source organism: Mobula hypostoma (assembly GCF_963921235.1). Classification (NCBI taxonomy): domain Eukaryota; kingdom Metazoa; phylum Chordata; class Chondrichthyes; order Myliobatiformes; family Myliobatidae; genus Mobula; species Mobula hypostoma. Next base: position 17,210,722 of record NC_086118.1, on the reverse strand, counting down.
TGTTTCTCTCTTCACCATTACCCCCCACATTTTAACTCTACCCATCTTTTTTTTTCTCCAGTCCTGCTGAAGTTTCTCAACCCAAAACGTCACCTGTACTCTATTCCAAAGATGCTGCTTGGCCTGCTGAGTTCCTCCAGCATCTTGTACGTGTTACTTGGCTTCTGTCTTTTACCTTTCTTCCAATTAGCCAATCCCTAAACAATCACTATGGTTCCGTGAATGTACCTTTTGTCCTTGTTTCTGATAAAGCCCAAGAGATCACCAGGAAATAAATTTGATAGAAGGCCACAGTTAAGTTTTGCAACACATTTATCAAACCAGTTAAAAGGTGAAGAGGTTATTGGAATAAGAGAAAATTGTCAAAAGTTGCAGCAAGCTAGTCCGAAGGATATTTGCAAGACTTCATTTATGCAGAAAGTTTTAGGTGCTGGAATGTGCTGCCAAAGGAGATCGTAGAAACAGATATGATAACAAAGTTTAAAAATCATTTTGACAAGCACATGAACAGGCCGGGGATAGTGGGACGTGGACATGTGTAGGCAGATGAGATTAGTTAGATTGGCATTATGGTTGGTGCAGGCATGATGAGCTGACTGGCCTTTACCTGTTCTGTAATGTTCTGTTTTGATTTCCAGATGTCACAAGAGCTGCCACCCACCCACTATTTCCTCAACCTCCCCCCACTCCTCACTGTACAAAATTCCCTGACTAGTCTAAATCTCATTGCCACCAAAAGCTGGAAACCTGGTCCTTAATAACGTAAAGGTAATGAAGTCTCTTGCAGTGCCTCTGCCCAACTCAAACTGGAACTCTTTCCAGTCTTGTTCAGTATGGCAATCCTGCTGGGCCATTGGGAAGCATTTTTCAAATTAAAGAGTAAATTAAAGTCAGTTCCCCACTGTACAATCAAATAGGAGGAAGGAAAACGAGCTAGTTTGAAAAATAGTGAAACAAATAAGGCACTGCCAATATATTAAACGTAAAAGGAATAGAGATGAGTTTTGTAACCATCTTAGGGCACAAACTAGCCTTGTCATTTCTGAGTTAGTGCATTGCTCATCGTGCATTGGTTAGGAACTTTAATTGTTACTCCTTTAAGGAATGTGTCATGTGACCACCTGGTCTCTGGACATCAGCAATGTTTATAGAACATTCCATATGCAGCCTATGAAGAGCCCTTGAGCAAGCTATATACATGTTGTTTGAAATTGTCTTGTCCTCTGTTATCAGTCTGTGCATTCTGTAGTGGATTTTGGGAGAGTTTAAGGAATTAATGAGCATGTGTTGGGTAACATATCAACAGAATAGCATTGTTAGTAGAGTAGAAAAGCAATGTACTCCATATTTTCTTTTCTTTCAAATGCTCAACGTAGCTCCGTCCCTTTTGACTCTTATTTACTACGGTCATTCTCTAATGCGTGGCCTGACACAATTAAAATGTTTTCATCCAGATATCCTCACTATTTTCCTTTGTGTCTACAGTATATCAAATATTTGTGTGGAACTTTTCCAAGTTCTATCTGATTATTTTGCTACCCTCAGTTCATTGTCTTAACATCCTTCACAAAGCTCTCTCTGCTGTGGGTACTTTCCACTTTATGTTCTCTGTCACATTCTTCTCATCACTTTATTCATAGATCTGTTTATTATCATTCCCTTCTTTTGATCAACACTCAGAGCCTACTTATTATATTCCAACTATACTTTCTGTGCCTATTGCTGGCTAGAGCTCTCTCCCAGTTCGCAATATATTAACCATTTGGTGACACAAGAGAATACAGGCGCTGGAAATCTGGTGCAACACACACAAAATGCTGGAAGAACTGAACAGATAACGTTGATGGAGGAAAATGAACAGTCAATATTATGGATCAAGACCCTTCGGCACAACTGGAAGGACAGAGGGCAAAAGCCAGAGATTATGCCAAAGCTGGAGAAACAGAGCAACGCACACAAAATGCTGGAAGAACTCAGCAGGTTAGGCACTATCTATAGAAATGAATAAACAGTCGACGTTTCGGGCTGAGATCCTTCTTCAGGACTGAGAAGGAAAGGGGAAGAGGACAGAATGAAAAGGTAGATAGAAGGTGATAGGGCTGAAGCCAGGTGTGTGATCAAGGTTAAGTGTTGGAGAAAAAGGAATTTGACAGGAGAGGAGAGTGGACCATGTGAGGAAGGGAAGAAGGAGGAGTATCAGGAAGAGGTGATAGGCAGGTGAGGAGAAGTGATAAGAGGCCAGAGTGGGGAATAGAAGAAGGGGAAGGGAAATTTTTGCTGGAAGGAAAAAGTGATGTTCATGCCCTCAGGTTGGATGCTACCCAGATGGAATATGAGGTGTTGCTGCTGCACCCTGAGAGTGGCTTTATCGTGTCAAAAGAGGAGTCCATGGACTGACATGTGGGAATGGGGATAGGATTAAAATGGTTTGCTACTAGGAAATTCTGCTCTTGGCGAATCAACAAAGCAGTCCCCAAATTTATATCGGGCTTCACCAATGTAGGGGAGACAGAAACAGGAGCACTGGATTCAGTAGATGACCCCAGCAAACTTGCAGGTGAAGGGTGAAGTTTTGCTTCACTGGGAGGGACTATTTGGGGTCCTAAATGGAGGTAAGGGAGGATGTAAATGGGCAGGTGTAGCATTTTAGCCACTTACAGGGCTATGTCCCAGAAGGAAGATAAGTGGGAAGGTATGAATGGATAAGGGAATTATGGAGGGAGTGATCCCCACAGAAAGCAGAGTGGTGGGAGATAAGGATTTGTTTGGTGGTAGGTTCCTGTTGAAGATGCCTGAAGTTGTGGAGAATGATGTATTGAATGTGGAGACTCACAGGGTGGTTGGTGAGAACAAGAGGAACTCTATCCCTGTTAGGGATTCAACACTATAATCCCCTCAAAATCAATCAATAAGCTTCTTGATTTCCTCACCTGCAGAGCCCAGTCAATCTGGCTTGACAATAACATTTCCTCCACAATCTCCATCAGCGCAGATGCATCACAAGACTCTGTGCTTAGTCCCCTGCTCTACTTGCTTTATACTTATGACTGCAAGGCTAAGCACAGCTTGATTGCCATACTTTGTTGATGACACCACTGTTGTTGGCTAAATCAAAAGTGGTGACAAGGACAGGGATTGAAAATCTGGTTGAGTGGTGCCATGACAACTGCCTTGCTGACATTGAATGTCAGCAAGACCAAGGAGCTGATCATTGATTTCAGGAGGAGAAAAATGGAGGTCTATGAGCCAGTCCTCAGGGATTCAGAGGTGGAAAGGATCAGCAACTTGAAATTCCTCTGTGTCACCATTTCAAAATGTCCATCCTGGGCACAGCACATAAGTGCAATTACAAAGAAAGCACGTAGCATCTCTACTTCCATAGAAGTATCGAAAATTTGGCAAAACATCTAAAATTTTGACAAACTTCTATAGACGTGTGATTGAAAGTATATTGACTGGTGCATCACCATCTGGTATGGAAACACAATGCCCTTGAATGGAAAATCCTACAAATGGCCTAGTCCATTATCAGTAAAACCCTCCCCAATACTGAGCACACCTACGCAGAGCACTATCACAGGACCATGCAATGGTCTGTTTTGAAAAGGCATGTACTGGAGCCTCAGGACTCTCACCACCAGCTTCAGGAAAATTTATCAGCCCTCAGCCGCAGGCTCTTGAACTAGAGGGGTTAACTTCACTCGCCCCAGAAGTGAATTGTTCCCACAACCTATGGACTCACTTTCAAAAACTCTTCATCTCATGTTCTCAATATTTATTTCTTAGTTGTTTATAATTATTATTGTTACTTTTTTCTTTCATATTTTCATAGTTGTCCTTTGCATATTGTTTGTCCGTCCTGTGTGTGGTTTTTCATTAATTTTATTGTGTTTCTTGGATTTACTGTGTATGCATGAAGGAAAACGAAACTGAAGAGTTGTATATGGTGAAATATTGTGTATGTACTTTGATAAATTTACTTTGAACAACATCAGGACTACACTGATAATGAGTTATTTCCTCATAATCTGGAAATTCAGAACAGAAGTGGAAAATGCTGGAATCATTTTGCAGTCGGAGAGCATCAGGGGAGAGTCCTTGATCTGAAATATCAACTCTCTGAAGATGTTCTCTGACCTGACTATGAGTTGAGCAATACCTCAATATTTTTCCCATTCTTTAGCCTAACCTCCTTCCTGTTTATCTGTCTTTTCTTGCTCTGTCTTTCTATCTCTCTGTTATTTCTGAAATTTTGAACTCTGTTATCTTTGAATTTTATCATTCTTTTCCATCTACTAATCCTCTATTCCTTGAAATTCCTTTCCAAACTCACTGTACTTCTGCAGCATTTTTAAAAAACTTTTCAGGTTGTTTCTGAAAATATAAACATTTCACTAAATTTTTGGCCACTTTCCCCAATGTCCTCACATACACTCAGTGGCCACTTTATTAGATACAGGAGTGGAACCCAGCATGGTCTATCCACTTCAAAGTTTGAGCACTGTGCATTCAGAGGTGCTCTTTTGCACATCACTGTAGCAACACATGGTTACTCGAGTTACTGTCACCTTCCTGTCAGCTTGAACCTGCCTGGCCATTCTTCTCTGACTTCTCTTTAACAATGCATTTTTAACCACAGAATTGCCACTCACTGGATGCTTTTTGTTTCTTGCACCATTCTCTGTAAATTCCAGAGAACCTTGTGTGTGAAAATCTCAGGAGCTCAGCAGTTTCGAGATACTCAAACCACACTGTAAGGCACCAAAATCATTTTGCAGTCAAAGTCACTAAGATCACATTTCTTCCCCATTCTGGTGTTTGGTCTGAACAACAATAGAACTTCTTGACCATGTCAACATGATTTTATGTTTCGAGTTGCTGCCACCTGATTGGCTGACTAGATACTTGCCTTAACAAACAGGCGTACCTAATAAAGTGGCTTTTTACTGAGTATATACTTTTGTACAGAGAAAATGAAGCTTCTTGCTCTGGATTGGCTTTCCTCACACCCCATTCCCAGCACAAACCACTCCTATAATAGAATTTTCTTTGCATGGATGATATAACAATGCAGTTTATCGGATAAGTTCTTGAAGATGAAATGAATCAGAAAGTGCTTGAATTACTTAACAGATCAGTTAGCATTTCTGTAGAGAGAAATTGGGCTTAAGAACTTATGTTTTGACTAGCAATTCTACTACCACTCCCAAGTAGTTAAGTCCTGGACTTGTGCAGACCAGGTGTAAGTCTTACATATGTTCATTGATGTAGAGATTCGTCTTGCTGAGATTCTGCCAGTTCAGTGCTTTGCCTATTATACCTGATATAGGGTGAATAAAGAAAAAATGTAGGCTGTTTATTTTTTGCAGATGGAAGCAAGTTTATTTTAAAAGGCAAATCTATTTTTTTTAACCAAATTATATATTTGCTCACCATTCCCTGTGGTCATTGGCTGCACATTACAAATCTGTAACTCATAAAAAAAATTTCAAGGTACTGCTTTAAAATATCCCATAAAAATTCTCACAGTATCTCCTTGGATACTTCTGTCATGTCCATAAAGTTTGTAACCTCAATGGCTTGTCATTTAAGCACTACCTTGCTTTATTTTAGCGACACAGCGCAGAGGAGGACCTTTCTGCATCTTTATACCCTGGAGAGGAAGGGGGAACCGGGGAAAACCCACTGATTCCATGGAAGGAGTACAGACTCCTTAAGGACGGCACTGGAATTGAACTCCGAATGTGCTGGAACACACCAAGCTGTATAGCATCACGCTAAACACGACGTTACCTTGGCACACGTGTTCGTTCTCTCTCACTCACTCACTCATATATCATCTGGCTCTGTTCTTTGTTCTCTCCTGGAACCCTGACAATATGATTGTTCTTGGGCACTGTGTGTCTGTTGCTTATACAGGGTCGGAAAAAAATGGCTGAGACCACTTGTACTTACCCTGCTCCCCTGCTGTCTATCAGGATCACTCTTTGCCATTATTACCTTTTTCTTTTAACAGAACACCAGTGTCTTTTTCCTCACACATGGTTGCTTTCTTTCGAGTCAGTTATTGTTTGTATCTCAAACTTGTTGCCAATACAGAATCTGAAGATTCTTCTCTCTGTTGCTCTTTATTATGTGTGACCATGACACAAGTTCTTGCCCAACATTCTTTATTGATAGTTAGCAATACACAATTAAGCACATTGATGCAAAAATAAACCTTGCGTCATACCATTTGGTATAATGTTGTGTAATATGTATGTTCAGTGTGTTGTCTGAACCTATGTACTTGAGGTGCTGCTGCTCACAAGTTTTTCACTGTACTTGTGTGCATAACAGTAAATACAACTGGACTTGACTTGGATCTTAGAGGTACAAACTGCAACATTTTGTAACTTCAGAAACTAAAGGAAAGAAAAACGTGCAGCCCAGGGATACTGGTGTATTTCGCTTTGGGTCAGTGGAGCACTCAAATATGACGTGGTCCCGTAATGACGTATGCCATTCATGTACTTCTTGCACATAAACCATAATGAATTATGTAAGCAAACAAGGAATGCCTAATCAAACAATATATGTACAATATTACTCCAATATTAAATTCACTACACAAGCACATAGCACAAATTCAAGAAATATAAAAGTTACTTACGTACACTGCTCATAATAACAGCAGTTGCAGCTACCAGTTACCTAGAATATTTGTGAACCAAATATTGGATGTGATTGGTGTTGCAGTGGGTGTTGTCAGACTCCTATCCTGGATATTTGGATGAAGAGTGTGCTGAGATTTGTTCAATCCCAGTATTGCAACTGTTCAATATAAATTTCGACAATAATATGATTTAATTTTTAATGTTGGTTTTATTTGTTTGTGAAAATGATGACCAAATTACTGTGTTGCTGTAAAAATCCCATCAGGTTTATTGCTGTCATTCAAGGGAGGAAATCTTCCATCCCTGTGTGATCTGCCTTGCCTCTTGACTGCCCTCTGAAATGACCCCCTAATCCTTGCAGTCATGTTACACTCACAATGTTAAAAGGGATAATTGGAGTAAAAAAGCAGGCTGCCTGCCAGGCATTGGCATCAAATTTCAACTTGGCTGAGCTGCTCCCAGCCCAGGCAACCTTGTAAAGTTGTCTTCATGAGTATCTGGAGAATAGTTCTGATATTGGGAGAGTTATCTTGTAGGCCGGTTAAGAAATATCTTGACGTAATCTCACATACAGAATTGTACCTCATTGATACTAATTACACCGACAGCGCCTCCATCACAATCACTGGATATGCACTGTCCTGCTTACAGGACGTGTCTGTAAGGAGTGAAACAAATGAGATGACGGAGGAACTTAGTGGGTCACCTTTCGTCTGTAAGGGAAGTGAACAGTTGACGTTTCATGTTAAACTCCACTCTTTCAGTCCCGATGAAGGGGCTTCATTTCTTTCCACAGATGTTAGCTGATCTGCCAAGTTCCTCCCGCAGCTTGTTTGTTGCTCCAGATTCCAGCATTGGCAGCCTCTTGCTTCCACATTGGGGCTGAAGATGCACTAATGTACAGGTAGTAGGGAATAGCTCTGGTTGTCCTCAGCATTTGAAGTCTCATGACATCAGGTCAAAACTGGGTAATAAACCTTTGTCCACCTTAGTTGATGAATAAGAAAAAACATGGGAAGCAGCACAAAAAGTAGGAAAGACACAACTTGGGGTAAAGGAATAGGCAGAGCTAACTGATATCATCAACAATGAATCAGATCATATCTTTATGTTCTGCCGCATCTTCATCCAGTAGCACTTGCATCTACGGTGGTGAAGTGTTTGAGAGGTTGGTTATGGTTAGAATCCTGTTTCAGCAAAGACCTGGACCCACTGCATTTTGCCTATCACCACAATAGATCTACAGCAAATGTGATCTCATTTGCTCTTCATTTTGCAATGGATCACCTGGACAATACTAATACTTATATCGGGCCACAGTTTATTGACTACAGCTTGGCATTTAACATAATCATTCCTACATGTCTAATTGAAAAGCTCCAAAACCTGGACTGCCCTCTGCAACTGGATCCTTGACTTCCTCACCAGAAGACTACACTCTGAGCAGATCTGAAATAACATCTCCACCTCACTGTTAATCAACACTGTCACACATCAAGGATGCGTGCTTATCCTGATGCTTTACTCTACACCAATGCTTGTGTGGCTAGGCACAGCTCAAATGTCATTATAAATTGCTGATGACGCAGCTATTGTTGGCAGAATTTCAGATGGTGATGGCAAGGCATACGGGAGCAAGATATATCAGCTCGTTGAGAGGTGTCGCAGCAACAACATTGCACTCATTGTCAGTAAGACCAAAGAACTGATTGTGGACTTCAGAAAGCGTAAGGTGAGGAAACACACACCAGTCTTCATAGAGTGATCAGAAGTGCAAAGAGTGAACAATTTCAAGTCCCTGGGTGTCAACATCTCTGAGGATCTATCCTGGGCCCAACACATCGATGCAGTTACAAAGAAGGCACAGCAGTGGCTATATTTCATTCGGAGTTGAGGGAATTTGGTATGTCACCAAAGGTGCTTGCAAATTTCTACAGATGTACTGTGGGGAGCATTCTAACAGGCTGCATTTCTGCTTGCTATGTGGAGTTGGGGGGGGGGTGTTGGGCTCTGCACAGGATCAAATAAGCTGCAGAAAGTTGTGAACTCAGTCCGCTCTTTCATGGGCATCAGTCTCCCAGCGTCCAGGACGTCTTCAGGGAGCGATGCCTCAGAAAGTTGACATCCACCCGTATGAACCCCCATCATCCAGCACATGCTCTTTTCTCATCGCTACCATCAGGGATGAGGTAGCGGAGCCAGAAGGCACATACTCAGTGATTCAGGAACAGCTACTTCCCCTCTGCCATCAGATTTCTGAATGGACATTGAACCCGTGAGCACTATCTTTTTTGGGCACTAGTTAATTTAAATTATATATATATTTTACTGTCATTCACAGTTTTTATTATGAATTGCATTGTATTGCTGCTACAAAAACAATGATTTTCATGACATATGTCAGTGATATTAAATCTGATTCTGATATTTGCGAATCGTGCTTGGGCTAATTGAAAATGGCTAATGTGAGGAGAATGCTTATACAGCATTCCTGTCCTTGATGATTGTAGGTCTCAAAATGTCAGCACCACAAGTATTGGCAACAGCCAGAAATGCTGTGCAGGTTAATTTGCTTTAGCTTCATTCTGACATTACCAGGGTCTCGGCCTGAAACGTCGACTGTACTCTTCTCCATAGATGCTGCCTGGCCTGCTGAGCTCCTCCAGCATTTTGTGTACTTTGTTTCGATTTCCAGCATCTGCAGATTTTCTCTTGTTTTTTGGTCAAAAATAAAAGCAAATTATTTAATTACCAAATCAATTAACTCGTTTTGGAGTTACTTATAAAAGTCAGCAAAAGTTATTTTGATATTTTAACATAAGGCTGTTTGAAAATAGTACATACAGTGGGTGTTATCAAGTAATACTTCCTTTCTATTTTGTAATTTGACATTGTTTATCATCAGAATTACAGTATATTCACTCTGCAGGACATGTAGAGAAAATGCATGCACTGGGAAAGCAGAAAATATCTGATATTTGATCTGCAGTAAACAAACTTTCCATATCTTGGATATACTGTAAGTTGAAATCTTACACTTCTATTTACTACCCAGTTCACTGTGAACAACTGCAAGCCTCGTGGGCTATATACAAGATTTAAATCAAATGTCACTTTATTTTAGTGCTTCTGAATTTAGTTTAATTTGCTACAACATTAGTGTTCAGAACAGCTTGTTGTAGAGCTCTTAAAATTAAACAGGACAAACCAATAAAACAAAGAACTGGATGACAGCAAAGGGCTCCTGGATTATGAAGTAGATCTGCATTTTTATACACTTCCTCGCAAATGTTTGGAATTTGTGGTGGGAGAGGAGTTAATTTTCAGTCATAGTAACAGACAAAGTAGAACCAGTTGTGCAGTAGTAAAATCAAAGTAGGGAATGCATTAGAAGCAGCACCTGTCACTAGAGACACAAGCATATAACACCTTGTTCTCTTATTCTAAAGATGCATTCTCTACTGCTAAACTGCTTTGCTAATCTGTAGCAACCCTTCATTTACAGAGAGAAGATCTATTTGATTCCTTTCTCTGGTCACACCAGTGATTTTCTTTTTGAGTCCTTAGAACAGTACGGACTTCATTCTCAACTCAACACTTCCTAAAGGATTATCCCTTTCAAGGACTCTTTACAACTGACATTCTCAGTATTATTTCTTTTATTTGCAAGTTTGTCTTCTTTTGTACATTGGCAGTGGTGTACAGTTTTTCATAAATTCTATTGCACTCTTTTTCCAGTGAATGCCTGCAAGAAAATTAATCTCAAGGTAGTACAGTGGATCTCAGTTAATTGGGACATATCGGGACTAGTACATTTTGGCTCAATTAAGCGCTTGCCCCAATTGGATGAAGTTTCATGGAAATAGTGAAGAAGATATTAAAAAATAGTCAAACTACTGTGTAACTGAGTAACATTATTTGTTTAAATGAACTAAAGAACACATTAGAACACTATCACTACTACAGTACTATAAAACTCGGTATTATTTCCTAACAGATGGCCCAATTAACTGGAATCTATTGTGTGTGGTAGTGTACACTCTGTGGCCACTTTATTAGGTACCTCTTGTACCTAATAAAGTGGCCATGGAGTGTATGTTTGTGGTCTGCTGCTGCTGTAGTCCATCCATTTCAAGGTTCCATTTGTGCGTTTACAGATGCTCTTCCGCATACCACTGTTGTAAAGCATGGTTACTTGAGTTACTGTCACCTTCCTGTCAGCTTGAACCAGTCAGACCATTCTCTCTGGATAACACTGCTCACTGGATTTTTTTTTTGTTTCTTGCACCATTCTCTGTAAACTCTGTTGTGTGTAAAAATCCCAGGAGTTCAGCAGTTTCTGTGATACTTAAGCCATCCTGTTTGGCACCAACAATCATTTCATGGTCAAAGTCACTTAGATTATATTTCTTCCTCATTCTGATGTTTAGTCTGTACAACAGCTGAACCCCTTGACCATGTCAGCATGCTTTTATGCATTGAGTTGCTGCCTCATGATTAGCTGATTAGATACTTGTATTAATGAGCAGGTGTACCTCATAATGTGACCTCTGAATGTGCATGCACATTGATAATAAACTTACTTTGAATCATTGCAGTTAAATAACCATGAAACTGTGCCCATCTTCTGGTGAGTAGAATGAAGTTCTCACAAAAAAGTTTGGGGTGATTTACCCTTTTTTTTAATATGCTGTCTTTAATCTGCGTCCTTCTCCTGTCCTGGCAGATTACATTTAAGATTAAACCTCGCCATCCAAGGGGGTATTTGGTTGTGCTAATATCTTTCAGCTTTAGTTTCGTCTTTCTTAAGCATTAACTCATCTGACCTGTTTTCAAAAGTCGATTTGTGTTAAATGAAAGATGTTACCTATTTGCAGGATAAAAGTGGCCGTGGGTTTGTGCATGGAATATAGCAGGGAAGCAGGCAATTCGGTACACTGCATGCATGCCAATCAATGGAAATCCATCCTGTTAATCTACCGCATGGTTTCCAATGTGTAGACATTTCAAGTGCTTTTCTAGACACGTTTTAGATGGTGCCAGCAGCTCTGCGGCTACCTCATTCTCAGCCAGTGCATTTCAGGTACTTGCCAAGCTCCAGATGATAAAGGTCCCTGCTAAATCTGTTGCTCCATATATCTATGTCCTCCAAATTTATGTATGTGATATCAGGAAATTCTTTCAAGCTACCGGATCTACAACACTCATTAATGTTGATATACTTTAGTCTCCTCTTCCTTCCTCCGCTTCTGTCTCTCCTCTTACATGGAGTGATCCGTGACAGGGATCATCCTGCTGATTTCCTCAGCACCTGCTCCAGTGCCATCACAATTTTCCTTTAGTGCATGCAGTACTTGAGCTGGGTCTGACCAGCGTTTTATGAAGCTGGAACATAACCTCCCAGCTCTTGTACTCAGAGCTCCCACTAATGAATAACAGAATTCCAAATGCCGCCTTAGCCACGTTATCAACCTGCAGTGAAGGCTAGCCAGGTTAGTAAAAAGAGTAACAAAGGATGTGCAGAAAGGAATCTGCAAGGAATACCAATATCAACAAAATCTGTTACTATTTTACTTGGAAGGAGAGGGTGATCAGATGCCTCTTGCTTATTATAGTTCTACTGCAGTGAAAAAAAGGTGATTGTGCTGGATACTTGCTTCTCAGCAGGACTTTTCAGTGTACAGGTGGCCCCTGTTTTCTGAACGTTCGCTTTACGACACCTCGCTGTTACGAAAGACCAACATTAGTTACCTGTTTTCGCTAACAGAAGGTGTTTTCACTGTTATGATAAAAGACAGCACGCAAAAATAGGCAGTGTGCGAAAAAAGGCAGCACACGCCCGAACAGCCAAGCTCCTCCCCTGGAACTGCATTCTAGCCGCCATTGCTTAAACACGTGCTTTATATCGATTTATTTTGAGCATCGGTTAGCAAGATGAGTTCTAAGGTATCGGAAAAACTTAAAAGGGCTCGTAAGGGTGTTACACTTAGCGTAAAACTAGACATAGTTAAGCATTTTGATCGTGGCGAACGAAGTAAGGACATTGTCCACACGTTGAGCTTGGCTGTGTCCACAATTCGCACTATTTATACACAGAGAGAAAGAATTTTGAAAGCTGCCGATGTTACTGTTGGTTCTGCTCGTAGCAAAATGGTCTCTCTTAGTCGGCATCCAATAATGGATAAAATGGAAAGTCTATTGCTTGAGTAGATTGATGGGTGTACAAAATGTGGTGTTCCGTTAAGTTTTCTTATACTTAAGGAGAAATCAGTCAGTCTTTTTAATAAGTTGAAACAGAAAGCACTGGACAATGGTGATGAAAGTGTTGCGAAAGTGGAATTTAAAGGTACTCATGGGTGGTTTGATCGGTTTCTGAGGTGAGGGCAGCTTCATAGTTTAATGTTTACCGGAGAGAGTGCTTCAGCTAATACTGAAGCTGCTGAAAAGTTCCCAGCGGAACTGAAGAAAATAATTACAGAAGGTGGTTATTCGTATAAGCAATTGTTTAACTGTGACAAATCTGCAATTTATTGGAGTCTTCCGGATTCCGGTAAGTGAAACTACACTGTACATACATTATTTCTACTTTATATAGGCTGTGTATTTTTATGTGTTATTTGGTATGATTTGGCAGCTTCATAGCTTAAAGCTTACTGGAGAGAGTGTTTCTGCTGAGAGTGCTACCATGAGATTTTCACTGTGCTAGAGTGTACTGCAAAAAAGTATTTCTACTTTATATAGGCTGTGTATTTATCATATGTTTCCTGCTTTTACTATATGTTACTGTTATTTTAGGTTTTATGTGTTATTTGGCATGATTTTTGTAGGTTATTTTTTGGGTCTGGGAATGCTCAAAAAATTTTCCCATAATAAATGGTAATTGCTTATTCACTTTACGACATTCCAGCTTACGAACCGTCTCATAAGAATGCTCTACCTTCGGATAGCGGGGGAAATCTGTAATATACTTTGTGATTAAGTCTATCATGTAACAGAGAAGATTTCTTATCGTATTGCACTGAAACACGCCTTTTCATTTTCTCTGCATTATATTGCAAGGTCAAGAATGTTGATTATTTAATTAAGTGTCACTTGTACTAATCTTGTCACTTGCTCACTGAGAACAAATGAGAATTTTTCTGAGAATAAATTGAGCACATTCCCCTAGGATACATTTTTAAGTTATTATAGTAGTCCAGTGTAAGGTTACAAAACAAAAGTTGCAAACATGTAAGGATGTGAATGTTTCTAGACTGAGTAAGTTTGATCTATGAAATTGCAGCATTTTGGTTACTCATGCTCTTTATCCATCCTTGAACATACACACCTCTTAACAGATATTGTTAGGCAAAGTGACTAGATCTCCTGTTCAACATAATATGCTATAAACAAATAATTTTAAGGACCTGCTACATTGCTTACAACTGCCAGCTCATCACTTTTCTTTGTTGACCTCTCTGAGTCACTCTCTCCCCCTCTTGATCACATCATTTGCTTAACAAAATAAAACTGTTACAATATTCTGTTGAAATTAGGGAGAGTATCTATGAAATGTGTGTAAAATATTATTGCGTTTATGGAAACTTGAATGGGAAAAATTGCTGCAGGCTGTAGCCTGTCCAGCAGATATAGTTGATAATTGACAGGAGAGAAAATGAGCAGAACTTTAATGATGTATTGCTTTGTAAAAGCCGAGTGAGAAAGGGATAAATACAGCTGCAAACTTCAGCAAATACCAAAGATTTTGTTTCCAGTACAGTATATTAAACAAAGGATTGCTCAACACTACAACTGCTATTGGCTGTCATTTGTGTTCAGTCATCATGTTGTAGTTATTGTGATAGTTATCAAAACTGGAACAAGCAGGTTTCTCTTCCAACAGCCTGTGATCTGCTTACATTATACATATACCTAAGTGGCTCAGCCTTGGTACAAGCGACATTATATCAGAAGTTTCGAAACGTAGTTCAATTTAAGTGTAGATTGTAAGAAAGAATTGACCAGTGCTGTATTTTCTTGCATCATTTGAATGAGCTGGCACTTACAGTGGACTGCACAATAAATGGTAAATTAGTGGAGGTAAAGGATTGTTTTTTTAATCTATTTATCCTTGCATTGGAGAATTATAAAGTTACTTGATTTGAAGATGTGAGGTTAAAAGTGATAGCATAGGAGAGCATCATTTACATATGTGTGAAAACTATTCTGAAAATTAGCTGAGCATGTTAAGATTGGCTTCTCAGGGAGTGGTTAGCACAACACTTTACAGCACAGGCGATCAAGGTTTAATTCCTGCCACTGCCTGCAAGGGGTTTGTATGTTCTCCCTGTGACTGAGTGGATTTCCTCCAGGTGTGCCAGTTTTCTCCCAGAGTCCAAAGACGTACTGGTTGGTAGGTTAATTGATCATTGTAAATTGTCTGTGATTAGGCTAAGATTAGATCATTGGATTGATTGCTGGATGGCGTGGCTTGAATAGCCAAAGAGGCCTATTCTGTTCTGTATCTCAATTAATCAGTCAAAAACAACTGATAACAGATCAGTTGAAATTTCAGAATGTGGTAATAGGTTTTAGTCCCTTTTTAAGGGCAAAGGAAGATAGAGGGTATTGTAATACAGATCAGCGATAATCTACTTGAATGGTGGTGTTAGGCTGAGCAGTTATCTGATTTACTTTTGTTCCTCTGCTTTTAAATCTCAGTGTATGGCTGCAGATGGATGGAGAAGGCCACGGTATTGGTAAGAATGAGGATGTATCCTGGATAGATCTGTTGGAAACCCCAAGAAATAGAGGTTAACTTACTGCTCTTGGTGAGTAAGAGTGGAGTCATAGTTTTAGTGTAGATGAGGATATGGAGTTGAATGATATGGTCAACTGCATCAGATTTTGTAAAAAAGATGAGAATGGCTGAAATTTGGTTATAATTGCAGGGAAGTCATCAAGTCGTCATTTTGTTGGTTTGAAATTTATTCATATTTGTTTTATTTTCAGAAGGCAATACTGGATATCCATTGCGGTTTTTCATAATTCATCTTCTTTGTCAGACTTCCCTTTCACGATGAATTATCTCCTGGCGCAGTAATGCTTTTCTCTGTAGTACAATCCACTCAAGATTTTAATCTGTGGAATTAATTTTTTGAATTTCTGTTGTAATCTGACACATGGGTGATGAGAGAAAATACTTGAAATTTTGCATTATTGTCCACTTTCAAATGGGTATCTTGGGAATGGTTTTTCATCCAGATACTCTAGCTGCTAGAAGACTTTGAGATGACCTTTTTTTTTAAAGGAGCGCTCTGTTATTCACCTGAAATGACATAGATGAAAGTAGCTTTTCTGATTTCCTCCTTGAATCTTATGACCTACCTGGTGACATCAGATTGGTCTTTTCAATAAGTTAAACAGTTTCTGCAAGTTTTGATAGAGCAATATGATATACAGAGACATATAGGATCCAATAGTGGAAATGTAAAAACAATAAAATTGGTTCATAATAAGCAATCCAGTTTTTGGAAATGCTTCAAATAAAATTTATCAGAAAACAAAATAGGAAGAGGCTTCAGAAAAGTAAAACAGGATCTGATCATTTGACTTCTAGATGGGTTTGCCATCACTATAAGCAACATCTCCTTTTCTCAAAGATGGAAAATTATTGAATTCATGTGAAACATCCCCTTTTGGATTGACTAAACTGTAGCTGATAAGTTTCTGCGATTCAGGAAAATTTTTCCTTCTGCACAAGGCTGTCTTCCTGTGAACCATTTTTTCTCTGTTTTACCTGGTACATGTTTGAGCCAAGATTATATCCTGTGATATGAACTGCTTATTTGTTTTTTTTTGTGGGACTTGGATGATGCAGTAAACCACTGGAAATTCTACATTCCAGTCCACTTGCTATATCCAAATTGGTATCTTCAAAACAATGCTTTCCAGATACTTCAAAGGTTAAGGTGCCTTCAAAAAGGCCAAGACTAGGTCTTAAACTGCAACATGTTCATTATAATCCACCACCCTGGCACAATAGTTGAAGAATTCATAAATTGTTAAAGGACAGGTTAATGATGAAATTCCAGCAACTTTGATGTGTGTTGATGAAACTACCAGTTGTGCTCATCTGTAAGGCTGTGTGGCATTTTGGTGAGTTCCTCTTCAGTTAATTTTTCCAACAGCACCCAGCTGAAAAGGAGTATTCTAGCTGCTTGAGGAATGCAGTCTGTCCTTAAAGCCATGTTCATCATTCTCTACTCATCTTGAAACTGCAGGAAGTTTGAGAAGGATTTTTGAGAAACAGCGGATGACTACTTTCAAACTTCATAGGGGTATTGGTGAAATGTTTATTTCTTTTGGCAGGTTTTCTTTTGAATCTTGATTTTAAAAACTACTGTAATGTGACATTCTACCATGGTAAACATTTTGCAGAACCCTTTACAGGAAACAGACTGGTTGATTGTAGGCAGCCTCCCTGGAATCGTCCTTGATCTGCTTGAGGAATGAAAGCAGAAGGTGAGGGCTGGTACTAGAATTAGCTAGTACAGGAGAAGAAGCTGTGACTTCATCGGGCACTCCATTCCATGCAGGAACTTCGAAGTGGACTGCATCTATATTCGTAAGATGCATACCAGTGAATAAGAGGGCTGTACTGTTTTGGAAAAGCTTTAGACCTTGCAGCACAGTTAGAACTAAACAGACTGCATCTGTAAATTTGTGGACGACCCAACTATTGCTGGCAGAATTTCAGATGGTGTCAAGGAGGCGTACAGGAACAAAAATAGGTCAGCTGGTTGAGTGGTTTCATGGCAATATCCTTGCACTCTGCATCAGTAAATCCAAAGAATTGATTGTGGACTTTGAAGGGGAAGTTGGGTGAACACATATAAGTCTTCATTGAGGGATCAGAAATAGAAAGGGTGAGCCGTTTCAAGTTCCTGGGTGTCAACATCTCTGAGGATCTATCCTAGGATGAACATATTGATGCAATTACAAAGAAGGCACAGCAGTGGCTGTTTTTCATTCAGAGTTTGAGGAGAATTAATGTGTCACCAAAGACACTTACAGATGTACCATGGAGAGCATTCTAACTGGTTGCATCACCGTCTGTTATGGAGAGGCCGCTGCACAGGACCGAAAAAAGCTGGAAAATGTGTAAATTCAGCCAACTCTGTCATGGGCACTCGCCTCTCCAGCATCGAAGACACCTTCAAAATGCAATGACTCAAGAAGGCAGCTTTCATCATTAAGGACCCCCATCATCCAGGATGTGTCGCCTTCTCACTGCTGCCATCGAGGAGGAGGTACAGGAGCCTGAAGCCCTGCTCAACATTTCAGGAACAACTTCTTCCCTTCTGCTATCAGATATCTGAATTGACAGTGAACCCATGAACACTGCCTTAGTATTTTTCCTTCTCTTTGCACTTCTTAATCAATTTATTGTTCATACATATTTATTGTATAGTTTCATTATTATGTTATGAAATTGCTATGTACTGCTGCCACTAAACAGCAAATTTCACAACATGTGCCACTGATTCTGGTTCTAACATGCCGGAATTTTAAATTTGACAAATTATAGAGTGGCTTTAAATAGATATTTCTGCACATCCTTAATTCTTGTGATTACTGGGGGGGGTGGTGGATGGGGAAAAGAATGCGTAACAGCTCATGGTCAGATGGAAAAGGAAATGTGTTGATGACATTACATATTGTTCTTTATTTTCTTTTTTAATTTTGATTTAAAAGGAGCATAAATACAAACAAGAGGAGAATTATCTCAAGTATATATATCAATAACAGTACAAACCGAGATTAAGATAGACATTATCAAAGTCATACATAGTGTTAAACTAGTATATAATTAAAAGAAAGAAAACAGCAACTCCCCTCTTATTAGTTCGTGAAGAGGAAAGAAAAAACTTTGAATTTTAAATGAAGAAAAAAAAACAAACCTCACTACACTATATGGGAGGACCAAAGAAAAAGAAAGACTTTCTGATCAAATCTAAAACTTCAAAAAAAAAATTGGAAGAGTAATAAATCAACTTAAATGGAAATATTGAATAAAAGGTCACCAGATTTGCTCAAATTTAAAGGATGTATCAACTGTCCGACTTCTTATTTTCTCTAAACTTAAACAGGACATAATGAAGGAGAGCCAATAAAAGACAGTAGGTGAATTAGAATCCTTCCATTTCAATGACATTACATACTGTTGAGAGTACATTTATTGAGAAGTGTTCGTGAAATGGGATCTTGCTTTGACCATGCACATCACATTATTACATTTCTTATGACACAGGAACGGTATTCTAGGAAAAGAGTTCCTGGTTTTACCTACGGATATGATCTCCTTCCATTATTTGAGCCACCACCTCTCCAGAAGAATAGATTTCAACCACTGGACAACTCCCATGAGGATCTTCAGTACCAAGCCATATAACTTGTGCCCTCTTGTGGGCACAACAATGCTGCATTCTCTGCATTACACAGGGATCGCTCCCTACGAAAAAAACGCCACCCCCTTCTCGCAATTCCTCCGTCTCCACCGCATCTGCTCTCAGGATGAGGCTTTTCATTCTAGGACGAGGGAGATGTCTTCCTTTTTTAAAGAAAGGGGCTTCCCTTCCTCCACTATCAACTCTGCTCTAAAACGCATCTCCCCCATTTCACGTACATCTGCTCTCACTCCATCCTCCCGCCACCCCACTAGGAATAGGGTTCCCCTGGTCCTCACCTACCACCCCACCAGCCTCCGGGTCCAACATATTATTCTCCGTAACTTCCGCCACCTCCAACGGGATCCCACCACTAAGCACATCTTTCCCTCCCCCCCCCTCTCTGCATTCCGCAGGGATCGCTCCCTACACAACTCCCTTGTCCATTCGTCCCCCCCCCATCCCTCCCCACTGATCTCCCTCCTGGTACTTATCCGTGTAAGCGGAACAAGTGCTACACATGCCCTTACACTTCCTCCCTTACCACCATTCAGGGCCGCAAACAGTCCTTCCAGGTGAGGCAACACTTCACCTGTGAGTCGACTGGGGTGATATACTGCGTCCTGTGCTCCGATGTGGCCTTTTATATATTGGCGAGACCCGACGCAGACTGGGAGACCGCCTTGCTGAACATCCACGCTCTGTCCGCCAGAGAAAGCAGGATCTCCCAGTGGCCACACATTTTAATTCCACATCCCATTCCCATTCTGACATGTCTATCCACGGCCTCCTCTACTGTAAAGATGAAGCCACACTCAGGTTGGAGGAACAACACCTTATATTCCGTCTGGGTAGCCTCCAACCTGATGGCATGAACATCGACTTCTCTAACTTCAGCTAAGGCCCCACCTCCCCCTCGTACCCCATCTGTTACTTATTTTTATGCACACATTCTTTCTCTCACTCTCCTTTTTCTCCCTCTGTCCCTCTGAATATACCTCTTGCCCATCCTCTGGGATCCCCCCCCCCGTCTTTCTTCCCGGACTTCCTGTCCCATGATCCTCTCGTATCCCCTTTTGCCTATCACCTGCCCAGCTCTTGGCTCTATCCCTCCCCCTCCTGTCTTCTCCTATCATTTTGGATCTCCCCCTCCCCCTCCAACTTTCAAATCCCTTACTCACTCTTCCTTCAGTTAGTCCTGACGAAGGGTCTCAGCCTGAAACGTCGACTGCACCTCTTCCTACAGATGCTGCCTGGCCTGCTGCGTTCACCAGCAACTTTGATGTGTGTTGCTTGAATTTCCAGCATCTGCAGAATTCCTGTTGTTTGCCCTCTTGTGGGAATTGGCTGTCCTGTTTGCTGCCAAGTAATTTATAAATTTGAGAAGCCATCTCCGTCATTTTGATATCAAGCTAAGGTTTTCATTTTGTACCTGGACACATACTGCTTCATATACACATGACGACTTATGAGTGTCTGCTTTAGCACCTACAGACACATTTAAATTGTAGGAACAACACTGGCAGTTGTAAAATTGTGAATTAATTTCTTCCTTTCACATAGGCATTTATTATTAACACTTGTTCCTCACCTTTGCACTGAAATAGTCCGCACCAGATATATTTAGCTTTTGAATTTTCTTACTGTAATTATTGCTTTGGTTCTTTTCAGTTAGTACATTTCCCAGTCTTTTGAACAGTATAACCTTTCAGATTACTACCTAAACTTAGTTATTTCATTGATGTGGAAAGCGGCCACTGCGTGAGTGGGCCAGTGAAGGAGTGGAACTTTGAGGCTTTGACTCGAGAGATGCTGGCAGTTTTGGCAGTTGGTCTGTGCAATCAAGTCAATCAAGATTTTGAGTAGATCAGCAGAAAGCCGTTGATTAGACAATCAAGATTTGAATAACTCAGACTCAGCAGAAAGCAGCTGATTGGGCAATCGAGGTCAGGTGACCAAACATTTTGAAAAGCTCAAACGGATAAATAGAGGGATAGCTCAAGCGAAATGGCCAGTGGAAAGTGGCCAGTGAAGGAGTGGAGCTTTGAGGCTTTGACTCGAGAGGCTTCGACGAGAAGAGGCAGAGGACAAGCTAGCTCGCAGTTAGTTTTTACAATGTCTCCTGAAACGGTGATGTGCCTCTCATGTGAGATGTGGCCGTCTTGGGGGAGCTCCTCTCTCCCGCAGAGTCACACCTGCCAGAAGTGCATACGGCTGGGCGTTCTGGAAGACCGTGTAAGGAATCTGGAGCAGCAGCTGGATGACCTTTGACTCATAAGGGAGAATGAGGCAGTCATAGATGAGAGCTACAGGGAGGTAGTCACATCTAGGCTGTCGGAAGCAGGTCGTTGGGTGACAGTCAGAGGGGGAAAAGTAAAGGTGAGCAGACAGGTAGTGCAGAGCACCCCTGTAGCCATTCCCCTGAATAATAAGTTTACCGTCCTGGATACTGTTGGTGGGGACGACCGACCAGGTGTGAGCCACGGTGGCAGGGCCTCCGGCACTGAGTCTGACCCTGTGGTGCAGAAGGGTGGGACGGAGAAGAGGAGAGCTGTTGTCATTGGAGACTCTATAGTCAGGGGAGCAGACAGGAGATTTTGTGGACGTGAGAAGGACACCTGCATGGTTTGTTGCCTCCCGGGTGCCAGGGTCCGGGATGTCTCTGACCGGGTGCACGACATTCTGGTACGAGAGGGAATGCAACCAGAAGTCGTGATACATGTTGGGACCAACGACATAGGCAGGAAGAGGGATGAGGTCCTGAAGTGTGTGTTTCGGGAAGTAGACAGAAGGCTGAAGAACAGGACCTCAAGGGTGGCGTTCTCAGGACTGCTGCCAGTGCTACGTGACAGTGATGGTAAGAATTGGAGCAGATGGCAGTTGAATGCGTGGCTGAGGAGTTGGTGCAGGGAGCAGGGTTTTAGATTTTTAGATCATTGGGGTCTCTTCTGGGGAAGGTGGGACCTGTACAGATTGGATGGGTCGCACCTGAACTCGAGGGGGAGCAATATCCTTGCAGGTAGGTTTGCTAGCATGGTTCGGGAGGGTTTAAATTAATTTGCGAGGGGAATGGGACCCAGAGCGATAAAGCAGTGAAAGAAGTGCATGGAGTAAAGCCAGATCTAACATACAGAGAGGTTTTGAGGAAAGAGAAGCAGAATAAACGGTGTAAAGACAGTAAGGTAGAAGGGCTGAAATGTGTGTACCTCAATGCAAAAAGCATCAGGAACAAAGGTGATGAACTGAGCTTGAATACATACATGGAATTATGATGTAGTGGCCATTACAGAGACTTGGCTGGCACCAGGGCAGGAATGGATTCTCAATATTCCTGGATTTCAGTGCTTTAAAAGGGATAGAGAGGGTGGAAAAAGGGGAGGAGGGGTGGCATTACTGGTTAGGGATACTATTACAACTACAGAAAGGGTGGGTAATGTAGCAGGATCCTCTTTTGAGTCAATATGGGTGGAAGTCAGGAACAGGAAAGGAGCAGTTACTCTATTAGGGGTATTCTATAGGCTCCCTGGTAGCAGCAGAGATACAGAGGAGCAGATTGGGAGGCAGATTTTGGAAAGGTGCAAAAATAACAGGGTTGTTATTATGGGTGACTTTCACTTCCCTAATATTGATTGGCACCTGATTAGATCCAAGGGTTTAGATGGGGCAGAGTTTGTTAAGTGTGTCCAGAACGGATTCCTGTCACAGTATGTGGACAGGCCGACCGGGGGAATGCCATACTAGATCTAGTACTAGGTAATGAACCGGGTCAGGTCACAGATCTCTCAGTGGGTGAGCATCTGGGGGACAGTGACCACCGCTCCCTGGCTTTTAGCATTATCATGGAAAAGGATAGAATCAGAGAGAACAGGAAAATTTTTAATTGGGGAAAGGCAAATTATGAGGCTATAAGGCTAGAACTTGTGGGTGTGAATTGGGATGATGTTTTTGCAGGGAAATGTACTATGGACATGTGGTCGATGTTTAGAGATCGCTTGCGGGATGTTAGGGATAAATTTGTCCCAGTGAGTTAGATAAGGAATGGTAGGGTGAAGAAACCATGGGTGACAAGTGAGGTGGAAAATCTAGTCAGGTGGAAGAAGGCAGCATACATGAGGTTTAGGAAGCAAGGATCAGATAGGTCTATTGAGGAATATAGGGAAGCAAGAAAGGAGTTTAAGAAGGGGCTGAGAAGAGCAAGAAAGGGGCATGAGAAGGCCTTGGCGAGTCGGGTAAAGGAAAACCCCAAGGCATTCTTCAATTATGTGAAGAAAAAAAGGATGACAGGAGTGAAGGTAGGACTGATTAGAGATAAAGGTGGCAAGATGTGCCTGGAGGCTGTGGAAGTGAGCGAGGTCCTCTATGAATACTTCTCTTCGGTATTCACCAATGAGAGGGAACTTGATGATGGTGAGGACAATATGAGTGAGGTTGATATTCTGGAGCATGTTGATATTAAGGGAGAGGAGGTGTTGGAGTTGTTAAAATACATTAGGACAGATAAGTCCCTGGGGCCTGATGGAATATTCCCCAGGCTGCTACACGAGGCGAGGGAAGAGATTGCTGAGCCTCTGGCTAGGATCTTTATGTCCTCATTGTCCACGGGAATGGTACCAGAGGATTGGAGGGAGGCGAATGTTGTTCCCTTGTTCAAAAAAGGTAGTTGGGATAGTCTGGGTAATTATAGACCAGTGAGCCTTACGTCTGTGGTGGGAAAGCTGTTGGAAAAGATTCTTAGAGATAGGATCTATAGGCATTTAGAGAATCATGGTCTGATCAGGGACAGTCAGCATGGCTTTGTGAAGGGCAGATCGTGTCTAACAAGCCTGATAGAGTTCTTTGAGGAGGTGACCAGGCATATAGATGATATAAAATGCCAGGAGCAACACAGCGACCTCTTCATGACCTTTGTCGATCTAACCAAGGCTTTCAATACGGTCAGCAGAGAAGGCTTGTGGAAGATCATGGAGAAGTTTGGCTGCCCCAGCAAGTTCATCACAATCACCCGTCAGTTCCATGACGGTATGATGGTGAAAGTTCTGGATGACGGCGACAAGTCGGAGGCCTTCCCAGTGACAAATGGCGTCAAACAAGGCTGCGTTCTTGCCCTGACTCTGTTCAGTATGGTATTCTCTGCCATGCTGACAGATGCCTTCCGTAACTACAAAGAAGGAATCCACGTCAGGTACAGGACTGATGGCAGGTTGTTCAACCTTAGGCGCCTGCAGGCAGTTACAAAGGTGCGAGAGACTGTCATCAGAGACTTGTTGTTTGCTGATGACTGTGCACTCAATGCCAGCACAGAGCAGGAGATGCAGCGTGAAATGGACTGCTTCTCACAAGCCTGCGACAACTTCGGTCTCACTATCAGCACCAAAAAGACGGAAGCTATGTACCAGCCTGCCCCAGGAAAGCCATACCAGGAGCCGCGCATCACGATGAAGGGCCAGAACCTCCAGGCAGTCAACAACTTCACTTATCTGGGCAGCATACTCTCTTGTGCAGTGAACATAGACGCTGAGGTCAACAACAGGATTGCCAAAGCCAGTGCTGCCTTTGGGAGACTCCGTGAGAACGAACGTCTGGGAGCAGAGAAGACTCAGCCTTACCACCAAGCTGAAGGTCTACTGTGCAGTGGTCCTTACCACCCTCCTTTACGCCAGCGAGACCTGGACTGTCTACAGCAGACACGCCAAACAGCTCAACCACTTTCACCTGAGCTGTCTCCGCAGACTCCTCCACATCAGGTGGCAGGACAAAGTCCCCGACACGGAAATCCTGGAACGAGCTGGGCTCTGCAGCGTCTACACCCTCCTGCTGAAAGCCCAAGCCAGGTGGGCTGGACATGTGGTCAGAATGCCAGACAGCCGATTGCCTAAGCAGCTGCTGTACGGAGAACTGTGTCAGGGCAAGCACTCAGTTGGGGGGCAGAAGAAACGTTACAAAGACTGCCTTAAAGTGTCCCTCAAAGGCCTGGGTGTCAACATCAACACGTGGGAGACGCTTGCCCTCGACTGTCCAGCTTGGCGCAGCAAGATCACCACAGCAGCCCGTGCAGCTGAAGTCAGGCGCATCATCGAGGCGCAACGAAAGCATGCTGTGCGCAAGGCCCGAGCAGCATCCATTGCCACGACAGCACCCACCCACTTGTGTCCCACATGTGGGCGAGTCTTCAGGGCCCGGATTGGCCTCATCAGTCACCTCCGGACCCACAGCCACCAATCACCCATTTGACTTTGAAGCCATGGTCATCTTCGACAACGAAGGACCAACAACAACAACAACAAGAACAACAACAACAGATGAGGGTAGTGCAGTGGATGTGATCTATATGGATTTTAATAAGGCATTCAACAAGGTTCCACACGGTAGGCTTATTCAGGAAGTTAGAAGGCATGCGATCCAGGGAAGTTTGGTCAGGTGGATTCAGAATTGGCTTGCCTGCAGAAGGCAGAGGGTGGTGGTGGAGGGAGTACATTCAGATTGGAGGATTGTGACTAGTGGTGTCCCACAAGGATCTGTACTGGGACTTCTACTTTTTGTGATTTTTATTAACGACCTGGATGTGGGGGTAGAAGGGTGGGTTGGCAAGTTTGCAGACGACACAAAGGTTGGTGGTGTTGTAGGTAGTGTAGAGGATTGTCAAAGATTGCAGAGAGACATTGATAGGATGCAGAAGTGGGCTGAGAAGTGGCAGATGGAGTTCAACCCAGAAAAGTGTGTGGTACACTTTGGAAAGACAAACTCCAAGGCAGAGTACAAAGTAAATGTCAGGATACTTGGTAGTGTGGAGGAGCAGAGGCATCTTGGGGTACATGTCCACAGATCATTGAAAGTTGCCTCACAGGTGGATACGGTGGTTAAGAAAGCCTATGGGGTGTTAGCTTTCATAAGTCGAGGGATAGAGTTTAAGAGTCGCGATGTAATGATGTAGCTCTATAAAACTCTGGTTAGGCCACACTTGGAGTACTGTGTCCAGTTCTGGTCACCTCACTGTAGGAAGGATGTGGAAGCATTGGAAAGGGTACAGAGGAGATTTACCAGGATGCTGCCTGGTTTAGAAAGTATGCATTATGATCAGAGATTAAGCTTTACTCTTTGGAGAGAAGGAGGATGAGAGGAGACATGATAGAGGTATACAAGATAATAAGAGGAATAGATAGAGTGGATGGCCAGCGCCTCTTCCCCAGGGCACCACTGCTCAACACAAGAGGACATGGCTTTAAGGTAAGGGGTGGGAAGTTCAAGAGGGATATTAGAGGAAGGTTTTTTACTCAGAGAGTGGTTGGTGCGTGGAGTTCACTGCCTGAGTCAGTGGTGGAGGCAGATACACTAGTGAAGTTTAAGAGACTACTACACAGGTATATGGAGGAATTTAAGGTGGGGGCTTATATGGGAGGCAGGGTTTGAGGGTCGGCACAACATTGTGGGCCGAAAGGCCTGTACTGTGCTGTACTATTCAAATCAAATTCAAACCAAATGTGCCATTTCTTAAGTGTAACCTTTCAGCCCCATATTTGGCTTTGTCGCAGTTACTCACCATGGTTTCTCTTCAGGTGTGGATACGCTGCACACTTTCCACTTTGAAATGATTGCCACATTTGGAAATAACTTTGAAAAAGTGTACCACGGGTAGTTGATAGTTGGGTTGAGTTGTTCTCCGATCTTGGCAATCCATTTGTAAATGTTTCATCACCATACGAGGAGATCTCATCAGTGCGCTGTTCACTTATGGTGTGTCCTCCAAATGCTTGGCTTTTATCGATTTGTCAGTCAGTGATTGGTTGTCAATATGGGAACTCAGTTGTGATGTAGGGAGGGGTTCTTGTCACTGATTGGTTGCGTGGCAAAATATTGTTCTTTGTCTGGAATTTTGCCCACATTTGCTTATAAATGGGGCCAAGGCCTGCTTATAGAATTGTTTGTGGAAACAATGTTTCTAGGAATTCTCATGCATGCCACATATTTGCTTATGCCATGACTTTCTCTGATGCCCAATTAAATTTTTGCCCCTCTCGATCCTCATGGGTAGAGACTAGGGAGAGTTGGTCATGCCACTTGACAGCCAGTTGATGTTCATAAATGTAACCAGTTGCTACATTTTCATAAAATAATGTATATTCAGGAAATATGCAATTATTAAATAGACTTCTAATTAGATTATACCCATATGTTTACATGTTCCAGAACTGGTTGAAATTGTGCTCTAATACTGATGGTTTTTAATTTGAATTGTTCCTTCAAGTCATGACTACTCAATGTGGTTGTTGCAAGTTTGGAAATTGTAGAAAACTTGAAGTAGCAATATATTTGGTTTGGACTTCTAACTATTTGTTGACCTGGGCTTGAATCCAAGCAGTTCTTACCATGAGGCCTCAACATACAGAGCAGAAAAGCTGCCGTTGTGTTCAACAATGGCAAAATGTACCTAGCCTGAAAAACTAGTGTAATTATAACCTTTAGTTATATCACCTAATCAGTTTTCCTACCTCAAAAAGGAAGTGAATAATTTGGACTGGATACAATAGTTGGTCGTCACCAGAATCAGAATCAGAACCAGGTTTAATATCGTAGGCATATGTTGTGAAATTTGTTGTTACGTGGCAGCATTACAATGCAATACACAATACAGGTGTCCCCCGCTTTTTGAACATTCGCTTTAGGAAACCTCACTGTTACGAAAGACCTACATTAGTACCCTGTTTTCGCTAACAGAAGGTGTTTTCACTTTTTACAAAAAAAATCAGCGCGCGATAAAAGGCAGCGTGCCGCGCGCCCCGAGCAACTGCTCTCCCCCGGATTCGGAACTGCAATCTCGCCGGCATTGCTTAAACACGTGCCTGTGAGCAGCCGTTTGCAAGGTGAGTTCTAAGGTGTCGGAAAAGCCTGAAAGAGCTCGTAAGGGTGTTACACTTTGCGTAAAACTAGACATAATTAAGCATTTTGATCGTGGTGAATGAAGTAAGGACGAAATGAGTTTGGCTTGTGGAAGCTGACGAAGATGATGTTGAAGAGGTTTTGGCATCCCACGACCAAGAACTGATGGATGAAGAGCTGATGCAATTGGAAGAGGAAAGGATAACAATTGAAACCAAATGAGTAATGATAAAGTACAACTTTAATTTTGAAAGGGTACGTAGGTTTAGGGGGTATTTGCAGGATGGTTTGAGTGCTTACAAAGAACTGTATGGTAGAAAAATGCGCGAGGCTCGGCAGTCAAGCAAGCCTTCCACAGCAGACAACGAACCTCGACCTTTGACATCGAGGCAGGCAGTCATAGGAGAAGATGAGCTGCCTGCTCTAATGGAAACAGATGACGATGGGATGATACCCCAGTGTCCCACCACCCCAACCCCCAGGCCGCATCTGTACCAATTTGCGGAGAATGCAGTGGTAGCCGGGAGACACACAGCACATCTTTAATAAAAAAGCCGAAATAAACATGCTAGTTAATTACATGCCAGGCGGCACCTAATTAATTAGCTTGTTTATTTTGGCTTTTTTCTTAAAGATATGTTGTGTGCTTCCCGGCTACCGCTGGACCCCTGCATGCTTCGCGGCAATGTATTGGGTTGCTGCCCGGAGGGTGGAGGCCACTGCACCACATAAACTCTGACTCAGTCTAACACACCATCATCAGTGTGCTCGACGCTGTCCGAATTCTGGTAAGTGATACTACACTGTACATACATTATTTCTACTTTATATCGGCTGTGTATTTTTACTTGTTATTTGGTATGATTTGGCAGCTCCATAGCTTAAAGGTTACTGGGAAGTGCTTGTGCCGTGTTTTTGCCGACGGCGCTTGGGTGAGATTTTCGCTAAGCAGAACAGTTCAGGCAATGATTGTGGAAAAGTATTTCTACTTTATATAAGCTGTGTATTTATCATATCGTTCCTGGTTTTACTATATGTTACTGTTATTTTAGGTTTTATGTGTTATTTGGCATGATTTGGTAGGTTATTTTTGGGTCTGCGAACGCTCACAAAATTTTCCCATATAAATAAATCGTAATTGCTTCTTCACTTTACGACATTCCGGCTTATGAACTGTTTCATAGGAACGCTCTACCTTCGGATGGCAGGGGAAACCTGTAATATAAACCGTAAATTACAGCGTTCACTCAGTGGAAGAACAAGCTGGACCAGGACTACAGTCATGCCACTCAAGCACTTAGACAAAATTATTATGTTTTTCTTTGTGACTGTATGTTTTTCTGAAACTATAATCATATGTACTATTTGTGCTGTGTGCTGTTGGTAATGTGTGTTGTGTCTTGGCCCCAGAGGAATGCTGTTTTATTTGGCTATATTAATGTTTCATTAAATGATAATTAAACATGAGCTTAGTGATGGGAAGGAATCAAAATCTTGCTTTAGCCTGTGCTAAGCTTGTTTTGGCAGAGTTAGAACTGTGTTTCAAAACAGTAAAGGAGATGGGAGAAATCAAGCAATTCTCTGGATTAATGTTTTGAGGAAAAATCTCCCCTGGCAGACTTGACTGCAATTCTGGTAATGGAGCAGTAGTGGCCAGCAACCCACCCCCATACATTCTAAACATGAGCTAAAAAAAGCATTAAAGATTCAATTTACGTAAAAGACAAACAATTAGAAACTAATTTCTCGTGTAACATTTAGAAAATTAACGTATGTTTCAGCAGAATGCCAGTTAATACCGACTGATGACAGAGACTTTACCTTGCATGTTCAGCAGAGCGGGAAGATTAGTAAAAAAAATACCAGTTATGTTTCTGCTGATAACAAACCGAGGACATAAGTCTTACCTCAGGCAAGGAATTGCTTGAACACAGTTCAATTTTTTAAAGCCAAATTTGACAATAGAAAGCTTTCTGAAGAATTGATAGCACCAGACTGCATGGAGTCCATTTTTTTCCATCAACACTAACAACTTAGCTGACAACTCAGAGCATCCATTGCATCTCACCCCAGTGCCACTTACATCCCTTCCCTTGGATGAAAAGATTGCTACAGTTAATCTGCATGGAAAAGAAAATATCAACAGCATCAATCAGTAATCCTAACACTCTGTTATGGGTTGTTTTGGGGCTAACTTTCAGATCAGCCATCATGTTAGCTAGAAATCCATTAAATAAATCACTACTGCTTATCTTGTTACTTTAGTGATTTTTTTTTGTGTAACGCTCTTGAGGATTTGGCTGCTACCTGTTTGTGTATTGCTATGATGTTGGAAGTATAGAAGGTCTGATAGTAAATATTGAATAAATTATATGGTATTTTGACTCACTTTTGTGTACCAGGTATCTGGTGGGTGACTATTTTCACCACTGAATATTTGCAGCCATTTTTTTTCATCTCTCACTTGCCAGGCCTTGCATGTTAGGCCTGACAGCCACACTTCAACAGCCAAAATGAACCACAGTCCTTGGTGGAGTTTGGAGGAGGAAGAGGAAGGGACTTTACTGGAATACCAGTCAGTATGTACTTTTCTCACACAGTAGTTTGTTCAATTTGTCGGCTGTTAATGGTGGGTTTAGTTTCTCCACAATGGACAGTTGCAATTCTGAGACTTGCAGATGGGCTATGAATGTGAAATTAAGTAGCAAGGCAGCAAATTAATGATTGGATAAAGTTTGAAGACAGCCCTGAATTTTGTACAATTAGGTTGTTTACAAAAGTAGTTAATCCTAACCAAGGGATTTCAGTCTACTTTGGTCATGGTGCAGCTAAATTACTGCTGATGGTACAAGTATTGTAATCATATATGGTTATGAAATAATGCCAATGAAGAACACCTACTCATACTTTTGATACTTCTATTTGGAGCCATGCGTCAGTAAGATGCACAAAAGCAAGTCCTCTTGTTTTCATGCACTTCGTTGTCAAACTGTTACTAGCTTTTCTGAAAAGCAGTTAATAATTATCACATGAAAAAGTAAATAACATACCAAATCCCAATATGGCAACGAAGTAAATTACCAGATTTTGATTGTATTGGTGAAGGGAGAAAAATTTCCCAGTACAGTAAACTATTACAGTAATTTGATTCCAAACCATTGGAACAGCTAGATTTGTTTAAATTAGGCAAGTCAAGCACTTCTGCCCTCTTGCTATTCAATCTTTGAGGTTACCTACTGTATAGAGCTTTGGTCTACAAGCTGCATCTTGTTAGTATCTGGAGTTGTTGGAAAATAGGTTAACCCTTTAACAAGATGAATAGATTATGTTTGCAGCTGGTAAATAGTGATCATTATATTTCTACATCTATAAAATCAAACATTATTTTGCAAATTGTTTTTTTGACATTTCCAATGTGTTGAATGTGTGCCGACCTGGTTCTAGATCTTTGTAAGATCTCTGCCTGGCTGCATCACCAAATTATTTAACAGTTGATTTCTTGATGTGATTGTTTTAGATCATGAGATAATAAATCTGAAACAGATGACTCTAATCTGGTTTTAAAACTTTATCTGTGAAATTGAGTTAATCTTTGAAGTATGTGTCTTTGTAAGCTGAAATGAAATGTATTGGCCTATCATACAGAGCTTGCTAAAGTATATGTGGCATAAATAACAAGCCCAAGTAAATTAAAATAGTAGATAATGGGAAGCTCAGAATTCATTCCCAATCTCTCTTTTGATAGTCTTCGATACTATTTGAATGAAACCCAACACATGATAAGTTTGCATAATAACATTGTCTGTCCAGGCAAATAACAGCTTTTTGCACTTGAATTTGATGTTTCTAGTGGGCTCACCTTTCCTGTTTGTATCAGAATATACCTTTCCTGCTCAAAAGTTGCTCTTTTATTTTGTTGGTTTCCATATACTACCGGATCTGTTGGGCATTCTCATTTTGTTTTCAGGATTCTGCATCAATTTTGACATGTATTTTGCAATATTCACATGTTTCTCTGTCTTTTGCTATTTGTCACTAACTATAGGAATGGCTGCTGAGAGGCTACAGGCATTTTCTGTCACCTTGGACCCTCCATTTGAAGCTGCATTTTTGACTTGCAGATTGTTCAAAGGAACAGATCTCTGCCATAACCTGGGATTTATTAGTGATCTGGAAACCACACATTTGGGTAAACATTGGCCTCAGCCTATCACATTTCTTCCTTTGTCCTATCTACCATGTTCTTTGCAAGTTGAACTTGCTTTCATCTTCTCAGTTCTGCCGATGAATCTTCAATCAGAGGTGTTAACTATGTTTCTCTTTCCACATGCTGAATATTTCCAATTACTTCTGTTCTTATTTTCCAATAATCTGCAGGATTGTTTTAGCTTTTCAGTTCTGAATTATTTGCTGGTATGTTAACTTATGTTTCACCAAACATCAGCAAGCTATCTTCTAGATTGAACATGACGAACCTGTCAAAGCTCAGGGACTGAAGAAATCAATACTCTAAATCCGCATTTCAGATGTTACTCACAAAAACAATTCACAGATTTTTTTTTTGCTTGTCCTTCCCGTCTAGTAATTCAGCGATTATAATTTCTTATTTAATTACATCTTCCCCCATATCTTAGCAACTAGATTGACTCTCAAATTCTGAAGATCAGAGATTCATTGTTGGTCTGGTATAAATAAAATGTTTCTTATTCCCTCTGGAAGTCTGCAGTTGATCCTGAGTTAAAAACATTGTGCTGGTCTCCATCTACACAAGTCTTTGTGAAGTGGAAACTAAAAGAGTTGTGGGTTGCTGTGACTTTTTAACATATTGAAATATTTAAAAATGAAAAGGACTAGAAAACTAAACAGTGAGGGTTGTTTGTCCATGGTTGCTCTCAGAGAATGAAGTCTGGGCATAGATGTGTTATGAAAATTTTAGTTTTCCAAACTTACTTTTAAGTGTCTGCTTTAGTTTTCTTGAAATTAGTCCCATGATGGGCCTGTAAGCAAATTCCAGTGCTTTAGTAAATGCTTCATTATTTATTTTCTTTTCTGTAATCAAATAGACAGTCATTAACCCATGTGTGCAGACATATTTATTGCTCACTTATTCTTATTATATACATAAGATTAGGTTGTTTTATATTTTTGTTCCAGTGTTCATGCCAGTAAGTTGGGATGCCTAGTGCCGTCCATTTGGAGTGCAGCTTCTGCATTTAGAGCCACAAACCATTGCTTTGATTCACTGTTAACTGTTTATTCCAGGCTTATGACATGGAACAAAAAAAGTCTTTTTCTCATTTAATTTATTCACTGACAGTTTTCATTAAGTAGATGGAAAGAATGTAAGATACAATTACAGTGTCAATCTTAAAATAGTAAAGACAGAACTAAAAGATGAGTTCACCCATTAGCATCCCCACTAGAGCCCTTTTCAGAAAAGAACGGATTGTGCCGTCCACTGTATTCTCCACAGTGGTCATTGGAGTGCATGGTCTTCAGAGTGGAGGCTCTGCCTTTCATGCAATTGATTTATGTTAAGCATATTTAACTTTTATTTTAATGAGCACCTTTAGATTGGTATTAGGTCACTTCCTGTGCAGCCAGGAAGTAGTAAGTATAAAGTACATTGATTGGCAGGAGGCCAGAGGTTTATATTAGGAACGAAAGACATTTCTATCTGAAGCCGTCCTGTTTTTTCCAAGCAGAAGTATTGCTTGTAAGTTGATGTTATATTGTTTAGAAGTTAATCTAAAGTTTCACTTCTTATTCACTATGTCATTCAGTTGAGTTTGCAATAAAACCAAGGAGCGAAGAGGCTCATGCTGTTTTTCAATAGAGTTTGGCTGACTGTCTAGGTGAGGTTATAACACCTCAATGAGGACAGAGCAGTCAGTCAGGGGCTTTGACACAATAAGATGAACAGGATTATGAGGAGCAGCTCAACACTGGCATTTTCTTGGTGGTGTGACTTTTTTGCAAGTCAGGTAGCTGGCAGTTGACTGGTTGGTGAGTATTTGTGATAACTATCTACTTTGAGTTGTCTTTGGTGCTATGTATAGATTGGAGAATCTGTGGTGGCGGCATCTGTGCTTGACTGGATGGTTGATTGGCAATTAAACTTGAACAAGGACAGTTGTTGGGGATCTGACAGAGCAGAGGGGAGCAAATTCTTCACTTCAGCAGTGGAGTCAAGAACAGGAGAATGCAGAATGTCATGACAAAAGGAAATATATTTATACGTTTCAATTATTTAGATCTGAGGGAGACAATGGATGGAGTAGTGGAGCCAGATTTGTGTGCAGCATTCACCTAGGAGTGGTTGTGTTCCCAGGCTGCCCTCAGGAATGCGACACAGTTTGCAGGCGGTACCAATGAAAGTGACAGTATTTTCAAGTGATCAGAATGAGTGGTGTGACATTTGGTGAAGGTGACTGGGGCAGTGGAAGTGGTTTAAGGCAGGATCCCAGACTGGAATGTGGTCACAAGAAGCTCCCAGAAGAGTGGCTGTCCTGAGTCTGAGAATATATTCAAGGAGTCAGTAGGAAATAGGACAATGATCACAGCAGAATCTTTAGTAACATCACTGTGTTTTCCAGGGGTCTGCATGAATTGTGACTGTTTACAAGGTGTTATCACATATGCCATTTTCATGATTCAGTTATGTTTCTCCCTACAATATTCCACTATTCATAATATTTTGCATGCAGTCCCCTTGTTGCAAAGCACCATTTTAGCCCTGGATCTCCCTTTACCCAATCAAGGGGCAAAGAGAATGAACAATCCCATTTCTACCATTCCCTAAGTTACAGTCCCAGGGACAGTTACTCCTTTATTTCCCCCCACTTCATTATGTGATAACAGAACTAATGACCAAAACTGTTTACTACATATGTAGATGTCAAGATGTAATCACAGAGGGATAGGAAAAACCCTGACATCACAAGACCACTGTGACACCAGTGGGATACATCACAATGAGATGCAGAATCACATCAGGTTTAAAACTCTGTTCACGTGGAGACCAAAGGTGTATCACCCTGTAGACACAATGAAATAAAATGCCTCCTTCTGGACTGCAGATTTCGCTGATGCTCTGATGATGTTGAGATTTGCCCAGTCTCAAATCTGGTCCTTAGATGTTCCTACTGAATAGTGTTCCCAATGGATTTTCACTGATTGAATCAGGAATTGTTGAGTTTGAGCTTGGAACTAGTAGTGCCACAAAAGGCCTCTCCCTGAGATTCAGGGTCTGAGTCATTGGTGACCTGTCTATCTGGATTCAGAAATGGTATGTCCACAGAAGGCAAAGGATAATTTTTGTTGTCTCTTATTCTGGTTTGAGGTCTATTGCTAATGATGTTCTGCAGTGATCTGTACTGGAAAGCAGACTCCCCCACGCAAATGTACCTCCACTCAGCCATTGTTTAGTACACATAAGCAGTGTTGAGCAAATGGTGACTCTCGAGCAGATCCTCACATGGGGAGGGAGGAACCACTGAACCAGTCAGTTACTACCGGAGCCACCAAGAAAGAAGTAATTGGTGTCAGACGCATCCTCAATGTATGTTAGATTATACTTATTGACTTCCAGTTTGTGACTGATTCATCAACATTATTCTGAATGCCGTAACTATATAGATAAAAGGACAAAGTTAAAGTGTTTAGACATTTTCCATGTTTTGACCTTATTTGTTGCTGCTGTGAAGGAGACAATGTAATGGGGCTTAAGGGGATATAGACAAGTTAAATGACTGGGCAAGAACATGATGATGTAATATAACATGGAAAATCAGAAGGCATCCACGCAGAAAAGTTAGTATTTCCTAACTGCTGAAATATTGGTTAATGTTGATGTTCAAAGAACCTTATTGTCTTTGTACATAATGGAAAACAGCCTGGGAATACAGCCAGTAACTGGGAATGTATTATGATATATAATTTATCTGGAGGAGTAAAGGTGCCTTACTGTAATTATGTAGGCTCTTTGTAAGACCACACCTGGAACATTGTATAGAGTTGATGTCTTCATCTGAAAAATGGATACATTTGGCATAGAGATTGTGCAGCAAAAAATCACTTTTAGTGTTTCAGAGACCCCATGTTGCTGTATGAAAAGAAATAATTTAGACTTGGCTTGTATTCTCTTGAGCTCAGAAAAATAAGAGGTGACACCACTCAAGCTTGAAAAATTGTTACTGGGCTAGATAGGTTGGAGGCAGAGTAGATGTCTTCCTTTTTAAGCAGAATGAAGAACCATATGTCACAGCCTCAGCAGAAGGGGTAAACAGTTTTTTTCTTAACTCAGAGGTTGATAAACCCTTGGAGTTCTCTATGCCAACTGGCAGAGGAATCTCACCATTTGAATTAATTCAAAACATGGATTGATAGATATCTGGTTGCTGAAAGAATGAGAAATATTAGAATAGTTCAGGCAAACAGGCCTGCAGTAGATCAACTATAATCAGGGAGAATAGTGGATGGCCTACACATGTTCCTATCTCTTTAATATTTATTGTGTTTTTTAGTTATTGCCATGTGAAATGTCACAGAATCATAGAAAACTACAACACATAAACAGCCCCATTGCCCATCTAGTACATTGCAATAAATTAGTATGACTATATGTTACAAATATAATAGTGCAAAGGACAAACAAGGTGATGTTCATGGAAATTTGATAGCAGTTGTAGTAACCATGAGGCACTCCACCAATACAAGATGCTGCTAAAATACAGCATTCAACTTTGAAACAACCCAGGTAGTAGAAGTTGTCCGAGAGCAGAAGTTGTTCTTGAAGTATTGACTGTGAGACTTCAGGCTTCTAAACCTCATACCATATGGTGTGGTTCATCCATCAATGTCGATGAAGACCTCGACACCATTAGTCACTTTGAGACTGGATGTGGTGTGTCCAAAGATGACTGGTCAGGCCAATTCGGGCACGGAATGTCCTGGCTCATGTTGGGCAGACGTGTAGGCACTGCAGTTGCGCTGGACTTGTGCAGCTCGCGCTTATGCTGTGTTTCAGCAATGCGCCTTGCTTCGTAAGCCTGACAGCCCTTGTGGATGAGCCCGCGCCAGGTAGGGTGGTTTTGTGCCAGCGTTTCCCAAGAGGTCGCGTCTATGTCAAATGACTTCAGGGAGGCTTTTAGTGTGTCTTTGTAACGTTTCTTCTGCCCTCCATGCGAGCGTCTTTCAGCAGAGAGTTCCCCAAAAAGGAGCTGCTTGGGGGTATGCGCTCGTCCAGCATGTGGATGACATGACCTGACCACCGGGTCTGTGCTCTCATCAGCAGTGTGTGGACTGATAGCAGACTTGCTCTAGAGAGAACTTCAGTGTCTGGTACTTTATCTTACCTACTCCTCCAACGAAGACTCAATAGGGTCGATCCTTTATTAAACTGCCAAACGATGCCTACTCCTCTCGATCCTTCGAGTCCTGTACATCGATAAAGTCTTCAATCTCCCTTCTACTGTTGGAATTGGGTAAATCAGCACATCTAGCAAAAAATTTCCAGTCCAATAATATGGTATCATGCAATAGAACGCAACACTCCGTTTTAAAAATGAAACTGCGTCACAAAAACAAACACGCAACAGAAACGGAAACACAGCATGTTCTACCTGGAAATCTACAAACTGAAAACTAACTGCGTCATCTAGGTCGACCCTTATATACCCATGGTGCACATGTCATCACGTGACCTCACATCAGCGGGAAAATTACATCGGCTGACCTCCAAAAGACCATTACATCATTCTCACAAAAAAAAACACGGGTCTCCTTGAGCATGTAACATCATGTGGTGAGGTGTTATGGGTGGAACTGAGAAATAAGAAAGGTATGATCATGCTAATTGGGCTGTATTACAGACCACCCAATAGTCAGTGTGATTTAGAAGAACAAATTTGTAAAGAGATCATAGACTTGCAAGAAATGTAAGGTTGTTACAGAAGGTGATTTTTAATTTCCACATATTGACTGGGAATCTCATGCTGTAAAAGGAGTTTGTAAGTATGTATGGGAATGTTTCTTTCATCAGTATGTAGAAGTCCCAGTGAGGGAGCGTGTGATGCTGGATCTGCTATTGGGGAATGAGACAGGTCAGGTGACAGAAATTTGTGTAGGGGATCACTTTTCATCCAGTGACCACAATGCCATTAGTTTAAAAGTAAATATGCAAAAAGATAGGTCTGGTCCTCAGGTTGAGATTCTAAATTGGAGAAAGTCCAATTTTTATGGTACCAGAAATGATCTGGCATGTGTGATATGGGACAATCTGTTTTCTGATAAAGTTGTACTTGGTAAGTGGGAAGCCTTCAGAAGTGAAATTTTGAGAGTATGAAGCTCCTGTGTGCCTGTCAGAATAAAAGGTAAAGATAACAAGTGTAAGGATCCTTGGTTTTCAAGAGATATTGAGGCCCTGGTTAGAGAAAAAAGATGGATAGTACGTGTAGGCAAGAAGAAACAAATGAGGTGCTTATGAAGTATAAGAAATGCAAGAGAACACAAGAAAGAAATCAGGAGGGCCAAAAGACGGCATGATGTTGCTTCAGTAGACAAGGTGAAGGTGAACCCTCAGGGATTCTACCATAAGACTGTAAGACATAGGGCCATTCAGCCCTTCGAGTCTGCTGTACCATGATGACTGATCCCGGATTCCACTCAACCCCATACCTTCTTGCCATAACCTTCGATGCCCTGACCAATCAGGAAACAATCAACTTCCACTTTAAATGTACCATGGACTTGGCCTCCGCTGCAGGCTGTGGCAGAGCATTCCACAGATTCACTACTCCCTGGCTTAAAAAAAAATTGTCCTTACCTCTGTTCTAAAAGGTCGCTCCTCAATTCTGAGGCTGTGCCCTTTAGTTCCCACCACTGGAAACATCCTCTCCACGTCCACCTTATCAAGACCTTTCAACATGCGGTAGGTTTCAATGAAATCCCCTTGCATTCTTCTAAATTCCAGTGAGTATGGGCTCAAGGCTGCCAAACGCTCCTCATCCTTCATTCCTGGAATCATCCCCGTGAACCTTCTCTGGACTGTCTTCAATGACAATGAGATATAGGGCCCAAAACTGTTGACAATACCCCAAGTATAGCCTGACTAGTGTCCTATGTTAGTCCTGACGAAGGGTCTCGGCCTGAAACGTCGACTGCGCCTCTTCCTATAGATGCTGCCTGGCCTGCTGCGTTCACCAGCAACTTTGATGTATGAAGCCTCAGCATTATCTCTTTGCTTTTATATTCTATTCCCCCTGAAATAAATGCCAACATTGCATTTGCCTTCTTTACCACAGACTCAACCTGTTGCCATTTTTTTCCAATTTGTCGACAAGTCCTGCTGCAATTGCATTGCTTCCTAAGCACTACTTACCCCTCCACATACCTTTGTATCATCCACAAACTTCGCCACAAAGCCATCAATTCCATTACCTGAATCTCTCGCAAATAATGTGAAAGTAATGGTCCCAATACTGACCCCTGAGGAACACCACCTGTCACTGGCAGCCAACCAGAAAAGGCCCCCTTTATTCCCTTTATGTTTGGAGCATAAGGATTGCAAGGGACAAAATTGTTTCTCTGGAAGATCAGAATTGTAATCCATCTGTGGAGCCAGAACAATGGAGGAGATCTTAATTTTGTTTTTGCATCTGTATTTACTTGGGAGATGGACACAGAGTCTACAGAAATGAGGCAAAGTGGCATCAACTTCATGGTCCCTGTACAGCTTACAGAGGAAGAGGTATTTGCTATCCTGAGGCAAATCAAGGTGGATAAATCCCCAGAGCATGGTAAGGTGTTCCCTTGGACCCTGCAAGTGCAGAAGTTGCCAGGCACTAGCAGAGATATTTAAATCATCCTTAGCAACAGGAGAGGGAACAGAAGATTGGAGGATAGCCACTGTTGTTCCACTGTTTAAAAAGGGCTATAAACAGAAACCAGGAAGTTATAGGCCAGTGAATCTGACATCAGCAATGGGAAAGTTACTGGAAGGTATTCTGAAAGACCAGATATCTAATGTTTACATAGACATGGATTGATTAAGGATAGTCAGCATGGCTTCGTCGGAATCAGGTTTATTATCACTGGCATGTGACGTGAAATTAGTTAACTTAGCAGCAGCAGTTCAATGTATTACATAATATAGAAGAAGAAAAAATAAATAAGTAAATCTTATTCAGTATACTTTATACAGTATACGTATATTGAATAGATTAAATATTGTGCAAAAAACAGAAATACCATATATTTAACCCTTACATACTGTTCAGGTCAACTTTGTCCCTTTTTGACCTTTGATCACGGTGAAAACTCCCTAAATGCTGTTTTTTCCAGCTGAAATTTTATGTCTTTTTTAAAGTGACCCAAAATGTGCAAAAGTGAAAAGATTTTAAAAATTTAAACTTTTGTACAGGTGCTACA
Source organism: Mobula hypostoma (assembly GCF_963921235.1). Taxonomy (NCBI): domain Eukaryota; kingdom Metazoa; phylum Chordata; class Chondrichthyes; order Myliobatiformes; family Myliobatidae; genus Mobula; species Mobula hypostoma. Next base: position 17,170,335 of record NC_086118.1, on the reverse strand, counting down.
ATTTTTGCAATACTGAAGCTGTTCCGGGTCAAATTTTACCTGTACCGATTGCAACAGCTATTGGTGGTCTAATGTAACGCGGAACTCCTGAAAAGGTCATAGGTCCCTTGACCCTGTTGCGAGATCTGCATCTGCAAGCACATGGTGAGCTGAGCATCCATTTTAGTGACGGCAGTTATGGAAGCAAGACGTAGACGTTCAGGAGGTAATTGATCAGGTGTTCGAAGATGAACTCGCAGACAGCGAATTGGAGGAGGAAGTTTCAGAGCAGGAGGACTACAAGGAGGAAGACTCTGATTACAGCCCCTCAGATGAAGATGACTCTGAGAGAGAGAGAGAGAGAGAGAGGTGGAGGAAGCAAGGGAGGCATTTATGTCCAAGGGCAATGAGACCTGTTTTGGTCCTCACTTCCATATAAGGCTGCAGGCAGGATGGCAGCACAAGATGTCATTCGAAAGACTCCAGGACCCACAGGACTGGCTGTATCACAGGCATTTGAGATTTTATCTACTTTCCTGTTCTCCTGGAAAGCCAGCTGTGGGAGGCCCAGAGAGAAAGCAAGGCATGGACGTCGTGTTGGACATGACAGAAGGGCTGAAAGGACACAACGTGACCTGTGACAACTTCTTCTCATCTCATGAGCTTGGTCGGGCGCTCCTGAAGAAGAAAATCACAATGGTGGGTACTGTGAGGCAGAACAAGCCGGAGCTGCCACCTGCTCTGACTGAAAGAAGGGGGAGAGACGTCTTGTCTTCGAAGTTTGCTTTCACCCATGACACCACAGTTGTGTCGTATATGGCAAAGAAGAACAAGAATGTGATCCTTGTGAGCACTTTACATAAGGCTGCAGAGGTAAGCAATCAGGGGGACAGAAAATCAGCTGTCATCCTGGACTACAATGCCAACAAAGGGGGGGTTTGACAACCTTGACAAAGTCACAAGCACATACAGCTGCAAGAGGAGAACATCCCGCTGGCCTCTCACTATATTTCATAACATCATTGGCATTTCCACATACAATGCCTTTGTCATCTGGGGTGACCTGAGCCCTACCTGGAGGGCAAGCAAGGGAACTGGAGGAGGTTCTTTTTGGAGGAGCTTGGAAAGGCCCTTGTGACTCCTTCTATGCAAAGGTGAGAACATATTCCCCGCGCGGCATTCTCAGCAGCAGTGGCAAGGGCAATGTAGCAATCTGAACCTGGCCCTGCTCAACAAGTCCCAGAAGAGACCAACACAGGGGGACAAAGGAGATGGAGATGCAACTTCTGCCCTGCAAAAAAAGGACTGCAAAACATCGACTCCTTGCAGCAAATGTGGTAGACTCATATGCAAGAGCCACACACGCAAGGTTTCCCACTACTGCTTTGAATGCAAAGACTAATTTGCAAATAGCAACTACTTTTTTGTTTAGTTTGTTGGTTAAATGTTATTTAATTTTTAGTTAATAGTTATAATTAGATAGCAGTTAGTAGGATTTTTTTTATGATGTAGCAGTGAGGACCGTGTTTGCTAGTTGTAATGGTTACAAATGGTTATATAATAATGGTTATATAATAAACCCTACAGTTCTAGAATGTTCTTGCCATTTTCAGTTTCAATAAAATATATTTAATTATTTATGTCTGTTATGTTGTCATGTCTTAGGTAAAATAGGACATTATATTGTGTGACAGTGTATGTTTTTTCTCCAACGACGAATGGTGTAAAACCTGAAAAATACATTGTCCCTCATCTCTGATACATTAAGTAAGGATTAATCACACTTTTATTAATGTCAGATAGGCTTTGACATTGTAAATAGATCAGTGGCTCAAAATTTGGTATAGACACTTGTTATAGGGGGATTCTTGGACCAAGGTTAAAATTGACCCTGACCGTACTGGAAAAGCATAAGATCTGAACAGTATGTAAGGGTTAAAAAAATGAGGTAGTGTCCAAGGGTTCAATGTCCGTTTAGGAATCGGATGACAGAGGGGAAGAAGCTGTTCCTGAATTGCATGGTAGGTCATGTCTAACCAATGAGTTTTTTTGAGTTGTTTACCAGGGAAGTGGATGAAGGCAAGGCAGTGGATGTTGTCTGCATGGATTTTTGAAAGGCATTTGACAAGGTCCCTCTTGGGAGGCTGGTCAAGAAGGTTCAGTCACTCAGCTTTCAGGATGTCGTAGTAAATTGGATTAGATATAAGCTTTGTGGCAGATGCCAAAGAGTGGTAGTAAAGGGTTGCCTGTCTGACAGGATGTGGATGACTAGTGGTGTGCCTCAGGGATCAGTTCTGGTTTGTTTGTTTTCTATATCAATGATCTGGATGATAATGCAGTTAAACACATAAGCAAATTCGCAGATGAGACCAAGTTAGGAGGTGTAGTGGACTGTGAGGAAGGCTATCATGGCTTACTGAGGGATCTGCATCAGCTGAAAAAAATGGGCTGAAAAATGTCAGATGGAATTTAATGCAGAGAAGTGTAAGGTGTTGCACTTTGATAGGACCAACCAGGGTAGGTCTTACACAGTGAATGGTAGGATGGTAGGGCACTGAAGAGTGTGGTAAAACAGAGGGCTCTGGAAATTGGTACCTAATTCAATGAAGGAAGTGGCACAGATAGATAGAGTTGTTACAAAAACTTTTGGTACATTGGCCTTTATAAATTAAGGTATCGTGTACAAAAGATGGAATGATATATATTGAAGTTGTTTGGTGAGGCCTAATTTGGAGTGCAGTTTGGGTCACCTACCCATAGGAAAGATGTAAATAAGGCTGATAGAGTGCGGAGAAAATTTACAAAGATGTCGCCTGGTCTGCTGTACCTGAGTTATAAGGAAAGATTGAATAGGTTAGGACTTTACTCTTTAGGATGTAGAAGATTGAGGGGAGATTTGATACAGTTAGATAAAATTATGAGGGGTATAGATAGGGTAAATGCATGCAGGCTTTTTCCACTGAGGTTGGGTGGGGCTATAAGCAGAGGTGATGGATTAAGGGTGAAAGGTGAGAAGTTTAAGGGGAACATGAGGGAAAATTCTTTTCTCAGAGGGTCATAAGAATGTGGAAGGAGCTGCCAGCACACTGGTGCATGTGAGCTTGATTTCAACATTTAAGAGAAATTTGGATGGGTACATGGATGGTAGGGGTACGGAGGGCTATGGTCCCGGCGCAGGTTGATGGGAGTAAACAGTTTAAATGGTTTTGGCATGGACTATGTGGGCCGAAGATCCTCTTTTTGTGTGGTTCTTCTCCATGATTCTAAGCTTCTAAGCAAATACACACAAAATGCTGGAGGAACTCGGCAAGCCAGGCAACATCTACAGAAAAGAGTACAGTTGACGTTTCAGGCTGAAACAGACAGCATTTCTTTCTATTTGTTCATCATTACTAAGTAAATCATGTCACCTTTTGATGTGCTGAGTGAGTGCTGCATTTAGCCCGATCAAGGTGACCTGCAAAAATTTTAAGAAAATGTAAAAAAAAACTCCCTTTAAAAAAAATTCTGAAGGGTAATCTTTGTCTAGAAATATGTTTTTTTAAAAAAATGAACTGCATGGTTCCAAATGATTGCTGCCTTATCATTGCTGCTGTGAAGTATGAAAAGCATGTCAGAGCCCTGGGGACATCATGGAGCAACTGGTGGAAAGGTTGCCAAGGAGGTGAGAGGAAAATTGGGGTGGTGAAGTTTGAATGTATATTCAGTGCTCCGTCTGCCTCTCCTATCACTGGCGCCACTACAATCATCTGCACAGATCCCATTAGCTCTGTGAGGGTCCCACATCAGTGCAGGTCAGGACTTGTGCTGATGGAGACACTAGCATGTATCTGTGCTGGACAGAGATACTTGGGGCTGGCAGAGAGCTGCACATCAGTGAAACAGCAGGAACCTTTATACTTGCACAACATTGTCAAACTGCCGCTGGGTTTGCTGCTTGGTTTTTATTTGAGACTTTATTAATGTAGATCAGAGACCAGACTTTTATCAGCCACTGCCTGCTGGTAAGTGCATAAATCGATAATGGCAAAGGTGAAATCTTAAGCTGAATCATGCCTGAAAATGCCTGGCCAAATTTCCGACGATCTCTAATTAGCTGGGAAACGATTACTGACAGTCTGCTGTGTACAAATCAGTTTTTATCTGCAAATTGCACACACATGTGCAAATGTTTTACATGTTCAGGGAATTGTTGATAAAGATGATGGATATCACTGCTTATCACAGGTATAAAGCACAGCATAAGCTGCATGGCACATTGCATTTTTGCTTTTAGTTTCTTTTTGATTTTCTTTTTGTTTCTGATAAATAATTTGGCCAAGTTAGTGTTGCGGATATGGTTGGAATGGAGGTACTGTATATAATTTGGAAGAAGTGGCCATTTGTCCTTCTATCAGTAGGGAGTCTCCTGGCTTCCCTTTAGACATAAGAAAGTGAAGCCTCTGATAATCAATATTACAGCCAACAGCTGTCAGTAAAAACTATAACCGCTTCTTGCATAATTAAATATTCCAAGCTCCTTTTGACTTTTTCAAGCAATATTACATCAAGGTACATAAGGAGTTACCAGCAAAGGTGACCAAAAGCCTTTTCAAAAAGCATGTTTTAATTACAAATTAAAACAAGGGAAGTGGAAATATTTTGAGGAAATGCCATAGCTGTGGGCCATGATATCTGAAACCATGGCAGAACAATAGACAGAGTATTGTAATGAAAGCAGATTTGGAATGATGCACAGATCTTAGAGCTGATAAAGATTAAAGAGATAGAGAAAGATCAGGCAGTGGAAGGTTTAGGAAGCAAAGGAGAAAGTAAGTTTATAAATCAAGACATTGCCAAACCAAGAACCAATACTAATAAGTAGAGGGCTAATAGATGAGCATGATTTGGCTTGAGTAAAGATGTAAGCAGTAGAATTTGGAAAAGAATTACTGTACTTCATGGAGAGTCCCAGCTGATTGGGTAGCAAGTGGAGCACTAGTGTAGTTGTGCCCAGAGGTAATAAAAATACATACTGTTATCAAGTGGACTTCTTAATATAGAAGGGTAATTAAATTATTTTTGCTATTTTACAGTTGGTTGTGTTTGAATATCCAAGAAGTTAATTTTTTTGCCTCTGTACTCTCAAAAATGCTGGTAATTGTTTTGTGATAACCTGTCTTGTAAGGTTGTGGTAAACCATGTGTATATGTTGTAACTCGGTTACCTGTCTGGACACACCCCTCTGCTGACTGCCCCTGTGGCTCCTCCCACAGAGTCCTGTATAAAGGTGTTCGCCTTGCCCCTCCCCCTCAGTCCGGGGGCAGACACTCACTGTGGAGGTCGTATTGTACAGCGAGTAAAAGCCTTTCAGTATTTTACCAAACCTCAGTCTTTTGGAGTAATTGAAGGTGCTTGAAAGGTGAACGTTGAGCTGCTTTGTTTTGGATTGTGTCAGTTCAGTTTCAGCGGTATTTCTACTTCCCTTACCCCATGCCTCCACTCACTTGTGTAAAAACCCAGTGAGTGTTTACACATTTCAAAATGTACAATCTATACAAATAATTTAAATGGCGTCTAGAGGTAGCCAAACCTAATTTGCCTCAAGATAACCTGATTTTCCTTGCATTTATTTGGGTTAAATAATATGGGTGAATGACAACAATATACAGATGAATAAATGGAGAGCTTTACTAAAACTTGCTGCTCTTTGTCTCAAATTTCTGTTATTTTATGAGATCCCTAAATTGGAATGAATCACCTCTTGTTTATTTGGAAAAAGAAAGCTCCACATGGAATTTTGAAGATTGTTCAGGGATCTATTCATAAGTGGCACTAATTTTTCTTAAAGTGCTTTTGAAGGCTTGTGATTTGTTTTGCGGTAACTGTCTTTGTTACTCAGTTTCTGGTGATGGGCTAACCATTTACTGTCTACACAGGTCAGCTGTGTGTTTGCTTACCTTTCCTGAAGTGATAACATGACTTTTGTTTCTGTTTCCTAGTTTGAAGTATGTGTAGCAAACAAAGCCAATAATACACAAAGATAGAACAAACTATCCATTGTGCTTCCACCAGTGCACATGTGGTGCTAATTTATATTTTGATGTATTTCAGATGTGTAGTGTGGTTTATTTCATTTGCTGTATCAGCTCGTATCACAGACTGTGTGTGTGTGTATTTGCCAGTTGTGCGTAAATCAGTTGATAATACAGTGAGTGATGAACCATAGTGAAAGAGGCACATGGATTAGCCATGGTTCAAGCCAATTAAAACTCTAGACTAAATTGTCTAGCTGAGCAGCACTGTGAATGGGAACAGGACAATATGAAACCTACTTCGACGACTTCGGTGAGAAACTATTGTGGCTAAAGTGTTGAAAAAGTTGATTATTTGGTACAGATCAAGAAAGGAAATATTTCCTTTTGTAATCTGAGTTTTGCTGCTGATTAGATTAGGTGTACACCTAAATCCAATGTGTATTTCCACAAAGGTGGAGTCATGCCCTTACTCTAAGTGCTGTTGTTCAATAAGTATGATTTTGTTGACTGAAACTGAAGAAGGTGGTGATAAACACCACAGAGAGACGAGGTGATGACTGGCATCTCCTATTTCGTGTCTGCCGTTGTCCTTTAGCATGTAAATCATTTGAAATGGTCTCCATCAGTGAGCCAATGGAGATAAAGCAAGTTGTATACAGTACATGCAAAATCACACTGCTGAGCATATAGGAAGCTTTCTGAACAATGAAGTCTACCCTATCAGATTTCATCATCTGCAGCCTGTTGTCAGATCCCAGTCTCTGTTGTTATTTCCAGTCTAACCTACTTTGTCTAATCACCCCCTTCACCTGGATCAACCTAACACTTGCTAGCCTGTGTTCCACCTCTACATTCTACCTGTTTACACTGGCTTTCCCCCTTCTGTCTTTAAGTCTCAGACTGAAACATCACACATCCATTCCCCTGCACAGATGAATCTGAGCTCCTTCAGCATTGTGTTACTTTATGTTTTTTAACTCCAAAAAAAACGTAATTGAATGGAAAACAAGGGAACCGAGAGATGTGCCTCTGAGTCAGTTTTTACTTTAAGCGAGCCGCATGCAGGTGACATAGTAATGTTATGACATACTATATGCAATTTGCTTATTTCTTACATATAACCATAATGAATTATTTAAACAACAAAAAATGCTTAATCAAATAATACATTTACAATTTTGTTCAAATATTACTGCTATATTAAATACACAGTCCTCCTCCCTGCTTAGCTATAAGCTCCAACTCAATTTGCAATTCATCTCAACTCTTAATATTTAATGTATTGCTCTCTAGTAATATTATATACACAGTATATTATATAGTACAATGACTATATAGACATTCGCAGCATAGTAAATTTTAAACTGTCCCATTCAGGCCTAAAGATTTAATCGTTGTGGAGGATTTCTTACTCTTGAGGGATATCTCCTTATCAGACAAGGGTATCACTCTGCTTGGCAGGTGAGACTTGAGGCCATGAAACAATCTCAGATCCTGGGGCCTCCACCATGGTGGTTATAGGAGTTGACTCTGAGACTGCAGAGAAGAAGTTCTGACAGCTCCAGCCACCTTTCTTCTCTAACAATTGTCTCTACTCTCCTCAACTGGTCGATGTTACTATCTCCAGATGCAATCTCCACTGTGTGGGAGATTGGTCCAGTTCTGTCCTTAATGTTTCCAAATACCTATTTTTAATCACCTCTGTAGTCCAGGAATGGAACATCAGACAGGAGCCCACAATTTGTCTCAGTTGTTTGTCCTGCATACTTCGGAGATTGGATTTGAGGAGATCGATGCGTGAATAAAAAATAAGCTACCCTAAAACAGCATAGCTGGTGAGTTGTTGGTTGTGGATTGTATTGTATTATGGTATACGAGGAGGAAATTGGTGAGCTTCTGCTTCGGTGCTAATGTAGTGTGTTCTGCTGACATTGTTCACAGTGCTTTCTTTAGACTCGGGACAGACCTCTCCGCCAAGCCATTTGCAGCCGGGCGGCACGGTGCAGATGTAGTATGTCTTATTCCATTCATTTTCAGGAATGACTGAAAACTGTTCCGCTACAAATGGTGGTCTATTGTCACTGACTAAGTGTTCTGGAACACCAGTCCTTGAGAAGAGGCTTCTCTACACGTCCACAGTGAGGCTGTAGTGGGGGCACTTGGCAACATTTCTGGCCACTTTGTAACTGCATCCACTACTGTCAAAAGATTTCTGCACATGAATGGTCTGGCAAAAGCCACATAAATATTCTGCCAGGGCTATGCAGGCCATTCCCAGGGACGGAGCGTCACTGCTCCTGGTATCTTCTGGACATGGGATTGTGTGTCGCGGCTCTTAGCATCTTCTGGATATGTTGCCACCTCGCACAGTGCATCGCAAGCTGCTCGATGTGCTGATCTACCCCAGGCCACCAGACAGAGCTTTGAGCCAATGCTTTCATTCTAACCACACCTAGAAAACTGGCATATAGCTCCTTGACACTTCAGCTCTCAACTTGGATGGCAGAACAACCCTCAACCCCACATAAAGCAACCACTGTCGAGGGCAAGGTCATCCTGGTGCGGGTAAAAATGGGAAAACTGGAGTTTTTGCTGTACATTCTAGCCATTTTGAGTGGTCATGTAGACCTGACACAATGAGTGTTTTTTTCTGGTTTCCTTTTGGATCATCTCTGCGTAAAAAGGAGACCTTTGATTTGGGTTAGGGGGATGCATCAAGAGGAGTATCCTCTTCAGTCAATTTTTCAGATATTTGCATTTCCAACTGTAAACAGGACAATTCATCAGCATTTTCGTGATTAGTTGTCCTCTTGATTTCAATCTGATAATTGTCCTCCAAGAAACGGAGCCCATGTCTGCAATCATGCCGCTGCTGTTAGTGGAACACCCTTCTGTGCTTGGTAATCAGTAATGAGGATAAACTCTCCCAAAGAAGTACTGGTTGAAATGTTTTGCACCCCAAATCAGACTGAAGGATTCTCTGTCAATCTGTGGTAATTTTATTTTTCTCTGCCGTGGTGAGGGAATGTGATGCAAGGGCTATGGGGAGTTCATTTCCATCATTCATAACGTGATATGAATGCATACGTACCATAAGGCAAGACATCACAGGCAATCTACACTGGATAGTGTGGATCATAATGTGTGAGCACAGTGTCTGATGTCACTATATCCTTTGCTTTTGGAAAGCAACCTCACTGCTTTGTCCATGTTATTTTTTACCAATTTGTAGTAACGACTTCAAAGGGTGGAGCACTGTAGCCAGATTTGGCAGGAACTTGTGGTAGAAATCCAAACAAGAACTGCAACTGTGACACATCCTTTTGGCCTTGGGGCATCCACCACTGCTTGAATTTTCTCAGCATGCTTTTGAAAACCTTCTGTGTCAATGATGTGACCAGAGTAAGTGATGCTTGGTTAAAAAAATTCACACTTGCTGCATGGTGCTTTGAGCTCATAATCTTCTAATCTTTTTAACACTGTCTTTAGATTTTGGAGATGCTCCTTATAATCCCCACTGGTCATTATATCAGCAAAGCTCATTTTGGCTGGTTCGGTTGAACAGTTAAACTTTTAAGCAAACTGTATGCCTTTAAACCCAATCCACTTAGCAAAACTGGTATTTCTTTCTCGTTGACTATTCCACTTGCTTTCAAGTATTGCTCAATTAGCTCAGTAGTTGTATGGGAGAGAGTGTACATGTTCCAGTTATCTGTTGTGTCATTAAATGTGTCAGTCCTTCTGATATAGCCTGCCACTTTAGCTTTTTATAAAAATTTATGTTTCTTTTTACCCAGTACTCACTGTTTACGAAGCCATGAATTCTTCTGTTTTATGCCTTTTTTAAAAAAACCTCGATAAGCCTCTGTCTCCTCTGAAAGGAGCACGTACTATGCTGTCTTTTTTTTTACTCGACCATTTCTCGCAGCGCTATTTTTAAAAGTTCTTAACACCTCACTGTACTTCAACAGATAAGTAGTGGTCTTGGTTTGGTTAAAACTTCCTTGTTGTCATTGTTACGTTTTGGAACTCCAAAACACAAAAACTAATTGAAAGGAAAGCAAGGGATCTGAGAGATGTGAGTTCTTTACATTACATGAGGCGCATGCATATGGCGTGGTTGCGTCATGATATACTGTATGCAATTTACATATTATGTACATATAAGTATAACAAATTATTTAAGCAACAGAGTAAGCTTAATCAAACATTATGTTTACAATATTACACAAATATTACTGAAGTACTAAATATACAATATTTTCAGCATTTATGTTGGATACAAAAAAAAGCCTACTTTTACTCAATATGTTAATGGCTCCAGATCTATCCATTCTCTCCTTTTCATCACGTATACCACACGCTCGGCATTGTAAGAATTCCAGGTTTGTAACTTTGGTGAAATTCATACAGTGCATTTATTCATAAAATGTAAAATCTGTTGATAGCAGTTGCATTTAAAATGCAAATTAATATATTGTGTCATTTTATCGCTCAAGAAATTTAATCAAAATTACCTGCAGCTTTGGCAAGACAATATTTGTGTCTATCTCTATAGTTTAAATATCAACAGGGTCCTGATGCAGAGCTTAGACCTGGAATATTGTTGGTACCTTTTCTCCCACAGATACTGCTCAACCTACTGAGTTCTTCCAGCTGATTGTTTGTTGCTCCAGGCTCCAGATTCCAGCAACTGCAGCCTCTTCCATCTCCACTTAATTTTATTGTTACTTCATGGATCAACGTTAAATATTGAGTATGATGTTAAATTATTCAACACTGAATTTCACTGTTGTGGTTCTATTATGAGAATGGGAAAACCTGTTTTAAATTACGTCCCGTACTGGAATTCTGTGTCAGTAACCAAATGTTGGTAAATTTTCCCTGTCCTTGTGCCAACACAAAAAGCTGGTCAGTGTTGTACTACATATGCCATTGGATTCCTCCAAACACCATTCCTAACCATTGCCACCCATGCTCCAGGATTTCTAAAACACTTTATAACCTATTATCATACTTTAGCACAGTTACTGCTTTGAGTATTTATGCATAGCAAACTACCGTAAACAGTGGTGAACCAAATTACCAGATAATCTTTTCCAGAAAACGCTAAAAGTATTTGGCAAGTCCGCATGTAATTATGAAGGGAAAAATATAATTTTTTAAACATTTTTGCCGAGCCTCTCTGATGTTTTTCTTGCTTTTGAGCAACTTCTGTTTTATAGATTTCCAGGATTTAGAGTACTTTGCCTTTTGAGTGAGTTCTAAGTAGTGGTTGTGTATAGCGGGGTCCCTAACCTTTTTTGCACCGCGGACAGTTTAATATTGACAATATTCTTGCGGACCGGCTGACCGGGGGGGGGGTGGGGCGGGGAATGGGGGGTGCGGTGTTAATCACGACCGGAATATTGGTGATAAGTCAAGTATAAGTCACTTATAAGTGGCTAATACACTCAATAAAGGGGGTTTATCTAACAAATTTAACATTAAACACACAGCACGTATTTTCCTCGCATGAATATAGTGATAAGTCAATTATAACAGTGGTCCCAAACCACCGTGCCGCAAAGAATGCAGCAGTGGCTGGAATGCACCCAGCACATCTTTAAGAAAAAAGCTGAAATAAACAAGCTAATTGATTAGGTGCTGCCTGGCATGTAATTAATTAGCTTGTTTATTTCAGCTTTTTTCTTTTTTTAAAATATAATTTTTATTGAGTTTTCAAAGTGAATACATGAAAAGATAATATCTACTCTCCCCCCTCCCCTTAACCCTTCCCCCCGATATGTACTCTACCTAAAGGAAAAGAAAGAAAGAAGAAAAAAAAAGAGAACCGCCTGGATATTGGAAAGTTTCCACATGCTCCATGGGACTCAAAATAAATTTAGTATATTTGTTTATTACTTTTTTCTTATAGATGTGCTGAGTGCGTTCTGGCTACCGCTGCATTCTTGGCAGCCCAGAGGTTGGGGGCCACTGAATTATAAGTCAATAGCATCATAACAGTTTAAGTAACGTTTAGATATTAAACACACAGCACATATTTTCCTCGTATGAACATATAAAATCATTGCAACACACCAATATTGCTGAATCAGTGGGAGCCCTGGGCTTGTTTTCCTGCAACAAGATGGTCCCATCGAGGGGTGATGGGAGACAGCGATACTTGAAGGGGGTTCCTTATGTCCAGTCTATTACGCAATTTAGTTTTCGTTGCATTCATTACAGAAAACTCCGATTCACAGAGATATGATTTTGGAAATGGAAGCAACGTTTTCAGTGCTTTTGTGGCTATCTCAGGATATTCAGCTTTGACTTTGATCCAGAATGCCAGCAGAGATGTTACGTCAAACACACTTTTCAGCCCACTGTCATTTGCAAACTCGAGGAGTTGACCTTTTTTCCACGCTGACATGGATGATTCACCGGGAACATTCACAAATGGGTCACGGACCCATTCCTTTGCATGTCTTGGGTCACTGATGACCTTGCGTGCGTTAAAGTTTAACAGTGGACGTGACAGGGAATGAGGAAAAGTGCAGCTGACTCATATCGTTCCGTATCGCCAAAGAATATTGTTTCCTCGCGGCCCGGTAGCACATGCTTTGCGGCCCGGTGGTTGGGGACCACTGGTATATTGAATGAGGAGAACATTGCTGTTCTGCTCCAGATAGTACCTTGAGATCTTTTAATTTCTCCTAAGTGGGCAGGTGTAATTTTTGGCTGACTGTTTCATGTAAAAGTTGGCTCTTCTGATTCAGCAGCTGTCTGACAATTGCTGAAAAAATCTCAGCCTAGACGATGTATTCAAACGTTTGATTTGAGCTTGGACCTGGAGCCTTCTAGCTTGGATGAGTGTGTAACTAATTAAGTCACTATTGGCAGATGTTCAATTTGCAACTTGTGCATTGCAGGTTCCACTTTTTGTTTCATTTTGTGTAGTAGCCTGCGTAAAATTGAGAATGATGTGTTTTCTCCAGAGATGTGCCTCTGTAAGAACATAGTTTTCACTTGTTCTAAAACAAAAGGGGTCAGTGCATGCAACAGTTTCAGATGCAATTTTTTCCAATAAATTGTACATAATTCTTTGAGATTAATAATTTCTCTATATACACATGAACTTGGTTTAAAGTCTTAGGTGAAAAAATATTTTGCCTAGTGTCCAGTATCCTTCAGCTAGTCCTATATCCTCAGCAATATGGTATAGTGTACAGGTTTGCCTGTACAACAAGAATATCGTGATCATATTTGTGAAGATCTGAAAATGATCAGGAAGGAATGCTTGGAATTTGGGCCAGTTACACTCGATTAGAAATACTGTAAGCTATATTCTTCTAATGAAAAAATAAATCTTATCTGAAGATTTGGATCCTTTGGTGTCCAATAGATAATTGTTAACATCATGTGTCAGCTTGCAGATTGCCAGTTTCCAAATTAGAATGTTACGGGAATCTGCTCCAGAATTTCAGTACACAAATTAGGCAGATACTTCAGGACAGAACTGACAATTGGTGTTTTCTTAAACCATTAAGGGAAGTCTTTCCATATGTAATGGCTTCTTTGTAATGTGTCACTGCTAAGGCTAATGCAAGGGCTTCCCTGTAATGTTCACTGCTAAGGTAATTAGATTAGATTATGAGGACACACAGTGCTCTTTTATTGTCATTTAGTAATGCATGCACTAAGAAATGATACAATGTTCCTCCAGTGTGATATCACAGGAACACAAGACAGACTAAGACTGAAAAGCTGACAAAAACCACATAATTATAACATATAGTTACAACAGTGCAAGCAATACCATAATTTGATGAAGAACAGTCCATGGGCATGGTTAAAAAAAAAAGTTTCAAAGTCTCTCAAAAGTCCCAACATCCTCATAGCCAGCAGTAGTCGTCAGATTCATCTGTCCCACCTCCGCCAGCTCTACTCCCGTCTGAGTGATTTCGGCCTCACGATCAACCCAGCCAAATGCCAGTTCGGACTCGACACCAGCAACTTCCTGGGCCACAGGATTACCAAAGACGGGGCAACACCTGTGCCCGGCAAGGTGGACACGATCCGCCACTTTGCCCAGCCCAACACAGTCAACAGCCTGCAGGAGTTGGTTGGTGTGGTGAACTTCTAGAACTGCTTCCTCCCCTCAGCAGCCCGTATCATGCGCCCTTTGTTCACCCTGATATCGGGTAAAGGCAAGGACATTACTTGGGATGAAGAGGCTGCAGCCGCTTTTGTTAAAGCCAAGGAAGCCTCGGCAGACGCCGTGATGCTGGTGCACCCCAGAACGGACGTTCCAACTGCCCTCACAGTGGACGCATCCAACACAGCAGTTGGTGGAGTGCTGGAACATCTCATCGAGGGATGCTGGCAACCCCTGGCGTTCTTCAGCAGGCACCTACGGCCACCCGAACTCAAGTACAGTGTCTTCGAGCGGGAGCTGTTGGCACTATATCTGGCAATCCAGCATTTCAGGTACTACTTAGAAGGCAAGCTGGTCACCACGTTCACGGCCACATACTGTTGACCTTCGAGTTCACGAAGATGTCCGATCCTTGGTCGGCCCCCCAGCAGCGACATCTGTCCTACATCTCCGAGTACACTGTGGACATCCAGCATATCTCGGGAAAGGACAACGTCATGGTGGATGCACTCTCCAGACCAGCCATCCAGGCCCTGTCCCAGGGGGTGGAATATGCAGCACTGGTGGAGGCGCAGCAGGCAGACGACGGGATGCCCAGCTACAGAACCGCAGTCTCTGGTTTACAGCTGCAAGACTTCCTCATAGGCCCAGGTGAGAGGACCCTCCTGTGTGACGTGGCTACTGGCCAAACTCACCCCATCATTCCGGCAGCCTGGCGGCGGCGAGTTTTCAACTCTATACACGGGTTGGTGCACCCACCTATCAGGACAACCGTCCGGATGGTCTCCAGTAAGTTCGTGTGGCAAACAGGTCAGCAAATGGGTCAAAACATGCACGCAGTGCCAAACAGCCAAGGTGCAGCGGCACACCAAAGCCCCGCCGTAGCAGTTCGAACCCACCCGCCGGAGGTTCAACCACATTCATGTGGATATTGTGGGGCCCCTGCCAGTGTCGCGAGGAGTGTGGTACCTCCTAACTATGGTAGACCGGTTCACGAGATGGCCAGAGGCGGTCCCCATCACCGACACCACCGCCGATTCCTGCGCCTGTGTGCTGATTGCAACCTGGGTAGCACGCTTCGGGATACCGGCCCACATTACCTCCGACAGAGGCGCCCAGTTCACCTCCAGCCTGTGGTCAGCTGTGGCCAGCCTGTTGGGAACACAATTGCCCCACACAACTGCCTACCACCCACAGTTGAACGAACCACTGTCACTTAAAGTCGGCTCTCATGGCCCACTTGAAAGGGCCTAACTGGGTGGACGAGCTTCCCTGGGTCCTGCTTGAAATCCGCACAGTGCCCAAAGAGGATCTACACACCTCGTCGGACGAGCTGGTGTACAGTGCACTCCTGGTCGTCCCAGGAGAGTTCATACCAGCCCCAAGGGGGCAAGGGGAAGAACTCGCAACAGTCCTAGACAGACTACGCGAAAGGCTCGGCAACTTGGCCCCCATACCGACTTCACAGCACGGACAGATCCCGACCTAGGTACCCAAAGACCTGCAGAACTGTAGGTTTGTATTTGTACGAAGGGGCGCACACCAGGCACCGCTACAGTGGCCGTACCAGGGGCCATTCAAGGTGATCAGGAACAACGGGTCCATGTACGTTCTAGACATTGGGGGAAAGAGGAGTTTTTCACCTGTGGACCGACTCAAACCGTCCCGTGTGGATTTGGCGCAGCCGGTCGAGGCTCAGGCACTGCGGTGCAGAGGCAGACCCTCCACACACAGACTGATCCAGACTGTGGACATTGGGGCCCCTGCCGGTTCTGGGGCTGAGGGTCATTATGTGGCGACTCACCTTCTACGCAGGTGAACCTGCTCTCAAAATGGCGAGAGCGTCGGCAGAGAGGCCAGCCCCAAAATGGCACAGGGCCTTCTTCACCAGCAAGGGGAGAAAGCCCGCGCGTGGGAAGAGACTTTTGCAGTGCACCTTTGATGCCATTTCCGCCCGGAGAGGGCGGGAATGGAACTGTGTAAAAGCCAGTGCTGCAAAGTTTGAATAAACTAGTCTCAAGTGCAACTTACAGACTGCGTGTCGTTATTTCTAGCTCTGTGTGTAGCACATCGCTGCGGTATCCTCTTTAATATTGTTGGCTAGTTTACTTTTGTATTCCATCTTTACTTTCTTAATTACTTTTTTTAGTTGCCTTCTGTCAGTATTTAAATGCTTTCCAATCCTCTAACTTCCCACTAATTTTTGCTCTATTATATGCTCTCTCTCTTTGGCATTTATGTTGGCTTTGGCTTCTCTTGTTAGCACTGTTATGTCATTTTGCTTTTAGAATACTTTGGGATGTATATCCTCTGCCTTCATCCCTGCCAGTGTTCTTTTCCAATAAGTTCTGGTCAGCTCCTCTCTCATGTCTCTGTAATTCTCTTTTCTCCACACTAATACTGAGACATCTGATTTTAGCTTCACAAATTTCAGGGTGCATTCGATCATATTATGTTCACTTTCTCCAAAGGGTTCTTTGACATTAAGCTCTCCAATCAATTCTGTTTCATTGCACAATACCCAGTCCAGAATAGCTGATCCCCTAGTGGGCTCAACCAGGAACTGTTCTAAAAAGCCATCTTGTTGGCATTCTAGAAATTCCCCCTCTTGGAATCCAGCACTAACATGATTTTCCCGATCTAGCTGCATATCCCCCATGACAAGAAGTGTAACATTGCCCTTTTAGCATGAATTTTCTATCTCCCCTTGTAATTTGTAGACCACATCCTTACTACTCTTTGGGGGTCTGTATACAACTCCCATCAAGGTCTTTTCACCCTTGCAGTTCATTAGCTCTATCCACAATGATTCAACACCTTCTGACCCTTTGTCACCTCTTTCCAATGATTTGATTTCATTTTTTACCAACAGAACAATACCACCCTCTCTGCCTTCATGCCTGTTCTTTCAATACATTGTGTATCTTTGGACATTAAGCTCCCAGCTATAATAATCTTTCACCCATGATTCACTGATTTTTACAACATCGTACGTGCCAATCTGCAACTGTGTTACTAGTTTACCTACCTTATTCTGTATACTGTGCACATTCAGATATATAATACCTTCAGTCCTGTATTCACCCTTTTCAATTTTGTCTGCCTTTTATGTTGAACTCATCCTGTTGACTGCAATTTTGGTCTATCATTAGCTTCTCCTTGCCTCTGTTTTTAAACCAACGACATCACCTTCAGCTCTATCACTCTGATTCCTATCTCCCTGCCAAATTAGTTTAAACCCACCCGAACAATTCTAGACAACTGGCCCATAAAGATATTGGTCCCCTCTCAGGTTCATTTGTAACCCATCCCTTTGTACATGTCATATCTTTCCCAGACGAGATTCCAATGATCCATAAATCTGAACCCTTGCTCCCTGCACCAGTTCCTCAGCCACACATTCACCTGCCAGATCATCCTGTACTTACCCTCACTGGCACGTGGCACAATCAGCAATCCAGAGATTACTGGAGGTCCTGTTTCTCAGCTCTTTACCAATCTCCCTAAAATCTCTGTTCAAGACATCCTCACCTTGTCTACCTATACCATTGGTTCCAATATGTACCAGGACTTTTGGCTGCTCACCCTTGCTCTTGAGAATGCCGTGGGCCTGATCTGAAACATCCCTGATCCTGGCACCAGGAAGGCAACATACAATCCAGGTGTCTATCGTGTTCACAGAACTTCGTTTCCTTTTCTCTGACCAAAGAATCTCTGATCAGCCCTGCACTCCTCTTTACCTCTCTGCTCTTCTGAGTCATAGCACCAACTCAGTGCCAGAGACCCAGTCACTATGGCTTCCCCCAGTAGGTCGTTCCCCTCCACAGTATCTAAAGCTGTGTACTTACTATTTGGAGGAACAGCCAAAGGTGTACTCTGTACTGGCTGCGTATTTTTCCTCCTCCTCCTGACAGTTACCTGTCTCCTGCAACCTAGGAGTATCTACCTTGCTATAGCTCCTGTCTATCACTTCCTCATGAGTCAAAGGTCATCGAGCTGCATCTCTTGTTCCTTAATATGTTCTCTCAAGAGCTGCAATTGGTGCAGATGCCTTTACCTTGGACAGTGGAGGTCTTCTAACTTCCCACATCCCACACAGAGTACAAAATACTGCCCCTGGAGCCATTCTCACTAAACTATGCACTAATAGATGAGGAATGAACAAAGATGAACAGAGGGAGAGTAACTTGCAAGGCAATTTACTCACCAGAGGATCTTGCCAGAGCCACTCTAAACACTGCCACATTCCATAAGATTGGCTGTTCCACTTGCACTTGAATTATTTTTATTGCCCCTTTCTAATGGATCAGTCTTGCTGATTGGTTCCTCCTCAACTCTGAGAAACAGCCGCAAAATTATGCCTTTAAAATCTTGAACATTGTCCTGATTAAAAGGTAACTCTTTTTACGCACCCCTCACGTGGAATGTCCAACTCAGAGAAAACTGGTGTGAAGCTTTTTAGGTCTTGAAAGTGGACCTGACTGAAAGTTAGTTCTCTTTGAGCACTGCCTCTTGCTGGTTGGTCACTCCTCGAGTCAGAGAAAGTGCCGCAAAACTCTCCTTTAAAATCTTTATCACCGTCTTGATTAAAAGGTAGCTCTTTTTACACACCCCTGATATGGATTTGTCAATTGCAAGGGCAATAAAGTAATTTAATGCCCATCCTACACCAAGATAATATGCCTTTCCAGCCTAAATATTGCTTAATAATGTTCTGATAGATTAGAGTAAATACTGCTTCAGAGGGGGTTTTGCTAGGCCAGTTGATCAAATGTTTTATTTTTCTCTTGAACTGAAGAGTGCACAATTGTTTTGTAGGTTATCCAGATTTCCAAAAAGCCTCCAGTTAAAGTCTCTGATGAATGGCTGGCAAGCAATTTCAACAGTTCTGTTTCTGTGTTCCAACATTCCTCCTGAATTTCTCTGGTAATTCGAGAGAATTGTTCTGCTTTTCATCTCCAATAGATTTGTGCTTCTTTTCACAAGCACCTCGTTTGATATTTATTTTCTTCTGTCTTCCATGTTAATACAGAGCTATCCTTTATCATCCCACATGCTTCCCCAGTTTTCTCCATCTTGGAATCTGTATTTTTGACCAGAAACTGAGTAACTTGAAATGTTGCCTCTGTTTCATTCACACTGGTATATAAATTGATGCGTCTCTGTCAGAATTTTCTGTTTATATTTTACATCTCCAGCATCTGCAATAGTTTGTTATTGGAATAATAAGAGGACTGCCTCAGAACTAGACACCATACGTGCTGGATCTGTGTAATCACAGTTAATGATGTGAATTCAGAGAACTGGTCATTATCAGCAAAGATTAAATTGGAATGGTCTAATATAGCACAATATCATGACCTTCACAATTAATTGCATTAAAAGTTTCATATTCTCTAGAGTTGTCCTTAGAGACTTTAAGAGCATCACTGTTCATAAGCTGTATCATGTCCAAAACTCCACTTCTCATTTCTGGTGTCATGTACAGCAGTACTGGTCAATAAATCTGCCCCTTGCTAATGCTTTCTGGTTTTCTCTCCTCTCAAAGCAGTGAGATTTGATTCCTTTTTTCATGCATCTGACTTCACCAATGAATGTGCACCCTGTCTGTAGTAACTTCTACTTTGAAAAAGGCACACTCAACAACTTCATGTCCAAAGAAACAACTTTATCTCGAACGTCAAAACCGATATGTATATACAGAGGCTTTCACAACTCATACAGCATGACGGGAACACTATATACAAAGCCCACCGGAAATAAAATGAATGGAAGTAAAACCCCCCCACCCATTATCCTGATTAGTATTAACTTACTTTTAATAATGCTCACATTGCAACACTTCTCCCACTTTAAAATCTAACATCTCCACATGTAAAAAAACTAAGAAATAAAAACAGTGGTATTATTAACTTGCGTACCCCTGAAAACTTGTACTAGTATCTCAGCAACAGTTTATCAATACAAAACATCTGGAAAACATGACAGATTCAACATTCAATCTAACAATAACAAAAAAAGAACTGCCCCGTCAAAGATTCCGTCTGTCAGGAGGTTTAGGAGTGTGCTGTGATCTGCGCACTACCCCCGGTGACCCAGCAGGCACCGCTGGTGAGGGTGATTTGGGTGGGTCTGGTGTTGGGGGCATGAGAGGGGTCTGTGTGTCTGCGTGAGAATGTCCATCCTCTTCAGGGGATCCTGACCCCTCTGCCAGCATCTCGCTCTCTGGCAAAGTCACTGGTGGACATGCTTCCACAGTAGTCTGTCTCACAAATGGAAACTCCATGGAACTGTCTGCCTCTGAGCCGGTATCATGACGCAGGCGCACATGGTCCTGATGTTTGCGGAAAATACGTCCATCAGTCAGCTTAACAACATAGGAGACGGGGCCACTCTGCTTAAGAATAACCCCAGGCAGCCATTGCTGATTGTTTCTCACAAAGACATTATAATCCGGTTTTAAATGTCTCTTTCGCGCATGTTGATCATGTCCCTCCTTCTGCTTTTCCTGCTTTCTCTCCACTTTCGTCTTCATGTCTGGGAGCAGCAGGTCCAATCTTGACTTGGGCCTACGCCCCATCAGCATCTCTGCTGGAGTGCGGGCAGTCTAGTTTGTGGCGTGAGACAGTATTTAAACAGGAAACGTGAAAGCCGCGCGCTAAGAGAGTCCCCTGTCATCCGCTTCAGGCCGTCCTTCACTGTCTGAACAGCCCGCTCAGCCAAACCATTGGAGGCTGGGTGGAAAGGGGCCGTCCGAATGTGATGAATGCCATTCTGCTGCATGAACTCACTGAACAGCTCACCGGTGAACATCGGGCCACTATCTGTGACCAGAGCATCAGGCAACCCATGGACTGCAAACACTTGCCTGAGTTTGTCTATGGTTGAGGGGGCTGTGATGTTGCTCATGATGTGAGCTTCGATCCACTTAGAATGCACATCTACCATTACAAGAAACAGCTGCCCCATAAAAGGGCCAGCAAAGTTCAAATGTAGCCTAGACCAAGGGTGGTCTGGCCACTCCCATGGGTGCAAAGGAGCTGGTGGTGGCATATTCTGATTAGTCTGACATTGCGTGCATGATTTTACCTTGTTCTCCAGATCCTGATCCATTCTTGGCCACCAAATGTAGGATCTTGCAAGGCTTTTGATTCGAGACACTCCTGGGTGAGTCTCATGAATTTCCTCTACAATCTGTGGACGGCCAGGGGGAGGCACGATGACCCTCGCCCCCCAGAAAATGCAGCCATCCTGCTGACTGAGTTCTGTCTTGTGTTTGGCATAAGGCCTCAGGTTCCTCTCTTTCCACGACTCTGGGCCAACCTTGTAAAAGAAAAGTCTTGACTTGGGGCAGGACTGGGTCCCTCTCTGACCACTGCCTGATCTGGGTCGCCTTTACAGGTGTCTCTGACAGCCTCTCCAATGAAAACACAGTCTCTGGAGGCACATGTGTACCAACAGGTGTCTCAGGTAAAGGTAGCTGACTCAGTGCGTCAACGTTTGCATTATCCCCACTTGCTCTGTACACTATAGTGTACTGGTAAGCTGACAATGTAAGAGCCCAACGCTGTATCCTGGGTGAGGCTAGCGGTGGGATGCACCTAGTCTCACTGAACAGGCTCATCAGTGGTTTATGGTCCATATAAATTGTAAATACGCGTCCATAAAGGTACTGATGAAAGCGTTTGACCACAAAAACAATGGCCAGACCTTTTTTGTGCAACTGTGAATATCCCTTCTCAGCAGCTGTCAGGGTACGTGAAGCATAACCAATTGGCTTCTCTGAACAGTCCTCCGTTACATGTGAGAGAACTGCCCTGACTCCATAGGGCGAGGCATCACATGCAAGGGTGATCTCCTTGTCTGGGTCATAGTGAACAAGCAACTTCGCTGAGTGGAGGAGTTCTTTCACTTCCTTGAAAGCTTTCTCCTGCTCTTCACCCCACTGCCACTTAGTGTCATTGTGAAGCAGCTTATACAGTAGGGTCAAAACCCTTGACAGGTCAGGAAGAAGCTTGCCATAATAATTCAGCATGCCCAAAAATGATCTGAGTTCCGTGATGGTCTAGGGCTTGGGGCCTCCTTAATAGCTCTCACTTTGTCCTCCACAGGGTGAAGCCCCTCAGCTGTGATCTTGTATCCCAGGTAAGTCACACTCGATGTCAGGAACACACATTTTCTGCGTTTCAACCACAGCCCTGCGTCTGACAGCCTCTTCAGCACTCATTCTAAATTAGCCAGATGCTCCACCTCTATAGCCTCCGTGATCAAAATATCATCAAGGTACACTGCTACGTGCGGAATCCCCTGCAGCAAAGTATCCATTTTCCTTTGGAATATGGCAGGGCTGGACGCCACTCTAAGCACCAGGCAATTGTACTTGAATAATCCCTTGTGTGTACTAATTGTGACGTACTCCTTTGAACCCTTGTCGAGCAGCAGCTGTTGATATGCGTGGCTCATGTCCAGCTTTGTCAACAGCTTACCCCCGACAGGGTCGTAAACAGGTCATCCACCCGTGGCAATGGGTACTCCTCCAGCCTAGAGACCTGATTCACCGTAAGCTTATAATCCCACATATCCTCACCGTTTTGTCTGCCTTCAAAACTGGAACAATGGGAGCCGCCCACCTTGAAGACTGAACGGGCTCAATAATGCCCAGCCTCTGTAAACGTTCCAGCTCCTCCTCAACTTTGCCTTTCATGGCATAGGGCACTGACCTGGGCTTAAAAAAACATGGTGTAGCCTCAGGGTCGACATGGAGTTTCACTATCACGCCCTTCAGTGTTCCCAGCTCGTCCCTGAAAGTGTCACTGTACCGCTGCAGAATGTTGTCTGTCGTGTGTGCATAGTTAATTTCATGCCAGTTTAGCCAGATTTTGCGAAGCCAATCGCGACCCAAAAGATTGGGCCCCCTGCCCTTAGCTATCACTAGCCTGGCTTCAGCCTTCTGACTCCCGGCTGAAATGTCCGCATATAACATCCCTAAATGAGGTATGGGCTGCCCCATATAGGTGCTGAGTTTGAGCTTTGACAGTGTAATGGGAGACAGGTTGGACCCCCATGTCCTCCTGTAGGACTCCTCACTAATGACCGATGATTCAGGGGCTACTGCAATCTCAAACTTAATGTCCTTTCCCCGACAGTGACTGTGGCATAATATGGTTCAGGTGGTTCCTCACCTATCTCCACTCCAAACACTCTGCCTCTTCATCTGCATCTTCTAGACGGTGTGTGGCTGCCTGAACCTGTTGAGCTTTCCCCTGCCCAGGCTTAATCTTGCCCTTTGAACTCCTGCACTTTTTAGCTAAATGTCCCTTTTTGCTACAAGCATGGCAGACAGTGTCTTTGAATTTGCAATTATTTGCATAGTGCGTCCCTCCACACCGGAAACATTCCACCCGCTTTGCCTGTTTACCAGTCTCCCTCCTGACTTGGTGCACTGCCGCCGACTGCGACTCCCCCCATGTCCTTTCTGGATATCCTTGACATTATTAGCAGCCATCTCCATGCCTTAGGCAATCTCTCAGGCTTTCTTGAAAGTCAGTGGTGGGGTTTCCCCTAACAGGTGGTGTTGTATGTCGTCATTATTAATGTTGCATACCAATCGATCACGGAGCATGTCTTCCAACACCACTCCGAAATCACAATGCTCCGACAGCTGCCAAAATTGGCCACAGACTGACCTGGCTTTCTGAAACAGCTGTGAAACTTACACCGTTGGACCATCACAGAAGGTTTCGGATTGCAGTGGTTCCCCATGAGCTTGACCAATTTGTCATTTGGAATGTCCCCCGGTTTCCGTGGTGTGGCTAAATTCCTTATTAACTTTCAAGTCTTTGCCCCACACACACTCAGGAGAATAGAGCGCTTCTTAGCTTCCTCAGTAATTCCACTAGCACAAAAAAAGTGTCCCAACCTTTCCTCATACTCCAGCCAGTCCTCGTTTCCTTCCAGAAATTCACTGATAGCTCCAAACGTCGCCATCTAAAACGTGAAGCTCCAGTTCGAAAAACACGCCGATACGTTCACAAAACCAGTTCACCTCGTCGCCAAAAATATGTAGTAACTTCTACTTTGAAAAAGGCACACTCGACAACTTCATGTCCAAAGAAACAACTTTATCTTGAACGTCAAAACCGATATGTATATACAGAGGCTTTCACAACCCGTATGGCATGGTGGGAACAATATATACATAGCCCACCGGAAGTAAAACCCCCACCCATTATCCTAATTGGTATTAACTTACTTTTAATAATGTTCACGTTACAACACTATCCAACTGCCACTTGCAATCTTCTTTTCTTGGCTGTACCTCAATTCCATGTCTAACTCTGAACCCCTTTCATTTTGATGCCCTCATTTGGAAGCTAAGCTTTCTGCTGCCACATCTTGTTTACTAAAATAGTCGGCAGCCATCCCAGTAATAAAAGAAAATGCTGGAAATACTCTGCAGTGAGACACTATTAATGGGTGGGAATGAAAAATGGTGAGCATTAGAAGTTGAAGATCTTATGTCAGCATTGGATGGGAGGAAGAAAATCTGAAAGGGAAAGGAAGTGAGATAGATAGGACAAAGGACATCTCAATGACGGGGTGAGAGCCAGGGTGGCATTGAGGGTGGATTATTAATGAGCCAGTTAAAGAGTACCAAAGGAGTACAATATGTTGCAAATAGGAGGACAGGGTGGGCTGATGAAGAATAACATGGGTAGTTGGTTTTATTAAACTTTTGTGTGAAAATTTGGTTCTTCTGATGGCCGACAACTGAGAACCCAAAACCAGGAACATATGGAATGAATGACACAGAAACTGGTCATTATACTCCACTTGAGCCTCCACCTATCTGTCCTTGTATGAATTTATTACAGTAGCCTTTCATTCCGTTCTCACTTATCCACTTCATGTGGTAGTGGATTATATATTCTCACCACTATTTGGATATTAAAGTTTCTTCTGAATTCTGCATTGGATTTTTTGATGACTATTTCAAATTGATTTTCACCAGTTATGCTCTTCCTCCAAAGTGGAGACATTCTCTCTGTATCTGGACTGTCATCATCATCATCACCTTGACAAACTCTATTAGGTCACAGACACACACACAAAACGCTGGAGGAATTCAGCAAGCCAGGCAGCACCTATGGAAAAGTCTGAACAGTCGACGTTTTGGGCCGAGACCCTTCATCAGGACTGATTTGAAGAAAGGTGTCGGCCCGAAACATCGACTGTACTCTTTTCCATAGATGCTGTCTGGCCTGCTGAGTTCCTCCAGCATTTTGTGTGTGTTGCTTGGATTTCCAGCATCTGCAGATTTTCTTGTGTTTATGATTCTGTTAGGTCACACCTCGGCCCTGTTTTCAAGCAAAAAGTGACCTGGTACCTTCACTGTTTCCTGATACGCATACCCTGTGTTTCTATTATTATCCTTTTACATCTCATTCGTATCTTCTCTGGTGCTCCCTGTCCTTTAAATAACATTACTAGAACTATACACAATGCTCTAAGAATGGTTAATCCCAGGTTTTGCAATTTTTAAAATTATATCACTTCAAAATCAAACTTTAGTGTTTGATTTTAAACACCAATGCTGGAAATCTTGACCAACATACAAGACGCTGAAGGAACTCAGCAAGCTAGGCAGCATTTATGGAGGAGAATAAACAGTTAAAACAGCTTCCATAGATGCTGCCTAACTTGCTGAGTTCTTCCAGTATTTTTTGTGTTAGTGTTTGATTTGTTCAAGTTGTTCTTTTTTTCCTCTTCCTTAGTAATGCTTCCATTGCTTTTCTAATCATTCATATTAACCCAAGCAAAGATAATGATTTACTCTGCCTTTCTTCATTACTTGTTCAAGTATTGTCCCTCGTCATGGAGCATAAAACAGTACAGTACAGGAAGGCCACCTTGTTGTGCTGAACTAATTCAGCAAATGATAGCTAATTACTCCAATCCTTTCTGTTTACACATATTTCATATCCCTGCATTCACTGCACATTCATGTGCCTGCTAAGAGCCGATTAAACACATGTAATCTAGTTTATTTGTTTAATTCTTTATCTTTTCTGTGACATCACAGTGTGCCTTATTTCTTTAGTTGTTCAAAGCATGACCACTCCTCTGCTAGAAATAAGTTTAAGCTTCCCACTGTGCCATCGAATGTGGAATCTATTGCTCCCAGATGATGAATTTCTCTCCTTGTGCCACTATCCTAATAGTTTGGTTAAATCCTATTTTTCTGAAAGTAGGTGTAAAGATTGGATGGCACAGTAGAGTGGCTTCCTCATGGTGCCAGTGACTCGGGTGCAATCCTGACTTCTGTTGCTGTCTGTGTGGAACTTGTACAGTCTTCCTCCGACTATGCATGTTCCCTTCTGGTGCTCCAGTTTCCCCCCACATCCCCAAAATGTGCAGGTTAGTTGGTCACTGTAAATTATTCTGAGTATATGGATTGGTGGTAGAATGTGGGAGAAAGTTGATAGGAATGTGGAAAGAATAGGCCACAGAAGAAAATTAGTGGACAAATGAAATTGCTGTCTGATTTGGCATGGACTCAGTGGGTTGAATGGCCTCTGTATGAAAGTATGGAAATATTGAATAAGGATTACATCCTATTTCACTTTTACCCCTTTCACGTATGGAGTAATGTAGGGGTCACACGCATTATCCATCTGTAGATGATAATGGCTGTCTCATCTGGCCTGCAGGAGTCACTGGCCTCCTGGATGTTTCAATGGAGTGCTAACTGTGTTAATGGTAGCACTAGTTGAGGGTAGACTGTTCCCTTTATGGGAAAGGTGCATAGGCTGGAACCAACGACAGCAACCTTCCTGCACATGAAGCTCGGCTGTGATAGTGAGCAATGATGCAATACAGAGCAATGTGAGCTCCAGCTTTTTCAGACACTGCACTAGATCGCTTTGTGGAGGAGGCTGAAAGAGGGAAATGTTCTCCAGAGATGTGCTTAGTGGGAGTAAAGAATCTAGGAGGCTAATGGCAGGATTCAAGCCAAAGGAACCGGGATGCAGTACTGAAAGAATTCAACTGATTTCACAACCAGTCTCGGGTATTGCTCCAATTCAGCACCATCCCATGGCTTGCTGACATACTATATATCAGCAGGACTCATACCTGACTATCACACCATCACATGTAGAGAAATAGTGGAAGTGTCATATTTGCTTCCATGCACATCTGACTGTACAAAATCAGCTGCATTTCTTAAGCCCTGGAGTGGATGCGGTGGCAATTTCATTGTGGCATCTGTGGCTGAACTGATGGATAGTAGCAGACCTTAAATCATGAAAGATCCTGGCATTTACGCACCCCTTCAACTTGCACTCTCCTGGTTCACAAACATAGAAGCTCTCCCTTTAACCCCTTCTGATATACAACCATGCCTTTGGGTACTGAATCCAGTCAGGTAGTGCAGGGTGGGAAATTAGATGGCAATGGTGAAGATGTGGCTTAACTCAATTTTGCACTTGCAACCAGGTGCTTAATGCTAATGACAAAGGTGATTTGGAGTTTGTGTAGTAGCCTGATCTACAGGTAGAAGTGGTCAGGAGGAAAGCTATCAGTACAAGTCTGAGAAAGTAGCATTGGGTCAGCATCTCTCCAGGCTCTTGGGGACGGCTTAAAGTGCAGGGGGAACAATTGGGAGAGTATTGGGAAACTTGAGTCCATACGTCAGGAGCACTTAGCAATGCTCCATAAGCAGCAGTTAGAGCACACCATTTCTCAAACTATCTGATCACCTATCCTGTCAGGCACGTCCTATCCCATATGTGGGATAACTTACCATTCCCACATTGGACTCAAACACCTAAGAACAAATAAAACTGGAGTGGAAGCAATTCATCCTCAGTCTTAAGGGACTGCCTAAGAAGAGGGAAATGATGCAAAAGACTTTGATGAAACAGCTTTCAAAATGTGAGTGTAGTGCAGTTATATAGTGCAGTGGCTGGTGCTTAGGCAGACGTGTGGACACTTGGCGTACCATATCAGGGAGCACTTTGGTGTCCAACACGTGATGCAAGATCTTAAAGTGCTGCACAGAATAATATCATAGCTACACACATCAAAGTTGCTGGTGAACGCAGCAGGCCAGGCAGCATCTCTAGGAAGAGGGACAGTCGACGTTTCAGGCCGAGACCCTTCGTCAGGACTAACTGAAGGAAGAGTGAGTAAGGGATTTGAAAGTTGGAGGGGGAGGGGGAGATCCAAAATGATAGGAGAAGACAGGAGGGGGAGGGATAGAGCCGAGAGCTGGACAGGTGATAGGCAAAAGGGGATACGAGAGGATCATGGGACAGGAGGTCCGGGAAGAAAGACAAGGGGGGGGGTGACCCAGAGGATGGGCAAGAGGTATATTCAGAGGGACAGAGGGAGAAAAAGGAGAGTGAGAGAAAGAATGTGTGCATAAAAATGAGTCATCTGTTACTCATTTTTATGCACACATTCTTTCTCTCACTCTCCTTTTTCTCCCTCTGTCCCTCTGAATATACCTCTTGCCCATCCTCTGGGTCACCCCCCCCCTTGTCCTTCTTCCCGGACCTCCTGTCCCATGATCCTCTCGTATCCCCTTTTGCCTATCACCTGTCCAGCTCTCGGCTCTATCCCTCCCCCTCCTGTCTTCTCCTAGCATTTTGGATCTCCCCCTCCCCCTCCAACTTTCAAATCCCTTACTCACTCTTCCTTCAGTTAGTCCTGACGAAGGGTCTCGGCCTGAAACGTCGACTGCACCTCTTCCTATAGATGCTGCTTGGCCTGCTGCGTTCACCAGCAACTTTGATGTGTGTTGCTTGAATTTCCAGCATCTGCAGAATTCCTCTTGTTTGCATAATATCATAGCTGGTGGCCATTAGGACTGTGAAACAGAAAACAGGAGTAAAGGACAGTTATTTATAAATTGTAAATTGGGGTCCCACAAGAAGAATGTTAGAACCATTGTTCAAGTTAATGGAAACAAAATAAACAAACATTTCTAAACTTTTGGGTGATGTCAAATTCGAGAGAGTGGTCAATCCTCTGCAGGGCACTTCTCTCTCAATGGTTTCCAGGGAAATCTTGCTTAACAAGTCTGTTGGAATATTGGAGAAAATAACAGACAGACAAGATAGAAAAAGGAGAGTCAGTGGATATTACACCCAAAAAAAAAATGCTGGAACAACTCGGCAGGTCAAGCAGCATCTAATGGAAATGAATGAACAGTCAACATCTTGGGCTGAGACCCTCCTTCAAGACTGTAAGGTAAGGAGGAAGATGCCAGAATAAAAAGGTTGGGGAGTGGAAGGAGGATAGCTGGAAGTTAATAGGTGAAGCCAGGTGGGTGAGAAAGGTAAAGGGCTGGTGAAGACAGAATCTGATTGGAAAGGAGAATGGACCATAGGAGATGGGGAAGAAGGAGGGTCACCAGGGGGAGGTGATAGACAGGTGAGGAGAAAGGGTAAGTGGCCAGTGTGGTTATTAGAAGGAGAGGGAAGGGGGTAAAATTATCGGAAGGAAAAATCGATGTTCATGCCATCAGGTTGGAGGCTTCTTAGACGGAATATGAGGTGTTACTCCTCCATCCTGAGAAGAGCCTCATGGTAGCAAAAGAGGAGGTCATGTCGGAACAGGAATGGGGATAGGAATTAAAATAGTTGGCCACTGGGAAATTCCACATTTGGCAGATGGAGCAGAGGAGCTCGACAAAGTGGGGTCCCCCAATTTATGTCGGGTCTCACCAATGTAGAGGAGGCTGTATTGAGAACACCAGTACAATGGACAATCCTATTAGATTCGTAGGTGAAGTGTTCCCTCATCTGAGAGAACTGTTTGGGATGCTGAATGGAGGTAAGGGAGGAGATGAATAGGCAGATGTAGCATTTCTGTTGCCTACAGATGTGTGCCAGGAGGGAAATTAGTGGGGAGGGACAAGTAGACAAGGGAATCATGAAGGGAGTGATGTAAAATGTGTCTGGGAGTATGATACCATTGAAGATGGCAGAAGTAGCGGAGAATGGTGCGTTGCATGCGGATGTTCATGGTGTGGTAGATAAGGACAAGACAAACTCTATCCCTGTTGAGATGGCGGGAAGTTGGGGTGGGCACAGATGTCCAGGAAATGGAGGAGATGCAGGTGAGGGCAGCATCAATTGTGGAGGAAGGGAAACCCTGTTCTTTGAAGAAGGAGGGCATCTTTGATGTCTTGGAAAGGAAAGCCTCATCCTGGGAACAGATACAGCAAGATGAAGAAACTGAGAAAAGGGAATAGGGTGGGAGAGGTATAGTCGAGATTGCCGTGGAAATTGGTAGGTTTGTAAAAGACATTGTTAGACATTTTGTCTCCAGTGATGGTTTGTTTCCAGTGGATATTATTTACTTGAATTTTCAGAAGGCCTTTGACAAGATGCTCTATATGAGGCTCCTAAATAGGATAAGAGCCTTTAGTCTTAGAGGAAAGATACTAGCATGGGTAGAAATTTGGTTGACTGGCAGGAGGCAAACAGTAGGAATAAAGAACACATTTTCTGTTTGGCTGTCAGTAACTAGTGAGGTTCCACGGTGGTGGGGTGGGGGAGAGGGGTAGTGGAGATGTTGGGACCACTTTTTTCACATTATATATCAGTGATTTTGGTGATGGAATTGATGGCTTTGTGGCCTAATTTGAAGACAATACGAAGACTGGTGGAGAGGTAGGTAGTGCTGAGAAAGGAGGGAGTCTATAAAAGGACCTAGTTTTGGAGAGTGGCAATGAAGTGGCAGATGCAGTACAGTGCAGGGGGACTCCTGCACGTTGGTAAAAGTAATAAATGTGTGGACTATTTTGTAAATGGAGAGAACATTCAGAAATCAGAAGTGCAAAGGGACTTGGGAGTCTTGGTGCAGGATTCTCTAATGGTTGCCTTGAAGGTTGAGTCAGTGGTAAGGAAGGTAAATGCAATGTTGGAATTCATTTTGAAAGGACTAGAGTACAAACTCACGAATGTAATATTGAGGCTTTATAAGGATTTGGTTAGACTACACTTTCAGAATTGTGAGCAGTTGTTGGTCCTTTGTTTGAGAAAAGCTGTGCTGGCATCTGAGAGGGTTCGGAGGAGGTTCACGAGAATGACCCCTGGAATGAAATGGTTAATGTGTGAGGAGAGTTTGATGTCTCTGGGCTGTACTTGCTGGAGTTTAGAAAAATGAGGGAGGATCTCATTGAAAATTGTAGAATGTTGAAAGGCCTAGTGGACTTGGAGAGGATGTTTCCCATATTGTGGGAGTCTAGGACCAGAAGGCACAAACTCAGAATTGAAGGATGTCCCTATGACCATAGATGAGGAGGAATTTCTTTAGCCAGAAGGTGGTGAATCTCCAGAAGGTATTGCCACAGACAGCCTTGCAGGCCAAGTCATTGGGTATATTTAAAGTGGAGATTAATTGATAGGTTCTTGGTTAGTAAAGGCATCAAAGGTTGCGGGTCAAAGGTAGGAGAATGGAGTCGAGAGGGATAATAAATCAGCCAGGATGGAATGGTGGAACAGACTCGAAGCGCTAAATGGCTTGATTCTGCTCCCAGTCTTATGGTCTCTATTGACAACATAGCTTCACCAGAGAGATTTTGTCCAGCTGGACCAGAGGATATGTTTGCTGTATGATGCTATTTCTAATCCCATTTTTTCCCCAATATGCAGTACAAATTTCTTGAATATGATGATGGGATAAGGTTTTATTTCTGCTCACTTTTCCTAAATGTTGAAGCACATGGTGTTGCCGTCTGTATCAGAAATTCAGCTTCATTACCTGCAAATGAATCATCTTTCCAAATTGACGTACAATCTGCAAACAGTAATATAATCATTTGATTTGTACACATGACTGATTTATAAATTAACATTCATGTCAGATTATGCACAAAGAATCACTTGTTTGTTAATGGACTTCATAAGGGTTTATGGAATTCATACTTCTAAGTATGTAACTTGGCCTTTGTTTGTATTTTACCAAGTAACTATGACCTCGTAAGGAATGGGGAAAATGATTATGGTGTTCACAGAAGAGATACAACATGCAGAGGGCATAATGTTCACCTTTTTACAGTGTGTATTTCTGTTACAAATTGGGCTGTTTTCTGTGAAGTTTTACTGAACTTATCTGGAGATTTTTCTTAGTTATGTCTACAGTTGGAATTGATGATTTAAAATTTGCCAAGTTGGAAACAAATAAAACTTAAAACTTTCAGACTGTCAGACACAAATCTTTCATATCAAGGTTTATAATTGGAAGGACTGAGGATTAGGCAAGGCAGCTATGATAGCAAGACTGTTCCCAGTTGGAATTTAATACATAGTATGTTTTTTGTGATAATTTGCCAAAGATGAATTCTTAATACTAAAGCAACAGCACTTTTAACCACAAACTTTTAAGTTTCTACGTCATTCAATTGTGGGTTTCATTTCCTGGGCAAACTTTTGGAGAGGATTCATTGAGTCATGATTTATGAGCATTTGAAGAAGCATTGGGATGCTTGGGATTAATGGAAACTTGGCTGTCTGGATTCAGAAATGGCTTGCCTGTGAAGGCAGAGGGTGGTGTATATGGAGGGTATTTTACCTGAAGGTCAGTGACTAAATAATAAACAGAAGAAATTCTGCAGATGGTAAACATCTAAAGCAACACACACAAAATGCAGGAGGAACTCAGCAGGTCAGGGCAATATCTATACAAATGAATAAACAGTTGATGTTTCAGGACTAATATCAGTGATTAATGATGTTCCACAGGGATCTGTTTTGGAACTCCTGCTCTTTGGTATTTTTTACAAATGACTTAGATTTTGAAGTGGAGGATGAGTTAGTAAGTTTGCTGATGACACCAAGATTGGAGATGTTGTAGATAGTGTAGAAGCTTGCCATAGGTTATGATAGTTCAGTCCGGTGAAGTGCTATACTTTAGGCCATCACTTGAAGACAAAGTACAAGGTTAATGGCAAGATTCGTGGCTGTATGGAGGAACAAAGGGTCTTGGGGTCCAAATCCATAGATCCCCCCCAAATTTGCCAGGCAGTTTGGTACGGTGGTTAGGATGGCATAATGTGTGCTGGCCTTCGTTAGTTGGGGGATTGAGTTCAAGAGCCACAACATAATGTTGCAGCTCTATAAATCTCTGGTTATGCCACACTTGGAATAAAGCGTTCAGTTTTGGTTGCCCCATTACAATAAGGATGTGGAAGTTTCAGAGGGAGTGCCAAGGAGATTTACCTGGATTAGAAAGCATGTGTTTGAATGAGCTATAGCTCTTTGGAGGCAAAGAGGATGAGGGGTGACTTGATAGAGATGTACCGCATATGGCATCGATAAATTGGACGGCCAGGACCTTTTTTTCCAGGACAGCAATGGTCGACACCTGAGGACACTCATTGAAGGTGAGTAGAGGAAAATTGAGGGGAGATGTCAGACTTTGTTTATTACAGAAAGTCATGAGTGCTTGGAACACACTGGCAGGCTGGTGGTAGACACTGATACAATGGAGACATTTATAAAACTGTTAGATGAAAGAGAATTTGGAGGGTATGGGTTATGTAGGAGGGAGGGGTTAGATTGATTTTGGAGTAGGTTTGTATAGGTTGGTACAACATCATTGACTGAAGGGCCTACATTGTGCAGTAATGTTTTATGATCTGTGTTCAGCCCTGAACTAGTCTTTGAACTCTGGTCTGTGGCCAAGATTGTTTTCATTTTCAAAATATTATCTATCTGATATCCCAAACCATAGCTTTGGTAAAGCAGATTCAGTTTTTCAATATCCTTCATGGTATTCATCTGAACTTTGACCTGCACAAAATGTTCAAGTTGTCAGAAGCTGTTGTGCCTGGTTTCTATTCAGTACAAATTGGTCTTGATTCATCTCCATTTAAAAATTCTCTCAATTATAAAGTATTGTTTCATTTTAATACACTTTGCCTCTACAACCCTTTCAACCCTATGCTCTTATTGTCCAGTTCCAGCTTGGGTGTTTAGTTTGCAATTTATTTTATCCATTCTTTTGCTATTTTTAAAGTGCAGTTTGAGTGCATTTCCTACTTAAAATACGTCACACTGAAATTGTTTCTGACAGTCAGAAAACTGAGTAGAAAAAAATACATCATTATACTTAACCGAGCAGCTCAACATAAACCATTTGATAAATGTTCTTTGGTTTATATTATCCTGAGTTTTGCTTGATTGAATTGTTCTCAATTAAAATAGTGCACTTATCATACTATTCTGTCATTCTTAGAGAAAATAAAATGCTTTTCATATACAATACTTGAGTTCCTTCCAAGCCAACACAACTATTAATTTTTGTGATTTTTTTTGACAAACTAGTACTTAAAAGTTTTATAATTATCAAGATTAGCGTGGCATTATTGTGGACTGAATGACCTGTCCAGTGTTGTACTGAATTTCCTAACTGTTTTCAGTTAGGACATTCTGTTTGGTATGATTTTGACTTTAACATTCAGATTAAGAGTAATATCATTTATAAATTGTGAGTTGGTATATTTTGTTTCATAAGGGGCTGTACCTTTGGCATGTAACTCATCCCTTTGGTGAGGAAATAGATATTTGAATTCTGACTCCCGCTGTGCTTTAACCTTGAGGTGAGAATTCAAGACATGGAAAGATTTTCCTTTGAGGAATGAGATTCGAACATTTGCATCAGCAGAATAGAAAGTGATCAGTTAGAAGCTCAGGCAGGATGGAACTCTAATTTGAAGCTTTTAAGAAGTACTTTTATTCTGGAAGAACTTTTTACCACTAATTTTACCTCCTGTTTATAACCTTACTCCCAAAAGCTTGTAATTGATTTTTTTCTGTTTTTATTTATAGTTTATCCCCTTTTGTGCTATTATTCTATTCCTTGATAGCCTTTAAAAAATGAAGCGGTTGGCTGTTGAAATGCCTTCTTGCACAAAACAAACCACTAAATTCATATGTTGTGGAAATGGTGATTTAGAAGATACTCTTAACTGCACTCCTCCAAGAGGACCACAACCTTGTCATTGGGTTTGGAGGCTTGCAGACCTCAATGACCCAGAGAACTACAATATGTTGGCTGGAGTCAAGGGTTAATGGCTGGCTCTGGGTAGGGTCACCCATGCCAAACAGGTCAAAGGGTAGAGGCCACTAAGAGTAGTCCACTGGTCGTCCAGATTTGGGGGTTCAGGTCAGGGCTAACAGCTCTGACTGGTAAAACAAAATTGTTATGGAAACAGTAATGAAGAATCCTTCTACATCGGAATGTGATGGTATTCCTGAGTCTCCATCCAGGACATGCATGACTGACAGTAGTGAAAACCAAGAGGAAACTACTGATGTGATGAAGGAAGCCTTGTACATCGCCAGAGATGGAGGACCTTCATTGCTGCCATAATGCATGCCATAATGGGTAGTAAGTAAGTTTAACTGCATTGAGACTGAGCACTCATTTTCTTGTTCTGGTCAGACAGCTCTGTTCAGAAGGGTTCTCAGTTTTCCAGTAGCGTTTGGTATCCATACTTGAACTCCTTTGATGACATTGACAACTAGAGTCGAAATCTTAAATCATACAGCACAGAAAATGGCTCTTTGGCTCACTGTGTCCATTCTAGCCTCAAGTTCCTATTTAGCTTCACCAACTTTACAATACTTGCTGAAGATTTAAATCCTCTTTAAACGTTACCAGCCCTTTACATACCATTTTGGAGGTTTCATTCATCCTCTGGGTGAAGAAATTCAGCCAAATTCCATTCTGACTCTCCTACCCCTCATCTTAAACTTAACACTTATACAGGATAAGCTTTATTATTAACTACCTATCTATGCCTCTCATAATGTTGTAAATCTCAGTCAGGTCCCATATACCTCATTAGGTGATGCCTACTCTGCTCCAAGGAAACCAAACCCAGCCTACTGAGTCTCTCCTTGTGGCTGAAAGGTTCCATCCCAGGTAACATTCTGGCAAGTCTTCACTGAACCCTCTCCGGTGTAATTAATTCATACCTATGGTGTGAAAATGAGAACTCCTTGAAATATTTCAGCTGCAGCCTAATTTGTGTTCTAATCTATATAACTCATCCTATCCAACCCTATCTTCATAGCTGAAACACTCCATCTTAGGTCATGTTCTGATACAAGCAGATTATTTTTTAAAATATTAACATCAAAATGCTTAAGTGGCCAAGTTGATAATGTGTTAGTAAATTCATACTGTTCTTCCAGACTTATTTGGTTAATGAAAACAAAGTGGGTGGGATAGCGAAGCAGGCATATTTTGTGACAGAATGTGAAAGAGCAGTTTATATTCAGTGATGGAAGTGTCTGAACACCTGAATTCATGCATAAACTTAATTTTTGCTCATGTTACGCATTGGAAGAATGAAATAGTGAAGGGCATAATGAAGTAAAAATATGAGGGAACACACAAAATGCTGCAGGAGCTCAGCACGTCAGGGAGCATCTGTGGAGGGGGATAAATAGCAATCATTTTGGGCCAAGTCCCTTCATCAGGGCATTTGCCTTGATGACAGATCTCAACACAAAGCATTGACTGCTTATTCCCCTCCATAGATGCTGTCTGCCTTACCGAGTTCCTCCAGCATTTGTCAGTACAGGGAAAAGGCGATGGGATGAAGAGCAGCAGAGAGATGAGGTGGCGGGGATGTTGGTGTCTCTACACCTGTAGTACATTGGAACTAAAGCTACATAGACCAAGACCATTTGAGGGGAAAAGGATGTCGTTATTCCAAAGTATATCCCAATGGCCTTTCTTTTCAAGATATTCTAACAGTTCCTTTAAGATTTATCTCATTTTACACATGGATCTTAATTGACGGTGGTAACTTAAGTATAATACAATAATACTTCAACAGATTTGGCACTGTAAAATTTTTTGTTATCAATTTTCATGCTAAAAGTACTTATGCTCCTGTTGTATTTTCATGTTTTTTTGTGATTCCAAATCAGCTTGTTAATACTAAGGTAAAAATACTTGCAAAATATTAACATATTTGTTCTCCCTTAATTTTCATAATGTACAAAACTGATACTTATTTTAAATTAACTAAAGAAATTACTTCTAGCATCTGATTCACATTGAAGGAGCTACTTCCAAATCTTAGATAGACAGAACCATCTCCTGATGAAGACCACTAGGATAATCATAAATGCATAATGGTGAAATTGGGTGCCTGTTTCTTTGAACTGAAAAGGGAGTAGTGAAATTTGCCATATCTAACATCAAAATCTTGGCTGCTTTTTCTTATGTTTACTTTATGTAGAACATTGATTGCTTAATCTGCTCTCCAGAAGTGTACACTGGCATTTCTATATTGAAATGTTCTTGTAATTGAAATATAATAGAGATAAAGTTAGGGGAAACCTTCAGTCAAACAACTCAAAGGATAAGGCCAATGTTTATTCTATTCAAGTTCTAATTTAGAAGGAAATATTTTGAATTTTAGAGGTATAATATTTGATAATAATTTTTCCTCCCATTAATTTGTTATGAATTACTTAAGTAACTTGAAGATTCATGTCTGTGTTGTAAATTGCTTCTTGTAGAAAAAGAAAAAGCAAAGCTAATTTAATCCATTTTCTGCCTCAAATTGACAGAATTGCACTGCAAAATCCTGAAAGAAGTTTTTTTTTTCTGTTTTAAGGATTAAGAAATATTTTCTGTTTTGCTCCTGTTTGTTCAGTTGGATGGGTGTGGGGTCTTTACAGTAATGTTCTAAGAAAAGGAAATTTAAAAAATGATGGCTGCATTACAAGGACATTAAAGAGAATAAGTGGAGATGATTGGGAATTTCCCTATCAAACAATTGAGCCTGATCTTGGACTAGGTTAAAAGGTTTGCACATTGATGGCCAAAGGGACTGTACTGTGTTGTACCGTGATGTTCAAACTTGAGTATGTTTCTCAAAGTGACTATTAGACATCTAATTAACATTTAGATGGTATTACTTGTTACTCATTCCACTTTTTTTTAGAGTAGTTTGCCCTGTTTATGTTTGACAAATTTACTGTAGTCTTTATTTCCTCAACTCGTTAAAGTGATATCTTTGTCATGTATATTGCTTTTTATGGGAATAACTGTGCATCACAAACCATTCTTCACATCCAATCTTGAATAATGTGTTTTGCCAATAAGTATTCTTTGAAAAATAAAATGCAAATATAAGGAGAGACCACAAGGCAGCAAAAGCCATTCATTCTAATTCCTGTTTGCTATGATGTCTTCCCTGGTGCCTCTGTTAGTTAATCTGCTGGATAAAAAACTCCCATGAAGCCTTTCTGCATTATTCTAGACCT
Source organism: Mobula hypostoma (assembly GCF_963921235.1). Lineage (NCBI taxonomy): Eukaryota > Metazoa > Chordata > Chondrichthyes > Myliobatiformes > Myliobatidae > Mobula > Mobula hypostoma. The sequence goes on along the minus strand of NC_086118.1, from coordinate 17,131,894 downwards.
AGAAATTCCCATTAAGATGCATGCTAAGGATTAAGGATTGCTTGCTGATGTGATTAATGTACCTGAATTCATCAGAAGAGGATCCTATCCATACAAGTGGAGGTGAATTTTTACCCTCCACCTACTTGGTGGAATCATTGGCACATTGAAATTAATGGCATGGATAGAGCTTGTTTAATCCCTCTCACTTGTGCTAGCCAAATTAAATAATATCCACCTAGTTGCCAAAAACTTTACACTTAATTCATATACCAATATAACTGCTAACCCAAAGTGCCGAATGTACAAAGCACCTCTGGACTTTTTTCCCAAATAATACTCCAACAATAGAAGGGATTCAGAAACAAGTGGGAGCTAATTTTTTGGTCAATTTGCTTGTGACTAGGCCTGCCTAATAACTTGTTGACGTTTGTGCCTGAATGATATTATTTCTTTAACTACTGCTTCTGAAGGCACATTTGTGTTAAACATTCACTTTCGGCACAAGGTTTTACATCATGGATTAAGCATTATGATTCTGTGTGTGTGGAGAACTACTGGGTTAACACAATAATCCAACTGTGATTCATTTTTTGTTCAGCAACTCCATCAGGCTTCTGAATGACATGGGTGCAAGTTAGGGCTGGTTTTCAAGTTGACCTCCAACTCCTAGAGAAGGGATGTAATCAGTTAAATTCATTTATAGAAGGAACTTTAAAACTGTCAGGTACTGGTCTGGATTAGGTTTAAACCCAATCTCCCTCATGGAGAGTATTTTGTGCAGGAACTGACTTTGTTTGACTCATCAGAAAACTGCCTGTTTGAAAAATGATTGTGGTTGAAGGAAAAAAGTCACGATGAAAAATTGAATTCCAGAAATTTCAACACGTGTCTGTGACCGTACTCCTGGTACACTGTATATAGTTTGTGAACAACTTAATGCAATTTAAGGTTGCTTTTTATACACTCTTGCTTGATGGCATACCACAAAGAAGATGTGTGATTCATATTCAGGATATGTCAACATTTGAATTGTGATAGGTTTTCACTGGTTCAAATTGAGCTTGAGTTAACTACTATTCCTCTGCCAGTGTTGTTCAATTAATTTTGATCTTGGATCGGGAGTCATAGAAAAGTACAGCACAGAAACAAATCATTTGGATCATCTAGTCTGTGCCAAACTATTTAAACTGCCTAATCCCATCGACCTGTACAGGGACCATAGCCCTCCATACCTCAACCATCCATGTACCTATCCAAACTGCTCTTAAACATTGAAATTGAGCTCACATGCACCAGTTGCATTGTTCCACACACTCGCCAGTCTCTGAGTGAAGAAGTCCCCCTCCCACCCGTTCCCTGAACTTTTCACCTTTCAACGTTAACCCATGACCTGTAATTGTAGTCCCACCCAACCTCAGTGGAACATGCCTGTTTACATTTACCCTATCTATACTCCTCATAATTTCGTTTACCTCTATCAAATCTCCCCTCAATCTTCTACACTCCAAGGAATAGTCCTAACCTATTCAGTCTTCCTTTAAAACTTAAGTCCTCCAGTCCCAACAACATCCTTGTCAATTTTCTTTGTACTCTTTCAACCTTATTTGCATCTTTTCTCTGGATAGGTGACCCAAACTGCACACAATACTCCAAATTAGGACTCACCAACATCTTATGCAACTTCAACATAACACCCCATCTCCTGTACTTAATATTTTGATTCATGAAGTCCAATGTACCAAAAGCTTTCTTTACTACCCTATCTAGCTGTGATGCCACTTTCAATGAATTGTGGATCTGTATTCCCAGATCCCTTTGTTCTACCACACTCCTCAGTACACTACCATTTACCATGCAAGACCTACCCAGGTTGGCCCTACCGACAATACCTTGCACTTGTCTGTATTAAATCCCATCCACCATTTTTCCAGCTTGTCCATCTACCTTCAATTTTCATGGACAGTATCTCTTGACTGAATTATCCATAACATCGAAGAGTGCAAGGCAGATATTGGTCAAAAACTTTCTTTGTTTGGTTGATTTATGTACAAAACTAGTTATACAGTTATACTAGTCAATTCTCAACATCGGTAAATGCAAGGAGGAGTACTTTGGTTAAAATAATAACAGTTGGGAGAAAATAAAAGTTTTCTGAAGAGTGAAGGGATATTTTTGTGGATTTGTTTCACAAAAGGAGCAATTCTGTTTCAAGAAAATAAGTGCTTATTAGATGAGTGTGGTAACATATTAGTAAATATAGTTGATCGTTATCATTTTGGCAGTGGGGTGTATCTGAATCTATGACCCTCAGCTGTTTGCATTTGTTGTTAATGACCTGTATGAAAAAGCAGAATGTAGTCTGTCAAGATTTATCGATTATGCCAAATAAGGTGGGAAATGTATATAAGGAGAAAGCAAAAAAAACTTTCAAAAAGATGTATGCATTTGTGAGTGGGAAAGAAGGTTGCAGATGGAATGTAATATTGGAAAATACAATATTAACTTTGAAGTACAATATTTTTAATGGTGAAAGGCTAAATGTTGTTGTCACAGTGCTTTTGGTCCATGAAATGTAGAGATTAAGCATGTGGCATTCCAGTGTTCAAGTGAAATATTGTGTTGTCTTGCATGGTATTATGCTACAAAGACTTGCTACAATTGCACAAGATCTTGATGAAGTCATATCTGTGCTACATACACTACAGGTATATAACTTCGCTTCTCCAGAATGATTCATGGAATGAGAGGATTGCCTGTTAGTGTCAGTCGAAATTGAGAAGCATTAGCCTACATTTTACTGGAGTTCAGAAGAATGAGAGATGATCCAATGGACAAATTTTGAAAGGGATTGACAAGCTAGATGTAAAAATATTAGATATTCTGCCCTTGCTCAAGAGTTTTCCCCATTTTCTCAAGCTAGACAGATAGATAACTCCAGTCCTGACATTGTTTTATTTGGTAGTGGTTGTTTTATTCAGCAATGTGCTACAGTATGAAGGAGCAAGCATAAAAAGACCAGTACTTCTCAATGTTCTAATGAAAGGCAGATGCAAACACTGATCAAAACTCCCTCGACTTCCAACAAATTGCTTCTGACTGAAATGCACAAATGATATAAAATGGCCAACCTGATGACAAAAGGTAATTGTTTAACAATGCTATAATGAGCAATCAAAAACAGCTGTGAACTCACAAGTAAGCAGTAAGATCTAGTCATTAGAAATAAAATAACAATCCGAATCAGGAAAGACATAACACTTCCCACCTGGTATCTGTAAAAGATGCCACCAACTGAACTCATGGCTATTGCAAAAAAAACTAAACATATTAGATTCAATTCTCCTGATCAATTGAATGGCAGAGTCAAATGCTAAAGAATAAATCAGACCATCAACTGGATTTGAAATTCAGGGGTAAAATCCTGTCCTTCAAGAGGGATCACTCCCCAAACTTCGAAATAAGCTAATTAGATCAAATCAAATATACAATAAATCCAAAACAAATCTAGAGTCTCTACAAACTCAAAATATTGACTTTGGTTTTACAGATTTGTAACCAGAGTTTACGTTCCAGTCATTTTCCAACAGTCCATTTTTCCATTCATACTGTTCTTTGTTTCCCAGAGTAATTTCAGGACATTGCTTGGGCCTGCATGTAACTACTTGCTTGAAGTTGTTTGGGAGGCATTGTTGGGGGCTGGGCCACCTGGCTATTTGAGGTGTCCTGATGGAACCCATTATCTATCACCCTCTGGAAAGCAAGGTCATCCATTGAAGGAGCTGGTTTGTAGTTATGAGTGAACCTGTCTTTGCCTATACAAAGGATGCTTGTTGTGTTGCTTGTCAGACCTCTTTGTTGTGAGGTCAAGGTGGGAGAGGCAGGAGGCTGGCAGGACTGGCCAAAGCTCTCGTAAATGTGGATGCTACTAAAGCAGGAGATGATGAGTTTGGGGCACCCAGATTTTAGAATGCTAGTTGTAAAGACGTTGACAGGTGAAAGTTTGTGTGTACTCTCTAATGCTGGTGCTGACCTTTGCAAAGGGTGAGTTAGCAGGCTCATTAAATTGCTTGAGTACCTTGTGTACCTGTATGATATCCCTTCCTAGAAGGGCAGGATCTCAGCCTTTGGGTCGAGTGACAGCAGCTTGCTGCTTAGAAATTGAGGTGAGGGTGGTGAGTCGCTGCTTCTGGAGTGGGGATTTCCTTTCGGTTGTCCGGAAGTTCATCACACTCAATGAGCATTGGGAGGGCTAAACATGTCTTTTCATCAACCAATTCGACAGTAAAGCCTCTTGATCCTTGCCCAACCATCTGTGACACACCTACACATCTCTTAAGAGTATAAGGTGAGAGACCATCACTTATGTTGAAGATGTTTGTAGCCCTTGGGTTTGGCCAGCATGCGTTTGTCTAGAGGAAGACGGCTTCTGGCCCCGCCAAACTGAGAAATCTCGCTTGTGTGGATGCTGCATGATGTGTTGCCTGGTTACGAATCTGTACCGCAAAATATCAGTTAAACGATTGCGCTTTATAATTCTTAATCTGGCTACAGGGTTAGTAAAGAAAAGAAAAAGAAAAAGGGCCCATTTTAATAAAACAGTCTAATATACACGTTGGAGCTCACGGTTCTGTCCATTCGTTTCTCATTGACCTCTGAGCGTTGCTGACCCACGGACCCTTGCTCCAAGTCCACTCTGTCTCGCGGTCTACCAACTCTCTCCTCTCGCGTCTTCTCTCTTCATCTCTCAATGACAAAAGACCATGAATACCTTCTCTCAGACATGCAAGAAGAAACAACACACCTCTCATCGGATGGCGCACATTCCAAAGCACCCGTTATCTCTAGTCCTTACCCAAACACTGCTGCTACAGAGAAAGCATTACATTAGCAGTGAAACATTACAGAGAGGCCATAACATTAGCAGTGAAACCGTAGGGTGTTGCATGTTGAGAAAAAAAAGATGATTTAGCAAGGGACTTATTGCTGTGATCATCCAAAACAACATACATCATCATCTTCACACAGTGGCCTTCTAGGTAAACATTGATGAGGCAGATCGTTGAACATGACTTCTTGATAGAGTTTTCCCCACAGACCTCAGTACAGAAAGAGATGGCAACAGGAGGGGAGGGAGATTCATCTCCCTCCCGTCCATGCTGTAATGAGGTATTGTGTCATTCTTCACAGACCAGGGAGGTGGGCCAACATGAAGAGCGATAATGTGTTAGTCACTGTCAAATTCAGAACACTGGATGACAGCATTATGGTCCCTCAGCCAGTGGAGGGTGGTAGAACAGCAGCAGAAACATATGGAGTGCATTTTAAGGATGGGCCTTTGCTCCTCCTGAGGTTTCTCCCTGAAGGCTGTACACTTCCGGAGAGGGTATGGTTTCCAATGTAGAGGGCACTGTTTGTTAGGATCATCGTTTTGAACCGTGTTCGCCACCTCAGTTTAATGTACCATGACAGGGCCTCCAACAGGCTTCACTGATTTTAGTGGTGCTGAGCTAGAGGTGGTCACAATAAAGCTGAGATTGTTCATCATTTTGGTTTCGTCCCAGAAGAAACTAGAAAAGGAGAAGAGTGCAAAGCTGCATCCATTTTCCAGTTTGTATCTGGTCCCCTCTGACATCCATTTCTCCTGCTGACTGAAGGGGGGTTTCTCCAAGGTGGTCCGAATTCCTCATGCAGAGTCCAGCTAAGACAAGCCATGAAAGTAGCCTTCAGCTTTGGCTGACTCCAACTCCAATAACAGGTCTCTTAGCTCTCGCAGATGTAGGGGCTCCCTGCTAGACATCATGGGGAAGGACTCAAGTTTGTCGAAGAGAGCAGTCTCCATTGCCTCTATGGATCTGTAGCACTCTTCCACTCTGTGCCAGACTAAACTGAGAGCAGTACTTGGGTGTTTGGTGTGGACTGACCTTAATCTTCTTGCTTGCTCAGCAGACCTGGGTCCAAGTCTCTTCACCAGCAGGCCAAGTTCTTTCACTAGGCTTAAGGTTGAGGTCTTCAGTGGCATTGGATAATATGGACTTACATGCCCAGTAATTTTCTGGCTTGTTGTTGAAAAACCTGAGTGGCGGAGCTGAGTGATGATGATGCTAAACAACAAAGCCTTTCCTTACATCTTCGGAAACAGCTTTATTTCTATCTTTGATATATATTTTTTTAAACCCCTTTCAAGATTCTTTTGAAGACCCTGACCTGGAGTTACACTCTGGTTTTTCGTGGGAATGGGACCCACTCTCAGGGCCTCACGACTGGCCTCTTTTTGATATGCTAAGGACACATCCTAGAAGACTAGTGTGCCTTCAGGGTGCCAGATTTTCGTGGCTCTGGAGGCGGGCAGACTCAAGGCTGGTGCCGCCACCGCCAACAACTGATGTGTCGTGGGAGAACATGGAAGTTCGAAAACAGCGGGCTTGTTGTAGGCTGTATGCCCAAAGGTACAGAGCTCAGAAAAATGATGCAACAGACTTTTAATGCCGTAAATCAGTGAGTTGTGATGTCTCCCCTCTCGCTGTGAAATGGGGACATCTCTTTTTCCCCTATTAGGGAGAGAGAAAGCCTCTGGTATGCTGAATTACCGGGTGAACAAGTAGTCTTTGGAGTACTGCAAGTCTGTGTCTTTATTGATGCTTTGCTGCACACTTGAGTGCTCAGTGGGGGATGCTGATACTTTTTTGCTGGTGGGGGAGGGGGGTCATTGTCTTGCTTCTGCTTGTGCCTGGGAGGGAGGAGCTGGGGCAGGGGGGGCTTTAGGGTTCTAACATTTAACTGTCAGTCATTCTTTGGTGTACCCTCTGTTTTTGTGGATGTTTGCGAAGAGAAAGAATTTCAGGATGTATATTGTATAACATTTCTCTGACATTAAATATACCTGTTGAACTTATTGAAACGTATTGAATTTAGTGAGTCCAGCTGTCAGCAGGTCACAATGTGCTAGGAATCTCACAAGATCTGACATCATGATTAGTTTGGGGTTCTTGCAGTAAGGTGCACCTTACCAGGAGGCTGAGCAGAGTCATCACCTGGGTCATGCTATGCTATCCAGAAGCCTTGAGGGAGCTGGTCTCTGTTCTGTCCCGTTTTGGGTAAAGGATGTCGAGTTGCAGGGTGTTATCCTGTGGAAGAGGAGCCCCAACTTCAGTCTGACTTAAGTCGTCAGTGTCGGCTGTTGGGTGGGTATAGGCATAAGTAGACGAGTCTTTGATATATCTTGTAGTCCTCTCAGCTGAATGACATGGTGGGTTTGATCCAACATCAACATTGCCAGCTTGTTGCTCCAAAGACTTTGGCCTTGGCTAAAGGTGCCTCTGGCTCTTTTTCCTACTATAGTGCCTTTAACATGGCTTCCAGGCAGGTTTTCTCTACGTTTTATTCAGCCTGTCTCACTTTAATGTCAGGTTCTGTTTATGCTAACAATGCCTTTGCATACACTACTTCAGCCCTCCCATGGACTTCCAGCACTGCTTTGTTGCTAGATTCCATGATCCATGATTTAGCTGGATATTTGAATACACTGACCTGGCTTCGAGCCTTCTTTCCTTCATTGCCGATATTGAGTTGTTTTCAAGGTTTTTCTCCTTTGCTGACATTTTGGCTTTCTGTCATGTAGGAGCTGGTAGAGTCAATATTAAATCTACCGTGGATGGCACCACCGTTGAGAGTTTTCTTTTCATTATTCTGCCCTAGCTTCCCTTGTTTTCTTTCAAGCTAGACAGATAGATAACTCCAGTCCTGACATAGCTATAGCTGAAGGTGGTTTTATTATTTACCAATGTATTACAGTACACAACGAGCCAGTGTAAAAAGACAGACAATACTTCTTGGCGCTCTAATGAAAGGCAGATACAAACTCTGATCAAAACTTCCTCAACTTCCAACCACATTGCTTCTAACTGACTGAAATGCACAAATTATATAAAATGGCCAACCTGATGATGAAAGCTAATGACTTAACAATGTGATGATGACTAATCAACAACAGCTGTGAACCCACAAGTAAGCAATCAGATCAAGTAGTTAGATGTATATTAGGAAAGATATAACACTAGATAATCTATGAATAAACTCTTCTCGGGCTACCGGCCAGGTACAAGTATTGATTTTAACTGACATTTCAATGACAAACTCTGCCATCTTCATCAAGGATAATGCCTAGACACAACTAGTCTGGTGGTATTTATACCCACAACATCCATCTGCCCCCTTGATTAGTTATTTCTCAGCCAGTTAGGTTTCTGCTCTCCCACCTTGTTTACAATTGAATTGTAGTTCCTACTTAACAGCAAGACCTACTTCTTTGTTAAAATTCTTTTTCTCCAGTTTTATTTCCATGGCTTCCTTCACCAGGCAGTCCCAAAACCCACTGGCACAGCATCATAGTTTTGTGTCATTGAAGTCAATGGCCATTGTGAATGCCATGTTCTGCTACCACTGATTTCTCCAGGTAACCCAAGTGGATACATCTCCTGTGCTCCTTGAATTTTAACGAAAGACGAAGGTCTCGCTCTAAGTATAACCTGGAATTCAATGATAAACAAGGTGGACATCAGAAGCCTGATTGGATGAGTACTAACCAATCACAAGGGATGGGTGATGGGGATATGTATATCACTGGACTAGACACAACTGGGACACATGGGTCCCAGCTAAGGCTGTAAGTGCTCTGAAGCTAACTTCTTTGAGTACATATACCTTTCAACATGAATAGATCGGTTATTTGATGTGCTAAATGATGCTATTCATCTGGTTCTTGGACTAAAATAATTCAGTCAGCTTGTTTTAAAATAAACCAAATTGCCGTAAACTGCACCTTGAGCCCCAGTAAAGCAGGTGCTCCATAGACAGAGCTTCTTTACAGAGTTACTGTATAGACAGTACTCTGTTTTAACTTCAGACTGATTACTGCTCATCATTTACATTCTGGGAAGTCAAGAATGACTTCTGTTTATGACCAGGTACTAGAGAAAGCAACATTAGTTGGAAGTTTACTTACAATTGTATGTGATCTTACAGGTGGCAGCTGCTGCGTTTAGAAAGCCAACATTAGCAAACAACGAAGAGGTGAATATCTGTCACACTATTACTTTGTCTACCTGCATTCTATCCACATCTCTCCTATAGCCTTATTATGTCAATTTCATAACTAACTTTTCAACCTATCTTTGTATGATTAAATTTAATAATCATACATTGGTGAGGTCATTAAATATATTTACATTAATTCTAAAATTAAGGCTCCAATGTCAGTTGTATCTAGACAACCAGAAAAAGGCACGTTTGTATATACCCTGCTATCCATGAGCGAGTCAGCTTATAACACTGATACTATGTCATGTCCCACAGCATGAACTTTATTTTTTGCAATAATTAATGACATAGCATCTTATCAATGCGCTCTGGAAGTTTAAGCACTTTACATCTGCAAGTTTGCCTTTTTCCATGACACGTTACTTCTTCAAAGAAGTTTATTGTTTGTCTTTTTAAAAATCATGTTGATGTATCCTGATTATCTTAATTTTTTCTAATTGCATTGATGTAAAATCTTTAATTTTCTTCCAAAATTTTCCAATAGCAGATGTTAAACTAGTTGGCCTCCAGTTTCCTACTTCACTGCTTTACTTTTGATTGTTTTTATTTCAAAAGAACCTTCCTGAACCCTGGATTCATTTAAAAAGTCACCACATTAACTTCTTCTCTTAACACTTTAACCCAGGAGAATATGGAAACTTCTCATCCCATAATTCCAAGAGTCTGTCTGGGACAATTTTCCTGGAAATTGCAATTTTCCGAGCTGTTTCTTCCTTCCAGTTCTAGGCTTAAAACTATCCCTGTACTGTTAGTTGCATCCTCTCATGCAAAATATCTGTTTCATTTAACTGCGACCTTGTTTTCTGTTACTCATCCCCTCTCAGTGTGACTTTATTAACCATTTCAAATATCTCTGGAAATACTTGCAATTGTTTTGATACATTTCTGATTAGCTTTGTCTTGCTCAATTTTTCTTTCATTATTATTTTTTGGCTTTTATTATTCTCCAATTTTCCATCCTACCATCTCTGTGCAATGATACGCATTGTTGTTTGTTCCGTGCGATCTTTAATTTTTACAGTTAATCACAAGATCTTCCTAGCCTGCTGAACTGTCATTGTCTCCTTATATACATAAAAGTATGTCATTTTACTGAGTTACCAGACTGTCACATTTTCTACTGGATTCTTGATCCTTAATTTCTGGAAATCAGCTGTGTATCATTGCCCTGAAATACCCTATACCTTTAACCCCACCATAAATGCCTACTGTGATTTGAATTTTTTTTTCATTCTTGTTTCTGTGTTAGCTTGGAATATGACTGTAGTGGAAACCAGCTGTGCAACAATTCAGCTATTTACAATTACCAACATTACCTCAAATGAGAAATCCTAGCTCACATTACAATGATCTTTGTACAGCATTGTCCCTAAATAGCAATATTGTCAGAAAGATATTCTGAATTTTGTTTACTAAATCTGAAAATATATGCTGGGATCCTGGGAAGCCTAGACTCTCAAACCAATTGCAATTTGACAGGAATATACAAATCATTATCAGGTTCCCCACAGAACCGATCTACAGCATGGCAATAATTGGAAGTGTGAAGAACCTGTTGAAACTTTGCTGATGTAACATTTGTGTTGGATTTTATCATAGTATTATGATCATGGAAGTTGAACTTTAGCCACCGTGGCCACATCTAATGAGACAAAATCTATCGAAAACATAACTTTACAGTATGGTAATGTGCCGATCCTTCTCCCCAGCTTTGTAGAAGAAAAAAACATAGTACAGCACAAGAACCGTCCCATTAGCCCACAATGTCTGTGCCAGATTAATCTAAATCTATATTTCCTGTACATGATAAATTCCCTGCTTATGCATGCGTCTAACAGCTACGTACTTAAATACCGCTATCATATCAACCACCACTACTCCTGACAACCATCAGTTTTTTGTGTTTTAAAATAGTGTTCTTGCCAATCCTCAAAGTGCTCTGATAATCTTGAACAAATTTTCTCCCTTAAAAGTAACTGTACTTTTATTGACGATTGGGTGAATTTGTTCCCTGGTTCTGTGCCTATCCTAAGAGTGATTCTTCTGGAAGAGTTAAATAATGACGCGAAAGAAGGAAACCGATGAGTTCACCATATCACTATGTGTTATTCCATCATTTATATTTTTATATAGATACAATTCTGTAAATGGATGATGATAATGGTAATTCTGGTAATGTGTGACTTCCTTGTAACTTGTGCTTGGGATTTAACCACATGCTGATTTACTGGACTTTATCTGAAGTGTTTTTTGAAATAACCTGTGCATGAGCAGTATTATCAGTCAGATCTGGGTTGCAGTGCTGAGGGCTCCCAGATGCTTTATATTACCGACACCAAAAATACTTCCAGTGATTTTATTGTGTCCCACCCAAATGACAAGCATGCATAAGCAGTAGAAGAAAAATGCCAGCATGTTATTGAGCATTTGTATCCAAGAAATTATGGATGTACAAAGTTGGTATGGAATTAGACAAGAGCAGTGTGAGTTCAGCGGGAAAATATACTAACCTTGCACTTTAAGTCTATCTGTCATCTTGTTTTGAGCTGACATGTGCATTGTTTCTTATAGTGGCAGATTGATAATTGTAGAAACGTCTGATTAAGGAAGTATGTAGTCCAAATGACATTCATTTGCAAGCACTGAATCTCAATATTGTAATTATGTTCTTGATTTTTTTTGTTTCAAATTATGTGCTGTTGCAGCTTTTGAATATAATATTTACACAGTTTGCAGAAGTACAGTCAGAGGACACTTTATTAGGGACACCTGTACACCTCATTAATGTAAATATTTGATCAGCCAATTGTGTGGCAACAGCTCAATGCATAAAAGCATGCAGATATGGTCAAGAGGTTCAGTTGTTGTTCAGACCAAACATCAGAATGGTGAAGGAATGTGATCTAAGTAACTTTGACCATGAATTGATTGTTAGTGCCAGATGGGGAGAAAACAGCCAGACAGGTTCAAGCAGGAAGGAAGGTGGCATTAGCTCAAATAACCATGCGTTACAACAGAGGTGTGCAGAAGAACATGTCTGCATGCACAGCACGACAGACCTTAAAGTGGATGGTCTACAGACGCTGAAGACCACATCAGGTTCTGGTCCCGTACCTAATAAATTGGCCTTGAATGGATATTCACAATGGGAATACAGCTCAAGTGACGAGACATCTCAGAATATTGAAATACCTGTGGTGCAGTTTGAAGGCTTCTGAGCACTCAAAGCATATTTCTTTTATCATGGTATTGAGGGACAGGTGTACAGACACCTGAGAATTGATCAATAGGAATATGTCTTTAATTATTCATTAAGTGACAGGATGTTCTGAATAAATTCATCTTGGGAGTTTCAAAGTGGGCTTGATTATTATAAACATCCATCTATTATATCATTGTATCATTTCTTAATGCATGCATTACTAAATGACAATAAAAGAGGATTGCGTGTCCTCATAATCTAATCTAATCCAATACTTTGCAATAATAAATCAGAGTATCACATTTTCATTTCATTGTCCTTAAACTTCTTTCCACTGCTGCCTATAAGGAGTTCGTACGTTCTCCCCGTGATCATGCGCGTTTCCTCCGGGTGCTCCGGTTTCTTCCCACAGTCCAAAAACATGCTGGCTGGTAGGTTAATTGGTCATTGTAAATTGTCCAGTGATTAAGCTAGGATTAAATTGGGGGATTGCTGGGCGGTGTGGCTCAAGAGTCTAGAAAGGCCAATTCCATGCTGTATATCAATAAATAAAATAAATAAATAAATTAAAGTGTCAGTGGAAGTTATATCATGAACAGACTTTACATGAAGACTGGCTCCTGTTTGTATTAATGGTTGCTATCCATGTAGTGCCTGATATTTAATCCCTAATCAGGTTAATTTCAAGGAAGTCATAAAGATGAAAAAGGTATGATTATAGGTTTAACATGTGCATGCATGAAGTATTATTCTGGGATTTAAAAGAAGAGGAAAATCAACAGTTCTTGCTCTTTGTTGGATTGCCACAGTGATCAGTTCTGGGATTCACAATCTAGATTAATTGAGTGACCAAGTGTGTTTAATTTGCTGATAATACAAAGCCGGGTGGCAATGTTGGTCATTGCATTATGTTTCAGGTGAAGTGAAAGGGCAATGTCCTGGCAGATGGAATATATTTTTAAAAAATATAAGGTCACTCACATTAGTAGAAGAAAAGAACACTAATATATAAATGATGAAAGTTGTCTTTGTTTAGAGAGACCTGGATGACTTTGTTTGTGAGCTTTGAAAATTGACACAAATGTACAGCAAGCAATTAGAATGGCATGTGGTGTATTCGTCAATTTTATAAGAAAGTTTGGATACAAAAGTTTGAATGTATTAATGCAATTATATATGTGCAGGGAGGAGCTTTATCTGGTATACTGTGTACAGTATTATTCTGTTGAAAGGAAAGAGATTTATGGCAGAAGGTGTACAAAACTGGTTCAAAGCTGAGGAAAGAGGATTAATCTATCTAGGCTTATCCTGTTTTGAATCAGGAAGAGTGTGTTAAGATCTCATTGAAACATACAAAGATCTTGTAGCACTTAATAAGGTTAATGCAGGAACCATGTAACAAAGCTACCTTCCATTTACAGAGCCTTGTAAAAGTATTCAGCCCCTGACCCTCAGTTCACATAAATGAGTATTTCAACCAGAGATTTTGATCAATTAAACTGAGAATTTTTTATTTGTGTATCACATGCTCCTTTTTTCACAGTATAGCCCAGAAACATTCTAAAGCATGGAAAACTAAAAATTCAAAACCTGAAATGTCAGCTGTTCAAAAGTATTTACCCCCCCCCGCCCCCTTTGCTCAATACCTAGTTGAACCACCTGTTGCAGCTACTACAGCCAGTAGTATTTTTGGCTAAGTCTCAGTTAACTATGCACAACGTGACGGAGCAAGAGTTTCCCATTCCTCCTTGCAAAATTGCTGTAACTGTGTCAGGTTAGCTGGGGAGTGCTGGTGTCCAACAATCTTAAGGTCTTGCCAGAGATGTTCGATTGGGTAAAGGTCAGGACTCTGACCGGTCCATTTAAAGACATTGCTTTTCTTCGTTTGAAGACACTCCATGGTTGCTCCGGCTGTGTGTTTTGGGTCATGGTGCCGCAGTTCTCCTCAGTTTAAGCTTTCTGGCTGAGGCTAATAGGTTTTTATCCAGGATCTATCTCTCTGTATTTAGCAGCATTCATCTTGCAGTCCCTGCTGCTGAAAACCATCCCGATGGAATGATGCTACCCTGACTATACTTTATATTAGGGATGGTGTTACTTGGCAGTTGTGCAGTATTGGATTTATACCACACCTATCACTTAGTGTTAAGGCTAAAATGTTCCACTTTAGTTTCATAAGACCACAAGAGCTTCTCCACAATTTTTTACAATATCTTTTAAGTGACTAAATCTTTGCAGACATTATGTCAGCATTATCAACATCAGGTCCCGTGCCCAGATTGAGCTTTGACTGCCATGGCCCACAAACTCCTGTTTCGGGTCAAGTGGATCAATTCATTGGTATTGGCTGCTGTCTCCATCGTCATTTGTCTTTGTCTTCCTCTTGCTTTCTTCCTTAACCTTTCCCATAATTACCGTGCATTCTAACTCCTCTTTCCTAATCACATGTCCAATGAAGTTACGTTGCCTTTTCATGATCTTATACATTATTTCTCTTTTTGTGCTTGCTCTGTTCATGACATCTTCGTTAGATATTCGTTTCGTTCATGATATTCTTTGCATTCTCCTCAAAAACCATGTCTCTGCTGCTTCAATTCGTTTCCTCATGTTACTAGATATTGTCCAACATTCTGATCCATATAACATAACTGGATAAACGTAACATTTCAGTACTCTGAGGTGGGTTGTCATACCTAGTTTAGTGTTGGTCAGTATACTCTTCATTCTCATAAAGGTGTCTTTTGCCATCCATATTCTTCTTTTGATGTCCATGTCACATCAGCCATTTGATGTCAACCAGCTTCCTAAGTAGCAAAAGTTCTGTACTTGTTTTATGTCTTTCCCGTTTATTTTCAGCCTGCAGATAGGATTCTCCTTCTTTTTGTATATCACCATACATTCTGTCTTTTTGCGATTGATAGACCCATTTTTGCACTTTCTTCAACAACTATATCAATTAAGTTTTGTGTTTCTTCCTCCGTACTTGCAATTAACACCGTGTCATCCTCATATCTGAAATTATTGATTTTTTTTACCGCCAATTTTGATTCCCAAGATGTCTCTTATTTTTTGTAATACTGTTTCACTGTATACATTAAATAAATCAGGGGAGAAAACACACCCTTGTCTAATGCCTCTCTTGATTTTCGTAAACTGACTTACTTCTCCATCCATTCTTACAGCGGCAGTTTGTTCCCAGTACAGATTTCTGATTAGGCGGAGGTCTTTCGAATCTCGATCTAGAGTTTCCTGTAATATTTCAAATGACTTATTGTGCTTCACTTTATCAAATGCTTTTGTGTAGTCGATAAAACAAACAAACAAATCTTTGCACTTGAATAGCTCGTTCTGATAGTATCTTTAACATCAGTATCGTGTTTCTTGTACCTTTGTCTTTCACAAAAGCACATTGTTCTTTACCTATTTCAGCTTGTATCTTACTTTTAACTCTTGTCATCAAAATTCTTAGAAGTTTAGTGATATGACTCATTAAACTTATGGTCCTATGTAATTCACATGCTATTGCTCCAGTTTTCTTTGGAAGAGTGATTAAATACTGATTTTTTTTCCATCTCTTCTGGTATTATTCCAGTCTCATAAATATAATTGATTAAATCACTAAGTTTTTTAATTCCATTGTGACGAAAGAGGGTTACAAAAGTACACATAGACTAAGATGTTAACTGTCCTGTGCTAGCACCAGTGGGATCAACAGTTGATCTGCCACCTGTCTTCAGGAGAGAGAGATAAGTAAGACAATGGAGCAGCATTTGGAAACGTTAATGAAGAGACGAGAGAGTTTAACGGAAGGAGACACCGGTCTGAATATCGTCAAGACCGGCTCCTTTTGAACCCTGAACTGTCTGAAGTGTGATGGACAGGCGATACACCAGCAGGGGGATAAAATGGGGCAGGTTCTCTAAGACACATACGACACCACGAGGTAACGAGACCCTGGAAGAGGTGCGCCCCCACAAGTCGGTGGGAGTTTTGGAGGTCTGGTCGCGGGACCAGCCATAGACGCACAGGGTGGAAAGATACAGTCGGCAGGAACCTGGTGTGTGTCCGCCCTTGCGTGGGTGTCGGGTTCACTGCTGAAGAACGATCGTGTCTGGAATGGAGGGGTCACAGTCGGTGACCTCAGAAGACATTACAAAGGGCTCGCCCGAAAGTTAACTGCAAGGAATATCAAAGGTCTGTTTGGAATCCGATTTGCATATTCATTCGTTCTCTCTCTCCCCAACGGCACGACGGTGATTACTGCGAACTGAACTAAACTGAAGTCTGTCACTTGTGATTGAACATTTTACCCCTAGACTGCGATAGAGCTGATTGACCCTGTTATCCTAGTTCTGTGTACATGTGTGTTTATTCATTGCTAACCTGTTGCATTTATATCCTCACTATTAGAGTACTATGTTGCTTATTTCTTTAATAAAACTTTCTTAGTTCCAGTAATCCAGACTCCAACTGAGTGGTCCATTTCTGCTGGTTTGGCAATCCAGTTACGGGCTACGTAACACCATAATCTTAAAGGGTGATAATTTGTTCTATTACTAATTCATCAGGACCTGCTGCCTTTCTTTACTTCATCTTATTTATTCCATTACGAACTTCAGATTTTAAAATACTTGGACCTTCAATGTCCTTCTTAATTTCTGGTTTCTCGCCTCGATCGTCTTCAAACAATTCCTGAATATGCTCAGTCCATCTGTTCATAATCTCATCTTTTTCCATGATAAGGGTACCGTCCTTTGCTTTCAAACATCCACCTGAAGAACAGAGGAGCTTTTTACCAGTGATATTCTTGATTTGTTGATGTACCCTTTTTGGATCAGTAATAGGGATTCTTTCTAGTTGCTCACATTCCTGGTTTAACCATTCATCTTTGGCTTTTTGACATAAGCTTTTAACTTTTTTATCTAAAGACTTATATTCCATAGGATTTGCTTTCTTCAGTTTCCTTTCTTCCATTAGATTTTTGATTTCATCTGTCATCCATTTATTCTTTGTGCTTTTTTCTTTTTAAGGAATCACGGACTTTGCTGATCCTACCAAGGCATCCTTCAGAGAGTTAAACTTCATTTCTACATGATTACTATCTTCTTCAACAGATTCTATTTCTAGACTTTGAAATCTATTCCTTACTTCAATTGTAAATTTTTGTCTTAAGTTTTCTTCTTTAATTAATTGCGAGTAATCAAGGGATTGTTCGGGTTTTTGCTTCTTTAGTTTTTTAAGTTTTACTTTTACATGACATAATACTGGGTTATGGTCCACTATTACAGTCTGCACCTGGATATGTTCTGCATTGAGTCACCGAGTTTTTAAATCTTTGGGTTTTAGTAATAAAGTCAATTTGATTTCTGGTGCTATCACCTGGACTTTTCCAGGTCCACAAGTGTCTTGGATGGTTTTTAAAGTAGGTATTCATAATGACCTGATTATTCATCTTGCACCAGTCTACTGATTTCTTGCCTCTTTCATTTCTTTCCTCTAGTCCAAATTTTCCTATGGTATTTCCATCAGCACCTTGTCCTACTTTAGCATTTAGATCTCCCATGACAATAACAGTATCTTAACATCACGTGCTTTTACTTTTTAGCCAGGGCTTTTTCCTTTCCACTCTTCCATAAATACCCTTTTTTTGTGCAAGGCCTTAAAGATTGTGGAGCTATGAATTTCAACTCCAGTTGAAGCTACTGACAGTTGCAGCTCACTTAAAATGGCTGTTAGCATCACAGTAGCTTCTCTTACAAGTGCCATTCTTCTCTGGTGATCAGGTTTAGAGGAATGGCATGACCTAGACAGTGTGGCTGTGGTTTCATATTTTTTCCACTTTTTCATGATGGACTGCACTAGCTCCAAGTTTATTCAGTGCCTTTGAGAGGATGTTGTACCCTTCCCCAAATTTGTGCTTCTCTATTATCATTTCCTTGACTTGAATGCTCTTTTGCCATTATTTTGGTTTGGTGTGTGAAAATCTGCCATGCAATTGACCTTCCAGAGAGAGGGGCTATGAATTAATTGAAAACAGGTGATCTTCCAGTTTTCTACATCAACAAATTAGGTGAGTTGTTAAGGTACTATTGCACCTGAGAAAAGTCAGCATAGCAATTACAAGGGGATGAATACTTTTTCAGCCTCACAATTTTGGTTTTTAACTTAATAAATTATTGATGGGTTTTGGAATTATTCTTTTGATTTGACATGATGTATTTTGTAGATTAGCTCAAAAAATCCTGACTTTAGATTTATAAAATGAGACAGTAAAATTTGAAACTAGTTAGATTTATAAAATGAGACAGTAAAATTTGAAACTAGTTAGATTTATAAAATGAGACAGTAAAATTTGAAACTAGTTGTTATGCTTCAAGGCACTGTATTATTTAGCCCTATATTTGTAAGCTGACATTTGAATCACTTTTTAAAAAAATTACAGAATTTCAGTGATTCATGTTATGAACATCTAACTTTCTTGAAATGCCCATTGTTCCAAGACTGTTCTGTGCAATCTATGTAATCATGGTCCAAGAAGGATGGCCCAAACTTGTGCTGAAATTTAACTTCCAAATTCTTTCCACTGACTTAATCTCTTACAGCCTTTTTTGGATAGTTCTGAAAAATGATGCAAAGTTAACTTGCACTCATTGCATTTAATACAAACAGCAGGCCATCTTCAAGTGGCCTGTTTATTGCTGCATGTTCGATGGTCTACCTTGGCAAGAAGACCCAATTTCACTGGGAGCTAGTACTCTTACACCAGGCGCATGCTGATACCTCCTAGTGATTGTTTACTGTTACTCCAGGATGTGTTGGTGGGTATCTTGAATTTAGATATTGGAGAGAAGGCTTCACATTTTTTTCTGGCTGAATCCTTAATAGAGAAAATGCAAGTTAGGAAAAACTCATACCTCCTTTATCAGAAACCATTGATCTCCTGCACTGGAAATCAGTTGCTAGAACTATGTTAAAGTTCAAAGTAAATTTATTAACTAAGTACATATATGTCATCATATACGACCCTGAGATTTGTTTTCTTGTAGGCATACTCAGTAAATCCAAGAACCATAATAGAATCAATGAAAGACCACACCCAACAGGATGGACAAACAACCAATGTGCAAAATGCAACAAACTTACGAATACAAATGTGGAAAAAAAAATAATGAATAAATAAGAAATAAATATCAATAACATGAGATGAGGAGTCCTCGAAAGTGAATCCCTTGGTTGTTGGAACAATTCTGTGATGGTTCAAGTGAAGTTGAATGAAGTAAACCCTGTGGTTCGAGAGGCAGATGATTTAGGTGTATTAACTGTTCCTGAACCTGGTACTGTGAGTCCTGAGGCTGTTGTACCACCTTGATGGCAGCAGCAAGAAGAAAGGATGCTCTGGGTGATGGGGATCCCGGGTGATGGGTGCTGCTTTCCAGCAACAGTGCGCTACGTAGATGTGCTCAATAATGGGCAGAGCTTTACTCGTGATGGACTAGGATGGATCCATGACTCTTGTAGGATTTTCCATTCAAGGGCATTGGTGTTTCTATACCAGGTTGTGATGCTGCCAGTCTGAATACTCTCCAGTTCACATTTATGCAAGTTTGTCAAAGTCCTAAATGTAATTCCAAATCTCCGCAAACTCCTAAGGAAGTAATGGCACTGTTGTGCTTTCTTTGTAATTGCACTTGCGTACTTGGCCCAGAGCAGGACCTCTGAAATAATAACATTTAGGAATTTAAAGTTTCAATCCCTCTCCACCTCTGATCCTCCAATGAAGACTGGCTCATGGACCTCTGGTTTCCTCCTCCTGAGGTCTATAATCAGCTCCTTGGTCTTGCTGACATTGAGTAAGAAGCTGTTGTTATGACACCACTCAGCCAGATTTCCAATCTACTGATTCAGCACCACCATTGATTCAGCCTGCAACAGTGGTGTCATCAGCAAATTTGAATATGGCATTGGAGCTGTGTTTAGCCACGCAGTCATAAGTATAAGGCAGGTAGAGCAATGGAGATTGTAGAGGAGATGTCGTTGCCAATTTGGACTGACTGGAGTCTGCAAGTGGGGAAATCCAGGATCTACAGTGGCCTGCAAAGGTTTAGGCACCCCGGTCAAAATTTCTGTTACTGTGAATAGCTAAGCGAGTAAAAGATGACACCGAGAGGCTGCTGAAAAGGCCTCACGGTGGCTGTGGATTTGGAGGGGGTTCCGTGGATTAGTGTGCCACTTGAACACAAGTCGGGAGCTGATCACCCCCGGCTGGGTCGCCCGTTCAAGGTTGCCTGACGATTAAAGACCCGAAACACCCTATGACCCCGGGCTCATCACTGAAGACGTGTCCAAGTAGCACCAGAAGGTGTATTCTACAACAACCACATCTGGCTCAGTCAGTGACCTCCAGAAAAGTCTGGTTAACAACTATGAGTAGAATGGTGATGGCTGGAGAGACAGCAGACAGCGCGGAAAGAGGGCAAACAGGGCAGCAAGGCCCAGCACCCCGAACTGCAGCTCCTGTGAGGAAGCACCCAAAACAAGCTACGGAGTACCCTTCTGAAGCATACCCCCAGGGATGCCCGAGAGGTGGGGAGGATGAACATCCCAATTAGACGGACTTATTGGCAATGACTCAAGCAAATGGACAATTGACTATGAGCGTAGTCTGTATCTGCGGCAGGGTGTGCAAAAACCTGAGAGGTCTGAAGATCCACCAGGCAAAGATGGCCTCCTTGAGGAGGAAACAAGTGATGTAGCTAGTACTACAAGCTCTGTGGTACTGACTACAGAACCTGGTCAGACGGAGGAGGAGCCTGGCCTGGAGTCACCCCACAGTGCCCGGAACCTGCAAGCAACCCAAGTCCCCCCAATAAGCAGGAAGTCGGAACAGCGTCAGGTGAAGTTGCCTGCCGCTAACAAGAAGGAGTGGCTCCAGTTGGATGAGGATGTAGACAAGATTCTGGAGGCGATACCGAAGGGCAATGCTGACAAGAAACTCTGGACTATGTGCACCCTCATAATGAGCATAGGCTCAGAACGGTTTGGCATCAAGGAAAAGCATGGAACAAGTAATCCAGTGAGTCCAAACCGGTGGGAACAGGTCAACCAGCTGAGACAAGTACTCAAATCTCAGAAGTGCCAATTTAAGTTGGCCAAGGAGGAGGAAAAACTGCCCTGTCAGACCTCACAGATATCATCAGGAAGAGGCTCATCACACTCAAGTAGGCTGAGTGGCACCGAAGGAAGGGCAAGGAGAGGGCCCGAAAGCGCAGTGCTTTCATTACCAATCCCTTCAGCTTCAGCAAGAGAGTACTAGGACAGAAGCGAAGTGGCCACCTCACTTGTTCTGTAGTGGAGATAAACCACCATCTCAGTAACACTTTCAGTGACACCTCGAGAGAGCAGGACCTCGGCCCGTGTGAGGCACTGGTGACACCTTCAGAACCAGCGACCCAACTCAACTTCTCTGAACCCACCCTGAAGGAGGTCAAAGAAGCAGTCAAAGCAGCAAGAGCAAGTTCTGCCCCTGGCCCCAGCGGAGTGCCTTACAAAGTCTACAAGCAGTGCCCAAGGCTCCTTATGTGACTCTGGAAGATCTTAAAGGTGACCTGGCAGAGAGCAAAGGTCGCTGCTCAGTGGAGGCACGCAGAGGGTGTCTGGATACCAAAAGAAGAGGATTCAAGCAACATCAAGCAGTTTTGTATTATCTCGCTGCTCAGCGTTGAAGGGAAGATCTTCAAGATTGTCGCCCAATGTTTAACTGAGTTCCTCTTGAAGAATGGATACATAGACACCTCAGTACAGAAGGGGGAAGTCCCAGAAGTACCTGGATGCCTAGAGCACATAGGAGTGGTGACCTAGCTGCTTTGGGAGCCAAGGGAGAACAGAGGAGACCTTGCAGCACTCTGGCTAGACCTAACCAACACCTATGGATCCATCCCACACAGGCTCATTGAAACAGCACTGACAAGGCACCATGTTCCAGAGATGACCGTAAATCTCATTCTGGAGTATTACAGCAACTTCAGGTTGAGAGTCTCCTCAGGGTCACTAACATCCACCTGGCATCGGCTGGAGAAGGGCATAATCACTGGCTACACAATCTCGGTGTCACTCTTCTTGTTGGCCATGAACATGATTATCAAGTCAGTGGAGGTGGAATGTAGAGGCCTCATGTCTAAATCTGGTACTCGGCAGCCCCCCATAAGAGCATTCATGGACGACCTGACGGTGATGGCATCATCTGTCCCTGGGTGCAGATGGCTCCTTCAAGGCCTGGAACGGCTCATCCCATGGGTAAGAATGAGCTTTAAATCAGCCAAATCCAGGTCTCTGGTCCTGAAGAAGGGAAGAGTGGCCGACCAGTTCCGCTTTACCCTGGGAGGGGTCCAGATTCCAACGGTGACAGAAAAACCTGTCAAGAGCCTGGGCAAGATCTTCGACAGATCCTTGAAGGACACAGCCGCACTTCAACAAACCAGGAGCAACTTGATAACCTGGCTCACCGTGATTGACAAATCGGGGCTTCCAGGAAAATTCAAAGCCTGGATGTACCAACACGGAGTCCTGCCAAGACTACTCTGGCCCCTTCTAGTCTACGAAGTGCCAATGTGAACAGTGGAGGCTCCAGAGAAGACTATCAGTCAGTTTCTCCAGAGGTGGTTGGGTCTCCCCCGGACCTTGAGTAGCATTGACCTGTATGGGCATTCCACCAAGCTGCAGCTCCCCATCAGCGGCCTATCAGAGGAATTCAAAGTCACTCGAGCCAGGGAGGCTATGATGTACTGAGACTCCTCTGATGTTAAAGTCGCTTCGGCAGGAATCCGTGTAAAGACCAGAAGGAAGTGGCAGGCACAGGAAGCTGTCGACAGAGCAGAGGCACGGCTGCAGCACAACATTTTGGTGGGCACTGTGGCGATGGGATTGGGCTGTTTTTCCAAACCACGCTACGACAAAACCCATGGAAAGGAGAAGCGTCAACTGGTTCAGAACGAGATACAAGCAGAAGTGGAGGAAGAATGATACAGCAAGATGGTCGCTATGTACAAACAAGGCGCCTGGACTAGATGGGAACATGCGGAACCTCGCAAGTTCACCTGGACAAAGCTCTGGAGAGCTGAACCATTGCGCATCAATTTTCTCATCCAATCAGTCTTTGACGTTCTCCCAAGCCTGGCCAACCTGCACAGGTGGGGCATGGTAAACACTCCTGCATGCCAACTGTGCCAGAAGAGGGGCACCTTGGAGCATATACTAAGTTGCTGCTCGAAGGCATTGGGGGAAGGGCGATACTGCTGGCGCCATGACCAAGTCCTAAGGTCAGCGATTCAAGACAGCGAAAATCAGCATGCCCCTAAACAGTCCATCACTTTTATTAGAGCAGGGGAGAAAGCTCAACATCAGTCTAGCACCTCGGGAGGGCTTCTTGCCACTGCACGAGACTGGCAGCTCCAAGTCGACCTAGGGAGGCAGCTCAAGTTCCCAGAGAACATCGCAGCCACTCTGCTCTGCCCGGACATGGTGTTAATATCGGAGTCTACAAAGCAAGTGGTCCTGCTGGAACTTACTGTCCCCTGGGAAGACCGGATTGAAAAGGCCAACGAGCGCAAGAGGGCTAAATACACAGATCTTGTTGCAGAATGCTGGAGCAATGGCTGGAGAGCTCGCTGTGAGCCAGTCGAAGTTGGGTGCTGGGGCTTTGCTGGCCATTCATTTCAGCGGACTCTAAAACTCCTTGGAGTTAAAGGACTGCAGTGCAGAAGAGCCACCAAGAACATTCTGGAGGCTGCTGAAAAGGCCTCGCGGTGGCTGTGGATCCGGAGGGGGGATCCGCAGATTAGTGCGACCCTTGGACCCAAGTCGGGGGCTGATCACCCCTGGCTGGGTCACCCAGTCGAGGTTGTCTGATGATCAAAGACCTGAAATACCCTATGACCCCGGGTTCATCACTGAAGATGTGTCCAAGTAGCACCAGAAGGTGTATTCTACAAATAAGCACGAATATTTTTTTATTTCCAGCTTTTATAGTTTCAAAATAACAAAAAGGAAAAGGGCCCAAAGCAAAAGTTTTGGTACACTGTATGGTCAGTACTTAGTAACACCCCCTTTGGCAAGTATCACAGCTTGTAAACACTTTCTGTAGCCAGCTAAGAGTCTTTCAATTCTTGTTTGGGGGATTTTTGCCCATCCTTCCTTGCAAAAGGCTTCTAGTTCTGTGAGATTCTTGGGCAGTCTTGCATGCACTGCTCTTTTGAGGTCTATCCACAGATTTTCGATGATGTTTAGGTTGGGGGACTGTGAGGGCCATGGCAAAACCTTCAACTTGCACCTCTTGAGGTAGTCCATTGTGGATTTTGAAGTGTGTTTAGGATCATTATCCTGTTGTAGAACCCATCCTCATTTTATCTTCAGCTTTTTTTACTGACGCTGTGATGTTTGATTCTAGGATTTACTGGTAATTAATTGAATTCATTCTTCCCTCTACCAGTGAAATGTTCCCCTTTTTTCTCCAAACATACCTTTGTTCATTGTGGCCAAAATGTTCTATTTTAACTTCATCAGTCCACAGGACTTGTTTCCAAAATGCATCGGGCTTGTTTAGATGTTCCTTTGCAAACTTCTGACACTGAATTTTGTGGTGAGGACGCAGGGAAGGTTTTCTTCTGATGATTCTTCCATGAAGATCATATTTGTGCAGGTGTCGCTGCACAGTAGAACAGTGAACCACCACTCCAGAGTCTGATAAACCTTCCTGAAGATCTTTTGCAGTCAAATGGGGGTTTTGATTTGCCTTTCTAGCAATCCTATGAGCAGTTCTCTCAGAAAGTTTTCTTGGTCTTCCAGACCTCAACTTTACCTCCACCATTCCTGTTAACTGCCATTTCTTAATTACATTACGAACTGAGGAAACATCTACCTGAAAATGCTTTGCTATCTTCTTATATCCTTCTGCTTTGTGGGCATCATTTATTTTAATTTTCAGAGTGCTAGGCAGCTGCTTAGAGGAGCCCATGGCTGCTGATTGTTGGGACAATGTTTGAGGAGTCAGGGTATGTATAAAGCTTTGAAATTTGCATCACCTGGCCTTTCCTAACAATAACTGTGAACAAGCCATAACCCTAACAAGCTAATTAAGGTCTGAGTCCTTGGTAAAAGTTATCTGAGAGCTCAAAGCTCTTGGGGTGCCCGACTTTTGCATGGTGCTCCTTTCCTTTTTTCACTCTAAAATCGTACAAAACAAAAATAATACACTAATCTTGCTTAAAGTGTTGAAAAGAATGTTTCATCTTTAGCTTTATGACTTTTGGAGATCAGTTCATCTGCTACTCAGTTAACTATTTACAGTAACAGAAATTTTGACCAGGGCTGCCCAAACTTTTGCATGCCACTGTAATTGCACAAGGAGGTATTGAGGCCAAGATCTTGGAGCTTATTGATTAGTTTTTAAGGTGATAATGGTATCGAATGCTGAACTATAGTCAATAAAGAGCATCGTAATGTATGCATCTTTGTTGTCCAGATGTTCCAGGGTTGAGTGAAGAGCCAGCGAGATGGCATCTGCTGTGGACCTGTTGCAAAGTAGCTCCTGAGGCAGTAGTTGTTGTGTTTCATCACCTATCTCTCAAAGCACTTCATCACTGTGGATGTAAGTGATACAGAGCAATAGCCATTGAGACAGATCTTCACGCTCTTCTTGGGCACCGATATAATTGAAGCCTGCTTGAAGCAGCTGGGTACCACACACTGCCAAAGAGAGAGGTGAAAAGTATAGTGAAGACACAAGCCAGTTTATCAGCACAAGTACCTAGTAGTTTGCCGTGCATGCCGTCGACCCCGGATGCTTTTTGTGGGTTCGCCCTCCTCCAGGCTGGTTGCACGTCAGCTTCAGAGACTGGGATCAATCGGGGAGTTTATGATGTTTTCTCCATGTCCTGATGGTCAAAGTGAGTATAGAAAGCATTGAGCTTATCTGGAAGCGAAGCCTGCTGTCTCCTATGTTGCTTGATTTAAAATATATGAAGTTCATAAGAGTATCCAAGCTCTGCCGCCACTCTGAAGCATCCGTTGTTGATTCAAGTTTGGTCCGGAATTGCCATTTTGCCCTTGAAATGGCTCTCCGGAGATCATACCCAGACCTTGGTATATAGAGCAAACTATGTTGCTTACCTGTGCCTTTGCTATAAAGTGGAAAATGTAGAACTATGCCTGCACTTGTAGTGGTCTCAAACATTACAATTAATTTTGCTGTCAACTTGAGTGAACACTGGAAAAAGTAAACTTTAGAAGCAAAGAAAAACAAATTTATATTTTATTTCTGAGAACATTCTGTTCTGTTTTATTTCCAAGATATGTTGGTGAAAATATGAATGGATTATTTTGAAAAGGTAAGACAATTCCAGAATGTTAAACTTCATGTCCTCCTTCAAATATTTTGCAGTTACTTGGGCAGACAGGGAGATTGAAGAAGCTTCAGTTGGAGATCTGTCTTTAAAAGCTAATTCTGGTAAGATATGTGATTCCAAGTTGTAACCATTTCGTCCAAGGGTATGCTGTGATGCATTGATTACCTAAAGGTACAAATTAAACAAGTGTGTCATTTGCCAACATCACTACCATGTCAAGCTAATTTAATGTAATTAACTTGATTTATCTAAATGTAGTTAACAGTTTCACACTTACAGTGATTGGCAATGTAATGACAAAAAGAAAATTAATGCCATTTTCATGCATCAATGAAGTGGATCTCCATTGCCAATGAAATCAGAGCTCCGGGGAACAAATGTGGGAACAAACTATATTGCTCACTTTTTTTATTTGTGAAAATAGCTGTTCATGATTAACTGTATTTTCCAGACTGTTATATTTGGAAGGGGGATATCTCCTTTGTCTAAAATTCTGAACTTCATTTTGTTAGTTTTGATGTAATCTCTGTATTTGCTGAGGTGGCTGAACAGAACACTGTTGTATTTTTCACAGCTTACTTCATCAGAAAGGGCACCTATAAGAAACATTTTAAGTGATCATGTAGTAAAGCAGCAGTCTAGTTGCCTCGTTGTGCCTGTGCCTACTTTTTCGTAAAGCAATTCACACAACCTCACCCCTCCACGTTTTTCTGTGTAATCCTGCAAACTTTTCCCCCTACAATCTATATACTACCAAAACTCTCATGTTCTGACTGTCCGTTTGTCTGTTTGTGACCTCCAAATACCACAAACGGTGCATTACAGCGGCTTTTTTTTGGCTAAATCGAATTAAAATGCGCTAACTTACACAATCCAGGCAAAGTTCAGGGTTATATATTCATATAAAATTGCTCATTCACCAAAAATCAACAGGCTGGCTTTCACCCGAGACCCGATCGGCCATCATGGAAATTGGGACGCGACAGCCCGACACATGCGCACAGCCAGTCTCAACAGCGACACCTACCGGAGCAAAAGGGCAGGGCAGCTCTATTTCGAGGGGTCACATTCTGCTCATCACCACCAGCATGTGCAGGATTGGGACAGATCTAACTGCCACCCATCAATAAGAGATAGTTAAATCTTATTGCAATGACGTACTCCGAGACACCCATAAAACCCTTTGCTGCAGTCAGAGAACAGCGGTGACTATATCACATCCATTTAGGAGAGCACCAACCACATCAAGAATAGTCAGCATCCCTTGGTGTTCGTGCTTCGTATCTTCTATCCAGCATTAGGGTAAAAAAAAAATGGTCAGCCTAATTATGCCGTGCGGAAAAGGAAGGGGAACATTTTCCTCAAGGGATGACACCAAACATCGTCGGGAAGTGGCAAGGAGAGGGAGAGAACAAGAATCGGATGAGACCAGGGCCGCACTACTCCAGGATCAAAGAGTCAGGACAAAAAAAGATGAGAGAAAAAGAGACAGAGGAGGAGAGGCATGCACGTCTCCAGGATCAGAGACAAATGACAAACAGCAGAAGAGATGAAGAGACGGGGGATGAGAGGACTGCACATCTCCAGAATGACAAAAACAGGCACAGAAGGAGGAGAGAGGAAGAGACAAAGGAGCTGAGAAGTGCACTTCTCCAAGATCAGAGACAAAGAACAAACAGCAGAAGAGATGAAGAGACGGGGGATGAAAGGACTGCATGTCTCCAGAATGACAACGAGAGGCACAAGGATGACTGGTAAACCAGAAATTATGCCATCAAAAGTGTCCTTTGTTAAACGAGGTGGACGTATATTTGCTTTGCTACACGCCGTTCTTCTTTAATAAACTGAGGTTTTCTACTTCAGTTTCCAAAGCAAAGTGATACCAATAGCATTCAGGAAAATTTAACGTTCCTTCTGGTCACATCAGACTGCACTACCCTTCTCTCAAAGGGTGTCCCAACGGGTCACTCTGTTGTCTAGTTATTTCCTATTTAGTACTAAATATCCACCCAGTGCCTTATGGGATGCGTTTAAATCCTTCAACTGTTTACTCTTTTCCATAAATGCTGCCTGGCCTGCTGAGTTCTTCCAGCATTTTGTGTGTGCTTCTTTGGATCTCCTGCACCTGCAGATTTTCTCATATTTGTCGCCCTGTTTATTTCTCTCAGCTCAAAAGGAGATTAGTTGTAGTTGCTTTAATTGAGTTTTTAACTGTAATCACATTTCTGTGGACTCATTTTCTTTCTTACCCTAAAGTACAGAATTACAGAATTGGACTCAATTCTCCAACTGATTTAATATTTACATAGATTTTACACAACTGTCTCGGAAACACATGGTTTCTTAATTGTGTAGACAACTTCCTTGTACTTGTATATGACCATATTAAGATCTTTCTGTTCTTGCACTCAGTGGCAAATTAAGATTTATCGGGATCCTTGGTAAGATATTCCTGTTTCTGAAGGCACAGTTGGAGGCTGCTGAGGCCATCGAGTTTATGCTGGCTCAGTAATTGCCATCAGTCTCACTCCTGCACTTCCTTTCCTTAAATCATTTCCATCCTGTCAGCCATCTACACGGGGAGTAAAGTACAGCAGCCCACAATAAACCAATCATATGATTGGGATTTGAGAAGAAACTGGAGAATGCCCGGGAAAAATGCAGCCACCCCTGAGGTCAGAAATGAACCAGTGCCTGAATCTGTAGGGTAGTAGTACTAAATGCTGCACTGCTGAATTTTGGGGGTTCCCCTGGCACCCTGTTATGGGTGGGACCACAACGAGCCCCACTGTACAACAGATAAACTTAGGTGCAGGAAATGCACATTGGGTTAATTGCCCCCTGTGAAATGATGTCAATGAAGTAAACTAAAACATAATGCAGGAACTAACAGTTCCCTGTTCTGTATTCTTGATCTTTCTTTAGAATCATTGCAGTCCTTCAAGTGTATGCTCGCGTATTCATGGATAAATTCAATAGGCAATGCCCTGGACCTTTCGGTACCAAAACTTCATTTAAAAGCAAAAAGCTTTTTTCACACCTTCCCCTTGGAGGGCAGAAATTCCTCACTCCCCAAAGTTGGGAAGCTGAACATAATTCCCTTGATCCTACCCTCAATAAGCATTGTACCTTCATGTACTCTGGCCTGTATCAAATCAGAATAATATCCAGGGAGACAAACTTGAACAGAAGGAGGGGTGAATATAGGACTGAAGGTGTTACATTTGGATACACACAATGTACAGAATAAGGTAGATTATCTTGTAGCGCTGTTAGAAATTGGCAGGTATAAAGTTGCGAGCATTGTGATTGTAAGAAGATCATAGCTGGGGATACATCCAAGAATACACATCATATCAAAGGGCAGGCTGTTGGGCAGAGTGCGGAGTGGCTTTGTTGGGAGTTATATACAGGCCTCCGAACAGTAGCCAGGATGTGGGATACAAGTTAGAATGGGAGATAGAAAAGGCATGTTTAAACAACGACAATGTTATGATGGTATGCAGATTGAAAAATCAGGTTGGTGTTGGATCCCAAGAGAGGAATTTGTGGAATGCCTACAAGTGGATTTTTAGAGCAGCTTGTGGTCGAGTTCACTGTTATGTTTTGTAACTCCAAAGCATTAAACTAATTGAAAGAAAAACATGGCACTGAGATAACTCCTTAGTTTTATTTTTAGCCAGATGCCCACTAATGACCTGGTAGTATAATGACGTATGCCATTCACATACTTTTATGTATAACCTGTAATCAATTATTTAAACATCAAAGAATGCTTAATAAAACAATATATCTACAATGTTACTTAAATATTACTGAAATATTAAATATATAACACCTACCAGTGAAAAGGCAATTCTGAATTGGGTGTTGTGTAATAAAAAATTTGATTAGAAAGCTTTATGCAAAGGAATCCTTAGGAGGCAGTGATCAGAAAATTCACCCTGCAGGTTGAGAGTGAGATGCTAAAATCAGATGTATCAGTATTGCAGTTCAGTAAAGGTATCTACAGAGGCAACAGAGAGGGGCTCGCCAAACTATTTTTGGAGCGGCACACTGGCAACAATAATGGTAGGGCAGCAGTGGTTTGATTTTCTGGGAGTAATTTAGAACTTGCAGGATTGGTTCGTCCTGAAGAAGAAGAAGAATTTGAAGGATGAGGACTAGGGAAGTCAAAGACAGCTTCAAGGGAAAAATTGCAACATGCAATACAGCACAAATTTGTGGGAAGCTAGAGGATTAGGAAGGCAACAAAAAAAAAGGAAGTAAAGGATCGGGGATCAACTTTATTCACCATATTTTTTTTAGGCATCCGTTAGTCTTGTGAAACCGTGGATTTGTGCCTTGGAAGGTTTTCCAGGGTGCAGGCCTGGGCAAGATTGTATGGAAGACCGGCAGTTGCCCATGCTACAAGTCTCCCCTCTCCACGCCACTGATGTCATCCAAGGGAAGGGCACTTGGGCCGATACAGCTTGGCACCGGTGTCGTCGCAGAGCAATGTGTGGTTAAGTACCTTACTCAAGGACACAACACGCTGCCTCAGCTGAGGCTCGAACTAGTGACCTTCAGATCACTAGACTGATGCCTTAACCACTTGGCCATGCGCCAATACACCATATACTCACCATATATATTTACATTTATTAGGAATTTGCTGTGGTATGTTGGCATGACATACAACACAAAATAACATTCAACAATTATAAAGAATAAATAATTATATAAAATGGATATGTAATAAAATATTTATAAATATGTAAATGGAAGCATATATTTACAATGTAAATAACATTATGAAAATTGTTTAAAGTATTTACAGTGCAGCACAGTGTTTGGGACTGATAGCGGTAAGGTGGGGTGGTTAACTAGAATGTTTGATCAGGGAGAAGAAACTTTCAAGGTGGCATGAACTTTTTGTTTTAATAGCCTATAGCACCTTCCAGAAGGGAGCTCTTGGAAAAGTCAGTTTGCTGGACTGGTAATGTCCACAGTGACTTCTTTCTCCCTGTCTGCTTCTTTGTTCTGGACACATACAAGTCCTGCAGTGATAGTGGAGCACAGCTAATGACCCTTCCTGCTAACATGACAGTTCGCTGTAGTTTTCTTGAGTTATGAGAGGATGCTGCACAAAACCAAACAGTTATGGCTCATTTAATGAAGCTCTCTATGATCGCAGTGTAGAAGTGTACCAATAGGGGAAGATGGAATTTTTCCAATTGCTGCAAGAAGTACAGTACATCCTTTGACAATTGTTTTTGTTAATGAAGGAGATATGGTTCTCCCATATGAGGTCCTATGAAACGATGATGCCCAGGTACCTGAATATTGAAGTGGTGCTAACTGTGGAGTTGTTGATAATGAGTGGTAGAGAAGAGACACATTTCTCCTGAAGTCGATATGCAACGCCATATTTTTGAGAGAATTTGGCTGCAAGTTGTGACTACACCAGGCCACAAGCTTTTTTTACTTTGTGGTACTTGAATTTCTCACCTCTATGGCAATGATGTCATCTGGAAACTTGTTCAGTTTAACTGATGAATCACTGGAAAAACAGTCAAAGGTTTATAGAGAAAATAGGAGAAGAGAGAAAACACATCCCTGTGGTGCACCACTGCTAAGTGAGCAGGATGTGGTGACGTGCTTACTGAGTCTCACATACTGCCTTCTATCTGAGAGGAAGCTTGAGATCCACTTGCAGATGGAACCTTGTACGTTAGGTTTGAGGAGTTTCTCTTGTAGAAGCTCACATATTATGGCAACGAAGGCTGAACTGAAATTGCTATAACCGGCGCACCAATCGTGAGTTGGAGAGCTACGACAGAGGAGGCACTACACAGGTCCAGGAGCAAAGTTCAAAGGGGGAAAGCTTCGTGGGAACTCGGCTATAACTGGAGTGCTAATCGTGTGTTGGAGAGCAAGGATGGTTCATGTATAAAAGGGAGACACTGCCTAGCAGAGCGGTCATTAAAGGAGCAGTCCTTGACGGAGTGGTCTGAGTCAGAATGGTAGGGCTTTGGCTCATTCAGGCTTTGGCGAAAGTGGGCTTCGACAAGGTAAGTGGGTAAGCGGGCTTCATTTTTTCCATGCATTTTTTGAGGAATGGAGAGGATGTCTGTAAGGTTAGTACTTTGCTCTGGGTGTCAGATGTGGAAATCCTGGGATTCTTCCAGTATCCCAGATGGCCACATCTGTACCAGGTGCACCGAGATGCAGCTCCTCAGAGACTGTGTTAGGGATCTGGATCTGTGGCTTGATGACCTACAGCTTATTAGGAAAAGTGAGCAGGGGCTAGATAGGAGCTACAGGGAGTTGGTCACTCTGAGTCTGCAGGAGTTAGATAAGTGGGTGACTGTCAGGGAAGGGAAGGGAAGGGAAGAGCTCAGATAATAGAGAGCACCCCTGTGGCTATTCTCCTAAGTAATCATTATCTTGTTTTGGATGCTGTTGTGGGGGGGGTGTGAACTGTATTAGGATGACCATGGTGATCGGGTCTCTGGCACTGAGCCTGGTTCCATGGTGCAGAAGGGAAAGAAGAAGATGAGGAATGCGGGAGTCATAGGAGATTCCATAGTGAGGGGAACAGACAGGAGGTTCTGTCAGCCTGATAGAGTACCCGCATGGTGTGTTGCCTCCCTGGTGCCAGGGTATGGGATGTCTCGGATCGGGTGCAGAGTATTCTGAAGGGAGAGAGTGAACAGCCAGAAGTCATGGTACACATTGGTACCAATGACATAGGTCGAAAAAAGGGAGGAGGTCCTGAAGAGAGAATTCAGAGAGCGAGACAGGAAGCTGAAAAGCAGTAACTCCAGGGTAGTAATCTCAGGACTGCTGCCTGTGCCATGTGCTAATGAGCACAAGAATAGCATGATCAGGCATTTTAATGCATGGTTGAGAGACTGGTGTAGGGGGCAGAGCTTCAGATTCATGGATCATTGGGGCACCCTCTAAGGGAGATGGGACCTGTACAAAAAGGACCGGTTACACCTGAACCCAAAAGGCTCTAATATCCTAGCACGCAGGTTTAACAGAGCTGTTAGGGAGGGTTTAAACTTATTTAGCAGGTGTATGGGAACCAGAATGATAGGGCTGAGGAAGGGGAAAACAGAAATAAATCAAAGGTAGTGTTAAACAGAGATGTTAGAAAGGACAGGCAAGAGATGAGGCATATTCACAGCTAGTGAGATGCATTACAAGGCAATAGAGGTGAGGTGCAGTTAAAACAGAAAGCAACAAATACTGGACTGAAAGTATTATATTTGAATGCACGCAGCACAAGAAATAAAATGGACGATCTTGAAATTCAGC
Source organism: Mobula hypostoma (assembly GCF_963921235.1). Lineage (NCBI taxonomy): Eukaryota > Metazoa > Chordata > Chondrichthyes > Myliobatiformes > Myliobatidae > Mobula > Mobula hypostoma. The sequence continues at coordinate 17,097,910 of NC_086118.1, read as the reverse complement.
TACAGATTGGCAAGTATGATGTTGTGGCCACCTCTGAAACTTGGCTAAAGGATGGCTGCCATTAAGAGTTGAATGTCCAAGCATATATGGTGCATTGGAAAGATAGGTTAGTAGGCAGAGGGAATGGCGTGGCCCTGTGTATTAAAAAAAATGAAATCATTAGAAAGGGATGACATAGGATCGGAAGGTGTAGAGTTTCTATGGGTTGAGTTAAGAAATGGCAAGGGTAAAAGGACCCTGATAGCAGTTGTATACAAGTCTGCAAACAGCAGCCAAGATGTAGATTACAAATTACAGCTGGAGGTAGAAAAGGCATGTCAGAAGGGCAATGTCATGATAATCATTGGGGATTTTAACATGAAAGTGGATTGGGAAAACCAGGCCTTAAGAGAGAGAACTTGTAGAATGTCTAAGTGATCGCTTTTTAGAACAGCTTGTTGCTTGGGTGTTGTGCAATAATCCGGAGGTGATAAGAGAGCTTAAAGTTAAGGAACCCTTAGGGAACAGCGCTCACAATATGAGCAAGTTCACTTTGAAATCAGAGAAGGAGAAACTAAATTCCAATGTGTTGGTATTTCAGTGGAATAAAGGAAATTACAATGGCATGAGAGGGGAACTGGCCAAAGTTGACTGGAAAGGGACACTAGTCGGATGGACAGCAGAGCAGCAGTGGCTGGAGTTTCTGTGGAAAAAAAAGTGAAGTGCAAGACAGATATGTTCCAAATAGGAAGGAATTTTCAAATGGAAGAAGGACACTACCATGGCTGACAACTGAAGTCAGAGCCAAAGTAAAAGCAAAAGAGAGGGCATACATGGAAGCCAAAGCTAGTGGAAAGATAGAGGATTGGGAAGCTTTTAAAAACTTGCAGAAGGAAAATAAGAACGTCATTAGGAAGGAAAAGATAAATAATGGAAGGAAGCTGGCAACTAATATCAAAGAATATGCTAAAAGCTTTTTTAAGTATATAAAGGGTAAAATAGAGTCGAGAGTAGATATAGGACCAATAGACAATGACGCTGGAGATATTGTAATGAGAGATGCAGAAATAGCAGAGGAACTGAATGCGTATTTTGCATCAGTCTTCACAGTGGAAGACATCTGCAATATACCGGACATTCAAGAGTGTCAAGGATGTGAAATATGTGCAGTGAAAATTACAAGTGAGAAGGTGCTCAGGAAGCTGAACAGTCTGAGGATGGATAAATCTCCTGGACCTGATGGAATGCACCCTCGGGTTCTGAAGGAAGTAGCTGGAGAGAATGCGGAGGCATTAACAATGATTTCAAGAATCAATAGATTCTGGCATTGTATCAGATGACTGGAAAATTGCAAATGTTATTTCGCTATTTAAGAAGGGTGGGAGGCAGCAGAGAGAAAACTATAGACCTGTTAGCCTGACATCAGTGGTTGGGAATTTGTTGGAATCAATTGTTAGGAATGAGATTATGGAGTACCTGGAGGCATATGACAAGATAGGCCAAAGCCAGCATAGTTTCCAGAAAGGAAAATCCTGCCAGACTAACCTACTGCAATTCTTTGAGGAAATTACAAGCAGGGTAGACAAAGAAGATGCAGTAAATATGGTGTGCTTGGATTTTCAGAAGGCTTTTGACAAGGCGCCCCACATGAGGCTGCTTAGCCTATGGAATTACAGGGGAGTTACTTGCGTGGGTGGAGCATTGGCTGATTGGCCGAAAACAGAGTGGGAATAAAGGGATCCTATTCTGTCTGGCTGTCAGTTACTAGTGGAGTTCCACAGGGGTTGGTGTTGGGACCACTGCTTTTTACGATGTACGTCAATGATTCGGACTATGGAATTAATGGATTTGTGGCTAAATTTGCTGATGATACAAAGATAGATGGAGGAGTGGGTAGTGTTAAGGAAGGAGCCTGCAGAGAGACTTAGATAGTTTAGGGGAATAGGTGAAGAAGTGTCAAATGAAATACAATGTTGGAAAGTGTATGGTCATGCATTTTGGTGGAAGAAATAAATGGGCAGACTATTATTTAGATGGGGAAAGAATTCAAAATGCAGAGATGCAAAGGGACTTGGGAGTCCTTGTACAGGATACCCTAAAGGTTAGCCTCCAGGTTGAGTCAGTGGTGAAGAAGGTGAATGCAATGTTGGCATTCATTTCTAGAAGTATGGACTATAAGAGCAGGGATGTGATGTTGAGGCTCTATAAGGCACTCATGAGACCACATGTGGAGTATTGTGTGCTGTTTTGGGCTCCTTATTTTAGAAAGGATATACTGACATTGGAGAGGGTTCAGAGAAGATTCACAAGAATGCTTCCAGGAATGAAAGGGTTACCGTATGAGGAATGTCTGGCAGCTCTTGGGCTGTATTCCCTGGAGTTCAGGAGAATGAGGGGGGATCTCATAGGAACATTCTGAATGTTAAAAGGCTTGAACAGATTAGATATGGCAATGTTATTTTCCATGGTAAGGGAGTCTAGAACAAAAGGGCACGGCTTCAGGATTGAAGGATGTCCACTTCGAACAGAGATGTGGAGAAATTACTTTAGTCAGAGGGTGGTAAATCTGTGGGATTTGTTGCCACGAGCAGCTGTGGAGGCCAAGTCATTGGGAGTATTTAAGGCAGAGGTAGATAGGTTCTTGATTACCCAGGGCATCAAAGGGTAGGGAAGAAGGCAGGGGAGTGGGGATGACTGGAAGAATTGGATCAGCCCATGATTGAATGGCGGAGCAGACTCGATGAGCTGAGTGGCTGACCTGCTCCTATATCTTATGGACTTATAGCAAATAGAATCCCAACATATGTACCAAAAGAGTTGTAGTATGAAGTTAAGACCGATGATAACTGGCTCAGTTGTCAATCTGCAGCAGATCGAGAAAATTTTGAGTAATGGATTTGTGAAATGACACGACCATCCTTTCAAAACTCTTCACTGTGACTGATGTGAAATGATGAAATATGAATGTAAGCTAGCTGAATATATAGAAGAGGATACCAGAAGGTTTTTTATTCAGATATATAAAGAGTGAAATAGAGGCAAGAGTGGACATTGGACTGCTGGAAAATTAAGATGAAGAGGTAGCAATGGGGAACAAAGAAATGCTGAACAAACTGAATAAGTATTTTGCTCAGTCTTCACCATGGAAGACACTAGCAATATGCCAGAAATTGAAGTGGGTCAATGGGAAGGAGTGTAGTTACTAAGGAGAAGGTGCTTGGGAAGATAAAATGTGTAAAGGTAGATAAGTCACCTCGACCAAAAGGACTACATCTCAGGGTTCTGGCAGGGTTTGTTGAAAAGATTGCCAAGGCACTAGTGATGGTCTTTCAGTAATCACTGGATTCTGGAATATTTCTGGAGTACTGGAAAATTGCAAATGTCACTCCACCCTTTAAGAAGGGAGGGAGGCAAAAGAAAGGAAATTGTTGGTCAGTTAGCCTGACTACAGTATTGGGAAGTGATGGAGTCCTTTATTAAGGATGAGATTTTGGGATACTTGGAGGCATAGGATAAAATGGGTCAAAATCATCATGGTTTCCATTAGTAGAAATCTAACCTGACAAATTTGTGGGAATTATTTGAGAAAATAACAGACATGATAGATAAAGGAGAGTCAGTGGATGTTGTTTACTTGGATTTTCAGAAGGCCTTTGACAAGGTGCCACACATGAGGCTGCTAAATAAGAAAACAGCCCAGGGTATTACAGGAATGATATTAGCATGGACGGAAGATTGGCTGACTGGCAGGTTGCAAAGAGTGGGAATAAAAAGGGCCTTTCCTGGTTGATTGCCAGTGACTAGTGGTGTGCCGTAGGGGTTGTTGTTAGGTCTGCTCTCTTCATGTTAAATGTTAGTGATCTGGATAATGGAATTGATGGCTTTGTGGACAAGTTTGCGGATGATACAAAGATAGATGAGGGGCAGGTAGTGTTGAGGAAGCAAGGACTCTGCAGAAGGACTTGGACAGATTAGGAGAGTGGGCTAAGAATTTTCAAATGGAATACAGTATAGGGAAGTGCATGGTCATGCACTTTTGTGGAAAGAACAAAGGTATAGACAATTTTCTAAGCCTGGAGGAAATTCAAAAATCGGAGGAGCAAAGAGTCTTGGGAGTCGTAGTGCAATTCCCTGAAGATTAACTTGCTTGTTGAGTCAGTAGTGAGGAAAGCAAAACAGCATTCATTCATTTCGAAGGGACTAGAAAACAAAACCAGTGTTGTAATACTTGGGCTATTGGTCAGACCATATTGGGAGTATTGTGAGCAGTTTTGGGCCCCATATCTAAGAAAGGATGTGCTCACATTGGAGAGGGCCCAGAGGAGGTTTACAAGAATGACTCTGGGATGTATGAGAAATACTTGATGGCTCTGGCCCTGTAGTCTCTTGAGTTTAGAAGAATGGGGACAGGGCTCGCATTGAAACCTACTGAATATTGTGGACTTCTCTCCTTTTGTAGGAGTGTCCGACGGAGGGCTCAGCCTTAGAATAGAACGATGTCCCTTTGAACTGAGATGAGGAGAAATTTCTTTGGTGATTGGGTGGTGAATCTGTAGAATTCATTGCCAGAGATGGCTGTGGAGGCCAAGTCATTGGGTATACTTAAAGCAGTAGTTGATAAGTTGTTGATTAGCAAGGATAAGTGAGAAGAAGGCAGAATGGGGTTGAAAGGGAAAATATATCTGCATGATTGAATGGCAGAGCAGAGTCTAAATGCCAAGCGAACTACAATAATTCTGTTCCTCTGTCTTATGGTCTTGTTCCATGGCAGGGGTGGTAATTTAAATGGTCCTGCACTTTATCATTTCAGATTTTCAGATTGCAATTTGTCCCAGCCAGGGACCACTGCTGATTAATAATCTACCGTACTATCAGCAGTGGTTCCTGGCTGTTATTTAGATGAGGAGAGAATTCACCAAAGAATCCAGGGATTGGGTGGACTGTGGGACAGATGACTCCTTCCCCACCTCATCTGAGGCCACAGTTTCCATACAATCTTTTTCAGATGTATAGAACCAAACATAAGGTCCTGTGGCAACCATAGCCCCTTGTGTCAGGCCTTTAGGCAATTCCTCTGTTTTCCCATGGAGCCTGGGCAAAATTATTAATATGGTAAAAAGTTAAAATGTATGGTTTCCTGCATTTCCCACTAAAATATATCAGTTCATGCTCTCCTATATTTAATATAATTTCCCTTATGCCTAGACATTATGGCAGTGTGTCTATTACACTGGCATCAAAGGTTACGGGAAGAAGGCCGGGAACTGGGGTTGAGGAGGAGGGGAAAAAAAAGGATCAGCCATGATTGAATGGCGGTGCAAACCCGGTGGGCCAGATGGCCTAATTCTGCTCCGATGTCTTATGATCTTATGGTCTATTACCACTGTTTCTGTCTATCTGCATTTTCTTCACTTTCATATATTTTACCATTTGCATATCTTGAAACCATGGCCTGAACTCCTACATCGAAGTCTTAATCCACCTCAATAGAAGAATTGGCACTAACACTGAAAGTAGAAGAACCCTCCTGTATGTCCCCTGTACAGTACGTTCCACCTCATCATAAACATAGCCTTTCATTTCAGCTGTCTATTTTCTGTTCTTTAGCCCTTCTTGTTTTCACGCATCTATTATCCTTTTTGTATGACAGGCTTGTTTTTGAGGTGTTGGGTGTGAAAAGACTATATAAACGTGATGGGCGAATAGAATTTAGTTTTTTTTACAAAACCACATCTGGTGTGTTCCAAATGATACAGAATGTTTACTTGACCTTAACCATATAGCTCGATCCCAGCAGGAACCTTGATATAAAAATTTCACTTTATTGATTTATCAACCTCACAGTCATGTGGTCAAACAACTTTTTTACATATCACAAATAGAAGTAGGTTCGTTTATTAAACAATCCTTATGCAAGTTGTTATTTGCTGTTAGATTAATGATTGTTAAAATCATCTTCAACCAAGACAATAAACAGACTAGCCTTCCAAGTGTATTTCCTTACCTGAGAAACATTTGCAATCTTTCAGTTTCTTGGTATCGATCCTCTGAAAAAGAAAGCTCAGAAGACTGCGGACAGCTTCTTAAAAATATCTATCCCAGTTTCCCAAGGCAGTCGAGGATTCATCCCATCCTGATTAGGTGACTTGTCCACCCACCTTCATCTCATGCAGTATATGAAGAATTAGATAACCAAAATTTTGGAAAATTTCTTTTCTTTGATAGACATTTTTGTACAGAATATTTCTCTCTCTCTCTCTCTGTCTCTGTCTCTGTCTCTGTCTCTCTGTCTCTGTGTCTCTCTCTCTCTCTCCCCTTCTCTACTTTTGCCTCTAATTGGCCCAGCTGTGAGCCTTTAGCTGTGCCTGTGGTTGTTCTGTGGATTCTTCATGCTGCACTTATTCAACAATGTGTATCATTGTCAGACATTTGGCAATTTACCCTTTGTGACACTGATTTAAAATGTTATGATTATGCCACACTAATTTGGCTATATTGCATTTTGAAGAGTTGCTGCCAAGTTGCTGAGTAACTTGGTGGAATTTGCTGTCATTGGCCTGATCCCAATAGATGCAAGATTAACAAATGCGTAAGGATGTGCTTTTCTCAAGCTGGGAACACTACAGGTTATCTTAAAATATTTTGAAATCAGCTTTTTTGTTATAGTTGAGAAAATATTGCAGCCAGTTTGTCTATGGCAAAGACCCAGAAACAGTAATGATGATGAGTTTTTAGTGTTGCTTAGTTCAGGAGTCCTAACAATGAAGCGGGTAGTAACAAATATTAATAAATTGAAATTAATTCTTATAGCAAGCACACCAAGTAGTTTCAGTTGTTTTTTTTTCAGGCAGTTACTAATAGTTTGAGTATACTGAGCTTGATGCCTATGGGTCCGACTGAAGTGACAGTATACTGACGGCATTGTCAAGTTTAAACCTGTTCCTGAACTGACTCTGTTGACCAAACTGAAAGTCTTGGATTAAACACTTGTAATCGTTGACTAAAGTGTATGGTTTAAATCTTTACGAGGCTTAACTGATCTGCTTTATCCAGACCATAATATTTGCATACTATTTTAGATGGAGCACCTTTTGTATTAAATGCACTCTTATGAAAATATATCAAGCTAAAGGTAATCTTAGTATTTTGTAGAATATGCCTCAAGGCTTTGTTTTGATGAACTAAGGTCGCAGGCTTTTTAGACCCTTTAATATAACAGGAAAATATTGATGTAAAATTCCACCTTAAAATCATGCTTTAATTTTATAAAGACCACTGTACAAGTTCACTCGTCAGCTATTATTTTATAATTAGAAAATGGGGTGTTAGAATCTGATAGTGGTACTAATATCCTGTCAAATTCAACAACCCTTCCACTTTTGCTTTATAGTTAAGAGTCCCTGATGCAAAATAAACAGGCCTTGAGACATGTAGTCTTCTCATTCAGTCTGTTGAAAAAAACAAACTTACTAATGGTCCCTGACTGAGCAGTGAGGTAAGTTGTTAGACTAACAGAAAGAAGTTTTCACCAGTGATCCAAAGACATGACATCTGCAGCTGGACAAATCAATTCAAGTAATCAAATGAACCTGGAGACACAAAGGATTACAGACACTGGAAACTGGAGTTAAACAAAAAACAAATTGCCCGAAGAAGTCAGTGTGTCAGGCATCATCTGTGCCAGGAAGTAAAATAGAGAGTTGATGTTCAGGGCTGGTCCAGCCCTGACTTGAATCATCACTGTCCATTTCCTTCCCACAGTTTTCTTCAAGCAGATTAAATTAATTGACCCTGTTTCTCACACTATCCCATTTGACTCACAAGTGTCCTTGAATGAAGGAAAATGATCACTTTTGCTTTATCTGGGCACTCTGTGATTCTGGCTGCACCAATATGGTTGATCCAGTCTGTGTGGATTAGTAATAATATATCCTCCACACTGGCGATCAACACTGCTCTACTCTCTATATACCTAGGACTGTGTGGCTAGGAATAGCTCAAATACCACCTATAAATTTGCTGACAATATAACCATTGTTGGCAGAATCTTGGATGGAGTTGAGAGGGCGTACAGGAGCGAGATACACAAGCTAGTTGAATGGCTTTGCAGCAACAAACTTGCACTCAGCATCAGTAAGACCAAAATGCTGATTGTGGTCTTCAGAAAAGGTAGGCAACACGAACCAATCTTCATGGAGAGATTAGAAGTGGAAAGAGTGAGCAATTTAAAGTTCCTGGGTGTCAAGATCTTTTAAGGATCTAACCTGGTCCCAACATATTGATGCAGCAAAAAGAAGGCAAGAAAATAGGAGCTTGAGGAGAATTGGCTTGTCACCTAAAACACTCAAACCTCTGCAGATGTACTGTGGAGAGCATTCTGACAGGCTACATTGCTGTCTGGTACAGGAGTGGGCGAGCTACCTCACATGGTCAGAGAAGCTAAAGAAACTTGTAAAATTAGTCAGCTCCATTTTGGGTACTAGCCTCTGTAGTATCCAAGAGATCTTCAAGGAGCAGTGTCTCAGAAAGGTGGAGTCCATTATTAAGGAACCCCCTCATGCAAGACATGCTTTTGTCTCATTGTTACCATCAGGAAGGAGGTACAGAAACTTGAAGGCACACACTCAGTGATTCAGGAACAGCTTCTTCCCCTCTGTCATCCAATTCCTAAATGGACATTAAACCCATGAACACTACCTTACTTTTTTAATATATATTATTTCTGTTTTGAAATATTTTAATTTAACTATTTAATATACATATATATCTGCACTTACTGTAATTGATTTATTTATTTTTGCTATATTGTCATGTATTGTACTGCTGCCACTAAGTTAACAAATTTCACAACATTTGCCAGTGATATTAAATCTGATTCTGATTCTTAATTTTAACTTCAATTCTGGAAATTTGGGGCTTGAGAATAAATGGCTGCATTGCAAGCAGTATTTATGCCTTCTGGAAGAATAAATACAAAGAAAGTCCATCATTTTCTCTTCTTTAAGAAATTGTATGTGATTTAATTTCAGTTCCTAACAACTGATCTGTTTTCAGCCTTCAGCTCATTGTTTTAATTCAGCTGAGGCTTGCTGGTGATTTTGGCTCTGGTCTCACCGTCATCATCTCATAAGCAATTCTGTCTTGCAACATGTGGCTAATTTTGGTGCAAGTTGAATCTTTGCCTTGCAGAAGAAGGCTGATAATCTATATTCAGATGTTACTGTTAAGCAACTTTATGCTTAAAATACAATTAATTTATTTTGTAATTGTTTTAATAAATGTTTAACAGAAGTTTATTTACCCAAATTTATTTCCAGCAATATTAATTAATAATATATCTTGATTTTGTTAAAAGTTGGTCTTTTATCAAAACTTTTTCATACTCTACAATTAAAGTATACTTTATTCTGTGTTTTAGTTTGGTTTATAAGTAAAGCTGCACTTGCAGTTTGTTCTGTACTTTGCAAACTTGTTTCAAGAGTGTCACCGATAGATTATGTAATTATATGGTGCATTCAAACACTTGAACACTTGTCCTAAATATTTGCGCCAAAGTTGCTGTGGAGAAAAACATGTCAGCTGTGTGGAAAATTCCCAAGTGTGATGAACAGTTTATAGTTCAAGAGAATAAAAGATTTCATTTTCAGGTGCAACTACTTTTTCACAACACTTTTACTACCTATTCAACTATGACCTCTTAATGGAAGTGAGATAAGGAGATGGGATAATCACACTGTCAGATTAATTATTGAGCATATTTCTAAATCATTGTAATTTGCATCTTATTTTCAATTACATTACACTACTCATTAATATGTGACTGGCAAGAGTGCAGTGCAAAAATTGGTTATTTTCATTTTGAACTATGGATTTGCTGTTGGACCTCACACAGATAAAGTAACTCCACTTAACATGACATCAGAACCCATTCATCTCCATTGGGGCCATGCCAGTTCTTAATCACTCAATTTCATTTTTCCCTCGTGATTCCCTGCAACTTATTCCCTATAACACTTGCCCATCAATTCTCCGTTGAATCTTTTGTCCTTTGTAGTACCCAATTAACTTCCCAGTATGTTCTTGAGAGATAGGAGAAAACTGGAACACCCATAGTAAACCAATGTCTAAATTACACACAGATTGCATGGGAGATTAGATCAAACAGAGATGATGTAACTCTGAGACATGATTTGCATTTATTTGCAAGTTTTACAAAGCAGTGTAACACATTGCTAAATCCTTTATCTCAATTTGGTAATCATGAGCTCAAATTCATTATACAAATTGAAATAATTTCAAAGAGCTTGGTTGAGAAGATCAATCATGTAGCGTTTGGGTTTTGGGTAATCAAATTAATAGAAACATAGAAAACTTACAGCACAATACAGGCCCTTTGCTGTGCCGAACATGTACTTAATTTAGAAATTACCAAGGGTTACCCATAGCCCTCTATTATTCTAAGATCCATGTATGTATTCAGGAGCCTCTTAAAAGACCCTATCGTAACCACCTCCACCACCATCGCCAACAGCACATTCCACGCACTCACCGCTCCCTGCATAAAAAAACTTACCCCTGACATCTCTCTGTACCTACTTCCAAGTACCCTACAACTGTGCCCTCTTGTGTTAGTCATTTCAGCCCTGAGAAAAAGCCTCTGACTATCCAGACGATCAATGCCTCTCATCATCTTATACATCTCTATCAGGTCACCTCTCATCCTCCACCGCTCCAAGGAAAATAGGCCGAGTTCAGTCAACCTATTCTCATAAGGAATGCTCCCCAATCCAGGCGACATCCTTGTAAATTTCCTCTGCACCCTTTCAATGGTTTCCACATCCTTCCTGTATTGAGGTGACCAGAACTGAGCATAGTACTACAAGTGGGGCCTGACCAGGGCCCTATATAGCTGTAATATTACCTCTCTGCTCCTAAATTCAATTCCAAGATTAATGAAGGCCAATGCACCATATGCCTTCTTAACCATAGAGTCAACCTACGCAGCAGCTTAGAGTGTCCTATGGATTCAGACCCCAAGATCCCTCTGATCCTCCACACTGCCAAGAGTCTTACCATTAATACTATATTCTGCCATCATATTTGACCTACCATAATGAACCACCTCACACTTAACTGAGTTGAATTCCATCTGCCACTTCTCAGCCCAGTTTTACATCCTATCGATGTCCCGCTGTAACATCTGACAGCCATTCACACTATCCACAACACCCCCAACCTTTGCGTTATCAGCAAATTTACTAACCCATCCCTCCATTTACTAACCCATCCCTCCACTTCCTCACCCAGGTCATTTATAAAAATCACGAAGAGTAGGGATCCCAGAACAGATCCCTGAGGCACACCGCTGGTCACCAACCTCCATGCAGAATATGACCCGTCTACAAACACTCTTTGCCTTCTGAGAGCAAGCCAATTCTGGATCCACAAAGCAATGTCCCCTTGGATCCCATGCGTCCATAGTTTTTCAATAAGCCTTGCATGGGGTACTTTGTCAAATGTCTTGCTGAAATCCATATACACTACATCTACTGCTCTACCTTCAATGTTTTTAGTCATATCCTCAAAAAATTCAATCAGGCTCCTAAGGCAAGACCTGCCTTCGACAAAGCCATGCTGACTATTCCTAATCATCTTATGCCTCTCCAAATGTTCATAAATCCTGCCTCTCAGGATCTTTTTCTGTCAACTTACCAACCACTGAAGTAAGACTCATTGGTCTATAATTTCCTGGGCTACCTCTACTCCCTTTGTTGAACAAGGGAACAACATCTGCAACCCTCCAATCCTCCAGAAACTCTCCTGTCCCCATTGATGATGCAAAGATTATTGCCAGAGGCTCAGCAATCTCATCCCTTACCGCCCACAGTAGCCTGGGGTACATCTCATCTTGTCCCAGAGACTTATCCAACTTGATGCTTTCCAAAAGCTCCAGCACATCCTCTTTCTTATGTCTATATGCTTGAGCGTTTCAGTCTGCTGTAAGTCATCCCTACAATTGTCAAGATCCTTTTCTGTAGTGAAAACTGAAGCAAAGTATTCAGTAAGTATCTCTGCTATCTCCTCCAGTTCCATACACACTTTTCAATGTGAGAAATCAATTGCTAAATACTATTAGTATTTCCATTTGTGCATTCAGCAGATATCAACCAGTAAGAATTATTAACAACATCTTCACCTCACTGACCATCGGTACATGTGCACATTAAGGCTGCATAACTAGACTATAATACGTAGAGCAGAAGTGGGCCATTCAGCCCATCGAGTCTGCTCCACCATTCCATCATGGCTGATCCCAGATCCCAGTAAACCCCATACACCTGCCTTCTCTCCATAACCTTTGATGCCCTGACCAATCAGGAAGCTATCAACTTTTGCTTTAAATATACCCACAGACTTGGCTCCACAGCTGTCTGTGGCAGAGCATTCTACAGATTCACTACTCTTTGGCTAATAAAACTAATTATTAAAACTATACAAAATAAATAGAGTCATAAAGTACTACAGCACTGAAGCTACCCCTTGAGGGCCATCCAGTCCATGCTGACCTGATCTACTAGTCTCGTCTACCTGCACCCAGACCATATCCCTCCAAACTCTGCCCACCTATGTACTGTATCTATCCAAATTTCTCTTAAATGTTACAGTTCCACCTGCATCTATCACTTCTGCTGGCAGCTCATTCCACACTCGCACCTCTGAGTGAAGAAGTTTCCCCTCACATTCCTCTTGAATATTCCACCTTTCACCCTAAACCTATGACCTCTTGTTTAGTATCTATCGCCCAACGTGTGGGGAGAAAGATTGCATCCATTCACCCTATCTATACCCCTCATAATGTTGTAGAGCTCTATAAGAATCTCCCCTCGTCTTCCTGCATTCCAGGGATTCTGTGACTTGCAGGTCTTGTTGCAGTTAAACCACTGTGTGGATTTCCTCTTGGTACCTTTTTCTGAAAAAGCTGCTCTTTCGTGCTGGTGTTGCAATAAATCAGAGTTCGTAAGTGTTACCTTGTATTTTGATTTCATAGCTACTAATGTGCATTTTTTCCATGAGATTGGCAGTTAGACATTCTATAAATGATTATGTAATGACCTTCCATAACCATATGAGAATGATGCCATACCATGTGCACCTGACGTGGAGATATTATTTGAGCACAGGGTCAGGCAATCCTCAGTCAGATTTCTGGAGAGACACAAAACGACCAAACCTTGAGTTCAGCACAACACTAACTTATGAAGGAGAGGGATCGTTGACAGGAACACTATGAAGAATCTCTCAACTTTGACATGAGCAGATTATCTGGGCCACAAGAGACTGCAAAGGTTATAGGCTAACTGAAAAACAGTGATCACTGGTATATTGCACTGAGAGCAGAGTTTCTTGCCCTGTATGTTTCTGGGACTTGGGCTGCCTATAACAAGCACTGAAAAGGTACAACAGAATTCTCCAATTTCAGTGGCATCTTCTCCCAAGACATTCCAGGCACTGAGGCCTTAGCTATACTCTGTCAGTTCGATAGGCAAGCCATGTCATTTCTTTGCACAACACCAGACTTCCAAAGCACATGATGTACTCAAAGCTCTGCTGTGCTTAGGATTACCAAGGGAAATGAAGGAAGTGATCCAAGAGCATTTTTATAGCCTCCTTCATGAAGTGTTACGTAGCTACCAACTTGTGAGAATCCCTGGTGAATGACAGCTCAAAATTAAGAATATTCAATATGGCACTGAGCATCCCTAGTTAGGAACACACAGAAGCCCAGCCCTCTGGAGTCTGAGGTGGAAGGAATGGAGCTTTTCACAGTAATATAAAGAGTGCCTTACTTCCAAATCTGCCCATTCATCCACCCCCACTAAGTTGCTGCTGCCACATCTTTGGTGGAATCTATGGATCCTACTTCGAACAAATCAGCTTTAGGAGCCTTGGCTCTAGAATCAATACAAGTATCATCTATCCTGAGACATGGTCTAAGAGGAGGAAAAGGAGATGAGAAGAACTCTTTTAAAAAGCCAGAAACTCAGTTTGGGAAAATGTGTGTTTAAGTAATTATTTTTGGGCAAGGTATTATTATGATTATTGGGTAAATTTTGGAACAGTTCACAAGAAGATGTTTTCCTTTCTATGGATATCAAAATGTTTTCGAAGGATATCTTTATTTTTGTTTTTTTAAGTAAGATGCAGAAGTTATAAACTTGTGCTCCTTCCATATTTGTATACCTGTGTTTTACAACTGGATTGTAAATTTGGCTTGGTCTTCCAAAGTATAAGTTCAAAGAGATTTGTTCTGTAAAAGTCTCCCTTTGAAATCCTTAGCAAATGGATGAGCAGAAGCTTTTGATGGTAGAAAACACACAAAAGAAAGCTTTCGACAATTGAGTAATGGTATTATTTGTTGTATGTGGAGGAAGGAAAGGATATCTGGTCAGTGGAAACCCAAAATTATCCTGTGTGCCTTCAGGTGGTTTTCAGGTCTACTTGGCCCACAAGAAAACAATAAATAATTTGGATCTTCTGCTCCTGTTCTAGAGTTAATGTCAGACACAAATCTGTCAGAGTTTGCACTGTGGTAAGCTACATAGTCTAGTGCCATACATTTTAGGGCAATGGAAATTATCTGCTCCAGTGAAACAAGCATCCATTTCTTTTTTTTTAAATTTTATTTTTATTTGGATAAGGAATTCACAAATATCATGTACTTTTTCACACATATAACCTTTTCCATTTTTTTATATGTATAAAACTATAATTATTTATACATTCTTAAGTACACATTGACATGATATAAAAGGAAATTTGACACTTAAATAGAGAATTATGTACTGTGGTAATTCTAATCTATTAGGCTAAGTAATGGTATTAGTTGTTAAGAATAATGATAATAATACTTTCCATATAACTCTTCTGGACCATTTCCGCTGGTCCAAAATGTTGTATATAAGCCTATGTAACAACCATTGTTGGTGTTTATATCCTAATTTGTTCATGCTTGCTCCTGCCCGCAGACATAATTATCCAATCCCTATGTACTTATTTACTTAATTTTTTCATCTTTTATCCCTTTCCCAGATCTTTCCCTTTACTTGTGTTAGTTCTCTATTTTCCAAAAGAAAACAAAAAAAAAGACATTTAGACTAGGGGTGCTGACGTTAGCAATATTACTGTGTTGATGAGAAGAGCAGTATAAATCATTAGGAGAGTCATCTAAAGTCTGCTCACATTGCGGTTATATATTCAATCCATTTATTCCAGATTTGATAAATTTTTTCTTTTTGAATTCTCAGGGAATAAGTCAACTTTTCCATTTTAAATATTTCCAAGATAATTTCGTGCCAATCTTCTAATGTAGGTGGTATTGGATTTAGCCACTTTCTAGTGATTGATTTCTTACTTGCCGCTAAGAGGGCCTGCAGCAACTTTATATCTTCCTTCTGTTCAAGAAACAATACATGCCCCAAATAGAGCGTCTCAAAGTTCGGAGGTATCTGGGACCCAAGTACCTTAACTAATGTTCTATGAATACCTTCCCAATATAGACTTAATTTAGGGCAATCCCAGAAAATATGAAAATGATTTGCCTCCTTGGAGCCGCACCTTCTCCAACACGTCACGTTTGTATCTTTATATTTTTCCTGATATGAGGTCTTGAAGTATCTTATAATGTTTTTCCAACAATGTTCTCTCCAAGTCAAAGAATTAGTCGAGGACCACTGAAAGCTGCAAATTTTCCCCCAAGCCTCCTCTGAAAGTACCAACCCCGCTTCTTTCTCCCACTTCTCTTTAATATACAGTGTATTTACATTTTTAGCATGGGAGAGTGCATTATATACTCGAGAAACTGATTTACTAGGTATTGAACTGCAAGCCGAATTCAGAATCCTGAAAAATTCTAATTCTACTGTTGATAGGTCTGTATATCTACAACTCTGGTTAACATAGTTTCGTACTTGAAGGTACCTAAAAAAGTCATATGTTCCAGGCCGTGTTTGTCCTGCAGGATTTGGAAACTTTGTAATACCTTTTATCTATAAATGAGAGGTAGGTTGTAAGACCTTTCTTTATCCATATCTCAAATCTTTTATCTCCTCTGTTGGGAAGGAATTTGGTATCATATGCACACCATCTAAAGAGTTTTAACATGTTATTAATTCCACATGAATTAACCACCTTCTGCCATACTTTTACTGTAAGACTTATCCAACTGTTTTAAAATTTTTCCAACTGGGCCATCAATCCTTTGTCAGCTATTGAGGCCTGTAGAGGAAAACTGTCAACTAATCCAAATTCTATTTCCTTCCATCTAGCCTTATATTCCCTATTACACCAATATAACAGAGGGGTTATCTGTGAGGCATAAAGATAATTTCTCAGGCAAGGAAGAACCATACCTCCTCCTTCCTTCCCTAACTGTAAGGTGTTATATCGAATTCTAGGTTTCTTCCCTTGCCAAATGAAGCGGGAAATCTATTTGTCCCATTCCCTGAATTGATTATCATCCACCTCCACCGGTAAAGTACAGAAAAGATACAATAACTGAGGAAGAATATTCATTTTTATAGTATTTATCCTTGAATTTAAACTTAAAAAGGAGATAAGATTCCATCTATGCATATCTGCTTTTATCTCTGAGATTAATGGCCCCTAATTTACCTGTGACAGTGTTGAAAGATCCTTCGGCAGGGTTATTCCTAAATATTTTAATGATTTAGCTTCCCACTTAAGATCATAGAAACATAGAAACATAGAAAATAGGTGCAGGAGTAGGCCATTCAGCCCTTCGAGCCTGCACTACCATTTATTATGATCATGGCTGATCCTCCAACTCAGAACACCGCCCCAGCCTTCCCTCCATACCCCCTGACCCCCATAGCCACAAGGGCCATATCTAACTCCCTCTTAAATATAGCCAATGAACTGGCCTCAACTGATTCCTGTGGCAGAGAATTCCACAGATTCAGCACTCTCTTTGTGAAGAAGTTTTTCCTAATCTCGGTCCTAAAAGGCTTCCCCTTTATCCTCAAACTGTGGCCCCTCATTCTGGACTTCCCCAACATCGGGAACAATCTTCCTGCATCTAGCCTGTCCAATCCTTTTAGGATCTTATACGTTTCAATCAGATCCCCCCTCAATCTTCTAAATTCCAATGAGTACAAGCCCAGTTCATCCAGTCTTTCTTCATATGAGAGTCCTGCCATCCCAGGAATCAATCTGGTGAACCTTCTTTGTACTCCCTCTATGGCAAGGATGTCTTTCCTCAGATTAGGGGACCAAAACTGCACACAATACTCCAGGTGTGGTCTCACCAAAGCCTTGTACAACTGCAGTAGTACCTCCCTGCTCCTGTACTCGAATCCTCTCGCTATAAATGCCAGCATACCGTTTGCCTTTTTCACCGCCTGCTGTACCTGCATGCCCACTTTCAATGACTGGTGTATAATGACACCCAGGTCTCGTTGCACCTCCCCTTTTCCTAATCGGCCACCATTCAGATAATAATCTGTTTTCCTATTTTTGCCACCAAAGTGGATAACTTCACATTTATCCACATTAAATTGCATCTGCCATGAATTTGCCCACTCACCCAACCTATCCAAGTCACCCTGCATCCTCTCAGCATCCTCCTCACAGCTAACACTGCCACCCAGCTTCGTGTCATCTGCAAACTTGGAGATGCTGCATTTAATTCCCTCATCCAAGTCATTAAAATATATTGTAAACAACTGGGGTCCCAGCACTGAGCCTTGCGGTACCCCACTAGTCACCGCCTGCCATTCTGAAAAGGTCCCGTTTATTCCCACTCTTTGCTTCCTGTTTGCTAACCAATTCTCCACCCACACCAATACCTTACCCCCAATACCGTGTGCTTTAAGTTTGCACACTAATCTCCTGTGTGGGACCTTGTCAAAAGCCTTTTGAAAATCCAAATATACCACATCCACTGGTTCTCCCCTATCCACTCTACTAGTTACATCCTCAAAAAATTCTATGAGATTCGTCAGACATGATTTTCCTTTCACAAATCCATGCTGACTTTGTCCGATCATTTCACCGCTTTCCAAATGTGCTGTTATCACATCCTTGATAACTGACTCCAGCAGTTTCCCCACCACCAACGTTAGGCTAACGGGTCTATAATTCCCCGGTTTCTCTCTCCCTCCTTTTTTAAAAAGTGGAGTTACATTAGCCACCCTCCAATCCTCAGGAACTAGTCCAGAATCTAATGAGTTTTGAAAAATTATCACTAATGCAACCACTATTTCTTGGGCTACTTCCTTAAGCACTCTAGGATGCAGACCATCTGGCCCTGGGGATTTATCTGCCTTCAATCCCTTCAATTTACCTAACACCACTTCCCTACTAACATGTATTTCACTCAGTTCCTCCATCTCTGGACCCTCTGTCCCTTACTATTTCTGGAAGATTATTTACGTCCTCCTTAGTGAAGACAGAACCAAAGTAATTATTCAATTGGTCTGCCATGTCCTTGCTCCCCATAATCAATTCACCTGTTTCTGTCTGCAGGGGACCTACATTTGTCTTTACCAGTCTTTTCCTTTTTACATATCTATAAAAGCTTTTACAGTCCGTTTTTATGTTCCCTGCCAGTTTTCTCTCATAATCTTTTTTCCCCTTCCTAATTAAGCCCTTTGTCCTCCTCTGCTGAACTCTGAATTTCTCCCAGTCCTCAATTGAGCCACTTTCTCTGGCTAATTTGTATGCTTCTCCTTTGGAATTGATACTATCCCTAATTTCTCTTGTCAGCCACGGGTGCACTACCTTCCTTGATTTATTTTTTTGTCAAACTGGGATGAACAATTGTTGTAGTTCATCCATGCAACCTTTAAATGCTTGCCATTGCATATCCACCGTCAATCCTTTAAGTGTCATTTGCCAGTCTATCTTAGCTAATTCACGTCTCATACCTTCAAAGTTACCCCTCTTTAAGTTCAGAACCTTTGTTTCTGAATTAACTATGTCACTCAAGATTGTATGTATCCTGCAATTTTTTGGATGGTGTATAATTTAGGGACATAACCTGAGTTTTCTTTACATTTATTTTATAACCTGATATTTTCCCAAAGTCATCCAACAGTGTAAACAATCCTATAAATGATTTTTCTGGTTCACTCAGGTAGACCAAAAGATCATCTGCGAATAACGCCACTTTCTGTTCGATCCCTGCCACCTTGATAACTTTTACGATTTCGCTCTGTCTTATTAGTTGGGCAAGCGGTTCAATATATGGTGCAAAAAGGAGAGGAGAAATTGGGCATCCCTGTCTAGTGTCTCTCTCTAAGATAAAGGAGTCAGAGAGGTCCCCATTTATCTTAATTCGGGCTGTAGGGCTGTCATATAGAGTCTGAATTACTTTAATAAACTTTTCTTGAAAGCTGAATCTTCCTAACACTCTGTATAGGAATGCCCAACTAATCGAATCAAAAGCTTTCTCAGCATCCAATCCTACTACCATTGTCTCTGTCTCGTTCTTATTAACCTGTTCTAATATGTGCAGAGTTCTCCTTATGTTGTCCTGTGTTGTCTTTGTTGAATAAATCCAGTCTGGTCTAAGTGGATTAGGCCAGGTAAAAGCTTTTCCAATCTACGCGCTAATGTAGATGTAAATAGTTTGTCATCTAAATTAAGAATGCTAATTGGCCAATAATTGCCACATACTAGTTTATCTTTACCCTCTTTAGGAATAACTGAAATAATCGCTTCTCTCCAGGAAGGTGGAGTTTCTCCTCTCTGCAAGATCCAATTAAAGGTGTTAAGTAGTAATGGGGCTAACTGTGTCTTCAGGGACTTGTACCACTCTGAGGTAAACCCATCAGAACCTGGGGACTTTCCAGCCTTTAACCTAGAGATGGCCACGTTCAGTTCTTTGACAGTTACTGGTTCTAATAAACTTTCATTTTGTAAATCTGTAAGTTTAGGTAGATCTAAAAAATTCAATACACTGTCTGTATAGGGCTCATTGGGGGCCCGGGGTTGGGAGTACAGCTCTCGATAATATGTTTCAAAACTCTCTTGAATTTTCCCTATTGCACTCTCCACAAGCTTTGTCTTTGGATTCTTTATTTTATGAATTGTATTGTCTGCTTGTTGTTTTTGTAATTTATATGCTAATAATCTAGCTGATTTACCTCCTGCTTCATAATTCTTTTGTCTCAGGTAAAGAAAATTTCTTTGAGTTTCCAACGTATAAATATCGTCAATTTCACTTTGCAATTTCCTAATTTCCTGTTTTCGATTTGAATTACTTTTGTCGCTATCTACAACTTGAAGTTGTTTTAATTTTTCTTGAAGGTCTGCTAATTTTTGTGCATTGATTTTTTTCATGTGAGTGGTAATGGAAATAATTTTCCCTCTCAGTACAGCTTTCCATGTATCCCATAAGATCACTGGTGATGTTTCTCCCGTGTCATTAAGGTCTAGATATTCTTTGATTTCTCCCCTTAATCTCTCCATTACTTTCGGGTTATTGAGTATATGTGAGTTTAGCCTCCATAGAGTTTTCGTCATTTTCCTTTCCAGGATTAGAGACATAGAGACTGGGCTATGATCCGACAGATCAATTGTTGCAATATTACAGTTTTTTATCCTATCTGTATTAAAGATAAAGAAATAGTCTATCCTTGAATAGGCTGAATGAGGGAAAGAGTAATGTGTATAATCTTTACTGGTAGGGTGTAATTCCCTCCAGACACCTATAATTCCCAACTCCTCCATCAATGAATTCATTTTCCGAGTCAGAGGTTTATTCTGAGTAACTATTCTTGAAGAATCTAATACAGGATTTAATCTAATATTAAAATCCCCTCCACAAATTACTACCGCTTGAGAACTGACCATAAGGTCAAAAATGTGTCTATAAAATGACCATTCACAACCTGGAGGAGCATAAACATTCAGCAATGTTATTTCTGTACCTTCTGTTCTTCCTGTGATTTTTGCAAACCGTCCTTCTTTGTCTTTAGTCTCTGAAATATGTTCATAATTAAGAGTACTTGATATTAAAGTAGCTACCCCTCTTTTGTGACTCAATTTATATGATGAATAAAATACATGCTTAAAGCCCATTCTTTTTAATTTTCCATGTTCAGATTGGCTCATATGTGTTTCCTGGAGGAAAGCTATTTGTGCCCTCTCTTTTTTCAATTTAGACATAATCTTATTTCTTTTAATTGGATTCAAAACCCCATTAACATTATAGGAAATTATTTTTACCAATTCAGTTTGCATTTTTCTCTAGTAGAAAAAAAACACTCTCCTTTTCTAACCAAACAGTAAGCGATCCCTTCTCAGCAGTAAACCAAGACATATAACCACACCCTAGACATTTTTGAATGTGTAACATTTGAAAATTTTTCCCGACTTCCCACAGTGAGGCCTGAGCACCGACCTGCCTCAGTTCAGAGGGATAACCTCTATCTTCACCCTGTGTTAGAGGGCCCTCAGCAGTTTGAATAATCATAGAGAATTTTCTCCTGTTTATGTCTCGGCCAAATTGTTATCATTCAAGTTATTCCGCCTAGTTTATTTTCAATTACCAGTTTTCATTTTACCTTTAAGTCCGATTTACTCTTTTCAGTCATTTCTCTTAATTAATCTGTATTCTCTGTACATTCGCGTCTGAATATTTGCAGCTTTTCCTTGTAGTTTGACACTCTGGTTCGAGTGGAGCGTCCTCGCCCCACTAACTGCCACGACTTCTGCCGAATCCTCTCCAGTAACGACTCCGGTTGGGTGATAACTTTAATAGGTAGTCCCCGGTCCGCCAGGTCCGACGTTGCCTCCTTCACCGTAGCGTAAGTTTTTGTCCCTTCGTCGTAAAAGACTCCCAGCCGAGCTGGATACAGGGTCTGGAATCTGATGTTGTTTTCCTTCAGGACTCTCCGTGTTTCCGTATATTCCTTCCGTCTGGCAAGAATCCCCGGTGCGTAGTCGTGGTCTAAACTGATTTTATAGTTGCTCCACATGAAACCTTTCTTTTGCCATGCCCGTTTAAGCACCTCTTCCTTCGTTCTGTAACTGAGAAATCTGACCAGAATTGATCTGGGCTGGGCACCTGCCGGAGGCTGTGGTGCCAACGCGCGGTGAGCTCTTTCTATCTGTAGGTCTTTTGCGGCCGGTATATCAAGGTTCTCTCTAAGCAGCTTCTCCACGAAGGGAATCATCAATCCGGGTTTACCTTCACTTCCTTCGGGAACTCCGTAGATCCTCACATTTTCCCTTCTTGAGCGGCCTTCTTGATCTATTAGTTTCCACTGGAGCTGGTCTTGCAGCTTCAGCATTTCTGCTATCACTTCCTCGGCGTTTTGTAGCTTCTCTTCAATTCCAACAATCCTCGCTTCGGCTTCATCTATCCGCGAGTTAGTTTTTACTATTTCTCCTTTAATATCTTCCAGCTGTTCGCTGTTATCTTGTCGGAACTCGCGATTCTCTCCGAGAATCAAAGACAGAGTCACTGATTCCCCCTCATTATCTCCGTCCTGGCTTGCCGTGGGGGAGTTAGGCCCGTCGCCTTGCTGCATCTCTTTATGTTTATCAGCCTTCGGAGCGGACTTTTTAATCTTGTTCTTAGACATCATCCTTGCCCCTTTTATTAATATAGTTATGCAATGTTAAGTATTTGTCTAAATTCGATTTTGGGGCAGTTTACCTTCTTTTTTGTCGAGAGACCTTTTCCTTACGCCGCCATTCCCTTGATGACCCGGAAGTCCACTCAGCATCCATTTCTAGATCTGTTTTGGTCACAACATCTTGTATTACTAAGATAGGCTGGTCAGAAAGCCACTGTTATTTTCTCTTGTCTGGCTCAGTTTAAATTGATGTTAGTTACAGTTACATACAAATCTAATTTGATCGTTTGTGCAAAGAATGAGTTTGCTGTCTTCTGGTAGATCACTTCACACCTGTTCAAAACATGCATGAAATTTGCAGCTGACAGTCTAACAATGGGATGACTCGGTCCATTTTTACCTGTCCACACAACTGGACCTGAAGATATGAACTGTTACAAGGTTAAAATGACCCCATGCAACTGTAATAGCGAGTTCTAATATGCAAACCTTCATGATTATGTACAAATAGTTGCTGGTTGGATAGTGCTAAACATTCTTTCCACTCGTAATATGGAATCTTAATAATGGTGGAGCAACTAGATGGTATTCCATTACTTAACCAAGATCAGCAAATTCTGCTTCATACCAGTAGTTATGATGCAGAGATTTGACACAAAATGTCAGCAATTCCTTTCCTCCACAGATGCTGCTTGACCCACCAAGTTTATCGTGATAAAAGTCAGGTTATTATTTATAGTTTTTGTCCTTTGTAATTTTCTAACCCAAGGTTCGTAACGTGTCCAATAACGGATAGGAAATGAGTGCATCTCATCATCAGTATTCACCATTTTTGAATCTCAGTCCCCTAATATTACCGTATCTCTGTATGAAGTAAGAAGACTGTTAGTAAGTGTTCACTTTGATTTGAGGTAAGTGTGCTTTTTGTAAGCTGTATTGAGGACAGGAGGGAAGCTGTGGTTTTGCTGCAGGAGTATGTGTGTCAGGTTTGTATGGTTGGGTTGCCACATGTTAGTTTCACACTGTAAGGAAATGGTCTTGAACTTGTATTGTAAGCATTTTTTCCTTGAAAGGGGTACTGAGAGGTGAGATGTAGGATCATCATTCTCAATCAACATATACATTTTTACAAATTGCTTACAGGGCCTTCCTATCATGAGTACATAAAAACATTTTGTGTGGTTAAGCATATCATAAATAGCTACGTTCATAAACAAAGTGGTTGCTAATCTTGCAGATGTTTGTAATCTATTTGCAAAGATGAAAGGTAAATCATTTATAACTGGACTTGTGCAGATGGTGTTCTTTTATTATTGCTAACGTATGACTTATAAATCTATTCCAAATTACTGCTAATACAAAACTGTGTGTACTTGGCAAAAGAAGAAAGAGCTGCTAAATATTTGTTAGTGCTTTTAATAGTTTTTGCCAGTTGCACATAAATAGTAAAGTACAATGTATGTAATGTAAATTGGATTTCTTCCTTGGAATATCCAACAAATATCATGTACCTTTCAGGGATTGCTCCCTCTGTGATTTAGTTGTCCATTCCTCCCTCTCCACTAATCTCCCTCCTGGCAAGTGACAGAAATGCTACACCTGCCCATCCACCTCCTCCCTCACCTCCATTCAGGTCCTTCCATGTGAGGCAACACTTTACCTGGGAATTTGTTGGGATTATGTACTGTGTCCGGTGCTCCCGATGCGGCCTGCTCTACACTGGTGAAAACCGATGTAAATTGGGGGACCGCTTTGTCAAGCACCTCTGCTCCATCCACAAAAAGTGTTATTTCCCATGGCTGCCTCTTCTGCCACAATGGGGCCACTGTTAGGGTGGAGGAACTACACCTCATATTCAGGTAGCCTCCAACCCGATGGCATGAACATTGATTTCTCCTGCCGGTAATTTTTCTCCCTCCCCCTTCCCTCCTCATCCTTTCTCCACTCTGGCCATTACCTCTTCTCCTCAGCTGCCTCTTATCTCCCTCCTCCTTCCCTTTCTCTCATGATCCACTCTCCTCTCAGATTCATCCTTCTTCAACCCTTTGCTTTTTTCCCCCATCTCTCACCTCCCAGCTTCTTACTCCAGCCCCCTCCCCCACCAGCCTGACTTCACCTATCATCTTCTAGCTTATCCTCTTTTCCTTCCCCTCACCTTTTTATTCTGGCTTCTTTTCCCTTTCCTTTCCTGTCCTGATAAAGGGCCCTGGCTTGAAATGTTGACTGTTTATTCCTTTCCATAGATCTGCCCAACCTGCTGAATTACTCAAGCATTTCACGTTGTGTGTTGCCCTTGATTTCCAGCATCTGCAGAATCTCTTGTTGTGGTCATGTACCTTTGTTTTTTTTTTAATTTGGCTAGTGAGTAAAATAGTTTGAACTTTCAAATATTTATATTGTATTGAAGTTCATGAAGTGCAATATAATTAAATCTGGCACTGTAAGTTGGTAGTATATTGACTTATTTTGATTGTTCCTGATAGCATGCTAGTAACTGAAGATGCTCTCCGCAGGTGTGGAAATGAGAAAATGAATAAACCTGGGAACCATAGATAGTTCAGTGTTTGTTTACAATTTGTACTAGTCTTTTGCCTTGTCTAACAGTAGCAATTAGTAAAACAAAGGGTAAAGCAAAATAATAGGGACCTGCAGAAAGATACTGCTATAACTATAGGAGATCTTGCTTATTTATATACATTAGAAAACTCAGATTGAGAAAATTTGTTTCAAAGATGAAATCGTAATATATTCTGGATAGTTTCCAACACAGTGCTATCCATTCCAGATCTATCCATATGTAATAGGACACAATTAATTTATCATTGTATAGCAAAGGATCACCTATAACAAAGGAGCAACCATAACTAGTTTTTACGCAGTGGCACAAACATAAGGAAATTTCAGAAGATGGAGCCTTCTATTGAGGAATTCCACAAGGTCTATCCATTCATAGCTAACCAAAATTATTATGGATGATAGTAAATTGAAAGAAAAAGGTTCATTTTGTTGGAAAAATTGGTGGTTGGCTGGAAGATTGTGAAGATTTTGGATATCAGCAAAAGGTTAGTAAAATGTCTTTATTTATTTACTGTGATGCAGTGCCAAATAGGCCCTTTCAGCCCTTTGTGCCACATCACTCAGCAATCCCCCAATTTAATGCTAGCCTATTTAAGGGACAATTTAAAATGATCTATTAACCTACCCACTGCTATGTCTCTGGTCTCTGGACTGTGGGAGGAAACTGGAGCACTTGGAGGAAACCCATGTGGTCACGGGGAGAACGTACAAACTCCTTACAGGCGGTGGCTGGAATTGAACTGTAACGCGTTGTGCTAAACACTACATTACCATGCCACCTATAGAGGGAGAAGAGATGGACTTTGACAGCAACCTGCTGGAAATAGACCGTTAAAGCATAAAATTTATGCTTTGGGCCATTGAAAAATTGGGTTTATGAAAAATTTGGTGCTGGGAAAGAAGTTTGACTGATTGGAAGAAGTCAAAGTATCCCAATAGTTGGAAGGTCAGGTGTCGGGAGGTAGGGAAGAGCTTACTATCATTATCACTTGGAAAAGAAAGTACCATGTAAACAAATGGGACTAGTGGAACTGAAGACTGACAGCCACTTCAATCTATGAGCCTGTACATTAATGACACTTAAAATAATGACAAGAAATTATGGTGATCATGAAGTTAATGTTTCATTCGTCCTAAATTGCCTCCAATCCTGGAATGGCCCTAGCAGAATGGAAAAAAAACATGAATGTAACTCCTTCTTTGAAATAAGAGGTTGATGAGCTAATAGCTGTAATTTTCTTTTTACTTGTATCTGTTACCAAAAAAAATGCTGGAGTTGATAATTATAGAAATCATAGGAGGACATAGCAGAAGTGTTTAAATCTTGAGGCACAGGCTCAGGATGAAAGTGAGACATTACAGGGGATCTTGGATAATTTTATTTACACAGTGTAGCTGGAGTCTGAAGTGAATGGGGTGGATACAGGTACACTTTGTAGATGTAGGCTCTATGGCCACAAAAGCACACCAGCATCTATACTTCCTCAGACCCTTTGACTGATACAAATTTTTATAGATGCACCATAGAAAGCGCCTTCTCCAGCTGCATCACAGCTTGGTAAAACAACTATTTTGCCCAAGACCGCAAGAACTGCAGAGCGTTGTGAACGCTACAAAGTCTACCAGAACGAACAGCTTCCCCTCTATGGACTTCGCCTACACTTCCTTTTGCGTCGGAAAAATAGCCAACATAATCAATCATCCCTCCCACCCTGGATGTTCACTCCCACCCCCCCCCCCCCCCCCACCAGCAACTTTAATTTCGGTAGAAGTTGGGATGGCTTCAAATTATACCACCAGGCTCGAGAACAGCTTCTGTCCTGCTAGTATAAGAGTCTTGAACAGATCTCTTGTACAGTAGGATGAACTGTTGATGTCACAATCTACTTTGTCATGGCTGTTGTACATTTTTGTCTATTTGCACTGTACTTTCTCGGTAACTGCAACACTATATTCTGCATTCTGTGATTGCCTTTCTCTTTGTACTACCTTGATCTACTTCTTTTTGGAAATTAGATATGTTGATGTCATGCAAAACCAAATCGTGTCATGCATACACAAGAGATTCTACAGATGCTGGAAATCCGGAGCAAACACACCAAATGTGGAAGGAACTCAGCAGGACAGGCAGCACCCATAGAAATGTTGCAGGCAGAGATCCTTCATCAGGACTTGTAATGTAGCTTGGTATATGTTACAATAGTGAATCAATTACCAGGTGCATGTATGAGCATTGCCACGGCATAGTAGGTTGTATTGCGGACCAAATGCTGGTACATGGGATTTGTATAGATAAGGCTTGATGGTTAACATGGACAAATTTCACCAAAATGTTTAATCTGTATAAAATGACATTTAGTAAAATCATGTTACAGTTCTGCATTTTTCATATGGTTTAAGAAAGAAATGTAATGCTTTTATTCAATGTATTAATGATTTTTGAAGGTGTAATTGGTGGATAAAGGCAAGGTGGTAGATGTTTAGATTTGCAAAAGGGAATCAAGATGTCACATTGAAGGTTATGAAAATATGTCATGTTGCGTAGAAGGTTGTCAGAAGGGGTTAATATATATGAACTAAATACTGTATTGACTATGTTGTAACTCGTGGAATTCCGTGGAAATTAGTGATAGGGCTTCAAATATTTATAATCAATATCAATTAGTTGAAGGGACGAAGTCTATTCAAAGTCGAAGTAAAATTTATCATATG
Source organism: Mobula hypostoma (assembly GCF_963921235.1). Taxonomy (NCBI): domain Eukaryota; kingdom Metazoa; phylum Chordata; class Chondrichthyes; order Myliobatiformes; family Myliobatidae; genus Mobula; species Mobula hypostoma. Next base: position 17,070,038 of record NC_086118.1, on the reverse strand, counting down.
TGTGTTCATTCATTGTTGATGTCAATGAGGATCTCGACGCCATAATGATGGTGTCGAGACTAGCGTGTGATTTGGATTTAAGTGAGGGAGAGTTGCGCAGCGTCTGCCTCACTTTCTCTTCCCAATTCCCATCTGGGTCCAGTGGCAAGACAGAGTCGAGATGGCTGGAGATGGGACTAGGTGCAGTGGATGACCAGGACGTCTTCTGTGTCTTGTCCTGCTCTACACGTTCCACGACGCTCGCAGAGACCGCCTTCTTGACCGTTGGACCTTGCATTGGTCTCGTCCACTCAATCCGCCGGAGTGTGTCTTCACATGCTGGGATAGACAACTCCTTATCTCACCAAGAGTTTGAGACCCGCCGGCTATCCTCACCTGGTTTAGCCAGCTTGTCGAAGCCCTTGACCGTGGTGTGGCTGCTGTCACATGCAAACAGCTACGGGGAGCCACAGGTGAGAGCTGAGTGCCAGGTGGGGACCAAAGGTGGACTAACCGCCTTGAAAAGGACGCGACACCTGACACCTTCCTCACACCCCATACACCTATACACCTTGAGATGTATTTTCTTGTAGGCATTTACAGGAAAATAAATAAAAATACAATAGAATTTATGAGAAACTATACACAGAAAGACTGCCAAACAACCAATGTGCAAAGGAAGACATTGTGTAAAATAAAAAAATAATACTGAGAACATGAGTTATAAGTCTGTTGGATGCTGATATTTTTGTGATTTGAAGGTTGTTTGTAAGTCAAGAATGACTTACTTAGATGAACATTCAACTTTATTAAAAGTAGGTATAATAATTTTCTTTCACTGTTAAACTTCCAAGAAGGTGTATTGAGGCAAGAACTAGATGATTAAGAAAGTAAGGTGGAAGGCCTTACCTCATTAAATATACGTACAAAAACTTTCCACTTCATTTGGGGTTCTTCCTCATCCTTGGGTCTTCACACTCATCCCACTGACTATAAGATCAAGTTCATGATTCAAGATTCAAGATTATTTATCACGCGTACATCAAAACATACGATGAAATATGTCATTAGTGCTAACAACCAATATACCAAAGGGTGTGCTGAGGGTAGCCTGCAAATCTCCATAGAGACAATAAGACATAGGAGCACAATTAGGCTGTTCAGCCCGTCAAGTTTGCTCTGCTGTTCTATCATGGCTGATTTACTATCCCTCTCAACCTCATTCTCCCACTTTCTTCTGGTAACCTTTCATGCACTTACTAATCAAGAACCTAGCAACCTCTGCTTTAAATATACCCTCTGATTTGGCATCCTCAGCCATCTGTGGCAATGAATTCCACAGCTTCACTGTGGAATTTGTGTTGGCACCAGACCGTTCACCGGACTCAGACTCGGGCCTGCAGATATTAGCATGCTGTTGGATCCTGATACTATTGCAATCTAAAGGTTCTTTGCAGGTCAGGAATGAACATAAGACTTACTGCTTACAATTGTTTATTTAGCGTTATGAGAGTGGAAACAAGAAAGAGAAGCCTCGAGAAGGAAGAAGAGAAAAAAAAGCAGTTGTGGTCACCTCATACTCAGGCTAGAGATAACAAAAAATCTAGTGATAACAATTAACCTATAAAAAGGTGAGATTCAAATAGTCTGATGTCTGCTACTGAAAACTAACAAAATACAGAAGCACTAAATTGTAATTAATGGAAATTCACTGAACAATTACATGTATAAAGGTGACTATATAAAAATATAATCAAGCATAGGAAATTTAAGCTACAAGAGAAATACAAAGAAAAGAACCATTCTGCACCCCAATCCAGCAAATCCTTGAATGTGAATCTCAAGGTTGTGGAATCAGTTCAGAGTTATGGTTCGTGGAATTATCCAGACCAGTTCAGGTGCCTGATGGTGGTAGGGTAATAACTGTTCCTAAATCTGTTGGTATGGACGAAAGGCTCCTCTATTTCCTGCTCGAGTGAGAGGAGAGCATGGCCTGGATGGTAGAGTACCTGATGATGGATGCAGCTTTCTTGTTGTAAGTGTGCTTCATGATGGGGAGGGTTTTCCTGTGATGGGCTGGGCTTTCTACACCACTTTCTGTAGATTTTTCCATTCCTGGGCATTGGTGTTTCCATACCAGGCCTTTCACATCCTTACCAGGGACTTCAACCTCTGTCCATTTGCCATCAGCACATCACCTGCAGCACTGCTGGACCCAATACACTCAACCACTTCTGCACTACCATCACGAATGCTTACTCAGCTGCATTTCAGGGAATTTGACCATCTGACTGTACTCCCACCTGCATATAGGCAGAGACTGAAGAACAAAGTACTAGAGGTAATAACAACACAGAGGTAGTCATGGGAGGTAGAGGAGAGGCTATGGGACTGCTTCAAGTTAGTAAACTGAGCCATGTTCAAGGACTCATCAGAAGACCTGAATGAATATGCCACAGTTGTCACAGATTTTATAAAGACACTCGTGATAAGAGAATCCTTCAGGATGGTGAATCGAATGCAAGCATCTGGCCCAGACAGCATACCTGGCCAAGTACTGAAGACCTATGCTAATTAACCAGCTGGAGTATTTACAGACATCTTTGATTGCTTGCTTTGGCAGTCTGAGGTACCCACTAGCTTCAAGCAGGCTTTAAGCCCAAGTAGAATGTGGTAACCTGCCCCAAAGTCTATCATCCAGTAGCACTTACATCCACTGTGATGAATTGCATTGATTGGTTGGCCCTGAATCATACCTACTCCTGCATGAGGAATGACCTGGATCTGCTCCAATTTGCCTACCATCACAACAGGTCAATGGCAGATTCCATTTTTTTGGCCCGTCACTCAGCTCTGGATCACCTAGACAGTGAAGATGCACACAGCAGGATGCTCTTCATTGATTACAGCTCAGCATTTAATGTTATCATCCTCTCAAAACTCATCACTGAACTGCAAGATCTGAGCCTTGATACCCCTCTGTGCAACTGGATCTTCGATTTCCTCAATTGCAAACCCCACAGTCAGTATAGATTGACAACAACTTCTCATCCACAATCACCATCAGCACAGGTGCACCACAAGGCTATGTGCTTAGACCCCTGCTTTCTATGATTGTGTGACTAAGTACAGATCCAATGCCATATCTAAACTTGCTGCAGACACCACTGATACTGGCTGAATCAAAGGCGGTAACAAATCAGCAGCCAAGAGGGAGATTGGAAATCTGGCTGAGTGGTGCTACAACAACCTAGCACTCAAATGTCAGCCAAACCAAAGAAATAGTTATTAACGACAGGAGGAAGAAGTCAGACATCCATGAGCCAATCCTTATTAGGGGATCAGAAGTGGTGAGGTTCAGCAACGTTAAATTCCTTGGTGTAAGCACATAAAAGGATTTGTCCTGGGACCACTATGTAAGTGCCATCGCAAAAAAGTCACAACTGTGTGTCTGTTGTCTTAGAGGTTTGTGTAGATTTGGCATGTAGCAAAACCTTTGGCAATCCTCTAGAGGCACTGTGGTGAGTATCATAACTGGTTGCACCACAGCCTGGTATAGAATTTGTTGTATGGAATGGAATTACTAATAGTACAAAGATAGGTAGGTTAGCAAGTTGTGAGGAGACAGGCTCTACAAAGGGAGGTGGATTGGTTAAGTGAATATTTAAAATCATATTAAATAATGTACAACATGTGAAATGTAAGATTATCCACTTTGGAAGGAAGAATTTAGAGGGACTAAAGAATACCGCAATACTTAGAGTTCTTGATGCCCTCATACAGAAAATACAATGTTAACATACAGGTTCTGCAATTAATTAGGAAGACAACTGGAAGGGTTTGATCGTCATTGCAGAGACCATTGAGTACAGTAGTTGGAAATTCTTGTAACTGTAGAGGGCATTGGTAACATCATTCTTACTTTGGTCTCCTTATACAAAGAGTAAATAGTGCAGAAACATTCACTTGGTTGATTCTTTGAAGAAGATGTTGTTTAATAGAGAAAGGTTAAACAAGTTTGGTCAATATTAGATTAGATTAGATTATGAGGACACTCAGTCCTCGTTTATTGTCATTTAGAAATGCATGCATTAAAAATGATACAGTGTTCCTCCAGAATGATATCACAAGAAAACACAGGACAAACCAAGACGAAAACTGACAAAACCACATAATTATAACATGTAGTTACAACAGTGCAAAGCAATACCATAATTTGATAAAGAGCAGACCATGGGCACGGTAAAAAAAAAGTCTCAAAGTCTCGATAGTCTCATCATCTCACGCAGGCGGCAGAAGGGAGAAACTCTCCCTGCCATGAACCTCCAAGCACCGCAAACTTGCCGATGCAGCACCATTGGAAGCACCCGACCGCAGCGAACTCTGAGTCCGTCCAAAAACTTTGAGCTTCCGACCAGCCCCTCTGACACAGCCTCTCTGAGCATCATCCTCTGCCGAGCACTTCCACCCCGTCCCAGCCGCCAAGCAACATGCAAAGCCGAGGACTTGGGGCCTTCCTCTGTGGAGATTCTGGACCACACAGCAACGAAGCAGGCATTTCAGAAGTTTCACCAGATGTTCCTCCATGCTCTCACATCTGTCTCCATCAAATCAGGATAGTGCACGGCACCCTACTTGACAAATAACAGACATCAGCACCGGAGTGACTGCTGCGAGCTGCGTCGCGCCACCATCTTCTCCTCCCAATATCATTGGAATCTGGAAGAATGAGAGATGATTTACTGAAGCAAAACATTTTCAGCGTGATTCACATTCTTTATGTGAGAGAATATTTCACTTTAGTGAGGATTTTGAATCTAGAAACCATAGTTTCACAATAAGGATGGTTACTATAGACATAGATTTGCTTCTATTCTGAAGTTTAAAAATCTGTGAAATTCTCTAGCCCAGAGCATTCAAAGCTGAGTCATTAAATATTTTCACGGCCCAAAGGGCCAAATGTGGGGAATTGAAAGTAATGAAGATCAGACAGAAGCTGGATTGAGGCCAAGATTAGATCAGACATGTTCATGCTGAATCATAGAGCCAACTCAGGGGGATTTATGATCTATTCCTTGCCCTGTTCCTTGCATTATTATGTTCTTTTGGAGTAACATTGTGACTCAATTGAAGGGAAATGATGGAAGAAAGAGAGGCAACTGAAAGCAGATCAGATTTGAGTTATTTGTAGATTAGGATTTTAACCTTCCCCCACCCCTCAAAGATAAATCACACTGCTGTCCTTTCATGCTAATGAAACAACCATTTGCACCTGTTCTATAGCATCAAAGACTCAAGATGTTACTCAATGTTGTCAAATGAAATTCGACACAAAGCACATGAGGTGCCTGAGATATAAAGGATGAGAGGCAGAGTGAGATATTTAGCTAGACCAACTGAAAGCCTAGTTTTCTAGTGGTACTCATCTTTATTCCAGATTTTTTGATAAAGTTATGACCTATAATGGAGTGTCTGGGATCGCCCTTCTAATATGTGTATTTTTCTAACAGGGCAGGTATCCATTTCTTTGCTGAATCTTTTTATGAAGATTACTATTAAAGGGAGAGATCTTCAAGAGGGAAGCATTCATCTCTTTCTGCTAAATTAAGCAGAAGTAAGTCTCCGCTGGGCAAATGTGACTGATGTGGTAGCATCATTACTGTCTACCTTAGGAAATCTTCTGATTTAAAGTAAAGAGAAGCAGTAGATCAGCAGTGGACCTTCTCTCATTGAAAAGCACAGAAGTACACCCTCATGCACTAGAGAAGTTGATAAAAGTTGTCTGAATAAAGTCCTGGGTGTACAATCTAATCCAAATATCAAAAATTTAAGTAAATTGCTACCAAATCTGAATTATGATAAATAATAATATTAATTCCAATCCAAGGATTGGTAAAGTTTTGGTATTTGTACAGACTCATGGAATATATCATTCATGTTTGTCATTTTCAGGATAAACTTATAACTGCTAGGAATTTTATTTGCATGATAAGGGCAAAATGATCTGACAACAAGAAACAAATAGAGGAAGGAAATAAGCCTTTATTATGTACAGGGGTAGTGAACAGATTGAAGTCTTGTATTGCGTGCATTGTGTTCTTTCTAGCTGGTCAATTGATATTTTGTGTCACTGCCCCATGTCCTGTCCACTGTAATATGTGGTCTGTGTAAAAACTAAATTTGCCATCTTTGAGTCACCATCTTGAATGAGAAAATGTTGGACACCAACGACTAGATAAATTCTGCAACAATCTTTTGGCTGAACTCAGTGGATCAAGTGGCATCTGTGGAAAACAAGGAATTGTTAATGTTTCAAGTCATTTGCTTTCCTCCCACTGAATTCCTCCAGAATTTGTTTTTTGCTCCAGATTCCAGTATTCTGCTGTCTTTTGTGTGACAACTTGATAAATACTCTTCACTGTAGGGATATGCTGGTAACTGTAAAGCTGCCGAGAAATAGAAAACTGAATTATTATTAGAATGTAACATTGTCATCCATCTACAGGAGATTAGGAACAAAGTTCATCTGAGGGAAGGAACAGCAATGGATTATCAGCAAGCATTTTGCTAGATCAAAGCTTCCAAGTTCAAAAGGCATTTAATAAAATAAGCTTAGACCTTGGCATGGAACCTTATGTTCTTTTCATTCATCAGCCATATCACAAAGTTTTCATAATGCTCTTTATGGCTGCATTTACATACTCTTAACAAGGTTACTGTAATCATTTCTGAGTGCAGAGAGTCCAGTAGCTAGGAGACAAACCCAAAAACCTTCAAGCAAACAGCCCCAAGTAAAGGTGTACACATCAGCAAATAATTTAGAGGCAAGGTTTTGTTCAAGCAAATGCCATATGACAACCAGGATCATGAGCAGATGTTGATTACAGGCTACAAAACTGCAAGCTGATATTGCTGTTATTAAATCCACTTCAGGGATCTGGTATTGCTGGTAAGTTCAGTCCTTTTGTAAACCGTTGCCTTGAATTGCTCCAGCCCTTCTGGTGAAGCTATTGCCACAGTGCTCTTGGGAATAGAATTGCACCCAATCATGAAGAATTATCAATATATTTCCAAATTGGTGTTGTTTGAAACTTGGAGGGGAACCTGCAAGCTATGGTACTCCCATGGACCCACTGCTCTCGTCATGAGTGGTAGAAGTTGTGAGGTTGAGAGTTACAGTTGGGGTAATCTGGGTCAATAACAATGCATTTTCTAGATGATACTGCTGCCAATCAACTTTGCCCATTGCCAATGAGGGAATGAATGTTTTTTTCCTGATTCTGGTGCATTTACCAACATTGGCAGGATGATAGTTTGAAGACCAGATCCCAAAGAGATTTATAGTTACTAGCACTAATCACCAGATAAATCATTAACTTCCTTGGACCTATATTTCGTTCTTGGAGTTACAGTGGTTGAAACTTTGACTGATAGAAACATAGAAACATAGAAAATAGGTGCAGGAGTAGGCCATTCGGCCCTTCGAGCCTGCACCGCCATTTATTATGATCATGGCTGATCATCCAACTCAGAACCCAGCCTTCCCTCCATACCCCCTGACCCCTGTAGCCACAAGGGCCATATCTAACTTCCTTTTAAACATAGCTAATGAACTGGCCTCAACAGTTTGCTGTGGCAGAGAATTCCACAGATTCACCACTCTCTGTGTGAAGAAGTTTTTCCTAACCTCGGTCCTAAAAGGCTTCCCCTCTATCCTCAAACTGTGACCCCTCGTTCTAGACCTCCCCAACATCGGGAACAATCTTCCCGCATCTAGCCTGTCCAATCCCTTTAGGATCTTATACGTTTCAATCAGATCCCCCCTCAATCTTCTAAATTCCAACGAGTACAAGCCCAGTTCATCCAGTCTTTCTTCATATGAAAGACCTGCCATCCCAGGAATCAATCTGTTGAACCTTCTTTGTACTCCCTCTATGGCAAAGATGTCTTTCCTCAGATTAGGGGACCAAAACTGCACACAATACTCCAGGTGTGGTCTCACCAAGGCCTTGTACAACTGCAGTAGTACCTCCCTGCTCCTGTACTCGAATCCTCTCGCTATAAATGCCAGCATACCATTCGCCTTTTTCACCGCCTGCTGTACCTGCATGCCCACTTTCAATGACTGGTGTATAATGACACCCAGGTCTCGTTGCACCTCCCCTTTTCCTAATCGGCCACCATTCAGATAATAATCTGTTTTCCTATTTTTGCCACCAAAGTGGATAACTTCACATTTATCCACATTAAATTGCATCTGCCATGAATTTGCCCACTCACCCAACCTATCCAAGTCACTCTGCATCCTCTCAGCATCCTCCTCACTGCTAACACTGCCACCCAGCTTTGTGTCATCCGCAAACTTGGAGATGCTGCATTTAATTCCCTCATCCAAGTCATTAATATATATTGTAAACAACTGGGGTCCCAGCACTGAGCCTTGCGGTACCCCACTAGTCACCGCCTGCCATTCTGAAAAGGTCCCGTTTATTCCCACTCTTTGCTTCCTGTCTGCTAACCAATTCTCCACCCACACCAATACCTTACCCCCAATACCGTGTGCTTTAAGTTTGCACACTAATCTCCTATGTGGGACCTTGTCAAAAGCCTTTTGAAAATCCAAATATACCACATCCACTGGTTCTCCCCTGTCCACTCTACTAGTTACATCCTCAAAAAATTCTATGAGATTCGTCAGACATGATTTTCCTTTCACAAATCCATGCTGACTTTGTCCGATCATTTCACCGCTTTCCAAATGTGCTGTTATTGTCCTGCAGGTTAACATGATTGAAGTCTCCTGCAAGTACGAAGAGACGGTCCGGATGCTTGTTTTGTAGAGAGCTGATGATACTGTAAAGCTCTCCTAGTGCATCCTTGGTGAAGGAAGTTCGGGGGGATGTAGACAACAGTAATGAACACAACGGTAAACTTCCTGAGCAAGTTATGTATCCGGCATTTAATTGTAAGATATTCAGTTGCCCCAGAACTATGACTGCTAACTACAGGTGAGTTTATGCACCAACCTTTGTTAATGTACACACAGATTCCACTTCCTTTGGATTTACCCGAACAAACTAGCTGCCAGAGTTTCAAGGTGGCTGCCACAAATGGAGAAGATGCAGATCTCAACGTATGTGCCTCATCACTGGCTACATCAGTAAGAATGTGGATGATGACGGTACCTCAAGAATTGTCATTTCACGGCCCAACTCGAAGCCTGGCTGAAGGCAGAGGAAAGCGCCCTACTAAAAGTGTAGGATGTTGCCTTCAAGTATGGAGACAGAACAACTCTATGGGCAGTCAGAAGAAACCTTATCTTAGGCATCAAGAGGGTAAAGTCCACCGATAGGCAGAAAGTTCAGGAACACATGTCTGATAAGCGACACCAGCATATGCGGCTGGACATCAAATGCATTAATCACTCTGCAAGGAAAGACACAGTTGACTGGACCAGTGGTGCCTTTCTTCATGATGCTCCAAACAACTTTTATGCGCATTTCGAGGCATACAACACAACACTGGCGATAAAAGCTATTCCTCTGCCAGATGAGCAGCCACTGTCTGTAACAGCAACAAACATGAGAAGGACTCTGTGGAGAATCAGCCCCTGTTAGGTGGCCTGGCCAGAAAACATCTCAGGAAGTGTGCACACCAGCTCACTGATGTGTTATGGACATCTTCAACATTTCACTGATTTAGGCTGCCATCCCCACATGCTTCATTCAGCCACCAACTTCTGTGTACCGAAGAATTCTACACTTACATAACTAAATGAATACTGCCCAGTGGTACTGATGCCAATCATGATGAAGTGCTTTGAACTGTTGGTAATGGCACATTATCAAAAACTCCATTTCTGTCACATTGGACACTCACCAATATGCTTACTGACAGAACCACTCTGAACAGATGCCATAGTGTCTGCCAAGCACCTGTCCCTGAAGTACCTAGAAAACAAGGATGCTTATGCCAGATTGGTCTTGCTGGATTTCATTTCAGCATTCAACACTATTGTCCAACCGACCTTGGAGAACAAACTACTAATCCTCCATCATAAATATACCACTGTGCAACTGTGTGTTGGACCTGCTAACTAACAAACCTGAGATGGTCAGGATACACTCTCCATCATCCTCAACATGGGTGTCCCCCCCGCCACCCCACGCTGTGTACTGACCCCTTTGTAAACTGTGCTGACACATGGCTGCAAGGCCAGTCTCCCGAGTATTCACATTGTCAAGATTTGCAATGACACAGCAGTGCAGGGGCTCATTGCCAACAACAATGAAATGGCCTGCAGAGAGGAAGTGGAAGAGCTCGAGGCCTGGTGGTAGGTAAATAACCTCTTCCTCAATATCAACAACACAAAGGAGATAGTTATTGACTTCAGGAGAACTCGCACCACTCACACCCCTTTTTTCATTGGCAGTTCTGCAGTGGAAACTGCGAGCAGCTTCAAACTTCTGGGAGTGTACATCTCGTACAATTGGCCCTGGTCCCAGAACACATTCTGCACAATCAGGAAGTCTCACCAGCACCTCTACATTCCGAGGAGGCTGAAGTGAGCTGGACCATGTACATCTGCTATATACTCACATCATTCGACAGATGTGCAGTAGAACATTGCTGCTTGATTATGGAAACCGCACTGAAGATTCTACAATGGATAGTCACAACCAAGAGCAGCACTGGCCTAATGGCCATCAAGGACAGATAAATAGAAAGGTGCTGTAAAAGGGCCAGTAACATCATGAAGGATCCCAACCACCCTGCTCGTGGACTGATTGTTGCACTTCCATCAGGGAGGAGACTAGGTAGCATCCATGCTAGGACCACCAGACTCAAAAACAGTTACTTTCCCCAAGCAGCAGAGTTGATCAACACCTCCACCCAGTAACCAATCCCTCTAACTCCTCTCCCATCACTTCTTTATTACTTCCTGTTAGTCACCTTATGCACAGACATTCTTGCGTTACTTTATGGGCATACAGTCAAACTATGAATGTAAGCTATCTTGTGTATTTATATTAATTGTGCGTTTTTGTGCTGCATCAGATCTGGAGTAACAATTATTTTGTTTTCCCTTACACTTGTTTACTGGAAATGACATTAAACAAACTTGAATCTTGAAGAACAGATAGAAAAACTGCCAGTAACATTTTGTTTTCCAAGCCCTTGCACATCTCCTTACGATGAACCTCATACACTGCTCCTCATACAGAAATACTTGTATTTCCACTAAGTAACACTGCCTTTCATATAGAAATATTCATACCCATGTCCCAAAATTAGGATACTCGTTCTGGTTTACTCTGGCATCGCTGCTGATTTTCAGTCAGTTTTGATCTCAAAGCACATTTATGCTACACATTGAGTTGGAATTGCATTCAACATTTGTATGTTCTAAGTCTTCAGAGTAGTGTATTACAGTGAAGTCAGCCCATGTGTAACATTACCTTGATGCTGGCTGTGTCAAATCTGGACCACAACATTTTGGCAGCTTGGGGATGTGGATATCTGTATACCTGTTCATTGATTATCGCAGCTCTATATATAACAGCAAGATACTGACAAGAGAAATTAGGGATAGTATCAATTCCAAAGAAGTAGCATACAAATTAGCCAGAGAAAGTGGCTCACCTGAGGACTGGGAGAAATTCAGAGTTCAGCAGAGGAGGACAAAGGGCTTAATTAGGAAGGGGAAAAAAGATTATGAGAGAAAACTGGCAGAGAACATAAAAACGGACTGTAACAGCTTTTATAGATATGTAAAAAGTAAAAGACTGATAAAGACAAATGTAGGTCCCCTGCAGACAGAAACAGGTGAATTGATTATGGGGAGCAAGGACATGGCAGACCAATTGAATAATTACTTTGGTTCTGTCTTCACTAAGGAGGACATAAATAATCTTCCAGAAATAGTAAGGGACAGAGGGTCCAGTGAGATGGAGGAACTGAGTGAAATACATGTTAGTAGGGAAGTGGTGTTAGGTAAATTGAAGGGATTGAAGGCAGATAAATCCCCAGGGCCAGATGGTCTGCATCCCAGAGTGCTTAAGGAAGTAGCCCAAGAAATAGTGGATGCATTAGTGATAATTTTTCAAAACTCGTTAGATTCTGGACTAGTTCCTGAGGATTGGAGGGTGGCTAATGTAACCCCACTTTTTAAAAAAGGAGGGAGAGAGAAACCGGGGAATTATAGGCCAGTTAGCCTAACGTCAGTGGTGGGGAAACTGCTGGAGTCAGTTATCAAGGATGTGATAACAGCACATTTGGAAAGCGGTGAAATGATCGGACAAAGTCAGCATGGATTTGTGAAAGGAAAATCATGTCTGACGAATCTCATAGAATTTTTTGAGGATGTAACTAGTAGAGTGGATAGGGGAGAACCAGTGGATGTGGTATATTTGGATTTTCAAAAGGCTTTTGACAAGGTCCCACACAGGAGATTAGTGTGCAAACTTAAAGCACACGGTATTGGGGGTAAGGTATTGGTGTGGGTGGAGAATTGGTTAGCAGACAGGAAGCAAAGAGTGGGAATAAACGGGACCTTTTCAGAATGGCAGTGGGGTACCGCAAGGCTCAGTGCTGGGACCCCAGTTGTTTACAATATATATTAATGACTTGGATGAGGGAATTAAATGCAGTATCTCCAAGTTTGCGGATGACACGAAGCTGGGTGGCAGTGTTAGCAGTGAGGAGGATGCTAAGAGGATGCAGGGTGACTTGGATAGGTTGGGTGAGTGGGCAAACTCATGGCAGATGCAATTTAATGTGGATAAATGTGAAGTTATCCACTTTGGTGGCAAAAATAGGAAAACAGATTATTATCTGAATGGTGGCCGATTAGGAAAAGGGGAGGTGCAACGAGACCTGGGTGTCATTATACACCAGTCATTGAAAGTGGGCATGCAGGTACAGCAGGCGGTGAAAAAGGCGAACGGTATGCTGGCATTTATAGCGAGAGGATTCGAGTACAGGAGCAGGGAGGTACTACTGCAGTTGTACAAGGCCTTGGTGAGACCACACCTGGAGTATTGTGTGCAGTTTTGGTCTCCTAATCTGAGGAAAGACATCTTTGCCATAGAGGGAGTACAAAGAAGGTTCACCAGATTGATTCCTGGGATGGCAGGTCTTTCATATGAAGAAAGACTGGATGAACTGGGCTTGTACTCGTTGGAATTTAGAAGATTGAGGGGAGATCTGATTGAAACGTATAAGATCCTAAAGGGATTGGACAGGCTAGATGCGGGAAGATTGTTCCCGATGTTGGGGAGGTCCAGAACGAGGGGTCACAGTTTGAGGATAGAGGGGAAGCCTTTTAGGACCGAGATTAGGAAAAACTTCTTCACAGAGAAAGTGGTGAATCTGTGGAATTCTCTGCCACAGCAAACTGTTGAGGCCAGTTCATTGGCTATGTTTAAGAGGGAGTTAGATATGTCCCTTGTGGCTACAGGGGTCAGGGGGTATGGAGGGAAGGCTGGGTTCTGAGTTGGATGATCAGCCATGATCATAATAAATGGCGGTGCAGGCTCGAAGGGCCGAATGGCCTACTCCTGCGCCTATTTTCTATGTTTCTATGTTTCTATACTTTTCTAATATCATATATATAGCATCTCTCAATAATGTTGAACACATCAATGGTATATTATAGTAATGAATCATCAATGGTATATTATAGTAATGAATCGACTGCATATACACACCTAAGATGGACATTTTAATTCGTGGGGCTTTTCTCATTCTCCACAGTCCTGTCAGTGATCTATAGATTTAGCCACTGTGTGACATGAGAAAGAAAGTGAGGAAGAGAGGAGAAACAAGGAAGGTGGAGTGATAGGAGTTCAACTCTGGTCTCTGGGAAGGCTTATAAACTTGATCCCTAATTGTTTGTGCTCAGGTAATAAAATGAGGCATACTTTGTATAATGGGAACTAGGTAATATTTGGGCATTTGCTAGTAAAAACAAATTTAATTTTCATGACCCACAACTGCCAGCCAATAAAGGTCCACAATAAGAGAGAATATATTCACCATCCACTCCCACTCAGCACCATTACCATTACAGTGTCCCCCTTAATAACATTCTGAGGGCTTCCATTGACTACATCAGCCATAATTATTGTAGACAGGCAATGTACAGTAAACTCTTGTTTATCTTGTGTTTTGGCATCCAGAATTTTCAGACAACCGGCAAAACTATAAAATAATATTAAGCCTTCAATTTTGATTCACAACAGTTCTGTTAAACCTGATGAAGTGCTGTTGGAGATCCAGAATACAGGAATAAATTATAGTACCCATTTGACATTATGAATTAAATGATTTTAGTTTCAGTGGTAAATTAGTTCAGTCTAGCCATTGGATAGCCTCCATAATATTGCTTTTTTTAATGAAAAGAAGTTCAAACAGTGAATTTTATTTCAAGTGTTAAACAGAATATGTGTGAGAAGCCATTTTAAATTTATTTACATTCATATGTAAGGCAATTCCGTTGTAGATGATTAACAGCAAGTTTGTGATGTATAGTAATTTTTTGGTAGAATTCTCAATTGGCATATGCAGCTGGCATACCTGCATCACCACCCCAGCCCCACCACCATTCCCCATGAACGCTTGATGGCTTAGTATTCTGTCATCACTGTGAAGACAGCAACATATCAGAAGCTGGAGAATATGCAGTAAGAGGCTCAGCTCCCCAGTTTCAATGTCCTTCTTGCACCCGCTGTCAGAAGGGCGAGGGGACTCCTCTGCATTTGCTGTTCTTAAAATCAAAACAAAAATTGATTTCACCCAGGACAAGGAAGACTGTTTTATAACTGATTTAACCTATGTACAACCCAAAACAGCCCTCCCTCCATGTTTGGTGCACTGTGGCTATAGTGTGTAGCATGCACAGATAAAGTGGTCACTAATATATATTTGAGAAACTTGTCACCATTGATATAATATCGCCAAACACTATTGACCTCAGTACCACCAGTCTAATTGGGAAACTCTCATTGCCTGAAGGAAGAATGCCACAGTGATAGCCTTAAGATGAGATGGAGATGGGTTAGGGCAAGAAAGTGGAAGATGGGAGGCACTAACATTATCTGCAATTTATTTATTTATTTGTTGGTTGATTGAACTACAAAACGGAGTAGACCCTTCTGGCCCGTCGAGCCACGCTGCCCAGCAACTCCCTAAATTAATGCTAGCCTAGTCACAGGACAATTTACAATGACCGATTAACCTACCAACTGGTACATCTAATAACTGTGGGAGGAAATTAGAGCACCCAGAGGAAGCCCACACAGTCTCAGGGAGAACGTACAAACTCCTTACAGGCACAGCAGGAATTGAACCAAGGTCTTCTGCACTGTAAAGTGTTGTGCTAACCACTACACTACCGAGCCGTCCCACAGTAAGGTATAAGTATGAATTGAGGAAGATGGGTAGTGAGAAGTATGCTTAACTACATATCATCTTCACAACTTTTGGTTCTACCATTGGTCACAGTTTCAGTAGCAGCTGGAACTTGAGTGGCAGTACTCTGAGTCAATCAGCCTGGGTTTGGCTGTTCTTGGTGTGTTGTTGCTGGCTCTTGTTATACACTGTCATCTCTAGCATGGCGGGGAAACGTATTAAGGAGTGTCTTTTAGTTTGCCTGAGTGATGTGCTTGAAATGGTGGAATTGATGATAGTGTATGGAATCTATGAGGTGAAGTTATAGACTTGGAGTGATGATGTCTCTGAGGTCATTGAGGAGCATATGAGTATTAGGTTTGTCATAAATGGGGATGAATACAATGGAGCAATGTGTGAGATAGTTGAGAAATAGGATTTGCTGAAGTACTCTTTGATCTTGAACACATATGTTAAGTGTGGTACCATGCCATTTCTTGAGAACCTCTCCTTCCTTGGTGTAGTGTATCAAGATATCATGAGCCAATCTAAAAATCAGAGTGTCAATCCTCCTCCATACTTTGTCATAGCTGATTGCAATCTTTCCAAGCTTGTGTTCTTTATCTTACTGTATTTTGGCGGGGGGTGGGTGGGGGAGTGCTGCATCGGATCTGGAGTAACGCTTGTGCACTAGAAATGACTCGTTGGAGGGTAGCTCATTTTGATTGCACCTGCACTGGGCTGTATGGGTGCAGATGAATCACATACTTTGATCCCAGCCAGCACTTTCGACAGCTAGACCTAAGCTCGTGAATTCGTAAGGATAGCTTCACTTAAAACCTCCCATGAGCATTGCCTCGTTTAGAAAAATTCACCTACATACACCAACATGTACGTACACACACACACACACACACACACACACACACACACACACACACAAAACAAAAGTATATTCCCTTGGGCTAATACTTTAACACAAGCTTCAAACCATATCATGTGGATATGAACTGTGCTATTTAGTTCAACACAGATTTCTTGATTGAGTTAAGGTTGTCGTGTTTTGCTCTTGGCAGGGAAGCGATGCCTGCGAGGTACCTGAGCTTGAGTGCAGTGTGGGTTCTGTGATTCACAATATCTGCATGTTTTGGGTCATTGCTCTATGATTTCTTTTTGGCATCACAAGTTTCAAACAGGCACCTTTATGCAATTAGAATCCATGAGCTCAGAGCAGATTCTTTTGATGTTAAGAATTTATTGGAATGAAGGTGCCAAAAGACATTTTTTGTAGTAAAAGCCAAATAAATGCATCTAAATGGCCTGCAAATATACACTGCAAATGTAGTTTGATTTCAGTACTGACTACAATCTCAAGTTCATGAGCAATATTTGTGGGTGCGCTGATATACTATCAAATTTTTAGAGAAATTAAGACGAAAGACGTTTTAATAGCTTCTTTCCTTGTAAATTCAACTGCAAATACGAAATTAGTTTATTATTTCAGGACAATGATATTTGCTTCAGTAATATTTCAGGGTAATGCTCTAATAATTCTTCAGAATATCAATACTCATCAAGGAATTGAATAAGGAAAAATAATTTTTTATTTCCATTTTATATTTTTCTTCTACCCCTCCCCCACCCCCCACCCCCGCACAGAGACAGATATGTTTGTTTCCCGTCAATCAATATTTTACTTCAAACCTAGATTTGGGAAAATGTACTTTAATGCATCCCTGTGCCTTATTTCCCCTCAATCCTTGATGTGGGAGGGCGGGAGATGTTCAAGGATGAGCCAAGCTAAGGGTCAGCTTGGCTTTTTGAAATGTAACTTGAGACTCCAGTGCAACCAGTAAAAGTCTGTGTAGAGTGAAAGTTATTCTTATAAGTAACCGGTTCATGCCTGTGTACAGGAAACATTGTAGAATGTAGAATGGAGTCTGTTGTAGAATGTGATCATTCTGAATGTATCATCTTTGTAGTGTAAAAAAAAATCTATATCTAGTAACAACATACTTTCATGTGCCACACAACCCAGTTTCTAAAAGGAGTAAATTGTGATGGAAATTCAGAATTGATTATGTAGATGGTGAAGTTCTCTGATTTTTGTTCTTGGTTTCTTGTTTGTATGATGCACGCTAATATAGAGGACCCAGTACTGGAGCAAGGGCTATCATGCAGAATCGGACTTCATAGAACTGTTCAGTAACTTTAAAGTGGACTCAATACACATGCAATACTGGAGGAATTCAGGGGTCAGGCAGCATCTATGGAAGAAAATGAAGTTTTGGGCTCCACCATTTTGTGTGTGTTGATCCAGATTTCCACCATCCGCAGTTTCTTGTATCTAAAGATGGACCGCCTGAGCAACTACCGCTAGTTCCTCGTGAGTTCTTTTATCACAATGAATCAGACCTCCAATTCAGAAATTCTCATCTGACATCACCGCACACTGATCTGAAACTTCAGTGCATTTCCTGATCCTACACTGCCAGTCCCCAACTATAAATAATCTCCCACCTTCCTCTCCTGCATTGTTTAGCAATCTATCTCCCATCCATAGATTCTTGCCACAAACCTACTACATACCAACGTGATCTCTGAACCAATCCTGTACTCATACCCACATCCCACACCAACACCCAAATCCTAAGGACTCTTCCTTGAAATCTGTGGCTTGATACAGCTGCTGGTGGGAAGCCATGGCTTCTGCCCAAACACACTCAGCACCCCACTCACAGGCAGTGCAGGGATACTTTATACTTGTACTTTATACTTTATTGTCACCAAACAATTGGTACTAGAACGTAAATCATCACAGCGATATTTGATTCTGCGCTTCACTCTCCCTGGATTACAAATATTAAATATTAAAGATATTAAAAATAGTTAAAATTAGTAAATATTAGAAGTGTAAATTGTAAATCATAAATAGAAAATGGAAAAATGGGAAGTAAGGTAGTGCAAAAAAACCAAGAGGCAGGTCCGGATATTTGGAGGGTACGGCCCAGATCTGGGTCAGGATCCGTTCAGCAATCTTATCACAGCTGGAAAGAAGCTGTTCCCAAATCTGGCCGTGCGAGTCTTCAAGCTCTTGAACCTTCTTGAAGAGGGACAAAAAGTGTGTTGGCTGGGTGGGTCGTGTCCTTGATTATCCTGGTAGCACTGCTCCGACAGCTTGCGGTGGAAAGTGAGTCCATGGACGGAAGATTGGTTTGTGTGATAGAGCTCCCTGTGAGATCAGATGCAGATTTTGTGAATGCTTCACTTCATTCCTTCTTTTGTGGTCACCTGGATCTCCTTGTGGCCAGCCATCTTAGCTCCTCCTTCTCCCAGACCTACACATCTGTTGTTGGCTTCCTCTACTGCCTGGGTAGTTGCTAACCTTGTAGCATATACATTGAGTTTTTCAACTTCCAGTCACTGTTCCCCTATGTCCTTTTACCCTTTTATCTTATCTCTCTTCTCCTGATTTTCCTTCATCCTATCTTTCTCCCCTCCCTTACCCTCTCCATCTGTCCATCACTCACACTCTCTTCCCCACTGGTTGCCCTATCGAAATGCCTCCCTGAATTCCATGCTCTACCTTCAGCTCCTATCGGATTTCATCAGCTGCAGCCCTTTGTCACTTTCAACTATCACATCCCAGCTTCTGACATCATTCCCACTGTCTTCCCTTATTCACCTGCCTGTTAACCTCCTCTACTATCATCTTGTTCCACCCCTACTCTCCACTTTTTTATACAGGCTATCTCCACTCCATCGTGCGTCTGGATGAAGGCTCGTGACAACCCAAAACAGTAACTATCCATTTCCTACTATTTATGCTGCCAGACCTTCTGTTCCTCCAGTACTTAGTATGTTGACCCATTTCGAGTAATCTAACTTTATTCTTAAAAACGCAAACAACAGGAATTCTGCAGATGCTGGAAATTCAAGCAACACACATAAAAGTTGCTGTTATGTGGAAGGAAGTTCCTTCAGTTAGTCCTGACGAAGGGTCTCGGCCTGAAACGTCGACCGCACCTCTTTCTAGAGATGCTGCCTGGCCTGCTGCGTTCACCAGCAACTTTTATGTGTGTCGCTTACTTTATTCTTGCCAATTTCCCATCAGCCTTGTATAGACTCTGCCACAAACCTACATACTAGGGGCAATTTAAACCAGCCAGTTAAACCCTAAACCTTTAGAATCTAGGAGAAAATGGGAACACCTTCAGGAACACATGATTACTGTCAGAGCCATGTATCTTTTTTTCTAACCACTTTAGTCATGTATTTTCTTTCTTGTTGCCCATTGGTGAGTTAGGGGGTTGGGGTTTGGGGATTTGCTGTCCTTGTGGGCGAAATGTGATTTTTTTTTGTGCGAGGGAAAAGTTGAGAATTTGGGGTCTGATGTTCTTGTTGGTGTTTTCCATGTGGGGGATCTGTCAGTTTTTGTGTGGGAGGGAGGTGGTTGGGGGTTTGGGATTTGCTGTTCTAACTGCCATTTTCCAGGTGGGTGGTTAGTTTTTATGTGAGGGAGAGGTTGGTGGGGTTTGGAGTTTGCGAAATTTTGTTTCCTTTTTATCGTGCAGGCTGGGGGTTGGTTGATGTCTTTTCTTTCAATGAGCTCCATGTTTTTTCTATATTTCATGTTACCTGGTGAAGACTAATCTCAGAGTTGTATTCTGCATACATATTATGATAATGAAGTGAACCTTTCAATCTTTTTTGTCTGCTTTGTATTTTGTGACACATTTATTATGGTAATCCGTCACGTGGATTACAGTGTAGTAGAAGCAAATGAGTATGGTTACGCATTCACACTTTAGATTCGTTGTATAGTTTAGTCTAGAGGAGAGGGGTTGAACCACTGAGAATGATACTTTTTTGTTGACCACAAAAAAAGGCTAGTTAGCTAACTAACCTCATTAGTTCGCTAAATAGATCACTAATTGGGATGTTATTAGAATGCTAACTGGATTGCTAACTACTTTGCTAATCGGAATGCTAACTTCGCTAATTGGAATGGTTAGTTATCTCAGTCTTGCTGTATGCTTCCAAAACATGGACTATAACACCAGAACTCCAAGGAAACTTAGAAGCAACAGAAATGTCTCCCTTTCTCTTCACCATTTACACCTTGGACTTCAACTACTGCACAGAGTCTTGTCATCTTCAGAAGTTTTCTGATGACTCTGCCATAGTTGGATGCATCGGCAAGGGAGATGAGGCTGAGTACAGGGCTACGGTAGGAAACTTTGTCACATTGTGTGAGCAGAATTATCTGCAGCTTAATGTGAAAAAGACTAAGGAGCTGGTGGTAGACCTGAGGAGAGCTAAGGCACCGGTGACCCCTGTTTCCATCCAGGGGGTCAGTGTGGACATGGTGGAGGATTACAAGTACCTGGGGATACGAATTGACAATAAACTGGACTGGTCAAAGAACACTGAGGCTGTCTACAAGAAGGGTTAGAGCCGCCTCTATTTCCTGAGGAGACTGAGGTTCTTTAACATCTGTCCGATGATGCTGAGGATGTTCTACGAGTCTGTGGTGGCCAGTGCAATCACGTTTGCTGTTGTGTGCTGGGGCAGCAGGCTGAGGGTAGCAGAACCCAACAGAATCAACAAACTCATTCGTAAGGCCAGTGATGTTGTGGGGATGAAACTGGTCTCTCTGACGTTGGTGTCTGAAAAGAGGATGCTGTCCAAGTTGCATGCCATCTTGGACAATGTCTCCCATCCACTACATAATGTACTGGTTGGGCACAGGAATACATTCAGCCAGAGACTCATACCACTGAGATGCAACACAGAGCGTCATAGGAAGTCATTCCCGCCTGTGGCCATCAAACTTTACAACTCCTCCCTTGGAGGTTCAGACACCCTGAGCCAATAGGATGGTCTGGGACTTACTTCGCGGCATAATTTATGTATTACAATTATTTATGGTTTTATTACTATTTAATTATTTATGGTGCAACTGTAATGAAAACCAATTTCCCCCGGGATCAATAAAGTATGACTATGACTACTACTATAAATGTGGTTTCTTAGAAGAACACTGAAAATATCATACAGAGATTGGGTAACTAATGAGACAGTACTCCAACGTGCCCATACAAAAAGATCTTTAATGAGAACATTAAATGAGAGGACACTTAAATTCCTGGGCCATATCATCAGAAAGGGAGAAATAGAATGCCTTACATTACAAGGCCGGATGCCTAGGAAACGCGGAAGAGGAAGGCAAAGAAGAAAATATATGGATACTGTGAAAGAACTAACTGATCTAAGTGTACGGGATATCATTGATGCTGCGTGGGATCGTTCGATGTGGAAAGCCATGATCGCCAAAGTGTGTAATGCACAAGGCACATGAAGAAGAGGAAATATTGCTAATTAGAATCCATTGTTATGCTGATTTGAACGCTAAGATCATTATATCGCTAATTTAGTTTCATTAGTTTTCGATTGCTTAAAGATCATTCATCTTTGCTGGTTTCCTTATACCTTTTTCAGTTTGAAAATTTGTTATTTGAAATTGCATCATACATGTTGATTACCCAGGGTTAGTTTCTCAGCGGTTTTGCTTTTTTTGAGTAATTGCTACAGTTACATTGGAGAATGTGCCTCCATCACACAGGCAGCACTGGAGATTGGGGTTAAGCTAGCCACACTACTGCTGTACCCAAGATGCCACCATCACTAATGTCATCCTCCTGTTCATTAACAATAAAAGTAATCAGAGAACAACAACAGATACTGAAAATGTATATAAATTACTTCCTTGGGGACGAGTCATTCCAGTTTTCTCCCCAAAACCATGGTTAAAATCAGGAATTCCTGTGGATATAAATTAACCCAGTGAAGCAGTACTTGAATTTGTAGTTTAGCTCCTAAGAAATACCTTTATTAAATCCAACTATGTTGATATACTGTCTGTAATTTGGCTTCATTCTCTGAGGCACATCCCTTCTTTGAAATAATTTGTTCAAGGAATAACAACAGAGTCCAATTACTTTCAAAAACGTAATGTTGCTTGCCACAAAATATATGTGCTGCTGGGTACTGAAGGATGATTTATACCAATAGCAAATGTTTGGGCACATTTGGAGATCTGTGAGCAGCTGTCCCAGGCAATTTGAACTGGCAATTTTGTATATTTTCATGGTATGTGCAGCAGTGAAGGATCATGTATGATGATACTGTCTTAATTTTGAATAGAATGCTGTGCAGTCACTCATTGTTAAATGGCTTTTTCAAATGTGCAGGAAATATTTGTCCTCATTAAAAGGTCATATATACATTTATTGCAGTCTGTATGCATTCCTTTTTTTTGCTGTTAGTGGATTCTGACAACTTCATTACAGGTCTTCTGGTGTAAAATGTGGCACAAATCAAAAGATATAAGGATTTGCTCAAAACTTTGAAGAGCTGCTTGAATTCTTGGGATTCCCCCAGAGCTGTTCAGAATGGAGAAAGAACATCTGTGTTGGCATTGGAAAGCTCAAGAAGTCTCCTGCTGTAAAGCAGTGGAACGTGTACATCATTTCACAACCTACTCATCGACTGCGATATCAGTTACTCATATCCAGTTTGTGTAAGTGTTTACCTCACCATACTTGATCCCAATGCACTGCCTAAGAATACTCCCTGGTATCTCACAAACACATGATTTGTGAAGATCTAGCATCAAACTCTTATTCATCAGAAAGCACACCAACACCCCTACTTCCTCAGGAGACGGGGGAAAATTGACCCTTCCATTGACTCACCAATTTTTTACAGATTCATCGCAGAGAGCATCCTAAGCAGAGGCATCACAGCTTGGTATGGTAAGTGTTCTGTCCAAGACTCTGAAGAAAGTCTTGGACAAAGCTCAATCTGTCATGAAAACCGTTCTCACATCCCTCCCGCCCCCCCCCCCACATTGCCTGTTTAGTCATAGTCATAGTCATACTTTATTGATCCCGGGGGAAATTGGGTTTTGTTACAGTTGCACTATAAATAATAAATAGTAATAAAACAATAAATAGATAAATAGCGATATGTAAATTATGCCAGGAAATAAGTCCAGGACCAGCCTATTCCATTTACACTTCCATTGCCTTGGAAAAGTACATAATCGAAGACCCCTCCCATTCTGCCTTCTCTCTTCTTACCCCTTTACTCCTTCCGTTGGTCAGAAGGTACAAAAGCTCGAGAACATGTATCACCGGGCACAGGGACTGCTTCTGTCCTGCTGTTATAAGACTGCTTAATGGACCTTTTGTACAATAAAGGTGAACTCTTGATCTCTCGATCTACCTCAGCATGGTCCTTGCATCTTCTTTGTTTACCTGCACTACACTTTCTCTGCATCCTGTTATTGTTTTTCCTTTTGTACTACCTCAATGTACCTGTGTTTCCAAAGGCATGCAAAACAAAACTTTTCTCTGTTTCTCAGTACGTGTGACAATGATAGACCAGTTACTAGGTACAAGACATGAGAGAAGACGAGAACATATCAGACATGCTTATTTAAGCTTTACGACTAGGGTTGCCGTTGGTGCAGTGAGTTTTGAAATGATAGCTGAGCCACACTTTTCGCATGTGCCTGATGGCAATTGTAGGGCAGTTTCTCTTGAGTGCTTTGGGATTTCCTAGGATGGGGGCATGATTAGAGTTCATTTGAACACATTGCTTCACTTTACTGGAATGATGTGCAAAGGAAGAAAAGACCCTGTGGGATTTGAGACCACCCAGTGCCAAGAAATCAACATCTTGAGAATGGGCAAATCATTCGATATAAAAAGCGTACTTTTAACTTGTTTTCACTGCCACCACAGTTGCTGGCATTGTGTTGTCTCCATGGAGTTCACTTGATGTCTCTTGAGTAAAGGATAGAAAAATTCTTTCAAGTTCTAAACCACGTGCATTTTGCATATAGTAAAATGAAGAAGACCAATAAACCAGGCATTGCTGCTATTTGGATGCTTTTACTGATGATTATAACAGGTGTTATTTGTCACAATTAATTTTTTACTTTTTCTACTGTGTATAATTATTTTCTTGTGCATAGTGAGTAGAAATAAGAGAAATTTAAAACTTGTTCACTTTTTACTTCCAAGCAAATAGTATTTAGGGCGTGTAATTCCTACAGTTTGTGACTTTTGATCTTTTGTCTCTTGGCTCAGTATTGTTTATCTTTGAGTCTGACTACGGCTTGTATAAGGGGTCAAGTTCATATCAACTGCTCCAAGTCTGTTCTTATTTTGTACTCTTGTGGTCTCTTAGAAGCAGGTTGCTGAATTGATTCCAATGTATGCTTAATTTAGGACATTTTCAGTCTGTAACCTTTCTGTGGTGAATTGAGACTGATTTTATTTAACATGTGCCTTTTACTGTTATCACACTTGCATTATTGCAATCAGCTTGATTAAAGCTTTTCTTCTTAACGGAGTACATAAATTTTAAAGGGAGAACTGTCAATAGTTAGAAATGATCTCTGAAGGGCAGTTGATACAATGGATGGAGTATGGATTCTTATCAAGTGAGTTAACATCTCAGTTTAAAGTTCCTTGGTACTTATTTCTTGGAGCATCGAAGATTGAGAGGAGATTTTATAAAGGTATACAAAATTATGAGGAATACGGATGGGCTAAATGCAAACAGGCTTTTTTCCACTGATGTTGGGTAGAACTACAACTGGAGGTCATTAGTTAAGGGTGAAAGGTTTAGGGGGAAAATGAGGGAAACTTCTTCACTCAGAGGGTCGTGAGAGCATGGAACAAGCTGCCAGCACAAGTGGTGTATGCATGCTTGATTTTGATGTTTAAGAGAGGTTTGGGTAGGTACATGGATGACAGGGATATAGATGACTATGGTCCCAGTGCAGGTTGATGGGAGTAGGCAGTTTAAGTGGTTTGGCACGGACTAAATTGGTCAAAAGGCCTGTTCTATGCAGTACTTTTCTATGACTTTATAACTCTATTTCAACAATACAGGTAAATCCAGCAACTCTGTCAGTAACTGTCCTGTACATTACAGTGTAAGTAGTGCCTGATTTGATTTTAGACATAAAACATAATAGTACCACTTAGTATTGCGTTGTTGTTAATGGCTCCTGCACAGGTGATTCATGTTGGGGGATACTGTCTTCAGAAGGAGCCTTTTGTTTTCAGTGAACCAGCTAAATCTGCTCTTGCGCATCGGTGTCCTATCACATCACCTGAGATAGATGGCTGACCACAATAAGCAGGGCTCTAAAAGCAAAAGTAATTGTTCTGACCTTCTTGCCTAGTGAGCGCATTAGCTGTTTGGGCAGAGAAGTCACTGGAGGTATCAATATGCTCTGTGATTAAAATGAAAATCACTACAACAAGAAACAGAGAATAAAGTACAGGATTTTTTTCCAGTCATTTGGGCAGTCTAGAGTATGAGAGATTGACTAGTGCTTTAGTGAGTAGGATTACCTATGGAGACATAGAAGTTTTATTTTACACAATAAATTATTCATTTTAACAGTTGGGTGAGATGAGATTCCTAGATCACATTCCTCCCATGGATTTCAATTAATTCCATAAACCAAGGGTGTTTTTTGCCAATACCTCTAATAACTTTGAGGAATTACTTCCTTTTATATTGAATCATTTTAATAATATTAAGAATATATCTTTCCTTTCAACTCTAGTCTGTCTCTGTAATGAGACCTCCGGGCCTGTGTGGGGCGCCAGAGAGCACTGGGCTGTGAGGTTTTTTAGAACACCTGAACTAGTTTATTGTTGTTTAATAACAGTTGTTAATCATTTCAAGTTCCTTGTGTTTTTCTTGAGTGATTCACACTTTGTAATATGGTGTCCTGGTGCTGTTTGTTTAAACTTGTTATGTTTATTTTGATAGGCTCTGGGATTCCATGTGACTTGTATTATTCAACCAGATGCCTGACTAGCACTAATTGCAATCCTAGTCCTTTTGGAATTATTATGAATAAACTGTCATTGTTATCGCTACAACAGACTGTCTGTCCTCCACACTTGGGTTCCAACATTGCCAACGTGACAGTCTTGCCTCTCTCTTTTCCGTATCTTTTTCCATATTTTGCTCTTTTGACATTCTCAATGTACTTTGAGTGGTTAAAGTCTGGGGATTCCTGGGAATTGGTTGGGATGCAGCATTTCTTTATGAAGACTTGGAGGCCAACCTTGAACATTTTTCCCTTTCAGTCTGGTAGTCGTTTCCCATGACAGAGTTCACAATACAGGAAGCTGGTGTCAGGCACATTAATGGCCTGGCGTGCTCAGTGGAGCTGACTGAATGAAAACATTACCCCAGTGCTGAGATTGTTGGTCTGGGGGAGAATGCTGTCATTAGTTTACATATAATGTCACTGGATGTGGAGGAGCTGGTTGTGATGAGTGATGGTGATGTTGTTTCAGTGCCTGGTGACGCCTGCTGTAGGTAATCCTGCTCTCAGAAGCATATTCAAAGTCAGAAATCACTGCTGCTGGTCGACCATGAGTCTTGTGCTCAAACTGAGGTCTTGATCTTTAAATACCCCTTTCCTCAACTGACCGTTGTCACATTTCAAGGCGGTGGTAGTCCAAGAATTTCTGCTTAGCTGAGATGGGAAAAGTGGTCCACGTCTCCAGGGTTGCATAGTGACCCTTTAGATGCTAGTGCTGTACAGCAGAGGCAACCTTTAATCACTCCTTTATCAAGAAAAATTGATGATGTTTGCACAGTAATTTAAGAATCTTCAGATTTTTGTCATATGAGGAAATATTTTGGTTGTAAAATGCACCATGTAAATCTCTGTAAAAATTAATTTTAGTGATTAGGAAGCTATTTATTTATGCACGGTTATATTTATTCTGTGTTACTATCTGTGATTACATCTGCAGCTCTGATGCAGATCATTGATTTCTTTATCTCCTCTAAAGCCTGGTGAAACTACTTGCTTTAGAATTTGAAATGTTCCTCAATGCACTTCAAATCTCTGTTGTATCTGGCCCATAATTAAATATTTTAACGAATAAAATCATTTATATTTTCCATTTATAGTGTTTATGGGCATGACTTATCCACAGTTAACTGTAAATCTGCCTATATTTATATCTGTCTGCTACAAAATATGTGAAAGTTAACTTATGACTCATTGACATAAAGGAATTGCCCGAGATCAAATGTTGTACGTAATTTTAATCTGTTGATTTAATAGAGCAGATTAGTAGATGAATCAACAAACATTAGCTACAGAATTCATTCTCACAAACACCAACAACAGAAAGAATCACAGTCTGTCATGGGTGAACTTTTCTTTTAATCTCACCAGAACAATTCAGCAATGTTTGTGTTTACAGAAGAAATAGAAATGTTTATCCTTCACTGCTAAACGATTTATTATGTTGCACTTCACCATGTGAAGAATTTCATTTCAGGTTGGAACTCAAGGCCAACATCAAACTTTGTGGGATTTTCTGCCCCAGCAGAGTCAGGCATGGGTAACCCTTCATTTCTCCAACACTTCTGAACAAAAAGCACAATCAACATATACTTTTTTAGGTTCTCGACTACAATCACTGTCTATTTGTGAAATTAGCTACTGTGTCTCTATTTGAATTTTTATCTCTGCCTATTACTTAGATCAGTGGTCTAAGCTGACTACATTGATGGATTGGCAAGATTCAAGAATCAGGATGCAGATTTAATTATCACGAGTACATGGAAACGTACAGTGAAATGTATAGTTTGAATTAACAGCCATCACACCCAAGGTTGTGCCGGGGGCATCCCGCGAGTATTGCCATCTTCTGGCGCAAACATGGCATGCCAACAATTCTCAACAAACACAACAAAGAACATCATCAATTACCAGAACACAACAAGCAGCAAAAAAAGCTGTGTTATTACTCCACCCACCCACCTACATACACGGTTCTTCAATCACAGGACAGACTGTCTTTGGCCTCCAGTAGACTTGGACTGCAGACACTGGAACTTGGACATCCCCAAAGACTCACAGAAATTTGCACCTAATGGGCTTTGATTTCTGTATCTCTGATCAACCTTTGTGCTTCAATCTTCAATGTTGACCCCAGAACTCACCAATCACTGAACACTAGGCCTCAAACTCCAGACTCACTGACACTGGATCCTGAATATTAGGCTTCGAACTCCGGACTCACCAATTTGTGCACTTAAGGAGTATGATGCTTTGCAAAGTTCAGCATCCCATACAAATCAGCCTTGCCAGTTGCTTCCATCTGATACTGCTGCCCTTACTCATGTTCTTAGGCTGCAGACATATCCCCAAGTTATTTACTGTACTTCCGGTCGTCATGATGGGAATTACCACACCTGCGACCAATACAGGTATGAACCTAACACCACCTGACTCCACCAGTGCAATGGCAAAACACACATCACAACACACATCACAACAAAGCAAAGTATAGATGGCACATTTATAGAATCACTTGGAACGTTTAATAAATTCCTTTCACATGCTAAGTTCCTTTTAGGCCTCTGAATTAATATAATCAAACTAAAATGCTGACATCAGCCTCCTCCTGCCTGAAACCCAGCACCTCCATTATCACCGGAAACTGAAGCAGCAACCAATTAAACAAGGTTACCTTGATAACACTGTAACCAATGCAATACCATCATTGGCAGAGAGCTTCAACTGGTAGAGCATGTGTCCTCCTATAGAAAAGGCTATGCACTAGCGAGGAGATGGGGATGACAGTCAACATGCTCTTCTGATTATCTGTTTTATCATTTAAACAAAAAACATATTTGCCCCAAGCAACCCTAAAATGAAGCATATTAAGAATTTGCAGTCTTAGAAAATCACTGCCAATAAAATATAGATATCACCACATAAATATTGTAATGCTAATACTCTGGACACAACCAACCTGTGTCAGTTATATCACATTTATGGACATCAATTCCCAAATTCTCTGCAAGGGCTGCAATAACCATGTGGAGCCTGGCAGGCAGGACTTGGTGAACTGTGAGGATCCAGGACACCTGAGATCGACATTGTGCTGAAGCAGAGCATCGCTCCATCGCCAAAATTAGGAGGAAATGGGGGCACCAACTTCCCCTCTTGCTTCTCCTGAGTGGTGTATGTGGAAACAGATTTCCAGTGTCAATAGCAATTAGAAATGGAAGCGGATTAGTTCAAATAGGTAATTGAAGGTTTTCAAGGGCATAGTGAGCTGAAACACTTCTTTCTGTACACTCTGACTTTTTTACTGATAGTGAAATTCAAATTCAAGTTCATTGTCACAAGTGTTCATACCCAGGGTGCAACTGCCATGAAAATTAACTTTTATAGCAACATGGAACATTATAGAAATGACAAATATAAGTTAACATTATCTTAACTTACATAAATTATACACAACTAACACAAGAAAACTTACTCAGGTTGAGGTAGAAATGAGATATAGTCAGAGGTAGTGTTAGGGTATTTCAGGTTGGTTTAAAAGCCTCATGGCAGTGGGGATGAAGCTGTTGTTGAAGCTTGAGAGGGGTAGGTTTTCAGGCTCCCCTGCCTGATGACTGAGTCAAGAGGAGAAGGAACACCCAGACGGTGGTGGTCATTAATGATGTATGTTCCTGAGGCATCACTTCCAATAGATGTCATCAAAGATGGAGAGAGCTGTACTCGTAATTATTATAGTCATCTTTAGCTCAAAGTCAAGTTTATTGTCAAAGTTTATGTACAGGTGCAGTTAGAAACTTATTTGCAACAGAAGTTCTGTATCCTTATGCCGGTTATGAAATATATTCCCAACTGACCACAGTGTATTTCCAGCTCATTTATTTTAGTTACAGATATTAGTTAAAGTTGATCCTTCTGTTGTGAGTGTTATGTCAAGATCTTTCCTAATGCATGAAGGATTTCAAGCATCCCATAATGTTATTTGAGAGAAGTAATTAAGTTCTGGCTATGAAAGTCATTTTGACTATACTTTGTGGCCTCTTTTGTGGATAATTGTCCCCATTTCCTAAATATTTTTAATTTAAAAGCTCGTTCTGCCCGAGGTTGCTGGGAAAAAGTTAGCTATGTAAACATTACTTTTAATTTGCAGCTACAAAAAGAAAGCTGCCTCCGTGAGACTACTGACTGAATTCTGCAGTGAAGTGGTTAAAGGTTATATCTGTGTGAAGCATTGTTGTTCATACCTAAAATAACATGGTATGTTTAGGCATGGGAAAAGCTCACTTTTCTCCTCCTCCTTTTTGAAGAAAGGAATGACACGGTTGTTGCATTTTCAGAATGAGGGTTTATGGGCTTACTTCAGAAAATCCTGAACATCTCTCTGGTTCCTCTGAAAGGCCAGTCTGCTCCAGGGACAGTGGACATGGAAGTAAAGAATTAACAGCTTTTCACAGGAGGCTTATCTTAGATCTCCTTCAAGACTCGGCCATTGATGAGGCATTTGGCTCATTCTGAGAGTTCCAGAAAGATATCCGTTCTTGATGTTAATCTGAGAACGCCACATATTTTACAACAGCTAAGGTAAGTATGAAACTGAGCTGCTTGAATTTTCTTGAAAGAAAATCTCTTATCCTGAAGAAAATCTACTTTCCTCTGCACTGAAGATTTCCATATATTGTCTTTTCTGCATCTAAAATAAGGAAGTGCTATTTTGAAGGAAATTATATCATCTGACTGTTAATTGTTGCCATTCTGATACTACCCTGGAGGTTTAATGGTGTAAAACCACTCCTTCGAGAATGAAATGGGAAGATACAGGCTCTATGCCAAAAAGGAGAGTTAATGACCTTGAGTTTGGCTATGTAGTACAAAGTTGAATAACGTTTGTAAATGTATCAGATCTGGGCTGGTGGAGGACTGCATCATTTGTGTAAACAGGCAGTGTACAAGATGTGTCAATTTGTATATATTACCACCTGCTCAAATGAATCGTCAAGATATGCTTAGCTGCTTGGGCCTGAGGAGTTTAACATCATAATACCCAAAGGTTGTGGTCTCTGGCAACTGACAAGCTCTCAACCTTTAGTTACTTGCACTTCTGTAGGCCTTTACAATGCAACATGAAGCACACTTCAAATAAGATCTTGAATATGAGAGCGGGGAGTGGGGATTTGGGGTTCCAACATTTCTGTTAGTCTTCATTTGGGGCTTTTTTTCTGTTTTGTGGATGTCTAAGAAATTCAGGTTGCATACTGTAAACATTCTCTAATATTAAATTGAACCATTGAATTTCTATGAACAAGATAAGGTATTAGTGCATCTTGTCAATCAGTTAGTTTTGGGAACATTTGCTGAGATGCGCAGTATCTCAATCAGGAAATAAAACTTAGAATTTATAGTTCAGTGCAAAATCAGGGCTTAAACTGAAATGAGGGAGGAATAAAGATCATATTAAAGAGGTGTAAAAGAATAATATAAATATATTCAGTTATTATTTGAAAGTATGAGTGAATATATTTTTTTTAAAAAGCTTTCAATGCCTGAGGTTGCTGTAAGTTTAAAATAGCACTTACATTTGAAATAATCATTCCTAACATTTCATTGATAAATGGACATCAGTTTCCTATTTCTGTATGTACAAACGTTTGTAATTACTTATGTATGTGCACTGAAATTTGCTGTCCAATTTACTTTTTGATGATGGTTAGCACTATTGCTTTGGCTTTATTCTTACTCTAAAGTTCAGGCTTTTTCCTTCAACATTTGTCCTATCCCTAATAATTTCAATGCCACATTCTTCTAAGATTTATCAAATACAAAATCAACAACATGATTTATAAAATTGTATTGTAGAAATGATTTTAAACGTCTTGTCCCTGGAGCTGTGGAAGAAAACCACCGTCGGTGGTTAATTATCAGCCAAATTAATTTGAAATATAAAGCTATGCTTCCAGTCCTCAGTTTATCAGGGAGTGCAATGGATGGAGAGTAAAATGCAGCCATGATTCACAATAGAATTCCACAGAATTATCTCTGCTCACTGGAAGAGTCACCTCTGAGCATGTGCATAAGTAAGATTTAAATTAATGGTATTAATAAGATTTGGAATCAAATAATAAATTTTCAGCTGAACTTTCATCTTCACATTGTATTCATTGAAGTTTATCAAACAGCATTTGCTATGGTCTTTCATTAGCAGAATGTGTATGATCAGATGTATGTCTTCATGCCGTTACCTATTGTTCAACTGGTATCATAATTACTCCCTTAACGTAAATTTTCTAAAACAATCTCTGTTCTCACTTATTTTGTTGCATTAACGTTCATTGCTTTGTTCAAATACAGATATAATGACTGATATATTGACATTAAGAATCTAGTTTGGATGTTTTAAATGACAACGATAACAATATCTGCTTTCCTAACATCTGCACATCATTTTCCTCCGTTGGATTTACTTTGGAATAGTTTTAGAACTACTGTACCATCTTATCCATACTTCAGAAACTGAAAAGAAGTTCCAGATGGAAAAACATGCTTGATCATTTCACCATCAAGGCTGGATTATACCAAATATGAGCATCAGATACTTTGTTGGAGGAACTCAATGGGTCAAGCATTGAATGGGGCAAGAAGGAGTTGTCAACTGTTCAGAATTAAGAGTGGAGAAAGAAATATAGACAGAATAAAAGAGAGAGGAAGAGTGATGAGAAAGAGGCTAGAACTGCCTGGGAAACTGTGGGGGATGAAGGATGACGAGCAGTTCACGCCAGCTAGGGGAATGGGAGGGGTAAAGTTGGGAGATACAGGTAGCTTCCTGAAGACAGACAATAAGAAAGAGGCACTTGGAGCAAGGTGAGGGGGAGGGGAGAGTGCTGGAGAGCATTAAGTAGCAACCGAAAGAGGTGCTGAAATCTGAAAAATGAGGCTGGTAAAAATAGGAGCCATTAGGGGCGAGGTGAGGGACAGATGGAACTTAATGGGGAGGGCATAGTGTGGGTAAAATATGGGGGTAGTTGGTGGTAATAGTGTCATGGTCGCAAAACGTGACACTCTTACAGCTCAGGGTGTCAGAGTTTGAAGTTCAACTCCGGCATCCTCTGTAAGGAGTTTGTATGTATTTCCCATGAGCAGATCTGCCAGTTAATAGGTTAATTGGTTATTGTAACTTGTCCTGTGACTAGGGTGGGGTTAAATAGCTGGGTTGATGGGTGGTGTTGCTCGTTGGGCTGGAAGGGCCCCTTTCTGCGCAGTATCTCCAAACAAATAAATAATACAATTGATTGAACTAAGAGAGGGAAGGGGATGAAAGTAGGTGATAGGGGTGTGATGGTATTGGGTTCCCTATCTGCAAAGCCTGAAATTCAAAAGAAGATTTTTAAGTCCAATCCAGTATGGATATCTAAGGTACCATCACTATAAGGAGGTTATGCTGTATTAACCTACTCTTCAAGAATGAGCTTACTTCCTTGTCTAGTCTCTGTAGTGAGGTCTTGCAGCCGATATCCATTGCTTGAGTGGTGGGAAGCTCTCCCTTACAAGGAGCAGATACTTCCAGCTAACAAAGTAGTTTAAATGCAGTTTATTTTATTATTAAAGATATAGGGTTAAATTTAGACAAAAGGATTTCCAAACACAGGTACAATTCTTACAAACTAAAAGAACACATCACAAAGTTGTTCATTGCAGAAACTGAGGCTCAGGAATGAATTCTAATTCTCCTTTCTGTCACATCACCTTTCTGTCAGTCTGCTTGTCAATACTAACAATCTCCAACGCTTTCTGATATTTTTTTACTGTTCGGATGTGATGTTTTCCAGATCTTTGTTGGGACAAAGTAATTTACACAGAGGGTCTAAAAGTTTCTGAGGACACTGGTACAAATAACTTTGCTGTAGTTTCCTGGTTTAATGTAGAGCAAATAACATAGCCCTGTTGTGTTTGGGTAATGCAGACAAGAAGCTTCATGGTCACTTTACTTTGCAAACCACATCTCCTAGCAGCCAGCCCAGGTGTCCTTTTAACTTCAAAGAGATGACTGCTTTCAATTTACATTACGAACTGAAGACTAGTTCTTGTTTACAAAAAGAAATTAGGGAAAGAATATTTGTTAACTCTGTCACAAACAACTCTGACTCTTTGGAAAGGTCATGATGCTGTAATAGAAAGCTGAAGTTAGCAACAAGCTTCTCACACCCTAGACAATGAATAACCATCACTGGGGCATTGGGAAAGGGGACAAAATTAAGGAGAGTTGGGGGAGGAAGCAAGAGGTAAAGATTCCTTGAAATTGGAAAATTCCGTGTTCATACCATTGGCTGGAAGAATATGAGCTGTTATTCTACTGGCTAGAGTTGTGCCTCACCCTGGCAGTGGGGAAGGCAGAGCATACGCTGCTCAAAGTGGGAATGGAAAAGGGAGTTGAAATGGTATGCAGATGAGGGCTCAAGATGTCTATTGCAGACAGAGCACCAGTGGTCTGTGAATCAGTTGCCCAATTTGTGCTTGGTTAGGCTGATGTGGAGGAGGCCACATCAGCAGCATTGGGTTTGCTGGCTGAGATTGGAGGAGGGGCAGGTGAATTTTTGCTTCACCTGGAAGGGCTTTTTAAGAGGAGATACGAAAACAAATGTTCCACTCCTTGCCATTATGGGCAAAATACCAGGGCATAGGGACATGTGGATGGGCAAGGAGAGTGGACAGTGGAGTCATGGTGTGAATAGCACCTGCAGAAGTCAGAACGGGGAGAGGAGGAGAAGATGTGGCTCGTAGTGGAATCTTGTTTCAGCTGACTGAAATTCCGAGGGATGATGTACTGAATGAGGAGGCTAATGGGGTAAAAATTGAAAACTGTGGGAGCTACCTCTACTCTCGCTGGGCAGGGGTATGTTTGGGTTGACAGCAATATCTGAGATGCAAGATTTCTCAAAAACAGCACAAAAACAAGCTTTATAAGAACAGTGCAATGAGAGTCATGTTTCTTGACTATTAGAGGACATTTCAAATGTCCTGGAGTGGAAAGCCTCAGCCTCAGAGCAGATGTCGCAGAAATGGAGAGACTGGGAGAAAGAGATCTTAAAGAGACAGGGTGGGAGGAGGTGTAGTCTAGTTCACCATAGGTTTCAGTGGGTTTTAGTAATGTCCATGGATAGCTTCTCCCCTGAAATGGATACAGAGAAATAGCTTTAGAAAAGAGAAATGTCAATAATCCTGCACGCATGCTGAGCTCGTTGACTTCATCCCTGCATGCATGCTGAGCTCGTTGACTTCATCCCTGCACGCATGCTGAGCGCGTTGACTTCATCCCTGCATGCATGCTGAGCTCGTTGACTTCATTTCCTGCACGCATGCTGAACTTATTGACTTCATTTTCCTGCACGCATGCTGAGCTCGTTGACTTCATTAACTTTGCCTCCAACTTTCACCCTGCCCTCAAGTTTACCTGGTCCATTTCCGACACCTCCCTCCCCTTTCTAGATCTTTCTGTCTCTATCTCTGGAGACAGCTTATCTACTGATGTCTACTATAAGCCTACTGACTCTCACAGCTATCTGGACTATTCCTCTTCTCACCCTGTCTCTTGCAAAAATGCCATCCCCTTCTCGCAATTCCTCCATCTCCGCCGCATCTGCTCTCGGGATGAGGCTTTTCACTCCAGGACGAGAGAAATGTCCTCCTTTTTTAAAGAAAGGGGCTTCCCTTCCTCCACCATCAACTCTGCTCTCAAACGCATCTCCCCCATTTCACGCATATCTGCTCTCACTCCATCCTCCTGCCACCCCACTAGGAATAGGGTTCCCCTGGTCCTCACCTACCACCCCACCAGCCTCCGGGTCCAACATACTATTCTCCGTAACTTCCGCCACCTCCAACGGGATCCCACCACTAAGCACATCTTTCCCTCCACCCTCTCTCTGCTTTCCGCAGGGATCGCTTCCTCAGCGACTCCCTTGTCCATTCGTCCCCCCCCATCCCTCCCCACCGATCTCCCTCCCGGCACTTATCCTTGTAAGTGGAACAAGTGCTACACATGCCCTTACACTTCCTCCCTTACCACCATTCAGGGCCCCAGACAGTCCTTCCAGGTGAGACGACACTTCACCTGTGAGTCAGCTGGTGTGATATACTGCGTCTGGTGCTCCCGATGTGGCCTTCTATATATTGGCGAGACCCGACGCAGACTGGGAGACCGTTTTGCTGAACACCTACGCTCTGTCCGCCAGAGAAAGCAGGATCTCCCAGTGGCCACACATTTTAATTCCACGTCCCATTCCCATTCTGATACGTCTGTCCACGGCCTCCTCTACTGTAAAGATGAAGCCACACTCAGGTTGGAGGAATAACACCTTATATTCCGTCTGGGTAGCCTCCAACCTGATGGCATGAACATTGACTTCTCAAACTTCCGCTAATGCCCCACCTACCCCTCGTACCCCATCCGTTACTTATTTATATACACACATTCTTTTTCTTTTTCTCTCTCTCCTTTTTCTCCCTCTGTCCCTCTCACTATACCCCTTGCCCATCCTCTGGGTTTTTCCCCTCCTCCCCCTTTTCTTTCTCCCTGGGCCTCCTGTCCCATGATCCTCTCATATCTCTTTTGCCAATCACTTGTGCAGCTCTTGGCTCCATCCCTCCCCCTCCTGTCTTCTCCTATCATTTTGGATCGCTCCCTCCCCCTCCCACTTTCAAATCTCTTACTAGCTCTTCCTTCAGTTAGTCCTGATGAAGGGTCTTGGCCCGAAACGTCAACTGTACCTCTTCCTAGAGATGCTGCCTGGCCTGCTGCGTTCACCAGCAACTTTGATGTGTGTTGCTTGAATGTCCAGCATTTGCAGATTTCCTCGTGTTTGCGATGTCAATTATATTCTTAGGGAATCAGAGAATGGGCTGGAAATTAGTAGGGAGGGTGGTAAAATCGATGAGTTCTACACCATTTCAGAACTTTAGTCGTGTGATGTATGGCTGTGAAACTTGACCACTCAGTCCTCTGAAAGGCTTGCAAGCAGTTCAGATGAAATGTTAGCACAAGATCCTGAGAATTTCCTTTTATATATCAGGGAGGTTAATTGGTATGCATGGCAGACAATTAAGTCCATAGCTGGGAAATAGCAAGAAAGAGATGAAACTCATTGTTTCGGCATGTCATGAAGAGCAGAGGCTTCTCAAAGCCAGTACTTCAGAAAGTGATCGAAGTGTTAAGCTAAAGAAGTGGTAGAAAATGTTGATCTCTGACCTGCAAAACACATGGCGATTAACATTATTAACATTATGAAACCTGGCCAGAGCTTTTTCCCTGTTTCATTCCACAGATGCTATCCAACCAGTACTTCGTGTTTTTATTCCAGATTTTCATCATTTGAAGCTCCTTGTTTTTCATCCCAATGACTCCCTAAAGCATTATTGGACATCCCCCCCCCCCCAACTTTCCCCATATTAGCCTCCCCCATCCCATCAGTGTATTTTCTCCTCTTTAGCCGAGAAGCAGTTTATACCCATCTTTAGATCTTTAGGTAAAATCAGCCTGGATTAAAAAATGAATTTGTGATCTTTATACAATGCCTTCTGATTGTTTATAGAGTATACTGTGTTTATTGATATAGAAGAGCCCTGTAGGGAATACTTACTGAACACGTCTTACCAGTTTCTATTGGAGAAGCAGGACATGCTATCTCAATGTGTTAATGATGCTTTGGAGAACATATTAGTTGTTTGTTGCAAAATCACTTCTGAATTTTCGTTTTACTGAGTGAAATTTTTCAACATTGAAGCCGCCTTATTTACTGCAGGAAATCTGAAGAGCTTCTCTGTAATCAAATCATTAACATTTTATTAGGATTTATTCAAACTTTTAAATCCAAAAATGTTTATGAAACTTGATTGTTAGCATTAAACTGTGAGTACGTGATTACAACTCTTTTGCCTGTTGCAAAGTTTGTATAAAAACAAATTACTTGCTTTATTCCTCAAACCAGATGTGCTTATCACATTCCAACTGATTCAAAGTACTTCAAAGCAGGATACTGACTCCTGCATTGAAATACTGCTTTTCTCAACTTGATCCAAAGTGGACTGTGCTACACAGTTCGTCTCTCTGCAGATTAGCAATCTCTTCTGTCTGTGGTCAGCATTCTGTTATTTTCTGTTTTGGTATTTAAGAATGTCATAGCATCATACTTGCTTAACATTTGGAATATGGCCTTTGAGTGACTTCTTGTATAAATGTATTTTTATATGTTTAACTCTTATTGCTTCGGTTAGAATAGAGTGACCTGATGGCTCCATACATTAGAATCAGAATCAAAACCAGGTCTATTATCACTTACATTTGTTGTTTTGCGGCTGCAGTAAGTGCAATACATAATAAAAATATATAAATTACATTAAGAAAATACAAACATATATGAAAATGAAATAAGTGGTGTTGTCATGTGTACAACTCACAACAGGGAAGTACTGATAGACATGAAGTAGTCTCTTTATTGGACAAAATGAGATACAGCAGGCATCATACTGAGACCCTTTCAGAGCGAAAGGTCTGCCTGACCCAATGCTTCATGACTAAAGATCCAAGGACAATTCCGTATCTACAATGCATCCACAGTGCTTTCTTTGAACTACACACAAACTTCACACCTCCTGCTTCACACCCACACCACAGGCATCTCAACAAATTTTAATCAGCATTGTCTCATCTGTGATTCAAGGCTTTTAGGAACCTCTTGTTCGGATCTGCATTTTAAGTTTAATTTACAATTTACATTCAGATTTGAAGATTGGTGGCTGAAGTTATTTTCTGTAGGTACTAACACCAAAAACGCCCGAACAAGATTTTGCAGAAAGAAAGCAAAAAAAAAATAGTGAAGTAGTGTACATGAGTTCATTGTCAATACAAAAATCTGATGGCTGAGGAGAAGAAGCTGTCCCTAAAACATTGAGTGTTTGTCTTCAGGCTCTGTACCTCATCCCTGATGGTAGCAATCAGAAAGAGGGCATCTCCAGGGGGTCATTAACGATGAATGCTGTCTTTAAGAGGCATGGCCTTTTGAAGATGTCCTCGATGCTGGGGAGGCTAGTGCCCACGATGGAGCTGGCTGAGTTTGCAACGTTTTGCAGCATTTTCCAATCCTGTGCAGTGGATTGCTCCTCCCTATCAGACAATGATGCTACCAGTTAGAATGCTGCTTACAGCACAACTTGTAGAAATTTCTTAGTGTTTGTTAACAGACCAAGTTTCATCAAGCCCCTAATAAACTATAGGCGCTTTCGTGCCTTCTTTGTAATTGCATCAATATGTTGGACCCAGGATAGACCCTTGGAGATGTTGACACTTGGAACTTGAAACTGCTCACCCTTTCCACTGTTTATCCCTCGATGAGGACATGTGTGTGTTCCCTTGACTATCCCTTCCTGAAGTCCACCGTCAACTCCTTTGTTTTATTGATATCAAGTGCAAGATTGTTGTTGCGACAGCATTCAACCAGCTGATCTATCTCACTTTTTGAAGTATTAAGGAAAAAATTAACCCTTGACTGCTTGTGCTAAATGAACAATGTGCATATTGCATTCTTAAAGTGATACAATTAATTTTTACCCCATTATGGATAAAGAAACACAAATACTATTTTTTCTTAATTTTTAATTTTTTTAAATAAAGAGAGCTTAGTATAAAGGAGGTTTGTGCAGTTCATAACAAATGTACCTAATGTACAATTCATACCTATGAAAGAGATGCACCCATAGTATAATCATACTCCCACCCCTCTCCGCCCCACCCCTCCCAATCCCCATCTCCAAGCCATCATTGTATTAGCAAAAAGGGTTAAACAGAATCTTTGTCCCCACAGAGCTGCATTGGTATAGAGAAGGTGTATTTTCCTAATACATAGTTGTATGTTTACAAGTCTGGGTCTGTAGAATTTTACCGGAAAATGCTGGAGGTCAGGGACCTGTGTGCAGAGGAAAGGAAGAAAGGATGGACCTTTAGTTTGGCTGGGAATTCTGAAAATATTCAAGAAAGGGTCTATTAAATACTATTTAATTTTTCAAACAATGCAAAATATTGAATTACAGAATAAAGAAGAAGAAGAATATCTTTATTGTCATTGTTGTGGAGCAATAAGACACAGTTTAGCAGCTCAACGTTTTGTAGCACGACAAAGAATATATACATAAAATAAACTCTAAAATCTCAGGAGTGCAGTCCAAAATTAATAATATATGGAGGGGGGCGGGTAGGACTATTGCACACCTGCCATTCCTGGAAGTGTGATGCATTTAGCTGCCGCCGTCTTAGGAGGGGGGCAGGAGAAGGGAAGGGAGTGTTATACATTTCACTGCTTGTGGGTAGAAGCTGTTAAGGAGTCTCTTTGTTTTCGTCCTTAATGCTCTGTATCTCTTCCCAGAAGGTAGAGGGGAAAACAGGTGATGTCCAGGATGAGTGGGATCCTTTGAAATACAAGTAGCCTTCTTTTGAAGTCTGCCAGTATAAATGTCTCTGAGGGAGGGTAATGTTGTGCCAATAACCCGCTCTGCTACCCTCACCACCCGCTGCAAGTCCTTCCTGTTCTGTTCTGTGCAGCTGGCAAACCACACTGCACAGCAATACGTCAGGAGGCTCTCTATAGTTGTCCGATAGAAGTTGATCAGTAGGTGATGAGGGAGGAGAGCGTGCTTTAGCTTCCTTAGGAAGTAGAGCCTCTGGAAGGATACTGGAGAGAAACTCATATATTTGTTTCCTTTCATTAGAGATTCAGTTAAAATTAGTCAATGGAACATTTTAACTGTGGTGACTGCCTGGTGTTTTGGATAAGTTGAGATTGTTGTACTTAAGCAGATGTCTTCGGCCAGAGGTCCTCCAGTTCTGAGACTTCACTCATCTTCATTATTATAAACTTGTTTTTATTAGTGAAGAAAAATGTGAAAGAAAGGAGTATAGAATCCACCGTGGAGTCTGCTTCAGAACAAAAGTCATTGAAAAGATTTTATTCAGGAGTATCACTGATAAAGGAATGTGGAAATAGATGCCTCTTTTCATTGCTGTTATGGATTTCTCTGGCTACTGATACACTGCAGAAATTAAATTAATATTTCTATCTGTTGTGAGGAGGTATTAAACCAAACTTTCAATGTCTCTATTGTTGTATGAAAAATCTCTTTCTGTGTTTGGAAGGATGATCAACACCAACACACCTAAGTAGATATATTGTGATACTGGAATAAAGAAGCAAGTCCTAGGGTTTATCAATGGACTTCATTTCAATTACAAAAAGATAACTTGATTATTTAGATATATTTAGCTGCTTTCTATTTTGTTTTGTTAACTTCAAAACTAATTGAAATAAGAATACAGGAGAGCCGGGGATAACTCGTGTACTTCATTTTTACTTTAAGCAAAGCCTGCATATATAACATGGTGGCATGATGACGTGTGATATTTATGCACTTTTACATATAACCCATAATGAATTATTTAAATGAACAAGAATACTTAATAAAACAATATATTTTCAATTTTACTCAAATATTACTGAAATATTAAATACACAACACTTTCCGCATAAATAAACACAGAATTGTTTAGAAAAGGAGGGAATTATATGGCATTGAGTACTCTTACAGTTATTTTCATTTGAAAACTTCAATATTAACTTTGCTAGTACAAAATTAAATGTTGAGATTAAAATCTACCTCATCACTGTTTTAAAATCTACGTGACCTGTGAAGGATAATTTTAATACCAAATCATTCACTCTTTAAACTACTTCTTAAGAAGAAGAGAAAAATGTTGAGCAATTTTTGCAATCAGACAATAACATTTTTTTTGTCCTGTATGTAATGATCTATTCTGTTCTTAACCACAAAGAAAATTGATCTCTGAGGTAACAGTGATGGTCATTTTGTTTGTCTGGTACCCTTTTAGCAGTTAATTTATTAACATAGAAAGAATAATCAAAGACTTGTTCTTTGGAGTATATTGTACTTGACATTTCAAGTACTTTATGATAAGCATGTAATAATATGGCTGAATTGTGCAAAGTCTAATCACATTACAGTTGTGCAGATACTTTTAACATTATTTTAAATTGAAACAAATTCAAATGTATAATTTTTCTTTTGTTTTCCTATAAGACAAGTTTAAAAGAATGATCAATAATATCAGTTTATTTTTTGTATCTCCATTTGTGAGTTGTCTTGCTAAAGAAGCTGGGGAATGTACAAAGGAATTTTAGTACAATTTTCCCAAAGAAGGTTATGTTTTAATTATGGAAGTGTTTTGATGGTAGGGATCACACAGGAGGGAAGCAGCTGTTTATGTAGTCTAGTGGAGAGGCATGATGAAGCTATCCAACTTCCATTATTGTGGGCTGAAAAGGTCACCCAACTTCTTTCTGGTTTTGCCCTTTGGATCTGTAGACACATTAGGCATGAACTAGGAATAAGTGACTCAGCAGCTTGGCATTTTACGCAGCATTCTCACTTCAGAGAACCAAAGGCATAAAGCTGCACTGCAGATCTAAGCAGATGGTGCAAGGCAGGGTTCCCCAATTAGTTTTCCACAAGGCCCAAATTCGTGCTTATGGGGACGTAGGTCAAGTGTATAGTGTGGGATGAGGTTAAAATAAATTAGAGCAGCACGCACTTTATTTATATGTTATGACAAGCGCATTCACGTAAGTGCCAATGGTCCAGACATTTGGTTCTCGCGGTCCGCCTATTGGGGTTGTCTGGTGTAAGATAAAATTTAGTGTGTCAGATGTGGTGTGTTATGGACGAGATTTAGTTTGAAATTGTGCTGCAGGTGTATTCAGAGAATATGCCCACCTTGATCAAATGGTATAATACTGAGTATTGCAATTGTGAATGTAAAGAAATGGAGTGGGGTGCACTGAATGTGCGAAGAATGAAGGGGGGGGGACTAGTGAGCAGCAAAGAGTAAGAGAACAATAATTGTGTAATTCTGATGTGGTGGATTATTTTGGAGCTATTTCAGCCAACCAGAAAGGTAAACTTCTTGCTTTAGTTCCCATGGATGGTGGAGAATAGTGAAAGGACAATATTCCATGAAACATTTCTTGAGAGAGAGCCTCAGGCATGGCATTTTAGGTGCTAAAAGAATCTAGAATCTGGCTAGATTTCCGCCTCACTGGAGTCAGTGTTTGACATCCTTTCAGAGACTTTTCTCCTTTTAACTGTTGTCAGGAATGCTTGGACACCAGCCCTTCAGAAACCAGCTTGTGCTGGCAGCTTGATTAAATCATTGTAATAAGATCTGCGTACAATTTCATATGCTGTCTAAGGCCACGTGAGCAGAAGTATTTCTCCCTGTCCAGTCACTGAAGCACTAATTTTAAGGAGTAAACTTATTTCCAGGACAGTTTCTTTTTCAAGCAGTGGTGAAAATCAGTAGCAAATTTTTAAAAAATAATTAATTTTATACATGTCCATTTTTGTGCTGATCTGATTGTGATCATTTGTACATAGGAAACATTGGATCTTTAGTTGGAGAAGGTGCTATATGTACATCTCACTGGTGTTATTGTCAGGGGTTGTGGGGGCATATTGTGAAGATGTTGATAAAACTAAAGAACATGTTCCAAAACTGGAGTGCACTTATTGGAGGTGGAACCTTGCAGACACTTACCTATCAGTGTTTTTTTAAAAGCTGGGTTTTAATAGATATTCCCTCCTTTGTTTCTCAAAGCATCAAAGTGCAATTTCTTTGTCATTGACAACATGTAAATGGTAGTTGGCAATATATCCCTCAGTTCTACTTGTTACAGAATTCTTTTCAGAGGTTCTAATCATAGTACACTGCCCTGCTTAATTCTAAATTATCCTGTTAAAGTGACCACCAACAATTATTTGAGTAAGAGGGAATTTCAAGCTGGAGTTTGTAGATCACAGATTGGCATATTAGCAAAACCCTTAAACGCAATAAGTGGCTTTATTATGTCATAAATGATGCAATTACTTTCCAGGTGAGTTACTAAGTGCATCAGTTGCTTGCATCTAATTTATCACTGCACATAATACAAACTACAAGTCTTCATTATGACTTCGGATTGGCAAACTGCGGCAATTACACTGAAATGAAAACATTTGCTTTGGCAGCTCATCTCTCCTCATGATTAATTACATGCATTTGTATTTTTCATTCCAGCATAACCTGTTT
This sequence comes from Mobula hypostoma, assembly GCF_963921235.1. Classification (NCBI taxonomy): domain Eukaryota; kingdom Metazoa; phylum Chordata; class Chondrichthyes; order Myliobatiformes; family Myliobatidae; genus Mobula; species Mobula hypostoma. The sequence goes on along the minus strand of NC_086118.1, from coordinate 17,025,576 downwards.
ATAGTCTCAGTGATTGTATATTTATTTTCTCTCATAACCCAGCCTTCATTTACATAATGAGTCATTTAATGGCAAATACTTGAAATGCGAAGATGCGGCAGGCAAGTGAGATGAAACTTTGACTGAGGATATAACTATTATACAGGCAGTTGTGAGCTATATTTCTCTTTAGCTGAGAAATTACTGCAACTTGTATGCTACACTTCACAAGTCTGGAAATTCATGTATTTCACAAGACAGGTGACAGAGAAATTAAAAATATAGTTGTGAATTTCTGGAATGTTGTGTTCAGGCCTATCTGAAATCCACCATAATGAGCAGGAATGTTGCTTCCAGACAAAGTGAACGATTCAGCTCCTGGTACCACTATCACATTAACTGTACCTTGTCCACTATTTCAAGCTTGAATTTAAAATGAGGATTTCTCTCCAGTGCTTGTCCTGCTTTACACATTTTTCGTTATGGCAGAAAGCCAACATTTACAAATATTGCAGCCATAAATAAGCTGTGAGGTTAAACACGTGAGTGAAAAATACCTTGAATTGACAGTGATTTAAGCAAATATCCCTTTAGCGTAGGGCATGAAAAGTCACGGATGGCAAATGATTTTCAGTTGATGTGTTTATCATTTAGCAACCCTACCCCACCCCCCAACCCAAACTACTTAGGTAAGAAAGAACATTGTGTACATGGGGATAATCTCCTGGTTTTTGCAGCCCAATTTTCTCCTACCTTCCCCTGTCCCAACACATCAGGACATGGGGAATTTGCTCTGGCATGCAGACATCGGTCATCTGCCATTCAGTGTTTTTGAAGGGACTGACTGATTTTAGTTGTTTGGGTTCCGTTCTACCCATTAATTACAGAATCTGGGAGCAAGCCAAGCATGGTGAGTGTTCGCCTGAGACCCGACGCAGACTGGGAGACCGCTTTGCTGAACATCTACGCTCTGTCCGCCAGAGAAAGCAGGATCTCCCAGTGGCCACACATTTTAATTCCACATCCCATTCCCATTCTGACATGTCTATCCACGGCCTCCTCTACTGTAGAGATGAAGCCACACTCAGGTTGGAGGAACAACACCTTATATTCCGTCTGGGTAGCCTCCAACCTGATGGCATGAACATTGACTTCTCTAACTTCCGCTAGGCCCCACCTCCCCCTCGTACCCCAGCTGTTACTTCTTTTTATGCACACATTCTTTCTCTCACTCACCTTTTTCTCCCTCTGTCCCTCTGAATATACCTCTTGCCCATCCTCTGGGTCACCCCCCCCCGTCTTTCTCCCTAGGCCTCCTGTCCCATGATCCTCTCGTATCCCCTTTTGCCTATCACCTGTCCAGCTCTCGGCTCTATCCCTCCCCCTCCTGTCTTCTCCTATCATTTTGCATCTCCCCCTCCCCCTCCCCCTCCAGCTTTCAAATCCCTTACTCACTCTTCCTTCAGTTAGTCCTGACGAAGGGTCTCGGCCTGAAACGTCGACTGCGCCTCTTCCTATAGATGCTGCTTGGCCTGCTGCGTTCACCAGCAACTTTGATGTATGTTGCTTAAATTTCCAGCATCTGCAGAATTCCTGTTGTTTACGTACATTTAATGCCTGCTTCTATATCTTGCTCTCTGTTGCTTTGTGGTATCTGAAGAGTAGGTCTTTCATGTAATGTAGAGGATTTAATGTTCTATGAAACAGACACTTAGCAACAAGTTAAATGAATCTATGGTTCCAGTGCTAATGCTTTGTATATCTTAATGGATTAACTTTTAACTTATGCAAACCTTTTCATTTGTATTTGGGATATATAATAAATTAAAACAAAAAATCTAGTTTTCAAAATCACAAACTAAGGGCGGATAATCAGTTAGCCCTGAAGACATCAATTTTTCATATTACTTTGAGGAGAAGAAGGCCAAAGAAAAATTCAGAGTTGATTTATGAGCTTCTTCCATCTCTGTTTGTGAATTTAATGTATGATTATAGACAGTTTTCCTGTAAAGCAAGGAGAAAGATTTGTCCTCATTCACATCATCGGCAATATGTTGCCTTTGTTAGAAGTTGTTTTCATCATTTTGACTCTTTTGTTAATTTAGGCACTGTAATTCTCAGTTTTAGTACAAGCGGATTAAAGGTTTCCCTTTCTCTTAAACGGCCTTTTAAAATATATTTCCCCGTGTAAGTTTGCATTGCTGTTATTTATGTGACTCCTTTATGTGATCACATTATGTAATTTCTTTTCCTTTGTGCAGATTATTGCTTGTGGTCTTTTTCTCTTTAACCTAACATTAATTTTATTCACTTATTTGGGATCGAAGGGCAAGAGAATAATCCACAATTAATGCACTTGTTTTAATTTCTCATTGGACTGGGAGTAAGAATGAGATGGTTTTTAGCCAACACCTCTGCATTAACCCAACTGCTGTACCAAGGGCAGCTTGGCAGCATAGCGGTTAGCACATCACTTTGCAGTTCCAGCGGTTACTGATCAGGGTTCAACTCCCGCCACTGTCTCTGAGTTGTTTGTACGTCCTCCCCAGGACCTTGTGGGCTCCCCCCCGCCACCTCCCCATTTGCTCCACTTTTCTTGCACTACCCAAAGATGTACAGCTAGGGTTAATAAATTGTTGCCATGATTTGTTGGCGTCAAAATCATGGCGACACCAGCACAATTCTCACTGTTCTGATTTGATGCAAATGACACATTTCACTGTATGTTTCAATGTACATGTGACAAATAAAGCTAATCATTAAAGCTATTATCTTTGGCTTTCTTTGCCATTTAGGCCAATGATAACTGACATGTCAATTTCAACCTAGTATTTAAATGTACCTGACATTTGATGGGAAGGCAGTGGAATCTCCGATCATTGTGCTTTGCCTCTTCACCTGTTTCTTTCCAAGGCATCCTAAAGGTCAAGTTAGCCTCCAAAAAGATAACAAGTAGAGTATTCTGAATTGAGGGGTCATTTCAACTGGCAAAGCAAGCATGTTTTCACCCTGCTGAAACCAAATGAACTGCAGAACTGAGGACCTCAAAGAGGAAGGTAAAGACTTCTGGCTTCACAAGGATGTCCACATGTCCGTTCAACAGTATAATATTAACTTTAGATTTATTGCCCTCATGAAAATTATTTGATGACACTCATATCAAAGGTTCAAAAGTACATTTAATGTCAGAGAAATGTATACAATATACATCCTGAAATGCTTTTCCTTCACAACTATCGATGAAAACAGAGGAGTGCCCCAAAGAATGAACGACAGTTAAATGTTAGAACCCCGAAGTTCCTCCCCCAGCCCCCTCCCTCCTGCGCGTAAGCGGCAGCGAGCAACAATCCCCCCCACTGATAAAAAAAAAGCAACGACACCCACCTCTGAGCATTCAAGCATGAGCAAAGCAACAGCAAGGACACAGATTTACATTTACCCCAAAGGCTTTGTGTTTCACCTGGTATTCGACATACCACAGACTCTCTGTCTGTCCCTAATGAGGAAGAAAGAGGTATCTCCATTTAACAGCGAGAGGAGAGACATAACAAACAACTGGCTGATTTAGGATGTTAAAAGTGCTTTACATCGTTTTTTTCGAGCTCTGTGCCCAAAGATCTTGGGTCTCTAGGTACATAGCTGTAGATATTCCGGCTCCCCTGACGACACACAGATCTCCTGTCGTGACACCGACCCTTGATCTGCCCATCCCCAGAGCCCCAAGATCCTAGGCCTCCAAAGTTCAGCCAAAGTCTCAGGCCGAGTCCTTGACGTACCGAACAACTGAAACCCCATTCCCACAAAGAACTGTAGTCAGCTTGTAACTCTAGGTCAGGGTCTTCAAAAGAACTCTGAAAGGGAAATCTTCTGGACTAGAAGATTTAAAGCTCCTGAATTTCATGGTAAGTATCAGCTGATGCTGAGTAGGCAAAGCATCCCAATCGTCTGTGTCAAGCAGCGTCTTTTGCACATAAACAGAGTGATGTTTCTGTGGAGAGTTCTGTTTGTGCAGAGTTTAGAAAACTTTGGATATTTTTATAGAATATAGTTTGACAACTCATTGCCTTGAAATATTACTGGTTTGTGTCTCCACCTATACAGCCAAACATGCTGAAATTATGCAGGATTTTATGTTTTCGTTTCAGATTTCTGAAGAGCAGCACTTTGCCTTTTGTCTGTGTAAACATGTCCAACTCTTAATGATTAATCTGTCCAGCAGATGGCACTTCAGTGCAAATTGGCAATTTTTTTGTCTACATTGTCAGCTTCTTATTTTCTGTGTAGCTAAGATTTAAACAAATATTTTTACCCATCTGTGTTTCCATTTGAAAAGGCATTAATTAACTAATTTTAAAGGGGTCATTTACAGTTTTATCTGTCTTGTTCTCATTTCCTCCTGTGTATTACCATATGTGAGAGCTGTTTTAATTCACAAACAAGCCAGCACCTTTGCAGCTCCCAGTTTCCCTTTGGTTTATGTTTATTTTCCTTTCATCAAGTCCTGCAACTGGCCCTCTTCATTGTCCATTTGAGCTATAGTTCAAGGCAATCTGCTGTTTTATTTGTGATTTTTTTTACTCTCCCATTCTTTCGCATTTTTTATAGTGCCCTCTTATCATTACCACCTTTCAGCAGATTTCAGTGTCAATTTGCTGCCTTGTCTCCCATTTATCACCCAATCAAACCACTGTCTAGATATTGTTAGCACGATATTACTGTGTTTTTATGACACGCTTAAATGCATAAAAACCAAAATATTTCACCCAGTTGCACTCCTTACTAATATATTCCCCCAGTTCACTCTTCATTCACTTTTCGAATATTGAAAGGCATGGACAGAATGGATGTGGCAAAGTTGTTTCCCATGGTGGGGGAGTCTAGTACGAGAGGGCATAACTTAAGGATTGAAGGGCGCCCATTCAGAACAGAGATGCAAAGAAATTTTTTCAGCCAGAGGGTGGTGAATCTGTGGAATTTGTTGCCATGGGTGGCAGTGGAGGCCAAGTCATTGGGTGTATTTAAGGCAGAGATTGATAGGTATCTGAGTAGCCAGGGCATCAAAGGTTATGGTGAGAAGGCAGGGGAGTGGGACTAAATGGGAGATTGGATCAGCTCATGATAGAATGACGGAGCAGACTCAATGGGCCGAATGGCTGACTTCTGCTCCTTTGTCTTATGGTCTTATGGTCTTCATTACTCCTCTGAGTACAGGATGCTGTAGGGGAAAATGTTGCATGGAGATGGAGCGTATAGCAGGGTCTGAGGAAGAACGTGATATATGATACTAAGAGATAAAGTGATATTGTGAGTGGTACGGTTAGCACAACGCTTCACAGTACAGACCAACCCAGGTTCAGCTTCCGCAGCTCCTGTAAGGAGTTTGTACGCTCTCCCCATGACCATGTGGGTTTTCTCCAAGTGCTCCGGTTTCTTCCCTACAGTCCAAAGATGTACTGGTTGCTACATTAATTGGTCATAGGGTTAAATCATGGCATTGTTGGGTGGAGAGCTTCAAAGGGCTGGAAGGGCCAATTCTGCATGGTATCTCGATAAATAAAAGTGGATAGAAGAGGATATTAAACACAGCAATTGTAATGGAAGTAGGGAGTGAAAATTAGTGAGAACAACCTTAACTAAGATAAGCAATGAAGTGGTGTGGACAGCAGTAGAATCAGAATCAGGCTGAATATCACCAGCATATGTTGTGAAATCTGTTAACTTATGAAATACATAATAAATATAGAGGAAAAACTGAGCTATTCTAAATATAGATATATATTAGATAGTTGTTAAAATATGTAGTGCAAAAAATAACAGAAATAAAAAAAGTAGTGAGGTAGTGTTCATGGGTTCAATGTCCAATTAGAAATCAGATGGCGGAGGGGAAAAAACTGTTCCTGAATCGCTGAGTGTGTGCCTTCAGGCTTTGGTACCTCCTTCCTAATGGTAACAATAAGAAGAGGGCTTGGAAAGTGCCAGGAATGCTGTCCATAACCTAATTTGCCAGCCTCAAATATTCTTTGCTAAACCATGGATTTAAGATAGTTTGAACTGATATCTTGAGTAGTGAAGCAAGTACAATGAATGATTGGATGGGATGGCTGGCAATGCTGTGGAAAGGGATGTTGGTAATTTGTAAGTTTGCTGAATGTTAAAACAGGAAAGCTTAAAGAATGTTTGATAAATTTAGACAGTACTTCTAAAATATGCTATTGAATGTATAGAATAGGCATTGAAGGTTAAAGTAGAGATACATGTAGCTAAAATTATAGCAAAACAATTATAGTGTTGTGGTCAGAACTGTTAATAATGAAGCTATTTGCAAACCCACCACACCACTGAGAACAGCAATCCATCTACTCAATCCACATAAATATCCCAGATTCATCTGCTTTATAAAACAAAATGTTGTTAATGTAGTACATAATTCTGGCTACTTGTATTTTGCTACAGAGTTATTCTGTTTTTGCTCAGTGAACTGGAAACTAATTAAATTTGAAAAGGTTTAGGGGACACATTCCTTCATTTTGGTTTAATAAATTTGTATGTATCTCATTATTTTAAATGTCTGCTATTTCTTTGCTGAATTGCAGAAAAATAGTTTGAAACCAAACTTCATCAACATAATATGACATATCTTTTATTTTTATAAAGTTTCAAAAAATATATTAAACATATTATACTGTCCTTTTATTCCATAATTTTTGGAAATGGAACTCAGTTTTATTTGGCTACCCATCATTAATCACATTTGAAGAGCCAGCAGCACTCAATCATTTTGTAATTAGCTGCATGATTATCAGATTCAGCTTTACACATGTCATGAATTATTTTGTTTTGCTGCGGGAGCACATTGCAATGCATCGTAATAAAAACTCTAAGAAGTATATACTGTAGAAAAAAAATGATATATGTAATACAAAAAGAAAGGGCAAAAATTACCAAGGAAGTGTTCACAGGTTCATTTTCCATTCAGAAATCTGATGGCGGAGGGGAAGAAGCTGTTCCTGAAATGATGAGTGTGAGTCTTCTGGCTCCTGTACCACCTCCTTGATGGTAGTAATGAGGAGAGGGCATATCCTGGGTGATGGGAGTCCCTCATGACGGATGCTGCCTTTTTGTCACATCACTTTTTGAAGGTGTTCTGGCTGCTGGAGAGGCTGGTGCCCATTATGGAGCTGGCTGAGTTTACAACTTTCTGCTGCTTTTAACTGTGTGCAGTGGCTCCTCCATAACAGATGGTGTTGCAACCAGTTAAAATGTTGTCCACGGTAACTCTATAGAAATTGGTGAGTGTCTTTGGTGACATATCAATTCTACTTAAACTCTTAATGAGATATCGCTGCTGTCATGCCTTCTTTGTAATTGCATCAATATGTAGGGCCCGGGATAGACCCTCAGAGATGTTGACATGCAGGAACTTGAAACTGCTCATCTTTTTCATTTCTGATCCCTTGATTACAATTGGTTTGAGTTCTCTTGCCTTCCCCTTTCTGAAGTCCACAATCATTTGTTTAGTCTTGCTGACATTGAGTGCAAGCTTGTTGCTGCGACTCCACTCACCAGCTGATCTATCTTGCTCCTGATTAAAGTCAACCATGAACTCAAAATGCTGAGTGTAGCCATGGTAGGTTAACAGTTTAAATCTATAATGTAAAACAATTACATAGTTCTTGCCTTGCTTTCTGCAAAGACTAAGCTGATTGTCATAATTATCACAGCTTTGTGTTACTTTGCAAGCTTGCACTGAAGTTTTAACCAGCTAGATGTGCAAAAACTTTATACATTGACTTAATGTTTATGCTGCATTGAACCATAAGGTATTTTCCATCTAAGCTTGATGGCCTTTCCTTTTCAAGTAGACTGAGAGGCAGCCACAGTGACCTGCTCAAAGACAAGCAAGATGAGAAAGCACATCTTTGTGCTCATTAAGGCTGCTAACAAAGGGCCCATCAGTGTATCTAAAACCCAACGGAGAGGAGGTTATTCAGTACACTGCGCCCAGCATCCCCATCTATCTCTCTCACTTTCTACTTACTTTCCTATATCTCTTAAACTTATTCTCTCTTGCCCGCTCATCAACTCTCTTTTGATCCCTTAATCACCTACCAGTACCAAAAAGTGATTATAAAAGTGCTGGAATAATTTTTATGTACTCTTTATAAGATATTAGTTGATTTAATGCAAGACTAAAATTGTAGTTTTAATTATAGCTTCTTTCTTACTGACGTAACATTTTTAACAATTTGTATCTTTAATACACATGTATTTTTTCACAGTTTGTAGTGGTTCATTTAACATAGGATAGCAGTTGCATAATGGTTTGTCACCTTTTCATTTTTAATTGGCTAAGTGTTAGCACATTATCATGTGTTATAATTGTGTAGCTTTTTGATTGGATTTTCTTACCTAAGGAATTTCTGTTACCCGAACTGTAAAGGTGATAGATTTTTCCAAAACCACCATCTTTAATCTCTTTTCTCGTGTGTTTCACCTGCTTTATTTATCACCATTCTCTTGTTTGCTTAGTACTTTTCCTTTGTTTAAACTTCAAAATAAATAATCATGAAGAACCAAAGTTTCTCACTCATGCTTGAACTCCTAAAAGAACCTAGAGATTGAAAATTACCAAGATCCAACAGCAGCACATTAACACTCCACCCTGTCTTTGGGTAGAGGAGGTGGCTGAAGCATCAGCAGAAACTGATGCTGTCACATTGAGAGCAGATGAATCCCACACATACTACAGCTAAGGTCAGGATTGAATCCAGGACCCTGGCTTTGTGAGGTAGTAATGTGAACTATTGTGACACAGTGCCACCAACAGTAAGGCAGAACTGTCACTGGCATTTGGTTCCTGGCCGGTCACTGAGAAGAATAGTTTGAGAATTGCACTCCACAAGGATTGAAACCTCTGTGATGACACATCAGTTCTGAGTAATCATTCTGATACCGTGTTTCATTACCACATGAAATATGAGGTGGTGACACACAACTTTTCTCCCTTTATACTCCTAGAAGCTGAGTCTGCTTTGCCATGGTTACGTTGTGATATTTCTGTGCAGAGAATGCATAACTATCAGACATAATGAGAGTTATGTCAAATTTCATAGTACTTAAGGTTGAGTGGCACTCATGAGATGATAATGGGCAAATGAGTTTCGAAAAAGTGAAACATGGGAAACAGAATGGGTGAGAGCAAGAGACTGAGAAGGGGAGTAAAGGGAGGTGCAGCCTGATTATTCTCAGAGATTGAGTCTGGATCAGATACTGAAAATGTGCCCCTTTGACTGAAACTAGGGCTAGGGGAGGGTCAGGCTGAGTCATCACCTGTTCTAGTACTTATTCAGAGCAGTGTAAGGTCCAAGACAATGTATTTGGCATTACAGCTGCCGGTAATTGGTTCGACTTTGGGTCTGAAGCTTCACTTTAATCTGGATCCAATCAGGGCATTTTTATAAACATAAGTGAAATTCATCTTTTAATCTTTCTTAACTCCCATCTAGTATTTAATGAACAACTAATCGAAACCTCATTTTAAGCAAGGTAGTATTTCTTGGATTATTTTAGAATAAGAACCCAATTGTTCCATGCGATTTGCCTGGTCCTACAAAGGAGTAAAATTTCATTGACAGTAATATTGGATACAGTGAATTCTGGTTAATTGGAACACATTGGGAACAGTTCCTTTCAGTGCAATTAAGCAGCTGGCCCAGTTAGCCAGTGTTTCATAGAAATGGTTAAAAAAGGCATAAAAAAGACAAACTGCCATTTAACTGAGTAACAAATTATTTATGTAAATGAGATACAGAACAAATTAAACACTACCCATACTACTACAGCAGGGGTCCCCAACCTTTTTTGCACCGCGGACTGGTTTATTATTGACAATATTCTTGCGGACCGGCCGACCCGTTTGGGGGTGTGGGTAGAGTTGCCAACGGACAAGGGGAGCAGTCAAATATGTTGTGTTTACCCCGAGAAAGACTACCATGACTGTGAAGCCTTGCGCGGGCACCTGTGTGCGCATGCGTGACTTGGGCATGTGTGTACGTGCCAGTTTTTTCTACAAATCGTTTTTGGCGATTCTGTTCGGGAGGGTGTTAATCTCGACTGGAATATAGATGATAAGTGGCTAATACACTCAATTTCATTTCTAAAAGGGTTTATCTAACTAATTTAATATTAAACACACCGCATATTTTCCTCGCATGAATATAGTGATAAGTCAATTATCAGGGGAGCTTGAAGTAAGTGTTGAACGAACTTCCAGTAGAAGTGGTAGAGGCAGGTTCAATATTATCATTTAAAGAAAAATTGGGTAGGTATATAGACAGGAAAGGAATGGAGGGTTATGGGCTGAGTGCGGGTCGGTGGGACTAGGTGAGAGTAGCGTTCGGCACGGACTAAAAGGGCAGAGATGGCCTGTTTCCGTGCTGTAATGTTATATGGTTACATCAGTCACTTATAAGTCAATAGCATCGTAACATTTTAAGTAATGTTTGGATATTAAACACACAGCACATATTTTCCCCTTATGGACATATAAAATCATTGCAACACACCAATATCGCTGAATTAGTGGGAGCCCTGGGCTTGTTTCCCTGCAACAACATGGTACCATCGAGGGGTGATGGGAGACAGCGGTACTCGAAGGGAATTCCTTATGTCCAGACTATTCCGCAATTTAGTTTTCGTTGCATTCATTGCAGAGATACGTTGGAAATGGAAGCAACGTTTTCAATGCTTTCGTGGCTATCTCAGGATATTTAGCCTTGACTTTGATCCAGAATGCCGGCAGAGATGTTATGTCAGATATACTTTTCAGTCCGCCGTCATTTGCAAGCTCGAGGAGTTGATCTCCTTCCTGCGCTGACATGGATGATGCATGGGTAATGACCTCGCGTGCGTTCAAGCTCAACAGTGGGTGTGACAGGGAATGAGGAAAGGTGCAGCTGACTCATATCACCAAATCATATCATTTCCTTGGGGACCACTGTACTACAGTACTGCAAAACTGTGTATTAGTTCTGAATAGTTATTGATGCAGGAATTCATCCAGTGTACGCTGCTATGTCATTTTGCAAATGAACAAAGCCAGCGCAGACAATTGCAGACAATTAACTAGATAATGGACTGTCTTCATACAATGCTTTTGATGACTGCATCCTCCAAATCTTCATTTTCTTTACAACATTCAAGGTAATTGCTGATACCTTCAAATTCTTTGTTGTTCTTCAAAGGGCTCTATGGTAGTGTGTTGATTTGTGTGACACTAGTACAGCTCTTGGCACAGAGTTGAGAGTTCAATTCTGACATAATCTGTAAGAAGTCTGTATGTCTTCCCCATGGGTTTCTCCGGTGCCCCCAGAGAAAATATGCTTTAAATCATAATTTTTAACACTGATTTCAAAGTAAAAAATACCTTTTCAGTCCAAGTCAGACACTACAATTGTGCTAGCAAAGTGCACCCAACTTCATAACTCAGTATGTCTGACCACTTTCCTTGTTCCTTCAGGAAGGATGTTAATGTCTTAGAAGCAGTTCAGAGAAGATTTTCTGGGCAGATGCAGGGAATCTGCAGGTTGTCTGAGGAAAGCTTGGATTGGCTGGAGTTTGTAAGAGTGAGGGAGGATTTGATTGAAATCTGCTCCATCCTCTGGATCCTTGACAGGGTGAACATGAAGGGGATATTCCTTCTTGTGGGCAAAGGGCAAACCTAGATAGTTCATCCATATCAAACCAGGATGAGGCATGTTATTTTTCTGAGTGACTCGTTCACCAAGGGTAGTAGAAGCAGAGTCCATGAATATTTTTGCATGCAGAGGCAGGAAGATTTTTGATGAAGAAGGGTGGTGAAAAGTTATGCTCAGTCAAGGTTACAATCAGACTGGTTGTGATTTTATTGTGCTTGATTTAGCTTTAGGATCTTATCTAATTAAAATACAGCATTGTAAATATTAGGCAAAAGAGAAAGATGTTGATAGCTAAGGCAAAATTACCTGGATCAAAGTGCATCACTGAGTAGAACCATTTTTGATGAATGGTCTTCATTTTTTGAGCATTTTATGTGTTTACTTCATACTTTGAGTATCTGCTATCATTTGATTTTAAGCCAATGATTTCTGATGATCTTTATTCTTTTTGCTTTTCTCTGGTAAGAACCTGGGTCAGTATGAGAAATCATCTTGATTAATAATTCAGGATAAATCAATGTATTTAAAGTATTACTCAAGGAACATAATTTGCAGTTTGAAATGTAAAAAATCATGTGTTTTGTGCTAAAGTGTTGGATGCAAGTATGTAGCAACAAAGACATGGTCAGTCATAAATTCACCACAAAGTCAAAACTGAGAACGTTTCTCAGTTGATATGTAATAAAATTCAGCATCATGTGTTTAATATATTGGCTTGAAGTGGTAAAGAATATTATTGTGTGTACTAACCTTTGCAAGTTTGAAATTTTACAGAAAAAATGTCTCAGAAGGTAACATTTTTTCATTTGGTCAACACATTTTCACTTTTGTTGTGTCTATCAGTCCATTTTAAAGAGCATGTACTTGCATCTGTCAGTGGAGGCCCTGTTAAATCCCGTCTGTCAGCTGGAACAGTCAAATATCATGCAAGATTACTTTGGCATTTTGTGTCGTCTTCGTCCTTCTCTTGCTGGACTAATGTTCAGTGATCTAGAATCTAGCAAAAACATGTTAAGAGGTAAGCAAACTTCATTTTTTTAATGAATCCTAATTAGAATCGCTGAAGCAAAATTATTTAATCTTTAAATACAGTTAACAATTGTGCTTCACCTGGGGTTTGATATAAATGTTCCCTTTAATTGTGCCAGATCTCCATTTGGAAATTACATGATGTTGTTTAATGGAGAAACATTAAACTTAGAATCTTATTTCTCACTTTTAGCAAGTATCTCCAAAGGGATTGTGTCTTAAAATCTGATCTCCTATTTACATGATTGAACAGGAACGAAACTCATTTAAAAATGTTTCCTGTTACTTCTAGTGCCTGGCTGAACTGCAAGAAGCTGTATTAGACTTGTTAATAGGTGTGTGTAGATTTTAAGCAATATGTTCGTTTTACAAAGTAGCGAAGCATTTCTTGAAAAGGTTTCTCCTATTAGCTGCACTCATTTAGCAAGCTCTATATCTATCTTGAAATACCCAATGACTCAATATTATTTTATTTAAAGATACAGCGTGGTACCAGGCCCTTCTACTCCAATGAGCCCATGCTGCCTAATTAAACCATATGGCCAAATAACCGACTGACCTATACATCTTTAGAATATGGGAGGAAACCGGAGCACTCACAGAAAACCCACGCAGTCAGCGGTGGAATTGAGCCCAGTTCACTAGCACTGAAATAGCGTTGTGCTAACCACTGCACGACTGTGTCATCCTGGCACGCTGAATACAACAGATTTATGAGAGTGAATTTCTAAATCATGGATTTTTCAAAAGGCTACCTACATCTCCAAATGTCAGCATTATTTTCGGCATCTATCACTTACCAGTAAATATGCTTGCAAACGTTTGAAAGGCAGTTCAGCTTTTATGGGTATATTACTTATTGACTGTATCATTCAGATTGAAAGATAAGCTAACTGCAAAGATAAGTCAGGAGCATCCATACACTTAGATCATTAATGCAGGTGGAGCTAGACATGCAGTATATGCTGAATATTAATTGTCTGTCTCAGCAGGTCCTAGGCTGTGGAGTCTGATTGTTATTGCTCTTAGGTAATACACCCATTGTGTTGGTTTCTCCATCCCATTCCCATCAGCCACAAGGAATCATGCCAATCAGAGGCAATTTCCTGCACTAAATCCACAACACTTGATCTCAACAATATCCACAATTACATCAGTCTTAATGTTGAATTTATTTAGTATCTTTATGAAGTGGTAAAGTAGGATTTGGTAGTTTGAACTAATGATATGTATAGTTGAATGAATTTTATTTTGTTGCTTATGCAAAGCAAATGGCAGAAAGCAGTTTAGGAACAGTTCCTTCCCATCTGTCATCAGATTTCTGAACGGTCAATGAACCCAGGGATACTCCGTCACTATTTTGCACTTTTTGTGCACTACCTGTTTATATGTAAATAGAGCGAGTTTGTAAATCTGGCAAGAGCAAAGGATGTTGGGAATGGCGAGGGTGGAATGCCGCAGGAGGGGTGTGGGACAGGTGGTATAAAAGGAGTGCCAGGGTTGGAGGGTGGCAGGGGTGCATGCATACCCAGCTCTGAGACACCAGGCAAGCAAAGTTTCCTCTAAGGTGTGCTCGCGCACATATCTTTTACTCCTAGCACACAAAGGAATTTAAACTCCGTACAAAGGGTTGTCGCCTTCTACCTCATTGGCATGTTAAGTATATCTCCTTCACTGGTTTCTGCTGGGGACGGTGTAGACAAAGTGGAGTTTGCAATGATTTGTCTGCAGATTTTAGAATTGGCTTATTTATACTGTTTTTAATGAAGAAATTACTCAGTGCTCACTAGTTGTCACTGGGCAAAAAATTGGACAGCACAAGATACTTGCATACACTGGTCATTACAAATTAGAGGGAACATTGCAGTCTAGGTCATTTGATTCCAAACAATTGGTTTACTGGTCATTACAGAATGTCTCTCTGATGCTTCCCATTCCCTTCTCTCTCCCTTCCCCTTTTGTCAACTGAAGACCCATATCAGAATCAGGTTTATCATCACTCACATAACAGTGCCTTGAAAAGGTATTCAGCACCCCACCCCTCCACCCCACAATTATTGTCAGATTTTACCATCTCATTTTCTACATTTAAAATATATTGAAGTAGGATTTTTGAGTTAATCTACAAAACATTGTGCATCCTTGTCAAATCAAAATAAAAATTCCAAAACCTGTCAACAAACTATGAAATTAAAAAAAAATGTTGAGGCTGAAAAAGTATTCATCCCCTTTGTAATTACTATGCTAACTTTCATCAGATGCAATATATTAACTTACTAACTTATCCAAAATGTTGCTGTAGAAAATTGGAGAATCACCTTTTATCAATAAATTCTTAAGAATAACTACCCCCTCTCTCTGTAAGCTCCAACATACTGTCAATTTTCAATAGGTCCAATCAAATGAAAACAAGAGTGCATTCAAAACAAGTCAGGGAAATGATAATAGAGAAGCACAAATCTGGGGAAGGGTTCAAGATCAATTCAAGGGGACTGAACAACTTTGGAGCTAGTCCAGTCCATCATGAAAAAGTGGAAAAAATATGAAACTACAGCTACACTGCCTTAGTCAGGCTGCCCACCAAATTTATTTGCTGGAGAAGAATGCCACTTGTAAGAGAGGCTACTGTGATGCCAACTGTCACAGTGGCTACAACTGGAGATGAAGTTCATGGCTCCACAATCTCAAAGGCCTTGCACAAAAAGGGTATTTATCGAAAAGTAAGGAAGAAGCCCTGGCCAAAAAATAGCATATGCTTGTCCGTAAAGACTTTACAAAGTATAGCATCACTTAGGAGATACTGTAATATTGTGGAAGAAGGCCTTGTGGTTGAATGAGACTGAAGTGGAACTTCTTGGCCTCAACAATAAGCAGTGCTTGTGGCATAAATCTAATACTGTCCATCAGCCAGGTAACACCATCCGTACTGTAAAGTTTGGTGGAGGTAGCATCATGCTCTGGGGATGCTTTTCAGCAGCAAGTACTGGAAATCTGGCGGGATTGATGAGACGATGGATGCTGCAAAATATAGAGAGATCTTGGATAAAAGCCGGTTCGCCTCTGCCAGAAAGCTTAAACTGGGGAGGAAGTTCAACTTTCAGCAGGACAACAACTAAAAGCACACTGCCAGAGCAACAATGGAGTGGCTTCAAATGAAGTAAATATATGTCCTGAGTGGTTCACTCAGAGTCCTGGCCTTAATCCAATCAAACATCTCTGGGAAGATCTCAAGGTGGCTGTCCACTGACCTCCCGCCCCCCAACTAAACTGGTGCAGCTTGAGCAATTTAGCAAGGAGCAATGGGCAAATCTTGCTCCGTCACATTGTGCAGGGATTTATCCAAAAAAGACTACTGGCTGTAATAGCTGTGAGAGCTGTTTCAACAAAATACTGAGCAAAGAGGGATAAACACTTTTGAACTGCTGACATTTCAGTTTTTAAATTTTTAGATTTTCATGTTTTACAACTTTCCCTTTTTTTAAGACTGTACTGTGGGAAAGAAGGAGCATATGATTCACAAGTAAAAATTCTCAGTTAAATTTGTCAAAATTCCTGGTTGTAATACTCATTTATGTGAACAAAGCGCTGGGGGCTGAATACTTTGTCAAGGCACTGTATGTCATGTAATTTTTTTATCGCAGTGGTACAGAGTAATGCATAAAATTACAACGGTATTGTGCAAAAGTCTTAGACATCCAAGATGTATCTATGTGCCCAAGACTTTTGCACAGTACTTTTTTAAAAATTCACATTAATTGCTATGTACTACACTGTACTGCTGTTGCAAAACAACAAATTTCAGAATGTATGGAAGTGATAATAAAGCTGATTCTGATATTGAGTGTCAACCTGTAGAAAGACAATAATCCTTAGTCTTTTGTATGATGTTATCTCACGCAGCTGAATATAGCAAGCATATAGCCATGGAATTATAACATTTAAAAATCTGGAAGATGCAGCTACCAAAGAGAGTCCTGAGCACATGACCAAAGCAGCTACAGTAGGAATGAAAAATGAGACACTATAATCTCAATGGTGACTCTCTATGTGAAAATTTTTTTCAAATGTTTACAACTAAAAAGATGAAATAACTTTTCTCCAGAGAGGAATTAACCCAAATACAGACTTACATCTAGCACAGTTTTACATATGTTGATAACTTGAGATTTTGTTTTAACACAGTGAATAAATTCAGCCACACTATCTGAATACAATATGTTGAAATAATGGAATTTGTCACTGCTTTATTTAATTCTTTACTTATATAAGTGCCAGATCTTGCGGAAGTAGTGATGGTTAACTTGTTAGAGTATACTATCATGACAATACTGATAACATTTTTGGTATTTTACCATGTGATAAACCCTGAAGTTAGTGTCAGTAATTAAACCTCCCCAAATTCCTGTACAAATTGTGATACATCCAGTAATACGTGTACCACCTCAGAATCAAATGAGCTTCCCTAATGTGAGAATATTCTGATACATACAAATCTACAGCTAAACTTTAATGGAAGGCAACAGATTGAAACATTTCATGGTGCCTTTACTACTGTTTCAATCTGCCTGAAAATTCCAGATTTCACAGATGCTGACTATGAACTCGTAATCCCTCAACCTTCCTCATCTTTGCCCTTGCATCTTAATTGTCTCCCCACACTGCACTTTTTCTGTAACTATAAACCTATATTCTGCATTCTGTTATTGTTTTCCCTTTCATACAGGGGTTCCCAATGGGGGGTGGGGGAGGTCAGTGGACCCCTTGCTCAATGGCATTGTTCCATGGCATAAAATAGTTTGGGACCCCTGTAAACGACCTTGGTGTATTTACATGTGGAATGAACTTTCTGGTTGGCACACCAAAAACAAAGCTTTTCACAGTATCTCTGTACATGTAGCAATCATAAATCATTTGCCAATTACTACATACAAAATTTATCCGTAAGGCCACACAAATGGACAAGTTACCACCATTAAGCTTAATGCAACTCACAGTAAATCCATAATCTTTTTACATTGAAAGTAAATCATACCACATGTGAAAATGTCGAACTCCATCATTCAATTTCTTAGGGCGCCTGTTTCTTGGAGCTTTTGTATCATTAGCAGCAATTTGTAAAAGAAAATAAGCTACTTAAACAAACACAAGATTATTATTTAAGTGAGTAATTTAAGAGCAATGTTGAAGGCATTGCACGGTAGCGTAGTGGTTAGGCCAGTGCTTAACAGTGTAGGCGACCTGCCGCTACCTGTAAGGAGTTTGTACATTCTCCCCATGACGGCAAGGGTTTCCTCTGCATGCTCCAGCTTTCTCCCACAATCCAAAGACGTACTGATTGGTAGGTTAATTGGTCATTGTAAATCGCCCAATGATTAGGGGGATTGCTGGGTGGCGTGGCTTGAAGGGCCAGAAGGGTCTATTCCACGCTGTATCTCAATAACTTTTTAAAATATATTTTGATCAAAGTTTCTTGCATCTGCAATACTTTGCTTTTGGATTCTGTGCTTATTTCTGTTTTTTGTGTAACTCTGGATACTTTATTTCATTCATTTTATGTGGAAAAAGTTGCCAAAAATATTTTTTTTTAATTAAAAATAATTATTTTTAAATGGACATCACCTATATGTGAAACTCTTGAAGAAAGTGTAGGCATTCAGCGAGGGTAATGGATTTGCCAGTGCTAGGAAAAAGGTTAAAATGGTTGCTCCTTTAGTGGGACATGTTGGTGGGTATTCACTATTTGGTATTAGTCTTAGCATGAGACTTTCCCTTGAGACACATCTGGTTCATGCCAGTGAGCTATAAAGATCTCAATTCAACCAGTCACAAGCACACATGAATATTACTTATTACCACATTTATCCATTTTGAATATGTTTACAAGTTAAAGCTGTTAGATATTAAAATAAAAATGAATTTTCACAGAATAGGAAGATCACCCTTTTACTGAAAAAAAATTCTTGTATTAATTTGTTCTTTCAATATATTGGCTAGAAGCAGTGACCCAATACCTGGCGACAAAGATTAGTAAGTACTGTACCTATGAGAAAGAGGTAAATGGAAAGCCTTCAACTTGATGCTTCGCCTAACTGTGTGTACAAAATAAGCCAATTTATTCCAACAGTTTCAATTTGAAGGTCTACACTGTGGTTAAGATAATTATTTAGTAAACTAATCAACAAAATAGTGGCTCAGGTAATAATTAAAAGGCACTAGTATAAAGTAACATGGTGACTTGAACTCATTCTGTACCTCATACATACTCCTACACAAAGATGTCAATATTAATGTTAAAGAATTTATCATTTTGGAAGTTTTCATTCCGTGCCCCTTCCAACAGAGTCTATCATTTGCCACGGTACCCATTTCTGCTTTCCTTGAAGCTGGCATTTTTCCTCCCACTTGTCTTGAGTGTTCTCTTGGGCATAGGGCAATGATGCTTCCAAGTTTAAGATTTCAGTTAAAATTACTGATATGTAAGGGAAGTCAAGGATACTGCTCCTTACAAGATCAGGTATACTACTTCCCACTGTAGTTGAAACTGATGGTTAGATTCCAATGGGAATCCATTCTACAATGGATCAATAGAATCAATAAGGAACTTCAGCCTCAAAGTGTTAGTCTTCTTAAGATGATGGTGGGAGTGATTCGGTTGTTATTGCTTCCAAGAATTTTAAGAATTGGACCCAAAACAGGAAAAACCCATGATTGGGCAAAAGATTCTTGTGAAGTTTGCATTGCTGTGTAGGTTGAAAGAAGCTACGGACCCAGGTTACATTCTGCCTTAAGCATAGTTGCAATTGAATGTGAAATTTCACTATCAACGACACAGAGAAACTAATGATTGGTGATAACTGTATATTGCTGCCATCAAAAGAAAACTAATTTGGTGAATGTCACACAATATTATTTTTGGTCTTAAGAAGTGTGAAAATAATCAATCAGCCTATTCATAAGAGTTCTAGAATTTACCCTCTTACTTTCATAAAAGTTCTAGAACTGACTGGTTTGATAGTTCTGTATTTTAAAATCATTGTCACCTTTGAACATTTACAGTGGATTTTGGTTAATTAAGGCACATTGAGACCAGTGTGGATAACAGACTGCCTTCATACAATCCTTTCAATGATTGCATCCTCCAAATCTTAATTTTTAGTGTAACATTCAGGATGATTGTTGATACCTTAAAATTCTTTGTAGTACCTAACTTGAAGTAGTAAAATCCTTTCATTTTCACTCCCGCCCATTTCTGCATCTCGAATCCTGAATACTTGAAACCATAGAGAGCAAAACAGTTCTCATATGTCAATCCATGGCTTCCTCTACTGTCGAGATGAAACCACACTCAGGTTGGAGGAACAACACTTTATATTCCGTCTGGGTAGCCTCCAACCTGATGGCATGAACACTGATTTTTCTAACTTTCGTTAATGCCCCTTCTCCCCTTCTTGCCCCATCCCTAATTTTTTTTCTCTCTCCTTCCCTCTCACAATAACTCCTTGCCTGTTCTCCATCTTCCTCTGGTGCTCCCCTCCCCCTTTCTTTCTTCCTAGGCCTTCTGTCCTATGATCCTCTTCCTTCTCTAGCCTTGTATCCCTTTTGCCGATCAACTTCCCAGCTCTTGGCTTCATCCCTCCCCCTCCTGTCCTCTCCTATCATTTTAGGTCTCCCCCTCCCCCTCCCACTTTCAAATCTCTTACTATCACTTTTTTCAGTTAGTCCTGACAAAGGGTCTCGACCCGAAACGTCAGCTGTTCTTCTTCCTACAGATGCTGTCTGGCTTGCTGCGTTCCATCAGCATTTTGTGTGTGTTGGCTGAATTGTCTGACTGTTTATTACTCACCAACTATCATTGTCTGTCTGTCTGTTATTTTCTCAAAGAATTCCAACTGATTTGTCAGGCAAGATTTCTCCTTAAGGAAATCGTGCTGACTATGGCCTAGTTAGCATGTGCCTCCAAGTACCCCGAAACCTCAACCTTAATAATGAATTCCTACATTTTCCTAATGACTGAAGTCAGGCTAACTGGCCTCTAATTGCGGAGATGGTTGGGAGATCCCCCAAGCTTCTCTTCAGTGGGCCTCTGCAGTCGTTCTGGGCAACTGCAGCTTCACCTGTCATCTGTTGTGGAGGAACTCAAGGTGGCAAAATGTAGAGCCTTATCATTGGAGTCTCTCAAGCTTAATGTCCTGGTAAAGCAAGCAGGCGTTACAACCAGATCTGGGCGCAAGTAGGCAGCCAACGCGGCCGTGGAGGAAGCGGTGTGTTCTCTGAAGATGCGAGATATCATCGGCAACCCCTGCGTCGGGCGGTGAGGCCTCGGCTCAGTTCACTTCCAGAAGTGGGGAAACACAAGCATAAGGAACAGGGGAGACATGATACAGGCAGAAGTATGGATCCGTGAGGAAGAGAAGTGGATTTCAAAGGCAGTGGAACAAGGGTCCCAGGGTGCCTGGACAAAATGGGATCTGCCTAAGCGTAAGATCTCATGGGCAGAGTTATGGAGACTGGAGCCCTTCCGTATTTCCTTCCTCTTGCGATCCGTGTATGACACCCTTCCTTCACCATTACATCTGTACACATGGGGGGTGAGAGAGGACCTGAACTGTAAGCTCTGTGGTCAAAAGGGGTCACTGACTCATATACTGTCCGGGTGTAAAACAGCTCTAACTCAAGGGCAGTATAAGTGGTGCCATGATAAGGTGCTTCTGGCTCTTGCTGACACACTAGAGCGGGAGTGATGCAAGAAGAGGACGGCCGGCACAGATTTGAGGAAGGCCATCACCTTCATCAAAGAGGGAGCTAGGCCTTTCGTAACCAAACAACCAAAGCCCAATCTGCTGCTAACGGCCAGGTCCTGGGAGATGAGGGTCGATGTGGGAAGGAGGTTGCAGTTCCCGGATGTGGTGCACACAACCCTACGCCCAGACATTGTACTGTTGTCAACCGAAGACAAGAAAATAATTCTGGTTGAGCTGACTGTGCCGTGGGAGGAGGGATGGGAAGAGGCCCACGAGAGAAAGGCCTTGAAGTACCAGCCCTTAGTGCAGGAGTGTAAAGACAAGACATGGCATGGTTGTTCCCTGTGGAGATCGGCTGCAGAGGTTTCCCAGCCAAATCAGCATGGCGGTTGTCATCAGATCTGGGTCTGGACGAAAGGAGCAAAAAACAAGCAGCTCGTAGGATGAGGGAAGAGGCAGAACGAGCCTCTTGTTGGATTTGGAGTAGGCGAGAGGAGGGAAGCCGGAAGCCAGGAGCAGATGGGCAGTGATTTGGCCACCACTGCCGGCCCACCAACTGGAGAGTGTCGTGGTTCAGGGTCGAAACACTCCGTGAAGATTGGGAACCACCTGATGACATCTGCTCCTGGCTGAAAGCTACAGTTACCTTATAAGGTAACTGGAGAATGCACCCTAACAGGTGTATGTAACAAGTAACAAGCCTTCCTCCCTTCTTAAAGAGTGCAGTAACATTTGCAATTTTCCAGTCCTCCAGAACAATTTGAGAACCTAGTGATTCTTGAAAGATCATTACTAGTGCCTCCACAATCTCTTCAGCTGCCTCTTTCAGAGTATCGAGTGTAGTTCATCTGGTCCAGGTGACTTACCTACCTTCAGACTTTTCAGCTTCTCAAGCACCTTCTCCTTAGAAAGAGCAGCTACACTTCCTTCTGCTCCCTGACACTCTCAAATTTCTGGCATTCTGTGATAGTATCTTCAACAGTGAAGAATGACACAAAATACTTATCTATTAAGTTTGTCTCTCATTTCGTTGTATGCATCCAATGTCCACTCTCACTTCTCCTTTTACTTTTTATATATCTGAGAAAAGCTTTTGGTATCTTCTTTTATATTATTAGCTAACTTGCATTCATATTTCATCTTTTCTCTCTTTATGGCTTTTTAGTAATCTTCTGTTTGTTTTTAAAGCTCCCCAATTCTCTAACTTCACACTAATATTTGCAATATTATATTCCCACTGTTTTTCCTTTATGCTGTCTTTGACTTACCTCATCAGCCACGGTTGGGTCATCTTCTCTTCAGAATATTTATTCTCTTTTGAAATGTATCTATCCTGCGCTATCTGAATTGCTCCCAGAACTCCAGTCATTGCTGTTCTATTGACATCCCTGCCAGTGATCCCTTCCAATCAACTTCGGTCAGCTCCTCTCTCGTGCTTCTGTAATTCCCCTTACACCACTCTAATACTGATACATCTGACCTTAGCTTCTTCCTCTCACACTACAGTGTGAATTCTGTCATATTATGATCACCATCTCCTGAGAGGTTCATTTTCTGAAACTCCCGAAATAAATCTGTTCATTACACAACACCCACTCCAGAATTGCCTTTCCCTCAGTGAGCTCAGCAACAAGCTACTCTAGAAAGGCATCTCTTTGGCATTCTACAAATTACCGGTACAGGTTTCCCCCGCCATCCGAAGGTAGAGCGTTCCTATGAAATGGTTCGTAAGCTGAAATGTCGTAAAGCGAAGAAGCAATTACCATTTATTTATATGGGAAAACTTTGTGAGTGTTCGCAGACCCAAAAATAACCTACCAAATCATGCCAAGTAACATGTAAAACCTAAAATAACAGTAACATATAGTAAAAGCAGGAATGATATGATAAATACACAGCCTATATGAAGTAGAACTACTCCTCTACAATGATTGTCTGTACAGATCTCCGTAGCGAAAATCTCACGCAAGCGCTCTTGGCAGAAAATCTCACGCAAGCGCTGTTGGCATAAACGCGCTCTCCAGTAACCTTTAAACTATGAAGCTGCCAAATCTACCAAATAACACTTAAAAATACACAGCCGATATAAAGTAGAAATAATGTATGTACAGTGTAGTATCACTTACCGGAATTGGGAAAACAGCGCCAAGCACACTGATGATGGTGTGTTAGACTGAGTCGTCGCAGGTTGGGGTGGTGCAGTGGCCCCCACCCTCCAGGCTGCCGACCGATACGTTGCCGTGAAGAGCGCAGTGGTAGCCGGGAGGCACACAGCACATCTTTAAGATAAAAGCCCAAATAAACAAGCTAATTAATTAGGTGTTGCCTAGCACGTAATTAATTAGCATGTTTATTTCGGCTTTTTTCTTAAAGATGTGCTGTGTGCCTCCCGGCTACCGCTGCATTCTCCGCGAATCGGTACAGTATCTGTCCGGGGCCTGCGGGTTGGGGTGGTGGGACACGGGGGTGTCATCTCATCGTCTGTTTCCATTAGAGCAGGCAGCTCATCTTTTCCTTTGACTGCCCGCCTCGATGTCGAAGATCGAGGTTCGTCGTCTGCTGTGGCTGATGTGGAAGGCTTGCTTGACTGCTAAGCCTCGCGCATTTTTCTATCATATAGTTGTTTGTAAGTACTCAAACCATCCTGCAAATATTCCCTAAATCTACGTACCCTTTCAAAATTAAAGTCGTACTTTATCATTGCAACGAAAATCTCACGCAGTTGCTTCACATTTAGTTTGCTACTGCATTCAGTTTCGATTGTTATCCTTTCTTCTTCCGATTGCATCAGCTCTTCATCTATCAGTTCTTGGTCATGGGATTTCAAAACCTCTTCAACATCATCTTCATCAGCTTCCACAAGCCAAACTCACTTTGCCCTTGCTTCGTTCACCATAATCGAAACGCTTAATTATGTCTAGTTTTACGCTAAGTGTAACACCCTTACTCTTTCAGGCTTTTCCAACACCTTAGAACTCATCTTGCTAATGGCTGCTCAATGCAACGTGTTTAAGCAATGCCGTTCTGAATCCGGGGGAGAGCGGCTGATCGGGGTGTGCACTGCCTTTTATCGTGTGCCGATTTTTTCGCGCGCTTCCTTTCTTCGAAACAGTGAAAACATCTTCTGAAAGTGAAAACAGGGTACTAATGTAGGTATTTCGTAACAGTGAGGTTTTGTAAAGCGAAAGTTCGAAAAGCGGGGGATACCTGTATTAGGATCCAGCACCAACCTGATTTTCCCAGTCTACCTGCCTGTTGAAATCCCCAATGACAATCATAATATTGTCCTTTTTACATGAACTTCCAATCCCATTGTAATTTGTACCCCAGATTGTGGCTATAGTTCAGAGGCCAGTACATATCTACCATTAGGGTCTTTTTACCCTTACAGTTTCTTAATTCTACCCACGAGGATTCTACATCTTCCGATCCTAAGTCACCTCTTTCTAAGGATTTGATTTCATTTTTTTTTACCTACAAAGCCACCTCACCCACTCTGCCTACCTGTCTGCCCTTTCAATATAATGTGTATCCTTGGCTGTTAAGCTCCTGACTATGATCTTCTTTCAGCTACATCTCAGTGATGCCTAAAACATCATACCTGCCAGTCTCTAGCTGTGCTACAAAATCATCTACTTGATATTGTATACTACATGCATTCAAATATAACACCTTCAGTACTGTATTCATAAATCTTTTCAATTTTGCTCCCATGTTACACATCAATTCATCCAGCTGAACGCAATTGTGTGCTATCCTCTTGACACTGTCCTTCCTCACATTCTCATTACATACTGCATCTACTTGAATGCCAACTCTCCCATCCTCTACCCTATCAGTCCAGTTCCCACACCCCTGCCAAATTAGTTTAAACCCTCTCCAATAGCTCTAGCAAACTTGTCCACAAGGATATTGCTCCCCCTCGGGTTCAGTTGTAACCCATCCTTTTTGTAACTGCAATCACATGACGCGATGAAGAATCGAATCATTCATACCTTCCCCAGAAGAAATCCCAATGATCCAGGAATCTGAAATCTTGCCCCTTGCACCAATTCCTCAGCTACGCATTCATCTGTGAAATCATTCTATTCTTACACTCACTGACTTGTGGCACAGACAACTATCTAGAGATTACTACCCTGGAGGTCTTGCTTTTCAGGTTTTCACCTAACTCCTTATATTCTCACTTCAGAACCATCTCCCTTTTCCTATTTATGTCACTGGTACCAATGACTTCCAGCAGCTCACCCCTCCCCCTTTAGAATGCCTTGGACCTGAGCTGAGACATCTGTGACCCTGATACCTGGCAGACAACGCACCTCTTTCATGTCCATAGAATCTCCTGACTGCCCCTCTAACTATAGAATCTCCTATCGCTACTACAGTCCTCCTCTTCTTGTCATTGCAACTTCCCCCAGTGGGTCATTCCCCCCCCCCAATAGTATCCAATGCAGAATACTTACTACTGAGGGTAACAGCCAAAGAGGAATTCTATACTGGCTGCCTATTCCAGTTCCCTCTTTTCACAATCACCCAGCTACCTGCCTCCTGCAATTTAGGAGTGATTACCTTCCTGTAGCTCCTATCTGTTACCTCCTCATTCTCTTGAATGAGCTGAAAATCACTGAGCTGAAGATCCAGTTCCTTAACCTAGACTCTAAGGAGCTGCAGCTCGATGTACTTGGTGCAGATTAGTTATCAGGAGACTGGAGGTGTGACAGAGTTCCCACATCTCACACAAAGAAGATACCACTAATTCTGGACCAGTTCTCACCACACTAGCAACAATATATATTGATAGACAAAGAAAGTGAAAAATTATCTTACCAGAGATTTACTTAAAGCTTCCACCTGTTGAGCCAAAGTCTGGTCATTCTAACAATGTCCATTCCAAGAATGGCCTCACCTCTTTCACAAAGCTTCTTTTTATTGGGTTTTGACAAGTGTCTAAGAGATTGTTGTGATTGCAGCCCACTGAAAAATTCTGAAAGGCCCTGCTTTAAACATCATGCTGCCTCAGCCAATCAGTGACTGTTTGCGATGATTGCCGAAAATCCCTGAAAGGCCCTGAGCTTAATGTAGCTGAAGTCTCTGTAAATACTGTGATTTTTGATTTCATTCTTACATTTTTCTTTTAGGTTTGGACTATAGATTGGTGTAAACTAAATGTCCTGATTTCTTAAAAACTGGTCAAATGATGTTCACTAAAATACTTCGCGATTAAAACCTTATTTAGATTCACATGCTCTTTCAACACATTCATTCTTCAGCAAACACTTCAATATGTGAGTGCTGCACTAAAGTTACTTGTTAAAAAATCCATCATGAAATTAAAGCATTAATGTAACTTTATTGAAAGTCATTCTGCATTGCCATCTCTTTGGCCAGACTTAATTTGGTATTTCTGCTCGACAGTATTCTTCTCACTGAATTTTATTAAAAGTCCTCTCTATACATTTTTGTTTTGAAGTTCCTTAATGCTTTGATTTCTCAGCTAATCTGCCCGGAAAAGCTATTGACAACATTGATTTGGTGAGACACTAATTGACTGAATATCTGAGTTGAATAGTAAGTTGGACTGGCTCCAGTGATCTTAGGTAGGCTGGAATTCTTATATAAATATGAAGGAAAATATTGGAGAGATTCTGCTCTTATCTCTATAGTTTGTGAATATTTTTCTTATCTACCCTTTGAACATTAAATTGGAGATACTATAGGTAAATTTAAAAGGGGTATTTTGTAGAGCTGATGACAATTGTAACTGGATAATTTTATTAAAGGTCAGGATCTCTGGTCTTTATTAAAATAGGACCTCTCTAACCTCATCTGGAAAGAAGCAAGTGGGTTTCCATAATTTCTAGGTACACCACCAAATCATACGACAACTTTCACCTAACACCGGTGGGCTGGAATACCTTCACCACTGGGAATGATTGACGTTTGAGCTTTGCCTACATCACAAGACTGAATAAAACAAATCTTGAAGGGAAGATAATCTAGAATTATTGGATTCTTCATCGAATCATGTGATTGCAGTTCAATATTAGAAACCCATACAATTTTACCTTTCAGCAGCTGGATGAAAAGGGGAGTACTATGATTAGCAAGTACTTTCTTGCAGTTTGATGCTTTAAATAGGTTTCCATCTGCTATTGCATACTGACTGTAAATTGAGTCATCTGAGTGACACCGAAGCTGGTTGATATAAATGGTTCTTATTCATTGCTACAAGCAGACATTTTCCTGGAGATCCTCTCAGTAGAGTTTCCCAAACTCAAAGTATGTCAGACTTGTATAATCTTAAGAGCAAGTGATTCAATAGCTACAATCCTTCCTTCCTAGCATGTCGCACCAGACAGTCAGCCATTCTTGTGTGGCGCATAGTATCAGGACTGGTCTCCTTTCGGATTAACCGGGTCACGATATGAACGTTCCTGACTCGACCCTTGTTTTTTTTTACGAGGCCGAGTGGCTAGCTCGACGCTCAACCTGGCACGGATGGAAAGTGGGCTCGGGGGTGGCCCAACATGGAGTCGAATTCGGGAGCCTTCGCTCCGAAGTCCGGCGCTGATGTCACTGTGCCACCAGCCGGCCAATAGCTACAATGCTATCGTTTATTTCAGTATTTTGTGCCTTATAATGCTTCCGTTGAGAATGTCCAAACATATTTGCCAAGGCAAAGTAATTAACATGAATGGTCTAAAAGCTTTTGAGGACCGAGAACCCAGACACCCAAAGTTAGCGTTGTGAGGGCTGCCTCAGTGACTGCACAATTATCCCAACTATTGATAGAGCAAATATGCCGTGACCATGTTTGATGTGCTCAGGAATAATTTCAGTCTGGTCAGGAAGTTTCTTCGATCTCAGCCACAGCGGTGCAAAATATTGGTGTTGCTAGGCTTGATGTAGGCCATTTACTATATCTCCTTTGTCTTGCATTCAGCTGATGCAGATGAGAATGTCTCTGGTCACTTTCCTTTGCAAACTGTACCTCTTGAGCAGCTGCACCCCCACAATCCCCACCCCCATATGCTGTGGGTCATTCGTCTATGTTCTACAGACTGTCCTCTCTGTTTACAAGGTTGCCCTTTTAATTTCAAATTGATCACTATTTACAATTTACATTAAGAACTGTGGACTGGTTCTCATTTAAATTAATGCTTGTAATGTTCATATTATTCCATGACATTTCAATCCCTAACATATGTCAGTATTCTTCAGATTATACTTTACATATTAAACATAAACCATTAGTATAGACATAAGTCATTTTAAAGTCTCAGAATTCTGACAATGAGCTGTGTTTGATGGAGTTCACAATAATCTCTGCATCTTCTGATCATATCTTCACGTGTGTACGGAGAAATGAGTATCGGGATTTCAACTCATTCGTAAGGCCAGTGATGTTGTGGGGATGGAACTGGACTCTCTGACGGTGGTGTCTGAAAAGGGGATGCCGTCCAAGTTGCATGCCATCTTGGACAATGTCTCCTATCCACTACATAATATACTGGTTGGGCACAGGAGTACATTCAGCCAGAGACTCATTCCACCGAGATGCAACACTGAGCGTCATAGGAAGTAATTCCTGCCTGTGGCCATCGAACTTTACAACTCCTCCCTTGGAGGGTCAGACACCCCGAGCCAATAGGCTGGTCCTGGACTTATTTCCTGGCATAATTTACATATTACCATTTAACTATTTATGGTTTTATTACTATTTAATTATTTATGGTGCAACTGTAACAAAAACCAGTTTCCCTTGGGATCAATAAAGTATGACTATGACTAATCAGAAAGGTCATGGTCTGGAAGTTCTCTGCAGAATTAATTGGTGCCATTAGAGAATAAGTTGAGGAATTTGGGTAGGTTGCAGATCGTAAGTGATATTGAGGTCTCTTATAGTTCAGTAGGATCAGAGCTGTGAGCTAGCAATCAGAGGTTAGAGTGTTTGGGATGATCATTGGTTAGAGCAGGGAGAAAAAGATGCTTCCATAATGTAATCGAGTACTATAGTGGGGCGATGGGTTGAAAGAAAGCAGTAAGTGTAAAACTCAAGGAAACCTTGCCCAATTCATGTGTTGGATTGAACAGCACAGTCATGGACTTGGTCAGTTTGGAGTCTTTGTCATGTTGAAACCAGCCTTGCTTGTCTTGTGAAGATTTCAGTGTAGTTGGCCAACATTATTTGTAAACCATGCTTGTTTAAAGGAATTGTAGATTAATGCTTTGCATTGCTCTTTGTACTTCTGTGTTTCAGCTTCTAAGAACAGAGGACACAAAATAGACATGATACAATAATTATTTAGGGGCTATAAACAAAATTCTTTTGATAAAGACCAAAGAATTTCTGTGTTTGGCAAAAGAATTCCCCAACACATGACTTTGAAGAAAATATATAGCAATGTGACACTCTCTGCTGGGGTCATTGAGGTCTAGTGATGCTCAGATGGATATTATTACTCGGAAACTAATTTCCCCTGGCTCCATGAGCTATCAGAAAGAATTTCAGTAAATGTAAATCTAGATTGCTTTCTGCAAATATGTATGTAATCTAAAAGCTACTAAAATTCCCCATGGAATTCTAACATCTCTGTTAGATGACATATGAATCAGAAGTTTAAATTATATTTCCAAGTATTAGATGTCAAACAAACAAATTCGGTGCCATTGATGTTCAGACCTAAATGATTAACGATTTGTAAGAATTATGTTGAAAATTGCATTCCTTTGGCTTATTTTTGAGGAATATATAAATCACTGGCACACTCTTCAGAAGAACCTATTACCCATTGATGATTTCTTCACTGTTGTGGGTCCATCTCTGAAAGTTCTTTGTTGCAGTAATAATCACATTTCAAACACATTCACTTTAAATTGGAATAAACAATAAACTGAGACATTAGGAATATTGGAAGAGAGAAAATTGCACACAAAAATTAAGCTACTTTGATGCATTATTTTATAATAGTGTGTGTTTAATGTGTGGTTTCCTTTCTTCACTTGATTTTCGTTTAAAATGTTGAAAATTTGTAACATTTTTTTCTAAACAAGTGAAATATCACATACACAAATGATACACAGCTTGTTTTAGTAAGGCCGACACAAATGAGTGAAGTGTACAAGGACATAAAATGTTTATGTCAAAGTTCATCTGGCTCTCCCCATCTGTTATCATAGATTTTATTTTCCAAATGCTTCATAAGGACTGCCAGAAAACAAAATTGTTCTTTAAACCCAAATTGATTCTACAGTGCCTTTCCAGCACTTTGTAAAGTAATAAAATTGGAGAATGAACCAGACTAGAAGGAGGCCATTTAATCCGCCATAACCATATATAACTTTGTAAAAGTTTTTCTATTAATTAAATTTTCCTGTCTTTTCCTTGATGACCTAGTGATTGTACCAGTCATAGCTAATTGTTAATTTTGATTCTGTTTTCTCTATGCTTTTGCATGATTTATTACAAACCAGCATATGGATTATGAGCAAGGGGAGGCCATTCTGCCTCTCATTCTGATCCAACATTTAATAAGATTATGGCTGATCTGATTCTAAAGGCATCTTCTCATTACGATCAGCACATTTCTTTGCTTATCAAGAATCTATCCATCTCTGCCTTAAATACTGTCAAAGACTCTGCTTCCTCTGCCCTTTATAGAAAGACAGTCCAGAGATTCGAGACTAGAAGAGAAATAAAATCACAACATCTCGGTTTTAAGAGGGCAATCCCTTATTTTGAATCAAAGACCCTTAGTTCTATGTTCTCCCACACCCTCTCCATATCCACCCTATCCATATCCACCGTGCCCAGACCTCTCAGGTTCACATTTCAGTCAAGTCACTTTTCACGCTTCTAAATAGCAGATACAGGTAAAACCTATATTATTTCCCATAATACAACCTGCCCATTCTAGTTGTTAGTCTAGAAAGCCTTCAGAGAACCATTTCCAGTGCATTAGCGACCTTTTAAGGGCAGCAGGGTAACACAGTCATTTCACAGAACTGGTGGTCACCTATCAGGGTTCAATTCCTATTGCTGTCTGGAAGGAGTTTGTCTGTTTTCCCCGTGACTGCATGGGTTTTCTCTGAAGGCTGAAGTTTCCTTCCATATTCCAAAGACATATGTTTCGGGTTATTGAGTTATGGGCATGCTATGTTGGTGCCAGAAGCATGGTGACACTTATGGGCTGGCACCCAGCACAATCCTGAGACTGTTTTTGTTGTTGATATAAAGATGAAAATGATGCATTTTATTAAATGCTTGGATGTACATGTGACAAATACAGCTATTCTTTCATCTTTAGGAATTATTGTTACATTCAGAGGCTAATACTGTACACAATGCTACAGATGTGGTCTCATGCAAATGAAGTGAGTCTCTTATTTTTGTACTCAGTTCTCCTTACAATAAATATTACTTTGGAGAAATAAAGGACTTAAGCAACTGCAATCCGGAGGGGAAAAAACAAACTGTCAAAAGAACCCCACAGTAGAGCAGTATCTATGGAGACAAAGAGTGGTCAAGGTCTTATATTGAGATCCTGTATCAAGGGTAAGAGTGGAAAGGGAAAATGGCAAGTAAGAGGAAGGATTGATCAAAGTGATACATAATCCTGATGCAGGGTCTTGACCTGAAATAATAATATATTGCTGCCTTTCCCTGTTCCTTGCAGTAGGATGCCCAGACTTAATTAGATAACATATATTTCCTGATGAAGAGTCTCGGCCCGAAACGTTGACTGTTTACTCATTTGTCTAGATGCTGCCTGGCCTGCTGAGTTCCTCAAGCATTTTGTGTGTGTTGCTTTGGATTTCTAGTATCTGCAATTTTCTTGCATTTGTAACATATGTTTTAGTTTTTTCTTTGTCATAGTAGGCAGTTTTGCACTTTCCTACATTCAACTCCACTTGTCAGATCTTTGCCACCTCACTCACTTAACCCCATGTAGACTTGTAATGTCCTCTTCATGAGATTTTGCTATTCAGTATTCTGTTAGCATATGGGCTCAGATAGGGGTGGGGAGGTGAGGGAAATTCTTACTTGCTTTCTGATTTCTCATGCTATTGCCTTAATTCTTAGTCCTTTAGTAGGACAAAATCTAGCTGGCAGAAAGAGTTTCTTCTCTGTAATACGCTTCATAATGTACCTCATAAAGTGTATATGTGATAATTTTGAACCCTAGTAAATATTTAATTGTGATTGCTGTAAGTCAATGCTTTGCAAATAGTTTTTGCTGTGTAATTTGTTCCAGAACTGTTTGTATTACCCCTGTTTCGTTTTCCACTTTTTATACATTTAATACAAACTGATATTTTATAATTCTGCAGCTCCTTTTAACTCTGCTCAGTCCCTCCCTGTTCGTTTCAATCTCAGCATCCTCTGGTGTTAGTCCTGCGTATGACTCTAAACTGCAACCGGTGATGAGGCTCTGACTGGGGACTTTCAGAGCTTTGGGGAAAGTGGAGTTACCCTTAGTCATTCATTGCTCCCAGGATTGCTCTGACCTGGAACGGTAGCACCTGCAAGGGTTCCTGCTCAGGATACGAGCGAAGGCCAACGGAAGATCCGGCAGGATCAGTAACTGAACTTATGATGGAGAAGACGGATGAGCTACGACCTCAAATGTCAACAGCTATAGTATAGGCAGATGAACATTTGGGAAGAGAAATGGCAATTTCTTTAGTTCGCCCAACGGTAGGCAATAGCAAACCACTGTTGCAATTTGCAAAGAAAACCATAGTCAAACTCACAAAATGTATTACACAACAACAGCGTCAAGAGGATCTTCAAGTCAATTCTGAAGATGCTTCGCTCGGTAGGGTTGATTCTGGTCAGCAGGGGATTCTGACCGTCATTAAGCTACTGCTCATAAAATTCATGTAACACAAAAGAAAATTATTGCCACTTGGAATTTAAGAACCCTATATCAAGCAGGAAGATTGGACAATGTGATAAATGAAATGGAAAGATGAAAGATTAACATCATGGAATTTAGCGAAGTTCGTTGGATAGGTGCTGGAAAATGTCAGATTAGAAATAAAACACTAGTTCATTCTTGTGGAACATCCCATACTAATGGAGTAGGAATTCTTATGGATGAAAATATAGCAAAAAGTATTTTAGGACATTGGGCAATATCAGAAAGAGTGCTCCTTGTTAGATTCAGAGGACAACCATTTGATTTAGCAAATATGCAGGTATATGCACCAACAACAGATGGAAAAAATGAGGATATAGTTAAATTCTATGAAGAGCTTGAACAAGCAAAGAATGGATGCAAATCTTAAGATATTGTTATTGTCATGGGAGATCTAAATGCTAAAGTAGGACAAGGTGCTGATGGAAATACCATAGGAAAATTTGGATTGGGGAAAGAAATGAAAGAGGTGAGAAATGGGTAGAATGGTGCAAGATGAATAATCAGGTCATTATGAATACAGTGCCTACTTTAAAAACCATCCAAAACGCTTGTGGACCTGGTGAAGTCCAGGTGATAACACCAGAAATCAAATTGACTTTATTACTATAAACCAAAGATTTAGAAACTCAGTGACTCAATGCAAAACATATCCCGGTGCAGACCTTAATAGTGACCATAACCCAGTAGTATGTCATGTAAAAGTAGAACTTAAAAAACTAAAGAAGCAAAAACCTGAACAATCCCTTGACTACTTGCAATTAATTAAAGAAGAAAACTTAAGACAAAAATTTACAATTGAAGTAAGGAATAGATTTCAAAGTCTAGAAATAGAATCTGTTAAAGATCATAGCAATCATGTAGAAATTAAATTTAATTCTCTAAAGGATGCCTTGGTAGAATCAGCAAAGTCAGTGATTCCTAAAAAAGAAAAAAGCACAAAGAATAAATGGATGACAGATGAAATCAAAAATCTAATGGAAGAAAAGAGACAGAGGAAAGCAAATCCTATAGAATATAAGTCCTTAGATAAAAAAGTTAAAAGCTTATGTCAAAAAGCCAAAGAAGAATGGTAAAACCAGGAATGTGAGCAAATAGAAAGAATCCCTGTTACTGATCCAAAACAAATCAAGAATATCACTGGTAAAAAGCTCCTCTGTTCTTCAGGTGGATGTTTGAAAGCAAAGGATGGTACCATTTTCATGGAAAAAAATGAGATTATGAACAGATGAACTGAGTATATTCAGGAATTGTTTGAAGACGATCGAGGCAAAAAACCAGAAATTAAGAAAAACATTGAAGGTCCAAGTATTTTAAAATCTGAAGTTCATAATGCAATAAATAAGATGAAGAAAGGAAAGGCAGCAGGTCCTGATGAATTAGTAATAGAACAAATTATCGCCCTTGAAGATTGTGGAATTGAAAAACTTACTGATTTAATCAATGACATTTATGAGACTGGAATAATACCAGAAGAGATGAAAAAATCAGTATTTATTACTCTTCCTAAGAAACCTGGAGCAATAGAATGTGAATTACATAGGACCATAAGTTTCATGAGTCATATCACCAGGATACTTCTAAGCATTTTGATGACAAGAGCTAAAAGTAAGATACAAGCGGAAATAGGCAAAGAACAGTGTGGTTTTGTGGAAGACAAAGGCACAAGAAATGCAATATTGATGTTAAGGATACTATCAGAACGAGCTATTCAAGTGCAAAAAGATTTGTTTGTTTTATTGACTACACAAAAACATTTTATAAAGTGAAGCACAATAAGTTATTTGAAATATTACAGAAAACTCTAGATCTAGATTTGAAAGACCTCCACCTAATCAGAAATCTGTACTGGGAACAAATTGTCACTGTAAGAATAGATGGAGAAGTGAGTCAGTTTACGAAAATCAAGAGAGGCGTTAGACAAGTGTGTGTTTTCTCCCCTGATTTATTTAATGTGTACAATGAAACAATATTACAAAAAATAAGAGACATCTTGGCAATCAAAGTTGGTGGTGAAAACATCAATAATTTCAGATATGCAGATGACACGGTGTTAATTGCAAGTACGGAGAAAGAACTACAAAATTTAATCGATATAATTGTTGAAGAAAGTGCAGAAATGGGTCTATTTATCAATTGTGAAAAGACAGAATGTATGGTGATATCCAAAAAGAAGGAGAATCCTATCTGCAGGCTGAGAATAAACGGGGAAGACATAAAACAAGTACAGAACTTTCGCTACTTAGAAAGCTGGGTGACATCAGATGGCAGGTGTGACTTGGACATTAAAAGAAGAATAGGGATGGCAAAAGACACCTTTACGAATTGTAGCAGCAGAGATGTGGTTTTTGAGGAGAATGCAAAGAATATCATGGATGAAAAGAATATCTAACGAGAATGTCATGAACAGAGCAAACACAAAAAGAGAAATAATGTATGAGATCATGAAAAGGCAACGTAACTTCATTGGACATGTGATTAGTAAAGAGGAGTTAGAATGCAAGGTAATTATGGGAAAGATTGAAGGGAAGAAAGCAAGAGGAAGAGAAAGACAAATGATGGTGGAGACAGCAGCCAGAGAACTGGAAATGAATACCAAAGAATTGATCCACTTGACCCGAAACAGGAGTGTGTGGGTCATGGCAGTCGAAGGTCAAACTCTGCATGGCACCTGATGACGATGATAATGATCTCTGGTGTCCCAATAAAGTTGAAGTGCCCCATCACTGATATTAAATTTAGATATATCTTTGAAAACTGTAAGTAAAATAGCATCACAATTACATATGCTGAAATAAGCTTGCAGGAACAAAAGTCATAGAAATATATGGATAAAAAAAATGTTGGGCAGAAGTCCGCAATACCTTGCTTCTGAAGCAGACACTCTCTTGTGAAAATCAAATTTATTACAAATGCTGGAAATCAAAAATACTCAGTAGATCAGGCTGCATTCATGGGGAGGTAATAATTAATAGTTCAGTTCAAAATCCCTTTCTCAGAAATGGGAAGAAGACAAAAGAAATTTGTGAAACTTAATTAAACAGTTATACCTCTGATAGAGTAAAACCATGGGGATAATCTGTAAAAGAAAGGTCATCTACTCAGATAAAAAGATGTAGGAGCAACAAAATGCAGAGCAGGAAGATGAGCCTGACAGTTCCACTGAACACGTCCTTTGCTGCCAGAGGAGGAAAAGGGGAAATAAAACAACAAACCAGCTGAGCTAATGTCACAGTTGGACAATTGAAGCTAACAGAGATTGAGTTACCTGAAGTTAGAAAACAATGTTAAGTCCAGAAGGTTATAATAAGCCCAGATGGAGGGCAAGGTGATGTTTCTTGAGTTTGCATTGGGCCTCATTGTAACAGCGCAGGAGACTCCAGATGAATAGGTCAGAGTAAGTTGGAGAATTAAGGTGGCAGGCAGTGCAAAGCATTGGGTTGCCTCAGTGAATTCAACACAAGTGTTCAATAAAATGATCGTTCAATCTGTATTTGGTTTCTTCAGTTTAGAGGAAACCACATTGTGAACACTGAATGTTGAATACTAGTTTGGAAGAACATTAGTGAATCGCTGCTTCCTCTGGAAAGACTGGCTCCTGGCATGGTGGGAAGAGAATAAATGAAAGGACAAATGATGCATTGTCTGCAGTTTCAAGAATAAGTGCTATACACAGTGGAGTGTTGGTGAGCAAAGAAGAATGGGAGAGGGAATCATGAAAGAACCAATGGATGTAAAGTGTGAGAAGGGCAATGTGTGTCCAGTGGTGGAAATCTCTGGAGGAAATTGTGGTGAATGATATGTTGAGTCTGGAGGTTGATGTAGCGGGAGGTGAGGACCAGGGGAACACAACCTTCATTCTGTTGTGGAGGAGAAAGGATGACTACAGATTTACAAGTAATAGATTAGATATGGTCAGAAACTTTGTTGATAATGGTAGAGGGGAAGCTCAGAGGGTAGGTTGGGGAGGATATGGAAGGGAAGATGTTGTGCTCCTTCTCTGAAGCTTCCAACATATCCTTGATTTGTTTCCCTGACCACCTGGTGATCACCTCCCACAACAGAGCATTGAAAGACTATTTTAGGAGTCTGCTATTGGATATGCAAATAGCATTACCAGTCCAACATAGTCAACTGAGAATAGCTGGAACTTCTGTGTTTGCAACAATGCATTGTTCTGTATAAATTAATGGGGTGATTCTGTAACCACTAACTAGCATAGCCACTAATTCTCTCTTCTGAAGAAAAGTAGAAGTATAATATGTTGTAATGCACAAGTGCTGCAATGGAAATCTAGAAAGTGATGTGGCCATCTAGCCAATGAGCTCTTGCTCCTTATTTTTGTATTATTTATTAATATTTATTTGCTGTGTCTTTGGCATTTACATGTCTTGGTTATGATTGCATCCATTGATGCAAGATTCCAAGCTGTGCCTGGTGCAAGTTAAAACAAGAGCTTAAGATCAGCAAGTGACTCAGGCTGTGTGATACTCACCACAGATTTTATTCACATTGATTAGACTTGCCCTTCAACATGTCTGCCGCTCTGTAGAACTTTATCTGGGCATTTCATGTTAACCCTTTCATTCCAGGGGACTTGTGTGTAAGGAACACAAAATAGTGTTAAGCTTCTAGTTTAACATTATTCTTTAGTAACTTGCTTCTAATTTCAGACTATGAACCAAATAATTATATGGTCGGACAGAAACGCAACAGTTTATTGTCAGATGTTATATGCAGGACAGTATGAGATGATTGATTCTTCTTTTGACCGCAACTTATTCTGCTTCATAGACATAAAACAAAGGTGTTGTAGCCCATCTTTGATAATCCCACCAGTGGCAAAATTTATCTCATTCTTCTTAGGTATGTGAAGGGTCTTGTCCAACATTGACTGTTTATTTCCCTCCGTAGGTGCTGCCTGACCTGCCTAGTTCCTCCAGCAGTTTGAATTTTTACCCAAATTCAAGCATCACATATTTCCTTCACTGACTGTTCCTTTAAGAAATATAGTTTTGAACCATTTAAACTCTAAATGAACTGGTGATTTTATGATCCTCTGAAAGATTTGGCAAACTTGATTTAGGAATGCAGCTATGGCACCTTGGATATGCAGGTCAACCATTACTGGGCTGGACTTCAGGCCAGATTAAAGCATTGAGGCCCAAGAGTGGAAAATGAATCAGTGTTCAGCCTCACTGGGGAACATCGACTCAGACCATGAGATGCCTGCATCGGGCATTTTCATGCCTTACAAGGCACAGATTGGAAGTCTGTGTGGGCGCCACTCCTCGCACAGACACTAGAGTAATGTGTGGTTAAATGCCTTGCTCAAGGACACAAACACTCTGCCACAGCTGAGGCTCGAACTAGAGACCTTCAGATTACTAGACGAACGCCTTAACCACTTGGCCATGTGCCCAACATAGTAGCCTCACTACTCCATGCTAATGAAAGTGTTGAACCAGATTAAAATGTCAAAGCCCGAGAGCAGACAAATAATCAGCGTTCAGTCCATTGCCAAGATCCCATACCTGAGCCCATCCTGCCTGCCAGCACTTGACCCATCTCCCTCACTTCTCACTACTACCATCAGAGGGGAAGAGCAGGAGTCTTGGGTCACGCTACCATGTTCGGGAGCAGTTGTTGCCCTGTAGCCAGCAGAATACAGGGCCAGCTTCACTGGCTTCAGCGTCGAACTGACTCCTCCCCCGAGGACTCACTGTCAGAGACTCTGCAGCTCATGTGCTATGAATTATTAGTTCACTATTAGCACTATTTGTCCTCCTTTGCACATTAGATGATTGATGGCCTTTGTTGCACTTGTTTTAACATAGATTCATTTATGTTTCATTGTTTGTGGGCGCCTGCAAGGAGGTGAATCTCAAGATTATGTGATAGTACTGGTTTTGCTGACCACAAAGTTCTAAACTCAAATGAAGACCTTAAGACCTTTTGGATATAAATAGCTATGACTACTCTCACTAAAGAGAGATTATACTGTAACTGCCAAATCTTCAAAGACAAGTTCACTTCCCTGTTTATTCTCCACGGTGAGTTTAGCTGCCAATGCCAACTATTTGAGTGGTGGGTTCCCCCCCTCCCCCACAACCACCAAGAAGTAGATACTTCCAGCTAACACATTAGTTTAAAAAACAGTTCATCTTCAGTGATATATGCTTAAATCTAAACAACGTTCTCAAAACACATTTAAAGCTCACAGAAGATTTCTATCTTAGACACTTGCAGATTACAAACCATTTCTAAAACACAAAGGATTTCCAAAAGGCAGCTACAATTTCTATAAAGTAAAAAGACATACCAGTGATGCAAATAAATGAATCGTCCTTCGCAGAAACCAAAACCAGAGGAGTGGATTTTAGTTCAGCCCATGTTTTTGTTGATGCTTCTTGATGTTCCTTACCCCATTCCTAATGAGCCTGAACTGCTCTCCACATATATACCCTTTTTCTGCCACCTGAGTAACTAAGCACACATGTGAGATTTTGTTTGATACCCTTTTACACAACTGGTCTAAGAATTTCTTGGAGACGTAGTTCCCAGCTACCTACAATTAATTCTGTGAAGCGAACTTCATTAACCTTGCAAAATTAAACACATCAGTTCTTTGATAGGCTCAGTGTTTGTTACCATCTGGTTTGCAAGCTTCCTTGAACCAAACAACATTCATTTTCTTATACTGCACCTCTTGGGTGGTTAGCATCTTGGTATGAGCCAGCAAGTCTGAGGCTCTGTACAGATCTTGTTTGCAAAGCTGTGTTTTTAACTTCAAGTTGATTACTTGCTTGCAATTTACATTTTAAGAACTGAAGACTGATTCCTGTTTATAACGAGAAGCTAAACAATGTTGATCGGAAGTTTACTTACAAGTATTTGATTTTACAAGTGGCAGCTGTTGTGTTTAGAAAGCGAGTTTGACAAACATGAGACTCCCTGGGCCAGAAAGTGAATATCCATCAGAGTTATACATAGAATGTATGCTTTGATAAGAAATTCACCTTGAACTTTTGAACTTCAATGTTGCTGCCTATGCCCTCTTGGCAGGGAGAGTCCTACAGACTCACAAGGAAATGCCTCACATGTCCGGTTGGTGTTTGTTGATTCAGTCACGACGATCCATCAAGTCCTCTTCAGGCACAAGTGGACCCTTAGAAAAGGCTGATATAGCAGTCCTATCTACAAGATTGAACGGTCATGAGAGAAATGGACGTTAAGAATGGGTTTTGTTATCCAGTTCGAGATCCTGTACACGCCAATGTATGCAGTGCACTATCATTTCCTGTGTGTGATCCAATTTAGTCCTTGCCCACATTGTTTTATATGCAGTTCACATAAATTGAACTGTTTTGACAAAGGAACCAGTATTCCTGGATGGCATCGAGGTGCTATCTCACTGTTTGTGTGACTCAGGCTTGATGTTGACCTCCAGTGCTGCCTATTTCTCTAGGAGCTCTGGTTTCCTCCTACATTCCAAAGATATGTAGTTGGTTGGGCCAGTCTTTGGTGGCATGGTAGCATAGTGATTAGCACAACACTTTACAGTGCAGGTGAGCTGGGTTCAATTACTGCCGCTGCCTGTAAGGAGTTTATATGTCCTCTTTGTGGGGTGACTGTGTGGGTTTCTTCTGGGTACTCCGGTTTCTTCCCACAGTCCAACGATGTACTGGTTGGTAGGTTAATCAATCACTGTAAATTGTCCCGTGATTAGGCTGGGGTTAAACCGGGGGTTGCTGGGCAATGCAGCTTGAAGGGCCGGAAAGGCCTACTCCATTCTGCATCTCAATCAATAAGTAAATACCCCTAGTGTAGGTGAGTGATAGAACCTAGGAAGAGTTGAACAAAATATGGAGGCAGCAGAGTGGGATTAGTGCAACTTGTGGCTTGATGGTTGGTGTAGATTTAGTGGACCAAGCGGCCTGTTTCTGTACATACTCTGTGTCTTTATGAATCTCTAACTTGCCCATCATCTTTCCAGGACAAGATATTTTCCTTTTCTCTCTCAGCTCTTTCCACCATACAATTCTAGAACTGTGAACAAATATTTTAATGTTTATATAAACTTATAGTATTTGTTACTGTGCTGCTGATTACTGCTGAATTAGTATTGGTTTTTCAACAGGCTATCACAGGAAGACCCATTTTTTTTTCAGAACACTTCCTACATCTGGGTCCCTTTTCCTGAAGGATCACTTTCTTTCAAATATGCTAATCCTAGAGCTGAATCTCAGTTGAACAGTGACACCATCCATCTGCATAGACCCATGTGTAGCCTGATTATTCTCTGTATGTATATTTGTGTATGGCCAAATCTTGGGCCACGGATTATGGGGATTGTATAACAAAGACCAGAACTTGGGAATTGTATAATAAGTAGTTTACTTTTTGACTCCTCAAAACCTTTCAAAACTGTTCAAGTCAGCAGTGTGATGGAGTTTGCAACATTAATGATCTTACTAAGCCTGACCCAGTCTCAGGAAGGATTAATTCATTTAGCATCCCCTTCACTGTCCACCCCCTTTAATGCTAGCATTGTAGTTATAGTAGATACTAAATGCTTTGATAACAACAATTACCAATGTCACTTCAACAGCTGCTCTCTCCATGGCAACCTTAACCATAAGGAACCATGAATGCTGAGCTGCCTCCAAGGCACAGGTTATAGGTTATCCTGACAGAACCTTGTTTCAACTTAAATAGCAAAGCAGGCTGATGCACTTTGAGCAGAACCATTGGAAGATGTGTCTAACCAAGGCCGGGATTGTCTCTTTACAATGAGCATGGTGTATATGCTTGTTAACATGTTGGAGGTAGGAGAGGTTGACTATGCACAAATTAGTTGCCTCTTAATACCATAATGCCAGTTTCTCATCAGAAGTACTTTAGTTCATATAACGTATTATTGGTTAGTCTGAACTTGAAAAAGGCATTATAGTAGTGCATGTTGCCCTTTCTTGTGTTATTTTATTTGTAAATTAAATAAAAATCCAGGGACTTCCTATTTAACAGGATCACCATCAGCATCACAACAGTTGCAGTTGCCTACTGTTCAGGGCAGGCAGGGTGGAAAAGAAACTTTATTTGCCAATTTTTATATTGCATAAAATAACAACTCAGTAGGTTTTGTGGATGAATTGTTGCGAATTCTGTGTGGAATACTAGTCTTGTAAAGTTATATTGGTGGAACAGCTGCCGCTAGATTTAGTTGAAAAATTTCTGGTATCAGAAAAGCTTAGATAAAATTACTGTCAGATGTCTGGCTGGCTCAGAACGCTCTCAGCATTGTCTTGTTCCTGTGGAAAAAATGGGAACAAATTTGTTTCTTTGAATGTATTAACTAGCTTCAGATTAAAGTTCATTGTATAATTCAAGAATACCATATATTCAGTCACTTGAAGTCACTATTTTAATTTTGATGTCAGCTCTTAACAATTGTTTTTTCCTCCTGGAGATATTGGACCCATACTTATTTAGAATACCATTGGGGTCTGTTGGATCTCTGAACAGCTAATCTGTGTTCCAAAGGTGAGTATTGGCAAATTAATTAATACCACTTAGACTAATCACTCTTTCTGAGAAAATTATCAGGCTTTCTGGTCATTCCTTGGTACTCGCTGTGTACATTCTAAAATTCTAATATATTTCTGCAGAATACTAGTCACCTGTGCAGATGCATTGTGCATTGCTTAAGGGACAGTGAGAATACTGGCAATTTCTTACTCAGTTGTTCTTATGCTTGTTGAAATTCTGCTTGTCCCATATCCTTTTATCAGCATGAATAGAAGGAATGGAAGATGACTTGAGAATTCTATTATTTTGAAATGTGTACTAGAAGTACAGACTGATCTTTGAATTATTTCCAAGTATTTTTCACTTAAATTACATTGAGTAAACAGCATGTTAAAACAAACCATGGCCGATGACAGCTTTCCCATTATCTTTTACATTTTCAATTCCATATTTTTGGTAGGGCATAATTGTGAAGAATTTATAATGACTGGGCCAAATTAAGCTGGATTGGATTTAACATGAATTGTTCTTGTCTACCTTTTCCTACCTTAGTGGAATGTGTTGAGTCCTTGGCCTCAGTGGGGACTAAACTTCAGCCAGTGTACTACAGAGGCTCCACACTCAGAACTCTAGAAGATGGCAAGCTTGGGGGCAGATCCTTCTGTCCAAATGGGGAGACATTTTGTTAGATTTCAGATGAATCTACTGAAGTTGATATAAATAATAAAAAAAACCAAAACTTTTAAAAATGGTTAAAGCTACATTAAATCACTAAGAAAAAGGAAAAAAATTAAACTGAAGTAAAGTAAATGATGA
Source organism: Mobula hypostoma (assembly GCF_963921235.1). Taxonomy (NCBI): domain Eukaryota; kingdom Metazoa; phylum Chordata; class Chondrichthyes; order Myliobatiformes; family Myliobatidae; genus Mobula; species Mobula hypostoma. The sequence goes on along the minus strand of NC_086118.1, from coordinate 16,981,866 downwards.
TAAATAATGTACCTTTTTTTCTTTTCATCTTCAGATCTGGAATCTCCAAATGAGGGAACTCTGGCACAGTTAGGCTGTGCCATTGGATTCCACATGGAGTCATACAGAGCAACCTCACAACAGACCATTCAGAATTTGAACTTTGACGTTCAAAGTTCAAAGTAAATTTTATTATCCAAGTACATATATGTCACCATACACAACCCTGAGAATCATTTTCCTGTGGGCATACTCAGCAAATCTATCAAATAATAACTATAACAGGATCAATGACGTTCAAGATAAAATAATTGATTCAGCTCTAAATCATGTACAGAAAGCAAAATTGTGAGAATTTCAGAAAAAGAATGTCAGGAATAAAAGTGAAAAATGAAAGGGTCAGTAAATTATTGTTCAATGTATTTTTAATCTCTGATAATGCTTACATTATTAACATAGAAATGAAATCTTCTCCCTTAATCTAGATTTATGTCCCAATCCATAGTATTTTTACTCTCTGTAGATTGTTTAAAAAAATTCTAAGTTTAAGCTTTTTTAAGACTCTCATTTAGGCTTTTGCATAGCACTTCAATCTGATCGGCTGCTCAGTGAGAATTATGTCATCACTATATTGGATGCCTGTGTTTAATGGAGCTGATAACGTCTTGTCATGAAGTGAGGAGGTTGGGAAAGAGGCAGACTACAGAAGCCAAAGAAGTTTAATGGAGTTATTGACAGGCGTATAGCATGAAACCAGGTCCTTTGGCCCAACATGTCCTTCTGACTAATGGACACCCATCTCTATTAATCCCGTTTTCCAGCACATTGTCCATGACCTTCAATGCCTACATGATCAATGGTGGATTCAGTTTATTTGGCATTGACCAGAAAGCCATTTATTATGAAAATTCTTAATTTAATTTTTGAACATGGGAAACCAGGCTTGTTTGCTGTATATTGCTTCTAATCCCATGTAATATGCAAGATAATGAAAGAATTAGGTTTGTTCTTATAGATATTTGAAATATCTATTTTTTTCATCAGTATTGAGAGAGGGAGAAAATGAATTCTGCTAAGCTATGTTTATACTAGAAATAAGCTATTGCTGCAAATGCCGTCCAGTTGTCATTACTAATTGTAGGAATCAAAACTGATAGATTTTAAATCCAGAGGGTAATTTGTTTCTAAGATTATGAATGGTATGACTCCATTGCTTCTGTGTCTGTACCAACTTATTCAGTTAGTTGTCTGCATACCAAGATAATTTTTAAAATATCCTGAAAAGACTGAAAAAATTGATTATTACTTTAAATAATGTAATGTATTGTGTTAATGAATAGAAGAGATGTTTCTTTTTATTAGTAATGGACTTGTAGTAAAGTGCATTACTCGCTGAATGGATTGTGTGTATTGTGGGAGTCCTTTCTCTTGCAATATTCGTTTTGAAAGAGGGATCTAAAGAAGGAAGTATTGATCCACTGTGTTTGTATCCATTTAGTTAGACTAACATGCTCATTGACTTTGAAATGAATCTGCTCCGAAGTAGCTTAGCTTTGCCATAGCACGTACAAATCAGTTTAGTACAAATCAGAGATATATTTTGGCTCTGTCTTTACATATGACCCATCCCTTGGCACGGACCATGAGTCTTTGACTCCATAGATGAGAAAAATTGTATTCCCTCATTCCAAATGGTCATTTGACACTTGCTATAATAACAGTCAACACAGATAAAATGTTATTTTTTATATTCTGTTCCAGCTTTGGTATCATTTACAATGAAGTAATTAATCATTTACTGTCTGGTATCCTTGGGTAGTGGTGAGATCTGTTCAATATTTACACAAAAAGTAAATTCCAGTATTTAATGCCACAAAATTTTTCAGTTCAAATAATGGCTTAGAAAATTAACAACTACAGGAGCAATTTGTGTGAATGAAACATTGTCACAAATCTCTAATGATTATTTTTCACAATTAGGGCAGCAACTCCTTTTGCTTTGCTTTGTCTCAATTGCATTACAATGTGGATTTTAAGGTGACAGTAATGACACTTTTTAATATTGTAATTCTGAGGCAAAATTTGTAGAATTTAGGATGTGATTAAGCTGAATGATAATTGTATATAAAAGAAGAGTATTGACAAAGAGATTTAAGATCTATTGATTTATTAAATAGCGTGGAAGTCTAAAGGTAATAACATAGATAAAACTGACAGTTTGCTGACATTGCATTATTATATTATTATTATTGTTTTATTCTATTATACTGCTGAATGATACATGTCAAATATATGTTTCAGAAGCTTTAATTTTTTTCCTTATAAGAATGAATTTAATTGTATACTTTGCAAAAGACTGAAAATAAAGACTTGTTCATCTCTAAGGCTTCTCACAGGCTCAAGTTGCCCCACAATCCTCTGAAGTTTAGCTGTTATTATATTAGAAAAAATTGGAGTTCTTTGCTTGTTACTTTGGGTATGTTTTTATTAAAAAGGCAAAAAGTATTGATTATTATCTGTTCAAAATGTTTGAGTGAGATTTTAGATTTTCCGATGATATTGGAATGTTAAGCTGGTTTGCACTGCAGTTAGATAATGGATATGAAGTGGCAGTAATGATCTGGCACTGCCTGAGATGCAGCACCTGATATTCCATCTGGGTAGCCTCCAGCCTGATACATAAACATCGATTTCTCTAACTTCTGGTAATTTCTCCCCCATCTCTCCTCCTTACTTTTTCCATTTCCCATTCTGGGTATCCTTTCACCCCATCTCTGTTCCTCACTTGCTCATCATTTCCCTGGTCCTATGTGGGTAGCCTCCAACCTGATGGCATGACCATCGATTTCTCTAATTTCTGCCCTTCTTTCTTTCTGTCTTTTTCCATTCCCCTCATCTGACCCCCGTTTCTCCCTTTATCCTTCCCTTTCTTCCATGGTCTACTGACCTTTCCTGTGAAATACTTTTTCTTCAGCCTATTACCTCTTCCACCTATCTTCTCCCAGCTTCTTACTTTATTCCCCTCCCCTATCTACCCACCTTCCTCCCCCTCACCTGGTTTCACCTGTTATCTTGTATTCCTTCTCCTTCATCCACTATTTTATTCTGATTTCTGCCCACTTTTTTTCCAGTCCTGATGAAAGGTATGTCCCTAAACTTTGACTGTTTATACTTCTCAAAGGATATGGCCTGACTTACTGAGATCCTCCACCATTTTGTGTATGTTGTATTAGAATTATTTCTCTTAGCCAATCCAATGAACTCTGCACAAAACTGAGGCCTTTTAGGTAACAGGAGCCATGGTGAATGGATGGCTTATCTCTAACATCTGAACCCAGGTAAGTAAACAACTTCTAACATTAACACAAGAGATACTGCAGATGCTGGAAATCCAAAGCAACACACAAAATGCTGGAGGAACTCAGCAGATCAGGCAGCATCTTTGAAAATGAATAAAAGAGTCAATGTTTTGAGCCAAGACCCTTCATCAGGATGGGAAAAGATAGGGGAAGATGCCAAAATAAAAAGCTGGAGAGAGGGGAAAGAGGACCAGCTGGAAAGTGATAGGTGAAGGGCTGGAGAAGAGGAATCTGATAGAAGAGGACAATGTACAACGGGAGAAAGGGGAGAAGGAGGGCCACTAGGAGGAGGTGATAGGCTGGTGAGGTGAAGAGGTAAGAGGCCAGAATAGGACATTATAAAATAGTTGGTTATGTGTCTGATCCTTAAACCACATTTTGACACTGAATAACATGCAGGAGAATGTGTAGATATTAAGTGTTTTCCGTTTATAGGCCTTATACCTGAACGTATGAATGAAAGAATCTCAACACTGACCAAGCTAATATTGTTTTAAATTCATGCTACGCAAGGGATGCAGGCATGTGAAAGCTGTGCATTTTGTTTCAATTCAAGGCATATCTTATTTGTGGATTTGGCAGTGATTTGCTAGTTCCCCACAAATGCCAGTCTTGAGTATTTTAAGAGAAGTGTGGGAGCAGAACTGAATTTAACTGACATGTTCCCCTACAGAAACTACGGCTAATCCATTAACAAGTTGATTGTTGGAGCAAACCAGTGTAACTCCCAATTGTCTGTTTACATAGCAGATGTAGAATTATGATAATTTAATAACTAACTTATGTCAAATTGGAAGACCTTTTGAAATTGTAAATTATTAACAATGTAGGTAAGGAAATAAATAATAGGCCTGACTTTCCATAATTAAAGTATACAGTGTAAATGCACTAATTTCTAAAGAGCTCCTTTTTGTGCTTTTGTGTGGGGAGGGGGATTTGGGTGTCGATGAGCCTATCCCGTTTGTTGCTATCCCATTTTTGTTTGTTTTTTTGTGTGGGGATGAGGATTCGGGAGTGTGAATGTGTCTGTTCTATTTTGTTCGTTTTTTCTTTCTTGGTTTCATAGCTACCCAGAGAAGAAGAATTTCATAATTTCATAAGAATATGATAATAAATGAACCAGCAAATACGGAGGATTCCAGTTAATTGGACCATTGGTTGATGTAGACAGCCACTTGTTTGGGACATTTATAAATAACACACACAAATTGGGAAAATATCTTGGGTTCCCTTCATTTATTTGGGACACCGTGCTGCTTAATTGGGACAGGAGACTGTTGCCGATCAGTTTTTAACTAGCGTTAGTGGTGTGCACCTGTGTGGCTGTTAGACACTACAGCATTTTTAGATTGAACAGTTTTTAAATAGCATCACTTGTGTCGTTGTGCTTAAAAACAGTGAGTTTTTGTCTCTGATAGAATATGGGGAGATTAGTACAAATGGGTAGTTAATGATTGGTGGGGACTCTGTGGGCTAAAGAGCCCATTTCCACGTTGCCTATCAAAAGCAATCAATAATGTTAAACACAAAATACTCTGCAGATGCTGGGGTCAGAGCAACACTCACAACACACTGGAGGAACTCAACAGGTCAGGCAGCATCCGTGGAAACGATCGGAGTCCTGACGAAGGGTTCCGGCCCAAAACATTGACTGATCGTTTCCACAGATGCTGCCCGACCTGCTGAGTTCCTCCAGTGTGTTGTGAATCAATAATGTTAATTTTGCAATACAAAAGAGTGATAGTGTGGATTCTGGTTAATTAGGACACATTGGAACCAGTAGATTTTGGCCCAATTAAGCGGAATTTTCATGATAATAGTTAAAAATGTATAAAAAGATACATTGTTAAACTATGTAACAAACTTTGTATTTAAATGAATTGCAGAATAAATTAGAACACTATCAAAACGACTACAGCATTATAAAAGTGTATATTACTTCCTATTAGTTATCAATGGAGGAATTCATTCAATGTACACTGACATATTCTTTTGATTGACAAAATCAGCACAGAGACCTAGTACAGATAGTGGATTGCCTTCAAACAGTGCTTTTGGTGATTGCATCCTCCAACAGTTTGGTGGTCTCACTGTGACAGGCAGAGTTTCCTTTGGATACTCTGGTTCTCTCCCACACCCCAAAGGGGATAATTAGCTACTATAAATTGCCCCTCATGTGCAGGTGAATGGTAAAATCTGTGGGGAACTGATTGTGATTCAATGATAAATATTATCCAGCACAATGAATGGGATTCCACAGTTCTTCTTTAAATGATGGTTATGGTGGAACCTTGGATATCTATCTGAAAGTATGGAGTCATGGAGCATATAGGCATACAAAAGGGGCCATTCAGCCCTTCTAGAGCATACTGAACCTTTATTCTGCCTAGTCTATCAACCTGCACAGCGAGTTTTACATATCCCATGTACTTATCCAAACTTCGTCCAAATGTTGCAATTGAACCCTTTCCACCACTTTCATTGGCAGCTCATACCACACTCGCATCACCCCCTGAGAGAAGAGAAGTTCTCCCGCAGGTTCTCCTTAAATATTTAAACCTTCACCCTTAGCATATGACCTGTAGTCCTAGTCTCACCCAGTTTCAGAGGAAAAGGCCTGCTTGTATTTGCCCTATCTATACCCCTCATCATCTTGTGTACCTCTAGGCTCATTCTCCTATGCTCCAGGGAATAAAATGTTAACCTATTCAACCTTTCACTTTAACTTGGGTCCTCAGATCCCGGCAACGTCCTTGTAAATTTTCTCTGTAGTCTTTCAACCTTACTGATACTGTTCCAAGGATTGGTGACCAGGACTGCACACAGTGCACCAAATTTGGCCTCACCTATGTAATATTGAACTTCAACATACCATCCTAACTTCTGTATTCAATACTTTGATTTATGAAGGCCAATGTGCCCATGTGTTTGTAATAAGGGGGATTATTTCCATAATGTTCTGTACATCTCTGAGAAATATCTGAAAATTCACAAATTAAATTTATTTAGTGTGTTACAGTCCATGAAGAATGTTGCACTGGGCACAAGCCATGTGAATAATCCATAAAAAATTGACGACCCTTAATTAAATTCAGCAGAATTCTCCTTTTATTTTGGATCTCCCCCCTCCCCCTCCCACTTTCAAATCTCTTACTGGCTCTTCCTTCAGTTAGTCCTGACGAAGGGTCTTGGCCCGAAACGTCGACTGTACCTCTTCCTAGAGATGCTGCCTGGTCTGCTGCGTTCACCAGCAACTTTGATGTGTGTTGCTTGAATTTCCAGCATCTGCAGAATTCCTCGTGTTTGCTGCTTAATTATGTATCGATTTTCTAGGAGGGAGAACAATATTGCTTATTGTTTTAAAAATTCATCAGTGATCTTTGATGAGTTTGTGACTGTAACTTTTATCCAAATGTGGCAAATGATACATTCCACAAATAAATAAAAAAAGTTACAACATTAAAATTAAAATGCTACTGTTGTTACAGTGCATGACTCCAAACTTAGTTTGTTTACATGATCAGATTGCCCTTCAGCTGACCAAAGAACTTCCAAAGACGTCCACTTCTATCATTTAAAAAAATGATTTCATGCTGAATTTGTTTTTATTTAATGTCAGCATGGTCTAAAACCTTTTGTTTCAAGTACATAGAAAACGCTCTGTTAAGTTTATACCCAACGATGTGAAGCTGAATTGCATCTGATTTGCTGCCAGATGTACAACTTGAAGCAGTTATGTTGAAGGGTCACTGCTGTTTCTTAAAGAAAACTATAAAAACAACTCTTCTGAGTGCACAGATAAATTATTCTAAAAACCAAAATTCTGACTGAGCTGATGAAATTTTCTGTGAAAATATTTACATAATATTTTGCCCACATCATTGACTCACAATGTTTTTGGTTTCCCAATGGTTTTGCTGCTTTATTGCTTAATTTATACTGTGAGCATGACTTAATAATATATCCTTATAGTTTGTGGCTTGTTAGTTAATGTAAAATCTGATACTTGGCTATCAGCTTGTATAACTCTACGTTTTTTTTTGCAATTATCCTTTTAGTCCATAACTATATGTTGTGCTTGTGGGCACGTGGCCAGGTGGTTAAGGTATTCGACTAGCGACCTGAAGATCATGAGTTTGAGCCCCAGCCAAGGCAACGTGTTGTTTCCTTGAGCAAAGCACTTAACCACACAGCGCTCTGCAATGTCACTGCTGCCAAGCAGGATCATGAGTTTGAGCCCCAGCCAAGGCAACGTGTTGTTTCCTTGAGCAAAGCACTTAACCACACAGCGCTCTGCAATGTCACTGCTGCCAAGCAGTATCGGCCCTTGCCCTTCCCTTGGGCAACATCGGTGTCGTGGAGAGGGGAGACTTGCAGCATGGGCAACTGCCAGTCTTCCATACAACCTTGCCCAGGCCTGCGCCCTGGAGAGTAAAGACTTTCCAGGTGCAGATCCATGGCCTCGCAAGACTAACAGATGCCTTTAATATGTTATGCTTGTAAAAATCATTAACTGACTTCATTTACACAGTGCTGATATTTCAGCAATTTCTTATAACCTGCAGTGTGTCCATCATTCTCTGTGGTTCTTTTTGAGTTCTCTGGTTTTGAACTTTCACTGAAGTGGTCAGTTTATTTCACTTGCAGTTAGTGCAGTAGGAAAATTTCCTTATAGTGTCATCACTGTGCTCCTCATGACTTCAATGTCTATTGATTTTCCCTGTCAATCTCATGTCTCTGTTGTTTTTGTACACTTCTGGGCCATCAGCTACAGGTGTGATGACCAGGATACAACAGCAAGCCCCTGCTTTCTTCTCTCCCTTTGGTCATGTAGTGTAACCTCTTCCAGGAAGAGATCTTTGATTGCCATTTTTAGCAGTTGGAATCAAACACCCGGCCCTCTCCAGTAAGAAACTCCATCATGTGGACATTTTCTGATATGTAATAGTCAACCAAACCTAACTCAGGGCATGATCCAGCATGCTTCTTGGCATTTATGACTCCGCTATTCTATACCTTAACTAGCTAAGTTACCATGAGAGTTTGTTAATATTACACTTTGAGGAAATGTACTCTTTCCTCAAATTTAGATTATTCACACAATACTCAATGAACTATTAAACATTGTTTTAATATTACCTAACCTAGATATCTAGAATTTTCATAAAATAGGATTGTAATGATAAAATGTAACTTGGATCATTGACTTCATTTTCTGCACAAAAGGAAAGGAAATTTCAGGTTGTCCCAGGTTACAGCAAGTTTCCAATCTTGTGAACTGTTCATAACTTGGGGATGATCTGTAATCACAAGTTGAAAGTGTTATTGGTATTGGTCTGGTTTATTACTGTTATAGTGAAAAGCTCATCTTGCAGTCTGTTTTTACAGATCCATCATTAGACTGAGCTAGTATTAATTAAAATAATTACAGTGCAGAATAATGTGTAAAAGCAACCAAAAATGTGTGGTGCGGGTAAACGAAAAAGTGCAAGATCATAACAAGGTAGATTTTAAGGCCAAGAGTCCATCTTATCATGCAAAAGGTCTGTTCAAAAGTCTGATACCGTTGCATTGAAGTTGTCCTTGAACCTATTTGCACATTCTTTCAGGCTTTTGTATCTTCTGTCTGCTGGGAAAGAGGAGAAGAGAGAATGCCCTGGTGGGTTGATTATGCTGTCTGCTTTGCTGAGGCAGCAAAAAGTCTAGAGAGAGTTCATAGCGTGGTGGTAGGTTCTTGTGTATACTGAACTGTATCCACAACTCTGCAAAATCTTGTGGTCACATACCTAGCAGTTGTCATACCAAGCCTTCATGCATCCATTGGCTCCATCCCTCCCCCTCCTGTCTTCTCCTAACATCTTGGATCTCCCCCTCCCCCTCCAACTTTCAAATCCCTTACTCACTCTTCCTTCAGTTAGTCCTGACGAAGGGTCTCAGCCTGAAACGTCGACTGTAACTCTTCCTAGAGATGCTGCCTGGCCTGCTGCGTTCACCAGCAACTTTGATGTGAGTACTTTTGTTTTGTTGACTTTAAGAGAAAGGTTATTCTCATGGCACTAAGGTCGTTATTTCTTTTTCATCATTCTTTGAGATGTGGCCCACTACAGTGGTATCACTTATAAACTTATAGATGGAGCTAGAGCTGAATCTAGTCATGCAGTCATGAGTGTACAGGGAGGCTGACGACACAACTTTGTGGATCATCAGTCTTCTCAATGATCGTGACAGAAGTGTTGCTTCCTTTTCTTACTGAGTGTGGTCTGTTGGTCAGAAAGTCAAGGATCCATTTGCAGAGGAATATATTAACTCTCAGAGTCCAGTGTTGGGTAAAGAGTTTGTCTGATCAATGATATTGAAAGCATAACTGTAGTCAATACAGAATAGTATGACATAGATGTCTTTACAATCCAGAAGTGAACGTAGGGCCAGAGCAATGGCAATCACCTGTTTTGCTGGTAGGCAATTTGCAGAGGGTTAAGAGTGTCTGAAAAGCTAGAGTCGATGCGAACCATGATCAGTCTTTTGAAGCACTTCATGATCATAGATGTCAGAGCAACTGGATGGTAGTCATTGAGGTACAATAACTTGTTCTTTTTGGGTACCGTGATGATAGTGGGCTCCTTAAAGCAGGAGGGAACCAGAGCCTGAAGTAGAGAGAGGAAATACAGCCATGAGCCGAGTTCCCAAGGGAAGTAGATGCTGCTGCCTCACAGCATCCAGCTGATTTCCCAAACACTCGATGGAATGTACATAACTTGAATGTTCACAAGCTGGGGACATTCCTGCAGTGGAATGTTTCAAGGCTGTCATCTGATAAAATACAGTACTCCTTTGCATTTGCAAATTTCTGAGTTAGTTTTAATGGGCATTCTGCAAGTTCTATGTTCTATCCTTGACCAGCATTTCAAATGTATTTCAGTATGCCCTCCTTTGCCAGGAAATTATGCATTTTATGAATACCTATCTTATATCTTCAAGATTTATTTCACATTGTAATTATGTAACATATGTGCTTAATTAAAAAAATTGCCTGCCATGAGTCAGTAATTCATTGGTGTTTTGCATGTGTTAAGGATATTGTCACAGTGATTTTTTTTCAAACCACAATAAATCTGGCAAAGGACAATGAGGACTTTATTTTCCATTGCTGTCTACTTCTGAGCAAGTACAAGGGAATGAACCAGTGGTTGCATTCACTTTTCACACACAGTTACAAAGAAATTATTAAAATCAAACTTAAGTTTCTCAAGATAATTTCAACTTTTATACCTATTCAGCACTGACAACCAAAGATGAATTTCTCATGTAATGTATTTCCATTCCTAATCGTTTTTACTATATACTTTAAATGACAATTATCACCTGAATACCATGTACCATTGGAGGATGCATTAATGTCAGATTAGTTCATAACATGTTTTAGGAACAGTTCCTTCTTAGTTATTGTGACGTACTCACACACTATGAGTATATTTTTAAAAGATCACTTGCCAAACTATGATACAAGCATTGTAAGTATGAATAATAGATTTTGGCATAAGATACGACAGCGTTGAACAATAGTATGTTTCTGACATGAATTATTCTGATTAAACAAATGTAACTAGCAAAAAAAATACACCTTTGTTTTATGGCTGAAAATTGTACTTCATTGCAGCTGATTTTGTGTCCAAAATAAGGGTTAAGTTCTGAGCTTTGTAGGGTAAACTCCAACAACCTAAAGGTACCTACCTCTCATGAGTGTAGGCTTCTCAGAAGCAGATATAATGGAGCGGAGGGGTGCTAATGCTTATACTTTTGGGGGTAAAGCACCATGTAATTTTGATTTCATTGAGTGAGGAAAGTGTCAGTCTTGTTCCTTTCAAATATTCTGATGATGTCTGCAACTGACCCAGAATTGATCACCAAAAATGTGGAGCTGTAGAATTAGAAGTGCGTAGCTCTTAAACCTGTGGTGCTGATGACTGTTATTGATGGCATTTGGGAATCTCTGTCACTTACACCCCTCTCTCTTCTGCCCTTGGCCTCCTCTAGCCATCACCTCTTTGCCAAATTATCTAGGTCTACTGAAGGTGTTATGTTTTAGAACTCCAGACACTAATTGAAAGAAAAACACAGGAGCTGGGAATAGCTCATGTACTTAGTTTTTCTTTTAGTGAGGCACTCAAATATTGTGGTGGCATAATGACGTATACCATTCACGTACTTATATATATAACTCATATGAGTTATGTACAATGCCTTGAAAGTGTATTCAGCTCCCACAACTGTTTTAACATTCTCTGTCTCATTTTCTAAATTTAAAAGTAGGATTTCTTGAGCTAGTCTACAAAACATTGTGCATCATATCAAATCAGAAGAAAAATTTCAAAACCTGTCAACAATTTACAAAAAATCAAAAACCAAAATTTTGAGGCTGATGAAAGTATTCATCTCTGTTGTAATTACTACGCTAACTTTCCTCAGGTGCAACTCGTACAATTTGTTGATGTAGAAAATAGGAGGATCACTTCTTTTCAATAAATTCATAAGAGTAAGTACTCCCTCTCTCTGTAAGGTAGATTTTCAAGAAATCAAGCCAAAAAGATGATGGAAGAACGTTCAAGAAGTCAGAGAAAGAATAATAGAGAATCACAAATCTGGGGAAGGGTACAAGATCATCTCAAAGGCACTGAACATACCTCAGAACTCAGTGCAGTCCATCGTGAAAAAGTGGAAAAATATGAAACTATAGCCATACTGCCTAAGTCAGGCCACCCCTATAAACTTAGTCGTTGGAGAAGAATGGCACTTATAAGAGAGGCTACTGTGATGCTGATAGGCACTCTGAGCGAGCTGTAAAAGTCACTGGCTGTAACGATAGAAGTTGTTCATAGCTCCACAATCTCTAAGACCTTGCACAAAAAGCATATTTATGGAAGAGTGGCAAGGAAGAAGCCCTGGCTAAAAAGAAACATATCCTTGCTCATACGGGCCTTAAAAACCACCACTTTGAAAATACTGTAAATAGCCAGAAGAAGGTCTTGAGGTTGGATGAGACTAAAGTGGAACTTCTCAGTCTCAACATTAAGTGGTGCATTTGACATGAAGTTAATACTGTGCATCAGCCAGGTAACACTGTCCCTATTGTAAAGTATTATAGCAGTAGTGTCATGCTGTTGGGATGCTTTTCAGCAGCAGAATTGGTGGAAAGATGAATGCTGCTAAACACAGAGAGATGGTGGATTAAAAACCTACTAGCCTCTGCTAGAAAGCTTTAACTGGGGTTGAAGTTCATCTACCTGTAGGACAACAACCCAAAACATGCTGCCAGAGCAAGCGTGGAGTGGTTTCCAATAAAGAAAATTGATGTCCTTGAGTGACCCAGTCAGAGTCCTGATCCTAACCTGATTGAACATCTCTGGCAAGACTTCAGTTTACTGTGCACCACCACTCCTCAAATAACTTGGCACAATGTGAGCAATTTAGTGAGGAGGAATGGGGAAAAGCTTGCTCCATCACATTGTGCAAAGCTAATGGAGACTTATCCAAAAAGACTACTGCTTCTGATAGCTGCAAGAAATGGTGCAACTGAGTACTAAGCAAAGGGAGATGAATACTTTTGAACTGTTGTTATTTCTATTTCTGAAATTTTTAGTTTTTCATGCTTTAGAACATTTCCTGATTTTTTTTTGGGAGGGGGCTCTACTGTAGGGAGAAAAAAAGAACATGTGATTCACAAATTAAAATTTTCGGTTAAATTAGTCAAAAACCCTGGTTGTAATACTCATTTATGTGAACAAAGGGTTGGGGCTGAATACTTTTACAAGGCACTGTAAAAAACAATTAATATTTAATCAAACAATATATTTTCAATATTACTCAAATACTATTTAATACACTACACTTCTCCCTGTTTAGCTGTAGCCTCAAACTCAATATAGAATGTATCTCAATTCAAATATGTAGTATATTGATCTCTCATCACCTTATATACACACACACCTACTATATAGACATCCATAGCATAGTAATTTTTTTAGTTGTCCAATCCGGGCCTAAAGTTTTAATCATCATGGAGGATTTCTTACTGTTCTCGGATAATGTCTTTCCTTCCGGGGGGGGGGGGGGGGTTACTCTGCTTGTCCTGTGGGAAACAATAGCAGGTTCTGGGGCCTTCTCGTAGTGGAAGTGATTCTGACAGGTCTGGACACCTTTCTTCTCTAACAATTGACTGCTCTCCTCAACTGGTGATGTGTCATCTCTGGATGACATCAGGCACAATCTCCACTATGCAGGAGAGTGGCCCAGTTCTGTCCTTAACATTGCAAGAACCCACTTTTGATCATTTCTATAGCCCCTTGCCAGGACCAGGAGCAAAACATCAAACCTCCTTTTTTGAGGAGCGTTGATACGTCTCAGCTGTTTGTCCTGCATACTCTTGAGATTGGGATTGAGGAGATACAAGTGTGAAGGCAAGGGACGACCCAGGAGCAGCATAGCTGGTGAGTTGTTGGTTGGGGAGTGTGCTGACTTGCAATATACAAGGAGGAAATTGGTGACCTTCTGATTCAATGTCAGACTAGTATGCTCTAGTGACATTGCCTGCAGTGCATTCTTTAGAATCTGGACAAACCTTTCCACTAAACCATTTGTAGCTATGTAGTACAATGCAGTTGTAGTATATCTTATTCTATTCATTTTAGGAACAACTGAAAATTTGCTACAACAAACTGGGGTCTGTTGTCACTGACTAAGTGTTCTGGAACACCAGTCCTTGACAAGAGGTTTCTCAACACATCAACAGTGCATGGGGCTGTAGTGGAGGCTATTGGGAACACTTCTGGCCCCTTTGTAGCTGCATCCTCTACTCCCAAGAAATTTGTGCCCATGAATGGTCCAGCAAAATGCACGTGAATCCTCTGCCAGGAAAAGGTGGGCCTTTCCCAGGGAAGAAGAGATGATGCACTTGGGATCTTCTGCACCTGTTGGCATCCCAAACAGTGCATGGCAAGCTGCTCGATCTTTTGAGCTATCCCAGGCCACCAAATAAAGTTATGAGCCAACACTTTGATTTTGACCATGCCTAGATAACCGGCTTTTGCTCCTCCAATGAGCCATTCATGGATGGTACAACAACTCTCAATCCCCACATAAGGCAACCCCAATCAAAGGCCAATTCATGTCATTGCTGGTAAAAATGGGGGAACTGGATTTTCTGTTCCACATGTGGCCACATAGACCTGAGACACTCTTTTCTGGTTTCCCTTTGGATTATCTCTGCCGTAGTAGAGAGACTGTTGATTTGCATTAGGGAGAATACATCTGCAAGAGTTTTGTAAATTTTTCAGGTATTTCCCTTTTCAAGAATAAACGGGCCAATGAATATTTCCATGATTAGTTGTCCTCTTGAGTTCAACCTTATAGTTATGTCCTTCAGGAAATAAAGCCCATCTCTGCATCTGTTAGTGGAACACCCTTTTGTGGATTAAAAATCCAAAGACGAGTGTTTAGCTTGCATTTGATGATATGTAACAAGGGTAAACTGTCGCCCATACAAGTACTGGTTGAAATATTTTATACTGCAAACCAGACTCAAGGCCTCCCTGTCAATCTGTATGTCATTTTTCACTGCAGTGGTAAGGGAATGTGATGCGATGGTTGTGGGGTGTTCACTTCCATCACTAATAACATGTGACATGACTGTAACTATCTCATAAAGTGAAGCGTCACAGACAACTTTCACTGCATGATGTGGATTATAACGTGTGAGTAGTATCTAGCATCACCATTTCCTTTGCCTTTTGGAAACCCACCTCACACTGCTTCATCCTTTGCACTTTCTTCCCGATATGTCTTAATAAGTTCAAGGGGTGGAGCACAGTAGCAAGGTTTGGCAGAAACCTGTTATGGTAATTGACAAATTCTCAAAAGGACTGCAGCTGTGGCGCTGTGACAATTTGTTCAGCCAATCAGGTTTCTGTTTAGATGTTGCAATTTTGTTTATGCTCACTTTCATTGCTAACTGCAACTCAGTTACGTCTCTGGTTACTGTTTCCATTGATGCAGCGATTTCAACTGCTCTTTTAAATGTGACTTGTGCTTTAATTAGAATCCATTTTTGAATGGTTTCTTGTAAGATTCCACAAACTAAACAATCCCTCAGTGCATCATTAAGCCCATTACTGAACTGGCAATGCTCAGACAATTTCTTCATTTCAGCCATGTACACTGAAATAGAATGCTCTTGCTTTTGATTCCACTTATGAAACCTAAAGCATTCTGCAGTCAAGAATGGTTTCAGTTCTAGATGTTCCTGCATTATCTTCATGATGTCAGCAATGTTCTTCTTGGCTGGTTTGGTTGGTATAATTAAACTAGTAAGTAAATTGTATTCTGTTCCACCAATTGCACTCAGCCAAATCTGCACACATTGCTCATCGGCTTTTCCATTTGCTTTAAAATACTGCTTAATTAATTCAGTATATATTCAGTTATCTGTTGTGCAATCAAACATGTTTGTCTTTCTGATGTAGCCAGCCATTTCTGCTTTTATTTATTAACTATTATTATCATAGGCGGCCTTGGGCCTGTTTCAAGAGTTAATGTGGGGCCCTACCCCTGCTTCCAAAAAAAAGAAAGAAAAAAAGTGAATATTCAAGTTGGTTTGCATCAATAATGGTATAATTTTGGACTTAAACGTTGATACATCAGCATAATGGACAGACAGCTCAACATAATCCAAACAATACTCTTAATTAAAAACCGAAACAATGACATTTTTTGCTTTAGAGTGAGAAGCCTCGCCCTTTTGAGCAACTAGTCTGCATTAAATGGCACTATGTGTTAGGTATCAGCTCACATAACAACAGCTTAAACAATTTCCCCCTAATTATATTAATAATAAATGCAATGTCATATTTAATGAAAATTCCCACATATTCAAAGAACAGTGTCTGAAAGTTAACAACAAACTGCGTCTCGCGCTCTTTCAGCACCACGGACAGCTCACGTAAGGCCTGGAGAGCGAACAGGAGGAGAGTGAGAGAGAGAGAGAGGACGCAAGCGAGAGAGAGAAATTACGATTTGTGGAAACGCCGCCTAATCGCCTATACACATTTTGAGTGAAATACGTGGTTTATTTTATTATTTTAATTATAAACTTTATTTCTGCTAAAAAAAGTGTTAAAAGACTTACCACTAGAACTTCACCACCCTCCTGTGCTTGAGTGCTGAGAATGCTTTAATGGGCTCATCTTTGTCCAGTGATCTTGTTATTTCATGCTCAATTGATATCTGAGCAAGAGCTGACAGATGCTTCTGGAGCAAGGTTGTCCTCAGATGCGTTTTGATGAGCTTTAGCCTCGAAAAACTTCTCTCTCCACTTGCTGCAGTCACAGGCACTGTCAACATGAGTCTTAGAGCAATGGTGAGGTTAGGATACCGTTCAACCAGATTGCTACTGCAAATGTAGCTCAGAATCTGCAGGTCAGTGGCTTCTTTTGTAGGCACAGCACTGACAGCAGCCGACACCTCGCACAAAAAGTCCTCAGCATCCACATCACCAAGTGTCCTCTCCATGTTTACGCAGCTGTCTTTCCGTGTGCGACTTTGGGTGGCTTTTTTCATTTCCTCTCTTCCATAAATGAAGCCAAACAGACTGTAAAATGACTCCATCAGCTTGAAGCGCTCACTAATGCCTATGATGGCAGAGTCCACTAGTGGAAGGAAAACTTCTCTCTTGTACCGTTCCTCGGGTGCCACTGTCAGGGAAGGATCTGCACTATGGGACTCGTACTGGAACTGGCGTTTTGGTTTTCTGATTCGTTCAGTAGGAAAGACCATTGGCATCCCTATCTCTTAGGCTATGTCTCTGGCATCTGTTTGGGCGGATGAAAGGCTGTTCTCTCTGTATTCCTTCAGAAATTTCAGAACATATTCCACCTCGCGCTATAGCATATCGATTCCCACTTGTGGGCTCTGGAGCAGCTAGCTGACACGATTCACCTCATGTAAAACGTTGTACCGGATGATAACAGTCAGCAGGAATTTCCATGACATGATCTCCTGTTCTAGGCCTCTGGCTGCAGATGTGGTTTCACTGTCACCTTTCTGTGCGGCATGTTCAATCAGTGACAGGAGCGCATTGCCAACACCGGGAAGCTGGTAGAGCAGCACTTTCACAATTTCCATGCGGCACTCCTATCGCATGTTGGATATGGCCTTGAGGGTCATCTGTGGCATGTTCTCCTTGAAAAGCTCCCATCTCTGTGTCGATGAGCTGAATAGTGTGTACAGATGTTGCAGTACCCCAAAGAAGCTCACAGACTCCACTGTTGATTTTGCAGCATTGACAATGACTAGATCTAGGCTGTGGCTGGCACATGGCATGAACAGTGCTTGCTTGTTAATATCTAGCACCCTCTTCTGCACCCCACTATTTTCCCCCGCATATTGCTCCCATTATCATATGCCTGCCAACTGCATTTTGAGATATCTAATCCTAACTTCTCCATATGCGTTAAGAAAACGTCGGTTAGGCCTGCACCTGGTGTGACAAGCACTGGTAGGAAACCGACAAAATGCTCACTAACAGTAGCTCTGACATTCACTTGGCATGTGACAATGCGCAGTGTCTCAGAGAGCTGCTCTATGTGTGCAGCGTCAGTGGCGCAGTCCATTATCACCGAGTAGTAACGTGATTGTTTACTCTCTCTGTTATCGCTTCCAGTGTCTTGTCCCCAATAAGTGTGGTTAACTCATTTTGTATGGTTTTCCCCTCGTAGTGGTCAGCAATCTCTTTTTTTCTCTGCTCGCCTGACACGTTCACTCATCACTGGGTCGAACTCGGCAAGCAGCTCCACCAGACCTAGAAAGTTCCCATTATTTGGTTCATGTAGGGTGGAATTGTGGCCACGGAAAGCAAGGTTTCGTTCTGCAAGGTGACAGACTATGGCAACGAACCTCTTCATGACATCATTCCAGTGTTTTTTTTTCCAGTATTTGCATTTCTTGGTACGTGCTGTCAATGGCACTGTGCGTTCTTAAGCGCTTTTCCAGCTCGCGCCAGCTATCCATGTTGGCACGTTGCGCATTTGACTTCTCATGATCCTGGAGTGTGAGAGTGAGTCGCTCCCACACTCTGAAACCTCCACAAGTGAGACTGTGATTTCGCTTGCCAAATAGGGTACAGCAGAAATAGGAAACAGAAGATTGAATCAGATGATTCTGAGTACGCTATCCATGACCTACGAATGGTTTCTCCATTTTTGATCTTCATAAGATATCTGTCCTTGGTAAAACAACGGTGTGATTGGCTCTGTGGAAAGTTAATATCCTCTAAACTGAATGGGACCTCTCCTAACAATGTCGATCCATTGGTCACTGGTAATATGCGTTGGCCAATATGCCGGATCGGATTCTGTGAACGTTAGTGGGGCTTTCTCTCTGGTGTGCTGGTGGTGGCATCTCCCTCACCTGTCTCAGTTGTAGGACTATCGTCATGCTGTGGTGCTTGTTCATCAAACAAAGTTTGGTCATCATTATCACCATCTGTTTGAGTAGAATTGTTCTTCTCATTTTCATTGCTCTGATTATCAATATCTCCAGTACCGCTTACACTGTCACTTGACACTGCAGCCCCATGCTGTGACGATGGTGCAGCAGCAACTTTTACAGATGCTGGACCAAAGAAAGATGTAACTTTTGGGAGACTATTTAGACATTTTGTTTTGTTGTCTAATATTTTCCATTTTTCAGCACCACTAGGATAGGATGGTTTCATTTTCCTCTCATTGAAAAATAGCCTTCTTTGCTAGGAGCAATGTTTACAAGTGAGGTTAAGACATTGGACTAGTGATCTGATAATGAATTATCAAAAACAAAAGAATGCATAATCAAATAATATATTTATAATATTACTCAAATATTACTGAAATATATATACTACAGCAGGTACGAAAAGCCGTCTGAAGTTAAACTCTGGTAAGAATATTTTCTGTAGAACTGAAACAGGCACAAGCAACTTAACTACTAGATGAGGGATAAGAACTAATTTCTCACAATGTTCAGGGGAAGTGATCGTAAATGAAACTGCAGTGGCTTGAGCTTACTAAATGGGATGCAAATAAAATCTTTTCTATCAATTCCACATTTTTAATAATTTCATTGTAAAACGTTTGAAGTGTTTTAAAGTTGCAAAACTACTTACTGCTTTGTACCTACAGGCTCTATTTTATGCATCTTTGATTGGTAAGAAGTAAATTTGGAAATTACTTGTGGTGTTATGTTTTTAATGCAGAATGAGCGGAATTCAGTTTGAACAGATTGCTCTGCTATTTTGATGTATATGATTATATTAAAATCTTCTGCTTCCTTAGTCTCAATCTTTGGTCTCTACTCTCTTCATTTTTAAGGGTTAATTGTTAATTGTATCAAATGCAAATTATTTCCTTACAATGCAGTAAGAGTGCCATATGTGGGAATAACTAGAAGGATAAGCATCAGGCCTCACAGAAAGTGAAATGCTGGACAAGTCTTGTAAATTAGGAACAGAAAAATAACTTATATTTGGAACTCAAAGTATGCTGCCAATTAAAAGTGCACAAGTGAAGCCAGTTTGATTAAATTTGGATCAGTTTTAACTCTTAAGGTCTGACGTGATGCTTGAAACATGTTAATTTCAATCTTGAGCTATGATTCAAATGGCTGATGCCTCATTAGCAACACTTTAGGGAACATTTATGTACTTAATGTTGTGCAGATCAATGTTAAGTCTGGTTACTGAACATGATCTGTAGCTTTGACTGACCCGCCTCATAAAAGACAGGCATCTGTTTTGAAGGGATAAAAAAGTTTGATCAGAGTCACCCACATATCAGAAGAAAGGCTGGAAAGAGAAGCCGTCAGTGTTTTGGGACTTCACCAAAATAGCATTTGCAGTTTTTTAATATAATTTTCATGTTTTCAAGGGAATGATTGAAATATAAAAGACTACCTAATCATGATAATGAGGAAGAAGAAAGTACACGTGTTTCAGATGAATGAGAAACTAACAGATAGTAGAGTTGGAACGAACATCAAAAGGAAACAGCATCTTGAGGATAGATAAAGGCGATTAAATTGAAAGCACAATTTAAATATTAAGGAATTTAAAATTGAGTAGAAGTTGGAATAGGTTTTGTGGAGTTCCGGGGTAATTTTTCCAAAAAAGAGGGTTGGGGAGGACTACAAAAGCCTTCATTTACATAGCACTGTCTTCTACATCAGGATGCTCAAATAAACTTCATGAAGCACTCACTATATTAGATCATTTAGACTTTCCTTGCTTGTGTTTGAACAAGCAGAGGTAAATCATTACATCCAGATACTCCTAACTTTGTACTTTCATGTGCAAGTATTTTGTAAATGCCAGCAAATAATTTTGCCTGCAGTCTTGTAGTAAGTATTACGAAGTAATACAGATTGACCTTGAGCAGTTTAACATTGTTTTGTTTAAATCATCATGAATTAAATACCTTTGATTCAGAGCATCATTGAGTCAAATAGTCTCTTAGCCCACCAGGTCTGTGCTGATCATTAAATACCAATTTCCATTCTATTTTCTAGCACTTGACATATACACCATGGCATTTCATGCCCTCATTCATGTACTACTTAAACCTGCCTCCAGCACCCCATCAGACAGTGTTATATCACATCGACTGTAAGTTTTCATCCCCTTTTGTAAGTCTCTGCCCTCTGGTTATAAACAACCCCGCGTTACATTTCTAGCCAAACCAAAAGTAATCTTCCTTGAAAAAATATTGAACCTTTATACTGGAGCAATTTTGAAACCTTTATCCTTGGTGACTGATATTTTCTTCTCCTTTATATAAAAAAAGATGAAAGTTAATGACAGTTGATGCTTACTTCAATAGATCAAATTGAAAATTATGGTTATGAATATACTACCAATGAATATAGACCTTTGTAGTGATGACATTTAGTTTCTGTTGCATGAATTGTCACAAGTGTGGTCCCTCATTACACCATGTTCCTCTCTGGCTGAAGGGGAAACCTTTATCATTGATACTCCTGAATTTGTGTACCTCCAATTCCATCCTTTGGCCTTTGTGTCTCCCCTTAGCTACTGAACATATAGAAGGAAATAGATAAATGTGAGTCATAAACATTTATCCTCCCTTTCTCCACAGATTGTGCCTCATTAAAGAGTTCAATTTGAATAATAAAGCAATTAGATATATAAAAATTGGCATCATTTTAAGGAATTATTGCTGTCTGATACTCTGAGAATAACACTGAATGAGTATGTGTATCTAGAGCTTAATTACCACAGCAACATTTTACACAGTGAACACTTTAAAATCTGTTCTTAAACCTTAAGTATTTCAAAATCATCCATAAAGCAATGAAGCATTGAGCGGTGAGTAAATAACAGACATAATGCAGAAGTTGATTTTGGCATATCTGTTAAGCAAAAGCACTGGAGACTTCACTGGGTATCCCTTAAATGGATGAGGGAATTGCAGTGTGCAGTAAACCCTTGCCCATTGATGGCGATGTAGGCAGTAGGCTCATTATGACTTCTGCTTACACCATAACAAACAATACATTTCTTTGGGTTTATGAATAGACAGGAGACACAACAGGAGGGTATGGAACTGGTGTATCTGGGACACCAGGTAGCATCGTTGAGCCCTCTGGAGACGTTGTGGGCTTATCAATGAAATGTCAAAAAAGGAGGGTGCCCACCTGATGACCCCGATGACGTACCTACCCTCCCTCCTTGTCACCACCCCAAGCCCACTGCCAACATCGAGAGTGCCAACTTACCATCGGGATTGAAACATCAAGTCCTAGTAGCTCTGCTGCTCTACTGTGATTTCTCCTTGGAAATGGGGAAGGATGACTTGATGGAGGAAGTTGCAAAAGGAGATGTCCTTCTCTTGATGGTGTTTGGTGACATTCCATCAGTTTCAGCAGCAAATAAACATGAGGTTAGATGCAAACAAGAGAAAATCTGTAGATGCTGGGAATCCAAGATGCTGGAAGAACTCAGCAGGTCTGCCGAAGGGTCTCAGCCTGAAATGTTGACTGTACTTTTTTTCCATAGGTGCTGCCTGCCTGGCTGGCTGAGTTCTTCCAGTATTTTGTGTGTGTTGATGAGGTTAAATACAGTACTGCAATCTGTTCAATGACATAAGATCCGGATCAGTCAATGCACATGATACCTAATGCTAACTGTCACGCTAATGGTTCACTGTCTAATTTACCAAATGCCCATCATCACATTGTCAGCCATTTCTATTTGTCAAGTACATTTTTTATACAGTATGTGTGACATTGACCTCTCACACTCAATACAGAGGTAAATCACCCAACGTTTCACACAACATGTGCACATTGCGATTTATTAAACCAAAGCATTTACATTACTCAACCCTCTCGCATGGAACTCACTGTTTTGCTTCCTTGCATTATGAGGAAAAGTTGATGCATGGAGGCAACAGGATATATTCTTCATGGGAGAGACTTGCCTACATCTCTGAAACACTACCACAAGAAGGCAACATCTATCAGCAAAGATTCCAATATCCAGGCCATGCTATCTTCTTGCAGCTACCATCAAGCAGGAGGTTCAGAAACCTGAAATCCCACACCACTACCTTCAAAAATGTCTGCTTCCCTGCAGTCTTGGATCTTGAACCAGGTGGCACAACCATTAATCACTAGAGTCTAGCAACTCTATGACCATTTTGATCATTTTACACTGAATTTGCTTTACTTGTTCTAATTGTCTTTTTGTAAAAGTTGTTTAATTTATCTTGTTGTGAATATTACGTATTTGATGCTATGTGCATGTGTAGACTGCAAGTATGTTTTTCTTTGCACGTGTGCATACCTGTCATTGTGCGTGTGACCACGAACTCAACATTGACTTTGACCTCAGATCAAAGGTTTGGAAAGAGCTATCAGAGTAGCCTTGGTGAATAACTAAAGTGCATCTTGTTATGCACACTGCAGCTATCGGGCACTGGTGGTGGATGGGTGCTGGTCAGCTGGGCAACTTTATCTAAGATGATGTTGAGTTATTTGAGTGTTCATGGAGCTTCATGTTTGAAAGCATGTGGAGAATATTCCATCACATTCCTCAGCTATGCCCCGTAGATGGGAACTGAAGTCTAAACAGGATGTTAATTATTGGAGGTCAGTAGTGCTATTTCAAATGCACAAGTATGTGGTTTGATCTCTCTACTATCTGGTACCTCTGTGATACAATGCTTTTTGCCACTTATCAGCCTACGTTTGCATGTAATCTTAGTCTTGTTATATTCAGGCATGGACTGCCCCACTTGTGCATAGTTCTGAATGGAATTGACTGTTTTGAAGTCATCAGAATTGGAAGATAATGGGAAAAATGATGTGAAGTTGCTGAAGTTATCAGGTTCTTCCTGTTCCTATTTTGGTGTTGTCTTGAAACATGAGTCAAATTGTTAACGCATTAAATAATTGGTGCTTTTTGCATGATAATTAGAATATACAAGCACAGAGTAACTATTATTAAATATGTCTATTTCCTATGTCTTACATCTCAGAATGATTTTATTTGAACTGAATATACTTTGGCAATCTCTGCTGAGAAAACACAGAGGTAATATCAAAATGAATGCCATTTTGTACAGGATGATTTATACAAACAAATCTTAACAAATATTTGGCTACAATAATAATGTTTCACAATTCAACATCTTCCAAACCTGATTTGTTTTAGATTTTAAACTGGAACTAATTATTGGAGTTACTTTTGTAGGTCCATTTTATGACAGTGTCCACATTGTTAACTTTGCCCATCACAGCTCATGATAAAGTTTCTGGTTTGGAATAATGATGTTAGGCATACTGTCAATGTAGTTGACCAAAGTAGATATTCTGAGTATATTTAAGGCCTCAGTTGTGGGGTCTTTAGGAGAGGACACTAGTATTGTTTTGCTTTTCCTTCCAATGCCTTCAGGGGATTTTGCTGGGATAGCAGTGGATGTATTTTTCCAGTGTATTGAGATGTCTACAGTAAGTAGTCCAGGCCTCAGAAACATAAAGGATTACTGTTGCTTAGTAATTCATGGATTTTAACCAAGATGGATGGAGCACTGAAAATAGTGAAAAGTTACATTATCGATAACTGCCTTCACCAGGAGTTAGTTACTGAGATGTGGGATTTAACCATGCTTTCTAATGTCTTGCTGTGATGTCTTGTCGGAGGGCATTGGAGGCAACTTAACAGGTAACCTTTGTCTTGTGGATGTTGAATGCAAGGCCTATCTTTTAATTTGCTTCATAGAAGCCATATACAGTGGCTCAGAATTTAACTTCTGAGCTTGTTCAAGTGCAAGTACAGTCTGTGTACAGCTTGACTACTAACGTTTCCTGAGTAGTTACCATAGATTAAACAGCTTTTCCCAAGAGGTTGCCAGGCACATGGATGAAGATGATTAAGGATATGCTTCAAGCCTCCTTGAAGAAAAGCAGCATTAACACTATTTCCTGGGTGCTTCTGACCCAAGAGCATTCAAAGTGGAGAAGGAGCACTTCTGATGGTAGTGAAATCCTTAAAGCCATGCACTGGGCGAACTCACTGGCTCTGATTGGGCTGCAGGAAGAGAAGAATACCACCCCCCCCCATCCCATCAGCCACTAGTTGTGCCAACAGATGAGAGGTTTGTGGTATATCCAGCATGGGTTTCATCAACAACTACAGAATCCACAAAGTTGCAGTGGAAGTAAGCCAAGCTCAATCTCAAATATTGCAAAGAATATTAACAGGAAATAATGACTGAGAAGTTACAGGTTTACCGGCATCCAGAATTGTCATTGAGGTGATGCTATAAAGAGCAAGATCAGCTTCTCAGTATGATCTGAAAATATTTCATCAGCAAATTCACTTTCTGGTGACTTATGACATGGATAATATCAATTTATAACAAGCAGTTTTCTAACTGAATGTACCCAGCATCAAACAACAGGAATTCTGCAGATGCTGGAAATTCAAGCAACACACATCAAAGTTGCTGGTGAATGCAGCAGGCCAGGCAGCATCTGTAGGAAGAGGTGCAGTCGACGTTTCAGGCCGAGACTCTTCCCGTCAGGACTAACTGAAGGAAGAGTGAGTAAGGGATTTGAAAGTTGGAGGGGGAGGGGGAGATCCAAAATGATAGGAGAAGACAGGAGGGGGAGGGATAGAGCCAAGAGCTGGGCAGGTGATAGGCAAAAGGGATACAAGAGGGTCATGGGACAGGAGGTCCGGGAAGAAAGACAAGGGGGGGGTGGACCCAGAGGATGGGCAAGGGGTATATTCAGAGGGACAGAGGGAGAAAAAGAAGAGTGAGAGAAAGAATGTGTGCATAAAAAAAAGGTAACGGATGGGGTATGAGGGGGAGGTGGGGCCTCAGCGGAAGTTAGAGAAGTCGATGTTCATGCCATCAGGTTGGAGGCTACCCAGAAGGTGTTGTTCCTCCAACTTGAGTGTGGCTTCATCTTTACAGTAGAGGAGGCCGTGGACAGACATGTCAGAATGGGAATGGGACGTGGAATTAAAATGTGTGGCCACTGGGAGATCCTGCTTTCTCTGGCGGACAGAGCGTAGATGTTCAGCAAAGCGGTCTCCCAGTCTGCGTCGGGTCTCGCCAATATATAAAAGGCCACATCGGGAGCACCGGGAGTACCCAGCATTAAGTGTTTTGCATTATTAGCAAACTACATGGCCCAGTTTATCAGTTTATATATAGCTCTGAATATATTATAAGCATGTCTACATCATATTATTACTTGTTGTGCTTTTATATGAATTTTATTTGACAGAATGTTGACAATAGGACCATTCTGTTGACTTGAACAGTGTTAATTACACAAATACATCTGTCATGCCAAGCGGCACAAACTTGAAAAAAAATGTTTAAAATAATATCAACAATCTTTACAGTAGTTTCGTCTTTTCCAAGTATTCTGTGTCACTGATGATAATTCTCCTCCCTTTGACATGCACTTAGATGTCTTTGGTGGCCTGCACATTCCTCTCTTCTTACCAACGATTATATTTCTGCAGTATAATGTTGGGACAGTACTGGGCTTGCTGCACGCTTCATTTTTCCCAAATTAAGTCCTGGGCCAGATTTTGGACAAAGTACAGAGCAGAAAGCGTCATCGCTCTGGATTGGTGTCGTCAATCTTTTGAGTTGGAGAAAGAAGTATTAAAAAAAAAAGCAAATAGCTTTAATTTTCAAATATACTGTGCTGGTATCCAATGTGTATTTTCACTGTAACATTTACTGAAAGTATACCTTGCAAAATACCTCAAAAAGTCACTGTTCATATGTTTATTTTGTTCAATCCCTCTCTCTCCCTTAATCAATGAACCTGCATCTCATTCCTCTTCCACTTTGTTAATGTCCTCATTTCGTCACTCTCTATATTCTATTTCTCATTCTCTTTAATTTTGTTTCTTTTGCTTATTTCTCATTCCATAAGGCAGACAAATTCTAAGTATTCAATAACACATCCTCCAGTTCCAAACATGATTTCTTCTCTTTCTTCTCCTTGATATATCCCTTAATCAATTTATCCCACTATACACATGTGGTAGATTCTCGTGCAATCCTCAATTATTCAACTGAGGACCTTGTTCATATAGAATCTGCCCTCTCCAGAAGTTCTGTGTGTCGTTGTAATTAAGTTAAAAGTGGATAACTTAATGAGCTAACATTCAGAGGGTTCAAAGATTCATTTTATTGTCCATGTTTTGCATGTACAAAACAACTCTGACATATTTCTCCAGATAACCATGAAATACAGAAAGACTATTTGTTAAGAGAGAGATAAACTTGAAGAAACATCATAATTTTTCTTAAAATATTGCTTTGCACTATTGCCATTCTCACTGAAATCTGAACTTCCAGTTTCTTTTGTTTTTATTTCTAACATGACCCTCTAATAACTGTACAAACCATTCCACTTAAATATTAATAGAGATCACTTTCTACAGTGGTGTTGTGTTGCCGGGTAACCTACTGGGTTTGTTAAATGCTTATTAATGTCTCCACTTAACTAGCTACAGAAAGATAAAACACAATAGAATACCATGATCCAAGAATACCATAGAAGTGGTTCACTATCTTTATT
This sequence comes from Mobula hypostoma, assembly GCF_963921235.1. Taxonomy (NCBI): domain Eukaryota; kingdom Metazoa; phylum Chordata; class Chondrichthyes; order Myliobatiformes; family Myliobatidae; genus Mobula; species Mobula hypostoma. Next base: position 16,954,375 of record NC_086118.1, on the reverse strand, counting down.
TTTATCTATTTTATAGTGCAGATGGTAACTACTAATTATGTGTAAAATATATGTCAGTAGATAGAATAACTTTCAGAATAAATTTGGAGAAATTATTGTTTTTTTTGAGCATTACACACAAAGGACAATTTACAGAGCTGTTTAATTTTTTTCTCTTCAATAACTTATACTTTCAATATAAAAAAATCTGTTTAACTGTGCAAGCCAGGTCTTCTCAATCATGTTCTCTGGATACGGTTACTGCTTTGTGTCGATGATGCTTGTGCGCTGTTTCTTTGCATGTGACAAAGATTCTTCCTGAATAAGTGCTGCCAGCTATCCGTATCTTTACAGATAATGTTCCTGATTTGTGAGTTCCAGTCTTGCCCAACCTAAAGCAAATAATATAATAGCCATTATTGCACCATTATTAATTACTTTTGGGACATTAAGTTTCAGGTGCATCTATGCTCAGTGATGCTCTGGAATTTGTGCAACTGCAACACTTCCGTGTACATTAATGACATCTCCAGAAGGATCCTTAAATCAGGTGTTACACTATTGCAAAGGTCATGATAGTCCACTTTACCCCATACTGCAGCCTCAGAAAGCTCGGTGTGAGGCAAATTTACTTCCCTATTTTGAGATGAATGAAGGTTTAAGAAATGCTTGCTTTACAATATATGATTTCTTTATTTTAGAAAATGGGACCATCACATGTAATTTGATGTGAAGCAGTATTAAACCGGGAGAAAAATTACATAGCAACTACATAGAAGCAATCCATTTGTCCCATCTTGTACATACAGACTTCCTTCTGCTTGAATTCCCCTTCCCATCCTGCCTCTTGCATTATCTCCCCTGCATCAATGCTGTCTGCTGTCACCTGCTCCTCAGTCTATATGCAGAGGAAGTCATCTAAAATGTTTAATTTGATCTGCTTGTGGATACGGAAAATGGTCCTGATTTAGTCTTCCAGCCTGTTAGCTGCATATCAGATGGTGAGAAAAGCAACACTTTTAGGTTTTGATTACTGACAAGTTTTCTTGGGAAATATTTTTAGACTAATTCTGTTCACTGAATGAGATGTTTGATATACTGATTTAACTGACTATGGAGGATGCGTAATGAAGAACAAATGAATTACTCATTTTAATGTGATTAATGCTGTTACTTGAACATGTAACAAACTGGATTTTGCCTTGACTATGAAGAGTCTGGTCAAGAAATATATATGTTTTTAAATTAAAAAAAGAGTTCCCTACTAATGGTTTGTTTTATAAGTGTAAAGTACAATTTTATATTGTGTAAACTGCAACATTACTGCTTATATAATACATCTTTGTAAGCATAAAATATTAAAATTTAAACTAACAGGACAGTTCTGGCTCAAAATATCACGGCATTCTCAAGTGAGTCATGGACAAATACTGTAAGTATCCAAAAGCAATACTTTACCGTGTTGCCAAATTTGTATTGGCTGCCTATCAGAGTGATTCTTGCCACTTCAGTAAGCCTATCTCTCACAACGTATTGTGCCTGAAAATGGAGATGTATAGCTGTAATTGGAGAAGAAACAAGAGTTCCAATGAATGCTGGCACGTAAAATGCCTGCACAACTCTTGTGGCTTGTTGGTTTGTTGGCCTGTGGGGAATAATATCTAGACTCATTAATATGTTGGTAGTACTCAATCTGTAAAAGTTGTCTCAGTCCTTACTAAATCATAAAATGATTTAAAATTTGCAAATTATTTTGTTTTCATGTGTAATTCTGTTCCAAAATATATTAATCATATATGTGACAATATGTACAACAATGATGAAGATTAGAATTTTTATAGTGTTAAATATAAATCTAAAGTTTTATGGTAGAATGAATGGTGTTGCAGTGTTAAAATAAAATGAACTGTGAGATGGGAAGATTTCAGAAAAATGTTGAGTAAGAATGTAGTTCTACATATATCTTATTTGAGGGCCGTCTAAAAGTGACTATAACACATATGCTGGATGGTAGGCAGTAAGATGCTCTCAAGTAAAGAATGCTGATATAGGCTGAGTACACCTTATTCAAAAGGATTGGGGCTGTAAGTGTTCCAGATTTCAGATTTTTTGGGATTTTGGAATATATAACGAGACGGCTTGGGATCGCCATAATTTCCGACTGAATTTATATGCTATCAGTAAACAGTTTTTGTCTCAGTCTTGTTCATTACTTAACAGTATTTATCAGTAAAAATTACTACATTCCATTGATATAATGAAAATGTAATGTGCGTAGGTTCAATGTTCCCTCTAAGGTGTGTGCTCACACATTTTTTGCGACTAGCGCACAAGGGAATTTAAACTGCACACAAAAGGTTGTCACCCTCTACCTCGTTGGCATATTAAGTATATTTCACGATCGTACGCAATCACATTTTCTATTCTGCTTTCTGATGTGGATTGTGTTGACAATGTGGAGTTTGCAAAGATTTGTCTGCAGATTTTAGAAATGGCTTATATATACTGCTTTTATTGAAGAAATTATTGATTCACTGTGTCAAATTCCAAAGAAGCAAAATGTGTGAAGTGCAAAAGAACTGCTAGCTCATTTAAAGCGGAATGGCTTAATGAAACAGTAGAAACTGCTACACCAAAAGTTCATGAGGTCAGGAATGTGCAGCTACAAGAAATATTTATGTATAATACAGAAACTAGTGTTACGTGCATGTGTTGTGATGCAAAAGTTGCTGGAATTTGCAAGTGGAAAGAAGTGGAGTGATATTTGGAATCTTGACTTTTTAAAGCATCACTTAGTAAGCAAATCACATATGGACGGTGTGCAAAAGCTCTGGCGAGAAAATCCTTCACTACTTGCTACAGGCCAGCTATGTATGTTTTGTGAGAGTGCAGATGAATAAGAGCGAAAATGATGAAACCCAGGGGAGATCAAAGTTGCTGTTGACAGTGTTTTGTTAGCTGTTAAAATGAATATGTCTATATATAAAATTTAGTGCACCCATGTTGTTGTCAGTAGACAAAAAATTGCACATCACAAAATTTTTGTGCACGCTGGTTATTACAAGTTAGAGGGAACTTGTGGAGGGTAAAAGAAGCAGTATTGCAGCATCAGGAGAATACCTGAATTGGTTGTTGAAGAACAGCAAACAATGGCAGGCTTTCAGTCTCCACCTGCGATGGCGTCTTTTAATTAAAAGGTTACAGTACACTGTATTTGTGTTTTACTTTTATTTGGGTTTTATGTTAAACATTCTGCATTGTAAACTTGTTCTGATGTTACATTTTCAACAGCGATAATCTTCGCAAACTTATCAATGAATTTCTCCGAATGCCATTCTTTACTTGTTTCATGACAGCACACCGTTAAGCAGCATATGTCCACTCCAAAACCGATGAATCCATTCTTTTAGTACACCGTGAAGATATTGATTTTTAGCTTCCTGCGGAGCTTTTATATTTCACATTAATTTCTGTCGATTATATATGTGAGGTCATTTCTCAGAACTGTCTGTGGTCGCAAAGACCTGCGCATCATCTGGGATCCTTCCCAGCTCCTTGTGAAATTTAATTTTTGTCAGCACTGAAATAAATTATAGATTTCAGAGGTTTTCAGATTTTAGAAATATGGATAAGGCTTACTCAACCTATGTTGTCTATTTTAATCAGTAACCTATCACCATGGATAGTAATTACTTCACTCAGAGTTGGATGATACGTGATCATTCATGAGGTGATGTGCCTCACACATACAGTGAATTCATGTAACATTAACCGATATATGTAAAAAAATCCTTGAATTGTGAAGAATCCTTCCTTTTAGCGCAGTGTGCCTGCCTAGATATTTTTTTAAAAAACTCTTCTACACAAAATATTTTTTAACTGGAGTAATGTTATAAAGTAATATCTTAGGAAAGTTAGAGAAATGACAGCAGTCAACGCCTAGTTGGATGATAATTGTTATTTAAATAGTGCTGAATTGGCAGCCTGCTTTACACTAAATTCTTTTGCACTGACCACAATAAGGAAACTCAAATTTTATATTTTAAAAATAATATGACGCACCATAGTTGGTGGATAATAATTTTAATAATTTAGAAATCTAATTATGAGGATCATTCTGAAGTAAATGATTAATTCCTAGTGCAGTTAACTTGAGATGCAATTTAATAAAAAATGTAATTAGATTTCTGTTGGCGTTTATTTATATAATGAAGGACATTAGTAATATTACTTACTAATGAGGAAAATCTTACTAATGTTTTACAGTTACCAGGGTTAGTCAGCATATCTTGGTTAAAAGATCAACTGGTGTCTGTTTTAACTTTGAACTATTTTCTGCAAAAAAAAACAAGTGGTGTTTATTTCACCTTATTCCAGTCAATTTCTTATGGTGCATCTTCATTGATGGTGAAGATGAAATAAGAATATGAATACGTACAGATAACCTGTGAGCACTTGCATTCAGGAAACATATTCCATACGGAAAGGTCCAAACCAAGTAAGTCATCGTTATTGGTACGCAGACTGAACTTATGAAAACAGGGTGGGTGATGTCCAGAATGCTGGTAAAATCCTACTTAAAATAACTCATAAGTTAATTTAATCCTGTCCAATATAGTAGTTCCCATGACAAAAATATCACAGTAACAACAGAGTGCCTCTAATATACCTCTTTATTTTTGGATGGTCCTGAACACATGAGAAAATTATATTTAGGTCTGGTTTAGTTTCTAATCAGGATACATTTCCAGTTTACTATTAGCAGGTGTGTTGCTGTTGCTGGAACCTTAACATTTATTATCAAAATTTAAGTGATCTTTGAGTGGCAATGTATGAAACGAAATGAAAACCTGGTGAGAGTTTACTGTAATCAATAGTCATTTACTTCACATGTAAAAAGAACAGTTGTGAGGGATTTAGTTATATTCCATCTTTCTTTACCTTCTACAGATATCCCTTGTCTTGCATGTATTAGTGCAGAGTCATTTTAAACTTATGTGCCAGTCACATGGAAAAAGCACTTTAACATGCGTCTGCAGAAACAGAACTATGACAATCTATATACTATTAAAATTCTCATGCTCTGTCTGTCTGTTTGTCTGTTTGTGACCTCCAATTAGCGCAAACAGTGCATTACAGTAGCACTTTTCTTGGCTACATCGAATTAAAATGCGCTTACTTACAGAATGCAGGCAAAGTTCAGGGTCATATATTCCTATAAAATTGCTCATCCACCAAAAATCAACAGGCTGCCTTTCACCCAAGAGCTGATCGACCATCATGGAAATCGGGATGCAACAGCCCGACACATGTGCAAGGCCAGCCTCAGCGGCAACACCTACCGGAGCAAAAGGGCAGGGCAGCTCTATTTCGAGGGGTCACATTCTGCTCATCACCATCAGCATGTGCAGAAATAGGACAGATCTAACTGCCACCCATCAATAAGAGGTAATTAAATCTTATTGTAATGACATACTTCAAGACACCCATAAAACCCTTTGCTGCAGTCAAAGGACAGCGGTGACTATATCATGTCCGTTTAGGAGAGCGCCAACCACATCATCAAGAATAATCAGCATCCTTTGGTGTTAGTGCTTAGTATCTTCTATCCAGCATTAGGGTAAAAAAAAATGGTCAGCCTAATTATGTCGCGTGGAAAGGGAAGGGGGACATTATGGTCAAGAGATGACGCCAAACGTCGTCGGGAACGGCAAGGAGAGGGAGAGAACAAGAATCGGATAAGGCCAGGGCTGCATGACTTCAGGATCAAAGAATCAGGACAAAAAAAGATGAGAAAAGAAGAGACAGAGGAGGAGAGGCATGCACCTCTCCAGGATCAGAGACAAGCAACAAACAGCAGAAGAGCTGAAGAGACAGGGGATGAAAGGGCTGCACGTCTCCAGAATGACAAAAACAGGCACAGAAGGAGGAGAGAGGAAGATACAAAGGAGCTGAGAAATGCACGTCTCCAGGATCAGAGACAAACAACAAACAGCAGAAGAGATGAAGAGACGGGGGATGAAAGGACTGCACTTCTCCAGAATGACAACGAGAGGCACAAGGGTGGCAGATAAACCAGACGTGATGCCATCAAAAGTGTCCTTCGTTAAACGAGGAGGAGCTGTATTTGCTTTGCTACGCGTCGTTCTTCTTTAATAACTGAGGTTTTCTACTTCAGTTTCCAAAACAGAGCGATACCAATAGCATTCAGGAAAATTGAATGTTCATCCTGGTCACATCAGACTGCACTACACTTCTCTCAAAGGGTGCCCAACAATATGTCTTATAATGCTCACACAGCATGGTTTTATATGTTTATAATTATTTTTTATAGTTTATGTCTCAAGTATTGTGGTCTGTGTGATTGTAGAGAGCATTTTGCCTTATTAAGGGATAACTTACAATACATATGTGAGACATTTGTCTTTAGATGCTAGACTTAATATATGTGAGAATTGACTGCTGTATGTCCTCTTTAATTTTTTGCAGATTTCCTTTCAATTGTAATCAATGAAATCAAACATACAACATAAGCACACCCAGTATTTGCAGTCTTACATGTCCAGCTATCATGACTGACTAATTTCTCCACTATGTCCTTTAAATGTTGACAGATTTAGAGATATATTCATGATAATGAGAAGTAGATTGCAGCCGTAAGGATAACATCTTAAAAATACCGTCCAATGGCATTCATACTTGTAATGCATAAAGACAAAATCTTGGACAAGGACATCACTGACGTTCTTAATCTCCTAACAATAATATGTAGTGATTTTGATCATTGGTCTTCTGTAGAATAGAATTACAAAGTCATTGGAGAAGTGGCTTTGCTTGTCAAACAATGATCTGGGCTTTCATGTAACACATTTTTAAGGAATGAGCAACAACAGTAATTATGAACCTACTAATCATTGTGATGATGCTCATGGTGAATGATTGACATTTATACTTAATCAATATGTGAAATTTGTTGGAAAACTAATGCAGATTAGTTCAAAGTACATAGATTATCAAAGGTTGTATACATTAGACTCCTTACAGACGGCCACAGAACAAAGAAATCCAAGCAGACCCTTAAAAAAAGACTGTTGAACACTCGATGTGCAGGGAGCGAGGAGAAAAAGTAACCAATTGTACAAACAATGAAAGTAAGCAAATAGCATGCAGAACAAAAGTGAGTCCATAGACACAAAGACTGCAGCAGTCCCACAGCCTCAGCTTCCAAGTTCTTTTTTCCACACAGGGTGTAATCAACAAATGGAATAGGTATGAAAATAGAAACAACACCACCAAAATCACACAAGAAATGTTTGGATAATAGAAATTGAAGAATATTTCTGCATAAAGTAAATTGTGCTGATGGTCTTTTCACTTGTATTATGTTCGGGAAACATTCTGAGAATACAATTCACAATGTTCCATGGGAACCACGAGCTCAGAAATCATTTATGATAGATTTCACTGAAAAGATTAACCAAAGAACAGAAATCAAAGATGCTCAAAAACTGAATCAAAAGTGAGTCTGGGAGCTGAATGACCTCTATGACACAATCTGACCTTTTTTTGTTTTTCCCACACAACACTGCATGACGTACTTAAAGAGTGCTTCTATATTTAAGATACAGCATGCTGCTATTTTGCCAATCTTGTCATGTGCAAGGAACTCACAGCCTGCCTGATATTTAAAAAAAAGGATTAGAGTAATACCATTGCTTTTAAGTGTGAAGAAAGAATTGGAGATTTGATTGATTTCCTTCATGTGAAAGCTTTCGCCATTAATGTTTCCATTCTCACACATTCAATTTTTCAACTCTGACCCAATACTTGATGTACCAAAACATGAAAGATTTTGCTTTAAATAAAAATTACGCTGCTGTTTAAATGTCATCATAATAGTGTTACTAGATTAGGCCACATTTAGAGAACTGTGGATAATTCTAGTCACTAGATTATCAAAAGGATAGTCAACAACTGGAGATGCTGCAAACACAGTTCACAAGGATGGCAGTAGAAAAGCTCTCTGTGATTATGTTGATCTGTTAATTTTAGCTGGGTGCTACAAGCTGGTACCTAGATCGAATGACTAGTATTCAACTGTGGAAACATAACAACTATCCCAGTTGCTAAAGGGATTTCGTGTGTGGGAAATTTGATGGTGATCAAGAAATTTTGGTTTATGCTTTCCCTGCATAACCTGGGACCACCGCGACCAACTGTAGAATTTTCCTGACTCTGAACAACTATTCAAAAATCAAATGTATAGAATCCTACTCTCCACATACTACCCATTTGAGGTTCTATAGATGGTTCAGGAGTGGATCTGAACCCATTGATTTTGTTTGTATTTAGTAGGGACTTCCAAATTGCAACTACCCAAATTCTCTCATCAACGATATCATTATAAATGCATCTAGAAAATGAAAAACGGAAGTTTGTACAACTCTCAAGGATGTTACGGATGAGCTGGACCACACCTTACCTAAAATCCTTGTGGATGCAATTTATAGTAAAAGGACCAGACATGCACATACAATCCATGTACACTGATTAGCTGTTAAAAAACATGCAGATGAGGCATATTATCATTCAGCTCCTGAGATGTGCACTTTTCAGCCAAGGCATCATGGGAAACTTGCCTTTGTTGTTTAAAAAATGTATTCCCATCATTATTTTTGTATACAATATCCAGATTATGGATCTTTTTATTTCAAATGACTGAATGCCCTTAGAAATGTTGCCTATGGTCTTTTCATGGAATTGTCTACTGTTACAAGAAAAGCATACACAGTTATGCTCCAATTAAAAGGAAAAATGTTGGAGTGTTCTGATCTCTCCATGAGAACACATTTCTTCGTGCCAGTTCCTGGCATTAATTTTTGAGCCCATGCCAGACATTTTACTGGAGTGTAAATATCCTCTACAAGAGTACAGTTGACTATGTAAAAGGCAGCAAGTTTGTGATTTTCCCTTTGGGCTATTCTGGTCAAGTGCCATTTGTATGACTAATCTTCAGTGCTTGAAATCACAATATATTCTTGTACCAGTCCTGATACCAGTCTCATAGAGCTCTACTCAGAACACAGCAATAAAACCAAGTGAAACCCTCAGGAAGACAGAAAGGTTAATGTCTGAAACAAAATGCATTACCACAGTACAAAGACAAATAACTTGGCTCAGTGGCATGCTAGTTATTGTAAGTATGCAGCCAGCATGTCAATTAAGGCATAAATTGCACAAATGTCATAGTAATAAAGATATTAGCATTTTCACTTGCTGAACCGTGGAATATTGTTGTCAGATAACTTCTGCAAATGTTCACTGCCTTCTACAGTTCATTTTGCTAAAGCCTGCAGAGAGTTGTATGGCAAAGGATCTGACCACTCTTTAAAACTTCTGCACAAACATGTTACTCCATAAACAAGTGTATTCATCAGCAGTTCCCTTGGAATACAGCTTGTGAGAGTAGAGGTGATGAGGGCATCTCAAGCACAGAGGCAGAAAAAGGGACAGACAAAGTCGGTGGTCATGTTCACCTAGGATAATTAAGAAGCAATTCTCCTACTTGAACTCAGTGAGGAACAGAGTTCAAGATAACTGCTTGTAAGTAAAGATGTCCACAGTAACATATGGCATCTTTGTCAAAGTCAGAACAGGATAAGGAGAGTTCTCAGATCTTTATATTCTATCCCCTTTTTTATTATCGTTCTATTTGTGTTTATTTTATACGTGAGACCCACCTCCAATTCACAATCCTGTTCTTTCCAAACTACAGTGCATTCACTTTTCCTTTATGAGCCCATTGTGTTAATATTATTAGTGGGTTCCGCTCTGAATTGCTCATCACTGCAGTTTAAAGAACTTCAATTGATCTTACAAATTGCTGCCTGGTCTCCAATTATCTACTATCCAAATTCCTTGAGCACTTTGCTGTTTGTCAAATACATGCTCATTTCTACTATAAAATGCTGTTTGAGTTGCCCAAGCTAGTTTAATAATGTTTACTGTGAAATTAATTTTTTTAAATGGAGAAAAGTGGCAGTAAAGCATAATTAATAGTGATAAATAGCATGGGAAGAGACTACTCCGACCATCATGTCTATGCTTACCTTTTACCTTTTTTTCTTTACCTCACATGTAAATTAAACCCTCCCAACCGTTGAGCACATCTACATGAAACACTGTCGTAGGAAGACGACATCCACAGGCAGAGATCCTCACCAGATAGGTCATGCCCTTTTCTCATGGCTGCCATCAGGTAGAAGGTACAAGAGCTTCAGTACTTGCACCACCAGGTTCTGGAACAGTTTATTGCCCCACAACCATCAGGCTCTTGAACAAAAAGGGAAAACTACACTTACTTGCCCGGCCATTGAGATGTTCATACAACCAATGATCTCACTTTAAGGACTTTTGATCTTGCTATTTCATGTTCTTGTTATTTATGGTTATTTATTTACATTTGTATTTGCACAGTGTGTTTTCTTCTGCACTCTGGTTGATCTTTCATTGATTTTGATATTGTCTCGATTTGCTGAGAATGCCCACAGGAAATTGAATCTCAGGGTTGTATATGGTGACATACAGTATGTGTACTTTGATAATAAATTTACTTTAAACTTTTGAACTTTATCCTTGTGTCCCTTTCTCCCATTCCTGTGCTATTCACTTGGACTATATTGTGTGGTACTGATTTCCAAAACACATGACATGGAATTAAGTCAAACCAACAACCAGTTAAAAGCATATTCAGAGCAAATTGGAATCAGGGGGATTATATAATGACTCGAATCACATATTTCATTTTAGCCATCAGTAGGCACCAGAAGTGAGATCACTTATTTACCATCATAATCTTGTAACTCTGTGGTATGTAAATTGGAAGCAATAGAATTTGATAAGATCAGAACCTGTTTGCCAAAGGAAAAAATGAACTATCTGAGATAGTGATACAGCACAGATGATGCAAGGGGTTCACAGCACTTCAAAACTAGTAATATTTTTATGGTAGTTTGCTAAGATTATTATGTACAATTAAGTATAATTAAGGAGGTACTGAATGATTTGTTTTTTCATGAAACAGCAGAAAAATCTTAATAACTGTGCCACTTCCTGTTTTGTTATACTCTGGGATTTATATTATGGTAATTTGGTGTGACTTTGTTTAACTAATGTATTTCAGCTATTGCAGCAACTAACCACTAACAAAGAGCAGGAAGAGGCATTGCTTTGAAAGAAACCTTGTATTCGTGTGACACTTAATAATCTCAGGACAGCCTAAAATCTTTCAAATTCAATAAATGCATTAAAAATATTTTTTACACTTTATCTATTAAAGGAAATTGCAAAATATTCTAATGAAGGAAAAATATATCAAATTAGACAAGTTGTTAGAGCATCAAATGACTCAAACCTCAGCACAGAAGTTTTATTTTCTGGCTCTCATACACAACAATATCTAGCTTAGTAGAACTTCCCTCAGAGTATCAGAATCAGAAACAGGTTTAGTATCACCAGCACGTCATGAAATTTGGTGTCTTTGCAGCCGAAATACAATGCAATACATGATAATAGAGAAAAAATGTGAATTACAGTAAGTGTGTCTATGTATTATAGATGTCTGTGTGTAAATGTATATCCATTCAGAAATCAGATGGCTGAGGGAAAGAAAGTATTTCTCAAGCACTGAGTGCTCCTCTGTCTCCTGTACTTCAGGCTCCTGTATCTCCTTCCTGATCATAGCAATGAGAACTGGGCATGTTCTGAACGATGGGGTCCTTAATGATGCCTTTTACTACCTGTAAGGTTTGTCGATAAATTTCCACCTATATTCAGATTTTATTCTTTTATACTTTTAACACCCAACCATTGGTTATATTTAGTGGTTCCAAATATGATGGTCTTATGTTAAAATGTTGACTGCTTCTGTAATGTGTGTGTAATAGTGTGAACAGCTTAAGAGCAGCATGTGAAACAGATTAACTTTCTTTAACAGCACTATTACAAATTGAAAACAACATCCTAAATTGGAAATATATCTCTGTTCCTTCATCACTGGGTCTAAGTCCTGTACCTCTTTACTCACTGTAGGGCTGTCTTCACTAGGGCCACAGTAGTTCCAAATAGTTGCTCATAACACCTGATGGGTAACCATTCATGGCATTACCAATGAATAAGTAAAAACTAAATTACCTATATAGCTCTGGTTATAATTATATTTATCCATTATCTATTTAACTGTTTTGTACATTTGATGTCATTTTACTGTGCTTTATTTTTACATTGCTGTCCAAATGGAAATAACACAGCTCAGGAACAAGTCCTTCAGCCCACAATATCTGTGTCAACCATGATGCCAATTTCAACTAATCCCCTCCGCTTCCATGGCAATGTGTTCCAGGCACCTACCCCTCACTAATTTCTTTGAAACTGACCCATTCTCATCATAAACTTTGCCCTCTAGTACTTGACATTTCACCCTGGGAGGAAAAGTCTTTGACTATATGCCTTGCATATTTTATATACTTCAGTCAAGCTGGTGCTCAGTTTCAGATACTTCAAGTTAATCCAAGTTTGTCCGGCCTTTCCTTGCACCTTACATATTCCAGACCAAGCAATTTGTCAGTGAAACTCCTCTGCACCCTTTCTCATTCTTCCTTCAGTGTGATGACTAGAACTGCACACAATACTGCAAACTCCAGAGCTTTGCATACTCTACAATTGCAGCATAACCTTCCAACTTTTGTACTTAAATACTCTCAAAACTGTAGGCATGCAGTTACATTTCTGGAAATAACTTCTTCAATTGTTGGTAATTTACATTATTCAAACTAATAAGCTTTCCTCATGTTTGGTTTATTATTTATCAGGATATAGGTATTTCTGGCAAGGACAGCATTTATGACCAATCCATAATTGCTTTTGAGAAGGTGTTGTTGGGTGATCTTCTTGAAATTTTGCAGTTTGTTCAACATAGACCCTCAACAATGAAGGTTGTGTGACTTGGAGAGGAAATTCCAAGTGATGGTGATCCTGCTTTGCCTTCCCAAAGGCCACATGGTTAATATTCCTCTATATGCTGTCATAGGTAGATGCACCTGCCACCGATCAAGTGATTTGCATTTGCTACCTGTCACAGTTACACAGCAAGAGGAAACTGCTTGACTCAGACTGTAGCTGTGTCCTGCATTCAGCTGAAGTCATTGCTGGTTCTACCAAACTTTGCAATTCCCCACCCAGTGTTCCTTTGACACATTTGCTACTTACCTTGTTTTATTTCAAATTGATATTTAACATTACAGGATGCTGTTTATCCGCTGAGTGAGAATGATGAGTGGTGATCAGAGTTTTCTTTGTTCATTATTGATCTAGTGTTGTGAGAATCCAGTGGGGCTGGAATCAGTGTTGAGAACTCCAGGGTGACATTCTCCTGCCTATTTACTGCTGTGTAGTCTGCCTCCTAATGGAACTGGACCTACCTGCGGATGTGATGAGCACTTAGGCGCTTTTCCCCACAGAATGAAACTTAGCAATGTTGAGCTGATCAAAACATGACAGGAATTTGTCTAACTAAATCTGTATGTTCCTAAATAGTAGAGAGTGCAGTTTAACTTGTGGAAGGAAATACCTGAGAATATTTACTTTCCCTCTGTATACCAGTTTACATTCTTGTAACCACTTTGTGCATCCCAATACATTGAGAAGTTGCAAACGGCATTATGAGGGCTTTACCTCTGGATCTTATACACCTTTTTGTTGCCATTATGTCATAAGAAATGGCAATAATAATTACCTGATGCCAGAACTGCTGGAAGACTCAATTGGCAATGCATGCCGGTTTGTAATTTGATTTAGATATTGTATAGATTGAACAAACAAGCTCCCAGTTTGTTTTGATGCTGAACATCCACAAAATATCATTGTCTCACTTAGTTCTGTTTACTTTCTGAAAATGTTTATTATTAGTACTATGCATATTATTATTTTTGTGCATATGCTGTCCACATCAGGTCTTGAAGAGTATATTAAAAATAAATATCCTTGTAGTATTAGAGTTTTAAAGTGCCTTGAATACAACACTTGCCTTTCCATCCCCATGCAGTTTTGGCTGGCTTAGGTTGTTAAGTGGAACCCAAGGGCAATTGGTCCAGAATTTTGCAGCTGCTTGCATGTGATCTCCCACACAAGAAGTTTGAAATTTCTTTAAAAAAAATGTACACAATTTTATTCATATTTATTAATGGTATCTTTCACAATTGCAGTTATACCTCCATATTTCCTTAAACTTTGCATCCTTTCTCACAACATATTTCACCTGAATGTTCATCTCTATCGGTAGGTCTTCTAGTTCTCGGGCGAGCATCTTTTCTATTTGCCGCATTGTTTCCTCTGGAATCCTCCCAAGGATCTTCTTTCTCACCTCTGTATCCTTATTCATGTGGAGAAACAGCCCTGATGACTATGTAAGTGTAGAGAGGCCAAACACCATCCTCTTCCATTGTCATTTCTTTAGCTCTGTTGCTGATATTTAATTTCAGGTTAAGCATCAAACATCCATTTCTTCCTTGTCTTCATTGTCTCTCAATTCTCTGATGCACCAGTTATGACATGCACATCTTAATGTCCCCATTACTTAACACTTTTCTTTGTCTCTCTTAATTTTCCTTATGCCCAAAAACTCATAGAAAATACTGCATCTTCTGACCATGACTACTAGTGTAAAGTGCACTCTGTGTTTTCCACCTGCTGCCAAATTTTCAGTTCCTTCACAAAAACAGAAATTGTCATAACTACTCAGCAGGTCAGGTGGCATCTGTGGAGAGAGAAAGAGAGTGATTGTTTTGGATTAATGGCCTTTCATTAGAACTGGAAAGGTTGTGCTGTGTAGTTTTGGAAGAATTTTCTGCTTTTGTTGTAGAATTCCTGCAGCTGCAGTTTGTTGCTCTAGCCATCAGTCCCTTCATTTAGATGAATGCCCTTCACAAATTTCTGTACAAAATTCTGATTTGCTTTGGACCTTCATCATTTGTGATAATCTGTTTTTAACCTTCTTAATCTTCATTTGATCGCCCCCATCTTCAGTCAAATGGATCAAGCACTCCAAATTTCTTGCCAAATCATTCTGCTTAATTATTCTGTGGAAGTCTTTGCCTCAGGCAGCTATGGAGACCAAGTCATGTATAGTTAAGGCAGAGGTTGATAGATTTTTGATTGGTCTGGGCATGAAGGGATACAGGGAGAAGGCAGGAGATTGTGACTGAGAGGAAAATTGCATCAGAAATGATAAAATTGCGGAGCAGACTTGATGGGTCAAATGGTTTAATTCTGCTCCTATATCTTATGGTATTATGGTCTTATTTATCTGTCCTCCCTTCATTAAGAACCACTTCTGATCATTCCTTCTCCTTTTCTTCTAGATTGTATGATTTTTTTTTATCTGATTCTGCTTCTATGGCCTTTTCTGCACTTAAAAAATAACAGAAACATGAAATTTGCTAGTGATAGTAAGGTGACATTACTTTCACCTCTGGCAATTGCATGTTGGAAACAACCATGTCTTTGAATTCTTGGGCAGAAACTTGTAGGCCAAAGCCTTTAGTTTGGAAAGGAACTTTCCATCATTGAGCAGTAAATCCAGTAATTAGGTGGAAGGGTGCCAACCACAAGTGCTGGGCTCACGGTCTGTTTGAAACATGGTCTGTCTTCTGGCTCCACCACTAAAAACCATTGAATACAACTGTGAACCTCAGTCTCGCTAAGATGCCCCAGTATTAAACTATGGAACCTGCCTTTCCGATCCTACAGTCTGATTGATAAAGTTGGAACATGTTGATTTCTTTGAGGGTTGGAAGGTTGCAGATAACGAAACAAAGGCAAAGAACAGTTTATTTTTTATGGTTTTCCTTAAGTTTAATGCTTTCAGTTAACTTAATATTAATAAATTAGTTTTAAGTTTTATTTGCTTTAATTTTAGTTTTTTTTAACCTTGCAGACTATTTTCAGAAATACACTTAAGTACACAGGTAACGATCTGCAAAGTTTCACATGTTACCATGTGTTTGACAGTACTGTAGATGTACAGTGATGTGTGCAACAGGAGCCTTTCCCTATTTGGGTGACAAGGTTGACCACCAAGATGCTAAACAGATACAAAATAACTTGGTGTACACGCTACTTGGACATAACTATCTTTGTCTCTGAATCTGCTTTTGTGTTAATATGAATAGAAGCGTCAGCTAGTCAATGAGACTCACAACTAGCAAAACCATCCCTGAGTCTACTTCCACCGATTCAGATCCCAAGTAAAAAAAATTAAACTCAAATGCTTTCCACTTTGCAATGAAATAATTTGCTGTTGGGGTTTCAGTGCAAGAAATGTTCCATGTGAAATTGTTTTCAATTGCTACTAATTTGGAGACTGTTTCCTGTAATTAAGTAAATGCTTAAAATTACATGTCCACTTAGGATTTTATTGCTTCATACATAATGCAGATTTTTAAACGATAAACATAACCATGATGATATCTGCTGTTATTACCTTTGAGGATAGTCAAGAAGAGAAATTTATTTTTTAAAAATTTCTCGAGGTAAATTTCCCTCATAGGGAGAAGGACTTTGAAATCAATCAGAGACATTTGAGTTGGGATCTTCCTTTTGTGAGGTGAATTTCAGAACCTGTCTGTGCTGTACCTTATAGGTAGCTGAGATTCTGACTTTTGCAATCTCATCTATTAATATTGGCAGGTGTAAAAACAAGTGGCCTTCCTTGTCTGACTATTAGTAAATGAAAGAATGCATATGAAGAAATAACAGAATAGTTAAATTTAAGGGAATGAAAAAAGAGATGGGAGATAATTTAACTGAAATACAGTGAGGCATGTTTGTGTCAAATAAGCTGAACATTCATATCAATAAAATTGGAAAGGTTCATAAAACATTTGGCTGCAAGTCAGTATTCTAAAGACTGATTTCAATGAATTTTGTATACTTAGAATTGCAAAGGTCTACACAAAATCTACTGACTCTTTTAAACAAACTAAAGTATATTTCTTATTTGTGGTAACAGAGTGTTTTAGAAGTCTCAGTGCAGTTGAAGGGTCATAATTTCTGGGTGAAAATCCATCAATACCCTTCTGTCATCCTCACTGAGGAATGTTGAACTAAAAATCTCAAACTTGATGTCAAATGGAAAAACAGAGCATCTGAAGGAAAGCAATGTAATCACACTTTAGTACCAGTGTGGCCACAATGGTGTTAGTCATGAGTCTGAGCTGGCTTAACTTTAAAATTCTGAACTCTAACGTGACTAATTTCCTAACAAAAACAGAAAATGCTGGAAGTATGTCAGCAGGCGAGGCAGCATCTGTGAAGAGAGAAACAGAGTCAGTGTTTCAACTCCTCATCAGAACTTTAAATGTGGTCAGAGCTTATTCACCTTTTATTTCAGATTTCCAGCAACTGCATTTTCTTTGCTCCAGCTGGCAACATTTTCATTTTCGTGAATATACTCTCACCTTCTGTGTGGATGTATGATTGATTTTGCGGACTTTGTTGGACCTGGCTGTGTTTCTGCCTCTTGTGCTGGCATCTAAATGAAAGGCATCTAGATATCACCTTTCAAGTACCTGAAAAAAAAGCCTTCCTAACTTGCTGAGAATGAGGTGTAGCTCAGGGTTTTTACAAACAACAAGAATTTGCCCATTGAATGAAAAACAACACAGAACATAGAAATCTACAGCACATTACGGGCCCTTTGGCCCACAATGTTGTGCCAACCACGTAACCTACTCTATAAATTGCCTAGAATTACCCTACCACATAGCCCTCTTATTTTGCTAAGCTCCATGTATCTATCTAAGAGTCTCTTAAAATACCCTATTACATCCGCCTCCACCACCATCACCGGCAGTGCATTCCATACACCCACCACTCCCTGTGTGGAAAAACTTGCCCCTGACATCCCCTCTGCACCTACTTCCAAGCACCTTAAAATATGCCCCCTCATGTTACCCATTTTAGCCCTGAGAAAAAGCCTCTGGGTAGCCACACGGTGAATGCTTCTCATCATCTTATACACATCTCTTAGGTCACCTCTCATCCTCAGCCATTCCAAGGAGAAAAGGCCAAGTTCACTCAACCTATTTTCATAAGGTAGACCCTCCAATCCAGACAACAATATCGTAAATCTCCTCCGCACTCTCTGTATAGTATCCACATCCTTCCTGTAGTGAGGTGACCAGGACTGAACACAGTACTCCAAGTGGGGTCTGACCAAGGTCTTATATAGCTGTAACATTACCAAATAGCTCTTGAACTCAATCCCATGCTTGATGAATGCCAACACACATTATACCTTCTTAACAACACAGTACACCTGTGCAACAGCTTTGAGTTTCCTATGAACACGGACCCCAAGATCTCTTTGATCCTCCACACTGCCAAGAGTCTTACCTGTAATACTATATTCTGTCTTCAAATTTGTCCTACCAAAAGGAACCACTTCACAGTTATCTGGGTTGAACTCCCATCTGCCAGTTCTCAGCCGAATTCTGCATCCTATCGATGTCCCGTGTAATCTCTGACAACCCTCCAGACTATTCACAACATCCCCAACCTTTGTGCCATTAGCAAACTTACTAACCCACCCTTCTACTTCCTCAGCCAGGTCATTTATAAAAATCACAAAGAGGAGGGGTCGCAGAACAGATCCCTGCAGAATACCACTCAACAATGACCTCCATGCAGAATACAAACCATTTACAACCACCCTTTTGTCTTCTGTGGGCAAACTAATTCTGGACCCACAAAGTAAGGTCTCCTTGGATCCCATGCCTCCTTACTTTCTGAATGAGCCTCACATGGAGACCTTATCAAAGCCTTACTGAAATCCATGTACACTACATCCACTGCTCTACCTTCATCAATGTGTTTTGCTACATCCTCAGATAATTCAATCAGGTTTGTAAGGCACAACCTGCCCTTGACAAAGCTATTCTGACTATCCCTAATCAGATTATGTCTCTGCAAATGCTCATAAATCCTGCCTCTCAGGATCTTCTCCAACAACTTGCCTGCACTGAAATAAGACTCACTGGTTTATATGTGAGCACAGTACCTATTTTTTCAATATACAAAAAGGATTTTTTGCAAAATAAATAAATTTGAAATAAAAAGGCAAACTCAGCTATGATAATAGATTAACTGGCAGAGTTCTCAAAATTGCTTCCTGTCACTGTTATCCCTCAAGGATGAAATCACTGCCCTGTTCTTGCTGTGCCCACATATGACTTCTCAACCATCAATGGGTTTGATTCTTATCTGCTGTCTCAGTTAGACTCAATTAGGGACTGGCAATAATGATTTTCCATGCCCTGATGTGCCCATCCTTAGTTGGTTGAGCGTTCAGCCCTCCTGAGATTTCCACATTCTACACTTATAGACTTATATTCTGGAGGCTGCAGTCCTATTCTCAGATCTCCGTCCCAGGACTGTGATCATTATTAGTTGTGGAGTTTTCCTTTTGGTACAACTTTATTTTTGTTAGGCTAAGACCATCGTCCTTCCAGTAATGCAATAGTGCTTGTATACTTCCCAGTTAACTTATTTCTTTTAATGGCTCATTCCCTTGAAGTATGCCTTTTGAACACATTGATATAAAATCATCTCATGGCCTGATGTTTGCTTGGGTTTTAAAGCCCCTTATGCAAAGAATCTTTTCCTGAATTCCATTGAATAGTTTTAGTATTGATTTTAAGATATGAATCCATTTTCGCGTTTCTGCTATTAGTTGGATGCACATATAATAATATATTGTCATCGGCCACACCGCCATCCTTCCTCTGAAACTGCACAAGAGCATTTTGGGCTCCTTTTCCTCCTATCAGTTGTTTGGATGTTGCTGTTGTCCCAAATTAGGAGCCGCAGTAGCACAGCGGTTAGCACAATGCTGTTACAGCTCAGGGTGCTCCAGAGTTTGGAGTTTAATTCAGGTGCCATTCTGTAAGGAGCTTCTGTATGTCCTTCAATGGAAAGCGAGAGTTTTCCCTGGGTGCTCCAGTTTCCTCCCACAGTTCAAAGATGTACTGGTAGTTTAATTGTAAAATGTCCTGTGATTAGATTATGTATTATTAGATTATTATATGCGCAGCACATCACACAAACCAATCTTCCGTCCTTGGACTCACTTTACACCACACGCTGTCGCAGCAGTGCTGCCAAGATAATCAAGGACACGACCCATCCAGCCAACACACTTTTTGTCCCTCTTCCCTCCGGGAGAAGGCTCAGGAGCTTGAAGACTCATACGGCCAGATTTGGGAACAGCTTCTTCCCAAATGTGATAAGACTGCTGAATGGATCCTGACCCGGATCTGGGCCGTACCCTCCAAAATATCCGGACCTGCATCTCGGTTTTTTTGCTCTACCTTACTTTCCATTTTTCTATTTTCTATTTATGATTTATAATTTAAATTTTTAATATTTACTATCAATTCATAATCAAGGGAACAGGAAGCGCAGAATCAAATATTGCTATGATGATTGTATGTTCCAGTATCAATTGTTTGGCGACAATAAAGTATAAAGTATAAGTATAAAGTATAGATTAGGGTTATAGGGGTTGACAGTCACTGGGGCAGCATGGCTTGAAAGGCCAGAAGGGCCTCCTGTATGCTGTATCGCCAAATAAATAAAATTATTTGCTGCTATGCTGCTACTCTCATTTACGATTTTATGCTACTGTCAGTGGATAATGCATTGAGATATGTTTGAAACATTCATTCACTCTTGCTGCAAGCAGATAAAAATTTCTTTTTTAATAGTTCAGTGAAGTTTGGTTGAGCCTCCCAAGTCAATGAATCTCAATTCATTCACCTGTGGGATAGCAGCCATTGCGACCTTGGCTGTTACTCCTTATCACAGTTCTGAAGAAGGTTTCAGCCCAAAATGTCAACTGTGTATTTCCCTCCATATGATCTGCTTGACCTGCTGAGTTTGTTTATCTGACATTCTGTGTGTGTTGTTAACAATTTCATTAATAGATACAATTTTGAATAAAATGTTATGTTCTGCACTTTGAATTTTAAAATATTAAGTACAAAGAACAAAGCAATTAGATTTTAACTGTATGTACTTTCTGTAAGTTGAATTGTTCTAACTGATGCAGTTGGAGATATTTCTACCAGGAATTGGTGTCATGATTTTTGAAAACTTTTATTCTATGACTGTTACTTCTCATGAACTAGGGTTCACTTTTGATACCAGCAGTGTTGTCCAGTTTTACTGAGATTATCCAGCGCTGGTAATTAGTCTCAGGATTCAATTTCAATGGGTTCAGTGGGACTGTGGATTGGGAGGCAAAGGGCAAGTTATTTTTTAAATTATTTTGGCTTTGTTTCAGATTTGTAGTTTTTTTCATTACGGTCTTTAATCAACTTTTGTTCAGTTTTGGAATCTAAATAATCAAAATTATAAAAAAATACTTATTTTTAGTGTTTTGTCATACCATGAATATCATAGAAACATAGAAACATAGAAAATAGGTGCAGGAGTAGGCCATTCGGCCCTTTGAGCCTGCACCGCCATTTATTATGATCATGGCTGATCATCCAACTCAGAACCCCACCCCAGCCTTCCCTCCATACCCCCTGACCCCTGTAGCCACAAGGGCCATATCTAACTCCCTCTTAAACATAGCCAATGAACTGGCCTCAACAGTTTGCTGTGGCAGAGAATTCCACAGATTCACCACTCTCTGTGTGAAGAAGTTTTTCCTAATCTCGGTCCTAAAAGGCTTCCCCTCTATCCTCAAACTGTGACCCCTCGTTCTGGACTTCCCCAACATCGGGAACAATCTTCCTGCATCTAGCCTGTCCAATCCCTTTAGGATCTTATACGTTTCAATCAGATCCCCCCTCAATCTTCTAAATTCCAACGAGTACAAGCCCAGTTCATCCAGTCTTTCTTCATATGAAAGTCCTGCCATCCCAGGAATCAATCTGGTGAACATTCTTTGTACTCCCTCTATGGCAAAGATGTCTTTCCTCAGATTAGGGGACCAAAACTGCACACAATACTCCAGGTGTGGTCTCACCAAGGCCTTGTACAACTGCAGTAGTACCTCCCTGCTCCTGTACTCGAATCCTCTCGCTATAAATGCCAGCATACCATTCGCCTTTTTCACCACCTGCTGTACCTGCATGCCCACTTTCAATGACTGGTGTATAATGACACCCAGGTCTCGTTGCACCTCCCCTTTTCCTAATCGGCCACCATTCAGATAATAATCTGTTTTCCTATTTTTGCCACCAAAGTGGATAACTTCACATTTATCCACATTAAATTGTATCTGCCATGAGTTTGCCCACTCACCCAACCTATCCAAGTCACCCTGCATCCTCTTAGCATCCTCCTCACTGCTAACACTGCCACCCAGCTTCGTGTCATCTGCAAACTTGGAGATGCTGCATTTAATTCCCTCATCCAAGTCATTAATATATATTGTAAACAACTGGGGTCCCAGCACTGAGCCTTGCGGTACCCCACTAGTCACCGCCTGCCATTCTGAAAAGGTCCCGTTTATTCCCACTCTTTGCTTCCTGTCTGCTAACCAATTCTCCACCCACACCAATACCTTACCCCCAATACCGTGTGCTTTAAGTTTGCACACTAATCTCCTGTGTGGGACCTTGTCAAAAGCCTTTTGAAAATCCAAATATACCACATCCACTGGTTCTCCCCTACCACTCTACTAGTTACATCCTCAAAAAATTCTATGAGATTCGTCAGACATGATTTTCCTTTCACAAATCCATGCTGACTTTGTCCGATCATTTCACCGCTTTCCAAATGTGCTGTTATCACATCCTTGATAACTGACTCCAGCAGTTTCCCCACCACCGACGTTAGGCTAACCGGTCTATAATTCCCCGGTTTCTCTCTCCCTCCTTTTTTAAAAAGTGGGGTTACATTAGCCACCCTCCAATCCTCAGGAACTAGTCCAGAATCTAACGTGTTTTGAAAAATTATCACTAATGCAACCACTATTTCTTGGGCTACTTCCTTAAGCACTCTGGGATGCAGACCATCTGGCCCTGGGGATTTATCTGCCTTCAATCCCTTCAATTTACCTAACACCACTTCCCTACTAACATGTATTTCACTCAGTTCCTCCATCTCACTGGACCCTCTGTCCCTTACTATTTCTGGAAGATTATTTATGTCCTCCTTAGTGAAGACAGAACCAAAGTAATTATTCAATTGGTCTGCCATGTCCTTGCTCCCCATAATCAATTCACCTGTTTCTGTCTGCAGGGGACCTACATTTGTCTTTACCAGTCTTTTCCTTTTTACATATCTATAAAAGCTTTTACAGTCCGTTTTTATGTTCCCTGCCAGTTTTCTCTCATAATCTTTTTTCCCCTTCCTAATTAAGCCCTTTGTCCTCCTCTGCTGAACTCTGAATTTCTCCCAGTCCTCAGGTGAGCCACTTTCTCTGGCTAATTTGTATGCTACTTCTTTGGAATTGATACTATCCCTAATTTCTCTTGTCAGCCACGGGTGCACTACCTTCCTTGATTTCTTCTTTTGCCAAACTGGGATGAACAATTGTTGTAGTTCATCCATGCAACCTTTAAATGCTTGCCATTGCATATCCACCGTCAATCCTTTAAGTGTCATTTGCCAGTCTATCTTAGCTAATTCACGCCTCATGCCTTCAAAGTTAACCCTCTTTAAGTTTAGAACCTTTGTTTCTGAATTAACTATGTCACTCTCCATATTAATGAAGAATTCCACCATATTATGGTCACTCTTCCCCAAGGGGCCTCTCACGACAAGATCGCTAATTAACCCTTCCTCATTGCTCAAAACCCAGTGCAGAATAGCCTGCTCTCTAGTTGGTTCCTCGACATGTTGGTTCAAAAAACCATACCGCATACATTCCAAGAAATCCTCTTCCTCAGCACCTTTACCAATTTGATTCACCCAGTCTACATGTAGATTGAAGTCACCCATTATAACTGCTGTTCCTTTATTGCACACATTTCTAATTTCCTGTTTAATACCATCTCCGACCTCACTACTACTGTTAGGTGGCCTGTACACAACTCCCACCAGCGTCTTCTGCCCCTTAGTGTTACGCAGCTCTACCCATATCGATTCCACATCTTCCCGGCTTATGTCCTTCCTTTCTATTGCGTTAATCTCTTCTTTAACCAGCAACGCCACCCCACCTCCCCTTCCTTCATGTCTATCCCTCCTGAATATTGTATATCCCTGAACGTTGAGCTCCCATCCCTGGTCACCCTGGAGCCATGTCTCTGTGATCCCAACTATATCATAATCATTGAAACTTTGACAAAAATCCAGCCTTGTAATCTCCTGGCTATATCATTTTGCGTTGGCTTGATGGACTTCAACCTTAGTAATTTAACAATGATCCTTGGAAAGCCCCTGTTATGTCATTACCACAGAGATTAATTCAAACTTGTGACTTTTAATACTGACTGTCCTCATAAGGTTTTCCCTTCCAACTTCAAAATGCTTTCAGAACTATGTCATGCACTGGAAATAACAGCTCATTCAGTCTAAGTTGTTGGAATGTGGGCTCTTTCATGTCACCGATCTAGATGTTCTGTATTACAGTTATTAATGATTTGCCCTCGTGGACAATAGCAAATTTATAAGACTATCAAAATCTTAATCTTTCATAACCTACCAAATCACACCAGATAACACATAAAACCTAAAATAACACTAACATATAGTAAAAGCAGGAATGATACGATAAATACACAGCCTATATAAAGTACAAATAATGTATGTACAGTGTAGTTTCACTTACCAGAATCGGGAAGATTAAGCCAAAACCGAGAAGCACGTCACATATGTGCACATCACGCATGCGCACACAAGTACCTGCACAAGGCTTCAGGGTCTTTCTTGGGGTAAACACAAGTGTCCTGTATTGAACTGCTACTTTTGTCCCTTATTTGGGAGTGAGAAAGTTGGCAACCCTAAGGTAGGATCACAGTTTTCAATTGGCAAAGACACAGCGGACCTCCTGTGTAATAAATAGGACCTTAAGAACATAACACCCTAAAGACCCTAAACATAAGAACAGAATTACAGCACTCTGTCTATCAAGTCTGTTCTGCCATTTGATCATAGCTGATACGTTTTCCCATTCAACCTCATTCTCCTGTCTTCTCCCTGTAACCTTTGATGCCCTTACTCATCAAGGATCTGTCCACCTTAAATAAGCCCAGTGACTTGGCCTTCGCAGGCACCTGTGGCAATGAATTCCACACATTCACTGTCTTCTCGCTTAAAAAAAATCTTCCTTATTTCTCTTCTAAAAGGATATACTTGTATTCTGTGCCCTCTGGTCCTAGACTCTTCCACTATTGGAAATATTCTCTCCACGTCCATTCTCTGCAGACCTTTCAGCATTCAATAGTGTTTGAGATTCCCCCTCCTCCTCATTCTTCTAAATTCTAGTGTGTCCAGGCCAGAGCCATCAAACACTCTTCAGTAGCCACTTTGTTAGGTACACTTGTACACCTTGTTAATGCAAATATCTAATCAGCCAATCATGTAGCAGTAATTCATTCAATAAAAGCATGCAGACAAGTCAAGAGGTTCACTTGTTGTTCAGATCAAAGATCAGAATATCAGAACAGGGAAGAAATATGATCTAAGTAAATTTGACTATGTGAATTATTGTTGGTGCCAGACAGGGTGTTTTGAGTATCTCAGAGGCTGATGATCTCCTGGGATTTTCACACACAAAAGTCTCTAGAGTTTACAGGGAATGGTGTGAAAAAGATACGGTGAGTGGCAGTCCTATGGATTAAAACACCTTGTTAATGAGAGAAGCCAGAGAAGAATGGCCAGACAAAAAGGAGGGAGTAACTTAAATAACCACATGTTACAACAGTGGGATGCAGAGGAACATCTCTGAATGCAGTAAAAGACCACTCAGCAGCTAATTTATTAGTTACAGGAGGTAACATCATACCTTCCAATTTCTAACTGTGCTGCACGATCATCTGCCTTATTTCGTAAACAGTATGCATTCAAATATCACCTTTCTTTTCACTTATATTCTTTATTTTGGTGACCAGAAACCTCTCTCGCACTCCCCTTCCCTTTTATTTTATCCATACTTTTACAAGCCTTTGAACCCACCCCACCTCCCCACCTCTGCTACTTGTTTTAAAACCCTCTCCACAGCGCTACTTATGTAATTCACCAGGACCCTGGTCCCAGCATGGTTCAGGTTCAGCTGATTGTTATGCTTCCTGCACACTGCCTCTTTGTACCTGAGATTAGCAATAGGGTAATGAAGCTAATGTTACCACTGCATTCGCTTTGTGTAAACAAGCTTCTAACTATTTCAAGGGACTGCACGTTTCTAGAACTATCTGAAAAAAAAATGTGTTGGTGTGTTGTTAGACTTCCATAAATATCCTGCAAATTTTAATTGGCAACCATTCATGTTCCATGCAATAAATAAATGCCCTATGTTTGTCTTTTTGAAAGAAATCGACTACGTTTTAAATAATTTAAATAATTGTGCAATGTAACCAAACTTAGAATAACGTGAAATGTTATTTTTCAACTGTGACTGTTAGCAGAGATTAAAGCTTTTATTAGCCTATCAAAATATTTAATGGTACATTAAAGATTCTAAACTTCCAGTAGGGAGCTCAGTTTAAAGAAGGAATAGGGTCACTGGGTGTATTTTCATTCCAGGGTACACTTTGGTACATGAGAACATGGCGTACAAGTTGTACCTTGCTGGTCTGAGGAAATAGAGGAAGATCTACATCACATCCTAGAATAAATAGACTACTGTTGTCCATATTCAAAGACTCAGCTGACAACCTAAATGAGTATATTGCCATCATCAAGACTTTATCAGCAAGTGTTTGAAGGACAGTGTAGCTAAAAGCTCAACTTGGTTGTTCCCAAACCAGAAACTGTGGATAAACCAGGGGATCTGTTCCCTATTAAAATCTAGGACTGTGGTATTCAACTTGGATAACCCTGCCCCAATTCAAGACGTAACCTTTGTAATGCTATGGCGAGAGACAATACCACTTTAGAACGGAGTGCCTGACCAGCTTTCAGCTGTGGCAGGGCTCACATGCCATAAAGTCAAAAAAAATGAGGTTGGCAGCATCACTGATGAAACCTCATCCCCTCCCAATGAGCATAGCACATTCTCTGCACACTTTGAATGGAAGGAGAATGGGATGTCAACACCCACTGCAAGAACTTCCAATTATCGTCTTCCAGAGAGACGCATAGAGACCTGTAGTCTGAATGGCATCCCTGGTTGCATCCTCACATGCTGCACATATCCTTTGGTGGGTATATTTGTAGCTAATCACCTGCGTTAAGGAGACCACTATCATCCTAGTACTGAAGAAAAATAAATTAACATGACATGACTACCACCTGGTGGCTCTAACTTCCACAATCATGAAGCGCTTTGTTAGGCTGGGCTTGGCATGTGTCAGCTCCACTCTCCTGAGCAGTCTCAAACCTACAATTCACCCACCACCGAAACAAGCCCACAGAAAATATCATCTCCCTGACTCTACACGCATATCTGCAGCATCTGGATAATACAGGTGCTCATGTTATTCTGGTGTTATTGGCTCCAGCCCTCAATACAAGCAAATTCATCTCCACACTCCTAGACATAGGATGCAACACTTCGCTTTTACAACTGGATCCTTGACTTCTTGACCAACAGACCACAATCAGTAAGGGTAGACAGTGGCACCTCTGCAAAGATTACTTTCAACACTGGTACCCCACGTGGCAGTGTCCTTGACCCCCTACTGTACTCACTGTACACTCATAACTGTATAGCCAGATTCTTCTCTAAGCCCATCTAAAAGTTTGCAGATGACACCACCATAATCGGCCATATCTCCCTTGCATTAACTTGATAGACTGATGTGATGTAATGATTTGTATGAATGGCATGCAGAACAGTGTTTTTTCACTGGGTCTTGGTACATGTTACAATAATAAACAAATTTACCAATTTCAAAGTTAACTAATTTTAAACTAATTTGAAGCAGAGCCTGGAAATCCAAAATAAATTAAAAATGCTACAAATACTCAGCAAGCCAGTCAGCATCGATAATAGGGAAATAGGTAAACAACTTCTCACTAGAAGCAGTTATACATGCCTGAAACTTTGTTACTTTAATAATCCATTTGATTATTTCAATTGGTCTTTCTTATTGACTGAATAAGGATGTCTCCAAAGACTTGCATCAGAAATTAAAAGTATAGCACCATTCACAATGATTTTCTTGAATGCACACCAGCAACTTCCATAATCAATCAAATCACCTTTTTTTTTTATATCTCATCCAAGATGGAAAGTGGTTTGAAATTTCTTTCCGCTTTCTGCTGGGATCACTTCCTCCATGATTCCATTGTCCATTTGTCCCTCCCTACTAATCTCCCTCCTGGCACTTATCCCTGCAAGCAGCCTAAGTACCACACCTGCCCGAACACCTCCTTCCTCACCTCCATTCAGAGCCCCAAATAGTCCTTCCATCTGAGGCAACACTTCACCTGCAAATCTGCTGGGGCCATCTGTTGTGTCTGGTGCTCCTGAAGCATCCTCCTCTACATTGGTGAGACCTGTCCTAAATTGGGGGACTGCTTTGTTGAGCACCCCCACACCTTCTGCCCCTAATGGACCTTCTCAATGGCAAAACATCTGAATTCCAATTCCCATTCCCAATCCAACATGTCACTCCCTGGCCTTCTCTTGTGCCAGGATGGGGCCACGCTCAGAGTGGAGAAGCAAAACCTTATATTCAGTCTGGGAATCAACAACTTGTATTAAGACTGGGTAACCTCCAACTTGATGGCATAAATATCTATTTCACTTCTAGTAAGCTAATTTCCAAATCCCCCCTTTCCTTTCCTTCTCAGTTCTGAAGAAGGGTCGTGTCCTGAAACATCAACTATCTATTCATTTCTATAGTAGTTGCTTGACCTGCAAAGTTCCTCCAGCATTTAATGTAAGTTACTGTGGATTTCTAGCATTTGCAGACTTTCTCATGTTTATGAAGTCTCGCTAATCTTGTTTTTTTTTGCAAAGATAAAAGCTTTTTCTTAACTGGTACTCAACAGATGGATATACAAGATGAAAGAAGTCAATTTTCCTGGAAACTTAAATATTATAAATCCAAGAACTGAACTGTCTATATAGACTCTGAGATGTTCTTGCAGTTTTTGAAATCCCCTGCATTTGATGGCAATGACTGCTGAAAGGAGCATCACAAGCTTGTTTTTAACTTAAATTTGTTATCACTGCTGATATGTTCTTGTGTTAGCTAAGCTAGCTGGCCTTAGAAAAAGGCTACTAAGATTGGTATTTTAATGTGTGGCTTCTGCACTAGATTTAAGAGCCAAGTGCTAAGAGACTAGCCCTTGCTGCATGGAGACATCTAAGTGGAAGGGTGTAGAATAAATATATTCCTGGATCCTGGTCAATGTCCATTCAATACAATATTGTTTCACAGTCTGGCCATATGCTTGGTGAGTGCAGTTCCATTATGGAAAAGATATATGTGACTCTAAGTACCATAGAGCACGGAGGTAAGGAGAGAGGCAACCTGCAAAATCAAAAAGCCCATGGTCCTGATATAATCGTGAAAGGAAAAGTGTGATCAATCTACATTCTTGTAATAAATGTTTTAAATAATGCAGTAATATGATGCAGACTGAAGTGTTTCAGGTACATGCTACTGGAAACAGCCAGAAGCCAAATGCCACATTTGCTGAGAGAACATGCACTCTTTTCATTACTTCCATCAGGGAGGAGGTACAGGAGCCTGAAGATCCACGCTCAATGTTTTAGCATCAGTTTCTTACCCTCTGCCATCGGATTTCTGAATGGGCCATGAACCCAGGAACACCAACCTCACAATTCCTACTTTGCACTATTTATTTATAATTTTGTTGTAATTTCTAGTAATTTCCATGTCTTGCACTGTACTGTTGCCAGAAAAAGATGAATTTTGCAACATACACACAGTGGCCACTTTATTAGGTGCAGGAGTAGAACTTGGTGCAGTCTTCTGTTGCTGTAGCCCCTCCACTTCAAGATTCAAAGTATTACTGTTGCCTTCCTATCACTTTGAACCAGTCTGGCCATTCTCCTCTGACCTCTCTCAATGAAGTCTTTTCACCCACAGAGCTACCAATCACAGGGTGTGTGTTTTTTTTAATTTTCTGCACCATTCTCTGTTTTACGCTGGTCAACATCACTCTTGAAACTGTTGAATGTGAAAATCCCAGGAGATCAGCATCTTCTGAGATATTCAAACCAACTGCCGGGCGCTAACAATCTAATTAAAGTCACAACATAAGTTTCTTCCCCATTCTGATATTTTGACTGAATAAAACTGAACTTCTTGGCTATGTCTGCATACTTTTATGCATTGAGTTGCCTCCACATAATTAGCTGATTAGATATTTGTATTAATGAGTGGGTGTACAGGTGTACCTAATAAAGTAGCCACAGAGTGTATGTCAGTGATAATAAACCTGATTGTAATTTTAACAGCCACAAAAAGTTAGCTTTCAGCCAGTTCTCTGTCTCCAGTTGCAGCTGCAACACACTGCATTTTGCAACAAAGAGGTCTTAACTGAAGTAGAATCTTCTGAGACTTAGCGGTGTTTGATGCTTGAATATTGTTAATTTTGGGTTCTTCTTCCGCTTTTTCCCCATTGCCCTGTTCAAGCATACTATTGTAGCATTTGTTCATTCGCCCTATCATGATGCAATCATACAAGATGATATAACTAAGTCATCACCCTGTCTGAGCCTTAGGAATGATGGTCTTTGTTTTTCCTTGTAAACTGAAGGTAGCAGAACTTCAGGGAATAGGAAAGTTGCTTGCATAATGGCAAAGCTAGCTGAGCTGCTGGATCCCAGCTCCAGCAATCTGGATTCAATACTGAGCTCCAAAGCTGTGTGTGTTGAGATCGCACGTGCTCCATGTGAATCTGTAGGACTTCCTGCTCTCAGTGTCACGCTGGGCGGTAAGTTACTTGACCAGCGTAAATTGCCTTGTGTACATGAATGATAGGAACTGAGGACTGTTGATGGGAATGTGGAGAGAGTGAAGAATAGAGTTGGTGCATAGGTGGTGTGAACGGTTACTCGATGGTCAGCCCAGGCTTGTTTAGCAAAATACATTTGCTTCTGGAGACTGTAATTCTGTGAGTAGCCATTTCTTGCTGTTCTCCAGATTGTCTCCTAATTCTTCCTGGAATCAGTAGAGATTCTTTGCAGTTATAACTTTTAATTGTCTGTTATTAACCAAACAAGGCTTGTGCTTGAGTTTATTGAGGTTCTGTCACTGACCCCGCTAACTGTTTGTATTGGGCATCATGGGGATCAGGACCTGACTTAGATATGATCCAACTTACAAGCGCTTTCAAAAGTCCATTTCTTTAGTCTTGAAACAGTGGATATGCATGCATGTGTCGCCCTGTTTAACTAATGGCTTCTGTCTACTTCGTCCTGTTCTGCATTCCAAGGGTTTAATGTGTATTCCAGAGAATACTTGACTAGATTTAGTGACTGCACCACCCACAGAATGTTTCAAAGAAGTAGATCTTTGAATGTTTTACTTTTGACAGTTTTAATTCTATAAACTGTAACAGCTGCTAAGTTTGGAAGATAAATCACAGAAAAATATAATTGTAAAACCAATTAGAAGTTGCTAGGAATTTATATTGCATAGTGGAACTGAACTTTGTGCTAGATTTCCACTAGCTATGCTTATGTCTCTTCTAGTTGGTCCATCAAATGAGCTATTATGCTTTCTCCCAGGTTTAGGTCATTCCTGGAAGATGGAAGCTGAATTATGTTCAGTTTTGTGCGCATGCTTTAGAAATTGTTTGCTATTTAAGAGTTAACCATTTTCTGCATCATCAAAGATAACAACTTGCCAATTATTATTGGGCAAATGCAAGGTGGCTCTTCTGTAATTATTGCATGTGGAATATAAATACAGTACAGTCAATAAGATTAGAAAAACACACAAAATCCAAAGCATAGCGGGAAGCCCTGTCTGACAACATTGTAATTTGAAATAAGATTGATAATGTAATGCATTTATGACTATTTCCAATGTAAATAATTGTGGAAAACTCCTGGCTCCCTACTATGTAGCTAAGTGTTAACAATTCATGATATAAATCTTGTCAGTTTATTTTTATCTATAACTAGAAATGAACATCTTCAAAATGTGCTTGGGAGAATTTATTATTTTGACAAATAATTTATACAATTTTAAATGATACAGTCCAAGCCATATTCTGTGTTATGCAAATACAGTGGATTCCAGTTAATTGGGCCATTGTTTAACCAGGCTAGCTGCTCTCAAAGAACAAAAAACTAATCGAGAAAATAGGCAAGATTCTGTTTGTTTATTTGGGGCACTATGCCACCTTACTGGGACAAGAGACTATAGCCAAACAGTTTCTAACTAGCGTCAGCCATGTGCACTTGTGTGGCCATTAGGCACTAAATTGTGCGTAGAACAAACAGTTTTTAAATAGCTTCAGTTGCGTGTGCTTGTGTTATGTTATCCATTTGGTGAACGGACATCAATTCAAAAAGCAGTGATTTTTGATCATTTTGTTTGTTTACTTTGACTTTAAAAATTTTCAGTCCCTACCAAAATGCCTCAAAAAGATTTGAGATGAACTGAAAAAAATTACCCTAGCCACCTACCCCGATTTGTTCATTTATAGTCAATCAAAAGAACACAGAGCGACCACTGGATGAATTCTTTCATTGATAACTGTTATGAACTTATACACAGTTTGATGGTTCTGTAGTAGTATTGTTGGTGTTCTAATTTGGTTTGTATTGCACCTAAATACGTACTTCTTTTATTCAGTTGAACAGTTGTTTGCCTTTTTTATACCTTTTTAATTATTTCAATGGAACTTTGGCTAATTGGGGCAGCTGCTTAATAGGGCCAAAATGTACTGGTCCCGATGTGTCCCAGTTAACCAAAATCCTCTATACTTCGGTAGGTATTTAGATAGATTTAGCATATCATGAAAGACTCTTACAAATTTTTGTAGTTGTGTAGTGGGGAACATTTTGATCACAGTCTGGTATGTCGGCTCCAATGCACAGAATCTCAAGAGGCTGCAGAGGGTTTTGGATTTAGCGAGCTTATCACAAGCACAACCTTTCCTACCATTGATGGCATCTTCAAGAAGCAGTGACTTCCGAAGGAGGCTTTCAGCACTAAAGACCTCACTATCTGGGACATGTCCTCTTCCTATCAGTACCATCAGGGAGGAGGAACAGGAGCGTAAAGACCACTCAATGATTCAGAAACAACTTCTGCACCATCAGATTCTGAACATCCATGAACACTACCTTATTTTTCTTCATGTCCTGCTGTTTATTTATTTTAGTAATTTACAGTAATTTTATGTCTTTGTACTGTACTGCTGCCACAAAACAACAAATTTCATGTCACGTAAATTAGTAAAAATAAATTTGATTCTGATTCTGAAGACACAACTCCATGTAATGAAAGATAGATTGAAAAGCTACTGGAGATGTTTTACTAGAAGTATGTTGGGTTACATCTCTAATGTTACTAATTTGTTATTCCTATAAATGTGAAGTAAATACCTTTAGGATGAAGAGAAAGATTCAGAGATGAAAGAAAGTGAATGTGGACCAGAAGATTTAAGTAAGTTAAAAAGCAAACACTATAAATTGGTTAAAATAATTCACATTCACAATTTAATTGTTAATCCTAGCTCACATCAATATCAAAGCCATATATGGAATTGTTTGTTTAAAAAAATGTTCTTTAGTACAATGATATAAACTATCATAACATTGAAATATGTAATTTGAGATAACCCATTTTAAAGAATAACTGTGCCAGACTGATCAAAACCAATTTACATTTTCATTTCCAGATAAAAAGTTCAACTACCAATGGAAAATTGCCAGAAATCTTCAGTGATGACGCATTCTCCAGCACCACTCTGAGAATGAGACAGCGATTGTATGGAGGCGTGATTGGTGGCCATTTTTCTGCACCCAGAGAAGAACCGATGTACTGCTACAGTTATACAAAACGGATAGACACGAGAGAAGTTAACTTTTTCCCTGCAGTTTTATGATCTGTTCGTAGCACACTTTGTTTTGGATGCATCTGGTTAAATTAGCAACATGAAATTTAACCTGAATGCTACAATGGGAGGCCAAGTCCACTCTACATAGCTCGGAGTTATGGAAGGGCAACATTTTGAATTACGTCTTATGTGGTCTTCTGTTTGTGGATTCCAGTAGTCTCCTGTAGAGATAAACTGTTAAGTGTTTTCTTTAATATACGAAGAACTGAGGATAATCTCACACGACGAATGTTCAAAAATGTTGATCTTCTTGAAACTGTATGACCTGAAATGACTATTTTTCAATAACATTGTACCTGCTTTGAAAGACTTGAATAAATACAACAGTAATTCTTACGCTATGTGCAAATATAATCATATTTTTTGCCGTAAGTTTCTCCCTGTGTACGTTACCAAACTCTCTCGTAACTTTGACCTCTGCAATTAAGATAAAAATAAGCCTCTCCAAGGATATGGAAGTTCCTTATCCTCATACCAAAATCTCCGTTTAAACACAATGATTATTCCTTCATTACTTTAACAACAATCCACCTTGTCACTGTTCACATTGAAAACATGCAATAATGTGTTTTATTCTATCCAAGTTTCAGTTCTACCTTGTTCTGCCCATCTTTAAAGTTAGAATCAGGGTCAGGCATATTATCACTGACAAATGTCATGAAATTTGTTGCTCGTGGCAGCAGTACCGTGCAAGACATAAAAATTACCATAATTTGCATAAATAAATAGTCTGAAAGGTAGATAATGAGGTAGTGTTCATGGGTTCATGGACCATTCACAGCTTTGATGACAGAGAGGAAGAAGCTGTTCCTAAAACTTTAAATTGGGTCTTCCAGCTCCTGTACTTCTTTCCCAATGGCAGTGAAAAGAAGAGGGCATGTTCTGGATGGGGAGAGTCCTTAATGACAGACGCCACCTTCCTCAGGCACCACTTCTTGAAGATGTTCCTCAGTGGCAGGAAAGGTTGTGCCTGGGAGGAAACTAGCTAAAAATGCAACCCTCTGCAGCATCTTGTATCTTGTGCATTGGAGGCTCCATACCAGGCTGTGATGCAATCAGTGAGAATGCTCTCTACCGTATGTGTGAGAAATTTGCAAGAGTCTTCGGTGACATACCAAATCTTCTCAAACTCGTAATGAAGTAGAATGCTGTCTTCATTATTACTTCAATGTGTTGGGCACAAGATAGATCCTTTGAAACATTGATGCCCAGGAACTTGAAGCTGCTCATCCTTTCCACCTCTGACCCCTGAATGAAGACTGGTTTGTGCTGTCCTGACCTCCCCTTCCTCAAGTCCATAATCAGTCATTGGTCTTGCTGAACTTGAGTGCAAGACTGTGGTAACAGCACTCAACCAGCCAAATGTACAGTGAGGAGGAGATATATTACCAATCTCTGTTAACTGTGATCTCCTGATAATGAAGTCGAGGATCCAGTTCCAGATGAAGATATGGAGGTGCAGGTATTGAAGCTCTTTGATTAATACTGAGAGGATGATGGTGTTGAATATTGAGTCATCATCGATATACAACAGCCTGACATATCTGCTGCTAACCAGATATTGTAGTCTGAAGTGTGGCTGGTTAATGAATGCTTAATCACCTGTGTACTCTGATCATATCCAGGTCACCCATCAAGTGCATTGCAAGTCTTTCACTGGACATTATTGCTTCTATGACTGAGTTTTTGTGACGATATCTTTCGATCTATTCAAGATTCAAGATCACTCTTCTCTCTACTGCATCATTTTTCAGACAGAGATAAAGAGGAGTGCAGAATAGATCTGTGAACTCATGGTAACAAAGGACAAAATGATAGAAAATATAAGGCAGCTTTTTACTTTTATAGAAATGTGAAAATTCAAAGAAATAAGTTTATTGTTTGCAGACTATAAATCTATAAATAAACCTTATTTAGATAGAAATGTCTGGAAAGTACATATGCGGTGACCTCACTGTTTGTACAAATATATTAATTACTGGTATGTTCATTAGTTAAGTGGAGAGAGTTAGTAGCTTTGTACCAGTAATAACTTTTTATTATAATTCCTGAGTTAAGTTTGTTATTAACTGTGTTGGAGGATCCCAATAACTATGAACATGTCAAATAACATTTTGTTTCAAAATAATTCAGGGATATGTGCTGGTCATTTGTCACTTGGTATATAGTAGTAATGCTACCTCAACTAGTATTCTGTGCACTTCAAGTTTACTTGTCTCTTGTAAATGGCTTGTCCAGAACTATACTATTCTATGTTCTATAGAAGTGTACTTTGCCGCAAATTTTTACTCAAATTTGATTTCCAATAAGTGAAGATTTGTTTAACAACGACTACTAATATAACAGCAAAGTATTACAAAATGTTTTTAGCAAAACCACTCTTGCAGCATGAACCTACCTCATTTCTCATATTTATAATCCTTAAACAATATATGTTCTTTATGCCCATTTACTTCATTCCTTCAGCAAAGTTATACTGAGAATTTGCCTGCGATTCTGTATTTCACCAATCACCCACACCCATGTGAAATATGAACCTATGGCAGGATAATTCATAATCACTTTTATCAGTCAAGTATGTTAGCTGGTACCTTTGGGTGATGCGGCTATTTCTTACAACAGTATTTATAGAAGTGATCTGCAATAATCAAGGAATTTATTTAATACTGACTATTGACATAAAGCTCGCTGCTGTTGAGTCTGGCTACAGGATTAATGACAGAATAGCTGATATACATAGTAATACACAGATAAGAATTTGTACACTCTGGCTTTATGGCAGAAAGTTAACCAAGAAAGTTAATGTTTTGAATAGCAGTGAGTTCAAGAATCTGGCCCAGTTTATCTCTGTATGATCCCATATTTCATATATTTTTCATCTGCCTTCAGTACTGAACTGATGCACTCACTTTGACAGCTCATGTTCTCGTAGCTTTTCAACCAGTAACTTCACTCCAGCAAGGATGTTACTGACCGAGGTAGATAAATCATCAGGGTCCAGGCGTGTGGCATCCTGGCTTCAGACTGTTGCCAGTAATGAAGATCCTAATGACCATTTTTCAATCAACAACATTAATTTTGTTTCTTACTCAACAGATGCTGCTTGAACTGTTGGGTATTTTTGGCATTTTCTATTTCATTTGAGGTTTCCATATCTTCCACTGTATTGTGTTTTTGAATTATTCCTGGCGGGTCTTTGCTAGTGAGTCATTTTCTGTCTTCCTGTTTTTGGTATCTGCTGAAAACAAGAATAAATTGTATATTACTGCACAAGGAGGGGATGTAACCAATTGTAAAGTCTTCTGCATAAAAATAATAATTGCACTTCCGATGTACATCATGGGTTGTAAAGTGCTACAGGATGTCTAGAATGCCACACACAGTAGATAGTAACCAAGGATGCACAATGGAAAGCTGACAAAATATAATGCAGGTGATAAAACACTAAACACTTATAATGTTTTATCATTTGCATTATATTAATTAATGTACACCTGTACACTGGCTCATTAAATGCAAATATCTAGTCAGCCAATCATGTGGCAGCAACTCAATGCATAAAAGCATACAGGCGCGGTCAAGATGTTCAGTTGTTCAGACCAAACATTAGAATGAGGAAGAAATGTGATCTAAGTGACTTTAAATGTGAAATGATTGTTGCTTTTTGAGTATCTCAGAAACTGCTGATGTCCTGCGATTTCACCTGGGACAGTCTCTAGAGCTGCAAAAAACAAAAAAAAATCCAGTGAACAGCATTCTGTGGAGGAAAACACCTTGTTAATGATAGAGCTCAGAGAAGAACGACCGTACTGAATCATGCTGACAGGAAGGCAACAGTAACTCAAGTAACCACACATTACAACAGTAACAGTAATCTCTGAATGCATAACATGTCAAACCTTAAAGTAGTTGGACTACAGCAGCAGAAGACCACAGCAGGCTCCACTCCTGTGCCTAATAAAGTAGCCACTGAGTGGAAAGAACCCCTTTCAAAGCCTTTAAATAGCACAGATCTGAACTGTCTAAATGTGCTAGCAATCTTATAATCTCCTGATGAGGTATCATGGAGAGAAGCTACAGACACTTGGGTCCAACACTACCAGGTTCAGGAACAGTTATTATCTTATACCCATCAGGCTCCTGTACCAGTGTGGATAACTTCACTCACCACAACTCTTAACTGATTCCACAACCTACAGACTCACTTTCAAGGACTCTACAGCTTATGGTCTCAGTATTATTTATAATTTTTAAACAAAATTTGTCATCTTTTGCACATTGGTTATTTGTGAGTCTTTGTTTATATATATAGTTTTTCATCTATTTTATTGTGTTTAATTTCCTGTAAAAGCCTGAAAGAAAATGGATCACAAGGTAGTATACAGAATGGTAATCTATACATACTTTGATAATAAATTTAACTTTTTCTTTAAAAAGTGGTAGTATTCTGTATGTTTCTGTTTTTTTATTGTTCATTTTGTTTAGTGTTTTATCATTTGCTAGCTTCCCAGTAGCTTTCCATTGTTCATCCCTTGTGAGTAATTTGGATGATGTACACAGTATATAAAGACTTGGTCTTGGATTACCTGCAAGGTGAGGCATGCAGGTCTAGACAACAGATGGAATAAAGTCAGAATGTACACAAAGTGAATTAACCATTGACCATGAACAAAACCAACAACAATCAAATTTTGGTCATATTTTGCAATTTATGGGATTTTCCCATGTATAAAATAAATTACCATATTTTCCAATTTATTCATGTGGAATGTGGTGCCAGTTGCAAGAGCTGCCTTATTTCAGGGTTGTGACAGCCACTGATAAGCTGCACGTCTTTTTAAATTGTGTCTTAAATTGGTCAATTTTTTTTATTCCATTGATGCAATGAATGAAAATGCCCTGTTGTATTTGTTAAAGCTCTGGTGACTTTTGCCTTGAACTTTGCTATTTGTGGTAAAAGTACACGTAAGGTTGTGTCAATAGGAGAGTTCCATAATTTATCTGGAGCAATGATGACGTAATGCTAAGTTGGAATGCTACATAACCAGGAACCCATAATATTATTGTGTATTTATTTTTCTAGAAGTAGTTAAGTATTGAAGTATTAAGTATCTGCAGCATATCTTGCAGATGGATAACTTAGGCACCAGGGTTCTCCAAATTGAAACTTGCACATATCAGCATTTGTTCATTGTATTGCTTCTGGTCATGCCTTCAGATGACAAGGCTTTAAATTCCAGGAACTCCCCCTTAGAACTTTGAGCCTTTATACCTTGAGGAAGGCACCTCTAATGAGGCTATAAAAACTCTTTAAAAGCCTGGCATCAGTTTTATTTTATTTTATAATCCTCTTGCAATGTACCTTTGAATGATTTTGCTGTATTAAATGTTCAAAACATGATAATCAATAATTTCCTTCTACAATTTATACTAATTTTCAAATGAGTGCACAATTCATTATTTAGATAATTGAATATGCAATGCTGCTACTCAACTGTTTCCATCTTTCCCAAACACCTTACTCAAAATCTTTGTTAATTTTTTTCTACGCATATGGAGGAAACTTGAGTTTCAGATGGTTTTCTCAATTCTTCTGAAGGTCAATTATTTCAAATAGAATTGAGAGGAGGAACATTCAGATATCTGTGGGCATCAATCTGTGCCACTGAGTCAGTGGAGATGGGTATTTTGTTGTTACTAGAATTCAGTTTTGTTTCTGTCATTTAGTGCAGATTAACTTTGTCTGCATGTCTAGTTCCAAAAGTTTGATGACCCTGCAACACACATCAAAGTTGCTGGTGAACGCAGCAGGCCAGGCAGCATCTCTAGGAAGAGGTACAGTCGACGTTTCGGGCCAAAATGTCGACTGTACCTCTTCCTAGAGATGCTGTCTGGCCTGCTGCATTCACCAGCAACTTTGATGTGTGTTGCTTGAATTTCCAGCATCTGCAGAATTCCTCATGTTTAAGTTTGATGACCCTTACCAACATCGGTTAGCTTTACTTGGACAGTTTTATTTTGCTGCATTTTGTAGAATGATACAATAATATTTTGGTCACAAGTCATTAAAATGGAGATGATTTCAAGGCTGTTAACTGATTGGGAACTGGAGGTTACATCATAAACGACAATTTCAAATCTTGAGCAGTTTATAAGTTCAGCAGTGATATCTGAACTCTAAAGAGGAACTAAAGCCTTGAAGTCCCTCCAAAGTATCTATTATTTTTAAAATCCACACTATAAAGTTTAAGAGGAGATTTATTAAACTTTTATATGTTTTTAGGTCTGTTCTCTTTGTTGACAGCAATTTGTATGTTAACGTTAGCATATTAGCAATAGAGTGCTTGATAGCACTGTATTATGAAAACCTCAACACAGAAGAACTGAATTAACAACTATGTTTCAGTCACTGTAAATTTGGTAACAATTCGTATATAATTACTCAAAGTGAAATATTCTCAGCACATGGTAGCACTGGATATCGAAAAAAATGGTAGTTGTCCAAATAAAGGGTGCAGATGGCATTGTAAATTGTAAGAGTAAACTTCGAGTGGTTTGTTAACTTGTTAAACCCTGAGTCTGTAATTCTGCCACAGATCCTCCTCCAGGCATCCAGCCTTTAACGATTATACAGAATATCTTCTGCTTTAACTGTTGTGGCTTCTTTCATTGTCACTAGTTTAAACTGCCGGGTCTTGGAATTATCATTCTAATAATGCTTTTTTTCTCTAAATACTTGAAATA
This sequence comes from Mobula hypostoma, assembly GCF_963921235.1. Classification (NCBI taxonomy): domain Eukaryota; kingdom Metazoa; phylum Chordata; class Chondrichthyes; order Myliobatiformes; family Myliobatidae; genus Mobula; species Mobula hypostoma. The sequence continues at coordinate 16,913,425 of NC_086118.1, read as the reverse complement.
TAGCTTTCCTCCAAACCTGTTACAATTGCGTCCAATATCACAGCATACAATCCATTTCAAATGTAAAATTAACACAGCATTAGCAATTCAGCATAAATAAGAAGATCAAGAAAAATGGAAATCTACTTAAAAACTAAATACATGTATTGTATTCATACGCTAAAAGAGAAGGCTATAATTTGACTGCAAGTGGAGGTGATGCTGTGTCCCACCTATTTTAACCACTGTCATTTTCTAGAGTTTGCCATTTAATTTTTAAAATTCTACTACTTTATTTTCACCTTTGTGCTGCAAATAGAATAGTTGGTGAACACAGCTACTTTTATTTCACAGTGGATCTATGCCAGATTTATCATCTCCTGGTGTTTAAAGTTACTCAGACTTGACAAAACTGACAATGGGAACATTTTCAACATGTCCTAAAAATTGTTCTTAGAGAGTCGTAGTTTGCTGTAAAATCAACTAGGCATGAAAAACCTGCAATGATAGCATAGAACTTTCTTTGTAGAGAAACTTCTTAATATGTCTTATTAGGCAAGATCACAAATAACAATTCATTTTTCTTCAGAAGCATAGAAACATAGAAAACCTGCAGCACAACACAGGCCCTTTTGGCCAATGATGCTGTGCCGAACATGCACTTATTTTAGAAATTACCTAGGGTAGCACTCTGTTTTTCTAAGCTCCATGTACCTATCCAGGAGTCTCTTAAAGGACCGTATCATGTCCACCTCCTGCATCGTCACTGACCGCCCATTCCACACACTCACCACTCTTTGTGTAAAAAAAAAACTTACCCCTGACATCTCTGTACCAACTTCCAAGCACCTTAAACTGTGCCCTCCTTTGTTAGCCATTCCAGCCCTGGGGAAAGGCCTCTGACTATCCACAAGATTGATGCCTCTCATCATCTTATACACCTCTATCAGGTCACCTCTCATCCTCCATCACTCAAAGGAGAAAAGACCAAGTTCACTTAACCTATTCCCATAGGGCATGCTCCCCAATCCAGGCAAAGTCCTTGAAAATCTCCTTTGCACCCTTTCTCTAGTTTCCACATGCTTCCTGTAGTGAGGTGACCAGAACTGAGCACAGTAGGGGTCTGACCAGGGTTCTATATAGCAGTAACATTACCTCTCAGCTCTTAAACTCAATCCCATGGTTGATGATGGCCAATGTACCGTATGCCTTCTTAACCACACAGTCAACCTGTGCAGCAGCTTTAAGAGTACTATGGACTCGGACCCCAAGATACCTCTGATTCTCCACACTGCTAAGAGTCTTACCATTAATACTATATTCTGTCATCATATTTGACCTACCAAAATGAACCACCTCACACTAATCAGGGTTGAACTCCATCTGCCACTTCTCAGCCCAGTTTTGCATCCTATCGATGTCCTGCTGTAACCTCTGACAGACCTCCACACTATCCACAACAGCCCCAACCTTTGTGTAGTCAGTAAATTTACTAACCCAACCCTCCACTTCCTCATCCAGGTCATTTATAAAAATCACGAAGAGAAGGGTTCCCAGAACAGATCCCTGAGGCGTACAACAGGTCATGGACCTCAATGCAGAAAATGACCTGCCTACAACCACTCTTTGCCTTCTGTGGGCAAGCCAGTTCTGGATCCACAAAGCAATGTCCCCTTGGATCCCATGCCTCCTTACTTTCTCAATAAGCCTTGCATGCGGTACATTATCAAATGCCTTGCTGAAATCCATATACTCTACATCTACTGCTCTGCCTTCATCAATGAGTTTAGTCACATCCTCAAGAAATTCAATGAGGCTCATAAGGCCCGACCTGCCTTTGACAAATCTATGCTGACTATTCCTAATATATTATGCCTCTCCAACTGTTCATAAATCCTGCCTCTCAGGATCTTCTCCATCAACTTACCAACTACTGAAGTAAGACTCACTGGTCTATAATTTCCTGGGCTATCTCTACTGCCTTTCTTGAATAAGGAAACAACATCCGCAACCCTCCAATCCTCCAGGACCTCTCCTGTCCCCATTGATGATGCAAAGACCATCGCCAGAGTCTCAACAATCTCATCCCTCACCTCTCACAGTAGTCCGGGTTATATCTCATCCGGTCCCGGTGACTTATCCAACTTGATACTTTCCAAAAGCTCCAGCACATCCTCTTTCTTAATGTCTATATTCTCAAGTTTTTCAATCCACTGTAAGTCATCACTACAATCACCAAGATTCTTTTCCGTAGTGAATACTGAAGCAAAATATTCATTAAGTACCTCTGCTATCTCCTCCAATTCTATACACACTTTTCCACTGTCACCCTTGATTGGTGCTATTCTCTCACATCTTACCCTCTTGTTCTTCACATACTTGGAGAATGCCTTGGGGTTTTCCTTAATCCTGCTCGCCAAGGTCTTCGCATGGCCCCTTCTGGCTCTCCTAATTTCATTCTTAAGCTCCTACCTGCTAGCCTTATAATTTTCTAGGTCTCTATCATTACCTAGTTTTTTGAACCTTTCATAAACTTTTCTTCTTGACTAGATTTTCAGCAGCCTGTGTACATGATGGTTTCTGTACCCTTCCATCCTTTCCCCGTCTCTTTGGAGCGTACCTGTGCAGAACTTCACACAAATATCCCCTGAACGTTTGCCACATTTCTGCTGTACATTTCCCTCAGAACATCTGTTTCCAATTTATGCTTCCAAGTTCCTGCCTGATAGCTTCATATTTCCTCTTACTCCAATTAACCGCTTTCCTAACTTGTTTGTTCCTATCCCTCGCCAATGCTATGGTAAAGGCGATAGAATTGTGATCACTATCTCTAAAACATTCTTCCACTGAGAGATCTAACACCTCACCATATTCATTTCCCAGATCAAGTACAGCCTCTCCTTTTGCATGCTTATCTACATGTTATGTCAGGAAACCTTCCTGAACACAGTTAACAAATTCCACCCCATCTAAACCCCTTGCTCTAGGGAGATGCCAATCAATATTTGGGAAATTAAAATCTCCCACCATGATACTCTGTTATTATTGCACCTTTCCAGAATCTGTCTCCCTATCAGCTCCTTGATGCCCCAGTTACTATTTGGTGGTCTGTAAAAACAGTCAAAAGAGTTATTGACCCCTTCCTGTTCCTAAATTCCACCCACAGAAACTCAGTAGACAATCCTTCCATGACTTCCTTCTTTTCTGCAGCCGTGACACTGTCTCTGATCAGCAGTGCCACACCCCCACCTCTTTTGCCTCCCTCCCTGTCCTTTCTGAAACATCTGAAGCCTGGCACTCGAAGTAATCATTCCTGCCCTTCAGCCATCCAAGTTTCTGTAATGGCCACAACATCATAACTCCAAGTATTGATCCACACTTTGTTCATGATACTCCTTGCATTAAAATAGACACATCTCAAACCATCAATCCGAGCATATCCCTTCTCTATCACCTGCCTATCCTCCCTCTCACACTGCCTACAAGCTTTCTCTATCTGTGAACCGACCACCCCTTCCGACCACCTCTTCAGTTCGGTTCCCAACCCCCAGCATTTCTAGCTTAAACTCTCCCCAATAGCCTTAGCAAACCTCCCTGCCAGGATATTAGTCCCCCTCAGATTTAAGTGCAACCCGTCCTTTTTGTACAGTTCATGCCTGCCCCAGAAGAGGTCCCAATGATCCAGAAATCTGAATCCCTGCCCCCTGCTCCAATCCCTCAGCCACGCATTTATCCTCCACTTCACTCTATTCCTTTACTCACTGTCACATAGCACAGGCAGTAATCCCAAGATTACTACCTTTGAGGTCCAGCTTCTCAGTTTCTTTCCTAACTCCCTGTAGTCAGTTTTCAGGACCACCTCCCTTTTCGTATATGTACCATGACCTCTGGCTGTTCACTTTCCCACTTCAGGATATCGTGGATGCAAGCAGAAACATCCCGGACCCTGGCACCTGGGAGGCAAACTACCATCTGTGTTTCTTTACTGCGTCCACAGAACCACCTGTCTGACCCCCTAACTATAGAGTCCCCTATCACTGCTGCCATCTTCTTCCTTTGGAACATACCTATGCAGAATGTCACGCAAATATCCCGTGAACGTTTGCCACATTTCTGCCGTACATTTCCCTGAGAACATCTGTTCCCAATTTATGCTTCAAGTTCCTGTCTGACAGCTTCATGTTTCCCCTTACTCCAATTAAACGCTTTCTTAACTTGTCTGTTCCTATCCCTCTCCAATGCTATTATAATTGAGATAGAATTGTGATCTAGGGACTCGGTCTGAAACAGCAACCGTTTACTCTTTTCCATACATGCTGCCTGATCTGCTGAATTCCTCTGGTGCTTTGTGTGTGTTACTTTGGATTTCCAGCATCTATAGTCTTTCTTGTGTTTATCAGTCATTTTGGCTTTATTGTTTGAGCTGAGAGAGAACTCTTACTGAGAAACATGAATGGTTGCTATTTACTTTGCTTTAATGAATCCTCTACAATTATGACAAACTGGTGAATTTCTTTTCCCCAAGCTCACTGAAAATATTTGTCAAAATCATGAAGGATATTGAAATCATGGAAAGCAACAACAGGATCCACCTAACTTTGATGCACCTTCTCATTTATTTTCCCTGTGCAGTTTATTTGCAACTATGCAATTTACTTGCTACTTTGCTGGTATGGTCTCTTGTGAAATGTAAAAAAATTGATAAGCAGTAAATGTAATATATCCATGCCTGTCTAAAATCCATATTTCCTGTTTTATTTGTTTGTTTATATTTTTATTGAGAATGCAGATTCTATTTTGCAACGTGCCTGTGATACTGTTGAAAGAAAGTTTTCTATTGCAGACTTTGAATTTTGACTTAAACTTTTTTCTCTTTTCACCAGCTCTCTTCTATTCTGTTGACAACCTTTGATCGCACTGGTTATGGGGTGTTTTGCAAGCATTTTTTTCCAGACAGAAATAACACCAATAGCCTTCAAATTCTGACTTCCTTATGTGATCCATTTTTCATCACACCTTCTCTTGCTTAGGCATAAAACTCTTCATGAAACTTTTCCAACTCTGACTTACTATTCTCTTTTCGAATGCTTATTAAACCCTGTCTCTTCCACCAAGCATAGAAAAATACTTTCCATTGCGCTGTTTGTTATACTCATTGTTAAGTATGTAGTGAAATAAATCGGGATTGCTGCAAAATTAATGGAAGTTCCTTTTGCTGCATTGAATTATATATTTGACTCTAAGAAATCCATATAAACCACAACCAAAAAATGTAAAAAAAACTTAACTGGGCAGTGCTGTGAGAGGCAGGACTGGTGCTCTGGGAGTGCTGAGAAATTCGGTTCAGCATGTTGACGTAAAGCAACAGCAGCTCTTATATTTTTGGCACAAGCATAGAGCTCTGGCTCATGTGCCTCCAGCACTTGTGATATTATTGCAGTCATAACCCTTGAAAGTACTGATAGCACAGATGGAATAAAAGAATGTGTTCCAGCAGTCCCTTCAAGTTCAGTACTCTGCATGGGAGCTAAACCTGAGAGCTAGCGATTGGTCTAATATTAATTAATAAATAACATCGACTTTCGTGTGAAATTACTTTAACTTCTGGCAAGCCAGATTTAATGCTAACGCCGGTGCTGTCTGTGTAGAGTTTGCTTGTTCTCCTTGTGATCATGTGGACTTATTCCAGACGTTCTAAATCCTCCCAGTGATGCATTGGTTAGCAGGTTAATGGTCCGCTTAATTACACTGGGTGTGTAGAATTGGAAGGGAGAATAAAATGGTATTTTGTATATAAGTGTTTGATGGTCAGCATTGGGTCAGTGGGCTGAAGGGCCTTACTCTGGTGCAAAGTATACCTTCCATTTACCTATTTCACAGTTCTCATTTTTCTTTCATGGAGGTAATAATAGCAGAATGACTATCCGGATGCAATTATTCAGAAAATGTTCCAGTTACTTAGTATGTAAATGCCATCTGTTTTTGCTGCTTGAAACCTGGGTGTTACCATAAGACCATTACAAATAGGAGCAGAGTGAGGCTATTTGCTGATGATTGATGTATTATCCCTTTCCTGCCTCCTCTCCGTTGCCTTTGACACCAGTTTAAGATGGTGCTACTGAAGTTAACTGGTGGGTCATAAGGCAAGAAACATGACGATATCCTTGACTAATAACACTTTCCTGTGGTAAACTATCACTGCAAAGAATAAAGGAGCAAGCAAAGACAAGGCTGTCTCGAGTGTCAAGTTGGAGCATGGCATGTTCAAAGAGAGTTGGTCAGGGTGAAGTGGAGGCATGGTCAAAACAGAGTTAGCGATGGATTTGGAGCGACAAATTGGAAAGAAATTGGAGGAGTTTTGGAGCCCATCCACCTAAACCAGGAGTGAGGTTGGATCAATCTGAAAGCCAAGCTGATCCGGAAAGGTTGATTATGGGCAGGCCAAAAACGTATTGCTGCCGCAGGGCCCGGGTCCCAGTGTGGGGTATGACCCGCTGTTTGGATGATTTAAATGCCGGCCCAGACAGACGTTGTTGAGGATTCCTGAGCTTGTTCACTACTTCACAGTTGATATAACCGACCCTTGTGGACTTAGAGAAGTTTGTAGATCATTCGCCCAGACTAACACCTATTACTGCTTCTTTTCGGGATAATAAGAATCTTTTGAAGAAGCTCTCATATTGTAAAACTGATTCATTGCTGGACATATTTAACAAAATATGTGTGCTGTCTCCTTGGTGTAAGTTAGTTCTGAGCAACTTCATGAGATCTCCAGGATAAAACCATGATGCTATCTCCCAGACTTGCTCATTCTCTAACTCATCCAATGAGTCACTCTTACACTATTTCTTTTGCTCATTCCTTTCTCTCACTTGCTAACTTCTGAAATTGTCAAGGAATGAATCCATTAAATGATGTTATATTCTACTGTTCCTGTCCTTCAAGGCAATTGTCCATATATTTCAACAAAAATTTTACTTGTGTCTTTCCATGAATTACTTCTCCAAACTTGCCCACAGTGTTTGAGCTGTGAGGGACTCTGTGTGCTCTTTCTCACTGAAACATGACTTGAACGTGCCTCAACTGACTGCACCGAACAACCATGTCAATTCATTAGATGAGTCATATGGTATCCTTGACAAAACAAGAAGCAGAGGTGTTTGCTTCCCAATTAACTCTTCATGGTGCTCAGCTGTAACAGTCCTGGCAGGTTCTTGCTCATCTGACATGGAATATCTAACAGTGAAGAATCACCCATACACCAGCCACATGAGTTCTCTTCTGCTATTCTGATGGCAGCCTATATCCCACAGGCATACATACAGGAATCAGTCCAGCAACGAAACTGAAGGTCTACAGAGCCGTGGTACTCACTACCCTCCTGTGTGCCTGCGAAACGTGGACTGTGTATTGAAGGCATGCAAGACAGCTCAACCATTTCTACATGACTTCTCTTCGCAGAATATTAGGCATCAGGTGGCAAGATAAAGTACCAGACACTGAAGTTCTCTCTAGAGCAAGTCTGCCATCAGTCCACACACTGCTGATGAGAGCACAGACCCGGTGGGCAGGTCATGTCATCCGCATGCTGGACGAGCGCATACCCCCAAGCAGCTCCTTTTTGGGGAACTCTCTGCTGGAAGACACTTGCATGGAGGGCAGAAGAAATGTTACAAAGACACACTAAAGGCCTCTTCGAAGTCATTTGACATAGACACGACCTCCTGGGAGACGCTGGCACAAAACCGCCCTACCTGGCGCAGCCTCATTCACAAGGGCTGTCAGGCTTACGAAGCAAGGCGCATTGCTGAAACACAATACAAGCGCGAGCTGCGCAAGTCCAGAGCCACCAGCGCAACAACTGCAGTGCCAACACATGTCTGCCCAACATGTGCCAGGACATTCCGTGCCCGAATTGGCCTGACCAGTCATCTTTGGACACACTGCATCCAGTCTCAAAGTGACTAATGGTGTCAAGGTCTTCATCGACGATGATGGATGAACCACCATATCCGACACCAGATGGATGTGGAGCTTGCACTCAATAAACTTTACTCTGTGATCAACAGGCTTGAAATGGGATACCCTTTGGCCTTCTTCGTAGTTGGTCTCTTCAACCAGGCCAACTGTAAGAGCGTGTTACCACAATGCTACCAGCACATCTTCTGTCTCAAAAGGGGCCCAAACACTGTTGACCATTGCTACACAACATCAAAAATGTCTACCGATCCACTTATTGGTGGAACAAATCACTAGACTATGCTCCTTCTCTCTGCTTACAAACAGACACTGAAACATGAGGATCCAGTACAGAAAGCTGTTCGGTGCTGCACTGAGGAAGTAGATGAGTTTTTGTGTGACTGTCTTGGGTCAGTCAGTAAGCTGGTCCATATTCAGCAGCCCGACTAGATTGTATCACCACTGTCGTGTACCTTGTCAGCAAGTGTGAAGAGGACTGTGTCGCAAAGAGGTAAATTTGGGTGTCCCCAAACAGGAAACCATGGATAAACTGGGAGAATCACACCCTAATGAAGTGCAGGCCTGCAGCCTATACCAGAAATCGAGATAAAACCTTCAAAAAATTGTCAGGGATGCCAAGGGACAATACCAGTCTAAGATCGAGTCCCAGACCTGATGTCAGTTGTGGCAGGGTTTACGTCCTATAACAGGCTACAAAACAAAGTCACACAACGTTGCTAACAAAAGAGAGTGCACCTGCAGAAAACATGTGGCCCAGATGGTGTTCCCAGCTGTGTCCTTCACTCCTGTGCATATCAGCTGGTGGAGGATATGTGCTGACACCTTTAAACTTGCTCTGATTCAGTCTGAAGTTCCAACCTTCTTGAAGAAGACCACTATCATCATGGTAACTTAAAAAAAAACAAGGTAACATGCTTTAATAGATATTGCCCAGTGGCACTGACATCCATGAAGTGCTTCATGAAGTTGGTTAAGGCACATATCAGCTTCAGCCTCCCAGACAAACTTGACCCACTGCAATTCACCTCCTACTGAAACAGGTCCATGACAGATAGGATTTTCTTGGCCCTGCACTCATCTCTGGAGCACTTGGACAGAAAGGCACCAGAGTTAATCTATTATTTATGGACTACAGTTCTGCCTTCAGTACTATAATTCCAGTTCCTTAAGATTGTTGTAACCAAGCATGGTAGTGGCTTACAACTCAAATGTAACCAAGACCACTCAACCAAGTCCAGCTCCTGGCCTTCTGATGTGGCTTAGCTACTAAGCCTGGTGGAATCATTTCTACCGACAGGAGAAGGGGCAAAGACAGGTTACTGGTGCCTTAAAACCAGCTACTTCAGGCAAATGGGGCTCATCAGCCATGGCTGGCAGCTCACCTACGAGAAGGAAAACTCAGATCACAAACCTCCGCTGCCTTGCAGTTATACCCACTCGTGGAAAGGCTTTGGGAATAAACTCCAAGGAAAAATCCGGAGCTGGATTCCCTAAGGCAGTCCTATGTTGAGTTCAACACTGACTGGCAATCTCTGTGAGTCCACCAGTGCCAAACTGTATTGGTCTCTGCCGTTCCTTTGGATTTATCAGCTGTGTGGAGAAGGGGAGCCTGCTACATGTTCGGCACAGCCTGTATCGTGCTGTAGGTTTTCTATGTTTACATGGGCAACAGCTTGATCTCCTGGCTTGCCTATCAAGTAGACAGCTGGGACACAACACCTGTAGTCGACCTCACTATAATGGAAGGCCTCACTATAATTCCAAGGAAAATCATCCCCAAACCTCTGGACGTGGGACTCATCACCTCCTTTTGCAATTGAACCCATGACTTTCTGACCAACAGAACACAATCTGTCAGAATAGGCAGCAATACTCCACCATGATTATCCTCAACACTGACCCACAAGGCTAAGTTCTCAGTCTGCACCTTGTGCACCCACGACAGCATGGCCAGATTCTTCTTTAATTCCAGCCAACAGTGTGCAGATGACACCATGTTAGTAGGCTGAATCTCAAATAATGATGTGTCAGAGATGAAGAACTTAGTAACATGATGTCAAAGAATCATAGAAAAATACAGCACCGAAACAGGCCCTTTGGCCCATCTAGTCCATGTCGAACCAATTAAAGTGCCTACTCCCATCTGCTTGCATCTGGACACAACAGCCCTCCATACCCCTTCCATCCATGTACCTATCCAAATTTCTCTTAAACATTGAATCAAAATCGAAATCACATCCATCACTTATGCTGGCAGCTCATTCCACCCTCGACCCTCTGAGTGAAGAAGGTTCCTTTCATGTTCTCTTTAAACTTTTCACCTTTCACCCTTAACCCATGACCTCTAGTTGTAATCTTACCCAACTTCAGTGGAAAAAGTCTGCTTGCATACTCCTCATAATTTTGTGTACCGCGATCAGATCTCCTCTTGTCATGACAACAATGTCAGCAAAACAAAAGATTTCAGGAAGAGGGATGATGCTCATATTCCTGTTTACATCAGCAGACTTTACATCAGAGGTTGACAGGGCTGAGAATTTCAAGTATCTAGGAGTGAACATCATCAATAACCTGGTCTGGTCCGACCACATAAATGTCACGGGCAAGAAAGTCCATCAACACCTCTACCTACTCAGGAGGCTAAAGAAATTTGACCCTTACCAATTTTTATCGATGCACCTCAGGAAGCATCCTATCCAGATGGAGCTCGGCTTGCTCTGACAACTACTCTGCCGGTGGCCACAAGAAACTGTAAAGTTGTGGTCACAGCTGAACACATCGCAGAAATCAATCTGCCTCCATTGACTTTGTCTGTACTTCTTGCAACCTCAGTAAAGCAGTCAGCATAATCAAAGATCCCACACACCTCCCCCATCAGGCAGAAGATACAAAAGCCTGAAAGCACATAACCATCATGGTCAAGAGCAGCTTCTATGCATTGTTGTGAGATTATTAAATGGTCCTCTAATACAGTAAGAGCAACTTTTAACCTCATAATCTACCCCATTATGGCCTTGTGCCTCACTATCTACCTGCACTGCACTTTATTTGCAACTGCAACAACCTGTCATTGTTTTTCCTTCTACTACCTTAATGCACTGTTACAGTGAAATGATCCGCAAAACAAGCGTTTTCCCTGGTTTAGTAAATAATCTCAATAAACCAATGTAGCCCCCCTGGCCAGCCTCAGGGTCGCTCGGCTCGCTGTCGTCTAGGGAAACAGCCCTTGGCCCCGCCAAACTGGGGATTCAGTTTGTGTGGATGCTGTGTGTTGTACCCCACCCTGCCCAAATAACAAACAATACACCAGATACGATTAAATGATTTACAGTTTATAGATATTACTGGAACTATATAATTAATAGAGAATAAGATATAAAAGGAAAATAAAAGGCGTCACACTTAACAAAGTTCAATCTCTTCGAGCACAAACAGTTGGAGCTCAGGACCCAACTTCTTCTTCACCCTGCGACCCCTCGGACCACCTCGACCGGCCACCTGGGACCACCACCAGTGGTCAACCAGACACTCCGCAGGAGTCCGTCTCCATCTCCTCTCCTCGCCGAACGCTCCGCTCGGGGTCCGACCCCGTTAGCGGACTCACAGCACCTGGTCCATCTTCTGTCTCTCTCTCCCCCCTTCTGCCCCAAAACCCCGTGCATACAATATCTTACAGATACACCAAAAACATAACAACTATCGCAATTTGTTCTTAACATCTTCTTATCAGTAACGTGATTCAAACAAACTGCTAGTGGGAAGGACTTTCTCAGCAGTTAACATAACAAAGAATCCCTTTCAATTATAACATAACAAAGAAGCCGTTTTAATTAAACTACGTAGTGACATAAAAAAAAGAAACCCCTTACACCAATTTACTCTGCTGAATTGTTTTAAGAAAAGCAATACTGTATATTTAAAAGATCATGTCTGACTTTTACAGTTTGAATATCTACAGGGAGTACAGGTGTTGATAAAGTATACAAGAAAAAATACTAACAATTGAAGGGTTTGCCCCATTGTAGCATATCCCATTGTGGCATTCAGCTGCATTTTGACTACCTTTCATGAATTTGTTTCTATCATTATATCTGGCAGATTCTTCCAAATATTTATCACTCAGATAAAGGGCTTCTCTTTTCTATGTTTAAAATTTTCTTTTTACTAATTTAAAGTTATTGGTCCTAAATGATTTTGTTTAAATTGAAGTAACATTTGTGGCACACTTTTCCTTGCTCACTGGTTCCTTTTCTGACTGCTGAGTTCCTACAGTCATTTCTTTGCATTTGAGATCGATCTTGTTGACCTTCTATATCATTACTGGTCACGTCGAGCAGTGGAAGTGTAACCAGACTTGGCGTTCCTTGTTCAGCGTGCTGCATGTAGCCTGATACTGATTTTGTTAAAGTAATGTTTACCGTTTTTGTTCTTGCGCGCTGGCACAGTTAGTAGAGATAATGCCTCACAGTGCCACAGCTGAGTATAAATCTGACCATGGGTGCTTTTCTGTGTGGCATTTGCATTGTGACTGCACAGGTTTCCTCAGGGTGTGCATGTTGCTTCCTAAATCCAAAAAATCATCTGGATTTGTAGGTTATTTGGCCAGTTTCCCCTGGTATGTGGGTGATTGATAGAGATTGGGGGAATGGTCCACGTCAAAGTAAATTTATTATCAGAGTACATACTGTATATGTCACTCTATGCAACTCGGAGATTCATTCAGGTGGAAGAAGGCAGCATACATGAGGTTTAGGAAGCAAGGATCAGATGGGTCTATTGAGGAATATAGGGAAGCAAGAAAGGAGCTTAAGAAGGGGCTGAGAAGAGCAAGAAGGGGGCATGAGAAGACCTTGGCGAGTGGGGTAAAGGAAAACCCCAAAACATTCTTCAATTATGTGAAGAAAAAAAAGGATGACAGGAGTGAAGGTAGGACCGACTAGAGATAAAGGTGGGAAGATGTGCCTGGAGGCTGTGGAAGTGAGCGAGGTCCTCAATGAATACTTCTCTTCGGTATTCACCAATGAGAGGGAACTTGATGATGGTGAGGACAGTATGAGTGAGGTTGATGTTCTGGAGCATGTTGATATTAAGGGAGAGGAGGTGTTGGAGTTGTTAAAATACATTAGGACAGATAAGTCCCCAGGGCCTGATGGAATATTCCCCAGGCTGCTCCACGAGGCGAGAGAAGAGATTGCTGAGCCTCTGGCTAGGATCTTTATGTCCTCGTTGTCCATGGGAATGGTAGCGGAGGATTGGAGGGAGGTGAATGTTGTTCCCTTGTTCAAAAAGGGTAGTAGGGATAGTCCAGGTAATTATAGACCAGTGAGCCTTACGTCTGTGGTGGGAAAGCTGTTGGAAAAGATTCTTAGAGATAGGATCTATAGGCATTTAGAGAATCATGGTCTGATTAGGGACAGTCAGCATGGCTTTGTGAAGGGCAGATCGTGTCTAACAAGCCTGATAGAGTTCTTTGAGGAGGTGACCAGGCATATAGATGAGGGTAGTGCAGTGGATGTGATCTATATGGATTTTGGTAAGGCATTTGACAAGGTTCCACACAGTAGGCTTATTCAGAAAGTTAGAAGTCATGGGATCCAGGGAAGTTTGGCCAGGTGGATTCAGTATTGGCTTGCCTGCAGAAGGCAGAGGGTGGTGGTGGAGGGAGTACATTCAGATTGGAGGATTGTGACTAGTGGTGTCCCACAAGGATCTGTTCTGGGACCTCTATTTTTCGTGATTTTTATTAACGACCTGGATGTAGGGGTAGAAGTGTGGGTTGGCAAGTTTGCCGACGACACAAAGGTTGGTGGTGTTGTAGATAGTGTAGAGGATTGACAAAGATTGCAGAGAGACAGTGATAGGATGCAGAAGTGGGCTGAGAAGTGGCAGATGGAGTTCAACCCGGAGAAGTGTGAGATTGTACACTTTGGAAGGACAAACTCCAAGGCAGAGTACAAAGTAAATGGCAGGATATTTGGTAGTGTGGAGGAGCAGAGGGATCTCAGGGTACATGTCCACAGATCCCTGAAAGTTGCCTCACAGGTGGATAGGGTAGTTAAGAAAGCTTATAGGGTGTTAGCTTTCATAAGTCGAGGGATAGAGTTTAAGAGTCGCGATGTAATGATGCAGCTCTATAAAACTCTGGTTGGGCCACAATTGGACTACTGTGTCCAGTTTTGGTCACCTCACTATAGGAAGGATGTGGAAGCTTTGGAAAGGGTACAGGGGAGATTTACCAGGATGCTGCCTGGTTTAGAAAGTATGCATTATGATCAGAGATTAAGGGAGCTAGGGCTTTACTCTTTGGAGAGAAGGAGGATGAGAGGAGACATGATAGAGGTGTACAAGATAATAAGAGGAATAGATAGAGTGGATAGCCAGCGCCTCTTCCCCAGGGCACCACTGCTCAGTACAAGGGGACATGGCTTTAAGGTAAGGGGTGGGAAGTTCAAGGGGGATATTAGAGGAAGGTTCTTTTACTCGGAGAGTGGTTGGTGCGTGGAATGCACTGCCTGAGTCAGTGGTGGAGGCAGATACACTAGTGAAGTTTAAGAGACTACTCGACAGGTATATGGAGGAATCTAAGGTGGGGGCTTATATGGGAGGCAGGGTTTGAGGGTCAGCACAACATTGTGAGCCCAAGGGCCTGTGCTGTACTATTCTATGTTCTATGTTCTATTTTCCTGTAGGCATACTCAGCAAATCTATAGGATAGTAACTATAACAGGATGAATGAAAGGTTGCCCAGAGTGCAGAAGACAACAGGCTGTGCAAAAGAAAATATAAATAAGTAGCAATAAATAACGAGAACATGAGGTAAAGATTTCTTGAAAGTGATAGCATTGGTTTTGGGAACGTTTCAACGATGAGGCAAGTGAAGTTGAGTGTAGTTATCCTCTTTTGTTCAAGAGTCTGATGACTGAGGGGTAGGAACTGTCTTTGAACCTGGTGGTGCAAGTCTTGTACCTCCTACCTGCTGGCAGCAGTGAAAAGAGAGCAGGACCTGGGTGGCGCGGGCCTCTGATGATAGACGTTGCTTTCCGGCGACAGCATTTCATGTAGGTATGCTGAATGGTTGGGAGGACTTTACTCGTGATGTACCAGGCAGAATCCACTATTTTCTGTTAGATTTTCCATTCAAGGGCATTGGTGTTTCCATACCAGGCTGTGATGCGACCAGTCACTATACTCGCCACTATGCATCTTTAGAAGTTTGTCGAAGTTTTAGGTTAGGACATGTAGTGGGAATATGTGAGATTGATAATAATGTGGAGCGAATAAGAAATAGGATTCATGTGGAATTAGTATAAATTTGTGGTTGATGCTTGACACTGAATCACTGGGCTCAGAAGCCTGTTTCTATGCTATATAACTCGATGATTTGATACCTGAAGACTAAATTGGTATAAAGATTGGTATAATTTATATCACATACAGCTGTAGTGTATGTTCGAGTAAATAGAACAGCTTATAATAAGAGTTTTTTTTACCATGTTGGAGTCCTTTAATTTTGTTTCTAATTTATCGTGTTGTTGTTGTTTGTCCATTGCCGTCGTCGATGAAGACCTCAACACCATTATGATGAATATCTAATGTATCTATTAACTATAAGGATACAATTAGATGCCTTCTTCTGAAATAATCCCTCAGGAAATGTAGGAATAGGCATCATTTTCAGGAGGGAGAGATTTAGTTTAATTTGGCGTTGTGTTTGGCTCACACATCCTAGGCGGAAGGGCTTATTTCTGTGCTGTATAGTTCTGTATTCCCAGAGTGGCGAACCTATGGCACAGGTGCCTAAGATGGCAGGTGTAAAAATGTTCTTGTCACACACCATGCATTGTCGCCCTATCCATAATAAAAACATGCATAATGATTATCTTTACTGCCAAATGAAACAGCATGGTATTTTTTTTTACAACCCAAGAACAGTGAGATATTTTCACAGTAAACATCTCATGCCAGTTTGGCACCAGCTAGATGGTTGAAGACAAGAGACATTGGATGTTACATTTTGAAATCCTTGCAGACCATCATTTTTGGATAGTAAATGGTTGGGCCAGTTGGCATTGGCTTCACTCTGTTTCTATTTTTTACTTCTGTTGTTTCTGAGTGAATACTGGATATTTATTGCTAATACCAGTTATGTAATTTAGCAACTCCATGATTTTTTATTGCAGTTAACATAATTATATTAGAAAAACTATGTTATTTAAGTTTATCGGTGACATTTTAAAATTGTGTTTACCCTTTTCAGCTTGTTAAGTAAGTTAGATACACCAGCAAAGAAACAGAAGTGATTTAATGATGGGAGAAGAAGAAGGGATTATCAAGAGTGGTGGAGTGAAAGAGTTGGCATGATTAAAAGGGGTGATAAAGCATTGTGCATCTTAAGTTCCAAAACAGTGATGTGCAGGTCTTCCTCTTTAAAGTAATATTCTGAAAATGTTCATGAATGGCTTTGTGATAAAAGTGATCAAAAACAAAACATATATGTTACATTTGAGTTGCAATAACAATACTACTTACAAATTATGTTCTTTTTTATTTGTCTTTTTTAAAATATAATATTAATTTTTGAACAGGTTTTCTAAAATACATCATTTATTTCAATCTCTCTCTGTTATACTCATTAATAATAAAGCAATGAAAACACATACATAAGCATGGTTTCTGCTGACAGTCAAGATGGCACTTCCGTACAACGCTCCTTTGTTCAGCATCTCCTGGATAGATTATAATACCATATATTTCACTTCTTTTATGTCTTTTACATTCGTTTTTCATCTTGAATGTGATTCTGGAACTGCAGGAGTCTGTGATTTGCAGTTTGGAGATTGTTTGGGTGCTCTGCAGTCTCCGAGAGAATTCCGGGAGGCAGAGGTAGCGTGAGTGAACCTCGTGATGAGAAGGCTGCGAACTGATCTTTGAAACGACAAATGAGATTGAGGGGAATGTGGAAGGTGAGCACCAGCTGCCTGCCGTTTGATCGCTGGAGGGATCGCTCCACTGTGGAGAGAGGAGACTGCCTTTTGATCCCTGGTGGGATCACTCTGCTACATTGAGGGAAAGACCTGCTACTGTCCCTGGAGAATGTTACCCGGTTTTCTGCGTTTTGGATATGGACTTGGACTACAGAGATTTTTTCAGATTTGTAGTTCTTTATATTCTCTGTTTTACACCCGATGTTTCTTGTTTTTTTGAGTACGGGGAGTGTGATTTGGGGGGAGTTGATGTACCTGTTCCATTTTTGTTAATTTTTTGTGCGGGGTGGAGGAATTTAGGGATTGATGATTGGGTTGCCATTCTTTTCTTTCTTGGTTTTGTGTCTGTCTGAAGAAGAATTTCAAGCCGTATGGTGGTTGGCGTCTGTCTGTCTCGAAGAACAATGGGTGATGATGATCATCGTCACAAGCCTGGGTGGAAAGTATGGAGATCCTGAGATACTCAGTTGTCAAGATCCCTCTCTCGGCCTCGCCAGTGTAGCACAAAGGAAAGCTTATCAAAGAATTCATTTGGTACCAGCTTGGCTGCAGGAGCTGCCGAAAGGAGGTTCAATGACATCCAGCCACCTTAGGGGCTCCGCTCTGGATTTGCTGTCTGGGTTTACTCCCCTAGACTTGGTCTCACCTGAAGCTGCACACAAGGCAGTGGGGCTATTTACCCATAGCTGGGGATCTGGTTCACGAGCACCAGGCCATGTCCACACACCGGTGGGCCTGCGTGCTACGTGTGCGGGGGCCAGACCTCCTCCCCATCCTCTGTAGTTCAGCCTGAGTCCAAAAGGAGTTCAGTTTCTGTGTGTCACCAGCGAGGAGGCACTATATGAAGCTTGCTGTTGGAGAGGCTATGTACTGGCAGGGAGAGACTTACACACTCAGCTTGCCTTTTCGCAAGACTGCTAGCCAGTGGTAGAAGCTGGAAGTGAAATCGACAAGCACTACCCAATACACTAGATGTGTCATAACAACTATTTTGACACCACAGAGCTGTACACTTTGATAATAAATGAACCTTTGAACTTTATTGTTACTAATTCATTAATTAATGATAATCTTTGCTCAAAATTATCATGCCATGTGAGAGAAATTTTTAAAAGGTTGTTATCAATTTGGCCATACGCTCTCAAAATGGTTTGCAACCCATGGTCTATGCTATTGACCATAAGAAGTAATTTGAAAATTATTAATAAATGTTTCTGTGATTGAAATGGCACCAGCATAAATGACGATCTTCAAAAAATCAAGAAATCATGATGAAGATAGTAGGGTATCAAATGTTTGATAGGCGAAATAGCTAAATTTTACTCCTATACCTTGTGGTCTTATTAGACTCTTGATTAGTCAGGGCATGAAGCTATACAGGGTGGGAGAAGCGGGGGTAGACAGGCAATTGGGGCTGAGAGGGAAAATAGATAAGCCGTGATGAGACCTGAATCAGAATCAGGTTTATTATCACCAGCATGTGACACGAAATTAACTTAGCCGCAGCAGTTCAATGGAATACTGTACATAATCTAGCAGAGAGAAATATATATATAAAATAATAAATAAACAAGTAAATCATTACATATATTGAATAGATTTTTTAAAAAGTGCAAAAACAGAAATACTGTATATTGATAAAAAGTGAGGTAGTGTCCAAAGTTTCAATGTTGATTTAGGAATCGGATGGCAGAGGGGAACAAGCTGTTCCTGAATCACTGAGTGTGTGCCTTCAGGCTTCTGTACCTCCTACCTGATGGTAACAGTGAGATGGGCCAAATAGCCTAATTCTGCTCCTATAGCTTAGGATCTTATGGTCTAAGTGTATAGTTATGTGCTGTTATTATTGAAGTTTAAACTTGTTAACAAGTTGAAACAACAATGATAATAGTGAATAACTATACGCAGTATGGAAATGAAAAACAATTCAGTCTACAGCCATGTAGTTTTCATGCATTTAAAAGGGGTTAGCAAGAAAAGCTTGTCACTTCATTGGAGAAAGTCGGGGTCACTGGTTAACTTCCTGTCAGAGGTCACAATCCTCACAGGATCAATGAATCACTGTTTCTGAACACGACTAACTCCACCTTAGAATAGTGAATCCATAGTTTTTCTTTGAGGACCCAACATGCTTTAGCTCTTTATGTCAAATGCGCCAAGTGTATGCCAGGCTTTTTCCACAAGAACTATGACACCATGGAGAAAACAGGGTGCTAAATCGTATAGCTGTGCGACCCTTCAATGGGCAGGGTCGACTGGATATTGCGTCCTCGATGTCTGCATGATGCACTAGTTGTTACTCAAGCCTGGGCAGTACAATGTGGAGAACAAGCTGTTGCCTATGCAGCAGACTCCCCCTCTCCACTCAGCTAATGAATCCAGAAGAACAGAGCAGACATACACTTTGGCACCAGTGGAGTTGCCGGTCAGTGTTGAACTCAACATTGGACTGCCTGAGGGACTCTTGCTCTGGATTTTCCCTCAGGGTTTATTCCCAAAGCCTCCCCTATGTGTGGGTATAGCCACAAGGCAGCGAAGCTTTGAGATCTGAGTTTTCCTTCTGCTCCCGAGCCCCATCTGCCAGGTCTGGTTTCAAACTGCTAGTAACCCACCTTTGCCCCTTCTTCTGTCAGTAGAAATGGTTCTGCTGGGCTTAATAGCTAAGCTGCATGTGTAGGTCAGGAGATGGACTTGATTGTCGGACTAGTTGAGACACACAACTTTGGGAGCATTTAATAGGTAGTGGGAGCTTGTCCCCATTACCTCCCCCGGCTATGACAACCTCGAGGAACCATTTAGTTCTACAGCACCCTTTACATAAGTACATCAAACAGAACTTATAGACTAACCAGCAGATGTTCTACTGAGAAACAGATGAAGGGAAAAGGAGTAAAAATAGCATTTGATCCACATTAGGAGTTTTGGAGATGAACATTTCAACATGATTCCCTGAAATATCTCTGGGGATGGGGATTCTTGTAGTGTTGAAAACCATTAATACAGATATAGATTTACCAAGTATTTACAGTATTTACATCCTAATCTGATAAGCCATGAAAGTGGAAATAACAAAATCATTATTCGTTAAAATTAAATCACAGTTTATTTATTGTATCAGGTAGTTGACTCATTATAAAAAGAGGAAAAGTGTATTTTCCAGAAAGTATAAGTGTTTTGATTTAATGTGTGGGTGACGAATTCATGACTCTATTCATTTATGAAACTGATCATAATGTGAATGGAATTTTCTGCTGGTCTCCAAAAGAACCAGTATATACTCCCATTGTGTTAAATTTGGTGCACTTTCAATGTCTCTGCTGGATTCTCAGGGGATTTCAGTTACTACGTCTATTTTCCTTTTCTTCCCACATTTATGAGACAGAGTTTGATGCACTGGTTTTGTGCAAAGGCTATGTAATAGGTATTGTCATGTAGTAAATAGTACAAAATATTTGGATATGAGGAACCCTCCATCTCCCTTTCTTTCATGGAGTGTTGAATGGATTTTACTGGCAGTTAACAGGCCAATGACAAATCAAAGGGCCAGAAGGTTTGCCATAGTTTTGGCAAGTTGGTTTCTAATTGTCACATGTACCAAGGTACAGTGAAAAACTTGTTTTGCATACAGATATACAG
Source organism: Mobula hypostoma (assembly GCF_963921235.1). NCBI lineage: Eukaryota > Metazoa > Chordata > Chondrichthyes > Myliobatiformes > Myliobatidae > Mobula > Mobula hypostoma. The sequence goes on along the minus strand of NC_086118.1, from coordinate 16,892,846 downwards.
ATTAATTAACTACAAAAGTGCATGGAGATAATTCAGGTAAAACAATCCCAGAGTGCACAATAAAATGTTTCAGTACAAGGAAAGTACAGTGCGGGTAGACATAAGGTGAAAGGTCACTTCAAGGTAAATTGGGAGGCTGTCAAACTTATAATACTAAGAAAACATTCAGTAGTCTTATGACAACGGGTAGAAGCTGACCTTGAGTCTAGCTGTATGTGCTTTTGGCCTTTTGTATCTTATGCCCAATGAGAGAGCTGTCTGGATCTTTGATTATGCTGGCTATTTTCTGAGATAGTGAGAAGTGTAGGCAGAATTCACGGAGGGAAGTCTGGTTTTCATGATGCGTTGAACTGTGTCCACACTCCCAAGGTTCAATGTAAAACAAAAGTCCTGCCGACACTGTAAAATGCTGCTGTCCCAAGCGAAGAAAGGCTAGAACAAGAGCAAAGGTCATACTGGTCTAAATATCAAAGCTGTGGACCAAGACATTGGTTTAGTACAATACGTAGGCTAGAAACTTACAACCCTTAAGAGTGAGGACAGAAAGTAATGCAGATTCTTAGTTTGAAGGACAGCATCTAAAGCACTCAAAAATTGACCTAGGCTTAGTTGGCTTAGTAAAGTTATGAGGGAGATGAAGTATGATGTACCCAATCTTAAATCTTAGCTATTTCTGCACACACCATAGGCCTTATTTCTCAAACAATGCCAAAGCATTTTTAGCTCGTTATTTTTCTCAACCGTGTGCTCTGAGAATGTAAAATGGAAATGAGAGACAAAAAGACCAAGAGAAATGGCACTATGGCAAACTAGGAAACTTGACAATACTCCAACAATCTTTTTGAAAAATGAGATCTAGCACATACTGACCTGTTGCTGTGCTGTGTGGCTTGCGGAGTAAAGACCACTTATTACTTACTAGGTTTGTAAACAGTCAACTATTAGCCTATTGCCACAAAAACAGGAACAGCACTGACACATAAGCCTAGATATTTACAAAGTTAGATGCTTGTTTTTCAAAATTAAAGTCTAGTTCTTCTGGATTTCTTCGCAGCAAAGTCCTTGATCAGATCACTAAAATCCAGTTTCCGAACAAGATCACTTTCAAGTGACATCGGATTCAGCCTGTCCTGTCCCATTGTGGATCTGAGCCTATTCTTCACTAGCTTGAGCTTGGAGAAAGATCGCTCACCACTTGCACTTGTGACAGGGAGAGTCAGGTAAAGCCTCAAAGCAATGCTTACATTGGGGAAGATGACCTGCAAGTTTTTTTTTCTCTGAGGAAGCATAAAAGCTCTGTTGTGGATGAAATATGTTTGCTACTTACAAATTCCCTGAAATGGACAATCTCCTCCACAAAGTCTAACTCCAGGTCAGCTGAATATCTGCTTTGGAGATCAGATGCTCTCTTGCACAGATCTTGTACAGTGAGAGAAGAGATATTGTTTAGGATGCCAAATGTGTTTTTAAGGTCATTATATGATGCAAATCTGCAGACAATTTCTGCAAGTAATCTATCTGTCATGACCAAAAAAAACAGTAGCGGAGAATTTTTCTCTGGCTGACAAACCAAAATCAAGTGTTGTGGACTCACCCAGAAAGACTTTACATTTTCTTTGTCATTGGGTGTCTTCTTTGTACTCTTGTGAGACTGTTGGAGACATAGTTTTAGCTTGGGTCTCAAAGGTATCAAATTGATCACGCAAGCTTGCTAGGTATCCCCTTTGTGATCTCACCAATCCACAGCATCACACAGGTCTAGATTTACAGCTTGCAATGCAACACTTGCACTTTCAAAGCGCTGAAGAATGCAATGCCACAATTTGCTCAGAAAAGCTATCTCAAACTTGTCCATTTTTTTGTAGAGTGACCTTGCTTCATTTCTAGTTGCCACATTCTGATTAATGTCATCTGCAATGCTCTTTAACAAATCTTGAATAGCGGCATAACTTCCACACAATGCTTGTGTGGCTTCTGGATGTGCAGCCCATCTATTTTTAGAGAGAGACTTCAGAGTTTCAATGTGCTTGTTCGCATTAGGCTGAAGTCCTGCGGTCACCACCTTCCACCTAGAAGTTGACTTGGAGCAGAAGTTGAACACGTTCTGCATGAAGCTGAAAAAAATCAGTTGTTTCAACACAACAGTTGACACTGTTGATTCCAGCCAGATTCAACGTGTGTGCTGCACATGGAACCCATTCAGTAAGTGGTATGCACCGGCCATATTTGCAACATTATCATAGCACTGCCCCCTGCAGTTGCTTATGTCAATATTCATCTCTCCTAAAACTTAAACTTTGAGCACAGACTCACATAAAGCCTCCCCATGTGGCTCTCAATGGGTAGAAATCGTAAGAATCGCTCCTGAATGTTTCCATCAGTTGACACATAACGTAAAATGAATGTGAGTTGATCTACGTGTGCAACATCTGTGCTTGAATCGATGCTAATAGAAAAGTATTTGGCCATTTTGATTTCACGATCTCTGACAGAACTCGATCACTCATGAGCTCAATAAACTCCTCACTGTTGCAGGACACAGGCGCGGAGGCAGAGTCGTGAGGCGTTAGCACCGCCGCGAACGGGGAACCGGTAGCCAGGAGAGTCTTTACACGGAGACAAGGTTTACATAGGTTATCCAGGAAATGATGTGGAGCTTAGAACTGACAGTCCCAAGAAATCAGGAAATGAGGTTTACTGATACTAGAGTCGACCAACAAACTGGCAAAGCATGGCTGTGCGGCCCGAGTTTTATCCTATGTTTGCTAATGGGAACCATGTGTGCTGTAATTAGTGGAACTGGGCATGATTGGAAATCAGATGAAGGGATTAAGGCCCAATTAAGGAGGTAATAGCAAGATGGGGAATTGCCAGACGGGACCATGACACTCACATGTTTTAGGTGAAAGATATGAAGGGGTGCCTGATCCTGCATTTCCAGATTTCTGTATGTGTGCCTTCAAAAACGGGTCAAACCCACTTATTACCACTAGAATGCCCATGTAGTTGACATTATCAGGCCTGCCAAATATGTCACTGGAGCCTCGGACAGTCAGTCCCCTCACGACCAAAAACTCCACAATCGCCACCACTCTTCTCAATACGTCGGTCCAGTAGACACACTCTGACTCGATCTGTTTTTGCAGTTCTGTGTCTATTCTTCCGCTGTCAGACGCTAGTGTATTGTAGGTACTAATGCTGGTGCTAGCACTAGCTGTTGAACAAGTCTCCATTTGTCCACTGGTCTCAGACTGTGACAAGAGCGATGGTACTGCTGCATCATTGAGAACAGGTTTTTAAAATTCTGTCAATTTCAATGTCTTTTTTAATGCTTCTTTCTCATGGTCCTCTTTTTCTTGTTTCTTTTTTCTTTTCTGTGCTCCACTCTCGTTTTTTTTTGTCCACCATGATGATAGCTACCTATTTTGGGCCCCTCTGCAGCTCGGGCCCCTGGGCTGCACCCCAGCCTAGCCCTGCCTAAAGTCTAGCCCTGGTGACAACAGAGTGGTAGAACATGTGAAGGAGAGGCCTGCATTCTCCAAAGCACTCCTCAGGAATTAGAGGCAACACTGAACTTTCTTGTACACAGCCTCTGTGTTGATGCTCCACTCAAGTCTGTCATCCAGATGCACTCCCAGGTACTTGTAGGTCGTCACCAGTCTTCCTAAAGTCCATCACCATCACCTTTGTCTTACTGATGTTGAGCTGCAGATGATTCAGCTTGCACCATTTGACAAAGTCCTCCACCAGGGCCCTGTATTCATCCTCCTCTCCTCCCTTTATACATCCTACTATTGCTGAGCCATCAGAGAATTTTCTGCAGATGACATGACTCAGTGTTATAATCCAAGGTATACGGGGTAAACAGGAAGGGAGCTAATATAGTCCCCTGTGGAGTCCCAGTGCTGCTGACAATCATGTCTGACACACAGATCTGAAGCCATATGTGCTATGGTCTGCAGTCAGGTAGTCCATTATCCAGGATACAGTGGAACTACCAGTCTACATTGATTGGAGCTTTCCCCCCAGCAATGAGGACTGTATGGTATTGAAGGTACTTGAGAAATCAAAGAACATGATCCTCACAGTGCTGCCCTGGGGGTATTTAATGATGGAAGCTGCTTTCTTGTTGTAGTGCTCCTTATAGAAATGCTCAATGATGGGTAGGTCTTTGCCTGTGATGGACTGGGGTGTATCCACCACCTTTTGTACACTTTTCAGTTCTTTGGAATTGCACAAGCAGTCAGGATTTGCTCTACTGTGCATACAGTATATAGAAGTTTGTCAAAGTTTTAGATAATGTGCTAAATTTACTCAAACTTCTAAGAAAGTAGAGGCATTGTTGCATCTTCTTTGTTATGGCACTTGCATGCCGGATCCAGGACAGATCCTCTGATACTGTAAAGCCAAGAAATTTGAAGTTACTGCCCCTCTCCACCTCCGATAGGCTAATGAGGACTGGCTCATAGACCTCCAGCTCCTTCCTCCTGCGGTTGTCATGAGACCATGTCATTATGCTCTCCAAGTCCTTCCTGTACTTAGACTCATCATTAGTTCAGATAGAACTCACGGCGGTGGAGTCATCTGCAAACTTGCCAGGCAGTCATGTGTGTTCTGAGAGTAGAGTAGGGGGCTGAGGAGGCAGACTTATGAAGAACTAGTGTTGGAAGTAGTCATGGTGGAGGTGTTGCTGCCTGTCATTAATAATTACGGTCTGTTAGTCAAGAAGTCAAGGACTCAGTTTCAAAGGGACGTGTTGAATCCCAGTTTTATTAGCGACAGTTTCATAAAAAGTGTATTTGTCTAATATTTATATGAGGTTGTGTTATTTTTTTTACTTTAATTCAGTAGTTAGGGATTTTGCTTTTAAGATTCACGTCTTTATTTCAAACCATAGGACAAGATAACAATGGTATGGTGCAGTCGTCAACATAATGAAGAGGTGTTGAATCACAGCTAAGCATCCTCCAGAGAGGGTAAGGGTAACTGAAATAAATGTTTTTACAAAGATATGTTATTTGCCTTGTCCTGCACCTAAGAGTTGACTGAAACTGAATGCCCAAGAAGAATGGAAAGAAAATTTTAAAAATCTTAAACTTAATTAAACAAAATGCTACTGTTAAAAATGTTCTATAATTTAGTCAATATAAGGCTGAAAATACATGCTTAAAAATTAGATGTTTAATTCAAAAAAATGTGATTAATAAAACCAGAATTGCATGCTATTTTTGTGTTTTCATCTTGTGCTGCAGCCACACGAGTTACTGTTTAGTGGTTTTGCCAGTGAGCATTAGACTTGAGTTGAGTTGTACTTAGAATCTGTGACCTGCGGTGCATTTCATCCTTTGCTGACAACTCTTGCTCTGTTGGCTTGTTCTCTGTACCCTGCCGTCATGTGTTGACCTACCACCAACAAGCTACACAGAAGGAAACGGAAAGAGAAGGGAAATTCAGCGGTTAAATGAAATACCATGTCAGATTATAATATTAACAAAATGTGGTTTTCTCTGAAGATGCAGGGGCATAATCTATGTAACATAATGACAAAATTGTGTTTGATTCAGTATTAGAGGAACTGGCCTCTTGAATTTTTGTGTGCAGTTTGATCGCAAATAAACGAGATGCAGAAACAGGAATACCATGTTATCTCCTCCTGCTACCCCCCCCCCCCAAGTTCATGATGTAGTGCTAGTAATTCAGATACAGCTTGTAAAAAATGATTATACCTCTTGAAAGGTGACTTTTTCTGTGATTGTGCTGTGTTCTGTAGTTTATTGATGTGGAAATTATTTGCTGCTACCACAATAAGCAAATAATCCCTTTTCAGCGTTGTTGATTGAGGGTTTGTATTTTCCAGGGTAGCATGCTGATTTTCTTATTCCTGAAATAATGTAGTGGGACCATTTGCATCCAGCCAAAGTTCAGGTCTTATATACAAAGATTAAAAGCTGAATGACAGTTCATCTTGGTGTAAAGCACAAAACTAAAAAAAATTCCAGCTTCAATTCCTTTTAAAGACACAAGTTTCCAATAAACCAGAGTGCACTATCACCTGCCACCACTGAATGTGTGTAAAATTCAGTTGTGGTCATTGGGTAAACCGAACACTGATCTAAGCAAGTTAAAATGGGGCATTTGAATGAGACATTTCGGCAACCGAAAATCCTGACAGCAAGTCTGAGGCAGAGAATCTGACAGCATTGATCATTATCCAGCTGTTCCTCCCGTGCCTGACCTTGTGTACTATCACAATGTTGCCTCGTTAACCATAGCATCAACCCTGTTATGACTGTCCTATGATTTATAAGTGGAAAAAAGTAATGTACTTCTGTGAGTGGAGCACTGTATAGTTCACCTAATAACAATACGACATACAGTGGGACATTAACTGTGATTAATGGAAGGGAGGATTAATGAGGCACTGGGTTTAATCTTGGATCAATTAATTCTGTGCATTAATAGGGAACAAGTGGACTGTGTGCAGTGGAGTTATGAAAGTCAACCAGCTGCCTGGAACCAGCCCATTCCTTGTTAATGTCAGTGGAACTGGTTTGTTTAAGAAACTGATTGTGGGCCATGTTTTATGTATTCAACCAGTTGTTGCAAGCACCTGCTAAAGCTTGCCTCCACTTTGTATAATCAAACAAGATGTAAATGCCTGGCCAGAAGAGACCTATCAATATTTGTTTACCTAAATTTGAGTTGGGATTAATGACTCTGAATAAATATTTACCTAGCTTGGCATTGGAATTGCTTTCTCCTTTGTTCATGATGTTGAACTTAAATAATCTATTCTATTGCCAATAAAATTCAGCTAAATATAAAACTTAGAATTGTCAGCAAAACCTACCAAGTTGATGGGGAAAAGACCAGTGGCAGTTTCAGTGCAGTCTGAAAAGTAAATGCTATGTCCACAAAATCAACTCTTCTCGTTGTGAACCTGCAGAATGCAAACACACTGGAGCAAATCTGATTTCCTGCTCAGGCAGTGATGATCTCTGCCTGATGATATAGACTCATAGACACTATAGCACAAAAATAGGCTCTTCAGCCCATCTAGTCCATGCTGAACTATTAATCTGCCCATTGACCCACTCTTGTAACATAGCCCTCCTTCCCCCCGCCCCCCCAAATCTATGTACCTATCCACGTTTCTGAAATCGAATCCCAATCCACCATGTGCTGGCAGCTCATTCCACGCTCTCACCACCCTCTGAGTAAAGTTGTTTCCCCTCATGTTCCCCTTAACAGTTCACCTTTCACCCTTAACCCCTGATCTCTAGTTCTAGTCTCACCCAACCTAAGTGGAAAAAGTCTGCTTCCATTTACCTTGACTATACCCCTCATAGTTTTGTATACCTCTATCAATTCTCCCTTCATTCTCCTATGTTTTAGAGAAGAAACTCCTGGCTTATTCAACCTTTCCCTATAACTCATGTCCTCAAGTCATGGCAATACCGTTCTAACTTTAGATCTATACACTCTTTCAATCTTATTGACTTCTTTCCTCCAGAACTGCACACAATAGTCCAAATTAGGCCTCACCAATGTCAACGTAATATCCCAACTCCAGTACTCTGTACTTTGATTTATGAAGGGCAATGTGCCAAAATCTCTCTTTATCACTTGTGACTCCACTTGCAAGGAATTATGGATCTGCATTCCCAGATCTACCATGCTCCTTAGTGCACTACTGTTCATTGTGTAAGTCCTACCCTGGTTTGTACTCCAAAGTGTAACACCTCATGCTCGTCTGCATTAAATTCCATCTGCCATTTCTCAGCATATTTTTCCAGCTAGTCCAGATCACGCAGAAAGCTTTGATAGTCTTTCTTGCTGTCTACTATGCCCTCAATCTTGGTGTCATCTGCAAATTTGCTGATCTAGTTTACCACATTATCATCCAGATTGTTTACTACCTCATCCTGAATGCCAAGTGACTGAGCCTCCTCGACCAGCCTCCCATGCAGGACCGTGTCAAAGGCCTTGTTAAAGTCCATATAGACAACATCCACTGCTTTGCCTTCTTCAACTTTCCTGGAAGCTACCTTAAAAATCAGTGAGATTGGTTAGGCATGACCTACCATGCTCAAAACCATGTTGATTATTCCTACTCAGTCCCTGTCTATCCAAATACTTGTATATCCAGTCCTTTAGAATACCTTCTCAAGTCAGGGATTCCCAACCTTTTTTGCACCGCGGACCGGTTTAATATTGACAATATTCTTGTGGACCAGCCCAGCCAACCGGGGTGGGGGGGGGTGGGGGTGTGGTGTTCAAGTTCAACAGTGCGTGACAGGGAATGAAGAAAGGTGCAGCTGACTCATATTGTTTCATATCGCCAAATCATATCGTTTCCTCACGGCCCGGTAGCACATGCTTTGCGGCCAGGTGGTTGGGGACCACTGCAATAAGTGATATCAGGCACACTGGCCTATAATTTCCAATACTATTTTTAGAACCTTTCTTAAATAACAGAACAACATTAGTTATCCTTTAATCAGAATCAGGTTTAATATCACCTTGAAATCTGTTGTTTTGTAGCAGCGGCACATTGCCATACATAGTAATAAAAAGTATGTTACAATAAGTATATTAAAAAACAATAAGTAGTGCAAAAAGGGGAGGGAAAAATTACTGAGGAAGTGTTTATGGGTTCACTGTTCATTCAGAAAATTGATGGCGGAGGAGACAAAGCTGTTCCTGAAAAGTTGCACGTGTGTGTTCAGCTCCTGTATCACCTCCTTGATGACAGTAATGACAAGAGGGCATGTCCTGGGTGATGAGGGTCCTTAATGATGAATGCTACCTTCTTGAGGTATCACCTTTTGAAGGTGTCGTGGATGACAGGGAGGCTGGTGCCCATGATGGAGCTGGCTGTGTTTACAATTTTCTGCAGCTTTTTCCGATCCTGTGCAGTCGTCCCTCCATACCAGACAGTAATATAAACAGTTAGGATGCTCACCATCTATAGAAAATTGCCTGTGCATTTGGTGTTATACCAATTCTCCTCAAACTCCAAAAGAAATGTAGCCACTGTCATGCCTTTCTTCTTAGTATTGCATCATTACGTTGGGTCCAGGACAGATCCTCAGAGATGTTGACGCCCGGGAACTTGAAACTGTTCACACTGTCCACTGCTGATTTCTTGATGAGGACTGGTGTGTGTTCCTTGACTTCCCATTCCTGAAGTCCACAGTCAATTCCTTGGTCTTACTGACGTTGAGTGCAAGGTTGTTGCTGTGAAAGCACTCAGCCAGTTGATCTATCTCGCTTGTCTGCCTCCTTGTTACTATCGAAATTCTGACAGTAGTTGTGTTATCAATAAACTTATAGATGGTGTTTGAGCTGTGCTTAGCCACATAGTTGTGGCTGTATATAGAGAGTAGTGCAGTGGCCTAAGTATACATCCTTGAGGTGTGCCAATGTTGATTGTCAGTGAGGAGGAGATGTTATTTCTGATCCACACAGACTTTAGTTTACTGGTGATGAAGTTAAAGATCCAATTGCAAAGGGAGGCACAGAGGCCAAGGTTTTGAAGCTTTTCGATTAAAACTGAGGGTATAATTGTGTTAAATGCTGAGCTATAGTCAATAAACAGCAGCCTGACATAAGTGTTACTCTTATCCAAATGATCCAAGGCCAAGTGGAGAGCCGGTGAGATTGTGTCTGCTGTAGACCTAATATGGTGATAGGCAAATTGCAGTGGGTGCAGATCCTTGCTTAGGCAGGAGTTGAGTCTAGCCATAACCAACCTCTCAAAGCACTTGATCACAGTAAATGTGAATGCCACTGGACAGTAGTCATTCAGGCAGCTCACCCTCTTCTTCTTGGGCACTTGTTTGATTGTCACCCTTTTAAAGCAGGTAGAAACCTCTGATTGCAGCAAAAAGTGACTGAAGATGTCCATGAACACTCACATCAGTTGGGTAGCTCAGGTTTTCAGTGCCTAACAGGCACATCATCAGGTTCTGATGCCTTGTGAGGGCTCATCTAACCCATTGCTAGGGATGTTTTAAATATCTCTTCTAGTGCCCCCACAATTTCTTCGCCAACTTCCCACAAGCTCCAACAAAACACTTCGTCAGGCCCTGGGGATTTATCTACCCTAATTTGCTTCAACAACAAACACCTGTTACTCTATAATCTGTGTAGGGTCCATGACCTCACTGCTGTCTTGCCTCACCTGCTGAGACGCTGTATGCATCTCCCGAGTTAATACAGATGGAAAAAAATCCATTGAAGACCTCCCCTATCTCTGTCAGCTCCATGCATACGTGACCACTCTGATCTTCAAGAGGACTAATTTTGTTCCCTGCAATCCTGTTGCTCTTAATATACCTGCAGAAGCCCTTGGGTTTCTTCTTCACCTTGTCTGTTAGAGCTGACTCGTGCCTTCCTTTACCCCTCTTGATTTTCTTCTTAAGTGTTCTCTTGCATTTCCTATACGCCTCAAGTATCTCATTTGTTCATTCCTGCCTATACCTGTTACGCACTTCCTTCTTATTCTTCTTAACAAGAGCCTCAATATCTCTTGAAGACCAAGGTTCCCAAAAACCAGTTGGCCTTGCCCTTTTTTTCTGACAGGAACATACAAACCCTGTACTCTCAAAATTTCACTTTTGAAGACCTCCCACTTTCCAAATTTACCTTTGCCAGAAAACAACCTGTTCCAATCCACACTTGCCACGTTCTTTTTGATACCATCAAAATTGGCCTTTCCCCAGTTTAGATTCTTAAGCCAAAATCCAGACCTATCCTTCTTAATAATTATTTTTAAACTAATGGCATGATGATCATTAAATGTAAAGTGTTCCCTACAAAAGCTCCTATCTTCTGACCTATTTCATTCCCTAATGGAATATCTAGTAGTTTACCCCCTCTAGTTGGGACCTCTATTAAGGAAACTTTCCTGAACACATTTGACAAAAATTCTATCCCATCCAGTTCTTTTACAGAATAGGAGTCTTAATCAATTTGTGGAAAGTTAAAATCACCTACTATCACAACCTTATGTTTCATTCAACAGTCTGCAATCTCTCTGCAAGTGTGCTCTTTTAAATCCCACTGACTACTGGGTGATCTCTAACATAATCCCATTAATGTGGTCATCCCTTTCTTGTTCCTCAGTTCCACCCATATAGGCTCAAGAGACAAGCTCTCCAATCCATCCTCCTTGAGCACTGCCGTGACATTTTACCTGACTAGTACTGCCACCATTCCCCCTTTAATCCCTGCCTCTCTATCATGTCTAACCAACAGAAACCCAAAATAGTGAACTGCCAGTCCTGCCCCACCCCCAGTAGCCAAGTCTCACTAAAGGCTACAATGTCCTAATTCCATGCCCTAAGCTCATCCACCTTTCCAACAATGCTCCTTGCATTGAAATACACACAACTCAGAACATGAGTCTCACCATGTTCAATCTTTCGATTCTTAACTTTGTGTTGACACGTTGCCAAGAGGTTAAGGCATCGGTCTAGTGATCTGAAGGTCGCTAGTTCGAGCCTCAGCTGGGGCAGCATGTTGTGTCCTTTAGCAAGGCACTTAACCACACATTGCTCTGCAATGACACCGACGAAGCTGTATTGGCCCTAGTGCCCTTCCCTTGGACGACATCGGTGGCGTGGAGAGGGGAGACTTGCAACATGGGCAACTGCCGATCATCCATACAAACTTGCCCAGGCCTGCGCCCTGGAAACCTTCCAAGGTGCAAATCCATGGTCTCATGAGACTAACAGATGCCTATATATATATATAAAGGCTAAACACAACCCCTCCACTATCTGCTCTGGTGCTCTGGTTTCCATCCCGCTGCAACATTAATTTTACCCCACTCCCCCCAACATGCAGGATCTTCCGACAAGAATATTAGCACGCCTTCAGTTCATGTGCAAACTGTCCTGTTTGTACAGGTCCCACCTTCCCTGGAAGAGAGCCTAATGATCCAAAAATCTGAAGCCCTGTCTACCACACTATCTTCTTAGCCACATGTTAAACTGCATCATCTTCCCATTCCTGGCCTTATTGGTACATGGCATGGGTAGCAATCCTAATATCACAACACCTGGAGATCCTCTCCTTTAACTTAGCACCTAACTCCCTGAACTCACTTTGCAGGACCTCGTCATCCCTCCTACCCATGTCATTGATACCAACGTGGACCCTGACCTCTGGCTGATTATCCTTTCACTTAAGAATGCTGTGGACTTGTGGACTAAGATGACCCTGACCCTGGCACCTGGAAGCAAAATACCATCTGGGACTCTCACTCTTGTCCATAGAACCTCCTGTCTGTTCTAACCATCAAATTCCTTATCACTACAGCTCAACACTTCTCCCCCCTTCCCTTCTGAGCCATAGAAACAGACTTAGTGCCAATGACCTGATCGCTCTGGCTTTCCCCTGCTAGGGCATACCCTCAACTCTATTCAAAGCAGCACACCTGTTATTGAGGGGAACAGCCACAGGGGTACTCTGCATAGGCTGCCTATCCCCTTTGTTCTTTCTGAAGGTTACTCAATTACCTGTATCCTGCATTTTAAGTGTAACTATCTCCCTGAATGTCCTGTTGATCAACCCCTCAGCCCCCTAAATGATCAGGAGTTCATCGATCTCCAGCTCCAAATCCCTAACATGATCTGTAAGAAGCTAAAGCTGGATGCACTTCATGCAGATGGAGTCGTCAGGGACACTAGAGCTGTCTCTGCATTCCCACATTCCCCAAGAGGAGCATTCCACTATCCTGCCTGGTATCCCTACAGCTCTAACTGTGCAAAATGAAAGAAAGGAAGTAAGAAAAATGTAATTAAAAAATCTACGTGCAGCCTCCGTCTTTCCTCACTGAAGCCTCTATGAGGCGAAGCCCGAACTCCCCACTCTAATACTGGCCCACTCCAACAATGGCTGCTCTGCTCAAAGCGAACTTCTTTTTAGTGGACCTTGCTAAGTACCTAATTGGGCACACTCCAACAACTCCTCGTGATGTGTGATGACTAGAATGTCCTGACCGTCTCTACTTGTTCCTTTTGAAACCTCTGTCGTGCTCTGCACACTCCAACATCTCCCAGTGATGTGTGGTGTGCATTAGTCAGACCTGATCAATGTCAATCCCTTAACCAACATTAGTAAAAGTTGGATGCCCAGGCTCTCGTCTATCTCTTATCTGTATATATATACATGTGGTACTCAAATTGAACTTGAGGAATTTCAGGTTGGGCACTAAGGTTAACACTGCCAGCATCAGTTGGGTGGCATTGTTCAACAAAATCATTTGAAAAATAGTTTTATTGCAGCACTCTGGAGCCCTTATGACAACAAGGGCATTAAATTACAGAGTGGTTTATATTTTGAACAATGTAAAATCACAGCAGCTACTTTACACTGCTGTACTTTACAGAGTCAGTGCCACCTGCTGGATTTGTAGTCATAACACACCTTGTGTAACACAGAATGCTAGGGGATCTCAGCAGGTCAGGCAGCCTCTGTGGAGGGAAGTAAACAGTCAACAGCTGGACTGGATGAAGGCCTGCAGTCTGAAACTTTCACTGTGCACTTCCAGCATTTTGTGTATGTCGCTTAAGGTTTCCAGCATTTGCAAAATCTCTTGTGTCTCCATAGCACACCTTGAAATAGGGGATTATCCCTAGTTGCCTTGTTGATTGCTCAAAGTTCTGTAGTGAGTTTAAAGGATAATTAGTAAACAAAGATTAACAAATTGAATCTGCATATCTGATGTAATTCAAATTAAAGTTTAGTGTCATGCACAAGTGCTGGAAGAACTCAGAAGGTCAGGCAGCATCTATGGAAAAGAATAAACAGTTGACATTTCGGGCCAGGATCCTTCCTCAGGACTGGGAAGGAAGGGTGAAGATGCCAGAATAAAAAGGTGGCGGGAGGGGGAAAATGCTAGCTGGAAGGTGATAGGTGAAGCCAGGAGGGTGGGAAAGGTCAAGAGCTGGAGAAGAAAGAATCTGATAGGAGAGGAGAGTGGGCCATAGAAGAAAAGGAAGGAAGAGGGGACCCAGGGGAAACTATGGTAATTGTACTATTTTAGGATCCTGCAACTGGTGTTACACATTCTGGCATAAAGCACTGGCTCTGCATTTAAGAGACAAATTATATTACTTTCACCTGATTGCATGTTTAATGCATTATGTGTAATTGCTAAAGATTTATGTGTAACATATCTCAAAGAACTGAATGAGTTCCAACCACCAAATAATGAAGTCCCCAATCTTAAGGGCAGCAGGTCACTGGGGAAACCATTTTAATAAAAATAAAATAACAGCACCATAAAAAAATCATCATTTAGATTAAGGATGTCTATTTGCATAGATTTTCAGTGAGTTGCATAGTAGGCTATCAGAAACATTCTACAACAAGAAAATAACTAGTTAATTTAGTTCATTGGATAATTCAGCTTGGATAACAGTTTTCCTCAATGTAGAAGAAAGAAATCTGAAAGAGGATAAAAGAAATAAAGAATAATTCCACAAAATATCATCAGGATAGTGTAAAAAAATCCCAAGTAAAGTTCAGCAGTGTTAATGTACTTTCAGCAGCATAACAGCTGGAGAATTGTAGCAACTGGGAACAAAGAAATGGTGAACAATCTTAGTGAGTATTTTGGATCTGTTTTCACTGTGGAGGACACCAGAAGTATGCCAGAAGTTTGAGAGTATCAGGAAATAGAAGTGAGTGTAATTGCTCTTTCTAAGGGGAAAGTGCTTGGGAAACTGAATGGCATGAAGATACCTGTAGATAAGTCACCAGGATCAGATGAACTACCCCCCAGGGTTCTGAAAGAGGGAGCTGAAGAAATTGTTGAGGCACTAGTAGTGATCTTTCAATGATCCTGGTGCACTAGAAAATTGTAAATTTCACTCCACTCTTTAAGAAGGGAGGGAGGCAAAAGATAAGAAATGATAGACCAATTAGCCTGATTTCAGTGGTTGGGAAGATTTTGGAGTCCATTATTAAAGATGAGGTTTCAGGGTACTTGGAGGCACATGATAAAATAGGCTGAATTCAGCATGGTTTCCTTAAGGGAAAATCTTGCCTAACAAATCTGTTAGAATTCTTTGAGGAAATAGCAGGGAGGATAGACAAAGGAGAACCACTTAACTTTGTGTACTTGGATTTTCAGAAGGCTTCTGACCAGGCGCCGCACATGAGCCTGCTAAACAAGATATTACAGGAAAGATTCTAACGTGGATGGAAGGTGGGCTTACTAATAGGAGGCAAGGAGTGGGAATAAAGGAGGCTTTTTCTGATTGACTGCTAGTTGTGTTCCAAGGAATCGGTGTTGGGAACAACACTATGTCAATAATCTGGATGATGGAATTGTTGGCTTTGTGGCTTAGTTTGTGGATGATACAAAGGTAGGTGGAGGAGTAGGTTGTGCTGAGGAAGCAGGTAAGCTACAGAAGGACCTGGACAGATTAGGAGAATGGTCAAGGAAGTGGCCGATGGAATACAATCTAATGAAGTGTACGGTCATGCACTTTGATAGACGCAGACTATTTTCTAAACGAGAAACAAATTCAGAAATCAGAAGTGGAAAAGGATTTGGGAATCCTCATGCTAGGTTCCCTAAAGGTTAACTTGCAGGTTGAGTCAATATTAAGGAAGGCAAATGCAATGTCAGCATTCATTTCATGAAGACTGGAATCTAAAAGCAAGGATGTAATGCTGAGGTATTTTTTGGCAGATCACACTTGGAGTATGGTGAGCAGTTTTGGGCTCCTTATCTAAGAAAGGATGTGCTAGCATTGGAGAGGGAAGGAAGCGGTCCACAAGAATGATCCAAGAATGAAAGAGTTAATGCATGAGGAGCATTTGATGGCTCTGTACCTGTAGTAGCTGAAGCTTAGATGAATGGGGGAAGGTGTGATTCTCATTGAAACCTATTGAATATTGAAAAGCCCAGATAGAATGGATGTGGAAAAGTCTAGGACCAGAAGGCACAGCCTCAGAATAGAGGGGTGTCCGTTTAGAACAGAGATGAGGAGGAATTTCTTTAGCCAAAGGGTGATGAATCAGTGAAATTAATTGCCACAGATGGCACATATTTAAAGCAGATGTTGATAGATTCTCGATTGGTAAGTACATCAGAGGTTGTTGGGGGGAAGGTAGGAGAATGAGGTTGAGATGGATAATAAATCAGCCATGATGGAATGGTGGAGCAGACACGATGGACCGAATTCTGCTTCTCTGTCTTGTGGTAACATAATGTTGTGAGCCAAAGAGAGCATAAAGGAAATATTGCAGAGTTACTCTCTATTTTGTGCTCATTCTTTGTTTGATAAATACAGACAAATTGATGTATTATTTGACAAGTCATTGGCAAACGTTGAGATGTGTGGCTGGCACCCTTGTCTGCAATTTAGCATTAGTGTTAGTTTTAACTTTGCCAAGCTCTAGAAGAATAAATACTGAAAGATTAGGATGTTTGGGGTTCTAATTAATAGAGAATCGTTTTATGTTACCTCACTTGTTTTAAATTATGCCATCCGTAGGTCATTGACTAAACAAAAAGAAATATGACTAGCATATAAAATGTTACACTGGGGAGTGTTTCCCTTTGAAATGGATCCTAAAGGGTGTAAAATATCACATACAGAGCAGGAGAGTCTCCCAATGCCTTAACCAGAACCTGTCCTTCAACCAATACGGAAAATCAGTAATCTGATTGTTTATTACATTGCTGTTTGGAACATGAATTAATTTTATGTAAACATGAAAAATCTGACTTGCGGACACCAAAAATGTATGGAAAGAATATTTATTCAGAGATAATAACTGGAAACAAATGAGCTGTTAACCTTTGAATATAACTAGATCCTCTGGAAAGGACTGATTTGCTTTGCAGGGCCTGACATGTATCAGTTATTCCATGCTCTATGTCTTATGTAAACCTTTTCAGTTGAAGAGGTCTGTTTTATTTATGATGAAGTACAGCTCCATTCAAAAAGAATTCAACTCAGTACTTCTTGGTAGTTTAACAGTCAATTAATGATCAAGGTATATTTAATATCATTCTATCTTATAGGAAAGGGTAACTTAGTTTTACTCGGGGGGCAGCAGGACAGAGGGTTTTGTGTATCAGCTGTGTAAGTGCCACAGATGTAGGACCATTCATTCATGACATTTGCTTGTTCAAATATACCATAATTCACGCACTTAGTGGGTGAGTGTTGATGCTCTGACATTAACCAGCAGATTTTGTGTGTGTATGTTTGCGGGGGGTGGGGGGGGGTGCTGCAGGGCAGATAACAGATAGACAGGCAGGCCATGGAATGGCAGGTATCCCAGTTCTGTCACTGCTATGTTAAATCTGTGTTAATGAACTTAGGGCCTGAGGTTTTGTACAGGACTGTAGTCACACAAATGTGGCTCTGACCTTTCCAATGGAAGCAGCTGCAAAATATTACTTCTGCAGACTGTTAAGACTTTGCTTTAATTCTTCGCTCTGTCTCACATGTGTTTACCTTAAAAGATTTGAAATTCTCTGTATTGGATACAATGGATAGGTATCCTTTGTGGTTTGAAATCTCATTGGGTTCATTGGAGAGCAGACATGTTAATCTGGGCAGCATGTCATCCGGAGTTTCTGAATGCACCAGGAAAACTGCTCAAGTGCGTCAGTTTAATTTGTGTTGATCAAACAGTAATTAATTATGCCTGAAAGACCCAACAAATTTTAGTCAGTCTGGCATGGTCTGTTCTGTTAAACATACAGTGTGGTCAAGTTCAGTTCAGCAAACTACAGTAAATATTTTCAATTCATACTGTGTACAATAATTGAATTATTTGAGTTCTTCCACTATTGCATTTGGAATTGTCTAGAACTGAGTATTCTGAAAATTGCTCTTTGGAGTCTTATTCCACTCCAAGAATAAGTTATATTTCAATTGCTTAGCAGCTAGTAGGAGTGAAATTTTAAAAAGATAAGTTATTTTTGATGTGCATATTTTGTTGGAGGAATAGAAAACCCATTTGGGATCTATTTCAGTTAATAGAACATAAATCCCAACATAAAAGTGAAATTTAAATTGAGAGATTGTGCTTATAATTTTTAAAACTGCAGTTCAGGAAGGCAAGAAACATTTTTATTTACAAGCATAATCATTGGAGGAAATGTTTTTTTTCTGAAAGATATCGCATACTGTTATAAACCTGAAGTTGTAGTTTCAAACTGCATTTTAAACATTTAAGCACATGGTTTAGGTTTATATGTCAATGTACCAGAGGGAGAGTGTAGAACTGACTAAACGACCATATTTAAGATTAGGCATTTGGCCCTCTCAGCTGGATACCGTGACACCATGCAGTGAACAACATTCTAGTTCTTCTAATGTTTTAGCCATTACCTAATCTCTTCTCAAGTTTCCTTTGTCCATCCAAGTCCATACAACTTCTCAGACTTGGTGTAAATTGACTGACCCAAATAACAATGACCTCACTTTAAATTCCTACAATCAAATGAAAATAGTTCCTTCCATTTTGTTGTCACCAAAGAAAAAGATAGCTGTGATCATTAATTCTTGTGCTCTTTGTGTGACCTAATAGTAAACAAGTTGGCTGTTGCAATTTGCTACATTGCCAAAACAACTTACCAAAATAATTAATTGTTTATAATTCATTTTGAGACATCTTGTGTTTGTGAAAGGCAATAAATATTATTTGTAGAGCCATGTGCCATTCACTGTGTGTAACTTATAAAATAATGGACTTAAAGGTATTAATAGCAGCCTGTGCCATGAAGTCATTACCCTGGTTAGCCCCGTGACTGCAAGACTCCCATCACACCGTCACCATCACTGTGGTGGCCCTTGCTCAAGGCAAAGGTCCAGCAATTGGGATTAAGTCATGGGTAGCAGGAACTAAACTGCCAATCTCATGTAGTCAGGACATCTCAGTTCAGAGGCATTTAAAAACTGTGATGACAGAGGATAAAGAAAAAGCATTTTACAAAATAGTGCATATATTTAAAAATGAGTGAAACTTCGAGTTAAAAAATGTTTATCTTTAAAATGTATTCAGAATTTGAGTGAAACAAAAACTACATCGTAAAAATCTTACCTAAACCTTTAAAAGTCATTGGCCAGACATTTTCAATTTATCAAATGCTCCTCGACTTGGATGGTGAAGTGAGGGGCAGAGCAAGTGGTCAGATGTGTACTCATCCAACCTGTTGAACATTCCTGACATCTGTACCTTTAGAACATAATCCTGCAGTTATGTGTAGTCTGCTGTGACCCAATGCAATGGGATTAGTTGAATGGAAACTCTTTTCACAGTCAGTTATAGAAGGAATTTCTGCTCAGTTGAATTAATGGATTAATTGAAATGTGCTCAAACATACCTATTCAGGATTTATTAAGCTATGGAGGGACTTGGAGTGCTCTGAAATAAAATCACACAATGAAATAACACAAATTCAGAAAGGTGGGTAATTTGGTGTTTTCCATCAGATATGTCAGCTAACCCAGTGATCTGTTTGGTCTACAAGTGGGATTGTTACACTGGGTTTATGATAAGAATGCCAAAAAGAACCTTTAAGTAAATAATTTGCTGAATATTCAGATAATGCTTAAATTATAATGTGCAATGTAAATAAATGCGGCTTTTAATTAAAATAAACTTTTCTATGCAGCTGTCTTTGTGAGATCGAGAGCCAATTGGAGATTGTGTTCCATTGTGAGAAAGCAAAAATTACAACTGCTCCCAATACCTGCCATATTGAGTGTAATTAGGAAGCTGCATATTCATGAATGTTTTCCCTGAGGCATGCAGAATTCTGGACCAAGCACTGGTATCAGGCAAACTCCAGAGAGTGTTAAATCAGATTGAGTACCCCTTATCTGAAAATCCAAATTCTAAAAACCTCCAAAATACAACTTTTTTTTTGAGTGCTAACATGATGTCATAAATGGAAAATTCCTCAAGGTGCTGGGAAGGTTCCCAGGTAATACGCCAATTTCTACACACCACAGACATTTTTAAGAGGTGACCTCACATACAGTATGTAACGAAGAGAAATTAATGAGAAATAGAAAAGCACTGCATAAAGCGAAAAATTAAGATTTTGAACATGTATTGAAAGAGTGGATTTATCAGCATTGCAGTGAACATATACCACTTAACAGTATGATGATATGAAATGAGCAAAGATCTCTCTCGACGAACTGAAAATGGAAGGTAGTTCAGCGGGCTGGTTGCAGAAATGTAAGAAGCGGCACAACATTCAATTTTTAAAGAATCTGCTGATCACAAAGCCGCAGAGAAATTCATTAGTAAGTTTGCCAAGATTGTCGCTGATGAAAACCTAACACCAGAACATGTCTACAATGCTGATTGATTAATTGATTTGATATCTTTCATAAAACCTTAATAAAAAGTAAAACACAAATATAGTGTACTGTATCCTTTTAATCAAAATATGCATCGTAGATAGAGATTGAAAGCCTGTTGGTAGTTTTTGTTCAACAGCTGATTCAGGTATTCTCCCAATGCTGTTGTGTTGCTTTTGTTACACTGCACTCATTATATTTTCATTATATTTTTGATATGTAATAATTTTTACTGAAGTACATACATGTGATGAGCAAATGTAAGATAAAGAAGGCTTAGCAGTAGCACGTAAATTCAGAGTCAGAAATGATGGAAGTCCCAAGCTATTTCATTATATATTCCAAGATCAAAAAAAACCTGAAATCTGAAACACTTCCACCCTCAAACATTTCAGATAAGAGGGACTCAACCTACAATAGGTTAGCATTTTCAATTGAAATTTCAACTTTGCTGCTAAACATAATAAATTTGACCTTTTTGTAGTAACGCTGACCTTTAAAGTGAGAGTTTAACCTTCATAAAGACCTTTTTATATAAACTCACACGAGTACACTAATTTGTGGCACATAATCATTACCCATGGGAATAAAATCCCTAGTCTGTGGTACATATAGTCTTAGGCTACGTTCACACTACGCCGGATAATTTTGAAAACGAAGCTTTTTCTCTTCGTTTTGACCCTCTGTCCACACTAAAACGGCGTTTTCATCCCTCGAAAACGGAGATTTTCAGAAACGGTCTCCAGAGTGAATAAATCTGAAAATGTCTAATATCCATTGCAGTGTGTACGGGATAACCGGAGCTTTTTAAAACTGCTGTCATGACGTGCCGGAACAGATGGCGGCAGCATGGCATTTCATTATTTTATTATTATTATTATTATTATTACTACTTTATTGTCGCCAAACAATTGATACTAGAGCGTACAATCATCACAGCCGTATTTGATTCTGCGCTTCGCAGAACCTAACAATTTCAGAACAGACAGCAACGAGACTGAAGCCAGAAGAGTTAGAAATGTACTCACCAAATACTTTGACCCATAACTTACTGAATAAATAAGTATACTCACTTTGCCCTGTTTTCTGTCCTTGCTTGTATGAAGGTGGTTTACCTATTTATGCAAGTACTTCTCTGACAATAGATGTGTAACAGCCTAATGTAACATTGTATGGAAATACAAGATAACACTGATGCAGACATGTTTTATACATTTAACAAGGTGCTTTATTAATGCAACAGAGTTAGTCAGTTTTTCAATCTTCGTCTTCAGCCGAGTCATACTGTCGGTGAACTCCCTGTTGGTTGCCTCCATACGCTCCAGTATTTGTTTTATTTTTAGTTTTAAGTCCTCCTGCGTGAGAGCCAAGAGCAATTCCTTTTAAGTTTTTCTACTCTGTAACTGGACAAACGCGCACTAAGTATACAGTTTCCTCTTCGCTTGTTTTCTGTGTGTCCTGCGCGTCCCCAGTAGAGGAGATTCGCCCAAATATCCGTGTTAGTGTGGACAGAGATATTTTGAAAAATGCTTAGTGTGTACCCCTGTCGTTCTTACTCGAAACCAACGTTTTCAAAATTATCTGGCGTAGTGTGAACACAGCCTGAAACTGTTTATCACATTTGTGCACATTGTTTTAGTTGGGGAAAGCTGTTAACTAATTTAACAGTAGAGTAACAATAAACAAACAGTATAGTCAGCAGAGACCTTGCCTACTTATCTGTCTCACTGTGCCACCACAGCAGCAATCCCCATCCTTCCCTTCTCCCACCTCCAGTGAGGGCAGGGTCACATGGCATAGGTCTCCACAATAAATGGATGCAGTGAAAAATTGGAATTGATGGCAGGCTGCACTGCAATCACATGCATTGTCGAACATAAGTTTGCAAGAGATTGCCCCTGTCAGTTTTTGCTTCGGGCACCACTAATCATCAAACATATTAACAGCTTTAATCATTGCCGGTAGTGAGCATGTCAGCTCCAGTACATGTTAGACTGCTGGATCTCCTGAAAGAAATAACAAAAGTGGAACAGCAAAATATTAAAGTACTGAGGAGCCGGCTTTGCATCTGTGTGGAGAACAGATCTATAACAACAGTTTCGATTGCCATAGGGCTTATTATGGAAGAAAGCATATAACATACATCAATAGACTGTAACCTGACAAGAATTAACACCAAATTTAAGTGGCAAATATTGGGAGAGAAAACTGAAACTTAAACTAAGTGAAATTTTTAGATACTGTTTTAAAACAAGGGAGCCAGAGAGATTATGTGGACAGGTCTACCTTTTGAACTGTCACAAATAAAGAGAGAGACAGACCAGGGAATGACTGGAAAAGAGTGAAGATTACAGTACATATTAGGGATCAAAGCCAGGATTGAGAAAGAATTAAAGAGATCAAGAGCTGCAGTGGTGGTGTTGGAAATGGGAGACCTACAGTTTAAATATTTTTGGCATGGGCATGTGGTTGACAAGACGGGAATTTGTCACGAAGGGGCAAGATGTCATCTTTAAGCCAAGTTTGCTTTGATGCCATTGCAATCATCCACAAAAGCTAAAGTCATAGCGAGAACCTACTTCACAAATAAATGTTCTTCCAGAGGGATGTGAGGGACGGGAGACTGATTGTGGCAGTCCAAATGTTCAGGTTTAGAGAATTGAACATGTGGGGGGGGAAAATGATTGAACTTGACTCCCATTGGGATTCCAGATGGAAGTTTCAGGTTATTGCTCCCAAGCAGTCAATTACCTAAACCTTTCCATCCAGAGGAAGGATTAAAGTATTCCAGTATAAATAAACAAAAAGATTAGAATGGACATGGTGAGCCAAAGGGTCTGTTTCTGGGCTGTACTTTAAGAGACTTTGATAGAATACCTAGAGAATACGAGAAGCTAGCTGTGGACTTGCTGAGAAATTTAAGCCTGGCACTGTGGGCATCAGAAAGAGTAAGACAAGGGAACACATACCAGTCCTCACAGAGGGATCAGAAATAGAGAGAGTGAGCAATTTCAAGTTCCTGAGTGTCAATATTACTGAGGACCTAACCTGGACACAACATATCGTTGCAACTATAAAGAAGGCAAGCCAGAGGCTATATTTCATTTGAGTTTGAGGAGATTTGATGTATCACCAAACACACTCGTAAATTTCTACAGATGTGCTGTGGAGAGGATTCTAACTGGCTACATCATTGTCTGGTATTGGCCATTCGTCCCCCCATCCCTTCCCACCGATCTCCCTCCCGGCACTTATCTGTGTAAGTGGAACAAGTGCTACACATGCCCTTACACTTCCTCCCTCACCACCATTCAGGGCCCCAGACAGTTCTTGCAGGTGAGGCAACTTCACCTGTGAGTCGGCTGGGGTGATATACTGCGTCCGATGCTCACGATGTGGCCTTCTATATATTGGTGAGACCCGACACAGGCTGGGAGACCATTTCACTGAACACCTATGCCCTGTCCGCCAGAGAAAGCAAGATCTCCCAGTGGCCACACACTTTAATTCCACGTCCCATTCCGATTCTGATATGTCTGTCCACGGCCTCCTCTACTGTCAAGATGAAGCCACACTTAGGTTGGAGGTACAACACCTTATATTCTGCCTGGGTAGCCTCCAACCTAATGGCATGAACATTGACTTCTCTAACTTCCATTAATGCCCCTCCTCCCCTTCTTACCCCATCCCTTATTTATGTTTTTCCTTTTCCTTTTTTTTCCTTTCTCTCTTTTTTTCTCCCTCTGTCCCTCTCATTATAACTCCTTGCCTGTTCTTCACCTTCCTATGGGCCCCCCTCCCCCTTTCTTTCTCCCTAGGCTTCCCATCCCATGATCCTCTCCCTTCTCCAGCCTTGTATCCCTTTTGCCAATCAACTTCCCAGCTCTTGGCTCCATCCCTCCCCCTCCTGTCTCCTCTTATCATTTCAGATCTCCCCCTCCTTCTCCCACTTTCAAATCTCTTACTATCTCTTCTTTCAGTTAGACTTGACGAAGGGTCTCGGCACAAAATGTCAACTGTACCTCTTCCTATAGATGCTGCCTGGCCTGCTGTGTTCCACCAGCATTTTGTGTGTGTTGCTTGAATTTGCAGCATCTGCAGATTTCTTCGTGTTTGCGTTATTAAACCTTATTCTGATTCTGATTTTGTGACAAGAATGCAAAAGAAGATTGAAGTGTTGAGGTAGAGATCTGAGGTTATCTTCCAGTAGCCAGACATTGAAAAAGGAAGGTAGTCTGTAAGAAATATGAAGAGAAAATGTAAAATGAAAAGAGGCGACAAAAGCAGTAGACTTTGTCTGAGGCAGTACTCAAAAATACTCAGAATAGATTGGAAAAGCAATGGTTAGAATGGAAATATCTAGCTGTAAATAGAAGCTGGAGAGAAGGTGAAGAGATCCCAAGTTTATGTTGCCTTTCAGTTCGGATCATTCAGAAGTAGCATTACAATCTGAAACCTTGTGTGTGAAATGGCGTCCAGCATCTTGTGTTTTATTTCAGACATAGTTTTCACATTTTATTAAGTTGAAAAGCTGAGAAAGTAGAGGGATAACTTTTTGGTGTTTTTAGTATTATGAAATAGCTTGAAAGGGTCAGTGTATGTGAAGCAACATACATCAAAGTTGCTGGTGAATGCAGCAGGCCAAGCAGCATCTCTAGGAAGAGGTACAGTCGACGTTTCAGGCCGAGACCCTTCGTCAGGACTAACTGAAGGAAGAGTGAGTAAGGGATTTGAAAGTTGGAGGGGGAGGGGGAGATCCAAAATGATAGGAGAAGACAGGAGGGGGAGGGATAGAGCCGAGAGCTGGACAGGTGATAGGCAAAAGGGGATACGAGAGGATCATGGGACAGGAGGACGGTGAAGAAAGACAAGGGGGGGGGTGACCCAGAGGATGGGCAAGAGGTATATTCAGAGGGACAGAGGGAGAAAAAGGAGAGTGAGAGAAAGAATGTGTGCATAAAAATGAGTAACAGATGGGGTACGAGGGGGAGGTGGGGCCTTAGCGGAAGTTAGAGAAGTCGATGTTCATGCCATCAGGTTGGAGGCTACCCAGACGGAATATAAGGTGTTGTTCCTCCAACCTGAGTGTGGCTTCATCTTTACAGTAGAGGAGGCCGTGGATAGACATGTCAGAATGGGAATAGGATGTGGAATTAAAATGTGTGGCCACTGGGAGATCCTGCTTTCTCTGGCGGACAGAGCGTAGATGTTCAGCAAAGCGGTCTCCCAGTCTGTGTCGGGTCTCACCAATATATAAGAGGCCACATAGGGAGCACCGGACGCAGTATATCACCCCAGTCGACTCACAGGTGAAGTGATGCCTCACCTGGAAGGACTGTTTGGGGCCCTGAATGGTGGTAAGGGAGGAAGTGTAAGGGCATGTGTAGCACTTGTTCCGCTTACACGGATAAGTGCCAGGAGGGAGATCAGTGGGGAGGGATGGGGGGGACGAATGGACAAGGGAGTTGTGTAGGGAGCGATCCCTGCAGAATGCAGAGAGAGGGGGGGAGGGAAAGATGTGCTTAGTGGTGGGATCCCGTTGGAGGTGGCGGAAGTTACGGAGAATAATATGTTGGACCCGGAGGCTGGTGGGGTGGTAGGTGAGGACCAGGGGAACCCTATTCCTAGTGGGGTGATGGGAGGATGGAGTGAGAGCAGATGTATGTGAAATGGGGGAGATGCGTTTAAGAGCAGAGTTGATAGTGGAGGAAGGGACGCAGACTGGGAGACCGCTTTGCTGAACATGTACGCTCTGTCCGCCAGAGAAAGCAGGATCTCCCAGTGCCCACACATTTTAATTCCACATCCCATTCCCATTCTGATATGTCTATCCACGGCCTCCTCTACTGTAAAGATGATGTCACACTCAGGTTAGAGGAACAACACCCTATATTCCGTCTGGGTAGCCTCCAACCTGATGGCATGAACATCGACTTCTCTAACTTCCGCTAAGGCCCCACCTCCCCCTCGTACCCCATCTGTTACTCATTTTTATGCACACATTCTTTCTCTCACTCTCCTTTTTCTCCCTCTGTCCCTCTGAATATACCTCTTGCCCATCCTCTGGGTCACCCCCCCCCCTTGTCTTTCTTCCCGGACCTCCTGTCCCATGATCCTCTCGTATCCCCTTTTGCCTATCACCTGTCCTGCTCTCGGCTCTATCCCTCCCCCTCCTGTCTCCTCCTATCATTTTGGATCTCCGCCTCCCCCTCCAACTTTCAAATCCCTTACTCACTCTTCCTTCAGTTAGTCCTGACGAAGGGTCTCGGCCTGAAACGTCGACTGTACCTCTTCCTAGAGATGCTGCTTGGCCTGCTGCGTTCACCAGCAACTTTGATGTATGTTGCTTGAATTTCCAGCATCTGCAGAATTCCTGTTGTTAGTGTATGTGAAGCTTTTTTTCATTTGTGTATGACAGAAGACAATAATGGATCCAGCATCTGTGGAGACAGAGGCAGGGGTAACATTTCAGGCTGATAACGGTAACTACACAGTGCTTATAAACCAAAGACAAATTCAGGTTATACATCAATACAGATGAAATATTTTTTTCTTCAGTGATTCCATGAGTAAGTTTGCTAGTGTTAGTGAAAACAGTTAAACTGAATTTAAATTACATATTGCTCAGAGTTTTTTTTTGCTTGCCTGCATTTCGCAAGGCATATCCCGTAAGGAAAACTTAAATAGCCAGAAATCAGGTGTGATAAAACAGTTTCAACACGTAGTCAGATTCATTCATTACTCACCAGACTTCCTTGGATGTTTTTAAAAGCTAACCCTGAATTAGCTTTAGTAAATATGACATTCAGTGGTTTCCATCTTACCCAATGAAGTGAGCTCAGGGTCAGCTTTTAAGGCTGTGCGGGTAGGATGTCAAATTCCCACTAGAGACCTAAAGACCTGATGGGGCTGAAAACCAGCCACAAGATCTGCTGAATTTGAGATCAGTTGCTGAAGACACTGAAGATCCTTTTAGCTTGAGGGTCTTGATCTAAGCTGAAAATGATTCTTTACTGGCTTTTTAAGACGTGGAGTTTCTCAAAGCTTGCATATCTCACAGATGTGATGGTGAACAATTGAGATAACGGCTCTGCACAGGTCTGCATTGTTTTTCTTTTACTAAAGGGCTTCTCGATAGTCCAGACACCTGCTGCAACACATTTGTAAAAAGAGTTGGTTATAATGCAGATTGAACTTCTCTGTTATGAGCATCTTTTAACAAACAATTGTGATACTGGGGTGACTGACACTCATAAAAGGAGCCATTGTGCACACAGATCTCATTCCACAGCAAATCTTCAGTACTTTTTTTTTATGAAAGTATTGTCAGATGTTTAAATCATCTCTTTGCATTCCGGAGTTGTTCCTTAATGGATTTATGCCTTATAAATATTTCATTTGATATCTTTTTCTCTATTAATATTAAAGCAATGCTGGGCTTTCAGAGTATTACTCCATGTTGGACATGTATTAGAGGAACGCACTGTAAATAGCACTTGAACTGAATAGAGTTCACTTGTTGAGCGTTTAGTTTTGTTTGGCTGGCACAAGAGTGCTGCTGACCCAAAGGAGGGCAAACAGGCCTCTGCAATATTGAATTCTTGCCACCAGGAACATCCATTCTTCTCCACCCAGCCTTACTGACTACTCCAGCCAAATACAAGGTCTTGGGCACAACTAGAATTATTTCCAGGAGCCCATTTGTCAGCATTTACATTGGATGACCCTGAAAAATCCACAAGAGCTAGATTTTCAATGGGATTATTTCCACTGATGAAGCACAATGCAGTGCACTCCACTGCATGACTTTCATGCAGCTTTGATTTTAAGTACTTAAAGGTCCTTGGTCCTTATCATGTCCAAATGAAGTTCATAATTTAATGATATACTTGTTCAAAATATTTTTCCATATGTAGCATTTCTGTTATTTCTGCTTCAATTAAGTTTATGTGCTTTTTGTGAATTATTTCAAGAACAAATAGTCATACTGAAAATTTGATAATACAGGTATAATGGTATTTTTTTTACTGTGACTTCATAAAGATTGGTCTGTCTACAGAGTCTGACCCTGCATTCTTCTGGACGGAGTCACTTCTCCTTGCAGTACTCCCACTGCTGAACTCCTTCTGCCCTGTGCATCCAGTGGAACTGTCTACTGTTATAGCAGTCCTTAAGAGGAAGTATCTACGAATGATAACTCAGTTTCAGGCAGTATATCTGGAGACCTTTTTCCTGGAATAACTTGATGACCTATTAACAGCTTGCTGCTGCTGAAAATGCTATTGATCAGACAGATAACAACAGCAGATTTAAATAATTTATGACAACTACTAGCATGTAAAAATATAGCAACACACAAAGAGTTAGAGGAATTCAGCAGGACAGGCAGCATCAATGGAGGAAAATGGACAGTCAATAATATCAGGTCAAGGCCCTTTGTCTAGACTCGAGGGCAGTATCCTGAAATATTGACTGTCCATTTACCTGCACAGATGCTGCCTTCCCTGCTGAGTTCTTCCAGTGCTATGTATGTTGCTCCAGATTCCAGCATCTGCAGTCTCTTGTATCTCCATTTTTCTGGGCCTTTACACCTACCCCAATTATGACAGAGGCAAAGCACTGACTGTGGCTAGTTGTGGTATGCTTCCAGTCAAGACATTTTGGCTCCACTCCAGGGTTTGGTTCTGAGTCACACTGCAATGAAATGTGGCACACGTCAGCCTTTGACCTCCAGCTCATCCCTGACTTCCATGCTGTGATGCTGAACTAACCTGCAAAGAGAATCTGATTGACAACGGCCAAGTATGTTTCAAGCCAGTATACTTTGTGTGGTTCAGTCATATTTTGTTTGTAAAGATCTACATTTATATAAAGAGCTTTGCGATGCAGACATAATATTGGAATGACTTGATCGTATTCAGTCCAAGTCTTCTCAGCGAGACCAGTGGGGACAGACAGACAGAAGTGTGGTTCAGACAGTGTTTAAGATGTCTCAAACTAAAAGCAAGATGTCAAGTTTTGGCTTAATGTTATTTTTTAATTGGATAGAGCATAGTTTGCCATATTTCATGTCTATCAGTACGATTCTGCAACATTTACACCAGGCAAGTAAGCATCTTCAATCAGAGGGAGATTATTTACTTTGCAGCATCAAAGGCTGAGGGGAGGGGGTGACCAGAGAGAAGTTCTGAGAGGCTTAGATAGGGTAGGTAGTCTGAGCCTTTTTCATAGGGTGGAATTACTTGAGGCCATAGAGTTAAGGTAAGGGGGAACAGTTTAAAGGAGATTTGTGTAGCAGGTTTATTTACACTGAAAGGCACTGGAGCATGCTCCCTGGGAGGTAGTGGAAGCAGTAATAACTGAGGCCCAGAATACACACACTCTTACGACTCAAGTATTCTTTTTAATTTACTTGTGTTCGAGGAGAACAGCATAGACTCCTATCACCCACACTGCTCTGAAGTCTGAGCATTTACTTTTATACGGAATTGGCTTATCATTTATGGATACTGACAATTTGGTAAATTGTATACGTTGAATTCCTTCCTTGCAGGATCAATTGCCATTCACAATAGAGGCGTTAAAAGTCAAATCGAAACTTCAAACAGATAGCTGATGATATTTTAAGTTAGTAAAAACTATTATGCCTTAGTTGTTGGGTATATTTCACATTCTTCCGTTGTTCTTATCATGTCTGTCTCCAGCACCCCTATTGTGTAAGGGGATGCTATGTTTTAGGAAGATTTTTCTGGAAAAGTCTCAGGACTCACTCATCTAGCTTGAGCACACACTGCTGTAGTCACCCTGGCCTATTTTGTCTTAGTAAGCAGAGGTTTCTCCAGCGGACCCACTACAGAGGTTTCTCTTGATAATAACTGCCCCAGGTTAATCCTTGTCAGGTGTTGTCTTTAACCGTTGCCTTACAGCAACTTCCACAATGGCAACATTTAAAAGGCATTTAGACAGGCTTGTGAACAGGGAGGGAATAGAGCGATTATATTGGAATCATGGTGAACACAGACATCATGGGCTGAATGGCCTGTTCTTACGTTGTTTTGTTTTTTTTCTATGTTCAAAACTATCATACATCCATTGTGTAACACATACAACCTGCTGGAGGAACTCAGCAAGTTAGGCAGCATCTATGGAGAGGAATAAACAGCGAGACGCTACATCAGGACTGGAAAGGAAGGGGGCAGAAGCCAAAGAAAGTGGGAGGATGAGGAGGAGTACAAGCTGACGGGTGATTGGTAGAACCAGGTTAGGGGAAAATGGGTGCTGGCGGAGAAGAGGTGAACCAAGAAGCTGGGTGATGACAGGTGGAAGAGGTAAAGAGCTGAAGAAGAAATAATCTGTTAGTAGGAGTGGACAGTGGACCATGGAAGAAAGGAGGAAGGGGGAACCAGAGGAAGGTAATGGACAGGTGAGAAAGGGTAACCAGAATGGGGAATGAAGTGTTTATGAAAGTTAACTTAATTGATGATTGGGAGTAGACGGATTAGGTAGTAATTGGCCACGTTTGATTTGTCCTGTATTTAGTGGACAGAACAAAATTCCTGATAAATTGGCCCAAAATGTGGACTGTTTATTCCCATCTGTAGATACAGCCTGATGTGCTGAGTTCTTCCAGTATTTGTGTGTGTTTCTCAAGATTTACAAAATGTCCAGAATTTCTTGTGTTTATATAATTGTTGCAATCCCCCTATTACAACTACATCTTTTCTTAGGAGGGAGACCAACCCTGTAGGTAATATTCCAGCTGCAGTCCTGTCAGGGCTTTGTAGTATTGCAGTCTTCACTTTTAAACTTAACTTCTCTTACAGCAAAGGCCAGCCTACCATTTGCCTTCCTGATTGCTCATTGCATCTGCTTATGAACTTTCAGTGATTTTTGAAGAAGAACACTTGGGTTCCTCTGAACATAAGCATATTCTTCTCACCTTTTAAAAATATATACGATATATAATACTTCATTACTTTTTCTACCAAACTGGTTGACTTCATTTTATTCACAGACTTTTCCATCTGCCATGGCCTCAACATGTATGAATCCCCTGGAGCTTGCCTGCATTCACCTCACATCACTGAACTTTGGGTGATCAGCACACTTGGATATATTATACATGATCCGTTCATATAAATCATTAAACTGTATTAGGGTTAGGGTTAGCCCAGCTTCCCAACCCAAACATAACCTGTCTATTCCTCTAGCCTCCTGTCTATGACAGACCCTCAATGCATGTCAGGACATTGTTTCAAATCTCTGGTATTGTAGCTTTGTTTAATAGCCTCTTGTGTATGATCTTATCAAAGGCCTTCTGGATCCATCTGTTTGCTCTTTTGCCAGGTGCAGGTGCAACCCCAAAAATCTCTAACTTACTTGTCAAATGTGATTTCAATTTCATAAGACAATGTTGATTCTACCCAATCTTGTTAATATTTTCTAAGTGCCCAGTTACCCATTTCTCAACCATAGCTCTTGTATTTCCCCTGCACCTGCCGTTGGGCTAGCTGCTCTGTCATTCCCTGTTCTAATGCTCACTCCTTTCTTAAATGGTAGCGTTATATTAGCCACCCTCTACTCTCAGATAAACAAGAATCTATGGAAATTTGGAAGTTAACAAACAAAGCAACATCCTCAGACTTCACCTTATCAGCTCTCAGTCAGAATTCCTCATATTGCAAGGAGTTTTTATATCTGTCAGTACCAAAAATCCCTCTAGTATCCAATATCTCCCACTGACTATATAGTGTGACCATCATCTTTCCTGCCGATCTTTTATTCATTTTATTTATCTAATTAACTCATAATTATTAATGTAACTGTTTCTATTAATAACAGTAGTACTATCATCAACATCATCATCAAGTTTCTCACCATCAAGATCTTGCTTCCGTCGCCAACAAGGAAGACCATCTTGCATGAGTAGAGCTCCAGTTGCAGAAGAGGAGTATATCATGGGCATGGTAGCTTAGCAGTTAGCATGACACTATTACAACTCAGGGCATTCCAGAGTTCTGAGAACCGGCTTTACAGAGTCTGTATGTCCTCCTCATGGAATATGTGGGATTTTCCCAGGTGCTCCCACAATCCAAAAACCTTCTAGGTAGGATAATTGATCATTGCAAATTGCCCTGTGATAAGGTTTGTTGGGGGTTGCTTGGGCAATGTGGCTCAAAAGGCCAGAAGAGCCTACTCCATGTTATATCCCTAAATAAATGACCCAGGGCAAAATAGCTCACTGAATTGGTACCTCTTCAGTGCACTGTGGATGCATTAAGAACCCCATTCAAAATGTATTGCAATTGCTCATTTAAGTTATGATAGCACCTTTCCGTATCAACACATTTACAAGCAAGAAGGGAGAGGATGATAGTCATATGGGAACAGTGTCTCCAAGTTCCCCACTTGAAGGTCTTTGATATGGATTTGAAAGGCAAGTAACCTCCTGTGTCATTAAGTTCCTGTGGTTCTTAGTCATCTACTATCCTGATTTGGAAATATGTTGGTATATTTTATATTACTGATAAAACCATATAGAAACTCCCAGCAACACTGTGGGAATACCTTCAACAGAAGGGCTTCAAAAAGGCAGGTCACCAGCAGCTTGTGAAGGGCAGTTATGGTTGCTGCACCCAAGTTCCAAAAATAAAACAAGTAAGAAGCAATTCCCATTGTTACGTACCCCGTAACTGGGTTGCCAAACCAGCAGAAATGGATCACTCAGTTGGAGTCTGGAGTACTAGAACTAAGAAAGTTTTATTAAAGAAACGAGCAACACAGTAATCGAAAGGATAATAAATGCAACAGTTCAGCGATGATAAACGCACATGTGCACAGAATTAAGATAACAGCATCAATCAAGCTCTATCGTTGTCTAGGGGTAAATGACCAAATTTCAAAATGACTCAAAGTTCAGTCCAGTTCAGTTCGCAGTAATCGTTGCCATGGCGATGGACAACGTGGGGGAAGAGAGAGATAGAATAGGAACAACTGATCATTCAGAACACTGCTTCACTCACAGACCAGCGAGATGGCTCACAGACCAGCGAGATGGCTCACAAACAGCTTTTGGGCGGGTCCTTGGTGATGTCACCTGAGGTCACCGACTGTGACCCCTCCTCCAGATGCGGTCGATCCTCTGCAGTGAACCCGGCACCCAGGCAAGGGCGGACACACACCGGGTTCCCGCTGATCGTACCTTTCCACCCTTGTCGTTGTCTGGTACTTCTCACCCACTCGTGAGAGGCGCACCGCTTCCAGGGTCTCGTTACCTCGGGTGGCGTGTGTGTCTGTCTTAGCGAACCGGTCCCTTTTTATCCCCCTGCTGGGGTATCGCCTGTCCATCACTTCAAACAGTTCAAGGTTCAAAGAGGGAGCCGCTCCAGACAGCTCTCTCTCTCCCCCGTTCCTTCATTACACATCTCCAGACGCTGCTCCATTGTTCCTTATCTCTCCTTCCCCTGAGGGCAGGTGGCAGACCAACTGCTGATGCCACTGATGCTAGCCCAGGCCAGCAAACATCTTAATTTTATGTGTATTCTCGTAACACCATGCTGTCAGGGGAAAGATAAAGGATCAGGGAAAAATAACATTAATAGTTACTCAGGGTTGATAGCTTCTTAACTTGTGATGAAGAGAAAATCATGATCTGTGTACCTATGGATCCTCAGTTTGCTAATTGGCAGACCAAGCTAATAAGTAGGTTCATTGCATTAAAATTCTTCATATTCTTCCTTTAAAACCATAATCATGAGATTAACTCAATATTATATCTATGTTTTGTAATAAATATGCATCATTATGGATCTCATACATATGTGAAGTCTGAAACAAAACTATAAACTCTGACCTCTGTGGCTTATTTGTCAAATGTTTAGAATGTCTGAGCCATGAAAACTTGTGATAACATTAAGAATTGCTACATCACACTTGTTCAGGACCTTTAGGATCATCAGTGAATAAGAAGTAGTGACATCAGAATGCCTATGGTATAGGGATACAAAGGAATCTTCCAAAGGAATGTGGAAAATGGGAGTTATGTACATTTGGTTTGCATACGTGTTTGACTTGAGTCTGTAACTTATTTGGGACTTGAAATACTTTCATATTGAAAC
The DNA here is from genome assembly GCF_963921235.1 of Mobula hypostoma. Classification (NCBI taxonomy): domain Eukaryota; kingdom Metazoa; phylum Chordata; class Chondrichthyes; order Myliobatiformes; family Myliobatidae; genus Mobula; species Mobula hypostoma. The sequence continues at coordinate 16,858,372 of NC_086118.1, read as the reverse complement.
ACATCATAATTTTCTGTGTGTTAAAATTGTGGTGAATTTAACATGCATTTTTTGTGTATTAATAACTTGACAATTTGTTGACTGGAAGAGATATGGAATGAGTTGAACATGGCCAAAAATTGTTGGAGTATTTGCATCTCCCAAAAACTGGAGCTCACTAGCTCCCCATAAATTTCAAGAGATTGTTGAATTGTGCTTTTGAGGTGAATTAAATATGCCATGGAAAGTTTGGGCTAGGAATTAAAAATCTGACAACTTTTTAACTAATGTAATTTATTCCTGAAATGCCATTTAACCTCTGGATTAGTAAAGTAATAATAAAACTGTGAAATCTAATTACTTCAGTAATAAATTGTTCCTAAAATATTTAAATTTAGCATTTCCAGTTGCTCTGCTTTCACCCTTGTCTAATTAGACTCCAATTTATCTTACTTTGTCTTTTGTTTGTATTTCTCTATTTCTTTGTCTTTCCTGAAATTTCATTGGTTTAAGGTTTTGCCATTCACTGAAACACTGTCAGATCGCCCTGTCATCTTCATTTTCAACTCACATTTCTGTCAAACTGCAGGGCGGAACATCTTCTGAGTTGAACAGTGACAACAATTCGATAAATGGATGACACTCTTGCAAATTCTCGGCCTATCTCCTAAGTGAATATTAAGAGAATATGCCACTCAAGTAACTTATCTACATTGAATGCAAATGTAACACAGAAAATTGCAGGGAATTTAGGAAGAGAAAGATCCAAAATAATTTGTTGCATTTGTCTGTTATGTCTATGTAGGAGGTCGTGTTGTGATGTTATACGTGCTTACTTAAAATGCTCCAGCTGGATTTTGTTCTTATTCAGGAGTGTGAGCTTCAAGTATGTGTGGGATTACTTACAAGTATAAGCAATATAATCCATGGGTTTGTTAAAACTTTTCAATTTATTTGATAAAGCTGTATGAAATGTTTCCAAGACTTCTTAGTTCAATGATGTTGCAAAATCTTTTGACTGATGATTATTTCTTTCTACAGTACTTTGAGCAGTTGGCAGTGAGCAACATGTTTGCTCACTGATTCCACAGAAAAACGAGTCAGATGGATTTGTTCTGGATTGTGATCACAGGGCACAACAGCTGATGTGGCACCACACACCCACATGCCTCATATCAGTCTGTCATTTCTAGCACAGAATAGTTCACTTAGTCACTTCCTTGGATTAAATTGATTCAACTACAATATGAAGACCCATTATGAATCCCTGTTAGGTGATGATAGCCAATATTGTTAGTCTCAGCATTCAAGAGCTTGGGAGTATAAAGATTAATTTGTGCACCAAATATCATGAGCCCTAAGACCTAAAGCAGCATATGATGTGGACTCTGGGAGAATATTCATTGGGGTGAGCTTTTACATATTTAGTGACTTACCAATGCCAACTATCTGCAAAGGAATATAAGATAATGCAGGAATAATCTATGAAAGAGCCTTAGAGTCGTACAGAGCAGAATTAGGCCCAAATTATCGATACTGACTGAGGTGCCAACCTACACCAATCACAATTTTCTGTATTTTTCCCATATTCTCGCAAATTTCTGTTGTTGTACTGTGGAGAGCATTTTCATTGGATGCATCGCGGTCTGGTAGGGGAGGAGTTTGGATATACTGCACAGGATTGAAGTAAGCTGTGGAGAGTTGTAAACTTAGTCAGCTCCATCATGGGCACCAGCCTCTGTAGTATTCAAAACATCTTTAAGGAGCGATGTCCCAAAAAGGTGCCAGCCATCATTAAGGATCTCCCATCACCGAGGTCATGTCTTGTTCTCGTTGCTACCATCAGGAAGGAGGTACAGAAGCCTGAAGGCACATACTCAATGATTCGGAAACTTTTTCTTTCCCTCTACCATCTGATTTCTGAATGGACATTGAACCCATGAACACTACCTCACTACTTTTTTATTTCCATTTTTGTACTACTTATTTAATTTAACTATTTAATATATATATATTTACTGTAATTCATTTTTTTGATATTTATTGTGTATTGCTTTGTCCTGCTGTAGCAAGGTCAACAAATCTCACGACATATGCCAGTGATATTAAACCTGATTCTGATTCCTTCTGTTTATTTTCTATCTACATAGCTGTCCAAACACTTTTCAAATGATGTGATTATAACTGCTTTGACACCTCCTCTGGCAGCTTGTTGCATATACCTACCACCCCTGTGTAAAAAAAAACCTGCATCTTCAATATTTCTTTTCTCAGCTTTAACCTACATTCAAAGTGAAAGACAGTGACCATCTACCTATCAATGAGCCTCATAATTTTATATACCCCCATAACATTACCTCTTAGCCTTCTGTGCTCCAGTGAGAACAATCCCAGCCTATCCAATCTCTCCTTATAACCAAAGCCCACCATTCCAGGCCACATCTGATGAATCTCTACCACACTCTTTGGTGCTACCACATAATTTCTTACAGTGTGGTGACCAGAACTGCATATGATATTGCAAATGTATCCAAAGCAATGTCTTATACAGCTGCAACATGATATTCAATACCTATGCTAAAGAATACAAGCAAGCTAAGCATCTTCTCCACTACCATATCCTCCTGTGTCATCATTTTCAGGGAGCTATGAACTTGCACACCAAGATCCCTCTCTATCTCAGTGCTTCTAAGGTCTCTGTTACCAGAATGAGATGACCCAGACTGCATTATCCACAGCTCTTCGGATTAAATTCCATCTGCTACTGCTCTGCCCAACTTCACAGCTGATTCATGTCCCTGTGCATCTTTAAAACTCCACCAATCATCGTGCCATCAGCAAAATGTGCTCATCAGACCAAAGATATTTGCATCCAAGTCGTTTAGGTGGAGTAAGCCCCTCCTATACAGAGAAATTGCATTCCTAGAAAACTACCCATATCACTATTTTCCGTCATACAAACTCCTGACAAAAGATTAAGAAATTTTGTTTTCTTTTTGCTATTTTCTCATGTAAATTCTGAAAAGCAAATTTTTATTTTGTAGCTCAAACATTTTGGTAGTGCTTTGGGAATTTCGTTAGGGTGAATATCCAAAATTCAATCTGCCATAACATGGGGGTACACTGCATGTAACAAACAACAAAGACCCCAGGGCTCACCCCTGCAGTGCCCACTAGTTACAGTCAGAAAATTAACCCTCCTCTACCCTCTGTGCCAATTTTGAATCCAATTTGCCAAATCAAAATGTATCCTTGTTTCTTAACTGTCCAGGTCAGCCTACCAGGTAGGACCTTATCAAAAGCACACCTACTGCCACACCTACGTCAATTTTGTAAGTAACCTCCTCATAAAGTTCAATCACATTTACGAGGTGGGATGTTCTATGCACAAAACCATGCTTATCCGGGACATCAACCGTCTCGACTTCACCGCACCTTGTCCCCATTCCAACCTCACTCCTTCGGAATGCTCTGCTCTCCACTCCCTCCGCACTAATCCTAACCTTATTATTAAACCCGCCGATAAAGGGGGGTACTGTTGTAGTCTGGCGTACTGACCTCTACCTTGCCGAGGCACAGCGACAACTCGCGGATACCTCCTCTTATTTACCCCTCGATCGTGACCCCACTAAGGAGCACCAGGCCATTGTCTCCCACACCATCACCGACTTTATCTGCTCAGGGGATCTCCCATCCACTGCTACCAATCTTATAGTTCCCACACCCCGCACTTCCTGTTTCTACCTCCTACCCAAGATCCACAAACCTGCCTGTCCTGGCCGACCTATTGTCTCAGCTTGCTCCTGCCCCACCGAACTCATTTCTGCATACCTCGACACTGTTTTATCACCCCTTGTTCAATCCCTTCCGACCTATGTTCGTGACACTTCTCATGCTCTTAAACTTTTCGATGATTTTAAGTTCCCTGGCCCCCACCGCTTTATTTTCACCATGGATGTCCAGTCCTTATATACTTCCATCCACCATCAGGAAGGTCCTCCCACTTCCTCCAAACTAAAGGTGTAGCTATGGGCACCCGTATGGGTCCTAGCTATGCCTGCCTTTTTGTTGGGTTTGTGGAACAATCTATGTTCCGTGCCTATTCTGGTATCTGTCCCCCACTTTTCCTTCGCTACATCGACGACTGCATTGGCACTGCTTCCTGCACGCATGCAGAACTCGTTGACTTTATTAACTTTGCCTCCAACTTTCACCCTGCCCTCAAGTTTACCTGGTCCATTTCCGACACCTCCCTCCCCTTTCTAGATCTTTCTGTCTCTGTCTCTGGAGACAGCTTATCCACTGATGTCTACTATAAGCCTACTGACTCTCACAGCTATCTGGACTATTCCTCTTCTCACCCTGTCTCTTGCAAAAACGCCATCCCCTTCTCGCAATTCCTCCGTCTCCACCGCATCTACTCTCAGGATGAGGCTTTTCATTCTAGGACGAGGGAGATGTCTTCCTTTTTTAAAGAAAGGGGCTTCCCTTCCTCCACTATCAACTCTGCTCTTAAACTCATCTCCCCCATTTCACGTACATCTGCTCTCACTCCATCCTCCCACCACCCCACTAGGAATAGGGTTCCCCTGGTCCTCACCTACCACCCCACCAGCCTCCGGGTCCAACATATTATTCTCCTGTCCCATGATCCTCTGGTATCCCCTTTTGCCTATCACCTGTCCAGCTTTCGGCTCTATCCCTCCCCTTCCTGTCTTCGCCTATCATTTTGGATCTCCCCCTCCCCCTCCAACTTTCAAATCCCTTACTCACTCTTCCTTCAGTTAGTCCTGACGAAGGGTCTCGGCCTGAAACGTCGACTGCACCTCTTCCTGCAGATGCTGCTTGGCCTGCTGCGTTCACCAGCAACTTTGATGTATGTTGCTTATCCCTTGGAATTATTTCCTGCCATTCCAGGTGATCAATAAATCCTATCCCTTGGAGATTATTTTCCCAGTAGTTTCCCTACTGCTGACATGAGGCTTATTCATCTGTAGTTTCCTTTCTTATCTCTTCTGCACTCCTTCAATGTGGGATTAACTTTAGCTCTCCTCCAGTTTTACAGATTAAGATTCAAGAGACATAAGAACTGTTTAATCTCATTTCCAGTACACGTCTAAAGGAGAATGAAGTAATTGCTACTCAGCACACAAAAAAAAAACAAAATAAGATAAGGAACATTACAATAATAAAAAGTACAATAAATAAATATACATAAGATAGCATATATATAGTGGATACATTGATTGTCTGTCCATAAAGTGACAGCAGGCACGGGAGTGCCTGTGCATAAGGTGACTGAGAGGAAAGGATAAGTAGTGGTGGTTGTGGGTGTGGAGGGGTGGGTTAGTAGGTGAAGGTGTTGATCAGCCTTACTGCTTGGAGAAAATAACTGTTTTTGAGTCTGGTGGTCCTGGTGTGGATGCTACATAGCCTCTTCCCTGATGGGAGTGGGACAAACAGTCCATCTGCAGGGTGGGTGGGATACTTCATGATGCTACTGGCCCTTTTCCAGCACCTTTCTGTATATGTGTCCTTGATGGTGGGTAGTTTGGTGACTGTGATGCGTTGGGCAGCTTTGCTGACCTGTTGTAGGGCCTTCCTGTCTGCCACAGTACCGTTTCCGTAGCAAGCAGTGATGCAGCTTGTTAGGATGCTCTCTACTGCACATTGCAGGATAATGTGAGTGTAGATGTGCAAAGTCCCACCCTCTTCAGCCTCCTCAGAAAGTAGAGACATTGAAGACCTTTCCTGATTGTGTAGGATGTGTTCTGGGACTATGAGAGGTTGTGCGAGATGTACAATCGCAGTTTCCATTTGTCTGTCACTGATTTAGAGAAGGGTATGGAGATGAGTGGTGCAAGTTCTTCTGAAGTTATTAATCATGTCCTTTGTCTTGTTGACATTGAGGAAGAGGTTATTTGCCTGCCACCAGGCCTTAAGCTCTTCCACTTCCTCTGTAAACTGTGTCACTGTTGCTGGTGAATTCAGTACTGTACCACAGTCAGTCAGTCAGTGGGTGTCGTCCCGAATCCGGGGTTGGCGGCTACGCACCTCCATCTTCTTCGATCTTGCGACAGCACCGAGTACTGCCTCTCCTCCAGTATGTTTGTACCAGCCACCTTGGCACCGCTGGCTGCCGTCCCTGCCCCCGCCGAACTCGAGCCCGAGGCCGTGTCGGCCTCCAGCTGCTGCCGCTTCTTCGAGCTCGGCCCTTCCTTAGGTGGAGGCCTTGGGCAGGTCCAGGCACACGGTGCAGTGCCCAAGTTCATCATGTCTCTTCTAACTAGGTGCATAGCATCCGATTCATAGATACGTGGTGAGGCTTTAATCTCTTCCATGGAAGATGGCCGTTGGCTCACAAGGAGCTCATCTGCCCTTTGTCAAGTCTTGTTTTTTCAGTCCTGCTGGGTGTCCTCACACCCTCCTCACCAGAATAAATCCGGTAGGGGAGTCAGCCCAAGTCGCCAACCACTCGAGCACGGCCTCCCAGCCAAGCGCCGGGTGCCCACCCCCCGCCAAATCCCTCTGAGCATCTGGTGCCCGACCGAAAAACCATGGTACCTCATCTGTGACTAAAAATGAATCAAAAATCTCCATCAGAATTATCTGGTCCCTCATGGTTGCTCTGCCAGACAATAAGATCTTGACTGATCATTTAGCCCCGTGCCACCTAACTGCACTGACCCCATGCCCTTGAATATTCAAAAATCATTCAACTCTGCCCTGAATATAGTAATCACAGGGTTCTATAGCCTTCGTGGGTATGGAACTCCAAAGAGTTGTGCCTCTGACCCTGGTTCAATAAACCCTAGTCAGGGGGAGTATCATCAGAAGAACTTCCTGTGTTTCAGTGACATTACCTTGAATTCTATTAAACGCAGGAGGATATAATGTCAGTCTCTTTCTTCTTGCCCTGTAAAGCAAAGCCTCCACTTCCCAGGGATCAGTTATAGGTAGATAGACTAAATCTGTTGACAGAGTCTCGAGCTGAAACCTTGACTGCCCTTTTCCCTCTGTGGATGCTGCCTGATACCCTATGTTTCTCGCAGTGCTTTTTTTTCGACCAAGTTTGTGGACTGTTTTCCAAATGTGATTTCACAAGGACTCTTTGTCAATGCAGTTAGGTGTCTTTGCCCTGGTACTCAAATTATTTTGCAATATAGACAAACATGCCATTTGCCTTCTTGATATCTTGCTGTACCTCCATGTTAGCTTTTAGTGATTTATGTAAGAAGGACATCCAAATTTTTTCAGAACACTCACACCTTCCATTCCCTTGGTATATTATTTTTGGAATAGTACTTTTCCACTTTTTTTCTACCAAAATATATGACCTTGCAATACTGCATGTTGTATTCTACCATATCCTTGCCCATTCACAGCTTAACAAAATCTCCTAAAGCCTCTCTCCACTCTTCCTCACAAGCCAAACAGGCTTTCATCCTCCTACCATCACAAATCTGGATATACTGTGTAACACTTATGCCTCTCATCCAAATGACAATATAGATTGTCAGCAGCTGGAGCCTAACATTGAATCTGTCACACCCCACCCCACCAGTCACAGCCTTCCATTCCTCACTGATCCAAAATGTATAAATCAATAAACTTGCTTTTAATTTGGTTTGTGTTTTTTATTAACTTTCCTATCAAGCTCAAACCCAAATAGATTTATATTTGACAGAGGACACCATGTAATCAGCCAGGAAGCCAATCAGCCTCCACTAGGCTCGTTCCTCTTCTAAGTCTAAAGTATTGCTCTTGTTTATATTTGGATGAGTTATATGATCATTATCTGCTTTAAACTCATCAATGAGCTGGCAGGAGAAGGTTAACTAATCAGTTTATTTAGAGATACAGTCCGGTAACAGACCCTTCAGGCTTAACAAGCTGGCACTGCCCGATTACAGCCAATTAATCTGCTTTTCCATACATCTCTGGAATGTGGGAGAAAACCAGAGCTGACGGAGGAAACCCACATGGTCACAGGGAGAGCATTCAAACTCCTTACAGAAAGCAGCAGAATTGAACCTGTGTCACTGCAGCTGTAATACCATCACACTAAAGGCTACACTACTGTGCACCCAAATTTTATAAGTCAGCGTTTTCTGCTTTTCATTGAGAAGGTAATTTTGACTTTAGACAGTACTGTAAAATAACTAAGACCAAGTCAGTGACTGGATTTTGGATTCATTATGCTTTAGTTCCACATAGAGAAGACAATAGAAATGTTGAAGAGGGAAAATTAGATCCCTAATCCACTGACGTAAATTGGGGGACCGGTTTGTCAAGCACTTCTGTTCCATTGCAAAAAGCAAAATTTTCCAGTGGCCAACCATTTTAATTCCTACCCCTATTCCTGTTTCAACATGTTATATGGCTTTCTCTTCTGCCATGATCAGAATCAGAATCAGGTTTATTATCACCGGCATGTGTCATGAAATTTGTTAACTTAGATTATGAAGACACGTAGTCCTCTTTTTTTGTCATTTAGTAATGCATGCATTAAGAAACGATACATTATTTCCTCCGGTGTGATATCACAAAACGCAGGACAGACCAAGACTGAAAAAACTGACAAAAGCACATAATTATAGTATATAGTTACAACAGTGCAACAATACCATAACTTGATGAAGAAGTCCGTGAGCACAGTAAAGTTCAAAGTTTCTCAAACTTAGCCGCAGCAGTTCAATGCAATACATAATATAGAAGAAATTAATTAGAATACAGTATACATATATTGATTAGATTAAAATCGTGCAAAAAACAGAAATAATATATATTAAAGAAGTGAGGTAGTGTTCAAGGGTTCAGTGATGAGGCTACTCTCGGTGGAGGAGCAACACCTCATATTTCGTCCAGGTGGCCTCCACCCTGATGGCATGAACTTCAATTTATATAACTTCTGATAATTTTTTTTTTCCCTATCCCTTCCCTCTTCTTCTATCCCCCACTTCAGCCCCTTACCTCTTCTCCTTACCTCCCTATCACCTCCTCCTGGTGCCTCTCCTCCTTCTCTTTCTCCTATGTATTTCCATATTTGCTGCCTGACTTGCTGAGTTCCTCAAGCATTTTGTGTGTGTTCCTTAGGATTTCCAGCATCTGCAGAATCTCTTGTGAGACTAATCCACCATCAACCACTGTACACAAAAACCAAAAATTATCCCTGTGACATTTGACTATTGTTTTCCACAGCCAGAAAATTTGAGCAGCTACTTCACAGCTCAATTATAATTTATGATACTTGGCTTTGTGCACATTGGCTGTTGTCTTTATCTACACAGTAACATCGACTGTGCATCAAAAATAGTTTACTTGTTTTTAAATACGCATGTACATATTTCTCAGTCCTGAAGAAGGGTCTTTGCCTGAAACATTGACTGTTTATTCATTTCCATAGATGCTGCCTGACCTGCTGAGTTGCTCCAGAATTTTGTGTTTGTTGCTACATTTGGAATATGCTGGCAATGTGAATAAAACTTGCTATTAAGGCATAAATCCTCTTTTTTTTCCCTTTCTTCCTCTCAGTCTCACACTTTCTTTCACTCTCTCTCTTTACTGTCTTGTTAGATGCACACTGTCTATTTAGTGAAATAGAAAAATTGTTTGAAAAACACATGTTCCACATGGTAAATAAACTCTCAACTGAAAATGCTAGTATCTTGAAGCAAAAAATCCTTAATCCAGCAAGAAGAAACATCTAAAAGTATGAGAAATTGATCATTAGGCAGCTGCACAAGTAAGTGTCACCTGGCTAAAGAACTACTGTATTTCAAAACCAGACTTTGAATGTATTAAGGCACCTCCAGATATAGATCCCCACCCATTTGACCTTCTACTGTATGTGCATGCGCTCTGTTTCGGTAAGTGCATACAACACAAAGAGTATACTGCAATAACTTGGTGAATGATTATGACATTATTCCACCTTGACCGTGGAATGGGAAAATGATGCAGCTTGTAGAACTGCTGCCTCCCAATTAGTGACCGTTGTTCACTCCTGAAACCCTATGCTGTCGAAATGGAATTTATGTGTTCTCACTGTGACCTCCATAGGTTTCCTCAAGGATTTTCATTTTATTTTCATACCGACAGATTAGTAGGCTGATTAGCCACAGCTAATGTCCTTATACTGTAGCTGATTATTAGAAGCTGTGGGTGGGGTGGGGGGGTGGGAGCTGATGGGTAAGTGATGAGAATAAAATTAGATTCCTATAGGATCAATATAAATAGATGCTTCTTAGTGGGTGCAAACTCACAAGGCCAAAGAGTCTTTTTCTTTGTTGTATGACTCCTATGTCCTATGTATAGTACAAGTGAACATTACGCACTGATGCTTTACAAGAAGTAGAGGTCACATCAAGCCAAGTTAACTTTCTTGAAATGAACACTTTCATATACTATGCGTTAGCTACCAGACAGGCCTCTTGAACCTGATTCATAAACTTATAATGAAGTAAATAAGGAGTATATTTCCATAGAGAAAGAAAAATCACTTAAAAAAAAACTCAAGCTAACACAGTGCAGTGAACCTCCTTAAAATAAAGAACTTCTGTTTCCTTTGTATAATTTTCCACTTTCCTGACTATTTGCTAGATGTAATCTGAAAGTGCGTTGAAATTCTTTTTGTGCATTAATTGTATCTGGTCATCTAGGATGTATGGATAATTTTGAGAGTGGAATGGCACTGCAGTTTGCTGCCAAGCAAGCTAGAGAGCTAACTGGACCTCGACTTGGAGGAAGGGAGGTACAGGGGAGATTTGTCTGTTGCTTGAATTTCCAACATATGCAGATTTTCTCGTCTTTACAAAGGAGATTTGATAGATTGCAGAAGAACATGATGAGCTTAGGAAAGAGTAAGTCAGATAAAAGTGTTCCCATTAATTAGTGCTCAAAGAACCAAAGAATTCAAAGAGGATGTGAGGAAAAACGTGGGAAGTGGTGATGATCAGGATCTCGCACCCAGCAATAGTGGTGAAAAGAGTGAATCAGAATGGAACTGAAAAGAAAACTGTATATGGATTACAGAATGGATTTTGCATGGACTTCATGTGAATCTAGAGGAGACTTGATGGACCAAGTGTTCTCTTTCCATTTGCAACACCTCTAAGATTCTGAGGATTCCATGGACACAGTTTCTAAACTCATTGATTATGGGGCACCACCACAAGAAAGCATTATCCATCATCAAGAACCCCCACCATCCAGGCCATGCTTTCTTCTCGCTGCTACCTTTGGGAAGGAAGTACAGGAGCCTTAGATCCTACAAGGCCAGGTTCGGGAACAGTTAATACATCAACTGTCAGGCTCCTGAACCAGAATGGATAACTTCACTCACCTCAACTTTGAACTTTAAACACAATCTATGGACTCGTTTTCAAGGACACCACAACTCATGTTCTCAGTACTATTTTTACTTATTTATTTTATTAATTTTGTATTTGCACAGTTTGTCTTCTTTTGCACATTGGTTATTTTTCAGTCCTTATGTGTAGTTTTTCATTGATTCTATTGTATTTCTTTATTCTGCTGTGAAGTCCTGCAAGAAAATGAATCTTGAGATAGTATTTGGTGACATGTAACAAACAAGAGAAAATCTGCAGATGTTGCAAATCAAAGCAATACACACAAAATGCTAGAGGAAATCAGCAGGCCAGGCAGCATTTGTGGAAAAGATTAAACAGTTGACGTTTCGGGCCGAGAACCTTCATCAGGACTGGAGAAGTCCTGATGAAGGGAAATGTCCACTATTTAATCTTTTCCATTTGGTGACATGTACATACTTCAATAATAAATTTACTTTGATTATAACAGGGTAACTGCGTGCCAGGAAGGGTAGATCCACTGTAAGTAGATAGACCAGGTTCATATTTCAAAAGTAAAAACAAAATATGTTGGAAGAACTCAGCAGGTCAGGCTGCATCTGTGGGAAAAGAAAAAGAGGTAATTTGCTTTCACTAATGTTCTATGTAACTGAAGCATAATATCCCTATTTTTGTATTTATTTCCCAAAATAAATTACAATATTCCATTAGCTTTTCTGTTAAAAATGTGAATAAGGTATTGCATAATGTTGAAGTAAGTTGACATATATGTGGTGTTTGGGATTTTTCTCAAGGAATATATTTAAGTAAGGTATTTTTACTTTCTTTCATAATACAGTTGTATTCCTGGCAAGAAGTATTTTTTCACCGTGGTCGACATTTCAATTTTGTATTGTCTTTTACTTCGATCTTTAAAGTTCATCTATATGTCTGCAGCAGAGAGGGCATCATGTGGTTTAAGTGATATTTTAAGAAGTTTAGCAGATTCAGCTGGGATTTATTGCTTGTAAGTGTTCTCCAGCAATACCTACAGTATTCTTAGTCTGCTTATCTCTTCTAGTTTGGGATTTCTTTGCTAATTTTATTACACTGACAGATTTACCCATTAAATTTACAGCTAATAGAAGTATCTTGTCAGAAAGGCATGAAGGATTACCAGCTAAAGGAACATTTGTGTTGGAGAACATGCTTATATAAATATTATTTAATGTAACATTATGGAAATATTAGTGGAAATATGCTTGTATCTGCTTGTTATTGATATTGTCAACTGTGCTAATTTATTTTTAAATAAAAAGTTCAGATGTTGTTATTGCAAAGTCTAATAAAAATCTTCAATGGTCTTATCTTTCCAAAAACTTCACCTTCAAATTCCTGTGTGGGAGAGGATATATTGGAGGTAGATTAGTGTAAACTGATAGTTTTGTCTTACATCCTATGAAGGAGATTTTTAATTCAATAACGTTTCGTTTGCGGACAGGGAGCGCTTTGCAAATATTAGATTTCAGAAGGGCCGACTTATGAAGCAAGTGAAAACAAGAGACTGGTAGAAGTGGTTACAGCTGCCACTTCCCCTCAATGATGAACTATTTTTGGATGTAGGTTCTGGCTCGTCTAATGGAATATACAGGTACTTGTGCCAGTTACTGGAGGAGCTTTAATGAAAGATGCTTAGATAAACAGGACAGGTATCTGGTTTCTGTATGATTTTCTTGCGAAAGGACTCATGCAAAAGTTATTTTATAATTTTTTAAGGAAGAAAATAAACAAAATGAAGCTTTAATCCAGTTGATTTCAGTAAAATTATTTGTATTGCTTGTTTTTTTCCTTAAGGAATATTCAGAAAACTTTGGTGTGGTGGAGCAGGTGTCCTGTGTTTCTTCTTCTGAAAGAACTTGTTTCACTCAATACATGAGTGGGTGTATGTGAGTCGCATTGGGTTTTTGTTCAACAATCTTGCAGAATTTGTAAGTGGAATGATGAAAATTAGTGCTTTATTCATAGTGAACAAGTGGATCTGGAAATTAATTTTTACTGGAGCAAGTAGTGCTGGTGGATTGCTGACACTGACTTCGGTAACTAGAAAATCACCTTGAAAAGTGTTATGAACATCTTCAGTCTGTGTCATATCTTTGTTACTGAGTCACGGACTTCATTCTTATCTCCGGCATCTTTCTGAAATTGAGTTACATTGCTTGCAATTATCATGTCATTTCAACCCTGTGCTGGGCTTCAGGAAACATATCTGTGCTATGATGAAAACAGCTTATTTCCATCTTAGTAACAGCATACAGTTCTGCTGCTACTGAAACCCTCATTCATCTCTGTTGCTTTTAAACTTGTCAAGTTCAAAATATGTTTGGCTTACTTCTCTCATTCTATCATCTGTAAACTTGTTAGGCAAATACTTCCTTGCACTAAGTTCATTTCACCCATTGGTTTTTCTTCCTATTCAACCACAGACTTGCAGCCTTCTGAAATGTTAGCTCTCCTCTAATTCTGAGAGTCACAGAGTCAGGTGGTTAAATAGGCATAATCATACAAGGTAGAACACAGAACAATATAGTGCAATACAGGCCCTTCGGTCCACAATGTCCTGCCGACCTTTTAACCTAATCCTGGATCTATCTAACCCTTCTCTTCCGTGTAGCCCTGCTTTTATAATTTCATCAAATGCCTATTTAAGAGTCTCTTAAGTGTCCCTAATGTATCTGCCTCTACCACCACCCCTGCCATCCCATTCCACGCCATTCCCTGTGTTGAAAAATTACCTCTGACATCCCCCCTATACTTTCCTCCAATCACCTTAAATTATACCCTCTCAAGTTAGCAATTTCCACCCTTGGAAAAAGTCTCTGCCTGTCCACTCGATCTATGCCTCTTATCATTTTATACACCTTTATCAAATCATCTCTCCTCTTCCTTCACTCTGAAGAGTGATGCCCTAGATCCTTCGGCCTCTCCTCATACGACATGCTCTCTAATCCAGACAGCACCCTTGTAAATCTTCCCTGCACTCTCTCTAAAGCTTCCATATCCTTCCTATAATGAGGTGTAAAGGACTGAACATAATATTTCAAGAGTTGTCTGACCAGAGCTTTATAGAGCTGGAATATTACCTTGTGGCTCTTGAACTTAATCGTCCGATTAACACAGGCCAACATAGCATCTGCCACATTAACAACTCTATCAACTTGTGTTGCAACTTTGAGGGATCTGTAGATCTGTACCCCAAGGTCCCTCTGTTCCTCCATCCTGCTAACTATCCTGCCATTTCCCCTACTCTGCCTTCAAGATCGACCTTTCAAAGTGTTTCACCTCACACTTTTACAGATTGAACTCCATCTGCCACTTCCCAGCCCAGCACTGTATCCCACCTGTGTCCCCTTGTAACCTATGACAACTGTCTACATTATCCGCAACAAAACACCTTTGACCACCAATCTACAGGCAGGACACACTCTACCTACTACTATCCTCTGCCTTCTGAAGGGAACCGTCACTGAATCCATGCAAGTTTCCCTGGATCCCATGCCTCCTGTCTTTCTGTATGAATCGATTCTGGAGAACCTTGTCAAACACTTTAGTAAAATCTCCATATACCACATCCACTGCTTTACCTTCATCAATTATTTTTGTTGACCAACCCCTCACAAAGCCAAGCTGACTATCCCCAACCAGACTCTGCTTCTACTAATGTTCATAATTGCTGTCTCTAAAAATCCTCTTCGGTAATTTGCCCATGGCTGATGTAAGACTCACTAGTCTATATTTCCCAGAGATAGCCCCATTCCCTTTCTTGAACAAAGGTACACATTTGCCCCATCCCCCACCTCCAATCTTTTGGTACTACTACCTTGACCAGTGAGGACTCAAAGATCAATGCTGAAGGCACAGTAATCTCTTCCCTCAATTCCCTTAGTAAACTGGGATAGATCCCCGACCCTGAAGAATTATTTATCCTAATGTTTTTTCAAAAATTCCTGCGCATCCTCCTTCTTAATGTTGACATGTTCCAGCATGTTAGCCTATTCTATGTTGTCCTGACAGTCATCAAGGTCCACCTCACTGATGAACACTAAAGCAATATACTCATTAATTATCTTCCCTACCTCTTCCAATTCAAGGCACCTGTTTCTTCCACTATTCTTGGATCAGTCATATCTTTACTCTAGACATTCTCCTGTTTTTCACATACATGTAGAATCCCTTGGGGATTTCCTTAATCCTACTTTCCAAGGCCTTCTCGTGCCTCCTTTTAGCCCTCCTGCAGTGGTTCTTAAGCTCCTTCCCGGCTTCCTTGTAACTCTCTAGAGACCTGTCTGATGCTTGCTTCCTAAACCTGAAGTGTGCTTCCTTCTTCCTCTTGATTAGATGTTTCACCTCTCTTGTCAACCATGGTCCCTTCACCCTAACATACATTCCCTACCTGAAGAGGAAAAACCTCTCCAAAACCCCATGCAAACCACATCATTCCTGAGTTTATTTTTTCTACCAATTATGGCCATGACATATGCTGACAAGTCCTAATGTCTAGAATCTGAACCTTAAACCCTTAGTTATGTTTAAGGAACATGTTATGAAATTGGACATAGCTTGCAAATACAGAAATCCAATGTGAACTGCATTTGTAGCACATCAGGGCTGTAACCGTCCTGCAACATCCTGTCTACTGGTACTGCATATAAGAGTTTAATTCTCTTGTGTCTCTTTCCGACAAATGTGTTACTTACAACAATGTCTGTCAATCAGGATTTATTATATGAAATGATGGGTAATGTAATAAAGGTATTCACTTGCCTGAAGCATTCAAAGAATTCAAAATACATTTTTTATCAAAGTATGTTTGCAGTATACAACCCTGAGATTCATCTTCCCCACAGACAGCCATGAAACAAAGAAGAACCATAGAACCAGTTCAAAGAAAAACATCAAACTCCTCCCCCACGCACAAAAAACAAATCGCGCAAACAGCAACCAAAACAATGAGCAAAAACACAGAATATACATCACAAAATCAATAGACATATTTCAGTTCAGCTCATTATTCACTATCTGCAGGCTGCCCCTATTCAAAAATCACCCAAAATAGCAACAAAAGAAAACAAGCGACCAGAAAAATAGAACACAGTTCACAAACCGTTTCAATTAAACCTTGCTCCGACAGCATCAAGGGCGAGAGAGATCATTCAAACGCAGGGACTTCCCCTCAGGAGCAGCAAGCGAGAGGGACCAGGAGACCACACATAGACACCCCTCTCCGGCAGCAGCAAGCAAGAGGCCGGTAGATGGCGCTGAGCATTCACTCACCTCTGCACCCACATTGATGTTTTCAATCTATCTCCTTCTTTAATCGGTGAGATCGCTGAGAGCTGGAATCGATCATGGGCCCAGGCTTCCTGGCATCTATGTTGCACACCTTGCTCGCAGCCTTGTGAAACCCTCTTGGAGACAGCAAATTGCCAGAATGCACGATTGGCCCAAAAACATATCGCTAAGTTGGCAAAGACAGTCTAATCTGTAGAAGGGGAAAAGAAGCTTTCCTTCAACCATTTAATATTGTTGACTAAGGACACGGAATGATGCTGGTACACAATCCCAGTAAAACCTCTGATACCCAGCTCAAGAATCAAATGTCACCAGGGTTGTGAGCAAAGTTGTGATAGGTTCAGCGGAGCAGGTTGAAGGAGTGTGGAGATAACATGGAAGCCCCATGTCATTCTTTCTTTGAGATGTTATAAACTGGAAGAAATGTTGTCGTCTGCATGGTCTCAAAACATGAATCCCTGAGATGCTACCACTGGTGCTAGAGGCATGGATCAGCCAATCCAGCTTGTCTGTATAGAAATCAGGTAAGTGCCATAGTAGACTAGAATGACTCTATGCCACGGCTTTATCCGCTCAGGGGATCTCCCATCCACTGCTACCAACCTTATAGTTCCCACACCCCGCACTTCCCGTTTCTACCTCCTACCCAAGATCCACAAACCTGCCTGTCCTGGCCGACCTATTGTCTCAGCTTACTCCTGCCCCACCGAACTCGTTTCTGCATACCTCGACACTGTTTTATCACCCCTTGTTCAATCCCTTCCGACCTATGTTCGTGACACTTCTCACGCTCTTAAACTTTTCGATGATTTTAAGTTCCCTGGCCCCCACCGCTTTATTTTCACCATGGATGTCCAGTCCCTATATACTTTCATCCCCCATCAGGAAGGTCTCAAAGCTCTTCGCTTCTTTTTGGATTCCAGACCTAATCAGTTCCCCTCTACCACCACTCTGCTCCGTCTAGCAGAATTAGTCCTTACTCTTAATAATTTCTCCTTTTGCTCCTCCCATTTCCTCCAAACTAAAGGTGTAGCTATGGGCACCCGTATGGGTCCTAGCTATGCCTGCCTTTTTGTTGGGTTTGTGGAACAATCTATGTTCCGTGCCTATTCTGGTATCTGTCCCCCACTTTTCCTTCGCTACATCGACGACTGCATTGGCGCTGCTTCCTGCACGCATGCAGAACTCGTTGACTTTATTAACTTTGCCTCCAACTTTCACCCTGCCCTCAAGTTTACCTGGTCCATTTCCGACACCTCCCTCCCCTTTCTAGATCTTTCTGTCTCTGTCTCTGGAGACAGCTTATCCACTGATGTCTACTATAAGCCTACTGACTCTCACAGCTATCTGGACTATTCCTCTTCTCACCCTGTCTCTTGCAAAAACGCCATCCCCTTCTCGCAATTCCTCCGTCTCCGCCGCATCTGCTCTCAGGATGAGGCTTTTCATTCTAGGACGAGGGAGATGTCTTCATTTTTTAAAGAACGGGGCTTCCCTTCCTCCACTATCAACTCTGCTCTTAAACGCATCTCCCCCATTTCACGTACATCTGCTCTCACTCCATCCTCCCACCACCCCACTAGGAATAGGGTTCCCCTGGTCCTCACCTACCACCCCACCAGCCTCCGGGTCCAACATATTATTCTCCGTAACTTCCGCCACCTCCAACGGGATCCCACCACTAAGCATATCTTTCCCTCCCCCCCTCTCTCTGCATTCCGTAGGGATCGCTCCCTACACAACTCCCTTGTCCATTCGTCCCCCCCATCCCTCCCCACTGATCTCCCTCCTGGCACTTATCCGTGTAAGCGGAACAAGTGCTACACATGCCCTTACACTTCCTCCCTTACCACCATTCAGGGCCCCAAACAGTCCTTCCAGGTGAGGCATCACTTCACCTGTGAGTCGACTGGGGTGATATACTGCGTCCGGTGCTCCCGATGTGGCCTTTTATATATTGGTGAGACCCGACGCAGACTGGGAGACCGCTTTGCTGAACATCTACGCTCTGTCCGCCAGAGAAAGCAGGATCTCCCAGTGGCCACCCATTTTAATTCCACATCCCATTCCCATTCTGACATGCCTATCCACGGCCTCCTCTACTGTAAAGATGAAGCCACACTCAGGTTGGAGGAACAACACCTTATATTCCGTATGGGTAGCCTCCAACCTGATGGCATGAACATCGACTTCTCTAACTTCCGCTAGGCCCCACCTCCCCCTCGTACCCCATCTGTTACTCTTTTTTATGCACACATTCTTTCTCTCACTCTCCTTTTTCTCCCTCTGTCCCTCTGAATATACCTCTTGCCCATCCTCTGGGTCACCCCCCCCGTCTTTCTTCCCGGACCTCCTGTCCCATGATCCTCTCGTATCCCCTTTTGCCTATCACCTGTCCAGCTCTCGGCTCCATCCCTCCCCCTCCTGTCTTCTCCTATCATTTTGGATCTCCCCCTCCCCCTCCAGCTTTCAAATCCCTTACTCACTCTTCCTTCAGTTAGTCCTGACGAAGGGTCTCGGCCTGAAACGTCAACTGTACCTCTTCCTAGAGATGCTGCTTGGCCTGCTGCGTTCACCAGCAACTTTGATGTGTGTTGCTTGAATTTCCAGCATCTGCAGAATTCCTGTTGTCTCCCATATACTGTGTGGGTTCATGGGACTTATAATTTATTACCCAGGAATTTATAATTATGTTGCAGTTCAAATGTTGACATGTCAATGATTAAAATGTGCTTCTTTCTGTGATGGATGCATTTTGTATGGTGCTAATTGACAGTCTATTTATTGGCAACACTGCTGGGTGTGTGACAGACATGTGACTGCCAGTAAACAGTATTTTGTGGCAATTTACTCAGTACATGAAGTCCATTTATAGAACAGAGGGAAAAGAAATTATAGTAACTGCTCCAAAAAAAGGAGAGAAATATCTGCATAAAAACGTAGTGATTGGAAAGATGATTGCATTTAAAACAAGTGCATAAAACTAATCAATTTTCTTTCAACAGTATAGCTGTAAGGTTGATTCATTGCATAATGAACCAAATGTTTGCACCCTAGTTGTCAATTGTATGGTCACTAAGAGGTATTAAACTTTTCAATTGAACTTTATTGAGTTACATTTAAATTTGTCAATGAATCGAAATGAAGATTTACACTTTAATTTAAATCTTTAAAATGGTTTTAAAATGTACATAGAGAATGATACATCACAGAAATCTCCTCCAACTCCTCCATCCTGATCAAAAAGGTGCAACAGCGCCTTTATTTCCTGCTGAGCATGAAGAAAGCTCACCTCTGTCCCAGGATACTGACGGACTTTTACCACTGTACCATTGAGAGCATACTCACCAACTGCTTCTCAGTGTGGTATAGCAATTGTCCCGTATCGGACCGCAAAGCACTCCAGCGTGTGTTGAAAACTGCCCGGTGGATTATCGGCACCTAATTGCCCACCATTGAGAACATCTACCATAACGCTGCGAAAAGCATTATCAAGGATGCATCTCACCCTAACCATGGACTTTTAACTCTCCTTCCAACCAGTAGGTGCTACAGGATCCTCCGCTCCCACACCAGCAAGCACAAGAAGAGCTTATTCACTGAGGCTGTGACCCTGTGTGAACTTCACATCACAGCGCTAAACAGTATTGCATCCATATTTTACTGTCTCAGTACTTTTATATTTGTGTGCTGTAGCACTTACTTTTTATTCACAGTTATTTTGTAAATAACACTATTCTTTGCATTTCTGGTCAGATGCTAACTGTATTTCATCGGCTTTGTATCTGTACTTGGCACAATAACAATAAAGTTGAATCTAATTTAATCTAATCTAAAAAATTGGCCCTTTAGTTCAGTGAGTCTGCATCAGCCATCAACCACCCTTTTACACTAATCCTACATAAATCACGTTATTTTTTGATTCCCTCAAGCTTCTCATCAGCACGCCTTCCTGCCCATATTCTACTGTTCACCCTCATCAGCGCACCTTCCTGCCCATGGTCTACTGTTCACCCTCATCAGCACGCCTTCCTGCCCATATTCTACTGTTCACCCTCATCAGCGCACCTTCCTGTCCACAGTCTACTGTTCACCCTCATCAGCGCACCTTCCTGCCCACGGTCTACTGTTCACCCTCATCGGCGCACCTTCCTGCCCGTAGTCTACTGTTCACCCTCATCGGCGCACCTTCCTGCCCATGGTCTACTGTTCACCCTCATCAGCGCACCTTCCCGCCCATGGTCTACTGTTCACCCTCATCAGCGCACCTTCCCGCCCATGGTCTACTGTTCACCCTCATCAGTGCACCTTCCTGCCCATGGTCTACTGTTCACCCTCATCAGCGCACCTTCCTGCCCATGGTCTACTGTTCACCCTCATCAGCGCACCTTCCCGCCCATGGTCTACTGTTCACCCACATCAGCGCACCTTCCTGCCCGTAGTCTACTGTTCACCCACATCGGCGCACCTTCCTGCCCGTAGTCTACTGTTCACCCTCATCGGCGCACCTTCCTGCCCGTAGTCTACTGTTCACCCTCATCGGCGCACCTTCCTGCCCATGGTCTACTGTTCACCCTCATCAGCGCACCTTCCCGCCCATGGTCTACTGTTCACCCTCATCAGCGCACCTTCCTGCCCATGGTCTACTGTTCACCCTCATCAGCGCACCTTCCTGCCCGTAGTCTACTGTTCACCCTCATCAGCGCACCTTCCTGCCCGTGGTCTACTGTTCACCCTCATCAGCGCACCTTCCCGCCCATGGTCTACTGTTCACCCTCATCGGCGCACCTTCCTGCCCGTAGTCTACTGTTCACCCTCATCGGCGCACCTTCCCGCCCATGGTCTACTGTTCACCCTCATCAGCGCACCTTCCTGCCCATGGTCTACTGTTCACCCTCATCGGCGCACCTTCCTGCCCATGGTCTACTGTTCACCCTCATCAGCGCACCTTCCTGCCCATGGTCTACTGTTCACCCTCATCAGTGCACCTTCCTGCCCGTGGTCTACTGTTCACCCACATCAGCGCACCTTCCTGCCCATAGTCTACTGTTCACCCTCATCAGCGTACCTTCCCGCCCATGGTCTACTGTTCACCCTCATCAGCGCACCTTCCCGCCCATGGTCTACTGTTCACCCACATCAGCGCACCTTCCTGCCCGTAGTCTACTGTTCACCCTCATCGGCGCACCTTCCTGCCCGTAGTCTACTGTTCACCCTCATCGGCGCACCTTCCTGCCCGTAGTCTACTGTTCACCCTCATCGGCGCACCTTCCCGCCCATGGTCTACTGTTCACCCTCATCAGCGCACCTTCCTGCCCATGGTCTACTGTTCACCCTCATCAGCGCACCTTCCTGCCCGTGGTCTACTGTTCACCCTCATCAGCGCACCTTCCTGCCCATGGTCTACTGTTCACCCTCATCAGCGCACCTTCCTGCCCGTAGTCTACAGTTCGCCCTCACACAAAATGGAATTGACTGAGACGCAGCACAGAATCGGCACTTCGAGCCGCGTCACCCAGCAACCTCCCACTCAACTCTAGCCTAATCACGGGGCAATTTACAATGACCAATTAACCTACCAACCGGTACATCTTTGGACTGTGGGAGGAAACCGGAGCATTCAGAGGAAACCCACACAGACATGGGGAGAACATACAAACTCCTTACAGACAGTGGCGGAAATTGAACCCGGGTCCCTGGTACTGTAAAGTATTGTACTAACTATTATGCTTCCATGCCGCCTATGACTGTGGTCAATTAACTTACCAGCCTGCAATATTCTGGAATGTGGGTTGAAGCTGGTGACCCAGAGGAAATCTGCACGGTGATCAAGAGAATCTGTGTACTGCACACAGAGAGCACCCAAAGTCAGAACATACTTGAGAAAGTAATCAATTCTCAAAATTACATCTTGAGTACATTTTTCACCAGCGGTATCCAGTGAAAACTCTGTTCTTTAGCCTTCTTCCAATTGTTTACACAGACTAAAATGTAACATTTCATCAAGGAGCAGTCTGAAAGGCAGTCTCACACAGAGATGCAGTGCCAATTATGTGAAGTGATTGAGAATTAGAGGTGAAGTCATTTGTTGTGCATGTCTATAATTTGGGAGGTAATTAAGTTACAAAATAAGCTAAAACCTTTTTTTTAGTAGATTTAAATCTACATTAAAATAATTTTATCCTGGTGCCAAACATTTTAATTCAAATTCCCATTCCCATTTTGATCCTCTTGTGCCAAGATGAGGCCACCCTAAGGGTGGAGGAGCAACACCTTATATTCCATCTGGGTAGCCTGCCTAATGGCATGAAAATTGATATTTCCTTCCAGTGAACAAACCCCCCCCCAACTTCTTCTATTCCCCACTCTGACCTTTCAGTTCCCCTCACCCACCTATTACTTCCCCCTGGGCCCCCTTCTCCTTCCCTTTCTCCTATTGTCCACTCTCCTATCAAATTCTTTCTTCTCCGGCCCTTGACCTTTCCCACCCACCTGCCTTCACCTCTCACCTACAAGCTGGCCTCTTTCCCCTCCCCCCACCTTTTTATTCTGGCATCTTTCCCCTTTCTTCTCAGTCTTGAAGAAGGGTCTTGGCCCGAAACGTCGAGTATTTACTCATTTCCATAGATACTGCCTGACCTGTTGAGTTCCTGCAGCATTTTGTTTGTGTTGCTCTAGATTCACAACATCTGCAGACTTCTTCATGTTTGTGAATTTTATGTATTGTAAGCAGCTTTATTAAAAGGACAACCATTGCAAAAGCATTGCAGTGACTGGGAATAGCTTCAACTTAATTATGTTAATGTGTTAGCAACAGTATCCCTTATATATATTAAGAGTATCTGACTGAAATGGGAAATTCCAGTGTGTATGTACTAACCTTTGACCCAGTGCTATCCAACTCTGATGGACTGTCTCTGACTATGAAAGATCCTGTCGACTAGACTGAGTCCAAATATCTCCAGTTTGCAATGCATGTGCTTTCCAAGCCAAAACTACTTAAGTTTAGCATAATTAGTTATTTTGGCAAATATCTGCAGTTGCTCATGCAGTTGGATATTATCTTCAAGGTTGGGATTTTGTATCTTTTCATTTGGTAATATTGTGTTTTCTTTCCCTCAAATATTGGCCAGTACTTGTGGAAGTTCCGAGGCAACAGAGCCTTAAATATTCTGATCAAAATTAACTTTGATGTTATGTGTTGCTGGAAATTTCAGATGGTGTTGATGGTGCCAGCTATTATCACTAGATAGGCATGTTTGGAAACACCCATGTGAAATTGCAGTACCAGCTGATGCCAAGAAATCGGTGGGGTGGGAGATAGATATTCATTCAATGTATGTTGAATCCAGCTTAATGCAGGGATTAATCCAATTTATTGCTGACATGATGAGCAAAGTGATTATATTTTCTATTCCTTGGTTTAATTATCCAGTTGTAATGAAAAAAAAACAGTCAAATATGAAAGTGTTCTGCCTCAGTACATGGTCATGTGCTCATCAAAAAAGCTTTGATAATCTTTTCATGTAAATCTTATGATTTTAACAGAGCAAATGTTTACTGGGGAATAGGTCCCATTTTATCATCAGGAGATGACTGTTTTGCCCTAGAATGTAGAAGCAGCCATTTTTTGTTGTTTCTTTTGTAAAGGGAGTCAGTCATTGAAGAGGCAGGAATGTATCCAATGTTACTGGTTTAGTGAGGAGTACAATTAATAATCCTGCAATCCAAGCATAGAAGCAATCTTTTAAGTAAGATAAGACATTTTGGCAGTTTTGCTTGAAGCAATAAATATTGTGATATTACACACTTCTAAAGATCTTTGCCAGGGTTCTTGCGGGGTTGGATTAATTTAATTTTTTGTTTTTATGTCCATACTAAGCACACAACATCCCTTATTTTTTAATAGTTTTTAGGTACTTCCTCCAAATTCACTACATATCACATTGGCATGGGATTCACACAATATTTTTCATTGTAACATGTGATCCTTATCAGCATGAACTCTTTCTTTGCCAAGTTATAACCCAAAAGCTCTTCTAATGGAGATATCATTACTTAAAGTGAGCCAAAGGTGCCAGTTTTTTAAAACTATTTTTAACAACATAAGAAAAAAAACACAATTTATGGTAATCCTGCCTCTGTCTGTATGTCTATCCAGGATTTTGATAACACTTAATATCTTCTTTAGTGTTGACTTGCAGGATATTTATGATGCTTCGACTGAGGAGGTTCTTACTATTTGCATTCATTTAAATGTATTCTGTGATGTTGCAATTATGTCAAGCCATCCATTCATAATACCTGTAATTAAATGTTGTCATTTGAATAAGAAAATTTTCAAGCTTCAATTTTTGTTTTGTTTCTTCAGTCAATTAACTTCTGCCTGAGATTAAGCTGTTGCTGGTGGATAAAATTTGAGGGGCATCTATCTTGTCTTGCTCATTCTGTCTTAAAATCATGGCTTCTGCACCTCACAGAACTTTGGTAACAGTATAATGTTCAAAATAATTTCCGTTACCTCTGAGCTTTTGCCTTAGCAGTGCTATGTATTTTAAAGCACTGCACATTATTACCTTTGCATTTTAATTAGTGTCATAGAGCACAACATGAAAACAGGCCCTACTGCCCACTTGAGTCATGGAATCCTAGAGCAGGAAGCAAGCCTTCTGGTCTAACTGGTCCGTGCCAACCGAGATTTCCATCTAAACCTATCCTATTTGCTTGCATTTGGTATATATGCAGCTAAACCTCTCCTATCTACATAGCATGTATTAAGCCAAGACCTGGTGCTGTTACCTTGACAATTGATACGTTTCATACTGGTACCATGAAGCATTGCCTAACCATCTTTTCTATGGCAAAATGCAAGCACATTACAGTATGTGCACAATCACAAGTTCAAAACTTTTATCCAAGCATTAAAATTGGTGTGAGTTACCAAAATTTACCTGTTGCCTTTCAGCCCCACATTTTTGGACTTTCCTTTGGATGCTGCTATCAATATGTTGAGGTTACCTCAGATTTCTGTTATCTTTGTTTGTAAGTCAGAATTTTGACAGTGAGCTGTGCACCTTCACCTGCTATAACACACAGTCAGATTCAATATTATTAACATGGGCAGATCAGAACCAGTACTTACCGCTTAAATTTTGGTTTATTTAGAACCCACACCAACAATTTCATTCACTGTTTATGAATCACCTATTTTATGCCTGTCATGGCCTTCTCTTCTTAGCTTGAACTTAGAGATATAGAAGCAAGAGAAAATCTGCAGATGCTGGAAATCTGAGCAATGCACACAAAATGCTGGAGGAACTCAGCAGCCCAGGCCTGAAAGATCGACTGTACTTTTTTCCATAGATGCTGCCTGGCCTGCTGAGTTCCTCCAGTATTTCGTGTTTACTGAAAGATATAGTCCCAGTATTGGTGCCCATTAGATACCACATTTAGTTCTCACTAGACCAAAGGTGCCTGAGGTTTCTACACCTACCCCAGTGCGGAGGCTTTTTCTAAGCCTTTTTTGCTGCTTCAGTGACCTTTGAGCTAATGAAATTCAAATTGCTCAAAGGTGCATGAGACTTCCAGCACATCTGGTCTTCAACATAATAATAAAAAAAATTTGTCAGTTAATATAAATTGTGTCTATAGGAAAGAGCAGGGGAATATAACTGACTGGATGAACTAGCCTGAAGACCTCTGTGATGTTTATGTTTCAATCACAAACAGAAACATGTTCTACTCTCTAGTGACAGGTAACTGTTTAGCTAAGCTCGGCTTATCTTCAAAAATATCACTGACACTACTGTTGCCGGATGAACACAGGTAGCAATGAGTCAGCCTACCAGAGCAAGATAGGACACCTGACTGAGTGACTGCAACAACAAACTCTCACTCAATGCCAGCACAACTAAAACTCTAATTGTTAACTTCAAGAAAGGAGAGGACATGCATCATTCTACACTGGGGGATTGGTGGTGTAGAGAGTCAGCAACTTTAGGTTCTTGGGTATCAACGTGTCCAACAACCTGTCCTGGGCCCAGCCTGTCACCAAGCACTCTAACAAACTGTTGGAAGTATCCTGAGGACAGCAATTTGAATGAGCAGGAACATAAGAAGTTGTAGAGAGTAGTGGAATCTCCTTAATACATCACAGCACAATGCCTCCCCACCACTGGTAATATCTACAGAGGCACTGCCTCAGGAATGCAACATCTATTGTCAATGACATCTACTGTCTTCTCACAGCTGCCAGTTTTTGTCAAAAAAACTTTTTATCTTTCTCCATTTTATCATTGTTAACAATAATTACGAAGTTTACGCAGAAGAGTAGTGATGCTGGTGATCTAGTATCTAGGCATGATTATGTAGAAGAGTAATGGCATCAAACGTTCGAGGGAGGAGGCAGGATAAAGGGTTTGAGAGGGAAAACAGATCAACCATGATCGAATGGTGAAGCAGACTCAATGGACTGAATAGACGAATTTTGCTCCTATTTCTTGATGCTGCTATCATCCTGATAGTGTATGAGGCATAGACTAGCTGCTTTTTCCTTATCTGCCAGTGTTATATATCAGCATGTAATTATTTTGTTCCTGGTGTTCTTAATTGCAAACACACAGTCCACGGGCAGAGAAACTGCAGGAGGTTGGTGTTTTGTCTTTGGATTCCGTGAGGAGCCCAGTACAGGAATGCAGCCTGGAATCTGCTGCCATTCATCTGTGAGGAACTTTAGGGCTTCTGCTTGTGTGTACCACCTGAGCTTCCTGATGGCAGTTTTACTGTGGAATTAGTGGTACTGTTGAGGGAACTCTGGAGCTATTTTCTTTTAATTCACATTGGCCATAACATGAACTCTGCTGTGGAAATCTAGTTTGAGTTGTACGCTCACTACATAGACCAGTAGAATTAATGGAAAATAAATCATCGCCCTGACATTAAAAACAGTGAGCATGATGAGAACAGCATAGCAATCTTAATGTTCTATGAGACTTATTATTCAATTAATTCATACTGGTTTTGCAGGAGCTGTCAAGAAGCATCGATGAGTTGCTGCAGTGTCTAATTTGTGCCTGATACATAGATACATAGAGAGCCTTTGCCCTAATCAAATCATGGTTTACAGTTGAAAGACATTGGGATGTCAGGGGAGGTGACCCACTTTACACTCTTTGGCTTGCCCTTGTGGCCTTGGCATTGGTGGAGCTGATCTAACTGAGATTTTGGTCAGTAATCATGTCATGACATTCCAGCAAGCCACATCTCCTATCCTCCTATGAATTGGATGCTGGTGATGGGATTCCGTGGAATGCTCCAGTGAGGTGTTTAGACTCTGCCCTCACTGGAGCTGATCACTTCTTTGGCACGGATTCCGTAATTATCTGAGGATTTATGATTGAAATTGAAAACTGAACAATCACCAATAAAGATCTCTTTCCTTTGGCTGAAAGGTATAATGTTGGGAGTGTGACGCTCAGGCTGTGGCTTGCTCAGGCGTGGGAAGGATGTGCATATTTAGGCATAGAGCTCCCTGATGTCAGTAAGTTTGGGATATTGCAGTTCCCTGGGCTGAGTTTACCTTTTCCTTTGACATTTGCCCTGCTTGCTCATTTCAGAGGGCAATTAAAACATTTCTCTGAATTTTGAAATGTAGCTGGGCTAAACAAATAAAGAGAACGGATTTCTGTCCCAAAGGTTGTTAGGGAACCAGATAGATTATAAAAAGTCCCAATAGCTTCATGTCAGCCAATATGAATGACAGATTTTTTAAAGAACACCAGGTATATTTACTATATTTAATTGCATTTAGACTCCACAGCTGTCCTGATGGAATTTGAATGTATGTCTCTGAATCTTTCATCCAGTTCTTTGGATTATTAGTCAAATAAATTAATCATTCTGGTACCATCACTGACCAAATAGCTGAGGACACCTAAAATGATTAATTTGCCTTACTTTGGAACCACTTGAGCAAAAGTTTTTTTTTGTTTTTTAAGAGCTGATTGGCTACCTTTTTATCTGAAGTTTGCTCAGTTTCCTGCTTAGTCTGGCAATCTCTCAACGGTGAAATAAAGGTTAAAAGAACTGTGGAACAAACAGATAATTTATTGACCACACAAAAGCACAGAAGAAAGAGAAAACTGAAGGTGTATTTTAATAATATGTTACATGGTATCAAGAAATAATTTCAAAAGCTTCTTCTAATATCAAGGTTCAAATGCCCTGGAGACAAACTCTTCTCCTAAATTGCTGATCCTTAATAACATCCAGCCTTTCCTTATTCCATGTATTTGCAGAAATTCCTAGAATTACTGTCTAGAACTTAATGTACCTGTAGAACTACAGCCATTTGGGGATTAAAGCAAATAGATGTTGAAGAGTCTCTGAGTGTGGGAGAAAAAAAATCTAAGAACAAGGATAGCAAGAGAAAGACACTTGGGAATATAAGAGCAGAGCTTTCACTGTGCACTAGTCAGGAATATTTTGTGTAAGAATGTCTAAGACACATTTCCTCTCTTATCTGAGGTTAACACAGTATCTTTCAAGTCATTTCTTTTGAGGTACTTACAATACATCTTTAGTCTTCATTGGACTGCTTTCTTTTTGGCACCACTCAAGGTTATGGGTTTTACACACTTCAGTTATTCATAGTCTTGGATGCAAATTCTAACTGAAATTTCTACACATGGATCTTGTCAAATTGTTTCTTGAAGGCCTTTTTGAAACAAATTTGCCATTTGTCATACAACTGTTTGTCTTTTGGAACCTGCTGGTGTACTTCACTGCAAATTACTTCATCATGCAGAGCCTTTCCATTTTTATTTGCTATAAAAGAAAACTGTCTGCAAGAATACATTATATCATCTTAGGCACCAGTTCAATCAAATTTATCTTAGTAAAAATAGGTTCCAATTGATTTTATCATGGTCATTAACTTAGAACAGAGTGTGTATATTGCAAGTACCATAATCCTGAAACATTCTGGCATCATAATGCTAGAAAACTATAAATGTATATATTTGTCTCAAGAACTATAATCAGGGCAATGTAATCTTGACATTATTGTTTATTGGTGATATGTAAAGGCATGTTGAATATTTATGGAGTTGGTGATGAGATTACAATTCCAATGGATTCTTTTTGTACTGGTTATCATTTGCTAACATTGGTCGTGTAAAATGAATGATAAAGATCTACTGCAGAAAGCCACAAAATTGCGATTGCTTACCACCATTGGTGCAGTTCCTTTGTAGTGATCATTGTCATGATAATTGTTGGAAAGCAAATCATCTCAATCATAATGCAATTAATTTGTGGTTTTGAGGGTTTGAGTAGACTAGCTGTGCTGGACTCGCCAAAGCTGTTGAGAGAGATAGTAATGCAATGCCATCTCACACTCGGGCACTTTCAACAGCCACACATAAAATGCTGGAGGAACTCAGCAGGCCAGGCAGTATCTAGGAATAGAGTGCAGTCGACGTTTCGGGCCAAAACCCTTAGGCAGAAGTGACAGTGTGTTCAGTTTCCCAACAGCCTTCTGAACATTGAGGAGAAGCTAATTGGCTGTTTAATCAACAATTTAAAATAACCTCTCTAGATATATATATTAATCACTTTGTAAAATGATTAGGGCTGCACCATGTGCAGATTTTCACAAACATAAGAAAATCTGCAGATGCTGCAAATCCAAAGCAAATCCGAAGGCTGGAAGAACTCAACAGGCCAGGCAGCATTATGGAAAAGAGTAAATAGTCCATTTTTTGGGCCGAGACCCTTCATCAGGACTGGAAAGAAAAATTAGGTTAATCTAAGATGGTGGGGGAGGGGCGGAAGAAGTAGTGATCGCTGAAACCAGAAGAGGGGCAAGGGGTAAAGTAAGGAGATAGGAAGTTGACTGGTGAAAGAGATAAAGGGCTGGAGGAGGGAGACTCTGATTGGAGAGGGTAGAAGACCGTGGAGGAAAGGAAAGGAGAAGGTGATGGGCAGGTAAGGAGATGAGGTGAGAGAGAGAAACAGGGATGGGGAATGATGAAGGCGAGGAGGGTGGGCAAATACAGGAAGTTAGAGAAGTCGATGTTCATGCTATCTGGTTGGAGGCTACCCAGATGGAATATAAGATGATGTTCCTCTAACCTGAGTGTGGCATTATCGCAGCAATAGAGGAGGCTATAGACTGACATATCAGAATGGGAAGCAGAGTTGAAATGGGTGCCTACCAGGAGATTCCACTTTTTCTGACAGATGGAACAATCATGCCCAGCGAAGTCTCCCAATCTGCGTCGGGTCTCACTGATATACAGGAGGCCATACCAGGAGCACCAGGTTTCTCCTGGAAAGACTGTGCTTGGGGCGTTGAATGTTAGTGAGGGAGGAGGTGTAGGGGTGGGTGTGACTCATCTTTCCCTACCCCACCCCCCAGTTTCCACTTTCCACAAGGGTTGCACCCTACACGACTCACTAGTCCTCTCGGCCCTCCTCACTGACCTCCCTCCTGGTACTTATCTTTGCAAACAGAACAAGTGCCACACCTGCCCTTACACCTCCTCTCTCACTACCATTCAGGGCTCCAAACAGTCCTTCCGGGGAGGCGGCACCTCACCTGTGAGACTGCTGGAATCATCTACTACATCCAGTGCCCCCGGTGTGGCGTTCTGTTTATCGGTGAGTCCCTACGTAGATTGGGAGACGGCTTCACCAAGCACCTACACTACCAGAAAAAGTGTGATCTCCCGGTAGAAACCTATGTCAATTCAACTTCCCATTCCCATCTCGACATGTCAGTCCACAGCCTTCTCTACTTCTGAAATAAGGCTACACGCAGATTGGAGAAACAACAACTTATATTCCATTGGCAACACTCACAACACGCTGGAGGAACTCAGCAGGTCAGGCAGCATCCATGGAAACAATCAGTCAATGTTTCAGGATAGAAGGGTTCCGGCCCGAAACCTTGACTGATTGTTTCCATGGATGCTGCCCGACCTGCTGAGTTCTTCCAGCGTGTTGTGAGTGTTGCTTTGACCCCAGCATCTGCAGAGTATTTTATGCTTATATTCCATTTGGGCGGCCTCCAGCTAATGGCATGAACATAGATTTCTTGAACATCTTCTGTGTGCCACCACGCCCGCCCCCCCCCCCACACACACACACACACACACCTTTTGCTACTAACACACACAAAGGAATTTAAACTGCGCACATAATGTTGCCATCCTGGACTTTATAGGCATGTTAACTATATTTCATGATCATACACAATCACATTTTCTTTCCCGGTTTCTGACTGGATGGTGTTGACAACGTGGAGTTTGTGACGATTAGTCTGCAGATTTTAGAACTGGCTTATTTATACTGTTTTTAGTGAAGAAATTATTCAGTGCACACATGTTGTTGTCACTGGACAAAAGAAAAATTGCAGCACAGGATTTTTGCGCGCACTCATTCAAAATTAGAGGGAACATTGTCATCCCACCCCTTTCACCATCCCCTATTCGTGTTTCCCTATCTCATCTTATCTCCTTACTTGCCCATCACCTCCCTCTGGTGTTCCTCCTCCTTTCCTTTCTTCTATGTCTTCTGTCCTCTTCTATCAGATTCCCCCTCTTCCAGTCCTTTACCTCTTTCACCAATCAACTTCTGAATCTTTACTTCACCCCCTCCCACTCTCCTGGTTTCACCTATCACCTACCACCTTCTTATGCTGACTTCACATCTTTCTTTCCAGTCTGGAAGAAGGGTCTCAGCCCAAAATGTTGACTGTTTGCATGTTTCCATAGCTGCTGCCTGGCCATGTGCAGATGTTCCTTGTCTTGATCTATTTTTTCTACAGTATTCACTTGTATTTGTTATTTTGTTTGGAAATCTTTTCAGTGACTCCAAAAGAATTTTTTTGTGGGTGCAGAAACATTCTCTGATACATTTTCTTGTGTGTTTTGAAACCGTTCATTTCCCATAACTGAAATGTTTGGGGTAAAAACTGGTACACATAACTTCATAGAATCTATAACTTAATTACATGTTTCTTTTTTTGAACTAAGTGGTCTAATTTGTACAAGGCACTGTGCTTGAATTTCTAGCAGAAAATTCACATGATTTGGGGTCTAATTTTCACATAATGTTGGGAATATGGCTCCGCCCTGCCTTTCACTACAGTGTGTTAGGTTGTGTTTGAGTAACCACTTTGGTTACCACAGGATTTCATGTAAGACATTGTTAATCAGTGATGCTGTTGTGGATTTTCAATGTTAAT
Source organism: Mobula hypostoma (assembly GCF_963921235.1). Taxonomy (NCBI): domain Eukaryota; kingdom Metazoa; phylum Chordata; class Chondrichthyes; order Myliobatiformes; family Myliobatidae; genus Mobula; species Mobula hypostoma. Next base: position 16,825,486 of record NC_086118.1, on the reverse strand, counting down.
TTGAGGATTTTGGGATTTTCTGGTTGCCTGGAATTTGCTAAAGAGAGCAAAATGAGAATAACAGCAATTGAAGGGACTGAAAAAATCGTGGTGAATATACCAGTTGGACTTCAGAAGCCATGGCTGCCCGCTTGGCTACTTGTGGGAATGGGTGAATACCAAGTTCAGAAACAGGTTCCTCAGCCCACCGAGTCCATACCAACAATCAAGCATCCATGTTTACACTCATGCCACCCGAACAAGCCTTGTTCTCCCCACATGGGCATCAATTCCATTCCTTTATTCTACCACCACAGGTGACTTACAATGCCCAATTAAACTGCACATTTTTTTTGTTGGAATATGAAAGCATACAAAGGCACCTGGGGGAAATCTGTGAAGCCACAGGGAGAACTTACCAAGTCTGTTAGGTTTTACGTGGTGCAGTATGTGAAAGCGGATTTCCTCAGCCCAATCGTGGGGAATCCCAGCAAGCCAGGGCCTTCTTGTCTGCTGAGTCCAACAGAGCAGCTTACAGAAGGGTGAGTGAGTGCATGTCCCAGACTTAATGGCCGATCATATAGCTGAGTGCTGACAGTTCCTATCAGCAGATGTAATTTGAAGCAAAGTGCCTTTGGTTAATATACACTTAATCACCCAATTTACTGTTTAAAATTGGTGTTTGAATAGGGTTTTATGAGCTGGTTATTTAAATTCCTTTTGTATTTTGGAATATATCATGCGGTCTTTTTGTGATAATATTCTCAGATTTTGATTGCCCTTTGTATTTGGGAAAATATCAGGTAAAGAAATGCAGCCTGTTTGTTCACACCCTGCAGTCAAACAATGCCCCATCTTCTTGGATGAAGGAAACACAAAAATATCTGTAAAGTGGTGGCTGTGAAAGTATTACTTTGTAATTTACTGCTCTCATTATCCCAAAGTATAGGCTCTTATTATTAGACAAATGTTTGCATACCGTAGCTGTCACACTGAGGCATTCAGGCATGTGCTGCTGAGATTAAAATGATAATACAAAATAAATGTCATATCCCAGAAATATCATGGTATCTTTCCTTTCTTAAACTCCCCTTTGTTGCCTTGCATCTGCTGTTCCTGCTCTCAAAATCCAGAAGCTACTATTGAAGTCAGAGTATGATCTTGCTTTTTCAAAGCGACTAGAATGTGATGCGAAATACTCAGGCAATGTGTAGAGCAAATATTGATACAAAGCCAAACAAAGACACAGGGGACAAAAGCTTGGCTAGTAAACTACATTTTTAAGGAGCTTGTTAAATTAGAGTGAGGTTGAGAATCGTGCTTTTTTTCCTCAACATCTGTTAAAATGAGTTTACATAAAATCAATTTCAACCCATCTACATCCAGAAGCAGCCAGTGGATGATTCTTCTTGGTTTCCTCCTGAGAATCTCACCATAATAGAAATTCATTGTGACAAGAAACCTTGACGACGATGGTTGGTCCCAAGTGGGGGAGTATCTGAGGCTAGGATCAAGACTGAAACGAGAACTGAGCACCAAACAAGACGCTAGACGATAACCCAAACTGAGCTTACGGTTGAGCACTGAACCCCCATTCAGGTGCTTCTTAAATACTGGTGCCAAAATATGGGAGCCAATTAGCAGGACAGCTGTAAATCCTTAAAGGGGTCGTGCCAGCTATCCATACTCTGGAGAGTATGAGCGTTGAAATTCCGGAAGCTGGCACAGTTGGGTACGTATCGTAACGCTCATCTTCATCCAATTCAATTCAGCCTGCATGATAACAAGAAACAGCAAGGGCTATTGGATGTAGTAGAAGCTTCGGGAGTGGAAAACATTCTGGTTTTAGTCTTGAGTTTCAGAAACAGCCGTGGATCTAGGCACACCACTGGTAGCTGCCGAACAAAGCTCCAGAGGAGGCAAAATGAATTTAGTCTAACTTCATGCTGCTCAGTCGGTCCAATGTGAATTGTCTTATTGAATCCTATTGAATATTGATACGCCAAGATAGAGTGGATGTGGAGAGGATGTTTCCTGTAGTGAGGGGTCTAGGACCAGATGGCACAGTATACAAAGGCGTCACTTGAGATGAGGTGGAATTTCTTTAGCCAGCAAGTTTTGAATCTGTTGAATTCATTGCCATTGACAGCTGCAGAAGCCAAGTTGTTGGGTATATTTAAAGCAGAAGTTGATAAGTTTTTGATTGATAAGAGCGTTGAAAGTTTCAGAGAGAATGCTGAAATGGTGTTGAGAGGGATAGTAAGTCAGCTGTGATGAAATGGCAGAGCAGACTCAATGGGACAAATAGCCTAATCCTGCTCCTATGTCTCGTGGTCTTGTCAGCAAAGTGATGAAAGTTGTTAATGACAGTAGCATCAAGTGACATCTGGTCGCCGTTGTTCAGTTTGGGTTTTGTCAAGACCATGCAAATTTCATCACCATCTGGATTGAATTATTGATGAGAAAGCTTAATTTCATATTCATTGAGGTAACATTTGACCAGGTGTGGTATCACTGAACCCTGGCAAAGCTGAAGACTTTGAGCATAAAGGGAAAACAGAGGACAAAATTTATTGTATGTGTGCACAGATGCAAAGAAAAACTTACTTGAAGCATCTCAGGCACACAGTAATAGATTAGCAGCATTCACAAGATAGAAAACATAAATTATATCGAAAACACAAGAGATTCTGCAGATGCTGGGAATCTGGAGTAATATACACAAAATGCTGGAGGAACTCAGCAGGTCAGGCAGCACGTATGGAGAGGAATAAACAGTTGGCATTTTGGACCAAGACCCTTCATCAGGATATCTAAATTATTTTCAAATATATTACAGTATATCTAAATTATACACAGTTTTTCCAAGAAAGAACACTGAGGTATTTTATTCAGGTTTGGCAGGTTTGTTCAAGAACAAAATAGTTAAATGGAAGTAACTGCTCTTGAACCTGCTGGTGTGGAACCTTTGGCTTCTGTGCATCCTGCTGGGTGGTAACTATGAGTAGATGGCATGACCTGGAAGCTGGGAATCTTTGGGGGTAATGTTGGAGTCATCAGGATGATGGTGATGATATGTGCAGCTCAGTTATCCTAGCCCCAGAACATCACATCACTGCAGGGGTTCTGCAGGGCCATTCCCCAGTCCCAGAAAGCTTCAGCTGCATAATTGGAAATTGTTCATTTGCAATGTCAGAAGCAACAAATCACTGATGATTACACAATATCCAATTTTATTTGTTACACCTCAGCAAATAGAGCAGCCACACCTATATGGACCAAAACTCTGGAGCTGTCCACCCAACAACAGTTGGCAATGCCTTCACCAGAAGGACTGCAATGATTCAAAGTTATTGACCACTTCCTTTCTAAGAATATTCAGTGATGGACAATAAATGCAGGCCTTCTTGGAGATGCCCAAATTCCCCAAAAAATGAACGTATAAAGCTGATGTAATTTCACTGACCTAAGAAGGAAATGTATAAAGTTTCTCTTAAAGCCTGACAAGATATCAAATATATATATAGATGGTGATCACAATCGTGACTGTGTCTGAACCTCCCGATTGAAAAGTGGATTCTTTCCAGTTTCCTGCTCTTACATGACTGTTGTTTCTGGTTTATATTTATTTTATTGTAAATATGTGTATAAGTCTAACATATTTTACTCTGGTTCTGTTATCAATCCTTGAAGTATAAACCTTTAATATTAACAAGTTTATTACCAGAAATTCCTAGCGTTTCATTGCTTGCCAAGTAGTTCTGGGCAATGGGTTGTGGAATGATAGAATAGAAATAAAACACTGCAGATGCTGGAAATTTGGGGCAAAATTAGAAAATGCAAACACGTTCAACAGGTTGAGTAACTGTGGTTGGATGTTGTGTGATTATTAGTTTAAATACCAGCAGTATGAGGCAGATGAATAAAGAAGTGAAAGAACTAATTGAAACTGAAATATTAAATAACATCTATGAAGGGAAAATAATTGCCAGTTACCTGAAATTGTTAAGTTGAGAACTGTGTTCCCAGGCTGCAGATGGAAGATGATTTGCTGCTCTTTCCACCCCATCAACCTATCTATTCAAAAGAGTATACTCAACATTTCCATTGCCTTCAACAGGAATCTGCCACCGCTCCCTCTGTGATTCTGCGGTACATCTCCACCATAGATTCGTCTTCACCTTTTCAGTCTAACCATAGGAGATGCAGCAGCTGTGATTCCATTTCTCCAGGTATCCAAACCATTCTTTCAAATAAAACAAAGGTTCAGGTGCACGTACTCAGTATTCACAAAGTGGTTTCTTTTACATTGGAAAGGACACCTTTGTTCAGCTTGAAAGGGTGAAATGTGAGCTTGTGAATTTGATTTTCAACCCCAATTCTTCTGCAACCTCTGTCATTAGCTTCCTGCACTTTTCCAAGAATATCCAAGTTAAGATCAAGGAACAGCACATTATCTTTCAGATTCAGTATTAAACTCAACATTTCAGGTAACCATCATTTTTCCCTCTTCACATTATTTGCTGGATTTGTCAGTTTTAGTTTTCCCTCTGATTCCTTTCAGTCTCAAACAGCTGGTACTTAAAGTACATAGAGCTTGGTCTTCGGCCCACAGCTTATCGCAGATATTCTGCCCCTTCCCCTTCCAGTGGCACACTTGTCCCCTCGCTCTCCAGTTCAGTTCAAGGTACTTTGGCCTGACATGTTGACTATGTTCCTTTCTCCAAGGAACACTGCAGCTGGTCTCAATAAGCACCAGTTACAGGAAGGAAATATTGGCCAGTGTACCTATGTTTGATTTCAGTCCCAAGAGCTGTTAGAATGTGTATCAATGTGAGGATCTTAATTTCCCCAGTGCCAAGTTCCACAGTTAACATGCACACTTACACACACAAATACACCCACACATGCACACACACACACATACAGAGCCTAGACAGATGTATGAAGAATGTCCGTTTTGACAACGTTCTTCTGGGCTGCCAGCCGGAAGAAATAACATAATGAAGAAAATCAGTTAAACATGAAGCTATACAGTCAAATCTCCTGAACATTTGCTTTATCAAATGGATTACTAAACACCAGGTTCTTGAACACTTTCTAGGTTAGGCCATGGCCACACTAGTTTGAATGACCTGCTTGAGTTACTTTGCATTGTATTGCATGCTTGATGTTGCAGTGGAGAAAATAACATGAACTCTTTTTTTTTAGGCAAAAATATATCAAGTGAAATGAACCTGTCAGAGATATTACCAAGTATGATGCATGACAGAGTATTAGCTATTTTAATGCATCTGAAGCCTGCAGAAAGAATACTGTTTGTTTGATCATTCATTTACCTTGTCATTTTTCTAAATAAATGTGGACTGGAGCACCCTATAAAAGTTATAAATGAATGTACGTCATGCACTGTTATGGTATTAGAACTCATTCTACTGAAGTTAGCAAAATCTGTTTTATTACTTCTGCCTGGTTGGCCCAGTGCTTTGAGTCTGCTTTCAGAGATTTAATGACTTTTTTTTTAATAGAAAGGTTAACGGGTTAAATTGAGTCTGAGTCTGTGTATTGTTCTGATGTTTGAGAGTATAATTTTCATTTTATTTCCTCCAGCTGAAAGGCTGATGAAGAAAAATGACATTATCTAGACTCTTGTCAAATGTTTAATGGTGTGGTGTGGAACCAATTTGATTTACAGTGTAACAGGGTAACCATTTATAGAGCTCACTGTTCTAGCATTCTATGTTATGTATGTCCTATAGCATAATTATTGCTCTTTGCACTATAGATGTGCTACTTCTGCAAGATAATACATGATAAGATGGGACCATTAGCAGGATGAGCCTTTTATTATGGATTACAAATGACATTTTTGGAACAAGGAAGTTCAGAGGGTCAGTTAAAATGCCACATTGATCAAGAAACCTCTCAAATTTCCACATACTATGATTTATAGTAATTCGGCTCGAAAAGAACAACCGTTTCATTTCACCGGTGTCCAGATTGTGATGCTGATCGGTAAAAGGACGTAACATTTTAAAGAAGCTAAGGGAGGTGTTTTAAACTGAAGGAGAAGCTTTGTTCAAGTGTGCGGAAGAGTTGTACTTGTGTCAGTACATACAGCAGACATGCAGGCATGCCAGGAAGCCCACCCCGATGCCTTACCCAGATCTTTGCTTTATCCTTTTAACTCAGAACATATTAGATAGTTTGTGCCCATCCCTTGGGAGAGGAAAGCTGGGTTTTAACACACACTAATCATTTGATTAACTTTTAATGCTGCAAAGGTTTCCAAGATTTACCAAAACTTGCCAAGCTGCTGAGCAACTGGAGCAACAGCTGCAAGAACAGAACAGTTGCAGTCTGCTATTCAGAGACTTGCAGCTGGACAGTTGAGACAGGCAGGAGCAGAAAGGTGCAGGAAGTACTCCTTGCAATTTGAAGTTGTGTTTCCTTGTCCGGTTAGAGCCAGAGTGCTTCAGGTGGCTCAAATTATCACAGCAAGCTGCCATTTGCTCAGTGGAAATTGAGGGGCTGGGTGAAACTGGAAATTAAACACCAAAATCTCATTGCTTACAGCTGCTTTCCTGTTGGGAGTGGTTCTTTTCCCCAAAGCACCTAAAGTCATAAAGTGATACAGCAGGAGACGGTCCCATTTTCCCACATTTGGCCTGTATGCAGTGGATTCCGGTTAATTGGGCCATCGATTAATCGTGGCAGCCACATATTTGGGACATCTCTTAAAAAATAAACACTCATTGAGAAAATAGCCGGGATTCCCATTTTTTTACTTGAGATGCTATGCCATTTAATTGGGACAGGAGACTGTTGCCGAACATTCTAGCCAGCAGCAGTCGCGTGCACATCGTGTGGCCGTTAGACACTACACTGTGCTTAGAGCAAACAGTTTTCAAATAGTATCAATTGTGTGTATTTGTATTCAAAAAGCAGTGACTCATTCAGGCTTGGAGATGCCAGAAATGGCCAGAAGTGAGAACGAAATAATTTCACCACTTCAACATTCGGAACTATGAAGAATTTGAAGTTATTGACTATCATCCTGAATGTTACAATGAAAATGAAGATTTGGAAGATGCAATTGTTGAAAAGATTGTATAAAGGCAGTCTACTATCTGCACTAGGTGTCTGAGCTGATTTTTGCTCAAAAGAACTGATTTTTGTTCAAAAGAACATGGCTATGTACACGTTTTGAATTCCCCCACTGATAACAATTAGGAGCTAATACACAGTCTTATACTGTAGTATTGGATTAGCGTTGGTATGTCCTGATTTTCACTGTATTTCATTTGAATACATATTTTGTTACTCATTTAAATAGTAGTTTATCTTTTTATACCTGTTTAACAATTTCCATAAAACTTTGGCTTTTAGGGAAGATGCTTAATTGGGCCAAAATATTCTGGTCCTGATGTGTCCCAATTAACCAGTATCAACTGTACTTCTAAACCTTTCCTATCCATGTACCTATTGCACAGTATGTTGTTAATGTACCTTCAGGTTACCTTCTGGTGACTCTTTGCTTTCCACAGGTGATTTCCTGATTCACATTGGGATGGGGGGGATATCTTAGATTGCCTTGAAGAAAGAGTAAAGGGACCAGCTGGAGCAGGCGTAACTAGTGAAACACAAAATACTCTGCGGATGCTGGGGTCAAAGCAATACTCACAACACGCTGGAGGAACTCAGCAGGTCGGGCAGCATCCATGGAAACGATCAGTCAGTGTTTCGGGCCGGAACCCTTCGTCAGGACTGAAGACCCCCCACCTTCTTTATAGGGCCTCTGCCCCTTCCCTCTTCACTCACATTTTTTCTCACTATTCCTTACCTCCTTTTCAACTTCTTGTCTTTCCTTTTTGCATCTTTCTTTTTCTTCTTCTGATTTCTTGTGAGTATCTCTGAATTTGCTAATTTCTTGAGAAATTAGGTCTCGTTTACCCTCTTCCATTTCCATAGCACTTATGTCATCCTCTTTCTTTTCTTTGTTTTTTCTTTCTAGGATGTGCATCTTGATCTTGGGAAGTTGCACTTAGTTCACTGGAGTATTCTCTTATTAATCCTTCGATTGTTCTCTTGATGATCCGATCTCATGGATTCATCATCTACAAAATCATCAGACGAATTCTCTGTTTTCGAATCTCCATTGTCTCCTTACTTTTTGGCCTTGGTCTTTGCATCTACTTTTATAGGCAACTTTTTGTTTCTCATTTGAAGTTCATACGATAACCTTAATGCACATGGAGTAGATTCTGGTTTTTTATACTCACAAAAGCTGAATGCTTGCAACTTTCCTGAAGCTCCTTGATCTCTCTTCCAACTTAAAACCAAGCAGCATTTCACAAGTAACTGCCTGATTAACATATCAGAAGCTTCCTCAGTTATGTTAACTACAAAAACTGCTGCATCGGGAACATTGCCTTTGCCATATTTATGATTCTTCTGAGCAGCATGGTCTTTCATTGGTCCAATATGCTTTCCAACCGAAGACAGAGGTTGGCACTAACACCTGTTTGCTCTCTGTTGGACAATGGTTCATAGTGTTTGACATGGCCACAGTTGTGGCATCATCCAGTACTTTTCTTAATTCATTTTCAATTGACTCTTTTGCAGAGGATGGGATACAAATGGTGGATGGATCTTCAATGAGGTGCACTTTTGTTTGCGATCACTTTCATTCCTGACTGCAACTCAATTGTGTCTGTCTGCTGTTTCTTTTCTTACAGCTGCTCTATTTTAACTTCTTCTAAATGAAAGTTGTGCTTCAGTTAGGAGCTGTTTTTGAATGTTTTCTTCTATGATTCCACAACCTAAATGATCTCTTAGTGCATCACTAAGCTCATCACTGAACTGACAAAGCTCAGACAATCTCTTTAATTCAGCCACGTACACTGAAATGGACTCCCTGTCTTTTTGATTCCGCTAATGAAACCTAAAGCATTCTGCAATTAACAATGGTTATGGTTCAAAATGTTCCTGCATTGCTTTCATATTATCAGCAAAGCTCACTTCGGCTGGTTTGGTCGAAGCAGTCAAATTTCTAGGCAAACTGTAAGCCTTTAAACCCAATATAGTCAGCAAAATTGGTACTTGCTTCTCATTAGCTTTTTTATTTGCGTCAAAATACTGCTCAATGAGCCCAGTATACAAGAGCCAGATACCCGTTGAGCAATCAAGTGTGTCTACTGTTTGATATAGCCAGCCAATTCTGTTCTTTTTTTAAAATGATTTTTATCATCCAGTTCTCATTGTTTATGAACCCATGAATTCTTCCATTTTAACTTGATCATCCGTCCTTTTACAAAGAAAACATGCTGTGCCGAAGAGAAAAAAAACAAGCTGTGTTTTTTCTTTAATTCAACCATTTCTCGCTGAGCTTTTTTTTAAAAACTTGAACATCTTGCTGTGCTTCAACAGGCAGCTAATCATCTTGGGTTTGTTCAAAACTTTCTCGCTGCCGCTGTTATGTTTTGTAACTCTGAAACATAAAACTAATTTAAAGGAAAAGACAGAGAGTCTGAAATGTGTGGATAGCTTCATTTTTACCTTAAGCAAGGTGCACATGTATCATGTGGTGGCGTGAGGACATTTTGCTATTCTCTTACTTTTACATATAACCCACAATGCATCGTTTAAACAAAGAATGCCTAATCTGACAATATACTGTACAAATATAACATTACTCAAATATTAATCGTATATTAAATACACACACACCGAAAACAATGTTAACTTCCATTATTGATATCTGCCTTCATTGAGAACGGGTTTCCATGATATGGGAGGTGATGCACTTTGTCTTCATTGTAGACCTTTATTATTGTAGGGCACTGTTAAAGATGGTCAGGTTAGAAGAGAATCTTTGTTTTGTAGAATTTCAGTATAAAGTCTGTTCTGTGATTAAGTGAATGAATCAAAAATGACTTAGAGCTCTGCCTCCATAGTTGCGCTAACACTACCGTTGTTGGCATATTGCAGATTGATAACCATGTCTTTGGGAAGAGCTAGATGAGAAAGACTTTCAAGTGCAAATCATTTTTAGATCATTTCTAGAGGTGAGATGAGAAGGAAAATAGTAAGAGCTTTGCGGCTGCTTATTGACAAGGATGTCATTGGTACAAAGGTGCAATATGGGACCAATATTAAAACCTCATGGCGGGCTGATTTCTGAACTATTCTCTCAGCTGATGTCTTTGGGAGTTCAAGATCTAAACAAAACTAAGAGTAGGTGGGAGGACGACCTCGGTATGGACCTTGCGGAAGAATATTGAGCAAAAGTATTGAATAGGGTTCATTTCTCATCATCATGTGCTAGACTGGGGCTCATACAATTCAAAGTTTTACACAGGGTACATTTAAGTAAAGCCAGACTGGCAGACATATACCCTGGGACAGACGCTGGCTGTGACAGGTGTTCCTTCTCTCCGGCTGGTTTAATACATGCATTTTGGTCATGCCCTCGGCTTGATGACTATTGGGCACTGGTTTTTTAAATTATCAGTGAGGTTTTGGGGGTGACACTGAGACCTTGCCCACTTATAGCTGTATTTGGTGTGGCAGATGATGATTTGGGTTTAAATGCAAGCCAGTCGGATATCATTGCATTTACATCGCTATTGGCCCGTAGGAGAATTTTGCTGGTTTGGAAATCTGCCGCTCCCCCAACTGCTGCTGCTTGGTTAGAAGATGTAATGTTTTTTCTGAAATTAGAAAAGATTAAATTCACTTTGAGGGAGTCTGTGAAAAAGTTCTGTTCGAAATGGGGACCTTTCTTATCATATTTTGGGAGTCTTAAGGAATTACCTACTAGTTGAGGGCATTTGATTGTACTTAGGAAGTTGCCTCCCATTTAACACACTTATAATTTACCTCACAGGGTGGTTGATGAATTGTAAATATGAGTGTATTTTGGATCATCTGACATGTTGCAGATGTGTATGAGCTGTCGTATTGAAGTAGTGTGGGGGTACGGTTGTGAAATGTCCATACTTGTATTTGTGAATTGTTGTGTTGTAGATATATTAGCTGCCATGATATGTTCGGGGAGGGTGGGTGGGGGGAGGTTTGTTTTGGGGGTACGATACTAAAGCAAAATGGAGGAAAATGTAATCCATTATATATTCTGTATTGTGTCATTCCTTCAATAAAAATAAATATATTAAAAAAAAACCTCATGGAACAGTCACATTGTCATCCTGCTCTGCCCTTGTTCCCTATATCCACCTCAGTGCACACTTGTGCAGACTGCAGTTTAATTCTGTTGCTATAATCATACAATGGTTCAGGAGCTTCATCTGCACGCAGCAGTACCAGCATTTAAGATAATAAGACATAGGAGCAGAATTTGGCCATTTGGCCCATCAAGTCTGCTCCATCATTCCATTCTGGATGATTTATTATCCCTCTCAACCCCCATTCTCCTGCCTTCTCCCTGTAACTTTTGATGCACTGACTAATCAAGAAATTATCGACCTTCACTTTAAATACACACACTGACTTGGCCTCCTCAGCCATCTGTAGCAATGATTTCCAGGGGTTCCCTCTGCTTCAAGAAATTCCTCCTCTTCTGTGTTCTAACTGGATGCCCCTCTGTTCTGAGACTGTCCCCTCAGGTCCTAGACTTCCCCACTATAGGAAACATCCTCCCCCATACACTCTATCTAGGACTTCCAATATTTGATAGGTTTCAATGACATCCCCCTTGATTCTTCTAAACTCCAGGTAGTAAAGACCCCGAGCTATCAAACGCTCCTCATACTTTAACCCTTTCATTCCCAAAATCATACTTGTGAAGCTCCTCTGGAACCTCTTCAATGTCAGCATATATTTTGTCAGATAAGGGCCCTAAATCCACTCACAATACTTCGACCAATGCCCTATATAAAGCCCCAGCATTACATCCTCACTTATATTCCAGTCCTTCCTAAAAGAATGCTAACATTATATTTGTCTCCCTTCCCGTTGACTCAGCCTGCGAGTTAACTGTTAGGGAATCCGACACAAGGACTCCCAAATCCCTTTGCACCTCTGATTTTTTAAATTTTATCCCATTTAGAACTTGAAAAAAATTGATAACTGCTTTTATATTATTGGCTAGCTTACCTATTTATTTCATCTTTTCTCTCCTTATGGCTTTTTAGTTGCCTTTTTTTGTTTTTAAAAGCTTCTTATTCCTTAACTTCCCACTAAATTTTGGCTGTATTTATGTGCCCTCTCTTTTTTTTTATGGTGACTTTGACTTCCCTTTTCAATCATGATTGTGTCCTCCTCCTTTATTCTTCATCTTTAGGATGTATCTATCCTGTGCCTTCTGAATTGCTCCAGAAATCCAGCCATTGCTGTTCTGTCTGCTAAACTTCACCCCTGCTAGTGCCTGAAACTGTCGTCCCTGCTAATGTCTCCTTCTGATCAACTTTAACCAGCTCCTCTCTCATGCCTCTGTAATTCCCTTTACTCCACTGGAATACTGATACATCTGACTTTATCTTCTCCCTCTCAAATTGCACGGTGATTTTTTATCATATTATGGTTGCTACCTCCTAAGTGTTCCTAATCAAATCGGGTTCATTATACAACACCCAATCCAGAATTGCCATTCCCCTAGTGAGCTCAACCACAAGCTGCTCTGAAAAAGCCATCTCGTAGGCATTCTACAAATTCCCTGTCTTGGGATCCAGCACCAACTTAATTTTCCCAATCTACCTGCAGATTGATATCCGCCATGACCTTTGCAGCATTGCGCTTATTACATGCCTTTTCTATTTCTCCTTGTAATTTGTATCCCACATCCTGGCTACTGTTTGGAGGCCTTTTTATAATTCCTATAGGAGTCTTTTTACTCTTGCAGTTTTTCAACTCTACCCACGAGGATTCTACATTTTCTGATCCTATTTCTAAGGATTTGATTTCATATTTTGCCAACAAGAGCCGCCTAACTCTCTCTGCCTAACTGCCTGCCCTTTTGATAGAAGGTATATCCTTGGATGTTAAGCTCCCAACTATGATCTTCTTTCAGCCATAACCTAGTGCTGCCCACAACAACATATTTACTTTATTCTGTGTACTGTGTGCATTCAAATGTAACACCTTCAGTCCTGTATTCATCATCATTTTAGACTTTGCCCCCATGTAACGCTTGAACTCATCCAACTGACTGCAATTTTGCACTGTCATCTAACTGTCCTTCCTCACAATCTCACTATACATTGCATCTATTTGTATACCAATTGCCTCATCCTCAGCCCTTTCATGGGATTTCGTATCCCCCAACCATATTAGTTTAAGCCCTTCACAACAGCTCTAGCAAACCTGTTCGCAAGGATATTGGTCTCCCTTGGGTTGAGGTATAACCTGTACTTTTTCTACAGATCATACCTTCATAGCAGAGATCCCAAATGATTCTGAAATCTGAAACCTTGCCCCTTGCTCCAATTTCTCAACCACACGTTCATCTGGTAGATAATCCTATTCATACCCTCACTCGTGCATGGCATAGGCAACAATGCAAAGATTACCACCCTGGACCTTCTGCTTTTCAGTTTTCTACCTTAATGCCTATATTCTTTCTTTAGGACTTCCTCCTTTTTCCTACTATGTCATTGGTAGCAACATGTACCTCAACTTCGGGCAGTTCACCCTCCCCTTTTTGAATGCTATGGACCTGATCCAAGACATCCCTGGGCCTGGCACTTGGGAAGCATCACACCGTCTGGATTTCTCTTTCACATGCAGAGAGACTCCCATCTGCTCCTCTAACTATGGATTCCCAATCCAGGATTTACTTCCAAGTTTGTGAGAAGGATTCAGATTTAAAATTTCTGTGACTGGATTTGAGCTCATTGTCACACATCACAGGAACAGGCCTTTAACTCAGCACATCAATGTTGACTTTCAAGTTTTTATCCGTGCTAATCCCATTTACCATCTCTTGGCCCTCAGCCTTCTATAGCTTGCTTGCATTATTAATCCAGTAACATAACTGCCGCACTGCTGTAGGGGAAAAGTGCAACAGCTCAACAGGTGTCTGTAGAAGAGGATGGTTGATAATTTGGATCAGGACCTTTCATCAGGATTATTTGGCACACTATTCTCAAAGCTTGTACCACAAATTTAAAAAAACTTACTATTTCTTTGTACTCATTTTGACTTGCAACAGATTGTTTTTAGTAATATTATGTGCTGCTTATGCAGATAACAAGACTGACCTTGTGCAGAGCAGCATCTGGCAAGTTTTAGCCCTACCTCTGCATGTTATTGTCTGTTATTTTTGTCTGAAGATCCCTGCCAGCAGATGACAGGATTTTTCAATTCTCTTCATCACTTGCAGGCACCTCTTATGGCATGTCCAAATAATAGGCTTTGTTAAAAAGTTGATAAGGATTTTTGGAGTGTTTAATGGAAGTGCACTATTTTGAACCAAAATGCTTAAATATTGGATACTTGCATCTGTACCGCGTCTGTTTTGTTTGTAACGTTAGCACCAATTCAGCGGACTCCAAATATTCGCAGGATTGAGATTTATTTGCTTTCAAAGACTTCTAATATTTCTCTCTCCACTGAGATATCTCTGCTTGATATTTTAATCTATGGTCATGCTGTTGGCAACTGTATTTTCAATGTGTTAAGATAATTATGAAGTGTTTTCTTTAACCTCCTCAAATGATATCCTAACAGAGTTGTGATATCCCATCAGGCTCCTGATTAAGTGTGATTTGATCGTTGTTTTATAATCTGTTAAATCAGGGTCTTTTGACGTCTGTTGGTATATTTTTAACCATGATAGTATTGTCACATGCACAAAATGTGCATATGATGACACCCGCTTTAGGAGACTTGTGACACAGCCAGCTTTGTCCTGACCAATTTCCTAACATGAGGGATTTGGGTCAGCAATGGGTGGCAAGACTTGCAAATTTGTGAAAATCAGTATTTATACATTTTAAAGAGTGCAAGCATTTTTCTCTGACTCCTTTTCTCTTCCATGAACAAAACACAAAATGTATTTTTAAAGACGTCCAGCCTGATATAAGTTAACTCGCCCTATCAGTGATGCATTCAAAGTTACTATATTGGAAATTACCATCAACATTTCTCTGCTGTGAACTGTTGAGTTGCAGGATTACCTAAAACATAAACCATCAGATTAATGTGATGCATGTGAATGAGAATTGGCATGCTTCCTTTCATAAATGAGAGTTCTAATACTGGGATATGAATAGCAACTAGTACAGAAAGGTAAACTCTTTTAGACATTTTCTGAATATCAAACATCTAGTGTATGATAAACCAGGAAGTATTCTTCAGTGGGTCAGTCAGTTGCCAAAATCTTAAGGGTGAACAACCATGTAAGGATTGCAAAGTTTCCGTCTTTGAACAGAGAGCTACCAGTACCCAACAAGGAAGTGAAGAATTTTCCAGTTAAAAGTTTGGAATAGAAACTCTGCGAGTCCGTTACAAAGGGAAGCCCACCCAGGATGAAATTTTCATATCGTGCCTTTCCTAACATGATCAACGTTAAATGCACTGGCAGGCATTCAATGTATTTGGCATATGGTATATTTCAAGTTTTCACACCCAATAACTTGAGTGCAAGCAGCCAGTATAGTGTCCCTCGATACTTTACACAATGTAAGTCATACTTACAGTCTTATATATGTCTGAATAATAAATTTCTTGATAATAAGTGTTTGGGTGAGCTGGGAGCTATAGCTATGTTAAAGTTCACTCTGTTGGTCTCATTGATTTATGTGAGTTGACTGACGAAAGCATAATTATACCAGTGTCAAGACTATATCCCTAGGTTTGCATCAGTATTTGGCACAGTGGACAAGTGGCTTGTGCCAATAGATGCATGCAGAGTAGTCAGACCTACTGTAGTTCCATCATTCACATGTGGTTGGTCTCTCAAAGTTCAGGCATGAAGATCAAAGCCACTTCTAATCTTTTCTGATTAAAACCTGGTTACAAAACTGGAACTTTGTTATTTTCCAGTATTTAGTTAGTGCAGGTCACATGTACGTCTAGGCTAATACTGATTGTTTACAATCTCTGAAACATTCACAGATATCCTAGATTAATTTAGCCTTGCTAAGTGATATGCAGGGTTTCAGTTAAGCTTTGTGCAAACATTTGAGGAAAAAAATTTCACGTCCTTAAAAGTCTCATCTTGTATGGCCGTCTCTGTCACTCTCTAATTCTCAAATCACCACTTCTGTTTCCTGGAATAATATGATGGCATTATCAAAAAGCCTTCTAATTGGTTCAGTGTAGTTTTAATTTCTTTGAACACTATTGATTTTGCTGACGCAATGTATCTTTAATGATTTTGACCATTATTTTTCCTGCAGGCAGGCTATGGAAGAACTGTTCTTCCTTCCAATACTTGTTTCTATTGAAATTCCTTTTTCGTTCTTGGTATCCATGCCGGGAAATGAAGATCTGATTTTCCAGCTGGAAAATGTAACCTGTATTTCAGGACTGTGTAACATTTGAATTTTGATACTATGTTTATTTACACCATTCCAATAAAGTTGATCTGTGATTCAGTTCGTAGTACATTGTGCAAGTAAACAACTTTAAGTATTTAGAATAGGACCTGTGTATCAAACATTGAGTCATGATCCAACAGAGGTGCTAAAAGGATTAAAGTATTTGACAAATTTGATAGTGGTAAATAATTTTCTGTCATGGGAGAATCCAAAACAAGGAAATAACACTAGAAAATTGAAGAGTGTTACTGGGAATCATGTATTCACACAGTGTATAATGTAAAAAATAACTGAGGTGTAAACTTCACTGCAAGTTTCAAGTGGCAGTGGCATTAGGGTTTTGAATCAATATAGGTCAATGAAATTCAGGAACATATCAATTATTATCTGATTAGATAGCAGAATCAATTCAAGTGTTGAAGATTCCTCTGCTCTTCAAAAAATATTGGATGAGAAATTCATCTGGTACATTACCAAACAAAATCGGTGCTGTGTAGCTGTATATTATGCTAATGTCAATAAGCAATTTTGTATTTTTTATGTGGATATCTTTGCATTAGGGACTACTATAATATGCTTATTTTGTCTGGGATATTCCTGCCATTTCCCTTGTGCTCAGCTTGCCCAGGGATGTCAATAGTCTGGCAGCATCCATAATCGAAGATATTGAAACTAAGTTAAAATAAAATGGAGCCAAACTGATGCCATTCACTCACAGAGGCCCCAGCTTTTCCCAAGGCTGGAGGCCCATAAAGATCATCATTTAAGGCCCCATCACAGGAAACAGCTATAGAATTGCATTCCACTTTAAAAACGTACAACATACTCAGCACACTACTGTTGGTGAAGGTGAGCCTTCCTTTCTCCTTCGACCATTTTGCTGTCACCAGTAATAACATGCTATGTCTATTTGTCTTGGCCTAGCAATCCTCAATATGAATGATATGCCCACACAAATAATATCTTCCCACAGGTCCCTCGCATACGACCTGGTAGTTTCAGAACTAATCTAGCTTGCTTGCTGTATAGTGGCATGCAAAAGTTTGGGCACCCCTGGTCAAAATTTCTGTTACTGTGAATAGTTAAGTGAGTAGAAGATGAACTGATCTTCAAAAGTCATAAAGTTAAAGATGAAACATTCTTTTCAACATTTTAAGCAGGATTAGTGTATTATTTTTATTTTGTACAATTTTAGGGTGAGAAAAAGGAAAGGAGCACCATGCAAAAGTTTGGCCACCCCAAGAGATTTGAGCTCTCAGATAACTTTTACCAAGGTCTCAGACCTTAATTAGCTTGTTAGGGCTATGGCTTCTTCACAGTCATCGTTAGGAAAAGCTGGGTGATGCAAATTTCAAAGCTTTATAAATACCCTGACTCTTCAAACCTTGTCCTAACAATCAGCAGCCCTGGGCTCCTCTAAGCAGCTGCCTCACACCCTGAAAATTAAAATAAATGATGCCCACAGAGCAGAAGAAGGCTATAAGAAGATAGCAAAGCGTTTTCAGGTAGCCGTTTCCTCAGTTCGTAATGTAATTAAGGAATGACAGTTAACAGGAACGGTGGAGGTCAAGTTGAGGTCTGGAAGACCAAGAAAACTTTCAGAGAGAAATACTTGCAGGATTGCTAGGAAGGCAAATCAAAACCCCCGTTTGACTGCAAAAAACCTTCAGGAAGATTTAGCAGACTCTGGAGTGGTGGTGCACTGTTCTACTGTGCAGCGACACCTACACAAATATGACCTTCATGGAAGAGTCATCAGAAGAACACCTTTCCTGTGTCCTCACCACAAAATTCAGCATCAGAAGTTTGCAAAGGAACATCTAAATAAGCCTGATGCATTTTGGAATCAAGTCCTGTGAACTGATGAAGTTAAAATAGAACTTTTTGGCCGCAATCAGCAAAGGTATGTTTAGAGAAAAAGGGGTGAAGAATTTCATGAAAAGAACACCTCTCCAACTGTTAAGCATGGGGGTGGATCGATCATGCTTTGAACTTGTGTTGCAGCCAGTGGCATGGGGAACATTTCACTGGTAGAAGGAAGAATGAATTCAATTAAAAACAGCAAATTCTGGAAGCAAACATCACACCATCTGTAACAAAAGCTGAAGATCAAAAGAAGATGGCTTCTTCAACAGGATAATGATCCAAAACACACCTCAAAATCCACAATGGACTACCTCAAGAGGCGCAAGCTGAAGATTTTGCCATGGCCCTCATAGTCCCCTGACCTAAACATCATCGAAAATCTGTTGGTAGACCTCAAAAGAGCAGTGCATGCAAGACGGCCAAAGAATCTCACAGAAATAGAAGCCTTTTGCAAGGAAGAATGGGCAAAAATCCCCCAAGCAAGAATTGAAAGATTCTTAGCTGGCTACAGTAAGTGTTTACAAGCTGTGATACTTGCCAAAGGGGGTGTTACTAAGTACTGCCATGCAGGGTGCCCAAAATTTGCTTTGGGCCCTTTTCCTTTTTTGTTATTTTGAAACTGTAAAAGATGGAAATAAAAAAGTAAGCTTGCTTAAGAAGTATGTCATCTTTAACTTTATGCCTTTTAGAAATCAGGTCATCTTTTACTCGCTTAGCTATTCACAGTAACAGAAATTTTAACCAGGGGTGCCCAAACTTTTGCATACCACTGTAGCTGCCCTTTGCCACATCTCACAGATTAGTCCCCACTGCTACCATAGGGAGTCATATAAACTCCACACTCAGGGACAAATGCCTTTCTTTTTTCTCTATCAGCACAGAGTAGCAGGGAGAGTGGATGCAGGTGTTTTATCTGCATTGCACATGTCTCTAAATGCAGACATCCAAAGACTCCCTCATCTGCTGATGGAAATCTTCCTGGCAACTTCCTGTTAGGCTGTTGCTCTGGAGTTACTGAAGAGGTTCACCAACAGTCACATAATAGAAGGGGAATCCCTTCTTTACCCCAGTAGAAGATCACCTGCACCTGTCCTAAATAAGTATCCTAGAGAGGTTACTGAACGTTGGGAAATATTGAGAACTGCTCAGAGCTTTCAACAGAATCAGGAATACTCTGGGCACCATCTGGGACATGCCCTCTTCTTGTTACTACAGTCGGGGAGGAGGTACAGGATCCTGAAGACCTACACTCAATGACTTATGAACAGCTCTCCCTACCCACCAACTCTGCTATCTTTCTGAATGGTCAATGAACTCATGAATACTTGAATACTACTTTATATTTCCTTCTTTTTCCTCTCTGCCAGCAGATTTCTGAACATTCCATGAGCCTATGAACACTACCACACCAGTCCTAACTTATGTTACCTATTCTTGTAACTTTTGGGAATTTTTATATCTTACTGCTGCTGTAAAAGGACAAATTTCACAACATATGTCAATGGTAATAAATCTGATTATAATTCTGAAATGTCAGTAAATGCTGTTAATTATTTCGATCAGCAACTATTTGAGAAGTGTGGTCCTTTGAATATGTTCCCTTATTTTTGGATGAGACAGCATTGACAATCCTCTGTGACACCCCTAATTAGAAAACTTTTATGGGCATAGTCTTTGATGCTTAACTTCTTGTGAGCCCTGTCAAAAAACGTACTGTCCTGGGGTATCATTGAAATGAGAGAAACGAAGTAAGTAGACTTGCCAGTAGGTAGAAGACTGCTTGTGATTACAGATAGTTGTATTTTTTTGTCTGGCTGATAAGTTTCCAGATGAGTGAAATAGCAAGAAATTTAACCAATAGCGCCTGTGGTTTCAGAAAGTGGATCATTACAACCTTACTGTTATGTTACTTCTGTATAAACGTACCGTGGGTTAACAGTAAAGAATCATATTCTGGAAGAATTAGAGAACTTTCATTTACAGTAATAAACAAACATGTCTTAACCCCGCCACGTGCTGAAACACTGGCAAACCCTGTGCATGCTCAGTGCTCTGTCCAGTCATGTACTGGCACATCATTGCACGTGATATCACCACACTTACCTTAAAAAGAAAAAAATAATTAACATTAATCAAAGCAGACATAATTCAACAAGTCTCAATCAGTCTCTCTGTGGGCTTACGAACATGAGTAGACCTTCTAAGTGGTACACACAGACCTTGTGTTCCCTTGTTATTATTTACATGTTTTGTCTTGTCTGCATCAGTCAACTGAACCTCTGAAGAATCACATCTTCTTTTCCTTAAAAGAAAAACAAATGACAACATTAACCAAGAAACAAATCAGCTAACAGAAACTTTGAAGTTTGCTCTTCGCTATCTGGGCCATGACTCTTCTTGTGCTTCTTCTTTTTCTTCTTCTTTTCTGCTTTAAGCTTTTCTTTATGTATCTCAACGAAACTTTTTGGTATACTCTCACATACCTCCTGGTTAGAATCTGGAATTTCAGGTAAGCAGTTCACGCTGTCCTCCTCAGCAATCTGTTTCCCTGCTTCTGTTTGGACTGTATCTTTCCTAATTCCTTCCTCTTTCATTTGTAATGAAATACAAATCTTCTTTTCTTCATCTAATTCATTCATGAACTGTGTAATCTCTTTTTTATGCTGAGACTTCATCATTTTAATACAACTTCTCAATTCCTTCACTTGTGGTTTCACTTCTTTCTTATTCTGTGCCCACTGTGAGCGTTCTTGCTCTCGACGGTGATTAGACTGAATCTCATATTCTCTCAGTGTCTCGTTCATTATCGCTTGCATTGAAGCAACCTCTTCCTGCCATTATTTTTTCATATCATCAATTGCCTCCTGTTTGGTCGTCTCAGACACTGCAGCTACTGCTTTTATGTTCTCCATGTCAGCATTTGCCTCCATGAGCTGGACCTGCAGTCGAGTTACATCACCTTCTGCCGACTGTAATACGACATTCTGTCACTTCAGCTCTGTGTCACTATCCAAGACAAAATTACTTTTCACTAAATTCAGCCTTTCACAGGCAGGTACACCCAGAATTGATTGTACATTTTTTGGCACGACCACAAATGAAAGCATGTGCACAATATTCTGGTGTGATACTTTTGCCATACATGTTCCTTTAACTGGAATGTCTGCACCTGAATAATCAGTCACTTTAATATTTGTCTGATGTAACTTTGGTCTTGGCTTTAAAGCATTAAACTCAGATTCTGCAAGAACATTTACTTGTGCCCCAGTATCAAGTTTAAACGGAATATTGTTTTCATTCACTTGCAATGGAATAGTCCAGTCATTCTTACTTTGGTTATTTTCACAAAGCATATCTATATAAAATTCCTCTTGTTCATCTTCAAGCACAGCACTTACTTGCTTCATTTTATTTTCCTTCTTTCTACTTCTACAACAGCATGAAAATGGTTTTTCTTACTGCAGTTGTAGCAAATTTTGCCATATACAAAACACTGATTTGGACGGTGTTCCTGCGCACAGCGATCACATGACTTTTTTTCCAAATGCCGTTTTGCTCTCCGTCGGCTTTGTCAACATATTATTATAGTTCTTGATATATTTGCGCTCTTTTGCAGCATTTACGTTGCAGTTTTCAACAAAAAGCTCTTCAACCTGCGACTTTACAGTCTCAGAAGCTTTGCAGAGCGTGAAAGCTTTTTAAAAATTTAAATCTTGCCCTCTCAACAGACTTTCTCTCAGAGCACTATCTCGAATGCCACAAACAAGTCTATCTTTAATTAGAGAGTCCGTGAGCAATCCAAACTCACATGTTCTACTACATTTTCTTAACTCAGTAACATACTGATCAATCGTTTCAGTAGCCCTTTGCGCACATGTGAAGAATTTATGTTGTTGATACGTTAAGTTCTGCTTAGGTGGACAAAATACTTCAAATCTGTCCATTATCAACTTTAAATTGAAATTATCTCCATTTTCAAAGACAAAATTATAAGCCTCTACTGCGTCAGTCCTGATTATATGGAGCAGAAGCGCAGCTTTGGTTTGTTCCGATTTGTCTTTGTAATCGATCGCCGATAAGTACAGTTCAAACTGTTACTTGAGGATCCTCCACTTCTCTGCTACATTCCCAGTCAGCGGAATTTTGGTGGGGGTAGTAAACCTTCCATATTACCATTTGCAGTTCGAACTTTTTTCCTCTCTTTCGCTTATCTTCGATTCTCGATTCTCCCGTATTATTCTTCCAGAAGCACTTCTGACACCATGTTATGTTATTTCTGTATAAACATACATGAGTTAACAGTAAATAATCATATTTTGGAAGAATTAGAGAACTTTTATTTACAGTAATAAACATGTCTTAACCCCGCCACATGCTGAAACATTCTGGCAAACTCCGCGCATGCTCAGTCCAATCATGTACTGGCATATCATTGCACGTGATATTGCCACACTTACCTTCAAAAAATGTCAATAAATTTTGTAGACACGAGGTACTGCAGAAGCTGGAAAACTAAAGCAATATATACAATGTGCTGGAGGAGTTCAGCAGGTTAGGCAGCACCTATGGACAGGAATAAACAGTCAATATTTCAGCCCTGATTTGGTCTTGGCCTAAAACATCGACTGTTTATTTTCATCCATTGATGCTGCCTGATTTGCTGAGCTCCTTTAGTACATTGTATGTATTGTTCAATGGATTTTGTGATCTTCCAACAGCTATTAAAAATGCGGTAATAGAACTATGCGCCTTTGTTTTAATGCACCCCTCAAAAAAAAACATTATTCCCAAATTTGGATTATGCATGACTCATAAATTCACATATGCTTTGAGATATGGTGGAATAGTGACGGATTTGTCCTTTGGCCTCGTGAGCATTGCATACTGATCTTCAGGCACCATTCTGAATGGAAGAGGCATCCTGCCAACTCAAGATTGGCGGTCCAAAGACCTTGGCTCCAACTGGTAGTGGTCTCTAGTGACTTGTAAATGTTAATATTTATATTAAAATGTTGGTAAGGACAAGGGCTCCTTTATAATCTCTGCAGGGGAGAATATGTTTACTGTCATCTTCCCAATCAGGTTATTAAAAATGCTTTTAACTTGCTTTGCACTTGGCAGTTTCTAGAAGTCCCTTTAAAGAAGTCTGATTTGGCTGCTGAGCACTTCAGTAAACATGTTCGCTATTGTCATTCACTGTCCCAGTTTTTGAGAGTGGTATGAAACAAGGGAAGTTTATCTGATCTTCATATGGCATGGGCTTCCCGCTAGTCTCAACTTTAAACAACTGCAAGTGTTGGACCTTCAGATTCAAGCAAAGGTGTGCTCAGTCAGTCAGTCAGTGGGTGCCGTCCCGAATCCGGAGTTGGGGGCTATGCACCTCCATCTTCTTCGATCTTGCGCTGTTTTCCTGGCCTCGGCATAACTCAACCCAGTCCATTGCCTCACATTATCGTACCAAGTGGTTCGCTGCCTTCCTCTTTCCCTCTTTCCTTCTATCATCCCTTCCAATAACAATTTCTGCAGTCCACCACCTCTTAACAAGTGCCCGGCATATTCCAGCTTCCTTTTCTGCACATTCTTCAGCAACTCTTTTTCTCTCCTCACTCTCTTCAACACTTCCATATTACTGACCTTCATCACCCATCTAATTTTCTGCATTCTCCTTAAACACCACATTTCAAATGCCTCCAGTCGTCGTTGTGCTTCCTTGCATAAGGTCCACAATTCAACTCCATACAACAGGCTGCTCCAGACGTAGCATTTCCAAATTCTACAACACAGCCCAAAATCCAACCTCTTGCCACACAGCATGTCACTCAGGCTCCAGAACGTTGATCTTGCAACCTCAATTTTTCGTCTAATTTCTGTATCACATTTCCCATCCTCTGTGACCAGCTGTCCCAAGTACTCAAATTTCTTGACTTGCTCTATGCCTAAGCCATTAATTTTGATACTGATTTTGGGGACTTCTTTCTTCCATGATACTACCATCATCTTTGTCTTTGCAGCATTTATTTTCATTCCAAATTGTTCACCTTCAGCATTTATCTTATCTACTATTCTGGGTAACTCATCCTCAGTCTCGGCTAACAAAACTGAATCATCTGTATATCTCAAGTTGTTCACCGTCACTCCACCAACTTGGACACCAGCTTCATCGTTCAACACCCTGAAGATTACCTCTGAGTAAATGTTAAATAATAAAGGGGAGATAATGCAGCCCTGGCGAACCCCTTTTTGGATCTCAACTTCCGGTGAATTTCCACCACTAGTTCTTATTACTGCCTTCTGATGCCAGTACAGACTCGCAATCAGTCGAACATCTTTTCCATCCAACCCCAATGAGTTCAGGCAATTGACCAACTGTTCATGATTGACTCAGTCAAAAGCTTTTTCGTAATCCAGGAAGCACATGTAAATGTCTTTTTTTTTCTAGACATCGTTCCACAATCATTTGCAAATTGAAAAACCCTTCACAGGTACCCTTATACTCAGTATAAATCTGCTCTGGCACTCATTAATTTCATTAAGAACTGTCCTTTTAATTCAGCTTAGAAGTATTAATAACAAGATCTTGGAGGCATGACTTAGAAGACTTATAGTTCTAAAGTCTGAGCATTTCTTTTCTTTGGGATTATGACAAACTCTGACACCACAAAATCTGTTGGCCATTTTCCTGTTGAGTAGATTGTATTGCAAAGCCTCGTGATCTCCTCAACCTCCGAGTCGCCAAGGCATTTCAACATTTCGGCTGTAATACCATCTACACCACAAGCTTTACCAGTTTTTAACTTTCCAATGGCTGCTCTTACTTCCGCTACCAAAATCTCCGGACCTTCTGTGTTCTTCTCA
This sequence comes from Mobula hypostoma, assembly GCF_963921235.1. Lineage (NCBI taxonomy): Eukaryota > Metazoa > Chordata > Chondrichthyes > Myliobatiformes > Myliobatidae > Mobula > Mobula hypostoma. Next base: position 16,800,287 of record NC_086118.1, on the reverse strand, counting down.
CTTGTTCGATTATTTCTAGCATCGTAGTACAATTCCCTAATGTACTCCATCCATCTACTTTCCACGTTGTCATTCTCAAAGAGTATGTTCCCATCCTTGTCTTGAATAATTCCAGTCCTTGATTGTTTCTTGTTCCTGTTGGTCATCTCTGCAATCTGCCTGTGCATATCCCTTGAATGATGCAACATGTCCATGGCCTCTATCTTTTCACACTTTGATAAACCATTGTTTTTTTTAGCTTTTGCACATTCTGCTCTTATTTGTTGGTCCAATTCCTTGTACTTGGATGTGTCCTTCTTGTGCTTCCTTCTCTCTTCCATGAGCTTCAGAACGTGATCCGTCATCCAGGCTTGTTTAGCTACGCGCCTTCTTTTAGGGAGAAATTCTTCAGCTGCCATTTGCAAACAGTCCTGCTCACTGGCCTGCATTTCATGAAACTGAATGGCAAAATGCCATGATGTCATCTGGTCATGGGATAAAAGAGTGTAACTCAATAACTTATGGCTATGAAACTTTAAAATGACCATTCTATTTATGTGCTACCCCCACTTGAGAATTATTAATTTTTAACATTATTGTTTCTTACAAGTAGTCCAGAATCAGAATCAGGTTTGATATCACTGGCGTATGTCGTGAAATTTGTTGTCTTTGCAGTAATAGTACAATGCAAGACATAATAATAGAAAAAAATGAATTACAGTGAATATATATACATACACACACTAAATAGTTAAATTAAATCAGTAATGCAAAGAATGTATAAGTAGTGAGGTAGTGTTGGTGGATTCAATGTCCATTGGAAAATCGGATGGCAGAGAGGAAGAAGTTGTTCCTGAATCGTTGAGTATGTGTCTTCAGGCTCCTGTACCTCCTTCCTGATGGAAGCAATGAGAAGAGTGCTTGTACTGGGTGATGGGGGTCCTTAGTGATGGATGCCACCTTTTTGAGTCATCACACCTTGAAGATGTCCCAGATACTAGAGAAGCTAGTGTCCATGATGGAGCGGACTAAGTTTACAACTTTCAGCAGCTTATTTCAATTGTGCGCAATAGCCCCCCCCCCCACACTCTTCAGCCGTACCAGGTGGTGACGTAGTCAGTTAGAACGTTCTCCATGGTACATCTGCAGAAATCTGTGAGTGTATTTGGTGACATACCAAGTCTCCTCCGAATGAACTATAGCTACTGTCATGTCTTCTTTGTAGCTGCATTGATTATGCTAGTTAGCATGTACTTCTTTCTGAATTTTCTGGCATCTTCAGGCTTTGCATTTCTATTGTGCTTGTCAGCAGTTGCTAATGATTGCATGAACAAACCCACTTCATTTGCTGCAGGGACGAAATGCTGTGCTTCAGTCCTCAAAGGTGAAAGATGGTTGGGAACCATGCTGGGTAATTGAATCTATTAACGCTGCAGGATATTTAGCAGCAAAAATTTCATCTGAAAGTCTCTACTTTGTAAAGCAAGGGAAAGATCCATTATGTTGCTCTATGCATTTTGTTACAGAATCATACAGTTTTTATTCTATTGATATGCTGTAGTTTTAAAATGTGGGATGAACTATTTCATTATATTGCATTTAGACTGTTCAGTTTCAGACATTTTAATTATATTTACTAATATCATGGAAAGTGTGTGCATAATTTAGCATTAATTAAATGGGGAACTTTGATCTTGGAGCATTTAACAATCAAGCTGATTTAAATTTCTTTTGTTGCGTTGTCATTGGGAATGTTGATCAAATCGTAAACAGATTTTAAAATAATCTAAAAAAGACCACAGTTATACTTTCTAGCAGATGGTTTAACATGATTAGAAATTACTTTATTTGTAAACTGAAATATGTGTATCTCCTATCATACAAAGCCCTAAACACATGTGGCTTTCTGTAATTATTTGGATTTGTTTGTGTTTGTTGCATTCTGTGTTTTCCATTTCAGCAACAAACACACATATGCTATGTTGTTGAGAATGGACATTCAAAACACAAAATAAAGCAAGCACAACATTGTGCACGGAAACTAAAGTCGCTCTTGAAATGTATTCAATCTCCAGACATTAATTGTTAAGCAATATAAGCAAGCTCCTGCTAAATGTTAGAAATGAAAAAAAAATTCAAAGTAATTCTTTAATTTCACAGTTAGAGGCTGATGCTGCAAAAGTTATTTATTTTAAGGAGTCCAAACAAGTGGAAAAAAAAGCAACGGATTTTTGCCGCTGCCAAATCCTGGAAAGTCATGGATAAACACTGCCCATCGTTTTGCGTTCCACCCTCCACATTGATATGTCTGCAGCTATTTGATAATAGCCAATTGTCTTTCATCTGTCACTTGGTGATTATGTGAGCATGTTGGATGGTTGAACTCATTCCAGTTTTATTTTCCAGAAAGTAGGGTCATAAGCGTGTCTGCTGTTTAAGCAAAGTGCAGATGGGGTTTTCCTATAAACAAGTGCACAGTGAATATTTATACAGTCTGTGGCACCTGACGCCATAACACTCATGACATTTTGTTTTGTAGCTACTCTTGCCATAAGTCACTTCAGTGAATTAAGTAAATATTTTTATATCACTATGCCATTATTTATTGCAGAAGGGCAAAATCCCAAGTCTTGCCAAAACCTTGGGTTAAAAAGTCAGTTTACAACTGTGTTACATTAATTCAGTGAAAATATAAACTTGGTCATTATTCTGTTTGTATGCTGCTTTAAGAAGTTGTGACAAAGTTCAGACTGGATGAAAATATCTTTCTTTATATTAGTTCAGCAACATCGGACTCCTACATGTAGATTTTGTACGAACTGTGTGGCCATTTTCAACATGCTTACTAGTCACATCAACATTTTGTTAATCCAGTTGTGTATCTGTGTTTTGGTGCAGCATTTACAAATGGCAATTAGTGTTTTTTTTATTATCAATGACACATTTGATCAGCAAATCAGAATTTGCTGAACAAAGCTCTTCACTAACATGTGCTTTCAGTGTATCTGAAACTCTCACTGAACTTTATCAAAGCTGACATCCCTCTTCTTTCTTTCTTCCGACTGCATTTTCTTGTGCTAAGGCAAGTACAGAGCTGAGTATTTGCTTACTGTGGACACTTCAAAACCCTCTCCATTGAATTTCTACATATGGACCACCTGCTTTATATGTCCTGTAATCTATAAAATCATGCACTGCTATCATCAATAGATATATCATACCAATACAGGACTTTCCCCCCAATGAGTCCACACTGACCAACAAATACACATTTTTGCACACTAAACCTGCCCTAATCCATTTTATTACCCTCACGTTAGCATCAGTTACTGCCAGATTCTATCCTCATCTACACACCGAGTGCAATTAGCAGTCAATTAACTGACCAACATACACAAAACACTGGAGGAACTCAGCTGGTCAGGAGGCATCAATGAAAGGTCAACGTTCTCTTCATTTTCATTTCCAATGATTTCCATAGATGCTGCCTGACCTGCTGAGCTCCCCCAGTGTTTAGTGTGTGTTACTCTGGATTTCAGCATCTTCAGACTCTCTTGTGTTTATAATTAACCCAACAACCCACACATCATTGGAAGGTAAGAGGAAACCCACGTGATCACAGAGAGAATGTGCATACTAACAGTACTGGTGGGCAGCACTGAACCTGAATGCCACCCTGAGGATGAGTTCATACTGTGTACTTTTTTCTCAAGCATGGTTTATGGGTGTTACGTTTTGTAATTTCAAAACATTAAACTAATTCAAAGGAAGACACGGGAGTCCAGGAATGTGGGTCTAACTTCGTTTTTACTTTAAGTGAGGCGCATATGTATGATGTGGTATGGTCATGACTTATGCAGTTCACGTATTTATCCATATAACATGTCATGAATTATTTGAACATCTGCTTAGTAATGAACTCCAACACAATAGAGAATGCATCTGAACCACATACACAGTGTGTTACTATATACAGACATCTACAGCACAGTACATTTTAAATTATCCCGTTCAGGCCTAAAGATATAATCGCTGTGGAGGATTTCTTACTCTTATGGGAGATATCACCTTTCCTGACAAGGGGGAATCACTCTGCTTGTCAGGTAAGATTTATGTCTATGAAACAATCTCTGGTTCTGGGGCCTCCTCCATGGTGGTTGTAGGAGTTGACTCTGAGATTGTAGGAGGTGGTTCAGATAGCAGTAGTCACCTTTCTTCTTCTTCCTCCTGTTTATTCTTCTAGTTTGTACATCTTGATCTTGGGAAGGTGTGTTTCATTCACTGGAGTATTTGCTGACTAATTCTCTTATTGCTGCCTTTACAATCTGATCTCTCCTCTTGGTGTCCTCATCCACAGGATAATCTGGTGAATCTTCTGTTTTTGTATCTACATCGACTCCTTTCTTTTTGGCCTTCCGTTCATCCAGCTTGGCTTTGGTCTTTGCACCTACATTTTCAAGCAGGTTTTTGTCTCCCACCTGAAGTTCATGCAATAACCTTAATGTACGCAGAATAGATTCTGGCTCTTTATACTCACAGAAGCCAAATGCTTGCAACTTGCTTCAAGCTCCTGGAACTCTCTTCCAGCTTAAAACCAAGCCACATTTCGCAAGTAAATTCCTGACTAACATAAGCTTTCTCAGATATATTGCCTACAAAAACCGTTATAGTCGGACCACTGCTTTCGTCGCTTTCACGCTTCCTCTGAGCAGCATGGTCCTTTCCTTGGTCCGATGTGCTTTCCAACCAGAGGGACAGAGGTTGGCATTTGTTTGTCCTCTGTTAGGCAATTGTTCATGTTTACAGCATGGAGACAGTTGTGGCATCATTCATTAACAGTTTAATTCACTTTCAGTTGACTTCAATGCTGGATTTGTGGCATACACAAATCCATCCAGTAGATGGATCTCCAATGAAGTTGTAGTTGTCTCAGCCCATCACATCTCCACAATGCTGGTCCTCCTGTTTTTACTACATACAAGCCCAGTTTGACTTGTATTTCACTGTTACAAATGTCATTCCCACTTCAGTTATTTTGTTCTTCAGTATAAGTTCTTATTCGGATGTCTGCAGGTTTCAGTTCAGTATCTTTGAAATGCCATTCAAACTCATTTTGTGGAATGACTGAAACAGCTGAACCAGTGTGAATTTACCATTCACTTCTGGCGTAAGCCATATTGCTTGTCTATTGTTAGTTTTCACATTGTAAATCTCAAGGTTACATAGTCATGTGTCCATCTCAACATTATTAGATTTTTCATCAACAGCTTGCAGATTAGTGTTCTTTTTGAAACTGCAATTTGACTTTTTAGCATTTTCATTTCTCTGTGGAGTCCATTTTTTTATGTCTGCCCAATATGCTTTTTGTATTTCTCCTACTTTGTTGCCTCATCTACAAATTTTGCCTTTAAACCTGCATTGGTCTGGTCTATGTGAGCACGTGCCACAATGGTAACACAATGTGTTTGCCGAGGCAGGCTGCTGCAATTTTGTTCACACTCACTTTGATTCCTGACTGCAACTCAGTTGTGTCTCTGGGCTTTCTATTGGAACAGTGATTTCAACTGCTCTTTTAAATGTAAGCTGTGCTTCAGTGAGGAGCCATTTTTGATTGCTTTCTTGTAAGATTCCACAAACTAAATGGTCTCTTAGTGTATCATTGAACTCATTACTGAACTGATGATGTGCAGCCAGTCTCTTCAGCTCAGTCACGTATGCTGAAATGGAGTCCGCTTTATTTTGATTCAGTTATGAAAACTAAAGGGTTCTGCAGTCAACGATGGCTTGGGTTCTAAATACAAAGGTTCATTTTAAAAATAGCTCATTGCTAATGCTATGTTTTGTGACTTCAAAATATTAAACTAATTCCAAAGAAGACTCGGGAGTTCGGGAATGCCAGTCTAACTTTATGTTAGTTTAAGCGAGGCACGCACGTATCACATGGTAGCATGATGATACAGTGGCATGCAGAAGTTTGGGCACCCCAGTCAAAATTTCTGTTACTGTAAATAGCTAAGTGAGTAAAAGATGACCTGATTTCCAAAAGGCATAAAGTTAAAGGTGACACACTTCTTTAATATTTTAAGCAAGATTACTTTTTTAATTCCATCTTTTACAGTTTCAAAATAACAAAAAAGGAAAAGGGCCCAAAGCAAAAGTTTGGGCACTCTGCATGGTCAGTACATAGTAACACCCCGTTTGGCAAGTATCACAGCTTGCAAATGCTTTCTGTAGCCAGCTAAGAGTCTTTCAATTCTTGTTTTGGGGATTTTCGCCCATTCTTCCTTGCAAAAGGCTTCTAGTTCAGTGAGATTCTTTGGCCGTGTTGCATGCACTGCTCTTTTGAGGTCTATCCACAGATTTTCAATGATGTTTAGGTCAGGGGACTATGAGGGCCATGGCAAAACCTTCAGCTTGCACCTCGAGGTAGTCCATTGTGGATTTTGAGGTGTGTTTAGGATCATTATCCTGTTGTAGAAGCCATCCTCTTTTCATCTTCAGCTTTTTTTGCACACAGTGTGATGTTTGCTTCCAGAATTTGCTGGTATTTAATTGAATTCATTCTTCCCTCTACCAGTGAAATGTGCCCCGTGCCACTGGCTGCAACACAAGCCCAAAGCATGATCGATCCACCCCCGTGCTTAACAGTTGGAGAGGAGTTCTTTTCACGAAATTCTGCACCCTTTTTTCTCCAAACATACCTTTGCTGATTGCGGCCAAAAAGTTCTATTTTAACTTTATCAGTCCATAGGACTTGTTTCCAGAATGCACCAGGCTTGTTTGGATGTTCCTTTGCAAACTTCTGACGCTGAATTTTGTGGTGAGGACGCAGGAAAGGTTTTCTTCTGATGACTCTTCCATGAAGGTCATATTTGTGCAGGTGTTGCTGCACAGTAGAACAGTACACCACCACTCCAGAGTCTGGTAAACCTTCCTGATGGGGGTTTTGATTTGCCTTTCTAGCAATCCTACAAGCAGTTCGCTTGGAAAGTTTTCTTGGTCTTCCAGACCTCAGCTCGACCTCCACCATTCCTGTTAACTGCCATTTCTTAAATACATTACGAACTGAGGAAACGGCTACCTGAAAACGCTTTGCTATGTCCTTATAACCTTCTCCTGCTTTGTGGGCATCATTTATTTTAATTTTCAGAGTGCTAGGCAGCGGATTAGAGGAGCCCATGGCTGCTGACTGTTGAGACAAGGTTTGAGGAGTCAGGGTATTTATAAAGCTTTGAAATTTGCATCACCTGGCCTTTCCTAACAATGATTGTGCACAAGCCATAGCCCTAACAAGCTAATTAAGGTCTGAGACCTTGGTAAAAGTTATCTGAGAGCTCAAATCTGTAGGGGTGCCCAAACTTTTGCATGGTGCTCCTTTCCTTTTTTTCACTCAAAAATTGTTCAAAACAAAAATAATACGCTAATCTTGCTTAAAATGTTGAAAAGAATGTTTCATCTTTAACTTTATGACTTTTGGAGATCAGTTCATCTTCTACTCACTTAACTATTCAAGGTAACAGAAATTTTGACCAGTGATGCCCAAACTTTTGCATGCCAGTGTATATGCAGTCCCTGTATTTATACATATAACCCATAATTAATTATTTACATGAACAAGTATGTGTAATCAACCAATATATATGTATATTCTCAAATATTACTTAAATGTTAAATACACAACAATGGATAGTATTGACAAACCCAGCATTTATTCTCCATTGTAATTAAATGTGAGAAGAGGGCAGTGACTGTCTTCTTCAACCACAGCAGTCCGCATGTTGAAGTTACCCTCAACTCATGTTAGATTGGGAATGCCAGAATTTCATTACCAGCACTGTGGGAGTACCTTCGCCAGAAGGTCTCCAGGAATTCAAGGAAGTGTCTCAGAAGCATCTGCTCAAAGACATTTAAAAGTGGACAATAAATTCTGGTCATGATGGCGGTAACCAATATTTGAAAATGAATCTTTTAAAAAAATGGTAGATGTTTCAAGCTTGGGAGTGCTGCTGCTGAAATCTAGCAGTGTTGTAATACTGTATTGTGTGAAAGGGGCAGGTTGTAGCCCAGTTGGAAGAGAGATTTTATGTTCAAAGTGATGTCTGACATGCAGTCAAGGACTGGGTGAAATTAAGTGTCTGAGTGTTGGAGCAGCACTGGTATTAGTTACTTCAAGCGTAGCAGATGAGTTGAGCCACTCACTGCAGGAAACTCAGCCTCTGACCACCACCTAACACAATAGTTGTCAGGCATCCCCTCTGCAGTCCTGATCATGACAGACTTCCTTGGATATCAAGGCTGAGAGATTCAATTGTGATAATGCCTCAAATATGGGGAGATGGGCAGACTCCCTCTTGTTAGAGATGGACGTTATGTGTATTTTTATATGTATAGACACATGAATTACATATAAGTAAGCAGTATGATTCGTAAGTCTGCAGATAACACCAAAAATGGTGGTATAGTAGACGTTGAAGAAGTTATATAAGAGTACAACAGGATCTAGATTTGTAGGCCATGGACCAACACCATTTAAGCAAGGGAGCTGTGGATCCCAGACTGGAAACTCTGATCTAGATAACTGAGAAAGTGGGCCAAGAAATGGCAGATTGAATTGGATAAGTGAGCAGTGATGCGTTTTGGAAGCTGTGCTGGAGCAGGACATACACAGTAAATGGTGCAGCTCTAGAAACTGTTGTAGAATAGGGGTACAAGTGTTTATTTCCCTGAAGGTGGTGACACAAGCAGACAGAGTAGTAAAGAAGGAATTTGGCATGCTTGCCTTCATTGGTTAGGGCATTGAGTACAAGAGTCAGAATATAGCCCTGCTAAAAACATATTTTTCAGCGGTTTGGATTTCCACTCTGAATCTTTTGTGACTCAACCTTTGTTGTGCAATCTCAGTGTGTCTCAAAGTGCCTTCTGACTTCAGTGTTAAAGTTATTCTATAAACATCAGATATCTATTCTCTATTTCAACATTAAAACATTATCAAGAAGCAGTAGAGAAAACTGATTTGTACCATTATTAATCTTTGATCTAGGTTTTTTTCCCAAAGGTTGACCTTTGCTATCTAAAATACATACTCATTCATCCTTTATGCACAAAGCGCGCTGGCTTGGAGCTGAACTTGTGGAATATTGTGCACAGATTTGGCGGATGTATTAAATGAGAATAATCCCATTTTATGATAATGAAAAACAAAGTGAAAATAGTTAACCATTTTCGTACATTGGGAGTGTACACAGTGATTTCTAGGTCCTGAGGTCATAAACTATTCTGTTAGGTATACAATTCTTTTCAAAGCTTTGCTTTATGGGATCACTGCACTAGTAGCCAACAGGAGGATTGTTGTCTTCCTCAGAAAGTTGTGAACTGGGAATACATTGCCTGAATAGGTGGTAGAGGCAGATCCGGAGAATTGGATAAACTTGTGAATAGTTTAAAAAAACAGTTCTAAAGGAGGGTGAAATTAATTTGACTACCAGAGAGGCATAAATTCCTCTATGTTTTCAAAGATAGTCAAATGGAATCTTGTGCTGTTTGTTTTGAGTTTTTATTTTCAAGGGAATTAAACCATTCCGAAAGAAAACAGTTTAAAAGTTTCAGCTGATGATGACATATCTCCAAACATAGTCCTGGCTGAGAAGTGACCAAGCAAAGAACCCATGATTACCAGGCCTCTTGTTGTATTGTGTTTTGTCCAAAGTCTCATGCCTTTCATAAGGCCATAAGACAGAGGAGCAGAATTAGGCCATTTGGCCCATTGAGTCTGCTCCGCCATTTCATCATGGCTGATCCATTTTCCCTCTCAGCCTCACCTCCTACCTTCTGCTTGTATCACTTCATGCCCTGATCAGTTATGAATCTGTCTGCCTCAAAAATGCATAATGACATGGAATCCACAGCTGCTTGTGGCAAAGAATTCCATAGGTGCACCACTCTCTGGCTCAAGAAATTCCTCCTCATCTCCGTTCTAGAAGGACTCCCCTCTATTCCGAGGCTGTGTCCTCTGGTCTTAGACTCTCCTAGTATAGGAAACATCCTCTCCACATTCAGTCTATCAAGACTTTTCACCATTTGATTGATTTCAATGAGGTCTCTCCTCATTCTTCTGTATTCTGGTGAATAATGTCCCAGAGCCATCAAGCGCTCTTCATATAACAAGCCATTCAATCCTGGAATCATTTTCATGAACCTCCTTTGAACCCTCTCCCCTTTCAGTACATCCATTCTAAGATAAGGGGCCCAGAACTGCTCACAATACTCCACGTGAGGCACAAGAACTCCGAAGTTCCTTTGCACGTCATTTTTTTGTATTTCCTTTCCATTTAGAAAATGGTCTACCCTTTCATTTCTTTTATCAAAGTGCCTGACCATATAGTCCCAACACTATAGCCCATCTGCCATTTCTTTGCCCATTCTCCTAATCTGTCTCTCCTTCTATAGCCTCTCTACCTCTTCAAAACTACCTGCCCCTCCACCTACCTTCATATTGTCTGCAAACTTTGCAAGAAAGCCATCAATTCCATCATCAAAATCATTGACATATAACATAAAAATTATCAGTCCCAACACAGGCCCCTGTGGAACGCCACTAGTAATCAGCAGCCAATCAGAAAAGGCTCCCTTTTCCCCCATTCTTTGCCTCCTGCCAATCAGCCACTGCTTTATCCATGCTAGAATCTTTACTGTTATATCATGGACTTGCAGCTTGCTAAGCAGCCTCATGTGTGGCTTGTCAAAGGCCTTCTGAAAATCCAGGTACACAACATCAACCAATTCTCCTTTGTCTATCTTGCTTGATATTTTTTCAGATAATTCCAACAGATTTGTTAGGCAAGATTTTCCCTTTGAGGAAACCATGCTGACTATGGCCTATTTTATAATGAGCCTCCAAGTACCCTGAGACCTCATCCTTAGTAATCGACTCCCAACATCTTCTCAACCACTGAGGTCAGACTAACTGGCCTATAATTTCCTTATGCCTCTCTCCCTTTTTGAAGAGGGAGTAATATTTTTCTATTTTTCAGTCTTCTGGAACCATTCCAGAATCTAGTGATTCTTGAAAGGTCATTACTTATCCCTCCCCAAGCTCTGTAGCAACCTCTTTCAGAACCCTGGGGTGTACATCATCTGGTCCAGGTAGCTTATCCACCTTCAGTCATTTCAGTTTCTCCTGAACCTTCTTTCTAGTAATGGTATCTCCACACACCTCATGACCCTTGACACCTGGAACTTCTGCCAAACTGCTAGTGAAGGTTCACAGTGAAGACTGATGCAAAATATTTACTCAGTTCATCCGCCATTTCCTTGATCCCCCCCCCCCCATTACTACTTCTCCAGCATCATTTTCCAGTGGCTCGATATCCACTGTCGCCTCTCTTTTACACTTTTTGTGTCTGAAGAAACTTTTGGTATCCTCTTTAATGTTATTGGATAGCGTACTTTCCTATTCCATCCTTACCTTCTTAATGACGTATTTAGTTGTCTTCTGTTGGTTTTTAAAAGCATCCCAATCTTCTAACTTCCCACGAACTTCTTGCACTATTATATGCCCTTTCTTTGGCTCTTATGTTGGCTTTGACTTCTCCTGTCAGCTACAGTTGTGTTATCTTGCCTTTAGAATACTTCTTCCTCTTTGGGATGTATATATCCTATGCCTTCCATATTGCTTACAGGAATTCCAGCCATCGCTGTCCTGCCATTGTCTTTTTCCAATCAATTCTGGCCAACTTCTCTCTCATGCCTCTGTAATTCCCTTTACTCCACTGTAATACTGATACATCTGACTTTAAATTCTCCTTCTCAAATTTCAGTATGAATTTGATCATATTATGATCACTGTCCCTAAGAGTTCTTTTACCTTAAGCTCTCTAATCAATTCCAGTTCATTGCACAACACCCAATCCAGAACAGCTTAGTGGTCTCAACCATGAGCTGCTCGTAGGCACTGTAGAAATTTCCCATCCTGGAATCCAGTACTAACCTGATTTTCCCAATTTACCTACGTATTGAAGTCCCCCATTACTACTATAATATTGCCCTTTGGCATGCATTTTCTGTTGTAAATTGTAAGCCACATCCTTACTACTGTTTGGGGGGGGGGGTCTGTATGCAACTCCCGTTGAGGTCTTTTTACCCTTGCAGTTCCTTAGCCCTATCCACAATGATTCAACACCTTCCCACTCTGTGTCACCTCTTTCTAATTACTTGATTTCATTTTTTTTTTACCAAAAGAACAATGCCACCCCCTCTAACTTCCTGCCTGTCCTTTCAGTACAAAGTGTATCCTTGGACATTAAGCTTCCAGCTATATTCTTCTTTCAGCCATAATTCAGTGATGCCTGCAACATCATACCTGCCAATCTGCAACTGTGCTGCAAGTTCATCTACCTTATTCTGTATCCTGCACACATTCAAGTACATCACTTTCACTTTACCCTTTACCCTCTTCATTTCCCCTTTTCGATTTTGTCCGCCTTCTATGTTGCATCCCATTCTGTTGAATGCAATTTTGCCCTGTTAACAGCCTCTCCTCACTACACGTTGCCTCTGTTTGTAAACCAGCTACCTCATCTTCAGCACTATTATCCGTCGTTCCTATGATTCTTCCTGCACTGAAATGTACGCAGCTCAGGACACCAGTCGCACTATGCTCAACCTTTTCATTCCTAACTTTGTCTGAGGTCTTATGAGCATCTGCCTCCACAACCTCTTCCCTAACTGTACTGGCACTCTGGTTCCCATCCCACTACAACTCTAGTTTAAACCCCACTGTGCAGCATTAACAAACCTTCCCGCTAGGATATTAGTTCCCCTCTTAGTTTCCTGATAAAGGTTATTTCTGTGAATGAGAAGTATCAATACCAAGAGTAAAGTAGGGCTGACATTAACAACTCTCCATTAACACTGTGGTGTGTGTTTTGATATTAGTTGTAAGGAATAATAGTGTGAAAGTCAGGTGTTCATTTATATTGAACAGGAAGTGGCAAGACAAGTATTGTCAGGGTTGATTAACTGAAAATAAATGCTTTGAGGGAAAATCAGTTGCAACATTTTTACTTAGCACTTGAGATCCCAATAAAAACATTTTGTTCATTAGTGATCTTGTAATGTTCTTGCAGTTGGAAAGCTGTCTGCACTCATTCCTCATGAGAGTTAGTAAGCATTGACAAGAGGAATTGCAAGCAGCAGAATAGATGGAGAATGATATATGCAAGATAAAAAAAATAATGGTAATCTTCTACCTAAATCAACAAAGTTGTCAAGCGTGCTTTGATCATGAAAGACTTTCTTGGTAGCTCTAAATTCTTGTGTAGTCAGCTGCTGTTTAATGTTCAGCTGCAATTACCCCAAGGGAAGTTATTACTACTGGTGAGGTAGCATAGTTTCTGCTGTTCTGTCATGGCCATTTCTCACATCTGCTTTTGCTTATGATGTAAAAGGCAGAGTCTTGAACATATTTATATTTCAAGGAATTTGCTCTTGTGTTCTGTGTGCATTGGGGATTTAAAATGATTACTGTTTTGATCATTGTAATGCTGAATAGTGCAACTTAATTCCATCTTCTGGTAAGGGCCACAAATTCTTAGTCTGAGTGAATTAAGTCAGATTAGTTTATGCTTGGCTATTATACTACTCAGACCTTCAAAGATTTACACATCATGAACCATCAAGAAAAGTGAATTTATTTAAACTCCTACTGATGCAGCTTCCAGGTGAGCATAGAATTAACATATTACCTCAGGAGGAGTCTGTAAGTGTTTTTATTACAGTACAGTATTCCATAGTTCGCTTGTAGTGGTGTGCACAAGTATTCAGATGTTGTCTCTCTCTTCTGAACAAGCTCATACTCCTTTGTCACCATTTACTGCAGGGAAGCAGGGAACTGATTTCAAACGAATGATTTCTTGCTGTGAATCAAGAGTGACATTATAATTATACAAAGAGCAAAAGCAGTATATTAAAAAGTTGTTCTGTTATTAATGCCTAAACATATTTTATAGATTATTGTAATTTTCACTGGTTTTTTTACCACTTGCACCAATTAAATATAAAACTAATTTTTGTGCAAACACAGTTGAACAGGACTGCATAGATATTTCCAGTGGGAAGATCGTGCTATTACACCGCAACCAAAATTCACAGAGGGACTAACCCACTCAAGTTCAGTGTTTTTTTAAGATATTAGGCCAGATTGTGTTTGATCTGACCTGCAGCCACATTTTTAATTGCCCATACACAGATCCACTCACAGTGAGGGCCTCACTAGCCCACTAAACTCGTCCTTGAGTTGTGACCTGGCTTAAGCGAGTGGATTCTGAAAATCTGCTCTCATACTGCTCGGTACTGTCAAAGACCTTTTGAATTGTTTTTCAACATCTCTGTTAGAGGTATTTAAAATTAGCTGAAGGGGATTTAAATAATTAAAAATAAGTATATTTTAATGAGGAATTTTCTTAAAAATATACTTCAGTACTAGAAATTAGTTAAAACATTAAGTTGGTAGGGAAATTAGGAAGACTAACCACTTCCCTTTTTAATAGAAGTCATTGATCACATTCTGGTGACTGGAAGGTTCTCTATTTATACATGGCTACGTCTGACCCCTTAGCTCAGAATGTTTGAGTTCCACCTGAGATTTATTGGTGAGACAAGCCCCACAAATGGTGATTATCTGCAAGTTGACATTGCACATGTTGTAATTACTGAAGGCATGATGCTAGATTTATCGGTTACTATTAATTGGTCACTGTTAGTGTAGATAAGGAAGCAAAAAGGGAGTTGTTGGGACCTGTGAAAGAGAATATGTTGCAGAGGTGCAAGAGAATCAGCAAAAGGAGAAAGGAACCAATGGGTTTGATCTTTTGGGAATACCCAGTGACCTAATGGGTTGAATGGCCATTTTAAGTAAGTAAATGCGCATGTGTAAACAAGCTGTTTGACAGACACAGTGAGTTTCTGCCAGCTAGAAGTCTGTACATTGTAGTCTGTTCACTGTTTTGAGGATGGTTTCTGTACATCTACTTTGCATGAGAACAAATGAAAAGTTAATGCTGTCTTTGCTGAGGCAGGTACTCAACCTTCAGCAGTGTATCCAATATTGCATGTGTCTTAGTCATGTGGCAGAGCTTCTGAAGGCTTCTTTGCCTTATACCCTAACTTAAGAGATCAAAGACAAGTAAAAGGATGACTATATTTAGTTTATTCCTACATTCAGCCTTTCAGGTGGATACTAGTACCCAGCAGAGAAATCACACCAACAGCATCCACACCCTTCCCACTTTATTTCCATGTGCTCCTGTAACTTATTCTTGTTCACATAGATATCAACTTTCCATTGCCCACATCAGCAGTCATTTACAGTAACTATTTGATTTACCAACACATCTTTAGAATCAAGGCTGAAAATGGAGCATTCAGGAAAGCCACATGATCAAAGAGAGAACATGCAAACTCCACAAATTATTCATCCATAGATAGGCATTTTAAAAATTTGTTTAGTGATTTCTCAGTTTAGAACATGGAAATGTTTTCTTCTTAAAGATGTACAACTTCTTATCAGATTAAGTTTAGTCTTTTAAAAAACAGAAATGAGCTGTCAGGATGTGCCATAATGCACAAAATGTATTCACATTTGCTTCAAATAATGAAAAGTAACTAGCTTCCAGATTTCTATCACATTCACCTACAGGACAGCTAAGCGCTAGTTAGAAAAGTTAATTTGAGTGCTGTTGCTAAGGTAATGTGCATTCAACCATCAGAAATAGAACCAATAGAACACTGTAAGAAGTGGCATTGTGTACTTTGCTTTTAGTTATTTTTGCAGAAATGCTGATCTCCCGCCAGAGGTGCTTGAATTGGCTGAAATGTAGTCATATTCCAAAGTTCATGAACGTGCATAACCAAATAAAATCACATATGCTAATAGATGAGATTTCATACCCGTATTCTCTTCATCTACAAAAAGAGAGATGGTTGAATAAATACTTAAAATGCTTCAATTTTTTTCAACTAAATCATATTTTCTCTCCTATGCAATTATCTTTGGAGGGAAAATTGGATTTTACGTTCTTGCATCAATTTCATTGTATGAAATTAGCTAGGACACTGAATTAGCTATCGACTTTATTATTTGGCATCTTTAACATATACTTCACAAGAGTACTTCCAAAGAAAGAAAATGCTACCCAGAAACATTAGGGCATCCAAAAATAGGTCAACAGATCAGCGTTAAAGAAGCAGATATTGAAGGTTTATTCACTCAGTGGTCACTTTATTAAGTACACCTGTACATCTGCTCGTTAATGCAAATATCTAATCAGCCAATCGGGTCAGCAACTCAATGCATTAAAGCATGCAGACATGGTCAAAATGTTCAGTTGTTGTTCAGACCAAACATCAGAATGAGGAAAAAATGTGATCTAAGTGACTTTAACTGTGGATTAATTGTTGGTGCCAGATAGGGTAGTTTGAGTATCTCGGAAACTGCTGATCTCGTGGATTTTCACACACAGCAGTCTCTAGAGTTTACAGAGAGTGGTGCAATAAACAAAAAAACAGCATTCAGCGAATGACGTTTCTGTGGCTGAAAATGTCTTGCTAGTGAGAGAGGTCAGAGGAGAATGGCCAAACTGGTTTAAGCTGCCAGGAAGGTAACAGTAATTCAAATAACCACACATTACAACAGTAGTGTGCAGAATGCATAACATGTCGAACGGTGAAGTAGGTGGCTACAGCAGCAGGAAACCACAAATGTAAAGTCAGTGGCCACTTTGTTAGGTACAGGAGGTATTCGATAAAATGGCCACTGAGTGTCTGTAATTGATGATGACATTGACTAGGACAGCAGATCTTTAATCAAAACAGAATCTGCCAGAAACACTCTGCAGGTGAGGCAGCGTTCATGAGAACAGAAACTACATTACCATTTTGAGTCAATGTAAAAATGTCACCAAGTTTTATTTACATTGATTGGAAAGGATTGTTTCTGACCAAGTGTTACATCAAGCTTTTAATGCGAATTGTTTACCCTATTCTGCTGTGGAGATTATTGAGAGAAGTGTTCTATAGTTCTCTCTATTTTTAATAGGACACACATTATTGTTTCCAACCTGAAATGAATTTTAATTTTACTGGAAGCAGATGTTACTCTCTGTTCCTTTATGTAAAGTTACTGTCATAAATACTTCAATTATGAATGTTAGTATTTTTATTGTCTATTAGTACATGGTGATGTGGAGTTAGTTGCTTTCAAACTAATAAAACAATGAAAATAAATGTGGAAATCCCCCTTAGAAAAGTTGATGCAGGAATTAAATTGCTTATTTCTCATTTACAATCCCTTCTATATTGCAATAGCATATTTTATTTAGCATCCTAACTTTTGATGGACTTTAATGTTTGTGAGTATAGTGTTTTGCTTATCAGTGGCCATAAGGATATGAAGACGTTCTAATAAGCCAGGACCTTGTTTAAGCATCATCTGCATTGCAAAAAGTTTGTTCTGTAACAAATGTTCAAGCTAATGTCAAGAAGGGTATCATTCATTTTTTCACATGGTTGCCTTCATCCCCCCCGCCCCCCCCCCACAATTGTATTCACTCTACTTGTGATGTCATCCTTTGTGAGAAAAGATTGTACCTGTTTAATGGGCAGCAATTATTTCTATAATTTCCGATTATAGAAACTCCTATTGTTGGTTTTGGGAGATCGAAATATCAAGAGGACGGGTGTGGTGTGCCTGTCGGAGTCCTCTGCAATCGGACTATCTCTCACTCTCACTCTCTCTCTCTCATTTGCTGCTGATTCTCAAGTCAGAGAAACCTGGGATAACAAGCAATTCTGCAAACCGTAACATCAAAACAGCGAGTTGTCCATTGTTAGAGAGAGAGAGAGCCTGTGGCACGTTGAACTGTTGGGTGATGATAGTTTTTGTTGGATGGCAGATCATGGTCTCTCTTTGGGGAGTTTGCTATTTCTTGCTTGTTGGCTGTTGGATGCTGATATTTCCTGCTGGAACAAGTGGGGGAGGGGAAGGGGACGGGGCAGAGGGGGAGGGGAGGCTTGATGCTGCTCGTGTGTGGGAGAGGGCAGGTGCACTTTGGGGATTCTAATGTTTTTGCTGTCATTCGTTATTTGGGCTTTTCTTCTGTTTTGTGGATGTCTGTGAAGAGTAAGAATCTCAGGCAGTATACTGTATACATTCTCTGATATTAAGTGGAACTGTTGAACCATTGAATTAATAAATTGGAGGCAGGAACAGAAGACACACATTCAGATGCTGAAATATAAATAAGATTCAGGCTGTTAGGCTTGAGAAAAGGCTTAGCATGCCCTTTCAGTTGTACCTCAACACTACTGTCATCTCAATAGCTCGACTGAGAGACTGATTAGATATTTTTGAGACTCTGTTGTGTTTGTTTTTATAGATCATGAAATTACTTGTCAAATATGCTTGTATATCTTAACAACTACACAGTGGTTGTGAGCTATACTGTATAAGGATAGATGTATCCACCTGTTTATTATTACTACGTTGGGTACTTGCTTCAAGAATAATCAAACTGTTGGCAATGTGCAATGTATGGTCCATAAAACTGCACCAACCTTTCATACATATTCCATTATATTTCTGAGGATGTCCAATTAAACAAAATAGGATTTATAACTTTGTCATTAGTAATCTTAATAATTAGTTTTAAAATGTTCTGCCAATTCTAAAACATCCAATAAAAGCATGAAACTGAGCTAAAATCACAAGAGGACAAAATTTTATTGCGGCCATTACCTGCAAATATTTGCAACACTTTAGATAGAGTGGATAGCCAGCGCCTCTTCCCCAGGGCACCACTGCTCAATACAAGAGGACATGGCTTTAAGGTAAGGGGTGGGAAGTTCAAGGGGGATATTAGAGGAAGGTTTTTTACTCAGAGAGTGGTTGGTGCGTGGAATGCACTGCTTGAGTCATGGTGGAGACAGATACACTAGTGAAATTTAAGAGACTACTAGACAGGTATATGGAGGAATTTAAGGTGGGGGCTTATATGGGAGGCAGGGTTTGAGGGTCGGCACAATATTGTGGGCTGAAGGGCCTATACTGTGCTGTACTATTCTATGTTCTATGTTTATCCTGCATTCTGTTATTGTTTCATCTCATGCTACCTCAGTGCACTGTTGTAATGAACTGATGTGTATGATTGGTCTGCAAGACAAGTTTTCACTGTGCTTGGAATGTAGAGCATTACAGCAGAGTACAGCCCTTAAGCCCACCATGTTGTTCCGACCTTTTCAGCTACTCTGAGACCAGTCTAACTCTACCCTCCTGCGTGACCCTCTATTTTTCTTTCATCCACGTACCTATCTAAGAATTTCTTAAATGCCACTCGAATATCTGCTTCTATCACCATCTCTGGCACCCACCACTCCCTGTGTGAAGAATTTACCTTTAACATTCCCCTATAGTTGCCTCCAGTCATCTTCAAATTATGCCTCATTGTATTAGCCATATCTCCCATGGGAAAGAGACTCTGGCTATCCACTCAATCTATGCTGCTTATCATTTTGCACACTTCTGTCAGGTCACCTCTCATCCTCTTTCAGTCCAAAGCGAAAAGCCCTAGCTCCCGCAACCTATCTTCTTAAGGCATTCTCTCTAGGCCGGACAGCATCCTGGTAAATCTCCTCTGCACCATCTCTAAAGCTCTCACATGCTTCCTATAATAAGGCAACCAGAACTGAACACGATATTCCAAGTGTGGTCTAACCAGCGTTTTATAGAGCTGCAGCATTGCCTCACTGCTCTTGAACTCAATCCCCTGACTAATGAAGGCCAGCGTACCATATGCCTTCTTAATAACCCTACCATCTTTCACAGCAACATTGAGGGATCCATGGATATGAACCCCAGGATCCCTCTGTTCCTCCACACTGCCAAGAATCCTGCTAGTAACCCTGTATTCTGCCTTCGAATTCAACCTTGCAAAATGAATCACTTTACACTGTTCTAGGTTGAGTTCCTTTGCCTCTGCTTAGCCCAGCTTTGCATCCAGTTAATGTTCCATTACAACTTACAACAACCCTCCACACCATACAGAACTCCACCAACTATCTTGTAATTTGCAAACCTACTAGTCCATCCTTCCGCTTTCTCACCCACGTCATTAATACAATTGCAAAGAGCAAGGGTCCTAGAACAGATCCCTGCAGAACATCACTGGTCACCGACTTCTAGGAAGAATACTCTCCATCTACTACCGCCCTCTGTCCACTTTGAGCAAACCAATTCTCTATTCACACAAGTTTCCCTGGATCCCATGCCTTCTGACTTTCTGAATGAGCCTACCATGGGGATCCTTACCAAACACGTTACTGACATCCATATACACCACATCCACTGTTCTACCATCATCAGTGTTCTTTGTCATATCCTCAAAGAATTCAGTCAGGCTCAAGAGGCATAATCAATGACCTCTCCTCACAGAGGGATGTTGACTCTCCTTAATCAGGCTACACTCCTGAAAATGCTAGTAAATCCTGTCTCTATGAACTCTCTCCAATAATTTGCCACCATTGAAGTAAAACTCACTTGCCTATATTTCCCAGGGTTATCCCTACTCCATTTCCTGAAGAAAGGAATAACATTCGTAACATCAAATCATCTGATACTACTCCTGTGACCAATAAGGATGCAAATATTGTCACCAAAGGTTTAGCAACCTCTTCGCTTGCTTCCCATAGTACCTGGGTACATCCCATCTGGACCCAGGGACTTAACTGTCCTCGTGTTTTTCAAATGTTCTAGTACATTCACTTTCATAACATCAAGATAGAGCCATAGAGTCATAGAACAGTACAGCAGAGAAACAGGCCCTTTGGCCCGTCTAGTTCATGCCGAACTATTAATCTGCCGAGCCGCATCGACCAGCTCTTGTCACAAAGCTCTCCATACATTTCCCATCTGTATACCTATCCAAATGTCTCTTAAATGTTGAAATCAATTCCCTATCCACCAGTTCTTCCCGCACTGTCACACCCTCTGAGTGAAGATGTACCCCTTAAACATTTCGCATTTCACCCTTAACCTATTACCTTTAGTTCTAGTCTCACTCAACCTCAGTCGAAAAAGCCTGCTTGCGTTTATCCTATCTATAGCCCACATTATTTTGTACACCTCTCTGAAATCGCCTCTCATTCTCCTATGCTCTTAGGAAATAAAACCCTAACCCAGTCAACCCTTCCCAATAGATCAGGTCCTCAAGTCCTGGCATCATCTTTGTGAAGTTTCTCTGCAGTTTTACTCTGTTTTACTCATGTTTTACTCTGTCCTCACAAATGCTAAGGTCTCTTTCACTGGTGAAAACTGAAGCAAAATATTCATTAAAAATCCTTTTTACCTCTTCTGACTCCAGGCAAATGTTTCCCTTTACAATCCTTGATTAGTCCTACCCTCTCTGTGGCCACTTCTATCCAAACAGAAACCCTGGATCAACAGTTCCATGTGAACAGCACTTACCGCGCGACACAGAGCTTACCTTGCTCGTAATCAGCAGGAGCTCAAGAAATACAGCTACAATCTGTGCAAAGTCATCAAGGCACTGAAACAACAATACAGAGACAAGATTCAATCTCAACTTTCCACCAACAGCACACACAGCTTATGGCAAGGTCTGCACGCCATCACAGACGTCAAGACTAAATGCAGTGGAGTTTCCAACACCACTGACTTTCTCCCAGATGAGCTAAATCTTTTTTACACTTGATTCGGTGTTGCCAATACTGAGCCCCTGAGGAGACCTGCAGATGCTGCGACTGACAGCTTGGTCATCTCTGATGCTGAAGTACACAGGTGTTTCCAACAGGTGGACAGTTACAAGGCTGCAGCATCCCAGGGCGGGTACTCAGGATGTGCATGGCACAAATAGCAGGTGAGCTTAAGATATTTTTAATCACTCTCTCTCCCAGTGTAGAGTGCCCTCCTGCTTCAAAACATGCACCATTGTCCCTGTACCTAAAAAGACCAAGATTAACATGTCTCAACGACTGCCATCCTGTCGTACTCACATTAATAATAAGCAAATGCTTTGAGAGGCTGGTCAAGTTGTAGCATGCTACCATCCACGTTGGACCCTCTACAGTTCGCCTACCGACACAACCGATCGACAAGTGACACAATAGCCACAGCTCTACACACCGTCCTTACACTTCTGGAGAAGAGGGATGCTTAGGTGAGAATGATGATCTTGGACTACAGTTTAGCATTATGGTGAGAACTCGGCCTTCACCCTGCCTTCTGCAGCTGGATCTTGGACTTCCTGTCAGATCGCCAGCAGGTGGTAAGAGTGGGCTCCCTCACCTCTGCCCCTCCGACCCTCAACACAGGTGCCCCTCAGGCCTGTGTCCTAAGCCCCCTCCTTCACTCTCTGTATACCCATGACTGTGTCGCCACCCACAGCTCCAATCTGCTAATTAAGTTTGCTGACGACACTACACTGATTGGCCTAAACTCAAATAATAATGAGGCAGCCTACAGAGAAGTCATCACCCTAACACAGTGGTGTCAAGAAAACAACCTTTCCCTCAATGTCACAAAAACAAACGAGCTGGTTGTGGACTACAGCAGGAATGGAGAGAGGCTAACCGCTAATGACAGTAATGGATCTGTGCTTGAGAGGGTGAACAGCTTTAAGCTCCCAGGATAATCATCACCGAGGATCTCACGTGCTCTGTACATACCGGCAGTGTGGCGAAGAAGGAACAACAGTGCCTCTTTCACTTCGGACGGTTGAAGAAGTTTGGTATAGGCCCCCAGATTCTAAGAATTTTCTATAGGTGCACAATTGAGAGCATCCTGACTGGCTGCATCACTGCCTGGTATGGGAACTGTACTTCTTTCAATCGTAGGGCTCTGCAGAGAGTGGTGCGGACGGCCCAGCACATCTGTAGATGTGAACTTCCAATTATTCAAGACATTTACAAAGACTGGTGTGTAAAAAGAGCCTGAAGGATCATTAGAGACCTGAATCTAGCTGCTACCATCCAGGAAGTGGTATCGTAGCATAAAAGCCAGGACCAACAGGCTCCAGGATAGCTTCTTCCACCAGGTCATCAGACTGCTTAATTCATGCTGACACAACTGTATTTCTATGTTATATTGACTATCCTGTTGTACATAAGATTTATTATAAATTAGTATAATTGCATATTGCAAATTTAGACAGAGACGTAACATAAAGATTTTCATTCCTCGTGTGACTAGTGGTGTGCCACAGGGATCAGTGCTGGGTCCATTGTTATTTGTCATCTATTTCAATGATCTGGATGATAATTTGGTAAATTGGATCAGCGAATTTGCTGATGATACAAAGATTGGAGGTGTAGTAGACAGTGAGGAAGGTTTTCAGAGCCTGCAGAGGGACTTGGACCAGCTGGAAAAATGGGCTGAAAAATGGCAGATGGAGTTTAATACAGACAAGTGTGAGGTATTGCACGTTGGAAGGACAAACCAAGGTAGAACATACAGGGTTAATGGTAAGCTACTGAGGAGTGCAGTGGAACAGAGGGATCTGGGAATACAGATACAAAATTCCCTAAAAGTGTCGTCACAGGTAGATAGGGTCGTAAAGAGAGCTTTTGGTACATTGGCCTTTATTAATCAAAGTATTGAGTATAAGAACTGGAATGTTATGATGAGGTTGTATAAGGCATTGGTGAGGCCGAATCTGGAGTATTGTGTTCAGTTTTTGTCACCAAATTACAGGAAGGATATAAATAAGGTTGAAAGAGTGCAGAGAAGGTTTACAAGGATGTTGCCAGGACTTGAGAAACTCAGTTACAGAGAAAGGTTGAATAGGTTAGGACTTTATTCCCTGGAGCGTAGAAGAGTGAGGGGAGATTTGATAGAGGTATATAAAATTATGATGGGTATAGATAGAGTGAATACAAGCAGGCTTTTTCCACTGAGGCAAGGGGAGAAAGAAACCAGAGGACGTGGGTTAAGGGTGAGGGGGGAAAGTTTAAAGGGAACATTAGGGGGGGCATCTTCACACAGAGAGTGGTGGGAGTATGGAATGAGCTGCCAGATGAGGTGGTAAATGCAGGTTCTTTTTTAACATTTAAGAATAAATTGGACAGATACATGGATGGGAGGTGTATGGAGGGATATGGTCGCTGTGCAGGTCAGTGGGACTAGGCAGAAAATAGTTCGGCACAGCCAAGAAGGGCCAAAAGGCCTGTTTCTGTGCTGTAGTTTTCTATGGTTTCTATGTATATGAAGGATGTAAGTAATAGTGTCAATTCAATTCAATTGAATTCTAGCTCTCCTAAGTCCATTTGATATGGTTACTTTTATCGAAATGCTCTCCCACTGAGAAATCTGACACCTGACCTCATTTACTGCTGAGCACCAAAACCAATATGGCCCCTCCTTTAGTCAGCCTGTCTACATATTGTGTCAGAACTCCTTCCAGGACACACCGAACTAATCCCATAACAGCCAAACGTTTTGCACTAAAAAGGTGCCAATCAATGTTAGTGAAATTGAAGTCCCCCATGACAACAACCCTGTTATTTTTGCACCTTTCCAAATCTGAGTCACAATTTGTTCCTCTGTATCTCTGTTGCTGTTGGGAGGGTCTATAGAACAATCCCAATAGAATAATTGCTCCCTTCCTATTTCTGACTTCTACCAAAACTGACTCAGTTGACAAAGCCTCCACAACATCCTTCCTTTCTGCAGTTGTGATACTGTTCCTGATTAGCAATGAGAAAAGAGCTCGTTCCAGACTGTGAGGGTCTTTAATGGTCCGTGCCTCCTTCTAGAGGCACCATGCCTTGAAGCTGTCCTTGATGGTAGTGATGGTTGTGTCTATGATGGAGCTGGTTGAATCTACAACACTCTGCAGCCTCTTTCAATCTTGCACGTTGGAGCCTCCATACCAGGCTTTGATGCAACCAGTCAGAATGCACTCCACCTTACATCTGAGAGTCTTTGGTGATAAACCAAATCTTCTTAAGCTCTTAATGAAGTGAAGCCTGCCTACTTCATGATTGCATCAATGTGCTTATCCCACAATAGATACGTACATCAATGCAAATTATTACAATGGAACCTTTCTCCACCTATGATTATAGAGTTCATCCAGTTCAGTTAAGTGGTGTTAGTTGCAGAGCTGAAGAGAATGTGTTGAGCCTTGTGGTAGTAGAAACAACTTGCCATCCTTCCACCTCTGTTGTTCCAAACCTCTAGTCCGAATCAACCCTTATGTAAGTTCTTTGGCCTCTCTATTAGATACCTGCTTTTCCATAATAAATTAGCTGTTGATCATGGCCTTCTGCTGCTGAGACCCATCCACTTCAAAGTTCAATGTGTTGAGCATTCAGAGATGTTCTACTGCACAGCACTGTTGTAATGTGTGGTTAATTGAATTACTGTCATCTTCCTATTAGCTTGAACCAGTCTGGCCATTCTCACATTAAAAAGGCATTTTCGCCTACAGAACTGCTGCTCACTGGAATCTTTTTCCTTTCTGTCCCATCTGCTATAAACTCTAGAGACTGTTGTATGTGAAAATCCTGGGAAATCAACAGTTTCTGTGATATGCAAACCACCCTGTCTGGCACCAACAAACATTCCACAGCCAAAGTTAGTTAGATCACATTTATTCCCCATATTGACGTTTGGACTGAGCAACGGTGGAACCTCTTGATCATGCCTGCATGCTTTTATGTATTGAATTCCTGCCTCATGATTGGCTGATTAGGTAACTGCATTAGCAAGCTGGTGTACAGGTGTACCTAATAAAGTGGGCACTCAGTGTGTAATGGAGACGAACCTAGATGAGACTTTGAATAATGATATCTCATCACCTAGTCCCAATTACACCATTGTATTCTCAGCAAGGTATGACTTCAGATAAAAGATCTCGATCTGAATCATCAACAATCTATTTCCCTCAGGAAATGATGTCTCACCTGTGGAGTTCTTCCACCAGCTCCTTTTATGTTCCAGATTCCAGCATCTTCTGTCCCTTGTGTCACCAAGTTAGTGAGTCCCTTCAGCTGAGAATTTTATGTGTGAAGTTTGTTAAAGATCTGAATGTGGCTTATGACTGCTTTCATCTGCTGTGCATTGTTCTAAAGCTTATGAAGGACATAGAGCAGATGTCTGGCATATGGCCCCTCCTTGACATTAAATCTACTAAGAATTTAAGGATCCAGTATACAGGAATTAAGGTCCCAGTTTTTTTGTCTTTTCCCAAAATTTCTGGCTGGAAATCAGATTCTCTACCAACTGAGACCAGAGGAACTTTTGAGTTAGGTGATCTATATTGAGTAAAACAAATAATCCAGCAAATGGCTCACTCCTTAATCTGAAATGTAAACTGGAGATCCAATGTGCAACTGCTGCTGAAGGTCTCGAGGGTGGCTGTGATTGAAGCCGAGAATGTTGGCTGGGTGTACAGCAAGGACCAGGGTCCAGGACAACAAGGATCAGGAATTTGGGTAGATTAAGAGACAGGGTTGGGATCTGAGTGATTGTGTATTTACTGTTTCCTTTAAACTCACCAGGCTTTCTGGGATATTTGCTGTGGAATATGTAACAAAAAGTGAAATAGAATTATGATTGGGTATTATTACAAGAGTACCATCCTATAGTCCACAAGTTCTGCTGGTCTGCCACTACCAGAATACCAAGGGTGCCAGATTAATGCAGTTTTCTATATCTGTTGTGATTCTAGTAAAATTCAACATTTGAATTGTGCAGATGCCTGCAGCAAAACCAAGTTGTTTAGAGATGCATAGTGGTTAAGTTATTCATGCACACATATCAACAGTCTTATCCAAATTCATCCTTAGAAACGGTCATTTACAAGCTGCATGACGACAGGTGATAATTATTTTTATCATCTTCAAGATTCAACTTCTATGTAAGTTGACTCAATGAGCAAGTTTCCATTATTTTCTTAATGAAAAGCACGGTTCCTCTGACTCCATAATAGCTTCCCCACACTCCAACCAGCTGAGCTAAATTCACACAACGAACCTGTACTAAACTGCAGCCAAAAACTTCTGATATCTCACTAATTTGTGTTTGCAGAACTGCTGGCTCTACTGTTCTGAAGCTGAAAAAAAATGCAAAATAATTGGCATCCATAAACTGCAGCAGTCATGTGTGATACAAAGCAGATAAACATTTGACGTTTGTTAATTTTCTTCTTCACGTTCCGGAAGACTATTTTTCCATTATCTTCAATGCTCTGAGCAATCTGCTAAAACAAACTGCAGTGAAACATGGGTTAGTGATGGTGATCTAAATTTGGAAATATACAATCAACATTGGTCCAACTTGACAGCCCCCTGGCACTCTTAACACCAGCACCACCTCAACTAACCAGAAGCATTTATTTTTATGGAAAACTGTAATGTCTCCTAATGAAAATTTATTGTCTGTAAAACAAATCAAGTTTACACTCTGCCAGATGTTTTTTCCTCCTCCCTTTCAAACGGGTATCAGATAATCATTGTGAAACACCGACCTTTCATGTTTCTCATTTTAAATAGCAGAATTACTTTGAACTAGGACACTACAAGTGCCATCTTCAAGACACTACAAGAGTCAGAGGGTTAAAGACAAACAATGGAAATGAATCTACAGGCTCAGGAGGTCTGAAGACAGATGGGCTAATGTGTAGTTCATTTGAAGTTTTGGATTTATGACATATAATAAATTCTACACAATTCACCAGCTATCAGCTATATATTATTCTAGATAAACCTTACTAGTGATGTCCCAATCATGAATCCTGTGTCACACAGCAAAAGTCTTGTGATATAATGTGCCAACAAAAGATCAATGAAAGAAAGATGCATACATAGAACTGAAAGAATATAGATGAAAACATATAGAGAAAAACCATAAAGCCATCTCTACACTTCTTGTATATTTGATGAGCTGCCCCTGTCATGTTCTCAAAACCTGCCATTGGCTTCCTTTTCTTCCTCTTTCTCCAACTCTTGATAACCCCCAACATCAAGAATTCCCTGTACTTACTAACCCTGGCTTTCACTGGTACAGGATGTTGGACTTGAACTCACTCTATTTCTCCATAAATACTTCTCACTCTACAGATTAGAGATATCTATAAACAGATGTTCCCAATTTACCTTCGTCAGGTCCTGTCTTATTTTAATGAAATTAGTCTTCCCCCAGTTCAAGGTTTTTATTCCCTGCTCTATGCCTATCTTTTTCCACAAAGTTAAGGTCACCATTCCAATCTTGGAAATCTACAATCTTTGAGATTACAAACTTCACGCTTTGAAATCTACAAAGTTATAGCCGCTATTTCCAAACTGCTCCCATGCCCCCAACACCCCCAGCACTTGATTGGCTACATTCCGCAAGACACCAGCTAATAATGCTTCTTCTGTCATTGTTTTATTTACATTCTATGTCAAAAGAGTTTCAAACTAAATAGAAGATGAACTGCTTGAGTGGAAAATATCAGGTGAAACATCTTCCTTTGTGCCAGAATCAACATTGGGGATTGAAAATGCTTAGAAGTGTGAGCATCAGTGAATGAAGCTGATGCACAATTAGAGATCTATTGACTCTCTTAACTAACATACGGAGCTTCCTAGGCTAGCCTGATACTTTACCCTCACTGTATCCACATCACCAAACTGTTACTGATGCTATCACTATGTACCTAGGCTTGAAATCATTGGATAAGGAAAAGGAAAAAAAATCTCTTTATGAATCTTCAAAATAATAGGCCTCAAAATTCTTTACACAAACTTGGGAAAATGGTGCTGTGCAGTGCTACAATTAAGAGATTGCAACAAAACCCAACAGAGAGATTCCTGGGGTGCAGGTTTTGTCCTGAGTAGAGATTAAACAGACTGGGCTTCTATTTTCAAGAGTTTTAAAAAAGTGAGGTGATATGAATGAAAGATATATCATTCTTACAGGGCTTGCAGGGAAGTTTTCCTAGCTGAGAAGTCTAGGACCTGAGCATAGTTAAAATTGCTCAAAATATGTCAGCAATTCAGGACAGAGATGAAAAGAAATTTGCTCCCTGAAGAATAGTGAATCTGTAATCCTTTACCCAGAGGGCTGTGGGGCCAAGTGACTAAGTTTATTGAAGGCAGAGACTGGTAGATTTTGGATATTAAAGGAACCAAGGAATATGATGAAATTGCAGGAATGTGGCTTTTTATTAAAAGATCAGTCACAATTTAATTGAATGATGGAGAAGGTATGAGGGGCCATATGTTTTATATGTTCTTGTATGCAGAAAGCCAAGAGACGTAATATTCAGAGTGCTAGACCAAAAAGAATACTTATGTCCCTAATTCACATTATGTTAGACAGATGGGCCATTTTACCTACTGTGAAGATTGTAGTTCCTGATCTAGTTTACCTCAGTTATTTTTCCTTCTTAAATTCATACAAAACAGACAGCTCTTCACTGAACTAAATCCTGGAATGAGTGGTTTGTTCTATCACAAAAACCTAAGGCAATTTATTCTATATCCTTTGGAATTCTGAAGGAAGATGGGTGATTTTGGTGAAACTTTAAACATTTTCAGGGATGTGGCTGGATAGATGTCAGTGGGAAATCTCAAACAAATGGACATTGTTGTAAGATTAGGGAGAGGTAAAATTGAGTTGTGAAGGAAATTCTTCCCATGGAAAGTGATGAATCTCTGCAATTCTCTACCCCAAGGGGGTATGGAAGCCAGATCTGTAGGGGAATGTAAAGTGGAAGTAAATAATTTTTTGAAAGCTGAAGACACTGAAGCCTATGGAACTGACATAGAACAGGAGATGGGACTTTGGGCACTTCAGCCAAAATCATATTGAATGGTAGGGCAGACTTGATGGCCTGAGTGGTTTACTACGCATATATTCTTGTGTTCTTTCTGTGCTGCAAACTAATTGTCTCCTCTCTTAAACATCCCCATCTCTTTTACTCATTTATTAAACCCTGGCTCCTTGTTGCAGTATTTGGTCTATTATCTTTTTTTGTAGTTTAGACTCAATATTTGTTTAATAATCTTGCAGTATTCAGTGCAATCACATATTGTTATCAAGGAGTTTACAGAAAATTAATGCAAATCTTATGAAATGTAACCTGCTACAGTGTATCATTCTGATAGAGAAAGCAGGTTTGATACAACTAAACTTTTGGATATTTCACAGTTTTAACCAAGAATTTATGAGTTTAGGATATTAACAGGTGGAACTGGTCAGAAGCAGAATCAGGTCACTGGAAGATGTTTTGAAAATTGTTATTTTGAGACAGCAGTACATTGTAATGCACAATAATTTGTAAAACTATAAATTACAATAAGAAATACACAGTACATAAAAAATTAAATTAGTGCAAAGAGAACAAACAAAATATTGAGGTAGGTACTCATGGGTTCATTGTCCTTTCAGATGGAGGGGAAGAGCTGTCCCTGGAATGTTGGATGTGTGCCTTCAGGCTTTTGTACCTCATCCTTGATGGTAGCAATGAGAAGGAGGCATTTCCTGGCTGAAGGGAGTCCTTAATGATGGATGCCACCCTCTTGACGCATCACCTTGTGAAGGTGGCTGGGAGGCTAATGCCCATGATGGTTATGTTTACAATTTTCTGCAGCTTTTTCCAATTTTGTGCAGTGGCCCCTCCATACCAGTGATACAAGCAGTTCAAATGCTCTCTACAGTACACCTTTAGAAATTTGCAAGAGTGTCTGATGACATACCATGTCTCCTCAAACTCCTAATTAAATATTGCCACTGTCGTGCCTTCCTTGTAATTGCATCAATATATTGAGCCCAGGATAGATTCTCAGAGATATTGACATCCAGAAACTTTAAATTGCTTATCCTTTCCACTACTGATCCCTTGATGAAGACTGGTGTGTGTTCCCTTGACTTACCTTTCCTGAAGTCCACAAATAAATCCTTTATCTTAGTGATGATGACTGCAAGGTTGGTGTTGTGACACCACTCAACCAGTTTACCTATTTTGCTCCTGTATACCTTCTCATCACCATCTGAAATTCTGCCAACAATAGTTGGGTCATCAGCAAATTTATAGATAGCATTTGAGCTGTGCCTGGCCACACATTTGTGGATATTGAGAGAGTAGAGTCGTGAGGTGCACCAGTGTTGATTATCAACGAGGAAGAGAGATTATTTCTGATCTATACAGACTGTTGTTTCCTGGTGACAAAGTTGAGGATCCAGTTGGAGAGGGAGGTACAGAGGCCCAGGTTTTGGAGCTTGTTGATTAGAAATGAGGGATGATTGTGTTGAACACTGAGCTGTAATCAGTAAGACAGCCTCGAGTAGGTTTTGCTATTGTCCAGGTGATCCAAGGCCAAATGAAGAACCAGTGGGATAGCATTTACTGTGTAGACCTATTGTGATGATAGGCAAATTGCAGCAGGTCCAGGTCCTTGCTTAGGCAGGAGTTGATTCAGGCCATGATTAACATCTCAAAGCATTTCGTTACAGTTGATGAGAGTGATGAGTGATTGTCATTAAGGCAGCTCATCCTGCTTTTCTTGGGCAATGGTGAGACTGTCACCCTTTTGAAGCAGGTGAGAACCCCAGAGTACAGCAGTGAGAGACTGAAGATGTCCTTGAACACTCTCATCAGTTGATTGGCAGAGAGCTTCAATATCCTACCAGGTACAGCATCAGGGCCTGATGCTTTGCAAGAGTTCATACTCTTGAAAGGTGTTCCGACATCGGCCTCTGAAACAGAGATCACAGGCTCACCACATTCTCAGGGATTCACACAGGTGTAGTTTCATTCTCTCGATTAAAGTGTGCATAAAGGTGTTCAGCACATCTGGGAGTGAAGCATCATAGCCGTTCTAAATGTTAGGATTTAACTTACAGGATGTGATGGCCTTCAAATCTTGCCAGAGCTGACATGCACCTGATTCTGCTACCAATTTAAATCAGAGTTGTTTTTGTTCACCCTTAAAATGGCCTTTGGTAGGTTGTGCCTGGTCTTTTTGATCACCAAGACTTCTAGATCTGAGTCACCAGTCTTGAATACCCTTAGCAGACTACAAATCTCCTGGTTCATCCACAGTTTTTAGTTTGGGTATGTTTGGTATGTTTTTGAAGACATCCACACAGGTCTTGATGAAGTTGGTAACAACTGTGACGTATTCAATCAGATTCGAAGATGAGTCCCTGAATATTGTCCCGTCCACCAACACAAAGCAGTCCTGTAAGCACTCCTACACCTCCATTGACCATGCCTTCTTGGTCCTCGCCACTGGTGCCTCGGTATTTCACTTCTACCTATTTGCCAAGAGTAGAGGTATAGTCAGCTGATTGGACGTTCCAGAGTGTGGATGTGAGATGGCATAGTAAGTGTTCTTGATTGTGGTATAACAGTGATCAAGTTTGTTGGCTCCTCTGGTCCCACAGGTAATATAATGGTAGTAGTTGTTCAGAGACTTCGTTAAGCTGGCCTGATTGAAGTCACCTGCAATGATAGGGAAGGCATCCAGGTGCGTTGTTTCGAGACTGCTGATTATGATGCTCAGCTCCTCCAGAGCCTGTCTAACATTGACCTGAGGTGAAATGTGTACTGCTGCCAGGATAATGGCAGAAAACTCCCTCAGAAGATAAATAGATGAGATTTGACTGCTAGATGTTCCAGGTCAGTTCAGCAGGACTGAGACAGAACCACTACAACTGTGCACCATAAAGAATTAATCATAAAGAGTACTCCACCTCCTGTACCTTTGAAAGACTGAACTGTCCTGTCTTTGTGGAGAGTGGTGAAAACATGAGGCTGCAGCGCTACCATCTGAAATTGCGCCGATGAGCCATGTTTTCTTAAAGCAAAATACTCAGCGGTCTCTGATGTCCATCTGGAACAGCAATCTTGCTCTGAAGTCTTCAATCACGAATGAGAGAGAATTGGCTGATGCTGGAAATCCAAGCAACACAGACAAAATGCTGGAGGAACTCAGCAGGCCAGGCAGCATTTATGGAAATGAATAAACAGTTGACATTATGGGCCGAGACCCTTTGGCAGGACTGGAAAAAAGAAGATGAGTGGTTTCAAAAGGCGAGGGAGGGAGAGGGAAACACAAGGTGATAGGTGAAACTGGGAGGGGTAGGGATGAAGTAAAGAGCTGGGAAATTGATTGGTGAAAGGGACACAGGGCTGGAGAAGGGAGAGTCCAATAGGAAAGGACAGAAGTACATGGAAGAAAGAAAAGTGGGCAGGAGCACCAGAGGGAGGTGATGGGCAGGCAAGAAGATAAGGGACAAGAGAGGGAAAGGGGGATGGGGAATGGTGAACGGTGGGGGAGGAGGGGAGGGGAGGCATTACCAGAAGTTTGCGAAATTGATGTTCATGCCATCATGTTGGAGGCTACCCAAATAGAATATTAAGTTTTGTTCCTCCAACCTGAGTGTGGCCTCATCACGACAGTAGAGGAGGCCATGGATGGACATATCAGAATGGGAATGTGAAGTGGAATTAAAATGGTTGGCCACTGGGAGATCCTGCTTCTTCTGATGGACGGAGCATAGGTGCTTGGCGAAGGAATCTCCCAGTCCACGTCAGGTCTCACTGATATACAGGAGGCCACACCGGGATCACCAGACACAGTATATGACCCCAACAGACTCACAGGTGAAGTGTCCCCTCACCTGGAAGGACTGTTTAGGGCCTTGAATTGGTAGTGAGGGAGGAGGTGTAGGGGCAGGTGTAGTACATGTTGCACTTGCAAGAATAAGTGTCCAGAGGGAGATCAGTGGGGAGGGATGGGTAGACAAGGGAGTCATTTAAGGAGCGATCCCTGCGGAAAGCAGAAAGTGGGGTGGGGGGGAGGGAAGAAAAGAAAGATGTGCTTAGTTGTTGGAGGTTCCGGAGAATTATGTACTGGTCGCGGAGGATGGTGGGTGAGGACGAAGAACCCTATCCCTGGTAGTTTGGTGGGAGGATGGAGTAAGAACAGACATGAGTGAAATGGAAGAGAATCAGTTGAGGGCAGCATTGATGGTGGAGGAAAGGAAGCCTCTTTCTTTGAAAAAGGAGGACATCTCCTTCATTCTGGAATGAACAGCCTCATCCTGAGAGCAGGTGTGGCAGAGACGAAGGAATTGAGAGAAGGGTATGGTGTTCAGAAGTCTTCAATTTTACTTTAGAGATTGTGCATTCACCAGCAGAATAATCAGGAGTGGGGGTCTAAAACCTCTTTGTTCCAATCATGCTTACACACTTCTCTTTTCTTAAAGGGGAACTGCACTTGTGACCCGAGGCTGCCATCCAGGGACTACCAATTTTGAGAATCAATAGATCTTTTTTAAATGTCTGAAAATAATGTTGCTTACAAAAGTATCCATGGCTGTGTCTGTGGGTATCAGCTGTAGTAATCCTAAACAGGAATATCTGACAATTCGCATCAGAGCTACACACAATTTATTATCGCACCATCTTTAAAGTGGTTTTGTTGTACCTCCACTGAAGTGTACTGTTTTACAAGAACAATCCAAACACTCTGTGAATGTTGTTTCAGAATGTTGATAATTTATACCCCGTGAATCAGTTCTTCCTAATTCTTCAGTATTGCATGTCACATTGTAACCGCAAACAAGAATATAAATCCCAAGAAAAAAGTTGCAAAGTTTGTCTGGTTTAGTATGCATGCTTTACTGTCATTACTGATTGATGATAATGTGTTGTTTCATCAATAGAACATGAAGCTTTTGAAAGTGAAGCTGAGCTGAAATATTGGCCAGTTCTACATGTTGTAGCAAGTCATATAATAGTCTGTCTTGGCTGCAAAGTATTGGCAGATACTTTGGTCAAAAATGTTAGATTAGCGCAATATAATAAGACTACAAAATGGTTCCCCAGTATGACAAGATGGCTTGTTGATCTCCTTCTACCCTGTTGTGATTTTGCACCTTATTGTTTACCTGCTCCCCACTCCATCTGTAGCTGCACTTTATCCTACATTTCTACATTGTTTGTTCTTAACCTTGTCCTACCTCAATACACTGTGTAATAAATTGATCTGTATGAACAGTATGCAAGATAAGCTTTTGCTTTTCACTATATCTCAGTACATGTGACA
This sequence comes from Mobula hypostoma, assembly GCF_963921235.1. Classification (NCBI taxonomy): domain Eukaryota; kingdom Metazoa; phylum Chordata; class Chondrichthyes; order Myliobatiformes; family Myliobatidae; genus Mobula; species Mobula hypostoma. The sequence goes on along the minus strand of NC_086118.1, from coordinate 16,765,199 downwards.
ATATTAAACCAATTATAGTTCCAGCTCCAAGCCAAAAGATTATCGGGTGGGTGTGACATCCTAAATTGATGCTAACTATCAATAAACACTCCCAACCAGGAGTTCCCAACCTTTTTTGATACTATAGACCAATACCATTAAGCAAGGGGTTTGTAACTCCTGCTTTGAATAGTGTCATACTTCTAACTATGCTAGCTTTTGTGCCTGAATCCTGCCAACCAAACCCTGTGTTGTTTAGGCTTCATTTGATCCTAGGCCGTTGCTCACTCGGTTTCCATAGATTCTGCCTGACCCGCTGAGTTCTGGCAGCAGCTTTTGTGTTGTCCCATTCCAGCAATTTGAGCCCTAAAGTCGAGCCTGATGCTTCAAAGTCAGCACTGAGAGAGAGCTGCACTGTCACGAGTTGTTTAACTGAGGCTCTGATTGCTCTCTTGAGCGGATGTGAAACTTCACATAACAGTATTTCAAAGAAGAGCAGGAATGTTATCTCTGGTAACTCTGCTCATCTTTATCTTTAGCTCAACTACATATGGAAAAGCAAATTGCCTGTTTTTTATGTTGCTGTTTGTGTTCACTATAAAAAATTGACTGCATTGCATCTGGCATTTCTACATTACAGCAGCAAATCACTACATTTCAAAAGTACTTCAATGGCTATGCAGTGCAATGGACATGGCGGCAAGAACATGAATAATTAAAGCAGAAGAAAGCCATCATGTGCCTGCTCCGCTGTTCAGCAGTTAATTGTTTACCCAACTGCAACTCTCCCACACTCACTTGGCATTTTTCGATTCCCTTAATATCAAAAAATCCGTCAATCTCTGTCTTGAAAATATATTCAACAATGGAGCCTCCACACTACCCTTTGAATAGAGAATCCCCCAGATTCATCACTCTCTGGGTAAATATTTTTTTTCTCATCTCAGTCCTAGTTTTTTATCTCCTTATTGTGAGACTATGATCCTTGACTCTAGGCATCCCAGCCAGGGGAATCATTATCCCTGCAACTTCCACCAAGTCCTGTTAGAAATCTGCATGCTTTTCCTTTTATAGGGAAAACAGGGCTCTATATGATATTGTTGGAGAGTAATGCCAGAGCCCTATATAATTGCAGCAAGACATCTTTAATTAGCTACTGTAAATTGCCCTTCTGGTGTTGATTAGGGAGAGAATCTATGGGGGATTGAAGAGAATGTGTGGAGGATAAAATGGGATTAGTGTAATGGGTGCATGATGGTCGGAGTGGATAATGGGCCAAAGTTTCCAGCCAGATGTGACTCAATGAGCCTTTTCCATCCGCCACTCCCCGTTATTACTGTCTTCATCTTTCCTTAAATTATGATTAATGGTTGCATGTGGTGACATGTATGTACTCTGATAATGAATTTTACTTTGAACTTTGAACTTAATTTATGGTTACTTGCCCGTGATGTTCCTAATGTTAAAAAGTAATGCAGAGACTGGAGGGTGTACTGGTATCAAACATCAGCAATAATACTTTGAATACAACCTAATCTTCCACAAAAATTATCTCATATTTCATGCATTTTCTTATGACATTGAAGGCCTTTCAGTTTATCAAGCCTCTCGCAGTTCTTAGAATAATCCCATGTGTTCACTTCCATGTAACTGATTTCCCCCTCACTTGCTGCATAAATTCCCTTTATTCTGCTTCCACCCACCAATCACAGTAAAGGCAGTACAAAGAGGCCAATTACCCTACCAATCAACACATCCCTAGAATGTGACAGGATTCACAGGAGCACCCAAAGGAGACTCACGTGATGGCATGAAGAATGTGTAAACTCCACACCAAGATTGCTGGAGGTCAGGAATGAACCCAGTTCCTAGACTCTACAAATGTGGGTAAAATGTCCAGAAGCCCTACCAAAGAGCAGAACTATAATGCAAATATTGAACTTGGCTTCGCTCCTGTAACATAAATTTACCTGGGAGTATGCATGCTCTATATGGTTTGTTTTAATTCAGCAATATGTTTAAGGGAAACCATTGTAATTTTTGCTATAGATGTGAGATTGTACAGTGTCCCTTAAGATTCTTGAAAAATTATCACTAATTCTATAGTACCCTGAAAACTAAGTAAACAGTTTACACAATCAGAAATTTATACATATTTGTCTCTAAGTCTATTAATTTTAGTTTCATAATCCAAATGTTTAAATATAAATCAGTGTGCCTGCAGACATGCTGCAATAGAGTTGATTCATGAACACCACTTTGAAAACTTCTGGTTTTCAAAACAATTTGTGTGAGCAAAGCCAATGAGAGTTGTTAACTTCTTCCTATCATCTCATTCATATCTGCGATACTGACCCTGAGCTGAGTGTGCCAGTAATTATTTTTTCAACGTTTTGCACTGTCATAGAAAACCAAACAATTGTTTTGCTGGTTTAATACTGACTGTTGAGCATGTTGACTGTTCATGTTTGGAGGCTGGACAGTCCTCAGAAAAATTGTAGGCCTAAGACATGAGGTGTTTGGATGAAAAAACTTAGCTATTCCATTAAAAAAGCAATGCTCCACCAAGCACACACTGGGTAGAGAAGAGTACAATTCTTCCTCAGGGGGATGGCTAATTATATAAGCAAATTGTAATGGTGTACCACAATCTTGATTGTAGATTCTGGTAGATGAGTGATCTAGCCAGTGCTCAATGATATGACTTTCTTTGTAATTGTAAATTATGATGTCTCAAATGTACGTTAAAAGAAAACTTGTGGTTCGTTGTAAGTTTTATTATCTGTCTGCACTCTAGCATAGAGAGCAATATTACAAAGTTCACAAATGATACCAAAGTAGAATATCCAAAGTTGGCTGTCTTCTATCCTCCAAACTGTTGAATCTTCCATTGTCATGAGCTGGTTTCCCCAGTGTTAAAATCCATGCCTCAAGGTAACCATAAGAGCACAACACATAGGAGCAGAATTAGGCCATCTGGCCCATCGAGTCTGCTCCGTCATTTCATCTTTACTGATCTTTTTTTTAAAATCTCCTCCTCAACTCCATCTCCCCGTAACCCCGTAACCTTTAATACCATGTCGAATCAAAAACCTATCTATCTCTGCCTTAAATACACCTGGCCTCACAGCTGCATGTGGTAACAAATTCCACAAATTCGCCATCTTTTGGCTAAAGCAATTTCTCTACACCTTTGTTTTGAAAGGGTGCCCCTCTATCCTGAGGCCATGCCCTCCTGTCCTAGACTCTTCCACCATGGGAAATATCCATTCCACGTCTACTCTGTCTAGGCCTTTAAACATTCGAAAGGTTTCAATGAAATTCCCCCTCACCCTTCTGAATTCCAGCGAGTACAGACCCAGAGCCACCAAACGTTCCTCGTATGATAACCCTTTCATTTCTGGAATCATCCTTGTGAACCTCCTCTGGACCCTCTCCAATGCCAGCACATCCTTACTAAGATAAGGGGCCAAAACATGTTCACGCTGCTCAAGGTGAGGCCTCACCAGTGCCTTATAAAGCCTCAGCATCACGTCCTTGCTCTTGTATTCTAGACCTCTTGAAATGAATGCTAACATTGCATTTGCCTTCCTCACCACAGACTCAACTTGCAAGTTAACCTTCAGGGTGTTCTGCACAAGGACTCCCAAGTCCCTCAGCGTCTCAGATTCCTGGATTTTCTCTCCATTTAGAAAGTAGCCCGCACATTTATTTCTATTACCAAAGTGCATGACCATGCATTTTCCAACATTGTATTTTATTTGCTAGTTTCTTGCCCATTCTCCTAATCTGTCTAAGTCCTTCTGCATCCTACCTGTTTCTTCAACACTACCTGCCCCTCCACCAATCTTTGTATCATCTGCAAACTTGGCAACAAAACCATCTATTCCATCATCTAAATCATTTACATACAGCATAAAAAGAAGTGGTCCCAACACCGACCCCTGTGGAACGCCACTAGTCACTGGCAGCCAACCAGAAAAGAATCCTTTTATTCCCACTCGCTGCCTCCTACCAAACAGCAATGCTCTAATCATGTTAGTAACTTTCCTGTAATACCATGGGCTTTTAACTTGGTAAGCAGCCTCATGTGTGGCACTTTATGAAAGGCACCTTGTCAAAGGCCTTCTGAAAGTCCAAATATACAACATCCACTACATCCACTTAATCTATCCTACTTTTAATCTCTTCAAAGAATTCCAACAGGTCAGGCAGGATTTCCCATTAAGGAAACCATGCTTACTTAGTCCTATCTCTGTCACCAACTCAACTCATCCTTAAAAATTGACTCTTCCCAACCATTGAGGTCAGGCTAGCTGGTCTGTAATTTCCTTTCTGCTGCCTTCCTCCTTTCTCAAAGAGTGGAGTGACATTTGCAATTTTCCAGTCCTCTGGCACCATGCCAGAGTCCAATGATTTTTGAAAGATCATTTTTATTGCTGCCACAATCTCTAACGTTATCTCTTTCAGAACCTTAGGGTGCAGTTCCTCTGGTCTGGGTGACTTATGTACCTTTAGGTCTTTCAGCTTTTTGAGCACCTTCTCTCTTGTAACAGTAACTGCACCCACTTCTCTTCCTTCACACACTACAACATCAGGCATACTGCTAGTGTCTTCCACAGTGAAGACTGACGCACAATACTCATTTGTTCATCAGCCATTTCCTTGTCCCCCATTATTATTTCCCCTGTCTCATTTTCTAGTGGTCCTATATCCACTCTCATTTCTCTTTTTTGTTTTTAACATACCTGAAAAAACTTTTACTATCCACTTTGATATTATTTGCTAGCTTGCTTTCATATTTCATATTTTCCCCTCTAATGATTTTTAGTTGTTCTCTGTAGGTTTTTAAAAACTTTCCAACCCTCTATCTTCCCACTAATTTTTGCTTTGTTGTATGCCCTTCCTTTTACAATAGTTTTGACTTGCCTTGTCAGCCACAGTTGTACTATTTTACCACTTGAGTATTTCCTCATTTTTGGAATACACATGCCCTGCATTTTCCTCATTTTTCCCAGAAACACATCCCATTGCTGCTCTGCTGACATCCCTGCCAACAGCTCCTTCCAATTTACTTTGGCCAGCTCCTCTCTCATACCACTGTAATTTCCCTTACTCCACTGAAATACTGCTACATCAAACTTTATTTTCTCCTTTTCATATTTCAAGTTGAACACAATCATATTATGATCACTGTTTCCTAAGGGTTCTTTTACCTTAAGCTCCCTAATCACCTCCAGTTCATTACATAACACCGAATCCAGTATAGCTGATCCCCTAGTAGGTTCAACATCAAACTGCTCTTAAAAGGCTATCTTTTCGGCATTCAGAAACTCACTCTCCTGAGATCCATTACCAACCTGATTTTCCCAATCGACCTGCATGTTAAAATTTCCCATGATTACCATAACGTTGCCTTTTTGACTCGCCTTTTCTATTTCCTGATCTAATCTGTGGTCCACCTCCCAGCCACTGTTGGGAGGCATGTATATAACTGCCATCAACATCCTTTAACCCTTGCAGTTTCTTAACCCACAAGAACTCAACTAAGTCCCATCACCTCCCTGTCCTTCCTGACAATCTGACTGCACGTTATCTTTAGTTTTTTTTACCATCCCTCCTATCCTGAGTCTCATCACTCCAGTTCCCACTCGCCTACCAAGTTAGATTTAACCCTCCCCAGCAGCTCGAATAAATCTATTCATCAGGTGTATCTCAAATCTTTATCAAAAGCTTACCACAGTATATAAATTTTTAGGACAATTGGTTAATTGGTTAATTCTCTAATTTCAAAATATCGTAAAAATCTTTCCTACAATGAAAATTACAAGTCATTGATTGATCAGAATATATTACAGGTGACCATTTCTCCTGATCTTTTACCTTCACGTGTTGTTCACTGATGTTGTTCATGATGGAACTTTAGAGATGGGTGCTTGGAATTGACCAATGGTTCATCAAGAAATGTGAGGTAACAGTCTTTCCAAAATCACCTAACAAACGTGAAAGAATAGCTTCGGACTCCTCTTTCTCATCTGATTCCAAAGAATTCAAAAGCTGGGTCTTAAGAATTTAACTTCTAGAGAATTGTGAAAGCTCTGGGAAAGAAAGGCATTGACTACTATTCTTCACAGCCCTTTGTTCTGCATGTAACATCTGTGAGGTCCCTTTTGGCATGATGACATCCTGAATATTTTCATTAAAGTTATGGAACATGGTTGTGTTACGTTTGATGGGAAAGGATTTGATAAAGCAGTTGTGGATGTCACTTTGGAAGCCATTACTATCCCCAAAGCTCCCAATATGCATTTTATTGCCCCAGGTTTCTGGAACACTATACTATCCTCTACATTTCCAGCATTGTACTACAGATGGATTTAATGGACTCCCCCCAAATTGTCCACTATCTCCATCGCAAGTATGGATACCAGCATACATCAATACTCCCTTCTGATGGCTCTTTAGAAAACCAATTCCCTTTGATCTATGCCATTCAATTTTCTATTGCACTAATGAGTGCTATAATTAGTGCATGACGATTCACCATTGATGTTCTTTGAGTGAATACATCCAGCTTAATGCTGAGTATATAAAGTGGGACTATGGGCAGAATGACTTGAACTTGATACACCAGATTATTGAATATTTTCTTCTCCCTTAGAGATAAATTATTAAATTTTAGAAATGTTAATATTCACTGTGAAGAAGTTTCAGCTCAGTTAAAGACCATTCCCAAACTGCGAACAGATCAGAACTGCTTCGATTCACCTAATCACCATTCTCACCATCTGCACTTGACTGATTAAAGCCCAAGAAACTAATTATGACCCTTTCCCAACCTAAGATGACCCAGTCCTTGAAGTCTTGCTTCTTTCCTTTTCAGTTAATAATCTGACTCTCCTCATTTCTTCAACCTGACAACCATTTTCCTCATGATTACCATTCTCAGATCCATAACCTGTCCAGTACCCTCTGAGGATTGTTTCAAGTACACATCGGAAAAGTCTTTTACCATGGAGAGTGCACAAGGCACACTACAGAACATGATACCTTGAGCATCAGGTATTACCCATTTTTACAGGTGGGTAGGGCGTGGATCTCAACAGATTGCAATCTTTGGCCCAGTACACACCACCAATTCACAAATCTTTCTGGCACCAAAGAAGTTCTCAGGCCATAACTCTGGTGTCAGGCACTGAAAATAGTGCAATGCTGTCATCCACAGGAGATAACAGAGTAGCACCCAAGGTTTCCTGTAAAATTAGAGTCTGGTATTCATCATGTATCTCCTCAGAGTGTTTTTTCTTTGTTAACAATGATAAGAGATATGTATTGTATGTCTTCCCTTCACTTAGCCAGACTCTAGAGATGATGGTTTAGTTGGCATATTTTGATTGCAATTAGGGCAGTGTCAGTAGGTAAAGCTGCTTTTGTGCTTATTATGTATTTATTTTCAGGATCTAGGAATCCCTTATTGCTCATCTCGAACTACTTTTAAGTATATGGCCATGATTGGGAGTACCTCCACCCTCTTGAACATAGAAACATAAAAACATCGAAAACATAGAAAACCTACAGCACAATACAGGCCCTTCAGCCCACAAAGCTGTGCCGAACATGTTCTTATGTTAGAAATTACTTAGGGTTACCCATAGCCCTCTAATTTTCTGAGCTCCATGTACCTGCCCAGGAGTCTCTTAAAAGACCCTATTGGATCCACCTGCAGCTCCGCTGGCAGCCCATTCCACACACTCATCACTCACTGCGTAAAAAACTTACCCCTGACATCTCCTCTATACCTACTTCCAAGCACCTTCAAACTGTGCACTCTCATGCTAGCCATTTCATCCCTGGGAAAAAGCCTCTGATTATCCACACGATCTATGCCTCTCATCATCTTATACACCTCTATATGCTGCAGTCCTTCGAGTACAGGTACTCCCACAGCATTATTGGGAAAGAAGGTCCAAAATTTCTATAATGCATGGAAGTAGGTTTCCAAGTCTGTATGGTGTGCAGCTTGAATGGGAACCATCTGCCTAGTGATTGGTGGTAAAGATCACGGGTTGGGAAGGTATTGCTGGACTAGTCGAGGTGAGCAACGACGCTGTTGATGCCACACAATGCAGTAACAGTGTACTTTTGGTGGAGGGAATGGACATTTGGATGGTGGATGCAAGCTCCTTGTGTGCATTTGCTACTGGATTTGTCTAGGTTAGTGGGGTCACTGTCCTAAACACAAGAGGTTCTGCAGATGCTGGAAATCCTGAGTAACACACACAAATAGCTGGAGGAGCTCAAAAACTCAGGCAGCATTTATGGAAAGGAATAAGGAGTCAATGTTTTGGGCCAAGGCCCTTCATCAGGACTGGAATCACTGTCCTGCCTTTTACGTGATGGAGAGGCTTATGAGTATCGAGAAATGTGTAAGTCTCTGCAGGATAGTCAGACTTTGATTGTCCTTAGGGCTGGCCCAATTGAATTTCTAGTGAATGTAGCCCTCCACATGTTGAAGGAGGAAGACTTGGTGACGGTAATTCCATGAAATATCAAAGGTAGGTCGCTAGTCTCTCTTTTGTTGGAAATAGTCATCCATATACAACAGAAGCTGTGTTTGGCTGAGTGAAAATTTGTGCATTCAAATTGAAGGAGACAAAGATAAACTTGTGTTGTGTCCCTCACAACTTCAAATATCACAAAGCATTTTACAGCTAAATAAAGAGTTTATGGCACCACATGTTACCAAAGGTCAAGAGCAGGTTCACCAGAATGGCAGTAGGAAATGAGACCAACCTGTGATTCATTAGGTTGAAAATGCTGAAGGAATCTTAGTGGATATAGAGAAATCATTTACTCTAGTCAGTAAAAATAGAATGAGGGAAATTACTGGGGTGAAGTTAAAAGAAATAATTCTGAGAAAAAGCTGATGAAGATCTTGAATCATTTTGTTTAACAAGAGGCAGCATTAGTTGTCATTCTGTAGATAGAGTTTAACAGATTTGTTGTACCCAAGACATCATGGATCTAATGCATAAATCAGTTATGGTTTCATAGGACAGCAAATGGGCTTAAAAGAATAACCCTGTTTGTCTACCTGCAATATTTTACTGATGCAGCATTGTCTGCGTATTTTATGTAGTTTTAAATTATTACCTTAGAAAAAAAGTTAATTATTATCAAGTCCTTTTAGGTTTACCTAATGTGTTGAACTCATTTAATTCAGACAGGCAGATCTATTTAAATGTAAAAGCTGGGATACTGGCAATTTATCATATAGGCCATTTCATCTTATTCAAAAGCTCCAGCTCCTCAAACGTGCACTTTAATTTTTTCTTAACAGAACCATGGAATGTATAATTTCAATTTTCCAAAATAATTCAAGCAGAATTTATTACATAGCAGTTTTAAGCACTTGGCAATATGTTGAGGCAGAGTGATAGAATATGTTCTTTAATTTCAGTACCAATTCCAAACTTTAATACTGAAGTGATAAAACACAGCAGATGCTGAAAATCTGAAATAAAACAATAGTCGGTTAAATGTTCAGCATATCGGTGATCTCAATGATAGGTCATTAATTTGAAATATTTCTCTCTCCACACATGCTGCCCAACCTACTGAAAATTCGCCGCATTTAGTGTTTTATTCCGAAGCTGAATATAGAATTGGCCCAGGAGACATTATGTTCAGCATGGATGAAGTGGGCCAAGAGGGCTAGTTTCTCTGCTCTTTGATTCTATGGTTAAATGATTCTTGTATGAATCAATGTTTTTTTTCTTCACTTGCTTGTCCCCAAAAAAGCTGATAGGTGAGAAAGGAGAAAAGAAAACAAATGCGTTTTCCTTTCATGTCTTGTGTATCCTCGGTGCATTTCAAAGAACTTTACAGTCAATCAAGTTGGTCTCCAATTATTGTTAAGCCAATCTACAGGCAGAAAGAGCCATCAAATTGTATTGAAATCCACTTTGCATATATTAATTAATGGATAATTGTTGGTCAAAGCATTAGGGCATTTCTCTGTTTATCTTCACCAGATAACAAGTGAAATCTTTCACATTCAAATGGGACTTCAGTTTGACACCATATGAAGCTGATCTCTCCTTGTCAGTTCAACTTTTCTTCACCACTGCACGGACAGCCTAGATTATGTGATCATATGCTTCCCTGGAATCTCATCACAGAACATTGTGACTCGGATATTTTGATGCCAGTGAACTTGACAGTTCAACCATGAATTAAAATTTTTATGGAGAAACAAATGGCAGCTGTGGGGTGTGCACCTTTAGGTAGGATGCAATACAAGCGAGTAACAGTTTGCATGTTGAGACAGGTAACTTTTTTGTGCCAAAGCAAGTTCGTATATTAACAAAAACAACAGGAATTCTGCAGATGCTGGAAATTCAAGCAGCACACATCAAAGTTGCTGGTGAACGCAGCAGGCCAGGCAGCATCTAGCCTGCATAACATTGCAATTTCCATTAGCTATTTGCATTTCTATGGGACGTAAAAGTGTCTAGACAGACTTTGCCTACCTACTTCAACAGAAAATTTCAAAGAAATCTGTGAACCCACATCCCACAGGCAAGTTTGCAGTACCTGGCATGTATGAAGGAGCTAACTTTCCAAACTCATAGCCATTTAACTAGGAGCCTAATCAAAAGACTTTGGCCAGGACATCCAGGATCATCATGGTTTATTAACTACAAAGCATATAACTTAAAGGGTTTGCCACTTACAATCATTTTAATTATTCAGTTGGAAATGAAACACTTCCAATTACCAATTCTTGATATGCATTTACCTTGCTCTTGACCAAAGTAGTGATACTCTCTCAAAACATTTTGAAATTAATTAACTCCTCCATACACCCAACCAGCCGCTCACCACCCCCAATTTTTTTGAAGATGTACAATGTTGGTGAAAACATGTCAGCTCTAATACTTGCATTGAGTCTTCATAGTGACTTGCATATGCGTTATAGTAGTGATGCAAGTTAAAAAATATAAAACGTTTCCCCCGCTCTTTGACATTTATTATGACTTTAGGCAGTTTGCAAAACAGCATTCACTACTCACAAGCAATAGTGTTTTGGAGGATCTGGATAATTGCGCAGTAACCTTTAAAATAAATTTCTTTAACACTTTATTGTTGCTATTCATTACTTTCTGAGCTTCCATGGGTTGAATAAGTGCTGACAGCATGGAAATGTTGACTACAATTGGAAAAATCATGGCAGTCACAGGGATTAGAGTGAATAAATGAATTCTTTCCACCATGCCCAACATTTTTGTTAATGCTTTACTAAGGTACAGATAGCAGTTATGTTATGAGAAAACATTAGAAGTTGGCAGTGACGTTGCTTAGAATTGGTATGGAAGATGGGTTCTATAATTATACCACATTTGCTCATACATATTTCATGCAGTCTGTACCTTCCTTCTTTTTCCTTTGTTAACTTTCCTATTTATAAATCAAAGCTATATAAAGCACTACTTGAGTTTGCCATCTTAAGTTGGCTCCAATCATTTTTTCCCTGATACTAGTACATGGAAAATTAATTTTCAGTCTTTCAATTGTTGAATCACAATAAAATCGCACTGAAGGTTTGTCCCAACAGAAAAAAAAAGTAGTTAAATTCATTTTCCTTCATCTCTGTAAACTTCACTGAACTAGAATAAGTTTGTAAGTAAACAGGCCAAGTCAGTCAAGTAAGAAAACTATTTTTCCAGAAGGCTGAGAAGGAATATAAGTATGAACTGTGCAGTGAGACAATAAGATTAAAGAAATATGCAGTACAGTGGTTGGATCTAAAGAAACTATCTTTTTCCTGTCTCTTGAGAAACTGCCAACAAAGGATGCAAACAATACTTATCTTAGCAAAACACTTTTTCATTTGGTACTCTTTGATTGAAGGATTGAAATTATCTTGTTATTATTTAGGTAACTGTTTTTGCTTTTCCTCCTTTGTTCCATTTCAGGAATGAATTTCAGGATGTTAAAACTAAAATGACCCAACCTGCATAACTTTATTGGTTTCATTTAAAAATCATACTTAATTATTATCTTTTAAAATGAATAAATTAAACTGATAAACCCAAATTTTCATTGTGTTTTCTAAATATCTGAATTGCAAAGAAAAAAATTCTTGTACATTGCTTCTATCTTGCTTTCACCAAACTCTCTAATTTTGAGGTAGAGCTCTTTGATATTGGCCATGATTGAGGCTATGTAAATTAATTGATAGTGTAAAGAACTGACAAGAACTACTGAACATTAGAATCAGATGAGCTAGAGGGAATAGGCTGAGCATATGGAAACAATAAGAAGTGAAAGCCCTCTTATAAAAGATTGGAAGAGACCAATGTCTCTTTAGTCTTAATATTTCCTTTTTCTTCTAGTGGTTGCTGTCAAACACCAGGTCAAAATGATCACAGCATTCAGAAGCTGAATGAATACCCAAACTTTTAGTTGTTTACATTAAATGCACGAGAATGTATCAACCTTAAGGAGTCTGCAGAGATTTGGCATGTTGTTAAATACTTTGACAAACTTCTATAGATGTGTGGTGGAAAGTGTATTGACTGCCTGCATGCCAGGTATGGGACCACCAATGCCTTTGAGTGTCAAATCCTACAAAAGGTAGTGAATTTGGCCAGTAAAGCCCTCCCAGCCATTGAGTACATCTACATGAAATGTTGTCATAGGAAGGCAGCATCTGTCATCAAAGATCCTCACCACTTAGCACACACTTTCCTCGCTGCTGCCATCAGGTAGAAGGTACAAGTGCCTCAGGACCACCAGGGCCAAGAGCAGTTACTACCTATCAACCATCAGGCTCTTCAATAAAACAGGAAGCTACACTCCACACTAGAGTTTCCACAACCAACAATCTCACTTTAAGGACTCTTTATCTTGTTATTTCATGCTCTTGAAAGTTATTGCTATTTTTTATATTTGGATTTGCACAGTTTGTTGTTCAGTGATCCTGTTCACAGTTGCTGAGAATGCCTCTGGGGAAAAGAATCTCAGGGTTGTAGTGGTGACATGTATGTACTCTGATAATAAGTTTTACTTTGAACTTTGAACCTTAATACTCATCTCAAAACATTTGGCCCCAGTTAAAGTTAATAATGTAAGCTAGGCATAGATAGACAATAGCTTACTGAGTGGGTAGTATTAGAGACTGAAGATGTATCATTATGTTTTGAAACATCTAGCTGAAATAATTTAAATTGCAGATGTATTACATGAGTTTTATTAGGCCTATATAAGTTGCAATGTTATAATTATGGCTTAACGTACCACTAATGACTGGCATCTCTTGAAACAATGTGCAGCACATTTTTAGCATGTTTTACTCTATAACTAACTGAAATCTCCATAAATTCACTTATTTTCCTTTGAAATTGAGAAAAATTGGGAAATAGTTGCAAAGGACATTGCAGAACCTCCAAAGTGGTAGTGAAGCCCTGACAGCAAAGCAAGATTGCTAGGCTAAACTATGAGTCTGCAGCAATTGTTTAGGTAGTGTCAATTTCATGGTATAATGAAAATAAATGGGGATTGCTCTGCAGTCATAACAACCACAAAATCTGGGTGATTGTAACTTTTATATGCTTTTGAGCTTCCTCCAAGAGCTCTGTCAGTTCTGTCTGTATGTATGGTGGTCCTTTGGACTTTTCAAATCTATTTTCTGTGTTTTGACTAGAAAGGTAATGCAGTACAGTGAACACTATGATATTTCCTCCACTTTGCAATCTTTGCTAAAGATTTTAGTGGATCTTGTATATGAAATGATACACTAACTGTGTCAATAAAATGCAATCACATATTAACATTCAGTCCTCTAAACAAGAGGGCATGTCCATAATTGTATAATGGTGTTCTCCCATGCAAAGAGTATTATTCTGCCTTCTTTAATCCATCAAATCTCATACTGACCAAAGTAATTCTATATTCTTGAGGATAGATAGCATGGTTAAAATTCACGCTATCAAAATATTTATTTTCACCGGTGTAGGAAACACAACCAAATGATGCTTTGGGCTGAAGAAAATAGATTTTTTTTGCATTTCTTTCGTGTATCCTATTAGTATAGGGCAATATTGTGGTAATCTTTAAAAAAGTGGTTCAATAGATTGATTGCTAATATGTGATAACAGATAACATGAAAGCTGCATTATTTCTCAAAGACATCATGTAAAAGCTTCAGCCCTGCTTAATAGCCCTGTAAACAAAATCTATTTGTGCCTATCTTGCCTTCTGAAAGCTAGAAAAGTTATCTTGACCATTGTAAAATTGCATTGAACATTTTATCTCACAGCCTGACTTGCCAGAGATGCTAGAGGTTGCCAGATAGTATTTTGGAGTCATGACTGTACACTATTTACCAAAGCATGGGTTTGTTCAACAAAATACAAGTCTTTTTTTTCTCCATGGGCCTCAACAGGATATGTAATGGGGAGATCTTACACTAGTTTTTTCACAACATACTAAAATACTTCCCCCGACCAAATATCCTATGTAATCGTCTTTAACAGAGAAGGCCTACTAATCCACGAAGTCAGGGGTTGCCAACTCTTTTAATGCCATGGACCAATACCATTAAGCAAGGGGTTCATGGACCCCAGGTTGGGCACTTGATGTTGTTTTGAAGTATTATCAATAATCCTAATAAGATTAACCAATGCTGAAAGAAAAATTATGTTGGATGGCTATTTTTTTTTGCTGTTGTCATTGCTTACAGGGGAGTTTTTGAAAGTCTCTAAGCACAAAGTAAGAAAAAGAAAGCTAAAGGACACCAAAAAGAAACCCCAGATCTTTATCTGAAGGAATGTGACAGTAGAAAAGCTCTTAAGATTTCCTGTGAATTACTGGCAGAGTTACTGAAAGAAATGAGGTCAAGAGTTTATCCCCTTAACATGGTGGACTTGTGAAAGGGCAGTTTTTGAGGCACAATCTTCTTTAGTTCTTCATCAATGATCTTCTTTTCCATCATAAGTTCAGAAATGGGATGTTCACTAAAAATTTTTAAGTTCCATTTGTATCTCCCTGAAAATGAATCAACTCCCAGCAGCATGCAGTGAGACCTAGACAATAAATAATATTGACATCGTATACATATCTGACCTCTATAAACACCACTTACCATATGTTCCCAATCTCAGAATGTCCTCCTCAGCCCCTTTTTTCTTGCATCTCACATATTTGTTAAATTGATAAAATTTTAGTTCATGTAAAAAGTTACCTCCTCTTTGCTGCATATTGCCAATAAACTTTAGGATACTCTAGAAATTAATTTGTGCAGCATCCATGGATTTTTACCTATCCACTATATAAATGACTGACTCAAAAATTGTAATTAGATTTGGCAAACATAACCTATACCTTATAAATCCTCACTTAAAATCTTGGATCACTAACTGGGTATTTTTATTCATCAGTGCTGTTTATCATAATCGTCTGGAGTTTTCTCCTAAAGTAAAATGCAATCAGTACATTTAGCAAAAAATGATTTGAAATGTAGATATCCATAGTAGTTACAAAGTTCTCTTGAAATGGGAGTCAGAATAACTACATTCAGATCATATATATATTCCTCAATAGAATATTCTGTATATTGTCCTCTCAACAAACCTCACTACCAGCCTCATCAGAGCATATCTCATCGTCATAGTCATACAGCATGGAGCCAAGGCTTACAGTCCAACTCATCCATGTCAACCTTGTTTCCCAGAGAGGTAGTTCCATCTGCCCGCGTCTGGCCATAGCCTTCCAAAACTCTCCTGTCCTCTATTTATCTAGATGGCTTTCAAATATTGCTGATGAGTGCACCTCAACCACTTTTCCTGGCAGTTCATCCCAAATGCCACCCTTTGCGTGAAGAAGCTGCTGTGATGTCCCTTTTTAAATATCTCACCTCTAATCTTAAACCTGTGCCCTTTTGTTTTTATCACCTGCCTCCCTGGCCATCCTGTCTATGTATCTCGTGATATTGTATGCCTCTGGCAGGACACCCTCAATTTCCTGTGCTGCAAGGAACAGCGTCTTAGTTTATGCAATCTTGTAACTGGAGACCTAAGTCCAGGCAACATCCTGGTAAATCTTTTCTGCACTCTTTCTAGTTTGATAATGTCTTTTCTGTTACAGGCTGACCAAAGTAGTACACAGTACTCCAAATGCAGCCTCATCAATGTCTTAATATAACTGCAACGTAACTTCCCAACTCCCATACTCAATGCCCTGACTGATGAAGGCCTTTTTCACCATCCTGCCTACCTGGGACACCACTTTCATCAAACTATGCATTTGTACTCCTAGGTCCCTCTGTTCCATTACAGACTCTCTATTCACTATGCAAGTCCTACCCTGGTTTGATCTCCCAAAGTGTAAACCTCATATATACATGGATTGAAAGCCATTTGCCAGTTGTCAACCCACATTACATGGGACTGGCACCGCGAGGGATTGCTGGTAGCAACCAAAAAAAAAAACTAAATTACTGTATTAATCACTCTTTTTCTTGGATATGATCACTGCAGTCAATAGCCTGTGACTTCCCTTTCTGGGTTGAGCTTTTGAACCATCTGTATGTTCTGGCATTTTTGCAGTGTGAACTGAAGTCTCAAAAGTGCAGAATGGTTGTGGTGTGGCTGAATCGAGGTGGCAGGGACCAAGCTCGAGAGCGGGGAATAAGCCAATGGGGCGATTTGATGCAGCAGAAGCGAGGCGGGGTGAGCGGAGGTGGGGCAGAGTCAAGGTGGCAAGGCCCAGCCCGGGGCCCTAGAGCGAGGAAAGACCCAAGAGTTGAGCAATTTAAGTGCTGGGTGACATTGGAAAGGGCAGATAGGGGCCAAATTGGGGCAGCAGGGCCAGGACCTGAAAGCATGTCGAAGCAGCAGGGCCCGGGTTCAGGAGCAAGGAGCCAACTGAGGATTGAGTGATTTAAGTGCTGGGCTTGATTGAGAAGGCCAGAGGCAAGGGACTATCCAGTTCAGATCACTGCTCCTGAGGCTGTTACCTGCATCTAATGGGCTCCTGAATCGGCTGCAATGATGGCTGGATTTGTGGCCATGTTATCAGTTTTGTGAGCTTCAGTTCTGAAAGTTACTTGCTGACTTGATTTTAATTGCATGATTTGTTTTTGCTTCTGCACATTGGGTGTTTGATGGTCTTTGTTTTTAATGGGTTCTATTGAGTTTCTTTGTTTTGTGTCTGCCTGTAAGGAAACAATTCTCAAGTTTGTATATAGTATACATACAACATACATCAAAGTTGCTGGTGAACGCAGCAGGCCAGGCAGCATCTCTAGGAAGAGGTACAGTCGACGTTTCAGGCCGAGACCCTTCGTCAGGACTAACTGAAGGAAGAGTGAGTAAGGGATTTGAAAGTTGGAGGGGGAGGGGGAGATCCAAAATGATAGGAGAAGACAGGAGGGGGAGGGATAGAGCCGAGAGCTGGACAGGTGATAGGCAAAAGGGGATACGAGAGGATCATGGGACAGGAGGTCCGAGAAGAAAGACAAGGGTGGGGGGGGTGACCCAGAGGATGGACAAGAGGTATATTCAGAGGGACAGAGGGAGAAAAAGGAGAGTGAGAGAAAGAATGTGTGCATAAAACTGAGTAACAGATGGGGTACGAGGGGGAGGTGGGGCCTAGCGGAAGTTAGAGAAGTCGATGTTCATGCCATCAGGTTGGAGGCTACCCAGACGGAATATAAAGTGTTGTTCCTCCAACCTGAGTGTGGCCTCATCACACATTCTTTCTCGCACTCTCCTTTTACTCTCTCTGTCCCTCTGAATATACCTCTTGCCCATCCTCTGGGTCACCCCCCCCCTTGTCTTTCTTCCCGGACCTCCTGTCCCATGATCCTCTCGTATCCCCTTTTGCCTATCACCTGTCCAGCTCTCGGCTCCATCCCTCCCCCTCCTGTCTTCTCCTATCATTTTGGATCTCCCCCTCCCCCTCCAACTTTCAAATCCCTTACTCACTCTTCCTTCAGTTAGTCCTGACGAAGGGTCTCGGCCTGAAACGTCGACTGTACCTCTTCCTACAGATGCTGCCTGGCCTGATGCGTTCACCAGCAACTTTGATGTATGTTGCTTGAATTTCCAGCATCTGCAGAATTCCTGTTGTTTGCGTTTAAATATAGTATACATACTTTGATGAAAGATGTACTTTGAACTGATCAAGATCTCCCTACAATTTTCAAATCTTCTGCACTATCTGAAACATCACCTGTTTCATTATCAGCTGCAAACTCGCTTTATCCATTCATATCCAGAACGTTTACATAAATTACAAATAATAAAGGTTCCGGCAAAGAGGCCTGTGGCACACCACCAGACAAGGGCCAGTCTGAGAAACAATCCTCGATCATGATCTTCTTCTTCCTCTTACTGAGCCAATTATCAGTACAATCCACTCTCTCCTCCTGGATCCCATCTATCGAACAATTAATGCTCTGGTTGGCATGCAACGCCAGTGCTTCATTTTGCCCAAATTTGACACTATATGGTGTTTTTGCATTTCTCATGACAGCCATTCTTCTGAGTCCTCTCTAAAAAAAGCTTTGCTAATTTGAATGCCAAATTAGGGGCAGTTTTTACCGTGGATCCTTCCCTCTGAAGAGAGACTTCCCAAATTTATGTCACATGTGGCCCTTCCAGCAACAGAGGGGAAAAAAAACATTCATCACGTTAATGGAAGCTAATTTTGAACGCAGATGAATGGACAGTATGAAACCTACTACATCATCCAGTAATTGAAGGATTAGAATTCCATAATTCCCCAAACCTAACAGTGTATTTTCCTAACACTTATTAAATCAGAACATTTCAAAGCAAACCTTAGAACCTTAAACATTCCGAAACGTTTCCCTCCTCTGATCTGCTAAGCCTCATATCTACAATCTTAGCAACACGTTTGTAACCACTAAAATATTTTAGATCAAGCAGTTCAAAATGATGGTCGTATACATAAGAATTGTTTGAGAAAATAACTTGTTGTGCTTGATATTGAATTGAGAAGGAATATCAATCATTAACTGAGATTTGCACCTTCTGGCCTCTAATGTGTTCAGCAGTTTTACATTATCAAGCTGCATTACTGCATGGTATAGAAACTGTACCGCGGTGGGCAGTAGGTCTCTGCAACGGGTAAGCAAAACTGCACAATGCATCAGCGGCCCCAACCGCCTACCCACCAACTGTGTTCCCTCTAAGCTGTGCGTGTGTGCACGCGCACACATTTTTCAACCAACACACAAAGGAAATTAATGTGGGCACAAAAGGTTAGTTACCTAAAATAATGTAGTAATTAATAATCATACTTATTGAAAATAATCTTTTAGCTAGATGTTTCTGTTAACTAGTTAGTCAGTTTTTCAAATACCACAATGCATGTCACTAATTTATGTCACCTCACCTTTCCTGTTCCGGTTTGTACAGCTGCATCACGGCGGCAGCCATCTTTGGCGGACAGTGTTCATATCGTAAAGTTTACAAAGATCTGTTTCAAATCCTGTAGATGGCTTACTAAGTTTTTATTGAAAAAGATCAGTCAAATGATCCTGTAGCTAATTACTGTCACAAGAAATTGATGAACATCACATACAAAGTAGCCTTACAGGTTTTAAGTGATGTCTTTGATGAACCGGCTGCACTGTGCAAGATTCTGCAAAACAGTGGCCTGAGCCAATTGATTCACTTCATTTTGTGTGAGACAAAATTAACAGGATAAGAAAGCAGTATCTGGGAGACAATGTTTCATGGAGTGACAAAGTTAAAAGTTTTGCTAAGCCAACAATGTGAAGAAAACGTCACAGTAGATACAAGTTCACTGTTGACTTTTATAAATAGTCTTTGGGTTCATTTAGAAGAAAGGTTTCCTGAAGATGAGGTACAAGAATGGTCAGCTTTTGATTTCTTCGCAATTGCAGATCGTGACTTCACATTTGGCGATGAATGTGTTAATGCCTTATATCTAAAATATCATGATTTTCTACCTGAAAATACGGTAATAGTTGGACAGTTTAATGATTTCAAATTTTCCATGCAAGAAAAAATTAAATCCAAACTGATTTCAAACTTTGCTCAAATGGTGGCATTTGTACTTCAAATTGAACAGTTTTGCAACCTTACACAGTTGATGGACATTGGGGGAACCTTTCTTGCATCTAGTGCGGACTGTGAGCGAGGTTTTAGTCTAATGAATCAACTCAAAAACAAGCTGAGAAACCATTTAGGTGAATGTCATTGGGATATGTTAATGAGAATCAACAGCTATCAATTGGATGGACATTCTATTAGTCTAGATAGAGTTTACAAAGAATGGGGAAATACCAAAGACAGGAGAGAGAAAAAAATAACTGAGTGACTTAAATATCTATGTTATTTTGTGGTTATTCTGTGCAGTTTTATGTCAAATATTTTGTAAACCTACATAAACTGTGCCATGTGTACATTCAGTGCGCACATACTTCTGTCACAGGGGAAAAACAAATTGTACAACCTAAGTTTTTTGCGCACACTGACTACTAAAAATTAGAGGGAACATTGCCCACCAACAAGGACATAGGTACAGAAATCTGCTGGAAAAGGGCCAGAAACACCATGAAGGATTTCACCCACCCTGCTCGTGGACTATTCATCTCACTCCCATTTGGGAGAAAGCTACTTAGCCTCGACGCCAGGACCACCAGGTTCAAAATCAGTTACTTTCCCAGGCAGTAAGGCTGATCTACAGCTCACCCCTCCACACCCCAACCACCACTACTTTATCATTTCCTGTCAGAGGCACTTTATGTACAGACACTCCTCTGCCTAGTGTCACTTTATGGGCATTCAAACTGTGTCTATAAGCTATATTATGTATTTAACTTTATTATGTTCTTTTACCTTATTGTGTTTCTTTGTGCTGCATTGGATCTGCAGTAACATTTACTCTGTTCTCCTTTACACTTGTTTACTGGAGGTGAAATTGAACAATATCAAATCTTGAATTGCACATGTTTCCATGCATAAGTCCTGGCAATGCATGAACGATGCCAGGCAGGTAGCTGACAGTGTCTAGCACACATCCAAAGTTGCAAGCATTTGATCTTACGATGCAACTAGGAAGCATTGTGGATCTCAACAGGGCAAGCAGACCGTAAAGGGAACAATAAGCAAGCGAGAACATTCTTCAAAGGGCAAATGCAACCTACATCATTGTTGAGGAATCTGCTACAGCAAACACTGGAAGATTCAGTTCCAGGGGAACAGTAACTCCACTTTCTCTTCATATTGTAGGTGAGGCCCACAGCTTTGGAGGGGAGAACTGATGCTCCAACCCACTCCATGTCCGCATATGCCTCCCTCCAGTCCAACTTAAGAGAAGTGGGTGTCAAATCCCACGTACGTCCCAACTCTCCACACGTTATCAGTTATCCACTGCTATCCACATCCTGGAATAGTACCAGCATGGTTTATTTAACAGTGCCAGCTAAAGTTTGAAAATCATTGAGTACTCCAGCCATCTAAAGCTATATCAGACCTGGGAATACAGGTTGAGCACCCCTTGTAGAAATTGCGAAATCTGAAATTCAAAATTATTTTGAGCACTGAGATGACGTAACAAATGGAAAATTCCACAAGGCACTGGGAAGGTTTCCAGGTGATGCACAGGTCTCTGCAAACCACAAAACAGCTCTCAGAAGTGACATCACGTATATAATGAATGCAAGTTAATGAAAAATAGCAAAACACTGCATCATGCAGTAAATGAAGATCGTGAATGTGTTGTGCATGAGTGGATTTCTCAGCGTCGGAGTGAGCATAAAACAAGCACAGATCTATCACAACGAACTGAAGATTGAAAGTAATTGTGAATATTCAGCAGGCTGGTTGCAAAAGTTTAAGCAAAGGCACAGCATTAAATTTTTAAAGATTTGAGATGATAACTGTCTGCTGATTACAAAACAGCAGAGAAATTCATTGATGAGTTTGCTGATGAAAATCTAACATGCTGAACAGCTGCATCAGTACATTTCTGTGATGAACAAGTGTCCGACTAAGGCTGCTTACTGGTAGCACATTAATTCAGAGTTGGGAATGATGGTGATGCCAAACAGCCACTGACTGTCCACCTGGTTGGCTGAGGAACTGATAACTTACCTTTCTGATGGTTCAATGTACACATTATTGTTTGATGCACAAAATTATTAAAAATATAATATAAAACAATCTCCCCCTCCTGTTGTTGTTGCTGTGGAATGGGCAGCTGTTAGAAATTGATGGTGGATATGAAGTCAATTGCAGCGCTGGAACCCAGTAATAGTCATGGTCGGGGTTGGTCACTCAACTCTGTCAGCCTGCGGAGGACCTAGCTCCATCACGTTAGAATGTGCTTTGACTGCAGATTGTTCACTCTGAGCTTCACTCCAGCTGTACATAAGCTGTATTTGTGATGTGAATGAATTTTGTGTTTAGCCTTGAGTCCTATCGCCAAGGTTTCTCATTATATAGATTCAAATGTTCCAATATCTGAAATCCGAAACACTGCCAACCCCAAGCATTTTGGATAAGGAGTGCTCAAACTATATCACAATCTTTAAATTTTGCTGGCATTGCAGGTGCAAACAGCATGACTATTTTTTAAAGATTAGCTTTATTTCTCTCATTGAAATATCAAATCATACAGTGAAATATGCAATTTGGGTCTTCATTTGCGGCATGCAGGGGACAGCATGCAAGTGGTGGCACACTTCCAGCACCAATAATGCATGCCTACAATTTACTAACCCTAACTCGTACGTCTCTGGAGTGTGGTAGGAAACTGGAGCACACAGAAGAAACCCCTGTGATCATAGAGAACATACAGACTCCTTACAGACATCAGGAGGAACTGAACCCTGATCAGTGATAACTGATGTTGTAAAGTGACCATGCCACCATTGTCTCCCACACCATCACCGACTTTATCCGCTCAGGGGATCTCCCATCCACTGCTACCAACCTTATAGTTCCCACAACTCGCACTTCCCGTTTCTACCTCCTACCCAAGATCCACAAACCTGCCTGTCCTGGCAGACCTATTGTCTCAGCTTGCTCCTGCCCCACCGAACTCGTTTCTGCATACCTCGACATGGTTTTATCCCCCCTTGTTCAATCCCTTCCTACCTATGTTCGTGACACTTCTCACGCTCTTAAAATTTTCGGTGATTTTAAGTTCTCTGACCTCCAGCACTTTATTTTCACCATGGATGTCCAGTCCCTATATACTTCCATCCCCCATCAGGAAGGTCTCAAAGCTCTCTGCTTCTTTTTGGATTCCAGAACTGATCAGTTCCCCTCTACCACCACTCTGCTCCGTCTAGCGGAATTAGTCCTTACTCTTAATAATTTCTCCTTTGGCTCCTCCCACTTCCTCCAAACTAAAGGTGTAGCTATGGGCACCCGTATGGGTCCTAGCTATGCCTGCCTTTTTGTTGGGTTTGTGGAACAATCTATGTTCCGTGCCTATTCTGGTATCTGTCCCCCACTTTTCCTTCACTACATCGACGACTGCATTGGCGCTGCTTCCTGCACGCATGCTGAGCTCATTGACTTTATGAACTTTGCCTCCAACTTTCACCCTGCCCTCAAGTTTACCTGGTCCATTTCCGATACCTCTCTCCACTTTCTAGATCTTTCTGTCTCTGTCTCTGGAGATAGCTTATCCACTGATGTCTACTATAAGCCTACTGACTCTCACAGCTATCTGGACTATTCCTCTTCTCACCCTGTCTCTTGCAAAAATGCCATCCCCTTCTTGCAATTCCTCCGTCTCCACCACATCTGCTCTCAGGATGAGGCTTTTCATTCCAGGATGAGGGAGGTGTCCTCCTTTTATAAAGAAAGGGGCTTCCCTTCCTCCACTATCAACTCTGCTGTCGGACGCATCTCCCCCATTTCACGCACATCTGCTCTCACTCCATCCTCCCGCCACCCCACTAGGAATAGGGTTCCCCTGGTCCTCACCTACCACCACACCATCCTCCGGGTCCAACATATTATTCTCCGTAACTTCCGCCACCTCCAACGGGATCCCACCACTAAACACATCTTTCCCTCCCCCCGCTCTCTGCTTTCCACAGGGATCGCTCCCTACGCGACTCCCTTGTCCATTCGTCCCCCCCATCCCTCCCCACTGATCTCCCTCCTGGCACTTATCCTTGTAAGCGGAACAAGTGCTACACATGCCCTTACACTTCCTCCCTTACCACCATTCAGGGCCCCAGACAGTCCTTCCAGGTGAGGCGACACTTCACCTGTGAGTCAGCTGGGGTGATATACTGCGTCCGGTGCTCCCGATGTGGCCTTCTATATATTGGCGAGACCCGATGCAGACTGAGAGACCGCTTTGCTGAACACCTACGCTCTGTCTGCCAGAGAAAGCAGGATCTCCCAGTGGCCACACATTTTAATTCCACATCCCATTTCCATTCTGACATGTCTATCCACGGCTTCCTCTACTGTAAAGATGAAGCCACACTCAGGTTGGAGGAACAACACCTTATATTCCATTTGGGTAGCCTCCAACCTGATGGCATGAACATCCACTTCTCTAACTTCCGCTAATGCCCCACCTCCCCCTCATACCCCATCCGTTATTTATTTTTATACACACATTCTTTCTCTCTCTCCTTTTCTCCCTCTGTCCCTCTGACTATACCCCTTGCCCATCCTCTGGTTCCCTCCCCTTGTCTTTCTCCCCAGACCTCCTGTCCCATGATCCTCTCATATCCCCTTTGCCAATCACCTGTCCAGCTCTTGGCTCCATCCCTCCCCCTCCTGTATTCTCCTATCATTTTGGATCTTCCCCTCCCCCTCCCACTTTCAAATCTCTTAATAACTCTTCCTTCAGTTAGTCCTGACGAAGGGTCTCGGCCTAAATCGTCAACTGTATCTCTTCCTAGAGATGCTGCCTGGTCTGCTGCGTTCACCAGCAACTTTGATGTGTGATGCCACCTTAATGTACGTATCCAAATAAAGAGCCAGTGGATCACATCACATATGCCTTGCGTGCATGAACCTTGTTCCCTTGTGACAAGATCACAGCGCTGTTTTCATGTACAGTGAGTGCTTTTGATGTGTGTCTATCTTCATGTGTGCGCTTTCTAGCCACAGTGTACAAATAATGGACATGCAAAGGAAATGCAGATGCTGGAAATCTGAAATAAAATGGATGTGCTGAAAACACTCAGCTGGTCAAACAGCATGTGTGTGGAAAGAGAAACAGCGTGAACATTTCAGGCTGGAGACATTTTGTCAGGCTATGAAAGAAATAAGTAATGATTTTGAGTTGCAGGAGAGGTGGATAGGATGAAGGGAATATCTGTGATAGTGTGCAGCCTAGTCACAAAGGTTAGTGTTAGTAGAGTGATGACACTCTTTTAGCATGGCTGTGAGGCATTTCCAGCTGTACTAACAGAGACAGTAAAACAGGCAAATGTCTTAGCAGTTCTGATACAGAGAAAACTAGTTACCTAAAATTAGAGAACAACATACCCAGTTGGAAGATCAGTTTTCCTCACATTTGTGATGGGCTTCATTGTAACATTGTCGGAGATCACAGCCACATCAGAATGGGCTAAACAATGAGACCAGTGAAAAGCCACCTGCTTGGTACTTATAGCTAACTCTTTGAATATGGGGCTGCTTGAGGGAGCTGTGATCTACAGATTTCTGAGGGCACTGGTGACTACTTGCTTGTGGCACACAGTCTTCCACAGGGTTTCTTGTTTCACTTCAGTCATGACAAAAGTTACTGAGTGTTAAGCTAATTAGTAATAAAGCTGCTTTTGTCAGACTATGTTAAACTGGCCCGAGAATTCTAATGAAAACAAACTCAGAGCATTTAGCAAATACATTAGAACCGAGGCTTTTGAGCCTTTTGCTCTGATTGGCTGAGCAATGGGAAACCCAATGCTGTGAGCAGTTGTTGCATAAGGCAACAGCCACAATTCTGCTGTTCATTTTACAAAAGGCAACTGTATTTAAATAATTCTTCACATGTTTGACCTTTGAGTTATCTGTAGAGTTCATCACTAATTAACAAATGCATCTGATCTGATAGATCAAAGGCAGAAGTTGCTGGTAAAAGGGTGTAGATAACTTCTTCAAAACTAACCTTCTGTTAGTCATAGCTAATTCTATCCTTTCATATATCTAGAATTAAAGCTGCAAATTCTGGAAATAAACAGCAGGTCAGTCAGTAGCAAGAGAAAATTATTGCAATGCGCCACATCTGAGATGCATCGTACTTATCGTCCGGCATCAAACTTGAATCCCCAAATTAAAATGCCGGTATTCAAATCTAGATTGATCAATAGTTAAATAGCAGTCTGCAGAAATTATAGAATCTTCAACATACTTCAGGAGGCCATTTAGCTGATTGAATTCATGCTACCTCCTTTTGGAGAAAACCATACAATGTCATTTCTCCATGCCCTCTCATAGCCCTGCAAATTATTTTGTCCTGATGGCCATTAAAATTTTCTTTTAAAACATTGCTTTTGCACGACTTAACAAGTGGTAAGTTAAAAAGCACAACTTTCTGTATAGAGGGTTTTAGTTAGTTCACGGCCTCCAATATTGATTGTTCTGATGCTTCTTGTCTTCAAACCATCTGCTAATTGGGACAATAGCTCTTTTGCACACCTCACCCATCTCTCAATCTAACCTGAAAGGGCAAAGGAGAACAACCCCTGCTCTGAGAATTTTAAGTTCAATCATTCAGTCTTGTTTCGGGCTACTCATTACATGACATAGACACAAGCAATAACAATCTTATGTTTTTGGAAGTTGCAATACTGCCCGGCACAGTGCCAACTGATGGCCTTGGCATTGATGCTGATGTGGTGCTCTTCTTGGATGGGCTGTGGTTTCCTTTCTTTCATCCCCATGTGATGTCCTTAAACTGCAGTAACATCTTCTTCTTCTTCGAGTGCCTTGCGCATTACAGGCTTGGGTGATCATGGCTTTCCACATCGAACGATTCCATGCAGCGTCCATGATATCTCGCACACTTAGATCTTTTAGTTCTTTCACAGTGTCCATATATTTTCTTCTTTGCCTTCCTCTTTCGCATTTCCCAGGCATACGCCCTTGTAATGTGAGGCATTCTATTTCTCCCTTTCTGATGACATGGCCCAGGAATTTAAATTTCTTCTCATTTAATATTCTCATTAAAGATCTGTCTGTATGGGCACGTTGGAGTACACTCTCATTAGTTACACAATTTCTATATGAAATTTTCAGCGTTCTTCTAAGAAACCCCATTTCTGTTGCTTCTGAGTTTCTTTGGAGTTCTGGTGTTATAGTCCATGTTTTGGAAGCACACAGCAAGATTGACCAGATGTAACATTTTAGTAGCCTAAGCCTTGTTATCATAGAAATGTGTCTGTTGGTAAAAATAGTTGCATTTTTTGGAAGTTGGTTTTGGCAATGGCAATTCTTCTTTTTATTTCTACTTTACTTCTAGCATCTTGTGATATAAAGCTACCAAGGTAATTAAAGCTGGTCTTTTGTTTAATCTCTTGGTTACCGATGTACAATTGGCAGTTGGGAGTATCCTGCTGTTTTGATATTACCATACATTTTGTTTTTTTACAGTTGATGGTTAGACCAAAATTTGCACTTGTTTTTACTACTTTGTCTAGGAGGATTTGTAGGTCTTCTGCAGCACTTGCTATTAGGGTGGTATCGTCTGCATATCTTATATTGTTGATGTTAACACCTCCAATTTTGATCCCATCTAAGTTTTCTATTTCTCTGAGAAACATTTCACTATAGATATTAAATAATTCCGATGAGGCAATGCATCCCTGTCTAACTCCTCTTTGAATTTTAGTCCAACTGCTTATGTTGTCATCAATTTTTATTGCCGCCGTTTGGTTCCAATATAAATTTTGAAGCATTTGTTGGTCCCTTCCGTCAATGTTTAGCTTAGCAAGAATTTGAAATAATTTTTCATGTTGTTCTTTGTCGAATGCTTTAGTGAAATCAATAAAACATAAAAAGACATCATTCTGATATTTAATTGCCCTTTCTGAAAGCATTCGTAGTATGAAAATTGTGTTCCTAGTTCCTCTATCCTAGTCAGAGTCATACTTTATTGATCCCGGGGGAAATTGGTTTTCATTACAGTTGCACCATAAATAATTAAATAGTAATAAGACCATAAATAATTACATAGTAATATGTAAATTATACCAGGAAATAAGTCCAGGACCAGCCTATTGGCCCAGGGTGTCTGACCCTCCAAGGGAGGAGTTGTAAAGTTTGATGGCCACAGGCAGGAATGACTTCCTATGACGCTCTGTGTTGCATCTCGGTGGAGTGAGTCTCTGGCTGAATGTACTCCTGTGGCCACCCAGTACATTATGTAGTGGATGGGAGACATTGTCCAAGATGGCATGCAACTTGGACAGCATCCTCAATAAACCCATAACATAAGAACGTAATAAATGTTGACTATTTCACTTTGCTCTGTTACATGTTGAGCATCCCTTATCCGAAATGCTGGGGCTGGAAGTGTTTTGGACATTGGAATATTTTACTCTTGGGATGAGACCCAAGGCTAAACACAAAATCTATTCACATTACAAATACAGCTGGACTGAAGCTCAGAGTGAACAGTCCGCAGTCAAAGCACAGTCTAATGTGATGGAGCTAGGTCCTCCAGACGGTGGGAGCTGAATGATCACCCCAGACCATATCTATTACCAGGTTCCAGCGCTGCAATTAGCTTCATATCTGTCATCGATTTCTAACAGCTACTCATTCCACAGCAATCATGATGGGGGGGGGGATTGGTAGTTTCATATAATATTTTTAATCATTTTGTGTATGAAACAATTAGCTTCAATTTTCAGCTTGGCATGATATATCTTTGCTTGTTTTACGATCAGCGTACTGTTTAAACGGCATATGGTCACTCAGATGCTGGTGAATTTGTTCTTTCAAACACGATGAAGATCTTTATTTTTCACTTTAAGCAGTGTTTTTCTATTTCTCATTAACTTCTATTCATTACATTGGTGAGGTCTCTTCTCAGAACTGTTTGTGGTGCAGAGAGACCTGCGCATCGCCAGGGAGCCTTCCAGGCGCCTTGTGGAATTTTCCATTTGTGCTGTCATGTCAGTGCTCAAAATAACTTTGGATTTCAGAGGTTTTTGGATTTTGGAATTTCAGTTAAGGGGTACTGAGCCTGTATTAAATCTTGTGACTTTATGGAGCAACTTCGCAATGCTTTTCATCAAATGTTTAAAAAAAACTGTTCCATGTACAGCATTAATTATTACAAATCAAAATCTTGCACAAAAGAATTGAAGTGAAAATTTGCAAACATGAGGAAATCTGCAGATGCTGGAATTTCAAGCAACACACATAAAAGTTGCTGCCTGGCCTGCTGCGTTCACCAGCAACTTTTATGTGTGAAGTGAAAATTTGGATATCTTTATGAATTTAGTGGTAAATGATGAAAGAGTGTAAAATCTCTCAACAGGAAAGCAGAAGCTGAGAACTTAAACCAATGGCTCAACAGAAACAAACAATGGGCTCCACGGGGCTGCCTGGGTTTCATCTCCTAAGATACAGAGGAAGGTTGAACAAGTTAGGTCTTTATTCTTTGGAGTGTAGAAGGTTGAGAGGGGACTTGATAGAGGTGTTTAAAATTATGAGGGGGATTGATAGAGTTGACGTGGATAGGCTTGTTCCATTGAGAGTGGGGGAGATTCAAACAAGAGAACATGAGTTGAGAGTTAGGGGGCAAAAGTTTAGGGGTAACATGAGGGGGAGCTTCTTTACTCAGAGAGTGGTGGCTGTGTGGAACGAGCTTCCAGCAGAAGTGGT
Organism: Mobula hypostoma; assembly: GCF_963921235.1. NCBI lineage: Eukaryota > Metazoa > Chordata > Chondrichthyes > Myliobatiformes > Myliobatidae > Mobula > Mobula hypostoma. The sequence goes on along the minus strand of NC_086118.1, from coordinate 16,735,344 downwards.
TGAGGCAGGTTCGATGTTGTCGTTTAAAGTTAAATTGGATAGATATATGGACAGGAAGGGAATGGAGGGTTATGGACCGAGTGCAGGTCGGTGGGACTAGGTGAGAGTAGGAGTTCGGCACAGACTAGAAGGGCCGAGATGGCCTGTTTCCGTGCTGTAATTGTTATATGGTTAAAACCAAGACTGCAGAATCATTTGTGATTTGGTTACTGTGCTTGTGAGACAGTAAATGTGTTCTGGTTAGAGTACATTTTCAAGTTTGTACTGAATTCTACAATCTGATGACTGACCTTACTAAGGGCTGCTAACTGGATACAGTGCCCGTGAAACTAAGAGCAAACTCAGAGTATAGTGTCCGTTGCTGGTCAGAAACTGACTTCATCTGCAAGGCAGCATGTATATTCTGTCTGATTACAGTTTCAGAATCAACTAATGTTATCAGTGGCCTGCCAACCAACCTTCCCATATGAATAATTCTTAATTAGGTGATCTATGGTGGAGTAATTAGTGTGTCTTTAATTTACACGCAGTCAAGGAGTCCACACGGGAAACAGCCAAAAGGACAGCTAACGAAAAGATTTAGAGAAATCAATAAAAATAGATTAGTTTTTGCAAAATAATGGAAAAGATTAGTAGGGTAAAATACTAATGATGTGTTCTGTAGGCGAATGATGGATCTCTGAAAGTGCACAGAGAAGCAAATACAGTGGCGTTAATATTTATGGCAAGCTGGAGACTGTACAAGACCTGCTCTTTTAAGAGTCTGTAAATTAATATGTTGGCAGCAAATCTTGAAGTGAGGCACGTTCCTCTCCTCTTAAATGTGGTCAGGAATTTCAAATAAATGTAATCAAATTGTGTCGGAATTGTAAATTGACTCTGCGCACAATAACCGAGACTACAAACAAATTCAGAGAACTTTAACTTGAAGGAATGCCTCTCACTTATTTTTGAGCAAAAAATAAAACGTTCAGAATAGTTCTTTAAGTAACAGAAGTGGTCACAGCCTGAGGTTCTTGATAGAATAATTCCAGACAAGAATAAAATGCTTCCTTTTTATTTCACGTCAGTCTCTACAAGATATAATTGGACATTATTGAATAGCAAACTGCAGAAAATGTAGGCACTCCCGGAATAAGCTGTAACTTTTGCCTCAGTCTTCAGCCAAACAGAAAGCAAGGCAGGGCAACCTGATCCTAAAACACTGTGAGAACTATTAAGTTTGGTCGACTTTTCTTACTCATGATCTGCTTAATTTTGAGCGGAGGTGTCAGCTCCTTGAGCTTTTAGTGTGGAGATTTATAAACAGAAAATGGACACCAAGAGCCAGAAATAGCAAAGCCCATTCTGTCATCAGAAGGCAGTGAGGCAGGATTTCCATAAACCTGCCTTTCCTTATCCTATTCCAAATCCCAGCCCAGAGATTACCAAGCTCCACGGTGTAATTTATAATGTGCAGATCTATTTTTTTTACCTTAATAACGCACACTACAAGATCAAGACACCTTTTAAGGTTTTCAAATAATTTTGTCAGCACACAAATAATAGAGAAAAAGAGAACTACAGGACATATCTTGTTCTGCCTCTATTCAACCAACAGCCCAGTTCCTAATTTGACATGAGAACAAAACATGTTAGAAACGTTCAACATGTCAGACAGATTCTGTGAAAGAGAAACAGGTCTAAGACTCCTTGTCAGAACCTGACAAACTGACTTTCTATAATCTGGGAGCATTTAGAATCCCAAATTTTATTATTATGCCATTTCTTTCATCTTATTGAATCAAATGTATTAAGAATAGGCAGAGTGGGTCTGGGCAGGGAGTTATATAAAGGCAATGTACGCTCAGGTGTATTTTATTAGCTACACCTGTACACCTGCTCGTTAGTGCAAATATCCAGTCAGCCAATCATGTGGCAGGAACTCGATCCATAATAGCAGGCAGACATGGTGAAGAGGTTCAATAGTTGTTCAGACCAAACATCAGAAAGAGGAGCAAATGATATCTGAGTGACTTTGACCATGGAATGATTATTGGCGCCAGACGGTGTGGTTTGAGTATCTCAGGAGCTGCTGACCGCCTGAGGTTTTCATGCACAACGGTGTCTGGAGCTTGCAGAGAAAGGTGTGAGAAACAAATAAAAACATCCCGTGAGCAGCAGTTCTGTGGGCAAAAATGCCCTGGTAATGAGAGAGGTCAGAGCATATGACCGAGCTGGTTCAAGCTGACAGAAAGGCAACAGTATCATAAATAACCACACATTACAACAGTGGTGTGCAGAAGAGCATCTCTGAACACACAACACATTCAACCTGGTAGTGGACGGACTACAGCAGCAGAAGACCATGAACGTGATGCTGAGATTAATCCTAGGATGCACTGGGACACATCATCAGTGGTGTAACCTGAGGTCATTGGGTGTCTCCTTCTTTTAACATCAAACACTCTTGCCCGGGTGACCCAGCCAGGATTGATCAGGCCCTGACTTGTGTCACAGCAGTATTGGTCACTCCTCTTGATCCATGGCCATCCAGAGGTGCGCTCAGAAGCCTCTTTGACAGTCCTGATGGCTTTACTCTTTACAGCTCCGGTAATGCCAAGGAGAGAGCAGGTTTTGCAGAGCAAGCAGCCAGCAAAACCTCTATACCCCACCTCTATAGGCTCACATCATGTCCTCCATCCTTGGGTCAAGATGACAGGAGGGTGGCAATCTTCCCAAGGTGCTGTTAGTTCTACCATGACCGCCAGCTTTGGAGTTTCAGACAGATTGACCATGTCAGGCCTCAGTGATGCTGATGATGATGATGAGAAGAAGTTAGAGAACTTTAATTGCTTGCCAAGATTGACTTCCAGTTGCCAGTCAGATGCAATGGCGAGCAAGGCTGCTGGTGATCTGGGCTGAGGCTGTGATTGGTCTCCATCTTTAACAAAGGTGATTGTCTTTCTGGGTTGGCAGAGGTGTTTGCTGTTGCTAATGGCCAGGGAAATATTTTCTTCCACTGCATTCAGCAGCTGGTCATGGCACCAGCAGTAGCAGCCTTCTCCCAGGGCTTCTGGCAGCTGCTGAGAATCCTGGAGAGTTCCTCTGCCAGGGCAGAGAGAACATGATGGGGCCTCATTTTTGCCCCAACCAAAAGTTCTCTGGACAAGGCAAGATGTCATACACAACCTGGATCATGAACTTGATGTGTTGGGGTTCTGCCTGCCAGGTGTTGGATCAGGAGTTCTGTTTCAGCGCACCCTCGCACCTTGTCCATGCTCCCAGCTGCCCTATTCCTACCATCCTAGTTGTACACACTTCTTCGACAGCTGCTCGCACCTCTACTTGAGTCAGTTTGTGTCTGTCCCTGCCCTGTGCCCCGTCGAAGCGAGTTAAAAGGAAGCTACTCAGCCTTGCCTGATCAGTCCCTACCAGATCCTTTTGCCTCAGGTGTGACTCAGCCATCTCCACTGCATCCTGGGCCTTCCACTTCCCACCTACCTAGACCTCAATGCTTGCTGTCGAGACTTTGGGGTGACTGGAATCTCTATGCAATAGCAGTTCTCCTGTATGGGAATCCATATACCCCTCAGTCAGGCTTCTGAAGAGAAACTGCAGTTTATTCATCTTCCCGTACTCAGCAGTGCTGCTCAGGCTATGTAGGAGGTCCAGCCATCTTCAAAGGTAGCCATTAATCTTTTCTTCAAGAGCCTCAACTGTTGACATGGGTCCCTCAAACACCAGCGTGGGCCAGAGGATTCGAAGGAGGATGCTATGCTGGTAGATCCAGGCCTTGAACTTGCCAGATAGGCCCGACTTGTCTACACTGGTGAGTCAGACTTCTAACATCTTGGTGGTCTTCTGGATAGCAGCCACATCTCTTAGGCTGCTGTCAAAGATCTTCCCCAGGCTCTTGACTGGATTCTCAGAGATGGATGTTAGCAATACCGTCCAAGGAGAAATCGAAACTGTCCATGAATCCTTAACACCAGAGATCAGGATTTCTCTGGTTTAAAGGTCACCCTTGTCCATGAAATGAGCCTGTCTAGCTGCTGGAAGATCCATCTACTGCCCGGGACCAATGTAGTTGTTACCATGAGGTCATCCATGGAGCCTCTGATTGGGAGCTGCCACACAGGTGTCTTAGTCAGAGGGCCTCTACACTTCGATAATAAGAGGCCACTCCAGGAGCACTGAACACAGTATATGACCCCAACTGACCTCTTGTATATCGATGAGACCCAATGTAGATTGGGAGACCGCTTCGCTGAGCATCTACGCTCCATCCACCAGAACAAGCAAGATCTCCCAGTGGCCACCCATTTTAATTCCACCTCCCATTCCCATTCCGATATGTCTATCCATGGCCTCCTCCACTGACGGAATAAGGCCACACCTAGACTGAAGGAGCAACAGCTTATATTCCGTTTGGGTAGCCTCCAACCTGAAGGCATAAACATCAATTTCTCTAATTTCCAGAACTGCTTCAACACCCCCCCCCACCCCTCACTATTTCCCATCCTCTTGCCCTTCTCTCATGTTATTTCCTTGTCGCCCATCACATCCCTCTGGTGCTCCTCCCTCCCTCCCCCTCCACTTTTTCTTTCTTCCATGGCCTTCTGTCTCTTCCACCAATCAACTTCCTAGCACTTTGCCTCATTCCCCCCCCCCCCAAAGTTTCATCTATCGCCTGGTGTTTCTCTCTCCCTTCCCCCTCCCCCACCTTTCAAATCCCTCAGCTTTTTTTCTTCAGTGCTGCCTGAAATGTCAGCTGTGCTTTTTTCCATAGATGCTGAGTTCCTCCAGCATTCTGTGTGTGTTGCTCAGGTCCTGTCTCTCTCTCTCTCTCTCTCTCTCCCTCTCCTACATTCTCGATGCCATTTTGCCCTGCGCAGTCTCATACTTCTGAGGGTGTTACAAAGCTCGGCAAGTGTTGGCTTCTCTTCATCCACCCCCCCCCCCACCACAACCACAGAATGCAGAAATGCACCCAGTGGCCACTTTATTTAGTACCTCCTGCGCCTCCTACTTCTGTCAATTAGACTGGTGTCTGTGCTGCTATCAGTAGGGAAGCTTCATCTTCTGTATGTAATGTGCAAGGAACTTTTCTCCACATGTCAATTTTTTGGAAGAAATTGCTTGTTTTATTGGGAAAATTTGGTTTGGTTTCTGTAATAAATTCTCAATTTTTTGCTTTTTCACCAAATAGTTTATTTCTTGATGATAAATGAGAGCAAATTGACTTTAATTTTGACTGCTTACTGAAGCCAAGACATAAACACTCCAATCCTAACCCTCTTCACCCTCCAGCTTGAGGATAACATAGTATTATGAATAGATACTCTCCTACATTAACTAAGAATAGAAAATAAATTATTCTTAAAGTTAAGACAAGCCACAGAAACACTGAGCTGCCCAATAACTCATATATTTTATTTTGCAGGTTGGCTTAATTTTAATGAATTTTGTTGAGCCGAAATATTCAAAGTGGAGCAATCAACGGAAGCAACTCCCACTCCGAGCAAGTTGAATGGAGTGACGAAAAATGGGGGCTCGGACCAGAATTCTGATCCAGTTCATGGGAAGGCAGAAGATTGCAATCCCAAAAGTGACTGCATGACCTCGGAAATGAAAGATCTGCCCGTGCAGACAGATCAGCCACTACCACCTCTCACTGAGCGGAAGAATGGTAGGATGTGTTTGATTATATAGGAAAAGCTATAAGTGATGTGCTTCATAATAATTGTCAACCAATTAGATAATTGATTTGGAATAGGTCTGAGGTTCTGTTAGTACAGTACTCAAGAAACGAGAGTGTTTACAGAGATATTTTCCCTTCAAAAGTTTCAATGGAATGGAAAGATTATTTGCACTATACTTCAAAACACCTAGTACAGATACATAAGATAATTTCTAAAACAATATTTTCAGTAGAAATGTGGACCACCAATCCAGCAGTTTTATTGGAAACAGGAACTTTCCAATTTCTGGATTATTTATAGTTCGGAGCAGTACTCTTGTTGACACAGTCTTTTTTTGACTGGTTATTTTTATTTTCTTTCATCGCCAAAAACATAGGGACCCAGTATTCTTCAGGCAGTTTTACAAAGTTAAAAACCTTTAATTCTCCTGTTTGAGCAAATAACTGATAGTAACATGTAATGCAAGTTGGATCTAAATTACTGAAGTGATTAGAAAATCTTGTAAGTCAGTAGTGTTTTATTCAGTTTAGTATATTTGTGTTTACGATTCTGGTAGTTACTTTTGACCTTTCATCAACAATTATTTTATGGAAATAATTCAGACAATGTGTAGCTCAGGTAGTTGATGGTTGGGTTGAGTTGCTCTTTGATCTTGGCAATCCATTTGCAAATGTTTCATCACCAAGCAAGGAGACATCGTTACTGCGCTGTTGATTGTGGTGTTTGCTCCGAATACTTGACTTCTGTACTTATCAATCAGCTGATTGGTCATCATTTTGGAAATTAATTTATCTTTTAACTGGTATTTTACTTCTGATGTTTAATCAGTGCTGTAAAGGATGTAGATTTTCGGTACTTGGAGATTTTACCTGATGATCTGTTGGATTTCTTTGAGGAAAACATCTCCTTCTTGCTGACAGTCAACACCAGTGCATCTCAAAGATGCGTGCTTAGCCCACTGCTCTACTCTCTCTACACCTACGATTGTGTGGTGAGGATAAGCACAAGCACCATCTCATTGCTACCATCAGAGAGGAGGAAGGGTAGCTGAAGATGCACACTCATTGTTTTAAGAACAGCTTTTTCCCCTCAACCAGCTGATTTCTGAATGGACATTGTAACCATGAACACTACCTCATCATTTTTGCACTACCTGTTTAATTTTTAGATCTATATGTTCTTATTATAATAATATATAGTATATTTATATATAGCACGGTACTGCTGCTGTGAAACAAAACAATTCACGACATAAGTCAGTCATAATAAACCTGATTTTGATTTTGATTCTGTGGAAGTAACAAACAGGACAGGTAAAGAAGTGTCAGTAGTTGTTGTCGACACAGAGTGTAGGAATAAGCATAACTTTCTAGTGAGTATAAGAAGAGAAAAGATGACACATGAAGGTAAGCTAGCCAATAACATAATTAGGATGTAAAATATTAGAGTGCGTGGTCATGCACTTTGGTAGAAGGAATAAAGACATAGACTATTTTCTAAATGGGGAAAAAATTCAGAAATCAAAGATTCAAGGGACATTGGAGTCATCATGCTGCAAGATTAACTTGCAGGTTGAGTCAGTGGTAAGGAAGGCAAACACAATGTCAGCATTTATTTTGAGATGACTAGACTATAAAAGTAAGGATGTAACACTGAGGCTTTATAAGGTGTTGGTCAGATTGCACTTGGAGTAATGTGAGCAGCTTTGAGCCCCTTACCTAAGAAGAGATGTGCTAGCATGGGAGCAGGTTGAGAGGAGGTTTACGGGAATGTTCATGGTAATGAAAACATTAATTTATGAGGAGCATTTGATGGCTATGGCCCTGTACTTGCTGGAATTTAGAAGAATGAGGATGATCTAATTGAAGTCTACCTGTTACTGAAAAGTTTGGACAGGATGGACATGGAGACCATGTTCCCAGTAGTGTGATGGTCTATAACCAGAGAGCACAGTCTTGGAATAGAGTATCGCTTTAGAACAGAAATGAGAAGGAAGGAGGGGTGTGGAGGCCAAGCCATTGGGTATGTTTGAAGTGGATGTTGATAGATTCTTCATTAATTAGGATGTCAAAGATTACAGGGATAAGGCAGGGGAAGGTGGTTGAGAGGGAAATCAGCCAAGATCAAATGGGGCAGATACACTGGGACAAATGGCCTATTTCTGCTCCTATGCCTTATGGTCTTAGTATCGTCAGATTCAGCTCTGAACTTTAACCCTTTGCTTCCAGAAACTTCGTTTGTATGATGATAATGCATCTTTGCCCATCTCTGCAGATTGGTATATGAGACTAATTTGGTACGCATGTATTGCTGAAGCAATGTCCTGCAAGTAAGTAGCAAAGAAATACATTTTATGTATGGGAATCATGTTGCATACAGCAAGAAAGTACATGAGCAGGTAATTTGTTTTGGTTCTGTTAGAAGAGGATGAAGTTGCATATTTATATTAGTAGACCAAATAATTTTTTTCTGAATAAGTCCACCTGAATAAGTCCGTCCTGACGAAGGGTCTCGGCCTGAAACGTCGACTGCGCCTCTTCCTATAGATGCTGCTTGGCCTGCTGCGTTCACCAGCAACTTTGATGTATGTCACTAAAATGTTAGCTGGATTGTATTTTCACATGCTTGGAGTGGGATTTGAATTCAGAAACTTCCAGCTCCTTGACGTGAATGCCACCCCTGAGATTGCACATTCTACTTTAATGAAGACTCACTGATCTTCACTGAACAGGAGGCTGTTTGGTAAAGAGGCTTTGGAACTCATCCAGAAATGTATCAGAGGACATTTATCCAGCATGAATGCTTTGTGCCTATTTGAACTTATTCAGCGTGGACATGGGTTGATTGTAAAGCAAGAAGAGACTGGGTCAAAATAAAATTTAATATATGCAGCCTGACACTAAAGAATTGGGCCCTATCCAATTCCACATGACACCGAAATCAAAAATACCTGAGATGTTGATTGCCTGTCATCCAGCTTACAATAGATAAGTTTAGCTGCTTTAAAAGTAAATAACATTCATTGGAAACGAGAAAGCATTTTAGATTTTGCACAGAATCCTGCAGCTCATCAGATTAAAGACTCACTGGAAATATCTCTGAGGTTGTAATTATGGCCACGGAGAAAACCAATAAACTGTAGATACTGGAAATATGAAATAAATAGAGTTCTGGAAATATTCAGCAGGTCAGGCAGTATCTGTGCAACAGAAACAAATTTCACAACATATAAGTCAGTGATAATAAACCTAACTATAATTCTGAGTAAAAAGTTACGGGTCCGAGACCATTCATAAGAATACCCAATGCATAAATGTCATGAAAATGCTTCTCTCTATCAATGTCTTAGCTGAACCGGGTAGTTGCTATTCATTTACCCAACTTGTAATGGATTGCATTGTTATCCTTCAGAATTTTCATTATACACAAAGAAGAAACATTGATTGTAGTTAACTGAGTCCTGCAGTTGCCCATTTAAACATGTGGGAAGTAATGACTCCTCGGAAGAAGGTTACTTAGACTTCTTTTTTATTATTTACTTAAGGTAGCTTTGATTGCTTCAATTTATTTTTAGTGTTTTTTTTAGATTTTGAAATGTAAAACTAAATATTTGAAGCAATATTTGCATATCAGGATATTTATAACAAAGCCATTCAAAAACTGAACTGCACAGATATCTCAGACAGATAGTGATCTTGGGGGGGTGGGGAGTGAGGCCTCTTCAGCTGTCAAAGACATTCTACCCCATTGCTACACTCAGCCACACCAAAGTGCTGGGGGCCAAGCTACCCGCTGCAGATTGTGCCAGAGGTCACACTGGAACAAACAGCCTGGCACAGGGAGTTCACAATTCCGAGCCAGTTGATGAACAGCCCCTTTAGGTCGGTCAAATATTTTTCTGTTCTTCTTCACCCACCGCACAACTCTTATCCTGACTTCCGTCTGAACTCATTTGTTGACTATCAGCCTTGTAGAGTTTCCACATGCTTAACTGTTGATCTTTGTGCCAATGCACATCAAAGGCTCTAAATGATCTAGTTAACAAGGTTCCAACAAGCTGGATTTAAAAAGTAAGCTTCAAATCCAAAGATTCAGAGCTTAAGATAAGACAGGTTTTACTTAACTATCAGAGTCCGAGCCCTAAGATATCCTCTATGCCTTTCCTCTCCAACGTGCGTGTCCAAATGTCGTTTAATTGCTGTTATTGTACTGCCTCAGCCACTTCCTCTAGCATTACGTTTATGGCTAGCAAGCTGCACTGGGTTAACTTTTAACTTTTTCAATGTTATTCAATCAGAAATCATTTATTTTTCAGAGTGAAATTCAGTAATGATGATTTTGTGTCACTTTAGAAATCTATCTGCACACTGTAGGCCAACAGTTACTGTTGTGCCCATCATGGAGTTACCACCTGGATGTATAAGATGGTGGCATTTCCAGTATCACACTGATTTTGGAACAAAGTGGGGGATCCTAGACCATGCTGTAGAGGTAATATCCATCACTGGGCACTCCAGGAACACCTCAGTTCCTCAGTTTATTCCGCTGAAATGGAAATCCTGAGATATAAATCCCATATTTACTTTCAACCATTTTGTGCCCTTCCTACAATGCACTGACTATCCACTGGTCGCCCATTTGCTTGGCTCTGTGCCATACAGAACATGCACTAGAAGCTTTGATCTCCAAACCCAACTGCATTAATCACCTCTGCCCCGAGCCTCAGTGAAAATCCTGGATTTCCCACTGTGATCCTTGCTGATCTCAGCGCAGTTATTTCTCCCCTCACTGATCTAGTCAAGGCACAGACTTTGGTCCCTCTCCTCTCTACATATGGTACAGACTCTGATCCTTCTCCGCTTTCGTCCACCCAAAATACAGGCTCTGAAACTCTCCTCTTGACTTAAGACATTGACTGTGAACCTTTTTGTCTCCATTCACTGTGCCCCACGTCTCTAAGGGTCTAACCCAACTTCTCCTCCCTTGAACCTAACCTTGACCCTGAAATTTGAAGTTGTGATGTTCAAGAGTCATTGGCATCCTCAGTAACTCCCATTCTCTGTATCCCTTTGAGCGCTTGAGAATTCCTCAGCTATCAAACTTTCACATGATCTCCCTTTGCCTTCAGCATGGAATAGGCCCTTCCATCCCTCCGAGCTGCGCTGCAAAGCAACCCTGCCCCTGTGTAATCCTAGCCTAATCACAGGATGATTTACAATGACCAATTAACCTCCCAACCAGTGTGGCTTTGCAATGTGGGAGGAGACCGGAACACCCGGAGGAGACCCACGCATCACGTGGAGAACGTGCAATCTACTTACAGACAGCGGTGAGAATTGAACCCAGATCGCTGGTACTGTAAAGCCATGTGCTACCCACTATGGTACCGTGCCACCCCATATATAAGCTTTGAATGAGCTTTGTCGAATCAAGAAAGACTTCACTCATATTTCGTTTTGCACTCAGAATGGAAATGTGTAACAGAAGCATGAAAAAGGTTTCAGAACATAATGTACAAGTACTGGTGAAATATCAGAGATAGCTCTTGCTGTCAACGTGTAGTTCCAGAATCTGAATGCTGGTCTACAATGGAGAGGTGTCTATAATTGCCTAAAGTGCCGATAGCTTTTCCGTCTCAATACAAAATAGTATTAAAACAGTTGTAATGCAGGGCAGTCAGAGCTCACGCAGACTGAAGAAGTCACCCCTGAACAGTTAGTGTTTCACTTCACTTCACAAGTTAATCAGATGTGTTCAAAAGCCACTTAAACTGAGGGGTAATAATCAAAGGAATTCCAGATATTCACTGCTGGGAATATTTTTAGAATATCAAGATTTACTTGTTGTTAGAGATACATTATGGCCAAGTAATAACATAAGTTAATTTTCCATGACAAATCATAGAAATCCAAAGAGTGTCTCTAATGATAGCCTTAATTATTTATACTCCATTTATCTTATAAGCTTAATCTCCAAGGTATTAAGCTGTCTATTCCATGATATACTTGAAGATATATCATGAATATATCTTAATATAAAATTAATCTGTTTTAAAATTGCTGTGATTGGTATCATTCTGCATTGTTCTGTTGAATATTGTTTTTGTGCCCCCTTCTTTTGATTCAGAATCACATGGATTCAAACCCTACTTCAGCAATGAGCTGAAATCTTGACTGACATCTTCATTGTCCTGGATGATATATCAAACCATGGTTACACTTAGCTGCTCAGATAGCCAGTTGATGGTGCTGTTTGGAAAATTAGAGAAATTTACTTGCTATGCTGTCTAGGTAATATAATGCAATTAGTAATAAAAATCAACAAGCCATTTGTCCTACCTGCTGTTTCTGAGAATTCATTGGTCAGGGAAAGTGAGTAGGTGATAGAGACAAACTATAGGCAAGTAGTCACACCGCAGCCTCGGGAGACTGATAAGTGGGTAACAGTCAGGAAAGGGAAGGACAAGAATCAGATACTAGAGAGTACCCCTGTGGCTGTCCCCCTTAACAATAAGTTCTCCTGTTTGAGCAATGTTGCGGGGGGACGGCCTACTTGGGGAAAGCAACAGTGGTCGCGTCTCTGGCACAGTCTAACCCTGTGGCTCAGAAGGGTAGGGAAAGGAAGAGGATGGCAGCAGTGACAGGGGACTCTATAGTTAGGGGGTCAGACAGGCAATTCTGTCGACACAGGAAAGAAACACGGATGGTAGTTTGCCTCCCAGGTGCCAGGGTCCAGGATGTTTCTGATCGCGTCAACAATATCCTGAAGTGGGAGGGTGAACAGCCAGAGGTCATGGTACAACTTTGATACCAACAAAATAGGTAGGAAAAGGGAGGAGGTCCTGAAAACAGACTACAGGGAGTTAGGAAGGAAATTGAGAAGCAGGACCTCAAAGGTTAGTAACCTTGGGATTACTGCCTGTGCCACGCGACAGTGAATATGAGTGAATAGAGTGAGGTAGAGGATAAAATGCGTGGCTGAGGGATTGGACCAGGAGGAAGGGATTCAGATTTCTGGATCATTAGGAACTTTTTGGGGTAGGCATGACCTGTACAAAAAGGACGGGTTGCACTTGAATCCCAGGGGGACCAATATCCTGGCAGGGAGGTTTGCTAAGGCTATTGGGGAGAGTTTAAACTAGAAATGCTGGGGTTGGGAATCAAACTGAAGAGACAGAGAAAGGGGTGGTTGGCTCACAAATAGAGAAAGCTTGGGGACAATGCAAGAGAGAGGATAGGCAGGTGATAGAGAAGGGATACGCTCAGACCAATGGTTTGAGATGTGTCTATTTTAATTCAAGAAGCATCGTGAACAAAGCAGGTGAGCTTAGAGCCTGGATCAGTACCTGTAGCTATGATGTTGTGGCCGTTACAGAGACTTGGATGGCGCAGGGGCAGGAATGGTTACTTGGAGTGCCAGGCTTTAGATGTTTCAGAAAGGACAGGGAGGGAGGCAAAAGAGGTGGGGGCGTGGCACTGCTGATCAGAGTTAGTGTCATGGCTGCAGAAAAGGAGAAAGTTATGGAGGGGTTGTCTACTGAGTCTCTGTGGGTGTAAGTTAGAAACAGGAAAGGGTCAATAACTCTCCAACTTCCAGTAATTCCCTCCCCCTCCCTGCCTCTATCCCTATTTCACTCTACCCCTCCCCCAGCTCCCTCATGGTTCCGCCTCCTTCTTCTACTACCCATTGTTTTCAGGGCTATGATGTTAATGCTTCCCCTCCCCCACCCCTTTGTCTTTCAAATTACTGGTCTTTCAACTGACGCTACAAGCATTCTTCAAATCCTTCCCCATCTTTCATTCTTCAGTCCTGACGAAGGGTTCCGGCCCGAAACGTCGACTCATCATTTCTGACTGATGCTGCCCGACCTGCTGAGTTCATCCAGCGTACTGAAAGTGTTGCTTTGGTCAATAACTCTACTGGGTGTTTTTTATAGACCACCCAATAGTAACAGAGACATCGAGGAGCAGATAGGGAGACAAATTCTGGAAGGTGTAATAATAACAGGGCTATCGTAGTGGGAGATTTTAATTTCCCAAATATTGATTGGCATCTCCCTAGAGCAAGGGGTTTAGATTGGGTAGAGTTTGTTAGGTGTGTTCAAGAAGGTTTCCTGACACAATATGTAGATAAGCCTTCAAGAGGAGAAGCTGTACTTGATCTGGTATTAGGGAATGAACCTGGACAGGTGTCAGGTCTCTCAGTGGGAGAGCGTTTTGAAGATAGTGATCAGAATTCTCTCTCTTTTACCATAGCATTAGAGAGAGATAGGAACAGACAAGTTAGGAAAGTGATTAATTGGAGTAAGGGGAAATATGAAGCTATCAGGCAGGAACTTGGAAGCATAAATTGGGAACAGATATTCTCAGGGAAATGTACGGCAGAAATGTGGAAAAATGTTCAGGGGATATTTGCGTGGTCTTCTGCAAAGGTACGTTCTAATGGGAGAGGGAAAGGATGGTAGGGTACAGGAACCATGGTGAAAAAAGGTTATTGAAAATCTAGTCAAGAAGAAAAGGCAAGCTTACGAGAGGTTCAAAGAACTAGGTAATGATTATTAGCAGGAAGGAGCTTAAGAATGAAATTAGGAGAGCCAGAAGGGGCCATGAAAAGAACTTGGTGAGCAGGATTAAGGAAAACCCCAAGGGATTCTACAAATACTTGAAAAGCAAGAGGATAAGACGTGAGAGAATAGGACTAATCAAGTGTGACAGTGGAAAAGTGTGTATGGAACTGGAGGAGATAGCAGAGGTACTTAATGAATAATTTGCTTCAGTATTCACTACAGAAAAGGATTGTGGCAATTGTAGGGATGACTTACAATGGATTGAAAAGCTTGAGCATGTAGACATTAAGGAAGGGGATGTATTGGAGGTTTTGAAAAGCATCAAGTTGGATAAATCTCCGGGACCAGACAAGATGTACCCCAGGCTACTGTGGGAGGTGGGGGAGGAGATTGCTGAGCCTCTGGCAATGATTTTTGCATCATCAATGGGGACGGGAGAGGTTCCAGAGGATTGGAGTGTTGCGGATGTGGTTCCCCTATTCAAGAACGGGAGAAGAGATAGCCCGGGAAATTATAGACCAGTGAGTCAAGATGTACCCCAGGCTACTGTGGGAGGTGGGGGAGGAGATTGCTGAGCCTCTGGCAATGATTTTTGCATCATCAATGGGGACGGGAGAGGTTCCAGAGGACTGGAGTGTTGCGGATGTGGTTCCCCTATTCAAGAACGGGAGTAGAGATAGCCCGGGAAATTATAGACCAGTGAGTCAAGATGTACCCCAGGCTACTGTGGGAGGTGGGGGAGGAGATTGCTGAGCCTCTGGCAATGATTTTTGCATCATCAATGGGGACGGGAGAGGTTCCAGAGGACTGGAGTGTTGCGGATGTGGTTCCCCTATTCAAGAACGGGAGTAGAGATAGCCCGGGAAATTATAGACCAGTGAGTCAAGATGTACCCCAGGCTACTGTGGGAGGTGGGGGAGGAGATTGCTGAGCCTCTGGCAATGATTTTTGCATCATCAATGGGGACAGGAGAGGTTCCAGAGGACTGGAGTGTTGCGGATGTGGTTCCCCTATTCAAGAACGGGAGTAGAGATAGCCCGGGAAATTATAGACCAGTGAGTCAAGATGTACCCCAGGCTACTGTGGGAGGTGGGGGAGGAGATTGCTGAGCCTCTGGCAATGATTTTTGCATCATCAATGGGGACGGGAGAGGTTCCAGAGGACTGGAGTGTTGCGGATGTGGTTCCCCTATTCAAGAACGGGAGAAGAGATAGCCCGGGAAATTATAGACCAGTGAGTCGTACTTCAGTGATTGGTAAGTTGATGGAGAAGATCCTGAGAGGCAGGATTTATGAACATTTGGAGAGGTATAATATGATTAGGAGTAGTCAGCATGGCTTTGTCAAAGGCAGGTTGTGCCTTACGAGCCTGATTTAATTTTTTTGAGGATGTAAGTAAACACATTGATGAGGTAAAGCAGTAGATGTAGAGTATATGGATTTTAGCAAGGCATTTGATAAGGTACCCCATGCAAGGCTTATTGAGAAACTAAGGAAGCATGGGATCAAAGGGGACATTGCTTTGTGGATCCAGAACTGGCTTGCTCACAGAAGGCAAAGAGTGGTTGTAGACGGATCATATTCTGCACGGAGGTCGGTGACCAGTGGTGTGCCTCAGGGATCTGTTCTAGGACCCCTACTCTTCATGATTTTTATAAATGATCTGGATGAAGAAGTGGAGGGATGGGTTAGTAAATTTGCTGATGACGCAATGGTTTGGGGTGTTGTGGATAGTGTGGAGGGCTGTCAGAGCTTACAGCGGATATCGATGGGATGCAAAACTGGGCTGAGAAGTGGCAGATGGAGTTCAACCCAGATAAGTGTGAAGTGGTTCATTTTGGTAGGTTAAATATGATGGCAGAATTTAGTATTAATGGTAAGACTCTTGGCAATTAGAGGATCAGAGGGATCTTGGGGTTCGATTCCATAGGACACTCAAAGGTGCTGCACAGGTTGACTCTATGGTTAAGAAGGCATATGGTGCATTGGCCTTCATCAACCGTGGGATTGAGTTTAAGAGCCAAGAGGTAATGTTACAGCTATATAGGACCCTGGTCAGACCCCACCTGGAGTACTGTGCTCAATTCTGGTCACCTCACTACAGGAAGCATGTGGAAACTATAGAAAGGATGCAGGGGAGACTTACAAGGATGTTGCCTTTTCTCCTTGGAGTGGCAGAGGATGAGGGGTGACCTGATAGAGGTGTATAAGATGATGATTGTGTGGATAGTCAGAGACTTTTTTCCCAGGGCTGAAATGGCTAACACAAGTGGGCACAGTTTTAAGGTACTTGGAAGCAGGTACAGAGGAGATGTCAGGGATAAGTTTTTTACGCAGAGAGTGGTGAGTGCGTGGAATGGGCTGCCGGCGATGGTAGTGGAGGAGGATGTGAAAGCGTCTTTTAAGAGACTCCTGGATAGGTACTTGAAACTTAGAAAAATAGAGGGCTACGGGGGATCCGAGGTAATTTCTAAAGTAAGTACGTGTACAGCACAGCATTGTGGGCCGAAGGGCCTGTATTGTGCTGTAGGTTTCCTATGTTTCTGTGTTTCATCCATGCATAAGGGTTGGCATTCTGAAGTTTGATGGGATGGACCTGAGAAGTAGATGGTGTGGACTCAGTATATAATTGAGGACAAACTCCTTCTGTCAAACAATAATTTGATTGTGTAAAAAGGACAATCTAATGTGTTCGCTATTTTACACTATTGACTGCATTTTGGATATTTCAACGCATTGACACCACTGGACAGACAGATAAATCATAAGAAGCAATGCTAAGTTGCTTCTTCAGACATTTTGAAGCTGCGATTGATAAATAGCAGGTTATAAATACAAAATTGGTGGATTAAAGTTAAGTAGTTTTCTAGCTTTGCATAATGCACCCATTCTAGTTTGGCTACATTTAAAGCTGTTGATTACAGTTTTAACTGTGCCTTGAGCTTTATAGGAATTTCAGACTGATTGTTTAAGTGGCATTTGAACCCATCTGATTAGCGTTTGACATGGTGCGTTAACTGTGAAGAGATGATCTTGACATAAAATCACCATCTAACTATCTGTGGGCATTTCAACATATTCCAGCCTTAAACTGGGTATAAATTAAAGGCTAGCAGAATTTATTTGGTCGTCATACACTGGATCCTGAACAGTTAGAATGCACAGGCTTTTAATTAGGGCAAAATCAAAAAATCTGTGACAAACATGTTCACTGATGTTAGAGATTTATTCAAGAAAATGAGAAGGCATGCAGAGGAGCCCTACTCTCACCTGACATCAAATGCTGGTAGCTTGCAGTCACTCGTAAATACATTCCCATCCATCCCGCAAGTCTCCCAAATGATTGTCTGCAGGGACAGCCCATCCATAAGTTAGCTGTTTGTTACTGCATTAGGGCCTGCATTAGGTTTGTAATGGATTACTTGTGCAGTGTTGAACTTGCAAAAGAACTGTTGGACAATGGTAAATTTATAATGGGCCATTTGTGCAGTGTTTCATTGGTAATAGAGGGTACATGATGTATTAGATTTGTAATGGACCATATATGTCATGCTAGATTTGTAATAGACTGTTTGTGAACTGCTACATTTGTAAGAGACCATTTGGGAACTGCTACATTTGTAAGAGACCATTTATGCAGTCTTAGATTTGGACAATTTATGAATTGCTTGGTTTGATTCATGCTCAGGAGGATTTCTTTTTTAGCTCATCTCCCTCTTTGGAAAGATATGTGTGAATAGGGAGTACAGTAATGATCAAGCAAACAGTGAAGTAGGAGATCTAGAGTCTTTTTTGATTAAATCAAAATACCCATTCAAAGGTTTGTTGATTTAATCAAAAAAGATGAAGCTCTTGTCTTTATTCCTATCATTGGGAGAGCCGAAGTGATGGAAATTCTAATGAAATTACTTATGCCATAGCTAACTTTTGACCTAGTGTGCAGCACTGCTGTAGGTGGGTTCATCTGATTTACTGAGTTTCTGATTTCAGCCCTGCATCTGGAAGTGTTAAACTGAGGCTAGGTTGCTATTTCTAATGAAAATTTC
Organism: Mobula hypostoma; assembly: GCF_963921235.1. Taxonomy (NCBI): domain Eukaryota; kingdom Metazoa; phylum Chordata; class Chondrichthyes; order Myliobatiformes; family Myliobatidae; genus Mobula; species Mobula hypostoma. Next base: position 16,717,049 of record NC_086118.1, on the reverse strand, counting down.
TGCCTGGCTCCTCTTCTGTTCCTCCTTTAGTAGATAAGCTTTTGCAAAGCTTACCTGCTCAGAACTGATGAACAAAAAAACTGAAGAAATAGTGGGAACTTTAAAATATAAGAAAATATTATTTGATATTTAACTTAAAACAAAAATTTTCTATACGAATTATTTAATAAATGAACTTTCAGTGCAGCTTATTATCTAATTAAGAAATCTGCAATCTGTAATGTTGCCAGTTGAAAGAGGCTTCCTTACTATAAATTAACTAGAGAGCCAGGAGATGGCACCAGTACCATGCTATGTCCATCCGTACTCAAGAGCTGTGTGAATCTCAGTGGACACACATTGCTCTAATAAAAAGTTGAAAGGTTTTCATTCCTCTTCCAGTTCTCTCAAGTAGCTGCCAGGATGGATGTTTCAAAAGCTGGTCAGACTTTTTGAAATAGATCCAAAATATTTAACGCTAAAATCTCATCTTCTTTCACCTCTCTGTGAGTTCACCTTATGTTCGGTGCTGGTTTTTGGAACATTGGTTGTAATGTGGGAATGATGGTCATCAAATTTTGGCAGACTAACCTAACCTTGTAAGCAGGTTATGTTTACTTTATTAAAGCTGTGTAAGCTGTGGTACTCTTGTGAATAATTCTGAAGCTTCAGGTTGGTACTGTTTGTTAATTATAACAATAAGATAAATTGACAGGTAATGAAATCTCTGACAAATAGATTTCTCATTGCAGTGACTTAACCTGGCAAAAGACAAAAAGAATGTCAGTGGCTGCATGGACAGTTCATTATATAAGGGATGAGCATTAACATAATCTCCAGATAGAGTTCGCTCCAAAACACAAGCAAAAAGCAAGTCATTTTAAAAGCATTTAATGAAAGACTCTCAAAGCTAGGTGAACGCATTCTACAGCTTCATGAACATATAATGCAGTATTTAAATAAACTTTTGGGAGCACACAATGTTTTTGAGCAAGTTGGAACCTTTTAAACAAGGGGCCACTTCAGAAGAAAACTAGATTCTAGTAGATTAATAATAGATTAGGTAAATCAAGGAAAAATGTCATGCTGTCTATTTTGACATCTTGCACTTTTTCTCCCATTCCAGACGTACATAGTTGAGGCTGGTGTGACTAACAGCTGGCATTTCTCTTGTACTTTGTTGAGAATAAGTTAAGTTTGGGTTTCCTTATTTAAAAAAAGCAGTGTAATAGATTGAAATATTGCTGTATGATTGAAAGTTAGTACTAAGCACTGCAGGTAAAGGAGACAAAGAGGGAAAGACAGATAGACGTGCATTTAATAACACCATTTGCAATTCTGAACATCCCAGAGTGCTTATAGCAATGAAGTACTTTCGAAGTACTATCGCTGTTGTAAAGTAGGAAGAATACAGCTGATCTATACACAGCAAACTTCCACAAAGAACTATGTGATATGAAACACATAATTCTGTTTCATTTCATGGTGTTGATGCAGCGATAAACTTTGATCAAGTTATCAAGGATAATTAACCTGTTCATCAACATAGTTGCTTATGATTTTTTGATACTCCCTGAGAAACCAGTTAAGACCTTCATTTACCCTCTTATGTGAAAACCACGCTTAGCAGTGTAAGGCAGCACCAAAGCTAAAGAAAAGAAAGTGAGTGGCAAATAGGTTAATATTGGATGTTTGAATAAAAAAATTTTGCAAATCAATGTAAAGTTAACATATACGCTGAAACCAAGAGCAGTAGCCATTTGATCCATCTTTTAGCAGTGTATTGCTAAGAGATACCAAGCAGCAGGTAAATGAATAAACCAGGGAAGATGTATAAATACTCAAATTATTGTCTGACTTTTAATCTCTGATGTGAATGACTGCATTAAAATTGGCAAAGGTACACTTTTACTTCATGCTCGTCAAACAGAGAAATTTCTGAATTGTACTCAACCCAGCTGCGTTCGGGCATACTTTGCATTTATGGGACTGAGCCTTTCATGGATAGTTATTCAGTTAAGAATTGCAAAGATTTTGAATTACCTGAAGTTCTTCACCCAGAATACACCCTGTTCTATTGCTTCTTTCAGTCCTTGTTGTACTGTTCAACATGGAGGCGTGCTGATTTATCAGCTGAGATGCCATGATAAGTGGCAAGTTTGTTTGTCCACAGACTTTCATGGGCTCTTGCATCAATGTTGGGATACTTGGAGGCTATCTCCTCGTGCCTCCCTCCGTGCCCCCAATGCCTTGCCCACTTGGGTGGGTTTGTTTTTTTTTATGGGACAATATTGTGATGAAGGAGTCCAGCATATTATCTGTAAAATATGATTCTTTGACTGCAAGCATGTTGCTCAAAGTATGTGACACAGTTCTCACAAATTGGACACTACTCCCCTATGTTGGTGGAGAGAACTTTACAATGCCAGCAAGGCCTGGGATGAGTTTGCATTGACTAAATTCAGTGCATTTATCAATACTGTGTGGTTTTAGACATTTTCTGCTGTGATAATGTGATTAACTGAATGCTTGCTAGCTATTATAGGATTCAGTCACTCTAGTCCATAACTCCATCACATAAAGTTACACTTAGCAAGAGTGACAGATTTCAATAAATCAGACAATGTTTTATGATGATCCAGTAGTGTTGTGAGATCAGTTAACTGCTGGTTATAACGTTAATCATGGTAATTAGCAGACAGCATGAAGCATCCTTGTACAGAAGCGGTGGGTGAAGGTTAAACCTGCATCGTGACTTTTGCACCTGTTTTTTGTTTATCATATTTACCCCAAGATATCTTTTAGTTTTAAAGTCCAGGCTATATTTAAACACAATACAGGGTTACATTTGTATTATTATTAGATCATACAATTCATATTTCATTACAAATTACCTACTTAATTCTGCTTTTGATAAAGTTATTATGTTTTAATAGGGTATTTTGAACCTTGTTCACTGTCTCTGTAAATGTACATATATGAACATTTGATACCACTGTCAAAAGGCATTCATAAGCAGTACTTTACCAAATCCATAAACCCATCTTTCACAGAACATAGTGCAAACTATGGATTAATATAGACTGAGTGATGTGCTACATAAGGGAGTGGAGTCAGTTAAAGTGAGTACAGTAGAGAGACAGGAGCAGCCTCTCATATAGATTAATTGAAGGATGTAATGAAGCTCTGGGTTTATTCTTGGCACTTTTCGATGGAATATAAGTTGGAAGAGACACACTGGCATCAGCTAGAGTATCAGGTACACCTATAAAGGCTTAAGTGCAGCACTTTGCTGCCAAAAGCATTTATTTATTTAAACAGCTACACTGAACTTTATATAAAAGCCAAAAGGAGTAATTCACTGACATAATAACTTTCAGTCAGGTTTGTATACATATTTCAATGACGAGGTGTGATTGCTATCGAACAGTTTGGGACAGGTTGGGCAATTGCATTTTTAGCTCTGTTTCTGCTCCCAGCTGTTGGTTCTGTTGGCACCAGGGACCTGGATCTGCTGGGGTCTCAACAGTCACTCTTCCATTAGCAACCAGCAGGAGGGGCGATTCAAACAGCTAAATCATAGACTCTCCATTCCCACCTGGCTGCCAGCTGGAATACTGCAAAGCGTGAATGCGGCCGAAAACTAACAATGCTTGCGTTCAGCTGAAGTAGTGATGTTCCAGTAAAGGACAGCACCAGAGCTGCAAGGTTCCTGGTGAAGATGACGCTTCTTTTTAGAAAAGATAGTTCTGCAACATCTGAAGATTGTGATCAACACCGAAACTATTGCCATCACCGTGAATCTCCCTTCTGTTGTTGTTGTGATATGTAAAGGTGAACTCCGTGTCCAAATCAATGTGTTCCAGGCTGATCTTACTTTGATATAAACACAGAATTAAATACAGATGCCAACATAACCTGAAACAGCAGTGAAGAAAATTCAGAGGAACAGTTTCAAAACAGATTTTTCTTGTCTTAGAGTGCTAACAAAGCCCTGAAGAACAAGATATACAGGAACATCAGGCAGCATTGGTTCGTTCCAGCATACTTAGTAAACAGTATGCTGTAGCTTATTTAAAATGCATCTTGTCTGTAAAGCAAACTATTAGATCTTTTATTTCACCACATCAACTCCTTTAGTATAATTTTCAAATTAGGAGACTAGATAAAAGAATTTGAATAGTTTGCAGTGGTTAATATTAAGGTTCTCCCAATTTTCCACCACTGCTTTGGCAGGAAGCCTCAGAACCAAGTCCTGAAAACCCACTTGCATTGTTTCTCTGGTACATTTGGCGTGTATTTGACAGTCACAGAGTCACAGAAAAGTACAGCACAAAAACTGGCCCTTCAGCCCATCTAGTCCATGTGAAACCATTTAAACTGCCTGCTCCCATCGATTTGCACTGGGACCTTAGCCCTTCATTCGCCTACCATCCATGTACCTATCCAAACATCTCCTAAATCCCGCTGAAGGGTCCTCGCCCGGAACGTGCACTGTACTTTTTTCCATAGATGTTGCTGGCCTGCTCAGTTCCTCCAGCAATTTGTGTGTGTGTTGCTTAAATGTTGAAATCAAGCTCACATACACTGGCAATTTATTCCACACTCTCATGACTGTCTGAGTGAAGAAATTTCCCTTCACGTTCCCCTTAAACTTTTCACGTTTCACCCTTAACCTCTAGTTGTAGTCTGACCCAACCTCCAAGGAAAAAATCCTGCTTGTATTCACCCTGTCTATATCCCTCATAATTCTGTATGCCTCTATCAAATCTCCCCTCAATCTTCTATATGTTTTGATTTATGTCTCAGATTTAAATGTTGCCTCTAGATCATCGACTTTCGGTCTGCTGATGCACTTCTTTGCTTTGAAGAAGTGGTAAACAGATTGGCAGAAAAATCTGTTTTTGGTTACTACCGTGAAGCATGAGTGCAGCTATTCGCTGTCATTTATTATTTATATCCACACATTCTGCTCTGCGAAGTGAAAAGAACTAAATGTGAAGCGTGAAGTTTAACTCGACTCTGACCTGTGTATTTATCGTTAGTGCCTGCAACCAAATTTGTCTTTCTCCCTTCTTTTTAGACAGCCTTTTTTTTTTGGATCTCCGAATATCATTGAGAATATATAGATCAGAGTATTGAATACAGGAGATGGGATGTTATGTTGAAGACATTAGTGGAGCCTAATTTTGTGTATTGTGTGCAGTTTTAGTCACCTACATACAGGGAAGATGTAAATAAGGTGGAAAGAGTGCAGAGAAAATTTACAAGGATGTTGCCAGGACTGAAGGACCTGAGTTATAGGGAAAGTTTGAATAGATTAGGACTTTATTCGTTGGAACATAGAAGATTGAAGGGAGAATTGATAGAGGTATACAAAATTATGGTATAGATAGGGTAAATGAAAACAGGCTTTTTCCACTGATGTTGGGTGGAACTACAACTAGAAGTCATAGGTTAAGGAGTTTAAGAGGAACATGAGGGGTAACTACATCTCTCAGCAGGTTGTGAGAGTGCAGAACAAGCTACCAGTGCAAGTGGTGCATGCGAGCTTGATTTAAAAGAAGTTTAGACAGATACATTGATGGTAAGTGTACGAAGGGCTGTGGGCCCTGTGCAGGTTGATGGGAGTAGGCAACTGAAGTGGTTTGGCATGGACTTGATGGGCCAAAGAGCCTGTTTCTGTGCTGTACTTTTCTATGACTCTAGTATAATCCTTACTTACTTATCTCACATTAACAAAAAGGCAAAATCACAGTGTTACTCTAGCTCAATTTATAGCTCCTGAGAAATAGTTAAGAAAGACATGTAGTATCTGGTGTGGCCCTTGTTCATTCCACTTCATTGTCATGTGCCTTCTCATCCACATTCAGCTTATGTCACTTATCTAGCTGTAATGTCATTTCCTCCAACAAGGGAATAATTTCCGTGGTCTGTGCTAGCGTCACTCAGCTACATTTTTCAAAGTCCTCAAATTTTAGTCCATCCCACTGGAATGTCATTGCCCTTGCGTCAGACCAGTCAGGGTTATCGTAGAACAGTTGTTCTGGACTGTCAGTTATGACCTTTTTCCAAATACTGTGCAATAGTCCTTTGGAAAAAAAAGGTTGGAATCATGAAAGCGCAATTGGATATTTATAGATGGAGGTAGCAGCTGTGGAAGCTGAGATTGTGCATTTGGTTTGCAGTTGGTTACACTGACCCTGAAGTGGAAAAGGTCAGATAAAAGTAAATACGACACTCAGCTAACAATATATTGTTGAAAGTTTGTGCTGCAGTAACAGGTGGTTTTCAAGTAATCTGCTGTTGTAGAATGCAGCCATGATGAAAAGTCAAACATCTGAAGATGTCTGTCTTGCATCCCACTTCATTGATATTAACAACAGTGTTTTGCTAAGCTTTTAAAGGTCGGATTCTGGTTGATGGTCATCTGCACACTGTTAGTAAAATACCAACTCTGTATATAAGTGAAGAATGGATAGCTACTCTCAACAATATAAATGTGGATTCAGACTTGTGCAAGATCCTGCCTCTCTAGTCATATGAAGAACAAACAGCTTACTGTAAGAATTAGCCAAAGGGCTGGTGTTAACATGTAGGCAGTTTCTCTTCCATAATGGATAACTCATTTAGGAACATTACTCAATCTAAAGTAATTTTCAACATGTAGTTATCAGAAGGCAACAAGTTTTACACGCAGCACATGCTGTTTAATTGGGTACATTCAACATTGCTTCCAGATATTTACTTGAGGTGTGAACTCTCCTGGTTTATTATGTGGGTGTATAAATCTACAATTAAGAGCTGTGTTTTTATTTTTGTTTGTACAGTTTAGGGTATAAATTATGTCTTCATGAGCACTGTGGGTTTCAGACAGATTACACCACTGCTGGAAGAACTGCTCTTTCACAGCTCCAGCGACCTAGCATCAATCTTTACCTCTGATGCTCTCCGTATGGAGTTTGCAAGTTCTCCCTGTGACTGTGTGGGTTTATTCTGAGATAGAGCAGAATTAAGCCATTTATCTCATCAAGCATGCTCTGCCATTCAATCATGGCTGATTTATTTTCCCTCTCAACCCCGCTCTAACCTTCGATGCCCTTACTAATCAAGAGCCTATCAATGTCCCTATTTCTGCCTGCATTTGGGGCATTAAGCTCAGTAATCGTGTAGGATGGCACGGTAGCATAGAGGGGAGGCACAGTAGTGTCGCAATTGTTTTACACAGGAGCAAAACAGCTTTGCAATGTCTCTGACTGAAGTTCGGAAGGAGTCTGTACGTTCTCCCCGCGACCCTGTCAAATTCCTACCTCCGGATGCTCCGGTTTCCTCTCGCATTCCAAAGAAGTGCAGTTTAGGCGTGAGCATGCTCTATTGGTGCTGAAAGCATGGCAACACTTGCTGGTTGCTCCCAGCACAATTCTCACTGATTTCATGCGACACAAGCGGCGTATTTTGCTGTACCTATGACAAACAAAACTAATCTTTATCTTCTCTTTAATCTAGCTCTTAATGTTGCAGCATCAAGTTGTCAGATAAAGTAATTATGACTGCATTTTGGTGTTGGGAAGGAGTAAACAGTAATATTCTTTAGCCTTACATGTGTTGTGGCATCATGTGACTTTGACTTCTACCCTCCAGTTTTGCATGCACCGTGATTTAGAAATTAGGAGGGGGTTGAGGAGGAAATCACACCCAACGTGTGTCAAAATATTTCAGGATTAAAAGACATCATGCCAGATCTCGTGAGATACAAGATGCTGGTTACTTGTAAGCACTTGCCTTTAGTTATTCTTACTGGGCTTCCGCAGGAGATTGGCAGTTAGCTTGAGTGGCATCACAAGGGTGTGACCAAGACCACGTAACCAGTCTTCTCTCTGTGCCAGTGATGTCATCTTAAAGGCATACTCCCACATCTGTACTGTGTGGCTCTGGAGTTGGAGAAATGTGCATGATAAAACTGCTGCGGATCTCGAGTCCCCAACTAACATTGACAGTGATCTATGTGTCTAATGTACTATTGCCTAAGTACACTGGCAATAAATTTTAACATTAATAAACAAAAAAAATGTTTCCAGGCATGACTGGTTAATTGGACAGTTTGGAGACACTGTCCACTTACTCAGTCTTCATGACGTGAGTTAACATTGATTTTTCCACTTGCTGCAATAGTGGCGTTACTCTTGTTTTTATTGCCAGACTTTGAAACTATTTACAGATATGCCTGGATGACATGTAACACCATTGAGTTTCTTTAACTGAACACAGCAATGTTACAGCACAGGATATTCCTATAATGTAGGTGTTATTAGAGGGATTCAATAATCCTAACACGCAGAGTTCACAAGCCAATAGTAAAACCAACTGTAGTCCCCAATATTTATGATTAATTTTAACAGACCCAGTCCTATTGTTAGTTTACCTAAGGATCCAAGAAATTGTATTATGAGGCGGGGGTGGGGGCTGTTGGGAAGGCAAGACCGCAATGTTTGCCGAAGCATCATAGAAAACAGTTGTGTTGAGGATTGCACAGCATTCCACATTCACTGGCATGTGGTGTTCTCCATCTGAGAGCCAGGTGTGGAGTGAGGAATTAGGACCAGATGAGAGCTGAGCGAATATATTTGGGTCAGCATTATCTTCATACAGCACATCGGAAGACATTCTTCTGCAGACTACTGTAGGTAACACAGTCTGAAAATAGTGGCGTAGATGACAGTAAAGCATATTACCATACTAATTATTAGCTGAAGCAGGACATTTGTCCATTGTCCATTTCATAGCATTATGGCTGATTTGACTGCAATCTATTTTTGCCTTCTATTTACGTTTCCCTCCCTTATCAAATCGCTGTCTATATCTGCCTTAAAATGTCAAATGACTTGGCTCCACTGCAGTGGAAGAGAGATCCAAATATACACTGAGAGAAAAGAAAAATCACTTCAGCTTTATCTTAAATGGGCAACTCTTCATTTTTTTATACTGACCCCTAGTCCTAGGTTCTCTGACAGGAAGAAATATTCTCTCTGCTCAACCCTGTCATAACCTGCCTAGATCATGTGTTTCATTCAAATCACCTCTCATTCTTCTAAATTCTATGGATTGAAACTTAGCCTGTTAAAACCTTTCTCATAAGACATTCAGCCTGCTCTAGGAAACTTTATCTGAACTGTGTCAAATGCATTAACACCTTTTCTTACATAAGGAGACAAATACTTGACATGGTATTTCCAATAAGCTCTTACAAATGTTTTGTTATAACTGAAGCATAGCTTCCCTACTTTGTATTTATTTCTCCTAACAACAAACAGTAACATTCTGTGATCTTACTTGTTTACATGCTGACCAGAGTGGTCAAGGCTTGCATACTAGCCTTGCCTTTTGTAAAACGTGCATGAGATCACCCAGATCCCTCTACACCTCAGAGTTATGCAGGCTCTAAACATTTAGGTAGACTTTTCTGCCAAAATTAAGAGTTTCAAATTTCTCCACCTTATTCCCCACTTCCTAGTTCTTTGCTACTTCAAACTTCTGAAACCTCTCTTAGACATTTTTACAAACTACTTTCCAACCTACCTTTGTGCTATCTGTCATGAACTATATCTTGGCTACCTTCATCTAAATTACCAATAGAAATAGTCATCGACTAAGTATATAATTGATGCTTTAGATAAATCCCATCACTTCATGCTTAGCAAATAGAATTAGTTGATGTAGGTGAATGTTTTACTGGGTTAGTGGAGTCCAACAAAAGTAATCTGCATATAGCCTGAATGGACACCCTGTGAATAACAGAATCAACTGAAGAGCAAGGATTGAGTCTGCAGATAACAGGAAATCTCGATAATTTGTCAGTACTCTTTCAGGTTGTTATTTCTGTGGATAAACCTGGATATGTTGGTTTCTCTGCTTTCAAGGTGTACAAACCATGGGTTTATGAGAGGTCAGTTTAATATACATCAGAGGTCACTTTATTGGGTAACCTGAGTGGCCACTGAGTATATTTCTGCATATTTATGGTCTTCTGCTGCTGTAGCCCATCCACTTCAAGGTTCAATGCGTTGTGCATTCAGAGATGCTCTTCTGTGCACCACTGTTATAACGTGTGGTCATTTGAGTTACTGTCATCTTTCTGTCAGCTTGGACTAATCTAGCCATTCTCCTCAGACCTCTGTCCCACGGAACTGCTGCTCTCTGGATGCTTTTTGTTTTCTGCACCATTCTCTGTAAATTCTAGAGATTATTGTGCATGAAAATCCCGGAGCTCAGCAGTTTGTGAGATACTCAAATCAGTCTGTCTTTGGCACCAACAATCATTCCATGATCAAAGTCACTTAGATCACATTTCTTCCCCATTCTTATGTTTGGTCTGAACAACAACTGAACCTCTTGACCATGCCTGACGAAGGGTCTCGGCCTGAAACGTCGACTGCGCCTCTTCCTATAGATGCTGCTTGGCCTGCTGCGTTCACCAGCAACTTTGATGTATGTCTCTTGACCATACCTGCCTGCTTTTATGCATTGAGTTGCTGCCACATGATTGACCGATTAGATCTTTGCATTCATGAGCAGTTGCACAGGTTTACCTAATAAAGTGGCCACTGAGTGTGTGTTGTGATTCCATTGTTATCGACTCCCACTGGTGGCTGGATAATGGCACAGCAGGAAAGAGTTGAGCACATGGCGAACTCATTGGTAAGAACTACTGAACTGTGAAGGTTGTTTTCATTCAATGTTTCCACACACTATACCGTGCATTGTGACGAAAAGGGTATAGGATTTTCAGATTTCTTTTTGGTTAATTGAGCAGAAGAGTAAATGTTTTAAACTAATGCCATCGTGGGAATATGATGAGGAGGCAAGGGTCAGTTATGCTGCTATCTTTCATACTGCAATATCCTAGGAAAATTAGATCTCTGTGCATGCTGTCTGAATTATTTGCAGATTTTCCAAATCTTTATTTCAGAGACATGTGTAGAAAGTTAACATATAAATACACCAAGTAATTAAGAAGGCAAATAGAATGTTGCCCTTCCTTGCAAGGGGTAAACGTAGGGAAGGCCTTCTGCTTGTGCGTAGAGCATCAGCGAAACAATACCTGGGATAATGGACATAGTTTCTGTCTCCTTATTCAGATGAGTTCCATGGAGAGAGACAACTGAGAGGAAGTTGGGCTTGGTGCATCTGGGAACACAAGTAGCTGATATTTAAAGGAGAGTAAATCTGAGCCTTTCCTCGTTGATAATCAAATTGAACATATCAGATCTTGGGAGTACTTGACAGGTCAGTTGCTGAGGGGATAGAATCATAGAGTCATCAAGCACTACAGCACGGAATCAGGCCCTTTGGCCCATCTAGTCCATGCCAAACTATTATTCTGCTTAGTCCCATCAATCTGCATATGGACCATGCCCCTCCCATCCAAGTACCTTTCCAAACCTCTCTTAAATGCTGAAATCAAACCCACATCCGACACGTCCACTGGCAGCTCGTTCCACAATCTGACCACCCGCTGAGTAAAGAAATTCCCCCTCTTGTTCCCCTTAAATATTTCACCTCTGACCCTCACCCTCAACCTATGACTTTTAGCTCTAGTCTCACCTAACCTCAACGGAAAAAGCCTGCTTACATTTACCCTATCTATACCCCTCAAAATTTTGTAAACTTCTGTCAGATCTCCCCTCTATTTCATCCATTCAGAGTGGATTGATCCCCTATAGGGTATCGAGAAGGGGAGGCATAGTGTCAGAATATGGGTCACTGTGTTAGATGGAGAAAAGGAGTTCTTCTGTTAGTTGGTCATGAATCTTCAGAACTCTCTATTCCAGAAAGCAGTGGTGGTAACATCAGTGAATACTTTTAAGCCCAAGAGTTTTGGGGTTTTTTTTTTTGGTTTCAAGTAGGGGTTTTCCAACCTGGCGTCCGCAGACCAGTTGGGTGGTGGTAAGGGTCCATGGCATAAGAAAGGTGGGAACACCTAATTTACAGGGTAACCAAAGACGTTCACCATCACTGAAGGCAGGCTTCAGCTGCTTCAATTTAATTCCTATAAATTATCTGAGTACACTAGGCCCAATTGCCATGGGACCTGGCAACATCCTGTACTTAATGTGGGTACTTCACTGGCCCATCTTGTGTCAGAATGTATGGTGACTACTTTGCACTCTTCCCATTTCCCCAAGGTAAGGCTAAACTGAATCTGAGCTTCAAATTGAAGTAGCAATTATTGTTGAAAACTGAAGTTTCAAGAGTTCCTCTGGGTGTCCAAAGATGTATTGGTTGACAGGTTAATTGGTCATTGTAAGTTGTTCCTCGATAAGGTGTAAATTGAGGGATTGCTGGGCATTGCGGCTCAAAGGACTGGAAGGGCCTATTTCACACTGTTTCTCAATAAATAAAGTAAATAAAACTCCCACTACGGTAGGAAATGCTGCTTTTAAGTTTGTGATTGATGTGAAATAGTTATTGTACGTGCCTGAGTCAAAGGCTTGAAGTTTGCGATGCTTGCAAGCATGATACCTGGCAAACCATGTGAGAATGAAAATCAGGCACCACGACTTCACAAGAAACTGTCATGGGTCCCCTATCAAGTGCTCATTTGAAGTGTTGCTTTAGAGTTTTTAAGCACCATACTGCAACACAAGTGGTTAGTAACAGATCTGGAGCATTTTTTTTTCTCTATTGCAGCAATGGGAGCGACCTCATCCACATCAATGTTTATGCAGGAGATTCTAAAGTACTCAACTAACCAGAAGAAAGCAGCCACATTGGCAGAGATCCAGTCAGTATCACTGCTAAACTGATCCAAGACCCCTCAAGTATGCTGTAACTCCATTTCAAATGGACTTTCAGATATTGATTATAGACAGGGTTTTACTGTCAGCCCAATTTTTCAACTATTAGAAGTAAATTATAACCTCCCATCCTGAAAGTGTTACTATGTTCATGTACAATTCCACTGCCATAATCATTGCAAGCACCTATGTGCGTAACACCTTGACTAAAGCCACAGAACTAATCAAAGGCACACAGAGGAATGGCGAGCTACACAGAGACACGAGGAGGCACACAGAACCACAGCGAGCAACATACAGGCACACGGAGACACAGTAAGCCATGGCAAGACATGTCATTGCTCTTCTGGACCATAACTAAATTTATTAGGGTAAGTAAGCCTTTTCATTAGCTCACTGATTAAATGTGGAAAAAAATACTTCACCATTGGTTTTGATAAGAGTCATCAAATTTCCAATTAAGGCTTGGCAGCTAATGAAGTTGCATTGAATGCAGAAAGTTGAGGGTACTTTGTTCACATCCTTGTTTATTTAAGTATCTATTTTGAATTCAATCAAAATAAAGCTTTGGGCCCAATTAACTCATCATAATGGACTTTGAATTTACAGTGCGATTTGCACGTCTTTGTATTTTCTTTTCTTATCATGTTATAGTGTCTTTTGAATTATTTCCAAGGGTATCTCTATCAAATGTAGCATGGAGTAAACTTTCAGTAAGCTATTTTAACAATGTTACATCCCTGATTGTGCTTACCATTTCATCTTATTTGGATTATTCTTGATTTAATTCCAGAGCTGTCTCTGTCAATATGTTGTTATGTAACCCTTTCTGACTCTAAATGGAATTGATATAATTCTATATGAGATGCCGCAGTCCAGTGTCAATAACACTGCATATAATTGCTTCACCAAGAACTTCACTGGAAAAAATCTCATGAAAAAGGTCATGCCTTGTGATGCAAAAACTATGGCCAAAACATTATAAAGATTAGTGTCTTTATGAGACTGTGTTTCTTTTATGTGCTTGCTAAATCTTTAGGATTTCTACCATTCCAATTCTAAAAATTATTGTGCAAATAAGTAATCTGTTCCTTTCCAATGGCCTTTTCTCCTTTATTATTATGTTAAGAGAACCACAGGAAAACTTAAGACTGTTGAATGGAAAGGCTGATATGTTTTGGGGTAATTTCATTCTAAATTAAGTTTAACTTAATACAATAGGCAAACAGTTTTTTTTAAGTCAGAAACTAAAGGTTCCAGTTATGGTCTGGGAGCTTGGGCACATAACAAAGGCTGACACTTCCAAGAAGTTTTGGGGAATGCTGCAAATTCAAGGATGTAGAGTCATTGTTAACCAAGCTTTTTTTTTCGTTCATTCAGACATAATGGGCTTGAAGTCACTAGATGAAGATAACAGTTTGCACTCTTCTGGTTCCTTATTCAGAAACTTCCTACATTTCTTAAGTACTTTCTTATCTTTAAAGTAATTTGAAATGTATTTTCTATTTGAATTTCACATTGCAGGGAACTCAGAGTAAATAAAAAGTTGAATGAAGTAATAAAAAGTTTGAGAACTGGAATAAAGTTGATGGGATTCGGTTGGTATTGTTAAATCTTGTATTGAGGTTATAGTGGTTTAAAAAATTACACTTTTTCCGTAGTATTTCCTTTAGCATTTCTGTACAACTGTGGGTGTTTACAGATGTAAATCATTTTGCTCTTTGTGTCTTACCAGCTCTTAGCTAACTCAATCTAGAACTTCCCTCACATCTCTGCACTCTGTTCACAACTCATTCCTATTGCTCTCTATGCAGCATGCAGCCTCTTCTGCAAAGCATTTTGTGGTCAAACAACTTGATATGTTAAGCAAAAAAATTGATAAATTATTTTCAAGTTCATAAACAGTTATTACCCTTCAACCATCAAGCGCTTGAACCCAAGTATTTCACTTGCCCCATCACTGAAATATTCCCACAACCTATGTGTGTCCTGATGAAGGGTCTCAGCCCAAAATGTTGACTGTTTACTCTTTTTCATAGATGCTGCCTGGCTTGCTGAGTTCCTCCAGCATTTTGTGTGTATTGCCACAACCTATGGACTCACTTTCAAGGATTTCTCACCTCATGCTCTCAATATTTATTGCTTATAGAACATAGAACATAGAATAGTACAGCACAGTACAGGCCCTTCGGCCCACAATGTTGTGCCGACCCTGAAACCCTACCTCCCATGTAAGCCCCCACCTTAAATTCCTCCATATACCTGTCCAGTAGTCTCTTAAACTTCACTAGTGTATCTGCCTCCACCACTGACTCAGGCAGTGCATTCCACGCACCAACCACTCTCTGAGTAAACAACCTTCCTCTACTATCCCCCTTGAACTTCCCACCCCTTACCTTAAAGCCATGTCCCCTTGTATTGAGCAGTGGTGCCCTGGGGAAGAGGTGCTGGCTATCCACTCTATCTATTCCTCTTATTATCTTGTACACCTCTATCATGTCTCCTCTCATCCTCCTCCTCTCCAAAGAGTAAAGCCCTAACTCCCTTAATCTCTGATCATAATGCATACTCTCTAAACCAGGCAGCATCCTGGTAAATCTCCTCTGTACCCTTTCCAATGCTTCCACATCCTTCCTATAGTGAAGTGACCAGAACTGGACATAGTACTCCAAGTGTGGCCTAACCAGAATTTTACAGAGCTGCATCATTACATCACAACTCTTAAACTCTATCCCTCGACTTATGAAAGCTAACACCCCATAAGCTTTCTTAACTACCCTATCCACCTGTGAGGCAACTTTCAGGGATCTGTGGACATATACCCCCAGATCCCTCTGCTCCTCCACACTACCAAGTATCCTGCTATTTACTTTGTACTCTGCCTTGGAGTTTGTCCTTCCAAAGCGTACCACCTCACACTTCTCTGGGTTGAACTCCATCTGCCACTTCTCAGCCCACTTCTGCATCATATCAATGTCTCTCTGCAATCTTTGACAATCCTCTACACTATCTACAACACCACCAACCTTTGTGTCGTCTGCAAACTTGCCAACCCACCCTTCTACCCCCCACATCCAGGTCGTTAATAAAAATCATGAAAAGTAGAGGTCCCAGAACAGATCCTTGTGGGACACCACTAGTCACAATCCTCCAATCTGAATGTACTTCCTCCACCACGACCTTCGGCAGGCAAGCCAATTCTGAATCCACCTGGCCAAACTTCCCTGGATCCCATGCCTTCTAACTTTCTGAATAAGCCTACCGTGTGGAACCTTGTCAAATGCCTTACTAAAATCCATCCAGTACTGTGCCAGAAGTCTTAGGCATCCTAGTCTTACACACCCTAGCTGTGCAAGACTTTTTTCACAGTACTGTACAGTGAAATGCATTTTTTTGCTTCAATGACCAACACAGTCAGAGTTTTTACTTGGGGCATCCCACAAGTGTCTCCATTCTTCCAGTGCCAACATAGCATGCCTTCGACTTACTAACCTAACCTCATATGTCTTTAGAATGTAGGAAGAAACTGGAGCATGATGCAATCAAGGGGAGAATGTACAAATTGCTTACAGACAGTGGAAGAACTTCATCCTTTATCACTGGCATTATAAAACATCACACTAACCTCACGCTACAGTGCTGCCCCCTTTACTTTCGACAATAAGACATGGCTGTTAATACTTTTATTTAAGCAAAGTATTTATTTATTTATTATTATTGGTGTTTCTTTTATTTCTTTTTGTATCTGCACAATTTGTTGTCTTTTGCACATTGGTTGTTTGTCTGTCCTGTTGGGGGTGGTATTTCATTGATTCCATTGTGTTTCTTGTATTTACTGTGAATGCCCACAAGAAAATGAATCTCAGGTGTATACATGGTGATCTATATGTACTTTGATAATAAATTTACTTCGAACTTTGAACATTTCAAAATCCACACAAATCGGTTAAACACATAAAAGTTACATTCATTGTGTATGGTTAGAAGCTTTTTCAACACTTGCTCCTTCTGCACAATTAATTTCCAGTCTAATGCTCCCAGAATTCATATATTTGTCAAGATTTTCAGCAATGACACATAATCATAATTCAGGTTAACAAATTTTAAATATAAATAATAAATACCCACACCATTTTCAACATCGCATAAGCATGGTGTGAGTTTTTCAATTTTGATTTTTCAGTATTTTGATTGGGTCATTCTTGATCTTTATCTCCCTCTGAATTATTTCCAGCATACCAGCGATGAAAAGAATGATAATTTCACTTTAACACAGACTAATCTATCAGGACCAATACAGAATAAACTAAACCAGATATAGTTCAAAATATATTCCATGAAACTTTCCAGTTCTGGATAGTTAAGCTTAAGACCTGCTGATCGTAGTGACTTGTTTGTGCTCACTGCTGACTCAACTCCAAAACATAGACTTAACTCTCCCAGGTCAACTATTATCTACTTGCTGCATGAAGCCACTTCAATTCAAAATGGTGCTTCGGGAGGCTTTTGAAATGTAAAATCATGGTGTATGGGGAAAGTGGTTGTGATTCAGAACAAGCCTCACATTAAATATTGATGAAAGAACTGATAAGCAGCTAAACAACACGCACAATATGCTTTAAGAAGGGAATATCAAGCATGGGATAAACAGTCAACATTTTGGGCTGAGACCTTACATCAGGACAGAAACTCAGCCCGAAACATTATTCCCCTCCATAAATGCTGCCTGACTTCCTGAGTTCCTCCAGCATTTAGTGAGTATTGCTCAAGATTTTCAGTGTCTGAAGAATCTCTTGTGTCTATAACCAGCTAAACAAATGTCTGGCAGAACTGTCAAGGACTGTAAATGCTTTTGACTAATCCTCTCCATTCAAATAATCAACTCGCAGTTCCTAACATTCACATATTAGTAAAAATCAATTAACAAATTAAACAATCTTTAAAATAATTCATATTTTGGGGTCTAATGTTCTTCTGTCACCCATTCTTTGGGGTTTTTCATCTTTTTTGTGGATGTCTGCAAAGAGTAAGAATTTCAGGTTGTATGCTATATATATTCTATGATATTAAATTGAACCATTAAACCATTTTTAGAAATGTATATAAAACCATATAATAAGAATAATTTTAAGCAATTAGTAATATTTAAGCAAGCTACATTAATTGAAGAATGCAGATTACATTTTGCTGCCTGTATTCTAGACAGCCAGTCCTCTGCATTCATATGAGTGGGCAGGTATGGTGCAGGTATGGTGTGGAGATTCCCAGCCCAATTGTCAGTAAGCTCCAACAAGTTTGCAGGTCATCATGAGGCAGCCAGTGCTACAGCACAAACTGGTCAGTGAAAAGCAACTAGTGGGTTTTGGTCCGCTACATGCAAAATTCGGTGACAGCTAAACTCAGAGATGTAAAAGTTCTGTGCAGTGATACTGACATTTCCCAGCTTCTTCCAGTCTTAAAACAAAATAACACTATTTTATAAATATTGTGAGAGTTGTGTAACAAGTTGAGCATACAACTCAGGATTGACTCTTGAAATAGTTGACTCTTAACTGTCTGTATTATTACCAAGCGAACATCTCAATTCGAAATGCCGAGGGATGGAAAATAATGTTGGCCTTTTTGATGGTAGGCAGACATACTGACCTTGTCAGTGATCCCACTGCAGTTAGGCAATAGATTTCAGTGTTATTTTCTGTTTTCTTTTTTTTTCTTCTTACTATTAAGATCAACATTATCTCAGTCGCCTAACACAACATGCCAACCATGGTACCCATTTACACTATAGTCCCATTTGCACATATTAGGCCTGTGGGCCACTTTACCTTTCCGACACAATACTTGTTTGAGCACCTTTTAAACACTGTAATTGTGCTTCCTCCACCCTATTTGACTGCTCATTCTGTATATTCATCATGTTCTGTGTGGGGAAGACCTACCCCTCAGATTGCCAAAACTAGAACATTAAGCAGTTCCTTCCTCACATTTTGATCCATTCATTTTTCACTTTTTGTAGGTTCTTTCTGTGTTGAGTAATATTACGAGGAATTTACTGGAAAACATTTTTCACTTCAGAAACTATGAAGATGTGGTAAATAGCTTGACAGTTTTATTCACCCATATCTGCCAGTCTCTCAACGACAAAATGCTTAATTTCTTTAATGGTCACTTTATTTATAAATTGAAATACAGCACATAGTAGTCTGTTCTGGCCCTTCGAGCCACGCTGCCCTGCGATCCCCCAATTTATTCCTACCCTAATCACAGGACAATTTACGATGTTGGAAATAACTCAGAAATACCAATTCATAATGACCAATTAATGCACCCGTCAGTGCATCTTTGGACTGTGGGAAGAAATCAGAGCACCCATTTGAAACCCACATGGTCATGGGGAGAACGTACAAACTCCTAACAGACAGCGGCAAGAATTGAACCTGGGTCACCTGTACTGAAAAGCGTTGTGCTAACCACTACACTATCATTTTCACTTAGCCCCTTGACAGATTCAAAAACAAGATCCTAAATGTTTTCCTCACGCCTTGGATCTTCAGACTGCAGAAATCAAAGTTCATTCATGCTCCTCGAAGACCACATGTAGATGTGTGCATATTTTTCTGTGATCAAATGCCACTTAAAATATCTCTGCTCCACTTCCTTTAGAATTGTGAAAGTACCTTATTTTCTCCTTCATTTTAAAGAATCAATTATTCGTATTTCTTGGTTTTATCTTTTTTTAAACATTGACAAAGAAGTTATTGCTTGGGAAATTGTTTACTGGTGTTCAGTTGATGACGTTTGTCATGGCATTTCTCAGAATGCTGCTGAGTACTATTCCTTAATCATCTGAGAGTCCTTCTTTTAAACCATAACAAACATTTCCTATCTGAGGCGCTAAAATTAGGAGGCAAAACAGATTTGAGTTTTGTTTTCATTTCCACACAGCAGCTATATCTCTTGAAAACATTTAAAATGTTGCAAGTGTCAGATACAGGACATTAATGCAACCGAGAAAGAAAGATTTTTTAAAAGACCATGAACTGTTAGGTAAATATTGTAATGCCTGTCCATTGTTTATTAAATAATCAGCCTGCAGGCACAAAGTATTTGGTGGAAACCCATGGTTATTTAAACCTCTACAGCTTGAATATAAACATGTACTGGCATGTGTAGTGTCTTAGTGCCACATACACTTAAAGTACTGTGTTTCAGAGTGTCTGCAAGCCCTTTCAGAAAGAAAGAGAACTGCTGTGGACCTAATTTGTCTGCTTTGGTTTGGCAAGTGTGTTTTTTTTTTGCAGTTCATTCTTTTATACTTAATTTAGTCCACTTAAACGATGCAATGTCTATAGTCGTACAAGTTTTGCTTCACACTGGAAACTCAGTGGTCGAATTTTTAAACAATCAGTTTAACTCCATAATCTCAGATTTTTAATATTTTGATGTGAGCTGCCCTCTGCTCTGTTTTCCTCTTTGCAATTTTAAACCGTGTCTAAATTTATAATGGTGTGTATGTTCCTTTCTGCATCTTGTGGTGTATCAGGCGCAATCTTGCCATTTCTTTAGCATTTTTTCTGTTTTATGAGGCTGAGTTGCTAGTTTGATGTTCAGCCCAGCACGGATGGAAAGCTAGCAAGGAGCCAACAGGATTCGAACCCGAAGTCTCGAAGTCTGGTGCAGATGCCACTACACCACCGGCCGGCTACAATGGCGTGTGTAATACAATATAATTGTCGTGCAACTTGGTACAGGTAACCTCGAGATCAAATACGGTGGTTAATCTGTAACACAAAACCACTTTAGTTTGAGGGGGATTGTGATCAAGAACTGCAGGGTGAAGCTGCAGCTCTGTAAAACTCTGGTCAGACCAGGCTTGGAGTGTTGTGTTCAGTTCTGGTCGCCTCATTGTAAGAAGGATGTGGAAGCTTTAGAGAGGGTGCAGAGGAGATGTACCAGGACGTTGCCTGGAAGAGGTTTATACTGGCTGCCACCAAACCGTGTACAGTGTTCCCCTTGCAGAGCACTGAAACAGCGCAACATGGTCAGATTCTTTGACACCACCTCTATTTTAATCTTCAGAGTCTGTTCCACATAAAACTATGTAGCTGGATATTCCTTTTGTAACGCTGACATTGCATATCTGAAGCTGCCATGTTTGGCACAACCATCTGCCTTGCTTTAAGTTCATTGAATCTTATTATTTCAACATGTCTTTTTCAATCTACACATCTGTCTCCTTTAGATGATATGACCACATAAACTACAAATTTCATACCAATTGCTTCAGTCACTTCTTGTAATGAAAAGAAATCCTACAATTTCTGGAAAATCGGGTGAATAAATCACCACTTCACTTTTTTTTTTCCACAGTCCTTTCAATCACTCAGGGAAAGGTTGCCTCATCCTGAAAAGCACTGCACGTCCTGCCTCGGTTCATGTAACTGTGGAGTTGCTTGCTCTTCACAGTGTAGCATGCAGCATTGATGGGCAGGGAAAATCATGCTGGTCTTCCAATAGGGATACAAAAGGCTGCAGATGCTGGAATAAGGAGCAAAACAAACTGCTGAAAGAACTCAGAGGGTCAGGCGGCACCTGCGGAAGGATGTGGATTGCCATGATTCCCTGACCCTTTATCTGCACTAAAAGACAGAGGGGAGATAGCCAGTGTCAAGGGGAGAGGGGAAATGGTGAAGCAGGGACTATCAAGGGATAGGTGTATCCAAGTGAAGAGGGGTGACGGTCAAACAAAGCAGGGAAGAATGGAAATGACAACAGGGGCTGGGAGGTGATAAGTAGAGGCAACAAGGGGCTGAATACAATTAAATCAGATAGAAAAGGAAGATTAACCAAGGACACAAGTAAGGTAGATGGGAACAGTAAGGGGAGTGGATCCAGTGGGAAGAGTGAGTGGGCGATGGGTCAATGGAATGAGGTCAAAAGGCAGGGGAAAAATGTCGATTGGGTGGGGATGGAGGGATGGGTGTAGGAAGAACTGGTAGATCAGGAGGAGAGTGGAAGGGGACAAATGTTGATGATGTTGAGTTGTTTGAGAACGCAGGTGGAACACGAGGTGCTGTTCCTCAATCGGGAATATGGATCAAGAGAAAACCCTGAAATCTCTCACACAGGTGGGCACAGCATACTTGAAGATCATCATCTGGTATTCTTTCTTTCTCTTCCAACTCAGGGAAGCTCAGAAATCAGGGAAGGGGGGGGAGGGGCGTCATGTGATAGCGTGGGATTGAGACGTGTAAATCCAGCTCTCCTGTAAAAAATTAGCAAAGTACCGTTTAAACAAAACAAAGTTAATAAATACTTTCCGAAAACTATTTATAACTTTTCAAGACTACTTTACGGTATGCCTCCTAAACCGCAACAGAAGAAGTCTGTTGTTGCAAAGCTGCTGCGAGATGGGAAGAAAAAAGGGCCTACTGCAGCGATGGAGCCTCGGACTCAGGTTAGATCTCTTTTGGAGGAGATGCGTTCTATCTCCGCCGGAGAACAGGGAGCAATGGTGGCGGTAGCGGTCTCTCAGAAGAAGGTGCCGGAAATGCGCATGCGCAAAGAAGAACGCATGCGCAAATCAATACAACTCAAACTACAAGAACCGACAGCCACTGCAACTGAAAGTGACTCAGAGTCAGAATCGGATACCGCAGAGAATACAGATGAAGAAGAGGAGGAAGAACTGGAAGGGATTGGAACTAAAGGAGATGATGGAGACATAAGAGAGGCTTTATTGCAATTAACGGCTGAAGTAAGAAAAGTAAGAGCAGAGCTTAGAGACATGAAGATGTGCTATAATAAAGCTATGAAAAGACAGGATTAAATGGATAAGAAGCTTCAGGAAATGGAAAGAAAAATGGAGCATATTAATGATAGAGTGGAAAAAACAGAAAATGATTTGCTTGTCTGGAACACGGAAAAAAATCGACTCTTGGAGAAAGTGGACATGTTGGAAAATTTTAGTAGACGTAATAATATTAAAATTGTTGGTCTTAAAGAAGGTATGGAGGGAGGAAATCCAATAAAATTTTTTCAAAGATGGATCCCGGAAGTTTTGCAAATGAAAGAGGAGGGCCAATTACTTGAAATTGAGTGGGCACATAGAGCTCTAAGACCAAAACCACAAGAATACCAATATCCACGAGCAATTTTAATAACATTCTTAAGATTTCAAGACAAGGAAAGTATTCTACAGGCAGCTGCCCAAG
This sequence comes from Mobula hypostoma, assembly GCF_963921235.1. Classification (NCBI taxonomy): domain Eukaryota; kingdom Metazoa; phylum Chordata; class Chondrichthyes; order Myliobatiformes; family Myliobatidae; genus Mobula; species Mobula hypostoma. Next base: position 16,694,062 of record NC_086118.1, on the reverse strand, counting down.
CTGCCAAGAATAGAAAAGGGCCATTGATGATTCAAGGGAACAAATTTTCTTTCTGTCCTGACATAAGTTATGAACTTTTGAAGAGAAGGAAGAAATTTAATCCAGTGAAAAAAATCCTATGGGATCACGGTTATCATTTTATATTGCGTTACCCTGCAACCTTGAAGATTTTTTTGACTGGTGGAGAAAAAAGATTTTTTGATGATTACCAGAAAGCGGAGCAGTTTGTGCAAGACTCTCTGAATATTCACCAGGTACAAGAACAAAACCAGGGGAGCGAGATGGATTGAAGAAGAAGAAGAATGGACTTGTTGGATTTTTGAAGGCGGATGAATATATAAATATATTACTAATTATATGAGGGAGGGGAAGTAAGGTTAAAATTTGAGGAATACTGGTTGGGAATAGTAACATTAATTTATATATATATAATTATTTTTGTTGCGGGGGAGCTGGAAGGAGCACTGATCAATTGCTACGCTAATCATGTGTGCAAGCGTGGCTCTAGCCACGACCCGCAAAATGGAGGGGGTAGTGTTGTGTATCCTTTCATTCACAACATTAGTGGGAGGGTATTTTGTTTTTTCTTTTTTTTATATCTCATCTATCTCTTTTTTTTCTTTTTGCCTGGATGATTGGGGGGGGGGGGGACTCATAGCAACATGGTGAAGTTCAAGGAGATTCCCCAAGGAACTATGAGAGTTGAGAAGTTAAGTAATGTTTTAGATTGGAGTAACTTTGTTAAAAATAATGACTAATTTATTGAATTTTTTGAGTTTTAATGTTAATGGGCTTAATGGACTAGTGAAAAGAAAAAGAATCTTAACACATTAAGAAAATGAAGATAGATTCAGCCTTTTTACAGGAAACGCATTTAACAGAAACAATATCAGAAATTAAAGAGAGATTGGGTGGGTAGTGTTGTTGTAGCGGGGAGTAGCAATTTTTAAGTCAAAACAAGAATGGGAAACAGAACTGAATATTAATATTGATGAAACAAATTGGTCAAGACTGTGCCTTGACAGTATGACAAACACAATAAATGTTCAACTTCGATTAGTATAATATAACTTTTTACACCAATTATATATTACACCACAAAAAATAAATTACTTATAATTTAAGAGATAAATATGTAACATTTTTGAATATTTGGTGCCCTTATTTACAAAAGATAGGATGGCATATTTAAGTGCTCCGATAAAGATCTTGGTCCCTTGGGGAAAGTAACGAATAAGTATGCCAATTTTATTTTGAATTCCATGGAGCATGTGGAAAGCTTCCAATACCCAGGCAGCTCTCTTTTTTTTCTTTTTTTCTTTTTAGGTAGGACTTTATATGGGGGGGGGAGGGTTAGGGGGAGGGGGGAGGGTAGATACTATCTTTTCATGTATTTTTGAAAACTCAATAAAAATTATATTAAAAAAAAAGAAATCAGGAAAGGTTGCAACAGCCAATATTGCACTGAATTAGGGTTAACTTGGACAGAAATGTGGATTCAACTGATTTAACATTGATAAGATTCACATTATTTTCTTGCAATTGAAGATTGATTCCGTTAAACCTTGCAAATAATTCTGATAAGTAAGCAATGTCATGCCGCATATTCTTGAGTTGATTCCTGAATGAAGCATTTCAGACTTGAGAGAATTTTATCAGTTTCAAAAAGTGCATAAAAATATCTCAGGCTGTTTCTTTTTGAGAGCCATCTGACTTCTGTGTGTAACAGCAAGCATTCAAACTATACATCATTTTTGATTCAAAGTAGTGGAGAACTTAGAGCATGGGACTTGATTTTATTTAAGACCATAAGATATAGGAGCAGGAGTAGGCCATTTGGCCCATCGAGTCTGCTCCGCCATTCAATCATGGGCTGATCCAATTCTTCCAGTCATCCCCACTCGCCTGTCTTCAATCCATACCCTTTGATGCCCTGGCTAATTAAAAATCTGTCTATCTCTGCCTTAAGTACACCCTATGACTTGGCCTCCATAGCCGCTCGTGGCTATAAACTCCTGCTGTGATAACAGTACTTAATGATTTGTGCAGTTGATCACCTAATTTTTTTCTGTGACAAGATGCTGTTTGTGAATTACACAGTGAATAGTAAATGCGTTAGGTGAGCTCTTTTTTTTTCATTTTTATAGTATTTATCCTTGAATTTAAACTTAAAAAGGGGATAAGATTCCATCTATGCATATCTGCTTTTATCTCTGAGATTAATGGCCCATAATTTACCTGTGACAGTGTTGAAAGATCCTTCGGCAGGGTTATTCCTAAATATTTTAATGATTTAGCTTCCCACTTAAGATCGTATGTATCCTGCAATTTTTTGGATGGTGTATAATTTAGGGACATAACCTGCGTTTTCTTTACATTTATTTTATAACCTGATATTTTCCCAAAGTCATCCAACAGTGTAAACAATCCTATAAATGATTTTTCTGGTTCACTCAGATAGACCAAAACATCATCTGCGAATAACGCCACTTTCTGTTCAATCCCTGCCACCTTGATACCTTTTACGATTTCGCTCTGTCTTATTAGTTGGGCAAGTGGTTCAATATATAGCGCAAAAAGGAGAGGAGAAATTGGGCATCCCTGTCTAGTGCCTCTCTCTAAAATGAAGGAGTCAGAGAGGTCCCCATTTATCTTAATTCAGGCTGTTGGGCTGTCATACAGAGTCTGAATTACTTTAATAAACCTTTCTTGAAAGCCGAATCTTCCTTTCAAGGAAGTAATACTCCCACAGTGGTGTCCTGTCATTGATGGTGCCCCATCTGTTGCAACAATGTTGGTGAGCAAATTGTCCTTGTCTTTAAAAAATTGCTCAACAACCCAATATATTGACTCCCCTTTCATATCTCTTTCTAGTTCCCTTGCAAATAACAATTCTTGAACCATAATTTCAGCCGTTATAAATCAAACATAACCAAGAAGCAAAGATTTCTTGTGGCAAAATTGACATGTTCAACTGCAGAGCACAATGTGTCTTCCAAATTCTCAGATCTTTCATGTATTCACCATTGATCAGAACTGTTGCTGGGCAGAATTGCTTTAATTATTTGGTCTGGTGACTTAAGCCAAACCATACTCAGAACCTCCTTTACTGCTGGCAGAATCAGTTCTTCAATTGTTATGGGAATTTTCAGATTTAGCGATGAGCAGTGAAATGTTGTATGATGGATGTAAAACATTACTGTTGTGGTGAAGTGCTGGCAAACATGTCTTGAAGTGTTTTCTCTTCCTGAATCATACTAGCTAACACTATCCTACAGTAGTAAATGGCAATAACATGTGGACCAGATCCGAAAATAACACTATTTCTTCAGTCCAGATTTCTCATGATATCCCAAATACAGAAGCGTCACATTGCTTTTCAACAACTATAAAGTACCTACATCAAAATTAAGTCTTGGCTGTCTGGTGCTGTAAGAGGACAGATTTGAATTTGAAAAGAATCTTCCACAACCTTGGATTATTCCAAAGCATTATATATCTTTTGCAATAACAATTGCCTCTCTATTTAATGCTGAAGTTCTCACTGTGTTCATTACAAAGTGCTATTTGCAGCAGATTCAGAATCAGATTAAAAGCCAAGTTACGATCATGCTTTCCAAGGGCCAACCTAATTAAATGCTCAAAGAACTTATCACACTTTAAAGTAACGCTGAACCAAGAGGATGTCCTGTAACTCCTTGCCAGCCCGATGACAGCAGCAATGACCGGAGTGCTCGCTCCTCCTCTCCAGCCGGCAAAGCTCCCGGGCTGTGTTCCAATATGCAGCCTGAAATAACTTCAGGGATTCCGGTTCACACCCAAGTGTTGCTCTAAGAGAAAAGTGGGTTAGCAAGAGCTGAGGTGATTATGTGATCATTGCAACCAATTTTGAGGCACTGAAGATTAAATGCTCATAAAAAGTAATTCATTTATTAAATTTGGTCTGTAATCCTTTACCTACATGCCTTGCTTCTGAGTGTCCCGATTGCCCTTTACTTCCTAATAGATCACCGCTTCTTCAGTCCTTTATCTCTTCCACCTTCCCAGCCTCACACATCATCCCCCACTCCCCCCATTCGCCTACATTCCCCCTCACCTGGTCTCACCTATCACCTTCCAGCTTGTACTCCTCACCCACCCACCCCCGTCTTCTAATTCTGGTCTCTGCCCCTTTCTTTCCAGTCCTGGTGAAGGGTCTGACCCAAAATGTCAACCACATATTCCCCTCCAAAGATCCTGCCTGACCTGCCGAGTTCCTCCAGCGTTTTGTGTGTGTTACTGAATTAATAGGTACTTGAAGCACTACGCCCAGGAACCCTGCAATCTCCTCTTTCTTCATCCCACCTGGGCCAGGTAGTTTATCCATTTTAGATGAAGCTAGTTTTTTGGGTATCAGGGCCCTTCCAGAATCTCAATTAAATGTTCCATGGCTGAGACTCCAGCAACATCTTTCTTTGCAAAGACTGGTGAAAAGTACACATTGTTCGCTATGTCTCCGTAAATAAGTTTCCGTATTGATATCTGAAGACCCCAGTGTCTCCCATTACAACCCTAATCCTGTTCACATCCCTTTATTTCCCATCCATTCTTGAATGTATCACTTTGATACAGACAGTGAAGTGCAGGAATTTCACTGCTTTTGGGAATGGGATCTTTCAATGCTATGCTGACATTTTCAACCTGGCTGTCTGCATTGTGGTTTCTGTAATACTGATCGTGACTATCTGATTCCCATTTTAAGGCTGTCCCCCTCTTTAAGGTTTGTGTCATGTGACTGTAGCTTTTGGTGTAGCCACGCTGTTTATGCAGGAGTTGAACAAGATTCCTTAATCAGGAGGTATGGCATAATTCGGCAATAATAGCGACAGGTCAAAGTCGATTGTTTGCCAACCCTGTTGTAAGTTCACGGAAAGTTGAATTTTATCCAGTGGATATCTTCATTTGGATTGCTTATGCCATGGCAACAGCTTTTGGCCTTTTCTTTAATAATCTCCCAATCCCCTATTTCAATGTAAGTGGGCTTTGCATTTATATATAACAGCCACAATGTTAAAATGCATTCCAGGCTTGTAATCCAAAATAACTGAAACACAACCAGTTCCATATGTGCAAAGCTGGAACTTGGATAAAGCTTTGGCGCTCTTATGGAGATCAGACAATTAAAAATGCTTATTCGGCTTGCATTTCAAGCACAATATTGTATTTCTTCCATTTCACAATGCACATTATTACTTGATCTTTGTAGGATTAATTTACTTTTTTTAAAAACAAGTGAATTTATCTGTATTTGATTGTTTGACTGCCCTCTTGTAACATTCGTTAGAGCAATCAGTTATTTATTTCCCCTGCTCTATTATATGCAGGGACATTAACTCTCATATTTGATCTGTCCCCTTTCATTTTCTGCATTCTCCCAGACTAATTCAAGAAAGCATCCAGTGCCTTGTTGGTCTAACTTAGTAAAGAATATTGTTTCATTTTAACAATTGAGCTGTTGGTGTATACACTAGAACATTTGAATATTTTTAAATCCATATAAAAATACTTTATACTCTGTTGTAACTTTCCTTTTTTAGTCGATGCTTCAGTGCATTAATAGAACAGAATCCCTTGCTCTTTTCTGGTTACATACTATGAAGTTGTTTCAACTATGTTGTTTAAGGAGAATAGGGATAACTTAATTTTCTTCACCCTTCAGACATGTGTGTGGGCATACCTTCAGGAATGTTCTTGGTGGAACTCCATTGTCAGCTGGAGATCACAAATGATTAGTGTTTGCTGGGGAAAGTATGCAGTAAAACTGAACTGGTCTTTTCAGGGATGTACTCAGCATTATGAAATAATCTGAAAATGAGCATTTAGAGGTAAATTGCCCTGTTAAGTAACTTGTTAAATATATTTTTTCAGAAAAGGAACAAAGTAAATATTTTGATATCTGCTAATAAAGCAAACAGTGCAGACAGCGATGGCCATAGCCTAATCTACTGAAAGTAAGAGTTTTCTTCCACATTTTAAGAGTAACACTATGAAGCTTTGGTTGTGTGATAATCAGCAATGAGTGAAGGACTAGTGCAGATTATGAAACAGGTTATAAAGCAACATCTTGATTTAACTACACTTTGCACATTTACAGAGCACAGATCTGACAGGAAGATTATGCCTTTCAAATTATTTTTATTTGTGCATTAAACAGCAATTTCTTTACGTGGTTACCTCTGGCCTAGTTGATGATACTCTCTCCTCCAAGTCATTCAATGTAGACTGCAGAGAATGAATTGTAAGCACCTAGGCTAAATAATTACCATGCTGAGGTCGCATATCAAAGGTGTCAGCTTTCAGATGATATATAAACTGAGGCAGTCCGAGGAAGTGCTGAATGGCTTACTGCTGCTCCTGTTTTCTACATATCTTTGTTTGATCTAGAGCAGGGGTTCCCAGCCTTACTTATGCCATGAATCCTTACCATTAACCGAGGAATCCATGGAACCCCTGATCTAGAGAGAGTTAAGAACCTGGAAGTCACTGCCTGAAAGGAAGGTAGGGGCAGAAGCCCTGTCCATCTTTAGAGTTACCTGGATGTGGCTTGAACAGTCATAACCACGAAGCTGGGCACCGGGTGATGGAAGATGGATTAGGATGTGCAGCATTTTCTCAATCTGTCTAACCATTTTAGATTGAACAGGCTTCCTTTAGTATCATGCATTTTCCCTGGTTTTAAAATCAGAACAAATCCAACCCGGCTAAATATTGTCCTGTTTGTCAACTTTCAATCATCAGCTTAGTTTTGGTTCACCTGGAGTGCTTGGCTGTTTGTGCTTGACGATATGACAAGCACAAACCACAACCAGTCCTGACTCTGGTCTTGACGGAGCCCGAGTAACACTGGAGCCAGTGGGAACAAGAAGAAAGCTCTTTACTGGTTAGAGTCAAACTCACCTCAAAATGCTAAGGAAGTTATATGTTACTGGTGCAATCAATGTTGCTGAAGGAGTTCTTCAGGGCAAAAGCACCAGCACTTCTATTGCTCTGACCCAACATACACATCCTGGGAGTGAGTAGTTTCATGCATGTATTATGGCTGTAAGAACAGAGCAGTGGTTGGATATTATGCAGCAAGAATTCATCTCCTTCCTTCCCCAAAGCCTTTCCACCATCTCCAATTCACAAGTTAGGATGAAAGCATGCTTGATTGATTGCAGCTCTATTGACAACCCACACCATTGAGAACAAAATAACAGCCCAACTGACTGGACACAGTACATTACTGTAAACACTCATTCCTTCCAGCACTGGTGTAGCACGGCTGCAGTGTGAACCACCCACAAAATGCATCGCTATTACTCATCAGTTTTGCTTTGACAGCACCTCTTGAACCCTCAGCCTCTGCCAGCAAGAATTCACGAGCAATAGGCACATCACAGGCTCCTCACCAAGTATTAAATCACAATGATGGGGAAATATATCCCAAATTTGATGAATAAACTCTTCTCGACTTCCAGCCTGGTACAAGTATTGATTATAACTGATGTTATGAAGACAAACTCCACCATCTTCAGGGATGATGCCTGGGTATGTCTAGTCCGGTGGTATTTATACATTCAACTTACAATGGAGATAGAGAAGAATGGTTGCCTCTCATTCCTGGACATTCTAATCCTGGACTGTAGCCTCGGACATGGTGTCTATCTGAAACCCACTCACACAGACTTATACTTCAACAATAACAGCCACCATTACACCTCCCAACATAGAGCAGTTCTTCCTACTTTGATTAACCGTGCAAAAACTATTTCAGACCTGGAGAGTCTCACTGAGGAAATAAGATGATTATGCACGATGTTCCTACAGAATGGCTACAAGGAGAAGCAAATCAATTGGACCCTTAAAAGGGCTGACAGAAAAACCAGGATACCTAACAATGAGGAGGAACCCATCGCTATTGCCTGACTTCCCAATATTTCCATGGTTTCGGGAAGAATCACTAGGATTCTGAAGAAATACCGGATTAATACCATTCACAAACCCATAAGGAAGCTCAGGTCACAGGTTTTGCGGGTCAAAGATGAGCTGGGACTCAGGACAGCTGGCATTTACAGGATTCCCTGTGAATGTGGAGCAGCATATGTCGGCCATATGGGACGCCCAGAGGAAACCTGCATCAGGAAGTACAGGAGGTGTATCTGTGTGGGTGACCCAGAGGAACTGGTGGTAACAGAACACTGCATTTGCAATAGCCATTGTATTGGGACTGCCTGATAAAGGAAGCCATTGAAATAAAACTAGAGGAAAAGGATTTTAACAAAGATGAAAGTTTTGCTCTAAGTAAGAACTGGAATTCGATTGTAAACAAAGTGGAAGAGCGGAAACCCGATTCGATGAGGACTAACCAATCAGGAGGGATGGATATGGAGGTATATTAACACCAGACTAGACATGCCCAGGTGTGATCATGAAGCAGATGACAGAGCCTGTCATCAAAATATCAGTTATAATCAATACCTGTAAGTGGCTGGAAGCCTGAGAAGAGTTTATTCATCATATACACTGGGAAAACACTAGATCCTTTTTCATATCCCAAATTTCTTCATATTCCTTGGTTCTAAATCACGCAGCACCCTTTTCAAAAATATCTGCAGTGCTGCAGCAAGTCTCCTCAATTCCAGTTAAGGACGGGCAATAAATGCTACGAAGATGAAGAGGGCTTTCTTTACAGAGCAGGTTGTTTTGCCTGAAAGATGCAATTTTCAAAAGAGAATTGTATAACTCTTCAAATTAAGAATAACGATAGTACTGTTGAGGCATAGCAGGGGAATGGCGTTGACTAGATACATCTTTTAAAGAAGAGACATAGAAAAGATGAACTGATCTTCTATTCTGTTTCACTCTGTGAATCCTGGGCACAACTGTGCATGCAGCATTGAAGGGAAACTATTATACAAATAGCTACATCACTAGTGTGGCACAGTTTGACTAAGCTGGTTAATTCTGCTGTAAATTCCAAGAACAGCTAGCAATTAACTGGAATCAGACAAGCTGATTTGGAGAGGCTGAGAACGACTTCCTCAGCAGTGAAATCTAGGCCCAAAGCGAATCACTGGGCGGCGTGTTCTAAGCCCAGGCCGATTTGCTGAAGTGGAGCCTGGGGCTTAATATGAGGCATGATCCGCTGTTTGGACAACTTAAACACGGGGCCAGATGGACTGGAAAGGCAGGGCATCGAGAGTTGGACTGATTTCACTCACTCTGCGGCAATGTTTGTTCCTCTCTCTATGCAGCTGAGGTTGTGAGACTGTCCCTGACTGCTGTGCTTCGTGTCTGCGAACTTTGCAGTGATGTGCTCCACTAATATTATGAAATGAGTACCAAGGCTTTGGGCCTACTCTGGGCTGCTCCAGGGATTTGGATCTAAGGATTCAATTTGATTTGGAATGTTAATTGTTGTTGTTCGCTTCTATTGTTTGCATAATTTGTGGGGTTTTTTTCTCTATGTATATTGGGATTGGTCTTTTATTTTTGGCGTTCTTATTTTAATTGGGTTCTTTCAGGATTTTTGCTTTGTGGCTGCCTGTAAACAGACAAATCTCAAGGATGTATAATTTATACATCGTTCGATAATAAATGTACTTTGGTTCTTTGAATCTAGCTAATTGGGTTCCAGTTAATTTTCCATACCTTGCTGGTCTACATTAGCCAAAACCTGCAGGAAAATTGGGATTCAGGTCTTCACCTGTATTTCATGAGTGACATGAGATCACTGCCCATGGTGCAGTTTGTACAAAACTTCTGATTGAATTATGTGGAAGGATGGAAACTCACAATTAATTTTCCTGAACTTCTTGACCATGTCTACATGCTTTTATGCATGAGTTCCTGCCACATGATTGGTTGATTAGATACTTGCATTAACAAGCAGGTGTACAGCTGTATCTAATAAAGTGGCCATTGACTGTATTGTTTAACCCTGCTAAATTTGAAGTATTGTATCTTGGTTGGTCAGATGCAAAGAGACAGTACACTGTTAAGGGAAATACTATTAATAGTGCTGATGTTCAGAGGGATCTTGGGGTCCAAGTTCATCACTCTCTGAAAGAGACAACATAGGTTGATGGTGTGGTTAAAAGGCATATGGTACGCTTGCCTGTATTCATCGAGGCATTGAGTTCAAAAGTTGGAAGTTATATTGCAACTTTATAAATCTCTAGTTAGACCACATCTGGAGTATTATTTTGAAGTTCTGGCCGCTCCATGTAGGAAGGATGTTGAGGCTTTGGAGAGAGTGCAGAAGGTTTACCAGGATGCTGCCTGGGTTAGAAGTCATGTGCTATAACAAGAGTTTGGACAAACCTGGGTTGTTTATTCTGCAGTAGCGGGGGCTGAGGGGAGATCTGATAGAGGTTTGTACAGTGAGATTATGAGAAGCATAGTTGGAGTAGACAGACAGTATCTTTTTTCCCTGGTTTGAAATGTTTAATACGAGAGGGCATGCATTTGAGGTGAGAGGGAGTAATTTCAAAGGAGATGTGAGGGGCAAGTTTTATTACACAGAGAGTTGTGGGTGCCTGAAATGCATTGCTTGGGTTGGTGGTAGAGGCAGATACATTCGGGAAGTTTAGATAGGCACGTGAATATGAGGAAAATGGAAGGATATGGACATTGTGTAGGCAGAAGGGATTAGTTTAGTTGGCCATTTAATTACTAATTTAATTGGCTTGGCACAACATTGCAGGCCAAAGGGCCAGTTCCTTTGCCATACTATTCTATGTTCTATGTTACTGATGAAAGGTCTTGGCGTGGCTCGTCAGCCTCTATAAATGCTGACTGACTTGCTGAGTTCCTCCCACATTTTGTGTGTGTTGCTATGCATTACTAGCACCTGCAGAATTTCTTGTGTTTGTGAAATCATCAATGTTGCCCTTATCCCCAAAAAGAATTAGGCCAACTAATCAGATCCTTATCTTCCTCTTGTTGCATCAACTTTACACCTGTCATCATTTCAATTATTTCCTATTTATTTTACTTTCCCATTTAGGCTATAATGATGGTTGCCAGTTCAGAGTCGCAAAGCATCTGAGTATCTCAATAAATTAAATAAAAACATTCTGAAACTTCACTACTTCTAAAGGCAGGAATGCAAATCTATCCATGATCTGGGAACAATAAGTAGGTTTTAATCTGTCACTCACACTGAGAAATTTATCTTTAAAAGCAAACTTGCCAGGGAAGTACATTAACTTGCACTAATTCAGTTGAAATTTATCACTAAGCTTGTGTTACACTGAAGCCCTGTGCTAGTGAAGCCAATTGGAATCTATTTCCTCCTGCTTGGACCTATTATTTCTTGGTATTCAATTTTTCTACTTCATTACACCCCTATTGTTGTCATTTCATATCGCTTGTAAAAATACATCTGCTTTATGCCGCTTTACAAATTTCTAAGCAATTACTATAATGATAACCATCTGTTGAGTTTGTTTTCTTTCAATTTAGAAGTTGCAAAGCATAAATTAGATCTTACAAGACGAAAGTGTATCTTCACAAAAGAAGGCCTTCATATTTTATATAAATCAAAGATTTTTGATTAACAATCTCTTTGATGCACCCCCAGACGATTGCAATCAGAATTTCTTTTCTGTGTGTATTTTATCAGAATATGTTGGCCTCAGGAGAGATAAGGTAAAATGTTAAATTTAATGTTTAAGCAGGACTTGAATCTCTTGAAATTTACAGAGAAATTCCCATAAACGCCTACATGAAACAGTTTATATTTTTCACCTCTAAAACTTCTATAGATGTATAGTGGAAAGTGTATTATCTGGCTGGCTGCATTATGACCTGGTATAGGACCACCAATGCCTTTGAACAGAAAATCCTACAAATGTTAGTGGATTCAGCCCAGTACATCATGGGGAAAGCCCCCACCCAACCACTGAGCACATCTACAGTACAGGGAATGCTGCTATAGGAAAGCAGCATCCATCAAAGATCCTCACCACCCAGGCCATGCACTTCTCTCGCTGCTGCCATCAGGTAGAAGGTACAGGTGCCTCAGGACTCTCACCACCAGGTTCAAGATCAATTACTATTCCTCAACCATCAGGCTGTTGAACGAAAGAGGATAACTATTGAGCTGTTCCAGCAACCAATGATCTCACTTTCAGGACTCTTTATCTTGTTACTTCCTGCTCTTGTTAGCTACTGCTATTTATTTATATTTGCATTTGCACAGTTTGCTGTCTTCGACGTTCTCACTCGTGCATTAATCCTGTGTACAGTTACTATTTTGACTATGCCCACAGGAAAAGGAATTTCAGGGTTGTACGTGGTGACTGTGATAATAAATTTTACTTTGAAATTTCAGCTGATAGTGAAACATTTTCATTCATTGCTTCAGGAGTATTCCACGGGGCTTTCCAATTGTGTGTAGTCTGTTGGCTAATCTAATTTGAATTTGGGTTGCAATGGCTGGTGACATGACAATGGTGACCTGGTACTCCATGGTAAATTATGGAATATGACTTTAAATGTGCATAGATTTTTATTAGCAAATTCGATTTAGATGCACTTTGTAAATGATGCACCTCTTTGACAGAAGTCGCTTTAGTAACTGAAAATGCAGTGAGATTGTTAAGCATGAATAGAACTGCAAACTCAGCCTCTGCACAAAGCCAGAAATAAAAACTTCAAAAAAAATCAAGCGCTATATATAGGTCATCAATATTTTTAACATAGAACAGGATATGAAAAGAGATGGAAGCAGTTTCTAATCCTGGCCTTCCTTGGTTATGGCAACTTTTTGAATTTTAAGACCAATAGTTCAAAGCACTCCTGTGTTTCTTGAATTAAAACATGCTGGTCTAGAGGTAAAAGAAAAACAAAAGTGGTCAGATTCTATTCTTTGAACAAATAGTCATTAGCTGCTTTTTTTTACCCTCTTTCACCCTTTGTTCCCTGACTTCCATCGTAATAAAAGTGCTTGATTAGTGACAGATAAATTCTGACAGTACACTTCATCTTTTCAATCATTATCCGCCTGGTCTGCTTTATTTTCCAATGTGCAGTTATCACCATGTCACTTGATTAAGTGAACTGTCAGTCAGCTGTAGAGCAAAACTCTGCTTAAATAGTAGTTAAACTCTGTAGAGGCTGATAAGAGCAACGGAATTGAAACTTTCTTTAAATATATGCGTCTAGGATTGCTCCTTTGTCTTTCAAATTGCAGCCATCAAAGGCAAAATATTTAACAGGCATAATTCAGAGCAAAGTGCAAACAAAAATGAATAAAAAAAGAAAAAATTTGCATTTTATGGATCAGATTCCTACGTACATGAACAATATGTAGTGTTCTTATGTTATTAATTCATGGGACACGCATGTCTCTGCCAACTAATTATCCTGAGCTGAAGAGGCATCATATTGATATTAGGAGTCACACATAGGCTGTACTGGGTAAGGACAGCAAATTATTTACTCTTGATATTTTCATGTAATTTAAAATTATTTGTTAATCTTATGCATATTTTCAGAAATATGTAGTATCTAAATATATATATTTATTTTTATAATATTTTGTTTATATAGATATACAAAAATATATATAAAGTAGTTCAATAGTTTGGCAATCTTAATAAAATTTCATCACTTTTTATCTGAAGGTAAAGTTCAAAGATCAAAGTAACTTGATTATTAAGATACTGTACATATATGTCACCTTGAGAGTGATTTTCTCACAGACATTCATAGGAAAGCAAAGTAATACAATACAATCAATTTAGAAAGCTATAAAGACTAATAAGTAACCAATGTTCAAAAGAAGGCAAACTAGGCAAATAAAAATAAAAATTAGCAAATAAATTATATTGAGAACGTGAGTTGTAGAGTCCTCGAAAGTGAGTCCATAGGTTGTGGAATCAGTTCAGAGTTGAGGTGAGTGAAATTATCCACTCTGATTCAAGAGCCTGATGGTTGTAGGGTAATAACTGTTCCTGAAACTAGTGGTTCAGGTACAGTTATATTTATGAATCTTTTATTTATGATTTCCCTATATTTGCAGAGGAATATCCATCCTTACAGTCACTTTTCCTGCTATTAGCTTCAGAGAGAGCCATTACAAATATCCATGTGAGTACTCTCAGCTAGCTTTCTGATCTGAGGTATAAAATAGTGTGCCTATTAGCAGTGATGGCACTTTTACCCCTGGCAACAGAGAAGTACAATCAGAAACTAAATTTTAAAAATTTGAGCTTGTTTTACTGTTGTATTCTTCATCTTGGGGTTGTGAAAGTGGAGTGAAGAATCTCGACAATGCATGTCTCTTACAGATAACTGTGTGCTATGAGCATTTCCTTTCATTCTATAAAAACTCATGAGCCACTTGAAATAAAAGGCAGACCTAGCTGTTTCTGCTGTGGAATGAAGCTGCTGAGTCAGAAATAAAGCAGACCGCTCATCCTGTCCACTTTGCATTTGACCAGTAAGCTCTTACATTTAAAAGCATAATAGTTTGTAGATGCTGATCTATGCAGTGAAAATATAATCAGTTATAAATAGCTTATGTGCACTTTATAAGGAGAGAGTTATCCTTCTCTCTCAGGTGAACTCTCATCCAGATTATTTTCTGTAAAAGGATTGTAGATTAAACCTCCCATTCCAGGCTGACTGGCTTTATGTTATCTTGCTGTTGATATAACAAGATTTTACTCACTAAATGTCATAGAGTCATAGAAAAACACAACACAGAAATAGGCCCTTCAGCCCATCTAGTTCATGCTGAACCCACTAAACTCCTTACGCCCATCGGCCTTCACCCAGACCATAGCCCTCTATACTCCTACCATCCACCTACCTGTTCAAACTTCTTTTGAACATTGAAATCGAGCTTGCACACATCACTTGCACTGGCGGCTCATTCCACGCTCTCATGACCCTCTGAGTGAAGAAGTATCTCCTCATTCTTCCCTTAAACTTTCACCTTTCACCCTTAACCCATGACCTTTAGTTGTAGTCCCACCCAACTTCATGGTCTTTCTTGCACTTATTCTATTTATATGCCTCATAATTTTGTATACTTTTATCAAATCTCCCCTCAGCTTTCCACATTCCAAGGAACAAAGTCCTAACTTATTCAATATTTCCTTATAACTCAGGTCCTCCAGTCCCGGCAATATCCTTATAAATTTTCCCTGTATTCTTTCAACCTTATCTACATCTTTCCTGTAAGTAGGTGACTAAAATTGCACACGAATGAATTGAAAGAAGCAGATAAAACATGTTGACCTAGGAGTTCCTGAGCAAGGTGTTTTGTTTTATACATGTTTTGTACCAGTTCTCGAGGTTGACAAACATCAGGTAGGATACAAGCACAGTTCCAGGTACAAGTGCAGCAATCACCACGTTAAGCATTATGGACATGCTGGGGAAGTGTGAAAGGAAGAATGAAGTAAGAGTGTAATACAGTGCAAAAATAGTTCCTTCAATTTGTCGTGTCTATGCTGACCGTCAAGTAACCAAGAGCTCTTCATACGTTTTTGATGCATCCCTGTTTTACATTTCTTTGCCATGACATATTGAGCTGCTGATGCAGCAGGAAGGATCCCCTACCAGCTATGATCTGAGAGATTCTGCACACTTACAGATTTTTTCACAGATCAGGCTGCCCGTTTACCTTGCAGAACTGCTTCATCCCTCTGGTGCATTGACTTTGTCAAAAACCGAGCCGGTTTTTTTGCTGTTTTTTTTTGTTTCTGGTGCCTTAGATAATTTGACAAGAGTATGGATGGTGTTACAGTCCCAGTTTTCACCTGACTATGGTTACATGTATTCCAACCAGGCTAGCAAACTAAAACCATTGAATGGCTCAAGGCATTATTTGTCAGGACCATCGTTCTGCCACAGGAAACATTACCAAGCCTAGAATTAGCATCTCTCTGTCTCTATGGGAGGAGCTTTTCTACATGCCACTGGACGGAGATATGATCAACCCCAGCATACCCCATGACATTAGCAATAATTAGGAGTAAGCCTTCAACTTCTGTTGGGTAGTGACAAGTGCAAGAGGAAGAGAGAAAGAGAGAAATTGAAATCCAGTGACCCATAGGCCTGGAAGGTGCAAATTTGGGTTTGTGAGGATTACTGTCGCAGAGGATACAAGGAAGAGATGAAATAAAACTACAAAACAATGAATGGAGGACAATGAAGAACTATTAAGAAAGGGAGTTTTACAAGGAGTGAAATTATAAGCGGTAGAATTATGAAAGCAACTCAGATTATTCTTATGTTGTAAATTTGGTGAGGTCAGTGAACTTCTGCTGAATGTACCCCCATCTTAGCCTAATTCCTGACTTCTTCCCAATGCTGATGAAGATCTTTCTGCCACTTGACTGGGAATGGGCACTCCTGTCCACTGCTTGCAGCTGACTTTGGTGCAATATCCCAGACTCTTTGTACTCCTTCAGTCACTCTTTCACTTCTACTGCCAGCAAAAACTTGTCACGGGACTCTGAAATCCATCTCTGCTGTGAGTGAATTTGCTGCCACATACATTGCTGTGAAAGTGCAAGAATACTTTAAGAAATGCTGACTGCCTCATTGATTTGCCACATGCCCTTGGCTGGAACACAAGAAGATATTAGTAAAGAAAGCATTGGGTGCTATCCAGTGTGGTTCAATGAATGTTACCTGAATCAACTATTTATAGCAGGTGACTAATACCTTGACAGCACATCTATGGCTCCAAAAAGATTTTTGAGCCACTTTATTTCCCCCCACCACCCTTCCCTTTCTCTTGTGGTCCACTCTCCCCTCCTATCAGATTCCTTCTTTTCCAGCCCTTGACCTTTCCCATCCAGATATCACCTTCCAGCTAGCCTCCTTCCTCTCCCCCAACTTTTTCATCCTGGCATCTTCCCCCTTCCTCCTCAGTCCTGAAGAAAGGTCTTAGCCCAAAACACCGACTGTTTATTCATTCCCATATGTGGTGCCTTGACCTGCTGAGTTCCTCCAGCATTTTGTGTGTGTTGCTTTGAATTTAAGACATCTGCAGACTTTCTTGTTTTTTATGGTTTGCTGCCTTGTATCCTGCCTGCAAATAGCCACGGCTTTTCAACTGGATCTCAGTCGTCTGAGTCTCATTCCTTGTAACTGCCCTGGAGACTGCCCCGGCAATGAACAGTGGCCACCTTTCCTGGTCTTTAAAATGCTATTAAGACCTTTATGCCAGGGGTGAAATTGGAATGCTTGCATTCATCCATTTGTTTTAAACCATTAATACTACAGTAATTGAATATTAGAGCTGTTGTGTTTCGAATACAACCCGAGCACTGTATGTTACTCAGGAAATGTAGTAAGCTGTCTTGAGCACTGGAATGCTGATTGTTCACTGATACCAATGGTATACAGAAGTACAAACTCATTCCAGGGCTATTCCAAGTAGTACAAGCTCTTCTTTGGCTGCTACAACTACTATAATGAGGTTTATGTTTTTTTAGTGACAGTTATGTGGAATGAAGTAATTCACAGTCTTGTTGTACACTGAACTTGGAAAATTGGCATAAGTGGTGCTATAGGTGGCAAAGTCAGTTGATGGAGCAAATAAGAGGTTTCTGACTTTGTAATTTTGTGGTGTGTGAATGGCACCAAGTTAACAGACTTGTATTCACCCAGGTTGCTAACTCTGGTTGAAGGTAGTCAGGGTGACTCTGTCATGTGACTTCTTACCTCATACACCTTCCCTGGCACAAAAGCCATTTTCTCTAAACATCAATATTTTTAGATCAAACAATACAGTTGATTTAGCAGAAACCATGGTTGTTTAAAAGTGCCCTCAGGATTTTTTGTTTTACCTGTGCTCAAACCAATGACTGATGAAACTTTCATTATTAGGGAAATCCTGGGGTTGTCACCTAGAGAGAGCTTGCTTTTTGGGCCTGAGGCGACAGGGTCGAAATTGGGTGGATCAGACCTTCTCATTCTGAGACCTCCAGCCTCCAGGGTATTACTGGAGACTCTTATTGAGATTAAATACACTATGTTCTTGGTCAGAGCAGGAAAGAAGATCAAAAATTACCCCTGATGCTGGAAGTTCTGATGAAGCATCTTGGATCTGAAATGTTAACTCTTATCTCTTTCCACAGATGCTGCCTGACCTTCTGAGTGTTTCAAACATTTTCTGTTGAGCGGCAGAGATAGGTAGGGAAGTGGGTGAGTTGGTGAAGCAGTCTGGATCCCTGAAGAAGCAGCTAGTAGCTTTACTTGTAAACTGTTGGGGCCAGCTGGGAATACCTTCACTCAAACACCAGGGGTCACAATCTCTGCTCAATAGGGAGAGGTGAATGACATCTATTCAAAGCAGGACAAATGCCCCTGACCACCAACGCATTGTGTGCCTCCCTAATTAGACCCAGAAGTTCCCTCCAACCACAGTATAGTGGGTTAGCATTGTCAGCGACAGCAAGCAGGAATTTGCACAGTCGACGTTTCAGGCCGAGACCCTTCGTCAGGACTAACTGAAGGAAGAGTGAGTAAGGGATTTGAAAGCTGGAGGGGGAGGGGGAGATGCAAAATGATAGGAGAAGACAGGAGGGGGAGGGATAGAGCCGAGAGCTGGACAGGTGATAGGCAGAAGGGGATACGAGAGGATCATGGGACAGGAGGTCCGGGAAGAAAGACGGGGGGGGGGGGTGACCCAGAGGATGGGCAAGAGGTATATTCAGAGGGACAGAGGGAGAAAAAGGAGAGTGAGAGAAAGAATGTGTGCATAAAAAAGAGTAACAGATGGGGTACGAGGGGGAGGTGGGGCCTAGCGGAAGTTAGAGAAGTCAATGTTCATGCCATCAGGTTGGAGGCTACCCATACGGAATATAAGGTGTTGTTCCTCCAACCTGAGTGTGGCTTCATCTTTACAGTAGAGGAGGCCGTGGATAGACATGTCAGAATGGGAATGGGATGTGGAATTAAAATGTGTGGCCACTGGGAGATCCTGCTTTCTCTGGCGGACAGAGTGTAGATGTTCAGCAAAGCGGTCTCCCAGTCTGCGTCGGGTCTCACCAATATATAAAAGGCCACATCGGGAGCACCGGACGCAGTATATCACCCCAGTCGACTCACAGGTGAAGTGATGCCTCACCTGGAAGGACTGTTTGGGGCCCTGAATGGTGGTAAGGGAGGAAGTGTAAGGGCATGTGTAGCACTTGTTCCGCTTACACGGATAAGTGCCAGGAGGGAGATCAGTGGGGAGGGATGGGGGGGACGAATGGACAAGGGAGTTGTGTAGGGAGCGATCCCTGCGGAATGCAGAGAGAGGGGGGGAGGGAAAGATGTGCTTAGTGGTGGGATCCCGTTGGAGGTGGCGGAAGTTACGGAGAATAATATGTTGGACCCGGAGGCTGGTGGGGTGGTAGGTGAGGACCATGGGAACCCTATTCCTAGTGGGGTGGTGGGAGGATGGAGTGAGAGCAGATGTACGTGAAATGGGGGAGATGCGTTTAAGAGCAGAGTTGATAGTGGAGGAAGGGAAGCCCCTTTCTTTAAAAAATGAAGACATCTCCCTCGTCCTAGAATGAAAAGCCTGTCCAGCTCTCGGCTCTATCCCTCCCCCTCCTGTCTTCTCCTATCATTTTGCATCTCCCCCTCCCCCTCCAGCTTTCAAATCCCTTACTCACTCTTCCTTCAGTTAGTCCTGACGAAGGGTCTCGGCCTGAAACGTCGACTGCGCCTCTTCCTATAGATGCTGCCTGGCCTGCTGCGTTCACCAGCAACTTTGATGTGTGTTGCTTGAATTTCCAGCATCTGCAGAATTCCTGTTGCAAACAGGAATATGTTAGCTTAGAAAGAGTGAAGATGTTCCCTCTTGAAGGGATGGGGTGCAGAACAGGGGGGTATTACCTCAAATTTGAAATCTGTTGTTTCGTTAACACTGATTTAACAGGGTTTTTGGAAATTTGAAACGCCCTTCCTCTAAAAATCCTGTCAATTGTTGGACCCATTTATATTTTCAAAATTAACTCTGTATTTACTCAGGAGATGGATACAGAGTCTATAGAAGTGAGGCAAAGCAGCACCAACTTCATGGACCTTGCATAGATTACAGGGAAGGAGGTGTTTGCTACCCTGAGGCAAATCAGAGTGGATAAATCCCCAGGGCCTGACAAGGTGTTCCTTCAGACTCTACAGGAGGCAAGTGCAGAAATTATCCGAGCCCTTAAGCAGAGTTAATTAAAACATCCTTAGTGACAGGAGAGGTATCAGAGGATTGAAGGATAGCCAGTGTTGTCTGCTATTTTAAAAAAAGGCTCCAAACAGAAACCTGTAAGTTATAGGCCAATGAGTCTGACATCAGTTGTGGGAATATTACTAAAAGGTATTCTAAGGAACCAGATATACAAGTACTTGGATAGACATGGACTGATTAGGGATAGTCAGCATAGCTTCATGGGTGGTAGGTCATGTCCAACCAATCTTATAGAGTTTTTTTGAGGAAGTTGCCAAGAAAGTGGATGAAGGCAAAGCACTGTATGTTGTCTACATGGACTTTAGTAAGGCATTTGACAAGGTACCACAGGGGAAGCAGGTCAAGAAGATTCAGTCGCTCGATTATTCAGGATGAAGTGGTAAATTGCATTAGACACTGGCTTTGTGGGAGAAGCCAGAGAGTCTGAGTAGAGGGTTGCCTCTCTGACTGGAGGCTTATGACTAATGGTGTGCCACAGGGATCAGTGCTGGGTCCTTTGTTGTTTGTCAGATGTGGTTAACTGGATCAGCAAATTTGAGAATTACCCCAAGATTAGGGGTGTAGTGAACAGTGAGGAAGGCTATCATAGCTTGCAGAGGGATCTGCGTCAGCTGGAAAAATGGACTGAAAAATGGCAGGTGAAATTTAATGCAGACAATTGTGAGGTTTTACACTTTGGTAGGACCAACCAGGATAGGTCTTACACAGTGAACAGTAGGGCACTGAGGAGTGTGGTGGAACAAAAGGATCTGGGAGTACAAGTACTTAATTCATTGAAAGAGGTGTCATAGGTAGATAGGGTTGTAAAGAAAGCTTTTGGCACATAGGCCTTCAGAAATGAATGTATTGAGTACAGAAGATGGAATCTTATGTTGAAGTTGTGCAACACTTTGGTGAGGCCTAATTTGGAATATCGTGTGCATTTTTGGTCACCCACCTACAGGAAAGATGTAAACAAGTTTGAAAGAGGAAAGAGAAAATTTTCTAGAATGTTGTCGAGTCTGGAGGACTTGAGTTATAAGGAAAGATTGAATAGTTTAGGACTGTATTCTTTAGAACGTAGAAGATGGTGAGGAGATTTGATAGAGGTATACAAAATTAGATAGGGTATATGCAAGCAGGCTTTTTTCACTGAGGTTGGGTGGGAGTACAAGCAGAGGTCATGGGTTAAGGGTGAAAGGTGAGAAGTTTAAGGGGAACATGAGGGGAAATTTCTTCACTCAGAGGCTTGTGAGAGTGTGGAATATGCTGCCAGCAGAAGTGTCCATGCGAGCTCGATTTCAATGTTTAAGAGAAGTTTGGATAGATGCATGGATGGTCGGGATTTGGAGGACTATGGTTCTGGTGCAGGTCAATGGGAGTAGGCAGTTTGAATGTTTTTGACATGGATGAGATGGGCTGATGGGTTTGTATCTATGCTATACTTCTCTGTGAATCTATGACTATAAGACCTCTGTTAGACGATAGAAGTAAGGATAATTAACCAAGGTAAATAAAGTTAATGTGCAAGAGACACAAGAGACTGGAATCTGGATCAGCAAAAAAACGAACTACTGAAGAATCTCAGCAGGTCAGGCAGTGTCTGCAGAAGGAAACAGACAGTCGATATTTTTTGTTGAGAAAGTACTGATGAATCTTGATTGAATTGAATAGCAGACTGCATTTCTCCACCTTCCCAGTCTCATTCACTGTTGTTCCAAAGTATTGTTAGTAAGCTCCATGCTCCTTAGAGGGACAGTGTTGCCTATTCACAGTTAGCTATAACTGTGCTAAGGCAATATTGTCTGATACGTAATGAGGATCCATGAAACACAAATGCTCCATCACACTTTCTCTTGTTGCAGTTAGTTCTGATCCCAGTTTCTCAGATGAAGCCATCTCCTTTGCTAGCTGTTGGCTTTTATGTCAATCACTAGCTTTTGGCAAGAAATAAATCTGAGCCCAAGTTAGCTGAAACTCTGGAATTAAAATGGCTTGAACCTGAACTATACAAATTCAAATTGTGGTTATCATAGAACCATAGAAACTACAGCACAGAAACAGGCCCTTTGGCCCTTCTTGGCTGTGCCGAACCATTTTTTGCCTAGTCCCACTGACCTGCACACGGACCATATCCCTCCATACACCTCCCATCCATGTATCTGTCCAATTTATTCTTAAATGTTAAAAAAGAACCCGCATTTACCACCTCGTCTGGCAGCTCATTCCATACTCCCACCACTCTCTGTGTGAAAAAGCCCCCCCTAATGTTCCCTTTAAACTTTTCCCCCCTCACCCTTAACCCATGTCCTCTGGTTTTTTTCTCCCCTTGCCTCAGTGGAAAAAGCCTGCTTGCATTCACTCTATCTATACCCATCATAATTTTATATACCTCTATCAAATCTCCCCTCATTCTTCTACGCTCCAGGGAATAAAGTCCTAACCTCTTCAACCTTTCTCTGTAACTGAGTTTCTCAAGTCCCAGCAACATCCTTGTAAACCTTCTCTGCACTCTTTCAACCTTATTTATATCCTTCCTGTAATTTGGTGACCAAAACTGAACACAATACTCCAGATTCGGCCTCACCAATGCCTTATACAACCTCATCATAACATTCCAGCTCTTATACTCAATACTTCGATTAATAAAGGCCAATGTACCAAAAGCTCTCTTTACGACCCTATCTACCTGTGACGACACTTTTAGGGAATTTTGTATCTGTATTCCCAGATCCCTCTGTTCCACTGCACTCCTCAGTGCCTTACCATTAACCCTGTATGTTCTACGTTGGTTTGTCCTTCCAACGTGCAATACCTCACACTTGTCAGTATTAAACTCCATCTGCCATTTTTCAGCCCATTTTTCCAGCTGGTCCAAGTCTCTCTGCAGGCTCTGAAAACCTTTCTCACTGTCTACTACACCTCCAATCTTTGTATCATCAGCAAACTTGCTGATCCAGTTTACCACATTATCATCCAGATCATTGATATAGATGACAAATAACAATGGACCCAGCACTGATCCCTGTGGCACACCACTAGTCACAGGCCTCCACTCAGAGAAGCAATTCTCTACCACCACTCTCTGGCTTCTTCCATCGAGCCAATGTCTAATGCAATTTTCCACCTCTCCATGTATACCTAGCGACTGAATTTTCCTAACTAACCTCCCATGCGGGACCTTGTCAAAGGCCTTACTGAAGTCCATGTAGACAATATCCACTGCCTTCCCTTCATCCACTTTCCTGGTAACCTCCTCGAAAAACTCCAACAGATTGGTCAAACATGACCTACCACACACAAAGCCATGTTGACTCTCCCTAATAAGCCCCTGTCTATCCAAATACTTGTAGATTCTGTCTCTTAGTACTCCGTCCAATAACTCACCTACTACTGACGTTAAACTCAGTGGCCTATAATTTCCCAGATTACTTTTCGATCCTTTTTTAAACAACAGAACAACATAAGCCACTCTCCAATCCTCCAGCACTTCACCCGTAGACAGCGACATTTTAAATATTTCTGCCAGGGCCCCCGCAATTTCAACACTAGTCTCCTTCAAGGTCCGAGGGAACACTCTGTCAGGTCCCGGGGATTTATCCACTTTAATTTTCCTCAAGACAGCAAGCACCTCCTCCTTTTCAATCTGTACAGTTTCCATGGTCTCACTACTTGATTCCCTCAATTCCATAGATTTCATGCCAGCTTCCTTAGTAAATACAGACGCAAAAAACCTATTTAAGATCTCCCCCATTTCCTTTGGTTCCGCACAAAGCCGACCACTCTGATCTTCAAGAGGACCAATTTTATCCCTTACAATCCTTTTGCTCTTAATATACTTGTAAAAACTCTTTGGATTATCTTTCACTTTGACTGCCAAGGCAACCTCATGTCTTCTTTTTGCCCTCCTGATTTCTTTCTTAAGTATTTTCTTGCACTTCTTATACTCCTCAAGCACCTGATTTACCCCCTGTTTCCTATACATTTCATACAACTCCCTCATAGACTTTCAACTGGAAGGAAAGCAAGCTTGATATGTGCATAGGACTACATTTGCCTCAATAATAAACATTTCTGCAATCGGTATGATGTGAGAGGATACTTATAACCGAGTTCAACATCTTTGCAATTTACACACCAAACTAACATGTTCAATGCAGGCCCTTACTTGTCAGATTACCGTTGATTCAAAAGTCATTTAAGCTCAATCCCACATGAGAAGTTGTCACCAGAATGTAACAGAATCTAAAAGCTAGGAGTCTCTCTATACAGCTGATATTTCAGTTAATGTAAGGCATCTGCACGCTTTTGTGCTGAAGAATTGGCCTCAATTAATGCTATCACTTTTGAAATCATAGCAGTTTTTCAATCCAAATGAGAACAAGATTACTACAGTGAAATAATAAAACCGTTGTGGATGATTATCGCAACTTAAATACTCGCCAGTGTTTCACAGTGACTAATACTCAGAAATAGAGCAATGGAGTCTTGCAAGGGCAACATGTAACTGAATATGAGCAATGAAATATGAGATCAAAAGGCCATCTGCTATGTTGTGCCAGAAGCTGATGTGACCTGAAACAAATTTCATACTTATAATTGGATTAGATTTACCCTTTTGCCAATATCTTTATAATTGCCAAACTATTAGAAGAACATTTTGGGATTGCCTTTATAAAAATAGATGTGAATCAGTGCCTTTTTTTCCCCTAGTATACTGTAAGTAAAGAGAGATATCTGTCAACAGAAGTCTTCTGTTACCTCAGATCTGTAGAGGTATGTTCCTAGGAGCCTCTGATTGGGAACAAGCAATTGTAAGATGAGAGCTGACGTCAAACAGTCAAGAGGTGGATCTAATTACACATGATCCAGTAAGACGTGGGAGAAGCCTAAACTGGAGTTTTCATGGAGTTATTAAGTTGAATATTTGATAGTCTGAATTACAGCCTTGACATGTAATATTGAACCAACAAAAATGAGCAGATAGTTGCAATAAGTCAATGTTTATGGACATAACCCAGAGTATCTTATGCCTCTTTTACATATAATTTTTTTTTGTTGACTCCATTTTTACAAACACCCTGGACCATATTTTGATCTTAACCTATGAACTCCCTTCCTGTCCTCTACTAATTGGCCCATTAATTGGAGCCATGTTGGAATGACGCAAAATAATGAAATATTTCTGCCCTTTTCTTGAGGGATTTTCAACCCTGTGCTGACCACGTCTTTCCCTCTCAGATGGACTACAAATCATGTTTCAAATGTCATTTACTGACAACATCCCCACCTCAGATGTGGAAGACTGCCACCCGCCACCCCAGCACATTTCCAGAGAGATCAGAGCAGAATTTGCGCTGACTTCCCCAGTGAAGGAACACAGCTATTTAGCAGCGCTGTCTTTTCAATAAACCATTAAACCGCACCTTAAGGTCACTATAAAAATTCTCATACCATCGTTTGGCATAGTGGCACAGCAGGAGAGTGCTAGTGTGTCACAACAGGTTCAATTCTGACCTCTGTTGGTAACTGAGTTGAGTTTGTATGTTTTCCCTTAACCATATAGTTTTCCCCTGGATATTCAGTTTCCCTCTAACATGCGAAAGGCGTTCTGATTAATTGGTTAATTAGCTACTGTAAATTACACAATTGAATGTGGGTGGTAGGAAAATCAGGGTTAAATTGAGAGAGAATGGGTTACAGATAAAGTGTACAGGGCACGGTATTGATAGGATTTGTCTGAGAGCTAGCAGAAACAGCAGATAGAATGGCCTCCAACCTCATAAGAAATTTTATGGTTTTTGAAGAGCAGAGAAGTTGATTTGCACAATTATTATCCCAACTGAATCAAATAAATGATCTGATCCAACATACAACAAGCTGGAGGAACTTAGCAGGCCTTAGCAGACAGCATCTGTGGAGCGATTGTCAACGTTTTGGGTCGAGGCCCCTCACTTGGACTGGTCCTGCTAAGAAATATACACAAAATAGCTGTTACCTTTGTCAGTGCAAGGCATCTTTTTCTGGATTCCTGCAGGCTTCAGGCAAAGGGAACTGAAGTTCTTAGTGCAAGGCCTCTTTTAAAAAAAATGCTTTAGCGAATGAATCATAGTTATCAGCTCGTCCATGCCAATCAAGATATCAATCTGAGCCAGTCTCTTTTGCATGCATTTGGTCCATATCCTTCGAAATGTTTTCCATCTAAGTATGCCATCATAGCCAAGGTACAGAGTATAAGAGTTGGGACACCATGTTGTAATTGTACAAGTTGTTGATGAGACCACAAATTGGTATGTGCAGTGTTGGTTGTTCAGTTGTAGAGAGATGTCATTAAACTGGAAAAGGTGCAGAAGGGATTCACAAGGATGTTACCAGGACCATTCAGATGGGTACATGGATAGAAAACATTTAGAAGGATATGGACCAAATGCAAGTAAATGGGGCTAGCTCAGATTGACATGCTGATTGGCATGGATTTCAGTTCCCTTTGCCTGAAGCATGCAGAATTCCAGAAAAGAATGGAAGGTGCATAGCATCTACCACACTGCTCGACCACCCACCCTCTCCACTTGATGCACCTCCTACCCAACTTGGTTTTCACATTAGCTTCAGCAGCTATCTCAAACTGGAGTAGAAGACAATCACTCTCAACTCTGAGGAACAGCCAAAAGAAGTGGAGGTTTAGTGCGGAAAGATGTGAATCTGTAGTCCAAAATTAGAGGGACAGGGTGGAGACAAAAGCTTCAGGAATGGCCAGAAAACATTCAGGCATGGTAACAGTTAAACAAGTCTACCCCTTGCATTACAGACCCAATATTTCAGAATCAACAATTTTTACAGTATCATAATTTAGATATGCAGCCAACTGTTGTACAGAAGCAGATTAGTGGGTTTGGTAAGGGAAGCAGCGGATACTGATCACGGGTATGTACCGCAACTGTTTTATTCACAAGCAAGCAATGAAATACTTTACTTGCACATAAGTCAAACGAGTACTCATCCAAGTCAGGCAAACTATAGAAATTATGAACCTGAGCACTAGTTCAATCTGTCCAAATTACACAAGGTTAAACAAGCCATAAACAACTACTTAACTGGGTGTGCACCCAAAACATGAGACCTTCCTCCTATTAACTGTAAGACACCTTCCAAATGATTGCTTCAGTGCTGCCTGTGACTCACAGCCTGGAGCGAGCTCGGGGTGGAAAAAAGGCGAGAGAGTCACACATGTGCATTCACCTTTATACACCTGAAGACCGGAAGCCAATCGCAGTTATCGCAGCACGTGGCCTTGGAGCAGAAACCAGTGCCTCAGGACACGGGAGCTAACCAGTGGGAATGCAGCTACATGCGTAGAGCAGGTCCCTCGTTGACCAAAATGCTGGAAGCGACATGGAACAACTTGCGACCAGCAAATAAGTTAATCTTCCATATTACACCAGCCTTATTGTGCTGCAAAATTGTGATATATTTGACAAATTGGCTGCACCAAGCAAAAACCAATCTCAGAATGCAGCTCTATCTCATAGGTTAGATAGTGACCAAGTCAACTCCTTATAATTGTTTAATTGGTGAGTAGATCAATTCCATCTGTTTGGAGTGGAAGGAATTGTTTTTCTTTGAATGGGTTGATTCCATGGCTCTTTTTTGTTTCATGACTGTGAGGAAGATGAATTTCAGGGCTGTATACTGCATACATACTTTGATAAAAAATGTACTTTGAATCTTGAATCTTACATAAAGATGTTAAAAGAGATATATAATTAGTGTAAAAATTTGCACTCTGATTAATCCTACCTGAAAGAGAACCCATTCCTTTTCTGGTAAAATTAATTAGGAACTGCAGAAAAAGTGATAGATCATCTTTGAAGGGTAATGTTTGTGGGCCAAATCCTGTTTCAAAAAGCTTTGTGGGTGCTTTCTGTGATCTAGATCTCTTTCAGCTGCCTCACTTCACTGAATAAATATCTACCGTGTTGCAGAGATGAACTGCCCGTGTAATTTCTGATCAATGACACTCATAATATACCTTCTACTCTTTCTCCTTGGATGATAAAATGCACAGTTCATCTCTGCTATATACAGTATGTACTATATTGAAAAATCCCTGAGAGATGAGTTGCAGGTTTGCCTCAATTGAGGAAAGTATTTTAAGACCATTTCAGATAGAGCCCCCGATCCACTGTCTGCACTCACGTGACTGCCTGGCTAAGCACAGCTCCAATGCCATCTCTAAATTCACTGATGACACTACCATTGTTGAGTAAATCACAAGTGCCAATGAGTCAGCTTACCAAGCAAGATAGGTCACTGACACAGGAAAACCTGCAGATGCTGGAAATCCAAAACAACAGACACAAAAAGCTGGAGGAACTCAGCAGGCATGCAGCATCTATGGAAAAGAGTAAACATTCAACGTTTTGGGCCGAGACTCATCTTCAGGACTGGCCACCTTAGTTGAGTGCTGCTATAAAAACAACATCCTGCTCAATATCAACAAAGCTAAAGAGTTGATTGTAGACTTCAGGAAGGAGAAGGAAGTCAAACATATACCAGTCTACACTGAGGAGTTAGCACTGGTGAATGTGACTGGCTGCAAATTTCTGGGTGTTAACATTTGCATGAATTGTCCTGGGCCAAGCATATAGATGTAAACATAAAAGAAATGCAGCAGCATCTTTATTTTGTTAGGAGGTTAATCAGGTTCTTCTTACCATTGAATATGCTAACAAACTTCTACAAAAGTACTGCTGAAGGTATCCATGAGTGGTTGCATCATAGAGTGCTACAACAATTCAAACATACAGGAATGTAAGAGGCTGCAGGGAGTAGTGGATTCTGCCTGATACATCATGGGCATACCTCTTCCCACCATTGGTAGGGGCAGCCTCAACAGCAAGATCTGTCAGCAAAGATCTCCACCATCCAGACCATGCCATCTTCTTCCACATACCAGAAATAGATACAGAAGCTTGAAGTCTCACACCACCAGGTTCGAGAACAACTACTTCCCTTCAAGCATTCGGTTCTTAAAGCAACCAGCACAATCTCAATGACTAGAGTTTAGCAGCACTATGAACACTTTGACCACTTTTGCACTAAAATAGACGCTTTGTTTATTCTATTTCTGTTTTACTGGAAGAAAACATTCAAAATTAATGTTTAAATTGTTTGCTTTGTGAATTCTGCTTATATGATGTTATGTCCCTGTGATGCTGCTGCAGGTACGATTTCATTGTACCTGTGCATACATGTACATGTGCATAAGACAATAAACTTGACCTTGACTTTCACATAATAAATAGAGAATGCAGTTTGCAGTTCAGTAAACCTGGATTGGAGTGCTTGGATTTGCTATGTGCCCTGACCTCATTAGTATATCCAAAATGTATTGCGTCACATTTGCCATTTTAAACCCGTATCACCAACACATCAATCTCTCTCTGTTGTCAAATACTCTCTCCCACAACATCAACAGCTCTGTTGATATTCACTTCTATCACAAACTTACTGATCTTGCCTCCCACATCTTTATCCGAGTCATTTATGTGCACTACAAAAAGCAAAGGCCCCAGCGCTGCCCTAACGGGACACCACGAATCACAGCCGTCCTATCACAAAAGGAAGCTTCTACCATCACCATCCAACGGGATCCCACCACTAAGCACATCTTTCCCTCCCCCCCTCTCTCTGCATTCCGCAGGGATCGCTCCCTACACAACTCCCTTGTCCATTCGTCCCCCCCATCCCTCCCCACTGATCTCCCTCCTGGCACTTATCCGTGTAAGCGGAACAAGTGCTACACATGCCCTTACACTTCCTCCCTTACCACCATTCAGGGCCCCAAACAGTCCTTCCAGGTGAGGCATGACTTCACCTGTGAGTCGACTGGGGTGATATACTGCGTCCGGTGCTCCCGATGTGGCCTTTTATATATTGGTGAGACCCGACGCAGACTGGGAGACCGCTTTGCTGAACATCTACGCTCTGTCCACCAGAGAAAGCAGGATCTCCCAGTGGCCACACATTTTAATTCCACATCCCATTCCCATTCTGACATGTCTATCCACGGCCTCCTCTACTGTAAAGATGAAGCCACACTCAGGTTGGAGGAACAACACCTTATATTCCGTCTGGGTAGCCTCCAACCTGATGGCATGAACATCGACTTCTCTAACTTCCGCTAAGGCCCCACCTCCCCCTCGTACCCCATCTGTTACTCATTTTTATGCACACATTCTTTCTCTCACTCTCCTTTTTCTCCCTCTGTCCCTCTGAATATACCTCTTGCCCATCCTCTGGGTCACCCACCCCTCCTTGTCTTTCTTCCCGGACCTCCTGTCCCATGATCCTCTCGTATCCCCTTTTGCCTATCACCTGTCCAGCTCTTGGTTCTATCCCTCCCCCTACTGTCTTCTCCTATCATTTTGCATCTCCCCCTCCCCCTCCAGCTTTCAAATCCCTTACTCACTCTTCCTTCAGTTAGTCCTGACGAAGGGTCTCGGCCTGAAACGTCGACTGCACCTGTTCCTAGAGATGCTGCTTGGCCTGCTGCGTTCACCAGCAACTTTGATGTATGTTGTTTGGATCCAGTTTGCTGATTTGCTCTGGATGCTATAGGCTCTAATCTTTTCAATCAGCCTCGCATTTGGAACATTGTACTGAAGTCCATGTAAATCATATCTACTGCCCTGCTGTCATAGATACATTGTGTTACCTCTTCAAAGATTTCATTCGAGTTGGTCACTCAGCATCTGCCCTTGAGAAAGACATTTTGCTTTCTCTTTTTGGTCCCTACCTTTCCAAGTGATCATTAGTCCACTCCCTCAAAGCTTTTTCTGTAACTACCACTGATGTTAGCTTCGCAAGTCCATTGTTACCGGGCTTTTCTCTGCTGCGTTTCTTGCAAAGGGTGACCAAGTTTTCTGTCCTCCATTCAATTTGGCATTCAATTGTGTTCAACAAAGATCTCAAAATGGCACCCTTCAGCAATCTCTTTGCCTGCCTCACATAGCAATTTTGGATAACTCCCATCCAATCCTGGAGATTGATAAAACTTTATGCCTGCCAAGGCATTGAAGGTTTCTTCTATTATGGAGACCTGCACTAGACTTTCACCTACACCTTCACAAAATTTTCGGCTGTAGTTTCCATCATGAATATGGATGTTAAATGTTTATTTAGGACTACCTAAATAAACCACAAATTGTTCCAGCTGCTACCATCCAGGAAACGGTACCACAGCATAAAAGACAGGACCAACAGGCTCCGGGATAGCTTCTTCCACCAGACCTCCAAACTGCTTAATTCATGCTGATGCAACTGTATTGCTATGTTATATTGACTATCCTGTTTTACATAATATTGATTGTAAATTACTATAAATTGCACATTGCACATTTAGACGGGTACGTAGCATAGAAAGGTTTTTACTCCTCATGTTTCTGAAGGATGTAAGTAATGAAGTCAATTCAATTCAATTCAACCTGTACCTTCCGGTTCCATGCATAGATTGCCCCAGTTGTCTCTTGTAGACCTACTTTTTCCCTGGTTGTTCTTTTGTTCTTAACATACTTAGAGAATGCCTTCAGATTCTTGTGACTTCTCTTAGCCTTCTTAAATACATTCCTAGATGTTTTATATTCATAAGAAGCCTCTCCTGTCATTAGTTTCCCAAACCATTTATATGTTTCCCCTTTTCTCTTTATCCAATCTTCAATATCTGTTGACATCCAAGGTTACCCTGGTTTTGACCTTTACAGGAACACATTGGCCCTGAACTCTTGTTCTTTCTCTTTGCATAGATATAGACTTAAAAGGAAGAAAACCTTTAAGTTGCACAATATATTTTCATGGTCAGGAAAATCAAGCATGTTTTATTGCAGTGGAGCTGCTGTGCTATTTGAGCTGGCTGATGTTGCTTATAAATATGTTTTTATTTGTGCAAAATATTACTCTTAAATTTTGATTTGCATTCTTTTAGAATGCTGTTAGCATAGCATGGCGGGGGGGAGGGCTAATATTGTGTTACTTGGCTTCAATCACAATACTTTGAAGGACTTTATAAAGTGGGGACTAACTTACTCTATTTAATAAAATATTATATTTCATTTAAAATATTATTCAGAATAATTAAATAACACACTGAATCAGTACATTGCCTGAGACTTTTCACTTGTTCTTGCCTCCACGAAAATTTCAAGCCCTGAGCACAAGATTTCAGTTGAGACACCAGTGCAGTACTGCAAGAGGGTTGCCCTGTCATTGCTAACTTGTGTTAAGTCATTAATTGACAAAATGGAGACATAAAAGAGTCTAGAAACTGGACCCTGGAGCAGCTGAAGGAGTTTTGTGGGTCAGCAGCACATGGACGTCCAGGTGAAGAGACTCGACAGAATGTTGATTAACTATTTCCCTCCATCGATGCTGTTGAGCTCCTCCAGCTTTCTTATGTGTTGCTCATCAATACACACTCTCCCTTCCAGTGGGTCTGATAGCTCACATGTAGTTCCCTGTATTGATTTGGCCATTGGATATCTGAACAGATAATCTAGTTGTTATCACATTGCTGTCTGAACATATTTGCTTTGTTTCTTTTTATATAACAGCACTAATTAAGTAGATATTAACTACTTTGGCAAACAGAAAAGATGCAGTTCTCTAATGGGAAATTAATTGGCTTAAATTGGTATTGTTACATGCTCAAGGAGATCTGGTTTTTTTTGTGAGAATGATGTAATGGTCTTTTGGAGGTCACCTGATGTGATTTTCCCGCCGATGTGAGTTCACGTAATGACATGTGCCCCGTGACTATATAAGGGTTGAGCCAGGTGACGCAGTTGGTTTTTGAGTTTGTATATTTCAAGGTAGAATGTGTTGTATCTCCATTTCTGTTGCGTGTTTGTTTTTGGTGATGCAGTTTCATTTTTAAAATGGAGTGTGCGTTCTGTTGCAAAATATCCATATTATTTGGACTGGAAATTTTTGCTAGATGAGTTGATTTACTCAATTCCAACATTAGAAGGGAGAGTGAAGAATTTATCGAAGTTACAGGATCGAAGGATCGAGAGGAGTCGGCATCGTTTGGCAGTTTAATAAAAGATCGACCTTATTGGGTCTTCGTTGGAGTAGCAACCTGCATCGAGATAACTCTTGCCAGAAAGAGCTGGGAGTTCTTGCAAAAAGGTGCTCTCTCTCTCTCTCTAAAGAAATTTAAGGTCAGTTGATTTAAACTGTTTATTTTTGGCATCGTGAATCCTGTGGACAGAACTAGCAGTAAAGGTGCGTCTGTGAAGAAATCCTTCTCCAGAGAAGCCTCTCCCAATTGAACATGTAAATCTGTTGGACTTCTGAAGTTATCACTTTAAGAGCTATATCTGACTGTATCGCTTTAAGAACTGTTTTCGCATTTAACGCTTTAAGGACCAGAGCCGAGTGGCGAGTTGGTGAACGGCTGCATATCTGTTAACTTCCGGTTAAAGTTTTTGTGTGTTTTTTTTTCCTTTATCGTTTATCGGTGTTTAATAAATGTTTGGTTATTTTTATATAACCTGTCTCGATTGATATTCATTGTTGCCGGTTACGTAACAGTATCAAAGGAATTTAATAACCATATGAATAAACCTGTTGAATGACTTTTTTTCAGAAATCCTGCTGTTCTGGCTGTCCTGTTTGGTTTCTAAAGTTCTTTTAAGACTTGTTTCCCATAATCCATTTAAGATCACAGAGGTCATGTTTGCCTCCCTGTTTCCTGTGTCTCGTTTAATCTTACCTTGTTCTCTGGAAATGTTTATTATACTGCTGTGTAACATTTTAAGAAACATTTATACTTTATACTTTATACCTTATTGTCACCAAACAATTGATACTAGAACGTACAATCATCACAGCGATATTTGATTCTGCGCTTCACACTCCCTGGATTACAAATATTAAATATTTAAAACATTAAAATAGTAAAAATTAGTAAATATTAAAAATTTAAATTATAAATCATAAATCGAAAATAGAAAAATGGAATGTGGAGGTAGTGCAGAAAAAAACTGAGAGGCAGATCCGGATATTTGGAGGGTACGGCCCAGATCCGGGTCAGGATCCGTTCAGCAGTTTTATCACAGTTGGAAAGAAGCTATTCCCAAATCTGGCCGTACCAGTCTTAAAGCGCCTGAGCCTTCTCCCGGAGGGAAGAGGGACGAAAAGTGTGTTGGCTGGGTGGGTCGTGTCCTTGATTATCCTGGCAGCACTGCTCCAACAGCGTGCAGTGTAAAGTGAGTCCAAGGACGGAAGATTGGTTTGTGTAATGTGCTGCACCGTGTTCACAATCTTCTGCAGCTTCTTTCGGTCTTGGACAGGACAATTCCATACCAGGTTGTGAGGCACCCTAGAAGAATGCTTTCTATGGTGCATCTATAAAAAATAGTGAAGGTTTTAGGGGACAGGCCAAATTTCTTTAGTTTTCTCATGAAGTAAAGGCGCTGGTGGGCCTTCTTGGCAGTGAACTCTGCTTGGTTGCACCAAGTCAGGTCACTTGTGATATTGACCCCGGGGAACTTAAAGCTGTTCCACTTCCACACCACCGAAGTAAATTGGGTCGTACCGTCCGCTACTCCTTCTGAAGTCAACAACCAATTCCTTTGTCTTGCTGACATTGAGGGATAGGTTATTGTCTTCGCACCATGCCACCAGGTTCTTAATGTCCTCTCTGTACTCAAACTCATCATTACCTGAGATACAATGAATTAATTACCATGAATTAAAAGCACTGAATCACAGCACAGGTAAGTCCCTTCTGCCCACCTCATCCATCCCTATATCAAATACCCGTCTTTACTAATCCCATTTACTAACCATTAGACCAAAGCCTTCAGTATCAGGTAAATTCAAGTGCTTGTCTTGTTACTTACTAAATGTTGTGAAGGTCTCTGCCTCCACCTCTTCTCAGGCAGTGCTTTCTAAACTCTAAATCACCCACTGAGTGAAAACAATCTTCCTGATATCCTCTATAAACTTCATCATCATTACCTTCAACCTATGTTGCCTGGTTATCAAACCTCTTAAATGGGGAAGGATTTACTAATACCTATCCTACCTATGTTGATGTAATAATGGCAGTAATATCCTGTCGCACAGAAAACCTGCCAGCCAGGTATCAACAAAAAACTAAGGGTGCCAGAGTATCAGAAATTTATTTTTTAAATGATGAAGGCTATATAGTTCTGTTCTGTAATGTGGTATGGTATATTCATTTAATCAAATTAAATTATTACCTCAAAAGTAAGTCCCAACATGTGACCTTCTTTTGTCTTCTCTATTGTATATTGTCCATAGTACTTTCAGAATATTGCTGGTTCCTAGGTCATAATCATAGTCATAGTCATACTATATTGATCCCGGGGGAAATTGGTTTTCATTACAGTTGCACCATAAATAATAAATAGTAATAAAACCATAAATAGTTAACTAGTAATATGTAAATTATGCCAGGAAATAAGTCCAGGACCAGCCTATTGGCTCAGGATGTCTGACCCTCCAAGGGAGGAGTTGTAAAGTTTGATAGCCACAGGCAGGAATGACTTCCTATGATGCTCAGTGTTGCATCTCGGTGGAATGATTCTCTGGCTAAATGTACTCCTGTGCCCACCCAGTACATTATGTTGTGGATGGGAGACATTGTCCAAGATGGCATGCAACTTGGACAGCATCCTCCTTTCAGACACCACCGTCAGAGAGTCCAGTTCCATTCCCACAACATCACTGGCCTTACAAATGGGTTTGTTGATTCTGTTGGTGTCTGCTACCCTCAGCCTGCTGCCCCAGCACACAACAGCAAACATGATAGCACTGGCCACCACAGACTCGTAGAACATCCTCAGCATCGTCCGGCAGATGTTAAAGGACCTCAGTCCTTTAGGAATTCCTTGAGGAATTCATTACCGTGCAACTTGAGGAAGAACAACTTGAAGCAGTGAAGCAGCAATGTACTGACAGATTCTTGTTTAACATCTCTGATTAATGTGTCTTACATTGCACCATGACATCTAGAACCAGATAGCACGATGGAGAATTGCCACCGTCCACAGGGTATCCAGTGAGCCAAGCATCTTAGCCAAAATCTGCCTCTCCATTACAGATCACTGGTCAGAAAACACACTCAATTTTGAATAATTTAAATTATTTGATTTTGTAATTGTGCTTTACTTTTTATTGAACCCAATAACTTCCAGTAACATTCTGATTCACTTAAAAGATTAAAGAGCAAGCTCGTCGTTAATCTTGTATTTCCATTAAGGCAGCAACGTGGTTGCGAACTGTGCTGTGGTAATGACGTCTTTGATGGTGGGAGAAGAATCATTTGCTTAGCCCTAGATTTCATGCTGCCCTGACCTTCATAGGTGACAAATTGATCTGGCAGCTTGCCTTTTGTATTTGCATTCATTTTGAATGAAAAACATTGAATCTGTGTTCTAATGTGCCAAAAGAAATCATGAGCCAAATCCTGGAATCAGTCCAAAGCTCTAAGTCTATAAAAGAAGCTGTTCTAATCCCACCAGTTTGAGTCCTGACCCATGTGCCAATAGGTTCCTATAGAAGCTGTGTATGAATCATTGCAAAATTCATAGGGCACATTCATCACAAAGTGTGCTTACTAGCTAATTCATGTTCTGATTATGTTAAATTATGAGAACGTTAAGAAAGATTGTAGCAAATGCAATGATGCATTTACATCATGCTTATACAATGTAGACAGTTTTTATATCTTCAGACATAACATTTCAAAAGTAATTCATTGTATTTGAAGTGCTTTGGGAAGTCTGAAGTGTTACGATAAGGCAGAGTAAAATGCAACTTTTTACTCTGTTTCTCATATTCTTTGATGACCATAAGAAAATTCAAAAGTAGACATTTTGTGTATGTGTTGATGAGAAGATGAAGGTTGAAAGAGCTCCAATGTCCCTTCCAGTTTAGGCCTGCTTGGAAATCTATCAGCAGTTTGATAGATTGTGCCTCACCTAATTCTCCACTCATAGTGCAAATTGGGACAGTGTGGAAATGAAAATCAGCTGTGGCATATTCTCACTACAATATAAAAATTGGGAAGATGAGATAAGAGAGCCTCCCTTTACCAGTGAACAAAAGATATCTGTTCCATGAAATTGATCCTGAATGATTAAATGAAACAAGGTGAAGCAAGATCTATAAATAACACTCCCCGATTCTATTCAGAAATTCTGCCTACGTTTGCAAATTGAAATTATTTCTTTGTACCATAACTCTGTCCTCTCTCTCTTTCACACCTACTTCCGAGACACACCATATCTTCCAGTTCTGCTGCTCCCACCTGCACTATGGATGTTCAGTCCAGCCGGGGTTCAGGATTCCGATGTAAAACATTGACAGATCCCCTCTCTCCTACGGACGCTGCTCAATCCACTGAGTTCCTCCAGCAGACTGTTTATTGCTCCGAAGTTAGCAATTTTGCTCCCTGTTCTGTATCCCCTTCTGCAAGGTGCTAAATGATGGTTCTGAGGGAGCAGCAGCTTTGGTGGCATGCCTTGCCAAACCCCAATTTGACAGCAAAAAGTCCATTCATAGCCACAGTAATGGATGTGCACAGACCGAATATGTAAAAAAGAGGAAACCCTACCTAACATCAGTATTTTTACTCAAAGAAATGAAAGGTGTTGCAAGCCAACATCTGTACTGCAGTTGTCAGAGAGGAGGAGTGGACGCAGCTATCTTTATTTATAGTGCACTTGTTTCACCTCTGGAGACGATCCCTCTTCTTGATCACAGACAGAGAGGATGTGTAGATTTTTGTCAGCTGTTGTAGGTTGGAACTTTGAGATATTTCAACCTTGTTTCCTCTGTGGATGCATTCCACAGCACAAAAAAGTGTCTCAAAGTTCAGCTCGAGCTACAGCTTACTGCCTTAACCGTCTCCTCACTGTGTGTTTTATTTGACTGTGTATACAGTTTTGATATTATTCATGAATGTTGGAAGTTTTTGGTGACTTGCTGGTATTCAGATCTGCCTCATATCACCGTGATGTCAGTGAGTGCACAATACAAGGCTTTGGAAGTGAACTAATACAACCCACTAGGCATCCGTGGGCGGTCAAAATGTGGATACCGCGAAAGCTGATCACAAATATAGTGGAAGTGGTGACAGATTAACAGATGAACAGCATGAGTTCATTCTGTTGTGTACCTGGCAGGGAACGTGATGATGGAGCTAGCATAACTCTTTCCTTAGAGCTCCAATGACTCTCTATCAATCCTGACCTTGGATACTGTCTGTCTGGAGATTGCTTGTTCTCCTGATTACCACATGGGTTTCCCATTGAATTCACTAGTTTACGCCTACATTCCAAAGAATGGCAGGCTAATAGATTAATTGCTCACTCCGGGAAGCAGGATCTGTGAGGAGCTGGTGGCAATAATAGGAGAATAAATTGGAATTAGCGTAAATGGGTTCTTGACTTCCTATCTACAAGACACAAGAGATTAATACAAGGGAATACCCACCCGGGTAAGCACAACTCCAGCAATTCTCAAATGAGCTCAACGCCATTCATAACAAAGCTGCTCACTTGTTCATCACCCTAAGTATCCATATTCTACATCACTGGATCACAGTGTGTGCAGTTGTTATGTAACTCCAGAATCTAATCAAATGAAAAATACAGGAGCCTTGTCTACTTACTTTTCTTTCCTTTTAGTGAGGTGCTCACATGTAGTGTGGTGGCATAGTGACGTAGGCCATTCACATACTTAACCAAACAATATATTTACAATATTAGTCAAATATTACTGATATATTAAATACACAACACTCCTCCCTGCCTAGCTATAAACTCCAACTCAATATAGAATGCATCTCAACTCATATGTATCATATTGCTCTCTAGTGATCTTAAAAGGTATACACACAGTATACTATATAATGCAATTACTATACAGACATTCACAGCATAGTAAGTTTTAAATTGTCCCATTCAGGCCTGAAGGTTTAATCACTGTGGAGGATTTCTGACTCTTGTCAGATAACATCTTTCCAGACAAGGCGGTTCTGGGGCCTCCTGTGTGGTGATTGTAGGAGTTGACTCTTGGCCTGCAAGATGTGGTTCGGACATTCTGGACACCTATCTTGTCTGGCAATTGACTTTGCTCTCCTCAACTGAATGATGTGCTATTCCCAGGTGACGTCAGGCTCTCCGCTGTGTAGGAGAGTGGTTCAGTTCCGTCCTTAAACTTTCCAGGTACCCACTTTACATCACCTCTGTAGTCCATCGCAAGGACTGCTTGTCCAGGAGCGAAACATAGAACCTCTTTGTCTGAGGAGCCTCCAATCTGTCTCAGCTGTTTGTCTTGCATACTCCTTCTGAGATTGGGTTTGAGGACATCCAAGTGTGAGTGCAGGATCTCCTGGAACAGGATAGCCTGTGAGATGTTGGTTTTGGAGTGCTCTGCATTGTGATAAGCAAAGAGGAAATTGGTGAGCTTCTGGTTCAGTGTCAGTGTGGGGTGTTCTGCTGACATTGCTCACAGTGTGTTTTTTCGATTCTCGGCAAACCTTTCTGCCTAGCCATTTCTGGCTGGATGGTACGGTCCATGTCTTATTCTATTCATTTTCAGGAATGACTGAAACTGTTACGCAACAAACTGTGATCCATAATCACCGACTAAGTGTTCAGGAGAACCAATCCTTGAGAAGAGACTTCTTAACACATCAACAGTGTGCTGAGCTGCAGTAGAGGTTATTGGGAACATTTCTGGCCACTTTGTGGCTGCATCCACCACACCAAGAAAATCATGCCCATGAATGGTGGGAATCCTCTGACAGGGTAATGCAGGCCATTTCTAGGGATGGAGGGGCACTGCTCTTGGCATCTTCTGGACGTGTTGGCATCCTGAACAGTGCATGGCAAGATGCTTGATCTTCTGCTCTATCCCAGGCCACCAGACAAATCAAGCCAATGCTTTCATTTTGACCATGCCTAGATGAACAGCATGTCACTCCTCCAACACTTTTGGTCTCAGCATGGATGGTTAAACAACTCTCAGTTCCTTCATAAGGCAATCCCTGTCAAGGGCATTCATCCCGGCGCTGGTAAAAATGGTGGAACTGGAATTTCAACTGCGCACTCCATCCATTTTCCATTTTGGGTGACCATGTAGACCTGAGACAGTGTGGAGTCTTTTCTGGTTTTGCTTTGGATCATCTCTGCCATAATTGGGAGATTGCACTTCCTTTCCAAAGATAAATGGGACAATCCATTAACATTTCCACGATTGAATTCAATCTTGCAATTGTGTCCTCCAAGAAACAGCCCATCTCTGTCTTCATGCTGCTGCTGTTAGTGGAACACTCTTCTGTGGAATGATAATGGAAACCAGAGACTGATGATCAGTAATGCAGGTAGACTCTCCCATACAAGTAATGGTTGAAATATTTTACACCCCGAACAGGACTCAAGACCTCTCTGTCAATCTATGCATCGTTTTTCTCTGCAGCAATAAGGGAAAGTGATGCAAAGGCTAGGGGGTGTTCATAACATTTGACATGACAGCACCTGTACCATAATGCAAAGCATCACAGGCAAGCTTCACTGGATGATATAGGTTATAATGTGCGAGTACAGTGTCTGATGTCACCATTTCCTTTGCCTTTTTGAAAGCCACCGCACACTGCTTTGTCCATTACAAATTCTTCCAGATCTGTAGTAATGATTTCAAAGGGTGGAGCACAGTAGCCAGGTTTGGCAGGAACCTGTAAGAACCACAACTCCGACATGTCTTTTGTTCTTGGGGCATCCACATGCGCAATCTTTATCAGGTCATGCCCATAATCTTCTAATGTTTTTTATGACTGTCTTGAGATTTTGGAGATGTTCCTTGAAATCCTCACTGGTAACAATGGTGTCATCCAGGTAACACTGAGTGCCTGGGCATCTTCGCAATACCTGGTCCATAGCTTTCTGTCAAAGGCCAGGTGAAGATGCTACTCCAAAAGTAAGCCTATTATAGTGATAAAGCCCTTTGTGAGAGTTTATGGCAAGATATAATTTGGACCTTCTGCCACCTCCATCTATAGGTAGGCTTCAGCTATGCACTTTGCTGAAGTGTTTCCCTCCAGAAAGGTTTGCAAATATATCCTCCATCCTGGGAAAAGGGTATTGATCTACTTTCAATACTGGGTTGAAGGTGACATTAAAATCACGACAGCTCCTGACAGACCCATCTTTCTTGGCTACTGGGAACATTAATGTTGCCCATGGACCCCACTCAGCCTTGGAAAGAATTCCTTCAGCCTCAGTGAGATTGAGCTGTCTGGCTACTTTTATCACAGATGATATAAGGAACTGGACAGGCTTTGTAAAACTTGGGTGTAGCATTTTCATTTAATAATATTTTACCTATGTTACGTTTGACTTTTCCAATGCCGTCCTTGAACATTGCTGTGACATCCTCCTGTTCTTATCACATGCAAGCACAATGTGGCTTGTTGGTTGTATTACACAGCTATGAATGTCATTCCCACAGGAGTTATTTTTTCTCCAGTTTAAGTTCTTATTTGGATATCTGCAGGCCTCAGTTCAGTATCTTTGAAATGCCGTTCAAACTCATCTTGTGGAATGACCGATACACTGGCTGAGCCAGTGTCCAATTCCATTTTAATTAATTTCCCGTTAACTTCTGATGTAAGCGATATTGCTTCTCCTTTGTCAGTTTACATATTGTAAATCTCAAGGCCACACAGTCCTGTGTCACTCTCATCATTATTGGCATTTTCATCAGCAGCAGTTTGATTAGTGCTCTTTTTTGAAATTGCAATTTGACTTTTTA
Organism: Mobula hypostoma; assembly: GCF_963921235.1. Classification (NCBI taxonomy): domain Eukaryota; kingdom Metazoa; phylum Chordata; class Chondrichthyes; order Myliobatiformes; family Myliobatidae; genus Mobula; species Mobula hypostoma. The sequence goes on along the minus strand of NC_086118.1, from coordinate 16,652,013 downwards.
TCTTTTTTCCTCCCTTTATTTCCCTCTCTCTGACATGTGTCCTACTTTGTTGCATTTACTGCAGGTTTTACACTTAATCCTGTGTTGGTCTGGTGGCCCTTGCCACAATGGTAGCACAATTTGTTCAGCCAGGCAGGTTTCTGTTTCAATGTTGCAATTTTGTTCATGCTCACTTTCATTCCTGAGTGCAATTCAATTATGTCTTTGACTGCTGTTTCCATTGATATGGCAATTTCAACTGATATTTTAAATGTGAGTTGTGCTTTCTTGTAAGATTCTACAAACTAAACAATCTTTCAGTACAATATTAAGCCCATCACTGTACTGAAAATACTCAGAGAATTTCTTCATTTCAGCCACATATGCTGAAATGGATTCCATTTCATTTTGATTCCACTTATGAAATCTAAGGCATTCAACAATAATTTTGGTTCTAAATATTCCTGCATTGCTTTCAAGATATCAGCAACGCTCATTTCAGCTGGTTTGGTTGGAGCAGTCTTAGCAAACTTAGCAAAACATATGCTTTTTCACCTATTACACTCAGCAACACTGGCACTGGTTTCTTATCAGCTATTCTATTTGCTTTAAAATACTGTTCAATTCATTCAGTATTCTTCATCCAATTATCTGTTGTGCAATGGAACACAACTATATTTCCGATGTAGTCATCCATTTCTGCTTTTTTTTAATCAAATTTGATGTTATTATCACCCAATGCTCACTGTTTATGAACCCATGAACTTCGTCTATATTCTGCCTTTTTTAAACTTAAAGAAACACGTGCTGTGCTTTTTTAACATGAAGTTCTCCCTCCCCTTGTGAAGAAAATCATGCTGTGCTTCATTAGGTAGATAGCCATCTTGGATTTGGTTTAAAGCCTACTTGTTGACACTGTAATGTTTTGCAACTCCAGAAACTACTTGAAAGAAAAACACAGGAGCTTTGTCTACCTAATTTTTTTCCATTTCTTTTAGTAAGGTGTGATGGCATCATGACGTATGCCATTCACATACTTCTTACATATAATCCATGATGAATTATGTAAACAAACAAGGAATGCTTAATCAAACATATCTACAATTTTACTCAAATATTACTGAAATATTAAATGTACTACACCATCTCCTCACCTTAGCTACATTGGTAGCATCTTCAAAATCCTATGAGCTGCACCAGTAAGAAAGACAAGGACACTGGAAGCACCACCACCTGCAAGTGGCCTGCCAAGTCACATTCATTGTGACTTGGATGTACATCACAGTTTGGTCACTGTCAGAGATGTACAACCTAGAGCTTTTATCCAGCAGAACGGCAGGAGTATTTCATCAGATTGACAACAGTGGCTCAAGAAGGAGGATCATTGTGATCTTCTCAGGGGGAATCGGAGATGTGTGCTGGCAATGTCCTCATCCTATGATGAAGAGGTAACAAAATAACATGAACCTGCAGCCCAAAACGAATGAGTGTGCATTCCTAGAATTCTTCCAGTTATTATCAAAGAATTGTAGAAATGTAACAATTTAGAGCAAAGGGGAAAACGATCAGGGAAGATTGATGAGTCAAGCAGTGATACTGTTGGTACCTGCAATGTTTGCAGCAAATCAGGAATACAGAAAGAAGTCATTACTTCTAAAGACAGCGCAAAATATTAAGCAAATTAGGGTATAAGTACTGGTTTAAAAACAGTAAGTTACCGTGTCACTGAAATCTCACTGATTATTATGGTTAATGAGTAGTATTTTCGTGCAAACACATGATTAGAAAACGAGAAATTCCAGAAGATGGTTGACAAAATAGGGAAGTGTTCTCTCTTTACACATAATCAGGAGTTCAAATGAAGTGAAGTTCAAGATTGCAAGGATTTTTTGAACTGAACATTTTACTCACGTTTCCAGACAAGCTTATTTGCCTATTTTCAAATGTAAAATCCTCAGTGAGCCACTGTCGGTAAGCAAAAATCTTAATGAAGGCAGATGAGGTAGAATGGAGAAGGGAGAATGTTCAGCAGCAAAATCAAGGACCCTGGGACACAAATTTAGAGTTAATGACAATAAATCTAGGGGTTGGCATAACAATGTCAAGTTGTTATGATCTGAACTATACAGGTTGAAAATGTGCTGGATGCAGATTCCATTGTAGTTTTGAATAGAGAATTTTATATATATTTACAAGTTTAATAAAGATCTGGAAAATATTTTGGAAATTAGACTGAATTGCTCAGCAAATACCTAGGACAGGATGAATGGTCACTTTCTGTGCGACAATAATTCAGCAATAAATTTAAGATTGGTAACATGGTATACAGTATTTTCATCCACTACAGTATCTCTTCCACCACAGATAATTTTCTTTATTTCAAATCACTCAAAAAAATTCAGAATCAGTTACGGGTATCATTGATGTATGGTCATCAGTTTCTTAATAAATTAAGTATTTTTTTAGCAAAAATCTTTCAGCAGAAGGAAGTTCAATTTTATGAATGTCCTTAAAAGGTCAAGAAAAAATCAATGGGTTGAAACATGATTTTTTGTTTTTGTTTTGAAGTATTGTTAAAGGTTGAAAAGACGTGATTTTTAGCTGACTTGGCCAATTTTGGGGAAAATGTGAAACTTTGTATTTGATATGGAAAAATATTGAGAAATTAAATTTAAAGCATGTGGATGTGAACAAGATGGAAAACAGACAACAAACTTGCTCCATAAATGATATTGAAATAGCTCAGTTTTGAAGCAGTCCATCAGAATTAATAATAATTTTTTAAGAATAATTTCTTTCTCTCTTGTTCTTCGGGTTCTGAAGTAGCTGATGAGGCCAGTCTGGCTAAGAGAGATCATACACAGAGTGGGTAGTGACAGTTTGGGTGGTGCTACGCTCCTTCCATCAATCACATTGGACTTCTTCATATTCCTTCTCTGTTTTGAGGTACCTTGGGTCAGAAACATTGTTGTGACTATGAACAAAGTCACCAGGAGACACCGAAGCTAATGGATATAGAAGTCTTTATTCAGCAAAGCAAGTGGGCATCATACTGGAGACACTCACGGAAAAAGAGATCTCTCTGACCCAATATTACATGACATTTTTATATGCTAAAGATCAAAGATAAAGGCAGGATAATTCTCCAGTTACAATATATCCACAATGCTTCCTTTGAATTACAAATCATTTTCAAACACCTAGATCTTCACACCAACACCCCAGACACCCAAATGTTAATCCCCACTGACTCTAGATTGCATTCATGCATATGCAGACATCGCAAGTCAATGGTATGTTTCCTTGTTTGCAGTCAACCTCAGTCTGCAGCTCCAAGAACACCATTGTTATGAGCTACATTTTAAACCCAATCTACAATCCACATTAGATCTGAAGACTGGTTGCTGCTGAAATTAATATTTGTTATATACCGTAACTTCAGAATATGCCCTAACAGATATCATGGTCAGTGGGAATACCGCATTTGTTTCAAAAAAGCATTGAGAACATCATTGAATCTATTTCTAAGTTCACCTGGTTCAATTCTTGCATGGACTAGGTGTCTAAATTGGAAATATGATATCAAATATGTGAACAATATAGTCTGGCTACTGGAGGTAGCTGAGTACTTAGATTGTAAGTACTGGGGCAGTTGGCCTTGAAGAGGTTGCCAACATCTGTTCTCTTATCTTACCAGTTGACTTAGAGCATTTTGTGGAGTTAATGTTGGTGATCACTCACAGTGCTTTGAAATATCTGTTCTAGGTGATCAGAGGGATCACTGGTGGCCAGAAGTCCATGAGCTGTGTGTTCTTCAAACACATTTTTCCTCACGTGACTGAAAACTGAAGGCACTGGAGAATTTTATCTAATGTTCTGAGAAGTGCCTCCAATGATGTCTGTTTTGTTACAAACCTTTATTATCAGGCGTCATTGTGCAGCGGGAGGACCTTTGCTGTGTGGCCAGTTAGTATGAGTCCTACTCAATCACTGATGGAGCTGTCAATGGCTTCTGAACTAACATCATCTGTATACTGCAGCTCCAGGACTGAAATTAGGGTTATCTTGGTTTTTGAGAGGAAGTGACGTAGGTTGAACAGCTTTCCATCTGATTACATTTCCTCTATCATGGCTTCACTCAGCATGAAGGAGGTGAGTGCAGCATTGCTATGAGAAAGACTGAAAAAAGTTTTCTTTCTTGATCGCACCCAACTTTGTCAATGAATTAAGTTTTAGAAGACTGAGTGTAACTGAGAAGGTTTAGTTTGGTGAGTTGGCACTTTAGAATCTGGTATCCATGTCTAATCATTGAGGAAAATTGAACCATTCCAGTGACAGTGTTAAGACAGCAGATACCTCATCAGTGCTTGAGGCAAAATATTGTGGGAGAGACTGGATAGAGCAGAAAAGCATGCACAGGCATTGTGATATCGGAGTAACCCACAACCAGTCGATGAGATGTGAGCTCCTAACTCATTATCTCAATATTGAGCTAACTGCAATATTTGTTGTCTTAGTGCATACCCATGGCGCCTAGTTCTGTGAGACGCTTTGACAAGCCAAATTAGGTTGCGTAGGTCATTTGTGTGGTCATTGAATCACATTTCTCCACAACTACCCTCACACATCACCTCAGTCTATATGTACTAATCTAACAGTAGCGTCTATCAAAGTTTAAAGTACATTTGTGATCAAGGTATGTATACATTATACAACCTTGAGATTCCTCTCCAAAACAAAGAAACCCACAAGAATCCATTAAAAAAGAAAAGCATCAAACACCCAATGAGCAGAGAGAAAAAAAGAACAAATCGTGCAAACAATAGAAGTAAGGGAATAGCATTCAGAACAAAAGTGAGTCTGGAGCAATCAGAGCAGGCCACAGCTTCAGGTCAGCGCAGAGCCAAGTAAATGTCACGGACCAGCATGCAGAACCAGCCTGACCCTTGCCTCTGGTCCTGACACCCCGCCTTTTCAATCTGGCTCGACATTTAACATCAGGTTATTCCTCCCTCTAGGGTCTGGGCCCTGGCACTTTGATAAGCTCTGGGATCCAGGCCTTGCTGCTTCGATACGCTCTGAGCCTGGACTCCACTGCCACGTTTCGGCCCGTAACTGACCTTTCCAAATCAGCCTGGCATTTAGATTCATCAAATCGCGGGTCTTTCCTCACTGTCGGTTTTAGTGGACGGGTTCGATTCTGCCTCACCTCTGCTCACCTCTCCATGCTTGCGGTGATTGTTTACCAGAAATATTTTTTTCAAGCCTGTTGATGAAACGTTCATGTGTCCCACCACCTTTTCACGCACTTATCTATACTCTAAACATCATACTTGAACCTCACAGCTTCACTTCACACATTGCTAACAATTAGATCATTGGCAGACACATTGCCGAGATACATTCCTAGGCAATTCCTTTTCTCATAGGAGAAAGCAGTATACAACCAAGGCTGCACTCCAGACCTGGGTGGATTGGGAATGCACAGAAGCCAAAGTACATCATTTCTGTAGCTGGAAGAGAGAACTGGCCAGAACTAATTCTATTGCTAGAGAATTCATGGTCAGTGGCAGTGTAGGTATCAGTACAGGTCATATTATAAGCAGATCAAGTAATCCATTTCAATTTCTTTCATTTGTCATTCTGAGCTTTCTTGCAGATGGTGTAAAAATTATATTAATCTGTTGGTTAGGTAGGCTGAATGATGGCAGGTGGAATTTAACCCTGAATCACACGCTGATGCACTTTGGGCGTTCCAATAAGGGTAGGACATAGTCTGTTCCTTGGATGATTTGAGGAACAGAGGGACCTTGGTGTTCAAGTACAGTGATCCCCGAAGGTGGCAATGCAAATGAAGGAAGTGCTTAGGATACACTACCTGCCTTCATTCACTAAGGTATAGAACATAAGGAACGACAACTTTATGAAACATTGGTTATGTCGTAGCTGGAGTACTGTGTGCGCTTCTGGTCATCACAGATCAGATATAATTTACAGGCAAAGCAAGTTCACCACAGTGTTGCTTGTGATGGAGCTTTTCAACTATGAGGGAAATACTCTATGGGCCATGTTTATTTTCCTTGGAGCAGAGGAAGCTGAGGGGAAAACTGACAAATTATGTATAGTTCATATAGGTCAGATAGGAGAAAACATGTCCCCCTCAGCATGTGTCTAAAACTAGAGTTTGGGGTAAGGCAGTAAGAAGTTTCGAGGGATTTTTTTCACACAAATGATTTTCCCACCATCAAAGACTGCCTCATGAAGGAAGAACCCGTCATTAAGGACAATCACCACCCTCATCCCCTCTCCTCATTACTACCATCAGCAAGGAGGTATAGACGCCTAAAGATGCACACTTAACGTTTGAAGAACAGCTTCTTCCCCTCCAGCATAAGGTTACTGAAGTGTTCTGATGAACCATTGATGAACCCACAGACACTACCTCATGATTTTTCTCTCTCTGCACTATTTATTTATTTTTAATATATTTATTGCAATTTATAGAAACTGTTTTTCTACTGCTGCTGCAAACCAACATATTTCACAACATATGTCAGTAATAATAAAGCTGCCACTGGTTCTGACTGGAATCCGGGATGCGCTCTCTGAGGGATCAGTGGAAATAGGCATTCACACAAGTATTGAAATAAGCACTAACTGTGCCAAGGCATAGGAGGCTGTGGGCCCTGTGTTTGCTTAGAACAGGACCTGTACCAGCATGCTTCTTCTCTTCCTCCACTTACCTATAGTCCTTAAGCTGTTTTATCCTGCTCCCTGCCTTTCTGAATACCCAAGGGAACATCCATTTTGCCAAGAAAATGGACCATGACAGGTGAGCTTCGACCACTGCAGCCTCAATGCAGGCGGCAGACTTACATCATCAGAGATGCATGCAAAACATTTCTGTCAAACACCCAGACCCCCTTGCCAATCAACAGCAAGCCTGTAAATCAATTTAAATACCAGAGGTAGGGAGGAGGGGACAGCCATGGCAGTAGGGGGTCAGTCCTTCCTCCAGCTAAACAGCAGGTATCCCGTGTGTGAATAACTCTTTTTGCTGGCTGGATTATCACAACTCAATTTGCCATGACTGATGTTACCAATTGCATATTCTGCATACTTCTGGCTTGAGTGGGGCAGGGCATGCTATTTCAATCAGAATCAGGTTTGATATCACCGGCATATGTTGTGAAATTTGTTAACTTTGAGGCAGCAGCTCAATGCAATACATGATAATAGAGAGAAGATCTGTGAATTACAGTATGAATACATATATTAAATAGTCAAATGAAATAAGTAGTGTAAAAATAGAAATAAAAAAAGTAGTGAGGTAGTGTTCATGGGTTCAATGTCCACTCAGAAATCAGATGGCAAAGGGAAAGAAGCTGTTTCTGAATCATTGAGTGTGTGCCTTCAGGCTCCTGTACCTCCTTCCTGATGGAAGCAGTGAGAACAAGGCATGCCCTGGGTGATAGGGGTCCTTAATGATAGACACCACCTTCTTGAGCCTCCACTCCTTGAAAATATCCTGGACTCTACAGAGAGATGCAGGTGGATGCTTCCCTGGTATCATGGATTCTTGATTACCTGACTGGCAGACCACAGTACATGTGCTTGCAACACTGTGTGTCCGACAGAGTGATCAGCAGCACTGGGGCTCCACAGGGGACTGTCTTGTCGCCCTTTCTCTTCACCATTTACACCTCGGACTTCAACTACTGCACGGAGTCTTGTCATCTTCAGAAGTTTTCGGATGACACTGCCATAGTTGGATGCATCAGAAAGGGAGATGAGGTTGAGTACAGGGCTACGGTAGGAAACTTTGTCACATGGTTTGAGCAGAATTATCAGCAGCTTAATGTGAAAAAGACTAAGGAGCTGGTGGTAGACCTGAGGAGAGCTAAGGTACCAGTGACCCCTGTTTCCTTCCAGGGGGTCAGTGTGGACATGGTGGAGGATTACATATACCTGGGGAAACGAATTGACAATAAACTGGACTGGTCAAAGAACACTGAGGCTGTCTACAAGAAGGGTCAGAGCCATCTCTATTTCCTGAGGAAACTGAGGTCCTTTAACATCTGCCAGACGATGCTGAGGATGTTCTACGAGGCTGTGGTGACCAGTGCTATCATGTTTGCTGTTGTGTGCTGAGACGGCAGGCTGAGGGTGGCAGACACCAATAAAATCAATAAACTCATTCGTAAGGCCAGTGATGTTGTGGGGATGGAACTGGACTCTCTCACGGTGGTGTCTAAAAAGATGATGCTGTCTAAGCTGCATGCCATCTTGGTCAATGTCTCCCATCCACTACATAATGTACTGGTTGGGCACAAGAGTACATTCAGCCAGGGACTCATTCCACCGAGATGCAGCACTGAGCGTCATAGGAAGTCATTCCCGCCTGTGGCCTTCAAACTTTACAACTCCTCCCTTGGAGGGTCAGACATCCTGAGCCAATAGGCTGGTCCTGGACTTATTTCATAATTTACTGGCATAATTTACATATTACTATTTAACTATTTATGGTTCTATTACTATTTATTATTTATGGTGCAACTGTAATGAAAACCGATTTCCCCTGGGATTAATAAAGTATGACTATGACTATGACTAGTACCCATGATGGAGCTGACTAATTTTACAACTCTATGCAGCTTACTTCGAGCCTGTGCAGTAGCCCCACCCCCCATATCAGATGATGATGCAGCCAGTTAGAATGCTCTCCACAGTATACCTGAAGAAATTTGTGAGTGTTTGTGCTGACATACCAAATCTTCTCGAACTCCTAATGAAATATAGTTGCTGACATATCTTCTTTATAGCTGCATCTATATGTTGGGTCCGAATTAGGTCCTCAGAAATATTGACACCCAAGAACTTGAAATTGCTCACTCTCTCCGGTTCTGATTCCTCTACGAGGGCTGGTGTATGTTTCCTCATCTCTCCCTTCCTGAAGTGTAAAATCGGCTGTTTAGTCTTACTGACGTTGAGTGCAAGTTTGCATTCAAACAGCCCAATTTGTCATATAGCCCAAGATGCATGAGATGGAGCTGGGACATGGTAAGACAGTAGCACTGCTGCCACACAGCTTCATTGGGTTCGATCCTGATGTCCAGTGTTGTCAGCGCAGAGTTCTCCTGTGACCAACTGGGCACATTTTCACCAGGTGCTCCATTTTTCTCCCACATAGCAAAGACATACTGCAGGTGAACAGAATCAGAAAGGAGTCGACGGGTATGTGTGAAAGAAATGGCTGTGGGGGAATGAGGTTGATGCCATTGCTCTGAAACCCAATATGTGGAAATGGCTTCATTTTGTGCTTAAGAAAGCATGAAATATGTGCAGTCATGATCCGTGGTGGAAAGTAAATCAAGGCAGCATGGTATTACTTTAAAATCATTTGCTATATTGCCCAGTTTATCCCTCTTCAATATCGTGCAAAACTCTGGCCAAAGTAATGCATAGAATGATAGAATAAATTGGAATGGACAAAACTGAAACTTGAACATAAATACAATCACCAGAGAAGAATGGTAAAGGGAAATTAGTTCTTCAAATATCAGCATAATGAAATGGGTCCTGGAAAGGGTAGAGGAGACAAGTCTGAAATCTTTGAAGAAATATTTAGACACTGCAATCGAATGACTTATTGAATATCTTAAAATGTCTTTCCTTAGTGGAAATTATTCTCTAACCTGCTGACTTAAAGATCATTAAGGTAAGCCCCAGATTATTATACTTGTTTTCTTTGCATTGTAAAATTAAGGGAACCTGTATCAACTGGAAATGGAGCAATCTTTTAGATGTTTTACATGGCTGGACACTAATCTACATTACCTCCTGATGGAATGCCTGGAAACAGCTGACACCTGTCAAATGAATATCAGAAGCTGGGTCCCAGGCGGGGAGGCACTTGAAAATCCAAAATGTATCTGAGCAAATGGACTAAATTATCTATTATCAAAGTGGGGGGATGGAGGGAGTGGTGTTGGGCAGATGGTTTGCTAAAGGTGTAAAAGGCTGTTTTATCTTATCAAATGCCAGAAAGAAAGGCAATTAGCTACTGCTGGTTAGGAAAATAGCCTAACACCTTATTTACTCTGAAGTTGTAAACATGTGTGGCAATTTACCAAAATGTTAAATTTAACCTTTGGCCTGCCAACAATTTCAGTAGAAAATTCATCTTCCAGATTTGAATAGTTTGTCAGACTACAAAATTTATGGAGATATTGAGAGCAATAATATTGTAAAAACTAAAATATCCCTATTGCTTAATTTACTTTGGTAATGTGGAAATAATTTTAAACTCTGAAATAAGAAAAAAATGTAGAAAGAATTCGTCACTTTTTCTATTCTGTCTTAATTTTAGTTTTGTTTAGGATTTGGGCAATATTGCCAATGCCTCATTTCCTGATCTGAAAGTCGCTGAAGCCATATTATTAGAACTCCTTAAATTGTTGACAGAAGAGATTCTGCAGATGCTAGAAATCCTGATGGGTTCTCAGTCAGAAATGTCAACTATTTATTCCCCTCGTTAGATGTTGCCTGACTTGCTGAGATCCTCCAACATTTTGTGTATGCTATTAATTAAATTGCTGCCCTTTGTGTGTTAACACCATGACAATTGTGGTTGTGGGTGAATTCCAGATATTGATGTGTATTTGGTAAAAGACTACCAATTTCAGATTGTTTGTGAATCCAACCATCTCTGCCTCTATTTTTATACACCTTTATCCCTTGATGCTTCTTCCCTGACAATCTCCTTTGATTTATAATACATTCATTTCTGCATGTGCCTGGTCGCAGTAAAAGCGAACAAAAAAAAAGCCACAGAAGTTCAACAAGCCAGAGAGCATTTCTGGAAAGTGAAACCAGGTTAACATTTCAGATCAGTGATTCTTTCCATTCAGAGGTTGCTTCACCTGGCGAGCCATCCTGGTCAGCTTTGCTTTTGTTTCAGGTTTCCAGGGCCTGTGCAATTTGCATTTTTCTCAAAGATGTTCCCTTTTGAATCTGTACCAGTAAGTCTTCCTCATCAATAGGAATATGTTCCCCCGCATCGCACAGGTGTTTTAAGCAAAATATCAATAAAATTGATTTAATTTGACTAACTCAAGTTTGCAGCTGTTTCTTGGTTATATCACGGGAATAGTGAAATTTCGCTGGGCTGACACCATTCTCTGTTTTGGAGCATGCTAGTTGTTAGATACGCTATGAAAACATGGTAGGAATTGGGCAACATCTCCTTGGCAGAACATAAGCTAAGGAAAACTCTGAACTAAGTTAATAAATTGTTGGAGATTCATCCCACACTGAGATGCCTCTCTGATTATTCCAAATCTGTGACTTATCCCAATGATCCACCTAAATGTACTCATTTCCATCCTGATGATGGCCGTACTCCAGATTGGTGTTACAATGTCATTGTCACCATATGACTATTACTCACTCAGTTCCTATACGAAGCACCCAATACTTGTAACGGCTTTATGGGAATGGTCCACAGAGCTTTAAAGTGGTTCTCTATTCATGGGAGATTCTGCTCATGTTCAGAAATGGAGGACAGACCAAACTGATGAAAATTCCATATATCAAGCTGCAGGGATGAAGGTGAACAAAAGTGGAGGCAAAGATGGTTGCATTCACAAATAAACTGAATCTACATTGGGTGTTAGTGGTGCAGATCATGGTGCAATAGTGATCCAAAATGCTTGTGTTTGTAATTTAAAGCGAGGTATTAATTTGATTGGATGGCATTCAACCAGTGCAGAAAACAACACACTGTGCAAATACAAAAAGAAAAAATAATAGTAATGCATAAATAAGCAATAAATGTCAAGAACATAGATGAAGATTCCTTGAAAGTGAGTCTGTTTGTCATGGAAACATTTCAATGATGGGACAAGTGAAGTTGAGTGAAATTATCCCCTTTAGTTCAAAAGCCTGATGATTAAGAGGTAGTAACTGTTCCTGAACATAATGTGTGAGTCCTGAGGCTCTTGTACCCCCTTCCTGATGGTAGCCACGAGAAGAGAGCATGTCCTGGGTGATGAGATTCCCTGATGATGAATCTTGCTTTCTTGTGACTGCGTTTCATGTAGATGTGCTCAACGGTGGGGAGGACTTTACCTGTGATGAACTGGGCCGTATCGACTACATTTTGCAGGATTTTCCAATCAGGGGCTTGGTGTTTTCATACCAGGCCGTGACACAGCCAATCAATATACTCTCCACTACACATCTATAGAAGTTTGTCAATTTTTTAGATGTCATGCCGAGTCACTGCGAACTCCTAAGGAAGCAGGGTATATAAGTGCCTAAGGAGTCTATGTATACAAGCTTATTATTGTGTTCTTTTTCATATTTGTGTTCTCTTTGTGCTGCACCAGGTCTGGAGTAACAATTCCTTCATTCTCCTTTACACTTGTGTACTTTAAATGACGTTAAAGATCTCAGACTTTAAATCTTGAATCTTGAATGGCATTCTCCCATTCATTCAAAAAATGTCCAGTCAATCAGTTTACAAGTTTTAAGGGGAATATTACTCCTGGGAAGTAATTTGCAAAGAGCAATAAAACGCAAGCCTGAAAATAAAGGGAATTGACAATATCTCTTCTGAGATTAGGAGGTAGCCTTTGTTTATCTAGTTAAACAACCATTTCAAGTGGCCTCTAATGGATCTGCTAATGGCAATAGTCCCACTTTTAGCAATGTGTCAAATAATTTGCTGGAATTGGGGCCTTCAGTGAATGAGATTTAGATCAACACTTCTTCTACATGTAAGTTTAAACATGGCAAGATGCCACATTGGACGCAACAGTACAAGATGGATCAAAACTGTGCTGTTATGAAGTCACCTCACTCACTTAGTCAAAAGCAGCTTTCTTACTGAATTAATATTTCCCCCAAAGGAGCAAGTAGAATTTCTAGAACCTCGTTGTCTGACTTCCTTGGAATGAAACTGACAGCTGCACTGGTGGATATATTGGTGTCATCTGCCTGCAGATGGTGCACGGTATGCAAAGACCCAAATATTTCATTCTTCAACATAAACAGGGATCCGAGGTAGAGGTTATGTTACCAGATTACAATGGCCATCATGCTGTGAGTCCTCAACACAGGTTATGTATGCATGCACCTATCTGTAAATGTATATATAGCTGAGAGACATCTATCATCTTTCAGTATGCATGGTGCAATTTAGGATGTAAAACAATCCTTTTTTATAAAGGAAGGTGATAAGCCAGCCTTAGGCAGGCAGCCTGAATCTAATGAGACCCCATCAGTTTGCAGCAAAGTTCAGTTATCTGGAAGCACCCATTTGCCCACCCACCAAGAAATTCAACAAATAAATACAATACAGCTATCCTTTTTCACAGTCTCTGATTACAAAGCCTCATGGTTGTTCCTGCATTGCAAACAGGAATTCTATTATATATGCCTGGCAGCATCATGTGTTTGGTTTACACTCCTATCAGAGTCATTCAAAAAAAATTTCTCGAAGCCGGCCTTTAAATTTTTATTAATCTGAGGCTGTCAATCAAGACTCAGGTCGTCTGCATGATGCTCAATAGAATTGCCTGTCTCTGCAGGATCAATTTTCACTGGAGAACCTGTGTGTTGGAGAATTATAGTATGCTTAGGTCCAGAAGGGAGCACATGTCAAAACTCAGTAACATGTTGCAGTTGCTTTGATGTAGTGTCTCATTCTTGTTCTGATTCTTGTTTACGTTGGTAACTTTAATTAGAATGATAAAGGTTATAACAGTAAAAAGGAAAGCTCGTAAAGAGATCAAAATTTTCATGGAATCTAAGCAAGATTTTACTAGAATTGTGTAGTATGTTTATAAAACCCAGTCTGCAGATATAATTTTTGATTAGTTTATAGTACACCTAGGACAGGAAAGGGGGACCTTGCTTGTAGAATATGCTGACTTGTCTTTTAGTCTGTGACTTATACATACGAGAGTTCCACTAGTTTACATTAAACTGGATTAATTTATTTTTTCTGTCTTACTTGCTCTGCCGTATGATATGTCATTAATTTTTGAAGAGCAAAGCAAAAATGTCAGTTTAAAAATGAATTTGTGGATTATGCAATGTGACCCATAATGCAAACAGTGTCACTTCTTTGAACATTGAGAAGTTATTCCAGTCGGTGAAATATCTTTATAAGGCTTGTTACAAAGCTTGCTCCATTCTACTCTTTTGGTACCTGAATCATATCAAAAATATTACTCAATATTTTCAATAACTGAGAGTGAAATTTTGAAGCACAACTTTACAAGATTTCCGATGAAAATTCAACTGTCATTGATCATTCTGCGTTGTAACTCTGATGGAAGATCTGAGGACAACCTGGGGAAATGGTGTTAAAGGTGTTTACATTTTTTTCTGTCAATCTTCTGCCAGAATTGTTGTTCAGACTCTAGATTCCATTGAACAGAATTTCAGCTCCTATTCTTTTCAGGAGTCTGCCAGTTACACCAGGTTAGCATCCAAAGGAGAAAGCAAAGATGAGCACTGAGGTCTGACACCTTATTCACACCTCAAAATCCTGTCCTTTTCCAATTTGATCTCTGGCTTGTCTGCTATTCAATGAATATTTTCTGGTGTTGGATTGAGTCACTCTCTGTTTTAACATTGTGGTTGAAATAATCTTGCAAAAGCGTACAAATCAGTGGCCTAATAGGGAATTGGTTCCTTAAATCCATCCTTCAGAATTTGAAATTAAAATATATTTGACATCCAAGCTGTACATGCACAAAGGTTTGATAGAGTCCTTTAAGGTATTAATTCAAATTGATCGATTCTCTAAAGATTTCACACATTTCTTCACATTAGTATTATCAAATCATTGCAATTATGATTAAATAGTGTGCATGTAATAAAATTTTCTCCCCATTTGCTGTGGTCACTCAGATTGTTGGTAACAGCAAAAAATGCCATGAATCTAAAAGCTGAAGGTATCTAGAGATGAAAGTGATATTTGTTCCAGCTTTCTTCCAATTCTGGAAGGCTACTTGACAACACACAATGCAAAATATGTTGCAAAATCAAAAATTAAGAGATTTAACTAAAGTAGCAGATGGTGCATGTAGTGTCATAAATGTCTACATCTGAACTCACACAAACATCAATAAAATCATTGGTGATTTTTTTTTAGCAGTGCTTGCTTCTGTAACTGGTTTGGTCATTTTACTTTTTATTGTACGCATAGGGTTACTGGTCTCTGGGTTTATGTTTCCTGTACAGCCACTGAAAGCTGAAGTTGCACGATAAACTACACAACTCGGAGGACAGTTTGGACTGCCAAATGCTGATAATCTGAGCTGTTCTTTTCAGTATAAAGGCTTCGTGATTTGACAAATAGTGTTGGCAACTATTTAAAACAAACGTTTTTATTGCAAAAATAAACATCTTAAGGAATGTGCAAATATACTGTTTTAAAACATAGTCTCTTGGAACTTTTAAAAATCTCTTACATTTTGTTAATCCTAAATATAATTGCAACATGGACATAAGTTTTCTTTCCCAGGAAGCATATAGGCTTGTTTGATTCACTTTCTCATGCCCATCAGCTGCCAGTGACACACTTGCATTGGGAGAGAGTTGGTAGTCACCTTCCTCCCTGGACTGTTGGCAGTAGAATATTAGGAATGCAAGGCAAAGAGAAATTGAGAACAGGTCATCATCATTATGTCCCATGTCATAAAACATAGGCGATGTTGGTCTTTCCGTGACCATGATCGTTCTTGGCAAGTTTCTCTAAAGAAGTGCTTTACCATTGTCTTCTTCTAGGCAGTGTCTTTACAAGACAGGTGACCCCAGCCATTATCAATACTCTTCAGAGATTGCCTGGCATCAGTGGTTACATAACCAGGGCTTGTGGTAAGCACCAGCTGCTCATACGATCATCCACCATCTATTCCCTTGGCTTCACATAATCCTGATTGGTGGGGGCGGGGTGGCTAAGCAGGAGCTACACCTTGCTCAAGGGTGACCTGCAGGCTTGTGGAGGGAGGGCGTGCCTTACACCTTCTTTGGTAGAGATGTATTTCCACCCCACCAGAGGAGAAGCAAAAGAATAAAAAGGCCAATAATGATTATATAGCATAATTATGATAGAAAGTCTGTCACTAGGCTTTCTTCTCAATAATATTGCAATTGCATGGGAAATAGCGGCAGAAGTAGACGATTCGATCCCGTGCATTTACTTCAACATTCAATAAGATTGTGACTGATCTTTTACCTCAGCACCTTCCTGCATATCCTTCTGTTGATACTTTGAGCCCTAGATGTGGGCGTTTCTGACACTGGAAATAGCACCCTCTGTAAATCTCTGTAAAAACAGTGTATGTTTCAAATAGATTATTTTCACTTTTTCTACACTTGAGAGTTTATCCCTCCTATCACTGGGATAAATTTGCCATCCCATAGATCAAAGTTTGGTGCACACTCAATTTATCAGAAAAATATTCTGCACTAGGCCAGGTACCAGATTTGAACACCTGGTCCCTGTGTAGAGCTTCACCTCTGGGTCTTCCTCATATTTCGGAAACAGCTCAGCACATGACATGAACCAGCCTCCCCGCTGTGGACTTTGTCTTTACTTCCCATTGCCTCAGTGGAGCAACCAACATAATCAAAGACCCCACCATCCCGGACATTCCCTCTTCACTACCCTCCCGTCAGGCCGAAGATACAAAAGCCTGAAAGCACATGCCATCAGGCTCAAGGACAGCTTCTACCACACTGATATCAGATTCTTGAATGGATCCCTTATACGATATTAAACTCTCGGCCTCACAATCTACATACGTCCTTATGATCTTGCACTTTGTTCTTTATCTGTACTATACTTTTTCAGTAGCTTTTTCACTTTATTCTGCACTGTTATTGTTTTATCGCATTCTAGCTCAATGCACTGTGTAATAAATTGATCTGTATGCAAGGTATGCAAGACAAGCTTTGCAATGGAAACTATGTTGGTACTTGTGACAATAATAAACTAAACCAAACAAAGTGATTTTATTCACTGCCTAGCCAAAGCCTTTCCACCATCTACAAAAAACAGGTTAGGAGTGTGTTGGAATTCTCTCCTCATATCGAGATGAGTGCACGCCCCTAAGCATTCAGTGGCTCAACACCATCAAAGACAAAGCATTCCACTTGGCTGGTACCCTAATCACTGTGGGCACACAATGGCCGTATTGTGTATCATTGAGAATTACTCTTTACTGTGCCGACAAACAATCTGCTGTGAACTCAGTGGACCAACATCATCTGTGAAAGCAGAAGAGTTGTTGATATTTCAGGTTGCAGCATTGAATCAAGACGGTGATTGCATTTTATGAGCAGTGATCTCTCTGTTCAGGTATTATGGATTAGGTCAAGGCTTTGCGTGGGTTAATGTTGCAAGACCACTTATTTATTTATTGAGGTACAGCATGGAATAGGTTCTTCAAGCCATGCTGCCCAGCAATTCCTCAAATTAATCCTAGCTGAATCATGGACAATTTACAATGACCAATTAACCTACCAACTGGTGTGTCTTTGGACTGTGAGAGGAAACCGGAGCACCCAGAGGAAATCCATGTGGTCACGGGGAGAATGTACAAACTCCTTCCAGGCAAGAATTGAACCCAGGTTACCTGTACTGTAAAGCATTGAGCTAACCACTGTTGCATACAATGCTTTGTGCCTCAAATATGAATGGAATTGGAGTGGTAAGTACACATACAAAACGACTCCTGGCAAGCTAGATATCTCTGGTCCCATTCCTGACACAAAAGAAACTCTAGGCCAATATACTTTGTGATATTTTTTGATAGTTCGATATTTTTAAGGATATATAAGGTTAAAAGCTATTTATTTGTACAAGCAACCATTACGCAAAAAGCATCAGCATTTTGCATGGGTTAGTTCTTGGATGACGTGCCCACAGAATGAAAGCAAGACAGCATTCATCTTGGTAGAACAGTTCACTTAACAAACTTAATTATTAGCTTTCTTTGTTATAACTTTATGAACTTTATTTTATATGAAGTTATCATAGTAAGACTGTGAGTACTTTGAATATTTTATAAACCAATGTGCTGACTCTACCAATCTGCTGCCAACACTAATGCCAGGACCAATCCATGCAGCTCCACTCTACTCCCAAGGACGAGGGCTGGTGCGCTCCCTAAGCCGATAGCACATTCCTACACAGTGTCGCCTTCCTCTGCACTGCTCGAGTAGGCTCCTCATAGAGCTCAATGGGGCAGCACATATTCCTTCAGTTTTTCCAGCTCCGAGGTTGGGAAATTTGCACACTGACCCAGTGCTAGATTACACCTAGGTTATAACAGACTGTATTTGAGGAAACATTGTGCAAAAGTGCAGGTAGGGAATGATCTTGGGGTAACAGAATATTCGTCCCAGTATAATTTTAATTGGTGATTAATAAACTATCCATATATTTGCCATAAGGAATTCATGATGTAGAGTTACACAGTCAGACTACATTGTTGCTTCCTAATAACTGAACATTTGCACTCTTCTGATTTCTTGCCAGATGTTTACAGTTGGAATTGCAGAAACAATCTGTAAAATTGCTTAATTTCTGCCATTTCAGTTATTTACCAAGTAAAGAGTAACAACACTACAAAATAGTTTACAATTTTAGACATTTTTCTGGGGTAATGTATATCGTGAAAAATACTTCCAACAATACTTCATTGTAGCTCTCTGTCAAATGCAAGACTGTGGCAAGCAGGACCACACAGCAACAGCTACAATACACAGAAACATTGAAGTACTTTTTTTAGGCACAGTGTTTCTGAAGACTGTTTCTGCAGATTGACTCTTTGTGGTAAATACACCTGACTCCATTCCATTTTCCTCTGTCTGGACTCCCGGACTGTCTTGTTCTGATTTGGCTCATGTTGTCACAAAATAAACTACAAGCAGATGGATAAGTCCCAGTTTGAAAGAATCTAAACGTGTTGAAATGAAATGATCCTAATGGACAAGACTAGCTTTTCCTTAAAATGTGCTGAGTGTTTAGATTCTCATCTTTCATCTTGATTATAACCAGTGAACATACATCAAAGTTGCTGGTGAACGCAGCAGGCCAAGCAGCATCTATAGGAAGAGGCGCAGTCGGCGTTTCAGGCCGAGACCCTTCGTCAGGACTAACTGAAGGTTCCTTCAGTTAGTCCTGACGAAGGGTCTCGGCCTGAAACGTCGACTGCACCTCTTCCTATAGATGCTGCTTGGCCTGCTGCGTTCACCAGCAACTTTGATGTATGTTGCTTGAATTTCCAGCATCTGCAGAATTCCTGTTGTTTGCATTTATAACCAGTGAATGCTGTTTTCCACTGAATTACCCTGTAACTTGCTCCAAGGGAATTAAGGAAAATATATGTAAAATTGATAAACTCAGAAAGTGATCAGTTGTTTATCACCAGAAACAAAAAATATCTCTGGTTGAACTTGGGTAAGCATGCACTGTATCTGCTAAGGTGTTCTCCTTTTTCTCTGCCTGCTCCATAGGCAGAAAGTCCAGTAGTCACACACAGGCTTTGTGTTGCTCGTACAGAGAAAATCTGTTGATGATATTTAGAGCCATAGACTCACTGATTAATACAACACAGAAACAGACCTTTTTGTCCATCTCATCCACACTGACCATGATGTGTGTCTAAGCTAATTCCATTTGCCCATGTTTGACCCCTGTTTCTCTAAACTTTTCTTATTTATTTACCATCTAAGTGTCTTTTGAATGTTGTTATTGTACCTGTCTCAACCACTTGCTCGGGCAGTTTGTTGCATGTACAGATCATCCTCTCTGTGAAGGAGTTTCCCCACAGGCCTCTTTTAAACCCTTTCCCTCTCACATTAAATCTGTGCCTTCTAATTTTTATTCCTTTCCCCTCGGGGAAAAGTCTGAGTGTATTCAGCCTATTTATGCCCCTCAAGATTCTTGTATACCCCTACCAGGTTACTCATTAGTCTTCTATGCTCCATTAAATAAAGTCCTGGCCTGCCCAATCTCTTTCTATAATTCAGACCCTCAGGTACCTTCAACATTCTTATAAATCTTTCTTGCCCTCTTCCCAGTTTAATGATGTCTTTCTACAAATGTTTGTCATAAGAGGGTAACCAAAGCTGTGCACAATACACTAGGTATGGCCTCACTATTGTCTTGTATAACATTAACATCACATACCAACTCCTTTACTCAATGCCCTGTCTGATGAAGGAATCTTGCAAAGTGAAATTGAAAGGTAGAACTGGATTTTTGATATCTTCTGATATGAGATCTGATATGGACCAGCAACAATAGATGTAGAATGGAGTTGGGGAACTAAGGCAAAACAACTAAATTTATTAACATTTACACAGAAATATAGAAAATTAAACCAACGACTAACTTAAACAGAAGTTAACGTTGTTATGCGTCTATAGCTCCCAAACAGTCAAACTTAGAAACAACTCTTAACAAAGTCTTACTCCAGCACGGTCTTAGAGTAGTAGTTTAGCAAGTCCAGGTGATTCATGAAATAAGTGAGAGGAGAGACTTGTATGTTCACAATGCAATGAAGAGACGATCTTGGAGATTCACAATACAGCAGAGAGGCAATCTTGAAGAAACAGTTACCGGAGTTTGCAGCCACGGAGTACTTTTTTTGAAGAGTCCAGGAAGAGCAAGATACACAGAGTAACTGACAGGGAATGTCCCTTTTGCCGAAATGATCACCACACAACACCCGAGACCATGCAGTGGTTAACCAAAAGTGTGTGCCACAATCCACATATGGATTACATGAAATGTCAGTCACATTCAAAATGCAGAGTGCTGCCGGCTAATCCAATCCTTTGGGTTCGTTCAAAGCCTGCAATCTTCACTCTCACTCTCTTCCCATCGATTCCTTAACGACTCCTTACCAAGCGACTCCCTAATGAGCGACTGCTCTCTAAACGACTGAGACTCTTCTTACACTGTCGGGAATATGTCATTATGTGACTCTCACAGAAACAAAGTTATGGTTTCCCAGTAAACCACTTGGCGCCCCTAGGAATCAAAACTATAAGCTTCCAGCAAAACAAGACTATAGATACATCACACTTAGTAAGTGAAACTAATATCACGAAACATCCACAGGAATCGAAACTGTGGACCCATAACAGTTCAATCATGGATCTTCAAACCTGAGACATAGAGAAATACAGCACAAAGACCCTTTAGCTCACTGTGTCTGGTCTGACCATCAACCACCCTACCACATTAATCTTACACTGACCTGTTTTATTCCCCTACATTCTCATCAACTCCCTCATCTTCCCAGGGCTGAACAGAAGTCAGTTAACCAGCTGGCTCTCTCACTTTTGGGATGTGGGAGACAACCCATGCAGTCAAAGGGAGAACACGCATATTCTCCAGAGGCAGCAGCCCAAGGCAGACTGAGCCTGGGTCCCTGGAGCCGTGAGGCAGCAGCTACACAATTCATCTCCCTGTTTTGCTAATCCTGAAAAAGAATTACTTCTTACTGATAAATGTTGACTAAAGATTAAAAGTAATATTAAATTCAGATCCCATTTGCATGCTGTAAAATTGGTACAAGGTTGTTAGAGACAGATAGACTGCAGATGCTGGAATCTGGAGCAACAAGTGATCTGTTGGAGGAGCTCAGCAGGTCAAGCAGCATCTATTGCTGAAAGGGAATTGTCAATGTTTCAGGTTGAAACCCTGCATCAGCACTGAGACTGCAGAGGGCATTGCTGCCACTGCCCTACACTGGCACTCATCAGTCTTCTTCTCCTCTTTATATTGGCCATCACGCCTCTCCACTCTCAATTCTGATGCAGGGTTTCAATGAAACATCACAGCTCTTTTCCTCCACTCCCACAGATGCTGCTCAGATGACCAGAGACCTAAGACCACAGTCAGAGAAACATAGAAACATAGAAACATAGAAAATAGGTGCAAGAGTAGGCCATTCCACCCTTCGAGCCTGCACTGCCATTCAGTATGATCATGGCTGATCATCCAACTCAGAACCCTGTACCAGCCTTCCCTCCATACCCCCTGATCCCCATAGCCACAAGGGCCATATCTAACTCTCTCTTAAATATAGCCAATGAACTGGCCTCAACTGTTTCCTGTGGCAGAGAATTCCACAGATTTACCACACTCTGTGTGAAGAGGTTTTTCCTCATCTCGGTCCCAAAAGGCTTTCCCTTTATCCTCAAACTGTGACCCGTCGTTTTGGACTTCCCCAACATCGGGAACAATCTTCCTGTATTTAGCCTGTCCAATCCCTTTAGAATTTTGTACGTTTCAATAAGATCCCCTCTCAATCTTCTAAATTCCAGAGAGTATAAGCCTAGCCGATCCAGTCTTTCATCATATGAAAGTCCTGCCATCCCAGGGATCGTTCTGGTGAACCTTCTTTGTACTCCCTCTATGGGCAAGAATGTCTTTCCTCAGATTAGGGGACCAAAACTGCACACAATACTCTCGATGTAGTCTCACCAAGGCCTTGTTCAACTGCAGTAGTACCTCCCTGCTCCTGTACTCGAATCCTCTTGCTATGAATGCCAGCATACCATTCGCCTTTTTCACTGCCTGCTGTACCTGCATGCCCACTTTCAATGACTGGTGTATAATGACACCCAGGTCTCATTGCACCTCCCCTTTTCCTAATGGGCCACCATTCAGATAATAATCTGTTTTCCTGTTCTTGCCACCAAAGTGAATAACCTCACATTTATCCACATTAAATTGCATCTGCCATGAATTTGCCCACTCACCTAACCTATCCAAGTCACCCTGCATCCTCTTAGCTTCCTCCTCACAGCTAACACTGCCGCCCAGCTTCGTGTCATCCGCAAACTTGGAGATGCTGCATTTAATTCCATCATCTGAGCCTTGCGGTATCCCACTCGTCACTGCCTGCCACTCTGAAAAATCCTGTTTATTCCCACTCTTTGCTTCCTGTCTGCCAACCAATTCTCTATCCACATCAATACCATACCCCCAATACCGTGTGCTTTAAGTTTGCACACTAATCTCCTGTGTGGGATCTTGTCAAAAGCCTTTTGAAAATCCAAATATACCACATCCACTGGTTCTCCTCTATCCACACTCCTAGTTACATCCTCAAAAATTCTATGAGATTCATCAGACATGATTTTCCTTTCACAAATCCATGCTGACTTCGTCTGATGATTTCACCGCTTTCCAAATGTGCTGTTATCACATCTTTGATAACTGACTCTAGCATTTTCCCCACCACCGATGTCAGGCTTACCGGTCTATAATTCCCTGGTTTCCCTCTCCTTCCTTTTTTAAAAAGCGGGGTTACATTAGCCACCCTCCAATCCTCAGGAACTAATCCAGAATTTAAAGAGTTTTGAAAAATTATCACTAATGCATCCATTATTTCTTGTGCTACTTCCTTAAGCACTCTGGGATGCAGACCATCTGGCCCGGGGGATTTATCTGCCTTCGATCCCTTCAATTTACCTAACACCACTTCCCTACTAACATGTATTTCCCTCAGTTCCTCCATCTCAGTAGACCCTCTGTCCCCTACTATTTCTGGAAGATTATTTATGTCCTCCTTAGTGAAGACAGAACCAAAGTAATTATTCAATTGGTCTGCCATGTCCTTGTTCCCCATGACCAATTCACCTGTTTCTGACTGTAAGGGACCTACATTTGTCTTAACCAATCTTTTTCTTTTCACATATCTATAAAAGCTGTTACAATCAGTTTTTATGTTCCCTGCCAGCTTTCTCTCATGATCTTTTTTCCCTTTCCTAATTAAGCCCTTTGTCCTCCTCTGCTGGACTCTGAATTTCTCCCAGTCCTCAGGTGTGCCGCTTTTTCTGGCTAATTTGTATGTTTCTTCTTTGGAATTGATACTATCCCTAATTTCTCTTGTCAGCCACGGGTGCACTACCTTCCCTGGTTTATTCTTTTGCCAAACTGGGATGAACAATTGTTGTAGTTCATCCATGCGATCTTTAAATGCTTGCTATTGCATATCCACCGTCAACCCTTTAAGTATCATTTGCCAGTCTATCTTAGCTAATTCCTGTCTCATACCTTCAAAGTTACCCTCCTTTAAGTTCAGAACCTTTGTTACTGAATTAACTATGTCACTCTCCATCTTAATGAAGAATTCCACCATATTATGGTCACTCTTACCTAAAGGGCCTCGCACAACAAGATTGCTAACTAACCCTTCCTCATTGCTCCATACCCAGTCTAGAATAGCCTGCTCTCTAGTTGGTTCCTCGACATGTTGGTTCAAAAAACCATCCCGCATACATTCCAAGAAATCCTCTTCCTCAGCACCCTTACCAATTTGGTTCACCCAGTCTACATGTAGATTGAAGTCACCCATTATAACCTCAGTCATTCCTTATAGACAAGCCTGATTACCATCTGAAAATATAGATGGCCAAATTCAGCAGGCTGAACACTAGTCCTTAAAGGAAACACTGGTGAAGAAATGACAATAGACACCTCGGACCATTAACAACCTACCCTTACAATACATCCCTCCTGCAACACTGCTCACCCACACATACTTCTGAATCATCCCAAAGTAATGCAGGTTTTCTTCATTTGCCCTGCTAAGAATTATTGGAGGACTGATGAGGTTGGGCTGACGACATCAGCAGCCACATCAGGTGCTGAAACACAGCTCTTTCCTTATATGCTCCTGATGGCTCTTGACGTCAGTTGGCAACAACACATGACAAACGTCGAGCTGTATGACGACCTACTGATGCTCACCACTAAAATCGAGGCGAGAAGACTGCAACTAGCGGGGCACTGTCTACACCACCCCGAGCTACCTGCCAGCCTAGTCATCATATGGGAGCCCAAGCATGGAAGGATGAACCCTGGGCGCACTCCCAAGACTATGGTCAACACGCTCCTAGAAGACAGCGGCGCGGCTAGTGTAGATGAACTGAACACACTGATGAGGGAGAGGGAGAAGTGGTGAGTCCATCATTGTGCCAGACGCCGGAGTCGACGTAGTAGTAGTAGTAGTTCCTTATAAAAAGCAAGGAGCTCAACTCCTACCTGGGAATCAGCTCTTTGTGCGATGACACAGAAGGCTGACTGGAGCTTGTTACACAAAACACAAGTATTGTAAAATCTTTCCATTGTATCCTGTACCTGATCTGTTTTTTTTTCTTCTTTTGGGACAGAGGAACACAAGAATATAAAAGAGGATAATTACTGACTTGGGACTGCTGGGAATAGATTTGTGGGATGAAGATATGCGTCTCAGAGTCAAACACAATCAGAAATGATATATAGAACATTAGAATAAATATGAAAGGTATGGTTTGGAGCAGGGCAAGGGTCACTTCAGGCATTTGCCCAGATGTGTGACAAATGGAGCTGATTAGGTGGCCTTAACTTAAGTGGTAAAAAATGACACAAACTTTTGAGGGATGAGGCTGAGGAGGTGGTTCAAAGGGTTAGGAAATTTGTTTTTAGCAGCCAGAAGACAACGCTGGAATAAACAGATAAAAATCTAATATAGGAGCATAACACATAGGGGCAGGCAGACGCTATTCAAGCTCTGGAGCATGTTCTGACATTCATTACATCCAACAATCACTGGGCAGTCACATAATATGGAGAGTCTTTTAATAGACTGGCTAATTACACCATGGTGTATGAGACATACCCCATTTTAAGATTCTTCAAAAATCAGATTATAGTCACTAAAGTGGTTTATTTTACACTCAGGTATAAAAATGCAGGTCTATTCCCAAGTGTTGATCTTCCCAAGTGATGGGACAATATCTGAACTGCAAGGCCTACAGACCCTTTGAATATGCATGCATTAGTTAGAATAGCACTGGTAGGAACGTACTCTTAAGTTTTGTGTGTCTCGAAAATTTTCACTGCTTTGTTGCTCATTTAAACATTTATGGTAATATTGAAATCTTTCTCATTATTTATTTTATTCTGGACTTTACACAAGGAAGGTCCAAAACATTAGTTACTGCTAAACTTAGTGCCTTGAAAATTTTGAGCAGGTTTGAAACATTAGAATGCAATACTTCATAAGTATCTGCGGTGGGTTGTGTAGTGAAGTGATAAAAAAAAATAGCAGATCCCAAACTTCAGAATTAGTCTTTTTAATTATTTGTAGTAATTGTTTACACTAATCAAGTGATTATTTAGCAAACTCTGTTCATTTGGAATTCTTAAGAATATGCTGCTGCTATCCGACATCTCCCCCACCCCACGCACAATTCTATTTAAATTTAATAGCAAAACTATAACATGTTTGTGGAAATATTTTTGTTGCAATTTGGAAGCTATTGAGTAACAGGTTTTACAGAGCTCTGGTGAATGGTCTTACTGCGACCTACTTCATAATAAGTTCAAGGTTCGAAGTACATTTATTATCAAAGTATCTATAAATTATACAACCTTGAGATTTGTCTGCTTACAGGCAGCCACAAAACAAGTTAGTCTGCTTGTCCATAATGGGTAGGGACAAGGGCACATACATGAGTGGGGGAAACAGCTAAAGTAGTACAGGGTTCAATTCATCTGTACCAGTCTCCAGGTGTGTTCCTTCTCAACTGAGTGCCCTCTTAGAAGACTGTGCAATTGAAAGACTGCTGGCAATTGAATTAGTTGGTAAATTGAATATTTCCCAGCAAAGAATTCATGAGAGGCTTGTGGCTAACTTGGGTGACTGTGAGTCAATGAGACATATTTGAAAGGTACTTAAGAAATCATGGTTTCTGTAACTTTTTATTTCAAATTCCACAACCCTCTGCTCTCAATAGTCACGCAAATCAAGACCACATATCAGCTACAGAATGGGAACAACAAATTTTATTGTACACTATTGACCCTAATGGCAACAGAATCATAAAGAATGAATGTTAGACACTGGGAGAAAGCACGGGGTAAACAAAGCCTCTGAGGAAATTGTGGGTCTTCAAATGAGAAAAAAAATCAAGGTAACTTAGGATGCAAGGACCAGAGTAGAGCAGATAAAGAGTAAGAGCTGGGAGTGTTCCATGGTTTGTCCATTTTGTTGTAAAGTTCTTGATTGGTCAGGTTCCACACTGCCCTTGTGCCCACGGCTTTGTCTCTTAGGTGATAGGACAATGATACCTAATGTAAACAATGCCAAATTTACTATTTTAAAGGCGGGTCTCATCACAGTTGCAAGAGTTATATTGCAAAACTGGAAAAAACCCGAAGTCCCACTGTTAAGGAATGGACTGAGGAAATGATTAAGATTTCATCATATGAACACATGTTGGGAAGAATTAACAGTGAGGGAAAAGTGCAAGATGCGTGGGATCAATTTTGGTTGTATGTTAATTTTAACTTAAATTAGAACTTCTTTCTGTATCTATGTTTTACTTGTTTTCCTGTCATGGGATGGCTGTGTAAATATGCTGTACTCTATCTGCTCTATGATATGCTGTGCTGCTTTGTAAAATAAGAATAAATAATAATAAAAATTTGAATGATATAAAAAAAAAGAGTAAAAGCAGAAAATGGTGGAAACGCTCAGCAGATCAAGTAGCATTTGTGGAATGAAGTCATTTAGTAGATGCTGTCTGGCCCACTGAGTGTTTGAGCATTTTCTGTTTTCATTTCAATTCCCACCATCTGCAACTTAAATAAAAATCTCCACTTGTAGCGGATGAAGGGATCTGATTAATAGCATATGACACAAAATGCATGGAGATCGGGTGGAATAAGGCATGGAGTGATATGAAGACATGACGTAAGTTTCAAATGCCTTAGTAAGGACGATGATGTTGTGAGATCACATGGGAACAGTATGACACATAAAAAAGGAGGCTTAACTCTAGGCAAATAACAACGATCCTACGACAAGAGAGATGTTGAAATGAGTTAATGTCTTGGTAGAAAAGAAAAGAACAAAACCACACAGAATGCTGGCCAGACAGCTGTGTGTAAGAAGTCCATAGTTTTACATCCCTTTAAATTAGCTGATGGCCAATGAAGCAAGAGGGAATTCTTGATTAACATTCCTATTACACATTGCTGCCTGGTAAAATGGAATCAGCACAAAACTGTTTCCACCTAATCAATAATATTGCTTTAAGAATAAAGTCTGGACTCAAATGAAATAAGAGGTGTTAATTTAAAAAGTAAATCAGCAAAATTCAGTATCGTTACAGTAGAGTCATTTGATAGATAGATAGATAGATAGATAGATATACTTTATTGATCCCGAGGGAAATTGGGTTTCGTTACAGCCGCACCAACCAAGAATAGAGCATAAATACAGCAATACAAAAGCCACAAACAATCAAACAACAAAATGCAAACTATGCCGGATGGAAAAAGTCCAGGACTAGTCTATTGGCTCAGGGTGTCTGACCCTCCACAGGAGGAGCTGCAAGTTTGATGACCACAGGCAGGAACGACCTCCCGTGCCGCCCAGTGTTGAATCTCGGTGGAATGTGGCCAAAGTCCAACAGTAAAAAGTTCAATATCCGGTCTACAAACACGTTCCTCGATCGTAATATGACCAGGATTGCACCATCTGTTGTTAACCAGAATAGTAAGCACCCAACTCCTTTATGCTTACCACTCCCAGTGCACTTCTGGTCAGCAGGAACGGTCTGGAAGCCGTTCATGGAGAAGTTTTGATTGGGTATGACCTCGTGCAGCCCCGTTCCAGTGAAACACATAGTACTGCACTCCCGAAATGTTCTGTGACGTTTGGCTAGCACCGTGAACTCGTTCATTTTATTACCCACCAAACTCCTCTTCTCCATAAGTCTCTGTTGTCTCGACCCGGTCCTCTTTCCTCGACTTTGTGATCCCCCTCTGCATCCTCTGTGTGTTTTCCTCCAGATTGCAGCAGGGGTGTCCGCCACTCTGCTCGCTAAACCGGCCGGCATAAGCGCAAGCAGCTGGTCCCTGGAATAGACACTGCGACCATGCTTCTGTCCCGTGTGTCGGGATGTAACTATTTCCAGCGCTAAAAATCCAAATAAAACTCTCTCTACCAGCACGTTAGAGAGGGTGCAGCTTAGACGTGTTACCGTGAAAAAAAATACAAAAAATAACAAGTTAAAAAGTAAGAAGTGTTTTAGAAAATTCAGTAGTTGCAATGGGTTCCATTAGCTAGCAAATGAAAGTGTTTCTATAACATATATGACATTTTCATTGTAATGTAGAAGAGCATAAGATAGTGATCTTTAATTTCGTAGAGTTACCCTTGCTATTGGATAGATAGGCAGTACAATGATCTCTTTCCATAATCAGACAAGAACTTTGGTCAATTCCAGTCACTTACTGCATATTTACTGTACCTACATTTTCATCTGATGTTAACTGAAACACACTAAAGTTTTGCCTGTTGTACAGTTTGCAGTATGAGGATGGAGGTTGGTGATTGGTCATCAGATTCTCTACAGTGTTGTTTGGAGAAAGAAAATTGCAGCAGCTTCCCGGTCTTCCACTCTACTTCATTGAAATATTCACAGAAACATTCCATAGTCACTGTCAGCAGAAATGTTCTGTCATTTTAAGGGCATTTGTCAAAATCTAATGGATTGCCACATACAACCCTGAGATTTTTTTTCTGTGGGCATATTTATTAAATCTATAGAAAAGTAACAGTAAATTGTAAACATCAGGAACTATAAACTGTAAACAAACTGCAAATGCAGACATAAATAAATAGCAAAAAATAACAAGCGTGAAATAACAATATAGCAGAGTCTTTAAATGAGTGTAGCTATCGTCTTTTGTTCAAGAGCCTGATAGTTGAGGGGTAGTAACTGTTCTTGAACCTGGTTGTGTGAGTCCTGAGGTACCTGTACCTTCTACCCGATGGCAGAAGCGAGAAGAGAGCGTGGCCTGGATCAGATTGTTTGAACTTGGTGAGACAGATAGATTTTATATCTAATGAAGCAACTTTACATTTTATGTCCCTGTCTAATTCTAAAGTTTATCTCTTAAAATGGATGTTAAATGTGAGAAAATTTATTACTTTTAAATTGGTCCTTTTTTATTCATTTCTGTGATCTGTCAGTGGCAAGGCCAGCAATTATTCCCATCCAAAATCTTCCTTGAGAAGCTCATAGTGAGCTGCCTTCATGAACCACACATTCGTTCTGAAGTTGCTTCCAGGGTACTGTAGGGCGAGGAGTTCCCAGATTAAGACATGGCAATTTCCAACAAGTTTCCAAATATGGGTGGTGTGTGACTTGAGGAGTGCACTGGTTATCCTTGTCTTTCTTGGTGGTAGAGGTCACAAATTTGGGTGGTGCTGGTGTTGACTCAATGTGAAACCACAGTGCATTTTGTAGATGGCCATATGAACTGTTGTGGAAGGAATGAATGTTCAGGGCAGTTGATGGACTGCCATTCAAATGAGCTGCTTCATTCTGCATGGTGTCATGCTTCCAAGGAGCTGTTGAAGCTCAATTCATCAGACGTGCACGGACTATTCCATCACATGTCTTCCGTCAGTCCTTCAAGTGGTGGAAAAGTGTTTGGAACGTTAGGAAGAATAGCTCATCACAGAATCCAAGCCTCCAACTTGTTCTTGTGCAACAAAGTTTACGCAGGTGGTCCAGTTGAGCTTCTGAACAATGGTGATCCCAAGCTATGACTGGTGCTCGATTCAGCAATGTTAATGCGGTTGAAAGTCAAATAGCTGTGTAGTCACCCTCTTGTTAGAGATGGCTAAATCTGTGGTAAAAATGTTGCCACTTGATTACTGTGTTCCTTTATAAGAATGAAACAGTGCTAGCTTGAAAGGATTTATGACCTTCAAATAATTTCCAATTACCGTGTAAATCAGTACTCTGACAGTGTACACATATTAAATCATGCTTTTCAACAAAAGGGAGACCAAAGCTGAAGCCATCTCAGTGATAAAAGCATTTAAGAAAATAATTCGTCATTTTAAAAATTGTTTGCGGTAACAATACAGTGCCACAACAAATTGCCTATCAAGTCAAGAGAAAACTTTAAAATGAACTTAAAGTGAATGCTGTGGAAATACAATAGTGTTCAAAGATTCTGGATCATTATGTGCAGTCATTCATCACAATATGCTCAATAGAAGATTAACTAATTAACAACAAGTATTGAAATCCCACATTCCCAACAGAAATGTCTATATGCTATAATTAGCATGGGGTTCTCACTCTGCACTGTTCCTAACCGACTGGTACATATTTAAGAATCCCTGTATCAAGATGTCATATGCATGATATCCACCTATGGAATTAATCCCTGCAGGATGTAACACAACAGGAGGATTAGCTCCAGACTGCATCAATATGGAATCACCATAGCTATCACAAGCCAAAGGTTCTGAACTTTTCTCACAGACAGGGGTTCCCAACCTTTTTTTATGCCTTGGACCAAGACCAGTAAGCAAGTGGTCTGTGGACCCCAAGTTGGGAACCCTTGCTCACAAACTACCAACAGTCAAGGTCTTGGTTTTATATCTACACTCAATTAAAGCTCAGAAACGGCGGGAGGAGAGAGAGCAGCGCACCATGCGTGCACAGCCCTCCGGTGAAAAATGATATTGTATCCGTTAAATAGGGGCCATGGACAATTCTGATTTGATGGAGATAGACGTGAAAGCACAGAGGAATATCTGGAGAAATTTCTGAAACGCTTGTTCGCTGCTGTCGTTACTGCGTGGTCAGGAATCTTTCGGAGGGTAGGCCTCAAAATCCCCGGCTTTGCCTGCTGTTGGGGACCAAGATTGAGGTCGAATCGTTCGGACAGAGATGGCGCTCAGTACTCGGTGTTGGAGAGCTGATTCGGAGGCTCAAAGTTTTCGGATGACTCAGAGTCAGATTGTGGTGGGGCATGGCAGGAGAGTTTTTCTTCCTTCTCCCGTCTGCGTGAGATGTGGGACATTTGAGAGACTTTGAACTTTTACTGTGCTCATGGACTTCTTCATCAAGTTATGGTATTGTTACACTGTTGTAACTATATGTTATAGTTATGTGGTTTTGCCAGTTTTTTCAGTCTTGGTCTGTCCTGTGTTTTGTGATATCACACCGGAGGAAATAATGTATCATTTCTTAATGCATGCATTGCTAAATGACAATAAAAGAGGACTGTGTATCTTCATGATCTAAAAATTATAATGCAAGTGTACAATTTAAACAGAAATTTAAAGAATGATCATTTGCCTTTTGTGCAATGGTGCTATTGAATATATTTGATTTAATTCTAGTAAAGGATAAAAATCTATTTTCATTCAGTCTTGTCATTGTCAATGGTTTCAAAATCCTGGCAGCCATGTCTGACTGTATGAGGGACCCTGGTATTGCAAAATAGTGGACCCAGCTATCAAGGTTTTCTATTAAGAGTCAGTGTTAACCTAATTCCTGTGCCAGTTCAGTCAGGTTACCCAGTGGCCTGTAACTGTTGCTTGTTCATGACCAGATATCATGCAAGTTTTGAAAAACTTAAGTGCAGTTTTCCTCTGAGCCCAGAATTCCAGCTACTTTAATGCCCAGAACAAAACTGAATCAAAAATATTTGGCTCATTGAGATGAGAATCAGCTCATTAACACATCTAGTATGGCACTCCTTCACATGTCAGAGTTCAGTCTTAACCTTCAGAGATGACTGCATGGAGTTTGCACATTCTCCAGATGCCCCAGTTTCCTCCCATGCCCCAAAAACATGGTAGGTTAACCAGCTGCTGTAAATTGTCCCTTGTGTGTTGGTGGGTGGCAGAATTTGGGTGCTTATTCATAAGATATGGGAGCAGAATTATGCCATTTGGCCCATCGAGTCTGCTCCACCATTTCATCCCCATAATCCTTCATACCATGACTAATTAAGAACCTATCAACCTCTGCTGAAAAATATACTCAATAATTTGGCCTCCAAAGCCACCTATGGCAATGAATCCATAGATTCACCACTCTCTGGCTACAGAAATTACTCCTCATCTCTATTCTAAATGGAGGTCCCTCTATTCTGAGACTGTAGCCTCTGGTCCTAGACTCCCCCACAATAGGACACATCTTATCCACATCAACTCTGTCAAGGCCTTTCATCATTTAATAGGTTTCAATGAGATACCAGAGCCATCAATCGGTCCTCATCTGGCAACACTTTCATTTCTGAAATCATTCTCATGAACCTCTTCTAAACCCTCTGCAATGTCAGCACTTCCTTTCTTAGATAAGGGGCCCAAAACTGCTCAGAATATTCAAGTGCTTTCTGACCAATGTCTTACAAAGCCTCAACATTTTATTATTGCTTTTAGATTCTAGTCCTCTCGAAATGAATGCTAATATTGCATTTGCCTTCCTTACCACCAACTCAACTGCAACTTAACCTTTAGGGAATCCTGCACGAGGACTCCCAAGTTCCTTTGCACCTTGAATTTTTTAATTTTCTCTCCATTTAGAAAACAGTCTACACTTTTATTTCTTCTATCAAAGTCTAAGACCATACATTTACCGACATTGTATTCCATCTGCCTTCTTTGCCAATTCCCTAATCTGTCTACATCCTTCTGCAGCCTCCCTGCTTCTTCAGCACTACCTGCCCCTCCACCTCTTCGTATTGTCCACAAACTTAGCCACAAAGCCATCAATTCTGTCATCTAGATCATTGACATATAACAAAAAAAAATGTGGTCCCAACACTGACTCCTGTGAAACACACTGGTCATGGGCAGACAACCAGAAAAAGCTCCCTTTATTCCCATTCTTCGCCTTCTACCAATCAGCCTCTGCTCCATCCATGCTAGTATCTTTCCTGTAATACCACATGTGCGGCACCTTGTCAAAGGCCTTCTGAAAATCCAAGTACACAACATTCACCGATTCTCCTTTGTCTATCCTTCTTGTCACTTCCTCAAAGAATTCCAGCAGCTTTATCAGGCAAGGCTTTTCCCATGAGGAAACCATGCTCACTTTGGCCTATTTTATCATGTGCCTCCAAGTACCCTGAACAATTGACTCCAAAATCTTCCCAACCTAGACTAACTGGCCTAGAATTTCCTTTCTTCTGCTTCTCTCCCTTCTTGGAGAGTGGAGTGACACTTGCAATTTCCCATTCCTCCGGAGCCATGCCAGAATCTATTGATCCTTGAAAAATCATATCAAATTAAAAAATTGCCTCCACAATTTCTTCAGCCTCCTCTTTCAGAACCCTGTTGTGTAGATTACCTGGTCCAGGTGATTTATCTTCCTAAAGAGCTTTCAGTTTCCCAAGCACCTTTTTCCCTAGTAATGGCAATGTCACTTACTTCTGCCCCCTGAACTTCCAGGATACTGCTAGTGTCTTCCACTCTGAAGACTGATGCAAAATTCTTCTTCAGTTCATCCACCATTTTCTTGTCCCCCATTACTACCTCTACAGCAACATTTTCCAGCAATCTAATATCTATTCTCACCTATCTTTTACTCTGTATATATCTGAAGAAACTTTTGGTATCCTCTTTAATATTATTGGCAAGCTTAACTTCATATTACATCTTTTCCCTCTTTATGACTCTTTTAGTCAGTTTTCAAAACTTTCCAATCTTTTAATTTCCCACAATTTTTTTACTCTATTATATGCCCTCTGACTTTTATATTGGCTTTGACTTTCCTTGTCCGGCTCAATTGTATCATCCTACCTTTGCAATACTACTTCTTCTTTGGGATGTATCTAACCTGCACCTTCAGAATTGCTCCCAGAAGTTCCAGCCATTGCTGCTCTGCCGTCATCCCTGCTCATGTCCCCTTCCAATCAATTTTGACCAGCTCCTCACTCATACCTCTGTAATTCCCTTTACTCCAATGTAATACTGATACATTTGACTTTAGCTTCTCCTTTTTAAATTGAAGGGTGAATTCTATCTTATTATGATCACTGTCATTCAAGGTTTCTTTACGTTAAGCTCTCCAGTCAATTCCTGTTCATTGTGCACTACCCAATCACAGAGTAGCTGATCCCCAAGTGGGCACAACCACAAGCTGCTCTAAAGAGCCATCTTGTAGACATTTTACAAATGCCTCCTTTTGGGATCCAGCACCAACATGTTTTTCTGAATCTACCTGCAATTTGAAATTCCCCCATTAATATCATGATATTACCCTTTTGACATGCCTTTGCTATCTCCCATTGTAATTTGTAGCCCACATCTTTGCTACTGTTGGAGGCCTGTATATAACTCCCATACAGGTCTTTTTACTCGTGCAGTTTCTTAGCTCGACCCACAAGAATTCTACATCTTCTGATCCTATGTCACCTCTTTTGAAGGATTTGATTTCATTTTTTACCAGCAGAGCTGCACCACCCCCCTGCCTACCTTTCTCTCCTTTCAATACAATGAGTATTCTTGAATGTTAAGTTCCCTGCTATAATTTTCTTTCAGCCATGGCCACAACGTCATACCTGCCAATCTCTAACTGTTCTACAAGTTCATCTACTTTTATTCCGCATTCCGCGTGCATTCAAATACAACACCTTCAATCCTGTATTCATCACCTTATTAGATTTTGTTCCCCTTTTACATTGCAACTCATCCCATTGACTGCAGTTTTTCCCTGTCATCAGTCTGTCCTTGTTAAAGCAATCTCACTACACACTGCTTCTGTTTGTAAACCAACAACCCCATACTCAGCCCTATCTCTCTGGTTCCCATCCCCCCGCCAAATTAGCTTAAACCATCCTGAAAAAAATCTAACAAGCCTGTCCGCAAAGGTATTGGTCCCCGCCGGGTTCAGGTGTAACCCATCCTTTTTATACATGTCGTACCTTTCCCAGAAGAGATCCCAGTAATACAGAAGTCTGACCCCCTGCCCCCTGCACCAGTTTACTGGAACGTGGCACAGGCAGCAATCCAGAGATTACTAATTTGGCAGTTCTGCTTTTCAGCTTTCTACCTAGCTCCCTAAAATCTCTCTTCAGGATCTCCTCAGCTTTCCTACCTATGTCACTGGTGCCAATATGTAGCAAGGCTACTCACCCACACCCTTTAAAATGCCGAGATTGCGTGGAGAATTTTTTAAAACTGAGGTTAAAGTAGGATGATTGTAAATAGGGTAGTTGTTGGTTGGTATAGGCTCAATGGGTCCATTAGCCTGGGCCCATATTTTATCTTTCTACGATTCTAGGATGTAAATGATAAGTAGCCCAGCCTGGAAGCCAGACTGAGAGAGCAAGGATAGCTTGTAGTTCAAAAAAGGTGCCAAGGCATTTCCGAATAGTAACTGTTTAGCCTGTGTATTCACTTCCCACCTCATTACACAGAATGGAAAATATGCTGGAATTCAATGTTTAAGCTTTTATTACATTCATCATCTTTGCGGCATTGTCCGGTATTTCCTTCAAATAGACAGGCAGTATTTTGGCAGTGACTGCTTCCCCCTGCTTGCTGCAATGATTTACGAAGCTGTACATCAACTAGAAAATCTCAGCTGTTGTTTTGGTGAGCAGCAACTGGTAAAACAACACCCCTCCTGTTCTGCACCTTTACAAGTGCTAGATCTATGAAGTAATCCATGTAAGGAACAAAATATTGGATGTTAATGTTATAGTCCATTACTTCTGTTAGGGCATTATTGAATGTAACTTCGCTGTTCAATACTGATGCTAAGTAAAATACTTTCGATACTTTTTAAACACAGTAAAGTACCATCGTATATATCACAATCTATATTGCATCATCTTGTTTGATGTAATTCCAGACAAAACTAACTGTTCTCAGTAAGATATCAGTACATGTCCTGCAATTAACTCCACTGCTAGGAAAGGAACAAAGAAATCAGCCAACTCTTCGACCTTAACCGCTGAGTCTGTGATCCCGTTCCAGATGAATGACGAAGGTCCAGGTGCGGATGTAATACTTTCCATCGTTGATCGCCAGTGTTCTCTGTTCCAGATCACAAGCAAAGAATGGGCAATCGGGCAAGGGACTCCAGCTTCAAAATCAGCCAGAGTCCACCAGGTGGAATCAGAACAATGAACTATATAATAGCAAATAAAATTTGGAGAAATGCACATGTAGAGGAAACTATTGGAGGGTATCACAAACAGATTTACTCCTGGTAAGTTGGAAGAAGAAAGATGATCCTGGCTAGAGGGGCATGCTGGGTTCTCTGTACTGAGTCTGGTATGTATTATGCCATGGCAGATCATTTTGATCGAAGTCCAAAGGAGAATATCGCAGGCAGATGTCAGTTTGACCCAATGTACATCAGCTGCATAGAGAGGTGTTGCAGTCAGTGTCCAAGATATTTGAGAGTGGTTCTGATTTATGATAATTAAACCAGTATGATGTTCAGTACTTCAACCAACCTTCAACCCATGGTTCGATGTTGTGCATTACTAAATCTCTAAACAGTTTGTTTTAATTCAAAATACATCAGTGCATTCCTCCAATACGAGGATCTTATGTTTGTTATACAAGTTCACTGAGAATAAGAATCAGCAAAACTTAGGAGCTCATACTGCCAAATTACTATTATTAATAGAATGGTTGTCTCTGTGTCTCGGTAAACTGTACAGACTTTTGAATCTGGTGAGATTTGCCAATCTGTATATTGGGGATGGAGAGGAAAGACCATGGGACAGGAGTTAGGAGATGTGCTCAAAGTGAAATTGTAAAGGTGGGATAAGGAGTAGGGTCTGGTCAACTGATATAATGTTAACTCTTAAGAAGCGCTGCAATCCTCTTTTGACTGAAAAATTACAGACTTTTTTCTTCTGACTCAAACCTTATGTGTATCTCCTTGTCATTGTCTCTACCAACAGTTTCAGCTTTTCTCAGGGGACTTCTCTTCCTATCATCAACCACCACCACAAATCAAAACCATTTCAGTTTAACCTCTGGTTAATTCTCCCAACTCCCCCGCATTCCAATGTGTTCTTCTTTCTCTTTTGTTTTATTTAGAGATGACAGCGTGGTAACAGGCTTTTCTAGCCAATGAGTCCACATGCCCAACTACACCTGTGTGCCCAATTAACCTAATAACCTGTACGTCTTTGGGATGTGGACGGAAACCAGAGCTCCCAGAGGAAACCCATGTGGTCACGAGGAGAATGTACAAACTCCTTAAAGACAGTGGCAGAATTAAACTTAGGCGGGGTACCAGCACTGTATAGTGTTATGATAACCAATACACTACCATGTCATCTTTCACCTTTTCATAAAACATGTTGGGATGTGCGTCCAACGTTAAAAATATCCTCAAAAGTTGCTTCATTGGTTCTAAAGCGCCTTAACATGTGTTGTGAAAGATGTTATGTTATATGGCATGGTAGCATAGTGGTTAGCACAACGCTTTACAGTGACAGCGACCCAGGTTCAATTCCCACCACTACCCTATAAGGAGTTTGCATGTTCTCCCCATGACTGTATGGGTTTCCTCCAGGAGCTCCAGTTTCCTCCCACAGTCCAAAGACTGTTAATTGGGCACCGTAAATTGTCCCATGATTAGGCTAGGGTTAAAATCGGGATTGCTGGGCAGCGCGTGTTGCTGGGCTGGAGGGGCCTATTCCACACTGTATCTCAATCAATCAATCAATAAGTAAATGTTGTTAATTGTAAATACAAGTTATTATGGCTTCTATTATAAAAAGTGAGAGAACACTTCGTATCCACTGGACCTCTCCGTTCTCATGGTGAAGGAATTGTAAAGGTGTTACATCATAGACAAATGTGGCAGGCAGTTAGCACATCACAAAATTCTGTATGTAACAATGAGGTTAATGTCCAGTTGATTGGTTTGGTGGCATTAGTAGAAGGATGGGTTGTATCTCCCATCCCTTTGCTCACCACAGCATTGGACTATTTATATATATCAGGCCAAAAGGACTTGGCACGAGCTTCGCAGCCTGTTTGAAAGATAGCACGTGCAGTAATGCAGTACTCCTACATTCCAACACGCAAGTGCCGGTCTGGAACGTGTGCTGCCAAATACTGCAACACGGCTTAAGCTGGCTCAGGTAACTAGCAGAGGATGTGCTTGCAATTTATCAAAAAAGATATTACGGCATATAAAGTTGGGATGAAATACTGTGCTTTCATGAAAACTGCAGTGCAAAAAGAACGACTTGAGCGGTCAAATTCCTCCCCTACGTTCAGTCACACTGGTAAACGAAAGTTATGCTGTATTTTGAGTTTTTAAAAAGTGAATTGTGTAATAACTTAAATAAACACAAAGCACATCAATATGTTCCTGATTCAGTGGAGAACTTAAATTAAGCTGCCATAAATGATGGGAATTGTTCACCACAAATATTGTGACATTGCACTTTATGAGTTGATCTGATGCTCCAAATAATACTTTTGTACACAGATATCAAACTGATGCTGAGAAATATTCTTCCTTTCCACATTCATCATTGACATCGCAGCTGTTGATAATAAACAACATGCTGAAGATTTTGCTGCAGTCTCAACTGTCTTTTCACTTCAAGGTCATTTTGACTTCCCAGAATGCAACAGTGAGTAAATCTCTGATGCCCCATTACTCCAAAACAGCAAAACAAATAATGAATCATGTCTCACTGTCCAGACAGCCGCACTTGAAAAATTTGAGAGGAATTTTACTTTCAGTCCTTGCCGTTCTACTGGGGACTGCCTAATTCTTTGCAACAGGTGGGGGAGAGATTGTTTATTTGTAACAGACTGACTTGTCTACTGTTTCAAAGGTCATTAGCTGAGTTGACAGAGATGCTTGACAGTCACTTCAAAGTGCATTCAATATTGTTATGGTCACCTGTGTCTCCTACTCATCAGCCTTTTACCCCAAGGACAACCCACGAATGTTCAACCATAGGAATAGGTTGATACCAGTGAAAAGTCATGGTGCAAGCAAGCATGCAGCATGCAAGAGAATTCATAGAAGCCTGGTTTTCCACAAAGAATTCTGTAAGCAAACACTTTGACCTCATCCCTATTTATCAGAGAATCAGAATCAGGTTTAATATGTCATGAAATTTGTTAACTTTCGGACAGCAGTACTATGCAATACATGATAAATATGGAAAAAAAACTGAATTACATTAACTATATCTGTTTATCTTAAACAGTTAATTTAAAATAAGTCAAACAAAAACATAAATTTAAAGTAAGTATTGAGGTAGTAATCGTGGGTTAGATGTCCACTTAGAAATTGGATGGCACAGGGGAAGAAGCCATTCCTGAATCGATGAGTGTGTGCCTTCAGGCTCCCATACCTCCTTCATCATGGTAGTAAATGAGAAGAGGACATATCCTGGAGGGTGGGGATCCTTAATGATGGACGCACCTTCCTGAGGCAGTGCTCGTTGAAGATGTCTTGGATACTAAGGAGGCTAGTATCCATGATGGAGCTAACTAATTTTATAATTTTCTGCAACTTACAGTCCTTTAATCCAGTGTAGTACTCCCTCACACCCATACCAGATGGTGATGCAGCCAGTCAGAATGCACTCCATGGTACCTCTGTAGATGTTTTCTGGTGTTTTTGGTAACAAACCAAATCTCCTCAAAATCCAAATGAAATGTAGTTTCTGCCTTGCCTCCTTTACAGTTGCACCAATGTGTTGTGACCAGGTTAGGTCCTCAGAGATATTGATACTCAGAAACTTGAAATTGCTCACTCTCTCCACTTCCAATCCCTCTATGAGGACTGGTTTGTGTTCCCTCATCTTATGAGCTGATGCAGGCAAAGTTCAAGACCACAACACAGGAAGTTCGCCACACAGCCAATCAGCAATGAGATTTCCTCCCCGACCACAATTGAGTTTTTGAAATGATGTTCAATCAACTGATTGAAAAGTATATAAAGGCCAAGCATTTGGAGGACACACCACAATCAACAACGCACTGACAATGTCTCCTCGCATGGTGACGAAACGTTTGCAAGTAAATTGCCAAGATTGGACAACAACTATCAATTACCCAAGCTACATAAATTCCGAATTATTTCCAGGTTGATAACTTAATTGTTTCACCAAGAAATTGCTGCATATTTGGGGCTGCCATGTTCCAAATGACTCATTAAATCTCTTATCCGGATAAAGAACCATGAGCTTATTTCAAAGAAACAAAAAAGTGCACCAGAATGGTGAAGGAATGATAGGTAAGGGAGAGCAATGGTTGCCGTTGCCATAGTTGCAAGGTAATCAGCCAATGGGAAATAAGTGAAACGGAAACAGCTTTTGAAGCTAAATGCTTTGTACTTGCAGCACCCCCACTGGAGTACCCTAGAACAGTGTACCACGATGTTTCAATCTCATGTCCTGCTCATCCACTGAAAACCTCTCATAGCCTTAGGCACACAATTTTGAAGCCAAAGTTTTGAGATTTCTTCCTCCTTCCTGTTTCTGGAGAATGTCAACTGTAGGCCTGTTTGGACTTGCGCTGTGGGAGGAGAAGAATGTTCAACAGATACTATCTTTTGGTGGAGGCATTTGGGAAGGACTGGACATTATTATTTGTCTGGTCATATGTGTTGATTCCCTCACTCTGGCTTGATCTGTTTCTCTGCTCGGAGTTCATTTGCTTTTACTTTCCTTTTATAAAAAATTATGTTAGATTTTATTTGTGCACATCCATGCAGAACCCCGCAAAAGAGGAAACACCATTTGGTAAAAGGCTAAGACATTGGGAGCCATAATGCAGCCAGTGAAGTATTTTTGAAGTATAAACATGGTCTGTTGAAGCAACAAGTGATTTACACATCACAGATTCTTCAAATAGCATTCTGGTGATGGCCAAATCAAACGTTTTAATGAAATGAAAACAGAAATTGTGCAGCAGGCAAGTCAGTATTCATGATGGGAGAATCAGAGTCAATGACTTTTTGTCAGAGCTGGAAAAGGATGAAAATTGTGGGGATTCAGAGAAGGGAAGAGCTGAAGAAGAGGGAATATCTATGTGCGGGGTGGGGGGTGGTAAGACAGTTACAACGCAGTCAAGGTAATTATAGTTGATCTATTTGAAGGAGTATACCTGGTGGGAGTGGGATTAGACCACTGAGAGACAACAAAAGCAACTAATCTAGACACAGTACACAGCATGTCTGTAAATTTGAAATAGAAGATAATTTTCAGTGGATCAGGTCACAGTGGATGACTTGGTGAGGAGAGGTTGATTATCTGAAATTGGTGAATGCATTATCGAGTCCTGATGGCTGTAATATGCCT
This sequence comes from Mobula hypostoma, assembly GCF_963921235.1. Taxonomy (NCBI): domain Eukaryota; kingdom Metazoa; phylum Chordata; class Chondrichthyes; order Myliobatiformes; family Myliobatidae; genus Mobula; species Mobula hypostoma. The sequence continues at coordinate 16,609,871 of NC_086118.1, read as the reverse complement.
GAGTGGAGGAAGGGGTGTTGTTTCTCAAACTCACATCAGCTTCATTGAAACAGTTTCAGGCGTCAAAGACTGATAGGTCAGATAGGGAATGGGTTGGAGAATTTAAAGTGACAAGCAACAAAATAACTCGGGATCTCTCTTACAGAATGAACAAAGATATTTTGCAAAACAGACATCCGCATCTAGAAGCTTTTGTGACATTGGCTGAGATAAATGTAGACCAGATAGTCTGGTTCCTCTTGTTCAAATCCACCCGTCAGATCTTCTGCACCCAGCTATGAGCACAGTGCGCTCATGTTGAAAAGGCTGCATTTCTGGCAATGCAGCATTACTCCTGACCTCTGCCAGGTTGTCAGCCTGGATTCTTTTGTCGGACATGAACACAGTCTTATGTGCTGTCTATTAAAGCCACTACTGGAAGAGTAGAAATTTACTGCTGTCATTAATTACTAAGAATGTATTGTGGTATCAGATTAGAAACATGGTATCTATGGACTTAGTAGCACAGTTGAAACATGCTGTAATTGACTGATCTGAATATTTTAATTGACTGAAATGAGATCATAAAATGGTTTCACTTATCCCCATTCAGATGTTCTTCTTGAGAGCAAAAGCAAAGCATCTTGCATATGTTGCTCAGAGATTAAAGAAAAATAGAGGGCTATGTGGCAGAGAAGGGTTTGATTGCTTTCTGAGTAGGTTAAAAGGTTGGCACAACATTATGGGCTGAAAGATCTATGCTGTGCTCTACTATTCCATGTTTGATGTTCTGAACCCCAAGGGGCTACTGACAGCAGTCCAATCTTTCCTCAGAGGATTCTTTGTTTGGGTTTCATTTTCTTTTGTGCATGAACTGCACTCTTCCTTGTTGAGGGAGAATATCCAGGTGTTCATTTAATGACCAAACATTATAGTTCTGATTCCTATTCCCATTCCGATATATCGATCCATGGCCTCCTCTTGTTTCAATTTGAGGCCACCCTCAGAGTGGATGAGCAACACCTTATCTTCTGTTTGGGTGGCCTCCAACCTGGTAACATGAATATCAATCTCTCCTTATGGTAAAAAAAAAATTCCCTCCCTCTCCCCTCTTCTTCTATTCCCTACTCTGACATTTTACTTCTTCTCACCTGCCTATCACTTCTCACTAGGTCCCCTTCTCCTTCCCTTCCTCCTATAGCCCACTCTTCTCTCCTCCCAGATTCCGTCTTCTCCAGCCCTCGACCTTTCCCACCCACCTGGCTTCACCTATCACCTTCCAGCTAGCTTCCTTCGTTACTCCCCCACCACCACTTTTTACTCTGGCATCTTCCCCCTTCCTTCTCAGTCCGGAAGAAGGGTCTTGGTCTGAAACGTTGACTGTTTATTCATTTCCATAGATGCTGCCTGACCTACCAAGTTCCTCCAGCTGTTTATGGGTGTTGCTGTTTGTTTATATAGTGCATCATGCCAAATATACTGACTGTCAGTATAAGAATCTGCACCAAAATTCTTTCTCTAGTCTATATGGAATCGTGAATTGTTTGAATTCCCCTGTATGCCTGGTGCAACCAAGAGACCAACTGTGGCATGCACATCGTACTTCTGCGTTTACCTCGTCTGCTTTTGCCACCAGATTACTGCAAGTAATTAGTTTCAGTGAGCTCAAATGTGAGGGAAGAGAGTTTTAAGGTGTAAATACCTCCCTCTGTGTTATGTTTAAGCCGTATAATTACTGTGTAATTTTTGCCCAATTGTTCCATGCCACTTTTCTCACTGGATAAATTGTCTGGTTTAAATTATGCTGCTGTTTACAGCTGTTTCTTGAAAAAAAAGGTGTGGTCCATAAGCAATCTATGTTTATCTTGTTGAGGATTAAAGTCTTTGAACTATTTTAAAGTTAAATTGCACAAAGAAATGATTCAAGTAGGAAGATAGTGCAGTAAATTTTAATTACAACATTGGAAAGAGAGAAGGTAAAGACAGCATATCAATCCAATTAGTAATGTGTTATGGGTACCAGGGAGAGCTAATGTGATGAGAAGAACCTCATTTACCTCCTCTACATTCATGAAACCCATCGTAAATTGGGAGACCACTTCATTGAGCACCTCTGCATCACCTGCCACAAGCAGGACTTCCCAGTGGCCAAACATTTTAATTCCCAGTCCCATTCCCATTCCTTCATGTTGGTCCATGGACTCCTCTTGTGCCAAGATGAGGCCACCCTCAGGATGGAGGAGCAATGCGTTGTATTCTGTCTGGGTACCCTCCAAACTGATGGCATAAATTTCGATTTCTCCTTCCAGTGAACAAATCTCTCCACCACCACCCCCGCCACCTTCTATTCCCCACTCTGACCTTCCAGTTCTTGTCACCTGCCTGTTACTTCCCCCTGGGACCCTCCTCCTATTGTCCACTCTCCTCTCCTATCAGATTCCTTCTCCTCCAGCCTTTGACCTTCCTACCCACCTGGCTTCACCTATCACCTTCTATCTAGCCTCCTTCCCCTCCCCCCCACCTTTTTATTCTGACACCACCTTAGTCCTGAAGTAGGGTCTCAACCTGAATTGTTGACTGTTTATTCATTTCCATAGATGCTGCTTGACCTGCTGAGTTCCTCCAGTATTTTGTGTGTGGTCCCTTAGCTTACTTTGTTGCTATTAGGTAAGTTAGGTATAGAAGCAAAGGCTCAAAATAGCCATGCTGAGAATCTGGAGTCACTGCTTTCTATTTTTGATGTGAAAGATGTCTGTAGTATGAGTACAGTTATTTGTGGAACATATCTCATATAGCACCATATTGGTGAACATTCACTGAAATGATTCGAAACTGGTTTCAGTCAGCACTCATTTTGAATGTCAATGCTCGAGTTTAACATACCCTGTTAATCCTGAGAAACTTCAAAAATAACCCCAATTCCTATCGGTCTACATCCCCTAATTGTTATAAGAATAGGGATAATAAGTGTTGTCAAGCATTTACAACGTAATTTCTGTTTGTTTTTGAGATCTGCAAGTGCTTGGCGAGTTCTGTATTCATTTATGTTTCAGAGTGTTGCATGTTGTGACACAGAATTTATTCATTGACGTTAAGGTTTTTGCACTGAATAGTTGTTCACAAAAATGGGTGCATTGGTTATCATTCCACAAGAATACAATATGACTGGTGGATGAGCAGAGGACAAGCACCAGGAGGAGACGGGAGGGACACAAGGGCGTGCTATATTCACCCAGAGGGTTCATGGAGAAATTCCTCTACCCTCTATCAAAACTGAAAACGAAAGGACTCTACTTCTCAGCTTCCACCTGGGGTGTGATCTAAGGTGACAAATCCAGTGTGTAATAGGCATGATGCTTTCATTTGATGGCAGTCTCCTGTGCCAGCTGTATTTGAACAACCAAACCAAACCAGGGAAACAGTACCTGTCATCCAGCAAAAGGGATACGAGGCTGGAGAAGGGGGAGTATCATGGGACGGGAGGCCTAGGGAGAAAGAAGGGGGGAGGGGAGCACCAGAGGAAGATGGAGAGCAGGCAAGGTGTGATTGTGAGAGGAGCAGAGAGAGAAAAAAGGTGGGAAAATAATATATAAATAAATACTGCCTGGTTTGCTCCTTGGGAGTTAACCAGTATTTGAGGGGTTGGAGTTAGAGATCATTGAGGTCTATTGCATGTTGCTTGGTCTGAGTTTTATGAAGAGTCAGCCTTTTCACCAACGTTTTGATGAGGAACGGAAGAGGAAGAAATAGGAGGACATGCAGAGGTAGTCAAAACATCTTCTTTCTGTGTTGCTGTGAAGAACAAATCCAATTACAATCTGCAACTGCATCATCAATTCCCCACTTGTCCATTACTCATAATGCAAATCAAATCAAATATTCCAAATAACATCTTTAAATAAAATTAATGTTGTCTGATCACTTTTATACTTTCCCAGAAAGTCTCACAGAGCTGGTCAAAGGTTGTTGAGTCTGACTGGATGTCTCCATGGAGGACATCTCAAGCAGCTCTGCATCTAGGAGCCTCAGTTCCAAAGTGAACAATCTTGGAATTGAGCAGTTGCAGTCTAGCCAACAGTACAACTAATGACAAGACTGCAGGATAATAGGATGTATGCCATAATCTTAGAACATAGAACAGTACTGTACAGCACAGTACAGGCCTTTCAGCCCGTAATGTTGTGCCAGCTCTGCCTCTACCACCACCCTTGGCAGTGTGTTCCACACACCATCATCTTAAAATATGCCCACTTGTGTTAGTTATTTCTGCCCTGGGATAAATCTCTAGTTGCTCACTTTACCTATGCCTCTTATTATCCTGTACACCTCCATCAAGACACCTTTCATCCTACTTTTCAAAGAGAAAAGCCCCGGCTCATTCAGCCTATCCTCTTAAGACAGGCCTTCTAACCTAGAGATCATTGAGGCTTCTGAGAAATTAGTCTTAGGAGGTGTTACCCCATTCACTGTTTCGGTATCAATTTCGTAGTCTTTTAGAAGGTAGGATTGCTTGATTATCTTTGATACCTTGAACCCCTTTGCACAGTGTCAACTTTAGCGATGAAGCATCAGCATGTAGTTCCCAGTGCAGTACTTAGGTAATGATTAATTATTGTATAAACTGGCTGTAATTTTTTTAATGTTTCTTTGATCAGATTCACTTTCTGATAAGGCTAGCACAAAGCTTTACAGTACAGGCAACCCGGGGTTCAATTCCCGCTGCTGTCTATAAGGAATTTGCATGTTCTCTCTGTGACCACGTAGGTTTCTTCCAGGTGCTCTGGTTTCCTCCCACAGTCCAAAGTCGAACTGGTTGGAGGGATAATTAGTCATTGTAAATTGTCCCCTGATTAGGCTGGGGTTGAATCGGGGCTTGCTGGACAGCGTGACTCGAAGGGCCAGAGCTATTCCACACTGTATCTCGATAAATAAATAAAGTCTGTTCCAGCTACATGCTGGAATGGTAGGCTTCAAGCTCTCAGCAAAGTCTTGGATTTTATCAGGATCCTTGGCATTAAACTCGGCCTTTTCAGAAGTGTTTCCACGGCACCAAACATTTTACTTATCCATGGTTCCTGATCAGGCAGCAAGTTAGCTTATTACTGTCACACATGTCAACATAGAGTGAAGAAGATTAGTTTGCGTACCTCCAGGGGAATCAATCCGTGTATAAGTACAACAAGGCATTGAAAAGAAAACAGAATGCAGAATGTGTTGTAGCAGCTTCAGAGAAACTACATTCAGATAAGCATTTAAAGTGGGAGGACCACAACAGAGAAAATTAGGAGATCAAAAGTTCATCTTTAGCGTTTGAGAGGTCCATTGAGGAATACACTCTTACATCTTATGATAGCAGATGCCAACTATATATTCTGTGTCATGTCAGTATCTGAGCCCACGACAGCAAGTGTCAAATTGAGATTATGGATCATCTGAGCCCAGTTCTTTCATTATCTGACCAGTTTACATCTTCTGGTTATTTAACACAGAGATACTGAAAAGAACAGTTTTGTTTAGATTAGATTAGATTAGCTTTATTTGACAGATGTGCATGTACATGCTCCCTGCATCAACATAGCATGCCCACCACTTGCTGACTCTAACTTGTATATCTTTGGAATGTGGGAGGAACCCCAGGCCGTCATGGGAAGAATGTACAATTTCCTTGCAGACAGCAGTGTGAATCGGACCTCTATCTTCCAATTGCTGGCACTGTAAAGTGGTTCACCAACCATAATGATACCGTGCCATTTAAATCAAATGCGGCTTGCATATTAGAAAAGTGTGCAGATTGTGCAGGATGGTGCAATGGTGTAGCAGCTAGTGTAACCCTATTACAGTGCTAGTCATCCATGTTCATTTCCCGCTGCTCTCTGTAAGGAGCTTGTACTTTCTCCCCATGACCATATGGGTTTCCTCTGGCCACTCCAGGTCTCTTCCAAATCCCGAAGATGTACAAGTTAGTAGGTTAATTGGTCACATGGGAGTAATCGGGCAGCATGGGCTCATTGGGTTGGTAGGGCCCGTAACTCTGTTGTATCTCTAAATAAACAGAAGAAAAATATATCCTGGAGATTTCCATAATCACTTGTGCTGTCTTAGTCACAGTGTGAAAAATGCCTATTACAATAATGACCAGCAAGCACTGTTTCTCCATGGAGCTTATCATTGAGCTCTGATGTCTCTGGTGAGGTGAGACCTTACCCTACATGTGAAAGGACATCTATAATGAGGCATTGTGCAGTCTATTGAGGGGATGTGATTATCATCGTCAATAACTTCACTTTGGTAGCTTGAAGGACCTCCTTCTCCAAAACAGTAAAGGTGTACCTCCTTCACAATGACTTCAGGATGGAGTCCAAAAATTGAGAAACACGTTTTCTCTGGGGCTACATCTTCATTGCAATCCTGCTCAAAAAGGACTCACTTTCTGCATGACTGTCAATACTGACTTCAACCACAATAGGTCTCTCTTTAAAAAAAGCAAACTAGCTTAAATTATTATGAACCACACATGTAAGAGGTCGTCACTGATGCAGTCAACCTGACAACATTGCAGTTATTGGGAGATCAAGAGTTCATCTTTAGCAGTTAATGATCAGTTCGGAAGTTTGCTTTGTCTTAAGTATGTCTTAAGACAAAGCATGTCTTAAGATGGACAGATCCCAATTCTAAAACTAGCTTGGTTAACAAGAACAACCTATGCCAACAGTCAGCAGGGCCACTGAAACAAATCAAGTGATCTGCTTTGCAATCAAATTATGTATGTTAATTGTCCATCTCAATCCCCTCTCCTATTTATGGGCCATAATTGCAGAGCCACTTTTGAAGTTATTACACAGAGGCAGTGAAAACTCCTTGTAAAAAAGAAATATACTAGTATCAACCACTCCTAGGGTATTATATCTGCATTTAGGGCTGTACATCAAGATCTGATATATTTGGGTGCACAAGAGTAAGTACAGAAAGTGTTTATACAGTATATCAGAAATGTCAAGGTTATGGTTCAGAAGAAAGTTGTTTATATATCAAAAATGCCAGGGTTATGGTTTATAGGAGAGTCTTACCTTTAATACAAATCCTGACTCAAAAGTAAAAGTTAGGAGAAACATATTTTTGTGTCTGGCCAAAAAATGTATTCATATTAATGTAATAATTGCATTCAATATCGGTTTGCTTTCTGGATATTTACACAAACCATGGGGGAAATCGACTTAAATCATTATTAATTGTACTGATTCTACTCTGTTTAAATTTAATCCAATATGAATTAATTTGTATAAAATAATTCAAGTTGTTTAGTTTGGGTTAAGTTCAAATTAAATTAAAAATGTAGTTTGATACTTTAATTAATTCTGATCCACTGAGGTTTATTTTGTATAGATGAGCTAACCTAACAAACTGCTTTATTGGCAGAGAGTTTAAAAACTTCAGTCTACAATGCCTTCTCCTTGCAAGCATAGCGTGTGTGCACGTCTGTTCCTTATTAATTTTTTTCAGAACAGACGAAAAGACCGATATGTGATGCCACAACATAGGACTGGCTTTGGCATTTACATTTTTGTGGACTACACCATGAACCGGCACAACATGCCTAATGGTTTTTGGAATCTGCTAAATTTTAACAGCTCTTACTTAACATGATATTCTTTGAAATATTTATTATCACTGAATAATATATCTCAAATTTACAAGTCAAATCTTCTGAATTATATCATCTGAATGCTCAGGTATAAAAGTATTATAAATCACTGCTATCACTGGCAATGCAGAATAATTGTCTGCCATTAGACATGTGCAGCTTTTGTGGAGTGCTAAAATTACGAATATATTTAAAGTAACTTCATTACGTAAGCTTGTAATTTTGATTTTTTTCTCCTGATCTCTAGAACTTCCTATATCTTAATGAAAAGGCACGGAAGACAAAAGAACAGATGGTCAAAAACCACAGCACTGCTCACAATAGTCATATATCTTTACCTTTACTGAGGAGTAAATAAATACTTTATAGTATGGTAGTGCTCAGCTTTTCCACTGCAGCGTGAGTTTGTACCTTCTTGTAGCCTTTGTTCCTTTTTCCTAAAATGGAGCCTGATGTCATTAACACCACTATCGCAGAAAGACGATATTTAGTCCCACTCTTCGGCTCTTCAAGAACAATTAAGGCCAAATTCAAAGCTTCATCTAATAGAGACTCTCTCCAAAGCAGCTGCCATTTGTGACTGCTGCTACTTTAGATTCCAGGACCTATTCAAAATTTCATTTCTCTACACAGAACAGACCAATTGTCCACCCCAAATGGCTTCATGGCAAGTTTAAACAAAACTAAAAATAATATATCTTATCCTTGTCATCGCCCTCTTGTGCTTAATACTTTGGCCCATCAGTTATGAGTCCAAACTCATTGTACATTAAACTTTCCACCAATCTCCAGCTGATCATCACTTTGACTCTCACCCGCCCCCTGCCCAAGTCCCCAAACATCCAATCCCTGTCCCTCCTTCCTACACGCAAATTTTTCAATAGTGGATATCAGCCTGGACTGGGCACAATTCCAGTTGCCACAAGGGGAAGCTCAGACCCTAGCCTGGCACTCAGTCTGGTTCCTACCCTGTTCCATGCTTTTTGTGACAACTTATACACACATTCTGGCCTTCCATTTTATCTCCAATCTTTGTCCCTTTTAATACTAAAAATGTTTTTCATCACCTTTCTTCATTGTCATTTCTAATTGTCACATTGCAGCAGCAGTGGTCTGTGGTTTTGTGGCATGGCTGCTGAGGCCTCTCTCAACAATAGGAAATGACAGAGGTAATCTGTGAACATATGAATTTATTTCAAATTCCAGCAGCTCAGAAAATAATCACCTTCTGTTGCATTATGCAGTGGAAAATCTATGTTTCCAGCACACTTGAGTGGATGAGCCATTTCCCACATTTATGACATTGCTCATGGATCCAAAATGCATCTGTTGTTAGTCATGAACAACTGATCTTGCTTTTATACTGGTATGTGCTCTACAGTTAGATCATTTAAAGAACGCCTTCTGAGAAGGTGCCATTCTGCCATTGGGAACCCAACAGATCAGTCCCCTTTAATTTATCTAAATATTGTACTTCCTCCAGAACTAACCCCTCCCGAATTATCACCCATTCCCTCGCTAGATAACGTGCACTCAATCACAGTTGTCACATTAAACATTTGACTGGAGCCCTCACCATTCCCCACCACCCCGGATCATTCACTACTTCCACCCAATTCCATGCATGAACCAACCAACCATCAGCAATTGATTATCTGACAAAAGCCAACTCCTTGCATTTGGTAATTCCTTTTAAATTGTAGAAGTGATCTATTTCTGCTCCACAACCCCCATGCCAAGCACAAACACGTACATACACACACACACACACACACACACACACACACACACACACACAGTAATGCTCTGCTTTTATTTCATCTTGCACATGGAAAAACCGCACGGAATTCTCGATGAGTCTTAAGGATATACTGTGAATGAGAATCGAATAGAACGTTATTGTCATTGCTCAAGACAAAGAGATTGTGGTGCTACACCTGTCCCATATTTACATGCGACAAGTGGCTTTGCTAGTCCGTAACACACAAAGACCATTGGCAAGCTGGGGTGTGGCATTATTCAGCTGCACAACAGCCCTAAGGAAGAAACTCTTTTTCAATTTTAGTGTCTTGGCTAAGATGTTTCTATATTTCCTACCAGATGGCAGGAGATTGAACAGACAGTGTCCAGGATGGTATGAGTTTTTAATGATGTCACAAGCGTGCTGGCAATGTAGGTAACAAAGGCACATTGTAGATTGTCTCCAGGTCTAGTAGTTGAGTCCCAGTGATGTGAAGAAGCGTCCCAAACACCCATTGAAGTGTTTTAAGATCAGGCTTGCTGCAGCTAGAGTACCACACAGTCATTTTGTATAGTATGTCAGTATGCTGTCTATCTTATATTGATAAAAGTTGGCCAGTAATTTGGGGGCAGATTAGCTTTCCTTAAGCTCTTCAGGTAGTATAGAAGAAAATAATTCTCAAACTAATTTGAAAATTCCTTTAGCATAGCTCAGTGGTCCCCAACCTCCGGGCTGCGGACTGATACTGGGCCACGAAGCATGCAGGGGTGCAGCGGTAGCCGGAGTGCACCCAGCACATCTTTAAGAAAAAAGCCAAAATAAACAAGCTAATTAATTAGGTGCCGCCCAGAAGCCAGACTTCATTAAAGGAACTGAGGTGGAGAGGGTGAATAACTTTAAATTCCTCGGCATTAAGGATCGACGTTTCTCTCTCTGAAAAGTGTCACAGGATCTGTCCTGGGACCAGCACGTAACTGTCATTACAAAGGAAGCACAGCAGTGCCTATACTTTATTAAAAGTTTGTGTAGATTCAGCATGTCACCTCGATCCTGACAGCCCTGTCTTTTCAGCCGGTCTGGGAGGGCGTTTAAATTGACCAAACAATGGAACAGCTAAAGGCTCCAGCGCCCTGGAAAAGGAGTGAACATCGCATAGAGCAAGTGAAATCGGCAATTGCCTCTGATCTGGGCCGACATTTACGTGTTGGGCGGCATCTAATTAATTAGCTTGTTTATTTCAGCTTTTCTCTTAAAGATGTGCTGGGTGCACTCCGGCTACTGCTGCACCCCTGCATGTTTCACAGCCCGGTATCAGTCTGCGGCCCGGAGGTTGGGGACCACTGGCATAGCCCATTTGTAGTATGTTAGGGTGTACTGTGATTAAATTATAGTTCAAGGGCTAATTTGCATTCTCAAAGTGTTTATCCATTTTCTGTTCAAAATATTATTGATTTTACTGTCTTTCTCCTAGTGTCCATTTCTGCTGTAAAACGCAGTCATTACAGATATTACAACATTACTTGCATTCTTCATAGTAATTGTAGTCCCACACTGGCAGCAGCTACTATCACAGATTAGCTCTCTCTTCTGGCTCAGCTTCAGGCCTTCCTTGGCTCCTGTCCAGTGCCTACTGTATGTTATTGAAATTCTGAAAATTTCTTTTACATAGGTAAGCATGGGAAGCACGGCAATTGCTAATGAAGTAAAATAAGCAGGCTTTTCTCAGTTCTGATGTGTTAGACCAGTTATAATCATGAGCTTTGATACTTTATGCAGATTAATCAAAATTTCACAACATCGACAATTGTCCAAGAGGTGCACTGAATCTCCAGAAATTATTTTCTCAAGTGAACCTAACTTTCTACAATTAAAGCTATGTTTACACATTAGTGAAAGAGGAATCAGAAATTTGATTTCGAATGAAAGGCCATTAAACTCTGGTTTCCTTCTTGACTGATGCTGCTTCACCTGCAGTGCATTTCCAGCATTTACTATTTCTGTTTTAGATTGCCAATATCTGGAGTTTGTTGCCTTTTCTGTGTGTCCACGTTGATTACTTTTAGCACCAAAGCGCAGATACAGGATCTAGTTAGTGCAGTGGTTTAGACATTTGTGCACTGTACACTATCCAGCCAACACTGTTGACATCAGAATCTACTCTCCTGGTTCGCAGTGGCATTCTGTATGAGTTTAGACTGCCCATCCCCAATCCCTTGCAGTCATCTCTTATTGGCATTAGATTGTCAGTCTCTATCACAGATCACAGGATCCAGAGTCCAAGACAGTGTGTGAAACAGAACAATTTAACTTTGATAAAGCGTAAGGAACAATATTACATCTTGAATTACATACTTTTCCAGATCTTAAACAGTTGACACAGAAATGCTAACCAATTTGTGACAAAATATTTCACAAATGATTTAATCCTTATAACATTAAAATTGACCCTCTGGTGTGGTTTACTTCATATTGGCTTTAGTTCCATATTAGTAATTTTTCACATATATCATTGTCACGCCATTCATATACTTCACGTGGTCTTTAAGAATAGGTCATAACAAATCTTTTATTCCTTGTCCAATTTTTAAACAATTTTTACCCCTTCACTTTTCTCAAAGCTGGTGACTCATGTATTGGGTATAATTCCTCAGCCAGCAGTGACCTTATGTTTTCAAAACAAGTGACAATTATTCATAGTTGAGTCTAGACTGTGAATGTTGGCATGCTCCATAATTGTGTAGAAAGAGCCAATGTAGTACAGCCCAATCTTGCCATTATATGGACTGCTTTATGACGGAATGGTATGTTGGAAACCTCCCACCAATATTCATTGAACTTAGATATCAGTCCTTCATTATTAACCCAAATGAGATCAATCTTGGGCTTTTCTGGTTTAATATATGTAACCTTTGTCATGATCTGCTTGTTTGCCCAGTCCCTGAGATAGAATAGGATGAACAGCACAACATTTGTCTTGCCAAAGCCATTTGTAGCACCTTTTTTTTATAGTTTCATACTGTCTCCTGTCCATTTACAAAGATTTGAGAACATAAAACAAAAGTAGGAGCAGAATTAGTCTATTTGGCCCACTGCGTCTGCTCTACCATCATGGCTGATTTATTATCCCTTTCAACCCAATTCTCCTGCCTTCTCCCCATAACCATTGACACCCCGACCAATGAAGAATCTGTCAACCTCTGCTTTAAATATACTTAATTACTCGGCCTCTAAAACCATCCATTGCAATAATTTCTACAGATTCACCACCAGAAAAGAAATCCCTCCACATCTCTGTTCTAAATGAATATCCCTCTATTTTGAGGCTCTGCCCTCTGTCCTAGACTCATCCCCTATAGGAAACATCCTGTCCACATCCACTCTATCTGGACCTTCCAATAATTGATAAGTTCAAATGAGATTCTTCCCCCCCACCCCCATTCTTCTAAACTCCAGCAAGTACAGGCACAGAGCCATCAAACACTCTTCATATGTTAACCCTTTCATTTCTGGAATCATTCTCATGAGCCTCATCTGGACCCTTTCCAATGCCAGCATATCTTTTCTTAAATAAGCAGCCCAAAACTGCTCACTAAGAAACGATTAACACTACTCCAAATGTGGTCTGGCTAATGCCTTATAAAAACTCAGCATTATATCCTTGCTCTTTCTAATTTTGTCAAAATGAATGTTCACATTGCCTTTCCCTTCACCACCACCAACTCAACCTGCAAGTTAACCTATGGGGAGTCCTGCACAAGGACTCCCAAGTCTCTTTGGACCTCTGATTTTTAAAAAATTTTCTCCCTGTTTAGAAAATAGTCTACATCTGTATTCCGTCTTTGGAAGTGCATGTCCATACACTCCCCTGCACAATATTCCATCTGCTACTACTTCTTTCATTCTCCCAATCTGTCTTAGGTCCTTCTGCAGTCTTCCTACTTCGCCATCACTACCTGTCCCTCCACCTATCTTTGTATTGTCTACCAACTTGGCCACATGGCCATCAATTCCATCACCCACATCACTGACATATAATGTGAAAGGAAGCTGTTCCAATACCAAGCCCTGCAGAACGCCATCAGTCACCACCAGCCAAACGGAAAATGACCCTTTTATTCCCACTCTTTTGCTTCCTGCTGGTATCTTTCCTGTAATACCATGGGCTCTTATCTCATTAAGCAGCCTTATGTGGCACCTTGACAAAGGCCTTCTGAAAATCTAAGTAAACAACTCTCCTTTGTCTATCCTGCCTGTTATTTCTTCAAAGAATTCCAACAGATTTATTTGTCAGGCGAGATTTCCCCTTAATGAAGTCATGCTGACTTTGGCCTGTTTTATCATGTGTCTACTAGTACCCCAAAACTCATCTTTAATAATGAACTTCAACACTTCCCAATCACTGAGATCAGGCTAACTGGTCTATAACTTCCTTTCTTCTGCTTCCATCCCTTCTTAAGAACTAGAGTGATATTTACAATTTCTCAGTTCTCTGGAACCATTCCAGAATCTAATCATTCTTGAAAGATCATTACTAATCCCCCCACAATCACTCCATCTACATCTTTCAAATGGTTACACCAGACTTATCTAGCTTCAGACCTTTCAGCTTCCCAAGCATCTTCTCCATTGTGATAGCAATAACACTCGCTTCTGCCCCCTGACACACTCCAATTTCTGGCGTACTGTTCAGGCTCAAACCACAAGTTGCTCTAAAAAGACCACCTTGTAGGCATTCTATAAATTCCCTCTCTTGGAATCCAGAACCATCCTGATTTTCCCAATCTTTGAAATATTGAAATCTTGCAAATTGAAATATCACCCATGACTATCGTGACATTGCCCTTAATACATGCCTTTGCTGTCTCCTGTTATAATTTGTATCCCATATCCTGGCTACTATTTGGAGGCCTCTAAATAACTCCCATCGGGGTCTTTTTTTTCACCTTTGCAGTTTTTTAACTCTACCCACAGGGATTCAACACCTTCTGACTCTGTCACCTCTTTCTAAGGATTTGATTTAATTTTTTACCAACAGAGCCTCCCCACCCCCTCTGCCTACCTTCCTGTCCTTTTGATACAAAGTGGGTTCTTGGATGTTAAGCTCCCAACTATGATCTTCCGTGGTGCCCACGTCATACCTGCTTATCTCTAGCTGTGCTACAATATCATCTGCCTTATTCAGTACACTGCATGCATTCAAATATAACACTTTCATCACCTTTTTGAATTTGTCCTCATATTACACTTCACCTCATCCCACTCACGGCATTTTTGCCCTAATCATCTGCCTGTCCTTCCTCACTACATACTGTTTCTTCTTGTCCACCAGCTGTCACATCAATAGCACTGAGAGTTATCTAGTGATTACTACCTTGGAGGTCCTGCTCTTCCACCTCAGTCATAACTCCCTATACTCCCTGCACAGGACCCTTCCCCCTCTCTACTTGAGTCACTGATGCCAAATGAGCACCATAGCCTCTGGCTGCTCATTCTCCCTCTTGAGAATATTTGGCAGCCACTCTAACCCTAGTACCTGAGGTAATTTAGTTGTGCTTGACAGACATTTAGTGGAAGCAGAAAAGAATAATCCATCATTAGTCAAAAACCATCAGACTGATTATGACCTGAGGCAAGGGATGCTTTAATACAGGGGTTCCCAACCCTTTCTTTATGCCATGGACCCCTACCATTAACCAGAGGTCCGTGGATCCCAGGTTGGGAAACCCCCTGCTTTAATAGAAGAAGGTTTGTTTCCCCTCACTTCTTTCCTAGCATTCTTGCCTGAAGTGTAGTGACGGGATTGGTCTCCTTTTGAATTAACCGGGTCACGATGTAAACGTTCCTGACTCGTCCCTTGTTTTTTTTTACGAGGCCGAGTGGCTAGTTCGACACTCAACCTGGCACGGATGGAAAGAGTGGGGGGGGGGGGCGGGATTTGGATTCGAGCCTTCGCTCCGAAGTCCGGCGCTGATGCCACTCACTGAATTCCCCAAACAATAGTTCCATTTTAGTGAAGGATTTCCTCCCATCGTCCAGCAGTCTAACATCCACATACCTGTATTCTGGGTTCCTCACTTTGATGGGATATATGTCCAGTGTCTTCATCACAAGATCTCATTGCTCCAACTGCCCTGCCCCGACATATTCTATCACTGGTTATTAGACATGTCCAATGCACGTCGTGATGCTTTGCTTTTCTACACCGCTTGGGAAGTTTAAAGTCGCTACATCTACTGTCTTAGTGGTTCTTGACCGTCTATCGAGTGACCTTTTATCCACTTATTCCTCATTTGCCTCAAGACATAAACAGGTGGCTGTTCAGCCCAATGAGTGAATGCTGGTTCCCAGAGCAATACTATTATTCAGCATTTCCCCCATAACCTACACTTTCGCATACCCAAAAACTCTCACCCTTAGCCCCCGTTGGGACTTGAGAAGAAACAGGAGCAGCTGAGGTGGACGGGGGGAGAGCCCGTGGGGTTGCAGGGAGAGCTTGCAAACTGCACACCGACCGAAGTCGGGGTTGTCGGAGTCGTTTGCCGACAGCATTACAGTATTGTACTCCGACACCGTTGGTATTGCTCATCTTTATTAATCATAAGTATGTAATAATGGCGTCAAAAATATTTTAATGTACGTAACGTGTAATGCTACTAAGACCTTTAACCTGGGATGATCGTATAATTTGTGGTTCTGGGACAATCCTCAAGCTTTATTTTTGAGCTGAGCGTTGGGAAGGATTTACATTTTGACCCGCCCTCTTTTCCCCAGCTGTATATATGGTCGTGCATTTGCGTTACAGTACAGTATCCGGAAATACAAAGTCTTTGGGTGTGAAGGGAAGATGGTTTATGAATCTTGGTTGTTTCAATCTTAATAAAAAGCCCAAATATATTGTTGGTAGCATTTGCCAGTGGCGACTGCGCAGACGGCAGTAGAGTAGACAGATCCAAGGGGTGATATTCACAAGGGTTGACCTCTGCTAATCTAATTTCGGCGGTGTACTCACTTGCTGAACTGTAGGAAACCCTGGGAAAGCTGCCGCAGCGCTAAAATATAGCGAGATCAGTTCGTTTAGCTGGTCCCCAACCAACGACTAAAATGCCAAGCTATCATCAGTTCTGCAGTTTTACTCCTAAACAACATCCAGCATTTCACACTCTTCCAAAGCCAAACATGCATTTCCCAGAAGCACGGGTTGTATTGCGGAGCTCACGTTTAAATTAAGACAAGAACTCAAATTCCACCCCCACCCCCCCGGCAATTTATATTGTCAGCTGGGCAGCTGACCCTAACAGTACGCTGATAATTCACGACCTCCTTCAAAACCAGAGCAGCGTGTGTACGGCAGCCAGGGTGTAAACGGAGATGTAAACGTTTCAGCAAAACACACCTTTTCCAGGGAACCTCACCTTACCTCCTGTTATCATTTCGGACCCTTAGACTGAGTCACTTTGTCCCACTTCTACATCAGCGCGCATTGAAAACTCTGTACATTACTAGTCGTGTAAAGTTAGTCTTTGCGTTAGGTTTTAATCATAAAATCTAGACAAACATGTGTATAGTGTATATTTAATCTTAAATGTGAACCCAGCGTTTTAATCGTGCTGTCTTAATGTACGCAATTCTGAAAACAAACCCCTTGCTCCGTCAACCATCGGGCAGCGCTGCATTTTCGGACCTTCCTTGCAAGCTCTCATTTGTTTTGTCGCCTCACACTCTGGGCATTGTGTGTGACTGACAGTACGCAGTGATGGACGAGGTGTCAATTCTCGCTGGCGGAAACAGTGCCGCGGAGTGGGAGAATCTCGCAGTATCCACCTCGCCTGTCGCCTCTTGGTATCTCAAATGAGAAGCCAAAGAGACAACGGCTCGCTACGATCCCAGTTGCTCTCACCCAGCACACAATTCTCCAGGGCCCAGAAAAGAGAGGAAACAGTTGAACAGAACGCCACCTTGCGTTTCAGTCCGACTAAAGCTCTGTGTTAATTAATCGAAAGCAGAGCCGCGCACCGTTTATTACACCTAAACGCAATTTAAAGGCGGCAAATTAAAACCTGCAGATGACGGTAATCTGAAATAAAAACAAAGTGCTGAGAAAAATCATCAGGGCATGGCATCATCTGTGAGAAACCGTGTTAATGTTTTCAAGACCTTTATTTATGCAGTTTCCGGCTCTTTTGGATTTTATTGCATTTTTGAAAGTAAATCGTCCTGCGGATTACTTAATTTGCTTTTTGTATTTGTTGTGGAAATATTCCCCTTTGAAAAACATCAAAAGTTAAGTGTCAGTTAAAAGCTGACTCCATGCCCTCGGATACGCCCGTAATTCACGGCTTCTAGTTTTGCAATCGAACCGGTCGTTGTCGAGGGTGAATCCAGTCTCGCTGCTTCCTGCTTATTTTAATCATGCCCCGAGAGCTGCGATGTGCTAACAGCTTCGAGTGACTCCTCGGACGCTGCCTGACTCTTTCTATAGCTGTGACAACTGCTGTGAAGCTTTGGAATCAACTGTGCGAGACTGTCCGGAACCGCGGGACCGACCTCCCCTCTTCGACTTGACAAGCTGCCACGGGTATTATCCAGGATCAGATAACAGCAGCTCCCAAGTCTTGAACTGATAGTCCCCAGCGCAGGCTTGATCGGAGCCAAGAACGCTGAGGCTGTGATGATGATGCTGATGATGGTAGTAAAACCGCCGTGGTAGGAGGGTCCCGGCTGAGTGCACGTTAATTAGTTCGCCCCAGTGCAACGCTGTGCAGTTTAATCGGTTGCTGTCTGCTGGCCGGGGGGGGGTGGATGGGACCAAAATCCTTTCACAAGTCTTTCGCTGCACACAGCTACCCCTGCTGTCTAAGAGAACAGAAACAAGTCGTGTATGTGTGAGAGAGAGAGAGAGAGAAAGAGAGTTTTTGGACGAACTCTTATTTCTCACTTGCAGTTCCCAGTTGTCTTTAGTTTGTCTGAGCCAATTTATGATCTGAAACACTGAAGACAACTTTGGTTTTGGCCGCTTTACTGGAATTGTCTATTGCGTCTTAACTACCAACATGACACTTTTGGGCTCAGAACATTCTCTGCTTATCCGAAGCAAGTTCAGATCAGGTAAGAGCAGACTATAACTTAATATATCACGAACAGAATTTTGCAGTAATTTTAAAGTGTATTCAAATACTTTTTAAAACTTCAATTCATTAGAATGAGGACATGTATTGCTCTATATTCTATCTGCATTCTTCAGTTTGATTATCAGTGTTATATTTTTGGATTGTGTTCTTTTTCAGCAAACCGGATGCTTTTCCCGTTTATTTCTGAGAAAAAAAATATAGGTCATCGGTGTCACGATACAACCTGTAGGAGAACTGGAGTGCAATATGGTGTTGCCAGCTTGCTTTTATTTGTATTATATATGTTGGTCAAGTATGGACCTTCCCATTGTGCAGTAGTTGGCTGGACTGGAGTGGTTTGAGGTGTTTAATTGTCACCTGCTCAGTACGAATGCAATTATTCTTGCTCTGCACTGTGAAATGCAAAAAAACGGAAGACAGTCATATAGTCCATGACCAAAATAGAGAATTGACCTTGTCCAGCTCATTTGTTTAGTCATCAGTATTGTTTGTGGATTTTGAATCTTAAACCTTTGGAATCTTAGGCCAATTTCTCCTGATGTGCTTGTTAACAAGGCAGAAGTAGACCAGAATAAAACCAATGCAGTATTATTCTGTCTTTGAAAGCAACTCACCACAGAATGAAAGCCCATCATCCCTGTTTTAGACTGTATGTTTACCAATATAATGATCTCACAGTACCAGTTTGTCTTTTAGAAACAAACATTAGCATACAAGTTGATGTATGAATTCTATTAAACAGCTTTGGGCTTTACTTATATATCAGATAAATGGGTTTGTACACTTGTTGTAAAATTAAATCGTTATGTATCAGTTTCTAATATTGATATGCATTTGCTTTGTTAAGATTACATTAAAACATTTTCACATTTGCAAATAATTGCTTAAAACTTACAGAGATCTATTCAAATGCAAGTTTTAATGTATTTTGCATTATTTTCTGACACAACTAAAAATGCTGGTTAATTATTGTATGCAATTGCTAATTTAAATATTTTCATTAATCTCACCAGCAGTTTTGTGTGAAAGCTGCATGAAAATTGTAATAGTGCAGCTTTTCAACACCATGACAACACTGCCACCTTCCTGAAACAAATTATAATTAAGTCTGACATTGTACTTCATACACGTTTCTGTTTTCAGCAAGGATGTTCCAACCTGTTACTATTTCTGAACGCTCTTAAGTTTTCCTTCTGTTTTTCCATGCTCCTGTTTAAGATTATAAAGAGAACAGAACCCTCATCGTTAATGCATCCATAGTGTGGAGGGTAGATGAGTAAATCAAAATGGATTGTGCATTACCACTCAGTGAACGATCAGGCGCCAGAAATCTGTCACCCAAACAGTTATGACATATGTTGTTCTTGACAAGTGCACTACTTTTAAGTATTCTATTGCAGATTTCCTATATATTTTCATAGATACCGTCAAGTATTTGTCATTGCAGATGTTAAGAGGAAACAGGAATAATGCAACAAAGCTTTACAAGTTAAGGCATACAGCAGGTGCATTAGAGCTTTTCATCTTCCTGACATAGATCCAACTAAGAGTCAAAACAAATTGTTTTAATGTTTACTTTCTTTAAAAATGGCCCAATATTGGCTTATCTTGCCGCATAGCTGGTCTTGTTCCTAGCAGTGTATTGCTGTGATCTGAGCCATGGAGGTCAGCATCAGTGCAGTGAATGTCGGACTGTCAACTCTCAGGCTTTGTGCAACAGGAGACATTGCTCATGCCTTTTAGTTATTTCCATTAATGTAATAGAGCATTCTAGAAAATAGATCAATCAGTGACTCTTCTGGAATGTCTCAGGACCCAGCTTTAATCTGTAATTTGTTAATTTCGTGGTTGATTGATCCAACTTGAATCAATATTGAAATAGTTTACTGAATATTTTTGAAATTCACTGCAATTTTAACCAGGTTTCTGCAGTATATGCCAATTGCATACTGGCGTTATTGTTTGAATAAAGAGTGCCTTAATTAAAATGTGTTATGAATTTTTAAGAAATAAATTTGGACCAGAGGATGCACTTCCTAACTGTTTGTTTATTGCATGTGAGAGTTATTCTGCCTTTGAAATCACACTGGTTAACTAAAAGCTGTTAAATCACATTCACTAAATACTTACTTTGTAATCATTAAAGCATTTGAAACACGATATTTTTGTCAAGCATGTTATCATTTCAAAGGGCCTGTTCGTGTTCCTGTTCTGTACCTTTCTGTGTGGTTACTACTGTAGAAGAGGTTAAATTATGCACACCAGTTTGCGATGATAACGAAAGGTAACATGCTGGTAATCACAGTAGGTGTGGACTAAATGGTTGTTGGGACTTGAGGGAATACTCTTTTCTCCTGTTTCCACCTTTTGCATGGGACGATATCCATTTACCGCAACCTGAGTTGAACATCTCACCTGAAGTTCAGCAATAGAGTTTAAGGGAGGATTTTGTGCTCAAGTGCTTGGAGCAAATCTGGTTGCCTTAGCATCAGGTGAGCACGGAAAGAGAGTGTCAACTGCAAACAGCTGACACCTGACACAGCTTGACCTGGAAGGTTCCAAAAAGATTACGGGCTGAGCAGCAACCTCACTGGTGATAAGAATCAGCTGGTTGCCATGTAGCTCTCTGTGAAAATGTGTTTCCTGTCATCAAAGCCAAAGAGCGGAACTCCTAATGCACTGCAACTGTCTCAGGCTGTCAGTTAAGGAATGTAAGGGAGAAGTTCAGGCAGGTATGAACAAAATGGGAAAGTAAAAAGTGAACAGGAATGCTTGTACTAAAGGCAGAGTAAATCAGAGCAGAACAATTCGGGGCCAGAATTGATTATGAGGTGAGAACATCTTTCTGCTTCATGCTGTATGACACTCCACAGCACCGTATTCTGCTGTACTCCAACTGTCGCCAATGCAGTTGTAAATAAAATAATTGTAACCACAGATATTTATACAGCGTATTGTATTAATAAACACTGCAAGATGTGGTCATTTAAAAAGAAGTGGTGACTTACTGGAGGAGTTTGAAACGTAACAATCAGAGTGAGCTGTAACGGCAAGATTTTTTTGGCAGCTGCTTGGTTTTAATTAAACAGCCACGCCTGCGGTCCTCTCAAATCTTTCCAAATCCCAACCATCTGTCAAGATGTACAATACCTTTCATTTAAAAATAAATACTGAAATGCTAATGGTGCAAGGTTCCTTAAGGTTGTCCAAGCCGGGGGAGGTAGTGGGATAAGTTCCCACTACCTATTAAATACTCCCAATAGCATGTGACTCAAATAGCCTCTGACAACCAAGTCCAGCTCCTAAGCCCAGCAGAACCGTTCCTACTGACAAGGGGATAGCTAAAGGTGTCTTAAAATCAGTCACCTTGAGCAGATGGTGCTTGTCAGCCGTCATTGGAGTTCATCTAGGAGAAGGAAAACTCTGATCTCAAACCTTAGCTGCCTTGTGGCTGTACCCGCTCATGGGGAGGGCTTTGTGAGTAAAACCTGAGGGAAAAAATCTGGAGCTGGAGTCCCTACATTGTCCAAATGCTGACTAGCAACTCCTACAATGCCACCAGTGGTAAACTGTCTCTGCTGTTCCTTAGCTGCGTGAAGAGGGGGAGACTGCTGCATGGGCAACAGCCTGCTCTCTTTATCGTACTGCTCTGGCTTGTGTATCACATAGACAGCTTGGTCGGCCCTGACTAGTGGGGGACCTAATGAATAAAAATGGTGTGAAGAAGATCCTTTTCCACAAAGCAGCATTTTAATTTTACTTGCTTTCTATTTGTTACCCATCAGTAACTATCTGAAAAGTCACTAGTTTATTTGAAGTAAGGGGAATGTTTGAAAAGCACTACCACTTTTGGCTTTTTCTCAAATGCCTCAAAACCATTGTGCTGAGGCTTCACATTTCTAATGCCTTCTGTGGTATTACAGTTGATGGAAAAGGCTTCTGATGTCTTGTGCTGGTTACATGCAGTGTAGCAATAGTGAACATTACACTTGCGGTGTAGATGCAGAGTTACAAGTTTTCAGTGTCCTCTTTATTGCTTGCAATGATCAGTGGAATTGGAAGGCCCTTTCAATTTCCCTCTAGTGGCGCTTTAAGCCACTCTGATGCTGGTTACTTTAGTAAGCCAGATCTAAAATAAAACAATCTCTTGAGGGAAGCTACCTTAGTAATGTGACTAAGCCTCCAACTTAGAAAAACATCTTGACTATGTTGCTTGCTCAGTATTTCCACTGCAGAACCTTATACTTTTACTTTGTAATAGCCTGTCATTGTTGAGTTGTGTTCACAGTAGGAACTGCAACATGAGGTAAACAGAGGAATAGGGGTCCATTTAGCTCCTCAGTCCAGGGCTACTGTCAGTTATATCATGGCTGATGAATGCAGTAACTACGTGTACTACCCAGTAAAGATTTCCAGATAATGACCAACAGATCAACATAATCTACATCCACAATAACAAACAAAAGTCTATCATTTATTATCTGGAAATCTTAAATTACTTCAATATCCAAAACTTTTATTTAAAATCTCTGTGACATTTTGTATAAGAAACTACCACCTCATTTCCATTCCCATTGACTTTACTCATTTGTTTTAAGATTATACTGTACAATCACATAATTTTATTTCTGCTGGAGTTAGTTCCTTTGTACTTTGCATATTGAACCCTTTTAACACCTGATTATTTAAAAAAAAAAGGTGCTGGAGTGGCTCATGTAATCCTTCAATCCTGTTGTGTTATACAATGAAATTAGGTTTAATCTGGTTTTTAGGGTTAACTCTGCTTTCCTACCCATTCCCTAATGTCTCTTGAATCGCCTAAAGTCCAGACATCTAAATGTTTCAACTCTGAATGATGATTCAGCTGTCCCATCCCTGAAGTACTTACTGACTGCCAGTTATGCTGCTGGTATTTAGGGCCCCCGTGGTGGTCCACCATCTCTGGCAGTGTTCAGAGCTTCCGTCATTGTGTCAGTAACTTGCTCTCCGTTTTCACTACAGTCAGTCATGCAAGTCACAGGGAGAGACTCAAATACCCTCGCACTCAGATGTAGAAGGATTCTTCATGGCTGTGTCTGTAATAATTTAGTTTTACCAATCAGGGTTGTTAGTCCTGAGTTGAACCCCCAAACGTGGATGACCGGTGGACCACGCTTAGTCTGGCCTCTACTCTTTGACCTGTTTGGCATGCTCTGACTCTAGCCAACACACCTCTCTGGGGCATTGAGGTATGGAAGCCTCCAAACCATGACAAGATTATGTTCCTCTTGGAGGATCTGTGGAGTAGACCCTTCCAAATGTTCACAAACACTAGATTTCTCATCTGAATCTTGAGTGGTTAACCCCTCACCTTGAGGTTATACCCCTGAAACTCCCTCCTATCGATCCACTCCAATCAGGGAATATTTCTACATTGCATCTACCCTATCAAACCCCCTCAGAATCTATTATATTTTAGTCAGATCACCTCATTCTATAATATGCAAGTTTAGTGCAGATACTCAATGATGAACATCTGATTTATATTTTTTGTGATAATGTGATTGACTGTTTGGCATATGTATCCTCTAATAACGGATCTGTTTTCGTTACCAAAATACCCATTGTGCACTTTATCTAGAGTTCTCAATTTAAGGTATTTCACTTGACAAAACATTTCTTTTCAGGAACACATCCCATTCCCAAATCAAGGAATGGCTTTTGTACCTTTCATTTCTACTGAACCTTAAGTCTAGAGATGAGAGGAAGGTAGAAAAGATAACACAGTTCTCCCAAAGCTGCAGGCACACACTTTCCCTTGATAGTCATTGGTTTGGTATTTCAAATGTACTCAGAAACATTTTTTTAAAGAAAGAAAAGGAACCTTATGAATGATGGAATGGAAATATTAAGATTTTTTAAGCTAAGATCCAAACAGTTAACTTTTCAGAGGATTAAGACTGAGTTTAATAGATTCTAACCACAATTGTTATTGCACATATAAATCTCAATGATGATTTTACAGGAAAAAAGCATACAGCCTTTGCCCTTGCTAGCAAAGTCATTGTTAAATTATGCGTAGTGTCAATTACTTCAAAAATAAATTTTGTACATAAAAAAAATTAATAGGCAAATTTGCACAGGGCAGTAATGTTCTTTTAAAAGCTTAGAAGGTTTGGGATTCATTTTGGTCAAAAGTTAAAAATACGGTACATGGGTCTGACATTAGATACATCAGTTAAAATGCTTGTTATGGACTCAGACAGTGACTAGGGCAAACCCCATTCCTGTTGACTTTGTAAAGTTCTTTCCTAAAGTGCTCTTCTTCATTTCTGGCAAATATTTCTTGCAATATTAAGAGTAAATTCACACCAGTGACAACAGCATTCGGTAAATTGTAGACAATTTTCAGCTGGATGAGCAAGTTGCTCACTGTTACCCAGCATGCATCTGCTAAGCAGATATATTCACAGCTGACAACTGGTGGGACTATATTTATCAACTTAATTTGATCAGTTGTGCGTAAGTTATCTGGTCAGATTGCAGTGAATGGTTGAGATGCTTCAGAAGTTCATGCTCTGGTCTAACCGGCAGTCTTCCTTCAATTAAAAATTTTAATGTCATTTTCTAAAGCTTTAAAATGCACCATTCTGCCTTTAGGTTTAAAGTGCAGCTGGCGCCTGCAAGGGAGTACTTTATACAGGTTTCAACATGCATGCAGCCGGCGTTATTTGCAGGATCACAGCACTGCAGGGTGTGCTGGGAGTGATCTCGCTGTCTACATGGTGTTTCCCTGCCCATTCATTTTGAATTCCGAAGGCATCACTCGGAAGTATGGGGAGAGTCAGTGCGACGTGGGCTTTACAACAACATGGCCGTGGTCAGAGACTCAGGGGGCTTTGATCCTTTCAGAAATTAAGCATGGTTGATGTTACAGAACAGCAAGGCAACCTGTCAGGGATCTTACCTTACAGAATAAATGGAGACCAGGCTGGCAGCTGTCGCTTTCACTCTCGTATCATCTCAGAGAGACTAAAAGGAGGTTTGAATACATTATTACTTTTTTAAAACCCAGTTACTTTCTATATTTTAAACTCAACTGAGCTTGTTGTTGACTTTGTAACTTGTTAGATTGTTGATAAATAGATAGTTTAGGCACTTATCTCCAAACTTATTGGCTGTCGGTCACTTAGTAACAAAGAGGGACTAGGATTATAGGCCTTTGGAAGTAGTTCTGTTGGCTTGCACAGGTACAAGTTTGGAGTTTCTGTTAAAGAAGCTTAACCATTCTCAAATTTGTAACAAATTTTACCCTCAGCAGGGACAATTAACCTATTAACTTTTAAACAACAGGAACGTTGTTAAATCTTTATTAACAGTCTTTATTATTAAATACACACACACACACCATTTGTAGCAGTTTGTGTCTGGCCATTAGCATATATTTGAATGCCAATTTGAATGCCAAGAGTGGCATATAAATCCTGAACAAATTTTGAAGGGAGCTCAGTGTTGTGCAGATTCTGCACAGCATGATCAAGACTTTTCTTTGTGTGGCTATTTGACCCCTCGGTACTCTTCTTTTTCTGTCTGACTTTCGTTATGTGCTGGGACCACACACTGTTAGAATTCTGTTTAAATTATGTGTTCGTAACTGTGCATCCTGTTTTTAATGATATATTTGTGAGTGTGTGCTTTTTGTTTGTCTTCCAAAAAGAGCACAGTTCTTCAGGTTTGTGTGCAGCTGTTGTCTACACTGGTGATTGGTTCTTTCATTCGTTTTTAGGGTTTGGATTTGAGCATTTGAAAAACCATGAAAATCCTCCAAACTGATCTTCTGTTATTTCGTTTTTTTTTTAATTTAGCAGGCTGGCAGATCTTGCTTTTGAACATGATCAGTAATTTGAGTGCTTTGTTCATTTCTGTGTAGCCCACAAGAGGGAGTATCATTTTGCAAAAAGCTTACAATTGTGTCCTGTCCTATCACATTTCCCAATAGCCCCAGAGAACTTTACGAAGGAAGAATTATTTTGAAGTATAGCTACTTCTGTAAAGCTGGCAAACCCCAAGAACCATTTTCTCATTTAACAATTTCCTGCAAAGAACAGTGAGATGAATGGTATTATTGGTTGAGGGAGAAATATTGACTAAGATATAAAAAGAGTTCTCTTTTATTCAATAAATATTGCCATATGATCTAGGGATCTATAGGTCTGTTATAGCTCTGTAATTGATAGGCAGCGTTTCATCCAAAAGAATAATTCAACACTTTCATCAGCACAGCACTTTCATTCCAGGCTTTTTTTTAA
Organism: Mobula hypostoma; assembly: GCF_963921235.1. NCBI lineage: Eukaryota > Metazoa > Chordata > Chondrichthyes > Myliobatiformes > Myliobatidae > Mobula > Mobula hypostoma. The sequence continues at coordinate 16,583,093 of NC_086118.1, read as the reverse complement.
AACATATTGATGCAATAGAAATATCTTCATTATCCCAAAAAGAGAAACTATCTAGAGTCAGTTTCACATATCCTGTGTGTTTGCCAGCATCTATTTTCTACAGAAGGTGAAAACAACAGGCATGCATACATCAAGCCTAAGACCCGTGGTTGCAGCCCTAATCCACAGAAAAATCCAGACCCTGAGAAGCCCCTCGCTCAATAGGTGCAGCTGCACAGAAAATGCCTACTCTAACTTCTGCTAATGTCCAAACGGGCCTGTAGGCAACATATCTTAATCATGGCGTATCCTTTAACTACAAACATTACTGAAGCTTGCTGACCAAGAGAGTGATTTTCAGATCAGCACTGGTCATTGGGCTACATTTATGCTTCTAAAGGGTAAATCAAATCAATACTGAACATTCCTAATCATTAGACCACAAGACATGGGGGCAGAAATAGGCCATTCAGCCCTCAAGTCTATTCTGCCATTCCATCATGACTGATTTTATTATCCCTCTGAACTTCATTCTCCTACCTTCTCCCCATAATTTTTAACATCCTTACTAATCAAGAATCTTATCAACCTCTGCTTTAAATTTACCCCAAGAGTTCACCTCCACAGCCATCTATAGCAACGAATTCCAAAGATTCACGATCTTCTGGCTAAAGAAATTCACCCTCATCTCTGTTCTAAAGAGAAGTCCTTGTAGTCTGAGGCTGTGCCTTCTGGTCCCAGACTTCCCCACTACTGGAAAAATCTTCTCCATGTCCACCCTACCTTGGCCTTTCAATATTCAATAGGTTTCGATGAGATCACCCCCCCCCCACCGCCATTCTTCAGAACTCCAGTGAGTTCAGGCCTGCCACCATCAAACACTCCTCATACCCTTTTATTCCTGAGATCATTCCCATGAATCTCCCCTGGACTCTCTCCAATGTCAGCATGGCCTTTCTTAGATAAGAGGCCCAAAACTGATCACAATATTCGAAGTGCGGTCTGACCAATAAAACCTCAGTACTACAACTTTGCTTTTACATTTTAGTCCACTTGAAATGAATGCGAACATTGCGTTTGCCTTCCTTACCACCAATGCAACAGGCAAGTTAGCCTTCAGAGGTATTAATTGGTAGGAAAGTTAGGTCCTTAGTGCTTCTGTACAATTCCTGATGCTGGTGTCAAACCGCAAGTCACAATAGGATAAGCATGAACAGCATGAGGAGCATTTTTCCCAAATACAACCAAATTGCTTTTCAATAACAACAAATGGGACTAGGCTGACTGCTTACAATGTAGCCTCAGGTACTGATGGAGTTAGTAATGGTTTTGCTCCATTTCAATCCCATCCTCTGTTAGCCAATTCCAACTCATGTACTACAATCAAGCAAATGGTAAGGCACTAACTCAGCTTGGGGTTGAGGTGACAATTAAACTTTGTCATAACAGAGCAAAGAAAGAACAGCCTATTTTATGTTGCAAAAGCCCGTGTGGTATAACCTGCTTGTTAACACATTTTAATACAAGGCTTCACCCTCCGCCAGTTATTCAAAGATGCACAGTGATGTGCATGATATCTGTTCTACAGGCCAGCATCTAAACATAAGGTTTTAATCAAAGGAATTGGTATTAAGATAACATTCTGGCAGAACACACTGTTGCTTTTCTAAAGTACAGCGAATGAGAGTTAAAATCTTGAAAGATGAGCAGACTGTAGTTCTGGGAAGTCACCAGCACATTGGAGGAAGGGGTTTTAATGATAGATATAGCATTTGTTGATAGGCATTTTATGTACCTGTTGAAGTTTTAGGATGCTAACATGACTGACCCAGAGCTTGTACCGTAGCATCCTTATTAAAGTTCTGAAGAGCTTGTGAAGTCACAATTTAATAACACAAGATGGATTTCAGGGCTGATAGAGAAAGGCTTGTTGACTGATCGCTGCAAATTTTGTTTCTGCCATAGTTCTCCAGCTCCGTCTCCAGCAGCGGCGAACTCGCGAGCAGCTAGCAGACCAAGGCATCATGCCACGTAAGTACATCAGTTCTTTTTCCTCTTTTTGTGGTTTCAAAATAACATCAGTGTGTTTAATTCTAATGCAGTTCTAACAGGAAGCAACTGTCTGCCATCAGTTGCACTGCAAGTCGACAAGCAAAGAGTAACCTCTATGAACTCATTGCAAAATACTTAGATATAACTGGTGAATCAAAATTAACAGTCTTTGGCTGCTTTAAGTCCCATCAGCTGTACTTCTGCAGAAAATATATTCTAATACAAATTAACTGTTTTGAGGGTGGCAAAAATGCAATTTAAATATTAATCACACACACACACACTCTTACTCCAGTGATCTATTTAACACCTATATTTTAATACCCCATTCATCTTATATATGTATATGCTGGCTTGATTACAGTGTTTTTCTGGTGGACGTAGATTTTTTGTCTCCGGATTCTCACAGCCAAGGCTCAGTCCATGTGTGTCGGCTGAAGAAGCCAGGATCCATCTGGCAAACAGCAGCTACTGGAGATTCTCAGCAGACCAGCGACCAATTAGGCAGGCTCTTGTACATTGGAACTGTAGCATTTTCAGGCCACTGTATTCCCCATTTGAAGCGAGTGCATGCTGTTCCTCATCTGGAGAACACAAGTTCAGATTCCGTCATTGTGCAGAACTGTGGACTGATTGATTCAAAGACAGAGTATTGAATCCCACCGTAGCAGCTGGTAAATTTCAAATCAAAATTATTACACATTTAATTTGTTTCTTTTTTAAATTACTTACGTTAATATTAATCACACAATGTCTGGATTGTCATAACAATCTATTGGACTCATTATTGTCCATCAGTGAAGGAAAGTAGCTATCCCTTACTCACTTTGGCTTAGATATAACTCAGGAATCAACAGTGTGGTTAAGGAGCACAGCAAGCCGCTTCAAGTTCAAATGCAGTTAATGACGGACAACAGATTCTGTCTTTGCTATTGATGACCACATCCCATTAACAAACTAAATAACAACAATTTGAAAATTTGACTTCAATTCAAAATATCAAAAAAAATTAAATCTATTTTCAGTAAACAATAAGTACGAGGCTATGTGTGCCAAAACCTAAATTCCTTCACAAATAAATTTAACGCTTTTATACAGTTTGGTCTATGTATGACTCTGGATTTACACTAATCTTGATAAATTTTAATTATCCCGTTATATAATGTTGCTCACAGTTTGATATGAGATAAGAGAGAAGGTTGTGTGTATTCTTTTGAGAGGATTTAAAAGGTTGTGTACAGGGCCTCTCCACTCAATGGAAAAATTGTTTGATTCCCTTGGAAAACATCGACTTAACATCTTCCTCGGCATCTGCATAAAGGCACCATATATATATAACAAGTTTACCTCTCAATGGAGTGCAGGTATTCAAGATGTATCCTATCCTCCCAGCACTGCAGTACGTCCCTCTCTCCGTCTGGGCTAGTAGAACCATCTGTGATGCCAAACTTCTGTAAATTGAGCAGATGTGTCTAGTTGAGATTCACATCTGCTCTTCTGACATAGTTTTGCAGAGTTACACAGAGATGCAACATGGAAACTGATCTTTTGGCCATTTGAATCCATGCTGGTCATCTGCCATCCATGTATATTAATCCTACTTTAATCCCATTCCTTATTCTCCCAACATTTCATTAATTCCTCCCCCCCCCCCACAAGATTCTACTCCTTTCCTACACACCAGGATCAGTCACAGGGTGAATATATAAACTTCACACGGGTCAGGATTGAACCCACGTATCTGGCGCTAACTAGCTGTGCTTCCCCCCAACATTGGGTGATTTCCAGTAATATCATTTACTGTATATCACTCCTTTTGTAGTGTTGTTGGAGAAATCAGTTAATGTTGTCCCTGGAGCACAAGGTCATTCCGTCCCATCAAGACCCAATGATCTACTGTCCTGTTGGTTCAAGCTCTGACTCCCTGATTAGCACCCAGGTATCTCTTTACACTTGGACTGAATCCCTGATGTGCAACCCGCTATTCTGTCATTCGTCTGCAACAACTCACCCCTCAAAGTGACAACCATCCTGCCCCCACACCATGGTCCTAGACACCATGCACTGAGGAAGACCTGTGACTGCCATTGGTCTATAAGTCTTTGACATTACTGAACTTCACAACGCATAAGTCAGGGGTCCTCAACCTTTTTTGCACCGCGGACCGGTTTAATAATGACAGTATTCTTGCGGACCGGCCAACCAGTGGGGTGGGGGCGTTGTTCAAGTAGGGTTGCCAACTTTCTCACTCCCAAATAAGGGACAAAAGTAGCAGTCAAATACGGGACACTTGTGTTTACCCCAAGAAAGTCTACCATCACCATGAAGCCTCGTGCGGGCACCTGTGTGCGCACGCATGACGTGCGCATGTGTGTACGTGCCAATTTTTTTCTACAAATCGGTTTTGGCTTTATCTTCCTGATTCTGTTAAGTGAAACTACACTGTACATACATTATTTCTACTTTAAATAGGCTGTGTATTTATCATATCATTCCTGCTTTTACTATATGTTAGTGTTATTTTAGGTTTTCTGTGTTATTTGGTATGATTTGTTAAGTTATTTCAAGTTCAACAGTGTGCGTGACAGGGAATGAGGAAAGGTGCAGCTACTCATATCGTTTCATATCGCCAAATCATCTCGTTTCTTCGCGGCCCGGTAGCACATGCTTTGCGGCCCGGTACCGGTCCGCAGCCTGGTGGTTGGGGAAGTGGGATAGTCCTACAACATGTGATTCATTTAGAAACCTCCATTGGTCAGATTCCAATTTATTTTTAAGCTGCTTGAAGAAGCAAATACAGAAACATTGTTTAGACCCTGTATTCCTTTTATTCAATAAATGCTGAACAAATGTTGTATTGTGCTTACTCAGCTTATGGCATCCTGGGGATTACTAATAGTTTGCTGTCTTTTAGTTGTCTAAATTGTGGGTATGAAAAGAATGACCTTTCCAAGCTCTGGTTTGTAGAGTGTAACATATGTAGCTTATGTAGTATAGGGTGTCCTTTAAGCAGTTTACTTTCTAACCAGCTGTTCTCTGCATGTTGCTTCAAATGATTACATGCAGAACTTGGCTGAACTAGTTTGCCTGTCTGAAAATAATCCACAGAAAGAATGCGGGCCATCAATATAATCATTTAATTTGCTTTGTTGCTAATTTGAGTCGGCAACTATTTTCCACCATCTTATAGACACCCAAGTTCCAAACTGTTTTACAATATATATAGTTCTGTTGTGAAATTTGATATTTTCCGTACTTTTATCTGGTTAGAAATTTAAAAGTGTGGAATTTATTAGAGAGAAAAATGACAGCTTCTGTAAAATATTTGTTCAGTTGATTTTCAACATAGATGGTATTTTTTTTGATACCTGGCCAAAACTAGTCACATGGCTGTGTCTTGACCCAATCGCAAGTCAGCCAGGGAAAGTGGTTTTAGACCTAATATTTAACCAGCCACTCACAATGGTGCTGGGGCTTTCACAATGCTGTTGGGTAGGAAATTGATCAACTGTACTGTATTTTCAACACTACTAAACCAATGATCTATTTCCAAGTTCAGATGATGAGTTGAAGTAGAATTTAAAAGGTTAGCAATTTAAATTATACAAAACCTGTATTTTTTTTTCCTTGGGCTTTTTTATATTGCTTGTATAATTTTGACTGTTTTACAAAATTTATAGTGTGATGGTCATGATAACTTTGTGGAATGTTGGATGCATACCATGGATAATTATTAATATTGTTTATATAATGTTTCATGAAGAAGTACACATAAATCTCCGGTCATTTGTGACATAAAGTCTCTCACATGTTGAAAATACTGCGTAAGGCAGCTAAATGTTTGGAAATTTCAATAGCGTCAAATGCCCAACACATTGGGTAATATTGAAGCAGCTTTACCCAAGATAAAGACATTGCTTTGAGTTCGGTGCAGAGCGAGTGAAGGGAGTTCTTGCGAGTCTTACCAGGAATAAGTGATCACAGGCCAGAGCATTTAAAGGGACAATGGAACTGCTCAAAATGCCAGGTATACTGAGATCTCAGAAGGTTGTAGGTTTGGTGCAGTTCATCGATATAGGAAGATATGAAGTGTGGAGGGCTTTGAAAAAGGGGAGTGTGAATTTCGATTCTGGGCATTGGCAGACCAGTGACCCATGTATGTCAGTGAGTATAAGCATAAGACTTACTGTGGTTTGGGTATAAGCCATGGAGTTTGGGTAGGAAGTGGATTATCAACAGGCAAGTTAGAGCTGGCAGGAAGCACAGTGGTGCAATCAGTGATGCTTCTTCCACATAGCTCCTGCAAACCAAATTCAATTCTGACCACTAGTGTTATCTGTGTGGAGTTCACACATTCTCCCTAGGCCTGTGTTTCCTCCACAGCACTGTTTTCTACCCACATGCCAAAGACGAGGGTTGGTATGTTATTGGCCACTCTAAATAGCCCCTGGTGTGTCGGTGAGTGCTTAAAATCTGAGGAGATTTGATGATGTGAATGTGCAGTAAATAAAGTTTCAAACAAACCACAGATCTTTGGTTCAATCTTTCAATCTGCAAAATTCCCTCATTAGTCACTGGTTAAACTTATTATGATTGGAAGTCGTTATCAAGGGTTGTTAATGGAAATATCCAGTGGATCATCTATTGGATTACCTTGCATTAGATCACTCTCCAGGAAATAATCCTCGCCTTGGGTTGTAGAGACATAGAGTGATATGGGATGAAAACAGCCTCTTAGGCCCAACTAACTAGCCCACGCCAACCACAGCATCCTCCCTGCTCATCCCACTTGTTCGTATTCAGTCATTAACGTTTCTAGCCTCTCCCCTCCACGTGTCTGTCCATATGCATCTTCTCTTTCAGTTCCACCACCTCTGCTTCCACTGGCCGTTTATTCCAGGTTCTCACTACCCTCTAAAGAAGTCACATCTCAGGTGTTCTTTAAGTCTCTCCCTTCTGATATTGTATCTGTGACTTCGAGTTTTGGATTCCGCAGCCTTGAAGAAAAGATTGTGACTGTTGTGTATTTGATATGTCAATAATATTTGAGTAATCTCATATATGTGTGTGTGTATGTGTGATTAAGCATCTTTGTTTGTTTAAATAATTAATTATAAGCATAAATACGTAAATTGTCCATGTCATCACTCTACCATGTGATACATGTGCACCCTGCTTAAAGTAAACCCAAAGTTCGACCTGCATTTTGGACTCCCATGCCTTCCTTTGTATTAATTTAATGTTTTGAAGGTGCAAAATATAACAATGACCCTATCCATACCCTTCATTATTTTACAAATTGTTGTGAGGTCACCACTCATTCTCCTGTGCTCCAGGATGTAAAGACCCAGCTTGGCGAACCTCTCTGAATAATTCAGGCCCTCAAGTCCAAGCAGAATCTGTGTAAATGTAAAAGTTACCATTTATCATATCGTCACGAGACCACTTTCTGAATGCTTGTGCCAGGGACAACGTCAACCATTCATTCCTGGAAAATAAATCAGAGGAACACTTGATTGTGGTGCTTGTACGGTTTGCTGGTGATCATACAAGTAAGGTGATTGTTTGGGGTGGCTGGAATCATAGACAAGTCAGGAAAGAAGAGAAGGAATGTTCTGGAGAGGGGGATGCAAGAAAACCCAGAAATGTTGACAGTTACAAGCTATTTGAATTTTTGTAATTAACTTATTTCACCATAAGAATTTTTGATAAATAATAGCGAAATAGTTTTAGCATCACTGTGGTGACAAGGTAGGTTTCAGAAGAAATATTGAATTGCAATTTGTATCAAAAATAACAAATACAATGAGCACTTTAACAGTGTTTATAATTTGACTCTGGCATGAATACAAGAATTTAGCTTTTGAACTCATTGTTTCAGAATCTAGTATATAAAGTTTATAAAAAATATATTCAAGGAAAATGAATGAACTGATGCACTTAACATGAATTTCCTCTGAACTGAAATCCAACTTTAGGTGTATTTATATCTTGATCCAAATAGGCAACTCCAAGGCCATTATCTGACCTTTGATGGCCTTGCTGGTATGAAAGGACGGTATCAGAATTTATCAAAAGAACTTTACTGATAACAAAGCTGCTTAGAAATTATATTTTATGTTTTGTGGTTCACATTGATCCCAAACACTGTAAATTGCATCAATAGAGTATTTAATAATTAACATTAAATCAATGGTTATTATTAAGTTCAAAATTTTTTTTTAAATTAACAAGGTATCTGATATCTATCAAAGGTTCATTTTATTGTCAAAATACGCATGTCCAATACAGCTCTGATGTTCGTCTTCTCCAGAGAGCTACAAAATACAGAAAAACTACATGAGTCGTTGAGAGAAAATATATTAATCCCCCTGATGGATTGACCACATGGAAAACAGCAGCTAGAACATTAAACCCCAGGCCCCAACCCTCTCCACAAAAAAAACAGCACCAATAACAACAAACCCCCATCCCCTCCCTTGCAAAAAAAGAACACCCCCTTCTCAGATTGAAAGGAAATCTGAGAAATAACCCATTAATCACCAGGAATTGTATGTCATAACTTGGATATCAAGAAGTAGATTGAAACCTTGTAGTACCCATTTTTGAGCTGTTCACATTAAAATGATGAATACAGTGGCAGACCCATGACTGAGTGTGCTAATAGCCAATACATTCTGTTCAGCATGTGTTGAATTAATAAAAGCACAGCAAGGACCCACACAGACTTGTGGAAGCTGAATAACATGGTATTGACCCATTCCTCAACATGGGCAGAAGAAGGGTATCTGCAGGAAGAACTACAGTTTAATAGTTGACTTTGCATGACTTAAGCAAATTATAAATCGGGGTCGATAATAGCAATTTAGAATAAAGGGAAGAATTATCACCAAAGTTATTTACAGGGTAGTCCAGCTGATGATTCTCTATCAGTTGCCTTAGGTCAATATTAGTCCTTCAGTTTGTTTGGTAAAGCCATGTAACCCTTTTCGCATGTAGGGAAACACAGACATTAGCTCATAGATGTTTATTTATGTGTCTTAATAGTTTTTGTGAATGCTGGAGATCTTTTTAGACCAAGTGTATATAGGTGGCTGTTGAAGCCTTAGTGACCATCTGATATTTCTGAAATAAAGGAGGATGGCTTGAACATCCAGACCACAGGAATGTCTAAATCATCAGATAATGCTGTAAAGCGGCAGTGTTGGTTGTCTACCTGGGTAGGATGATATTTCTTGGATTTGAAATTACATTGACTGCTTTTCAATCTTAGGAATTTTGATTCTGAAGTGAATGAGCAAACAAATTATTCTATTTGTTTTTATTAAGCACCGATTTTTTAAAAATGTAGCTCTTTCCTGAATGACGCAGAGCAAAGGCAACTTTGAACTCTCATCAAGACCAAAAACACTTTGCAGAAATGAGGTCAAGTTGATGATTTAAGAAATGACGTTTCAGGTTGCTGAGAAGTATATACTTTGACCAGCAGTCATCTCCTAAACAAATCAGATAAAAGTGGATAAGTTTGCCAGTCATTTGACTAAGGGTGTTTGGAATTTGTGCAGAGCCAGTTAAGTGCTAGACTTTTCTAGGTTGTGCTAACCTGTAAAAGTGACTGATGGTAACAGCAAAACAAAAACAATAAATTCTGCAAAACTAAGTTAATGAAATTAATGTTATAATTGAAAATTACAGAATAGATTTATGACTATTACTTAAAATATGTAATAAACCAATGTGATGCTGGAAACACTCAGCAGACCTGGAAGCATCTGTGGAAAGGGGAACTGAAAGGTTAGCTGCTTTTCTCTTCACGGATGACACCTGACCATAAGACATAGGAGCAGAATTAGGCCATTTGGCCCATCAAATCTGCTTCTCCATTCTATCATGTCAGGTTTATTATCAGCCCCATCCCAATTCTCTTGCCTTCTCACCACCCCCTTACTAATCAAGAACCTATCAACATCCATTTCAAATATACCGAATAACCTGGCTTCCACAGCTGTCCAAAATTTTTTATTTTTGGTCGTCATCTGGGGAAAGAAATTTCTCCTCATCTCAGAGTTCAAGTTCGAAGTACATTTATTATCACAGTGTGTATACATTGTACAACTTTGAGATCAATCTCCTTTCAGGCAGCCACAAAACAAAGAAACCCCAAAAGAACCCATTTTAAAAAAAAAGACCCTCAAACACCCAGTGCTTAGAGAGGGGGGAAAAAGTGCAAACAATAGAAGTAAGCAGATAACATTCAGAACTGGAGTTTTATGAAAGACACGAAGCTAGGCATCACTGCGGCTGGTGCAGACCACAATCTCATTTCATGGCAGAGCCAAGTAAATGTCGCAGGACTACAGACGCAAAGCCAGTCATCACTGCAGCCAAGCAGGTCAGAGCCTCATTAAAGTGCAGAGCTGAGTGAACATCGTGGAGCAGTGAGCAGATGTCCCTTAGAATCTCTGCTCTAAAGGGAAATCCTTGTATTCTGAGGCTCTAACCTTTGGACCTAGACTTCCTCACTATAAGAAACATCTTCTCCATGTCTTGACCTGCTGAGTGTTTCCAGGATGTCCTGATTTTTATTTCAAATTTCCAGTAATTTTGATTTAAAGTAAATAGAATATGGAAAAATGTAGTGAGCAGGTCAATAAAACAGGCAACTTCTTTGAATTCTTTTCTCATATGGTGGAACTAAAATAGGTTGGGGCTTCCTGCCTTCAAGACTTCCCTCATTAACAAGGCATTCTTTCCCTTTGCCATCTGTTTTCTAAATGGACATTGAACCCATGATCACTTATCTCACTACTTTAGTTACATTGAGCCACTAGTGTCCGTGCCACTATCCACCAGCCTCGTGCTACCAAGATGCCGTACAGTAACAGCACAAACCCGACGAGGGCTGTTGCTAGTGGGCACATTACTGGCAAAATTACCCAGTGGTTCAAGACAATGGGGTAAGTAATACGCAAATCTTTACAATCGTAAAACAATTCTCTGAAAAAACTACTGATTAGCAAGGCCAAAGGAATAGAAGCCATAAGTCAGCTAAAGAAAGTTGATGAATCCCTAGCTTATTAAGATGTCTACTTTTTAACTTTCCCTGCCTCTCTCGCACTTAGCCCTTCTCTCTCGCCCTCCGTGCCTCCCCTCTACCCTTCTCTCTTCTCCCCCCACCTGCCCGGCGTCTCCCCTTGTTGGCAGGCCCTTGGAAACTAGCTTCCTGAAAGACTGTTCTTATTTTGTGTCTGGTGATCAATGCAGTGTGGCCTGCCAACATTACATTCAGGCATTGAGATGATTCTGAAGTGTTTAAATTTGAGCCGTTGCACCCAGACGTCCCTTTTTGAAATAACTGTATTGGAGATTGGATAATCTGAGGTGATCTGGACTTTTCCAATTGGTATGATAATAGACCTGCGTATGTAATGAGGTTTAGTTAATTCAGAATCATCCAGGATCAGGATTCATGAGTGGACATTCTTTCCATTCTTTTTCAGCTACATGTTGACTTTTGTAATACTGTGTAAGTAATTGTAGTTGCATAGTTATGTGTTGAACACTCTGCTGAGCTGCTATCTTCAAAAAGATTGATTAGCAAAGCGTTTTGAGTTAAAAGCATCAAGCACCATTGCTTAGCTGTCTGGCAGTAAACATTACTAAAATACCTAAAGATTACTCAAGTGGATTGAACATATGCCTGCAGTAAAACTGTTCAGGGTGACCTAACTTGCAGCATTGGATGCTATTAAAGCAGACTGCATGTATTAATTTAGAAATAATCACATAAAAAAGACACATATTAAATGGAAGGAGCAACCTGGAGAGTGGGATTACACACCAAGTAAATCAGGTGAAAGGAAACATAAAGGAGAGTCTTGAAGGGTGGTTGACATTTTCTTGTGCTATAGTACGTATCACGGTAGCGTGGTTAACACAACGCTTTACAGAGCCAGCGGCCCAGGTTCATTTCCTGCAGCTGTCTGTACGGAGTTTATACGTTTTCCCCATGACTGTGTGGGTTTCCTCCAGGTGCTCCAGTTTCCTCCCACAGTCCAAAGATCAAATCTATCAAATCTTCCCTGGAGCTTAGAAGAATGAGGGGAGATTTGATAGAGGTATATAAGATTATGATGGGTATAGATAGAGTGAATGCAAGCAGGCTTTTTCCACTGAGGCAAGGGGAGAAAAAAACCAGAGGACATGGGTTTAGGGTGAGGGGGGAAAAGTTTAAAGGGAACATTAGGGGGGCTTCTTCACACAGAGAGTGGTGGGAGTATGGAATGAGCTACCAGACGAGGTGGTAAATGCGGGTTCTTTTTTAACATTTAAAAATAAATTGGACAGATACATGGATTGGAAGGTGAATGGAGGGATATGGTCCATGTGCAGGTCAGTGGGACTAGGCAGAAAATGGTTCGGCACAGCCAAGAAGGGCCAAAAGTGTTTCTGTGCTGTAGTTTCTATGGTTTCTATGTACCGGATTGTCCATTAATTGGTCATTGTAAATTCTCCCGTGAGATTCGGCTGAGGCTGAATGGGTGGGTTGCTGGGCTGCATGGCTTAGAAGGGCCTTTTCTGAGCTGTATCTCAATAAATAAATGAATTAAATTAATTACCTTGAATGAAATTTGCCTAGTTATATGTGAATAAGCAAACCAATAGGACATGCTACAGGTCATATGTGCTTGTGTTGAGAAGACTGAACAAATTCAAACTGCCTTGGTGATAAGCAAGTCTATTCAGGTATCACACTATATGAATCATTCCTATTCCTGACAGCTTTCATCATAGCTATCCTTCCAGAAGCCTTGACATGAGCCCTGGCATGCAGAGAGTCTGCAGTGCTTTCCCTGAAATGTACTAAAAGCAGTGGATGATGCATGTAGGGAAATAAAAATATACATCATCAAAAGAGACCATTCAGCACTTTGTTCTCATTCTGGTCGGTTTAAGAATAGCATTGCTGTGGCATCACAAAAGAGGAGATCCAAGTGGGTGAAAGTATTAAGGCTAGAGATGAGGAATGGTGGAGAGCACTGGTATATATTGTAAATCCTTTCTATAAAAATGTGGGGATAACTTCACTTTGAACTTTGGTATTGAACTGGTCCCACAACCTATAGACTCACTTCCAATAACTCTTCATCTCTTGTTCTTGATATTTATTGTTTATTTATTTAAATAATCCTCAATCTACTTCAGCAGCAGTGAAATAGATCCCAAATGCTGCAGGAACTCAACATGTCAGGTAGCATGTATTGAAATGAATAAACAGTCGACGTTTCTGGACGAGACCCTTCATCAGGACTGGAAAGGAAGGGGGAAGACATCAGAATTAAAGAAGTGTGGGGAGGAGAAGGCAGCTCGCTAGAAGGTGATAACTGAGGCCAGGTGGATGGTGGGAAAGGTAAAGGGCTGGAGGAAAAGCAATCTGATGAAAGGTCTCAGTCCACAGCATCAACTATTTGTTCATTTCCGTAGATGCAGTTTGACCTGATGAGTTCCTCCAGCATTTGGTGTGTGTTGCTTTGGATTTCCAGCATCTGCAGACTTTCTCATGTTAGTGAAGTAGATCACAAGTTTATCCTTTGGGCTGGCTTTCAATGTTGGACAGTATACAAAATGCATCCAACACTATTTCTGCCCCCGCCATCCACCACCCTATCAAGAGAAGCTACAGAAACATTTGTGTCCTTCTGAACCAGTGAATACAATGAATGGGAACAATGCTTATTATTTGAAGCTCTGGTTCTGGGGTCGAATTCAAAATTTCTCACTTAACACTCTGCTATATACATTGAGCCAAGTATTTTGATGGAATATGATGGAAAATCTAAATGGATATTTTACTTTGGCCTTTAAAGTGAGAAAGAGGATACATTCACTAGTTCAGTACTTGATAGAATAAATTGGAATGAGCATATTTCCATTAACAAAACCAAAGGAGTTAGGAAAATGCATCTAACTCTAAGCAGAACTGTTTAAGGTTAGTTGAAATGCAATTGCTACGATCAACCACTAGGAACAGAATTATGAACAGTTGGAAAGATACAAGCTATCACTAATGTTTACATACAATTATCTTGAAAATCCTTAATCTACAGGAGTCTGTTGCTCATGTCTATTCTTTATGTAACAATAGGGAATGTATTAGAGGTTTCAATTGGGTCGGGTGGACAGCTGCGCATACCTACCTGACTGGTTCAGACATTATTCTATGAGCCAGCATGGACTCAATGAGCCCATTGGCTCTTTCTAACTTTCATATCATATGGCTCATCACAAAGTCATATGATATAAAATTAATATTGGGGAAAAAAATCATCCTGCATTTAAGGCTTACATTGGCTCGCCAAACAAAAACAGTAACCTTTTTTAGCATTCTTATTTGGTTACTGAAGATAAATATCCAAAAGTGTTTACAATGAACTTCTTTGCACATTGGTTTTATGTGAGTCCCATTCAGGCGTTTTACTTATCCAGGTCCAATAGATATAAACATATACTTTTATATATCTGACATGACCAAGCATCTACTATTTTAAATTTATTATTAAGAATGAGATTTTAGATGCTGTTGAGAGCCACACAAAGAGCAAATTATTCGGTTAACATTGGCTTTGGCATATCATTTTAGTGACCTTACTAAATGAACAGGACATGATCTGGCAATGATCACTTTGTGCTTTATCATAGACATTACATAACTGTAGTCTGAACATGTGACTTCTGTGCTTGTTAACGCTTGAAGGGGTATTCAGGCTGAAAGGTCAATAGATTAGGTGACTAAGTGGCACATCTCTTTTCTTCAAGGTGCAAAGTAAGCAGACAAAGCTACCAAGCAAACTTTGATAGCTGTGTTTGGACTTCTGTATAGTTCAGGGTTTGGTTATTAACATTTTCACTAATAATCTTCCCTGCAGCACTGTCAGTTTGGGCCAGTTTGTAATAATGTCAGAAGCTTATAGTTTCTTGTCCCATTGTAGAACAGACACAGCTGAAGTCGCTGTACTTCTGTGCAAATGAAGCAACATGAAAGAATTTTTTTCCAAAAGATTGCAAGTTTGATTTGGGCCTGACCATTAAGATCAAAAAAAAAAGAAAGCTGCTTATCTGAAAAACATTCCTCCCAGCTCCATTCAAAAAGGTGAAAGGTCAGACATTTCAGCCATGCTGGTGTGGCTAAATGGAAGTCAGTGACACAGTAAGCAAAGTTTCTGAGGGTCCAGATAATCACTGGTGCTTAATTTCCAGTGCCAAATGCAGAACACGCTTAATTCAATCACAAAAAAAGTACTCAAGTGCCCCACACAGTGTGGAGACTCTTACTGTTGGGATGAACCTTAGTTTAATGCTGTTCAACGTTGACTCACTGCCAAAGTTTCGTTGAAGAGGAGATATATGCCGGTATGTGAACAGCAATTCTAATCCTGATGTAGCTGTCGTCTTTGGAAAGTGTATCTACTACATTATTCAATGAAGGATTTTCCAGGGTGTCGCACCTTTGTCATCTATAGGAAATTGCATTATATCTGTATATTCCAAAAAGTGGGGAGATCAGAAACTGAAGCTGCAAAATTTCCTGATATTCACACCCATATGCATAAGGATGTCAGATTAGAAAACCTCACTTCTTTCACAGGTTTATGCATAAAACTTGGGTAGAATTACCAGAAGTCAAATATTATTGGACAGTGAAATTTGGTGTATTGTTTTTCATTTGTTAATGGGATATGCAGCAATGCTAGCATCCATTGTCCAACCCTAATTGCCCATGATCAAGCAGGCAAGAATCAATCACAGTATGTTGGTGTGCCCAGAGCTTCTTTTATAAGAAATCCCAAATCAGTTAAGAATGTCAGCTTTCCTTCCCTAAATAATGTACAGTATCATTGTCATACGATGTTGTGATTGTGTTTTAGTTTATGTTATTGCATTGTGTAGTTATGTATTAATCTAGATGGCATTAATACAATTGCAGTTTATCAATATTCCAGAATTGTGATGCACTCTAATTATCATCTTCTGTTCTAAATCTCTTTTCATCACCATTTGCTTCTTTCAGATGCATTAAAAGCATTTGGTAACCTGATGTAGCATCTCCCACAGCTTCAGATTTTGTCTGGCCATGCTCTAGCAAAGCATGCTGGGAAACCTTACAATCCAAATGTCTCAGATTCTGTTTGTCACTCCACCTGGCCAGTCTCCCTACTTCTGCAGGCCAGCGAGCTGCGTCTTGGGGCAGTAACTGGTGCTGCGACTGACTGACTGGTACCAGATGATGCTGGTGGACAAATGACCCCCGTTCCTCCCTCCCCCTCCCCCTCCCCCCCAATTCAGGTGCTTTGCAATTTCTGCACCGGTGTACTTCAGTTCTCTTTGCAACTTCATTTTTCACTTGAAGTAATCACACTTGACTCTTGACTTTACTGTTTGTGGATGAAAAGTACATAAACCAGGTGCATAAGGCAAAATTGAAAGATAACTATCTGTAACTTGGAAAAAGCAAAGATAACGTTTGCTGAAGTCGAAATTTTGTACCTCAGTTTCAATGCCATCACAGCTGTCAGGTGAAAGGATAAGGATTACATCTGCTAAAGTCCCTTATTAAATGGAGGAGATGCTCTGCTTCACTTAGTTGGAAATGATAGGTCCTTGATGCAGTTTTACACTCATTACAGAGGAGAAAATTCATGCAGTTTGCCAAAGAGCAAGATTTTTTTCACATGGCTATGCCAATGTAACTAAATTCTGGAAGATTAATTACTAAGTACAATTTAACCGTATTTATCACCAGCAAACTCAAGATAGCTGTACATAGATAACACAGAGTTTGTTGTGCAATTATTCACTGCAGTGTATAATAGCTATTTATTTCAGGAAGCTTCCATCAACTTCACCCCCGACATCATCTTAGTTCATAAGCTAAGAACAACCACTTTTTCAAGTGCAGTTTTTTAAGTAGTTAAATTCCTCATGCATTCAGTACACGTTAAGATTAATGTGGGATTGAGAGAAATGGGAACATTTTCTACAATGATTCACTCTGGAATTTTAATAGTAAATTGGATGTGCTGGATTGAATCACCCACACAAACACAAACTCACATGATTTCATAAGGTACCTAAATTAGCAGAAGCTATTTGTTAAATGTTGCAAATGAATTTCAGATGTTTGGTTAACGTCTAGTTGTGTTGCATATCTGATAAGTTGCTAACTTCAAGACTTCAATTAAACACGGCAGAATTCAGCATAGAACATGTAAAGAGTACAATTTTAATGCTTTATTATCATACACTATATTTCTACAGATGGTATTGAAATTGCATGTTAGTTATATATAATCTTAGTATGTTTAGAAGAACTCTGAAATTACTTTTTGATGAAAGGGTAATTTGTGTCATCACAAAGTTGATATGGGATCCTCTGAGATTTTCTATGGCAGGCTGGTATTTATCAATAACGATGGGCATTTTAGAAATGGGAATTAGCTGATCTACCTGCTAATCAGTCTGTATTTGTTCTGTTTGTTACTGTAGCTCTAAAGAGTCCAGCTGCGTACCACGACCAAAGAAAGAGTCTGGAACGAGCCAAGGTATGGAATCCCAATACCAGGGTGGCAATTGTTGTGACTGGTATTAATTCAAATAGCTATTCAGAAATTAAATTGGACAATGTGCTTACTTCCATAGAGAGAGGGAGAGAGAATCAGTTGTGCAGTCTGTAAATGGATGTAAGTGTGTAAGTTCTGTCCTTGATTTTCTGTCAACAACCAGTCCAGCTATCGTTCCCACTGTGAGCACAGAGACATTGTTCATGGGCAGTTTCAAAACATATGCAGATATATTTGGAAAATGTTTTGAGCTGAAGTGATCTTGCATTGTTCTTTTGACTGTGGGCTACCTTTATTTGGTGGGGCTGTACCTCCCCCAAAACCTTATAATAAATTCACCGAAGTAGAAACTAGCATCTTGAAACAGTTTCCAGATTGTCACCTTTTCACACAGCAAGGTTTATTCTTACTGCGATGTGTTGCTTTAAGGAATGTTAGAATATTTCACATTTTTCCTTTTAGCGTGCATATAGAGATATCTCTCTACTTTTCTGAAAGTCAACCGATTTTGCTGCCTGATCTGCTAGATTCCTCCAGCATGTTGTGTGCGTTACTTTGTTTTTTCCTGGGTCAGGCATTTTAACATTGGAGTTCACATTGCAATGGGTAGTTATGTTTCCAATAGTATGTTGAAAGCTAATGTCAAAGTTCCTTTCCCTCCAATTCCAGCCTTTATTTATTGTTGTTTGCTGGTGATAAGAATGCAATTCTTCTGTGACAGGAATGATAATTGTGTATGTTAATTCCCTTGACTATTTTCTTGCTGGTATGGTGTTCCGAAAGGTTACAATCTATCCTTGTTGAAAACAGTGGATGTCCACATTGTGAGATTGAATTAGATTTATGACTGACAGTACCAAACCCACTCAGATTACAATGTGACTTCTGCCAACCAAGTAAGAATACCAGTTCAGAGAGCATGTGCCCGCAAAGCACCAAAAGACAGGTCAACACCCGAAAATAATTTACTCATAAGAAATTCAGCGTTTCGTATACTTACTAAATTTGCTTTAAATTGACCACTGAAAGTATGAAATGAACACTAAAGATAGTAATGGACCTCTGCAAGCTTCTTTTAGGTTTTGCATTCAGTTGATTTATAAAGTGGAATAGTGAACTATCTTGTTGTCTTCTTCAGCCACTCATTCACACAATAAGGGACAGCTAGGTAGCTTCTGATCTCTCATTTCTGTGGTTCAAGTGTATAAAGCCATGGAGGAGTACGCTAAAAGAGAAGCAGCTAACAAGATACCAAATGCATTGTTGACGCTTTGAGATGTTATTGAGGAAACTGTACAAATAGATTAAAAGAAAATTGACTTCACTTATCTTCCAGAAAAGCCACCTTCTGATGCATACTTGAAGCAAAACAAATGACCAATGATAGCCGAAAGACGGTTGGAGCTCCTGGAGCAGTTTTAGTCTTGCACTATCATTTTTGAAAATAACCCTTCATATTTTGTTCCCCCATTTTTATCTGCATCTCAGAGATGAACTGGCTTCTTTTATACAGATAAAGGAGATGAGGTAGGCAGACAATGCAGATCCAGTTCTCCGCTATCACTTCCGTTGGGTGTGATGAAAGCTGTAATTATCCATCTCTTTGTTTGGCTGTACATCTCTAATCAGCCCAGAAATTACTATACACAGTGGACCCTGGTTAATTGGGTCATTGGTTAATCGGGGCAGCGGCTTATTTGGGACAACTCTTAAAGAACGAAAACTAATCGAGAAAATAGCCGGAGATCCTTTTATTTATTCAGGACACTGTACTGCTTAATTGGGACAGGAAACTATTCCAGAACAGGTTCTAATTAGCGCCATTTGTGTGGCTTTTAGACACCATTTTTAGAGCTAACAGTTTTTAAATAACATCACTTGTGTGTTTAAGAACCAGTGATTTTTTTTTCACTGATTGTTGGCGAGACTCAGGCAAGACAATACTGTTGGTAAGACGAATCAGAATTTTTGCTCATGGCGGTTTCAAGCATTTAGACTTGGAAATTCCAGAAATGGCTGGGAGTGAAAAAGAAATTATATCACTACTTCAAAAAAAGTTAGGAATTATGAAGAACTGAAGGGATCGACAATCATCTTGAATGTTACATTTGGTCCCCATCAGACACTCAGCTCTCACCTGTGACCCTAAGTAGCCAGGTGTACCCCACCTGTTACACGCTCTGGCAGGTGGAATGAACCAGGTGAGGGTACCAGCAGGTTTTGTTCCCCAGTGAGTCAGGGACATGCAAAGTCAATTCCGGTGAACTGGGCGGATGAGACCTACAATGTGATCCAACGGCCAGGAAGGTGGTTCTCTAGCGCTACGTGGAGAACAAAGGGCACAATGAAGTACAGAAGAAGTTGTGGTCATCCACTGCAACCAGGGGAAATGTTTACTTGTTCCACTGGGCTGGGACTTCCGAGGTCACGAGAGTGCAACTGTCAGAGTACAACAGCATTTTCATTTTGAGAACTCTCGCACACGGTTTCTTTTCGTCGTCGGATACAACGGGCAACCACCAGTAGTATTTCTAGTGCTCTAATTCAGTATTTCATTTAAATACATAATTTGTTATGCAGTTGAACAGAAGTTTGTCTTTTTTATTTTTTTAAACTCTTTCCATCAAATTTCGGCTAATTCGGGCAGCCACTTAAATAGGCCAAAATGTACCTGTCCTGATGTTCCCCAATTAAACAGAAACCACTGTACTAATATGCTTAATTGCCATTGTGAAAAAAAAATTAATAATACCTTTAATAAATCTGTTAGTTTGCAGTTGAATATCTGGATGTTCCAAGTTAAGGTTATCAAGGTCCCTAACCCGCTATTTCTCATTGATTTGGTACTTCACATTACATGATTTCCACTTTCAGTGTACCCCTGAGTAACCCAGGAATTGGATTGTACTCTGATTCCAGTTTTCTAAAAAAGCAGTGTTACGTACCCTGTAACTGGGTTGCCAAACCAGCAGAAATGGATCACTCAGTTGGAGTCTGGATTACTAGAACTAAGAAAGTTTTATTAAAGAAACAAGCAACACAGTAATCGAAAGGATAATAAATGCAACAGATCAGCAATGATAAACACACATGTGCACAGAATTAAGATAACAGGATCAATCAAGCTCTATCGTTGTCTAGGGGTAAATGACCAATTTCAAAGTGACACAAAGTCCAGTTCAATTTAGTTCAGTTCGCAGTAATCGTTGCCATGGCGATGGACAATGTGGGGGGAGGGAGAGAGAGAACGAGAACGACTGATCATTCAGAAACGGCTTCCACTCACAGACCGGCGATATTGCTCACAAGCAGCTTTCGGGCGAGTCCTTTGTGATGTCACCTGGGGTCACCGACTGTGATCCCTCCTCCAGGTGCGGTCGATCGTCTGCAGTGAACCCGGCACCCAAGCAAGGGTGGACACACACCGGGTTCCCGCTGATCGTACCTTTCCACCCTGTGCGTTTGTGGCCCGGTACTTCCCACCGAATCGTGAGAGGCGCACCGCTTCCAGGGTCTCGTTACCTCGAGTGTCGTGTGTGTCCTGCCTTAGCGAACCTGTCCCTTTTTATCCCCCTGCTGGGGTATCGCCTGTCCATCACTTCAAACAGTTCAGGGTTCAAAGGGGGGGAGCCAATCTTGACAATACCCAGCTCCTTCATTAACATCTCCAAATGCTGCTTCATTGTTCCTTATCTCTCCCTCCCCGAGGACAGGTGGCAGACCACTGCTGATGCCACTGGTGCAAGGCCAGGCCAGCAAACATCTTAATTTATGTGTATTCTCATCACAGCAGCCACTTGGTTTCTCCAAGAGATGAGAGTCAGCATCAGAAACCAATATGCTCAAACAGTTCAAAGTAAAAATTTTATTTCAGAGTACATGCATGTCACCATATACAGCCCTGAGATTCTTTTTAACCAGTTAAACTAATGAAAGTAATTCTTAATTATCTCATTTAAAATTAATTCCCCTTCCAGTGAACAGCTGAGGACTGGAACTGCACTTCAACACTACCAGGCACATCCAAATAAAATTGAAGAGAGAACCTGGAATACCATGGATTTTGCAAAGCTCCTTCTTGAGTTTCAGAAACATCAATTAGATAAATGGAAAAGTGACTGTTGGTTGAAACTTTCTAGACTGGCTTTCTGTGAGTTGGAAAGTTTTGAATCTGTAATATAGAACATAGAATAGTACAGCACAGTACAGGCCCTTCGGCCCAAAATGTTGTGCCGACCCTCAAACCCTGCCTCCCATATAAGCCCCCACCTTAGATTCCTCCATATACCTGTCTAGTAGTCTCTTAAACTTCACTAGTGTATCTGCCTCCACCACTGACTCAGGCAGTGCATTCCACGCACCAACCACTCTCTGAGTAAAAAACCTTCCTCTAAAATCCCCCTTGAACTTCCCACCCCTTACCCTAAAGCCATGTCCTCTTGTATTGAGCAGTGGTGCCCTGGGGAAGAGGCGCTGACTATCCTCTCTATCTATTCCTCTTATTATCTTGTACACCTCTATCATGTCTCCTCTCATCCTCCTCCTCTCCAAAGAGTAAAGCCCTAGCTCCCTTAATCTCTGATCATAATGCATACTTTCTAAACCAGGCAGCATCCTGGTAAATCTCCTCTGTACCCTTTCCAATGCTTCCACATCCTTCCTATAGTGAGGTGACCAGAACTGGACATAATACTCCAAGTATATAGGTCTATACTAATTCATTAATTTGAACTTATTAACTAATTATAGCTAATTAACCTACCTGTACAACCAAATTTATTTATTTAGTGAGATACATTGTGGAAGAGGCCCTTGCTGCCCTTCAACTCCTGTTTTAACCCTGGCCTAATCATGGGACAATTTACAATGACCAATTAACCTTCCAACTGGCATGCCTTTGGACTGTGGGAGGAAACTGCAACACCCAGAGGAAACCCACATGGTCACAAGAAGAACATACAAACTCCTTACAGACGTCAGCGAGAATCGAACCCAGCTCGCTGGTACTGTAAAGTGTTGCCCTAAATATTACACCACTGTGCTGCCCGCATTTCCAATTTACAGAGAGCTCAAATTGCAGTTCTCAGAACCCTCTCTTGCTCAGAGGAATTTCTGTGGTCCGGCATCCATTATGACCCATGGGTGCTAGACTGGAGAGAGTCTACCTGTAACAGATTAGCATGGAATGTTTCAAAGATTGAGAGCAAGGTGCTATCTAATGAACAGGGGAAAAATGAATGTTCATTATGTACCTTTTTAAACAGCTAAAGGTGAAAGGGAAGAAATGGAAGATGGAGGTAGGGGTGCACCATCAAATGTGAAAACTTGTCTAGGAATGTACCTGGTCTTGTAGTTGAACCTCTTTACCCTAACGTAATAGCTATATCTTGAGATTTCTTCATGTGCCTGCAAGTATCATGCACTCTCTAAAAGTATATGCATTCAGTATTCAAGGCTTGTGGAAACCTGTATAAAATTACTAAAGACAACATGGATTTGACATAGCTATTCCAATGCCTTCAAGGTAAATCCATCCTTTCAGTCTGGCACATTCAGTGGACTCTTCATCACAACACACACGAAATGCTGGAGGAGCTCAGCAAGTCAGGCAGCCTCTATGGAAATAAATTTACAGTCAACATTTCAGGCCACGACCTTCTTCATGAGTGGAAAGGAAGGGGGGAAGATGCTGAATAAAAAGGTGGGGGGAGGGGGAAGGGGCTTGCTGGTAGGTGATAGGTGAAGCCAGGTGTTGAGAAAAGTAAAGGGCTGGAGAAGGGATCTGATAGGAAAGGAGAGTGGACCACAGGAGAAAGGGAAGGAGGCCAGGACCTGGGGGAAGTGATCGGCAGGTAAAAGGCCAGAGTGGTGAATAGAAGAAGAGGGGAAGAGGAAGGAAAAAAAAATTTTACCAGAAGGAGAAATCAATATTCATGCCATCAAGCTGGAGGCTACCGAGATGGAATACAAGGTTTTGCTCCTCCGCCCTGAGAATGGCTTCATCTTGGCACACGAGGAGGCCATGGATCAATATGTCAAAACAGGAATGGGAATTGGAATTAATGTGTTTGGCCACCGGGAATTTCCTCTTTTGGCAGATGGAGCGGAGGTGCTCAACAAAGTGGCCCCAAATTTACAATGTAGAGGAAGCTGTATCGGGAGCACCCGATACAATATATGATCCTAGCAGATTCGCAGGTGTTACCTCACTGAGGACTGTTTGGGGCCCTAAATGGAACTCATTCCAGATTGCTCTGGTCGGGAACTTGATGCCATTCCACGCCACTGGTGTACATATATCACCATTGTAGTGTAGTTGAAACAAAGCCTCCTTCCTTCCTGTCTCTGAAGGTTGATGCTGCTGCCTCCCAGTTGCAGTGACTCCAGTTTGATCCTGATCTTGGGACCTGTCAGTGGGGAGTTTACACCTTCTCCCCATGAAAATGGGGTTCCTCAAGCAATGAAAGAGTCAAAAGTAAGTTAGGATGTGTGCAAGAGAGTAAGCTGCAGAACTTAAGGGATATGAGACTAGAGGAAATTATGTACAGGAGCTGGTATGGATGCAGTGAATAGCTCGGCCTCTTTCTGTGCCACAGTAGGTAATTGGAAATCTGTAGGCAGCTAGCAGATGTACTGCCTCACATCCCCAGCATCTTGTGTTCTAATACAGCCTGTGTGGAGTTTGTACATTCAACCCCTGAATGGTGAGTTTCCCCAAAATGCTCTGGTTTTCTCTCAAAGATGTGTGAGTTGGTATGTTAATAACCCACTGTAAATTGCCCATCATGTGTAAGCGAATGGCAGAATCTGGTAAGAGTTGATGGCAATGTATGGAAGATAGGCTCGACAGGCCAGATGACCTACTCCTGCTCCTATTTCTTATGTACAAGAACAGGTGATTGTTCTGTGGTCTGGAATAGACTCAGGCTAAATCGATACCTATGTCGTAAGGAGTTACGGAAATGGCTTTGTCCTTCAGTGTACAGCAGTATATGTTTTTTGACATGGGGGGGTTGTTAATTGATCTTAGTGGACCACGGAGGAAACGTTTCATTTATTTTAGTTCTTCATGGGATCTTAATTGGATTCATTGCCATTTACTGCCTCCTCTGCCACCTCAGAGGTGGAAACTGCTGGCTGCCTTCTCCACCCAGAAGCTCTCCCCGAAGCCTCCCCAAGCCCATTCACGGTTGGCTCAAATGTGGAGAGCTAATTAAGCTAGTCAGAAGCATCCCAGAGTAGGACAGTACAGTGAGGAGACGCTGTTTCCCCCACCCCCACCGTACATCATCTTTGCAGGCTTTGACAGCCAATTGGTTTTTCCATTATGAAGGAAATTATGAAAAATGTTATTTTAACATTCAGAGAAATTTAACAATTGTTTAAACTGAACAAAGTAAATACAAAAATATTAAACATTTGAATAGTTCAACCAGATCCATCTGAACTAAGTAACTATAAATATTTTTTAAAAATTAAATCTGCCAGTTTGATCCTAGCCTCCCAATACAAGCCCTATAGTCAGCACAGGATATGAGAGACAATTTGCTCAGTTCAGTGCTGGGGAATGCCAGCAAGCATGGAATCTTCTGCTGAGTGCTATAGATTCAACCTTCCTCTGTCTCCCAGTAACCACAGGCTTTCCATGTTTGACAGCCTGTAAATGGAAGTTTAGGACCTAGCTAATTATCGAAGGCCAACCATTCTAAACAAAGCCAGAAGCATTAGCATGCAACACCAGGCTCAAAATAATTTAAAGATTTTTTTTATTTAGGGTACTTTCTCATATTGGAATAATTGTAAAGAGCTTCAAAACCTGGTTCAGTTTGTTCAATAATATCCGTGAGTTAGCGAGAGAACTGACCTAATGCTCTGTCACTGCAGACTCCCTTTTGAAGCTGGGCAACCTTCTTAACTGTATTGCAGTTAGAAATTTGAGAATTTCTTTGAGACCACTATTCAAAGTTTAAGGTACAATGTATTTTTTATTATCCAAGTACAAATATGTCACCATATACAACCCTGAGATTAATTTTCTTGTGGGCATACTCAATAAATCTATAGAATAGTGACCATAACAGAATGAATGAAAGAGCACCTAACTGGGGCGTTCAACCAGACTGCAGAATACACACACTGCAAATACAAAAAGATATAATAATAAATAAATAAATAAATAAATAAATATCATGAGATGAAGAGTCCTTAAAAGTGAATCCATTGGCAAGTGAAATTGAATGTAGTTATCCCCTTTGGTTCAAGAGCCTGATGGTTGAGAGGTAGTAACTATTCCTGAACCAGGTGGTATGAATCCTGAGGCTTTTGTACCTTCTTCCTGATGGCAGCATCAAGAGGAGAGCACGTCCTGGGTGCTGGAGGACCCTGAGGATGGATACTAGTTTCCTGCAACAACGTTTCATATAAATGTGCTCAATGGCGGGGAGGGCTTTACCCATGATGAACGGGGCTGTATCAACTACATCTTTGTAGGATTTTCCATTCAAGGGCATTGGTGTTTCCATACCAGGCTGTGGCAGCCATTAAATTTACTCTCCACTACATTTCTATGGAAGTTTGTCAAAGCTTTAGATGTCATGATGAATCTCTGCAAACTCCAAAGGAAGTAGAGGCACTGTCATACTTTCTTTGTAATTGCACTTCTGTGCTAGGTCCAGGACATATCCTCCCAAATAATAACACTTTCCACTTCTGATCCTCCAATGCAAACTCTGGTTTCCTTCTCCTGAAGTCAATAATCAGCTCCTTGGTCTTATTGACATTGAGTAAGAGATTGTTGTTATGACACCACTCAGCCAGATTTAAAGTCTTTCTCCTGTTTGCTGATTCATCACCACCTTTGATTTGGCCTGCAATAGTGGTGTCCTGAGCAAACTTGAATATGGCTGTGGAGCTGTGCTTGGTCACGCTGTTTTAAGTGTAAAGTGAATAGAGCAGGGGACAAAGCACACCTACCTGTGCTGATGGAGATCATGAAGGAGACGTTGTTGCCAATCCGAAATGACTGGGGTCTGCACATGAGGAAATCGAGGATCCAATTTCATAAGGAGGTATTGAGACCGAGGTATTTAAGCTTATTGATTAGTTTTGAGGAGGTGATGGTATTGAATGCTGAGCTGTAGTTAATAAAGAACATCCTAATATATGCATCTTTGCTGTCCACATATTCTAGGGTTGAGTGAAGAGCCAATGACGTGGCTTCTGCTGTGGGCCTGTTACTCCAGTAGGCAAATTGGAGTGGATCTAAGTTGGTTTTCAGGCAGGAGTTGATGTGTTTTATCACCAACCTCTCAAAACACTTCATCTCTGTGGATGTAAGTACTACCAGGCAATAGTCATTGAGGCAGGTCACCATGCTCTTTTTGGGCACTGGTATATTTGAAACCTGCTTGAAGCAGGTAGGTAGCACGCACTGCTGAAGTGAGAGGTTAAAGATCTCAGTGAACACAGCAGCTGGATGCTTTTCATGGGTTCATCATCCTAAAGGCTCCTCACATGTCAGCATCAGAGACTGAAATAATATCATCAGGGATTGTGGGAGTTTGTGATGGTTTCTCCATGTTTTAATGGTCAAAGCAAGCATAGAAGGCATTAAGCTCATGTGGAAGCAAAGCCCTGCTGTCTTCTATGTTGCTTAATTTAACTTACCCAAGGTGATCATATTCAAGCCCTGCCACAAATGTCGAGCATCCTTCATTGATTTGTTTAGTCCGGAATTGCCACTTCACCCGTGAGATAGCTTTTTGGAGATCATACCTGGACCTCTTGTAACTCTGTTGGTCACCACACTGGAATGCCTCTGATCTGGCTCACAACAGATTTTGGGTCTCATGTTTCATCCAGGGCTTCCAATTGGAGAAGGCTGAATGATTTAGTCAGGATACACTTGTCTACAGCTGTTTTATTAAAGTCTATTACAACAATTGTGCATTCATTCGGATCCTCAGATAGGTCCTTGAACATGGCCCAGTCCACTGACTCGAAGCAATCTCATAGCCGCTTGTCTGCCTCCTGCGACCACCTCTTCGTTGTCCTAATCTCTGAAACTTTGCTCTTTAGCCTCTGCCTGTGTGCAGATAGGAGAAGGACAGGCAAGTAATCGTAATTGCCAAAATGCAATCTGGACATGGAACGGTAGGCATTCTTTATCTTAGTATAACAGTGGTCCAGTATGTTGGGACCTCTGGTGCTACAGGTTATATGCTGATGGTAATTGGGCAATATTTTCTTCAAACAAACCTGGCTGAAGTCTCCGACTATGATTTGAAATGTGTCGGGGTGGACGGTTTCTTGTTTGAAGACGGCATCATGCAGTATTGTAAGCTCTTTATTATAGTTGACTGCTGGTGGTGTATAAACTGTGGTCAGATGCAAACCCCCTAGGTAAATAGAATGGAAGACATTTGACAGGTATTCCAAGTCAAGGGTACACAAATTCGACAAAACCTCCACATCAGAGCACCACCGAAAATTTATCCTGAAACACATACATACTCCTTTTGCCTTTTCGAGATCAGCAGTTCAGTCCATTCTGTAAATCAAGAAACCTTTGGGGCTGATCATTGTATCTAGTGTGCTTGGAGAAAGCCAAGTCTCGATCAAACATACAATGCAGCAATCTCTCATTTCTCTCAACCTTGCATTTGGATCTCTAAAAGTGGAAAATCTCTTTGGATCGGCAAAAATGTGAAGTGAATCCTGATGCGGATCTGTGATTGGAAGAAGATTTCATTGTCCTTTCCAATTTCCATCGGAGTCATAGAACATCACAACACAGAAATAGGTCCATCGGCCCATCTAGTCCATGCTGAACCATTAATTTGCTTAATCCTATCAACCTGTACCCAGATCATAGCCCTACATACCCCTCACAATCATGTACCTATTCAATTTTCTCTTAAATGTTGAAATCAAACCCATGTCCACCACTTGCACTGGTAGCTTATTCCACACTCTCACCAACCTCTGAGTGAAGAAGATCCCCCTTATGTTTTCCTTAAATATTTCACCTTTCATCCTTAACCCATGACCTCTAGTTGTAGCCTCACCCACCCTCAGTGAAATAAGTCTGCTTGCATTTACAGTGTCTATACATCTTATAAATTTGTATACCTCAACCAAATCTCCTTTCAATTTCTAGAGTACGTTCCAGGAATTAGTCCTAACCTATTCAACTTTTCCCTATAACTCAGGTCATCAAGAATTAGCAACATCCTTGTAATCTTTCTCTGCACTCTTTCAATCTCATTATATCTTTCCTATAGACAAAACTGCACACAATTCTTCAAATTAAGCCTCACCAACATTTTGTACAACTTCAACATAACATCCTAACTCCTGTATGCAATACCTTGATTTATGAAGGCCAGTATGCCAGAAGCTTTCTTTACAACCCTACCTACCTGTGACGCCACTTTCAACAAATTATCTACCTGTATTCCCAGATCTCTTTGTTTTACCACACTCCTACCCTGGTTTGTCCACCCAAAGTGCAACACCTCACCCGTTATTTGCAGCAACTTCAGCAGAGTTACCCAAAAGTGTTATTGTCTTTTTAAAACACTTTTTATGATCACAAGACCTTGCTGGACACTAACAACATGAAGTACTGCAGGTGTACTCTATCAGTAAATTGCTAGTTGGCAGAGAAACTGAAGAAACTGGACTGCCTGCGTCAGAGAGGAGTGGGCGCTCAAAGGCAGTGTGCAGTCTAACAGCAAGTGATCAACTTAGTCGCTTTTCTTGTGATAGCAAGACTCTGTTGGGCATTGCAGCTTCAAAACTGAGTTAAGGTGCTGTTTCAAAATGAGAACTAATCTGCATGCTGTTGGTGGAAAATCTGTTAATAATGAGACTGACACAAGTCTGAGTAGAGCTGAGATTTACAATGTGAAAACTAACAAGACACAGACAAGCACAGGAAAATTTGAAGATGCTGGAAATCCAAGGCAACACACACAAAATGCTGGAGGAACTAAGCAAGTCAGACAGCATCTATGGAAAGGAATAAACCATCGACGTTTTGGGCCAAGGCCTTTCACCAGGACTGGGAAAAAAAATCAGAAGCCAGAGTAAGAAGGTGGGGGGGGGGGCGCAGGGGAGAGACAGGCAATATGGTTTACACCAAAAGTAAATGGAAAAATTAATTAAAATGGCATTGGACACTAGCTCAGTTGTTCCAGTCATTCCACAAATTGTATTTGACTGACATTTCAAAGATAATGAACCGAAGCCTGCAGAAATTCTTCCCAAGATTGAGTGGAGCCCATGGGCAACGCCAGTGATCCCAGTAGCCAAGAAGGGTGGATCTGTCAGGAGCTGTTGTGAATTTAAGGTCACTATAAACCCAGTACGGAAAGTAGATCAATACCCTCTGCCCAGGATAGAGGATATCTTTGGAAACCTTTCTGGAAGGAAACTCTTCAGCAAAGTGGATTTAGCTGCAGCTGGAGATGGAATAAAAGTCCGAAGTGTTTCTCACCATAAACACTTACAAAGGGGTTTATTGCTATAGCAGATTTATTTGTGGAATAGCATCTGCGCCTGCTCTCTTGGAGAAAACTATGGACCAGGTGCTATCGGGCTGCCCAGGCACTTAGTGTTACCTGGATGACATCATTGTTACCACGAGTATGAGAAAGAATATCTCCAAAATCTCAAGACACTGTTAAAAATATTCGTAGATTATGGGCTGAGAACATGACATGACAAGTGTGAATTCTTTAAACCAAGCATCATTTACTGGTCACACCATTGGTGCACAAGAATGCACAATGTGCAGTGGTGGATGCCTCAAGGCCAAAGGATGTGTTACAGCTGTGGTCCTTCTTAGGATTTGTCAATTACTAAAACAGTTTCCTGCCAATTCTGGCTACGGTGCTCCACCATTTGAACGCATTATACAGATCTGGATGAAATGGCAATGGACAAATCAGTGCAAGGTAGCTTTCCAAACACGCAAAGGAAACAGTGACTTCAGACATTGTAATCACACATTATGATCCCCATTTTCCAGTAAAACTTGCCTTATGGTATAGGTGCTGTCATGTCACATGTTATGAGTGATGGAAGTGAACACCTCATAACCTTTGCATCATGTTCCCTTACTAGTGCATAGAAAAATTATGCATAGATTGACTGTGGGGCCTTGATTCCAGTTTGGGGTGTAAAACTTTTCAGCCAGTAGTTGTATAGGAGAGAGTTTACTCTCGTTACTGATGATCAACCACTAGTGTCCATTTTCAAACCACAGAAGGGTGTTCCACTAACAGCAGGAGCACAAATGCAGAGATGGGCTCCATTTCTTGGAGGACACAATTGCAAGATTGAATTCAAGAGGACGACTAATCATGGAAATGGTTACCTTTTGGAAAAGGGAATACCTGATAATTTTACAAAAGAAGACATTCCTCTTGACGTATTCTCCCTAATGCAAAACGAAAGTCTCTGTATTACAGCAGAGATGATCCAAAGGGAAAGCAGAAAGGACTGCATACTGTCTCAGGTCTACATGGCAACCCAAAATGGCCAGAATGTGCAGCATAAAGTACTCAAAAGTCAAGTAATACAATTTGAAAATTAAGGAATGAAAAGCAGAATGACAAAAGGCAAATTGAAATCAGAGCAACCAAGGCTCTCACCTTTACTGAACTATATATTTGTGGTATAAAATCATGGATATAATGCATTGCACACCCAAGTGACATCACTATACAATCCTAGTGACCTTCATATGAATGCATTCATCATACGTAGTAGAATAAGCTCCAACTCTCAAAGCCACTGTAGATGCAGACACAATTATATTTTAGATGAAATTATCATATAAGAAAGAAGTGTCATGCTACTGCAGTAGAAGTTCTAGGATGTATAACTTTTAACTCTTACCTACCTCACTAGTTAGGTATTTTCTTCTCCGTTGTTGAGATAGCAGATTACACTAACTCACCATGATATTGACTATGACTTGGATTCCAGCATCATTTTTCAAGCGACTTCAGTCTCTGTGAGGGACAGGGTGAAAGAGGTTGGGTGTATTCGATGCGTGTTTTTTAATAATGAACAACCATTTCAGAACTCTAATGTAGAGCTGCTTTATATATCACAGTGATTTTGAGGACATGGACCATGGCATGAAATAAAAGCTTCCCGATACTGAAAAGGCTAGACGAAAGTCCTGTCAGTCTTTGTGGAAGTAATGCGCCATCTGTGAGTCTCTCCTTGGTTTGGAGCACTAAGCTGAAGCGATCTTCTTCTTTATAGAATTAGAGGTGTACTTTCAAGGACGGCGTGCCCAGAATTGCACATACCATAGAAGAACAAGGGGTTGGAGGCTTCCATTCTGGAAAATGCCCCTTGATTCCTGGAGTATGTGCTTTAATGCATTCTATATTTTTGAGGTGAAGTTCTTTGCTCATCACTAGCTGTGAATGAGCAAAAAGAAAATAATTTTGCCATCTTTAACTGCTGGTAAAGTGTATCACAGCATAAAAATGTATTTCGGCATAAACTGGATTTACATATTGAGAAACTACAAGTGTACTTAGTATGAAGAAGAACGTGTCATATTTATATAGTAGAGCATGTAGTAAATGTTTACTTTTGGAGTAGTGTAAAGGGGGTCTTGGTTCATAATTGTCAATTTTGTGCTTGATGCAACCATCACAGCAAAGAGCTCAAATGAACTCAAAAACATAAAGAAAATGTAAGCATGATTAACAGTTTCCCCACCTGCATCCTTTTCATGACGTCAGTGTTATCAAATCCTCATCTCTGTTCCTTTTTTATTCTCCAGTGGATTACTGTACATGTGAATAAAATAGTACAACAACTGTTAAAAATTAAAACTGAGAAGGAAGTACAGAAATCTGTAAAAATTAAAAGGCCAAGGCAACTCATTACATAAATCATTCTGAAATTGTTATACAGTAATTCATGTTTTTAAAGAATTGTAGCTCCAGCTGTGGTCTGGGTGAGAGCATAATCATGTAATGACTTTAAACCACAGAATATCATAATTCAGGGAAAAATACAAGCTAAGTAGAGTTATGATTTTGTTGCATATTACAGAATTCATGTATAAAATGTGCAGTGGTGCATTAATACCAGCAGTTCATTGGAAAATCTAAGCATTTTAATTTCCTGAATTGCTTGTTCATTTGAATAATCTGATAATGAATGGATAACGGTGTAGTGAGGAAAATATACAGTATCAGTCATATCTGTATGTGATTATAGGTGCTTCACTCTATCGTCTGAGAAGAGATGTTTGAATTTTTATGTATTTCATACATAAAAGTCTCAAATTTTAATACCATGAACATTATCTTCAGGCTCTATATAAATGAACAAGGCATGAGAACCCTTCATGATCTTGGCTCTGATCTCAAATTCAAAATTCAAAGTACATTTATTACCAAAGTATCATTACTTTATACAACCTTGAAATTCATCTCTTTACCAGCAGCTCCTCCCCATTATGATTTTCTTTCAGACAACCACTTGCAACTACCTACTACTTCAAATCTTAGAGAATAAAGGACAGACATTTAAAGATCAAAGCTCACATTGTTGTGTTTCATTCATAGAATTTGTTGCCATGGTCCCATCCACAAAACATTCCCACCCACATCACCAGTCTAATTTGCCTTCGGAGGTGCAGAGTAATTTCTCAGCTCTTGTATTTTTACAGTGCCTTTAATGTAGTGGGGCATCCCATCATGGGAGCTCATTTCTCCAGGATCTCCTCCTGTGGCTCGCTGCCTAAAATTTGATACAAAGCCATAAATGGAGCAAATGGTCATAAGTTTGGTAAAACCATATGAGGCTATTAGTGAACTGCAGAACGTACACCCTGATGGACTGTTTATTGTCACCGGAGATTTTAACCACGCGAACCTTAAGTCAGTGCTCCCCAGATTCCATCAGAACGCGGACTTTGCAACGAGAGGGGCGAACGCGTTGGACCTCATTTATACAAACATTCCAGACGCGTACCAGGTAGAGCCTCGCCCCCACCTCGGTTACTCAGACCACATCTCTGTTATGCTAATCCCAGCATACAGACCGCTCGCCAGGCGCTCCAGGCCAGTTCAGAAGCAGCCATCTCTGCTCTTCAAGACTGCTTTGAGCACACTGACTGGCACACGTTCAGGGAGGCTGCAACCGATGGCGACTCCACCAACTTAGAGGAGTACACGGCATCAGTGATGAGCTACATCAGCAAGTGCATCGATGACGTCACTGTGGCCAAGACCATCACTACACGCACTAACCAGAAGCCATGGATGACCGCGGAGGTGTGTGCGCTGCTGAGGACCCATGACTCCGCCTTCAGAGCAGGCGACAAGGCAGCCCTAACAACAGCGAAGGCCAAACTGTCCCGGGCCATCAGAGAGGCAAGGCATGCACATGCCCAGCAAATGCACAGCCACTTCCAGGACAGCGGCGACACACGGTGCATGTGGAAGTACATTCAGGACATCACCAACTACAGGACAACATCACCTGACTGTGCTGGTGATGTCTCCCTCCCAGATGCGCTGAACAACTTCTACCCTCGTTTTGAGGTGGAAAATAACATGGTGGCGAGGAAGACCACCCTTTCTCCCAATGACCAAGTGCTGTGTCTTACCGTGGCTGATGTGAGGAGAACCCTGTGCAGGGTTAACCCATGGAAGGCTGCTGGACCAGACAATATTCCTGGCAGAGTGCTTAGAGGATATGCAGACCAGCTAGCTGAGATTCTCACTGACATCTTTAACGTCTCCCTGAGCAGCGCATTCGTTCCTACGTACTTCAAGGCTGCCACCATCGTCCCTGTGCTGAAGAAGTTTTCAGTGTCCTGCCTCAACGACTACTGTCCCGTTGCACTCACATCCATCATCAAGAAGTGTTTCAAGAGACTCATCATGAGGCACATCAAGACCCTGCTGCCCCCCTCACTGAACCCCCATTGCCATCACCTTCCACCTGGCTCTAACTCACCTGGACAAAAAAGACATTTACATTCGAATGCTGTTCATAGACTTCAGTTCAGCATTGAACACAATCATTCCTCAGAAACTGATTGGAAAGCTGAGCCTACTGGGCCTGAACACGTCCCTCTGCAACTGGATCGTAGATTTCCTGACTGGGAGACTTACAGTCAGTCCAGATCGGAAGCAGCATCTCCAACACCATCACACTGAGCACAGGGGCCCCCCAGGGCTGTGTGCTCAGTCCACTGCTGTTCACTCTGCTGACCCACGACTGTGCTGCTACACACAGCTCGAACCACATCATCAAGTTCACCGATGACACGACCGTGGTGGGTCTCATCAGCAAGAACAATGAGTCAGCATACAGAGAGGAGGCGCAGCAGCTAACGGACTGGTGCAGAGCCAACAACCTGTCTCTGAATGTGAACAAAACAAAAGAGATGGTTGTTGACTTCAGGAGGACACGGAGCGACCACTCTCCACTGAACATCGACGACTCCACCGTAGAGATCTTTAAGAGCACCAAATTTCTTGGTGTTCATCTGGCGGAGAACCTCACCTGGTCTCTCAACACCAGCTCCATAGCAAAGAAAGCCCAGCAGCGTCTCTACTTTCTGCGAAGGCTGAGAAAAGTCCATCTCCCACCGCCCCCCATCCTCACCACATTCTACAGAGGTTGTATTGAGAGCATCCTGAGCAGCTGCATCACTGCCTGGTTCGGAAATTGCACCATCTCAGATTGCAAGACCCTGCAGCGGATAATGAGGTCAGCTGAGAACATCATTGAGGTCTCTCTTCCCACCATTACAGACATTTACACCACACGCTGCATCCGTAAAGCAAACAGTATTATGAAGGACCCCACGCACCCCTCATACAAACTCTTCTTCCTCCTGCCATCTGGCAAAAGGCACCGAAGTATTCGGGCTCTCACGACCAGACTATGTTACAGTTTCTTCCACCAAGCCATCAGACTCCTCAATACCCAGAGCCTGGACTGACACCAACCTACTGCCGTCTACTGTGCCTATTATCTTGTTTATTATTTATTGTAATGCCTGCACTGTTTTGTGCACTTTATGCAGTCCTGGGTAGGTCTGTAGTCTAGTGTAGTTTTTGTGTTGTTTTATGTAGCTCAGTGTAGTTTTTGTATTGTTTCATGTAGCACCATGGTCCTGAAAAACGTCATCTCATTTTTACTGTGTACTGTACCAGCAGTTATGGTTGAAATGACAATAAAAAGTGACTTGACTTGACTTAAAAGGAGAAAGTGTTAGGGAGAGGCTGAGGGAGAAATCTGAGAACTTTGGCCTTTGACAGCTAAGGAAATGGCCATCAATAACAGAGCAGCTAAATTCAGAAATGGAGGAGGGCAGGCATCTGAGGCTGTGGGCTGGAGGAGAGTACGGAGGCAAGATGATGGAATGACTTTAAAATCAATGTAGTTGTTAAACCAAGGATGAATTTGTATCAGGAAACGAGGGAGTAATGGGTAAGAGGTACCCATTGGTGTGAGGAAAGAGGCAAGAGAATTTTAGATTTGGACAGGTTGAACAATTCAATCAATGGTGGAGGTAATGTAGAACTGGTCGGTACCTGGGTAGAACCTGACACTGTACTTTTGGATGATATTGCTCAGCAGCCACTACATAGAATGGAGACAAGGATTTATCAGGCGGGGGCACCAGAATTAGCAGTGTGGGAAGAAAAGGAGCTGTTGCAGCTCTCCAAATGGCGAGATAATAATGGAACCAAAAGCGTACAAACATATTCATCCAAAGAGAGTGAAGAGGAATTGGAGCAACACACATCAAAGTTGCTGGTGAACGCAGCAGGCCAGGCAGCATCTCTAAGAAGAGGTACAGTCGACGTTTCAGGCCGAGACCCTTCGTCAGGAATTGGAGCAGGTTGCTGTGGCCAACTGTATCAAAAGCTGTAGATGAGTCAAGGAGGACTAAAGAAAGTGGATTACCTTTGTCACAAGCATTTTGGATTTGGTAACTTTCATTAAAAGCTGCACCATTTCTGCTTAAACCTGCTTTAATATTTATCAAGTAATTTAGACTGGTAGGAAGAAAAACCAGTGAATGAATGGACCTACGTTTCTTTGTGTGGGCTAGGGTGTTATTTGTGTCATAATTAAATCACATTTGACAACACAGAGAGAAACCTAGGAATTTGACTTTGCAAGAAATCTCCAGATTGCTCACTGAAATGGTAAGTGCCGGGGTGACTGGATGCTGTCACTTATTTGTTCAACACCTCTTGACAGTGGTTATCTGGCACAAAATTGGGATGTGAATAAATAGTACTGAGGATAAATGACTGGAGAAATGTTAAAATATTATCTCTCAACTTTCCCACTCTGTTGTCCCTTGCCAAAGAAAAATGACTTCTTAATTATTTCTCAATGGCATCTCATTCATGACCCCATGGAATTATTCGTATCAAAATTCCCCTCTACGGTACCATGAGAATCAAAACCGTTTGTCTATTAATAGCTTGCTTGAATGCAAGAACATCTCAAAATTATGGGCTTGTGGAGAAAGGGCTAAAATGGATCGTTCTTCTGAAGAACCAGCATCTGTACAAATATTGTAATAGTCCCTCTTGAACTGCATGCCTCTTTGAATATTTTAGTGAACTTCATTTTGATACTTTAAAAATTTCTTTTGCATTATTGAGTCTGTTTGTCATTTTACAAAGTCTTTGGTTTCTATGGCAATGTACTTCTGAGGAGGTATTCCGCCAAGACCTTTATTACTATTATTGGCCATGTAGCTTGGTAAGAAATGGAGAAAGAAAGCCAGTTACCCACCAGAGAGAAGAAAAGCAATGGGAAGATGTTGTTTTTCTATTTGAAGCAGCTAGGTCCAGATGGATGATGTGAGCAAAGGTCTGCAACAGCACACATAAAATGCTGGGGGAACTCAGTACATCAGGCAGCATATATTGGAGGGAAATGAACCTCCCCTTACCTGCCGAGTTCCACCAGCGTTTTGTGTGTGTGTGTGTGTGTGTGTGTGTGTGTGTGTGTGTTGCTCAGGATTTCCACCATCTGCACAATAAGTGCTGCTTACTGTTGTGTATTTAATATTTCAATAAGATTTCAATATTATTCTGTCTGTATGTATACCTTGATTAAGAATTCTTGTTGATTTAAATAACTAATTATTGGTTATATGTAAATGTACATTAATTGCAGGCGTCATCACACTACCATGTGATACAGTACATGCATGCTTCACTTGAAGTAAAACTTGAATTTAGCCCTGCATTTCATCTTCCTTTGAATCAGTTTAATGCATTGAACTTACAAAATGTCACACTTATCACCTGATATCATAGGGTCCATGGAAATGGGAGGAAAGCAAGTCTGTTCTCAGCTCCAAAGAACAGATAGCTGATAACCTCCAAGTCCCTGCAAGTGCTGCCGTGTAGCTGGATACTTGAGCATGAGGTAGCACGTTGCTATTCTTTTGGTTCCTTTACCAGTTATACATTTGTTACTAGAAATTCAGTACAAGTGAAGTGACAGATGGATAATTATACCAGCATTCAACATTACATTCTTTACACGGAAAAAATAAGACAAGGAGTAGGTTTGTCAAAGGAGAGTATGAATAACCCTCCATCTTCTGGGATTCAAGATTGTTTGTCATTTCCAGTATCCAACTATAAATACTATAGAACAAAAGATATAGAAGCAGAATTAGGCCATTTGGCCCATCAAGTCTGCTCTGCAGTAGAACAAAATGATTGTTACTCCTTATCTGATGCATCATAAAAAAACACAATAAGATAAAGGACATAATAATAAAAAACAATAAATTAAATACATAAGATAGCTTGTACACATTGATTGTATCTCCATAAAGTGATGCTAGGCACAGGAGTGTGTAGGGGAATGGCAGCTTTGTGTGGGTTGGTGGGTGGAGATGTTAGTCAGCCTCACTGCTAGGTTAAAGTAACTGTTTTTGATTCTGGTGGTCCTGGTGTGGGCGTGGATGCTACGTAGACTGGGACGGGAGTGGGACAAACAGTCCATAAACAGCATGGGTAGAGCCCGTCACGATATTGCTGGCCTTTCTCCGGCACTTTTTTGTATATATGTCCTTGATGCTACGTAGGTATGCTGGTGCTGGTGATGCGCTGAGCAGTTTTCCCATTCTCTCCTATTATCTCTTGACATTTGTGTCTAAAAACCCTCCTCAAATTGTTCAGACACTTGGCCTCCACTGCTTTCTATGACCGAGAATGCCGTACATTTTTTCTGCCCTGAGTGACAGAACTCTCCTTGATTCTGTTACAAACATTGTATGTCAGACAATGACCCCTCGTTCTAGAAGCACCCCCATTCCAGTCGGAGGAAATTACTTCTAAATTCAAAGTAATACAAGCCTGATAGATGTAAGCTGAAACAGGACACATTATTGTGCTTGGTAATAATACAAACCTCTCTACTCTGCCTGAGCAGGGATTTTTTTCCCCACCAGGAAGGGCTGTAGTATTTCAAATTAATTGTGCAAGTTCTTTTTCGAATGATGCTTTATCTATAGCACATGAAAATGCAAAATTTCATGTTCGCTAGAGAACTCAGTAGAATATTACTGTTCCTATTTGAACATGAGTTCATGAAATCTGTGAATCATTAATTCACATGCTGTTTAGTTGATACACCATCAAGTTGTAAAGACATGATGTGATGGATGGATAACTAATAATTATATGCTCTTCAGGGGAGCATGTAGCATTGTTTAGTCAGTCATTCAGCTGTTATTTAAATCCCAGACTTGCATTCTCGTGTGAAATATTCATTTCTGATTATACACCAAACCTGCTCTTGAAATTCCACAGTTAAAATCAAAAATGTTGGAAATGTTTAGCAGGTCAAGAGAAACTAAATCAATGCTTCTGGCTGACAACCGTTCATCAGAAATGAAGAGAAGTTAGAAAAATATATTTCAGTTGCTACATCTTCTGTTCCAATGTGGGTAGAGTTTAGAATCTGCAAGGGTGAAAGACCCTGATGAGAGTTATATACAGGCATCCAAACAGTGGTCAGGATGTGGACTACAAATTACAGTGGGAGATAGAAAATGCTTGTCAAAAGGGCAATGTTACAACAGTCATGGGGTTTTCAATATGCAGGTAGATTTGGAAAATCAGGTTGGTGCTGGATCCCAAGAAAGAGAATTTGTAGAATGCCTATGAGATGGATTTGTAGAGCAGCTTGGGGTTGAGCTCACTAAGGGACTGGCTATTCTGGACTGGGTGTTCTGTAATGATCCAGTCACAAACTAGAGAAAATCTACAGATGCTGAAAATCCGAGCAACACACAGAAAATGCTGGAGGAATTCAGCAGGCCAGGCAGCATCTATGTGAAAGAGTACAGTTGACGTTTCGGCGCAATGTTTTGTATGTGTTGTTCTGTAATGAACTGGATTTAATTAGGGTGCTTAATGTAAAGGAACACATAGGAGACATTGGTCATTATATGACAGTTTTCACCCTGCGATTTGAGAGGTAGAAGCTAAAGTCAGGTGTATCAGTATTATAATAGAAAAAAGGGAATTATAGAGACATGAGAGAGGAGCTGACCAAAGTTGATTGGAAGGGTACACTAGCAGGGTTGATAGCAAAACAGCAATGGTTGGACTTACTGGAAGCAATTCAGAAGGAACAGGATACATACATCTCAAAGAAGTAGTATTCTAGAGGCGGGGTGATGCAATCCTGACTGACAACATAAAAGCAAGAGAGAAGGCATATAATAGAGCAAAAATAAGTGGGAAGCTTTTAAAAACCAACAGAAGACAGCTAAAAAAGAAGCCATAAAGAGGGAAAGGTTGAAACCTGAAGGTGAACTAGCCAATAATATCAAAGAGGATAGCAAAAGATTTTTTTCAAATAAATAAATAAAGAGTAAAAGAGAGGGAAGAGTAAATATCAGATTCCTGCAAAATGATGCTGGAGAGATAGTAGTGCGGAATGAGGAAATGACAGATGAAACAAATAATTATTTTGCATCCATCTTCGCTGAGGAAGACATGAGTAGTATGCCATAAGTTTTAGCGTGTCAGAGGGCAGAAGTGAGTGCAATTGCTATTACTAGGGAGAAGGTGCTTGGATAGCTGAAAGGTCTGAATTAAGTTACCTGGACTAGATGGACTGCACCCCAGAGTTTTGAAAGAGGTAGCTGAAAGATTGCAGAGGTGCTACTAATGATCTTTTGAAGAATCACTAAATTCTGCCTTGGTTCTGGAGGACTAGAAAATTGCAATTATCACTCCACTCTTCAAGAAGGGAGGGAGGCAGAAGAAAGGAAATTATAGGCCAGTTAGCCTGATCTCGGTGGAGAGATGTTGGAGTTAATGGTTAAGGA
The DNA here is from genome assembly GCF_963921235.1 of Mobula hypostoma. Taxonomy (NCBI): domain Eukaryota; kingdom Metazoa; phylum Chordata; class Chondrichthyes; order Myliobatiformes; family Myliobatidae; genus Mobula; species Mobula hypostoma. Next base: position 16,542,062 of record NC_086118.1, on the reverse strand, counting down.
TGAATCTCGGGGTTCTTGAAGGCACATGATAAAATAGGCCAAAGTTAGCATTGTTTCCTCAAGGGAACATCTTGCCTGACAAATCTGTTGGAATTCTTTGAAGAAGTAATAAGCAGGATAGACAAAGGAGAATCGGTGAATGTTGTGTACTTGGATTTTCAGAAGGCCTTTGACAAGGTGCCTCACATGATCAGGGAAAAGGGAAATGGTGGAGCAGATGGAATGGGCTGAGTGGCTTTATTCTGCTCCTATCTCTTATGGTCTCATGGACTTATCAAAGGAGACTGAGTGACACAGCAATGGTGCTACTGGTAGATGGAGGTTTATTCATCACAGATCATCAGCCTGGAAGGGTTATAAAGAGAAAAAGAAAAAATAAGAACAGGGTATGAGAGGAAAGGGGCATACAATGCTGAATCTGTAAAATGCTGACTAAAATAAAATACAGCAGATGCTAGAAATCTGAATTGAAAGCTAAGAATGCTAGATATACTCAGCAAGTCGGGCAGGGGTTATGGAAGTGGAAGCTGGTGACCTTTGATCTGAAATAACTCTTTCTGATATAAATTGAAAATGCTGGTTGTCTGAAATAGTTGAATTCAGTGACACATTCTGAGGCTGTAAGTGCCAGTTTGGAAGCTGTGATGCTGTGTCTCAGTTTTGCTTTGGGATGATGGAGAATCAATATGTAGGCATCCGGAAAGCCCTGTTACAGGTTGAACAGACGCTTTCTGCAGAGCAGTCATCCAGTCTGCCTTTAGTTTCTTCAGTGTAGCAGAGATCATATCATCGTCAGTGAGTGGAGCACACAAAGTTGGAAGAGAAACAGTGAGGAGTTGCTAAACCTGGAAAACGTGTTGGTTCCCTGGAAAGTGGGAAGGGAAGAGATCAACGGACAGGGAAAGTGAGGAATTCTAAAGAATTTTTTTCATATTTAACTCTGCTACTTAACCATACAGCTCCATGAAATCAGGGGGATTACAGGTTTGTCATTTGTTCCTGGCAAATAATACACCATTGATGATTTAATCAACTTAATTTCTACTTTTTTGGCAATTGATTACAAACCCATGAACATATGGACAAGGAGCAGAAGTGGGTGTCTTGGCCCTCAAGAAAACTCTGCCTTTAGTAAGTTCCTTAATAGCTTAATAAACTCTGCTTTAATAAGCTTCTCATTTCTTTACACTTTACAGACAGAAGATTACTTGAAACACAAGATTAGAAGTAGACCTGAGAAAACAGATCTGGTTAATATGCATATCCTACAAGGTGAGAATGTGGCTGCATTGTAATTTTTTTATTGCTTTGATGGTGTCTAAATGTTATGCAAGTAGTGTGTGTATGTGTTCCAAACCTAGTGACAGGATTCTTGGTGACCATCTACTTCTCATGGTGCCCAATGAGAACTCATCCATGGTGGGTTCCATTGTTGGTCAGCGCTGCAGACTTGTTTTTTTTTGCAGGTGTACCAATAGGGCTGAATGACCACATATGAGGCCTTGCCCAGGATTTATTAAAATAGACCTTCTGACAATGTAGCAGATCAAATCAAGATGTATGAACTCTTGTGTTCCTGACAAGGAGTTGATGCCAAGTTCCAAACACAGGGCTTGGTTGGTATACCCTCATGTTTCCTTATTCAACCAGCTAATTTTAGTAGCATTCCTCACATGCAGTTATGGTTATCAGTCCATCACACAACCAGCTTTCCCTCCATTCATTCCTCTTACACTTCCTGCTGCCTTGGGAAAGCAGCCAATATAATCAAGGACCCCTCCGACCCCACTTCTCCCATTTGGAAGAAGATACAAAAGTTTGAAAGCCCATACTGCCAGTCTATTGATAGAAGAATCGTTGATGAAATGCCCTGTTTCCTTTCTCATTTTATTCTGATTATAGTTCTGATACCTGTTGCTATGTATGAAGTCTGCCATTAGACAGGCTTGCCTTTGGGTTACATGCTCTCCATAAAAGTAGCTCTCTTTTTTAAAAACAGATCCAGAATGTATCCAGAATGATGCATAGCTAATACTCACAAACAACTACCTTAACGTGGCAGCATTAGGTTACCTTGTCGTCCACAATTTACTCTTTGGTTTCCTTCCAAGAGGATATTAACTGGAATCATCTCAGAGTCCAAGGAATTAAAATTAGCCAGAGAGCAGGTGTTTCCTCCCTTATGCTCTGCGTGGAGTTCAGTGGCCATTATTGGTAATGGGTTAAATAAAGTTTCCAGCTCAATTTTGGAAAATTCCAGGAACTCACCCCCTCATGACTTTCTGATCCTAATTGCTCTGCTTGCTCCTCATTTCCAACATTTTTATAACTAATAGACAAAAGCAATAAAAGCAAACCGAAAACACATTTTAGAACACCCACTCCCAACACACACCCTGATTTTTCTACGAAATTAGTTTAGTAATGATGTTTAATTTTCGGAGGCTCCAGGACCATCCTGGAGGGCTGTGACCTCAGTGTTGACCTTTTAGGAAATTTAATGTACGCTAGGAAAGCACTCCCAGGATGTTGGGATAGAACAGTTGTAGTTAGGTCAGCTTTTTTATACTGGAATCAGAGAAGCAGCTTAATTTATGGGAAATCATTTTAATATTTTCACCCGCCAGTTTTGCTCTGATCGATAACATATCTAATAGCTTTTTGAGATGGTATAACATGATAGTGCCGCAAAGTATGTTGGCTACTGCTGGTGGTTCCAAACACTCATCTGGTCTTCAATCACTTAAACAGTAGAATCCCAGATCTACACTGTCAGGTGCAGAGGTTCAGAACTTGCTGATTCAGAATGCTGATTCCCTCAAAACTTTCTGCTACTGATGCAGATCCTAGCCTTTCTGGGATTTCCCAGCATTGACATTGGGGCATAGCCTCTCAGATCTCATGCAGGGTTAACCTGATGCAAGAACTGCAAACTCATTTATGTGAATGGTGATTGCAGGGAAATGATTCAAGCACCTGTTTATTCTATTACTTAAATTCAATATTTTTACTTATTTTTATGTATTTTAGGTAACCCTTGTAATTGTGTAATTTTGAATCTTGTGTGAATTTTAATTTTTTTAGATGACTCTAAGTATCAGAGACATTCAAAAAGTATTTAAATGCACACCCCATGGCTTTTACATCTACTAATACTGACCCCAAGGCCTGGCTTCTCAGACTACCTAATGAAGGGCCTTGGCCTGAAATTTTGATTTGCACCTTTTGCCCACAAAGTTGCTGTTAACCTGGTGAGGTCTTTTAGCTTTTTCTTTGTTCTGAATTCTAGCATCTGCAGTCCATTTTGTCTCACACCAGAGTCTCAGTTGCCCATCATTCCAGGATGTTAAGATCTAGTGGGGTTTGGCCTCCGTGTCCATGCCAGGAAAAGATAGCCTTTGCAGGTGTGGTTGAGTAGATGGGGAGGTGGGTGTGAAGGGTGGTTTACTGGGCCAGGAAGATCTGCTTTGTAATCATTTCAAATGACCAGTCACTAAGTTTCTCTTTATGGTCCAAAAGATACACCTGCAGAGGGTAAACTTCAAGCAACTCAGATGAAGCTCAAGCGGGCAAGGCTGGCTGATGATCTCAATGAGAAGATAGCCCAAAGACCTGGGCCTCTGGAACTGGTGAAGAAGAATATAATTCCAGTGGACTCGGCTGTGAAAGAGGCAATCAATGGTATTTACAAAGCTCACCTTTGATCCGAGTTTGAGATTTGTACTGTTATATGCCGAGAAATCTCAGATCAGTAAGGTTAGGAACACTTTAGGGGAGCATCGCCACCTCAAGTACAATCCCCATTTAGCACAACAAACCATCAGTGAATTTCTAAGTAATTATCCCTTGTGTGTTATATTGAAGAATTCAACATTGAGATTGATTTTTATCAAAACAAATAGATTTCTTTAGTAGAATTCTGAAGGAATTGATACTTCTTTGTCTTCATTTTACAGGCTGTAGGTCTGAGTGCAAAGTGCCGTTATTGCCACTTCCAGGATGCTTTGAGAAGGGAATGGTGGTGAACTGCCATATTGAACCATCTCAGAGCTTCCAACCTTCCCTTGCAGGCTGCCCCTGGGTAATGAGTGGGTCCCATTTTTACAGATGTCCTTACGTCAATTTTGAACATAAATCAGAATATATGAAAAAATCACTCACTATAATAACCATAACAGTACTATAATGAATGGCACCAAACTCACACAAGGTAATAAGTAAGAACAATTATTAAAGAGAGAAAGAGAGAAAAAACTAATTTTGTTGCTCATAAGAACAAATGTATGTACATTCATCAGACTTTTGAATTATAGGAGCTCGTTCATTTGTACAGGTGTCCATATTTCTGGCGTTTGTAGCCTGTGGATGGCTTATAATTTGTTCACCTGCACAGTCATCTGGCTAGAAACATCCTGAAGCTGAGAGGGTATAGAGTCATAGAAAAATACAGCACAGAAACATGCCCCTAGCCCCATCTAGTTCATGCCAAACCATTTAAACTGCTTACTCCTATCAACCTGCACCAGGAACATAGCCCTCCATACCCCTACCATCCATGCACCTGTCCAAACTTCTCTTAAACGTTGACATCGAGTTTGCATACACCATTTGCGGTGGCAGCTCATTCCACACTCTCACGGCCCTCTGAGTGAAGAAGTTTCCTCATATCTCACTCTTGAACTTTTCGCCTTTCACCCTTAACCCATGACTTCTAGTTGTAATCCCACCCAACCTCAGTGAAAAAAGCTTGCTTGCATTTACCCCATCTATACCCTTCATAGTTTTGCATACTGCTATCAAATCTCCCTTCAATCTTCTACGTTCCAAGAAATAAAGTCCTAACCTGTTCAATTTTCCCATATAACTCAGGTCCTCCAGACCTGGCAAATTCCTTGTAAATTTTCGCAGTATTCTTTCAAACTTAACTTACATCCTTCCTGTAGGTAGATGAGCAAAACTGCGCACAATTCTCCAGATTAGGCCTCACCAATATCTTATACATCTTCAGCGTAACATTCACCTCCTGTATGCAACCTGGAAGAAGAGCATCCAGCCCTTTTGCTGGTCTTCAGTGTCTTGCCAGGGGTTGCACAATTACATTGTAATGGCAACATCCTTCTGAAAGGAGAGTCTGGAAGTAATTGCAATATTTTTTAAAAATTTACTTATATTCCTGACCAAAGCATTTTTTCCTGAGAAGCTTAGTTTGCATCATTATCATTAGACGTCTTCACTCTTGAAGAAATTGACACTTAAATCTCCTGGAAGCCCTGCAGTATGGAATTCCTAATTTAACTCAGGACATGAGTTTGCTAATTTTATTCCTTCCTGATGTTTCTTACAGGATGGAAAATCAACATTCAAAACATTTTTACTGTTGGTAATCTCACGTACTCTGGAATTTTGTACCAGTTTCAATATGATGTGTGGACATAAATTGAGAAATACTTTCTTCCGTTATATCATTACTTCCTCACAATTAGTCCAACAAGATTATTAATTGAAATAAAACTTCCACTGTGGGTTGTAAGGTAGCTGTAAGGCAGGAATTTCACAGACAAGTGTGTGAATTGTCTGTGAGTAACTGTGCTCTTTCCACTGCTTGCACTGGGCTTGTGATTGCTCAGGACAAATGGAATCAAGGTTCCCATTGTGATCCCAAATGGTCCTTCTCCGGTTACGGATGTCATAAACAACATTGTGCTGCAGATTTAATGCGCTCTGGTCCACCCTTTCACGGTGACTTGAGCAACATGTTTAAGTCACTTCCTGTGCCCATCAAGTCCCTTCTAGCTGTGCAGAGCACAGAATAGAGCTAGTTTCGCAGTCAGTTGCTATTTCTGCCCAGTAACTCATAAACATTGTGACAGACCTGATCTTCAAATACTCTTTTCCTCAGATCTGTACTGATGCTCTGAAGGCAGTGGTGAACATCATCATTGATGCCCACCTTCACTGAGAGGTGGCTTCCAAGATGATAGGATTTGTTCCATGATTTCCATGACAGCCTTGTTGCACATGTTTTTTGCTTGTGGTTGGGGTGGGGCAGGGGAGGGAGTGGTGTTGTACGGGAAGGAATAGCGATTGATAACTTTTGTGGGTGTTAAACATTGGGACCATTTGCTCATTTGCTTCAAGCAATGATTCACTGATGACTAGAAACTCAGCCTCCCATACAACTATAATCCATCTACTGCACCTCAGTGGCTGAACTTGGAGTGACCTCAGTTTGGGAAGTTGGCTGAACAGTTTCCCAGATTAACTCCATTCCAGCAGGTGGTTTTAGGAGGTAAACTACAGTGATAACACCATGTTGTGCAATATGTTCAAACTGGATTGCCAAGTATTACTCATACTGTCTATTGCACAGCAAACCAAGTTAGTTTACCCAATAAAACAGTCTGTGTTTATGGTAAAGGAAACAGAAATAATAGCAACTTCTTGTGAACTTTGATAATTTCTCCTGAGAAAAACAAATCCATTGGTATAGTTACTCAGACCCCACATAGCACTGATACGTTACAATGTGGTTATTCAGTTCTTTATTGAATTTTTTTTAAATGACAAAACTTCATTCTAAACAACACCTAAAGCTTTTCAAGGGTGGCTGCCAATACATTCAATCAACCAATTAGAGTGTTTTACATACACTCTAAGCCACTCCCAGCCAATCACCTATTAGTTCACGCTCTGCCTCCCTCACCTGTGTAAACGTTCTTGCTCCCTCACCAATTTATTCCTTTTTTTTCACCCTGGAAAAAAACCTGCAAATTCCAGTGAGGGTAGTACATCTAATGTGTCCAGGAAAAGCATCAGCATGGATGTGAAACTGCAAGTGATATGACATGTGAAAACTGGTGAGCGCAGGTTGATGTTGACACCTCTTTGAAATTGGCTACATTGACAATGAGAACAATAGTTTTAAAATGCAGACAAGATAAAAGCTTCTGCAACAACAACCTCAAAGTTATCATCAACAAAGGTGACTTATTCAAGGGGCCATTTGCTTGAAAAACTAGAAAATAGACCAAATATATGGGTGGATGACCAGACACAATGAAACATGCCCCTAAGCCAGCAGATCATACCACCACCCGCTTCCCTCCACTGTTGCTGTGATGTGTTACTGCTTCACTGATGTACAGGGTTAGGTCTATTTGTGTGTTTGTTACTCCACGACTTAATGTGTATATGTAAAGTAATATATCATATGTCTTGGGTTTGATTTTGTTTTAATCAGGCACACACGTCCATTTACGTAATGTTACAATAACCCCGCATAACGCTGATTTGCATCGCGCTCCACCTCCGAGGGGTGCATCCTCAGTGTTAGACGGGGTCTGAGTGTTTATATAATGTACATTATCTAGTCTTGAGCATTTGCAGTCACCCTGTTTGTGAGATGTACAGTAATTGTCTGATCACCTCTATTCTAGCTTTGGATAACATAGTCACTTTGTGTTGCCATGAAAAAAGTGCCTTTGTCCAGAAATCCCTGTTCATTGAACTCGCAGGATGAAAGATCACTGAAGATCCATTTCAGTGAAGCAATGCAGGAAGTTGCACTCTCCCCCTAGGCATTATGGGACTCAAAGAGCAGAGGATAGTCAAAGGAAACCCTAACAACATCTTATCAGAAAGTTTAGGACTTCTGCGTCTGTGGTCAGTTGCCACAGAGTTGTGCAGATTCATGTTTGCAGGGACTAAGGACAGGAGAATATGAGACTCTAGAGTCTCTGTTACCAGACCTGTGGTCTTTTCCTGCAACCTCTCCAGTGTGGGAAGGTTTACCTCCAGCTTGCATTTTCCTTTTCTCTTTCCTAAATTTATCACTGATTGTGTTGAGGAAATCAAAAACCAGAGGCAATTTCAGAAATTTAAAATCCATCATCAACTTTTCCTTAAGTGCTTTTTTAATATAAATCATTGAAGGAAAACTGTGGTAGGTTGAAATTGTTCTTTGTAGATACCTCTTCATGACACATTACATTTCTAATCAGCATTGCATTGTTCAAAAGAGTTATTAAACTATTTGTGCTCAATTGCCGCAATACAGTTTATCTGAGGTGTAATTACAGCCAATCACCAACAGACTGAATTAATTATACTGCCTTTGCCCTTGAGCTGAAATTAAAAAGCTTAACAAATAGATATTTAGCCACAACAAATGTTCATATCACTACCAAGTTTACAAGAAATGATCTTCAAGTTGAACTGTAATTTGATGTAGCAGATGAATGTTGAGCTGGCTGTCTGCTGACATCTTGTGCATAGCTGAAGGGTGAATCAGAGACTGTTTATACCCTGGTCCTTGTCAGCACCTTCAATGCAGAGCTTAGGAGGATAAAGTCCAGCAGAGTGGCTGAATCCGTTATGTTTAGAGATTACAACAGACTACTGGTCTCCTGGTGAAGTAGGTTCATACACTAGCTCAGCTGCAGATAGGGAAAGAGCGTGCTACCCGTCACCTTGACATCATTTGTAATTGTCCCTGAAAAGAAATGATAGGCAATTAAGGCTTTTTAGACCCAGTTGACAAGTCACCTTATTTGGTTTAATGATATATTTTAACAGTAATTTATTTTGATTCTTGTTTTACTGAGTATTAGATATCAATTGAAAGAGCATTTTAGTGACAATATTAGGACTTCTGAAATTTTAAATCAAGTTCTTCATAGGTCGATTAAATTTAGCTAATTATGAATGTATATGCATGTTTCTGAATGTCAAAGCATTTCTGTGGTTTGCCACATGGTACCATTGATCTCTTATAATATAGAAGCCCATGAAGTGACTTCTTTGGGCTTCAAGCAGGAAATTCAGCAGTGACGTCCATCTCTGGGTTCCCTGTTGCAAAGTGCTACGTGTACATGTTGATTGAGAACATACTGATCTTGGATCCAAAGGTCTGTACTGTAATGGAGCCTACCAACATTTACTGTCCTATGTTCAGTTACCAGAGAGCTGCTGACTGCAGCCATAATTCACTTCTTACTCTAAAATGAAATCTAAAGTTTTATTCAGAAAGTAACTTGCAGTATAAAGAAAATTTTTTTTCCATGCATGTAACTTAGTCCTAATACAATTGACCCCACTTTTAGTAGCACATTTTCATTAAGAAAGTAAAAGTTAATAAATGAAATATGTCAACATATCAAACTTGGGAATGAAATTAATTTCAGAATGAAATACTTAAGAATTAAAGGCCTTTGAATAATTGTTGGAATATTACTGGAGGAGCCTGTCGACAAGCTTCACAGTTTTCTTATAGTTAACAGTTTTGACCTTCTGCCACTTAAAGTATGCCTGCATGCCTCTCGATGTCTGGGTTGGAATTGAGAGGTCTCAGTTTTATGTTATCAGTTGATAAATACTGCTCTCTTGATATTTTCCGCAGTCAGCATAATCTGCAGTAGTCAGCATAAATCATGCCAAATGGCATCTTTAAATGAGAGTGACAGGGACAAACCTGCTGCAGATGTGTCTGTGCATTTGTGCAGCCAAGCCACGTGGAGCATCTGCCTGTAATTTCCTTTATGTCAGAGGGATGAGGTGATTATAGGCTAGAACATTGTGTCTTGGGAGAATGCATTTCAGTTTATTTAAAGCCAGCTGAATTCAACTGGAAGGAAAAGAGACAGTGACGTATTTAATTCTTAGTAAAAGAATATTCGACTGTCATTTACAATGACTGCTACTGGATAATGAGGCAAACAGGTAAACTTTAATTGTAAAGATTTTTTTAAATGAGTTTTGTGCCAATAGAGTCTGTGGCTATTAGTGATGGAGAAAGAGCCACTTCCAATTTCAGACATCTTGGTTAGCTCATTATATTGTTCCTCAGGAAAGCATGCCTTTAATGTGTAACTCTGGCAATTTTCCTTTTCTCAGAACATCTCTGTCCCATGGATGCTGAGTGAGATTAAAACAGTGGTCATTGAAATCACAAGCAGGGTCCAGTTTAGGTCTATGCTAGGAATTGCTCAGAGGCTCCCTAATAGGATTCTTCCAGCCCTTGGAAAAGATTCACAACTCTGGCTTAACATGGTCTAGATGGTTTCATCATTTGAAGTTCCTCTCCCACCCATCTTGATTAAATAGTATTTCTTTCAATGTTTACAATATCTTCAGAGCATTTTTGTCTCCAGAAAACAAAAAAAAAGCATTATTTTTCTCCTTCTGTAACTTTGATTCTATCCAGGATAATTGGCACCTCTACCACGAGGCAAATCATCCATTGCACAGGATTAAATTTATATCAAGATCCTATCAGCAAGAAAACATAAGTCTATCAGTTCTCCATCCAAGTCTCATTGTAGTTACTTAATAATTCTTTGCTGCTCTGTTCAAAGGAAGAATTTAAAATTGGATACAGCTGATTGGTGATGCCATAGATTTCTTGAAGTTGTTTGGCAGCAGTTTGCAAATAGTGTTTTACAGAATTAACTACCTCATTAATTTGAATCAAGCAATGTCTTGTACTAGTTGGATGCAGTACAATGTAACATTAACTATTGCAACAGCAACTGTGTGGGACTTTGCTCCTTTCTGCAGGTCTGTGTATGTTAAAAAATGACCCATTGAGATGCTTTGCTGCAAAATATCCTGTGAGGTCACCAGCTACGATGTGATATTTAGACACCAAATGTACGGGTGGTAGAAGTAAAACAAATTTTCCTCCTATCTGGCATGAAGTGCTGTTGTTTTCCCCTTGCTGTCTGAGTGTGTGACTGAATGATAAATGCCAGGTCGCTCTATGTCAGGTTACCATATCCATTCCATTACTTAGTATTCTGCCATCGGTCTTATTTCTCAACACTTCACTTATCAGGAGACCTCTGGGGTCAAGAGCTGTTGTCAGTTTGATCCTATAATCCTGGAAAATTTCCTCACAATTTGGGTGCTTTGATAATAGCACCAAATGACTAAGGGAAGAACTCTAATGACTTCATTCTCTCCTTCAGCCCACAAGAACATCGTGTTCTTTCAAGTAGTAGCCACATTTTGTTAAATGACAAAACGACCATTCTCTCCTGTCTGGATGAGGGAATGATAGCAAGCAGGGTATGAAATAACACATTATGAGTCATGACAAGACCACCCTCTACAGCAGTTCGCATTCCCTTGCCCCGATAAAGATCGGTTATGAAAGCACGTATTCTGTTACCTTATACATTTGACATTTTTATACATCTTTTAGAAGTATTTGGTCCACAAAGTAAAATGTAAAATCCACTGAAAGATTGGTCGTGTAGAAGTTTGCTGCAGTTGATGCATTAGCAATCTAATATTAATTAGGAAATATTAAAAAGGGAGCAAAGTTAGTTAGCACCAGCTCAAAAGATAATGCAGTTGGGCTTCCTGTGTGTTACCAGTCCATTTCAGAAAAGCCTGGCTTTGCCAGTCTAATCAGCACATACATTCTCAATGCAGACCTCAGGAAGTGGCCCTTACAGGAAGTGGCCCTTACTACTGAATACTGAAAGGCCTGGATAAAGCAGATAAGGAGAGGACTTTTCCATTAATAGGAGAGGGTCAGCTTTGAGGGCACGCCCTCAGAATAACGGGATGTCCCTTTAGAACAGAGATGAGGAGGAATTCCTTTCGCCAGAGAGTAGTGAATGTGGGAATTCATTGTCAGATACAGCTCTGAAGGTCAAGTCTTTAGATATATTTAAAGCCGAGATTGATAGGTTCTTGATTGGTAAATGAGTTAAGAGTTACAAAGAGAAGGTAGAAGAATGTGGTTTGAAAAATCAAATTGGTTATGATTGGAGCAGACTCAATGGGCCGAATATCCAATTTTTTTTCACTCCTCACTCAATGAGTATGAAAGTGCGGCTCTATTTACAGGATTTATTCCGGCCACTAAATTTTGAGGGGGATTCTACTGAAACCACTTGTTGGTGATGTGAGTGAGGTCCTACTTTGGGTCAGTTTAGTTGACATTTGTGCAGCATGGTGTCCCTTAAAGCCACGCTGTGGAGCAATCAGTATTACTAGAATTTATTTATGCTGGGAGTTTTGGCCATTGTGTTTGGAAATCTCCCTGGAGATGAATGTTAGGCACTGCACCATTTGAAAGAAGTAGATACTGGAAAAAATACACACCTGAAAAAGATCTCACACCAGAAAATAAAAATGGAATGTCATTATTGACCATGTTATTTCCTCCAGAAAAGTGCACACAATGGTTTCCTCTTCTGCCAAGAGGAGGCCACCCTCCGGATGGAGGAGCATTCACCGTTCATCACCATCATCATCATTCTGTCTGGGTAGCCTCCAACCTGATGGTGTGAACAACAGGAATTCTGCAGATGCTGGAAATTTAAGCAACACACATCAAAGTTGCTGGTGAACGCAGCAGGCCAGGCAGCATCTCTAGGAAGAGGTACAGTCAACGTTTCGGGCCGAGACCCTTCGTCAGGACTGACTGAAGGAAGAGATAGTAAGAGATTTGAAAGTGGGAGGGGCAGGGGGAGATCCAAAATGATAGAGAAGACAGGAGGGGGAGGGATGGAGCCAAGAGCTGGACAGGAGATTGGCAAAAGGGATATGAGAGGATCATGGGACAGGAGGCCCAGGGAGAAGGAAAAGGCGGGGGGGGGGAAACCCAGAGGATGGCCAAGGGGTATAGTCAGAGGGACAGAGGGAGAAAAAGGAGAGAGAGAGAAAGAATGTGTGTATATAAATCTACTGTAAAGATGAAGCCACACTCAGGTTGGAGGAACAACACCTTATATTCTCCTCTACTGTAAAAATGAAGCCACACTCAGGTTGGAGGAACAACACAGTATATCCGTCTGGGTAGCCTCCAACCTGATAGTATGAACATTGACTTCTCAAACTTCCGCTAATGCCCCACCTCCCCCTCGTACCCCATCCGTTATTTATATATACACATTCTTTCTCTCTCCCCCCTTTTTCTCCCTCTGTCCCTCTGACTATACCCCTTGCCCATCCTCTGGCGTTTTTTCCCCACCCTCCCCCTTTTCCTTATCCCTGGGCCTCCTGTCCCATGATCCTCTCATATCCCTTTTGCCAATCACCTGTCCAGCTCTTGGCTCCATCCCTCCACCTCCTGTCTTCTCCTATCATTTTGGATCTCCCCCTCCCAGTTTCAAATCTCTTACTAGCTCTTCCTTCAGTTAGTCCTGACGAAGGGTCTCGGCCCGAAACATTGACTGTACCTCTTCCTAGAGATGCTGCCTGGCCTGCTGCGTTCACCAGCAACTTTGATGTGTTGTATGAATATTGATTTCTCCTTTCCATATTTTTTTTACCTCCCTCCTCCCCTCGTCTTCAATTCCCCACTCTGTCATTTACTTCTTCTCACCTGCCTATCACTGCCCTCCGGATCCCCTCTACCTCCCCTTTCTCCTGTGGTCCACTGTCCTCTCCTATCAGATTCCTTCTTCTCCAGCCCTTTACCTTTCCCACCCACTTGGCTTCACCTTCTATCTATCCTCCTTCCCCTCCCCCACCTTTTTACTCTGTCATCCTCCCCATTCCTTGAAGAAGGGTGCCAGCCCAAAATACCCATGGTTTATTCATTTCCATAGATGCTGCCTGACAAGCTGAGTTTTTTTTAATTGACTTACAGTATAGAATAGGTCCTATCGGCCCTTCGAACCATGATGCCCAGTAACTTCCAACTTAACCCTAGTCTGATCACAGGACAATTTACAAAGGCCAACCTACCAACCAGTATGTCCTTTGTTCTATGGGAGGAAACTGGAGCACCCGGAGGAAACCCACGTAGTCACGGGGAGAACGTACACACTCCTTACGGGCAGCTGCAGGAATTGAACCTGGGTCACTGGAACTGAAAAGCATCGTGCTAATCACTACACTACCATGCTGCCCACTATGCTACACTTTCATAATGCTAATTTAATGTTTGCTTGGCACTGTGCAGTTTTTTTTTCCAACTTTGTGCAGTGAAGTTCTTGCACATCGGCTTGTGATACTCAGATCATTCTTTTGAAAGAACCAGTTAAGTGGGTGTACTTTCAGTGAATGTTAATGGTGCCACTAATTTAAAGATTGAAGATTATTTATTGTCATTCTTCAATACACGGATGTAAAGGAGAACAAAATGATTGCTACTCTGGATCTGATACAGCATCATAAATACGATGAGTATAAAAACAGAATAAATATAAAAGCATTCCTACAAAACTCAATGTGCAAGTAACTGTTATGTTGTATGTGCATAAAGTGACATGTGTATGTAGGGGTGGTGGGGTGAGTTGGTAGGTGGATGTGTTGATCGGTCTGATGACTTGTTTTTGACAATTGAGGATGTGTCAAATCTATCCACAAAAGAATGGGAATGAAATCAGATGTAGAATAGAAGTATGAAAATATTACTGATGTACACAGAAACACATTTTAAAAGCATTTGTAATTTTATTCATATAAGCAATATATAATGGATGTGTCTCTTCTGATTTGGACTTTCTTACACTGCACAGTAGCACTGTTTTGGTTTCAGATCTGTTATAAATTATTGTAAGATGACAGTGCTATTGGAACATTTTCCTTTGGATTTGGATTTTTCAACAAGCCCTCCCAGAATTGCAGAGAAACCACCCACCATGGTTCTATTACCGTTTGGAATTCTTGAGTGACTGCTGGAATGACACTGGGCACTCCTCTTAGATTGCTATGGTTTTATGGCGTAAAATCTGTGTGTAAACCTGCAGAATGCATCCGGTGGAGAAAAAGAAAACTGATACCATTCACTCACTGTGTAGCATCATAAGGTTCTAAGCATGCGAACAAAGACAGTTTGGGGATTTGACTTTTAACTTGTACAAAAATAATGTCTGACATGTGCTTTTGCTCATTATTGGCTGACTTTGCTGAATAACACTGAAGGGTTTCAGTGAAATAAATTCCACGTGTTCATTTACCAAAGAATTCAGCACAGCTGTGAAGTGTTGCATTGGAAAGCAGAATTGAGATCCCAAATGCAGATTAATGGTGACTCTGGAGTCTTTGGAAATATGTGCAAATATCAGCTGATGGTGCGCTTGAAAAGAAGTTTCCATTGTTGGACTTCCAGTAATCAGCAATGATTTCTTTACAATATACTAGCAGCCTTGATGTATGAGGGAACAAAGCTGCACATTTATTGATCTCCTGACATTGTCTTGTCAGGTCAATTTTTTTTAAGCATTTTTATATTAAAAGTATTGCAAACTGCAGTTATCCCGAATCATTTGTATTTAGTTTTATTTAAGAAAAACAGTTTCTTACAAGTCTACTTACTGGATCTAAGCCAGGCTAACTCAGAACAGGTTGATGGGCAGGCTTTTTATGGAATAAGTTTATGCTGTATCACTGGATGCTAAAGCACAGCTAACAGGTGATGAGTAGAACTTCTGCTTTGAGTATAGGACCTTCACCACCACTCGGGTATTCCAGACTTGCTAAGTGATGGTAAGTGCCAAGAGACACTCACCCGTAACCCCTAAACTGAACATGGGAACCAATGAAGATCAAAAACCAATCTGAAATAAAAACCAAAGATGCTGGCCAGGCAATATATGTGAGAGCGAAGAAGAGTTAACATTTCAATTCAAGGTCATTCGTCACTTCTGACAGACTGTTTCAGACCTAAATCATTAATTCTCATTTCTTTATCCACAGATGTTGCCTGGCCTGCTGTGTGTCTCTGTTTTTTTTTGAATGTTGTGAGTCAAATTCTATCAAAAATAATTCATGCAGATCAAATACGTCAGAAGCCACAGTTTCAGAATAACCCACCTGCTGAACCAGGAACTTAAGACTTCCTGTCTGTTTTAAAGTGATTTGGGGATGGTAATCAAGAGAATCCAGAAAGATTAGTGCCTTAGTGTTGTTTCCAGGCCCATTATTGTGGGCATAAGGATGTGTGAGAAGGGAATAGATATTTAGATAATTCTCTTAGAATGAATATTGAGAATTAATGTTCAATTTTGATATTGCATTTTCCTTCAATATCAAAGTAATGCACAGTTTTTTTTGTCCATGCATCTATTATTTCTATCTTGAAACCCTTTACTTGGATGATTGGAAGTTCAAATAGATTTTATATGTTAAGAGTTAAACTCTGCTTATTCCTGGTGGTTGCAAAAATAAGTTGCTTCTATTTGTGGTTTTCCTTTTGTCAACAGTTGGCCAAGTTAATTTCCCTAAGGCCCCTGATACATTTTCCTTTGAAGAAGACAGCAGCAATGATGCTCTGTCTCCAGAACAACCCGGAAGTCAGGAATCCCAGGGGTCAGAGAGTTTGCCTTCGGAAACAAAGTTCACCGAGTCATCGTCACCTCTCGCAACCACTACAATACAGGTAAGATGGGTTGCTCTGTCTGAAGAGGCTTTTAAGATGAACTTTAATCTTAAAAATATATATGCATGAGAATTACAAAACAGTGCACTTTACATTCCTCGTCGATTCATCAAGCTAATACATTCTGAGTGCAAGGTACCAATGTAGCCCTTTTTTTTTGACCAATGCACACTTCAGGTGTTACACAAGACCTAGCCCCTTGGTGTCCAGTGAGAGCAGAGCCTAGGTAGAGGTAGTCCAAGGTATTTCTCTGTTGGCAGCATAAAATCCATCTTCCTTTTATTTGTGGATTGTTGTACAAGCTAATAGCAGTACCCTTTAAAGTCGATATGGAGGAATTTTGCTGATACATTGTTTCGAACTGTGCTGTCTGACTCGGATATAAGCTCATTCAATCTGAAGTTGGAACCACATCAGAGTAAAGCTCCCATGTCTACAGCATACCTACTGGTTGCCAGTTGGAATTGGTTTCTTATTGTCAAATATACTGAGATACAGTGAAGAGCTGATCTTGCATACTGTTCATATAAATCAAATCATTACACAGTGAGGTGAGACAAAGTAAAACAATAACAGATTGCAGAGCAAAGTCTAACAACTACAGGGAAAGTGCAGTCCCAGGAAGCAGAATGCAGAGAGTTTTTACATGTTTGATTTACTTTTATGCAATTGGTTTATTCCTAGAGCCAAATAACCTGGCGGCGCTGTTAATCTTTGCAGTTCTACAGTATCCTTAAGCAAATCCTGCACTTCGAGAGGATTTGTGGCACTTCGGCAAAAAGAATGTGATCTTTGCTAATGGGAGGGACAGTGAGACCACCTAAATTGTCAAAATGTTGAGGCTGTACTTGATTTTAAGTCGCCTTCAAGTAATCTGAACGCACAAGTGCGGTGCTGATCTGCAGATAGCAGGACCTCAGTCGTGTCAAGGATTTGTGCCCCTCCAGTGACCAGGGAGGCTGCCCCAGAATATTTGTGCAGGGTAGAAGTGACTAATACAAGAGGACATGCATTTAAGGGGAGAAAGGGATAAATTTAGAGGAGTCTTTTACAGAGTGAGGTGGGTGCGTGGAACGGGCTGCCAGGGGTAGTGGTGGAAGCAGATGCAAGAGTGGCTGTTAGATATATGAATGTGCAGGGACTGGAGGGATAGGGACCGCGTACAGCCAAAGGAGATTTACAGTAATTTAGCATCGTGTTCAGCACAGGCGTCACGGGCTTGTTCCTATGTTCTATGTTAGAGCAAATAGCCTGTGCAGCAGATGCCCCTTTTTCTGACCCAAAACATCCCCAAAAATAGCTTCATTGTTAGATGTCGTTCTGCCATTCAGTCATCAGTGCACGCAGACTTTCCATCAAGCTGACGCAGAAGAGCCCATTCAGCCTCCTTTGCCTATTGCATGTTGTAGCGAGGTTGTAGTCATTCATTTTCCGTTGAGGAAATGGAGCAAGTAGACTGTTGAACTATAGACCCAAAAAGCATAAATAAAGTTTAGTCATACTCTGAACTCTGTAATGCTGTGATTAGATTACATACTGGAACTGGAACGGAAGTGCAGTCACAAAAAAGCATGGCAAGTGCCTCTATTTCCTTAGCAGTTCCGACATGACATCCAAAATTTTGACAGATTTTGACAAATTTACCTAGATGCGTAGTGGGGAGTATATTGACTGGCTGCATCACAACCTGGTATGGAAACACCAGGCCCTGGCCCACTCAATCACAGTAAAACCTTCTCAACCATTGAACACATCTATATGATATACTGACCTAGGAAAGCAGCATCTTTCATTAGCATCCTCACTTCCCAGGACATGCTCTCTTTTTGCTGCTGCCATCAGGTAGAAGGTACAAGAGCCTCAGGACTCACCCCAACAGGTTCAAGAAAAGTTACTACCCCTCAACCCCCATCAGGCTCTTGATCAAAATGGGATAACTTCACTCAACATCACTTGTCCCATCATTAAAATGTTCCCACAACCAATGGACTCACTTTCAAGAACTTTTCATCTCATGTTCTCGTTATTTATTGCTATTTATTTATATTTGGATTTGCACAGTTTGTTGACTTCTGCACAGCTGAAAGGGAGACAACTGGAAAATAACTTTTCAGGAACTCATAGGGATGACTCATAATCTGGGAAAAGTAAAAATACTTAAAATATTTCAAGCCATGAGAGTAAGACAGGAGGAAATACTCTCACAATTTAACTGAAAGTTCCAGGATTTCTTAAGAATCGCTAAATTATCGATGTTGACACAATG
The DNA here is from genome assembly GCF_963921235.1 of Mobula hypostoma. Classification (NCBI taxonomy): domain Eukaryota; kingdom Metazoa; phylum Chordata; class Chondrichthyes; order Myliobatiformes; family Myliobatidae; genus Mobula; species Mobula hypostoma. The sequence continues at coordinate 16,523,457 of NC_086118.1, read as the reverse complement.
GATACGGGAACTGAACTGTACCAAGGATGTTTGCAGTTTTCATCTTGAGTAAGGCCTTGGAGAAGCCTGCTAAACTAGTTTAAAAGTCCCAAGGAGAAAGTGATCAACCATAGGCGAAGGGTTAGGGTGTCATGATACAAGACAATGCATTCAGAGCTGAAATATTCAGGTGAGCAATATGCTGAGCAAAGAGGTATGCCTTCAAGTTGCATTAAAGCTGAACCCTGGTAGAAAGCGCTCGTGTATATAATTTCTTAAGATATTAAATCAGTCTCCACAGGAGTTGCAGCAGCAGATTAGCGTAAATGATTTTGGAATTTATCTCACTGGCAGTGAGGTTATGTATAATGATATAAGATTGTAGCTAATTTTGTTTTTACCTCAGTACTATTTTCCTATATCCATTAGTGATACCCAAGGTATGCAAATATCTGTCTTGCATATGACTGAGTAACCACTGTTTCCTGGGTAGATAATTCCAATGTTTCGTTGTTAAGTAGATGGAGAAATACATTCGCATCTATATCTTAATTGGTTGGCAGTTTATTTTGATACTGTGACCTGGGTTTCCAGAGACTGCCAACATTCTTGCTGCTCTCATTTGCCTGTATCACGACATTTTATTTCTACACCTTCTCTATTTAAGATAAGGTTTGTCTAAATGCCTCTTAAATGCAGTAATTATATTTGAGTCCACCAGGCAACATATTCCAGGCATCAAGCACTGTGTACTAATCTTACCCCTCGGACCCCTTTAAAACTCTGTCCTCGCACTTTAAATGTATGCCCATTTGGTATTAATAACCCAGCTATGGAGGCAAAGAAGGTTTTGACTATTTATCGAATGTGTGCCTCTCATAACATTCTATCCTTCTATCAGATCACCCTTTGGCCTCCTTAGCTCCAGGGAAAACAATCTTTCCCCATAACTAACATCCTCCAACCCAGGCAATTGGCAATTGCTTTTTCCGACCTCCTCCCCCCCCCCCCACCCCATTGTCAATACAGCCTCTCCTCACCTGGATCCACCTTTAGCTTGCCATCTCTTGCCCTACTTCTCGCCCTCCCCCTCCCATGACACTGGCTGTCTCCCGTCTACTCTTTCAGTCCAAATTAAGAGTCTTAACCCAAAAATGCCAACGGTCTACTTCCCTCTACAGATGCTGCCTGACCCACTGAGTTCCACCAGCAGCCCTGTTTGTTTTGCCATGAATACATTTCTCATTTTGTACACACCCAAGTTTCAAGATCCGCAAGCTGCCACACCAGATGTTTAAAAATCCCAATGTAAATACGTGCATAACTGTTGGCCTGTAAATAATGTGTCGATGAATTTCTGCTCTGTTCATTTCAAATTATCTATACGCATGGTGTCCTAACACAGTTTCCAGGCATGTTGGTGCAATCCAATGTATGCAAAGCATCTCTGAACACCACTTGCATGTTCCTCATTTGCCCATGCCTGACCTGTGGAAGGCGCAGTCTATTCTTGCAGAAGCAAGCATTCACATTTCTGGTGAGTGTAGCTCCAGGGAGTTTAAAAGGAACCTGCCTGAACAAGCGCCAGCCTGCACAGCCCAGTGCTGTGAATCTGTTTCAGGAGAGTATACTTTAAAAAGAAAAGGAAAAACAATTGCTCATCACATCAGTTTCCCTCCGTCCCTGATCTCCCCAATACCTACCCTTCGTTCTGCAAACCAAAATGCAAACTCAAACTATTTGCAGAATGAGTGGAAGAAAAGTGAATTTATGAAAGGGAAATTGCACCTAATTTTTTTTTGAAAAGGGTCTTAAAAGGTGCACCCTGCAGGGTGGATAAAAGGGGAGCCTATACATATAGATTTCAAGAAGGGGCCTGTTAAGAAACCACATGAAAGTTTTACATCTAATAGGCCATATCCCATGGTTGTCTACTGAAGGGGAAAACAGGAACCTGAACTGTTAACCCTTGTGTTCTTGGTGTAGTGCTTGTAAATCTGCAACTTCTCTTATGCCTAGATTCTCTTTTAATAACATGGCAACCAGAAATGTGCAGAGTATTCAAAATGTAGATTAACAAATATTAGATCCAGGTTTAACATAACAGTTCTATTTCTCATTTCTGTCCAACATTCCCTCAATTTTTTGTTTCATCTGTGCAAACCAACTATTTCTCTGAGCAGGATTTTTTTTAAATATACACGGCCTGAAAACTGCAGCACTTAAATTTTTGTTTTGTAATATGCATACAAATGAATATTTAGAATCAAAAGTGAAAAATCGCATACTTCTGATTTTATTAATCAAAGAGTATAATGAAATACAAAACAAAGAAAATCTTTCAGGTTTTGTAAACTATTTCTCGTCTGTCTTTATTGTAAACCCATTGTCTGTTAACACTGTTCCGATGAATTTCACATCTAGATGAAAGATGTGTCTTAATCCTCATTAGATCATCCAAATTTTCCCTTTCTAGTCTGTCCCTGGGTATACATTTCATTGAATTCATAAGACTGAATCAATATTTGCAGACAGCAATAGAAGCTTAAAACGTTCCAACAATGTCAACAAGGATTGACAGTCCCCCCCCCCCCCATTTCCTAGCATGTTGTAAAACATATCAATGATTGTCTTCATTGACCTGGTCTTAAGTTTCTCAGAGATGGCAAATTTGAAATCATAGTATTGCTGCAATATTTTTGAGGAAATCCTTGTGTTGTAGTTCATAATAGTAGCTGAATATTTTTTGTCGGCGTTTAGCCGGCTAGCGATTTATTAAGGGCTCAAGGCTTCCACTCTGTGTTTATTGTTATAATTATTTTTTAAACAGTGTTGCAACTTGGCTTAGTAACAATGCAAGTACATTGACGCTTTAAAGTGTTTCAAACTAAAGTTTGTAGTATGTTTATTGTTTAGAAAATTTATGGATTATATTCATAAAGACATTAATTACAAGGAATATCACAATTATATAACAGATTTCAAAATTCTATTAACATAAAACAAAATAAAATTCCAGCCGCGCATCAGCAAAGACTATGTGCGCTGGAGCATTTCTGGTACTGCGTGGCCGTGCACCTGCACAGCTTCAAGGGAACAGTAGGTCTGTCCCTCCAAAAATAAATGCAGTAAATAGTTAGCAATTTATAGTGGCCTCATAGCAGAGCTTTAGTAGTTTGCGCATTTATACTCCACGTCCTTTGCTTCTCTGCTTTGCCACATTCGCATTATCCAGTAAAAATTGCTACCCTGAATTTATCTGCCCTGATTTTTTGAAAATTATTCATTCATTCTGCAAATATTAAATATTTCCATAATTCTATAATTTTGTTGCAGTCATCTTCAGTAGGGTCTATTCCACTTCACTTCCCCTTGGCATTATCTACTTACAAATTTTGAACAATGGTTATCCTAACACCGATCATTGTGGAACTTAACTATTCTCCTTCTTCTGCTCTAAGCTGCAGAAATTTGATTGCACTTTCTGACTTTACCCCAGACCAATTCACTACCCGTTGTGATCCTGACTCTGCATCCTCTGGCATTCATTAATCTATCAATAACAAAGGCTATTTAAAGATCAGGATCTGCTACATTAACTGTTGCCTTCTTAAAAACAAGCAACAAGGTTGGATATTATTACACTTTTTGAGATATTCTTCTGTCCTCTCCTTTCATTAGAACTCCATTATTTTTCCCACGACTGATTTTTAAGCTGACTGATCTACAGTTTCCAGAACATGTTTTCATCCCCTTTTATATACAGTTCCTACAAAATGTATTCACCCACCCCACCTTTTTGACACTGATTAACAGAAAAGACTTGTGACAAAGTGTAAAAATATTTCCATAAATTGGTCTAAATTTATTACAATTATTAAACACAAAATAATTGATTGCATAATTACTCACCCCCTTCAAGTCAGTATTTAGTAGATGCACCTTTGGCAGCAATTGCAGCCATGATTCTGTGTGGGTAGGTCTCTATCAGCTTTGCTCATCTTCCCCCATTCTTCTTTACAAAACTGCTCAAGCTCTGTCAGGTTGCATGGGGATCGTGAGTGAACAGCCCTTTGCAAGTCAGCCACAAACTCTCAATTAGATTGAAGTCTGGACTCTGACTTGGCCACTCCAGGACCTCAACTTTGTTGTTTTTAAGCCATTCCTGTGTAGCTTTAGCTTTATGCTTGGGGTCATTGTATTGCTGGAAAACAAATCCTCTTTCAAGTCACAGTTCTTTTGCAGACTGTGTCAGATTTTCATCAAGGATTTCCCTGTATTTTGCTGCTTTCATTTTACCCTCTACCTTCACAAGCCTTCCAGGGCCTGCTGCAGTAAAGCATCCCTACAGCATGATGCAGCCACCACCATGCTTCACAGTAGGGATTGTATATTTTTGATGATGTATGTTGTTCAACTTACGCCAAAAATAGCATTTAGTCTGATGGCCAAAATGATCAATTTTTGGTTTCATAGACCATAGAAACTCTTCCAGCTGACTTCAAAATCTCCCACATGCCTTCTGGCAAACTCTAGCTGAGATTTCATGTGAGTTTTTTTTTCCAACAGTGGCTTACTCTTTGCTACTCTTCCATAAAGCTGTGACTGGTGAGGCACTCAGGCAACAGGTGTATGCACAGTCTCTTCCATCTCAGCCACTGAAGCTTCTAACTCCTCCATAGCTGTCATAGGTCTCTTGATGGCCTCCCTCACTAGTCCCCTTCTTGCATGGTCACTCAGTTTTTGGGGACGGCCTGCTCGAGGCAGATTTACAGCTGTGCCATATTCTTTCCATTTCATGATGATTGACTTAACTGTGCTCCAAGGGATATTTAGAAATTTTCTTGTATCCATCTCCTGACTTGTGTTTCTCAATAATCTTTTCACTGAGTTGCTTGGAGTGTTCTTTTGTCTTCATGGTGTAGTTTTTTGCCAGGATACTGACTCACCAGCAGTTGGACCTTCTAGATACAGGTGTATTTTTACTACAGTCAATTGAAACACCTTGACTGCACACATGTGATCTCCATTTAACTACTTATGTGTCTTCTAAAACCAATTGGCTGCACCAGTGATGATTTGATGTGCATTATACAAAGGGGTGAATACATATGAATTCAATTATTTTGTGTTTTATATTTGTAATTCATTTAGATCAGTTTATAGAGCTCTTTCTTCACTTTGACAGAAAAGAGTCTTTTTCTGTTGACTAGTCAAAAAAAGCCAAGTTAAATCCACTGTGATTCAATGTTGTAAAACAATAAAAAATGAAAACTTCCCAGGGGGAGGGGTGAATTCTTTTTATAGGCACTGTAGACACTACATCAACTAACCAACAGTCCTTTTCCATGATATCATATTCTCACAAATTATTAAATATGAGCAGTAACACTGTTTATGTCCGGATTATTTCAGAGTGCTTGAATGTAATTGATTCGCACTAGTATTTCTTTAGAGTTTATTTGGTTCTTTTAATGTATGCAATTTTCTGTTTTAAATGTAGCCATTTTGCTGCTCATCATATATCACACAGTGTTATCTCCCTGAGGAAAACCCCAGGTGAAACATTGCATTTCACCTGATGTGAACTCCCACTTATTTATTGCGCTCAGGGAGATGGTACACACCTCAAGCACCTGAAGGCACACAATCAACGATTCAGGAACAGCTTCTTCCCCCCGCCATCAGACTACTTCACTATATATACATACTACTTTCTGAAATTCACAGTTTTTATGATTATGTGTTGCAATGTACTGCTGCCACATAACAGTAAAATTTCACAACATATGCCGGTGATATTAAACCTGATTCTGACTTTCTTCCCCCGGTTGTCCTTCAATGACCCTAGTAATATTGCAATCACCGTGTATGGATCCATAAGATATTTTGATTGATCATTTAGTTTCCCACTTCCTCTATCTTTTACTCCCTAAACCCAAAAACATCTCCTCTCCCTACTCTCTGTGCTGATTCAGGGTACTGGCCCAAATTATGGTTGGATATGGTTACCTCAGAACTGCTGACGTGCTTCAGCTTTTGAATTGTGCAAAGGATCACAAAATGGTTGTATTCTGACTGTTAAGAACAGTGCAGTCAGTGTACAGTAGAAGCAGGAAAGACCAGGAGAAAAAGTGGAAATGGAATGGTTAGGTGAATCTAGTATTTTAATTTCTTAATAAATTTTAATTTATGAAATTACATCTTAATATAATATGACTCATAAATGGGTGCACTAAATAAAAGTATTTGAGTTTTGCAATACTGTATTACTGGGTATTGACATGTCAATTTTTGGCCTAGTTATCCAACATAATTGTACATCAGCTAACTCTGAACTATCTCAACAAAATTTTTGAATACAAAGCCACCGGACCTATGACCTGCCTCCATACAGTATTTCCAGGGTTATGTGCAGATAATTAACTTGCAAGAAGTCAAGTTTTAAAGATGAAAATAAAGGAATAAGATTACAGTTTACTAACTTTTTTTCCCACTTTGCTTTACAGTATCTTCCTCACCTCTCCCAGCATTGTGACGTAAAGAGATCTGCACCTAATAACCAGATCAGTCAGCCAGGAAGCCAAAACCAGCAGAATGGCCAAGTTACCACACCAATTCCAGTGCCAGCAATTGTTAAAGTAAGCCCAAGTCACTTGCCTTCCTTCAAGCCACAAAAGAGCTCTTAAACATTGCTATTGAAAAACTGAAGGAAGATGTTATATTAGTCCACAAAAGAACAGTTGTTTCCTCGGTAAAGCATCACAGGAAATATTTGAATGTGATGCTTTGCAGGATAATGTGGAGAGTTTTCTGCTTTCTCAAAAGCTAATGGTGTAATTCCTTTATTTTTTTCTGTTGGCTTGTGTTATCTTTAAAAATAAATCAGAATTACATCAATGTCAGAAGAAGCTGTTTGCAAAATAAGATAAATTTTTTCAGTTGCAGCTAGAGAGGAAAATAAGAAAAAATATGCAGAAGTGGCCAGGATGTAGGATAAGGGTTGCAATGAGGATGCTGGAGGTGGGAATGAAAAACATCACAGGGATGCATCATAGTAAATACCGTATCTGTAGCATCTGATGAATGGGGCTCGTTTTAATTTGGCTTAGACTCAGCTCAATTTTTCAAGTCCAACTTGCACAACACAAAGTCAGCTTTGGTGTGAAAATGAAGCAGTCCCTTTAGAGCAGACTGCCATGTGAGCTAAGTCATTTAATGCAAACAAAAACACATCAATTACAGTGTAAGTTACATTGCGGAATACCTATCGGGAGTGTCAAAATTCAAATCGGATGTTAAGCATTGACCATCCATCTCCAAACATTGTTGCAAATGGACTTAAATTCTTGTGCTGAAGTCAATAATTTTAACAATAAGGAAGGAATGCCAAATGTTTTGCTACTTGACTGCAACTACTAAACAATGTGAAATGAGCTTAAGTATTCCCTTTCATCCCTTCCATTAAAATTAGACAAAGCCATCATCAGATGGGAAGAACCAGCGACACAAGAAGCCAAAGGACACAAAGCCAAAGGTGAAGAAACTGAAGTACCATCAGTACATTCCACCGGATCAGAAACCAGAGAAGTCCCTCCCTCCGATGGACTCGGCCTATGCCAAGCTGCTCCAGCAGCAACAGCTCTTCCTTCAGCTGCAGATACTAAGCCAGCAACAACATCACCAGCAACATCAGTACAACTATCAAAACATTCTCTCTAGTCCTCTGAAGTGAGTAGACTAAACCTTTGCCTAGATGTTTGGAGCAATACTTCAGAGCCATACAATCATAGGAACCGGTCCTTCAGCCCATAGTTTCCATGGTGACTATCAAGTCCCACCTATTTACCAACTCACCTGAGAAAATCAGTATTAGTTTTCAAACATTAGGAAGGATGTACAAAGGGTGAAGTTCAACAGTCAAGTTCAGAAGTGTGTCTGTGTGAGCAATCAAGGCCAAACTTCTCTCTCTCTGCTTTGTTCTTTAGTGCTGTGAAATATCAAAAGATAAATTCTAATTCAGACAAATTCCAATACAATAACTAAAGAAGGCTGAATATACTGTTTTCAATGGTTATTTTGCTCGTAATTGGTTATATCCTGCTGTATAGTACTTCAAGAAAGATCGATGATGGAAAGGTTGGCAAGTTAATTGCTGAAAGGAGAGTGAGGATAACGTTTGCATTGCAACTGCTAATCATGATTCAGCAATGTATACCATCCATTGTGAAAAATTACCGATATCCAGATACGTTAATCCAGCTGAAGTGAGTGTTTTCAATGCTTTTTCCAGGCACTCTGGTGATCAGATCTCCAGAAGCACATGCACCTCAACTACTACTATGCCAGGCAGCAGCATATCTCCTGTGAAGTCCACGATATCAGGTCAAGCCACCAGCTGCCCTTTGAAGCCAGGACCACTTCCGTCCAATCTGGATGATTTAAAGGTATATTCAAATCCACATTCCATGTTTACTTTAAAATGCCTTTATGCAAATAATTTTTTAAAAATTGAATTGTATTTCAAATGTGTGATGATAGCAATTAATAACCTTTTAGATATTAAAATGTGCTCATTATATCCAGAAACTCAACTTATTCTTGCTAAGTGTGGTTACAGAGGAAGTATAGAAAGATTACATTGGTTTTCTTATTGGATGGGTGGATTGTGGGAAGAATTTAGTCCACTGTTAAGGCACTGTAAAGAGTTTTGCACCAATTTCCTACTGCACTTGCATCAGAAGATTGGAAGAACTCATTTAAATGTTAACGTCGGTGAGATGTCCTTTTTGCTGATGGAGAAGATTGAAAGTTTTATTTATTATGCAGCAATAATCCAGGATTTATTGCAGCTAATACTCTGGAAATTAAGACACATTCCCTCTTTCACTATTTGATTCTCCTTCTCTGCGTGGAGATATTTTTGAATTTCTTTTACGTTAGTCACGGTAGTTCAGAATACAAGTCTGATGTGGATAATGTTGCAGGAAGTGCATTGTGTATTACTCTGCTGCAGAGTCCCTTTAAAACTCATGTCAAGCATTGCAGTAGTAACAAATCTGATCATTTGATAAGACTCCAGGTGCCATCTCAATATGGCTTTGTGCATGAAGAAACTTCACCTAAATGCTTAATTTGATCTGTCAGGGCTTGCCTTATTATTAACTTCCTTGTTGTCCTTGCTTTCTCCAGGTGTTCTCCTAAATGTCTTGTTATTTCCCGTGGTTAATTGAGGCATGATCCACTTGTGATTCACACAGATATGCATTTATTTTCATAAATGTGGACACAAATGGATACATAGGCAGGTGGAATACAAGAGCAGTCTTTCTTTACTTCAACGAGCTTTTCACCAGCAGATACTTCTTACAGATTGGTGCCTGAAAGTGACTGTTGTAAACCACAGTACAAGGAGTTTCAGCTAAAGTGAGACTGCATTCTGTTTCACTAGATTTCACAGGCAAATCACGTGAAATGTAATTATCCCATATGTTAAAATATAGAACTAGTTATATAATTTCACCAACTATGTAACTGATAAACTAGGCAGGCATTTCAACACGTATGCTGCCTGTTGAAGGTAGAAGGAAGTGAGAACAGGAATAGAATGATCTTGTAGCATTTGGTTACTATAAGCGTGAGTTCTAATGTAGGATCACTGACTGTTCATTTCCCTCCATAGATGCTGCCTGATCTGTGGGGTTCATTCAGCATTGTGTGTGTGTGTGTGTGTGTGTTGCAGAGCATTGTCAATTACATTTATGTCTATAGCTGACTGGCAGGCTAGGCAATGCTGCTCATGTTAATTCTGGTCACACTGAGCAGAGCGTTGTAGGCTGTCTCAGCAGTGGGCAGGGCTAACACTTGTGTTGGCCCTGCACACAAAACAACGACTGAGGCAGCCATGTCCAAGTCTTTCACCTTGGGTAGTGAGTATATGTTTCTTAATTCTGACTTGCAAGTAAATAACTGACTATAACCTCATGGACTCAACTCTTAATTTAACATTTTACTTTATTGTCGCCAAACAATTGATACTAGAGCATACAATCATCACAGCGATATTTGATTCTGCGCTTCGTGCTGCCTGGAGTACAAATCAATAGTAAATAGTAAAAATTTAAATTATAAATTGTAAATTGAAAATAGAAAAGGAAAAGTAAGGTAGTGCAAAAAACTGAGAGGCAGGTCCGGATATTTGGAGGGTACAGCCCAGATCCAGGTCAGGATGTGTTCAGCAGTCTTATCACAGTTGGAAAGAAGCTGTTCACAAATCTGGCCGTACGAGTCTTCAAGCTCCTGAGCCTTCTCCCGGAGGGAAGAGGGACGAAAAGTATGTTGGCTGGGTGGGTCGTGTCCTTGATTATCCTGGCAGCACTGCTCCGACAGTGTGCGGTGTGAAGTGAGTCCACGGACGGAAGATTGGTTTGTGTATCTTTTTATCTTTTTAACCGTTACTTTAACTTGCGACATTCAACTGAGAGGAAAACTGAAGTGAACTGATTGGACAGTTCTGTATGTGTCTTGAAGGCGCTTCCTCTGCGGCTACACCCATTTGACACCTCAGTAATACCTTGGATATGGATACCAGATTGCAACCTACTCCAAAACCTTGATAGTCCACTATAGGATGGCTTGGAGACACAAGAGACTCTGTAGATGATGGAAATCCAGAACAACACACACAAAATGTTGGAGGAACTCAGCGCATCAGGCAGTACCGATGGAATTGAATGAGTAGTTAACATTTTGGGCCGACACCCTTCATTCCTGATCAGTACTGACTTACTGTCCACTCTTGAGGTCAACCCAAGGCCACATTTCAAGTTTTCCTCCAATTACTTTAACTGGACACATGTACACATTAAGGAACCAAAGTATGTATAAGTGTGCTGATGACTTCTGTCAAGCGGCTCCCTGCCACGTACTGTTGAAATAGAGCAGAGATTCCCAAAACCTTTTTTATGCTGTGGACCAATACCATTAAGCCATGGACCGCAAGCTGGGGATCCTTCCACTGGAGCATAGTTATAGTTTACACAGCTGCATCGTACAATTTCATTTTATTTGAACTAATCTATGAGTTAATATTTCCTTGAGGAGATTAAGTAATCAATTAATTAATACTTCATATGTATTAATTAGAAATTAATTTTGGAAGTCTGTAGGGCACAGAAATGTGTACTTGGAGCGTGTTAAGGAGAGGGCCTTGGCAATTCCCTTGACTGTTATTCTCTGTGGGAAGTTAGTGCCCCTATCTTTTGTGAGATGGTGTAATCCTGTTTTTATATTGACCTTGCAGGTATCAGAATTGAGGCAGCAGCTGAGAATAAGAGGCCTTCCTGTGTCTGGTACAAAAACGGCCCTCATGAAGAGACTGAAACCTTTCCAGGACTCCAGTGGAAACAGCCTGCCGGTCAGCAGCACCAGCACCACCTCGTCCAGCTCAGTCAACGAGATGACGACTGCATCGTTCCCAATAACCTCTGTGACCTCCCTGTCGAGCTTTCAGACTCAGACTGCCACCACCGTGCTGCCGAATGGCTTCTATCAGTTTGGCAGCACCAGCTCAACCCCGCCCATTTCCCCAGCGTCGTCCGATCTTTCCGTAACTGGCTCCGATTTGAGCGGGTTGCCCGATAGCTTCAGCGACGTACCCGTGCCATCCCCGCAGCTCGGACTGCAGCCATCGCCTCTTCAGCTAAGCGCTGAGGACAGCCTGATGAGCAGCATGAATGGGGGCAGTATTCAGGCTGACATGGAAGGTTTCGACACCCAGAAAGACAAAATGCTGATGGAAAAGCAGAAGGTTATCGATGAGCTGACCTGGAAGCTGCACATGGAGCAGAAGCAGGTGGAAGAACTGAAGATCCAGCTTCAGAAACAGAAGAGGAACAATCAACACGAGCAGCAGTCTTCCTCTCAGCCACTCTACAGTGTGTCTGTAAAGCAGGAAAACCTGATGTCCAGCTGCCCGTTTGCCGGGCAACAGATAACCGACAGGAGTATGACACCAATGATCTCCTCCACGTCCAGCAACAGCTCCACAGAAAGCTTAAATACCTGTGGCACACCGCAGAAACCTGGTGTGGTGAACAGTCAGATGTGTGCGGAGACCACAGAGCACAGCACGGTGAGGTCACCGCCGTTCCTGAGTCCACAGTGCTCACCGCAGCATTCTCCCCTTGGAGCAATAACTGGCAGCCCTCAGCATGCCAGCCTTCCCCCATCCCCGAGCAACCACTTCCTTCTGCCAGTGTCACCTGCCCCCCCGAATGGAGATGGGCGTAGTGGTTCACCCCATCAGCTTCAGTCCATTCCATCTTGCAACGCTCAGCTCAAGATACAGGTAAAACTCAAACCTAGTTTGAAATGCACTTGTTGAGTGTTATGTGGTCCTTGCCTTTTATACCACCATTGGTTACAGCAGAAAATGTCTGTGGCAGCAGCTGTGGGTCACATTAGCCAAGATCACAGATGCTATTGTTTATAATATGAAATATACAGCTTCTTCAGGCAAACGTATATGTCCGAATGCTCACTTCCATCTCATTCAATCTGATAGGGAAAAGATAAAGTCAGATGTATCAGTGTTTCAGTAGAGTAAAGGGAATTACTGAGGCAGGAGAGAGGAGCTGTCTGGAAGGAGACACTAGTAGGAATGATGGGAAAACAATGGCTGGGGTTTCTGGAGCAATTCAGAAAACAGGATAGATACGTCACAAAGATGAAGACGTATTCTGAAGGGAGGGTGAGGCAACTGTAGCTGACAAGGGAAGTCAAATACGGAGTAAAAGGAGTGCAAAGGACATATAATAGAACAAAAAATTAGTGGGAAGTTAGAGGATTGGGAAGCTTTTTTAAAAACCAATGGAAAGCAACTTTAAAAAAGAGCCATGCGCAGAGAAAATATGAAATATGAAGTTAAGCTAGCCAATAATATAAAATAGGGTACCAAAAGTTTTTCAAATATCTACAGAGTAAAAGAGAAGTGAGATATCAGACTGCTGGAAAAGAACACTGGAGAGGTAGTAATGGGGGGGACAAAGAAATGGCAGACGTACCTATTAAGTATTTTGAGTCAGACTTCATCGTGGAAGTCACTAGCAGTATGGCAGAATTTTGAGAATGTCAGGGCAGTCATGAATGTAGCTGCTGTTACTAAGGAAAAGATGCTTGGGGAGCTGAAGGTTGGAAAATGGATAAGTCACCTGGACCAGATGGAATACAACCTATGGTTCTGAAAGAGGTAGCTGAAGAGATTGTGGAGGCATTTGTAATGATCTTTCAAGAATCACTAGATTCTGGAATAGCTCCAGAGGAATGGAAATTGCAAATGTCACCCCAATCTTTTAGAAGGGAGGGAGGCAGAAGAAAGCAAATTATAGGCCAATTAGCCTGATTTCAGTGGTTGGGAAGATGTTGGAGTCTATTATTAAGGATATGGTTTTGGGGTGCTTGGAGACGAGTGATAATATTTGTCAAAGTCATGATAGTTTCCTTTAGGGAAAATCTTGCCTGACAGATCTATTGGGATTCTTTGACGAAATAATAAGCAGGATAGGCAAAGGAGAATTGGTGGATGTTTTGTATTTGGAATTTCGGAAGGTGTTTGACAAGGTGTTGCACATGAGGCTGCTTAACAAGATGAGCCTGTAGTATTACAGGAAAGATACTAGCATGGATAGAAGATTGCTGACCAGCAGGGGGGAAAGGATGGGAAGAAAATGTGCCTTCTCTGGTTGGCTGCCGTTAACTAGTGGTGTTCCGCAAGGGTCTATGTTGTGACCACTTATTTTCACGTTCTATGTCAATGATTTGGATGATGGAATTGATGGCTTTGTGGCCAAATTTACAGAGTAGATGGGGAGCAAGTAATGTTGAGAAAGCAGTGAGTCTGCAGAAGGACTTAGACGGATTGGGGAAATGGACAAAGAAGCGGCAGATGCAATGTAATGTAGGGAAGTATATTATCGTGCACTTTGCAGAATGAATAAAAGCATAGACTATTTTCTAAATAGCGAGAAAATGAAAAAATGAGAGGTGCACAGGGGCTTGGGAGTCCTTGTACAGGATTCCCTTAAAGGATAACTTGGAGGTTGTGCTGATGATAAGCAAGGCAAATGCAATGTTAGCATTAATTTTGAGAGGACTAAAATATAAGAGCAAAGATATAATACTGAGCCTTTATTGTGAGCAGTTTTGGCCCCTTAGCTCAGAAAAGATATGCTAGCATTGAGGAGAGTCCAGAGGAGGTTCATAAGAACGATTCCAGGAATTTAAGGATTAATGTATGAAGAGCGTTTGATGGCTCTGGGCCTGTACTCACTGGACTTCAGAAGAATGGTAGCGGGTGGGAAATCATGTTGACACCATCGAATATTGAAAGGCCAAGATAGAGTGGACATGGAGAGGATGTTTTCCATAGTAGTTTAGTCTAGGACCTGAGAACACAGCCTCAGAATAGAGGGACATCCATTTAGAACAGAGATGAGGAGGAATTTCTTTAGCCAGAGGGTGGTGAGTCTGTAGAATTCATTGCCAAAGATGTCTGTGGAGGCCAAGTCATTAAATATATTTAAAATGGAGGTTGACAGGTTCTTGATTAGTAGGGTATCAAAGTTTACAGGGAGGAGGCAGGAGAACATGGTTGAGAGAGATAATAAATCAGCCATGATGGAATGGCAGAATGGATTTGATAGACCAAATAGCCTAATTCTGCTCCTATGTCTAATGGTCTCATCAACTTAATCTCCTCAGCATTTAGCAAAAAATAAGGTGGCTAATGTTGTGGATGGGAAGATGCAAAGAAACAGTCCTTTAACTGGTTCACTTCAGGAAAAATGAAGATAAAAATCAAAACAGTTCAATAAATATTAGGGATTGTGATATTATCAAAATGAAGTTCTTTACAACTTTTACTCTTAATATAGAATACCGCTTTCTGTGGCTATATTATGTCAAAACAATGACATTTTAGATAAAGAAAGATGTTGAAATCAATAAACTATTGAAAAGAGGAACTTACTGTACAGCTGTTTTTAACCAGTAAAAACTAATGTTTTAATATTTATAGTGATGAAGTATTGACAGTTACGTGTTAATATGGTTGATGAATCATTTTTGGTTCTTTAGTGCTCAAAGGGCCAGGAGGTTCAGCAACAAAATGGCAGTCCACAATTCCAGCAGCACCTCCAACAACATATAATACGACAGCAGATCCTCAGAAAGGTAGGTTTCAATAGGTACATTTAATGTCAGAGAAATGTATACAATATACATCCTGAAATTCGTTTTCTTTGCAAACATCCATGGAAACAGAGTGTCCCAAAGAATGAGTGACAGTTAAATGTTAGAACTCCAAAGTCCCTCCCAGCTCCCCCTCCCATGCATAAGCAGCAGTAAGACAACTTACCCCCCACTGACTAGCAAAAAAACATCAGCGCCCTCCACCAAGCACTCAAGCGTGCCGCAAAACATCAATAAAGATACAAACTTGCAGTACCCCAAAGACTACTCATTCACCCAGTAATTCGACATACCACAGGCTCTCTCTCTCTCTCTCTCTCTCTCTCTCCATAATAAGGGAAAAAGAGGTGTCCCCGTTTCACAGCGAGAGGGGAAACATAACAAACAACTCGCCGACTCATGCTGTTAAAAGTCTGTTGCATCGCTCCCTCCGGGCTTTGTGCCCAAAGAACTTGGGTCTTTGGGCACACAACCAGCTCGCAGCTTTCGATCTTCCATCTCCCATGATGCACCAGATGGTAGCACCGACCTTGAGTCCACCCGCCTCCAGAGCCCTGAAAAACCAGCAGGCTAATCTTCTAGGCCGCATCCTTGGCACAGCGAATCGCGGCCAGTCTTGAGACCCCAAGAGCGGGTCCTATTCCCGCAAAGAACCCAAGTCAGCATGTGACTCCAAGTCAGGGTCTTCAAAAGAACCCTGAAAAGGAAAAAAAAGAGATATTAAAGATAGAAAGAGAGCTGTTTCTGAAGGTGCAAGCAAAGGTGTCATCATCCTCCCAAAGCTATTTATAGTTTATGGCTTACCTCAGAAGTCACTTCTATGCACTCTCACATTAAATGGGATGTATTGATCATAAGTAGTTTCTATATGAAATAGACGACGTACTGATGGGAAAAGTGCTTCCTGCACCGCTGTTGTTCAAGGGAGCATGCAATAGCATAATATTCTCACCTTCACCCATTCTCAACCCTTAACTGTGCAATGCAAGGACATGTATTTGATACATTGACAAAAATAGCTGTATCAGCTCTATTATTTAATAAAGATATGATTGCATAGGAAAGAAGATTAATGGGGATGTTGCCAGGGCTAGAAACATTTAGCTATGAGGAAAATTTGGGTAGGCTATGATTGTGTATATTGGAATAGAGGAGGCTGAGGGGAGTCTTAATAGAGGTGTATAAAATTACATGGAACCAAGGCCAAGCAAAGAGGAAAAGCAATTTCCTTAAGCAACAGGATCAGTGAACAGAAGTAATAGACTTAAAGTTATTGGTAGAAGTATGCAAAGAGAGATTAAGAAAATATTTCTCAACAAGGTTCTGGAAGTATTAGGTGTCTTTGACTGCCTGGCTGAAAGGGCAGTGGGAGCAGATGCCCTCATTCCATTTGAGCCATACTTGAATGTATATTTGAAGAGCAATCATCTGCAGGTTATTGAGATCCAGAGCAGATGAGATAAGGTTGAGAGTTCTTTTTCAATCCAAGGGCCATGATATAAGATCATAAGACCATAAGACATAAGAGTAGAATTAGGCCATCTGGCTCATCGAGTGTGCTTCACCATTCAATCATGGCTGATTCTTTTTTTCAGCTCCTCAACTACAGTTCCCAGCCTTCTCCCCGTAACCTTTAATGCCATGTCCAATGAAGAACCGATCAATCTTTGCCTTAAATACACCCAACGACCTGGCCTCCACAGCTGAATGTGGTAACAAATTCCACAACTTCACCACCCTCGGGCTAAAGAAATTTCTCCACATTTCTGTTTTGAAAGGGCACCCCTCTATCCTGAGGCTGTGCCCTCTTGTCCTAGACTCTCCCACCATGAGGAACAACCTTTCCACATCTACTCTTCCAATATTCAAAAGGTTCCAATGAGATCTCCCCAGTAAGTATGGTTCAATGATTATCTGTGACAGTTGCAAAGCTCTTTTGCCAAGTTAAAAGGGGGAGTGTCGTTGCAGTTACCACCTCTTGGTCATCATGACGATTCTTTGCCAAGTAGAATATCAAAATAGGGATGTGGAGCCCGTAGAGTGGCAGATCATGACTGAATTACCACTTCCTGCTTCTATTTCTTGTTCTTCTACTCTCAAATTTCAATCCAGTTTACATGACAAAAGTCTAGAAGGCCTAGCAGTTAAATTCTTCCTTTCACTAAGATCTGACTATTGATAACTATCACGTTTCGATCTGAGATTTGTGAACTCACAGAAATAACTGACAGATGAACAATGTAGTAATAAATGCATTAATTACATCTTTGGTCAAATGCAGTATTGTGGGAAGTAAGGGTGCTGATCAGTTATAGTTTGGCCCCTTGAAATTACCTTTCACACCCTCCATAAATTTTAGCTTGTAAATGATTTTAAATTCCATAAACTAACAACATTTATTCATTATCACTGTATGTTTCTGTTGGACTATTTTATTTAGATGAATGTACCTAATTCTGCAAATCAAGTTGGTCAAAAATTTGTCATCAATACTGCTTCCTTCTGTAATTCAAATTCAACCCTTAGCAAGATCAAACAACCTCCGTCGTACGAAGATGCTGTGAAACAGGTGAGAACTCCAGGAGATCTGCAGATTTTCTTGTGTTTGAGAATCAATTGTTAGTGCGTGTAACTATTAATAAGCTATAATACTTTATCCTGAACAGTTTAGTGTCATTTAAATGGTTAAACTGGAGAAGCTGGGTTGTTCTTGCAGCAAAGAAGACTGAGAGGAGATTTGATAGACCGTGACCATATCAGATAGAATAAATCCCAATACCAACTGATTCAAGGGCAAGGAAACATAGCATATACATGGAAGAGAGACCACATGTGTAGTAAGTTGTCACAATCAGGACCTCACTGACTTTGGAATGGTAAACATCAAATATATAAGGTCTTTAGTAGGGAATTGGGAAGCCCAGTGTGAGAGAATAGATAGGTTGAAAGTATTTGGGGAACATTAAATGGAATTGTTCTTCCAGGAGATGGCAGAGACTGGAACTGGCCATATCCTATGTCTTAACCAATCTTTGACGCCTGACTCCATGAGCCATTTTTGCATATGTAATAAAAAGTTGAATTATGTGGCCAATCATATTTCAGGCAGTATTGGATATTTACCGTTCTGTGCTACTATGCTTCTCTTCTGTTTTATAAATTAATTTTCCGTTATTTTTCTGCTGATTTTATTCACCATAATAGTCACACTAATAGTTAAACAATTTTTTTTTGCAGGGAGCAATATTTTAAGATTGTAGGATTTTTAATAATATCTGTTTTAAGCAAGGGCTATGTGGATAAACCAGAGGCCACAGCCTTTTTAGAACAGAGGTGAAGAGGAATTTCTTTAGCCAGAGGGTGGTGAATTTGTGGAATTCATGGCCACAGACTGTGGAAGCCAAGTCATTGTGTATATTTAAAGCAGAGGTTAACAGGTTCTTAGTTAGTAAGGGCATCAAAGGTTACAGGGGAACCCTTCACAGCATTTAAGCATATAGGGCAGGAGGGTAATAAAACAGCCTTAAGCAGACTCAAAGGGCAGAATGGCCTGTTTCTACTCCTATGTCTTATGGTCTTATATTTTTATTTTACAGTTTACACTGCCTTTTGAAACATTCAGAAGGCAGTGGCTAGATTTTATTGCATTTTAATATTCTGTTAAATGTAAATTTGGTTAATCAGTTCTATATTATGATTTAGTCAGCTGACTTCAAATATTCTTATTGGTTGAGACCTACTTTACATAGATTATTCTTGTTTCTTTGCAGCAAATGTCTAGAAGCCAGATGGATGACCTGCTGGATGTGCTGATTGAGAGTGGAGGTGAGGGATTTTGCATATGTAATATGTACTTGAAAATTATTGAGTCTGCGAGGAGGAAAGAGTTCTGGCAGACATTAAAAAACAATGATTTTTAGTCTCTTGTGTTACATTTATGATGTAGTTATAATAGTGGAATCATTGAAAACTTAGAGCAAAAGGTGACCTTTCGGCCCATCATGTCAGTGCTAGTTGAGAAGGGGCGACCACTGGCCACTAAAATCCTGTTGAGACTGAAACCAGGAGAGCTTGATCCATAGTCCTGCAGGTCACAGTTCTTCAGATCATATCTGGACACATTTTAAATGTTGTGAAGGGTTCTGATTTTACCACCCTTTCAATCAGTAAAGTCCAAATTCTCTGCCATTATCTGAGTGCAAAATCATCTTTTCCCTCAGAGCTAGTCAGCATTGATGGAGGGAGAAGGACAGACTGTGTTTCTGGTCGAGCGGTTCATCAGGGCTGGATTGTTTCCTCATTTCTTGTCTATCCCTCTGTAAATTAATTTAAATCTCTACTGCCAGTTTTTTTAAAGCTGTCATTCAAGGGAAATAAAGCCTCGGTATGTCCTTCAATTCTATATACCTGAACTTCGTCTCTCGTTCATACTCTGTTCCAAACGAAACAACATCTCCCTATTCTATCTTTCCATTGTTTGGGGGGGGGGAACAGACAATTGGCAGAACACTTGCAGACAGATGCAGCAGTGGTGATCACCACAATTCAAGTATTTGGAAAAAAATAGATCTGACAAGATTGAATTCCCTGTCAGCATATGAAAAAGACTATTAAGGCAAAGAAGAACAAAAGCTGCATTCACCAAAAGCTTGAAGTAAAAACAAATGTTGTTGGAAATAATCAGCAGCTGAGGCGGAATCTGGGGAGAAGGAAGCAAAGTTAATGTTTTAGGGCAATGGTTTTTCATCAAACTGGCCACCAATATGAAACTGTTTCCTTTCTCTACAGATGCTGTCTGACTTACTGACTGGGTGTATATTATTTATAAAATGTTATGCACTAAAATTCTTCCATGCCAGAAAGCTCTTTAAAAAGGCAACGCACAGTATGCATACTCTGCTGAATCCAAATCCAGGCCTTGTTTGTGTGTTCTCCATGAGAAAACATGCGTTTTCCTTTGGTGTTCTGGTTTCTTCCCACAAGCCTGAAATGTGCTGATAGATTAACTGGTTACTACAAATCACCCCTCACGTAGTATGTGGCAAAGTAATCAAAGAGGAATTGTTGAACAAGTGAGTTGCAGGGCAAGATGGGGATCAGGTAATTGGGATTGCTTTGCTTGACGTATCTTCTTATTAGAGCTGTTTACTTTGCAGAAATGCCACCAAATGCCAAAACTGATCACCACTGTGCTCAGAAATCGGTGCCTCAAATCACAGTCTCTTCAGGAGCCTCCACTGTGACTGCACCTAGGTCTTCAACAAGTCCTTTTAACCACATGTCTCCTCCTCCGCTCTCCTTTGACCATTGTGCAAGCAACAGTGACAGTCAGCTTGAGGCCCTCCTTAACTCGCGGAGCTCCTTGAGCAGGGGAGGTGATATTACACTGCTTAAAATTGGCAGTGAGGATTCCCAGCTCGACGGCATTGGAGAGGGCTTTTCTACCAACTCCCGGGAAGAAATGCTGAACACTCGAGAAATTCTGGAAAACCCCCTTTCACCAATGGAGACCCAGATGTCGCCTTCTTCCACACATAACCATGTTATGAACCTAGGTCTTACAGAAACTCCCTTGGAGAACATGGACTGGCTAGATCTCACACCACCCAGCTCAACAGCGGGCTTTGGATCGGCTGGTTCCTCCACCCCGAGCATCTTCTCTGCAGATTTCCTGGACGTTACAGACCTAAACTTAAACACAGCCATGAACTTGCAATGGTAACATGCTCAGGAAACTAGAAACAACAGGTAAATTTAAAACCATTTAAATGGCAAAACAAATAAAAAGGAAGCATATTCCTTGTGTATACAAGTATGTTGGCAACTGTAAAGTAAATAGAGGAATTCATTTGGCTACAAGATGGTTGCCCTGTAGTTGTTGCATGTAGCACTGCTTGAATGAGTTAAAAGCTTCATAAAGTTATGTATTACTGTGGAAAGTGAACGCGGTCGAATCACCCAGAGGACACCTGCTTTAAGTCTAAATCCGACTAAGTTGGCGGGGCAGTATATAGGTGAGAAAAACCGGCCAACTCTCAATTTGACCTTGTGCACACAGCCTGCATTTTTGCCTTGTACATAGCTTAAACTTACTCATAATTTTGCAAGATTTTTATATAATTTTTATCAGAGGAAGATTCTTTACTAAGCAAGCAATACTTGCTATCTTGAACAAAATACTTGCATCCTTTCTGAACCACACTTGCAAAGTCACCCTAATTTATGCAAGTATTTTATTCTTTGTATTGTGAATACATATTTTATTGTTCACTTTGCACAATTAAGAGTAGAAAAGTTTGTCACATTTTGCTTGTTTTATATATATATATAATATTTTATATATATATATATATATAAAAAATGTCTGCTAAGTATTAAGATTTTAGAAGGCATTCCATGCAGATACTTGGTATGATTTTTTTTAAAAATCAGCGAGTATGAAATTATGCATTGTAGTTCTATGTATTTCTATTGCTATTTGCTGACCTGAAAATATAGGAAATGGGATGGGTAAGTGAGAATTTGTTGTTTTACTTAGGATGCTATGAGAAAACATTTCCTGCCTTCATCCACCCATAATGAAGCTCCACTCTACAAAAAGCAGTGAATTCTGCAATTGCAGATTTAAATCGAATTGAAACAAAAGAAGCTTTCCCTGCTAGTTCGGAAGCTGGAACTCCCTACGTAGATCTGCAAACATAATCCTGAGCGCAAACTTGGATATTGACCAACATTGATCTCTTTTAACTATTTTTAGCGAGCAACTCATAGGCCCATGTTAAAAAAAATTGATAAATAAGGAATCAATTTGAAAGGGAACAACACCAAACAAGAAGTTGGTGACAATAGTTCCAACCCTCGTCTTAGTGTAAAGAACATAGTTTATTTTTGGTAAATTTTATTCAAACCAAAGAAGTGCTCAGAAAAGAATTATTTTCGTACCATTTTGTACTTTATATTATCCCTTTTTGCAATGTTATTTGCAATAAATGTAAATCAATGTGCCCATTTTGGAACAGCTAACTATTCTGAAATCTCTGGGCACAATTTGTGATGTGATTGAAATTTTAGCTAAGGATTTTCTTGTATAGTAATAACATAAATTAATATTGTTCAGTTCACCTTTAGTTTCTAAAATGTAAAAGCCATATCTGAAAGGTACTGTGCAGGGAATTAATATTTATTACCGACTATATTTTGAACCTTCTAGTTTCCTTGCTTATTTGCTACCTTGAAATTTCAAGTATGGACTTCTCCAAATAGTCAGAAAAAGTCTATATCATTATAAGAATTGTAGTGAGTAATTATCTTTTGATGTCTGTTCAAAAGCACTTCATTGTCCAAGTTCTCTTTTGTCAATGTCAATGGCATACCTACAATTTGTTTTGTATTAGAGCTAATTCTTAGACAGAGTAACCAGGCAGTTTCATCTCTTTCAGTAAAAACCTGCTACATCTGGTTTTCCTAGTGTTCTCCCATCCAAGTATTAATTGGGTAGAGGCCTGATTAGCTTCTTGACATTAGATAGAGTCAGGCATCAATGGATTCCTTATTTTCTGTTCCTTTTGACTCCCCCCACCCAAACCATAAGCAATATTGTAAAATAGCCTTGAATTAAATCATACTTGGAATGTATAGACTCTTATTCTAATAAGTATATCTCATTCCCAGGTCAACATCAAGGTATGAAGGGCTTTGATATTCTTTGTGAACAAACATATCTGATGATTGCAGTATATTTTTAACACAACAGAGTAACACAATATTACACTGCTTTAAATTATAATCGCCAGTCAATCCACAACTGACAACCTGTGCAAGGCTAAAGAGAGTTCCCAGTGAATACGACAGAATTGCCAAATCATGATAAAATTGTGCAAAATGTAACAGTGATCACCAGCATTCAAATTTAGCACACTCTGTATACCTTTACACTGTGCATGATGTCATACTAACTTTCATTTAATCCTGCTCATGTTCATACAGTCTTGTTACTCAGATGGTACTGTAATACTCTGCTGACATGAGTGTGTGTCTAACATTTTAGGAAAGTATTATTTGCTATCTTCAATGAAAGATTAAGACATTGGTAGATTTCTTGATCCATTTGAGAGGCATACGAACATACAAATTATGTATGAGTTGAGGCCACTTGGCCATCAATCCTGACAATCGTTTAATAACGCAAACACGAGGAAATCTGCAGATGCTGGAAATTCAAGCAACACACACAAAATGCTGGTGGAACGCAGAAGGCAGGCAGCATCTATAGGAAGAGGTACAGTTGACATTTCAGGCCGAGACCCTTTGTCAAGACCCTCCTGACGAAGGGTCTCAGCCCGAAATGTCGGCTGTACCTCTTCCTATAGATGCTGCCTGGCCTGCTGTGTTCCACCAGCATTTTGTGTGTGTTGCTCGATCATTTAATAAGATGATGGATGATCCATTTGTGACCTCAATTGGACTCTGTCACCTACCTGCAGCTATCTTTCACTTCCTTCTCCCTTTCAAGTATCTTTCTACCTCTGCCTTTTATGGAAGAGAGTTCCAAAGATTCACAACCGATATTGACCAAACCATTTATTGATGTGCATCTTAAAGGCATTGTTCCCCAGTGAGTGATCCTTACAATCAAAATCAGATATTCTGCTGTGATCAGCAAGTAGATGCAAGATTTCTTAATCTCAAAAAGACACAAAACAGAATTATTTCTTTAAAGAAACCATTTGTAACAGCTACAGCTGCATGCTAAAATAAAGAATCTCATGTGCATGGAAACCAGTGATCAACAAAACCACACTAAATTCTGTCAACATAATTAATCTCCACTTGAGACAAATGAACACTTATAACTCTTAAAGAATCAGGACAAAAATACTGGCATATTGAATCATCTTACCAGCAGAAGTCACTGGAGAACTTCCCATGATTTGTTCCATTCAGAACAACGCTAACTCTGCAGTTACCTGCAGTCAAATTGAACAGTACAAGACACAGTGATGATACAATGACATTAGTACATTATAAATCAGCCTGATTTTGATATGATATTACCAAGATTATAATTCCCATCTTCCTCCTCTACACATTACTAAACCCCACCACACCAGCCTGAACTAATTCCCACCTCAAGCTGAATGCCGGAAGTATTTGCGAAGTACTATAGTGTGGGAGGGCCTCAATAGTTTTGAAATTCAGTATTACTCCTGTTTGAGCTGCATCATTCATTAAAAAGGGAAAATCCTTTCCCAGTGGCCCTCAACATAGTTTTACAACTGCGTGTGAATAAGTCATGGCCTAAAAAGGATAAGAATAATCTATCATTATGAAAGCTATGCTCTTTACCACCTTTGGTGCCTGAAGCTAATGGAATACAACTTTTCAGAAAATGGAAACTCCGATTCCCACCAAAGCCACTACAAGCATTACTCCCATTTCCTTTAAGAGAAGGCACACTGATTTCCAAGATTTGACTTGGAATTCTCCATGTGGTTCAGACACTGCTAATTGGAATTGGCAGTGATAGTACAAAGGAGAAATATTGTTTGTATAACTGTCAAGCTTTAATTTACCCATTCTTTAATACACCAAAATGAAACAATGCACACAATTCCAAATTTCTAATTTGTACATTTAAAATTCACTACACAAAATTCTTCACCTATGTTTTACTAAACTATCCAAGTGGAGAGTCACAGGACACATACTAAAAGAAACACAAAACAATCCTCATTAACAGGCCAAATACTGCATAGACTGAGCATATTCTCAAAACTAACATTAGTTGGAAAAGACTAACGCTTTACAATTGTAGCAGAAAATCTCTTCATGATACGGGTATTTATGTAAACTGGTTAGAGGATGGGATGTCTGACTTGCGTCATCAGCACACTAAAAAATATTCTGCACAACCACAAATGCTAAAAGCACAGGTAGAGATGTTAGAATGACACCATCGGTACATTGGTTTGTCAGTATATCAGATAAAGCACAGCCAAATATAACTACGGTGGTTGCCAACAAATGAAAGTGACATGCATGGAACATCACAAGTAAGTGCTTAAATTTCTCAATCGTACCATCATGACACTAGCATTGCTGACTTAACATGTTTATAATGATTGTACCAGCCACTTTCTTATCAGTACATACCTACTTACAGTTACCTCTGAATATTACAAGTGCTTTCTCTTTTGCTACCTATACCTCATTTTCTGTCCTTTGGTCCATATAGATCATGTGCTTGTAGCATTATTGACCATTCTAACATTTTGAGCACATCTTGCCTTCATTTTCCCTGTAGGTTGCCTCTCACATATGACTAGGGAAGTATTTAACAGGAGCTGGTTGAGTTTAAATTCCAGCATTATAACCTTTGCACTTGGGCCATTACCTCAGTGTATACAAGATCTTAATATACAACTATTTTGAATAAATTGTTGTCTCGTTATATTTATTTATGGTGGTACTGCCCTCTTGAGTTGCAAAAGTCCTGCAAAAGTACCATTCAATTTCAAAGGAAGTTTTATCTATTCAAATGAATCACATTTCAGCAATGGCATCTTCCTTCATTGTATATCGTTAAGTTAATAAGTCAACTGTCAAATGATTTTCCGGGATGGCAATCGAAAGAAATGTAGGGAGCAAACAATCCATTTGTACATGATGTCTGCCAAATCAAACTGCCTCAAAAGTGTCATTGTAACTTTGACCAATCCTGTGGGCTAAATTCTTTCTATATTCATATTTGCCTTACTTTTTTGCACTTTGTAAATACTATATATTTTCTTATGGTGTATCATTTAACAATGGAAATTTTGCTTTGTGTATATAACGGCAATAGTGTAGGTGCCAATGTATTAAAGAAAGCTATGTAAACATTAAAGATAAGTTTTGGAACTGGGTGTTCTTAATAAATTGATTATCATGAAACAACTTGTGTTGTTTTTACTTATTTTCTGTTATTCTTCTAAAATCCCTGTTTGTCCAAGACCTTTGTCTGTCCTTCTTGTCAGCAAGGTAGCGAGTGGAATGCCGACTGCTTTCGTTTCATTAAAACCAAGCAACTGGAAAAGGAGAAAACGAGGTTCTGCAGATTCTGGAAATCTTTGATTGGAAGATGTTGAAATATTACCCAAAGATTTGGTCTCATGATCCATATATGGCAAAGGAGGTGGGAATTCAGTGGAAGTATGAGTCATTAACTCTGATCCTGTTTGCTTTTGCAATGGTTAAATATTTTATTGCACCTTTCGTACTAGAGACAGCAATTTTCCCATAGTCCTCACCAAATCCAAGTTTGTTATACACGTTGTAACATGTGAACTCAAGAGACAATTACCCAGTGGGAAAGATATTGCTTTCAGTCTGCTTGCTCGCTTTCATAGATAAGGAGGCAAAATCTGTTCATAGTACTCCAAGTGCAATCTGAATAATGCCTTGTAAGTCCTCAGCATTACATCCTTACTTTTATAATTCTAGCCCTCTCAAAATGAATGATAAAATTGCATTTGCCTTCCTTGCCCCTGACTCAACCTGCAAATTAACCTTGAGGGAATCCCGCATGAGGTCTCCCAAATGGCTTTCCATCTCTGATTTCTGATTTGTTCCCTTTTTCAGAAAATGGTCTACACCTTTATTCCTTCTACCAAAGTGCATGACTATATACTTCACTACACTGCAGTCCATCTGCCACTTATTCTAATTTGTCTCTAAGTCCTTCTGCAAACACTCTAATTTTTCAACACTACCTGCCCCTCTACCTATCTTTTCATTGTCTGCAATCTTGGCCACGAAGCCATCAATTCTGTCTGTACGAGCGATTTAAAAAAAACACTATAAAAACCGTAAGTCTGAAAAAGTCCACAATCCATAAATGCAACAGTCCAGTCCATACACACAGAACCACGATACCATCCTATGATATCTCCGACATTCATCGCAAGAGGGAGACACCACATGAAGTAGAGAGGCCTACCCACCTGCCACAGTGAGCCACACAGCGATAGACCACTCACAGACTCCTCCGACAGCGATCAGAATGCAGGGAGTTCATGCTGAAACTCGTTCGCCTTCTGCCTCGATGTCTCAGTCTTCCTCAACACTTTAATCAGCAATTAATGGTGAAATAGAGTTGAACATCAGCTCATGTTTCTTCGCATTGAGGCCGTCCAAGCATGTGCTTGCTTCCTGGAATCTTCTCTGAGCCAGTAAAGCACTGGATCACTCAATCTCCAAACTGTAAATCACAGGCTGTACCAATCCCAGAAACACATTTCTAATCTCCCTCCTATAAGCTGATCCATCACCACTTTTGATTCTGCAAACAACAATGGTGCTGTCAGCAAACTTAAATATGGCACTGGAGTCGTACCTAGCTTCACAGTCGTAGGTAGAAGGCAGGTAGAGCAGTGAGGCTAAA
This sequence comes from Mobula hypostoma, assembly GCF_963921235.1. Lineage (NCBI taxonomy): Eukaryota > Metazoa > Chordata > Chondrichthyes > Myliobatiformes > Myliobatidae > Mobula > Mobula hypostoma. The sequence goes on along the minus strand of NC_086118.1, from coordinate 16,495,808 downwards.
CAGACGGCCTTGTCATCCACTTGTGCAGATGTTGATTGTGGAGATGTTGTTGCCAATCCGAACTGACTGGGGTCTACAGGTGAAGAAATTAAGGATCCAATTGCACATAGAAGGATTGAGGCCTCAGAGCTGGAGCTTAGTGATGAGTTTCAAGGGGATGATAGAGTTGAATGCTGAGCTGTACTCAATGGAGAGCATCCTGATGAATGCACCTTCATTGTCCAGACATTCCAGAGCTGAGTGAAGAGCAAATGAAATATCATCTGCTGTTGAACTGTTTTGATGTAGGTAAATTGGAGCGGACCCAAACCTCTCCACAGGCAGTAGTTGATATGCTTCATGACCAGACTCTCCAAACACTTCATCACAGTGGGTGTAAGTGCTTCTAGATGATGATCATTGAGGGAGGTTACCACATTCTTCTTAGGCACCGGTACAAGCAAAGCCTGCTTGAAGCAGGTGGGTACTTCAGACTGCTGAATTGAGAGCTTGAAGATATCAGTAAGCACTCCAGCCAGTTGATTAGCACAGTACTCAGCCTGGTACACAGAATGGGTCCTGTAGGATGTTCTCACATCAGCCTCAGGCTGAAATTGCAGGGTCGTCAGAGCCTGTGGGAGTTCCTGAAGTTGCCTCCACGTTCTGTTGGTCAAAGCAAACATAAGAAGCATTGAGCTCATCTCAAGGCGAAACCTTGTTGTCACATACATACGTTGCTTGGTTTTGCTTTGCAGGAGGCGATAGTATTTAAGCCCTGCCACAGCTGAAAAGCATCCTTTTGTAATACAAGTTTGATTCAGAATTGCCATTTCTCATGTGAGACAGATTTCCGGAGATCGTGCCTGGACCGCTTGTATTTTCCTGAGTCATCAGTCATGAACACCACCCACCTAGCCCTCAGCAAGTTTGCAAATCTCTTGTTCATCAAGACTTTCTAGTTGGGGAAGACCCTGAGTAATTTTGTGGGGACACACTCATCAACAAGTGTCTTTTTAAAGTCCATGATGACTGTTGTGACTGTTGACAAAAGCCATTCCAGAGCTGAGTGAAGAGCAAATGAAATATCATCTGCTGTTGACCTGTTTCGATGTAGACAAAAGACACCCAGCTGGCAATATAAAAATCTTATTCGCAACACACAAGCTGACAACATTTGGAGTCACTCTGGAGACAGGCTCCTTGACCCAACATTACATGACATTTTTATATGCTAAAGAACAAAGGTAACAGCCGTACATTTCTATGGTTACAATGCATTCATAAAGATTCTTTTGACTGATGTGTAATTTTCAAACACCTAAATCTTCACATCAACACTCCAGACACCCTAAACTGAATGTTAATTACTGCTGTCTCTCAGTTGCATTCATGTACATGCAGACATCTCAGATCAATGAGGTGTTTCCTATTTTGCAATCGATCCCAGGCTACGTCCACACTGTGCCAGGTAATTTTGAAAACAAAGCTTTTTCTCTTTGTTTTGACCCTCTGTTCACACTAAAACGGCATTTTCATCCCCCGAAAATGGAGATTTTCAGAAACGTTCTCCAGAGTGAATAAATCTGAAAACGCCTAATATCCATTGCAATGTGTATGGGGTAACCAGAGCTTTTTAAAACCACTGTCATGACGTGCCAGAACAGATGGTGGCAGTGCGGCATTTCATTGTTTTCTTCTTATTATTATTATTATTACTTTATTGTTGCCAAACAATTGATACTAGAGCGTACAATCATATTTGATTCTGTGCTTCGCAGAACCTAAGAATTTCAGAACAGACGGCAACAAGGCTGAAGCCAGAAGAGTTAGAAATGTACTCACCAAATACTTTGACCCATAGCTTACTGAATAAATAAGTATACTCACTTTGCCCTGTTTTCTGTCCTTGCTTGTATGAAGGTGGTTTACCTATTTATGCAAGTACTTCTCTGACAATAGATGTGTAACAGCCTAATGTAACTTGTATGGAAATACAAGATAACACTGATGCAGACGTGTTTTATGCATTTAACAAGGTGCTTTATTAACGCAACAGAGTTAGTCAGTTTTTCAATGTTCGTCGTCAGCTGGGTCATACTGTCCGTGAACTCCCTGTCGGTTGCCTCTATATGCTCCAGTATTTGTTTTTTTTAGTTTTAAGTCCTCCTGCATGAGATCCAAGAGCAATTCCTTTTATGTTTTTCTACCCTATAACTGGACAAACTTGCACCAAGCATACCATTTCCTCTTCGCTTGTTTTCTGTGTGTCCTGCGCATGCCCAGTAGAGGAGATTCGCCCAAATATCCATGTTAGTGTGGACAGAGATATTTTGAAAAACGTTTAGCGTGTACGCCTGTCGTTTTTACTCGAAACTAACGTTTTCAAAATTATCCAGCGTAATGTGGACGTAGCCCTAGTCTGTAACTCCAAAATCACCATTGTTCTGAGCAGCATTTTAAATTCAATCTACAATCCACATTCAGACGTGAAGACTGCTTCCTTAACTCTAGAATACACCCTAACAGTCCCTCCTCTTGGCCCATCTGAACAAAAATAAATTTATTCCAGAAAAGGCTGAACTTTAAGGAGGATCTATAAAATTACCCCGCACTTCAGACCCCCTTGGACAATTACAGATCATATCCCTATGTGCACCTACATCTACATTATCATCCCTAATGGCCAAGACTCTAAGCAGAGATCAGACCAGAAATTTGACCAACAGTCTTTAAAAAAGCGGCTTTGTCATTCGTATGCCCGTCACCTCCTTCCCTGCTGTTGTGGTTTAATCTCATTCTTTATCATCAGCCCTTCATTCTCTGATAGCTAAAACTTTGCAGTAGTTCTCAGTGGTTACTCTCTGCTCAGGAGCACCAACAAGGTAAATGTATCAGGCTTGCTGGCAACAGTTCACACTCCATGCAATGACAAAAGATAGTCAGAACCTGACAACTAGTCTCTCAGACCCGTTCATCGATGTACAGGAGGGGTTGGGCTGGTCTCTATTTGAACGGCGACCCCTCCCGGACAGTACATTTGATCACTGGCCCAACCACTGAAAGGCCCAGCTCTTTTGTATTCACTCCCCATTCAGGCTGGAGTGACTGCCTTCAGACACTGCGTGTAATTTCTTCTCTTTCTCAGTCTGCCAAGCCATCGAAGCTGTGAAACTGATGTCTCTGCTGCAACTTGGATCTCTTCCCGTCTACTTTCCAAAATACCTTTCTATTCTGATCTGTCCAACTAACCATCTACCTTCAAGAACCAGCCTTCATTACAGAACAGAGTTACCATTACACTTTAACACACCGTTCACAGCTTGCTGTCACGCCCGATCTGTGTCTTCTGCAATTGGGTTTGTTGTGAGTGTGCTTTTCTCAGCTGTGGTCAGATCTGATGCAGTCGGCTGGTGTTCATCAGTTAGGTTCTCTGCAATTACCGTGTCACCTGATCTCTTGCTCTGTCTGTGAAGGTGACAAGAAGATGAGTCATATAGTTTAATTTGAGTCTGTCTAACTCGCCGGATTGGCACACAAACACAGGTGTCATTTGCAAAAGTGTAACCTGTGGTTCTATCTATGTCGGAGCAAACCCTGCCTTTTCAGGCAGCTCTCTCACCATGACTTGATTACTCAGTTGTGGGAGGACTATCTCCTCTCCCTCTGACTTTTCTCTGATCAGCATATGTTGTTGCTATTTTGCTGCGTTCCGCAATGTATTGACCTAATTACAATGGTGTTACATGTCCAGTAACAATGGATATGAAATTGAGTCAGGTTTTATAAACAAACAACAATATTTATTAGCCTCTACTCAAAGCATCGAAAAGTAAACAAACAACTAACTTAACCGGATGTTAACAGTTAAACGAGTATATCAAACAAACAGTCAAACTTATAAACTGTTCTTAAAGAGTTCTCATCCAAGTAGAGACTTAAAGTGGTAAATTCAAAAGTCCATATGATTTATACAGTCATTAAGGAGAGACTTCCCCGAAACAATGTTTTCTTCAAAGCAATGATGCATCTGTTGATCTCAGCTGAGAGATGCCTTGTCCAAAGGATTCACAAAGAAATAAAGGAACTGACCTTTTGACTGGAGGGTGGTCACTGCACAAATCTTCCCGCCCTGGCAGGGGTTTTACTCAAATGTGCATTGCACAATTCCCAAAGGAAGATTAAAAAGGTCGATTATTCCCAAGAAACTGAATGACATTAATTTTACCCAATCCTTTGCTCGGATAATTCTGATAATGTCTTCACTCTCCGATACTGGACTGTAAAGGAAAACAAAGGTGCAACAAACAAAAACTGGCAGCGATTTTCGAAACTGCTGGCACAACGTTACACTAAAAATAAAATAGAGAACTGCATCACTATGGTGGGCTTTTTCTTATATACCATGCCATCACGTGACATCACATCACCCCACTGTCATGAGACAATTACATCATGCCCATCACAAGATAATGACATAATACTCACAAGAACATTACATCATGCTCACGGGATATGTAACAATGGTCCTTCACATCTCCAGTAACTTCTTCCTCTTCAATTTCATGCTCTTCTGTTGCTAACTTTGCCACGTGATTTGCCCACTCATTCCCTTTCTGCACCTTTACTCTCCTCTTTCTGGTGTGTCTTTAATTGCTGCTACCTCTGCAGGCAGCTGCACTACTCATAACAGCTCTTCACTGTGTTTGGCCCCTACCCTTGGGACCTCCTGACATGATTCACAGTCATTGTCCTATCTCCTGCCCTTGCTTGGGGCTGCCGTCTTTCTGTGAGCCATGTCGTCTGGTCTGTGGATCATTGATGATCGCTGTTCCTGTCTTGTCCGTGTCATTTCTCCTCTTTCTGAGTCTACGATAGAACCTGCCTTACTTAGTGTGCCTCTCCCCAGGACAGTGGCCTCATTGTCTGGACACACCCCAAATATCTCCAGGAAGCTGCACACCTTCTAACTCAAGAATCTGAGGCTCACACCTCTCTGCCATTATTGTTTCACTTCCAGGCACTGGTAGTGTAAATTGATTCTCCTGACATGGGCATGGGTAGATCAGTTATCGATACCGTTGACCCTGTGTCCATTAACATTTCACATTGCCGGTCACCCTAATAAACCTCAAATGTACATCTGTGGATGACCACCAGCCGCAAGAGAGGCTGCCGCCAACCATTTGTCTAACCTGAATGTTGACCTCACCGGCTCTATAATCTGGCCGGCAGTCAAATTGGAAAGGGAGGGTGTTGCTATGGATTCTGCCTGGTTGTTGGCACACAAAGCAAGTCTTCTGTGACATCACAGCGGAACTCCAGAAAATGCCCTAACAACAACCATTCAGTCCCACTGCTGAGTCTCTGAATATGGCCCAGTCAACTGACTTGAAGCGGTCTCATAACAGCTCCTCTGTCTCTCGTGATCACCTCTTTGATGTCCTTACTGCTCTTTAGCCTCTGCCTATGTGCAGGGAGGAGAAGATACCCCGAAATGCGATCTAAGGATGGAACTGTAAGCATTTTTGATGGCAGTGTAACAATAGTTGAGTGTATTGGGTCCAGTGATTAGTTGATGCTAATTGGAGGCTATTTCTTCAAACTAGCCTGACTGAAGTCCTGGCAAAGAGGTGAAGGATGTCAGGGTAGGCTGTTTCTTGTTTGTTAATCATGATACTCAATATGTTGAGTTTTTGATTGACATCTGCCTTTGGCAGAGTATGTAACCTGCAGTCAGGATCACACTGGAGAACTCCCTCAATAGGATGAATGATCAGTACTTAATCATTAGATATTCAGGATACTGGGAGCAAGAATGAGACAGGACAGCTTTGTCTGAGCACCACAATGAGCTCCTTGTGAAGCACACCCCACCCAATTGCCAATCCCAATGCAGTAATTCAGTCCATCTGCTGGATTACTGTGTACGGAGTGTCAGGGTTGAGCAATGCCTCAGTGAAACAAAGAGCCCAGCAATCCCTCATTTCCCTCCGAACAAGCAATCTTGCCCTAAGGTCCTCTATCTTGCTCTTCAGTGCCTGTGTGTTGGCTAGTAGGATGCTAGGTAGCAGTGGTTGTGTTTCATGTCACTTTAGTCTGGATCGCTCTGCCCTGGTGCCAACTTTTCCGGCAATGGCTGCCCTTCATACTCTTCCAGTTCCTGTACCAGCGTTCTTGAGAGTCAAGTTTGCTGATTCCTTCAGGATATTGTAAAATCACTAGTGAGTTAAGGCAGTTCAAAAGTATGTTTCTTAAAGGGAAATTACAGGCTGCAGTTTACAGCAATAGCTCTTCAGAAGATGTATATGCAGTAGTTTTATGAGCTATCTGCAAAACTTCACTGTATATTGCCAGTCCAATCTCAAATGCCCAACAAAGTCGAAGGAGTACGATCTTATTCTTGTCAATTATCTTATTGAAACAAGTTATATCTTAAAGGACCAGAACAGGGCAGCTGTTGTATTATTTCCAGTAAAGGGAGATTCTCAAATCAGGAAGTAGAGTTGCCTGATAAACTGGGATAGTTAGTTAAAACTGGTCTTTAGGAATTCTTTCTTGCACAGTGGTAAATATCTGTATGTTCTCTAGCCTGAGGTTATGGAGGCTGTCACAGTAGGTACATAAAAGGGTATTTGAAAATTATTTGAAAAATCAGGTAATTAAGGCCTTTGTGAATCTGGATTAACAGAGAAATGAAAGCATGGGACAGAGTGGTCATGGTCATATTTAACAATGGGGCAGATGTAAAGGGACCTGCTCTCATTTTCCTGTGTTCTTGTGTTGACACAAGTTCCTCTGGATCAATACCCAAAGAGGTGACACTCATTTCCGACATAAAGCAGTAGCTACATACATTATGAGTCATGAATCTGGAACTTTATCTAAAATAAGACTATTGTCCATATTTTCAATAGTTAACACCTTTCTCAAAAACAGTAGAACAAATTTTAGAAAAAGATGTTCCTATCAGAGAAGGTTTGGGCTACAAAGAACTTGAGAAACAAATAATTATGATTTCAGTTACATAAAATGCAACCTAGCATTGTAAAATATGGGCAAGAAAAAGTTAAAATTAAATTAAGAATGTAATAGCTGCTGAAAAGACATCAATGATTTGAAACCTATTGCATTATGGAAAGTGAATCAAAAGGTTGCAAGGCGCAAACCCAAGTAAAGACTTACGGGTTAAAAGCAGTTCTTCAGTTGAAAAAAGAAAAGATTCAGAACCTATCTGCACTGAGCAGGAAGACCACTGCCAGGATAATATTGCATGAGGGCATTAATTAAAGTCTGTCTATGTTCTCCCTCTTCAGGCTGTTAGAAGATTTAAATTCAGAGAGCAGTAAATGGCTGCAAGAGCCCTCTCCTCCTATATGCTTCTGGAATATCCATAGCAGGCATCTCAATACACTGGAAAAATATTATCAACACCTTCTACCACAAATTCTCCAAATTCACTGCAGCGGAGATTGAACTGACTTCGGTGACGTCTTCTGGGATAAAATTCCCAGCATTGAGGTCCCAGCTGCATTCTGGCACCATGTTTGGTAGACCACATTGTTCAAATAAATGACACTAGGCCATTAAAATGAACAATCTACTCCAAGTTCTGCTATGAGGAAAAAGCTACTGGTCAAATGCAGAGAAAGGTTCGAGGATGTGACCGAAGTTCCTCAAGAAAATGCAATAACCCCATTTACTACTGGGAATCTACTACACATGATGGCTCAAAATGGAGTAGAAGCACTGAGATGGTATTAAGAAAGTCAAAGCCATGATTTGCAAGCAAAGAGGTTCTGCAGAAGGAGCACCACCTCACAATATAGCTACCCAGCAGCACGGTCTGCTGCAACCTGTCCCATCTGTGGAAGAGTCCATGGCTCCTAAATTGGCTTAGAACCCAAAAAAAAACATGAGAGGAAAGAAGTCGACTTCAATTACAAGCCGATGCCAAAGTAGATAATGACATTGTACAACAACTACATCAGATGGGGCGGTATGGAAGCGTAGCATCTAGCGTAACACTATCACAGCACCAGTAGCCTGGGTTCAATTCCCCACTCTCTCTGCATTCTCCCCGTGACCGCCTGCGTTTCCTCCAGGGGCTCCGGTTTCCTGCCACATTCCAAAGACGCGCAGGTCAGGAGGTTATTTGGTCACATGGGTGTAATTAGTTATGTTTTGCAACTCCAGAAAGTAATTGAGAGAAAAAAGAACACAGGAGTCGGGATAACTTGTCTACCTAGTTTCCGTTTAAATAGGTGCTCATATATGACATGGTGGCATAACGACATATGCCATTCATGTATTTTTACATATAACCCATGATGAATCACCTAAGCAAACAATGAATACTTAATCAAACAATATTTACAATACTTGTCAAATACTACTGAAGTATTAAATGCACCACCCTGCTTAGCTATGAACTTGAACTCAATATAGAATGCATCTCAACTATATACACAGTATACTATATAATACAACTACTATCCACAGTAGAGTAATTTTAAATTGTCCCCTTCTGGCTTAAAGATTTAATCGCTGTGGAGAATTTCTTACAAGTGTGGGATAACATCTTTCCTGACAAGAGGGATCACTCTGGTTGGCTGAACTTGTGTCTGTGAAACAATCTCAGGTTCTGGGTCCTCCTCCATGGTGGTTGTAGGAGTTGACTCTGGGATTGCAGGAAGTGGTTCTGACAGTTCTGCACACGTTCCTTCACTACCAATTGACTCTACTTTCCTCAAGTGATCGATGTGTCATCTCCAGATGACATCAGACACAATCTCCACTGTGTAGGAGGCTGGTCCTGTTCTGTCCTTAATCTTTCCGAGTACCCACTTTTGATCACCTTTGTAGTCCCTCACCAGGACTGCTTGTCAAGGAGTGAAACAGCAAACCTCTTTGTTTGAGGAGGCCTTAATTTATATTAGTTGTTTGTCCTGCATACTCCTTCGGAGATTGAATTTGAGGAGATCCAAGTGTGAGTGCAGGGGACAAGCCAGGAACAGCACAACTGGTGAGTTGTTGGTTATGGAAGGTACTGCATTGCAATATGTATGGAAGAAATTGGCAAGCTTCTGATTCAGTGTCAAGGTAGTGTGTTCTGCTGAGATTGCTCACAGTGCACTCTTTGGACAAACCTTTCTGCCATGCCATTTGTAGCTGGTTGGAACGGTGCAGATGTAGTAGGTCTTATTCCATTCATTTTCAGGAATGACTGAAACTGTTCTGCTACAAACTGTGGTCCATTGTCACTGACGAAAGGCTGATTTATACTTCTGCATCAACTGGATGCCGTGGGTATGGCATCGCTGCGAACCCTATGCAGAGCCTACGTGGATCCCTACGCCGTAGCCTAACGCGCACCTCTCCCAAAATGTAACTACACGTCGCGGCAACGCAGACCGCAACAACTGTGATTGGTCTGCTTGGTAGCATCGCATTTCCTCCTGCACTGCAATAGCTTCCCATTGGGCGACTGAAGGGCAGGGAAGGAACTCTGGCTGCAATGCTTTCCATAAAGCTTTAATGACCTCCGAAATTATGGAGAACACATTTTGCCTTTACAGAAAAAAACGCTCGCTTTAAACTGTTTACCCCGAGAAAGATTACCATGACCATGGAGCCTTGCACGGGCAGGTGTGTGCGCATGCGCAACGTGACTGAATTGCAGAGCGACGCAGACACACCAACGCACAAGTATGAACGCTCACAACGCGCTTAGGCCACGTGCATAGGTTATGGCGTTCATTTGATGCAGAAGTATAAATCAGCCTTAAGTGTTTTGGAATACCAGTCCTTGAGAGGAGGCTTCTCAACACATCAGCAGTTCCCAGGCTGTAGTGGAGGCCATAGGGAACACTTCTGGCCCATTTGTAACTGCATCCTATACTACCAAAGTATTTGTGCCCATGAATGGTTTGGCAAAATCCACATGACTCCTCTGCCAGGGCAATTCAGGCCATTCCCAGGGATGGAGTGGTGCTGCTCTTCACTTCTTCTAATCATGGTAGCATCTTAAACAAACTGATTGAACTACTGATCTATCTCAGGCCACCAGACAAGGCTTCAAAACAGTGCTTTCATTTTGACCACTCCTAGATGACCAGCATGTAGCTCCTCCAATACTTTGGCTCTCAACTTGCACAGTACAACAACTCTCAATCACCACATCAGGCAATCCCCATCAAGTGCAGGCTCACCCTGGCACTGGTAGATACCGGAGAACTAAAATTTCTGCTGCACTTCCAGCCACTTTGGATTATCGTGTAGACCTGAGGAAGTGTGGGGTCTTTTCTGGTTTCCCACTGGATCATTTCTGCCATAATAGAGAGCCTTCTGATTTTCATTTAGGAGAATACGTCAAGAGGAGTGCCCCCTTTTGTCAGTTTTTCAGCTCAGGCCATCAGAGCTTGGAGTTCAGTTCCAATGTCCACTTTAAGGAGTTTGTACGTCCTCCCCGTGAATGCATGGGTTTCCTCCGGGTGCTCTGGTTTCCTCCCACAGTTCATAGACAGACAAGTTTGAAGGTTAATTGGTCATTGTAAATTGTCCTGTGATTAGACAAGAGGTAAATTGGTGGGTTGCTGAGAGGCACTGCCCGTTGAGTTGGAAGGGCCTATTTCACACTGTCTCTAAATACATAATAAATAAATTTCCTTTTCCAGGGGTAAATGCGCCAATCCATCAGCATTTCCACGATTAGTTGTCCTCTTGAGTTCAATCTTGTAATTGTTTCCTCCAAGAAATAACATTTGTGCTGCAGTTAGTGGCACACCTTTCTGTGGATTGAAAATTCACAACAGTGATTGATGATCAGTAATGAGGGGAACCGCTCTCCTATACAGGTACTGGTTGAAATGTTTTACACCCCAAACCAGAATCAGGGCCTCTCTGTCAATCTGTGTGTATTTTTTCTCTGCAGTGGTAAGGGAAGGGTGAAGTAAAGGCTATGGGTCCTTCACTTCCATCATTCATAACGTGACATAACTGCACCTAGACCATAAGGTGAAGCATCACAGGCAAGCTTCACTGGATGATGTAGATTATAATGTGCGAGTACAGTGTCTGGTGTCACCATTTCTTTTACCTTTTGGAAAGCCACCTCACACTGCTTTGTCCATTGCTATTTCTTCTTGATCTGTATTAATAAGTTCAAGGGATGGAGAACAGTAGCCACGTGTGACAGGAACCTGGTATGGTAATTGTCAAATCCTAAAAAGAAGAGCAACTCTGGCATGTCCTCTGACCCTGGGGCATCCACCACTGCTTGAATTTCCTATGACCATAGTAAGTGATGCTAGGTTTAAAGAATTCAGACTTGTCACATTCTGCTCTGACCCCATAATCTAATCCTTTTAATACGGTTTTGAAATTTTGGAGATGTTCCTTGTTATCTTTACCAGTAACAATGATGTCATCCGTAGTTTTCTGCCAGAGTGCAGGTGCAGCCTATTATAGTGAGAAAGTCATTTGTGAGTGTTTATGGTGAGAAACACTTTGGACTCTTATTTCACCTTCATCTGTAGGTAGGCCTCAGCTAAGTCATTTATGCTGAGTGTTTCCCTCCAGAAAGGTCTGCAAAGAAATCCTCTCTCCTGGGAAGAGGGTACTGATCTACTTTCTGTACCTTAAAATTACCCAAGGATCCTGACAGGCCCATTCTTCTTGGCTACTGGGATCACTGGTGTTGCCCATGGGTTCCACTCAAACTTCAAAAAAATTCCTTCAGCCTCCGTGAGATCAAGCTCACTGGTTACTTTATCATGGATGGTTTAAGGAACTAGACAAGCATTGTAAAACTTGGGTGTGGCATTTTCATCTAACACTATTTTATTATGATATGTTTGAGTTTTCCAATGACATCCTGTCATACGGGAGTGGCTGGGAATGGACTCAAGTGCAAGACACAGAGACTGAAGTACTAGGGCCAGGACTAGGATACAGGGCGATGGCAAGGACATGGACAGGACAACTGGGAACCCGGAACAGGTCTGGACAAAAGAGCTAGGAGCCCGGGCTTGGACTCCGAGCCAGAGACTGGACAAGGACCCAGTACCTGGGTCTTGCCTCTGGCTCAGACCCCAGAACCAGGCAAGGACGAGGCTTGGCTGGCAGGCAGGACGAGGCTGGAGTCTTAGAGACTTGAGGCGAGGCTTGGCAGGAGGCAGGAGACTTGAGGTGAGGCTTGGAAGGAGGCTAGAGGTTAGAGACTTGAGGCCAGGCTTGGCAGGAGGCTAGAGGCTAGAGACTTGAGGCCAGGCTTGGCAGGAGGCTAGAGGCTAGAGACTTGAGGTGAGGCTTGGAAGGAGGCTAGAGGTTAGAGACTTGAGGCGAGGCTTGGCAGGAGGCTAGAGACTTTGAGGCTTGGGGCTAGAGGCCAGAGACTTGAGGTGAGGCTTGGCAGGAGGCAGGAGGCTGGAATCTTCAGGCTTGAGGCTATGCAGGAGGCTGGAGTCTTCAGGCTTGAGACTAGGCAGGAGGCTGCAGTCTTCAGGCTTGAGGCTAGGCAGGAGGCTGCAGTCTTCAGGCTTGAGGCTAGGCAGGAGGCTGCAGTCTTCAGGCTTGAGGCTAGGCAGGAGGCTGCAGTCTTCAGGCTTGAGGCTCGGCAGGCTCCTCCGGGGCAGGTCGAGGTTTACCTGGGCAGGATGCGGTACTCCTGGACAGGGCGCGGATCTCCTGGGCAGGGCGTGGATCACCTGGGCAGGGCGCGGATCACCACCTGAAGGAGGCATGAGACAGGAAGGGACAGAACCAACCGCAGGGAACGGTGAGACGGCCTGGCTTACCCGGCAGAGGCAAGGGACAGGAACAGACAGAACCAATCGCAGGTACCGGCAAGACAGCCTGGCTTACTTGGGCGGAGGCAAGGGACAGGAAGGGAGCTAGGTACAGGGTGGCGCCAGGACAAGACTGCAGGCGAGACGAGGCGAGAGTTACCAGCAAGACAAGGCAAGGCTTCAGGCAATGCATGGTGAGACGAGAACTTCAGGTGAGGCGAGAGTTACCGGCAAGACAAGGCAAGGCTTCTGGCAAAGCAAAGTGAGGCGAGAGTTACCGGCAAGACACGGCAGGGCTTCAGGTGAGGAAACAGAAGGCAGAGCAAGCGATACAAGGAATAAGGACAAGAACAATCCAGCAGCCACAACCTGGTCTCTGAAGGTATTTATGCAGCCAGCCCCAACAGGCATCAGCTGCCTTAATTAGTGCTTAACAGGAACAGAAACATGGTTGACAGGAAAACCTGGAGCAAGGGTTGGTGGACCGGACCGTGAACCGGAATACGAACATCACAGACCGGAACGTGACACATCCTTGAACAGTACTGTGGCATCATCCAGTACCTTTCTGAATTTGCTTTCAGATGACTCTATTGCAGGTAATCTGGCATGCAAATAGTGGATGGATCTCCAACTGAGTTGTAGTTGTCTCAGACAATCACATGCCCACAATGCTGACCTCCTGTTTTTACTGCATACAAGCCCAATATGGCTAGTTGTTTGTTGTATTTCACTGTTATGATTGTGATTCCCACACAAGTTATCTTTCCTCCAGTGCAAGTTCTTAGTTGGATGTCTGCAGGCTTTGGTTCAATATATTTGAAATGCATTTCAAAATCTTTTTGTGAAATGACTGAACAGCTAACCAGTGTCCAGTTCCATTTAATTAATTTTCTGTTCACTTCTGGTGTAAGCCATATTGTTTGTTTCTTGTTAATTCTCACTGTGTAAATCTCAAGGCTACCAAGTGCTGTATCACTGTCATATTATTGAATATTTCACCAACAGCATACAGATTAATGCTCTTTTGGAAACAGCAACTTAACTTTTTACCTTTTTTTTGCTTCCATGTACAGTCTATTTATTTCTGTCTACCTGACATGCTCTTTGTATGTATTATAATTTGTGGCATTTTTTGCAAGATTGACCTCTAAACCAGCATTGGTCTAATGTATGTGAGCCTCTTCCACAATGGTAAAGCTATTTGTTTGGCCAGGCAGGTGTCTGTTTAGATGATGCAATTTTGTTCACGCTCTCTTTCATTACTGACTGCAACTCAGTTGCATCACCGGCTGTTGTTTCCATTGATGCAGCGTTTTCAGCTGCTCTTTTAAATGTGAGTAATGTTTCAGTTAGGAGCCATTTCTGGAAGTTTTCTTTAAAGACTGCACAAACTAAATGATCTATCAGTGCATCATATAGCCCATCACAGAATAGACAATGCTCAAACAATTTCTTCAGTTCAGCCACGTAAGCTGAAATGGACTCCCCTTCCATTTGATTCTGCTTATGAAACCTAAAGCATTCTGCAATCAGCAATGGTTTTGGTTTTAAATGTTCCTGCATTATGAACATAATATCAGCAAAGCTCATTTCAGCTAGTTTGGTTGGAGCAGTTCTATTTCTAAGAAAACTGCATGCTTTTCCACCTGTTACACTCAACTACACTGGCACTCATTTCTCATTGACTATTTTATTTGTATTAAAGTACTCAATTTGTTCAGTATATATCATCCAGTGATCTGTTGTTATGCAGTTGAATTGTCTATCTTTCTGGTGTAGCCAGCCATTTCTACTTTTTTTGAAATGTATTATTAGTATCACCTGGTACTCACTGTTTATGAACCAATGGCCATACTTGTGGTTTGTTAATTTCATCTGTTTTCTGCCTTGTTTTACTCGATTGCTTCTCTCCACTTCCGAAAAAAGACATACTATGATTTTTTTAACTCAAGCACCATTCCCTCCACTTCTGAAAAAAAAACATGCTGTACTTCAACAGGTAGGTAGTCATCACGAGTTCTTTTTAAAACCTTGTTGTCGCCACTGTTATGTTTTGTAACTCCAGAAGCTAATTGAAATAAAAAAACACAAGAGCCGGGATAAGACCGTAAGACATAGGAGCAGAATTAGGCCATCTGGCCCATCGACTTGTCAAAAGTAACTTGTCTACTTAACTTTCTTTCAGTGAGGTGCTCACATATGATGCAGTTACATGATGACATATGCCATTCCTGTACTTCTCACATATAGCACATAATAAATTATGAAAATAAAGAATGCTTAAATGGCAATATACTTCCAATATTATGTGGTGCTCTGGCTAGGATTTTTACTGCTAATGCTGTAGGGTATTTCAGTTAGCAGCTTTCTGTAGAAGAAGTGTGTCCTGCTGATAGCATGTTTGGGTTTTGGCTCAAGCTAAGGGACTATGATGTTCAACTTTGGAATGCTGTGTCAGCCAATCAGGATGGTGGAACTGGGAGAGGGTTCTAGAAAAAGCTGGGCGGAGAGAGATTTGCAACGGACAGTGGTGGAGTTCGTGTTTTTTTTTGGCGGGAGCTGCGGAAAGGACAGAAGGGACGGTGGCTGAGGATGCCATGGGAATGAGCATCCCTGTTGCACAAGGTGCTTTGTGCAGATGAACGGCTCCAAGGAGGAAGGGCCAACACTCCTGAGAGAGAGCCCATTTGTTCAAGGTGGATTCTGAGCGAAGTTCAGAATGTGGTATGTGTTTTCACAAAGACCATGGGTCCAGTGTATGAGTGAAAAGACAACTTCAAGGTGAGCTCCAACAATTTGTGCATATTTAAACTGATTTAATAGTAATGGGCCCTTTAATTTTTGTTTTTCCAACTATTTGTTTGATAAAGCTGAAATTTGTAAATATACTTTCTTTATAATTTTATGCAGTGTATAATCTGTTGTGTATGGGAAGCATTTACACAGCATTCACTCAAATCGAGGTTTCTTTAATCGGAACATGACGAGGTTTCTGCTTGGTTGAACCCCAAATCATATCGACCCTAGATGCCTATTGTTTATGAAAGGTGGTCTTCTCACCGTTGAGCCCTGTGGCTATTAGTGGGGCTGGCAATGAGCCAAGTTTCCATACTAGCCCAGTGGAGGAGTTGCGGTTACTCAAATATTACTGATATACTAAATACATTACATAATTCAACAACATGGGCTTGTTAAGCCAGAAGGGCCTGCTATTGTTGTCTCTCTAACTCAATAAATAATAAATTGATAATGTTTGGAAGACGAGGAGTGAGCCCATGATCGACTCCATTTCTCGCTGAACTTGCCGATTAACGCACAAAGAAAGACGGAAATCACCAAT
The DNA here is from genome assembly GCF_963921235.1 of Mobula hypostoma. Lineage (NCBI taxonomy): Eukaryota > Metazoa > Chordata > Chondrichthyes > Myliobatiformes > Myliobatidae > Mobula > Mobula hypostoma. The sequence goes on along the minus strand of NC_086118.1, from coordinate 16,479,701 downwards.
GCAAGTGTGGAAGGTGAGCGAGTGTTCAGCATTAAATAGTACCTCTTGCTCGTTGCTCCCAGGGGAAGGTCCCTGCATTTGAATGATCTCTCTCTTCCTCGATGCCAGAGTCCATTGGCCTTGGGCAAGGTTTAATCTATGTGGTTTGTCCATTGGACTCTGTCGTTCACGTTATGACATTTCTGATTTCTGGTTGCTCCTTTTGTGTTGCTGTTTTGGATGATTTTGAACCAAGATGGCCTGCAAGTAACAAGCACTGAGCTGAACTGAATATGCCCGGACTCTTTCAATTTTGTGCTTTATATTCTGTGTTACTCACTCATGTTTTTGTTATCATTTGTGAGTTTTATTTTTTTTTTGCATGTTTTGATTTTTTTTTCAATGGGTTCTATGGTTTTCTTTGTTTCGTGGCAGTCTGTGGGGAAGACGAATTTCAGGGTCATATACAGCAAACATATTTTGATAATAAGTGTATCTTTTGCATCTTGGAGGATTCCTGGGATCTGTGTTGCACCCTGATAATATTCAACAGTAGTACAAGTTAAGGCCGGAAATCATATTGTCTTTACTAAACACTCCGAGTTGGACATTGTACTATGCCAGTGAAGGTACTCCAGTGCTAGATGAAAGGCCCTTCCACAAGGCCAAATGCATTACAAGTAATAGAACAGGGTTTTTAACTGCACACACGAATGTCTCATCTTCACACAGCTTGTGGAAGAAGTGAACTGAGAACAGATTGAGAGTGATGAGTTTAAGATATACAAAATAACCTCAGGGGATTTATGCAGAGGGAGACTAGAGAGATAATTAGTTCAGGTGTATAGTGGATTGGACAGTGGAAAGAAAATCATTCAGATTCTGTGAGTTGGATCAGCCAAGGAGAGGACAGGGTCCCAGGATCAATTAAGAAACAATTAGAGATCTGTCTTGTTGGTGAGGAGTTGGATTGGTGGTAGTGATAGTAATAAAACATTTAAAGGGGAGTCTGCCTGGAACTCTGCTACAACAGTACAGAGTATTATTTTTGAACCTGTGGCACAGTAGCATTTATCCCCAGCAGTGAGGCCTACTTTGCTACTTCATTCAGTAGCCTGCTATGCAGGGACAATTTTGTGTAAATCTTGTCAAAATATGCATTGATTGTTGTTAGACACCCTAAACATGCCTGATGGCCCTGCAATTCTTCATAGCTGGCTGCCAGTTTTAAGGTGAGACAACTATCTATTGACAAAATTAGTACTTCAGATCATGTGTTCAGCTGGTGAATTGCGCAATTCTCTCTTCCTGATAATATACTTTGGAGAGTCAAAATCAGTAGCTCTATTTGCTTAGAACCCAAGTCACATATGGCTTCCATCCTATTTTGCTAAACACAAAGGCAACATTAGCTGAAGAATTTATTTGTTTTTTATTTGTCCATTTTGCTTTAATTCTCCAATACTTATTGAACTTAAATTAACCTCATCTATCCTGGTTCTCATGAATGAGTTAATCTTCTGAAAATACTGTGGTAAGATAGTACTGTCACGAACCCCATGACGGGAATAAAGAACCTGCAGAGATGGAAAACACTTTGGAGTCCAGTATTGCTATAAACTAATAATATTTATTAGTAACTACGCAATACAGTAATATAAATGTATTTAAATCAAACAGGTTAGCAATGATTTTATATATATAAGTAAGTATATCAGTAAGTGTGGAAATATATGTATGAAAAACCAAGCTTAAAGTCTAGGGGTAAAAAGATACAGTCTTAGGATGATGAGTAAAGTTCAGTTCAGTTCAGTTCGTGGTATTGAGTTGAGTAGTGATGGAGAGAGAGAGGGAGAGATTTGAGTCTTCAGGTGAGCTGACGCCGTCGATCTTCTCGTTGTCCTTTGAAATCCTTTAAAAGTCACCGACTATGACTTTAACAAAGGGGACCAGTTTTCTGTGGTGGAGCTATCCCCGGGCGAGGGTGGACAACTCCCCACCAGTCAACCCTTTTCCTCTTTCCTCTGTTAGAGCGATGGATCGACCCACCTGATCGATCCTCCAAAACCCACTTTTTCTGCGGGCACAACAATGCTCATTCAGTATCCAGATCATGGTCTGAGGTCTGTATCATCTGACCTCCTATTTATCTCACTGTGCTGAACATCAACTGTCAATCAAATAATCCCTCTTTCCTTTGTCTGTGAAGAAATGCAAGCAGGCAACAAGTCCTTGAAAAATATCAACAACCTGCCTTCAATCACCATAGCAACTTTCGAGCTGCTCGATGCTGTCTCCAACTCCAAACTCAGCAGAAATCCAAAGTTACTTCCAGTGCCTTAAAGTGACAGTCCAACTGTTAATCTTCGTCTCTCTCTCTCTCTCTTTTACAAACAAGCTGTTAAATAACTCTCTTTCTCTTTTCAAAAGCACAGTTAATAGTGGTACCTCAGGATCCCCTCATAGTAGAAAAAAGAATCTTATACTATGCATTTGCTGTATTTTTAGCCCTTTGAATAATGTAAAAACTAATTCATGTATAAGTTGCATCAAGACTCAAGTCAAGTTTACTGTTATTTACAGTGCCTATAAAAATATTCACCCCCCCCCAGATGTTTTCATGTTGTATTGTTTTACAACATTGAATCACAGTGGTTTTAATTCGGCTTTTTTGACACTGATCAACAGAAAAGACACTTTTGTGTCAAAGTGAAAACACATTTCTACAAATTGGTCCCAATTTACCATAATTATTAAATGCAAAATAATTGATTTCATAATTACTCACCCCTTTCAAGTCAGTATTGGCAGTAATTGTAGCCTTGAGTCTGTGTGGATAGGTCTCTATCAGCTTTGCACATCTGGACACTGCAATTTTTCCCCATTCTTCTTTACAAAACTGCTCAAGCTCTGTCAGATTGCATGGGGATCGTGAGTGAACAGCTCTTTTCAAGTCCAGTCACTAACTCTCAATTGGATTGAGGTCTGGTCTCTGACTTGGTCACTCCAGGACATTAACTTTGTTGTTCTTAAGCCATTCCTGTGTAGCTTTGATTTTATGCTTCGGGTCATTATTTTGCTGGAAAACAAATCTTCCAAGTCATAGTTCTCTTGCAGACTCCATCAGGTTTTCCTCCAGGATTTCCCTGTACTTTACTGCATTCATTTTACCCTCTACCTTCACAAGCCTTCCAGGACCTGTTGCAGTGAAGCATCCCCACAGCATGATGCAGCCACCACCATGCTTCATGGTAGGGATACAGTGTTTTACTTACGCCAATCATAGCGTCTAGTGTGATGGCCAAAAAGCTCAATTTTGGTTTCATCAGACCATAAACTTTCTTTCAGCTGACTTCAAAGTCCCTCACATGCCTTCTGACAAACTCTTCCTAATAAGTGGAATAGATAGAGTGGATAGCCAGCACCTCTTCCCCAGGGCACCACTGCGCCATACAAGAGGACATGGCTTTAAGGTAAGGGGTGGGAAGTTCAAGGGGGATATTAGAGGAAGGTTTTTTACTCAAAGAGTGGTTGGTGCGTGGAATGCACTGCCTGAGTCAGTGGTGGAGGCAGATACACTAGTGAAGTTTAAGAGACTACTAGACAGATATATGGAGGAATTTAAGGTGGGGGCTTATATGGGAGGCAGGGTTTGAGGGTCGGCACAACATTGTGGGCCGAAGGGCCTGTACTGTGCTGTACTATTCTATGTTCTATGTTCTATATTTCATGTGAGTTTTTTTCAAAAGTGGCTTTTCCTTTGCCACTTTCCCCATAAAGCTGTGACTGGTGAAGCACCCGGGCAACAGTTGTTGTATGTGCAGTCTCTCCCATCTCAGCCACTGAAGCTTGTAAGTCCTCCAGAGTTGTCATAAGTCTCTTAGTGGCCTCCCTCACTAGTCCCCTTCTTGCACAGTCACTCAGTTTTTGAGGATGGCCAACTCTAGGTAAATTTACAGCTGTGCCATATTCTTTCCATTTCTTGGTGATTGACTTAACCGTACTTCAAAGGATATTCAGTGACTTGGAAATTTTCTTGTATCTATCTCCTGACTTCCACTTTTCAATAATCTTTCCACAGAGTTGCTTGGAGTGTTCTTTTGTCTTCATGGCATAGTTTTTGCTCGGATACTGACTCACCAGCACTTAGACTTTGCAGATACAGATGTATTTTTACTACAATCAATTGAAGCACCTTGACTGCACACAGTTCTCCAAAAGCAGACCTCCATTTAATCAATTATGTGACTTATAAAACCAATTTGCTGCATTAGTAATATGATTTGGGGTGACATATTAAAGAGGGTGAATACCAATGCAATAAGTTATTTTGTGTTTTATATTTGCAATTACTTTAGATCACTTTGTAGAGATCTGTTTTCGCTTTGACACAGAAGAGTCGTTTTCTGTTGATCAGTTTCAAATTAAATCCACTGCGATTCAGTGTTGTAAAACAATAAAACATGAAAAATTCTGCGGGCAGGGGTGCTGGTGAATACTTTTTACAGTTACTGTAACTATATACATGTTAACTATCAAATGAGACAGAGTTTCTCCGGACCAGCTTGTAAAGCACTGTAGTATATATAGCACACAATAACTTTTTAAGAATACTTACCAAGAGTCAAATCTACAATGAATTAAGCATAAATAAAGAAAGTAAAGTACATAATTGGGTGTGGACATAAACTAACTTTGATGACATCAAGGAAAAAAAAATCATTGTACATTACTTATTAAAATTTCGTAAGTGGTATACAGGTGTCCCCCACTTTTCGAACGTTCGCTTTACGAAACCTCACTGCTACAAAAGACCTACATTAGTTCCCTGTTTTCGCTAACAGAAGGTGTATTCACTGTTACGAAAAAAATCAGCGCGTGAAAAAAACAGCGCATGATAAAAGGCAGCGCTTGCCCTGAGCAGCCGCTCTCCCCCAGATTTGGAACGGCATTCTAGCCAGCATTGCTTAAACACGTGTCTGTGAGCAGCCATTTGCAAGATGAGTTCTAAGGTGTCGGAAAAGCCTGAAAGAGCTCGTAAGGGTGTTACACTTAGCGTAAAACTAGACATAATTAAGCCTTTTGATCGTGGTGAATGAAGTAAGGACAAAGTGAGTTTGGCTTGTGGAAGTTGATGAAGATGATGTTGAAGAGGTTTTGGCATCCCATGACCAAGAACTGATAAATGAAGAGCTGATGCAATTGGAAGAGGAAAGGATAACAATCAAAACCGAATGCAGTAGCGAACTGAACGTGAAGCAACTGCGTGAGATTTTTGCTGTAATTATAAAGTATGACTTTAATTTTGAAAGGGTACGTAGGTTTAGGGGATATTTGCAGGATGGTTTGAGTGCTTACAAAGAACTGTATGGTAGAAACATTCTTAAAGATGTGCTGTGTGCCTCCCAGCTACTGCTGCACCGTTGCATGCTTCGCAGATCAGCATCGGGTCGCTGCCCAGAGGATGGGGGCCACTGCTCCACCCAAACTCCGACGACTCAGTCTAACACACTATCATCAGTGTGCTTGGCAAGCTGTCTTCTCGATTCGTGTTATTTGGTTTGAATTGGCAGCTTTGTAGCTTAAAGGTTACTGGAGAGAGTGTTTTTGCCAACAGCGCTTGCGTGAGATTTCCTGCCGAGCACGCTTGCACTGTGTTTTTGCGAACGGCGCTTGCGTGAGATTTTCGCTACGGACAACAGTGCAGGCAATGATTGTGGAAAAGTATTTCTACTTTATATAGGCTGTGTATTTATCATATCATTCCTGCTTTTACTATCTGTTACTGTTATTTTAACTTTAATGTGTTATTTGGCATGATTTGGTAGGTTATTTTTGGGTCTGCGAATGCTCACAAAATTTTCCCATATAAATAAATGGTAATTGTTTCTTCACTTTACGACATTCCAGCTTACGAACCATTTCATAGGAATGTTCTACCTTCGGATGGCGGGGGAAACCTGTAATAAGGAATTTCCCAGTATGTGCAATAATATAATAAGCAAGATATTTCTCCCACACCACACAACTCCCCATTGAAACTGGGCACCTCAGACTTCTATTTAGTTACAACTTTCAATAGCAGCTTGGCATTAGATAAAGAGTTTATTGTAATTTGAAGTCCAGATACTATTTAGATTTGTGACTTACATTGCCAATGATTTACTTACTTCTTCATTGAATAATAAATTATGGTAGAAAGAAAGTAATGAGAAATATTAAAGTTTTGGGTTGCTTTTCTGATTGACCCCTGAATAGAAAAACTACAAACTTGTTTCAATTTATCAATCATTGGCAAATGATCAGAGGACAGAGCTGTGTAGAAGAACTAAGCAGGCAACTTGTGTTGATTTTTATCTCCAAAGTGAAGTGAGCCTCCTTTCTATGATGAATGATAGTAGAGTTTAATGTTAATCCCTGCCAGGCACAAGCAAAGAAATCAGACCTCCATTATGTAAATAAAAATACAGCTTGAATTAGTTGGTGATCCCATAAAGTTTGGTTTTGACTAAGTGGAGAAGATCAGTATCAGCAGATTGATGACAAGTGACTAAACCATCTGCACGATATTAATATTCAAAAATAGGAAGCAACAGAGTGTTCACTGATTTGAAAAGTGTGTAGCACTAATTAAAAAACAATACCTTTAAAAACTATTCCAAACCAGTCACCACTTTGTAGTGGCTAAATATCTTAAGTCCGACATGTCAGTCCATGGCCTCCTCTTGTGCCAAGATGAGGCACACTCCAGCTGGAGGAGCAACACCTTATATTCTACCTGGGCCTCTTCCCACCCAATGGCATGAATATCAGTTTCTCCTTCCGGTAATTTTTTTCTCTCCCCTCCCCTCTTCTTCTATTTCCCTCTCTGGCCTTTTACCACTTCTCACCTGCCTGTCACCCCCACCCCCCTCACCTCCCGGGACCCCTCCTCCTTCCCTTTCTCCTATGGTCCACTCTTTTCTCCTATCAGATTCCTTTTTCACCTGCCCTTTACCTTTCCTATCTATCTGGCTTCACCTTTCACCCTCTAGCTAGTCCCCTTTCCCTCCCCCTACCTTTTTATTCTGGCATCTTCTCCCTTCCACTTCAGTCCTGAAATGTTGACTGCTTATTCATTTCCATAAATGCAGCTTGACCTGCTGAGTTCCTCCAGCATTTTGTATGTGTTGCTTTGGACTTCCAGCATCCACAGACTTTCTCGTGTTTAAAAAACATCCCAGCATCAATACAGATCTTTTATGAGACTTGTTTAAAATGCCAAAGCAGGATTCAACCCTTTGTTTCAGGCCTACTTAGCTGAGAATGCACAGATTTGTGAAAGGCACACTTGAGTTGCAACGTGACGTAGGCTTAGTGCTGCTAACAGCTCCAGGGACTCCAGGACCAGTTCTGACCTTGGTGTTGTGTGTGTGGTGTCTACATGTTTTTCCTCTGGCCATATGTGGTCACGCTAGGTGTTCCAGTTTACTCCCATGTCCTAAAGTCCTGTCAGAAGGTTCAGTAACTTAGCAATTAACCTTTTTCATATGGGTAGTGCTGGTAAACAAATATTCACAGTAGGTTGTATGATAAAATCATTTATGAAGAACAATCAGTACTTGGAACGTGCCTCTTGTGATACAGCCCAGTCATGCAAAGTGCAGAGGTGTAGAGGTCAGTTGATGTCTCCCTTGATTTGCATCCATATGATATCTGAACAGTGAGCCACACCTCGCGCATTAGAACTGTAGAAATGGTCCCTGAAGTAGCGAGAACCAGGCGACACAGTGACGTCATTTTGCTGATATTTCAGGCCTCTGGTGGTGTCATGGAGCGCTAGGCCTCATTTCTATGACAGAGATCCCTGCCCTCCCATACACTTGGACTGTATTACTACGGATACTTCAAAGCACAGGAAGAATAAGAGAACTGACATCATGTTTTCCATAGCTCCTCCATGCACAGTCCCAAGCCCGGCTGCAAAAGGTGGAGGCTAGCAACCCAACCCTATAAAAACCCAGAGCTACAGAAACGCCAAAGACCTTGTCCCTGGGAAAGGAAGAATCTTTGCAAAGATGGGCTACACCTGGGAGCAACTTGAAAGACTGGCCCAGGACAGAGGTCTCTGGCGAGCTGGCTTTGGTAATCTATGCCCCAGTAGGGGTAATGGACTTAACAAACATCAGGTTCTCGACCAGCACTGAAGCACTGGTGACACAGGTGTGGCAGTGCAATGTTGCTCCCTCACAGCTCTAGCCAATGAATTCAACCCTGACCTCTGGTGTCATCCGTATGGAATTTCCATGTGCACGCTGATACCACACAGGTTTCCACTGGGTGTGGCAATTTCCTCCCACGTACCAAAATATACTGGTAAGATAACTGGTGCCTGTAAAATATCCCAATAATGTAGGTTACAAAAAACAAAGAAAAAGCAAGTGGATAAGCACATATCAATGCAAGTACATTCAGCGTACAAGGAAATAAGGAGTTTGATATTGTTACAAGTACTGTGTTAACCCTCATCAATAATGATCAGTTAGGCACAGAAGGAATCTGTATTTACTGACAAATGTCTTTATTGGCTTGTTGTGACTGTGAACAAATCACCAGAAGACACTAAAGCTGGTGATACAGAAGTCTTTATTCAACACACAAGCAGACATCATACTGAAGACACTCTCAGAAGAGGCTCCCTGATACAATATTACATGACATGTTTTATATGCTTTACTCAAAGTTTGCGGCAGGACAATTCTATAGTTACAATGTAGCCACAATGCTTCCTTTGAATTACATATGATTTTCAAACACCTCCATCTTCACACTAACACTCCAGACACCCAAAATGAATGCTAATCCCCATTGTGTCTGAGTTGCATTCGTGCATATGCAGACATCTCAGGTCAATGAGTGTTTCTTGGTTAGCAATCAACCCCAGTCTGCAGCTCCAGGAAAACAATTGTTCTGAGCTGCATTTTAACTTCAAACTACAATCCATATTCAGATCTGAAGACTTGTTGAAATTAATAGTTGATATATTCCATAACTCAAGAGTACACCCTAACAGGCTCCGTTAACAAGCGTGTGAATTTACAGAACTAAGTACCTGTGAGCACACCTATTAGGTTTCCCTGATGCTCCATGAACAGTCAAAGAATAGAAATGTAATACCCAGAAAAATACGTCTACACTGGAAAGGCGTTCCTCTTGATCCCAATGTAATCTCAATGTTTCCGACATGGGGCAATCACTTCTACGATGGTTGGTCTTCACAGAGTTGTTGTCATCTTTCTCCTGAAATCCTCCATTCTTATCCTTTTCTTTATCAGATCAATCTGTTACCTTTTGATGTAGTTGGCTCAGACTCATTTGACTGTCCTGGTCAACATCTCATTAGATCTGGCCCAAGGCTACAAGCAGCATAACTTTATGGCTCTTCCCCCATACTTATGCCATTGGTAACTTTCTTTCTTCTTTGAGGTCAGCCCAGGCCACTTCAGATCACAGGCTGCTTTTTTCTATAAGCCTGCCATTTTTAAATAACTGAATAAACAGCTTTTTCTCTGAAAATGGTCTCAGATTTAGCAAATCATCAGCAGAAAACTCAGTGTGTCCACTTTCAATTGCTCTGATTGAGCCATCCCTGAGCAAGAACCAGTTCACAAAATGGTAGCTGTAAGAGCAATCTCACAAAATGGCAGCCCCCATTTCTTTGACTGTATGGCAAGAACAAACACACTTGCTTTGACTGGCCTCATTCTTGTTCATTGATTTGCAGATTTTATTTCTTTCTAGCCAACAATATGGACTGATGAGTTTATTGGTCTATGGTCAGAGACTCAGTGAAATGAATGGCCTCCTTCTGTGCATGCTGATTGGGATGATTCCTCACCAATTTGTCACCAACTCCAACGATAACTTGGCCTCTTGTCTGAAGATGAGATGAGACAGGTACAGACTATTGCAATATGATGAAAGAAGAGATAGGCAGGGTTAATGATATTCCGTATAGACAGCCTGAAGATCAATTTGTGGTAAAGAATGACATCATGGTCAGGTAATTAACTTTGTGTCTGTCTGGCCATAAAGACATTCTTGACACCAAGACCAAAAAGAAAAATGTGATTTTGGCCTACAAATTGAATCATGTTTGTACAGTATCAGTTCGATTGCGAGAATATGACAAGTGTGCATGTGGCTGTTTGATAGTGCAGTGAAATGACTGGGCCTACTACACACAGAGGGCTCGCTCATTTTTTGGGTGCAGGGTTTTGAATGCATATGTTTTCCTTTTGTAGGGCCCAGTCCAGTATGTAGTGTTGCTAACACTACTCAGTAAAAGCACTTAATCGCACTGCTCCGTTGTAATTCTTGCTCCACGCTATACATAACAATGTCCTACAATGTGTTTGTGCCCTAGGTGTGTTAATTTTATTAGAAAATCAGTGGTTAAATGCATGCAACCAGATCATTTGAATATGAAAATCGTAAACACAGAGATATTGCAAATCCTGATGCTGGATGAACTGAGCAAGTCAGGCAGCATCTACAGAGGGGAATAAGCACTCAGTTCCAGCCGAGACCCTTCACCTGATGAAGGGACTCGGCTCAACCTGCAGGTGAAAGCTGGTTCGATGTTACTTTAGTCTGCCCTTTCTAACCTGATTGGGGGTCATTTTGGATTCTTTAACCCCGACCCTACCTCCACACCGAGCCACATTAGTGATGCTCTGCAGCCCAGTAAAATCCTCTGACATCACAAATGTCTCATTCTGTGACTTCCTGGACATCCTGCCCCGATCTGAGTAATGGCCCTAATTCACCTTAAAGCTTCAAACTAACATTCATTTTTTTTTAAGTTTCCAAAGACCTGGATTATTAGTCTGAAAACATACAAATTAGAGAATTTAAATTTATTTAATCAGTTCCATTTGGATTTGGCTGATATTAGTAATCACCATGAATTTTTGTAGTCACTGGGGAAGGAAACTTACGTTTTCAGTTAAAACACAAAATGCTGGAGGAACTCAGCAGGCCAGGCAGCATCTATGGGAAAAAGTACAGTCAATGTTTTCGAAACGCCGACCGCACTTTTTTCCATAGATGCTGCCTGGGTGCTGAGTTCTCCAGCATTTTGTGTGTGTTGCTCGGGCTTCCAGCATCTGCAGGTTTTCTCTAGTTCTTTATGTGTTCTGTTGCCGTGTCTGCATGTGAACCCAATATGTTTAACTCTTCAGTAGCCAAGCAATTTGCTCAAGTCAGGGCCAAATAAGGAAAGGCAGTTAATGCTGGTTTAGCCACTATTTACTAAAGAGCAAGTGAATAAAGCAATCCTAACCTCTCCCTAACACAAAGTCTAACCTTTCTTGACTCTTTATCACCACCCCCAAGGTTTCTCTCAATCTTCCTACCCTATACACCCTCGTCCCACTGTGAGATCCATGACCTGCTTTAGTCCCCTCTTTGACCTGCAATGGGCTTGTGCACATTTCCCCTATATATAAACCATATAAACCATATTACAATTACAGCATGAAAATAGGCCATCTCGGCCCTTCTAGTCCGTGCTGAACTCTTACTCTCACCTAGTCCCACCGACCCACACTCAGCCCATAACCCTCCATTCTTTTCCTGCGCATATAGCTATCCAATTTAACTTTAAACGACGATATCGAACCTGCCTCAACCACTTCTGCTGGAAGCTTGTTCCACACAGCTACCACTCTCTGAGTAAAGAAGTTCCCCCTCATGTTACCCCTAAACTTTTGCCCTTTAACTGTCAACTCATGTCCTCTTGTTTGAATCTTCCCCATTCTCAATGGAAAAAGCCTATCCACGTCAATTCTATCTATCCCCCTCATAATTTTAAATACCTCTATCAAGTCCCCCCTCAACCTTCTATGCTCCAAAGAATAAAGACCCAACTTGTTCAACCTTTCTCTGTAACTTAGGTGATGAAACCCAGGTAACATTCTAGTAAATCTAAATACATAAATGCCTTGGAATCTTTGTGCAATTGCTTTTGCAGTGTGAAGTCTCTGCACAGAATGGGCACAAATTCACATACACCATCAGTTTGCGATATTTTTTGAGGTGTGGAACATTTTATAGAGGTCCTGCTTATTGAGAATAAGGGGATGGTTTTGCAGCAATGTGAGTTTCAGGTCTACCCAGTTTCCTGTGACAATAATCTTCCAGTTTACTATAATGATAATCTACCATGTCCCAATCTACCCAGAAAATATTATCTTCTAGGAGCAACAGGAAGCAGATCCCAGTTATGCTGCTAACTTCCAACTGCCAGAAGATAAAAACAAAAATCTCTACCCAGACACACCTTCCTTATTCTCTGACATTGAGCTGCAGGTGAAATGTTTTAATCTCTGTCAATGACCACATTAATGGATGTGGACCAATTCTTGCTATTTTCTTTTCCTTTTTGAAATAACTTTATAGACCTTTTCAAGGTAGTTTTGATTTCCTAGTTGCAGTTAAAATGATGCTAGTGTGAAACTGAAGAGACATAAACATAAAAAAAAAATGTTAGAAACACTCAACAGGTCTGATAACAACTGTGGAGTAAGATGCACTTAGTGCTTAAACTCTGGGACCCTCCCTCAGAACTGGGAAGTAGTGTAAAACAGATAAAGCTGTTTTACCAATCTATTCCCATGTTTTACCATGCTGTTTCTCTTGATAAGTGGTTAGCCTGTCATGCAGCCTGACGATTTAACATTGGGCCATGTCGAGAGGCGTGGCCACTAAATTAAGAATTCTCTTTTCCTTCTGTAATAAGATACTCAGATTCTATTGACACATGGGAGGGAGGTTCTCAGTTGCATTTTCTTTTTGTTTTTTCCTTTACAGCATCCTTTTACTACATCACTGTGTATGGCCAATACCTCCCAGATGTAAGTCACTTAAGCCCTCCAATTTTTTTTGATGAGACCACTTATTAAAAACTTATTTCATGACCGATACAAAGAAGATGATATGACATTTCATTGTGATGATATGGAACCATATGGTGCTCAGTTTGACTTACCACCCACACTTGACCCCCGATTTAATCCCACAACTCTGTCGCTCTGCAGAGCAACGGTACAGTGCAATGCACCAAAATTCCAGTAAGTTAAAAAATAAGTAAATATTGCAAAAGGTGGTTATGAGGTACTGTCCTCAAGATTCATAGACTTTATTCTATAGACTATAGACTTTGCTGCTGCTGCTACTGTGTGGTCCAGAATCTCTGGAGAAGGCCCCGAGTCCTTGGCTTTGCTTGTTGTTTGGTGGCCGGGGCAGAGTCGAAGTGCTCAGCAGAGGATGGTGCTCGGTGCTCGGTGTCGGAGGGGCTGGTCGGAGGCTCGAAGTTTTCGGACAGACTCAGAGTCCACTGCAGTCGGGTGCTTCCAATGGTGCTGCATCGGCAAGTTGTCGGCGCTTGGAGGTTCATGGCAGGGAGAGTTTCTCCCTTCTGCCACTTGCGTGAGATGATGAGTCTATCGGGACTTTGAGACTTTTTTTTTACCATGCCCATGGTCTGCTCTTTATCAAATTATGGTATTGCTTTGCACTGTTGTAACTATATGTTATAATTGTGTGGTTTTGTCAGTTTTAGTCTTGGTTTGTCCTATGTTTTCTTGTGATATCATTCTGGAGGAACGTTGTATCATTTTTTAATGCATGCACTTCTAAATGACAATAAACGAGGACTGAGTGTCCACATAATCTAATCTGTTCAGACATCTGATTGTGGAGGAGAAAAAGCTTTTCTTAAACATTGAGTGGAGTCTTCAGGCTCTTGTGCCTCCTCCCTAATGGCAGTAATAAGAAGAGGGCATGATGTAGATGGTGAAGGACTTTAATAATGGATGCTACCTCCTCAAAGCACCACCTCTTCAACATGTCCTTTATGGCAGGAAGGCCTGTGCCCAGGCTGGAACCTTGGGATCCTGTACACGGGAGACTGCCTACCAACTGGTATCACTTCCTGTGATAAATCCAGTCAGAATCCAGTCCATCTAACATCTGTAGAGATTTGCAAGAGATTTTGGTGAACGACCAAATATCAACAAACTGCTAATGAAGTAAGACCATTGATGTGCTTTCTTTGTAATTGCTTCAATGTGCTGGGCCCAGCACACATCCTCTGAGATGTTAACACCTGCGAACTTGAAGTTGTTTTTAAATGCCTCTGATATGCAGAGACATTTATTAACAGTTAAATGTTTTGGAATAAAGGAAAACATAGAACTATTGAGAAATTATTTAGCATTGGGCATGCTGGCCTTCATCAGTCAGAGCACTGAGTATAGGCATTGGGAAGTTGTGTTGTGGTACAAGAGATTCATTAGACTGTACTTCTGGTATGATGCACAGTTTTGGTCACCTAAAGAGAACAGAAAATATTTACGGAAATGCTGCCAGGATTTGAAGGTCTAAATTCTTGGAAGGAGTTGAACAAACTATAACTTTAGTCCTTGGAATGTAGCAGATTTTGGGTTGACTTCATAGACATGTATAAAATCAGGAGTATGGACAGGGTGATCGCACACAGTCTTTTTCCAAAGGCATAGGTTTAAGGTGAGAGATGGAAGATTTAAAGGGGATTTGAGGGTCAATTTCTTCATGCAGAGGCTGGGGGAAATATGGAATGAGCTGCTAGAGGATGTGGTTGAGTCAGATATAATAAAGACAAAGGGATAGGAGGTGTTTAGAGGGATATGAGTGAAAATAGGCAATGGGACTAGCTTAGTGGACACCATGGACAAAATGGGCCAAAGAGCCTTTTTCATGCTGTATGACTTTAATAAATAGGCAATCATCATCATCATCAGGTGCCGTGCCCAGCTTGAGCTGTCACTGCCATGGCCCACACACTCCTGTTTCGGGTCAAGTGGATCAATTCATTGGTATTCATTTCCAGTTCTCTGGCTGCTGTCTCCATCATCATTTGTCTTTGTCTTCCTCTTGCTTTCTTCCCTTCAATCTCTCCCATAATTACCGTGCATTCTAACTCCTCTTTCCTAATCACATGTCCAATGAAGTTACATTGCCTTTTCATGATCTCATGCATTATTTCTCTTTGTATTTGCTCTGTTCATGACATCGTCCATGATATTCTTTGCATCCTCCTCAAAAACCACATCTCTGCTGCTACAATTCGTTTCCTCATGTTACTAGATACTGTACAACATTCTGAGCCATATAATATAACTGGATAAATGTAACATTTCAGTACCCTGAGGCGGGTTGTCATGCCTAGTTCAGTATTGGTCAGTATACTCTTCATTCTTGTAAAGGTGTCTTTTGCCATCCCTCCTCTTCTTTTGATGTCCAAGTCACACCTCCCATCTGATGTCATCCAGCTTCCTAAGTAGCAACATTTCTTTACTTGTTTTATGTCTTCCCCGTTTATTCTCAGCCGGCAGATAGGACTCTCCTTTTTGGATATCACCATACATTGTCTTTTTGCAATTGATAGATAGACCCATTTTTGCACGTTCTTCAACAAGTATATCAATTAAGTTTTGTAGTTCTTCCTCCGTACTTGCAATTAACAGAGTGTCATCCGCGTATCTGAAATTATTGATGTTTTCACTGCCAACTTTGATTCCCAAGATGTCTCTTATTTTTTGTAATATTGTTTCTCTGTACACATTAACTAAATCAAAGGAGAAAACAAACCCTTGTCTCTTGATTTTCGTAAACTGACTCACTTCTCCATCCAATCTTACAACAGCAGTTTGTTCCCAGTACAGATTTCTGATTAGGCGGAGGTCTTTCGAATCTAGATCTAGAGTTTTCTGTAATATTTCAAATAACTTATTGTGCTTCACTTTATCAAATGCTTTTGTGTAGTCGATAAAACAAACAAACAAATCTTTGCACTTGAATAGCTCGTTCTGATAGTATCCTTAACATCAATATTGTGTTTCTTGTACCTTTGTCTTTCACAAAACCACATTGTTCTTTGCCTATTTCAGCTTGTATCTTACTTTTAGCTCTTGTCATCAAAATTTTTAGAAGTATCTTGGTGATATGACTCATTAAACTTATGGTCCTACGTAATTCACATTTTATTGCTCCAGGTTTCTTAGGAAGAGTGATAAATACTGATTTTTTCCATCTCTTCTGGTATTATTCCAGTCTCATAAATGTCATTGATTAAATCAGTAAGTTTTTCAATTCCATAATCTTCAAGGGTAATTATTTGTTCTATTACTAATTCATCAGGACCTGCTGCTTTCCTTTCTTCATCTTATTTATTGCATTACGAACTTCAGATTTTAAAATACTTGGACCTTCAATGTTTTTCTTAATTACTGGTTTTTTTGCCTCGAACGTCTTCAAACAATTCCTGAATACAGGTTTCTCCCGCTATCTGAAAGTAGAGCGTTCCTTTGAAATGGTTTGTAAGCCGGAATGTCGTAAAGTGAATAAGCAATTACCATTTATTAATATGGGGAAAAATTTTTGAGCGTTCCCAGACCCAAAAAACCTGCAAAATCATACCAAATAACACATAAAACCTAAAATATCAGTAACATATAGTAAAAGCAGGAATGATATGATAAATACACAGCCTATATAAAGTAGAAATACTCTCCTGCAGCACTGTCTAGCGCAGTGAAAATCTCATGGTAGCACTCTTGGCAGAAGCACTCTCGGCAGAAACACGGTGCAAGTGCTCTTGGCAGAAACACTCTTTCCAGTAACCTTTAAGCTATGAAACTGCCAAATCATACCAAATAACACGTAAAAATACATAGCCTATATAAAGTAGAAATAATGTATGTACAGTTTAGTTTCACTTACCGGATTCGGGAAGACTTCAATAAATTGCAGCTTCGTCACAATTAAACACTTGCTTATACGAATAACCACCTGACGCAATCGGCAATCGCCTCTGATCTGGGCTGACATTTACGTGCCGGGCAGCACCTAATTAATTAGCTTGTTTATTTCGTCTTTTTCATTAAAGATGCGCTGGGAGCATCCCAACTACCACTGCACCACTGCATTCTTCGCGGCAATGTATCGATCCACGGCCTGGAGGTTGAGGACCACTGCTTAAACTATGAAGCTGCCCTCGCCTCAGAAACCAAGTCCAGTGCTTTCTGTTTCAGCTTATTAAAAAGACTGACTGATTTCTCCTTAAATATAAGAAAACTTAACGGAACACCACGCTTTGTACACCCATCAATCCACTCAAGCAATAGACTTTACATTTTATCCATTATTGGATGCCAACTAAGAGAGACCACTTTGCTATGAGCAGAACCAACAGTAACATCGGCAGCTTTCTAAATTCTTTCTCTCTGCATGTAAATAGTATGAATGGTGGACGCAGGCAAGTTTAACGCATGGACAATGTCCTTACTTCAGTCACCACGATTGAAACGCTTAATTATGTCTAGTTTTACGCTAAGTGTAACACCATTACGAACTCTTTTAGGCTTTTCCGATACCTTAGGACTCATCTTGCTAACGGATGCTCAAAATAAATCGAGATAAAGCACGTGTTTAAGCAATGCCGACTTCTGCAGCTGTACAGGGCCCTGGTGAGACCACACCTGGAGTATTGTGCGCAGTTTTGGTCTCCAAATTTGAGGAAGGACATTCTTGCTACTGAGGGAATGCAGCATAGGTTCACAAGGTTAATTCTCGGGATGGCAGGACTGTCATATGTTGAAAGATTGGAGCGACTGGGCTTGTATACACTGGAATTTAGAAGGATGAGAGGGGATCTGATTGAAACATATAAGATTATTAAGAGATTGGACACACTGGAGGCAGGAAGCATGTTCTCACTGATGGATGAGTCCAGAACCAAAGGCCACAGTTTAAGAACAAGGAGAACGCCTTTTAGAACGGAGTTGAGGAAAAACTTTTTCACCCAGAGAGTGGTGGATATGTGAAATGCTCTGCCCCAGAAGGCAGTGGAGGCCAAGTCTCTGGATGCTTTCAAGAAAGAGACAGATAGAGCTCTTAAAGATAGTGGAATCAAAGTTTATAGGGATAAGACAGGAACTGGATACTGATTGTGGATGATCAGCCATGATCACAGTGAATGGTGGTGCTGGCCTGAAGGGCCGAATGGCCTACTCCTGCACCTATTGTCTATTGAATGCAGTTCCAGGGGAGGAGCTTGGCTGTTCAGGCTCGCGCTGCCTTTTTTCGTAACAGCGAAAACACCTTCTGTTAGCAAAAACAAGGAACTAATGTAGGTCTTTCGTAACAGCGAGGTGTCGTAAAGCGAACATTCGGAAAATGGGGGCTGCCTGTATACTCAGTCCATCTGTTCATAACCTCATTTTTTTCCATGATAATAGTACCGTCCTTTGCTTTCAAACATTCACCTGAAGAACAGAGCAGCTTTTTACCAGTGATGATCTTGATTTGTTGATGTAACCTTTTTGGATCAGTAATCATGATTCTTTCTATTTGCTCACATTCCTGGTTTAACCATTCTTCTTTGGCTTTTTGACATAAACTTTTAACTTTTTTATTCAAGGAATATATTCTATAGGATTTGCTTTCTTCCATTAGATTTTTGATTTCATCTGTCATCCATTTATTCTTTGTGCTTTTTTCTTTTTTAGGAATCACTGACTTTGCTGATTCTACCAAGGCATCCTTTTGAGAGTTAAATTTCATTTCTACATGATTGCTATAATCTTCAACAGATTCTTTTTCTGGACTTTGAAACCTATTCCTTACCTCAATTGTAAATTTTTGTCTTAAGTTTTCTTCTTTAATTAATTGCAAGTCGTCAAGGGGTTGTTCAGGTTTCTGCTTCTTTAGTTTTTTTAAGTTTTACTTTTACATGACATACTACTGGGTTATGGTCACTATTAAAGTCTGCACCTGGATATGTTTTGCATTGAGTCACTGAGTTTCTAAATCTTCGGTTTATAGTATTAAAGTCAATTTGATTTTTAGTGTTATCACCTGGACTTTTCCAGGTCCACAAGTGTCTCGGATAGTTTTTAAAGTAGGTATTCAAAATGACCTGATTATTTATCTTGCACCATTCTACTGATTTCTTGCCTCTTTCATTTCTTTCCCCTAGTCCAAATTTTCCTATGGTATTTCCATCAGCACCTTGTCCTACTTTAGCATTTAGATCTCCCATGACAACAACAATATCTTGAGATTTGCATCCATTCTTTGCTTGTTCAAGCTTTTCATAGAATTTATCTATGAGGATAAAATAGGCAATAATGAATTTATTTAAAATACATTCAACGACAGTAATTAAATTAAAAATATAGTCCGAAACATAGGGAATGAAGCAACTAAATTAAAATAGAGCTACACTTAATCAAGGTTCAAGCTACAAGATTGTTTAATGTCATTTCCTGTACACAAGAGTAAGGAGAATGAGAATTGTTAAATCAAATCCAATGCAACACAAAAAAAACAAAAGATAAAGAGCACAATAACAATAATAGACACAATAAATGCACAAGATAGCTTATGTACATAGATTGATTGCTTGTGCAAAAAGTGGTGTTCGGCTGTCCATAAGGTGACTGATGGGAAATAATAAAGTAGTGGTGGAGTTAGTGGCTGGAGGTGTTGATCAGCCTTACTGCTTGGGAAAGGCAAATGTTTTTCAGTCTGGTGGTCCTGGCATGGATGCTACATAGCATCCTCCCTAATGGGAGTGGGCAAACAGTCCGTGAGTAGGGTGGGTAGGAATGATGTTACTGGCCCTTTTCCAGCACCTTTCTGGGTATATGACCTTGATGGAGGGTAGGCTGATGCCAGTGATGTGTTAGGTAGCTTTGACTATCTGTTGTTGTTGCAAGGGGGCCGTGTTGATGGTGGTCCCAAATGCAAGACAAACACTGAAGTACTAGGAACAGGACTAGGTTTTTCAAGAAAGCAAGGGAAGAAATGACACTGGACATGGACATTGACACAGGCCCTGGACAAGACTAGGATACAGGGCCTGGGCTAGAAACACGGGACCCGGACGTGGAACTAGTAACAAGGAGCCTGGACGAGGAACTCGGAACTCCGGAACCAGAGCCTGGACAAGGACCCGCAACCTGGGTCTTGACTCGGAACCGGAATCCGGGTCTAGGCTAGGACTCGGGACTAGGATCTTGGCAAGGACAGGACGTGGAACTCCTGCACAGGATGAGGCACATGGACAGGATGAGAACACAAAGCCTTGGCTTGGACAGGACGAGGGAACTCCAGCACCGGGCTGGGCGAGGTACTCCTAAGCTGGGCGAGGAATCTCCTGGGTTGGGCAAGGAATTTCCAGCACAGGACATGGCTCTTGAACTACATTTGGCTCAGCTCTTAGGTAAGGAGCCAGGACTCCTCCTTGGAGTGCAGGGCCTGGACGCTTTCTAGGACACAGGGCCAGGATGACTGCTGAGGTAAACTGCCGAGGATTCGGATGGGGACGATCCAGCATGGGATGAGGAATGTCCAGCACTGGGCTGGGCCAGGTACTCCTAGGCTGGGCGAGGCACCAGAACTGGATGAGGACACAAAGCTCAGACTTGGACAGGGCTGGAACACAGCACCTGGAACTTGGTCTTGGAACACAGAACACAGGAACACAGCCTTGCACTTGAGCACAGGAACAGGGAACACAGAGCCAGGACCCCTCCTTGGGAACAGGATGTAGGGCCAGGACTCGTACACAGAACACAGACACTAAACACACGGACACAAAGAGACAGTTCCAAACTCAACATAAATAGTTCCTTATCTTGGCATGACATGGCAAGGCTCTGGTCTCACTCCAGCAGTTGAGCTTGACAAGGTTTCAGAAGGAGGGGGAAGGGAACAGTCCAGCCAAACGATCCCTGGTTTGCAGAGGTATTTATATGCCAGACCGAAAAGATAATCAGGCGCCTTAATTAAGACACCCAGCAGAACAAGGGAGAAAACATGAAAACCCAGAACAAGGATCGATGGACCAGACCACGAACCGGAATGCAGACTTCACGGACCGGACCATGACAGTTGTAGAGCCTTCCTGTCCACCACAGTGCAGTTTCCATACCAACCAGTGATGCAGCATGTTAGGATGCTCTCTACTGTACATCTGTAGAATGACATGAGTATAGATGTGCAAAGTCCAGGCCTCTTCAGCCTCATCAGAAACTTGAGGCATTGGTGAGATATCTTAACTGTGTAGGATGTGTTCTGGGACCGTGAGAGGTTGTGTATAACGAGCAGTCCTAGGAGTTTGAAACTGCTTGCAGTTTCCACTGCTATATCACTGATGTTAAGTTATAAATGCGGGTCTGTGTAGTGTGAGTTCTCCCAAAGTCAATAATCATCTCCTTTGTGTTGCTGGCATTAAGGAAGAGGATATTTGCCTGGCACCAGTCCTTGAGCTCTTCCACCTCCTCTCTGTATGCCGTCTCATGGCTGTTGATGATGAGCCCCACCACTGTCGTGTCATCAGCGAACTAGATGATGTGATCGCTTGGCTGTTTGGCCATGCGGTTATGTGTGAACGGAGTGTACAGCAATGGGCTCAGCATTGATATGACATCAGGATGCAAAGTGCATCTGTTCCTTCAGATCAGCAGCTACTCAAACTGCTCTGGAGTTAAGCATTGGTGAAGGATCTCAACTGTACCTACACCTGACCTCCAGCAAGTTTCTGATTTCCACATCACAGAACAGCAGAGGGCAGGTATGCAACCGCACAGCTTCATCACAAACCTTCATGGTTTGACTGACATGCACAGGAGTCATGTATGTGCTTTGACCAGAAAACAGATTATGCCAAGACAACAAATTATGCTCTGTATAATGTATAGATTTATTTATTTTAGAACAATGACCCCCTCCCCCTTAGCAGTACGTATTGATCTGTTGTCTATGCATGCACGTTGTTCTCTCTATCTCTCTCACTGCGATGTGAATACACCAGTTAAAGCCATCTCCCATGTGCGTACTTTTATTTAATATATATGTAGTTGTGCACAGACACAACAAGTTGCCGATGACTACGAACTTGAATGTCAGAAAATATCAAGAACTGCACCGGCAGTTACGGGACAAAACAGTGAGAGTTAAACTACATGAGAAAGCTGCGACAGATGCTAACAGAGGAACGCATGTGTAACAGTGAAAGATGCACTGAAATTAGGGTGAAAATAACTGTCTCCCCTCTGAGTACTATCTTCAACAGAAACAGCTTAGCAGAACAAATTATTAGTGATAATGGACCACAATACACATCAGAAGAATTCCGAATGTTCATGAAGTAAAATGGCATCAGACTTTTCGAGTCAGTTCCTCACCACCCAGCAATGAATGGGTTAACTGAAAGGTTTATCCAGACCTTCAAGCAAGTGATAGACAAGGAGGACATTTCTCTACAGCACAAGATGGATCATTTCTTTATTGTGTAGAGGAACTCTGTTCATGCAATGACAAATCGAACACCTGCAATGCTGTTCACGAACAGGAATCTGAGATCTCGCATAGACCTCCTGAAGCTAGATCTACAGAAGGAAGTGCAGTTAACTGTTCAGCCAATTGCCAAGTGAAGCAGCAAGGAGCTTTGAGATTGGACAGGAGGTCCTTGTGCGTGATTACCAAGAAGACAAGTGGGCACACAGTAGGATAGCTACAAGAATTGGACCACTGATGTACACAGTGGATGTTGGAGATCAGACACAGAGACGTCACGTGGACCAGATACTGGTTGCTCAACCAAAGAACATGCCTGAGTTGACTGCATTACAGTCACCGGACTTACCTCTCAGTGATGACGTCACTGGCAGCAACGTGACCCCAGAAACGGAGAACGTTCTCTTAGACAAGACACTGGCCAAAGCTGATGCTGCTCCACAGGTCCAGAGGCGCTATCTGAAAAGGAGCAGAGTGCCAACCAAAAGTGAATCTTTAGGACTGTGAAGTTACTTATGGGTTGTTATTGTGAAAGCATGTTAATTTGTTTATTTGGATATTGGATTTATGGAAACAGAAGTGCATGTTTTGTACATATATATATATGGATCTATTTCTTTTAGAGCAATGATCCCACCCCCTTTAGCACTATGTATTGATCTGTTGTCTCTGCATATTCATTGTTCTCTCTCTCTCTCACTGCGATGTGAATACTCCAGCTAAAGCCATTCCCATGTGAGTACTTTTATTTAATATATATGTAGTTGTGCACAGACACAACGCTCCACATTCATCTTTTCATGAGTTCTGTAGTATGTTTCTTATTTTCCTATTGTCTTTTGTTTCAGTGAAATAAATCTTAACTATCACAGCACTGATCTTTGTATTTCCATATTGCTCCACAGTCTCTGCTTTGATCTCGGTATCACACAGTTTTGTTCTCTACTTCCAGACTCCATCCAACAATCTGTGTTTATTATCCCTAATTTTGATTTATTCTGTTTGATAAAATTGATTTTATATTCCAAAACTTAATTGTATTAGTCTTAAAAAGAGAACACTTTCAGAGATGAAGAAATGGGGAATACGGAAAAATAAGACTTTAGGTTTGAACAACAAATGTAGTTATTACATTTTTGAGCTGCAAGCACAAATATTCAAGATGGATTTCAATGCAGCGATGATAATAGGGATATGAATTGAAATGAAGCAAAAAGGTTTTATCTTAAAGATTCTGGACGCAAGATATTCAGAAAAGACAGAAAATAAAGCAAAGGCTTCTGGTATTGTTAATAAAGTGGAAACTTTGAAGAAAAGAGAAACATCTGCTTCAGGTAATTTGAAGTTAAACACAGTCCATAACCTAAACTCCACTGGTGCCTTACTGAAACACCATACCATCTCTTCAAGAATGCACTGGTGTCTAAACAGAAAGAGTTGACTAAGAATTTTTGACCAAGGTTGAATTTCTACCCTGGAGCACTTTAGGAGAGAATTCCAAAGCTCAGGGTCAAAGATAAAGTGATTCAAATTACACAAGCACAAGAGCCCAGACTGGGAAAGCGAAAAGACCTACGATGCCTTCAGGCCTGGAAGAGGTTGTCAAGATTGGAAAGGGTTTGACAGGAGGGTTAAATTGATGACAGGCTTGAAAAAATGACAATTATAAAATTAAAATCCAAGAATTTCTTCTGTTTTTCACTGATAATTAAACAGAAATACATTGGATGCTAATACTGTTCTAAGAAGAATAAACTCTTCTCGGACTTCCATCTAGGTACAGATATCGATTATAACCAATGTTTCGATGCCAAACTCTGCCATCTTCATCAGAGATGATGCCTGGGCAGATCTAGTCTGGTGGTATTTAGACACCTGTAGTCCATCCTTTCTGATTGGTCAGCGCTCATCCAATCAGGTTTCCACTCTCCCACCTTGTTTACAATCAGGTTCTTACTTCGAGCAAGACCTTAATCCTTGTTAAAATTGTTTTCCTTAATTTTATTTCAATGGCTTCCTTCATCAGGCAGACCCAAAAGTTATTGGCATGGCACAGTAGATTTGTCACGTCGAGCTCAATCCTATGGCCATTGCTAATGCAATGTTCTGCTACCACTAATTTCTCCTGGTAATCCAAATGGATACACCTCCTGTGCTCCTTGATGCAGATTTCCACCGTGCATCCCATCTGGCTGATATATGCTGCTCCACATTCACAGGGAATCCTGTGAACGCCAGCCAACATGAGTTCCAGGTCATCTTTAACCCGCGTGAGCTGCAATTTGAGTTTTCTAAC
This sequence comes from Mobula hypostoma, assembly GCF_963921235.1. Taxonomy (NCBI): domain Eukaryota; kingdom Metazoa; phylum Chordata; class Chondrichthyes; order Myliobatiformes; family Myliobatidae; genus Mobula; species Mobula hypostoma. The sequence continues at coordinate 16,455,040 of NC_086118.1, read as the reverse complement.
AGGTTTGCGGATGGTATTAATCTGGTATTTCTTCAGGGTCTTGGCAATCCTTCCAGAAACTGTGGAAATATAGGGAAGTCAGGCAGTAGTGACGGGTTTCTCCTCATTGTTAGATTTCCTGGTTTTCCCATCGGCCCTTTTAAGGGCCTGATTGATTTCCTTCACCTTGTAGCTATTCTGTAGGAAGATTGTACGTAATTGTCTTATTTCCTTGGGGAGATTCTCCGGGTCTAATCAAAGTAGAAAAAACTACTCTATGTTGGGATTGGAAAACTGAATGGATGAGGACTAACCAATCAGGAGGGATGGACTATGGGAGTATAAATACCACCACACTGGACATGCCCTGATGAAGATGGCAGAGTTTGTCATTAAAATGTCAGTTATAATCACTACCTGTATCCAGCTGGATGCCCGAGAAGAGTCTATTCGTCGTATACACCATGAAAGCCCTAGATCCTTTTTCTGTTCTATGAAGTTCTGCTGTAATTCTGATTTTATGTTAAAGCATTAATGGAAAAGTATCGCACATCAAAGTTGCTGGTGAACGCAGCAGGCCAGGCAGCATCTCTAGGAAGAGGTACAGTATACGTTTCGGGCCGAGACCCTTCGTCAGGACGAAGGGTTTTGGCCCGAAACGTATACTGTACCTCTTCCTAGAGATGCTGCCTGGTCTGCTGCGTTCACCAGCAACTTTGATGTGTGTTGCTTGAATTTCCAGCACCTGCAGAATTCCTTGTGTTTGTGACCGGAAAAGTATTGCAGGTTTTCCCTGTAAGATAATGAACTGAGTCACTTCCAGCTCATGCTGGTTTTTCAATCTGCAGTAATGGATTTATATGTGCTCATTTCAATCCTTGCAGCTACAACCACAAGTTCCAGTGCTCAAAAGAGCATAGCCACACTCTGTCAGCCACTGGAGAATGTTGCAGAAAAAGGATCGCACTGCCCATTTGAAGACTGGAACTTGTGTTCATGGTTACAATGGGAGAGAAGAGAGAACTTTCTCCCAAATGTCCCCAAATACCACACAAATCATATTGCAGCATTTTCTAGATTATGTACTAGAAATAAACAAAGGCTGCAATCCTGAAATAAAAGCAAAACTCCTGGAAATGCTCATCCGACTTTACACAAATCTTCTCATACGTTTTAAATCAATTTTCAAGATATTGTGGTGTTCATTAATAATTGGATACCTTATATATTTCATTAGTCTAATTATGGTTCATATTGGGATGAATATTTGATGAAATGAAAGAATCAGCACAAGTGTATATAGGCAGTATATCATGCGTAGCTTTTGAAAATGGATGTTTCTGGTTTACACACAAAAAAACAGCTTATAGATATTTCTCAAGAACAGAATCCTTACACAATCTAACAGTTGCCGCACAGCAAAGTGCCTGATAGAACTTCGCAGAAAGTTGTTGAATTCAAAGCTCCAATCAAGCTATGACAATTCTGAGGACTGCTTACCATTGTAGTGCATGTAAACAATGCAAATAATGCCAACTTGTAAATGCCCCAAATACAATAATGTTTGGAACTTTTGTAATATGGAGGCAACCACCATCTATAGCTGCCAAAAATATCTGGAATATCGCTTTGATATCGTTTCAACTGATGCAAATCAGTTTATAGAGAAGCTCACACAGTTTGTAATTTATCTGACCCTAGGATTAGATTACAGACTTGATAATCTTTTCCTAATGCTCTGTGCAATTTATTGTATACAATGTTCAAAAGTTATCTGGGAATTTTCACTGTGGATGCCAGTTCTCATAGGGTGCACGATGATTGAAGATGACAATCACACCAGACAAGAGCAAGGTATGAAGTTGTTCCAAGCAAATCCATTAATAATGTGCAGCCCCAGTAGATAGTATTTTCAGATAATCACTTACAAATACTGGATGGAATGTCATCCTCTTTTCTGATTCAAAAATATCAGTTCAAAAGTACAATTCTAAACCCCTAGGGCCTCTGAGTAAGCTGACAATGAATCGGTCTGACACACTGAAAAACCCTATATTTTGGATGTATTATGAGACAATGGAATTATTTAGCAATGCTGCATGTGCATACCACAATAATATGTTTTATACAAGATTACAAAGTCTTTGTCATGTTTTGGAACATGCAGATAACTAAAGAACATTGTTTATGTTACAAAAGCACAATGAGACATAGCCTGTGCCTTGTGTTGAGTGTAAGCCCATAATCTGTTTTCCTTCATAGTGTTAGCAGCCCTACTTATTAATCAAAAAGAAGTCAAAACTATAATTTTCTTCTGATCTGTACCTCAGAAATGCAACTGTTTAAATCAATAAAGTGAATAATTCACAAAACCTAACACTCGTGCAGGACTGTGGAAGAAATGTTTTACATCATTAAGATAAATGTACATATTGATGGCCCACTATAACATATATAATCTTACAACAAATCCCACTACATAGAACTAGATTGAGTATACTGAAATGAAGCATGTTGCAGTGGTACTACCCCATTTTGTTTGAGGTTACCTGCTCACTGAGAAGGGTTTCAGCCCGAAATGTTGCCTGTGTACTCTTTTCCATAGATTCTGCCCCACTTGTTGAGTTCCTCCAGTATTTTCTGTGTGTTGCTTTGCATTTCCTGCATCTGCAGATTTTCTCATGTTTGTTGCACACTGCATGGCTCAGGTTGGTTTCACTGTTCCAGGATCACCAAAATCAAAGCGTGAATCAGACCTGTGCTTTCCCTTACCTTGATTCCCAGACTTCCTCATGAACTTGGAGCCTCTTTTCATAAAGCTTTACTGTCAGTTTACTCTCATTATTACACGTGGCGTGGTGGTGTTGCTACGAGAGCTGCTGGCTCACCTCTTCAGAAACCTGAGTTCAGTCCTGTCTGTGTGGGATTTGCACATTCTCCCTGTGGCTGCATGGGCTTTCTCCAAATGCTCTGGTTTCTTCCCACAAACCCAGACATGTAGGTTTGATAGTAAGATGGCCTCTATAAGTTGCCCCAGCTATGCAAGCAAATGGTAGAGTTGGGAGGAATTGCTGGAACTGGGAGGGTGATAGATTACAAGGAAAACTAGTGAAGGAATAGAATTGCATTGTGAGAAGGCTTAAAAGTGGTCCTACTGAAGGGTCTCGGCCCGAAACGTCAGTTGTATTCTTTTCCATCGATGCTGCCTGGCCTGTTAAGGTCCCCCCGCATTTTGTTTGTGGTACTTTTCTGTAGTAAGGAAATGTTCATCATAATCAAATTCCCAATATTGTGGGTCCTTTTGTAGAGAACTGTTAAGCCATTGTTACTACTTCAGGCCGTGCTTATTGGACTTAGTGCTAAAGGAACTCAAGGCATTCCATTTACTTTATTCTGACACCTCATTTCAAATTCCAGTGTTGATTTAACATGACAGATCATATTTAACAGTGATCAATAAAAGTCTCCAATTATTGGAGAAGGATCCAATGATCTTTGGTCACATTTAGACTCATTTGCCAAGGTACCCTCAAGACCGTAGGGAATGATACCATTAAGAAAGTCTTTGACTACAAGTCCTCCGGTCAAGAATGATGAGTCCGGAGAAGGACGTAAAGATACTGGCGTGGAGGGCTATGAACGACATGAAGGAAATCCGGAAGTCGAACCTGACCAGAGGGCTTAAAAAGAGGATTTTCGTAGCAGTCATAGAGTCCATTCTCACGTACGGATGTGAGACGTGGACACTCACCAAGACGATGCCAAAGTCTCTAGATGGTTGCTATACACGAATGCTCCAGATGGCTCTTGACGTGAGTTGGCAACAGCACATGACGAACGTTGAGCTCTATAACAACCTACCGATGCTCTCCACTAAAATTGAGGCGCGAAGGCTGCAACTAGCGGGGCACTGTCTACACCACCCCGAGCTACCTGCCATCCTAGTCATCATATGGGAGCCCAAGCACGGGAGGATGAACCCTGGGCACCCTCCTAAAATGATGGTCAACACGCTCCTAGAAGACAGTGGTGTGGCTAATACAGATGAACTGAACACACTGATGAGGGAGAGGGAGAAGTGGAGAGTCCGTCATCGTGCCCGACACTGGCCCCCTAGACCTGAGTCAATGCAGTAGTAGTAGTAGTTAGTAGTAGTAGCCAAAAACTTAAAAACACAAACAGAAAATGTTGGGAAGACACAACTGCCCAGGCAGCATCCATATAGGGAGAAACAGAGTTAATGATTCCAATTTGTTTCCATGTTGTATGCCTTTATAATTCTATGGTTAATTACTCAATGCTAAAAATTGTTATGAAAGGTCATGTCCTCTGATCTTCATTTTTTTCTTCAGTGGAAGGAGTCCATCACAGTTGGATTCTGCAAAATGTTAAGTATTCTTAGGACATCATTATATTCTTAAAAGCCTTGGTTATTTTACTGTAAAAGAAATCTCACATCTGCAGCTCTGAGCACAGGTTTATGGACATACCTTCAGGACCTATGTGCACCTTGTAAAATCCATGTGTAATTATCCACCCCAACCCCCCCACCCCAAACCTTATATTCATGACCCTAAAGCAATTTACAATGATCCCTTCCTCCACTTCCATGTTTACTTACTGTAACCCATGGCAGCCTGTCTGTGGAGAGTACCCCTTAACAGCATTGACTCATTTCCCACGAGTCAGTGCACTTATCAGTCATCTGCTTGATTATACAGATCCGATGTTAATGTTCCTTAAAGGGATGAATTCGTAATTGGAATTTTTTTCAAGCAAGGTGACATCCAATTTAGCTTTAGGGCAAAATGTCCAATTTGGCTTTAGCACACCATAAATTGGTAAAAATCCAATGGCTAGCAATGGCTGGCAGTGCTTCCATCAGTAACAGACAGATACACACAAGCTTTTCTCCAGCATTTGGTAATATAATTGTGTGATGTATTGCATACCACAAGTCCCTCAGCAGATTTACAAAGCATTAACTGGAAAGTTTTGTTGAATCCCATTAGTTGTGAAATCTTTGGCATATTTGCATGCTAAGTCAGCCAAAAAGGAAAATTAAGATAATCCAAAGTGCCTCCGAGGACAGACTTCTGGCTTGGTGAACTGGGCATCTACTCAACAGCTGTTTGCGACTTGGATTATCAGAGCTAGGAGCTACCACAGCTGCTACTTCATATCTCCAGAAATCCAGTTTCAATCCTAACCTTTAGTGCTGTCTGTGTGGAGTCTGCAAGTTCTTCCTGGAACTGCAGGTGCTTCAATTTCCTCCCACTATCCCTAAGACATGTGAATTGGTAGTTGATTGGTCTCTGTGAACTTCTCCTACTGTGCAGGCGAGGAGTGAAATACAGAAAGTGATGATAAGAATGTGAGAACAGAAAATAAAGGATTAGTGCAGAATTAATCTACGTGCATGTACATAGATCATGTGGACATGTTGGGTTGAAAGATTCTGCTGTCTTGCTGTAAGTAGCTATGACTGTGACTGTTCTCCATTTATTTAGTCAACCAACCAAGAAGTTCTTTTGAGAACATCAGAATGGTTATGAGGTCATTTCATTTTGAATATACTGTAGATTTTCAACACTCTATTCCGTTTGATATCACCCAAATCACAGTGCAATTAAATTTCAGCTTGAAGCACGAACCGCTGTTATTAAAGGGAAGTTCTGGTAGAGCAGGGTAATTACTAAATGGTAATTAGCTGCTAGCTCATGAGAGAAATGGGATGAAAGAAATGTCTCAATTTCAAAATACAAATTTAAATCAGCAAACAGTATAGGGATGTTAAAACAGAGGTTCAACAGGTCTTCACCTGTGAGTCGGCTGGGGTGATATACTGCGTCCGGTGCTCCCGATGTGGCCTTTTATATATTGGCGAGACCCGACGCAGACTGGGAGACCGCTTTGCTGAACACCTACACTCTGTCCGCCAGAGAAAGCAGGATCTCCCAGTGGCCACACATTTTAATTCCACATCCCATTCCCATTCTGACATGTCTATCCATGGCCTCCTCTACTGTAAAGATGAAGCCACACTCAGGTTGGAGGAACAACACCTTATATTCCGTCTGGATAGCCTCCAACCTGATGGCATGAACATTGACTTCTCTAACTTCCGCTAGTCCCCACCTCCCCCTCGTACCCCATTTGTTACTTATTTTTATGCACACATTCTTTCTCTCACTCTCCTTTTTCTCCCTCTGAATATACCTCTTGCCCATCCTCTGGGTCCCCCACCCCCTTGTCTTTCTTCCCGGACCTCCTGTCCCATGATCCTCTCGTATCCCCTTTTGCCTATCACCTGTCCAGCTCTTGGCTCTATCCCTCCCCCTCCTGTCTTCTCCTATCAATTTGGATCTCCCCCTCCCCCTCCAACTTTCAAATCCCTTACTCACTCTTCCTTCAGTTAGTCCTGACGAAGGGTCTCAGCCTGAAACGTCGACTGCACCTTTTCCTAGAGATGCTGCCTGGCCTGCTGCGTTCACCAGCAACTTTGATGTGTGTTGCTTCAACAGGTCAGGCAGCACTTGTGAAGAGAAAAATAGATTTAGTATTTCAGGTCAATAATCCTTCATCCAAATGGATGAAAACTGTATCTGTGTTGTGTTGATGGAAGTTTGTTGAACTGTTTCTCTCTCCACAAATGTTACGAGAGTATTTCCAAATTTTTCTGTTTTTATTTCATATCACAAGCATCTTTTTTGTGCTTTTAGTGTATCAAGATATAATTGATAAACATTATTACACTGGGTAAGGTTGTAAGTAGTTGGGAAAATACACTAAAATGAAACTTGTTAAAATGATAACAATGATGAGGAAAGTACAGGGGCTACAAATTCTCTCACATGGTGCTTGTGTTATACATGGGAGGTTTATTGGAAACAAGGTCACTAAATGTGATTAAGCACTCAATATTCATGCTGTGAATATGGAAAATTCAATGTGTATGGTGTACGTTTCCACGAACATACCAGCCGTTTGTACTGAAAAAAGAATATTCACAATGGTCTTCACTGACGTGACATTTCACTGCACAGGCAAGGCTTGCCAACAGCCTTGACCTTGACTTATGGTCCTAACTGAAGCATTTACATAAGGATGTCCTAGCATCCAAGACTCTGACCATCTCTGATCTACTTTACCAATTCAATCTTCCATCCATCCTAGTATCTTTCCTGTAATACCATAAGCTCTAAGCTTGTTAAGCAGCCTCAAATACCTTCTGAAGTCCAAGTACCCAACATCCACTGACTCTGTCTATCCTTCTCAAAGAATTCCAACAGATTTGTGAGGCAAGATTTCTCCTTACAGAAACCATGCTGACTTTGGCCTACTTTATCATGTGCCTCCAAGTACCCAGAAACCACGTCCTTTACAATGGACTCCAATATCTTCCCAACCACTGAAGTCAAGCTGAGTGACCTATAATTTCCTTTCTTCTGCCTCCCTCCCTTCTTAAATAATGGAGTGATATTTGCAATTTTCCAATCCTCCGGAACTATTCCAGTATCTAAGGATTCTGTGAATCTGTCTTGGAAATTCCTCACCAATTCATTTTTGCTCCCAAATTATTGGTGACATAGAATTGAATAAGTTTTGCTTTCTATTGAAAGGAAAGTGACAAATTTAGTTCCAAGTCAACGTATGAATTTTGAGTGGTGGAACTTTCCATGTTAGTGATTCTTAGAGGAATGCTCTACAAATGTTACTAATCTGGATTGTCATCTTACATTTAAGGGCACTCACAAACATAGTCAAGACTCATAAAATGACAGAATATATTCTATAGATAAGTATTTGGCAAAAGTATTATATACATAAACTTTTTAAAGTCTGTCCTTTCTTGGTTTGTGTGCATAGGTTCGGTTTGGCTAACTTCTAACTTCTATTTGTTCAACTCTATTTGCAATACACTATGAACTTGGTCCATTTTTATCTCTTACAACCTTTTCTTGGCATGTTTACTGACTGACTTATCCAATCCCTTTTTTGCCAAATGCTTGTCCAACTCCAAGTGGCTTAAATTAATAACTTCATTGTAACAATCACAAGAAAACAGATCTAGTAATAATAGACAGGTACTAATGTTTTACTGTTTATGAGTTATAATAAAAACATGACTTTATTTCCATATACAAATGGTATAAGTGGCTGTATGCCAACAATATCAATGGCTTAACAATTTTTAAATATTTACATTTACCTTTGAAAAGTAACACTGTGTTTCTTGGTTCCAAAAGAAGTTTTTGTCCTATTCGACCTCAATAGCACTTCCCCATAAGCAATGGCCAGATTTAGAATGCCTGATTATCACCTTTATTGATACAATCCATGGGATATATACTTCCAGGTTGGTTTCAGACACAGAAAATAATCCACACATAACCTTTATCTCATAAATCAGTTCTGGTTTGAAGGCTGGGTCAAAAGTTGAATGGCTCTGCTTTTCGCAGAAGATGGATACTAATGCCATACACATTTTTATGTCTAATCTCCAGCTATTCTGTTTTATGATATTTTAAAATTTTTATGATGAGAATAGAACAAGTTACAATTCAATCAAATATAAATTTTGACTTTCTCGTAAGTTTTTGTTGTGCTTGTCATACACAAAGCATAGCTGAGATATTTAATAACTTCTTTATTTGATACAATTTACCATAATTTTCTAATATTATTTAATATACTTGCCAAAAATTAGTATTTTACACAATGTAAAAAAAATGAAATGTCTATGCTTACAAAATGGCTGCCATGTTTCTGACATTACAACAGTGACTACAAACTTGATGAGGGAGTTAGGAGAAACGAGTTCAATGACTACAAGGATCTTTTTGGGATATTGTGAGTTTATGAAAAGTACTTTGGAAAGAATGCCATTTCTTTTTAGAGATGGTGAAATCATAAATAAATTTATTATTCATAATTTCTATCCATAAAATGGATAGAGAAGTCAAATGAAATAAAGTTGCAGAGATAAATAGGATACTCAAAAATTTTAAATTTGTCACCCATCATGTTCTTGAACTTAACGGAAAAACCCTAATATCTCCTCTGAGTATATTTCCTTTAACTTGCGTTAATATCATTATGCTTTTTTTTATTTTGTCATTTAAGTTATGTTAGTCTATGTTTGTCATTGTCGTGACTGTGAATGGTCACTGGAGAGACACACTAAAGCTGGTGATATGGATATCTTTATTCATCACAAGAAAGGGGCCATCATTCTGAAGACACTCTCAGTAGAAACTCACAAATCCAAAGGTACATCACATTTTTGTACCCTTAAAATCAAGCATAACAGTAGATGATGCAAAAAAATATCAATAGTTGTAATGACATTGTTTACTTCAATACTTTGGGTTGATAAATGGTTCCTTTGAGATACAAAATGGAAGCAAATATCATAACTACACAAAAATTTTGATTGCTTATACCTGTGACCACATTTTTTAGGCTAAGTTACAGCACCATTTGGGCTGCCAGCTTGAACACAAGTCACAATGGTGAAAATACCTTAGCTGTGTCAATTGGTTTGATCAAGACAATTAACACAACCTCATTGATTTACTGTTTGGCTGTTACGTATGCAATCTCTTAGTCTGTGGAATAATTTAGTCCTGTTGCCTGGTTTGATGCAAGTTAATTTACACAACCCCATTGTCTTAATGTTTGGCTGTGGCACATACAACCTTTTATTCTGCGGGCCAGTTTAACTTCAATTTACTGCTTGCAATTTACAATAAGAACTGAAGGCTAAATGCAAACTTATTTAGATTTAAAATAAGAACTGAAGCCTAGTTCTTGTTGAATTCATATCCACTACATTCACAAGACTCAAGAATGCTCCCTAACAGTCATGTGTGTAATGTACTGCACTGCACTCAATGTTCAAAGTAAATTTTATTATCAAAGTACATACATGTCACCATATACAACCCTGAGAATCATTTTCCTGTGGCATACTCAGACATCCCAGCTCTCCTGGAAGTTCCGGGAGTCTTCCGCATATTAATAGTGGCTCCCTGATGCCCGCAAATTATATACAATGTCCGGGAAATTGATTTTTTTGAGAGCGAGCGTGAGAGAACGCGCAAGAAAGAGCAAGAGAGCGAGCGCAAGAGCAAGAAAGCAAGCATGAGACAGCGAGTGCGAGAGCGAGAGCGACCACGAGAGAGAGAGAGAGAGCGCAAGAGCAAGAAAGGAAACGCGAGAGAGCGAGCATGAGTGAGCAACCATGAGAGAGAGCGCGAGAGCGAGAGAGCGACCACGAGCGAGAGAGCGCGCGCGTGAGAGAGAGAGAGCGAGAGCAAGAGCAAGAGCGAGAATGTTCCAAAAAAAGAAAATATGAAGCGTATGTCACCCCAGACTCCACTAAAGTGTACTCTTGCCTAATAGGGGTCAAAAATAATGACAGTGTTGCTCGCTGCACAATTTGTAACAGTGGCTTTTCTATTGCCCATGGTGGGTTAAAACTATAAAAGACATGTTGAGGTGAGTTTAACAGGTGTCATTCGTTCATTAGCGTAGCTAACGTCATTTAAACTAGCTGGCTAGCAGTTAAGGAGCTACTCTATTGCAGACATCCCACCTCTCCCCGAAGTTCCGGGAGTTTCCCACAAATTGATGGTGCTACCTCCCTGAAATGAGCTTTTGCAGGGTGAGATGTCTGCATACTCAGCAAATCTATACAGTCATAACTATAACAGGATCAATTTGAGTCAAGAAGACAACGAATTGTGCAAATGAAAATATAAATAAATAGCAATAAATAACAAGAACATGAGATAAAAAGATAAAGAGCCCTGAAAGTGAGATCATTGGTTGTGGGAACATCTAAGTGGATGGGCAATTGAGTATAGTTATCCCCTTTTGTTCAAGAGCCTGATGGTTGTGGGGTAGTAACTGTTCTTGAACCTGGTGGTGCGAGTCCTGAGGCTCTTGTACATTCCACCTGATGGCAGCAGTGAGAAAAGAGCATGACCTGGGTGATAGGGATCCCTGATGATGGATGCTGCTTTCCTGTGACAGTGTTTCACGTAGATGTGTTCAATAGTTGGGAGGACTTTAACGATGATTTACTGGGCCAAATCCACTACCTTTTGTAGGATTTTCCTTTCAAAGGCATGGTGTTTTCAAAACCAGGCTCTGATGTAGCCAGTAGATGTACTTTCCACTACACATCTACAGAAGTTTGTCCAAGTTTTAGACGTCATACCAAATCTCCACAGACTTCTAAGGAAATAAAGGCATTACCATGCTTTCTTCACAATTGCACTTACGTGCCAGATCCCGGACAGATCCTCTGAAATAGTAACACCCAGGAATATAAAGTTGCTAACTCTTTCCACCTCTGATCTTCCGATGAAGACTGGCTCATGTACTCAATTGCGCTTTTGTAAAAGGCTAAATTTCATGGCCCAGTATGTATGCCCATGACAATAAGCTTGAACTTGAAATTTGAAACAATCATTCAGTTTATATTTTGAGAAGACATTCAAATGAAAAAAGGACACATCGGTAAATAAGAAAAGTATATTAGGGAGCTTGAACAACTTATTGTTGATCCCATTAGGGGATCGGCTGTGCTGGATTGGGTGTTGTGCAATGATCCAGAGCTGATAAGAGAGCTTAAGGTTAAGGAACCCTTAGGAAACAATGATCACAATATGATCAATTTCACATTAAAATTTGAGAGGGAAAAAATAAAATCCAATGTGTCGGTATTTCAGTGGAATAAGGGAAAATACAATAGCATGAGAGGGGAACTGGTCGAAGTTAACTGGGAAGGGATATTTTCAGGCAGGACAGGAGAGCAGTAATGGCTGGAGTTTCTGCGAAAAATGAGGGAAGTGCAAGACAGATGTATTCCAAATAAGAAGAAATTTTCAAAGGGAAGGACACTACTGTGGCTGACAAGTGAAGTCAATGCCAAAGTAAAAGCAAGAGGGGGCATACGAGGAAGCCAAAGTTAGTGGGAAGATGTAGGATTGGGAAGCTTTTAAAAACTTGCAGAAGGAAACTAAGAAGGTCATTAGGAAGGAAAAGATGAATAATGACAGGAAGCTGGCGACTAATATCAAGGAAGATACTAAAAGCTTTTTTTAAGTATATAAAGAGTAAAAGACAGCTGAAGCTGAAGATAGAAATACGACCAATGCAAAATGATGCTGGAGATATTGTAATGAGAGATGCAGAGATGACAGAGGAACTGAATGCATACTTTGCGTCAGTCTTCACGGTGGAAGAAGTCTGCAGTATACCGGATATTCAAGAGTGTCAGGGAAGTGAACTTTGTGCAGTGAAAATCACAACCGAGAAGGTGCTCAGGAAGCTTAATGGTCTGAGGGTGAATAAATCTCCTGGACCTGATGGAATGCACCCTTGGGTTCTGAAGGAAGTAGCTGGAGAGATTGCGGAGGCATTAACAATAATTTTTCAAGAATCGATAGATTCTGGCATTGTACTGGATGACTGGAAAATTGCAAATGTTACTCCGCTATTTAAGAAGGGTGGGAAGCAGCAAAACAGAAACAATAGACTTGTTATCCTGACATCAGTGGTTAGGAAGTTGTTAGAATCGATTGTTAGTAATGAGATTACAGAGTACCTGGAGGCACATGACAAGATAGGCCAAAGCCAGCATGGTTTCCTGAAAGGAAAATCCTGCCTGACAAACCTACTGCAATTCTTTGAGGAAATTACAGGCAGGGTAGACAAAGGAGATGCAGTAGATGTGGTGTACTTGGATTTTCAGAAGGCCTTTGACAAGGTGCTGCACATGAGGCTGCTTAGCAAGATAAGAGCCTATGGAATTACAGGGAAGTTACTAGCGTGGGTGGAGCATTGACTGGTCGGCAGAAAACAGAGAGTGGGAATAAATGGATCCTATTCTGGCTGGCTGCCGGTTACCAGTGGAGTTCCACAGTGGTCGGTGTTGGGACCGCTGCTTTTTACAATGTATGTCAATGATTTGGATTATGGGATTAATAGATCTGTGGCTAAATTTGCCGATGATACAAAGATAGGTGGAGGAGCAGGTAGGGTTGATGAAACAGAGAGCCTTCAGATAGACTGAGATAGTTTAGGGGAATGGGCAAAGAAGTGGCAAATGAAATACAATGTTGGAAAGTGTATGGTCATGCACATTGGTGGAAGAAGTAAATGGGCAGACTATTATTTAGACAGGGAGAGAATTCAAAATGCAGAGATGCAAAGGGACTTGGGAGTCCTTGTGCAAGATACCCTAAAGATTAACCTCCAAGTTGAGTCAGTGGTGAAGAAGGCAAATGTAATGTTGGCATTCATTTCTAGAGGTATAAAATATAAGAGCAGGGATGTGATGTTGAGGCTCTATAAGGCACTCGTGAGACCACACTTGGAGTATTGTGTGCAGTTTTGGGCTCATTATTTTAGAAAAGATACACTGACATTGGAGAGGGTTCAGAGAAAATTCACAAGAATGATTCCAGGAATGAAAGGGTTACTGTATGAGGAACGTCTGGCAGCTCTTGGGCTGTATTCCCTGGAGTTCAGGAGAATGAGGGGGGATCTCATAGAAACATTCGGAATGTTAAAAGGCCTGAACAGATTAGAAATGGCAAAGTTATTTCCCATGGTAGGGGTTCTAGGACAAAAGGGCACAACTTCAGGATTAAATGATGTCCATTTAGAACTGAGAAGCGGAGAAATTACTTTAGTCAGAGGATGGTAGATCTGTGGAATCTGTTGCCACAAGCGGCTGTGGAGGCCAGGGCATCAAAGGGTAGGGGGTGAAGGCAGGGGAGTGAGGATGTCTGGAAGAATTGGATCAGCCCATGATTGAATGATGGATCAGATTCGATGGGCCAAATAGCCTACTTCTGCTCTTATATCTTATGGTTTTATGGTCTTACAGTAGAAGGAGATGAGGTCTTTGATTAAACACATGAGTGAGGTTCAAAAACAGAGATACTTGGGCTGCAAGGATGCAACAGGATGAATGAAGATCCTCGGAAATAGGCAGAGTTTGTCCTTTTCTTCTTTGTGAATGGTTATTTTCATGATCATTGAGCAATAATATTGCAACAAATGATACTGAGGGAAATTACCCCTGTTGCTTCTGGCAGTCAGCTTGATATTAATTCAGATTTTTCAGCAGAAATTATTGCAAGTATAATGCATTCACAGTTGTTAATATAAATTTGTCTGCAGTTTATAAGGAGGCAGATATATTCTATGATTGATCCTCTTTTTAACTTGCTGAATAATTTGCACTACTCCACGATTAGCTTGCCTTCAATATCCTGATGAGTTTCATGGAACTGAGTCCCTTGCACATTAAGTAACCATTAAATATGATGCAGAAAGTTAAGGCTCAAAATGTAGCATGTTTTTGCAATTGCACTCGAGCATTAAGAAGCAGGAAGGAAACAATTTAAACTGTGGATCTCCATTCCTAAAGGAAATAAATAGCTTCTTTAATTCACTGCCCAATCTGAGCCTAAAAGGACCTGACTAATTGTATCATGTTTAGATAAAATGTAGTTCGACTGAGAAAACTAGAATTTCTCCGGCTCAGATTAGACCAGATCAGGCGATTCTTTAAAAATAAGTGCAATTTTTGTTGCCAGTTACAGAAACTTCACTTGAAGTTTCTAATTCTTTGTGTTAGAAAAATGCATTTAAAAAGAATACAAACTGTAATTCTCCTGAATGGTCTCTAACACTGACCTCTCGTCCACGGGACCAGGACGGTTCCTTACAACGCAACTTGGTACAGACAGATGAATCATCCTGCCATCTGCCTCCTGTCAACATAATAGTTTACTGAATTGAAGAGTAGAGTTGAATGGTCAGGACAATGCTATCGTAGGTTGCCAAGGTGGGTTACCTGCACTGGGGGTGGTGAGTTATCACAGCTGCTTGAGTGATGAACAGACAGCTGGAAGAGCCAGTGGTGGTTGTCCTGGGCTCAGCAGGTGGGAATCAGCCTTACACCTTCACGATCACGAGTTCTAATGGTGAAGCCGTGTCAAGCTCTGGGTGCCCAGGGAGATGGATATGGATGTTAGTGCGTTCAAAATGCTGGTTGACTGTACATTCTTTGCCAGAGTTGAAGCTCCTTGCACTGATGAGCTGGGAGATGACAGACAGAAGCTGAAATTTGAAAGCACCTCAGGGAGAGTGGATGAGAGACATTCCTATTCAGAATGCTTTGGTTCAGATTCCACCAATTTTCAATTTTCAGTAGGCTGTAGGATGTAAGAGATGCCTCAGATTGACTGAGACTTCAATGCTGAACCTGGATCAACACAGTTAATGCAGCACAAACCTGACTCAGGGCAATTAATCCATCATAGCCTCAGCTCAGACAAGTCTATCAGTTGTCTGATACCTGGTTCTGTTGGTTGAATCCTGTTTGATCCTATTTCAGTGTGGTAAGTCTATGCACTCCTTCACTTTGTCTAGTCCCTATGATAAACCAACAAATTATGTAACACGCAACCTTTAGAAAAACCTGAAACACCCATAACATTCACAATTAGCTTATGTCTTCCCTCATTTTTTTCTGCCTCTTTCTCTTAGTGTGTTCCTAATAGTAATGTCGCAAATGACATAAGATACAACGTTTGGCAAAACCTGAGCCAAAATACATAGCCTCAGTAGGTCGAAGCTCCTGCTTTTATGATGTGTGCTTCCAGGACTCTGTGACAAAGCTAATACATCCTTTTATTTACAGGGTTCAGAACTATTTGTGTTACTCCAAATACAGTTTAATCAAGACTTTACATGGTTGTAATAAATCTTTTCCCCCTTTATAATCAAGGTCTGTATTTATGAAGAACAACATGCCCTCTTTATTGTATTAAAACTGGCTATTACATTTTAGTAATTTGTATACATGGACCTCTCTTTCACCATTTCAAAATGGATGATGTCATGCCTAAGTAGACACACACAGATCATAGTGTTCTGCCTGTCAGACAACTGATGTTTGTTTGTTTTTTCTGTATGATTAAGCACATTCAGCTTTTATTTTGAAATGAGCAGTTTCAGATTGTATGAGGTCACTTCCTATGCAGTCAGGAAGCAGTGAGTAGGAAAGCAGATTGGTTAGCAGAAGGCAGAGGATTATGTTAGGAGCTAAAGATGTTTCTACCTAACGCCATCCTGTTGTTTCACCAGCAGAAGCATTGATTGTAAATTGATGTTATATTGCTTAGAAGTTAATCTAAAGGTATCATAAGATTTTACAGAAATAGGATATCATTTTTTCATTTATTTGATACTTACCTAGATGCTAATGGTTTAGACATACTATTTACCTGCAGTAATTACTTGTCAGTATCTTATAATATTTACTTATGGGAATCTTAACTAAATTCTTACTCATCTGTGTATATTTGGTTGTGTAAATGGAACAATGTGGTAAGTGCACTGTGTATTGTTGTTTTTCAGTTTCAAACCTTATTCACTATGTCATGCAATTGAGTCTGCAATAAACCCAAGGACATATAGGAGGGTATATCCTGACTTTTGTGCTATTTCTGAATGGAGTATGGCTGACTGTCTAGTTAATGTTACAACACCTGAATGAGGGCAGTACAAATGGTTTTGTCCTTTTTAATCTACGTACCTTTTTAAACTTTTAAGCTCCAAGCTTGTCTTGTCTTGTCTTGAATGGAATGCAAGAGTAAAAGGGCTTCCATTGTCTTGCCTAACTTATCAATATTTATAGTGAATAGTATGGGTTCCTGCAAAAATATCTGTCGTAAAGCACAATTCATTTTCAATATGAGTACATAATTATTATATACCAGCAAATGAACCTGGCCAATAATTTACTTTTGGTTTTATGAGTTAAGATTTTAGGTGGATTCATTTGTGAAGCCCAATAAATGTCTTCAGGAAATCTATTTATAATAGCATTAACCTATCAACAATTTCATATGTAAAAACTAAATTAATTCATTAGTGATGATGTATCCCTTGTAGTTCACTCCCTTTACTGCACCATCACTTTAGCTAACTACAGATTCCAAAAAGTTTTCCAAAAAAACTAATGACCATGAATGGAAATGCCTACATAAACTAGTGACAGAGCCCAGATCATCACAGGCAAAGCCATCCCCACCATTGAGCACATCTACATGGAGCACTGCCTCAGGGAATCAGTATCCATCACCAAAGACCCCCCACCCCAATCCAGGCCAAGTTCTCTTCTTGCTGCTTCCTTTGGGAAAGAGGTACGGGCGCCTTGGGTTCCATACCACTTGGTTCAAGAGCAGTTATTACCCTTCAATCATCAGGCCCCTGAACCAGAATGAAACCTCAAAACCGAACTGATTCCACAGCCTTTCAAGGATTTTTCAGTATATTTATTTACCTATTTTACACAGTTTGTCTTTGTTTACACAATAATTGCCTGTCAGTCTGTGTGTGTAATTTTTCATTGATTCCATTGGAGTTTTCTCTTCTACTGAGACTGCCCGCAAGAAAATGAATCTCAGGGTAGTAAATGGTGACGTGCACTCAGTGGCCAATTTATTAGCAACAGCAGTTAATTAAAAGAGTAGCCATTAAGTGTATATTCATGGTCTTCTGTTGCTGTAGCCCATCCACTTCAAGGTACAATATGTTATGCATTCAGAGATGCTCTTCTGCGTAGTTCTTTGACTTCCTGTCAGCTTGAATCAATCAAACCATTCTCCTCTTATGTCTCTCATTAACAAGGCATTTTTCCCACAGAACTGCTACACACTGGATTTTTTTTTTTTGTTTTGTTTTTTGCACATTCTCTGTTGTGTCGGAAAACCCCAGGACATCAGCAGTTCCTGAGATACTCAAACCACCATGTGTGGACATAATCATTCCACGGTTATCATATTTCATCCTCATTCTCATGTTTGCTCTGAACAAATGAACCTCTTAACCATGTCTGCATGCTCTTATGCATCGAGTTGCTGCCACATGATTGGCTGATTAAATATTTCCATTAACGAGCAGGTGCACAGGTGTATCTAATAAAGTGGCCAGTGAGTGTATATTTACTTTGAACTTTTGTTTTATTAAAATTATAGATCCTTATCTCAATTTTCTCCACATGGAAATGCATATCTTGTTGAGTACTTGAAGTATTCGATTTCCAGCTTCACTAACATATTATTATTGCTATTATTTTATTTTCCTCACATTTTTTGTGAAATAATAAAGCAATATTACAATGTTACAATCTAAAGATGCAACATATGAACTGAGTGTCCTGACGAAGGGTCTCGGCCCAAAACGTTGACTGTACCTCTTCCTATAGTTGCTACCTGGCTTGCTGCGTTCACCAGTATTTTGTGTGTGTTGCTTGAATTTCCAGCATCTGCAGATTTCCTCGTGTGTACATGTGAACTGAGACTGCTTTTGAAAGTTATGGCTGAAGTTTCCTCACCGACATCCCTTAAAACTCCATGGAAGAAATTATCAAGCCTCAGAAGACACAATTGACATAATACTTGTTCCTCTCGTCCTCATCAATAAGCAGAGTCAAGAAAAGTCATTACATATGTAGAAGTCCACCTGCCATTGTTTTGTCTTTTATCTCCAAACTATGTCAGTTGTTTTATGACTAAAAACAAGACTAATTGATGCTTCAGTTGTGAATAGATACAATTAATTATATTATTAAATATAATCACTGAAATGAAGGAATGAGTGAGGACATGTGCCCTCTAATAAATCATGTGGAAAATTAAAGTGATTAAGGTGTATATACACTGTACATAGGAGAAGGAAAAGGAGAAAGCCACAGGGCTAGTAAACTGAGCTCATCCTGATAAGATGCAATTTCATCAATAATTGAGCCCCACTTCAACCATCCAGAAGCCAAATTGAAACAATAAGTACAGAGGAATCTATTTGAATGACCTCCGGCACTCTTGTGAAAAAAAAATGAGCATGCATTGTTTTGAAGAATTTATTACAAAGGCATTGAGGAATGATTTTTCTTTGGAATGCTTTTCACTTAAAATTTTAAAATTAACAATAGCACTGCTGTGTACATACATCTATTGATGCTTCTGGACACATCTTCAGTGATGTTCCTGGAATCATCGGGTGTTTCGGATCTTTCAACATCATACAACCTCCTCCAGGTGACCCAGCCGGGGCTGATCAGACCCCAGCTTGTGTCCAGATGGCCAGCTACTTATGACTCCGTGGCTCCCCTCTTTTGAGCCACAACCATCTTGAGGCCTTCTCTGCCGCATCGGGGGTACTGCAGATGGCTCTCCTCTTCCTCTCTCCCTCGATGCCCAAAATGCTGAAGGCTCTAACTAAAGAACGGGCTATGAATCCCCTACAACCAACCTCCACTGGGAGACACCTCGCTCTCCATCCAGCCTGCTGACAGTTGCTGACCAGTCCTGCGTACTTGGAGAGCTTCCTTTCAAAGGCCTCCTCCAAGCTATGACATTATTAGTTGGGAAATAATTCAGCATATATTAGTTTATAAATTAAACCAACATTACAAAAATATTTATCCAGTGAGACAATTACCATGGAGTTTCAGATTTCTAGCATCCATTCCTTCTTGTCTTATTCATGTTGTCATTTAAGTCTTATGACTTCACACGCACTATGACAGAATTTAGTTTCCTGCTGTAATGATTGAAATACTGCAGTGAGCATTTTATGGAACTGCTATGGACAGATGTTAAAAGATTAGTAAGGTTCAATAAAATACATTGAAATGATGTGATTTATTGCGGTGTGCTAAGCTCTCAGAATTTACACGTGTTGCAAGGTAAAAAGTCAATATACTCAAGACCAGTAACTCTAATCCTATTTGAGGTTGTGCCAACTTTAACATTTCTCTATGTAAACTGCAAACAAGATAAAATCTGCAGATGCTGGAAATCCGAGCAACACACACAAAACGCTGGAGGAACTCAGCAGGTCAGGCAGTATCTATGGACAAGATACAATCGACGTTTTGAGCCAAAGCCCTTTGGCTGGACTGAATAAATTGTGTTTCTTTGTGGTTAAAATCTTTATTCCATTGAAGTGTGATTGGAAAATCTGATGCAAAGTTTCAGTACCTATTTGCAAATTTCCTCTGCAGAGGTTACTTACTGCAGTGAGAGCTAGTTTAGTTAACACCAAATTAAATAGTACTATTTATATCCTGCTAGAACAACTTGCACATGATTTTTGAGTCAATTTTTGCATTGCAGAGTAGCTATACTGCTGGATACTTCTGGATGTTATTAAAAGTGCAGCACTATGTTTCAGTTCTGTTCTTCCCATCCACCTAAAAAACATTGGCACAAGCTTTGTTCCCATTTTCCTTCCTCTGGTATTCCGACAGAAGACTGATGGCAACTTGAAACTCCTATAAGTAAGTAAAGCACGACTATTGAGACAACATGAAAACATCTCTAAGCTAGATCAAGTAGTCCGTGCAATTCCTGACTTGGGTGCCAGTATTTGACATTATTTACAAAGAGAGATTTATTTATTTCCTTAACATTATATCCCTCATGTTAGCAGCTGACACTTCATACACATGTCCCTGTTGAATATGGGGAAAAAAAACATACTGTAGAACGTTATCTGATCTTTACACTCCAGTTAAAATCTGAGGCTGGATTTATTTATGAGCCCTTTATTTATCTATTGCATCTGCATTTAGATTAGCAAGTCAAGCACATTCGACTAAGTGCTCTAACCTTTCAGAAAGTGACTGAAGTATGTCTGTGAGAGAACCAGGCAGATCTGCGAATGGGTATAGTCTGCACGTGTATGGCAGGGAGAAGAGGCGCGTCACACAGCGGCCATGCTTAAAATGATTCGCAACTGTTCCAAGTCTGAAACAAATGAGGTTTCTCATAGTGCCATGACAGGTGATGACTGTCCATATGCCCATAATAACCAAAGTGGCCTTTAAGGCACTTGGAAGGAACGTTGTGCTTTGGCCCAGTCATTATCAACATCCTCCAGTAAATGTGAGCTTGAAGCACAAAGTAAAACTGTCTTCTTGCACAGACATATTTTGATTGCTGAAACGTTATTCATTTCATATTAGAACACAAGGAATGGTACCACTATAATAACTGTGAATCTGTAACCAAGACTAGGTATATGTTCGGCTTGATTTTGCCATTCTGTGTGTATCTGTTGCCTTACCTTATGTAATGGGCTGGGCTGATCAGACCCAAAGGACCCAAACTAATTCAAAGTGCCCAGGAAATGTAGTAATAAGTATACTAGTACAACAAAGTAAATTATCATAAAACAAACGCAGAAAGGAACCACACTAAATATTATGTAATAAGTTACAAAAATTTCCACAGAGATCTCAGGGCTCACAATTCTCAGTTGCAGCTTGATTGTCACTGTTGTCAGGGTAACAAAATTCTGACTCGTGAAATCACCCTGGGTCCATCCTAGGCATCTATCGATCGCAATCTTTGGTCTAGGTGAAGTCCCAAGAACCAGTTGAAAGGTACCTCAATAAAGAGGGGTTCAATCCACAAGCATTGAGAAACACATTGAGAGACAGCACAAGCACTGAAAGCATTGAGAGACAGATACTATCATGCCACTAGTGCCTGAGGCTAAGAAAGAATCAGAGGCTATTAGCAAACATTTAACCAATCTATAGTGTTTAACGTGTACAGACACTTCACATGCTGCAAGCTCATAAAGAGCTTAAGTGTCGCTTGGAATTGTTCAGACTTTCATCTAATATTTTAATAAAATTTAATACAGAGCAACACACCTTATATTAAAAGGTCAAGTGCCAATAAGAAACTTGTTAAATTTTCTTTTTTTACTTTCCCTTCAGACTTCTGTTAATTTCTTATTTCTAAGGAAAACTATTTTTTTAAATTCTGAAATAATTCTCTTATTCATTTAAATGTATTTGTTACTAAGTCTCAATCAGATGTATTCAACAGTAATAATCAGGCCACTGATCTGTCAAAAGGCCATTGGGGTAATGGGGAAAGAGCCTCCTGGTTGTTACTGGTGTCATGTGTGACGCCAAGCAGAGCTGCAGGACGGATGATGCTAATGAGAGAGATAACGGAAGACAATGGAGAAACATTCAAAATGCTAATAAGAGAGAAGAGAGAGATTAACGAGAAAGAAACACAATTCTGATGTTGGCGTCTGTAACAGGCCGTTTGCTTTGAACCTGAACTGTTTGAGGTTTGATGGACAGGTGATACCCTGGCAGGGGATAAAAATAGCAGGTTTGCTAAGGCACGACACACGCCACGAGACCCTGGAAAGAGCAGTGTGCCCCACAAGGTGGTGGGAGTTTGGAGGACTGGTTCGCGGGAATCGGTCATGGGCTCACAGGGTGTAAAGGTACGATCGGTGGGAACCTGATGTGTGTCCGCCCTTGCCTGGGTGCCGGGTTCACCTCGGAAGAACGATCGCATCCGGAACGGAGGGGTCACTGTTCGTGACCACAGCTGGATCAGAAGGCTATCGAAAATGTTTGCCTGAAACCAACTGCATCTCTCATTCTCTCTCTCTCCCTCTCCAACGGTACAACAACAGCAATTACTTCGAACTACACTAGACTGAACTGAACTCTGCTTCACTTAAGACCGATCACTTTACCCCTAGACTGCAATAGAGCTTGGTTGATTCCTATTAACCTATTTCTGTGTATATGTGTGTATTATCATTGCTAACCTGTTACATTTATATCCTTGCAATTAGTGTACTGTATTACTTGTTTCTTTGATAAAACTTTATTAGTTCCTAGTAATCACAGACTCCAACACGTGTTCCATTTCTGCTGGTTTGGCAACCCGGTTACAGGGTACGTAAGACTGGCAAACTCACTCCATTTCACAGGATGGCTGTGGCTGCTAGAGGTGAAACTCAAGTGGAAATGTGGAGCTCCTAGTGAGAGTAATACAATGAGGTGAATACAGGTGGCAGACTGGATCGAGCAATTTCTATGTAATGGTTGCAGTTTTTTTTGGGAATATACTAAAAACTGTATTGTTAATCATAAACACAAAAGATTCGGCAGATGCTGAAAGTCTAGAGGAACTTAGCAGGTCAGGCAGTATCTACGGAAATGAATAAACAGTTGATGTTTCGGGTCAGGACCCTTCATGGCTCCTGATGAAGGATCTCGAACCAAAGCATCAACTGTATTGTTAAAATTCTTTCTTCGTTTCTAGCCTGATGATGTTTTTACAGATCAGCAGCCTGAGAACTATTCTGTAATGCATCCAATTGAGAGACGTAAAGACAAATCAAATAGTTTTAAATAAATAAGATAATTATTGTATAAATAAAAAGTTTAAAATATATTACTTATAAATAGGAAGACATTAATAGAAGCCTGAATGAATGGGGTCTGTAAGAAGTTTTGAAATCCAGAGTGCAGACAGGTGATGCCAGACTGAACAAAGAGCCAAGCTGGGTAGTAGTGTGAGTATAATGGGTTGCACACCAAGTCGTTATTGGAACGATTTGTACAATGCCTTGACACAGATCTGGGGATGGGTACAAGATCATCTCAAAAGTGTGAACATACTCGCAGCTCAGTTCAGTCCATCGTGAAAATTATGAAACCACAGCCACTCTGCCTAGGTCAGGCCATCCCTCTAAATTTAGTTGCCGGGAAGAAAATGGCACGTGTAAAAGAGACTACTGTGGCACCAACAGTTATTCTGGGGGAGCTGCAGAAGTCAATAGCAGCAAGTGTAGCTGAAGTTCATGGCTCCACAATCTCCAAGGCCTTGCACAAAAAGGGTATTTATGGAAGAGTGGCAAGGAAGAAGCCTGGCAAAAAAAGAACATATCATTGCCCATCAAGGCCTTGAATAGCATCACTTACAAAATACAGAGATATCCTGGATGAAAACCTGCTTGCCTCTTCCAGAAAGCTTAAACTGAGGAACATATTTGTCTTTCAGCAGAACAATGGCCCACAACACACTGCCAGTTCAGCGACTGAGTGGCCTGAAATAAAGAAAATTAACATCTTGAGTGGCCCAGTCAAAGTCCTGACCATAAACTGATCGAACATCTCTGGCATGACCTCAAGGTTACTATCCACTGCTGCTCCCCAACTAACCTGGCAAAACCTGAGCAATTTAGCAAGGAGGAATGGGCAAAACTTGCTGCATCGTGTTGTTCAAAGCTGATGGAGACTTATCCAAAAAGCTACTAGTTAATAGCTGCGAGTGGTGGTTTATCTAAGTATTGAGATGAATACTTGTGAACTGCTGACATTTCAGTTTTTTTGATTTTTTAATTTTTCATACTTCCCAGGAAAAGTAGAAGGCACTGTTGGTATTTGGGGCTTTTGCAGAAACTACCTATGAATCTACTCGAATGGGGAAGCAGCTGCTGAGAAGTCACCTATTCCAAGTTTTATTTGGACAAACATGCAGCTTTAGACGTTCCAAGCAGTCTAGTACAGAGCCCAATTCCCTTAACAAAATATTTTTAGCCCTTACATATAACCTTCCCAGCGATGTGCCAGGCATTTCATCTTGAATAGAGGGCATTTGTCTGATTACATATGTAGGTCCAGGATGCCATTGATTTGGAAAATCTTAAACACTTACAGGAAAGAGATAGCCCAGTGTTTCAAAAAATGGAAAACCAAGTGCCAAAATGATAGTTCTTTACTGCTCCCAGCCAACCCAAACACAGTGCAATCAACAGGTCAACATCTTCTTGAATAGGTTAATACTGAACAATATGCTACACTGGAATGAATCCTAGCTTATAAAAAACACCTTATCAAGCCATCAGTAGAATTAAAGACAAGAAACAACTGGATCAACAAACTAACCATTTCAACTGGTGAAGCCGCTATTGAGAAACTGTTCCTTCAATAGCTAGGTTAATAACTACACAAAAGTAAAATGAACATGGGAAAAGTATTAATGAAATAAATTGAATTTGTATAGTACTCTCTGTATGTTAATAGTTCCCCAGCAAGGCCTCCCGTGACTCATTGTAACCTTTGACCTAGGCTCCTTTCCTGATATTTTCAGCTTATGTTGCCCAGAGACAAATCCTGACACTAAACTTGGGCCCTTGACACACAGGTGTCCTGCCAGACTGGGAACAAGAGAACTTTGGAAGTCCTATCCCCACCCACTCCTGCTTTTTCCCTCACTCTACCCTGGCCCAGGATGGTCAGAGGCCAATCACAAGTTTTTGTAAGACTGGGCACAGCACACCAAGGTCCTGGTTTATTTTTTCTAGGCCTTTCTGCTTAGAAGGGCCAGATGCCATCTGTTTCTAGAAAATTCAAAAACTGAGAATAATTTGGCAATAAAATCTCCTAGGTCTGCTTTAATAATTATTGCTACAGTAGAATTATTTTGAGTAAGTATAAAATTCTACTTATCACCGGAATGAATGATTACTGTGGCATGTCTTTTTGCAGAGAATTTAAACCTGTCCATTTACAGCATCTGGTTTTGGTGCCTTGGAGCTGGTTCTACACCTCTGAGAAGTTCATTTTATATCTTGAGAAGTTTTGTGCTTTTTCACATCTTGTATTTCTCAGGGACCTTAAAATAAATGCACTTTACTTGCAACTTTGACATAGATATAAACGTCTGTTTCCCTGAAGGAGAAGTTCATTTTTTAATAATTGTTTTTAGGATGGGGGCATCACTGACAAGGGCATCAATAGCTCACCCTTAATGCCCCCCCAATTAAAATAGCATGCTTGACCATTCCAGAGAGCATTTAACAGTCAATTATATTAATGAATTTGAGTTCACATCCCATCCAGCCAATTAAGAATATCTTCCTGAGCAGGATAAGTTTTATGACAGTTCAAGAATGTTTGCATCCATATTATTATTCAGAACAGTTTTTATTTGATTTAATTTTAGATTATTAGCTGGATTTAAATTCCACTGCAACGAAGTTGGATTTTGAACTCAGCCTCCCATTTCGGTGCCCCACCCAATATTCTTGAGTTGTGGGGTGGAGATACATGTGGCCTTTAACAGTGTATGAAATCCCCATCAGCAAGGTTGAAAAACTTGAAAGAATGATCAGCACACATGCAAAATAATGGCTTGGACTTCCGCGATGCTTAAGTCCTGTTGGACTGTACGGGAACGGCAAACTAGAATTACCAATTGCAAGTCTTGTGGAAGAGTTCAAATGCACCAAAGCAAGGTTGGTCCTGACCCTCACTGAATATGAAGATACTGTTATTCGAACAGCACCGCCCCCCCCCCCCACCGTGTGGCAACGGTGAGGAAGTGGACTCCATCTAAAGCCATTCAGAGTGCTAAGTCTGCTCTTCGCTTCAAGGATATGGTTGGCCAAGTCCAACATGGGAGAGCCGGGCTCAGGCTCATCCCAAAAGCTCCTCAGTGGCACAAGGCAACATCAGTGCAGAAGAGATGACTCGTGGTGGAGGAGTTGAGAAGACAGGAGGAGGCAGAGCGATGTGCTAGGTTCCATCTCAATGGCCAAGCAGGGCCACTGGACTAATTGGGAGAGCCTGGAAAAGAGGAAACTTAGCTGGCATGACATCTGGGAGATGGAGAGATCTCAGCTAAGTTTTGTCATCAGAGCCACTTATGACCTCCTACCCACACCCCAGAACCTGAACCAGTGGTGGGGAGAAGACCCCGCTTGCTCTCTTTGTCAAGCACCTGGATCACTAAGGAACATTTTAACAGGATGCACTACGAGCCTCACCCAGGGGCGGTACACTTGGCGGCATAACCAAGTTCTCAGACAGCTGGCATCAATCTTGGAGCAGAGGTGAATCACCACAAATGTTCTCCCATAAACATCAGCAAGAAATGTCCACATCACACGATTTGTACCAGCAGGCCAACCTCCGGAGCATCGTATAACATCAAAAGATGTAAGCATTCTGCATGTTTGGAAAATGGACATGGACTTGGAAAAAAAGCTTGTGTTTTCCCCAGACATTGTGGCTACAACACTCCAGCCAGACATGGTCCTGTGGTCCACAATAGCCAAGCTGGCATATGTTGTGGAATCGACAGTACCATGGGAAAATAGTGTTGAAGAAGGTTATGAGAGGGAAAAGACCAAATATTCTGAACTGGCAACTGAAGCTGCCCAGAATGGCTGGAAGACCAAGATTTTCCCTGTAGAAGTGGTATGCAGGGGATTCGTTGCTACATCTACGACTAGTCTATTGAAGAAGATGGGGGTGAGGGGTCACTCCCTCCAACAAGCAAACAAGCCCTTGTCAAATGCAGCAGAAGAAAGCAGCAATTGGATTTGGATTAAAAGGAAAGACAACAACTGGGCTGCAAGATGAAGACAGGAGGGTATGGAACTAAGGGGGGGTGTATCTGAAACACCGGGTAGCACCATTGAGCCCTCTGGAGATGTCGTGGGCTTAACAACGAAACGTCAAAGAAGGAGGGTGCCCACCTGATGACCCCGATGACGTACCTACCCTCCCTTCTTGTCACCACTCCAAGCCCACTGCCAACATCGAGAGTGCCGACTTACCATAGGGATTGAAACATCAAGTCCTAGTAGCTCTACTACCAAAGAAGGTGTAAGGCACTCTTTCCCTCCCTACAGGTCACCCTTGGGCAAGGTGTAGCACCTTCTTAGCCCTGGGATCAGGGTCACGTGAAGCCATGGGAGCAGTTGGGCGATGGCTGTATGTGCAACTGGTGAATATCGTTAAGTCCTGGCTATTCGACCACCGAGGACAGGCAGACAAGCTCTGAAGAGTATTGATAACGGCTGGGGTCACCCATCTTGTAAAGACTCTGTCGAGAAGAAGGCAATGGTAAGTCACTTCTGTAGAAAAATTTCCAAGAGTAACTATGGTCACAGGAAGACATTGATAACCCACGTCATCCAACATGGCACATAATGAATGAACAAGCACAATATTCTCCTTGTTACCTTTGTAATCAGTGGCACTTTTCACCTGTTTCAAGTTGGTAACCAACTTAATCCGAAAACCCTGCTTGCTGATGATTTTTTTTTTATCTCTCTCAATTGTTTGCCCAACAGAAATTAAAATCAAGTTCTTCATGCTTTTCATTAGAAGCCGAGGAGCTTGGTCTCCATGTTTGGGGGTGTAATTTATTTCCCAGTCACCTGGTTTAAATTACAATTAACAATATCTACTATCTGTCTTTCGCTGAGCTACCGGCCTCTTTGTGTGTCCTGTGGAGAGCATAGCTTATTTGTCAGTCGAAAGCCACATCCATTGTGCTGGTCAGTGATTGGTTCGTTTAAAGCTTGCAATGCTCTTTTGCCATTGGTTGGTTTGCGTGCCACAGCACCTTGCGTCCAGTTTCAAACACCTCGGGGGTATAAAGAGTAACGTGTAGGAAAGGTATGCTCTCTTTTTCCCTTTGTAACTGGAACTGTTGGGAAGGTATGCTCCATGAACACTTTTAACTTAATGTCTGTTTGTTGAATATTTAGTTCTGTAGTTTGTGTAAGTTGTGGGAACTTAAATGTTTGCTCAAAATTTTTACTATTTGTAAATAACTGATTATTCGCAGTCAGCGTTTTCTGTCTCACTCAGCAACCCGTGAACCTCCTTCAACATTACATTTTGGCACTGTGAGCAGGGTTTGTTGCTTGAGCAGAAAAGGCATTTCTTTAAAAGGTTATTTAAAAGAGAGGACCTCCCCGTATGAGAGATGCCAAGTCCTGGGGTGGAATAATAACAGTGAGGGCTTTGGGAGTCTCACTAACCTACTGAGGTGTTATGGGATGCCGGAAGATTGATCAGAGCAGTTAGATTTTGCCAGGGTTGAAACTGGACACCATACTGTGTCCATACTTAAAACATTGGGTTTTCCCAGGAAAAGGGATAGCCAGCGGGATGCTTTCTGGCTGTTTGCAGCAATAGTAAGGCACAGACATGGGCTTCAAAATTTGAAGTTAAGAATATAGAGATAGCTTGTCGGCTAATGAAGGTACATCAATTAGAGGCTGCCAGTGAGCTAATTGGCAGTCCGATCCTGTTAAGGTTTGAGCGTCTGATCCTACGGTGGGTCTGTGGGATGGGGGTGTCTGGCTGGATGATGAAAGTGAGGGAGAGGGGTAGCATAGATCCCTGGGTTTATCCCTTGAAATGATCAAGCTCTCCTGTGTGTACCTTAAACAGTGTGGGCCAAGACCAGTGATCAAGTGCTCCCACACCAGCCATGGGTGGCATTGAATTACGGCTTCTTCCTCCCAGGAGGGGGAGAAGGATCAGGAACATGTGGGGGATGGTGCAACGAGCCCCTTCGAGACAATAGAGGTCAGAGAATTCTCTGCTAAGGAACTGGCAAGTTTAGGGGATAGGTACAAACTGAAGCCTGGAGAGTTTCTGGCCACGTGGTTGTAGAGGATATAGGATGAGGTGGTGAACCATATTGATCCTATCTAACAGAGAGTTGGGTGCTTTAGGGAGCCTATTGTCCCAATATGCGGTCAATAATGCCCTGAGAAAGCTGCTTGCTTCCCCTGAGCATAATGCATCACTTTAGGATCGAGTAGCAGCAGCGGTTAAATTCAGCTATCCTTCTCTCTCTGAATGGAATTTAAAGCCCCAAGCAGAATGGAGTACAGTAGAGGTAGAGTAAAGCCCTTATTACAGAATTATGTGTTCATCCATGGTCAACGTCAGTGAGGACCTTGACACCATTATGATAGTGTCGAGACTAGCGCGTGATTTGGATTTAAGTGAGGGAGAGTTGCGCAGCGTCAGTCTCACTCTCTCTTCCCAATTCCCATCTGGATCCAGTGACAAGACAAGAGTCGAGACGGCTGGAGATGGGACTAGGCGCAGTGGATGACCAGGACGTCTTCTGTGTCTTGTCCTGCTCTACACGTTCCATGACGCTTGCAGAGACCGCCTTCCTGACTGTTGGACCTTCCATTGGTCTCGTCTGCTCAATCCGCCAGAGTCTGTCTTCATATGTTGGGTTAGACAACTCCCTATCCCACCGAGGGTTTGAGACCCGTCAGCTACCCTCACCTCGTTTAGCCGGCTTGTCGAAGCCGTTGCCCAGGGTGTGGCCACTGTTGCATGCAAACAGCTATACAGAATTATACAACGATAGTGATGACCCACCAGAGGATGTTGATCTAACATCTGGCATGATAGGACACGTGGTTGTATCAGCAGCTTCCCATTTAAAGGGAGTGGTGCTGTCTTTAATAGGGTCAGCTGTTGATCATCCTATAAGCACAGCGATTCAATTGTTGCTGGGTTTGGAGTATGTAGAAGAGGGTGTGTGTAGCCAGGTACAAAAGTTGGATAAGCAGACGAAGTGGAGGATCCTGAATGGCCCATAGGAAATGTTTTTGGTGTTTCTCAAAGCTCAGGTCCTGAAGGAACAGGTAAATGGGTTTCCCACCCCCACCCTCTATACAATGTGGAGGGAGTACTGCCTGACAGGGGAAGCGAGAAAAGGAGGCCATTAGGGGAGAAGGGTCATTCTTCAAGCCCTCTCTCTATCAGGCTCTCCTCTACAATCACTCTGAGAACTGGTGCCCCACAAGGCTATGTATTCAGCCCCCGCTGTACTCACTGTACACCCATGATTGCGTAGCTAAGTTTCCATCAAACTCAATATATAAGTTTGCTGATGACACAACAACTGTAGGCCATATCTTGGGTAATGATGAGTTTGAGTACAGAGAGGAAATTGAGAACCTCGTGGCATGGTACAAAGACAATAACATATCCCTCAACGTCAGGAAGACAAAGGAATTGGTTGTTGACTTCAGAAGGAGTAGCGGACCGCACGACCTCATTTACATCGGTGGTGCGCAAGTGGAATAGGTCAAAAGCTTTAAGTTCCTCAGTGTCAATATCACAAGTGCCCTGATTTGGGGCAACCAAGCAGAGTCCACTGCCAAGAAGGCCCACCAGCACATTTACTTCTGAGAAAACTAAAGAAATTTGGCCTGTCCCTTAAAACCCTCACTAATTTTTATAGATGCACTGTAGAAAGCATTCTTCTAGGGTGCATCACAACCTGGTATGGAAGTTGTCCTGTCCAAGACCGGAAGAAGCTGCAGAAGATCATGAACACAGCCCAGCACATCACACAAACCAATCTTCCGTCCTTGTACTCACTTTACACCGCACGCTGTCCGAGCAGTGCTGCCAGGATAATCAAGGACACGACCCACCCAGCCAATGCACTTTTCATTCCTCTTCCCTCCAGGAGAAGGTTCAGGAGCTTGAAGACTCATACGGTCAGATTTGGAGACAGCTTCTTTCCAACTGTGATAAGACTGCTGAACGGATCCTGACCCAGATCTGGGCCGTACCCTCCAAATATCCGGACCTGCCTCTCGATTTTTCTGCATGACCTTACTTTCCATTTTCCTATTTTCTATTTATGATTTATAATTTAAATTTTTAATATTTACTAATTTAACTATTTTTAATATTTTTAATATTTAATATTTGTAATCCAGGGAGTGTGAAGCGCAGAATCAAATATCGCTGTGATGATTGTACGTTCTAGTACCAATTGTTTGGCGACAATAAATTATAAAGTATGAAGTATTTTGTCCTCTGCTGGATTCGTTGCATTGCATTCAGGAGTTGCTAAATCCCATGCTGTGAAGGCAGTTCAAAGGGTCTTAGCTCATCTTCAGCAGCAGCGGGAACTGGAGTGGATGCTGACTTATGGTCGAAGATCCTGCGATGTATTCCTTTGGATAACATTTGATTTGCCCACCAGACCAACGGGTCAGATTTGCTGTATTTGTATGAGGACTCCTTACTACATCGGGGAAGGGATCCACTGATATCAATCCCTTTGATGATCAGGGAAATGATTGTTGGGGGAAATCACCCGGCTTCGTAGGTTTTGGCATTCCGTTTTGGGGGAGATGGTTAGGACTAGACTGTTCCAGACAACCTCGACCCATAGTATTGTATCAGTTTGAGCCTTAATAGCCCCTGGTCAAATTCGTGCTTTAAGGGCTGGCATTTCCCCTGTGTACTATTTGTTTAATTGGATCGTAGTAACTCTTAAAGTGGCTTCCCCACCTGACAGGGAGTGGTGGTGTAGGTGAAACATAGAAACATAGAAAATAGGTGCAGGAGTAGGCCATTCGGCCCTTCGAGCCTGCACCGCCATTTATTATGATCATGGCTGATCACCCAACTCAGAAGCCTGCACCAGCCTTCCCTCCATACCCCCTGATCCCCGTAGCCACAAGGGCCATATCTAACTCCCTCTTACATATAGCCAATGAACCGGCCTCAACTGTTTCCTGTGGCAGAGAATTCCACAGATTCACCACTCTCTGTGTGAAGAAGTTTTTCCTAATCTCAGTCCTAAAAGGCTTCCCCTTCATCCTCAAACTGTGACCTCTCGTTCTGGACTTCCCCAACATCAGGAACAATCTTCCTGCATCTAGCCTGTCCAATCCCTTTAGGATTTTATACGTTTCAATCAGATCCCCCCTCAATCTTCTAAATTCCAACGAGTACAAGCCTAGTTCATCCAGTCTTTCATCATATGAAAGACCTGCCATCCCAGGAATCAATCTGGTGAACCTTCTTTGTACTCCCTCTATGGCAAGGATGTCTTTCCTCAGATTAGGGGACCAAAACTGCACACAATACTCCAGGTGTGGTCTCACCAAGGCCTTATACAACTGCAGTAGTACCTCCCTGCTCCTGTACTCGAATCCTCTTGCTATAAATGCCAGCATACCATTCGCCTTTTTCACCGCCTGCTGTACCTGCATGCCCACTTTCAATGACTGGTGTATAATGACACCCAGGTCTCGTTGCACCTCCCCTTTTCCTAATCGGCCACCATTCAGATAATAATCTGTTTTCCTATTTTTGCCACCAAAGTGGATAACTTCACATTTATCCACATTAAGTTGCATCTGCCATGAATTTGCCCACTCACCCAACCTATCCAAGTCACCCTGCATCCTCTTAGCATCCTCCTCACAGCTAACACCGCCACCCAGTTTCCTGTCATCCGCAAACTTGGAGATGCTGCATTTAATTCCCTCATCCAAGTCATTAATATATATTGTAAACAACTGGGGTCCCAGCACTGAGCCTTGCGGTACCCCACTAGTCACTGCCTGCCATTCTGAAAAGGTCCCGTTTATTCCCACTCTTTGCTTCCTGTCTGCCAACCAATTCTCTATCCACATCAATACCTTACCCCCAATACCGTGTGCTTTAAGTTTGCACACTAATCTCCTGCGTGGGACCTTGTCAAAAGCCTTTTGAAAATCCAAATATACCACATCCACTGGTTCTCCCCTATCCACTCTACTAGTTACATCCACAAAAAATTCTATGAGATTCGTCAGACATGATTTTCCTTTCACAAATCCATGCTGACTTTGTCCGATGATTTCACCGCTTTCCAAATGTGCTGTTATCACATCCTTGATAACTGACTCCAGCAGTTTCCCCACCACCGACGTTAGGCTAACCGGTCTATAATTCCCCGGTTTCTCTCTCCCTCCTTTTTTAAAAAGTAGGGTTACATTAGCCACCCTCCAATCCTCAGGAACTAGTCCAGAATCTAACGAGTTTTGAAAAATTATCACTAATGTATCCACTATTTCTTGGGCTACTTCCTTAAGCACTCTGGGATGCAGACCATCTGGCCCTGGGGATTTATCTGCCTTTAATCCCTTCAATTTACCTAACACCATTTCCCTACTAACATGTATTTCGCTCAGTTCCTCCATCTCACTGGACCCTCTGTCCCCTACTATTTCTGGAAGATTATTTATGTCCTCCTTAGTGAAGACAGAACCAAAGTAATTATTCAATAGGTCTGCCATGTCCTTGCTCCCCATAATCAATTCACCTGTTTCTGTCTGTAGGGGACCTACATTTGTCTTTACCAGCCTTTTCCTTTTTACATATCTATAAAAGCTTTTACAGTCAGTTTTTATGTTCCCTGCCAGTTTTCTCTCATAATCTTTTTTCCGCTTCCTAACTAAGCCCTTTGTCCTCCTCTGCTGAACTCTGAATTTCTCCCAGTCCTCAGGTGAGCCACTTTTTCTGGCTAATTTGTATGCTTCTTCTTTGGAATTGATACTATCCCTAATTTCTCTTGTCAGCCACGGGTGCACTACCTTCCTTGATTTATTCTTTTGCCAAACTGGGATGAACAATTGTTGTAGTTCATCCATGCAATCTTTAAATGCGTGCCATTGCATATCCACCGTCAATCCTTTAAGTGTCATTTGCCAGTCTGTTTTAGCTAATTCACGACTCATACTTTCAAAGATACCCCTCTTTAAGTTCAGAACCTTTGTTTCTGGTATGATAAACACTCGCACAAGGAGACTGGCAAGTGTGAGCAGGAACACAATCCTGGGACGGCTGTGCCTGTGCCAGATGGTGTTGTGAAGGTGGGCACTTGCAGGAAGCTGAATGGCACTTTCTTGATATGCAGATCCCAGTTGTACCCGTGGCTCCCGCAGGGTGGTGCAGCTGAAATGGGGTCCCATGTGCTTACCACCCAGTGTCCTGGATGAGCACCTTGCCCATGCTGCTCGGCATAGTAAGGGGACTTTTACAGAGGAAGGAAGGTTTTGAATGATAGCCTTTCCCAGCATGGTATGACCAGACTGTCCCGGGAAATGATACTGATGGCCTTAGATTACCTGCTCGCAGAAAAAGGTGGTACTCGTGCTGCTACTGGTCAAGAATGCAGCACCTACATTCCTGACCAGTCGGGAAACATTGGTCATCTGGTTGATCACATCTGAGAGTTTGGGTATAAGGTTAAGTGGGAACCAACTCATTGGCTATTACACTCTGAGGGAGGGTTGAATGCCTTTTGGGAAGCAGGGAAGCTGGTGCTCTACTGTAGTACATGGGGGGTGGGGGGTGACTATTGGGTTTACAGTACTGGGTATCGTACTTGTGTTTTATATGTAGCTCAGTAGGGAGTACGGAATGGACATACTCGTCCGAGGGTCGAATTGCCATGGTGTCGTGACTTTCAAGGGGTGATATTTTCTGCGGTGGTGTAGCTTATTTGCCGGTTGGAAGCCACTTCCATCCTGCTGGTCAGTGATTGGTTTGTTTAAAGTCTGCAAAGCTCTTTTCCCATTGGTTGGCTTGCGTGCCTAGTGTCTCATGCCTCAGGGATATAAAGAGTAACATGTGTGAAAGGTTGGCTCTCTTTTTCCCTTTGTCCCCAAAACTGTCGAAAGGTATACTCTGCATGAACTTTTAACTAAGTATTTGTTGAATATTTAGTTCTATAGTTTGTGTAACTTGGGAGAAATTAAATGTTCAGTCAAATTTTCTACTGTTTATAAATAAGTGATTAGTATACTTATTTTCAGTCAGTGCTCATGGGCCTAATGTTTGAACCTGCTTCAACATTACACCATTGCATTCCTGAGGCTGAGAGGGGAGATCATCAGCAGAGCAGACTCAATGGGCCAACTGGCCTAATTCTGCTCCTCTTTCTTATGGTCCTAAGATCCTTACTAGTACAACTTAAAGAGTTACCTTCCCTTCATAATCAGGAGAAAATCTTCAGATGCTGGAAATCCGAGCAATTTACATAAAACGCTGGAGGAACTCAGCAGGCCAGGCAGCATCTATGCAAAAGAGTACAGTCAGCATTTTGGGCTGAAACCCTTTTTCAGGACTGGAAAAAAGATGAGGAGTCAGAATAAGAAACTGGGGGGAGGGGAGGAAGAACCTCAAGTTGATGGTGAAACAGGGAGGAGGGGAGAGATAAAGTGAAGAGCTGGGAATTGATTGGTGAAAGTGATACAGGGCTGGGGAAGTGGGGAATCTGACTGGAGAGGACAGAAGGCCATGGAAGAAAGAAAAGGGGGAGGAGGACCAGAGGGAGGTGACAGGCAGGTAAGGGCCGAGAGGGAAATGGGAATAGGGATTGGTGAAGGCGGCATGTGGGGCATTACTCAAAGTTTGAGAAATTGATGTTCATGCAGTCAGGTTAGAGGCTACCCAGATGGAATATAAAGTTTTGCTCCTATAACCTGAATGTGGCCTCATTGCAACAATAGAGGAGGCCCTAGACTGGTACGTTGGAATGGGAATGGGAAGTGGAATTAAAATGGGTGACCTCCGGAAGATCCCGTTTTTTCTGGCGGATGGAGCATAGGTGCTAGACGAAGCGGTCTCCCAATCTGCCTCGTGTTTCACAGATATACAGGAGGCCACACCGGGAGCACTGGATACAGCAGATGACACCAACAGACTCACAGGTGAAGTGTCACCTCATCTGAAAGCACTGTTTGGGGCCCTGTATTGTAGTGAGGGAGGAGGTGTAGGGGCGGGTGTAGCACTTGTTCTGCCAGGAGGGAGATCAGTGGGAGGGACAAATGGACAAGAGAGTTGCATAGGGAGCGATCCCTGCAGAAAGCAGAAAGCTGGGGTGGGGGGGGGGGGTGCGGAGGGAAAGGTGTGCTCTGTGGTGGGATCCCACTGGAGATGGAGTAAGTTACAGAGAATTATGTGCTGGACACGGAGGCTGTTGGGGTGGTAGGTGAGGACAACAGCAGCCCTATCACTGGTGGGGTGGCCACTGGGAGATGCTGCTTTTTCTGACAAGCAGACTTTCCCTTCATGCAGTTTATTGCAGTTTGTGGGGCGTTGGTTACTCTTCTGTTTGTCTATATGATCAATGGAAAACCATTACTTAAACAAAGGTCATTGTCTACCAATCAGTGCAAAATTAAATTATTTCCACATCTAACATATTTTGCTTTTTTTTCAAGAAAATAATTACATTCCTTGGAAGTGGCTGATTTATTTGTGTATTAAGAATTCAATTACTTTTTATTATACTTGAACAGAACTCAAGGAAATTGTTTTCGAGTCAGGTGAAATTTAAAATAATTGCTTTAAGTATGGAGAGGAGAAAGTCAATGTGTACAATGGGTTGATACACAACCCTTTCATCCCAATGACCTTGTTGTGAACCAAATCTAGACTAACTTTACGTTAATATCTACTATATAAAATATCTCACAATTCACCAGACAGTTATATAGCTCCAACTGAACGTACCCTCCTGTACTGGGACTGGTGGAAATCAAGCAATGCTTCCATTTTTTGAACAGTGTTTAGTTCTATCACTTTGGAAGTGGATATGTGCTAGTATCGCCTTACATAGTTGAATACTCCACCAAAAGCCAACTATCGGACTTTCAGTTGATGAATAGCCAACAGGCCAAGTTACTAGTCCCGTCGACCTGCACCCAGACCATAGCCCTCCATACTCCTCTCATACATGTACCTATCCACATTTCTCTTAAACGTTGAAATTGAACCCGCATCCACTATCTGCACCGGTGGTGAATTCCACACTCTCACCTTGTCACAACCATGGATTCGGCAGTGCAGCAGATACGGCAATGGCGCTCCTGAATATGCACGTGTCAGCTAATTATTATTTCATTGTGATAGTATTTAACTCCACTCTTTTCATTGCAGTGCTTGTCGAGACTTGGACACAGCACAGCAATGCTTCACCGTCTGTTTGCATTCGGCCTTGCCTGAGAAATTGGACTGTCAAGTCAACCGACTCTGAAGACTAATGGTTTTCGTTTTATATTTAGTTGTTCTTTTCAGCCACAGTGTAGGCTTCATTTTCCATTTGAGAGTTTTAATTAACAGCCCTGTTTGGCCTAGCATTTGTTGTTTTCTTTTTCCTTTAGCACTGTTCGTATTAAAGTCTGTGAATTATGGAGCTGCTTCAGTATCTTGCACCCTGCACTTGGGCCATATCTGAACCGGGTGACACACCATCCTCTGAGTGAAGAAGTTCCCCTTCATGTTCCCCTTACACTTTCCACCTATTACCCTTAATGCATGACCTCTGGTTGTAGTCACATCCAACCTCAGTGGAAAAAGCCTGTTTGTATTTATCCTATCAATACCCCTCATAATTTTGTATAAATCTGTCAAATCTCCTTTCAATCTTCTATGTTCTAGGGAGTAAAGTCCTAACCTATTCAATCTTTCCCTATAACATGGATGCTCAAGTTGCAGATACATCCTTGTAAACCTCCTCTGCACACTTTCAGGCTTATTTACATCTTTCCTGTAGATAGATGACCAAAACTGCACAAAATAATCAAATTTGGCTTCACCACATCTTACACAATTTCAACATAACAGCTCAACTTCTATGCCAAGAGCTTTCTTTATGACCCTATCTACCTGTGGCGCCACTTTCGAGGAATTATGGGTCTGTATTCCAAGATCCCTTTGTTCTACCACACTCTTCTTAGAGCCTTTCTTAAACAACAGAACAACATTAGCTACCCCCAATTTTCCAGTACCTTGCTAAGGATAATTTAAATATCTCTGCTAGGGCCCCTGCAATTTCTGCACTTGCCTCCCATAGGGTCCAAGGGAACACCTTATCAGACCCAGGGGATTTATCCACCATAATTTGCCTCAAGACAGCAAACACCTCCTCTGTAATATGTATAGGGTCCATGACTTCGCTGCTCCTTTGCTTCACTTCTAGAGACTCTGCATCTGCCTCACAAGTAAATACAGATGCAAAAAATCCATTTAAGATCTCCTTTATCTCCTTCGTCTCCACGCATAGATTACCACTCTGATCAATTTTGTCCCTTGCTATCCTTTTGCTCTTAACATACCTGTAAAGCTCTTAGGATTCTTCTTCACCTTATCTGCTACAGCAACCTCATGCCTTCTTTTAGCCTTCCTGTTCTCTCTGTTTTTATACTCCTCACATACCTCATTTATTCCTACCTCCTATACCTTCTATGCACTTCCTTTTTCTTCACAAGGGCCTCAATATCTCTTGTGAACCAAGGTTCCCTTAACCTGTTATCCTGCAAGGAAACAATTGGGTTCAAGACGAAAAAACATCAGGATTGGTTCGATGATAACGACAAACTTCTCCAATAACGCATCGACTAAAAGCGAAAAGCTTTCATTACTTTACAAAGTGATCAACAATCGGCTACCAAAAGGAAACGCCATCAGGAATGCAAGGCTGCAGTCCAGAAGAGCACCTGAAACCTGAAAAACCAATGGTGGAGGAAGAAAGCTCAGGAAATCCAACAACTAGCAGACGCCAACGACACTCGAGGCTTTTTCAACACAACTGAAGCTATTTTTGGCCCATCCACTCACTGTCAAGCCCTCTCAAAAACAAAAATGGTTCACCCATCCTGAAGAGCAATGTTGACATCAATTCTAGACGGAGGGAGCACTTTGAAGATTTTCTAAATCAAACCATTTCATTCGACAGGAATGTGATTAACAACGTTCCCGAACAACCCGTTGACGACTCCCTAAGCAAAATACGACACTCGAAGAAGTCAGGGAAGCCATCAAAATCTTGAAAAACAACAGGGCCGCTGGACTCGATGGAATACCAGCCGAGGTCTACAAAATTGGGGGTAACCCGTTTCATTCTCAACTTCTCATCAAGATCTGGAGAAATGAAGTCATACCAGCAGACTTTAGAGACTCAGCAATCGTTACCATCTACAAAAGGAAAGGTGATCGATCCGAATGTGAAAACTATCGTGGAATTTCCCTGTTGGCAACAGCAGGAAAGATCTTCACCCACATCATGAACAACCGGCTCAAGCCTTTAGCCAAGAAGATCCTTCTGGAGACACAAGCCGGTTTTAGACCATCACGTGGAGCAATCGACATGATCTTCACAATGCGACAACTACAAGAAAAATGTCGTGAACAACTTCAACCTTTGTACATGGCATTCACTGACCTCGCCAAAACCTTTGACTCGATATCAAGGGGACTCCTACGGGATGTCCTATCCACCTATGGATGATCTGAAAAGTACATTCGAATCCTGAGACTCCTCCACAATGGCATGCTTGCCACAGTCATGGTCAGCAACAGTAACTGTGAGCCTCTTCAAGTTAGTTCAGGAGTAAAACAGGGATACGTGATTGCCCCAGCTTTGTTCACCATCTTCATTGCGACAATCATCCACATTATCAAGGACGACCTACCCCCAGGAATCGAAATTGTCTACAGAACAGATGGCAGACTTTTCAATCTTACCCGTCTCAAATCCAAAATGAAGACATCCACGAGTTCCCTCATCAAGTTCTAATATGCAGATGACAGCAGTGTTGCAGCTCTTTCAGAAAACCACCTGCTACGGATTCTGATGCCTTCAACCATGCATACATGAAACTTGGACTTACCATCAATTCCAAGAAGACACAGATCATCTATCAACCATCACCAACTGAGACAAATTGGATAGAACCATCAATTCAACTTGGCCAAAGAACCCTGGAAAACGTGGACCACTTTCTGCATCTTGGAAGTCACCTCTCCTCCAATGTCGACCTTAATGACGAGATCCAACATTGTCTTAAATGCACTGGAACAGCTTTTGGACGTCTCCAAACAAGAATCTTTCATGATCGTGACATCCAAACAGACACCAAAATGTTAGTGTACAAAGCAGTGGTAATCCCAACGCTCCTGTATGCATCAGAAACCTGGACAACATACTGATGACATCTGAAGGCACTTGAAAAGTTCCATCAACGCTGTCTTTGAAACACCTTAAATATCAGCTGGGAAGATAGAAGAACCAACGTCAGTGTGTTAAATGAAGCAAAAACAACAAGCATTGAAGCCTACATCATCAAGAACCAACTAAGATGGAGTGGTCATGTTGTTCGGATGAAAGACAAACATCTGCCGAAACAAATCTTCTACTCCCAGCTTAAAGCAGGCAAATGTAGAAGAGGTGGACAACAGAAGAGATTCAAAGACGTCTTAAAAGCCAACATGAAGAAATGTAACATTGACATTGACAATTGGGAAACCAATGCCAAGGACATGAAACTCTGGCAAGCCATCATCCGAGAAGGAACAGCAACTTTCGAAGTTAACAGATGTGCAGAATTTAGAAGAAAAGAGAAGAAAATGGAAAGAGAGGCAGCAACAACCAAAGCCCAATCTGCCATCTGGAACTACCTGCCCTGAATGCGGAAGAACTTTCAAAGCCAAGATTGGACTCATAAGCCACTTGAGAGCCCATAAGTAGATCAACAGAACGAAGACCATCATCCTCGACCTCGGGAGATAGCCACAATGAATCCTTGCCTTTTATTCTGATATGAACGTACAAATTCTGTGCTCTCAAAATTTCACTTTTGAAGGCCTCACACTTACTAAGTACACCTTTGCCAAAAAACAACCTGTCCTAATCCACACTTGTCAGATTCTTTCTGATACCAACAAAATCGGCCTTTCTCCAATTCAGCATCTCAACCCAGGAACCACAACTACTCTTTATCATACTTTGAAACTAATGGCATTATGATCACTAGATGCAAAGTGCTTCCCTACACAAACTTCTGTCACCGCTCAACATGAATCCCAGTCAATATGTGGAAAGTTAAAATCACCTACCATTACAAAGTTATGTTTCTTGCACCAGTCTGCAATCTTTCTACAAATTAGCTCCTTTAAATCCTCCAGACTGTTGATTAGTCTGTAATATAATCGCATTAACGTTGTCTTTCCTTTGTTATTCCTCATTACTACACGTGTTCGTCCATCGTCAACGTCGATGAGGACCTCGTCACCATTTGATGGTGTCGAGACTAGTGTGTGATTTGATTTTAAGTGAGGGAGAGTTGCACAGCGTCAGCCTCACTCTCTCTTCCCAATTCCCATCTGGATCCAGTGGCAAGACAGAGTCGAGACGGCTGGAGATGCGACTAGGCGCAGTGGATGATCAGGACGTCTTCTGTGTCTTGTCCTGCTCTACATGTTCCACAACGCTTGCAGAGACCGCCTTCTTGACCGTTGGACCTTCCATTGGTCTCGTCTGTTCAATCCGCCGGAGTCTGTCTTCACATGCTGGGATAGACAACTCCCTATCACACCGAGGGTTTGAGACCCGTCAGCTACCCTCACCTGGTTTAGCCAGCTTGTCGAAGCCAATGCCCGGGGTGTGGCCGCTGTCGCATGCAAACAGCTTCGGGGAGCCACAGGTGAGAGCTGAGTGCCAGGTGGGGACCAAAGGTGGACTAACCGCCTTGAAAAGACGTGACATGTTCCCCCACCAGAGGTGCTACCCCTCCCTGACACCCCATACACCCCAAGCTTTATGTGAAGCTTTACTACACATAAAGCTTCACTGAAGGAGCCCTCCAGTCTGTCCTGACTGAACACTGCCATGGCATTTTCCCTGACCATAATGCCACTCCCTCCCCTTTAAACCGTCCCGCTCTATTATGTCTGAAACAATGGAACATTGAGCTGCCAATCCTGCTGCTCCTGCAACCAAGTATCACTAATGGCTACAAATCCACATGCCGATCCACGTCCTGAGCACATCCACCTTCCCTACAATACTCCTTGCATTGAAATATACACAACTCAGAACATCAGTCTCGACATTCTCAATCTTTTGATCCCTGACTGTGCATGTCTTCCCCTACAACTGCTCCACTATCTGCTCTGTCACTCTGGCCCCTGTCACTCTACAGCTCTAGGTTAACTCCCCCCTCCCCGCCTCTTGCCCCCCCCAAGCAGCACTGGAAAGCCTTACTTCTAGGGTGTTAGTCCACCTCCACTCAGGTGCAAACCATCCCTTTTGTACAGGTCCCACTTTCCCTGGAAGCGAGCCAACGATCCAAACATATGACATCCTCCCTGCTGCACCATCTTCTTAGCCAAGTGTTAAATTGTATGATCTTCCTATTTCTGGCCTCACTGTGGCATGGTAGCAATCCTGAGACCACAGCCCTGGAGGTCCTGTCCTTTAACTTAACCCAACTCCCTGAACTCACCTTGCAGGACCTCATCACCCCTCCTACCCATGTCATTGGTACCGACGTAGACCACGACTTCTGATCGATCACCGTCCCACTTAAGAAATTTGTGGACACAACATGAGATGTCCCCGACCCCAGCACTTAGAAAGCAATATACCATCCACAAATCTCATTCTCATTCACGAAACCCCCTAAACAACAAATACCCTATCTCTACAACTTGCCTTTTCTTCCCCCTTCCCTTCTGAGCCACAGAACCAGACACTGTGACTCAGAGACCTGAACACTGTGGCTTCCTCTGTATGTCAACCCCCCACCTCCCAACAGTATCCAAAGTGTTGGTGAGGGGAACAGCCGTAGGGGTACACTGCATTGGCTCCCTATCCCTTTTCCCCTCCTGATGGTCACCCAGTAACATGTATCCTATACCTTGGGTGTCACCACCTCCCTGTCAATCAACCCCACGGCATCCCAAATGATCCAGATTTCATCTATTTCCAGCTCCAGCTCCAACTCCAACTCCTTAACACAGTCTGTTCAAAGATGCAGCTGGATGCACTTTTTACAGGTGTAGCTGTAAGGGACATTGGAGGTCTCTGTGCCTTCACACATCCAGAAAGGGGAGCATTTAACTATCCTGCATGGCATCCCCACTGCTCTAAATGTGCAACAAGAAACAAAAGCATAAATAATGGAAAAAAAATCTATTTATGGCGTATGCCTCTCCTCATCGCAGCCTGGATGAGCAAAAGCCTCAACTTCCCCCTCTAACAATGGCCCATTCATACAACAGCCACTCCCTTAACCACAAAATCTAGTTCAATCTTGATCAAATTTTAATTGACTCTCCATAAAATGGTAAAGCATAATTGAAGATATGCTCGTTTTTTCCTTGAGTAGTGATTTATATGATCTACTTTATATAATTTGCCAGTTTGTGGATATCCCAACCATTGCATTCCAGAACATTCCCTCAAGGCTAGAGCAGAAGGTTAAATCTACACCATGGGAATCACCCTATCATTGTTGGACACTATTCTTCCAGGTCAGAAGTAAGCACCACTGACCAGAAAACTGGAGCAAAGATGGCTGAGGGGTGACCTTACAGAGATTTATCAAATCGTCAAGTCACTTTTTATTGTCATTTTGACTATAACTGTTGGTACAGTGCACAGTAAAAACAAGACAATGTTTTTCAGGACCATGGTGCTACATGATCATGAACAATACAAAAACTACACTGAACTACGTAACACAACATAAAAACTACACTAGGCTACAGACCTACCCAGGACTGCATAAAATGCACAAAACAGTGCAGGCATTACAATAAATAATAAACAAGACAATAGGCACAGTAGAGGACAGTAGGTTGGTGTCAGTCCAGGCTCTGGGTATTGAGGAGTCTGATGGCTTGGGGGAAGAAACTATTACACAGTCTGGTCGTGAGAGCCCGAATGCTTCGGTGCCTTTTGCCAGATGGCAGGAGGGAGAAGAGTTTGTATGAGGGGTGCGTGGGGTCCTTCATAATGCTGTTTGTTTTGTGGATGCAGTGTGTGGTGTAAATGTCTGTAATGGCGGGAAGAGAGATCCTGACGATCATCTCAGCAGACTTCACTATCCGCTGCAGG
The DNA here is from genome assembly GCF_963921235.1 of Mobula hypostoma. Taxonomy (NCBI): domain Eukaryota; kingdom Metazoa; phylum Chordata; class Chondrichthyes; order Myliobatiformes; family Myliobatidae; genus Mobula; species Mobula hypostoma. Next base: position 16,410,659 of record NC_086118.1, on the reverse strand, counting down.
GTCTTGCGATCCGAGATGGTGAAATTTCCGAACCAGGCTGTGATGCAGCTGCTCAGGATGCTCTCAATACAACCTCTGTAGAATGTGGTGAGGATGGGGGTTGGGAGATGGACTTCTCTCAGCCTTCGCAGAAAGTAGAGACGCTGCTGGGCTTTCTTTGCTATGGAGCTGGTGTTGAGGGACCAGGTGAGATTCTCCGCCAGGTGAACACCAAGAAATTTGGTGCTCTTAATGATCTCTACGGAGGAGTCGTCGATGTTCAGCGGAGAGTAGTCGCTCTGTGTCCTCCTGAAGTCAACAACCATCTCTTTTGTTTTGTTCACATTCAGAGACAGGTTGTTGGCTCTGCACCAGTCCGTTAGCTGCTGCGCCTCCTCTCTGTATGCTGACTCATTGTTCTTGCTGATGAGACCCACCACGGTCGTGTCATCGGTGAACTTGATGATGTGGTTCGAGCTGTGTGTAGCAGCACAGTCGTGGGTCAGCAGAGTGAACAGCAGTGGACTGAGCACACAGCCCTGGGGGGCCCCTGTGCTCAGTGTGATGGTGTTGGAGATGCTGCTTCCGATCTGGACTGACTGAGATCTCCCAGTTAGGAAACCTAGGATCCAGTTGCAGAAAGAGGTGTTCAGGCCCAGTAGGCTCAGCTTTCCAATCAGTTTCAGAGGAATGATTGTGTTGAATGCTGAACTGGAGACTATGAACAGCATTTGAACCTACATGTCTTTTTTGTCCAGGTGGGTTAGGGCCAGGTGGAGGGTGATGGCAATGGCATCGTCTGTTGAATGGTTGGGACGGTACGTGAACTGCAGGGGGTCAAGTGAGAGAGGCAGCAGGGTCTTGATGTGCCTCATAACAAGCCTCTCGAAACACTTCATGATGATGGATGTGAGTGCAACAGGACGGTAGTCGTTGAGGCAGGACACTGAAGACTTCTTCAGCACGGGGACGATGGTGGCGGACTTGAAGCATGTAGGAACGACGGTGCTGCCCAGGGAGATGTTGAAGATGTCAGTGAGAATCTCAGCTAGCTGGTCTGCACATCCCCTAAGCACTCTGCCAGGAATATTGTCTGGTCCAGCAGCCTTCTTGGGTTAACCCTGTACAGGGTTCTCCTCACATCGGCCACGGTAAGACACAGCACCTAGTCATTTGGAGGAGGGGTGGTCTTCCTCGCTGCCATGTCATTTTCTGCCTCAAAATGAGTGTAGAAGTTGTTCAGCGCATCTGGGAGGGAGACATCACCAGCACAGGCAGGTGATGTTGTCCTGTAGTTGGTGATGTCCTGAATGCCCTTCCACATGCACCGTGTGTCGCCGCTGTCCTGGAAGTGGCTGTGGATTCGCTGGGCGTGTGCACGCTTTGCCTCTCTGATGGCCCGGGACAGTTTGGCCTTCGCTGTTGTTAGGGCTGCCTTGTCACCTGCTCTGAAGGCGGAGTCATAGGTCCTCAGCAGCGCACGCACCTCTGCGGTCATCCATGGCTTCCGATTAGCGCGTGTAGTGATGGTCTTGGCCACAGTGACGTCATCGATGCACTTGCTGATGTAGCTCATCACTGATGCTGTGTACTCCTCTAAGTTGGTGGAGTCGCCATCGGTTGCAGCCTCCCTGAACGTGTGCCAGTCAGTGTGCTCAAAGCAGTCTTGAAGTGCAGAGATGGCTCCTGCTGGCCAGGTTTTCACCTGCTTCTGAACTGGTCTGTATGCTGGGATTAGCATAACAGATATGTGGTCTGAGTAATCAAGGTGTGGGCTGGGCCCCGCCCGGTACGCGTCAGGAATGTTTGTGTAAACAAGATGCAATGCATTCTCCCCTCTCGTTGCAAAGTCCACGCTCTGATGGAATCTGGGGAGCACTGACTTAAGGTTCGTGTGGTTAAAATCTCCAGTGACATCAGGGTGTGCGTTCTGCAGTTTGCCCATAGCCCCCATACAGTTCACAGAGCGCCTCCTTAGCATTAGCACTGGCGGGAATGTAGACACCGACTATAAGGACAGTGGTGAACTCCCGTGGTAAATAAAATGGTCTGCAGCTAACAGTCACAAACTCCACTAGCGAGAGCAGTATCTGGGAACTAGCACACAGAGTTCTTGCACTGTTCCATATTGATGTAAACACACAAGCCACCACCGTGAGTCTTACCGGAAAGAGCTGCATCCCTGTCTGCTCGAAACAAGACGTGTGGGGTTAGATAGAATGGATAGTCAGAAACTTCTTTTCCAGAGCAAGACAATCTAGAACTGCAGAGCATGGGTTTAAGATGAGAGAAGAGAAATTCAAATGAGATCTGAGGGATGCATTTTTCACACAGAAAGTGGTGGTTATCTAGAATGTGCTGTTGGAGGAGGTGATGGAGGGAAATGCAATGACTATATTTAATAGTAATTTTCGCAAGGACTTGGATAGGAAGGGAGTAGAGAGAGATAGTCTTAATGTGGGCAAATGTGATTAATGTAGATGTTGGCTGGGAGGACTCATTTCTGCACGGTACAATACTCTGAACGAAAATCTATTACTGCTAGCAATTTTATTGACCAAACGAGGTCAGCTGACCTTTTTTTGTATGTGTGATTTCCACAGCTGACCTCTTAACTACAACAGGTCTCATAACATTTCAAATCTGTTGTCAATTGGCAGGATTCTAATTTAATAACTGAAAAAAATGTCAGACAGAAAAGACTGTTCCTTTTAATTAAAAGAAAAGCAGAAAATTCTAAAAACCTATTTGACATCTATGGAGAGTACAGATCTAAATACTTATGGTAAATTACTGCTTTAAAAAAAGAGAAATATAAGCCTTCCAAGTGTTATTAAATCATAAAGATAAATGCTGTTTCACTTCAGTCACATTAATAGCATAGTTCACACACTCACAAAGTGCTGGAGGAACGCAGCAGAACAGGCAGCATCAGGCAGAAGGTCCTCATAAAGGGTCTCACCCCGAAACATCGGCTGTTTACTCATTTCCAAAGATGCTGCCTGACCTGCTGAGTTCCGCTTGCTTTGGATTTCCAGCACCTGCAGAAGCTCTTGTGTTTATGAATAGCCGCATAATGTTGACACTGCATCAGTCTCTCTGAGACATCATCTTGGGTGATGCATATTGGAACCAAATACATTGAAATCTTTTTGAAAATTCCTGCCGGCTGTACAGAATTAATTTAGTAATCTAATGCTTCATATGTGAACATTGGTTTTTATGATTTGCTCAGTGCTGATGGATAGAAAAGTGGTAACACCAAATAACTAGGCAGGATGTGCTCACATCTATCCACTCACATTTGTATCAAATTAATTTTACTACATTCCTGTTTGAAAGAATCCCAAACAAAAGAAACCAGAGACCAGTGATAATAGTTTAGGAGACATATGAAGAATTTGTTTTTTGTCCTCAAGCTAACTGGCTGAAGGGTAATGGACGTCAATTCAATTCTTAAATGAAATGAATGATTGTTACTATTTTACTCATAAACAGGCTGCCAGCTACATTGACAAATCAAGCAATTATTGTCCATTAAAATTACCTTTCCAAAGTCAACTTAATCAGTCACTGAAGTCATTGTGGTTAGGTGCTCCTACAGAGAGTTTAAAGATGTCAGCCCTGTCATAATGAATACTGGCAACAGGAGAGGCACGTTCAAGTAGTGTCATTCCTGTGCATCTGCTCTCCTCATCTATTCTACAGAACATATCTCCTGTCCTGGCCCTTCAACGAATGGCACCCACTGCAACATCTGTGAAGAAGTTAGGGAAATTCTGTGGTGCTCCAGAGGTTGCCAAGCAAAGGACAGCATTGTCCTGGATGATGTAAATGTTCTTGAATGCGACTGGTCTCCTCTGCACTGGAGAAGACAAACATAATTTGGGTGGTGGCTTTGCAGAGCATTTCCATTCTGTCCCTAGTGGTAACCCTAAGTTTCTGATCGCCCATTAATTCATTTTCACACTGCCTCTCCGACCCAAAATGGTGCCAGAGAGTGGCAACTCTTTGTATGCAGCTGCTAAGGGAATTATAAATTATTTCCGGTTAGAACTACTACAGCTGAATGCTACAGTCACAGTCATAGGTTCTTCAGTAGGTGACATTGTTTCAAGACAGTTGAAAAGAACCGATCCCTGTTTATAATGGACAGACTGTGGATTACAGATCACCCAAGCAGCAAATGAAGTTTCCATTGTTTAAGGAGGTGTAGCTGCTGAGCCAGGCTGCCAGTAAAGTTCTCTCCTGTCACCTTGCAGTGTTCATTCCACTCCTGGCCTATGTCAGACAGGCACTACGGGAGCTGAGAACTGTCATCAACGGTCATGAGACAGCACACCCAGATGCCTTCCAAATCATACCAGGGGACCAGTCGGGCCAGCTTGAAGAAGTTTCTGACCAACTAACACCAATATGTCACCTGTGGAACCAGAGGAGCCAAAGTACTTGATCACTGTTACACCACCATCAAGAACACTTATCATGCCATACATGCCCAGACTTTGGCAAATCCTGTGTGTACTACCTCCAACATACAGGCAGAGACTGAGGACTGCAGCACCAGTGGTGAGGACCACAAAGTTATGGTTAAGGGAGGCGGAGGAACACTTACAGCTTTGAGTCCATGGATTGGACCATATTTAGGAATTCATCTTTGGATCTGAATGAATATGCCACAGTTGTCAGCAATTTCATCAAGACTTGTATGGATGAGTGTGTACCTTCAAGGTTATCTCCCCAAACCAGAAGCCATGGATGAACCAGGAGATTCAAACTCCTGAGGTATAGATCTGTGTCGTTCAATACCACTGATCCAGACGTCTACAAGAAGTTCAGGTACAATGTATGGAAAGCTATTGCAGAGTGAAAAAACAATTCTGAGTGAAGATAGAGACACAAATGGACCCACATCTGCTCTGGCGGGATTGTGTGGCATTATTCCCTATTAGGTGCAAACTAAATGGCTGTGATGTTTCACTTCCCTATGAGCTGAATGCTTTTTATGCTTGCTTCGAAAGGGAGAATAAAACTACACCTGTGCAGTTCCCTGCAGCATTTGACGATCTTGTGATATCTGTCTCGGAGGCTGATGTCAGCACATCCTTCAAGAGGATGAACACTTGCAAGGCGTCAGGACCCAATGGTATGTCTGGCAAGGCTCTGAAAACTTGTGTCAACCAACTAGCAGGAGTGTTCAAAGGCATCTTTAATTTCTCACTGCTGTATTTAAAGGTTTCCACCTGCTTCAAAACAGCATCAATCATATCAGTGTCCAAATAGACCAGGGTGAGCTGCCTCACTAGCTATTGCCCAGTTGCACTCACATCTACTGTGATGAAGTGCTTTGAGTGCTTGGTCACGGCTAGAATTAACTCCTGTCTGTGCAAGACCCTGGACCAGCTGCATCTTTTGTGCTAATTTACTGAAAACTTAGAGAAGTTATCCCTTATACCAGAGCACACTCAAGAACTGCAATGTTGGAAAAATGCAATAAAGGCAGAGTCATACCTGACAGGCCCAGCTGAATGTGAGGTATGAGAGTGGAGAAAGAGATCTAAAACCGACCCCCAGCTAACCGAGAGAGGGAGCTCTCAGCCTAAATTGTAAACTAAATGTCACTCCTGATTGTAAAGAACCCAAGTGTGTAATATGCTGTGCAGCTGAAGGAGATGCCCACTACAATTAACAATTTCATGTATTTAATTGTAAACTGAGCAACATTATTTTGGGATCTTACAGTCTGATGCCAGAGAAATTAATGCTAAATGTGTTTCGTTCAGGTTTAGGAAATCTATAAATGAACAAGAGAACATCAAGTCATAGGGTCATATGTCTGCACACAAACCGATCTTTTAGCTGAAATCATCCATGTCAGCCAAGACACCCATCTGAGCTCATCTTATTTGGCCCACATCCTTCAAAACCTGTCTTATCCATATTCCTGTCTGTGCCTGTAGATGTTGTTATTGTGTCTCTCTCAACCACTAACTCTGGCAGCTCATTCCAAATATGCAACACCCTCCTCAGGAAGATGTAGCACCTCAATTCTTTTTGAAATCTTTCTTCCCTCCCTTTGAATCGATGCTCTCTAATTTTTGGTCTCCTTTACCTGGGAAAAAACTGTGTCATTCACCCTATCTATTCCCTTCATGAATCTATAAAGCTCTATTATATCACCCTGTAGGCTCACATAACACAAATGAGTGGTTGTGGCCCAAGCCCGGGAGGGAAAGACACTGAAGCAGATGAACAGTTCACTGAATTCTAATAAGAACTGTGAAGGAGAAAGGAAAATCAATAAACGCTAGGACAACAGGGCTGTTAACTACAATCCTCAAACTGAAAGCTACACGAACACTGTGACTAGGAAGCAGTAACTTGTTACTAATTGAATACTGCTCCTTTACAGCTTCCATCAAAACAATGGACTTCTTTCTTGGAACAAGGACGAAGGTAAGCAGGGAGCGTAAGCATTATTGTACTTTTGGTCAAAACTCAATAAGACAAAACTCAATGAGATGACGGGAGTTCAATACCACCTCAATGAAACATTAATTAGCTGAAATATGCATATTCATGACAGTGTTTGTCAAACTTACTCCACAGCCTGCCTATGAGGGTATGCAGGTACGACAGTAGAGTCCATCATTGTGACAGTGCACCCCAGCCTTGGTGTAACTCCCAAGCTGCCAGAGACCTGTGCCTGCCGGAAGTCCCAGAAAAGAACCTTGTCCAGAATTTCATAGGCCAGAACCCAAGAACATTTGTCAGGGCCTTACCCCTCCCAGTCTACAAGGTACTGGACCCTGCTCCACATCTGGTAAGATGCCAGGAAGTGCCACACAGAATAGACCAGGGACTCAGTCACCAAGCAGGGAGGAGAGGGAACGGGGGTGATTGGAGCAAAGGGGAAGGTTGTCATCTGCTTGAGCTGAGAAACATGGAACTCTGGGTGAATCCACATTGATGATGGTAGGCACAATTTATATGAGACCTTGCTGATAACCTTCTCCACCATAAATGGGCCCATGTAGCATGAGGCCAACTTCAGGCTCTTGACTTTCAAGTGAAGATCCCTAGGTGCCAGCCAGACTTTGTCCCCTGGTTTGAGAAGCCTCATCTGTCAACAGAGCTGATCAGCCTGCTGTGCATGTCATTTCTGAGCCTGGAGCAGAGAAGCCCCAGCCCATCTCCACGTGCTTTTGAAGTATTGGACCAACTGTTCAGCAGCAGTGACTTTCATGACAATCTCTTGTTGAGGGAAGAGTGGTGACTGGAATTCCTTCTGGCATCCTAAGATTCTAACTTGACAATGGAGGGCAACTGGGGGGTTTGTGGGCAATCTCTGCCCAAACCAATTAGGAGCTCCAGGATATGGGGTTGGAAGAGGGAAGGCTCTGTGGGGTTGTCTCCAGCTCCTAATTCACTTTCTCAGTCTGGTTGTTAGATTTGGGGTGGAAACCAGATGACAGGCTGTCTGCGGCTCCCACAAGAGAACAGAAGACCTTCGAGAAACAGCATGTGAACTGTGGCCCTCAGTCAGACATGATGTCCTAAGGAAAGCCGTGCGGCTTGAGCGTGTGCTGAACGTTGAAGCTGGCAGTCTGACAAGCCAACGGGAGCTTAGAAAGTGAGCAGCCTTGAGATTTAGTCCACATCTACCAGATTGGTATTGCGTTTCTCAGATGGGGACAGACCAGCAATGAAGTCCATTGAGAGGTGGGACCAGAGGAGGTAGGCACATGCAGAGGATAGCAGATCTACAGAGTGCTGGCATGATGTCTTATTTTGATCACAAGTGGGAAAGGCAGAGATAAAGTTGTGGACATTCTGGGACTTAGATGGCCACCAAAATCACTTCTTGATAAATTCCAGGATCCATTGAATTTCTGGATGGCCAACCAGATGGGAGGAGTGTCTCATTCCAACATTCTAGTGTCCAGCACAGCAGGGACAACAGCCAGTTGGGAGATCCCCAAATGGGCCTGGATCTGACTGTTGGGCAGCCCTCACCTCCACCTCTATAACCCAAATTACTATAGCAGTAATGCACAAGCGAAGAAGGATGGGATCTGGATTGGCATTGTCCTCGAACACAGTAAACTGAGGGGAGTGAGCATGGTTCTTGGTATTCTTACTGTTGGGAAGGTAGCTTAGGGTGAGATTAAATCAGGTGAAGAAGAGAGCTCAATGGGCCTGATGTGTGTTGAGTCTCTGAATGTCTCAAATGTGGGAGAGGTTCTTGTGATCTGTCCATGTGAAAAAGGAATGCTTACCCCTTCCAGCCAGTGTCACCATACTTCCAGGTCTTCCTTGACAACCATGGCTCCCGATATCATAGTTACACTCGGCCAGAGTCAAGCAACAGGAAAGAAAAGCACAGGGATGCAGGAGAGCGCTGGGAGAGTACAGTTCCAATACTGTCATCTGAAACATCCACCTCGACAATGAATGGCTGGGATGGATCAGGGAGTTGGAGCACCAGGGCAGTGGTGACGCATCACTTCAGTTCCGAGAATGCCTGGTTGGCTTCGTTTATCCAATGGAATCCTGCAGAAGTCTTCCTGGTGAGTAAATTTATTGGGCCTGCGATGGAACTAAAATTTCTGATGAATTGGCAAAAAAAGTTTGCAAACCCCATGAAGCGCTGAAGCTATTTGCCTGAAGATGGTTTGGGCCACTCCATGACTGCCTGAACTTTGCATAGGTCCATTCAAACATTGAAAAGGGCGAGTATATAGCCCAAAAACGATACCTGCTCTCTATGGAACTTACACTTCTCTGGCTTGGTGAAAAGGTTATTCTCAAGGAGTCATCCAAGAACCCTCCGGGCATACTATACGTGTTCCTGGCATGAATGGGAACAGATCAGAATGTCAACCAAATACACAAAATCAAACAGGTTCAACATATTCCAGAGCACATCATTGACCAGGGCCTGAAAAACAGCAGCAGTGTTGGCCAGACAAAAAGCATCATGAGGTACCCATAGTGGCCAATGGAGTTGTTGAATGCATCTTCCACGTCCCCTTCTCAGATATGAACCAGGTTGTAAGCATTATGCAGCTCTACCTTGGAAAATAGGTTTGCTCCTTGGAGATGTTCAAACACAGAGGCAAGCAGGGGAAGAGGGTAGCAGGGGTGGAGCTTGCCATCCTTCTTGCTCACAAAAAAGAAGCTGGACCCTGCTGGTGAGGTTGATGAATGGATAAATCCTCAGGCCAATGCTTTCTTGACTTATCCTCCAAAGGCCACCAACTCAGAACAAGAGAGGGTAAAGAGTCAAACTGGGGAAAGCTAGTAAAAACACCATACCCTTCTCTCAATTCCTCCACCTTCATCTCATCTGCCCTCAGGATGAGGTTTTTCATTCTAGAATGAAGGAGATGTCCTCCTTTTTCAAAGAGAGAGACTTCCCTTCCTCTACCATCAACACTGCTCTCAACTGCATCTCTTCCATTTCATGCACGTCTGCTCTTACTCCATCTTCCCGCCACCCTACCAGGGATAGAGTTCCTCTTGTCCTCACCTACCACCCCACTAGCATCTGTGTCCAGCGCAGATTCTCTGAAACTTCCACCACCTCCAAAGAGATCCCACCACCAATCATATATTTCCCTCCCCCCCCACCCACTTTCTGCTTTCCTCAGGGATCCCTCCCCATGTGACTCTCTTGTCCATTTGTCCCTCCCCACTGATGTCCCTCCTTGCAAATGGAACAAATGCTACACCTGCCCCTACACCTCCTCCCTCACTACCATCCTGGGCCCTAAACAGTCCCTCCAGGTGAGGTGACATTTCACCTGTGAGTCTGTTGGGGTCATTTACTGTGTTTGGTGCACCTGGTGTGGCCTCCTGTACGTCGGTGAGACCCACCATAGAAAGGGAGACAACTTCGCTGAGCATCTACGCTCCATCTGCCAGAACAAGTGGGATCTCCTAGTGGCCGCCCATTTTAATTCCACTTCCCATTCTCATTCTGATATGTCCATCCATGGCCTCCTCCACTGTTGTGATGAGGCCACACTTAGGTTGGAGGAAAAATACCTTATACTCTGTTTGGGTAGCCTCTACCCTGATGGCATGAACATCGATTTCTCAAAGTTCCAGTAATGCCCCACACCCCCCCCTTCACCATTTCCCATCCCCTTTACCCTCTCTCACTTCATCTTCTTGCTTGCCCATCACCTCCCTCTGGAAATCCACCCACCCTACCTTTTTCATTCTTCCATGGCCTTCTGTCTCTTTCACCAATCAACTTCCCAGTTCTTTACTTCATCCCTCCCCCTCCAGGTTTCACCTATCACCTGGCGTTTCTCTCTCCCCTCCCCCTCCCCAAACACCTTTTAAATCTACTCCTCAGCTTTTTTGTTTTCCAGCCCTACCAAAGGGTTTCGGCACGAAATGTCAACTGTACTCTTTACCATAGATGCTGCCTGGCCTGCTCAGTTCCTCCAGCATTTAGTGTGTGTTGCTCAAATTTCCAGCATCTGCAGATTTTCTCTTGTTTGTGGGGAGAGCTAGTACTGGGTAAGAAGTCAATGTTGCAGCCGTATGGCTGGTGGGGAGGCAGGGAGGAGGCCAAAAGGTGGTCAGCAAATTCAGCTGGAACACCAGACAGGTCCAAACTAGCAGTTGGCACAGGAGGGGATACGTTGACAGGATCTTGAGCTGGTGGACATACATGTCAGCCCTCACTCTTGGAGCATCTTTAGGGGTCAGTTGATCTATTGGCTGTGTCGAGATAGCCAGGGAAAACCAAGCATCAGCAGCAGTTCAGCTGAATGAACAAGAGAGGAGAGCTGTTCCCTATGGTTGCCCTCTAGCACAAATTGGCGGGGTTCTGTGAAAAGGTGGATCTTGCCAGTGCACAGAGGCATGGTATCCCCACTCTCTCTCAATTGCTGAGTCGGAGCTCTCCATCTCTGAGCCAGAGAAACATCCATGAGGTCCCCTGCTGGCCCAGAGTCGATAAATGGCTGGAGCTGATGGGTCTGGGAAGCCCACAACAAGGAAGCTGGGCAACGATGCTTGGAGGGAGAATTGACCCGTCCATATTCTCTTTCCTGCTAATGAGTATACTCTTTTACCGGGCACTTGGGATGTGATACTGTATCCGGAAGTACCATGGAATGCCATAGTAGGGAGAGGAGCCTGGTATCCCGTGCCAATCTCGTTCCTCCTGAGACAGGCACTCGTGCCTCGCCTGCATAGGCTCTTCCATGTACTGGCCACTGGGGGATGAGAGAGAGGGTGAAGACAGACAGTGATCCAGAGTAGGAAACTCAGGGCGTTCTCAGCCACACTGCAATGCAGTGATGAGGGATCACTCATTCCACTCCATCTCAACTGTAAGCGTGCGGAACTTTACTATGAATTCCCTCACTCTCCCTTTCCATTGGCACAGGTCCAGAAGTTAGTGGGCTGCCTCCTGATCCCATACTGGAAAATTAAGACCCTCTTGAGCTCACCCACGCATCATTGAAAGGACTGGGCTGCAGGGATACCTTGTTCTCTTAGAGTGCTGAACAGTCTAGGTGGGGATCCATCCAAGAGATTCACTATGTAAGCCACTTTACACATATCATCACTGAACCAACCTGGCTGGCTTGGAAAATCAGTCACACTGTGTAATAAAGTTCCTGCAGCCATTGGGGTCACCAGAGTATCAGCTCTGACTCAGGAACTGCGAAGGGAATCGGGGCATTCGTGCCCGAGGCTGATGACACCATAACAGGGGACGATGTTGGCAATATGGGGAGCGAAACTGTTCTGGCTGAAGGTTGCTACTACTGCACTGCATTACTGAGAATGGTAATGGCTGCCACTAGATTCTGCCTATCAGTACTGGACTGCTGAACCACAGCTGTGAGAGCAGTAAAACTTGCCACTTGATTCTGACTGACTGCTGAGTTGCCAAACCGTCACGGTGAGCACTGGTGCCTGTTCTTCCTGTTCATTCTGGGCTTGCCGCTCTGAAAGTAATTGCTACACTGTGCTAGCCATTTCAGCCAACTCAGACTCCATTCTCTTTAATGAACTTTGATTTGGATAGGGCTTACCACTCTGCAAATAGTTGTCGCACCGTACAAGCTGCATCAGCCAAAGTAGCTTCTGCTGGCTTTTGCTGCTCTCCTGCCTGCCCAACAAAATTCAGTGCTGCTCTCTCTCCGCTGGGTCCATTTTAGTTGATCAAGACTTGCCAACACAAACGTGAGGTTACAGCCCAAGTGCAGAGGGAGAGATACTGAAGTGGATGAACAGTTCACTGACTTTTAATAAGAACTGAGCAGGGAAAAAGGAAAAACAATAAAAGCTAGGCCAACATGGCGGTTAAATCTCTCAGACGGAAAGCTAATGTCAACACTGTGGCTAGGAAGCAGTAACTTATTACTAAATGAATACAGCTCCTTTGAAGCATCAATCGATCGCGGAACAAGTACGAAGGCGTGCAGGGAGTGTAAATGTTGCCGTGCTTTTGGTAAAATCTTGACAAGACTGGAACAAAGAGCAATTGAGTTAAATATCGCCTCAATGAAACACTAATTGGCTGGAATGTTCATACTCCCGAGCGTGACTGCTGAACCCACCCACAGCCTGTCTGCAAGGGCACACAGACCCTGTGGTAGAGTCCGTGGTTATAACAACTTTCCTGCAGTAACATACAACCCAACCCCTACACTCAGATCACCAATAGCTGAATGCCACCTATACCACACTACAGGCTTTGGGAAACTCAGACACGGCAAAGCATTGGGACTGGATAGTGTGTACCCCAGGGTCCTGGAGGAGTGTGCTGAGCAGCTGTGTGGAGTTCTCCAGCGCATTTTCAATCCGAGTCTCAGCCTGGAAAGGGTCCTGACTCTGTGGAAAACATCATGTGTGGACCCAGTATCCAAGAAGGGCCAACCGAAAGTCTTGAATGACTACCATCCGGTGGCCCTGACCTCACGCATCGTGAAGACCTAAAGAGGCTGGTCTTGGCTCAGCTCCGACCCTGGTCAGATCAGCCCTCGACCCCCTGCAGATTGGAGTCAACGATGCTGTCATCTACCTGCTGAACAGGGCCTACCCCCACTTGGGTAAGAAGGGCAGCCTGTGTTTTTTGATTTCTCCAGTGCCTTCAATACCATACAGCCCTCATCACTGGGGGAAAAGCTCTGTTCAATGCAGGTTGGCACTTCCATTGTATCCTGGGTAATGGACCACCTGACTGGCAGACCAGTTTGTGTGGCTTCAGAGCTGTGTGTCAGACATGGCTATAAGCAGCATTGGGGCCCCACTGGCACCCTTCCTGTTTACCCTGTATACCTCAGACTTTAGATACAACTATGAGTCATGTTATCTGTAGAAACTCCCTGATGACTCAGCAATAGTTGGGTGTATATGGGGAGGAAAAGAGGATGACTGCAGGGCCCTGGTGGTGGACTTCATCAAATGGTGCAAGCTGAATCATCTGCAGCTCAACATCAGTAAGACAAAGGAGATGGTGATGGACTTTAGGAAGACTAAGCCTGTTATTCTTGATGGTGAGGATGTGGATGTGGTGAGGACCTACAAGTATCTGGGGTGTACCTGAATGACAGACTTGAGTGGAGCACCAACACAAAGGCTGTGTACAAGAAGGCAGATCCCACCCTGCAAAAACTCATTTCAGGGAGGTATCACCACCATTTCAGGGAGGTATCACCCCTGCCCCCCGCAACCCCATATCCCTCACCCCCCCCACCCCCGTCGACCTCCAAGGGTGTATGTAATACTTTGTTTAATGATTTTGTCTAATCTGTAAACCAAGTTGCATATATGCAGAAAATGTGACATTAAAATATGTACTTATATTACATTATATCATCATGTTTATTCTATTACAACTTTAAGCAAGTCTACAGGGAGTTTGGCCTCATCACGTAGGACATAAATAGCGTAGCTCCTTGGCAGCTAGCCAGCTAGTTTAAATAACGTTAGCTATGCTAATGAATGAGTGACACCTGTTAAACTCATCTCAACATGTCTTTTACATTTTAACCCACCATGGACAATAGAAAAGTCACTGTTGCAAACAGTGCAATGAGCAGCACTGTCATTATTTTTGAGGTCGACTGTAAAGCCTGCCCACAGAAAACTGATAGGTCTACTTAGCAGGAGTCCCCAACATTTTTTGCACCGCAGACCGGTTTAATATTGACAATACTCTTGCGGACCAGCTGACCGGGGGGTGGGGGGGTGCTGCGGGTTGTTAATCACGACCGGAATATAGGTGATAAGTCAATTATAAGTCAATCGCATCATAACATTTTAAGTAACGTTTGGATATTAAACACACAGCATATATTTTCCCTGTATGAAATATAAAATCATTGCAACACACCAATATCGCTGAATCAGTGGGAGCCCTGGGCTTGTTTCCCTGCAACAAGACGGTGCCATGGAGGGGTGATGGGAGACAGTGATACTCGAAGGGGGTTCCTTATATCCAGTCTATTCCGCAATTTAGTTTTCATTGCAGAAAATTCCGCTTCGCAGCAATATGATGTTGGAAATGGAAGCAGCGTTTTCAGTGCTTACATGGCTATCTCAGCCTTGACTTTGATCCAGAATGCCAGCAGTGATGTTATGTCAAACATACTTTTCAGCCCGCCGTCATTTGCAAGCTCGAGGAGTTGATCTCCTCCCGCGCTGACATGGATTACGCGCAGGTAATGACCTCGCATGCGTTCAAGTTCCAACAGTGGGTGACAGGGAATGAGGAAAGGTGCCGCTGACTCATATCGCCAAATCATATTGTTTCCTCGTGGCCCGGTGGATGGGGACCACTCTTAGCACGAAGAGAGACCAATCTGGATGCTCGCTCTCCCTCTCCCTCTCTTTCTCAAAAAAATCTACTTCCGGGATATTGTATATAATTTCCGGGCGTCAGGGAGCCACTATCGATATACGGGAGACTGCCGGAACTTCCGGGAGAGGTGGGATGTTTGAGAAGGACCAAATTTGCCTGTACTTTCTGTGGAGACCAAGGCCCTTTGGAGAATGCAGGCCTGTCCTTCACATGTTCAACCAGTCTGTTGTGTCCAGTACAATCTTCTACGCAGTGGTGTGCTGGGGCAATGGCATCAATATGGGTGATGCTAACAGCCTCAATAAACTGATTAGAAAAGCTGGCTCTGTTATAGGAGACAAACTGGATACGCTGGAGGCTGCGGTAGAACAAAGGACCCTACAGAACACCCTGAGAGATCTGGACAATGTTTCTTGTCCCCTGCATTCACCTTGGCTGAACAGAGGATCACCTTTAGTAATAGACAGACAACTGTCCTGCTCCAAAGAGCTCTTAATGAAGTCATTCTTACCCTCAGCTATTAGGCTGACCACCTCCTGTTCAAATGAGGTAACTTATTTTTTTATTCTTTGTCACTTCTCTTCTAATATTTGTATACCTGCGCAATTGTAATGCTACTGTGACACTGTAATTTCCTTTGGGATCAATAATGTTTCTATCTGTCTATTTATCTACCTGTGATGCCACTTTCAGGGAAATTTCCCTGAAGCTAATACACGATCCACCACAATGTCATCATCAGACCAGGGGCTTTGCAGAATCATATCTGAGATTACTATTCCCTCTTCCTGTTGTAGTGTGCTTTTGATAGCTACAATTTGTGACAGAATCCAATTTATTTTATCCTTTACTTCTTTAAATTTACTCTTCACTTACAAGGTATAAGCTGGGTTCATGGATAGCAAAAACTGAGAAAGGCATCAAAACAAACAGTTTTCAAAAGAGAACATTGACCTAGTAAAATGTGGTCATCATCATGGCTTATCTTCGCGAATGAAGACTTAGGAGCCCATGTCTTCTGCAGGCTTGCTGGTGGCTGGCGAGACTAATATGGGACAGGCTGGACCGGCCACGGCAGCTGCAAAGTAAATTCTGATCTGGGTTTGGTGCTGCTGTGTCACGGTTCTTCCTCCTTCTCCTTTTGTCCTCAATGCCAGCCCTGCGTGTGTTCTCGAACGAGGAGACAGACTGGTGAATGGTGTGTCGCCAGGCCTCACGATCGGAGGCTAGATTAGACGACTGGCGATGGTCAATGTGACAGGCATGAAGGGATTTCTTCAGAGAGTCCTTGTACCCTCTTCTTTGGTGCTCCTCTGTCACGGTGGCTGGTAGAGAGTTCGCCATACAGCACAATCTTGGGCAGGCGATAGGTAGGGACAATCTGATCGTATGTTATATTTAACTTGCTGATCTTACCTGTACCACTTACTGGTGGAGATTGCATCTGATGTTCTCTGGAGACAACACATCAATCAGTTGAGGATACCAGAGTCAATTGTTAGAGAAGAAGGGTCCAGAGCTGTCAGAACTACTTCCTATAGTCCCAGGGTCAATTCATACATACAACCACCAGAACCTGAGATAGTTTTAAAGCCATATGTGTCACCTGCCACGCAGAGTGACCACCTTTTCAGGAAAGTTGTTATCCCACAAGAGTAAGAAATCCTTTGCAGATATTAAATGTGTAGGCCTGAATGGGACAGTTTAAAATTCACAATGCCATGAATATCTATATCGTAGTTATATTACGTAATATACTGTGTGTGTGTGTGTGTGTGTGTGTGTGTGTGTGTGTGTGTGTGTGTGTTACATACTTGAGTTAAGTTGCACTCTATATTAGAGCTGGAGTTGGATTTTATAGCTATGCAGTGTGTATTTAATATTTCAATAATATTTGAGTAACTTTGTAAATATATTGTTTGATTAAACATTAGTTGTTTCTGGAGTTACAAGGCAAAACAACTACCATCACAAATTTCTTTCTCATTTACATTTGCCACTCAGTGCTTAGCACTTTGCCCATTTAGATTTGGAATAACCTGCAATACTGAGGCTACTTTAAACAGGCTTCTAAAGATCATATAATTTTCTGTCTTTCAAATTTATAACTTCCCTTTTATTTTTCACCTACAAAGCAATTTCCTAATTTCACTACCAACCTATTATGTATACATGTGCAAATGTAAATATCATTGTGAATAGTTATGCAAATAATGCTTTAAAAACAGATGAAAGACGACACTATTCTGATAAGGATTTTATCATTCCTTAAGAGCATAAGGAGATGCTACCCAGTCTCCAGTTCTTTCTCCAGGTACATTTGATTTTTTAGTGTGTAGAGTCCCATCTGGGAATCTGGCTAAGTCCTGAAGACACACTGTGGCATCAGATCTGGCAGTCAGTCCCAGAGCTCCACTCACGTGTTTCTGTTTATGAATCACACATAATTTACAGCTACGGGCCATTTGTTCCCCTAATTTTGATTATAACTTTCAAGTAAAAGTGCTTTAACTTTCTATATTCAGGGATGGGCAGTAATATTGCTTTGTGTTTTCAGAATTACAATTCCAAAACAGCCCTTCAGCTAGTAGCTATTCTAGTACAAATACAGGGAATCATGCACGCATCATCTTTTATCAGATAGAATCGGCAATTGACAGATGATGCAAATATTGTTTTATTATTCTAAGACATTCTCCCTGCTCTTCCTTTTTCTTTGTTCCTTTGTGAGTTTCTAAATCTGCTAAAATTTAACTTTATCAGTGTGTCATTCTTACAACTTGTGTCTCTGTAGCTGTCACTTTCTTGCTCGTGCATATGTTCTCATGCAGTAAATGAGCAGCAGATAGAAGCTGGAACGTGCAATTGTACAAATAAACACAACTTACGTTCCGGCCAGGTCAAGTGATTCTCTAAGTTGCTGGCTCAAACCAATTTACAGCTTAAAGTTCATGAACCTAAACTGACAATGTTATTTTTACCTATTAACAAAATAGTTATATTTCACAGACTACTTCCTTCTTTTCAATTTCTGTCCTACAGGGATTAGTCTGACAAAAATATATTCATTTTAATTGTTGACCAATGCAGCTGCACCCTCTAGTGTTGATGGATGTTCTAAGGAGACCCATTGATGCTTTCTATTCAGAATCAGAACTTCATTTTCCCCTAAGCTCCATAAGCCAAGCATCATATTTGGCAAGGAGACTGTAGACACTCTGGGCAGGTTTTTTTTTTGTATCATATAAAAGACTAGTGTGCCTCCTGTTGTCTGCCTAACTTTTACATTGTAAGGATATCCTTTTATTTAATTATATTTGTGTTGGCTTTGGTGATCAAAACCATTGAATCTCTTCATGATCTGTTCAGCTTTCATCACTGTGATTCATGTAATGGTGAGGGACACTGTGTCCTGCATGTGGACCAGTGTTCTACAGTGTGAGGCCTCAAGAAATGCATGAGAAGGAACTGGCTGTTAGTTTGAAAATTATATTTTAGGCTGGTTTGTGCACTTTTTAACATGGTAATGACTGTTTCCAGTTAAAATCCCACCCATTACAAAACTGAACACTCCAGGGTATGATTCATCTTACCACAGATGACATTTCATCGACATCATTCATGTTTTTAATCAATGTGCATAATGTTCTTCTTTGATTTATTTCTGAGGTTAGAGCAAGCTATGAACTTTGCTTTTTAATTCCCAAAACACATGAAGTGCATGATTGGAGCACATGAATTAAAGGGTCCCAACGGAATTTCAATATTCACCTATTTATTATTTGCTTATTACAACATCTACTTAAGTCTACATATCTACTTGTTAGCATTTACCTGACTAAGTTCTTAATACCCTCTATATTTCACACACATCATTACCATGTCCCACAAACTGTGAGCTAAGGTAACAAGTTTTATGACTTTTTCAGTGATATTAAACCTAATTCCGATTCTGATTCTCTACAGAATGGACAGCCCTTGTCTGATCGGACTCGGGCTATTCACAAGATTTTATCTTCATTGGTCATGGATACGTAGAGGTGGACAGACTTAAAACTCATGCCCCCTCCCCACCTTTCCCTGCAATTTCCTTTGTCTTCTCAGCAGCCTTTTATGCCCAATTCCTACGATTCCTAGGAATAATGGCTGTGGTTGCTGATTTTGTTAACTGGGCAAGTGCTATCTTAACACAACAATCAGGGTGAAAACTAATCTAAAAGTATTAGAAAGCTGAATTTTCCTAATTCTGTGATTTCTTTACTTGAGGAGGGAGTGTTAATGGATCCCTTCATTTCAGTTTAGCTCTAAACATCGTATCCAATTTCTCCAACTAAGTCTGAACTCCAATTTCAAGGCAGTATCATCTAGGGTGCACAGAGCAGTGCTGATGATTAGAAAGTAGGGTGTTGTGAGATGGTAGTTTGCACAGCAAAATTGAGCTAAATGTCTCAAAGGATCATCGATAAAGATTATGTCCAAAATACCACTCAAAGGGAATTTTGCAGCTGAGTTTGCCATGAAAGTTATGCTAGATGCAGCATCTGTCAACATCTTTAAAGGGAAGGCTTTAGGCACGACTTCCAACCTCATCACTCTGGTGTTGATACCATAGAACAGATTGTCATGGTACTACTAAGGAAGAAGTGTAGTATATTCTCAGAACATTGCATACACCATATAATCCCACACATATCTGCTTTCCAAACTTTCCCACTCTCCCAAGAGCAATTAACACCCAAACATATAACAAAATGCATGGCTAAATGGTCTGAAGAAGATTTGATCACTGATACAATTGAATGAGTAGGGTTGGGAGCTGGCTTGTGTGAACATAAGTTCCAGAGACTATATGTTATTTAATATATCAATAATAAATCTTTACCATAATTAGGACCTCTGGAGCACTTTCATCTAAGTTATTCATATTTTCCTAGATTTTAATGAGCTTCACCATGAATCAGTGGTAAGGACACAATATTCTGCTGGTGATCTTTGGTCACAGGCACTAAATGACTTCTGTGGATTGTTTCTCTGGTAAATAAGTTTTCTGATTTTTATTCCATTGATAGTAATTGCCTGGCCCATTTGGCAAGCTGAGAGTCAATCCCAACAAAATGAATGGTTTGATCTATCTTCTATTGACCTCATCAGCAATAGGTCTTCATTCAAAAGACTGGAGCAAGGAGTCTGAAAAAAATTGATGAAACAGCACACAGGTGTACAATTTTACAGATATACAGCATATTAAAATTTATGAAAACAAAATATTTTCCATATCTACCTTTGCAACAATGCTAATTGTGCATTTTGGGAAATTTCAAGCCCGAAAATATTCTTTTATTTAATCCAATGAATGACAATTCATAGGCAGGTGATGTACAAACATGTGATGTGCCCTGGAAAATCCTTTTTTATATTGTGAAAGCCTTGTGATCCTATGTATGGCATCCTTATTGTAGCCAGATCATAGATCATAGATAAGGCTTGTCCTTATCTAGAAAGGAATTCATAGAGGAACAGAATCGAGATCCAGAAATTGTAGCTTTAAGGAAGACAGCTCTCTCTGCGGATGAAATTCAGAATGAGTCAGTGGGATATTACCCTAAAGATGGGGTGTTAATGAGGAGGTGGAGACCAGCCACTGTGCCTGCAAGTGAGGATTGGGCTATTGTGCACCAGGTAGTGGTTCCAAAAGTTTACAGGGCTGAAATTTTAAACCTGGCCCATAATAACCCTTTAGGTGGACATTTTGGAGTAAAGAAGACAGTGCACAGGATTATGAGGGAATTTTATTGGCCAATGTGAGGAAGGATATTGTGAATTATTGCAGAGTTTGTCATACGTGCCAGGTGGTGGGAAAACCTAATCAGGCCATCCCAAAAGCTCCACTTCGGCCGATACCTGCTTTTGGTGAACCATTTTCCCCAGTCATGGTGGATTGTGTTGGCCCACTGCCAAAAACTGCAGCTGGCCATCAGTATGTGTTAACTATAATGTGTGCCACTTCTAGGTTCCCCGAGGCAGTTCCTCTTTGAAATATTAGGGCTAAAACAGTGGTGAAGGCACTCATTAAGTTTTTTCACTATGGTTGGCCTGCTCAAAGAAATTCAGTCCGACCAGGGCAGTAACTTTACATCAGGAGTATTCCAGCAAATAGTTTCTGAGCTGGGGGCTAAACAAACTGTTTCATCTGCATACCACCCAGAATCCCAAGGAGCCTTGGAACGGTTCCATTTCACTTTAAAGACAATGATTAAAACCTACTGTTATGAGAATAACAGGGACTGGGATGAAGGTATATATTTACTTATCTTTGCTGTTAGAGACTCAATTCAAGAATCATTAGGGTTTAGCCTGTTTCAGCTTGTTTTTGGTTACAGGCCCAGAGGACCTTTGACCTTGCTCAGAGAACAGTGGTTTGATGCGAAGGTATGTGTCAGTGTGCAAGAGTTGGGCACACAAATAACTCCCCACCGGCCATGCCCTGTTCACACTGCAAAAGCCACTGATTGATCCACCTAAATGATCCTCCAAAACCCACTTTTTCTGTGGGCACAACAAAGCTCATTCAGTATCCAAGATCATGTGTCTCAGGTCTATCATCTGACCTTCTATTTATCTCCCCGTACTGAGTACCAACTGTCTCTCAAATAACAGTTCCTCCCTTCTCTGTCTGTAAGAACGTACAAGCAGGGAATGTCCTTGGGAAAGTATAAACAAACTGTGAGCAGTCTTCGTCTCTCTCTCTCTTTCTTAAAAACAAGATGTCAGTGTTAAATAACTCTCTCTCTCTCTCTCTCTCTCTCTCTCTCACCCTCTCTCTCTCTCTCTCTCTCTCTCTCTTTCACACCCTCTCTCTTTTCAAAAGCACAGTTCATAGGGGTAATTGAGCACATTTCATAGGGGTAATTCAGGACCCTGTCACACAGGCATCCATGATCCGCTATACTAGAGACAGGGGGTGGAGTGTATAGGAAGTGTATAGTGTATGGGAGAGATGTGTGGGTCTGAAAACTGGCAAGAAAATGGTTAACAATTAGGAATTTATGGGCCTGTTATGTTGTTGGTCAGATTGACCCTTGATACTAGATAAAGGGAGAACAATATGTGACTCTGGTCTACCGGATAACATGCCTGAGAGCAAGCTAAAAGTACTGATTTGTGTAAAAGTAATTAATCACCTTGTCTCTAAAGAATTTTTTTTTACATTGTTTGGTTGTAGGATTAATAGGATGCATTGTCCCTGAGGGGGCAAAGGCCAGTTGTCACAGGTCACCCGACCCTGGTACTTGCAGGTATGGAGGGTGTATGTTGGCCTAATACATGGCCAGGACTTGGACTGGCCCAAGTTAGGGCCGTGTAAGCGTCAGATTGGATGCCTGGCCCCTTCCAGCTGGACTGGGAGGTGGCGACAGTGCTATAAAGGTGGGCAAGTTCTTTCCTGGGCAGACCACTCGCCTGGGTCCCACCTTTGGGCCAAGCAGCTGAACCGGCGCCAAGGACCTCCACCCTGGCCAGTCCACGGTCGATCGCCTGCTTCAGGGACCAGGCAGACATTGTTAAGTATACTCAGCGGTGTAGACTACTGGGGTTGTTTAAGTTAGCCCTACCTATTACTGGTGTAGTTAGTGTACAATATAAAGCATTTCTTGCAACTCTCTATTTTGTTCTCTGTATTAACAATAAAGTGAGTCTCAGAGGAGCTACTGAGTCTGGGTCCATTTGTTCAAGTGAAACCAAATAGTCGCAGCATCCACCCATCACGGTTATTCTTATTGGGTATCAGTTTTGTGGACCAATTGGCGTAGTTGGCAGGATACCTGGATTGCTGACAATGTTTCACTGGAACAAAAAGGTTGCCCTGGAACAATATTGCATGCCTGGGTGGACAGATAATACTGATGGGCTTGCTGCACTTGCTAAGCTGGGACCTCCCATAAGTTGAGATGATTGCCCAGATAACACTGGCGAGAAATTGGGAAGTAAGATGGCTAGATTGTTGCGAGAAATAAATTTTCCATCGAAACAAGGTTCTCATACTGATGGCTATTGGCTGCTGGCCGCAGCCTTGTGCCAACAGTTGGAAAGGATCCGTGAAGTGGAACAAGAAAGGGATAAGTTGAGGGATGAAGTGAATGCTATGAAGGAGAGGTGCTCAGTAATGACTGAGATGGTGAGGAGTAGTCAGAATAGGGTGCAGGAGGCGGAGGAGAAAGGAATAAGATGGCATGTAGGCTAGTGCAAATCAAACATCAGGAGGCGGCTCGCCACCAGAATTATACCCCCGATCCCATGAAGATAAGATTCATGTTGTTACCTAGGGGAGACCCAGATACCTGGGATGGGGATATATGGTATGATGATAATTATAATGAGTCATTTGGTGAGGGGGAAACTGCTTTTCCCCCAGAACTATTGCAGGCTCAGTCTGCTGTGGTGACTTCTCAAAAGACTGTACCCGGGCAGCCAGGAGTACAGACTTTCGAGTACAAGGAGTATAATGATAAGGAGCTATTTGAGATGGCTGCCCGTTTTAAACAAAGGTCTGGGCATCACTGGCCAAGTGCTTACACCACTTGTGGGACGGTGGAGGTGCTAGCATAACCTTTTATCCTGAACAACTAGCAAGGCTAGGGTCTTTAACCTTGAATCCCCATATTAATATTGAGTTACGCCAATTTCCCCGTGTGAATAGGTTCTTTTTTCAAGTGTTAGAGGCTGTTAAGAAGCACCCCCTTGATTGGGATTCACAGGTACAGGGGGACTGGGAGACTGCCACAGAAGGCATTCACCGCTTAAGACAACAGGCTCTGGTCAATAGGATGTATGAGGACTGGGATGCACAGTGGCGACTAGATGTACACAAAATTGGTGTGGTCAGCCGCCCCATCCATTCGGGGTGTGGTTCTTGCATTATTGGGGCCCTTAGTTCAGGAGGATGTGGAGGGCATGACTAATGCCTTGGCAAACCTTTCGGATTTGCAGCTGGTTAAGCCCCGAGTCCGTTCGACACAGCTAATGAATACTGGAGGGGAAGGAACTCATGGTACCAGTGGGACTAGGAAACCTGCCCTGATGCGCAGGGAGATCTTCACTACTCTTTTGAAAGCAGGCTTCTGTCATGATCCGGTCCGTGAAGTCCGCATTCCGGTGAAGTCCACGTTTTGGATGCCTGGCCCCTTCCAGCTGGACTGGGAGGTGGCGATAGTGCTATAAAGGTGGGCAAGTTTTTCCTTGGGCAGACCACTCGCCTGGGTCCCACCTTCCAGCCGAGCAGCTGAACCAGCACCGAGGACCTCCATCCTGGCCAGTCCACGGTCGATCGCCTGCTTCAGGGACCAGGCAGACATTGCTAAGTATACTTGGTGGAGTAGACTACTAGGGGTTGCTTCAGTTAGCCCTACCTATTAGTGGTGTAGGTAGTGTACGATATAAAGCATTTCTTGCAACTCTCTATTTTCTTCTCTGTATTAACAATAAAGTGAGTCTCGGAGGAACTACCGAGTCTGAGTCTATTTGTTCAAGCGAAACCAAATAGTTGCAGCATCCACCCGTCATGGTTATTCCTATTGGGTTTCAGTTTTGTGGAACAGTGTGTAATCACTCCAATTTTATTGCAATGGAATATCATTCAAAATGGTTATTCTCTCACCATTCATATACCATTCCCACATCTACTTTCTGGTGCCTTAGGATTTCTAGGCAAATCTCCCTGCAAGCTTAGGTTAATATGTAAGATAATGCCGTTTGTTACAAGCTGACCAAATGGAAATATCTACCACAGGTGGCAGTCTCCCAGGTCAACTCTATTCTTTCAAATACTTCTCGGGGCTACAGAAGACATTTACAGCATCCATAAATCCACAGAAAATAGATTTCTGAACCTACTTGCTGTTTGTTCACCAGATGAATAACTAATCTGTTCACTCTTGAAAAAGCAACCTAGTTCAAGTGCACAGCTATGTCTTTATACAGCAAGATTCTCTGAATAACCAACCCCTCTTAGCCATCTGTGCCTCTGGACTCAGTCACGAACCAACATTCTACCAGGATTTTGACTACATGCAAAAGAGAATGCATGTTAATGTTACTTTACAAGTGGCAGTCCTTTTGCATTATTTACTTATTTGAGTTATAGTGCAGAATAGGCCCTTCTTCCCCTTCAAGCCGCACCACCTAGCAATCCCCCTATTTAATCACAGGACAATTTACAAAGATCAATTAACCTACCAACTGGTATGTGGGAGGAAACAAGTGTGCTTGGAGGAAACCTACATGGTCACAGGGAGAACTTAGAAGCTCCTCACATGCTGCAGTGGGTATTGAACCCATGTTGCTGGTACTGTGAAGCATGATGCTAACCACTACACTACCGTGCCATCCCTTTTGCTTTTGTTTTTGAAAGGATGGTTCTGAGCAGATCGAGGCTTTCATTGACATCATAGCTAACGAAAGTCTTTTAATGCCTACTGTTAAAGGTCCACCTTGACAGCAGATGAGAATGAATGAATTATTTATAGCCTTATGTATGGATCGGATGGAGGGTTGACTCAAAATGTTTACAATTCCTCTCTCCCTACAGACGCTGCTCGACTAATTAGGATCCTTCAGCAGAAAATTTCTTGCTTCAGATTTCAACATCTGCAGACTCCTATGATAAAATGATAATTTTAGCTTGAATTTGTAGGTTGATGACAAAATAAAACTTTTTAATATGCAAGAACTCCAGAACTCGAGAGTACTTGCCCATAAGCAAAACAACTTCAAGCAGGCTTCAAATACACCGGTGCATACGAAGAATGTGGTAACCTGCCTCATTGACTATTGTCCAAAAACACTTACGTCCACAGTGATGAAGTGTTTTGAGAAGTTAGTGATGAAAAATACCAACTCCTACCTGAGAAGTAACTTGGATCTGCTCAAATTTGCCTAGCGGAGCACCAGGGTCATACCTCACTCAACCTGGAACATCTGGACAACAAAGAATGCATACACCAGCATGCTTTTTACAGACTACAGCTCAGCATTCAATACCTACCTTTGAAACTAATCAATAAACTTTGACAACATACATCAAAGTTGCTGGTGAACGCAGCAGGCCAAGCAGCATCTATAGGAAGAGGCGCAGTCGACGTTTCAGGCCGAGACCCTTCGTCAGGACTTAATAAACTTTGACATTGGCCTCAATGACACCTTGTGCAATTGGATCCTCGATTTCCTCATTTGCAGACCCCAGTCAGTTCAGACTAGCAACAACTTGTCATCCGTGATCTCCATCAGTACAGGTGCACCACAGGCTGTGTGTTTAGCCCTCTGTCTACTTGTTTTACACTTATGACTGTGTAGCTGAGCACAGTTCCAATGCCATATTCAAGTTTGCTGATGACACCACTGTTGTAGGCCAAATCAAAAGTGGTGATGGATCAGTATATGGGGGGGAGACTGAAAATTTGGCTGAGTGGTGCCATAACAATAATGTGTTACTCAATGTCAGCAAGACCAAGGAGCTGATATTGATTTTGGGAGGAGGAAACCAGAGGTCCATGAGCCAGTCCTCAGTAGAGAATCAGAAGTGGAGGGGGCCAGCAGATTTAAATTACTCAGTGTTATTATTTCAGAGGACATGTCCTGAGCCCAGTATGTAAGGGCAATTATGCCTCTACTTCCTGAGGATTTTGTGAAGATTCAGCATGACATCTAAAATTTTGACAAACTTTTACAGGTGTGTACTGGAGAGTATATCGACTGGTTGCATCACAGCCTGGTATGGAAACACCAATATCCTTGAATGGAATATCCTTACAAAACGTAATGGATACAACCCAGTCTATCACAGGTAAAGCCATCCCCACCACTGAGCACATCTACAAGAAATGTTGTTGCAGGAAAAGCAGCATCCATCATCTGGGAACCCACCACCCAGATCATGCTCTCTTCTCACTGCTTCCATCAGGAAGAAGATACAGGAGCCTCAGGACCTGCACCACCAGGTTCAGGAACGGTTATTACCCCTCAACAATCAGGCTCTTGAACCAGAGGGGATAACTTCACTCAACTGCACTCGGCCCATCAGTGAAATGTTCTCACAACCTATGGACTCACTTTCGCGGATTCTTCATCTCATGTTCTCAATATTGTTTACTTATTTATTTATTATTATTATTTATTTCTTTTTGTATTGGCACAGTTTGTTATCTTTTGCACACTGGTTGATCTTTTGCCTATCACCTGTCCAGCTCTCGGCTCCATCCCTCCCCCTCCTGTCTTCTCCTATCATTTTGGATCTCCACCTCCCCCTCCAACTTTCAAATCCCTTACTCACTCTTCCTTCAGTTAGTCCTGACGAAGGGTCTCAGCCTGAAACGTCGACTGCACCTCTTCCTACAGATGCTGCCTGGCCTGCTGCGTTCACCAGCAACTTTTATGTGTGTTGTTCACAGACACAAATCCATTCGAGATAAACCGCTCCAACACTTCTTGAACTTGGTCAGACCCCTCCTTTTTCAGTGGTGTCTTAACCAGCTGAACACAAGCATTTGGGATTTTCTCCTTTTCCTTTTCCTTTTCCTTTTCCCTTTTTTGAGCAAAATAATTAGCTGCCACATGACTGGGCTTCTTACAATAGAAACACGTTAAACTTGAAAATTGCTTTCCTTCCTCCTTACTTTTGTCACTAGTCCTCAGCTTACTTTCTGGTTTAGCCAGTGGGTTATCTCTATTACCCTTTTGCTAACTCCTATTCAGAAAAAATCTAACCTTATGAGTTAAGGCATACTCGTCTGCTAATCTAGCAGACACTGAAAGGGTCGCCGCCTTTTTCTCATCTAAGTATATCCTTATACCACCAGGGACACAGCTTTTAAACTGTTCAATCAATATCAACTCTTTCAGGTTGTCAATATTCTCACTTGCCCCTTTTGAGGTACACCACCGATCAAAGTAAATCTGCATCTCACGGTCAAACTCTAGATACTATACATGCGGTCCCAAGGCTTCCTCAAATCTTGGAACCTTTTCCTGTATGCCTCCGGAACCAACTCATAAACCTTAAGCACAGCAGCTTTCACTGTACCACAATCAAGGATGTGATAACAGCACATTTGGAAAGCGGTGAAATGATTGGACAAAGTCAGCATGGATTTGTGAAAGGAAAATCATGTCTGACGAATCTCATAGAATTTTTTGAGGATGTAACTAGTAGAGTGGATAGGGGAGAACCAGTGGATGTGGTATATTTGGATTTTCAAAAGGCTTTTGACAAGGTCCCACACAGGAGATTAGTGTGCAAACTTAAAGCACACGGTATTGGGGGTAAGGTATTGGTGTGGGTGGAGAATTGGTTAGCAGACAGGAAGCAAAGAGTAGGAATAAACGGGACCTTTTCAGAATGGCAGGCAGTGACTAGTGGGGTAACGCAAGGCTCAGTGCTGGGACCCCAGTTGTTTACAATATATATTAATGACTTAGATGAGGGAATTAAATGCAGCATCTCCAAGTTTGCGGATGACACGAAGCTGGGTGGTAGTGTTAGCAGTGAGGAGGATGCTAAGAGGATGCAGGGTGACTTGGATAGGTTGGGTGAGTGGGCAAACTCATGGCAGATGCGATTTGATGTGGATAAATGTGATGTTATCCACTTTGGTGGCAAAAATAGGAAAACAGATTATTATCTGAATGGTGGCCAATTAGGAAAAGGGGAGGTGCAACGAGACCTGGGTGTCATTATACACCAGTCATTGAAAGTGGGCATGCAGGTACAGCAGGCGGTGAAAAAGGCGAATGGTATGCTGGCATTTATAGCGAGAGGATTCGAGTACAGGAGCAGGGAGGTACTACTGCAGTTGTCCAAGGCCTTGGTGAGACCACACCTGGAGTATTGTGTGCAGTTTTGGTCCCCTAATCTGAGGAAAGACATCTTTGCCATAGAGGGAGTACAAAGAAGGTTCACCAGATTGATTCCTGGGATGGCAGGACTTTCATATGAAGAAAGACTGGATGAACTGGGCTTGTACTCGTTGGAATTTAGAAGATTGAGGGGGGATCTGATTGAAACGTATAAGATCCTAAAGGGATTGGACAGGCTAGATGCAGGAAGATTGTTCCCGATGTTGGGGAAGTCCAGAACAAGGGGTCACAGTTTGAGGATAGAGGGGAAGCCTTTTAGGACCGAGATTAGGAAAAACTTCTTCACACAGAGAGTGGCGAATCTGTGGAATTCACTGCCACAGCAAACTGTTGAGGCCAGTTCATTGGCTATGTTTAAGAGGGAGTTAGATATGGCCCTTGTGGCTACAGGGATCAGGGGGTATGGAGGGAAGGCTGGGGCGGGGTTCTGAGTTGGATGATCAGCCATGATCATAATAAATGGCGGTGCAGGCTCGAAGGGCCGTATGGCCTACTCCTGCACCTATTTTCTATGTTTCTATGTACACTTGTTGAGCCTTCCCCTTAATCACACTTTGTAACAGGACAGCCCACTGAGCCCTCAGCCACTGCTGATTTATGGCCACTTTTTCAAAATGTAGGAAATACTAATTGACTTCTGTTTCCTCAAATGGAAGTACCAACTTTATTTCTTGGCTAACATTAAATGGTGCCACCTGTTCATTACCTCGGCATGACACTTGACCTCCTTGCTGCAATATCTCCTTCTCAAACATCCTCTGTCGTTCTGCCTCTTCTCTGTTTGTCTTCCTCCTGTCGCTCGAGCTGCTTTAATTGTAATTCATGCTCCATCTTTAATTTTTCCAACTGAAGCTGAATCTCTGCCTCAGCAAGTTTACCTTCAGCAAACATTTCCAACACATCCTCATTAAACTTTCCCTGGGTTATAAAAATACTTTGCTGTTACCGTCTGCATCCGAGCCTTCCTCATTCTAGTATTCACCTTAAGCATTAACCTTCGAACGATTCCCAACAGCATATTCCTCGTAGCATCATCCAACACTTCAGGGGTTGGTTCCACCAGAAACTTATCAATACTAGCCTCCATTTCTGCTGTTTTTACACATGACCAAATCAAAAGGGATCTTCCCCAATCAATTCAAACAAGCCCCCAAACAATTTGCTCAAATCCAGACGAAGCCCCAATTTTGTTACATACTCCATAATAGGTTAAAGAACCAGCAGAAATGGAAAACAGCTTGGAGTCTAGTAGTGCTCGTTTATTAATAACTACACAATACAGTAATATAAATTCAGATATATCAACCAGGTTAGCAATGATCATATATATAATAATAGAGCCAAGCTCTTCGAGCTTAGGAGGTAATTGGATACAGTCTTACGATGATAGGTAGAGTTCAGTTTGTATTATTGAAGGGAGTAGTGTTGGAGAGAGAGAGGTGTTCAGTTCTTCAGGTCACCTGATGCCGTCAATCCTCCGTTGCCTCTGAAATCCCTTAAAAGTCACCGAATGTGACCACAAAAAGGAGACCGTCTTCTGTGGTGACCCCTTTTCCACACTGCGAGAGCCACTGATCAATTCTCCCGGTTGATCCTCCAAAAACCCACCTTTCTGTGGGCACAACATCCAGTGTCCAAAACCATGTGTGTGTGTAACAACTAGCTGACCTTGTATTTATCTCAGCATGCTGAACACCAGCTGGCCATCACGTAGCTCCTCCTCTCTCTCTCTGTAGGAACTCAAAAGCTGGCAGTGTCCTTGCAGAAATCCCAAGCAAACTGTGAGCAGTCTTCACCCCTCTCTCTCTCTCTCTCTCTCTCTGTACCAAGCTGTTTGTGCTGCACAGCTGCACGCTCGCTCTCTCTTTTTAAAGGCACAGTCCATAAGGGATAATTCAGGATCTTGTCACAGTGGTGACAATGCTTACCCTTGGCTACCCCATGCTTGGAAAGGTTGTTGTTACCTTGCTTATTCTGTACCTTACTATCATCATTTGTATTCTCTCACAGGCCGTCCATATATTAAGACAAGGTACCCTCGTGACTCTCGTGACCCTCGTAGGCACATTACCAAATCTGATGGTTTCTCGCTTATATTGATTCCCTTTTATGGTACCGCCCGTATTTCCCGAGAGGTGATTCATTTATCTGATGCAATGAGAAAATTAACCGATGAAACCGCCCTAGCTTTAGCCCAGACTAGTAACAAGTTTCAGATGGTTAATGCCGAGTTAGTTGCTATCTGTACAGTGGCCCTGCAAAATCGGATGGCATTGGATCTTTTGCTAGCAAAGCAGGGAGGAACTTGGGCAATAATCAGTCAAGAATGTTGTACTTACATTCTGGACGAAAGTGAGAATATTACTGATTTAGCAGACCATATTCTAATGGCGTCGGCTAAGTTGACTGTTTGGGGCCAACAACTCCACAGACCTCCTTCTCTGGAGTGGAGACCCTTTTCCTGGTTATCTAACACCTTTGGGGGCATCGGACATAAGATACTGCAATGGGTAATATGGATTGTAATACTACTAGTTGTTATAGTAGATATTGTGCATGTGTTTAAGTCGATATGTACTGCTATAATCGCTTTCAGGTGTCACATACCCCATGACAGGTTAAAGAACCAGCAGAAATGGAAAACATTTTGGAGTCCAGTATTGCTATTAACTAATGGTATTTATTAGTAACTACGCAATACAGTAATATAAATGCAGATAAATCAAACAGATTAGCAATGATTATATATATGTAAGTATATCAGTCAGTGTGGAAATATATGAAAAACAAGCTTCTTCAAGTCTAGGGGTAAATAAATAGTCTTACGATGATGAGTAAAGTTCAGTTCAGTTCGTGGTATTGAGTTGAGTAGTGATGGAGAGAGAGATTTGAGTCTTCAGGTGAGCTGACACCGTCGATCTTCCCGTTGTCCTCCGAATTCCTTTAAAAGTCACCGACTGTGACCACAACAAAGGGGACCGTTCTTCTGTGGTCAAATTTTTTCTGAAAGGGAAGGAGGTGTGACGGGATCCTTTTCTTTTCATTCTTTTCAAATCTTTTTATTGCTATATTATACAGGAAAAATAACATGAGTACATTGAAGTAACAACACTTACAATGTCTCAGAAAAAACATTATCTTAAGATTGAAAAAAAATTTTGTGATAACAAAAAAAAAACCTGCTAAGCAGATCCTGAATTATCCCTTATGGACTGTGCCTTTAAAGAGAGAGAGAGAGTGTGCAGCTGTACAGCACAAACAGCTTGTTACAGAGAGAGAGGGGGTGAAGACTACTCACAGTTTGTTTGGGATTGCTGCAAGGACACTGCCAGCTTTTGAGTTCCTACAGAGAGAGAGAGAGGAGGAGCTACGTGATGGACAGCTGGTGTTCAGCATACTGAGATAAATACAAGTTCAGCTGGTTGTTACACACACACACACACATGGTTTTGGACACTGGATGAGCTTTGTTGTGCCCACAGAAAGGTGGGTTTTTGGAGGATCGATCAGGAGAATCGATCAGTGGCTCTCGCAGTGTGGAAAAGGGGTGATCAGTGGGAAGTTATTAGTGTGTCTAACCCTCACCTGGGTTGATAACTTCACTACAGAAGATGGTCTCCATTTTGTGGTCACATTCAGTGACTTTGAAGGGATTTCGGAGGACAATGGAGGATCGACGGCTTCAGCTTACCTGAAGAACTAAACAAGTCTCTCTCTTTCTCCAACACTACTCCCTTCAATAATACGAATTGAAATCTACCTATCATTGTAAGACTGTATCCAATTACCTCCTAAGCTCGAAGAAGCTTGGCTCTATTATTTCCACACTTATATATATTGTTACGTACCCCGTAACTGGGTTGCCAAACCAGCAGAAATGGATCACTCAGTTGGAGTCTGGAGTACTAGAACTAAGAAAGTTTTATTAAAGAAACAAGCAACACAGTAATCGAAAGGATAATAAATGCAACAATTCAACAATGATAACCACACATGTGCACAGAATTAAGATAACAGCATCAATCAAGCTCTATCGTTGTCTAGGGGTAAATGACCAATTTCAAAATGACTCAAAGTTCAGTCCAGTTTGTAGTTCAGTTCGCAGTAATCGTTGCCATGGCGATGGACAAGGTGGGGGAAGAGAGACATAGAATAGGAACAACTCATCATTCAGCACAGCTTCACTCACAGACCAGCGAGATTGCTCACAAACAACTTTTGGGCGGGTCCTTGGTGATGTCACCTGAGGTCACCGACTGTGACCCCTCCTCCAGATGCGGTCGATCCTCTGCAGTGAACCCGGCACCCAGGCAAGGGCGGACACACACCGGGTTCCCGCTGATTGTACCTTTCCACCCTGTGCGTTGTCCGATACTTCTCACCCACTCGTGAGAGGCGCACCGCTTCCAGGGTCTCGTTACCTCGGGTGGCGTGTGTCTGTCTTAGCGAACCTGTCCCTTTTTATCCTCCTGCTGGGGTATCGCCTGTCCATCACTTCAAACAGTTCAGGGTTCAAAGGGGGGAGCCGCTCCAGACAGCTCTTCCTCCCACATCCCTTCATTACACATCTCCAGACGCTGCTCCATTGTTCCTTATCTCTCCTTCCCCTGAGGGCAGGTGGCAGACCAACTGCTGATGCCACTGATGCTAGCCCAGGCCAGCAAACATCTTAATTTTATGTGTATTCTCGTAACACTTCCCCCCTTTAAGGATTTTTACCGGGAGGTAAAAATTACAAACATGACTACATTATCTGATACATACACAATATACATCTTTAACAGTTATTTAGCTAATACAGAGAATTTGAAACTGTCAACACCTTGACAGACAGTCATCACATTTTCTGTTCCTTTTACACGTGTTATTAATAATCCCTTAGACCAGGCTCCAACTCAGCAAACTTCAGAGTGGCCAAAAACACTGATGAATTGCGACCAATGTAACCTCTCATTTGGTTTTGTCCCGGACCACAACAACAAGGGTCGTCCCATTCCGACTCAATTTTCTCTCGCAAGGGCTTAGTAGGAGGGGGACGGGTATTGACCGCAGAGTTATTGCAAAACTTCCTGCAGTACCCCACCATCTCCAAAAGCCTTCTGAGGGCCCTCTTGTCTGTCGGGGTTGGGAGGTCAGCGATAGCCTGCACTGTAGCTTGCATCACTGCCAGCTGCCCCTGTGTCACCACAATTCCCAGGTAAGTGACTCTCGTGTGGCCGAATTCATTTTTTTCAAGGTTCACTATCAAACTGGCTTCAGACAGCCGTGTTAAATTGCCAATACACACCTCTGTGTTCATCAGCCCTTTAGTCACTGAATTACTCGAAAAATATGGGTGTTGTTTACTTGGCTGCCCTATTGTAACAGACATAACCCAACGTCCCAGTTCTTTGCATTTCCTCGGGACAATCAAACACATGGGTGCGAGTCGTTTAATTACTCCTTCGGGGATTAAGGGAGAGACCTTATCAGTAGACCTGGCCAAAACAATAGCCTTCTCCCATCTGACCGATCCCATCCTAATCTTTTCAAAATGGTTTTTTCCTCTTATCAAGGGGCCCCTAGCTTCATTGATTTCCACGCTAACACCGACTAGGTTTGTTAGCATATCAAAAGCCGGTGAACGTCTCAGTTCGCGTCGGTCATGATCAATAACATTTTTCCCCCTGGGCAGCCGGTAACTCTCTTTCATGATTCCACCAACTGTTTCCTCCAGCACCGCAAAATGTCCACCGGGGGGTACCTCGTGGGCCATGTTAAAAACCTCATCCCCATAACTCTTTTGCACCACCCCCCATTCCTCATCTGCGGGTACTGTACTTGATTTCCCTTTCTTCCTTAGCACTTCCTCATCCGCACAATAGCCTACTAGTTCCCTTGTCAAGGCTGTGTCAGAGAGAGCTGTCTCTGCAAAACCCATCAGCCCCTTGTCTCGCTCCTGCGTCTGCACAAATTCTTTCCTGGCTACTGCTACGTCCGTCCCAGCTCTCTCACTACCTCTTATCTCACTACACCCTGTCTCATACAAGGTTGGCAGAAATGTTTCAGCCAAATTCACCATCGCGGGCGGGGCCTCCATGCTGGCAGGCTGACCCGTCAATCTCACAACTGGGAACACGATTCCTCCGGCGATGTCATTACCGAGCAAGACTTCCACGTCTTTCATCGGTAATTCGGACCTCACCCCGATCGTGACTAGTCCAGAGACCAGGTTGCTCTGTAAGTGTATCTGGTGCAAAGGGACTGACTCTGTCCCTTTCCCAACACCTTTGACCTCTACCTCCCCAGTCTGGGTCTCTGAGCTAAACTCTAATACACTCTTCAGTATTAGTGACTGACACGCTCCCGTGTCTCTCCAGATCCGCACTGGAACTGGTTTTAACCTCTCCTTCACTGACACCAGTCCGGCCGAGATAAACCTCTCGCGCCCTTCCTGGACTTTTTCAGACCTGTCCTTCCCTAGCGGTTCGCTTAACAGCTCGATACAGCCATTCAAAATTTCCGCTTTTCCTTTCCCCGTCTCCTTTCTTGGGGCAAAGCACCTGGACGCAAAGTGTCCGGCTTTCCCACAATTATAACAGACGACCCCAGGAGACTTCCTACCAGACTGCTCCCGGTCTACCTTATCCTTTTCACTAGTCCCCGGCTTACTTTCTGACTTTTCCGGTGGACTCTCCCCGCCGTCCTGACTACCCTTCTGGTAGCCTTTACTCGGGGCAACCTTCATTTTATGCGTCAACGCATACTCATCCGCTAACTTAGCAGTTGCGGCTAACGTGGCTGCCTCTTTCTCATCGAGGTAGGGTCTCATACCCTCAGGGACACAACCTTTAAACTGCTCAATCAGAATCAGCTGCAGCAGTCTGTCATAATCCCCCTCTACCCCTTTCGAGGCGCACCAACGCTCACAATATGTTTGCATCTCGCGAGCAAACTCCAAATACGTGCGGTCCCACCGCTTCCTCGCATTCCGGAACCTCTGCCGGTATGCCTCCGGGACCAACTCATAAATCCTGAGGATGGCCTCCTTCACCACCTCATACTTCTGGGCATCTTCCGCGGATAAAGCGGAGTAAGCTTGTTGGGCTTTCCCTTTCAGTACACTCTGAAGTAAAACAACCCACTTATCCCTCGGCCAGTCCTGACTTATAGCTACTTTTTCGAAGTGGAGAAAGTACCGATCCACATCGGTATCGTCAAATGGGGGAACCAGCCTAACCTCCTGGGTCGCCCGGAACCCTCCACCTTGGTTCGGCACGAGCCCCTGCTCGGCCCTTATCTTTAACTTCTCCAGCTCAAATTCCCTTTCCCTCTGTTTCTCCTCTCTCTCCAACTGTCTGTCCCTCTCTCTCTCTTCTCTCTCCAACTGTCTTTCTCTCTCTTGCCTTTCTACCTCTTTCTCTCTCTCTTGCCTTTCTACCTCTTTCTCTCTCTCCCGCCTTTCTAACTCTCTCTCTTTCTCCCGCCTTTCTAACTCTCTCTCTTTCTCCCGCCTTTCTAACTCTCTCTCCTGCCTTTCTAACTGCTTCTCTTCGTGTTCTAACTGCCGTACCCGGAACTCGTGCTCGAGTCTCAGTTTTTCAAGCTGTACCTGTACCGCGTCTCCAGCAGGTTTTTCAATAGACACCACCCCCAGCTCACCTTGGGGAAACACACCTTTAGATACATAGTGCTCTACAATAGCTCTGTGTATCTCCTCTCTCCTCATTGTCGACTTCACCTTGGCAAGATTCACCCGTTTGGCCACAGCTATCAATTCCGATTTCCTGGCATCCTCTAATGCCTCCAAGGTCGGCGCCTTTATAAATTCCTCAACCTCCATTTCTGCTGTTTGTCTTTTCTTTCTTTCGGGAATTTTAACCCAATCAATTTACTCCGTCCCAAATTTAGCGTTCAAAATCGCGGACGAGAACCCCACTTATGTTACGTACCCCGTAACTGGGTTGCCAAACCAGCAGAAATGGATCACTCAGTTGGAGTCTGGAGTACTAGAACTAAGAAAGTTTTATTAAAGAAACAAGCAACACAGTAATCGAAAGGATAATAAATGCAACAATTCAACAATGATAACCACACATGTGCACAGAATTAAGATAACAGCATCAATCAAGCTCTATCGTTGTCTAGGGGTAAATGACCAATTTCAAAATGACTCAAAGTTCAGTCCAGTTTGTAGTTCAGTTCGCAGTAATCGTTGCCATGGCGATGGACAAGTTGGGGGAAGAGAGACATA
Source organism: Mobula hypostoma (assembly GCF_963921235.1). Classification (NCBI taxonomy): domain Eukaryota; kingdom Metazoa; phylum Chordata; class Chondrichthyes; order Myliobatiformes; family Myliobatidae; genus Mobula; species Mobula hypostoma. Next base: position 16,373,703 of record NC_086118.1, on the reverse strand, counting down.
GAATAGGAACAACTCATCATTCAGCACAGCTTCACTCACAGACCAGCGAGATTGCTCACAAACAACTTTTGGGCGGGTCCTTGGTGATGTCACCTGAGGTCACCGACTGTGACCCCTCCTCCAGATGCGGTCGATCCTCTGCAGTGAACCCGGCACCCAGGCAAGGGCGGACACACACCGGGTTCCCGCTGATTGTACCTTTCCACCCTGTGCGTTGTCCGATACTTCTCACCCACTCGTGAGAGGCGCACCGCTTCCAGGGTCTCGTTACCTCGGGTGGCGTGTGTCTGTCTTAGCGAACCTGTCCCTTTTTATCCCCCTGCTGGGGTATCGCCTGTCCATCACTTCAAACAGTTCAGGGTTCAAAGGGGGGAGCCGCTCCAGACAGCTCTTCCTCCCACATCCCTTCATTACACATCTCCAGACGCTGCTCCATTGTTCCTTATCTCTCCTTCCCCTGAGGGCAGGTGGCAGACCAACTGCTGATGCCACTGATGCTAGCCCAGGCCAGCAAACATCTTAATTTTATGTGTATTCTCGTAACAATATTATCATTGCTAACCTGGTTGATATATCTGAATTTACATTACTGTATTATGTAGTTACTAATAAACGAGCTTTAGTGAATAGCAATACCAGACTCCAAGCTGTTTTCCATTTCTGCTGGTTCTTTAACCCATTATGGGGTACGTAACACCACAAATCCAATATGTGCCATTTAGTGTTCGTAAGACCAATGGTATCCGATCGGGAATTACAGTAGTGATCCCAGTACAAGAACTAATCCCCAACTGTATTTGACCTCTGTATTTACAGAAACACTCAAAACCTCGTATGTGAAGGGATACTGTAAATGTAGGGGGCATCTAAGTCATATCATACAGGGGCAAAACCCACCCTTCGAACACAGTGGTTCGGTGTATCCATTGTATTGGAATCTGTTTTATACTTGGGTCAATGACATGTCCCCCAACAACTGTATCTGAGGTAGTGGTGGGGACTATAGTCATCCTAGAGTGTTTATTAAATGCACGCCAAGCCCATTCTTCCTTAACCGTGAAGGGTATTTGGATCACGGGGGTCCCTTCCAATGCATGCAACGGTCCCATTGAATACACCCAACACTTTCATGCATTCAGTCGTACAACATATTCATAACTCATTCTCAAAAATATATTTCGATGCTCGATACTATCATCAAAGTCCTCAATCCTATGACGAGGTCGCACCGTCCAGACCTCCTCAGTCCATATCCATCGACAAAGAGGGACAGCAGAGGGAATCCGCAACTCCCAACAGTGACACATGGACCAAGGGTGTTGTCTTCGCGGCTTAGACAGAGCGTCTGTACAACTCATTGAATTGGGAGATCACCTATATTGATCGCATAAGGTTCCATTTTCTTTTATGATTGTCTGGGGAGGGGTTCCAAGCTCAGACCCTAGGGTCTTCCCCTGAAGTGCCCCTAATAGAGCAATGTACCACAGCAGCCTTCCAGCCATCGGTCTGTAGTACTCAAGAAAACATCAGTTCTAGTTCCGAGCTGTCAGGCATTCAGAATTCAAACATTGCAATTCCTCCTGTCCTTCTATAGCGACCCATTGAGTGTTGCCCTGTGCGGGGGCTACTATTTTCCCCTTCTGTCATTCCCCTCTTGGCCCTGTCACCCATACTTTACTAGCTACTCACTTATCTCACCCGTGGTAGTCCCCTCTAAAATACACAGGCTTTATCAAGTCTGAATCAAACGGGAAATAGGGGAAAACCCCGTTTGTGGTCGATTGTTCAGAACGTTCAACATTTGTTGCAGCACTGAATGCCATCCTTTCATAGTGTGGGTGGGGGTCATCAATCGAATCTGCTGCTTCAAAAGTCCATTTAATCGTTCAACCAAGCCAGCTGCCTGGGGGTAATAAGGTATATGGTGGACCCAATAAATACCTCGCTCTTTTGCCCAATCCTGGATCTGTTGCCCTATAAAATGGGATCCATTATCTGACTGTATTTCCTGGGGTGTGCCATAATGTGACATCAGGTATTCCACCCCCCGAATAGTGGACTCCCGACTGGCACTAGGAAAGGGTCCGGCCAACAGGAATCCAGAATAAGTGTCCACCATTGTCAACACATATTTATCATTCTTGTGTGGGGGCAGGGGTCCAATGTAATCAATCTGCCATACTTTAGCCGGTACGGAGCCTCTCTAAATATGGGTGAAAGGTCCACGCGGGACAGAGCGAGGCTGGATTTGCTGACAAATAGGACACTCCAACACTCCCCGAGATGGCCAGACTGTTCGTGGGCCCAACTAACTAGAGGCACTGTAATAGCAGATACCGCAGCCAATCCGTCTATTTGATTATTGTAGAGTGTCGTAAGGCTAATGTCCTTTTGGTGAGCATTCACGTGATACACTGTCATAAGGGGGTGTTGGGAGCAGACCCAAACGCAAGACACGGACACTGAAGTACTAGGAACAGGACAAGGTTTATCAAGAAAGCAAGGGGATTCAGGAAGAAATGATGCTGGACAAGGACACAGGCCCTGGACGAGACAAGGACACCGGGCCTGGGCTAGGACTAAAACTAGGAAAATGGGACCAGAACAGTAGGAACTTGGAACTAGGAAACTGGGCTAGGACTCTGAACCGGAGACTGGATAGGGACCCAGAACCTGGGTCTTGACTCGGACGCAGACCCCGGATCAAGGCGAAGACAAGACATGGCTACAGGCCTGGATGTGGCTAGGCTACAGGACTGGACGTGGAACTCCTGCACAGGACAAGGCACATGGACAGGATGAGAATACAAAGCCTTGACTTGGACAGGATGAGGTTCTTGGACGTGGCTTGGACTAGACGAGGTACTCCTGGGCCGGACAAGGAACTTCCTGAGCAGGAAGTGGCTCTTGGACTAGGTTTGGCTCGGTTCTTGGACTCGGCTTGATTAGGCTCTTGGGTACAGAGCAGGGGCCCTCCTTGGAGTGCAGGGCTAGGACCCTCCTTGGAGCGCAGGGCCGGGACCCTCTAGTACGCAGGACCAGAATGGCTGCCGGGGATACTTGTTGAGGGAAACTGCCGAGGTAACTGTCAGGGATTTGGATAGGGAGGGGAAAGGAACAGTCCAGCAGGGAAACCTTGGTTTTCAGAGGTATTTATGTGCCAGCCCAAAATGAGAATCAGGTGCCTCCATTAAGGCACCCAATGGAACAAGGAAAAATGGGAAAACCTAGAATAAGGATCGATGAACCAGACCGTGAACTGGAATGCGGATTTCACAGACATACACATAAATGTTGTGCCTTTGCGCCTCCTGCCGTACCTGTTGCCAATATTCCTTGCCCCAGATAGGTTTATTATGAACCGTCCACTGGTGCATCTGCCAACTCACCATTCAGATAGCCATTCCATTAGCCACTGCCCACAAGTCAGTATATATTCTAATTTCCTTGGTGGGGAGTGAAAAGGGCAGGGTAACCGCTACAAGTTCCACCAGCTGATGGATCCGCCCCCTCCTTCTTGTATTAACTGAGCATCGTCCGAGGTCCACAGAGCAGCGGCCTTCCACTGTTGGCGCCCCGACACACAACGGCTCCAGCCATCCGTAAACCAAGCACTAGCCTTTTCATCCAATGTCAAATCCCCATATGGCCGGCCCCATCGAATGGGGGAGGGTTCGAGAGGGGGAACTGCCTTCTTTTCCTCGATTCCAGCTGTCATAGGTAATCTGGCTACTTGCTCATGAAGACGGATGACTCCATCAGATCCTTTAGCGGCCCGGTCCTGTATATACCATTTCCACCTCACTATGGATGACCGCTGTGCACACCCCTGTCTCACCTTCGTATCTGGGGCGAGCACCCAGGACATAATAGGCAAATCGGGTCGCAACACCGTGGGGTCCGATCCCGTGATGGACTCAGTTTCCACCAGGGCCCAGTAACACGCCAGGAGCTGTCGTTCGAATGGAGTATATCGTTTGGCAGTCTCCGGCATAGTGCATGTCCAGAACCCTAGGGGCACCCTCTTTCCATTCTGTAATTGCCACAGACTCCATACTGCCACGTTATCGTGAACAGACACATGTAATTCATATGGGGGCCCCGGGACCCAAGGTGAAAGGGGAAGAGCCTGTTTAACTGCCGTTTTGGCCTGCTCAAACGCCTCTTCCTGCTCATCTCCCCAGGTAAATTCACTCTTCTTATGAGTGACGGCATACAGTAGTTTCAATAGGAGAGTCAAATGGGGAATATGTCCCCTCCAATATCCTAATAATCCCACAAAGTGCTGGGCTTCCTGTTTAATAGCAGGGGTAGCTGCGGCTTGAATCTTATTTCGTACCTTTTCTGGTATAATCCTCTCCCCAGCATGCCAGTGGATTCCAAGAAACGTCATGGATTGACTGGGACCTTGAACCTTATTTTCATTCACAGCCCATCCCCTCTCTCGCACACACTGTAAGAGGGACCGCAGTGCCTCTGCGACTCTCTCTTTGTCAGGTCCTTGTAACATAACATCATCGATATAGTGGTGTATTCTGACGTTAGGGGGCAGTGCACAGGTCTCCAAATCTCGTGCCACTATCCCGTGGCATAAGGTCGGACTATGAACATATCCCTGTGGCAAACAAGTAAAGGTATATTGCCTACCATTCCAGGTGAAAGCGAACTGCTCCTGTGATTCCTCCTCCAAGGGAATCGAAAAGAAGGCGTTGGCCCAATCAATAACAGCATACCATCGACCATCTGCATCATCCGAAATATCATCTACCAGCGTCACTATGTCGGGCACAGCAGAACTGAACAGGGAAGAGTATCGATTCAATTGTCGATAGTCAACAGTCATTCACCAGGCCCTGCCTGGTTTCTTTACCGGCCAGACCGGGCTATTGTACGGGAACGTGGCAGGTCGAATAACCCCACCTTGCTCCAAGGAGGTATTAGTATCAGCTATTTCCTTGTGACCTCCCAGGATCCAGTATTGTGGAATCGACACTATGTGCGTCGGTGAAGGGATAAACAGGGGCTCCCACTTTGCCCTTCCGACTACCACCCGCATGCTCCGGATCCCAAAACTAAAGGTCCCTAACAATGTCTTCAGTTGCATTCCCCGTAACACATTAATTCCTAAGATACACTGGGTGGTTACAGCAATCAGGAAAGATACAGAACACGGGACGTTTTTGTCCATCGTTACATGCACCGTTACTTCCCGGGCACCCCCATCCCTTCAATATTATACTTGGATCCCCTCCACTTGTCGGGATCGCCCGGGATCTCAGTATCTTCTGCTCCCGTATCCGCCAGAGCAACAAACTGTTGATCATTTCCCTTCGCCCAATGGACCACTGTAGGTGCATAAGGCCTAGGGCTCCCCCCCCCCACCGGATCCACGTTGAATTGATCTCATATGTCGGGGGAACCCGGCCACCCCCCTAGGTCCGGGAGGGGTTGGGAGGCCGCCATTTCCCAGTCTCCTCCTGTGTGGCCTTCTTTACTACGTCCTGCAATTCAGCTAACAATGGGTAGAGCGAGGAGGCAGGAGGAGCAGGAGGGGCAGGAGGGGCAGCTTTCGTCTTCCCAGCTTTCATGTGCGCAAGATACATAGCATACAATACACTAATCGGCCTTTTCCTTACTGTTGCTGTCCTAAGGGGGCGTTGGGAGCGGACCCAAATGCAAGACACAAACACTGAAGTACTGGGAACAGGACTAGGGTTATCAAGGTAACAAGGTGAGTCGGGAAGAAATAACGCTGGACAGGGACACAGGCCCTGGACGAGACTAGGATACAGAGCCTGGGCTAGGACTTGGGCTAGAAACACGGGACCCAGACGTGGAACTAGTAACAAGGAGCCTGGACTAGGAACACGGAATTCTGGAACTCTGGAACCAGAGCCTAGACAAGGACCCGGAACCTGGGTCTTGAATCGGAACTGGAACCTGGGTCTAGGCTAGGACTCGGGACTAGGATCTTGGAAAGGACAGCACGTGGCTACAGGACAGGATGAGGTACTCCAACACAGGACAAGGAATCTCCAACTCCGGGCTGGGCAAGGCACCAGAACTAGATGAGGACACGAAGCTTAGATTTGTACAGGGCTGGAACACGGTGCCTGGATTTGGTCTTGGAACACAGAGCCTTTGACTTGAACTGGATGCTCAGAACCTTGGCCTTGGCCAATCCAAGTCCTGGCCACGTATTAAGCCAACATACATCCTCCATACCTGCAAGTACCATGGTCAGGTGACCTGTAACAACTGGCCTTTGCCCCCTCAGGGACAATGCATCCTATTAATCTTACAACCAAACAATGTAAAAAAAAATTCTTTAGAGACAAGGTGATTAATTACTTTTACACAAATCAGTACTTTTAGCTTGCTCTCAGGCATGTTATCCGGTAGACCAGAGTCACATATTGTTCTCCCCTTATCTAGTATCAAGGGTCAATCTGCCCAACAACATAACAGGCCCATAAATTCCTAATTGTCAACCATTTCCTTGCTGTGCCAATTTTCAGACCCACACATCTCACCCATACTCTACGCACTTACCTATGCACACACGTGGCCAGGAGTGCAAAATATCAAGCGTGACTGAGTGTTTTGGGATCTTCCAAGCACGACAACATTTTTAGATGATGTAAGAATCAGAAAGTGGTAGGACAACAGGAATGGAGGTCATCTCAAGATGTTGAGGAATGAAATGGGGTATGGCAGGGAGAGCTGTGTAGGATTGTTAAGTCAGGTGTAGGACTGTGATTAGGATGGATGGGGATAGGATGTTGGCAGGAAATCTAGGATGATGGGAAGACTATTCAATGCAGGAAGGGACAGCCTCGGGATTTAGCTAAAGTTTTCATGTACCTGTAGGTCTACCTATTCAGAGCAGCTGGACAAAACCACGTTGAACTGGAGGGGCCAAAATAAGAAGCCCCAGCAAAATATAGTCTTGGATGGTTGGGCATTCAGCAGGCTAACAATGAAATGGTATGCAGTAATAAATAATTTAAAGGAAGCTATTGTGTCTACTAGCAGCAACCAATGCACTCTCCTAAAGAGTATCTAACCCAAAATCAAATGGGAGCACAATCTGCACAGACTTGTAGCATAGGTAAACTAGAGTAACTATGGTTAAGGTTGATAGTTTGTAATGTTGAGATCACAGTGAACTTGTTCTATCACACAATATGTGACTTCAGACTTCCTCTTGATAAGATGTAGCACTTTTTGCATGAAAAAAATCCTAATGGAATTAAACAACACACACAAAAAAAAATGCTGGTCGCGACACTTCACCTGTGAGACAGCTGGGGTGATATACAGGTGAGGCGACACTTCACCTGTGAGTCAGCTGGGGTGATATACAGGTGAGGCGACACTTCACCTGTGAGTCAGCTGGGGTGATATACGGGTGAGGCGACACTTCACCTGTGAGTCAGCTGGGGTGATATACAGGTGAGGTGACACTTCACCTGTGAGTCAGCTGAGGTGATATACTGCGTCAGATGCTCCCGATGCGGCCTTCTATCTATTGGCGAGGCCTGACGCAGGCCGGGAGACCGTTTCGCTGAACACCTACGCTCTGTCCACCAGAGAAAGCAGGATCTCCCAGTGGCCACACATTTTAATTCCACGTCCCATTCCCATTCTGATATGTCTATCCACGGCCTCCTCTACTGTCAAGATGAAGCCACACTCAGGTTGGAGGAACAACACCTTATATTCCCTCTGGGTAGCCTCCAACCTGATAGCATGAACATTGACTTCTCTAACTTCCATTAATGACCCATCTCCCCCTTGTAACCCATCGGTTATTTATTTATTTATTTATTTATTTATTATTGGTTTTTTTTTCTCCTTTTTCTCCCTCTGTCCCTCTCACTATACTCTTTGCCCATCCTCTGGGCTTCCCCCTTCCCCCTTTCTTTCGCCCTAGGTCTCCCATCCCATGATCCTCTCCCTAGTCCAGCCTCATATCCCTTTTGCCAATCAACTTTCCAGCTCTTAGCTTCATCCCTCCCCCTCCTGTTTTCTCCTATCATTTCGGATCTCTCCCGCCTCCTCCCACTTTCAAATCTCTCACTATCTGTTCTTTCAGTTAGTCCTGACGAAGGGTCTCGGCCCAAAACATCGACTGTACCTCTTCCTATAGATGCTGCCTGGCCTGCTGCGTTCACCAACATTTTACTTTTGTGTGTGTTGCTTGAAATTCCATCATCTGCAGATTTCCTCGTGTTTGCCTAATAGAATTAAGTAAGCTTCTAATATTTCAGATTCTGTGAGAAAGAATTATAATCATGGAAAGACAGGCTTAGGTTACAAGCTTCATGCTATGTTAATCTGAACACTTAAGCAGATACTTCTTTTAGATTCATGGAGGGATTGTACACTGGCTATCCCCAATAACTTGAGTTTCATGGGTATTGCAAAGAGCAATGATATGAAGCAAATTCATGAAGCAACAACTAATTTAGAGTATGTTTCTTTTTCCTTACAGTCACATGGTAATTATACAAGAGGTGGCCTTTTTGTTAGAACTGGAGATAAAGTATAAGATTGAAGCTACATCATCAAAACAAATGCACATGTAAAGACACCATTTTCCACAACACTGATTGTTTCCCTGTTGAAAAGCTGGAATGCAAAATATTTGGCTCTGAGGAAGAGCATTTGTTAACAGATTATAAATTTACCTTAATTTGTTCTTTTTATTTTCTTTCCTTTCTCCTCAACACTTTTTTCCCCCTAATTAGTCTGGTCCTTATGTAGAAAGGGAAGGGGACAAAGACCAACAAATAGACCTCCAATTCTCAAGTTTCAGATGAATTTAATGACATATCTATCATTGAAATGAATCTTCAAATTATTTTGGAGAGATAACCCAATGTGTTTGAAACTGATTTTGGAGTTATTGATGAGTTAGTATGATGTTGATAGGGTGCAAAAATAGATATTTTAAAATAAAGTAAATGTTCTACCTCAATACACTAAGTAATGATTTGATCTGTATGAAGAGTGCTCGTGACCAACTTTTCACGGTATCTCAGTACATGTGACAATAATAAACCAATTCCAATTTCAATTCCGGTGGAGGGAGATCTAGTGAATTGGAGCAGATTCTGGAAATCCAAATTATAAATGACTAGCTCTGGAATTGTGCACCATTTAACCTAGGAGCATCTGAGTGAAGAGACTCAGAGTCAATGTTTCGGGCTATTGATTCGCCTCAAAATTGTAAAAAAGTGAAAACAAGTTTATCAGCTGTAAATCAGGAAAGGAGGTGAAGGCGACAAAGGGAAGCTGTTAAAGTAGCTGTGACTATAAATACCATCATTTTGAGGCAAAAGAGAGACTAAAAAAGCAGACTAAACTGAAACTGAAATATCCAGCTACATCGATGGAGTGACGAGTTTATCATTTGCCTTCATAATTATCTGTGGAACCTTCATACTGGCCATCACAAGGCTAGCCATGTTTCTTTGAACATCAGCATTTTCCAATCGCTTGTCATTTTTTGCACCAAAATGAATAATTTCACATTTTTCCACTTTATATTCCATCTGATATGCTCTTAACCACTCACCAGTGGCATTGACGTCCCACATCATGAAGATCCTGGAGAGACTTGTTCTGGAGCTGCTCCGGCCTATGGTCAAGCCACACTAAGATCCCCTCCAGTTCGTCTACCAGCCCCAACTAGGAGTTGAGGATGCCATCGTCTACCTGCTGAACCGTGTCTACGCCCACCTGGACAAGCCAGCGAGCACTGTGAGGGTCATGATTTTTGACTTCTCCAGTGCGTTCAACACCATCCGCCCTGCTCTGCTGGGGGAGAAGCTGACAGCGATGCAGGTGGATGCTTCCCTGGTGTCATGGATTCTTGATTACCTGACTGGCAGACCACAGTACGTGTGCTTGCAACACTGTGTGTCCGACAGAGTGATCAGCAGCACTGGGGCTCCACAGGGGACTGTCTTGTCTCCTTTTCTCTTCACCATTTACACCTCGGACTTCAACTACTGCACAGAGTCTTGTCATCTTCAGAAGTTTTCGGATGACTCTGCATAGTTGGATGCATCAGCAAGGGAGATGAGGCTGAGTACAGGGCTACGGTAGGAAACTTTGTCACATGGTGTGAGCAGAATTATCTGCAGCTTAATGTGAAAAAGACTAAGGAGCTGGTGGTAGACCTGAGGAGAGCTAAGGGACCGGTGACCCCTGTTTCCATCCAGGGGGTCAGTATGGACATGGTGGAGGATTACAAATACCTGGGGATATGAATTGACAATAAACTGGACTGGTCAAAGAACACTGAGGCTGTCTACAAGAAGGGTCAGAGCAGTCTCTATTTCCTGAGGAGACTGAGGTCCTTTAACATCTGCCGGACGATGCTGAGGATGTTCTACGAGTCTGTGGTGGCCAGTGCTATCATGTTTGCTTTTGTGTGCTGGGGCAGCAGACTGAGGGTGGCAGACACCAACAGAATCAACAAACTCATTCGTAAGGCCAGTGATGTTGTGGGGATGGAACTGGACTCTCTCACCGTGGTGTCTGAAAAGAGGATGCTGTCCAAGTTGCATGCCATCTTGGACAATGTCTCCCATCCACTACATAATGTACTGGGTGGGCACAGGAGTACATTCAGCCAGAGACTCATTCCACCGAGATGCAGCACAGAGCGTCATAGGAAGTCATTCCTGCCTGTGGCCATCAAACTTTACAACTCCTCCCTTGGAGGGTCAGGCACCCTGAGCCTATAGGCTGGTCCTGGACTTATTTCATAATTTACTGGCATAATTTACATATTACTATTTAACTATTTATAGTTCTATTACTAATTATTATTTATGGTGCAACTGTAATGAAAACCAATTTCCCCCGGGATCAATAACGTATGACTATGACTATGACTATTATTTTGTCTATATCCCCTTGGAGCCTCTTTACATGCTCCTCCTAGGACAATGCTTCATCATTTTGTACCATCTGTCAGTTTGGAAGTATGACATTCTATTCTCTGAGCTTCATCTTTGCTAAGGATCATGAAAATCTGGGGCTCAAGTTCGGATCCCTGGAGTAGACTTTATGTCACAGCCTGCCACTCTTTGCTTTCTGTCTGACAAATGGTTCTCAATCCTATTGTCCAACTTCCTCTGTGGGATCTTTTCAAAAATAATATGCAGCACAGTTGACCATGAGTTAACTCCAGTGACCTAGACCTCCGAGGCTCTCCATGTATATTAAACTAATAGGCTGCTGTAAATGGCCAGCTTGAATAGTAACTGGCTGGAATATAGTATCATGGCCAGTCTAATTCTATTACAGCACCAATTGTAAGATCCATGTTTGATTCCTGCTGCTGTCTATAGGGAGTTTATACGTTCTCTCCATGACCACGTGGGTTTCCTCCAAGTGCTCCAATTTGCTCCCATGTTCCAAAGACATGCGGTTAGGGTTTGAGAACTGCAGGCATGATATGTTGGCTCCAGAACCGTGGCAACTGGCGACACGTAAGCTGCTCAGCACGACCCTCGCCAGTTTGATTTGATGCAAACGATGCTTTGCGCTGTATGTTTTGATGTACGCCTGACAAATAAAGTTAATATTTAAATCTTTGACTTTGTATTGGGATGTTGGTGCATGAGAGGAAATCGACTAAGTTGGAAGATGAAAATGATGATACTGGTCGTCTATAAATTCAATTGTGAAAATGGCAGCTATGTCATGATACTAAGGGCTTTCCCTTATTTGTCTTACAAGTCACATACCCAGAGAGCTGTAGTCACTTAATCAACAATGATTTCCGTTTCATGAATGTGCGTGATCAACTGTCCTGTACTGCTAATACATCTTTCATTACAGATTCTCACATTTTTCCCCACAATTGATGGCAGGCCAACAGATCAACAGTTTTTTACTTCACTCTCCCCTTTCCTTAAGTGCTCAAAGCGGAAGCATGTTGAACCAGGTAAAAGGGAATGAGGGCGGAAGGATCTCTTTGCAAGGAAGGACTGGAAGGCACTCAGACCACCCTGTTTGAGACTGAAGGAAACCAAGCTTCATTCAGCTGGATCTGTAAGTGATACTGGACTTACTCAGAATATGCTTGAAACTTTAATTTTCTAATTACTTCCCAGAGTACTGACAAAATGAACGTAAATATCTTACAGACAAAATGGAGCTGAGTAAACAGCAGGTGAAGACCTACTGAAGCATTCTATTTTCAAAGTAGCTAATCCTCTTTCCATGCAGGAATAAATAGTCAGACTGTCCAGCAGAGGTAGGAGATACCTGCTTCTGTTCTGCATAAGTTGCTTTGTGGCATAGTAATAAGAGGCAGCTTCCCATCAATACCGAGGCCAATCACAAGGCATGGTGATGTGCTGAGTGTACTGTCCCAACAAACTGGGGACAACCTTTGACTTCATGGTTCTGTTTCAGAATACATTTAGCCCATTAGATAGACAGGGATTTATTTTGAGCAAGTCTCTTAAAGCATGTTTCATATTCATTTGCAGGATCTGGACTTTCCTGGTAAAACCAGCACTCAGTCTCGAAAGGCCCTGGGAACTTCACATTTTAGTTGGCTATTTGAGAGGTCACTTAGGAGTCAACTACACTGGATGTCAGCCTTTTCCTAATATCTGTGCTTACATCCAGACCCACAGCTTTAGTCACTGATTATGGATCCAACAGACCAATTGCCACTAATCCCTACCCCTCTCACTTGATGTGCCCTGTAAATTGGTGTCATTTCGCTTATTTTGTCTTCAGATACCCTCTATTTCAATTAGAAATGATACTATCAGTGTAAAAAAATATATATGCATGATAGAATAATGTTGAATGTCAAAGATGAAAAAGATGCAAGTCCATGAACATGTCCTGGTGAGGCAGAGATTGACCACCAAAGTCAATATGTATTGAGAAACATCAAAGGAGTACCATTGATTATAAATTTAAAATTCTAAATGAATAATTTACTGAAACATTTCACAAGCCAGACATGTTACCTTCCAAAGGACACCAAGAAATTTTAAAGAGTTCAGAAAAAGTCACATTTTGATTCACATACTTAAATGGTGACAATGGGTTAAAATTAAAAGTAAATTCAGACGAGGAAAAGATACAAACCTTTAAAATGCAGAAGATTTAACTTCATATATGATTGAAGCATATAAAACAAGTGTTCTTTAGATGAACTAAGAGATTGGAATAATATTTTCTGAGCCAAACAGAATGAAGTACTTACAAAAATTTCAGCACAATTAATTTTGTAACCATGGCATTATCTGATAGAATTCTTTGTGCAACAAAATTATATGCCCTCTTCAAAGAAACAAATTTACAGTTTTGCTGTATGTAGCTTGCTGAGGGAATTTTTCACATTGATTAAATCTGTTAATTAAAAAAATGTTCTGGGCAAATACTTGATTTAAAAACGGGAGTGTAGGTTACAGAAATAAAATTGAATAGAACTGTTCAGATACTTCACATAACTCCATGGTCAAAACAGGATTCCATGCCAAAGTATTATTTTTCATCTGGCACTTAGATGCTACAAAAATTACTGACACATTGGGGAAAACAATGCGTCTTTTAGCAATCCTCTTTCATTTTTTGTGGACCTCTTTGAAGATGTGATCTGCTTTTTATCTATCATCATCTGTCCTGAACTTTTTAACACTCACTATAAAAATTAATAAGACAATCTTCCATATTTAAATGAGATACCTTCCTAATAACGCTTAAATTGATGTTTCACATACTGTTTGATAATTCATAACTGTTCTAGAGAAAGTCTATCTATTTGGATTATTTCCAGAATCTTCTATAGGCACAGCTGCTGTTTAAATGTGCCATTTGCTTCATTAGTAAATTACTGGCAAGGTTCACACAGATTGGCTTCATACAACGTTTTGTGTTTAGCAGTCTTCAGTCACTCACAAATATTGTAAACCATAGCAAAGTGGAGTGGAATTTCTAAAAAGATGTGTTCTTTGCTAAGTATTATTTGTTCTACTTACTTTCAGAAACTGTAAATGCATATTGAACTGTACATGTCAAAAGGAGCATCTGTTTGGCAAATATCCACTCCTTCAGTATTTTTCTTTTGCTTTTGAAAGTTCCTTTTCGTCTCTTGCTTCTCAGTTATTTTGACACTTTCTCCCTTCATACTTCAGTAACTTGTTTACTTTTTCACAAACAGACCATCATATTCGAATGACAAAAAGCTTTTTTTTCTGCCTTGATGGATGCGAGCTTTTAAGAAAATTCCAGGTGGGAAATATTAATCAAAGTACTTCTTATTTGCTAACAGATGAACCTTGCATCAGCTAATCATGGAACTGAATTTTAATGTGAACCAGAAGCTTTCAGCATCTCCTCAGCAATGCTGGAATAGACTGCCAAATGTCTATTGTGTCAAATAAACGAGATGTGACTTACCCTTCACCAAGCAAGCATGATTTAAAAAAATATCAGTCAAGAAGTTATTTTGGCAGTTTAGCTTGTAAATACATTGGGTGATGCTGATATGTTGGAGGAAGATGTAATATTAATTCTCTAGACATTACTGAAGTGGCTGTATTAAATGCAGAGATACTCTATTCAGCTCCTGTTGCTGGCCATTATTCTTCTGAAAAGTAAAAGTGTGTAACCATGTGATTTGGTCATGATTTCTTTCAGATTATAATTTGACCTTGCTCCTGTCAAGATCACACTGATGGATGGGTAAGGTGTCAAAGATCAGCCCAAAATGCCGATTGTTTATTCCCAGTGACGCTGACTGACCTGCTGAATATCTCCTTCATTTTGTATGTGTTGCTCTGGAGAATCTATTGTGTTGATGTCAAGGATCTGCAGGCTTGCTCTTCCTTGGGTTGAGTTGGTGCCTTGAACAGGAGAAAAGGAAAGCAGAGACTGAAATTCAGTATGTTCCACAGAATGCATAGAAAAGGCCCTTTGACAGCCTTTACCTCTCTTTCTCAAGGTTTCGACACTTGAGTAATGTATGTAGGAAAAAGAATCTTTCATTCTTTCTTTCCCACTGTGACAAGTGCTACATTTCCATTATGAAATACCATAAGCAAGACACTTTGCTGCCTATTTTACCAATGTGAAGCACGAGCAGAGTTAATGCCATTCACACTGCAATTGAAACAGTTATTCAAAAATCAAGATAGACTTTTTTCAGACTTGGAGTTTTTTTATATTCTATGTTCTTCACCTGATCTTTCTCCTTCTTTGCGTGTGGTAGAGGGGGATTTAGGGGTCAATGTGCCTGTTCCATTTTTGTCCATTTTTTGTGCATGGAAGAAGGATTTGGGGGCTGATGATCGAGCTGCCGTTCTTTTCTTTCTTGGTTTTGTGGCTATCTGGAGAAGAAGAATTTCAGAGTTGTATACTTTGATAATAAATGAACCCTTGAAGATACAAATTCTGTTGTCTCCCAATGAAATCAGAATATTGTGCATCTATTTGGCCTAGTGGACAAGTTAACGAGAACAAGAGCTAAATCCACATGCATTTCTGAGACCTATAAAATGGTTCTCCATTCAGAGTATGATGTTTCAAGGTAAATGTCAAAGATTATATTTTGCTTCTCCAGCAAATTCAGTTGACATAGACCACAAAAGAAGACTGAACATTTTTTTTCAAACATCTCCGCTCTGACACTTAAGTACTGCTGTGGAGCCGTGTCCCTCTCGGAATCCTGCGTCTGGAATGGATCAAGTCAAACGCTAATGGATACAAGGCTGACAAACTGTGTTTACTGTCTCATGAAGTGTTGATAAGAATTCTTGATAAACAGCTGCTTGTGAGCACTAAGTTAATAATGGTGACATGTCAGGTTCCAGCAGTGAAACCACACAGGAAACAGCTCAGTGAATTAAAGGAATGGCATTAATATTCTGAGCACAGCAAGATGTACTTGTAGATGCTGATTTGAATGTGATGGGTGCATAAAAATATTTTAATAATTTTGTGTATACCTAACTGCAGGCTATGTGCCTGGGCATACTGAATCATCCAGATGCAATAACAAGAGAAGAGACAGGAGAATTATCTATCTATAAGAGACTTTTCATCTCATGTTCTTAATATTTATGGCTTATTTTTTTTTTATTATTATTATTACTTTCTTTTTGCATTTGTTGTTTGTTGCCTTTTGAACTCTGGTTGAACACCCAGTTGGTGCAATCTTTCATTGATTCTGTTATGGTTAATGTTTAATGTTCAATTACGGATTTATTTAGTATGCCCACAAGAAAATGAATCCCAGAGCTGTATATGGTGATATGTACGTCGGCAATAAATTTACTTTGAACTAAGATTCTGCTCAGTTTTGGAACCTATGAAAAATAAACTTCTCAATGTATCATAACTTTTCAGTAAGTATATTCTGTGTTATTAACAGCAACTTAAAAACTCAAGATGATTGATAAAAAGAATGATGCCGCCCCTTAACTGAAGAGCTAACCTGAGCTCAGCATGTGCTTTCTTGTTCAGGTGAGTGTTGAAATGTTCCAAGTCACTATTTGGAGAGGAGCTCTTAATTGCTCCTCTTCCTCCTCAAGGTTATTCCTTAAGCCAACACTACCATGTTCTCTGCTAGTACTAGGATGATAGCGTGCATACAACAGCTGTTCTATTTTGGCACAAAACAACATTCACTCTCACAAAGCAGCTTTGAGATGCCCCTGTTGGATTTGATAAACAAGTCTGTTTCTTTTGTTTTGCTTGCTTCTTCTTTTTCATTTTCCTTTCCAGAAAAACATCAAAACTGCAACTTATTAATGAAATTATTATTTTTAACAACCTTTTTTGTTGGCTTTTGCCTTTTCCTATGTTTTTTTGTTTTATATGGGCTATAGCTCTGTAGATATCTACCACCCTCCAGTGCTTTGCTTGCAGATCCAGGTATTGTCCAAAAAAAATCTGTTCAAAATATTAACAAATCCCCATCCTTACACAGGAAGGTGTTTTGAGAACTCCAACAGATCATTCCAGATTACCTCTGGCAGAGTTTCCTCTTTAATGTTGGTTGGTGGGGTGGAGGGGACTATAATTAACAGTCGCATTTTTACATTCTTCTGTGAGATTAGCAAACACAGTTTGGAGACCTTCTTAAATCTGCATTCTGCAGTTTCACATTGCTTTTATCAAACAAAAGTATCATGAAAGTTTGACTATGCTGTTTTAGGAGAGCTAAAGAATCTCCAAGATAATCCATAGGGTCAATTTTCATGGTATACTTGTAAAAATAATCTGAATATAGATTATGAGCAAGCCATGTAATATCTGGGGAGCCAGAGGAAACAAGCTATTTAAAGTAGTGATGAATTATGCTTTAGAGAGAGGGAGTGAGATATTATTGATTCCAAGGAAATTACTGTGTCACAGTACCATTACAATTGCACAGGTATACAAGTATACAAATATTAGAAGAGAAGTAGAAAGAATAAAAAATAAATTACCTCAAACAGACTAACAGGAGGGGGGCCATCACTTTCCCAGCTATAGATTAACTCATTATAGAGCGTAATGGCCGAAGGCAAGAATGACCTCATATAACGCTATTTGGAGTAGCACAGTTGAATTAGTCCAGAGATTCTCAATCGGGGTTCCATGAGAGGTCACTAAGGGTTCTGTGAGAGATCGTGATTAATAAAAATAAACATCATTTTATGAACTTCGCACAACGTGCAATGCTAGCGCTCGTAGTGGTGGGAAGTGACCAAAAAGCCCCATTAGCAATCTCATAAGAGATCTCAGTCCAGTATGGCAGTACACAGTAGAACTGTGTTTATCTGGTTCAATCTATCCTCAGTTTTGACGCAAGTTAGGGGAGACCGCTAATAATTGGTGAGCGCTGTATTGCACAGAGGGGAGGACGGTAGGCTGATGAGGAGCATAACTTGTGTTTTCTGAGCATTGAATTGACTCACTCAGCTTGGGCTGTGACGTCAGCTGTCCCTCCCGAATTACCTCCCCTAACTTCCCCTTATGCCCCACCAACTAACTTATGGGAATGAACGAACTACCAGTGTAGTAGAAAATTGGAAGGAAATTGTCATGCTAAAGACAGTCCAGTGTGACAATGCTTGAAGGGGAGGTGTGACATGGAAGAGGAGGATTCCTATGGACAATTCTGATAAGGTTAATGATGAAGAATTACAATCTTCTGAGTCATTTCACTGCATTAATGCAACAATGGATGCAAAAAAAAGTCTGTCTTTACAATGAAAGCTACTTACCAATGGGTGTTACATGGACTAGTGATCCAAGTTGTCCTATTCCATTGTGCCTAGTCTGTGGAAAACAACTTGCAAATGTAGCATAGGTTCCAGCAAAGTTGAAGAAGACACTTAACTATGAATCACATCCATATGGCGTGTAAAAGTGCATCTTATTTTAAACAACTATTGGAATCTCAAAACAAGCAGATTAAAGCTTTTGAAATAAAGTCACAGTCAGTAAAAAAACCTAGGAAGCAAGTTATTCAGTGGCTTTAAGGCCAGTTCACTCAAGAGTGTTTAAAAAACTGTGAAAATCTAGACAAAGAGCACACCAATCTCCTGTGACAGATAGAGATCAGATGGCTTGCTAAAGGAAGCATTCTGAAAAGGGTGTTTGAGCTGAAAAGTGAATTACAGAAGTACTTTCAAGAAAGTAGTAGGTCAGCTTTTGATGAATACTTTGAAGATGAAGAATGGCTGCAGAAACTAGCCTACTTAGCAGAGATTTTTCATCATAAGAATAAGTCAATGGAAGGCACTGGAGAAAAAGCTTTACCTTCAAGCGACAAGATTCTTGGATTTTAAAGGAAACAGAATGTTTGGAAAAATGATGTTGCAAAAGGAAATCTTGAAATGTTTCCACTGCTGCTTGAGCTTGAGAGTGAGGAAGGACATCAGAAAGTCTCAAGTCTTATTGAAAACCACCTGGAAGATCTGGAGAACAACTCTAAACAGTATTTTCCTCCTTTTCAACACAAATGTATGACTGGGTGAGGGACCCTTTCTCTGAGTCTTCTGCTCAGCCTAAGAACTTGACTTTGAGAGAAGAGGAACTTTCTGAGCTACACTCTGATTGTGCACTCAAGATGAGATTTACTGACCTGCCCCTGGACAAGTTCTGGATTTCTGTGAAAGAGGAGTATCCTGCCATTCACAGAAAAGCAATGAACATTTTGCTGCAGTTTTCAACTTCTTACATGTGTGAGCAAGCTTCTTCTTGTTTAACAAGCATCAAGAGCAAGGGTAGAAACCATCAAATTTCAGTTGGAAGTGAAATCTGTGTGCGCTTATCTCAAGTTTGACCCAGAATTGAGAAATTTATCATTTTGTCAAATGTTTTAAAACATTATGTATAGGAACGAAAGAGATTAATTTCAAGAAAGGTAAGCTAAGCTTAACTGGTTTTTTACAAGAAAGAATGGCTAAAAATTCATTCTCTACTCAAAAGAGCTTTGACAATTATATTTGGATTATTAATCTATAACTTACTATGTCAATATCACTAATGTACCATGAGCTGTAGATATACTGATTTTTACGCAGGGTTTCCCTGAGACCTGAAAATTATTACAAGGTTTCCTCCAGGCCAAAAAGGTTGAGAAAGGCTGTATTAATCTATTACTAAAAGTGTTCCTATGTTCAGCCAAGGTGAGGATTTTCCCTGGGGTCCTTTGTCCTATCACAGCCTCCAGTGTGTCCAGTTTGACTCCTATAACAGAATCAGCCTTTCTAATCAGTTTATTGAGCCTGTTGGCATCACATGTGCTGATGTCATTGCCTCCTCACACTACCACATAGAAGATTGTATTGGTGACAACAGACTGGTAGAACATGTGAAGGAGAGGCCTGCATACTCCAAAGGACCTTAGTCTCCTCAGGAAGTAAAGGCGAATCTGGCCCTTCTTATACACAGCCTCTGTGTCAGCGCTCCACTCAAATCTGCCATCCAGGTGTACCCCCAAATACTTGTAGATCCTTACCACATCCATGTCCTCACTATCAATAGTAACAGGGAGCAGTGCAGGCTTAGACTTCCTAAAGTCTATCACCATCTGCTTTGTCTTACTGATGTTGAGCTGCAGATGATTCAGCTTGCACCATTTGACAAAGTCCTACATCTTCCCGTCCTCCCTTTATACACCCAACTATTGCTGAGTCATCAGAGAGTTTCTGCAGATGACATGACTCAGTGTTGTACCTAAAGTCTGAGGTACACAGGGTAAGCAGTAGGGGAGCCAATACAGTCCCCTGTGGGACCCAGTGCTGCTCATAGCCATGTCCGACACACAGTTCTGAAGCCACTCAAATTATGGTCTGCCAGTCAGGTAGAGGAACATGGATGAAGCCATTCAGCTCATCAGGTCTTTATCAGTTCCCAGGGGAGCAACCTCGTTAGTCCCATTCTTCTTTCCTTATTTCATTGCATCCTTCCAATTTATTGCCTCTCACACATCCTATTCAACTCTCCTTTGACTCTCTTTTGCCAGTAACATGCACTAAAAAGTACTTTGCAATAGTCAATTACCCTACCAGAATGTCTTTGTGAAATGGGGTGAAACTGGAGTATTTGGTGGAAGTCGACGCAGTCAGAGAGTATTTGCCAATATACCACCCAGGTCAGGATTGAAACAAGGTCCCTGCATCTGCAAAGCGGCAGCACCACTGTGACAACCTAAGACGGTATCCAAACTTCATTTGGGCAAATACGGTGGTAGAATCCTAAAGACAGTGATTGTTGCATCATCCATGACTAACAAACGTGTTCTTTAGATTCCGAACAAGAGAAAGTCTGCAGGTGCTGGAAATCCAAGGAACACACACAAAATGATGGAGGAACTCAGCAGGCCAGGCAGCATCTGCGTAAAAGAGTACAGTCGATGTTTCAGACCGAGACCCTTCAGCAGGACAGGAGAAAGAAAGGTGAGGAGTAGATTTCAAAGTTTGTGAAGAGGAGAGGGAGAACCACAAGGTGATAGGGAAAACTGCGAGGTGCAGGGGTGAAGTAAAGAGCTGGGAAGTTGAATTGTGAAAGAGATACAGGGCTGGAGAAGGGGGGGATCTAATAGGAGAGGACAGAAGGCCATGGAAGAAAGAAAAGGGGGGAGGAGCACCAGAGGGAGGCGATGTGCAGGCAAGGAGATAAGGTGAAGGAAAGAAAAGGGGATGGGGATTGGTGAAGAGGGGGCATAATCTTTAGATTATGCTGGATTGGGATGGATAATTATAATTTCCCTTGTAGATTAACTTTCTTACACTTGTTTGTACTTTTATATAATTACCTACATATATGTAATTGTTCAATGGGGTTTCTCGTGGTTACAGTTCCTTTGTATTTTTCTAGAACTTCTTGCTTTCAATGGTGGGTATCGAATTACTTCAGTAGGGGCTATGTTATTGGTTGACTATTACACTGGACATCCTGAACACTTTTGGGTGTATCTTCTGGATTTTGGGCTGCTGATGATGAAAATTATCATGAAATTTCACTATCGCACACCATTTTTTAAAATTGCCTGTATTTGTTATTTCAATTCGTAATTCAAGGCAGAGTAACTGGTACCAAGATTAAGGAAGGCATTTTTGTTGGTCCACAAATCAAACAGGCAATCAATGATAGGCAATTTGAAGAACTTCTAGAGGGACTGAAGAAAATCCCATGGAAGGCATTTAAAGATGTTGATGAATTTCTTGGCAACTACAGAGCACCAAACTTTGTGCAGCTAGTTGACAACATGCTTCAAGCATACAAAACCATGATGTGCAACTTGTCCCTAGAGATTCACTTTCTGCATTCCCATTTAGACTACTTCCCAGCAAATCTTAGCGCTGTCATAATTGCAGTCATGGAGAAACAATATCAGGGCAACTGGAATCCATCAATGCCAGCTGATTATTGTTGGACACTTAAGCAAGAAGCCTCAGACACTGAGTACAAATGAAAGTAATCAGCAAAACATTTGTAGCTTAGTTGAATTACTGCAAAGCATCAGCACCATTATGCAATTAAGCACAGTATGTTCAATAAAAGTTCATTTCTTGTTTCTACAAATTCCTATGAGATATAAGTAGTCAGATATTGTATTTGTGTTCAGCTATCAATGGTTTATCATAAACAAAAAAAATTCTGAGAAAGCAACACTTTTGAAAACATTTGTTGTCCAGTATAATAACTCCATTAACATTGAAAATCACAAGAACTGGGATAAAGAGCAGGGCTTAGGCCACTATTCGTCTCTAGAGAGCACTAAGACTCTGGAGTACTTTGCCAGTGACTGATGGATCTTCTGTCCATGGGCCCCAAGTGGAACTGACTTGGTTATCATTGGACACTTAAGCGAGAAGTCTCAGACACCGAAAACAAGCAAAAACCATCAACAAAATTTTTTTAACTAAGTTGAACTATTACAATGGATCAGCACCATTATGCAATTAAAAACATTATATTCAATAGAAGTTAATTTCTTGTTTCTGCAAATTCCTTCTGATACAAGTAGTCTGAAGTTATATTTGTGTTCAGCTTCAAGAGGTCTATCATCCCCAAAGAAAAATTCTGAGGATGCAATGCTTTCGAAAAAATTTGTTGTCCAGTGTTGTCAATAGCAATTCAATGGAATGAGCAATCTGGTACAATAAAACCAGACAATGTTGGATTGGTCTTTTTTGCCTTTGCCTTCTGCTCACTACTAAGCTCAGCTTTTGCTCTTCCCCATCCACTTTCTTTTGTTCTTTTAGCACTTAATGAAAGCAGCCATGAGCAACAAGTTTTATGCCTCATTCTTGACTTTTGAAGAACCTCAGATCAAAAACATCAGGATCCAACAATTACATATAAAAGATTACATCTTTCATTTGTAAATCAAAGATTGCATCTTTTATATGCAATCCAAAGAGCAAAGAACTACCAAAAATTTCCACAGAATCAAGGATAAAAAAAAGATTGAAATTCTTGATGTAATCAATAATTAATATCATTATTTCACATGTGTTGCCAGTAATGGGTTTGGCTTTGCATGTCAGTAACTTAAAAAGCCGAAACTTGGAAACTATACAATAGCACTATGTAATGGATATTCATGAACAATTTGGTTTAAAAAAAAGCTATTAACAAACAGTAGTAGGTACAAAGAAAAATAGGTGAAAGTTCACCCTTCGAAGAAAATTGACTGAAGGCCCCACCTATTTACTTGCTTTATGAATAATTCATTCAAACTGCTTGTGCAGCTGATTATCACTTCAAATCAGTGAAATATAATAGCTGGCAAAAAGCTGTCACCACCTTCAAGAAGTAATCTGATTTTAGATAAACGCAAGTGATACTGACTTTCAAAATGTGTAGCTGACTTTTAATACATTCAGGCTTAAATTGTTTAGTTAATGCATCTCCAGTTCCCATATTTGCTTGAATAAAGCGAACATTTATTGTTGAGTTGAGGTAGCATGTATTTGTACAGCTCATTGAAAGTTGTAGTACTTTCTACTTCCTATTTTAATATATGGAACTTGATTATATGTGGAGTAAACCAACAGTCAAATGTTTGGCCTATTCATCTAGAAGTATTACCCTAAATCCCATTCAAGGTCAACTAAATAAATAATACTGGAATTAAAATTTGTACATCTGTCTATATAAATACAATTTTAAAAATAATATATGTAGTATATATAAAATTTTAGCTATTATGAAATGACTAAATTGTCATAAATGACATTTGTTTCACTTCAGGGAAGGAAGTAGACTATCCTTTTTCATTGTGACCTGTTTGTGACTTCAAACCACTTGTGCAGTTGACTCTATCCCTGAATCAAGGAGACATTTATCAGGAATGCACGATAAATGCCAATAGCGTCCATATCCATTGAATAAACAAAAAAAATTGTCTGTGGCACTGGAGGGTGCTTGCCAGACAAGTATACCACTTTCTAATAGGCTAGAATGGATGGCCAATGCCAGTGAAGATCACTACTGCAATGAATTTCTTTAGCACTGGGAGATTTGAAATGCCACTGGTGACAAAATTACATAGACCAGATTCAGTGCATGGTGTCATCTATCATGCCACCATTGCCATTTACCAAGATAAGTCAAAATATTTTCTTTTCCAGAGATCCCAAAGTATTCCTTGACCATCTAGATTTCTAGCATCTTCATGATATTTGATAAGATAGGATCCTTATAGATCTGAGTACTCTGGGCTGTGTAAATTTATGAAGGTTTCATGAAGGATCTGTTTCCGAACAGATCACAGAATGAGTTTTCCTCACCCAAATTTTCATCTCACTTTGTCAGAGGATTGGCAAGGACTTACAGGCAGTTGATGTGGGATTCTGATAGCCACTGCATCCCTAGTTAATAACCTCCACTGTTAGCTCCATCTGATAATGTGATGAATAGTAAAGCTCAATTCAATCAATTACTAAAAGACTATTGGTTTTATGGCCCTGAGATTCTGAAGTTTCGATCAATGTGCTGAGGGAAAAGTGCAAGTTCATTGATATCTGCACTCACATGGGTATTCATCTGAGGAAAGAGAATTAAGTAATTAAAGGTAAAGCTTGGGCTAATGAAGGCCAGTCAAACTGCAACTTCTCAAAAAAAAGAGTAAATTTGGCTGTGGCATTGGAAGATAGTTGCCAGCTTCTAATAGGCTGAAATGTAAAGCCAATGCCAGTGAAGATCACCGCATCATTCAATTTCTTTAACACTGAAGATTCGAGATACAACAGTGATAGAATTGCATAGACCAGTTTCAGTGCCATATAAGATCCATATATAATTCATTCTGGAAATTTACTGATCATCCAGATTGAACCATGAATTCTATCATCTCCTTTTTGAGCCATCTTCAGAGTTGAAACTCCTTGATCGATCTGTCCTGAATCCATCCTTTTCCAGTTAACCATCATTCAAGAAGTTACAAAGCCCCAGTTCATTGTAGAACCAAATTTCCTTCAGTCAAAATGCAATCTGCAGCCAACACGTTCATTGTGTATGAAAATCAAAAGAATGCATGTGCTGGAGATCTGAGATAATGCTGGAACCACTTGGCAGATCAGGCAGCGTCTGAGATAACATTTCAAGCCACAGGGTCTTTCATTAGCTATGATTTGTGTTACATGTATTTTACATACAAAAATTTATAACTGTCAATTTAGCTCTTTCCTTTTCTGATAGTTGCTGTGCATTAGCAAAGTAATTCTGGAGGTGCATCATATCAGTGTATCTCTGGTTAGGGTAGGGAGAGCATCGCAGCTTAATGTCACTGTTAGGCTCTGAGACTGGGTACAGTGACCTATGTTTACTTAGTGAGGAAGTCACATTTTATAAATAGTTGTTGTGAATTTTGATCATATTTTATCGATGCTCTGTGATTGAAAATTAATTTAACCTGAGAAAATTGTGCATATCACAAAATTCTACCAGATAGTGTCAATTGCAGAGGAATTTGGACCATGTTGTCCTGGGCCACTCCTAGCAGAACATGCTCTCAACGCTACAGCTCTGCCACGGACAATGAAGGTAAATGAAAATCATCACTGCCAGTGCAACCCCACCACTTCCAAACTCCCGGAACTAGCACCTCCAGTAATTCAAACCCCTCGAACCCAACCCTTGACCTCCCAAAGTGTCCAATTTACAACACAACTCACAGAGCTCAAGTGCTGTGTGTGAGGGGTTCTCACACGGCTGTGTGGGATTTCCCTCCTCCGGGTGCTCCAGTTTCCACCCACATCCCAAAGACACGTGGATTGGTTGGACAGCTGGCCGCGAAAATGGTTCAAAATGGGCAGATAAGCAATGGAATATCAGAAAAGGTCATGAGGATGAACTAATGTAAAAATGAGGGCTTGATGGACTGCGTGGATTCAGTGAGCCAAAGGTTTTTCTGTGATGTGTGACTCTGTGACATCCCCTTCCCTACACCAACATGTTCAACACTACCCCTTTCCCCAACACGTTCTGCTGTCAGTGCTCCCGGTCTTCACCTCTTCAACAGTGACACAGCCACTCTGATACCACCCCTCCTCCTTTGATCATGACTGTAACTCCCCCTTCCACTGATCTTGAATTTGACTTGCACCTATCCCAATGTTCACTAGCAAGTTTGACATCCCTCCTTCTGAAATACCTTTGGCGTACATTATTTTCTTGGCAAGTGTCTTCTTGTGAAATACTGGCATCAAATTTATTCAGTCAGATTGATCTCTGAGAGGGTGCTGAGATTTATCTTCTGGGTAAAGGGTAGTGATCTACAAATGGAATTAAACAGGAATTTCAACGTGGACCATTTAAGTCATTTTTAATGACTCTTTCCTCAACACAGTTAACATACAGAGAAAGATCGCGGAAGCTATTCGGAGAGCAGATTACAGCTGCATTACTGCTCCTCCAGGTCTTTACTGAATAATGCCCAGTACGATTGATACTTCTGCCAATGCCTGGTAACATTTTCCCATTGCTGGTTAGTTAATATTCTATAATGCATGAACACTGATGTCACAATACTACTGTTAACTCAGGTGATTCATATTTCTGTTCAATTAAAGTTCTATTACAGTTATTACTATTGTGCCTGTGAAACTTTGTGGCCAGATTCACATGTAAAAGTTTTTTCAAAGAACTTGACAAGCAATGCATTTCATGATGTGGTTCAGACGCTCTCTATGCTGTTCCAGGGCTGTGCTCGCCAATTAAGTACCTGTGGTTTTAGTCCCAATGTTTTGTTCATTATGATGAACTGTTAATGCATTTTCAGTGCCTGAAACATGTCCGGACATTCAGCATTCACAGAAAATTGATTTATTTAATCTCTTCACTTGTGTCCTTGTTCTTAGAAGTACATTGGTAGCTTTCTGTATCTCTGGAGTCTATTTTTTGGCTATATTGTTTCAGGAATGATAAACCTTATCACAGCTTTTTAAGTGTTTCTTGAAACTGGATTGCATCCATTGTCTGTGGCTCTTTGAGGACGAGTCATTGGACCTCGTGAGGTCTGATTTGGTATTAGAGAATATTTCAGGGACAGTGTTAAAAACCAGTGATGCTTAAAAATGACAACATACCATGTGTTAGATAGGGTAATTTCATCAGACCAAACCAGTTCCAAATTAGGCCTTTTGATGAGGAGCCTGCTCTGATCAGGCTTTCCAAGTGTTAAAAGTAAGCGGGTTATATCAGCATGTTTGTCGCACTTCATGGAACAATGGCCAGGTAATGAGCTACTTTGCCTAAAGAAGACCTTCCTTTCCAGCACAATGCACTTTCTACAAACAGCAACTTGAAAATGTGCGGCATGCTTTAGAGGTTTGACTACAATGGCATTTAATCTTCCCACCCCCACGTTGCTATTTCCAGCTTCTCCTCAGTGATGTCCAGCTATGGCCTCAGCTCTCTTCTCACAAACTCATCTGTCCTGTAACTAGACCTTCACTTCTCCCATTGTCCATTCTAATCTTCCCATTCAAGCCTTTACAGTAGTTTATGACCCCAACCAATCATCAAAGAAACATGATGAGATTTTACCCAGTGCTTTTGCTGTGTGGTTATCAAAACCAATATTCAAGTAAATACATCACACAACAGTACTTTGTGAAGGCCAGTCCTTTGGAGAATCACAGTCATCTAATCTTAAGACCATACAATACCACAGTCCTCACTCTCAGAATGGGGAAAATATCAATCCAGTATTTATTTCCCCATACCTTCTAGGAATTTTACACATCTCACCTTTCTGAACTTCAGAAAACAGGCATCCATTCTATCTTTTCGTCCCAGATATCAATCTTGCAAATATATATTGGATCCCCATGGTGTAATTACGCCTATTGGTATGATTTGCATCTCCAATACATCTGAAAACAAAAAAAAATAGAGCCCAGAATGGGTGTCTAGTTTTGTTTTTACTTTAGCGAGACGCACACATACGACATGGTGGTGTGATGACGTAAACCAGTTACGTACTTTTACATATAACACATAATCAATTATGCAAACAACAAAGAATGCTTTAACAAACAATATACTTACAATAACACTCAAATATTACTGAAATATTAAATACACAGCATTCTTCCCTGTTTAGCTACAAACTCCAACTCAATATAGAATGCAGCTCAACATATATATATGTATATGTGTGGTGTGTGTGTGTGTGTGTGTGTGTGTGTGTGTGTGTGTATATGTGTGTGTGTGTGTGTATAGTGCATGGGAAGCTGCTTAATCTGCTGATATATCCCAGGCCACCAGACCAAGCTTCAGACCAACACTTTAATTTTGACCACATCGAGATGACTGACATGTAGCTCCACCAACACTTTAGCTCTCAGCTTGGATGATACAACAACTCTCAATCCCCCACAAGAGGCGAATTCATCCTGGCGCAGGTGAAAATAGGTTAACTGGAGTTCCTGCTGCAGATTCTAGCCATCTTAAGTTGCGATGTAAACTTGAGATGGTGCAGAGTCTTTTCTAGATTTGCTCTGGGTCATCTCTGCCGTAATAAGGATACTGTCGATTTTCATTAGGAGGAGTGTCCTCTTTTGTAAATTTTTCTGGTATTTTCCTTTCCAAGTGTAAACGGGACAATCCACCAGCATTTCCATGATTAGTCATCCTCTTCAATTCGATCTTGTAATTGTGTCCTCCAAGAAACAGAGCCCATCTCTGCTGTTGTTGGTGGAACACCCTTCTGTGGATTGAAAATGGACCCTAATGGTTGATGATCAGCAACGAGGGTAAACTCACTCCCAGACAAGCACTGGTAGAAATGTTTTATAACCTGAACCAGAATCAAGGACTCTCTATCAATCTGTGTGTAATTTTTCTGCACAGCGGTAACATAATGAAAATGTTATAGGGCATTTACTTCCATCATACGTAACATGTGACATAACTGCACCTATAACACAAGGTGAGGCATCACAGGCAAGCTTCACTGGACAATATGGATTTTAGAAAGCCACCTCACACTCATTTATTTCAGATCTATAGTGATGAGTTCGAGGGTGGAGCACAGTAACCAAATTTGGCAGGAACCTGTTATAGTAATTGACGAATCCTGAAAAGGATCACAACTGTAACATGTCCTTTGGCCTATCACTCCATATAACAGTATAACAATATAACAATTACAGCACGGAAACAGGCCATCTTGGCCCTCCTTGTCTGTGCCGAACTCATACTCTCACCTAGTCCCACCAACCTGCACTCAGCCCATAACCCTCCATTCCTTTCCTGTCCATATAGCTATCCAATTTAACTTTAAATGACAACATCGAACCTGCCTCAACCACTTCTGCTGGAAGCTCGTTCCACACAGCTACCACTCTGAGTTAAGAAGTTCCCCCTCATGTTACCCCTAAACTTTTGCCCTTTAACTCTCATGTCCTCTTGTTTGAATCACCCCCATTCTCAATGGAAAAAGCCTATCCACGTTAACTCTATCTACCCCCCTTATAATTTTAAATACCTCTATCAAGTCCCCCCTCAACCTTCTATGCTCCAAAGAATAAAGACCCAACTTGTTCAACCTTTCTCTGTAACTTAGGAGGTGAAACCCAGGTAACATTCTAGTAAGTCTTCTCTGTACTCTCTCTATTTTGTTGACATCTTTCCTATAATTTGGTGACCAGAACTCTACACAATACTCCAAATTTGGCCTTACCAATGCCTTGTACAATTTCAACATTACATCCCAACTCCTATACTCAATGCTCTGATTTATAAAGACTAGCATACCAAAACCTTTCTTCACCACCCTATCCACATGAGATTCCACCTTCAGGGAACTATGCACCATTATTCCTGGATCCCTCTGTTCTACTGCATTCTTCAATGCCCTACCATTTACCCGTATGTCCTACTTTGGTTAGTCCTACCAAAATGTAGCACCTCACATTTATCAGCATTAAACTCCATCTGCCATCTTTCAACCCACTCTTCTAACTGGCCTAAATCTCTCTGCAAGCTTTGAAAACCTACTTCATTATCCACAACTCCACCTATCTTAGTATCATCTGCATACTTACTAAACCAATTTACCACCTCATCATCCAGATCATTAATATATATGACAAACAGTATTGAACCCAGTACAGATCCCTGAGGCACACCACTAGACACCGGCCTCCAATCTGACAAACAGTTATCCACCACTACTCTCTGGCATCTCCCATCCAGCCACTGATGAATCCATTTTACTACTTCAATATTAACACCTAACAATCACCCCTTGAATTTTCTCAGCACACTTGTGTAATGCTCGTGAGTCAAAGGTGTGACCGCAGTAAGTGATGCTTGGCTTAAAGAATTCACTCTAGTTGCATTGTGCTCTGAGCCCATAGGCTTCTAATCTTTTTAGCACTGTCTTGAGATTTTGGAGATGTTCCTTGTCATCCTTACTGGTAACAATGATGTCATCCGGGTAACTCTGAGTGCCTGGGCAGCCTTGCAGCACCTGGTCCATAGCTTTCCGCCACAGTGCAGGTGCAGATGCTTCTGCAAAAATAGGCCTGTTATGGTGATAAAGCCCTTTGTAATTGTTTATGGTGAGAAGAACTTTGGACTCTTCTTCCATCTCCATCTATAGCAGCGGGTTTCAAACCTTTTTTATGCCAAGGACCCCTACCAATAACCAAGGGGTCCGTGGATTCCAGGCTGGGAACCCCTGATCTAAAGGTAGACCTCAGCCAAGTCCACCTTATTGAAGTGTTTTCCTCTAGAAAGGTTTGCAAGGATATTCTCTATCCTGGGCAGGGAGTATAGATTTACTTTCAGTACTCGGTTGATTGTGACCTTAAAATCACCACAGTGGCTACTGGGACCACTGCCATTGCCCATGTCTCCACTCAGCCTTGGAAAGAATTTCTTCAGGCTCCATGCAATCTATCTCACTGGATATTTTATCATGAGTGGAATAAGGAACTAGATATGTTTCAGTTTTCCAGTGTGATCCTTGAACACTGCTGTTGCATCATCCAGTACCTTTCTTCATTGACTTTCCGTCGACCCTTTTGCAGGGGACGTGGCATGCAAATGGTGGATGGATCTCCAATCAAGTTGTAGTTGTCTCACCCAATCACAGCCCCACAATGCAGGCTCTCCTGTTTTTACCACATACAAGCCCATTGTTACAGATGTCATTGCCACTAAAGCTATCTTTTCTCTAATATAAGCTCTTAGTTGGATATCTGCAGGCTTCAGTTCAATATCCTTGAAATGCTGTTCAAACTCATTTTGTGGAATAACTGAAACAGCTGAGTCAGTGTCCAAATCCATCTTAATTAATGTGCCATCCACTTCTGGTGTAAGCCATATTGTTTGTCTCCTGTTAGTTTTTACTACATAAATCTCAAGGCTACCAGTCCTGTGTCACACTCATCATTATCAGATTATTCATCAACAGCATCAGATTAAGCTGGCATATGTTGTGGAATTGACAGTACTATGGGAAGATGGTGTCGAAGAAGCTTATGAGAGGAAAAAGACCAAGTACTCTGAACTGGCAACTGAAGCTGCCCAGAATGGCTGGAAGACCAAGATTTTCCCTGTAGAAGTGGGATGCAGGGGATTCGTTGCTACATCTACAACCAATCTATTGAAGAAGATGGGGGTGAGGGGTCACTCCCTCCAACAAGCAATCAAGTCCTTGTCAAACGCAGCAGAAGAAAGCAGCAATTGGATTTGGATTAGAAGGAAAAACAACAACTGGGCTGCAAGATGAAGACAGGAGGGTATGGAACTGAGGGGGTGTATCTGAAACGCCAGGTAGCACCGTTGAGCCCTCTGGAGACGTTGTGGGCTTATCAACGAAACGTCAAAGAAGGAGGGTGCCCACCTGATGACCCCGATGACGTACCTACCCTCCCTCCTTGTCACCACTCCAAACCCACTGCCAACATCGAGAGTGCCAACTTACCATGGGGATTGAAACATCAAGTCCTAGTAGCTCTACTACTAATTTTTGAAACTGCAACTTGACCTTTTATCTTTCTCTTCTCTGTGCAGTCTATTTACTTTTATCTACCTGACATGCTCTTTGTATGCATCCTGTTTTGTACTACCATTGTGGCAGAGGCTCACATACACCAGACCAGTGCAGACTTATAGGTGAAACTTGCAGAAAATGCAACAATTAAATTCATATTTGGCAACATCTACTGCCCTGTCTTCATCAATTTTCTAAGATACCTGCTGAAAGAAATCAGATTAGTGAAGCAGGATGAACCCCACACAAAGCCATGCTGACTATCTCTGAGTGGCCTCTGCCTTCTTACAAATTCAGAATCAGGTTTATTATCGCTGTCTTATGTGATGCAAAATTTATTGTTTTGCAGCAGTAGCACGGTGTAGAGACATAAATTAACTGTAAATTACAAAATAAGTAGTACAAAAGAAGGACTAATGAGGTATTGTTAATGGGTTCATGGACCATTCCGAGATCTGATGACATAGG
Source organism: Mobula hypostoma (assembly GCF_963921235.1). Lineage (NCBI taxonomy): Eukaryota > Metazoa > Chordata > Chondrichthyes > Myliobatiformes > Myliobatidae > Mobula > Mobula hypostoma. Next base: position 16,341,230 of record NC_086118.1, on the reverse strand, counting down.
GGAAAAAGCTGTTTCTGAATTGCTGAGTGATGTTTATAGGCTCCTGTACCTTCTCCCTGATGGTATTTACAAAGAGGGCATATCTTGGATGGTGGGAGTGCTTACTGATGAAAGTCACTTGAAGCACCATTTCTTGAATATATTCTCAGTGGTGGGAAGAGTTGTGCCTGTGATGGACCTTGCTCATGATATCGGAATGTGTGGTATCCCTAGATGCTGAGAAAGTTTTGGACAGGTTTGAATTGAATTATTTATTTAAAACTTTAGAAAAATTCAATTTTGGACCCATTTTCATTCAATGGATTAAATTACTTTATTTAGCTCCTTCCACTAGGGTTATCACTAATTCTCATAATTCCAAAACATTTAAGCTTCAACGTGGCACTAGACAAGGCTGTTCATTGAGCCCTTTGCATTTTGATCTGGCCTTAGAACTTTTAGCCATTGCCTTTCGAGAATCTGATGATATCACTGGTATTTTAAGGAGAGACACTATTCACAAAGTCTTGCTGTACGCTAATCATCTGCTGCTATTTATTTCTAATGTTGAGACTTTGTTACCCCGTGTGCTTTCTCTACTCTCCTGTTTTAGCCAGTTCTCAGGTTATAAATTAAACCTACATAGAAATGAACTTTTCCCTTTGAATAATTTGATACCAACAAATTCTAACCTTCCTTTTAAAATTGTAAGCAACCAATTTACCTACTTAGGTGCAACAATCACTAAAAACTATAAGCGTCTATTTAAAGAAAATTTTCTTACCCTATTGAATCACATAAAAAGGATACTATGAAATTGGTCGTCTCTTTCATTATCGCTGATTGGCTGAATTAACTCTATGAAAATGAATATATTACCTAAATTTATATATCTTTTTCAGACATTGCCTGTTTTTATTCCGAAATCTTTTTTTGATTCTCTTGACTCTATTATATCTTATATATGGAAGAATAAACGTTCTAGATTAAATAAAATTCATCTTCAGAAAGATAAAAAGAATGGAGGATGAGCCTTACCAAACTTTAGATTTTATTATTGGGCGGTTAATATAAAAAATCTTTCTTCTTCTTCTTTCTTTATCAATCTTTCTATTAATTTTAAAAAAGTACATATATACAAACAAGAGGAGAATTATCTCAAATATGTACATCGATAACAATACATATAAAAGGTAAAATAAACATGATCAAGATCATACATAGTGATAATCTAATAATATATAATAAAAAATAAGAAAATCAATCCTCCGCTTATCATTTCATAAAGAGAAAAAAAGATAGAGAAACTTTTATAATTTTTATATATATATAAAAAAAAGAACCCCACTATTCTGTATAAACAAAAACAAAAGATAAAAAAAGAAAAAGAAAAAAGGGACTGGGCAGCCCATACTGAGAGTAAAAACAAGAAGAAAGAAAAACTTTCTGATCAAATCCAGAATTTCGAGAAAGTAACTAGAAGAGCAATAAATCAAACCGTATGAAAATATTGAATAGAAGGTCTCCAGGTTTCTTCAAATTCAAAGGATGCATCAAATGTCCGACCTCTTATTTTCTCTAAACTTAGACAGGACATAATGGAGGAAAGCCAGTAAAAAACAGTAGGTGGATTAGAGTCCTTCCGTTTAAGCAAAGTGGCTCTCTTAGCCAATAAAGTTGTAAAAGTTATCATCCATTGAGTGGAAACAGGAATATATCATGCTTCCATGAGGAAATCTGCAGATGCTGGAAATTCAAGCAACACACACAACAAATGCTGATGAACGCAGCAGGCCAGGCCAGGTCAGGTCTCGGCCCGAAACATCGACTGTACCTCTTCCTATAGAAGCAGCCTGGCCTGCTGCATTCACCAGCATTTTATTTGTGTGTTGCTTATATCCTGCTTCCAGCAGAATGATCCCAAAAATTGCTGTAAATAAATTCGGTTGTAGGTCCAAGTTCAAGACTTTTGATAAAGTTTTAAAGACATCTTTCCAAAAATTATCTATCTTGATACAAGACCAAAACATATGAGTTAAAGTAGCCACCTCAATATTACATCTGTCGCAAATAGGATTAATATTGGGAAAAATACAGGCTAATTTATCCTTTGACATATGTGCCCGATGCACTACTTTGAACTGTATCAAGGACTGATGGGCACAAATAGATGAAGTATTTACCAAATGAAAAATTTTATCCCATTGATTATCTGAAAGTGACTCTCGGAATTCCAATTCCCACGCACCTTTAATTTTATCGATAGATACCATTCGCAAATTCAATAACCATTTATAAATTATAGCTATCAGTCCTTTCTGAAATGGCTTAACCTGTAAAAGGGCATCTATCATATTGGGTGGATAAGCAGAGGGAACATTTGGAAGTAAACTACATAAAAAATTCCTAATTTGTAAATATCTAAAAAAGTGTGCATTAGATAAGTCATATTTGTCCACTAACTGAGTGAAAGACATTAAACAATCCCCCATAAACAGATCTTAAAAAGTTACTATTCCATTGGTTTTCCAAATTAAAAAAGTCTGATCTGAAATTGATGGTTTAAAAAAATAATTAAGATATATTTTACTAGAAAGAACAAAGTTATTAAACTCCAAAAATCTATGAAACTGAAACCAAATTCTTAATGTATCTTTAATAATGGGATTGAGGTCTCGACTGCCAATCTTAGAAAGCAAAAAAGGAAGAGGAGCTCCCAGTAAAGAGGCCAAAGAAGACCCCTTCACCGAGTTTTTCTCCAAATCCACCCATAAAGGACAGTCATATATGTCTGAATAATGAATCCAAAACAAAATACATAGAATATTAATTGCCCAGTAATACATTCTAAAATTTGGCAAAGCCATACCACCATACGTTTTTAATTTCTGCAATAGAGGTTTAATCAATCTAGGATTTTTATTATTCCAAATATAAGATAAAATTTTAGGGTCTATTCTATCAAAAAACAGTTTAGGAACAATGGAAGGGATTGCTTGAAATACATATAAGAACTTCAGTAGAACTATCATTTTAATAGCATTAATTCAACCAATTAATGATAATGTCATAGGAGACTATTTAGAAAAGATTTGTTGCGTGTATTCAATTACTGGAAGAAAGTTATATTTATACAGGTCCTTAAAATTTTTAGTAATTTTAATACCAAGATAAGTAAGGTTATTTTTAGCAGTGCTAAAAGGAATTTGATTGTAGTGATCCAAGTAGTTATTAATAGGAAATAACTCGCTTTTATGTAAATTTAATTTATATCCAGAAAAACTACTAAATTCAGAAAATATAGATAATATAGAAGGAATAGATTTGTTAGGATCTGAAATATAATCTAACAAATTATCTGCATACAACGAAACCTTATGCACTTTATCTCCTCTCTTAATACATTGAACATTGTTGGAGTCCCGAAGGGCAATAGCAAGAGGTTCTAAACTCAGGTTGAATAACAGCGGACTAAGAGGACAACCCTGCCGGGTACCTCTGTATAGCTTAAAATAAGGAGATTTTTGATTGTTAGTTATAACTGCCACCATAGGAGCTCGATAGATCAGCTTAATCCAGGAAATAAAACCTGGGACAAAATTAAATCTTTCTAAAACCTCAAATAAATAAAACCACTCCACCCTATCAAAGGCTTTCTCTGCATCAAGGGAAACAACACAGTCAGATTCTTTAGATAGAGAGGAATGAATAATGTTCAATAATCTTCGAATATTAAAATATGGATATCTATTCTTAATAAATCCAGTTTAATCCTTAGAAATAACCTTAGGTAAAATATTCTCGAGCCTGTTAGCCAAAATCTTAGGAAGAGTTTTAGAATCCACATTTAGTAAAGAAATTGGTCTGTAAGAGGCACATTCAGATAAATCTTTTTTCTTTTTTGGGAATTAATGAAATTGATGCCTCATAAAAAGTTTTCGGAAGGGTCCCAAAGAATATAGAATCGGTGAAAATTTGGCACAAATGAGGTATAAGTATTTCAGTAAAAGTCTTAAAAAATTCTACTGTAAATCCATCCAGTCCCAGAGCTTTACCTGATGGATAAGAGGATATAGCCTTTGCTATTTCCTCTCATTTAATAGGCACTTCCAATGCATTCATATCTTGAATAGAAATTTTGGGTATATTCAATCTTTGCAAGAATCTATTCATATAAGTAGTATTGTCTGGAAGGTCAGATTTATAAGGGTTAGAGTAAAAATCCAGAAATACCTTATTAATTTCCTGACAATCTGACGTTTCAGTTCTATCAGTTCTGCGTATTTTCAAAATCTGCCTTCTAGCCATAGTTGCTTTAAGTTGACCGGCCAACAGTTTATCTGACTTATCCTCATGTATATAAAATTGACTTTTAGATTTCAAAAGTTGCTGCTCAATGGAAAAAGTTGGCAGCAGAAGAAATCTTACATTTTGGTTATATTACAGTAATCGTGAGGATTGACTGATGTGGGTTTTTTTTTAGAAGCTAGCTCTGTTAATAAATTTTCTATTATTTCTCTTCTTGGATCCTCATTCCTTTGTCTCTGAGTAAGTTAACTGATTATCTGGTAGTTAAATACACTATGAGAATTTGGATACAATTCCAAAAATACTTTGGCTTATTGAGATTTTCTCTTTCGACTCCCATTTTTTCTAATTATTTTTTAAACCCTCTATGATTGATGTGGCTTTTGAAGAATGGGATAGATTAGGTATTAAATGCTTTCAGGACATATTTGTAGAGGGAAATCTCTTTTTGTTTAAACAACTGTCAACTAAGTATAGTTTACCCAAAACTTGTTTTTCTCAATACCTACAAATAAGAGATTTTTTATGGTCTCAAATAAGTACATTTCCTAAAAGTCCTGATAAGAATCTACTAGCTGTAACTTTTAATTTGAAACCTTTTTATAATAGATCTATTTCTAATATTTACAATATGCTGTTGGGAATGAGAAGTGTTCCTTTCGATAAAATTAAAAATCTTTGGGAACAAGATTTACAGACTTCAATTTCTGAGGAAACTTGGAATCAAATTTTTAAATTGGTTAACACTTCATCATTACATGCCCGCCACTCTCCCCTGCAATTTAAAGTGGTCCATAGGGCCCATATGACCAAGGATAAGTGGTCTCGTTTTTATTTAGATATATCTCTGTATTATGATAAATGTAATAATGGAGAAGCTTCACTCATTCATATGTTTTGGACATGGCCGAGTCTTGAAAAATATTGGAAAGAAGTATTTCAAACTTTCTCAATACTTTTCAAAGTAAACTTTAAGCCTAAACCTTTGACCATTTTATTTGGTATTGTTGGAGGAAAGGATAATATTTTGGAGTCATCTGACTTGCACATTTTGGCTTTTATGTCTCTTATGGCCAGAAAGACACTCTTGCTTAAATGGAAAGATGTGGCCCCTCCTATTCATGCTCAATGGTTACGTGATTTGATGTCATGTTTAAATTTAGAGAAGATTTGATGTTCAATCTCTGAATCTAGTCAAGACTTTCAAACATTGTGGGGACCTTTTCTGAGTTATTTTCAAAACCTTTGATTTGCTGTTAAAGCATAGATGATGACTAATAATTTTTTTTTCCTTTTTTCTTTACTAATCAGCTTTCAGTCTTGGTAGAGGATTAGTTTTTTTATACAATAATATTACTATATTTCAATGTTATGAGTTAATTAATCTGTATGAATACAGGGTAAAGAGTTTTTATATGCGATTTAGTATAATATATTGATATTTTTTTCTTGTACTCTGTATTCTTATATGTAAAATTAATAATTAAAAAATTGGAAAGGACTTTGCTGAGTTCACAATCCTCTATAGCCTCTTATGATCCTGTACTACGGAGCCTCCACACCGGACTGTAATGCAAGCAGTTAGGGTGCTCTCCAATTATAGAAATCTAGAAGAGTCTTTCGTCACATTCGAAATCTCCTCAATCTCCTAATGATGTAGAGCCACTGGCAAGCGTTCTTCATGATTACATTTCTATGTTGGGCTCAGGATAATTGTTGAGATGTTGACACCCAGTAACTTAATGCTGCTCACCGTTTCAACTGTTGACTGCTTTTTGAGTAATGGTGTGTGTTCTCCCGAGCTTCCCTTCTTAGTCGTGTTGGTATTGAGTGCTGGTTTTTGGATTGTCTCAGGGTTCTCCATAATCTTCCTTGCCAAGGATACTTCATGATCTCTTTTTCCCTCTTCATTGCAGAAGCGATCCACCAAGATGTTGCCTGAAATAGAGGACTTTAGTTAGGGAGGTGAGATTGGATAGGCTGGGTTTGCTTTCCCTGGAGGCTGTGAGATGAGCTGTTAGATGTATGCAAGATTATGAGAAAGTGGTAAGAAAAAATCCTTTTTCCCGTAGTAGGGATATCAAAAACAAAAGGTCATGTGTTTAAGGTGAGAGGAAGGGGAACTAAGGAGTACTTATTTCAGACAGAGAGTCGTTAATATGCTGCCAAATGAGGTGGTGCAATCAGGTACATTTGCTGCATTTAAGATGTATTTAGAATGACACTTAGAAAGTCAAGGCTTAGATGGATTTGAGATCATGGAGGAATATAGGTGAAACCAATTTGGTTTCCTTGGCTGCATAAGTCTAGGGAAGACAACCTCGGGTCCCACCAAACTCGTGAGAATGAGGCACGGTTGATACCGTCCCAAACCTCAGTTTGTGTGGAGCTGTGTCATTTGCTACCCTGTTACAAATTAATGCCACAAAATAACAAACAGCACACTGCATATGATTAAAGGAATTATATTTATGAATCTTAATTGAAGGGTTAGTAAAGAATAACAAAAGCAAAAGGACCCATTCTAAATAAACAGTCAAAAGTGCACAAGTTGGAGCCCATCTAGAACTTCTCTGTCACTCACAAGCTGGGCCCTCGGTCAACGTGAAAGCACACACACCTTACGAACGTTGCTCACAATCCAACTCAAACAAACAGTCTCCCACTAGATCACATGCTACAACTGGTTCTCCCCAGCGTCTTCTCTTTTCGTCTCCCCTCAAACAAAAGCCCCATGCCCAACCTTATCGTCCCTCACCAAGAAAACCTCCCGCTAATTGGATTCCACATTATCCCTTATCTTCAACAATAACCCAAACAGGCTGAAAGCAGAACAGCAGCTCTTACAGACCTGCTAAGTGAAATACCTACAGCATAACAGTAAAGATGTGAACCAGGGCATTACATAGGTTTGGTATAGATGGGTAAAAAGCTCAGTGTGGATATGGTGAAGTGAAGGGTCTTTTTCTGTGCGGTATAAATCCTTATGACTTTACAGTGATTTCACTCCAGAATCAATGACAACTGAACTTCTGCAATGGGGCTGCAATATGTAGATGATGCCCAGGCCTGTGCATATACCAAGCTCCAAGACATCACTAACTTGTTCATTGGAGCCCATGGGGCATCCACAAGACACCAGACCTTTAGCTACCTGCTCCAGGGAAACATAGAAAACATAGGAAACATAGAAAATAGGTGCAGGAGTAGGCCATTCGGCCCTTTGAGCCTGCATCGCCATTTATTATGATCATGGCTGATCATCCAACTCAGAACCCTGCACCAGCCTTCCCTCCATACCCTCTGATCCCCGTAGCCACAAGGGCCATATCTAACTCCCTCTTAAATATAGCCAATGAATTGGCCTCAACTGTTTCCTGTGGCAGAGAATTCCACAGATTCACCACTCCCTGTGTGAAGAAGTTTTTCCTAATCTCAGTCCTAAAAGGCTTCGCCTTTATCCTCAAACTGTGACCCCTCGTTCTGGACTTCCCCAACATCGGGAACAATCTTCCTGCATCTAGCCTGTCCAATCCCTTTAGGATTTTATACGTTTCAATCAGATACCCCCTCAATCTTCTAAATTCCAACGAGTACAAGCCTAGTTCATCCAGTTTTTCTTCATATGAAAGTCCTGCCATCCCAGGAATCAATCTGGTGAACCTTCTTTGTACTCCCTCTATGGCAAAGATGTCTTTCCTCAGATTAGGGGACCAAAACTGCACACAATACTCCAGGTGTGGTCTCACCAAGGCCTTGTACAACTGCAGTAGCACCACCCTGCTCCTGTACTCGAATCCTCTTGCTATAAATGCCAGCATACCATTCGCCTTTTTCACCGCCTGCTGTACCTGCATGCCCACTTTCAATGACTGGTGTATAATGACACCCAGGTCTCGTTGCACCTCCCCTTTTCCTAATCGGCTACCATTCAGATAATAATCTGTTTTCCTATTTTTGCCACCAAAGTGGATAACTTCACATTTATCCACATTAAATTTCATCTGCCATGAATTTGCCCACTCACCCAACCTATCCAAGTCACTCTGCATCCTCTTAGCATCCTCCTCACAGCTAACACTGCCACCCAGCTTCGTGTCATCCGCAAACTTGGAGATGCTGCATTTAATTCCCTCATCCAAGTCATTAATATATATTGTAAACAACTGGGGTCCCAGCACTGAGCCTTGCGGTACCCCACTAGTCACTGCCTGCCATTCTGAAAAGGTCCCGTTTATTCCCACTCTTTGCTTCCTGTCTGCCAACCAATTCTCTATCCACATCAATACCTTACCCCCAATACCGTGTGCTTTAAGTTTGCACATTAATCTCCTGTGTGGGACCTTGTCAAAAGCCTTTTGAAAATCCAAATATACCACATCCACTGGTTCTCCCCTATCCACTCTACTAGTTACATCCTCAAAAAATTCTATGAGATTCGTCAGACATGATTTTCCTTTCACAAATCCATGCTGACTTTGTCCGATGATTTCACCGCTTTCCAAATGTGCTGTTATCACATCTTTGATAACTGACTCCAGCAGTTTCCCCACCACCGACGTTAGGCTAACTGGTCTATAATTCCCCAGTTTCTCTCTCCCTCCTTTTTTAAAAAGTGGGGTTACATTAGCCACCCTCCAATCCTCAGGAACTAGTCCAGAATCTAACGAGTTTTGAAAACTTATCACTAATGCATCCACTATTTCTTGGGCTACTTCCTTAAGCACTCTGGGGTGCAGACCATCTGGCCCTGGGGATTTATCTGCCTTCAATCCCTTCAATTTACCTAACACCACTTCCCTACTAACATGTATTTCGCTCAGTTCCTCCATCTCACTGGACCCTCTGTCCCCTACTATTTCTGGAAAATTATTTATGTCCTCCTTAGTGAAGACAGAACCAAAGTAATTATTCAATTGGTCTGCATGTCCTTGCTCCCCATAATCAATTCACCTGTTTCTGTCTGTAGGGGACCTATATTTGTCTTTACCAGTCTTTTCCTTTTTACATATCTATAAAAGCTTTTACAGTCAGTTTTTACATTCCCTGCCAGTTTTCTCTCATAATCTTTTTTCCCCTTCCTAATTAAGCCCTTTGTCCTCCTCTGCTGAACTCTGAATTTCTCCCAGTCCTCAGGTGAGCCACTTTTTCTGGCTAATTTGTATGCTTCTTCTTTGGAATTGATACTATCCCTAATTTCTCTTGTCAGCCACGGGTGCACTACCTTCCTTGATTTATTCTTTTGCCAAACTGGGATGAGCAATTGTTGTAGTTCATCCATGCAATCTTTAAATGCTTGCCATTGCATACCCACTGTCAATCCTTTAAGTGTCATTTGCCAGTCTGTCTTAGCTAATTCACGTCTCATACCTTCAAAGTTACCCCTCTTTAAGTTCAGAACCTTTGTTTCTGAATTAACTATGTCACTCTCCATCTTAATGAAAAATTCCACCATATTATGATCACTCTTACCCAAGGGGCCTCTCACGACAAGATTGCTAATTAACCCTTCCTCATTGCTCAAAACCCAGTCTAGAATAGCCTGCTCTCTAGTTGGTTCCTCGACATGTTGGCTCAAAAAACCATCCCGCATACATTCCAAGAAATCCTCTTCCTCAGCACCTTTATCAATTTGGTTCACCCAATCTACATGTAGATTGAAGTCACCCATTATAACTTCTGTTCCTTTATTGCACACATTTCTAATTTCCTGTTTAATACCATCCCCGACCTCACTACTACTGTTAGGTGGCCTGTACACAACTCCCACCAGCGTTTTCTGCCCCTTAGTGTTATGCAGCTCTACCCATATCGATTCCACATCTTCCCGGCTTATGTCCTTCCTTTCTATTGTGTTAATCTCCTCTTTAACCAGCAACGCCACCCCACCTCCTTTTCTTTCATGTCTATCCCTCCTGAATATTGAATATCCCTGAACGTTGAGCTCCCAAGCCCCAGGAAACTCTAGACCAGTTCCCATAACCCAGGAACATCCCATTGTTGAAGGGAGACATTAATGATGAAATTCACCATCACTTTCAATGTGTCAGTATAGTTTTTGACCAATGAGAGAAGACAGGGTGTTTGAAGATCAAGACCTGTGAACTCCCACAAAACACATAGTCTACCAGGTACCTATACTCATACCCTCCCATATTCCTCTGAGTACAGCAGCTTTGCCATATAATTCTCTAAATCCACTGAATTTATTGGAAGGATAAGCAGATAAAGACATTGACCCCATCAGTCACCTCACAATATAGCATAATATTTCCTCACTATGAGGGATAAATAATTATTGATGTGAAGCATTAATCTTACTTTCTTCCCTTGTATGTGATACTCAAATTCTAAGTATTTCCAGTGTTGTTTACAACATTTTTGTATAAACGCTTTAAAATACTACTTTGTACTTTATTCTACGCTATAACACATTATTCTTAATACACAACGAAGTCGACATATTCATAGAATCCATAACTAAAATAATGTGTTTTTCTTTGGATCTCCCGGGTTTAAAAGAAACTTAGTGAGGAACACCATATGTGCAATTTTCATGTATTTTCTGTATTGTCATAATGACCACTAGGGGATGATCACAACACACAATATGCTACTTGGCTGATTTACTCCGATGACCGTGAGATCCAATATGAAACCAATTACACAATTCAAAATGAAGCAATTGAAAGGGAGATTTAGGCAGATGGCTAAAAAAGAGTTTTACATAACAGGAGGGGTACCTTCTCTCTCTCTAGACCCTTGCACCTACTAAGATAAAATTCTGTTAAGTTAGGTTCTCTATGCCCCCATCAACATTTATATTAGCTCCTCATTCCCAGTCTGAGTTCCCACTATCATCTGAATTTTGAGTTTCCCTGAACTGATTTCAGAAGGAGCAGGTGTGCTTCAGTGCTACTCTGGAGCGGCTTCTTAGAAAAAGCAACTGGCAAGATAACTGATTCATAAATGAATGTCAAACAAACCCTAATGTGGCATAACAGTAAGGCTGACCAGGCTTTACAGACGGTGCTAAAGAATAAAGCACAGGTGAATGTGGCCTGTACGTACTGGACCAAATCTACCTGATGTTTCCTAAATATCTGGCCATCTGAGCATTTCCTTGTTCTCACCTCTTACTCGAATCACATGTTGTAACCAGTCTCCCAGTGCATTCTCCATCCTTAGGTGTCTTCTAGTGGTTAGTAGTGCTGGTCTCCCTTGCACTACTGCATTTGAAAAGGAAAATGTATACATAGATTACAAGAGGCTTTAAATATTGGTAATTATTAAGCATACTACATGAAATGGTGCAGTTTCAGGATTATTTCTGTATATTGTTAGTTAATTTTCCAGTGTTAAGAACACATGGAATACACAATCAATTGAAAGCATGCAAGCACTGTATTTCTTCTCACAAATGCACCCAGCTCACTTTCAGCTCCATTCCAGGCCCAAAAGCCAAGTGTACGGCTTACTTCCAGGGCAAGAAATGTGGTGCTCAGCTCACCTTCATCCCACTTCTAAATTCAGATCCCCAGCACCCAGCACATTCACATCCCACTCCTGGACCCAAAGGCCAGGCTGGCTGGGTGCAACATAGATACAGTACAAAGGTTAGTTGGTGATGAACTAGGGACTGGTTTACCTTCTTAATCACACCTTTTTATAAATGCATTCACTTATTTCTTCCATTTTACCAAAACTTCCTGTGCACATACTTCTGCATAAACAAAACATTTGTGTATTCTTATAATGTAATTAGCAAGGTCTTGCAGTTGCAGGATTTTGACCCAACAGCAATCAAAGAATGAAATCTGCCCTCACTGATGAATTGCAAATTGAGCTTGAAATTGATAGTGCTTATGTATACCTGTTGTCCTTGACTGTGTGTTGAAGGTTACATCTTTGTCATTGCACCGTACGTTATCAGCTGGTGGTAAAGTGGCATCAGCACTAGACTTCAAGGAGAATCGTCCTGAGTTCGAATCCAGCCAGCACCATGCACATTTTCCATCCGTGCTGGGTTGAGCATTGAGCTACTAACTCAGCCTCGTAAAAAAACAGTCAAATGCTACGGAAACGGCAAAGATGTCATCCAATGTGCCACAAGGCACGGAAAGGAAGAACATGCCCCAGAGTATAAGGTCATCGGTGTTTTGCCAAACAAGCAAACTGCTTTTCCATGGAAGCTCTCTTTTGTTGTAGCTGCTCCATCAGTTAAATGGAGTTCTGCCCAGTTAAATCCAGTTCTATCAGACTCCCACCTCACTCAGAAGTAAGCAACAGGGAGAGGAGACACTGCTGAGCAGTGAAGAGCCACTCTCCTCAGAACATACAGTCCTGATGAGTCATCATGTTGGTTTAGCTGGTCTTGAGGAAGTTAACAGTTTGTTCGGTAACTAGTTGCTGTAACAGAGGGCATTCTGTCCTTTAAATTTAAAGTGCTGTTGAGTACCAATAGCAGTTTAATTCACAGTTGAGGAGGGGTGCTATGAACAGGCAAAAATGTTAGATTCGGACTGGACATGCACAGTGCCTCTCCTTTAGTGCTTGAAGTAACTCAGGCTAATATCTGTCTAGACCTTTTTAAAATGCTGGGCTGGTAACATGACCATCAAAAGTCAAATCTAATACGCACCACAGCAACAGCTGTGCACAGGAGATTAAACACCTTAAATATGGAACTAATCAACTCAAAGAAGAGGGTGGAATAACGTAAATAGTAAATAATGTAAATTTAATAATTTAAATTTACTTCTTGTAAATTAGATGTGAGCAAACTCCTATATGAGTTCACACAAAAGGGTCAATAGTTCCTGTTTCTTGTTATCAATTTAAATATAACTTCTGAAAATTATAAATTATTTAGTTATTTTTCTCACATTTAAAGGCTCATTAGTATGCAAAAATATCTCATATTACAGGTTTTGTCACCTAAAATATACCTCCTCCCCCCCAACACAATCATTAACTGGTATAAAACCTTTTTCAGTTGTTCAACTCAGTGGTTCAAACTCAAGGTTTCTGAGCGCTATCCCATGCATTTGGCGAATGCAGGGCACAATGTTACAAGGTGAGGTGGATTATTGATCTTCTCCACTCTCCCCTCTCCCCCTTTAATGTAAATTTCTCCATACCGAGGAGATGCTTGGTCTCCAGTGAAGTCCCATCCATGGATCATAATTCCTTTGTCTTTTATGACTGGTACCTCACAATAAGAAGATGGGTGAGCTCCTGAGCTCAAGCTGAGATCATGGAAAAGAAAAGAAAGCGATACTCAAGTCTGTCTGCTTCTGAACATTGGCTTTCATTTAGTCATCAGACCAAGGATTGTATAACAGATTTCCAAATCAGCAAATCGCCTCCTAAATCAGTCAGGTGGTGTGCTCTACATGGTGTTTGCTATTTATATATCACATTTCAAAAAATCTTTTTTTTTATCCTGTAAATTTAAACCTGACTAATTGCTGACTACAGATCACTTCATGTGGTTGCATCGTTGAAAGAAACAACTGTATATCTGTGTAACCAGGTAAAGTGACGCATGCGGGGGGAGAAACGCACAGTGAGGAATTTTGGAAGGAAGCTTTAAAATGAACGAAGATGTAATTGAGCCAGTGTGTTTGAAGTGGGAAATGGAACCCTGGGGCAGGAAATACTGCCTATTTCATAGTGAATGATCTGCCACATGTTGAGTGAAAGGAGTAACAGTGAGCAGAGGGCTGGCAAATAGTCAGGACCATCTGCACTGAAGGGCTGGGGATGGTTATGAGATGGAATTACATAGAACGTAGAACAGTACAGAACAGTACAGTACAGGCCCTTTGGCCCACAACATTGGACCCACCTCCACAAACCTACTGCATGTTCAGACTAACTCCTCCCCTCTACACAGTCCACAATCCTCCAGTTATTCTTTCATCTATAATTGTGTCTAAGAATCTCTTAAATGTCCCTAATGTATCAGCTCAACCAGCATCCCCGGCAGTGCATTATCACTCTCTGTGATACCTTTCACATCTGCTCTAAATCTTTCTCTACTCACCATAAAAGGATGTCCTCTCCCATTAGCCATTGCCACCCTGGGGAAAAAGGCACTTGCTGGCACTCTGTCTATCCCTTTTATAACCTTACACACCCCTATCAAGTCAACTCTTAGCCTCCTTAACCAGGACGAAACCTGCATGCAGACCTTCACTTACTGCTTCAAATAGGCTGAGTAGTGCACTGCCCCTTCTCTGTGGAACAGTGGCACAGTCAGTTTAGGTGGGCACTGCACAGTGGCACAGTCAGTTTAGGTGGGCACTGCAAAGCTCAAATGGCACAGTCAGTTTAGGAGGGCACTGCATAGTGGCACAGTCAGTTTAGGTGGGCACTGCATAGTGGCACAGTCAGTTTAGGAGGGCACTGCACAGTGGCACAGTCAGTTTAGGAGGGCACTGCATAGTGGCACAGTCAGTTTAGGAGGGCACTGCATAGTGGCACAGTCAGTTTAGGTGGGCACTGCACAGTGGCAGAGTCAGTTTAGGAGGATACTGCATAGTGGCACAGTCAGTTTAGGTGGGCACTGCACAGTGGCACAGTCAGTTTAGGTGGGCACTGCACAGTGGCAGAGTCAGTTTAGGAGGGCACTGCATAGTGGCACAGTCAGTTTAGGTGGGCACTGCAAAGCTCAAATGGCACAGTCAGTTTAGGTGGGCACTGCATAGTGGCACAGTCAGTTTAGGAGGGCACTGCATAGTGGCACAGTCAGTTTAGGTGGGCACTGCACAGTGGCACAGTCAGTTTAGGAGGGCACTGCACAGTGGCACAGTCAGTTTAGGTGGGCACTGCATAGTGGCACAGTCAGTTTAGGAGGACACTGCACAGTGGCACAGTCAGTTTAGGAGGGCACTGCACAGTGGCACAGTCAGTTTAGGAGGGCACTGCACAGTGGCACAGTCAGTTTAGGTGGGCACTGCATAGTGGCACAGTCAGTTTAGGAGGGCACTGCACAGTGGCACAGTCAGTTTAGGTGGGCACTGCATAGTGGCACAGTCAGTTTAGGTGGGCACTGCATAGTGGCACAGTCAGTTTAGGAGGGCACTGCATAGTGGCACAGTCAGTTTAGGTGGGCACTGCAAAGCTCAAATGGCACAGTCAGTTTAGGAGGGCACTGCATAGTGGCAGAGTCAGTTTAGGAGGACACTGCACAGTGGCACAGTCAGTTTAGGAGGGCACTGCATAGTGGCACAGTCAGTTTAGGTGGGCACTGCAAAGCTCAAATGGCACAGTCAGTTTAGGTGGGCACTGCACAGTGGCACAGTCAGTTTAGGAGGGCACTGCATAGTGGCACAGTCAGTTTAGGTGGGCACTGCATAGTGGCACAGTCAGTTTAGGAGGGCACTGCATAGTGGCACAGTCAGTTTAGGAGGGCACTGCATAGTGGCACAGTCAGTTTAGGTGGGCACTGCAAAGCTCAAATGGCACAGTCAGTTTAGGAGGGCACTGCATAGTGGCAGAGTCAGTTTAGGAGGACACTGCACAGTGGCACAGTCAGTTTAGGAGGGCACTGCATAGTGGCACAGTCAGTTTAGGTGGGCACTGCAAAGCTCAAATGGCACAGTCAGTTTAGGTGGGCACTGCACAGTGGCACAGTCAGTTTAGGAGGGCACTGCATAGTGGCAGAGTCAGTTTAGGTGGGCACTGCATAGTGGCACAGTCAGTTTAGGAGGGCACTGCATAGTGGCACAGTCAGTTTAGGAGGGCACTGCATAGTGGCACAGTCAGTTTAGGTGGGCACTGCAAAGCTCAAATGGCACAGTCAGTTTAGGAGGGCACTGCATAGTGGCAGAGTCAGTTTAGGAGGGCACTGCATAGTGGCAGAGTCAGTTTAGGAGGACACTGCACAGTGGCAGAGTCAGTTTAGGAGGGCACTGCATAGTGGCACAGTCAGTTTAGGTGGGCACTGCAAAGCTCAAATGGCACAGTCAGTTTAGGTGGGCACTGCATAGTGGCACAGTCAGTTTAGGAGGGCACTGCATAGTGGCACAGTCAGTTTAGGTGGGCACTGCACAGTGGCACAGTCAGTTTAGGAGGGCACTGCACAGTGGCACAGTCAGTTTAGGTGGGCACTGCATAGTGGCACAGTCAGTTTAGGAGGACACTGCACAGTGGCACAGTCAGTTTAGGAGGGCACTGCACAGTGGCACAGTCAGTTTAGGAGGGCACTGCACAGTGGCACAGTCAGTTTAGGTGGGCACTGCATAGTGGCACAGTCAGTTTAGGAGGGCACTGCACAGTGGCACAGTCAGTTTAGGTGGGCACTGCATAGTGGCACAGTCAGTTTAGGTGGGCACTGCATAGTGGCACAGTCAGTTTAGGAGGGCACTGCATAGTGGCACAGTCAGTTTAGGTGGGCACTGCAAAGCTCAAATGGCACAGTCAGTTTAGGAGGGCACTGCATAGTGGCAGAGTCAGTTTAGGAGGACACTGCACAGTGGCACAGTCAGTTTAGGAGGGCACTGCATAGTGGCACAGTCAGTTTAGGTGGGCACTGCAAAGCTCAAATGGCACAGTCAGTTTAGGTGGGCACTGCACAGTGGCACAGTCAGTTTAGGAGGGCACTGCATAGTGGCACAGTCAGTTTAGGTGGGCACTGCATAGTGGCACAGTCAGTTTAGGAGGGCACTGCATAGTGGCACAGTCAGTTTAGGAGGGCACTGCATAGTGGCACAGTCAGTTTAGGTGGGCACTGCAAAGCTCAAATGGCACAGTCAGTTTAGGTGGGCACTGCACAGTGGCACAGTCAGTTTAGGAGGGCACTGCATAGTGGCACAGTCAGTTTAGGTGGGCACTGCATAGTGGCACAGTCAGTTTAGGAGGGCACTGCATAGTGGCACAGTCAGTTTAGGTGGGCACTGCAAAGCTCAAATGGCACAGTCAGTTTAGGAGGGCACTGCATAGTGGCAGAGTCAGTTTAGGAGGGCACTGCATAGTGGCAGAGTCAGTTTAGGAGGACACTGCACAGTGGCACAGTCAGTTTAGGAGGGCACTGCATAGTGGCACAGTCAGTTTAGGTGGGCACTGCAAAGCTCAAATGGCACAGTCAGTTTAGGTGGGCACTGCACAGTGGCACAGTCAGTTTAGGAGGGCACTGCATAGTGGCACAGTCAGTTTAGGAGGACACTGCACAGTGGCACAGTCAGTTTAGGAGGGCACTGCATAGTGGCAGAGTCAGTTTAGGAGGGCACTGCATAGTGGCAGAGTCAGTTTAGGTGGGCACTGCATAGTGGCACAGTCAGTTTAGGAGGGCACTGCATAGTGGCAGAGTCAGTTTAGGTGGGCACTGCAAAGCTCAAATGGCACAGTCAGTTTAGGTGGGCACTGCAAAGCTCAAGTGGTGCAGATAGAGAGGGAATAGCGTTAGCTGCATGAACAAAAAGCAGAGATCGATGGTTCAGGATACCTTTGATGACACCCTGTCCTCTAAATGCCAAAGAGAAAAAGTTTCCCTTTGGGAGTACAGCCAGAGTTAAGACACGGTGCCATCTGTAGGTCAGCTATACAAAGAAGGAGGGAAACAGTCACACAACAATAGTTACAGATATTTTTATAGGCAAGAGGCAGCCAGGCATATTTTCAAGATGGCATATTGCCAGAATAACCATAAAACTGCAGATCCTAGAAATCTGAAGAATTTAGCTGGTCATGCAACATTTGTGGAAAGCAAAAAACAGAGATGATGTTTCAGATCAAAAGTCCTTCTCCATCCATTTGCCTTGTTCACCTTCACTTGTTTCTTTTTCCAGTAGGATTTTGACCAAAACTCACTCACACCGCCATTTATCTTTCCCTGTCAAATATCTCCATTTCTAAACAATTCAACATTGTTTGTTGCCTTCCTGCTGGCAGAGTCTGGGAAATCATGAAGCGGCTGCCAAATACTCTGAAAGATAAAAGTGAAGAGACAAAAGACATGGTCTGTGTCAGTACTACTCCCAAGAGTATAAAAGAGGTTGAGATGTGGCAAGTAGTTCTTAAAACAATCAGAGATTGAGAAGCAGAAGTAGAAAGCGGATTACTCCCCGTACAATTCAGCAAGGAGTACAGAAGCTAGAGGATAGTCCAAGGTTTAGTAATGCATGGGTGGGATATTGATGCAGGTGGGAAAGTGACAAAGATGTGTGATATAGCCCAAGTGCAGAGGATTGAACATTTCACTGATCTTAATAAGAACTGTGCAGAACAAAAGGAAAAATAATAAATGCTCGGTCAATGGGGCCATTAACTAGAAGTCTCAAACTAGAGCTAATGTTGACACTGTAGCTTGCAGTAACTTAATACTAAATTGATTCCACTCCTTTACAGTGTCAATCCAGCTGTAATTTTCAGAATGAGGTCGAAGATACACAGGGAGCGTAGCCATCACTGCGCTTAGTCAAGACTTGATAAGACTGAAAGGAAGGGAGTTAAATACAACCACATGAGACACTAATTAGCTGGAACGTGCATAGTCATGAACGTGATTGGCAAGCCCACTCATCTGCCGCCTATGAGGGCACCCAGACTCCACGGCAGGGTCCACGGTTGTGACGAGGCCCACCGCCACAGGCACAGCTCCCAAGCTTCAGAGATATGTGCCCATTGGATATCCCGGATGAGAAACCTAACCAGGATGTCTTCAGTTAGAACCCAAGAATGTCCCTCAGGGCCACACCCCTCCCAATCCATGAGATACCATACCCTGCCCCACACCCAGAAAGATGCCAGGAGGCACAACACAAAATAGATCGTGGAGCCATCCACCAAGCAGCGAGGTGGGGAAGGGTATTGAGTGGAGCCGGGGGGGGGGGGGGGTGCAGGAAGTAGTCAATGGCTTGAGCTGGGAAACATGGAACACACTGAATTTTTATCAATGATAGTAGGTGCAATCTATAGGAGGCTCAGTTGATAGCCTCCTCCACCATGAATGGTCCTATGTAGCATAGGGCCAACTTGGTCTCTAGATGCCAGCCAAATGTTCTCTCCTGGCTTGAAAGGCCTCACCTGTTGGCGTAGCCAATCAGCCTACCGAGCATATTGTTTCTGTGTTTGCAGCTAAGAAACCCGGACCCACATGTGCTTGTAGTGTTGGACCAATTGTTCAGCTGCAGGAACTTCCTCGTCAATCCCTTGGTCGGGGAATAATGATGTCTAGAATTCTTTCTGGAATTCAAATGGGAACATGCCACTGGAGGTTATTGTGGGCAATCCCTGCACAGACCAGTTGGGCACTCCAGGTCACAGGTTTGGAAGAGACAATGCAGAGCAGGGTTTTCTCTAGCTCCTGATTCACTTTTTCAGTCTGGCCATTAGACTGGGGATGGAAACCCGATGAGAGGTTGGCTGTGGCTCCTAAAAGAGAACAGAAAGCATTTTAAAAATGGGACATAGATCAGACACCTGAGGGAAGCCATGCAGCCTGTGCACATGCTGAACAGTTTCATGAGTCGATGGGACCTTCAGAAGAGCAATGAAGTGGGCAGCTTTGGAGAACTGGTCCACAACTACTGGAATGGTAGTGTTCCATCTGACAGAGGCAGGCCAGTGATGAAATCCACCGAGAGGTGGGACCAGGGGCAGTGAGGCACAGGCATCAGGCAGAGCAGACAAACAGAGAGCTGACATGATATCGTGTTCTGGGCACAAGTGGGACAGGCAGAGCTGAAGTCATGGGCATCCTGAGACATGAATGGCCACCAAAATCACCACTTTGTAAATTCCAGGGTCTGTTGACTCCCTGGATGGCCAACCAGATGGGAAGAGTGAACCAACTCCAACACTCTGGGGCTCCCAGTGGCAGGAACAAACAGGCAGTTAGGAGGTCCCCACCTGAGCCTGGATTCGACTGTTGGACAGCTCTCACCTTTGCTTCTATTCCACAAGTCACCAGGACAGCTATGCAAGACTGAGGAAGGGTAGACTCTGGCATTGTCCTTGATGTCAAACTTGGGATTGGGAGGAGGAGAACGATGCAGCGCGCATGGCCTCTCTGGTGATGAATATCTATAATCTGTCAAGTAGGAGGCCGTGCACAATTCTGATTTGATAAAGGCAGACGTGAGAGCACGGAGGAACACCTGGTGAAACTTCTGAAATGCCTGCCTCGCTGCCGCTGCTACTGTGTGATCCGAAATCTCCAGAGGGGACGGCCCCGAATCCTCGGCTTTGCCTGTTGCTTGGCGGCCGGGTCCGGGGCCGGGGTCAAAGTGCTCGGCAGAGATGGTGCTCGGTGCTCAGTGTCGGAGGGCTGGTCAGAGGCTCGAAGTTTTCGGATGGACTCAGAGTCGGACAGTGGTCGGGTGCTTCCAGGGTGCTGCATCGGCAAGTTTGTGGCGCTGGAGGCTCATGGCAGGGAGAGTTTCTCCCTTCTACCGTCTGCGTGAGATGATGGGGCTATCGGGACTTTTGAAACTTTTTTTTACCATGCCCATGGTCTGCTCTTATCAAATTACAGTATTGCTTTGCACTGTTATAACTATGTGTTATAATTATGTGGTTTTTGTCAGTTTTAGTCTTGGTCTGTCTTGCGTTTCTGTGATAACATACTGGAGGAACATTGTATCATTTTTCAATGCATGCATTTCTAAATGACAATAAACGAGGACTGAGTGTCCCCATAATCTAATCTAATCTAAACTGGCGGGAGAGAGCATCAGATTTAGTATTCTTATTGACAGGCTGGTAGGTTCAAAGTTCAAAGTAAATTTATTATCAAAGTACATACATGTCACCAAATGCAACCCTGAGATTCATTTTATTGTGAAGAAACTCAATAAATCCATAACAGAGTAATGACCATCATATAATCAATGAAAGACCACACCAACTTGAGTGTTCAACCAGTATACACAATGCAACAAATTGTGCAAATACAAAAGTAAGTAAATAATAATAATAAATAAATAAACAATAAAAATCAAGAACATGAGATGAATAGTCCTTGAAAGTGAGTCCGTAGGTTGTGGGAACAGTTCAATGATGGAGCAAGTGGAGTGCAGTTATCCCCTTTGATTCAATAACCCGATGGTCGGGGGTAATAATTGTTCCTGAACCTGGTGGGGTGAGTCCCAATGCTCCTGTATCTTCTTCCTGATGGCAGCAGTGAAAAGAGAGCATGACTTGGGTGGTGATGATAGACGCTGCTTCCCAGCGATAACACTGTGTGTAGATGTGTTCAGTTGTGGGGAGAGCTTTACCCGTGACAGACTGGGCCGTACTCACTACTTCTTGTAGGATTTTCTGTTCAACAGCGTTGGTGTTTTCATACCAGGTGTGATGCAGCCAGTCAATATACTCCCCACTACACATAAATAGAACTTGGTCAAATTTTTAGATGTCATGCTGTATCTTCGGAAAGTCCTAAGGGAGTAGAGGTGCTGCCGTGCTTTATTTGTAAGTGCACTTATTTACTGGTCCCAGGACAAGTCCTCTAAAATAATAACACCAAGGAATTTGAACTTGTTGAACCACCTTCGATCCTCCAATGAGGACTGGTTCATGGACCTCTGGTTTCCTCCTCCTGAAGTCAATAATGAGCTACTTGGTCTTGCTGACATTGAGTAAGAGGTTGTTGTTATGGCACCACTCAGCCAGATTTTCATTCTCCCTCCTATATTCTGATTCATTGCCACCTTTGATCTGGCCTACAATGATGATATCATCAGCAAACTTGACAGTGACATTGGGATTTGCTTCGGCACCACAGTCATATGTAGAATAGAGCAGGGGTCTAAGTAGGGGCCTTGTGGTGCACCTGTGCTGATAGAGATTGTAGGGGAGATGTTGTTACCAATCTGAACTGACTATGGTCTAAAAGTGAGGAAATCGAGGATCCAATTGCACAAGGAGGTATTGAGGCCAAGGACCTGAAGCTTACTGATTAGTCATTGGGTACATTGAAAGTGGAGGTTGATGTTCTTGATTTCTTAAGGGCTTTCAAAGATTACAGGGAGAAGGCAGGAGAATGGGGGTGAGAAGGAAAATAAATCAGCCACGATGGAATGGTGGAGTAAATTCAATGGGCTGAATGGCCTAATTTGCTCCATGTCTTATGGTACACTACTATAATTTTAAAAGGATGCCATCTGTATTTTCCATTACTACCATGGGGGAAAAAGCACTGGCTGTTCACTCTATCTCTGCTTCTAATAATCTTACACACCTCTATCCAGATGCCTCTTATCCTCCTTTGCTCTGAAGTGAGAAATCCTCTCACTCAGCTTTTCATTTTATGATGTGTTCTCTAATCCAAACAGCAAGCTGGTAACTCTCCTCTGCATTCTCTCTAATGCTTCCACATCCTTCCTATAATAAGTTGACCAGAACTGAACACAATACTCCAAATGTGGTCTAACCAGAGTTTTATGGAGCTGCAACATTATCTCATGGCTCTTGAATTCGATCCCCCAACTAATGAGGGTCAACACAATGTACACCTTCTTAACAGCCCAATAAACATGCAGAAAAGCTATGTGGATCAATAAAATTGGGCTCCAAGATCTCCTAGTTTCTCCAAACTATAAAAAATCCTGCCACTAATCTTGTACACTGCAGTCAAGTTCAATTGTCCAAAGTGTATCATTTCCCAATTTTCAGATTGAACTCCATCTCCCTGTTCTCAGACCAACTCTGCATCATGTCTCTATCCCATTGTAACCTATGACAACCTTCTACACTATCCGCAACACCACCAATCTTTGTGTCATCTGTAATCTTACAGGTTCACCCTTCCACTTCCTCATCTAAGTCATTTATAAAAATCACCAAGAATAGGGTTCCCAGAACAAATCCCTACCATACTGCTGGCCACACATGTCCAAGCAGAATATGCTTCGTCTGCTATCTCCCTCTACCTTCTGTGGGTTAGCCAATTCCAAATCCACACTACCAAGTTTCCATGGATCCCATACAATGTTCTCTCTAATTTGTAATGACCAGTATGTGCAAAAATCTTGTGCTGTGCAATTTCTACTGTTTCATTAAATCATTCCACTTTAAATGAACTTGCAGTTCTTTTGCACTTCATGTCCTTTGCTTCTTTGGAATTTGACACAGTGAATCAATAATTTCTCCGATAAGAACGGTATAAGTAAGTCAGTTCTAAAATCTGTAGACTAATCATTGCGAACTCTACGTTGTCAAAACTGTCTGCATCAGAAACCGAAAAGGAAATGTGATTGTGTACGATTACGAAATATAATTGACATTCCAACAAGGTAGAAGGTGATAACCTTTTGTGTGCAGTTTAAATTCCTTTGTGCACTGGTAGCAAAAGATTGTGCATGCGCATACATGTACACCTTAGAGGGAACATTGATCCCATGCCTCGTGACTTTCTGGATGAGCCTTCCATGGGAAACCTTGTCAAGCACCTTAATAAAATCCACATACAGCACATCCACCACTCTACATTCATCAAAACACAATATATTTTGACAGGTGCAGGATTAGGAAAGGTTTAGAGGGATATGGGCCAGGTGTGAGCAAATGGGACTAGCTAAGATGGACATTTTTTTCGGTATTGTCAAGTTACGTCAAAAAGCTTGTTTCTGTGCAGTATTATTCTATGACTCTATGGTCTAAAATCCGTAAAAGAGGGGTGAAAAACTAATGGATATTGATTTAATGTTGTTGGTGGATGGATTAGAGGGGAGATGTGGAAAAGAAACTTTACCCTAGGTATTAGTGATGTAGAACTTGGTGTTCGAAACCCTGACCACACCTAAGAAGTACCTGACAGGATGACTGAAGTGCAGGACCAAGGACTAAGCACTGAGCTGGGATGAGATCAAGAAGTTCTTTCATCCAGCATGGCCATGATGAGCTGAATATCAAACAAGAGAAAATCTGCAGATGTTGGAAATCCAAGCAACACACACAAAATGCAGGAGGAATTCAGCAGGCCAGGCAGCATCTATGGAAAAGAGTTGATGTTTCAGTCGAAGACCCTTCACCAGGACTGGAGAAAAAAAAGATGAGGAGTCAGAGTTAGAAGGTGGGGGGGAGGTATGAAAGAAAAACAAGGTGATAGGTGAAACTGGGAGAAGGGGAGAGCTGAAATAAAGAGCTGGGAAGTTGGCTGGAGAAAGAAATACTGAGTTGGAGAAGGGGCAATCTGATAGGAGAGAACAGAAGGGCATGGAAGAAAGAAAAGTGGGAGGAGCACCAGAGGGAGATGATGGGCAGGTAAGGAGATAAGGTGAGAGAGGGAAAAGGGATGGGGAATGGTGAAGCAGGGGTACAGTTGAATGTCCTCCTGTATAATTATTTTCCATAATTATCAAGTTTTCAAAGAATTACTATTTTGCATTTCCCCCTTACCCTGGGATCTATTCTGCAGATATCAGTTTATATCACTGAAAGGACAATCTCAAGATTTTCCTGAAGAAGAACGTTTTGAAATCTTAAAATACTCAATAAAGTATCAAGTTTTGTATTTCTATTTAAAGATGTGTACAAGAACATCATACAAAAGAAATCCAGGACTAACGGGAAATGATCAGTCATAATCTGGTTATGAGTCTGGAATATGGAATGAAAGACAAAAAGACCTCAGAAATTTTAAATAATTCAATAAACTACTAGATCAGTAATCTAGTTTCCCTCAATTTAATTGCAGCATTCTAGCAGAAACACAGTGGCTATGTACTCATCTTTGTCTGTGTGCATTGTCTAGATGTTGAGGTCTTAGTTGTTTTTCAGGTTCGTGGGATGGTTTGGGTTCAGCATGGGGAGTTAAAGGATGGGTTAGTGTTTAGGGACAAGGATGAGGAAGATTTAGAGGTCAGAGACAGTAAATGATGATTCAGGGACAGGAGCCGGTGGTTGGAGTCCAAGCAAGTGCTCCGTGGTCAAAGGCCAGTGATCCATGTAGATGGATGTTAAGTCAGCAGGTGCTGAGAACAAAGACTCAGGATCCTCATGGTCAATGATCAAGGTCGACAGGCCCCATGGATGAAGGTTGTCAAAACCCCTATGTCAGTAATGTCTGGGGTCAGGGGTCCGTGCAGGCAGGAGGCACAGGGGCCAGTAAGCCCCATGTTCGGGTAGAGGTCCATGCAAGCCCCGAAGCTGAGGTCAAAGTCCTGTGATGGGCGAGTCCTACAGAGAAGTCAGCAAAGTCTGGTGGTTGAAGCCAGGTTAGAGAGTCATTTGTCGGCAAGTCTGACTGTCCAAGCCTAGGATTGGTGATCGGAGGCCCAGAGGTGGCTTGTCCTGGAGTTGGAGGCATGCAAGCGCGCACGCGCGTGTGTGTGTGTGTGTGTGTGCGTGTGTGTGTGTGTGTGTGCGTGTGCACGCGCACGCATTTAGTTCTGTTGTTCGTTGTTGCTTGTATTGTTCTGCTGAATGTGGTAGGCACGCCTCGTTGGTGCTGAAATGTGTGGTGTCCTTGTGGGCCGCCCACAGCACATCCTTAGGTTGTGTTTGTTACTAACTCAAATGGCGCATTTCACTGTATGTTTCAGTGTACTTGTGATAAGTAAGTGAATCTAAATATGAATGTTTCCCTAAGGTTTTATTTTGTACTTAAAGGAAGTAAAAGAAACCAATATATCTAGTAGTGACAACAAAATGATAACATCCTCTTGAACCACTTTCTGTCCAGTTAAAATTTGTCCATATTTGGTAGCAGGATGTAGGCTTTAGATGCTCATAGCCAGAAATCCTAATTCACCAGAAGTGAAGAGGCTGAGTGCGAATGAGTCACCTATCTTGAGCAGGGTCAGAAGAGGATGAATCACACTAAATTATTCTCCTATTTGCATTTTTCAATGAGAGTTACCAGAGAATTGCTTTTCCTGGTTTTTACTTAGAAAACCACGTTGACCAAAAATAGACTAAAAAAATGGAAACAGCTAAGCAATGGGAAATGGGGAAATATAAATACTCCAAGAATAAACATGAGTTTTAGTGCTTCATTTCTGTGCAGTAACATCTAACAGAACATTTACTCACTACTTCTGCCTTTAAAGTGTTAGAGTGGGTTAGACTATTTAAATATTTTAAATTGAGTTATATTGTTATGTTGACACTCTAGCGTCTTACCTCTTCTCTTCACTTGCCTACCACCTGCCAGAGGTGCCCCTCCTTCTTCCCTTTCTCCCATGGCCCACCCTCCTCTTCTATCACGTTCCTTCTTCTCCAGTCCTTTACCTTTCCCACCCACCTGGGGTCACCCATCTCCTTCTAAATTGTCCTCCTTCCCCTCCCCCCACCTTTTTATACTGGCATCTTCCCCCTTCCTTGTCAGTTCTGATGAAGAGTTGCCTGTTAATTCATTTTCATAGATGCTGCCTCACCTGCTAAGGTTTTCCAGCATTTTGTGCCTTTTGCTATTGTTAAGTTTAAAATGATGGAATAACTTTGTAGGTCCAGGACAGCGCTGGAAAGGATTTGGACTACAGTTTCTTCATACTTTTCCCTCCATTTTAAGACAAAGCTGTGTTTCTCATACACCATTGAAGCTATCCAAATGATAATACCAATGTCAGATACCTCCTGGTTTTCAACAAAGCCAGCATAAACAACATATTTTTTAAAAATTTTTATAAGTTGACAGAAATTAGGAGAAAAGGTAACAATTGTGAAAAAACACAAAGTAACAAAAATGCCTGATAGTTCATTGCTAACTCATATCAGTTAGGACAACAGTAGGCAGTATCTTCATTTATGTATTGACTTGAAAATATACAGAGCTCTTCCACATTTTTATTTTAAAAAATCTAGATGATTATTTTTTAAAAAAGGAAATAAATGTTCTAGGTATATATGAGAAGAGTGAAATTTATTGTCCAGAAAAGAACCAGAATTTATCTCTTTATATATTTTTGTCCTGTGCATACATTAGTATTAATCAAAATTTGTATTAAAAATGTGGTCTATTTTTTTGCCATGCAGGTTTTGGTTAATGCCTATTAAAGGGACGGAAACCTGTGTTTAAATACAAGGCGAGGCAGTATATGAGACTGTTTAGCAGTTATTTGCCTCACAACTAATAGGGGATGAAAATGCAGGTAACAATGGGTAATAAATATTTTTTGAAGTAAGCAGAATGGATAGATATGACAATTTTTGTCCACAGCTTGCTATGTATAGGGTAAGACACATCTAGAATCATACGTGATAGTGCCAGGATCTCTTTTAGCGTACATTTGTAATTCTCCAGATAGCTTTAATTTTCTGGAGATGGCCTGCCAATTACCAGATTTGTTAAATTAAATTATCAGAATTTGACTGATAAGAGTTCAACTCCTAATTACCCAATTGATAGAACCGTACCATAACTACTATCCTACCATCACTGATCCGCCAGTAAAGAACAGCATAAAGCAGATCAGATGATAATGCTCAAAATGATTACAGAGGCAATGAGGAGCAAGTCTTTGGAGGAATTTATAAAAGGGTAAAAACTTTTGGGATACGTCATTAATTAACCAGACGCAGGTGACATTAGCACGCACAGGAATGATCGGTGAAAATTGATGGGTTAGAACCTGGCCAACAGGAATTCAGATGATTTCAAATTTATGATCAATAGGGCACAGGGTGGCCAGAATAGTCAAACGTACAATTAAAAATGGCATGGGTCAGTACTGCAGCAGGTAATGTGCCTTACAGCAGACAGTGGGTAATATTACAGAAATAGTAATTAATTATGCTTCACATATGTGATCTGTAGATCATTGTGTATTCAAATAGGATAGCAAAGCTGCAAAGAATCTGGTTCAATAGTAAACCAGTAGAAGGGAGAGAATGCTATAGGTGATGAGGATTATAGTTTGCAGAGCAATTGAAGACAATGCTTTTGGTCTTCCCAGTATTTAATAGGAGTAAATTTATTTTCATTGGTCAATCATTCAAATAATGTAGTGTCTGTTCAGATGATATTGCCAAAGGCTACCATATTGTTGAGAAACAGGAGGGGCATGAGGACAAATACACAAAAGCACAAGTAAATAGGAGGGGAACAGAGCACCTGGCCCTTTCAAATCTGCTTAATCATTCAATATGATCATGACTAATCTGCCTTGGACTTGATACGTCTTCTGTGCCAGCACCCCATAACCTTCAGTTCTCTGATGTTTCAAAAGGATATCTACTCCCTTTATAAAAACCTCCAGTGAATTAGCTTCCCAACCCTCCAGAGTAGAGAATTCTATAGGTACGCTAGCTTCTGAGAGAAAATAATACTTGGGGGAATATGCACCATTGCAATGTTAGAAAGAAAAATATGTACCCAGACCCTGAGAATTGTAAGATTATGAAAAAAAAAACAAATAATTGAGGATGACCCAGTTTTGGTAAGACATATAACTTATTTATTTACTAAAATAACCCTCATTTCAACTTGATGCCAATCACTCAACTTTCCCACGCAACTAGATTACAGGTAAAATCGTATCATTGACATTCTCCATAAGAAATCCAAATTTCAGTTGATAGATAGCTGCTGCTCAAAAAATTAAATCTGTAAAGATAATAATTTACTTTGAAATACAATTGATGAAGAAATATGCAAATCTTGAAAAATTATTATTGAAATCAATTTAAAGGTCATTACTGATTTTAAAGGGCTGTCAGTTTTGCTTTATCTCTCTGATAATAAATTCCGCCTTGCATTAATTTCGACAAGTGATAAGCATTCTCAGGATTATATTGTTATAACTGTAATATGGAAACGATATACATTATTGTCAAGTCAAGCTTGAGTTGAGCTTATTGCCTTGTGCTGAGGTATGGAACAATGACAATCTTGCTTGCAGCAGCATCACAGGCATCACATAGAATATAAGTTATACATAAAATTATACCATGCAGTGAAAAAAAGACCATGCAAAAACAAAACCTTAGTGCAAAAGAAAACAAAGACATGACTAAATTTTATAATCTTGCTCGAGCTCTCAGGTCCCCTTCTGCCAGTCTCTTACATTTAAACAACCTCCCTCAAAAGGTAAGTGGCAAATCGGCTTTTTTGAACTATGCTCCTGAACTGTGGAACTCAGTACCTAAGGGATGCAGACTCAGTTGGCACTTTTAAACACCAGAGCAAAACCTGTTTATTTAATCTTGCTTTTAACAAATATCTTTTTGTCTTTTATTTTCATTTTTGCACTTTATCCCATTGCAAAACACTTTGAACTGTATCGTTAGTATGAAAAGTGCTCTTTAAATAAGATATTATTATTATTATTATTATTAAAGGAAAGGCCATGGTTGTCCAAAAGGCGGTCTGTAGTTTTCCTTTGCTAAGGTAGGGTTAGGATTGAGCAAATTGGTTGAAGAATCTGGTGGTTGTAGGATAGTAACTGTTCCTGACCTAGTGGAATGGGATTTCAGGCTTCATCAGTACAAATTCTCGATTTCAGATTTTACTTTACCTAAAGGAACCAATGGGAGGACCATTCTGTCCTACAAAGAGGCAATATCAAGTTCATTTATAAAAGTAAACCCCGGGTTACTGCATACAAGTAGAAATTAAATTAGCAATCTTTGTTTCAGTCTTTTTTGGAGCTTCTTCCCTCAACATTTTCTTACAGCAGCAGCCACTTTGGTACTCATACAGAGAACTTCTCAAGGAGTACTGCCGCAGGAAAGCAACATCTCCCATGATCCAAGCCATACTCATTTCTCACTGCTGCCATCAGGAAGAAGGTATAAGGGTCATAGGTCCCACACCATTAGTTTGAGGAACAGTAATTACCCCTCAATCATCAGGCTCCTGAATCAGAGTAGTTAACTTCACTTATCTCAACATCAAGCTACTTCCTCAACCTATGGCCTCACTTTCAAAGATGCTACAACTCATGTTCTCAATATTAATTACTTATTTATTATTATATTTCTTTTTTTTCTCAGCTCAGGCTGAGGTGTGGGCATAGACAAGCACACCCATTTCTCAATTGCTAGGAACTTTTATGCTAATCAAGTGGTGTTTAGATTTACATAAATATTGCTGTGTAGACCTAATTGTTTAATGATATTGTGTAGTGACTTTGGGATGATACCAGTTATAGATTTTACTATTCCATAGTCTTTCAACTTTCTCTTTTAATTCAACATATTTCTGATGTTTTTCACATTGATTTACGTAAGTTGTGTGTGTATGGAATGCCTATATCTATTAAATAAGTTGTTCTTGCTTGTTTATCCTGTAATATTATATCCAGGCGGTTATAAGGATTGTCCTATCTGTAATAACGAATCAGTTGTGATATAATTTGTAGGATGCTGACTCTAAAACTAGATCAACCTTGTACTTCTAGTAAGGTATGGCGTCTTTTATGAGTTTGTATCTTAAAGATTTTGGTGAATGATGTTTGGCACTTGATTGTGCTTGTGTAAGTAATCAGATTGAGTTAAACTGCTGTAGGATCCTGTAATGTGGTTGGATTTTTCCTGGTTTCTCTTGGCATTTTCTGCATTTATTATCTTGAATTTGTTGGGGTTTTTTGTTATGCATTTTGATATATTTTGTGTTAAACACCTGGTCCTGTATTGCCACAAGGAACCCCTCTGTTTCTGGAAAGAGGTCTCCAACTCTGAGCCAAGCATTCAAAGCTTCCTTGTCAACATCTAATCTGCTCAGATCGTGGGGATATCTTCCACGAAGAGTCATGCATTTTCATTGGTAATCATTTTCTTCAATGGTGAAACTTTATTTTTCTGGGTTGTGCTTTCATTTAAGTTCAGTAGTGTGTATTTCTTCTCAGAACTGCATATGCTTGCATGGAGTGCTGAATCCTGTTTTTGTTGAAGAAAATATATCCTTAGAAATTTTATCTGACTGTTGTGTAATTTTTTTTATGTCTGGTATTCCTCTTCCTCCTTCTGTCCTAGGTAGTGTTAATCTAAGTGTGCATAGTGTTTTCTAAAATGTACCATTTCAATTCTTGTTTTCCTTTGTAAATTTTCCAGATTGGTTTTAGACCAAGATATTAAGCCAAAAGAATACGTTAATATAGGTACTACAGCAAAAGCATTTATTGCCTTTGTTCTATTTTTACTATTAAGCTCTGTTTGCCAGATTTTGTTCTATTTTGGTTGTTAATAGTAGGGTGATTATAGTACACCAATGTTTCATCAGACATTGCAGAAAGTTCACAAGTATCGGATGTAGTTTATAGGTATTAAGAACTTCTATTAACCAAGAGTGTGGGGCAGAATCAAATACTTTTTGGAAGTCAATATAACAATATGAAAGATTTCTGCTTTTCCTCTGGGCTTGATTTAGAATTACTGAATCACTTGCTGTTTACAACCTTTCATACCCTTACGGCATCCTTTCTGCTCTTCTGTATATATATTGTGGTTATCTAAGTGAATGGTGACTATTTGTGAGATGTATGATGATATAATGTTTTCAAATAATAGGTCAATAGTTTGATGTGATTTCTTTTAGGTAAGAATTTTTTTTTCTTTTTTATACTTGCATGATTTGTTATCTTTTGCACATTGGTTGTTTATTTGTCTTTGTTGTGTGTAATTTTTCATTTATTTTGTTGTGTTTCTTTGTATTTACTGTGAATGCCCACAAGGGGTTTGAACGTTCTGCCCGTGACCACATGGATTTCCTATGGATGATCCGGTTTCCTCCCACATTCCAAAGATATGCCGGTTGGTAGGTTAATTGTTCATTGTCCCATGATTAGGCTGGGGTTAAACCGGTGGTTTGCTGGGTGGTGGAAGGAAGGCCAACTCTGTACTGTATGCCAATAAATAAATCAAATTAATCACACATCACATACATACTGTGTGCGTGTGTGTGTGTGTGCGTGTGTGTGCGTGTGTGTGTGTGCGTGTGTGTGCGTGTGTGTGTGTGTGTGTGTGTGTGTGTGTGTGTGTGTACCTTGATAATAAATTTACTTGGAACTTTAAGTTTGGGAGAATGTAGGAACATAAGAAATAGGAGCAGGAGTCAGCCATCTCGCCCTTCAAGCCTGCTCCGCCATTCAATAAGATCATGGCTGATCTGGCCATGGACTCATCTCCATCTACTTGCCTTTTCCCCATAACCCTTAATTCCCCTACTATGCAAAAATCTATTCAACTTTGTCTTAAGTATATTTACTGAGGTAGCCTCCACTGTTTCATTGGGCAAAGAATTCCACAGATTCACCACTCTCTGGAAAAAGCAGTTCTTCCGTATCTCCGTCCTAAATCTACTCCCCCGAATCTTGAGACAATGTCCCCTAGTTCTAGTCTCACCTACCTGTGGAAACCACTTTCCTGCCTCTACCTTATCTATCCATTTCATAATTTTATATATTTCTATAAGATCTCCTCTCATTCTTCTGAATTCCTGTGAGTACAGTCCCAGGCGACTCAATCTCTCTTCATAGTCTCATCTCTGGAATCAACCTGGTGAACCTCCTCTGCACCGCCTCCAAAGCCAGCATATCCTTCCTCAGGTAAGGAGACCAGAACTGCACACAGTACTCCAGGTGCGGCCTCACCAGTACCCTGTACAGTTGCAGCATAACCTCCCTGCTCTTAAATTCAATCCCTCGAGCAATGAAGGCCAACATACCATTTGCCTTCTTGATAGCCTGCTACACCTGCAAAACAACCTTATGTGATTCATGCACAAGCACTCTCAAATCCCTCTGCACAGCAACATGTTGCAATTTTTTACCACTTAAATAATCTGATCTTCCATTTTTCCTTCCAAAGCGGATGACCTCGCCTTTACCAGCATTGTATTCCATCTGATGGACCCTTGCCCATTCACTTAACCTATCTATATCTCTCTCCATATCTTTTGCACAATTTGCTTTTCCACTCAATTTAGTATCATCAGCAACCTTAGATACACTACACTCAGTTCCCTCCTCCAGATCGTTAATGTATATCGTGAACATTTGCAAGACCAGCACTGACCCCTGCAGCACACCAGTCACCACTGATTGCCAACCAGATTAACACCCATGTATCCCAACTCTCTGCTTTCTATTAGTTAACCAATTCTCTATCTATGCTAATACATCACCCCCAACTCTATGTATCCTTATCTTATAAGTAAGTCTTTTATGTGGCACTGTATTGAACGTCTTCTGGAAATCCAAGTTAATAACGTCCATCTGTTCTCCTCTATCCACTGCACTCCTCAAAGAACTCCAGTAAGTTTGTCAAACAGGACCCGCCTTTGCTGAATCCATGCTGCCTCTGTCTGATGGATCCATTTCTTTCTAACACTCACAACACGCTGGAAGAACTCAGCAGGTCGGGCAGCACCTGTGGAAACGATGAGTCGACGTTTCGGGCTGGAACCCTTCGTCAAGACGTTAGAGGGAAGGGGCAGAGGCCCTATAAAGAAGGTGGGAGGAGGGTGGGAAGGAGAAGGCTGGTAGGTTCCAGGTGAAAAACCAGTTGTTGTTGTTGTTGTTGTTGGTCCTTTGTAGTCGAAGATGACCATGGCTTCAAAGTCAAATGGGAGATTGGTGGCTGTGGGTCCAGAGGTGACTGATGAGGCCAATCCGGGCCCTGAAGGCTCGCCCACATGTGGGACACAAGTGGGTGGGTGCTGTCGTGGCAGTGGATGCTGCTCGGGCCTTGCGCACAGCATGCTTTCGTTGCGCCTCGATGATGCGCCTGACTTCAGCTGCACGGGCTCCTGTGGTGATCTTGCTGCGCCAAGCTGGACGGTCGAGGGCAAGCGTCTCCCACGTGTTGATGTCGACACCCAGGCCTTTGAGGGACGCTTTAAGGCAGTCTTTGTAACATTTCTTCTGCCCCCTGACTGAGCGCTTGCCCTGACACAGTTCTCCGTACAGCAGCTGCTTAGGCAATCGGCTGTCTGACATTCTGACCACATGTCCAGCCCACCTGGCTTGGGCTTTCAGCAGGAGGGTGTAGACGCTGCAGAGCCCAGCTCGTTCCAGGATTTCCGTGTCGGGGACTTTGTCCTGCCACCTGATGTGGAGGAGTCTGCGGAGACAGCTCAGGTGAAAGTGAAAACCAGTAAGGGGAAAGATAAAGGGGTGGGGGAGGGGAAGCAGGGAGGTGATGGGCAGGAAAGGTGAAGAAGGAATAGGGGAAAACACAATGGGTAGTAGAAGGAGGCGGAACCATGAGGGAGGTGATAGGCAGCTGGGGGAGGGGGCAGAGTGACATAGGGATAGAGGAGGCAGCATCTGCAGAGTATTTTGTGTTTTCCATTTCTTTCTAGATGCCTATTTCTTCTTTAATGATAGCTTCAAGCGTTTTCTGAACTGCAGATGTTAAACAACTGGCTTATAGTATCTGACTTTTGCCCACATCCTTTTTTGAACAGTAGTGTGACATTCACCGTCTTCCAATCCGCCAGGCCCTGCCCAAAGTCCAGAGAATTTTGGTAAATTATCACCAAAGCCTCTACTATAACTTCTACCATTTCTTTCAGTACCCTAGGATGCATCATGGACCAGGGGACTTGTCAATCTTTAGGCCCACAAGTTTGCTCAGCACTACCTCTTTAGTGATAGTTATTGTATCAAGATCCTCATCTTCCATAACATCCATGACATCTCTCTTTGGCATGTTAGACATGTCCTCCACCATGAAGACCGACACAAAATAGTCATTTAAAGCCTCAGATATTTCCTCATTACCCAATAGCAATTCCCCCTTCTCGTCCTCTGAGGGACCTACGTTCACGTTAGCCACCCTTTCCACTTTATATAATTAAAAAAAACTTTTACTATCTGTTTTTATATTTTGTGCCTGTTTGTTTTCATTAACTATCTTCCCTTTCTTTATTGCTCCCTTTGTGGTACTTTGTTGATTTTAAAATTTTTCCCAGTCTTCCAGTTTCCCACTACTTTTGGCGGCTTTGTATGCACGAGCTTTTAGTTTGATGCCTTCTTTTATTTCCTTAGTTAGCTAAGGCTGGCTGTCCCCACCCTTACTGTCCTTGGTCTTAACTGGAATATACTTTTGTTGAGCACTGTGAAAAATCTCCTTGAAAGTCTTCAACCACTGTTCCTCAAATGTCCCACCATATTTTCTGTATTCCCAGTCTACAATAGCCAAATCCTCCACCATCCCACTGTAGTCTCCATTGCTTAGGTGTAATACACTAGTTTTAGATTGAACTTTTGCACCCTCCGTTTGTATGAGAAACTCAATCATACTGTGATCACTCTTTCCAAGAGGATCCCTAACTACAAAATCACTAATTTTACCCATCTCTTTGCACACGACCAGATCTAAGATAGCATGTTCCCTTGTAGGTTCAGTAACATGCTGTTCAAGAAAGCTACCACAGATGCATTCTATGAAGTCCTCCTCAAGACTGCCTCAACCAACTTGATTCACCCAATCTATGTGCAAGTTAAAGTCCCCCTTTGATAACTGCTGTTGCATTCTTAAATGCCTCAGATATTTTTCTGTTTATTGTCTGTGCAACTATAATGTTATTATTCGGTGGCCGATAGACAACACCCACCAGTGATTTTTTCCCCCCGTAACTATTACTAATCTCTACCCAGATGGAGTCAACATTCTGCTTCTTAGATCTTATATCGTCTCTCACTATCATCCTGATCTCATCTTTACTAGGAGTGCTACCCCACCTCCCTTACCTTCCTGCCTATCCTTCTTTATTACCTGATATCCTTGGATATTTCATTTCCAATCCTCTCTACCTTGCAACCACATTTCTGTAATAGCCACTAGATCATACCCCTTTGTAATGATTTGCGCCACAAGCTCACTGACTTTCTTTTGCATATTATGGGCATTCAAATAAAGTGCCCTTACACTCATTGTGCTTTTAAAATTTTGTAATCTTTTCCTCTTTTGCACTTGACTTTTCTTCACTCCACTCCTTACTCTTTTTTATCATTTGCGTTTACTTTATCTTTATTCACACTTTTCTCTTTTACTTTATCCATACTTCTCCAATCTGTTGAATCCACACCCCTACGATTTAGTTTAAAGCCCTATCCACAGCCCTAGTTATGCGATTCACTCGGATCCAGGTCCCATCACGGTTCAGGTGGAGCCCGTCCCATTGGTACAGCTCCCTCCTTCCCCAGTACTGGTGCCAATTTCCCATGAATCCAAACCCACTTCTCCCACACCAATCCTTCAGCCATGCATATAATTCTCTAATCTTCTTGACCCTGTGCCAATTTGCATGTGGCTCAGGGAGTAATGCAGAGATTACCACCTTTTTGGTTCTGCTTTTTAATTTAGTCCCTATCTGATCCAATTCCCTCAGCAGAACCTTTTTCCTCTCTCTACCTGTGTTATTGTTACCCATGGACCATGACAACTGGATCTTTTCCCTCCCAATGCAAATTCCTCTGTAGGTCAGATAAGATGTCCCAAACCCGGGCACCAGGCAGGCAACACAACCTTTAGGATGCTCTATTCTTGCAACAGAGAACTCTGGCTATTCCCCTGACTATACTATTCCCAATTACCACTACAAGATATCGTGAATTATTGTATTAAATAAACATAGTAAATACGTAAAGAAGTTATCCTCTTTAAAAAGCAAAAAATTCACCAAATCCTGATAAAATATATCCCAGGCTGTTAACATCGGCATTGCAGAGGATCTAATCATTATTTAGCGCTTGTCCCTTGTTACCATAGTGATGCCAAAGGATCGGTGGACTGCTATATTATGCCATATTTTAAAATGGAGAAAGGAATGAAGTGATCATAGGTAGTTATTTACTCCAGGCAGTGAGCAAATTACTGGAAGTAGTTTGGAGGAACAGTATGATTCTTTGTTTAGAAAGGCATAGATTAGTTAGTGACAGTCAGCGGGCATTTGTTAAGGCTCATTCCTGTCTGACTTGCAATTGTTCTTTCTGAAGAGGTAGCAGGATGGAGAAATGAGGACAATATTTTTTAAATAAACTGTATGGATTTCAGTGAGTTTTTTGACAAGTTGCTTTGGCTGATAGGTCAAAGAAGTTGATAAAATATTATTGTATCCAAGAGAGACTACCAACATGGTTACAAAATTGCCTCAGTGGCGGGAAGAACAAGATAATGGTTGACTGCTGTTTTTTGTGATTGGAATGGCTTTGCCAGAGCACTTCTATATGGCTCAATAGTCAATACCTTCCTTTTTAGAATACATATTAATGACTTAGTGTTAACAGTAGTGGGGCAGTGTAGGAACTGTAGGCAATGTCACATGACTACAAAGCAAACAAACTGCAGATCAAGGAACTCAGCAAATCAAGCAGAATCTGTGGAGACAAAGGGATAGTTGATGTTTCACTTCCTTTGGCAGTTTTGTTTTGCTCAAGATTACAGCATTTGCAGTTGTGTCTCTGTACTATAGCATACAGTTCTGTACTGCACAGTTCCAGAGAAATGAGGTGGTACTGAGAAAGGTACAGGGTTGATTTAGAAGGCTGGTGCCAAGAACTGAGCATTTTAGCAATGCAGAAAGGCTGGATGAGCTTGTTTTCTTTAGTAGAGAGGAAGCCGTTTGGTATATAAAAATATTTGGGCCTAGATCAGGCAATAGAAAGGACACATTTCCCTTAGTAGAAAAGTAATGAACTAGAAGCTGTGAGCTTACAATAATCACTAGAAAGATTAAAAGAGAGAGGAGGAAAATGTTTTTCACCCTGAGGGTTGTAGTGGTCAGAAATAAGCGCTTAACAGAATGATAGAAGTAGATGATAAAAGCAGTTCTGGATGGGACTTTCAAGAGCCATGACTTGGAGATCAATGGACCTGGTTCTGAAAGCTGACACTGTTTCAGCTGCTACCGATCTGGTGGGTTGAATAATCTCTGTCTGTTTTGCAAACTTTTCATGTTTCTCTTCCGATGGAATGTTTAACAAAATGTAAAATAGTATAACAAGCTCTCGACAGAAGCAGAGTTCTCACTTCTCCATTTCAGTACGTACTGCCTTGTCAATGTTGCTCTCCACAGCATAAAATTTAAAAAGCTTTGAAAAATATATAACCTTACACTTATAAAATTCCTCAGTTCAATGTTCAAAGTGATCAAAATCCTATGCAGAATCTCTGGACAATCAAGGTAACAGAATATTCCCCATTTGATTAAATAACTTTACTTTTCTTTGGTTTTGCAGTCTATTGAATTCTGCAATCAACAATTAATTTCTATTAATATCATAACAAGCAATATCTTCATATACTAAATACACAGAGCTGCATATTGCGTTTTAGTTGCCGGACTTGATTTCATCACGGGCATAGACAGCTGTTTGAGTGAGCACCCTGAGCTATTATATGAAAGCATGAGAAGTTAAAGCCATTCAACAGGGAACCATCTATGGAAAATGAAACAGGCCTCGTTTCAGGACAAAAGGTCTTCTGTCAATTTTGTTTTTCTTTCCACACATGCTGTCTGACCTACTACTGTGTTTTCTCTATTTTCTATACTTTTTCAAACTTCCAGTAACAGAAGGTTTTTACATTCCATCAAATGGGTTCAACCTCTCTATGAGGAAGCTATGATTTTTCCTTAGCAATTTTTCAAATAAGATTAGAAGTTCAACACAAGACCCATCTCTAACATTAATTGTCCCTTTAAGACAGTGATAAAGCATTTTTTTTACGGAAAGGGTGGTGAATATTTGAAGGCAGATGGAAGAAATGCACTTGATTAATGGGGGGTGAGAAATTACTGCAGGTTGACAGTTGAGATTACAAACGAAATCTGCCACGCTGTTATTGAACGATATTGCTGGTTTGAGGGTTGAGGTGTCTACCAATTCAAAAAATTGTAGATTCCAGTTTTGCCATCACCATTTCAGATTTAGTGGGGTCATGAGTTTTGAAATGTGTTCCCGTTTTAATAGAAATAAACCGTAACACTTCCACGTCAAACTCAGAAGCAAGCAAAATAAAAATTCAACTTGAAGGCAAGACTCTTGGTGTCCATTGAGGACAACGGTGATTACAGCTTTACTCGAAGCCAGAAGGCGTTCTAAGTTAACAAAGGCCTTAGGTTCTTGTGTGAAGGAATAAATTCAGATACGCAAGAACGCAAGATGAGCACACACAACTCTCAACTTTGACTCCAGCTCAGCTGCCTACGCAGCGCCTCCGGCTTGCGTCACAATCGACGCAACACGAGGGGCGGTACCAATGCTTCACCCAAATTTCGCTTCCCCACCCCCCATTTCCCTCCTTAGCTTGGCGAACCCTGGGAATTGTAGTTTGTTTACCGAAGGCTTGGCCGGTAAAGAAGCCTGCCGCCTCGGGACTCCGTCAGGAGGTGGAACTACAGGTTCCAGCACGCGTGGTGCGACTGCGCAGTGTGAAGTGTCGTCCTTGCCTTCCTCCTCCCCCCCTCTCTCTCGCTCTCTCTCTTTCCCTTTCCCTTTCCCATCTTGTTCCCTCACTTACAGATGTGACGCCAGGAGAGACGCATTCTTAATGGGATTTTCCCGAATTTTTCTCTGATTACATCTTCCTCGGGCTGCACACAGATTTCATTTTTTTAAAAAAATTTCTCACACACAGAGGGACTCTCTCTTGCCGTGGAGGGGGGCAGCGGGTTTCCATGGCTTCTTTGTCAGGCTGCGGTGGCGGCGCCTCCAGGCACTCGGGCAGTTCCTAGTTTTAAATATTGTTTTTCTCTAAAGAATTAATTCGGTTAGAAACTATTTGGACTTTTCTCTGGGAACCGTTGCGGCGCGTTACCCTCGCCGTCTGATTTTTATTTTGGCTTAAATCTATAAATTTGTATACCTTTTTTCTGGAAAAAAATTATTTCATTTATATAACCAAGTTTTTAAAAAAAATTCTGTGTGTGTGTGTGTGTGTGGTTGTGATATGATGCTTGAAAGAAAGCTGCAAGAGGTTTTCAAACGTTTTTCCTGACGGCGACGGTGTGGGTTTGGGTCCTCTTTATTTGATTTAGAGACTAGGTGCAAGTGTTTTGCGTGTGTGTTGTGTTTTTCACATAAATATATATATATATAAAAGGAAGCGAGTGACCGAGTTGCTGCATTGCAGCCCCCTTTGGAATATTATCTGTGCAATGGCGACTCCCAGCTACAGCAACAACTCCAGCAGCTCAGCACAGCAGCAACAGAGTCAGCAGCAAAACACAACCACCTGCATGCAGGGTAAGTCATCGGACAGCACTTTTGTGTAATGCTATTTGCAATGTATAAGTTATATTCCTTTTTGCCTTTCTGCTATGGGCTGTTAATACCTTGGTGTAGATATTGTCGCTGCAGACAGCCTCTTCATTGGGCTTGGATTTGTAAGGTGTGGATTCAGGTTAGATAGTTTTAATTTCGCCCTACTTTGATCTGTTATCATGAAATTATTTAAGTGGAAGCAAGTTTTATGCCTGCAACAATTGTAAAATTATGGGGTGTCATTGTGTACAGTGTCTCTTTTCTGAAAACTTCGGACTCATCGATATCATCCATCTTGCATTTTATTTCTTAAGAAATAAGGTAGTTGCACTTAAATGATACATCTTGCACACCAAGTTATTTCAAATTGTTTTACACATTGAATTACTTTGAAATGTTGGTATGAATACAGAAGCAGGGTAGTTGTTTTATGGTTGGAGAACGTCCATACTTTTTTTTTCTTCTGTGGTTAAATGACAAATATTACATGGTTAACTTTATAAAAATGAAATAAGCTGGGTAACAGTTGGGAATTGTGTTGTACGGTTATTATTTTCCTGTAGTTACGTTGTTTCCCTGAAGTATGGTCCTTGGGTAAATTACATTTCCTTTTTAGAAAATCCACTTCGTTCATTTTTCAGATCCTTTTTCTATTTTCTCTGACTGATACAATTTAATAAGTCATAAAGAAATAACCATTACAGAGAAAATGCACCTTGCCCATTTATATTAAAGCTAACATTATTTGTAGTTATTGTATTTTGGATTAATCCAAAATAATGCAGGCAGATATAACTCAGTTATTAAATATTTTGTCCTCGTTTGATATGTAGACTAACAGTTGTCAGATAATTTCATTTGAACTAATATTTCTTACAGTATACAGCATGAGGCTTGTTATATAATTTGATAACTGGTAAAATGTCCGATAAGACTGGTATTTTTCCTAGTACTGTGGTAAAAATAGCATAAATAAGGAGC
Source organism: Mobula hypostoma (assembly GCF_963921235.1). Lineage (NCBI taxonomy): Eukaryota > Metazoa > Chordata > Chondrichthyes > Myliobatiformes > Myliobatidae > Mobula > Mobula hypostoma. The sequence continues at coordinate 16,299,864 of NC_086118.1, read as the reverse complement.
ACTTGTATTCTTTCATCCATTTTGATTTATTAACCTTTTAACTATATCTTGCTGCCACCATTAGTCAACATAGTAAATGCATTGAAGAAGTAACATTTCTAGAAGGTTTAAGTATTGCAAATTCCTAGTTGTAAGTTACAAGGCAGAACATTTAATTTTGTGCTATCCTTGAACCATAGAGGTATGCTGTTGTAGTTTGTCCTCAGATTTCTTGATTAACATAGAGATTTGCAGATAACTTTAAGTCAGCCAACCATTTGTTTGATTCACTTTTGAAGCTTTACTTCCATTTTAATCCTGTGATGTCTGTGCTCTTGGGGTGGTTTGCATGCACTCAGCCCATTTGCAGTTTGTACTAGTCTTGCTGCATTTTGGTGTATTTGAATAGCTCATAGTTTACCCCCTGAATCACAAAAGCATCTACTTCACTTATCAGTCCTCAGCAGTTGTTTGGTATAAAACAGTATGTATACCCATGCAACTGTGTGATGGATTTGTTTAGATCTTTTTACAGTTGCACACATGACTGTGTTTTCATAGAATTATACAACACAGAAAAATGCTAATGTCATCCACGTGGACTGTGCCTATCTATGCATCGTCCTCAAATTCTAGACTCTCGTCCCCTAGCATAATGATTCTGGTCTTCTATCTATGGCCCTCGTGATTTTATAAACCTCTATAAGATTACCCTTTTGCACTCAGCCTTTTACTTCCATTGAAAATAATCTATAAATCTTATAATTAAAGGCAGAATTAACAATTTTCTGAACACAATTTACCTAAGGATTTTCTCATGTTACAAATATCGTGTAGATACCACTGTATTTTGATAGAAGTTTGTAAAGAAAACAAATCTTTTTTAATATTGGTGCTATATTTATGAACTGACATGGCCATTTTAAATTATATTTTGCTGCATTATAAACACTAGCCAGTGTAGAGACATTTTCAAATTATTCCACAAGTTATCGATTTGTAGGAACCTATGAAACTAAAAGATTTTGCAATTCTGTTTTTGATTTCCAGAGGGTAATCCTTGAACGTGTTTTTAGTTAAGGACTTTTATTAGTTTCTTTCTTTGTATTGTAATACTTAATTTTGTATCACTGTATAAACCTGGATTAATAAATTTTGACAGAATTCACTGTGGTTGATCTTGGCTATAATTTGTAGAAGAAGTGAACGGAATCTTTCATAGTACTGAATATCAACAAAATATGCAAACCTATTAAACTTACATATTTTCATGAGTGTATGAATCTCTTGTATGGTAACTTTAGGGACTTAACTCATTTGTGTTTGTGCTGTTCTCCAACCCAACTGAACCTTCATTCTAATTTTGCACATCTGAATAAAAGCTATTTGCTTTATGATTGGATTCTGGTTCTCCAACTACATCTTAGGTTTTAGAATTGTATATCGGATGGGGAACATTAATGGAGATCCAGGAAGTGCAACTGATGTTTTTTGAGCTCACTGACCAATCAAGTCCAGAGGAACTGGTTCCTTGGTTCAAGTCCAGTTAATGGAGGAAATATTTTTGTTAGCATCTAGCTAATAGTTTTATTTGTGTGTATGGTGTATTCAGCAGAATGTTCCCAGGTTGTCTTAAAGCTGAACTCCTTTTGTTTTGGAGAAGAAAACCTGACATTCGTGAGCCTAGCATACAAGTGTCTTACATTAGCTTTGCTCTTTTGCTGCCTCTGAAATGGCCTACCAAGCCATATTGTTGAATTGAGCTGCCACTAAATGGTTTAACCTATTTGACCTTGTCCTCGCCAGTCTTATCCATCACAGATGCAACTGCTTGTGACTAGTGTCCTTGTGGAGACCAAGTCACATAACAGATGGCATTGTATATTGTGGAACTACCACGCTACAAGGTGTCAGTTGCAGCTCAGTGGACAATCTTGCATCTAAGTTTGAAAACCGTCTGCATTAGTCCCCTTGGGAGATTTGAGCATATTCATTGAGCAGTGATATTGCTGTTTTGCTTTGAAGAATTTGGCACTACATGGGAATCTTTTCAGTTGAGATGCTGAATTTGATTCCCTGCCTGACCTTTAAGGTGGATAAAAAAGATTATTTAAAAGTTGTCTCTTTGGGGTTTCTAATGAATTTTATTTCTTGTACTCCTTTCAGCTTAAATTAGGCATCCATGGGGTATTGTCAACCATCTGTATCAGCAGAGTTGTATTCATCTCAGTCAACAATTTTATAACCCAGTATTTATTTCAGTTCTTCATCATGCTCAAGCCAGGTTATTTTCAGATGATCTTCTGTCAACATCTTGGGAGATTTCAATATGTGTCATGTATGTCAGCGCAGCATCAGATGTGCATCCAAATGAGATGCCAGCTTGCTGAAACCACAAGGTGAAGCTGTGGCATGTTAAAACTGAGCAAAACAAAACTGTAGACTGGGCATCAGGTTATGTAAGGTGGTGGAGCAATGAAGTTACTGTTAGGAATTGGATAGCTGTATTGGTGTTCTCCCACAGAAGACAAGTGCTCATGTTTGTCTCCCACAGAAGACAAGTGCTCATGTTTGTCTCCCAAAACTGAGTAAATTATGCATCCATCAGAAATAGAATAATGTGGAGGCTAGTTTGGCTGTAAGACTTCTCCAATTTCAGGTTCCCCCCCCCCCACATTCTTTTACATTCATTCTAGCCCCCGTCACCCTGTTTCTTTTTCCTCCTTCCCCTTCATATACTTCATCTGCCTATCTTCCACAAAGTCCTGCTGGGTCCCATAAATCTTTTATCCTGTGGTCATAAGACTATTAACTGGTTCCTTAATTCGATAAGATGACTCCTGACCTTACAACCTCCCTCATTATATTGTTTGCCTTCACTTTCTCTGTAGCTGTTACACTTTATTCTGCATTGTTTTTGTTTTATCTTGTACTACTACATTGCACTGTGTAATGATTTTATCTGTATGAACTGTATGCAACAAAGCTTTTCATTATCTTAGTATATGTGAAATAAACCAATTCTAATCCCATCTTCCTTATTTGGTCCCATGTCTATCAGATTCCATCATCTGCAGCACCTTTTCTCCTTCTCTTATCACCTCCTAGCCTGTCTTGACATTTCCAGTATTGTGCTTCACCTGCCTATTACTTTCCTGGGTCCACCTATGACTTGCCAGCTTTTGCTTCACCCCTCTGTCCACCCCTTCATACTGGCTATCTCCCCTCTATCTCTCAGTTCAGATGAAGGGTCTTGACCCAAAACATCAATTGTCTCTTTATCTCCACAGATGTTACTTGAACTGCTGAGTTCATTCAGCATTTTGTTTGTTACTCCAGATTTGAGAATGTGCCATCTCTTTTTTTTTCCCATCTTGGTAAATAAGTAATTGACTAGTTGGTTTGCTTTTGAAGCTGCTAACTGGGGCTCTGTTGGAAGATGTGTGACTGTCTTTCATGTAAGTTAATGTTCATGCCTGGGGATGCAGGAGCCACACCTGCATGTACTGAATTTGGCAATTACCAGCTTGGTGTGTAACATAATGCTCCTTTTGGCATGTTGTCAGTGCTCTTAGTGATGCCATCTCCCCAAAAAAAAGTCAAGACATGAGCTTTCTTGAAAACGAACATCTTGTAGAGCAACAAAAGTTATCTTCATAAATCTGGGTTGTTACACTATGAAAATGGGAAGAAAAGACTTGAACATCTCTATGAGCAGTACAGCTTCTCCTCTTCTTGAGTTCTCCTGAGCAATCCAATAATTTAGCAAAGTAACTTGTAGACTTGTAAACTGAGTCCACTTTTGAGATTGAATATTTCAATTCCACACTGTGCAAGGTTGATTTGAAGAACAGCTTATTGTGGGAATCTGGTGATGCACAGAATCTTAACTGAGCTTCAGGCTTTTGGCAAAATGTGGTTTTGAGAATCTCCAATAAAAGAAGTTAGTAGGAATTGATCAAATTATTCTTCAGTAACTTGTCGTATACTGAGAGTAAAAATAACTTATCTTCCAAAGATGTCACTGCATAGGTTCATCATGGAAGTGTCATTGGATGAACTAATACAGGTATTGCAACAATGAACGTGAAACTAGACACTAGAATACTACAGCACAGTACAAGCCTTTCAGCCCTCAATGTTGTGCCGATCCATGTATGCCTTAAAAAAAAAAGGAACTAAACCCACACTACTCCGTTTCTGTCTATTTTTCTTTCATCCATGTGCCTGTCCAAGAGGCTCTTAAATACCCCTAATGTTTTAGCCTCCAGCACCATCCCTGGCAAGTTATTCCAGGCACCCACAACCCTCTGTGTAAAAAAAAACTTACCCCTGATGTCTCTGCTAAACTTCCCTCCCTTAACTTTGTACATATGCCCTCTGGTGTTTGCTATTTGTGCCCTGGGAAACAGGTACTGGCTATCCACCCTATCTATGCCTCTCATAATCTTGTCCTCTCATCCTTCTACGCTCCAAAGAGAAAAGTCCCAGCTCTGCTAACCTTGCCTCATAAGGCTTGTTTTCCAATCCAGGTAACATCCTGGTAAATCTCCTTTGCACCCTCTCAATAGCTTCCACATCCTTCCTATAATGAGGTGACCAGAACTGAACACAATACTCTTAAGTGTGGTCTTGCCAGAGATTTGTAGAGTTGCAATATGACCTCTCTACTCTTGAGCTCAATCCCCCTATTAATGAAGCCTTGCATCCCATAGGCCGCCTTAACTATCCTATCAACCTGTGCAGCGACCTTGAGGGATGTATGGATTTGAACACCAAGGTCCCTCTGTTCATCCACAGTCTTAAGTAACCGACCATTAACCTTGTACTCAGCCTTCTGGTTTGTCCTTCCAAAATGCATCACCTCACACTTAACCGGATTGAACTCCATCTGTCACTTCTCTGCCCAACTCTGCATCCTGTCTATATCCTCTTGTAACCTTCGACCTACAGCTCCATCCACAACTTCTCCATTCTTTGTATCATCTGCAGACTAACTCATCCATCCTTTCGCCTCTTCACCCAGGTCATTCATAAAAATCACAAAGAGTAGGGGTCCCAGGACAGATCCTTGCGGCACTCCACTAGTCACTGGCCTCCAGGCAGAATACTTTCCTTCCACTACTACCCTCTGCTTTCTTTCTTTAAGCCAATTTTTTTTATCCAAACAGCCAAAGTTCCACTGATCCCATGCCTCATGACTTTCTGGATGAGTCTCTCGTGGAGGACCTTGTCAAATGCCTTGCTAAAATCCATGTAGACAACATCTATCCCCCTACCCTCATCAACTTCTTTTGTTACCTCTTCAAAAAAACTCAGACTTGTGAGGCAAGACCTTCCCTTCACAAAAGCATGTCGATTATCCTTGAGTAGACGACTACTCCAAGTGCTCGTAGGTCCTATTCTTAAGAATCCTTTCCAATAGTTTGCAGACCACCGACGTAAGACTCACCGGTCTATAGTTCCCAGGATTCTCCCTATTACCTTTTTTAAACAATGGAACTACATTTGCCATTCTCCAATCCTCTGGCACCTCCCCTGCAGCCAAAGAGGATTCAAAGATCATAGTTACTGCTCCAGCGATCTCTTCTCTCGCTTCCCACAGCAACCTGGGGTATATCAGGTCTGGCCCTGGAGACTTATCAATCTTGATGTTTTTAAGAAGATCCAACGCTACTTCTTCCTTAATTTCCACATTGTCCAGCACACAGGCCTGTTCTATTTCGACCTCACCCTGATCAAGGTCCTTTTCTCTTGTGAATACTGAAGCAAAGTATTCATTTAGGACCTCCCCAACCTCCTTCGCCTCCAGGCACATGTTGCCTTCTTTATCCTTTAGCCTTCATTCTTGTCATCCTTCTGTTCTTCACATACGCATAGAACGCCTTGGTGTTCTCCTTAATCCTACATGCCTAGGCCTTCTCATACCGCCTTTGAGCTCTTCTAAGTCCTTTCTTAAGCTCCTTCCTGGCTACCCTATATTTCTCATGAGCCCCTCCTGCTTCCTATATCTAACATAAGCTTCCTTCTTCCTCTTGACGAGTTGCCTCACGTGTTTCGTCAGCCATGGTTCCCTTTTCCTACCATTTTTTCCTTGTCTCAGTGGGACAAACCTATCCTGAACCCAGCACAAGTGGTCCCTAAACTTCCTCCACCTTACTTCTGTGCTTTCACCCTTGAACATCTGTTTCCAATTTACTCACTAGTTCCTGCCTCATCCCTTCATAGTTAGCCCTTCCCCAGTTAAGCACTTTCCCATTTTGTCTGTTTTTTTTTATCCTTTTCCATAGCTATGTTGAAGCTAAGGGAGTTGTGGACACTCTCACCAAAATGCTCTCCCACCAAGAGTTCTGCCACCTGACCAGGTTCATTACCCAGAACTATATCCAGTATGGCCTCTCCTCTTGTCTGGACCTGAATTGGAGTTTCCCATTCTCCCACATTTGTAAGGTATTTTAGCTATTTCATGCAACATGTAGTGAGCCCATAATATACATACCTCGGTAAGTGAAAGTATCTTCTTGCAGGACACAAATAGCCATTGACCATTTACAACCACTTCCGAAGATATCTGCAGCACTAACATCAACAAATTAGCTATGGTCAAATTGCAGATAACTTAAAATCTTTGACCAAGCATTTTAACTGAGCAAGCTGCATAAGCTTTCCTGATCATGGATCAGGACAGAGACTGAATATCCTGCACAATGGATCACAGAAGAAATCACCAAGTCTACCCACTATCAACAAGGCAAGAAGATGATAGAGTATATTTCATTTGCTTAGATGCAAGCAGTTGCAGAATTTTAAACCATCTAAAAACAATGCAACCCATTTGATAAAGCAGCCTGTGCATCTGATACCATAAACAAAATATATAGGAAGAAGTACAGTCAACGTTTCGGCTCTAGACCCTTCGTCAGGACTGACAGCAAACAGAGATGATAGAGATTTGAAAGGGGGAGGGGGAGACCCAAAATGGTAGGAGAAGACAAGAGGGGGAGGGATGAAGCCAAGAGCTGGGAAGTTGATTGGCAAAAGGGATACAAGGCTGGAGAAGGGAGAGTATCATGGGACAGAAGGCCAAGGAAGAAATTCTCATTCCGATATGTTCACACATATTAATTCCATGTCCCATTCCCATTCCAATATGTTAATCTATGGCCTCCTTTACAGCAACTCAAGGTTTTCTCAGTAGCATCATTGAACTTGCAATCTCCACAATCCAGGAAGAGCCAAGTAAAAGTTGATGGAAATGTCACTGTACCAAAGTGGCAGACAATTCTGACAAATGGATACTGCTGTCCCTTCATTTTCAAGGGGTAAATTTTTGTTTTTTTCCATAGGGCCTTTTTACCCTTGCAGTTTATTAACTCAGTTCACAAGGATTCAACTTCTTCCAGTTCTACGTAAAATCTTTCCACTGATTTGTTGCCACCTTTTACCAGTAGAGCTACACCACTCCCTCTGCCTACCTTCCTATCCCTCCGATACAACGTATAACTTGGATGTTCAACTCTCGACTACAACCATCCTTCATGATTCAGTGATGGCCACGACATCATACTTGACAATCTGTAATAGTGCAACAAGATCATCCACTTTTTTTCTTATACTCCATGTACTGAGATATAGCACTGAGTATGGGTTTTGCTACCCTTTTTGATTTTGCATCCCTGATGTATTGATACTCACCTTACTGGCTGCAATTTTGTTCTATCATCTTCCTGCCCTTCCTGACAGTCTGACTGCTATCTTTGCTTTTTTACCATCCGTCCTATCCTGAATTCCTTCATTCCCATTCCTAACCACCCCCCCGCCAAATTAGTTTAAACCCTCCCCCACAGCTCTAACAAACCTGCCCGTGAAAATATTGGTCCCCCTTGGGTTCAGGTGCAACCTGTCACTTCAGTACAGGTCATACCTCCCCCAGAAGAGATCCCAATGATCCAAGGACCTGAAGCCCTGCTCCAGCTTCTCAGCCATGCACTAATCTGCCAAATCATCCTGTTTTTGCCCTCACTGGCGTGTGGCACAGGTAGCAATCCAGAAATTACTACCCTGGATGTCCTGCTTCTCAGCTTTCTGTCTAGCTCTCTAAATTCTCTCTTCAGGACCTCTTTGCTTTTCCTTCCTATGTCATCGGTGCCATCAGATTCCTAAATTATCTTGTCCTTTATAACCTAGACTCTGCTTTATTCAGTGGCTGCTGTATTTGTCTGGCTAGCCCAGGGTTGATCACAGGGTGCAGTTGGGCAGATAATGAGACTTGCTTTACTTTAGGATATGTGCAATGCTTGGCATTTAGAGTGTGTATCTTAATCCCATACTTCATTGATATCTTGCTGTACTAAGTTGTTTCATTTCCTGAGGCGTTGCAAATGGAATTGAGCATTGTAAATATTAGGAGTCATTCCAATTTTGATCTAATGGAAGGAAGGTTACTGAAGTAGCTGGGCCCATGAATTGCCCTGATGATTGCCAGCAGTACTCTGGGCTGAGATTGGTGATCCGCCACACATTAGTTTTCACAAACTCTTACTGCAGTGTTTCCCTGTTGTGTTTCTTTTGTGTTCTGTTTTACCTGTTCCCTATGATGCCACAATTTGCACACTATAATATCAAAGGCAGTTACACTCACCTTATTTCTGGAATTTGGCTGTTTGGTATTTCAGACATGTAGTTCAAGTCAGGGAACACCCACTTTCCTCCAGCTCTCCTTTGCAAATGTTTTTTTCCAATAATATTCAGACAATGTGAACAATGCTATATTAGAAAGATTCATTGTTATTCACTTGCATATAACTATTGTTTAATCTGGAATGACACAAACAAATACTTATTTGCAATATTTTACCTTTTTTATTGTCTTTTGCCATTTCCATTCCAAATTCTTAATGCTACAATGCTTTTGATTGTTGACAAACCTCTTGCCTTTTATTTTTGTCTTTGTCCTTCCAAACAATACCTTGCCTTGGTATGGCCTCTACTTTTGCTGCTTTGAATGTGACTGGTTGAACATTAGTTATCAGACAAGCTGGCCTGCATCAAACATGCTTTACTCTTTCAAAGCTGGTCAATACTCATGAATTACTTTGAAGATTGCTGATATGGACAGTTACTCCTGTATTTCCTAGTTTGCTTAAATCTCTCTCAGCTATGTAATGTGTTGTGCCTTTGCTGCAATAAGCTAACTTCCATGACACTTGTACCCTGTTTGAACTCGAAAAAGCTACATTCCTTCATCTTCCTCTCTAACCTGCAATGCACATATGTCCTTGCTATGTATTGAACCCATTTATTGAACAGTTTCAGAGTACTTGAATGAATATGCCACAGTTATCACAGACTTTATAAAGACACTGGTGGATGAGTACGCAAATACGAGGAAATCTGCAGATGCTGGAATTTCAAGCAACACATAAAAATTGCTGGTGAATGCAGCAGGCCAGGCAGCATCTCTAGGAAGAGGTGTAGTCGATGTTTCGGGCCGAAACCCTTTGTCAGGACTAACTGAAAGAAGAGATAGTAAGAGATTTGCAAGGGGGAGAAGGAGATCCGAAATGATAGGAGAAGACATGAGGGGGAGGGATGGAGCTAAGAGCTGGAAAGTTGATTGGCAAAAGGGATACGAGAGGATCATGGGATGGGAGGCCTAGGGAGAAAGAAAGGGGAAGGGGGGAAGCCCAGCGCATGGGCAAGGAGTATAGTGAGAGGGATAGGGGGAGAAAGAGAGAGAAAAAGAAAAAATAATAATAAATAAATAAATAACTGATGTGGTATGAAGGGGAGGTGGGGCATTAACGGAAGTTAGAGAAGTCATTGTTCATGCCATCAGGTTGGAGGCTACCCAGACGGAATATAAGGTGTTGTTCCTCCAACCTGAGCGTGGCTTCATCTTGACAGTAGAGGAGGCTGTGGATAGACATATCAGAATGGGAATGGGACATGGAATTAAAATGTGTGGCCACTGGGAGATCCTGCTTTCTCTGGTGAACAGCGTAGGTGTTCAGCGAAGTGGTCTCCCAGCCTGCGTCGGGTCTCACCAATATGTAGAAGGCCACATCGGGAGCACCGGACACAGTATATCACCCCACCTGACTCACAGGTGAAGTGTCGCCTCACCTGGAAGGACTGTCTGGGGCCCTGAATGGTGGTGAGGGCGGAAGTGTAAGGGCATCCTTGTTCCACTTGCAAGGATAAGTGCCAGGAGGGAGATTGGTGGGAAGGGATGGGGGGCATGAATGGACAAGGGAGTTGCGTAGGGAGCGATCCCTGTGGAAAGCGGGATGAAGGGGGGAGGGAAAGATGTGCTTGGTGGTGGGATCCCGTTGGAGGTGGCAGAAGTTAGAGAATTATATGTTGGACCTGGAGGCTGGTGGGGTGGTAGGTGAGGACAAGGAGAACCCTATTCCTGGTGGTGTGGCAGGAGGATGGGGTGAGAGCAGAGTTGATGGAGGAAGGGAAGCCCATTTCTTTAAAAAAGGAGGACATCTTCTTTGCATGTCCCTACAGAATGATTGTCTTCCCCAAACAGAAGCGCTGGATGAACCAAAAGATTCTTAATCTGCTGAGGATATGATTGGAAGCATTCAGGGCTGGTGACCCATTAAAGTACAAGAGGCCCAGGTATATGCGAGATGGTGATTCCGGACTAACTTGAATCACAGAAGGATGCTCAGCAGCTGTAGGAGGGCTTGAATGCCATTATTTCCCTCAAAGGAAAACTAAGCAATATGCCTTTTGCTGATAATACCACTGTTGTTGGCTGAATTAAAGCTGGTGACGAATCAGCATATTGGAGAGCGATTGACAATGTGTTTGGTGCCACAACAGCAACCTCTCAACCAACCTTAGCAAATCAAAGAACTGTTTATTACAGGCAGCAGCAGATAGAAGTTCATGAACCAGTCCTTATTGGGGGTCTGAAGATGGAGAGGGTCAGTGACCTTAAATCCTTGGTATTAGAAGATCTGTCCAGGGAGCAGAATGCAAGTAGGAGTGAAGAATCGTAAAGAAGGTGCGACAGCATTTCTCTTCAAAGTCTGCATTGACTTGCCAAAACTTTGGCAAACTTTTATAGATGCACAGTGGAGAGTATCTTACAGTAGCCTAACTGGTTGCATCATGGCCTGGCATGGAAACACTAGTACCCAAGAACAAAATAGTTTACAGAAAGTCATGGATCTAGCCAGTTCATCACAGGCAACACTCTCCCCACCAATGAGCACATTCACAAGGAGTGCTGCAACAAGACTGTAACATCGGTGATCAAAGATCCCCACCATCCAGGCCATGCTCTCTTCTCACGACTGCTATCAAGGAGGAGGTACAAGAGTTTTATGTTTCCAACCACCAGGTTTAGGATCAGCTATTACCCTACAACCATCAGGCTTCTGAACCGATGTGAATAGCTTCACTCTTCGCAACTCTGAATTGATTCCACCACTTAGGGACTCACTTTCCAGGACTCACAATTGTTCTTTTGCACATTAGCTGTTTGCCAGTTCTTTACTGGTTTTCATAAATTCTATTGTATTTCATATTTTCCTGTAAATGTTTCTCAAGGTAGTATATGATGATGTATACATTGATAATAAATTTACTTTGACATTGGGTTTCTCACATGCAAACTAAACCAAGGCTCCAACAGTGGTTATTCCTTTTGTGCATTGAAGGCACGTCTTCAGGTTGGTTGCCTTTTTGCAGGGGCTTCAATCCTTTGTGTCTGTTTTCTTCTGGTCCTTGCGATAAATGACATCATAAGTGGCCACTTGTGTATCATTATCCTCACTTTCCAAATTCTTGCTCTCAAAGCTGTACAAGAGGTGTCCAGTTTCTGACCTTCCTCCATTTCAGTCTCGTAATTTGGCTGTTTGTGAATTAGCTTTCACTTTTCCTGGAACTAGTTATTTCAGTTGCACACAAGATTCTTCATCTGACTTGATACTGAAATTGTACTTCCAAAAAGTTTCATGATTTCTGTGGCTATTCCGCAATCCAACTCTTTTGCCATATTTTTTGGTCTCGTCCATTTCCAGACTGTTGTCCTGCTATCTCTACTTATTCTGTAAACTTCACATTTAAAATTCGATGCTTTTATCCAGTCTTGTATCAAATGTTATTCACATACTAACCTCTTGATGACTTATTTGCCACCCAGTCCTTCAATTTTATTAATCTTTTTCTTGAAATCCTTTTGGGCCTTTATCTCAACCTAAGTTTAGCCTTCAGTGCCGTCTCCTTTGGCAGCTCTAGCTGCATTGAGCTGGTCAGAAGGAAAGTCGGGTCTTAATTTTCTAGGTTGTAACTCAAGCTTCTCACTGATCTTACTTTCAGCATGCCCTAGAAATCTATCTTTGATCCTCTTTTCCTCATACTTGATTTTATCTTGTGTAGTTAACTTCCACATTCAGGCTGGCATTGTTAAATTGTACTTGGGCATGTTTCAATTTCTCAAATGCTTCTGCTTTTCTAAATTCAGTTTTATCTGCTTTCATTCACTTGAACTCTTAGATGACTGATTTTTTTGTCTTCAGTATCTGCTATAAATGCTACTCTCCTCACTAGTGATTTCAGTCCTCCTTTCATTGTCATAATTACTCACCATTGAATTCAGTTCTGAGTTGGTTATAATACTTTTATCTATTTTGTTACTGGCTTCCATCCAGGCCTTGGCACCTCTGCACCAGAAGTGCTGATCCTTGTATTTTTTATGTTGAGTCTTGGCTGTTTTGATGCTCTCCTGACTGACCTACATTTTTTCTTTGTTCTAGCATATCCATATGCCTTCTTTATATCTTGTACCAAGTCCCACTTTTATAATTTGCTTTGAACAATGTTCTCTCTCAGCAGTCTAGCATTTATAAATTCATTATTTTTGTTTGTGTAAATCCTTTAGTGGTGTTGGTTTTTAAATGTATAAACACCTGCAATCCAAACCTAGAATCGGAAAACAATGTTCTGTTGGAGATATGGGCAACAATTAATTTTCTGAATGGTTCTTTTCCTTTCCACATTTATTTTTATAGTTTGGAATATTTTTGTCTTAAACTCTAGTAAAGCGGTAGTAATTAAAACAACTGTTTCACCTGTGTCATGACATAGTTACAACTCCTATAATTCAATTTCTTAATATGCAGTGGTAATCAGTTTTGTATGTTTAATATTTATAAAAGTTAATTACTGAGCTACGCACATCTTTAATGTGATCTTGAATAATACAATTTCATTGCTAGAATTAGCTTTTCCTGATTGTTAAGTAATGGTCTGCTGCTGGAAGACAACTGTAATTAGTTTTAGGGGCTAGAAATTAAATTTCACTTTCCACCTGATAATTGTGCATAATTCCCAAATGTAAGAAAATTGCAGAGTTCCCTTGATTATCATGTTAGGGTTCTGGGAAGTAGAATAGAGACAACATGATTAAGCTTAAGGTAATTGACCAGCTACAAAATCTATAGTGGGTGAACGCTGAAGTTTGCTCAAAACCCTTAAAGCTTTTGAGATTTTGCCCTTTTATTTATTCATGGAAGGGTGTAAAGTGCAGGGTTTAAGCAGACAGTGGCACTTAGGAAGTAACTGTTCATATCCACATCGTGCAGAATAATCCTGCAGTGTTTTCAGTGTTGGCAGAAAAGAAAGGCGTGAGTGATCTATGTTGGCAAGCCAGATAGTGCTAATGGATGTACAAAGGGCTGGCACTTCCCAAAATCCCATTGAACTGTGGAGATAAGTGATACCATATGGAACTTGTATTGTCTTTTAGCTTCTATAGGAAAACATCACAGTCTCCTCCAGTTGAATAAACTATTGTTTCCTATGATACTTTGTACTTCATCCATCTTAGTGATTACTTGTGTTTGTTTTCATAATAGAATGACCAAGCACTTATACAATAGCATGCAAAAGTTTGGGCATCCCTGGTCAAAATTTCTGTGGCAAGTATCACAGCTTGTAAAAGCTTTCTGTAGCCAGCTAAGAGTCTTTCAATTCTTGTTTGGGGGATTTTTGCCCATTCTTCCTTGCAAAAGGCTTCTAGTTCAGAGAGATTCTTGGGCAGTCTTGCATTCAATGCTCTTTTGAGGACTATCCACAGATTTTCGATGATGTTTAGGTCGGGGGACTGAGGACCATGGCAAAACCTTCAGCTTGCGCCTCTTGAGGTAGTCCATTGTGGATTTTGAAGTGTGTTTAGGATCATTATCCTGTTGTAGAAGCCATCCTCTTTTCATCTTCAGCTTTTTTTTTACAGATGGTGTGACGTTTGCTTCCAGAATTTGCTGATATTTAAAATTGAATTCATTCTTCCCTCTACCAGTGAAATGTTCCTTTTGCCACTGGCTGCAACACAAGCCCAAAGCATGATCAATCCACCCCCGTGCTTAACAGTTGGAGAGGTGTTCTTTTTATGAAATTCTGCACCCTTTTTTCTCCAAACATACCTTTGCTCATTGCAGCCAAAAAGTTCACAGTCCACAGGACTTGTTTCCAAAATGCATCAGGCTTGTTTAGATGTTCCTTTACAAACTTCTGACGCTGAATTTTGTGGTGAGGACGCAGGAAAGGTTTTCTTCTGATGACTCTTCCATGAAGGTCATTATTTGTGCAGGTGTCGCTACACAGTAGAACAGTGCACCACCACTCCAGAATCTGCTGAATCTTCCTGAAGGTCTTTTGCAGTCAAATGGGGGTTTTGATTTGCCATTCTATCAATCCTACGAGCAGTTCTCTTGGAAAGTTTTCTTGGTCTTCCAGACCCCAACAACCTGCACCGTGCCTGTTAACTGACATTTCTTAATTGCATTACAAACGAAGGAAACGGCTACCTGTAAATGCTTTGCTATCTTCTTAGAGCCTTCTGCTTTGTGGGCATCATTTATTTTAATTTTCAGAGTGCGAGGCAGCTTCTTAGAGGAGCCAATGGCTGCTGATTGTTGGGACAAGGTTTGAGGAGTCAGGGTATTTATAAAGCTTTGAAATTTGCATCACTTGGCCTTTCCTAATGATGATTCTGCACAAGCCATAGCCCTAACAAGCTAATTAAGGTCTGAGACCTTGGTAAAAGTTATCTGAGAGCTCAAATCTCTTGGGGTGCCCAAACTTTTGCATGGTGCTCTTTTCCTTTTCTTCACTCTAAAATCGTACAAAACAAAAATAATACACTAATCTTGCTTAAAATGTTGAAAAGAATGTTTCATCTTTAACTTTATGACTTTTGGAGATCAGTTCATCTTCTACTCACTTAACTATTCACAGTAACAGAAATTTTGACCCGGGTGCCCAAACTTTTGCATGCCACTGTATGTGGATTGAGAAATATGCACTCAAATTGCTGATTTTAAATAGTATTCTAGTATTCATAGTGATTAAGACCATAAGTTTAAAAAAAAATCTTCTGTCACACAGAGGAACAGAATTTAGCTTTGGCAAGATTCAGTAGGTATTAACAATTACACAGAATTTCACCTAGGCGGTCATTTGTAAGGTATGATGTATTTTGAATTGCAGGCAGGTTACTTTGTTGATTAGGATATAATGAGTAAACCAGAATCTCCTCAAGCTTGTCTTCCATGGATGTCTTTCCAGCTTTTGCAGAATTCTATATCACCAACTAGGCCCACTGAGATTAATTGTCATCCTGGCCCATACTGAGATTAGAGAATTTAGTATGAAAGTGGACTTGGCCACAAACTGAACATTTGAAGAATTGTTTTCTAATTTGATAGATATATAGATACTTTACTGATCTCAAAGGAAATTACAATTCACAGTAGCATTACAAGTGCACAGATATACAAATATTAGAGGAGAATTAAGAAAGAATACAAATAAGTTGCCTTAAAAAAAGGTGCACAAGATTTACATGTCAAAGATTATAAGATCACTCCCCAGCTATAGGTTGCCTCATTATAGAGCCTGATGGCCGAGGGTAAGAATGACTTCATATAGTGCTTTTTGGAGCAGTGCAGTTGTCTTAGCCTATTACTAAAAGTGCTCCTCTGATCAGCCAAGGTGGCATGCAGGGGGTGAGAAACGTTGTCCAGAATTGCCAGGATTTTCCAGTGGGTCCTTTGTTCTACCACAATCTCCAGTATGTCCAGTTTGACTCCTATAACAGAGCCAGTTTTTCAGATCGGTGTATTGAGCCTGTTTTCATCACTCATGTTGATGCCATTGCCCCAGTACATCACTGCTTAGAAGATTGTACTGGTGACAACAGACTGGTAAAACGTGAAGGAGAGACCTGCATACTCCAAAGAGCCTCAATCTCCTCAGGAAGTAGAGGTGACTCTTGCCCTTCTTGTACACAGCCTCTATGTTGGTGCTCCACAAAGTCTGTCATCCAAGTGCACTCCCAGATACTTGTAGGTTCTCACCACATCCACGTCCTCACCATCAATAGTAACAGAGAGCAGTGCAGGCTTAATCTTCCTAAAGTCCAACACTATCTTCTTTGTCTTACTGATGTTGAGCTGCAGATGATTCAGCTTGCACCATTCAACAAAGTCCTCCAACAAGGCCCTATATTCACCCTCCTGTCCTGTCTTTGTACACCCAACTATTGTTGAGTCATCAGAATTTCTGTAGACACATGACCCAGTGTTGTTTCTAAAGTCTGAGGTATACAGAGTAAACAGGAAGGGTGCCAGTACAGTCCCCTGTGGGGCCTCAGTGCTGCTTGCGGCCATGTCTGACACACAGCTCTGAAGCCACACAAACTGTGGTCTGCCATTTAGGTAGTCCGTTATCCAGGATACAGTGGAAGTGTCAGCCCGCGTTGAATGGAGCTTTTCTTCAGCAATGTCGGCTGTATGGTATTGAAGGCAGTAGAAGAATCAAAAAAACATCATCCTCACATTGAGGCCAATGCTAGTAAATAGATTTTTTGTTCAAAAAAACTACCAGTTGGCATTTGCAAATGTGCTTTGTCACTTTGCATCAAGCTATAAAAACAAATGATAATCTGGTAATTTAATTGAACTTGTGCAGTTGATAATTGTTTTGATTTCAGTTCATCAGATCTCCCATGCTATCACCAAGATAGGAGAAAACGTGTTCTCATTTGATTTAATTAACATTAAGTGTTGATCCAATGATACTGAGAGTCTAAATTATCATTTCACTTTATTTTAAAATTATACATCTCCTTGAGTTAAGTGTGTTCCTATGAGTTCTTTGTTCCAATTTTGATTTGAAATAATTAAGTCAATAAAGTTGGAGCATAACCTTGTGTTTTCTGAGAGCTGGAAATACAGTTGCATTGAAACATCACACTTTTCCTCATGGTACTTGTAATATCAATACCTTGTGTTTCTACATCTGTACTCACATTTGTGTGCAGAAAAAAATTGGAAACCTGACAAAATTTATGCAGTATTAGATTTGAAGTACTGCCATGGCAAGGGAGGACTGTGATTTTAAGTCATTTGCAGTTTTAAAAAATAGCTTTAATAATAACCATATAACCATTACAGCACGGAAACAGGCCATCTCGGCCCTTCTAGTCCGTGCCAAACTCTTACCCTATCCTAGTCCCACCGACCTGCACTCAGCCCATAACCCTCCATTCCTTTCCTGTCCATATGTCTATCCAATTTAACTTTAAAAGACAACATAGAACCTGCCTCGATCACTTCTGCTGGAAGCTCATTCCACACTGCTACCACTGTCTGAGTAAAGAACTTCTCCCTCATGTTACCCCTAAACTTTTGTCCTCTAATTCTCAACCCATGTCCTCTTGTTTGAATCTTCCCCACTCTCAATGGAAAAAGTCTAACCACGTCAACTCTATCAATCCCCCTCATAATTTTAAACACCTCTATCAAGTGCCCCCTCAACCTTCTACACTCCAAAGAATAAAGACCTAACTTGTTCAACCTTTCTCTGTAACTTAGGAGATGAAACCCAGACAACATTTTAGTAAACCTCCTCTGTACTCTCTCAATTTTATTGACATCTTTCCTATAATTCGGTGACCAGAACTGTACACAAAGTTAGTCCTGACAAAGGGTCTCGGCCTGAAACGTCGACTGCGCCTCTTCCTATAGATGCTGCTTGGCCTGCTGCGTTCAACCAGCAACTTTGATGTGTGTTGACTGTACACAATACTCCAGATTTGGCCTTACCAATGCCTTATACAAATTCAACGTTACATCCCAACTCCTATACTCAATGCTCTGATTAATAAAGGCCAGCATACCAAAAGCTTTCTTCACCACCCTATCCACATGAGATTCCATCTTCAGGGAACTATGCACCATTATTCCTAGATCCCTCTGTTCTAAAGCATTCTTTAATGCCCTACCATGTACCATGTATGTCCTATTTTGATTAGTTCTACCAAAATGTAGCACGTCACATTTTTCAGCATTAAACTCCATCTGCCATCTTTCAGCCCACTCTTCTAACTGTCCTAAATCTTTCCGCAAGTTTTGAAAACCTACCTCATCATCCACAACACCACCTATCTTAGTATCATCTGCATACTTACTAATCCAATTTACCACCCCATCATCCAGATCATTAATATATATTACAAATAACATTGGACCCAGTACAGATCCCTGAGGCACACCACTAGACACTGTCCTCCAGTCTGACATACAGTTATCCACCACTATTCTCTGGCGTCTCCCATCTAGCCACTGCTGAATCCATTTTACTACTTCCATATTAATGCCTAACGATTGAACCTTCCTAACTAATCTTCCGTGTGGAACCTTGTCAAAGGCCTTACTGAAGTCCATATAGACAACATCCACTGTTTTACCCTCGTCAACTTTCTTAGTAACCTCATCAAAAAATTCAATGATTTGTCAAACATGACCTTCCATGCACAAATCCATGTTGACTGTTCCTAATCAGACCCTGTCTATCCAGAAAATTATATATACCATCTCTAAGAATACTTTCCATTAATTTACCCACCACTGACATCAAACTCACAGGCCGATAATTGCCAGGTTTACTCTTAGAACCCTTTTTAAACAATGGAACCACATGAGCAATACGCCAATCCTCCGGCACCATTCCCGTTTCTAATGACATTTGAAATATTTCTGTCAGAGCCCCTGCTATTTCTGCACTAACTTCCCTCAAGGTCCTAGGGAATATCTTGCCCGGACCCGGAGACTTGTCCACTTTTATATTCCTTAAAGGTGCCAGTACTACTACTACTTTAATTGTCATATTTTTCATAACTACCCTACTTGTTTCCTTTACCTTACACAATTCAATATCCTTCTCCTTAGTGAATACTGAAGAAAAGAAATTGTTCAAAATCTCCCCCATCTCTTTTGGCTCCGCACATAGCTGTCCACTGTGATTCTCCAAGGGACCAATTTTATCTCTCACTTTCCTTTTGCCACTAACATAACTGTAGAAACACTTTGGATTTATTTTCACCTTACTTGCCAAAGCAGCCTTTTCTAATTTCTTTCTTAAGATTCTTTTTACATTCTTTATATTCCTCGAGTATCTCATTAACTCCAAGCTACCTATATTTATTGAAGATCCCTCTCTTTTTCTGAACCAAGTTTCTAATATCTCTTGAAAACCATGGCTCTCTCAAACTTTTAACCTTTCCTTTCAACCTAACAGGAACATAAAGATTCTGAACCCTCAAAATTTCACCTTCAATTGACCTCCATTTCTCTGTTACATCCTTCCCATAAAACAAACTTTTCCAATCCACTCCTTCTAAATCTTTTCGCGTCTCCTCAGAGTTAGCCTTTCTCCAATCAAAAATCTCAATCCTAGGTCCAGTCCTATCCTTCTCCATAATTACACTGAAACTAGTTGTATTGTGATTACTGGACCAGAAGTGCTCCCCAACAAATACCTCCATCACCTGCCATGTCTCATTCCCTAACAGGAGATCCAACATTGCCCCTTCTCTAGTTGGTACCTCTATGTATTGCTTCAAAAAACTATCCTGCACACATTTTACAAACTCCAAACCATCCATCCCTTTTACAGAATGGGCTTCCCAGTCTATGTGTAGAAAATTAAAATCTCCCACAATCACAACCTTGTGCTTACTAGAAATATCTGCTATCTCCTTACAAATTTGCTCCTCCAGTTCTCGGTCCCCATTAGGTAGTCTATACTACACCCCTATAAGTGTCACAACACCTTTCCTATTCCTCAATTCCACCCAAATAACCTCTGTAGACGAGTCCACTAATCTATCCTGCCAGAGCACTGCTGTTATATAATCTCTGACAAGCAATGCAACACCTCCCCCTCTTGCCTCTCCTATTCTATCACACCTGAAGCAATGAAATCCTGGAATATTTAGTTGCCAATCACACCACTCCTGCAACCACGTTTCACTAATAGCTACAACATCATATTTCCAGGTATCAATCCATGCTCTGAGCTCATCCACCTTTCTTCCAATGCTGCTAGCATTAAAATAGATGCATTTAAGAAACTCTCCACCTCCCACTCTCTGTTTATCCTTAATTGAGCGAACAACTTTGTTATCTTCTGCTTTTTCCCCTACATCAACCTCCCCTCTCCTAGTCTCCTTAATTTGATTCCCTCCCCTCAACCATTCTAGTTTAAAGTCACCTCAGTAGCCCTCGCAAATCTCCCCAACAGGATATTGGTCCCCCTGTGATTCAAGTGCTTTGTACAGGACCTCTTCAATGTTGTCAAATCCTTCTGATACCTTATTGACCAGAACTGCAAAAGGTTTTATAAAGTTGGAGCATAACCTTCCTACTTAAGTATTCAGTGTCCTGACTAATGAAAACTTGTATCCTATCTGCCGCCTTAAACCATAAATTCTGGGTAAATCAAAATCCAAAATGTGAATAGAAATTTTTTTGGGCTCTAATGATTCTGTGGAATCTGCAGCATCAGATCTTTTCAGTGTTTAATGATATTTATAGATATTGTTTTTGAATTGTTAATTGGGTTTTTCCCTTGTACTAATTATTTAACCAGATTTGCCTCCCCTTTATTTTTACATTGCAATTGACAACTCAAGGGTACACTATTTGTAGATAGTGAACGTTAATGGGTTTAATTACTGATAAATTTTTAAAGTAGTTTTATGCCACAGGAAGGTGCTCCATCTTGTGGTTCAGCTGACAGCTATTGACATATCACCAGGATTGACTCTTTCCAATTATCATATGAGTTTGAAAAGCTGAGAGATTCCATCAAAGTAGTTTTGTTTTGCTAGTTGGGAATTTATTATTGTCTCAAGTTGAATTATTGTCCATTATGTATTTGTATTAATATTTGTACTGTAAGGTTTTCAATACAAAGGATTGTTCATGCTTGCAATGTTCAGGAATTCTTCCTTGAGTTGACCTTTTGCAATACAAGTGGAACAGATTGGAAGGTTTAACTTTGTATTGTACATACATTTAATGTCCATGAATACTGAAATATGGGTAAAAATCTTTGGACAGTGGAATTTTGCAAAAATATTTTGTGATGTTTTTATGTGCTTAGAACATGGATTTGTTTGAACAATCTTGTGTAGATTCACAACATATTTGCATTTCTGATGACATGTAGAAACTGCAGTTGCAAGGCTTAAAATCCTGCTGTGATGAGAAGACAATTTGTAAAGTGATTGTATTAAAGTAACTAAATGCACAATTGACATGGAAAAATAATCAGGTGGTTGTAGTTGCTTCGTAAATTGTGCGTGGGGGCTTGAACTAATTGTGCTAATATTCATAGAAATTGCATCTTTATTTGTCTCAATAGATGCTTCAATTGATTTCAGCTCTGGTAGGTAATGACTAAGATGCTGCTGGTCATTACCGCATGCAATATTTTAACTAGTTGCATGTTATGAAGATGTCTTTTATACCCCATGAAAATACATGAAGGTAACTGACTAGTGTAGAAATGGGTCTGACTTGATTGTTTGCAAGATTAAGATTTATCTCGAGAATAATAATCAAGTGTATTTTCAACTTTTTTCAAGGAGGATGGTAATAAAGAATGTTTTCTAAAGTCAACATAACTTGAAAATTGAATGTAATTTAGCATAGTACCCTCAGAAAATATTCTTAATCTGAAAATGAGGTGCCACTGAAATCAACAAAAAATTGCCATGTTAATTGGAGTCCCGTAGAATTGCTTGATTCATTAACATTGATGAAGTATTGCTGTGTAATGAAACCAAAAAAGATGAATGATATGTTATTCTCCTTTTGCTTATTTAATGTAATTTATACTATGTATTTCTGTTTGCATGTTATACGCTATCTGAGGATATAATTTGGAAAAATGTTATCTTCTAAAGGCATGCAATTTTTTAGAATCAGATATTATTAAAGGTTAGTAAACAAAACGGTAAATTGAGCAGCATGTATGGATAGGGAAACAAGAATTCAATAATCTTTGGAGATTGTAAATGTCTTCAAGAGTTCTAGTATTTGAAATTGTTTTCATTTTGAAATAAAGTTAATAAAAATAACTTCAGCTGCTTTGCAGTAATTTTGCATGCAAGGTTACATTCAGATTCTTCACATTCAGCTGTAGTCAATGCAGATTTAAGTGTAGTAACTGGAGCACCATTCTTATTGCCTATTTGCTGCTGATGTCCTTGGTGTTATGAGCAGGCAACCAAAATATGAATGTCCCAACTGCCATGCTTGTTTTAGTTGCCTCAGAGAGAGGTTGATGTAGTGGATTTGGAATTGTTTATATTGACCTTATGTCTGTAATTAACCTGCTGCGGATGTGTCCCACTTGCTGGATGGAAACTTTCTAGACCACTATGTTGTAGCAAAAGTGACGATGAGGCCTTCAAAGCTGCATTGTAGAAGACCTTTCTTCAAGATGTTGTCATCACGGGTAATATAACAAAATATAACTAAAATAACTGTGTCCAGAACATGCACATGCTTGTGACTAAACATTCTTTTTATTTTACTTGTGCGCAAGAAGAACAGCATGGCCCCTGTCATCCCCACTATTCTGAAGCCAGACAGAAAGCTGCTATTTTCATACAAAATTGGCTTACAGCTATTGACTATTTGGAAAATGGTATTTGTTTGAACTCTTTACTTGCAAAATCATTTGTCATTCACAGTGGTATTAAGAGTCAATCAAAACTTCAAGTTAACTAATGCTATTTTGAAGTTTGTAAAACAATTGTTCTTTAGTTGTTGGATTGGTTTCATGTCCTTCCATTATCTGTCATTTGTCTCCGGCACCACCTGTTGTGTAAAAGCATGCTATGTTTTAGGAAGATCTTTCTGGAGAAGTCTCACTACAATGACCTTGCTCTTCTGGCTTGAGTGCACACTCGCTTATTCAGTCACAACCCGCCTATTCCATCTGTAGTAAGCAGTGGGGGCTCCAGCGGTTTCACTTAAAACATTTCATTTGACTATATCTGCCCCAGGCTAACCTTAGCCGAATGTTGTCTCTTAATGCTTGCCTTACCACAACTTCCATTATGCCAAGTTTGACTGCTGGAAAAGCACTGGACCCAGTTTTACCAGCAGGATAAGTCATAAAGGTTTAGCTTTTAACAAACAAGTGAAAGGATTTGTTTAACTCAGCTAAAATACTTGGAGGTCCAAATAATTATGAATATTATACATCATATTTTTAATAAGGGAATTTGCTCAGCTCTTCCCTGCATGTTGAAATTGGTGAGGATGTAATTCCTGAGCCATAATATCTAAGGCCTAGTTATTTTTCCGGACTAAGAAATGTTGGCAGGTTGCAGCCCTTGACAGGTAGGGTTCCTGTTTACAACCGACTTGTTTGACTATCATGATGTAGATGCCTTGGACTTAGTGATTCATTGGCAAAATCTGGGCCAGTGATTCATTTTGGGCCTCATGCTATGGCAAAACTCAGAAGTCTGGGTAAAGTGCAATATCATTGCACACAGTGCTATTCAGCATAATAGTATCAAATGAACAAAGGGCAGTGTATTCTATAGTAATTTAGTAATTTTCATTCCACTTTTTCTGATACTGTTTTTGCAGTGCAGGTTGTTTGGCAAAATTTAATTTGTTGAAATTGTTCACCTGCATTTTTTCTCATCTGTAGTAGTCAGTTAGTATTGTGTAATGAATACACTTATGGAGGCAATGTTTTAGAGCCATTATAAAGAGTCAGTTATCTGTTTACTTTGTCCGGTGCATATCTGCTTACTGGTTGGACTTTGAGAACGTAAATTAACAATTGGCTTTGCCAGTTTAGAACTTGATAACAGCAGTGGATATTGCCAGTCTGCTGTATTGGCCTTTTTTCAGTTTTCAGTATCCGCTTACAAAATCCATCTATTCATCCTACATGTTTGATGCTTGAAGCTCACTTTTAAAACTTTTTATAACTGCTTCTGATTGGAAACCAAGTCAATCTTCCAGAGTACACAGTACCACATTTGCATAAGATGAAATTCTGATAGGCTGGATAGGATGCAAGGATGCATTGAAGCATGTTCTATATTAATTCTTCAGTCTGTATGGTAATTCCAAATGCATTCTTGGAATATGCTAATTTATCAGCTGGTACTCGTATACTTTTGTTTTGTTTAAATAGTTCTGTTACTCAGTTTTTGCCTTTTCCTGTGTAAATTTCACTAATCCTGAGTTCATTTGCAGAATATTGTTAATTTGGCTTGATTTGAAAGGCGCATTTTAATCTAATGTTAGTTCATGCAGCTGATGTAGACATATGACAGTTATTTCTCCACACAAAATTTGCATGTAGTTCATTCAGCATCAACACCTAAAAACCTGCATCAATTTGATTCTACCTTTGAATCTTCAGAATACATTGTTGAGAGACAGAGATTTAGTTGGAGAACTGAATATAAAGAACTAACAAAATGCATGGTGCCTGAAGAGAGAAGATTGTAGCAATACAGTGATACCTTGGCCAGATATTGTGTATGCAAAGTCCGTGGCAATGTAGTTCTCTTATGCGTTGTCCCAGCAGCATTCAAGTTCCAAGACCTTTTGAGAAACATGTAAAAGAAATTGTTAGTCTCGGCCCGAAACGTCGACTGTAGCTCTTCCTATAGATGCTGCCTGGCCTGCTGTGTTCACCAACAATTTTTATGTGTGTTGTTAAAAGGAATTGTTTACAATTTACATGAGATTGAAATGAGAGTGGGAGATTGCGGGGTATGCTGGGGGGGGGGGGCAGGGAGAAGAAAAGTAGCTCCAGGCCTTTAGAACACCTTTCACCTTGGGGATGACTTACTTTTAGTCTGGTTATGAAGATTGTTAGGTACCTTTTAACATGGGATAACTGTTGCACAGCAGCTCCAGAAACACAACCTAGACAGCAAGATCCCAATGCCATGGCAAAACAGTCAAATAGTTGGAGATCTCGGCATGTGGCATAGATTTAGCGTATGCGAATATGGCTGTAAAGTCCCAGTGATTCTGTTTGTATGATCTTTCTGACATCCAGTTTTCTCAATTGCTATCGTTTGTACCCTGACTCTGTCCTGGTGCATCCCCATCTCCCTCGCCTCCCTACCTCCCTCTCCTTTCACCAAAATAGCTTCAATGAATTTCCCTTGCCCTTGGTCTGTGGCAGCAAAGCCTCCCAGTAAAAGTTGTAATTTTACCCATGCAATGCATTGGCTGAAAGATAGTTACACACATTTTGGGTGCTTAACATCAGTCTCAGTCATTTCTGAGGGTGTAAATCATCAGTCTTGAAATGATGAAACATTTAATTCTGGCTGGAAATAGAAATAACATCATGCAAACACACAACAGGTTGGATAACACCTTTAAGGATAGACAGAATCAATGTTTTAGTGTTTTGATCACTTTAAAACAAGTTATTTTAATTCAGTTTTAAGTCTGTAATAATTTTCAACTTGTAGCTGACAATCCAAAGTTGGTAGACAGCAGGAGTATGTGAAATAATTGGGGATGAAAAAAGCACCAAAACCTTTTCAATGGGGTGAGCAAAAATTTAAGTCATACACTTTCTTGAGCACACACTTGATGCGTACTAGTATCGTTGACACATTAACTTTATTAATTTTATTAGATTTTACATAACCAAATTGTGTTTTCCTAATCTGGATAAATGTCCATTGAGTAAACCTACATTTAACATGGGCATTATTTTTTTTAAAAGCAGCCTGTTTTGTTGCTCACCCTATTGCTAAGTTGTATACTTCCGACATATGTAATGAAATTTTATTTAGCAATTTTTCTAATTTTTCTGACAGGCTTGTCTTTCTAGAGATGTTGAATTGAATTGTACTTGAGTTTCCTTAGTACAACAGTTGCTTCCTATTGATTGAATTCCCTTTCCAATTGTAACTAAATTGAACAAGGGCATCAGTGCTTGAAGAAGCACTTCCCACACAAGAATTGTTTCCAGCTCTTAATTTGTCTGTTTAATTTTGCTTTGTGCATTCTCTCACATGGAGGAAAGTATTAGTAAATTTAAGAAAAACAGTATGTAGATTGAAGTCAGTAATCATGGGGGAGGCTTATTATGCTATTACCTTGAGAGTTGTGTTCATATGATCTGTTGTTTCACATGCTGCATATGTGCTTACATTGGGTTTTTAAAAAGCAGGTACTGGATGTTATAAGCACAAATATTTGAATCCATTGTCCCTAAGAACTGATTGGATTTGCAGAAGCTGATGAGGACAATGAGTGGGTTAAATGCAGTTTCATGAATGGTAGTTATTCCTTGTATTCCAATGGGAAGTTAAAATGACCTCTGGTATTTTGGTGGTGTTACTCCAATATTTTCTCTGTTCATGACACTTAACCTTTCTAACTCTCTACTATGATGTAACTAATAAATTGTCCTCTGACTGGGACTTGTATAAAGTTACATTTTTTTAATCACTATCAACTAAGTTGCTTTATTATCAAAATGAATTAACTTTGTAAGGAAGGCTGTAGTTCTGAGCCATAAAATCTGTAGTGATTGCAGTTTTTGGCAAAATGCTGAAACTTGAGTAAAATATTGCAGGAAAATTGAGCACGTTAAGGCCAAAAACAACTTTCTGTACAAAATTATTTGTTTGAATTATCTATTTCTGTATGTTTAAATGTTTCCTCCCATATTTCTCTGCTCGCCTGCTGTTCATGTATCGAAAGAATGTTCAAACAGTGAAGAGCTTCAATGTACTTGCCTGATTTTATTTCCCAAGTGTGTCCCATATATTCTATGGCAGGATTGAAACTACAGGGATAGTGGCTGTCTTATTTGGTTTCTCCAGCTTTGGGTTGTGAGAACACAGGAAATGAATTGCCTTAGGTTCGTTGACATAGACCAGAAGTCAGTTTTGTGAATTTTTACATGTGGTATTTATAATTTCAGCTTTTTTTCATTTTCACTTCTGAGTGATTCTGGAATGCTGATGTTTCTTAATACCTGTATCTTTGCTGTGGAGTTGGTGTCCTCATCAAGGTGCAGTTACATAAACTCAAAGCACAGTCTAGCACTTTAACCAAGCAGCCATCATTTATTTGAGAGCTATGACAATGTGTTATATGTTAGTTAACCACAGAACATAAAACAGCTAAACTTAATTTTGTTCTTGTGTGCTATGAAAATAACAAAGCAGATACATTTCTCAGCCAAAATGCATAGATGCTAACTTAATCTTAGAACATAACACCAACTAAGATCAACTGAAATAAGAGAATCAAACTTGAATCTTCCAGTTCTATTGATCACTACATATATTGCAATAGAACAGTGAGTTATCATTGACCTTCTGATGCCATTTTCTCTAAATCCAGGTGAGATCAGTTTTACACATTGAATGAATTTAACTACTTTTTATCAGAGCTAAAGTCTGTGGCTTCAAAATTAAAATAAATGTGATCAATAATTAATGCAAGTTAATTGCTTTCAAAATTCCTGGATATTAGTTCATTTATACTTGCAAAGACTTGTTGAAGAAAGGGATAAATACAGTGCCTTGTTTAAGGAAATGGGTTTACTTAGTTTTTAAGGATAAAGTGTTTCAAAAGCTGACTTCCTTTCAGGAAAACATCTGATATTGAACCCAAGAGCATGTAGTTTGCAGGAATTAAAAGTATTATGATTTGTGAATGTAAATATAGGGATTTGCATTAACTAATGTCAGACTCAAACTTTAGTGAAAATTATTTATTTGGGGCAAAAAAAACAAATCTGTTTAAGATCTAAAGGCACTTGAGAGATGTGAGAGGCAAGGGCTGGTGTGTGGCATTGAAGGTGAAACTACAAACACAAGAGGCTTTACAAAGTTTGAAAGGCAGCAACTGAGAGAGAGTAAATAAAACTAAGTGTTGGAATCTTGAAAAATAAACTGAAATGCTTGAAGCTCCTCTCCACAACTGTGAAGACTAACACCTCTGCTCTTCCAGATCTGAGGAAGAATTGTTGAGCTAAAATGTTAAATGATTTTTGACACAGCTGCATTTTCAATATTTGTACTTTCTAGCAACTAAGATAAAACCTCTCAAATGTATATAATGAGCCTTATCAAAAAGACTTATTTAAAACTTGTCCCCCTTTTTTGAAAAGTTGGGCTTTGCCATTCAGATATTGTTTAGAGCTAGGTGTTTAGCCAAACAAACTACAACTTTTTGCCAGTGCAAGGTAAATAAGCTTTTGAAGTAGAATCCCTTTGACTTTAAACTGTGATGCACAGTGACAAATGTACTTGTAGTCCAATGGGAAAACTGAATCCTCATCAAAAGTTGTAACCAACGAGGCATCTGTGCCATTTGATAGTCTCATCACCAAAAATCACCAGTAGCAACATATAGTCTGGATGAAGTTGTGTCCTTTCAACATTGACTTTTCAATCACAAAGTATTGTAGCATGGGTGTACCAAATCACAGCAATATTCTGAGAATAACATCTATCTTCACATAGATTTTAGAAGCATGCAAATTTGGACATTTGCAATTTTTTTAGGCATTGATGAAATGCTCAGTGACAATCTAGAACAAAATTTAAACTAAGCAGCACAACCTCAGCTATCTTATAGTAGATTCCAATACAGTGATGCTGAAGAATGATTACTATGCAGGTTCTGCCCATTTAGAATCTTATCAGACTTCTGCTATAGGCATGCAAAATTGGAAAATCAAATATTATGCTTACATAAGTTGCATGAAGCCAAAAGGAAAAGCATCAGAGGCACACAAGACTACTGCAGGCTGTTTTTTTTATTTGACAGCACATTTCTGCTTATCAAGTGAAGAATATTGAATGTTTGTAACTTGTGGGGTTTCACCAGATACAACCACTGACTGAGCCATACCTAAAATCAATACCTATCATATATCCAAAATTCTCAATGTAGGAAACCAGCCCACACCTAGCTCTAAATAATAATTTAGTCAATCAAAAAAGACGCGTTGGTTTGCAATGTGCGTTTAAGGATAGTGATGAGAATTGCCATCGTCATTGTGTGAAAATGAAACTAACTCTTGTTATGTGCCATTAAATATAATAATTGAATCATATAATCTGCTTCTTGTTAAGATTTGCTGTTGCAGTCATGATTTGATGTGTACTTCAAGCTTTTAACATGGTTTTCATGCCAACCAGAAGTTGAGTCTTGCTGCTCAAGTTTTTAAAGTAGCATACAATCTCTGGCCCGGCATAATCCAGAATCAGGGGTAATATCACTGGTTTATGTCATATAATTTGTTATCTTTGTTAATTACTCTTATGTGTGTGTTACATTGTTCCTACCATTCCATGCTTAAAATATTGATTAAAATTTCTAAAAATGCATTTAATTTGCTAACTTAATGCTGAATATTGGCTCAATTTTAATTAACTGTTTTCTGCTGTTAAAATTTTCTTCTCTTGGTTTTCTACTACTTGGAATTCATTGGTCTCATTGGCTGCTCAGTCATTTGATGATTTTGCTGGTTCTGAAGGCTGCTGATAATTGTAAATGATGCCACCGTGCAGGTTGCACCAGAATTAGAAATTTTAGTGCTTAAGAAATATTTTTGGGAGCATGGTTTTTTTAATAAGAAAAACCACTACCGGTAGAAAAGCAGTCACCAAATGTTGAATCAAATGTACAAAGGTATATTTTAGCATTCACAGGAATTGTCAAATTAATATTAATTTATCCATCCAGTGTTAATCTAATGCATTATATGACTATTAAAATGTTATTTCTTTTAATTTCTGTTTGGCTACTGCAAGGTATGTATTGAATATTCACACTATGTAAAATTTAAAGACAAAATTCAAAATATATTTGATTTATTTATGAGGAAAAACTCCTGAATTTGAATACAGGTTTCCCCCGCCATCCGAAGGTAGAGTGTTCCTATGAAATGGTTCGTAAGCCGGAATGTCGTAAAACGAAGAAGCAATTACCAATTATTTATATGGGGAAATTTTGTGAGCGTTCACAGACCCAAAGGTAACCTACCAAATCATGCCAAATAACACATCAAACCTAAAATAGCAGTAACATATAGTAAAAGCAGGAATGATATGATAAATACACAGCTAATATAAAGTAGAAATACTTTTCCACAATCATTGCCTGAACTGTTCTCCATAACGAAAATCTCACGCAGCGCCGTCGGCAAAAACATGCGCAAGCGCTGTCCAGTAACCTTTAAGCTATGAAGCTGCCAAATCATACCAAATAACAGGTAAAAATACATAGCCGATATAAAGTAGAAATAATGTATGTACAGTGTACTATCACTTACTGGAATTAGGACAGCGTCGAGTACACTGATGATGATGTGTTAGGCTGAGTCGAAGGTTGGGGTGGTGCAGCGGCCCCCCACCCTCCAGGCTGCGAACCAGTACATTGCCGCGAAGCATGCAGGGGACCAGCTGTAGCCGGGAGACACACAGCACATCTTTAAGAGAAAAGCCGAAATAAATAAGCTAATTAATTAGGTGCTGCCCAGCACGTAATTAATTGGCATGTTTATTTCGGCTTTTTTCTTAAAGATGTACTGTGTGTCTCCTGGCTACTGCTGCATTTTTCCGCGAATCGGTAACTGTTTGCGGCCTGGGTGTTGGGGTGGTGGGACACTGGGGTGTCATCTCATCATCGTCTGTTTCCATTAGAGCATGCAGCTCACCTTCTCCTATCTCTGCCCGCCTCGATGTCGAAGGTCGAGGTTCGTCGTCTGCTGTGGCTGATGTGGAAGGCTTGACTGCTGAGCCTCGTGCGTTTTTCTATCATACAGTTCTTTGTAAGCACTCAAACCATCCTGCAAATATCCCCTAAACCGACATACCCTTTCAAAATTAAAGTCGTACTTTATCATTACTCATTCGGTTTCGATTGTTATCCTTTCCGCTTCCAATTGAATCAGCTCTTCATCTATCAGTTCTTGGTCATGGGATGCCAAAACCTCTTCAGCATCGTCTTCATAAGCATCCACAAGCCAAACTCACTTAGTTCTTACTTCATTCACCACGATCAAAAGGCTTAATTATGTCTAGTTTTACGCTAAGTGTAGCATCCTTACAAGCTCTTTCAGGCTTTTCCGATACCTTAGATCTCATCTTGCTAATGGCTGCTCACAGGCATGTGTTGAAACAATGCCGGCTAGAATGCCATTCCGAATCCGGGGGAGGGCGGCTGCTCGAGACGCGCACTACCTTTTATCGCGTGCTGATTTTTTTTGCACGCTGCCTTTTATCGCGTACTGATTTTTTTTCGCACGCTGCTTTTTTCATAACAGTGAAAATACCTTCTGTTGGCGAAAACAGGGTACTAATGTAGGTCTTTCATATCAGTGAGGTTTCGTAAAGCGAACGATCGAAAAGCGGGGGACACCTGTACTTAGTATGATTCGTTTCTCAAATTAATGGAGAATTAAGGTTAACATTGACCTTATTGGGAATTTTTAGATCCTCGATTTCTTAAAACAGAAGATTCCTTTTCATTTGGACTTTTTCAAGAGAATAATTTTCACAAAAATAATATAATTTTGTATGCATATTGATTTTTTTCCTTTATGTGTCAAACCATATTTCATTTCAGTTGGGTGGATATGCTTTGCAAACTCTGCTTCAGCTCAAGCCAAACTTATTAATTGTCATGCCCCCTTCATGGACAGCACTACTTCCCATTAATATTTATTTTTAATGTAGAAAATGTCCTGTGATGTTTCAGTGGCATGAGGAAATGCATTGAACTCCAATGTAATTTAACAGAGCTAATAAAGGCTGTGGTGTTCACATATCTAAAGATCAATTTTAGTTTGTATGATTCAAAAATGGCCAAAGGAACTTTAAATTTAATGAAAAGTATTTGAAGATGATTGATAGAAAGCCAATGAATAGGAAGTACTAAAGACACCTGCTGATCAACTGACTGGAGTGTCTACTGAGATCTTTGACCTCTTGCTTCAGCAATCTGAGGCTTCAAGCGGGCTTCAATTATACCAGTGCCTAAGAAGAATATGGTGACCTGTCTCAATGAGTATCATCCAGCAGCACTTACATCCACTGTGACGCAGTGTTATGAGAGATTGGTGATGAAGCATTTTTCAGGCAGGAGTTGAATCGACTTGGATCTGCTCCGATTTGCCTACCAGAGCAGCAGGTTCACAGCAGATTCCATCTCATTGGCTCTTCACTCAACCCTGGAACATCTGGACAGCAAAGATGTACACATCAGGATGCTCTTTATTGACTGTAGCTCAGCATTCAATACCATCATCCTCTCAAAACTAATCAATAATCTAGTGGCCTCAATACCTCCTTGCACAATTGGATCCTCGACTTCCTCCTTGCAGACGCAGTCAATTTGGATTGAGAACATCATCTCCGTGATCTCCATTGGCACAGGTGCACTATAAGCTATGTTCCCTCTAAGCTGTGCGCGTGTGCCAATTGTTTTTCAACCTGCGCACAAAGGAAATTAATGTGCGCACAGAAGTGATGTCTTTGATGAACTGGCTGTGCTGTGCAAGATTCTGCAAAAGAGTGGCCTAACACCAATTGATTCACTTCATTTTACGTGAGGCAAAATTAACAAGACAATGTTTCGTGGAGTGACAAAGTTAAAGTTTTGCTAAGCCAACAACGTGAAGAAAATGTCACAGTAGATAGAAGTTCAGTTAACTTTTATAAATAGTCTGTGTTCATTTAGAAGAAAGGTTTCCTGAAGATGATGTACAAGAATGGTCAGCTTTTGATTTCTCCACAATTGCAGATTGTGACTTCACATTTGGCGAAGAACAAGTTCATGCCTTATGCCTAAAATATCATGATCTTCTAGCTGAAAATATTGTAATAGTTAGATAGTTTAATGATTTCAGATTTTCCGTGCAAGAAAAAATTAAATCCAAACTGATTTCAAACTTTGCTCAAATGGTGGGATTTGTACTTCAAAATGAACAGTTTTGCGACCTTGCACAGTTGATGGACATTGAGGGAAACTTTCTTGCGTCTAGTGCGGACTGTCAGTGAGGTTTTCTTGCGTCTAGTGCGGGCTGAGGAAAGACATCCTTGCCATAGAGGGAGTACAAAGAAGGTTCACCAGATTGATTCCTGGGATGGCAGGACTTTCATATGAAGAAAGACTGGATGAACTGGGCTTGTACTCGTTGGAATTTAGAAGATTGAGGGGGGATCTGATTGAAACGTATAAGATCCTAAAGGGATTGGACAGGCTAGATGCAGGAAGATTGTTCCCGATGTTGGGGAAGTCCAGAACGAGGGGCCACAGTTTGAGGATAGAGGGGAAGCCTTTTAGGACCGAGATTAGGAAAAACTTCTTCACACAGAGAGTGGTGAACCTGTGGAATTCTCTGCCACAGGAAACAGTTGAGGCCAGTTCATTGGCTATATTTAAGAGGGAGTTAGATATGGCCCTTGTGGCTATGGGGGTCAGAGGGTATGGAGGGAAGGCTGGGGCGGGGTTCTGAGTTGGAGGATCAGCCATGATCATAATAAATGGTGGTGCAGGCTCGAAGGGCCGAATGGCCTACTCCTGCACCTATTTTCTATGTTTCTAATGAATCAACTCAAACAAGGTGAGAAACTGTTTAGGTGAATGTCATTTGGATATGTTAATGAGAATCAAAAGCTATCAATTGGATGGAAGTTCTATTAGTCTAGATAGAGTTTACAAAGAATGGGGAAATGCCAAAGACAGGAGAGAGAAAAAATAACTGAGTGACTTAAATATGTATGTTATTTTGTTATTTTGTGCAGTTTTATGTCAAATATTTTCTGAACCTACATAAACTGTACCATGTGTGCATTCAGTGCGCACATATTTTCGTCACAGGAAAAACATTTGCAGAACATAAGATTATTGCGCACACTGAGGACTGAAAATTAGAGGGAACATTGACCACAAGGCTGTTTGCTTAGCACCCCACTCTACTTTACACTAATGACTGTGTTGCTAAGCACAGCTCCAATGCAATATTCAAGTTTGCTGACGACACCACTGTCATAGGCTAAATTGAAAGTGGTGGTGAGTGTCGTCTTTTTTTTTCAGGCCCTGACAGAGAGTCTCGGTCTGAAATGTCTACTGTTTACTCTTTTCCGTAGATACTGCCTGTCCTGCTGATTTCCTCCAACATTTTGTGTGTGTTGCCTAATATCTTAATGTCAGTAAGACCAAGGAACTGATTATTGACTTCAGAAGGAAAGCAGTGGTCCATGAGCCTTCCTTCATCGGAGGATCACAGGTGAAAGGGGTCAGTAACTTTAAATTCCTTGGTGTTATTATTTCAGAGGACCTCCTGGGCCCAGCATGTAAGTACAATTATGAAGAAAGCACAGCAGCATCTATACTTCCTTAGGAGCTGGTGAAGATTTGGCATGACATCTAAAACTTTAACAAACTTCTATAAATGTGTCGTGGAGAGTCTGTTGGCTGGCTGCATCACAGCCTGGTATGAAAACAACAATGCCCTTGAACAAAAAATCCTATAAATATTTGTGGATATGGCCCGGTCAATCACGGTTAAAGCCCTTCCTACCATTGAGCATGAAATGCTGTCGCAGGAAAGCCACATCCATCATCAGGGACCCCCACCACCCAGGACATGCTCTCTTCTTGCTGTTGTCATCAGGAAGAAGGTACAGGAACTTCAGAACTCATACCACCAGGTTCAGAAAAAGTTATGATCCCTCAACCATCAGGGGTAACTTCACTTGCCTCATCCTTAATGTTTCCAAAACCTATGAACTCACTTTCAAGGATTTTTTATCTCATGTTCTCAGTATTTACTGCTTATTTATTTATTATAATTATTTCCTTTTTTTATATACTGCCGTGTTTGTCTTTTACACGCTACATGAATGTCTAAGTTGGTGCAGCTTTTCATTGATTCTGTTATGGTTATTATGAATTTCATGAGTATGCTCTCAAGACAGTGAATCTCAGGGTTGTATATGGTGATGTATATGTACTTTGGTATTAAATTTACTTCAAACTTTGAAAATACTGTATTCAACTCTGCCAGCACCACACTTTGGGAAGAATGTAATGGATAAGGAAGGGGCAAACATCAAATTTCCTGCATAGAGTAATTAAATTATCTGGACAAGTTATGTAGACAATTTTTTTAAAGCAATGCACAGAATGCAGCAGGTCAGGCAGCATCTATGGAAAAGTGTATACAGTTGCTATTTCAGGCCCAGATCCTCCTTCAGCAGTCACGTTTATGAATTTTTAAAAACCTGGATTATAGGAAATGAAGGGATGATTGGAGATTAAGATGATTAAGTAAATTTTTGAGTAGAAAGAGAAGACATCTTTGGGCAAGAGCATATTACTGGAAACTAGTTGTGGAAATCTAGAACTGTTTTGTGAAAGTGAGATCAGTTGAAAACGCTGAAACAGATTACTACTCTTGTCCAACTAAAGTCCATCCGCGGTTATAGAATTGAGTTATGGAGATGGCCGTGATCAACGAGAATGACATCAGTTCAAAAGATTGACCTTAGCTTTCCTAAGAGTGTCTTTTTCTAAAGAGTAAAGTTCAGGATTTTATATCTGGTGGTTTTGTTTAGCTTAAAGCTTCTCAAAGCTAGTAAGATTTAATAGCTTTAATAGCTTCTTTCTAAATTACCCTTTTAGAAAGAAGCAATTTTTTTTGTTTGAACATTTTTATGGTATTTGTTTTTCCTCTTTTTTTGTGTGTATGATCATAAAAACTCAAGCTAGCAATTTAGGAGCGCATGCACTTATGGCTATAATGTTGACACTCAAAGCAAGCAATTTGTTCACTGTTTTACTTCATTTTCTGCCTTCCTTGTTGGAACGTGAATTATCTTGTTTAGGGAGGTTGTATGTGTTTGAAGACTTTAGGTACAATAGTATAATTACTTAGAACACCAACCTGGGAGACCCATCCCAATAAGTAAATAAACGTCAGGTAAATTTGCACACTTTTATTAATAGTTTTTGTCAGTAGTATGAGACACCTTCTATGACAGTACTCATTAGATTTAGCAATGAGTAGGTCTTGAGTGTCTTTAATGTTGATGTGAAATGAAAATCCTTTACATCTTAAACTGATGGAAATACTGATAATGATGAAAATAAGTTATGTTCTACTCAATGCAGATTTTTCTAACTATTGATAATACCAACACAGGTTTTGAATCTCTACACTTTTAACTCCTTTAAATTGTAGTAGCATTGGTTGGCATAGTTTAAAAAGGGTAATGTATCAATTGATCCAGTTATTAGAGAATTGTAGAATTGCATAGGCAATAAGTTGTTGGATATGAAGCCGGCATGTCTTCCTATACTCTTATAATGGTGCAAATCCTGGAAGTTCCATTATTATTAAACAAATATGTATCAGTATCAGTTATAATCAACTTTCTGAAAGGAAAGCCAATTTGCAAGTTGCATTTTGTTGTGCATAACATGTCAGTGACAATTACTGTAAAATGTTCATTCTTATGAGAACTTATTATTGGAAGTATTGCTTTTGTGTAACACCTGTTTGAATTTGTCATAGATGTATCACGTTTGCTGTTATTGTCAATTATTTTGCTCCACGCTAGTTTATTGTGATATATTTCTCTTTATGCTGAACTTGACTTAGGTAGTTGACATATATGAATTCCTATTTTTAAAGATTGCATTGTTTTTGCAAAATGTTGTAGTTCATCCAATTGGAATAAATGAAAACCATGTAATCATCTATGTTGAAGATAATGCTATTGATTTCTGCAGTATCAAAAGTGGAGATATTTTCATTTGTATGTGGATAAAACTGCACTCTGTAAGATACCTTGACTACTTTAAAACTGTTGGATTTTTAGATCAGAGTAGCATGCGGGTTATTACTTTTTCAAAATAATCTTACAGTAATCTGACTTCATTATGTTTAACAAGAAATGAAAATTGGGGGAAATTCTCAAATTTAATGTTCCTTAAAATGAATTTGCATGTTACCTGCCTTTTAAATAATACCAGTCAACCTGGATGTGACATTGCTAGATTAATAGAATACAGACTGTCTAATTTGTATCTTAAGCTGTACTTGAATATGGTCTACTTCAACTTGGACAAATACTGTGTATTTTAAAGGATTTATTTTTAAATTGTAATATTTACTGAATGCATAATGATACATGCCCTTGTGTATGTCTCTTCAGATTGTTGTGGTTTGTATTTTGATTGTAAATAAATTGAATAACAATGCTTTAGTTGTGAGAAATTCGTAGAAACTATAGTGTGAACCCATTGAATTGGGAGTAGGAGTAGCCTGTTCTGGCCCAGAGCTATGTATATTTCCAAATTTAATTTTACTAAATGACTTGTTCCTCCATTCCATTACACTTTCAATCCTCTGTAGCTCAGTTCCTTTGCCTGTTTAGTTTTTAACCTAATGAATCACCATCTCAATCATAAAATATCAGTTTTGCTACCTAATATACGTAGCAATTTAGGCATCTGTTAGTCTTGTGAGACCATGGATCTGCACCTGGAAAGTCTTCACTCTCCAGGGTGCGGGCCTGGGCAAGGTTGTATGGAAGACCAGCAGTTGCCCATGCTGCAAGTCTCCCCTCTCCATAGCACAGATGTTGTCCAAGGGAAGGGCATTAGGACCCATAAAGCTTGGCACCAGTGTTGTCGCAGTGCAATGTATGATTAAGTGCCTTCTCAAGGACACAACACGTTCCCTCAGCTGGGGCTCGAACTCACAACCTTCAGGTGGCTAGTCCAATGCCTTAACCACTTGGCCTCGTGCCCACACACACAAAATAATTGAGGAACTCAGCAGGTCAGGCAGTATCTATGGAAGTGAACAGTTTGTTTTGGACTGAGACCCTTCAGGACTGGAGAGGAAGGAGGGAAGATGCCAAAATAAAAAGATGGGGGGGGGGGAGGATGACGGAGTGTGACAGGTGAAGCTAGATGGGTAGGAAAGGGCTGGAGAGCGAGGAATCTGATAGAAGAGGAGAGTAAACCATAGGAGAAAAGGAAGAAGGGGACCCGGAGAGGTTGGGGGGGGGGCAGAGGGAGAGCTGATAGGCCGGTGAGAAGAGGTAAGAGGCCAGAGTGGGGAATTGAAGAAGGGGGGAGGGTTTTTTGTACCAGAATGTGAATTTGATATTCATGCCATTAGTTTGGAGGCTATCCAGATGAAATATCATGTGTTATCCTCCACCCTGAAGGTGGCCTCATCTTGGCATGAAGAGACCATGGACCTACATGTTGGAATGGTAATCAGAATTAAAATGATTGGCCGCTGAGAAGATCTGCTTTTTCATGGATGGAGTGCAGCAGATCCTCCAATTTATGACGGGTCTCACCAATGTAGAGGAAGCTGCACCAGTGGCACCAGACACAGTAGGCGGCCCCAGCAGATTTGCAGGTGAAGTGTTGCCTCACCTGGAAGGCCTTTTTGGGGCCCAGAATAGAGGTGAGGGAGGAGGTGATTGGGCAGGTGTAGCACTTTGGCCTCTTGCAGGGATAAATGCAAGGACGGAAATTAGTGGAGTGGGACAAATGGACAAGGGGATCTCAGTGGGTCCGATTCCTGTGGAAAGCAGAGAGGGCGAAGTAAAGATGATTGATGTTGGGATCCCTTCGGAGATGGTGGAAGTTGGATGTGGAGGCTCTTGGGGTGGGAGATAAGGACAAGAGGAACGCTATCACCATTAAGCCAGTGGGAAGATGAGGTGAGTGCACATGGTCGGGAAATGGAGGTGATGAGATGAGGGCAGCTTCAGCAGTGGAGGAAGGGAAACTGAGTTCTTTGACAGTGGAGGACAATGCTGATGTCCTAGAAAGGAGGATCTCAACCTCGGAATTGATGTAACGGAGATGAAAGAACTGAGAAAAGTGAATAGTCTCTTTTGCAGGAACTTCCTGGAGGCCAAACGTTTTAATTCTGATTCTGATTCCAATTCCTGTTCTGGTATGTCGGTCCTTGACTGCCTTTTGTGCCACAATGAGGCCACCCTCCGGGTGGAGGAACAAAAGGGTAGTGTAGTGGTTAGCACAACGCTTTACAATACTTGTCACCTGGGGTTCAATTCCTGCCACTGCTTGTAAGGAGTTTGTACATTCCCCCGTTACTGCGTGGGTTTTCTTCGGGTGCACCTGTTTCTTCCCAGAGTCCAAAGTTATATTGGCTGGTAGGTTAATTGGTCATTGCAAATTGTGATTAGGCTAGGGTTAAATCAAGGGTGCAGGGTGGCATGACTCAAAGGAGTGGAAGGGTCTTTGCTGTGCTGTATCTCAAATAATTTTTTAAAAAACACCGTGTATACCATATGGATAACCTGCAACCTGATGTCATTAATTTCATTTTCTCCTTTCGGTATATTAAAGAACTACTCTCCCTCTCCCCTCTTCTACTCTGCACTCCGGTCTCTTGCCTCTTCTCACCTGCCTTTCACCTCCCCACTGGGTCCCTCTTCCTTCCTCTTCTCATGTGGTCCACTCTCCTCTCCTATCAAATTCCTCCTTCAGCCCGTGACCTTCCCGCCCACCTCGCTTTACGTATCACCATCTGGCTATCCTCCTTCCTCTCCCTCCTTCCTCTCCCTCCTTTCTCTCCCTCCTTTTTATTCTAGCATCTTCCCTCCTTCCTTCGCAGTTCTTGAGTATCTCTGCCTAAAATGTCGACTGTTTATTCATTTCCATGGATGCTGCCTGACCTGAGTTCATCCAGTATTTTGTGTGTGGTGTTTTGGGTTTCCAGCATGTTCTGAATTTCTTGTTTGTCCAATATACATACCCTTTTTAGTCAGAGGACTGATTTTTACAATACGCTTGCTTAAGTTTTGATGGGCTGCTTTTATTTTAACATTATACCTTTGCGCTTTAATTTCCTTTCCTGAGAAAGCTGTTATTCTAAAACTATATTAAATCCAATAATAGAAAAATACATTACTAAACTCGAATATACAGAATATGGGCAATAATTTTCATGTCTAAATTTATTAAACTTCACAAACACTTTAAGCCTTAAAGAATACACTTTTTATATTTAGTATTAAACATATTGAAATTACATCAAATGTACAGCACAATAAACGCTGCTGAGTTCAGAAAACCCGTCCTTGCTAATATTTGTTTCTTTCAAGCCTCTTCTTATCCAATCCAATCAGGATAAACACACTGTTTGCTGCTTCCTTGCATGCTTATCTAGCTTATCCTTAACTGAATCAACATGCTTTGCCTCACCACTCCCTGGACAGCAATTTCCACATTCTCACAAGTTTAAGTGAAGTTTCTTCTAATACTATGTGTTTTTTTAATAATGACTGTCTGGAAAAGGTTACTTTTCCATTCTACTCATTTTGAAATTATTCTTCAGCTGCTTTAAGTCAGTTCTGTCTTTTTGGTAGAAAAGAGACCTAGCCTGTTCGATGCATTTAGCATAAAAAGCACCACGGGGATGTGTGCTTAGCCCACTGTTCTACTCTCTGTATACCCATGACTGTATGGCTAGGCATAGCTCAAATGCCATCTATAAATTTGCTGATGATTTAGCCATTATTGGCAGAATCTCAGATTGTGACGAAAGAGCAAGATGCACCAGTTGAGTGGTGTCGCAGCTACAACCTTACACTCAACATTAGCAAGACCAAAGAGCTGATTAAGGACTGCAGAAAGGTTAAGATGAGGGAACACAAGCCAACCCTCAGAGGGATCAGAGGTGGAGAGAGTGAGCAATTTCAAGTTCCCGGAGATTAGTAAATATCTGAGGACCTAACCTAAATGCAACATATTGATGTAGCTATAAAGAAGGCAAGACAGCAGCTGTATTTCATTAGGAGTTTGAGGAGATTTGGTATGTCACCTAAAGCACTCAAAAACTTCTACAAAGATAGTGTGGAGAGCATTCTGATTGGCTGTATCACCGTCTGGTATGCAAGGTGGGAGGTGAGGCTACTGTACAAAATCAAAGTAAATTGCAGAAACTTGTAAAATTAGTCAGCTGCTTCATGGGTACCAGCTTCTGTAGTATCCAAGTCATCTTCAAGGAGTGGTGCCTTAGGAAGGCTGCATCCATCATTAAGGACCCCCACCCAGGACATGCCCTCTTCTGATTGTTACCACTGGGAAGGAGGTACAGAAGCCTGAAGGCACACACTTTGTGATTCTGGGACAACTTCCCCTCTGCCATCTGATTTCTAAAAGGATATTGAACCCATGAACACTACACTACCTCACTACTTTTGTATTTTTGTTTTTTTGTTTGCACAACTTATTTTAATTTAACTGTCTAATGGAGATATATATATATATATATAAACTTGCTGTAATTCAGATTTATTTTTGTTTTTCATTGAACTGTTGCTGTAAGATTAACAAATTTCACAGCACGTGCCAGTGATATTAAATCTGATTCTGAAATGTTCTTACCCATTGGATCCCTCTGAAATTAAAACCTGTTGCTTGAGGTACTCTTGTTACAACAGTGAAAGTGATTGGTATATGCCCAGATCTTTTGTTTCTCTGTTACATTTATATTATTACTTTTCAAGTAGCATACAATCATTAATTATTGTATGCTGTAAATTGTAATGCTTTACTTTTATGGGAAATGGAACTTATTGGGCAATAAAATACCCGTTCCAGGATGGTTATGTGCTTCAGTACGAGCCCCATTTTCTTTCTTCTGTCACAATGTATAGTACTATTTACCACTATATTCTACTCGATTGTGCATTCATTTTGCTGCTCACTTTGTGACTTTACATGCTATAAATTTTATTCATTAATCTAATGGGTAAAACCTTACAAGATGTCACCCAAGTCTAGATATCATTCCTGTCATCGCAAAAAAATTCCTTAGTTTGGTTAAGCAAGTTTCTGTTTTTGTTTTTATTTGTTTCTGTTTTGTTTTTTTCAAACTAATTTTACACTTTGCTCCCCAGAAAAGTACTTCCTCTCTCCTTTGAATGGTGTGAACAAATGCTAGATCTGTTATAGTCAAACAACATGGAAGCAGGGACTTTGGCCCAGCCAGTCTATGTTGACCAAGATGCCCATTTAGGCTTACCCCTTTATCTCTCTTGACCTTTCCTATGCACGTGCCTTTTACTTTCCTCAGCCACTTGCTTTGGCACCTTATTCCATATATGGATAATCCTTTGGGTGAAAAAGTTGCCCTCAGGTCCTTATTATTAAATATCTTCCCTCTCACCTTAAACATATGCTGTCTAGTTCTTGGTTCCCCAACCTGGAAGGTGGGAGGGGAGGGGGAGAGGGTAAAGATGAAAACGTGATGTGCATTCACTCTATTGCCATGATTTTCTGCATCTCTCA
The DNA here is from genome assembly GCF_963921235.1 of Mobula hypostoma. Lineage (NCBI taxonomy): Eukaryota > Metazoa > Chordata > Chondrichthyes > Myliobatiformes > Myliobatidae > Mobula > Mobula hypostoma. Next base: position 16,257,181 of record NC_086118.1, on the reverse strand, counting down.
GATCATCCCTCATTTTCCCAAGCTTTAATGATTAAAGTTCTTGGCTGCTCAACCTTTTCCCTACAATTCAGTCAATTCAGTTCTTGAGTCCTGGCAGCATCCTCAGATCTTTTCTGCACTCTTTAGAGCTTAATGACATATTTTCTAATGCAGGATAACCAAAACTGAACACAATATTCCAAATATAGTCGTGGTCTACAGCTGTAACTTAATATCTGACTGACGAAGGCCTCTGTCCCAATAACCACTTCCACTACATGATGAGGAAAATTGATAGATCTGACAAATGTTGATAATTAAGTATTTTCAAACGAATTATTAGAGATGTCTAATTCACCCTCTGCTACCATTTATAAGGATTCTTTGAACCGATCTGCTGAAATGTTATTCCACAAGCTTAATTAGATGCTGAAATATGGTCAAAATTTCTAATTTCAACTGGTTGATCTCCATTCCGTATCCACTCTTTTAAATGCCTCATACCCCCTCCTTCAACCCAACCTCAGTATTTGCTGAATGAGACAAAATGTGCCATGGATTTGATTTATTGTAAGAAACAATATGTTTGATAATTTATGAGAAAAAATATTTTTAAAGTCCTTCAAACCATATAGATGTATCTCTACAAAAAGTAATTTATGAGCATTTGAGCAAAAATAAGCTACTGAGCCCTTGAGTCATTTTCTAAACTCCAGCAGATGCAAGTGTCACCTTTTGTCCTATGGCAATCTGCCCATTCCAAAAATGACTAAAGCCTTCTCTAAACAGTTTTCAATGTATCCTGTTCTTATGCAAGAAGGCCGTTAATGCTTTACATCATACTTCATGTGTTATTTCACCAATGCCAATATAACTGAAGCCTAACCTAATTTTTGTATTGACTCTGATAACTTTATGTAATGCAAGAGTAATGTATAATAGCACCTCTGGTCTATTAAAGGATATTTGTCGGAAGTGAATTTTCAACCATATTTGAAATGATAACAAAACTTGTCCAGTGATTGCTTTACATTACTTTCAGGTAGATTTGTTAGGTTGATTGTGAATGTTACCCAGGTTTTCTGCATTTCAGATAATGGACTTGGGATGATAGACTTTTTCCAGTCTTAGTTTTTTATATTCTGTGTTTTTCACCTGATCTTTCTCGTTATTTTCGTGCGGGGAGGAGGGATTTGGGGGTTGATGTGCTTGTTCTGGTTTTGTTTTTTTGTATGCGGGGAGGGGAGATTGGGGGTTGCTGATTGTGCTGCCTTTCTTTTCTTGGTTTCATGGCTACCTGGAGAAGAAAAATTTCTGAGTTGTATACTTTGATAATAAATCAACCTTTGAACCTTTTGAACCTCAATATCTGACATCCAGGATACTTATTATAAGTTGAATTAAAACTGCACTCTGAAAGTACTTTGACTATTGAAAGCATGGTAGTTTCCGTGTAAAGTGAACAAGTAATTAGATTTGTACACAACTACGTATTTCACTTGTACATAGCATTTGCGAGAAATTGTTTTGCTGTATTTGGTATTTTCAGTAACTAAAGGTTCTCAGACTGATTACACAGATATTGTCATTTGGAAAAGAATTTGATTGGTAGCCTGGTAATGTTCTGTGCTCCAAAGAGGGATCCTATGAAATGAACATATATTGTCAATAAAGTTCATTGTTTGGTGTGCCAGTTTAATACAAATTAGATTTGAAATCCCCACTCAGTTTGCATTAATGTAGGATTAAATGGGTGGTGGTGGTGGATGGTTGGAATGGACGGTGGGCCAAAGGGTATGCTCCCATGCTAGATTTCTCTGACTCCAGTGATCAGCAAAGGAAAAGCCCTTACCTACGTTTGTTAGGTCAAGTTACTTTGATTTGAAAGTGCTGGCACATTTTATTTTATTGATGGCAACAGTCATTTATAATTGGAACACATCATTAACAAAAAATAAGCAAAAGTTTATTCTGCCCTAAAAATTCTTCTAACATTTGAGGGTTGTTGATTTTACTGATGTTAAATAACCAAAATGAACAGTGTTAACTTCTCTTTAAACCAAAAATTTCAAAAATAAATGATATTTTATTCCAGTGATCTACAGTCTAGATTACAATTCCATAATTGTAAAAAAAAAATCCTACTTCCCATAATTTGTGTAAAAGACCATGTTCTGTTAGTCCTTCACAACTGTTTCCTTAGTTATATTGGTTGCCAGTCCAATGGGCCCATGTTCTAAGCATCTCTTCCAGATTACTCCTTGACCTTGTGTCCTCTGCTTAGGACCTAAATTCTGTAATTCAGGTCAAATTTCTTTACCTCCTGGTCCTTGAATATATTGATTAAGGGTCATCACTTTGCCATGTGTTTGAACTCCTAATATAATAGCTTTTTTCTATGTGAACTGCATTGATTAAAGGTGAGATATAACATGAAGTTATTCTTAAGACTTGTGTAAACTTAAGTTCTTTTCTGGATCGGTTAGTGCCATGATCACTTGTTTGCAGGGATAGAGTATATTGATATATGGAGCTACCTGGTATACCTTTTGAGATGGGCTGGATTTGAATGCACGTTCCAGAAATCAAAGTTCAATTTCCCAATCTCCTGTCCTATTATGTTTTTCAGTTTGTGCCTCAACTTCTGTAAGTAATAAGCCTTAGACCTTTTGACCATGTTAAAAATACAACGAAGTTAATATACATGTATGGGAATTGTTAGTGAATAATATGTTGGCGTTCCATTGTCACGTTTTCATTTTATATTTGTCTCAAATTGATTTGTAATGTTTTAAAAACTTGTACAAATATGAATTATTGATTTGAGATTCTAAGCTAAACAATATAACTTGAGTTAGAACTGAATAGTGCTTGTATTCTTTGAAATGATTTGTTCTCAATATTAATGGTTACTAACTTAAAATTGGACATTTTACATTAATGAATGATGATTGATTAGCTACCACCCATGTATCAAATATGCCAAAAATAATTGATTTATGCATAATAAATTGATAATTTATCAATTATTTTGAATGGTAATAAAAACTGCACAACGCAAGTCGAAATGCAGTTACACTTTTAAAGCATGAGACTTGCAATGTATTCCATATTCATTGTTCGTAGATCCATTAATATAAAGTATTTTTAAAATAATTTTATCCAATTTAAACAATTGTTCTGTCATTAACTTGTGACATGGAAAGCAATCTGCTGTAAATTGGATACTCTGATCTTTCCCCTGCTCCAAATAATGCCAGCAGTTGTGTTTCAGTTGAAGTGATCAGATTTTATGGCAAGAACCTCAGTGATCTCTCAAACAGGTACAATGGTAGCTGTGGAAATTCACTGTTGCAATTGTTTCTAAAAGAAGTTTTTGTTTTTTCTGCTTTAGGAGTTCAGCTAAGCGTCTGTGGAAAAGAGCAAAGTAAGCTCCTATTTCATGATACTTGTTTCTGACTGATAACTGGGTAGTGGGTATCTGTCTGCTGCCATTTCAACTAACTTTGGTTCAGCAAGCATTTTCTCTTTTCTGCAACTTGCCTGGCCCTCTTAAACAGTGCAGTAACATGCCAAGACTGACTTGTTTTCAGTGCAAAGTGCAGACTGTCAGTTTCTTTCTGAAATTGGCATTATGTCAAATTGTGTACCAGTAGCCATTTGAAATTTGGATATTCCGTTTCATGGCAGGTGAAGATTAATTCTAAAATGTATACAATTTCCAGTATTTAAAAACTGAAAGGATCTTTAGCTTTATAGCTGAAGAGCCGTGCAATTACTCCATTAAAGGCCTGCCATTGCACTCCTTTTCAAAAGTGTTAAAAGTCTTATCAAATAACTGTGGGATTACCATGTCCCCAGAGAAATATTTGTTTCATTCTGGAAAGCTCAAAAGATTATTAGATTGGAATACAGTGGATTCCGGTTAATGGGGGCCATTGGTTAATCAGGGCAACTCTTGAACAAAAAGAAAATAGCAGGGATTCCCTTCACAAAATGCTGGTGAATGCAACAGGCCAGGCAGCATCTATACGAAGAGATACAGTCGACGTTTCGGGCCGAGACCCTTTGTCCTGATGAAGGGTCTCTGCCCGAAACGTCGACTGTACCTCTTTGTATAGATGCTGCCTGGCCTGCTACATTCACCAGCATTCTTTATGTGTGTTGCTTGAATTTCCAGCATCTGCAGATTTCCTTATGTTTAGGGATTCCTTTTGTTTAGCAGTAATTTTTGTCACTGATAGTTACTGGTGTGTAATAAGCACTAAGACAATCCAGAACTGTTTCGCTCACTGCGGATTCAAGCATTTAAACTTTGACATGCCAGAAACAGCTGGGAGTGACAGTGAAACAATTTTTCGACTTCAAGTTAGGAACTATGAAGAATTTGAAGGTACCAACAGTTATCTGAATGTTGCAATTAAAATGAAGACTTGGATGCAGTCGTCAAGCTTGTTTGAAGGCAGTCTACTATTTGCACTAGTGCTTGTGCTGACTTTGTTCATTTACAGTCAGTTAAAAGAACACATCAGTGTACACTGAATGAATTCCTCCAAAGATAACAATTAGGAACTACTACAGTTTTATAGTACAATGTAGTTTTGATAGTGTTCTAATTTATAATGTATTTCATTTAAATATGTAACTTATTACTCAATTGAATGATGGTTGGTCTTTTTTTTATATACCTTTTTTTTACTATTTCCATGAAACTTCAGCTAATTGGGCCAGCTGCATAACAGAGCCAAAATATACTGGTCTGATGTGTCCCAATTAAACAGAATGCACAGTATTAATTAAGTGTAGCAGTTGAACTCAAAAATTGTTTATATTTAATATCTGTTTAAATGAAACTGCTCTTAGAACTTTTAAATTTTCACGCCAGTGACTTGGAGTCCAATACATTTAAAACAGCACTTGTACTGTCATTTCAAAAGTGTTGATTATTCTTACAAACAAATGCAAATAACTAAGGTACAAGCTGGTTTACTTATTGAACCTACGGCTGGTCTGATTATTCAGACTGGTAACTTATTTTTATTTTAATCTATCATAGGATTGACTTTCACCTAATTAATACTCAGCTATGTGACTTGAAAGATTTTTAAATTTGGTTGGTTAAGTACAATACTTCCAAATTTAAGAACCTAATTGGAAATAAGACCAGGCCATATGTCTTTATAGCCTGCCCTACCATTGAATGAGATAATGGAGTATCTGATTATCATTTGAGCTCCATTTCACTCCTTGTTTCTGATGACTCTTGACCCTTCATAGGAAGCCTTGAATATATGTAGTTTTAGTATTCAATTTGGAGTACCAGATTTGCAATTCTGTAAGAAGAAATTCCTTCTCAATTTTAAAAGGTTGCTGCTTATTCTTAAGCTTGGTCTATAGTCAACCACAAGAGGAAACACAGCATTTGGCCTGACTAGCTGCCCTCTACATATTTCGGTAAGATCACCTTGCCTTCTTTTGCACTCCATTATCAATAACTATAGGCATAAATTCTCAAACCTTTCAAGAAAACCCCTTCATTTTGGCTATCAACCTTGTCAACTCTCGTAAAAAGAATCCAAACGTGGACAGCATATCAGGTGTGATCTCATCAATACCCTGAATAGCTCCAATCAGGCTTTACTATTTTCGTACTATAATCCATTTTATTATTGAAATTGATTTATTATTGTCACATGTACCGAGATACAGTGAAAGACTGATCTTGATTACTGTGTTGAGGTAGAAAACAATAAAAGAGTGCCAAATACATTGTAGCAGCAGCAAGGAGACTGCAATGCAAACCATAAGATACAAACTTATGAGGTAGTGTGTGGAGGCCATTTTATTGTATCTTATACAAGTGCAGTTCACAGGGATATTTTAGTTCTGCGTCACAAAGTTGGCAGGTGTGGCAAATAGTGCATTGGCATTGGCTGTCATTGCAAAGGGTTGGAATGTATTGTGGTTAGGCCATGCTGTTCTTTGTTTTAACCGCTTACTTAAAAAGTCAAAGTTGAGTTTGTCACATGCACAAGTGCAATGAGAAACTTGTTACACTAGCATCACAGGCACACAACAAAAGCAGCATTCACAAGAAAAAAAACAAACTATGCACTTTTTAAAATGAAAACAATTAGAACAGAGCCAAGTCCACTTCAGGTGTAAGTTGATCAGCGTTTATAGCTGTGCTAGACTGCAGTGATTTGGGTTTTGCTGGTTGTTTCATAAACCAAATGGTTGAAAAGATGTAACTGTTCTTGTGCCTGGTGACGTGGTACTTGAAGCTTCTATATTTCCTGCCTAATGGTAGCTGCAAAAAGAAGGCATGGTTTGTTTTGTGGGCATCTCCGTGTTCTTGAGGCAATGCCACAAGAATTATTATAGCATTGGAAGAAGACCAAAGAAGATTCGTCAAGCTAATTCGTGTAATCAGGGGATAGCTATTCCAAGAGAGACTGAACAGGTTGGTTCTTAAGAGTATAGAGGCACAATTGAGAGCATCCTGACTGGCTGTATCACTGCCTGGTATGGGAACTACTTCCCTTAATCGCAGGACTCTGCAGAGAGTGGTGCAGACGGCCCAGCACATCTGTAGGTGTGAACTTCCCACTATTCAGGACATTTACAGTGACAGGTGTATAAAAAGGGCCCAAAGGATCATTGGGGACCCGAGTCACCCCAACCACAAACTGTTCCAGCTGCTACCATCCGGGAACCGGTACCACAGCATAAAAGCCAGGACCAACAGGCTCCAGGACAGCTTCTTTCACCAGACCATCAGACTAATTAATTCACACTGATACAATTGTATTTCTATGTTATATTGACTGTCCTGTTGTACATACTACTTATTACAAATTACGATAAATTAAACATTGCACATTTAGACGGAGACATAACGTAAAGATATTTACTCCTCATGTATGTGAAGGATGCAAGTAAGAAATTCAATTCAAGAAAAATGAAGGATGATCTTATTGAAACCTACTAGATAACCCCAGCTCCGGCTGCATGTTCTGGACTCTAGGTGTACCTGATATTTCACTAGTTACTAGCACAAGACAAAATGCATCTCATGGCAAGCAGGATTCACCAGATAACAGAAGTGAGGTGTACGAATGATTGTGCTATATTTACCAAAGTTTCCAGTAATACATAGTGGAATCTGTATAATAAGTTATTGAATGTGATTGAAGGTTGCCTCTCAGTATTCTTTACTAATCCATATCAATTGTAAATGACATGTTGTTGTGAGTTGCAATGTAATAAAGGTATAATAGTTATTTGCCCATTATATTTAATTCCTGCTAAAGATATTGATTTAGCATAATTTTTATTAGGAATGTTTAGAAAACTTGGGGTATTGCATCATTAGTTCAAGGAAGCTTGATTTTAGAAATATAATCTGATATCATTTTAGCGATTGCATCAAAACCTGTACATCATTGTTACTTTTATCCAAATCATCCATGAAATAAAAGCAAATGCTGGTGAAGGGGATTCTGTTTCCTCCTGGTTTTAACCTTTTTTTCTCTTCCTAACTTCTGCCACCCACTTCCCAGGAAGCGTGGGTTTAAAAAAAAAGTGTGCTGTTCTGGTGGAAGTGACACTTTTAAGACTAGTACATGTTGATTACTGTTCTATCTAAACTTCGTACAGTTTCTTTATGAATCTCTGCTACAAGGTCTTCAGGAGATTCAGATTATTGCCTTGTAACCAGTAATGGTTTTGAACAAATCTTTGTTGCATCAAATTTACGACACACTACTACACATGGTTGTTAAGATAAATTTTAGACTAATTGGGTTTCCATTTATATTATGCCTTTCTTAACCACATGAGATCTCAGAGCTTTATAGCCAGTGGTGTACTTGTGAAGTGTAGTCATTACATGTTTAAATGTGCTGTAGCTTTTAAAATGGTGAATATTTCAAGGAAAATGCTTGCAATAACTTTACCAAAAATGTGACAAATAGTTGATTTAAGATTTAGGAACCTAACAAAATTTTCAAAGATTGGTAAGGCAAAAATTTATTAACTGTATTGTGGTTCATACAAGATGGGCAAAAACTAAATTGCTATTTCCAGGAACTTGAACATTTTAGAAAAGATAGCTTTTTATATAAAGGTAAATTCAGTAGTTCTTTAATTAGGCTCTGCTTTTACCTGTATTTGAGCTACAAAATTGGAATTATCCTGTTAAGGGACATAATTGGCATTTGTTAGTTGGTTGAAGTTAATGCAATTGGATCTTGTAAGTATTTGCATATATGGTACAAAGTTTATCTAAAGCTAGTGAAAAAATATTTGCAGTATTCTAAGTTGAAAGTGAATTGAAATATTCCTAATGTAAACAGTTGAAAATTATTTGTTTTGTCAAAACCTGCCAGCCAAAAACTTGTTTTCAGATGGACAGATTGGAATCAAAATATTATTAGCTGATCTATTTCACACCATACTAAATGGGGAAGTTGAATAATGCTGTTGTGCGAAAAGTAATTGTGTATATTTTGAGTGTCTTTCCCAAACTCCAGACAAGCACTGGAATGAACACAAGCTAGTCTTGTATACTTTGTGAACTAGCTAAGCAACTATCCAGTTGCTAAATTTTCAAAATGAGACCAGAGTTAATCAGGTTTGCATGATTGCAATTTAGCTTTCACTAAAACAAAGAAAAGTTGGTAATCAAAACTGTACTTGAAGGGGCAAGATAAAGAGATTGACTGAGTATTTCTAGGAATTTTTATTTCAGATTTCTGACGTGCAAATGTTCTGATAATTCAGTTGAGCCAAAATATAGTTTTTCCAGAATACCCATCTAAAATGGCTGTACTAACTCTTGTTACTTACGGTTCTCAGCAGAAATTTAAGAAAAAAGTGCCTAATATTTGAAGTTAAATAGCATGTACTGTTCACCATTTTCTTCATTATTTCTACCCAACCAAAGATAATGCCTGTTTGAGTCATATAAGTCATAATTTAGAGCTGTGCAGTATGTTGTTTGAATATATTTTAGGATGCAAGTATCAGAATTCTTGCAGTAGAACCTTAACTGCATTGAATTTTAACAAATGTTTAATTTGGTTAAATATTTATCTATTGACTTGAATTTTTTTGGAGAATGAGCAGTACCAAGAGGTCACGTTCTTCCTGTTTATCTGCTGGTAACATTATGAAGACATGATTGCAATTCAGTTAAATTGTACACTTCAGTCATCACTTGTAAAACTTTTGGTTCTGAGTGTTTTAATTCCCATGGAATAAGGGCCCTGCTAATAGTACCATTTACTGCCTATCCCATACTATTTAGTTGGTGGTACGCCAGCACCTAAATCTCTGCAGTTCTTCTGATGGAGGTTCTGTAGAGTGCTGTGGGCAGATTGACTTCATGATGAGGTTTTGTGTCTATGAACAAGGGTGCCTTGCTTCTCTCTGGGCCTCTGGTGAAACATCATCTGGAGTGTTAGCTACAGTTTTAGTCTACGTACTTCAATAAAATATGAATACACCAAACTGATTCCTGAGATTGTGGGCTGTCATATGAAGAGAGGAAGTTAGCTAGTTCTGTATACAGAAGTTTAGAATAAGCAGAAGGAAAAAAAAAAGGGGAGAATTTACAGAATTTTACAGAACTTGAAAGGTCTTATCCAGAAGCTGACCACTTCCCTCCATAGGTGTTGTGTGCCATGTTGAGTTCCTCCAGCAGTTAGTGTGGGTTGCTCAATATGTCCTTTGACTGGGAGGGTGTGGGGAGGTGGGAGAGAAAGGGTGGGTTTCATGATGTAGTATAGGCATTGGACTGAAATTTCACTCAGCAAGTGATGAACATGTAATGGAATTCTCCACTACAGAGTGATAATGGAGGCTGAATACCTTGATAAGGATAAATTGATTAATAGACAAAGCACCTTGAGTATAGGAATATGGCAGTGAGATGGAGGATTAGCTATGATAGTATGAGTGGCAGAACACGTTTGAAAGGATGAGGAGCCTATTCCTTTGTTTCAATTTGCATTTCTATGACTTCAAATTTTACTGCAACAATGAACTAGGAAAGTTGCAGTCTGTTGTTGGATGTTTGCTGCTTCCTCTGTTTTAAAAATAGTTTCTAGAATTCATTTATTATTTGCACCTTATTAGTAAAGTAGAATATGAATAGAAGACATGACATTTAAACACCAGATAGTTTTGCTGCATATATTTTGCTTTGCCATGAAATCTTTTCTTGTTTAGGTGTAAGTGTCAAAAAAATTTGCATATTCATTTAACATTGGAACATCTCTGTCACTCCCTCCTCTCTTCCCTTTCTTTTCTTCCCACTCTTGCTCCTGGCTCCCCCACCCACAATGTTCATATGCATATCACAGTTGTCTGCTTCACAGGCTGAATCAGTACTTAGTTCCCTCTCCTAAGTCCCCTTAAGGAGTTGATGGTGTGCTGCCTTTAACCACTTCAAGCGTTGAGGTGTGGATATGCCATAGTCCTTTTAGGGCAAGTGTTCTGGGACTTTGGCCCCCTGATGGTGAAGAAATGGTGATGTATTTCCAAGTCAGGATGGCTTGCGGTTTGGAGGGTAATTTCCATGCAGTGGTATTCCCATGCATTTGCTGCCCTCATCCTTCTAGCTGAGTTGTTGCTGTGCCATCCTACAGATGCTATAAACCACTGCTGTATGCTGCAATGGTAGTCTATGAATAGTTGTAGATGGGATGGCTATGAAGTGTGTTACTATGTTCTGTACAGTGTTGCATTTTGAGTGTTGATGTTGCACTCATCCAGACTAGTGGGGAGTACTTAAATCACACTCCGGACCTGAGTGAGCATTGTTGATGGTGGACAGGCTTTGGTGAGTTAAGAAATGAGTTACTTTCCACAGAATTCCTTGCTCCATTATGCTCTTCTAGCCACATTTTGTGCATGGCTGCTCCAGTTCAGTTTCTAGTCACTGGTGACCCCAGGATATAGTGGGTGGGGGCTGGAAGGGAGGTTCAGTAATGGTACTGTCATTGAATGTCAGATGTTGAAAACTGGATTTTTTTTTTGTCATTGCCTAGAATATTTGTGGATATCGCCCAGGTCTTGTTGCAATTAGGTGCGGACCACTTCGTTATCTGAGCAGTCTCAAATGGTGCTGAACAAAGTGCAGTCATCAGCGAACATCTTTGCTTCTGGCTTTGTTGGAAGTGCGAAGCAGGGATTTTTGATGATGTGGCAGCTGAAGATGATTGGGCCTTCTATACAACTTTGAGAAACTAGTGCTAAGATGATCAGATGATCAACCTCCATTTACTGCAACTATCTTCCTTTGTGCTGAGTAATGATTCCAAGTAGCAAGAGTGTTTCTTCTCTTCCCCCCCCCCCCCCCGGATTCCTATTCACTCCACTTTAACCAGGGTGCCATGGTGCCATACTCAGTGTAATTCCACTATTAAAGTTGGGGGATCCAGAATGAGCTAATGAGCCCTTTAAGAAAGAGAATGCAGTCAAAGTATCAGCTGATAATAGAAATAATGGGTGGAGTGAAAATTTATGGAATGTTTGGTGAGGCTAGTTATGCCGAAAATTGTTTTTTTTTAATGTGGATAGTTCAGCTTTAATTAGGAAAGCCATCACTCTGTTGTTCATCTGCAAATCATTTGACTAAACAGATTCAATATCTTAATGTGATAATGTTTGGAATGCAGTAAACATCTGAATTTTCAAAAGGCTTTTAACAAAGTCCCACGTAAAATGTATTTTCATAAAGTCAAGGTCCACAGCTCAATGGCTGTATGATTAAGACGCTGGTTTAATGGAAGGGGTTAGGATAGGCCATAGACCCCTACCATTAACAGAGATGTTTGTTGGCCCTGGGTTGGGAACCCCTGCGATAGGGGGTCTTGGTGCATGGTTATTTTTCAGACAAGTGATGTTTCTTCTGGGTTTGTGTCAGGACTACAACTATCGTTTTTTTTATGAGCTACTTGGATATGAGAATACAGGAGAAGTTCAGAATATGAAAATGGCACATAATTTGGAAATGGTGATGAACAGGGGATATAAGATAACCGTGGATTCCGGTTAATTTGGACCATCATTTAGTCGGGGCAGCAGCTTATTTGGGGCTTAATTGAGAAAATAGCTGAGATTCCCTTTCTTTAATTTGGCATGGTGCTGCTTAATTGGGACAGGAGACTGTTGCCGAACAGTTTTGAACTGGCGTCATCGCGTGCACTTGTGTGGCCGTAAGACACTACACCATGCTTAGAGCGAATAATTTTTAAATAGTGTCACTTGCGTGTGTTTGTGTTTAAATAGCTGTGATTTTTGTCACAGATAATTATTGAGAAATAAGCAGCAAGAACTGTTGCTTACTGTGGTTTTAAACGTTCAAGCTGGGAGTGAAAGTGAAACAATTTCACTACTTCAAGTTAGAAGGAAGAGTTTGAAGGGATCATTGATCATCTTTAATGACAGAATGAAAATGAAGCTTTGGAGGATACAATGGTCGATAACATTGTACGAAGACAATCCATTATCTGCCCTAGGTATCTGCATTGATCATTTTCCGTCAATCAAATGAACACAGCAGTGTACACTGTATGAATTCCTCTAATTATTATGAACTAGTACAACTTTATAGTACTGTTATAGAATGGCAATGTTCTAATTTTTTTGTATTTCATTTCTTAATTTGTCATTCAGTTAAATGGTAGTGTTTTAAATATCTTTTAAAACTATTTCTATAAAACTGTGGTTACCTGGGGCGGCCACTTCGGCCAAAACAGACTGGTCCCGATGTGATCCAATTCACCAGAATCTACTTAGACTATGTGTGGACTAAAACTATGGGCAAATGTGGATTTATGCAATTTGGCAAAGGTAGTCAGGACAGATGCTTAAGACTTGATGACATAAGGCTGAATAAGGACAGAGGGGTTTAAATGAAAGTGCACATAAATTTTGAGTAATGCATTTGAGATCTAGAATTTTCTTATTAGTAGCTTCAGACAAAAAATGTAGGTTGTTGTACTGTTGGGCCTGCTTCCATGTTACATCTCAAAGACAATGTAACACGGTAGATTGTAAGAGAGGTTCTACACCTAATTCTAGCTGGCCAGTGGTGCAGTGCATTTGCACAGGACTTCAAGGCGAGTGGTCCTGGGTTCGAATCTGGCCAACTCCTTGCGTGCTTTCCATCCGCGCTGGATTCAGCACTGAGCTAGCAACTCGGCCTTATATTTAAAAAAAACAGGACAAATGTTTAAGAAACGGCAAGGTTGCTGCCTGATGTGCAGAGAGGAATAACATCTGTACCTAATTCACATTATCAAACTTAAACAAGGATTTGATTCCAGACAGGGTAGAGAAAAACTTTACTGGAAGGGTTCAAGGGATTTTATGTTTGTTTAAACTGAAGTAATTGTTCTTGGAATAAAGAAGGCTGAAAAGCGATTTGATAGAGGTGTACAAAATCCTATATTCAGAGTAAATTAAAAGAAGTTGAGACAATTACATGTATTTAAAATGATAGACTGAAGTTTTTGGAATCAGACTATGATGTTTTGGAATCTGTCTATGATGGTGGTAAAAATGAAGTTGATCTGGGCTTTCAAGAACCAGCTGGCTAGGTAGTTTGGCAAAATTATTTATAGGGCTGTGGAAAAAAGAACAAGGGAATCAGACTGACTGAATTGCTCTAAGAGCTGTCGCAGCCTTGATAAACTGGCATTCTGTCAGAATAATTCTGCAGTTTTCAAAAAGTCCCAAGTGCCATTTTAAGAAGTTATTTGTACTTTGTGCTCTTGATATGCATCTTTTAAAAAAAAAATTGATTTTTGTCTCAGTTTTATATTTGACAAAATTTAATTTGAATTATTTACTGCTTGTTTGCTTTTTAATGCTACAGCACAGCAATAAGATAATTGACTTTTCTTTTGTATTTGTACTAAACTGTTTCTCAGTGGAGCTTCTATTTTTGATCTTAGCGAAAAATTGAATAGTTTTCCCACCATGGTAAAATTGTATATTGCTAGAAAAGAAAATGGCAAACATACACTATTTCTAACAGTTTTATAACCATTTTATTTGACCATCTCATCTGATAGTAAAGTAAAATTTGAAGCATTGGTTTGTATGTTGGTGATCACTGACGCAATTATACCTTATTTGCAGATACCCTTTTGATAAGTTCCAAGAATGATTTTTATATTGAATTATGGAACAAGTGAAAGATAATAGCATACCAATACAGTGTTAGCCTTTTAAACCATCATAAAATCTTTTCACATAGTGTAGGCCTTCTACTCAAAATTAACTTTCGTTTGAGGATTGCCCAAATTTTGTTACTCTGAAGATCTCTGCATGGTTCCATGACACCTTTTGGGGGGTGGGGGGGAGAGTGGTGAGGATTAGTCTGAAGTAGTACCTCAGTTTCCTGATGCAGTTCTTTCTATAGGCAGCTTTCTGTTATCAGGGCTTGATGTTGTAGGGAGACCAGCTGACTGCATTTTTCACAATGACTGATACAGCAGATGGAAATATGTTGAATGCATTTTTCTCCTACTAAAAAGGAAATTGAGCAAGTAGAGCATTTAGAGTAAAATATGTTTCCTAAACTCTTTTCCCTTCTTTATAAAAGTTAGTTTGGAAAATAAGACCTGGAGGAAGTGTCATGGAAATGTTATTTTTCATGCAGCTTGCCACTGTGAACTTGTTTATTGTAAGCATTCAGATTTTGTTGGCGTTCTCCTTTTTGTTTAAAAGTTTAAATAGGCACAGACCAAATAAAATAGTTGGAGTTCAGTTTCAGCTCCCAAGTGAAACATTGAAAATAGAAATACTGCTGTAGTCATGCAGCAATGACTTCAGTGAAGGGTGTGTAGCTCATAATGTAATAGTAGTTATTTCATTCAGGTTTTCAGTTAATTGCTGCTGAAGTCAAGATGCAGACAATTAAACATTTGCTATTTGGAGCTATACTGCATTTTGTTTTTGAAATGGCAAAATAACATTGTCCTTAAATGGTCATCTCAACCTGTGCAGTTTAATGTGTAGCTTGTGGGTGAAAGGTTTTCAGTTCATTGAAGCCAATATAATTTTCCCAGGCTCATTTCCAGACCAAATAAAATCTTGCTGGTTCCCACCATTGATATCCTGGGGTATCCTTGTTTATCAGTGATCTGAAGTTTGTTAGTCCTGAGGACCTCGACAATCCTGGAAAACGATAACATTTAATACGTAAAATGTATACAAATAAAAAATCTTACCTTTGTCTAATAAGAATTCCCATTGAAAATGAATGGTAGCTCTGATCTCTGCAAATTAACAACTGAACAGTTGAATGCTGCCTGTCGCTCGCTAGATTTGCCTCAGTAATGTGGCTAAAGAGCAAGTCAGATTAGTATCCTGTGAAAAGTGATCAGCTTCCTGACATCCCAAAGCCTACACCATTTGCAGCACACAAATATGAAGTGTAATCAACTGTTCTACACTTTGAAAGCAGCTCCAGCATCACTGAAGAATTTGATAATACCCAGAGTAAATCAAAAATTTTATTGGCTACCTCATCTACTGCACTAAGTACATGTGCGATCTGCAATTGTCAGTCCTAACCTGCAATTTCTGTCACCGAGAATGGCAAGAACAACAGAGTATGACCTGAGAAACTGAGCCATCTACATTAGAATGTCCTTGGATTGATTTCCTAATTTAGATTTATTTGACCAAGCATTTTGAAGTTATGGAAGATTGATGCCAAAATTTACCAGAATTCTCTTGGGTTAGGAGATACAAATTCAGCTGATCATTTTTTTTTTCTTGAACCATATTGAGTGAGAAGCTTGGTACTGTATGCTTAAAAGTACTCACCTGCCTTCTGGCTCATTTTTGCTGTTTAAAAAGAGAACTGAAGAATTGTGATTACCAGCTATTTTACATTCTAAGTCAGGATTATATCTTGAAAACTCAAACTTTCACAAAATGCATGGAGGATCTTGTTAAAATTAGTTAATTACTTTGTGTTTAAATGTTGAATAAAAAGATAATTTCTGTTTACTTCTAAAGAATTTTGGAATTCATATAGAATTTAATGTAGAATTTTTGTACTTCCTATTTACTTGTGTCCTTGAACAATAACAGATACATTTCCATTATTTATGTATTGCAAATTATTTGAATTTGATTTCCTGAACTGAAACGTACAATTGTATTCTGCAGAGCATTTAGCATTTAAATGTAAAAAGTAAAGCAGGTGGTGCATTGATATGTACATTACAAGTGTATTTTCCTTTTCTGCCTAGTGCAGTTATTTGTTTTAAACCTGCAAGAAAGCCTATGCATTTTTTTTTAGCTTTTCATAAAAAGTTGTTTGTGATATTTCCTTGTTTTCAATTACCATTAGTTACTAGGTTTTGAGCAATTAATTTCCAAGCTGTAATGGTTGGTATGACTTAACATATCTTTCTGTTTCCTTTTGTCATTTTTTTTTGTTTAAAAAGCAGTTAAACGCAAAGCGTTGAAGTTGAATTTTGCCAACCCTGCCTTCAAGACAACAGCAAGGCTTACATTAAATCCAACAGGAGGCGTTCACTTTCAGAACCCACACATGTGAGTGGAGTTTTCTAATTTAACCTTTCAACAACAATATTGAAATTGTATGTTCTCTACATCATAGACACTCAGGAAGTTGGGCTACATTTCTGAAGAAAGAAACAAGTTGAGCATTTTTAATCAGAGCATATGAAAGCTTTTGCCTTTAAGTGTTAAGTTTATTTCTCTCTTCACGGATGGAGCTTGAATTGGTGAGTGTCTCTAGCACTTTACATTTCACACATTTGTGGTAAATGCTGGGAATTTAAATTGTTCTTGTTAACTTTGAGGCTGTTTTAATCTCCTTTTGTGTAACCTTCAGCAGTGTTTCCTGTTAAAGCTCTCAATTTTTAACCTTTGGTCAAGAGTAGTAGTGCAGTCAAGACCCATTGCTGTTATTGGTTAGTTACCTTTTCACTCTGTAATGCTTGATCAGGTGATGGTCAGCAGTCTGTACTGTGGATATGTCATGACAGAGGCTTGAGTTAGGAGATACAAATTCAGCTGATCATTTTTTCAATTCAATTATTTTGTTTGCCAGGGAATGAACTATTAATATTTTATAACAATAAATGTAAGAGATGAATAAGAATGTAATTGATACAAAGATGCACATACCCTGTGATTATCATTTCAGTTAGCAATCTTTGGAAAATATTTTCATTTGTTGTCTAACAGTTATGATCCCAGCTATCTGCTGTTTGCAAATGGAGTTTCTCATGATTTGCATTACAATCTGCAGTAAATAGTAGTGTAAAATATTTTTTGGGATATTCACATTTGTATAACCTATGGACAATTGGATATGTGGAATGATTCTTGTCAATCTTGAATCCCATAGAATCAAATATCAGCTCAATTTAACAGAACCTTTCAAGACCCACTAAGCTTAGATCATATATTTTCCGATAAGAATCTGTGAGAGTAATCAGATCTGATAGAAGCCTGGTACGTTTAACTTTCTGTGACTGACTGCCTGATTTTCTGAATATTGTTGCATTTTTCTGTATGTAGTTTCAGATTTCTGGCATTGGCTGTGTTTTGTGTAAAGTTATTACTTGGCAGTAATAGTGGCTGTGAAACTGTTTTCAAAGACTTAAATGTAATGGTGATTGGTGAAGGTAGTTCTTGCTGACTGCATTGTATCTTCTGTCACTCAGTTAAGTCACACTGAAACCTTAAACTTTTGGAAATAAAATAAAAATTGCTGGAGGTACTCTGAGTTCATTTAGCCAAGTTGAAAAATTGGGAGACAAATGCTATGGCTACGTATTTCATTTGTGAAATTTTCATGTTTAGTGATCATTGTTTAAGCTTTTCCAAAAAATCTAATTTGAATTTGGCATGAGAGAAATGTCTGCTCAGTTGCGAATCTGTTTGCCAAAATCTTAGTGCATACGTATTTTGAATAGCGTGTAGTCATTTGTATGATTAGCATTTCAAATTATTAGTTTTTTATTATTGATATGCCAGTATAGTTAATCTGTGATACAAGATTAGTTAATAGGATTTGTACTTGTTGCAGAACATTTTTTAGTTTTGTCCTGAACTTGTAAAAGCTTGCTATCATAAAGTAACATTATTTTGGGATTCAGAAGTTGTAGCCCAGTTAATTCATTAAATATTTCACATCTTAATTTCTTGTGGCGCCTGGACTGGCTTCATTGTTAGCAGATATGAAACAAATCAGAAGCTCTCTGACAAGGCAAATAGCAATGAAATGGGGAGATATACATGGAAGCTGAATGTAATGCCAAGAAACATGAGGTGAAATGTTTTTCCTTGGAAGGGTGGCACATTTTAAAGGATGCGGAGTGCGTCAAGTTACAAATCAGAGTGGAAGCTTGTGTGTTTTAAATTGAAACGTAGCTCTCCCAATTATGATATCTATACTCGGAGATGCATTTGTCATACTTAATTTGAATCAATAACTTGTATTTTGCACTACTTTAATAGTTATTATTCCAATTATTGTTAATATTCAGGAATCATTCCATCATTGTAAAATGACAGGAAAATGTGCAGAAAATGTCCTCTATTATATTTCTTTATTTTAAAAATGTAAAGCCAATTTGTTTATAAAATAAAGTATGTAACTATTACATTGACAGTTAAGCTATATTTATGAATAACTTGTGCTTAACGTGCTTTGCTTTCAAATAAAAAAATGGTGCTAAAATTATTCCAATGAATTAAATTGGTAAAACCACCATCTGCTTCCAAACAAAATCAAACCCGGCAAGTAGCAGCAGATTTGATGTATGGTCTGTTAAAAATTTTAGCTTGAGCAGTATGAAGGACGCTCTGTATAACTATATTTAAGAAGAGAGGTGGTTTCGGGTATTGATCTGTGGCTGTCATCCTTAGCTAGGATGGAGGTAGATGGGAACAAGATGTCCTTGGTATCTGAATTGCTTTCTAGCACTGAATGTCAGATCCCTGCCAGCTGAGAACTGTGTGGCTGAGGGAGGGTGTGTGCAGTTGAAATGAAAAGCAAGTGCTACACATAGACAAGTGTTTTGAATTGAAAAGTGAAAGTTGGAATTGATTTAATACCCAAGAGTGTGCTGCATAGCATCCGAAAGAAATGCTTTTAATGGTAACATCTGCATATTATATAGCATCATGAAAATTGTAGCTTTTTGAAGGTATAATATTTCATTTACTTAATGGCAATTTTAAAGTAACCATGTATGGTTGATGCTGTTGAATTATAGTTAAAATTTGTTTGCTTTAAAATGATTTATTTTTAGTTCTGATGTTTGTCAAGTTAGCAAGAGTTACTGAGGAAAAGAAAATTAAAGCAAATTATCGACTGTTTCTATGATAAAAAGCAATTAAATTACAAATTATCATATTACCTGACAATTCAAAGTTTACAGTCTGCTTACATTTTCACTATTTCTGGTTTTTTGACATTGTAAGATGTATTGAATGTTTTATAAGCCCTTAAAATAATTGCAATAAATTTTAGGGAATTAGCTGTTACTGATTATAAAATGAAAATTCAAACCCATGTTGGTATGATAGATGAAGTAACAGTGCATTTGTTCTCTGTAAAGACTGAATACTCTTTTTGCCTCAGTGCTTTAAACAATTAGTTAACTTACTATGCATAAACACAATTTTATTTCATTGGCTGCAATTTTATTTTAAAATGACAATATAGCTTTTTGAAGGCTTTAAAATTGACTCTTCAAACATTTTTGTTTTGTATTAATAGTCTCAGTTCACCCTTTAATGCCCTGACAGTTCTGTGAACAGACGGCCAAAAAAGCAGGTCATCCAACTGTCTCTCATTTTGAACTGTCTGTCTGAACTAGATAATTGGAGGATCAGAGGTCAGCAACTTTAAATTCCTTGGTGTTACCTTTTCAGGGGACTTGTTATGGGTCCAGCACGAAAGTGCAGTTACAAAGAAAGCATGACAGCACCTTTATTTCCTTAGAAGTTTGTGAAGATTTAGTCATAGTCTTACTTTATTGATCCCGTGGGAAATCAGTTGCATCAACCAAGAATAGAGTGTAAATATAGCAAAATAAAACCATAAATAATTAAATAATGATATGTAAATTATGCCAGATGAAAATAAGTCCAGGACCAGCCTATCAGCACAGGGTGTCTGACCCTCCAAAGGAGCAGTTGTAAAGTTTGATGGCCACAGGCAAGAATGACTTCCTATGACGCTCAGTCTTGCATCTCTGTGGAGTGAGTCTCTGGCTGAATGTACTCCTGTGCTCAACCAGTACATTATGTAGTGGATGGGAGACATTGTCCAAGATGGCATGCAACTTGGACAGCATCCTCTTTTCAGACACCACCGTCAGAGTCCAGTGTGACATCTAAAACATTGACAATCTTCTACAGATGTGTGGTGGGCAGTATGTTAACTGATTGCATCACAGCCTGGAATGGAAACACCAATGTCCTTGAACAGAAAATCCTACAAAAAGTAGTGGATACAGTCTAGGTCATCACATGTAATGCCCTACCCACCAATGAACGTATCTACAGCGGAGCGCTGTTGTAGGAAAGTGGCATTCATCACCTTGTCATGCAGGCCATGCTCTGTTCTCACTGAACCCATCATGAAGAAGGTTCAGGAGCCTCAGGACACACACCACCAGGTTCAGGAAGAGTCTTTATCCCACAATCATCAGCCTGTTCAGCAGAGGGGATAACTTCACTTGCCCCATCACTGAACTGTTCTGACAACCTATGGACTCACTTTCAGGGGCTCTTCATTCTCGGGTTCTCTATTTATTACTTACTTATTTATTATGATCATTATTTTTTCTTGTGTATTTTCAGTTTGTCAGCTTTTGCACATTGGCTGTTTGTCCGCCTTGTTGAGTGTGGTCTTTTCATTGATTCTGTGTTGTATATGCTAACATATATGTACTTTGATAATAAATTTGCGTTGGTCTTTGAGAAGACAATCTGCAAATCTCAGCAACTGTAGCTATCCATTAGGAGGCATTGAAGGGAATCCCAGCGTACTTATCTGTAAATATTACTTGCTTTAAGAAACATTTTCCATCCATTCCTGCCATTTTAGAAAAGTGGGGACAAAATCAGTAACGTAAAGGGGGAGATTCGTGACAATTCACACTCGTTTGTCGTTTGTGCTTTCCTTTCTGGAACCTGCAATATGTTGTGTTTTTTTGGCTTCTCCTGTGCCATGTATTGAAATGATTGACAGCTTCGAGTTTACCCTGAATAAAGAGTGGAAAAATCTGTCCTTGAGCAAATTATCCTTTGAGATTTGAATCAAATGGGTATATAAGTGGCTTTTGTTCTTTATTCTTGTAGAAGGTACTCCAGCAAAGTCCATTTTCCTTTTTAAGTTGATTCTATAGCTTGACAATGATCTTTAATCATTTATTTATTGAAATTTCACCATCTCCTCCTCTAAAAACACCAAGAAATATTCAACAAAACACCGAAAGGAAATTGGTTTCACTTTGGTCAGAGATTACACTGGATGCCCACAATTTTGTAAGAGGAATACCATTGGGGAGCTGTAATAATGCCATTTTATGCATGTGTAAGCATGGCATTTTAATTTGTTTGGTGAACAAATTGTATTAACATGGCATCTTTATATGTAGCTTTTGATAATGGTGCCAGCCAAAATTGGATCAAACCACATGACTTAAAAGCATGAGGGTCAGTTTTAAGTAACATCTTAAAGGAATGAAAGCAAGAAGTTAAAAAGCTGAGCGTGAGATTTCCAAAAGTTAGGAAAGTGTGACTGTTTTCTAAGGAACAGACAGCTTATTGTTTTTTTTGTGCAAACTCAGGATTAATGAAAAATATTAACTGAACATTTGAAGTATTGGAGGCCTATGTTCTTCCATCGTGAATTGTTTACAGGTGCAAAACTAATCAAAACAGCAATGGAATTTTGGCCTTTGTTCCAGAGAGCTCAATTATAAGTTTGAGTTGTTACAATGTTAACCCCCTTGTGGCCATATCAGGAGTATTGAGGGCAGATTTAGACATCACACTTAGAGATTTGTCCTGGATAGATGCAGTGCAGATCTAACAGAAAGGAACTTGGATTCAGAGGGTTGACGTGAGGACATATGTGAAGTCTGCTTCAGTTCTCACTGTTAGGTTATGAGTTGATTTGATCAAAATAAGGTTTTGAAGGATGTAGGAAATGGAAGTAAACCATTTGAGATTTATTGCCTTTCAATCCCAATCATTTTATCAATATTTTTTTAAGGATACCTACAACCTCCCAATTCAAATTTAAAGCCAGATCTTAAAGGAATCAAGTGAGGAAAAGTACTTGTCCAGTTGAGTAGTTTTATGGAAGTTTTAAGTATTCTTCAGCAAATTGTAGTTTATGCAAAGCTACCCATGAAACAAATACCAAGCAATATGAGATAAAGGTAAGTGTATAGAGTTAGATCATGATATAGCCAGGAGCAGAAAAGGCTGGTGGTATTTGGCTTATTAGTATACTAGTATTGATGATAATTCTGAGGGTTGCCACCAGTGAACTTGTACTGGAGGATGAAAAATAATCATCGGAGATTCTCGTCAGTTTTTTTTTGTTATAGTTTAATTTATTTAGTGTGACTTTGAATTTTCCACTGGTTATCTCTTGGGTTGGGCTTTTCAGAGTTTGTATTCACATCTAACAGTGTTGTAAAGGTGTTTTGTTTTAAATCTCTTGGGAACGTATAGTTCATAGAATCTTCTAAAGCCGTTAAAATTTAGTTTGGAAGGTCAGTATTGTACTAAAACCATCAGCTTTAACTTTTGACAACCATTTCCATTAACTTTTTAAAAAAAAACTGAACTTACAGTGCTAACGTTTGCCACTTTTTCAATTAGTCTGTTAGATTTTACACTGATATTTTCTGCAGGTCCAGGCCCACCCAAAAACAGGGCCCAGACCTTGGATCTTTGGAACTTTCAGCTCCTGTGGATGAAGACTTCATATCATTGGAAATGAAACGAACAAGGTTTGTTTGGATTTGCATAATGTGAAACATAGAACTGTAATTATTGGACCTGTTATTGAACATGTAATTAATCTGAATTATGTTTATATTTATAGCCTGTGAAGCTCAGATTCTGTAACCAACAGATACATTGAGAAGAGTGAGGAAGATTTGTTTGGATTTTATTATGCATTAGGAATTGTAGGGCACTTAATTCAGGCTTGAAGCCTGAATTTCCTTTTACCTGCAGTATTCTTTCACCCTCATCCCTCTTTGCTTTATTATCTAGCACCCTGCTTTTAAAAATACTCACCCACCCTCTGACGAAAAGACCCAGGCATTACACAAAAATTTCTTCATCTGACTTTAATGGGTCATACCTTATTTTTAAACAATGATTGTTAGTTTTGACACTCAAAGGAAACATTTCCTCCACATTCATCGTGTCAAAAGATCTTTTATGATGTACTTCGAAGTGAATACAAAACTAGGCCATCCAATTTTTCCTTGAGAACAATCCATGCATTCCTGGTAGTAGATTTATAAACC
Source organism: Mobula hypostoma (assembly GCF_963921235.1). NCBI lineage: Eukaryota > Metazoa > Chordata > Chondrichthyes > Myliobatiformes > Myliobatidae > Mobula > Mobula hypostoma. Next base: position 16,233,626 of record NC_086118.1, on the reverse strand, counting down.
TGAACTGCATTAACATCTTCCTTAGAGAAGGAAACTATAGTTGCTGATAAGTCCACGCTTTACAAAAGTCCAGATGTGGTCTCTCTAATGTCCTGAGAAAAGAAATGTAATTTCCTTCAACTTCAGTTCCCCAGGCTGTGATAACATTGTTAGCTTTCCTAACTACCTGTTGACCTGCATATGAGTCAATTGTCTTGCCTGGCTATTAAAATGGAAACATTATTTAGCTACTGGTTGGTATAGTACAATTTATTTATGAAATGCTGGTTTATTTTTGAAGTCGTAAGGTATATCTGATTAGTTCCATGGTTTCAGTGTTCCATGAAACACTGTACATTACCATAAACAACACGGTCCAGTTGTCACACATTATTGTTACATCTTCAGTATCTTGGTTCCATGATTTTGAACTTGATGCAGCACCCTCAAAATGCTGGAGGAACTCAGCAGGTCAGGGCAGTATCTATGGAAATGAATAAACACTTGATGATTCGGTGGATTCCGTCCTTCAGGATTGGCAAGGAAGAGAGAAGACATCAGAATAAGAAGGTGGGGGAGGAGGGGAAGGAGGATAGCTAGAAAGTGATAGGTGAAGCCAGGTGGGTAGAAAAGATGGAGAGGAAGGAATCTGATAGGAGAGGAGAGTGGACCATAGAAGAAGGTGTATGTGTATGATTGGAGGAAAAAAGGAGGAGTAGGCAAGGAAGGTAAATTAAGGTTGGGATAATGAGAAGTGGAGAAAAGAGATGAGAGCAGAATCACCTAATGCTTTTATGAACCAAATGTCACTCAGTCCAAGAAGTGATATGATTCAACTTGCATTTCCCTTTATAACTCCATGGAATACCAGAAGAAGAAATTGTACTTCATCTGTACTGATTTTCAATTATCTCCAACTTCAGCATCATGCTTTGCATTTTTTTGCCATTTGTTTCTAGGGCTTATTTAAACATTGTGGGCCGAAGGGTCTGTAAGGTGCTGTACTATTCTATGGTCTATGTTAAATTAAAGGTTGTGGATTAAAGTCTCTTGAAAGACTTGATCATGAAATTCTTAAATTTGTGCTAGTGCAGTGGAGGAATGCTTCATTCATAGTCAATAGCATTGTCTTTATGATGAGGTGTAAAACCCCAATTATGACTGCACCATCAAACAAGCCTAAACAGTCCCAAACAACTACTTTGGGAAGTGGAGGGCATTTATCCTTGATGCCCTGGACAGTCTGAAGTCAACATGTCTTAAAAAGACAGCATCTGATCATTATCACATTGCTCTTTGTGGGACCCAGATATCTGAAATTAGATGTCATTGTTGTTATATTATAAATGTAGTCATAGAACAGTACAACACATAAACACGGCCCTTCAGCCCAACCTGTCCATGCCAAGCTGTTATTCTGCCTGGACCCATTGATCCATACTTGGACCATAATGCTTACTATCCCTACCATCCATGTACTTATCCAAACTTCTCTAAATGTAGCAATTGAACCCACAGCCATCACTTCCACTGGCAGCTCGATCCACTCTCACATCACCCTCTGAGTGAAGTAGTTCCCCTTAAACATTTCTCTTTCACCATTAACCTATGACCTCTACTTCAAGTCTTACCAAAACACAGTGGAAAAAGCCTGCTTGCATCTACCTTATCTAGACCTCTCATAATTTACTATCCCTCTATTAAATTTCCCCTCATTCTTCTACGTTCCTGACCAATTCATTCTTTCCCGAAAACTCAGGTCCACAAATCCTGACAACATCCCTGTAAATGTTGTCTGTAAACATTGGTTCTAATTTTGAACTTAGTGAATTTTTCTAGTGTTATCAACCCATTTCTAACTTAAGAATTTGTGTATGTAAAAATTTGACTATCTTGTAATAAATTTATCTGCATATCTAATCCCTTTTTATCATTTCTAAGTATTTATGGAGCAATCTAATATAACAAATTGCCCTTTGGCATAGCAAGTCAGCAACTACCTATTAAGACTAATCAAAAATCAGTCCCATGTTTATATCCCCTCATGTTCTTCCCAGGTCATCCCACTCGCTTCCTTTTGTTTGTAGCAGAGCCTTGGCCCCACTTTTCAAGTGGTTGTCTTGGAAGGGAGATTCTGTGAGTGCTCCCCCATGTCCTTCTCACAGCGCAGTCTTTTTTTTAATGAAGCTGAGTTGCGAGCTCGACACTCAACCTGGCACAGATGGAAAGCGCGCCCGGGAGTGGCCCGACTGGGTTCGAACTCGGGAACCATCGCTCCGGAGTCTGGTGCTGATGTCACTGTGCCAGCAGCCGGACAACTCACTTCCTTACTAGAGACAATTTATCCTAGTTGATTAACCTACCAGTTAACATTTCTTTTGGAATGTGAGGAAATAAGAGCACTTGGAGAAAATAATTTCTGTTTTTCCTCTGCTTTAAAGTTTCTTTACTTTCAATAGGCGCCCTTCAGATCTGTTCAAGCATTTTGGAACTCTCTCTCCAGTACACTTGCCTCACTTGTAATCTGTTTTCACTCATGGTCATGCTTTTGAGAAGAACAAAAAGATGACAGCAGTAAAGGTAGGACCGATTAGAGATAAAAGTGGGAAGATGTGCCTGGAGGCTGTGGAAGTGAGCAAGGTCCTCAATGAATAATTCCAGTATTCACCAATGAGAGGGAACTTGATGACGGTGAGGACAATATGAGTGGGGTTAATGTTCTAGAGCATGTCGATATCAAGGGAGAGGAGTTGTTGGAGTTGTTAAAATACATTAGGATGGATAAGTCCCCGAGGCCTGACGGAATATTCCCCAGGCTGCTCCACGAGGCAAGGGAAGAGATTATTGAGCCTCTGGCTAGGATCTTTATGTCCTCGTTGTCTACGGGAATGGTACCAGAGGATTGGAGGGAGGCGAATGTTGCCCGCTCGTTCAAAAAAGGTAGTAGGGATAGTCCGGGTAATTATAGACCAGTGAGCCTTACATCTGTGGTGGGAAAGCTGTTGGAAAAGATTCTTAGAGATGGGATCTGTGGACATTTAGAGAATCATGGTCTGATCAGGGACAGTCAGCATGACTTTGTGAAGGGCAGATCGTGTCTAACAAGCCTGATAGAGTTCTTTGAGGAGGTGACCAGGATGATGGTAGTGCAGTGGATGTGATCTACATGGATTTTAGTAAGGAATTTGACAAGGTTCCATATGGTAGGCTTATTCAGGAAGTCAGAAGGGATGGGATCCAGGGAAGTTTGGTCAGGTGGATTCAGAATTGGCTTGCCTGCAGAAAGCAGAGGGTCATGGTGGAGGGAGTACATTCGGATTGGAGGGTTGTGACTAGTGGTGTCCTACAAGGATTGGTTCTGGGACCTCTACTTCTTGTGATTTTTATTAACGACCTGGATGTGGGGGTAGAAGGGTGGGTTGGCAAGTTTGCAGGCGACACAAAGGTTGGTGGTGATGTAGATAGTGTAGAGGATTGTTGAAGATTGCAGAGAGATATTGATAGGATGCAGGAGTGGGCTGAGACGTGGCAGATGGAGTTCAATCCAGAGAAGTGTGAGCTGGTACACTTTGGAACTCCAAGGCAGAGTACAAAGTAAATGGCAGGATACTTGGTAGTGTGGAGGAGCAGAGGGATCTGGGGGTACATGTCCACAGATCCCTGAAAGTTGCCTCACAGGTAGATAGGGTAGTTAAGAGAGCTTATGGGGTGTTAGCTTTCATAAGTCGAGGGATAGAGTTTAAGAGTCTCGAGGTAATGGTGCAGCTCTATAAAACTCTGGTTAGGCCACACTTGGAGTACTGTGTCCAGTTCTGGTTGCCTCACTATAGGAAGGATGTGGAAGCATTGGAAGAGGGTACGGAGGAGATTTACCAGGATGCTGCCTGGTTTAGAGAGTATGCATTATGATGAGAGATTAAGGGAACTAAGGCTTTACTCTTTAGAGAGAAGGAGGATGAGAGGAGACATGATAGAGGTATACAAGATATTAAGAGGAATAGATAGAGTGGACAGCCAGCGCCTCTTCCCCAGGGCACCACTGCTCAATACAAGAGGACATGGCTTAAAGGTAAGGGGTGGGAAGTTCACGGGGGATATTAGAGGAAGGTTTTTTACTCAGGGAGTGGTTGGTTGCGTGGAATGCACTGCCTGAGTCAATGGTGGAGGCAGATATACTAGTGAAATTTAAGAGACTACTAGACAGGTATATGGAGGAATTTAAGGTGGGCGGGGGTTATATGGGAGGCAGGGTTTAACGGTCAGCACAACATTGTGGGCCGAAGGGCCTGTACTATTCTATGTTCTTATTGACTCACCAGATTCCCTAACTGCCCTCCTGTTTTAGGGATAATTTGCAATAGCCAATTAACTTACCAAACAACTTATCTTTGGGATATGAGAGAAACCTACATACTGCAAGAACTGTGTGTAATTACGTAGAGAATATGAAAACTCAATATGGACAGCACCAGAGATCAGGATTGAACCTGGGTCACTTGAATTGAAAGGCAACAGCACTACCAAATATCTAAATTAATAGATATTTATTGCTTCAAAAATGCTTTAAAAGATAATAGATCCATTGAAAGCATATTCCACAAACTTATTTTTCCCCATCTGTATTTATTTTACGGTGTCTGGTAATTATGGTTGTGCTGTTGATAAAAGGGAGAATATTTACAGTCATTGGCACACAACAAAACAAAACTTCATTCTTGTTTATTAAGCTGTGTATGTTATCTAAGCAAAGAGGTGCTCTCCCTTTGGTGTAGTTCAGTGATTAAAAAAGAATCAAATGGAAGCTCAGCATGTATGTAAGGGAAGAAGTTGCATTACCTCGGGGAAATATGGTGAGGTTAATGGGACTAATGTGACTGGTCCATGCCAGCTTGCATGTGAGCAAACAGCCATATCATGTTATAAGGTTAAGGTAATAGAAAGGTAACTGACATGTAAGGACATCTTACTGGTGAGATTTCTGAAATGAAATGACAATTTTGTATTATGGCATTGTTTATCAAAAGTATAGTCTCCTTTAACAAAGCTCTGGCACTTTCCATCCCTCTTTTCTTTGATGTACTTCATTAGGTGCTGGAGTAGACATACAGATGGACAATGGAGGAGTTGTCATTTCCAGTCAATGGTCAGTTCTGATAAAGGGTCATTGACAGTAGATGTGTTGCTTAAACCTAGAAAATGCTGGGGACATCATTTCAGATTTCCAGCATCTGTAGATTTTTTTTTCTTTTATAATATCTTAATTGTTGACTCTTAGGTTCATTGGGTTTATGAAAAAATATGTAAATTTTCTCTATGCCCAGATACAATGTAATTTTCTAATTTTAGTCTATTGTGATTAAGTAGTGTGAAATTAGCCTTATTCACTATACTTACAAAAGCTATTTAAGCACAATGGTTTTGAGTAGTTGTAAATGCCTATAAAACAAATATTGGAGTGACTAAAGTACTAAAATGGTAACTCAATTTAGTTATTTATAGATTGATACCCAACGATAAAACTTGCACACATTAATTTCTGTGATCATTAAATATTAAATAATTCATACATCAAAATGTAACTCATTTGAACATGATTGTAATATAAGGATAGTTTGCAATTGAAGTACTACAACTTGTCCTTACTTTTCCTCATAACTCAACTCAGTTAAACCATAGATTGCTTCAGATGCTTGCATATTTTCAGTGCAGTGCCAAAGATTACTTACAAGTGCTGTTCCTTGTTCTCTTCAGACTCAACTACTTCACTATTCTGCGACCTTCTATCCTTAAACAAGCTTATCCAAAATCTTGCAGCTCAGTTCTTGAGCTGGTATTAGTTCTTTTTACATCATCTGTGTTGAATGAGTAATATTAGCTGCAGATTCACCGGCTGCTTATCTTAATTCTCATTCTGGTGTTCAGATGCTAAGGCATCTCCACTTCCTGTATTTGTTGCTTTACTTCCCTCCTGACTGCATGACAAAGCTTTTTATTTGATTTTAAACGTTGTCTTTTTGTCTGATTGGCCCCGTTAGTGCTTTTGGAAGTTGTTATTACTTTAAAGCTGTTTATTAATAACCTTGTTAGTGGTATTGTGCGTTGGACACAGTACCTGTTTTATTTGTCATTGTGTATATCACTTTGGGATAGCTTTGAAAATCAACTGTCAGTTTTTCCTCAATTCTCGACCATAGTATTTGGATTATCATAGTATTAGTTTTACATAATATGAAAACTGAATGTTTTAAGACTGAACTCTTGGATCGCACTGAATATTATCTCGTAGTCCTGTTCTGCATTAATTGGAATTACTTGACTTTAATTGTTTTACAATTTAAGTGCAATACCTTAATTCTTGAAGAATGTAAATATTCACTATTCGTGTTTCAGTTTTTAGGTGAGGCTCCCTTTTCTAAACTGCATTGGTTTGCACTGTAATAAATAAAACCATTTATTTTTTTAAATCCATTGAGCTTATAGTGTTTGGTTTTTCCTGTCTTTCCTTTTTTTAGTTCACTTTGATTTTATGTTGCTATTCTTTTTCTCTGCCACAACACTTAAATCTGTTTTTCTTCTATCTATTCAACTATCCACTATTTTGGAAGTAGGTCCAAAGCTGAGTTAATAGCCACCATCTTGTAGCAAGTTTCTGTTGAGCACAACATTGAAGTTAAAGACATGGTCTCTAATTTTGTTTTGTCAGTGTCAAGGAAAACCTATCATCAGAGTTGAAATCTGTCAGGTTTCTGCTTGTGCAATTATTTTTGCTTCAATTAGTTATGCCATCAGTTTTAGTTCGCAGCTCTAAGCAGGGGGCAGCCAGCAGCGCAGCATCCAGTTACGATAACAATTTTAGCATGAAGTAATTTCATTATATTCTTGTTAGTGACGGTGATCTTTGAAAGTAAGTTGAGCTTTTTGTTATCATAATAGTTCTGTTATGCTTTGAGTATTTAGTAATCTTGCACTGAATAGCTCATGGAGAGTGGCAACTGACCTAGTGTTTATTTAAAATAACTTTCCATTTAAGATCTTATGACAATATACATTTTAATCTGCAGAATATTAAATAAATTGATAATTATGCAAAAACTTAGAGTAAGCAAGGTGCTAGTACGCAATGCATTTACATTTGTTAACTTAATTACACTTCAGGTGAAGGAAAGGAAAATTTGAGTGTTACGTTACCTATGCAAATGTAAAATTAGATGAGATCTGCCTTAATGCTTTGGGTATGCTTTTTTTTTTGACAGGGCTCTTGAGAATTTTAGAGAATAGCTCCTTGGGGAAGAGCAGACCCAGTCAGTCAAACCTGGAGCCTCTCAACAGTGGAAAGCCTAGTCAGGATTTTCCATATCTAGCCCCACCATGTTAAAATGAGAAGCAAATCTCAGTGATAAAAGTAAATATATCAATAACATGCTTTATCCCTGTGTAACTCATATTTGTCAAGTTTAATCAATTTAACAATTAGTTTCAATTAAAACATCTACTCAATTATTGGGAAAGAGTTGAAGCATTCTTTTTTAGTTCTAAATGGCAGAGATTCTCATGGATTTAAATTGCACATCTGCATGTATCTGGCCCAAAGTTATTTTGAGAGTTTACAGTGTAAATCAAAATAATTGAAGTTCTGCTGAAACATGTTAAAGCTGGAGTAGTTTATCATTTGTAATATCATTTTAAACATAAATGAGCCATATTTTATATCCTCTGTTTTTACAAAGTCATTTGTCAAAACCTGTTCACCTAAGATCTATCTTGGGTACATGTTTGGCACAGCATTTTGGGCCGAAGGGCCTGTATTGTGTTGTAGGCTTTCAATGCTTGTAAGATCTTTCAGGCTACTTATCATGTTCCTAGATTTAAAGACTGTAAAGCTTAACTTGAATTTTGTCATGCTGTGCCAAAATTGTACAACGTATCAAGTCTGCTAGTAACTTAACAGTGCCCTGCCATAATGTGGCATGGGGGTTGCAGCAAATCAGTTGTTTTCTCTGCTCCTGCTTGACCACACACAAATCACCACACACATCCTGTACAGCGGGCCCCGCTCCACATTCACCCCCAAATTGCAAACTGCAAACTGCAGGTGGGGCTGGCTGTCTGCAGCAAGGCCAGTCAGCGAATTTGCAACAGGAGGTTAGTTCTGTTTGCCTTCCACTGACCCGTCTGTATTTTAATACTTATAAGATGCGGCATGAAGGCTGCAGTTACTCCAGTGGAGTCATCTGCTAGGAATGGCTAAACTCCAGAGAGGTGAGAACGTGAGGTTAACACTGCATCCCTATCTACCACTGCAACTTCCATTAAATCCCTAACACAAAATAATCTGCGGATGCTGAGGTCAAAGCAACACTCACAACACGCTGGAGGAACTCGGCAGGTCGAGTAGCATCCGTGGAAAAGATCGGTCGACGTTTCTGACGAAGGGTTCCAGCCCGAAATGTCGACCGATTTTTCCATGGATGCTGTCCGACCTGCTGAGTTGCTCCAGCATGTTGTGAGTGTTCCATTAAATCCCTGATACTATCATATTTTGAAAAGAGTTCAATTCACTTCTCTTGGTGAGTACACACCCTTTATTGCCAAATAGAATTTGCATATATACTAGTATTTTTCAAAAGCATTTTCTTTAAAAGTTAGCTTTATTTTTACACATATATTCAAAATTGGTACTTTTTCCATGTGCGATTATATTTATTATAATTCAGCCACAGCGCTGAATTACTAATTTTCTCAAAGTATCGTATTCAGAGCTTAGAATTTTTTTTCCATATACATGTGTAATATTATATTTGATATTTTGTAGTGCCTATAATCTGTTGAACCATAAATATTTACAGTGTATTAGAATAATACAGCTGACCAAATAGAAACTTAAGTAACTAACGGACAATGGAGGGTGGGGGCCACAGAGATAAATGAATGTCACAAATGAGCCACATACAGAAAAAGACTGAGAACCACTAATTAGATTACTGTGAAGAGTTTGAGTTGCCTAAACCTCTTAATTGGCACATTGATGGAAAGTAACCTTGGGAAATGTAGCATGCCTAAAGAGTGTGAAATGCAATGAATAGCATTTGTAAAGGGACTTGTTCAAAAAGGATCAATAGATTATATAATTGTTATGATAGATGTAAAGTCAACAAATATTTTGGTAATTTGTGGTAATTTTTTGAAAACAAAACCTAGTCTAACGATTACCTACAGTTTTTAAATTCCTAACATTCAGTATATCTCATTAGTTTGCTTTCGCTAAGCATCATAATGAGTCATTAATTCATTTCCTGCTTTGATTTGTTGAGTGCCAAGATTCTTTTAAACTCATGATAAATGAGCAAACTTGCTAAGTCTAAAAGGAATAATTATGGAATTAATGGAAGTCCATTGTTACCATCAAACTGGAAGAACTAAAGTTCCTTTTCTAGAAAAGTAAATTCCATTATGTACTGTCACATTTACACAATTGTGCTGGATCTCTGTTCTGAATGGAACTGCTGGCATTGAGGTAAGGGGAAAGTAAAGTTCCTGCTTTTAAGTTTGCCTTGGTTTTAGTTATTTGCAAACATGTTTAGGTATTTACAATTTGCTTCAATTAGCTTTGACAAAAAATTTAGCATAGATGCATCTACCCTTACCTATTTTTATTGAAAACAGTATCTGGTTACATTGCAACTTGTATGGCAACTGCTCTGGCTGTGACCACAAGAAACTGCATTGAGTTGTGACACAGCTCAGCACATCAAGAAATCAGTCTCCCTTTTATGGACTCTATCCACATTTCTCATTGCTTCAATAAAGCAGCCAGCATAATCAAAGACTTCGCCCACCCCAGACATTTTCTTTTCTCTCTTTGTCCATTAAGCAGAAAATACGAAAGCCTGAAAGCAGAATCTGAATGGGGATTAATATCACTGGCGTATGTCATGAAATTTGTCATTTTATAGATTGTATTAAAATAGTAATACAAGGTAATATGCTATAAATTACAATAAGAAATGTATGTTAAAAAAAAAGTAGTGCAAAAAGAGAAGGAAAGGGGGGAAAAACAGGAACTGTTCATGGGTTGATTGTCCATTCAGAAATCTGATGGCAGAGGGGAAGAAGCTATTCCTGAAATGTTGAGTGTCTCTTCAGGCTTCTGTACCTCCTTGATGGTAGAAATAAGAAGACGATGTGTTGAGTGATAGGGGTCCTTAATGATGGATGCTGCCTTTTTGAGGCATCACATTTTGAAGGTGTCCTGGATGCTGGGGAAGCAAGTATCTCTGATGGAGCTGGCTGAGTGTACAACTTTCTGCAGCCTTTTCTGATCCTGTGCAGTAAACCCTCCATACTAGACAGTGGTGCAACCAGTTAGCATTCTCTCCATGGTACATCTGTAGAAATTTGTGAGCATCTTTGGTGACATGCCAATTCCCCTCAAACTCCTTAAGAGGTACAGCCGCTGTTGTGCCTCCTTGGTAATTGCATCAAAATGTTGGGCCCAGAATAGATACTTAGATGTTGACACCCAGGAACTTGAAACTGCTCACCTTTTCCAGTTCTGATCCCTCTGTGGATTGATGTGTGTTCCCTCGACTTCTGCTTTCTGAAGTCCACTATCAATTTTTGGTCTTACTGACGTTGAGTGCAATTTTGTTGCTGTGACACCACTCAACCAGTTGATCTATCTTGCTCCTTTATGCCTCCTCATCAACATCTGAAATTTTGTACATACTACTGGGCTCAACCCCACTATTATAAGACTGTTGAATGGTCTCTATTACAATAAGATGTGCTCTTAACCTCACAATCTACCTCATTGCACTTTATTGTCTATCTGTTCTGCATTTTCTTTGTTATTGTGGCTTTATTCTGTTATTGTTTAACTTTGCACTATTTCAGTGCACTGTAATGACTTGATCTATGTGAACAGTATACAAGATAAGATTTTTGCTGTGTCTTGACACAATAGTAATTAAAATTACAACATTGCTAAAACCTAGGAATGGAGTTTTGTCTGGAGTTTTCAAGAATGTGTTAAGCATGGAGCTTTCTCACTACCATTAGACTTGCTGCCATCTTGCACGTTGGTATCATCTAGAATACCATGGATCGGGAAGATATATTCTGATCAGTTCAGTATTGACATGGGGAGACCCTGGTTGCTGGTGTCAGGTATAATCTTGTCAAACATTGACATCATGAGCCTTTTGTGATCTATTTATGAATAATTTGAGGATATATTTCAAACCAGATCAAAATAGTGCATTTTTAAGAGTGCAAAATTTTTTATGAAATGCATTTCTACCATTATTCATGCAGATTAGCTTCTTCAGCCTTTTCTTGACCATTGTTCTCTCAAGGCGAGAGTGGAATATGTGTGCATTTTTTCTGACCTGCATGAAAATATTTCGTCTACCTTCCATTTTCTAGACTGCAGTGGGAAGTCAATAGTTCCAAACCTATAATTATTTTTGGAAGTGTGAAGAATGTTCCATGTGTTTTAATTCCTGATATGTGCATGAGAATTCAGCATAATGCTATTGCCATTGCTTTGATTAATGTTTGCATTATGATTGTTGAACCGGAATATTTGGTTTAACAGTTCACATGCCTGGCCATTCATTACAGGAAGGAGGTAGAGTCAAATACCTTATAAATTATTAGGGAAAAGCAACTAAGGGAAGTGCCAGTGACAGGGAGTATAGTGTAAAAAGGTATTTGGAAACTAAAAAAATAAATTTCTATTAAATGTGAATTTAAAATAGGCCTGTATATTTTCTATAATAAAACGCAAGCAGTACTGTGCTTCTGAGCAAACTGTCTCAATGTGAGTGACTGAGACAACCCTATGGAAAAATTGAGACTGGGAGGTATTTTAGGTCATAACACACTCTCAGTGAGTGTGGAGAGAGACAAAAGATGATCGCCATCGCCTTCACCTTCACGTTAAAAGTCAGTAGTTCTACTTTGGAGCAGACAACTTTCACCTATGTACTATGTAGAAATTCAGGGCTTGCCCAGACAGAGGTTGAAGTCAACTTTCTGCTTGGCTGATCCTTGATCCTGAGAAAATTACTTTCTCTAACCAGGGAGCACAGACTTTAATAGATTTGATTTTGGACAAGAGCTTACATGGTGCTTTCATTATTTTTACGATGTTAGTTAATTTTGAGAGTGCAGAGTTTGTATGTTCCTGTCAGGATTAAAGGCAAATTGAATAGGAATAAGGAACTTTGGTTCTCAAGGGATATTGCAACTCTGATAAAGAAGAAGAGGGAGTTGTATGAAATGTATAGGAAACAGGGAGTAAATCAGGTGCTTGAGGAGTATAAGAAGTGCAAGAAAATACTTAAGAAAGTAATCAGGAGGGCTAAAAGAAGACATGAGGTTGCCTTGGCAGTCAAAGTGAAGGATAATCCAAAGAACTTTTACAGGTATATTAAGAGCAAAAGGATTGTAAGGGATAAAATTGGTCCTCTTGAAGATCAGAGTGGTCGGCTATGTGCGGAACCAAAGGAATAGGGGAGATCTTAAATAGGTTTTTTGCGTCTGTATTTACTAAGGAAACTGGCATGAAGTCTATGGAATTGAGGGAATCAAGTAGTGAGATCATGGAAACTGTACAGATTGAAAAGGAGGAGGTGCTTGCTGTCTTGAGGAAAATTAAAGTGGATAAATCCCCGGGACCTGACAGAGTGTTCCCTCGGACCTTGAAGGAGACTAGTGTTGAAATTGCGGGGGCCCTGGCAGAAATATTTAAAATGTCGCTGTCTACAGCTGAAGTGCCGGAGGATTGGAGAGTGGCTCATGTTGTTCCATTGTTTAAAAAAGGATCGAAAAGTAATCCGGGATATTATAGGCCGGTGAGTTTAACGTCGGTAGTAGGTAAGTTATTGGAGGGAGTACTAAGAGACAGAATCTACAAGCATTTGGATAGACAGGGACTTATTAGGGAGAGTCAACATGGCTTTGTGCGTGGTAGGTCATGTTTGACCAATCTATTGAAGTTTTTCGAGGAGGTTACCAGGAAAGTGGATGAAGGGAAGGCAGTGGATATTGTCTACATGGATTTCAGTAAGGCCTTCCTTTGACAAGGTCCCGCATGGGAGGTTAGTTAGGAAAATTCAGTCGCTAGGTATACATAGAGAGGTGGTAAATTGGATTAGACATTGGCTCGATGGAAGAAGCCAGAGAGTGGTGGTAGAGAATTGCTTCTTTGAGTGGAGGCCTGTGACTAGTGGTGTGCCACAGGGATCAGTGCTGGGTCCATTATTATTTGTCATCTATATCAATGATCTGGATGATAATGTGGTAAATTGGATCAGCAAGTTTGGATGATACAAAGATTGGAGGTGTAGCAGACAGTGAGGAAGGTTTTCAGAGCCTGCAGAGGGACTTGGACCAGCTGGAAAACTGGGCTGAAAAATGGCAGATGGAGTTTAATACAGACAAGTGTGAGGTATTGCACGTTGGAAGGACAAACCAAGGTAGAACATACAGGGTTAATGGTAAGGCACTGAGGAGTGCAGTGGAACAGAGGGATCTGGGAATACAGATACAAAATTTCCTAAAAGTGGCGTCACAAGTAGATAGGGTCGTAAAGAGAGCTTTTGGTACATTGGCCTTTATTAATCAAAGTATTGAGTATAAGAGCTGGAATGTTATGATGAGGTTGTATAAGGCATTGGTGAGGCCGAATCTGGAGTATTGTATTCAGTTTTGGTCACCAAATTACAGGAAGGATGTAAGTAAGGTTGAAAGAGTGCAGAGAACGTTTACAAGGATGTTGCCAGGACTTGAGAAACTCAGTTACAGAGAAAGGTTGAATAGGTTAGGACTTTATTCCCTGGAGCGTAGAAGAATGAGGGGAGATTTGATAGAGGTATATAAAATTATGATGGGTATAGATAGAATGAATGCAAGCAGGCTTTTTCCACTGAGGCAAGGGGAGAAAAAAACCAGAGGACGGGTTAAGGGTGAGGGGGGAAAAGTTTAAAGGGAACATTAGGCGGGGCTTCTTCACTCAGAGTGGTGGGAGTATGGAATGAGCTGCCAGATGAGGTGGTAAATGCTGGTTCTTTTTTAACATTTAAGAATAAATTAGACAGATACATGGATGGGAGGTGTATGGAGGGATATAGTCCGTGTGCAGGTCAGTGGGACTAGGCAGAAAATGGTTTGGCACAGCCAAGAAAGTCCAAAAGGCCTGTTTCTGTGCTGTAGTTTCTATGGTTTCTATGTATTTGGTTTAAATTTTCTCAATGTCTTGAAGTATTCAAACATTTATATTTTTAATATTTTGATATAAGTGACTATTTTTGAACAATTTTGAACATCAGGAACATTTCATATTTAGTCCTCCGATACCTTTGACTACTGATATGCCGTGGGGTAATGCTTTAACTTGGTGTTTCCTTTTATTGTGAATTTGCTTGAAGAACGCTGGTTAAGTAGCATGTGTGGGAGGATAGGATTGTCAACATTTCTGGTCAAAGCCATGCATCAGGACTGATTTTGTTGCTCCATATTCCAGCATCTGCAGTGTCATGTCTCTTCCCCACCCTCCCCCCTCCCCACCACCACCCTTTTTTTTAAATATATGACACTGCCTGGCCTAAAAATTGCATAACCACATTGACTCTCAGTATTGCTGTCATCAATGAGATATGGTTTAAGGATGGGCAGGAATGGCAACTTAATATCCTAGGGTATAGAATTTTCAGCCAAGTGGAGGAGATATTGCATTGTTAGTGTTTGGTTTACTTCAGTTTTAAAGGAGGATATCCTAGAAGGCTCCTCAAACTTTGCTGGGGTTATATTACAGACTTACCAACAGTCCACAGGAGATTAAGATTCATTTATTTATCACGTATACATTGAAACACACAATGAAATGCATTTGTGTTTATAACCAACGTAACCTAAGGATGAGTTTGGGGGCAGCTTGCAAATGTCAACACACATTCCAGTGCCAACATAGCATGCCCACGGTGTTCAGCAGAACCACATAAGCCACAGCAACAAAACAGTAGCACAAGCCCCTTTTCACACACAGACACATAGACTTGCAGACTTGGGCTTCTATCTTCCAGACTTGCCAGTCCAGGGTCTTGATCATTGGACCTCGACTTCTTAACTGGGCAACATGGATTTTCAATCTTTGGTCAACCCCAGGGCCTAGATATCATGAGTCTTTGAACTCCGGCCTCTAACTCTATAGTCACATGGGCTTCCAAGCTTGCGACTTGCCAACCAGGGTTTTTGTCCTTCAACTGGACTTCCAGACATCAGCCTTGGACTTCTGGGTACGCCAACTTTGGGCTTCAAACTCTGGACTTGCACAGACCGCCGACCCCAGGACTCACCACTAACCTGGGAGGAGTCACCTGCATCATTCACAGGGCCCATCAACCTCAATCATTAACCACAGGGATCACTAGTCTTTGTCTCAGCGCCTGATGACCTGACATCTATTCATGGAGATCATTGGCCTTCTACTGCGGAGAGCTCCAGCTACTGGCTCTGACTTCTATCTCCCCTTATCACTGCCTCTAAACCCTAACCTGTTCCCTAACTCCCTACGCTGCCTCCAAAACCTAAACAATAACTTAGCCTGAGCCACAACCTTAACAGACCACATTTTGGTGCCACCTTGACTGGAACAGATTTATAGATAGATATCCAGGAGAGCTTTTTGGTGTCTTATGTGGATAGACCAATGAGGGAAGAAAGAGCTAGCGATTGAGGTTTGAAGGAATTGTCCATGTTTTGGGTTGAAAACTGCATCAGTGTTTGTCTAGCAGATAGTTTGTTGCTCCATATATTTTAAAAACCTATCCTAAATCCTACAGAAAAGAATAGTGTGGACTGGTAATAAAGGTCTTAAATTGGGGAAGGGCAATTTCATTAGCCTCAAGGAGGTAGATTGGAAATATTAACTTGGAGGCATGCTTGCATCTGCACACTGTGAAATATATTGTAAGTGAGAAAGAGAAATAGTAAGGGTAAAAGCCAGGGATAACAAGTATAGGGAACCTTGGATATCTAAGGATAATGAAGATTAGGTAAAGGAGTCATGACAGGTACAGAGAACTAATGCACTTAATGGGCCACTCCATTAAAGTGCAGGAAGGTGCTGAATTAGGAAATTAGGAAGGCCTAGAGAATCCTGAAAATTTATTGGCAGATAGGATTAAGTTAAATATGAAAGCATTGGAAAAGGGCAAAGGAATAACCAGAGAAAAATCAGGGCCTTTTTGACGAAAATGTGGCTGAGATCCAGAATGACTATTTTTCATTGATAGTCATCACGGAATACAGAAGTCGACAGATTAATCTACAACTTTATGAAACCATTATCAACTCTAGATGGAGTACTGCATCCAATTAGGATCACCATGAGGAAGGACATGATAGTACTGAAGTAGGTGCAGAGTAGATTCACCAGAGTATTACCTGGATGGAACAGGTTAGCTATGGGAGGAGACTGGAGAGTCTATATCTTCTCTCCTAGGAATGGAGGAGGTTAGGAGGGAATATGAATAAGGTCCATAAACTTTGAGGGGTATTGAAAAGGTAGACAGCAGGAAACTTTTTCCCCAGAGAGGACCTTGATTTAGAAAAGAGTTTTAGGGAGCATATAAGAGATTTCAGCCAAAGAATGCTAAGTACCTGGAGAACATGATTGAAATTGGATCACATTTAGGAAATAGCTGGATGAATGCAGAGGTATAGAAGGGTATGGGCAAAATGCTGGGAGATGGGATTATTACAAAAGGTGCCCACTAGTCTGCTTGGATGAATTTAGGCGAGTGGCCCATGTACATGTATAATTCTGTAACTTTTAAAATATAGACAAAGGGGATAATATTGGACATGATATATATAGGACTCACAACTGAATATGCAAGGAAGTCCAACAAGGGTTTTTTTTTCTAGAATGGGGAATACATGAGTGTAGATCAATGGATTAAAAGTTTGGGATTTTAATAATGATAATGCTATAACTTACTAAAGAAAAAACTAATTCTGACACATTCCAGTTTTATAAAAGAGTAAATTTTGCTGGCAAAGAAATTCTGCAGATGCTGGAAATTCAAGCATGGCACATCAAAGTTGCTGGTGAATATCCAGACAAAGGGTCTCGGCCTGAAACGTCGACTGTACCTCTTCCTAGAGATGCTGCCTGGCCTGCTGCGTTCACCAGCAACTTTGATGTGTGTTGCTTAAATTTTGCTGGACTGGTTTTGAAATTGAAAAAGTATAATTTATAAAATGAGTTTAGATATGAGTTCTTAATTAGTAAAGACGTCAAAGGTTACAAGGGAAAGGCAGAACTGGTTTGAGAGGGATAATAAATTAGTTGTGATGGAATGGCAGAACAAATTTGATAAGCCAGATGGCCTAATTCTGCTCCTATGTCAATTTCAATAGTTTTGGCAAGACGGAATTAAGAGGTACTTGACTTGTGCTGACCTAGCACTAAACTTGTAATAGACCACTCTTGGCTGCACTAAGCAATGTTGGTCACCATTATCACAGAAAAATTTGGAGGTGCTGAGAGTGTCAAAATATTGAAAACATTTGCACTGTTGGCAGCACGAGGAGGAGGTTGAACATTATGGCATCATATCAAATGCACCCTGTCAGCCCAAATGGTTGTCTTCACATTAAATCAGAGGAAGCAGTATTGAAACCCATCATAACTATACTTTTTGTACTAGTTTTTATAGAAAAAGCAAAGAGGAATGTATGATTACACAATTGAAATGCACAGATTTCCATCTATTATCATTTTGTTTTGCAGGAAGTCAAAGAATGTAAGCAATATTTCTAAATAACAGCCACAATAGAGGAAGCTGATTAAAGGAGTGGTGTGGATTCTAACTGATGAGGATTACACTTCTGAAAATCTGAGACCAATGACATTCTTGACATCCTTTTTCAGAGAGAGGCTGCGGACTCATAGCATTGAATCCTCAGGGAAATTGAAGATCTCTCCAGAACAGTTGTATGATTTCACTGCGGATGACCTCAAGGACCTTGGGGAAATAGGACGTGGAGCCTACGGTTCTGTGAACAAAATGGTCCATAACCCAAGTGAGCAGGTTATGGCAGTGAAAGTAAGCATTAAAATAGTAATTCTTGATAAGCTTGATATAAGCTGCAAGATAAATAGGAAATCCATTTATTAAAATCAACTTTACAAGATCTACTTGGAAAACAAAGCTGTTAAATGTTTCTTTCAAAACCTTTTCTTCGTATTATCTACAGTTTATGCATTGAGCATGAGTGTGCCGAATCTGAGTTGCTTCCATAAAGTCAGGCACTAAAGGAACAATTTCCATTCCATTCCCACAGCTTATTTTCAGTTTTAAGGCAATGCCCTTATTCCAATTGTGTTTTCCATCCCTACACAACCCCCCACCACAGTTTTCCAAAAAAATCTTTCATAACTCTTCAGAAATTTGTACCAACGTGTGGGTAGAATGTTACATTCAATCAGCTTTCACAAGGAGAGGGTTGAAACTATCCTTTCGGACATTAAATCCACCAAAATATCTACACAATCATCCCACTGGTATGAGAAGGAAAACTGCATTTAACATAGTGCAAACTACAAATGTAGTAGTATTAGCACATTCCTAGTTTGCTTGACCTAGTAAGTCTAGTTGTAACTGAAGAAATTTTTTCAGTTTGACTCTAATAGGTTATGTGCATTCTTAAGCTACTGATTGAACGATCAACAGGAGCTTAATGCCTTTTGGGCACATCATCCTAAATTACTGTATTTATGAGCTTCATTCACTCTGATACCCTGATGATTCAGTGCAGTTAAAACTAGACAATAATGCACATAAATTTGCATTTAAATAGTCAAATGTGCATTTCATACTTAAACTTCAATTGAGTTTGATTTCCAAATTTTATAGTACAAGTCTCTTGATATTTCCAACATTCTCTTTTGATGAAAATATATTCAATTTATTCAGCAAACTCTATATGCTCTGTATGCATCTCAAATGGCAGTACACCCCTTTGCCAGTTTGCATTATCAACCTCCTCCCTTTCATATGTTTTGAGATCTGTGCCTATGACATCAGGTTTTAGAGGAAGCAGCAGGCAGACTACAAAACCATCAGAGCTCACTAAAGCTAATTGCCAAGTAGGTATGTATCACATAGAATTACGTAAAATTTATAGCCAATCCAACCATTCATGCCCGTGTTAAGCTGCCTTTCACTTTTCATTTGATCTACGTATCTGCTTGTCCTTTCCCTTTGTGGACATAAATGAATTTAAAGACACACCAATTGTTTGTTTTAATAACTTCATATGGTGGTAAGTTTCATGTTCAAAAAATGGTTTATTTTTTGAGTTTATACATGATTTTTGCTTTATGATTTTTACAATTCTTAAAGCAACAGATTTAATGAGACCAGGATGTTTTAGATTTGTTTTGGCTATTGGTCTATTGTAGGCCTTGCACAGTGTACAAACATTGATAGCTTATTTTGATCCTGGTCATTTTGTTAACCTCACCTTCAGTCTGTGATTAATATGCTCCTTGTAATCCTATGAGAAACTAATGCCTAAAGATCCTCCTAGCAGGAGAGGTTGTTTAGCACTACAACTTGCTACTTGGTATCAATGATAGTTAGCAATGCAGGCTATTAGAGTGTAGTCTAGTGTTGTCTGGTGACATTATTGCAGAACTGTCTTAAAGAAAATTAGCAGGAGACTGACCCTAGACACCAGCAATTGAACCTGAGCTTGTATATCGTATGTCACCATTGTGCTTTTTTCTCTCTGTCAACTTAATAATTAATGTGTTTCTGTTATATTTTTGATAGATTCATTAACAGAACTTGTTTTCCCCCCTATAAGACAGCAAATATGAAAAGTCATTGAAGTGCATAATATTATTTACCATTTCGGGCATAACCTGTTCCTTACTACTTCACTATTAAAGCTACCCAAAAAATGTTTAAAAGAGAAACAAAATTATTTCATCAGTTGAAAAATCATAAACAACTGTGAGAACAAAATATGGATTATTTTGAATAATACTGAAGTATATGCATTTTTCATATTATAAAATTTGACTTAAAATGCCGAACTTTGTGTACATGGCTGAAAAAGCATATAGAACTACAAAGGAAAAAAGAATCTACCCAAAAGTATAGATTTTAAGTTGCAGAAGGAGGTCGCGACAGTTTACTTTCAAGAAAAATGGAGCGTCTTCTAACTATATAGAAATCTGACAATTTTTCTAATGTTTTACGTTCTTTACAGCGAATTCGATCAACAGTGGATGAGAAAGAGCAGAAACAGCTTTTGATGGATTTAGATGTTGTAATGAGGAGTAGTGATTGTCCATATATTGTTCAGTTCTATGGTGCACTCTTCAGAGAGGTGAGAAAATTGAGATGAGATGTTCTCTTTGTATGTTTGTGCAAATTCTTAAGGGAGAGCCTTTTTTTGTAACATCAAATTGAACTGGTGTTCAAATGGGAAATATTCACCTGTAGACACTGGAAAAGGTATAATAATATATAGTTAAGTAAGCTAGATTTTATAGTTGAGTCATTTTAAATGGAAATAATAGTGATCAGAACAATTTTATTGCTTTGTTTCAAATTCCCACAAACACATTTTAAAGATTAAAGATCATCTTCAGTTGTCATATGTACATTTAAATAATGAAACATGCAATGAAATGCATAGTTTACATCATCGTTTCTGATGTGCTGGGGGACTACCTGTAAGTGTTACCATGCTTCAGGTGTCAACATAGCATGTCTACAATTTACTAACCCTGATCTGTACATCTTTTTGGAATGTGGGAGGAAACCGAGCATCTGGAGGCAACGCACGCAGTCAGTGAATGTGCAGGCTCTTTATGGACAGCAGCAGGAATTGAACCCTGATCTCCAATCACTGGAGCTGTAACAGTGTTACGCTAACAGTGACTACTACACTACTGAGTCACCATGTTGGAAAAATCACCAAAACTGTGAAAGGGGAAGAACGGATAATGTTTTTGGTAAAATTCTGACTTATTTCTGAGAAAAGTCAATATTGAAATGAATTTGGACAAAATAAGGCATGCTGAAATGTTCTATCCAATGACCAGAATAAATGTAAAAAATGTCAAAAGCATTCAAAGGTGATAAAATTGAAGGATTGTGAATATGGTGCATTTGACAGCTGATGAAAATAGTAGCATTACAATACACAGCAGTCGAAGACAAGATACAACCCTGTTTCCAATAATGGAAAGGCTTACATTTATCTTTAAATTCTCATAATATTAATACTGCAGTATCTCAGTTCATTCTGAGAGATATCTAATCCAGTAAAACTTTTAAAATAACCAGAACAACAATATCAGGGACTCTTTTTGAATCGGACAAACATATTGGATTTAATGAATATTAAAAAGAGCAGATGCCAAAATCTAAAATAAAAACATGTTGGGCTCTTCATCTTCTATCCAAAAGGTTAGCTCAACTTTTGTACTTTGAAAGATTCTCCTAACCTGTTAAGTGTTTCAGTGTTTTTGGTTTTTATATTGGAGTTAATATCCTAACATTTGATGTGTATAAATTGATTGGACAATCCGGCCATACCACAACTCTCCAATGGTTGATAGCCACATGTCAATGGCTGCTGACCCTGAGTTCAACAAATTGACCCTAGCATACACTTCAAGCTGCTTGTAGGGAAATCACAAGACCAGCCCTTACATGGGCATAGATTGGCACGGAAGGTGAAAGTAATGTTTCTTGGCTGCATCCTTCCCTGCTGGTTTAAATCATACCTGCCATTCACTGCTAAAGCAGACAGACAGCTTTAAAGTGTTAGCTAGGTCCTTGGAGGAAGAGTGAGTTTAAAAAATGTTATAAAAATTAAAGATTGGCATTCATTTAATTGTCTAGTATTTTGGGTAAATTATAAGCAAATTCATTCTCATTACCAACATCTCAACTTGTGGTAATTGTGATTATAGTAGTTATTCTTGTAATAATTAAATCCAACAGTACTATGATAAAATATTACTTCAGCCCCCACTATTGTGCTGAACCAAATAAATTAGTAATCAAATGGCCAACTAATTGTGCCTACACAATGTCCCATATCTATTTCCCTCGCGTTCATTTGCCTATCTAAATATTTCTTAAAAGTCCTGAATGTATCTGCCTCTTATCATCATCCCTGGCACCCACCACTCTCTCACACATCTCCTTTGAAATTACCCCCTCTCGCTTTAAATGCATGCCCTCTGGTATTAGACATTTCAACCCTAGGTAAAAGGTACAGTTTGTCTACTCTATCCATGCCTCTCATAGTCTTATAAACCTCTATCGGATCTACCCTGAGCCTCTAACGCTCCAGAGGAAATAATCCAAGTTTGTCCAACCTCTCATTGTAGCACATGCCCTCTAATCCAGGCAGCATCCTGGTAAACCTCTTCTACATCCTCTCCAAAGCCTCAACATCCTTATAATCGGGTGACCAGAACTGTATGCAGTACTCCAGGTGCGGCCTAACTCGAGTTTTATAGAGCGGCAACATACCTTCCTATCCTTTGAACTCATTGCATTGACTCATTAAGGGCAAGCATGCCATATGCCTTCTTAAGCACCTTAACAATCTGCGTAAAGGTTTCAGTAGCCCCAAGGCCCCTCTGTTTAACACTGTTAAGGGTCTTGTTCTTAATAGTGTGCTGTCTCTTTACATTTGACCTACTTGGGTGCCAGACTTTGCATTTGACCAGGTAAACGTCTATCTGCCTTTTCTCTGCCCATACCTGCAATTGATCCTGCTGTATTCTCTGCCAGTCATCTAAGCTATCCATAACACCACTAATCTTTGTATCATCTGCAAACTTACTATCTCACCAATTTACATATTAATTCAGGTCACTTACATACATCACAAACAGAAGACATCCCAGTGCAATCCCTATGGAATACTACTGAACACAGACCTCCAGCTAAAACAAAAAGTCCCATCGACCACCATCTTCTGTCTTCTCTGGGAAAGTTAGTACTGAATGCAAAAGGCCAATTCGCCAGGGATCCCATGCATTTTGATCTTGATGAGCCTGCCTTAAGGGACATTGTCAAACACTTCACTAAAATCCATGTGGACAACTTGCTTCATCAATCACCCTTATCACCTCATTAAAAAATCTCAACTACATTAGTAAGACATGACTTGCCCTGCTCAAAACCATACTGGCTCTCCCTAATTAAGCCATGGTTTTCCAGATGCTCATAAATTCTCTTCAGTAATATCCCTATTACTGACATGAGACTCAGCAGTCAATAGTTTCCAGGATTATAGGACATAGGAGCAGAATTAGGCCATCTGGCCCATCAAGTCTGCTCCGCCATTCGATCAAGGCTGATACTTTGTTTTTCCTCCTCAATCCTAGTTCCTAGCCTTCTCCCCGTAACTTTTGATGTCATGTCCAACCAAGAACCTATCAATCTCTGCCTTAAATACATCCAACGACCTGGCATCCACAGCTGCATGTGGCAATAAATTCCACAAACTCACTACCCTTTGGCTAAAGAAATTTCTTCACATCTCTGTTTTGAAAGATCGCCCCTCTATTCTGAGGGGAAACATCCTTTCTCTGGTTCCCTTCTTGAACAATGGAACAACATTAGTTACTCGCCAGTCCTCTGGGACCTTGCCTGTGGCTGAAGGAGACAGATATTGCTCAAGACCCCAGCAATCTCTTCACTTGCCTGTCTCAATAACCAGGGGTATATCCCATC
Source organism: Mobula hypostoma (assembly GCF_963921235.1). Lineage (NCBI taxonomy): Eukaryota > Metazoa > Chordata > Chondrichthyes > Myliobatiformes > Myliobatidae > Mobula > Mobula hypostoma. Next base: position 16,209,861 of record NC_086118.1, on the reverse strand, counting down.
AACTTGTCCACCTTAGTGCTTTTAAGAGACACAACACCACCTCCTCGTTGACTTTGAAATGCTGTACTATATTAATAGTCTTGGTGCTGATCTCATTATCCTCCACATCCCTGGTAAATTCTGAAGTAAAGTACTCATTAGGGATCTTATCCATATACACTTCCTTTGTTATACTTCCACTTTCTAACCTGGTGCTCTGGTTTCCATCTCACTGCCAAACTAGTTTAAACCCTCCCAAGTAGCATTAGTGAACCCCCTGGCTAGAATATTTGTTCCCCTCCAGTTTAGGTGCAAACTGCACCTCTTAATACAGGTCACCTTTTTTCCAGAAGAGGTTCAAATGATCCAGGAACCTGAAAGCCTACCCCCTGCACCAGTTCCTCAGCCACTCATACATCTGTACTATCATCCTCTTCCTGCCCTGACTATTTTGGAGGTCCTGCTCCTCAGCCTCTTTCCTAACTCACTATATTGTCTGCACAGGATCTCTTCCCCCTTTCTACCTATGTCAGTAGTGCCAATGTGCAACATTATTCCTGTCTCCTCACCCTCCCCTGGATAATATTCCGCAGCTGCTCTGAGACATCGTGGACTCTAGCACCTGGGAGGCTTCACACCATCTTGGCATCTCTTTCTCAGCCATAGTCTCCTGTCTGTCCCCCTGACTATTGAGTCTCTTATTCTTATCTCTCTGCTTGACTTTACCCTTCCCTGCTGAGTCGCTGGGCCATGTAGGAAATAGCCACAGGGCAACCCTACATTGACTGCTTGCTGTCTTACTGTGGTGATCAGCTATCCATATTTGAAGCCTGCAAGTGACCACCTTAGTAAAAGTTACATTTGAGGTTTTCAGCCTCCCACATGGTCGTGAGTACATCCAGCTCCAGTTCCTTGACCTGGTCAGTCAGGAGCGAAAGTCTGGTACGCGTCCTGCAAATGTAGTTATTAAGGACACTGTCAGGTACCCTCACAGGAGGAGCATTCCAGCGCCTTAACCATCCTGCCTGCACTGAACTTGGGGCTAAGGATTTATAGACAATTTAAAAAAAAAATAAAACTTACCTGTTCTCGCTGGTGCCTTCTGTCTGAAATCTTTGAGTTTTAACATTCACCTCGCCTGAGTTAAGCTTTGGTCGCCGATGTTTAGTTCACATTGCTTCCAGTGTTTGCTTTTTTGAACTAGTTGATGATTATACAAAGGGTGATTGATAAGTCTGTGGCCTAAAGTAAAAGGAGTCAATTTTAGAAAACCTAGCACATTTATTTTTCAACATAGTCCCCTCCTACATGTACACACTTAGTCCAGCGGTGGTGAAGCATACAGATCCCTTCTTTGTAGAAGTGGTCCATAACAACGGTGATTGATAAGTTCGTGACCCAAGGTAGAAGAAGATGAGTTATTAACTTCAAACTTCCTGCATTATCACTCAAAGAGTTGAACTGCACGTGCATGTAACGAGAGCGTCTTGGACCTCCAGGTGGTCCACAGCAGGGGTGATAAGTAAGTTCGTGGCCTAAGGTAGAAGGAGATGAGTTGTACAGCTCTTGTTACATGCACATGCCGTTCAACTCTTGAGTAAAAATGCAGTAAGTTTGAAGTAAATAACTTATCTCCTTCTACCTTAGGCCACGAACATATCAATCACCCCTGCTGTGGACCACTTTCTGGAGGTCTAAGACGCGAACTTCTACAAAGAAGGGATCCGTATGCTCCATGACCGCTGGACTAAGTGTGTAAACATAGGAAAAATAAATGTGCTAGGTTTTCTAAAATTGACTACTTCTACCTTAGGCCACGAACTTATCAATCACCCTCGTATTCTGAAGATGTGTAAACTCGCTGAAGACAAATTGCATTATCGTAAAATGCTGTTTGTGCTGTGGTTTCTTTTTAAAGACATGTTCCAACATTGCAATAGTACATACTCTATCTTGTGCAAATGTGAAGGTGTGCATTTTAACTCAGTCAATACCCAAACCCCAAAAAAAAAGTTTCTGTGCCAAATGGTCAGTTTTCAGAAGATCAAATCTGATTATTAACTTTCTTTACAGGGTGATTGTTGGATATGTATGGAGCTCATGTCTACCTCATTTGACAAATTCTACAAATATGTATATGGTGCATTAGATGATGTTATCCCAGAGGAAATTTTAGGCAAAATCACATTAGCTGTAAGTAACTTGGTTTTTAGTTTTAAAGAAGTTATAAGTATAATTGCTGCAATTATTGTTCCATAATGGAATGCAAAACTTCAACAGTTAGTAAATGTGTTGATTTATTTCTGATTCAATGTCAACCTGCACCTTAGTTTGCCAGAAACCAGTTTGCTTCCCTGTATATGAATTTAAGAAAAAGAAATCTATTGTATATTTTGCTGGTAAAATAGCAATTTGCATTTAGCATTTTTAGCAGCAAACTGCTTCATGAGGTATGATTTTAGAAATAGAAATTTAAAAAATACTGTCAAGTTAACAAGTGATAAAAATGTCTTCTCTTTGGTTTTTGAGGAGTCTCTTGAAGAGAGGGAAAAAGATAGAAAGTGGGACTAGGATCGAAAATTCTGAAACTACACTGAGTTGATGGAGTAATTAAATCATTGGAGTGAGGGAGACCAGAACCAGACAGTGCAGAAATCTCAAAAAGGAAATGTAATCTCTTGTATTGTGGGATATTTGTTAATTGTGAATGTGATTAGTGTTAATGTTTTCCAACAACCTTTCACATTCCTTTGCTTTCTTCTGATATTCATTTGCTTTCTTTCAGACTGTGAAAGCACTTAACTATTTAAAAGAAAACTTGAAAATAATTCACCGAGGTAAGTGTTTAGGTCATGTCTTACAAAGAAGGATGCGCATTACTAAGACATCAGTTGTGGTGCAGCTACTGGAGCTGCTGCCTCAGAGCACCAGATATCCTCATTCAATCCTGACCCTGCTTGTTTTCTGTGAGGAGCCTAGACATTCTCCCTGTTACTTTGTGGGTTTCCTCCAGGTGCTCTGGTTTACTCCCCAAGCCAAAGATATGTAGGTCACTAATTGAATGGCCAATGCAAATTGCACCTGGTATGTAAGTGGAATCTGGGGTTGTTTGATTGACAGAATGTAGGAAAAATGGGGTTGTGAGATTAATGTAAATGAGTACTTGATGGTTGATTTGCTCCAGATGAGGCCTCACCTGAAGCCTTTATGTTTGCAGAAGGATTTCTTCACTTTGGTATTCCAACATGCATTTCGCTTTTCCATTTGCTTGTTTTACCTCCATGTTAACTTTCTGTGTTTCTTAAGGCAGTACCCCCATTAATTACTATTTAAAGTTTATTTTTTTCCTACCATAATGATTAACCTTGCATTTTTCCACTTCATGCATATGTTAGTCCAGGTGTAGGCAACCCGGCCCGCGGGCAATTTTTTTCCCCCCTTATTCTGAGTGTTTCACGCGACAACACTGATGGACATGCATGGCGTCTTGTTACATTGGCCCCAGGTTCTGTTTTGTTCCAAACCAAACACTGGTATATAAAAATGATGGGAAGGCAGACTACCTTATTAATATATATTAGATAGTCACGGTGCACACGCAGGTTTTCAGATGGGATCGTTCAAATTTGTAAACAGAAACAGCGTCACTGTGTTTTAACAAGAAATCCATGCTAAATATCCAGATATTTACATATTCTACGATACTTGTTGAATAGCTCGTGTTTTGAAATAAAATCAAAGAAAAAAATTCGAATGGCAATGAATGCAAAACGCAGGAAGGTAGGCGCTGAGTGCCGAAAAAGCAGTGAAAATGAGGGAAATACCTGTGCCAGCTATGAAGTCTCAAACGTATTGCAGAAAAGATGAAGCCTTTTACAAATGGAGAGGTTGTCAAAGAATGTTTACTAACAGTGGTGGATATTGTTTGTCCTGAAAAGAAATCTTTATTTGCATCTATCAGCCTGTTAGCAAGAATGATCACACGGCGAGTTGAAGAAATGTCAGCACATGTTAAAAGTTGTTTAAGGGATGTCTGCAACGAATTGCATTTTTTTTCAATTGTGCTTGATGAGAGTACAGACTTGCGAGACACTGCTCAACTTGCAGTGTTTGTGCGAGGAGTTACCTCAACTTTTCAAATTTTTGAAGAATTTATTCAATTAATTCCTGTGAAGGACACAGTTACTGGAGCAGACATTTTTGAAGCTTTGCTGAAAATGATGTCAGAAATGAAACTTAATGTGTTGAAGCTAATTGGCATCACAACTGATGGGGCACCAGCAATGGTCGGACAGAAAAACTAAACTGAGTTCTATCATTACTAATTGGCATCCATGGTTAAGCACAAATGATTTTCCAGCATGTGTTATTCATTAATTTGAGGCAAAACATAACTAGATGTATTTAAATGGATAATTCCCATATTTCAAGTTTTTTATGGCATTTATCTGGTCCACCGTTCGCTCACTTATAATACGCAGTCCAGCCCACAGAGGCAAAAAGGTTGCAGACCCCTGTGTTAGTCTCTTGACTCACTTAATCTTCTTTGTTCCTTTACCAGCAGAGTAGTTGGTGTTTGGGCTCCTCAGTATTAAAACTTAGAACTAAAAATTTACTGGTTTCTGCCTTTTAACCAGTTTTCTGTCTTTGTATGTGCCTTCATTAAATTTTAAATTAAATTTTGTATGTCACCTTGTCAGATGTTTACGAAATTACTGATTATATTTGATGTACTCCCTTATTAACTTGACTAGTTACAAATCTCAGTGTTGTCTGTAGCTATTGCCCTTACATAAGTGTACTGATTCTGCCTAATTGTACAATTTTCAAAGTGCCCTGTCATCATTACCTTAATGGTTTCCACTACCTTTCCAGCAGCCAATGTCTGGCTTGAATTTGTTTCCTTGCAAACCACAGTCATCATTCCAGAATCTAGAGAACTTGGAGATCTATTACAATGCATATGTTATTTGCAAGCACCACATTACATCTAGGATATTGGATTCATTCAAGGAGATTTACCAACCTTTAGTTCCTGAATAATTCAGACTGTTAGTTGAGGAAGGTATTTGGACTGAAGTTTTTGGTGAAAGTATTAAAATTACGATTTCTCGCAAAATCAGCTTTTAAGGAACAAAACAGTTTTTAAAAAGTTGATTTTTGAGCTGAGTGGTGTTGAAGGTTCTGGGCCAAATCTGCCATTTTCAACGTGGTTAGACTGAGTATTCTGAAACATTCTTGCTCACATGCTAATTGTGGAATGATGCCAGGCATGTGGGAGTCCTAATTAAGTTTCTTTCAACCGCCCTGGAAGAACTCTAGTTAGAATGCTACAATTGCCAAATTTATTTTTTTGGAAATGCTTTTTAAAAATATGATGAATGTACTTAGAGTATGGAAATCATAGGAATGTAAATGAGCTAGTTTATAGAATATGGTGCCACAACAGTGTGCAGGTTGAAAGCAAATAGTGTAGAGAAAATTATTACAAGGGCAAATGGAGTATAAGCATAGTGAACTCATCTAAGTCTTCGAATTTGAACCTAGAGTAGTGAGTGAAGTTTTGATCTGATTTCCATCTAAGGCACAACATTGATCCGCTAGGTTGATTCTTAGTAGAAAATACTAAGTAGTACCAACACCGAGTTGTTGGTAGGAAAATGATCATATACACTGAATTCATACAAGGATAAGATATCATGGAGACAAGGAATTTTAAGAGAAATTAACAGGTTAGTTTCTGAGGTGATGCTTGATGAAGAATACAGAGAAAGGAAACATGCTCTCTATGGGGTCAATTAGCACTGAAATGAGAATTTTTTTCATTTAGAGGATTCGGAATGTCTGGAATTCTAAAGCAGGCTGTCGATATTTGCTTGTGGAGTACCTTCAAGGTTAAGACCGATCCATGTTTTGATACAGTGAAAATGAGGGATCTATCAATTGGATAGGAAAGTGACACGACATGCAGGATTAGCTTTGACCTTGTTGAATAGATGAGGTGGGTTGGGGCCATGTGATCTACTCTTAATATTATATTTTGTGTTTTCATTAATAGTACTGCTCTGCTCTATTTTGCACCTTGGATTTATAACAGATTATTAAATGGGCCAAAAGGGAGAACATGGTTATTTTGCCTTAGAGCAGACAATTTAACACTTCATAAATTGAAAATGGCCAGTAGGTATGAAATTAGTGTAAATTTGTAAATTTAACATAGGAAGAGCTTAGTTTCACTGACTAGTTCCCTCTGTATTGCTGTTATGAGCAGTATTAAGTATTCATTGGTATATGTACGCTCTGCGGTGATTTGTTTTAATTTTCATCTATTTTTAACAAGTATCCTTCTTGCAATATTATTAAAGACAGTGATATTATTGCAATGTACTAAAAAAAATGTTTGTTTTACAGATATCAAGCCTTCCAATATTCTTATGGACAGAAATGGCAATATTAAACTCTGTGATTTTGGTATTAGTGGACAACTAGTAGATTCTATTGCCAAAACGAGGGATGCAGGATGCCGACCATACATGGCAGTAAGCCAAAATATTGTTTTTTGATATTTCTAATCAATAGAGCCTTTTATTGATAATTTGAGCTAAACTTGTATTTTTGTTTTTAAGCACCACAAGGCCCATTTCTGAGGGAATTGGATTCTTCCTGTAAGAATTGAAATACTTCAGAAGCAGTGAGGCAAGGGGAAGATATAATCAGAGTAAACAATTAACAGTGCAGTCAATCGCTCCTCATAACCAAAAATCTTCAGGCCCAGAAATATCTTGATAATTTTTTATACTCCCTAGATTACTGTCATTCTTATGATGTAATGACAAGATTTGTATAGCCTAGATTTTAGTATGATTGATGACCTTGAATTGATCCAGAAAAAAGGCAAGTACGGTACTCCATTGCCTCCTTATCCATATGTTCTACTTCTCCTGTATTGGCCCGGTTCCACCCATCACTTCCTAGTCTCTATCCCACCCCTCCCTTCTATATCGGCAATCCTTCTTTCTTCTCAGTTCTGATACATGTGGTCTTGAATTCAACCCATCATCTTGCAGTTTGTGTCTCCTTAAATGCTGCTTGACTTGGTGAGTTTTACTAGCATTCTGTTTTGTATTATGCAACTAGATTTTTTTTGAGAGGGGACATGGATGAATGATGGACAGAATAAATCTGGTAGGGAAGGCAGAAGGGAAGTGCAAATGTTAGTTATTGAAATTTCATTTGAATGCATGTTGCTTTTTTGCTCATCTAAAGGCCTACTGATACTTTTTAAATTTATAACTTTCTATATCACTAATCTTCCATTTTGCCGCAGTCCGCACTATTCTTCACCGTGACCTGTACAAATGAGTCCAGATACTTGATATATACCTGGAAACCAAACACTTTATTGTGAAAAAGCCCTGTATAGATTCTGAGATGTACTTAAGGTTGATGGGTGCAGAGAAACGAAACATGGTCTCTAAAAGGGTCATCTACTTACAAATGAAGTGAGAAATGTTTTCATTTAGAAGATTAGAATTCTAAAATAGACTGTGGATATTTATTGCAACACACACAAAATGCTGCAGGAACTCAGCAGGTCAAGCAGCAGCTGTAGAAATAAATAAACAGTTGACATTTTGAGCCGGGGCTCTTATTCAGGACTGGAAAGGAAGGGGGAAGATGCCAGAATGAAAAGGTGTGGGGAGGGGGCCGAGGATAGCTAGTAGGAGGATAGCAGAGTAGGTGATAGGTGATAGCTAGTGGCGAGGGGGCGGAGGATAGCTAGTAGATGATTGGTGACAGCTAGTGGCGAGGGGGCAGAGGACAGCTGGTAGGTTATAGGTGAAGCCAGGTGGATAGGAAAGGTAAAGACTGGACAGGAAGGAATCTGATAGTAGAGGACAGTGGATCATAGGAGAGGGGGGAAAGAGGAGGGGACCCAGGGGAGGTGGTAGACAGGTGAGAAGAGGTAAGGGCCACAGTAGGAAAGAGAAGAAGAGGAGGGGGGAAGAATTTTTTTTACTGGAAGGAGAAATCAATATTCATGCTGTCAGTTGGAGGATACCCAGGTGTTGCTCCTCCATGCTGAGGATGGCCTCATCGTGGCACAAAAGGAGGCCATGGACCGACATGTCAGAATGGGAATTGAATTTAAGAATGTTTGGCAACCAGAAGTTCTGCTTTTGGTGGATGGAGCAGAGGCACTTGACAAAACTATCCCTCCCCATTTTATGATGGGTCTCACCAGTGTAAAGGAGGCTACATGAGGAACACTGGACACAATAGATGACACCAGCAGATTTGTAGGTGAAGTGTTGCTTCATCTGGAAGGTCAGTTGGGGTCCCTGAATTGTGGTGGCGGAAGAAGTAAATGAGCTGGTGCGGCATTTGGCCGGGGAAGAGGTTAATGGGGAGGGATGAATGGACAAGGGAGTCATGGAGGAATTGACCCCTGCAGAAGATGGAGAATGGGGGAGGTAAAGATATGCATGGCAGTTTGATCCCTTGAGAGATGGTGGATGTGTTGGATTCGGAGGCTCATGGGCTGGTAGGTAAAGACGAGAAGAACTTTGTCAGTGTTAAGATTGCAGGAAGATGGAGTAAGCGTGGATACTTGGGAAATAGAGGAGATGCAGGTGAAGACAGCATCAATGGTGGAGGAAGGGAAGCCCCATTCTTTGAAGGAGGAAATCTCTGATGTCTCAGAAAGGAAAGCCAAATTCTGGGAACAGATGTGGTGGAGATGAAGGAACGGAGAAAAGGGAATAACATTTTTACAGGAGATGGGTGAAAAGAGGTATAGTCAAGATAACTGTGGGAATCAGTATGGTTATAAAAGATGGCGGTTGACACTTTGTCTCGGGATGGAGACAGATCGAGAAAGGGGAAGGAAGGTGTCGGAAATAGACCAAGTGAATTTAAGGGCTGAGTGGAAGTTGGAGGCAAAGTTGATAAAAATCAAGCTAAGCATGGGTTAATTATGGAGTACTGTATATTTGACTGATCCTTTGTAATGATTAAGAGCAGTGTAACCCACTCCTGTTTTCCCTGTTTAGATAATCACAAACAAGGTTATCCTGGTCTCTATTCAAGATTGTTTAATGTCATTTCCAGTACACAGATGTAAAAGAGAACCAAATGTTATTCTGGATCTGATGCGGCATTAAAAAAACACAATAACAAACACAATAATAAGAAATGCAAATACATAAAATGGCTTGTATACATAGATTTTGTGTCCAAAAAGTGACGCTAGGCACAGGAGTGTTTGGACATAAGGTGATTGACAGGAAATAATGAAGTAGTGGTGGTTGGGGGTGTGGGGGGGTGTGTTAATGGGCGGAGGTATTGATCAACCTTACTGCTTTTGGTAAAGTTTCTGTTTTGAGACTCCTGGTCCTGGCATGGATGCTAGGTAGAATGGGATGGAGTGGAAGGAACAGTCCATGAGCAGCGTGGGTGTGCATATTCTCTAGCTCTTTTCAGCCTCCTGAAAAAGTAGAGGCGTTGGTGAGCTTTCCTGATGATGTAGAATGTATTCTGGGACCATGAGAGGTTGTGCAACATGTGCACTCCCAGGAGTTTGAAACTGCTCATGGTTTCCACTGCTGTGCTGCTGATGTAAAGAATGGTGTGAGATCTGAAGTCAGTAACCATCTCCCTTGTTTTGTTTAACAATGAGGAAGAGGTTATTTGCCTGGCACCAGGGCTCTTCCACCTCCTCTCTGTAGGCTGCCTCATTGTTGTCTGTAATGAGCGCCAGCACTGTCATGTCATCGGCGAGCTTCACAGTGTGAGCAGAGTATACAGCAATGGGCTCAGCACACAACCATGGGGTCTGTGTAGAGATAAACTCCACAAGTTTCCAGAATAATTTATAAATTGCAATTTCTATTAAAATTGAATGTCACAAATGGTTGAATTTTATCATCGTTTTAACTGCAATAACACGATGTAGGAACATTGTTGTGCACTCCCAACTGGTGTGAAAAAAAGATCTTGGGCATGATCATATCTATTATTGTTAAAGTAATAAGTACAAAATCAAAATGTTGAATGATTTTGATGTCAGCATTGTGTGTGGTTTGAATACCATGGCATGTTCTCTCTTTAAGCTTGCTCATTGCTGTTTGCCTTTTAGCAGTGAGAGTATTCCATGGGGAAGGTACTTGAAAGACTGTTCCTGCCATTTGAGGAGGAGCGTGCTTAATGTTGTCTACAAAGTTGAATCAATAAATAATGAGTTCAGTTACAACTATGAATTTAATAATTGCTATTTAAGCAGGATAAGTTAAATACAGAAGTTTGTGCCACAGAAGATACTGATGGAGTTGTGAAATGTAGATTTTTTTGCTACAGTAAACAATGGTTGTGACTACTTCTGCATATAATAACATAAATCGAGAAAAATCTCTAAAACATCCTGTTAAAAAGCAATTGGGGAAATTGGAAGTTTTGTTGACTGAACTCGTCCAAGCATTTTGTTTTGATGAGGTTCAGATTCTATGTCTATCTCTAAAATAACAACACACATCAAAGTTGCTGGTGAACGCAGCAGGCCAGGCAGCATCTCTAGGAAGAAGTACAGTCGATGTTTCAGGCTGAGACCCTTCGTCAGGACTATCTCTAAAATAGTTGTGTTTTATCAGCCCTTCGTTAATTTGTTATCTAAATGGACAGAGGCTGCAAATGAATGAAGTTCAGAGGATTTTCTAGGTGTTCCTGGTGCACGAGTCCCAAAATTATGAAGGCAAATGGTATGTTGGACTGTTTCTAAGAAAAGGAAGATTTTATTGCATTTGTACAGAGTATCTATCAGGCCACACCTAAAATACTGTGCACAGTGAGGTTCCCTTGCACAGATAACAAGGATATGGTAGCATTACAAGCAGTTCTAGGGAGATTCACCACCAGACTAATTCTGTCAAGAAAAGCTAGACAGTTTGGTCTGCAGTCTGGGAGTTTAAATGAATGAGAAATGACCTTATTGATGGAGCTTGAAACTGTAAATATTGAAATGTTTTTATTAGTGAGGGAGTCACAAACAAGGGAACATAACTGCACAGTCGGAAACTGGTTATACAATACAATTGCTCCAAGATTGCTTCTCAGGTTCGTAAATCTCTAGAATTCCTGCTGAAGATTTTGTTATCTCGGTAGCAGTGTGATAGTTGCTCTTAATATTGCTCTTCAAGGAAATATTAATTCAGTGAGATTTATGATGCTGATTCCTTGATTTGCTGAAATTCCGTGTGGCTATGTACATTGTTAAATGGTAGTTTTCTTTGAAGTGCTTTTACTGCTTAAAATGGTTTGGATGTTAGAAAGTTTTGCATTTAAATTTGTTATCTTAAAATAGTAGAATTGCACTGTTAGTATTTTTCATGCTCCCAGAGGATTTGGGCCTTTTTTCCCATTTTGATGAAATCAGAACATTTTGTGCCTTCAAGTGCAGTATTATTGTGTTCAGGCATGGTGATTATGTCATATTTTGAATGGAATGAACAAAATTTGTGATCATGCAGCTAATCTAGAGTATTTGTAGCTGTTTTAAAAAAGTCTTGATGATCTCATGAAGAAATATTTTGTATTGTAAATAGTATTATTAAAGCATGCAGACTATGACTTGGTTCAATGGCTGACCCTTGGTTTCCAATCTAAATTTGGTAACCTTTTGGAGGTCATTTTTGGTTTTGCATTTGTGCTGAATGAATAAATGACTTAAGTGTTCATTATACAGCTTTCCCAGTCCAAGTGAGCTCAGAAAAAAGGCATGTGTCCCTTCTAATGTGCTACTTCCTGTTTGACACTAAATATCTGTCCTGGGTTATGCTTGTTTAAAATTTTTACCCATGTGGGGAAATACATTTTGCATGAGAAATCGACACTTTCTATCATTTTTTGAGTTTTAGGCAAATATAATCAAACATAATTCATTTAAAATTTAAACCTAAGCTGAATGGTGTGTGTTAATTGTTGTTTTTTTCTACATGTAATAAGCATGGTACTCGTGTTATTTTCATTTTGTTGGAAGAATTATTCTTTGCTGAAGCTAAATCGGCTTTGTATTTACTAAGTGTAGACATGACCTAAGCTTTGGAACCAAGTACTTTATAGTGGGCTCAGTACCAACTGATGTAATGTTCTAAGTTTAGGCAGTAGAAGCCCTAAACTGAGATGACATCATTCGCTCTATTCAACTTCTGAATGAGTGAACAAAGATTTTTTTTCATCTTGAACTACTCAAGTATTGAGGTGACATCATTGGCATCTCTTTGATAAAGTAGCTTTTGCTCAGAGCATTAAAATTTCAGGAATTGCTGTGTACTATGATGATGTCAGCAATGTGGATTAGAGCCATGCTGCCTACATTTGCTATGGAAAACTCATGCAATATTGGCTGCTAATAAGCTTAATTTCTGAAAATATTGTTGTTCAGAAATTACGTTTTATTTGAATATTTTGTGATCATGTGAAATGTATTTAGTGGTAACATGGATTTGAACTACCCATTTTATAAAGCTATCATCTGCAAGCTTGCAGACTTTACAAGATGGGTGTGGAATAGAAGTACTGATGCCTAACATTTTAGATTGTATGGTAAAACTCTTGATAATACATGATATGACCAAACGCAATTCCTGGTGGTTCAGTATCTCGTTCACAGGTAATGTTTGTTGGGTTCATTTTTGATCCATGGGGGACCTTGGGTCCTGCATTCCCCTTCCACTTACTGAGTCCCAAATTTCCACGCATACTTCTGACACAGCGGGCCCTACCTCCTATGCTCCCTTTAAACTTAACAAGTTCGCTGAGAAATTTGCTGCAGCACTCTGTAACCTATCAAGCAAGTGAATTAAAACAGTAAGAGAATAACATTTAATAGTCAGTCCCCTAGTGAGCCAATTCTTTGGAATTTTCCTTTTTCTGGAGAGAAAGAAACAGTTAAGAGCTAATGATTGAAGTCCACAATCTTCAGTGTTACGTAAACGGCAGCAATGAATATCAATCGAGACAGGTTATATAAAAACAACCAAACATTTAATAAATAGGATAAACGATAAGGTAAAAAAAACAAACGAAAACTTTAACCAGAAGTTAACCAATATGGAGCCGTTCAACAAATCAACATTCGGCACTGGTTCTTAAAGCGTTAAATGCTAAAACAGTTCTTAAAGCGATAAATTCGAAAGTCCAACAGATCTATACGTTCAGTTGGGGAGAGACTTCTCTGGAGAAGGATTTCTTCACGGACGCAACTTTTCTGCTGGTTCTGTCCGCAGAATCCACGTGGAGGTAAATAAACAGTTTAAAACAACTGACCTTAAATTCTTTTAGAGAGAGCAAACCGTTACATGAACTCCTTGCTCTTTTTGGCAAGATTTAATCCTCGATGCAGATTGCTACTCTGCCAACGAAGACTCAATAAGGTCGATCCTTTGTTAAACTGCCAGACGATGCCGACTCCTCTCGATCCCTCGATCCTGCACTTCGATAAATTCTTCACTCTCCCTTTTACTGTTGGAATTGAGTAAATCAACACATCTAGCCAAAAATTTCCAGTCCATAGTATGGTATCTTGCAATAGAACCAAAACTGTTTTAAAAATGAAACTGCGTCACAAAAACAAACACGCAACAGAAACGGAGATACAGCACGTTCTACCTGGAAATCTACAAACTGAAAAAACCTACTGCGTCATCTGGGTCAACCCTTATATAGTCATGGTGCACATGTCATCACGTGACCTCGCATCGGCGGGAAAATCACATCAGGTAACCTTCAAAAGACCATTACATCATTCCCGCAAAAAAAAACAAATCTTGAGCATGTAACATCAGTCAGTAGTTAAAGTGAGTAAATATTTTAAACTTTTAGCTAACTGTAGTTATTTATGGAAGTAGTTTCAGGTTGCTTATAGAAAATGTGGGTGTAAAGTGTTTTCATTTTCAAAACTGGCTTTGACAGTACTTTGAAGACAGTGTTGTAGCCTGGTTTTAGACAACTTACTCTTTCTTTCCTTAACATTGGTACTGTTAGTCAGCTGTATGTGATACCAGAATTTTTTTCCTAGAACTCTACAAGTACAATTTTGCTTAGTGATAATTGAGGATGTGTACAGAAATGATTCCTGTTTTCGTGCTGTACTGTAGTAATTGGTATGAATGGCATCATAAGATTAAGGGCCTGATAAATCTCTCAATCAGTTGAAGGTGAGTGGGCTTGAGACTTTTTTGGAGGTGGGGAAACAGCAATACTTGGGCTTGGAAGGAAATTCCAAAATGTAGCAGAAGACCAAACAATGTCTATTGTTGAGATGATGAAAACAATAGGCAGAATAAAAAAGAGATTCTAAGTGGTGCTGGTCATTAGGCTTGGCTTAACTGTACTGTTACTACAAAACAACAAATTTCATGACTTGCACCAGTGATGATGTAATTATTACAGCAAAGGTTACGTTGGTAAGCAAGATTTGGTCATACTGAAAAATTAAGATATGAAAGCTTTAGTCATTTGAGAATGGATTGCACTGGATATAATATTCATTGTGAACAAAATATGCATTGCAATTAATGTGTTAGAAGTTTGCAGAGAAAGTTTAGTTGAAGTGGAGATTTGGTGCTGGTTTGGTGAAGAAGGATTGCATTGTAGAGATAGAAGTTGATAGTTTTGGTGATGAGCCAGATCATGGATCCAGAATGAGGAGAACGCTGTATAGTGTTTAACTCAGTCCCTAACATTGGAAGAGTGATGGTTCAAACTGTCTAAAGAGGTGAACCAGAAAGTGGAGATGCAAGAGACTGTCTGCCTGGGTACCATATCCGATGCGGACTTTGGGGACCATGGTTTTCCATACAGATCTATCCTTCGTTTTTTGGATGACTTCCATTTCCTCGATGTGAAGCCACCTGACTATGCTGTTAATGTACATAAGCTGAGGTCTTCCTCTAGGTTTGGTCCCCTCAATCTCTCCAGAGAGTATGAGTTTTTCTAGTTCATCTTTCTGCGTGATGTGTCCTAGGAATCTGAGTTGTCTTTCTCTTATTGTTGGTATGAGTGATCGAACTGCTTGGGCTCTTCTGAGAACTTCTTCATTTGATGTGTGTGTGGTCCATGATATTTTTAACATTCTCCTGTAGAACCATAATTCAGCTGCTTCCAGTCTCTTTTCCATTGCTGGAAAAATGGTCCAGCATTCACTTCCATAAGTCAGGATAGAATAAATGTAGCATTGCAGTATTCTGTTTTCAGTGTACGTGGTCAACTTTCTGTCTGTTAATATGGTCTTCATTTTTTGGAAAGCTGCTTTCACCATTGCTATTCTGTATTTGATATCTGTGTTGCACCTGCCATTACTTGTTATTAGGCTGCCAAGATATTTGAATTTGACTTCTTTGATGTTTGTATTTCCAATCTTGATCACACATTGTGAGATGTTTGTCTTTCTGGAGATGACCATGCTTTCTGTCGCCTTGGTGTTAATTGAGAGGCCTCTGCGATTACTTTCTGCTGCCACTGTAGTGAGTAGTTCTTGAAGTTTTGTTTTTGAGTCAGCTATTGGTAAGATGTCATCAGCATATCTCATGTTATTTATATTATGGCCTCCAATTGTGAATCCTTTGTCTTTGATACTTCTCAAGATATTTTCACTGTACAGGTTGAATAAGTCTGGCGAAAAGGACACAACCTTGCCTGACTCCTCTCACGATATTCAAATATTCACTCACTTCTCCTATTCTGACGGATGCTGTCTGGTCCCGGTATAAGTTTCTTAAGAAACATATATCTTTCCCATCGATGTCAAGATCTTGAAGCATTTCCAGAAGATCTTGCTGTCTGAGAGCGTCAAAAGCTTTTGTATAGTCAATGAAACATAGGTAGATATCTTTTTGTACCTGGATGGCTCGTTCACTGATCATCTGTAGCATGAAAATTGCATTTCTGGTTCCAGTGTTTTCCACAAAGCCGCATTGTTCATTACTGATTTCTGGTTTTATATAACATCTTGCTCTCATCATGATTACTCTGAGAATTTTTGCCACGTGGCTCATCAGACTTATTGTACTATCTAACTCACATTCTGTTGCTCCCTCTTTCTTTGGAAGTGTGATGAACACTGATTTACTTAAATCATCAGATATCTCCCCATGATCATAGATTTCATTTGCTATTTCTGTTATTTTCTCTATTCCAAAATCTTCGAAGGCCAGTATCATTTCAGCAGCGATTTTTGTCTGGACCAGTTGCTCTGTTATGTTTTGTTTTATTTACAGCTGCTCGAATTTCTGATTTTAGAATGCTAGGTCCTTCAAGATTCTTCTTTATGTTTGGTTTTTCTCCTCTTTGGTCTTCAAAAAGTTCTTTTATATATTCTGTTCATCTGTTTAGGATTTCCTCTTTGTTCATAATTAAGCCGCCAACTTTTGCCTTGACGCATCCAGTTGCTGAGCAAGGTAATTTCCCCATTAGTTCTTTAATCTTATTGTGCATCAACTTTGTTCCAGGGTTATGGGTTTGTAGCATTTCTATCTCTGAGCATTTCTTATTTAACCATCTGTATTTAGCTTCTCTGCATTTTCTTTTTATTGTCTTATCAAGTTGTTTGTATTCTTCGCTGTCTCTTAGTTTGATGGTCTGTTTTTGTTGCATTAATTGTATTATATCTTCAGTTATCCATTTCTTCTTACTTTTCCGTTCTTTTCGTGGGATGGTTTCTTTTGCAGCTACAACCATGGATTCCTTCAGTATGTCCCAGGAAGATTTGCCTCCTTCATCCTGCAGCAATTGAAAATGGTTTTTCACCTTGACTGTGTATTCTGTTTTGTTTTGTTTTTTTTTAATTTTATTTTTATTTGGATAAGGAATTCACAAATATCATGTACTTTTTTCACACATATAACCTTTTCCATTTTTTTATATGTATAAAACTATAATTATTTATACATTCTTAAGTACACATTGAGATGATATAAAAGAAAATTAGACACTTAAATAGATAATTATGTACTGTGGTAATTCTAATCTATTAGGCTAAGTAATGGTATTAGTTGTTAAGAAAAATAGTAATAATAGTTTCCATATAACTCTTCTGGACCATTTCCACTGGTCCAAAATGTTGTATGTAAGCCTATGTAACAACCATTGTAGGTGTTTATATCCTAATTTGTTCATGCTTGCTCCTGCCCGCAGACATAATTATCCAATCCTTATGTACTTATTTACTTAATTTTTCATTTTTTATCCCTTTCCCAAATCTTTCCCTTTACTTGTGTTAATTCTCTATTTTCCAAAAGAAAACCAAAAAAAAAGACATTTAGACTAGGGATGCTTACGTTAGCAATATTACTGTGTTGATGAGAAGAGCAGTATAAATCATTAGGAGAGTCATCTAAAGTCTGCTCACATTGCGGTTGTAAGATCTTTCTTTATCCATAGCTCAAATCTTTTATCTCCTCTGTTGGGAAGGAATTCGGTATCATATGCACACCATCTAAAGAGTTTTAACATGTTATTAATTCCACATGAATTAACCACCTTCTGCCATACTTTTAATGTAAGATTTATCCAACTGTTTTTAAATTTTTCCAACTGGGCCATCAATCCTTTCTCAGCTACTGAGGCCTGTAGAGGAAAACTGTCAACTAATCCAAATTCTATTTCCTTCCATCTAGCCTTATATTCCCTATTACACCAATATAACAGAGGGGTTATCTGTGAGGCATAAAAATAATTTCTCAGGCAAGGAAGAACCATACCTCCTTCCTTCCTTCCCTAACTGTAAGGTGTTATATCGAATTCTAGGTTTCTTTCCTTGCCAAATGAAGCGGGAAATCCATTTGTCCCATTCCCTGAATTGATTATCATCCACCTCCAATATGGAAAAGATACAATAACCGAGGAAGAATATTCATTTTTATAGTATTTATCCTTGAATTTAAACTTAAAAAGGGGATAAGATTCCATCTATGCATATCTGCTTTTATCTCTGAGATTAATGGCCCCTAATTTACTTGTGACAGTGTTGAAAGATCCTTCGGCAGGGTTATTCCTAAATATTTTAATGATTTAGCTTCCCACTTAAGATCGTATGTATCCTGCAATTTTTTTGGATGGTGTATAATTTAGGGACATAACCTGCATTTTCTTTATATTTATTTTATAACCTGATATTTTCCCAAAGTCATCCAACAGTGTAAACAATCCTATAAATGATTTTTCTGGTTCACTCAGATAGACCAAAACATCATCTGTGAATAACGCCACTTTCTGTTCGATCCCTGCCACCTTGATACCTTTTACGATTTCGCTCTGTCTTATTAGTTGGGCAAGCGGTTCAATATATAGTGCAAAAAGGAGAGGAGAAATTGGGCATCCCTGTCTAGTGCCTCTCTCTAAGATGAAGGAGTCAGAGAGGTCCCCATTTATCTTAATTCGGGCTGTAGGGCTGTCATATAGAGTCTGAGTTACTTTAATAAACTTTTCTTGAAAGCCGAATCTTCCTAACACTCTGTATAGGAATGCCCAACTAACCGAATAAAAAGCTTTCTCAGCGTCCAATCCTACTACCATTGTCTCTGTCTCGTTCTTATTAACCTGTTCTAATATGTGCAGAGTTCTCCTTATGTTGTCCTGTGTTTGTCTTTGTTGAATAAATCCAGTCTGGTCTAAGTGGATTAGGCCAGGTAAAAGCTTTTCCAATCTGCGTGCTAATATAGATGTAAATAGTTTGTAATCTAAATTAAGAACACTAATTGGCTGATAATTGCCACATTCTAGTTTATCTTTACCCTCTTTAGGAATAACTGAAATAATCGCTTCTCTCCAGGAAGGTGGAGTTTCTCCTCTCTGCAAAATCCAATTAAAGGTGTTAAGTAGTAATGGGGCTAACTGTGTCTTCAGGGACTTGTACCACTCTGAGGTAAACCCATCAGAACCCGGGGACTTTCCAGCCTTTAACCTAGAGATGGCCACGTTTAGTTCTTTGACAGTTACTGGTTCTAATAAACTTTCATTTTGTAAATCTGTAAATTTAGGTAGATCTAAAAAATTCAATACACTGTCTACATAGGGCTCATTGGGGGCCTGGGATTGGGAGTACAGCTCTCGGTAATATGTTTCAAAACTCTCTTGAGTTTTCCCTATTGTACTCTCCACAAGCTTTGTCTTTGGATTCTTTATTTTATGAATTGTATTGTCTGCTTGTTGTTTTTGTAATTTATATGCTAATAATCTAGCTGATTTACCTCCTGCTTCATAATTCTTTTGTCTCAGGTAAAGAAAATTTCTTTGAGTTTCCAACGTATAAATATCGTCAATTTCACTTTGCAATTTCCTAATTTCCTTGTTTTCGATTTGAATTACTTTTGTTGCTATCTACAACTTGAAGTTGTTTTAATTTTCCTTGAAGGTCTGCCAATTTTTGTGTATTGATTTTTTTCATGTGAATGGTAATGGAAATAATTTTCCCTCTCAGTACAGCTTTCAATGTATCCCATAAGATCACTGGTGATGTTTCTCCCATGTCATTAAGGTCTAGATATTCTTTGATTTCTCCCCTTAATCTCTCCATTACTTTCGGGTTATTGAGTATATGTGAGTTTAGCCTCCATAGTGTTTTCCTCATTTTCCTTTCCAGGATTAGAGACATAGAGACTGGGCTATGATCCGACAGATCAATTGTTGCAATATTACAGTTTTTTTATCCTGAGTCTATCTGTATTAAAGATAAAGAAATAGTCTATCCTTGAATAGGCTGAATGAGGGAAAGAGTAATGTGTATAATCTTTACTAGTAGGGTGTAATTCCCTCCAGACATCTATAATTCCCAACTCCTCCATCAATGAATTCATTTTCCGAGTCAGAGGTTTATTCTGAGTAACTATTCTTGAAGAATCTAATACAGGATTTAATCTAATATTAAAATCCCCTCCACAAATTACTACCCCTTGAGAACTGACCATTAGGTCAAAAACGTGTCTATAAAATGACCATTCACAACCTGGAGAAGCATAAACATTCAGCAATGTTATTTCTGTACCCTCTATTCTTCCTGTGATTTTTACAAACCGTCCTTCTTTGTCTTTAGTCTCTGAAATATGTTCATAATTAAGAATACTTGATATTAAAGTAGCTACCCCTCTTTTGTGACTCAATTTATATGATGAATAAAATACATGCTTAAAGCCCATTCTTTTTAATTTTCCATGTTCAGATTGACTCATATGTGTTTCCTGGAGGAAAGCTATTTGTGCCCTCTCTTTTTTCAATTTACACATAATCTTATTTCTTTTAATTGGATTCAAAACCCTATTAACATTATAGGAAATTATTTTTACCAATTCAGTTTGCATTTTTCTCTAGTAGAAAAAAACACACTCCTTTTCTAACCAAATAGTAAGCAATCCCTTCTCAACAGTAAACCAAGACATATAACCACACCCTAGACATTTTCGAAAGTGTAACATTTGAAAATTTTTCCCAACTTCCCACAGTGAGGCCTGAGCTCCGACCTGCCTCAGTTCAGAGGGATAACCTCTATCTTCACCCTGTGTTAGAGGGCCCTCAGCAGTTTGAATAATCATAGAGAATTTTCTCCTATTTATGTCTCAACCATATTGCTATCATTCAAGTTATTCCGCCTAGTTTATTTTCAGTTACCAGTTTTCATTTTACCTTTAAGTCCGATTTACTCTTTTCAGTCATTTCCCTTAATTAATCTGTATTCTCTGTACATTCGCGTCTGAATATTTGCAGCTTTTCCTTGTAGTTTGACACTCTGGTTCGTGTGGAGCATCCTCGCCCCACTAACTGCCACGACTTCTGCTGAATCCTCTCCAGTAGCGACTCCGGTTGGGTGATAACTTTAATAGGTCGTCCCCAGTCCGCCAGGTCCGACGTTGCCTCCTCCACCGTAGCGTAAGTTTTTGTCCCTTCGTCGTAAAAGACTCTCAGCCAAGCTGGATACAGGGTCTGGAATCTGATGTTGCTTTCCTTCAGGACTCTCCGTGTTTCCGTATATTCCTTCCGTCTGGCAAGAATCCCCCGTGCGTAGTCGTGGTCTAAACTGATTTTACAGTTGTTCCACATGAAGCCTTTATTTTGCCATGCCCTTTTAAGCACCTCTTCCTTCGTTCTGTAACTGAGAAATCTGACCAGAATTGATCTGGGCTGGGCACCTGCCGGAGGCTGTGGTGCCAAAGCGCGGTGAGCCCTTTCTATCTGTAGGTCTTTTGCGGCCGGTATATCAAGGTTCTCTCTAAGCAGCTTCTCTATGAAGGGAATCATTAACCCGGGTTTACCTTCGGTTCCTTCGGGAACTCTGTAAATCCTCACATTTTCCCTTCTTGAACGGCCTTCTTGATCTATTAGTTTCCACTGGAGCAGGTCTTGCAGCTTCAGCATTTCTGCTATCACTTTCTCGGTGTTTTGTAGCTTCTCTTCAATTCCAACAATCCTCGCTTCGGCTTCATCTATCCGCGAGTTAGTTTTTACTATTTCTCCTTTAATATCTTCCAGCTGTTTGCTGTTATCTTGTCGGAACTCGCGAATCTCTCCGAGAATCAAAGACAGAGTCACCGATTCCCCCTCATTATCTCCGTCCTGGCTTGCCGTGGGGGAGCTAGGCCCGTCGCCTTGCTGCGTCTCTCTATGTTTATCAGCCTTCGGAGCGGACTTTTTAATCTTGTTCTTAGACATCATCCTTGCCCCTTTTATTAATATAGTTATGCAATATTAAGTATTTGTCTAAATTCGATTTTGGGGCAGTTTACCTTTTTTGTCGAGAGACCTTTTCCTTATGCCGCCATTCCCTTGATGACCCGGAAGCCCCCCCCCGTATTCTGTTTTCAGATGAGGGTTGTTTTGTAGTTGTGGTTCTGATCTTTTTGGTTTCTTTAATTTTCTCATCTTTATTTTCATTTTGCAAATGACTGGTATGTGGTCACTTCCACAGTCTGCTCCATGGTAGCTTTTTGAATCTGTTATTGTTATGTAGTCAATTTGATTTTTGTTGTTCCCATCTGGGCTTCTCCATGTCCATTTTCTTCTCGGATGTTGTTTAAACCAAGTGTTGGTGATTATCTGATTGTTTTACACCATGATATAAGCTTTTCTCTTTCATTTCTTTCTCCCAATCCCTGGTCTCCAACAATATGGTCTTCTCTTCCCTCACCAGCTTTTGCATTGAAGTCACCCATGACTATGATGCTTCTTGTGATTTGCATTCTTCTAGTGCTTTGTGTTGGGAGTGGTAGAAGCATCAGTTTCTTCCTCTGAGCTTGCCATTGTGGATGATAGAGATGTTGTTTTGTTGTCCTTTTAGTTTGATTAGCATCATTCTGTCTGAGATATGCCAGTATCCTAGCAGGCTCTTGGATGTTTCTTTGTCTAAGATGATTACAACACCCTTTTCATGTTAATCTCCACCAGAGTATATCATCTCGTAGTTGTCTGATGGGGATACTCCAGTGCCTTTCCACTTTATTTTACTTAGGCCTAGGATGCTGACTTCTAGCCTCTTCATTTCTAATTTTGTTTTCTAGCTTACCAGCTTGGTGCCGGGTTCGAATATTCCAAGTGGCAATTCACAGTCTCTTGTTCTTTGCAGACAGTAGTGCTATGATGATCCAGGCTTACCTCTCTGTTTACATGATATCCCGTACAGAGCGAGGTGTCCACACTATTTGGAAGTGGGCTGCTATTTACGCTGTTGTCTTTTTATATTCGTGTATGTATTAACCACGGTTGTACTAGGGATAAAATACAAGAAGTAGCTTCCCCTTGCTTCCGATGCAGTGTCTTTACAAGACGGGTGACCCTGAACATTGTCCTATTAAAAGGATCTATAGCTCAGTGTCTGACCAGCAGGAACCATCGATTGTGTCACGACTTGCCTTCTGCTTCATCCGCCACCTGCTTGCCGTGGCTTCACTGTAACCCAAGTAGGGAGGCTAACAGGTGCTATGCCTTGCCTAAGGGTGACCTGGAGGTAGCTGTGGTTAATGGTAACCTCATTACCCAAAGCAAATGCTCCACAGCTGGGTGTAGTTTATTCTCATACCCAGGAGAGAATGTCGGTGCTGGAATCTGTTCCAACACAAAATGTTCTGGGAAAATGCAGCAGGTTAAGCAGAATCCATGGAGAGAAATGGATGGTTGACATTTGAAGTCGAGACCCTTCATGTGGATTGGAAAGAGAGTAGACATAGTCAGATTGGTAGCCATAGTGAAATGTTGGCTGTTTATTTCCCTCCATAGATGCTGTCTGACCTGCTGAGTTTCTACAGTGCTTTGTGTTGGAACAAGAGAAATTGTTTAGTATTTATATATTTTCTCTTTCAGTATCAGAATCTGGTTTAATATCACTGGCATGTGTTGTGAAATTTGCTGGGGGACTTCCGGTAGCGCTCATGGAGTGAAGTCGCGTTCTTGACTCGCTCCATTACCTCTGAGTTTTTTTTCTATGATCAGCTATACTTTAATTAACCATTAAGGTATCAACTCTTACAATACTTTGAATTAAATTGAACTCTCCGATAACTGGATGCATCTTAGATCTGCTATGTCTAAGAACGGGAAAAACGGCAAGGATGGTAAACCTCCGGTTAAACCGAAAGGTATGGATTTTCCTCCGACTGAATCACCGGTGACTTTGAAAGCTATATCGGAGTTAATTCAGAGGGAAATTTCAACCTCTGTTATGGAGATGATTCGTACGGAAATTGCAGTCTCTGTTAAGGACCTGATTCATACGGAAATCTCAATTAATCTCCAGAAAATTGCCGATTCAACCGATAAGATGCAAACATCTATTGCGGAACATCAGTCGGCTATAACTGATCTTCAAAAATCCACGCAACAAAGTGAGCTTAAGATGGGGAAAATCGAAGAAACAATTAATGTAATGAAGAAGAAACTTGACTTTCTGACTTTTAAAAACTCTGACTTAGAATCTAGAATGCAACGGCAGAATTTACGAATGATTGGGGTACGTGAAGCTGTTGAATCTAACAACCCCATGAAGTATTTTTCTCAACTTTTAAAAGATGCATTCCCTACTGTATTTCCTGACCAACCACCGCTACTGGATCGTGTTCACAGAGTCCCATCATACTCGTCTAGGTCAGATAGACCTAGACATGTTATCTTACGTTTTCATTACTTTCAAGACAAGGAGAGACTGTTTCGATTTGCTCGATCTAAAGGTTTCATTGATTTTTCGGATCTTAAGTTCCGATTCGTGGAAGATTTCAGTAAACCAATCTGGGACCAACGGGTTCGCTACAGATCTGTGATGTCGGAATTCTATAAGATAAATTTAAGACCAGCGCTGCTGTACCCTGCACGTCTAAGGATTCGCATGTCAGATGGAGCCCTTCGTTTTTTTGATTCTCCATCGGATGCCCAGAGTTATCTGGATCAATTTTCACCTTCAACATCTTAATTGTTATTTTTTTAACTATCTCCGTTGATCGGAGGCTGTGAATTGGTTGGTTTTAACTTTCTCGTGCCCTATTTGGGCAGAAAAGTTTATTTTTGATTTCTTAATATGGTTGCTAAACTTTCTTTTTAACTGCGTCATTTCTTTCTTTTCCCAGGGGATTCTGGGTGGTTACTTCCTTATTGTCATTTTACGTATTTCCTGTGTGGCCTTAAATTTTGTAGTTTTTTTTTAAATTTTATTTTGTTTTGCTTTTTATAACTAGTTTATGTTAATAATCTTATTTTTTCTTGTTGTTTTGTTTATTCATGGGTTTGGGGTTTATTGTGGTTTTTTTTTAATATATATTTTCTGGCTTTTGTTCTGTTGTGTGTGTATTTTAATTGAGTTACCTTTTTTTTTTACTTTTTTACTGTTTTACAATTAGCTGATCTTTTTCATATTTATACCTTTTTTTTAGGGAGCGTATACTGGAAGTCATGGGGGTAGTTTTAGCGCTTGCTTCTTTCGGGCGGGTCTGCTTTAGATTTTGCCTTGGGGTCTTGGGGTGGGGAGTGGTGGGAGGGGCTTCACGTTTTAGTTTTTTTCTCTTTGGGCTATATACATTATTGAAGTACTGGTTGCGTCCTTTTTCCCGGTATCTTTTGTATGTTCTGTTTCCTCTCCGGGTTCGTGGGTCGAGCCTATCGTCAATCCTCCTCGCTGTGGGTTGACTTTAGGATTTATGGAGTCTATTATTAATTTTGTCTCCTGGAATGCTAACGGTCTTAATCATCCTATTAAAAGGAAAAAAGTTTTTAAAGTGTTCCGGAGACTTAAAGCACAAATTTTATTTTTACAAGAGACCCATGTACGGAGGGGGGACAGACTACGTTTTTTTAAATTCTGGAAGGGCCAACAATTTCATTCGAACTCCAATGCTAAGATTCGAGGCGTCTCTATTTTTATAGATTCCTCAGTTACTTTTATACAACAGGGTATTTTTTCTGATCCGAATGGTAGATTTTTATTGGTTAGTGGTTTACTATTTAATAAAAAAGTAGTTTTTGTTAATGTTTATGCTCCTAATATGGACTGTCCGGAATTTTATAAATCATTATTTAATCAGTTTCCGAATTTGAACGAGTTTTCATTGATCTGGGGCGGAGATCTTAATACCTGTTTGTCTCCAGCATTGGACCGTTCGGCTCCTTTACGGACCTTACCTAATAAATCTGCAACTTTGATTAACTCTTTCCTTTCTGATTCTGGGTCGACGGACATTTGGCGTTTTCTGCATCCTCAGGAAAAAGATTTTTCTTTCTTTTCACATGTTCATCATTCCTATTCAAGAATTGATTTTTTTTTTTATTGATTCTCGTCTTATTCCTTCAGTGATTAAATGTGATTATGATTCTATAACCATTTCGGATCATGCTCCACTTAAGCTTTCTATTAAAATTATGGCCAATATACAAAATAATAGACAATGGCGTTTTAATTCGCTGTTGCTTCAGGACTCGGACTTTGTTAACTTTATGAATGAACAGATTGAGCTTTTTTTTACAATTAACCATACAGAGGATATTTCGGTTAACACTCTTTGGGACACTTTTAAAGCCTATATTCGTGGTCAGATTATCTCGTATTCTGCTGCTTTGAGGCAGAAGCAGGAGGAGATGGTAATTGTGGACAAGATTAAAGAAATTGATAAGAAATATGTTATGGCTCCTTCTGAGGATTTATACAAACAAAGAACTGAACTTCAAATGGAACACAGTTTACTACTCTCGTCCTCGATTGTAAACCAATTAAAGAAAAGAAGTGAATTTTATGTTCACAGTGACAAAATTGGCAAGCTGCTGGCTAATCAATTGAAATCTAATTATGTTAAATCTCAAATCAATCAGATTTATAACCAAAATGATCGATTGATACTGGATCATGTGGGGATTAATCAAACCTTTTGTGATTTTTATTCTTTATATCAATCAGAGTCTCCTCGAGATTCTAAACATATGAATGATTTTTTAGATAATTTAGACTTCCCTCAGATTTCACAGGATATGTCTTCTATATTAGATACTTCTATTACTATGGATGAGATTAAGAATGTTATTCTTTCTATGAATTTGGGGAAAGCTCCTGGCCCGGATGGGTTTACCGTTGAATTTTATAAATGTTTTGCTTCTTTATTGATCCCTTGGCTCTGTAGGGTTTTTGAGGCTTCTCTGAAACTTGGTAAACTTCCTGAATCTTTTAATAGAGCGTCAATTTCTTTAATATTAAAGAAGGATAAAGGCCCTGCTCAATGTGCATCTTATAGACCAATATCTCTATTAAATGTTGATTCTAAAGTTTTTTCTAAGTTATTAGCAAATAGACTAGAAAAAGTACTTCCTTCTATTATTTCGGAAGACCAAACGGGTTTTATTAAAGGTCGTTACTCTTTTTATAATATTCGTACATTGTTAAATATCGTTTATACTCCCTCACAAAATGTTCCTGAGTGTGTTATTTCTTTAGACGCCGAGAAAGCTTTTGATAGAGTAGAATGGCCTTATTTATTTAAGGTGCTTGAAATGTTTAATTTTAGCTTGAAATTTATATCCTGGATTAAACTGTTATATCATTCCCCTGTAGCCTCGGTCCGTACTAACTCTTTAAACTCACCTTTTTTTCCTCTTTTTCGAGGTACTCGACAAGGCTCCTCTTAGTCCCCAATTATTTGATATTGCATTAGAACCTCTTGCAATTGCCATTCGAGAATCTTCAAATATTACTGGGATAACTCGGGGATTAAAGTCCCATAAATTATCACTCTATGCTGATGATTTACTTTTATATATTTCTAATCCTGAGAAATCCATTCCTGCTGTTTTAGAGTTATTAGCTCAATTTGGTTTTTTTTCAGGTTATAAATTAAATCTTAGTAAGAGTGAACTCTTTCCGATTAATAAACATCTTCCCTTATATTATAAATTTCCATTTAAATTGATTGATAACTATTTTTCTTGGGATTAAAATTACTTGTAAATATAAAGATTTATTTAAGATTAACTTTTTACCATTAATAGACCATATTACTCAACTTTCATCTAAATGGTTTCCTTTATATTTAACTTTGATTGGTCTTATTAATGCAGTTAAGATGTTTTTTTGGCCAAAATTTTTATATGTGTTTCAGGCATTACCAATTTTTGTTCCAAAATCTTTCTTTGATAAAGTTGACTCTAAAATTTCTTCATTTATTTGGCAGAATAAAAATCCGAGACTGGGTAAAATACATTTACAGAAAGCTAAGAGAGATGGAGGTTTAGCATTACCTAACTTTAGATTCTATTATTGGGCAATTAATATTCGACATATGAAATTTTGGTTACTTGACCAGGATATACTATCT
Organism: Mobula hypostoma; assembly: GCF_963921235.1. Taxonomy (NCBI): domain Eukaryota; kingdom Metazoa; phylum Chordata; class Chondrichthyes; order Myliobatiformes; family Myliobatidae; genus Mobula; species Mobula hypostoma. Next base: position 16,182,064 of record NC_086118.1, on the reverse strand, counting down.
ATTCCTAAATGGGTAGCATTGGAACTACAATCTGTTCAGGGCTATACACTTGGCTCTATTTTAGGTTCCTCTCTCCCTTTTGATTCGAAACGCCTTAAGCAGGCGTCTAACCCGATAGTTAAATATGCTTTGCGTGTTTGGTTTCAATTCAGAAAATTTTTTGATCTTAATCAATTCGGGTTAGCGATTCCTATTTTAGGTAACATATTTTTTCCTCCCTCTTTTACGGATCGCGCTTTTCAAACTTGGAAGACTAAGGGTATTTTATGGTTTTTGGATTTATTTTTAGATGGTTCCCTTATGTCTTTTGAACAATTATCTAATAAATATAATTTATCAAGAATACATTTTTTTTAGATATTTACAAGTTAGAAATTTCCTAAGTACTATACTTTCTTCCTTTCCAATGCTTCCTCCTACATATATTTTAGATTCGATAATTAACCTTAATCCATGTCAGAAAGGTGCATCGGCTATGATTTATAATATTATTATGAAACTTAGGAAAGCTCCATTTGATAAGATTAGGGTAGATTGGGAACAGGAATTGGGGCTTACCATTTCTGTGGATGATTGGGGGCAGATTTTACAATTAGTTAATACTTCCTCTATTTGCGCTAAACATTCCCTAATTCAATTTAAAGTTGTTCATAGAGCACATATGTCCAAAGATAAGTTAGCGCGTTTTTACTTGCATATTAATCCTTTTTGTGATAGATGTTCGGGGCAGATAGCCTCTTTAACTCATATGTTTTGGTCTTGCCCTACTTTGGAAACTTTTTGGAGAGACATTTTTAATATTATTTCTAAGGTATTAAATATAGATATCTCTCCTTACCCTATTACTGCTATCTTTGGACTACCTAAAATTTCTAGTAATCTTTCCCCTTCAGCCCGTAGAATGATTGCATTTCTTACTTTAATGGCGAAAAGATGTATTTTACAACATTGGAAAGAGCTTAATGCTCCAACTACCTTTTTTTGGTTCTCTCAGACGATATTATGTTTGAATCTGGAGAAAATTAGAAGTAACCTTTATGATTCTTCATTTAAATTTGAACAGATTTGGGGATCTTTTATTCGATATTTTCACTTAATGTAATATATACCCTTCTTGTTTTTTTTCACTGTTTTTAATGGAGGTCGGGATTGAGGACGTGATTTTAAGTTTAACTCTGTTTGGTTTCAAGTTAGCCCATTGCTTTGCTTTGCTTTTAGTTAGTTGCACGGTGGGTTTTTTTTTTGGGTTTTTTTTTCTTTTTTTCTATTGATATATATATAAAATTTAGTATACTATTATGTTATCTTGGTTTCTTATGTTTAAATTACATTGTTTGTAGTATTTTTTTTTGGTATTGATACCTTCTGTAATTTTATTATATTTTAACATTGTATTAATGTTTATATGGCTTACCTTTTGGTATACTTATTCAATAAAAAGATTTAAAAAGAAAAAGAAATCTGCTAACTTAGTGGCAGCAGTAAAATGCAATATATGATATAAAAAAGTAAGTCAGTCAATTACAGTATATTAAATAGTTAAAGCAAAAAGTGCAAAAAGAGAAATAATATATCAAAAGAAAGTAGGAAAGTAGCACTGATGGGTTCAATGTCCAATTTAATTCACTCCATATGATAGCACAGAGCAAAGGTTGCATCTCAGCCATAGTACTGGTGACCTGCACTCCAGAACCGGCTACACATCTGGCCAAATTGCAACAATACTGACATTTACCCAACAGTGTGGGAATTTCCTGGTATAGCGAATTCCAGTTAATTGGGCCATTAGTTACACAGGGCAGCAGCTGAGTTGGGTCAGCTCTCAAAGAACAAAAACTTTATTTATTAATTTTTTTTCTCTCTCTCCTTTTTCTCCCTCTGTCCCTCTCACTATACTCCTTGCCCGTCATCTGGGATTCCCCTCCCCCCCTTTCTTTCTCCCTAGGCCTCCTGTCCCATGATCCTCTCATATCCCTTTTGCCAATCAACTGTCCAGCTCTTGGCTCCATCCCTCCCCTCCTGTCTTCTCCTATCATTTCGGATCTCCCCCTCCCCCTCCCACTTTCAAATCTCTTACTATCTCTTCTTTCAGTTAGTCTTGACGAAGGGTCTCGGCCCGAAACATCGACTGTACCTCTTCCTATAGATGCTGCCTGGCCTGCTGCGTTCACCAGCAATGTTTATGTGTATTGCTTGAAATTCCAGCATCTGCAGATTTCCTCGTGTTTGTGAGAAAGTAGCCAGAATTCATTTTGTTTATTTGGGACAGAAGACCTGCCAAACAGTTTCTAACTAGAATTAGTGGAAGGAACTAGTGTTGTTATAAGACATTACATGCTTAGAGCGAACAGTTTTTAAATGGTGACAGTTACATGTGTTCATGTTCAAAAAGCAGTGGTATATCTCACTGATAGCTTTGCTCACTGCAGTTTCAAGCATTCAGGTTTGGAGATGCTAGAAATGGTCAGGAGTGGAATTGAAACGATTTGACTACTTAAAGTTAGGAACTATGAAGAATTTGAAGGTATCAACAATCATCTTGAATGTTACAATGAAAGTGAACATTTAGGGTGCAATCATTAAAGTCATTGCGTGAAGGCAATCTATTTGCACTGGGGTGTCTGTGTTGAATTTGTTTGTTTAGTGGTTGTCCTTTATATGTGACAATGACAGGAAACCTGTACGAGAGAGTTTTTAATGTGGAAAATCCTTAGCACTGAGGTAGTTCCACTCTCTCAACCTCAGAAATCTGGATCCAGTGGTACAAGTAGTTTGCAGTGGATGACCATAACTGCTTCTGTGCCTCGTCATGGCCTTGGCTCTTTGTGGAGCAATGCAGAACTACCTTCTTCGCCGTTGGAGCGCACTATTAGATCTCATCCACCCAGTCCAATGGAGCAGACTTCACATGCTAGGACAGGCATTTCCCTATCTCACTGGTTATGAGGTTCACTGGCTACCCTCAGTTGGTTTAGTCCACCAGTCAAACAGTGTACTGGGGCATGGCTGCTGTTGCATGTAATCAGCTACTTAGAGACACAGGTGAGAACTGAATGACTGATGAGGACTAAAAAGCCCAATGAGCTGCCCCAGATTGGACATAACAAGCCCCTTCACCGACGATGCTCCCTCTCCCTGGACAGTCCGTACTCCTGTTCCTATTTCTTACATTCTTATATTCCCAAATTACTACGAAATGGAGCATTTTCTTACTTGTTCATTGTTTTTCATCCATCATTGGTTCCCTCTATCAAAATACTTCTGTCAAAATATGTAGTCAAGTTGTGACCTAAATTTATCAACATCAAATTTCACTATTTTGAACTAGTTACTTGTTAATTTCAAAATCGATTTAGTATCCAGAACAAAGAATAGATCTACCATCCAAGACCTTGGATCAGGACTCCACTTAACATATCCTTTAAATAACTATGGAAATCTGGAAACGCTGAACCCATTTTTATTTGAGACTTGTTCGACACAACATGGTTCAAATCATGGATTTTACACTAAATAATGTGAAATGATTCAGTTATTCTTAATTATTAACTAGGTCCAATATGCATATATATATATAAGGCAGACTACTTCACCCCAGCTTCCCCCTCCCAAGAATTAAAAGAACATAGGATTTTAATCCAGGTACCATTCATTTTAAGATTGAAAACTAATTGAGGTCACAGTGCTTGTGTTGGTTGTGGAATCCTTGGTTCTCTGTTATTTTTTATGTAACCACACAAGGAAAGATGAGGGAAACTTTTAAAAGATACAGCTCTGCTTTTGAAGGTGCAAGTTTTTAGTTCATTTATTGCATTGAAATTTCCGTAATTTTTCACCACTTAGTTCCTTGACTTTGCTGAAATAGCAGTAAATTTTAACCTCAGGTTTACATATAAATCATTATTATATTTCCTTTGTTTTTCATCATTATGTGAATAGTTAAGAACTATAACCTACAGGCATACAAATTTAAAATTATTCTGTTTATGCACACATAATGGAGATGTAATCAAGCTGAAGAAAGTAAAGCAGGAAAATGAAGCCATAACATGCCATTTTAGTCTATTTTGAAAGAAATAGAATCTGGAGAGAGGTCTGCAGTAGCTTTATTACTGTTTTTCATGCCATGATTTGGTTAGTCTCTTGGAGCCACAGTTAATAATTTTAGCATTGATAAATTGGATTCTTAGCAGGGATTATCTACGTTAACTTTTAAGTATGACTTTGGCTTTAACCATTGAAATAATAGATGAAAGCATGTTTTTTTTAAAAAAAATCTGAACATGTGTGTTTGATTCAGTAAGTAACATTTTGTGCAAGTCCAAGTGATTATTATGTTGAATGGTTTCTCCTTACTTGAACTCATTTAAGGTTTGGGAAATTTGCCAGTCAAGAAATGCTCAAGGCATATTCCATAACTGCCTGCTTCGATGGATAGTGGTTACCATTAAGCACAAGACTGGAGTTTCGGCTTAAAGTGGGAAAGCATTAACAGTCCATCAAGGGCAATGTTAAGATTGTTGTAAGAGCTCTTGGCCAAGATTTTCTTGTGCTCTCACCAGCATGCAATTTTGTTTCTCATGAAGGGAAAGAGTAGGAAATTACAGACTGCCAGCACAAAGTAACTTTATAATCTGCTCACAATAGCTAAAGTGTAACGGGTTAACTATATTTAGCACTGAAATCCTTGCAGAGAACCGTGAAGAACAGGTAATGAGAAATGGTCTTTCTAAAAATTGAAAGATTGACGGTAATGTATTTTCAATTTATTGAAAAGGATTATACTATCATGTTGCATTCCATAATAACTTGTATCTACCTGCTCAATAGCATACCAATAAATGTAATCATATTTTAATTTCAAAATAATATTCAATTTGAAGAGCAAGTTGATTTGCATCCTGCACATGAGACTGCTAAACAAGATAAGAGCGCAGGATATTACAGGAAAGATTCTGGAATTGGCTGATTGGTGGGAGGCAAAGAATGGGACCAAAGAGATCCTTTGTGGAATAGCTGCCAGTGACTAGTGTTGTTCCACAGGGGTCTGTATTGGGACCAATTCTTTGTACACTGTACGTCAACGATTTGGATGACAAAATTGATAACTTTGTGACCAAGTTTGTGGTTGGTACGAAGATAGGTGGAGGGGCAGGTAGTGTTGAGGAATCAGAAAGGCTGCAGAAGCACTTAAACAGATTAGGAGACTGGGCAAAGAGGTGGCAGATGGAATAGTGTTGGGAAGAGTATGGTCATGCACTTTGGTAGAAGGAATAAAAGCATAGACCATGCTCTAAATGAGGAGAAAATTCAAAAATCCAAGTGGCAAAGGGATTTGGGAGTCCTCGTGCAGGATTCCCTAAAGGTTAATTTGCGGGTTGAATTAGTGGTGAGGAAGGCAAATGCAATGTTAGTATTCATTTTGAGAGGAGTAGAATGTAAAAGCAAGGATGTAACGCTGAGGCTGTATAACACACTGGTGAGGCCTCGCAGCATATTGTGAGCAGTTTTGGGCCCTTTATTTAAGAAAGGCTGTGCTGACATTGGAAAGAGTTCAGAAGCTCTCGGCCTATACTTTCTGCAATTTAGCAGAATGGGGGGGGCTCATTGAAACCCATTGTTTGAAAGGTTGAGGCAGAGCAGTGTGAAGATGTTTTTTTTTGGGGGGAGAGAGCGGGGAGAGTCTACGACCAGAGGGCACAGCCTCAAAATAGAGGGTCGTGAGTCTGTGGAATTCGTTGCCACAGGCAACTGTGGAGGCCAGATCACTGGGTACATTTAAGGCAGATGTTGATAGGTTCTTGACCAATCAGGGCGTGAAAGGTGGTGGAGAGAAGGCAGGAGAATGGGGTTGAGAGGGAAATGGATCAGCCATGATGAAATGGTGGAGCAGGCTTGATGTGCCAAATTTGCCAATTCGCTGCACCTATGTCTTATAGTCTTGTATAACAACTTCTAATAAATTTCAAACAATTATTGATATTATCCTTGATTACGGTTTGTTGGGAAGGGACAACGTACAGGGAAGTAGGAAGATATCTTGGGATGAAAAGGTTTGTCAGGGATTGGATTATTGGACCTCAAGATGTTTACGCATAACTGCATTCTATTATGCTTCAGACTTGTTCTACACTTTTGCATCACTGTTTTCCTAAGGAAAGGTTAAGAGTTAAGTCCACTGCACAGTAATAGGATTAGGATAGTCAATAGCATTAGAATGTTTAAATGAAATTGAATAGACGTCAAGACAGTTTTGCCAGATAACCTGGGAAAAATAACTCAATTGTTTACGTTTAAAACTTGAACATTTCATCTACCAAGTTGTTGGTGGATCCCCATCCAAACAATTCCAGTCCTATATTCCTGATTATCACACTGCAAATGCTTTATAGTACAAGATACTGAAATTCTTAGCTTGTATCAAATACTTGGGATTTGTTAAATATGTTTTTCAGCAAATAATGAACTGACTTCATTATATCTGTTGTTCTTGGAGAAATTCTATAAACTACAAACGTTTGTACACACACTGCATTATTCTTTCAAATTCTGAGGAAGTTTCTTCCCTTTCAGCTATGTAGAATAAGAAACACTCCTGAGGACAAATATCTAGGAAATACCACTTGACAAGTGCTACCATTTGGAGAGTGAGCTACAAACGTTTGTAGTTATCCTTCCTCCAATCCTGATGGCCAAATAATTACCAGCCTAGATCATCAAATCAATTCATGCAGTTCTATTTTTGCAATTAATCTTCTGTGTAGAAACCTACCAAATGCTGTAGGGTTTGTAAAAAGAACATGAGTAGATGCTATCATTTCTTTCAAGCTGGTGAACTTCCACTGACTGAACTTCCAAGTTAACCGTTAAGGTGTCCTGCACAAGAACTCCCAAGTCCCTTCACTGCTCAGATTTTGGATTTTCTCCCCCTCTTAGAAAATAGTCTGCACATTTTTTTCTACTACAGGTTTAGAAACATAGAAAACCTACAGCACAATACAGGCCCTTTGGCCCACAAAGCTGTGCCAAACATGTCCTTACCTTAGAACTACCTAGGCTTACCCACAGCACTCTATTTTTCTCAGCTCCATGTATCCATCCAGGAGTCTCTTAAAAGACCCTATTGTTTCTGCCTCCACCGCTGCTGTCGGCAGCCCATTCCATGCACTCACCACTCTCTTGAGTTTTTAAAAAAAAAAAACTTGCCCCTGACATCTCCTCTGTACCTACTCCCAAGCATCATAAAACTATGCCCTCTCATGCTAGCCATTTCAGCCCTGGGAAAAAGTCTCAGACTATCCACACAATCAATGCCTCTCATCATCTTATACACCTCTATCAGGTCACCTCTCATCCTCCATCACTCCAAGGAGAAGAGGCCGAGTTCACTCAACCTATTCTCATAAGGCATACTCCCCAATCCAGGCAATATCCTTGTAAATCTCCTCTGCACCCTTTCTATGGTTTCCACGTCCTTCCTGTAGAGAGGTGACCAGAATTGAGCACAGTACTCCAAGTGGGGTCTGACCAGGGTCCTATATAGCTGCAACATTACTTCTCGGCTCTTAAACTCAATCCTACAGTTGATGAAGGCCAATGCACCGTACGCCTTCTTAATCACAGAATCAACCTACGTAGCAGCTTTGGTTGTCCTATGGACTCGAACCCCAAGATCCCTCTGATCCTCCACACAGCTAAGAGTCTTGCCTTTAATGCTATATTCTGCCATCATATTTGACCTACCAAAATGAACCACCTCACACTTATCTGGGTTGAACTCCATCTGCCACATCTCAGCCCAGTTTTGCATCCTATCAGTGTCCTGCTGTAAACTCTGACAGCCCTCCACAATATCCACAACACTCCCAACCTTTGTGTCGTCAGCAAATTTACTAACCAATCCCTCCACTTCCTCGTCCAGGTCATTTATAAAAATCACAACGAGTAGGGGTCCCAGAACAGATCCCTGAGGCACACCACTGGTCACCAGCCTCCATGCAGAATATAACCCGTCTACAACCACACTTTGCCTTCTGTGGGCAAGCCAGTTCTGGATCCACAAAGCAATGTCCCTTTGGATCCCATGCCTCCTTACTTTCTCAATAAACCTTGCATGGGGTACCTTATCAAAAGCCTTGCTAAAATCCATATACATTACATCTACGGCTCTACCTTCATCAATGTATTTAGTCACATCCTCAAAAAATTCAGTCAGGCACTTTGCAACATTATATTTCATTTGCCACTTTCTTGCCCATTCTCCTAATCTAAGTCCACCTGCAGCCTGTTCCTCAACACTACCTGCCCCTCCACCAATCTTCATTTCATCTGCAAATTTGGCAACAAAGCCATGTATTCCATCATTAAAGTACAGCATAAAAAGAAGTGGTACCAGTACCAATCCCTGCAGAACACCACTAGTCGTTCAGGTTTATTTTTGTCTGTGGATGATGGTGACAAATATCTATCTTCAATTTTAGTTATTTTGTGTCAGTTCACTATTACTTGCAATAGTTATTCCAGATTTGAACATTTTGTTATGATGGCAGTAGTTAACTAATGTGCAGCCCTGTTAACATAAGAGTAGAATTAGACCATTCAGCCCATCAAATCTGCTCTGCCATCCCCTCATTTCTGATTTATTATCCCTCTCAACCCCCATTCTCCTGCCTTCTCCCCATAACCTTTGATGCTTTGATTAATCTGGAACCTATCAATCTCCACCTTAATTAGACCCAATGAACTGGTCTGTTCAACTGTCTGTAGCAATGAATTCCACAGATTCACCACCCCCTGTCTAAAGAAATTTTTCCTAGTCTCTGTTCTCTGTGGATGTCCCTCAATTCTGAGGCTGTGGCCTCCGGTGCTAGACTCCCCCAGTACTGAAAACATTCTCTCCACATCCATTCATATCTAAGCCTTTCAATGAGATCTCCTTTTCCTCTCCTGACCACCCTTCATTCTTCTAGACTTCAGCAAGTACTGACCCAGAGCCATCAAAAGCTCCTCATATGTGAACCCTTTCATTCCTGAGATCATTCCTGTGAACCTCCTCTGGACCCTCTCCAATGCCAGTACATCTTTTCTTAGATAAGGGGATCAGAATTGCTCATAATACTCCCAAGTGCAGACTAACCAATGTCCTATAAAGCCTCAGTATTACTTCCTTGCCTTGTATTCTAGTCCTCTCAAAATGAATGCTAACATTGTATTTACCATTGACTCATAGATGGCACCAAAATTGGTGAACAGTGAATAAGGTTACCTAATGTTACCACATGCTATCGACCAGCAGGGAAAATGGTCAAAGGGAAGTAGCAACTCTGACATTTTGGGAAGTGAAACAAGGGCAGGGTGTGCACAGTACAGGGCCTCGCAGTGCTGTTGAACAGAGACACCTTGGAGTATAAGCATATAGTTCACAAAAGTGGCAGCACAGTAGATAGCTGGTAAGGAAGACACAGGGCATGCTTGCTTTCCCATGTGAGGCACTGAATATAAAGTCTGAGTCATCATATCACATTTGTGCAAAACATTAGTTATGTTGCACTTGGAATATTTGCAGTTTTAGTTGTCACCCTATAGGGAAGAATGTAATTAAGCCAGAAAAAGTGCAATAAAGATTCACAAGGATGCTGCCTGAATTGAAGGGCTTGAGTTATAGAGATATTGGATAGATTGGGTTTATTTTCCCAGAGTTAAGCAAGAGGTGACAAGTTAGAAATGTGTAGATTTGGGAGGTATGGACAAGGTAGCTAGCCAATGGCTGTTTGTTAAGGTAGGTGTCGGAAATTAGGGAGCATGGGTTTAAGATGAGCGGAAGGATTTTAAAGGGATCTGAGGGGTAACCACATACACAATAAGTTGGCATCTGGAATGTGCTGTCATGGGTAGTAAAGGAGGCAGGAATGATGCATGGAGGGTATGAAATAGTATCAATAAACATGACAACATAGGTGCAGTGGGTCAAAGTGCCTGTCACTGTGCTGTAAAACACTGACTCCAAAATTAAAAATCTCAGAGAAATCTAGTTTTTATGAAAAGGTTAATATTTGCAGAACAGAGAGTGGAGTTTTGTTTTCTGTTTTTGCTTGCATAAAACTGGAGCATGTTAAAATATGATCTATAAAATATTTGCAACACACATGAAGTGCTGGAGGAACTCAGCAGGCCAGCATTTTGTGTGTTACTTAGATTTCCAGCATCTGCAGATATTCTGTTGTTTATGAAATGTTTCACAGTTTTACTGATTTATCAGGAGCACTAGTTGTGCAATCAAGGTGCTTGGTAAATAATGTAACTACAGTATGTTACAATTGAAACCTCGCCAGTAATTATATTTGGGTGAGGGGGAATAAAATCCAAAATATTATTTCTGCTTGAAATGGCAAGAACCTTCTTAATTCCACTCTTTTTGGCAATCTAAATTAAATAATTAATTTGGAGACATGAAGCTGTGGATGCTGGAATCTGCAGTAAACAAATAAGCTGCTGCAGGAATTCAGATGAAAGGTCTCACCCAGAAACACAAACTGTCCATTTCTCTCCACACAAGCTGCCTGACCTGCTGAGTTCCTCGAGCAGTGTTTTGTTTTTCTTAAATAACCCAAAGTTTTGAGAGTGGCTTTGCATGCGTAGGTTCCATTTAATTTTTGTACTAGTTAAGTAGTAGGTTGATTTATTGGTCTACCTCTTCCAAATATAAATCTGTTTTAAAATGTTAGAACTTAAACTGAAGTTTGTAAGGCTCCTGAAAAAATAAAATTTTCATAGATGTGGAATAGCATAAATAGAAGCAAATTAATAGACAGATGAGGACTGAAAATATTAAACAGACTCTAAGTATCATTTTACAAATGTTACTGTTGTCTCGAGGGAATTTTTATATTTAAAACTAGTGTATCCTTTGATTTGTTATTTTGTCAGTCAGAAAATGTATTGAATATGCTTGAGGTTTATATACTTGAGAATAGTGCACAATTGTAATACTTTACTGCAAGAATATGTAGTAGCTAAGTTGATCTAGGTGACATCTGAAGTTCAGTAACGTATCGCCTGTAAATTTTTCCTTAAAATATGATCAGTGGAAACGCTGCTTGTTAAACTGAGCCTTGAAAAATGTATTTCATTTATTAGATTCTCAGAACATCTTGACTTAAGTGTATTGAGTCAATAAATTTTGGATTCAAGTGTTCCTGGACCATTTGTAAGCTTGACCAGTTCTTTAGGAAAATTGCTGGATAGAATCAAAACCAAGGGAAACGGGTATTTCAGTGTTCAGAATATACTTTGTGTATCCATTTCAGTGTGTTTTTTGAAAGGTCAGTGGCAAAAAAACAGGATAACAATGTGGTTTAAGAAAAAAATACCATTTGTATTTTTCAGAAATTGTATGTTAATTTTGTTTGAGATTCCTAGCTTGACTATGAGTGCTTGCTGCAGTTGGTTTAAGTATGTATCTCTTGTGTTTCTTCCCACCCCTGAAAGCCTGAAAGAATAGATCCAAGTGCTTCAAGACAAGGCTATGATGTGCGGTCAGACGTTTGGAGTTTGGGAATCACATTAGTAAGTACTGTTATAATGTATTGTAATTAATGTGCTGCAAGTTAAATAAAATAAACATCAGCATGCAAAATTTAGATTTTTCTGATCATCGTTAAAAGATTTGAATACAAGTGATTATCTTAATCAAGAATTACTTGTTTTATAAAGTTTACCCTTTTTATTCTATTTTCTAGTATGAGTTAGCCACTGGACGATTCCCATATCCAAAATGGAACAGTGTATTTGATCAGCTAACCCAGGTAGTAAAAGGTGATCCTCCGCAACTCAGCAATTCTGAGGAGAGGGAGTTTTCTCCCAGCTTCATCAACTTTGTTAATTTGTGGTAAGAATTTTTCAAATCTTTACAGTTAAAATATCTTGTTGGCACATTTCACTTTTCTTCCTCTCCTGTTTTTGTTACAGTAGCAGTTAACGATTTTCAACTTGCCTCCAAGGTCACACTGTAGTATTGGTGCAGGTGCTTTATTTCTCATACAGTGGTGCTAGAAAGTTTGTGAACCCTGTAGAATTTACTCTATTTCTGCACAAATGTGACCTAAAATGTGATCAGATCTTCATGTAAATCCCACGTCTAGATAAAGACAACCCAATTCAATATATATCACAAAAACATCATACTTCATTTATTTTTGAGAAAAATGACCCAATGTTGCATTCATTTGTTGGGAAAGGTATGTGAACCTCTGGGGTAATATCTTCTACAAAAGCTATTTGGAGTCAAGTGTTCCAATCAATGAGAAGAGATTGAGGTATGGGTTGTAGAGGTGCCCTGCCCTATTAAAAAGATGTACCAAATCAAGTGACTGACAGAGTCTGCTCTTAAAGATCTGTTTATGTGCACCATGTCTCGACAAAGCAACTTTCAGAGGACCTTAGAAGAAGAATTGTAGAGATGCATGAAACTGGAAAAGGCTACAAAAGCATTTCTAAAGACATCATCAGTCCACAGTAAGAGAAATTGTCTACAAATAGAGGTTGCTACTCTCCCTGCAAAGATCACACCAAGAGCACAATGTGCAATGCTGAAGGAGGTGAAAAAGAACCCAAGGGTAACAGCAGAAGACCTGCTGAAATCTCTAGAACTTGCTACAGTGTCTGTTCATGTGACCACTATAAGAAAAACACTGAACAAGAATGGTGTTCCTGTAAGGACACCAAAGAAGAAAACAATGCTTTGTTGCATGTCTCAAGTTTGCAAAAGACCACCTGCATGTTCTACAATGCTTCTGGGACAATGTTCTGTGGACAGATGAGACAAAAGTTGAACCTCTTGGCAGAAATGCACATTGCTATGTTTGGAGGATAAAGGGGCACTGCACACCAACACCAAAACCTCATCCCAACTGTGAAACATGGTGGAAGGAGCATCTTGGTTTGGGGCTGCTTTGCTACGACAGGGCCGGGACAGCTTGCATCGTTGAGGGAACAAAGAATTCAAAATTGTATCAGACATTTTACAGGAGAATGCCAGGGTAGTAGTCCGTCACCTGAAGCTTAATAGAAGTTGGATAATGCAACAAGGCAATGATTCAAAAGACTAGAGTAAATCAACAACAGAATGGTTTAAAAAGAATAAAATTTGTGTTTTGGAATGGCTGAGTCACAGTTGTGACCTTAATACTAAAGAAGTGTTGTGGAAAGACCTGAAGCAATCAGTTCCTGCAGTGAAACACACCAACATCCCAGAGCTGAAACAGTTTTATAAGGACGAATGCCTGAAATTCCTCCATGCTAATGTGCAGGGCTGATGAACAGTTACCGGAAACCTGTGGTTGGAGTTATTGCTGTACAAGTGGGTCACACCAGTTACTGAAAGCAAAGGTTCACATGCTTTTCCCAACAAATACGTGTAATATTGGATCATTTTTCTCAATAAATAAATGAACAAGAATAATGTTTTTGTTATTTATTTGATCAAGTTCACTTTATCTAGTTTTTGGATTTGCATGAAGATCTGATCACATTCTAAGTAATTTATGCAGAAATAGAGAAAATTCTATAAGGTTCACAAACTTTATAGCACCAAAGGACACAGTGAAATGCATGATTTACGTCAAGGACCAACACAGTCCGAGGATATACTGGGGGCAGCTACAGTGTCACTTCAGTTGCCAACATAGCATGCCCACAACTTACTACCCATAACCTGTATGTTTTTGGAATATGGGAGGAAACCAGACCACCCAGAGGGAACCCACACTGTCATTGGAAAACATGCAAATTCTTTACAGATAGCAACGGGAATCGACCTGGTATTATAAGCAGTAAAAGCTACTCTGGACCTTTTGGGGCAAAAAAAAGTCTTTAATTCTTGACTTAAATTGAGTCAGCAAAATACAGAAAGTTTTATTTTGCTTAGCTATTTATTTTTCAATTACATTTCCTTTCTTCTGTCAAACCACCTGTTATGAACATTCTCTGTACTTCAGTTACCCCCTGGATATCATTATATATGACATTACTCAAAATGTGCACTGTAACTGCAATCTTCCCTTTGCCTTCATTTTTCTTGTGTTGTGTACACTGATCTCTTTTGTACCATAATCCAATTTTGAGGCTTCAGTTCAGATGAAAACTGCTGTTCTAATATTCCCTTAAAAAGCTAGCTTGTTTTATTTCTACTGAATGTAATTTACAAGATTACTGCAACTGCCACGTTGACATCTGACAGTGTGAATAAAGCAAATAATGTAATGATAGTGAACAAAATGGTGAGTTGGGCACTTGATGACCTGATTCAACCCAAGTGAATTATTTTTGTATTTACTTAAATATTTAATTGAAACCTGAAATACTTAATTATTAACAATTCTTTGCATTGTTGTGGTGGAGCAAGAAATAGTCAATTTTCTTAAACAAGAGGTATATTGAAGTTCTTTAAGTTGTAAAATAATCTTGGTTTGGAGTTTTAAATTTAGTGAGATTGAGATGTGATACTTTGTCTTCCTCTTGGAATAGATTTGTACTCTTAAAACAAAAATCCCAACAAATTTCTTTGCAGACATTCCAATGTGCCTTGAGCTTTTAGTTTGTGTAGTTGTTGCTCTTTATCCATCCAGTAAATTTAGGCATTGCAGTATCTACTTGCATTAGATTTACGCTGTCCAGCTAAAGTGTGCAAAACATCATCTGGGGTTTGGATTCATTGAGCAGTAATGAAAATTGTACCATATAGCCTACGTTATAATAAGGGACTACTTTATGTTTTAGTAGCACGTCATGGCATGCGCTATAAGGCGCGTATTGAGCATGCGCAAGTAGGCGTGTATTGATCTGTGTGTGTCGAGTTTGGATTCTGCCAGCATAGAACCATGAAACTTAGCTCCCGTCTCCAGCGGTTTTATTAATAGCATTGTTGTGTAACCAGGCCACATGCACAACAAATTGACAACGAGAATTATGAACCTACATCTTATTGGAATGCCATGTTTTAGTTGATAACAACACTCAGAGGAGAAGAGAGAGATTCTAGACAGAGTGCGTCATTGCGCTAGCAAAAAGGACATATGAGTCAAAGAGAAAACAAGGGGAGAATGGGGCTAAATTAACATAACAAAGATGGCGATGATTGGAACCATTACAGCATTTGATAGTGGCATTGAAGACTTGGCAATTTACATTGAAAGAGTGGAGTTATATTGTGATGCGAACAGTGTTAATGATGAAAAGAAAGCCAGCATCTCAGTATTAAGGGAGCAAAAACATACTGGCTGCTACGGAGTTTGTTAACCCCTGAAAAGCCAGCTGACAAAACGTTCAAGCAAATAGTAGACACTCTCCAACAGCATTTAAACCCCAGACCACTGGTCATTGCTGAAAGATTTAGATTTCACAAATGGAATCAAGGCAAAAAGAAAGCATTTCTGAATATTGTGCTGAATTGCGCAAATTATCAGAACATTGTCAATTTGGAGCTGGTCTATCAGATGCATTGAGGGATGGGTTAGTGTGTGGCATGCAGTGTGGAACCACACAGAAGAAGCTCCTGTGTGAAAAAGGCCTAACATTAGGGAAGGCGCTGAACATTGCAATATCAATGGAAACAGCAGCACGGGGTGCTTCAGAGATGCAACAAAAATAACTAGAATATGCTACAAATAAAATGTCACTGAACAGAAATGAAGGAAAGAAATGTTACCATTGTGGGAACATGTCACATGACCTTGATGACTATTGGTTTAAAGACAAAGAATGCCAAAACTGTGGCAAACAGGGCCACACTGGCAGAGTATGCAAAGCTAGTAAACAGCAGAAAAAGGACAAAATACAGAGAAACAAGAAACCCCAGAAAGGAAAATAAAACCATGTACACAAATTGAAAACGACTCAGCCAAAAGTGAATTGTCTTGCTGCAACTTCACAGTGTGAAAGAGACAGATGATTGAAGAGTAATATGGATCACTACACAAGTAGCAGGTGTGAGACTGAAAATGGAGTTAGATACAGGCTCAGCTTTAACAGTGATTTCTGTACCCGACTACAATCGACTGTTTTCTCACATACCTCTGAAACAAACTAAACTACTGCTAAAGACTTGCACAGGACGGAAAGTGTGTTCCAAAGGTAAAATTAAAGTGACAGTGACCTACGGAGACAAAACACAGCAGCTGAACCTCTATGTACTAAAAAATGGAGGACCACTGTTGCTGGGAGGTGAATGGCTCAGGAAAATCCAGTTGGATTGGCACACCATCAAGGCACTAGATGTGTCAGCAAAGGAGGGCAGCAAGGCTACATCTGAGAGACTGTCGCAAATACTTGTTGACTCTGAGGAAGGATTCATGAGAGGAATAGGAACACTTCAGGGCATGAAGGCAAGGATTGAGATTCAGGAAAATGCATGTCCAAAATTTCACAAAGCCAGGCCAGTGCCACATGCAATCCATCCTACAGTAGAGGTAGAGCTGAAAAATCTGGAGCAGACTGGGGTCCCTGACAAAGGTGGATTGGAGTGAATGGGCCACGCCTATTTTTCTGGTGATGAAGAAAGCCTCCAGCACAAAACCAGGAAAACCAAGCAGGGTGCGTATATGTGGTGACTTTAAAGTAACTGTTAACCCAGTTCTCCACACAGTACGGTATCTTCTACCTCGTATTGAGACATTTTTGCATCCCTGTCAGGAGGGGAACATTTCACAAAAATTGAACTGGCCCAGGCTTATCTCCAAATGAAAATCAGTGAAGCATCCAAGAAATTCCTGACAATAAATACACACAAAAGACTTTACCAGTACAACTGGTTGATGTTTGGGATAGCTTCAGCTCCTGCAATCTGGCAAAGGGTGATGGACCAGGTTCTGCAGGGGATTCCAGGGACTCAGTGTTACCTGGATGACATCATTGTCACCAGCAAAGATGACAACGAACATCTTTCTAACCTTGAACAAGTACTCACCAGGTTACAAGAATATGGGCTCTGAGCTAATCGACAGAAATGTAAGTTTTTCAAAAAGAAAATCTCATACTGTGAGTATGTTGTCAACAAGAATGGCTTACACATGTCTCAAGACAAGATAGAAGCGGTGCTTAAGGCACCACCACCTGAAAATGTGTCTCAGCTGAGAGCTTATCTTGGACTAGTGACCTATTACCACAAGTTCTTGCCTCACCTATCCACGGTCCTACACCCACTAAATGCACTATTACAGACAGGGACACAATGGAAGTGGACTGAGAGCTGTGAGAAAGCGTTTCAAGAAAGTAAAAGTCTCAACTTCAGAAGGGGTGCTCACACACTTTGACCCCTCCTTACCAATCTGACTAGCTTGTGATGCCTCGCCCCATGGGATAGGAGCTGTGTTATCGCACAAGCTTCCAGATGGCTCAGAAAGACCAATAGCCTTTGCCTCAAGAAAGCTAACTTCAGCTGAACGCAACAGTGCACAGATTGACAGGCCCTAATCCTCATGTGGGGAGTCAAGAAATTCAGTCACTACGTGTATGACCAAAAGTTTACTCTGTTGACTGACCATCAGCCTCTCGTGTCAATATTCAACCCAAGGAAAGGTGTTCCAGTGATGACAGCACAAAGGCTACAGCAATGGTCTCTTCTTAGGCGGTCACAGGTATGACACTGAACACAAGGGGACCAAGCAACATGGCAACGCAGATGGTTTGTCATGTTTACCACTGCCAACTTCAGAGATAGCTACCCAAATGGATTCAGCAGAGGTCTTTCACACAACAATGTTCGAAAAATTACCAGTGACAAACAGCGTCATTGAAAGGGAAACATGCAATGACTCGATGTTGTCAAAAGTATACGACATCACGGTAAAGGGATGGCCAGTGTGGGGTAACACACTGTTTCCAGCCTTCTCAGCGAGGAAGGAGCAGTTGTCAGTGTGTCGGGGAACACTAATGTGTGGTTCACGAGTTGTGATTCCTCCCAAGCTATGCAGCAGAGTGCTGGAGGAACTGCTCAAGGGGTACCTGGGTACTGTGAAGATGAAAATTCTTGCCTGTGCCTATGTGTGGTGGCCAGGAATTGATGAGCAGATTGAGGGCTTGGCCAAGATCTGCTCTGGATGTCAGAACATCCAGAACACACCACCACAAACCCCTCTCCATCCATGGGAGTGCCCTCATCACCATGGCAGCGAGTGCACATCGACTTTGCTAGACCATTCATGGACTCCATCTTTTTAATCTCCATCGATGCACATTCCAAATGGCCAGAGGTCATCAAAATGAAGACAACCACATCGGAAAAGACCATTATAGTTTTGAGGACCATGTTCGCCAGGAATGGCATAGCAGAACAAATCTGTACAGACAATGGACGACAATTTGCCTCTGAAGAATTCCAAAATTTTGTTCCAGGACAATGGAATCAAGCACTTTACATCTGTCTCTTACCATTGATCCACAAGTGGCTTGGCAGAAAGATTTGTACAGATATTCAAGAAAACCATCAAGGCAATGGACAGCGGAAATCGACCACTACAACGCAAGATAGACAACTTCCTTGCCTATCGTAATGTCGTACATGCAACCACTAATCAGACTCCAGCAATGATGTTTCTGAACAGGAGCCTGCGGTCCTGCATGGATCTTCTCAAACCAGATGTTCAGCGTGATGTGGAGAACAGACAGTTCAAACACTTGAATGCTGAGTCAATTTAGAGCTTCAGTGTGGGACAGTCAGTTCTTGCACGTGATTACTGGACTGAAGTGGCAACCGGGTGCAATTTCCGTCATAGATGGGCCACTGATGTATAGGGTACAGGTGGGAGAGAAAGTATGGAGACGTCATGTGGACCAAATCTTGGATGCTAAGGTGAAAAACACAACAATACCTTGCCCACACTCCCATGACATAGAAGCACATCATGTGGACCAAATCCTGAATGCTCAGGTGAAAAACACAACAACACTTTGCCCAGGCTCCCCGGACATAGAAGCAAACACTCCTGATCTGACCACATCAGTCTCATCTACAGATAAGCCTGTCATCAGTGCTGAGGACCCACCTGATGTACTTGTGGAGACTCATTCCCCAAAGCAAATGTTTCAGGACAGACATTACCCGGAGAGGCAGAGAAGACCCCCCCCCCCCCCCAGAGACTTGAGTTATAAATGGGTCTTAGACCAAAAGTTTAAAAAAAAAGGCTTGTTATAATTTGATATTATTAAGTTACTAATGGTAGGTGTTGTATGTTAAGGGTAAACATATTTGTTTAGCGTAGTGCCACAGTAAAAAAAAATTGATACACTATTAAAATAAAAGGGGAGGAGTGTACCGTATGGCCTACGTTATAATAAGGGACTACTTTATGTTGTAGTAACACGTCGTAGCATGTGCTATAAGGCACTTATTGAGCATGCGCTATTAAGCGCATGTTGATCTGTATGTGTGTGTGTCGAGTTCAGATTCTGCCAGTAAAGAACCATGAAATGTAGCTCCCGTCTCCAGCGTTTTTATTAATAGCATTGTTGTGTAACAGGCCATATACACAAGAAGAATATTCAATTCAAGCTGATCTTATAGAGTGTATATTTCATTACCAGTTTATTTTCAATGATTATCTGCAAAACTTGTTGAAGATTTAAATTCAACAGGCCAGACAACATCCATAGGAAGAAGCAGTGGACATTTCAGGCCGAGATCCTTCGTCAGGACTAACTGAAAGAAGAGATAGTAAGAGATTTGCAAGTGGGGCCTCCATTTATCTATAATCCATTCTTAAACATCACCACTGACCAATCATACTTAATATAGAAATATAGAATTTTTATTTTAGGAAAACCTCTTGTTTCTGTACTCTCAATTGTGTGTGTTTTCTTAGCATGGGACATTGTGGAGAAGAGTTGGGGTTCATATCAGTTCAGCTTTTCTGAACAGCTGCCATTTTCAGCTGGTGTCTTTTCCTGATGTCTGAATAAAGAATTGCTGTCAATCTCATTGTACTATCCATTCCATTGGTTAAGGAAGATACAAAAACTGGAAATATTCCAAAAGGAAAACAAGTTGCCTTGTAATATTTTAGCACTCTGCGTAGGTTGCCCCAATAAGCACAAATCAATTTGGTAAATTAGATGCGCTGGTAGATGGATCATTCTTGGGTCTGAATTGCTGTGGCCCATGCAGTAAAGTTGCTATCCTAATAAAATAAGAAACTGCTAAGTTCTGATGAAGGAAATAATATGTCCAGATATGAATCTTGGGAGCATATCATTCCTTAAACACACTACACTTATCTTCCAGTTCCTCGTAGCAACTTGTTTCAGCGGAGCTGTCAAAGAACCTACTTTATTTCTCCGTAACCTGTCAACATATTCTTGATCATGAACATGGAGGATGGCTTTCTTGACAAATTATGGTAGCGATATAGACGTGCTAATCTTGAAGAGGCAAAATTATTACCTTCAAAGGGGGAGGGAAGAATTTTCATGAAGAGAGGAGGGAATCAGTTAAAACCCCCTATGCTACCGAGCTTCCATTTGAAGCTGTTACCTCCGTTCATCTGTATATTTAATTTATCATCTGTCTCTTTCAGCCTTACAAAGGATGAGTCCAAAAGGCCAAAGTATAAAGAGCTTCTGGTGAGTTCAGTTTGTTAATTCATAACTTTTGCCAAAACTTTTCATTTGTTTTAACTGTAGCTAATATTTTTATGTATTCTTTGCATACATGTTTTTAAAATATTGAATGATCTCCACTGATAGCAGTGTTTATACTTTTGTCCTTTTTAAAATTCTGATTTCAGGTTGTTGATGCCAACATCTGTTTCATTTCATCTATAATGTTGCATATTTAAGATTGTTAATACGGAAGCCATTTGCACATAGTCTCTGTCTCAGTTCAGTCCTAATCTGAAAAACAACACAACTCTTAGAGAAAGCATGATGATAATGAATTAGAGAACCATTGCAATAACCATAATCTTAGTTTTAATTCTAGACATGAGACATCTTGTGCAATACCATTATTCTCTTAAAGGCACATGAGAATCTTATTAAACCAAACTTTTCAAATTTTATTTTCTCAGGAGATGCCTATTAAAATTCTCAGAAAGTAATAATTTTATTTGGCTAGTGACTAACTCACATTTATTACTAGTTTCTATGTTTAAAAGTCTGAAGATACTTCAGGAGAGTGATCAGACACAATTTAACAGAAGTATTAGGTTTGAAGTTGACACTTTATTTGAGCCATTTGTAAGATGCTAGCTGGCAAGGATTATGAATTGAGAGTGTTTAATAAAATTTCAAGAGACAACATTATTCAGTTGGTAAGGTCATATAGCTATACAGCATGGAACAGGCCATTTGGTCAAATTTGTTCACACAGACCAGTGGATACCCTTCTGTATTAGTCCCATCTCCCATCACTTGTTATATCCCTTAAATGCCCAGGCTATTTAAGTGTTTACCTGGACACATAAATGCTGTTAGTGACCCAGTTTCAGCCATACTCTCAGGCAGTGGATTCCAGGTGCTCATCGCTCACTTGTTCATTAAGTCCCCTTTGTACCTCCTCTAAATCTTTCTCCATATTTTAAATCTGTCTTTGAGCCTTAGCTAGCCCTGATCCTTTGATATAGGCTTCCTGCAGTCTTTGCTTATCTATACCCTTCACAATTTTATATACCTCAGACATGCCACTCTTTAGCTCCAGGGAAGAACAGATCCAGCTTCTCCAGTCTAATGAGGTGCTCCTTCCCTCGCAAAGTTCTTTGTGAATAGCTTTTGAATGTCCTCTGTATCCTCTCCGGCACTATCATATTCTTCCTATAGCATGAGGACCAGAACTGCAGGCAGGAGCCAAGCTGAGGTCTGACCAAATGTTTTTATTTTTAAGTTGTAGCATAACCTCCCTACATCTGTATTCAGTGTTGTTACTAATGAAGGCCAGTACCCCATGTGCCTTCCTAACCCTGTTACCTACAGGACGTCCACTACCACCTTCAAGGACATATGGTACTCCAAAGCCCATCAGTTCCTCAGAGCTCCCTCAAATCCATAATGCATCACCTTGCATTTATCTGAATTAGGCTCCATCAGCCATTATTCTGCCCATTTCACCAATATATCATTGTCTCTGCCTAAAGCTGTCTTCCACACAATTATCAGCCTCACTAATCTCAATGTAATTAGCAAGCTTACTGATTGTGCCTTTTACATCCACTGCAAAGTCTTTAATGTTCTGTTACTAATAGGAAGGGTCCCAGCATCGATTCTTGTGGGACACCACTAGTCAGAGGCATCCAATCACAAAATCATCCTTGTATCTTCCTTTGCCAAGCCGCTTTTGAATTCTGTGAGCTTGAACCATTAAGCCAGTCTCCCAGGTGGGACCCTGTCAAAGACCTCACTCCCATCTCGAAATCAAAATCAACTGTCCTGTCCTTATCAAAACTCTTTGTTAACTCTTCAACCTAAAGTTTGTCAGTCAGGATTTGCCCTCATGAAAACCATATTGCAGTCTTTCATTAATCTCTGCCTGTCCAAGTGATCATTAATCCTCCCTCTAAGAATTTTTTTCCCAGTATCTGTCTTGCCACTGGGCTCACAGGTCTATAGTTTCCAGGCTTTTGCCTGCTGCCTTTCTTAAGGGCTCTACATGTGCTGACTTCTTGGATTGCTACCACATCTGTTACCTTCTGACTGGCAGCATGTTTTCAGCAAGAGCCCCAACAATCTTTCCCCTTTATCTCCTATGACAGCCTGGAATATATCCCATGCAGTCCAGTGCTCGATGCACTTTAAAGCCTGAGAAGACATTGAGTTATTTCATTTATAAAGTCCTCCACAAGACTAACTTCTTCACTGAATTATGGTTCTTTTGTGTATACCAATGAAAAGTATTTATTTGAGACCTCTAAACCTTTTTAGATCCAAGCACATAATTGTGCCTGTTGTCAATGCCTTCAGATTTAATTAAGTTAAACTTGTCTGCTTTAATCTTTATGACCCAGCTTAGCCTTTCAAATTTAAGCACCACCTTACACTTTTTATTACTTTGGGCCTCCCCTGTCATTAGTTCTCTCTGCTTTTTTTATGTATTAAACTCTCAATATTCCTCAACATCCAGAGTTCCCTGTACTTGCTACCCCAACTTTTACCCTTAAAGGAAAATGGTGACCTAGAACTCTTGATGTTTCTCCATTATTTCCCACCATGCAAATTTAAACTTTCCTACAAGTAGATACTCACAATAACTCTTTGCCAAGTCAGCTGTTATGCTAATAGAATTAGCTTCTGCAAGTCCTTTAATCATTTCATCAATATCCTTTTCCAAATCACTTTATCCCAAGTAAAACAAAAATTCATCAAACCCTCTGCTACCTTTTCTGTGCATTATTGTGGCTAGTTAATCATTGAAAGTCAATGAATTTAAAATCTTTGTGCCTTTCACAACCATGCATGAAGTGATGAATGTTTCTACAGTTTTTACTTTAGTAGTTATAGCAGAGGTGCATTTACCATATCTATAGCCATTAGATTTTCTTCAATTATCTTGCGCAGCATTTTGCTGAAAAATACCAATAGCCACAAATTCCAGAAAGTTTTGCACAACCTTTTACAAATTGGTGCCCATACCACTTTTTGAGTGTCAAGCAAAATGCTCCTATTTGTAAGAGACAGCATGCATAGAACTGTTAAACAGCTGCTGTTGCTGCTGTCTCATGACTCCAGTAATCCAGTTTCCGCAGCAACCTCTGCTATCTCTCTGAAGCTTGCATTTTGCTCCTGTGATCCTGTAGCTTCCCACATCCAAAAATATACAAATTAAGTTAATATGCCATTACAAATTGTCCCTAATGTATATTTAAAGTGACAATATCTTAAGGTAGTTGAGAGGAATGATGGCAAAATTCAATGGTATTTGTGCAGTTGGGTATTTGATCATTGGCTTGGACTCTATAACCATGTATTCCTCTCAGAATCTGTGGGGAGAGAATATGTGCATATTTGATTTAATAATTTCTATTTTGTTTACATCTTTTATAGATTTCTATTTTGAATATTTTTCATGCCAAGATCTTTAGTGTAGATTGAGAAAATAATGTATTCATTGAATAAATATTATAAAATTGCATTATAGAGCTGGACTACTGAGAGGAAAAGGGTGGATGCAAATTAAGGAACAGGAAGCAGTAATGGTTAATAGCCTTTTTCCATAGCAGAATAGTATAGATGATTCTGTCGTTAATCTCGCACTCTGATCTCAAGGATTAGTATTTAGACCACGACTCATGTTCCTTATGTTAATGATCCAAGCTTGAATATTGAGGACAAAGTCTGTACTTGTGGAGGATAGGTAGGTGGGCAGACAGTAAAGGTAATTAGTCTGGTGAAGTGAGCAACGTGAGGTGCTTGATTTTGGGGACAACAATGAGAGGCAGCATAGACTGAAATTTTAATATGCTGTAGCAGAGAGATGGGATTGTGTGTGGACAAATCTTGTAGTGTCATGATGTGTTGACAATCTTTTGTTTTTTAAGTAAGTCAGTGAACTAAACTAAACAGATATGTATGTCCAAAGTAGAATGTTCTGTGAAACCTTTGTAAATCAGTGAGTAAGAAACAGATTTAGTTTCTGTGCAGTTCTAGACACTGAACTTGAGGGAGAGTTTGCAGAGAAGTTAAAGCAAAAGGGTTTGATGACATTGGACAACTCGAGGCTTGCATAGTCAGGGTTAAGAAAAGATATGTAAATCAAAAATCAGCTGATACTCCATTTCTGAAATAAAAACAATAAACTACCACAAATACAACAAATTATGTACCTTCTATGGAAAGAGTTTGAGGCTGAATATCCTTCAGTTCTGTCTCATCAGTTAAGTGTTTCCAGCATCTTCTGAATTTTTAACTGTTCAAAATTAACCAAGGGTTTTCATTTTTATAAAGTGTGAGTTAGTGTTAATTAACCACTGCGTTGCCCTGGTGTGTAGGTGAGCAGTAGAATCATAGAGGGAATTAAAAAGAATGTGAGAGGGATGGAATAAAAGGGTTAGCGTAAAGGGGTGGTTGGACGGTAGCATGCACTTTGTGGCTAAAGGACCTATTTTCATGCTCTGTGATTCTATGACTAAAGTATATAGGAAATAAAGGGGTCAGTTCTCAGAAGGTACTTACCGAAGGTCTGCAAAAGGACTAGAGTTAAGATGAAAATTTCTTTTTTGAACATAAGACATTAGGATTTGATACCAATGACCCAAGATGGTGATAAAAATAGATCCAGTGGTAGAACTTTCAGTGAGTTATTAAATAGTTGAGCAAGTATTCTAAGGGCTGTGGGGAGAAAGGCAAGAGAGTGGTAAGGCTGGGATGATTTAGAAAGTTAGTTAGGCACTATGTGCTGAAGGATGTGTGCATTATCTTTTTATGATTTTATTGATACAAATATTCTCAGTTCCAGCTCCTGGTTTGTAGTTCCTTTCCACTTTAAGTTTCTTGCTGCATGCTGCTATAAATTACATTCTGATCAATTTTATTTCAAGTAAATCTTCTGATTTAACATTTTAAGACTTCACTTTGGTAAAACTGTTCTGAAACTCAAATAGTAAACCATGCTCCAGCTCTTGCATTTGCTATCTGGACTATATAGCTTTGCAAAGTTAATGGTTTGATGCTCAATGGAGAAGTCTAGTATTAAAAGCTTGCAAATTGGTATATTTATTTTGTTTGCAAAATGTGAGGGGTGATTGATAAGTTCGTGGCCTATGGTAGAAGGAGTCAATTTTGGAAAACCTAGCACATTTA
The DNA here is from genome assembly GCF_963921235.1 of Mobula hypostoma. Lineage (NCBI taxonomy): Eukaryota > Metazoa > Chordata > Chondrichthyes > Myliobatiformes > Myliobatidae > Mobula > Mobula hypostoma. Next base: position 16,156,288 of record NC_086118.1, on the reverse strand, counting down.
TTTTTCAACACAGTCCCTTCCTGCATTTACACACTTAGTCCAGCTGTCATGGAGCATACGGATCCCTTCTTTGTAGAAGTCAGCGTCTTGGACCTCCAGAAAGTGGTCCACAGCAGGGGTAATTGATAAGTTTGTGGCCTAGGGTAGAAGGAGATGAGTTATTAACTTCAAACTTTCTGCATTTTCACTCAGAGTTGAACTGCATGTGCATGTAACAAGAGCTGTATAACTTATCTCCTTCTATCTTAGGCCACGAACTTATCAATCGCCCTTGTTGTGGACCACTTTCTGGAGGTCCAAGACGCCAACTTCTACAAAGAAGGGATGCGTATGCTCCAGGACCGCTGGACTAAGTGTGTAAATGTAGGAGGAGACTATGGTGAAAAATAAATGTGCTATGTTTTCTAAAATTGACTCCTCCTACCCTAGGCCACGAACTTATCAATCACCCCTCGTAGTAATGAAAGCTTGTTGAGAGATCAAATCATGAACTTGCTGGTAACCTAATTCTGGAGAGATGTGATGTATACATCCAAAATATGTTACTGTTCTCATTTCAGAAACATTCTTTCATCTCGATGTATGAGGAGCGCAGGGTGGACGTGGCAAGTTATGTTAGCAAAATCTTGGATCAAATGCCCCCTACTCCTGTTTCCCCAATGTACGTTGATTAATTTTGCTGCTGAAAAGATGGCCTTAAAACGGCTGAGAGAAATCAAGGTGTAAAGATTTGTTTTATGACACATTGCAGTGTTTCTATTTTTAACTTGCTCAAACAGTGCAATAAAAATTGGTTATTCCATTTTCCTTGTGTCTGCCCACAATTGTCCATTCGAAGCATCCTTCTCATTGTATCCAAGTCATCACAAGAATTTTACTGGACCTGAAATATTTATTGCCTTTTTGGTATAAACGTTGGAGGGTATTCAGAAATCAGAAAATTGCTGGGACATTGCTTAGCCACCGCTGGGAAGAGCGTGAAAAAAGGAGTTGACTCAATACAAATAGAAGAACAAATGCTGGCAGCATTATCACAGTACAATTTTGGAAAGACTGTCTTGGACTAGCTTTTCCCTCCATTGCATAGAATATTTTAGGCAGCACCCTCAAGGACTCTGAGAATTCTGCTTTGTCTTCAGTGAAAGGAAACCTCGACATGAACAGGATACTTCGAACAATATTCCAGTGCAGTCAAGCAAGTTTGAATTTTGCTCAACAAAGTGCAATAGATTTACTGATTTTAATTCTGTTGCTTTATAGTTAGTGTATATCATGGAGGAATGAATTCATCTGTATTTTACTGTTAATAAAGTTTAAATGATTTTTTTTAAATAAGTGCAAAATTGAACAGCATGTCTTTCACCAAAAAAAGTGTGGACTGAGGTTTGCAATGAAAACAAAATTGATACAGGAAAGGTTTGATGCAAAAAAGCTGACTTATTCCCCTAAAATCAAACTTTAATTTGAGTTTGATGACATTCATTGTCTATTAGCTGTAACCATTGAGAAAATTGGCCAACTCATCTGAGAAAAGTTGTTTAATTGACTATTAAAATCTGCAGTAAAGACACTGGGCTATCATGTAACTTTGACCAGCATGCTTTGAGTAAAGCATGCTGGGAAAAAAAATAAGCTGGATTGAAGCAACAAATGTTTTCCTGTTTATCAGTCTGTAAATGTACACATTGATGTCTTAGGATTTTAGACTAAAGCAGGCTATATATGGATTATGCAGTGAGCACCTAGCAGTGATGTACTTAAATGTTGCCCACCGACAGCTCATACTGTGGCTCAACGTGCTATTTTTTATGGCAAATTATTTATGCAAAAATAAATGTATACCTGTGACTGCTGAAAACTTCGAGAAACGAAAAGTCCTCCAGGTTTATCAGTAGTATATTGACACCATTTGGCTATGTGTTTAATTATTGGTTGTACTTGTCTGATGAGGAAAATACAATTTAATGGTAAGAGAAATAAATTAAACTGTTTGGATGTTAGGTGCAGAGTCTTCCATTTAGTTTGACATCGTTGTGAGTACCCAGCTCCAGAGGGGCTGCAAGTCTGGAAGAATTTTATTGTTTCAGATAATTATTAAAAAAAGTTTTAATTTTAGCTACACATGAATCAGGACTTGCGCTATACAAGAAAGGGTTCCTTGTAAGATTCTATTTTTCATACCAACATCTGTGGAGAGAATGTTAGTTTTGTTTGAGGACAGGTGATAGCTTTTGTAATGGACAAGTAAACCCAATAAGCGTCTCCTTTGTAAATCAAAATGTCACTAAAGTTTTAAAAAATATGCAAAATTTTTGTTCCTCTATCCTCCTTTCATAATTTAAGACATGCTTCCCCTTCCCTCAACCTCCCATCTCAGTTCATTGTGTTCAATTCTACTGGTGGAGAAATTAACTTGATTTTTAAAAAAAAAAGTCAAGAGACTTCTTCAAACTTCTCGAGTGGAATGCCTGTAAAATTGGCAGTTTATACGTATATTAATCTTAGATTATTATCTATTAAGGGTGAGGAATATATTACAGTGTATCTTTAAAAAGGTGTATAATGGTCACAAACTGTGAAAATAGACTAAGAACTGTACATTGTGAACTTTGGTTAATTTCTCTTTCCTGTATCATAGAAAATGTATAAAAATATCAAAGCTGATGTGCAGGGATATCGCCTTACTTGTCTGTGAAAATGGAGCTCGCTGAGTAACATCACCATAGCATTATTTTACAGAGCTCGTGGATATTTCTTATCCTGTATACTGGTTTGACTTCTTCCTATATTTAAAACATTATAAATGGAATCTTAAATATTCATATAATAGTTCTATACTCTTGCCTGCAGGTCAGTTGTAATAAAACTAGAACGTGACTGTGACCTTGTTCTTGTTTTGTAAGGTCTGAAACACACAATTGCAAAAATAAACTCCAAATTGAAATACTGGAAAAAGTGTACAACTTGATGTGCCTTAAGGACAGCATCTTTTATCGTAATCTAAGGTTTGTATATTGAGGAATTTGCAATCAACTTGGTTATTAAGTATGTTTTTCAATGCTGCCTAATTGTCAACATCTTCATTTCCATTGGGGTGAATAATGCAACAACCTAAGACTCCCATGTGAGAAAGAAAAATTGTGTGGCTTTAATACTTTCTCTTTGCTGATGTATCCTGTGGTGGTGAACAAACAATTCAATTGCGTTTAAGTCCTTGTGAAAGTTGCTTTTCAAATAACTGTTGCTTAGCTTTACAGTGATTCTGAGTCAAAAGAATAATGAAAAAGATAGACTATTGCATATATCCATTCTGAAACAGAAATGTGTTTTGACTGTGCTGTTGTGTAAATCTTTCCATGGCACCTACCCATGCAAGAACAGATTGGTAATAATGCAGTTCCATTATCCTGCTCTAAATAGCTTGACCTGTGTAAAGCACGAATTCAATTGTATTCAATTTAGTATACCTTCATTCATTGACTACACAATACTCACTTCAACATCAGGTGATTGCTTTGTAATCAAAAGCAAAATATTCTGTAAAAAACATATATACAGTGGCATGCAAAAGTTTGGGCACCCCGGTCAAAATTTCTGTTACTGTGAATAGTTAAGTGAGTAGAAGATGACCTGATTTCCAAAAGGCATAAAGTTAAAGATGACATGTTTCTTTAATATTTTAAACAAGATTACTTTTTTATTTCCATCTTTTACAGTTTCAAAATAACAAGGAAAAGGGCCCGAAACAAAAGTTTGGGCACCCTGCATGTTCAGTACTTAGTAACACCCCCTTTGTATCTCAGCTTGTAAATGCTTTCTGTAGCCAGCTAAGAGTCTTTCAATTCTTGTTTGGGGGATTTTCACTCATTCTTCATTGCAAAAGGCTTCCAGTTCTGTGAGATTCTTGGGCTGTCTTGCATGCACTGCTTTTTTGAGGTCTATCCACAGATTCTCGATGATGTTTAGGTCAGGGGACTGTGAGGGCCATGGCAAAACCTTCAGCTTGCGCCTCTTGAGGTAGTCCATTGTGGATTTTGAAGTGTGTTTAGGATCATTATCCTGTTGTAGAAGCCATCCTGTTTTCAACTTCAGCTTTTTTTACAGACGGTGTGATATTTGCTTCCAGAATTTGCTGGTATTTAATTGAATTCATTCTTCCCTTTACCAGTGAAATGTTCCCTGTGCCACTGCCTGCAACACAAGCCCAAAGCATGATCGATCCACCCCCATGCTTAACAGTTGGAGAGGGGTTCTTTACATGAAATACTGCACCCTTTTTTCTCCAAACATACCTTTGCTCACTGCTGCCAAAAAGTTCTATTTTAACTTCAGTACACAGTACTTGTTTCCAAAATGCATCAGGCGTGTTTAGATGTTCCTTTGCAAACTTCTGACGCTGAATTTTGTGGTGAGGACACAGGAAAGGCTTTCTTCTGATGACGCTTCCATAAAGGTCATATTTGTGCAGGTGTCGCACAGTGGAATAGTGCACCACTACAGAGTCTGCTAAATCTTCCTGAATGTCTTTTGCAGTCAAATGGGGGTCTTTATTTGCCTTTCTAGCAATCCTACAGGCAGTTCTCTCAAAGTTTTCTTGGTCTTCCAGACCTCAACAACCTCCACCGTTCCTGTTAACTGCCATTTCTTAATTACATTATGAACTGAGGAAACAGCTACCTGAAAACTCTTTGCTATCTTCTTATCGCCTTCTCCTGCTTTGTGGGCATTGTTCATTCTAATTTTCAGAGTGCGAGGCAGCTGCTTAGAGGTGCTCATGGCTGCTGATTGTTGGGACAATGTTTGAGGAGTCAGGGTATTTATAAAGCTTTGAAATTTGCATCACCTGGCCTTTCCTAACAATGACTGTGAGCAAGCCATAGCCCTAACAGGCTAATTAAGGTCTGAGACCTTAGTAAAAGTTATCTGGGAGCTCAAATCTCTTGGGGTGCCCAAACTTTTGCGTGACGCTCCTTTCCTTTTTTCACTCTAAAATTGTACAAAACAAAAATAATACCTAATCTTGCTTAAAATGTTGAAAAAAATGTTTCATCTTTAACTTTATGACTTTTGGAGATCAGTTCATCTTCTACTCACTTAGCTATTCACAGTAACAGAAATTCTGACCGAGGTGCCCAAACTTTTGTATTCCACTGTATATTCAATGGATTAAACAACTATGGGGAGACAAATTATAATTTGTTTCAGATGCTGCCTTATCTAGTAAGTATTTCCAGTAATTCTGTTTTGATTCCTAAGCTATTTTCCACTTTAAGATGAAAATAAAGAAAAACTGTAGACATAAGAAACCTAAAATAAAAACATAATGCTGGAAAGGTTCAGCAGGTCAGGCAGCATGTGAAGATGTAGGACAGGAGAGGCGTACTCTTTGATCCAAAATAGGTCAACTTTGTTGTTGCACAGATGCCACATGACAGGCTGTGTTTCCACCATTTCCTGTGCTTAATTTGTAGTTTTTTGAACAATTATCACAATTTTCTTTTGCTATGACTTGTTGTTCACCCCTTCATTACCGCTGTTGTTCTTTTCAGCCTCTCTCCCTACCCCCCCCCCCCAAAAAAACAGCCACCCTCATCCTCCACATACCTGGTGTATCAACAGTCTGATTGACATCTTCATTTTTTCCCCTCTGAAAGTAAATAGAACAGATGTAAAATTAAAAGCTGGTTTGGTGTTATCTCGCACTCTGTTGCGCAAGATTGAGATCTATCCTGGTAGTTTTGGCACATGACTGCAGATTTTGTAAAATTCTATCAGCCTGACACCTCACGTTTTATCTGAAGAAACATCTTGGAGATGGAATGAAATAAATGCATCTCAACCACAGCTTTTATTTGAACACAAATGCTCTTGGAAGCCAAGCAATTATCTGCCAATCAAACAGAAAGAAATAAGATCCATATTAAATTTTAACTGTTGACATGCTTATTTCTGGCATTAAACTTCTTTGGAATTACTTTAGACACATATAATACTACAAGCGTATTTTCTAAGTTTGAAAGCAGGAAGCATTTTAATAGATATATTTGAGAAGATGGAAGTGTGAGCTATTCTGTGAATAAATTTGCATAAAATAATTGGCAACAATAGCTCAACATCTCTGAAACCTAAGAAAGGGAATAAGTGCAGTTAATGTAGCTGCTTAAACCTCTGCTGTCATTCAGTAAGGTCAAAGGTAAAGTTGTCCATTAATTTCAGTTGCTTGACCTTGGTGCCAGAAAATATGCACAAAATAATTGGTTAGACAAGGGAAGTGTCTCACTCAGCAAGCATTCAATCATTGCTTACAATAATGAAACATACAAGTTACCATTATACTAAAAATATGTTCTTCGTTATTGGGCAAGAAAATTTACTTTAGAGGAGTGGATTTGCAGAGAAGCTTGAAATGCTCATGTTGGCCCATTCCTTTGGACCCAACATGTCAGATCGCAGAGATGCAAATACATTCTCTAATAGTTCACTGTGTTTACTTTGGTTCTTTTCAGAATACATGTGCTAGCTTTACTTAGCTATGATATTGATTGTACACTGCTCCTCGAGTTTACTCTGTAACCCAATTCGAGACATGGGTGTTTCTGGAGCTGTCACTTAACTTGGGAGTTGTCATTGAATTCAGAACTTGTCAGTCACTTCAAATACAGTTCTTCAGGCATGGCTGTGCCTGCTTGGAATATTCTGTGTTAGCTTTAAGCCACATGTACACACAGCATGTCCTTGATGTGAGCTTTCACACATCTGAATATGACTCCTATCTTCCACTCTTCATTCTGTAATCTTCTAAAGTGTTTGTAGGGCTCACCAGAACACGTTGTACCCTCTGCCTGCATATTCACTAGCCTCGAACTCTCTGCAAATTGCAGGACTTGCATTCTTGCTAGTCCAAACCTGATAGTCAATATTGCAGTTCTGTGCCCATCTCTGTATTCAAATATAATGTTTTTGCTTTAATTATGTTCATTATTATGCAAACTAATTAATGAAGAACTGAAATACCAGGGGTTTAAAACTCTGTGTTAGAAATTGTGTAACTACTTCAACATCCACGGCCTCCTCTACTGTCAAGATGAAGCCACTCTCAGGTTGGAGGAACAACACCTTATATTCCATCTGGATAGCCTCCAACCTGATGGCATGAACATTGACTTCTCAAGCTTCCGCTAATGCCCCCCCTCCCCCTCATACCCCATCCGTTATTTATTTATATACACACATTCTTTTTCTCCCTCTTTCCCTCTCACTATACCCCTTGCCCATCCTCTGGGCTTTCCCCCCTCCCCCTTTCTCCCTAGGCCTCCTGTCCCATGATCCTCTCATATCCCTTTTGCCAATCAACTGTCCAGCTCTTGGCTCCATCCCTCCCCCTCTTGTCTTCTATCATTTTGGATCTCCCCCTCCCCCTCCCACTTTCAAATCTCTTACTAGCTCTTCTTTCAGTTAGTCCTGATGGAGGGTCTCAGCCGGAAACGTTGACTGTACCTCTTCCAACAGATGCTGTCTGGCCTGCGGCGTTCACCAACAACTTTTATGTGTGTTTCAAGAACAAAATGACTGTACTCTATTCCTAGATGCTACCTGGCCTAGTGATTTTTTTTTGTATTAAGTTCCATGTTATCTCCATTTGGATGTTTTGGGGAGAATCTTGTGGGGTGGAGGTGGTGTTTCTGAATGTGGAAGTTAAGATTTGCATATTGTTACATGCATGACAAATTGACGGTGGCTGGACTCCAAGGTTATGGTAATAAGGCAGAGACATGCAATTATACAGCATTATATGGTGGAATCACTACTCCAGTTCTACCCCAGGTCAACTTAATAGAGATAGGAAGCTCTTGGTTTAGAATATAAAGAAAGTATGCTGTTGTAAAATTTTTTCATGTGTTGTAGTATTTCATATACCTTAGTTAATGTCACCCGCTATGTACTACGCTGCCTTTTTGCCATCTGGCTCTTGCCACATAGACTGAGGGTGTATAATGCTTTGAGAGGTTGGTTACAAGCAGAATTGACTTCTGTCTGAGCGAGAACCTGGACTCTGGTTCACCTACTGCTACAGCAGACACAATCTCACTCTGCTTTGGGCCTCTGTACCTCCCCCTGCTTCTGATCCTTGACTTCCTCATTGGGGGACTAGTCATTACAGCTTGTTGGTAACTTCATCTCTCTATCAATTAAGAGGTGCACCTTAAGGATGTGTTAACCCTCTGCTCTAGAGTTATCTCTGTGGCTAACCAAAGTTCAAATGCCATTTATAAATTTGCAGATGGCACCATTGTTCTTGGTTAAATCTCAATGAAGTGGTGGACAGAAATGAGACAGATTAGCTGGCTGAGTGGTATCACAACAACCACCTTGCTCTCAATGACAGCAAGACCAAAGAATTGATTGTGGACTTCAGGAAATAGGAGTCCTGACAAGTGGTCAACTGTGGAAAGGGTGAGCAACTTCAAGTTTTTGGATTTCAACATCTAAAAGGATTGAACCTTGGGTAAAACACATTGATCCCATAGAAGGGCTGCCAGTTGCTCTACTGGATGCTACCTCATTATTCCTTTTCCTGCACTATTTCTTTCATAATTTACAGTAATATGTATTTGTACTGTTCTACTGCCATAAAATAAATCAGTGCTCATAAACCTGATTCTGAGATGAGACCCCTGCACAGAGATTGTGCATGCCAGTTCTGGCCAGGAGCCTAGTTCACCATCTCTTCCATTACTTCACAGGTATTCCGTTATCAATATGAGCACCATACTAGTTCGCTAATTTCTTGTTGCAATCCTATCCAGTAATAAGTGTTCCCACTTTCCACATTTCAAATTTAAAATTTCCTTTTCAATTCTGATACCTAGTTCATCAATTTGGTCCATCCATTGATCCTAATGTGACTACACCATTACCCCACCACAGATAAATCCTGTCCCATGATCCTCTCGTATCCCTTTTGCCTATCACCTGTCCAGCTCTTGGCTCTATCCCTCCCCCTCCTGTCTTCTCCTATCATTTTGGATCTCCCCCTCCCCCTCCAACTTTCAAATCCCTTGCTCACTCTTCTTTCAGTTAGTCCTGACGAAGGGTCTCGGCCTGAAACGTCGACTGCACCTCTTCCTAGAGATGCTGCCTGGCCTGCTGTGTTCACCAGCAACTTTTATGTGTGTTGCTTGAATTTCCAGCATCTGCAGAATTCCTGTTGTTTACAGATAAATTAATTGTTTTTTACCTAGAAGCAAGCTAATTGTATATTCTAATGTACAAACATTTGTATGATTCATGGAGTAGCATAATCCATCAGTATTTTGTAACATTGTAGACGTTTTACAACTACAAAATCCAGTCAAATAACTAATCTTTTCCTATTTAGTAGGGTTTCCACTGTTTTCTACCATCTGTGTCAAGCTGACTTTTTCTAGGTTATTTAAATCCTTAAGTACAGTTATCAGACAAGCTTCAGTGACGCAGTATGATAGTGACCAGATAATTTGTTTTAGTAATGTCTGAGAGTTAACTATTGAGCATAAAACTATGGACTACTCTTCAAAATGACTCCAACTGCAACAAAGGTCCCACTATTCATTGATGTCATCCAAAAGGTGCCATTCCCAAGTGAGCAGCACTGCCTCAGTTACTTCGTTATGCTTTCTACACCATTAAAGTTATGCAGCCAATGAAATTCAACTGTTTTCAGACATCCTGCTGTTGTAAGAGAAGTATGCATTCAAGGTTTTATTCCTGTCAATAATTGAGATTTGTGATTCCTAGCATTTTGTTACCCTTTATGAAAAAGCTATACACTCAATGGCCACTTTTTTTACTTACACCTGTCCACCTCTAATGTAAATATCTAATCAGCCAATCATGTAGCAGCAACTTAATTCATAAAGCATGCAGACTTGTTCAAGAGCTTCTATTGTTATTCAGGCCGAGTATGTAAGAATGAGATTCCATTTCTGCCTAAGTGACTATGAACATGGAATGATTGTTGGTGCCAGATGGGGTGGGTTGAGTATCTCAGAAATTGCTGATCTAAGATTTTCATGCACTACAGTCTCCAGAGTTGAGAGAATAGTACAAAAAAAAATCCAGTGAGCAGCAGTTCTGTGGGCAAAAATACCTTGTTAATGAGAGGTCAGAAGAGAATGGCCAAACTGGTTTAAGCTGGTAGGAACACAACAGTAATGCAAATACCATGTGTAGTGTGCAGAAGAGCATCTCAGAATGCACAGCATATTGAGCCTTCAACTGGATGGACTACAGCAGCAGAGGACCACACCGGGTTCCACTCCTGTACCTAATAAAATGGCCACTGAAAGCATGCAAGCAAAAAACAAATAAATTCATTTTAAGAATTAATATTGCAGCATCAACATATTTTGAGTTGATTATAATGGTTTTTCCTGTCCCGTTTTTATTCATTCCAGTTATCCATTTTTATATTTGGATTTGAGCTAGCCTTTTGGATACACTGCAGTGTTTGGCTTTGAATCAATCAACATTTAAAGCTGGCAATGCACATCCTACCAGCCCTGCTGGCATCTAAGTATATTTTCATAGTGATTACTTTATTCCTAGTTTTGGCATGAAACCACATCAAATTAAACTTTACACCCATAAGCATAACCCAACAGTCATGTGCCTTTTGTGGAATTCATATTTAAATGAAATGCAGTACTCTGGAAACTATCTGACTTTGTTCTTGTTTGAGCTTTTTCTAGAAAGAATTTCACCCAGTGCTAGAAGTTATGGCATTGAGACTTGAATTTTTTTTTAAGACTGACAGAAATCCAAAGAAATTATTAATATTTTCATGCAACTCAGGATTTCTAAGATGATCTGAAGATGTTTAAATTGAAATAAATGAGACCTTAACTCATTTTTGTACATAAGCTTTTCAAAGCAAATTTAATAAATTTTATAAAAATCCAATATGAAAAACTTGGTGCATATTAAAGTCGTATTTTTATAGTTACCAGTTATGCTGAAGGATTTACTTGAAAACAATTTAAAATACACAATGTAAAGTGGTATCATAGCTCCGTGTGATCCCCTTCATTTCCAGCGAAGGCTGATGCAATTTCGCATTAACCATTCAGCCAATGACCCCACTTCCACTGAAAAATTACTCTCACCACAAAAATACCACCTGAGGATATGCATTCATGATTCTCTATAAACTGTGGCGTGAATCCACAAGAGTTCATATTATAAAAAGCAGTGTATTAACCATAAGACAAAGGAGCCTAAGTCGGCCATTCGCCCCATCGAGTCTGCTCCACCATTTTATCATTCTCCCATTTAGTCCCACTCCCCCACCTCCTCACCATAACTTCTGATGCCCTGGCTACACAGATACCTATCAATCTCTTCCTTAAATACACCCAATGACTTGGCCTCCACTGCTGTCTGTGGCAACAAGTTCCATAGATTCACCACCCTCTGGCTAAAAAAATTTCTTCGCATCTCTTTTCTGAATGGGTGCCCTTCAATCCTTAAGTCATGCCCTCTCGTACTAGACTCCCCCATCACGGGAAACAACTTTGCCACATCCACTCTGTCCATGCCTTTCAACATTCAAAATGTTTCTATGAGGTCCCCCCTCATATTTTTCTTCTAAACTCCAAGGAATACAGTCCAAGAGCGGACAAACGTTCCTCATATGTTAACAGATATAAGCCATTTGAGCACTCGTCGTGCTAAAGATCTGTAAAAAGAGAAGAAGTGTTAACATTTAGATTGAGATCCTATTGTTAGAGCTGACTCTGTCTTTTACCTATGACATTGTCTCTATTTCTCTTTCCACATGTGCTTCCTGATAGTTTATGTAAATGTTTTTTTTAATATTCAAACATTACTTGCTGTATCAATGAGCTAAAATAATTCAGAAACTTAATGGAATGTTGACCTTTATTGTAAGGGATGTGGTACATATTAAACCAAGGGACATTTTGCTACAACTTTACAGGGGGAGCTGATAAGGCTGCACCTGGAGTACTGTATATTATTATGGCATCCGTATTTAAGGTATATTTACTTTTAAGATATATATATTACCCTAGGTCAATTCCTAAGATGATAGAATAAGCAAATGAATTAAGATCAAACAAGTGAGGAGTTCCTAGCATGTGAAATGGCAACATTGATCAATCCACATGATAGTACTGTATTATCCTCCACACAAATTTGTTACCGATGTTGCGGAAATGTACTCAATTTCTTCAAAAGTATTGGACTAGTTAACTAGCCTTAAATTGCGTTAATAGATGCTAAAGTGTACAAGAGAGGCGAGAGTGGATATCAGATGGCAAAATAATGCTGGAGAGGTAGTAATGGGGGACAAGGAATTGGCAAACGAACTGAATAAGCATTTGGCATCAGTCTTCATTGTGGAAGACGCCAGCAGTATGGTGGAAGTTGCAGGTGTCAGGGGTCATGAAGTGTGTGAAGTTACCATTACTAGAGTGAAGGTTCTTGCGATGCTGAAAGCTCTGAAGGTAGATAAGTTGCCTGGACCAGATGGTGTACACCCAGAGTTCTGAAAGAGGTGGCTGAAGAAATTGTGGAGACATTAGTAATGATCTTTCAACAATCATTAGATCTTGGAATGGTTCTGGAAGACTAGAAAATTGCTAATGTCTCTCCACTCTTCAAGGAGGGAGAGAGGCAGAAAAAAGGAAACTATAGTCCAGTTAGTCAGACCTCAGTGTGAAGTTCTTGGAGTCGATTCTTTAGAATGAAGTCTCAGGCAGTAATCAGCATGGTTTCCTCAAGGGAAAATCTAGCCTGACAACCTTTTAGAACTCTTTGAAGAAATAACAAGCAAGATAGAGAAAGGAGAATTGGTTGATGTTTTGCACTTGGATTTTCAGAAGGCCTTTGACAAGGTGGCACACATGAAGCTGCTTAACAAGCTATAGTATTACAGGAAAGATTCTAGCATGGATAAAGCAGTGGCTGATTGGCAGGAGCAAAGGGAATTAAGGGAGCCTTTTGTGGTTGGCTGCTGGTGGTATGGACATGTGGTTATGTTTAGAGATCTCTTGCAGGACGTTAGGGATAAATTTGTCCCGGTGAGGAAGATAAAGAATGGTAGGGTAAAGGAACCATGGGTGACAAGTGAGGTAGAAAACCTAGTCAAGTGGAAGAAGGCAGCATACGTAAGGTTTAGGAAGCGAGGATCAGATGGGTCTATTGAGGAATATAGGGTAGCAACAAAGGAGCTTAAGAAGGAGCTGAGGAGAGCAAGAAGGGGGCATGAGAAGGCCTTGGTGAGTAGGGTAAAGGAAAACCCCAAGGCATTCTTCAATTATGTGAAGAACAAAAGGATGACAGGAGTGAAGATAGGACCGATTAGAGATAAAGGTGGGTAGATGTGCCTGGAGGCTCTGGAAGTGAGCGAGGTCCTCAATGAATACTTCTGTTCGGTATTCACCAATGAGAGGGAACTTGTTGGTGAGGACAATATGAGTGAGGTTGATGTTCAGGAGCATGCTGATATTAAGGGAGAGGAGGTGTTGGAGTTGTTAAAATACATTAGGACAGATAAGTCCCCGGGGCCTGACGAAATATTCCCCAGGCTGCTCCACCAGGCGAGGGAAGAGATTGCTGTGCCTCTGGCTAGGATCTTTATGCCTTCGTTGTCTACGGGAATGGTACTGGAGGATTGGAGGGAGGCAAATGTTGTCCCCTTGTTCAAAAAAGGTAGTAGGGATAGTCCGGGTAATTATAGACCAGTGAGCCTTATGTCTGTGGTGGGAAAGCTGTTGGAAAAGATTCTTAGAGATAGGATCTATGGGCACTTTGAGAATCATGGTCTGATCAGGGACAGTCAGCATGGCTTTGTGAAGGGCAGATCATGTCTAACAGGCCTGATAGAGTTCTTTGAGGAGGTGACCAGGCATATAGATGAGAGTAGTGCAGTGGATGTGATCTACATGGATTTTAGTAACGCATTTGACAAGGTTCCACACAGTAGGCTTATTCAGAAAGTTAGAAGGCTTAGGATCCAGGGTAGTTTGGCCAGGTGGATTCAGAATTGGCTTGCCTGCAGAAGGCAGAGGGTGGTGGTGGAGGGAGTGCATTCGGATTGGAGGGCTGTGACTAGTGGTGTCCCACAAGGATTGGTTCTGGGACCTCTATTTTTCATCATTTTTGTTAACAACCTGGATATGGTGGTAGGAGGATGGGTTGGCAAGTTTGTAGACGACACAAAAGTTGGTGGTGTTGTAGATAGTGTAGAGGATTGTCAAAGATTGCAGAGAGATGTTGATAGGATGCAGAAGTGGGCTGAGAAGTGGCAGATGGAGTCCAACCTGCAGAAGTTTGAGGTGGTACACGTTGGAAGGACAAACTCCAAGACAGAGTACAAATTAAATGGCAGGATACTTGGTAGTGTGGAGGAGCAGAGGGATCTGGGGGTACATGTCCACAGATCCCTGAAAGTTGCCTCACAGGTAGATAGGGTAGTTAAGAAAGCTTATGGAGTGTTGGCTTTCATAAGTCGAGGGATAGCATTTAAGAGTCGCAGGGTAATTATACAGCTCTATAAAAGTCTGGTTAGGCCACACTTGGAGTACTGTGTCTAGCTCTGGTCGCCTCCTATAGGAAGGATGTGGAAGCATTGGAAAGGGTACAGAGGAGATTTACCAGGATGCTGCCTGGTTTAGAGGGTATGCATTATGAGCAGAGATTAAGGGAGCTAGGGCTTTACTCTCTGGAGTTAAGGAGGATGAGAGGAGACGTGATAGAAGTGTACAAGATATTAAGAGGAATAGATAGAGTCGATAGCCAGCGCCTCTTCCCCAGGGCACCACTGCTCAATACAAGAGGACATGGCTTTCAGGTAAGGGGTGGGAAGTTCAAGGGGGATATTAGAGGAAGGTTTTTTATTCCAGAGAGTGGTTGGTGCGTGGAATATACTGCCTGAGTCAGCGGTGGAGGCAGATACACTAGTGAAATTTAAGAGACTACTAGACAGGTATATGGAGGAATTTAAGGTTGGGGTTATATGGGAGGCAGGGTTTGTGGGTCAGCACAACAATGTGGGCCGAAGGGCCTGTACTGTGCTGTACTATTCTATGTTCTATGGTGTTCCACAGGAAGCTGTGTTGGGACCAATTTGTTTGACGTTATATGTCAATGATTTGAATGATGGAACTGATGGCTTTGTTGCAAAGTTTGCAGATGATATGAAGATAGCTGGAGGGGCAGGTAGATTTCAGGAAGTAGAGAGGCTACAGAAGGCCGGACAGATGAGGAGAATGGTCAAAGAAATGTCAGAATGAATACAGTGTTGGGAAGTGTCTGGTCTTGCACTTTAGTAGAAGGGTTGACTATTTTCTAAGTGAAGAGAAAAAACAAAAAAAACTAAGGTGCAAAAGGACTTGGGCATCCTTGTTCAGGATTCGCTGAAGGTTAATTTGCAGTTTGAGTCTGGTGAGGAAGGCAAATGCAGTGTTCACATTTATTTCAAGAGGATGAGAATATAAATGCAAGGATGTAACTTTGAGACTTTATAAAGCACTGGAGAGGCTGCACTTGGAGTACTGTGTAGTGAACAGTTTTGGGCCCTTTAGAAAGGATGTGCTGAAACTGAGAGGGTTCAAAGGAGGCTCACAAGAATTATTTCAGGATTGAATGGCTTGTCATATGAAGTGTGTTTGATGCTCTGGGCCTGTATTCACTAGAATTTAGAAGAATGAGGGGTGACCTCACTGGCACCTATCAAATAGTGAAAGGCCTTGATAGAGTGGATGTAGAGAGGATGTTTCCTATGGTGGGACAGTCTAAGACCTGAGGACACAACCTCAGACTAGAGGGGTGTCCTTTTAGAATGGAGATAAGGGTGAATTTCTTAGCCAGAGAGTGGTGAATCTATGGTATTCTTTGCCACAGGCAGCTGTGGAGGCCAGGTATTTATGTATATGTAAGGCAGAAGTTAATATATTCTTTACTGGTCAGGTCCTGAAGAGACATGGGGAGAAGGCAGAAGACTGGCGCTGAGAGCAAAATTGGATCAGCCATGATGAAATGGTGGAGCAGACTCGATAGGTCAAATGGCCTAATTCTGCTCCTATATCTTATGGTCTTATGTTAACCCAGCCAGATAACAGAAATTGTCACGCAGTTAAAGCCAACTTGAACTTTAGGAGAAGGAAACCAGAGGTCCATGAGCGAGTCCTCATTGGAGAATAAGAGGTGGAGAGGGTCAACAACATTAAATTCCTTGGTGTTACCATTTTGGAGGACTTGACCCGGGCCCAGCACGAAAGTGCAATTATCAAGAAAGTATGGCAGTGCCTCTACTTCCTTAGGAGTTTGCAAAGGTTCGGCGTGCCATCTAAAACTGAGAAACTACTATAGATGCGTGGTGGAGAGTATATTGACTGGGGGCCTCATAGCCTGATATGGAAACACCAATACCTTTGAAAGGAAAGTCCTACAAAAAGTAGTGAACACTGTCCAGTCCACCATGGGGAAAGCGCTCCCCATCTACATGGAGCTTTGTTGCAAGAAAGCAGCATCCATCATCAGGGACCCCCACCACCCAAGCCGTGTTTGCTTCTCTTTGCTGCCATCAAGAAGATGGTACAGGAATCTTCAGAACACGCACCACCAGGTTATTACCCCTCAACCAAAGGGGATAACCATTCAACTTCACTTGCTCCATCACTGAAATACTTCCACAAGCTAGGGACTCACTTTCAAGGACTCTTCATCTGATAATCTCAATATTTATTGCTTCTTTTTTATTATTATTATTATTATTATTATTTCTTCTTGTATTTGCACAGTTAGTTGTCTTTTGCACACTGGTTGAGTGTCCATATTGGTGCAGGCTTTCATTGATTCTATTGTTATTCTGTTATGGCTTAATTGAGTCTGCTCACAAGAAATATGGTGACATATATGTACTTTGATAGTAAATTTATTTTGAACTTTGAATTAATGCTCTGGAATTTCAGTATTTGCAAAAGCAGATTCCTGTACTAATAATGTCTACAGTGGTTGCAATTACAGAGCTGTCTCCATTGTCATTTACTAGTTGTTAGCTTACCAAATGACCATATTTGTTGAATTCAATTTTACTTTTTACTATTGCTTCACTGTAAACCTCTGGGTGTTTTTTTAATCAATAGATTTGATATTATGAAGGAGGTTAATGGACCTTGCTTTTTATGTAATAGTTTTATTTGTGAGAACCATGATGGGAAATCAACTGATCAAAAACAAACTGGTAATCTTGATGAACAACATTGCACAATTCTTTGTCACGTAATAAGTCTCAATTAAATGGCAGGTCCTTCAATGGGCAGAAATCATAGAACATTTGCCATAGAGGGTGCCATTCAGCCCAGAGTGTCTATGCTAGTTGAAAAAATGATGTCCTACCCAATTCCATCACCTAGGAATTGTCCCTCGTCTTTCCGCAGATCTTCAAGAAAAAGTCTAAGCATTTTGCGAAAGATTATTTTTTTCTGCTCTGCCACCCTTTCAGGTGGTGAGTTCCACACACTGACAATCCTCTGGGTGAAATTAGTTTTCTTCAACAATCTTTACACCAATTACTTTAAATATAGGAATAAATGCAGTGACAGGCAACTGCAAGTTTAGGTTCAGTCACCTTCAGTGAGTTACCACCACCCAGAATCATCATCCCCTCACCTCACCTTTAAATATTTCAAAGGGACTGTTTCCTTCACAACTCCTAGGTCTACATTTCCATCTCATCCAACCACCCATCAAATGACACATTCCTATGCAACTGGTTCCCTTCCCACCATCTACAGACCAAATAGTCTTCAAGATGAAGCTACAATTCATGGAGCTACTTCCAATCTTGTTATTACATTTAATGCTTGAACTGGTAGAGATAAGGTGACTGTCTTGTGGCCTACCTTCATTTGTCTGCAAGATTGACTTTGAGCTTCCAACTTCGTCATTTTTATTCTTCATCCAATTCTCACGCTGATTATCTGTCTGTGGCTTTTTGCACAGTGCCAACAAGACCATATTGTACAGAAAGGCTGAAGAATATTATCTCATTTTCCATCTGGGCATATCTGACCTTTTCAGGTAACTTACTTTCTCAACTTGTTTCAGAACTGGCTGGTTCTCCAATCAGGGTATCGGTCTGTAATATGAACTCAACTTTCCCTCTCACAGATCTAGCCAGATATAGTGGATGTTTGCTATATTTTGTTTTCTATTTCCTGCAACAAATCTGACTTGTATTACACAGCTTTCATCTGCCACTTTGTTCCCTCCCTTGCCCTCCCTCTCTCCCCAGTTTCCCTCATTAATCTACCAACAAAACTACTTCACAAAATGCATCACCACGGCAATCTATCATTTGGCCTCACGTATCAGATATATTGATTTTTTCTGAACTATCTCTCCTCACCCTCTTACAACCTAAAACTGTATTGTTTTCTCATTTTCTAATTCCAGTGAAGGATTTCCAACCTGAAACATCGGTTGCCTTTCTTTCCAACTAGTGTCTGCTGAATGTTTCCTGCATCGTCTGGTTTTAGTCCATCCTAACTGTCCCTAATTAGCCTGTACCTCACTAAATACTTTCTCTTCGAATTGATTGCAATTACTTGCACACCTCCAAAGTTAAATAACCAGCCCATAATTTCACAGTTCATTGCATTCACCATTTTAAAACAATAGTGCAAATATAAGAAATGTCCACCTCAGGTATGTGGTCCTCGTCATAAAGAACAGGTCATTCTATTTCTTCCTCTACCCCTCGTGGACTTTGAAGGCGCCTGAGTGCATGCCTGTTCTGCGTGATTTCACCTTGTGATGTTCTCATCACAAACAATCGTGGTGCCTGCTGTCAGACTACTGTTACCTTGGTGAATTGGTCTGAAACCCAGACAGCTTTACCACTCCTGAGCAGTGTCAAAGATTTTACTCTGTGTCTGAGATCATGAATGCTTTTCATATTCTCATGCTGTGTTATCTCAAAATATGTCACTTTGTCTAAGTCTGGTAAGTGAGGTTAGAGAGGGGAAGGAGGAACAGGCAGGCTTGTTCTCAGTCACCAGGCCATTGACAGCTCTGATGGACTGTAGCCATTTGCAAGAGGTGTGAGCCGATAAGCTGGCAGTGCTTTGTAAAGATCTTTTGTCTTCAGTAGGAGGCCCTCAGCAGTTTGCACTGCTCTTTCCGCTTCTCCATTTGCCTGTGGGTACCATGGACTGCTTGTCTGGTGTTTGAACTCATAGTCCCTAGCAAAGACTTTGAATTCTGAGCAGCTGAATTGTGGAACGTTGTCTGACACATGTGTCTCTGGTATTCCATGGAGAGCAAATACAGCTTAATGATGCTGTACAACTTCTGCTAATTATGCAGAGGACAGCTTGGACATCTCAACATTCAGGTAGTAGTAATTCATTGTGAGAAGATACTTGTTTCTTCAGTGCAAAAATGTCTGTGTCTGCAATTTGCCATGGAAAGTCTGAGAGTTCTGTGGGACAGAGAGGTTTAGCATGATTTTTGTGCAGTTTTCTGCATGCTTGGCATTGCTTTACGTAATCTCCCTGCTCAGAGCAGGCCACCACGTAGATTGCCTTGCTCATAGGCAGATTTTTGATGCTTTGATGTCCTTGGTGGATTTAACTGATGTTGGTGTGCATAGAATGTGATTGGAGCCATTTCGCAGCAAACCATCAAGAATGGTGATTGCATTTCTCTCAAGTCAGTAAGGACTGAGTTTGTGAGCTCCTTTTAGAACAGCTGGCCATCCATTCTCACCGTATTGCACGACCTTGCTGCAGATTTGATCCTTTTTCAACAGTGCAAATTTCATCCCATTTATTCTGTGATGCAGGAAAGCTTTCACATGCCTGAGCTAAGTATATGTTGGTGAACCCCCTTTTACCAGGCTTCTTGACTTATTAGTAACTCACTAACAGCCACTGGACTCAGCGATGAGAAAACAATCTTTCTCAAAATCCATACATCTAGGGTCGGTATGATTTGGGTCCCACCAAACCGCAAAGTTGGGATGTTATGACCACCCGAACCCTGATCTGAACGAATACTGTGTAAACACTGCCTATGTGCAAATATCCATCGGCAAGAAATATCAGATCATACACCGCATACAACTGTAAAGCTGTATTTATGAATCTCAGCATAATCAAATAGTTATTTAAAAAAAAGGAAAAAATAAAAGTCCCCGTTATAATTAAACCAGTCAAATGTGCACCAGGTTGGAGCTCATATCTTCCAAAATCTGGGTGTGTCTCTCCTTACAGTGCTGCTGCTATACACCAACCACCAGTAGACCTTCCCATCCTGCAGTCCATCGTATCACCCATTCCAGGTGGATCGATTGTTTTCTCTCTCCATCTCCCACCAAGAAGACCACAATCCCCACCAGCGTCCATCACAAAACCTCTCCACCCAGCTTAATCTGGAACCTTCTCCCAATACCACCAGCCTGATTAGCAGACCCAACATTCCTAATTTGAATATCACAACCCTTTACCTTTAACTGAAACCCAAACACAATCAGCAGAACATGCTGCTTCTACAGAAAACGAGTAAATGAAATACCCTACAGCATTAGTAGTGAAAATCTTAACCAGGGCGTTACAATGGCATCTTCCATGAGGACAGAGTCAGCTTCTGTCCACTCACTTTTGCATGGCATCCTCCACAGAGTGTCCAGTGGTGTGAAAGATTTGCTCGGGGCATGTTCAATGTACTAACCATATCACATAAGCTTCATTCTGAATCTTTGCAGACATGGAAGTAAGTCATCCGAGTGTTTTGAGCTGAGGAGGCTGACAAGTGGGGTGTGGTCTGTTTCAAATAGGAATTTAATACCTAACAAGTAGCAGCTAAAGCTTTCACAAGGCCACATGAGAGCCAGCATCTCCTTTTCGATTTGGGCTTAACGCTGTCAGTAGGAGTCAAGCTCTTGATGCATATGCCACTGGTTTCCATACACTACTGCAGTTTGCATGAGCACTCCCCTCAATTCAAAGGAAGAGGCATCTGTTGAGACCTTGGGGGTTGCTTTGTTCAGATCAAGGAACGCCAATGTTGGTGGAAAGATGAGCTGTGCTTTAAGTGAAGAGAATAACTTTTCCTGTGGTGCATCCCAGGTTCGAATGTTTCTCTGAGAGAGGAGGTCTCATAGTGGCTTTCTTTTCTCTGACAAATCTAGAATCAACTTTCCAGCTGATTTACCATGCCAACGAATCTGTAAATCTCTGATACATCTGTAGGTTGTTGCATGTTCCAAACTCCTGGCAGTTTGTCTGTATCTGGTAGCACTCCCTCTGAGGACTGTTGGTGCCCTACGAACTTCACCTTCAACTTTGCAAATTAGCATTTCTTTTTGTTCAGGATGAATGTGAAAGAAAAATAGTAAGACATTGTGACGAATGTTAAGGGGTTAATGACCTTCTAGTATGTGAATTCAAAGTCTGTAATCACTTATCTGCGACTGATGTACACTGTGTGACTGAAATGTGCTTTGTAGACGGTATGGGAAAAAACTATGTCTGTGCTTCCTTGTTCTAAGAATCATCACATGTCTGCGCTTGGGAAAGCCTGATATACTGTCCTGAGAACTAACACTTAAGAAAATGTATAACCTCTCAAGGACATATTGTGCAGCTTCGCTATTCTGTAGGATTGTACTTTAGGTTCCTCCTTACAGCTTTGAGTGCTTCCTGTCACGTACCTTTGGGGTATAAATAAGAGTGTACTCTATTGTTAAGCAGAGTTCCAAGATCCCGCTTTTAGGTGCTTGGGCTCTCCATGATATCATGTAAATGAAATCCTTTAGTCTGTAACAACTCTCTGAGTCGGCCTGATCTATTCTGTCTGCTGCTCCTGACGTTTATCCGCAACAACGAATCCAGCTTGTTTCTGTTTCTCCAAGGCAGTTTCCATACTTTTGTCCATAATTGAGCCTCTGAAGATGATTGTCTTGTCCATGTGACAGATACTCCTTCCATACTTGTAAATATAAAGATTTATTTAAGATTAACTTTTTACCATTAATAGACCATATTACTCAACTTTCATCTAAATGGTTTCCCTTATATTTAACTTTGATTGGTCTTATTAATGCAGTTAAGATGTTTTTTTTGCCAAAATTTTTATATGTGTTTCAGGCATTACCAATTTTTGTTCCAAAATCTTTCTTTGATAAAGTTGACTCTAAAATTTCTTCATTTATTTGGCAGAATAAGAATCCGAGACTGGGTAAAATACATTTACAGAAAGCTAAGAGAGATGGAGGTTTAGCATTACCTAACTTTAGATTCTATTATTGGGCTATTAATATTCGACATATGAAATTTTGGTTACTTGATCAGGATATACTATCTATTCCTAAATGGGTCGCATTGGAACTACAATCTGTTCAGGGTTATACACTTGGCTCTATTTTAGGCTCCTCTCTCCCTTTTGATTCGAAACGCCTTAAGCAGGTCTCTAACCCGATAGTTAAATATGCTTTGCGCATTTGGTTTCAATTCAGAAAATTTTTTGATCTTAATCAATTCGGGTTAGCGATTCCTATTTTAGGTAACATATTTTTTCCTCCCTCTTTTACGGATCGCGCTTTTCAAACCTGGAAGACTAAGGGTATTTTACGGTTTTTGGATTTATTTTTAGATGGTTCCCTTATGTCTTTTGAACAATTATCTAATAAATATAATTTATCAAGAATACATTTTTTTAGATACTTACAAGTTAGAAATTTCCTAAGTACTATACTTTCTTCCTTTCCAATGCTTCCTCCTACATATATTTTAGATTCGATAATTAACCTCAATCCATGTCAGAAAGGTGCATCGGCTATGATTTATAATATTATTATGAAACTTAGGAAAGCTCCATTTGATAAGATTAGGGTAGATTGGGAACAGGAATTGGGGCTTACCATTTCTGTGGATGATTGGGGGCAGATTTTACAATTAGTTAATACTTCCTCTATTTGTGCTAAACATTCCCTAATTCAATTTAAAGTGGTTCATAGAGCACATATGTCCAAAGATAAGTTAGCGCGTTTTTACTCGCATATTAATCCTTTTTGTGATAGATGTTCGGGGCAGATAGCCTCTTTAACTCATATGTTTTGGTCTTGTCCTACTTTGGAAACTTTTTGGAGAGATATTTTTAATATTATTTCTAAGGTATTAAATATAGATATCTCCCCTCACCCTATTACTGCTATCTTTGGACTTCCTAAAATTTCTAGTAATCTTTCCCCTTCAGCCCGTAGAATGATCACATTTCTTACTTTAATGGCGAAAAGGTGTATTTTACAACACTGGAAAGAGCTTAATGCTCCAACTACCTTTTTTTGGTTCTCTCAGACGATTTTATGTTTGAATCTGGAGAAAATTAGAAGCAACCTTTATGATTCTTCATTTAAATTTGAACAGATTTGGGGACCTTTTATTCGATACTTTCATTTAATGTAATACATACCCTTCTTGTTTTTTTTCACTGTTTTTAAAGGAGGTTGGGATTGAGGACGTGATTTTAAGTTTAACTCTGTTTGGTTTCAAGTTAGCCCATTGCTTTGCTTTGCTTTTAGTTAGTTGCACGGTGGGTTGTTTTTTGGGATTTTTTTTTCTTTTTTTTCCATGGATATATATATATAAAATTTAGTATACTATTATGTTATCTTGTTTTTTTATGTTTAAATTACATTGTTTGTAGTATTTTTTTTTGGTATTGATACCTTCTGGAATTCTATTATATTTTAACATTGTATTAATGTTTATATGGTTTACCTTTTTGTATACTTATTCAATAAAAAGATTTAAAAAGAAAGACAGATACTTCTTCCAGTCCCTCCAAACTTTGGTTCATCCTCATCTGAAAGAGATCAGGGGCTGATGAGATGCCAAAAGGGAGTGAATGTGTGTGTGTGTGTGTGTGTGTGTGATAAAGGTTGTGAGCTCCTGTGACTCAGGAGCTAAACGGATCTCCCAGAACCCTGAGTTTGCATCTAGTTTGGTGAAGAATTTTGCCCCACCCAGCCTACCAACTGTGTGCTCAACAGAGAGCAGAATGAATTTCTCCCACTTCACTGCATTATTCAATTTTGTTAGATCAACACAGATCCTCGCTGTACCATTTCGCTTGGGAACAGAAACAATGTTTGCACACCAGTCACTAGGTCCATTCACTCTAGTTATGATATCAAACACCTCCATGCTCTCAAGTTCAGCTTCGACTTTGTTCAGCAATGGGACTGGTATGCACCTCACTGTAGTCAGAGAGTCGGATGTCACTCCTGGCCTCACTTAGATAAGGTATTCTTCTTTCCTGTGAACAACTCCAGGTACCTCTCCTGCTACTGAACATTGTTTAGCAAATCAAACCCTGCAATGAGGTTCAACTTCTTAATGGCATGTTGTCCCAGTAGTGGTAAGAAGAGATTCTGAACAACACAAACATCCGTTTCTCATTTTTCAGGATGGGAATAGTAAACATTCCTTTCACACTGAGTTTGTTTTCCTGTCCCCATGGGTACTGTCTTTGTTAGGTTTAGGATAACACCTGTTATCTTCACCAGTTTTGTGAACAGACATTCAGGGATGGCTGTGACATCTAACCCAGTGTCCATTTTGAATGTCACTACCTCATTTTGCATCTAAACCACAGTACACCAGCCTTGCCTATTTGAATCTACAGTCCCAAGGAAAGGTCTCTCTTCGTCTGAATCATAGAAACATAGAAACATAGAAACATAGAAAATAGGTGCAGGAGTAGGCCATTCGGCCCTTCGAGCCTGCACCGCCATTTATTATGATCATGGCTGATCATCCAACTCAGAACCCAGCCTTCCCTCCATACCCCGTGACCCCTGTAGCCACAAGGGCCATATCTAACTTCCTTTTAAACATAGCTAATGAACTGGCCTCAACAGTTTGCTGTGGCAGAGAATTCCACAGATTCACCACTCTCTGTGTGAAGAAGTTTTTCCTAACCTCGGTCCTAAAAGGCTTCCCCTCTATCCTCAAACTGTGACCCCTCGTTCTAGACCTCCCCAACATCGGGAACAATCTTCCCGCATCTAGCCTGTCCAATCCCTTTAGGATCTTATACGTTTCAATCAGATCCCCCCTCAATCTTCTAAATTCCAACGAGTACAAGCCCAGTTCATCCAGTCTTTCTTCATATGAAATCATGGTCGTCTTAGACTTCCTGAGGAACTGTTTTTGAGTAACTCTGGCTTTTATCATGGCTAACTCTATTGCTTTGGTGGCATTTTAATTATTCTGCTGAACAGAGCTCTTTGACATGGAATGAAGACTTGCTGCATCTCCTGCATTTGGACATTTTACCTGTTCTTTGTTTCACTTGTCTGTTTTGTTTGAGCTGAGATCTCCTCTCTCCTCTTACTGTAGTGTTTCTGACTACACCCCATTTCCTCTCATATATCACATATTATTTTCCTGTGAAGTTTTCTTCAATTTTTTTTCCTGCACTGTTTTGAATTCCTTTTCCTGAGTATCTGTCAGTCCTAATCCACCCATGGTGTCCTCTGCTTTGTCCTCCATGCAATATATCAGTGTACTTTCTTGGTGCTCTTCTGAAGCCCGAGTGAGATTGTTTGCGGCCCTAAATCCCTCAAACCATCTGAGCCATCTCTTAATGTTCCTAGTTTAGAGAAATCAAATATCTCGGGGGCTTTATTAGGTAAGTAGATGCAGGTATTTTCTCCATTTTCCTGTTTGTCTATTTATTATTTTATTCGTTTGGACAACAAGTCTTCTTTTCTCTTGAATGTTTGACTGACTTCTCTGCTGTGTCTGTGTCTCTGTGCACTTCTCCAGGCTAGTGGCCCACAGATTATTACAATGTAGTCACTTTTGGGTGCAGCCTGAAGGTGTTGCCTAGCAACTCAGCTCAGCCTCATGGTGCATACAACTTAGCAAACTAGCATAGACAGTTTAGGTTGATAATTCTTGGATATTTTTCATAGATATGTGCGAACAAAAACAGTTTTACTGTAAATTCTTGCCTTTTTGGGGTCTCACTTGGTCAGTAGCAGCAATTTATTGACAATCAACCACTTCTGAGGCCATGTTGTGTTCGATATTTTGGGAGAGTGCAGAACACACCAGAAGGCCAGCATGCAGGATATTCAACTGAGCTTTATTAATAATGCTGGCATGTGAACCCCTCCTATGTTGGAGTGACTAACTGAGTGGCATAACAATGCCACAAGCACCAATGACATAGGTAGGAAGAGTGACAAGGTTCTGCAAAGTGAGTTAGGTGCTAGGTTAAAGGCTTCTGATCTCATGATTGCTACACATACCATGTGCTAGGGAGGCCAGAAGTAGGAAGATTGTACAGTTTAACACATAGCTAAGGATTTATGTGTAA
Organism: Mobula hypostoma; assembly: GCF_963921235.1. Lineage (NCBI taxonomy): Eukaryota > Metazoa > Chordata > Chondrichthyes > Myliobatiformes > Myliobatidae > Mobula > Mobula hypostoma. The sequence continues at coordinate 16,129,891 of NC_086118.1, read as the reverse complement.
GAGGGAGGGCATAATATTTTTGGATCATTGGGCTCTCTTCCAGGGAAGGTGAAACCTACACAAAAGAGATGGTTTGAACCTGAATTGGAAGGGGACTAATATCCTAGTGGTAAGGTTTGCTGGTGCTGCAGGGGGTGGGGGATGGGAACCAGAGTGCCAAAACAGATAGGGGAGAGGTTGTGGAGACCAATGTTGTTAAGACCTCAGGCAAAGTCAGGAATCAAAAGGTTGACCATGGTGTGACTAATGTTCTAAGCTGCATATACTTCAATGCAAGAAATATTGTAAAATATGTGGATAAGCTCAGGACATGGATCAACACCTGAAAACATGATATTGCAGCCTTTCGTGACACATGGTTGCAGGAGGGGCAGGACCAGTAGCTCAATATTCCAGAGTTCCATTGTTTTAGTCGTGACCATGGGAGGGATTAAATGAAGAGGGGTGGCATTACTAGTCAGGGAAAATGTCACATAGTGCTCAGTCAGAACTGACTGGAGAACCCGTCTGGAGAGGTGTTATGGGTGGAACTGAACAGTAAGAAAGATTTTGACTACGTTAATGGGGCTATATTATAGACCACCTAATAAACTGAGGGATTTAGAGGGACAAATTTGCAGAGAGACTGCAGACTGTTGCAAGAAACATGAGGTTTTATAGTAGGTGATTTTAACATATTGAATGGGATCGCCATGCTGTAAAAGGACTAGATGGAATATAATTTGTCGAACATGTTCAAGAAAGATACCTTCATCAGTATGCAGACGAACCAATGAGAGAGTGCATGATACTTGATCTCCTGTTATGGAATGAGACAGGACAGGTGACAGAAGTTTGTGTAAGGGGTCATTTTGCACTGAGTGATCACAGTGCAATTAATTTTAAAATAATGCAAAAAATAGGTCTGGTTTATGGGTTAAGATTCTAAATTGGAGAAAGGCCATTTCTTATGGTATCAGACAGGATTTGAGAAGCATGGATTGGGGATGAGGTGTTTCCTGGCAAAGGTGCACTTGGTAAGAGGAGGGCCTTCAAACTTGAAATTTTGTGAGTACAAACCTTGTATGTGCCTGTCAAAAGATAAAGAAAACAGGTTTAGGGAACATTGTTTTTCAAGAGATTTTGAAGCCATGGTTAAGGGGAAAAAAAATGGAGGTGCCTAGCAGGTTTATGCAAGTAAGAACAAATGAGATGCTTATGGAGTATAAGAAATGCTAGAGAACACTCCCAGAAAGAAATCAGGAAGGCTAAAAGAAGGCATGACGTTGCCAGACCAAACAAGGTGAAGGAGAATCCTCAGGAAGTCTACAGATATGTTAAGAGTAAAGGAATTGTAAGGGACAATATTGTTCTCGGAAGATCAAGATGGTAACCTATGGGTAAAGCCAAAAATGATGGGGGAGATCCTAAATTAATTTTTTGCATCTGTATTTACTCTGGAGATGGATGCAGAGTCTATAGAAGTGAGGCAAACTAACATTAACTTTACGGACCCTATACAGATTACAGAGAAGGTGGTGTTTGCTGTCCTGAGGCATATTAGGGTAAATAAATCCCTAGGGCCTGACAAGGTGTTCCCTCAGACTCTGTGAGAGGCAAGAGCAGAAGTTGCCAGGGCCCTAGCAGAGTTATTCAAATCATCTTTAGCAACAGTTGAGATATCAGAGGACTGGAGGATAGCCAATGTTGTTCCACTATTTAGGAAAGACTCTAAAAATAAACTAGGAAACTATAGGCCGGTGAGTCTGACACATCAGTAGTAGGAAAGTTATTGAATGGTATTCTAAGGGACTGGATATATCAGTAATCGGATAGACATGGACTGATCAAGAATAGTCAGCATAGCTTTGTGTGTGGTACATCACATCGAACTAATCTTGACGAGTTTTTCCAAGTAAGTTACCAGGAAAGTTGTGAAAGCAAAACAGTGGATGTTGCCTACATGGACTTGATCAAGGCATTTGGCAATGTCCTGCATGGGAGGTTAGTCAAAGAGATTCAGTCACTCAGCATTCAAGATGAGGTACTAAACTGGATCAGACATTGGCTTTATTTGAGAAGCCGGAGAGTGGTAGTAGATAGTTGCCTCTCTGACTGGAGGTCTGAGACTAGTGGAGAACAGCGGGGATCAGTGCTGAATCCATTGTTGTCTGTCATCTATATCAATAATCTGGATAATAATGTGGTTAACTGGATCAGCAAATTTGCAGATGACATCAATGACACCAAAATTTGCAGGAGTGGGCAGTGAGGAAGGCTATCATAGCTTGCAGCAGGATCTGGGCCAGCTGGAAAAATGGTCTAAAAAAATGACACAAACAACAGGAATTCTGCAGATGCTGGAAATTCAAGCAACACACATCAAAGTTGCTGGTGAACGCAGCAGGCCAGGCAGCATCTCTAGGACGAGGTGTAGTCGACTTTTCAGGCCGAGACCCTTCGTCAGGACTAACTGAAGGAAGAGTGAGTAAGGGATTTGAAAGTTGGAGGGGGAGGGGGAGATCCGAAATGATAGGAGAAGACAGGAGGGGGAGGGATGGAGCCAAGAGCTGGACAGGTGATAGGCAAAAGGGATACGAGAGGGTCATGGGACAGGAGGTCCGGGAAGAAAGACGGTGGGGGGGACCCAGAGGATGGGCAAGGGGTATATTCAGAGGGACAGAGGGAGAAAAAGGAGAGTGAGAGAAAGAATGTGTGTATAAAAATAAGTAACAGATGGGGTACGAGGGGGAGGTGGGGCCTTATATTCCAACACCTTATATTCCGTCTGGGTAGCCTCCAACCTGATGGCATGAACATTGACTTCTCTAACTTCCGCTAATGCCCCACTTCCCCCTCGTACCCCATCTGTTACTTATTTTTATACACACATTCTTTCTCTCACTCTCCTTTTTCTCCCTCTGTCCCTCTGAATATACTCCTTGCTCATCCTCTGGTCCCCCCCCCCCGTCTTTCTTCCTGGACCTCCTGTCCCATGATCCTCTCATATCCCTTTTGCCTATCACCTGTCCAGCTCTTGGCTCCATCTCTCCCCCTCCTGTCTTCTCCTATCATTTTGGATCTCTCCCTCCCCCTCCAACTTTCAAATCCCTTACTCACTCTTCCTTCAGTTAGTCCTGACCAAGGGTCTCGGCCTGAAACGTTGACTGCACCTCTTCCTAGAGATGCTGCCTGCCCTGCTACGTTCACCAGCAACTTTGATCTGAAAAAAAGACAGCTAGAATTTAATGCAGACAAATGCAAGATGTTGCACTTTGGTAGGACCAATCAGGGTAGGGCTTTCACAGTGAACGTGAGCACTAAGGAGTCTGGTGGAACAAAGGGATCCATAATCCATTGAAGTGGTGTCACAGGTATGTAGGGTTATAAAGAAAGCTTTTGGCTCATTGGCTTTCATAAATCAAAGTGTTGAGTACTGAGATGGGATGTTATGTTGAAATTGTACAAGTCACTGGTGAGGCTAGTTTGGAGTATTGTGTGCAGTTTTGGTCACCTACCTACAGGAAAGATGTACATAAGGTTGAAAGAGTACAGAGAAAATTTACAAGGATGTTACCGAGTTATAAGGAAAGATTGAATAGGATAGGTCTTTATTCCTTGGATCGTAGAAGATTGAGAGGAGTTTTGGCAGAGGTATACAAAATGATGAGGGTTATAGATAGGGCAAATGCAAGCAGGCTTTTTCCACTGAGGCTGGGTGGGACTATGGCTAGCGGTCAAGTGTTAAGGGTGAAAGGTGAAAAGTTTAAGGGGAACATGGAGGGAAGCTTCTTCACTCAGAGGGTTGTAAGAGTGTGGAACGAGCTGCCAGCACAAGTGCTGCATGCCAGCTCGACTTCAACGTTTAAGAGTAGTTTGGATGGTAGAGGTATGGAGGGCTACGGTCCTGGTGCAGGTAGATGGAAGCAGGCAGTTTAAATGGTTCAGCACAGACTAGATGGGCCAAAGAGCCTGTTTCTGCGCTGAACTTTTCTATGACTCGACCGATTAAAGACCTTTCTCACAGCTTCCACATCTGTATAAGTTGAAAATTGAACCTGTTCAACAATTCTAACTGATTCCCTGCCTGAGCACGAAAGTTTCTCAAAAAACAACATTCACTGCCACTCATATAAAATGCTGGAGAAACTCAGCATGTCATTCCGTACATTTTGTGTGTGTATTGCACTGGATTTCCAGCTTTGTAGAATCTCTTGTATTTATGATTTACTGCAACTGAAAGGCTGTCAGTTTTTAAGACGTTCTTATATTAAGCAAATTAGTATTATAAGTAACTAGTCGTGATGCTCCGGGTCAGCATTCATTCCTTGTATGTATATCTGTTATGGGATTCAAATAATATTTTCCAAAATGGATATTAAGTACTTATAATTAAACATTTGTACCTGATCATAGGTCTTTAATTGGACCCACAATACTCCTGCTACCCTTTGGGAGCAGGGAGGATGGGTGAGAGAGGGTTGGGCCAAGGCAGTCAACATCTAGAGTGATGTGAGGTTGATTTTAGTTGCAGCTATATTGAAACAATGTAATGATACCCACACACACAAGAACTTACCTAAATGAGGAAATCACCAGGCTGAACTGTTGGCCAATTAACTTTTGTAATGAAATTCACTAGTTACTAGACTCTTCTGCTACTTTAAATGAACTAATTTCTTCCTGTGAGAGCAAGTGTCCTTTATACTTAGGTACCGGAAATGGCATTAACAAGTTTGAGCCTTGAAGAATAAATGTGGTATTTTTAATCACTGTATTCTTAAACAGGTGTACAAAAGATCAAAAGCTAATTTATTATCAAAGTACATATGCAGCATTCAACTCTGAGATTCTTCTCCAGATAGTCTCGAAATCAAGAAAAACCATCGATGTCAGTTCAGAGAAAAAAAGCAAACCCACCCCTGGCGCAAAAAAGAACTGTAACATGATAATTAATCCTAAAGCCCCTCCCCTGCACAACTCCCCCACTGAGTGGTTTCAGTTCCCTTACATTTATTCTGGGACATTCCATTGTTAGCTTTTATGACTGGTTTCAGTGCTCTGCTCCAGAAGAGATATCAATGATTAATCTTTATATAGTTTAAGACCTATTAGTAGCTGGTCAAAATTTAAAACCAGCTTTCAGAAAGTCACTGGAGCTCTTTTTAAGGTCACTGAATAGTCTGAGAGAGTTGGTTGTGGCACCGATTCAGCAGATAATGAAACATCTTAAGTTCATTGAATCATATGGCCCTTTTAGCCCACTTCATCCATGCCAACTGCACTGTCCATCTACAGTTATTCTATTTGCCTCCATCGGCCTGTGTCCCTCTCTGCCTTCCCATTTAAGTAGATATTCAAATGGTTTTTAAATTCTGAGCCAGTTCTCTGCTTTCACTTTTGCTGGAGTTGTGTTTTTTTTTTGGCAGAGTAAACTTGGGCAGTACAATGTTGGCCAGTCTGGTCATTTTGGAATATAATTAAAGTCAATTGAGATGGAGCAATGGAGGGAATCACAAACTGTAAGATTATTATATAAACTAACAAAAGCAGTTTATATTTGCATGATACAAATTAGGTGAAAAATGCCTTGGAGTACTTTCCAGGAGCACGTGATACAGAACCACACGTTGGATGAACTGAGTAAATGCTTGGTGAAAGATCTTTCTATATTTCTTTATGAGATGGAAGAAAGACATTCAGCTCTCTCAGTCGGTGACACATTGTGGTGGTATTGGTTTCTCTGTGTGCGAAACCCTGAACCCAAAGGAAGATTTTAAGCCCTATCCGATACAGATATCAACGTAGGGAGGTTATAGTGTACCCAAGGGTTAGCTTACTCAGCAAGGTAGAGCCTCCAATATCCATTGCTTGATTGGTGGGTCCACCCTTCCTACCAAGAAGGAGACACTTTTCATCCAACGAAGTAGTTTAAACAGTTTATTTTAATTGTGAAAATTGTTTATTTTGATGTGAAACTGGGGGACACCTCCCTCTCCCTTGCCAGGGAGAGAGAACCTGTGGGTTGTCAAAGCTTTTGGGGTAACTTTGGTCTTTGTCTTTGCAATTGCTTAGCACGCGCTTGGTCTCAGTGATAGCACCAATGTGCCTATATTTTTTCTGGTGGGGGGAGGGGGATCGTAGCACACTGTCGCTTAGGCGTGCGCAGGGGGAGTGCGGGTAATCTGGGGGGAGGACTTTGGGGTTTTCATGTTTAACTGTCGTTCATTCTTTGGGACACTTGTCTAATTTCATGGATGTTTTGCAAAGAAAAAGCATTTCAGGATGTATATTGTACTGTATACGTTTCTCCGACATTAAACTTGACCTTTGAACCTTTAAAAAATTTTATGATACGTTTTTAAATTTAGACATAGTTCTTAACAATTTTAACATGCATAGAGGAGTTCTGATTTATTAAGGATTTATAAAGGTATATTGTGGCTATACTTCATTAGGAGTTTAAGGACATATGCTTTGTCAACTAAAACTAAAACATTCAAAAACTCTACAAATCTACCCTGGGGATTCTGCATTCTGACTGGCTGCATCTCGGTCTGGTAAGGGTGTGTGGAGGGGAGGGGGGCTACTGCATAGGATTGAAAGAAGCTGCAGAATATTGTAAAATTAATCAGCTCCATCTTGGGTACTAGCATCCGTAGTATCCAAGACGTCTTCAAGGAGCGGTGCCTCGGAAAGGTAGCATCCATTATTAAGGACCCACATCACCCAGGCCGTGCCCTCTTCTCACTGTTACCATCAGGAAGGAGGTACGGAAGCCTAAAAATGCACACTCAGCGATTGATGAACAGCTTCTTCCCCTCTACCATCCGATTCTTAAATGGACATTGAACCCATGAACACTACCTCACTTTTTTATATATTATTTTTGATTTTACACTTTTTAATTTAACTAAATATACATAAGTATACTTGTAATTGATTTACTTATTTATTCCCTCTATATCAGGGTTTCTCAACCGGGGTTCCGTAGAACCCTAGTGTTCTGTGAGAGGTTGCTATGGGTTCCGCGAGAGATTGTGATTAAAACAAAAGTAATCAGTTTTTTTGAACTTCGCGCGATGCGTGATGCTAACGCTCGCAGTGGCGGGCAGTGACCAAGCTCAGCCCAGCATGGCAGTGCGCAGTAGGACCGTCACAACACGCTGGAGGATCTCAGCAGGTCGGGCAGCATCTGTGGAAACGATCAGTCAACATTTCGGGCTGGAGCCCTTCGTCAGGACTGTAGAGGGAAGGGGCAGAAGCTCTACAAAGAAGGTGGGGGGAGGGTGGGAAGGAGAAGGCTAGAAGGTTCCAGGTGAAAAACTAGTAAGGGGAAAGATAAAGGGGTGGGGGAGGGAATAGGCAGGAAATTTGAAGAAGGAACAGGGGAAAGCACAATGGGTAGTAGAAGAAGGCGGAACCATGAGGGAGGTGGTAGGCAGCTGGGGGAGGGGGCAGAGTGAAATTGGGATGGGGGAAGGGAGGGAGAGAGAATTACCGGAAGTTGGAGGGAATTACCGGAAGTTGGAGAATTCAATGTTCATACCAAGGGGCTGGAGACTACCCAGACGGTATATGAGGTGTTGCTCCTCCAACCTGAGTTTAGCCTCATCATGGCAGTAGAGGAGGGTATGTATGGACATATCCGAATGGGAAGCAGAGTTGAAGTGGGTGGCTACTGGGAGATCCTGTCTGTTGTGGCAGACGGAGTGGAAGTGCTCGACGAAGCGGTCCCCCAATCTGCGTCAGGTTTCACCGATGTAGAGGAGGCCGCACCAGGAGCACCGGATGCAATGGATGACCCCAACAGACTCACAAGTGAAGTGTTGCCTTATCTAGAAGGACTGTTTGGGGCCCTGAATGGTGGCAAGAGAGGAGGTATAGGGACAGGTGTAGCACTTATGCTTACAGGGATAAGTGCCGGGTGGGAGATCGGTGGGGAGGGACGTGTGGATCAGGGAGTCGCGGAGGGAAAGTGGACAGGGAAAGATGTGATTAGTGGTGGAGTCCTGTTGAAGGTGGCGGAAGTTGCGGAGGATAAAGTGCTGGATCCGGAGGCTGGTGGGGTGGTAGGTGAGGACAAGGGGAACTCTGTCCCTGTTGTGGTGGTGGGAGGATGGGGTGAGGGCCGAAGTGCAGGAACTGGAGGGGATGCGGGTGAGGGCATCATTGATGATGGCAGAAGGGAAACCACGATCCTTAAAGAAAGAGGACATTTGAGCTGTCCTGGAACAGAAAGCCTCATCCTGGGAGCAGATGTGGCTGAGATGGAGGAACTGGGAATAGGGAATGGCATTTTTGCATGTGGCAGGGTGGTAAGAGGTATGATCGAGGTAGTTATGAGAGTCTGTGGGCTTGTAGAAGATGTCAGTGGATAGTCTGTCTCCAGAGCTGGAAACCAAGAGATCGAGAAGTGTCCGAGATAGATCAAGTGAATTTGAGGGCTGGGTGGAAGTTTGAAGCAAAGTCGATGAAATTGACGAGCTCAGCATGGGTGCAGGAAGCAGCACCAATGTAGTCGTCAATGTAGTGAAGGAAAAGTTGGGGAGCAGTACCAGAATAGGTTTGGAGCACAGACTATTCCACATAACCAATGAAGAGGCAGGCATAGCTGGGGCCCATGTGAGTGCCCATAGCTACACACTTGGTCTGCAGAAAGTGGGAAGAGCCAAAAGAGAAGTTATTAAGTATGATTACCAGTTCTGCCAACCGGAGGAGGGTAGTGGTGGTGGGGAACTGGTGAGGTCTATTGTCCAGAAAGTAGTGGAGGGCTTTGAGGCCTTCTTGATGGGGAATGGAGGTGTATAAGGACTGGCCATTCAGAGTGAAAATGAAGCGGTCAGGACCGGGGAAGTTATTGAAGAGGTGGAGGGCATGGGATGTATCCCAGATGTAGGTGGGGAGGGACTGAACTATGGGTGACAAAATGGAGTCCAGGTAGGGAGATACAAAAAATTCTGTGGGGCAGTAGGACCGTGTTTATTCGGTTGAGTCTGTTCTCAGTTTTTGACACGAGATAGGGGAGATCGTTGAATTGGTGAGTGCTATATTGCACAGGGGGAGGACGGTAGGCAGTTGAAGAGCGTGAAGTCCACTTTCTGAGCATTGAATGGATTCTCCCAACTTGGGCTGTGAAGAACTGCAGAACAAAATTCAACCGTATTTTCCTCCCTTTCAACACAAATCTATGACTGGTCGAGGGACCTTTTCTCCACATCTTCTACTCAGCCTGAGAACTTGACTTTGAGAGAAGAGGAAGAACTTTCTGAGTTACACTCTGATTGTGCACTCAAGCTGAGATTTACAGACCTGCCCCTGGACAAGTTCTGGGTTTCTGTGAAAGAAGAGTATCCTGCCAATGAACATTTTGGGGTAGTTTTCAATTTATTAGGCGTGACCAAGCTTTTACTTGTTTAACAGGCATCAAGAACAAGGATAGAAATTGTCTCATTTCAGTTGAAGATGAAATCCGTGTGTGGTTATCTCAAGTTCGACCCAGAAATGAGAAATTTATTATGTTTACCTTATGAGTTTTAAAAATTTATGAAAGGGAAAGAAAGAGATTAATTTCAAGAAAGGTAAACTAAAAATTCATTCTCTATTCAAAAGAGCATTGACAATTAGTTTTGGAGTATTATATCTGCAAGTTATTGATCATGCTAACGTACCGTGAGTTGTAGATACAATATTTTTTACGGAGGGATTCCCAAAGAATTGAAAATTATTTCAAGGATCCTCCAGGACAAAAAGGCCGAGAAAGTCTGCTCTATATTATCATGATCCCCCCTCAATCTTCTAAATTCCAACGAGTACTATTTCTGGAAGATTATTTATGTCCTCCTTAGTGAAGACAGAACCAAAGTAATTATTCAATTGGTCTGCCATGTCCTTGCTCCCCATAATCAATTCACCTGTTTCCGTCTGCAGGGGACCTACATTTGTCTTTACCAGTCTTTTCCTTTTTACATATCTATAAAAGCTTTTACAGTCCGTTTTTATGTTCCATGCCAGTTTTCTCTAATAATCTTTTTTCCCCTTCCTAATTAAGCCCTTTGTCCTCCTCTGCTGAACTCTGAATTTCTCCCAGTCCTCAGGTGAGCCACTTTCTCTGGCTAATTTGTATGCTTCTTCTTTGGAATTGATACTATCCCTAATTTCTCTTGTCAGCCACGGGTGCACTACCTTCCTTGATTTATTCTTTTGCCAAACTGGGATGAACAATTGTTGTAGTTCATCCATGCAACCTTTAAATGCTTGCCATTGCATATCCACCGTCAATCCTTTAAGTGTCATTTGCCAGTCTATCTTAACTAATTCACGTCTCATACCTTCAAAGTTACCCCTCTTTAAGTTCAGAACCTTTGTTTCTGAATTAACTATGTCAAACTCCCACCAGCGTCTTCTGCCCCTTAGTGTTACGCAGCTCTACCCATATCGATTCCACATCTTCCTGGCTTATGTCTTTCCTTTCTATTGCGTTAATCTCTTCTTTAACCAGCAACGCCACCCCACCTCCCCTTCCTTCATGTCTATCCCTCCTGAATATTGAATATCCCTGAACATTGAGCTCCCATCCCTGGTCACCCTGGAGCCATGTCTCTGTGATCCCAACTATATCATAATCATTAATAACAATCTGCACTTTCAATTCATCCACCTTATTACGAATGCTCCTTGCATTGACACATAAAGCCTTCAGGCGCTCTTTTACAACTCTCTTAGCCCTTATACAATTATGTTGAAAAGTGGCCCTTTTTAATGCTTGCCCTGGATTTGTCGGCCTGCCACTTTTAATTTTCTCCTTTGTACTTTTTGCTTCTACCCTCACTTTACACCCCTCTGTCTCCCTGCACTGGTTCCCATCCCTCTGTTGTGAACTAACCTCCTCACACCTAGCCTCTTTAATTTGATTCCCACCCCCCAACCATTCTAGTTTAAAGTCACCTCAGTAGCCCCCACTAATCTCCCTGCCAGGATATTGGTTCCCCTAGGATTCAAGTGTAACCCGTCCTTTTTGTACAGGTCACGCCTGCGCCAAAAGAGGCCCCAATGATCCAAAAACTTGAATCCCTGCCCCCTGCTCCAATCCCTCAGCCACGCATTTATCCTCCACCTCATTGCATTCGTACTCTCACTGTCGCGTGGCACAGGCAGTAATCCCGAGATTACTACCTTTGCGGTCCTTTTTCTCAACTCCCTATATTCTCCTTTCAGGACCTCATCCCTTTTCCTACCTATGTCATTGGTACCTATATGTACCACGACCTCTGGCTCCTCACCCTCCCACTTCAGGATATCTTGGACACGATCAGAAATATCCCGGACCCTGGCACCAGGGAGGCAAACTACCATCCGGGTCTTTGGACTGCGTCCACAGAATCGCCTATCTGACCCCCTTACTATCGAGTCCCCTATCACAACTGCCCTCCTCTTCCTTGCCCTACCCTTCTGAGCTACAGGGCCAGACTCTCTGCCGGAGGCACGGCCACTGTCGCTGCCCCCGGGTAAGCTGTCCCCCCCAACAGTACTCAAACAGGAGTACCTGTTGTTAAGGGGCACAGCCACCGGGGTACTCCCCATCACCTGACTTTTCCCCTTCCCCCTCCTAACCGTGACCCACTTGTCTGCCTCCCGTGGCCCCGGCGTGACCACCTGCCTTCCACTCCTCTCTATCACCTCCTCGCTCTCCCTGACCAGACGAAGGTCATCAAGCTGCAGCTCCAGTTCTGTAACGCGGTCCCTTAGGAGCTGCATCTCGACGCACTTGGCGCAGATGTAGACGTCTGGGAGGCTTGGAGACTCCAGGGCCTCCCACATCCGACACCGAGAACAGCAAACTGCCCTCACACTCATAATGCCCCTCTCCTCAAATAACAACAGAAAATGAATGTCAAACCTTCCTCGCCTCGCCCGCTTCCGCCTAAGCCCGGTGAGCCGAAGCCCTTAGGTCTTCACTCTGCTCCCGGCTCACTCTGCCGCCCGCAAACTACGCTGCCCGCTCTATGAGGCTTTGTTCCTTTTAAATCTGCCGCGCTGCACAGCCCGACGTCACACGCCTGCGCAGTCCCGCTTCTCAGAAAGCTGTTGGAGAAAAAAATAACGAAAATTTCAAAAATGTCTTTCTCGGCACTCCCACTCAGACTCTCAGACTCCTTCTTCGAATCAAACTCGTTGGAATTTAGAAGATTGAGGGGGGATCTGATTGAAACGTATAAGATCCTAAAGGGATTGGACAGGCTAGATGCAGGAAGATTGTTCCCGATGTTGGGGAAGTCCAGAACGAGGGGTCACAGTTTGAGGATAGAGGGGAAGCCTTTTAGGACCGAGATTAGGAAAAACTTCTTCACACAGAGAGTGGTGAATCTGTGGAATTCTCTGCCACAGGAAACAGTTGAGGCCAGTTCATTGGCTATGTTTAAGAGGGAGTTAGATATGGCCCTTGTGGCTACGGGGGTCAGGGGGTATGGAGGGAAGGCTGGGGCGGGGTTCTGAGTTGGATGATCAGCCATGATCATAATAAATGGCGGTGCAGGCTCGAAGGGCCGAATGGCCTACTCCTGCACCTATTTTCTATGTTTCTATGTTTCTATGTATTGCAATGTTCTGGTGCCGCTAAATTAACAAATTACACGACATATCCCGGTGATGTTAAACCTAATTCTGATTCTGATGGAGCTGACTAATCTCACAAGTTTCTGCAGTTTACTTTAATCTTGCGCAGTAGCATCCCCCCCCGCCCCCTCCCGCCATACCAGACGGTTTGCAGCCGGTCAGAATGCTCTCCACAGTACATTTGTAGGTTTCCGAGTATTTTAGTTGACAAAGCAAATCTCAAACCCCTAATGAAAATAGCCGCTGTCGTCTTGCCTTCTTTATAGCTGCATCGATACGCTGTGTCTCAGAGATATTGACACCCAGGAACCTGAAATTGCTCACTCTCTGTCTCCACTCCTGATCTTCTTGTCCTTTCCACGACTTGGCAATCATTTAGTAGTGTTCTTCTAGTGCTAGTTTCCTACCACTTGTGCATGCGACCTAGTATTGTTTTTCGCTATTTTGTTAGCAGTCCCGCCGAAGGGTTTCGGCCCGAAACTCTTTTCCATAGATGCTAACAACAGGAATTCTGCAGATGCTGGAAATTCAAGCAACATACATCAAAGTTGCTGGTGAACGCAGCAGGCCAGGCAGCATCTATAGGAAGAGGCGCAGTCGACGTTTCAGGCCGAGACCCTTCGTCAGGACTAACTGAAGGAAGAGTGAGTAAGGGATTTGAAAGCTGGAGGGGGAGGGGGAGATGCAAAATGATAGGAGAAGACAGGAGGGGGAGGGATGGAGCCGAGAGCTGGACAGGTGATAGGCAGAAGGGGATACGAGAGGATCATGGGACAGGAGGTCCGGGAAGAAAGACGGGGGGGGGGGTGACCCAGAGGATGGGCAAGAGGTATATTCAGAGGGACAGAGGGAGAAAAAGGAGAGTGAGAGAAAGAATGTGTGCATTCATTGACTTCTCTAACTTCCGCTAGGCCCCACCTCCCCCTCGTACCCCATCTGTTACTCTTTTTAATGCACACATTCTTTCTCTCACTCTCCTTTTTCTCCCTCTGTCCCTCTGAATATACCTCTTGCCCATCCTCTGGGTCACCCCCCCACCCTTGTCTTTCTTCCCGGACCTCCTGTCCCATGATCCTCTCGTATCCCCTTTTGCCAATCACCTGTGCAGCTCTTGGCTCCATCCCTCCCCCTCCTGTCTTCTCCTATCATTTTGCATCTCCCCCTCCCCCTCCCACTTTCAAATCCCTTACTCACTCTTCCTTCAGTTAGTCCTGACGAAGGGTCTCGGCCTGAAACGTCGACTGCGCCTCTTCCTATAGATGCTGCCTGGCCTGCTGCGTTCACCAGCAACTTTGATGTATGTTTCCATAGATGCTGCCTGTTCTGCTGAGTTCCTCCAGCACTTATCAATATTACACAACATTCATAGATCAAGGAAGAAGATTATTTTAAAATAAAACTGAGAATACGGTGGCAATAAAATGCGCTTCTTCCAAATTAGTTTGTAAAATCTAATTTAAGCGCTGAGCTCCCCTTGACAATCAGATATCGGCAATGGCAAGAGTTCCTCCTCAAGTAATAAAAACTTCTGCTGGGTTATGTCAGGACAATGGTGCTTGCATTTGTTTTCCGAATTAATTCTCTGGATCTGTCTTTCCGAAACCGAAGTACTTCACTCCAAGGTCATGCAGCAAATGTTAGAATTAAGATCGCATTTTCATTTGACAAAGCTTTAGTATACTTCCAACATTTCCCCTGCCGCCCACGCGAAGCGTAAGGGGAGGGTTAAGCGTGAACGCCGCCAGCGTCAAACTGACTGGGCGGAGTATAGAGCCGGAGGGAGATGGACGTGCATTCGGGTCGAAAGCTCAGCACGTCGTCTCCTCCTCCGCGGTTCTATCTCGTGTCCTGGAGAGTATGCAATATCTGCATGGCGTTCTTTTTCGCGCTTGCCGCCTATGTTCAGGTAGGTTTCCTATCACCCGCACAGCAGACAGTGCGTGCGCCCCGTGGAAAAACAGGTTAAAGTCCAACATTCAGTTCCCTTTGTGTTACGACGATGCTCCAGAATTACGAGTTGTGTGTTTGTTTTTCTGTGTGTGTGTGGGAAAAAATCGGCCAGGCTTAGTATTTTTTAATTGTGACTATGTAATTAGCATCTGCTTGGCTTGTCTCAACAGATTTGTGACCACAGTATGCAGCGAGCTGGTGGCAAGGCGCAGGAGAGAACTTGAAATTTAATGGCTGTAAATATTAAACCAACAGATCCCTTTCTTAATAAATACATTACAAGAAACGCTTGTTTTGGGGAAAACTTCCGGCTATTTTTTCTTGGTCAGAGTGCGAAGTGCCTGATCAGTTCTGACTGTGTTTACCTTCCTGAAAGTTTGGTGAGCTGACACCCTCTCGAGTACAGGGCAATTGCCACCTGCATTGGAAGGTTTCAACCTGCTGAACACTGGTCCATAAGGTAATATTCACTTAACGGGCAAGTGTCTCTGGCTTCATTTTAAAGCACTTTTAACATACAAACTCGATCTCACTGGATGCGTCCCTGTTCAAACTTGTGACTAATCCCATTCATACATTTCTTCTTTCCTTGATCTCCTAGCTCCAACTGCCTAAAAATTATTTTGTTGGAGCCTCATCCTTTTACTGCTCCTCCACTCCTCGAGCATTGTCGACTCAGACCATGAGAGGCCTGAGTAAGGTATCTTCATTGCAGATTGGAAGTCTGTGTGGGGCGCCACTCCTTGCACAGACACTAGAGCAATGTGTGGTTGTGTCTTGCTCAAGGACACAAACACACTGCCACAGCTCAGGCTCGAACTAACGATCTTCAGATCACTAGACGAACGCCTTAACCACTTGGCCACGTGCCCAACATTTACAACCCATTCACTATTTGTAACTTCGACCATCCTTACTCCCCAGTGTAGTTCAGCTGTGGAACTTTGATGGCACTGTAACTATTGTTAAAGTGTTTATACAATTTTGCTTTATGGAACTGAGCTGAAAGTGCTCCCACACATCATGCATCATCAAATAATCATTTGACTGTGTTATAGTAGCCTCTCTGTTGTCCTGGAACTTGCCAATAAGTATTAGCTGGAGAATAATGAAATGTAAGGTTGGTTTTTATAGAGCTGTCCATGTAGATGTGTTTGGTTAACTGAGTACAAATGTCTAATGGAAAGTAATTGCCTCTTAGAATTTGATGGAAAAACTCTTAGGCTTTACTGCAAAGTCAAAAAATGGAACTATAATTAATGCCATATATTGACACAATGTTGGGCGCTGGAATTGGGAACAAAATGATGCCAGTTTTGGCTACATCAAGCCGTCTATTCAGTTGCATATTTTGAAGAAGTAATTACTTGTACAGTGTCATTTAGAAGCAATATTTGCAGTTCAAAGTATGAATAGAGAGAGAGCTTCCAAACTAAATATTGAACTATCAGTTCATCTATAGCATCTCTAAAATGTGCTGTAAATATGTTACATGCAATTAATTCTACATATTTAGTGTACTGTAACATTTATAATTGTAAGTGTATCCTTTCATATTCCCCGTTTTAAAAAGAAAATTCCTTTTCTTAAACCGACATCACTTCATTGCTACCAGGAACAGTTACTTTCAAAATGGGGTCATTTTCCTGCTTGTATTAATTGAATTACTGCATCCAAGGAAACACAGGCATGCCACTCACAGTAACATTGTGCCATACCTGCACTGCAGAACAATTACGGAAAACTCAACCTGAAACCACCAGACACGGTCAATTTTTATAGCAAAGTGAGGACAGGTTAAACCTCACTTTGTGTAGAAAAATTAATTACTGTTAAATATATCAGCTGAATGTTGTGCCATTTATATTGTGTTGCTTTTTTAAAACTAGATACTTTTGTGACATTCAACAAGAAGGAAAGGTTAAGGCGATGTCTCCTCATAACCCTCAGGAAGACTTAACATCATAGAGTGTTCCAAGTGGCTCCAACAATAGTTTTGTGTTAATCAAACAGTGTAATTCAACAATAATCAAAATGGAGTTGAGTAGGCATTATCTGTACTATCTTTTGGCCTTAGAAGTCACTTATGTGACTGTTAAGGTCAAAGGATAGTATGGATAGATTTGATAACCAGTCATGAAGCTTCCATAGTCAGTTCATTAGGCATGTCTGAAGTTCAGGGGCATGGTCTTATCAGGAGTGACAGTTTAAGACTATGAAAATGAAGAACTTCTCAGAGGATATAGATATTTGGAACTCTCTGTTACAGAGACTTCTGAGTCTGAGTCATTGGGTACATTTAAGGCTAAGGTAGATGTTTGGATCAGAGAGGAATGGAGTGTTAACAAGATCAGACAGCATATTGGGGTTGAACTGAATAATAGTCCTCTTGAATAATTCAATGGATTCAAGGAATCTTTTAATTTTTGGACTAACAATTGAATTCCATGCGCAAATTACCATCCAGCATTTCAAATCTCCTTTTTTCAAATAAAACAGAAAATGTTGCAAACACCCAGCAGGTCAGGCAGCATCTATGGAAAGAGAACATTTCAGGTCCAAGACCCTTCATCTGAACCCTTCTTTGCCCATTCCAATCTTAATAACTCTTGTTCCAATTTATTTTCTGTAATCTAGAGAGGAGACTGCGTGTGTGGGGCATAAGTATCTAGAAGTCCTGCAAAATTCCAGAAATCAAAATTAGAATAGCATTAATGCAGATAGTTGACATTAAATACCAACAATTACCAGCAAAGTGTACTGTATTGGGGTTTTCTACACAGAAGGAAAAGTGTCCACCCTATCACTTCCCTTTATGCATTAGATCCTCACATCTGACTTTTTGATAGTTAGTAAGGGTATGATCTTTATGTACTTGCTAGGAAGTCTTCAGTTAGCAGACAGTTGTAAAGTGATTTATTTCTTAATTCAAACTATACTCATACAATTGCCCAAAGTGCAAGCCTCCATGGTGTAGCCTGAGAAGGGAAATATCTACAAGCGTGCTGCCGGACTTCACTTTAAATGTAAATGCAACTAATCACTTGCTGCATACATAATTCTTGGTGGGGAGAGGGGGTGAGGGAATGAAATTACTTGATCAACAAACCAATTCTGAATATAATGTTTTAATTTTTTTAAAGGAAACCTTTTTTTATTGTTCACAGATTAATGATCCAGATGCAGGAATATGGGCTGTAAGTATGTTTCATCAAGGAGTAGGTCAGGGGTTCCCAACCTTTTTTATGCCGTGGAACCTTACCATTTATTGAGGGGTCTATGGATCCCAGGCTGGGATCCTCTGAAGTAGATTTGTAACATGCAGCTGAAATGCCAGTGGTTGGACAAAGATTTTTTTATTTTCAATCACAAAGTGGACTTACAGAAGGTCATTTGATAAGGTGTCAAACAATAGATTATTAAGCAAAAATTTGAGTGAATGGTATTACAGAAAATGTACATGCATGGATTGAAAATTTATTAACAGGCAGAGAAAACAGACGGGGAATAAACAGCAACCTTACTCACTCTTCCTTCAGTTAGTCCTGACGAAGGGTCTCGGCCTGAAACGTCGACTGCACCTCTTCCTAGAGATGCTGCCTGGCCTGCTGTGTTCACCAGCAACTTTTATGTGTGTTGCGGGAATAAACATTGTTTTTGTGTATGAATGCTCTGAGTAATGTGATCCTGCAGAGATTGGTGTTGGGTTCTCAATCTGTATCAGTGATTTTGATTGGAGGGGGCACATACAATATATCCAAGTTTGCTGATAAGGTAGCAAGCAATTAGGAGGCAAACAGTGAAGGGATTTGAGTTAAAATGTGTAGATATCTTATTCCTGTATATAAGGCCCTGATGAGGCTGCATCTTGAATGTTGCAAAAATGTCTGGTCTCCCTGTCCAAGGAAGAACATACTTATGGTTGAGGGAGTAAAAGGAAGGTTTACCAGATGGGTATCTGGAATGATAGATCTGATGTTTGAGAAGACTCCGCTCATAATCTGTTGGGTTGAGAATGACAGGGTGACCTAATTGAACTCGGCCTTTTCTCCTTGGAGCGACAGAGGATGAGAAGTGACATGATAGAGGTGTACAAGATAATAAGAGGCATTGATCGTGTAGATAGTCAGAGGCTTTTTCCCAGGGCTGAAATGGCTAGCATCCGAGGGCATAGTTTTAAGGTGCTTGGAAGTAGGTGCAGACAAGATGACAAGGGTAAATTTTTCACGCAGAGTGGTGAGTGCGTGGAATGGGCTGCTGGTGGAGGCAGAAACAATAGGGTCTTTTAAGAGACTCCTGGGTGGCTACATGGAGGTTAGAATAATAGAGGGCTATGGGTAAAGCCTAGGTAGTTTTAAGATCGGGACATGTTTGGCGCAGCTTTGTGGGCTGAAGGGCCTATATTGACTGTATGTTTGCTATGTTTTTATGTAAATATGAGTTTGAAAGGCAAATGCAAAGATGATGCCTTGTCTAAAATGAGGCAGCTCAGTCTAAAAATAAGGGGTGTCATCTAAGACTATGAAGGCCAGTGAAGCTTCTATGAGTCAAATGCAAGGCAGAAATTGATAGATTTTGGATATTATAGGAATCAGAGCATATGGTGTTAGTGCAGAAAGTGGCACTTAGGTAAAAAATTAACAATAATATTTTGAATGACAAAGCAAGAGGAAAAGTTCATTGGCTTGTGTTTCTTTTCCTTATATTCTTCCATCTGCTTAATTGATGTCCTTTCTTTTACAGGTAGCCTACTTAATTCCTGCTGTATTATCCTTCCTCGTCGGCCTGAATCCACCAGTCACAGGTGCAAAGCACATAGTCACTGAATTGGTATCGACCCACTGAGTAATTCTTCTTCTTAAGCCCATCACCCCAGCTGGGGCAGATGCTGCTGATAGCAGCTTGCCAGGGTCCTGGTCTTTCAATTATTCCCAGATGTAGCCCATCTTTGAAGATCCTTCCTTTCCCAAGGATGAGGGCTTTGAGCTGGGTTTTTACAGGACGGAGTTGCTAATCCATGCGCAACCATCCTCTCTTTGTATTCTCCTTTGGACAGCCTGTGGCGAGTTCCATTGATTAATACTTGTCATATTATGATTAAACATCCTTGAATCTTTTCTCTCTGTTCACTTGCTAACATCATGAAAGAACTCAGAATAATAGAGTAACAGGTATGCAAGCGATGTTGCCAACTAAGGCTATGTCCACACTAGACCGGATAATTTTGAAAATGCCGGTTTCACGTAAAAACGATAGGCGTCCATACCAGGCATTTTTGAAAATACCTCCGTCCACATTGAAACGGGTATTTAGGCGAATCTCCTCCTACTGGGCATGCGCAGGACACATCTACAGAAAACAAGCGAAGAGGAAACGGTATAGTATTTCCATTTCCACGGTGGCGTTGTGCTATTTCCTTTGGTCAAAAACTAGAGTACCTACAGCAACAGTGAAAGAAAGTTTTCAACAATGTCTTCGAGGAATACAAAGAAAATCTCCGCTGGAAAAAGCAGACCGGACTTCGTTTGGACAGACGATGAAGTCGAGCTGCTTCTGCGAGTTACAAACGACTACAAAGTCAGCAAAGCAGTGGAGAACGTGGACTGAGAGTCGTGCCAAACCAAACACAATGACATCCTCGACCGCTATATGCGTTCAAGAAAACGATGAAATGCCGCGCTGCCGCCACCATCTGTTCTGGCGCGTCATGACAGCGTTTTTAAAAAGCTCCGGTTACCCTATACCGGCATTTTCAGATTTACACACTCTGGAGAGCGTTTTAGAAAAGCGCCATTTTCGGGGGAGAAAAATGCTGTTTCAGTGTGAACGGAGGGTCAAACGGAAGAGAAAAAGCTTTGGTTACGGATTTATCCGGTTTATTGTGGACGTAGCCTGAGTGTAACGATGACCTCAGTACTGGGGATGTTGACCAACGAAAAGGACATTTAATTAGTCTGCCTATCTTTCCAGTGTAGGCAGAGGGCTTTGTAGAGTCAGTGCTAGTGGTATCTGCCCAGTTTCTGTTGTAGGTAATCCAAATCCCAGAAGTACATTACAGGGTAGGCATCACTGCTTCCTGTAGGCAATGGATTTTGATCTTCTCATTAGCCATCCAGAGGCTATGATGGGGCACAGAAGGCTGGTAAAATTCATTAATGTCTTCATGCAGAGAGATCTGAATGTATAGGAATCAAAACCAAAAAATCGAAAGTGTTGAAGATTAGAAGTGAAAACAGAAAATGTTAGAAACACTGAAAAGGTCAGGAAATTTTTGTGGACAAAAACTCTCAGGACAAATTGTCAGGATTTGAAGGAAATCAAGTTAGTCTTGATTTGAAGGGAGTGTAGGGGAAAGGTGACTAGGATAAAGAAACTATCACAGATGGGGTGAAACCAAAATTGCCATGGGGGTAAAGTGTTAGAGGTCATGAGATTGATAGACTAATGAAAGAAGTTAGTTGGAGGGGAAACAATTAAGGAAATATAAAAGCTGTGAAATGAGACTAGTGAGTGAAAAAATAGATAATGTAAACAATTATAAATTAGTGATCTACTAGCAGGTCAGTGTGTGTTCACTGGAGAGAGACAAATGGAGCCAGTGTTACAGATGGATGGCCTAGGGCTGAACTAGCTAGTTCTGATGGAGATAGTGACCCGTTTTATGTGCTCCTGCAGAATACAACACGCTCAGTTGGAAGATGTTACTGTTCCTCAACCTTGATTAGGCTTTGAAGGAAGTCAAAGGCAGGTGAAGGAAGCCTCAGGCAGAGTGAGATTCTGCGAACCTTTTGAAAATGGAACATGCTGTCAATGAGTTTTGTTTATACAAACATCCATGAGTCAACTCTCACTAAGTTGAATTGTAACAAATAGCAACAAAAGCACTCATGAGAAAGAGCATTTACTAAAATTGGAGAGAGGAACTCCCAATATGTATGTAAGATACTTGAATCTAATTTTATTATGGAGCTCATTCACATGTTGGTAGTGTCAAGTCTGACCCTGTGGGTCCCCAAGTTTGTAACTCCACTCCTGAATTTTATGTTGGTCGTTTGGTTTGCTGGCACTGACTTTAGTTTTTGGAAATGTGAGTGCTGAATCTTAAGAGGAGGGAAAGACAATGTGATTCTTCTGGCAAATGGATTCTTGTGACAGCCTTGGCTCAGTGGTAGCATTGTTTATTTGCCAGAAGATCTAAGTTCCAGTTGCACTCCAGAAACCTGAGCAGTTTTAACCCAATTACACCTCACTAGGATGGCCCATCTGTGAGCAAATTTTGCAGCTATTAATGCAAGTAAGCTTGTAGTACTTCCCCAGAAGTGTTGTATTGGTGAAATGCTTTTGCATATCTTGAACTCCTGACTGACATTATAAATATAATCCCTTTATTGGATTCATTTAGCATCAGTGAAAGAAATATGGTAAAATATAATAACTGAGATTTAATAAAATCCCATGGGGCATGGTCATTTGATATTTCTTGTCTGAATTATTTCACTCTCTTTATGAACACTTAACTTTTTTTTTAAGATAACTTCATCTGGAAACATGTCTCATTAATGCACATGACCATGTGCTTCATGGTGGCCACGCTGTGGGGTTGGTATCTTCATCGACATGCAAAGAACACTATCTTCCACGAAGAGGAGGGCCGGTATGCACCTTTCATTGTAACTGCATCATTCATACAGTTGTATCTCTTAATTGTGTTAAAAGCCTGCGTGTTTCTTCATTTTTACACGATAATCACATTGTGACACGTGTCCTTGTACTGATCTTTTACGATAACTTTCCACGGTTGACTGGTTTTCACACCGCTCACTATTCCTATTCCATGCTACTGGGACTTGTACCCCAGCTGATTTTGACCTGAGCACGTGTCAGTGTATGAGGTCAACCCAGATATGTTCTGTCTGGCTGGTTTGAACCTCTGAGTCAAAATGGGGGTCAGGCCTTACTTACTCCACATTAAGCCTCTATAACAGCATTACAGGGGGCTGATGTTGTCTTTCAGGCAAGATGCTGAAGCAAGGCTAGGCAGATTTAAAAGATCTTGTGGTTCTCTGTGAGACATTCCTATCTGGTTTGGTGTTAGGAGTATTGAGATAATTACAAAGGCCAAACCTCTGCTATTCCTAGCAGGGCATTCATTTTGCACACTGCTGCTGTGGGTCTAAGCATCGTGGATAATTCATGGCTCTGGCCATCCTGCAAAGACAAGCCACCCACAAGTGGTGGTTAGTGCTTGGGTGGTAAAACCCAGGGCCTGTTCCTGGGCCTTTCCAGTAGTCTTTTGACAGTTTGAGGTTTGTGGTAAAAGACTGTTTTTTACACACTGATTATTTTGTTTTGCAGGGAATTTTTGGGATTAGTAATAATCATTATTTGGATGCTGCTCTGCCAGAATTCAGGGAAGTGAGTATTGAGTAATATTTCTCAAACTGTTTTGAATATTTAATCAAAGAAATGGTGCAAGTAATCCAGGCTTCAGTCTACTTTCTGCAGCGTACCTCCAAAAACATCCTTCCCATACTATAAACACCAGATTCTGCAGATGCTGGAATTCTTGAGCAATACTTACAAAATCCTGGAGGAATTCAGCAAGCCAGGAAGCATCTGTAGAGGAGAATAAAAATTGAAGATTTGGGTTGCTGCCCTCCATCAGGACTAGAAAGGAAGGAGGCAGAAACAGGTGGTGGGGGCGCGGGGGTAGTGGAAAGTGTACATGCTGGCAGGTGGATAGATTAGACCGTTGCAGAGTTGTTTCGTCGAGCAGCTTCCACCCTCTCAGTAATGAAGGCAGGATCTTCCAATGGCTACCCACTTCAATTTGACTTTCCCTTCCCATTCAGACAGGTCCATCCATGGACTCTTGCCTCATATTCTGGCTGGGTAGCTCTAACCAAATGGAATGAACATTAATTTTTCTGACCTCTGGTAATTTCTCCCCCCATTCTAGTTTTTTGGGGGCCAACCAGAGGTGTTACCGTCTTTTGTAAACGTATTTTTTTAACAATCACAAGACCCTGCTGGACATTGAGAACTTGGAGTGCTGCATGTCTATGCCATCAGTGGGCTGCTCATTGGCAAAGGAGCTGGGCTAGATGTGGATCATGCTGCTGCCTACAACAGAGAGGCGTGGAGTCAGTGTGCGAAGGTGCTGTGCAGTCTAACAGCAGGTGATTGTTCTGGTCCACTTTCTTGTGATCGCAAGACCCTGTTGGGCACTGTTGATGTGGACTGCTGCAAGTTCGATTCCCTGATGTATTGGTGGATGGCGGGGGAGCTGCATGGCTTCAGTCACACTGAGGTCTGGGCCTCAGGCCGTGGTGTCGCCTGTTGGCAGCCACCCAGGAGAGAGGTGTTGGGAGTCGGTGGGGGCAGCGTGGCATGACATCCATGCTGCAGTTGGTGCTCTCCTCCAGTGTTCGCTTGGCAGAAGACGAGCCGTATTTTGGATGACTGCAATTTTACTGATATACAGCGTGTGCTTGTTATCTTCTATGTGCTATAGGTACCTTGTGTATGACTGTTGGTACTGTGTTTTGCACCTTGATCCTAGAGTAATGCTGTTTTGTTTGGATGTGCTCATGGGTATTCATGTATGGTTAATGACAATTAAACTTGAACTGAATTCTGGTTACCCTCTCACCCTTTTCTTCTCACCTGCCCATCACCTCCCTCTCATTCCCTTCCTCCTTCCCTATCTTCCACGGTCTATCGTCCTCTTCCTTCAGCCTTTTACCTCTTCCACATACAGTATAACCTCCCTGCTTCTTACCCCACTCCCCTCTCACCTGGTCTTGGCCATCACCTTGCATTCTGTCCCTCCGCTTTGCGTCCCAACATACAATGATGTCTAACAGGTATTCATTGTTAATGCCTGTAGGTAGCTTCTTAAGTTATTGCTGGTATGTGTAAATATTAAAATGCAAGTGTTCATCACATGGCATACTATTGCTAGCTGGCATTAATACAAGTTAGCAGTAAATTTCTTCAAATAGTACTGAGCAATTGTTGATCTCAATTAGTGATTAAAATGTTTTCTTAATTTTCCAGGTATCTTGGTGGTTTTAAAATTTCTGTTGCAGGTTTTATTACTGTCCTGCCATTTGTGATGTGGTTATATTACTACATCAATAAAGAGCTGCGAGCATCTTGGCCAGAGCACTGCAAGAACACCATTTAGCCCAGATACAACGTAATAGTGGGACCAGAAAAAGGGTCGTGGAACTAACGTGAATTGAACGAGTTGCCGTACAGACCCATTTATTTAGAGCTGTTTTTGTGGACAATCTGAGGTTGTGATAGATGTAATTTTGAACACAATTTTCTGTTATATAATTTGGATGAAATAACTTACAATTATGTTAATTGTATAATGGATTTATCACTTTGACATCTGAGACAGATTGCAAATTGAAGTCCTGGATCTGGTCTTGAGGTTTGAATCTAGGGAGGAACATGATTTGAATTTTAAGGACCAAACATTTATTTAACAAGTGCAATTGCACTTTGATATATATTTTTTAAAGATTGGCTTTATTTGTCACATGTACATTGAAACAAACAGTGAACTGCATTGTTTGTGTCAAATCCTGATTGTGCTGGGCAGCCCACAGATGCCACCACACTTTGGGCACCGACGTAAGTACATGTTTGGCACTCATTGTGAGCCGAAGGGCCTGTATTGTACTGTAGGTTTTCTATGTAACATGCCCACAACTCACTAAACCTAACCTTACATCTTTGGTATGTGGTGGGGATGGGAAACCATGCTGTCATGGGGAGAACATACAACTCCTTACAGGAGGCAGCAGGTATTGAACCATGATCTCTGGTGCTATGCTACTCTGCACCCTTATGCAGAAAATCTTAGGACCACGTAAAGATTATGCAGCCCAAGAAGTGTTGCCAGTCACCTTTCAGAATAGGATTAGTATGCGCATCCTAATAGATTTTTCTTTGAAAGAAATTTTCATCTTCACATTCAGACTCGATCTAACAAACTTAAGATTTGTTTCTGTATATCTTATAGTTTGAAAATTTTTGCACAGATGCACCAGTGACAATTCTGATGTTCAAACATTACATAGTCTGTATTTGCCAATGAGAGGGGAGTATTTGCACTTGGGGATTGGGAATGTGAAGTTATTTATAATTATTAGCAATTTTTTGAGATTAGATTTCATATTGGCAACTTAATTTCTAAAGGCTGATCCATAAATGGATACTTCTCCATTTAAATTTGATGGATATCCTCGATCTGTAATGGTTGCATTACCAATGGTGTAATACTGGAAAGGAATAGACTTACCACTACATAATGGAAAGAAAAAAATTACTACATGAAAAGTGGAGAATGGGGAGGAATCTCCAGAGTGAAACTATACTGAAAGTAGATTCTGAAAAACCACATTAAAGATGTCTTTAAACAAATTATTTTATCTAACTTTATTAACTGTATTGGGATTTATTTCTTCTGAATCACATTGGTGATGTATTTTGCATTACTTACAAGAATGATCATGAGATGAAAAAGGATCTAGTGCTTACCTGACATATACGATGAATAAACTCTTCTCAGACTTCCAGCTGGGTCCAGAAATCGATTTTAACTGATGTTTCAATGACAAACACTGCCATCTTCATCAGGTACGATGCCTGGGCATGTCTAGTCTGGTGGTATATGTACCCCCATTGTCCATCCCTCCTGCCTGGTTAGTCCTCATCCGATCAGGTTTCTGCTGCCCCAGCTTGTTTACAATCAAATTCCAGTTCTTACTAGAGCAAGACCTTCGCCTTTGTTAAAATTCTTTTTTCTCCAGTTTTATTTCAGTGGTTTCTTTCACTAGGCAGTCCCAAAAGCGATTGGCACAGCTCAGTAGTTTTCTACAAAGTCAATCCTATGGCCATTGCAAATGCAGTGCCCTGTTACTGTCGATTTCTCCAGGTAACCCAGACAGATACACCTGTTGTGCTGCTTGATGTGGGTTTCCACTGTGCATTCCATCCACATTCACAGGGAATCTTGTAAATGCCACAGAACTATATATATTTGCCAGTGAGGCCTCGTGACCATTTTACAATTTCTGGGATAATATTTTTTTTGTGATTTTGGTTTCTGGCAAAACAATCTACAACCAGTCTGGTCATTTTGATCAGAGCTTTATTGTAGAAAATCTGGATACAGCCTACTTCCACAAAAGTAAGCCTAACAGAGTGCAATGTTCCTGACTCGCACAGCTACCTGGACTATACCTCTTCCCACCCTGTTACTTGTAAAAATGCCATCCCTTTTCTCAATTCCTTCATCCCTGCTGCATCTTCTCACAGGGTGAGGCTTTTCATTCCAGAACTAAGGAGATGTCCTCCTTCTTCAAAGAAAGGGATCTCCCCCTACCATCAACACTGCCCTCAACTGTATCTCTTCCATTTTGCGCACGCCTGCCGGTAGCCCATCCTCCCGCCACCCCACTAGGGGTAGGGTTCCTCTTGTCCTCAACTACCACCCCAACAGTCTCTGCATCCATGTCCAGCACATAATTCTCCGTAACTTCTGCCATCTCCAATGGGATCCCACCACTGTGTACATCTCTACCTCCTCCCACTTTATGCTTTACACAGGGATTGCTCCCTACGTAACTCCCTTGTCCATTCATCCCTCCCCACTTATCTCCCTCCTGGTGCTTATCCCTACAAGCAGAATGAGTGCTACACCTGCCTCTATGCCTCCTCCCTCACTACCATTCAGAGCCCCAAACAGTCCTTCCGGTTGAGTCTGTTGGGGTCATCTACTGTATTCGGTGCTCCCAGTGTGGCCTCCTTTTTTTTGGTGAGATCCAATATAGATTGAGAGACTGCTCTGCCAAGCACCTGTGCTCCATCCGCCAGAAAAAGTGGGATCTTCCAGTGGTCACCCATTTTAATTCCACTTCCCATTCCGACATGTCAGTCCATGGCCTCCTCTACTGTTGCGATGAGGCCACAATCAGATTGGAGGAGCTACACCTTATATTCCGTCTGGGTAGCCTCCAATCTGATGCTATGAACATCGATTTCTCGAACTTCTGGTAATGCCGCCCTACCCCCTTCAGCATTCCCCATTCCCATCCCCTTACCTGTCCATCACCTCCCTCTGGTGCTCCTCCCCCTTTTCTTTCTTCCAGGCCTTCTGTCCTCTGCCATCAGATATCCCTTCTCCAGCCCTGTATCTCTTTCACCAATCAAATTCCTAGCTCTTATACCCCAACCCTCCTGGTTTCACCCATCACCTTGTGTTTCTTCCTCTCCCCCCCCATCTTCATACTCATCTTTTTTCCCTCTAGTCCCAATGAAGGGTCTCGGCCCGAAACGTCGACTGTACTCGATAGAAGTTATAAATTACTGCAGCTATTCACAGATATTGAAGTGATTTTTTTTACACTCAACAGTATCAGGTGTTTTTGATGTGGGATATTATGTGCCTGCGCACAGTATACTGACATTGCACTGAGCTCCAAGTACATCCTGATATTAGTGTGGACACACTTAATATGCACACAGTCTAATTCCATCTGCAACGGCTCAGCGAAGGACGTGATCTAAGCTGTCAGGTAGGAAGAACATTCAAGCCTCAGAAGTGCCAGGTAACGACCGTCTCTGACCAGGGAGAATCTAATTAACTACCCTGAACTTTCAAAGGCTTTGTCATCATCAGGTTCCCAATCATCCATACTCTGGGAGACACCATTGATTCAATACTCACCTGGACAGCCATTGAATCACTGTGGCTACAACAGCATAATGAGCACAATCTATTGAGGAGGAGGAGAAGATCGCAGCGCGCAGCGGCCACTCCGGTGAATGATATCTGTTATCTGTGAAGTAGAGTGCCGTGCACAATCCTGATTTGATGGAGACAGGCGTCAGAGCACGGAGGAACATCTGAAGAAACTTCTGAAATGCCTGCTTCGCCGCCGCCGCTACTGTGCGATCCAGAATCTCCAGATGAGAAGGCCCCAAGTTCTTGGCTTTGCTTGTTGCTCAGCGGCCGGGGCGAGGTTGAAGCGCTTGGCAGAGGATGGTGCTCAGGAGGCTGGTTGGAGGCTCGATGTTTTCGGACGGACTCAGAGTCGGCTGTGGTCCGGTGCTTTCAATGCATCGGCAGTTGTCGGTACCTGGAGGTTTATGGCAGGGAGAGTTTCTCTCTTTTGCTGCCTGCTATCGGGAGTCAATCAGAACTTTGAGACTATTTTTTTTACTGTGCCCATGGTCTGCTCTTTATCAAATTACGGTATTGCTTTGCACTGCTGTAACTATATGTTATAATTATGTGTTCTTGTTAGTGTTAGTTTTTGGTTTGTCCTGTTTTTTTTGTGCTGTCACTCTGGAGGAACATTGTATCATTTCTTAATGCGTGCATTTCTAAATGACAATAAACGAGGACTGAGTGTCCTCATAATCTAATGGAGGCTGAAAAACCTGCACTTCCTGACACCAACATCTTTTCACCACTCCAGTGTTATGAAATATTCTTCACTTGCCTGGATGAGTTTAGCGCTAACAACTCTCACAAGCAAGGGTGAAGCAAATTGCTTGATTGATGCTCCTATCAACCACACAAAATATCCATCCACACCAGCACTACAACATGTGGCACCCTCAAAACTTACTGCAAATATTCACCCAGGCTACTCCAGCTGCACCTCTCAGACCTGCATTCTCTATCGCCAAGGAAAGCGGAGCAGGGCAATGGGACATCACCAGCTGCACCTCTCAGACCTGCATTCTCTATCACCAAGGGAAGAGATGCAGAGCAATGGGACATCACCAGCTGCAGGTTTTCCTTCAAGTTACATGCCACGTTGACTTGTAATCATATCACAGCCCTTTGAGGTTGCAGGATCCAAATTCTAGATCTCATTACCGAATAGCACTGCGAGACTACCTTCTCCAGAAGGACTGCAGCACGAGAAAAGGCAGCTCACCACCACCTGCTCAAGTGCCATTCAAGATGGGCAATAAATACTGTTCTTACCTTTGACACACAGGTTCAAAATTTAAGAATATCTTCCTTGCTAATTTAGATCTTATTCATGAAAATTCACCAGGTGCTAAAAAAGATGTCCACAAACTTTTTTAAAAACAGAACAAATTGCTTTTAATGACTGTTTACTCACATTTCTTTGGTTCTATTCGCTTCAACATTCATATTGAATAATCTGACAGCAGTACCTTCAAAGATAGGCATTTAACTCCTGACTGACCAGCACTGATTAAAATTCTACCCAGCATGCTCCAAATAAAACAATCCAAATAAAACAGGCTTTAATCTGAAGGTGCAAAGTACTGTTGCAGTAACTCAGGATGTCAAGCGGCACCTGTGGAGACAGAGAGATAGTTGACATTGCATCACCTGAGACCCTGCATCAGCACTCTGCAGCTCCTATAGATTTTCAACCTGCACTTTGTACTTTTGCTCCAGATTCCAAAACTGAGAGTGTCTTCTGTCTCTGACTTCAAAAACAATTCCATTCACAAATAAGATTATCTTAAGAACACAATTTATCTTAACTTTTTTCTTGATGGGCTTTACAATATCAGAGTAGGACCTACCCAGCCCTTCAACACAGCTCATCAGTGCAAACATAGCCACAGCACCATTTGGGATAGGGTGCATAGGTTTATAAGATATGAACTGGTTTGGAAGGGAAAATCACAAGGGAAGATATTTGCATTAATTACCAGAATTCCTTTGTGCAAAGTCAAAGCGAGTGTGGGGTGGTGGGGGGGGTGGTATTCAGGGCCAGGGCAAACCTAGACATGTTTGTAAAGAAACCACAAAACTGTTCTAATTAAGTTATACAGATGGGAGACAACAGCAGCATGAGCCAAATGCTGTGTAAAATCGTTAAAAGTGCAAAAGCAGCTGCAACACAAGGTACTTCATTATAGTTAACTACATAATCTTACACAAATATTTTGTAAAATCTTGGAAAAGTGTTTTGAAATTTTGCAATACAATTAATATGATGCGGAGTTGTGTTGCTGTGAACATCATGGCTAGCTTTACCGATGCATTTGAATGTTAAATATATATCACCAACAATGTTATCTAAATCAATACATTAAGATAACACTTAACACTCAAATCCAGGGGTTCCTAATCTGGGGTCCATGGCATAAAACGGATTTCGAACCCCTACTCTAATCCAAAACCGTCCTCAGAACAATGTAAAACATGCCATGTTACCAGGGTAGTCATGATCAAAGGTACTCTGGCAAATACATATTCCTTCTTTAACATCACAAAAAAAGCAGATTAGCTGACCTTCATCCTATTGCTAATAAATGGAAATGGTTTCTCTGTTTCCTAAATTACACCATGAAGATTTCATTGACTATAAAATGTTTTAGGAAAGAATTGATATAATAATTCAGTTCAGGAATCCAAAATAACACCCGGAATTCACAGCGAGGCAAATTCAAATTGAATCAAATTCCAGAAATCACGAAAGGTGTAAATGCTCAGGTTTTCCTTATCTATTATTTAACCCTGTGGAAATTCAAGGGCTGCTTAAAGTTCTCCCTTGGAGAATGTCTTCTATAACTAACGCAGTGCTAGGGTGTTTGAATTTGGTTAAAAATTGCAGCCAATAATTCAAGGCAAATTTGTGCAAATGAATGTCAGATGGACATCCCAGCCAAGTGCTGCAGATACTACATTGTACCACTCAACTGCCAGACTACAAAGCAACACAAATCCATTAATTTATCTTTCTCTGTACCACAAAACTCTCCTTGGAATCCTTCCCCTTCCCTCAAGGATCATTCTATCTTCGTACACATGAACTGTACCAAATGCTTGACTCTCTGGTGATGTTTCAATCATGCCTTCAAGGGTAAGATGGTGAATTCCACAGTTATCCAAGTAGTAGCCGCCATCGTGATCATGTCCTGCTATGAAACATACCACACTGGTGTGTGCCTGGAGCATCGAAAGCATCTCATTAAAATTCCACGCAACACACATTGGATCCGTAGAGCCTGGGTGGACCGGAAGATGACCTGCAGTAAGAAAACAGATTACGGTTATGTGTTCTTTTCATCCTTTCTAATGCATTTTAACAACTGAATTTTTCTATATTTAAAATATGAAAAGTAGAATACCATAATGTCCATTTTTTCAGTACCTTAGTCAAACCAGGCAAAACCATACTGTGAGATGATATTGCATCTATATTATAATGATAAATTGAGATTGGCAGGGCATTGCAAAGTTGATAACTCTTGTACTTTGACACTCTAAAACAGAGTAACATGAATTCAGTACGTTGCCTCCCATCCACACCACGTGAATGTGAATCCTAGTTTAATTTTTAATAAATGATAACCTCTGACATCAAATAAACCTTACAACAAACCTCATTGCATTCCAATTCGAACTGCTTGCTGCTTGTTTTTTTTTGGGTACCCACTCCTATGTACGACCTCATTGTCACATTTAGAAGTGGATGACTATAAGTTTTGTGATACAGATAAAGATAATGGATTTGAGTTGCTTTGTAGTCTGGTAATTGTGTATACAATATAGTATCTGCAGTTTATAGTGTATGACTGAAACAAGCCTTATCAGCCCAACTCATCCCTGCTGACTAAGATGCCTTTCTGAGTTGGTCCTATTTTCCTGTATTTGGCCAAAATCTCTCAAAACCATTTGTATTAATCAACCTATCCAAATATCTTTTAAACATTGTAATTGTATCCACCTCTTCCACCTCATCTGGCAACTTGTTCCATGTACCCAGTGACCTTTGTATGGAAAATTGACCTCTCAAGTCCCTTTTAAATTTACCCCTTTTCACCTTAAGCCTATGCTCTGTAGTTTTAGATTCCTTTACTATAGGCAGCGAGGTGGAGATACGTCTCTACCAAAGGAGGTGCAAGGCATTCCTTCCCTCCACTGGTCTATAGATCACCCTTGGGCAAGATGTAACACCTGATTAGACCATAAGACATAGGAGCAGAATTAGGCCATTCAGCCCATTGAGTCTGCTCTGCCATTTCATCATGGCTGATCCCAGATCCCATTCAATTCCATACACCTGCCCTCTCACCATATCCCAATGCCCCAACCAATCAGGATCTATCAACTTCCGCTTTGAATATACCTAATGACTTGGCCTCCACTGCTGTCTGTGGCAGAGCATTCTACAGATTCACCACTCTTTGATTTAAAAAATTTCCTCCTTACTTCTGTTCTAGAAGATCGCCCCTCAATTTTTGAGGCTGTGCCCTCTAGTTCCAGATAACCCTACCAGAGGAAACATCCTCTCCATGTCCACCTTATCTAGTCCTTTCACCATTCAGTAGGTTTCAATGAAATCCCCACACATTCTTCTAAATTCCAGTGAGTACAGGCCCAAAACTACCAAAAGCTCCCCATCCCTTCATTCCCACAGTCATCCTCATGAAGCTCCTCTGGACTCTCTCCAATGACAATACATCCTTTCTGAGATAAGGGGCCCAAATCTGTTGACAATACTTCAAGTGCAGCTTGACTAGTGTCTTATAAAGCTTCAGCATTATCTCCTTGTTTTTATATTCTATTCCCCTTGAAATAAATGCCAACATTGCATTTGCCTTCTTTACCACAGACTCAACCCATGAATTAACCTTCTAGGAGTCTTGCACGGGCACTCCTAAGTCCCTCTGCACCTCTGATGTTTGAATTTTCTCCCCACTTAGGTAATAGTCTGCACTATTGTTCCTTTCTCCAAAATGTATTATTATACATCTCCCAAGACTGTATTCCATCTGTCACTTTTTTTGGCCAATCTTCCAATTTGTCCAAGTCCTGCTGCAATCATATTGCTTCCTCAGCAGTACCTACCCCTCCATCTATCAACGTATCATCCACAAACTTTGCCACAATGCCATTAATTCTACTATCTAAGTCACTGACAAATAATGTGAAAAGTAGCGGTCCCAATACTGACCCCTGAGGAACACCACTAGTCACCGGCAGCCAACCAAAAAAGGCTTCCCTTTATTTGGGCCTGTCAGCCATTCCACTATCCATGCCAGTGTACTTCCTGTAACACCACAGGATTTCATCTTGTAGAGCACCTTTATGACTCACCTTTATCAAATGCCTTCTGAAAATCTAAGTAAATGACATCCACTGCCTCTCCTTTATCCACCCTGTTTGTTACTTCCTCGAAGAATTCTAACAGATTTGTCAGGCAAGATTTCCCTCTACATTGCTGACTTTGACTTATTTTATCATTAGTCTCCAAGTACCCCAAAACCTCGTCCTTAATAACTGACTCCAACACTTTCTCAGCCACTGAGGCTAGGCTAACTGGCCTATAGTTTCCTCTTTTGTCTTCCTTCCTTCTTAAGGAGTGGCGTGACATCTGGAATTTTCCAGTGCTCCGGAACCATGCCAGAATCAAGTGATTCTTGAAAAATCATGATCAATGCATCTGTTACCTCTTCAGTAACCACTCTCAGGACTCTGGGATATACTCCATCTGTTCTGGGTGACTTATCCACCCCACTTTAAGACCTTTCAGTTGCCTTGCATTTTTCCTGTGTAATAGCTCCCTGACACTCACGGACCACTAGCATACCAGTAGTGTCTTCTACAGTAAACACTGAAGCAAAATACTTTTTAAGTTCATCTGCCATTTCTATGTCCCCCATTACTGCCCCACCAGCATCATTTTCCAGTGGTTCAATATCAATTGTCACCTCCCTTTTATTCTTTATATAAATGAAAAAACTTATAGTATCCTGCTTTATATTATCAGCTAGTTTGCCCTCATATTTCCTCTTTTCCCTTCTTATAGCTCTTTTAGTTGCCTTTTGTTTGATTTTAAAAGCTTCCCAATCATCCAGCTCACTTTCGCTACATTATGTGCCCTTTCCTTGGCTTTTATGCAGTCCTTACCTTCCCTTGTCAGCCATGGTTGCCTCCCCCTGCCACTTGAAAACAACTTCTTCTGTCGGACATATCTATTCTGCACCTTATAAGCTATTTGCAGAAACCAGCCATCTCTGCTCTGCCAGTATCCTCCTCCAATCCACCTGAACAAGCTCCTCTCTCCTGCCTCCGTATTCCCTTTATTCCACTGCAGTACTGATACATGTGACTTATGCTTCTCCCTCTCAAACCGCAGTATTCAATCATATTATGATCATCACCTCCTAAGGGTTCCTTTACGTTAAGCTGACTAATAAAATCTGGGTTTTAACACAACACCCAATCTCAAAAGCTATCTCGTAGGCATTCAACAAATTCCCTCTTTTGCAATCCAACATCAACCTGATTTTCCCAATCCCCCTGCATATTGAAGTCCCCATCACAATTGTGTCATTACACTTATTACATGCCTTCTCCAGCTCCCCTTGCAATCTCAAACACAGATTCTGGCTGCTATTTGGAGGTATATATGATCTTAAACCCTTGCAGTTTCTGAACTCTTTCTAAAGATACAATTCCATCTCCTACCAATAGTCACCACCACGGCCTATGCCTTCCTGCCTGTCTTTTCGATACAAAGTAGATCCTTTGATGTTAAGCTCCCAACTATGACCTCCTTTCAGCCACGGCTCAGTGATGCTCGCAACATCATACCAACCAATTTCTAATTGCGCCACGAGTTTATCCACCTTATTCCCAATGTTACATGCATTTAAATACAGCACCTTCAGTCCTACATTCTTCGCTCTTCTGAATTTTGCCTCTGTGGTGCAACTTAACACTTTGCTCTGTCTGCAGTTGTACCCAATCACTGGCATGTCCTTCCTTACATTCATGTTACCTGCTGGCTCATCCTCAGCTCTATCATACTGGATCCCATCCCCCTGCCATATTAGCTTAGCCACCCCACCCCCCAATCCCCGATCAGGGTCACGTGAAGCCATGGGCGCAGGTGGTGCTGTGGTCACATAATCACATCCTGGTTATGTGACCACTGATGCCAGGCAAGTACCGATAATGGCTGGGGTCACCCGTCTTATAAAGAGACTATGCATAAGAAGGCAAAAGCAAACTACTTCTGTAGAGTTTGCCAAGAACGATCATGGTCATAGACTGTGATCGCTCACGTCAAACCGCACAGCATGTAATAATAATGATGATGAAGATCCAGGAAAAAGATTGTGACCATCCACCTTTACAACCATAATTTTATAGACCTCTGTAAGGTTACCTCTCAATTGTCTCCATTCTTGGGAAAACAGTCCCAGCCAGGCTAGTCTCCCTTCATAGCTCAAAATCCACAGTCCCAGCAACATCCTGGTGAATCCTTTCTGAACTCTCTCCAGTTTAATCACATCCTTTCTTTAGTACAGTAACCAGAACTTCACACAATATTCTAGGTATGGTCTCACCAATGTGCTATACAGATATAACATGATGTCCCATCAGTTATACTCAGTGCCTGGTCTGATGAAGCCATGCATGCCAAATTTCTTCTTCACCACTTTGTCTACCAACGTTGCCATGTTTAGGGAGCTATGTACTTCCAGCCCGAGGTCTCTTTGCTCTAGAATAGGGCCCTGGTTAACTTTGAAAGTACATCACTATGCAAGTGTCTGAGTTAAATTCCACAGTCATAGAAAAGTACAGCACAGAAACAAGCCTTTCAGCCCATCTAGTCCATGCTGAACCATTTAAACCGCCTTTTCCCATCGATCTACGCCCTGGCCATATCCTTCCATACCCCTGCCATCCATGCACCTATTCAAACTTCTCTTAAATGTTGAAATTAAGCTCACATGCCCCACTTGCGCTGGCAGCTCTTTCCACACTCTCATGACCCTCTGAATAAAGAAGTTTCCCCTCATGTTCCACTTAAACCTTTTGCCTTCACACTTAACCCAGACCTCTAGTTGTAGTCCCATCCAAAAAGCCTGCTTGCATTTACCCTATCTATACCCCTCATAATTTTGTATACCTCTATCAAATCTCCACTCAGTCTTCAACATTCCAAGGAATAAAGTCCTAACCTATTCAATCTTTCCTTATAACTCAGGTCCTCCAGTCCTGGCAACATCTTGTAAGTTTTGTATGGACTGTTTCAACCGAATTTAGAACTTTCCTGAAGGGTAGCTGACCATACCTGCACACCAAATTAGTCCTCACCAACATTATACAATTTCAGCATAACAACCCATCTCCTGTACTCAATACAATGATTTATGAAGGCCAATGTGCCAAAAGTTTTCTTTACAACCCTACCTACCAGTGACACCACTTTCAATGCATTAATTGACTAGTATTCCCAAATCCCTTTGTTTTACCACAGTGCTCAACCATTCACTGTATAAGACCTTCCCTGGTTGGTCCTACTGAAGTGCAACACCTCACACTTGTCTATATTAAATTCCATCTGGCACTTCTTAGCCCATTTTTCCAGCTGGTCCAGATCCCTCTGCAAGCTCCAATAGCCTTCCTCACTGTCCACTACACCCTCAATCCTGGTGTAATCTGCAAATTTGCTGATCTAGTTAACCATATTATCATCCAGGTCATTGATACAGATGACAAACTACAATGGATCTGCAGCACTCCACTAGTCACAGGCCTCCAGTCAGAGAGGCAACCATCTGCCCACTTCCCAGCTGAATTTGATTCTGTTGTTATTTCCACTGTCCACCATACCACCAATTTTGCTGTCATCCACAAACTTCCTAATCGTGCCATCTACTGTACATTCTCATCCAAATCATTGATATATATGACAAACAGCAGGGGACCCAGCACTAATCCTTGCAGCACACCATTGGTTACAGACCTACTATCTAAAAATACTTGATAATTTGTACGTTCTGCATTAATAAAGCTTTGTCTGTTTTGTAGTCACAGATGAGAAATATATAGAACTAAATTAATCAATGGTATCTGTATTGGTGAAAGAAAAAAAACTACTTGGACTCCTCCCATTTCCAAAATCCAATCCTAGAACTCTAGGCCTCATTGAGTACTCAGGTGCTTTTTATAAAATGTGATTGGGGGGAGGGGGGGGTCCCCACTTCTTTAAAGAAGTGAATTTGATTAGAATATAGAACAATACAGCACAGGAACAGGTCAAACACAGCCATGAAATTGTGCTGAATTAAATAAACTACTGGTTGAATACTCCTTATCCCAAATGCTTGGGGATAGAAATGTTTCAGATTTTGGAATATATAATGAGTTAGCTTGGGATCACTATCTTTTCTGACTCTGAATTTGTGCTACCAGTAAGCCGTCTTTGTCTTACGCTTATTTATCACAATTAGGTACTTAACAGTAAAAATGACCAGATACCAATAATAAAATGAAAATATTAATGTCTGCAGGGTAACAAAAGCAACGCAGCAGCATCGGGAGAATACCTGAATCAGCTATTTACCAGTAACAAACAATGACAGGCTTTCAGTCTCCAACTCTGATGTGGTGTTTTGATTAAGAGGTTACGGTATATACACAGTATTTGTAGTTCACTTTTTTTAGGTTTTATGAAAGGTATAAAGGCAATCAGAATCGTAGACTTGTTCTGGTATTAGATTTTCATCAGCGACGATTTTCGCAATCTTATCAATGAGTTTCTGTGTTGCTTCATGAACTTCATCTTTAAAATAATTTTAATCTTTAAATATTAATACAGTTCCTTTTCGTAAATTTCTGCAACCAGCCTGCTAGATATCCACAATTACCTTCAATGTGCAGTTCATTATGATAGATCTTTACTCATTTCCTGATTAGCGTACCGTCACGCAACGTATGTTCGTCCCATCGCTGATGAATCCATTCTTTCAATACACGATCAAGTTCTTTATTTTTTGCTTTATGCAGTGCTTTTCTATTGTTCATTCTATATCTGAGCTCACTTCTCAGATTACCTGTGCATTGACTAGGAACCTTCCCAGCGTCTTCTGGAATTTTCCATTTGTGACATCATATCAGCATTCAAAAAAATTCTTGGGGATTTCGGAGGGTTTCAGATTTTGGAATTTCACATAAGGGGTATTGATTCTAGAATTAATTGCCTACTGAAACAAATCCCTTCTACCTACATACTGCCCACGTCAATCCATTCTCCGCCCATTCCTGTACCTACCTAACAGCCTCTTAAGTGCCTTATTATATTTGCTGCCACCACCACCCCCGGCAGTACACTTCAGACACCCACAACTCTGTAAAAAAAAAACCAAAAAATCTGGCCTCACACATCTCTTTTGAATTTAACCCCTTTCATCTTGCAGAACAAAGGACCCTTCGGAAAATTCAGGCAATTCTGGGCAATGTTTCTCACCTCCTGCATGCTACCTTGCTGAACAGAGGAGCACTCTCAGTAATAGACAGACAACTGTGCTACTCCAGACAGCACTATATGAGGTCATTCTTACCCTCAGCCATCAGGCTCTATAACAAGTCAACCGACAGCCAGGGAAGTGATCTTGCAGTCTTGGACTTGTAAATCTTGTACATCTCATTTTTAAAGTAACTTATTCTTTCTTACTTTTCTTCTAATACGTGTATATCTGTGCAATTGTAATGCTACTGTAACACAGTAATTTCCTTTGGGAACAATAAAGTATCTATCTTAAATGCATGCCCTCTAGTGTTAGACATTTTGACAGGCTGTCCGTCTATGCCTCTCATAATCTATTAAATTTGTATCGGGTCCCTACTGCTCCAGAGAAAACAACCCAAGTTTGTCTAACCTCTCCTCATAGCACATGCCCTCTAATTCAGACAACATCTTTGTAAACCTCTTCTACACCTTCTCCAAAGAAAAAGTTCCACAACAACAAAAATAAATCATCAAACTAACTCTAACCCTACCAATTCCCTTAATATATGTCCCTTGGTTGGTGATCTTTCTGCTAAAGGTAACAAGACTTCCCTGTTCACTTTATCTCTGCTTCTCATATTTATGCATATCAATTCTGCTCTGCCATCTTTATTCCAAATAAATAAATCCAATCTTCCAAATCTCTACTCAGAACTAATTCTCTCACCCTGGCAATACCCTCATGAATCTTCTTTGCACTCCTGTGTTACTGTGTTGCCTACCGAATATTGAAAGGCCTAGTTAGAGTGGACGTGGAGTAAATGTTCTCAACAGATCAGAGGATACAGCTCCAGAACAGAAGGGCAGCCCTCTAGAACAGAGATGAGGTGGAATTTCTTCAGCCAAATCTGTGGAATTCATTACCACAGATGGTTCTGGAGGCCAAGTCATTGGGTATATTTAAAGTGGAAGTTCAGAAGTTCTTAATTAGTAAATGTGTCAAAGGTTATGGGGAGAAAGTAGGAAAAGGGGTTGAGGGGGAAAATACATCAGCCATGATTGAATGATGAAGCAGATTCGATGGGCTGAACAGCCTAACTCTGCTCTCATGTCTTATGGTTGCCACATTCTTCCGATGTGTGGCAGCTACTCCAATCATGGCCTAACTGGTGTTTTACCCTTTTCTAACATGGATCTCTACACACTTTTTTTTGAGGAGGAGTCAACCAGAACAGATTACATTTCATTTACTTACCAACGACTGTTACCTTTTCCTGGTTGTGATCGGAGAAATCTAAAACAGCATTTAGCCATTCTAGCTGCTCTTGACTGAAACCTCCATTAAATCCCAAAAAGCGAATATTCAATCCAGCAAGGCCTGTCGATTAAGAGGAATTATTATACAGCTTGGTATACTATAGCTATGCTGAAAGGCATCTATACAGAAATAGAACATAGAGCAGTACAGCACTGGAATAGACCGTTCAGCAATGTTGCGCCGAACCAATTAAATTCGTAATCAGATGGTCAACCAAACTAATCTCTTCTGCCTAGACAATGTCCATATCCTTCCATTTTCCTCGCATTCATGTTCCCATCTAAACCAGTCTTAAAAGTCCCCAATGTACCTGCCTTTACTACCACCTCAGGCAGTGCATTCTAGGCACCCACCACTCTCTGTGTGTAAAAAACTTGCCCCTCACATCTCCTTTGAACTTATCCCCTCTCACTTTAAATGTATGCCCTCTGATATTAGGCATTTCAACTCTGGGAAAAAAAATAATGCTTGCCTACTCATAATACGTCTCATAATGTTATAAACCTCTATCGATCTCCCCTCACCCTCCACTACTCCAGAGAAAACAATCGAAGTTTGTCCAACCTCTAATCCAGACAGCATCCTTCTGCACTCTCTCCGAAGCCTCAACACCCTTTCCATAATGGGGTGACCAGAACTGCATGCAATATTCCAGATGCAGCCTAACTGGAGTTTTATAAAGCTGCAATATAACTTCCTGACTTTTCATCTCTATGCCTCGACTAATGAAGGCACGCATGCCATAAGCCTTCTGAACCACCTTATCAATCTGCGTAGCTGCTTTCAGAGAGCAATGAACTTGGACTCCAAGATCCATCTGCTCATCAACACTGTTAAGGCACTTGCCTTTAACAGCATACTGTCTCTTTACATTTGACCTACCAAGATGCAACACTTCATATTTGGCGGGTTAAACTCCATCTCCCGTTTCTCCACCCATTTCTGTAACTGATCTATATCCCGCTGTACTCTTTGTCAGTCTTCTACACTATCAACGCCAAAAATCTTTGTATCACCTGCAGATTAGAAATATCCTTAAATTTGTAACAATCTTTATTTCCATATCTGCAGTTGCCATATTGTACTTTCCAAAGCTAATTGAATTTTTACAGAAAATATGTCCAGCACCAGGTCCAAAGGAATGAATTTTTCACAATGTATAGTCACGGAGAATGCACAAATGATGGTTATTCTCTAAAAGCAAATTCATGTCACAGACCAATTAATATTGCTTTGGCGATATTGTTCTGGTTGTACCGTGCAGATTCATGCAGGAGAGGCAGAATGAATTGATGATGGCGCTAAATGGTGACTCCTCTGCTTGCATCTTTGGAAGCAGCTTTATTTCTATCTTTGATACCTCTTTTCTCCCCCCTTTTCAAGGTTCTTATGAAGACCCTGACCTGGAGTTACATTCTTACTTCGGTTCTTTGCGGGAATTGGGCAGGCTCTCAGGGCCTCATGACTGGCCATGTGATGTCCCAAGGACACAGTCTGGAAGACTAGCCCACCCTCAGGGTGCTGGATTTTCGTGGCTCTGGAGACGGGCTGATTCTAGGCCGGTGCCCCTGAATGAGATGTCACGGGAGAACATGGAACACTGGGGGCAGCGGGTCAGCAGCCGTGAGCTGTGTGTCCAGTGACCTGTGCCTTTTTGGGGCCGACTCTCTGGGCGCAGAGCTCGGAAAAAGCGACACAACATAAATCAGCCAGTTGTTTGTAATGTCTGCCCTCTCGCTGTGAAACAGCGACACCTCTTTTTCCCTTATTAGGGAGAGAGACAGAGCCTGTGGTATGTCGAATACTGGGTGAAGAAGTAGTCTTTGGCGTACTGCAAGTCTGTGTCTTCATTGATGCTTTGCTGCACACTTTTGTGCTCGGTAGGGGGAGCGCTGATGCTCTTTTGCTGGTGGGAGGGGGTCGTTGCCTTGCTGCTGCTTATGCGTGGGAAGGGGGAGCTGGGGGGTGCTTTGGGGTTCTTACGTTTAACTGTCATTCATTCTTTGGGGCACTCCTCTATTTTCATAGATGTTTGCAAAGACAAAGAATTTCAGTATGTATATTGTATACATTTCTCTGACTAAATGTGCCTATTGAATTAATTTCTGGGTCTAGAAATAAATTCTTAAATAATCCTTACATAACTTGTGATTTATAGTAGTAATGGAATTTTTCAATGAGCTCTTAGGTAATTATGATAGTGGAAAACTTTGTAAAATTACATTTCTCATTGACTTTCCTAAGCATTTTATTACCAGCCACGTACAACTGTAATAATCAGGAAAATGACAGAGCCATAACAAAACCAAATA
This sequence comes from Mobula hypostoma, assembly GCF_963921235.1. NCBI lineage: Eukaryota > Metazoa > Chordata > Chondrichthyes > Myliobatiformes > Myliobatidae > Mobula > Mobula hypostoma. The sequence continues at coordinate 16,087,445 of NC_086118.1, read as the reverse complement.
CAAGCCAGCGATGCAAACACATGGATAAATAAATATTTTCTAACATTTTACATTTCATAATGAAACAGAAATGCAAAATAAAGGAGATGACTACAAATATGGAAATTGGGAAAATTGATAGGTAAAATAAAGACATCACCCAGACAATCATGAAATACTGCCCTGAAATTACTCTCTTATTTAAATGCAGTTAGTCTGTAAAGCATCAGCTTATCCTATATCAGACAATATTTGCCTCTGCACCTCTACAGGCTTCCATAAACTGCAAGTTTAGTAGCATTTCAAAGTTCAACATAAATGTTATTATCAAAATACCTACAGCTCACCATATACAACCCAGAGATTCATTTTCTTGTGGGCATACTCAGCAAATCTATGGAATAGTAACTATAACAGGATCAATGAAAGATCAACCAGAGTGCAGAAGACAACACATTGTGCAAATGGAAATATAAATAAAAAGCAATAAAAATGAGAACATGAGATAAAGAGTCCTTAAACTGAGATCGTTGCTTGTGGGAACAACTCGAGGGATGGCCAAGTGAGTGCAGTTATCCCCTTTTGATCAAGAGCTTGATGGATGAGGGGTAATAACTGTTCTTGAACCTGGTGGAGCGAGTCCTGAAGATAACCTCGTCAAGATTATCTGTTTTTTCCCTCTAATCTCTGGAAATAATCTTTAATCAGAATCAGGTTTATTATCACTGACGTATATTATAAAAATTATTTTGTGGAAACGGTAGTCAAGACAAAAATTACTATATGTTAGTATTAAAAATAAATGAATAATTAATTAGTGCACAAGAGGAATAATGAGATAGTGTTCACGAACCATTCAGAAATCTACGGGCAGAGTGGAAGAAGCTGTTCCGAAAATGTTGAAGCGTGGATGTTCGGGCTCCTGTGTCCGCACCCTGATGGTACTAATGAGAGACCGACATGTTCTCTGGATAGTGAGGGTCCCTAATGATGGATGCTGCCTTCTTAAGGCAGTCTTTTGCAATGTCCTTGATGGTAGCTTTCAGTAGTAGGGGGTAACAATTTGCATATTGGGAGTGGGAAACTGGTAGTTAACTGTCCTATCCCAGTGTTAGATTGAACAAGGGCACCTCCCATACTGTTGCAAATACAGGCTGAGATATCATGTGATGTTGAAGGAAAGCAAAGATAAATAGATCAGACTATGCAAATATTGGGTGCAGGGTGGAGATAAATCTCTAACAAGGGGGGGTGTAAGGCACCCCTTCCCTCTGCCAGCCTGCAGATCACCCTTGGGCAAGGTGTAGCACCTGCATACCCCCCACCCATCCCCGATCAGGTTCACACGAAGCCATGGGGCAGGAGGTGTATGGTTGTATGAGCAGCTGGTGCATATCACAAGTCCTGGTTATGTGACCAGTCAGACAATTTCGGAAGAGTATTGATAATGGCTGGGGTCACCCGTCTTGTAAAGCCACTGCTCAGGAGGAGGCAGTGGCAAACCACATCTGCAGAAAAATTTGCCAAGAATAGTCATGGTCACGGAAAGGGAAAAGACTAAGTACAATAGATGGAAGACTATTATCGCCTTCGTCATACGACGCAGCACGTAACAATGGTGATGATGATGCAAATATTCTGTAACCTGGATGCAACTTATGTTCGCACATTTTGCTTTCATTATGAACCTTAATTTTAAATTGTTGTCTGCAAACCAATCTCAGCGTAAATATGTTCACCTTCTGCTACTGCCATGCAGCGGCATCAAGAGAGGCATGATTCATGTGCTATTCCAATTTAAGATGTGACCAAGAAACATGTGAAACAGGAAAAATAGACAGGGAGCAGACAATATAAAACAAAAGGTACACAATAATGGCTTACCATTTGGGCTATTGGGGTCTTCATTTTTGTTGTGTGATTTCAGGATCTGTACGGATTTATTGTGTTTCTTACTGCTCTTTCTCCTCCCAAGAATGCTGAGATCATATGCGTCAGTTATTATGAACCGAAACTTCGGAAAGGGACTAAAATGATAGCCATAAAATGCCTCAGAATCATCAGGGTTAATGTCATTCTTAATACTAATACTAGGCACATTACTCGATACTACTTCACCTTCCAGGTGCTTGCTATTGAGAACAGATTTCAGTAATTGCTTCCTGTCAAAGTTGTAAAATTCATGGTTTCCCCAGATATGATGCACTGGAGACAGGCAATTTGTAAACTCATTTATTACTGTCTGAAGTGCTTCTTCTGAGGCCTTCATCTGTGAATTGCATCCATCAATTATATCACCAAGCTGCAGAATAAACTTGGGAGCAACAGGCTCTTCATTCCATTCTTTGACAGCATTGCGCAACAAACGGAGGCTGTTTCTATAGTAACGTTCTCTTGTCCTTACATAGTTCAGGCCATCCTGTACGTCAGCATATTGAATATCGGCTATTACTCCAAAAGTGAAGTACAGATTATTTTCAGCTGCTTCTGTCTCCATTATCTTCAGTACTTCACTTCCACACGTCCACCACCTAAAAAAAACATACAGTGCAAATAGTGATTTGGATTGAATATCAATGAAGGTATCAACTCTCGTGTAAGGTCACAGCAGTCTGGATTACATGGATTTCTGTTCATTATGTGATCCTTTCAAGACCTTTGTGATATATTAGGCAGAACCAAAACACTGCTCTGAGAAATTGAAAAAATGCAGCCACTGTTGCCTTGGGGAAGAAATGTCAAATTTGTTACGGCATTTTTTAAAAAAAGTGTATTTATACAAATTTTGGATTCTGGTTAATAGGGACCAGTATGTTTTGGCCCAATTAAGTGGCTGCCCCAAACAGCAAAAGTTTCATGGAAAGAGTTGAAAAGGTATAAGGTACCGTTTAACAGAGTAATAAATTGTGTATTTAAATGAAATACAGAATAAATTATTGCACATTGTATCTTCATTTTAAAGTTGTCTCTGCAAACCAATCACAACATTATGTTCACCTTACACTACTGCCATGCAGTTTCATATGCTATTCCAATTTAAATACGACGAACTATTTAAAATTAGAATAAATATTGACTGTTTATCTTTTCCAGAGATGCTGCTTGGCCTACTGAGTCCTCCAGCATTTTGAGTATGCTATTTCTAAACTCTTCACTCTAGCCTCAGAGTCGTATTTAATAGCCACACGACATGCACAAAAGTGATACGTTACATCTTCCTGCCCCAAAGAAATGAAGGGGATCCCAGCTATTTCCTCGATTTGCTTTTGCTCTTTAAGAGTTGTCCTGTTATATAGGTGAGTGATAGAACCTCAGGGGAAAAGTAAAATGGGTTAGGGTAGGAGTGGGCACTACTGAGTGGTCCCGATTCTGTGTTGTATGATTATGATTTATCATAACATTAGCCATTGTATGAATCAACAGTCACAACACGCTGGAGGAACTCAGCAGGTCGGGCAGCATCTGTGGAAACGATCAGTCGACGTTTCGGGCCGGAACCCTTCGTCAGGACTGGAGAGGGAAGGAGCAGAGGCCCTATAAAGAAGGAGGGGGGAGGGTGGGAAGGAGAAGGCTGGTAGGTTCCAGGTGAAAAGTCAGTAAGGGGAAAGATAAAGGGGTGGGGGAGGGGAAACAGGGAGGTGATAGGCAGGAAAGGTGAGGAAGGAATAGGGGAAAACACAATGGGTAGTAGAAGGAGGCAGAACGATGAGGGAGGTGGTAGGCAGCTGGGGGAGGGGGAAGAGTGAAATAAGGATAGGGGAGGGGAGGGGGAGGGAATTACCGGAAGTTGGAGAATTCTATGTTCATACCAAGGGGCTGGAGACTACCTAGACGGTATATGAGGTGTTGCTCCTCCAACCTGAGTTTAGCCTCATCATGGCAGTAGAGGAGGCCATGTATAGACATATCTGAATGGGAATGTGAAGCAGAGTTGAAGTGGGTGGCTACCGGGAGATCCTGTCTGTTGTGGCAGACAGAGCAGAGGTGCTCGACGAAGCGGTCCCCCAATCTGCGTCGGGTTTCACCGATGTAGAGGAGGCCGCACCGGGTGAACTGGATGCAATAGATGACTCCAACAGACTCACAAGTAAAGTCAAAAATGCAAACACGAGGAATTCCGCAGATGCTGGAAATTCAAGCCACACACATCAAAGTTGCTGGTGAATGCAGCAGGCCAGGCAGCATCTCTAGGAAGAGGTACAGTCGACTGGGTGGGGGGTTGCTGTTGTAGTCTGGCATACTGACCTCTACCTTGCTGAGGCATAGTGACTACTCGCGGATCCCTCCTCCTATTTACCCCTCGATCGTGACCCCACTAAGGAGCACCAGGCCATTGTCTCCCACACCATCACCGACTTTATCCGCTCAGGGGATCTCCCATCCACTGCTACCAACCTTACAGTTCCCACACCTCGCACTTCCTGTTTCTACCTCCTACCCAAGATCCACAAACCTGCCTGTCCTGGCAGACCTATTGTCTCAGTTTGCTCCTGCCCCACCGAACTCGTTTCTGCATACCTCGACACGGTTTTATCCCCCCTTGTTCAATCCCTTCCTACCTATGTTCGTGACACTTCTCATGCTCTTAAATTTTTCGATGATTTTAAGTTCCCTGGCCCCCACCACTTTATTTTCACCATGGATGTCCAGTTCCTATATACTTCCATCCCCATCAGGAAGGTGTCAAAGCTCTCCACTTCTTTTTGGATTCCAGATCTAATCAGTTCCCCTCTACCAGCACTCTGCTCCGTCTAGCGGAATTAGTCCTTACTCTTAATAATTTCTCCTTTGCCTCCTCCCACTTCCTCCAAACTAAAGGTGTAGCTATGGGCACCCGTATGGGTCCGTATGGCCTGCCTTTTTGTTGGCTTTGTGGAACAATCTATATTCCAAACCTATTCTGGTATCCATCCCCCACTTTTCCTTCGCTACATCGATGACTGCATTGGCGCTGCTTCCTACACGTGTGCTGGCTCATTGACTTTATTAACTTTGCCTCCAACTTTCACCCTGCCCTCAAGTTTACCTGGTCCATTTCCGACACCTCGCTCCCCTTTCTAGATCTTTCTGTCTCTATTTCTGGAGACAGCTTATCTACTGATATCTACTATAAGCCTACTGACTCTCACAGCTATCTGGACTATTCTTCTTCTCACCCTGTCTCTTGCAAAAATGCCATTCCCTTCTCGCAATTCCTCTGTCTCCGCCGCATCTGCTCTCAGGGTGAGGCTTTTCATTCCAGGACAAGGGAGAGGTCCTCCTTTTTTAAAGGGGCTTCCCTTCCTCCACCACCAGCTCTGCTCTCAAACGCATCTCCCCCATTTCATGCACATCTGCTCTCACTCCATCCTCCCACCACCCCACTGGTCCTCACCTACCACCCCACCAGCCTCCAGGCCCAACATATTATTCTCCGTAACTTCCGCCACCTCCAACGGGATCCCACAACTAAGCACATCTTTCCCTCCCCCCCTCTGCTTTCCGCAGGGATCGCTCCCTATGTGGCTCCCTTGTCCATTCGTCCCCCCCATCCCTCCCCACTGATCTCCCTCCTGGCACTTATCCTTGTAAGTGGAACAAATGCTACACATGCCCTTACACTTCCTCCCTGACCACCATTCAGGGCCCCAGTCAGTCCTTCCAGGTGAGGCGACACTTCATCTGTGAGCCGGCTGGGGTGATATACTGCGTCCGGTGCTCCCCATGTGGCCTTCTCTATATTGGCGAGACCCGACGCAGACTGGGAGATCGTTTTGCTGAACACCTACGCTCTGTCTGCCAGAGAAAGCAGGATCTCCCAGTGGCCACACAATTTAATTCCACATCCCATTCCCATTCTGACATGTCTATCCACAGCCTCCTTTACTGTAAAGATGAAGCCACACTCAAGTTGGAGGAACAACACCTTATATTTCGTCTGGGTAGCCTGCAACCTGATGGCATGAACATCGACTTCTCTAACTTCCGCTAATGCCCCACCTCCCCCTCATACCCCATCCGTTATTTATTTTTATACACACATTCTTTCTCTCACTCTCCTTTTTCTCCCTCTGTCCCTCTGACTATACCCCTTGCCCATCCTGTGGGTTTTTCCCCCTCCCCCTTTTCCTTCTCCCTGGGCCTCCTGCCCCATGATCCTCTCATATCCCTTTTGCCAATCACCTGTCCAGCTCTTGGCTCCATCCCTCCCCCTCCTGTCTTCTCCTATCATTTTGGATCTCCCCCTCCCACTTTCAAATCCCTTACTAGCTCTTCCTTCAGTTAGTCTTGACGAAGGGTCTCGGCCTGAAATGTCGACTGTACCTCTTCCTAGAGATGCTGCCTGGCCTGCTGCGTTCACCAGCAACTTTGATGTGTGTCACAAGTGAAGTGTTGCCTCATCTGGAAGGACTGTTTGGGGCCCTGAATGGTGGCAAGAGAGGAGGTGTAGGGACAGGTGTAGCATTTACGCTTACAGGGATAAGAGCCGGGTGGGAAATCCGTGGGGAGGGATGTGTGGATCAGGGAGTCGCAGAGAGAACGATCCCTGCGGAAAGTGGACAGGGGTGGAGAGGAAAAGATGTGTTTCGTGGTGCGGTGGTAGGTGAGGACCAGGGGAACTCTGTCCCTGTTGTGGTGGCGGGAGGATGGGGTGGCGGGAGGATGGGGTGCAGGAAATGGAGGAGAAGCGGGTGAGGGCATCATTGATGACGGCAGAAGGGAAACCACGATCCTTAAAGAAAGAGGACATTTAAGATGTCCTGGAACGGAAAGCCTCATCCTGGGAGCACCTTCCTTCTTTATAGGGCCTCTGCCCCATCCGTCTTCAGTCCTGACGAAGAGTTCCGGCCCGAAATGTTGACTGATCATTTCCACGGATGCTGCCCGACCTGCTGAGTTCCTCCAGCGTGTTGTGGGTGTTGCTTTGACCCCAACATCTCCAGAGTATTTTGTGTTCATGAAACAACAGTCATTGTGTAACAATTTACTCAGTAAATAGGTGCTAGCATCTGAAGCCAGCAAGCAGTGCAGCTTTTGCAGATAGTTCCACCCATTCCACCCACTCTCAGCCTCGTGGTCCCCGGGCTGGTGGAAAATAGGGTTACCCAGTCATCCCCGCTCTGGCTGGGGAAGGAGGGGAGACAGCAGCCCCCTCTCTGCCGCAGACAGCATGTCTGAGGCCTAGCTCCGTGGTCACCTGGATACATCAGGATAAAGCCGACCCGCTTCACTCACCTCGAGCTCGCCCGAGACACCATCCGCTTCCTAGTCAGAGTCACTTCCGGCACCAGTCTACGTAACGTGTGACGTCAGTGTCCGCCGTATCTCTCTGAGTCCAACTGGAGCCCGCTCCTTACTTCCGGGTGTAGATGGGGGTGGGGAGGGGGTTCCTGGGAATAACATTGTGTTTTCCTTTGCCTGTTTGTACGTGCATTTCTGTGAATTGAGATTCACTGTTTTTTTTGCCTATGGTAATTTTTGCGTTCAATTATAGATTGAACGCCACTTCTGGGAATGCATGACTAATGATGATCTCATATGATAGACGGCAACGAGTAATTGTTTCTGGTTATAAATACAAGGGATTCTGGAGATGCTGGAAATCTTAGGCAACTCACACAAGATGGTGATTGGAGGATCTCGGCCCAAAACGTTGATTGTTTATTCCCCTCCATAGATACTTCCTGACTTCCTGTATGAATTGTTTCTGGTTTGTGTTTTTTGTTTAACTGGGAATTGATAATAACTGCTTCTGGTGGTGTCTGGTTCCTGCAGTTATGTCTGGGACGTTAACTGACTATACCCAGAACGAAAATATTTTATGGCTATTCGTGGTGAAAGGAGAAAACTAGAAGTTATTTCTGAGAATAGTGAGTTAATAATAGCAACATTTATGAATGGTAAAATGATGAATAATCTCATAATTACTTGGTTAATAGCTGGATTGGTGGAAGCTTTTTTTCGGCGTGTTAGTTTGTTAATGGTATCCCATGAATTAATTGGTAGGTTACGGTCATTTCTGGACATACTGTAGCTATTTTGGGGATTAGTTGGCTCTTATTCCTAGCCTGTTTGGGTGTAATGGAACTTTGATATGCATCACATTGAACAATTAAAGGTTTCTTGGGCATTTTGATTTCTGATTACCTTTATTTCCAATTTTGCAATATATATTGTATACGCATTCCTGACTCAACTCAATTATATTGGTACAATTGGCTTCAATGCTGTCAGTCCAGAGAGAAACAGTAAAAAAATCTCAAATTTAAGATTCTATAAAGGAGATTCTATTACTAGAAATAATCGAATTTTTAGAGGAGCGCATCTGTTTTACCTGTGACCTCTACATCCCTCATCACAACCAATACAGTGTGATTCTGGAATTGCTAATTTAAAGAAAATAGAACGCATCAATAATTAAGAGATGATGAAAGGAAACTGAGGGGAATGCAAGACCTCGCTATATTTATTGAATAAATATGAATCCAATGATCAAATCATTTCCCATAAACCTCGTTTTCTCTATTTCCTTCAATTTGTTGTATTATCAAAAGAATGGGAATAAAACAAAGAAATTATGTTGTTGAACTTTATCGTAATTGCTAAGGATACTGAAGGGAGACTTGTTACCACAATACTTGTGTCTAAGCCAGCAGGCTGAGAATTTTTTGTTCAAAACAAAACGAGGTATAATGGGTGTCTAAATATGTTTATGTCTAAATGCGATTTGTGGTTAACCCAGAACAGAAAAACAATTTGATTTAATTCGGTAGTTTTGAAAATATGAGTGGTTCCCCACTGGACCCAACGGGAGATCTACACCCGCATTTCAGTCATGTTTCGGAGAATTCATATTAAGCGTTGCATTTACAGTCAATAGCTGTGTTAAGTATGAGCATAACGTTTAGCGGTGTTGCATTTACTGTCTGTTGTGGTGTGTTTTATGGTCTGGGAATTTAATTTGCAATAGCAATATCTACAAATTCTCCGAGAAAGTCTGTGCTGCCGACGGGAGGGTAGAGTGATCGGGGCAGTAAACACCTGAGCGCTGCCGCCCGTGTTACTGGGAGAGCTGAGCTCAGATCCATGCTGTGGAGGCGGGGACTCGCTTTCTTACCGGATGTATTAAGCGAAGGTCAGACCGCTTTCGATGGCGCTGTCGGTGCGTCTGTGCAGGCGAGCCGCTGCTCTTTCTCGAGGGCTCGGCCGGGAAGTTTGGTGCGAGGTGGCCGGGGCGACCTCGTTCCCCAGGCGTGTCACGGACCGGCGTTGTGATTACCCGGCGGTGCGGGCAGCAAGGACGCGATGCGGGGCGGCGGTGAGTTGCGCACCAGGACACGCTGTCGGCCTGAGATGTCGGGTTCACTATGACTGAACACGGGCAGTGCGGGGCACAGCATCATGAACGAGTTATGAAGTGATTTATTATCATTGAGCATTGGGTGTCGAGCTTTTAATTGCTCTGGTGCCTCGCTTGGGATCTGGAAAACAATTAACTTACGCTTCATAAACACGAGGAATTCTGCAGATGCTGCAAGTTCAAGCAACACACATCAAAGTTGCTGGTGAACGCAGCAGGCCAGGCAGCATCTCTAGGAAGAGGTACAGTCGACGTTTCAGGCCGAGACCCTTCGTCAGGACTAACTGAAGGAAGAGTTAGTAAGAGATTTGAAAGTGGGAGGGGAAGAATATCCATTCTGACATGTCTATCCACGGCCTCCTCTACTATAAAGATGAAGCCACACTCAGGTTGGAGGAACAACACCTTATATTCCGTCTGGGTAGCCTCCAACCTGATGGCATGAACATCGACTTCTCTAACTTCCGCTAATGCCCCACCTCCCCCTCGTACTCCATCCGTTATTTATTTATATACACACATTCTTTCTCTCACTCTCCTTTTTCTCCCTCTGTCCCTCTCACTATACCCCTTGCCCATCCTCTGGGTTCCCCCCCCTTCTTTCTCCCTACACCTCCTGTCCTATGATCCTCTCATATCCCTTTTGCCAATCAACTGTCCAGCTCTTGGCTCCATCCCTCCCCCTCCTGTCTTCTCCTATCATTTTGGATCTCCCCCTGCCCCTCCAACTTTCAAATCTCTTACTAGCTCTTCTTTCAGTTAGTCCTGACGAAGAGTCTCGGCCCGAAACGTTGACTGCACCTCTTCCTAGAGATGCTGCCTGGCCTGCTGCGTTCACCAGCGACTTTGATGACTTACGCTTAATGTCTTTCTAAGAATCTCCAGACAAATTCCTGAATGGCGATCACAAGTTCGCGGCGTCAAGTTGCCTGTCAGCTTTGCGGGTTCACCAGTTGTTTAGAGGGTTGAAGAATGAAACAAAAACTCCACCTAACTTTGGCTGTCTGTGAAAACTGAAGCTCAAGGCCTCCGGCAGGGGAGGTGCTTGACTGGAGGCCTTGACCTTTAGTTTTCACAGACAGCCAAAGACTGGCTGTTCTCACTCAGAGTCAGCACCCAAAATATGGAAAATGGTTGTAAACAGGTGGAATTCTGCCGATGATTGAAGTCCAAAGCAACACACACAAAACGGTGGAGGAACTCAGGAGGTCAGGCAATATCAGGGAATCGTCGACTGCATTTCCATGGATGCTGCCTAATGTGATTTCCTCCAACATTTTGTACGTGGAAAATAGTTAATGTTTTCCAGTCTAATTGTATATCTTTTATTTTGTGTGTGTAATGTTATACGGTAGGGATATGTTGCTGGAGGAACTTTAGTTGCTTATTATTGTTCCACATAGGCCTATTGTTTTAGAAGAGTTGAAAACGTTTCAAAAGTGTTAATGTTATCCTTACGTTGCAGCTCAATGGCCAGATTTGGAGTTTACAGGATTGAATTTGAACTATTTTCCATTCCTCCACTAAGTTTAGCTCCTCCCAGTGAGAAGTTTACAAGATACAAGGGACAATATTGACTGAGAGAGGGGTTGGAACAATAAAACAGGCCTTGCTTGATCCCGCACTGCCCTGGGGTGGGTTTATGCTGGATCCATTATCCAGAATCAAAGTTTGCTTGCTTTCATATACGACTTGAATGGCATTGAGTTTTGGGGTGCAGCCAAATTTGAGAAAGATTTTGTTTTTAAATAGTTCCTCCATGGTAGAAGAAGAAAGCCCTTAACTCCGAGTGGAATCATTAGGATGCCGTCATGACGGCTTTTTTTTTTAGCAGGCTTTCTTATTTTGACGAGGCTGAGTTGCTAGCTCGATGCTCAACCCAGCACGGATGGAAGGCGTGCAAGGGAGCCGGCTGGATTCAAACTCAGGAGCCTTTGCTCCGAAGTCTGGCGCTGATGCCACTACACCACCAGTCGGCTGTTCCTCCACGGTGACCAGAGCCAAAGGCTTTTGTAAAGTCACAAAAGGCAATGTATAGTGGACAATGCATTTCTCTTGGAGTTGTCGGGCAGTGAAGATCATGCTTTTTTTATGCCCCTTAATGAATGGAAGGCAGCCTACGATGTGGGGAGCAGCCCTTCTCTATAGGGAGGAAGTTACTTTCAGAGGACCTGAGGGTGGCGCAGTAGTGTAGTGGTTAGCACAACGCTTTGCAGTACAGGTGACCCAGGTTCAATTCTCACCACAGCCTGTAAGGAGTTTGTACCTTCTCCCTGTGACCACATGGGTTTCCTCCGGGTGCTCCAGTTTCCTCCCACAGTCCAAAGACCTATCGGTTGGTAGGTTAATTGGTCATTGTAAATTGTCCCATGATTAGACTAGGATTAAATTGGGGGTATACTGGGCAGCATAGATGAAAGGGTTGGAAGAGCTTATTCCGTGCTGTATCTCAACAAAATAAAACCAGAAATAAAGACCCTGGCGATGACGTTCACTGTGCCCGACAGCAGGGAGACTGCAGATTGGTACCACAGTGTGCTTGTCTCTGTTCTTCAAGGTGGTCACAATTGTGGCATGTTTGAAGGCATATCGTCGTCGTCTTCCCAGATGAGGGAGGTGAGGCTGGATTTGTGACTTAAGTTCTAGTTGAACCTCAGTAGGAGTACTGTCTAAACTAGAGGCCTTGTTGTTTTTTGATATGCAAGTTTCTTCAACATCTTGTTGACTAGGATGACAAAGTTATTCTGTGGAATGTGGTCAAAACAGCTTCTCAGATAAGGAGTTCTTAGAAGTTTTCCTGCTTATCGTCCTCTGCTTTTGGTGATCATTGGGGTGGGACATGAAAGCTTAGGCCAGAGACGCTGTAGTTATCTGCTAATTGCTGGATCTCCTGCACTCCCTCCATTTGATCTTTTGAGTCACTGATTGCTTTTACCCTAAAAAAATAAGAGCAGGCCATTGGGCCCACTGAGCTGGTTCTATCACTGAGCAAAGTTGTAGCTGATCTTTGACCGTTATACAATTTTCCAGCACTATCCCATATAGTAATGTGTAGAAATGTATTGATCTTTGTGTTGAATGAACATTATGGAGCTTCCACAGCTGTCTGAATTAGAAAATTCCAAATGAAGAATATTTTGATGAAGAAATGAAGCCTCTTTTAATGAAGAATATTTTTCCTTCCTCTCAGTCCTAAACAGCCTACCTATTACTTTCAATCTGTTTTCTTGTCCTTGAATCCTTAGTCACGAGTGGCACTTTCCCTGCATTTAACTATTAATCCCTGTAGCCCCCGGTAAACCTCAGGTTCGCTCAGCTCGCTTTCATCTAGCCTTCGGCCCCGCCAAACTGGGTAATCCGTTTGTGTAGATGCTGTGTGACGTACCCCACCCCGCCAAATAATAGACAGTACACCGTATGCGATTAAATGATTACACTTTATAAATCTTACTGGAACTATGTAATTAATAGAGATAAAATATAAAAGGAAAGTAAAAAGTGCCAAACTTATCAGAGTTCAACCACTTCATGCACAACCGTTGGAACTCAATTAACGGAGTCTTCTTTCCACCATTCGATCCCCTCCGACCTCCTCGGCCCGCCGCCTGGCACCAACCATGGTGGTCAACCAGACGCTCCACATGAGTCTGTCTTCGTCTCCTCTCCTCGCCAAAGACCCTGGGCCTCGGGCTCCTACTCAGGGTCCGTTCCGTTGCCCAGTTTACAGCATCGCGTCCCCTCTCTCTGTCCCCATCACGCCTTCTGCCCCAAAGCCCGCAAAAACAATAGCTTACAGACACACAAGAAAGAATAACATCTATCCCAATTGGTTAGCAAATGAATGCAATTCTCTTATCAGTAATATAACCCAAACAAGCTGCTATAGAGAAGCACTTTCTCAGCAGTTAACATAACAAAGAAGCCGTTTTATTCTAACATAACAAAGAAGCCATTTTTATTAGCCTTAGCAGTAACATAAAAGAGGAAATCCCTTACATCCCTTTTAAGAGTTTTGAAAAAGTTTCTGAACACCAAAGAATGTAATCTCTCCATCTCTCCATGTATAGTAAATTCACTGTCTTTGGAACCGGTTTACACAATCATACTGCATTTTTCTATTGCAAGAACATCTTTTCTTGGGTTAAAAGTATAAAACTATACACAGTAGTCTATATACAATGGCCATATGCAGTTTAATGAAGATATGTGTTACCCTCTGGTTCTGTGGGCTGTGTAAACCGAGGGAAGACGATCTCTGGCCCAACCAAACGTATGACATTGAGGTGCAAAACCTCCTGTATGGGTGGAAGCTGCATTATGTGTTCCCATGTTACAGATCAGTACCATGAAATAGCAGCCAGTACACCATATGCAAGAAAACGAATTAGCTTTATAATTCTTCATTTGACTAAAGGGTTAGTAAAGTAAAACAAAAAGAAAAGGGCCCATTTTAATGTAACAGTCTAATGTGTACGCTGGAGCTCACGGTTTCCCGTCCGTTAGTCCGCCATTGATTTCCCCCCGGCATCGTTAACTCCCGGCCCCACTCCAAGTCCACTCCTTTCTGGTGACTGTGACCTCTCCGTTCTGGCATCTTCTCTCTTCATCTTCCACCGAACAAAAGACCTTGAATAACTCGCTCTCAGGCACAAGATTAAAAAAAACACTCCTCTCATCGGATGGCACACATTCCACTGTTATCTCTAGTCATAACTCAATCACTGCTACTACAGAACAACCATTACATTAGCAGTGAAACCCTTCCCAGGGCGTTACGTATGATTTGTAATCGAACTCTATAAATAAAACCTTGGATACCATTTATCCTCTTAATCACTTTTAGTTGCTGGTTGGCCTTCACCAGATCCTTTTGAAGATCAACACTTCCTAATCTCTGGTGGCTGAATACAAAGACTGTGATTTTGTAATATTTGTCAAAACATATTTGAACAACTTGTACCATAATTCCTTCTGACTCATTCAGCTTGTCCAGATCCCCCTGAAGTCTCTTCTAGTCTTCCTCTGTTCTCACAATCAACCAGTTTAATATTGTCAGCAAATTTGGAAAAATGGCATTTCATCTTCTCAGCCAGGGTATGGGTATCTGAGTCCCAAACTTTGATACCAAGATACAGTGTTAGTCTGGCAATCAGAAAGGCCCATTTGTTCTCATTGTTTGCCTTCTGCTCAGCAACCAATTCTTTGTTTTTGATCAGACTCTCTCTTAAGATATCTTCAGCGCTTTATGCTCAGGCTAGCTGGATCCTGGCTCTCCTGATCATTCTCTTCAAATTGGCCCCATTGTTTTCTGTTTCATCTAAAATCCTGTTGCCTGAATTCCAAATTTTGCCGAGATCTATTCATCTGCAACCCCTTTGCTGCCCTACAATTTTCCACTGAGCAGTATGTGGCTTTGTTTTCAGATCCTTAACATCTTCGTTTAATGATCCAACAGCCATTTCTCCAATTCTAGCTTTGTTTAACTCCTCTGCTATTGTTCCTTGAGAATTCCCTAATTATTCTTCCCTTTCTCCTTACTGTGAGAGTCTACCTTGAAACCTGCCTTCAATTCCCACCGCAGTCTGGAAAGAGTTTGTACATTCTCCCTGTGATTGCATGGGATTCCTCCTAATGTTCCGGTTTCCTCCCAAAGATGTACTGGTTGGTAGGTTAATTGATTGTTGTAAATTTTCTCGTGATTAGGCTAGGGTTAAATCAGGGGTCGCTGAGTGGTGCAGCTGGACGGGCTGAAGGGCTTATTCCACGCTGTATCTTAATAAATAAATAAATAAACTTTTAGTTTGGGCACGTGGCCAAGTGGTTAAGGCATTCGACTAGCGATCAGAAGGTCGTGAGTTCGAGCCTCAGCTGAGGCTGTGTGTTGTGTCCTTGAGCAAGGCACTTAACTGCACAGTGCTCTGCGACGACACCGGTGTCAAGCTGTATCAGCCCTTTCCCCTCCCTTGGACAACATCGGTGTCGTGGAGAGGGGAGACTTGCAGCATGGGCAACTGCCGGTCTTCCATACAGCCTTGCCCAGGCCTGCGCCCTGGAGAGTGAAGACTTTCCAGGTGCAGATCCGTGGTCTCACAAAACTAACAGATGCCTTTATTTATAACATTTTAGGTTGCCTGCCCTAATGGCTTGGTGTCAAATTTTGTGAAGCATCTTTCAATGTCTTAGATAAATAAGAGTTATGATATAAGTGGAATGTTGATTAATTTTCAAAAAATAGGCATCTTACCCATCCATTTATACCAGTTTACTTTCAGGGATGCAATTATGTTGTTTAAAAAGTGACTTGGTTTAACTGAGAATTCAAAATCCGTCTCATGTTGCATTGTTTCCAATGGTCGTGAGCCTTAGGAAGGAAATGTGTATCTGTCTGGTTAACAAACAAAATTGCATTAATATATACAATTTCCAATGTGCTGATTAGTATATACTGTAGGTGTGTATCTCATTTTCCAAATAAGCCTGATGAGCCCACTGGTAATTCTGACTCTAGTTATCGATTTGAGGAGGCAGAGGGGATTTACAAGGATTTTGTTGGGATTTGAGGGACTAAGAAAGGTTTGAGCAGGTTGGGACTATTGGAACTGGAGCATTGGAAAATGAGGGATGAACTTGTAAAGGGGTATAAAATCATGAGGAAAATAGGTCAGTGCATACAGTTTTTATCCCAGGGATGCAGAATTAAAAAAGGAGAGGGCTTAGGTTATGGTGAGAGGTGAGAATTTTGATAGGATCTTAGGAGAGAAGTATTTCATCCAGAGGGTTGGTATGTGGAAAGAGCTTCTAGAGGAAATTATTGAGACTGATGCATTAACAACATTTAAAAGGTACTTGGACAAATATATGGATAGGACAGGTTAAAGGAATATAACAGCATAAATTCATGAGATATGGGAGCAGAATGAGGCCATTCAGCCCATTGAGACACTGCCATTCAATCATGACTGATTTATTTTCTTTCTCAACCCTTAACCTTTGACACCCGAACTAATCAAGGATCTACCAAGGTCTGCTTCAACTATACCCAATGACATCCTCCACAGTTGTATGAGGTATTGAATTTCCACAGGTTCTCCACCCTCTGGCTAAAGTAATTCTTACTTATCTCTGTTCTGCAAACTAGTGATTCTTGAAAGATCACAATTAATATCTCTACAGTCTCTGTAGCTACCTCTTTCTGAACACTTGGGTACAGTCCATCTGATCCAGGTGACTTATCTGCCTTCAGATCTTTTAGCTTCTCAAGTATCTTCTCGTCAGTAATTGTGACTACACTCATTTTTGCTTCCTGAAACTCAAATTTCTGCCATACTGCTGGTGTCTTCCACAATGAAGACTGATGCAAAATTCTTACTCAGTTCATCTGCCATCTTTCTGAAAAATCTTTTAGTATCCCATTTTATATTATTGGCTAGTTTACCTTTAATTTTTCATCTTTTCTCTCCTTATTGCTTTCGTAGTTGCCTTCTGTTGATTTTTAAAAGCTTCCAATATTCTTATCTTCCCATTAATTTTTACTGTAAGGGGTTTCTTCTTTTATGTTACTGCATAGTCTAATTAAAATGGCTTCTTTGTTATGTTATCTGCGGAGAAAGTCCTCCTGCTAGCAGTTTGTTTGGATCATGTTACTGATAAGAGAGTGAACAAACCAATTGGGATAGATGTAATTCTCTCTGTGTGTCTGTAAGTTAGTGTGGTGCGCGGGTTTTTGTGCAGAAGGCGGGAGAGAGAGACAGAGGATGGATAAGGTGCTGTAAGTCCGCTAACAGGGTCGAACCCCGAGCAGGAGTCCGAGGTCCAGGGTGTTTGGCGAGGAGAGGAGATGGACTCGTGAGGAGCGTCTGGTCGACTACTGTTGTTGGTCCCAGGCAGCACGTCGAGGTGGTCCGAGGGGAGACGCAGGTTGGAGAAGAAGGGTCCTGAGCTCCAACTGTTTGTGCACGATGAGATTGAACTTTGATAAGTGTGGCGCCTTTTATATTTTATTATCTATTAATTATCTAGTTCCAGTAATATCTATAAACTGAAACTCATTTAATCATATCTGGTGTATTGCCTGTTATTTAGGTGGTATATCACACAGCATCCACACAAACTATTACTCAGTTTGGCGGGGCCGAGGGCTGTTTCCCTAAACGACAGTGAGCTGAGCGACCCTGAGGCTGGCCGGGGGGCTACATTACTATATTGTATTCCATCTCCTTTGCTTTTATTCTGCCCTTGACTTCCTTATCAACTATGGTTGCCTCATCTTCCCTTTAGAATGCTGCTGCTGCTTTGCACCTTCTGAATTACTCCCAGAAACTCCAGCCACTACTGTCATCTCCTCCAGTCAACTTCAGCCAGCTCGTCTCTTACTTGTAGTTAACTTTACCCCTCTGTAATACTGATACATTGATTTTATCTTCTCCTTCTCAAACTACAGGGTGAATTCTATCATGATCACTGCCCGTAAGGGTACCTTTACCTTAAGCTCCCTAATCAGATCAGTTTCATTGCACAACAGCTGATCCAGAATTGCCTTTTCTTTATGGGCTCGACCACAAGCGGCACCAAAAAGCTATCTCATAGGCATTCTACAAATTCCTTCTCTTGGGATGAGGTACCAACCTGACTTTCCCAGTCTACCTGCATATTGAAATCTCCCATGACCATCATAAAACTGACCATTGTAACAATGCCCTTTCTATCTCCCATTATAATTTGTACTCTACCACCTGACTACCGTAATTCCCATCAGGGTGTTGCAGTTTCTTAACTGTACACACAAGGATTCTACATCTTCTGATCCTATGTCACTTCTTTCGTAGGATATACCTTTGCTATATGCTCTTCTACCTCATTTCATATACCGCATGCATTCAAAAATAACACCTTCAGTCCTGTATTTACTACCCTTTTCAATTTTGTCTCCATGTCCTGTGAAGATAAATTCTTACCCCTTTCTAAACTTTCTCTCTTCTATTTCATTCTCGAGATGTCTGTAACCTCTCCTGCATTCTTCTTATTTTTTTTATTTTATCCTTCATTTCCAAGTGGTTGGACCCAACCACCTACTAGTTGAAAATCCTATCCACGGCCCAAGTTATGCAGTTCGCCAGGACTTTGGTCCCAACATGGTTCAGGCGAAACTTGTCCCATCACATTGCACCCTCTTCCTCAATACTACAGCCCATCTCCCACGAATTCAAACCTACTTCTCCCACATTAATCTTTGAGCCACGCATTTACCTTTCTGAGCTTACTAACCCTGTGCCAATTCGCAATTGGCTCAGTTAACAATTCAGAGATTATTACCTTTTTTGGTTCTGCGTTTTAATGTAGTCCCAAGCTGCTCAAATTCCTTCAGCAAAACCTTTTGTCCTTCCAAGAAATTTGTACCTACATGGACCATGGCAACTGAGTCTTTTCCCTACCACTCCAAATTCCTCTGCAGCTCAGATGAGATGTCCCAAACCCGGGTACCTGGCAGGCAGTACAGCCTTTGAGACTCTCACTCCTTGCAACTGAAAGTTGTATCAATTCCCCTGGCTATACTGTTCCCAATTACGACTACATTCATCTTGTCTCACCCCCCCCCACCCCCGCCGAATGGCTTCTTGAAATGGGATACCATGGTTTGGTTGCTCATGCTCCCTGATGCCCCCACTCCCATCTGCACAGGGAGCAAAAATCTCAGATCTGTTGGACAAGGATTTGTGCCAAAGGCAGGCAGGTGGGACTAGTTTAGATCGGAATATTGATCAGCAGCAACCAGTTGGGCCAAAGGCCCCATTTCTGTGTTATATGACTCTTAACTGCTTCAAGGCTTGACCACAGAAATAGTGACTCCAAAACCTAACGCTGCATAATCAGAGGTGCTGTCTCTCTTGTTAGATTTAAACTGAAGTCTTCCTGGTAAAATGAAAGGGGACATTTTCAAAACATTCTTTAAAGAATTATTTATGGTGTCAAGAACAGTTTTAATCCTTTAAAATTATCAGGACTTTGTCAGTCTCTCATCACATTAGCTATCTGGATTTGAATGAACAGCAGGAATGACAATAATTTACTGTGTTTACTAATTCAAAGTTTATTCTTTTTGTGTTGGAACAGTTGAGGGATGAGCTTTGCCCAACTTGGGCAATATCGTTGCCCAAATACACCAGTTTCCACTACTTCAGTACAATGCCTCCACCACCAACGGGATCAAAAACAAACCCTAGGACCAAGAAGGATGGGGTAAGTAATTCAGTGTTAATGAGTAAAGTAGAAAATGTTTTAATAGTTGTAGCAACATAGGAGGAGGAGGAGGATGTGTCAAGTATTTGAAAGGAACAGTTTCACTCTATTTATACAGTATATTAAGACTGATTACCAAATATTATTGAGAAAAAGATCATTAACAGTTTCCTACTTTACTATTCAATAATTGTGTGGTCACCTAATATCAAAACATAATGGTTCTAACTAAGCCTATGTTCCAGTGTGTGGTATTGTATCACATTTATTTAGACCATAAGATAGGATCAGAATTAAGCCATTTGGCCCATCCAGTCTGCTCTATTTCATCAGGGCTGATCCAATTTTCCTCTCAGCTCCAATCTCCTCCCTTTTCCCCATTTCCCTTCATGCCCTGACCAGTCAAGAATCTATCAACCTCTGCCTTAAATATGTTTATAAGACTTGGCCTCCACAGCTGCCTGCGGCAAAGAACTCACTGCTCACAAATTCACCACTCTCAGACTAAAGAAATTCCTCCTCATCTCTGTTTTGAAAGAATTGCCCCTCTAATCTGAGGCTGTGTCCTCTGATCTTAGACTTTCCCACCATAGGAAACATCCTCTCCACTTCTACTCTATCAAAGCCTTTCACCATTCGATAGATTTCAATGTGGTCACCCCTCGTACTTCTGAATTCCAGTGAACACAGGCCCAGAGCCGTCAAATGCTCTCATTTTCACCTGCTTCACAGAAATAATTTAAAAACTGTCTTGTTTATAATTTGTTCAATGTCTTTGTTCCTGAGACATTTTTTTTTCTCCTTAGTAGCCTGTCACATGGAAATCTTTAGCGGTCACTGTTGCTGTAGGAGGAGCACTGCTGGTCGTCATGAAATACATGAAGAAAGAAAAAGAAGAAAGTAAGCATTCTTATACTACTTTGGAACTGGAAATGGTACATTAGAGTACTTATAAAATGGTGAGAGAAAAGAAACAGTGGATGTTGAAAGAGACTTGATGTGTATGTGCAAAGGAGGGGAGGAGAAGAGGACGCAGTGCGCACGGCCACTCCGAAATGATATCGGTATTTGCTAAGTAGGTACTGTGCACAATCCTGATTTGATGGAGACGGACGTGAGAAGCACGGAGGAACATCTGGAGAAACTTCTGAAATGCCTGCTTTGCTGCCGCTGCTACTGTGCGATCGAGAGTCTCCGGAGGGGAAGGCCCCGAATCCCCGGCTTTGTCTATTGCCTGTTGCCGGGGCCGGGGTTGAAGCGCTCGGCAGAGATGGTGCTTGGTGTCAGAGGGCTGGTTGGAGGCTCGAAGTTTTCGGATGGACTCGAGTTGGCTGTGGTCGGGTGCTTCCAGGGTGCTCCATCGGCAAGTTTGTGGCGCTGGAGGTTCATGGCAGGAAGAGAGGGCTTCTACCATCTGCGTGAGATGATGGGACTTCCGAGAGACTTTGAGACTTTTTTTTTACTGTGCCCATGGTCTGTTCTTTATCAAATTATGGTATTGCTTTGCACTGTTGTAACTATATGTTATAATTATGTGCTTTTTGTCAGTTTTTTTTAGTCTTGGTTTGTCTTGTGTTTCTGTGATATCACACCAGAGGAACATTGTATCATTTATTAATGCATGCATTTCTAAATGACAATAAAAGAGGACTGCGTGTCCTCATAATCTAATCTAATTATCATTAGCCAGATACAAAGTTCAAGGTAAATTGTCAACATGTACCACCCTGAGATTCATTGTCAATATATCAACATGTACTATCTTCAGATTCATTTTCTTGCAGAACAAATAAATTCAATAGAATTAATGAAAGACTGACAAAAAGCCAATGTGCAAAAAGAAGACAAACTATGCAAATACAACGCACCCCCACAAATAATAATAAATAATGAATGGTATTGAGAACCTGTTGTTGTGTCCTTGAAAGTGGGTCCATTCTTTGTGGAACTAGTGCAGTGTTGAGGTGAGTGAAGTTGTCCACGCTGGTTCAGGAGCCTGATGGTTGAAGGGTAATAACTGTTCCTAAACCTGACGGATGGGACCTAAGGCTCCTGTACCTCCTTACCAGTGGCAGCAGTGAGAAGAGAGCACGATGGCCTGGATGGTGGGGGTCCTTGACGATGGATACTGGTTTCTTGTGGCAGTGTTCCTTGTAGCTGTGCTCAACGGTGGGATATGCTTTCCCTGTGTTGGAGTGGGCTTTATCTCTTACATTTTGTAGGTTTTCCATTTCTGGGCTTTGGTATTTCCATACCAGGTCATGATACATTCTGGGGAGAAGCTGACAGCGATGCAGGTGGATGTTTCCCTGGTGTCATGGATTCTTGATTACCTGACTGGCAGACCACAGTACGTGTGCTTGCAACACTTTGTGTCCGACAGAGTGATCAGCAGCACTGGGGCTCCACAGGGGACTGTCTTGTCTCCCTTTCTCTTCACCATTTACACCTCGGACTTCAACTACTGCACAGAGTCTTGTCATCTTCAGAAGTCTTCTGATGACTCTGCCATAGTTGGATGCATCAGCAAGGGAGATGAGGCTGAGTACAGGGCTACGGTAGGAAACTTTGTCACATGGTGTGAGCAGAATTATCTGCAGCTTAATGTCAAAAAGGCTAAGGAGCTGGTAGTAGACCTGAGGAGAGCTAAGGTACCGGTGACCCCTGTTTCCATCCAAGGGCTCAGTGTGGACATGGTGGAGGATTACAAATACCTGGGGATACGAATTGACAATAAACTGGACTGGTCAAAGAACACGGAGGCTGTCTACAAGAAGGGTCAGAGCCGTCTCTATTTCCTGAGGAGACTGAGGTCCTTTAACATCTGCCGGACGATGCTGAGGATGTTCTACGAGTCTGTGGTGGCCAGTGCTATCATGTTTGCTGTTGTGCGCTGGGGCAGCAGGCTGAGGGTAGCAGACACCAACAGAATCAACAAACTCATTCGTAAGGCCAGTGATGTTGTGGGGATGGAACTGGACTCTCTCACAGTGGTGTCTGAAAAGAGGATGCTGTCCAAGTTGCATGCCATCTTGGACAATGTCTCCCATCCACTACATAATGTACTGGTTGGGCACAGGAGTACATTCAGCCAGAGACTCATTCCACCGAGATGCAATACAGAGCGTCATAGGAAGTCATTCCTGCCTGTGGCCATCAAACTTTACAACTCCTCCCTTGGAGGGTCAGACATCCTGAGCCAATAGGCTGGTCCTGGACTTATTTCATAATTTCCTGGCATAATTTACATATTACTATTTAACTATTTATGGTTCTATTACTATTTATTATTTATGGTGCAACTGTAATGAAAAGCAATTTCCTCCGGGATCAATAAAGTATGACTATGATACGACCAGTCAGGATATGCTCCACTGTGTCAAATTTTTAGATGGCAGGCCGAAGTTGCGCAACCTTTGAGGCTTTGATGTGCTTTCGATGTAATGGCACTTGCATGCGGTTCCTAAATATGATAACACCAAAGAATTTAAAGTTACTGACTCTTCTGATCCCCTGATGAGGACTGATTCACGGACCTCTGGTTTCCTCACCCTGTAGTCAATAACCAGCTCTTGTTTTGCTGATGTTAAGTGAGAGGTTGTTGTTGTGGCATCATTGAACCAATCTTTCAATCTCCCTCCCAAATGCCAATTCATCACCACCTTTGACTTCACCAACGGCGATGGTGTCGTCAGCAAACTTGAACGTGGATTAGCCTCAGAGTGATAAGTGTGAAGTTAACAGAGCAGGGGGCTAAGCACACAGCTTTGTGGTACACCTGTGCCGATGGTGATTGTGGAAGAGATGTTGTTGTTAATCCCTACAGAGTAGGGTCTGCAAGTGAGGAAATTGAAGATGCAGTCACAAATCAGATTCAGTCAGGAGAATGTAATACTAAGTTTGTTAAGGGAACCAATTAGCCTAGGTTGTTTATTTCTGAGCACTATACCTGAAGCAGGAGTGTGGTGGTCTTGGGAGTGGAGCAAAGAATTTAGCAGAATGACACTTGGATGCTAAAGGTTAACTTGTGTGGGGATGACATGTGCAGGATTCTATTCCTGGAAATTCAAGTTAAAGAGAATTTAATTGTAGTTTCCAACTGATGGAGAATGACTATATTTCTAGTGGCTGCACCTCTGGAAACCTAACATAGTAATTTCAACACAAACTGTATACCCGCCTCTTCATGAAAAATGTATGGACAAAGGGAACTCTATTACAAATGGGAATTGATGTCAGTTCAGTTGTTGATGTAAGTGTGAAGTTTATGTTATATTAAACAAAGTGATTAAATTATTTGAAGCAAAGGATGGACTTGGAGTTGAATGCCATATCTGCCGTGATCCTATCAGACATAAGTAGTGCATACGGAGATGTACTCTTGAACTCAAAAAGAAGAAAAGAGATTCTTTTGACAATATGTTTTTGATTGCAGTGCTGCTGTACTGATGTTAAACATCTGGGCTTGACTCCTTTAAGCAATCTGAGTTCCCTGCCTTGTACAAGTTGTGATAATGAGATCCTGAGAATCTACCTGATATCGCTGATAATAACTCATTTCCGATTAAGAAGAGAGCAAGAGTGATATAAAGGTGTGGCTCCAGTCAGCAAGAGTTGCCATTCTAGCAACTTGGGAGATCTAAGTGCAGTTTTTTTTTAAACTTGTGTTATTTGCTCCTGAAGATGTTTGAGGATGTAAGTAAATAATGTTTAATAAATGGTGAGGAGAGTGGTTGCAATATGATGTAAAATCACATTCAGGCAGAACACTAAGGCTACGTCCACACTACGCCGGATAATTTTGAAAACGCTGGTTTCAAGTAAAAACAACAGGCGTCCACACTAAGCGTTTTTCAAAATATCTCTGTGCACATTAGAACGGATATTTGGGTGAATCTCCTACTGGGCATGCGCAGGACACACAGAAAACAAGCGAAGAGGAAACGGTATACTTGGTGCGCGTTTGTCCAGTTACAGAGTAGAAAAACTTAAAAGGAATTGCTCTTGGTCTTGTGCAGGAGGACTTAAAACTGAGAGAAAACAAATACTGGAGCATATGGAGGCAACCGACAGGGAGTTCACGGACAGTATGACCCAGCTGACGACGAACATTGAAAAACTGACTAACTCTGTTGCATTAATAAAGCACCTTGTTAAATGTATAAAACATGTCTGCATCAGTGTTATCTTGTATTTCCATACAATGTTACATTAGGCTGTTACACATCTATTGTCAGAGAAGTACTTGCATAAATAGGTAAACCACCTTCATACAAGCAAGGACAGAAAACAGGGCAAAGTGAGTATACTTATTTATTCAGTAAGCTATGGGTCAAAGTATTTGGTGAGTACATTTCTAATTCTTCTAGCTTCAGTCTCGTTGCTGTCTGTTCTGAAATTGTTAGGTTCTGCGAAGCGCAGAATCAAATATCACTGTGATGATTGTATGCTCTAATATCAATTGTTTGGCAACAATAAAGTAATAATAATAATAATAATAAGAAGAAAACAATGAAATGCCGCGCTGCCACCATCTGTTCTGGCACGTCATGACAGCGGTTTTAAAAATCTCCGGTTACCCCGTCCACACTGCAACAGATATTAGGCGTTTTCAGATTTATTCACTCTGGAGACCTTTTATGAAAATCTCCGTTTTTGGGGGGATGAAGACGCCATTTTAGTGTGGACAGAGGGTCAAAACAAAGAGAAAGCTTCGTTTTCAAAATTATCCAGTGTAGTGTGGACGTAGCCTAAAATAAGATGGAGGAGTAGACGAGTTGGTCCCTTAACCGTGCTCGTCCTTGAATGCAATCACAGTCTCCATACTCCTTAATGTTAGTGTTGTTTCATTTGCTATTACGCTAATTGTTTAAATTTATTTAAAAGTAATTGCTTTGAGCTCTGTAATGAAAGTATACAAACTTAACTAATTGAGTCTGTGAGATAATGTAATAATGTGTTAATCTTTCTTCAATTGACTGTTAAGAGATTGAGAAGGAGCGGACTCGTAGCATTGGAAAAGCAGCACTTGGAGGACCCTTTTCACTGGTTGATCACAAAGGGCAACCCAAGACAGACAAAGACTACCTTGGACAGTGGGTCTTGATATACTTTGGATTTACGCACTGTCCAGACATTTGTCCTGAAGAGCTAGAGAAGATGGTTGCTGTCGTGGATGAAATAGGTAAAAATTTCCGCCTATCAAAATGATTTAAAATGTACATCGGCAGTCTAAAAAGACACTACAGTTCCAAGTGATTTTATTTTATGAGCTGCAAATTAGAGATGATCATATTCCCAGATAAATGAATTTGTAATTCCATTGCCTGTGCTAGAGCACAGGGCATAGAGTATGGGAGTTGGAATGTTGCAGTTCTATAAGATGTTGGTGAGGCTGTACTTGGAGTATTGTGTATAGTTTTTGTTAAGATTGTGGTACTGGGAAGCTGGGTGGCCATGAATAACACACACGAGAGACAGAGAGGTGAGGAACAAATGTGCTGTTATTTATTTTCACTTGTAAATCATCTACTCAGAGTGCCCTCTCACATTATGTTCAGTACATAACACAGGGAGGCTTGACGGCAAGCTGTAAAGGTCAAAATATACGTGAATGCATAACATATCCCTCCTTCCCCCCATTATTTTAAAGATTTCTCCCCCTTCCCATACACAGACCAGCTGCTGGACTATTAACCTTCAAATTCAACCAACAATAAAAAAACATTCTTTTTTCTAAACTACAGAAAGAGAGTCAACTGTTCCTATTGCCAGACATAACCCTGGGGATTATTCTGCCCCATGGGCTAAGGGTTAGTTACTAAACTAGAGATTCAGCCTGTCCAGAGGCTGCCTGTTCCTCTGAGGGTACCAATGACCTGGGGGTGATCCCAAAATTACTTTATCTGTTGGTGGTGCATGTATAGATCTTGGCTTGGGTACTGCATTGTCTATAGGGGGCACCTCAGAAAGCACAGGTGATGGGGAAAGCACTGGCTCTGTCATTTGATCTTAACGGAGCTTCTGCAGTCGTTGTCTCAGAATCCTATCCCATTTCTACAACTGGATCTGAATTGGCCAGTTCGTGTTGGTGTTCATTAGTTTTCGAAGTGGACAGCAGCTGATCAGCATGCCTTCTCCAGGTGTTGTGGTGACTGGTTTGCCCTGTGTATGTCACAGGACCAGCTTATGCCACCACCATCACAGGTATCACTTTACTTCAGAAATGTAGATCTGGGCAAGTACTCTCTCCTGCCGTGAAACCTCTGTACTGCAGTTTGGCACGTCTCTGTGCTTGGGTTTTCTGTTCATTTCGCACAAACTGTTTTATATTTGGGGGTCTAAGCAGGTCAAGCCTGATGCAAAGCTGTCATTTACAAGGTGTTGAGGAAGCACAAAACAGTTCAAGATGGAATGGACCGTAGCTCCACAATGCATTTTTCAGAAGTGGTGTTCATGATGGCAACCTGGAGCCATTTGCTGTGTGTGCCTACTACAACCAGGAACATGTGGCCTTCCACAGGTCCTGTAAAATCTACATGAATCCTCTGCCGTGGTTCTTCAGGCATTTCCCATGGATGCAGAGGAACAAGTTGGCTAAAAACGTGGGCAAGCTTTGTCCTTCTCTTCAATGGTTACATCCAGTCCCGACCAGCAGAAGTAGCTGCATGCAATTTCTTTCATGCGCACCACGCCACAGCGTCCTGCATTTAGCTCATCAAGCACTTGCTTTCTTAATGGTGGAGGAATGACAACACGGTAGCCCCATAGTGAGCTCCTTCTACTGAGCCTGGTAAAGTTTCACATCGATGGTGGCTCTCCTTTCCATTCATAACTTACCATATCCACCACTTCAGATGGAACAGGGTCAGTAAGCGAGCGTGTGCTTCTGGACTTGTGCCGCTGTAGTTATTTGCTTGGAGTGAAAGATCTCTTTCAGCGATGGCTGTGGAGCTGAACAGCTAAGGGGGGTTTGGACAGTCTGTCAGCATTCGGATGGTGCTCGGACCTCCTGTGCTTTATATTGTACTGATACACAATTAGTAACTGAGCTCAATACTGTATACAGCTAGCAGTCCAAAATTGACATCAATAGGCGATGATTTATCGGTAGTGTAAATCATCGCCCAAAGAGTATGAAATTTCTTAACTCCAAAGACAATTGTGAGTGCTTCCTGCTCAGTCTAGGCATAGTGGCTTTCTGCCTCGCTTAATGTCCTTGATGCAAAGGCGACTGAACACTCTTCACCCAACTGCATGATATGTAAGGTAACTGCCCCCACACCATAGGGTGAGGTGTCGCAGGGCAACTGTATGGACAATGATGGGTGGAAGTGTGTGAGTGCTTCAGGCTGAGATAAAGCTGTTCTGGCCTTTTACAGTAATCTGTCCACTGTCGGTGTATTGCTTAATTTAAAAGCTCATGAAGTGGTAGATTAGGAACAAACTTTGCGTAGTAGGTTAGTAAACCTAAGAATGATCTCAATTGACTTACATTCTTTGGCGATGGAGCCTCCACAGTTGCCTTCACCTTTGATGGTGCCTTGTGAAGCCCTGAGCTGTCGATCACATAGACCAAGTATTCAACCGAAGGTTGAAAGAACTCACACTTGTCCTTCTGTTCCCATTGCCCATATTCCTTGTGTCTTTGTTGTGTAGCATCCAAGTTCTGTAGGTGTTCATGCTCATTTTTCCCAGTAATAGAAACATAGAAACATAGAAAATAGGTGCAGGAGTAGGCCATTCGGCCCTTCGAGCCTGCACCGCCATTTATTATGATCATGGCTGATCATCCAACTCAGAACCCAGCCTTCCCTCCATACCCCGTGACCCCTGTAGCCACAAGGGCCATATGTAAGTCAGATCTGCAAGTATGCTTGACACAAGTCAACCTTGCTAAATGTCTGTCCTCTGACCAATCCTGCAAAAAAGTTATCAGTGAGGATAAGAACCAAATTAATGGTTAACTTGAATTCTCCACAATGCCTTAACGACTCCCTGAAGTTGCCCATTTACTTCCACACACTGGTTCCAATACCTTACTCTGGACTAATTTTTCCAATTCAACCTCTCCCTATGGCTTAAGGGCAGATGGAACAGGTCTTGCCTTCAAGCATTTGGGTGTTGACAGGTTTAACCACCAGTTTAGCAGTGATTCTATTCATACTACCCAGTTCTCCATTAAATACTTCTGTGTCTTTCTTCAATATCTCTTGTAGACGAGTGCTCCCAACAATCAAGTGCATTTCATGCCAGTCGAGTTTGAGCTGCTCCAACCACAAGTGGCCCAGAGGCACTGGATAACTACCTGTAACAATGTAGAGTGGAGTTTCTTTCTCTGTTCGTTGATCTCCACTGTGACATGTAGTAATCCCCTCACTAAAATAACCTCACCAGTGAAAGTCTTAAAAAAGCCAGTCTGGCTCCTTCTGGGGTGAGATGCTGCAATTTCTCCTTGTAAGCTGTCTCCAACCCCGGTGATACTACAGCACCCCTGTCCATCCACATCCTCACTGTGGCACCATCCAACCGCGGGGCCACCCAATAGCCACGGGGGCACATTAGCAATATTTAAAAGTCATTTGGATATGTATGAGAGGGCAATACGACTGGCTCGCTGGGCAATAAAGTCAGTAAGAAGGAATTGGGCTGAAGGGTTGTTTCCGTGCTGCCTGACTGTCATACTTCCGTACTGTCTGGAAAGCCCTGAGTAGCTGAGATTGAACTAAAGCAGATCATTTGTAGTCAACTATTCTGTAAACTCTGCATTTCATTGGTGAATTTGTCAGGAGCAGGTATCATAGTTTATTTTTGAGTTTGGTCTCCTCATTTTTTTAAAAATAGACTTTTTCTAGTTAATTGGTTTTGTTTGCTGTTGGTCTGGGCATACAGCCACCACATCTGACTCATTGGCTGCCAGTGTGTAATTAAAAACTAGGATATGGTAAATAACCAACTTCAAAATGTTACAGTTGATTTACATTGTTGCACTGCGGATCTATAAATAGCTGCCATGAATTTATTCAAGCTACAGGACTTATCTGGTTTACAAGGGATTATGTTCCTAAAGAAATTTTCATTAAATGAAGCATCAGATTAAATAAAACCTTTTGTTGTAGCAGAGATATAATAAGTGAATCAAGTATATTTTTAAAAGAAAGCTGGGCACACTCAGCAGGGAAACACTTAGCATTTGTGGAAAGCAAAATGTTAATGTTCCTGATCAAAGAACTGACTGAAGAGGCACTGATGAACTTTACTGGGGTTGAGAGAGGCCGTGTGTGTAGGTAAACTTTTAGGAGCCAACTTCCCAATTTAATTGGGTAGTGGAGTGAGAAGTGTCTGCTTAAACCACATTATTGCTGTTGCCTGGAAAAATACAGCAACCGAGGAAAGTTGTGGGGTGGGGAAGGGATGCTTTTTTTGCCCAGCTATATAAAGAGTAAAAGAGAGTTAAGAGTGGACTTCATACCTCTGGGAATTGACACTGGAGAGGAAACAAAGGAATGGTGGATGAACTTAATAAGTATTTTGTGTCAGTCTTCACTGTGGGGAAAATGCCAGCAGCATGCCAGAAATTTGAGAGCGTCAGGGGACAGAAGTCAATGTAGTCACTATTACTAAGGGTGGGGGGGGGGGAGGAATTTGCTTGAGAAGCTGAAAGGTTTGAAGGTAAATAAGTCACCAACCAGATGGACTACACCCTAGCATTCTGAAAGAGGTTGCTGAAGAGATTGTGGAGGCATTAATAGTGATCTTTCAAGAATTAATAAATTCAACAGTAATTCTGGAGGACTGGGTGATCTTAGATGTCACTGTCCCCTTTAAGAAGGGAGAGAACCAGAAGATAGGCCAGTTAGCCTGGTTGGGAAGATGTTGCAGTTCATTATTAAGGATGAGGTTTTGGGGTAGTTGGATGTGTATGTTGAAGTCACCATGATTCCTTAAGGGGAAATCTTGCCTGACAAATTGGTTAGAAATCTTTGAGGAAATAACAGGCAGGATAGACAAAGGAGAGTCAGTAGGTGTTGTTAGGTGGATTTTTAGAAGGCCTTTGACAAGGTGCTGCTCACAATTCTGCTAAATGAATGAGAGCCCATGGAATTTCAGGAAAGATAATGGCATGGACAGAATATTGGCTGAACGGCAGAAGGCAAAGAGTGGGAATAAAGGAGGCCTTTTCTGGTTGGCTGCTGATGACTGTTCTGCAGGGGCTGGTGTTTTATACGGCTTTATATGGGCTGAAGCTTTATAGAGGGTCAGACTACATTTGGAGAATTGTGAGCAATTTTAGAGCCCATATCTAAGAAAGGAAGAGATGGCATTGGAGAAGGTCCAGAGGAGGTTTACTAGAATGATAATGGGAATGAATGATGGGTCTGGGCCTGTACTCACTGGAGTTGCCAAAAATGGGGATGGGGGTATCTCATTTACTGAATATTGAAAGGCCTGGATAGAGAGGGCATGGAAAGGATCTTTCCAGTCGTGGGAGAGGCTAGGACTAGAGGGCATCAGAATAGAAGGATATCCCTTTAGAACAGAGATGAGGAGAAATTGCTTTAGCCAGAGGCTAGTGTGGAATTATTGCCACAACTGGCTATAGAGGACAAGTCATAGGGCATATTGAAAGCAGAGGTTGATGCGCTCTTGAGTAGTAAGGACTTTAAAGGTTATAGGGAGAAGGCAGGAGAATGGGGTTGAAAGGGGAAAATAAATCAGCCATGATTGAATGCTGGAACAAACTCGATGGACCAAATACCCTAATTTTGTTCCTACGTATTAAGATCTTTTAGAGCAACTAATAGCACTCCTTTTAGACCATGAGAAACCATCACTCTCTGCAACATCACTCAAATTTCTGCTCTATCAGATCCCTCTCCCATCCAGTGGTGTCAAGGTGTTCTGCAGTTTCCACTCCTCCCCACAAGCCTGATTCTGATACCTATTCCCGTTTATAGCTTACAGGGCTAGAAGTTCATTGATAAATATGTGATGATCCTGTCAGGCCAAAGCCTCCAAAGCACAAGCACTTTTCCAAACCTAGCTTCCCAGTATTGCCTCTCATCCCTTTCTTATTCCAGTTATAGGCATGTCAGTTTGCAGCAATTTTACCTCTTCTGTGTTTTATTTTACAGACAGGATCCCATCTTTACCAAATCTGACCCCTCTTTTGATCACAATTGATCCAGAGCGAGATAATGTCGAGGCCATGGCAAGATATGTCCAAGGTAAGTTGGTTAGATATTTTTTTGAAGAAATTAAAATCCTGGGATTAGATAACAGACAAGCTAGTCATTATTGTTTTTGGTATCAACTCTCTTTACAGCTGTTCCATTTTTTGATCCTTGGCACTTGCAAAATTTTTCTTTGTATCATTTCTTTTGAAAATCAGTTGTGGTCTGAAGAAATAAAACAGGCATGCAGTTCGGTGAAAAATTTAAAACTACAGAATCTCTCCAAAATGGTAGAAATACTCAACAGATCAGGCACTATCTGGCAAGACAACCAGTTAAGTGTTTCAAGACCAAGACCCTTTGGAAGAGAGAAGAATCAAGTTAGCTTTCAGTAGTTGGGAAGGTTGTGGTTGAATTGAATGGAAGAATAAGAATACCCCTGATAGGGTGAGACCATATAAGTTAAAGAAGTTATGTATCTTTCTTTGCTTCTAACGTCCATATTAATTCATTTGTTCTCACTCTATCAAACATATTCTGTGTTGCTTAAAGTTAATTGGTATTTTAAAGAACTTCTAAGTGATAAACTTTAATTATTCTGTCCAGTGTTTAAGAGTGAAGGGAAGAGGGATTGTTGCATTAGTGACCCATGTGATAGCTTTCTCTTCTGTTGAGGTTTCATGGAAATGTTGTGTTACTGTGCAGGAAGATGTCATGTGAAGCGGTAAAAACCACTATTGTGTTCCAATAGTAACCATACTCTGAGCTTGCTACTTTTAAAGTTTCTGTGTTTTCTTTCAACTGAATACCAAGGATGTGAAAAACAAACAGTCACATTTGCTTATTATAAGAGGAAATTATTGATGAATAAAAGAGTATCTCTTCTCTGAATATCTTCCAGGTGCAAATTATTAGTACTCTTAAATACAAATGCTGGTTTTCCAGTTTCACATTTCTAACATTTTCTGCTCAAAATTTGAGATGAGAAACTACTCCATTCTTGATTAGTTTCTTAACATGTGTGAATTTGTAAAAGTAAAACACTTTAATCATCCTGTGGATATGAAAAGCGTTGTCTATGTGCAAGTTCTTTGTTTCAACATACTAGCTTTTGTTTTTAAAAGAGTGAATGTTGTAAGTGATTAAAATAAGTGTTTGATTATTCTCCAGAGTTTTCTCCAAAGTTAATTGGTCTGACAGGCTCCCAAGAGCAAATAAGCCAGGTGTCGAAGGCCTACAGAGTCTACTATAGCCAAGGGCCCAAAGATGATGACAATGATTACATTGTAAGTAAATTTTTTTTGTATTGGCAATTGGTTGTTTTGTTTTACAAAAAGTAGGGAAATCACTAGCTTGTACATTACATAGAAACATAGAAAATAGGTGCAGGAGTAGGCCATTCGGCCCTTTGAGCCTGCACCGCCATTTATTATGATCATGGCTGATCATCCAACTCAGAACCCCGCCCCAGCCTTCCCTCCATACCCCCTGACCCCCGTAGCCACAAGGGCCATATCTAACTCCTCTTAACTATAGCCAATGAACTGGCCTCAACAGTTTCCTGTGGCAGAGAATTCCACAGATTCACCACTCTCTGTGTGAAGAAGTTTTTCCTAATCTCGGTCTTAAAAGGCTTCCCCTCTATCCTCAAACTGTGACCCCTCGTTCTGGACTTCCCCAACATCGGGAACAATCTTCCTGCATCTAGCCTGTCCAATCCCTTTAGGATCTTATACGTTTCAATCAGATCCCCCCTCAATCTTCTAAATTCCAACGAGTACAAGCCCAATTCATCCAGTCTTTCTTCATATGGAAGTGCTGTCATCCCAGGAATCAATCTGGTGAACCTTCTTTGTACTCCCTCTATGGCAAAGATGTCTTTCCTCAGATTAGGGGACCAAAACTGCACACAATACTCCAGGTGTGGTCTCACCAAGGCCTTGTACAACTGCAGTAGTACCTCCCTGCTCCTGTACTCGAATCCTCTCGCTATAAATGCCAGCATACCATTACATGCTCCAAGGGCCCAGTTCCTGTCACTTGCTAGGAAATAGACACCAATAGCAACAGGATATGATTGGAGAAAGGCAAGTCTTGCCTCCAGTCGCTGGTCTCTACAGTGTTCTTCCTAATCCTTGTGTGCTTCTGCTGGATGTCATCACAAGCCACTCCTTTCAAGAAGTCGAGTCTGTCGTGATAATCCTCAAAGTGCCTGCAGCTGGCTCAACAAAAGTGGTGAAGGACCAGACATGACAAGAGCTCATCTCACAGAATGAGATGTGTTTCTGGTTTGCATGGACTCTCCCTGCTGGCTGGATCACTTTTGTACTACAACCTGATAGGCCTGAAGCAAGGAGGCTTGTTTGCCTGCAGTTTCAGCAACCTCTCACTATTTTTCCCCCACTGCTTTTGCAAACTATTTGAAAAGCAAACTGCTTTTGATTACTTAATAGAAAAGTATTGTTTTTTTGTTGTTTGTCAGCTGGAGTCCATTTTTATTAAAATTTTCCTGTGTCCCCAATGAATGGTTGTTAAAATACAAAATTGAAGCATGGCAACAGGAAAGGGAGAGGCCTCTGGGTAATGGGTATCCTGGATATGGGTGAGGTCACAAGGCAGTTTCCTTGCTCTGTTATTCTTGTGTGTCTACTTTCCTACAACGCATCCAACAAGAGCTTTTACGGTAATTTTTGAGATAACGTAATTCATACTGCTGTCCAAATAATTTTAAATTATTTTCTTCATTGTGGTGATAATAAACATTTATTTACTCAATATAAACTGTCCATTATTTTACTCAGCGGGATCTGGGCCTTGTTGGGAATACTTCCATTTATTTCCTATTTTTACTTGCCCTTTGGAGGGTAGTAAGCAACCTGCTTAAACTTCTCCAGTCCTATAGTATTGATCGATTAGCTTCAGGATTTTGACCCAGTCATGATGAAGGAGCAGTGATATACTTCCAAGTCAGGACTGCGTGCGAGTTGGAGGGGAACCTGGAGATGATGGTGTTCTCTGCTGTCAGTGTCCTTGATGTTAGAGGTCTTGAGTTTAGGGTGTGGTACTGGGAGACCCTGGCTGGGTAACTGCAGTGCATTTTGTGAATTTTTATGCTACAGAAAGTGGAGAAATAAATTGTAAAAGTACTGAATGATCAAATGATCCTGCTTTGTCCTGGATGGTGTTGAGCACCTTGGCTGCTGTTCTTGGCAGTGCTCATCCAGACAGGCGGAGAGTATTTCAGGACTGTCTTGCCTTGTGGTTTTAGGAAGTGAATTGCTTGCTGCAAGAACAGGCCCTTCAGCCCATCATGTCTGGGCTGACCATAACTCAATTTAAACTAACCGTACTGGTATGCCTGTATTCTGTGTCTCCTGTCTAAGTGCTAGCTTGTTGAGATAAAGTATTTATGCAGTTTATCTAGTTGAATTTTGGATCACTGATGATCTCAGAATCTTAATCTGTGGACACAGTGATCCTGATGTGATGATAACACAGTGCCAGTTATCGTTGTTTTGGAGACTTATAGAAACATAGAAAACCTACAGCATAATACAGGCCCTTCGGCCCACAAAGCTGAGCCGAACATGTCCTTACCTGAGAAATTACCTCAGGTTACCCATAGCCCTCTATTTTTCTGAGCTCCATGTACCTGTCCAGGAGTCTCTTAAAAGACCCTGTCGTATCCACCGCCACCACCGTCGCTGGCAGCCCATTCCATGCACTCACCACTCTCTGCGTTAAAAAAACAACAACAAACAAACAAACTTACCCCTGTCATCTCCTCAGTACCTACTTCCAAGCATCTTAAAACTGTGGCCTCTTGTGCTAGCCATTTCAGCCCTGGGAAAAAGCCTCTGACTATCCACACAATCAATCCCTATAACCATCTTGTACACCTCTGTCAGGTCACCTCTCATCCTCTGTCACTCCAAGAAGAAAAGGCCAAGTTCACACAACCTATTCTTATAAGGCACGCTCCCCAATCCAGCCAACATCCTTGTAAATCTCCTCTGCATCCTCTCTATGGTTTCCACATCATTCCTGTAGTGAGGTGCCAGAACTGAGCACAGTACTCCAAGTCGGGTCTCACCAGGGTCCTATATAGCTGCAACATTACCTCTCGGCTCCTAAACTCAATCCCATGATTGATGAAGGCCAATGCACCGTATGCCTTCTTAACCACAGAGTCAACCTGTGCAGCTGCTGTAAGAGTCCTATGGATTCGGACCTCAAGATCCCTCTGATCCTCCACACTGTCAAGAGTCTTACCATTAATACTATATTCTGCTATCATATTTGACCTACCAAAATGGACCACCTCACAATTATCTGGGTTGAACTCCATCTGCCACTTCTTAGTCCGGTTTTGCATCCTATCAATATCCTACTGTAACCTCTGACAGCCCTCCACACTATCCACAACACTCTCAACTTTTGTGTCATCAGCAAATTTACTAACCCATCCCTCCACTTCCTCATCCAGGTCTTTAAAAAAAAAAATCACAAAGAGTAGGGGCCCAAGAACAGATCCCTGAGGCACACCACTGGTCACTGACCTCCATGCAGAATAAGATCCGTTACAACCACTCTTTGCCTTCTGTGGACAAGCCAGTTCTGGATCCACAAAGCAATGTCCCCTTGGATCCCATGCCTCCTTACTTTCTCAATAAGCCTTGCATGGGGTAACTTGTCAAATGCCTTGCTGAAATCCATATACACTACATCTACTGCTCTACCTTCATCAATGTGTTTAGTCACATCCTCAAGAAATTCAATCAGGCTCGTAAGGCAGAACCTGCCTTTGACAAAGCCATGCTGACTATTCCTAATCATATTATTCCTCTCCAAATGTTCATAAATCCTGCCTCTCAGAATCTTCTCCATCAACTTACCAACCACTGAAGTACGACTCACTGGTCTATAATTTCCTGGGCTATCTCTACTCCCTTTTGTGAATAAGGGAACAATATCCTCAACCCTCCAATCCTCTGGATCCTCTCCCGTCCCCATTGCTGATGCAAAGATCATTGCCAGAGGCTCAGCAATCCCCTCCCTCACCTCCCACAGTACCCTGGGGTACATCTCGTTCCGTCCCGGTGACTAATCCGGCTTGATGCTTTCCAAAAGCTCCAGTACATCCTCTTCCTTAATATCTACAGGCTCAAGCTTTTCAGTCCGCTGTAAGTCTTCCCTACAATTTCCAAGATCCCTTTCCATAGTGAATACTGAAGCAAAGTATTCATTAAGTACCTCTGCTATCTCCTCTGGTTCCATACGCACTTTTCCACTATCACACTTGATTGGTCCTATTCTCTCATGTCTTATCCTCTTGCTCTTCACGTACTTGTAGAATGCCTTGGGGTTATCCTGTCTGCTAAGGTCTTCTCATGGCCCCACCTGGCTCTCCTAATTTCATTCTTAAGCTCCTTCCTGGTAGCCTTATAATCTTCTAGATCTCTATCATTACATAGTTTTTTGAACCTTTCATAAGCTCTTCTTTTCTTCTTGACTAGATTTACAACAGCCTTTGTACACCACGGTTCCTGTACCCTACCATCCTTTCCCTGTCTCATTGGAACATACCTATGCAGAACTCCACGCACTGACCCCTGAACATTTGCCATATTTCTTCCGTACGTTTCCCTGAGAACATCTGTTTCCAATTTACGCCTTCAAGTTCCTGCCTCGTATTTCCCCTTACTCCAATTAAACGCTTTCCTAACTTGTCTTATCCTATCCCTCTCCAAAGCTATGGTAAAGGAGATCACTATCTCCAAAATGCTCTCCTGCTGAGAGATCTGACATCTGACCAGGTTCATTTCCCAACAACAGATCAAGTACAGCCTCTCCAAAATATGTAGGCTTATCTACATATTGTGTCAAGAAACTTTTGACAACACCTCTTGCCCACCTCACCCCTTCCACATACAGTACTCAGTTATTTTGTACCAAGAACTGCATGCAATAAGTATAGATTTGTTTTGTATTCTTCAATTGGAGCCGAGCACTATTCCCTTCGATCCCAGATGGTTAGGGTTTTGTAACTACAACAGATCAATTTAGAATTAACATATGCAGGATGTGGAAGCTTCAGAGAGGGTGCAGAGGATTTACCAGGATGCTGCCTGAATTAGATAGCATGTCCTGTGATGTTAGGTTGGGTGAGCTGGGCTTTTTTCTTTGGAGAGAAGGAGGATGGGAGGTGTAGATACATTAGGGACATTTAAGAAGCTCTTGGGCACATGAATGAAAGAGAAATGGAAGGCTATATGAGCGGGAGTGGTTAGATCTTGGGAGTAGGTTAAAGGGTCGGCACAACGTTGTGGGATGAAGGGTCTTTACTGTTCTAATCTATAGCATTAAGTGTTTTTAGGAGGCTGGGATCACTTTGGAATGTGATTCATCAGGCAGTGTTTGAATTCCCTGTAGAATATGTTTGAAGACCTCTACCTTAAATGTGACACATACCCTGGGAAGGTGCAGGCCAATAAGGGAGCAATATGCATGTTTTAAAACACAGTTACGTGTGTTAGAGATCAATTCATGCTACAGGATTTACTTTAGGTCTTCATGGTTTACAGTTCCTCAATAAATAGTGCATTTAACCACCAGGGGAATGGTTGATATGTTTTGCCCTTGTAGATTGTTTTAACAGTACATCCTATTCCTACCTCCAAATGATGATTCTTCAGACTGTTACGTACCCCGTAACTGGGTTGCCAAACCAGCAGAAATGGACCACTTAGTTGGAGTCTGGATTACCGGAACTAAGAAAGTCTTATTAAAGAAATAAGTAACACAGTACTCTAATCGTAAGGATATAAATGCAACAGGTTAGCAATGATAAAACACACATGTACACAGAACTAGGATAATAGGAATCAATCAAGCTCTATCGCAGTCTAGGGGTAAAATGATCAGTCTCTAGTGACGCAGAGTTCAGTTCAGCTGAATACAGTTCGCAGTAATCGCTGTTGTGCCGTTGGAGAGAGAGAGAGAGCGAATGATAATATGCAAATCGAATTCAGACAGACCTTGATGTTCCTCTGCAGTTAGCTTTTGGGCGAGCCCTTTTTATTGTCTTCTGAGGTCATTGACTGTGACCCCTCTGTTCCGGATACGATCGTTCTTCCGCGGTGAACCGGCACCCAGGCAAGGGCGGACACACACACCAGGTTCCGCGGTGAACCGGGCACCCAAGCAAGGGCAGACACACACACCAGGTTCCCGCCGATCGTACCTTTTCACCCTGTGCGTCTATGGTCGATCCCGCGACCAGACCTCCAAAACTTCCACCAACTTGTGGGGGCACACCGCACTTCCAGGGTCTCGTGATCTCGTGGTGTCTGTCTTGCCTTAGCGAACCTGTTCCTTTTATCCCCCTGCTGGGGTATCGCCTGTCCATCAAACTTCAAACAGTTCAGGTTCAAAGCAACCGGTCTGTCAATACTCGGAACTGTGTCTCTTTTCGTTAATCTCTCTCGTCTCTCATTAACATGTCTGAATGCTGCTCCATTGTCTCACTTACCTCTCTCATTAGCATCAATCTTCTGATAACTTGGTCTTTCGTCACACCCCTATCCTTCAAAGGATTTTTACCGGGGTAAAAATTATAGGCATGAATACATTATTAGATACACACGAATATACAGGGTCATCAGCTATTTGGCTAATACAGAGAACTTTAAGTTGTCAACACCTTGACAGACAGGCAGCAATCACCTTTCCGTTCCTTTTATATGTGTTATTTTAATATCCTCTAAGACCAGGCTCCAACTTAGCAAACTTCATAGTGGCTAAAAACACTGATAAGTTGTGATCAGTGTAACTTCTCAGTGGTTTTTGCCCCGCACACAGATAACAAGGGTCGTCCCACACCAACTTGGCATTCTTTGGCAAGAGCTTAGTAAGAGGGAGGGTAATATCCGCAAAGTTTTTTTTTTGCAAAACTTCTGATAGTACCCCACCATCTCCAAGAACCTTCTCAGGGCTCCCTTGTCTGTCGGGGTGGGGACTTCAGAGATAGCCCTCACCTTAGCCTGCATCGGTGCCAGCTGCCCCTGTCTTCCCACAAATTCCAGATAAGTGATCTTTCCGTGGCTGAATTCACTTTTTGCGAGGTTCACTGTCAGGCTGTCTTCAAACAGCTTTTTAAACAGCTCCTCCCACGTGTCACTCCAGACTACTACATCGCCAATATACGCTTCTGCGTCCTTTAGGCCTTTTTTCACTGAATTAATCGTCCTATAGGGGTGTTGCTCACTAGGCTGACCTGATGTGACAACAACACCATGTCCGGGCTCTTTGCATCGCCTCGGGACATCCGGACATACGTTTAATTGGCTTTATCGGCAGCTCGCTTTGTTCGGGGATTAAGTGAGAGAACTCATCAGCAAAGTTGGCCAACACAATAGAGTTCTCCCATCTGGTTGGCACCACACTTATCTTTTCAAAATGGGTCTTCCCCTTATCAGGTTGCACCCTAGCCTCATTAATTTTCATGTTAACACCAACTAGATCTGCTTTCTGATCGTGGTAAGCTGTTAGCATATCAATAGCCTGTAATTGTGTTAGCTCACGTCTACAATAGTTAATAGCATCCTTCCTCCTGTGCTGCCAGTAAAACTCTTCTATGATTCCGCCGACTGTTTTCCTCACCCCAAAATGTCCACCGAGGGGTAACTTGTGGGCCAGGTTAAGAATCTCATCCCCATAAATTTTTGGCACCACCCCCCGTTCCTCATCTGCGGGCACAGTACTTGGTCTCCATTTCCTCCTTAGTACTCCCTCCTCCACATAATAGCCCACTGGCCCCCTTTTTAATTCTGCTTCAGAGAGAGCTGTCTCCGTCAAAACCATCAGCTCCTTGTCTTGCTCCTGTGCATGTACAAATTCCTTCCTTGCTAATGATAAGTCTACCTTAATTTCAGTTTCACTACGCTGCTTCTCACTTTCTAACCCCTTCTGATACAAGGCTGGTAAAAACGTCTCAGCCAAATCTATATTCACTTTGGCAGCCTTTCTGGCCATGTGCCGAGTCACTGCGCAAACGGGATAAACTTGTGAGTCCATGGGCGGGGCCTCAAGGCTGGCTTGTCACTCTTACTGCTGGGTACACTTCTCCGCCGGTGAGGTCATTACCGAGTAAGACCTCCACGTCTTCCTTCGGTAGTTCGGGCCTCACCCCGATCGTGACCAGTCCGGAGACCAAGTCGCTTTTTAGGTGTATCTGGTGCAAAGGTACTGCTTCAGTCCCTTTCCCAATGCCTTTTATCACCCTGACCTCCCCAGTCTGGGTCTCTGAACTAAAGTCTAACACACTCTTTAATGTCAATGACTGACAAGCTCCAGTGTCTCTCCAGATCCGTACTGGAACTGGGTTTAACCCCTCCTTCACTGACACCAATCCGCGAGATAAACCTCTCGCACCCTTCCTGAATTTTATCAGACCTCTTCTTCCCTAGCGGTTTGTTTACCAGCTCAATACAGCCAGTCGGAACCGTCGTTTTCCCTTTCCCCGTCTCCTTCGGGGCAAAGCACCTGGACGCAAAGTGTCCGACTTTCCCACAATTATAGCATACGACCCCAGGAGACTTCCTACCAAACTGCTCCCGGTCTACCTTATCCTTCTCACTAGTCCCCGGCTTACTTTCTGACTTTTCTGGCGGACTCTCTCCGCCGTCCTGACTACCCTTCTGATAGCCTTTACTCCGGGTAAACTTCGTTTTATGTGTCAACGCGTACTCATCCGCTAACTTAGCAGTTGCGGCTAACGGGTCTGCCTCTTTCTCATCTGGGTAGGGTCTCATACCTTCAGGGACACAACCTTTAAACTGCTCAATCAGGATTAGCTGTAGCAGTCTGTCATAATCCCCATTGACCCCTTTCGAGGCGCACCAACGCTCACAATATGTCTGCATCTCACGGGCAAACTCTAAATACGTGCAGCCCCACGGCTTCCTCGCATTCCGGAACCTCTGCCGGTATGCCTCCGGGACCAACTCATAAATCCTGAGTATGGCCCCTTTCACCACATCATACCTCTGGGCATCTTCTGCGGACAAGGCCGAGTAAGCTTGTTGGGCTTTTCCTTTAAGTACACTCTGAAGCAAAACAGCCCACTTATCCCTCTGCCAGTCCTGACTTGCAGCAACTTTTTCAAAATGGAGAAAATACCGATCAACATCGGTCTCCTCAAATGGGGGAACCAGCCTAACCTCCTGGGTCGCCCTGAACCCTCCACCTTGGTTCAGCATGGGCCCCTGCGCTAGTGTCATCCTTAACTTCTCCATCTCAAATTCCCTTTCCCTCTGTTTCTCTCTCTCTTGTCGTTCTAATTGCCTCTCTTCTCGTTCTAACTGCCTGTCCCTCTCTTCTCGTTCCAGCTGTTTTACCCGGAACTCGTGCTCGAGTCTCAATTTTTCAATCTGCAGCTGTACTGCGTCTCCACCACGTTTTCCAATAGATACCACCTCCAGCTCCCCATGGGGAAACACACCTTTATATACATAATGCTCAATGATAGCTCTGTGCATCTTCGCTCTCCACATTGTCGACTTCCCTTTAAAAAGATTCAACCGTTTGGCCACAGCTGCCAGTTCCGATTTCCTGGCATCCTCTAATGCCTCCAAGGTCAGCGCCTTTAGAAATTCCTCAATCTCCAGTTCTGCTGTTTGCCCTTTCTTTCGGGAATTTTAACCCAATCAATTTACCTCGTCCCAAATTTAGCGTTCAAAATCGCGGACGAGAACCCCACTTATGTTACTTACCCCATAACTGGGTTGCCAAACAGGCAGAAATGGACCACTTAGTTGGAGTCTGGATTACTGGAACTAAGAAAGTTTTATTAAAGAAATAAGTAACACAGTACTCTAATCGTAAGGATATAAATGCAACGGGTTAGCAATGATAAAACACACATGTACACAGAACTAGGATAATAGGAATCAATCAAGCTCTATCGCAGTCTAGGGGTAAAATGATCAGTCTCAAGTGACGCACAGTTCAGTTCAGTTGAGTACAGTTTGCAGTAATTGCTATTGTGCTGTTGGAGAGAGAGAGAGAGCGAATGTAAATTTCGATTCTGACAGACCTTGATGTTCCTTCGCAGTTAGCTTTTGGGCGAGCCCTTTTTATTGTCTTCTGAGGTCACGGACTGTGACCCCTCCGTTCCGGATACGATCGTTCTTCCGTGGTGAACCCGGCACCCAGGCAAGGGCGGACACACACACCAGGTTCCCGCCGATCGTACCTTTTCACCCTGTGCGTCTATGGTCGATCCCGCGACCGGACCTCCAAAACTCCCACCAACTTGTGGGGGCACACCGCACTTCCAGGGTCTCGTTATCTCGTGATCTCTTGGTGTCTGTCTTGCCTTAGCGAATCTGTTCCTTTTATCCCCCTGCTGGGGTATCGCCTGTCCATCAAACTTCAAACAGTTCAGGTTCAAAGCAACCGGTCTGTCAATACTCGGAACTGTGTCTCTTTTTGTTAATCTCTCTCGTCTCTCATTAACATGTCTGAATGCTGCTCCATTGTCTCACTGATCTCTCTCATTAGCATCAATCTTCTGATAACTTGGTCTTTCGTCACAAGACATTTTTGAAATGAGATTTTATGCAAATTAGCAAGATCATCATGTCTCTGTTTATTTGATTTTATTTAAGAAATAAGCCTGCTTAAATCACTTTAACCTGTCATTCTATTGTCTATTTGTTTCAGGTTGACCATACAATAATCATGTATCTTATCAGCCCCAGTGGAGATTTTTTGGACTACTATGGTCAGAACAAGAAGAATACTGAGATTTCTGCGTCTATAGCTTCACATATGAGAAAATTTAAAGCTCAGTAGTGCAAATATCTAGCTGCATTAATAACTGCTAAAACCTGGCTCTGCATTTTCTGTAAACAGGTGCAGTATTTCAATTAAAAGAAATGATGCAAAGTTCTTTGGGCTGGAATGTAAGTTCATACATGTGCCTCCTGTTTATGGCAATTTAAATGCGGATCAAAGATAAAATTTGGATAACGATATAAGAATTATAAGAAGTCAATATCAGCAAAGAGAAAATATGATGCTTCGGGTATGTTTCCTTCATCAGGGCTCAAAGATTACAGTTCAGATGTCCCAAATAATGTTTCACCAGTGTTACTACCCATATGAACGTTTATTTACTTACTGAGATACTGAGTGGAATGGGCATTTCCCACCCTTCAAGCCAAACCATCCGGCAATCCCCCAATTTAACCCTAGCCTAGTCACAGGATGATCTACAATGACCAATTAACCTAGCAGTGGACTGTCGGAGGG
This sequence comes from Mobula hypostoma, assembly GCF_963921235.1. NCBI lineage: Eukaryota > Metazoa > Chordata > Chondrichthyes > Myliobatiformes > Myliobatidae > Mobula > Mobula hypostoma. Next base: position 16,043,402 of record NC_086118.1, on the reverse strand, counting down.
AACCCATGAGGTGACAGGGAAAACGTACAAACTCCTTATAGGCAGGGGCAGGAATTGAACCCAGGTCGCTGGTACTGTAGAGCATTGTGCTACTGTGCTGCCCCATATATCTCATTGAATTCCTCTCTTTGCCCTCATTCAAGATATATTTTCCAAATGAACACTTAATTTGCTTTTAAAGGAAAGGATAGGCTTTGTTGTGATTATTGGTTCTGGCAGAGAATTCCCATTACTTGGATGAACTTGTGACCTCAACCAGCAGAATGAAGCTGCTTCTCTTTTTGTTTCCTTAAGGTATTACAAACATAAAAATGTTGTCGTGTCAGATTACTTCTTGTCTAGTCAAATGGTTTCAGTCTAAATACAAATCCTTACTTGATACCTCTGCTTGCATCCAGATGATTTGAATACCTGCCACCGTAGCTACTCTTTTCTACCAATCAGCCATTTTTCTAAACGGGTAAGTTGAAAAACAGGGCTTCGATTATAATTCAGCTGTGTGCTTGAACCTGCTTTGGAGTTTGAACCAGTAGCCTTCTGATTCTGCAGCACAGAAGAGACTGAGTTAAAGTGATGCATGATAACATTGAAACATAGAAAACCTTCAGCACAATACAGGCCTTTCGGCCCACAAAGCTGTGCCGAACATGTCCTTACCTTAGAAATTACCTAAGGTTACACATAGCCCTCTATTTTTCTCAGCTCCATGTACCTCAGAACATGTACCTGTCCCGGAGTCTCTTAAAAGACCCTATTATATCCGCTTCCACCACCGTCCCCAGCAGCCCATTTCACACACTCACCACTCGCTGCGTTTTAAAAAAAAATACTTACCCCTGACATCTCTGTACGTACCTCCAAGCACCTTAAAACTGTGCCCTCTCATGCTAGCTATTTCAACCCTGGCAAAAAGCCCCTTGACTATCCACACGATCAATGTCTCTCATCATCTTATACACCTCTTCCAGGTCACCTCTCATCCTCCATCGCTCCAAGGAAAAAAGGCCGAGTTCACTCAACGTATTCTCGTATGGCATGCTACCCAATCCAGGCAACATCCTTGGAAGTCTCCTCTGCACCCTTTCTATGGTTTCCTCATCCTTCCTATAGTGAGGCGACCAGAACTGAGCACAGTACTGCCAAGTGGGGTCTGACCAGGGTCCATTATAGCTGCAACATTACCTCACGGCTTCTAAACTCAATCCCACGATTGATGAAGGCCAATGCACCGTCTGCTTTCTTAACCACAGAGACAACCCACGCAGCAGCTTTGAGTGTCCTATGGACTTGGACCCTAAGATCCCTCTGAATCTCCACACTGCCAAGAGTCCTACCATTAATACTATATTCTGCCATCATATTTGACCTACCAAAATGAACCACCTCACACTTATCTGGGTTGAACTCCATCTGCCACCTCTCAGCCCAGTTTTGCATCCTATCGATGTCCCTCTGTAACAACCCTCCACACTATCCACAATACCCTGAAACTTTGTGTCATCAGCAAATTCATGAACCTGTCCCTCCACTTCCTCATCCAGGTCATTTATAAAAATCACGAGGCACACCACTAGTCACCGACCTCCATGCAGAATATGACCTGTCTACAACCTCTCTTTGCCTTCTGTGGGCAAGCCAGTTCTGGATCCACAAAGCAATGTCCCCGTGGATCCCATGCCTCTTACTTTCTCAATAAGCCTTGCAGGAGTACCTTATCAAATGCCTTATGCCTTGCTGAAATCCATATACACTATATCTACTGCTCTACTTCATCATCACCTTCATCAATGTGTTTATTCACATCCTCAAAAAATTCAATCAGGCTCTTAAGGCATAACCTGCCTTTCACAAAGCCATGCTGACTATTCCTAATCATATTATGTCTCTCCAAATGTTCATAAATCCTGCTTCTCAGGATCTTCTTCCTCAACTTACCAATCACTGAAGTAAGACTCACTGGTCTATAATTTCCTGGGCTATCTCTACTCCCTTTCATGAATAATGGAACAACATCCACAACCCTCCAATCCTCCGGAACCTCTTCCGTCCCCACTGATGATGCAAAGATCATTGCCAGAGGCTCAGCGATCTCCCACAGTAGCCTGGGGTACATCTCATCCAGTCCCAGTGACTTATCCAACTTGATGCTTTCCAAAAGTTCCAGCAAATCCTCTTTCTTAGTATCTACATGCTCAAGCTTTTCAGTCTGCTGTAACTCATCCCTACAGTCGCCAAGATCTTTTTCTGTAGTGAATACTGAAGAAAAGTACTCATTAAGTACCTCCGCTATCTCCTCCTGTTCCATAAACACTTTTCCACTGTCACACTTGGTTGGTCCTATTCTCTCACGTCTTGCTGTTCACATACTTGTAGAAAGCTTCATGGTTTTCCTTAATGCTGTCTACCAAGACCTTCTCGTGGCTCCTTCTGTCTCTCCTAATTTCTTTCTTAAACTCCTTGCTGCTAGCCTTATAATCTTCTAGATCTCTATCTTTACCTAGTTTTTTTGAAACATTCGTAAACTCTTCTTCTTGACTAGATTTATGACAGCCTTTATACACCACGGTTCATGTACCCTACCATCCTTTCCCTGTCTGATTAGAATGTACCTATGCAGAACTCCATGCAAATATCCCCTGAACATTTGCCACATTTCTTCCACACGTTTCCCTGAGAACATCTGTTCCCAATTTATGCTTCCAAGTTCCTGCCTGATAGCCTCATATTTTCCCTTACTCCAATTAATGCTTTTCTAGCTTGTCTGTTCTTATCCCTCTCCAATGCTATGGTAAAGGAGATAGAATTGTGATCACTATCTCCAAAATGCTCTCCCACTGGGAGACCTGACTCCTGACCAGATTCATTTCCCAATACCAGATCAAGTACAGCCTTTCCTTTTGTAGGCTGATCTACATATTGTGTCAAGAAACCTTCTTGAGCACACCTAACAAACTCCACCCCATCTAAACCCCTCACTCTAGGGACATACCAATTGATATTTGGGAAATTAAAATTTCCCACAACAACCCTGTTATTATTACACCTTTCCAGAATCTGTCTCCCTATCTGCTCCTCTATGTCCCTGTTACTACTGGGTGTATAATAAAAGCACCCAGTAGAGTTAATGACCCTTTCCTGTTCCTAACTTCCACCCACAGAGATCCGTAGACACCCCCTCCATGAGGAAGACCTCCTTTTCTGCAGCCTTGACACTATCTCTGATCAACAGTGACATGCCCCCACTTCTTTGCTTCCCTCTCTGTCCTTTCTGAAACATCTCAAGCCTGGCACTCGAAGTAACCATTCCTGCCCCTGAGCCATCCAAGTCTCTGTAATGGCCACAACATCATAGCTCCGAGTACTGACCCACGCTCTAAGCTCATCTGCTTGGTTCATAATACTCCTCGCATTAAAATAGACACATCTCAAACCATCGGTCTGAGCGCGTCCCTTCTCTATCACCTGCCTACCCTCTCTCTCTCGCACTGTCTCCCAGCTTTCTCTATTTGTGAGCCAACCGCCTCTTCCCCAGTCTCTTCAGTTTGGATCCCAGCCCCAGCAATCCTAGTTTAAACTCTCCCCTATAGCCTTGCCAGATTTCCCCACCAGGATATTGGTCCCCCTGGGATTCAAGTGCAACCTGTCCTTTTTGTAGAGGTCAAACCTGTCCCAAAAGAGGTCCCAATGATCCAGAAATCTGAATCCCTGCCCCCTGCTCCAATTCCTCAGCCACGCATTTATCCTCCACCTCACTCCATTCCTATACTCACTGTCACGTGGCACAGGCAGTAATCCTGAGATTACTACCTTTGTGGTCCTGCTTCTCAACTTCCTTCCTATCTCCCTGTAATCTGCTTTCAGACCTCCTCCCTTTTCCTGCCTATATCATTGGTACCAATATGTGCCACGACCTCTGGCTGTTCACCTTCCCACTTCAGGATATCATGGACGCAATCAGAAACATCCTGGACCCTGGCACTTGGGAGATAAACAACCATCCATGCTTCGTTCCTGCATCCACAGAATCGCCTGTCTGACCCCCTAACTATAGAGTCCCATATTACTGCTGCCAGCCTCTTCCTTTCCCTACCCTTCTGAGCCTCAGGGCCAGACTCTGTGCCGGAGATGCGGCCACTGTTGCTTCCCCCAGGTAGGCCGTCCCCCCCAACAGTAGTCAAGCAGGAGTACTTATTGTCAAGGAGTACAGCCACAGGGGTGCTCTCTAGCCTCTGACTCCTGCCCTTCCCTTTCCTGACTGCACCCACTTATCTGTCACCCCAGGCCCCGGTGTGACTACCTGCCTATAGCTCCTCTCTATCACCTCCTCACTCTCCCTGATGAGATGAAGGTCATTGAGCTGCATCTCCAGTTCCCTAATGTGGTCCCTAAGGAGCTGCAGCTTGACGCACCTGGCGCAGATGTGGGATGCTGGGAGTCTCCCAGATTTCCCACATCTGACACCGAGCACAGAACACCGGCCTCACACACATACTTCCTGTCTGTATTCTGCACAGATAACCTACCTCACCTCGACCCGTTATCGCCGAAGCCCCGTTGAGCCAAAGCCTTCCTACTCTGTCTCCCTCTACTCTGGTGCCCGATCTATAAAGCTGTCTCCTTTTAAACTCTTCTCGCTGTTCTCACTGGCTGACATCCATGCGTTTGTGCGGTCATACCCTGATAACATTTTTAGTGTTTGCATCTCTTTAGTTTTCCTCTCTTGTGAAGACGTGGCATCAAATCGGATTGCAGCCCAGAATGAAGAAGCACTCCAAGGCTACCTGTTGTCTCACATTAGCAGCTTTCAGTAATGTTACAAGCATGAGTTGCTGCAGTTCAGCTCTTGGACATCAGGTGCAAATTTACTGCTCTCTACTCCCATGTTGTAGCATTGAGTGTACAAGCACTTGGAGAGTCCCTGATCTTTGGGCGTGCTTGAATTAATGATGTCTTAAGACCTAAACTCAGATGCTGATGAGCAAGCATACATTGCGGGGAATGAGAAGTTTGTGGTAATGGCTCCATCATGATGAACTGCACCTTTGGAAAACAGAATCCACTTTTATTTTGGAAGATGATAGAACTCCAAAGGTGCAGAATGTACCAGGTAGACATTGATATTGCACAGTCAATGCAAGCTCTTCTGGTCATGTCTTGGCAAAGGGGACTATGATAACTTTACCACTAAACATATATTTACCCCTCCCCCCACACACACACCCTGCTCCTCTTTCCGCAGGGATCGCTCCTTCCATGATTCCCATGTCCATGTGTCCCTCCCCACTAATCCCTCTCTCGGCATTTATCCCTGCAAGTGACCTAAGTGCTACATCTGCCCAACAGCTCCTCCCTCAACCCCATTCAAGGCCCCAAACAGTCCTTCCAGGAGAGGCAACTCTTCACCTGCGAATCTGCTGGGGTCGTCTATTGTGTTCGGTGCTCCCAATGTGGCATCCTCCACTTTGGTGGGCCCCATCGTAAGTTGGGGAACTGCTGCGTCGAGCACCTCCGCTCCAGCTGCCTAAAGTGGAGCCTCCTGGTGGCCAAGCATTGTAATTCCCATTTCCATTCTGACATGTCAGTCCGTGGCCTTCTCTTGTGCCAAGATGAGGCCACCCTCAGGGTGGAGGAGTATCACCTTGTATTCTGTCAGAGTAGCCTCCAACCTGATGGCATGAATATTGATTTCTCCTTCTGGTAATTTTTTTCCAATCTCCCTCCCCTTTTCATCTATTCCCCACTTTAGCTTTTTACCTCTTTTCACCTGCCTGTCATGTCCCCCTGGGTCCCCTCCTCCTTCCTTTTCTCCTATGGTCCACTCTCCTCTCCTATCAGCTTCCCTCTACAGCCTTTTACCTTTCCCACCTACTTGGCTTCACCTATCATCTTCCAGCTAGCCTCCTTCCCTTTTTTATTCTGGCTTCTTCCCCTGTCCATTTCAGTCCTGAAGAAGGGTCTCAGCTGGAAATGTCGACAGTTTATTCATTTCTATGGATGCTAGTTGACTTGCTGAGTTCCTCCATCATTTTGAGGGTGTGGCATATGATAACAGTGTCTCAGTTTAGTGCAAGCTGAAGTTATGCATGGGTAAACTGAGATGTTACTGCTAGTCTTTAGGCACTTTAGGATGCTTTAGCCTAAATGACTGAGAACACTTGCTGTCCCTTGCTCTGGTGAAGATACCCACAGATCCTGCATTCTACCTGATGCTGAGTTTGTCCTCATTCTTTCAACTTTGTGGGTACCTGTTAGCACTGTGAAATGTGAACGTTGTTCTTTTCTTGGTGGCTAGAAAATATGGGCCACTTTCACTACTTTTGATTACAATTCCAAAGCATCAGCACCATTTTGCAATTAAGTGCATTATATTGCATCAAAATTAAATTCAGATTTCTCCAAATTCCTACGTGATATGAATAGTCTGAAATAATATTTGTGTTCAGCATCAAGTGGTCTACCATAACCACAAAAACATTCTGAGGAAGCAACACTTCTAAAAATTTTGCTGTTATTTTTTAATTCATGACTATTGTTTCTTAAATTTCAGATTTATTTAATAATTATTTAAATTCCACTACTGGGATGGTGGGTTTTGCACACTTATGCTTTGAAATAAGTATTACTTTATTAGAATTTTTTTTGAGTTGAATTGTGCTTTTAATGATTTACTTGTCTGTATCCCAAGAACCATTTACTCCTATATTTCATTCAGACTTTCATTTTCCTTAGCATAGAAGATAATTCTGTTTCAAGCTCACAACTTTGCATTCATCTGTTAATCGCCATTTCATACTTAACCATACAGTCTGCAAGTGGTCTACTGTCTTCCAATATATGTTCCTTAGTTAGGCTACCAGTCTGGATTGCCTGCAAATTTTGAAATTGAAACATTGATGGTAATTCAAAATATTTGACCTGTGTGCAATACCTCCTTCATTTTCAATATTGCAGGAATGATTAAGTCAGAAGTCAAAGTTGAGTTCATTGTCGAGTACAGTACACAAATACATGTATGGCCAGGCGTAATGAAAAACTTGTCAATAGCATCATAGGCACATGGTATTATATAAGCAGATTCACAAGACAATTTTTTTTACAATAAAGAACATTATTTGAAGAAAAAGATCCATTTTAGCACAAAGTAATTGGAGTGGTCATACCATTGCTAAACTGTAATAATTAAGATTGCGGGTTGGCTCAAGAACCCAATATTTGAAGGGAAGTAGCTGTTCTTAAACCTGGTAGTATGGGACTTCATGCTTCTGGACCTCCTGTTAAATGATAACTGTGAAAAGATGGTATAACCCAGACGGTGGGCATCTGATGATGGATGTTGGTGCAGATACCACGAAAGAAGGCAAAGATATTGTCGATGACAATGCTAGTGTCTATGCTATGCTAGTGTTACCTTTGGAACAAAGGTTAAGGAGTAACTTAATGGAGAAGCCAAGAGTTAAGAAGAACCAAGTTTCCTTAACAGCAGAGTCAAATTCCAGAGCAGACGAGTGTCTATCTGTCCATCTAAAGTTAAATCTCACCAATGCTGTTTGCCCAAAAAACAACAATCTCAATTTCCCTGCATAGTGACAATGTTGAAGGAGATCTCTATTTACCCAGGGAGGTTGCTGTGCGTTAGTCCACAAAATAGTTTCTGGAAATCCTTGAACCTAACATAGATTCAATTTGCTGTCGACTGTAAAACACATGACATGGAAATTGAAAAGCATGAGAACATAAGCAATAGGAGTGCACATAGGCAACCCAGCACTTCCAACCTGCTCCACCACTTATTAGCACTAGTGTTGGAGCCATTGCATCTGTTCTCTATTTGCTTTGTATTCCGTGTTGCATGTTTATTATGGTAACTAGTCACATGAGTGGGGATGTGGTAAAAGCAAAGAGAATAAGTGGCATATTCTTGCTTATTTCGTGGCAGTTTGTGGCTTGGGACTGGCAGAGGTTATATCTTTGCTGACTACTTAGTATCACTTCAGATTGTATGCCTGCCAATTGCTAATGGAGGATCAAAGTAAGGAATTTGACTCTTTGGGGCAATTATTTCATTGGAGCTGAGGGTGCATCATGCAAGCATTACAACCCTGTGGCAGTCGCAGGCCGCCACGTTTGATTTTGGATTAGTCTTTGCCACTGCATTTAGGCTTAATCTCTTAGCGTAGTACCATTTATAGCACTATTCCAATAACATCGGATTCCCTTAATAATCAGAAATCTATCTATCTGTACACTGAATACACACACAGATTTATTATCACACAAAATCTGTTGTTTTGTGGCAGCTGTACAGTGCAAAGACAAATCTATAAGTTAGAAGTGTGTGTGTGTGTGTGTGTGTGTGTATAGTTAAAATGACATATTGTTCATGGGTTTATGAACCATTTAGAAATTTATGGTGTTGGTCTTCAGACTCTTGTACATTCTTCCTGATGGTAGTAACAAGAAGAGGGCATATCTGAGATGGTAAGGGTCCTCAACGATGGATGCCATTTTCTGAAGGCACTGCCCTCTTGCAAATGTGCTGAATGGTGGGATGTTTTGAGTCAATGTTGCAATTGGCTGTGTCTACAGCACTCTGCGGTCTCTTGTGATCCTATGCATTGGAAGCTCCATCCAGGCTCGAAGCAACCATTCAGAATGCTCTCCATCATACATCTATGGAAATGAGTAAGAGTCTCTGGTGACAAACAAAATCTCCTCAAACTCCTAATGAAATATGATTAAGTACGACTAAGCCTCCACATCCCTCTGAAGTATAGAGATCCAAAGGTTTATCACCCTATGACTGAAGCAATTTCTCCTCATTTCAGTCCTGAATAGAAAACCATTATACTGAAACTGCTCCCTAGTCCTATATTCCTGTTTTCCTGCTGGTAAGTCCTTCAAAGAATCTTGCATATTTCAATGAGATTTTCTCTCATTCTTCTAAATTCTAAAGAATACAATCCCATTCAATCTTGTATCAATGACAAATCATTAACTCCAGAACCCATCTATAAAATTTTACTGCATACTTTCTGTAGCAATTGTATCCTTTCTTAGACAAGGAGAGACCAAAACACTATGTAATACTCCATGTGTAATCTCAACGATTTAGTATAGAATCACAAAGACATTTTCTTCTGTATTCAAATTCTGTCTTAACACGGGCTAACATACCATTTTACCTCTTAATTGCCTCTGCACCTGAATGCTGGTCTTTCAAGACTTGTATCCAAGCCCACCTAGGTCCCTTCAGCAATATCCAATCTCTTTGTTTTTCCATTATGTGCATCAGACTAGGTAGCTTCATATTTTCCCCCATTAAATTCCATTTGTTATGTTCTATGAACAAATAATAGATTTGTGGACAGCATCTTCACACCCTAAAGTGATGCAGTGGGCCTGACACTCCTCAAGATTTGCCTTTACTACACCTTGTAATATTAGTGTCTGCAGAAGATGATCTAGCCTGAAATAGTTTCAGATCAGATTATCATGGATTTTTAAGTAAACTTCGAGATAAAATAAACTTGAACCCTCTTCTTTGGCTTACTTATGTATTTTTCATGCAAGACATATCCACATTGATCTGGAATTCAGGAAGTTCATCACTGGGGAGGTTTTTTGTCCTTTCAAGATCTGAAGTTTATGCTCTTGTTGACAATATTCTGGTGGTATCTCTTACAGACAGTGGTAGATTTGGCCCTCCATTACATCTTTGGAAGACGTGTACTACTTGGCCTGCTGCTGGAATTTAAATTCAATATTTAGCTATAATTGGGAGAATACAATCAAAGTATTATCCGCAGTTGTATCTTAGCTGATTGAGTATAGAGATAGGAGAGTCTGAAGAAGACATCAAGCTCCTATAGAATCCAATAGTCTTCAGTGTGACTTATCTGAGTGGCATGTATGGTGAGTTTCATCTACATGGGAGCATCTCCAAGAAGTGAAAATGGACTTTGGACTAACATTTCTATTATTGCTTCTGAGATATTTATTGTGATTTCTGTTGCCCAGTAATAATGTACTACCTGTGTTTGTGTGTATGAGTATATATATATATATATATATACACACACACACACACACACACACACACACACACACACACACACACACACACACACATATATATATATATACATATATAAAATCTAGTAACATTATGGAAATACTTGAGCACAACAAGTTCTTCCCAGGCTGTGCAAAAGCATCCAGTTCCTATGAACTGCATCTACAGACTGAGATCTCCCCATAGCAGGAGATACCTGCAGTCCCGCAGTAGGGCAACCCCATCCTTTTTATTTCTTTTCATTGACATGACAGTACGGAATAAGCCCTTCCTGCCCTTCAAGCTGCGCTTCCCGGCAATCCCCCAACTTAATCCTAGCCTAATCACAGGACAATTTACAATGGCCAATTAATCTACAGTATTAACCAGAACATCTTTGGACTGTGGAAGGAAACCATAGCACTTGGAAGAAACCCCCACGATGACAGGAAGAATGTACAAACTCCTTATAGACAGCAGTAGGAAATGAACCCGGGTCACTGGTACTGTGAAACCACATGCTAACTATTATGCTCCCGTGCCCATCTCCCAAATGCTCTCTTATATGGGTGTGCTGTGAACAAGTTAAGGCTTCATAACCAGGGAAGGATCTGCACTGGCACGTGGGTAGTACCCATTTAACTCCATGGTAATTGGTTTATCATTGTCATTTGTACAAGTTACAATTTAAGTTCTGTATGCCATCCATACAAATCATTTCTAAATGCAAGTACATCAGGAAGTATAATAATAGAATGTAGAATATAGTTACAATCACTGTTACAGAGTAGATAATTAAAGTGCAAAGATCATGATGAGGTAGACTGAGGTCAAGAGTTCACCTTTCTCATACGAGAGGTTTGTTCAAGAGCCTTATAACAGCAGGAGAGAAGCTGTCTTTGAGCCTGGTGACATGTATTATCTATCTTCCGGTCTTTCAGCACCTCTATCCACTCTTATCTCTCTTTTATTTTTTATATACTTGAAAAAGCTTTTTCTATCCACCTTAGTATTGTTTCCTAGCATGCTTTCATATTTCATCTTTTCCCTTCTAATGACTCTTTTAGTTGTTTTCTGTAGGTTTTCAAAAGCTTCCCAATCCTCTATCTTCCCACTAATTTTTGTTTTGTTGTATACCTTTGACATTAGCTCTGACTTCCCTGTCAGCCACAGTTGTACTATTTAGCTATTTGAGTATTTCTTTGTTTTTCAAATACTTCTATTTTGCACTTTTCTAATTTTTTCCTAGAATGCAAGGAGCATTCGTAATAAGGTGGATGAATTGACAGTGCAGATTGTTATTAATGATTATGATATAGTTGGGATCACAGAGACATGGCTCCAGGGTGACCAGGGATGGGAACTCAATGTTCAGGGATATTCAATATTCAGGAGGGATAGACATGAAGGAAGGGGAGGTGGGGCGGCGTTGCTGGTTAAAGAAGAGATTAACGCAATAGAAAGGAAGGACATAAGCCGGGAAGATGTGGAATCGATATGGGTAGAGCTGCGTAACACTAAGGGGCAGAAGACGCTGGTGGGAGTTGTGTACAGGCCACCTAACAGTAGTAGTGAGGTCGGAGATGGTATTAAACAGGAAATTAGAAATGTGTGCAATAAAGGAACAGCAGTTATAATGGGTGACTTCAATCTACATGTAGATTGGGTGAACCAAATTGGTAAAGGTGCTGAGGAAGAGGATTTCTTGGAATGTTTGCGGGATGGTTTTTTGAACCAACATGTCGAGGAACCAACTAGAGAGCAGGCTATTCTGGACTGGGTTTTGAGCAATGAGGAAGGGTTAATTAGCGATCTTGTCGTGAGAGGCCCCTTGGGTAAGAGTGACCATAATATGGTGGAATTCTTCATTAAGATGGAGAGTGATATAGTTAAATCAGAAACAAAGGTTCTGAACTTAAAGAGGGGTAACTTTGAAGGTATGAGACGTGAATTAGCTAAGATAGACTGGCAAATGACACTTAAAGGATTGACGGTGGATATGCAATGGCAAGCACTTAAAGGTTGCATGGATGAACTACAACAATTGTTCATCCCAGTTTGGCAAAAGAATAAATCAAGGAAGGTAGTGCACCCGTGGCTGACAAGAGAAATTAGGGATAGTATCAATTCCAAAGAAGAAGCATACAAATTAGCCAGAGAAAGTGGCTCACCTGAGGACTGGGAGAAATTCAGAGTTCAGCAGAGGAGGACAAAGGGCTTAATTAGGAAGGGGAAAAAAGATTATGAGAGAAAACTGGCAGGGAACATAAAAACGCACTGTAAAAGCTTTTATAGATATGTAAAAAGGAAAAGACTGGTAAAGACAAATGTAGGTCCCCTGCAGACAGAAACAGGTGAATTGATTATGGGGAGCAAGGACATGGCAGACCTATTGAATAATTACTTTGGTTCTGTCTTCACTAAGGAGGACATAAATAATCTTCCAGAAATAGTAGGGGACAGAGGGTCCAGTGAGATGGAGGAACTGAGCGAAATACATGTTAGTAGGGAAGTGGTGTTAGGTAAATTGAAGGGATTGAAGGCAGATAAATCCCCAGGGCCAGATGGTCTGCATCCTAGAGTGCTTAAGGAAGTAGCCCAAGAAATAGTGGATGCATTAGTGATAATTTTTCAAAACTCGTTAGATTCTGGACTAGTTCCTGAGGATTGGAGGGTGGCTAATGTAACCCCACTTTTTAAAAAAGGAGGGAGAGAGAAACCGGGGAATTATAGACCGGTTAGCCTAACGTTGGTGGTGGGGAAACTGCTGGAGTCAGTTATCAAGGATGTGATAACAGCACATTTGGAAAGCGGTGAAATGATCGGACAAAGTCAGCATGGACTTGTGAAAGGAAAATCATGTCTGACAAATCTCATAAAAATTTTTGAGGATGTAACTAGTAGAGTGGATAGGGGAGAACCAGTGGATGTGGTATATTTGGATTTTCAAAAGGCTTTTAGGAGATTAGTGTGCAAACTTAAAGCACACGGTATTGGGGGTAAGGTATTGGTGTGGGTGGAGAATTGGTTAGCAGACAGGAAGCAAAGAGTGGGAATAAACGGGACCTTTTCAGAATGGCAGGCGGTGACTAGTGGGGTACTGCAAGGCTCAGTGCTGGGACCCCAGTTGTTTACAATATATATTAATGACTTGGATGAGGGAATTAAATGCAGCATCTCCAAGTTTGCGGATGACACGAAGCTGGGTGGCAGTGTTAGCTGTGAGGAGGATGCTAAGAGGATGCAGGGTGACTTGGATAGCTTGGGTCAGTGGGCAAATTCATGGCAGATGCAATTTAATGTGGATAAATGTGAAGTTATCCACTTTGGTGGCAAAAATAGGAAAACAGATTATTATCTGAATGGTGGCCGATTAGGAAAAGGGGAGGTGCAACGAGACCTGGGTGTCATTATACACCAGTCATTGAAAGTGGGCATGCAGGTACAGCAGGCGGTGAAAAAGGCGAATGGTATGCTGGCATTTATAGCGAGAGGATTCGAGTACAGGAGCAGGGAGGTACTACTGCAGTTGTACAAGGCCTTGGTGAGACCACACCTGGAGTATTGTGTGCAGTTTTGGTCCCCTAATCTGAGGAAAGACATCCTTGCCATAGAGGGAGTACAAAGAAGGTTCACCAGATTGATTCCTGGGATGGCAGGACTTTCATATGAAGAAAGACTGGATGAACTGGGCTTGTACTCGTTGGAATTTAGAAGATTGAGGGGGGATCTGATTGAAACGTATAAGATCCTAAAGGGATTGGACAGGCTAGATGCAGGAAGATTGTTCCCGATGTTGGGGAAGTCCAGAACGAGGGGCCACAGTTTGAGGATAGAGGGGAAGCCTTTTAGGACCGAGATTAGGAAAAACTTCTTCACACAGAGAGTGGTGAATCTGTGGAATTCTCTGCCACAGGAAACAGTTGAGGCCAGTTCATTGGCTATATTTAAGAGGGAGTTAGATATGTCCCTTGTGGCTACGGGGGTCAGGGGGTATAGAGGGAAGGCTGGGGCGGGGTTCTGAGTTGGATGATCAGCCATGATCATAATAAATGGTGGTGCACGCTCGAAGGGCCGAATGGCCTACTCCTGCACCTATTTTCTATGTTTCTAAACTCAAGCCATTGCTGCTCTGCTGACATCCCTGCCAGCATCTCCTTCCAATTTACTTTGACCAACTCCTCTCTCATACCACTGTAATTTCCCTTACTCCACTGAAATACTGCTATGTCAGACTTTACTACTTCCCTAGCAAATTTCAAGTTGAACTCAATTATATTGTGATCACTGGCTCCAAAGAGTTCCTTTACCTTAAGCTCCCTAATCACCTCCAGTTCATTACATAACACCCAACCCAGTACAGCTGATCCCCAGTAGGCTCAATGACAAACTGCTCTAAAAGGCATTCATAGGCATTCAACAAATTCACTCTCGAGATCCATTACCAACCTGATTTTTCCGATCTACCAGCATGTTAAAATCTCCCATGACTATCGAAACATTGCCCTTTTGACACACCTTTTCTATTTCCTGTTGTAATCTGTAGTCCGTATCCCAGCCACAGTTTGGAGGCCTATATATTACTGCCACCGGGGTCCTTTTACCCTTGCTGTTTTTTAACTCAACCCACAAGGTTTCAACATCTTCCCATCCTCTGTTCATCTTTCTATTGATTTGATGCCATTCTTTACCAGCAGAGCCACACCACCCCCTCTGCCTACCTTCCTCTTCCTCTGATACAATGTGTAACCTTGGACATTCAGCTCCCAACTACAACCATCCTTCAGTCACAATTCAGTGATGGTCACAACATCATACCCGACAATCTATAAAAGTGCAACAAGATCATCCACCCTATTTCTCATACTTTGTGCATTGAGATATAACACTTAGACTACACTACTTGCTACCCTTTTTGATTCTGCACTGATACTCACCCTGATGGCTGCAATTTTGTCCTATCATCTGCCTGCCCTTTCTGACAGTCTGACTGCACACTATCTTTACTGTTTTACCACCCGTCCTATCCTGAGTCTCTTCGTTTTGGTTCCCAACGCCCTGCCAAATTAGTTTGAACCCTCCCCAACAGCTCGAACAAACCTGACCAGGAGAATACTGGTCCCCCTTGGGTTCAGGTGCAACCCATACCTTTTATACTTGTCATACCTCCTACAGAAGGGATCCCACTGATCCAGGAACCTGAAGCCCTGCCCACTGCATCATCTTCTCAGCCACACATTTATCTGCCAAATCATCCTGTTTCTACCCTCACTGGCGTGTGGCACAGGTAGCAATCCAGAAATTACTAGCCCAGAGGTCCTGCTTCTCAGCTTTCTGCCTGGCTCTCTAAATTCTCTCTTCAGGACCTCTTTGCTTTTCCTTCCTATGTCATTGGACCCAATATGTAAGAAGACAGCTGGCTGCTCTCCCACCCCTCCTGTGGGCATGATTCAAGACGTCCCTGATCCTGGTATCTGGGAAGCAACATACTATCTGGCTGTTCCAATCACATCCACAGAATCTCCTGTCTGTTTCCCTGACTAACAAAGGCATCCGTTAGTCTTGCGAGACCATGGATCTGCGCCTGGAAAGTCTTCACTCTCCAGGGCGCAGGCCTGGGTAAGGTTGTATGGAAGACCAGCAGTTGCCCATGCTGCAAGTCTCCCCTCTCCATGACACCAATGTTGTCCAAGGGAAGGGCATTAGGACCCATACAGCTTGGCACCAGTGTCGTCGCAGAGCAATGTGTGATTAAGTGCCTCGGTCAAGGACACAACATGTTCCCCCGGCTGGTGCTCGAACTCACGACCTTCAGGTGGCTAGTCCAATGCCTTAACCACTTGGCCACGTGCCCACTCCCCTGACTACAGAGTCCCCTATCACTACTGCTCCCCGCTTCATCTTCTTTCCTTTCTGCACCACGGACCCATGCTCAGTACCAGTAACCAGGTCTCCACGGCATTCCCCTAGGAGGTCATCAGTATCCAAATCGGTATTCTTTATTATTGATGGGAATGGCCACAGGAGTGTCCTGGGTCTAAAGTAGTGCTTTCCTACTAATTAATACCTGGGAAGCGAATGTGACAGTCTGACAACACAGGACCCAGGTAACTGTGGCTGGCCATGGCGGTATCTATAACACAGTGGAAACAGGCACTCATTCATGTACCCCAATGTCTTTCCTGAGTAATTTGACTTCCATTTTGGCTCATTCCCATACTGAATATGAGAAGACAGTGGAATCCAACATGTATATTTAGTGGTGTGGATTGCCCCAATGGATGGACAGGGGTATAAGAAGAAATATGCACAAAATTTGGTTGGCCTCTGATGCACAACTGACAGTACTATTGGTTCATGTTACAGTCATGCTGCTGGCTTGCTACAAAGTCTGGTCCTTGATGATTTGTGCTATCAGGTTGACTACACAAATTATATTGATATTTTTAGAGAAAATAGTTGTAAAATCTATTCTAAACACTTTTAGTGACTGAATATGGATGCCACTGCATTTTCAGCATGTCAAAACGATCCACCTTACTCCATTTTACACAGCCATCCTGAATTTTGGCTGCATCAATAAACTTTAGGAGTAGCTGTTCTAAAGAACTCAACGAGTGTGAGAAGGAACAAACTGAAGTGCAGAGCAAACTGTTCGACGCCAGAATATTTTTGACTTCAAACCGACCCCAGTGTAGTGTTCATAAAAGGGAAAAGAGCCACACATTAGAGTTACAGATGGAAAAAGTGGATGAATATGGTGCTGAATTGCAACAAGTTTAACCTGTTTGAATGCCAGCTTTAAAGCAAAAAATAATTACTTTAATTATGTTAAATATTTCAGAGAGTCATTGTAAAACCTCTTGAAGTTTTCCCAAGGAATCCTCCAAAATATGTTAATATTAGCAGTAGGCAATGACAACTCACCTGAATGAGCATGTTTGTTGTATTTCTCAAAGAGCAGTACTGAATTAACATCACAAAGTTCTCATATTGATCAATTCTTATTTTCATTTAAGACCTTTTCCGGCTTGTTCTTTGTCACCATGAAGCCGTACAAAAGTTACAGACACAAAATGCCGGAGAAACTCAGCAGGTCACACAGCATCAATGGAAGTTAATAGATAGTTGATGTTTTGGTCCAAGACCCTTCTTCAGACCGTACAAAAGTTGTAAATGCACAATGTGGAGACTGTGGCTGGTTACTAAGGGAAGGAACAACAGATCTTCCCTCAGCTTCTCAATCTCTGATTGTTTATCAATTCATGTTATCGTTTAATTTGCTATATAATCTATAGAATATTTTTATCCGCAATGGAAAATGTGCAGTGGAATATTTCTTCTAACAATGGCTCTCCCTTTAATGGCTTACTTAATTAAATGTGAAAGCTAGTTTGTTCTGGTTAAGTGAGTGAATCAGTCATAAATATGGATAAAGGCCTCTTGGCATTGATCACCGCTGATTACACTAATCACATTTTATTCTTTTCACATTAGCATCAACTCTCAGCCTCCTCCCACTTCTTCCACCACTCACCTACAAACTCGTGGCCAACCTACATGTTCTTGCAATGTGGGAGCACAATGCAGCACCCAAAGGAAATCCACATGCTACAGGGAGAATATGTAAACTTTGCAAAGGTAGCACTGGAGGTTCGGGTTGAACCTGAGCAACTGATACTCTGAGGTCGCAGCTCCACTTCCTGAACCCTTCCTTACTTTAAGATGATCCTTAAAATCTGTTGTGGTGCATCTTCTATGTTCCCGACACTTGTGAGGTTCTTGTGATATTTTAAAATGTTAAAGCTACAATATCAAAAAATGCATTGTAATAAAACTGGATTCCCAGCAATTGCAAGAAAATTTGAACAAATCAATGTTTTTACTTTCGGGATGACCAAACTGAAGAGCTCAGTTAACTTGTTCACGGTTTCTGCCCAGTCTGCAGAGCTTGAGCAGGAGATTGAAGATGAGCATACAGAGCTTGCTAAGGCAGCAAGCAGAGGTCTGAGAAGTTCAGTGGGAGACTGGAAAAAGTTGGTGGGGCAATTGCAGCTCAGACTGAAATAAATAAGAAATGAGAGGGCCAATTTCAGAAACTGCACCGTGGTCCGGAAGAATCTACCTTCCTGCATGAAGTCACAGTTGCTGCTCTTCACAAAGAGCAGGCTGACTGTGTTGCAGAACTAGGGGAACAAATCGACGATTTGCAGCATTGAGAAGGAAAGTGGAAAATGGAAATTGATGGCCCTGTCAGCAATATGGAATTAGAACTTAAGCCAAAAGAAGAGCAAAATTATTCATTTATTATATATAGAAGATGTGATTTGATGAACTCATCTGATGTGTGCTTCAAAGTGTGCCAGCGTTCCACTGGAAATAGAAAAGGCCAGCTATATTCTGGCAACACACATCAAAGTTGCTGGTGAATGCCGCAGGCCAGGCAGCATCTCTAGGAGGAGGTACAGTCGACATTTCGGGCGAGACCCTTCGTCAGGAGGGTCTACACTGAAGAAGTTTAAATCTTCTCTTCAACAGATGCTGCCTGGCCTGCTGCGTTCATCAGCAACTTTGATGTGTGTTGCTTGAATTTCCAGCATCTGCAGAATTCCTTGTGTTTACGTTTTTAAATTCACTAATGCGAAGCCTCTTCCGTGATGCCTACACTGAAGAAGTTTAAATCTTCTCTTCCTCTTCGTAGAGATGCTGCCTGGCCTGCTGCGTTCACCAGCAACTTTGATGTGTTGCTTGAATTTCCAGCATCTGCAGAATTCCTCGTGTTTAAGCTATATTCTGGGTTTTGTTTTGGCAAACATGAGTTCTCACCAGTGAGCTAATTATTTACAGGGATTTTCTAAACTGGCTTTGATTGATCTCAGGATACTCCAAAAAATGCTCTAGTTCTGCACATGGATTCCATGAGCACCACCTGAGAGAGGTAGACCAAGTTAAACAGAGCTCTGACTTGGTATTAAAATATCACACCCCTGCTTCAGTTCCTGCTCATGAACTAATACAATGGGACTTCTCATAGCACTGAGCTTTCAGTGCAGGTAAAACTACATCAAAGAGAAAGGTGTACTATGAGAATTAGTAGAGAAAGAGTGCCATCTAGAGCCCTCTAACAGCAATACAACAATTGTCAGCAAGGTCTTTTCAAGTTTCCTGAACTTATTAGAAATAATATTACATGTTACACCACTGCCTACACTGCACCAGCTCGCTTCTAGATCTGCTACATTTTCAGTGCGGCAAAGATCTGGTCTCCTCTAATTTATTCACATCGTCCAAGTTCAAGGGGGATATTAGAGGAAGGTTTTTTACTCAGAGAGTGGTTGGTGCGTGGAATGCACTGCCTGAGTCAGTGGTGGATGCAGATACACTAGTGAAGTCTAAGAGACTACTAGACAGGTATATGGAGGAATTTAAGGTAGGGGCTTATATGGGAGGCAGGGTTTGAGGGTCGGCACAACATTGTCGGCCGAAGGGCCTGTACTGTGCTGTACTATTCTATGTTCTATGTTCTATATCTACTCAAGCTACTCTCTGCTTATAGGCTGACCTTGAGTGAGCACCAGGTTTTTACAGATGAACAGAAGTTGCTTTTATCAATAAGTCAGAAAATACACAAAAGTCATGAAATGTGGTGACCACACTTTCAATGCATGGCATCTGAAAGCAGACAAGACTGATAAAAAAAACAATTACTAAAACTGGAAAGAACAAGAGATGAAACCAGTTTACGACTTGTAGGAGTGAACATATGAACATGCAGTACATATGTTGAATTTTTGAATTTAATAATATTTTGGAAGCTTGTTCACATGTAGGTAGTGTCCGTAAGTTTTATATGCTGAATATCAAAGGACCATTCTATATTTACAATGCTTCCTTTGAATTGCATATAATTTTCACATCTCCTTCTTTACACCCACACTCCAGACTCCCAGGATGAATGTTAATCAGCATTGTCTGGTTTTTCAATTACCTGCTGTCCACAGCTCTAAGAACCTATTGTCTAGGACTGCATTTTAAATTTACAATCCACAATTACATCAAAAGATTGGTTGCTGAAGTTAGTATTTCCTGTCTGCCCTAATTCCAGAATATGCCCTAACAATATTTCTTTAACCAGCCACATTAGCATGCCGATCAAAGACTGAAACAGAACATTCCAGTTAAATAATCAAATCAGATATAGAAAACAAATTAAAGGAAAAGATGTTTTAGCACTAAGAGACAAACATAGAAATGAATAAGAAAAATAATAACTATAGTATATTTAGTTTTATAATTTTTAACAAAACTGAGATCATATCTGAGATCATAACTGAGTACATAGGAACATCTGGAGAAACTTCATATCTGAGATCATAACTGAGTACATAGGAACATCTGGAGAAACTTCTGAAATGCCCGCTTCGCTGCCACTGCTACTGTGTGGTAACCGAAATCTCCGGAGCAGAGGGCCCCGAATCCACGGCTTTGCTTGTTTTGGCAGCCGGGGCTAGGTCGAAGGCACTCGGTAGGGGATGGCGCTCGGGAGGCTGTATCGGAGGGGCTGGTCAGAGGCTCGAAGTTTTCGGATGGACGGACTCAGTGTCGGCTGTGGTCGGGTGCTTCCAATGCATCGGCAGTTGTCGGTGCCTTGGAGGTTTATGGCAGGGAGTTTCTCCCTTTTGCCACCTGCTATCGGGGACTCGGGAGTCGATCGGGACTTGAGACATCTTTTTACCGTGCCCATGGTCTGTTCTTTATCAAATTATGGTATTGTTTTGCACTGCTGTAACTATATGTTATAATTATGTGGTTATGTCAGTGTTAGTCTCTGGTTTGTCCTGTTTTCTGTGATATCACTCTGGAGGAACATTGTATCATTTCTTAATGCATGTATGCATTTCTAAATGACAATAAAAGAGGACTGAGTGTTCTCATAATCTAGTATGCTGTATGCTACATTGCAACAGCAAAATGTATGCAAATAAATTATACTTACTGTATTGCATACAATTTACTTCTTATCTATGGAGAACAATTATTTTTTTCTGATCAACAGTATTATTCCATTTATATCAATGAAAAGATACATTTTCCTCTAGTTTCTGAAGAAAACTGGCACATCATTAACAACTTACACATTTCTGGGTTTAACTTCAAATGCATGGTCCAATTGACACTTTATTTACAGTGAGAGTTATTTGCCTTATTATTATTATTTCTAGAACAAAGTCTAGCTCTTTATTTGATAGCAAAAGCAATCTACTGTGAATAAAACAAGTTAATGTGAAGATGCAGTTTTCCTGGTTTGGATCTGGAGTTGATAAGATATTTATTAAGAATCAGCACCTTTACAGGAGGACAAGTCAAATCTGTGCACGTGTAAATTCAGGAAGACTCACAGTGAGCTAGGAGAAGCCAAGCAGTAAGCAGATATCATAGATTCAATAAAAAATTCAATACTTTAAGTTAAAGCTTAAAACCATATTTTTATCAGCAAGATAGAATTCCTTCCTGAATTTCTGGCTATCAATTTAATATTTTTAATTCAGTGGCATAGCTAATACCATAGTCATATTCCCTCTCGGAGAAAATATAAAGAGTGAATATCAAGTAGCACCACAGAAACGTAAAGAGTTGCACACAAATTGAACCTTTATCATGTTTTGTATCATGAAAGCAGCAAAATTCAAGCGTTGTAGGGAAAAATTGGAAACGAAGCATAGAGCTATCCTTTTTGAATGGTAAAATTTCTGATTATCATTAAAGCAGGAAGACGAAACCTTTGCCAAATTAGTAGCAAAAGCAGGATGTTGACTGCATAAAGATGCAAACATTTGCTCTGTTGTTCAGTTAGATTTGTTTTTGATATTGTACATATTGTTAACTTTGCCAGTTTAATAGGTAACTGGTTCACTAAGAAATCTTCATTGATTTGAGAAGTTGAAGGGAAATGGATTTTCACTGACATGTTGAAGAATATTTTTGAGATAACTCAAAATGGGATCAGTTTCATCTAATCCCCTTCTGAGGACTGTGTGGTCCAGCCATACTAATGACAATAATTTTATTTTCCATGGAAGACAGACAAAATGAATTAACTTTGGAAAAAGCAGCTTCTCGATTGGTGAATCCATCCGGAAAAGAATATACATTTTTCTCTCATTGACATAAATCCTACTCTAGAATAGATTTTTTCTAATATCCAACTCCATTGTTGAACAGGTGATAGACTGTAAAATTGGCCCGATGACATTATCAGACCATGTACCGGTTGAAATTCAAATTGATTTAAATACTGAAAGGGGAAGGAGGGGTAGATGGCGAATGAATACTATGCTGTTAGAAGATGGGGATTTCAGTGATAAGCTGGCTGAGGATCTGACTTCGTTTTTTGAATTGAACATAGGGACCACAGTAAAGCTGTCCTCGGTATGGAAGGCATTCAAGGTATATAAGAGGAAAATTAATAGCACAGACATCTGAAATGAAGAAAGAAAGTATGGAGCAAATAAAAAATCTAAAAGCAGAAATAACCACATTGGAAAAGGTTTTAGCAAGACAATATACCGATGACTTATACAAAGATCTGTGCAATTTGAAATTCCAGCTAAATAACATATATAACAAAGAAGCAGAATATGCATTATTTAGAATAAAAACAAGTTTCTACGAAGGTGGTGACAAAGCTGGTAAGCTGCTGGCACGATATTTAAAGCAGCAGTATGCGAATAGTGTTATACCTGTAATTAAGAAAGGGGATACATTCGCGTCATCATCTAAAGAAATAAACAAAGTTTTTGACAGTTCTATGAACGTTTATATGCATCACCAGGAGGAGCTGAATCAGTTTTTTTCTAATTCTAAAATTGCCTACAGTATCCCCACAACAAGCTGAGTCCTTGGATGCCCCAATTACTGAGGATGAGCTATTGCGGCTATGAAAATGGGGAAATCTCCAGGTATGGATGGCTTCCCAGTTGAATATTATAAGAAATTTCTGGACATATTGGCTCCTACTCTAATAAAAATCTATTCAGAAGCACTTAATTTGGAATCTTTACCGAATACATTTAATGAAGCATTAATATCATTGATCCCAAAAAAAGACAGGGAGGCAATAGATCCCTCCAATTAAAGACCTATAAGCTTAATTAATGTGGACTGTAAGATACTGACTAAAACACTGGCTTTGCGATTAGAGAAAGTATTGCCATCTATAATTAATACTGACCAGGTTGGCTTGTTTAAAGGCAGATCCTCAAGTGACAATTTAAGGGGATCACTGCACTTAATATGGCTGAACTTCCCAAGTAGTACCCCAGTTACTGCCATCTCCCTGGATGCCGAAAAGGCCTTTGACAGGGTTGAGTGGAGATTTTTAACCACAGCCTTGTCATTCTTTGGGTTTGGCTCTATCTTTAAATCATGGATTAGAATTTTGTATAGAAACCATAAGGCTTAAGTTATTACAAATGGTACATATCCCCATTTTTCAACATCTCATAGGGTACACGGCAAAGCTGCCCCCTCTCCCCACTGTTATTTACGATTTTTTTGGAACCGCTGGCAATCATGATTAGAGCAGATACAAATGTTAGAGGAGTGAAGGGAGGTGGAAAGGAGCATAATCTGATGTTATATTCTGACTATATTTTATTACTGATTAGTGACCCTTCTAACTCCTTACCTCCTCTAATGAAAACAATCCAATTATACTCCGAGGTATCTGGTTATAAAATCAACTGCAATAAATCTGAGGCTATGCCAATGTCAAAATTGTGTTTTTCAAATTCAGTATCTCAGTTTAATTTCAGATGGGTGCCAGTTGGAATGAAATATCTAGGGGTCAAACTCAGTCATAATTTGGATGAAATAATTACTTTAAATTATGACCCATTTTTGAGTAGGATAAGAAATAATCTGGTTAAGTGGGGGGCACTGAGACTGTCACTCTGGGGTAAAGTCAATGTAGTTAAAATGGTCATAGCACCTCAGTTTAACTATCTTTCTATGATGCTTCCTTTAAATATATCAGATTTGATCTACAAGCAATACAACAAAATTATCAGGGATTTTCTATGGGATAAGAAGAAGCCCAGAATTAAAATGAGTAAGATGTGTATGTCCAGGGACATGGGAGGGCTCAGTCTACCAGACGTCAGGGCATATAAATTATCCTTTGAAATGACCAAGTTAGCTTAACATTGGGACAGGGTTGATGTTGATTTAGATTGGGTAGTTATAGAACAGAGCCTGGCTGCATCACATTCTCCCTTTAACATCCTCTCAAAACATGTGGAAAACAAGACTAATCTAAATCCTATACTATCTCACTCAGGGAGTGTGTGGAGTACAATTCATAAAGCTTATAGAATGTCACATTTACACCAATTAAACTCCTCGCTCTGGAATAACCCTGAGACATGCATTGGGAAAAGAACGGTGTACGGAAAGAATGGAAGATTAAAGGTGTATATACAGTAGGTGATCTCTATGAGAAAGGGATTTTTATGTCATATGTGGATTTGCAGAGGAAATACAACTTTGTAGATAAAGGGGATTTTTGGAAGTATTTGCAAATAAGACATTGCGTTAGTAGCATATTCAAGAACCATGACCCACAAAGTAACTCTTTAACTGCATACTTTACATTACCACCTGGAAGTTCATAAAGCATCAGTGTTTTAGAAAATGTTCAAGCATTCTGTGGGTGAATCGTGTAACAATCTCAAAGCAGAAGGATCTTGGAAGCGATATTGAAGATAATGAGTGGTAAAATATTTTATCAAATGTGGGTAGACGTATTTTGGAAGCGAGAGGGAAATTTATTCAATAAGATAGTACACAGATATTATTGGACACCAACTAGACTCTAGAAAATGGGGATTGTTGATAATAACTTATGCTGGAAATGTAAAACTGAGTGGGCACATATTTTCACATGATTTGGGAGTGTTCCATGGTTTGTTCATTTTGGTTTAAAGTTCTTGATTTGTTGGGGAGTTGGTCAGATTCCACACTGCCCTGGTGTCCATGGCTTTGTCTCCTGGGTGATAGGACAATGATACCTAATGTAAACAATCACGTTCACTATTTTAAAGGCGGGTCTCATCACAGTTGCAAGAGTTATATTGCAAAACTGGAAAAAACCCAGAAGTCCCACTGTGAAGGAATGGAATGAGGAAATGATTAAGATTTCATCATATGAACACATGTTGGGAAGAATTAACAGTGAGGGAAAAGTGCAAGACGCGTGGGATTAATTTTGGTCGTATGTTAATTTTAACTTATTAGAACTTCTTTCTGTCTCTAAGTTTTACTTGTTTTCCTGTCATGGGATGGCTGTGTGAATATGCTGTACTGTATCTGCTCTGTGATATGCTGTGCTGCTTTGTAAAATAAGAATAAATAATAATAAAAACTTGAATTACAGAAAAAAAAGAAAAAGCAGCTACTCCGTTTTTGGCATAGATAATTTGTTAAAATGACTCTCATGCCATCGGTATTTGTTGCTCATTGGGACCTTTGACTTAAATGAGAAGTGGATAAAGCAGAATGATGGCCAGAAAACATTACTGATGTAAAGAGAGGACAAAGTGGAGAGAAAGGACCCTTGAGATATTGGGAAAGGCATCAGAGAATGAGGCATAAATCATACAAGTTAGAACAGTCAGTATAGTTAAAGATAGAGAACTTTAGTGAGATGCTATTTATTCATCATTAACTTAGAAGTGCACTGTAGCAAATCTAATCAAAGCCTTCACCAAATACAGTGACAAGTTAACAGAGTGTACTCTGATGACTGTGGAATGATCATGTGGGGAAGTGTCCTGTCAATTGTGGCCATTATTTCCAAAATGATAATATGAGATTGCTAGAAATGGTCGTAACTACAAAAAATACAAACATCAATAATAAAATGGTGGCTTTGACCAGGTACAAAGAATTGATGAGAAGGTGTTTAGTTGCAATTTTAATCTAAGATTCCTGGCTGTAATCTGATGAGATTGAACCAACTAGAAAATAAGATCAATATTAAGTACAAATGGGGATTAACATAAATATTTCCTTTGTTCTTTCCATCCCTCCCTGTGATCTGTGAAACTAACCATTTTTTCAGTGAAAGTTAAAGAAAACCTCTAGCAGATACTGTTTCTCTTTCCACAGATGCTGCCTGACATACTGATTATTTCCACTGTTTTCTGCTCTATTTTGGATTATGAGTATCTGCATTTATTTGAATTTGTAGCCAGTTTACTTACTGATATCACTGTGACTGAACAGCAGAGGTCTCCCTCAGCTGATGCTACCAGTAGTAAACAGTCCTCACTGTATGGTTTCATTGGACCCATTTCATTAGGTACACCTGTAAACCTGCTTTTTAATGCAAATATCTAATCAGCTAACTCAATGCACAAAAATATGCAGATGTGGTCAAGAGTTGTTGTTCAGACCAAACAACTGAACTGGGATAAAAGGAACGTGATAAGGACAACGATGAGTTGATCACAGGAGGTGGAGGAGTGGCTGAAGGACTACTTTGAGTCAGTGATATAGGCCATGTTTGATTCATTAGAGGACCTGAATGTTACAGACTTTATAAAAATAACCTGTGTTCATGCCTATGGCGATGACTTGAGTGCAAAGCATTTTCACAATGGAGTTGTGTTGACACTCTCCTTTTTCTCAAGCTAAAATAGTACCATTAATTGACCAACTTTACATCTTCAGCTGCCATACCTGCCTGAATGCTGAGTGAACTTTCTAGATGATGTGCACTACTGTTCCGAACTCGCTCCTTTGTTTCTCCTCAGCCCCAAATGAGGCACCCTTTCTCCTGAATCAGCACTAAAGGCAGAAAGCAATCTAATGCTCATCTTCCTCATTGACCATATTGATCACACGTCTCTGTATACAGTCGACATCAATTTTTTATCCTACAATTTACGGGTATGTATAAGGTTGCTGTAGCTGGAGGTATACCTACTCATGGGAAAGGCTTCAGAAGTAAACCCTGACGGAAAAATCTGGAGCTGGAATTCATAAGGCTGTCTTACACTGAGTTCAACGCTGACTGGCAACCCCTGCGATGCTGCTGGTACCAAACTGTATCGGTCTCTGCTGTTCCTTTGGGTTTGTCAGATGTGTGGAGAGGGGAAGCTTGCTACATGGGCAACAGCTAGCTCTCCATATTGTACTGCACTGGCCATCCATGGTCAATCCTGACTGCTGGAAGCCTCACTCACTATTTCCTGTAAAATATATTGTTGATAAACTATTTTCCAAGGAAAGATAATTATGAATTCAACCTTGGTTGTTTCAGTAATACTTAGTGATCTGAGGGATCAGAATGGAAAAATTATATTAAAGGATAATTAAAGAATATTAGAGTATATTAACGAATTTATAATGGTCTTGCCTGATGTAGGCCTTCAACCCAAACTGTCGAAAATTCCTTTCTCCCCACGTATTTTGTCCAATCTGCTGAGTTCCTCCGGCAGGTTGTTGATTCTGAGAATAAATTTGATGTTGCTAAGCATAAGCACAAGAAATTCTGCAGATGCTGGAAATCCAGAGCAACATAGACAAAATGCTGGAGGGACTTAGCAGGTCAAACAGCATCCATGGAAATGAATAAACAATCGACGTTTCAGGCTGAGAGCCTTATACAGGATTTGATCTTACTGCTGCTTTTATCCAGAGTACTTCTCACGAAGTGCTGAATCAGACTGTACCCTACGCACTAAAAAAAATCTAACTTGGTGAATTTCCTGCATTTTATATTTTTACTTAGATTTTGGGACCGCTGCTGCTTATTGGCTTTGGAGCTGCTGTTTGAGTTTTGACCACCAGGAGGCCTCAGAAGCTGCAAGCCTTCCCCTTGGGTTTCAACTGTATGCTTTTCCCAGCAGAGGCCACTGGACATCGCGGGTGGAGTCCCAATGAAAATCAAGTACAGCGGATTCTGGTTAATTAGGCCATTGGTTAATCTGGGCAGCCATTTATTTGGGACATTTCTTAAAGAACAAAAACTAAATCGAGAAAATAGCTGGGATTCCATTTGTTTATTTGAGACATTGTGGCACTTAATTGGGATAGTAGGCTGTTACCAAACAGTTTCTAACTAGGATCAGTCACATTTACTGGCATGACTGTTAGACGACACCCCATGCCTAGAGGGATCAATTTTTAAAGCGTCAGTCACACGTGTTTGTGTTCGACAAGCAGTGATTTTTGTCACTGATAGTTGTCAAGAAATAAGCAGTAAGACAATTTGGAACCGTCTTGCTCACTGTGGTTTCAAGCATCCAGACTTGGAGATGCCAGAAATGGCCGGCAGTGACACTGAAATGACTCCAATGCTTCAACGAGTTAGGAATTATGAAGGTATTGGCAATCATCTGGAATATTACAATGAAAATGAAGAATTGGAGGATGCAATCATCTAAAACTTTTTATGTGAACACAGACCATTATCTGCACTAGGTATCTATGTTGATTTTGTTCATTTCAGTCGATCAAAAGAACACAGCAGATGAATTCCCCTATTGCTGACTAATAGGGACTATTACACAGTATTATAGTACTGTAGAGGCATTGGTACTGTTCTAATGTGCTCTGTATTTCATTTAAATACATACCTTGTTACTTAGTTAAATGGATTATTTTTTATACCATTTAACTACTGAAGTTAATGAAAACAAATACTTTCTTTGATACACTGTGTGAAGTAGAAGCTATACAGGGCAGAAAGCTGCTAGTAATTTCTGCCATGTTGCCTTTTCATGTGCACAAATATTTCTGCAAACATGTACAACTTCTCTTTACTGGTTGCTAGGAAAGTGGGCCAAATGCACTGGCTTTCTCACTACTGTAATATACATTAATGTGCTCCCATCCACTCCCCTCCCCTCCCCCCACCCTCACCCTGCGCTTTGCCAACAGTTCAGCACAGAATTGCTGGTAATTCTCAGGTTCGTAGCTTTCAGGATATTCATGTGAATGCAGAGTTCTCAGCCTTTCAGAGCCTCTGCCTGCCATTTCTCTGCTGCGTCCTGCCTGCAGAGGGAGCCCATGAAATCTGGTGGTAGAGCAGCAGGGATGTTTGGGTGCTGCATCAGGTTAGACCTGATGTGATATCTCAGGGCTCATTCTTTTGAATAAGTTTGCTAAAGACGTTTGAAAGAATGAACAGAATTAGATAAGTTCATATTTGGCATTACTTCAGCTGTCTGTAATTGATTTGAAGAGTTTTTATTTCATTTTATTTCATGTTTCATACATTTATGTATGTTTCACATTTGACCCCTCCTGGTACTTGTTGCTGCAAACAGAAGAGCGACACCTGCCCATTCCCCTCCTCCCTCACCTCCGTTCATGGCCCCAAACAGTCTTTCCAGGTGAGGCAACGCTTCACGTGCGAATCTGTTGGGGTTGTCTATTGTGTCCAGTGCTCCCGATGTGGCCTCCTCTTCAAAAACTGGAATTTACCGGTGGCCAACCGTTTCAATTCCTATCCCCATCCCCATTCCACATGTCGGTCCATGGCCTCCCCTCTGCCACAATGCAGGCAATCTCAGGTTGGAGGAGCACACCTCATATTCCGTCTAGGTAGCCTCCAACCTGAAGGCATGAACATCGATTTCTCCAATGTCTGGTAATTTTTACCCCTCCCACTTCCCTCTTCTTCATTTCCCCACCCTGGCCTCTTACCTCTTCTTCTCACATGCCTAACACCTCCCCATAGCGCTCCTCCTCCTTCCCTTTCTCCATGATCCACTCTCCTGTCCAATCAGATTCCACCCTCTCCAGCCCTTTGCCTTTTCCACTTGTCATTTCCAGCCTCTAACTTCATCCCACCCACCTGGCTTCACTTATCACCTTCTAGTTTCCCTTCCACACCACCCCCCCCACATCTTCTTATCCTGACTTCTTCCCCCTTCCTTTCCAGTCCTGATGAGAACCTCAGCCTGACATGTCGCCTGTTCGTTCATTTCCCTAAATGTTGTCTGACCTGATGAGTTCCCCAGCATTTTTTGCGTGTTTCACATTTTATCATTTTCAACTTTCTTGGAAGTTTGTGTATTTGTTTGGTATCTTGCAACTTTATTTTTCAGTCATGCACAACTTTGGTCTAATTACAAAAAATGCTGAAATATCCAATAGGTCAGGCAGCACCCATGGAAAGTGAAGCAGGGATAATGCTTCAGATTGAAAACCATTTGCCAGAACTGCAAAAGAGCCAAAACGAGCTAGTATTAAGTTATAGAGAAGGTTAAGAGATGATGGATAGGGCAAAGGGAATATCTGATAGGGTGAGATCAGGATTCTGATGTGGAGAAGTTGTAGAATATTTGAAAATGTGTGGAGTGGAAATGGCAATGGTTTATTATTGTCACATGCACTTGTGTGCAGTGAAAAGTTCACATTGCACACTGCTCTATTCATTACTTAGTGCATTGAGATAGTACAAGATAAAACAATAATGGAAAGCAGAAAGCAGAAAGCCTTGCAGGTTGACAATAAGGTGCAGGATCATAACGAGATAGATGGTGAGGTCAAGAATACTAGGAAATCATTCAATAGTTTTATAATAGGTAGTGACTTGTAAGCTGCTCCCTGCAAATCCATTCATTACTTCGATTATGATTGTTGAACCTCCTAAACTCTAAATTCACTGACACTAAGAATTTCAGCTGTTCTCCCTCATTGCACTATGGAATGAATTGATTTGTATGAATATTGTGCAAGATAAGCTTTCCACTGCACCTCAGTACATGATAGGAATTTCATAATCATTGACTCAAAATAAAGCAATGTCAATATCTTTTCTGGCCAGGAAAGAGTGTGCAGAGTCCTAAGTGCAAGGTGATGTGTGAATAAACAAACCAAATCCTGGACATTCATGATAACCATGTAAAATCTCCAGGGCTACAGTACACAAGAAACACAAAGTGAACTCAAGTCGGAGTTTTATATTTGTAATTAATTTAGATCACTTTGTAGAGATCTGTTTTCACTTCGACACAAAATAATCTTTTTCTGCTGATTAGTGTCAAAAAAGGTAAATTAAATCCACTGTGATTCACTGTTGTAAAACAATAAAACCTGATAACTTCCAAGGGGAGATGAATACTTTTTATAGGCACTGTACCTTACCCCAGCAGTAAGGCTGACCAACACCTCCACCCACCAACTCCACTCCTACTTTATTATTTCCTGTCGGTCACCTTATATACAGCCCAGCCTCAGCTTATGTACATACAATCAATCTCTGTATAGATAGATAGATATGCTTTATTGATCCTGAGGGAAATTGGGTTTTGTTACAGCCGCACCAACCAAGAATAGAGCATAAATATAGCAATACAAAAACCACAAACAATTAAACAACAATATGCCGGATGGAAATAAGTCCAGGACCAGCCTTTTGGCTCAGGGTGTCTGACCCTCCACGGGAGGAGCTGCAAAGTTCGATGGCCAGAGGCAGGAACAACCTCCCGTGCCGCCCAGTGTTGTATCTCGGTGGAATATGGCCGGAGTCCAACAGCAAGAAGTTCAATATCTGGTCTACAATCACGTTCCTCGATCATAATATGACCAGGATTGCACCATCTGTTGTTAACCAGAACAGCAAGCCCCCAACTCCTTTATGCTTACCGCTCTCAGTGCACTTCAGTGCAATATCCTGAATTATATATTTATATGTATTGTGCTTTTTTATTATTATTGTGTTCTTTATTTTTTGTGGGGATATTTGTGCTGCATTAGATTTGGAATAACAATTATTTTGTTCTCTTTTACAGTTGGGTGCAGGAAATAATCTTGAATCTTGAAGTTTCTTCAGTGTATCTGAAATTACATTCAAAAAGCATGGAACATTCTTCAGTCTTGATACCTGTAGAGAACTTTGCTTAATTTCCTGATGAGAGAAGAAGTTTTATTGGATCAAAGTTTTTTTTGTTCTGATAGAACAGAGTTCTCTGTTGCAGTACATGCATCCAATTAATTGCCTGGTTCATGTTAGTACCTCACTAAGAATGATCCACAGAGTGCTGCTGCTTATTATTAAGGGAAGTTTTGCAAACAGTTAATCTGTTTGTACATGGTTGTATGATAACTTGTTTGGTTATCCCTGCAAGTCCAAAAGTGGCATTTGATTATAGGCTGCCTCCCACTCTACAAAATGTACTAATGCACAGTCTGCATGATGTCACCTCCAGAGGGTTCTCTGCTTACCTGATCTGCCTGAAACAAAATGCCAGCTCTAAGCATGTCTTCTACTTCTTCTTCTTTTCTAGGCTGAGCCCATCAGCTGGCTGTTGACTGCAACCTTGTGGGCCAGGCAGACTGGCCCCATGAATATTAGTCTGATCATTATCTGTTGCCGTCACTCTTCAGTAATATGACAAGCCTCAGGTCCAAAGGGGTTAAGACTCTTACCTGCCTTTGACAATTTTCCAGCAGCTGGAACTTGTTTTGAAATATCCCTGATCATCGAGACAAGCCAAGGCCATTCCATTAGATCTCAATAGCTTCTAAAAGTTATTTTTGAAAATTATAATGGCTTTCAGCTGGACATCAGTGAAAGTCATGGTGCAAGCGAACACACAGCATGCAAGAGAATTCCTAGTAGCATGGTTTTCCACAAACAATGCTGTAAACAGATATGTAGACCTTGATCCTATTTGTGAGGCAGTATGGGCAAAATTCCAGTCCACAGTGCACAAAGGTTGCCAAGCAATCAATCAGCGACGAGATTCCCTCCCGACATTACAATTGGGTTTCTGTAATGATGACCAATCAGCTGATTGGTAAGTATATAAAGGCCAAGCATTTGGAGGACACCACAATTAACAGAGTGCTGATCATGTCTTCTCATATGGTGATGAAACATTTGCAAGTAAATTGCCAAGTTTGGAGTACAACTCAACCCAACCATCAAACACCCAAGCTATACATTTTCCAAATGATTTCCAATAAAGACTTTAAATGTACATAAAAGATAACATTAAAATAAAGCAAAGTAACTCAAAACAATCTGCACTTACTAACTTTCAGAAGTTTCCAATGCTTCTCAATCGAATGAAGCATTCCTCCCTGTCAGAAAGCAAAGGGACAGGTAATAACATTCATCTGGTCCTCTCTCCTATACACCATCACTTCACAGATGTGAAGTGCTTGTTCAACAATGGACAGAAGTTTGCGGTGAGCAGAGCCCCATAAATTGACTGCTCGCCGGGCTCAGATGAACAAAGGCCTCTCATTCTATTGGTGAACTCTTGAGATGGGAATTGTAAGGTAGCACAGGGCAAAATCATTGCTAACTCAGCAATAACTAGCAATTTTTTACTCATCACTTGGACCTTCATGTAATATGTAATCGGTATGCTGCAACATCAACACCATATGGATTGGAAACTCATTGGGTGACAAGAAATCTTCTCCACGTTACATAACTCAAGAACTTCGTTTTACAGAGTTGGACTAAACATATTGACTAATTGGGAACAGGTCCATTTAGAGAAAACTTGAATATTATAAAGTCCCCAAACAATATAAATAACCAGAAAGACTGGGTCCTCTACACACGTGGTCAGATATTTTGAGCTTAACAGTAGTTGGCAGTGTTTTTGGTTGACGATATGTGATATGTGCCATTAGAGGAATCAATAAGCGTGTACTACGTACTTGACAACATTGCTCTGTAAAGTTATCTAATAACTTGCTGTAACTAAAGAAGACAGTCTAATTCAAATTCATTACTTCAGCAAGTGGTTCCCTTTGAGAACAACCACTTGCAGAAATCACACCATAGCAGGAAGCAAGGCATGCATGTTCCTGCCTTTTAAAATCTGGCACATTTTGGACTCCCTGTGGTCGATCTCTATGTTTCTGAGTTTCCTCAGCATTTATACTAGGGAATCATTGCAAGAACTACAATCCCTTGGATTTCACTGGGAATTGTAGGACTCTGGGCAATAAGCACAAGAGGTTAAATTTTAATAGTTTTGCTGTTTAATGGTTTAAGCATTTGAAAGTATACTCAGTGGCAACTTCATTAGGTACACCTGTACACCTGCTCGAAAATGCAAATATCTTTCTTTTTAAATCTTTTTATTGAATAAGTATACAAAAAGGTAAGCCATATAGGCACTAATACACTGTTAGAATATAATAAAATTACAGGAGATATTAATACAAAAAAAAGATACAAACAATGTAATTTAAACATAACGTACCAAGGTAACATAATAGTATACTAATTTTTATATATATATCAATAGAGAAAAGGAAACCCCCCCCAAAAAAAACCACCGTGCAACTAACTAAAAGCAAAGCAAAGCAAAGCAATGGGCTAACTTTAAACCAAACAGAGTTAAAAAACTTAAAATCACGTCCTCAATCCTCCATTAAAAACAGTAAAAAAAAACAAGAAGGGTATATATTACATTAAATGAAAATATTGAATAAAAGATCTCCAGGTCCCAAATATCTAATCAGCCAATCATGTGGCAGCAACTCAATTCATAAGAGCAAGAGGTTCGGTTGCTTTTCAGACCAAACATCAAAATGGGGAAGAAATATGATCTAAGTGACTTTCACTGTGAAATGATTGTTGACACCAGACAGGATGGTTTGAGGAGCTCAGAAACTGCTGATCCCCTGCTAATTTCATGCACAACAGTCTCGAGAGTTTACAGAGAATAGTGCCAAAAAACAAACAAAAACATCTAGTGACCCGTCTGTTCGGTGGGCAAAAAAATCTTGATAATGAGGGAGGTCAGAGGAGAATGACCAGACTAGTTCAAGCTGACAGGAAGGTGATAGTAACTCAAGTAACCACGTTTGACAACAATAGCATGCAGAACAGCATTTCTGAATGCACAAAACATTGAACTTTGATTTGGATGGTCTAAAGCAGCAGAAGACCACAAATATACACTCAGTGCTCATATTATTAGTTACAGGAGGTACCAATAAAGTGGCCACTGAGGGTATGTTATAAGCTTCAGTTCATTTAATTTTTAAAATAAAGCAGAAATTTTTATCATGTTTCTCTTTATTTTACTTGTACTTGCTTCCAACCCACACTACTCATTTCATGTACAAAATTGATGCACCATTGGCATTTGTCTGTAAAAGTGAACTGTGAAAATGAATTTCTGACCTCTATGTCTGACATTCAGACATTGCAAGGTGCAAATTATTTCAGTCAATCAGTGTTTGTATGAACAACTGCAGAAAGTTATTTGATAATTTGCTCTTAGCAAAGACAAAAGAAGTCCAGGTCTCAGCCACATCCTGAAATGCTCAAGAACCACTATTTCCAGAGCTCTTGCACAGCTTTATTTGACTTTGACTCTGACTTGGCCACTCCAGAACGTTAACTTTGTTGTTTTTAAGACACTCCTGTGTAGCTTTGGCTTTATGCTTGGGGTCATTGTCTTGATAGAAAACAAATCTTGCAAGTCACAGTTCTCTTGCAGATTGCATCAGGTTTTCCTCCAGGATTTTCCTGTGCTTTGCTGCATTCATTTTACCCTCTACCTTCACAAGCCTTCCAGGGCCTGCTGCAGTGAAGCATCCCCACAGCATGATGCAGCCACCACCATGCTACACAGTAGGGGTGGTGTGTTTTTGATGATGTGCCTATTTTGGCTTATGCCAAACATAGTGTTTAGTCTGATAGCCAAGCAGCTCAATTTTGGTTTCATCAGACCACAAAACCTTCTTCCAGCTGACATCAGAGTCTACACGTGCCTTCTGACAAACTCTTGCTGAGATTGCATGTGGGTTTTCTTTCCAACAGTGGCTTACTCTTTGCTACTCTCCCATAAAGCTGTGACTCGTGAAGCACCTGGGCAAAAGCTGTTGTATGCAGCCTCTCCCATCTCAGCCACTGAAGCTTGTAATTCCTTCAGAATTGTCAGAGGTCTCTTGGTGGCCTCCCTCACTAGTCCCCTTCTTGCACGGCCACTCAGTTTTTGGGGACGGCCTGCTCGAGGCAGATTTACAGCTGTGCCATATTCTTTCCATTTCATGATGATTGACTTAACTGTGCTCCAAGGGATATTTAGAAATTTTCTTGTATCCATCTCCTGACTTGTGTTTTTCAATAACCTTTTTGCAGCGTTGCTTGGGGTGTTCTTTTGTCTCCACGGTGTAGTTTTTGCCAGGATACTGACTCACCAGCAGCTGGACCTTCCAGATACAGGTGTATTTCTATCATAGTCAATTGAAACACCTTGACTGTACACAGTTCTCCAAAAACAGATCTCCATTTTACTAATTATGTGACTCCTAAAACCAACTGGCTACACCAGTGACGACTTGGCGTGTCATATTAAGGGTGGGGGGGAATACTTATGCAATTAATGATTTTGTGCTTTATATTTTGTAATTAATTTAGATCACTTCATAGATATCTGTTTTCATTTTGACACAAAAGAGTCATTTCCTGTTGATCAATGTCAAAAAAGCCAAATTTAATCCACTGTGATTCAATATTGTAAAACAATAAAACATGATAAAACACCCGGGGGGGGGGGGGTGAATACCTTTTATAGTCACTGTAACTGTTTTTGAGTGTGGATGTGGATGCTACATAGCTTCCTCTCTGATGGGAATGGGACAAACAGACAATGAGCAGGGTAGTTGGGATCCTTTATGATATTACCAGCCCTTTCCCAGCATCTTTCTGTATAGATGTTCTTAATGCAGGGTAGGCTGGTGCCAGAGATGCATTGGGCAGTTTGGACTACCCATTGTAGAGCCTTCCTGTCCAGTGCAGTGCAGTTACTCTACCAAGCAGTGACAAAGCTTGTCAGGCTGAACTCAACTGCATATCTGTAGAATGATGTGAGCATGGATGTGCAAAGGCCAGCCCTCTTCAGTCTCGTCAGAATGAAGAGGCATTGGTGAGCTCTCTTGACTATGTAGGGTATGTTTTGGGTCCATAAGGGGCTACTCCCTGGAGTTTGAAACTGCTTGTAGTTTCCATAACTGTTCTGCTGATGCAAAGAGGGGTGTGAATGATGTGAGTTCTGAAGTCGATAACCATCTCCTTTGTCTTATTGACTTTAAGGAAGAGGTTTTTTGCCTGGCACCCACCCAGCCTCGAGCTCTTCTATCGCTTCCCTGTAGGCCATCTCGTTGTTGTTGACAATGAGCTCCACCACTGTCATGTCATCAGAGAACTTGACGCCGTGATTGCTTGGGTGCAGGCATGTGTGAGCAGAGTGTACAGCAACGGGCTCGGCACGCAGCTCTGGTGGACACCCGTGTTGAGGATGATGGGGAGGGAGGAGCAGTTGTACATCCCAGCTATCTGAGGTCTGCTTGTTCATTGAAGTGCAACACCCATAATTTAAAACAAATCCACGGTACCAAGGAGCTGGACTGAGCCCTCTGCCTAGAATTGGTGACCACATGTCACACTTACCTGGGCTGGAGGTGAACGGCCTCTTTTGTGGTCCCACTGCACCCTTGGGTCCACTGAGGTGGCACAAATGGTAATTAGGCTCTACCGTGCTGAGATTCCACCTGGACCTTTCCAGCAAAGCTTTCACACTCAGTAAAACTGGGCACAGAGCATAGCCAGCTGTGAAAGCAATAACTTATTTGAATAGTACTGAAATATCTCTGATTCATAAGAAGGTATTTCAAACATTCGAGTGACCACAGACCTAAATTACGAGCAAGAAGGCCCACAGCAATATGAACTGCATGGATAATCCATGTTTAATTTGTTTTTTCAGAAAGTGATTATTGGTTGTGATTAAGGCAGAAGGGTAAAAGTTTGAAATCGAAGTTGGAAGTTCAATTCCAGCACCGCCTATGAGGAGTCTGTATGTCCTCTCGGTGGATACGTGGGTTTTCCCAGCTACTCCAGTTTCCTCCCACAGTTCAAAGTCGTACCGAGTGGGTTAATTGCTCATTCTAAATTGACCAGTGACTAGGTTAGGGTTAATCAGTTTTGTCGGGGTTTGCTGGGGCTCGTGGCACGAAAGGCTGGAGGGCCTACTTGATGATGTATCACATTATAAATAAAAGTCATTAGAAATAGTTTTAACAAAACATTGGCTTACTTTAACATTCTAGGTAATTTTAATGCTGGAACAGAGAGAGCAAAACAACACCGAAAGTCCATCTGATCCATTATTCTAGACTTCTACAGAATATATCTCGCATGTATCAACATCAATATCAAAGTAGATTTATTATCAAAGAATGTATGAATTATACACCTTGAGATTTGCTTGCTTACAGGCAGCCACAGAGCAATAAACCCAAAGAACCAATTAACTGATAATTGATAATGAATGCATGTATTAAATGTAATTACTTACTCTTTGAGCCTATGACATGCAGCTAATTTATTAAGGACAGGACGTTCAGTAATAATTATGTTGTCATACACATAAAAGCCAGTTATTATCTCAGTCAACAAGATTTAATATTTTAGTGGGCTCCAATGTTGCTTGTAAAGTTCACACCAAATCATTGATTAGGTGTTGACTGCATCTGCAAACCCTGTGATAATAATGCATCCTGTCAAGGAGCAGATACAAGTGACTCAGTAATATCAACCAATATTTCCATATTTAACTGCGCAAGTGCTGACGTTGGCCGACGTTAGTTTTGCTCAAGAGTAGCAGAGAATATTGCCACTCCATTGTCATTACATCCAACAATTCTGAACGATGATCACCAAAATCATTACATTTATTGGTGAAAAAAGATTAAAGGTGTCCGTCTAATCCACAATATCAGACTTGTTTTGAAGATATGTACAACCAAAGTATGCAGTAAAGTTCTACATGCCTTAGACTTAAATTTTCTGCATCGTTTAGAAGGCCAAATAAAGAGCTCATGATCACTAGAAGCATTTTGATTAAGCCATTTTCAGCACTATTCTTCTTGTCATATTTAAAAGGAAAGCAGATTGAATTACCCTGACAGACCAAAAGCTGCAAGGAAATTTCAGCCACTTGCTTGAGTATCTCAGCTGCACGATGAATGTTAATGTGTCTACCAACTGTTGCAGATTCCCATATCCACTGCTCAGCTCTGTCTTTTACCATGAGTCCACCCTGTGAGAAATGCTACACTGAATAAGCTGGCATTTGTTACATTTTCACTAAATGAAATCACTTACATCCACCTTTGACCAATTAATTTCAAACAATATCAGAAAATAGCTAAAGCAATGGAGGAAGACACTTTAGTTGTTTCTAACAACTAACTTATTTAAGTGCTTAGTAAACATGAATTAACCAAGAACAGTAATCAGAAAAAAATATTCATATCATATTCCAACCAGACAACTGTTTACTTTGGTGACAAATCTGGGTCCTGGGATCAGATATCAG
This sequence comes from Mobula hypostoma, assembly GCF_963921235.1. Taxonomy (NCBI): domain Eukaryota; kingdom Metazoa; phylum Chordata; class Chondrichthyes; order Myliobatiformes; family Myliobatidae; genus Mobula; species Mobula hypostoma. The sequence goes on along the minus strand of NC_086118.1, from coordinate 16,003,976 downwards.
TCTGAGAAGAAGGCATGAGTGCTGGTGGATTGGTGCACACACAGTTCGAGCCTGGAGACTGGGGTCATTGATTAGTCCGGGAGTTGATATTGAAGGTCGATTTGAAGTCTGGAAGTTGAAGCCCCATGGCCATAGCCTGGAGACTGGAGGCCTGGGGTTGCACTGCTCACGTGTGGGTGGGTGGGAGGGAGGAAAGGGGCTTTTTTTGCTCTTGCTGTTTTGTTGCTTCTTGTGTTCAGTGTTGTTGTACTGAGTATTTTATGCATAGTATGTTGGCACTGAATTGTGCGGCGACACTCACAGACTACCCTCAAAATAACCTTGTTGGCTGTTATTTCACTATGTTTCAATGTACATGTAAGGGGATAAGCTCCCACTACCTGTAAGTGCTCTCAATGGTGTGCACCTCAAATAGCCTCTGACAACCAAGTCCAGCTCCTTAGCTACTAATCCCGGTGGAACTGTTTATACTGACAGGAGAATGGTCAAAGGCAAGTTACAGGTGCCTTAAAACTGATCGCTTCGGGCAGATAGCGGGCATCAACCATGATAGGCAGCTCATCCAGGAGAAGGAAAACTCTGATCTTGAACCTCTTTTGGTTTGCAGCTATACCCACTCATGGGGAAGGCTTCAGGAGATAAACTCCAAGGAAAGTCCTACGTTGAGTTCAACACTGACCGGCAACTTCTACAACACTTTAGGTGCCAAACTGTACTAGTCTCTGCCGTTCCTTTGGGTTTATCAGATACCCGGGGAGGGGGAATTTGCTACATGGGCAACAGCTTGCTCTCCATATTGTACTGGCCAGGCTTGCGTATCCAGACAGCTAGGACATAACATCCACAGTCGACCCTGACCAATGGAGGTCTCACTCATATGTGATAAATAAATCTGAACCTGAATCCAAATATGCTAAGGATACAGAAGGAAAAGGCAAGTAACTCATTATTGTGATGATTTATTATTATGCATGGGAAGTATTTTACATTGATGAGGAGGAATCTATAATACAATATCCAGTGCTAATATTTCACTTATAAATTGATTTTACTTGGTTTATTTAATTAAAACTCCAATATCATCTTGTGTTCTACATGGCACTGAACCAGATAACTAAATTACTGATGTAAAGCATGCCACAATTTCAACAGCAAGTGAAGAGTGGTAGCCCTGATCAATGGCCAAGAATCTGGTGCATTAGTGTCATTTTTCATTGCACAGTCCCTGCTAACTATGATTTAGCATGGGGGGCGGGCGGGTGCTTTTGTGCCTGGGATGAATTTTTTTTGAGTGATGTTCTAGTTCATACACTTCCTTTGTTTCCCCAGAATACAGCTACATTTTCACCAACCAAATGTTAATTCCAATTCCCTTTGAAAGCCATTACTGAAGATCTTCTGACTTTGTATTCCAGATCAGAGCAATTTGTTGTGTATGAGCTTGGTTCCATGATTGCTGTATGAGGTACTGGGTCTAGCAAGAGTGGTGGGTTAAAGAGACTTGGGGTTGGTATCATTGGCCAAATTGCATTTATCGTCAAACACACAAAAAAACAGTTTAACTGAACATTTATCTCATTGCAGCCTCTTAGCTTTTGTTGAGTGAGGTTTGGCTATATTTACCTCTAAAACAGCAGGAACAATCTTATTATTTGTGATCACGTTGGCCCAGAATTTCCTGGTTGTGCTGAATTGCCTGCCATCCAGGTCACCCGCCCATGAGGGTGTACTGCATTGGTTAGTTTCAGGGAGAAATAGATCATGAGAACAGGCCCTTTGGCCTATCAAGTCCAAGCTGACCATCATACATGCATTTACATAATTCTACAAACGTTTGTACATTAAACCCATTTTTTTCTCATCATTTCTGTTCCGATTCTATCACTCACCCACACAACCAGGGGCAATTTACGGTGGCCAATTAACCTACTGCCGGGGTTAGTAGCTAAGCCACACATGAAGCCCAGGAGCTGGACTTGGTTGTCAGAGGTTTTTTGAGGTGCGCTCCATTGGGAGCACTCAATAGGTAGTGGGAGCTTAACCCCACTATGTCTGCTGGCTATGACAAACTTAGGGAGATGGGACAAAGGTGAGTTACTGGCTGCTTAAAACCAGTCGCTTCAGGCAGATGAAGCTTGGTAGCTCGTCTAGGAGAAGAAAAGCTCACAGGGGGAGCTCTAGGTGCACAGGGGGAGCTCTGTGATCCACAACCTTAAGGAAGAGTATGGCTCAGCCGCGTCCTCGCAGACAGACATACTGAGAATCTGCAAGTCCTTCTATGCCGGTCTGTACGACGAAAAGGCCACAGAATCCACAGCCTCCCGCAACTTCCTGTCGTCTATCATGCAGGTCTTAGACGACGGCAAGCGGGAGAGTCTGGATCAGCCACTGACCCTGGACGAGCTGACAGGCTCCATCCGTTCCTTTGGGTCGGGTAAGACTCCCGGAAGCGATGGCTTACCGGCTGAGTTGTACTCGGCTCTGTGGAACTGGATGGGCCCAGACCTGCTGGAAGTGTACAACGCTATGCTTCTGGCCGGCAGTATGTCTGAGTCCATGAGGAAGGGCATCATCACCCTCATCTACAAGCAGAAGGGGGAAAGGGAGGACATTAGCAATTGGAGACCCATCTCTCTCCTGAATGTGGATTACAAGATCCTGTCCAAGGCGATCGCCAACAGGGTCAAGTCTGCTCTAGGACAGGTGATCCACCTGGACCAAACCTGTGCTGTACCGGGCTGGAAGATCTCAGACAGCCTCGCGCTGCTGAGGGACACCATCGCCTACGTGCAGGACAGCAGAGTGGACGCCTGCCTGGTCAGCTTGGACCAGGAGAAAGCCTTCGACAGGATATCGCACACGTACATGGCGGACGTGCTCTCCAAAATGGGATTTGGGGAGGGAATCCGGAATTGGATTAGACTGCTCTACATAGACATCCATAGTGCAGTCCAGGTCAACGGGTGGGAAACAGACAGCTTCCCCATCAGGTCGGGAGTCAGGCAGGACTGTCCCCTCTCCAGTCTTGTTTGTCTGCTGCATAGAACCCTTTGCGGAAGCCATCAGGAGGGATGAGGGCATAAGAGGGGTGACGTTGCCAGGCAGTGGAGGGACCCAAGTGAAAACCTCCCTGTACATGGACGACGTCACCATCTTCTGCTCTGATCCGAGATCAGTTCGCAGGTTGATTGGCACCTACGAACAGTTCGAGCTAGCGTCGGGGGCCAGGGTCAACCGCACGAAGAGCGAAGCCATGCTCTTCGGCAACTGGCCTGACCGATCCAGCGTCCCCTTCACCATCAGGTCTGACCACGTGAAGGTGTTGGGAATCTGGTTCGGAGGGGCCGAGGTGTCCAACAAGAACTGGCAGGAGCAGACTGCCAAGGTGAAACAGAAACTGGGACTGTGGGGAGGGCGCTCCCTGTTGATAACGGGCAGGAACCTGGTCATCAGGTGTGAGGTGCTCTCAGGGCTGCTGTACTTGGCGCAGGTCTGGCCCGTCCCCCGCTCCTACAGCTCGGAAATCACCCGGGCTGTCTTCAGATTCGTCTGGGGATCCAAGATGGAGCAGGTGAGACGGACCGCCATGCACAAGTCCCTGGACAACGGGGGCAAGAACATCCCCAATGTCGCCCTCACCATGATGGCCAGCTTCGTATGTGGCTGCATCAGGTTGTGTGTAGAACCCAGGTATGTGGGCACCAAGTACCACTATGTGCCCAGGTTCTACCTGTCGCCCTGGCTACGAAGGATGGGTCTGGCCCCACTCCCGCGCAATGCCCCAGTCAGCTGGTCATTGCCAGCATACCTGTCCTATGTAGCAAAGTTCTTCCAGGAGAACGCCTTTGACCACAAGGCCATCAGGCAGTGGTCGGCATGTAGTGTCCTGCAGGCACTGCAGGAGAAGGACGTGATGGACACAGTGGGGTGGTTCCCTGAGCAGACTGTCCAGTTCATCTGGCAAAATGCCTCATCGCCAGATCTCACCAACAGGCACCGAGACCTCGCCTGGCTGGCGGTGAGAGGGGCCCTCCCAGTCAGAGCCCTCCTGTATGCCCGGAACGTCATCTCTGCACCCCACTGCCCACGGGAGGACTGCAGTGAGGAGGAGTCTGTGACCCACCTCTTTGCACACTGCCAGTTCGCAAAGAGGGTGTGGAGGAGGATGGATGGGCTAGTGTCACGTTTTATCCCCAGTAGCTGCGTAACAGAGGACTCTCTGATCTACGGGCTGTTCCCGGGGACGCACACGGAGACCAACATCCGGCGCTGCTGGCAGATCATCAACTCAGTGAAAGGTGCTCTTTGGTCGGCCCGAAACTTGATGATCTACCAGCACATGGAGATGTCTGTGGGAGAATGCTGTCAACTGGCACAATCTCGGCTGCAGGAGTACGTGCTGAGGGACGCACTGAAACTCGGTGCAGCCACCGCAAGGGCCCGGTGGGGAAGGACCACAGTATAGGTTTCTCCACCCACGGGAGTGGGAGGGGTCGGTGGGCGGGGAGTATACCCCTCAACAATGATATGGTAAGCTGAACTACTGGAGTGCCACGTGGGTGGCTATAAATACGGATAGGTACTGACTATAATGGAAACGTATAGGCATCAATACCTCCTTCTGCCATTGGATTCTGGATTTTCTCACATGTAGAACCCAATCAGTTCAGATTGGCAACAATACCTCCATGATCTCCATCAACACAGTTGCACCACAAGGCTGTGTGCTTAGCCCCCTGCTGTACTCGCTTTACAATTTGAATGTGTAGCTAAGCACGGCTCCAATACCACATTCAAATTTGCTGATGTCACCACTGTCGTGGGCTGAATCAGCATATAGGAGGTGGATTGAAAATCTTCCTGTGTGGTGTCACAACAACACCCCCTAACTTAATGTCCGCAATACCAAGTTACTGATTATAGACTTCAGGAGAGGGAAACCAGTGGTCCATGAGACAGTGCTCTTCCGAGCATCAGAGTTGGAGAGGATCAGCAGCTTTGAATTCCTCAGTGTTACTATTTCAAATGTTAGGGGAGAACCCGTGGATGTTAGGGGAGAACCAGTGGATGTGGTTTATTTGGATTTTCAAAAGGCTTTTGACAAGGTCCCACACAGGAGATTAGTGTGCAAACTTAAAGCAACACGGTATTGGGGGTAAGGTATTGGTGTGGGTGGAGAATTGGTTAGCAGACAGGAAGCAAAGAGTGGGAATAAACGGGACCTTTTCAGAATGGCAGGCGGTGACTAGCAGGGTACGGCAAGGCTCAGTGCTGGGTCCCCAGTTGTTTACAATATATATTAATGACTTGGATGAGGGAATTAAATGCAGCATCTCCAAGTTTGCGGATGACACGAAACTGGGTGGCAGTGTTAGCTGTGAGGAGGATGCTAAGAGGATGCAGGGTGACTTGGATAGGTTGGGTGAGTGGGCAAATTCATGGCAGATGCAATTTAATGTGGATAAATCTGAAGTTATCCACTTTGGTGGCAAAAATAGGAAAACAGATTATTATCTGAATGGTGGACAATTAGGAAAAGGGGAGGTGCAACGAGACCTGGGTGTCATTATACACCAGTCATTGAAAGTGGGCATGCAGGTACAGCAGGCGGTGAAAAAGGCGAATGGTATGCTGGCATTTATAGCGAGAGGATTCGAGTACAGGAGCAGGGAGGTACTACTGCAGTTGTACAAGGCCTTGGTGAGACCACACCTGGAGTATTGTGTGCAGTTTTGGTCCCCTAATCTGAGGAAAGACATCCTTGCCATAGAGGGAGTACAAAGAAGGTTCACCAGATTGATTCCTGGGATGGCAGGACTTTCATATGAAGAAAGACTGGATGAACTAGGCTTGTACTCGTTGGAATTTAGAAGATTGAGGGGGGATCTGATTGAAACGTATAAGATCCTAAAGGGATTGGACAGGCTAGATGCAGGAAGATTGTTCCCGATGTTGGGGAAGTCCAGAACGAGGGGCCACAGTTTGAGGATAGAGGGGAAGCCTTTTAGGACTGAGATTAGGAAAAACTTCTTCACACAGAGAGTGGTGAATCTGTGGAATTCTCTGCCACAGGAAAACAGTTGAGGCCGGTTCATTGGCTATATTTAAGAGGGAGTTAGATATGGCCGTTGTGGCTACGGGGGTCAGGGGGTATAGAGGGAAGGCTGGGGCGGAGTTCTGAGTTGGATGATCAGCCATGATCATAATAAATGGTGGTGCAGGCTCGAAGGGCCGAATGGCCTACTCCTGCACCTATTTTCTATGTTTCTATGTTTCTATGTATGTAAAGGATGAAAAGTTATTGAATGGTTTATTGTATATATATATTTTTGAATAAAGTATATTTTGAAATAAAAAAAAAGAAAAGCTCTAATGTCAAACCTCTGCTGCCTCACAGCCACTCCCATTTATGAGGAAGGCTTCAGGAATAAATCCTGAGGAAAAATCTACAGCCGGAGTCCCTAAGGCAGTCCTACATTGAGTTCAATGTTGACTGGCAAGTCCTGTGAAGCCGCTGGTGCCAAACTGTATTGGTCTCTGCCACTCCTTTTGATTGACCAGCTGTGTGGAGGTGGAGAGCCTGCTGCATGGGCAACAGCTTGCTCTCCATATTGTTTTGCCCTGGCCTGCCTTTGGGCAGACAACTAGGATGTAACATCCATGGCCATCCCTGACCAATGGAGGGCCTTAATCAATCTACCAATGAACACATGTATAGGTTGTTTGAGGAAACTAGAGCCCTCAAGGAAAGTGCATTTGTCACAGGGAGAACATACAGACAGCACCCAAGGTCAGAGATGAACCCGGGTCTCTGGCACTTTGGGTTCTACCAGCTGTGCCACTGTGAACCTGCTAGAGGGTAGTTTCCCCAGCTGAAGTGTTGGGAAACTGCAGGAAGACACAACTTTATGAGGAGTCCAGCAATGGGCATAGTTGCTGATGTCACAGTGAACAACTGCCAGGAAATCTTGGACAACTGCATTCAGGCAAGAATCTTGAACATCCTGAAATGCATATGTGAAATTGTAGATGTAGAACTGGCAGGATTTCTTAGGAGCTTTTAGAAAAACCTAATCCTGAGATTTCTTAAGAAAATCTAATTGGTAAAAGCAAAGCTGGTTTGTCACTGTGAAGGAGAATTAAAGCAAAGCAGTTTATTACCATATTACTCAAAATTAATATTTTATAACTAAAATATCCATTCAAAATTGTTTTATGGAATTGCTGATCTTTAAGACACTGTTAATAAATTAACTTTTACATCGAACATGGAAGAGTGCAGTACAGGAACAGGCCCTATGGCACATAATATCTGAGCAGAAAGCAATACCAAATTAAATTAAACCTCTTCTGCCTCTCCATTCCCTGGCTTTTCCTGTGTTTATAACAGCCTGTTAAACACTGCGTTGTTTCATTATGTCGCCCCTCTCACTGTGAAAGGGGACACCTCTTATTCCTTTTATGAGGGACAGAGAGAGAGCCTGTGGTATGTCGAATTGTCAGGTGAGCAATTCGCTGCAGATCATGGTCTTTACTGGGGAGTTTGAAAATGAAATGAAAACGAAAATGAAAATGAAAAAAAATGAAAGTGAAAATGACATATGAACTATCTTTATGGTCATTGCATAGTACAATTTGTCATGCACCAATACAGCGAAAAAGAGTTTGCAACTCTCGTACTCAATGCTATAAAACAACAAATAAAATAAATAAACAATAAATAAAATCAAGTAACCAGCCAGTACAAACAACGTCCAGCAGTACAAAAGCACAACTCAGATGCATGGCAGCCATAAAACCAGTATTAAAGTAGCAATATAACAATTTATGGATGATGCTTGATCGATTGGTTCAGAGCAATTATAGTTCTGGGGAAAAAGCTGTTTTTCAGTCTGGAAGTGTGGGCATAGAAAATCTTATAACGTCTGCCAGATGGAAGAAGTTCAAACAAATGATTGCATGGGTGTGTATTGTCCTTACATATGCTTGTAGCTTTCCTTGGGCAGCTTGAGCTGTAGGTGTCCTCCAGCTGTGTCCCGATAACCTTCTGTGTGCTAGAGACGACCTGCTGAACTGCTTTCCTATCAGCTGCTGTACAACTGAGATACCACACAGAGATGCAGTATGGTAAGATGCTCTCTGTGGTGCAGCGGTAAAAGGTCGCCAGCATCTGTTCAGGTAGACCAGCTTTCTTCAGCGTCCCGAGGAAAAACAAGCGTTGCTGTGCTTTCTTAACTATTGTTGTGGTGTTAGTGGACCATGCAAGGTCTTCTGAGGTGTGTATTCCCAGAAACCTGAAACTGGACACTCTCTCCACTTTGTCTCCGTTAATGTAGACTGGAGCGTACTCGTCATCCCGGACTTTTCAAGGTTGATAATTAGCTCCTTAGTCTTTGCTATATTAAGAGACAGGTTGTTCTCTGAGCACCAGCCCATTAAGTTCTGTACCTCCGCTCTGTATGCTGATTTGTCTCTGTTGGAGATCAACCCCATCACTGTTGTGTCGTCTGCGAATTTGACAATGGTATTGGGGTTAAGTGCAGGTACACAGTCATAAGTGAAGAGGGAGTAGAGTATGGGACTCAATACACAACCTTGTGGTGTACCAGTGTTCAGGATAGTAGTGGAGGACAGGTGAGGGCCCAGTCTCACTGCCTATGAACGCTCTGACAAGAAATTCAGGACCGAGTTGCGGAGTGATGAGCTGAGGCCTAGCTGGTGGAGTTGGGAGATGAGCTTGCTGGGGATGACAGTATTAAAAGCAGAGCTATAATCAACAAACAACATCCTCACGTATGTGCCATTTCCCTCCAGGTGTGTCAGGACAGTGTGAAGAGCTGATGAGATGGCATCCTCCGCAGACCTGTTTGCCTTATAGGCAAACTGGTATGAGTCCAGTGTAGCAGGAATAGTGACTTTAATGTGGGACAGGACCAACCTCTCAAAGCACTTCATTGTTGTTGGTGTGAGGGCAACTGGACGATAGTCATTCAAATTGTTGGTGTTTGTTTTCTTCGGGACAGGCACCATGATGGTTGACCTCAGGGACTTGGGGACTTGCTATTGAACGTTTGGTGAGTGGAGGGTGCAGATGCTTTTTGCAGAAGTGGGTGGGGGCAGGGAGGGTCATTGCTTTGCTGCTGCTCATGCGTGGGGGCAATGTGGGGGCTTTGGGGTTCTAATGTTGTAACTCAGTTATTTTTTGGACACTCTTCAGTTTTCATGGATGTCGGTAAAGAACAAGAATTTCAGGGTGTATATTTCATACATTTTTCTGATATTAAATAGAATTATTGAACTATCCTTGCCTTGCCTTACAAGGCCCCTAGGCCTGAGTCGATGTAGTCGTAGTCGATTGAACTATCAGATCTGCTTCCACCGCCACCACTCCTAGCAGTCCATTCCAGGTACCTACCAATCTCTCTGTCAAAAAAAAAACTTGTCTTGTACATCTCTGTTAATCTCCCTACCCAAGTTCTCTCATACTTGACATTTTCACCCTTGAAAAATAAGATTCTAACCACACTTTCAATGGCATATATTATTTTATAAATTTCTATCAGATGTCTCACCTTGCAATGCATCAGAATGTCCTTGATTCACCCAAATCATGAGCTTGATTTTACAGATAATGATGAGGATACATCAGCTTCTTTGGTTTGATTGCTGATCAGAAAAATATAGCAGCATTTCTTTGTATTTGTACTTGGATTTTAATCTGCATTACAACTGGTTTTTCAAATGGTCAAAAACTAATTCCAAGGCATGAACTCCTGCAAGTGTCAGTGATTAAATGCTTACACAAATGATACTCCCAGTCACAAAAGACATCATTTTGTATATTGACATGATTAGTGCCAATCTATCTTCAACACATCACTAACATTAAAAACAGATTTCAGTGTATGGTCTCAGGTACCCTGCTACAGAAATTGCCAGTCCAGCACCATTGTACCATTTTTAACACTCCGTTTTAAAAATGAAACTGCGTCATAAAACAAATACGCAACAGAGAAGTTTTACCAGACTGGAGTGGGAAAGCTGGTGAGACCGCATTTGAGAAGCATGCTAAGTTGCATCATCTACTTTTCATGTTATATGTTAATGATCTGAACAACAGAATTGATGGCTTTTTTGACAGGTTTGTGATTGATACATAGATTAGTGAAGGGGCAGTTGGTGTTGAGGAAGCAGGGAGTCTGCAGAAAGACTTGGACAGGTTAGGAGAATGGGCAAAGAAGTGGGAGATGGAGTACAATGTCAGTAAGTATATGGTCATGCACTTTGGTAGAAGGACTATTTTTTAAACGGGGAGATGATTCCGAAATCAGAGATGCAAGGGGACTTGAGTCCTCATGCAGGATTCTCTAAAGGTTAACTTGCAGGTTGAGTTGGTGGTGAGGAAGGCAAATGCAGTGTTAGCATTCATTTTGAGAAGACTAGAATTAAAAAAGCAAGGATGTAATACTGAGGCTTTATAAGGCGTTGGTTAGACTGCATTTGGAGTATCGTAAGCAGTTTTGGACTCAATATCTAAGAAAGGACGTGCTGGCAATGGAGAGGGTTCAAAGGAAGTTTACAAGAATAATCCTGGGAATGACCCCGTGGGATACAAACCCAGCCTGTCTGACCATTCCATGTGAGAGAACACACCTATTCCATGGATAAGGGGTGTTTGATGGTTCAGGACCTGTTCTCACTGGAGTTTAGAAGAATGAAAGTGGGTCTCATTGTCCCACCAAATATTGAAAGCCCTAGATAGAGTGGATGCGCAGAGGATGTTTCCTTTAATGGGAGAGTCTAAGGCTAGAGAACATTGCCTCAAAATAGAAGGACGTGCATTTAGAACAGAGATGAGGAGGAGTTTCTTTAGCCAGAAGGTGGTGTATCTGTGGAATTCATTGCCACATTTCACTGTGGTGGCCTAGTCTTTGGGTATATTTAAACGGAGGTTGATAGGCTTTTGATTAGTAAGGTCGTCAAAGGTTACAGAGTGAAGGCAAAAGAACGGGGTTGAGAGCGATAATAAATCAGCCTTAATGGAACGGCGAAGCAGACTCGATGGGCTGAATGGTCTAATGCTGTCTGATGTTTTAGTCTTAATAAGTTGGAAATGGTGAGAATGAATGTGTTGTTGGATAGCAGGACGTGTTAGGACTGGACTGGAGCATCTCAGACCCACAAAGGGTTTTGACAGGGTGAGTATGTGGATGATTGTCTCCTGCTGTGGGAGAATCTCATTTAAGGGGCGATTGACGGAACAGAGACTGCATTCTGCAAAGTTTCAAAGAAAGAGAGGGTGTGCAATGAAATTCTTAGACTACTTAATGACAAGGATGAGTCTTGGAATTGTCAGGGACTTAAATCCAGCAAGTTCAAAGTATGTTTATTATCAAAGTACAACCTTAAGATTTGCCTTCAAACAGGCAACCACAAGAACCCATGAAAAAAAGACCGTAAAAGTAATTATAGGCCGGTAAGTTTGACGTCGGTAGTAGGTAAATTATTGGAAGGAGTACTAAGAGATCGGATCTACAAGTATTTGGATAGACAGGGACTTATTAGGAGAGTCAACATGGCTTTGTGCGTGGTAGGTCATGTTTGACCAATCTTTTGGAGTTTTTCGAGGAGGTTACCTGGAAAGTGGATGAAGGGAAGGCAGTGAATGTTGTCTACATGGACTTCAGTAAGGCCTTTGACAAGGTCCCGCACGGGGAGTCAGTTAGGAAGATTCAGCTGCTAGGTATACATGGAGAGATGGTAAATTGGATTAAACATTGGCTCAATGGAAGAAGCCAGAGAGTGGTAGTGGAGGATTGCTTCTCAGAGTGGAGGCCTGTGACTAGTGGTGTGCCGCAGGGATCAGTGCTGGGTCCATTGTTATTTGTCATCTCTGTCAATGATCTGGATGATAATATGGTAAATTGGATCAGCAAATTTGCTGGTGATATGAAGACTGGAGGTGTAGTGGACAGTGAGGAAGGTTTTCAAAGCTTGCAGAAGGATTTGGACCAGCTGAAAAAATGGGCTGAAAAATGGCAGATGGAGTTTAATACAGACAAATGTGAGGTATTGCACTTTGGAAAGACAAACCAAGGAAGAACATACAAGGTAAATGTTAGGGCACTGAGGAGTTCAGTAGAACTGAGGGATCTGGGAATACAGATACAAAATTCCCTAAAAGTGGCGTCACAGGTAGATAGGGTCATAAAGATAGTTCTTGGTACATTGGCCTTTATAAATCAAAGTATTGAGTATGAGAGTTGGCATGTTATGGTGAGGTTGTATAAGGCATTGGTGAGGCCGAATTTGGAGTATTGTGTGCAGTTTTGGTCACCAATTTACAGGAAAGATATTAACAAGGTTGAAAGAGTGCAGAGAAGGTTTACAAGGATGTTGCCAGGACTTGAGAAATTAACTTACAGAGAAAGGTTGAACAGGTTAGGACTTTATTCCCTGAAGCGTAGAAGAATGAGGGGAGATTTGATAGAGGTATATAAAATTATTATGGGTATAGATAGAGTGAATGCAAGCAGGCTTTTTCCACTGAGGCTAGGGGAGAACAAAACCAGAGGACATGGGTTAAGGGTGAAGGGGAAAAAGTTTAAAGGAAACATTAGCGGGGGCTTCTTCACACAGAGAGTGGTGGGAGTGTGGAATGAGCTGCCAGATGAAGTGGTAAATGCAGGATAACTTTTAACATTTAAGAAAAACTTGGACAGGTATGTGGATGAGAGGTGTATGGAGGGATATGGTCCAGGTGCAGGTCAGTGGGACTAGACAGAAAAATAGTTTGGCACAGCCAAGAAGGGCCAAAAGGCCTGTTTCTGTGCTGTAATGTTCCACGGTTCTATGGTTTCTATGGAACGGAGACACTGACGAACGTTCTAGCTGGAAAACTAAAAAAAAACTAACTGCATCACCAGAGGTCTTGCCTTTTATACCCATGGTGACTATGTCATCACGTGACAATTGTTCATCCCAGTTTGGCAAAAGAATAAATCAAGGAAGGTAGTGCACCTGTGGCTGACAAGAGAAATTAGGGATAGTATCAATTCCAAAGAAGTAGCATACAAATTAGCCAGAGAAAGTGGCTCACCTGAGGACTGGGAGAAATTCAGAGTTCAGCAGAGGAGGACAAAGGGCTTAATTAGGAAGGGGAAAAAAGATTATGAGAGAAAACTGGCAGAGAACATAAAAACGGACTGTAAAAGCTTTTATAGATATGTAAAAAGGAAAAGACTGATAAAGACAAATGTAGGTCCCCTGCAAACAGAAACAGGTGAATTGATTATGGGGAGCAAGGACATGGCAGACCAATTGAATAATTACTTTGGTTCTGTCTTCACTAAGGAGGACATAAATAATCTTCCAGAAATAGTAAGGGACAGAGGGTCCAGTGAGATGGAGGAACTGAGCGAAATACATGTTAGTAGGGAAGTGGTGTTAGGTAAATTGAAGGGATTGAAGGCAGATAAATCCCCAGGGCCAGATGGTCTGCATCCCAGAGTGCTTAAGGAAGTGGCCCAAGAAATAGTGGATGCATTAGTGATAATTTTTCAAAACTCGTTAGATTCTGGACTAGTTCCTGAGGATTGGAGGGTGGCTAATGTAACCCCACTTTTTAAAAAAGGAGGGAGAGAGAAACCGGGGAATTATAGGCCGGTTAGCCTAACGTCGGTGGTGGGGAAACTGCTGGAGTCAGTTATCAAGGATGTGATAACAGCACATTTGGAAAGCGGTGAAATGATCGGACAAAGTCAGCATGGATTTGTGAAAGGAAAATCATGTCTGACGAATCTCATAGAATTTTTTGAGGATGTAACTAGTAGAGTGGATAGGGGAGAACCAGTGGATGTGGTATATTTGGATTTTCAAAAGGCTTTTGACAAGGTCCCACATAGGAGATTAGTGTGCAAACTTAAAGCACACGGTATTGGGGGTAAGGTATTGGTGTGGGTGGAGAATTGGTTAGCAGACAGGAAGCAAAGAGTGGGAATAAACGGGACCTTTTCAGAATGGCAGGCGGTGACTAGTGGGGTACCGCAAGGCTCAGTGCTGGGACCCCAGTTGTTTACAATATATATTAATGACTTGGATGAGGGAATTAAATGCGGCATCTCCAAGTTTGCGGATGACACGAAGCTGGGTGGCAGTGTTAGCAGTGAGGAGGATGCTAAGAGGATGCAGGGTGACTTGGATAGGTTGGGTGAGTGGGCAAACTCATGGCAGATGCAATTTAATGTGGATAAATGTGAAGTTATCCACTTTGGTGGCAAAAATAGGAAAACAGATTATTATCTGAATGGTGGCCGATTAGGAAAAGGGGAGGTGCAACGAGACCTGGGTGTCATTATACACCAGTCATTGAAAGTGGGCATGCAGGTACAGCAGGCGGTGAAAAAGGCGAACGGTATGCTGGCATTTATAGCGAGAGGATTCGAGTACAGGAGCAGGGAGGTACTACTACAGTTGTACAAGGCCTTGGTGAGACCACACCTGGAGTATTGTGTGCAGTTTTGGTCCCCTAATCTGAGGAAAGACATCTTTGCCATAGAGGGAGTACAAAGAAGGTTCACCAGATTGATTCCTGGGATGGCAGGTCTTTCATATGAAGAAAGACTGGATGAACTGGGCTTGTACTCGTTGGAATTTAGAAGATTGAGGGGGGATCTGATTGAAACGTATAAGATCCTAAAGGGATTGGACAGGCTAGATGCAGGAAGATTGTTCCCGATGTTGGGGAGGTCTAGAACGAGGGGTCACAGTTTGAGGATAGAGGGGAAGCCTTTTAGGACCGAGGTTAGGAAAAACTTCTTCACACAGAGAGTGGTGAATCTGTGGAATTCTCTGCCACAGCAAACTGTTGAGGCCAGTTCATTAGCTATGTTTAAAAGGAAGTTAGATATGGCCCTTGTGGCTACAGGGGTCAGGGGGTATGGAGGGAAGGCTGGGTTCTGAGTTGGATGATCAGCCATGATCATAATAAATGGCGGTGCAGGCTCGAAGGGCCGAATGGCCTACTCCTGCACCTATTTTCTATGTTTCTATGTTTCTATGTGACCTCACATTGGTGGGAAAATTATATCAGGTGACCTCCAAAAGACCATTACATCATTCTCACAAGAAAGTCACAAGATCTCCTTGAGGTATGTAACAACAGAGTGGAGTCCCGCGCAGCAGACAACTTTCTGGATCAGACTCTCGGTGGGCAGCTTGGACTCCCCAATGAATCTATTTCTCAGCTCTTCAAAATAACGGCCATTGGCAGACGTTCCTTGGGTCTGGGATAGTCAGAGAGCACACACAGCCTGTGCACACGAGCATCGGAGAGTGCTGCCAGTCCATCCAATTCCTTCTGATCGACTCGCCCACCACTCCTCTTATCCTGAGTTCGTCCTGGCAGTCCACTCATGACCCTCACTTTGCTTCATCATCTGGTTCACTGCTGAGTTCAGGATTCACCCCGTTGATCCTTGGAGACAAAGGAAACCCTCAACCTCACCAAACTCCTACAGGAATATTCCCCACCACTTAACCATTGCCGTCAGTAAAAGGGAAGCCAACATTCTGCTGCCCGAATGGCCACAAAACTGTGCGATCGACCTCTTCCAGGGCAGCCTGTTTTCCCTCTCTCCTCCTGAGACCCAGGCCAAGAATGGCCACATTGTCGAAGCAGTAAACAGTGCTTCATTCGCTCACCCAGTCCCCAGCCTGTGCAGGATTCTTTGTGAAAAAGAAAGTTGGAGGTCTTCAACCCTGCATTGACCACCGTGGACTCTACAAAACCACTATTACGAACCACCACCCTCTCCCCTGCATTCGAAACACTCCGCAGGTCCCAGATCTTCAAACTGGATCTACAGAGTGAGTGCAACCTGATCTGCATCCACCGGGGGAATAAGTGGACGATGGCATTCATAACACCCATTAGCCCCAAAAATACTTGGTGATGCCCTTCAGACTTTCCAACCATTTTCCAAGCCTTCATTAATGAGATACTGCAAGACATGTACAAAGGTATGTGCTCATCTACCTCAACGACATCCTCAGCTTCTCCACGAACCCCCAAGTTCAGTCGGTCACATCTGTTCAGTCCTTCATCATTTCCTTGAAAAGCAACTATACTGCAAGTTAAAAAAGTGCCAGGTCCACACGCCAGGCATCTCCTTCCTGAGTTACATCCTTTCACCCCAAGGCATAACCAAGGACACACAGAGAGAATGCCTGTTGTTGAATAGGCCCCAACTGTGCATGCTCAAACCGTTGCTCCAAGCTTTCACTCCCTGCCTAATATTTACCTCAGTACCTATTGTGTTTAGATTCTGTCTTTGTTTTGTTGCCCCTCCCATGACTTGTTATTTTGCCATCTATTATTAACGTTATCATTCATCATTCATCTAAGTTTCCTGATACTTTCTAGCTCCTAGTACTTCAAAGAACAATCCTCAAGTCAAAGCTTTCAGGATTAGATAACTTCAACCAAATACATTTACCATTTGCATTGTGTTGCACATCTCGTAATGTACTAACTTTGACCTCACAATAATGATATAATCTGGGTTTTATACTGGAATATAGCATTTAATTGTTATTTAAAAGAAGATTGCTTTTAAATCATTGAAGTGATTCTGTTGTCGAAATATATTCAAGTTTGTTTGATTCCAGAATTGCAGTGAATTTTTAATATATATTTATATACATTTTATATAAATAAATAAATATATGTATATAATGTGTGTGTGTGTGTGTGTGTGTGTGTGTGTGTGTGTGTGTGTGTGTGTGTATGTCTGAGTTCAACATTTCTTTATGAAGAAAACATGAACGAATAAAAGTAATTATGGGGAAAAACCTATTAAATTGATTCCCAAAAAAAACAATTGTTACCAACCTAGGAGACAAAATCGTTCAGCATGTTACTAATTATGAATGAAAATATGTAACCTTGTGAGTTAACTGTAATCAAGTTATCACAAAGTTTTGCCTACAGTCCTGAAGTCTATCTCCAAATTACTTAGTTCAATGCACATATTTCCATTAATAAATGCAATTTTAATACAAAACTAATTAAACATTCTGATTTTGTTTTCTAACACTAAAATCTTGTCAGTGATACCCAGAACACAGATGTACAAACATCGATGAAGAGTACTGGTGAAAAAAAATTAATTGTGTCATAAATTATTCATGTATTTTAAAATTACTGTTTTATTATTAACATCATGCAAGTCAATATGGTTCCATTTGATTGCTTGCAAGATATTTAAGGACAAATATCCAGAATTGGGTTAGTCAGCAAGCCTTTGTCAAGGGCAGGTCATGCCTTATGAGCCTGATTGAATTCTTTGAGGATGTAACAAAACACATTGACGTAGGTAGAGCAGTGGATGTAGTGTACATGGATTTCAGTAAGGCATTTGATAAGGTTCCCCATGCAAGGCTCATTCAGAAAGTAGGGAGACCTTGCTTTGTGCATCTAAAGTTGGATTGCCCACAGAAGGCAAAGGGTGGTTGTAGATGGTTTGTATTCTGCCTGGAGGTTGGTGACCAGTGGTGTTCAGCAGGGATCTGTTCTGGAACCCCTCCTCTTTGCGATTTTGCACTAAGAAATCATAGACTGACTTGCCCCTTAGAAATTGTGACGGTCTTTGCCAAAAGCAAAAACTCCTGTCAAAGGCTTTCTTTATGGTTTTTAAGACATATCTGATTTACGAAGACATTAAAAACCCATGTAAATAATAGCAAAATAAAAACTAAAACATAAAAATGTTATTAAAAACCCAAGTGATTAAAAGATATTGAACTGGTTAAATAGCTTGTATTTAAAATATCCTTCTTAAATGATTTTCCAGGTCAAGATTCCCTTTTAATAGACATCGAGCCTACAATCCTATACCAGGTTATAACTTGTGTAGTGCTGTAGGGTCTCATCAGCAGTCCACCAACAGGGACAGTGATTGATGCACAACACCTGTCACAGTATATCATAAACTTACAGCAGGTTTGTCGAAGTCCAGGTCCAGTTTGTGTGGGAACAGCTGAACAATGGTGGCTCCCTTTGATACCTAGCAAGAGTCACCAAATTAACTCTTGTTTTGCTTTCCTCAAATAATGAAGGAAGTATTGAATATTTCCAAAATTTTATGTGTTGTAAGCTTATTGGTTGACCTGAAAAGAATCAAAATATTGGAATTTTGTTTTCATGCTTTTATATTTGAAATATTGCTCAGAGATCTCTGGAGCAGAGATGCACCTATCAGAGCTCACTGTTCCAGCAATTTTGGCTCAGTCCTAACCTCCAGTGCTGTTTGTGCGGAGTTATTCTCTGAATTTGTGGGTTTCCTGTAGGTGCTTTGGTATCCCCTCACTTCCCAAGATGTACAGGTGAGTAGGTTAATTGGGTGCAGTAAATTACCTCTTCTGTATAGGTGTATGGTAGAACATGGGGGTGGGGTGGAGTTGGAGAGAATAAATTAGGATTAGTATTGAATCATTTTAAATGGTGGCATTTTAGTGTAGCGATTAGCATGACACTTTATGATACCAGTGACCCAGGTTCATTTCCCACCACTGTCTGTAAGGAGTTTTTAACATTCTCCCTGGAATTGCGTGGGTTTCCTCTGGGTGCTCCAGTTTCCTCCCACAATCCAAAGACATAGTGGTTGGTAGGTTAATGGGTCATTGCATATTGTCTGAAGTTGAGGGATTTGTTGGGCAGCGCAGCTGGAAAAACCAGAAGGGTCTGTTCCACGTTGTATTTCAAATTAAAAAATGGATTCTTAATAGCTAATGTGGACTTTCTGAGTGGCAAAAGTCTAGTTTGTGTGCAGAAAGACTGCAGCTCCACTGGATCTTTGATATGCCTTGTCTATTAACTTTACATGCTGGATAACATTCAAAAATCTCAGCAATGATAAATAGAATTTCATGCAATATCTACAGATAGGCTCCCATGGTGCTGGTGAATGAAGTCTCTTGTCAATCATCACGCCTAACACAGCAAAAATTATAGTTGTATTATTTGAAAAGGACAATATTCAGAAAGTGAAATACAGCGCAAATCTTTGATTATTTTCCAATGTGTGCAGTAAACACTGAAAGTTGTCCAAGAACAACACTGCAAATCTAATTGATTTTAAAGTGTGATTTACAGGTTTGACCTACTCTAACAAACTGAATTATCATCAGATAATTTTACTCCAGTAAATTGAACTCATTGGCACGTGTAACCCTTTAATACTTAGAGGTTTATTAAATAATGTGGGCTAGTTATTAATTTAATGCTACATTGGTGATTCTGAAAAAAATTATATATTTTACATTATTTTCAGAACATAAAAGATAAAATTACCTACAAGAATCTCATAAATTGTTATTTGAAACTAATCATCAAATTAGTATTTCTTCATCTGCAAAGTTAATTCAATTCTGCCAAAGGCTCAGAACAAGACTTCGATGGAAACTGACGGTTGTTACCATTGCTACATTAACCTCTGGAGTGTAGAAGGGCAGATCATGAATAACCCCTTCATATCTGATGTTTATCAACCTTGACTATAACCTCTAGGAATCTTAATTGATTAACTTTTAACAGTGTGAGATATCAGATCACCAATGATCTTCCTAAATTGCAGATGAAGATTGATGGGGTGTATGGGCCATTCTTTCCAATTCATGTGGTTATATCACTGTTGCTGAATATCAAAAATCCATTAAACCTGATGCTTAACATTAAAAAAGCATAAAGTTTTCAGGACTTTTGTGTGAAGCTTTCTTTGGGGTCAACAATGAGGGTTATTGCTAAGGGGAACGTCGACTCAGACCATGAGAGGCCTGTGTCGGGCACTTTCATGCCTTACAAGGCGCAGATTGGAAGTCTGTGTGGGGCGCCACTCCTCGCACAGACTATTGCTAAAAAACATGCCATTCTCTAAAAATGTGAAAGCCATTACTGCTGGGGTTCCCAACCTGGGGTCCCCTGACCCTTTGTTTAATGGTAAGGCTCCATGGCATAAAAAAGGTCGGGAGCTCCTGCATTATTGTAAAAATGATTAAGGATTCTTCAATAACAACTTCCACATAGTACACTTTTAAATGTAATAGTTTATCCCAAATGCATCACCCACCCATTCCAAGTCAAGTCAAGTCAAGTCACTTTTTATTGTCATTTCGACCATAACTGCTGGTACAGTACACAGTAAAAACGAGGCGACATTTTTCAGGACCATGGTGCAACATGAAACAATACAAAAACTACTCAACTACATAAAACAACACAAAAACTACACTAGAATACAGACCTATCCAGGACTGCATAAAGTGCACAAAACAGTGCAGGCGTTACAATAAATAATAAACAAGACAATAGGCACCGTAGAGGGCAGTAGGTTGGTGTCAGTCCAGGCTCTGGGTATTGAGGAGTCTGATGGCTTGGGGGAAGAAACTGTTACATAGTCTGGTTGTGAGAGCCCCAATGGTTCGGTGCCTTTTGCCAGATAGCAGGAGGGAGAAGAGTTTGTATGAGGGGTGCGTGGGGTCCTTCATAATGCAGTTTGCTTTGAGGATGCAGCGGGCGGTGTAAAAGTCTGTAATGGCGGGAAGAGAGATCCTGATGATATTCTCAGCAGACTTCACTATCTGCTGCAGGGTCTTGCGATCCGAGATGGTGAAATTTCCGAACCAGGCAGTGATGCAGCTGCTCAGGATGCTCTCAATACAACCTCTGTAGAATGTGGTGAGGATGGGGGTTGGGAGATGGACTTCTCTCAGCCTTCGCAGAAAGTAGAGACGCTGCTGGGCTTTCTTTGCTATGGAGCTGGTGTTGAGGGACCAGGTGAGATTCTCCGCCAGGTGAACACCAAGAAATTTGGTGCTCTTAATGATCTCTACGGAGGAGTCGTCGATGTTCAGCGGAGAGTAGTCGCTCTGTGTCCTCCTGAAGTCAACAACCATCTCTTTTGTTTTGTTCACATTCAGAGACAGGTTGTTGGCTCTGCACCAGTCCGTTAGCCGCTACACCTCCTCTCTGTATGCTGACTCACCGTTCTTGCTGATGAGACCCATCACGGTCGTGTCATCGGCGAACTTGATGATGTGATTCGAGCTGTGTGTTGCAGCACAGTCGTGGGTCAGCAGAGTGAATAGCAGTGGACTGAGCACACAGCCCTGGGGGGCCCCTGTGCTCAGTGTGATGGTGTTGGAGATGCTGCTTCTGATCTGGACTGACTGAGATCTCCCAGTTAGGAAATGTACGATCCAGTTGCAGAGGGAGGTGTTCAGGCCCAGTAGGCTCAGCTTTCCAATCAGTTTCTGAGGAATGATTGTGTTGAATGCTGAACTGGAGACTATGAACAGCATTTGAACCTACATGTCTTTTTTGTCCAGGTGGGTTAGGGCCAGGTGGAGGGTGATGGCAATGGCATCGTCTGTTGAATGGTTGGGACAGTACGCGAACTGTCGGGGGTCCAGTGAGGGGGGCAGCAGGGTCTTGATGTGCCTCATAATGAGCCTCTCGAAATACTTCATGATGATGGATGTGAGTGCAACAGGACGGTAGTCGTTGAGGCAGGACACTGAAGACTTCTTCGGCACGGGGACAATGGTGGCAGCCTTGAAGCACATAGGAACAATGGTGCTGCTCAGGAAGATGTTGAAGATGTCAGTGAGAATCTCAGCTAGCTGGAATACACATCATCTAAGTACTCTGCCAGCAATAATGTCTGGTCCAGCAGCCTTCCGTGGGTTGACCCTGCACAGGGTTCTCCTCACATCAGCCATGGTAAGACACAGCACCTGGTCCTTTGGAGGAGGGGTGGTCCTCCTCGCTGCCAGGTCATTTTCCACCTCAAAATGAGCGTAGAAGTTGTTCAATGCATCTGGGAGGGAGGCATCACCAGCACAGGCAGGTGATGTTGTCCTGTAGTTGATGATGTCCTGAATGCCCTTCCACATGCACCGTGTGTCGCCGCTGTCCTGGAAGTGGCTGTGGATTCGCTGGGCATGTGCATGCCTTGCCTCTCTGATGGCCCGGGACAGTTTGGCCCTCACTGTTGTTAGGGCTGCCTTGTCACCTGCTCTGAAGGTGGAGTCACGGGTCCTCAGCAGCGCACACACCTCCGCGGTCATCCATGGCTTCTGGTTAGTGCGTGTAGTGATGGTCTTGGCCACAGTGACGTCATCGATGCACTTGCTGATGTAGCTCGTCACTGATGCCGTGTACTCCTCCAAGTTGGTAGAGTTTAAGGATGAAGTAGATGACCAAAATTGTAGTTGGTTTTGTTTCAAATGGAAAAGAGATCTATAAAAAGATTAAAATAATTGTTGAAGATGTTTCAGGCAACTTCTAACAAATGGTGGAAATGTTGGAGATGAGGATGAATTTCTTTAGCCAGTTAAATCTGTGGAATTTGTTGCCACAGGTGGCTGTGGAGGCCATCGTTGGATCTATTTCAGGCAGAAGTTGATGGATTCTTGATTAGTCAGGGCACGAAGGCATACAAAGAGAAGGCAGGAGATTAGGTCTGAGAGGGTAAATGGATCAGCCATATGTAAATGGCAGAGCAGACTCGATGGGCCAAATGGCCTAATCCTGCTCCTATATCTTATGGTCTTATCTCATCTCTATAATTACATTAACTGGATTATAAAATTATATTGCAAGCAAAGTGAGATGAATAATCCTGAATACCAGAAGATATAGCTCAATTAAAATGCTCCATCAGGTTATGGAATATAAATAACATAAAGGATTTGAGGCTTTTGACCTAGGTTCTATGTATTGAAGTGGTAAAATGATATTTTATTTTTCTATATAATGTTT
This sequence comes from Mobula hypostoma, assembly GCF_963921235.1. Lineage (NCBI taxonomy): Eukaryota > Metazoa > Chordata > Chondrichthyes > Myliobatiformes > Myliobatidae > Mobula > Mobula hypostoma. The sequence goes on along the minus strand of NC_086118.1, from coordinate 15,981,157 downwards.
GGTATAATAAATTGTAAAAATAAATCTCAAAATAGCCTCAGTCTATACAGACAGAACGGTTTTAGAAAGTCAATGAAATGTTTTTAATATTTTGTTTCAGTTGCAATCTGTGCAAAAATTATGATTAATAATTTATTATAAGTAGACAGGTCATTCTTGGGACATTCATTCATTGGCAAAGCTATTAAACTAAAAATGCAACAAGGTAAATTAAAATAAAACATTGTCTTGAAACATCTCCAATGCATTATTTTTTTTACCAAATCCCGAGTTTGGTAATTGAACTAAAGATTTCCTTTAGGAGTGTCTAAATGATCAAAATTGGGTTATCCAATTTACTACACCTTAATGTAGTAGATTAAAATTAGGTTTACAGTCTAAGGTTATAATTTGCATTCAGTATCCAAGCAACAATTTTACTATGAAAAATCATGGGGGGTAGTGAGCAGTGCTATCCTCTGGGGAAGGGGGGAGAAATATTTTAAATGTAAATGTTGGAGGTAATAGGTATGGTATTTATCTGGGTTGGTACATGTTCACCTACAAGCGAGAATACAGCATTGTGGCTTGATGAAGCCTCTCCATTTGCAACACGAGTTACATATCCATTTTAAGAGAAGTGACTGAAAGTTAAAGGTTATGGAGTCATAGAAAATTACAGCAAAGAAACAGGTCCTTCGGCCCATCTAGTCGGTGCCAAACCATCTAAACTGCCTGCTCCCATCAACCTGCACCGAGACCATAGCCCTCCATACCCCTGCGATCCATGCTTCTACTCCGACTTGTTTCAAACGTGGAAATCGACCTCGCATGCATTACTTGCGCTGGCAGTTCCACAGTCTTACGACCATCTGAATGAACAAGTCTCCCCTCATGTTCCCCTTAAACTTTTCACCTTTCACCCTTAACCCATGACCTATGGACCGTATTTATATTTGTCACAGGCACATTGTGATACAGTGGAATGCCTTGTTTTGCGTTATCGACCGACGGTCCGAGGTGTGCCGGGGAGGTCTACGCATGCCAACAATATTCTAATACAAACCATTCGTCCTTTTTGGAATATGAGAGGAAGGTGCAGTACCCGCGGTCACGGAGAGAAAGGCCACACTCCGTAACCACAGAGGCGGGAACTGAAACTCGATCTTACTGCGGGCGCTGTAAAGCGTTACGCTAACCCCACAGAAAGCATACATTCATTCACACCTTCCTTTTCCCAAGCAATGAATGCATTTTAGAATTGATCGCATGCATACGAAGACAAGAGAAGCCAATCTGTTCCGCCGTTTAGTTTGAGCTGGGCAATTTCAGACGGTGTGAACAATAAATCCACCCCCCACCAAGAAAAAAAAGAATGTTATGATGATGTTGTATAGAGTTGACAGAATCGTTTATTAGTCAATTTGACATTATCAATCATGTTGACATGGATATTGGACATTACGTCTTTTAGGAGCTTTACATTGGAAATACGATATCATCCTCTCAGTTCTTCCTAGGCAGATATAGTAGCTAATTGAATTAGTGGATATTTGACAAGCTATTAATAGTATTAGGCACAAATATGACATCTGTTTTTCTTCGTTGATAATGAAACCTATTTATTACCACATGTAGAGGGTTAATTTGCTGTACATGCAAAAAACGAGGAGATTAGCCGCCACTCGGATACATGAGATGTGACTAAACAGGTTGATGGAAAATACAGACAGCATCTGGGAAAAGACCAACACTGTCACTGAGAATCACAGCTCGAGGAAGTGGCCGAAGTAAACCTAATTGCCAAATGATGCGGGGAAAATGATTAAGAACACTGAATCTGGGGACCTGTGAGTTTTTAAAGACATCTTAAGGACGTGTTACGATGCCGCACAAAACTGCGATCCGCTAGTCAGAAGTGAATTGGGTAGAAACTATTTTTTTGTCAGGGCTTTCGTATAGCTAATAAAATGTTCTCGTATTTGTGTTGAACAGAACGTGGCGAGGCAGCCGAGCAGCTGGAATACCTCACCTGGATGCGACAGAACGTAACATCAAGTTCAATGATAATCTGCAGTCTCCAGTGGCCGCGAAATGTATCTGGAACCATGTGTGTGGGTGAAAATCTCTTCGAAATTCCCAAGATAAGGTTTGTGTGTGATGCACTCTAATTAGAGAACGGCACAAAGTGTAAGTTATACAACACATTCGAAAAAGCAAATTAAATCGAATATTAATATTATCCTGTTGGTTCTAGGTGGAAAATATTCAGATGCACTTGGACGTTATCCCAAATATCAGAATATGCGTTTCGCAGCTGATGTAGAGACAAACGATGACTAATAGCAACATTGTGATTTTCAGCATTCCCGACAACGATGCGAAATACGTGGCTTTTATAACGGTAACATACCAGTTCCTCTTGGGACGTTCAGTGAATATGTTAAAACGTAATTATTCGGCTAGAATGTACTATTGACAAAATTAGGAAGCACATTATTAGTATAACATTTCTCCCACTGCTGCTTAAACTTCAGACATATGTTGACCACATTATTAGGCAATCCCCCACGAATAATATTTAATATTTGTTTATATATGAAACTGTGTGTTGGTGCGTGGCTAAGTGGTTAAGGCGTTCGTCTAGTGAATTGAAGGTTGCTAGTTCGAGCCTTGGCTAAGGCAGCGTGTGTGTCCTTGAGCAAGGCACTTAACCACACATTGCTCTGTGATGACACTGGTGCCAAGCTGTAAGCGTCCTAGTGCCCTTCCCTTGTACAACATTGGTGGCGTGGAGAGGGGAGACTTGCAGCATGGGCAACTGCTGGTCTTCCATACAACCTTGCCCAGGTCTGTGCCCTGGAAACCTTCCAAGGCACAAATCCATGGTCTCATGAGACTAACGGATGCCTACATATACGAAACTACTGCTAATATCAGTTCTATTACAAATTGGGAATTTTATTTAAATTGCTAACGATGCAGCGAGTATTATGCACCATTTAGTGCTGGAACAGAAAATACTATATCAGTGATTACCTCTGATCATTTATAATACTATTTTGAGTCAACCAATAAACAGTAGCAAGAAAACAAACACTAAAGGAACAACACACACAAAATGCTGGAGGAACACAGCAGGTCAGGCAGCTTCGATGGAAATGAATAAACAGTTGATGTTTTGAGCCAAATCCCTATATCAGTACTGGAAAGGACAGGTGAAGAAGCCAGAATGTGTGTTGGGGGAGAGGAGAATATAAGCGAAGCCAGGCGCCACGCAGAGGAGGGGGAGATGAAGTAAGAAGCTGGTAGGAAATAAGTAGAAAAGGCAAAGGGCTGTAGAAGAAGGAATCTGATAGGAGAGAAGAGTGGATCATGGGAGAAAGGGAAGGTGGAGGTGTTCGGCAGGTGAGGAGAAGAGGTAAGAACCCAGAATGGGGAAATGAAGAAGGAAGGGGGAGGGGGGAAGAAAATTAATGGAAGTTGGAGAAATCGATGTTCATGCCTTCAGGTTGGAGGCTACCTAGATGGAATATGAGGTGTTGTTCCTCCAACCTGAGAGTTGCCTCATCGTGGCAGAAGAAGTGGCCAAGGTCTGGCATGTCAGAACAAGAATGGGGATGGGAATAGGAATTGAATTAGTTGGCCACCAGGAAAATTTGATTTTTGTGAATGGAGCTGAGGTGCTCGACAAGAGAGTCCACCCATACTATGTCAGGTCTCACAAATGTAAGGAGGCTGCACTGGATACAGTAGACAGCCCCAAAAAATTCACTTGTGAGGTGTTGCCTCTTCTGGAAGGACTTAAAAAATTAAAGGAGGTTGATTTAGGACAAAATTGTGCCACAAGTTCTTTCTGGAGATGGTATCTGGTCAACGTAGAGAAGATTTTGCAGGTTGCTGTATTGTTGGCCATTTCATCAGGAATGTACATCTGCCCTTGTCAGTGTGATGGAAGTGTCACTATGGATTATCCAAATGCTGATAACATCATGATATTAGCAAACAGTAGGCTTCTACTATCTCTCTTAAAAACAAAATGCAGAAGTGACATTTAAAATGCTTTCTACTGTGCCTTGAATCAGCTGGGAAGTTTGTATAATCTTGCTTTGCATTTGCTGTAATTATATTCCAGGCTTCAAGAAGTTGAAATGGTGTAAAGTTACCTCACAGAAATAATTTCAAACCACTTGCCCTAATATACTTTCGGTGACTGCAGCACTTTTGCCTGACCTTAATGTCTCAATGTTTTTTGTCCTGTATCGCCAGTTTAAAATGTGGTGACTTTCAGTTAACTGATCCACAAAAGAAAATATTATGTTGGTATAAAAATGATAAACTAATAAATAATAACAGATGTAAATTAAAATCAATGGGTTATCAGGATCACACTCTTCTTTATACATTCTTTTTCTTTAAAGTCCAAAACATTTGCATTAAGCCAAGAGTTCCCAGCCTGGGATCCACAGACCCCTTGTTTAATGGTTTTGGCTCTTGGCATAGAAAATGTTGGGAACCCTTGCATTAAGCCAATTGTTTCTCAGCTGAATGTCACTACAGGAGTTGGAAATGAATGTTATGCATTAATGGTCTTTATTTAAGGGACGCAGCTGAAGGCATTGTGATTGAGTTGAACTTTAGATTACAAAAGTAGCCTTCTGAGGAAAGGTTAAGGAGATTGGACTGACACTCATTCGAGTCCAGAAGGATGAGAGATGATCTCAAAGAAACATTCAAAATCCTCATGTGGCTTGATGAGGTAAATGTAGGGATGATTTTTCTCCAGACTGGGGTGTCTAGAGTCAGAAGTCGCAGCCTTAAAGAAAGGAATCTGTCATTCAGGAATGAGATGAGAAAAAAGTTCTTCAGAGAGTGCAATGAATCTTTGGAATTTCTACCCCAACAGGCTCATTCTTCTAAGGTCTTTAAGTTCAAAGTTCAAAGTACATTTATTATCAAAGTATATATACATTATCCAACCTTAATATTTGTCTCCTTACAGGCAGCCATAAAACAAAGAAACCCAAAAGTACCCATATAAAAAAGACGGTCAAAAACCCAATGTGCAGACAGAAAAAAAACAAATCATGCAAATAGTAAGCAAATAGCATTCAGAACAAAAGTGAGTCCTCAGACATGAAGCCCAGAGCAGGTCATAGTCTCAGCCTCAGTTGTGCGCAGAGCCAAGTAAACGTTGTGGAGCCCTCTCAGACTCGGACCCTGAAGCAACTGGAGCAGGCCCTCCTCAGTTCAGTGCAGAGCCGAGTAAACATTTTGGAGAAGCAAACAGAACTGACTGGGAGAAACATGTTTTCACACTAATGGGAAGCCAGCTGTTATGGGGAACAGGTAGGATAGTGGAGCTGACAAGATTGGATCAGCTCCAAATATATTGAATGGCAAAGTATGTATGAGGGGCCAAACTACCTACTCTTATTCCTATTTCTTATGTTCTAATTATTTTACCAGAATGTTTCTGCAAGTAAAGAATAGCTGTCATTGATGTTTAAACCAAGTTCCCAGAGTCGAGTGTCAATATGACTGAAAACTCTCGACACGAATGATTGAACTGGGGAAAAGGGCTTTTATATTTTGTGCATTGGTCTTTCAGCTCTGAACACCACTGAGGAAAACAAGACACCCAGATGTAATGGAGGCAAGTGGACTTCAAGTTACTTCTATCATCCATCATCAAAGACCACCTATTTATCTGCAATATTATCTTCTTTGAACAAAACAGGGAACTCAAAATCCTTAGCAGCTTTAAGTGGGAACAGAATCATATGATGTTGCAGATGTGTAAATAAGTGGAAGGTGGTGATGACTGGTGGTAGGTGTAGTGTGAATCCAATCTAGAATGAAATAGAGCAGCACAGTTCAGGTCTAGCTGTTTTTGTTTTAAGATTTTTAATTTTCGCAACTGTGTACAGAGATTGTAATAGAGTAAGGTAGTTTCATTTTCTTCAAAGGAGATTGTGGCTTCAGAAAACTATAACTTGTATGTTTTTAGAATCCATGCAATTTAGTAGCTGATCCTCATTAATATGTTTTAGTGACTAAATAGTTACAAGAATGGCTTGACAAGATGGCACCAGCTACCAACGCAACCAACAGCGGTAACCTGCAGACAGTTCACTAAACTACTTCTACTTCTTTTGAATATGCTTCTTCTCCTGAACTGCAAGCAATTACAGCCCATAATTTCCATTTTGATTATGTACGTTTGGGTCAGCTAAGTGATCTAGTGCTTTTGCCATCTCCTGGGGGAGTTCAGTGATGTTGAGAGCAGAGTGTGCAGCTATCGTATCCTAATGGCAGAACGCAAACCCATGGTTGGCTCCATTAATCCATGAATCGAACAAGATTGAAATTGATGTGGACAAGAGCAGAAGATGAGTGAGTGTTCAGCACTGTCTGCCTGTGTTTGACCGATTTCCCTCTCTCTCTGCTGCCAGAGGAAGTTGCCGGTTTGATTGCCTTGGTGCAGCATGTGGCTGTAGAACTCTACTCTGCAGTTTGATGTTTAATGCCCTCAGCGCTGAATGCACTCCGCAATTTTGTGGATTCATTTTTGGAGGACTTTGCGGTTCATGTTCCATGATTTGCTGGTTACTCTTTTTTGCTACTTACACAATTTGATCGAGGTGCTTTGGTGCAGAATTGGCTGTGGTCTGCAGTGATCCACACAGCATTAAACCGATCTGAATCAGTAGCTGTGGCTCCTGGACTGTTTCGAGGACTCTGCAGTTAGTTATTTAATATTCTTTGCGTTATTTGCTCACTTTTTGCTGTTTGCACAATTTGATTTTTTTTGCTCATTGGGAGTTTGGTATTTTCTTTAAATAGGTTCTATGATGTTTATTGCTTTTGTGGTTGCCTGCGAGAGGATGAATCTCAGGGTTTAATACTCTACACATACTTTAATAGTAAATGCTGTATACAGTATACATACTTTAATAGTAAGTGTACTCTGAAACTTTGAGATCATTTATGCACAAATTAAACACGCAAATTATACCTCCTGTACCCAATAAAGAGTACATTCATGATCTGCTAGTGTGGCCCATTCCCTTCAAAATTCAATTGTTGTAAAGTGTGGTTATTTGAGTCGCTGTTGCCTCCCTGCCAGCTTGAACCAGTCTGGCCATTCTCCTTTGATCTCTCTCCTTTAGAAGGCGTTTTTGTCCATAAAGCCGCAGCTCACTGGATTTTTTTTTGTTTGTTTTTGACACTTTTCCCTGTAAACTCCAGAGATGTTGTCCATGCAAGTCCCAGGAGATCATCAGTTTCTGAAATACTCAAACCACCCCATCAGGCACCAACAATCATTCCATGGTCAAAGTCACTTAGATCCCATTTCTTCCCCATTCTCATATTTAGTCTGAACAACAACCGAACCTATTGACTATGGCTGCATGCTTTTATGCATTCAGTTCCTGCCATATGATTGGCTGATTAGATATTTGCATTATCTAATCTAATTTCTCCTAATGACTCCATTAATGTAGACAGCATCCCTCTAACTTCGGACTTCCTGGGAAGTAACATTCTAATTGTTATCTTGATCAGTTGGACACGAGTTCAATCTCACCTCAGCAACAATGTTTATTTTATTAAATAAATCTGCATCATCAGAAGTGACAACCAGATTGCTGTAAAAATGTAAAGCTATTGTCTGATGATTGTGTATCTTCAAACCTTCATCAATTAGGTTGACCCTTTTATTTTCTTCTGAAACATTTGGTTCTTGCAATGGCTTTTTAGCGACTTAATCCAACTATTTTCTGTAAAAAAAAGTAACAGGTGTAATTTTTTCCTGACACAATGACTATCTCAGCATTGTATTTACTGGCCTTATATTCACTTTAATTGCTTTTATCTCCCTCACACTCTGTGTAGTCTCCTTGCTGTTAATCTCAGTGCTTCCATGAGCACGAGAGAATATGAAATGTAACTCAACATGGGTCTTAGTCTGAAATGTCAACTGTTTTTTTCATTTCCACAGATGCTGCCTGACCTGCTGAGTTCCTCCAGCATTTTGTGTGCTCCTCAGCACGGTATTTCTCATTGATGTTGGTTCACATGCAGTAAAACTCCCAATAATCTGTTGGGAGACAACTGGGAGATGCCAATATTTTGGTATCCGGCTCACCAGGTAATGTTTCCTGCACTAAATGTGCGTCTGTTCATGAGCTTCCGTTCCACTCCCTTCCCACCTACCCAGGTTTCAGTTTTCACACTCTCTTTCCACTCACTGGAGCTCTGGTTTCTGCACTTCCTTCCAATATTCCTGGTTCATTGAAATGGTTATTACAGTATACTGTGTAACATCTAAAAAAAGTTACTTTAAGGAGTGTAACTGAAATCACACCCAGAATTCCAAAAAATCTGCTATTTCGGCACAACCAAAATCTAAAGCATTTTTAAAAAACATCATTAATGTAATAGTCATAGTCATACTTTATTGATCCCAGGGGGAAATTGGTTTTCATTACAGTTGCACCATAAATAATAAATAGTAATAGAACCATAAATAGTTAAATAGTAATATGTAAATTATGCCAGTAAATTATGAAATAAGTCCAGGACCAGCCTATCGGTACAGGGTGTCTGACCCTCCAAGGGAGGAGTTGTAAAGTTTGATGGCCACAGGCAAGAATGACTTCCTATGACGCTCTGTGCTGCATCTCGGTGGAATGAGTCTCTGGCTGAATGTACTCCTGTGCCCACCCAGTACATTATGTAGTGGATGGGAGACCTTGACCAAGATGGCATAATATACTGTAAAATGAAATGTATAATCAGGTCTTGAAATTTTTGTGGGAGTTTATTCCTTAGAAGATGATGGTTTGCAGATGAGAAGGCTGCACTTTACTTGTGTCCATGTCATGCAATATTTACTTACTGTACATACGGAGTAACTTCGCATCTGTTCTCCTCTATTCTCAGCATTTCAACTTCTGTTGCAACATGGCAAGTTTTCTGTGTTCCATAAGTTATCTAATGAATAGTATTTATTAGCAAAAACAGACAAATGCACTATAGTGTTGTAATAAGCTCCGAATATATTTCATGACTGAAATTCATATATCAATGCTGTGAAGTTTACAGCTTTAGGAGTGCATGCAAAAATAAATGTTTGTTTTGAATCTATGTTCAACAAATTTCATTTCATAATGCATGTAATATAAACTTCTCAAATTTTGCATCAAGTGCAGACACTATGGCAAGTTGTATTTGTATTTACAGATTTATTGACTCTCTAAAAAAAAGCAAGTACTGATTTATGTCTTCAGTTATAATGTTAGCTGCTTGATTTTATTTTCTTTCTTCTCCTCCTTCTGTTTAAGGTTTCATCATGATTCAGACTTTTCCCCTGGCTGGAAGGTAAGAGCTTACCCAGGCTATATTTATTGATGTTTTTCTGCTATTACATCAGATGTTTGTAAGGATAACTTTGGCTCCTGGTGATTTCTCCTACACCATAGGAATCAGTCTACCCTCCTCTTGTATTTTCTTCAGTGGGTAAGGTTATTGTGTGAAAAATATAAATAAGTTAGGATGGAGCTTGGACAGCAATGTATATTGATTCTAATTCTATTCTGAATATTTGTTGAAGGCTGAAGAAAATGCATGTTTTCTTCCAGATAAAAATGGCAAACAAATGCAGTAATTCTAAATAGAGACAAAAAAAAAGATATTGCAGGGGAAATGAGGGATGGACAATAAACGTTAGCCTTCCCGACAATAATGCCCACTCCTGAAAATAAGTAATAAAATAAATATTGGTTGTGGGCAGTTTGCTATGCCAGTAGTGGTCAGGTTTTTAACAGTACACTTTATTCTTCACCACTGAAGCTCTATGGAAAGGCAATAGGCTGGGAACAAAAGCTGCAGTATTGATTTTTGATGTAACATCATCCATTTTGATTTTTCCACATTATATTACATCTTTAATGTCCTTATCCATTCACACTTAGCTTGAAATCACTAGTTTTGAACTGTAATCAAACCTGGATAACCTATGCCATTGGAACCGGAGGCTCGGTATCAGACCCCGCAGAATTCAATTAGTCATAGCCTCGTAACCCTACATTAACTTGTTTATTCCTACTCTCTGTCCCACAACCAATACTCAATCCATACCAGTATATTGCATCCAATATCCTATGCTCTGGATTTGCTTGATATTTGATGCCTTATCAAAGACCTTCTGGAAGTTCAAATTCAACTAGATCCAACAGTCCTATTCTGCTGGTTCCAACCTTAATAGAATTGTCATTCTTCATTTCCCTTTCACAAGTCTATTCTGACTCTTTTCAAACCTGTTAATTATTTTATACATTGCCTGGTACAACTTCTTTAATAATAGTTTCTATCAGTTTCCCTATTGCTGATGTCAGACTAGTTGGTTTGTCATTCTCTTTTTTTCCCTTCCCCCTCATTTATAGAAGAGCAGCACAAAGGCATTTTTTTTAACTAAAGGCTTGACTTAATGTATTTAATTGTTGAACTGTGATGTCAGTGTTTGTTATTAATTTAGTTTAATTAAACTTTGAAGGAGTGCTTTAACAATTTTAAGAATATTTAATATTTACTGATTGTTTAATAGTACTGAACAGTGAAATAACTTGCCTTTAAAATCCTTTGTAGCTTTGCTGACTGTTGAATTTTTTTTTAAACTGTTTCAATGGGATAGCTTTCTCTGAACACCCATCCCACTTCACTGATGCACCTAACATTAAATCCCCACCCTCCTCCTGACACCCAGCTACCCACCTGTGACCTCACTGCATTGTGCAGTTCGTGGTCCTGCAAGTCAATGTTGGTACATCTGTAGCAGGTAAGGCTGTACTCAGTTTTTATATCAGCAGTGAGTGTGTTTGGTTAGTGGTGGAAGCAAATTATGGTGCATTATTTTTCCAGAGGTCCAACACTACTTTTGATGTACAACCTCTTGGCTTCGTACCTGGCTGCAGTTAAATTGAACTGCTTTGAACACTTCTAACTTTAATATTGATGTCAACTTCAAAATTACTTTAACGTTAGAAAATGTGACAGAATAAGGAAGGCTTCTTGGCAGTGATGTGATGTGAAGCGAGGCAGGAATTGCTCCAAGTTTGCATGAATGAATTCTCTGATCAAAAAGCTCTGACAGCAGAAAATATTAGTTATATTACCACTTTTACAAGAATGGAGAAGTGGCAAAATAAATTGGAAGTTATGAGATCATCTGCCACTCAAAGACAATGAAGTCAAGTGTGTGATCTTTCATCCGATATGTCATTTATTAATCTGTTTTCAATAATTCAATATTAAAAGAGAACTAATTAATTCCTGTGCCCTAGTAAAATTCAAGGTTAACCAGCCACCAAAAGAGTACTGCCAACACAGTTAGCAGGAATAAGCACTAAATGATTACAAGAGAAAATCTGTAGATGCTGAAGTCTAAGCAACACACACAGAATGCTGGAGGAACTCAGCAGGCCAGGAATATTTAATTCAGCATTGCTTGAACATAAGCCATAAACCAAGTAAGCATTGGAACTATGAGTGAAATGCATAGTTTTGGGTGACCAGAGGTTTATGGAGAATAGGATGAGGGAAGTTAGCTAGAAATGTGTTAGAACCTTGAAGTCAAGGGGTGACAAGAGCATAAATGGGTGTTTCTCTAGCAGATGGATTGAGGCAAGGCTGATTCAGGTGATAATAAATGAGCATTGTTATAATGTTTTGGATGTTTAAATCTCATCCAGAATCAAGTATGGCTTTAAAACTGTGAACAATCTGGTTCAGTCACAAACAGTTGGCAGGGGGAAGTGTGTAGTTCTGGTTGCAGAAATACAGGAAAGATATGATTGCACTGGGTAAGTGCAAAGGAGATTCATCAAGATATCTTCAGCATTGATTTGGACATGACTGGAATATAAGAGCAGGGATGCAATGATGACCTTTTACAAGGCATTGGTCAGACTGCACTTGGAGTATTGTAAGCAGTTTTGGGCCCTTAATCTAAGGGAGGATGCGCTGGCATTGGAGGGGGTCCAGACAAAGATCACAAGATTGATGCAGGGAATGAAAGAGTTAATTAGTGAAGCTAACTTGATGGCTCTGGGCCCGTACTTGCTGGAGTTTAGAAGAATGAGGTGGGGGGGGGGGAGGGATAATCTCAGTGAAAACTACAGAATGTTTTTAGGCCTCAATAGACAGAGTGTGGAGAGGACACTTCCTTTAGTGGAACAGACTAGGGCCAGAGGGCATAGCCTCAGAATAGAAGAACGTTTTTTAGAACAGAGATGAGGAGGAATTTCTTTAGCCTGAGGATGGTGAGTTTATGGAATTCATTGTCACAGATGGCAGTAGAGGCCAAATCATTGTGCATATTTAAAGCCAAGACTTATAGGTGCTTAATTAATATGGGTATCAAAAGTTACGGGAAAAGGTAGGAGAATGGGGTTGAGAAGGATAATATATCAGCCAAGGAGGAATAGAAAGATAGACTCAATGGGCTGAATGGCCTAGTTCTGCTCCTATAGTCTTATATTGAATTGCTTGTTTTGTGAGGAGAGATCAGTCAGGCTGGGCTTGCTTTCTTTGGAGTTGAGAAGACCAAGCTCAGAGCCAGAATGATATATACAAAATTATGAAAGGCATAGATCAGATAGACAATGGGGAACATGGTCCTTTTACAGAGGTGTCTATGATCAGAGGATTAAGGTAAGGGAGTGGATTTAGAACGGATTTGAATTTGAGAACTGTTGGAACCCCTAACTCATTGCCTGAGGGGATGGAGGAGGTAAATATTTTCAAGATATTTAAGAAATATTCAGATGAACATTTGAAACATCAACAGCAAAGAAGGCTAAGGATTTATTGCTGGGAAATGGGATCAGTATTCCGTGAGACGTGGCTGTGAGGATAGGAGCAATGGTAAGGCAACAGAGTTAGAAGCAGCCATGAAAGACAATGGCTTTTTCTTCACTATGTTTCCTGGAGTGATGGATAAAACAGTGTAACAGCACAGGAGATGAGGCAGATCCACATGTCATCCATGCACAAGAGGACATTGGCACTATCATGTTGCTGATGAGTAGGAGAGAAAGGGCAGGAACCACTGCAGACAATTCTGTGACCAGGACTAGACTGATAAAAATAAAGCCAAGAGTGTGTGATCCCATCCAGTAAGTGGTGTGATTACCAATAGCACAGATGGAGCACGATAAGCAAGGATAGATCACATCTATCACATTGTGTATCTTTATTTTACAATACTTTAATAATGCAGTTGAGCTGATGGTGTCATCTGTGGCTGTGTTTGTAGCATTCGTGCCCGAGTCAGAGGTGTGTGTTCAGTACACGCCAGTGGCTGTTATTTCATTGTACTGTTGTGAACTGTTGAATGTTTGTCTTTCAATTAGAAATTAGATTGATAGCCCTTCCAATTTAAAATTGAAACAGAATATGAATCAAAATATAAATTAAAACAAAGTGCTGGAAATATGCAGCAGTGTGGAAGAGAAATAAAGTTTATCTTTAAGGTCAGTGACTTTTGTCAAAATTACAAAATGTTAAAAGCCCCAAAAATCTTAAGTCGATCCAACATTGTCTGTTTAAGAACAGCGATCAATACAGCATAGGAACAGTACCTTTGGTCCACAAAGTTGTGTTGAAATAATTAGTAATCAAATACCCAACTCAGCGAATCCCTTCTGTCTACATAATGTCCATATCCTTCCATTCCCTGCGCATTCACGTGCCTATCGAAGAGCCTTTTGAATGTCTCTGTCATATTTGCCTCCAACCCCTATCAGCACATTCTAGGTACCCAACACTCATTGTGTAAAAAAAAAGCCCCACACACGTCCTCTGAGCCTACTTGCTCCCCTCTCACCTTAAACGCACACCCTCTGGTTTTCTTTCAGATTTTCAGCATCTGCAGTATTTTTCATCATAGTCACTATTCAGCTCTTTCTTAGGAATGTTCACTGAGAAAATTTGTTCCTCTCTGTGATAGGGTTTTTATTTGACTCTTTTAACATTGTTGACTACACAGACACAACTTTCCTCAACAAATATTCCATCCCACCTATTCTCTTCACCCCTCCTCTACAAGTTAAACATCCCTGATTTCTATCTTTTCCAACTTTTGATAAAAGTTCATTGAACTGAAACATTAATTAGGATTCTTGCCCCTTCTATTCCATTCCCTCAGGCCAATGTAGAAATTTCAATTGTAGTATTTAAAAAATCAGCATTATTCTGAAGTTCATGTATCTCCCAATTTTCACATCACAAAAACACATTATTGTATTTTCCCGATGCGGCCCTTTGAATCTATTACAGTGCTTAGAGCAACCTCTTTCCCCCTACTTATTTTCTCTGAAGACTATACCTTTTCAATTCGTTGTTTGTGGAAGCTGGCGATTATTATAATCAGCGGATCTTTCACACGGACCGCTCTTTTAAAAAGTACTTCATTGGGTTTTAATGGGTGTGCGCGGTTTTCCGGAGTTGACAGTACTTCGAGGAAGTGAAGAGAACGAATGCAGCTGCGGGATGGTTTTGAAGGGGCGGGGGTCAGTGGTGTCTGACCGTTCTGGAAAAATATGTGGCGTTATCTGGCTTTCAGAAATTGAATCGGGGAAGTCCTCGATAACGCTGTTGAGTTATAGAAAGGTAAGGAGTCCCTTGATACCTCAGAAATAACGTAAATCACGACTTTAGCGGTACAGACCCCCTCGTTGGCATCTGATGAAACTGACGAACATTATTACTACCGGCGGTGCTTTACATCGCCCTCCGGATGCTTGGTCATTGTTTCGGTAATGGAATGTCGACCGTTTAGCCGCCAATAGTTAAAGGGGAATATTGAAAACCGTTTGCAGTACGATTCGTTAAGGACGTTGCTTTCATTTAAACACTTCATGAACATTTCAAAAGCCGCGGGAAAATTTTAAACATCCAACTAACGCCTGGAAACGCGGCAAGCCAAGTCCCTGCCGATCAACAGATTTGGTTTTGCGGGTTCAGCGCATGGTCCCGATGCAGGTCTGCATCCGAGGACCGTGGTATTTCAATATAAGAAAGCTTCATTCTGTGGAAAAGTGCTCTAATGCTGCTAGTTTACACCACTGCTGAAGTTCAGCACGCCCCACAGCTAAACCCCTCACCGTTTCGCCGTTCATTGCTGTTAAGGCTCGGCTACTAGGAAAGCCGGGCATCTTCTCTGCAGTCACACTGTTACAGCAGGGACTCCGACAACACCCGGATATCCCGGCTAGAAAGGTCCATCGGCACTGTTCGATTGGAGCCTCTGGGCTCAAAGTTTTAATGACACTCTTTACTGATTATGTTTTCTCTCTTCCCCAGTTCTGTTGAAGGGTTCCAGGCCTGAAACGTCGACTGTTTAGCTTTTCACAGATGCCGCATTGCATACCGAGTGGTTCCAGCATTTAATTCTAGATTCTCTATATCTACAGTCTCTTACCATTTGAGACCAGAGAAACTAGCGGTTACACCCAAGTGATCGTTCCGTTGTTACCTCAGATTTGTTTTAAACATAAAACAGTTAGGGGGACCTCGGTAGCGTGGCGATCAGCTTAGCGCGACGCTATTACAGCTCGGCAGGTCGGAGTTCAATTCCGGCGTCCACTGCAAGCAAGTTTCTATTCCATGTTCCTTGCCGTGTGGGCACGGGTTTTCTCTGGGCGCTTCCGTTTCCGCCCAAAGACGTACCGGTTAGTAGGTTAATTAGCCATTACAAATTGTCCCCTGATTGGGTTGGGGTTATACAGTATCGGCGGGATGCTGGCTGGCGCTGTACCGATAAATAGTTCTTTGAATTCAAGGTACAAAATAACCTTCACCTCCGTCGGCCAGTTTATCGTCTCCAAACCACCTCCTGCTACTACTCTCTGACCTTGCATTTTGGAAATATGTCATCCTTGTTACGGCCATGGTTAGTTTATAAGACGTTAACAGGCAGGTCTACGTCCAATCTGTCTGAAAAATCTTTGTCCTATATGTTAGCTTCACTGCAGCTTAACCTATTGATTGCATGAGCAAGTTTACATCTCACCAAGCCCAGTTTCGGTACGTTCTGTTAAGTATTTACTAAAATATGGGAACGTGTTCTAGTCATTAGCACCAATTAAGGCCCAGGCAATATGCTAGGGAACAGCCACAAGGTTTTGGCGAAAGGATTCTCTGTCCTTAAACCTGAATTAGCAGTAAATACTGTGAAGTGGTCAAGTGGAGTGTGACCGCCGTGTCGTTTGTGATAGATACAGGAGCTGTAGGATGCTGGAAACACTTAGCAGAACAGACATCAATTGAGAAAGATTTTTGCAACGTAAGACCATCTGACGGGAGATAATCCATTCACCCCCCCCCCCCACAGGCGCAGCCTGATGTGCTGAGCGTATTCCCTGCTTTCATTGTATTTCCGAACAGAATGCTCCCCCGTCTTTAAACAACGGGGGCGCGGGAAATGTGATTGATCGCCACACCGAGGCCTGGTCCTCACCTACCACCCCACCAACCTCCGGGTCCAACATATAATTCTCCGTAACTTCCGCCACCTCCAACGGGATCCCACCACGAAGCACTCCTTTCCCTCCCCACCTCTCTCTGCTTTCCGCAGGGATCGATCCCTACGCGACTCCCTTGTCCATTCGTCCCCACCCATCCCTCCCCACTGATCTCCCTCCTGGCACTTATCCTTGTAAGCGGAACAAGTGCTACACATGCCCTTACACTTCCTCCCTTACCACCATTCAGGGCCCCAGACAGTCCTTCCAGGTGAGGCGACACTTCACCTGTGAGTCGGCTGGGGTGATTTACTGCGTCCGGTGCTCCCGATGTGGCCTTCCATATATTGGCGAGACCCGACGCAGACTGGGAGACCGCTTTGCTAAACACCTACGTTCTGTCCGCCAGAGAAAGCAGGATCTCCCAGTGGCCACACATTTTAATTCCACATCCCATTCCCATTCTGACATATCTATCCACGGCCTCCTCTACTGTAAAGATGAAGCCACACTCAGGTTGGAGGAACAACACCTTATATTCCGTCTGGGTAGCCTCCAACCTGATGGCATGAACATCGACTTCTCTTCCTTCCGCTAATGCCCCACCTCCCCCTCGTACTCCATCCGTTATTTATTTTTATACACACATTCTTTCTCTCACTCTCCTTTTTCTCCCTCTGTCCCTCTGACTATACCCCTTGCCCATCCTCTGGGTCCCCCCCCCCGTCTTTCTCCCCGGACCTCCTGGTCCATGATCCTCTCATATCCCCTTTGCCAATCACCTGTCCAGCTCTTGGCTCCATCCCTCCCGCTCCTATCATTTTGGATCTCCCCCTCCCCCTCCCACTCCCACTTTCAAATCTCTTACTAACGCTTCCTTCAGTTAGTCCTGACGAAGGGTCTCGGCCTGAAACGTCGACTGTACCTCTTCCTAGAGATGCTGCCTGGCCTGCTGCGTTCACCAGCAACTTTGATGTGTGTTACTAACCTGCTTTTTCTGGCCAAGTGCAGAAGGACAGGAGGAAAAGGTAAGTAGTGATAATAAAGTATTTTCCATGACAAAAATCAAGCTGTGTGTGTTTCTTTAAGAAGATTGGAATCGTTGGTAACACTGGAGCAGGAAAAACCACAAATTGCTGCCTTCTAACAGGAAAATTATCTACGAGGCGAGGGCTATAAACTTAACGGGGTGACGGAGTGGAGATGGAAGGCGCTAGCCTGCAGGTCACCCTAGGGCAAGGCGTAGCACCCCATCCCACCGCCGATCAGGGTCATGTGAAGCCATGGGAACAGGTGGTTGGTGGTCGTATGAACAGATTCATATCAGAAGCCCTAACGCCAGGCCGACAATCTCTGAAGAGTATTGATAATGGCTGGGGGGTGGAGGGGAGTGGTGGTTTAACTCGGCCTGTAAAGTCACTACGCAGAAGGCGGCAATGACAAACCACTTCTGTAGAAAAAAAATCCAAGAACAATCATGGTCACGGAAAGGTCGCGATCGGTCACGTCATACGACACGGCACTTAATAAACGACAAACTAAAGACGAATTGTTGGTAATTTTACTAAATGTATTGAAAACAGTACAACCTCAGCACCTGAACATTCTTGGACAGAAGTGTAGTAAAGTAATCCGCTCGCCGGATAAACAGTTCGTAAATCATCGTAGAGCCGTGCATGAGGTACAGAATCCGCACTCAAAGAACATACATGTTTACACTAATCCAACATAAATTTAAGTTTTTATTCTCCCTTCCCCATTATAATCACCTCACCCCATGATTCACACTAGGCAATTAACCTACCAACCTGCACTTTATTGAAACGGGGGAATAAAAACGCATAACTACACTGACCGCAGAGGTTAGGGTTAAACCAGGGCCGTCTGGTAGGGAGCGGCTCCGTTAGTTACACCACTGCGCCTGGCTACTTCCAATTACACAAAACCGACTAGATAAAAAATACATCAAAAAATTGGAAATAGTCTGGCAGGCAGCCCTTATTGCTGATAGTTAACGCCAAACCGTGCATCGTATTCCATAAGAAATAGCTGGAAACTTTTCACGCAGACGTCCAGGTTATGTTCACAGAACTTAATGCTGTGACAAAGTACAAGTATAAGGTTATAACTCTTATGTTCAGTATTTAAATCACCAGTTGTTCACTGGAGCCAACAAAAGGAATATTTACAATTTAAGTGCACCAGGTTGGTCAATAGAAATAAATAACGGCGCTCATTTACTGCGCTCGGTACAAATATCACTGCCTAGCGCTCCTGGCGGTAAGTTTACAACCGCTTGCGGAAAACACCGGAAGCACTCGTCGTTAGAACCGTGAAAGAGAAAACAAGTTAGTATTAAGTTGCCAAGAGGGCGGAGGAGGAACAAAGGTGGGGTGAGACGCGCATTCACCCATCACATATATTCCCGCTGTTCTGACCACTGCGTCTTCCCTTCGGATAAAGACCGTCTTGTTTCTCTTCCCGCACGGGCTGTTTTCCAGCGTTTTTTTACTTCATATTTTCAACATCTACAGTTTATCATATGCTTCAGCCATTCCTAGCTCATTCTCCTAAGCATCGCAAGAGATTTGAATGTGGAAATAGTCTTATGGCGCAAAAATAAATGAGCAGTGTCCCTTGGGTGGTATAATGATTACATGTCCGTGTTAGCTTCTACACGTTGCAGTCGTTCCCTGAGGCTGCTCTGGCAAACCGCGCTCATTCACAAATTTGACATGAGATGAGACCGAGGCACAGTCCTGCTACATTCTTCGCATCACAATTAGAGCAGTAAATATCCCGCAGGGGGAAGAGTAAAACAAGCGGATTAATTGACTTGTTCAAAACTGCTGCTTGAAGTCCGAAGTAAAAACGCTGTCGGCTGCTCGTCTTTGATTGAGCTGAGTTTTGTGCCGACGGACTTCAAACTGCGATTAACTAATAATATAAACAATTTAATTGCAAGATCAATACAGAAAATGTCCCGAACACTTTCAGCTACGTGATATATTTCATACATAACCCCGTTTCCATTATTTTCCTATGAGATTCAGCAAACCGGAAGCTTCGCAAGTCTAGACACTCCACGTGATAGGGCTGATCCCCGAGGCTCTTGTTTTTGTGCCTATTAATCTTCCAGATTCCTTTTAAGGTCCTTGCATCTTCAAAGTCTCCGTTAACAGTCCTAGTTGGCGCAGCCCCATGAAACTGAGCGTGTCTGAGTTGCTGGTGCTAACAAACGATTGAAGTGCCCTCTACTGATTCACACCTTGCCGACATCACAGCACTGGGAATTAATTTCAACTAGTTACATTACCTCTTTATGCTCAAACCATCAGTAAAATGAAGGTCGACATTTAAGTTGCACGCCAGGTCTATATATTTAGAAATAGTTTTAGTACATGGGAAAACATTGACTGCTGCCTTCACGCCTAACCTGTTATTAAGGGTATTTCAATTTTTCAAATATGGATACACGCAACAGCGGTAAATATTTTCCCAATAACACGCGCAACCGACATAACGGAAGCGAGGAAAGAAAGCAACGTGTCCCATCAACACATAACCTACCGGTTACAAGTTCATCGTGCATATCATTTCATTTATTATTTAGTGATGGACGGTACCTTCAATGTGACGGCCATTTAAAAATTCGCCGCATAGAAATCCCCGATTTCCAGTTTACAATGACCAATTAACCTGTGGGAGGAATCTCAGGCGGTCACGGGGAGAACGTATTAACTCCTTACAGACCGCGGCGGGAATTGAACCCACATCGGCCGTACTGTAAAACGTGCTAACCACTACGCTAGCGTACTGCAGAAATTGCTGAAAGCACTGTGCAGGTCAAGCACTATCTGTGGAAAGAGTTAACATTTCAAATCGAAGACTCTTGGTCAGAAGGTTTTTCACTTGAAGCAGAAACTCTGCTTCCCTTTATGCAGATGCTGCCTGACCTTCTGAGTGTTCCCAGCTGGTTAAAGCAGGCGTATTTCGAATTCCAAAGTAATTGTATAAACCACACTCCAAAGTGTTATTAAACATGGACTGAACCAGTTACTTGATTGAGTTTCGTTCTGTTCCTAAATGGTCACCAATATACAATACCAAAAAAAAACTAATTGGGAATTTGTAAGTATAATCTTTTAGTTTCAAGCAAAGCATCTGCAGGAAACCAGACGGGGATGAAATATGTTTTGAAGGAAAATGACCACGCTGAATTAGAAACTGACTCACCAAACGATGGTCTGCCGGTAGCCCTAAATGGAAGGTGAGACAAATGTCTTCACTCAGTCAGTGACAGGTGGTCGTTGACTCTTAAGATCCAGTTGCAGTGCCCTCAGGAGAATTTGCTGCGCTGTTGGGACATTCCAAGCTTTAACCTCTAAGCACTTAAGATACTCATGTAAAGTGATCCTTAATAAGTTACCCAAAGGAATATTGCTGACAAGGAAATACTTCAAAATTTCCCCTAAATTAGATTGTGTTATTTCAGTTTCCATGTCTTAATGCCCTCTGGGCATGTTATAATGTAATATTGGTGTTGCACACTATTTTAAATGCTTATCCGAAGTAAGAATAGTAAATTGGCCAAAAAAAAGGAACAATAAGTATAATTGGTTCAGGATAGTTATACATTTCATCACATGTCAACCAGGAGATTAAAAAAAAAACTATTTGAAGAAAATTAATACTGTATCACAAATGTTGGATTCACCATACAGATCAGGAAGCCCTAGAAGTTGATGCTATAAGGTGTACTCATCTTTTAAAAGAGGTAATTACTAGAAGGAAATGTCTTTAAGAAACATAGAAAGCAAATTGATATCTATTTGCAAAAGGGGTTTAATTACTTCTGTTTGCTTGTATTTAATTATTTTACCAGCATAAGTAACTGTTCAGACATTTTCTACTGATGGACCATTGGCAGCAGGAACATTCCATAAATCTACAAAGGTCAATCTCATTTACAGAACATCCAACAGAATGCCATTATTTATCCCATTTAAGTCACTTGGTAAAAGCTTATGGATCCCATACTAAACAGTGCACCCAAGAAGAGAAAATCTGGAGGTGTTGGAAATCCAAGCACCATGCACAAAATGCTGGAAGAACTCTTTTCCCTGAATATACACCACATTCTTTTATTTAAAAAAACACAAATATTCCGCATAATATCTAAGTACGTTTTTGACCAGGTATGTAATTATCAAGTTTGTGCCGTTAGAATAAAATATCTGGTCTCTAATGTTATGATGGTTTGATAAAGTCTAGTTATCCTTTGCAACACATACAAAATGCTGGAGGAACTCAGCAGCCCAGGCAGCATCTATGGAAAAGAGTACAGTTGACGTTCCAGACTTTTTTCCATAGATGCTGCCTGGCCTGCTGAGTTCCTCCAGCATTTTGTGTGTGTTGCTCAGATTTCCAGCATCTGCAGATTTTCTCCTCTTTGTGATCATTGTAATATTTAACTAATTGGCATTCATAGTTCTCTTCTGGTGTTTTGCAGCACGCTGATACAAGCTAAATTTATAGATTGATATCAGCTCAACATTTTTGATATTTTTTAGGGAAGTCTCTCTTCCACATTGAAAACAAAACATTATATAAATTGTTTCACTTTTTAGTCTTTTGAAGCCATGATTTAGTTAATATCATTTACTAAAATTGGGTAAATGAATAGCGATAAGACCGGATTTATCATTATAAGAAAATGTGGGGACATGATTTTTGTTGAAAATTTCCCTCAAGGTTAATTTCCCTTGAAGAAGGATCAAATGCTCTTTAAATAAATATCAAAGTCACAATTTTTCAAAAGTTATGATATTTGCATGGATAACTAAAATGAATTAATTAGTCAGTGGGATAAAGCTATTAAAAGCATAACTTGACCATTCAAAGCTACTTGCATCCAGAACTCAAGTCTTCTCTTAAAATAGAACAATCTTAAGATCGTTAAAGTCATATTTATCCCACAGCTGTCATATCATGCTGTTAATATTCAACTGTTCTAAAGTCTTAACATTCTTAAAGCAAATAAATTTGATCATCCACCTACTGGTGCAGTTATATCATACCGTCACACTCCTTGAATATGGTCTTAGTATCACAAAAAAAAAATACTGTATGAGTTGCTTTTCTCAATTCAAAATTATTTTATTCTCATATTTACAAATGTAGTTTTAGTTTCTAATTTAATTTGTTATTTGTATTGTTATATTATTAATAAGTAGATTGATTGAAGCCCTGCCAATGCACATTTGGTAGTTTTCACTGTATCATATATGAATTTATATGAAAGATAGTTCGTAAGGTGATAGTAGTTGTGTTGGTTGCAATACATGGTAAAAAAAAATTAAAATGTAAAACCATAGATATAAAAGACCTTGGCACATTGCTCCTTTGATTTATTTTCTGACATTGATGATTCAAGAACTTTGTGAAATTTTTCAATTGTGCATTTGTGCATGTGGACCAACACAAGCACACACCCTCATTCATTCATTCTCATTCTCTCTCTCTCTCTCTCTCTCTCTCTCTCTTTCACATTCTCCTTATATTTGACTGAAGCAATACAGTTCCCTTGACTGGACCTTCAGTATGACTGTACCATGATACTTCTTCGTTTAAATTAGTCTCAGCACCAAGACAGGAGATTTTTCTGATGCTGGACATCCAGAATAATGCACACAAAATGCTGAAGGACCCCCTCACCACTATTCAGGGCCCCAAGCCTTCCTTCCAGCCGAGGCAACACTTCACCTGCAAGTCTGTTATGGTCATCTACTGTACCGAGTGCTCTCGGTGAGGCATCCTCTATATCGGTGAGATCTGATGTAGATTGGGGGACTGCTTTATGGGGCAGCTTCACTCAGTCTGTGACAAGCAGGATTGCCCTGTGGCCAGCTATTTTAATTCCACTGCCCTTTCCCATTCCAACAGGTCGCTCCATACTACCATGATGAGGCCACTCTCAGGTTAGAAAAGAAACACCTCATGTTCTGTCCGGGAAGCCTCCAAACTGATGGCATGAACATTGATTTCTCCAACTTCCATTCCTCTCACCCCCTTCCCCTTCCTCTCATTTTCTATTCCCATTCTGGCCCTTCTCTTTTCCTCACCTGCCTATCACCTCCCTCTGGTTCCCCTTCCCTTTCTTCCATGGCTCACTTCCCTCTCCTATCAGATTCCTTCTTCTTTAACCCTTTACCTTTTCCAGCTATCACCTCCCAGCTTCTCACTTCACACCCTTCCCCCACCTACCTACCTTCTCCCTCGCCTGGTTCACCTATCACCTTCTAGCTTGTACTCTTCCCTTCCTCCCGCCTTCTGATTCTAGCTTCATCCCCTTTCCTTTCCAGTCCGGATGAAAGGCTTCAGCAAGAAATGTCAGCTCTTTATTCCGCTCCGTTGATGCTGTCTGACCATCATTTTGTGCATGTCACTCATCAACAAGAAGCAGTTTTACTAAGTTTGTGACATTTTTATTGGCTTCCTTTCCTTTGTATTAGAGTTATGTGGCCTCCTCTTTGATATATTTAACTTGAGTTAACTTTTTAATTTCTGAAGTGATTCTTCCATCAATTAATGCAGGTAGGATATTAACCGTTAGCTATTGCCAAAGCCAGATTTCATCCAGCATTCAGTTTCTCAGGTTGTCAAGAGACTGATCAGATGCAGAACAGTTGCCTGGACCCTGGAATATGGAGGCTAGCTGTAGTCCCTTCGGCCAATATCAGATAACTCTTTCAGAACAGAAATAAAACTTGGGAACCTCAGGTATGTTTAACTTGGTGCCACATTTTCAAGCTAGTTACCAAAGGAACAGGGCTAGTTCTCTTTCCAGCAGTATATCTTCATGCCTTTTAATTTAGTTTTCATACATTTCTAGATATTAAAAGCACAGCTTTGACTTTGAATTTAATCTTCTCTACTATTTATACACTGTGAGAAGAATTCATCCGAGAAGGACTGATGAAAATTTCTTTTGCAGGCTTTCATTGCTGTCTGAACATGATTACAATATATATTAATGACTTAGACAAGGGAATTAAATACAACATCTCCAAGTTTGCGGATGACACGAAGCTGGGTGGCAGTGTTACTGTGAGGAGGATGCTAAGAGGATGCAGGGTGACTTGGGTAGGTTAGGTGAGTGAGCAAATTCATGGCAGATGCAATTTAATGTGGATAAATGTGAGGTTATCCACTTTGTTGGCAAGAACAGGAAAACAGATTATTATCTGAATGGTGGCCGATTAGGAAAAGGGGAGGTGCAGTGAGACCTGAGTGTCATTGTATACCAGTCGTTGAAAGTGGGCATGCAGGTATGGCAGGCAGTGAAAAAGGCGAACGGTATGCTGGCATTCATAGCAAGAGGATTTGAGTACAGGAGCAGGGAGGTACTACTGCAGTTGTACAAGGCCTTGGTGAGACCACACCTGGAGTATTGTGTGCAGTTTTGGTCCCCTAATCTGAGGAAAGACATTCTTGCCATAGAAGGGGTACAAAGAAGGTTCACCAGATTGATTCCTGGGATGGCAGGACTTTCATATGATGAAAGACTGGATCAACTAGGCTTATACTCTCTGGAATTTAGAAGATTGAGAGGGGATCTGATTGAAACGTATAAAATTCTAAAGGGATTGGACAGGCTAGATGGAGGAAGATTATTCCCGATATTGGGGAAGTCCAGAACGAGGGGTCACAGTCTGAGGATAAAGGGGAAGCCTTTTAGGACCGAGATGAGGAAAAACTACTTCACACAGAGAGTGGTGAATCTGTGGAATTCTCTGCCACAGGAAACAGTTGAGGCCAGTTCATTGGCTATATTTAAGAGGGAGTTAGATAAGGCCCTTGTGGCTAAAGGGATCAAGGGGTATGGAGAGAAGACAGGTATAGTGGATGATCAGCCATGATCGTACTGAATGGCGGTGCAGGCTGGAACGGCCGAAAGGCCTACTCCTGCACCTATTTTCTATGTTTCTATGTTTCTATGAACTATATAAGACAGTAGGCCTTTCAAGGTTTACTTCTTCATTTATAAGACCATATGATATAGGAGCAGAATTAGGCCACTTGGCCCATATAGCATTAATGGTAAGACTCTTAGCAGTGTGGGGATCAGAGGGATCTTGGGGTCCTAGTCCATAGGACACTCAAAGCTGCTACGCAGGTTGACTCTGTGGTTAAGAAGGCATACAGTACATTGGCCTTCATCAATTGTGGAATTGAGTTTAAGAGCCGAGAGGTAATGTTGCAGCCTGGTCAGACCCCACTTGGAGTTCTGTGCTCAGTTCTGGTTGCCTCACTACAGGAAACCATAGAAAGGGTGCAAAGGATATTTACAAGGATGTTGCCTGGATTGGGGAACATGCCATATGAGAATAGGTTGAATGAACTCGGCCTTTTCTCCTTGGAGCGACGGAGGATGAGAGGTGACCTGATAGAGGTGTACAAGATAATGAGAGTCATAGATCATGTAGATAGTCAGAGGCTTTTCCCCAGGGATGAAATGCCTAGCACGAGAGGGCATAGTTTTAAGGTGCTTGGAAGCAGGTACAGAGGGGATGTCAGGTGTAAGTTTTTTACACAGAGAGTGGTAAGTGCGTGGAATGGGCTGCCAGTGGCAGTGGTGGAGGCGGAAACAATAGGGTCTTTTAAGAGATTTCTGGATGGGTACGTGGAGCTTAGAAAAATAGAGGGCTATGGGTAAAGCCGAGGTAGTTCTGAGGTAGGAACATGCTCGGCACAGCTTTATGGGCTGAAGGGCCTGTATTATGCTGTAGGTTTTCTATGTTTCTAAGTCTGCTCTGCCATTTCATCATGGCTGATCCATTTCCCTCTCAGTCCCAATCTCCTGCCTTCTCTCCTTATCTCTTCATGCCCTGACTAATCAAGAATCTACAGATTCACCACTCTCAGACTAAAGAAATTCCTTCTTATCTCTGTTTTAAATAGATGTCCCTCTATTCTGAGGCTATGTCCTCTGGTCTTAGATTCCAACACCATAAGAAGCCTCCACATCCACTGTATTGAGGCATTTCCCCGTTCGTTCGGTTTCAATGAGATCCCCTCCCTCCCCACCCATTCTTCTAAATTCCAGGGAATACAAGCCAAAAACCATCAAATGCTCTTCATATGACAAGCCTTTCAATCCTGGAATTATTTTTGTGAACCTCCTTTGAACCCTTTCCAATGTAAGCACATCCTTTCTTAGATAAGAGGTCCAAAACTGCTCACAATACTCCAAAATGAGTCCTCACTCATACTCTATAAAGCTTCAACATTACATCCTTGCTTTTATATTCTAGCCTTCTTGAAATGAATGCTATCACCACATTTACCGTCCTTGCCACTGACTGATCCTGCAGAATTAACCTTTAGCGAGTCCTGCATGAGGACCCCCAAGTCCCTTTGCACCTCAGATTTTTGAATCTTCTTCCCATTAAGAAAATAGTCTATGCTTTTATTTCTTCTACCAAAGTGTATGACCATACACTTCCTGACACTATATTACATCTGTCACTTCTTTGCCCATTCTCCCAATCTGTCTAAGTCCTTCTGTAGATTCTCTGCTTCCACTACCTGCCCCTCCAGCTACCTTTGTATCATCTGCAAATTTGGCCACAAAGCCATCAATTCCATCATCCAAATCATTGACATATAACATAAAAAGAAGCGATCCCAACACAAACCCCTGTAGAATACCACTAGTCACCAGCAACCAAACAGAAAAGGCTCCGTTTATTCCCACTCTTTGCACCCTGCCATTCAACCAATGCTCGATCCATGGTGGGATCCTTTCTGTAATGCCATGGACTCTCCTCACGTGTGGCATCTTGTCAAAGACCTTCTGAAAATCCAAGTACACAACATCCACAAATTCTCCCTTGTCTATCCTGCTTGTTATTTCTTCAAAGAATTCCAACAGATTTGTCAGGCAAGGTTTTCCCCTAATAAGAATCATGCCGATAATGGCCTATTTTACTGTGTGCCTCCAAGTACCCCCAAACCACCTCCTTAACAATTGACTCCAACATCTTCCCAATCATTGAGGTCAGACTAACTGGCCTATAGTTTCCTATCCTCTGTTCTCTCCCTTCTTGAAGAATGGAGTGGCATTTGCAATTTTCCAGTCCTCCGGAACCATCCCAGAATCTATTGATTCTTGAACGATGATCTCAACAATCTCTTCAGTCACCTCTTTCAGAACCCTAGGGTGTAGATCATCTGGTCCAGGTGATTCACCTACCTTCAGAACCTTCAGTTTCCTGAGCATCTTCTCCCTAGTAATGGCAACTTCACACACCTCATGAACCCTGACAACTGGAAATCCACCTTATTGCTAGTGTCTTCCACAGTAAAGACTGATGAAAAATTCTTATTCAGTTCATCCACCAGTTCCTTGTCCTCCATTACTACCTCTCCCGCATAATTTTCCAGTGGTCCAATATCTACAATGCCTCTCTTTTCACTCCATACATTTGAAGAAACTTTTTGTGTCCTCTTTAATATTATTGACGTACGTATCTTCATATTCCATCTTTTCCTTCTTTATGACTTTTTTTAGTTGCATTCTGTTGGTTTTTAAAATCTTCTCAATCCTCTTTCTTCCCACAAACTCTTGCTCTATTATGTGTTCACACTTTGGCTTTTGTGTTGGCTTTGATTTCTGTTATCCAACCTGTACCTTCCAAATTGCTTCCAGAAATTCCAGCCATTGCTGCTCTGCTGTTTACCTTGCAAGTGTTCCCTTCCAATCAATTTCGGGAAGCTCTTCTCATGCCACTGTAATTCACCTTACTGCACTCTAATACTGAGCAATCTGACTTTAGCTTTTCCTTCTCAAATTTCAGGGGGATCTCTATCATATTATTATCCTTTACCTTAAACTCTCTAATCAATTCCAGTTCATTACACAACACCCAATCCCAAATAGCTGATCCCCAAGGGGACTCAGCCACAAGCTGCTTTGAAAAGCCATCTTGTAAGCATTCTACAAATTCCCACTCTTGGGATCCAGCACCAACCTGAGTTTCCCAATCTATTTGCATATTGAAATCCCCCATGACTATCGTAACATTGCCCTTTTGACATGCATTTTCTATCTCCCATTGTAATTTGTACACCACATCCTTACTACTGTTTGGAGGTCTGTATTTAACTCCCACCCCTTGCAGTTTCTTAGCTCTACCAACAATGATTCCACACGCTCTGGCCCTACGTCATCTCTTTCTATTGAGATTTGATTTCGTTTTTTACCAACAGAGCCACCCCACCCCCCTTGGCCAACCTGTCTGTCCCTTTGAGACAGTGTGTATCCTTGGACATTAAGCTCCCAGCTATAATCTTCTTTTAGCCACGATACAGTGATGCCCACATCATAAATGCCAAACTGTAACTGTGCAAATTCATCTACCTTATTCCATATACTGTTTGCATTCAAATGTAACACCTTCAGTCCTGTATTCATCACCCTTTCACATTGCAACTCATCCCATTCACTGTAATTCTGTCCTATCATCAGCCTCTCCTTGCTAGCAGTCTCACTAAATACTGCCTCTGTTTGTAAACCAACCCTATCAGTCCAGTTCCCATTCCAACCTGAACAGCTCTAGTAAACCTGCCCGCAAGGATATTGGTCTCTATCGGGTTCAGGTGTAAACTGTCCCTTTTATACTTCTCCAGAAGAGATCTCACTGATCCAGAAATCTGATCCCCAGATCCCCAGACTGAGGTCCTTTAACATCTGCCGGATGATGCTGAGGATGTTCTACAAGTCTGTGGCGTCCAGTGTGATCATGTTGGCTGTTGTGTGCTGGGGCAGCAGGCACCAACACGATCAACAAACTCATTCGTAAGGCCAGTGATGTTGTGGGGATGGAACTGGACTCTCTGACGGTGGTGTCTAAAAAGAGGATGCTGTCCAAGTTGCATGCCATCTTGGACAATGTCTCCAGTACATAATGTACTGGATGGGCACAGGAGTACATTCAGCCAGAGACTCATTCCACCGAGATGCAACACAGAGCGTCATAGGAAGTCATTCCTGCCTGTGGCCATCAAACTTTACAACTCCTCCCTTGGAGGGTCAGACACCCTGAGCCAATAGGCTGGTCCTGGACTTATTTCCTGGCATAATTTACATATTACTATTTAACTATTTATGGTTTTATTACTATTTATTATTTATGGTGCAACTGTAATGAAAACCAATTTCCCCCGGGATCAATAAAGTATGACTACTACTACTACTACTCCTCACACTAGTTCCTCAGCCATACATTATTCTGCCAAATCATCTGATTCTTACCCTCATTAGCTCTGATCTGGAGAAAATATTTGCACTAAAGATTACCACTGAATTAAACGGTACAACAAATTCATGAATCTACCAATGATATTACTTTTTAATACAGTTTTTTAAAGACTATGAATGTATCACTTTAATAAGCAACAACTAAGACGATATGGATGATGATATATTTAATAGAATTCCACAAAATAGAGAACATGATTAGGTTGCGTCTGTGTATCTAGTCTACTTAAATTAAAAGGTTCAAGGAACTGGCAACATATTTAAGAAGTCATAATTTTATTGATATGTATTCCTGACTATTGTTTGAAAATTTTAGAGATTCTGATCACAAACTTCCAATTCTCCTCGGAAGTGATGCCAGTTTTACAGAGGTAGAGGAATAAAAACAATTATATCACATAGAAAAGCAGAGAGGGGTAAACCCACTTAATAGATAGCAGTCAATATTGACTAATTTTGAGAGACAATACCAAATTCAGAATTGATTGCTAGTAATCAAAACAAAGGATGTTAAATGAAAATTAGTACGAAGTGGTTAAAAACAAATGAGCAATTAATAACAGAAGTCTCTGAGGGGTGCTAACTAATATCATTAAGTTATTTGCATAAGCTTTCAAAAATTGTTCAACAGTAAAAGTCTTTTCAGAAAAAGTAAACACCATCAGTTAAATGGTCATGATCACGGAATATCTTAGGGGCAAAAAACACTGTAATAGTGAAAGTTGTTTTTCCTGAAAAGATGAAATAGAAACCATAGAAACTACAGCACAGAAACAGGCCTTTTGGCCCTTCTTGGCTGTGCTGAACCATTTTCTGCCTAGTCCCACTGACCTGCACACGGACCATATCCCTCCATACAACTCCCATCCATGTATCTGTCCAATTTATTCTTAATTGTTAAAAAAGCACCTGCATTTACCACCTCGTCTGGCAGCTCATTCCATACTCCCACCACTCTCTGTGTGAAGAAACCCCCACTAATGTTCCCTTTAAACTTTTCCCCGCTCACCCTTAATGCATGTCCTCTGGTTTTTTTCTCCCCTTGCCTCAGTGGAAAAAGCCTGCTTGCATTCACTCTATCTATACCCATCATAATTTTATATACCTCTATCAAATCTTCCCTCAATCTCCTACACTCCAGGGAATAAAGTCCTAACCTATTCAACCTTTCTCTGTAACTGAGTTTCTCAAATCCTGGCAACATCCTTGTAAACCTTCTCTGCACTCTTTCAACCTTATTTATATCCTTCCTGTAATTTGGTGACCAAAACTGAACACAATACTCCAGATTCGGCCTCACCAATGCCTTATACAACCTCATCATAACATTCCAACTCTTATACTCAATACTTTGATTAATAAAGGCCAATGTACCAAAAGCTCTCTTTACGACCCTATCTACCTGTGATGCCACTTTTAGGGAATTTTGTATCTGTATTCCCAGATCCCTCTGTTCGACTGCACTCCTCAGTGCCTTACTATTAACCCTGTATGTTCTACGTTGGTTTGTCCTTCCAACGTGCAATACCTCACACTTGTCTGTATTAAACTCCATCTGCCATTTTGCAGCCCATTTTTCCAGCTGGTCCAAGTCCCTCTGCAGGCTCTGAAAGCCTTCCTCACTGTCTACTACACCTCCAATCTTTGTATCATCAGCAAACTTGCTGATCCAATTTACCACATTATCATCCAGATCATTGATATAGATGACAAATAACAATGGACCCAGCACTGATCCCTGTGGCACACCACTATTCACAGGCCTCCACTCAGAGAAGCAATTCTCTACCACCACTCTCTGGCTTCTTCCATCGAGCCAATGTCTAATCCAATTTACCACCTCTCCATGTATACCTAGCAACTGAATTTTCCTAACTAACCTCCCATGCAGGACCTTGTCAAAGGCCTTACTGAAATCCATGTAGACAATATCCACTGCCTTCCCTTCATCCACTTTCCTGGTAACCTCCTCAAAAAACTCCAATAGATTGGTCAAACATGACCTACCACGCACAAAGCCATGTTGACTCTCCCTAATAAGCCCCTGTCTATCCAAATGCTTGTAGGTTCTGTCCCTTAGTACTCCCTCCAATAACTTACCTACTACTGACGTTAAACTCACCGGCCTATAATTTCCCAGATTACTTTTCGATCCTTTTTTAAATAACGGAACAACATGAGCCACTCTCCAATCCTCCGGCACCTCACCTGTAGACAGCGACATTTTAAATATTTCAGCCAGGGCCCCTGCAATTTCAACCCTAGTCTCCTTCAAGGTCCGAGGGAACACCCTGTCAGGTCCCGGGGATTTATTCACTTTAATTTTCCTCAAGACAGCAAGGACCTCCTCCTTTTCGATCTGTACAGTTTCCATGATCTCACTACTTGTTTCCCTTAATTTTTTAGACTTCATGCCCGTTTCCTTAGTAAATACAGACACAAAAAATCTATTTAAGATCTCCCCCATTTCCTTTGGTTCTGCACATAGCCGACCACTCTGATCTTCAAGAGGACCAATTTTATCTCTTACAATCCTTTTGCTCTTAATATACCTGTAAGAGCTCTTTGGATTATCCTCCACTTTGACTGCCAAGGCAACCTCATGTCTTCTTTTAGCCCTCCTGATTTCTTTCTTAAGTATTTTCTTGCACTTCTTATACTCCTCAAGCACCTTATTTACTCCCTGCTTCCTATACACGTCATACAACTCCCTCTTCTTCTTTATCAGAGTTGCAATATCCCTTGAGAACCAAGGTTCCTTATTCCTATTCACCTTGCCTTTTATCCTGACAGTAACATACAAATTCTGCACTCTCAAAATTTCTGCTTTGAAGGCTTCCCACCTACCGATCACATCCATGCCAGAGAACAACCTGTCCCAATCCACGCTTTTGAGATCCTTTCTCATTTCTTCAAATTTGGCCTTCTTCCAGTTAAGAACCTCAACCCTAGGACCAGATCTATCCTTGTCCATGATCAAGTTGAAACTAATGGTGTTATGATTACTGGAACCAAAGTGCTGCCCTACACAGACTTCTGTCACTTGTCCTAACTCGTTTCCTAACAGGAGATCCAATATTGCATCCCCTCTAGTTGGTCCCTCTATATATTGATTTAGAAAACTTTCCCGAACACATTTTACAAACTCTAAACCATCTAGACCCCTAACAGTATGGGAGACCCAATCAATATATGGAAAATTAAAATCCCCTACCACCACAACTTTATGTTTCCCGCAGTTGCCTGCTATCTCTCTGCAGATTTGCACTTCGAATTCTCTTTGACTATTGGGTGGTCTGTAATACACTCCCACTAATGTGGCCATACCTTTCCTGTTTCTCAGCTCCACCCACAAGGACTTAGTAGACAAGCCCTCTAATCTGTCCTGCCTGAGCACTGCTGTAATATTTTCCCTAACAAGCAATGCTACTCCCCCACCTTTCATTCCTCTGCCTCGATCACATCTGAAACATCGGAACCCTGGAATATTAAGCTGCCAGTCCCGCCCCTCCTGTAGCCAAGCTTCACTAATTGCTATAACATCATAATTCCACGTGTCAATCCATGCCCTCAACTCATAATACAGAAGACTTTCTAATATTTGCTGTTTTGAGCAGTGCTTCTTTTGATAAAAAAAATGATAACTTGGCTAGATATACTGGGTATAATTTCAAAACCGCCACTGATGTGAAAGTCCTAAGTAATGTGACGGTTAGTAAGAGACAATAAAATATTCTTCTACAATTGACTGCCCATGTTTGATGCATACGACATCAGTAGGATGTAAAGTGCCTATTTCATGATTATTTTGTGCTGGATGAAATAATCATGAAGAAACCTCGATATAATATGTTGCCTTCCTTACCCTGTAAGGTGGAGACCAAAATTAGGAAGAGTAATTGGATTGCCAAATACTTCTGATCGGTTCAAAGGCATAACTCTGAGTTTCCCACTTGTTACGTGATTTCCCTGGCACACTTTCATTCTGACCTTTCTTGTCCTTGTTAGCTTCTGCAGTGGAAACAAAACAAAATAGCATATCCAAGACAGCAACTCACCATATGACGAGGCACTTTATAGCCTCTTGGATTCAGACTATAATCACTCTTAATTTGTCAGACACAAAATTTAATGATTAATGCTCTTGCCATTCCTACTTCCCATAGACACAGCTTTTGTTTCTTGTTTTTTTTTCCCACCGATCTTGCATTCTATCTCTGATCTTCTCTACTTTTGCCCCCTTTTCCTGGCTAAAAACCTGTCAGACTTCTAAATATTTTTGTACAATTACAGCTGAAGATTTCCAGCAATTTGTATTTTTACTACAGGAAGCCATAGACTAATTGTTAGGGGTTGTAGAGGAGCCTTGACCCAGGAGCAGCAAGATGATTTTGTAGTAAGCAATATTTTACTAATAAACGGCAAAATAACAAGGCATAAGGGGCTATAAAACAAGAGAGGACAGATACTTAGCACAACAAGGTAATGAGGTAAATGAAGGCTAGAAGCAACTGGTTGATGCTGGCTGGTTCAATGGGTGAACAATGACTGTGGATGAGAGCTGGGTTTAAATAGGCTGCAGGTGATGAATTGGAAATGAGTCATTCATTTGGTGACTTCTGTTAACCTAGTGGAGACGAGGAGGTACCTGCCTATGCAGGACTGACAGGACTCTCCTCCTACGGCCGGCACCTCTAGGCATCCAGGATGATCCAAATAGGTCCGGTGGACTCCACGACGAGCAATGGATCCAAGATGAAACTGGAAAGCACCCAAGACCTCTACACCACACAGTACTCCTCCCAGTCAACTAGGTACTGTACACCCTGTCCACCAAGATGTAAATCCATCAACTGGTGAACCATATAGACCGGACCACCTTCCACCATCTTGGGTTCTGGAGGTGCAGACTCAGGTCACTTGAGTGGTCCATGGACAAACAGGTCTTGAGGCAGGACACACGGAAGACAGATGTGATCCTGAGGAACGGTGGCAGCTGGAGATGGTAAGTGTTTGGATTGATCTGATGGGTAATTTCAGAGGGAACAAAGAACTGGGGCAAGATCTTGCTGGAGTCGGTGTGCAGGGGCAGATCTTGGGTGGACATCCAGACATGGTCCCCAGGCCAGATTAGTCTAGCTGGGCACTGCCAACAGTTGGCCTGGTGGCAGTTGGCATTTTGCAGCTAGGATTGCACTCCGTGCCCTCTTCCAAGCATCCCAGCAGCAATGAACCAGGGCCCTGGTAGATAGGACCTCCACCATTGGCACTCTGCGAAGAACAATGCGGGGTGGTAGCCATGAAGCATTTCAATGGCCGACATACCTGTGGTAGAGGAGGTGTGTAGATTGTGGGACAGTTCAGTCCAGAACTGATACTTCTTCCATATGGAAGGGTTAGAGGTGGCAAAGTGTTGCAGAAACTTCTCCACTACCTGGCTGGCTCTTTTTGACTGACTGTTAGTCGGCGAATGATAGCCAGAGGACAAACTCACTGAGGTGTGGAGAAGGGCGAAGGCTCACCAGATGCGGGAGGTGAATTGTGGGCTCCGATCAGACACAATATCTTGAGGGAAACCGTGGAGGGTGAGCTACATGTTGGAGAACCAGGTCTGCTATCTCAGCGGCTGACAGAAGTTTGCAGGATGGCAAAGAAGAGGGCTGCCTTGGAGAACTGCTCCACCACTCTCATGATCACCATGGCCCCTGGAAGGTGGCATATCCATGAAGATATCCATGGCAATGTGGGACCTCAGGCGTCATGAGACTGGCAGGGCCACAGGAGCCCAGAGGTCTGCTGGTTGGAGGAACTGGGCAGGCAGCGATAAACTGACTGTAATCCTGGTAGGCCACCAGAAATTGCTTTGCAGAAAATCCAGAGTCCATCGTGTGCCTGGATGGCTGAAGAGGGGTGAGATGTGGGCCCACTGGAGTGTGTCAGATCGCACAGCCACCGGCATGTACATGTTGTCGGGATTGTTGGCCAGAGCAGACTCATGATGCAGACAGGTCTGGTTCTCAAGATCCCAAATGATCGAGATGAGGATCTTGGAAGATGGAATGGTGGGCTGAGGGTCGATCTTCATTTCAGCTGGGTTCAACTGTCATGACAGGGTGACCACCTTAGTGCTCTTGGAACTGGGTCATTAAGAGATGGTGAAGTTGAATTGCTCGAAGAAGCGGGTCAAGCCAACTTGACGTGGGTTGAGGAAGGGCTCGGTGCTTCCCATCAGCCAATGTCTTCATTGCACCAAAACCCAATTAAAGGTGAGCAGCTCCCTGTCTCCTATTTCATAATGGCACTGTGTGGGGTTGAAATTGCATGAGAAGAAGCATAAGGGTGGGTCTTCCTGTCTGGATCCCACTGGGAGAGGATGGCCCTGGCGCCTACGTCAGATGTATCCGCCTCCACCAGAAAAGTTCTGCAGGGGTTTGGATGGTACATGGTGGGAATGGTAGTGAAGCATCTCTAGAGCTCCTCAAAAGCGTGGTCTGCCGTAGCAGACCAGGTTATCTGTAAATAGGTGACTTGGTGAGGGAAGTGAGTTGAGTGGCAATTTGGCTGTATTTCCTGTTGAAACGGCAGTAGAAGTTGGAGAAGCCCAAACGTTCTGTAGCTGTTTGAGGGAGCATGGTCTGAGCTTTTCATTGGTGGTGCACATTTTGTTTGCATCCATGGTTACGTCTTGTGGTGAAACGACATAACTCAGGAAGGAATCGACTGGGGTGTGGAACTGGCATTTTTCTAACCTTCAGTGCAGTTGGATTTTGCAAAGCCACTGAAGAACTGAACAGTCGTGATAGATGTGGTCTTGAAGAAGATGACCAGGCAAAGTGAGGTCCGTGAGTGGAGAGCCAGGATGAGAGGAGTGTTAAGGAGGAATTGGATGGACTCGCGGCGCTCTCTGATGCTCATGTGCACAGGCTGTGAGCGTGCTCTGACCATTCTATACCCCAAGGGACATCCGTAAAAGGCCATAATGTGGAAAGGGTGAGAGATTGGCTTGGTAGGGAGTCCAGTCCGGAAAGTTACCTGCAGCATTGTTGCTGTTGTGCAGAGCCATTGGGCTGTGGAGGAGGACAGACGGAGTGACTGGGCTATGGGGCTGGGGGTAGGGGGAACTTACCAGGTTGAGGGTCCATGCTTTCCTGGACGCAGTAGGCATTTGATGTGTGATTGGTAGCTTCACAGTGAATACACAAGCTGTTTCTCCACCGAAACTCATGCTCTGGGGAGGTTAAGGGAGCTCCCTCTGACTGGATGGGTTCTGGAGGTATTTATGATAAGGATTCTGCAGCCTGAAACAGTTCAGGGAATGGAAGAGGTGTTCTGACTGATGATCTGGAGGGTCAGTCCATAAGACACTTGTCAATTCAGAGGGCCAGAGTGATAAGAGTTTCGAGGTTAGTGGGCATCTCTCAGGTAGGCAGCTGGATTTTCACAGATTCCGGGTGGCCATGATGGTAATGGGCCAGCAGTACTTCCACATTCCAGCCACACTTCATCACATGTGTTCTGAATTCCACAGAATAATGCAGCACCAAGCAGCCTTAATGCAGGCAGAGTATCCAATCTATTGCGCAGCTTCCACTTCCTGGGTGGTCGAAAACCTGGCACAACTCAGCGGTGAATTCCTCACATTTACTGCCTAGCGGAGCGGTCATCAACGGAGTGGTCTGAGTCAGAGTGGTAAGGCTTTGGCGAGGTAGGTGGACTAAGTTTTTCCTTGCATTTTTTTTCTGGAGAAATAGAGAGCATGTCTGTAGGGTTCGTACTTTGCTCTGGGTGTCAGATGTAGGAATCCTGGGAATTTTCCAGTCTCCCAGATGGCCATATTGGCACCAGGTGCACCGAGATGCAGCTCCTGAGAGACCGTGTTAGGGATCTGGAGCTGCGGTTTGATGATCTACAGCTTATTAGGGAAAGTGAGCAGGGGATAGAGAGGAGCTACAGGGAGTTAGTCACCCCAAGGCTGCAGGAGTTAGATAAGTAGGTGACTGTCACGGAGGGGAAGGAAAGAGGTCAGATAGTAGCCTGGTTCCGTGGTGCAGAAAGGAGAGAAGATGATGAGGAATGCGGTAGTCATAGGGGATTCCACAATGAGTGAAACAGACAGGAGGTTCTGTCAGTCTGATAGAGATACCCGCATGGTGTGTTGCCTCCCAGGTGCCAGGGTACAGGATGTCTCAAATCGGGTGCAGGGTATTCTGAAGGAAGAGGATGAACAGCCAGAAGTCTTGGTACACATTGGTACTGATGACATAGGTAGAAAAAGGGAGGAGATCCTGAAGAGAGAATTCAGGGAGTTGGGTAGAAAGCTGAAAAGCGGGACCTCCAGGGTAGTAATCTCAGGATGGCTGCCTGTGCCACTTGCTAACAAGCGCAAGAATAGCATGATCAGGCATATTAATGCGTGATTGAGAGACTGGTGTAGGGGGCAGAGCTTCAGGTTCTTGGATCACTGGGGCCTTTTCTGGGGGAGGTATGACCTGAACAAAATGGACAGGTTACACATGAACCCAAAGGGGTCCAGTATCCTAGCAGGCAGGTTTACTAGAGCTGCTAGGGAGGGTTTAAACTAATTTGGCGGGGGGATGGGAACCGGAGTGATAGGGCTGAGGAAGGGGACAACAGAAAAAAATCAAAGATAGCATGCAACAGAGATGATAGGAATGATAGTCACAGCCAGTGAGATGATTTACAACAGAAAGCAACAAATACTGGACTGAAAGTTACATTTGAATGCACACAGCATAAGAAATAAAATGGACGATCTTGAACTTCGGGTACAGATTGGCAAGTATGACATTGTGGCCATCTCTGAAACTTGGCTAAAGGATGGCTGGCATTGGGAGCTGAACATCCAAGGATGCATGGTGTATCGGAAAGATAGGTTAGTAGGCAGAGGGGGTGGTGTGGCCATGTGTATAAGAAATAATATTAAATCATTAG
This sequence comes from Mobula hypostoma, assembly GCF_963921235.1. NCBI lineage: Eukaryota > Metazoa > Chordata > Chondrichthyes > Myliobatiformes > Myliobatidae > Mobula > Mobula hypostoma. Next base: position 15,942,373 of record NC_086118.1, on the reverse strand, counting down.
AAAGGTATGACATAGGGTTGTAAGGTGTAGAGTCTCTATGGGTTGAGTTAAGAAATGGCAAGGGTAAAAGGACCTTAATGGTAGGTATATACAGGCCTCCAAACAGCAGCTAGGATGTGGATTACAAATTACAGCAGGAGATAGAAAAGCATGTCAGAAGGGCAATATCATGATAACCGTTGGGGATCATAACATGAAAGTGGATTGGGAAAACTAGGCTAGTACTGGACCTCAAGAGAGAGAATTTGTAGAATGTCTAAGGGACGACTTTTTAGAACAGCTTGTTGTTGAGCCCACTAGGGGATCGGCTGTGCTGGATTGGGTGTTGTGCAATGATCCGGAGGTGATAAGAGAGGTTAAGGTTAAGGAACCCTTAGGGAACAGTGATCACAATATGATCAAGTTCATTTTGAAATTTGAGAGGGAGAAATTAAATTCCAGTGTGTCAGTATTCCAGTGGAATGAAGGAAATTACAATGGCATGAGAGGGGAACTGGCCAAAGTTGACTGGAAAGGGACATTTGCAGGAAGGACAGCAGAGCAGCAATGGCTGGAGTTTCTGTGAAAAATGAGGGAAGTGCAAAACAGATATATTCCAAATAAGAAGACATTTTCGAAAGGAAATGTGGCTGACAAGCGAAGTCAGAGCCAATGTAAAAGCAAAAGAGAGGGCATACAAGGAAGCCAAAGCTAGTGGAAGATAGAGGATCGGGAAGCTTTTAAAAACTTGCAGAAGGAAACTAAGAAGGTCTTTAGGAAGGAAAAGATGAATTATGAAAGGAAGCTGGCGACTAATATCAAAGAAGATACTAGAAGCTTTTTTAAGTATATAAAGGGTAAAAACGAGTTGAGGGTAGATATAGGACCAGTAGAAAATGACACTGGAGATATTGTAATGAGAGACACAGAGATGGCAGAAGAACTGAATGTGTTTTTTGCATCAGTCTTCACAGCGGAAGACACCTGCAGTATACCAGACATTCAAGAATGTCGGGGAAGTGAAGCAAGTGTGGTGAAAATTACAGCTGAGAAGATGCTCAGGAAGCTTAATGGTCTGATGATAGATAAATCTCCTGGATCTGATGGAGTGCACCTTCCGGTTCTGAAGGAAGTAGCTGGAGAGATTGCGGAGGCATTAACAATAATCTTTCAAGAATCGATGGATTCTGGCATTGTACCAGATGACTGGAAAATTGCAAATACGTATTACTTCACTATTTAAGAAGGGTGGGAGGCTGCGGAAATGAAACTATAGACCTGTTAGTCTGACATCAGTGGTTGGGAAGTTGTTGGAATCGATTGTTAGGGATGAGATTATGAAGTACCTGGAGGCACATGACAAGATAGGCCAAAGCCCACATGGTTTCCTGAAAAGAAAATCCTGCCTGACTAACCTTCTGCAATTTTTTGAGGAAATTACAAGCAGAGTAGAAAAAGGAGGTGCAGTAAATGTGGTGAACTTGGATTTTCAAAGACCTTTGATAAGGTGCTGCACATGAGGCTGCTTAGCAAGATAAGAGCCCATGGAATTACAGGGAAGTTACGAGCGTGGGTGGAGCATTGGCTGATCAGTTGAAAAAGAGAGTGGGAATAAAGGGATCCTATTCTGTCTGGCTGCCGGTTACCAGTGGAGTTCCACAGGGGTCATTGTTGGGACCGCTGCTTTTTACGATGTATGTCAATGAGTTGGACTATGGGATCAATAGATTTGTGGCTAAATTTGCCGATGATACAAAGATAGGTGGAGGAGCGGGTAGTGTTGAGGAAACAGAGAGCCTGCAGATAGACTTAGATAGTTTAGGGGAATGGGCAAAGAAGTGGCAAATGAAATACAATGTTGGAAAATGTATGGTCATGCACTTTGGTGGAAGAAGTAAATGGGCAGACTATTATTTAGATGGGGAAAGAATTCAAAATGCAGAGATGCAAAGGGCTTTGGGAGTCTTTGTGCAGGATACCCTAAAGGTTAACCTCCAGGTTGAGTTGGTGATGAAGAAGGCGAATGCAATGTTGGCATTCATTTCTAGAGGTATAGAATATAAGAGCAGGGGTGTGATGTTGATGCTCTATAAGGCACGCATGAGACCACACTTGGAGTATTGTGTGCTGTTTTGGCCTCCTTATTTTGGAAAGGATATACTGACATTGGAGGGGGTTCAGAGAAGATTCACGAGAATGATTCCAGGAATGAAAGGGTTACTGTATGAGGAACATCTGGCAGCTCTTGGGCTGTATTCCCTGGAGTTCAGGAGAATGAGGGGAGATCTCATAGAAACATTCCAAATGTTAAAAGGCCTGAACAGACTAGATATGGCAAAGTTATTTCCCATGGTAGAGGAGTCTCGGCCAAGAGGGCACGACTTCAGGATTGAAGGACATCCATTTAGAACTGAGAGGCAGAGAAATTACTTTAGTCAGAGGGTGGTAAATCTGTGGAATTTGTTGCCATGAGTGGCTGTGGATGCTAACTCATTAGGTGTATGTAAGGCAGAGGTAGGTTCCTGATTAGCCAGGGCATCAATGAGTATGGGGAGAAGACAGGGAAGTGGGGATGACTGGAAGAATTGGATCAGCCCATGATGGAATGGTGGATCAGACTCGATGGGCCAAGTGGCCTACTTCTTCTCATATATCTTATGGTCTTATGATGGTTTTATTGTCCCAGTTAGCAGTGACCAGAGGTCAGAGCTCACCCTGTCAAGAGAGAGACAACGAAGGTAATCCTGGCTCAGTCCGAGGATAGAGATGGCTAGAACTCAAAGTGTAAGATACACTGGGAAAAGAAGTTGCGGCATCGGGATGGGGATCCATGAACGAGTTTGGGCATCAGAATCCAGGGCTCTAAGGGAAACGTGTTGAGTTGCTGCTTCGATTCTGAGAGTTACTGGAGATAAACGAGCAGATGGTCACTGGTTTCCTGCTGCTTCAGGATCGTGTGCTCATGTCAATGGACAACATTTTTAAGTGAGCAAATGCTGCTGATTCACCCATCCTGTGACGAATTGTAGAGGAGGCTTGACTCAAAAGCAGAGCAGTGAGACAATTTAGCAGTAAACAATATTTTACTTATCAACTGCAAAATAGTAAACCACACCGCAAGGGGCCTCAAAACAAGAGAAAACAGAAAACAGCACAACAAGGTATTAAGATTACTGAAGCAACTGGTTGAGGCTGGCTGTTCAATGGGTGAACAAGGACTGTGGATGAGAGCTGGGTTTAAATAGGCTGCAGGGGATGAGTTGGAAACAAATGGTAGGGTGACTCCTGTTGGTTGGCTGGAGACTGAGAGGAGCCTGTCTGTCTGTGCATTTGCCTGAAATGGGCAAATAAAATTTAAATCACCCGATGGGTTGGCTCTGAACAATATTACATATTGGGTCAAACCAGCCCAAGTCAGTTCTCTAATCAATCAACTTGCCCTGTTTGATTTCATTTGTGGGAGGCAGTATGTGTGCCACGATAGGAAGCAGACATCAGACAGCTGGGAGTACAAAAGAAATGATTCATGAGGAAGCATTGTGCCATGGTAAAGTGGGGAATCATAGAATACTGAAATTATTGTAAGGGAATAAGTGTTCCCTAGCCTGAACACTGCAATGAGCTGAGACTGTTGAGGGAAAGAGATTCTCAAGACTCATTCTATGTGAATATGACCACATTAAATGATGTCAGTTCTCTAATCTACTGGATCTTATTGGGATACAGCCTGTCAAATCACTTTGACACATAAACGTTAAGCAAAATTTATAGGCTCCAGAGACTAAAGACATTATATTAGGGATATAGTTGACTGGGACACATTTTCTGTCACATGAGGCTACTTAGAGTGACAGCTTTAGTGTTACCTTGCAAAAAATATAGTTTTCTTTTTCATTGTGTCTTCTGGAATAAGGAAAGCATTTTCATATTTGCTGCATTCTTTGTTTCATAGTCCTCCTAATATTTGCTTCCAGGTCAGCTGATGAGTGGGGAAGGTAAGTTAGTCTATATTTTAATAGATTTTTACCTGCTTTAGCTGCTAGTGTTTGCAACATTGTTACTATAAAATATTTATATGTTAAGATTGAGGAAATTAGGCATGATCTTGATGAATTGAAAATGTCAGGTTTGGCCTCTGGGATTAGGTCAGAGATTAACGTGACAAGTAATTTATTTCCAAGGTATTTTTTGAATGCAGATGTTTATTTTTTTTTACAGAAAACAATCTAGACCGTTTGGCTCCATCAGAAATGTCTGCTGAGCAGCGATATAATTCAGAAAGCCTTGCAAACATCCTACTGTGTTCACTTCTCCATCACAGTCAATTTGGCAGAGCAGTTACAGGGTCCATTACTCTATTTCACTTTTGTTTCCGTCCCCTTGGGATCAGTTTTACTTACAATTTTTGGCTGATACCCCACAACTTCAAAACACACTTCAGACAATCACACCATTAGACATGTCTAATGAACCCTGAAGTGAATGCTCTACATAGAACTCCTGGGCAAAGTCCAGGAACAAACATTAAAATGATCTTGTCCTAAGACATTTTGATAAATGCAGGTCATAGAACCATGTAGCACAGAATTAGACACTTTGGCCAACTGTGTCCATGTCAATGGTCAATTATCCATCTTTTTTAATTGCAATATACCAGTACAATGGACAAGCATGATGATTTTGGGTGATAATAGGATTGAAGCTATCTGTATTTCCAAAAGTAACCCCAGCATCACCCACTATTATAACACATGCAAAAGGACGATTAAGTTCAGAAATAGCGTCTATTCTTCCTGCTTCCAATGAATTACACCACATCAGTTTAGAAACCCAAGGAGAGAGGTGCAGAAAGCTGTGTTAAAGTATATGTATCAGCATGCATATCTTAGAGTAACCCAGGAATATGATTTTACTTCCATTTTCTCAATGCTCCTGAAATCTTGAACCATTACATCACTGTCATTCCCAGCAACAGAATCACAGCATGGTTACAGTACAGAAGGACGCTGTCTGCTATTTTAGATCTCTGTAAGAGTAACCCAGACAGTCCCACCTCCTTGCCCTCTCCCCATTTCCTTCCTTTCAAATACTTATCCAGACCAATTTGAATGCCGCAATAGAATCTGCCTCAAAACAACATCTAAGTCTAAGTTCTAAGTTCTAAGTTCTAAGTTTTAAGTTCTAAGTTCTATGCATTCTAAGTCCTAACCAGTTGGGAAAAAAATACTTTTGATAGTTTTGGGTACTTTACCAGTCCCTTTCATTTGTTGTTCCCTAGTTTTTGATTCTTCTGCCAGCGTAGGTTGATTCTCTTTATCTATTCTGTCAGTGCATGACATTAAATGCTCCTATCAAATTCCCCTCACAACCTTTCCTGTTCCAACCAGAATAAATCCAGCCTCTCCAATCTGTCCACATAACTAAAGTTCTTCATCCCTGTGATCATGTTAACATTAATTCTATTTTAACTACAGATGGTCAAGTTTCTAAGGCCTCAAGTTTATCAAGAAAGGGTGAGTCCATGACCTAAGAATGTTACAGCACTCCTACTTGTCCAGAAGGAGGAAATGTTTTGTATAGGCACTGGGCATCCAGTAAACACCATTCCCTACTTCACTCCAAATCCCATCTGTCCCCCTTGAAAGAATCAGAGTGCAAACATATTGAACAGCTTGCTAGAACTAGGATGCGCCCTATCTAATTTCCTGCCACCCTTTTGCATTCTCAATACTGTGTTCACCACAGGATATTCTTTTGGTCAGTATATCCAAAGTGCCATTCTTTAGAGGTATCTTGCTGCAATCAGCAACACTCCTCTCCTTGCCTTCCATGATTAGAACCCTTACACATCTACTCATGTCAGCATGGGCCTTATAAGGTAGGTATCCTCCTGTACAGTCTCAGCCCTGATGATGTTTTACAGGATTCCTGCTGTTAAACATTCCTGCTTCTGGTAAGATGGAGGTGTGCTCGGATGCAGTGGCCATTCTGGGTCAAACCAAAGGTGTAATTGTTTGTCCTTTACATTGTTTTTATGATCACAAGACACTGCTGGGTATTGAAACATCAAGTACCACAGGTCTATCCCATCAGTAAGTACCTTGATGGCAATGGAGCTGGACTTACTGCATACCATTGTTGTATTGTCACCTGGATTTGTTGTGTACTGGTGTTCTATCAAGACAGTGCGTGGTGCGAATGATTTGAATGCTTGGAAGTCTTGAATATTTTTCTTTGGATCGTAAGAGCTGTTGAACCTTGGTAATACAGAATACTACAAGTTTGGTTCACTGATTCATTGGAGAGAGCAACAGTGGGGGAGCTGCAACACTCACAACACGCTGGAGGAACTCAGCAGGTCAGGCAGTATCCGTGGAAATGATTAGTCAACATTTCGGGCCGGAACCCTTCATCAGGACTGTAGAGGGAAGGGGCTGAGGCCCTATAAAGAAGGTGGGGGGAGGGTGGGAAGGAGAAGGCTGGTAGGATCCAGGTGAAAAACCAGTAAGGGGAAAGGTAAAGGAGTGGGGGAGGGGAAGCAGGGAGGTGATAGGTAGGAAAGGTGAAGAAGGAATAGGGGAAAACACAATGGGTAGTAGAAGGAGGCGGAACCATGAGGGAGGTGATAGGCAGCTGAGGGAGCTGTGTTGCCTTGGTTGTGGTGCAGATTAAGCTCTCATGCTGTGGAGTTGCCTGTTGCAGTTGCACAGGGAGGAGGTGCAGTAGAGAGCAGAGGCCTCTATGGACGCGCTGGAATCCATATTGGGTTGGGACTGGTCCCTCCTGTTGTTTCCGTCCTTGAACGTTTGCTCAGAGCTGCCCCCTGGTGTTCACTCAGTGCCGCTCTCTGGTAGAACAAGCTGGTCCAGGACAGAGATCTTGACCCACTGAGTTCCTCCATCAGGTTGTTTTTTTTCGCTTTAGATGTGAGCATCTACAAGTCTCCTGTGTTTGTACTCATCTATACCAATCAAATATACCTCGACGTAGAAATCATGTCCATGCTAAATTTCAGACAATTATCTTTTCTGACTGTTCTGCAATTATTATTGCTGCACCTCAGGAACAACAACAGGAAGCAAGGCCAACATATCTTCATGCAATGCCCTTACATTTTCAACCTGTTCCAAAGTGCTTCACATTGGAATTATGAACAAAATTTGACACCAAGCCACACATGGGGCAGAGGACAAAAAATTTCGTCAAGAGCAAGCTTTTAAAGGAGTGTATTTGAGGAACAATGAGATGGACAAGTTTAAGGAGGGCATTTCAGACTCAGCTCTTGATAATAACATACAAGATAGAGGAAAACGAGGTTTCACCTGGGAAGAGCAGAGATGAAGGAGTTACAAAGGAGAAGATCACAGGGTGATTTGAAAACAAGCATGTGTACAAATTAGTGGGTTGGAACTTAGCTACCATACACAGCAGAATATTCCATTTCTTTAGAAGTGGTGATGTGTAAATATGTATATGTTGTTTTTATCCTGTATTTAATAAACTTCTGTTTATTTTGTAATACGATCGTAACTACATTGTGGGATGCATCATATTCTAATTCATGTGCAGTCTTACTGTAAGTTAACTTTGTTGGTAATTAAAAATGGTATGCCCCAGAGCCTTAAAAAAAGGAGCTGATCGCCCTCAGTAGGGGAGAGAGATTGGGATGCCAGGAGTTCATGCTGGCCAAGTACAAGCGCAGAACCATTATTGTGTTTGTGATACCTTTTTGTAGATATTGCCAGTTTTCTTTTCACTATTTTCATTATACGGTACCTTGTAAGATCGAATTGTGACGCAACTAATAAACACCCTTGCATTAAAGTGCTAAGCGACTCTAGCATTTTTTCCTTTAGTCATAACTCATGTATCTAACAAAGTGCAAAATACAATAAATAGTTCATATTTTCTTTTTGCTCCTCACGTTTGGTTAATGGAAGCAGAGTATCTGATGCTGGATGATGCGGTGAGCACTACTGATTGAGGACAAATGCTTGGGACAAATCTTTCACTAACCAGGAGCCAACATCGCCCAGTAAGCAGAGGGACAAAGGGTGGATGGGACGTTGTGAATGGGACAATGGAACACATGAACACTCTGCCCTCTGTATAAAGATATCAGTGACATGCAGAAACACATTCCTTTTACTGAACAGCATTATACTGGTTAAAGGTTATTTTTACCTAACCTTAAACTTAAATTGTTAATACTGGTCAGCCATATGGAAGAAGGCTGGATGTTGGATGATCAGACTTACAAGTTAAAATTTCTGGGCAGTGAAGTTGAGATGGGTGTTGTCTTATAGGGAAGTTTTTCACTATATTTTGATTACCACGACAATGAACCAATACCAATGCTGATACCAATATGGAAACTGACAGTATTTCAGAAGCAATAAAACCCAGAAAATACTAGAAATGTTCAGGCAACATCAGTGAGAAGAGCAAAGGTGTTAAAGTTCCAGGTCAAGGACTATAAGTTAAAACTGGAAATGAAAGACAAGTTCATTACGTCTTTATGTGCTGCTGTTGTGACTCCCGTCTCCCCTTCCCCCACCACCACTCCGCAGCCCCGTCTTCCTCAGATCCCACCGTCAGCTCCTGGGCCCTCAGAGGCTCCATCTTCCTCTCACCCCAACCCTCCCCTCTCCACTGACACCCCCAGCCTCCCCCCTCCCCCCTCTGATCCCAGCTCTCATCCGTGCCGGGTCTTTACCATCCCCTCCGACCTTCAACAGTCGGAGGCAGAACGCTCTGTTCTCAGTAAGGGCCTCACGTTTGTCCCCCTTCGCCCACACCTCAGCGAGTTCCGTGTTCGCCATGATGCGGAACTTTTCTTCCGCCGTCTCCGTCTCCGAGCCTACTTCTTCGGCAAGGACTCTTCCACCCCCACCGATGACCCCTTCTCCCGTCTTCAACCCTCCTCTTCTTCATGGACACCCCGCTCTGGTCTTCTGCCTGCTCTGGATCTCTTTATTGCTAACTGCCGACGGGACATCAACCGTCTCGACTTCACCACACCTTGTCCCCATTCCAACCTCACTCCTTCGGAACGCTCTGCTCTCCACTCCCTCCGCACTAATCCTAACCTTATTATTAAACCCGCTGATAAAGGGGGTGCTGTTGTAGTCTGGCGCACTGACCTCTACCTTGCCGAGGCACAGCGACAACTCGCGGATACCTCCTCTTATTTACCCCTCGATCGTGACCCCACTAAGGAGCACCAGGCCATTGTCTCCCACACTATCAACGACTTTATCCGCTCAGGGGATCTCCCATCCACTGCTACCAACCTTATAGTTCCCACACCCCGCACTTCCCGTTTCTACCTCCTACCCAAGATCCACAAACCTGCCTGTCCTGGCCGACCTATTGTCTCAGCTTGCTCCTGCCCCACCGAACTCGTTTCTGCATACCTCGACACTCTTTTATCACCCCTTGTTCAATCCCTTCCGACCTATGTTCGTGACACTTCTCACGCTCTTAAACTTTTCGATGATTTTAAGTTCCCTGGCCCCCACCGCTTTATTTTCACCATGGATGTCCAGTCCCTATATACTTCCATCCCCCATCAGGAAGGTCTCAAAGCTCTACGCTTCTTTTTGGATTCCAGACCTAATCAGTTCCCCTCTACCACCACTCTGCTCCGTCTAGTAGAATTAGTCCTTACTCTTAATAATTTCTCCTTTTGCTCCTCCCATTTCCTCCAAACTAAAGGTGTAGCTATGGGCACCGGTATGGGTCCTAGCTATGCCTGCCTTTTTGTTGGGTTTGTGGAACAATCTATGTTCCGTGCCTATTCTGGTATCTGTCCCCTACTTTTCCTTCGCTACATCGACGACTGCATTGGCGCTGCTTCCTGCACGCATGCAGAACTCGTTGACTTTATTAACTTTGCCTTCAACTTTCACCCTGCCCTCAAGTTTACCTGGTCCATTTCCGACACCTCCCTCCCCTTTCTAGATCTTTCTGTCTCTGTCTCTGGAGACAGCTTATCCACTGATGTCTACTATAAGCCTACTGACTCTCACAGCTATCTGGACTATTCCTCTTCTCACCCTGTCTCTTGCAAAAACGCCATCCCCTTCTCGTAATTCCTCCGTCTCCGCCGCATCTGCTCTCAGGATGAGGCTTTTCATTCTAGGACGAGGGAGATGTCTTCATTTTTTAAAGAAAGGGGCTTCCCTTCCTCCACTATCAATTCTGCTCTTAAACGCATCTCCCCCATTTCACGTACATCTGCTCTCACTCCATCCTCCCACCACCCCACTAGGAATAGGGTTCCCCTGGTCCTCACCTACCATCCCACCAGCCTCCGGGTCCAACATATTATTCTCCGTAACTTCCGCCACCTCCAACGGGATCCCACCACTAAGCATATCTTTCCCTCCCCCTCTCTCTGCATTCCGTAGGGATCGCTCCCTACACAACTCCCTTGTCCATTCGTCCCCCCCATCCCTCCCCACTGATCTCCCTCCTGGCACTTATCCGTGTAAGCGGAACAAGTGCTACACATGCCCTTACACTTCCTCCCTTACCACCATTCAGGGCCCCAAACAGTCCTTCCAGGTGAGGCATCACTTCACCTGTGAGTCGACTGGGGTGATACACTGCGTCCGGTGCTCCCGTTGTGGCCTTTTATATATTGGTGAGACCCGACGCAGACTGGGAGACCGCTTTGCTGAACATCTACGCTCTGTCCGCCAGAGAAAGCAGGATCTCCCAGTGGCCACACATTTTAATTCCACATCCCATTCCCATTCTGACATGTCTATCCACGGCCTCCTCTACTGTAAAGATGAAGCCACACTCAGGTTGGAGGAACAACACCTTATATTCCGTATGGGTAGCCTCCAACCTGATGGCATGAACATTGACTTCTCTAACTTCCGCTAGGCCCCACCTCCCCCTCGTACCCCATCTGTTACTCTTTTTTATGCACACATTCTTTCTCTCACTCTCCTTTTTCTCCCTCTGTCCCTCTGAATATACCTCTTGCCCATCCTCTGGGTCACTCCCCCCCCGTCTTTCTTCCCGGACCTCCTGTCCCATGATCCTCTCGTATCCCCTTCTGCCTATCACCTGTCCAGCTCTCAGCTCCATCCCTCCCCCTCCTGTCTTCTCCTATCATTTTGGATCTCCCCCGCCCCCTCCAGCTTTCAAATCCCTTACTCACTCTTCCTTCAGTTAGTCCTGACGAAGGGTCTCGGCCTGAAACGTCGACTGCGCCTCTTCCTATAGATGCTGCCTGGCCTGCTGCGTTCACCAGCAACTTTGATGTGTGTTGCTTCATTACATTGTAGAGGGCGGGGAGAAGAGAAGAACAGAAAGATAGGTTAATAAGGGAATGAATAATAAACAAAGGAACATACAAAAACTATAAAACACAGATCATAGGAAATGTCCAGCATTTTCAGATGATTTTGTTAAGGAACAGCAAAAGGGATGAGAGACAGGAGGGCAGGGGAAAAGATCCATGGAAAACACCAGAAGTAAGAATGCAGGAGCGGAAGAGAAGTTATTGAGGTAATTCTGTGGATAAATAATGGAACTAGGTAAATAGGTAAAGCTGAAGTTGGATGATGTGAAAATCATGACAAAGTTTGCAGACAGAAGAGAAATTTATTGCATTTGGACAGTCAAGAAGTATCCAGAACAGCTGATACAAAAATGTATTAGCAGCTGTCTCATAAATGGAAACTGCCACCCGTACTATACTGACATTTGGATGGTTGGCATGCTTTTAAAATGAAAACGTACAGCTGGGCAAAGGTAAAGAAAAATGCTGTAGATAAAGCCAGTGAAGAAAGCTGAATTTGATATATTTTTACAATTAAAACTCCAGGCTACAGTAACAGTTCTTATTGAGTCAGAGTCTTGGTTTATCCAAATTGTGATTATCATTCTAGGATTAAAAATTATTCTCCTATTACCTTGTATAATAGCTGAACTGTAAAAATCTAACCAGGACCTCAATTCAAGCAACACACACAAAATGCTGAGGAGCTTAGCTGGTCAGGCGGCATCTGTGGAGAAGAGTACAGTCCACGTTTTGGGCAGAGACCCTTCGGCAGGACTAGTTTCTCTTGTTTCTGACAGACCTTAATTCCATAGTTTGTACTATGTTATATGTACTCAGTTTCCTCAAAAAATGTATTTTAGTTGTTTAACATGGTAGCACTTAAATATATAAGGCTGTTTTTACTTTGATGAAACTGGCTTAAGTCATAAAAGGCAGAGGTCACAAGATAGAATGCCTTCACTTGTATATCTACTGTATATTAACAATGATAAGGTAAATAAAATGTCTTGGGCTGCACAGTGTTCATTCACACTGCTCACTCTTACCATTTTTTGTATAATCTTCTTTCAGATTCCTTCAAGATTTTCAAGCTTTTGCTGTATAATTGCACAGCTCAGCAATCAAATTAATTTCATAGCCAGCATTCAAATCACCTCCCTTCTGAAATGAACCAACAGCTTCTACAGAAAATATAAGAATTAAGATTTTTATTTCAAAATATGTCCCAAGGTGCCTAACAAAAGATATCTACGTTCAGTTAAATAAAGAGATATTAAAAAAGAATGATTAAAATTGTTATATTTATGGTTTGCTACTGACAATCTATAAAGAAGAAAGACAGGTGGAAGAAACATAGAAACATAGAAATGTAGAAAACCTACTGCACAATTCAGGCCCTTCAGCCCACAAAGCTGTTCTGAACATGTCCTTACCTTAGAAATTATCTACGGTTACCCATTGCCCTTTATTTTTCTAAGCTCCATGTACCTGTCCAGGAGTCTCTTAAAAAACCCTATCGTATCTGCCTTCACCACTGTCACTGGCAGCCCATTCCATGTACTCACCCCTCTCTACATAAAAAAGAACTTACCTCTGACATCTCCTCTGTACCTTCTTTCAAGCACCTTAAAACTATGCACTCTCGTACTAGACGTCTCAGCCCTGGCAAAAAGCCTCTGACTATCCACACAATCAATGCCTCTATATACCTTATACACCTATATATCTTATACACCTCTATCAGGTCACCTCTCATCCTCCGTCACTCCAAGGAGAAAAAGCCGAGTTCACTCAATCTCTTTTCATAAGGCATACTCCCCAATCCAGGCAACCTCCTTGTAAATCTCCTCTGCATCCTTTCTATGGTTTCCACATCCTTCCTGCAGTGAGGCAACCAGAACTGAGCACAGTACTCCAAGTGGGGTCTGACCAGGGTCCTATATAGCTGCAACATTACCTCTCGGCTCTTAAGCTCAATCCCATGGTTGATGAAGGCCAGTGCACCGTATGGCTTCTTAACCACAGAGTCAACCTGCGTAGCAGCATTGAGTATCCTATGGACTCGGACCCCAAGATCCCTCTGATCCTCCACACTGCCAAGAGTCTTACCATTAATACTATATTTTGCCATCATATTTGACCTACCAAAATGAACCACCTCACACTTATCTGGGTTGAACTCCATCTGCCACTTCTCAGCCTAGTTTTGCATCCTATCAATGTCCTGCTGTAAACTCTGACAGCCCTCCACACATTCCACAACGCCCCCAACCTTTGTGTCATCAGCAAATTTACTAACCCATCCCTCCAGTTCCTCATCCAGGTCATTTATAAAAATCACAAAGAGTAGGGGTCCCAGAACAGATGCCTGAGGCACACCACTGGTCACTGATATCCATGCAGAATATGACCTGTCTACAACCAGTCTTTGCCTTCTGTGGGCAAGCAAGTTCTGGATCCACAAAGCAACGTCCCCTTGGATCCCATGCCTCCTTACTTTCTCAATAAGCCTTGCATGGGGTAACTTATTAAATGCCTTGCTGAAATCCATATACACTACATCTACTGCTCTACCTTCATCAATGTGTTTAGTCACATCCTCAAAAAATTCAATCAGGCTCTTAAGGCATGGCCTGCCTTTCACAAAGCCATGCTGACTATTCCTAATCATATTATGCCTCTCCAAATGTTCATAAATCCTGCCTCTCAGGAACTTCTCCATCAACTTTCCAATCACTGAAGTATGACTCACTGATCTATAATTTCCTGGGCTATCTCTACTCCCTTTCTTGAATAAGGGAATAACATCCGCAACCCTCCAATCCTCCGGATCCTCTCCAATTCCCATTGATGATGCAAAGATCATCGCCAGAGGCTCAGCAATCTCCTCCCTCGCCTCCCACAGTAGCCTTGGGTATATCTTGTCTGGTCACGGTGACTTATCCAACTTGATGCTTTCCAAAAGCTCCAGCACATCCTCTTCCTTAATATCTACATGCTCAAACCTTTTGGTCCACTGTAATTCATCCCTACAATTGCCAAGATCCTTCTCTGTAGTGAACACTGAAGCAAAGTGCTTACTAAGTGCCTCTGCTATCTCCTCCGGTTCCATATGCACTTTTCCACTGTCAGCTTGATTGGTCCTGTTCTCTTTACGTCTTATCCTCTTGCTCTTCACATACTTGTAGAATGCCTTGGGGTTTTCCTTAATCCTGTCTGCCAAGGCCTTCTCATGACTCCTTCTGGCTCTCTTAATTTCATTCTTAAACCCCTTCCTGCAAGCCTTATAATCTTCTAGATCTCTATCATTATCTAGTTCTTTGAACCTTTTGTAAGCTCTTCTTTTCTTCTTGACTTGACTTACAACAGCCTTTGTACACCACGGTTTCTGTACCCTACCATCCTTTCCCTGTCTCATTGGAACGTACCTATGCAGAACTCCACGCAAATATCCCCTGAACATTTGCCACATTTCTTCCATATGTTTTCCTGAGAGCATCTGTTTCCAATTTATGCTTCCAAGTTCCTGCCTGATAGCCTCATTTTTCTTCTTACTCCAATTAAACGTGTTCCTAACTTGTCTGTTTCTATCCCTCTCTAATGCTATGGTAAAGGAGATAGAATTGTGATCACTATCTCCAAAGTGCTCTCCCTCTGAGAGATTTGACACCTGACCAGGTTCATTTCCCAATACCAGATCAAGTACAGCCTCTCCTTTTGTAGGCTTATCTACATACTGTGTCAAGAAACCTTCCTGAACCCACCTAACAAACTCCACCCCATTTAAACCCCTCGCACTAGAGAGATGCCAATCGATATTTGGGAAATTAAGATCTCCCAACACAGCAACCTTGTTATTATTACACCTTTCCAGAATCTGTCTCCCTATCTGCTCCTTGATGTCCCTGTTACTATTGGCTGGTCTATAAAAAACACCCAGTATAGTTGTTGACCCCTTCCTGTTCCTAACTTCCACCCACAGAGACTCCGTAGACAATTCCTCCATGTATTCCTCCTTTTCTGCAGCCGTGACACTATCTCTGATCAACAGTGCCATTCCCCCACCTCTTCTGCCTCCCTCCCTGTCCTTTCTGAAACATCTAAAGCCTGGCACTCCAAGTAACCATTCCTGCGCCTGCACCATCCAAGTCTCTGTAATGGCCACAACATCATAGCTCCAAGTACTGATCCGCGCTCTAAGCTAATCCGCTTTGTTCATAACATTCCTTGCATTAAAATAGACACATCTCAAACCATTGGTCTGAGCATATCCCTTCTCTATCACCTGCCTATCCTCCCTCTCGCAGTGTCCCCAAGCTTTCTCTATTTGTGAGCCAACTGCCTCTTTCTCCGTCTCTTCAGTTTGGTTCCAGCAATCAACAAGCAATCCTAGTTTAAACTCTCCCCAACAGCCTTAGGAAACCTCCCTGCCAGGATATTGGTCCCCCTGGGATTCAAGTGCAACCTGCCCTTTTTGTACAGGTCACCTCTGCCCCAAAGGAGGTCCCAGTGATCCAGATATCTGAATCCCTGCTCTCTGCTCCAATCTCTTAGCCACACATTTGTCCTCCACCTCATTCTATTCCTATACTCACTGTAACGTGGCACAGGCAGTAATCCCGAGATTACTACCTTTGAGGTCCTGTTTCTCAATTTCCTTCCTAACTCCCTGTAGGCTGCTTTCAGGATCTCCTCCCTTTTCCTACATATGTCATTGGTACCAAATGTACCATGACCTCTGGGTGTTCTCCTTCCCACTGCAAGATATCATGGATGCAATCAGAAACATCCTGGACCCTGGCACGTGGGAGGTAAACTACCATCCGTGTTTCTTTCCTGCATCCACAGAATCACCTGTCTGACCCCCTAACTATAGAGTCCCCTACCACTGCTGCCATCCTCTTCCTTTCCCTACCTTTCTGAGCCACAGGACCAGACTCTGTGCCAGAGCTGCAGCCACTGTTGCTTCCCCCAGGTAGGCCTTTCCCCCCACCCCACCAACAGTACTCAAGCAGGAGTATTTATTGTTAATGGGATGACAGGAAAGAATTGTAAATGGGATGACAGGAAAGATTTTGGAGAACAATCTAAAGCTATCAAGGTAAGGTATTCAGGGATGGCAGGAGCTTGTACAGCTGGGGCTATATAAATAGGGAATAATGTTCAAACAGCAGGAGAGCAGGGTTGATTGAAGTTTATGTAGAATGATAAGTATCACAGAAATTTATGGCCTCCTCTGCTATGAATTTCCATGATTCAATGTATCATCTGTTGTGAAAAAAATTTCTTCTCATCTTTTTGACTTTAAAATTGATAAAAATCCTTCTAACTAAATCACCCATCAGATGAATGTCAGGATGATAGTGATTATTAGGAACAACTCAGGAAGAGATGTTACCCTCAGACTTGGAATGCCGATTGCCCCTCTTTTTCCTGTGATGGCAGTGTCTAGTGTTCCAGGGAAAACAGAAGAAAAACAATCTCCTGGAGTGAGGAAGTTGCATCAAAGTCATTCAACTTTGGTGATTCACCAATACCTGAGGAACAGAAATGGAGATTAGCTGAGAAGATGTTGGAATGTGAAGATGTCTTTTCTACTGACCAGTTTGATGTTGGTTGCTCCAAGGGTACTTGCCACACTATTAGAGTGACGGAGGACACACCTTTCTGAGAGAGATTTCACTGGCTAGCACCAGCGGAGGTTGAAGATGTTCAGCAACACCTGCTTAAGACAGAGGGCAGGGGGACCTGAGCCACTGGAAGGTATGAGTGATATGCAGCGGAGGCATCCTCTAGCAGACAGGTAAGGTCACAAGAAGCACCTGAAGCTGAAGATGATAATGAGAAAAGAAGGTGTCAGAGAGTCAGGAAACCCCCAGACAGGCTGGCAAATGATGCACCAGGGAAACAGTGTGTTGTGTCCATACCAACAGTGTGATATGCTACTTCCATTTACAAATGGATTGGGGGTTCTGAAATCACGAAATTCATTTGAATACTGTGTCATTAAGAATGTTTTAATAAGTTCCAAAGTCATGAGGACATAACTATTTTGGTGGTGGTGGGGGGGGGGGGAGTGTAACACGGTGGTTAAGATTTCTACTGCTATTCTGTGAGATAGTCCAAGATAAAGACCATGTTGTCCAGCTTGGGAATGTGAGTCAGCCAGTCAGGACTGTGGGATGTGAGAGAAGGTTCTAGAGGGCTGTGAGGAAGAGGTTTCTGAAGGACAGTGGCCTGGTTTGGGGTCTTTTGGCAGGAGCTGCGGTGAGGGACAGGAGGGAAGATGCCGCAGAAAGCGGTTGGAAGGAGAGTCCCTGTTGCAAGGAGTGCTTTGTGTAGATGAATGACTGCAAGGAGGAAGGGCAATACGCTGGAGAGAGAGGGCCTGTTTGCTTGAGATGGACTTTCAGGGAAGTTCAGAATGTGGTGAGTGTTTTCACGCAGACCGTGGGTCCAGTGCGTGAGTCAGAAATACACCCCCAAATACTCCAGTATGAGTTCCAACAGTTATGTTCACATTGGACTGGTTTAACTGTAATGGACCCTTCTCTTTTCTTTCCTTATTTTGTCCTATTAACTGTTTGATAAAGCTGAAATTGGTAAATATACTTTCTTTGTAATTTTATGTGGTGTACAATCTGTTGTTTCTTGCCAACCGATAATTGTGTACAGGTAGTATTTACACAGCATTTACTCAAATCGAGGTTTCTTTAATCTGAACATCACGAGGTTCCTGTTTGGTTGAACCCCAAATCATACTAACACTAGACACAAATTGTTTATGGAAGATGATCTTCTCTTTGCTGAGTCACATGGCTGTTAGCCGAGTTAGCTACTGAGCCAAGTTTGTATACAAGCCCGGTGAGAGGGTTACACATATAATATGAAAAGTAAAAGACTCAACTCTAGCCTCTGTGGAACACCACTAGTCACTGGCAGCCAACCAGAAAATGCACTCGTTATTCTAACTCTATGCGTTCTGCCAGTCAGCTAATCTTCTGTCCACGCTAGTATCTTTACTGTAATAGCATGGGCTCATGTTAAGCAACATCTTGCTAAAGGCCTTCTGAAAATCCAAGTAACTAGCAATCACTACCTCTCCTTTGTCTATCCTGCCTGTTACTTCCTCAAAAAATTCCAACTGATTTGTAAGGCAAAACTTTCTCTTAAAGAAACCAGACTGACTTTGGCTTATTTTATAGTGTGCCTCCAAGTACCCTGAAACATCATGTTAAATAATGGACTCTAGCATCTTGCCAACCACTGAAGTCAGGCTCACTGGCCTATAATCTCCTGACTTTTGCCTGCCTCTGTTCTTAAAGAGTGGTGTGCTTAGCCCACTGGTCTACTCTCTGTACACCCATGACTGTGTGGCTAGGCACAGCTCAAAAACAATTTATAAATTTGCTGATGATACAACCATTGTTGGCAGAATTTCAGATGGTGATGAGAACGCATACAGGAGCAAGATTTACTAGCCAGTTGAGTGGTGTCACTGCAGCAACCTGGCACTCATTATCAGTAAGACCAAAGAACTAATTATGGACTTCAGAAAGGGTAAGAAGAGGGAACATGTACCAGTCCTCACAGAGGGATCTGAACTGGAAGCAATTTCAAGTTCCTGGGTGTCAGTATCTCTGAGAATCTATCCTGGACCCAACATATTGATGCAGCTACAAAGAAGGCATGACCACGGCTAAATTTCATGAAGAGTTTGAGAAGATTTGGTATATCACCAAAAAAACTCTCACAAATTTCTACATATGTACTGTGGAGAGCATTCTAACAGGCTGCATCACTATCTGTCTTGGTTGGGGGGGAGACACTGCATAGGATTGAAATAAGCTGCAGAGAGTTGTAAACTTAGTCAGCTCCATCATGAGCACCAGCCTCTGTAATATCCAGGACGTCTTCAAGGAGTGATGCCTCAGAAAGGTGGCATCCATCATTAAGGTCCCCCATCACCCAGGTTCTCATTGCTACCATCAGGATGGAGATACAGAAACATGAAAAGACACACTCAATGATTCAGGAAAGGCTTCTTCCCCTCTGCCATCTGTTTTCTGAATGAACATTGAACTCATGAACACTACCTCACTACTTTTTTCATTTCTATTTTTGCCTTACTAATTTAACTATTTTATATATATATATATAAACTGTAATTCACAGTTTTTCTATTATTATGTATTGCATTGTACTGCAGCCACAAAATCAACAGGTTTCATGATGTATGCTGGTGATATTAAACCTGATTTTGATTCTGATTCTGAAAATACTTACTCAGTTCATCCACCATTTCTCTGTTTCCCATTACTACCTCTCCAGCATAAATTTCCAGCCATCTGATGCCCCTCTTGTCTTTCTTTTACTCTTTTACATTTGAAAAATTGTTTAACATCCTCTTTCATATTATTGGCTAGTTCACCTTCATATTTCATCTTTTCTCTCCTTATTGCATTTTTGGTTGCTTTCTGTTAGTTTATAAAAACCTTGCAATCCTCCAGCTTCCCAATACTTTGCTACGCTGTTTTGCTTTTATGCTGTCTTTGACTTCCCTTATCAGCAATTTTTGTCTCATCCTCTCTTTAGAATACTTCTTTAGGATGAACCAGTCCTATGTCTTCTGAAGTACTTCGCAAAATGCAAGCCATTACTGCTCTGCCATCATCCTGCTAGTATTCCCTTCCAATCAGCTTTAGCCAGCTCTTCTCTCATGCCTCTGTCGTTCCCTTTACTCAACTGTAATACGAAACTATCTGATTTTAGATTTTCCCTCCCAAACTATCATATTATGAGAGTACTGTCTCTTAAGGGTTCCTTTACCTTAAGCTCACTAGTCAAATTGTTAAACTACACAATACCTAATCTAGAATTTCCTTTTGGACAGTGGGCTTGACAAAAGCTGCTTTAAAAAGCCATCTCATAGTCATTCTACAACTTTGTTCTCTTGGGATCCAGCACCAATCTGAATTTTTTTTCTAATTTAACCACATATTAAAATCTCCCATGGAGTTATAATACCTTCATTCTACTCACTCATATACATTTAACCTAACATAGCAAAATAGAAGTTATCTCTTGAGATATGTGGGTTCATCACTGGCAGTTTGACTTTTTTCAGCATGTGGAATAAACTCCCATGAAACATACATAAAAATTATAACATCTACCCTTAGAAAATATTATAGAGCAGATGTCTGACCTGTTTAAAACTTAGTTTTGTCATGGATTACCTGGGAGTATCCAATGGTTCTTGACTTGAAATATTAAGAGAATCAAGGGATCCCAGATTTTGTTGCTACAGCGTTACCATGGTAGTTTAAAATTGGTTTGTGAAAACAGCACTGTTAAATGAATTTGGAAGGTAGACAAAGCAAAGGGTGAAAATTTGCAATGGAGAAGTTTCAATGCAAGAAGTTAAGAAAATAAGCTGAATAAACAAGGTGGACACACAGACATAATATCATAGCATTTTACTAAAGCATGGCTTAAGGAAGAGCAGAAACTCTCTGAGTTACAGTGTTTTCAGAAATGATAAAGAAAGGAGAAAAAAATAAAAGAGTATGGTTGAGGAGACTATTACAGCGGTGATAAGTGACGTTATGCTAGAATTAACTAATGAAGCCTACATGCTGAGCTAACAGAGAATGGTGCAAAAAAACTAAACAAAATCCAGCGAGCAGCAGTGGTGTGGGTGAAAGCACCTTGTTAATGAGAGAGGTCAGAGGAGAATGGCCAGACTGAATCGAGCTGACAGGAAGGTGACAGTAACTCAAATAACCTCACATTATAACAGTGGTGCGCGGAAGAGAATCTCTGAACCACAACACGTCGAACTTTCAAGTGGATGGTTCAGCAGCAGAAGATCACAGGCAGGAACTCAGTGGCCACTTTACCACAGGAGGTACCTAATAAGGTGGTCACTGAGTGTATATTGGAAATTTTGATAAGCACAGGAATCCTGCCATTCATGCTGCACGTCGGGTGGAATAATACGTTTGAAATTGATTGTGAGGGTCAAAGTGCTCTGAAGGAGGCCGTGCATAAACACAAGAGGGATCTCAGAAAACTAGGGCCAACATTGGTGAACTAAAGTGCAGCCTAAAGGGTAGTTTATATCATATTTAATAGAGAAAAATAAGATGCAAAACATTTTCAACTCAAACCTTTCTCCAAGGCTCTAGCTGTACCCTCCGTGCTTCCTGATGTGGCCACTCATGTCCTGCAAGAGGATGATGAACCTCAGGGTGGGCTGGGTGGTGGATGGAGGTGGACTCTCCTGTTTGATGCTAAGGTGCATTGATTGAACTACCAACATGCCCAGTTACTTGGAGGACTCATTGATGATATCCTAAATCTGGATGTTTGAATATCAGAATCAAGTTTAATGTCACTGGCGTAGGAATGAAATTTGTTGTTCTGTGGCAGCAGTACATTGCAATACATAATATTAAAAAATATAAATTACGTTAAGATATATATATATATAAATTAAATAAGTAGTGGAAAAAGAGAGAAGAAACATATTGAAGTATTGTTCATGGGTTCATTGTCCATTCAGAAATCTGATGGCAGAGGAGACGGAGCTGTTCCTGAACTGGTGGCACAGTAGTGTATTGGTTAGCATGATGCTTTACAGTATAGGCAAACTGGGTTCAATTCCCATCCTGCCTGTAAGGAGTTTGTACGTTCTCTCTGTGACTGCGTGAGTTTCCTCCCACAGTCCAAAGGTGTACCAGATGGTAGGTTAATTGCTCAGTGTAAATTGTCCTATGATTAGGCTAGAATCAAATCGGGGGATTGCTGGGTAACATGCCTCGAAGGGCCGGAGGAGCCTACTCCATGCTGTATCTCAATAAATAAATGTTGAGTGTGTGTCTTTAGACTCTTGTATCTTGATGGTAGCAATGAGAAGAGGGCATGCCCTTGATGATTAGGGTTCTTAGTAATAGTTGGTGCCTTCTTGAGGAATCACCTTTTGCAGATGTCCTGGATGCAGCGGAGGCTAGTGTCCAAGGTGAAGCTGGCTGGGTTTACAATATTCTGTGGCTTTTTCCGACCTTGTGTAGTGGAACCTCCATACCAGACGGTGATGCAACCGTTTAGAATGCTCTCCACAGTACATCTGTAGAAATTTGCAAATGTCTTTGGTGAAATACTAATTCTCCTCAGACTCCTAATGAAACATAAGCACTATCATGACTTCTTTGTAATTGTCTCAATACGTTGGACCCAGGATAGATCCTCAGAGATGTTGATGAGCATTGGCGTGTGTTCCCTCAGCCTCCCCTCCCTGAAGTCCACAATCAATTCCTTGACCTTACTGATGCTGACTGCAAGGTTGCTGCTGCGACACCGCTCCACTAGCTGATCTTTATCACATCACCTTGTCACCATCTGAAATTCTGCCAAAAATAGTTGTGTAATCAGCAAATTTATAGATAGTGTTTGAGCTGTGCCTAGCCACACAACCGTGGATGTAGAGAGAGTAAAACTTGCTTCCTTTGCTTCAGTATTCACCTGTGAGAGGGTCCTTGACAGTTGTGAGGACAGTGTAAACAGGGTGATATGCTAGAACATGTAGGTGTTAAGAAAGAGGAAATACAGGAACTTTTGAAAAACATTAGGATAGATTAGTGGTCACCAACCTTTTTAAGCCCAAGATCCCCTACCTCGAACTTAGTGAAAGGCAAGATCTACCTACTAAACCGTTTAGAGAAAAAACAGCTCAGATTGTACTGCCAATTTGAGGCCTTTTATTTGGGCTAATTGCATTTGAATTACACAAAATACTTTTGTCAAACTTTCAAATTAATTCAAACAAGAAAACACTGTAACTAGCATATCTTTCTTTAAGAATATTACAATACTTCATACTTTTAATTCTAAGTTTCATTATTTAATTTTATTTCAACACGAAAAATAAATGAATAAAAATTGACTATTGCACTCAGTGTGATGACTGGGGCTGAATGCTTATTGTTAGTTCCCTGAAATTTGGCTCATAACTACAGACAGCCAGTCTGAGACAGACTGTGAGGTGTCTATCAGTAAGACAGCTCCTGTACTTAGACTTAATAATTTTTCATCTGTGAAAATGCAATTTCACATAGATAAGTTGACCCGAAGTAGGCACTGACTTTCAGTGCTATAAAACCAACGTGCACACTGCGCATTGCTGGGGCTCCATCAGTAGTAATTGCCACCAGTTTATGAATGGGGTTGTCATTTTCACGGACATATTTTTTAAACTCATTGTAAACATCCTCACTTCTCGTTCACTCTTTTAATTGCAAAAGAGTGAGGAAGTCCTCCTTTGTTGTAAAATCCTGGAAAGCCATTGTAACAAATACAACAAGCTGAGCTGTTTGTATTATATCCAGGGATTCATTGAATTGTAGTGAAAAATATCCACGTCCTCTGACGGTGACTCTGCCCTCTTTGTCACTGTTGCAGGGCCAAGCAGTATATTATGTATTGTGGTTGTGATGTCGTTTTTGTTTTTAAAGTCATTAAAAACAGTCTCTGTGGTAATGGCCATTGCTTCCTTGAATAAATCGCCATCTGTAAAAGGCTTCTTGTGTTTAGCCAAAAGGTGACTTACACAAAATGATGCTTCAATAGCAACCTTATTTTGAGCAGGATGTTTTGTGAAAAATGATTGCTGGGCCTTCAACCCCGATTTCAGCTCCTCAACTTTCCTGGCACGAATTGCGCTCTTTGGGGGGTAGGTGTCTTTAAATTCCCTGTGTTTGGTGTTGTGGTGCCGCTCCAGATTCCCTCTTTTAGTCAGTGCTTGTGTTTGGTGGCACAACATACATACACAGCTGTCTTTCACCAAGGTAAATAGAAATTCCTCTTCCCATTCTGGATGAAATTTGTACGTTTTCGCCTTCTTTCGTGGAGCCTCCGCCCTGCTATCAGGATATCACGAGTGAGTGCCGTATATTGACGTTTGCGACAGTCTACTCTTATCCAGTGGTCCCCAATCTCCGGGCCACGAAGAATGCAGTGGTACAGTGGTGGACAGAACGCACCGGGCATACCTTTAAGAAAAAAAGCCGAAATAAACAAGCTAATTAATTAGGTGCCACCTGGTACGTAAATGTCAGCCCAGATCAGAAGCGACGCACTCGGCAATTGCCTCTGATCTGGGCCGACATTTACGTGCCGGGCGGCACCTAATTAGTTAGCTTGTTTATTTCGGCTTTTTTCTTAAAGATGTACCGGGTGCGTTCCGACTGCTGCTGTACCGCTGCATTCTTCGCGGCCCGGTGGTTGGGGACCACTGCGTATCTAATTTAATTGGTCACTTTGATGCAGCACAAGCTACGCTGAAAACGCAGTGCATGGCGGGGGTGCTACACACACGCGCACTAGGCAGAAAGAACGGAACCAAAGCCCTGCAACCCGGAAACAATCTCTCTTTACAAACATCTTTGTAGCAAAAGTATTGCTATATTACCATTATCCTAATTAGTATTATTTATTTTTATAATGCTCACATTCAGTATTTTTGTATTTATTTTTGATTTTTTTGGGATCTACTGGGAAAGTCTCAAAGATTGACCGGTCGATCGTGATCAATGGGTTGGCAACCCCTAGGATAGATCATTCCCCGGGGCCAGACAGGATGTTGTCCACTATATGAGAAGTGAGGGAAGAGATTCCTGCGAATTTTGAAATGACATGTATTCTAATTGGCCACAAGAATAGTGCCAGATGATTGGAGGGTGGCAAATGTTTCCTTTGATCAAGAGTGGGAGTAGGGATAACCTTGAGAATTATAGACCAGTGGGTCTTTCTTCAGTGGTGTGCAAGTTATCGGTGAACATTCATAGAGACAGGATTTACGAGCATTCGGAGAAGAATAGTCTGATTAGGAATAATCAGCATGGCTTTGTGGGTGGCAGGTCATACCTCACAAACCTGATTAGATTCTTTGAGGATGTGACGAAGCACATTAATGAAGGTAGAACAATAGAGTCATAGAAAAAAAAGCACAAAAACAAGCCCTCCACCCATCTAGTCCATGCCAAGCGATTAAACGTTAGGGTGGCAAGCACCTCCTCCTTTGGAATCTCTATAGGGTCCATGAAGTTGATGCTGCTTTGCCTCACTTATATAGACTCTGTGTCCATCTCCTGAATAAATACAAATGCAAAGAATTCACTTAAGATCTCCCACATCTGTTTTGGCTCCATGCATGGATTACCATTATACCAGTGGTGAACATGTCATCACGTGACCTCACATTGGTGGGAAAATTACATCAAGTGACCCCAAAAAGACCATTACATCAATTCTCACAAGAAAGTCACAAGATCTCCTTGAGGTATGTAACACACTACCTCCCCTTCCAGCAAAAAAAGCATCAGCACCTTCCACCGAGCACTCAAGTGTACAGCAAAGCATCAATAAAGACACAGACTTGCAGTACCCCAAAGACTACTCGTTCACCCGTTAATTCAACATACCACAGGCTCTCTCTTTCCCTAACAAGGGAAAAACAGGTGTCTCCATTTCAGGCTATTCTCCCTATTTTCTCCAGGTGCTGAGGTTTCCTCCCAAATTCCAAATATGTATGGGTTAGTGAGTCTTGGGCATGCTATTTTGGTGCCGAAAGCATAGCGACACTTGTGGGCTGTTCAGAACAATCCTTGCTGATTTGATTCAATGTACATATGACAAATAAAGTTAATATTTAAAAATTAATATTGTTAAATGGTGAGAAATTGGGTAGTGTTGATGTTCAAGAGGACATAGGTATGCTTATACACAAATCACTGAAGGCCAATAGGTTAGTATTGGGAGTGCAAATGCTATGTTGGCCTAATTGAGATAGAGTTTGATCATTCAGTCATAGAGATCATATGCTCCAGAAATGGGCCCAATTATCCATGCCAACCATCGAGTACCCATCTACACTATTCCCATTTTCCAGCTCAGAAATAAGGATATCATATTATAATTGTATCAGACCTTGGTAAGATCACATCTGGAATTCTGGGTATACTTTTGATCTTCATACTGAGGAAACATGTTCCTGTCATAGAGGGAATCCAGCAGACACCTGAACAGATTCCTGGGATAGCAGGTTTGTCACATGAGGGACAATTAAGTAGACTGCCTCTAAATCATCTGGAGTTTAGAAATAAGAGAGAGAAACTTACAAAATTCTTACAAAGTTTGACAAACTAAGATGTAGGACAGATATTTCCCCTGACTAAGGATTCTAGGACCTGGGACACAGTCTCGGAATAAGAAATAGATCATTTAGAGTTAGATAAACAGTAAGTCCTTCACTTGGAGGGCAAAGAATCCTTGGAGGATTGTGAAGGCTCAGTCCAGAGTTCATTCAAAATTGAGGCTGATAAATTTCTGGACATTGAAGAAACCAAGGGATATGCAGAAGATTAGGCAGAGGTACTGAAGATGGTCACCCATAATCTTAATGAATGGTGGGCAGGCTTGAAGGGGTATATGGCCTACTCCTCTTATTCCTTCTGTTCATATACAGTAGATGGTATATCCAGCGAAACACTCAATGTGTCAGACCGCCAACCTAGATAGAAAAGAAATGCAAAAAATACTGTTTTGTGTTGGTTTATTTAATAATATTACTTTAATGAATTGTTATACATTAAATATGTTTTAGAATAAGTATTTCTTGCAATCTTTAACTTAAAATATTTCAATTGATTTCAAATACTATTAAATATCTCAGATTATCAGAAAGAGTAACAGGTAACAGTTATATAATCCTTTCAAAAAGCTAGAAGGTGATTGTAGCCTCAAGATCTCCCTCTTGGATTGATTTACTATTGTCAGTGTACCAAGAAACTGTGTAGAGTTTTTGTTGTTCATGCCATATACAAGTATATTGAGATAGGAAAAAGAAAACCGAATGCAGAATATCAAAGTGCAGTGCAAATAAAGTGCAAGCGCTATTATGAAATAGACTGGGAGATCAAAAGTTCATCTTTTAGTGTATGATAGGTGTAATCACCATAGTTCTTCAGAAGCTGGCTGCAAGGCTTCATATTGCATGGGATCCATGGATTTGTGAGAGACTGAGGCA
This sequence comes from Mobula hypostoma, assembly GCF_963921235.1. NCBI lineage: Eukaryota > Metazoa > Chordata > Chondrichthyes > Myliobatiformes > Myliobatidae > Mobula > Mobula hypostoma. Next base: position 15,915,005 of record NC_086118.1, on the reverse strand, counting down.
GCTGTGAGAATTATACAAGCGGGGCAAATCCACAATTCGAGTGGAGTTGACTATAATCAGCTGAATCCTACTTCATCAATTAGTTCAACCCCTTTATTCTTTCCAAGAGATCAATCTAGTAATTACTTTATTGGCCAACTTTTGATGCCCATTTGCTTGATGTGCTCTGTTGCTGTCTTCCTTCATCAGTGCGACTCTCATCATTCCATTACGTTATTGCAAGTGTTGCTGGCAATCAGGGCCCCAAAGCTCAGCTCCAGGATCATCTGAGCTGCAAGATCAGCTTTCTGGATCTAGAGTAGGCCCTGTTGGATTAGGGGAATAGCAAATGTGAGTGTGACCAGTAGGCCCTGTTGGATCCTGATACTTCTGTTATCTAAAGGTAAGTCAAGAATGAGGTGTAAAACTCGTTGCTTATGGTTGTTCTGTTAAGTGTTAGAAGAGTGGAGAATGAACATAAAAGAGGAGCTGAAAGAATAAAGAAAAAGAAGTGGTAAAAGCAATCATGGTCTTCTTATACTCAGACTGGAGATAACAAAATTCCATTGATAGCAATGAACCAATAACTTGAAGAAGAAAGCCCTTAACTCCAAGTGGAGTCATTAGGACGCCATCATGATGGCGTTTTTTTAGCAGGCTTTCTTGCTTTTATGAGGCCAAGTTGCTAGCTTGACGCTTAACCCAACATGGATGGAAAGCATGCAAGGGAGCCAGCTGGATTCGAACTCGGGAGCCTTCACTCCAAAGTCTGGTGCTGATGCCACGAAGCCATCAGCGAGCTAACCTATAACTTAAACAGATTCAAATGGTGTGACATCAGCTACTGAAAACCAAGAAGTTTCTTGAAACACACAGAAGCAACTGTAACATAATTACTGACAAATTCACTGAACAGTTACATGTATTGTGCTGTGCAAAAGACACATATATATAGGGTGCCTTATACTTTTGCACAGTACTGTATTTGTCAACATGAAGCGGAGACCCAGTTTGTAAATCTGGTGGGATCAAAGGATGTTGGGAATGGCAAAGGTGGAGAGCCATGGGAGGGGTGTGGGATAGCGGGCAAGAAGAGTGCCGGGGTGGGGGGTAGTGTGGGTGATGACAAACCCGGCCCTGAGACAAGAGGCAAAGTTATTTGATTCCATACAATTGGTTTATTGATCATTACAGAATTTCTCTCCGGTTATTCCCACTCCCTCCCCTTTTCCTTCCACTTTTCCCAATCATGATTCCCCTCTCCCTGGCTCCTTCTCATTTTCAGTCCACAATAGAGAGCCATATCAGAATCAGGTTTATGGTCGTTCATATATGTCAGGAAATTTGTTTTTTTTTGTGCGACAGCGGTACGGTGCAATACATAAAATTGCTACAGTACTCTGCAAAGGTTTTGGGCACCCTAGCTATGTACAGTATTTATGCCTAAGACATTTGCAGAGTACTACATGTTGGTGATTATAAAAAAATACAAGCAAGCATAGGAAAGTTAAACTACAGGAGAGAAAATTCAAAAATCTGAGATACAAAGGGATTTGGGAGTTCTTGTGCAGGAGTCGCTAATGATTAACTTGCAGGTTGAGTTGGTAGTGAGAAAGACAAATGCGATGTTAGTATGCGTTTTGAGAGGACTAGAATATAAAAGCAAGGATGTAATGTTGAGACTTTATAAAGCACTGGTGAAGCCTCACTTGGAGTATTGTGAGCAATTTTGGGCCCCTTATCTAAGAAAGGATGTGCTGATATTGCTAAGAGTTCAAAAGAGGTTCACGAAAATTAATCTGGAATTGAAAGTTTTGTTATATGAGGAGTGTTCGATGGCTCTGGGCCTCTACTGATTGGAATTCAGAAGAATGAGAGGTGACCTCATTGAAACCTATCGAATGTTGAAAGGCCTTGAAAGAGTGCATGTGGAGAGGATGTTTTGTCTTATGGGAGATTCTAAGACCAGATGACACAGCCTCAGAATACAGGGATGTCCTTTTAGAACAGAGATGAGGAGGAATTTCTTTGGCCAGAGAGTGGTGAATGTAGTCTTTGTACAACTACATATCAAATAAAAAAAGGCATGCACTTGGAGGGGGAAGTTAACTGGTATATTCGCTTTGCAGAGAGAGCAAGAAATCAATGCACATGTGTAAGTTATCAGTGAATAATTAGTGCTAAAAGAAATACATTCACACATCACAGTGAATCCTTGGAATTCATTGCCATGGGCATCTGTGGAGGCCAAGTCATTGGGTACATTTAAGGCAGAAGTTGATATATTCTTGGTGTGTCAGGGCATGAAGGAAGAAGGCAAGAGACTGGGACTGAGAGGGGAAATGGATCAGCCACGAAGAAATTGCAGAGTAGACTTGATGGGCCAAAAACCTAATTCTGCTCCTATATCTTATGGTCTAATAAATGTGATATTCAACAACTGTAGCCATACATGGAAAGCAAGTCAAGAGCAACTTTGTTTCACCTTGAGGTAAAGAATAACCAAACCCAAAAAGCAGCAACTTGTAAAAATTAGAATGAGTTGCTATTGCTATGAAATTACAATGGTTAAGCTGGTCATTGTTGATGTAAATCCATATCAAAATGGGGAGAGGGTTAATGCTTTGCTGCTACTTTTGCATGGGAGGGGAGGGGAGCTTTGGGGTTTGAATGTCTTTCTATCATTCATTCTTTGGGGTTTTTCTGTTTCATGGATGTGAAGAGAAAGAATTTCAGGTTGTATAGTGTATACATTCACTGATATGAAATGGAACCATTGAATCATTGAACAACTATTTAGTCATTTTTTGGATTCATTAACTTATTAGTTGAAGATGATTTTATACAGGATAATGAAAGCAGAAGGCTGTTTCTAAGATTGTAATTCTGGTTGATACATTTGGATGGTGCCTTGAAACTCCAATGATGCCTTCCAATCTAGATTCAGTATCATCTGTGCCCTGAATTCTCTGTCAACGCATTTAAAACAGAAACATTACAACAATGTTAACCTTATCATTGGCCAGGGAAAAGAGACAGATCTAAATGTTCCCTCATGGCAAGTAATGTTATGCTGCTGTGCCACCATAATCACCAGTCTGTTTTAGGTAATGGACAAGCAGGGGACACGTAGACCACACCAATTAAACAGTGACACCTTTGCAAGTTGGCCGCCATTTAAGAAGTCTGAAACACATCAAAAATATGGATCTGAACTGCATAGTTAGGCATAAAATATGGTTTGCATATTGGGAGAACATACTCTTTATAAGTGAATGCTGTACTTTTTCTTTCTTGTTTTCCCTGTCATCTTCTCCAGGTACCGGGGAAAGAGAACTAAATCCACTTACAGCAGGTTTTATACTGTGCACGGAGAAAGTCGACTTTGAATTAATTTTTATGAAACTGAACGCTGCCAAAAGGAGCAAACACGATAGTGTTGGCTGGTGACTGATTGATGCAGAATTACATTGTTGAAATATTTTATGGGCCATTAAAATATATCTAATTATATCAGATGATAGCAAAAATTATAGCAAATGATTTGAACAAAATGAAGCCAACCAATTAAAAGATACGCCTCTCTAGACGAACCTCCCTATAAAAGTGCAGTTCTGTCCCATGCTGACTGGGTTCCTTAGTCAACCTTCGAAGTAAGAATTTGGAAATAACTCTACTGTTGGGTGGGTGTGGGGAGTGATGCTTTTACATTTTTCTAAGGTATTGCAATAACTTGAAGCATTCAGACATGTTTATCAATATCATTTAGTATTTCAATGGATTCTACATTATTTTCTTTAATGTTATTGGAATGTCAGATTGAGTTTATAACACCTAAAAATTTTCAGCTTTATTTCTATATATTTAAGATACTTTTATTCAAGCTTATCTGTATGTTGCCCTTTTGTGTTTTCTGCAATTATTTTTTTCTACTTGTTTTTAGATTTCTGAACAGGTCTCAAGGTTTCTGCCGTTGTCCCAACAGGTAGGCACTTACATTCTGTTAAAGAGGCTATTTAATGATGCCGACAGAAATCTCCTATTTACCAATACATTTTGGCAGCAGGCAATGCAGAGAATATTGGTGCAGTGTAGAGATGCAGGCTTATGTGAGACTAAGAGAGAATAGAAGTGCGTCTTACTGGTGGTGGCATTTTTAGTGAGAGGTCACGTAGCAACAGCAGCACTCTATTTGGCCAATCGTTCCAGGCCAGCTCCTGTGCTCTGCTCAAGCCTTCTGCCGTCTTCCTCATTTAGATAATTCAGCATAATATTCTCTTCCTTTCTCCTTCACTTTCTTAACCGTGGCAGAGTGTTCACTGATCTTGCTACCGTTTTGATTAATAAAAGTTCCTTCTGAATTTCCATTTGCATTTTTAGGTGACTAAATTGTATGGAGGCCTCTATTGGATACCATTCTCCCTGCATCCACCCTTTCAAAACTCTTCATAATTTTCTAAATCTTTATTAGGCCACTGTTGACTGGCAGTCCAAAACAGATTTGCTAGATCAGATCCTTGATGAAAGATTTATGTTGTCAGGAACAGCTAATATATTAGACCTGGATATTTTGGCATTTAGAAGCATGAAGAGTGATTTTGTTGAATCATCTAAGATCCTCAGCAGACATGATAGGGCAGCTGCTGAAAGCTATCCGCTTCTGGGAGAATCTGGAATGAAGGGACATAGTTACACGGTTAGGGGTGTTCAGTTAAAACTGAAGTTTGTTGGAGCTTTTTCTTACACAGGGTGGAGATTCTTTGAAATACTCGACTCTAGAGAAATGTGGAGGCCAGAGAGTTTGGGAGCGGGGGTATTTAAAGGGGAAGTAGATACATTTTTGAAAGTTATGGGAACTGAGGGCTTCCTGCTCTCATGAAGTGAGAGAAGAAGACATCAATAATAATCATAATGAATTTTGCAACAGTCTTGTGGGGAGAGGGTTGAGTGGCCTACTCCTGCTCCAATCTTCAGACATTATTATGTTATTTTGTTCGGCCTTCTCTTTTCAAAGGAAATAATGCTCAGTCTGTTCAACTGACATCTTAGGCCCTGTGTTGGTCAGGGTAAACCATGGATATTGTGTCTTAGCAGTCTATGTGATATGCAAGCCAGGGCAATACAATATGGAGAGCGAGATGTTGCCCATGCAGCAGGCTCCCTCGCTTCACACAGCTGATGAATCCAAAGGATTGCTGCAACTGATACAGTCTGGCACCAGAAGTGTTGTTGGAGATGCCAGTCAGCTTTGAAATCAATGTAGGACTGTCTCAGGGACTTCAGCTCCAGGTTTTTCCTCAAAGTTTACTCCCAAAGCTTCCCACATAAGTGGGTATAGCCACAAAGCAGCAGAAGTTTGAGATCAGAGTTTTCCTTCTCCTAGATGAGCTACCAACCATAGCTTACGAGCCACATTTGCTGAAAGCGAATCGATATAAGATGCTAGAATCTCACCTTTGCCCTTTCTCTTGTCAGTAGAAACAGTTCCACTGGGCTTAGTAGCTAAGCCACACATGAAGGCCAGGAACTGGACTTGGTTGTCAGAGGCTATTTGAGATGCATGCTATTGGAAGCATTTAATAGGTAGTAGGAGCTTATCCCCACTACCTCGCCTTACTCCGACAATCTTAAGAAACCAACTGACATCAGCGGTAGGGAAAATGCTATAATCTATTATTATTTTTAATTTATTTATTGAGATACAGCATGGACTAGGCCTTTCTGGCCCTTCGAGCTGCACCTCCTGGCAATCCTCTGATTTAATCCTAGCCTAATCCTGGGACAACTTACAATGCCAAAGTAACCAACCAGGCAACCAGTCTTTTTCTCACATGTTTGTCTTTATCCTTCCTGATTTCCACACTTGCACCTTTCAGGTGCTTTCCTTTCAAAATTTTCTCTGTACTGTCAGCTGTGCCTCCACATCCTTTTTAAAATACGGCACTCAATTCTGTATGGAGGCTCACTGAAATTCATCATATTCCCCCTTCTGTGATGCAGGATTCAAGGTACTTTCCGACAGTAACCAGTTAAGGGCAGGGATGGGAAATGAGAAAATGTACAAGGCTAAGCCTCTTTGTACTCATTCTGAATTTTGACTTTGAGGTTACCGCTGTTAGCAAGACTAACCTTGACATGCAACAAGATGAGAGCAGTCTAAGTCTCTTGACTTCCACCCCACTTCGTTTGACTGTAAATAGTTATGTGTTGATCATTCAGAAAGGGGTAAATTGAAATTGATGATCTGCTCTTTCTTTTTTTTTCACACACAGTTAAACCAGAAACATGAGTTCTGATGCAGATATGGTTATTTTTGGGGAGGCTGCTCCCTTTCTCCGGAAATCAGAGAAAGAGCGAATTGCAGCGCAGAATAAACCATTTGATGCCAAAACAGCCTGTTATGTCACTGACCCAAGGGAAGTGTACATTCCAGCCACAATTAAGAGTAGGGAAGGTGACAAAGTCACTGTGGAAACAAGAAATAGAAAGGTAAGTTAAAATAAATCGGATCAACAATTAACAAACTTACTTGGTACCACAGAAGAATAGGAGGAAAATCACAGATGTCAGAAACCTAAAAATAAAACCAAAAATAAGTATTGGAAGCATTCAACAGGTCAGGCTGCATTTGTAGAAAGAGAAACAAAATTAATTTATCAGATCAAAGATCCAAAATCAGAACCAGGAAATACACCTGCCCAAATGTCTTTTAAATGTTGTAATTGCACCCACTTCTACTACTTCCTCTGATACCTGACGGTCTGTTCCACATATCCACCACCCTCTGTATGAAAAGGTTGCCCCTGAGAACCCTTTAAATCTCCCCCCCCCACCTCACCGTAAACTTATGCACTCTAGTTTTAGACTCTTCTCCTCGGGGTGGGGGGTGGAATTAAGCATTCACCTTATCTATGTTACTTATGATTTTATAAACTTCTATAACATTATCCCTCAGCTTCCAGTACTTCAGGGAAAAGAGAACCATCCTATTTAGTCTCACGTTATCATCTAAGCCCTCCAGTCCTGTATTATCTTTTTGAATCTTTTCTGCACCCTTTCTAGCTTAATAATACACTCCCTGTAGTTCATTGACCAGAACTGCATAAAATATGGCATTATCGATGTCTTGTACAAGCATAACATGATGTTCCAACTCTGAAAATCAGTGCCCTCACTGATGAAGGCAGGTACTGTATGCCAAATGCCTGCGGTATATCACCACCATGCCTACCACTTTCAGGAAACTATATGTATTTGTCTCCTGGAACATTCTGTTTTACAACACTCTCCAGGGTCCTACCATTTACTGTGTAAAAGTCTTGTCCTGGTTTAACGTCCTAAAGCACTTTGTACTTGTCCATGTTAAATTCTATCTGCATTCCTTGACCCATGTTAATTCCACCTTCCCCATGCTGTATTTTAAGGAACAGCACACTAGAAACAGATTTCAAGTTGAAGCAAACATTCAACAGGTTTTGAACAACTAATTGTTAAAATATAAAAGTTTTTTTTTAATGTTACACCTTTTAAAAGACACCAAAATAGCTTTCTCATCAATATAATGCTGCTGAATGTTGACAGTAGTCAAGGAAGAATATTTTTTAAGCCAAATGGACCATATTTTTTCATCAATCTATTTAGATCCTGTTTGCCTATGAAGTGAGGTTGCACGTTTGCATATAATTTCTAATTTCACCTTCGAGATGTTTTTGTTAGTCTATTATATATTCTATTTATTTGCTTTTTGTTTGTTTTCTTAGCTACTTGATGTATTTTTGTATTGGTTAATACCACTGGTGTACAGCCGAATTGTACTGAATCATAGAACAATTTACCTTCTGTATTGACTTTGAGTAGAATGCTGGAGAGCACAGTTTCAAAAAGGTGAAACTTTGGATACAATTTATGCCCAAAGTGGAAATGATGCATTTGGTTATTTATCCAAGTTATATGTGCAACGGTCTGTTTCTGTTGCGTTTACCACCAGGCGCTGTGACACCCTGGGTATCTTGAAGGACACTGAGCATGAGACGGAGAAGCAAAGCAGAACTCCACACACACTCAGCAAGTTGGGTGTATTCTGTGCAATTAACATTTGACCTTTCAGGTCAAAGATTGTGACAAGCATCTCCGACTTGAAAGATTTTCACCTTAACTTGCTGAGTGTTCTGAGCATTTTCTGTTCATATTCCCAATTTCCAGCATTTGTGGATTTTCCATAAGGAATTGGATTATCTATAATCTCCAGACAACTTTAAGCTACGGTTGACTTTTGCCTTTAGTTTTTTTCTAACATAATGTCTAACATTGCACAGTCCATGAGTAGATGCTGTCTTTGATCTCTTGTGTATCAAACTTAATATCAAACTTTAATCTAGCCAGACATGATTTTACATTCTTCTTTGCAGACAATAACTGTCAAAGATGACCAAGTCTTCTTAATGAATCCGCCAAAATTTGATAAAATCGAAGATATGGCCATGCTAACCCACCTGAACGAAGCATCTGTTCTGTTTAACCTCAAAGAACGTTATTCAGCCTGGATGATCTATGTAAGTCTGCTTGAGTTTATGAATGATGACTTTAATGGAAAATCAAAATCATGCAAATAATATGAGTACATATATTTTGTTTTACAGACCTACTCTGGCCTTTTCTGTGTTACTATAAACCCCTACAAGTGGCTGCCTGTGTACAAACCTGCCGTTGTCAATGGTTACAGGGGAAAGAAACGTCAAGAGGCTCCTCCCCATGTCTTTTCCATCTCTGACAACGCCTATCAGTTCATGTTAACAGGTAATAATGTAGTCTTTAATGAAATTTCTGACTTTACATAAGAGAAACTTTAAATATTTACTTTTTGTTCTTTAGACAAAATTGTGTGTCATTCTGACTTTTTTTTTATCAATTTATTATGATTGTTATTTCCCAGATCGTGAAAACCAGTCTATTCTGATCACGTAAGAATTAATACCTTTAAAAACTATTTTATATTTTCAAACCACAGCTTATTTATTTTAAATGATTTACTTGGCTTATAAATAATTGTGTTCTTTGTGTGCTTTGCTTCCAAGTGGAGAATCTGGTGCCGGGAAGACTGTGAACACAAAACGTGTCATCCAGTACTTCGCGTCAGTTTCAGCCAGTGGTGATGCCATCAAGAAAAAAGACATCAAACTGCATGTAATTATCAAGTCAGACCTTATGTATGGTGTGTAGAGAGGAAGAAGGGCAAAAGTAAATGGAATTATATTTTAAAAACTGCAGATGCAAGAAGTCTGAAAAAGTTTCAGCAGCTACAATCTGATGCAAGATCATTAATCTGAAGTACCAACTGAATTTCTCTTTGCACAGATGCTGCCTGACCAGCTGAGCATTTTCAGCATTTGCTGTTTACATCTGAGGGTCAAGTAATCCATTCAATCTAATCATAGATCAGTGTCATTTGCCCAGCTTTGATCTATACTCCTTGACACTTTGAATAAAAAATGCATCATAATTTTGAGAAAATGCAGTGTAGATAATGCATATATCTTCTATTAGGACTACAGTACTGTGCAATAATCTTAGGCAGATATATATAGCTCGGGTGCCTAAGACTTGGATGGGATGGTAGGAATTTCACGTATTGCACTGTACTGCTGCCACAAAAATACTTCATGACATTTATGAGTGATGATAAATCTGATTCTGATGTGGGTCTCTGTTATGGACTGGAAGTAGGAAGGTGGCAGGATGAGGGGAATCATGATTGGGAAAAGGGGAAGAGAGTGGGGAGGGAGCAGGAAGCACCAGACCAATTGTTTGGAATCAAACGATCTTGCCTAGTATCTCAGGGCTAGGTGTGTCTGCACCCTCACCACCCGCTTCCACCTTCCCCCCTCCACCCTGGCACTCCTTCTCTGCCACCTGTCCCACATTCCTCCATGGCACTCCAGTCTCGCCATTGCCAACATCCTTGCTTCCACCAGATTTACAAATTTGCTCTCCACTCCGGGTTGTCAAATATATGTGCCTAAGACTTTTGCACAGTATTGTATATTCCTGATTCCCAATATCCTCTTGATTAATAAATGGGCTTCTTGATTTTCTTCTTAGCCAAATTCTGGATTTCTCTTTGTTCAGTGCATGCTTCCTTATTAATTCCCTTGTTTACTTAAATGCTTAGATTTCCCCAGCCTTCTAAACTTGAAACATTTACTTTAATCTGCTTTTATGATATTGGATGAATATTCTCGCTTGTGCTCACCCAAATTTTAGGGAACACTAGAAGACCAAATCATCCAGGCTAATCCATTACTTGAGGCCTTTGGAAATGCCAAGACTGTGAGAAATGATAACTCATCTCGATTTGTAAGTTACCTGCTTTTGAAAAATATTATAATCTATACATATATTGACAATATTCAAGATATATCAATTTGTAGCAATATTTATAAAACTTATTTGGATGCTAAATAGACACTGTTAAGATATGGATATCAAAATTAAACAACATGACCTACAGTATAAACACATTTTCTCTTAACACCAAGGGTAAATTCATCAGAATCCACTTTGGAGCTACAGGGAAGCTGGCATCTGCTGATATTGAAACATGTACGTATGCATATATTATATTAGTGGACTGCAGAAGTGAGTTTTATTGTTCAAAGCAGCTGAAACACTCAAATATAAATGTACTCAACAGATCTGCTGGAAAAGTCACGGGTTACCTTCCAGTTGAAAGCTGAAAGAAGTTACCATATTTTCTACCAGGTTACATCCAACAAGAGGCCAGAACTAATCGGTAATCCTAAATAGATTTTAGTATATCTACGTGATCAACTCAACACTCCAGAATAAGAATTTGCATGATCGTTGAGGGTTGATAAGTTATCTGTTGGAATTTGTGAGGAACACGTCGGAAACTTATAATTATCTCCTAAAAAAGATATTTGTAACTAATTTACAAATCTATTGTTTTTTTTCATTTCAGAAATGTTGCTAATTACCAACAATCCCTACGACTTCCCACTCATCAGTCAGGGTGAGATTAGTGTGCCTAGTATCAATGATCAAGAGGAATTGATGGCTACTGATGTAAGTTAAGACACAAAAGCAACAATGAAATAACTGATTTAAGGATGCTATAGCAAAAAAAGAAACATTATTTCTGTAATTCCACAGGAAGCTATTGATATCCTGGGCTTTACTTCTGAGGAAAAAGCATCTATATACAAACTCACGGGCGCAATGATGCACCATGGTAACTTAAAGTTCAAGCAGAAGCAACGAGAAGAGCAGGCGGAACCTGACGGGACTGAAGGTAAAATAATGAAGTTCTATGAAAAATCTCGTAGGGACGCTTCTGTTTCATGAACATTTCATTTTTAATATTTTAACATTCACCTTTAAGTTTCCAGAATTTCTTATTTAAGTCACAGGACAGACACTGGCTCAGATCGCTCAGACAAGAGATTTCAAAAATCACAATATCAACCCTATATTAATGGAACATGCACAATGCCTCTTACAAATTGATTATGAAAGGAATGAACTAAGTGGAAAATACTGTTGATTCTGAATATTTCATGAACACTAACAAGTTACCCCTAGGTCTGCTGTCAACATAGAGTTAATTCACAAAGGTCATGTTAGGAAAAACAACCTCACATAAACAGAGATGGAAAATGTTTGAGTTAGGTAATTTGAGAGCTTGGAAGTTGAACTTGATGGACTTTTGTTTGGCGATCCACTACCTTTTGAGGCCATAAAAATGTACAAGGTATATTAGAGAAGTGTAGGAAAAGAGAAATCAAAGATGTGTAATAATTGATATTAGTAGACCATACTGTGAAAACAGTGTATCATCATCTGCCACAAGTGGGATTTAGAGGTGACAAAACATTTTAATTCAGATTCCCATTCCCATTCTGATGTGTCGGTCCATGACTTCCTCTTGTGCCAAGATGAGGCCATCCTCAGGGTGGAGGAACAACCCCTTATATTCCATCTAGGCAGCCCCCACCCTGATGGCATGAATATTGATTTCTCCTTCCAGTAAACTAATTCCAACCCCCCCCCCCCCACTATTCCCCGCTCTGACCTTTTAACTCTTCTCACTTGCCTTTCACTTCCCCCGGATTCCCATCTCCTTCCCTTTCTCCAATTGTCCACTCTCCTCTCCTATCAGATTCCTTCTTTCCCAGCCCTTGCCCTTTCCCACCCACCTGGCTTCACCTATCACCTTCCAGAAAGCCTTCTTCCCCTTCCCCCACCATTTTATTCTGGCATCTTCCCCCTTCCTTCTCAGTCCTGAACATGGGTCTCGGCCCGAAACGTCAACTGCTTATTCATTTCCATAGATGCTGCCTAAACTGCTGAGTTCCTCCAGCATTCTGATTGTGTTACTTTGGATTTCCAGTGCCTGCAGACCTTCTCATGTTTATCATTAGTCAGATGTAGTGTTAAATCATGGATCTGTTAGAGTGATTTTTCGGTTCAGGACATATACATTTAACAATTGACTTTGGCTGCCAGTCTTCACATCTGAATATGGATCGTGGATTTAATTTGGAGTGCAGCTCTGAACAATGGGTTCCTAAAAGCAGTGAGTCCCAGACCAGGCAATGCTGATTAAAATTAATTTGGATGTCTGTGGTGTGGATGCGAATGGGGAGGTGTGAAGGTTGTGTGTAGTTCAAAGAAAGCATTATCCATACTTTGTAAATATGGATTTGTCCTTTGATGTTTGGCACATAAAATATCGAGCCACACGTTGAGCCAGCTAGACCTTTTTGACGGGAAAGTGTCTCCATATGAAGCCTGCTGTACTTTGTTTTGTCGAATAAAGAAGAGCTGCTTTGTATCTACCATTACTTTTCTCTGGTGACTTCATTCACGCAACAGCGGAAACTATGTTGCAACTTTTGATATAGAGCACTCATATGGCTTAGAGTACTGTGCACTGCAATTTTAGAAGGTTAGCAGATTCATCAGGATGCAAAATGATTTATTAGAATCATTAAAAGGATGAGGGGTCTTAATTAGATAGATAGCTGGAGAAACTGTGGTTGCTCTTCTTAGCCAGAGTTTGAAGAAATCTGATGGAAGTGTTCACACAGAGACTGAACAATATAAATCGACATAGATCAGGAATTGTATCAAAGAAATGGATGTGGATGGAAATGCTTAAGGCAAGATGGCGGTGGGAACAGTCACAGCGGCCTCTCTGGGTCCAACCTATGGTGTAATTGTTTGTCCTTTAGATCTTTTTTTAAAATTGCAAAACACTGCTGGAAATTAAGAACATCAAGTCCTGTGGGTCTACTCCATTGGCAAGTTGTTTGACATAGATGGAGCTGGACTTGTTGCGGACTGTGTTGTTACCTGGATTTGCTGCATACTGTTGTTGTGCAGAGGTGGAGTACAGTCCAGCAAAGAGTGCAAATGATTATTGTGATTGCAAGACCCAATTGGACGTTGGTAATGTAGAATACTGCAAGTCCGACTCACTGGTTTATTAGTGAGGCCAATGGCAGGGGAGCTGTGTTGCCTCAGTTGCTGTGCAGACCAGGACCTCCTGCCACGGTGTTGCCTGTTGCAACCACCCAGGAGAGGAGACACCAGAGTGAGAAGAGCCCTCTGTGGGTGCACTGGAACCTCTGCCAGGTTGGGGGCTGGCTTCTCCCATACGTGCTGTGCCCCAGTATTCACCTGGTGGAAGTCAAGCTGATCACCACACCATCTCACGTACCATTAACATACAGCCCATGCCACTCAGGGACTTGGCTATATTATGTTACTCTGACTGCATGCTTCTGTGCTCTCGTAACTACACATGCTGTGTACTGTTGGTGAATGACAATTAAACTTGATTGTTTCCAATGGTACAAAGATTGAAAGCCAACGAACCCAGATTAGGGTGATTAGGAAAAAAAAATTAAGGAGATGCAAGGAGTTTGATTTTTCACTAAATAATTATGGCCTGGAATGCACAATGCCAAAGCAAATTAAAATGTGGCTTTCTAAAAGCACTTTTAATTAAATGTTTGAAGAAATACAAAGTGAGACCATGAGAAAAGAAATGGGGAATGAGATTAGCTGGATTGCTCTTTTAGAGTACTGGCATGGTCTTGGTGAACCAAGTGGCCTTCTTATCAAATGCAGCACTTCCATGGTTACAGGAAATGGAGGAAATTAACGTAGAGATTAGCTATGATCTAAATGAAGGTGGCAGAAAAAAGATAGTAGAAGGGCAGAATATGGCATAGTGGTTAGCCCAACGCTTTACAGTACCAGTGACACAGGTTCAATTCCCACCGCCGCCTGTAAGGAGCTTGCACGTTCTCCCCATGACCGCGTGGGTCCCCACTGGGTGCTTCGGTTTCCATCCATGTTCTAACGACATACCAGTTAGTAGGTTAATTGGTCATTGTATATTATCCCGTGATTAGGCTAGGGTTAAATTGGGGGATTGCTGGGCTGGAAGGGCTTACTCCATACTGTATCTCAATACATAAATAAAAATTAATCAATGATTTTGGTGTGTAAATTTTAAGTACTTCCTTATGATATAAGCGACTATTCTGCCCATCAGAACCACGGGAGCTTATAGAGCAATCCCATTCCTTCTCTGTAGCTTATTCTTCCTACATTCGCATTAACTCCTCCTACGTTCTGCTCCTTACCTACAATTTACAGTGGCCAACCTGGACATCTTTGGCATTTGAGAGAAAACAAAAAGACCCAGATGAAACTGTCATTGTCACAGGGAGAATATGAAGACTCCATAAAAACAACACTGTGGTCACAGTTGCTGGTGCTGTGAGGCAGCTATTCCACTCTGCTATAGTAAAATATTATGAGAATTTGGATGCTGAGAATCTCTTTCCACTGACGCTGGAAATAATTGAAAGAGAAATGGATTGTTTACCTTCAAATTTATAAAGATAAAGCAGGGTGTATCACTAGTCTTACCAGCCCCATCTATCCTTTTGAAATACTTGCCTCAGTGTGAGCACAGTATATCTGTGACAATTAATCCATTATTTAGTGATGGATAACATATTATGTTATGCTGTGTTGGTACGGGAAGCACAGGGATAGCTACATGCTGGCCCCAGCACATCCTCGCTCTGTTGATGCAAAATGATGCATTTCAATATATATTCTGATGTACATGTGACAAATAAAGCTATTCTTTATTTCTAATCTTTATTTTTATTTCTAACAGTGGCTGACAAAATTGCTTACCTAATGGGATTGAATTCTGCAGACTTGTTAAAATCTTTGTGCTTCCCACGAGTTAAAGTTGGCCATGAGTTTGTGACCAAAGGGCAAACAGTACAACAGGTAACAACTGTTATTCTGGCATAATAAACGTTGCACTGAATCTTCCATTATTGTTCTTGAAATTTGTTTTATCCAGCTACAGTTTCTAAGACTCTTTGTGACTGATTCAGGTGATCAACGCAGTGGGAGCCCTGGCAAAAGCAGTGTATGAGAAGATGTTTTCATGGATGGTCACGCGAATTAACCAGCAATTAGAAACAAAACAGTCCCGGCAGTATTTCATTGGTGTGCTGGATATTGCAGGCTTTGAAATCTTTGATGTGAGTCCAGATATGTTATTTTCTGAATGAGTACATTTTGTTTTCCTGAGATTTCAAAGTTTCATGAATAAATTTGATGAATTTCAGTTCAACAGCTTTGAACAGCTGTGCATTAACTTCACTAATGAGAAACTGCAGCAGTTCTTCAACCACCACATGTTTGTTCTGGAACAAGAGGAGTACAAGAAGGAAGGAATTGAATGGGAATTCATTGACTTTGGAATGGATTTGGCTGCTTGCATTGAACTCATTGAAAAGGTAAGGTATATCAGTTGGAACAGAAAAGAACTTTAATATTGGTGAAGTAAAATGTTCACAAGTGTGTTTTTATGTTCTAGCCCATGGGAATATTCTCAATCCTTGAAGAGGAATGTATGTTCCCCAAAGCCACAGACAACACCTTCAAGAATAAACTGTATGATCAGCATCTTGGTAAGTCAACCAACTTCCAGAAGCCCAAACCTGCCAAAGGAAAGGCTGAAGCCCACTTCTCACTGGTCCATTATGCTGGCATTGTGGACTACAACATTAATGGCTGGCTGGAAAAGAACAAGAACCCACTGAATGAAACTGTTGTTGGCTTATATCAGAAATCTTCAGTTAAGCTTCTGTCAGCTCTCTTTGTTTCTTATGATACTGAAGGTAAAGTATTTTAACAATGAGATTTTTTGCCAAGAAGGAAGACAGCATCAACATTTATTTTTACTTTGTTTGACAGATGCTGGTGCCCCGAGGAAGGGTGGTAAGAGGAAAGGATCTTCTTTTCAAACTGTGTCTGCACTCTTCAGGGTATATCTTGAACTTTAATACTTCAGCGATCAACAATATTTAATTAGCATAATAGAGCAAATTTAAGAAAATATACTTATATGCATTGTCTCATTCTAATAAGAACAATTTTTTGTTCTTTCTGGTTATTTGTGCTAAAATCGCCTCTTGGGTGTAATACAGGAAAACCTAAATAAACTGATGTCCAATCTAAGAAGCACTCATCCGCATTTTGTACGATGCATCATTCCCAATGAAACGAAGACTCCAGGTGAGATTTTTCCTGGATAGTTACAGATGCTACCTAACCTGATGAGTTATTTTTGTATTTTCTGTTTTTGTTGACAGGTAATCATGTAATTTATATATTACTTGTTGGCAAATGTGTATTGAATCAACTAACACAACACTTATTACACAGGTGAAATTGAAAACCATCTTGTCATTCATCAGCTGAGGTGCAATGGTGTGTTGGAAGGTATTCGAATCTGCAGAAAAGGATTCCCCAGCAGAATCCTGTACGGTGACTTTAAGCAAAGGTAACAATTTAATATATAAAGGTTAAGACATAAATTAATGTGGTGAGTTGCTGGTAAAGTAAATGCCCGAAGCATTTTATTGCCATTTAAATGCATTTATTCATTATTTCCAAGAAACGTGTCACAAACATATTCAAATTATTTGCTTTGGTGATGTTGGTTGCATGAATCAGATATTTGGTAAATCCTTTTCTATTTATCCAAGTATGCCATCGAATGTTTCACTTCCACCTCCTTAATCTCATCATCTTTTGGTGTCTCAAACGAAAGATGATGTGACTGTGCATCTCTTCCTTGGTACTGCTGAGATCTCCATTTGGACCACATGCACAGTCATCTGCAGTGGACCATGACCTGATGATACAGAAGTAGGAATATCACCAAAGATGGCTTCCTTGCCAAATTAGAAAATTACTACCAATTAGTAGTCTCTATCTACCACATACTTTTTATTCTATAATTAATTAATTGTCCTCAATTTTTTGAAACCATAGGTACAAAATCTTAAATGCCAGTGCCATACCAGAAGGACATTTTATTGACAGCAAAAAGGCTTCTGAGAAACTGCTGAGCTCCATTGATGTGGACCATTCACATTATAAGTTTGGCCATACTAAGGTAAGCATCAACAATGCCAAATGGTAGAAAGGACAGTGACCCTGGCTGATGAATATCAAAGCTGACTTTCCCTTAATTGCATTAAAGGTATTTTTCAAAGCTGGTCTCCTGGGTGCTCTTGAAGAAATGAGGGATGAAAAATTAGCTCAAATCATCACACGTACACAAGCCATTTGCCGAGGATACCTAATGAGAGTAGAATTTAGAAACATGATAGAGAGAAGGTAAATGGAAATATAACATAATTTAGCACTGTCACCTTGGCCACACAAGTAACAGCATTTAATATAATTCTATAGGGACTCCATTTTCACTATCCAGTACAACATTCGCTCATTTATGAATGTGAAACACTGGCCATGGATGAAACTTTTCTTCAAGATCAAACCTCTGTTGAAGAGTGCAGAAACCGAAAAAGAATTGGCAAATATGAAAATGGAGTTTGAAAAGACGAAAGAAGCACTAACCAAATCTGAAGAACAAAGGAAGCAATTGGAAGAGAAAATGGTTATCCTGCTTCAGGAAAAGAATGATTTACAGCTTCAAGTTCAGTCAGTAAGTAGCGAAGATAACTTAAATAAATGTGCTTGTCTAATTCTTTCTATAATTTGTTTTAAAAACATTGCATTCATGTTGAACAAAGTGCATTTGCAATGAGTACTGGAGTCTGCTGAAGAATAATTCCTCAAGCTGTTATGTTTTGTAACTCCATAACATAAAATCTAATCAAAAGCAAAAACACAGATCCGGGATGTGAGTCTAACTTCTTTTTTACCTTAAACGGAGCATGCACTTATGACATGGAAGGGTGATGATGTATGCTATTTATGTACGTACATATAAACATAATGGATTATTTAAATGAAAAAGAATGCTTAAACAAACAATATATTTACAATATTAGTCAAATATTACTGAAATATTAAATACACACTTCTCCCTGCTTAGCTATAATATCCAACTCAATACAGAATGCATCTCAGCTGATAGACATATACATATACTATATATACTGTGTATATGCAGTATACTAGATATAATACAGAAAAGCCATCCACAGTGTGATAAATTTTAATTTTCCCATTCAGGCCAAAAGATTACATTGCTATGGAGGCTTACTTTCTCTTGTGGTATGACACCTTTCCTGACAAGGGGGATTATTCTGCTTGGCAGGTGAGACTGTGAAATAATCTCAGGTTCTGGGGCCTCCCCTATGGTGGTTGGAGGAGTTTACTCTGGGATTGCAGGAAGTGGGTCTGACAGGTATGGCCTCCTTTCTTCGGGATGCGTTGGCATCCCAAACGGTTCAAGGCAAGCTTTACTGTACAATGTGAGTCATAATGTGCAAGTACAGTGTCTTTCGTAATACAGAATCCAGAGTGTTCACATCTTACTAAAAACTTGATTATTTTCCACTTGACTTTGATTAACCCTGAAAGCCAGGGCCCCAATGGATAGATGTTGGCTGAGTATCCTTTCTGATAAGTTACACAGTTTTAGAAGGTTTAACTCGAATAATGTAGATAAACACTTGAAGGTCTCCATTTATTTTGCACTTAACTTCCTTGGACTCAGGTATATAACATATGATCTTACATGTAGAAAGTACGTCATGCTTCAGGCAAATGTATTTCTGAAATATATATGTGTCTTAAAAAGCAAGTCATGAAGGTGTTGAATGTTTTGAATGTTTTGGCAATGTGTTGGTTGGCTAAAATAAGCATCCCTTTCATCCCCAAAAGGAGGCAGATGGCTTAGCTGATGCTGAAGAAAGGTGTGATCAGCTCATCAAAAGCAAAATTCAATTAGAAGCAAAGGTGAAGGAATACAATGAAAGATTGGAGGATGAAGAGGAAGTTAATGCAGAGTTAACAAGCACAAAGAAGAAACTCGAAGATGAATGCTCTGCTCTAAAGAAGGATATTGATAATTTAGAAATTACACTGGCTAAGGCAGAAAAGGACAAGCATGCCACTGAAAACAAGGTATTCATTTATATTGGAACAAAATGACTTAATCTGTAGAATCTGATGGATAAAACTGCATGTTTAATTAATGGTTAATGGTTTTTAACCAAAGGTTAAGAATCTTACAGAAGAAATGTCCGCCCTTGATGAAAATATTGTCAAATTAACGAAGGAAAAGAAAGCCCTTCAAGACGTTCATCAGCAAATCTTAGATGATCTGCAGGCTGAAGAGGATAAAGTCAACTCTTTAACCAAATCCAAAGCTAAATTGGAACTGCAAGTGGATGACGTCAGTGTCATTGAACATATACATTTTAATAATCTAATTTTTGTCTAGATCACCATGATGATTTTTCTTGTTTATTGTAGCTTGAGTGTGCACTGGAGCAAGAGAAAAAACTTCGTGTGGACCTGGAAAGAGTTAAGAGGAAGCTTGAAGGGGATTTGAAGTTGGTACAAGATTCATTAATTGATTTCGAAAATGACAAGCAGCAATTAGAAGAGAAAATAAAGAAGTAAGGAAAACTTGACCAAAAAAAAATGCAGATTCTAAAAATATAGGAGATGCTGGAAGTATTCAGTACAGCAGGCTGCATCTATGATCAGAAAACCCGAGCCAACATTTTAAGTCCAAATTGAGAAAAAAACTGAGAAAGCAAGCATGTTTTAAGTTGCAGGGAAGTGGGGAGTTGGGGAGGTGGAGAACACAGAGAGAGATGGTCTGTGATAGGATGCAGGGCAATGTTATCAAGGTAACAGGTAGTTTAAAAGTCAGCACTTAGAGGTAGAAAGAGGAAATAAAAAGAAACAAATTGAACCAGAAAGGCACAGCCAGATCTGGGAAAGACAATGAAGGCAGTTAGCTAAAAATGTAAAATTGAGCTTGAGCTCTTATGCTGGATGTTTTTGGAGCACCGAAGGAGGCTGAAAGCAGAAAGATCAGAGTGGGAGCTAGAGAGAAAGTTAAAGTAACAGGTGATTGTAAGCTCAGGGTCAACACCTGCCCTTTTTACTTCCTTTCCCACCATTCAGAGACCCAAATAGTCCCTCAATGTGAAACTACACCCCATGTATTCCAATTTAGCAAATTAACTCAGTGACCAAAATGCGGTATTCGCTACTTTGAAACAATAGGCAATAGACAATAGGTGCAGGAGTAGGCTATTCGGCCCTTTGAGCCAGCACCGCCATTCACTGTGATCATGGCTGATCATCCACAATCAGTATCCAGTTCCTGCCTTATCCCTATAACCTTTGATTCCGCTATCTTTAAGAGCTCTATCCATCTCTTTCTTGAAAGCATCCAGAGACTTGGCCTCCACAGCCTTCTGGGGCAGAGCATTCCATACATCCACCACTCTCTGGGTAAAAAAGTTTTTCCTCAACTCCGTTCTAAATGGCCTACCCCTTATTCTTAAACTGTGGCTTCTGGTTCTGGACCCACCCATCAGCGGGAACATGCTTCCTGCCTCCAGCATGTTCAATCCCTTAATAATCTTATATGTTTCAATAAGATCCCCTCTCAGCCTTCTAAATTCCAGAGTACACAAGCCCAGTCACTCCAATCTTTTGATATATGACAGTCCCGCCATCCCGGGAATTAACCTTGTGGACCTACGCTGCACTCCCTCAATAGCAAGAATGTCCTTCCTCAAATTTGGAGACCAAAACTGCACACAGTACTCCAGGCGTGGTCTCACCAGGGCCCTGTACAGCTGCAGAAGGACCTCTTTGCTCTTATACTCAATTCCCCTTGTTATGAAGGCCAGCATGCCATTAGCTTTCTTCACAGCCTGCTGTACTTGCATGCTTGCTTTCAGTGACTGATGTACAAGAACACCTAGATCTCATTGTACTTCCCTTTTTCCTAACTTGACTCCATTTAGATAGTAATCTGCCTTCCTGTTCTTATCATCAAATGCAGAATCAGTACAGAAGAGAGACTGTAGATGCTGGAAATCTGGAGCGACATACAAAATGCAGGAGGAACTCAAAGGGTCATGCAACATCTATGGGAGGAAATGGACAGTCAAATTCTCCAGTCCTGAAGAAGGGTCTCAACCCAAAATGTCAACTGACCATTCCCTACATTAATGCAGCCTGATCTTCCAAATTTCTCCAGAATTTTGTGTGTTGCTCCTGAGGCAAAATGAGTGACCACTTTGCAGAACACCCTATTGAGTCGACAAGGGTAATACCAGACCATTTAATTTCAATGTATTTGTTTTTTGTCATTCTATCAATTGCTGTTTTTTTAAGTAATCAAGTCCATGACAGCCTTGGAAAGGACCTTGTCACAGATATTCCCTCTGTTCACTCTATCCCTCCCCTACTCTGCAGCTTAAGACATGCTCATCTTCTCTCTCTTCCAGTATTGATAAAAGATCTTTTACTCAAAATATTGACTCACTTTTCTCCCCATGGATACTGCTTGACTTGCCGAGTGCATCAGGGATTTTCTCTTTTATTTGGCATGAGTGATTTTATTTTTGAATTGCTTGTGATGTGCATTTAATAACATATTTTCATCACATGGTGCTACAGAAAAGATTTTGACATAAGCCAGTATCAAAGTAAGATTGAAGATGAAAAGATTCTTGGAATCCAACTGCAGAAGAAAATTAAAGAGCTTCAAGTAGGTTTAAAAAGAGATAACCAGATATATTCAGAATATGGTTCTTGTAGGGTATAGTATGGCTAGAATTTATATAATATCCACCACTATACAATGCAGGCCCGCATTGAAGAACTTGAAGAAGAAGTTGAAGCTGAGCGCACGGCTCGGGCTAAAGCAGAGAAGCAAAGATCTGACTATTCCCGTGAGCTGGAGGAGATCAGTGAGCGACTGGAAGAAGCTGGTGGGGCAACCTCAGTACAGATTGAATTGAACAAGAAGCGTGAGGCAGAATTTCAGAAAATGCGCCGTGACCTGGAAGAATCTACCCTCCAGCATGAAGCCACAGCTGCTGCTCTTCGCAAGAAGCAGGCTGACAGTGTTGCAGAACTTGGGGAACAAATAGATAATCTACAACGTGTGAAACAGAAACTCGAGAAGGAAAAGAGTGAGCTGAAGATGGAAATTGATGACCTTGCCAGCAACATGGAGTCAGTTTCTAAATCAAAGGTAAGTTACACTTCTATCCCCTACTAGTTACCATTAACAAAACTTATGCATATTATCATAAGGATATACTTATTTGCATTACAGGCCATTCTTGAAAAGACCTGCCGAACTCTTGAAGACCAACTGAATGAAACGAAGACAAAACATGAAGAACATGTGCGTTTAATGAGTGACATGTCAACACAACAAATTCGATTACAGACAGAAAACGGTATGTCTCCAGAAAAATGTGTTTTCAGATCTCCATGTTAAAAGTGCATTTATTTATTAAATCATTTTCATTTTCCAAGTCACCTGTTTTGCCATGATCCACCGGATAGATGTGCCTCGCATGGATCCTGCTTAGTGGATAGACCGTTCATAATTTAAAATTGCTAATTTCCATGAGTCCATAATGTTATGAACTTACTAAGTTAAACCAAGAGCACCCCCGCAGTGAACTATAATGTTAATCTTTATTGGTAGTATATTTTCCTAATATATCTTCTGATTTAAGGGGAACTAAGTCGTTTGCTTGAAGAAAAGGAGTCCCAAATTTCGCAGCTCAGTAGAGGGAAGCAAGCATTCACTCAACAGACGGAAGAGCTAAAAAGACAATTGGAAGAGGAAACCAAGGTGAAATGTATATTTTAATTATATTAACTACTGGATAATAAAACAGATCTCATAACTACTTCCTTACATTATTCCACATGCTACGTGCTTAAATTTATACTGCAGTTTCAGACAGAGATGACAAAATCAAATGTATTGGCATTGCTGTCGAGTCAAGGTAACCTCAGAGGCATGAGGGAGGAGATGGCCAAAGATGATTGGAAGGGGACACTAACAGGG
The DNA here is from genome assembly GCF_963921235.1 of Mobula hypostoma. Lineage (NCBI taxonomy): Eukaryota > Metazoa > Chordata > Chondrichthyes > Myliobatiformes > Myliobatidae > Mobula > Mobula hypostoma. Next base: position 15,891,580 of record NC_086118.1, on the reverse strand, counting down.
ATAATGGTACAACACACATAAAAGTTGCTGGTGAACGCAGCAGGCCAGGCAGCATCTCTAAGATCTTTTACGTGTGTTACTTGAAATTCCAGCATCTGCAGATTTCCTCGTGTTTGCGTTGATGGTACAACAGCAGTGACTGGACTTTCTGGGATTAATTCAATAGACGCAAGATTGGTTCATTCCAAAGAAGAAGAAGCATTTTAAAGTGAGGATGAGACAATGATAGCTGACAAAAGAAGTCAAGGACAGCATAAAAGCAAAAGAGAGGGCATGCATAACAGCAAAAATTAGTGGGAACCGAGAGGATTAGGAAGATTTAAAAAAAAACAAGGAAACTACAAAAGCAATAAGGAAAGAAAAAATCAAAAATTAAGGTAAGTTAGCCAGTAATGTAAAAGAGGATACGAGAAGTTTCTTTCAGGTATATAAAGTGTAAAAGAGAGGCAAGAGTGGACATCAGATTACTGGAAAATGATGGTGGAGAGGCAGCAATGAGGAAACAAAGAAATAGTGGATAAACTGAAGAGATATTTTGCATCAGTCTTCACAGTGTAAAATGCTAGCAACATGCCGGAAAGTCAAGAGCTATAGGTGTGTGTAGTTGCTATTACTAAGGAGAAGGTGCTTGAGAAACTAAAAGGTCTTCAGGTAGATAACTCACTTGGACCAGATGGACCACACTGCAGTGTTCTGAATGAAGTAACTGAAGATATTGTGGAGGCATTAGAAGTTATCTTTCAAGATGGGTAATAGAATCAAAATGGTTTTGGAGGACCAGAAAATCACAAATATTTCTCTAGAAAGGGAGGGAGGCAAAAGACATGAAATTATAGGCCATATAGCCTGAATTCAGTATAGTTGGCAAGTTGCTAAAGTTCATTGTTATTCATAATAAAGGCATCTGTTAGTCTTGCGAGACCATGGATCTGCGCCTGGAAAGTCTTCACTCTCCAGGTCACAGGCCTGGGCAAGGTTGTATGGAAGACTGGCAGTTGCCCATGCTCCAAGTTTCCCCTCTCCACGACACCGATGTTGTCCAAGGGAAGGGCATTAGGACCCATACAGCTTGGTACAAGTGTCATCGCAGAGCACTGTGTGGTTAAGTGCCTTACTCAAGGACACAACACGCTGCCTTGGCTGGGGCTCGAACTCACGATCTTCAGATTGCTAGTTGAATGCCTTAACCACTTGGCCACCAAGTTTCAGGATACTTGGAGGCACACAATTAAATGGGCCGGTCAGCATGGTTTACTTCAGGGGAAATCTTCCCTGACAAATCTGTTGGAACTCTTTGAAGAAATAACAGGCAGGGTAGACAAAGGAGATTCAAGAATGTAGTTTACTTGGATTTTCAGAAAGCCTTTGACAAGGTGCCGCATGTGAGGCTTCTGAATAAGATGAGAGCCCATGGTATTACAGGAAAGATACTAGCATGGACAGAAGATTGCAGAAATGGCAGGAAGCAAAGAGTGGGAATAAAAGATGTCTATTCTGGTTGGCTGCCAGTGACTAGTGGTGTTCCACAGCGGTTGGTATCGGTGATGTCGTGTGAACAAAGTCACCGGAGAGAAGTACTGGTAGATATGAAGTAGTCTCTTTATTTGACAAAATGAGATAGAGCAGTCAATATATTGAGACACCATTATGAAGAAAGAGGCCTGCCTGTCCCAACCCTCTGTGACATTTTAAATGCTAAAGATCAAAGGACAATTCCATATTTACAATGCTTACTTTGAATTGCACACCATCCTCAGACCTCCCTCTTCGCACCCACATGACAGACACCCCAATGACACCCAAATATGGCATTTAAACAGCAGCATCTGGTCTTCCAATTAACTGTGATGACCTCCAATTAACAGTAGTTCATGGTCTTAGGAACTCATTTATTGAGCTGCATTTTAGATTTACTCTACCTTTCATATTTAAATCTGAAGACAGGTGACTGGAGTCAGTTGCTGAAGTTATTTGCTCTATGTGCTAACTGCAAAAAATGATCTAACAGTTGGGACTACTATTTTTCACGTCATATGTTAACAATCTGGATGACACAATTGATGGCTTTGTGGCCAAGTTTATAGATGATCCAACGATAGGAGGAGGGGCAGGTAGTATTAAGGAAGCAGGTAGTCTGTAGAAGGATTTAGACAGAATGGGCAAAGAAGTCGCAAGTAGAATATAGTGTAGGAAAGTGTATGATCATGGTAGAAGGAATAAAGGTAGACACTATTTTCTAAACGGAGAGCAAATTCAGAAATTGGAGTTGCAAGGGGACTTGGGAGACCTAGTGTTAGATTCCCTAAAGGTTAACTTCCAGGTTGAATCAGTAGTAAGGAAGGCAAATGCAATGTTAGCCTTCATTTTGAGTGGACTAGAATATAGAAACAAGGATATAATGCTGAGGCTTTGTAAAGCTTTGGTCAGACTGCATTTGGAGTATTGTGAGCAATGGTGGGCCCCATGTCTAAGAAAAGATGTGCTAGCATTGCAGAAGGTCCAGAGGAGGTTTATGAGAATAATCCTGAGAAAGTAATGGAATTTCTTTAACCAGTGGGTGGTGAATTTGTGTAATTCATTGCCAAGTCATTGGGTATAGTTAAAGCAGAGGCTGATAGGCTCTTGGTTAGTAAGAGTGTTAAATGTCACAGGGAGAAGGCAGGAGAATGGGGCTGAGAGGGAAAATATATCAGCGATGGTTTAATAGTGGAGCGGACTCGATGTGCCGAATGACCTAATTCTGCTCCTACATCTTATGGCCTTTTTGTTATACCAATGATAGTCCTTTAGAATTGTTTTGACACAGTAGGTGACAGAGATCTGATTATTGTATGGCCCATTTTTGATTCAAGTGAAACTGTACTTAACACCTTTTAGCCATAATTTTGTGACCATTAATCTTTGAATGAAACCGTCACAGGCAAAAAGTGCACTGGCACATGCTCTTCAATCATCCCGCCATGACTGCGATCTCCTCCGTGAACAATATGAAGAGGAAGTGGAGGCAAAGGCTGAGCTCCAACGTGGAATGTCCAAGGCCAACAGTGAAGTGGCTCAGTGGAGAACGAAATATGAAACTGATGCAATCCAGCGCACAGAGGAACTGGAAGAAGCCAAGTATGTAATAAAAAGTCACCTGGGTTCATTAAATTCGTTGATTAAGATGACATTTTGAATCTTTCTATGGTAGAAATTTTAAATATTTTGATGATATTTGAGAGATAAAGGATCTAGTGCTATTTGAAAGATAGTTGATTAGTCCTTGTTGTCTTCAGGAAGAAACTTGCACAGCGACTCCAAGATGCCGAGGATCATGTTGAAGCAGCGAATTCAAAATGTGCTTCACTGGAAAAGACAAAGCTACGGTTGCAAGGTGAAGTGGACGACCTGTTGATAGATGTTGAAAGAGCTAATGCTGCTGCTGCGGCGCTTGATAAGAAGCAGAGAAACTTTGACAAGGTACAGTTACAATAAGTATGTTATTAAGAGACAGCAACATGTGATTTTAAACAACATGCTTACTATGGTCTAATATGCACTCCAGGTTCTGGCAGAATGGAAGCAGAAATATGAAGAAACCCAAACTGAGCTAGAATCAGCTCTAAAGGAATCCCGTTCTCTAAGTACTGAATTGTTCAAGATGAAGAATGTTTATGAGGAGTCTTTAGACCATCTGGAAACTCTCAAACGAGAAAACAAGAACCTACAGCGTATGTTCTTATAAGTGTTGATTTCCATAATCTCTTAAATTATAAATCACTCCCGCTTATTTTAAGAAACTATTGTTTTGTTAAACAGAGGAGATCTCTGATCTTACTGAACAAATTGGCGAGAATGGAAAGACAATCCATGAGCTGGAAAAGGCCAAAAAACTGGCTGAACAGGAAAAGTCTGATCTGCAAGCAGCATTGGAAGAGGCTGAGGTTTGACATGGATTGATTGATCTAGATATTGTTAGAGTAGGATATGTCATAGCATGCATGTTTAGTCAGGATTATTTTATTCTCCTAAATTCACCAATATGAACAGCATAATTTGTTTGATGTACTTCCTGATAATATCATGATGAGGCTGGTGGTGGGGGTACTTAATAAACAGGGGGATCAATGGTATTTATTTATTTAGGCACTGAACAGGCCCTTCCAGCACACTGAGCTGCACTGCCCCGCAACTCACTGATTTAGCCCTAGCCTAACCACAGGACAATTTATAATATCCAGTTAACCTACTAACCAGTACGTCTCTGAACTGCGGGACGAAAGTGGAGCACCCAGAGGAAACCCACGCGCAAAAGAGAACATACAGACTTTCTTACGAAGGATGCTGCAATTGAACTCTGACATCCCGAACTGTAAGAGCGCCGTGCTAACTGCTACGCTGCCATGGCAACTCATTTCTCCTTATCCAATGAGGTTTAAGAACAAGTGAAAAGAGAATTGAGCAAAAAAAAGAGTTAAGTCAAGGAACAAAAGAGGATTAAGGAAAGATAGAAATAAAAGGCATTAAAATTTTCTTTGTCGTATTTTAGTTCTTTCTAAGGACTATTTATAATCAAAAATTCAATTGAAAAGCCTTCATCTAAGTTTAGCCAGGAAGGTTGATAGCCATTGCATGAACAATTATTGTATCACTAGAGATTGTGTTACCAGACGTGGCTTTCTGTTGAGGAATTTAAATGCAGAAATTCACTAGATTATTAAAAGTGATGGGTAGGGTGAGGATGGTATGCTACTTGTGTAAAACAAGTGGCAGAGTAAAGCAAATAGGATTAGAAAAATATAGGGCTATGGGTAATCCTAGGTAATTTCTGAAGTGAGTACATATTCGGCACAGCATTGTGGGCCGAAGGGCCTGTATTGTGCTGAGGGTTTTCTATGTTTCTACATAGGCCTGTAGGGTTTTTGAGATTCAAACCTACCTTGTGTAGGTCCACTAAATTATTCTAACCGGCTTATGCTTTGTTATCAGATCTCATTAGATTGTCAGCTCAATGTTACTGAAGTGCTGTGGCACCCTACCATTCTCATAAGTGACTAAATTTGGTCCTTCCTTGCAATAAAGAAAAACGCAATTCAGCCCACTGGGTCCATGCCAGTACCCAACAGAACAATCCCTTCAGTCCAATCCCTCTTCTTAGCTCCATGTGGGATCAAGGCTTATTCTCTGTCAGATGCCCTTTAACTCTTTGTTATCTTGCCATAACCTAAAGGATAATTTGCAACAGCCAACTAAACTACCAACACATGTTTGGAGTACCAGTGAAAACTGAAACAATGACTGAACGTACAGGGAAATTGTGACCTCTCCAGACAGACATCACCCAACAACGGGTTTGAACCCAGGGTCCCTGAGCTGAGAGGTGGCAGCATGAACTGTTGAGTCATCATGTCACGTCTTTCAACATAATAATGATTATGGACTATTTGCACCTCATCAGAGGTCAGGATGCTGTCTAAAGTTTTATCATCTTTAGCTGCAGCAAGGGTGTTATATTTTGTGTCCTATCATATATCTTCAGGCTTCTCTGGAAAATTCAGAAAGCAAAACCCTGCGTATTCAGCTTGAATTGACCCAGGTGAAATCAGAAATTGATAGGCGGATTGCTGAGAAAGATGAGGAGATCGAACAAATCAAAAGAAACTATCACCGGGCAGTAGAAACCATGCAGGCAGCCCTGGATGCTGAAATCAGAAGTAAAAATGATGCCCTGAGGATCAAGAAAAAGATGGAAGGAGACATGAATGAAATGGAAATTCAGCTGAGCCATGCAAATCGCCAAGCTGCAGAAGCTGTGAAATGTTACCGAAACTTACAAGCCCAGCTGAAGGTGAGTGAAATTTTAGTTCAGGCAATAACATTATGCTAGTGTCAATGAAACAAGTAGATTGATGGCTGTGCTTAAAGTGATTTTGTCAGTGCCTTCTTTCATAGATCCTAGAAGCAGTGAAATATATATTTTTTATTATTTATTTTGTTCCTGCCTGGGCAGGGCGAAAAGCATTATCAAGGATGCATCTCACCCTAACCATGGACTTTTTACTCTCCTCCCATCTGGTAGGCGCTACAGGAGCCTCCGCTCCTGCACCAGCAGGCACAGGAACAGCTTCTTCCCTGAGGCTGTGACCCTGCTGAACCTCACATCACAGCGCTAAGCAGCATTGCTCCCATATTGTACTGTGTCAGTACTTTTATATTTGTGTGGTGTAGCACTTACTTTTGATTTGCAGTTATTTTGTAAATAGCACTATTCTTTGCATTTCTGGTTAGATGCTAACTGCATTTCATTGGCTCTGTATCTGTACTCGGCACAATGATAATGAAGTTGAATCTAATCTAATCTAAATAAGTTAAATATTTTTCAGAAGAATGGGGAGGGGAGGGATTTCATTGAAACTTATTGAATGTTGAAAGGCCTTGATAGAATGGATGTGAAGGAAATGTTTCCTATGGTGGGGGAGTCTAAGACCAGAGGACACAGCCTCCGAATAGAGGGGCGTCCAGTTAGAACAGAGCTGAGGAGGAACCTATTTAGCCAGAGGGTGGTGAATCTGTAGAATTCATTGCCACAGGCAGAAGTGAAGGTCAAGTCGTTGGGTATACGTATTTAAGGTAGAGGGTGATAGATTATTAATTAGTCAGTGCATTAAGGGATATGGGGAAAAGGCAGTAAACGGAGGTTGAGAGAGAAATAGATCAACCATGATGAAATGATGGGCAGACTTGATGGGCCAAATGGCCTAATTCTGTTTCTATATGTTATGGTCCTATGGAATTTGCCTTACATTATTTCCAATATATATGTTCAACAATTATTTCAATACTGACAAACTAAAAAGTTGTTGTAGAAAGGTAACACTTTCAGTACGCTGGATGAACTCAGCAGGTTGGGCAGCATCAGTCAGAAACGATGAGTCGACGTTTTGGGCCGGAACCCTTCGTCAGGACTGAAGAATGAAAGATGGGGAAGGATTTGAAGAATGCTTGTAGCGTCAGTTGAAAAACCAGTAATTTGAAAGACAAAGGGGTGGGGGAGGGGAAGCATTGATGTCATAGCCCTGAAAACAATGGATAGTAGAAGAAGGAGGTGGAACCATGAGGGAGCTGGGGGAGGGGGGTAGAGTGAAATAGGGAAAGAGGAAGTGGGGGGGGGGAGGGAATTACCGGAAGTTGGAGAATTCTATGTTCATACCAAGGGACTGGAGACTACCTAGACGGTATATGAGGTGTTGCTCCTCCAACCTGAGTTTAGCTTCATCATGGCAGTAGAGGAGGCCATGTATGGACATATCTGAATGGGAATGGGAAGCAGAGTTGAAGTGGGTGGCTACCGGGAGATCCTGTCTGCTGTGGCAGATGGAGTGGAGGTGCTCGACGAAGCGGTCCCCCAATCTGCGTCAGGTTTCACCGATGTAGAGGAGGCCGCACCAGGAGCACCGGATGCAATAGATGACCCCAACAGATTCACAAGTGAAGTGTTGTCTCACCTGGAAGGACTGTTTGGGGCCCTGAATAGTTGCAAGAGATGAGGTGTAGGGACAGGTGAAGCACTTACGCTTACAGGGATAAGTGCCGGGTGGGAGATCAATGGTGATGGACATGTGGATAAGGAAGTCGCGAAGGGACTGATCCCAGTGGAAAGCAGAGAGGGGTGGAGAGGGAAAGATGTGCTTAGTGGTGGGGTCCTGTTGAAGGTGGCGGAAGTTGTGGAGGATGATGTGCTGGATCCGGAGGCTGGTGGGGTGGTAGGTAAGGACAAGGGGAACTCTGTCCCTATTGTGGTTGCAGGAGGATGGGGTGAGGGCCGAAGTGCTGAAAATGGAGAAGATGTGGGTGAGGGCATCATTGATGATAGTAGAAGGGAAACCACGATCCTTAAAGAAAGAGGACATTTGCGATGTCCTGGAACGGAAGCCTCATCCTCGGAGCAGATGCAGTGGAGACGGAGGAACTGGGAATAGAGAATGGCATTTTTGCATGTGGCGGGGTGGGAAGAGGTATAGTGGAGGTAGTAATGAGAGTCAGTGGGCTTGTAAAAGATGTTGGTGGACAGTGTGTCTCCAGAGATGGAGACCGAGACATCGAGAAAGGGGAGAGAAGTGTCTGAGATAGAGTAAGTGAATTTGAGGGCTGGGTGGAAGCTTGAAGTAAAGTCAATGAAATTGACGAGCTCAGCATGGGTGCAGGAAGCAGCACCAATGTAGTCGTCAATGTACCGAAGGAAAAGTTGGGGAGCAGTAGCAGTGGCTCTTCCCACTTTCTTCAGACTAAGGGTGTAGCTATGGGAACTCGCAGTACCAGAATAGGTCTGGAGCACAGACTGTTCCACATAACCAACGAAGAGGCAGGCGTAGCTGGGTCCCATGCGAGTTCCCATAGCTACACCCTTAGTCTGAAGAAAGTTGGAAGAGCCACTGCTACTGCTCCCCAACTTTTCCTTCGGTACATTGACGACTATAGTGGTGCTGCTTTCTGCACCCATGCTGAGCTCGTCAATTTCATTGACTTTACTTCAAACTTCCACCCAGCCCTCAAATTCACTTACTCTATCTCGGACACTTCTCTCCCCTTTCTCGATGTCTCGGTCTCCATCTCTGGAGACACACTGTCCACCAACATCTTCTATAAGCTCACTGACTCTCATAACTACCTCGACTATACCTCTTCCCACCCCGCCACATGCAAAAATGCCATTCCCTATTCCCAGTTCCTCCGTCTCCGTCGCATCTGCTCCGAGAATGAGGCTTCCGTTCCAGGACATCTCAAATGTCCTCTTTCTTTAAGGATCGTAGTTTCCCTTCTGCTGTCATCAATGATGCCCTCACCCGCATCTCCTCCATTCCCCGCACTTCGGCCCTCACCCCATCCTCCCGCCACCACAACAGGGACAGAGTTCCCCTTGTCCTTACCTACCACCCCACCAGCCTCCGGATCCAGCACATTATCCTCCGCAACTTCCGCCACCTTCCATAGGACCCCACTACTAAGCACATCTTTCCCTCTCCACCCCTCTCCGCTTTCCACAGGGATCGGTCCCTCCACGACTTCCTATATCCACACGTCCCTCCCCACGGATCTCCCACCCGGCACTTATCCCTGTAAGCGTAAGTGCTTCACCTGTCCCTACACCTCATTTCTTGCAACCATTCAGGGCCCCAAACAGTCCTTCCAGGTGAGACAATGCTTCACTTGTGAGTCTGTTGGGGTCATCTATTGCATCCGGTGCTCCCGGTGCGGCCTCCTCTACATCGGTGAAACCTGACGCAGATTGGGGGACTGCTTCGTCAAGCATATCCACTTCGTCCGCCACAACAGACAGGATCTCCCAGTAGCCACCCACCTCAACTCTGCTTCCCTTTCCCATTCAGATATGTCCATACATGGCCATGATGAGGCTAAACTCAGGTTGGAGGAGCAACACCTCATATACCGTCTAGGTAGTCTCCAGCCCCTTGGTATGAACATAGAATTCTCCAACTTCCAGTAATTCCCTCCCCCCCACTTCCTCTATCCCTATTTCACTCTACCCCCTCCCCCAGCTCCCTCATGGTTCCACCTCCTTCTTCTACCACCCATTGTTTTCAGGGCTATGATGTCAATGCTTCCCCTCCCCCACCCCTTTGTCTTTCAACTGAAGCTGCAAGCATTCTTCAAATCCTTCCCCATCTTTCATTCTTCAGTCCTGACGAAGGGTTCCGGCCCGAAACGTCGACTTACCGTTTCTGACTGATGCTGCCCGAGTTCATCCAGTGTACTGAAACTGTTGCTTTGATCACAGCATCTGCAGATTATTTTGTGTTGTAGAAGGGTAACAGATGCCAATCATGTTTAAAATACTATTGGTTAGAATTATATTAGCAATTAGCTAATATCAGTCAATAATTTGGTTTTAAGGAATGCCAGTTACACCTTGACGAGGCTGTTAGAGGCCAAGAAGAACTAAAGGAGCAGATGGCTGTGCTTGAAAGAAGGTGCAATTTACAGCTTGCAGAAATTGAAGAGCTAAGAGCAGCTGTTGAACAAACAGAAAGAGCACGCAAAGTGGCTGAGCAGGAACTGATTGATGCCAGTGAACGTGTACAGCTCCTACATACTCAGGTAATGAGAGGGCAGCAATATTTCCTACTTCCTGGGTGTGCAATACTTCAGTTGATGAATATAAAATATGCAATGAATTCTTCCATCAGAATACTAGCCTGATTAATACCAAGAAGAAGCTTGAAATTGATATTAACCATCTTCAAACTGAGGTTGAGGATGCCATTCAAGAATCAAGAAACGCAGAAGAGAAAGCAAAGAAAGCCATAACAGATGTAAGACTGTTGTTTCAATGTTATAAGAGCATAAGATTATGAAATTGATCATGTAAAATTATTCTTAACATGAAGTAGACGCTACTTTCAAACACACTTTAGGATATTCCTTTTCTGTACTGTAAGCCAGTTATGACCATACTGTTTCATGATGTCATTGCAAGGCTGCTATAATGGCAGAAGAATTGAAAAAGGAGCAGGATACTAGCGCTCATTTGGCAAGAATGAAAAAAAACCTGGATCAAACTGTGAAGGACCTGCAACTGCGCCTGGATGGGGCCGAACAGCTCGCCTTGAAAGGTGGAAGGAAACAGCTCCAGAAACTGGAGGCCAGGGTACGGATATTTGAACAATACACAGAGTCAGAATCAGACTTTATTACTGACTTATAGAATGTGAAATTATGCAAAGACATAAAATTAGTGTAAGTTACTATAATAAATAACTAGTGCAATAAAACAAATAATGATATTTACTTGCTTTCTTTTGCAATTATCACTGTCCTGGAGAATAATGAGATATTAAAGAGAAGCTAACTTATAACTGAATATAGAAAGCTGGTATATAATGTTCCACATTTCCAGTTGGTTTCATGCATTTATTTTCTTTAAAGGTACGTGAGCTTGAGGGTGAACTTGAAGCCGAGCAAAAGCGATGTGCAGATGCAAATAAAGGTCTTCACAAGTTTGAAAGGAAGTTCAAGGAGCTGACCTACCAGGTAGTGAGATTTAAGCTGAATTGTTTTTCATTCCATTAATAGCATACAGTTCCACCCCTCTTCCTCCAAAACTGTTCATTGTACCCGGGATATGATTTTTGAAATGGTGCCTGTTCTTCATGAAACTTTATCCAGTGCGGTTTGGAGATTTTTTAAAACCATATCATTTGATCCAAATTTGTTCTTGGTTGACATCCACGAACCTGTGCTTTTTAATAGTTGGCTTTGGGCATAGAATAAAGGTTCTCACTCCATTTAATTCCCTTTGCCCTACTTAAGGGCCACGGAGAGAACATGCAGCTTCAGTTTCTGTTCTGTTCAATTGGAGGTTATAAAATTAGAGTAGAATGTTTAACCTTGGGCTTCCTTGATTGGTGCACACTGAAACTCTGTTTCAAAGAATGGGCCATCTACAATGGTTCAATTTAATGTCAGAGAACATATACAGTATACAACCTGAGATCCTGACTCTTTGCAGACATCCACACAGCAGAGAGAAAAAATGAACCCCAAAGAATGAATGACAGAAAAGCATTATAACTCCAAAACCCCACTCCCCTCCCACACGCAAACAGCAGCAAAGCATCAACCTTCCCTTCCGCTCTTGTACCATCAAAAAGCATCAGTTCCCCCATACCCAGTATGCAAGCAATAGCAAGCCCCCAGAGACCATGATCTGAAGTCCATCACAAACTAATGTCCATCCCATCATCTCAGCATCCCAACAGGCCCCCTCTCTCTCTAATGAGGGAGAGAGAGGTATTGCTCCTGCCACAGCAAGAGGGGAGGCTAGCAGATTGCCATTTCAATGTTACAGTCTGCAGTGTTGCTTTCTCAAGATCCCCTGATCTTAATCCCTTAATTCATATCTTTTACTTAGTTCTCATCAGTTTTCAACTTTCACTGCTTCCTTAAGCCATTTGGAATGATGTAATGCCCGCAGTATTGCACTATTCAAGTTATTATTCATGTATATCTCTTGGCAGCAGAGGTCTCTTTAACTTGTCAGGTCAAAATCAACTTGCAAAATCAACTAATGCAGAAATGAAACAGAAATGCTGGAGGAACTCAGTCAACAAATATCAGCAGAAAGAAAAACCAGTCAATGTTTTAGATTATTTACCATTCCTCAAAACTAGAGGGAGAGTGGAGTGTTTTTGCAGTTTACAAGACAGGACTAGGAGAGGAGCAAGATATAAAACAAAGGCCTATATAGAGAGAGGCTAATATTTAGAGAAAACTGTAATTTAGTGCTTTGAGCAGCTGGTAATGGATTGTATAAAATCCCACCTTCCTGCTATATTGGACATCTTCCAGTTCACCAAACCTCAAACCGGTCCACTGAAGATGCCATAGCCTCGGCCCTCCACTCCATCCTGTCCCACAGAGGAAAGAACGTCTCATACACCAGGATGTTTTCATCAACTTCAGCTCAGCATTTAACAGAATCATCCCTTAGAGGCCAGTGGGTAAACTGTCCTTATTGCAACTCAACACCCCTCTCTATAACAGGATCTAGGACTTCTTAATGAAAGACCCCAGTCAGTCTGAGTTGCTAGCAACATCTCAAGCTCCATCATGCTGAGCACTGATGTCTCCCAGGGCTGTGTTCTCAGCTCACTGCTGTTCACGCTGCTGGCTCACGACTGCACTGGCAGATTCAGCTCAAACCGTTTCATCGTTCGTTCACTGATGTGCTTATGAGGTTGGCCTCATCAGCAACAATGATGAGTCAGCATTGAGAGAGAAAGTAGAGAGGCTTGTCAAATGGTGCGAGAACAACGATCCTGGTCTTAAAGTGGACAAGACAAAGCAGATGATTGTGGACTTCATGGAGGTGTAGGATGACCTCTCTCCATTGCAAATCAATGGCTCTGCCATGGAGAGAGTGAAGAGCACAAAGTTCCTTGGTGTGCACATTGCAGATGATCTAACCTGGACCCACAACACCTCCACACAAGTCAAGAAGGTACAACAGCATTTACACTATCTGAGGCGAATGAGGCTTGCAAGGCTCCCTGCCCCATTCTAACAACTTTCTACAGGAGGACCATCAAGAGGGTCCTGCCTGGCTGCTTCATAGTGTGATATGGAATTTCCAAGACATTGGACCACAAATCCTACAGAGCTTAGTAAAAACCAGCAAGAGCATCATAGATGTCTCCCTCCACAGTATTTGTGTCATTTACCAGGAGTGTGGCAGAAGACAGGCCTGAAGCACTGTTGAAATTCCTACAACCCATCCCACAAGCTCCTTGACACAGGAAGAAGGTACAGAAGCATCAGGACTAGGACTACTAGAAAAGGTAACAGCTTCTTCCCTGAGGTGGTGAGACTAATGAATACGCTGCCACCACCGAGGTCTCATCACAAGGACACCAAGCTGTTTACTGTTTATCTGTGCTGTGCACTACATGATTTTCAGTTATATTTTATTTATTGATAGTAATATTTTAAGTTATGTGCTGCGTGTGATATATATTGTGGATGCGCGATGGTCCAGGGGAACATTGTTTCATTTGGTTGTATACATGTACAGTCAGATGAAAATGAACTTGAACTTGAGATTTAGGATCTTTTTGCTTCATATCACAATAAAAAAAACTCAGAATCAATGGAGCAATTATTAATTATGTTTAACCTTGTAAAACAAAGCACACTTTCTGCATGTTATGCATATAGTCATTATGCATGTATTCAGAACTGAAATGTGTATAAATTCTCTACACAGAGTGAAGAAGATAGAAAGAATAACTTGAGACTTCAAGACTTGGTTAACAAGCTGCAACTTAAAGTTAAAAACTATAAACGGCAATCTGAGGAGGCTGTAAGTTATTTTGCTTTAAAATGTAAGCAAAAAACAAAGGACTGGGTTAGTGTCATGGGTTGTTGGCAATCAGCATTGGGATGAAGAACTGTTTCCATGCTGTATCTATGACTATGAATTTTAGATGTACTGTATCCCGCAGTATAAAGTCTGTTTAGCAAAACCACAGGGGCTTAATTTCTAGACAGAGCAAGCCTGACATATATCAGCTACTCATGACTCTGAAGAAAATAGTACTGATTGCTCTTATGCCTTTGCTATGCTGAACCTCTCCAACAAATTCCAGCCTGATAACCTTGTGCAGTCGCTACTACATTGCTACAGACTGATTCTCCGCCTTATAATAGTGCTTGTAATGTAGGTACACCAGAAAGCTGAAGGTCAAGATATGGCCCTGCTGCTGTGCCAAACTGAAGTGATGTCAGATTACCTTCTTGAAGTAATTACTATACCCCGCTAAATACAGAAGTGGTTGAATTATATTGTATAATCTTTGTCCCCAAAATGCTAAAAAAACACCTTACAAAATTGCATTTCCTTCTTGGGCTTACATGCTTGTTTAAATAAAAAAGATTCTTTCAGAACCATAAATGCAGTGGACTATCTTTAATGATTCTTTCCCCTTTCACTTGCAGGAGGAGCAGGCTAATGTCCACATATCCAAATTTAGGAAGGTACAGCATGAACTAGAAGAGGCAGAGGAACGTGCAGACATTGCAGAGTCTCAAGTGAACAAGCTTAAGGCTAAAAGCCGTGATTTTGTCAGCAAGGTAATGGGTGCAATATAACTTTGCATAAGATTTGAAATAATGTAGAAAAACTTGGCCAGGGTTTACTGTACCAGGTTTTACTGAAACAGGGCAGCAAATAGTTTCTACAGTAAGTTAGACTTGGTCCATGAATTCATCTCAAAGTATCTTTGCTCACATGGTTAGTCCAACCTGATAATGGTATAGGTAGAAAAATAAGGTATCTAAGATCTGAGGAAGCATAACAATGAACTAAATCCTTAACCAATGACACTTCAAGGATAAGTAAAAAGAAATATTAAAAACTGAGGTAGATTAGATTAGTTGGGTATAGAAATAAAAAGGGACAATAGATAAACTGCAGGAGAAAAAAGAACAACTAAAGCAACACCTTGGAGAAATTAATTTTGTTGTGGTCCTGCTTCTTACCAAAGTTGATGTGCACGCCCAGCTTAAGCGTTCTCATTCATTTTGACAACATTATTATATACAGATGTCAAAGTATCATTAATAGTTGCAACATTAATCATTGTGTAACTGTTACTTATATTTTTTCTTTGCAGCAAGTACTAGAAGGTGAAGAGTGAGCCCAACATGGAAATTCACGAGTGATTACAGGAAATCAGCATAATGTGAATTTCTTTATCACTTAATGAAAGAAAAATAAAATCATTGCAATCTATATACTTGTTTATCCACTTTATTTGATGTTAATTTGTAACTAAATTTATTGACTATCCAATATTATAGACAAAAATGATTAATTGCAATCTCCATTTGTTCCTAAAAATGTGTGGATTTCTCATTGTTTCTACAGTATGATTGAAAAGATTGCTGTTTCTTGTGTGTGATAGAGAAAATGAGATACATTTAATATGGTTTATTTATTCATAATTAAAGGAACAACTAAAATTAGAGGTGGTGTGGCAATGGGCAAAGAAATGCCTGGAAAGTGAGAGGACTTCAAAGGAGAAATTTAAGAGTATGGAGCGTGTATGTTCCTGTTAGATTAAAAGGCAAGGCTAAGAAATTTTGGGAACCTTGTTGTTTGAGGGATATTGTGCCCCTGGTTAACAAGACAGTGGTGTGGAGCAGATACTGGCAGCAAGGAACAAATGATGAGCATGAGAAAGTCTGCAGATGTTTTAAATCCAAAGTGACACACACAAAATGCTGGAGGAACTCAGCAGGTTAGGCAGTATGAAGGGAAATGAATAAACAGTCAATGTTTCGGGCTGAGACCCTTCTTCAAGACTGAGAATGAAGGGAGAAGATGCCTGAATAAAAAGGTGGGGGGGGGGGCGCGGTGGGGTAGACAAATGAGGCGCTCAAGGAGTATAAGAAAAGCGAGAGAAAATGTAAGATGGAAATCAAGAGAGCTGAAAGAAGACAGCAGGTTACTCTGATGGACAAGGAGAAGGAGAATCCCAAAGGATTCAACAGATACAGTACTGTGCAAAAGTTTTAGGTGCATATAGCTAGGGTGTCTGAGACTTTGGCATGGTATTATATTTGTCAACATGGAGTGGAGAATGAGTTTGTAAATCTGGTGGGAGCAAAGGATGTTTGGAATGGCAAGCGTGCAGCACTGTGGGAGGGGTGTGGCAGAGAAGGAGTGCCAGGGTGGGGGCCTGCGCACCCAGCCCAGAGACACCAGGCAAAGTCATTTGATTCCAAACAATTAATTTATTGATATTCCAGAATACCTCTCCTGTGCTTTCCACTCCCTCCCCTTACACTTCACCTTTTCCAACCCATGATCCCACCCTCCCAGTCCCCTTCTCATTTTCAGTCCACAACAGAGACCCATATCAGATTCACCATCACATATATGTTATGAAATTTGTTTTTTTTTGCGGCAGCAGTACAGTACAATACATGAAGTTACTACAGCACTGTGCAAAAGCCACCCTAGCTACAGTGTGTGTATGTGTGTGTATGTACAAACATTTGTATGCATGTGTGTGTGTGTATCTATATATATCTTGTACAGTACTATATATGGAGAACAAGGAGCAAAATTGGACCACTTGAGGATCAGCATAGTCATCTATGCATGAAGCTGAAAGAGATGGGGCAGATGTTAACCAGATGTTTTGCATCTGTATTTAATCATATCACCTGTGGAACCAGAGGAGCCAATGCACTTATGCCACCATCAATCCATGCCCACACTTGTAAAATCTGATCAGCTGGGTGTACATCTGTTCCCAGAGTATAACTGAATCATATGCTCATCAGCTCTGGCAGAGACCGCAGGCTATTATTTTCTCCTAAGTGAAGCAAAGTGTGCTGCTTCATTCCTGCATGAGCTCAACATATTTTATACCTGCTTTGAAAGGGAGAATAAAACTCCACCTATATGAATCACTGCAGCACCTGGTGACCTTGTGATCTCTGTCTCAAAGGCTGACGTCGGTTCATCTTTCAAGAGGGTGAGTCCCTGCAAGGCATCAGGCCCCGATGGTGTACCTGGTAGAGCTCTGAAAACCTGTGCCAACCATCTGGTGGGAGTGTTTACAAGGACATTTCCAATCTCTCACTGCTGCCGTCGGAGGTTCACACTTGTTTTGAAAGGGCGAAAATTGAACTAGTGGCCAAGTAGTGCAGGGCGAGCTGCCTCAATGAGTATTGCTGAGTGGCACTCAGATCTACTGTGATGAAGTGCTTGGAGAGTTTGTTCATGGATAGGATCAACTCCTTTCTAAGCAAGGACCCCAGCCTGCTGTAATTTGCCTTTCACCATAATATTAGCTATCCTCCAGTCATCTGGCATCTCACCCATGGTTAAGGGCATTTTAAATATCTGCCTACCCATCTCCACCTACAGCAGAGCAATTTCACTGGCTCTCCACTTGGCCTTGGATCACCTGTGCAATAGTAATAACTACGTCAAGCTGCTGTTTATTGATTACAGCTCAACATTCAACACCTTCATACCCTCAGTAGCACGCAACAAGCTCCAAAACCTAATTTCAGATGCTGATGTGGAGGCGTTCAGGAGTGAGATAGGTCAGCTGGTTAGTGGTATCGCAGCAACAGCCTTGCACTCAATGTCAGTAAGTTGAAAAATTGAGGTCTTCAGGAAGGAGAAGTTGAGGGAATGCACTCCAAACATCATCGAGGGATCACAAGTGGAAAGGGCGCACGGTTTCAAGCTTCTGTGTGTCAATATCTCCACGGATCTATCCTGGGCCCAAAATATTGATGCGATTACAAAGAAGGCATGACAAGATATCTTGGATATATGGAGGCTACTACCCAAGGTGGAGATGACTCATTTTACATCTTCCGGCAACTTCTTTCACTCCTGTGCAGTAGCGCTTGCCGCCCTCCCCACCCCACCCCACCCCACCCCATACCAGACGGTGACGCAGCCTGTCAGAATGCAGAATGCTCTCCACAGTACTTCTGTAGAAGTTTCGAGTGTTTCAGGTAACAAACCAAATTTCCTCAAACTCTTGATGAAATATAGTTGCTGCCTTCTTTATAGCTGTTGGGACCAGATTACATCCTCAGAGATATTGACACCCAGAAACTTGAAACTGCTCACTCTCTCCACTTCTCATCCCTCTATGAGGAGTGGGTTGTGCTCCCTTATCCTACCCTTTCTAAAGTCCACAATCAACTCCCTGGTCTTAATGACGTTGAGTGCTATGACACCACTCAACTAGCTGGTATATCTCGCTCCTGTACACCCTCTCATCTCCATCTGAGAAGATTTATAGATGGCATTTGAGCTTTGCCTAGCAACAAAGTCATGGATATTGAGAGAGTAGAGTAGTGGGCTAAGCACACATCCTTGAGGTGCGCCAGTGTTGATCGTCAGTGAGGAGGAGGTGTAATTACCAACCTACACAGATATCACAACATATTCCAGTGATACTAAAACTGATTTGGATTCTGATTCTCAAGACGTTGACACAGATTCTACATAACTGAGCAAAAACAGTTGTGAGGTCATGGACAATTTATAGATTACGGAGGAGGAGTACATGCTGTCTTGAGACAAATTAGGGTGAAAAAGTCCCCAGGGCCTGACAAGATGTGCTATCAAGATTAATTCAGAAACTGCAGGGGCCCTGGCAGATATTTAAAATGTCCTTAGTCATGGGTGAAGTGCCAGAGGACTGGAGGACAGCTCATATTGTTCCATTGCCCAAGAAATAAGCAGACTATTATGGGCCAGTGAGTCTGATGTCAGTAGTTGGTAAATTAATGGAAGGTATTATGAAGGACCGGAAATGTAAGTATTTGGATAGACAATCAAAGTCAAAGTAAATGTATTATCAAAAATTATATATATCTTGAGATTCATTTTCTTGCAGGCATTTACAGAAAAATAAAGAAATACAATAGATTTTTGTGAAACCTACATATAACAAAGAAAGACAAACCACCAATGTCCAAAAGAAGATGAATTGTGGAAATAATAGATAGGTAAATGAATAACACTGAGAGCAGGAGTTGCAGAGTCCTTGAAAGTGAGTCCATAGGTTGTGGAATCAGATCAAATTTGTAGTCAGTTAAGTTATCTACTCTGATTCAGGCGTCTGGTGGTTGTAGGGTTATAGCTTTGCAGAACCTTGTGATAACTTTGCGAAAGTTCCTGTACTTCTTGCCCAATAGTAATAGTGAGAAGAGTGCATAGCCTGGATGGGACGGGGGTGGTGGGGAGTGTGCTTCATGATGGATGCTGCTTTCCTATAGACCCTTGTAAATGTGGATTTTACCTGTGATGGACTGGACTGCATCCATCACTTTCTGTTGAGTTTTCTATTCCTAGGTATGAGTATTTCCATACCAGGCTATAATGCAGCCAGTCAGTATACTCTCCGTTATGCATCTATAGAGGTTTGTCAAAGTTTTAAATGACATGCAAATCTACACAAGCTTATAAGAAAGAAGAGGTGCTGCCATGCCTTCTTCATGATGCTGCTTGTGTGCTGGTCTAGTTGAGATGTTCTGATGTGAAAATGTCAATGAATTTAAAGTTACTGACCCTTTCTAACTCCAAACCCTTAATGAGAACTGGCTAATAGACCTCCAGATTCTTCCTCTTGATTCATCAAAAACAATGTGTCATCAGCAAACTTAAATGTGCCATTAAAGCTGTACTTGGCCAAACAATCAAAGATATAAAGCAAGTAGAGCAGGGGGCTAAGCACAAGGCCTTGTGCTGTACCTGTGCTAAAGGTGATTGTGGTGGAGATATTTTTGCAAATCTATATTGATTGGGCCTGATTAGGGACAGTCAACATGGCTTTGTGTGTGCTACATTGTCTCTAACCAATCTTAGAGCATTTTCGAGGCGGTTACCATAAATGGTGATGAAGAAAAGGCAATGGATGTTGCCTACATGAACTTCAGCAAGGCCTTTGACAAAGTTCTGCATGGGAGGCTGGTCAAGAGGGGTCTTTTGCTTGGTATTCAGGAAGAGGAAGTAAATTTGAATCAACATTGGCTTTGCGGGAGAAGCCAGAGCGTAATAGTAGATGGTTGCTCTCTGACTGGAGGCCTGTGACTAGTGGTGTTTCACAGGGATCCCTGCTGGGTCCATTGTTATTTGTCATCTATATCAATGAACTGGATGATAATATGGTGAACTGAATGATATCATGGCAAACTGGATCATGAGATATGTACATAATACCAAGATGGGGGCATAGTGGACAGCAAGCAAGACTATCAAAGCTTGTAGTGGGATCATGGCTGGAAAATGGCAGATGGAATTTAATGCAAGTTTTTCTACTGAGGTTGGGTGAGTCTAGAACTAGAGGTCATAGGTTCAGGGTGAAAGGTAAAATATTTAAGGAGAACTTGACGTGTTGCACTTTGGTAGGACAATCCAGGATAGGACTTACAGAGTGAACAGTAGGGCACTAATGAGTGCAGATCCATAATTCCTTGAAAGGTGTGTCACACATAGATAAGGTCATAAGGAGTGCTTTTGCCATGTGGCTCTCATAAATGAAAGTTTGAGTACAGGATTTGGGATGCTGTATTGAAGTTTTATAAGATGTTGGTGAGACCAGTTTTGGAATATTGTGTGTAGTTCTGGTCATATACCTACAGGAGAGATATCAATAAGATTGAAAGAGTACAGAGAAAATTTACAATGATGTTGCCAGGACTTGAGTTCCTGAGTTATAGAAAAAGGTTGAATAGAATATTTATTAATTCCTTGGAGTTTAAGAGAATAAAGGGAGATTTAATAGCGATATATAAACGTATGAGTATAGATAGGGTAAATGCAAACACACTTTTTCCACTGAGGCTGGGTAAAACTAGATCTAGAGGTCATAGATTAAGAGTGAAAGGTGAAATATTTAAGAAACACCTGAAAGGCAACAGTTTTGCTTAGGTGATACAAGCTGAGACTTTATAAGGAACTATTCAGACCACACTTGCAGTATTGTCAACAGTTTTGGGCCCCATATTTCTGAAAGGATGTGTTGTCATTGGAGAGAGTCCAGAGGAGGTTCACGAGGATGCTTCCGGAAATGAGGGGGTTAATTTATCAGGAGCATTTGGCAGCTTTGGGCCTGTACTCACTGGAATTTAGAAGAATGCGGGGGGAGGGGATCTCATTGAAATCTACCGAAAGTTGAAAGGACGAGATGTGGATGTAGAGAGGATGTTTCCTTTGGTGGTGTATCCAGAACTAGAGAGCACAGCCTCAAAATTGAGGGGTGACCTCTTAGAACAAAGGATGAATTTCTTTAGCCAGAGAGTACTGAATCTGTGGAATGCTCTGTCACAGACTGTGGTGGAGGCCAAGTCTGTGGGTATATTTAAAGTGGAAGTTGATAGTTTCTGATTGGTCAGGGCATCAAAGGATATGGCGAGAAGACAGGTGTAAGGGGTTGAATGGGATCTGGGATCAACCATGATGGAATGGCGGCGCAGACTCCATGGGCTGAATGGCCTAATTCTGCTCCTGTTATGGCCTAAGTGTGGATCGAGCTGCCAGAGGAAGTTGTGGATGCAGGTTCGTTTTCAACATTTAGGAGAAGTTTAGATAGGTACATGGACAGGAGGAGTAGTGTGGTTTATGGTCCAGGTGCAGGTTGATAGGACAATGTAGGATAACAATACACATGGACTAGATGAGCTGAAGAGTCTGTTTCTGTGCTGATTTAATACTCTAAATCTGTCCTTCTAATACATTGGGTATTTTGTATACCATAGGAATGTTTGGCAATGTTGTTGGGATATTGTGATCAAAATCACTCAGTCTTTCTCAATCTAGGCTAATTATTCAATGAAGATTCTGAGGGAACATTTCAAATCTTTATTCATATAACGCATATATTACCATCCATCTCATAAGAAATAAGCTGCACGTTTTATGTATTTGTGGTAGTTCTTTTAAAGATTTTGGACTGTAAAATTAAACTTAAATACTGTATTGTAGTTATTTAAGTACCAACTCAAATTCAAAATTGGAAACATTCTAATCTATAAGATGTGAGACAGTGAAACTGAAAAGCATATCGATTATGAATATACACATTGTAATACATGAGAACAAGATGAACAGAAGCTGGAATAGATCATTTTTCTCTTATGCCTATCATCATTATCATCATCATCCGGTGCCGTGCCCAGTTTGAGCTTTGACTGCCATGGCCCACACATTCCCGTTTTGGGTCAAGTGGATCATTTCATTGGTATTCATTTCCGGTTCTCTAGCTGCTGTCTCCATCATCATTTGTCTTTGTCTTCCTCTTGCTTTCTTCCCTTCAATCTTTCCCATAATTACCGTGCATTCTAACTCCTCTTTCCTAATCACATGTCCAATGAAGTTACGTTGCCTTTTCATGATCTCATACATTATTTCTCTTTTTGTGTTTGCTCTGTTCATGACATCCTCGTTAGATATTCGTTTCATCCATGATATTCTTTGCATCCTCCTCAAAAACCGCATCTCTGCTACTACAATTCGTTTCCTCGTGTTATTAGCATAACTGGATAAGTGTAACATTTCAGTACTCTGAGGCGGGTTATCATGCCTAGTTTAGTATTGGTCACTATACTCTTCATTCTCGTAAAGGTGTCTTTGTCATAAGGGCACAGCTGGGAATGGACTCAAGTGCAAGACACAGACACTGAAGTACTAGGGACAGGACTAGGATACAGGGCGATGGCAAGGACATGGACAGGAAAACCAGGAACCTGGAACAGGACTGGACAAAAGAGCTAGGAGCCCGGGCTTGGATTCCGAGCCAGAGACTGGACAAGGACCCAGCATCTGGGTCTTGCCTCTGGCTCGGACCCCAGAACTAGGCAAGGACAGGGCTTGGCAGGCAGGCAGGACGAGGCAGAAATCTACAGGCTTGAAGCTTGAGGCTAGAGGCTAGAGACTTGGATTGGCTTGGCAAGAGGCTAGAGGCTAGAGACTTGGCTTGGCAAGAGGCTAGAGGCTGGAGGCTGGAGGCTAGGCAGGAGGCTGGAGTCTTCAGTCTAGAGGCCAGGCAAGAGACGAGGCGAGGCTGGAGGCTGGAGGCTGGAGGCTGGAGGCAGGAGACTTGAGACTTGAGGAGAGGCTTGGTTCCTCCTGGGCAGGGTGCGGATCACCACCCGACAGAGGCAAGGGACAGGAAGGGACAGAAACAACCCCAGGTAATGGCAAGACGGCCTGGCTTACCTGGGCGGAGGCAAGGGACAGGAAGGGACAGAACCAACCCCAGATAACGGCAAGACGACCTGGCTTACCTGGGCGGAGGCAAGGGACAGGAAAGGAGCTAGGTACGGGGTAGCTCCAGGACAAGACAGCAAGACAAGGCAAGGCTACTGGCAAGGCAAGGCTACTGGCAAAGCAAGGCAAGATGAGAACTTCAGGTGAGGCAAGAGTTACCGGCAAGACAAGACAGGGCTTCAGGCAAGGAAACAGAAGACAGGAGAAGGGATACAAGGAGTAAGGACAAGAACAATCCAGCAGCCACTCCCTGGTCTCTGGAGGTATTTATGCAGCCAGCTCCAACGAGCATTAGCTGACTCAATTAAAGCTCAACAAGACAGAAACAGGATAGATAGGAAAACCTGGAGCAAGGGTCGATGGGCCGGACTGTGAACCAGAATATGGAGTTCATGGGCTGGACCATGACAGTCTTTTGCCATCCCTAGTCATCTTTTGATATCCAAGTCGCACCTGCCATCTGATGTCACCCAACTTCCTAAGAAGCAAAAGCTCTTTACTTGTTTTATTTCTTCCCCATTTATTCTCAGCCTGCAGATAGGATTCTCCTTCTTGTTGGATATCACCATACGTTCTGTCTTTTTTTATGGGTATACTCATGCCTATACTACTGCCATATTGTCATGGTCTGGTCCATGAAGTCTGCATTCCAGTCGTCCAGCTGTCCCTTGTTTTGGTTGAGTTAATCATAGGCACGTGATTCCCATCTTGGGGCCTGGAATATAAGTGGAGTGTGAGCGGCTGGTTTGTCTTGTCAAGATCCCCTGCGAGCAACCTGTTGGTGGAAGGCTAGAGTGGCCACTTGCCATCTTTAGGCTGCATTGGGGAACCATCCCCTCATGAATCCTTGCTTTTAGTAGTCAGAGCTGTCTTTGCAGTATGGATTCGGGCGTTTCCTGGACCAGCTGAGTGGCCATCTGCCACTCTGAGCTAGGTAGGGATCTGGCTGTTTCCGTAGCCAGCTGGCCATAACTGCGACTTGGAGCAACCCCAAAGCAGAGATGGAACTGTCTGTTGTTCTTCGGTGTTGGTCTCTTCTTGTCCTTGCCTCCATGGGGTAAATCAGGCTGTCCTGCCGTTGCCCTGTGGGGGGACTGTCTTGTCTTGTCTTGTCTTTGCCTCTGTTGGCTAAGTCTGGCCGTTCTGCCATTACCCGACGGATGGTCCTGTCCCACCTTGATGTGGAGAAGAAGTTGAGGACCGGCTTGTCTAAGTATAAGTCCCGGCTCTATGTCTATGTACTGTCCTGTCTCATGCTGGTGTCGTGTTAAAGATGAGTCCTGGCTTTTTGAAGGATAAGTCCCGGCTCTATGTTGATGTACAGTTCCTAGTCTGTCTCTGAGCTCCAGCCTCCGAATTATCAGCCTCAAGCCTCAAGAGCCAACACCCCAGCCTCAAGCCGCAAGAGCCAACACCCCAGCCTCAAGCCGCAAGAGCCAAGACCCCAGCCTCAAGCCTCTAGACCCCAGCCACGTCCTGTCCTGTAGCCATCTCATGCCCTTGCCTAGTTCCGGGGTCCGAGTCCGAGGCAAGACTCAGGTCCTGAGTCCTTGTCCAGTCTCTGGCTCCGAGTCCAAGCCCAAGCTCCTAGTTCATAGTTCCTTGTCCAGGTTCCCTGTGTCTAGTCCAGGTTCCCTGTGTCTAGTCCATGTCCTAGCCCAAGTCTGTGTTCTTGTCCCTACTCCTTGTCTGTATCCTGTCACATCCCTACTCTAGTCAAGCCCTGTTCCTTGTACTTCAGTGTCTGTGTCTTGCATTTGGGTCTGCATCAACGCCCCCATTGTGACACATATATGATCATGCCTGATCATTATCCTCAATTTTTTATATGATTTTCATATCCCTTAATAGGTTCCTTAAGATTGTCATAGCTGGGGGATGTAGTGGGGATAAGCTCCACCATCTATTAAATACTCCCAACAGTGTGTGTTTCAAATAGCCTCAGACAACCAAGTCCATCTCCTGGACTTGATGTGTGGATAGTTACTAAGCTTAGTGGAATCAGTTCTTCTGACAGGAGAAGAGGTAAAGGCAAGTTACTGATGTCTTAAAACCAGTTACTTCAGGCAGATGGGGCTCATCAGCCGTGGTTGGCAGCTCATCTAGGAGAAGGAAAACTCTGATCTCAAACCTCTGCTGCCTTGCAGCTATATACATTCATGAGGATGGCTTCATGAGTAAACCCCAAGGATAAATCTGGAGCTGGAATCCCTCAGGCAGTCCTACGTTGAGTTCAACAATGACTGGCAACTCCTGCAACACCACTGGTTCCAGACTGCATCAGCCTCTTCCGTTCCTTTGAATTCATCAGCTGCACGGAGAGGGGAATCCTGTTGCATGGGCAGCAGCTTGCTCTCCATATCGTACTGTCCTGGCTTGCATACTGGCTTGTGTATCATGTAGGCAGCTAAGATGCAATATACACAGTCAACTCTAACCATCGGAGGCCTCAGATCCCTTACATCTAAGAATCTATTGGTTTCTATCTTGAGTGTATTCAATGACTGAACTCTCAAAGTCCTCTTGGGTGGAGAATTCCAAGTATTCAGAATACATTGGGTAAGGAAGAGTCTTCTTATTTCTGCCCTGATAGGCTGATCCCTTCTCTCTGAGATTGTATGCCTGGGGATTTTCCTTTAGTTCAAAGAGCTGTTCCTTCTCTTCAACGGGAGTTCGGTGAGATCCTCTCTCACTGCTTCCTTTCTGTGATCTTTGCTGCTCTTCAGTATTTTGTTTGTGTGTTTTCTTCTTTTAAGACACAAAACCATGGGTTTAGTTTCATTGGCACTTTCTTGCTCACCAGAATAATTTCTCTCAGTTGTAAAATTCTACAGCCATTAATTCAGTGTTACCAAAGGTTAGTATCATCAGCATGGTAAGAAATTTTCATTATTGTTATTTAAACAAAACAATTATGTCAATACCAATTAACTAAACCAAGTTAAGGATTTCTATCATAATTGTTTCTACCACTTGTGTTGTCCTATTCATTTCCAATGAAGACCAATGGATGTTGAAGTACTAACTATTTACTTCATAGCTTGGTGATCTCAAAATTAAGGTGAACAAATCATAACAATGGGCTTAATTTCTTGTATTTTTTAAATTTATATCTTCTTTCAAATCTACTTTTGTTTCTTTACTTGCCCTATTTACCATTGGCATGCACCATCATCTCTGCTGTCAATCAGCTGGTCATCCTAAATCATATTAGTAGTTTTATTTCTTTTCCCACTTTAATCTTTCCCTAACTCTATACCTGCATTAAAGCTATGCATCTCTACACTTTGTCCTTCACCTGAACTTTCAATGATGTGTCCTTCTTTATAGAATTATCCAATAAATATTTTAGCATTGTCACCATTGTTAACAAGTATGACTGATTAACAAAAGTTGGAAAAAGAGTTACAGATCACCTATGATCAAATGGACTGGAGGAACTTTCTTGATGGGCTGAGTGATTAACTCATATCTGCATGTTTGTTCATATTACAAATAATAGAAAAATAATTGACATACATAGTAAGAATATGTGACATTCCCTTTTTCATAATATTGTTTTGGCATTTCCCTTGATTTTTGAAGATCAAATTGCAATACTCTAGGTATGTATTTTATTGAGTACCATTTTAATGCGTGAACATACATAGCAAATTGGTGTTCTAGAAACAAGAACTAGCGATGGTACTGGATATGTAGCAATATAATGGAGGGAAATAATGTCTTAACACTTGGGGCAACATTCTGTTTTGAAAATCATGCAAAACTACAGAAATCTGACAGAACAAGACAGTGCAAGAAATACTCACCAGCTCAAGACAGAAACAGAGCTATCAGGTCAATGAATCTTCATCAGAGCTGGGAGTATGAGAATATAAGCATGTTATAATCTTTAGAAAAAGGAATTTCTAAGGTAAGATGCAGACCCAGGTACTCCAAATGACACAGTCATTCAGAGCAATCTAGTTAATAGATCAATGATGGCAACTAGAGAAAGCAAAAACAGCATAAAATAACAGACTGGAAATGTAATATGCACAACAGTTCCGGGAAATCTGAACAAAAGAGAGTTCTGGAAATGGCATATGTGGAGACAGAAACACTGAGTTAACAAACAGAAATTTATATCAGAAATGGCCAGTCTGATGCTAACAGGAAAGACTGGTTATCTGAGATTGTTAAATTAAAAAATGGGTCTCAAAGATTGCAAGTCGCTTACACTTCCTCCCTTACCACCATTCAGGGCCCCAGAACACATGCCCTTACACTTCCTCCCTTACCACCATTCAGTGCCCCAGACAGTCCTTCCAGGTGAGGCGACACATCACCTGTGAGTCGGCTGGGGTGATATACTGCATCCGGAGCTCCCAATGTGGCCTTCTATATATTGGCGAGACCCGACGCAGACTGGGAGATCGTTTTGCTGAACACCTATGCTCTGTCCGCCAGAGAAAGCAGGATCTCCCAGTGGCCACACATTTTAATTCCACATCCCATTCCTATTCTGACATGTCTATCCACGACCTCCTCTACTGTAAAGATGAAGCCACACTCAGGTTGGAGGAACAACACCTTGTATTCCGTCTGGGTAGCCTCCAACCCGATGGCATGAACATTGACTTCTCTAACTTCTGCTAATGCCCCATCTCTTCCTCGTACCCCATCTGTTATTTACTTATATACACACATTCTTTATCTCTCTCTCCTTTTTCTCCCTCTGTCCCTCTGACTATGCCCCCTGCCCATCCTCTGGGTTTTCCCCCTCCCCCTTTTCCTTCTCCCTAGGCCTCCTGTCCCATGATCCTCTCATATCCCTTTTGCCAATCACCTGTCCAGCTCTTGGCTCCATCCCTCCCCCTCCTGTCTTCTCCTATCATTTTGGATCTCCCCCTCCCCCTCCCTCTTTCAAATCTCTTACTAGCTCTTCTTTCAATTAGTCCTGATGAAGGGTCTCGGCCTGAAATGTCGACTGTACCTCTTCCTAGAGATGCTGCCTGGCCTTCTGCGTTCACCAGCAAATTTGATGTGTGTTGCTCAAAGATTGCAATCTGCCTAGAGATAAAATGAGGTTCTGCTTCAAAAGTTTCTATCAGAATTTGTGGAACATTGTAGGACCCAGAGACAGAAAAGTTAGAGAACAAGCAGACCATTCAACCTGTTGAGTGTATACTTCCTCTCAGATCAGTCCCACCAATCATATTCTCCCATCTATCTTTCCAAGACCACTGCCTCTCTTCTGTGGAGCCTATTTGTTTTTTTTTAATTCCACCTGTTTCAACATCTCTTGGAAAGCTTGTTGACTGTAATATGGACTGGTAATATTACAGATCTTTGAATTTGATGAGATTTTATGGGGAACTACTAAGGTTTGGCAGCAATTGGCATCTAAACTGGAAAATTCTCTGGCCTGAGAAGCATAAAAATGAAGGTTTTGCTCACGAATAGATTCCTCCTATCTTCCAGCTTTGTGGATGGATAACTCTGGTCTAAGGATTACTCTGCATTCTTTTAGGACTCTGCAATGAGTTAGACTCTCGGGGGTTTCCTTTAACTATTGTGGAGATTATATTCAAGCAAGGCTGGCCTGAAAAAAAATATTTTCCTGAGAGACAGGGATGAAAAGTTCCTTTGCAGACTCACTGATGAATCACTGATTAGGAAAGAAATTAACATAATTGCCCCTCCATTTTGTGCAATTGTAACATCTTCCCTAAATGACTGAAACCAGGCAAGAGGCATGCCGGCAAACGCCTAGCAACTAACGCAGGAACTTAAAGCTGTAATGTACTTACTTTTTTCTATAATTAGATTTTAGGTAAATAGAACGGCGACGCCAAAGCAAGGCTTAGTTTAAAACGGGCACCTAGATTTACATTCCGAATTTCATAATGTGCCAGTTGTTTGCTCACATTGACAAGGGTAGACCTTCAAGGCTTTGATCTGGCTGATCCCGCTTCTTAAGAAATGTGAGATCTACTTTGGCAGAGAGATTTAGTTTCAGCTCGGCTGCTTATCAAACACTCGACACAAGGAGCAGAGCCGCGTATTTAGAGGTCGATTTGTTGTTTATAGAAGGGACGAAAGAAGCCGTATGTTGGATTGGCAGATAGTCCATCTCCACTTTTGCCTAGTTGTTGAAGGGAACTGTATGTTTTTGTGAGCGATATACCGATATATCGCGTTCATTGCAATCACAGAGTTCGCAAGACTTTCTAAACTCAAACATTTTATCCCTAGGTTGTCATGATCTATTTTCTCTTAATTACTTACTTGAAATAAAACAAAGTCTTTAAATGCGACCTTTAAATGAAACCTCAAATCTATAATGAGTTATATTGCATTCACAGACAATATCAACTCTTCAGCTCACTCTTAACACCACCACATTAAATGGGTACATTCTCGGACCTTTTATAGACTTACCCCACCTGAGTGACGTCACAGCCAATCGTACAGACGAAAAGAGTAGCAATTCAGTATGGCAGAAATAATCGGGACTAGAAGGCAGTCTGTGGGAAAGCGAGCAGCCCGAAGCCTGAAACGGGTATCCCGCTACTTACTTTGTCTTTCAAGTTGCAAATGAAATTGATGCCGTAGGACAACTATAGAAACCTGCTTCCACATGGATGTTAAAGCTGGTTTCCGCTGTCGCCTAATCTTTAGACTTCGCTTCCTAATGGAAAACTTTGTCCAAATAATGACTTTTTGTTTTCTTCTCTGAGGTACTGAATGAGATGCAGGCACTGGTTCTTGCTTTAAACTGGTTCTAGTATCTCAGTGGTTCAGTGTTAGTCCTGGTGAATGGTATGAATAGAATTTGCAATGGACACATCCAAAATCCTTCAACGAGTCTGTGTGGTACTCACGCGCGCTCTTACATTTAAAAGCAAATTATGTCGGTAAAATTGAAATGGCTGAGTGGATTTGATGGGTCGAATTGCTTACTACTGCTCCTACGCCTTATGAAACATTTTTTTTGCCCTACTGAGCATTTCAGTACTTTTGCAATAAACTGCAAAATCTGTTACAAATCTAAAAGTGAAAAGCAATTTGCAACCAAACTTAAACACGTCTAGAATTCAAATAATTTTGCAAATAATCCAAAACAAAGACGAAAGTAGTGTTGTGTTTCTAAATCGAAACATTAGCAAGGTATAAGAGTAAAGTTACTTGAAACCAAAAATTCACATTGACAACAGACACTCTGGAATTTTGACTGCTAATCCTCTTTCTTGACATCTTCAAAGATTCAAAGTACATTTATCAACAAAACATGAATATAGAACATAGAACAGTACAGCACAGTACAGGCCCTTTGGCCCACAATGTTGTGCCAACACTTAAACCCTGCCTCCCATATAACCCCCCCACCTTAAATTCCTCTAGTAGTCTCTTAAATTTTACCAGTGTATCTGCCTCTACCACTGACTCAGGCAGTGCATTCCATGCACCAACCACTCTCTGAGTAAAAAACCTTCCTCTAATATCCCCTTTGAACTTCCTACCCCTTACCTTAAAGCCATGTCCTCTTGTATGGAGCAGTGGTGCCCTGGGGAAGAGGTGCTGGCTGTCCACTCTATCTATTCCTCCTAATACCTTGTATACCTCTATCATGTCTCCTCTCATCCTCCTTCTCTCCAAAGAGTAAAGCCCTAGCTCCCTTAATCTGTAATCATAATGCATACTCTCTAAACCAGGCAGCATCCTGGTAAATCTCCTCTGTACCCTTTCCAATGCTTCCACATCCTTCCTATAGTGAGGCGACCAGAACTGGACACAGTACTCCAGTTGTGGCCCAACCAGAGTTTTATACAGCTGCATCATTACCTCGCAACTCTTAAACTCTTTCCATCGACTTATGAAAGCTGACACCCCATAAGCTTTCTTAACTACCCTATCTACCTGTGAGGCAACTTTCAGGAATCTGTGGACATGTAACCCCAGATCCCCCTGCTCCTCCACACTACCAAGTATCCTGCCATTTACTTTGTACTCTGCCTTGGAGTTTGTCCTTCCAAAGTGTACCACCTCACACTTCTCCGGGTTGAACTCCATCTGCCACTTCTCAGCCCACTTCTGTATCCTACAATGTCTCTCTGCAATCTTCGACAATCCTCTACACTATCCACAACACCACTAACCTTTGTGTCATCTGCACACTTGCCAACGCACCCTTCTATCCCCACATCCAGGTCATTAATAAAAATCACGAAAAGTAGAGGTCCCAGAACAGATCCTTGTGGGACACCACTAGTCAAAACCCTCCAATCCAAATGTACTCCCTCCACCATGACCCTCTGTTTTCTGCAGGCAAGCCAATTCTGAATTCACCTGGTCAAATTTCCCTGGATCCCATGCCTTCTGACTTTCTGAATAAGCCTACCATGTGGAACCTTGTCAAATGCCTTACTAAAATCCATGTAGATCACATCCACTGCACTACCCTCATCTATATGCCTGGTCATCTCCTCAAGGAACTCTATCAGGCTTGTTAGATAAGATCTGCCCTTCACAAAGCCATCCTGACTGTCCCTGATCAGACCATGATTCTGTAAATGCCCATAGATCCTATCTCTAAGAATCTTTTCCAACAGCTTTCCCACCACAGACATAAGGTTCACTGGTCTATAATTACCCGGACTATCCCTACTACCTTTTTTGAACAAGGGAACAACATTCGCCTCCCTCCAATCTTCCGGTACTATTCCCATGGACAACGAGGACATAAAGATCCTAGCCAGAGGCTCAGCAATCTCTTCCCTCACCTCGTGGATCAGCCTGGGGAATATTCCGTCAGGCCCCGAGGACTTATCTGTCCTTAAGTATTTTAACAACCCCAACACGTCCTCTCCCTTAATATCAACATGCTCCAGAACATCAACCTCACTCTTATTGTCCGCAACGTCATCAAGTTCCCTCTCATTGGTGAATACCGATGAGAAGTATTCATTGAGGACCTCGCTCACTTCCACAGCCTCCAGGCACATCTTCCCACCTTTATCTCTAATTGGTCCTACCTTCACTCCTGTCATCCTTTTGTAATTGAAGAATGCCTTGGGGTTTTCCTTTACCCTACTCACCAAGGCCTTCTCATGCCCCCTTCTTGCTCTCCTCAGCCCCTTCTTAAGCTCCTTTCTTGCTACCCTGTATTCCTCAATAGACCCATCAGATCCTTGCTTCCTAAATCTCATGTATGCAGCCTTCTTCCACCTGACTAGATTTTTCACCTCACTTGTCACCCATAGTTCCTTCACCCCACCCCTCTTTAACTTCCTGCAAGAGATCACTAAACATCAACCACATGTCCATGGTACATTTCCCTGCAAAAACATTATCCCAATTCACACCCGCAAGTTCTCGCCTTATAGCCTCATAATTTGCCCTTCCTCAAATAAAAATTTTCCTGTCCTCTCTGATTCTATCCTTTTGCATGATAATGCTAAAGGCCAGGGAGCTGTGGTCACTGTCCCCAAGATGCTCACCCACTGAGAGATCTGTGACCTGACCTGACCTAATACTAGACCTAGTATGGCATTCCCCCTAGTTGGCCTGTCCACATACCATGACAGCAATCCATCCTGGACACACTTCATAAACTCTGCCCATCTAAACCATTGGAACTAATCAGGTGGCAATTAATATTAGGGAAGGCAAAGTCACCCATGATAACAACCCTGTTATTTTTGCACCTTTCCAAAATCTGCCTCCCAATCTGCTCCTCGGTATCTTTACTGCTAGAAGGGGGCCTATAGAATACCCCCAATAGTGTAACTTCTCCCTTCCTGTTCCTGATTTCCACCCATATTGACTCAAAAGAGGATCCTGCTACATTACCCACCCTTTCTGTAGCTGTAATAGTATCCCTGACCAGTAATGCCACCCCTCCTCCCTTTTTCCACCCTCTCTATCCCTTTTAAAGGACTGAAATCCAGGAATATTGAGAATCCATTCCTGCCCTGGCGCCAGCCAAGTCTCTGTAATGGCCACTACATCATAATTCCATGTATGTATCCAAGCTCTCAGTTCACCACCTTTGTTCCTGATGCTTCTTGCATTGAAGTACATGCACTTTAGCCCTTCTACCTTACTACCTTTACACCCTTTATTCTGCTTCTCTTTCCTCAAGGCCTTTTTATATGTTAGAACTGGTTTTATACTTGCAGATTTCACATGACCTTTATCCTCCTCCATCTGCTCTAACACTCTGGTTCCCCTCCCCATGCAAATCTAGTTTAAACCTCCCCGGAGCAGTACTAGCAAACCTTCCCGCAAGGATGTTAGTCCTGCTCCAGATCAGGTGCAACCCGTCCTGTTGGAACATGTCTCACCTTCCCTGGAACAAGGCCCAATTGTCCAGAAACATGAAGCCCTCCCTCCTGCACCAACTCCTTAGCCACATATTTAGCTGCATTATCTTCCTATTTCT
Source organism: Mobula hypostoma (assembly GCF_963921235.1). Lineage (NCBI taxonomy): Eukaryota > Metazoa > Chordata > Chondrichthyes > Myliobatiformes > Myliobatidae > Mobula > Mobula hypostoma. Next base: position 15,857,849 of record NC_086118.1, on the reverse strand, counting down.
AGCCTCACTAGCACGTGGCATTGGTAGCAATCCTGAGATTGCAACCCTGGAGATCCTGTCCTTCAACTTGCACCCAACTCCCCAAACTCTCTTTGCAGGACCTCCTCCTTCTTCCTATCCACGTCATTGGTTCCTACATAGACCACGACATCTGGCTGCTCATCCTCCCTCTTGAGAATACTGAAAACTCGATCCGAGTTATCACGGACCAGGCACTAGGAAGGCAACAGACCATCCGGGATTCTCGATTTCTCCCACAGAACCTCTTATCTGTCCCCCTAACTATCGAATCCCCTATCATTACTGCTCTCCTCTCTTCCCTCCTTCTCTTCTGAGCTGAGGGTCCAGTCTCAGTGCCAGAGACGCAACCACTGCAACTTGACCCTGGTAGGTCGTCCCCAAAACGGTATACTTATTATTGATGGGAATGGCCACAGGGGTGCTCTGCTCATTCTGTCTATTCCCCTTCCCTCCCCTGACAGTCACCCACCTACCCGTCTCCTGACTTTTGCAGTATATAACCCCGAGGTTCGTCTTCCCCACAGACAGCCAAAAAACAAAGAAAAACAACATGGAGCCCGTTCAAAGAAAAATATCAACACCACCCCTCTCCAGCTAAAAAAAGACAAATCACTCAAACGGCAAAAAAATAAACGAGCAAAAAATAGAATATAAAACATAAAATTTAAAGGAGTCCAGGATATTCAGTTCAGCTCAGTGTTGGTGTCAGGGAGCTTCCTGATCCACTAAATCGAAGTTGATTTTATAGGTATGACTGTATCATGCGCAACTTGAAGAACTAAATTTACTTTAACTATTCATATAACTAAATTACATATGCAATTATACCGTTATGCAAGTTCATTCAGAATGAAATGTTTCAGATATCTCAGTTCGTGCAAGCATCATTCACGGTTTTGTATGATTGACTCTGTGGAGGGCATTAATCTTTTCTTTTATGGCAGGGATTTCTATGGCGTGGCCACGAGTTACATACAATCACACATTTATACTAATTATAGCGCATCCCCGTGAAAATGATAGTTGACAACCTCTCCAGGTCGATAAATCGGTCCAATTGTATTTCCATATGTGGAGAAGACAGCTGTTCGGCAGCCGACATTGTTCTTTTAAAAGGGAGTGTAGCGGCTGCCCGAGACATCCTCCAGTGAGCGCTCGGCAAGGTAGGTTCTAAAGGTCCATTCACTCTATGCCTAATAGAATGAACATGGTTACGTGATATAAACATCAAAATTACTAATGCTGCTGCGGGAGCTATCTTATACCGAAATAACATACCCTTGTTGTGTATGAGATCCCCAATCCCCATCTCCCTTTGACTGAAAAAAGCAAGACTATATTTTCACCCTGAAAATTTCCGAGATGATTTACGCAGTGCCTCACATTTCACTGGTTCCATTCATTTCTCCCTTGAGATGTCTTGCTTCACGGGTAAGGTTAAAACACTAACGAACATATCGAGGGATAGCTAAGGTGCAAGTTACCTGCGTTAGCGATGGCACTGAATAAAATCACTGATATGGTCAATCTCACTGTTCGACCTGGACAAAAGTGAAGTCAGTTGCTAAAACGCGGACTACCGTGATATCGCTCAGTAGTTGTTAGAAATTGTAAAGGCAACCGTTTAAACATCGTGATCAAAGTTATGGAGGGTGGGGTGTTGTCTGCGGTCCAACACACATTAATTAGGGATCACATCATAGCTCCAAAGATTTCGCGGCAGCTGATCAGAGCGCGAAAGGGATTAATTTCAGCAGCTATGATTCGCGAAATTTGGTTAATGAAACTTACTGCCCTTTCTTTAATTACAGCTTCTGGCGCTTTATAGGATTCACTATATCCGGTTATTTGTACGGAACAAGGTAATTATTACACCGTCTATGCATGAGATGTTTAAGTAAATCTTGTTTGTTTCAAAACGAAAAGACGCTTTTAATATAAACCAAAGCATTTTTAAAAGCAGGCTCTTATTGATGATATTCCAGGTCTATAAATTGGTACTTTAAAATACACACACACACACACACACACACACACACACACACACACACACACACACACACACCAAAATATTTTGCGAAAAAGAACCTTCACAAAATTATTCGCATTGACTGACCATATAAGATTATCCAAAACCACCAAGATTTTCATATACATATGGATAGTTTCCCAGAATAGCTGAAAATATTCAAGCTGTTCGATTCCCTTTGTAAGTTGGAGAAGCATTCTTAGGTGCCGTCGTTGACCCCCAACGCTAATAAAAATGCACCGCCGTGATTGGCGTCCGAACTCGAATATACAGCATGAATCATGGTGCAGGGATACACGATGCAATATAGTTGGTATTGCAAAGCCTTCGCGAAACATTATTAGCAGATGTCTTGCCATGTCAAGCGCAATCGGACAATTGTTCAAAAAAATTGACCGGCACGTGGACGGGAAAAAAAAGAGGGATTTGAAGCAAACGCGAGCAAATGGGAACAACTCAGTTGGGGATCTTGGTCGTCATGAACTAGTTGGGCCGAAGGGCTTGTTTCCACGCTGTATGGCCCAATGGCTTTATAAGCAATCTATTGAGTCAGCTGCTAATCTATCTTAGTATATGCAGTATATATCTTAGTATATATCTTAGTATATTGAGTCATATAACTTCAATCTAGACATGAGAATGTTGGCTCTGTTTATGTTAATGAGATTAGAGCAACTGCAGGAAAAAAAGACAAAATGCTTTGTCTTCACTTATCGTATTAGAATATCTGAAATCCAGACCTCCATTCAGCTTTGCTGGTCCCTTAAATCAAGACATTAACCATAAGATGTAGCAGCAGAATTTGGTCCTTTGGCCCATTGAGTCTGCTCTATCATGCTAATCCATTTCCCTCTCAGCTTCAATCTCTCAGCCCAATCTCCAGTGTCCTGGCCTCCATAGTCGACTGTGGCAACGAATTCCGCAGACTCACCACTCTGGCTAAAGAAATTCCCCATCATTTCCATTTGATATCGATGCCCCTCTATTCTGAGGCTGTGTCATCTGGCCTGGACTCCCCCACTATAAGAAACATCCTCTCCACATCCACTCTGTTGAAGCCTTTCACCATTCGATAGGTTTCAATGAGATTCCACCTCATTCTTCTGAATTCCACAGAGTATAGGCTCCTCATATGATAAGCTTTTCATCTTCACCTTCATTTTCCTGAACCACTTTTGAACCTTCTCCAATGTCAATACATCCATTCTTAGATAAGGGACCCTAACTGCTCACGATACTCCAAGTGTATAGTATAGATACTCCAGGTGAGGCTCACCAGTGTCTCATAAAGCCTCAACATTACGTCTTTGTTTTTATATTCTAGTCCTCTCGAAATGAACTCTAACATTGCCTTCCTCACCACTGACTCAACCTGCAAATTAATCTTCAGGGAAACCTACACCAGGCCTTGCAAGTCCCTTTGCACCTCAGATTTTTGAATTTACTTTCCATTTAGAAAATAGTCTAAGTTTCTAGTCCTTCTACTGCGTGTATGACCATACACTTCCCAACACTGTATTCTATCTGCCACTGCTTTGCCCATTCTCCCAATCCAAGTCCTTCTGCAGACTACCGGCTTCCTCAACACCACCTGCCCCTCAATCTATCTTTGTATGGTCCACAAATCATTGACATATAACGTAAAGAGAACTGGACCCCTGTGGAACATCACTAGTTTCCAGAAGTCAATAAGAAAAGGCTCCCGTTATTACCACTCTCCGCCTATCCATGCTAGTACCTTTCCTGTAATACCATGTACGGGCTCTTAACTTGTTATGCAGCCTCATGTTTGGCACCTTGTCAAAGGCCTTTTGAAAATCCGAGTACACAACATCCACCTATTCTCCTTTTGTCTATCTTAACTTAATAATCATTCAAGTCTATAGTGTGGGTTCAGGCTACCTCAAAAACGTAGCTTTTGCTTCACGTGATTGAAAATCGAAATAAATCTGACGATATGGGAAGTCTAAAATTAAGGTAGAAAATCAGGGAACCACAACAAGGTCGGGCCACATACTGGGAAGGGAAAAGGATATAATGTTTCTGGTTGGAGACTCTTCATCTGAATTTGAGGAAATTACTCGACATGAAGCGTTAACTTCCTTTCTCCTTCCAAATATGTTGCCTGACTTGCTCGCGTTTCTAGCATTATTTTGTTTTTTCCATACACTGACATCTGCAGTCCCTTGTCCTTTACCTCGTATGAAGGGGGTTGCACTGGACATAATGCACTCTTTGCGATTTATTAGAATTGGCAGACAGGTTAGCAAACTAACTCCACCTGCATACATTTCACTTGGAACATTCTCCTTTACCGCATCTGTGTCAGAATTGCAAACATGGAGGCCAAAGAACGATAAAGCGTCAGTCAGCTCTGTTAATACGGGGGTTAGCATATGCGTAGCTGCGGCTGAACGCTGCATTCTTTTGCTACCGCAATAAGGACAAATGCGAGAGCAGACTTTTATACTTCATTGATTCATATCAGGTTGAAATTCACGAGTAAACACTTTTAATAAACATTATAAACAACTACATTTACACTGTTCGTTTTTTGCAGTAAGTTGCAATCATGAGTGCGGATGCTGAAATGGCCATTTTCGGGGAGGCCGCAATATACCTGCGAAAGCCGGAGAAAGAAAGACTTGAAGCCCAAAATCGACCCTTTGAAGCTAAAACTGCATGCTTCTGCGTCGACGTTAAGAATGAATTCACTAAAGGCACCATTAAGAGCAGGGAAGGTGGCAAAGTGGTTGTGGAAACCCAAGAGAAACAGGCATGTAGCGAGTGAAGTTAATTCTGTTTGGATTTAGTGGAGATGCGATCACAATTTTCTTTTCAAATAATTAAACGATCCGTTGGTTATCTTGCAGACTGTGACTCTTAAAGAGGACCAGGTCTTCCCAATGAACCCCCCAAAATTCGATAAGATTGAGGATATGGCCATGATGACCCATCTGAGCGAGCCAGCTGTACTGTTTAACCTCAAAGAGCGTTATGCAACCTGGATGATCTACGTGAGTGAAATAATCTGACAAAGTAAAAACACAGCCACAATATTGTATTTTGTATAATATTACAGCAAACGCTGCGTTTGCTTTCTCTGCCTTTAGACTTACTCCGGGTTGTTCTGTGTCACCGTGAACCCCTACAAGTGGTTGCCTGTGTACAATCCCGAAGTCGTTATTGGCTACAGGGGCAAGAAGCGTCAGGAAGCTCCTCCCCACATCTTCTCCATCTCTGATAACGCTTATCAGTTCATGGCAACCGGTAACGTGATCACTTTGCAATTATTTTATAAAACCCTGTTAATGCATGAAGATTTAGCTTTCACTTTCATCAAAACGCATGTTGTATTGTGTATTGTCACTTACACATGGGTTTCCGTTCACAGATCGTGAGAACCAGTCCATTCTCATCACGTAAGATTTTTGAGTTATCGCATATTTCTGTTTAAAAACTGGAAATATATTTTAAACTTTTTTTTAAGTTCTCTGCTTTCTACCTCCAGCGGAGAATCCGGTGCCGGGAAGACTGTGAACACCAAACGTGTCATCCAGTACTTCGCATCAATTGCAGCCAGTGGCGAAGGCAAGAAAAAAGAGCATGGCAGCAGTTCGCTGAAGGTAAACCAATCTTCGCTGTTGCGGAACCAGCATTAAAATATTACGCGCAGAATTACATGGGAATCACAGCTCGGAAGTATGCCCGTTGTATCTTACGACGAAGCTATTGACGCCCCACGGTGTCAGTGGTGACCATGATCTCTACCGAACCAGATCTCACTTCCCGCTAACCATCGACTTAACCGACTGTGACACAACTTCTAAACCTTTAAGATGGTCTCTGCTTCAGCTTTCCCAATATTTAAAACAACTTCCCCACAATTCTAATGTGACTTTATATAACTCCCCTCCCAGCAGGACAGTTCAAATGAGATTTTGATTGATTTCGGTCCATATTTTCCTGATGTCATCTAAATACCCCATGGTAACCTTTGTCGATAAGTGTGATTTTAATATTTCATATCTGCGAGGCATTATTGATACGTTGTTTGCTCATCCGATGAAACGGGTGTTTTATTATTAATACTTGACACTTAACACTTCTAGGGAACTCTGGAAGATCAAATCATCCAGGCTAACCCTCTGCTGGAAGCTTTTGGTAATGCCAAGACAGTGAGAAATGACAACTCATCTCGCTTTGTAAGTGTGCAGTAATGTAAGCAGGAAGTATTAAAACCATTCGCATATCACCTACATAAATTAAGCTGCAAAACAAGTAAATAATAGTTGATTACCAAGTTAATACTCAGGAATTTCTACTAATTTATATTTTAATATTCTTATTTTAAGGGTAAATTTATTAGGATTCACTTTGGAACCACAGGAAAACTGGCCTCAGCTGACATTGAAACTTGTAAGTATTTCAGCTGGCTCAAAAGTACATAATAACATTTGAAACATTCGTTAGTTTATTAGAGAAAACATTCTTCTTGATGTACTGCTGTGTGCCTCATACAGATCTATTGGAAAAGTCCAGGGTGACATTCCAACTGAAAGCTGAGCGAAGTTACCACATTTTCTATCAGGTTACATGTAACAAGAAGCCAGAACTTATTGGTAAGAAATGATAACATTAACTTCTTGATTAATTTACCTTATTATGTTGATTATATGTTATATATATCAAATACATGATTTGAAAAGCATGCAATCTAAATCCATTCTTTGATTTCAGAATTGATGCTCATTACCACCAATCCCTATGACTTTCATTTTGTTAGCCAAGGGGAGATTTCTGTGGCCAGTATTGACGATGGTGAGGAACTGATGGCTACTGATGTAAGTTATACAATTATGGCTGTGAATTTAATATTCCACAATTTGCTAGCATAGCTATCATTTATTCGCTGCTCCTTCTGGTCTCTAGGAAGCCATTGACATTTTGGGCTTCACGGCTGAAGAGAAAGTAGGAATCTATAAACTCACTGGTGCAGTAATGCACTATGGTAACCTGAAGTTCAAGCAAAAGCCAAGGGAGGAACAAGCTGAGCCTGAAGGAACAGAAGGTAAAATTAAATGAATTTCAATTTGATGGAAATCAAGATGAAATCAGCATATACTAGTAATCAGAACTCAAAACAAAAGCTACTGGAAACACTTGGCAGGTCACTTGGAATGAGAAATAGATTCAACAATTCAGGTCTGATAAAGGGGATTCTGGTGCTTTCTCTTTTCACAGACGATGTCTGACCTACTGAGTCTTTCCAGCATTTTCTGTTATTATCTTAAAATAAATTCATATGCTTAGCAATTCTTGTTTCTCAAATTTATTTTCATTGTAGAAATCTTCATAAGTTTACACATGATGTTTGCTTGTCAGCATCTGTCTGGGCCAATTTAATTGTATGTATAATGGAATGTAACTGTGCCCTCTGTCAGAAGGAGAAAATATTTGATCTTAGTGTATGTCATCCTCTTTCACTTCCACTGCCAATGTACTATTTCTGCACAAATTCTGCTTGTTAATGATAAGATAGAGTGCAGAAAAGGTCCACAGCTAGTACCACAAACGTTCAGCATTTTAAAGTTCTTCGTAAAGTAGAAACAAATCAAGAAGTTGGGATTTGAAAAAGCTGTTGAAAGCAATGAAGCATTTGGTTAAAGGGATAAAAGAAGAAGTGTTTCTAGTGGCAGAGAGCACAGAATGAAAGATTATAGATTTAAGGCAAATGAACAAAAGAGTAATGTAAAATGAGGAGAATTTGTTTTTGCACAATAGGTTTACTGATCTGTCATGTGCTGCACAAATTATGATTGTGAATTAGTAGGCGATCTGTTAATAAATTTCAAAAAAGAGTAGGTTAAGTATATATAATTGAAATAGCCAGGTTGATGGGAAAAATAGCCTTCCTAAAGTTATAGAACCATACTAACTTGTACTACAGAAGAGATATTCTTGGCTTCTTACAATCGTGCTGACTGACAAAATCACTAAACAATTACCACATATAGTGGCATGCAAAAGTTTGCGCACCCCTGATCAAAATTTCTGTTACTGTGAATAGTTAAGTGAGTAAAAGATGAACTGATTTCCAAAAGGCATAAAGTTAAAGATGACACATTTCTTTAATATTTTAAGCAAGAAAACTTTTTTATTTCCATCTTTTACAGTTTCAAAATAACAAAAAGGAAAAGGGCCAGAAGCAAAAGTTTGGGCACCCTGCATTGTCAGTACTTAGTAACACCCCCTTTGGCAAGTATCACAGTTTGTAAATGCTTTTTGTAGCCATCTAAGGGTCTTTTAATTCTTGTTTGGGGGATTTTCACCCATTCTTCCTTGCAAAAGGCTTCTAGTTCTGAGAAATTCTTGGGCCGTCTTGCATGCACTGCTCTTTTGAGGTCTATCCACAGATTCTCGATGATATTTAGGTTGGGGAACTGTGAGGGCCATTGCAAAACCTTCAGCTTGTGCCTCATGAGGTAGTCCATTGTGGATTTTGAGATGTGCTTAGGATCATTATCCTGTTGTAGAAGCCATCCTCTTTTCATCTTCAGCTTTTTTACAGATGGAGTGATGTTTGCTTCCAGAATTTGCTGGTATTTAACTGAATTCATTCTTCCTTCTACCAGTAAATGTTCCCCGTGCTACTGGCTGCAACACAACCCCAAAGCATGATCAATACAACCCCGTGCTTAACAGTTGGAGAGGTGTTCTTTACATGAAATTTTGCACCCTTTTTCTCCAAACATACCTTTGCTGATTGCGGCCAAAAAGTTCTATTCAGAAAGTCCAAACAAATATCTAAACAAGCCTGATGCATTTTGGAAACAAGTCCTATGGACTGATAAAGTTAAAATAGAATTTTTTGGCTGGGAAGGAAGCAAAGAAGAATGGGCAAAAATCCCCCAAACAAGAATTGAAGGAACCTTAGATGGCTACAAAGAGCGTTTACAAGCTGTGATACTTGCCAAAGGGGGTGTTACTAAGTACTGACCATGCAGGGTGCCCAAGATTTTATTTCGGGCCCTTTTCATTTTTTGTTATTTTGAAACTGTAAAAGATGGAAATAAAAAAGTTTTCTTGCTTAAAATATTAAAGAAATATGTCATCTTTAACTTTATGCCTTTTGGAAATCAGTTCATCTTGCTTAGCTATTCACAGTAACAGAAATTTTGATCGGGGTGCCCAAATGTTTGCATGCCACTGTAGATGGAAGACATTCATGCCCATTGTGTCCATGTTGACAAAGGTCATATTGATCCTAATTGCTTTTTCCAGCACTTGGTCCATAGCACTGCAAGCCATAGTTCTTCAGGTACACATCTAAGTACTTTTTTAAAGGAGATGCGGGTTTCTGATCCTAGTCAGGCATTAAGTTGAACCTCACCTTTCCCTCTCTGATCCTCTAGGTAGAAAGCAAAATCCTCACCTCCCCTCTAGTCCTTCTATTAACGGTCCCCTTGGCGTTACAAACCTGTGCTAATGAAATAAGTCCTTTCTACCTATTTTGCCTAGTCTTCTCATAATTTTCTGCACCTCAGCTAAGCTAACTCCCAGGTTTCTCTGTTCCAAATTAAACAACACTAACACCCAGTGATTCATATAAGCTACAAATCTCCATTCATAGCACCATTTTCATAAACCTCCTCTGCATGCTCACCAATGCAATAGCCTCTTTTTTTGTAATGTGATGACTAGGACTTAAAATTTGGCCTAGTTAAAATTGTACACAATTCTAATATAATCATCTTGCCTTTCTATTCCATGTAGTATCTAATAGATGAAAACATTCATATATCTTTATAAACACTTTATTGACCAAACCTGCTAACTTTAAGGATCTATGGATACACTGTATAAACCAATCTCCCTGTGGCTCCCACACATCTCTCAATAGCCTCCCATATATTGTACATTTCCCTGATTTGTTACACCTCCCCAAATATATTACCTAACCTTTCACTAGATTAATTTCCATTTGCCATTCTTCTGCCCAAATGGCCAGACCATCTGACATCTCTAGCTTTCCCCCTCACTGCCAACCACTTTTGTATCCGCTGTATGTTTCCTTATCGCTGACCCCACATTTAGGTCTTAGTTATCCATATTAAATTAAAGCTTTGCTTTCTGACATCCATGGGGAATTAATACTAAATGTTAAAGAATAAGAGAAATAAAATACATTTTCTATAGTACTCAGCAGTGAGCTGGCAATTAGCACCATACTGCAGGCAAAATAAAAATCATAAGCGATAGCAGTGGCACAAGATGCTTTGGTACTCCCTTTCTATTGCCCTAATATCAGTTTGGACACTCTCTCAGAGTTGCCCCAGTAGTAACCCAGAGTCTCCTTCAGTGATGCCTGAGCTTTGACCTGGGTTCTCTAGCTTGTGCATTTTCTCAGTACTGCCCCAATATTGGTCTGGGTGCTCCCTTAATGCTGTCCCATTGTTGGACTAGGTGTTGGCTCACTGCTGCCCCCATATGTTCTCGGTGCTTCCTCTTAACTGTTGGTTGAATGGAAGTACCTGTTAATGAAGTACCTGATAATGGAGCTTTTGCTGTGCTCAGGGGCGTATCTATGGAAAATAGCACCTATGGCAAGCACTGAAATTGCGCCCCATCCAAACATCTGACACCCATCTTTTAGATAACCTTACCATAATATCAGCTCAAAAACACAAGTCAAGCTTGTTAATCTTTTAATTAACAAATTATAACTGCACCTTCCTTGCTTTCACTGATGCAAATTGGTCTATGATGTGATCAATGTCAGTTTTTTCAGTTTCTTCTCTTTCTACACTCAGCAGAGCAAGATCACAGAGTCTGCCTTGACCCATGGAGGCTCTCAAATACAAAAGTATTAGTTTTAGCTTGCTGAATGATCTCTCACAGCTGGCAATGGAAACTGCAATGGTCAGCATTATCTGAATAGCAATGCGAAGATTGGGAAGACGCTCTCATCTCCATACTGAACAGTAAATTCAAGAAGCTCTTCAGGTCTTGATACTTTCATGTTGACCCGCCTTGATAGCAAAATTCTGCAATCCAAAATTTCTTCATATAGCTGCTGTCCATCAACATCAGAGCTGTACAATTCGCCCAAATTTTTGCACTTCTTCTTTAGGTCGTTACTGTCGGCGCTGTAACACAGTCCCTCGGCATTGAGAAGGAACCCAAACTTGGCGTCAGTGTCATGCAAACGAGTGAACCTTTCATCCATTTCTTTGTGAAGACAGTCGAGTGTTCCCTTCATGACTCTTTCCATTTCGTCCTTAGCTGTGAACCCAGCGTCTCTCGCGCTCTCATCAGCCATTCGTTTCTTTCGTCTCTGACATCTTTCAACTTCAATATTCCATTCTTGACAGAGACCGACTCCTTCTTCGAGTGACTCACTGACTAATACTTCTCTTTCATCATAAAAATGATCTCGGACGGCTTTCAAATCCAGGGCAGCATCGTGGAAGTTCATGCTAGGATCCTGCAGCCTCTTTTGAACACAGTCAATGTGAATGAGTACTTTGTTCCAAAATCCTAGCAAAATCAAAAATCGTAACTCAGCATGCAGTTGTACAGCTGCCTTGCATCACTTCTTGTTTCACTGGTCTTGTTTTCATTGTCTATCATGTCCTGGAGAACTTGAAGTATCTCCTCACGGTACTTGTTGTCGGGCTTCACTGCTTCTGTCCTTGCACTCCACCTGGTTTTGGACTCCGACTTAACAACCACAGGCACGGCATTTTTGAGTTTTTCCCAGCACTGTGCTGAAAAAGAGAAAAACACGTAGAGAGCTTTGATGGTTCCAAAAAACGTGACCATCATTGTATCCTGCTTGGCTGCATGTACACCCACCAAGTTGAGAGAGTGATTGTCGCAATTCACAAACACTGCCAAGTTGTTTTTCTCACATTCTTTGATAACCACCACTTCTGTGTCCAGCCATCACAGCAGCGTTGTCATAGAACTGTGACCGACAATCTTGTAGCTCCATTTCGTTCTTCTCTAGCTGTTTCAAGATGTCTTCAACCAAGCTCTCAGCATCCTTCTGGCTTATCTGGATAAAACCAAGGAAGGACTCTCTAACACGGACTGTTTTCCTCTCAAAATCAACTTCCACATACCTCACGACTTCTGACATCTGCTCATGGCGTGCCAGATCAGGAGTCGAGTCAAACATGAGACCATAGTACTTGGCTTTACGAATGCTTCTCAGTAAACTCTGGTGAACATTGGATGCCATCATGTGGATGAATTTGTTCTGGATATCCAGTGAAAGATAAGATGTGGATCCAGGATGACTTTCCAGATGAGTGAGGTGTTCTTTTATGACAGGGTCAAAGATGGCCAGTAGTTTCAGTAAGCCAAGGAAATTTCCCACATTGGAGTGATCATCTAGCTGAAGTGACTCCCTGTGTCCTTGCAAAGCCAGGTTCTGAGCCGCAAGGAATTTTATGCAGTGAAGGATTTTCGTCAAGATATCACGCCACTTCTGCTTCTCCTTCTCAATCTGTGACTGAAAACTGCATCAATAACTCCTCTGTTTCCAGCTAAATTTCTTTCCATTTCTTTCCACTGTGTGAAGCATTCCCGATGATTCTTGGCATTTTCATGAACACTTTCAGATGTTTTCCACTGGTTGAATCCCCTTTCGTGCTCCAAAGAGGATTGATGGTCTGACAGGGAATAGAGAAGACAACAGATACAAAATGCAGACTTTTTAGAAGGGGAATAGACCAGCCATGAGCGAGTCACTTCCTCACCACGACCATTTCCCAATTTCCTCTTGAACCAAGTTTGGTTCATTGAGTGGTTATTTGTTGGTAGGAAAGGCCCCTCACTGTTCTGGAAATACTTTGAACCCACCTTTATTATTTCTGTTCTCAACGCATCAGGCAGAATTGCTTTTCCAGTATCCTTGTCGAACTTCAGAAGTCCAATGTCATGCTGTTCAATCACTTCTGGTATGACAGTTCGAGGCTCTTTGACACCATCCAGTTCACTAGGTTCAGTATCGTCAGGTTCAATCTCATCAGGTAAAATCTCGTCAATAAACTCAACATCACCACCATCACCATCGTCTTCCCCTCCTGTCATGTCCACGTTCTCTGTGGCAGCCTCACTCTTAATCTCGTCATATTCAGATTTATCTGACTTGATTTCCTCCTGGGCTTGTGACGCATTTGTACTTGATCCACTTTCAGATTCTAACAAACGTAGCAGGTGCAGGCGACTCCATGGAACGTGTCGAACTACTTGTTCCGGGCTTTTCAAAGAAGGGCATGAAGAACCTGCTCGACTTCTTTGCTTCCTCCATCTCCAACTTTTGTCTTTTCCGTCCTTCAACTCCACTTTCCTTCTTCTTCGTGAAGAAACGTTTCATGGTCTTCTTACACAATGCTCTGCAATAAGGCCATCCTAGTGCTTCTCACCCATGATAATCAAAGACAGATCATACATCTGAAGAAAATTCTTTTTTCATTATCCGAGGATGGCTTCTCTGATTTTAATAGAAACTACTCAGTGGCACCCCGCTTCTAGTGGTGCCCAGGGCATGTGCCATACCTGCCATACCTTAGATATGCCACTGGCTGTGCTTCACAACTGACTGAATGCTGGGTCCTATGGAAACTACTGATAATAGTCTTTCAGTTGGATGAAACACCCATGTACCATTATTCTTTGCTTCAAGTTGCTAACATAAATTTTGACTTAATTTGCCATTTGTTTTGCATTGTTTTTTCCTTTTTGTCTATTCTGTCATATAAGGCCTTGTCAAAAGCAAAAACATTACCCTTATCAACCCCCCGATCCCTCCTTAAGAAATATGAGCATTGTCAGAAGTGACTTTCAATTGAGAAATCCACATTGATCCTGATTAATTTGTGCCATCGTTTATGAAGGTTTACATGCTTCTTCAGAATGGATTCTGGATAATTTCCGATAATAATCCCTGTGGATGACAAATAATTTATAGTCAGAGCATCCACAAATTCTTCTTTTACTTCTTTTACCAACATGCGATACACTTCGTCTGGGTATAGCAACCATTCTGATTAAATATACTTCCGAGTTCTTGGTCTTTGGTCTTGCAGGATATAACCTATTATGTTCATTGAGTCACTTTCTAAATGTGATGAGAGTTTTTGCTTCCATCATCCTTTTAAGCAGTGAATTCCAGTCCCCAAGAACTTCAACAGAAAATATCTATCTTAATTTTTATCCCTTTGATCAATTACCCTGATTTTTTGGCCCTGAGTTATTGATCTATATAGGACCTTTGTCTTCACATCAAACAATCTTGTATACCTCAATTAGATGTCCTTCTCAACAACTCTTTTTCAAAGAAATAATTTCAGTTTGCACAGGAATTCTTTCTAGCTAAACTTGCAGGCAATATCCTTGCATTTTTCTTCTGTAACCTCTCCAGAGTTGTCACATCATTTCTGCAATATGTTGACCTGAATTTATGCAGTACAAATCTGTGCCTTATCAGTGCTTTGAGCAGTTGTAGTATGCCCTCCTTATTTTTTTATTTGTTATGTAAACAATACTATATTGCAATTGTTGTGCTTTGTCTTACCTCACTATTCCACTGTGTTCAGGTGTCCCTGGCCTTGCAGTCCAAGATTCCTCTGTTTCCCCACTCCACTTGTCATGTATCCTATCACATCAGATATGTTCCTGTGTCTTTTTTCTCACCAAGTGCACTACCTCAGATTCCTACAGAATAAATTCCAATTACCACTGTGCTGCCAATCTATTAATGTCTACAGTCGACAGATTTGCTTTCCAAAATATCACTCATACGTACAAGTTTTGCACTCCTGATGTTAGACCGAGCTGCAATTTTTTGGTCAACATCCTTGTCCTGTTTTAATCATCAGTATAAGTGTAGCATGACTTAAAGACCAAATATTAGAAATACTCAGGAAGTCAGACAGTAGTTGTGAAGCAGCTAACAGAATTAATATTTTAGATTTTAACATTAACTGTTTTTCTCTCTTCAGTTG
The DNA here is from genome assembly GCF_963921235.1 of Mobula hypostoma. Classification (NCBI taxonomy): domain Eukaryota; kingdom Metazoa; phylum Chordata; class Chondrichthyes; order Myliobatiformes; family Myliobatidae; genus Mobula; species Mobula hypostoma. The sequence goes on along the minus strand of NC_086118.1, from coordinate 15,842,783 downwards.
ATGCATGACTTGCTGATTTTTTCCAGTAGCCTCTGTTGTTTTTTTTTATTACTTCCACATAGGAGATTAGTGGGCAAAATTAGGGCACATGGTATTGGGGGCAGAGTACTGACATAGATTGAAAATTGGCTGGCTGACAGGAAACAAAGAGTAGCGATTAACGAGTCCCTTTCGGAATGGCAGGCGGTGACCAGTGGGGTACCGCAGGGTTCAGTACTGGGACCGCTGCTGTTTACAATATACATTAATGATTTAGATGAAGGAATTAAAAGTAACATTAGCAAATTTGCAGATGACGCAAAGCTGGGTGGCAGTGTGAAATGTGAGGAGGATGTTATGAGAATGCAGGGTGACTTGGACAGGCTGGGTGAGTGGGCGGATGCATGGCAGATGCAGTTTAGTGTCGATAAATGTGAGGTTATCCACTTTGGTGGTAAGGACAAGGCGGCAGATTATTATCTAAATGGAGTCAAGTTAGGAAAAGGGGAAGTGCAATGAGATGGAGGTGTCCTTGTTCATCAGTCACTGAAAGTAAGCATGCAGGTACAGCAGGCAGTGAAGAAAGCTAATGGCATGCTGGCCTTCATAACAAGGGGAGTTGAGTATAGGAGCAAAGAGGTCCTTCTGCAGCTGTACAGGGCCCTGGTGAGACCACACCTGGAGTATTGTGTACAGTTTTGGTCTCCAAATTTGAGGAAGGACATTCTTGCTATTGAGGGAGTGCAGCGTAGGTTCACAAGGTTAATTCCTGGGATGGCGGGACTGTCATATATTGAAAGATTGGAGCGACTGGGCTTGTATAGACTGGAATTTAGAAGGATGAGAGGGTTTCTGATTGAAACATATAAGATTATTAAGGGATTGAACATGCTGGAGGCAGGAAGCATGTTCCCGCTGATGGGTGTGTCCAGAACCAGAGGCCACAGTTTAAGAATAAGGGGTAGGCCATTTAAAACAGAGCTAAGGAAAAACTTTTTCACCCAGAGAGCAGTGGATATGTGGAATGCTCTGCCCCAGAAGGCAGTGGAGGCCAAGTCTCTGGATGCTTTCAAGAAAGAGATGGATAGAGCTTTTAAAGATAGCGGAATCAAAGGTTATGGGGATAAGGCAGGAACTGGATACTGATTGTGGATGATCAGTCATGATCACAGTGAATGGTGGTGCTGGCTCAAAGGTCCGAATGGCCTACTCCTGCACCTATTGTCTGTTGTTTATTGTCTATTGTTTCCAGCAGTTGTAATGTTTTATTTTTGTGTTACCATCTTGGCTACCTTAAAGTGTTTCAGTTACTTGGCCTGTAGGGCAGAGATGTTCTTCTTTGTGTTGTAACGTTCTAAGACTGTGACTTTTGTCTATTTAGTGGCTGACAAGGCTGCTTACCTGATGGGTATGAACTCTGCTGAGTTGCTCAAAGCATTGTGTTACCCACGAGTAAAAGTTGGCAATGAATATGTGACAAAGGGCCAGACAGTACAGCAGGTAATTATTCATTCCTAATCCTAAAGTGAGATTCTTCTGAAACTGTTCACATTTATATAAAACTGTAGGCAAGTATTTTCCACCTAATATATATTTATCTTGATAGGTGCACAATGCTGTTGGTGCCCTTGCAAAATCCGTCTATGATAAAATGTTCATTTGGATGGTACTGCGTATCAATCAACAATTGGACACTAAACAACCCAGGCAATTTTTCATTGGCGTGCTGGACATTGCTGGCTTTGAAATTTTTGATGTAAGAGATAAAACAGTTACTGGAATATTTAACCTTCTCTATCTGTATGATGATAATGATCTTTTGTGATGGGATGCTAATACTTAAATAATTTTCATTTTGCTGGAAAGCATCTACTTTACATTTCTTCTTTTTTGGCGTGTGCCTGCATGCGTGTGTGTCTGTGCATGTGCGTCAGTGTGTGTGTGCGTGCGTGTGCGTGCATGCATCTGTGATGATGTCTTTTTCATGGCTTTTACAAGGTGTGGAGCGAGAGGGAGACAGTGTGGCTCGTCACTCCTCACACAGACATTTTCGCAGTATTTTTTCCTTTATTTTACGAGGTCGATTTGCGATCTCGACACTCAACCCGGCATGGATGGAAAGCATACTTGGGAAAGGCCCCGACTGGTTTCGAACCCGGGGATCTCCGCTCCCGGGTCTGGCGCCAATGTCATTGGGCCACCAGCTGGCCCGATTAAAAACATTTTCATTACTAATTATTATGTCCACATTTGTAATAAAAACTTCTCATTAGAGCGTAAATATAATTTCACTAGAATTATATTCTCCAGTTTCTCTACTTGGAGTTTGCTATGTTGTTTGTAAATAAATTGTGCTAGCCATGGTTCAATGGCCACTCACATGCTTCTCTCACAGATTATTATTGGTTTTGAACCATGGAGTTCATTAGATAGTCCAGCTAGATACTTCAGTGGAGGTGGAGACATTTAGATGAGATATTAAATGCAAAATCTATCTATTCATCCAGATTCCATTATACTATTGAAGGAAAATGAGAGGATTTCCTTCCCCAATGACTGAGGGACGATCTCAATAAAATCACAGAAACAGATTATCTAGTCCTTTGCTGTTTATTGACTTTGTACAAAGTCTGACTTATTTTTGGCATTAGATCAATAATCACACTCAACTTCATGGGCTTAATGTTCTTTGGAATTGTTAGAAGATCAAGAAATTTGCTACTCAATACATGATTTCATTTAAATGTCAGCAAATTTATATTACCATTTCATTTTATAAGTGGACATAAGAATTTTTAGTGAAAAACATTGCTGAATTGTTTATAGAAGATGATATTTTTAAGACCAAGAGTAAATTTATGTTAAAATGAGATTAGAAGCTAAGGGATATTATATTCCATGTTCAGATATAAATTCAATCTACATAATGTTATCAGCTTTACATGAATTACAAATTTACTTTTTCCATAATAATGTTGGAAGTCTCACCCAATATTTGTATCCACCTGCTGGTGGTAGTATTATATGATCTCCAGAATGCAATTGTAGAATGCTATACTTGCGTGGGAAATTTCCACAATAAGAGTGCATTTGAATTGGGAAAAATGATGGGATATTTAATAAATTACAGATGGAAAGAAATGGCGTTTAACTTCTTTGCAAATTTAGTTTAACGACTTTAACACAATAACTACTTAATCGAGCAATATTTTTCTTTATGTGTGTAGTTCAACAGCCTGGAGCAGTTATGTATCAACTTCACTAATGAGAAACTGCAACAGTTCTTCAACCACCACATGTTTGTTCTGGAACAAGAAGAGTACAAGAAGGAAGGAATTGAATGGGAATTCATTGACTTTGGAATGGATCTGGCTGCTTGCATTGAACTCATTGAGAAGGTAGGAAAGAAAGGGCATGGTACTTACAATGCAATGCCAGTAACTGGCACGATAGGGTCTGTTTATTTCTGGAAATTTCTGGCAGATCTGCGAGAAACTGCCGTTGTTTCTGAGTATAAGTGAGGGTAAGTTTTTGTGGCAAACTCAGTAATTCCAAACTTTCTATCCAAAGTCTGCCAGGTATTTCCCAGCTAAAGATCCATCTCAGCAGTGAAGCTTGAAGTTTGCAAAGTTGCCCTGAGGAATCCATGTTAGTGCTCTCTCCTCGGCAACCTCTCCAGCATTGAGATTCTTTTTACTCTCAATTGCCCATTAAGTGATAGAGTTGTACAACACAGTAACAGGCCTTTTTTTGCCCACTACAGCTATGCCTACTGTTTTGCACATCTACAGTAATCCCTTTCGTCTGCATTAGGACCATATTCTTCTAGTCATTCCTTACTGAAGTGTCCATCTAAATGCCTCTTGGATATACTAGTTGTATCTTACTCCGCCACGTCCTCTGGCAGCACATTCCAGCTATCACTCACTCTCTGTGCAAAGGAGTAACTTCTAATATCCCCCTAAAATCTCCAATCTCTTACCTTAAAACTATTCTCATTTATAATGCCCCACAATAAGGCTCTGTCGGGCAAGCATGTCCTGAGTCACATGCCCTCTGTCAAACTCCTGAAGCAGATACTCTATTCTCAGCTGTGTGTTGCGAAGTGGTGACCAGGTGGTCAAATTGATGAATATGTTCAATTCTTCGCTGAAGAATTGCAATGTCCCCACTGTCTCCTGGCAATTTCTGCCTCAGGACAGCTCAAGGTAGAGAGGAACATTATGGTGTTATTGAGCATTGTGAAGCTTTGCACCGGGAGTATACAAAGTCCTTACATAACTGGTAGAGAGAACGCTCCACCTTACTAATGAACCAGTCATCTGTCCAGTCTGTCCTCATCTGTGAAAGAACCAAGCAACACACATCAAAGTTGCTGGTGAACGCAGCGGGCCAGGCAGCATCTCTAGGAAGAGGTGCAGTCGACGTTTCAGGCCGAGACCCTTCGTCAGGACTAACTGAAGGAAGAGTGAGTAAGAGATTTGAAAGTTGGAGGGGGAGGGGGAGATCCAAAATGATAGCAGAAGACAGGAGGGGGAGGGATGGAGCCAAGAGCTGGACAGGTGATTGGCAAAAGGGATACGAGAGGATCATGGGACAGGAGGTCCGAGAAGAAAGACAAGGGGGGGGGGGGGACCCAGAGGATGGGCAAGGGGTATATTCAGAGAGAAAGAATGTGTGTATAAAAATAAGTAACAGATGGGGTACGAGGGGGAGGTGTGAAAGAACCAGTCATTTCCAAATTGGTTCCTTCAGCCACCTCAGATCTCACAAAGCTATATCGTCCTCAGTTCTGAGGGGCTGCATAAGAAAGAAACAAAGAAATGACTCCTAAACCAAGTGTAAGTTATTTGAAAAGTTTTAATTTCCTATATTTTTAATGTAATGCTCAGCTATATTGGCTCGTATTTATCTCGGGGAAACCCCGTCCTCCGCCCACCTTGTCTCCCAGGGTTACAACGGTTGCTGTACAACTGCCACCTGATTCAGCTTCAAACATCGATCATCAGCCAGCACACAATGTACGTTTTACCAATTACACTTTATAGATATTACTAAGTCTATGAGATTAATAGATGTTCAATACAAAAAAGGAATGGAAAAGGCACCAGACTTACCAAAGTTCAATTTCTTCGTGCACATGTTGGAGCTCGGGAACCTCTTCGGGACCACTCTGGCCCCTTCAACTCGCAGCTCGGGTCCACCCGGAGTGTTCAACCTGAGCTTTCCCCCACGTCCGTCCAACAGGTCTCTCCTCCAACTCCCCGCCAAAAGCCCCTGGTTCCCAGCCATATGAGACAGCATATCACCCCAAGAAAGAATAACATAGATACCCATTGGTTCATAGTACTCTACTATCTGTTATAACCCAAGCAAAGTGCTAGCTAGAGACTTTCTCAGCGTTTAACATAACAAAGAACCATTTTAATTTCAACATAACAAAGAAGCCATTTTAATTAACATACACAGTAACATAAAAGAAGAAACCCCTTACTTTAATAATTCGTAATTATTTCTAACCTTAATAAACCCGGTCTGGTTCACATCTGGCTAGACCAGCAGAAGGAGTTTGCTAACTCTAAAAGGCTTCCAAGGCTTCTTCGGACATTCCCACCCCACAGCAGGTACTTAAGGTTCTGCTGCTTGATGCTAGAATCTCATGGTTAAGTTAGCCCTGTCTTCTGCAAATGAATGGGTAAATATTGGTAAGAAACAGGCACAGAGCAGTAAAATCTTGGATGACACTACTTCTCATGCCTGTAACTTAATGAATGTATATTCCAATAAATGCTTATTTTATTCCACAGCCCTTGGGGATATTCTCAATCCTGGAAGAGGAGTGTATGTTTCCTAAGGCCACAGACATAACTTTCAGGAATAAACTATATGACCAGCATCTTGGAAAGACAAGCAATTTCCAGAAGCCCAAGCCTCCCAAAGGGAAGGCTGAAGCCCACTTTGCTTTGATCCACTATGCTGGCATCGTAGATTATAATGTAAATGGATGGTTGGAAAAGAACAAAGACCCACTCAATGAAACAGTTGTCGCACTGTACCAGAAGGCTTCACTGAAACTCTTGCAAACACTTTACAGTGCCCATGCCTCAGAAGGTATGATTTGATTAGTTCACAAACGTTGTATTGAAGAATATCCTGACAAATCGATATAATTTGTCCATCATTTTTGAATGACTTTTTTTCTGAAAATGTTCTTTGCAGCTGAAACTAGTGGCAAGAAAGCAGGGAAGAAGAAGGGTTCATCTTTCCAAACTGTATCTGCTCTTTTCAGGGTATGTTTATTTTTCTATCAGGATTGTGTGTTTTGATAGTGGGTAAAAGGTGAATAGGTTCAAGGGTGTTGGTATGTTAACCAAAGAAAGGAAATGTTGTTTCTCTGTAAGAAACATGTTAAATAATCACAAATTTCTTATTACATGCATTAATAATGTTCAAACAATAATTAGAATATTGATTAATTTATTAGAATACAGTACAATATCATATACAATCATAAAGTTGCTAGTAAAATGTTGAAATTGTATTGTCATCTACAGGAAAATCTGAATAAACTGATGACTAACTTAAGGTCCACTCACCCGCATTTTGTGAGATGTATAATTCCCAATGAGACAAAGACACCAGGTAACTGAAGCAGATTATCTTAGTATTTCAAAAAAACATATCTTGTAGTGAAATGCAATATTTCTGACACCTTTCCAAGATCTTTTGGTGTTCACTAATGAACTTGAAATCAGTTTAATTTTTACTAGATGTTACTTATGTGTCTAAGTCATAGGAAATCTATCATATTTAAGAAGCCAATTTTTTTGAAATAATTTTTGCATATCCTAGGTGTCATGGATAATCATCTAGTCATGCATCAGCTCAGATGCAATGGTGTGCTGGAAGGAATTAGAATTTGCAGAAAGGGATTTCCAAGCAGAATTCTCTATGGTGATTTTAAGCAAAGGTGTGTTTTGCTAAAATAAAGTACAGAATTATTAAATGTTACAAGTATTGAATTAATAAAATTATACAAAAGAAAAGTAGCTTAAAATTTCACCTTTTAAAATGTCCCTGTATTAAAATGAACAGATATAGGATTCTGAATGTAAGTGCAATTCCTGAAGGACAGTTCATCGATAGTAAGAAGGCATCTGAAAAGCTCTTGAATTCCATTGATATTGATCGCACACAATATAGATTTGGTCATACCAAGGTAAGGCGTGATTTATATTGGTCTTCCATCTATGAAAAGTGGGAAATGTTTTCTGACAACTTCACAGTGTTTAATTCAATTTTCACTTCTTCAGGAAATGATACAACTCACACCTACATGTGGGTAAAATTTGGTAACATTCAAGCGTGCCAAACAAGTGCATTCATACCGTACAAGTGCCAAGCCATGACCAACTCCTTTCCATGATGGATAATGACATTTCCAATGGGCATTTGCTAGAATATAAAATTGAAAGCACAATCTGACCGTAGTCAATCTAAACCACGCACGTGCCTATGTATTTAAAATTCTTCGCGTCATAGAGAAATATAGCACTGAACCAGGCCTTTCAGCCCAGTTAGTCCATGCTGAAACCATTTAAGGGGCTTACTCCCATTGGCATGCACAGGGACCATAGCTCTTCATATCCCTATCATCCATGTGCCTAACTTCTTTTAAACATTGAAATGGAGTTCACAAGCACCACTTGTGCTGGCAGCTGATTGCACATTCTCACAACCCTCTGAGTGAAGAAGATTTCCCTCATATTCCCCTTAAACTTTTCACCTTTCACCCCGAACCCATGACTTCTGATTGTAGTCCCAACTATCTTCAGTGGAAAAAGCACCTATCTATAGTCCTCATGGTTTTGTATACCTCTGTCAAATCTAAGAATCTGATCCAGTCATAAATATCAAGCACTTTATTCACATCTGTGAATTGTAAGTATATCATCCGGACCAGGATATACCCTACTACAGCCTGAACTCACTCAGATCTAAATGATTTATTACAGTTTACACCTGCTCCAATCTGAACCCAACTTCTTGGCAGGCTCAGATCAGATAGCCAGACACTAATTACAATCAGCCATTTCCTGATCATGGGTGTTCTGTTGGTCGCTGTTCAATGGTAACAGAAATGGACCAGCCACATAAAAGAAAACTGTGGTTACAAAAGCAGATCAGAGACTGGGGAACTTGTGCCATGTGGTTCATTTCCTGAGTCTTCAAAGCCTTTCCACCACATCAAAAATATAGTAGAATACTCTGCACTCATCTGAATGCAGCTCTAACAATATCAATAATTGCAACAATGACCCAGACAATCTTATTTTAATGGAACAGCATCTAACATCCTGGATGATAACTCTCTCACCATCAATGTATTGTGGCTGAATTGTGCACCACTAACAAAATGTATTTCAGTAACTCACCAAGACTTCTTTGCCAGCAGCTCCCTCAAACTCTAATCACAAAGAGGCAAAGGATAGAAGATGCATGGGAACACCAGTGTCTACAAGTTCCCCTCCAAGTTATATGTTATATTGAGTTGAAATTATAATCGGACTGTGTCTGAATTCTAGTGCTTTCTACCTTCACCACGAGGTCTGCAGTGATACAGGAAAATGGCGAATCAACACTTTTCAGTTAGAGATAGGCAATGTACTGACCTTGCCAATGAAACTCACATCCACTATGTGAATTAAAAATATACAAAAAGGTAAATATTCCTGTTATGAACAAAATGATATCTGGTCACAATCTTAAGCTATTCATTCCATTGAAGGTATTTTTCAAAGCTGGCCTCCTGGGTGCACTTGAGGAGATGAGGGATGACAAATTGGCCCTACTTATTACCCGAATACAAGCTGTCAGCCGCGGATATCTCATGAGAGTTGAATTCAAGCGGATGATGGAGAGAAGGTAAACTGCATTTACCTACAAGTTAATGGGCTTTGGTTTAAGAAATGATAAATGTTCATTCCCATTGGTGTGCTTTTGACTTTGTAACTGTTTCTTCCAGGGAGTCAGTCTTTACCGTGCAATACAACATCCGTGCATTCATGAACGTCAAGCATTGGTCATGGATGAAACTCTTCTTTAAGATCAAACCTCTTCTAAGGAGCGCTGAATCCGAAAAGGAAATGCAGACCATGAAAGAAGAGTTTGAGAAAATTAAGGAGTTGCTAGCCAAATCTGAAGCACGGAGAAAAGAACTAGAGGAGAAAATGGTATCCCTGATACAAGAGAAGAATGACCTGGCTCTTCAAGTGCAGGCAGTAGGTTTTCTTGGATAAATTTATCAACAATATACTTTATAAAATATTTCAATCTTTAATAGAATTGTTGAATTTAATGAATACTGTACATTATTATAATTTTGCACTTGTTAAGGAGATGAAATATATTTGTCCAATTGTCAGCCAAATGAATTATCACCTTTAATTTGTACTGACCAGTTTCTTTGTTAATAGTTTGATAAGAAAATTCCACTTTTTATATCAATTATTCATATAAAACCTTTGTGAGATATTTTTAATTTCTACAAAATCAAGAAAATTCTACATGAGGTTCGGACGAATGATCAAGAAAGCTAATACATTTCACATGGATTCCAAAAACGTGGTAAACTGGAGATAGCTTCATGGTTGAAGCTACGTGGGTGGAATGGATCTTAGAACTCAGAAGCTAACCATCACTGAGCAGCAAAAATGAGAAAATGATAACAATTGGAGCACACTGTGTCCCTCTGTTGGTCGAGGTCGACCATGGATGTTGCATACCAGCTGTCTATGTTTTTGGTGCAGCACCATCTGTGGTTGATGAGACCAACGCAAGAGTGGTGGTCTCTGTTGCAAAGGTCGCATCTATAAGTGGCCTCAGCTCTTTCTATGGGGCTGTTGGTCTTCTGCTACTTTCAGGAAATTTTCCTCGTCTGATTTAAATTGTGGTTTCAGGTTGCTTCTCCACCTGGTGCCAATTGAGCAGGTGTATATGTTCGGGAGGCCGGCATGAGAGAGAACCTCAGCAATGGGTACTCTGTCTCCCCAGGAGATGCTCAAGATGCAACAACGGCACCTTAAATGGTTGAGCCTTTTCTCCAGCTTAGCATATGTTGCCAAGGTCTCTGCTGTACAGCGATGTACTCTGTCTTTGTCATCTTTGTTTTGACTGAGAGTTTGGCGTTCTCCCAGACTTACTTCGTGAGGTGGGCAAGAGTTGTTGCAGCATTCCTGATGCGCTTGTTGATTTCTGCATCCAAGGAAAGGTTGTTACTGATGATGGACCCCAGGTATGTGAAGTGATGAACAACATTCAATGGTAATGAGTGGTGATGCCTCCAATCTTGTCCCCAGACCTTTGTCTTTTTCAGGCTGATAGATGGATCAAATTCCCTTGCTGCCTGAGAGAAATGATCCATCAGGCTCTGGAGGTGTTGTGGAGTGTGGGTTGTAACTGCTGTAACATCAGAAAACAGCATGTCTCTGATCATAGCCTTGCGCAATTTGGTTTTGGCTCTTATGCAGGCAAGGTTAAAGAGCCTGCTATCTGATCTAGTGTGAAAGTAGATCTGTTGTAGTGCCAAATGCGTGCCTCAGGGGAAGGGCAAAGAAGATCTGAAAGAGCACCGGGATGAGAACACAGCCCTGTTTGACACCACTTACATCAAAGGGCTCTGAAGAGCTGCTGTTGCACTGGACAATCCCCTCCATGTTGTTGTGGAAGGATTCAATCATGCTCTGGAGTCTTGGCAGGCAGTCAACCTTAGAAACAATATGAAAGAGCCTGTCTCTGCTGATTGGGTCAAATGCCTTGGTGAGATCAATAAATGCAATGCAAAGGGTCTTCCTTTGTTTTCTGTACTTCTGGAGTTCTCAGAGGAAGAAAGTCATGTCCACAGCTGAACTTTCAGCATGGAAGCCACTCTGTGACTCTGGCTAGACAAGTTCAACCAACTTCTGTAGGTGGACTAAGAAGATTCCGGTGAAGACTCTGCTAACAACACTCAAGAAGGAGCTGTCCCTCTAGTTGTTATAGTCACTTCTCTCATTTTTTTTTGTAGAATGTAATGATCTTTTCATCCCTCATATCCTGTGATACAGTTCCTTCCTGCCAGCACTGACAGAGTACTTCATGCAGAGGGTACACTAGAGTAGACATGGAGTGCTTAATCAGGTGAGAGGGAATCCTATTATTGTCTGGTGCCTTCCCTGAGACCATGCTACTGGTGGCCTTGCTGAGCTCCTTTAAGGTCAGCTCTTCATCCAGTTCTTTCATTGTTGGCAGGCACTCAGCGGCAACCAGGGCTGAGGTAGCAACAGTATTCACTCTGGAGTAGAGGTCAGAGTAATTTTTTTACCGATCTCTCCATCTATTTGTTTCTGTCTCTGATCACTTCCACGTTGATGGATTTGAGAGGAGCTATCTAGTTCTGAGAGGGGCCGAGAGCTTTCTTGATGCCATCATACATACAATCATACCCCTGATATTGCCTATCAGTGCTGTGGTTTGGATGTCTTCACCAAGTTGCATCTAGTACTCGTTGGCATAGTGCCTGGCAGTTTGCTGAACTTTACTTCTAGCAGCCCTAAGGGTATATAGGTTCCTTCAATTGGTGAAAGCTTGCATTCAATGAGAGCAGCATGCCTGGCTTCAATGACGGGGTTGGAGGAACGGTGGAATACCTCCTGAATTTGGCTTCGAAACAGTCATTTGTTTTTGAGGTCTTCTTCCCAAAGGTAGTAAAGACTGTTCCATAGATGCTATTCTGCAGAAGATCCTATTTCTCTGTGACAGTGTTTCCAGGTTGCTAGAAACATGCAGTAATTTATTGGCATAATAGGTTTATTTGAAAAGTTGTATTTGCTCCAGATCTTTGTCAAATCAACCATGATTCAGCTTTGTCTTGTATACAATAAAATTCACATCTTGGAGTTGCTTTATATCTATGCTTGCTTTACAAAACATAGTAACTATGCACATTTTGACTGCAGGAAAGTGAAACTCTGGCAGATGCTGAAGAAAGATGTGAGGGGCTCATAAAAAACAAAATTCAACTTGAGGCTAAACTCAAAGAAGCAAATGAAAGGCTGGAGGATGAAGAAGAATCAAATGCTGAGCTCACGGCCAAAAAACGAAAACTGGAGGATGAGTGCTCAGAACTGAAGAAGGATATTGATGACTTGGAGCTCACCTTGGCCAAAGTAGAAAAGGAGAAACATGCCACAGAAAACAAGGTAAAAATAACATCAAATTTTAACACAATATATTCATATTCCAGGTGTGTGTGTGTGCGCGCGTGCGCACGCACGCACCATGTAATAAGAAGAGTACATAATTAATTATGGTGGGAAAACTGTTGGAAAATATACTTAGAGATAGGATTTATGGGCACTTAGAGAATCATGGTCTGATCAGGGACAGTCGGCATGGCTTTGTGAAGGGCAGATCGTGTCTAACAAGCCTGATAGAGTTCTTTGAGGAGGTGACCAGGCATATAGCATATAGATGAGGGTAGTGTAGTGGATGTGATCTATATGGATTTTGGTAAGGCATTTGACAAGATTCCACGCAGTAGGCTTATTCAGAAAGTCAGAAGGCGTGGGATCCAGGGAAGTTTGGCCAGGTGGATTCAGAATTGGCTTGCCTGCCAAAGGCAGAGGGTCATGGTGGAGGGAGTACATTCGAATTGGAGGATTGTGACTAGTGGTGTCCCACAAGGATTGGTTCTGGGACCTCTACTTTTTGTGATTTTTATTAATGACCTGGATGTGGGGGTAGATGGGTGGGTTGGCAAGTTTGAAGACGACACAAAGGTTGGTGGTTTTGTAGATAGTGTAGAGGATTGTCGAAGATTGCAGAGAGACATTGATAGGATGAAGAAGTGGGCTAAGAAGTGGCAGATGCAGTTCAACCTGGAGAAGTGTGAGGTGATATGCTTTGGAAGGACAGACTCCAAAGTAAATGGCAAGATACTTGGTAGTGTGGAAGAGCAGAGGGATCTGGGGGTACATGTCCACAGATCCCTGAAAGTTGCCTCACAGGTAGATAGGGTAGTTAAGAAAGCTTATGGGGTATTAGCTTTCATAAGTCGAGGGATAGAGTTTAAGAGTCGCAATGTAATGATGCAGCTCTATAAAACTCTGGTTAGGCCACACTTGGAGTACTGTGTCCAGTTCTGGTCGCCTCACTATAGGAAGGATTTGAAAGCATTGGAAAAGGTACAGAGGAGATTTATCAGGATTCTGCCTGGTTTAGAGAATATACATTATGATCAGAAATTTAGGAAGCTAGGGCTTTACTCTTTGGAGAGAAGGAGGATGAGAGGAGACATGATAGAGGTATACAAGATATTAAGAGGAATAGATAGAGTGGATAGCCAGCGCCTCTTCCCCGGGGCACCACGGCTCAATACAAAAGGACTTGGCTTTAAGGTAAGGGGTAGGAAGTTCAAGGGGGATATTAGAGGAAGGTTTTTTACTCAGAGAGTGGTTGGTGCATGGAATACACTGCCTGAGTCAGTGGTGGAGGCAGATACGCTAGTGAAATTTAAGAAACTGCTAGACAGGTATATGGAGGAATTTAAGGTGGGGGGTTATATGGGAGGCAGGGTTTGTGGGCCGAAGGGCCTGTACTGTGCTGTACTATTCTATGTTCTATGTTTTATCATGCCATAGCACATGAATAATATTGAATTTTGACAGGATGATTAAAAAGATTATTTTTTCATTTGTTCATAATAAAATATTTCACTCTCATCGGCTATTCTACCCACAGTAGTTGGAGGGTTAATTGATACATTCTTTCATGAAAATAGGTGAAGAACCTTACAGAGGAAATGGCAAGCCTTGATGAAAACATTGTCAAGTTAACAAAGGAAAAGAAAGCTCTACAAGAGGCCCACCAGCAGACCCTGGATGATCTGCAGGCTGAGGAAGACAAAGTCAACACTCTGACCAAAGCCAAATCAAAGCTGGAACAACAAGTTGATGATGTAAGTGTCTTTTTAAAATGAACTATTATTCTTTTATATATTATTTCTTTCCAAAATTTCTTTGAATATATAAACTTGCTTTTAATCAATGTAAATCAGCTTGAAGGTTCTCTGGAGCAAGAGAAGAAGCTTCGAATGGATCTTGAAAGGTCTAAGAGAAAACTTGAAGGTGATCTGAAACTATCCCAAGAAACAATAATGGATTTAGAAAATGACAAGCAACAAACGGAAGAGAAGCTGAAAAAGTGAGAATTATTGCTATTGCCTTAAATTGCCACACTGCATAATTTTTTTCTGAAGACATTAACATAATCTATTTGCACCACAGAAAAGAATTTGAGATTAGCCAACTTCTAAGCAAGATTGAGGATGAACAAGTTCTAGGTGTTCAGCTACAGAAGAAAATTAAAGAACTTCAGGCAAGTCCTGTTACAAGAACAAGGTTTTGGATATCTTAAGCATTTTACTAAATTACACCATGCAGCTATTAAATATATAAATATGTAATTTAGGCTCGTATTGAGGAGCTTGAGGAAGAGATTGAAGCTGAACGTGCTGCTCGTGCTAAGACTGAGAAACAGAGAGCTGATCTTTCTCGGGAACTTGAAGAGATCAGTGAGCGACTGGAAGAAGCTGGTGGAGCAACTGCAGTACAGATTGAAATGAACAAGAAACGAGAAGTGGAATTTCAGAAAATGCGGCGTGATTTGGAAGAATCTACCCTCCAGCATGAAGCCACAGCTTCAGCTCTTCGAAAGAAACATGCTGATAGTGTGGGAGAACTTGGGGAACAGATTGACAATCTACAGCGGGTGAAACAAAAGCTGGAAAAGGAAAAGAGTGAACTGAAGATGGAAATTGATGATGTCACCAGTAATATGGAATCTGTATCTAAATCTAAAGTAAGTTCTGAAAACTTTCAGAGTTGGATACATAAAGAATTAATCAAGGTCTCTAATTTAATAAACAATTGTTTCCTTCAAGGCAAATTTTGAGAAGCTCTGTCATACATTAGAGGACCAACTTAGTGAAACTAAGGCAAAGAATGATGACAATGTGCGGTTAATTAATGATCTATCAGCACAGAAAGCTCGACTGCAGACTGAAAATGGTAACACAACAAAACTAGAAATTTCCAACAGTTACATCTTAACATTTGCATCCTTTATTTTTGTACTGAAACTGAACCTTAATTAATTTTCAGGTGAATTTTCACGGCAAATGGAAGAGAAGGATTCCCTGGTTTCTCAAATGACAAGGGCAAAGCAAGCATTTGCTCAGCAGATTGAAGAGCTAAAAAGACAGCTGGAGGAAGAAATGAAGGTAATTTTTCAGGCAAATTTGGTTGGTCTGCTCAGGAGATAAAATAGCAAAATGTTAGATGAAATACCAAGTGCATGAAATTTGGTATGTTATTGGCATCAGTTGATTAGCAAGTACAGGACATGATTAAGTGAAGACAATGAAGTCTGCCTTTTCTAATTTTACTCTAACATTATTACCCACAGGTTATTACATTGAATGTATTACAATATATTGATGGATACAGGCAATTTTCAGGTTATGAATTTGCAAAGTTCAAAATTCAAAGTAAATTTATTGTCAAAGTACATATTTGTCACTGTATACTACCCGAGATTATTTTTGCAGGCATTCACAGTAAGTACAAGAAGCACAATCAAATTAGTGAAAGATCAGAAATGTCCCTTTCCCATCTGGTACAAGATGCCTGTAGCCTTACAACTGCAAGCAAATCCATTCTCATCCAACCTATTGGTTTGCTAAATGTTCATTCATATGTCTGTAAGTTGTACATTCGTAGCCTAGGGAAGACCTGTATAAACTTTTGCCCAAGAGTAATGATGGTTCCTAAATACTTCTTAATTAATGTGCATTCTGAGAACACAACATTGTTTTAACATTTTCACTCAGTTATTTATCCGTATCTGTGACTTATTTAAAGGCTAAGAACGCACTGGCCCATGCTCTTCAATCATCCCGCCATGATTGCGATCTCCTCCGTGAACAATATGAAGAGGAAATGGAGGCAAAGGCTGAGCTCCAACGTGGAATGTCCAAGGCCAACAGCGAAGTGGCTCAGTGGAGAACGAAATATGAAACTGATGCGATCCAGCGCACTGAGGAACTGGAAGAGGCCAAGTACATTCCAATAACCCCATTCTTTACTTTTCTTTTTTTTTACACAGCTTAAAATGGGCCATTTAGCCCCAAGTCTTTGCCAACCTTCTTGAGGTACACATCACCTTCAGATATCTGATCCTATCAACATATCTGTTAGTTTCTGCCTCATATATTTATCTTACTTTCCCATAACTTATCTAGACTATTTGTTTCAACAATTCCTTGCTATCCACCTTTTAAGTTTCCTCTGGCTAAAGAAGCATTACCAGATTTTACAGATTTATTGATGATTAAATATAATAAGGAACTTAACAGTTTTTGGTTTTAGATTTACCATCAGTGGAAAATTCTTTATGTCTCGTTGTCAAATCTCTTAATTAGCTTACAAACTTCTCGGCATGCACAGTTAGAGCAGGACTAAGTACTTCATGCCTGCCATTTCATTAACAGCATGGCTAATACGACTCTATTATTCTTGCCAACCTTTGATAACCTTTCACACCTTACCTGCCATGAATCTATCTACTCCTACCTGAAAAATATTTGGATACTCTGCGTTAGCTCTGGGAAAAAAAAAATATTCTGAAGAATTCTGATCTGTCTTAAATGGGCAATTCCTGACTTATAAACAATGACCCCTAGTTCTAGATTCTCTCACAAGAGGAAACATTTTCTGCACATCATGCTCACATCTCAGTCTTCTGCTTTTGAGATTAAAAAAGTCCCATTATTGAACAAAATTCAAAGTTCAAACCATTTACAATCCTGAAATTCATTTTCTCATGGACCTCGGGTTTGCTCCTGTTGTCAATAATCAGCTCCTTGTTCTTGGTGACTTTGAGTGAAAAGTTGTTGTTGTGGCATCACTCAATCAGATTTTTGATCTCCCTCCTATATGCTCATTCATCAACACCTTTGATTCAGCCAACGGCAATGGTGCCATCAGCAAATAAATATGACTTTGGACCTGTGCTTAGTCTAACAGTCATAAGTATAAAGCGAGTAGAGCAGGGGGCTAAACTCACAACCTCATGGTACATGTATGCTGATGGTGATTGTGGAGGTCTGAGAATCCAGTTGCACAAGGAGGTACTGAGGCCAAAGTTTTGGAGCTTATTGATTAGTTTTGGGGGAATGATAGTATTGAATGCAGAGCTGTAGTCAAGGAAGAGCATCCTGATGTATGCATCTTCACCATCCAGACGTTCCAGGTTTAAGTGAAGAGCAAATGAAATGACATCTGCTGTTAATCTGTTGTGACACAATGTAGGCTGCAGTGGATTTAATTCACTCCTCAGGCAGGAAGTGATATGTTTCTTCACCAACCTCTCAAAGCACTTCATCACTGTGGATGTAAGTGCTACTGGATGAAAATCATTGAAGCAGATTACCAAGTTTTTCTTAGGTACTTGTATAATTGAAGCCTGCTTGAAGCAGGTGGGTACCGCAGACTGCCAAAGTGAGATGTTAAAGATCTCAGTGAACACTCCAGCCAGTTGATCAGCTCAGGTCTTTAGTACTCGGCCAGATCCCCCAGCTGGGCCAGATGCTTTTCTAAAGTTCTCTCTCATGTCGGCCTCAGAGACTGAAATTACAGGGTCATTAGCAGCTGTGGGAGTGTGTGAAGGTGTCTTCATGCTTAGTTGATCAAAGCGAGCATAAAAGGCATTGAGCTTATCTGGGAGCAAAATCTTATTGTCACATAGGTCACTTGCTTTTACTTTGTAAGAGATGATAGCATTCAAGCCCTGCCACAGCTCATGAGCATCCTGCAGTGATTCCATTTTAGTCCAGAATTGTCGTATCACATGTAAAGTGACTTCCTGGAGGTCATACCTGGATCTCTTGTACGATCTCTTGGTCGCCAGACCTGAACGTCACTGATCTGGCTGTCAGCAGATTGCAGGTCTCTTGCTTCATCCAGAGCTTCTGGTTGGGGAAGACACTAAATGATTTTGACAGGACATACTTAACCATGACTGACTTTATAAAGCCCATGATAACTGTGGTGTACTCATTGAGATCCTCTGATAAGTCATTGAACATGGCCCAGTCCACTGACCTGAAGCAGTCCCATAGCTGCTGCTCCCTCTCTTCATTGTCCTTACTCCTAGACCCCTGCTTATTAGTCTCTACCTATATGCGTGTAGGAAGGGAACAGCCAGACGGTCTGATTTCACAAAATGAAGTCCAGGGATTGAATGGTAGGCATTCCTTATGGTAGAAGAGCAGTTGTCAAGTGTGTTGGGACCCCCTGATGCTGCAGGTAATATGTTGATGATAACTGGGGAGAGATTTCTTGAAGTAAGCCTTTTGATGGTTACATTTTAGTGCTATTGTCACACTTTTAAATCTTGTTACACTTTCTGCTAGGCCTCATCTTGATGGTAACATGAACAACAGAACATTGTGCATTACTCTAAAGTCTAGTCAAGATTAATTCCATTTCTTTACAAAGAAACAGAAGTGCTTATATTTTTAATAGTTTGTACAATATTCTGCAATGTTGCTGCAATTGAATTTTACACGTATTGCTATTTCCCAGGAAAAAACTTGCCCAGCGACTTCAAGAGGCTGAGGATCACATTGAGGCAGTGAATTCTAAATGTGCCTCATTAGAAAAGACCAAACAGAGACTTCACAATGAAGTTGAAGATCTCATGATTGATGTGGAGCGAGCTAATGCTGCTGCAGCTGCTCTTGATAAAAAGCAGAAGAACTTTGACAAGGTATAAATCAAATTTTTGAAATTAATCAATAAGATGAAAAATTGGATCCTGTTTCATTCATGATTAATAGAACATTGTTTACCCTTGTGTGCTGTCAGATCCTGGCAGATTGGAAACAAAAATACGAGGAATGTCAGTCTGAATTGGAAGCATCTCAGAAGGAGTCTCGTTCTTTAAGTACTGAACTCTTCAAAATGAAGAATGCTTATGAAGAATCCTTGGAACACCTTGAAACACTGAAAAGGGAGAACAAGAATCTTCAACGTATGTTATATTCCTAAGTTCTTTGAGTTTTGGCTATCATAATCTCCTCTGCATTGCTGATTTTAGTAGATTTATACATTTATGGCCATGTCTCCAACAAAACCCTAAGCTCTCTAATTAATTTAATAAACAATCCATCTCCTGCTTCTCCAGCTCCTTTAATTTCTTTAATATTCTATTTAAAACTTGCATGATTAAACAAGCTTAAGTTGCTTGGAATCAAATTTTAATTGGTGAAACTATCATGTTAAAGCATAGAATATTTCACTGTGTTAAAACACATGGTAAGGTGAGGTGAGGGCCGCCGCTGGTTGGAGCTGATGATGGATATTGTGTCCTAGCTGCCTAGATGCGCAAGCCTGGGCAGTCTGCTATGGAGAGCAAGCTGTTGCCCAAGTACCAAGCTCCCCCTCTCCACCTATCTAATGAACCAAAGGAACGGCAGAGACTGATACAGTTTGGCACCAGCAGCATCGCAGGAGTTGCCAGTCAGCATTGAACTCAATGTAGGACTGCCTTAGGGACTCCAGTTCTGGATTTTTCCCTTGGGGTTTACTCCTGAAGCCTTTCCCTTGAGTGGGTATAGTTGCAAGGCAGTGGAGGGTTGAGATCAGAGTTTTTCTTCTCCCAGATGAGCTGCCAACCACGGCTGACAACCCCCATCTGTCTGAAACACGTGATAAGGATTGTTGTAAATGACATGGCTGTTTCACTGCAAATATTCTTTTCTTCAGAGGAGATTAACGATTTGACCGAACAACTCGGAGAAAGTGGTAAAGCATTGCATGAGATGGAAAAGGCTAAGAAGTTGGCAGAAACTGAAAAGTCTGAAATTCAGAGTGCTTTGGAAGAAGCAGAGGTATGTAAGCAATGGTCACGATTATCATTGACAAGATTGAATCATTTCTAAAAATGTTGCGAGTGTAATCTGCAGCCTCCAATACCTGTTTAAACATTTTCTTTATGTACAGGCGGCTCTTGAACATGAGGAAAGCAAGATACTGCGTATCCAGCTTGAATTAAGTCAAGTAAAGTCAGAAATTGACAGAAAGATTGCTGAGAAAGATGAGGAAATTGATCAAATTAAGAGGAACAATCAGAGAGTTGTAGAAACTCTGCAGACATCATTGGAGGCAGAGGTCAGAAGCAGAAATGATGCCCTGAGAATCAAAAAGAAAATGGAGGGTGATCTGAATGAAATGGAGATTCAGTTGAGCCATGCAAATCGCCAGGCAACAGAAGCTGTTAAGCATCTCAGGAACGTACAGGCTCAACTTAAGGTATGAGCAAATTAATGCACATATTACTTTGTCATGTTGCATCATCTTCTTGAAATAACTATTGAAACTGAATTAGCATTCTTCAGATGAAAAGGTATTGGACTAGAGTTTACTGCAACATGCATGCAAAAATCTACATCCAGCTGTCAGAACTTTTAATTCCCTCTCCACCAGAAACTTCAAGAGATTAGAGATTCTTGTTTGTACATGAAGGTCCTGCACTTGCTGGCTGAGTTAAGCCACTGATTTTGCCATTCCAGTCCAATGTTAGATTCCCTACACAGTCCAGCAATGGAGTGCAAACTTGCTTAATTCCCAATAGTTATGCTAAAGAGTCTACTTGTTGAACCTGTGCCAGAAATGCTACAAGAACTCTGGAACCATTTATTTGTAAGGGGGTGTATAACTTTGAGGTTGAAGGTATTATAAATATTGGTTCAATTATTTACAATAGTTTTAATGTGTTATTTAAAAGGATTTCAATTTTTTTTTCAGAAGTTACATTATATTTACTTATTTCATAATATAATTAATTAACCATAATATCAGAGATCGTCAGAAGCACTCAAAGTCCTTCTCAGGCTTGGAAGTTTATTTCAGCAGATTCAAGGGTGGATGGTTTTTACCCATCTGCATGATAGCAGAAGGTCTTGCCCCACATGAGGCTTTTCCAATTTATATTATATACTAGACAACCGGGTGACCTGTTGGGGCACCTTTTGAGAGAAAGATAGTGCAGTGTGATGTGATGTGCTTTGGAAATTAAAGAAGAAGAACTCAGTGTATTAAAGAATAAAGACATGTAACAAGACAAATATTGCTCCTCCTCATTTAACGAAGGACACTTTTTATGACCACATTTCTGGTTGGTCTGCCCCCCCCCTTCAGGAATGCTCTAACACTTTCATTTCTTTTTCCCTGGCTTAAAGCCACATACAGCTGACCATGCGGGAATACTAGTTTCTTCAGATAAATCAACATATTCTCCATGGTATGGCCTTGTGCCTTATGTATAGTCACAGCAAAGCATGACTGTATCAGGAACTGGCTTCACTGAAGAGGGACATTTTCCCCTTCTGATAAATTGAGAGTAATTCTTGGGATCATGAAAATGTCATTTTTGAATGCACCAATGTTTATCTTTGCTACGATGAGATTGTGGTGCAGTTCTTCCAACATCATTCGCGTTCCATTGCAAAGCCCTGGTGGATCCAAATTCCTCATTGAAATGATGGGAGATTCCCTCTTCAATTCCAGTTTATGTGGTGGCAATCCAGAGATTTCGACGGAATCAAGGAATTCTGTAGTAAAATGAGTGGCATTCGCTCCTTCACTTACGGCATTGAAGGAGCAGTATTCTTTCAGGATTCCAGGGAAGTGTCTAATGTATGTGAAGTTTATTTTTCGCATCATTTCATTAAGAGGAACCAAGATAGAATTCCTCGACAAGAGTTCTGCAGAATTGTCGAATGTTGGGTAGATGAAATCAATGCATTCTTCCATAGTTGTTGCTGGCAGACTCATATCTTCAGGTAATTTGATTTCATTGTTTTCATTTTTCTCAATCTTGTCTTTTCCAACATCCAATAAGAACTGAGAATATTGTCCTTCTCCCTCACTCATTCACGTTTCTCTTCAATTGAAACTTGATGAAGCTTCTCCAGAAGTATGATTTTTTAATGCATGAATTCTCCACATCAGCATCTTTTCCGCGTTTCACAACTGCTAGAAGCTGACAGAAATCGCCACAGCAAATGGTTAAAATACCCTCGAAGGCCTCGTTCTTGCCACATACATCATGACGAGTGCAGTCCACGGCTTCAAAGCTCTCCCTCCTAATCAGGGGGCATCCATCCCAGACAATAAGCTTCACATTTTGGAGTAAGTTTGCAGTATTGGTGTTTTTATCAATGTTACAAAGGGCAACCTCATTGATTTTGAGGGGTATTTTGAATTGTGAATGCACTGTCCTACCACCAGGCACCTCTGTCTCTTCTCCTTCTCTGCCTGTTTTTGTCATTCTGGAGACACGCAGACCTTTCATCCTTCATCTGTTCATCTATCATTTGTTCTTTCTCTCTGATCTTGGAGTCATGCGGCCCTGGCCTGATTGGATTCTTGTTCTCTCCTCTGTGCCTATTGTTGTCATTTTGGAGACGTGCATGCCTGTCCTCCTCTGTCTCGTCTTTTCTCATCTTTTTTGTCCCAACTCTTTTATCCTGGAGTCGTGCGGCCCTGGCCTCATCCGATTCTTGTTCTCTCCCTCTCCTTGCTGCTTCCCAACGATGTTTGGCATCATCCCTTGACCATAATGTCCCCCTTCTCTTTCCACTTGGCATAATTAGGCTATCCATATATTTTTACCCTAATGCTTGATAGCAGATAGGAAGCAGTAACACCAAAGCCTCCAAGGTGCTGTTGATTCTTGATGATGTGGTTGGCGCTCTGCTAAACAGAAGTGATATAGTCACCGCTGTCCTTTGACTGCAGCAAAGGGTTTTATGGGTGTCTCGAAGTACGTCATTACAGTAAGATTTAATTTTCTCTTATTGATGGGTGGCAGTTAGATCTGTCCCAATCCTGCACATGCTGACTGTGATTAGCAGAACGTGACCCCTCGAAATCCCTCCCCCTCCCTTCCCCCATCTCAGTTTCACTCTGCCCCTCCCCCAGCTGCCCATCACCTCCCTCATGGTTTTGCCTCCTTCTACTACCCATTGTGGTATCCCCTATTCCTTCTTCACCTTTCCTGCCTTTCCCCTCCCCCACCCCTTTATCTTTCCCCTTACTGGTACCTACCCGCCTTTTCCTTCCCACACTCTTTATAGGGCCTCTGCCCCATCCCTCTTCAGTCCTGACGAAGGGTTCCGGCCCGAAGCGTTGACTGATCATTTCCACGGATGCTGCCCGACCTGCTGAGTTCCTCCAGCATGTTGTGAGTGCTGCTTTGACCCCAGCATCGACAGATTATTTTTTGCCCTCGAAATAGAGCTGCCCTGCCCTTTTGCTCCGGTAGGTGTCGCTGCGGAGGCTGGCCGTGCGCATGCGTCGGGCTGTCGCGTACCGATTTCCATGATGGCCGATCGAGTCTCAGGTGAAAGCCGGCCTGTTGATTTTTGGCGAATGAGCAATTTTATACGAATATATAACCCTGAACTTTGCCTGCATTCTGTAAGTTAGCGCATTTGAATTCGATAAATGCCTCTATAATGCACCGTTTGCGCTAATTGGAGGTCACAAACAGAGCATGAGAGTTTTAGTAGTGTATAGATTTACATATCAGCAAGTCAACAGAGACAGAGGGAAAAATTAAGTCCATCCATTACCCGTTTCTCAGTGGCAAATATACTGTAAATCACTCACCCCATCAGAAAATTCTACCCCTTAGTAATAGTGTTAATAAATGGTTTGACAAAGTGTACGAGATTACATCTACTTAAAACATTTTCCCCCTTTTTAAGGAGGCACAGTTACATATAGATGAAGCTTTGAGAAGCAATGAAGACCTCAAGGAACAGTTGGCTATGTCTGAACGCAGAAGCAATCTCCTTCAAGCTGAAGTAGAGGAACTGAGGGCAGCTTTGGAACAAACGGAAAGAGCTCGCAAGCTGGCTGAACAAGAACTTACTGATGCCAGTGAGCGTGTGCAGCTTCTTCATTCTCAGGTACAGTGGTGCCTGACAGACATGAACACCATTGTTTAAGAATGCTACTTCCCGATGGGGAAAAAAATCAATTCATCTCCCAGGTTATTGAAGGGAGTTCTTTTTTTCTCATTTATCATAGAATACCAGTCTGATCAATACCAAAAAGAAGCTTGAAGCAGACATGTCCCACCTTCAATCCGAAGTGGAAGATGCCATTCAGGAAGCTAGAAATGCTGACGAGAAGGCCAAAAAAGCAATTACTGATGTAAGTCTTATACTGAATGTTGCTCTTATATAATTTAAGCTGATTATATGGCTAAATATATTACATGTAATTGCTGTAAGGCTGCAATGATGGCAGAGGAGTTGAAGAAGGAACAGGATACAAGTGCCCACCTTGAGAGAATGAAGAAGAACCTTGACCAGACGGTGAAGGACCTGCAGCATCGCCTGGATGAGGCTGAGCAATTGGCCTTGAAAGGAGGAAAGAAGCAGATCCAGAAACTGGAGGCCAGGGTATGTAAGACTGATGAGGCACAAATTACTCACTCGAATTCTGCAGCAGTTTCATTTCTTCTTATCAATGTGACTATTGTCCCACCTCAGGTCCGTGAACTGGAGAGTGAATATGAAGCAGAACAGAAACGTAGTGCTGATGCTATCAAAGGTGCTCGCAAATTTGAGAGAAGGGTTAAGGAGCTTACCTATCAGGTAGGGAATTCAAATTTATAAAGTGCATTGAAAATTATTGGCACTAATATCTTGCCATTGAATATGTGCAGCAGGGAACAATCAATCTCCTTTTCACTATTTTTAGTCTGAAGAAGATAGGAAGAATCTCTTGAGGCTGCAAGATCTTGTTGACAAATTACAATTGAAGGTTAAAGCCTACAAGAGGCAATCAGAGGAATCTGTAAGTAATTCTTGGTAATTTTTTTAGATACTTAGGTATTTATTAATAAGTGCAATATTTATTAAAAATAATTGATTTGAATGTATACCAAAGCTTAACCCTTTTTATATCATTTCAGGAAGAACAGGCTAATGTTCACCTGTCTAAATTCAGAAAAGTTCAGCATGAACTTGAGGAGGCGGAAGAGCGTGCTGACATTGCAGAATCCCAGGTTAACAAGCTCAGGGCTAAAAGCCGTGATATTAAGGTAAAGTCAATGTTTAATAGTGTTAAGTAATATTGTGACAAATGGTAATCTTGTGCTCATTAGTCTATGTGATATTGATTGACATATCCTAACTGTGGATATTACTACGCTGGTAGTTCAAATGTGAATTCAACCAGGCAGAATTGGATATGATGCTCAGGAGGGAATTGTTGGGATGCCAGAGGAACAGGGAAATGCAGCTATTTTTTATTAAAACAAACAAAACAATCTACTGTTTAAAAAGTTGAGTGATAGGTGATATTAATTGAAATGCCAAGGATTTTTACACCAGATTTGATGTGATTCCAGGCATTGTGTATGCGAGATTTCTTTCTGTGGAATCTCACACTAATACTGATCTGGCTACAGTTCTGGAGGGGCATAGTAGCTTTGCTTGACTGCTTTGTATTGTGAACACATCTCAATTATAAATATAGTGGTTATCCAGAAATGATAGTAGGAATTTGTACAGAGACATAAATACTTTCCTAATATATTGTTCAATTGTTGGACCTTTGGTTGTTAAGTGGTAAGTTTTTATTTTACAGATGGTAGTGAAAGCTGAAGAATAATTACAAGCTTGAAGAGTTCACCGAAGAAATTCACAAAATGTGCATTTCTTTGTGACTTATTTTTGTATATTAAGTTGGACTTGTTAGTAATGCATTACCAATAAAGATAGTATTAACCTGCTGTGGTTTGTCATGTCCTAATTTTGTTTGGAATGAGAAATCATTTGAGAGAAAATCAATAAATGTGCCATTAGCTATTTAAATGATACGAACAATTACAGTTATTCTCAACTGTGTTCTTAATTATTTGTTCTTAAACTTAAAAAAGCTGCAGTGTTTCAATTATTTATCCAGTGGTCGAGACAGATGCCCATGGAGATTTCAAATTACACACTAAAGAGTATAATTTGTCTGCAGTAGGAAGGTCATTAAAATCATCAGGTGAATGTTGGAGAGCGCAGCCAATACTGCTATACCCTCTCCGCAGTGCAGCTGCAGTGTACCAAATAATATTCTTTGTGTTAAAACGGTAAATTGTTAGCTTGAATGTGACCTCCAGATGCTTAAATATTCTCACTGACCTTGCACCCCACAACCTAGGCCAACTGACCACATTCAAGCATAAGAATGAATGTAAGAATATTATTTATAAGGACTATCTTAACTTGAAGACTGTATTGGAAACATTATAGAATTATGTAGTTGTTTAGAGCACAGATGGAAGTCATCTCCACATATTTCCTGTATCACTTTTTTTAAAGTTATCAAATTAGTTCTGATCACTTGCTGTTTCCCTAATACCATGCAGTTTCATCCCTTTCAAGTATTTATCCAACTTTTTTTTGAATATTATACGTGATTTGGCTTTGGTAAATTTTCTGGCTATGTGTACTAGATCATGTAGAGCTAGATTTTGCTGTTACTTGACACTAACCACAGATACTTGTGGATATTGACTGGCAAGTAATGGTTACTGTATGTCATCCTCTTTGTAGTACCTCTACTGGGGTCTGTAGTGCATGTGAAAGATGTTTCAGCCTGTTCCTCAACCAATCAAATTTTAAAATCCTTAATGAGTTGTGCAGAACAAAAATTTTGTTTTTTTCATAAATCTAAATAATAATATTTGTTCTCATGCACATTTTGGGGCAATAAAGCAAAATTAAATGACAAAGAAAAGCACAGAGTCATGAAACAAGGAATGCAAAAAGCTAACTAAGTCTACCTTTGACTGTAATTAAAATATGAAGGAAGGCTATACTATTATTAACTTTTTCAAATTCAGACAGGCTGGTTGATAGTTTAAATGCATCACAGTGTTAAATATTTACTGATAAATAGCTGTAGACCCATACAGTTTCTAATGTGTTTGGTGGCATTATAAAAGGTAAATGCAGCAGATTTATTATCCTTATGTATAATAAAAGTAAATCTCTCTGTATTTTTATGAAGCAATGGACAGCTCATCAGCAACCTCTGGTACTTGCATTTATCTATAGAAATCTGCATGCATGGAGCTCTAGTTCTATTCTTTCTGAAGTAATGAAAAGTACAGGGGATCTCACATTACGTCCTTGGTTAGGGCTAATAACTTGGGTTGGAACTCAGCTGGCCAGGCAGCATCTATGGAGAAGAGTAAGTAGATGACATTTTGGGCTGAGCCCCTTCATCAGTGGGGGAGAAAAAGACAAGAAGTTAAAGCATAAAGGTGGGAGGGAAGGGAGGAAAAAGTACAAGGTGGTAGGTGATAGGAGAGACCAGGAAAGGTGGTGAGAGGGAGGTAAAGTGCTGGGAAATTGATAGGTGTAAGAGATAAAAGGCTGGAGAAGGAGGAATCATAGGAGAGGGTAGGAGACCATGGAAGAAATGGAATTCGGAGGAATACCGGGGGAGGTAATGGGCAGGCAAGGAGATAAGGTGAGAGAGGGGAACAGGAATGAGAATGATGAAGAGGGGGACAATTACCAAAAGTTCAAGAAATTGATGCTCATGCCACCAGGTTGGAGGCTTCCCTGATGGAATATAAGGTGTTGCTCCTTCAATCTGATTGTGGGCAGTAGAGGAGGCCTCACGGGCTGACATGTCAGAACAGGAATGGGAAGCAGAATTAAAATCGGTGGCCATCGGGAGGTCCTGCTTTTTCTGGCAGACCAGGAGGCCACACCAGGAGCACCGGACACAGTGTATGGCCCCAACAGATTCACAGGTGAAGTGTCACCTCACCTGGAAGGACTGTTTGAGACCCTGAATGCTAGTGAAGAAGGAGATGTAGGGGCAAGTGTAGCACTTATTCCACTTGCAAGGATAAGTAACAGGAGGGAGTGCAGAAGGGAGGAATGAATGGACAAGGGAGTCGTGTAGGGAGCGAAAGATGTACTTGCTGGTGGGATCCTGTTAGAGATGGCAGAAGTTACGGAGAGTTATGTGCTGGATGCGGAGGCTACTGGAGTGGTAGGTAAGGACATTAGTAACCCTATCCCTTGGGTGCTGGAAGGATGGGGTGAGGGCAGACATGTGCAAAATGGAAGAGATGTGGGTAGGGGTAGCTTTGATGATGAGGGAAGGAACACCCCTTTCTTTGAAGAAGGAGGGCATCTCATTAGTTCAGGATTGAAAAGCCTCATCCTGAGAGCAAGTGTGGCAGAGACAGAGGAACTGAGAGAAAGGGATGGAATATTTACAAGTGACAGCTCGGAAGATGTGTAGTCCTGATAGCTGTGAAAATTAGTGGATTTGTAAAAGATTTCAGTGGATAAGCTGTCTCCAGAGATAGAGACAGAGAGATCAAGAAAGGAGAGGGTGGTGTCTGGAATGGACCAGGTAAATTTGAGGGCAGGGTGGAGCTGGAGGCAAAGTTGATTAAATCCACGAGCTCACCATGGTTGCAGGAAGCAGCCCCATTGCAGTCGTCGATATAGCATAGGAAAAATTGGGGAGTAATAGGCTTAGTGTAGGTTTGGAACATAGTCTTGGTGACAGAGTGAGAAGAGCACGGTAGTGCAGTAGTTAGCACGAAGTTTTACATTACCAGCACCAGGGGTTCAATTCTGCCACTGTCTATAAGGAATTTGTCCGTTTTCCCTGTGCTCCAGTTTCCTCCCACAGTCCAAAGACATACTAATTGGTAGATTACTTAGTCATTGTAAATTCTCCTGAGATTAGACTCAGGTTAAATTGGCGGTTGCTGGGTGACATGGCTCGAAGGGCCGGCAGACCTGCCTGCTCTATATCTCAATAAATAAGTGGAGGTGGTTAATGTATCAAATATGAAAGAGGGTTTGTACATTTTAGAATAAAATAATTAATGAATAGATATGGACGTATCCTGATTTTAGATTGGGAGTTCAGAGAAGAAGCTCAAAGCAATAGACTTAAGCCAAATAAACATATGTTTTGCGCACATTGTGTTCAAAGATATTTTCATCCAAGCCAAATTTAATAATTGGCAGGCATCAGAATTTAAAAAATGATATCACCTTCCATATCATCAGGACATCCTAGTTTACCTTACACACAATAAAGTATGGTTGAAGTGTCACTGTTGTAATACGGGAAACATTGCAGTCTGTCAAACTACAGAAACAACAATATCAAAACGGCCATTAATTTGTAGATAATCTTTGTTGAATAAATATTGGACAGGCAACTGGCTAAGAACTATTCTTTCCTCTTCTAATGCAATGGGATCATTTGTGCCAAAATCTCCATTTAACATTACATCCAGAAAGAGACATTCCCAACAGTGCAGCAGTCTCTTGAGTATCATTTTAAACCTGATTTTTGCAGTCAAGTCTGTGGTGGAATACTTATGAATATATAACCTCTTAGAGATTAGAGTGGTGACACGAGTCAAAATTGACGCAATTTTATGACACTTGAATGAACATGAAGAAAAAATATACTCAAAGATGCATATGGGTAAAGTTCTGGAATATCGATCAAGATATTAACTAATAGAGACTGTTCAGCAATAGAAGCATAAGCATTTATTTATATATCATTCCAAATAAACTGATTCCTAAGCTCTGGAACCTGGGCCTTAGCACTCAGATCTGCAGCTGGATCTTCAACTTCCTCACAGACAGGACCCAGGCTGTAAAAATAGGGGACAAGCTCTCCTCTACAATCACTCTGAGCACTGGTGCCCCACAAGGCTGTGCACTCAGCCCCCTGCTGTACTCACTATACACCCATGATTGTGTAGCCAAGTTTCCATTAAACTCAATATATAAGTTTGCTGATGACACAACAATTGTAGGCTGTATCTCAGGTAATGATGAGTTTGAGTACAGAGAGGAAATTAAGAACCTGGTGGCATGGTGCAAAGACGATAACCTATCCCCCAACGTCAGCAAGACGAAGGAATTGGTTGTTGACTTCAGAAGGAGTAGAGGACCGCACGGCCCAATTTATATCAGTGGTGTACAAGTGGAACAGATCAAAAGCTTTAAGTTCCTCGGGGTCAATATCACAAATGACCTGACTTGGTCCAACCAAGCAGAGTTCACTGCCAAGAAGGCCCACCAGCACCTTCACTTCCTGAGAAAACTAAAGAAATTTGGCCTGTACTCTAAAACCCTCACTAATTTTTATAGATGCACTGTAGAAAGCATTCTTCTCAGGTGCATCACAACCCGGTATGGAAGTTGTCCTGGCCAAGAGCAAAAGAAGCTGCAGAAGATCGGGAACCCAGCGCAGCACATCACACAAACCAATCTTCCGTCCTTGTACTCACTTTACACCGCACGCTGTCCGAGCAGTGCTGCCAGGATAATCAAGGACATGACCCACCCAGCCAACACACTTTTCGTCTCTCTTCCCTCCGGGAGAAGGCTCAGAAGCTTGAAGACTCGTACGGCCATATTTGGGAACAGCTTCTTTCCAACTGTGATAAGACTGCTGAACTCATCCTGACCCAGATCTGGGCCGTACCCTCCAAATATCCGGACCCGCCTCTCGGTTTTTTTGCACTACCTTACTTTCCATTTTTCTATTTTTTATTTATGATTTATAATTTAAATTTTTAATTTTAATATCTACTAATTTTTACTATTTTAAATATTTAATATTTGTAATCCATGGAGCGGGAAGCACAGAATCAAATATCGCTGTGATGATTGTACATTCTAGTATCAATTGTTTGGTGACAATAAATATAGCAATGACTCCTTCAGATATGTGTAGCTGGAATCAAAATCCATAAGTGACAAAGTGAAAAATAATTTTTCAACTGCTCAAATGAGAAAATCAATCATAATTTTGATTCTTCTAATATTTTCTAAATTAACATCTATGCATATTTTCATCTCTGGCCATAATAAATTAGCTAAGGAAGGCCAAGATGACCAATGGTCATTGGTTTTGTTAACTGGTGTTGAACAGACCAAAGCATTTACTTAATAAGTGAATTTACTTCATAACATTGAGGGAATTTGATTTGGTGTTGTGGATCAAAATGGAATGGAACCAAGGGAATAACATGAAATACATTCTATAATACATTTTTCTAATCATTTTTATACCAGCTAATTACTTATCAAAGCTGATAATGTCTTGCCATTAATATCCTTTGAAATAGTTCTGCACTTTTCCTATGTATGTCACCATAATATATTCAGTGGTTAAACAGAGAACAAATCAAAAAATTGGTAATTACTAAAATCCAGTAAGCTTTTATCCATTTATCACTAATTTGAATCATTTTCTATTTTTATCTGAGGGGGAAAAAAAAGCTAAATGTGTATTGGCAAGATACTACCAGTATTTCTGCTCCTCACAAGCATTCTCCTCACTGACACCTTACAAATCTTTTGCAAGAAATAACAATGGATGTGTATTTATAAATCATGTTTTACTGTTGTAAGTTGCTTTAAAATTACTTCAGAAACAAATACCAGTTTAGTCTAACAATTGTTGTATAGAAAATACATTTATGCAAAATGGGTTTGGTAGTCTAATATTTCAGTGAATAAAAGAGAGATTACTTGGAAACCATAGCCTACATGTCCTATTGTGTGTACAATTTGTTGTATGGCACATGATAGTATGTAATCAGCAAACCTATTGCTAATACTGTGTAATTTACAAAAAGCAGCGATTTTGCTTGCAGATACTTAATGTACAGGAGTGCATAATGCACAATAGATTCTCACAAGGATGAGCCACGATTGGTGTGGGCTATTCATCTGGAACTTGTGTTGCACCAGTCTTATTGCCTGTGACTAGTCGTCGCATACTTTGAGAAAATCAACTCACACTAAGTGCTAGTAGGCCATCAGAAGAATCCAGGTATCCGAAGGAGGCAGTGAATGGAAACCACACACTTCTGGAAATAAGGTCTTGTTTATAAAAAAAAACACAATATGTACAAAATATTTTCATGAGCAAGAACAATTCAGAATTCAAACATTCTGTTTAGGATCCAAAGCTTAAATATCAACAAAGACCAAATTCCTGTTTAGTTAGAATCGGTGATATTCATTAGAATAACCTTTATTACTCCAATTTCTCTAACTAATTATTCCTAGTGTTAATCCATATTTAGAAGTTTACAGACTAAACCTTTTTTACTTATCCCTAGTTAGTTAGAAAACCAAATATAATTCCTATTCTCAAGTATAATATTTAACTTAAGTTTCAGTTCCAGGCAGTATATCTACAAGTTTAAATTCAATTCAAAAATTATATTCTGTATACACAGTTTAACTCCTTTCACGACAATTCTCCTAACGACACAACTCTTAAACAAAGTAAATCTCATTCAGTAACTTATCAAAGTCTTTGCAAAAATAATCAGTTCTTGCAAAAAATCAAATTCGGATTCTTCGAATGAAACCGTATTAAATCCACTGCGTCATTACACATTTCGTCCCGCGCTGTTTCTTCATCTGGGTGGGTCGCCATCTTGGTTCCTTGGATGAAATACTGTAGTCGATCGTCCACAGTAAGTCAGTTCACAAACTTGTACAAAACTTGACCAAATGCCCTGGTATGATTTTGCAGAACTAATTCCCGACTACACGGTAGGGATTTTCGACACTCGTTTCTGCCGATATTGTCTCGTTGCAGCTTCAATAAATCTTTTATCACTATTCTCTCTTCTCCAGGGGTTTCAAGTCAATAGGGTAAAGATACTCACTACTAATTCCACTCTTAGCAGTTCATGTCTTCAGTTTCTACTCGATGCTGCGTTTCTCTCTTTGTCCGTCCCGTGTCCAGCCCGCCCCTCCCTCGCGTAGCGTTTTTTTTCAAATTTTTTTAAAATCGGTAAACCTCATTTGCATCCCTCCGCAGGTAGAACTTTCTAATAATACAATTTTGGGTTTAATTAACCTGGGTTACACAGGCCATATGTGAGAATGCAAAGCTGCCTAGGTGAAACCTATTCTGCCTGAGCAGAATGCAGGAACAGCTTCTGGTGAGGATCCTTAGCGTGGCTCTTCATTAGGCTCTTATCCTGCTCCTGAATGTGTTCCTAACCTCAACAATTACGATTACAAGGGTCTCCGGGTGATAACAATCTGTCATCTCCTGATTGAACCTCTCATCCCCACTGTAATTAGGCTTCTTTTCTCTCCACCCACTCCTGCTACTTGAAACAGGGACATGTGACAGGTCTGGTTTCCTTTGTTGATCTGACAAAGATGAATTAATTAATTCCTTCTTTGCCTAATGTACAATAGAAATTTGCGCCAGATTTCTCTTGAAGAAAGCATTACTTGGCATGATGCACCAGACCCATTTAAAACACTTTTCTAAATGCTGAGGAATTTCTAATCTATGACTCCTCTTACTAGAGTTCACACAGTTTGCGTAGAATGTTAACAACAGAGGACAGGGAATTGTATTTTTAGATAGTAATTAGTTGAACAAATGCAAATAGACAACCTTGTGGAGTTACCACGGAATCAATTCATGAAATAACAACACACACTAATGCTGGAGGAACTCAGCAGGTCAGGTAGCAGCTATGGAAATGAACAGACAGTCCACGTTTCCAGACGAATCACTCTTCAGGTTTGAGAAGGAAGGGGGAAGATGCCTGAATAAAAAGGTGGGGGGGGGAGGGGAAGGAGGCTAGCTAGAAAGTGACAGGTGAAGCCAGGTGGATGGGAAAGGTCCATGGCTGGAGAAGAAGGAATCTGATAGGTTAGCAGAGTAGACCAGAGGAGAAAGGGAAAGAGGAAAGGGACCTGGAGAAGTAATAGCTGAGAAGAAATAAAGGGTCAGAATGGGCAATGGAAGGAAATGGGAGGGGGTGAGATTCATTTACCAGATGGAGAAGTTGATATTTATGCCATCAGGTTGGAGGCTACCCAGACGGAATATAAGGTGTTGCTCTTCCACTCTGAGGGTGGTCTCAGCTCGACACAGGAGGAGGCGATGGATCGACACATCAGAACAGGTTTGGGAATAAAAATTAAAACATTTGTAGAGGATGGTGTGGAAATGCTTGATGAAGCAGTCCCCCAGTTTATAACAGGTGAAATAGCAATATAAGTCTTTCAGTCATTAGTTTACTCAGATAAAGATTTAAGACCAAGGGGTCTAACTCTGTGTAATGGTGCTGAAAATGTCATCAGTCAAATGGATTGGGCATTCATTCATAAATTCAGCTACATATATAACCATCTGTTCAATCATAGATTCATTCATTTGTGCCTTCACTCGTTCATATCATTTACAGTATTTATTCTTGCTATCATGCATTCATTCCTATACTTAACTATTCATTCACGTGTAAATAATAATATCAATAACTTAATTATAGGTCATTTTCATTGTAGTTCAAAGTGCTTTACAATGGGATGAAGTGCAAGCATGAAGATAAAAGGATCAAAAAAGCAAAAAGCAAGGTTAAATAACAAACAACAACACACATCAAAGTTGCTAGTGAATGCAACAGGCCATGCAGCATCTCTAGGAAGAGGTACAGCCGACGTTTCAGGCCGAGACCCTTCGTCAGGTTAAATAAATAGGTTTTGATCTGAGGTTTAAAAGTATCAACTGAATCTACATCCCTTATAGATTTAGGTATTGAGTTCCACAATTTAAGCGCATAGTTCAATAAAGCTGACCTACCGATTATCTCTTGAGAGAGATTCTTTAAATTTAAGAGACTGGTGGAACAAGAACTGAGAACTCGAGCAGGATTATAAAACTAAAGTGATTCTGTGATGTACTCCAGTCCCAGACCATAAAGGGATTTAAAAATAAGTAATAAGAGAACTTTAAAATCAATTCTAAAAGAAGCAGGAAACCAATGCAGAGTAGCTAGGACAGGGGTGATATGCTTCTTCATTCTGCTTTTAGTTAAAAGTCCCCAGCCCCAGCTGCGGCGTTCTGAATGAGTTAAAGTTTGTCAATTGATTGCTTTTGAAGGCCAGTAAAAATGCATTGCAGTAATCTAGTCTGTTCAGTATAAAGGCATGTATTAGTTATTCAGCATCATTATGTGACAGAAACTGATGTACCTTTGCAATATTTCTTAAGTGTAGAAATACTGCTCTGGTTCATTCCTTCATTCAGTCATTCATGTATTCATTCATCTATAAGCAGGAAATTTTAATTAATCACCTAGATCTAATTTTCATTATCACATAAAATTACATAGAATCAAAAATAAGCAATGCTGTTACTATAATGAATTAATTACATGTGGCTAAAATTTGGTTGTCTCAAATGACAAACAGAACTGTGATGGAATGCTTTGCAACAAATCTGTATTTTAATACTCTGATTTCATGCGATTTAAGGTGAGGACTTCAGAATCAGGTTTAACATCATTGGAATATGTCATGAAATTTGTTGTCTTTGCAGCAACAGTACATTGCAATACATAATAATGGAGAAAAAACTGTGAAATATAGTATGAATATACATATTTAAATAAATAGTGCAAAAATAGATCAAAAAGTAGTGAGGTAGAGTTCGTGGGTTCAATGTCCATTCAGAAACCAGGTGGCAGAGGGGAAGAAGCTGTTCCAGAATCATTGAGCGTGTGTTTTCAGGTTTCTGTACCTCCTTCCAGATGGTAGCGGGGAGAAAAGGCATGTCTTCAGTGATGAGGGTCCTTTATGATGGGCGCCACCTTTTTGAGGCACCGCTTCTTGAAGATAAAGTCTGGTGGGCTAAGCAAACATCCCTGAAGTGCTCCAATGTTGATTGTCAGTGAGGTGGAGATGTTATTACCAATCTGCACATATTGTGGTTAGGAATTTCTGTGTCTGTTTGCAGAGGGAGGTACAGAGGGCCAGGTTCTGAAGCTTTTCAATCAGAACTTTAGGAATGATGGTGTTAAACACTGAGCTGCAGTCAATATACAGCATCCTGACATAGGTATTTGTATTGTCCAGGTGATCCAAGACCGCTTGGAGAGCCAATAAGATTGTTTCTGCTGTAGACCTACTGTGGCGGTAGCCAAACTGCAGTGAGTCCAAGTCCTTGCTGAGGCAGTTGATCTGGCCATAACCAACCTCTCAAAGCCCCATCATTATAGATGTGAGACTTGATTCACTTCTTAAAAATACATTTAAATAAGCAGACTGCCTAGCTCTGCAACTCCCAGTGATGTGCACCAGCATTTGAAGGATTAACTTTAAATATACTGTATATAAAAAAGGTTACAATGCCTTCTAGTACTTGATGGAATTTGATGTTTTAATCCTAGGTTCTTTTAGAAGTCAGAAAAGAGGCATTAAAATTGTTGTTTCATGATTATTTTATTACAAGTTGATAGAATAAAGGGAAATTGAAACAAACGGTGATAAGGACTACTAGAAGAGAGAGAGAGAGTGAGACAAAGGAGCAACGATGGTGCCTAGCACCATATATCCATAGAGTTAAGAAAAATTCTATTCAAATGTATGGATAGTAATTAACCAATTAGAAAGTACTTATTCAATACTGCAGTAAAAATTAACAATGAGGAAACACTTACTTACTTAATGCAGAACGAAGAAGCTTCCAGAATTATGCTTTGTATAGCCACTAGAAGCATAGTACATTCTTATATGCGTACATACTAGGAATCATAATAAGCAGTTATTCCTATAAAACTAATTATATAAAATATAAGTAGATAATTAGTTGTTAAGCTGCAAAGAAATTGACAACTGAATAGTCTAATCCGAGAATTAAACAGTCAGGTCCAACAATTACCCCTCCTCCCCCCAATTCTAAATCA
The DNA here is from genome assembly GCF_963921235.1 of Mobula hypostoma. Classification (NCBI taxonomy): domain Eukaryota; kingdom Metazoa; phylum Chordata; class Chondrichthyes; order Myliobatiformes; family Myliobatidae; genus Mobula; species Mobula hypostoma. The sequence goes on along the minus strand of NC_086118.1, from coordinate 15,805,889 downwards.
CACGTTGAGAATCATTACGGCTGAAGTTTCAGAGGCTAACATAGTTGTGGTATCTATGTTTTGTATAAAATAATCAAAAACTGTTTAGGTTATGAAATATCAAAGGGTATATAACAAGATCCTAACCAATTACATGGAAGAGAAGTCCAGGCTCCATTTCTGCACATAAAGTATGTGTTGTTCCATAAACTTAGACCATTTTGCATTACTTGACTGGAGCTTTGTTGAATTGTAATATTTCTGATTATCGGTAATGCATGTATACATTATGAGTCATCTCAACTAGCACATTATGAATAGGGAAAATTGGTAAAATATATGGTAACTAATAATATTAGAATAAACTTCATAGAGTCCAGTGGTTGTCAACTTGCTTGAAATCTTCTGGCTGTTTGGTGATTTGCTCACTGTAGCCCAGCAGCATGGTCACTGTGACCAAGCGGTTACTAGCACATTAACCACAGTGCTTGTTGTCTTCATCGGATACCACATTAGCTCAGTTGCGGTGGCTGATGTGTGTCCACTTATTTCTACCTTCTGTTTTCACTGTCGACTTGATAATTAACAACACTTGAATGATAAAAGTTCTTCCCATCTAGCTCCCTGTGGTTCATTATGTGGTTTCTTAACCGGGACCAATTCACCAGGACTCGGGATGTACCCTCCTTCTGTTGGATCGCCCCAAGTGGCAGAAACTATTTGAGAAGCAGACTATATAGCTTGGGTTCATTTCACACAATAGTTAATGTGTGTATCAGCCTCTCTGAAATTGAGGGCTACCAGCAGTGAGATAGAATGTGCCGTTACCACCTCCAATGGACTTAAGTTTAGTTTTCGTGTTTTGAGTTGCTCTCAGGCTATGTAAGACCTTAGGAGGAGCCGTAGGCCGTGGTACACCTTCCTCATGATACTTAGTCAATCATTGTTTGATGGTTCCATTCATTAATTCGGTTTTCCCTGATGACACTGGATGATGTGAATAATGAAAAGACCGTTCAATGTTTATCAGTCAACATAATTCCTGATAAACACTCCCAATGAAATGTGTTCCCTGGTCAGAGTCAATGTGATAATGATATTCTTCATCTAGGAATATAGGCTTGATCAGAGTTTTTGGTGGTGGCTTTCTTTGCTGGAATAGCTTCAAGCCATCTTGAAAACTTGTCCACTATTACCAGTATGTCTGAGTATCCTTGACACTTTGGTAAAGTAATAAAATGCACTTATAGATGTAAAAGTGGACCAGGTGGGGCAGGGACATGTAATTGTGCTAGCTTTTCCACTGCTTCAGGATTAGTTCTGGCATGTCATGTGTCTTTCAAATGTTTGTTGAGCTTGTGCCCTGAACTTCGGATTCCACCACCCTTGGGAGAATCTGTTGATTGTCTTTTGCACTCCATTGTGTCCCAGAGAGTATATTTGCTGTGCCAGCTAAGGAAGCAGTGTAGTTTATGATTTGTGTCATATCTCCATACTCCATCACCGTTTAACTTCCCATCATTCTCAATTCAAAATCATCTTTCCTGTGGTGAGCATTGAGCTTACATCTCTCGAATATCTTATATGTTCATCTATGATACGGAATTCAGCTTTGTTTCCATAACTCCATTTGTCAGGTTCACTGCATATGTTCTTGATACAGGTACGTCTTTTACTTCTTCTCATGCTGCCGTTTTTGCAACTTCATTCACAGATGTATTTCCACGGTTTTCCATTGTAATCACTTTGGAGTAACATTTACATTTTAATATGACAACTTCTAATGGCATTTTTATGACATCCATAAGTTCGTGCATCAACAGTAAGAAATTCTCTTTGTTTCCTTAAGTTTCCAAAATTATGAACAACTAAAAAAAAGTATATCGAGAATCAATGTAGATATACTGTAAACTAATCTTCCTTCTGCCAACTTACAGACTTCAGTTGCACAGAGGTAACAGGAGCCATACTTCCTGGTACCAACATTTCAGTTTCAGGTATCATCATTTGAGTTCCCCTCTCAGTTATTGAGGAGACATCAGTGCACAGAAACAGTTCTTTGGCAGAGTAATAACTGACAGGACGCTGTCGGTCTCCACATTCTTGAATTGAGACTGCCATCATGTGTTTCTTGTTAATATACGGGGTAAGTGGTTTACCTGTGTCAGGGATTCTTAGTGTAGATGCAGTACACAGTGTCACCTTTACACACTTCCAATTGTTCTTCGTTAAGAGTTTTAGGGTTGCCTGAGCACGTATTGTCCTTCAGGTTATTGAATAGTTGAGCAATAGTGGATGAATCTTTCCCAGGCTTGTAAATGTATTGGCAGTGGTTTCATCTTCAGTACTGTGTGTGTCTTCACTCCCTTGGTCCTTATTGGAGAAAGCTGCGACATAGCTGAAACCCTTATTGTTTCATCAGTGTCATCCTTACTTGTGTCACTAGAGGCCACTGTAGAGTCCATATCATATCCAGCCAGTAATTCCTCGGAGTTCAGATGGTGTCATTGTCCCTAGATACTGTCAAATGTGAGTTGCAATTCCTCAAATGAAGCTTCAGAAGTAGGTACTTTCCTGAGCAGAGCACCAGCAATAGTGTTACTTGTTGGACCACCCACTCGAAGTCGCAGTTGTGTTTTTTCTATGTTTCAGTCTTGTTTCTCAGCCCCAAACAATGTACTTTGATTGAATTAAAAACATAAGAGATCCTGCAGATGCTGGAAATGCAGAGCAATACACGTAAACACAAGTTCCTGCAGCATTTTGTGTGTATGACTTGAATTAGTGTTATTTTTTCCCTTGTTCATTCTTATGCAAAGATATGCCTTTTAGATTTGTTGTTGTCTCTGTCATGCTGTTTTTTGTAGTACATAACCAGTTACATGTGTCTTTCAATTAGTTAAAGACTTTACTCATTCCATTAGCTCAATCACTCCCACATTCGATCAAACTAACCATGTGGTCTTACCTTCAAATCACACATTCTAGGATTTTCCTTTTCCTCAGCCATTTTCTGGATCTTAGTAAACTTTGTTGCTAAATTTTGTCTGGATTTTTAAATTAATTTTATCAAACTGAGAAGTATTATTAGGGTAAGAGCTCAAAACCGCGGTTAATTGTTCACATGTAAATGGAATATTGTAGTTGGTTTCTATTGCGTATTTAATACTTAAGTCGTATTTTGGTAGTACTGTAAATATATCATTTGATTAAGCATTTTGTTGTTTAATTAATTATGGGTTATATGTAAAACTACAGGAGTGCCATACATCATTATGCTACCATGTCATATGTACGTGCCTCACTAAAAGTAAAAACAAAGAGGACACATTTATCCCCAGTTTTCCCATGTTTTTCTTTCAATTCACTCTTGGAGTTACAAGACATAATAATGGCATTGGGGAAGTTTTAAATAAACCCAAGATGACTACCCATATGTGGATGCACAGCGAAACTTCCAAGCTTAAAAAAAAGCACCTGCTTCTTTGGGAAGGAACAGAGACAGTTATATTATAAAAATGGCAGAAAGTGGGTGAAATGGGTTCATAAACAGTGAGCACTGTGTAATAATAATAAATTTTAAAAAACAGAAATAGCTGGTTACATCAGAAAGGTGGATGCGTTCAATTGCACAAAAGCTAACTGGATATTGTACACTGCGTGAATTGAACTCAAATGAAATAGCCAATGAAAAACAACTGTCAGTCTTGCTGAGCGCATTAGGTACAAAAGCCAGCATTCCATCTAGCATTTGCCATTTACTTAGAAATGTAACTGCTCCAACCAAACCAGACAAAATTACCTTTGCTAATATTGTGAAAGTAATGCAGGAAAATTTAGAATGGAAATCATTGCTGATAGCAAAACACTTTAGGTTTCATAAGTAGAATCAGAAGGAAGTGGGGAACATTTCGGCGTATGTGGTTGAATTGAAGAGATTGTCTGAGCATTGTCAGTTCAGAAATGATGCACAGAGAAATTGTTTAGTTGTGAAATCTTTTAAGAAAGCATTTAAAAATGGTTCCTAACTGAAGCATATCTCGTGTAAAGAAGCAGTTGAAATTGGTGTATCGATAGAAACTGCAGACAGAGATGCAATTGAGTTGCATTCAGGAATGAAGTGAGCATAAACAAAATTGTAATGCCTAATCAGAAACCAGCCTGGCCGAACAAAATGTGTTACCATTGTGTCAAGAGCTTACACATGCCAGACCAATGCCAGTTTAAAGGCAAAACTTGCAGAAAATGCAACAAAATTGGGTACATAGCAAGAACATGTTGAGCAGACAAAAATATATAGACTGTACAGGGAAGAGAAAAAGATTAAAAAGTCAAGTTGCAGTTTCAAAAAGAGCACTAATCTGCATGCTGTTGATGAAAAATCTGATAATGATGAGAATAAAACAGGCTTAAGATGAACAATGTGAAAACAATCGATAGACAGGCAATATGACCAGTATCTTTGTGTCCTCTCTAGCGACAGACGAGACCCTGGGGAACTGTCAAGTGACTAACGTTGCATCTCTATTTAACAAGGGAACAAAGGAAAATCCTGGGAATTATAGGCTGGCGAGTCTCACATCAGTTGTAGGGAAATTGGTGGAGAAAATTCTTTGGGATAGGATATATGAAACCCATGATCTAATTAGGGAGAGCCAACATGACTTTGTGTGAGGCAGGTCATGCCTTACCAACTTGTTTGTATTTCTTAACAAGGTGACGAGAGATTGATGAGGGTAGGGCAGTGGCTGTTGTTTACATGGATTTTAGTAAAGCGTCTGACAACTCCCTCATGGGGGCTAATCCAGAAGATTAAGATGCATGGAGTCCGTGGCAAATTGGCTGTTTGAATTCAGAACTGGCTTGCACATAGAAGACAGAGGGTAGTGGTTGAAGGGACTTATTCCAGCTGGAGGTCTGAAATTAGTGTAGTTCCACAGGGAACTGTGCTGGGACCTCTGCTTTTTTAAACGTATATATATGACCTGGATGAAAGTGTAGATGGGCAGGTTGGTACGTTTGTGGGTGATACCAAGATTGGTGGAGTTGTCGATAGTGTAGTAGGCTGGCAAAGAATACAGCACAATATAGATCAGTTGCAGATATGGGCTGAGAAATGGTAGATGGAGATTAACCCAGATACATGTGAGGTGTTGCACCTCGGGTAAGGCAAATGCGAGGAGACAGTACACTGTTAAGCGCAAGGTCCTTAACTGTGTTGCTGAGCAGAGAGATCTCGGGATCCAAGTTCATAGCTCCTTGAAAGTGACTACACAGGTCAATAAGGTGGTTAAGAAGGCTTATGGAATGCTTGTTTTTATTACTTGAGGCATTCAGTTAAAAAGTCAGGAGGTTATATTGCAACTTTATAAAACTCTGGTTAGGCCACATCTGGAGTATTGCATATAGTTCTGGTTGCCCCACTATAGAAAGGATGTTGAGGCTTTGGAAAGGGTGAAGAAGAGGTTTTTCCAGGTTGCTGCTTGGTTTAGAGGGCATGTGCTATCACCAGAGGCTGTAGAAACAAGTTGTTCTCTCCGGAGCGTCGGAGGTCGAGGGGAGATCTGATAGAGATTCACAAGATTATGAGGGGCATAGATAGAATGGACTGCCTGGAATGAGGAGTTTGTCTCCTCCATTTTTAACTTTCCATCATCACAGTTGCCCCTTTGCCTACCTACCCGACATTTACTCTCAGTTCCCACATTCCAGAACACCTCTGTCATTCTGTTGACCTTGTCTTCAATTTATCTGACCCCTTCATTACCTTATTGATGCCCCACTTCATCATCTCCCCATTTTCATCTGCTTGAGTATCTTCTTCCAATCATTTTCCAAACTGCTCTCATCCATCTTCCCAACAAAATCTCTGGTATTCCTCTCCCTGATACCTCACCTAACCCTACTGATCCTCTCCCTTATAATCCTATTCTCCATGTCAGATGAGATATTCTCCCCATTATCGCTGGAATCTTCGATGCCAATAGCAGAGGAAAAGCCTACTTACAGTAAACTCCATGACTCTTGTGATCAGTGGAATATCAGAGCCTCCTTTTCATGAGAACTCCTTATTGATATCTCAAGCCAAAATGCGCTAAAGACCCTGGCTCATTGACCATAGTTTGTGCTCTCTGATCCTCTGAAATCTTTATTCTATAATCAGTGCTGTGGTAGGTTTGAATGCATTTGTTAGTGCAGTGCAACTCTGTATTTAGACTGTGTATTACCTGACATTGTTTTATTAATGTGAAATACGGAAGGAATTTTTCTTTGTGTATACAGCATGGTATAGGTTTATTCAGACTGTGAAGAGGATATACCAGCCAATATTGTTTATAACGGCCACTCTAATTATTGTTCTAACAATTTAAACATCGATTTTTGACAAGATCCTGAGATCTTGACTCTGATGCCCTTTATTTTTATACAGTCTGTTCATGTTCATCAAGATTGCACAGCATGTGCAGAGCCTGGCCATGAGGCCAGCTGCTCACTTTAAGGATGTGCTATTGACTGGCCACTGGTTCCTTTGTGATGTCAGCTACAGACGGCTCCATGCACCTAGTTACCATTTTGAATCAATTTGAAGTATTTCCTTTGATAGACTTTGTGAAAAGAGAGAAATCTAAGTAAACTAGAGAAATAAAAATTTAATTGTCACCTATATAGGAACTGAAAAGTTGGCTGAGCTGACAGAATAAATCAAGTGGAACAAAGACGATCAGCATGAAAAGCAAAAGGTCACAAGCACCACCAGACTTTTTGCTGATGATTGTTTGATATACCGGCCAGTTAAGTCAACTGATGATAAAGATGCTTTCCAAAAAGATCTTGATAGTATAGTTGAGTGGTGTCAACAATGGAGCATGCAATTCAGTCCTTCCAAATGTGAAACCATGTGTGTCACCAGGAAGAGAAAACCAGGTAAAACATCATATAAAATTGTAGGTGTCACCCTTGAAGAAACCAAACATATCAAGTATCTTTGTATCAAAATCCAGAATGATCTACGCTGGAATAGTCAGATGCATCATGCAACAGGAGTCCTAAATTTTTTGAGACAGAATTTTCATCATTGTTCAGCTTCAGTTAAGGGGAAGTTGTACTTCACCATTGTTAGGCCACATTTGGAATATGCAGTTGCTGCATAGAACCCATACACAAACAAAAACACTACTTCCATCGAGCGAGTCCAAAGACAGGCAGCCGGATTTGTCACAAATACCTATGAGAGAGAAGCGAGTGTTACTCAACTTTTAAATTCATTAAAGTAGAACTCTCTCCAAGATAGACGTGAAGCACACTGCCTGACCTCTTTTTACAAAATGTTAAATGGTCAGCTCGACATAGACTACCAATCCCACATCAAACCAAAAAATATTAGGAGCAGACGAGGGCACTCAGCTCAATTTGAAAGACGAACTACTAAGTCAGATGTGTACAACAATTCATTTTTCCCCCACACAATTAAAGCATGGACTATTCTTCATCCTACCCCAGTCACACAACCAAATCCAATTAGATTTAAGGCAGCTTTTCTTCAAAAACCTCCTTCTTAAGCCGACCCTCCACCACCTCCAGTTTAAATTCCATGCGGAATATTTTGGAGGAGCAAGAACCAAGAACCTGAAATCTTGACTCTGATGCACATTATTTTTGTACAGTCTGTTCATGCTGTAAGATTGCACAGCAAGTGCAGAGCTTGGCCATGTGACCTTGAGGTTGTGCTTTTGATTGGCCACTGGTTCCTTTATGATGTCAGCTAGAGATGGCTCCATGCCCTTAGTTACGTATCATTTTGAAGTATTTCTGTTGATAGCTTCTAGGAAAGAAGAAAATCTGAGTAAAGCGGAGAAATAAAAATTCAATTGTCACCATACCAAATAGAAACTGAAAATCTGGCTTAACTAACAGACCGAATCAAGTGGATCAAAGACAATCAGCATGGAAAGCAAATTAAAGAGAGCTTCAATAATAGTTGGAAAGGTTGTACAATCCACTGAGAACCCCATTAGTAATGAAATTTCCACAGGTAAGAGCTCCAAGAATGATGGGGAGCAGGACAGTATAAATATTCGGACTCAACTTTTGATGTCTATTGGTGATCACTTGCTAGAATGTGATGCTGAGATGTACATGAATTAATGTGAGAGTCCATTACAAAAGAAAACACAAGAATATAGAAAGTGTAGGGGTTAAATTAAAAGGAATATTTGGAAAGAAAAGGGCCGACTTCAATAAATACTTGCAAGAACATCATTGTTGTAACAGGCCTAGAAATAATTATTAGTACAATGCAACAACAGCTTTTTTCATTTATTTAAGTAGTCAATTACCTGACTTGGTTGTTTTTTAAATGTGAAATATATACAGTATAAGGATTTTTACTTTTGTTATTTAACCTGTATTGTACCTGATATGAATTTTTTTAAATTTATACTGTGAAGAATATATATTTTATCACGATCTGATTGTCAGTGCTATAATTCAAGCATGGATCTTCCTCAAGATCCTGAAATATTGACATTGATGTTCTTTTTTTAAAAAAAGTCTGCTCATGCTCAGATTGCACAGCGGAACTTGGTCACGAGGTCACACCACTCCTCCACCTCTCCCATGGCATGTTTGTGATTGGTCACTGGTTTCTTTGTGAAGTCACCTAGAGATGGATCTGTGGTCCTGGTTCTGCATCCTTCTAAAATTAACTTGAAGCATTTCTGTTGATAATTTCTTGGAATGAAGAAAATTAAATAAAGAGATCATAACTGAAGAAAGAATAGAATCTATTAAGAACAGCAAGGTAATCCAAGTTGAGAAAATGGTTAAAAAGTGACTGTGGTCAAGTGTAGTTCAAAAAGAAGAGTGTGTAATATTGGATGTGATAGAGTAAAAAGGATGGAGGTATTAAGGGTTTTAGTATCTTTCTAAATGAATAAATCAGCAGGCCTTAATAAAATTTACTTCAGACTGTTAGAAGAATCTGTGATTGTCATTTTTAATACTCCCAGGTTGCAGGAGTAATGCCAGATGATCGGAACACTGTTAATGTTACACCGTTGATTAAAAGGAGAGGAATGGATAAACTGAGTAACTACAAGTCAGTTTGTAGTGGGAAAGATATTGGCATCAGTTCTCAGGGATCGTATAAATCTTCATTTAGACAAATTGTGAGTACAGGTGTCCCCCGCTTTTCGAACGTTCGCTTTACGAAACCTCTCTGTTACGAAAGACCTACATTAGTTACCTGTTTTTGCTAACAGAAGGTGTTTTCACTGTTACAAAAAAAGGCAGCACGCGCCCTGAGCAGCTAAGCTCCTCCCCCAGAACTGCATCCTAGCCAGCATTGCTTAAACATGTTCCTGTGAGCATCTGTGCTTTATCTCGATTTATTTTGAACATCTGTTAGCAAGATGAGTTCTAAGGTGTCAGAAAAACCTAAAAGAGCTTGTAAAGGTGTTACACTAAGTGTAAAACTAGACATAATTAAGCATTTCGATCGTGGTGAACGAAGTAAGGAGAAAGTGAGTTTGGCTTGTGGAAGTTGACGACGATGATGTTGAAGAGGTTTTGGCATCCCATGACCAAGAACTGATAGATAAAGAGCTGATGCAATTGGAAGACGAAAGTATAACAAATCGAAACTGAATGCAGTAGCGAATGGACCGAAAGTGAAGTCATCCAGGAACTGAACGTGAAGCAACTGCGTGAGATTTTCGCTGCAATGATTGCAGAAAAGTATGAATTTAATTTTGAAAGGGTACGTAGGTTTAGGGCATATTTGCAGGATGGTTTGAGTGCTTACAAAGAACTGTATGATAGAAAAATGTATGAGGCTAAGCAGTCAAGTATACTGTCGTTTTTCAAGCCTTCCACATCAGCCACAGCAGATGACGAACCTCGACCTTCGACAGCAGGGCAGGCAGATATTAAAGAAGATGACCTACCTGCCCTGATGGAAACAGTCGACGATGAGATGACACCCACAGTGTCTCACCACCCCAACCACCAGGCCGCGGACCGGTACATTGCCACGGAGAATGCAGCGGTAGCCGGGATGCACCCAGCACACCTTTAAGAAAAAAGCCGAAATAAACAAGCTAATTAATTAGGTGCCGCCCAGCACGTAAATGTCGGCCCAGATCAGAGGTAATTGCCCAAGGCAGTGCCCTGTGGTACTCCCGAAAACACTGGACAGCTGAATGAGGATTGCCCATCAATTAATTCCTTCTGGTGCCGTTTAGTTAGAAAGCTTTTGATCCAGTCCTTGGTAGAGCCTTGGATGCCAAGATGGTCAAATTTAGCTAACAGGCGTTGATGTGGCACAGTACCAAAAGCTTTACTAAGGTCCATTATGCAAAGGTCAACTTGACTCTTTGCATCCAGAATCTGGACTTTAAATCTGGGAATTAAAAATACCATTGGGACACAGAAAAGAGGCAAATAGAATCCACATTTGGCTCATTGGCGGGAAGCAAAAGATAATATTTTAAACCATTTTTATGACTACAACACTATATTAAGGGATTGTCACAGTGCTTAGTACTTGTTCCCTTCAGCTCAAGAAGTTGTACCAATCTTTTACTCTGATCAATCTACATTCTTCTCCCAAATAGCCCTCCATATTGCTTTTATACTTATGTATTATTTAAGAGTCTCTTAAATATCCCTATACTGCCCTTAGCATATATATCTCTACCACCAGTGGCAGAGTGTTTCATGCACCCACTACTCTGTTTAAAAAAAATCCTACTCTGACATCCCCTATATACTATCCTCTAATCAACATAAAATTATGCCTCCTTGTATTAGCGATTTTCATCCTGGGAAAAAGTCTATGGCTATGTACATCTTGCACATCTCTAAGAGTCATCTTGTATCTTCCCTCAATCCAAGGGGGAAAAGCCCTATCTCGCCCAGTTTATTCTCATAAGATATGTTCTCTAATCCGGGCAGCATCTCCACTGTTCCTCTCTAAAGTTTCCATATCCTCTTATAATGAGGTGACCAGAACCGAACACAATACTCCCAAGTGTGGTCTAACCTGAGTTTTATAGAGCTGCAGCATTATCTTATGGCTTATGAAAAAGCCCCAACTGATGGAGGTCAACACACCATACACCACCTTAACCACCCTTGCAACTTATGTGCCTCCTTGAGGGATCTATGAATAAGGAGCCCAAGATCCCTCTGTTGTTCCACACTACTAAGAATCCTGCCATTAACCCTGTACGCTGCTTTCAAATTCAGCCTTCCAAAGTGTATCACTGCAAACTTCTCTGGAATGCACTCAACCTGGCACTTCTCAGCCCAGCTATGAATTCTACCAATGTCCCAATGTAACTTATGAACACCATCTACACTATCGGTAACACCACCAACCTTCAAATCAACTGACTCTCCTTCCACTTCCTCGTCCAAGTCATATATAAAAGTCGCGAAGAGAAGGGGTCACCAAACAGATTTCTATGGAACACTACTGGTCACTGACCTCTGGACAGAATGTGCGCCATCTACTACAACTCTCTGACTCGCATGGATAAGCCAGTCTGAATCCATGTGACTAAATTTCCCTGCATCCCATGTCTTCTGACTTTCTGAACGAGCCTACCATGGAGAATCTTGCCAAATGCCTTACTAAAATACACCACATCTACTGTTGTACCTTTATCATTATGTTTTGCAACTTCCTCAAAAAATTCAATCAGGCTCATGAGACACAACCTACCCCTCACAAAGCCATGCTGGCTATCCCTAATTAGACTATGCTTCTCCATATGCTCATAAATGCCGCCTCTTAGAATCCTTTCCAATGATTTGCCTACCATTGGCATACTGTAAAACTTACTGCTCTTTAATTCCCAGGATGATCCCTTTCACCTTTCTGGACAAAGGAAAAACATATGGAACCTCCAGTCTTCTGGTACTATCCTTGCAGCCAGTGAGGATGCAGAGATCAACGCCAAAGGCACAGCAATCACTTCACTCACTTCTGTAGTAACCCGAGATATATTCTGTCTGTCAGTAGGGACTTAACTCTCTTAATGTTTTTCGAAAATTCCAGCACATCCTCTTTCTTATTGTAGCATATCAGCCTGTTTTACACTGTCCTCACATTTGCCAAGGAACCTCTCACCGGTTAATATAATGAATATTCATTAAGGACCTCTCCTACCGCCTCTGACTCAAGGCACATGTCTCCTCTTTTATACCTGATCGGTTCTATCCTCACTCTAGTCATTCTCCTGTTCTTCATGTACATGTAGAATGCTTTGGAGTTTTCCTTTGTCCAACATGCCAAGGCTTTCTCATGCTCCCTCTTAGCTCTCCTGTACATTCTTAAACTCCTTCCTGGCTACCAGTTTGGAATACTTCCCAATTCCAACCAATAGGGAATTCTAACACTCCCCCCCCCCCCCCGATATCAATTAATCTTAAGGAGAATTAATTTCACTTCACTGTTGAATCAAGCAATTTTTTGCAAATTTGGACCAGGATTGTAATTATTATATCTTGAATTGATCCTTGGTAGTTAGATAAGGGGAACTTGATGACACTGTTAATGATAGATTAAGCTTTGTTGATGATTTGGTCTGGTTTCAGCTATGGTAAGTATCCAGAATGGATTTATCCAGCTGCTGGTGTATAGTTTTCCGCATTCCAATATTGTTGCCAATATTATAGCTGTAGTAACATGGTTTGGCTAGAGGTGTCACAACAACTATTCAGCACCATGCCAGTACACTATTAGAACCCAGTGATGTGTTTCATTTCCACAGTGAATCAAATTACTTAAAGATTAGCTTATGTGATGGTGCTTATTTTTGCAAGGGGCTGACATAGACTGTTACTATTTCTTATCCTTATTATACTGACCACAGTGTTGCCTTCCAACCCTATTGGATCCACTCCAGCTTTCAGGAGGGCAATCCCATTAACCTATCCCCCTTTTTATGTTTCTATATTCCTACAAAGCTTTCTCTCACATATCCATTAACTCCTATTTAATGCCCTCCATCCCACACCAACTCCTTAGCCACGTGTTAAACCGTATAATCTTCCTAGTTTTGGCCTCACTAGCACGTGGCATGGGTAGCAATCCTGAGGTTACAACCCTGCAGGTCTTGCCCTTTAACTTAGCACCTAACTCGCTGAACTCCCTGTGCAGAACCTCATCACTGGTCCTACCCATATCATTGGTACCTACGTGGACCACAACTTCTGGTTGTTCACCCGTCCACTTGCTGAGGACTCAATCTGAGATGTCTGAGCCCTGGCAGCCGGGAATCTCCTTTTTGCCCACAGAACCCTCTGACTGTTCCTCTAACTAATAAGTCCACTATCACCACAGTGTACCTCTTCTCTTCCCATCCCTTCAGGGTCACAGAAGCGGAATCAGTGCCAGAGATCTGACCACTGACTTTCCTCTGTTAGGTCAACCTTCCCCCCCACCAGCAGCATCCAAAGTGATATGCCTGCTGTTGAGGTGATGGCCACAGGGGTACTCTGCACTGGCTGTTCAACTTCTTTCCCCTTCCTGACAGTCATCCAATTTCCTATGTTCTGCACCTTGGGCATAACTACTTTTCTATATGTCCTATCTACCACCCCTTCAAATGATCTGGAGTTCATCCAGTTCCAGTTGCAACTCCTTAATGCAGTTTGTTAGAAGCCACAGCTGGATGCACTTCTCGCAATTATAGTGGTCAGGGACACAGGAGGTCTGCCTGCCTTCTCACATCCCACCAGAGGAGCATTCAGTTATCCTGCTGGCGTCTCTACTGTTCTAGCTGAGCAGATATAAAGAAGGGAAGGTTAAGTTTTTCATCCCCCCAGAGCTTTTCTTTTCATTACTTTCTTTTACTGAAGCCTTGAAGAGCTCAATCCCAAAGGTCACCACTCTTGACTCTGTCCACTCAGATGACAGCTGCTGCACTTGCTCCTGCCTTCCTTTAATTCGCTTTTGCTAATCAATGCCAAACAGCGATTGGTCACTGGTCGGAGCTCAGTTTCACTGTTGCATCCCGCTACTGCCTTGTTCAATTTGGGCAGTGGACCTGAGTGAAATCCCTTTCTCTCAAACTTCCAATGTCCAGATTGGTTGCCGGTCAAAGCTCTATTATGCTGCCATGACTCCTGCCACCTTTTCCCATTTGGGCAGTGGGCCTGAGTGAAATCCCCTCCTCTCAAACTTCTGGTGATTGAAAATGTCTTTGAACACCCTCACCATGTGTTTGGCACAGATTTTCAGAGCCCTACCAGGCATTTAATTGGGGCCTGGCACCTTGCAAGGGTTCACCCTTCTGAAAGACAATCTGATGTTGGCCTCCAAGACAGATCGCAGGGCCACCGGGTGCAGCTGTAGTTTTATTCTCCCTTTCAAAGTGTACATAAAAGATGTTGAACTCATCTGGGAGGGAAGCATCATTGCCATTCATGATGTTAGATTTTGCTTTGTAAGAAGTAATAGCCGCAAACCCTGCCAGAATTGATGTGCATCCGATTCTGCCTCCAACTTCATTCAGAGTTGTTTTGTAGCCCTCCGCAAGTCGCACCTGTTTTTTTTGTACAAACCTGGGTGGCCAGACTTGAAAGTCACAAATCTAGCCCTCAACAGATTACAAGGAAACACTCACAGCACGCTGGAGGAACTCAGCAGGTTGGGCAGTATCAGTGGAAATGATGAGTCGACGTTTCGGGCCGGAACCCTTCGTCAGGACTGAAGAAAGGAGGGGGAAGGATTTGAAGAATGCTTGTAGGTTCAGTTGAAAGACCGGTAATTTGAAAGACAAATGGGTGGGGGAGGGGAAGCAGGGACGTCATAGGCAGGAAAACAATGGGTAGTAGAAGAAGGAGGCGGAATCATGAGGGAGGTGATAGGCAGCTGGCGGAGGGGGCAGAGTGAAATAGGGATAGAGGAGGGGAGGGGGAGGTAATTACTGGAAGTTGGAGAATTCTATGTTCATACCAAGGGTGTGAAGGTTTGAATTAGGTATGGCCTCCTCTACTGCCATGATGAGGCTAAACTCAGGTTGGAGGAGCAACACCTCATATACCATCTAGGTAGTCTCCAGCTCCTTGGACGAGTCTGTGGTGGCCAGTGCGATCATGTTTGCTGTTGTGTGCTGGGGCAGCAGGCTGAGGGTAGCAGACACCAACAGAATCAACAAACTCATTCGTAAGGCCAGTGATGTTGTGGGGATGGAACTGGACTCTCTGACGGTGCTGTCTGAAAAGAGGATGCTGTCCAAGTTGCATGCCATCTTGGACAATGTCTCCCATCCACTACATAATGTACTGGTTGGGCACAGGAATACATTCAGCCATAGACTCATTCCACCGATAGGCAACACAGAGCGTCATAGGAGGTCATTCCTGCCTGTGGCCATCAAACTTTACAACTCCCTTGGAGGATCAGACACCCTGAGCCAATAGGCTGGTCCTGGACTTATTTCTTGGCATAATTTACATATTACTATTTAACTATTTATGGTTTTATTACTATTTAATTATGGTGCAACTGTAACGAAAACCAATTTTCCCTGGGATCAATAAAGTATGACTATGACTATGACTAAAAGTCACTGCTTTTGGAACATAAATATACTATTTAAAATCTATTCATTCTAAGCATGGTGTAGGGTAAGGGACACACAAGTGCATGTGACTGAAGTAATTTAGAAACTGCTCAGCTACAGTCTCCTGTCCTAATTAAGTGGTATAGTGTCCCAAATAATCAAAGGGAATCTTCGCTATTTTCTCCACCAATTTTTGTTCTTTAGCAGTTGTCCCAAATAACTTGCTGCCCCAATTAACCAGAATCCACTGTATCAAGATAACTTCTGACTCACATTAGTGATAGTCTTCTTGGTTTTCTCTTCAACATTTCATGTCTCTTGGATAGTTCCTTCCATTTCAGATTGGTGATTATTCAGGTCAGAGGTCAACTTTTTTGTACTGACAAGGCTTGTGTTCTGCAGGAAAAGACAAATCTACTGGCATATTTTGTAGGATAAGTGAACTGTAACTAAAATTATACAGCCAATTTACATGAATTTATGAACAAACCTGAGAGTCTCTCACTGATGTCAACCAGCTCTTTGTGAGATCCGCCTGCCTGTTCCAGAGCTGCTCTCATTTCTTCAATCTCAGCCTGTTGCAAACTGCTTCTGCGTTCCATCATGGCCAATTGCTTCTTCAAATCTTTCTGGCCTCTGCAAACATAGTCCATCTGTAATTGACTGTCCCCTTTGTAACAAACAATTGTTAGAGTGTAAGACCTTAATATAAAGGTTTGCAACAATGGAAGCATGCATGCATTATTAATGTGTTTCCTTAAATAGGACCCATTACATACATTTATTGCTTGCAATCCTTATTGTTAAAAAACATCTATTTATTGAGATACAGCGCAGAATAGGCCCCTCTGGCCCTTCGAGCTGCGCTACCTAGCAATCCCCTGAATTTTATCTCAACATTTATCCCCTTTTCATCTTCCAGTCTTTCATTAGCTTCCTTCAGTTTAGCCTCCAGCTGAATTTTATTATTTTTTTTAATTCAGTCCCTCACATCTTTTTTAAGCATCTGCCAGCATATCACTTTCTTGTTATAAAATAATACAATGAATTATGCCAGGCCGTGTGTTTTTTTTTTCCTGTTTGTTTCTGCTTTCTGATTGGTTGTTGTCTGGTAGAAGGTTTGGCAAATCCTTTAAGCTGCCATTTGGAATGCAGTAGAATTTTTCTGCAGGTCTGGAAAGATGGTACACATATCTACTGTTGTAGTCGCGCTAATACGCGATGAGTGAAAGCAACACACTGACTCGAGCAGGGTCTGGTTGAACCGTTTACTGTTTGAATCGGCGGCGCAGGTCTCTGAAGTCTTCACCTGCTAGCAGGAGGCGGATGTCTTCTGGCATTTGCTCCAAGAAGATCTGTTCAAACAGCAGGCAAGGCTTATGGCCGTCTGCCAGGGCTAGCATGTTGCTCATCAGGGCTGATAGTGTGCGGTCACCCAGCTGTCCATATGTAGTATGCACGGCCCGTTCGTGACGGGAGAGGCCAAACGTGCGGATTAACAGGGCCTTGAGTGCCTTGGACCTGTCTGTTGCCGGGGGCTGACGCAGAAAGTCGATAATGCGGCCCGCTGTCTCCTGGTCGAGTGCGCCCACCACATAGTAATACCTGGTGGTATCTGAGACAATTTGCGTGATCTGCAACTAGGCCTGCACTTGCTCAAACTGGACCAGGGGTTGGGTGGTCCAGAAGGTTGGCAGTTTAAGGGAAACTGCATTCTGCAGAGCCGAGTCGTTCATGTTGGGTCCAAATGCCGTTGGGCAGTCGGGGTCACCAATATAGTTGCGCTGATACGCGACGAGTGAAAACAACACACTGACTCGAGCAGGGTCAGGTTGAATTGTTTACTGTTTGAATCGGTGCGCGCTTATGTAACCTGCTTCCAGCAACCCCCGCTCTTTGCGAGGCAGAAGTGACGTCGGCTTCTGGGCCAAGATCTGCCCCGCACTCAGAGTCCTCTTGATTGCCGCTGGCTGCGGGCTTGCTGGCGACTGCTGGAGCCGGTTTGCTTGCTGCATGGGTGAGCCACCACACTGTGTGCATTGAGAGGTTGGTCATGGCTAGAATAAATTCCTTCCTGAGCAAGATCCTGGACCCACTGTAATTTGCCTATCATCACAATATGTCTACAGTAGATGCATTGTCCTTGGCTCTCATCACAATAGGGCTACAGTGGATGCATTCTCATTGGCTATCATCACAATAGGGCTACAGTGAATGCATTCTCATTGGCTATCATCACAATAGGTCTACAGTGGATGCATTCTCATTGGCTCTCCACTCAGCCTTGAATGACCTGGACAATAGCAACACGTATTTCATTGATTACAGCTCAGCATTCAACACAAGTCATACCCTCAGTTCTTATCAACAAGCTCCAAAACCTGGGCCTCTGTACTTCCCTCTGCAACTGGATCCTTGACTTTCTCATCGGGAGATCACAGTCTGTGCGGATGGAAAATAATACCTCTTCGCTGACTATCAACACCGGCACACTTCAAGGATGTGTACTTAGCCCACTATTTACTCTCCCTCTGCACCCACAATTGTGCCGCAGTTCAAACGTCATCTATAAACTTGCTGATGACACTACCATTGTGGTAGAATTTCAGATGGAGATGAGGAGGCGTACTGGATCAAGATAGATCAGCTGGTTGAATGGTGTCAGAGCAACAATCTTGCACTCAGTATCAGTAAGACCAAGGAATTAATCGCGGACTTCAGGAAGGGAAAATTAAGGGAACACACGCACCAGTCCTCACTGAGGGATCAGATGTGGAAAGGATGATCAGTTTCTAGTTGTTAGGTGTCAACATCTGAGGATCTACAGTATCCTAGGCTCAACATATTGATGCAATTACAAAGAAGACATGACAGTGGCTATATTTCATTAGGAATTTGAGCAGAATTGGTATGTCATCAAAGACACTCATAAATTTCTATAGATCTACCATGGAGAGCATTCTAACTGGTTACATCAGCCTCTGGTATGGAGGGGGGCACTTATTTTCTTCTCTTATTGCACTACTTACTTAATTTTATATATATCATAATTTATAGTTTTTATTGTGTACTGTAATGTACTGCTGCAAAAAACAAATTCCATGACATATGCCAATGATATTAAAACTTATTCTGATTCAAATGTAGATTTAATGAAAAACAGATGAATGTATAAAATCAGTAATTTGATTTACAACCAAAATCTGTTCCACTGTACCTGTAGGTTTCAATATCAGCAGAAGCCAGTTTCTTAGTGGTAACAAAGTGAATTCTGATTAATTTAACCTTGAAGTACAAATAAAATGGATTTCTGAAAACATTTGCAAATCAGAGTTGCATGTATAGTTTGTGTGAAATATCTTAAACAGACAGTGTTCTGTTAGTCACTATCAGGTATACTATAATGAACCACAGAAAATGGTCTAGAAACTTCAATAGTGGATTAGTCTGATTGAGTGAATCTTCCAGCAACCTCTGCAGATAATTTTGAAATCAGCAACTGGAATATTCACCAATTTAAGTACCCAAACAACAAATTAAAAAAAGTGGCCAGACTGTTTGGTTTCATGTCTGACTCACTTGATTCTTTAGCCTCATTTTAGGCTGGGTTAGTAACTGCTGCTACTAAAGCAAAATATTGAATGGCATGGTTCCTATTCACAATCTCCCTGGCACTGGATTCTCCACTAGGCGTGGAACAGGAAGGAATCAACAATTACCAAACTACAGATTTAGGCAAACCACAAATTCTAACAGAAAGACTGGTCAATGATTGCCAAGAGGAATTTGGAGGGGAAAGGTGGATGGAATTATGAATGGAGTAGACCATAAGATATAGGAGCAAAAATAGGCCATTTGGCCCATCGAGTCTGCTGTGCCATTCAATCATGGGCTGATCCAATTCTTCCAGTTGTAAGACTCGTTGCACCTAGTGGCATGATCTCGGGGGTGGCGTCCCCTTCCCGACCAAACCTTAGCACTCTTGTGTGGGTGGATGCTGTGTGTTGTGTCCCCTGTGTAACATCAGTACCCGGAAATAACATTCAGTCCACAATGTGCGGTTAGACGATTAAGATTTTATATTTAAGTATGGGGTTAGTAGAGAAACAAAAGAAAAGGAAAACAAATAAAAGGCGCCAGTAATCTCATAAACATGTTCAGTGCATAAATGTTGAAGCTCATGGATTCTCTTTCACTGATCCTCCTTCGCTAGTCGGCCCTTAGGCTCCCGCCCCGAGCCCAGCAGGTCCAGCCACCGTCTCCTCAAGCCAAGTCTTCTCTCTTCATCCTCCTCATGCCTCCTCCCCCAAGCCTGCACAAACTAACAGTTTTCACATAGACAGAAAGAATAGCATCTATCCCAGTTGGTTAGCAAATGAATACAATTCCCGTTATCATTAATTATAACCCAAACAAGCTGCTACCATTAACTCAGCTGTTAATATTACAGAGAAGCCATTTTATTATAACCTAACAAAGAAGCCATTTTATTAGCCTTGGCAAATAACATGAAAGAAGAAACCCCTTACACGGTCATCCCTGCTCCCCTGCCTTCACCCTGTACCCTTTGATGCCCTAGCTAATCAAGAACCTATCTATCTCTGCCTTAAATGCACCCACTGACTTGGCCTCCACAGCTGCTTGTGGCAACAAATTCCACAGATTTACCACGCTCTGACAAAAGTAATCACTTCACATCTCAGTTCTAAACGGATGTCCTTCAATCCTGAAGTTGTGCCCTCTTATCCTGGAATCCCCTACCATGGGAAATAACTTTGCCATAATAAATCTGTTTTTTAACATTCAGAATGTTTCTAGGCGATTTCCCCTCATTCTCCTGAACTCTAGGGAATAGAGCCCAAGAGCTGCTCTTACGGTAACCCTCTCATTCCTGGAATCATTCTTGTCAACCTTCTCTGAACCCTCTCCAATGTCAGTATATCCTTTCTAAAATAAGGAGCCCCAGACTGCTCACAATACTCCAAGTGTGGTCTCATGAGTGCCTTATAGAGCCTCAACATCACATTCCTGCTCTTACATTCTATACTTCTAGAAATGAATGCCAACAATGCATTCGCTGCCTTCTCCACCGACTCAACCTGGAGGTTAACCTTTAGGGTATCCTGCACAAGGACTCTCAAGTTTCTTTGCATCTTTGCATTTTGAATTCTCTCCCCATCTAAATAATAGTCTGCCCATTTATTTCTTCCACCAAAGTGCATGACCATACACTTTCCAACATTGTATTTCATTTGCCACTTCTTTGCCCATTCCCCTGAACTATCTAAGCCTCTGCAGGCTCTCTGTTTCCTCAACACTACCCACTCCTCCACCTATCTTTGTATCATTGGCAAATTTAGCCTCAAATCCATTAATACCATAGTCCAAATCATTGGCAAACATCGTAAAAAGCAGTGGTCCCCACACCGACCCCTGTGGAACTTCACTGGTAACCGGCAGCCAGCCAGAACAGGATCCCTTTATTCCCACTCTGTTTTCTGCCGACCAGCCAATGCTCCATTCACTCTAGTAACTTTCCTGTAATTCCATAGGCTCTTATCTTGCTAAGCAGCCTCATGTGTGGCAACTTGTCAAAGGCCCTCTGAAAATCCAAGTACACCACATCTACTGCATCTCTTTTGTCTACCCTGCTTGTAATCTCCTCAAAGGATTGCAGTAGGTTTGTCAGGCAGGATCTTCCTTTCTGGAAACTATGCTGGCTTTGGCTTATCTTGTCATGTGCTTCCGGGTACACCGTAATCTCAGCCCTAACAATTGATTCCAACAACTTCCCAACCACTAATCTCAGGCTAATAGGTCTGTAGTTTCCTTTCTGCTGCCTCTCACCCTTCTTAGATAGCAGAGTAACATCTGCAATTTTCCGGTCATCTGGTACAATGCCAGAATCTATCCATTCTTGAAAGATCATCGTTAATACCGCCACAATCTCTCCAGCTACTTCCTTCAGAACCAGAGGTTGCATTCCATCAGGTCCAGGAGATTTATCCACCCTCAGACCATTAAGCTTCCTGAGCACCTTCTCAGTTGTAATTTTCACTGCCCAACTTCCCTGACACTCTTGAATGTCTGGTATACTGCACACGCTTCCACTGTGAAGACTGATGCAAAATATGCACTCAGCTCCACTGCCATCTCTGCATCTCTCATTACAATATCTCCGGCGTCATTTTCTATTGATCCTATATCTACCGTCAAATCTCTTTTACCCTTTATATACTTAAAATGCTTTTAATATCTTCTTTGATATTAGTCGCCAGCTTCCTTTCATAATTCATCTTTTCTTTCCTAATGACCTTAGTTTCCTTCTGCACTGGCTTCCTTGTATGCCCACTTTTGCATTTACTTTGGCTCTGACTTCACTTGTAAGCCACAGTAGTGTCCTTTTCCCTTTGAAAATTTCTTATTATTTGGAATATATTTGTCTTGCATTTCCCTCATTTTTTGCAGAAACTCCAGCCATTGCTGCCCTGCTGTCCTTCCTGCTAGTGTCCCTTTCCAGTCAACTTTGGCCAGTTCCCCTCTCATGCCATTGTAATTTCCTTTATTCCACTGAATTACCGACATATTGGATTTTATTTCTTCCCTCTCAAATTTCAATGTGAACTCAAATCATATTGTGATCACTTTTCCCCAAGGATTCCTTAATGCTAAGCTCTATTATCATCTCCAGATCATTGCACAACACCCAATCCAGCATAGCCGATCCCCTAGTGGGCTCAACAACAAGCTGTTCTAAAAAGCCATCCTTAGACATTCTACAAATTCTCTCTCTTGAGGTCCAGTACTGACCCATGTCATCACAACAATTGTCATGACATTGCCTTTCTGACACGCCTTTTCTATCTCCTGCTGTAATTTGTAATCCACATCCTGGCTGCTGTTTGGAGGCATGCATACAACTGCCATTAGGGTCCTTTTACCCTTGCCATTTCTTAACTCAACCCATAGAGACTCTACACCTTCCAATCCTATGTCATCACTTTCTAATGATTTCATATTGTTTCTTATACACAGAGCCACACCACTGCCTCTGCCTACTAACCTATCTTTTCGATACACCATAAATCCTTGGAGATTTAGCTCCAATGGCAGCCATCCTTTAGCCAAGTTTCAGAGATTGCCAGAACGTCATATTTGCCAATCTGTAGCTGAATTTCAAGATAATCCATTTTATTTCTCATGCTGCATGCATTCAAATATAAAACTTTCAGTCCAGTATTTGTTGCTTTCTGTTTTAACTACACCACTGCTCTATTGCCCTGTAACTCATGCCACTGGCTGTGATTAAGCCTCATCTCCTGCCTGTCCTTTCTATAATCTCTGTTGCATGCTATCTTTGATTTATTTCTGTTTTCCCCTTCCTCAGCCTCAGGTTCCCATCCCCCTGCCAAATTAGTTTAAACCCTCCCTAACAGCTCTATTAAATGTGCCCACTAGGATATTGCATCCCTTAGGTGTAACTCGTCTGTTTTGTTCAGGTTGTACCTCCCCCAGAAGAGGCCCCAATGATCCAGGAATCTGAAACCCTGTCCCCTACACCAGTTTCTCAGCCATATATTGATATGCCTGATCATGCTATTCTTGTACTCGCTAGCACGTGGCACAGGCAGCAATCCTAAGATTACTACCCTAGAGGTTCCTGTTTTTCAGCTTCCCACCCAACCCCCTGAATTCTCTCTTCAGGACCTTCTCCCTTTTTCTACCTATGTCATCGGTACCAACGTGTACCAAGACTGCTGGCTGTTCACCCTCTCCCTGCAGAATACTCTGCAGCCGATCCGAGACATCCTGTACTCTGGCACCTGGGAGGCAACACACCATGCGGGTATCTCTATCAGACTGACAGAACCTCCTGTCTGTTCCCCTCACTATGGAATCCCCTATGACAACCACATTCCTCATCTTCCTTTTTCCCTTTGCGCCACGGAACCAGACTCAGTGCCAGAGACCCGATTGCCCTGGTCGTCCTCTGTCAGGTCACCCCCTCAACCACATCCAAAACGAGATAACAATTACTGAGGAGGATGGCCACAGGTGTGCTCTCTACTATCTGAACTCTTTCCCTCGCTTCCCTAACCGTTACCCACTTATCTAAATCCTGCAGCCTCGGGGTGACTAATTTCCTGTAGTTGCTCTCTACCTCCTGTTCACTTTCCCTAATAAGCTGTAGATCATCAAGCCGCAGCTCCAGATCCCTAACACAGTCTCTCAGGAGCTGCATCTCAGTGCACCTGGCGCAGATGTGGCCATCTGGGAGACTGGAAGATTCCCACATCTGACACCCAGAGCAAAATACTAACTCTACCAACATGCTCTCTATTCCTCAAAAAAAAAGCAAAGAAAAACCAAAAACGAAGTCTACCTACCCACTTACCTCGCCGAAACCTGAATGAACCAAAACCTGCTGCTTCCACTCTTGCCACTGGCCTACTCCCGACAATGGCTGCTCTGCTTATCCCTTCTATACTTTTATTTAGTTCGTTGAGCTCATTTGCCACCGCTGATAGACCGCGCACAATGGACTAACGCCAGTGAAGCTCTCGTTTTAAATAACATAGAAACTTAGAAAACCTACTGCACAATACAGGCCCTTTGGCCCACAAAGCTGTGCTGAACATGTCCTTACCTTAGAAATTACCTAGTGTTACCCATAGCCCTCTATTTTTCTAAGCTCCGTGTACCTATCTAGAGTCTCTTAAAAAACCCTATCATATACGCCTCCACCACTGTCGCTGGCAGCCCATTCCACACACTCACCACTCCCTGCATAAAAAAAACTTATCCCTGACATCTCCTCTGTACCTACTTCCAAGTACCTTAAAACTGTGCCCTCTCGTGCTGGCCATTTAAGTCAAGAGAAAAAGCCTCTGACTATCCACATGATCAGTGCCCCTCATCATCTTGTACACCTCAATCAGGTCACCTCTAAGCCTCCATAGCTCCAAGGAGAAAAGGCCAAGTTCACTCAACCTATTCTGATAAGGCATGCTCCCCAGTCCAGTCAACATCCTTGTAAATCTCCACTGCACCCTTTCCACAACTTTCCTGTAGTAGGGCGACCAGAACTGGGCACAGTACTCCAAGTGGGGTGTGACCAGGGTTCTATATAGCTGCAACATTACCTCTCGGTTCCTTAACTCAATTCCACAATTGATGAAGTCCAATGCACCGTATGCCTTCTTAACCACAGAGTCAACCTGCACAACAGCTTTGAGTGTCCTATGGACTCGGACCCCAAGATCTTTCTGATCCTCCACACTGCCAAGAGTCTTACCATTAATACTATATTCTGCCATCATATTTGACCTACCAAAATGAACCACCTCACACTTATCTGGGTTGAACTCCATCTGCCACTTCTCAGCCCAGTTTTGCATCCTATCAATGTCCTGCTGTAACCTCTGACAGCCCTCTACACTATCCACAACATCCTAACCTTGGTGTCATCAACAAATGTATTAACCCATCCTTCCATTTCCTCATCCAGGTCATTTCTAAAAATCATGAAGAGTAGAGGTCCCAGAACAGATCGCTGAGGCACACCACTGGTCACCAACCTCCATGCAGAATATGACCCATCTACAACCACCCTTTGCCTTCTGTGGGCAAGCCAGCTCTGGATCCATAAAGCAAGGTCCCCTTGGATCCCATGCCTCTTTATTTTCTCAATAAGCCTTGCAAGGGGTACCTTATCAAATGCCTTGCTGAAATCCATATACACTACATCTGCTGCTCTATCCTCATCAATCTGTTTAGTCACATGCTCAAAAAATTCTATCATGCTCCTAAGGCACGACCTGCCTTTGACAAAGCTATGCTGACTATTCCAAGTCATATTATGCTTCTCCAAGTGTTCATAAATCCTGCCTCTCAGGCTCTCTCCAACCCATAACCAAGTGCAGTGAGAAGGAACTCCCTGATACATTGGACGTTATTCAGCTCTCATCGAGTGGCAGAACCAAACTTTTATAATGACCCAGTGTTATAATTTTCCCCTTCCCTGTAAAAAAAAATAACTGGGGTGATTAAAATCAGTGTCATGGAGTATTGCAGAAATCTAGTATACTTTTTAAGAGGTGAAGGATGTTACCGAATGTAGAATTCCAGGGAGGAATTATGAATTCTCATCGGTGTTACTGGAGGGAAGCTAGTGAGCGTAGAGCTAGACAGGACTCAAATGGGGAAAAAACAGCGACATTTTCGATGAAGAAATTAATTTGACTGAGGAGAACGGGAGGGAGGGCAGTTGGTATAGACGATTGAAGTGTAGAAGAGCGTTACAGCAGAAAATGCATTTATAAGGCATATCAAACTTGCATTGACTTGCCACCAGACATAATGACACTTCTGTCAGAAAGTAATTGGATTCTGTCGAAACGTCCAAGATCAGCAACGGTACAACAGAGAGAGATAACTTTGTTCCATGTTTTAGTGTAATTCAAAAATAATTTGGCGTTAAGTATCATAATCATTCCTGTCTACCTACTAGTTTTCATGAACTCTGAACATGCGTGGTCAGAGATAGAGAAGATGTGGCAAAGAGCTTTTTTACTCTTCTTTCCTCTGTACCCGGTCACAATCTCATAAACATACACTGGCAACCACTTGCAGGTGTTCACAGCGACACAGAACAACCCGTAGTGAGTCTCAAGGGGCAGAAAAGAACGATATAGTTTATTCAAGTGTCATCATTTTGCCATATTAATCTATAGTACTTCTGTATATCATCCATACTGCGAAACTTTCTTTGAGAGTATACAACCTGAATGCCTCGTTCAGGTGAGTCATCGTGACCATGTCTTTGATTTTATTAAATTTGGGGGGAGGGGAGGGAAGGTCTCTGACATGATGTCATTGTCTTTTACAGTTACGGTCTTAAAGGAATCAATGGACAATTTTAAATAGATATGGCAAAGGCACGGACAGCAGGATTTCAGAATAATGTGTTCATGTTTAAATGTGCTACTAACCCTCTTGTCTACTAACATCTCCATGGTGGCCTTGCCACCTTCCCTGCACTTGATTGTGGCTTTCAAATACAGTTCTTTGTCATCGGTAACTTAGCAGGCAGTTTTGCATAGAGCATCGGTTTTGCACTTCGTCTGTTTGTCAATAAAACACTGCCTGTCTGAATCCCCCATGGCTTTGGTCTATCGCCAGAATAAAGTATATATATGATTCTACACAACAACAGCAAAGTCCATTTTATCATACAAGCGGTCTGAACAAGAATCTGATAACAGCTGGATAGAAGCTGTCCTTGAGCCTGGTGATAAATACTTCCAAGATGTTTTTTTTTATCTTTTGCCAGACGAGAGTGAGGAGAAGAGAAAATGTCCAAGGTGGGTGAGATCTTTGATTGTCTATACTTCTATTACTCAGTAAAGTAAAAAAAGAGTCCATAGGGGAATGCTGGTTTCTGTGTTGTGCTGAGCTGTGTCCACAACTGTAGTTTCTTACAGTAGCACAGAGCAATTGCCATACCAAGCTATTATGCATGCAGATAGAATGCTTTCTGTAGTCTATCAATAAAAATTGGTAAGGGTTGATGGGGGCAAAGCAGGTTCCTATAGCCTCCTGAGGAAGTAAAGGTGACGATGCGCTTTCTTGTCCATGACATCAATGTGGTTGGACAAGGACAAGTTATTTATGATGTTCATTCCTAGGATTTGAGGCTCTCAACTTTCTCAACCTCAAAGGTGCATGTGCAAACTGCCACTCCCACCCCCCCCCCACTCCACCCTCTAGAAGTCAATGACCAGCTCTTTTATTTTGTTGACATTGAGAGAAAATTCGTTGTCCTGGCACTATGCCATTAAGCTGTCTAAATTTCCTTACTCCAACTCATCGTTATTTGAGAAATGGCCCACAATAGTGGTATCATCTGCAAACTTGTTAGAGCAGAATCTGGCCATGCCCTCATGCATGTACAAGGAGCAGAGTAGAACATTAAGGATAGAACTTTGTGGAGCATCAGTGCTAAGAATAAACTTAGCAAAGGCGTTGACTCCTATCCCTAGTAATTGTGGTTTGTTGGTCAGTTATTCACGATCCAATTGCAGAAGACGACTCCTAGGGTCCAGAGTTTGGTTGGAATTATGTCTTTCACTATACCCGAGTTCAAATCATGGAGCTCTTTGTCCAATAGCTTTGTGGGAGTAGTTTCACCAGCAAGATGCAAAAATTCAAAGACAGTTGGAGAGAGGCAATAAATTTAACACACCCATCCTAAAATAATTAAGCACTTTTAAAATTAAGTTTTTAAAATTAGTTTATAAGGTTTTGGAACTTTGTACACATCTCATAAAGCTGTGGATGCTCACTTACTGAGTATATTCAAACCAGAGACATACTTTTTTTGAACATTAAGGATATTTAGAGTATAGGGAAGTGAACACAACATAATTTCACTCAATCATTGAATGGTGGGTGGGCAAACAGTGCAATTTGGCCTACTTGTTCTATTTCTTTGGTTCTTAAATACATTTAATTCATTAAATTAAATCTATCTGATCTTAAATGTTAAATGGTAACTGTATGAGAGAAGACCACAAAGGCTCATATATATGTGCGCAACCAATCAAAACGATCATGGGTCATCTGATCATTAATGTCAATTGCATTTCCCAAATTGATCTTTGTAACTCCTAATTTCCATATATTCCAAAAGACAATTTCGGCCTTCATTATACATAATGACCCAATATCTACAGCCCAATGTTACTACAGTGCCTGAACCCAAGTGCAGAGGAAAGACAAGACTCCCATGTGGAGACAGTGACCAAGGTTTAATAATGAATTTCTACAAAACATTGGAGGCTTGGCAGAATGACATCATGAGATGTAACATTCTCAAAACCAGTGCCCTGCGCAAAGTGTTCTTCAGCAGTCTGCTCAAGTAATCATGGAGTGCAGAAAGCCTATGCCAGTCAAAATAAACTTAACAAGATTAAGTATAAAGCACCAGGGATTAATGACTTGCATTAAGACAAGGATTAACAAATTCTGCTGCTGTAAAAACTTCAGAGCCCCAACTCTCTCCTGTTCCCTGCACAGGCCCAGAGAGCTCATTACTGTACCCCCTCAATATGGCCAGCACCTGATGGCCCTGGAAAGGCTGGTGATCTCGAGACATTGACTAAACCTAGGAAATATTGAATAAACCTGAGAAACATTGCATAAATCTTGGAAACATTGGAATAAATGGTGGAAACCTAGAATAAACCAAGGACACATGGAATGAATCCCAGAAACAGAATAGTCCTTGGAAACTAGGAGGGCCATGGAGAAAAAAGAAACATTGACCTTGAAAACCTTGGTAAAAGCCTTGAATGTAAACAAGAGAAGCTTTCAACATGGACTAGAGACACTTGGAAGCTGTTCAATGTCAAAACAATGCTGTGCAACCTCCGTTGCTTCCATTATACTGCAGGATCCTCCTGTCATAGCATGTGCTGACAAAGACTGAACCCAAGTGGGGAGGAAAGACAGATTCCCATGTGGATATGACGAGCAGGGTTTATTAATAAGGGTTCTAAGAAAACATCTGTAGCTTAACAGAGCAAGACTATGAGAGCCATAAGAATCTTGGAGGTCAACATTTTCCAGCTCTCCGCATGGCCCCAGAGAGTTCATTACATCTGAAGTAGGGATTTCCAAAGATTTTGTGCGAAGAAATTCTTGTGTCAGGCCTGCACAGCCAACAGGAATCACCTGCTAGTCAATTCCAACTCATCACCTGCAGCCTATTTAAACCCAGCTCTCATCCACAATCCATGTTCAGAAGAGCGAACGCTTTAACAGCCACAGTCAAGATAGACAATCACAGGAACGAGTTAAGCTGATTGGGGTTGGAGCAAAGGACTGAGCCTGCTGCCGGAAGTTTTTTCTCTGGCAGGAAGGTGGGGATGGGGGATAGAGATGGCAGGAAACGACAGAAGACAGAAGTAGCAAATGGGAGGTGGTATTAAATGATAGTTGTATGGAGGAAGACGAATGGCAGATTTCTGGGAGACTGAAGAATAAGCAACTGAATGAGGGTAGTAACGCAAACACAAGGAATTCTGCAGATGCTGGAAATTCAAGCAACACACAAAGTTGCTGGTGAGTGCAGCAGGCCAGGCAGCATCTCTAGGAAGAGGTACAGTTGACGTTTCAGGCCGAGACCCTTCGTCAGGACTAACTGAAGGAAGAGCTAGTAAGAGATTTGAAAGTGGGAGGGGGAGGGGGAGATCCAAAATGATAGAAGACAGGAGGGGGAGGGATGGAGCCAAGAGCTGGACAGATGATTGGCAAAGGGGATATGAGAGGATCATGGGACAGGAGGCCCAAGGAGAAGGAAAAGGGGGAGGGGGGAAAAAACCCAGAGGATGGGCAAGGGGGGGGGGGAGGAGAGAGAGCGAGAGCGAGAGAGAGAGAGAGAGAGAATGAGAATGAGAATGAATGAGTGTATATAAATAAATAATGGATGGGGTATGAGGAGAAGGTGGGGCATTAGCAGAAGTTAGAGAAGTCAGTGTTCATGCCATCAGGTTGGAGGCTACCCAGACGGAATATAAGGTGTTGTTCCTCCAACCTGAGTGTGGCTTCATCTTTATTCCGCCTGGGTAGCCTCCAACCTGATGGCATGAACATTGATTTCTCCAATTTCTGCTAATGCCCCACCTCCCCCTCATACCCCATCCGTTATTTATTTATATACACACATTCTTTCTCTCTCTCTCTCTGCTTTTTCTCCCTCTGACCCTCTGACTACACCCCTTGCCCATCCTTTGGGTTTCCCCCCCTCCCCCTTTTCCTTCTCCCTGGGCCTCCTGTCCCATGATCCTTTCATATCCCCTTTGCCAATCACCTGTCCAGCTCTTGGCTCCATCCCTCCCCCTCCTGTCTTCTATCATTTTGGATCTCCCCTCCCTCTCCCGCTTTCAAATCTCTTACTAGCACTTCCTTCAGTTAGTCCTGACAAAGGGTCTCGGCCTGAAACGTTGACTGTACCTCTTCCTAGAGATGCTGCCTGGCCTGCTGCGTTCACCAGCAACTTTGATGTGTGTTGCTTGAATGAGGATAATGGTGGTTTATCATCTAGTTATGAAGGCAGGTAGGATTTAAATAAAAGCAATGAAAATTTAAGGTTTGTTGAGTTTTGTATGAGGACCTGTTTCTGATAGCAATCCAATTATTCTAACTAAGGATTGGAAATAAAGCATTAGGAGATATTGTGGACACAAAACCTTTAAGAGATGGGGCACTTTTAGTGTTTTGTACAGATCAGCAATGTGAGAAAGCTTGGGGGTTAAAATCTGTGGGAGGAAGGAAAGTAAAATCAAGAAATTACGTTGAACAACAGTGGTTTTGGATAATGTTCTCTGTTGTGCCTTTAGATGTATCCATGGACCAAGTTAAAAATAATTTAGTTGGGTTAAAAGTTGTGGATGCTAAATGTTTAAAAGGATTTTGGGTGGAATTAGAACATACACTTGTTGGTGTTGATTAAATTTGATAGAAAAAAGTTACCAGATAGGGTTTCTTTAGGTGATTAGGTTATGTGAGTTCTATGGTTCGAGTCTACGTGCTACCACCTCTGAGATGATTACCGTAAGACCATAAGACATAGCAGCAGCATTAGGCCCTTCAGCCCATTGACTCTTCTTCATCCTTTCATCATGCCTGATCCATTTCCCTCTCAACCCCATTCTCCTCCCTTCCCCCCATAACCTTTCACACCCTGACTAATCAAGAACCTATCAACATCCTCCTTAAATGCACCCAGTGACCTGGCCTCTACAGCTGCCTGTGCTAACTAGTAGTTCTCCCCCCACCCCATAGTGAAGATTGATGCAAAATATTTCTTCATTTCATCCACAATTTTCTTGTCCCTGTTACTAGCTCTTCAGCCTCATTTTCTAGTGGTCCATTCCAATATCTACTCTTGCCTTCCTTTTACTCTTTATTTATCTGAAGAAAATTTTAGTAACTTTTTTGGTATTATTGGCTAGCATATTTCATCTTCTCCCCCCCCCCCCATGGCTTTTTAGTTACCTTCTGTTGGTTTTTAAAAATTTCCCAATCCTCTAACTTCTGTTTGGCTTTTATGTTAGCTGTGACTTCCCTTGCCAGCCACAGTTGAATCATCCTCCCTTTAGAGTACTTCTTCATTTTTGGGCTGTATCTATCCTGTGTCTTCGGAATTGCTCCCAGAAACTCTAGCCATTGCTGCTCTACCATCATCCTTGCTAGTGTTCCCTTTCAATCAACTTTGGCCAGCTCCTCTATCATGCCTGTGTAATTCCCTTTACTTCACTGTAATACTGATATATCCAAGTTTAACTTCTCCCTCTCAAATTGCAGGGTGAATTCTACCATATTATGATCACTGTTTCCTAAGGGTTCTATTACCTGAAGATCTCTAATCACACCTGGTTCATTACACCACACCCAGCCTAGAATTGTTGATCCCCTAGTGGGCTCAACCACAAGTTTCTCCAAAAAGCCATCTCGGAGCAACTCCACAAATTCTCTCTTGAGATCCAGCATCAAATTAATTTTCCCAATCTACCTGCATATTCAAATCCTCCATGAATAACGTAACATTACCTTTTTGACATGCTTTTTCTATCTCCCGCTGTAACTTGTTAAAGCTTCAGAGTCTAGGCCTGTGTATATGCTTCATGTGGTTTTCTGCCCATATTGGGGTTGAAGGAAACAAAGTTGCAGACATCTGAAACAAGCAGTCACTTAAAATTAAGGATATAAATATAGTGGTGCCTTTGCAAAAGGAGGAGAAGAAAGCCATAACTAAGAAGTCTATTTAACCACTGTGGCAACAAAGTTGGTTTAAGGAAAAGAAAGGATGGCATTTATATAAAATTGCAAGGATGGTGGGAATCAACTTGGAGATGGGGATAGAAGAGAAGTTATACTTAAACATTATGTATTGGACATACTAGGTTGAATAATTCCCTGTTCAGAATTAATATGTATGATACTGGCATCTATAGGGAGTGCATTTGTCAAGAGATGGTGCAGAGTGTATTGTTTGAATGCAGTTCCTACGAGGTGCAGAGGAAACATCGAATCGCTAAATTGTGATTGTTGGGACAAACAGTTTAACATGAAAAGTTTGTTAGGATATCACTGCTATTTAACATAAAAATGTTTGTATATAAGAGCATACTTGACTTTCTGAAAAGCATTAGACTTCAAAATATTTGGGTTTTTCTTGGCGAGGGAATTTAGTGGGAACATTTATGGTCTCTTTACTTTACACTCCAACTCAGTAGGTGGCAGTAATGTACCTTGTTGGTCTGCCATTCACCATTAAACTTTACAAGAAGAACAGCAGTCTTTGTTTATTTATTGCACCAGCCAGCCTTAACCTGTTGCTCCTAGCCGCCAGTTATTTTGTTGCCTATGGTGTTTATTACCTGTTCATATTTGTTTTGTGGCCCCTCGTGGCTTATTATTTTGCAGTTATCCTCAACACCAAGTCTTCTCTGCTGTTCTGTTTTTGGGTCAAACCTCCTCTACATTTCCTGACAGGATGAGGGAGCCCGTGATTGACCCAGCAGATTTTGTTTGCCTAAAGGAACTCATCCGTCAACATGAGTACACGATCCAGAAGCAGCAGGAAAACATTAACAATCTGCTCACCACTCTCAACCAACTCTGTCTTGATGCAGCTACCTGCACCAGTCAGCTACTTCTCTCAGAGCTCCAGACTCCAGTGCCAGAACACTTCGATGAATTCCCAAACCGAAGCTGCGACCTTCTGTCCCAGTGCATCTTGCACTTCGAGCTCCAGCCATATCTGTATTTTTCAGACCAGGCCAAGATAGAAACATAGAAAACCTACAGCACAATACAGGCCTTTCGGCCCACAAAGCTGTGCCAGACATGTCCTTACCTTAGAACTACCTAGGGTTACCCATAGCTCTCTATTTTTCTAAGCTCCATGTATCCATCCAGGAGTCTCTTAAAAGACCCTACCGTTTCCGCCTCCACTACCTCTGCCAGCAGCCCATTCCACATACTCACCACTCTGCATTATAAAAAACTTACCCCTGACATCTCCTTGGTACCCACTTCCAAGCACCTTAAAACTATGCCTTCTTGTGCTAGCCATTTCAGCCCTGGGAAAAAGGCCTCTGACTATCCACACGATCAATGCTTCTCATTATCTAGTACACCTCTATCAGATCACCTCTCATCCTCCATCGCTCCAAGGTGAAAAGGCTGAGTTCACTCAACCTATTCTCATAAGGCATGCTCCCCAATCCAGGCAACATCCTTGTAAATCTCCTTTGCACCCTTTCTATGGTTTCCACGTCCTTCCTGTGGAGAGGTCACTGGAATTGAGCACAGTACTCCAAGTGGGGTCTAACCAGGGTACTATATAGTTGCAACATTACCTCTCGGCTCTTAACCTCAATCCCACGATTGATGAAGGCCAATGCACCGTACGCCTTCTTAACCACAGAGTCAACCTGTGTAGCAGCTTTGAGTGTCCTATGGACTCAGACCCCAAGATCCCTCTGATCCTCCACACTGCCAAGAGTCTTGCCATTAATGCTATATTCTGCCACTTACCAAAATGAACCACCTCACACTTATCTGGGTTAAACTCCATCTGCCACTTCTCAGTCCAGTTTTGCATCCTATCAATGTCCCGTTGTAACCTCTGACAGCCCTCCACACTATCCACAACACCCCCCAACCTTTGTGTCATCACCATTGCCTTTGTTGTTTCTCATTACTGTGTGGGCTCTCACCCGAGCCACTGCTAAACGGGACAATAAGACGCCCCCCCCCCCCCATAATAAAAAATGAGGATTTCACTGCTGTGATGTGCCAGGGTTTTTGACTATCCGGAAAGTGGAAGGGAGGTAGTAGATCAGCTGCATCAAGGCTCATGCTTGGTGCTGGATTTCACCCCATGGAATTTAGGAGCCTCGTGCTAGAGTGCAGCTGAAATGCTGAAGCACTGTTGGCCAACTACCATCACAGTCTCTTGGAGTGTTTGACAGAGAAGCTATCCATGTGGGAGATGCCCATCGATCTTGAAAAAGCCTCATCACTCTGGCCCTCCATATTGACAAACATCTTAAAGAACAACTGTCCAGATCTGCAGCCAGAGCCACTTCAGGCTGGAGGACCATCATCAACAATGCCTCCAGAACCTAGGCAGTCAAAGTTAGCTCCTATAACCCCACAAGGGTGTGAGTATCGGTGGAGAAATAGCTAGTGCGCTTACTTCAAGCAGCCGAACACCAACACATGAAGTCCCCATGGCATCCGGAAAAATGGCATCACCAGATAGAGAAGAGTGTCCTCCTATCTGGTAAGCTCCCTCCGGCCCCGTGTTCCAGCTCCATAGCCTGACTCACTCTCTCTGCCATCCTCCACACCCCGATGGCTCTGTGCACAGGAGGCTCTGGAGGATTCCGAGCACCTGGCAACTTTCTGGTCTGGACTCTGTGTGCTGCCTGGACTCCCCACCTAGCCTATCTCTCACCTCTTCTGCATCATGGCCATTGATGGACAGCCCTTGGGGTCTGGAATGGTCCAAGTGCGCACATGGCCTATTCAGATAAGCATCGCAAGTCCATCCAATTCCTTCTGATACTCACCCAGCAGTCCTCTCATCTTTAGTTGCCCTGGCTCTCCATTCATGACCCTCACTTTGGTTATCCAGTTTCTTGCTGACCACCTGCCTGGAACTCATTTGAATTCATCCTGTAAATCTGGAGATGGAAAGAACTCTCACCAACCATCAAGCAACTTCATGACCTCACCATCACCTTCAGTAAGAGGAAAGCCAGTACCCTGCCATCTTACAGATGACACAACTATGCAATCAACCTCCTCCTAGCATCACCCCTCCTTGAGGTCCTGCTTCTCCCTATCCCATCCTGAGGCCCAAGCCAAATGACTACCTCGCTGAAATGCTACACTTGACAACCCCAGTCTCCAGCTGGTGAGGGTTCTTCTTTGTTAAAAAGAAAAATGGGGTCTCCGTCCTTCACCGACTATTGTGGACTCAACCAAATTACCGTTAAGAACTCCTATCCTCTCCCCTTGATGGATAACACATTGGAAACACTCTGCAAGGCCCAGATCTTCACCAAACTGGATCTACAAGTGTGTACAACCTGATCTGCATCTGCCAGGGGAATGAATGGAAGACAGCATTCATAGCACCCACTGGCCACTACAAGTACAAGTTGATGCCTTTTGAATATTCCAACAATCCAGATGCTTTCCAAGCCTTCGTTTATGAGATCTTTCAAGACGTGTTTGTCTACCTCAATGACACCCTCATCTTCTCCAAGGACACTCAAGACTATGTCTGCCCTGTCCATTCAGTCCTTCATCATCTCCTTGGAAACCAGCTGTACCGCAAGTTTTAAACAAAAAGAATGCTAGTTCCACACCCAAATTAGTTTCCTTCTTTGGTTACGTCCTTTCACCCCAAGGCACAAGCATGGGCCCAGAAAAAGTGCGTGCCGTCATTGAATGGCCTCAAATCCATTCTCCCAAACAGCTAGTGCTTCTTGGGCTTCTATAACTTCTGTCCCTGTTTCATCAGAAACTACAACCAAATCACCGCTCCCCTCATCTCCCTCACCAAATCACCTATTGCATGTATAACTTGGTCTGGTGCCTCCAGTCACGTTTTCGAGGAGCTCAAGAGATGCTTCACCATCACTCTCATTCTCCACCATCTGAACCTCTCCAGAACTTTAGTGGTGGACACATCTGACGTAGGTGCCAGGGCCATCGTCTCCCAGTGAGGACCAGATGGTAGGAAACGCCCTTGTGCCTTCTTCTCACACAAGTTCAGTTCTATACAGCATTGTTTTGGAGTAGGAGACAGGGAACTACTCGCCATTAAATGGAGGGAAGAATATATTGGCTGATGGGAAACTAAAGCACTCCAGTGCTTCAACCTTCTCTGGCCATTCAGGCATACGACAGACTCTGGATTTTCCGTTACATCAGTTCTGGTGGCCCACTACAATCACAAATGTATGTCAGTTTGTCGCTGCCTGCCCTCAACGTTCTCAATCTAGTTCCTTTGTACAGCAGCCCTCTGGGTTCCCGCGATCCCTACTAGTCTTTCAATGCCTATGGCCCTACATTGCCATGGATTCATCATGCAATTGTCATCATCCGATGGGACCACAGTGATCATGACAGTGGTGCACTGGGTCACCAAGGCAGCCAACTTGGATAGGCCGCTGAGATGGTGGACCTCATTCTTCAACGTGTAGTTTGCCTCCATGGCTTTTTTCAGGACATTGTGTCAGACCAGAGCCCACAATTCCTCTCCTGGTTCTGGCGAGTCTTCTGCCCCCTCCTCCACTTCTGGGTGAGTTTGTCCTCTGGCTATCAGTCTGAAGGAGCCAAATGGGTAGTGGAGAAGTTTTTGCAATTCTTCACCACCTCTGACCCCTCCACATGGAAAAAGTATCTGCTCTGGCCAAACTGTTTGCATCTGCATACCTCCTTTCCTCTGTGCATGTCACCCTTTGAAGTGCTTCAAGGCTACCTACACCCGTTGTTCTCCATGGAGGAATTAAAGGTGGAGGTCCTGTCCGCAAGGGCCCTGGTTTGTCACTGTGGAATGCTCAGAAGGGAGCACAGAGGGCCATCTTAGCTGCTAGCTGCACCTACTGCCACCAGGCCAACCACTGTCATTGCTCAATGAGACTGTTCTGGCTTGGGGACTGTGTCCAGCTGTGCATCAGGCATCTGCCCTTGTGCACTGACTCCCACAAGCTTTTGCCTGGGTTCATTGGTCTGTTCAAGATTATACATCACATCAATCTAGTCACTTACCATCTACAGCTGCCACTGTCCCTCAGGATCACACCTACCTTCCACGTGTCCTGCATCAAGCCTGTTGTCTACGGGCTTTTCGGTAGCAGGAGGTCCAGTGTATACAGTTCGCTGGTCAATGAATTCACGTGATTGTGGAAGGGGTGTGAAGTACTTGTTCGACTGTGTAAGGTACAGTCCAGAGGAGAGGTCTTGGATACCATCCAGTTTCATCTTGGATCCGTCACTCATTGAGGAATTTCACTGGACCCTTCCAAATCGTCCTGTGCCATCAGGTGCTGGCCATAGAGGGGGTTCTTGTCAGACCTGCACAGGCAGGCACTTCTCAATCTCCACCCAGCTAACAGGAGTCACCTGCCACTTATGTCCAACTCATCACCTGCAGCCCGTTTAAACCTAGATCTCATCCGCATTCTTTGTTCACTCATTGAACCAGCCGTCATCGACCATTTGCTCCTAGCCTTCAGTTACTTTGTTGCCTGTTGTGTTTAATAAATGTTCTCTCATTTTGTGGCCCCTTGTAGCTTCTTATTTTGTAGCTTATATTAAAGTTATCACTCACTGCTAAATCATTTCTGCTGCTCTTTTGGGCCAAGCGTCCTCAACATTTCCTGACACTTCTGCACGTCAGATTTTTCAACAGTCCCTCACTGGGTAGACTGTAACAAGTGGTGCTTCTGCAGTTATTGCACTAGCTGAATGGGAGAGCTGCTCTTGCCCCATGCAGTTCCTCTGCTCTAACCTATGGAAATTTCAAGTAACTCCATCAGGATCATGCCTGTGAACAGGACTCTTTCAAGCCAGAGTGCATCTAAATGTAGTTGCCCGCATTTGGGGACAGAGAAGCTAGCAACAGTTGGAGGTCATAGCTGTCAATCTCAAGTTCTTTTCAGTTAACTCTCCTCACGGGATATTCCAAATCTTGGCATCTGCAAAGGCTTCAAATTCTGCCACTGTTACAAAGCTGCAAGTGAAGTTGATATCTTAAGCACATTCCACTATTGAAATAGTTTTACTGGGCTATATGTTGATGACTGTGTTTGATTTGTCATTGGTGCAATGTTCTGGAACTCTGTTTGAGAAAAAAGTTAAATTTACTAGAGTTATAGATTTGTACAACACAGAAACAGGGGTTTCAGCTTACCACATCCATGCCAAACCTTTTGTCCATTTGTGGAAGGTTATTGCCTTCCATGTTTTGTCTAATTAAATGTCTAACTGTCTTTTAAATATAATGACTCCAATTCTACAATCATAATTGTAATTCTACTTAAATATTAATGACCAATCTAATTCAATTACCTTCTCTGACAGCAATTTCTGCCAGAAAAAAAACTAATAAAGCAGTAAAAGGATTACATGTTTTCTGACCACTTATCATGACATTCAGTGATATTATTATTACTAAATCTTCTATCATTGATATGTTTAGAATGACTATTGACTAAAAACTCAACTGGACCAGTTCCATAAATACTATAGCTAAAAGAGCAGGTCAAAGTGGGAATCCTTTTGCAAGCAGCTTACCTGTTTACACTCCAAGGCATTCCACATTCACAAGGCACAACTCTCAAAATCAAAGTTCAAAGTAAATTTATTATCAGAGTATATACAGCATACGTTACCATATACTACCGTGAGGATAATTTCCTTGTATTTACTGTGAATACCCACAAAGAAACAGTAAATACAAATAAATGTTTTAAGGCCATTCACTGGTCTCCCAGAGCAAACCCATTGGAGAAGGTGGTACAGAATATCAGGAAGTGGAGAGATTGGGGGGTAGGGTCTCCCCAGGAACATAAAGCTTAAATTAGCAGAAAAATTAGTGAAATATTACAAGTTATGAGCTACCAGGAGAAGTGGTTGAGGCTGGTTCAATAGTATCATTTAAGCAGCACTTGGATAAGTACATGGAGAGAATGGCAGAGGGATATGGGTTGAACTATCTGGGTGGGCACTGGGGCATGGACTGGTTGGGCCAAAGAGCTGGTTTCAAAAGATCAAAGTTCAGAATACTTTATAAAAACGAGAAATACTGCAGATGCTAGAAATCTAAAGCATCGTGTATAAAATGCTGGAGGAACTCAACAGGTCAGGCAGCATCTATGGAAATGAATTAATAGTTGATGTTTCAGGCTGAGTCCCTTTTTCAGGGCAAAAGTACTTTAAAGTTTGAAGTACATCAATGCTGTATTGCTCTGTGGTGTCTAAATGATAAGTTACAAATAAGCAATGCAGAAAGGAGGCATCTTGTGGAGAATGTGCGTTAGAGCTACTCTCCTCCCCACACTTTGCTTAGTTAATGATAAATGGAGGTGGAATGATGGATGAGCAATGTTACTATCCATATTCTGCAAATTCTCCACTATGACTCTAGGAACAGAGGAATTCTGTCTCCATAGAGTGACTACACTTTTCCATTGACACACAATCAAAGTGATTCCTGCAGATCCTGGCAACAGCTTTGCTAATTCTGAAACCCAGTATTCCTATCAAGTTACAACTTTTAGAAAAACATTTAGACTTGGTTTCCAAGACTTTCCCATAGAACAGCAGAAATAATAGGTTTGGTTGGATCTGCTGGTTGAGTGATGTTGCAAGATCAATCTTGCACTCAACATCAGCAAGACAGTGGACTTCAAGAAAGAGAAATTGGGAGAATACATATTAGTCCACACTGAGGAAACAGTGGTGAGAAGGATGTGCAGCTTTAAGCTCCTGAGTGTTAATATCTTAGATGACCCATCTTGGGCCCGGCGCATTAATGCAATTATGAAGAAAATAAGCCTGAAGCTCTCCTTCATTAGGAGTTTGAGGTTTACTATGTCACCAAAGACTCTTGCTGTCACAATGGGGGCGTTGGGAACGGACCCAAATCCAAGACACAGACACTGAAGTACAAGGAACAGGACTTGACTAGAGTAGGGACGTGACAGGATACAGACAAGGAGCAGGAACAAGTACGCAGACTTGGGCTAGGGCATGGACTAGACACAGGGAACCCAACAAGAAACTATGAACTAGGAGCCTGGGCTTGGACTCCAAGCCAGAGACTAGACAAGTACCCAGGACCTGCGTCTTGCCTCGGGCTCGGACCCCAGAACTAGGCAAGGACATGACATGGCTACCGGACAGGACGTGGCTGGGGTCTTGGCTCTTGAACTTGGAGACAGGCTGGGGTCTGGGGTCTTGGCTCTCGAACTTGGAGACGGTCTGGGGTCTTCGCTCTTGGAATGCTGAGGCTGATAACTCGGAGTCTGGAGCTCAGAGTCAGACTGGGAACTGAACATCAATATAGAGCCAGGACTTATCCTTTGAAAAGTCAGGACTCATCGTTAACACAACACCGACATGAGACAGGACAGTACATAGATATAGAACTGGGACTTATACTCAAACAAGCCGGGACTGAACTTTATCTCCACACCAAGGTGGGACAGGACCATCCATCGGGTAACAGCAGAAAGGCCAGACTTACCCAACAGAGGCAAAGACAAGACAACACAGGTCCCCCCGCAGGGCAACAGCTGAACAGCTTGACTTACCCCACGGAGGTGATGACAAGACAGTTCCCCCTGCAGGGCAACAGCAGAATGGCCTGACTTACCCCACAGAGGCGAGGACGAGGACGAGGACAAGACAAGACAGATCCCCTCTCAGGGCAACAGCAGAACGGCCTGACTTACCCCACAGAGGCAAGGACAAGACAAGACAGATCCCCCACAGGGCAACGGCAGTACGGCCTGACTTACCCCACAGAGGCAAGGACAAGACAAGATAGGTCCCCCCACAGGGCAACAGCAGAACAGCCTGACTTACCCCACAGAAGCAAGGACAAGACGAGACAAATACCAGAGAACAACAGACTGTTCCATCTCTGCATCAGGGTTGCTCCAAGTCACAGTTCAGCCAGCAACCTCAGCTGGCTACATAAACAGCCAGATCCCTATCTAGCTTGGAGTGGCTGGCAGTCACTCAGCTGGCCCTGGAAACAGCCAAATCCATACAGCAAGGACAGCTCCGACTACTGACAGCAAGGCTCCATGAGGGGATGGTTCCCCAGTGCAGCATAAAGATGGTAAGTGGCCACTCTAGCCTTCCACTGGCAGGTTGCTCCCAGGGGATCTTGACAAGACAAACCAGTAGCCCACACTCAACCCCAAGGTTACTTATATTCCAAGCCCCAAGATGGGAATCAGGTGCCTATGATTAACTCAACCAAAACAAGGGACAGCTGGAAGACCTGGAGTCCTGAGTCCACGGACTGGACGTGAACCGGAATGGGGACTTCACGGACCGGACCATGACACTTGCAAATTTATATCGATGTATGGTGGAGAGCATTCTGGCTGGTTACTTCACAGCCTGGTACGGAGGCTCCAATATGCAGGATTGCAAGAGACTGAAGAGGGATGTGGACTCAGCCAGTTCCATCATGAGCACAACTCTCCTCACCTTCTAGGAAGCAGCATCTATCATTAAGAACACCCACCGATCAGGACATGCCATCTTCTCTTGACTACCATCAGGGAGGAGATACAGGAAGAGCAACATTCAACAATTTAGGAACCAATTCTTCCCCTCCATTATCAGATTTCTGAATGGCCAATGTACCCTTGAACAGTACTTTATTATTCCCTTTTTCTGCACTGTTCATTTATATTGTAATTTGTAGTAATTTTCTGTCTTTGCACTGATCTGCTTCAATAAAACAACAAATTTCATTTCAGATAAGTCAGTGATGATAAACTTCATTCTGAATTTAATAGTGCAGGAGAGTAAGGAGAACAATGAGAGAGGTGAAAATCCATAGTGATCCTTTAATATTTGCTCAAATTAATTTGTTTCATCATATTGAACTTCTTTTTTGCTCCAGTTTGAAAATTAAGTCCTTGATATACACTTCCAAATTTCAGCAGAGGAGCATGAGCTTGTAGCATGAATAACCAACTGACGTTTCTCATTTTACAAATTTTGATTTGGTGAGGGGCAACACAATGTTGTATGGAACATCTGACCAGATGATTAATTTGCTGCTCAGGATTTGAAAGCTGTCCACCGAGGTCACAGGCTTGGTTACCACACATTAGGCTGAAAGAAATAATTTGGTTGTTACCACAACCTCACCCTCTTCCACATACCTTGTGCATGAATCTGTGATACTGCAGGTCCTCTGATCCCTATTCAGTAAAAAAAAATCATAAAAATTGTCCAGATGAAGGGTCTCATCCTGAAACATAGATTATTTTCCTCTATAGATGCTCCCTGGCCTGCTGAATTTCTCCAGTAGTTTTGTTTCACTCCAGATTCCAATGTCTGCAGTCTCTTGTGTTTACAGAGAAACATTAATGATTACTGTAAGAATATTGAGCCTCAATCTAAAGGAAAATCTGGTTTGAGTTTGACGGAGGAAGATCAGTATCTCAGGCCAGATGAAACAACTAAGAACAACTTATACTTCACAGGTAAAGTCTGTGAAGAAATTAGAGGCTCAGCTGTGCATTCTTTGTAATGGCAGTTACATGCTAGATCCAGGACAAATTCTCTGAAATGATAACACTTCTGAATTTAAAATTACTGACCCTCTGCACCAATGATCTCCAGATGAGGACTGGTGCATGGATGACCTGTTTCCTTCTCCTGTAGTCAATAATCAGCTCGTTGGTTTTGGTGACATTGTAGTTACATTGAAATTATTTTGTTGATACCAAAGCAATCTAACATCCAAGGGTTATTTTACATTTTTTAATCTCTCTAATCCTGAGATCTTTTTGAATTCAGGTAAATAGAAGTAGTACAAATTTTATGCTGAACTTGTATCATGGTGTCTAAAATTAGAACGGAAATGTCTGTGGCTTACGGACAACTTTAAGTGATGAGATATCATGCAATAAACAGTTTGGCTATCATACAACAGTGATGAAAATGCATTTGTCAGACAGTTAACTCACTTGGAAAACGTCAGCAGCTTGGTGCCAAAACAATCTGTGCTACTGTACTCAACCATCAGGTTTAAATTTTGTTGCCAATGTTCTGTAGCCCATAAATTATTCTGTGGATAGAATGTTTGCAAGTATGGGGTAACACGGATGACGATGCAAGTCGATTGTAAACACATCAATCAGGTCCATTTGAGGAGCTCAGAGCTCCTACGGGAAGCACTGACTCACTCACTGATCAGTTCTGCTGTCCAGTGTTCAGATGACACTTCACATGTCAATGATAAACAACGCAATGATGAACCGTGAAAGCACAAGATCAACTTGCTTTCTTATGCACTACATTATCAAAATAGTAAAAGTTGCTCTAGTTGAGCATAAGAAAGTTCTTGCCATTTCGGAAGGGGTCAGCAGCTGGAAAGGCAAACTACTTCTGCGTGGAATATTTTTGCCTTGTGAACACAATAGGCAACGTGTCACCATTTTTGTGAATAAGTAGCATAACACCTTGCTGAATATATTGCCAGTAAGTACTCCATGCAAACCCAAAGCACAAATTCACTCTTTCTAGACTAACATTCAAGGGCTGAGATATTGTGTCATTCAAACTTGATTCCCACTTTGAGACAGAAGAGAAAATATGAAGCTGGCTCCTTAAAGTATGTGGGTATATATGTAACTGCTATTTGTGACATTAGTAAGCTGTGTCTGTAGACCACTGGACAGTTGTTCATTTCACTCAGAAAGGCTTTGCAATATGCCAAAGCAACACATTGGTAACTGCCTTCTTACAAACAGGACTAACAACATCAACATGCACTGCAACACTTTCTTACTCAGAATCTTATCAGAAGATCAGAATCAGAATCTGGTTTATTATTACTGACGTGTCGTGAAATTTGTTAACTTAGCGGCAGTTCAATGCAATACATGATAATATAGAAAAAAAGTAAATCAATTATAGTAAATATATGTATATTGAATAGATTAAAAATAGTGCAAAAATAAATAATGTATATTAAAAAAGCCAGATAGTGCTCCTGGGTTCAATGTCCATTTAGAAATCGGATGGCAGAGGGGAGGAAGCTGTTCCTGAATCATTGAGTGTGCGCCTTCTGGCTTCTGTACCTCCTTCCTGATGGTAAAAATGAGAAGAGGTGCTGGGAATGATCACCACCTTTCTGAGGCACTGCTCCTTGAAGATGTTCAGATGGCATAGCTGGCTGAACACAAAAGATACGGGTGCACCTAGTGACTGGAGGATTCACTGACATATTCACTGACCCGCTCACATTTGTGGTGTGATGTTCCCACCTACTTCAAAAAGGCATCTGTTGTACTGGTGCCTCAGA
The DNA here is from genome assembly GCF_963921235.1 of Mobula hypostoma. Lineage (NCBI taxonomy): Eukaryota > Metazoa > Chordata > Chondrichthyes > Myliobatiformes > Myliobatidae > Mobula > Mobula hypostoma. Next base: position 15,761,183 of record NC_086118.1, on the reverse strand, counting down.
CCTGCCTCGATGGTTATTGTCTGGTCATGTTTATATCAATCATAATGAAGTGCTTCAAGAGGTTGGTTATGGTACAAATCATCTCCTTCATAGATGATCTGGATTCACTTCAATTTGCCTGTTCCCATAACACGTTAGCAGTGGATATGATTTCACTGGCTCTTAATCCTGCTAGTTCCCATATGGACAACAGAAACATACACTCAGTGGCCACTTTGTAACCGACTGCTGCAAAAATCAAATTAGAGAGGAATCAGGAATTAATGCATAAAATGTGGCAAGAACCAATGCATAAAAGCATGCAGACATGGTCAAGGTCTTCAGTTGTTGTTGAGATCAAATGGAGAAGAAATGTGATCCAAGTGTCTAACTGTAGAATGATTGTTTCTGCCAGACGGGGTGTTTAGAGTATCTTGAAAAATGCTAATCTGCTGGTATTTTTATGCACAACACTCTAGAGTTTACTGAGACTGCTGCAAAAAATTAATTTAAAAAATCCAATGAATGACAGTTTTGTGGACAGGCCAGAGAAGAATGCCCCAACTGGTTCAAGCTGACAAGAAAATGACAGTAATTCAGATGAACACATGTTACAACTGAGGTATACTGAAGAGCATCCTTGAATGCACAGTACAGTGGATAGGCCACGACAGCAGAAGATCATGAGCTTAAACTCAGTTACACACAAAATGCTGGAGGAACTCAGCAGGCCAGGCAGCTTCTATAGAAAAGACCTGATGATAGGTCTCTGCCTGAAACATTGACTGTTTATTCTGTTTCATAGATGCTACCTAGCCTGCTGGGTTCCTCCAGAATTGTGTGTGTGTGTTGCTTGAATTTGCAGCATCTGCAGATTTTCTCTTGTTTGTGAACTCACTCAGTGGCTTCTTTATTAGGTACCTAATAAAGTGGCCACTGAGTGTAAACATCAAGCTGCTGTTAATTGGTTCTGTGTTCACCCCTCCAAAACTATTACCTAGCTTCAAGGCTTGGGACACTGTTTCTCCCTCTGGATACTCAACTTCTTCATTGGCCGTCTTCATCAGTGCATACTGGTAATGACATCTCCTCAGTGACTACAAACATAGATGCACCTCAAGGGTGTGTGCCAAGATCCTGGTCTGCTCTCTTTACACATGTGACTGTGTGGTTACGCAGAACTCCAATGCCACTTTCAAATGTTCATATGATACTACCATTGTTAGACAAATCATGGCTGGTGATGAGTCTGCATATAGGAGTGAAATAGGGCACCTGGTTGAGTGGTGCCACTACAACCACTTCTCACTCAATGCCAGTAACTGATCATTGACTTCAGGAGGAAGAACAAGAGCAAACTTGTGCAGTCTGTATTGGTGGATTTGTAGTGGAGAGGGTCTGCAACTTTAAATTCCTAGGTTTCAGCCAGGGTTTCTCTGCTAGGGTTCCATGGAACCCTATTGTTCCATGAGAGGTTGCTGAGAGTTTTGTGAGAGAGCGTGATTGGAAAAAAAACTTTTGTTTTTTGAACTGCGCGCGACGCATGATGCCATCACTCACAGTGGTAGGCAGTGACCAAGCAACTCCGTTAGCAATCTCGTTAGAGATCTCTCAGCTCAGTATAGCAGTGCGCAGTAAGACGCAGTTTGTTTGGTTGAGTCCATTCTCGGTTCTTGATACGAGATAGGGAAGACCGTTGATAATTGGTGAGCGTTGTATTGTTTTCAACTTCTTATATGTAAAAGCAGGCTTTTACTTGTTTAACAAGCATCAAGAGCAACCATAGAAATAATCTCATTTCAGCTGAAGATGAAATTCGCGAGTGCTTATCTCAAGTTCAACCCAGAATTGAGTATTTGTGCAGCAAGAAAACAAGCACAGGGTTTCACATGCCAGGTTTATATTGGAACCTGATCATGTCATTTAGTAAGAAAATGTTTTTTCAAAGTCTTGTATAAAATTGTGCCTTAGTTAGGCTATTTTATTTTTCATATTGCTTTGACTTATGGCTTGCGTTTTAGTAACTTTACTATTCAACATTGTCAATAAACTTTCATGGTGTGAATGTTATTAATTAAAATCAATTTACAGTCTTTATATAAAATTAATTCTACGGAGACTGCCTTTAAAAAAATCCCATTTTGGCTTAAGCCAGTTATTTAACAGAAATTTATTATGTTTGCCTTATGAGTTTTTGAAATTTATGAAAGGGAAGGAAAGAAATTAGTTTGAAGAAAGGTAAGCTAAGCTTAACTGCGTGCTTTTTCTTCAAGAACAGTTGGCTACAAGTTCATTCTCTACTCAAAAGAGCATTGACAATTATTTCTGGATTATTATATCTGCAACTTACTGATCACACTAATGTACTGTGAGCTGTAGTTATAATAATTTTTATGCAGGAGTTCCCTGAGACCTGAAAATTATTTCGAGGGATCCCCCAGAGCAGACAGGTTGAGAAAGGCTGGCATGACCTGAATATGTATGTGGGCCAACACATAGATACAATCACAAGGAAGATGTGCCAGTGCTTCTGTAGTCAAAGAAGGTTGAATATGTTGCTGAATACTCTAACAAGCTTCTATAGATGTACTGTTGAAAGTATCCAACTAGTTGTATGATGGTCTGGTACAGCAATTCAAATGCAAGAAGATGCAGAATAATGGATCAGACGAATACGTCGCAGCCACATCCTTCCCCACCATGGAAAGTATCTGCATGACACCCTGCCTCAAAAATGCAGCATCGATCATCAAAGATCCCCACTATTTGGGCCATGCCTGCCATTGGACTGAAGATATAGAAGTCTGGACCCCCACACTAGGTTGAAGAACAACTGCTTCACTTCCTTCTCAGTTCTTAAACCAGCCTGCACATCTCTAATCTCTAAGTCAGTATAAAAACACTATGGCCACTTTGCACTATATTGGACTTGTTTTTTGTCCTAATTGTTTCTTTTATTATATATGTTATATATAATGTATGTAAAACATGTGTTTTAACATTTTGTTTATACAGTAGATTGTGCATTTGATAATTAGTGATAAATCTTGAACAACTTATAACAATTTCATTATTTTTTCAGCACTTTTGATGCTTCCAAAATTCTCCTTATCCTTGTGTTTCATTCAAATAAACTAAATTTAACTTTACTCACTTCACTGCAACTAATCAGCTAAACTTGGCTGATAATTATACTATATAGCCCTGTCTACTAATAAAGTTGGCAAACAAAGCCAGGCAAAGCAATTAATATTTACACATACGGTTCTCAGCATAGCAGGGATGATAATCAACCATGATCATGATGAATTTATTAATAGTTTTTTTCCCTCTCCTTCAGAATAATGTTAAATGGTAGTGTAGTGGTTTACAGTACAGGTGACCTGGGTTCAATTCCTGCTGCTGCCTGTAAGGAGTTTCTATGTTCTCCCTGTGACCGTGTGCGTTTCCTTCCATGGCCAAAACACATACCAGTTGGCAGGTTAATTGGTCAATGTAAATTGTCCTGTGATTAGGCTAGGATTAAATCAGGGTGGTCTGCTCAAGGGGATAAAAATGGCCTATTCCACACTGTATCTCAATAAATAAAATAAATGTGAAAAGTGATACCACAAGAACAGATGGTCTAAAATGCAGTGAAAGGCTCCAAAATCAAAGCTTTAATGAATCTCTTGAAGAAGGAAAGATGGTTAAAGATAGAAGGAAGTTTAGGGAAGGAACTCAACTTAATAGCTTGAGAATTGAAGGCACGGAATCCAATTGTGGATAAATTAAATTTGTTAATAATCTAGAAATTGGAGTTGAAAGAATGTAGGTATCAGTGACGTTTAAAGCTGAAGGAGAGTTTAGGGTTAAAGAGGAAAGGATCATTGAAGGGAATTAAAAAGTACAATGAAAATATTAAAATTGACATTGTTTCGAACTGTGAGCCAATGTAGGGGTCAGCGGGTGTAGTAGTGATGATTGAATGATGCAGTAGAAGTTAGGATGCAGACAGTAGAACATCCAATAGCCTTGTACATACAGAAAAACTGAGGTCAGTTAAAGTATGCATTAGGTTCACTAACAATAGGGTAACAGTACTTCATAGATAAAGATTACTTCAGAAAATGAACTGAGACTGGAATAGAGTACAGTGAAATTCTAGGGGTGGAAACAGACAATGTTAGATACAGTAATGATATGGGCCAAAACAGTCATTGGGGATGCAGACAGCCTGGCTAAGTCTCACAGAGAAACCGGAAAGAAGAATAGAGTCCATGTTTAGGGGACAGAAATTGTGATATAAACCATGGACAAGCACTTTTATCTTCCTAAGTTTTATGCGAAGAAATTTCTGCTCATCCATTTTTCTAGGTTTGATAACCTGGGACAGGAATTTTGTTGGTGAAATAGAACTTTGTATTGTTCATGACCGTACAATATTTGACTGCTTTTAAATGAATTTGTCTTGGAGTTGAAGAAATAGGTTTGGGGAGAGCAATTCTGAATATGAAGCTAAAGATCTCACATGAACGTGAAACATATAGAAGTTTTCATCCATATGATTGTCTTGACTGCAGACATGGTGATGGACTTCTAAAAATCAGATAAAATAAAAATAACTTGACAAAATAAAGGTAAACAGTTGCCCATCTTAAAAATGCAATAAAAAGAGACTATAAGTAAATGGACCTATGGTGATATGAAAGAATGAACATCTTCCTTCCCTGCCCCCCCCCCCCACTGGTATAACTGACTCCTCAAATCTTTAAATATTTCTTGAAGCTTGTGTTACATTGGCCTTCAACATGTGAATGATGCAAATGTTGGGTTGTTAACAGCATTAGCAAGTCAAGTTTACATTACAGACCGAAACATAAACCTACTTTGACTATAAATATCCAGCTACATAATACTTAACTTTGAATGCCATGTGTAAAGATATATATCTCTTCCTTTAGATATTGCATAATTGATTGATAGCGTGTCAATTTAAGTGTGTATTCATCGGCAAATACAGGACAGAAATATGCTCTTTGACTCTCTTGAGTCCACACCAACCATCAACCAACCATTTACATTAATTCTACATGATTCTACATGAGACACATTTTAAATTTCTTCACATTCTCATGAATTCCTCCCAAATGTCAGTCAACAATACTCAGTGGCCACTGAGCGTGTGTTCGTGTTCTTCTGCTGCTGTAGCTCATCCACTTCAAGGTTCAATGTGTTGTGCATGAAAATCCCAGGAGGTTAGCAGTTTCTGAGATGCTCAAACCATCCTATTGGGCACCTGTGACAGAGTCTCCATGCCATTGCTTCCTACAAGCACAAATGCTGATGATTTAATCCCTGATGAGCTCAACACCTTTTATGCTCAGTTTGAAAGGATGAATAATATTACACCTGTGCAAACCCCCACAACATCTGGTGACCCTGTGATCTCTCCCTTGGAGGCTGATGTCTGAGAGTGAACCTTTGCAAGGTATTAGCCCTCTACAGTATACCTAGCCAGGTACTGAAAACCTGTGTTCACCATTTGGCTGGAGTGTTCAATGACATCTTCAATGTCCCATTGCTATAGTTTGAGGTTCCCATTTGCTTTAAAGAGGCAGCAGTCATTGGTGTGCAAGAAGAACAGGGTGAGCTGCCTCAATGCCTATACCCAGTAGCATTCATATTTATGGCAATGAAGTGCTTGGAGATGTTGGTTATGGCTAGAATTACTCCTGCCTGAGCAAGGACCTGGGCCTATTGAAATTTACCTACCAGCGCAATAAGTCTACAGTGGATATAAACTCACTGGCTCTCCATTCTGCTTTGGAGCATATAGCTATAACGCATACATCAGACTACTATTTATCAATTACAGCTCAGCATTCAACATCATCATTTCCTCAGTAATAATAACCAAGCTCCAAAACCTAGTCTTCTGTACACCCCTCTGCAACAGGATTTTTGAGCTCTTTATTGGGAGATCACAGTCAGTGCGGATCAACACAGGCAACTCACCATCATCACAGGCACCTCTTCGATGAGTGCTTAGCCCATTGCTCTACTCTGTCTATACTCATGACTGTGTGGCTAAGCACAGTTCAAATGCCATATATACAGTGCCTATAAAAGCACTCACCCCTCCCCCTTCATGTTTTATTGTTTTACAATATTGAATCATAGTGGATTTAATTTGGCTTTTTTGACACTGATCAACAGAAAAGACTCATTTATGTCAAAATGAAAACAAATTTCTTCAAATTGGTCAAAATATATTACAATTATCAAACAGAAAATATTTGTTTGCTTAATTACTCACCTCCTTCAAGTCAGTGTTTAGTAGATGCACCTTTGGCAGCAATTACAGCCTTGAGTCTCTGTGGATAGGTCTCTATCAGCTTTGCACATCTGTACACTGCAATTTTCCCCCATTCTTCTTTAGAAGACTGCTCAAGCTCTGTCAGATTGCATGGGGATCATGAGAGAACAGCCCTTTTCAAACCAGCCACAAATTCTCAATTGGATTGAGGTCTGGACTCTGACTTGGTCACTCCAGGACATTAACTTTGTTGTTTTTAAACCATTTCTGAGTAGTTTTGACTTTATGCTTTGAGTCATTGTCTTGCTGGAAAACAAATCTTCTCCCAAGCCACAGTTCTCTTGCAGACTGCATTAGGTTTCCGCCAGGATTTCCCTGTATTTTGCTGCATTTGTTTTACTCTCCACCTTCACAAGCCTTCCCAGTCTTACTGCAGTGAGGCATCTCCAGAGCATGGTGCAGCCACCATCATGCTTCAAAGTAGGGATGGTGTGTTTGTTGGTGATGTGTGGTGTTTGGCTTATGTCAAACATAGTGTTTAGACTGATGGCCAAAAAACTCAATTTTGGTTTCCTCAGACTTTCTTCCAACTGACTTCACAGTCTCCCACGTGCCAAAATTTCATGTGAGTTTTTTTCAACAGTGGTTTTCTCTTTGCCACTCTCCCATAAAGCTGCAACTGGTGAAGCACCCAGGCAACAGTTGTCGTATGCATGGTCTCTCCCATCTCAGCCACTGAAGCTTATAACTCCTCCAGAGTTGTCATGGGTCTCTTGGTGGCTTCCCTCACTTGCCTTTTTCTTGCACAGTCGATTAGTTTTTAAGGATGGCCTGCTGTAGTCAGATTTACAGCTGTGCCAATCATTTCTTGATGATTGACTTAACTGTACTCCAAGGGACATTCAATGACTTGGAGATTTTCCTGTATCAATCTCCCGATTTGTGCTTTTCGATAACCTTTTTGCAGAGTTGCTTGGCGTGTTCTTTTATCTTCGAGGTTTAGCTTTTGTCAGGTTACTGACTCACCAGCAGTCGGACCTTCTAGATACAGGTGTATTTTTACTACAATCAATTGAAACACATTGACTGCACACAGGTGACCTCCATAATGTGACTTCAAAAACCACTGCTGCACCAGTGGTGATTTGGTGTGTCATATCAAAAGGGGTGAAAACTTGTGTAATCAATTACTTTGGATTTTATATTTCTAATTAATTTAGATCACTTTGTAGAGATCTGTTTTCATTTTGACACTAAAGAGCCTTTTTCTGTTGACCCGTGTCAAAAAAAGCCAAATCATATCCACTGTGATTCCATGTTGTAAAACAATAAAACATGAAAATTTCCAAGGGGAGTGATGCTTTTTATGTCACCAATGACTATTACAAAAGGATCTAGTGCTTTCCTGGCATATACAATGAAGAAACTCTTCTCAGGCTTCTAGCCGGGTACAGATATTGATTTTAGCCAACATTTCAATAACGAGCTCTGCCATCTCCATGAAGATGGCTTAGCTGACTCTCACCCTAAGGAAAACAATATGAGAAAGGTTTGTAAGCTAAAATGTGGGTACTAGAGAATACAGGCTGTAAGTGGAAGATTGAATAGGGAAATAACTTAACTTCACATTTTGCTTGGGTTCTTGAAAAGTTTGGTAAATGTTGTCTTGATAGTTTAGTAACTTCACATTCGAATGAGCACAGGAATTCTTGGCTTTAAGGCTTGTAAATAGAGAAAAGTTAGTGGTTCTGTTTGAAACTTACCTAGTCAGCCAGTAGTTCGCTGCATACTACAAGCATACTGAACCAGTGGGAAGCTTTGACATTTCCTGTGGTAGGCTTTGGGGTTCTGGAAGTTGTCTGATTTACCAAGTTGTTGATAGTAAGAATTACAAAATACACATGGACTAAGATGTTAACTGTCCTGTGCTATCACCAGTGGGATCATCAGTTGATCTGCCACCTGTCTTCAGGAGTTTCGGTCTGCTTATGATCAAGACTCCCTCGAGGTGGCGGGCCAGCTGTGCTAAAGCACCACCTCCCACTGGTGAGCTTAAAAACTTGGCATCTGCCTCTATCAGAGTTGTTGGTCACTTCCATCCAACAGATTTAATTCTGTTTTAATTATGAAGGAAGCTCTGAGGCCTTGGGGAACATCCCAAGGTTCAGCTATAGCTACCTCACTACCATCAGGTTCTTGAACTAACCTGGCAAACACTAATTCTATTTCGGACAACACACATCAAAGTTGCTGGTGAACACAGCAGGCCGGGCAGCATCTCTAGGAAGAGGTACAGTCGACGTTTCGGGCCGAGACCCTTCGTCAGGGCTGGGTCTCGGCCCGAAACGTCGACTATACCTCTTCCTAGAGATGCTGCCTGGCCTGCTGCGTTCACCAGCAACTTTGATGTGTGTTGCTTGAATTTCCAGCATCTGCAGAATTCCTCGTGTTTCTATTTTGGACTATATTTTCCACAATTTGCACTATTGTTGTTCTGTTATTTTTTGATAATTGTGTCATGTAAGTTATGTACAATTTATGTTAGTCTAAGTTCATGTAATTTTTGTTTTTCATGCTTGTAATGGACAATGTTGCTGCTGCAAAAAGCTATTTTTCAAATCATTTATACCCTCTATATACATAACAATTAACAATAACATGCCCATGACAATAAACTTAAACTCAAACTTGACTTGATAAAACATACTGTTTGTACACTTCATGTCAAGGACAGAAAAGATACTAGTAGGCTGTAAGAATCACAATTTTTTTTCTAATTTGTGAGTCAGTGCCATTGATTAACTGCTAGCAAGTTAAATTATTCAGCTCTTATTGATCTCTTTATGATAATGCTCACCTTCTATATGAGTTTAGCACAAGTAACCTGACCCACACCATATTTCAATGGATTTCCAGCCGTTTCTGTCTTGTACTGACTGTGGTTCAGAACAAATACATCTGCCGCAGTTTTTCATTAGTAAAATCGATGCATAACTGCATAACTGGACATATTTGGAGTATTGTATGCAGTTTTGGTCACCTACCTATAGGAAAGATGTAAACAAGGTTGAAAGAGTACAGAGAAAATTCGTAAGGATGTAGCTGGGTCTGGAGGACCTAGTTATAAGGGAAGTTTGAATAGGTTAGGACTGTATTCCTCAGAACGTAGAAGATTAAGAGGAGATTTGACAGAGGTACACAAATTTATTAGAAGTATAAATTGGGCAAATGCAAGCAGGCTTTTTCCTCTGAGTTTGGGTGGCAATACAACCAGAAGTCATAGGTTAAGGGTGAAAGGTTTAAGGGGAAAGTACTTCACTCAGAGGGTCATGAGAGTGTGGAATCAGCTGCCAGTACAAGTGGTGCAAGCAAGCTCGATTTCAATGTTTAAGAGAAGTTTGGATAAGTACATGGATGGTAGGGGTACAGAGGGCTTTGGTCCTGGTGCAGGTCGATGGGAGTAGGTAGTTTAAATAGTTTTGGCATGGACTAGATAGAACGAGGGGCCTGTTTCTGTGTTGTACTTCTCTATGACTATGACTATATGGAAGTATTTCTAATATTATCTTTAATTTCATTGTTTTTTAATGTTGATATAATATAACTTAAATATTATTACTTATATTTCTGATTCTTATATAAAAAATTTCAATCTCTATTACATCAAAGAAATATTCTCTAACTTTTTTGTATCCAATTGTTAATTAATTTAGGTGATCAATGTTAGAAACAGTTTCTCAATTTTTTTCTGACAAGTGCACCAGTTGAATTGTAGAGCTAAAAGGGCGCACATGGACTGTAACTGAAAGTGCACATATATCAAGTGTTTTAAATATTTACACGTGTATTTTAGTATAAAATTTGGTAATATTCAGTACCTACTGAACAGTCTGTCGTTTGGACACAAATTCATTACGAATCTTTACTTGTAAATGGCTGCAAATCTCTGAATGGAAACCATTTAGGGAGGCCACCTTGTTGGCATATAACACAAAATAAGGACAATTAATCATAACTGTGTTACTGAAATACTGTTGTGCAATTAAGATTAAAATAAATTTAATTTTACTTTTAGTCATGGTGATCTCTTCTGTATTTATATCATTTAAATATGAACATGAGAAGAAGAATATTTTGTTTCTGTTTTACTGAAAATTATTAATTATTACATGAAACTTTTTTATTAGACTGAAGATGAATAAGAAATATTTTAGATTTAAAATCTATTCATTATGTTATACTGTAATCTATTACGATTATTCTTGATATGGGATTTAAGATTTAATTTTAGTTGGTTATATTTTGGAAAGGATTTTTCCTCTTCTATTGCCAATTAAATTATGAATTATTTGATTATCTTCTTTACAAAATAGCTTTCAATGTATTTTGTTTGTAACCCACATTGTATGCCAAGAAAAATGGCTATGGTTGATGCTAATAGTTTTTGTGAAAACAAGCCATTGTTATAGTTTCATGTAAAACAGAACAGTACAGTGCAAGAACAGACTGCTGTGTTTTGCCAAACTTATTAAATTAGTAATTCAATGCCCAACTGATCCCTCCTGCCTACACAATGGCCATATTCTTCCAAATTCCGCACATTCATGTACCTGTCTAAGGGCCTCTTGAATGCCTGTATAGAATTTTCCTTCACTAACTAGTGCTTTCAGGTACCTATTTTTTCCTACGTAACGAATTCTTGCCCCACATATTATCTCATTTTAAATGCATGCCCTCTGGTTTTAGAAATTCACAATCGGAATAGGGTTGATTATCACAACATATGTCATGAAATGTGTTGTTTTTTGGGGTGAAAGTACTGTGCAAGACATAAAAATCATTTAAGTTCCAATAGAAAAATAAAATAAATAAATAGTGCAGAAAAGGGGTAGTGAGGTAGTGTTCATGGGTTCGTGGACCATCAGAAATTTATTTGTGGAGGGGAAGAAGCTGTTCCTAAAATGTTGAGGTGTGTACTTGGGCTCTTGTACCTCCTCCCTGTTAGTAGGAATGAGAAGAGGGCATGTCCTGGATAGTGAGAGTGCTAAATAATGGATGTCCCCTTCTTGAGGCATCTTCAACCCTGGGGAGAACGATACCAGTTTTCTACTCTATCTGTGCCTCTCAAAATTTTATAAATCTCTATCAGATCTCTCCTTAGCCTCTGCTGCTCCAGGGAAAACGATTTATCTACACCCTGTGCAAAGCTTTGATATCCTTCCTATAATGGAGTGACCAGAATTGAATGCACTACTCCAGATATAGCTTATAAATGGGGTTTTATAAATCTGCAACATAACTTCCCAACAGTTGAACTAATTTCCTTGACTAATGAAGGCCAAACATGCCACGTGCCTTGTTTACCATCCTATCAATATTTCAGGGAGCTATACGCTTGGATCCCAAGATCCCTCCGCATTTGACATTGTTAAGGGTCTTGCCATTAGCAGAGTACTGCCCCTTTATATTCGATCTCCCAAGTGCAACACTTCACATTTGGCTAAGTTAAGCTCCATCCTGCCATTTTTCTCTACCCATATTTGCAACTGATCTATATCCTGTTGTACCATTTGACAGTCTTCGACATTACCCACAACATCACCATTCTTCATATCATCTGCAAACTAATTAATCCACCCATCCATGCCATCTGGGTTATTACACTTCTAATACAATTATACCAGTTGAAATTACATTGCAGAAATATCAAGAATGGCTTTAAAGCCTTCAAAGTGTGTAATCAACTGATCGGCTAGCTAATGGTGAGAAGCACTCCCTGATGAGGTGATTTGTATGAGATAAATTTGCCAAGAGACTGGAATATTATGATACAAGCATGCAGGCTTTCATCTTGGACCGTCTTTGTGGATTGATGATGGCTCATTGCCATCCCACTTCTGTGGGTTTTAGGAGGCAGAAGAGACCTATTCTTAGAATGTAGTTGTAACTGTTCTATCAGTTTTCAAGTTGAAACTATTATCAGTTCTGAAGTTATATTTTTTTAGGTTGGTATCAACATGAGAAGGGCAGACATTATTTATAATAAATGTTCTCTTGAAATCACGTGTAGGAAATACTTGTGTCTTTTATATTATTATCTATTATAATACATGAGTAAATTGTAAATGCATATCCAATCAATCTGCTGAGGAAGGATACCCACACAATGATACACTCAATAGCCACTTTATTAGGTACACCTATCCACCTGCTTGATAATGCAGTTATCCAATCAACCAATTATGTGGCAGAAACTCAATGCATAAATGCAAGCAAACATGATCAAGAGGTTCAGTTGCTGTTCAGACCAAGCATCAGAATGGGGAAGGAATGTGATCTAAGTAACTTTGACTATGGAATGATTGTTGGTGCCAGACTGGGTGGTTTGAGTATCTCAAAAACTGCTGACCTCCTGGGATTTTCATGCACAACTGTCTCTAGAGTTTACAGAGAATGGTAGGAAAACAAAAAACATCAAGTGAGCAGCAGTTCTGTGGGCAAAAACATCTTGTTAATGAGAGGAGTTAAAGCAGAATGGCCAGACTGGTTCAAGCTGATAGGTAGGTGACAGCAACTCAAATATCGACTGAATTCACAACATGTCAAACAAAGTGGATGAGTTAGAGCAGCAGAAGATGACAAACATACTCTCAGTGGCCACTGAGTGCATATCATAGAATAAAGCCATAAGATCATAAGATATAGGAGCAGAATTTGGCCCATCAAGTCTGCTCTGCCATTTCATCATGGCTGACCTATTTTCCCTCTCAGCCCCAAGCTCCTGCCTTCTCCCAGTATTTCTTCATGCCCTGACCAATCAACAATCTATCAACCTCGGCCTTAAATAAACACAAAGACTTGGCCTCCACAGCTGCCGGTGGCAGTATAACAAAGCAATAATACAATATAAGGATCCAATTATGATCACTGACTTATTTATTTATTTAACAGGTAAAATAATTCTTCCTCAGACTTGACACAATATCTCATTGACACATTGTCCAGCAGCTTTGGGGATAAGGCTAATTTTACTGGGCTGAGAAGTAGTTTCAAAAAGGGATCTTGATCAACTGCATGATGGCTATTCAGTCTCAGGACCATGGGAAATATTCAAGAAGAAAATAAAATCCAGTTATTGAATAATTGAATTTCCTTACTGAATACTTCATCACTGCTCTGTAAATATATTCCATAAAGAAGAAAGGCAAGAGTGTCAAATTTATAAGGTTCTGGACTCCTAGTTCTCAGTATGCACCGAATATACCTTTTCCATTTACAGCGGTCATTGGTTGTAAATTCCCCGTGGACAGTGGAGTTATACCAAGTTTTTCAAGAAATTACTGAGCACATCCCTGAATCTTTAACTCTGTGTGCCTGGTAATCTCCATAAACTGGATTGTTAAAATTCCTGAAAGTATGTTCAAAGAAAGTATGTCCAAAGATAAATGTGGTTCATTTAGAAGCTGAGGAACAGGTAAATGATAATGGTTCTGAGAAAATAGTTTGGATGTTAAACCAATATTTTACGTAATGAGAGCTGAAAACTTAAAAGCTAACTTGAAATAGGGGAAAACCAAGTGTGTTATAGGAATGAAGAATAACAAGCAATCAATACATGTAATGAGAAAATATTGAGTAAGACTATATCCTAAGGATAAAAGGAGTTGACAGCTGCTTGTGGATGCCTTCAGTGGTAATATATCAAAGCACCATGGATTCTGGAACTAATCCAAAGAAACAATGTGACACTACTATTTAAGAAGCTGTTGAGGCTGGTGCAATAACAATCTTTAAAAGGAAGTTGGACTTTGTCATGGATTGGAAGTATTTGGAAGGTTATGGTCTGAATGGGTAAATGGGGCTAATTTGGATGGTGATCCTGGGTTGGCATGGATCAGATGGACCATAATGCCTATTTCCATGCTGTATGACTCTAAAGGAAGCAGAAAGATGACAATGAACTGCAGCCCTTTGAGTTAATTGGAAAATTTCAGAAACCATTTTAAAAATTGCAGAAGCAGGGTATTTGGAAAAATAGACATGATAATACTGTGTTTGTTCATTTATTTACTGAGAAACAGTGTGGACTAGGCTCTTCTGGCCCTTTGCACCACCCAACAACCCCTGATTTAACCGTAGCCTAATTACAGGACAATTTCCAATGACCAATTAACCTACCAATTGGTATTTCTTTGCACTGTGGGAGGAAACCAGAGCACCCAGAGGAAACCTACGCAGTCACGGGGAGAACGTACAAACTTCTTACAGACAGCAAAGGGAATTGAACCCAGGTCAAAGGTACTGTAAAGCATTGTGTTAACCACTATGCTACCGTGCTGTCCTGACATAGCTTTAGCATGGTTTAATAGGAGGGAAGTCACACTTGATGAATAGTATAACTAGAATGTTTCTGAATCTATGGCGTACCTAGATTTTCAAAAGGTATCTGAGCACCACACAAAAGTTTGTTGGAAAAATAAGGACTTAGGAGCAGAGAAGAGAGGGCAGTAATACAGGTGTGTTTTGTAGTAGGAGACATTCATTGTAGTATAGCAGAAGGGTCATTGCTCAGCCCTCAGTTACTTATAAACTATTATATTGATACATATGAATGGACAGAGTGTAATGTACTCAAGTTTGCTGGTGATTCATCGCTGGGTAGGAACGAGTGCTTTGGGGAGGATGTAGACACTGCGAAGAGTCATAAGCATATTAAGTGAGTCACCATGCAGGTGTAAAAATATGTGAGAAAGTAAGAGGTTACTTATTTTGGTTGGGAGATTATCAAATTAATAGTTTTTAATTGAGTGGAAGTGGTAAATTTTGAAGTATGGAGGAATTCAAATGCAAATGTGAGCTTATATCTTAACCTAGTTCACCAATTTGACATTGCACATAGAACAACAAAGAACTCCACAGTACAGGAACAGGCTCTTCAGCCTTCAATGTTGTAATTTAATTAGCAATCAGATGTCCCACTAAACTAATCCTTTCTACCGACACGATGTCCATATCCTTCCTCTTTCTGCGTATCCATGTGCCGAACAGCTTCCTGAACACCTCTATTGTGTCTGATTTCACCTTCAACCCCAGCAGCACATTTTAGGCATATATGGAAAAACCTCCCCTGCACATCTCCTTTGAGCTTACTTCCTTTCATCTTAAATAATGCCCTCTGGTAGTAGACATTTCAACCCTGGGAAAAATATGCTGGCAGTTTACTCTACCTGTGTCTCTTCTAAGCTTATCAGATCTCCCCTCAGCCTCTACTGCTTCAGAGAAAACAACCCAGGTTTGTCCACCTCTTCGTATAGTACATGCCACTTAATCCATTCGGCATCTTGGCAAACCCTTTCCAAAGCCTTCACATTCTTCCCTTTATGGAGCAACCAGAATTAAATGCAACACACCAGATGTGGCCCAACTAGAGTTTTATAAAGCTGCAACACAACTTCCTGATTCTTGAATCTCCTTACGGCAAGCATGCCAAATGCCTTCTTTACAACATTGTCAACCTGTGCAGACGCTTTCAGGGACCCTAATAAGCCTCTGCAGATGCACAGCATTAAAGGTCTTGCCATTAACAGTGTACAAATAGATATTAAATATTAAATTTAGATCAAAACATATGGCAACATTGCAGGAAGAAATCTTTCTTAACAGCTCAAGAAGCAGGGTTGATACTCAGATTTTAAATTGTAAATGTCCCTACAAAACCTTTAAAGTGAAGATGTTAAGATAGATAAATGAAGTCAAAATCCTGTAACTGTAAAGACTCAGTATTGGCCAATGTGCAGAAGGTTTTTAGGAATGTAGCAGTAAGTGTTCTGTAAAGTTCCGCAAATATTCCGCTCTGAAGCATGTGTGTTGTATGTGTTGTCTGCTAAGGTTCTGACAGAGTAAATGTTTTAAAAACTCAAGAGACATTAGCTGAACTCCATTCAGATCAAAAAGAACATGTACATGAAGACCATTAAGAATTGCTTTATTGAGGTCACCCCTTATTCCTGAACTCAAGGAAGTACTGTACCCTGTTAATTTCTTCCTGAATGGACAAACTGCATTCCCAGGAATGAACCTAGTGAACCTCAGCTGTACTCCTTCTATAACAATTGTATTTTTTCATAGGGAGGGAGTCCAGACCTGTGCACAATATTCCAGATACAGTCTGCCCAGATCCAGATCCTACCTAATTAGAACATTACGTCTCTAGTCTGGTAATCAAATTATTTTGTAATAAAGCCACCATCACATAATAATTGATTATTAAACCATAACGTAATGTCTGACTGAGATCACTTTAAGATGCTTTACAATAAGTCACCCTTTACTATCCTTATTCCCTTCACTGGCTTCTGTTCTTCACCATCTGTACTGTTTGTTTCTCTACTTAATAAATAAATTGAGACTTATCGTTTTTTTCTATTTGGTTTAGTCACAATGTCATTACTGTCCAGGAACTCCATGTTTGGACTCTCCTGACTTTCTCTGCATAAGACTATGGCATATTGTGTCTAGTCTGGATTTAGAGCTACCTACACTTGGTAACTGGTATTATCATTTATTCTATTCAATGAGAATAGAGTCTGGACTGCTTCTGGACAGCAGTCATTCCAATGATCCTTTTCCATTTGAGAAGTATCACGTTTGATGTTTCCTTGAACATTTCCAATATATTAAGACCAGGCAACTTTTTTTTGTGGAATTTCGAAGGAATGACTGTCTGGGCGGTTGTTGAAACAGCTGCTTTGCAAATGGTACCAAAATATAAAGAATGATAAGGAAACTGTATGCTGGTGAATGAAACTGGACATAATTTGACCCTATTTGACTAATTAGCATACAGAAAATTCCCAACCTTCAAGAACACCTATCTGATCTTGTTGTTTTTCTCAAACCATAGTTCAACAACCTAAAGCAAATGTACCCTTGAACACATTCAAAGGGAGACCAATGGATTACTGAGTAAAGGGTGGAGTTTAGGATGATGGTTCCTAACAGAGACTCCTTTGCTTGCATCTTTGGAAACAGCTCAATTTCTATCTTTAATATCTCTTCTTTTTCCTTTTCAGGGTTAATTTGAAGACACTGACCTGGAGTTACTTGCTGACTTCGGTTCTTTGCAGGAATGGGATCCGCTCTCTGGGCCTCACGACCGGCTGCTTTTTGATATGCCAAGGACGCAGCCTGGAAGACTAGTGTGTCTTCAGGGTCCCGGATTTTCGTGGCTCTGGAGGTGGCTGGATTCGAGTTTGTGCTGCTTCAGAAAACTGGTGTGTCATGGGAGTACACGGAAGATCGAAAGCAGCAAGCTGACTGCTGGCTGTGTGCCTAGAGACCCGAGATCTTTGAGCACAGAGCTCGGAAAAAGTGACGCAACAGACTTTTAACACCATAAATGGGTGAGTTGTTTTGTTATGTCTCTCCTCTCGTTGTGAAACGGGGATACCTCTTTTTCGCTTATTAGGGAGAGAGAGAGCCTATGTTATGTTGAAAACCAGATGAATGAATAGTCTTTGGGGTACTGCAAGTGTGTGTCTTTATTGATGCTTTGCTGCACATTTGAGTGCTCAGTGGAGGGTGCAGATGCTTTTCTGCTAGTGGAGAGAGGGGGTCATCGCTTTGCTGCATCTTATGCGTGGGGGGGAACTGGAGGTGTTTTGGGGCTCTAACACTGAATTCATTCATGCTTAAGGGCACTCCTCTGTTTTCGTGGATGTTTGCAAAGAAAAAGGATTTCAGAATATACTGTATGTTGTATACATTTCTCTGACATTAAATGTACCTATTGAAATCTATTGAAATATGAGTAGTTCTACAGATGCTAGAAATCCAAAACAACACACACAAGATGCTGGAAGAATATAGAAGGTCAGACAGCATCTACAGAAAAGAGTAAACAATTGACATATCGGGCAGAGACCCTTCTTCAGAACTGAGAAGGAAGGGGGAAGATGCCAGAATAAAAAGGTGGAGGGAAGGGAAAGAGTCTAACTGGAAAGTGATAGGTGAAGCCAGGCGAGTGGGAAAGGTTTAGTGCTGGAGAAGAAAGAATCTGATAGGGGAGCAGATTGGACAATAGGAAAAAAGGAGGAGGAAGGACCCAGGAATAAATAATAGGCAGGTGAGAAGAAGTGAAAGGCCAGAGTGGGGAATGGAGGTAGTGGGAGGGGGCGGAATTTGTTCACCGGAAGGAGAAATCGATATTCATGCCATCAGGTTGGAGGGTACCCACACAGAATATAAGGTGTTGCTCCTCCACTCTGAGGGTGCCCTCATCTTGGCACAACAAGAGAGCATGGATTGACATGGAGGAACAAGAATGGGAATTGGAATCAAAATGGCCATCAGGAAGTCTTACTTATGGCAGATGGTGCAAGGGTGCTCGACAAAATGGTCCTGCAGTTTATGCCAAGTCTCACTAATGCAGAGGAGGCCGCATCGGGAGCACTGGACACAATAGGTGACCCCATCAGGTTCGCTGGTGAAGTGTTGCCTCACCTGGAAGAACTATTTGGGTGTAGGGTAATGTAACTGGTGGACATGTACATAATTCACAACAAACAGCATTGAGTTGGGGTTCAATTTAAGAGGCTGGTCTGATGTGATGACATATTACATGAAGTTCTATTACCATGCTTTTCTGTTCATTGTTTGGAGCACAATAAATGAGTTGTTATGGTTTTTATTTGCAAAAACCTGCATTAGTAACCACAATGCTCTAGGATGATTCCTGAGTTATTAACCATGTCAGCCAATGTAGTCACTTTGAAACTGCCAGAGCTTTGGGAGCAAAATGCTGTTGCTTGGTTTGTACAAGCCGAGGCCCAATTTGCATCGCAAGAAATTGCCGCCTACAGCACCAAATTTTTCTAAAATTTGCTTTGGTTGCTTTGCTCAGCAACTTCACAGCTGCAAGAGTGCTGACTCTACTAGAATAACTGCCTGAACACGATTGATACTGATCACTGAAAACTCAGCTTTTACAGACTTTTGGACTATCAGAGTCTGAGCATGCCAAACAGTTCTCTCCTTGCTCGGCCTCAGCAATGCTAAGCCGTTGGAACTAGTGGACCACATGCTGTCTTTGCTGGGAAATTACTATACTTGCATTATTGTTAAAGAACTCTTCATGCAGCAAATATCTGATCAAGTTCATATAGAAAGGCATTGCCGAAGTCATACCAACATGTCTCCTGCCCCATTAGAGGCCCGAATATACTTGACCACTGCAACACAGCAGTCAAGGATGCCTACCGTTCCGTCTCACAACCTCACTTCGGAAAATCGGACCATCAGGCCGTACTCCTCCTCCCGGCTTACAAACAGAAACTGAAGCGGGAGGTCGCGGTGTCAAAAGTGGTGTCGCGTTGGACGGAGGAAACGGATGAGGTCCTCCGTGACTGCTTAGAATTGGTGGACTGGTTAGTATTCAAGGACTCAGCAGCTAACCTCAATGTGTGTGCCTCAGCTGTCACGGACTTTATCTGGAAATGCACAGAGGACTGTGTGTCTCACAAGACGATCCGGGTATTCCCTAACCAGAAACCTTGTATGAATTATGAGGTCAAGTCCCTTTTGAAGGCTAGAGCTGTGGCTTTTAGGTCCAGGGATACCAGTCGCTACACGGAATCCTGGCATAAACTCCGGAAAGCCATTAGGGGCACCAAGAGGCAATATCGAGCCAATTTGGAAGCCCAGGCTAACCAGAGGGATTCCGGTAGGCTATGGCAGGGTCTAAATGAGATCACTGAGCACAAAGAAAAGGCTGGGAGTATCAATAACTGTGGCGTTTCTCTTCCTGACAAACTTAACGTATTCTATGCAAGATTCGAACAGAAGAGGAGCGTCACACTCCCGCCGGATGAACTGGACCTGGTGGCATCGAGATTCATCGTCATCGAGGAGGATGTTAGAAGGGCCTTCCTGAAGGTAAATCCAAGGAAGGCGACGGGCCCAGATGGCGTCCTGGGATGGGTTCTCCGGGCCTGTGCAAGTGAGCTAGCTCTCATGTTTGCTGACATCTTCAACTGCTCCTTGCTTCAGTCTAAGATCCCCTTGTGTTTTAAGAAGGCAACGATAATCCCGGTGCTGAAGAAGAGTAAGGTGGCATGCCTGAATGACTATTGACCTGTGGCTCTGACATCAATTGCTATGAAGTGCTTTGAGCATTTGGTTATGGCACACATCAAGCACAGCCTACCGGTCAACCTCGACACTTTGCAATTCACCTACCAGAGCAACAGGTCAACGGCAGATGCCATCTCTCTGGCCCTACATTCCTTCTTAGACGCCTGGAGAATAAAGATGCATATGTAAGGCTCCTTTTCATTGACTACAGCTCTGCCTTTAATACCATCATTCCAAGTAAACTGATTCCTAAGCTCCGGAACCTGGGCCTTAGCACTCAGTTCTGCAGATGGATCTTCAACTTTCTCACAGACAGGACCCAGGCTGTAAAAATAGGGGACAAGCTCTCCTCTACAATCACTCTGAGCACCGGTGCCCTACAAGGCTGTATACTCAGCCCCCTGCTATACTCTCTGTACACCCATGACTGTGTAGCCAAGTTTCCATCGAACTCAATATATAAGTTTGCTGATGACACCACAATTGTAGGCCATATCTCCGGTAATGATGAGTTTCAGTACAGAGAGGAAATTAAGAACCTGGTGGCGTGGTGCGAAGACAATAACCTATCCCTCAATGTCAGCAAGATGAAGGAATTGGTTGTTGACTTCAGAAGGAGTAGCGGACCTCATGACCCCATTTACATCACTGGTGGGCAAGTGGAACAGGTCAGAAGCTTAAAGTTCCTCAGGTTCAATATCACAAATGACCTGACTTGGTCCAACCAAGCAAATTCCACTGCCAAGAAGGCTCACCAGCCCCTTTAGTTCCTGAGAAAGCTAAAGAAGTTTGGCCTGTCTCTTAAAACCCTCACTATTTTTATAGATGCGCCGTGGAAAGCATTCTTCTAGGGTGCATCACAACCTGGTATGGAAGTTGTCCTGTCCAAGACCGGAAGAAGCTGCAGAAGATCATGAACACAGCCCAGCACATCACACAAACCAATCTTCCATCCTTGGACTCACTTTACATCGCACGCTGTCGGAGCAGTGCTGCCAGGATAATCAAGGACACGTCCCACCCAGCCAACACACTTTTCGTCCTTCTTCCCTCCGGGAGAAGGCTCGGGAGCTTGAAGACTTGTACAGCCAGATTTGGGAACAGCTTCTTTCGAACTGTGATAAGACTGCTGAACGGATCCTGACCCGGATCTGGGCCGTACCCTCCAAATATCCAGACCTGCCTCTCAGTTTTTTTGCATTACCTTACTTTCCCTTTTCTGTTTTCTATTTATGATTTATAATTTGAATTTTTAATATTTACTATTGATTTGTACTCCAGGGAGCACGAAGCGCAGAAGCAAATATCGCTGTGATGATTGTACGCTCTAGTATCAATTGTTTGGCGACAATAAAGAATAAAGTATAGTGCTCACTAATGCAGCCATGAAAGATTATAGGGAGCTTGCTAAAATGGCTGATAGTCCACGCTTGGCTCGGCAGTGGTTTATCATTCCACCTCCCTTCTCTACCTCAATAAGCTTGATCAGCAAGGCCCCCAACATAAGGACACCCATGACTATGAAACAGATGATGCTGGGCCTTTTTACCACGCTCAGTTTGGTATAAATGCTAGGAACTGCCGATTGCCTTGCAGCTTCGACAGTGCCAGCACATCAGGACATCAGAGGTCAGTGAACACTGTGGGTTCCAGCTGCCAGGGTTGTCTACTGTTCATTACGGACATCCTTTCAGTGCAACGGCAGCCTCCAGTGACTAATGGGGCACGATGGGTGACTCTCTGCTTCAATGGCTGACGGTACACATAGGACTTCATTCTGGCTAAAGTGGCTAGACCTCTGCTCAGTGCATATTTCCTGTGTACCCAACACCTGAGAGTCGATCTTAAGAACTGCTGGCTTGTGGATGTCAAGGATTTTGGGTCATTCCCCGGCTCCCTAGTAAGTTCCCTGTCAATCCCATGCACCACAGCATGTGAGTTTACTCAGCTGCTGAGTGAATTCCCAAACTTCACCAAGCCCACATTCTCCACCTAGGGTTAAGCAACATGTTTCCTCAAATGGCCCACCAGTCCATGCCTACGTGCATAGATTGGACCGAGAAAAGTTGGCAACTGTGAAGGCTGAGTTTGCGAGCATGGAAAGATTTGGCATTGTACACCAATCGGATAGCCCCTAAGCTTCGCCCCTCTATATGGTTTATAAGTCTAATGATGCTTGCCGCCCATGTGGCAATTACCAATACTTTAATGAGGTCGCCACTCCCGATTGTTATCCCGTCCCACACATCCAAGACTTTTTGGCACGCTTAGCCAGAAAGTTGATCTTTTCCAAAGTTGACTTACTTAAGGGCTACCTTTAGGTACCTGTGTGCTTGGAGGACATGCCCAAAATGACTGTGATAACCCCATTTGGCCTCTCTGAGTTTCTGTCCATGCCATTTAAGCTGAAAAATGCAGCACAGACTTTCCAATGGCTGATGGACTCTGTAGTAAAATAGAGACTTTCTTTGTGTTTACCTAGATGATGTACTTGTCACCAGTACATCTAAATCGAATATGTATCTCATCTCTGCATACTTTTTGAGTGCTTAATCTGACACAGGTTGATTATTAATCTTGCTAAGTGCCAGTTTGGGTTGTTAACCATTGACTTTCTCAGCCATTGTATCTCCACAGAAGATGCAAAACCCCTCCCATCAAAAGAAGCCGCTATTATAGATTTCCTACCTCTCCGCGCTACCAAAATACCGCAGGAGTTTTTAGATATGGTAGATTTCTATCACCGCCTCATTCCACGAGCTTCTGAACTTAAGTTCCTCCTGTATAGTGTACTTAAAGGCAATATCCCTAATCATGAGGCTCCATAGGGTTCCTGTACTGTGGAAAACGTCCTGCCTAGTCCCTGTGCCGAAGTCGCCAGGCCCCAGCGGCCTCAGTGACTACAGACCAGTGGCATTGACCTCCCACATCATGAAGACCCTGGAGAGACTTGTTCTGGAGCTGCTCCAGCCTATGGTCAGGCTTCACTTAGATCCCCTCCGGTTCGCCTACCAGCCCCGACTAGGAGTTGAGGATGCCATCGTCTACCTGCTGAACTGTGTCTACGCCCACCTGGACAAGCCAGCGAGCACTGTGAGGGTCATGTTTTTTGACTTCTCCAGTGCGTTCAACACCATCCGCCCTGCTCTGCTGGGGGAGAAGCTGACAGCGATGCAGGTGGATGCTTCCCTGGTGTCATGGATTCTTGATGACCTGACTGGCAGACCACAGTACGTGTGCTTGCAACACTGTGTGTCCGACAGAGTGATCAGCAGCACCGGGGCTCCACAAGGGACTGTCTTGTCTCCCTTTCTCTTCACCATTTACACCTCGGACTTCAACTACTGCACAGAGTCTTGTCATATTCAGAAGTTTTCGGATGACCCTGCCATGGTTGGATGCATCAGCAAGGGAGATGAGGCTGAGTACAGGGCTACTGTAGGAAACTTTGTCACATGGTGTGAGCAGAATTATCTGCAGCTTAATGTGAAAAAGACTAAGGAGCTGGTGGTAGACCTGAGGAGAGCTAAGATACCGGTGACCCCCGTTTCCATCCAGGGGGTCAGTGTGGACATGTTGGAGGATTACAGATACCTGGGGATACGAATTGACAATAAACTGGACTGGTCAAAGAACACTGAGGCTGTCTACAAGAAGGGTCAGAGCCGTCTCTATTTCCTGAGGAGACTGAGGTCCTTTAACATCTGCCGGACGATGCTGAGGATGTTCTACGAGTCTGTGGTGGCCAGTGCTATCATGTTTGCTGTTGTGTTCTGGGGCAGCAGGCTGAGGGTAGCAGACACCAACAGAATCAACTAACTCATTCGTAAGGCCAGTGATGTTGTGGGGATGGAACTGGACTGTCTGACGGTGGTGTCTGAAAAGAGGATGCTGTCTAAGTTGCATGCCATCTTGGACAATGTCTCCCATCCACTACATAATGTACTGGGTGGGCACAGGAGTACATTCAGCCAAAGACTCATTCACCGAAATGCAACACAGAGCGTCATAGGAAATTATTCCTGCCTGTGGCCATCAAACTTTACAACTCCTCCCTTGGAGGGTCAGACACCCTGAGCCAATAGGCTGGTCCTGGATTTATTTCATAATTTCCTGGCATAATTTACATATTACTATTTAACTATTTAGTATTTTATTACTATTTATTATTTATGGTGCAACTGTAACAAAAACCAATTTCCCCCGGGATCAATAAAGTATGATTATGACTATGTGCTTGACTGGTTAGTGGACACAACCAGGACATTTGACGTGGTCTTTCCAACATGACCCTACTGGCACACCTGCTTCCCAGCACACCTACAGCCATTACTACTGACACGCTTCAGACTATGCTGTGGGTGTCATGCAGGAGCAGTTGGTCAGAGGTGTGTGGCAGCCTCTTGCCTTCTTCAGCCAGAAGCTCTGTTCCCAAAATGAATTACAGCATGTTTGACCTTGAGCTTCTTGGTCTCTATCTGGCTGTCTGCTATTTTTGTTTACTTCTAGAGGGTCGCCATTTCACAGCGTTCATTGACCACTAAACCCTTGTGCACTTGATGGCCAAAATATCAGACCCTGGTCTGCGTGGCAGCAACGCCACCTGGCCTACATGGTTCACAACTGATATACAACCTATCAATGGGAAAAATAACGCTATGGTTGATTACCTCTAATGGCTAGCCGTTGAGGCCTTGTACATGAGGCTTGACTATGCCGCATGATTGCCGAGCAAGCTACGGACCCAGGGGTCCAGGCTTACCGAACAGCAGTAATGGGCCTGTTGTTGGCTGACATTAAATTCAGAGAAGCACAGGTTTCCCTCCTGCACAATGTCTCAGTCAATTGCCTTCGCAAACTGGAGGTGAACTGTTTTTGACTCCATACATGGCCTCTTGCATCTGGGCTGGAAGGCCTCACAGAAGCTGGTTGTTCAAAAGTGTGTGTGGCAAAGGATGCGCGTGATTGGTCTGCAGCCTGTGTGGAGTGCCAGTGAGCAAAAATTAACCATTGACACCTTCTGAGGTCCCGGAGTGAGGGTTTGACAAGCCATTGTGGACTATGATTGGTCCTTCCCCCCCCCCCCCCCGTCCCGCTGTTTCACATACTTCTTTACCATTGTGGACCATACCAGCAGGTGGCCAGAGGTCATCCCTCTAGCATTGGTGACAGCCGCAGATATGGCTCAGGTGTTTATCAGGACCTGGGTTTGGCATCCCATCTGATATTTTCTCTGACCTAGTTCATATCAGATCTCGGAGCTGCGCTGGCCCAGAACCCCAGCATTAGGTTGCATCACACTATGGTGTATCACCTGCAGTCCAATGACCTATGCGAGAGGTTTCACCACTCCTTAAAGGCTGCTCTGAGAATTTCCCTGATGAATCAGTGTTGGCATGGTCATCTCCCGTGGATCCTGCTTGGCTCAAATGAGCTCCAAAAGACAACCCGCAGTCATCTGTGGCTGATCTGGTTTATGGGCAGCCATTCAGAGTGGCAGCTGATTTTATTCCTGACACCATGACAGCCTGGTTAGCCTCTCAATGGCATTCCACCATCCTCAGTAAATTCAATTTCTTTGCACCTATTCCTACTTCCCAACATGGCATGCAGCACTGTTGGCTTCCGGTTGACCTACGTCTCCAGCTCATTTGCTTTCATCCTCCCGATGTACACCAGAATCCCCTTAAGCGCTTTGTAATGGGGAGAAAAGATTTCTATCAGACATAAGAGGGGTAAACCCAAATGTATTTCAGTGGATTGCCTTAAACTACCCCACCAAGATTTGGAGGGTTCCGTTACCATTAGATTATGAAGACGCGCAGTCCTCTTTTATTGTCATTTAGTAATGCATGCATTAAGAAATGATACAATATTTCCTCCAGTGTGATATCACAAAATACAGGACAGACCAAGACTGAAAAAACTAACAAAACCACATAATTATAACATATAGTTACAACAGTGCAACAATACCATAACATGATGAAGAACAGTCGATGGCACAGTAAAAAGTTCAAAGTCTCTCAAATGTCCCACATCTCACGCAGACCGGAGAAGGAAGAAAAACTCTCTGCCATGCCCGACCACAGTCCGACTTTGAGTCATCCGAAAACTTCGAGCTCTGATCAGCCCTCCGACACTGAGTACCAAGCACCATCTCTATCTGAACGATTCGACCTCAGCCTCGGTCGCCAGCAGCAGGCAAAGCTGGGGATTTTGAGGCCTTCCCTCTGGAAGATTCTTGATCGCGCAGTCACAACAGCAGTGAACCTGCGTTTCAAAAATTTCTCCAGATGGGTCAGAGAGACAACTGTCTACTACCACTCTCTGGCTTCTTCTACACGGCCAATGTCTAATCCAATCTACCTTCTTGACCAACCTCTCACGCGGGACTTTGTCAAATGCATTGCTAAAGTCCATGTTGACAACATCCGCTTCGCTGGTAACTTCCTCGAAAAACTCTAGAAGACTGGTTAGACATGACTACCATGGACGAAGTTATGCTGACTATCCTTAAATCAGTCCCTGTCTATCATATTACCTGTCACGTGAGTATCTCATGAAAAATGATGTAATTGTCTTATGCTGTTGGAATGATGTAATGGTCTCGTGCCATTGGAATGATGTAATTGTCTTGTGATAGCGGGGTGATGTGATGTCACATGATGGCATGTTCTAACTGGTATGTAAGGGGAGACTACAGTTGTTGCGTAGTTCGTTTTGGTGGGAACTCACTGTTGGTAGTTACGCCGTCGGAGAATAAGAGAGAATGAGAGTGAAGAATCCGAACGAACTCCAAAAAGATTGGGGTTAACTAGTGGCATTTGGCGCATTACGGGTGTGATTGACATTTGGAACCGTCCGTATGTAGCTCACACGTTTTGATAACCCTTACACGGTTTGGGTGTTATGTGATGACCACTTCCGGCAGAAAGGTCAGTTACTTTGAGAACTTGTATTCTGCATCATAACTTCAGAAAAGCTATTTCTCAGCTGGAACCAGTGTCAGCAGTTCCGACTTTTCTTCATCGCAAGGTTTGGGAAGTCTCTCCTCTCAGTTATTTCATAAATCATATGGACTTATTAAACTACCACCTTAAGACTGTACTTAAATGGGATCTGATGAGGATTGTCTTTAAGTTCGACTGTTTGATAACCATAGAAGCATAACGCTGTTAACATCCGTTTAAGTTAATCGTTTGTTTCCTGTTCCATTTTTTATTTGAGTAGAGGTTAATAAATGTGGTCGTTTATTTTATAAAAACTCGACTCAAATTTATCTCTATTGCTGCTGATTCATAACGTATGTGGGGGCTAGTCAGGTTTTGAACCAATTTAGAGTTTAATTGGTTGTTTAATTAACAATCTGATTGATAAAAGGGAAAATCCTTTTTGTTTGATCGCTTTGTGTGTGGTAATCAGCAGCAATGCATATTGACAGATTTCTGGAATCTCCAACACCTGTGGAATTAGAGAAAGTGCGATAGGGTGAGTTGATGGAAATTGCTACAGCACTGAAGCTTACAGGGACAAAGTCAATGATTCAGAGAAAAATAGCTTATATCAGTGCGAATTTATTTGATGAAGCGGTGTTAGATAATTTTCCAATAAGTAAACTATAGATGCAGTTGCAAATAAAGCAAATAAAGTTAGAGAAATTTAAAGCGGAGGTGGCTGAAAGAGAAGCAAATAAACAGAGGGAATTTGAAGCTAAAGAAGCAGAGAATAAATGGGAGTTGGAGCTAGCGATAGTGAAGTTAAGGTCCAAGAATCAGTCCTCTGGTTCTAGGAAACCATTTGTTGTTAGTCAGGAAATTAAATTGGTTCCTCCATTTAATGAGGCAGAAGTTGATAAATACTTCCAGCATTTTGAGATAGTTGCTCTGATTTCAGAGTGGCCGAAAGATAAATGGCCAGTGCTTATACAAAGTGTAATTAAAGGTAAAGCACAACAAGTTTATACAGTTTTAACTGCTGAGCAAGCACTTGATTATGATACTGTGAAGCAGTGTATACTTAAAGCTTATGAACTGGTTCCGGAAGCTTATAGAGAAAGGTTTAGAACTTTGAAGAAATCTGTGAACCAAACTCATATGGAATTTGCCTATGATAAATCTGTGTGTTTTGAACAATGGGTCAAATCTAAAAATGTGAATGAGGTGTATGACAACTTGAAAGAGTTGGTTTTAATTGAGGAAATTAAAAGGTGCATCCCTGTTGACATAAAGATATACTTCAGTGAGAGGGACACTGCTGCATTGCAGGAGTCTGCTAAATTAGCAGATGAGTATGCTTTAATCCATAAGAGTAAATTTACTTTGAGTAAAACTTTCCAAAAGAGTAGCCTGGATAGTAAGGGTAAACTGGAAAGTAGATCGGAGGCTAGTGATAAAGGTAAGAATGAAGGGAAGCAAGTGAAGGAAAAACATTTCAGTCTTAATTGTTACTGTTGTAAGAAACCTGGGCATGTTATGGCTAACTGTTCCCATCTGAAGAAGAGGGAAAAGGAGGCAGTTTCAAATGCCTGCGCGCAACACTTTGAAACGCCCAGAAACCCATAGGGTTTGGGACATTCAAAGGAAGCTTTGTCAAGGTTTGACCAGGTTAAGAAGGGATTCGATCATTTTATGTCAGAGGGATTTGTTTCGGTGAATGCAAGGTCCCTCCAGTACCAATAAAAATTCTTCGGGATACTGGTGCTTCTCAGTCACTAATGTTAGACAGTGTTCTAGAGCTTAATAATGAGACTTGACACTGATGAGGTAAATCTTATACGAGGTATTGAGGGCAACCTTATGTCTGTACCTCTGCACAACGTAGTTTTAAAGTCGAGGTTAGTTTCAGGAACTGTTAAAGTAGGACTGCAACCCAGTTTACCGGTGGATGGTGTTTCTTTACTGTTAGGGAATGACTTAGCAGGAGGAAAAGTTGTTCCTGCAGTGCAGATGACAACT
Organism: Mobula hypostoma; assembly: GCF_963921235.1. Taxonomy (NCBI): domain Eukaryota; kingdom Metazoa; phylum Chordata; class Chondrichthyes; order Myliobatiformes; family Myliobatidae; genus Mobula; species Mobula hypostoma. Next base: position 15,731,819 of record NC_086118.1, on the reverse strand, counting down.
AAGCCAATCGTTGATGATCTAAAAATAGGGGACAAACTGTCCTCTACAATCACTCTAAGCACTAGTGCCCCACAAGGCTGTGTACTCAGCCCCCTGCTGTACTCACTATACACCCATGATTGTGTAGCCAAGTTTCCATCGAACTCAATATATAAGTTTGCTATGGCACAACAATTGTAGGCCGTATATCGGGTAATGATGAGTTTGAGTACAGAGAGGAAATTAAGAACCTGGGTGGCATGGTGCGAGGACAATAACCTATCCCTCAACGTCAGCAAGACGAAGGAATTGGTTGTTGACTTCAGAAGGAGTAGCGGACCGCACGACCCCATTTACACCGGTGGTATGCAAGTGGAACAGGTCAAAAGCTTTAAGTTCCTCGGGGTCAATATCACATATGACCTGACTTGGACCAACCAAGCAGAGTCCACTGCCAAGAGGGCCCACCCGTGCCTTTAGTTCCTGAGAAAACTAAAGAAATTTGGCCTGTCCCCTAAAACCCTCACTAATTTTTACCCCCCTCCCCCTCGTACCCCATCTGTTACTTATTTTTATGCACACATTCTTTCTCTCACTCTCCTTTTTCTCCCTCTGTCCCTCTGAATATACCTCTTGCCCATCCTTTGGGTCCCCCCCCCTTGTCTTTCTTCCCGGATCTCCTGTCCCATGATCCTCTCGTATCCCCTTTTGCCTATCACCTGTCCAGCTCTTGGCTCTATCCCTCCCCCTCCTGTCTTCTCCTATCATTTTGTATCTCCCCCTCCCCCTCCAACTTTCAAATCCCTTACTCACTCTTCCTTCAGTTAGTCCTGACGAAGGGTCTCGGCCTGAAACGTCGACTGCACCTCTTCCTACAGATGCTGCCTGGCCTGCTGCGTTCACCAGCAACTTTGATGTGTGTTGCACTAACTTTTATAAATGCACCGTAGAAAGCATTCTTCTAGGGTGCATCACAAAATGGTATGGAAGTTGTCCTGTCCAAGACCAGAAGAAACTGCAGAAGATCGTGAACATGGTGAAGCACATTACACAAACCAATCTTCTGTCCTTGCACTCACTTTACACTGCACGCTGTTGGAGCAGTGCTGCCAGGATAATCAATGACACGGCCCACCCAGCCAACACACTTTTTGTCCCTCTTCCCTCTGGGAAAAGGCTCAGGAACTTGGAGACGTGTATGGCCAGATTTGGGAGCAGCTTCTTTCCAACTGTGATAAGACTGCTGAACGGATCCTTACCCGGATCTGGGCCGTACCCTCCAAATAGCCGGATCTGCCTCTCGGTTTTTTTGCACTACCTTACTTTCCATTTTCTATTTTCTATTTATGGTTTATAATTTAAATTTTTAATATTTACTATCGATTTGTAATCCAGGGAATGGGAAGCGCCGAATCAGATATTGCTGTGATAATTGTATGTTCTAGTATCAATCGTTTGGCGACAATAAAGTATGAAGTATAAGTATAAAGTATAAAGATGGAATCTAACATATATACTTCCTGTGCAATAACCCGAGCTATGGAAAAAAAGCCTGCTGAGGCAGAGGGTTCTGTGCAGCATGGGTCTGTTACGCACGACAATTCAAATAAGGATTCAGAGTTCGATGATTTGGCCGTAACTTTTCTACCTTCATTATTTGATCAGGATCCTTGTTATAAATCTGACCTTAAAGACTTGTCCTTGTCTAAGAAGGAGATTATAGTGGAGCAAAGCAAAGACCCTGTGATTGCCACCTTAATAGAACAAGCTCTCCCAGGTAATGAGATTGCAAAGGTGCCAGTAGGGTAGTATTTCAAGAGTGGAGTATTAATGAGGAAGTGGAGACCACCCTAGATTCCTGCAAGCAAGGATTGGGCAGTTTTTCACCAGGTAGTGGTTCCTAAAGTTTACCGGAATGAAATTTTAACTTTGGCTCATAATATGCCCTTGGGTGGCCATTTTGGTGTGAGGAAAACTGTGAACAAGGTTTTTAAACATTTTTATTGGCCTGAGTTGAAGAGAGATGTGGTGACGTTTTGCCGAACTTGTCAGACTTGTCAGGTTGTGGGTAAACCTAATCAAGTCACCCCAGTGGCCCCATTACAACCAATTCCTGCATTTGGTGAGCCGTTTTCTAAAGTTATTGTAGATTGTGTGGGTCCATTGCCAAAAACTAAAGCTGGCCACCAATATTTGCTGACGATCATGTGTACCGCATCTTGGTTTCCAGAAGCGATACCTCTTAGGAATATAAAAGCCAAAACTGTGACAAAGGCTCTCATAAAGTTCTTTACTTTATTTGGGTTACCTAAAGAAATACAGTCTGATCAAGGCAGTAATTTTATGTCTGGATTGTTCCAGTAGATAGTTTATAAACTGGGAGCCAAACAGATTATATTGTCTACATATCATCCCGAATCACAACGGGCCTTAGAAAGGTTCCATTCTATCCTTTAAACTATGATTAGGACATTTTGTATTGAAAATGAGGAAGATTGAAATGAGGGAGTTCATTTGCTTTTGTTTAAAGTACAGGAGTCAGTGCAGGAGTCCCTAGGCTTTAGTCCCTTTGAACTTGTGTTTGGGCACAGTGTCTGAGGACCTTTATTAAAAGAACAGTGTGTAAATAAAGAAGTACAAGCTAATTTGCTAGATTATGTTTTAAAATTTAAGGAAAGATTGCATAAAGCTTGCAGCTTAGCAAGGGAAAATTTAAAACCTGCTCAGGAAAGAATGAAAACTTGGTATGACAAGGAAGCTAGAATGAAGGTATTTAAGTAAGGAGATAAGGTATTGGTACTTTGCCCTGTGCAAACGGACCCTTTACAAGCTAGATTTCATGGTCCTTATGAGATTATATCAAAAGTTAATAATGTGGACTATATGGTAAAAACACCAGATCGACGAAGGCCAACACAACTTTGTCATGTAAATATGATAAAGCCTTATTATGGGAAACAATCCGCATCTATGACTGTTGTTGTTAGTGACAATGAGTCTGACATCCCTGGGAGCTTGGTAACTGATCCATCTGAGGCTTATTTTAAACCAAACATTATTTCTGCCAGACTATATTTTCTGGAAAATATTGATGAGAAGTTGGCTCATCTACAGCCACTGCAGAGACAGCAAATGAAACAGTTAATTATGAAATTTAGGGATTTATTTCCAGACATTCCCAAAAGAAGCACAGTAGGCTCACATGATGTAGATGTTGGAAACGCCAAACCTATAAAGCAACATCCATATCGAATGAATGCGGAAAAAAGTAAGCTTGCTGAACAAGAAATTAAGTATATATTAGACAATGATATTGTTAGACCTTCTACTTTGGATTGGAGTTCATCTTGTGTCATGGCGCCTAAACCAGATGGTAGTATTAGGTTTTGTACTGATAACAGGAAGATGAATGCTGTAACAAAAACTGATGCATATCCAATCCCTAGGGTATATGATTGTGTGGACAAGGTTGGAAAAGCTAAATTTCTTACAAGGATTGATTTGTTGAAAGGGTATTGGTGTGTTCCATTAATAGACAGAGGTAGAGAAATTTCTGCATTTGTGATGCCATCTGGGTTATATGAGTACAATGATCTGCCATTAGAATGAAGAATGCCCCAGGAACTTTCCAGAGAATGATTAATTCTGTAATTCAAGGGTTAAAACATACAGATGCCTATATTGATGATTTAGTCACAGAGTATGACACTTGGGAGGCACATATGTTTGCAGTGGAAGAACTGTTTGACAGGCTTTCAAAAGCTAACCTAACTATTAACTTAGCTAAAAGTGAATTTGGGCATGCCACTGTGACCTATCTTGGTTATGTTGTGGGTCAAGGCAGGTTGACTCCTGTTCAGGTGATTTTGGAGGTTCCCACTCCAACTAGTACAAAAGCTCTCAGAAGATTTTTGGGAATGGTAGGGTATTAACCGAAAATTCTGTAAGAACTTTGCCGAGATTGCTCTTCCATTAACTAACCTCCTGAAGAAAGGTGAAAAGTTTGTTAGGACAGAGCCTTGTCAGGAAGCATTTGATAAATTGAAAACTATCCTATGTCACCAACCTGTGCTCAAATCACCTAATTTTGAAAAGGTATTTTCCTTAGCTGTAGATGCTAGTGATGAGGCTGCAGGAGCAGTGTTACTACAAAGGGATAATGATGATGATGTTGACCACCCTGTGGCTTATTTTTCCAAGAAATTTAATGGGCATCAAAGAAATTATTCAACCATAGAAAAGGAATTGTTGTCTCTCATTTTGGCTTTGCAGAATTTTGATGTGTATGTTGATCGTGGTTTACACCGATCATAATCCATTGGTATTTTTGAGAAAACTGAAAAACAAAATAGAAGGTTACTGAATTGGAGTTTAATTTTACAAGAATATGATCTCTTAATAACTCACATTAAAGGCAAAGATTATGTAATTGCCAACTGTTTGTCCAGATGTTGAACTTGTAATTCTGATATTTTGTTTACACTCGTCATGTTATATTAGTTGTAGAGTACTGTATGATAATTATACGTGTATTATGCAATTTTGTAAATTTTATATATTTGTATATTTCGTTAATTGTTGTTAAAATTTTGCTCTTGATAGATCAAACTTTTCTTTTCTTGGAGGGAGGTGTTACCTGTCCCATGTGTATCTCGTGAAAAATTATGTAATTGTCTCATGCTATTGGAATGATATAATGGTCTCATGCCATTGGAATGATATAATTGTCTTGTGATAGCAGGGTGATGTGATGTCACGTGATAGCATATTCTAACTGGTATGTAAGGGGAGACTACAGTTGTTCTGTAGTTCATTTTGGTGGGAACTCACTGTTGGTAGTTACGCTATTGGAGAAGAAAAGAGAGTGAAAGTGAAGAATATGAATGAACCCCAGAGGGATTGGGGTTAACCAGCGGCATTCGGCGCATTATGGGTTAAACTGACATTTGGAACTGTCCGTACGTGGCAAACATGTTTTGTTAACCCTTACACGGTTTGGGTATTGTGTGATGACCACTTCCAGCAGAAAGGTCAGTTACTTTGAGAACTTGTATTCTGCGTCATGACTTCGGAAAAGCTATTTCTCGGCTGGAACCGGTGTCAGCAGTTTCGGCTTTTCTTCATTGCAAGGTTTGGGAAGTCTCTCCTCTCAGTTATTTCATAAATCATATGGACTTATTAAACTACCACCTTAAGACTGTGCTTAAATGGGATCTGTTGAGCATTGTCTTTAAGTTCGATCGTTTGATAACTATAGAAGTATAACGCTGTTAACATCCGTTTAAGTTGATCGTTCGTTTACTGTTCCATTTTTTATTTGAGTAGAGGTCAAAAAATGTCGTTGTTTATTTTATAAAAACTCAACTCAAATTTATCTCTATTGCTGCTGATTCAGAATAATCCAAACACTTATATATCTGGTCCTTTAGACTACCTTCCAATAACTTTCCCACAACTGATGTCAAGGCTCATCAGCCTATAATTTCCTGGTTTCTGTTTAGAACCTTTTTTAAACAGCGGAATAACATTGGCAATCCTCCAGTACTTTTGTACCTCTCCTGTCACTAAGGTTGTTTAAATATCTCTGTTAGCGTCCCGGCAATTTCTGCACTTGCCTCATGTAGGGTTTGAGGGAACGCCCTGTCAGGCCCTGGGGATTTATCCATCCTGACTTGCCTCTGTAATCTGTACAGAGTTCATGAAGTTGATGCTGCTTTACCTCACTGTTATAGACTCTGTATCCATTTCCTGAGTAAACACAGATGCAAAAAAATGTATATAAGATCTTCCCTATCTCTTTTGACTTCACATCTGGATTACCATTCTGATCTTACAAGAGGACTAGTTTTGTCCCTTGCAATCCTTTTGCTTTTAACATATCTGTAGAATCCCTTGTGTAGGCACGTGGCCAGGTGGTTAAGGTATTGGACTAGTGGCCTGAAGGTCGTGAGTTCGAGCCCCAGCCGATGCAACTTGTTGTGTTCTTGAGCAAGGCACTTAATCACACATTGCTCTGCAATGACACTGGTGCCAAGCTGTATGTTCCTAATGCCCTTCCCTTGGACAACATTGGTGTCGTGGAGAGGGGAGACTTGCAGCATGGGCAACTGCTGGTCTTCCATACAACCTTGCCCAGGCCTGTTCCCTGGAGAGTGAAGACTTTCCAGGCGCAGATCCATGGTCTCGCAAGACTAACGATGCCTTTATTTTAGAATCCCTTGGGATTTTCCTTCACCCTGTCTGCTAGGGCAACCTCATGCCTTCTTTTCGCCCTCCTGATTTCATTCTTAAGTGTTCTCTTACATTTGTTATATTCCATAAGCTCCCCCTTAGTTTCTACCTGCCTATATTGGTAGTGCTGGCTCGAAGGGCTGAATGGCCTACTCCTGCACGTATTGTCTATTGTCTATACTTACTCTGCACTTACTTTTTTTTTAACCATGGCCTCAATATCTCCTGAAAACCAAGGTTCCCTAGAGTTGTTATCTTTACCTTTTATTCAGACAGGCACATGCAAGCCTTTTGCTCTCAAAATTTCACTTTTGGGTTCCCACCTGCCAAGTACACGTTTGCCAGAAAATGGCCTGCCGCAATCTACATTTGCCAGATCCTTTCTGATTCCATCCAAATTGGCCTTTCTCCAAATTAGAATCTCAGCCCACTAACTAGGCAGTTCGTTTGCATATTTACTTTGAAAGTAATGGCATTGTGATCACCAGAGTCAAAGTGTTCCCCTGCACAAGCTTCTGTCACCTGCCCTGTCTCATTCCCTAATAGGAAATCAAATATCACACACTCTCTAGTTGGGACTTCTACACAGTGATGAAGAAAACTTTCCTGAACATATTTGACAAACTATCCCATCTAGTCCTTTTACCATATGGGTTTCCCAGTCAATATGTCAAAAGTGAAAATCTCCTACTGTAAGAACCCTGTTTCTTGCAACAGTCTGCAATCTCTCTGAAAGTTTGTTCCTCTAAATCCCTTGGACTAATGGGAGGTCTGTAATATAGCCCCAATATTGTGGTCGTACCTTTCTTATTTCTCATTTCCACCCATAATGCCTCACTAGACAAGTTCTCCAGTCTGTCCTGACTTAGCACTGCTGTGGCATTTTCCCTGACTAGTAATTCACCTCCTACTCCTTTATTCCCTCTCACCTTATCGTGCTTAAAGCAATGGAACCACAGAATACTGAGCTAGTGCTTCTCCTGCAATCAAATCTCACTAATGGCTACAATGTCATAATTCCAGATGTTGATCCGTGCTCTGAGCACATCTGCCTTTTCTTCAATACTTCTTGCATTGAAATATAGGCAGCTCAGAACATTAGTCACATAATGCTCAACCTTTCGGTTCCTGACCTTGTCTGAGATCTTAACAACATCTGTCTCCACAAACTCTTCACTAAATGTTCTGGCACTCTGGTCCCCATCACCGTACAACATTAATTTAAATCCCACCTTGCAGCACCAGCGAACTTTCCCACTAGAATACTAGTCCCCTTCCAGTTCGGGTACAAATTGTCTCTTCTGTAATGGTCCCATCTTCTCTGGAAGAGAGCCCAATAATCTACACATTTTATGGCCTCCCTTCTACACCAACTCCTTAGTCACATATTAAACTGTATAGTGTTCCTATCTCTGGCCTCACTAGCACATGGTATCTGTAGCAATCCTGAGATCACAACACTGGAGGTCCTCACTGTTAATTTAGCACTAACTGCCTGAACTCTCTTTGCAGAATCTCGTCACCCTTCCTGCCCGTACATTGGTACCTACGTAGAACATGACCTCTGACTGTTCACCCTCCCACTGCCAAGGGCTCCATCTGAGATGCCACAGACCCTGGCACCCGGCAGGCAATGTATCAGCTGGGAATCTCGTTCTCATTCACAGAACCTCCTTTGTGTTCCTCTGACTAACGAATCCCCTATCACCACAGCTCACTCCTTCCTTTCTGAGCTGCAGAGTCAGACTCAGCACCAGAGACCTGACTGTTGTGAATTTCCTCTGCTAGGTCATCCACCCCAACAGTATCCAAAGTGGTATACTTGTTGTTGAGGAGTTGGCCACAGGGGTGCACTGCACTGGCTGTTTAACCCCTTTCCCCTTCCTGACTGTCACCCAGTTCTCTGTGAGCTGCACCCTGAGTGTAACAACCTCTCTATATGTCCTTTCTATCACCCCCCCGCCTCACAAATGATCCAGAGTTTATCTAGTTCCAGCACCAACTCCTTAACCCCGAGTGTTAGAAGCTGCAGCTAGATGTACTTCTGGCAGGTGTAGTCGTCAGGGACACTCGAGGTCTCCCTACCCTCTGTAATTCTGCAAGAGGTGCATTCCACTATTCTGCCTGGCATCTCTACTGTACAAATATAGGAAGGAAAAACAATTAACTGGGGGGGGAATCTCTCCCTCCAACTTTTTTGCCTTCTCTGACCCTTGCTGAAGCCTTGAAGAGCTAAAGCCTGTAAATCTCCACTCTGAATCTGACCACTCCAATGAACATGACCACTCCATTTGCCTCTGCCTTACTTTTTTTTTGTTTTCAAATGTTTTTATTGAGAAGCAACATCAGTTTAACCACAACTGACAATGTCCTAAAGTGCAATGCTTCTTTTTTCGTTTCTTTCTTACAACAACATAATGCAAGTCAAATGAATGTATGTATAGTAAACAAGCAAAAAGCAAAGGAAACCCTACCATCCTGTCTCCTTTCCCCTTCCCAGCCCTACCCTCCCCTCACCCCTCCCGTATGTGCTGTTTGGGTCCTACCGCCCCCACACTTAGTTCAGTTGTCAGTCTCTTCTAAATACAACAGTAATGGTTGCCAGATTTTTCAAATTCCTTGAGTCTGTCCTTGATAATGTATTTTATCCTCTCTAGATGCAGAATATCCATTAATGCAGCCAGCCACTGTCTGAGTGATGGAGTTACTTACTTTTTCCAGAACATCAGTATGAGTTTCTTTCCATTAAGTATGCCGTAGGTCAGGAGTTGTTGCTGGGTAGCCTGGAATTTATCTGACCTCGCAGAAGTTCCAAAAATTATTAAAATGGGGTCTGGTATTATCTGAACCTTTAGTACCTTCGATAGGACCTCAAATATTTGCTTCCAATACTCTTGTATCCTGGGATATAAAGCATAACTATGTAACAAATTTGCCTCCGAGGACTTGCATTTCTCACACATTGGGGACACCTCTGGGAATATTTTATGAATCCTTACTTTTGAGTAATGTAGTGTATGTAAGATTTTAAATAGTATTAAACAATGCCTGGCATTGATGTAACAGGAGTTAACTTACTCCAAAGCCTCATTCCTCTATCTCTGTACCTAACTCCTTTTCCCACTCTTTTTAAATATTATCCATTGTTGTATGACACTTGTTTTGTATGGCATCATACAGATAGGTGATGATGTGTTCTATCCCTAAACATGATCTTAAATGATTATCTAACTTATCAGGTTCTGCCGTCTCAAAACCAGAAAGATATGATCTTATATAGTGTCTTAGCTGGAAATACTGAAAAAAATGACTCTTTTGCAATCTGAATTTGTCCTGGAGCTGCCGAAATGACGCAAAAATCCCTTGTATGTATAAGTCTCCAACGCTGCGTATCCCTGCTTCTCGCCATGCATCAAAGACCCCATCTATACATGAGGGGATAAAAGAGGGATTAGCTGATATAGGTACAAGAAAAGATAATGTTCTGAGTTTCAAATGCTTCCCCATTTGTCTTCACATCTGTATGGTGCTGGGAATAATGGGATTGTCTCTATAATAGGCTTTATTTAACCGAATAGGGGACATAATGATTGCCCCTGTGGAATATGGTAGGCAATCCTCACGCTCCATCTCCAACCATCCGGGAAGTACAACTGTATCATCTATCCCGTATGCTATATGGCTAACGTTAGCAGCCCAGTAGCCTTTGCCTTACTTTAATTTATTCTTGCCAAGCAATCCTGAACTCTGATTGGCCATTGCTTAAAACTCCAGATTGCCGCGAGTTGCGGCCTTTTCTATTCAATTGGCAAACCTGAGTGAACTACGTCTTCTCAGGCTTTTAGTTTCTCCAATTGGTCGCCTCCAAATGGCTGCAAGTTGGTGCTTTTTCTACTCAATCAGCGAACCTGAGTGAACTATATCTTCTCAGACTTCCAATCTCTCTGATTGCGCGCTGCTCAAAGCTCCAAACGGTTGCGAGTTGCTGCGTTTTCTATTCATTCAGTGAATCTGAGTGCATTACTGTATGTCTTCTCAGGCTTCCGATCTCTCCAACTGGGCACTGCTCAAATTGTTTTGTAAGAAGCCTTAAGAAAAAAAAGTCCTGCTGAATTTGCGGTTATTCTGCTCCAGGAAATTAATTTCAGGCCCCTCTCAAAAATGTGTTTAAGCTGCCAATGGAGACAACACTGGTACTACAGCTCAGAGAGAATGTGGTAAAAAGCCTTGGAGCTCGTTAAGTCTTGGCATAGTGTGATCAACAGGTTAATTTTCATCCCCAAATTTTATGATACAATATAGATATGCCCAATTCTTGATTGTAAATTACTTTATACATCATTACAATTGTTTCTCAGTATTGCATTCATATCATTAGTTTCTGGGAGTTTTTTTTCCATGTTTTGCTTGGATTGTGCCATCGTGATTAAATCACCTAACAAGCGGCTTTTAAGGTTTGGCATTGGTCATACAAGTCTTGACACAGTTTAATTAGTGGATTGATTTGCTGCTATGCCTGATTCTTGATTGAAGAGTGTTTCATAGGCATCATTTCAATTACTCCGAAATGTTATATTATCACCAATAGTAATATAACATTATGTTGGTCCTTGCATCATATTGTCTCGAGTTTTTCCATGTTTTGCTTTATTCCTACCATGATAATTGAATCATCTAACAAGAACAGGCTGACAAAGATACATTTAAGTGTTGCACGTTTATTTCTGTTGATATTACTACATTTATAAAACTATGTTACAGAGAAATACACATTTTGTGGATTTCTTCTTTGGACCATTTCAGGTTGTCATCTACTCTTCAGTGCTCTAGAAGGAAATGAAAATTGTTTAATTAGTGCAATAACTTGTGTGCCTTTGAAATTTACTTATGCATTATTTACTGACAGAAATTATAAAAGTAATTTGATTAAGTATTATAGTACCTCAGTGTTAAACCACTATTTGAGTAATTTTTACCTTACCTTCATAGTAATGTCCCGGGTTTTAGATCTAAGTTTATTGACTTGAGACTCTGCAATGTCAGCACGTTCCTCGGCCTCCTCCAGTTCATGCTGCGCCTTCCTGAACTTGGACAGGTGAATGTTGGCCTGTTCCTCCTATCGGAATACAATGTGAGAAATCATCAGATTGCATTCTAGAACATCAGAGAATATAATTTATCACTATAGTAGTCCCAAGGTCAGGCATTCAAGATTATTGAAACTGAGCACTAATCAGTGTTTGGTGGAATTGTTAACAGAAATGATCTTTCCGACCCTTTGACCAAACTAGCATTCCATCTGCCATTTTCGTTGTTTTCTTGAGGTAAAAACAGTCATATGATGAGATACTGATTTTAAAAAGCCTATATTCTGTACAGTTTAGAACAGCAAAAGGTGGTATCTTTGAACCATTTAAAATTCTTGACATGGTTGATAAAGTCGATAAGAGGCAGCTGTATGCACCTGTAGAACTACAGATCATATCTTTAGACTAATTTTAGGATTGAGATGAGGATTTTTGTAGTATTTTTTAAACAGAGATGACTTTGATTATTAGTAAAAGAGTACATCTGAATATGGGCCCGATGGATTTTTCGACACTAGGGGAAACTAGATATAAAAATGAATGATGAGATTTAATTATGAGTAATTAAGACTGAGAAGCCTACTTTTTACTCCTTGTTTTAATTATACTGCTCTTACTATTTAAGTGAATCTTTAAAATTAACTTTACATAAATAATAATAAGCCTTGCACTATGACAAATATCAGGGAGCTCAACCATATTCACAAAGGCTGTATGCTTTGAGGATAATCTTGCGTATATTTAGACATATGGATTGCTGTATAAAAAGGCAGCAAATTAAAAAAGCAGATTTCATTATTTATGGCACTTAAGTTCAATTTAACATTAAGAAGACATTATGAAAAAGTGTTACCAAATTTTAAAATAAAAATAAGTTATTCCAAACTTGAGTGGATGGTGAATACACAACTATAATCCCTTCTGCACTTAAACGTCAGTAAAGAACAAAAATGATTATATATCTAGTTCAGGTTTTCATCTGAAGATATCACTGGAAATCTATGTCACTGTTTTCATCCGAAGATATCACTGGAAAATATGTCTGTAAGAAACAGGATAGAATTCAGTAAAGGAAAGGTACGTCGCATCCGGAGTTTCTCTGGTTAGCGGACGATTTCTCTCCATGCCTCTCTGACGTAGTGGGGAATCGCGTACGAGGCAAGTTACAGCAGTGGTTTGCTGGGTGAGTTTCTAAAGAGATCACCAGCTCAAAACTCAGCATGGATGGAAAGAGTGCAGGGGAACTGACTGGCTGGATTCGAACCCGGAACCTTCCATCCCGAAGTCCGACGCTGATGCCACTACGCCACCAGCCGGGTCTAGAATTCAGTAATGAATGGAAATGGCCTTATAAACTAAGTTAACTTCAATGCTCAGTTACACAGATTTATAATGTTCTTAACTTCATGTCTAATGTACCTTGTGTTAGCTGTTGTTCTTAACATTACTGAAAGGAATGAGCGATATATGACAATTTTCTTTTAAAATTTCAATTATAGTTCATGGTTACTTACGGACTCCTCACATTGTCTCTTGTAAGCCTTAACCTTGATCTGCAGCTTGTCAACCAAGTCCTGTAGTCTCAGGACATTCTTTCTGTCTTCCTCAGACTGTGAATATTGCAAAATAAGCAATATTTGTAATGATGTTTTAGTGTTCTTGCATTCATATGCAGCATTCAAAGATAAATATCATAATTCTTGCTGGCCCATTCACTGCCTCTGCGACATTATATTACTGCCACCTCACTACTCCAATCAGTTTATCACCATCAAGTCCTTACTGCAATACCCAGCATCTTTAATACTCGTTTCCTTCTTGCCAATTGATTTATTATTGCCACATGTACTAGAATAGTGTGAAAAACTCTTGTTGGTGTAGCATCCAGCAGATCATGCTGTATGTTAGTACATCAAGATAATAGAAAGAAAGCAATGGAGAGTATAGTGCAGCAGCTATAGGGTAAGTGCAGTGCAAGTAAACTTAAAAAAATGCAAGGCCACGATGAAGTTGCCAATGACTTTAATGTCTATTGTGTTCTTTTTAAAAGAATGAACATCCCTCTGATCCCAAAATTCTTTTTATTTGCTGGTCTTGTTCTGAACCCACCAGATACCTGGTATTGAAGGCTCATAGCTACCTGGACCATGCAAATGAGAGCACATTATTTAATCAAACAAAACTGGAAAGTGAGTAACTCAATCAGGACTTCATGGATCATGGGCTGCCTTCAAAGGAGAGACCAAACCTTGCAAGGCAGTCGGGGCAGTCAGCATGCTGAGTGTAGGGGTGAGGCCATAGCATCACAAGCTGTCATCAAATATCATTGAATGAGATGAGTGCACCACATGATTATCAACTATACAATACCTGATAGGTCAGTTCCTTGACTCTTCTCTCGTACTTGCGTACACCTTTAATGGCATCAGCACCTCGCTTCTGCTCAGCTTCCAGCTCATTTTCCAGCTCACGTACCTAAACCAGCCAATGAATGGGATTGATTGTTAATATCCATTTCAATGTTGTACTGACCTCTGAACAGTCTAAGATCAATCTAACCATTCCCTCCTACATAGCACTACATTTTCTAACACCCACGTGCCTAAGTGTTTCTTAAATGCCCCTAATGTATCTGCTTCTATCACCACCCTAGTAGGGCATTTCATGCATTCATCACTCTATGTAAATAACTTGCCTCTGACATCACCCTTATACATTCCTCCAGTCACCTTAAAATTAAGCCCCCTGATATTAGCTATTTCCACTCTAGGAGAAAAAATCGTGATACACCTCTATCAAATTGTCTCTAACACTCCTTTGCTCCAAACAGAAAAGTCCCAGCTCCCTCAAACTATCATTCATAAAACGTGTTCTCTAATCCAGGTAGCATCCCGGTAAATCTACTCTGCATTCTCTCTAAAGCTTCCACATGCTTCCCAGATGAGGCGACTGGAACCGAGCACAATATTCCAAGTGTGGTCTAATTGGGATTTTATAGGGTTTATGTTCTCAACATTTACCCTAGCCTCCAGTTTCTGGAGCTGCTTCTTTCCTCCTTTCATAGCCAGTTGCTCAGCCTCATCCAGGCGATGCTGCAGATCCTTCACTGTCTGCTCAAGGTTCTTCTTCATTCTCTCCAGGTGAGCACTGGTGTCCTGTTCCTTCTTCAGCTCTTCAGCCATCATGGCAGCCTTGCAATTTGAGGCAATTGGACAAATCATTATTCAAGCTCAAAATCTAAATTATACCAATAAGATAGTTAAAATAAGAATCAGTATTTATATTTACATCAGTGATAGCCTTCTTGGCCTTCTCTTCAGCATTTCTTGACTCCTGGATAGTTTCTTCCATTTCAGACTGAAGATGGTTCAGGTCAGAGTCCAGCTTCTTCTTTGTATTGATGAGGCTAGTGTTCTGCAGGAAAAGACAATTCCTCATCAGTTTTGCGAGACTAAAGATGGCGGCAATTTCAATTCACAGTAAGAAATTGCAGGGCTGGAAGAACATTGAGGGACAAGGTAATGAAAAGCAAAACTCAGCAAGAAGGATATTAATCAAACACAACCTTTTGTTAATCTCATGAGTGGATACCGCCTGCCTAATTAAATGCTGTGGAGAGATGGGGCACTCAATTAAAATGTTTAAATAGGCCCTCAAATCAATATTCATTGCTGTTCTGAATTCCTGAGACTGGAACTCAGCAGGGAATTGAGTTATAAACTATAGCTTCCTATCACTGGGAATTCCTTCCTGTGAAGCAAGCAAGCAAGCAATTGAACAAAAAGCATTCATGGGATTCCTCCTTTAAATTAATCCTAGGCAGTGCTCTGTCGTAGCCTTATCTTCCACAAACTCCATATATCATACAGACCTGGATGCTTATACCATTTAACATTTATGTGGGGACAAACCTGTGTATGCAGCAGCTGAACTCTCTCAGTGACATCAACAAGCTCTTGTTCAGCAATCTTGCGAGATCTGTCTGTTTGTTCCAGAGCCGCTCTCATTTCTTCAATCTCAGCCTGTTGCAAACCACTTCTGCGTTCCACTATGGCCAGTTGCTCCTTCAAGTCTTCCTGGTTTCTGCAAGCATCATCCAGGTGTAACTGTGTGTCCTGTTTAGAGGGAGGGGTTGCTTTGTTACCAGATATTACAGTATACAGTATGTAATATTCATCTTGTACTTGAATCACCTTAGGCCATTTTTTCATTAATAAGTAACTTAGCTTGAAAAATGTAATGCTATTTTTGCAATTTATCTTAAGTTCTGTTATAAAAAAATTGCATATACAGTATTTACTTAATTGTACAACATATATAAATAACTTTAACCTGGACATTAATATCCCATCATACAAACCTCTAATTGACCCTGCACATTTCTGAGGTGTTTCTGAGCTTCTAAAGCCTGACGATTGGCATGTTCCAGCTGAATCTCCATTTCATTTAGATCGCCCTCCATTTTCTTCTTGATTCTAAGGGCATCATTTCTGCTCCTGACTTCAGCCTCCAAAGCACTTTGCATCGTGTCCACAACTCTCTGATGGTTCCTCTTCACCTGATCAATCTCCTCATCTTTCTCTGCAATCTTCCTGTCAACTTCAGATTTCACTTGGTTCAGTTCCAGCTGAACACGGAGGATCTTGCTCTCCTCATGTTCCAGAGTGGCCTACGTGAAGAATCAAATGCATTTCTGAGTATTTCACACATAAGAGTTAATTACCCTCATTGTGATGCATTATTTACATATTTGCCCTGCCTCAATTTAATTGTTGCTGGAACAATTATCCACCATGTTTTTGTAAGATAGTGTGAAGTGCTGATTGGATTCCTATTTACAACACACCAAAATGATACTAACTTTATCCTAAGGGTACGTCCACACTACGCCGGATAATTTTGAAAACAAAGCTTTTTCTCTTCGTTTTGCCCTCCCGTCCACACTGAGCCGGCGTTTTCAGCCCCCGAAAACGGAGATTTTCGAAAACACTCTCCAGAGTGAATAAATCTGAAAACGCTTAATATCCAGCGTAGTGTGTACGGGGTAAACGGAGAGATTTTAAAACGTTGTCATGACAACACCACAACAACAATGCTT
This sequence comes from Mobula hypostoma, assembly GCF_963921235.1. Taxonomy (NCBI): domain Eukaryota; kingdom Metazoa; phylum Chordata; class Chondrichthyes; order Myliobatiformes; family Myliobatidae; genus Mobula; species Mobula hypostoma. The sequence goes on along the minus strand of NC_086118.1, from coordinate 15,715,424 downwards.
TTTTCTGTTTCTGCTTGGTACTGCGCAAGCTGTTATAACGCGCAGTCGGTGTGAACGGCGTGAGAGTTAAATTGTAAAGTGAGCTTTTTTTGACTATTTAAAAAAGCTGTCATGACGTTCCGGAACAGATGTTCGTTGTTTTCCTGAACGCCACCACCTAACAATTTCAGAACAGACGGACGAGACTGAAGCCAGAAGGGTTAGAGATGTACTCACCAAATACTTTGACCCATAGCCTACTGAATAAATAAGTATGCTCACTTCGCCCTGTTTTCTGTCCTTGCTTGTATGAAGGTGGCTTACCTATTTATGCAAGTACTTCTCTGACAATAGATGTGTAACAGCCTAATGTAACATTGTATGGAAATACAAGATAACGCTGATGCAGACGTTTGATACATTTAACAAGGTGCTTTATTAATGCAACAGAGTTAGTCAGTTTTTCAATGTTCGTCGTCAGCTGGGTCATACTGTCCGTGAACTCCCTGTCGGTTGCCTCCATACGCTCCAGTATTTTTTTTAAGTTTTAAGTCCTCCTGCGCGAGAGCCAAGAGCAATTCCCTTAAAGTTTTTCTACTCTGTAACTGGAAAAACGCGCACTGAAGTATATCGTTTCCTCTTCGCTTGTTTTCTGTGTCCTGCGCATGCCCAGTAGGAGGAGATTCGCCCAAATATCTGCCAAATGTGGACGGAGATATTTTGAAAAACGCTTAGTGTGGGTGCCTGTCGATTTTACTCGAAACCGGCGTTTTCAAAATTATCCGGCGTAGTGAGGACGTAGCCTAATGTTCACAGGTTCTGTTAATTGTCATCTATTTTTTCTCTGACATTTCTTCAGTTCTAGTCTGGCAAATCTTAATTTTAAAATTTCTCAACATGAAGTAATTTGATCCCTCTCTTTCCTAGTTCTGGTGAAGTATCTTAGATCTGGAGCTTTAGCTCTCTTTCTCTATCCATAGATACAGAGTGATTGCTGCATTTTCTGCATTCATTCGTTCAGTCACCTTTACTTTACCACCTTAATGCAACATTTGTTTATATAATCAATGCCAGTTCATTTAAGGTTACAATAATATTTTCAAAATGAGCAATGACTACTTATTTCTGTAAGCAGCCAAATATGTTCAATTATCTATCTCCATAGAAAGGAGATATGATTTAACATTAGATTTGCTTTGTGAATGTATGGGATAAGAATAACTGTTGGTTTCAAGTTTCATCAGTGTATAATTTTGCAGAGCAAGTATAGTAATCTCTGTATGATAATGGCTGTCAAACTGAAACACTAACTTTGTTATTTCCTTCACTGACTCTGACTGGCATGCTGGTGCCTCTGGTATTTACTATTTTTATTTTGGACTTCATTTGGTAAATTGATAAATATTGATTTATTATTATCACATGCACCAAAGTACAGTGAAAAACTTGTCTTGCATGTCATCCATAGAAAAAATTCATTTTGCATCGATGTGATTGAGGTAGGACAAGGTGAAACAATATCAGAGTGCAGAGTAAAGTGCTAGAGTACAGAGAAATGGCAGTGCAGGTAGACCGTAAGGAGCGAGGTCACAAAAATGTAGATTATCAGGTGAAGAGTCATTGTAACAGCAGGATGGAAAATGTCCTTAAACCTGGTGGTGCATGCGTTTAAGGTTTTATGTCTTCTGCCTGATGGGAGGAGGGAGAAGAGAAGATATCTGGAGTGGATAGGATATTTGATTATGCTGGCTGCTTTACTGAGGCAGTGACAACTACTGATCCAAACTTCTGTTTTTAATATGTGTTGCTGGAATAATGGTGAATTTTACCTCTGCCTCCTCCAATGCCGACTGAATTTCACTCTTCTCCATCTCAGCTGTCTTCTTTACCTTTTCCATCTCATGGAGGGCCTTACCATTTTCACCCAGTTGCTCAGTCAGATCAGAAATCTCCTCTATTTTGTGAAATATATTGTTAATTAGACAGGTCAATTAGATACATCTTGTGTTGATAGGAGTGAGATATATGAGCACGTGATATTATTGAAATGAGATGAATTTTAGAGACAATAAAGTTCATTGAGCCAGAATGGAATCTATAAGGGAGTTAATTCCAAAATTCTGAAATAACTATTTCATAATATCCAAATTTTAAAGTTATTAAATAAGAGATGCAATTTGAACATACGCTGCAGGTTCTTGTTCTCTCGTTTAAGAGTTTCAAGATGATCCAGAGACTCCTCGTATGCATTCTTCATCTTGAAGATTTCAGTACTCAGACTGTGAGATTCCTTCAGAGCTGCTTCCAGTTCTGCTTGGCTTTCCTCGTATTTCTGTTTCCATTCTGCCAGGACCTTAATTGTACAATTAACAAAAGAAATTTAAGATGACGTTTACTTCTGAATAGTAATGAGATATGACAGCTGAAGAGAATGAAATTCTGACTTCATCCTGAAAATTGTAATTATACAGTATATTTGGCCAATATTCAGATTCCCTGCCCCAATGGAATATGTAAACAGATGAGAAAAGACTGTGCCCCAAAAGCTGTACGTTCTTAGGAAGGCACATGGCTGACATTTGCTTTTTCAATATATTAAAAGGGCTTAGTACAAAGTGATCTATAACTTGATTCCAATTAACTATATCGTTCTTTATGCTCTTTACAAGTTTTAATTAACAGAGATATATTGATGCCAAATTTCCTGTTAGTGAGTGAAAAATATTGTGAAACATTAGTTGTATTAATTTGGTTCCAGTGATGAACTTGCATTAAAGGTTTTGTCAAGTGATCATGAGGTCAAACCTCACATAAATATACATATACACTGCCTGCCGCTTACCTTTCCCTGCCTAAAATAGATTGACCTGAGTTGGAATGAAACAACCTGCTCTTACCTTGTCAAAGTTCTTTTGTTTCTTGTCGAGAGCTGCTGCTGTTGAATTTGCCCTCTCAACATCCACCATAAGATCTTCCACTTCACCCTGCAATCTCTGCTTCGTCTTTTCCAATGAAGCACATTTGGAGTTCACAGCCTCAATGTGCTCTTCTGCATCCTGCAGGCGTTGAGCAAGTTTTTTCCTGCAAAGCAAGAGAACCAGCATAATAACATTCTCTCACGTGAAGTATTGTAAAAACAAATAATCATTTACAGAATATGCTCCATGAAGCCAGGTTACTTTTTATTACATACTTGGCCTCTTCCAATTCCTCAGTGCGCTGGATTGCATCAGTTTCATATTTTGTTCTCCACTGAGCCACTTCGCTGTTGGCCTTGGACATTCCACGTTGGAGCTCAGCCTTTGCCTCCACTTCCTCTTCATATTGTTCACGGAGGAGATCACAATCATGGCGGGCAGATTGCAGAGCATGTGCCAGAGCACTCTTAGCCTGAAATCATTACATGTGCATTGTTGAAATAATATTCAGTATCATTGTGATTATCAGCAGATAACCAAACCTTGCCTAATTGCTTCCGGTCACAATGAAAAGTGCTTCTTTGGATGTCAATTGCTGGACATCACTGCCTCAAAATGTAATATTTTATAATAATGCAATATTGTACCTTTATTTCTTCCTCCATCTGCCTCTTGAGTTCCTCAATCTGTTGGGTATATCCTTGTTTCCCTCTTGTCAGCTGAGATACCAAGGATTCTTTCTCCTCCACCTGACGGTTCAGTTCCCCTGAAAATGGAAGAGATTGTGACTGAAAATTCACAAAATATTGTAGCGTTTTCTGCATGAAGAAGAACAAATGCAGAAATGATCAGTACCGTTTTCTGTTGCAAAACGTGCTTTCTGAGTTGATAAGTCGTTGATCAAACGTTGATGTTCATCATGTTTGGTCTTCATTTCACTGACCTGGTCCTCCAGTGTCCTGGCTACTTTCTCAAGGTTTGCCTAAAACCAGAACAATCAGTTTTTTTTAAGCAATGCAAAACCACATAGATGACACCTAAAATTTCAAGTTAACTCCACAGATGTAGTATTTAGTGTCCTCTGTCACTATACCTTAGATTTTGACACTGACTCCATGTTGCTGGCAAGGTCATCAATTTCCATCTTCAGCTCACTCTTTTCCTTCTCGAGTTTCTGTTTCACACGTTGCAGATTGTCGATTTGTTCCCCAAGTTCTGCAACACTGTCAGCCTGCTTCTTGCGAAGAGCAGCAGCTGTGGCTTCATGCTGGAGTGTAGATTCTTCCAGGTCATGGCGCATTTTCTGAAATTCTGTCTCTCGTTTCTTGTTTATTTCAATCTGAGTTGCAGTTGCCCCACCAGCTTCTTCCAGTCGCTCACTGATCTCTTCAAGTTCCCGAGAAAGATCAGCTCTGAGTTTCTCAGTCTTAGCACAAGCAGCACGTTCAGCTTCAATTTCTTCCTCAACCTCCTCAGTACGGGCCTTAAAATAAACATGCATTGATTATGATGACGGAACCAGTAACTTCAATACAGACATATGACCTTTACTGAATGCCATTGATAAATTCACTAGACATATACATCACCTGTAATTCTTTAATCTTTTTCTGCAGCTGGGAAGCCATTGCCTGCTCATCTTCAACTTTGCTTTGAAGCTGGCTGATTTCAAACTCTTTCCTTTAAAATAAAGAATGAAGTTAATCAAACAAATAATTTGTGTTATGTTCTTTCTACTTGCACAAAAAGTGGCTTATTCCACTTGCATTCTGGATAAATACCTTGTATAATAACAAGCAGATCTTTAAAATATATTTTAATTTGATCACCATTTTATTTTTGCAGCATATCTTCATTTAAATAATGACAGCACAGCTTAGTTCCCATAATTTAAGACATTGAACTTATTGTAAGTTTTGCAATGGAAGTAATTGAAAAGAGAGAACAATTTCAAACAGTGGATTGAGAATAAAGATCTATTGGCTTATAATATAAATACTCACTTCTTTAGTTTTTCGTCTAGTTGTTGCTTGTCATTCTCCAAATCCATTATTACTTCTTGTGACAACTTCAGGTCACCTTCAAGCTTTCGCTTAGCATGCTCAAGATCCATGCGGACTTTTTTCTCCTGCTCCAGACGGCCTTCAAGCTTTAAGAAACAGTACAATTTGTCAGCACTGACATCAAACAATGATAATTGATGGATTTTCATTTTGATTACAGGTAGTTATTGTATTAAATACTTACATCATCAACTTGTTGTTCCAATTTAGTCTTTGTTTTGGTTAGAGTGTTGACTTTGTCTTCCTCAGCCTGGAGGTCGTCCAGGGTTTGCTGATGGGCCTCCTGGAGGGCTTTCTTTTCCTTTGTAATTTTAGCAATGCTTTCATCAAGAGTGGCCATCTCTTCAGTGAGATTTTTAACCTATGTTCAGCAAACAAATATGATTAGAATAATTTAAATATGTACAATCATCACATATGAAAAACTTCTAAGTGCTTATTACCAATTGGTCATCATAATCACCTTGTTCTCAGTGGCGTGTTTCTCCTTTTCAGCTTTGGCCAACGTCAGCTCCAAGTCATCAATATCTTTCTTCAGTTCTGAACACTCATCCTCAAGTTTCCTTTTCTTGGCTGTTAGCTCAGCATTTACCTCCTCTTCGTCTTCCAGTCTTTCATTAGCTTCCTTCAATTTAGCCTCCAGCTGAATTTTATTTTTAATCAGTCCCTGACATCTCTCTTCTGCATCTGCCAGAGTTTCACTTTCCTGTCATAAAATGATACAATGAATTATACCAGGCTATGTGTTTTGTAATGTGTACACATGCATAACAATACAAAGATGGTCAATGTAGATACCGCTTGGACTTGAAGTTGGAGATCATTCTTTTCCTGTACAAGGGCCACCATTTTCTCTTCTAATTCCTTCCTCCGGGCTTCAGATTTGGCAAGCGCTTCCTTAGTTTTCTCAAACTCTTCTTTCATATTTGCCATTTCCTTTTCAGTTTCAGCACTCTTCAGAAGAGGTTTGATCTTGAAGTACAGTTGCATCCATGGCCAGTGTTTGACATTTGTGAATGCACGGATGTTGTACTGCAGAGTATACAGTGCTTCCCTAGAGGACAATGTAAAATAAACACAGATTACAACATTCTGTTTATGGAATAAAATGTAGTGTAAATGTAGAAAATATTTTTAGTGGTAAACATATCTTCAGATATTTGATAAGCAATATTTACCTTCTTTCCATCATTCTCTTAAATTCAACTCTCATCAAGAAGCCACGACACATAGCCTGAGTACGGGTAACAAGCTGTGCTAACTTTTCATCTCTCATCTCTTCAAGTAAACCCAAGAGACCAGCCTTGAAGAACACCTTAAAAAAAGTGAGTGATTGCTTTTAATATTCAGTTCTCAAAATACACTTCATTTTAGAAGAAGTCTATCCACTTTAATGATTGTTAGAATACCTGAAAATTAGTCCAACACTCACATTTTCCACAACTGACCATAATGGAGTAGTTTTGACTGGGATTTAACTTGTTCCGTATAGACAGTTACATATAACCATAATAGTACTTTTGTTCCCTTTTTTCTAGTTACATTTGAAACTAAATTCATAATTCATTATCTTGATATTTTACTTGAAGAGACTTCTAATTTCAAGATAATTACCTTTGTGTGTCCAAACTTGTACTGGGTGTGATCTACATCAATAGATCCCAATAACTTCTCAGATGCCTTCTTGCTATCAATGAACTGACCTCCGGGAATGGCATTTGCATTTAGAATTCTGTATCTGTTGTATTAAAGTTTTATATAAGTGATTGCAGATTTTCTTCAGGACCAATTACATTGAACAACTGACTTGGGTGGAAAAGGGAAATGGAGATGTTAGGATATTTTTTTACCTTTGCTTGAAGTCACCATAGATGATTCTGCTTGGAAATCCTTTTCTGCAAATTCTGATACCTTCCAGCACACCATTGCACCTCAGCTGGTGTATGACAAGGTAATTATCCATGGCACCTGGGATTTACAATGTGAAAATTATTATTAAATTTGAACACAATTTTTTCCTTTAACAATGTGTTAGAAGTAGAAGTTGTTGCTATTAGTCAATGTATTAATAATACATATCTATATAGTGGAGTTTGACAATTCAATTACAACTTACCTGGCGTCTTTGTCTCATTGGGGATGATACAGCGCACAAAATGTGGATGTGTGGTTCTCAGGTTAGTCATCAGCTTGCCCAGGTTCTCCTGTGAGACAAATAATAAACCAACAGAGGTAATTATAAAACTGTTAATTAGTTTGACACAAAATTATTAAATCTTTGTTCAGTACATAGTGCAGAATGAACATGCAAAAAAATCTTACCCTAAACAGAGCAGATACTGTCTGGAAGGAACCACCCTTTTTTTTGCCTCCTTTCTTGCCGCCACCACCACCTTCAGCTATAAAGAAACAACAAATCTGTTTCTTCTAAACACATTAGGAAAATGAAACAATAAACAATGTTGGTTAAAATAATATTGCTATCAATCAAATGTATCAGACTTTACCTTCGGGAGCTGAGGCATACAGATGAGCCAGGAGTTTCAGTGATGACTTCTGGAACAGCCCAGTTACAGTTTCATTCAGTGGATCCTTGTTCTTATCCAGCCAGCCATTAACATTGTAGTCAACAGTGCCAGCATAATGGACCAGTGAGAAGTGGGCTTCAGCCTTTCCTTTGGCAGGTTTGGGCTTCTGGAAGTTGTTTGACTTACCAAGATGCTGATCATACAGTTTATTCCTGAAGGAAGTATCTGAGGCCTTGGGGACAATACATTCCTCTTCAAGGATTGAGAAGATACCCATAGGCTGTGGAAATCACAGTATTTATCACTTGTATGTTATTTTCTCTAATATAATGCTTGGTAAATATTCAATTCACATTACCGTCCTCTTACAGGGCATTACCCACCTTCTCAATGAGTTCAATGCAAGCAGCAAGATCCATACCAAAGTCAATGAATTCCCATTCAATTCCTTCCTTCTTGTACTCTTCTTGTTCCAGAACAAACATGTGGTGGTTGAAGAACTGTTGCAGTTTCTCATTAGTGAAGTTGATACATAATTGCTCCAGGCTGTTGAACTGCAAACATAGAAGATATGTGGGAATTCATAGTATAGATTAATTTACACTTAATTAAAACATATTTATTCAATGTTTAGGTTTCTGATCCTTACATCAAAAATTTCAAAGCCAGCAATATCTAGCACACCAATGAAATACTGCCTGGCCTGCCTTGTGTCCAGTTGTTGATTAATACGGATGACCATCCACAAGAACATTTTCTCAAAAATAGATTTGGCAAGAGCGCCAATTGAGTTGTAGACCTGAAAAAACACAACACAGATTGTAGCTAAATGCAGAATCCTACATAACACATTATAAATGATTATGCACAGTTTACTGAATGCCTTGGAACTGTACCTGCTGAACAGTCTGACCTTTGGTCACAAATTCATTGCCAACCTTTACTCGTGGATAGCACAATGCCTTTAGCAGATCTGCTGAGTTGAGACCAGTCAGGTAGGCAACTTTATCAGCATCTAACATAAGATAAAGGCAATAAAGGTTGATGAATTATTCTTTGAGGAAAACAACATTTACAATTATTCTTCTCTTATAGAGATCGAGAAAGCAGTCAAAGGACTATTTTATTTATATTGGCTTCCTTGGAGAAATGCCATTAGGCTCATTCCTCCTTGGATTGTTCCATGTGTAGTGCATTTAATATTTAAGTAAGATTTCAGTAATGTTGTAAATACACTAAAAATGGCTCACAGACATTTCCAGAAAATGTAACCAAGTAGGATACATACAAAGAGCCTTTTGGGCATACAATAATAAATGGACTGCAAAGGGAAGAGAAAAAGATAGAAAATCAAGTTGCAGTCTCAAAAAGAGCACTAATCTGCATGCTGTTGATGAAACACCTGAATGATGAGAGTGACACAGGACCGGGTAAGCTGAGATTCACGATGTGAAAACTAACACGAAATAAGCAATATGGCTTACACCAGAAGTGAATAGCAAATTAATTAAAAGAAATTAGAAAAATAGAGGGCTATGGGTAACCCGACGTAATTATTAAAGTAAGTACATGTTCGGCACAGCATTGTGGGCCGAAGGGCCTGTATGGTGGTGTAGGTTTTCTATGTTTCTATGACACTGCCTCAGTTGTTTCAGTCATTCCACAAAATGAGTTTGACCAGCATATCAAAGATATTGCATTGAAGCTTGCATATATCCAACAAAAACGTACACTGCAGAACAGATAACCCGTTATGACATTGAAATACAACAACCAACAAGCTACATTGGGCTTAAATGTGGTAAAAACAGGAGGCCCAACATTGTGGGGCCATAATTGGCTGAAACAACTTCAACTTGATTGGAGATCCATGCACCATTTACATGCCACCTCTACTGAAATAGAGTCAACTGAAAGTGAATTAAGAAAGGTACGGGATGATGCCACAGCAAGGTTCAAGGATGGCTTTGGAAAACTCAAACATATCAAGGGTAAAATAGTGTTAAATGAAAGTGCCACACCCAAGTTTTACAAAGCCTGACCAGTTCTTTATACCATCCATGAGCTAGACTGCATGGAGGATGAAGGAATTCATTCCAACGTTGAGTGGAGCCCATGGGCAACGCTAGAGGTCTCAGACTCAGTAGATGGCTTTCCAAAAAGCAAAGGAAATGGTGACATCTCATCACAAAAAAGAAAGAAGATTATTTAATGTTTAGAAATCATCCAGGGCTCTAGATCATTGCAAGGCAGCCAGGAAGGAGCTTAAGAATGGACCTAGGAGAGCTAGAAAGGGCATGAGATGGCCTTAGAGAATAGGATTAAGGAAACCCCCAGGGCATTCTACATGTATGCGATGAACAAAAGAATGGCCAGAGTCAAAGTCAATCAGGGATAGTAGAGGAAATATACGGATGTCGGAGGAGGTAGGGGAAGTCCTTAATGAATATTTTCCTTCAGTATTCAATTGGCAGAGGGACCTTGACATTTGTGAGGACAGATTAAAACAGGCTGATATGCTTGTTGAACATGTTTATGTTCAGAAAGAGGATGTGCTGGATCATTTGAAAAAAAAGGATAGCTAAGTCCTGGGGGCCAGATGGGATATACCCTAGGTTACTACAGGAAGTGAGGGAAGAGATTGCTGCACCTTTAACAATGATCTTTGCATCCTTTCTGGCCACCTGAGTAGTACCAGATGGGTGGCCAATGTTATTCCTTTCTTCAAGAAAGGGAGCAGGGATAACCCTAGGAATTATAGACCAGTGAGTCTTACTTCAGTGGTAGGCAAATTATTGGAGAAGATTCTTAGAGACATGATTTACAAGTACTTGGATGAGCATAGTCTGATTAGGAACAGTCAGTATGACTTTGTGAGAGACAGGTTATGCCTCATGAGCCTGACTGTATTCTTTGAGGATGTGAGAAAGCACATTAATGCAGATAGAGCAATGGATGTGGTGTGGATGGAATTTAGTAAGGGATTTGATATGGTTATCCATGGAAGGCTTATTCTTAAAGCCAGGTGTCATGAAATCCAGGGAAACTTGGCTGTGTGTAAACAGAATGGACTGTCCATAGAAGGCAGAGGGAGTTCGTAGATGAAGCATATTCTGTCTGGAATTTGCTGACCAGTGGTTTTCGACAGGGATTTACTCTGGGACCCCTGCTCTACCTAACTTTTATACATGACTTTGATGAGGAAGTGAAAGGGTTGGTAGAGTTGAGAATAGTGTGGAGGATTGTTGTAGGTTGTAACAGGACATTGACAGGATGCAGAGCTGGGTTGAGTGAGAAGTGGCAGATGGAGTTCAACTCAGAAAAATGTGACTTGTAATATCAAATTTTAAGGCAAAACACAGGGTTGTTGGCAATGTTGAGGAACAGAGGGATTTTGATGTACTCGTCCATAGATCCCTCAAAGTTGCTGCCCAAGTTGATTGGGTTGTTAACAGGGCATATGATGGGTTGGCCTTTATTATTCGAGGGATTGACTTCAAGAACTGCAAGGTAATGTTGCAGCTCTATAAAACCCTATTTAGACTACACTTGGAATATTGTGTTCAGCACTAGTCACCTCATTACAAGAAGGATGTGACAGAATAAGAGAAGGTGCAGAGGAGTTTTACCATCATGTTGCCTGGATTAAAGGGCATGCTTTATGAAGATAGAAACATAGAAAACCTACAGCACAATACAGGCCCTTCAGCCTACAAAGTTGTGCCGAACATGTCCCTACTTTAGAAATTACTGTGCTTACCTGCAGGCCTCTATTTTTCTAAGCTCCATGTACCTATCCAAAAGTCTCTTAAAAAACCCTATAGCGTTAGAGAACTGGGGCTTTTTTGGAATGAGGGAGGATGAGCAGTGACTTGATAGAAGTGTACATGATGATAAGAGGCATTGATCGAGTGGTAAGGTAGATACTTCTCCCCAGGGCAAAATGGCTACTACAAAGAGGCATAATTTGAAGGAACTTATAGATAAGTATTGGGAGGGTGGGGTGTCAGAGGTAAGTTCTTTACACAGAGAATAGTGGGTGCATTGAACACTCAGCCAGGGATAGTGGTAGTGGCAGAGACACTAAAAGCACATGAGAAGCACTTACCTAGGCACATGGATGACAGAAAGATGGAGGACTATTTAGGATGATCTTAGACTAAGTTAAAAGGTTGGCACAATATGGTGGGTTGAAGGGCCTATACTGTGTTGTAATGTTCTGTTACATTATATTGATGAGCAGTATTATTTTGTATTTAAAATACATTTATAAATACAGAGCTGAAATGTTGTTACCTTCTGTGCCATCAGGCTCTGCCTGCTCCTCACGCTGTTTCTGCTTGAATCTCATGTTGCCCATATGTATTACTGCTCCGGTCAGTTTGTAGATACCCCACTTCTCATCATTAGTGAAGCCAAGGATATCAATAGCAGTCTGTACAACAACATAAGTTGTTTGCATATTGATAATTTTGCATTGAAACTGTTATTTACTTATCAGTGTAAACCTTCAATAATTACTTTGAAAGGTCTTTGTACTGGAGCTTAACCTGAGAAATTACAAAATTTTATTTTTGTTATGTGACTGCACATTAACACTGCTCAATGCCAGGTATTGTAGTTATTTTCATTGTTTGTTTATAATCCAAATCACCTTCATTCTTGTCAACTGTATTTGGTGTGTCATAATGGATTAATGATGGCCATTCATTGAAAATGTACAAGAGGACAAAATAAGGTGTTACAGATGATAGTGTACAGCAGCTACTTACATCAGTTGCTACCAATTCTTCTGTGTCATCAATACTCTTGACTGCAATCTCACCCTGGCTGATGAATGGATAATCATAAGGATTGGTGGTAATTAGACAAGTCTCTGCAAAATAAATAGTTTGTGGAAAGACATGTGAGCAGCAAAACAAAGGCAACAAATAACCCAAATAATTTTAATCCTACAATTCTCCACTTATCAGATGCAGGTTTATTTCAATATTGGTCATGTGGTGTCTACCCAGAGAAGGTGATTATAGGTAAGTATAGGGGGGATGTCAGAGATAAGTTCTTTACACAGGCAATGGTGGGTGTGTATAATTGCATATAAGGATTATAGAAGTGACGACACAGTTATGAAATTATTTTAATTAACACACACAATGCTCGAGGAACTCACTGGCAAAGGGACCTTGGAACACATGCTCAGCAGCTGGCCAAAAGCTTTGTGAGAAGGACACTATCACTGGCACCTTGACCAGGTGCTAAAAGTAGTGGCAGAAAGTATCTCCTCAGCCATTAACAACATTAAGCACCTCCACCATCCCTGAAAGCCCATAAGCTTTATCAAAGCTGGAGACCAGCCAGAGCCTTGGCCCAGTTCACCAGCAGGCTTGCTCACCAGGGTGTCTGACTGGCAACTGAATGTCGATCTTGGCAAGCAGTTAATGTTCGCTGGCTTCATCACATCAGTATCACTGAGGCCTGACAAAAACCTTGAAGCAGGTGGTCATAGTGGAACTGACAGTGCCTTGGGAAGACCAGATTGAGGAGGTGTTTGAGCGTAAGAAAGCCAAATACCAGGAGCTGGTAGACCCTTGCCAGAGACAGGGGTGGAGGGCACAGTGGGAGCCTATAGAGATTTTGCTGGTTGTTTGCTGTGCTAGCTTACTCTCTCCTTGGCATTATGGGGGCTGGCAAAGAAAAGAGCCATCAGGACCATCACAGAGCCTGCTGAGTGAGCCTCCAGGTGGCTATGGATCAAGAGGTGTGACCAGTAGACCAATGTTGCTGGGACACAAGTCAGGGCCTGATCAACCCCAGCTGGGTCGCCTAAGTGAGTGTCTGATGTTGAGAGACCGGATACACCCAATGACCCCAGGTTAGGTCAGGCAGCATCTCTGCAGAGGAAGAAACAGTCAACATTTTGACTGAGGCCCTTTATCAGGACTGAAACAGAAGGGGGAAGAAGCCAGAGGAAAAAGATGGGGCAAAAGGACTACAAGCTGATAGCTAATATGTGAAGCCCCCTGAGGCAGAAAGTTGATTGGTGGGGTGGGGGAGGATATAGTGACATATAATTTACACCAGAGATTCTGCAGGTGCTGGAAATTTAACTTGATAATAGGATTCATTTCTAACAGTGTAGGCAGTCAACAGACATATATAGGTAGGACAATGCAAGACTTTGAACCTTACCAACAATTTCTGGTTTGTGATTGGTCATCATCTGGTAGAAAATGTGGTAGCTCCTTTCAGCTTTCAGCTGGAATGTCACTCTGGATTTTTCCAATAGATCTGGAGAGATACCAACAAATGCAGACTTATTGAAGAGCAGGTCAACCTATCAATAATGTGAATTATAACTGAACCCCCTTTTCACTGCACTTACAGGTTTCAATGTCAGCGGAAGCCAATTTCCCCGTGGCACCAAAGTGAATTCTGATGAATTTCCCCTTAAAATGTAAAGAAAATGTATTTCTGAAAACAATTGCAAACAAGGGATGAATGTACAATTTGTGAAACATCTTAATCGCACAGTGGTCTATTAGTCAGTATCAGATTCACAGTGGGATATGATGAACTGCTGAAGAAACTTACAAAGCGAGACGAGTTGTCATTTCTTACAGTCTTGGCATTACCAAAGGCTTCCAACAGTGGGTTAGCCTGAATGATTTGATCTTCCAGGGACCCCTGCAAAAATTATTTTCTATATTAGAAGTTGAATATGAATTTAAGAAATTAACTTTGAACGAAACAATAAGCTGTTAAATTGTATGATATCAGTTTTATCTTACCTGCATCTTCCCGGAAGTTTCCTTCTTTTTGGATGTGTCAGTAACAGCTCCAACGGAAGCGAAATACTGAATGACACGTTTCGTGTTCACAGTCTTCCCGGCACCGGATTCTCCACTGGGAGCAGAAAGTAGGAAGGAGTTAATAATTACCGAACTAACAGTGCTGCGGATTGGGAAAAAAATAAAGTTGCGTGAATTGCTATCCTAATGAGAGTGCAGGGAAATTTGACGAGGGAACGCGCAATGGAGCAAATGCGTAACTTAGTGCAGTGAGAAATTGTATATTTGATCTAAACTTGTTTTTGTAATGTTCCACTTTTATAAATTTGTCTTTTTATTTTACAAAGTGGAGCAACTTGGTGCTGCGCATAACCATAAACTGGACCGTGGGGGGTGGGGTGTGGGGTAGCAGATGTCTCGTTTGTTATAACGATGGAAGATGTTTCCAAAGGGGAAAAACAGGGAGGGATTAAGAAATTAAGAATTTTTGTACCTGGAGGAAGCAGAGGAGCACATAGGACTAGACCGGAATCGACATGTTGGACGAATATGGACTGAGGAAAAAGGGAGGGAGGGCAGGTGCGGTTGGAGTTGACGAGGGAAGCGCAGAAAATACAGTTACAGGCAATATCAGAGATACAATAGGTATGCTATCAGACACAATGGCATTTCTATCAGAAACTAATGGGATTCTGCCCGCTCGTCCGGAATCAGTGATACTCACGTGATCAGGATGGACTGGTTTTCGCGATCTGGGGAGAATAAAACATCATCAGTGTCCAGAGTTTAAATAATAAAGAAAGATAACTTTGTTTCCATGTTTTAGTTGCAATTCATTAAGCCGCAAATATAATCAAGCTCTAACCACCTACCAGTTTGCATGAACTGATAAGCGTTGTCGGAGATGGAGAAGATGTGAGGAGGAGCTTCTTGACGCTTCTTGCCCCTGTACCCGGTCACAACCTGGGGATCATACACTGGCAACCACTTGTAGGGGTTCACAGTGACGCAGAACAACCCGGAGTATGTCTGAAGTGGCAGAAACGAATTAGAATTTCTCATTTACTCAAACATTCTTTTACAAAATTACTTTACAGTACTTACATAGATCATCCAGGCTGCATAACGCTCTTTGAGGTTATACAACACGGATGCCTCGTTCAGGTGGGTCATCATGGCCATGTCTTCGATCTTATCGAACTTTGGAGGATTCATTGGCAGGACGTCATCCTCTTTAACGGTTGCGGTCTGAGAGGAATCAGGCAAATTTAAAGAAACATGGCAACGGCACAGACAGTAGAAGGTCAAATAAAGTGTTCGTGTTTAAGTGTTCAACTAACCCTCTTGTCCAGTAAGGTCTCCACGGTGGCTTTACCACCTTCCCTGCTCTTGACCGTGCCTTTCACATACAGTTCTTTGTCATCTGGGACGTAGCAGGCGGTTTTAGCATCGAACGGTCGGTTCTGCGCCTCGAGTCTTTCTTTATCCGACTTCCGTAAATACGGCGCCGCCGACCCAAACACTGCCATTTCTGAGTCCCCCATGGCTTCGATCTATCGCTGGAATATACAAGGAAAGTGTAAATATGAGCACACAGGACATCAACAAATTTCTTTAATTTCTTTTTAACAGGTATGTTTATTTGTCAGAGAGCAAGACTAAATCGAGCTTCACAGAATTATTTATTCCATATTGGAAAGTCGGTTACATACTATAATTTCTTCGTTATCGTTATACCTGGTTCGTTGCTCTTACCCCATATCTCATCCAGTTACTAAATTTAAACACGATATGCTAAACTTCGCACAATATTTCTACTTAGAGTAACTTTCAAATTGCTACTATCTCTGTAATAAGATTATCTACGATGAGCCACGTATTTTCAGCGTGATTGTTTCTCATCGGAGTCTCAGTTTTGTGTTTTTATACAATATGATTAAAGTTCAGAATTGTTTCTGCAGCCTGGTCGTTGTGTCTTCAAGAAGCCCAGTGCAGGGTTTAACTTTTCAAGGCCATGGCAACTGTGCACTACTTAATCAAGATTTTAAAAATATCTTCTAATTGTATTCTGTTTATAGAATTGCATTGTAATT
This sequence comes from Mobula hypostoma, assembly GCF_963921235.1. NCBI lineage: Eukaryota > Metazoa > Chordata > Chondrichthyes > Myliobatiformes > Myliobatidae > Mobula > Mobula hypostoma. The sequence goes on along the minus strand of NC_086118.1, from coordinate 15,699,055 downwards.
TTAACATATCATTAAAAATAAATGTCCCGGATATGCTTCCTTTGTACTAAATATTTTTGATTGGTTTGTTTTGAAATTGTAGGAAATGATGATCTTCCCGCCACCTTTGTAAAGTAAATGTGCAATATTAATGTTATTCATGATACTTGATAAATCATACTGCACCAGTGGATGCCGAACCAACTGCTTGTAATCTGGTGTTAAATAACAACTCGTACCAATTCATTAAAGTGAGATATACATGTAACTGAAATCTATTCACTACCTCCGAACTGTAATCAACTCTTCAAAATCAATCTCAGTTTCAATAATGATATATTTTCATCCAAACATTTCATTCTTCTATTATGCACTACCTTTTTCAGTTCCAGCTGAGAGAAAGAAAGTTTCCACGCAATTCTATCAAAAGAAGACAATGGATAAATTAATTTTACACATTTTGGGATCTGATAGAAATGTACCAAAGAGAAAAAAAACCTTAGCTTTTACATATTTTGATAGAATTTTCTTGATTAATTTCTCCCCTTACATTATTTAATATCTTAGAAAATATGATGAGGTTCTCACTTTAATTTCACCACTGAATTTTTAGTAGTCCCCTATTTAAGATAGAGTAGGTGAGAAACTTACCCTAATGGTTGGACACCAGCAGCCTTCTCTGTTCTGGGCACAACTTATATATATGCATTTAATTCTGTGAGCACAGCAGATCCAGTACTTTATTTAGCATACAGAAGCCTGATGAGCAGATTTTCTTGTTGCATTAACTGGTATTCTAATATCAGGATATAATTAGAGAAGCAACATATGCATTTTGCTGTGGAATTCATTAGCAATAATCCCTTTGACACAAGCACAGCCATATAAGTTGAAAATGTAAAGCTGCCAAGTAACAAGACTAATTTTTAGCAACTTTGTTCCACTGAAACTTTAAAATAGGCTTGTGTCCAACAGGTGGTGTTTTTTTTTCACAAGCACAAGCTGCATTTACAATTTAGAAATTATCTCAATAAAAATACCTTACTGTGTATTAATTCCTCTGACAGCCCAATATCAACATTGAAATTGTGTTGAGGGCAACTTGTATGTACATTATATTATTTTATATATATATACACACACATACACATACATGAAAGCTTTTATATATCCATATAAAATAAATTGTAGAAGTTGTTACATATCCCACAAGTAATTGTATGGGGCTCTTGTGAGATTGCACCTGAAGTACTGTGTACAGTATAAATCTTCTTACCTGCTCGCTGCCACTTACACGTGGGAGGGAGTGCTGGGGGGGGTGACTTTGGGGTTCTTATGTTTAACTGTCATTCATTCTTTGGGGCACTTATCTGTTTTTGTGGATGTTTGCGAAGAGAAAGCATTTCAGGATGTATATTGTATACATTTCTCTGACATCAAATTTGACATTTGAACCTTTGAAGAAAGGTACTATTTACACAGAGGGAATGCAGCAAAAAATCAATTGGTCTGTATCCGGGATGGCAGGTTTGCTCCTTAAGAAAAGATAGTCTGTGAAGACTAGGATAGACTGCTTAGAGTTTTGAAGAACAATGGAAGATCTCCTTGAATCATACTAAATTTTTAAAGGGCTTGATGTGCTCAGAGAAGGGAAAATGTTTCTCTAACTGGGGTCTAGGACCAGAGGGCAGTTTCAGAATAAAGGATAGGACAGTAAGAGCTGTGAAGAAGAGGCATTGCTTCACTCAGCCAGTGGTGGACATTTGGAATTTTCTATCTATCCTAGAGCATTGTGAAGACTTGGTTATTGTGTACTGAACATGAAGAGAATAGAAGGATTTGGGGACAGTGCCAAACAAGGTGATTCATGTAAAAGATCAGTCTTACCATAGTGAAAAGCAAAATAGACTTGAGTGGTCATTTGGTCAATTCCTGTTCCTCTTTATGTTATGAGGTTAGCTCACGTCCATTGTTTATACAAAGATAATAATTTACATCAAAAATATTACTCAAATTTTGTGGTCATAATAATGTTGGGGTATATAAATAGTGTAGCAAGGAATGGTGGGGAAATTATGTATTTACAGAAGAATCTTAACAGTTCTGTCTGACATGCTTTGTGAAAGTGACATCCTCCTGTCAGCTGTTTGAAATAGATTGAGAATTTTATGGCTCGGGTTGATCAGCCAATAAGTGATGGTATGAGAGCAGGAAAAGATTACACTCCACTCAGGGCCATTGTCTCCCATGCCATCACCAACCTCATCAACTCTAGAGATCTCCCATCCACTGCCACCAACCTCAAAGTTCTCTTACTTCACACTGCTCATTTCTATCTCCTACTGAAAATCCACAAACCTGACTGTCTGGATAGGCTCATTGTTTCGTCTTGCTCCTACCCACTGAACTCATGTCCGCATATCTTGACTCTATTTTATCCCTTTTGGTTTAGTTCCTCCCCACCTACGTCTGCAACACTTCTCATGCCCCCAGTCTCATCAACAGCTTTCATTTCCATGGCCCTGATATCCGCATTTTCACCAGGGTTGCTCAGTCTCTATTAACACTTATCTCCCATGGAGAAGGCCTTAAAGCTTTCTGCTTCTTTCTTAACAACAAACACAGCCAGTTCCCCTGGATTACCACCCTCCTCTGTCTGTCCCACAGAACCCTCAACATTTTATCTTTTGGTTCCTCCCCCGCTCTCCAAACTCATGGTGTAGCCATGGGCTCCAGCTATGCTAGCCTTTATTTTGGCACCATGGAACAGTCCATGTTCCAAACCTCCCTTAGTAATGCTCCACAACTCTTCTGTGCTACACTGAAATCTACATTAGTGCTGTACATGCACCCATGCTGAGCTCATCAACTTTATCAACTTTGCCTCCAACTTCTACCCTGCCCTTAAGTTTATTTGGTCTATCTTTTGACACCTCTCTTCCCTTTCTCATTCTCACTGTCTCCATCTCTGGGGACAAAATGTTGACGGATGTATTTTATAAACCTACTGATTTCCACAGCTGTCTTGACTATACCTCTTCCCATCTTGCCACTTGTAAAAATGACACGAGATATTCTCTTTCTTCAAAGAATGGGTTTTCCCTTCCTCCATCATTGATGCTGCGCTCACTCGCATCTCGTGCATTCCCTAGAAATCCATGCTCACCCCATCAACTCGCCATCTGATTGGCAACAGAGTTACACTTGTCCTCACATACCAGCCCATGAGTCTCTGCGTCCAAAATAGCATTCTGCACAACTTCCACCATTTTCTACAGGACCCTACTACCAATCATATCTTTACATCTAGCTGGAAGTTGATAGGTGAAGCCAGGAGGGTGCAAAAGAACAAGGGCTGGAGAAGAAGGAAGCTGATCAGAGAAGAGTGCTGTAGGAGAAAGGGAAGAGGGAGGGTCACCAAGACGAGATGAGAGGAGGTAAAAGGTCAGAGTGGGGAGCAGAGGAAGTGAGATGAGGAAAATTTGTTTCTCAGCAGGAGGAATCGATATTCATGGCATCAGATTGGAGTCTACCCAGACAGAATATAAGGCGTTACTCTTCCACCCTGAGGGAGGCCTCATCTTGGCATAAGAAGAGGCCGTAGACCACCACTTCAGAATGGGAATGGGGATCAGACTTAAAATGTTAATTGGAATTAAAACTAATATAAACATCTTATTTGCCAAGGAGTCCAGCCCCAAGACAAACAGATACCTTATAAATGAATATGGTCAAGTTTATCAGGACGCATACATCATGAAACAGATGGGTTCCTGATAATAAGGCAAAAGTAGATGTTATTTTCAGTAGTGAGAGTTCTAGTGAAGAGACTATATTTGTCCCAAAATGCACTGAATGATGTAAAGTTCCTGTACTCCCTTCATTAAACCTGTGATTACAACTCTAAAAAACTACTTAATTGGCTGCAAGCAGTTGAATCATCTGGAGGTTCTGCCTGAAGCTACAATGAATGATGTAAGTGGTCATTCAGAATGGATATCAATGAAATGCAACTTGGAGTTTTAATGTGGCAATTTTATCAATATAAGAATTAGGTAAAAAAAATGAATACACTGCTATTTGTCTTTAGTATTAGTCATGGCTCATGTAAATTTTAGGTAGTAAGAAGTTAAAATTTTAATTTGAGCTTTGTTCAAATTAATCTGTTTTTAAAAGAGAGCATTCAACAGATAAAATTGTACCAGGGTACTTAATATTTAGAAAGAGCAGACAGACCACAAAAGGAGAGAGGACAAATAGGCAGATCTGGTAATTCGATTAAACCCAGGCAGTTGGTTGAAGGACAGAAAACAGAGAATATGAATAAATTATATATTTTTAGGCTAATACTTATGAGTGGGTCCACAGGGATAAATCCTGAGCTCCATATAATTTGGCAGAGCGTGGGTATCTATATTTACTAATGATAATAGAGAATCTCCACAGGGTGTAGCAAATGGGTAAAAAGTTGGTGTATAATAGCATCTTTATTAGGAAGAAGAAAATACCAAATGCTTTTCCAATGGTATATGGTGAATTTTGGAATACAGAGGAATATCAGTGTGCACTTACTAGAATTAGAGCAAGTAATTATATGGTTGAAGTAGGTCAAAGGTATATTGCCTTATATCACCAAGAATTTATATACTGAAAACAAAGACATTTTGCTGGGATTACAAAAGACCTTCGGAAATCATTTGGAGTGTTGTGTTCAGTTTTGATCTCCATCCATTAAAACGAATACACTTGCTTTGAAGTCAGTACAGTGTTGATCTATTCCACTGATTCCTAGATGAAAGGGTTGTGTCATGAAGAGAGTAAATGATTAAAGTTTAGAAGATTGACAAATGTTCTTGTTGAGACACCGCATATTGTGAGAAAGATTGGTAAGAAACAAATGCTGATGAACTGCTTCCTCCAGCTATAGGGCTGGAGATCAGAGGCTGGGTATCTTATGGCAAGTGGTTCATATCCTGAAATTCCAAAGCCTTTCTAGCTTTCGCAGGCACAAGTCCATAGTAAATAGAAATGCTTCAACTTGCCTGGCCAAGTGTAATTTTCACAACACTTATCAAAGCTCAAAACAATCCATGATAAAGCAGACTATTCCTTCACTGTCTAAATTCTGCAATTCCCTGCCTATCAACATGTTGGTGTAGTTTCACCAGCAGAATTACAGCAGTTCAAAGACAATAAGAGATAGGCAATAAATTATTTTATCCTTGAGCAGCATTGTGCTCTCCCTCATCACCTTGTTTTTAATGTATGTAAAAATGTCTTGGCTCTACTCTGAAGCAAAAATAAACTGCTGTAAGAACTCAGCAGGTCAAGCAGCATCTTTGGAGGCAAAGGGATGGTCAGTGTTTTGGTCAAAACTGTGACACATGAGAATACCCATTCTCATATCTCCTCACTTTCCCATGCTTCTACTCTCACCCCATCTTCAGACAGAGCAGATATACGGTAGAATTTCCCTAATCCTTACTTTTCACCCTAGAAGTCTCTACGTCCAAGAGACTTTGATGCATCTCTGCACCAGGTGCATCAAAATGCAGTTCCTTAGAGACCGTGTTAGGGAACTAGAGCTTCAACTCGATGACCTCTGGCTTGTTAGGGAAAGTGAGGCAGTGATAGACTGGAGCTACAGGGAGATAGTCACCCCAAGGCTACAGGAGACAAATTAAAGGCTGACTATCAGGAGAGGGAAGGGGCAATGTCAGATAGTAGAGAGCACCCCTATGGCCATCCCCCTCAGCAATAAGTACTCCATTTTGAGTACTGTTGGGGGAGGGTATACCTGGGGGAAGCAGCAGCGACCGTGCCTCTGGCACTGAGTCTGGCCCTGAGACTCAGAGGGGTAAGGAACTGAAGAGGATGGCAGCAGTTAAAGGGGATTCTGTAGTCAGGGGGACGGACAGACGATTCTATGAATGCAGAAAGAAAACATAGGTGGCAGTTTGCCTCCCAGATGCCAGGGTCTGAGATGTTTCTGGATGCATCCACAGTATCCTGAAAAGGGAGGGTGAGCAGCCAGAAGTTCTGATATGTATTGGTACCATTGACATAGGTTGAAAAAGGGAAGAGGTCCTGAAAAAAGAGTATAGATAATTAAGAAGGAAACTGAGAAGCAGGATCTCAAGGGTAATAACCTCGGGTTTGCTGCCTGTGCCACGCAACAGTGAGTTTAGGAATAGAAAGAGGTGGCAAATAAATGTGTGGCTGAAGAATTAAAGCAGGGGGCAGGGATTCAGATTTCTGGAAAACTGGGACCTCTTCTGGGGCAGGTAGGACCTGTACGAAAGGGACTGGTTTCACTTGAATCTGAGGGGACCAACATTCTTGCGGGCAGATTTACTAGAGATGTTGAGAATGGTTTAAACTAATATGGCAGGGGGATGGGAACCAGAATGACAGAGCTGAAGATGAGCCAGGAGGTTTACAAGTAGATGAGGGGTGTAACATGAAGGCAAGGAAGGACAAGGCAATGATTGGGTACAAATGCAGATAGAGCAAAGAGTTAATTTGTACCACAGGGGCAAAATTCAAAAGGGTGAAGAATACAGGACTGAAGGTGCTGTATTTAAATGAGTGTATGTCAGAATAAGGTGGACAAACGTAGTGCAATCAGGGATTGGTCGGTATGATATTGTGGGCATCACTGAGTCGTGGTTGAAAGGAGGCCATAGTTGGGAGCTGCTTTGTATCAAAATGACAGGCAGGAAGTCATAGGTGGTAATGTGGCTCTGTTGCTAAGAGATGACATACAAAGAGGTGACAGTGGGTCGGAGAATTTTGAATCTTTGTGGATGGAGTTAAGAAATTGTAAGGGTGAAAAAAACATTACGGGAATTACATATAAGCCTCCAAATAGGAGCCAAGGTGCGGGGTTAAGATTGCAAAGGGAGATGGAAAAGTTACGGGACTTCAATATGTAAGGGGATTGGGAAAATAGGTTGGTGTCTGATCGCAAGAGAGGGAACTTGTTGAATGCCTACGAGATAGCTTTTTAGAGCAGCTGCACTTGAGCCAACTCAGGGAAAGGCTATCTTAGATTGGGTGTTGTGTAATAAGCCAGATCTTATTAAGGAGCTTAATGTAAAGGAACCCTTAGGAGGCAGTGATCATGATATGATTGAATTCATACTGCAATTTGAGAGGGAGAAGCATAACTCACATGTATCAGTATCACAATGAAATAAAGAGAATTACAGAGACATGAGAAAGGAGCTTACTCAGGTGGATTGGAGGAGGATACTGGTGGGGATGACGGCAGAGTAGATATGACTGAAGTTTCTGAAAATAGTACACAAGGAGCAGGATAGATATGTCCCACAGGAGAAGTTCTCTAATGGCTGGGGTAGGCAACCGTGGCTGACAAGGGAAGTTAAGGACTGCGTAAAAGCCAAGGAAAGGGTACATTAGGTATCACAAGAGAGTGGGAAGTTAGATGATTGGGAAGCTTTTAAAATCCAATAAAAGGCAACTAAAAAAGCTAAAGGAGGGACAAGATGAAATATGAGGGCAGACAAGCCAATTATATAAAACAGGATACCAATTTTTTTCAGTTATATAAAGAGTAAAAGGCAGGTGAGAGTTGATATTGCACCACTGGAAAATGATGCTGGTGAGGTAGTAATGACGTCAAACAAATAGCAGATGAACTTATGGGTACTTTGCATCTGACTTAATTGTGGAAGACACTAGCAGTGTGCCAGAGGTCTGTGAGGATCAGGGAGCAGGAGTGAGTGCCATTGCAAAGGAAAAAGTGCTCGGCAAATTCAAAGGTCTTAAGGTGGATAAGTCACCTGGATCAGATGGACTACACTCCAGAGTCCTGAGACAGGCTACTGAAGAGATAGCGGATACACTAGTCATGATCTTTCAAGAATCACTTGTTTCTGGCATGGTCCCGGAAGACTGTAAGAATGCAAATGTCACTCCACTCTTTAAGAAGGGAGAAAGGCATAAGAAAGGAAATTATAGGCCAGTTAGTCTGACCTCAGTGGTTGGGAAAGTGTTGGAGTGTATTATTAAGGATGAAGTTTTGAGGTACTTGGAGACTAATGATAAAATAAGTCAAAGTCAGCATGGTTTCTGTGAAGGGAAATCTTGACTGACAAATCTTTCAGAGTTCTTCGAGGAAGTAACAAGCAGAGTGGACAAAGGAGAGGCAGTGGATATCATTTACTTGGATTTTCAGAAGGCATTTGACAAGATGGCACACGTGAGGCTGCTTAACAAAATAAAATCCTGTGGTGTTATAGGAAAGATACTGGCATGGATAGTGTAATGGCTGACAGACAGGAGGCAGCGAGTGGGAATAAAAGGAGCCTTTTCTGGTTGGCTGCTGGTGACTAGTGATATTCCTCAGGGATCAGTATTGGGACTGCTCCTTTTCACATTGTTTATCAGTGATTTCGATAATGGAATTGACGGCTTTGTGATAAAGTTTGCAGATGATACAAAGGTAGGGGGAGGGGGAGGGAGTACTGAGGAAGCAATGCAATTGCAGCAGGACTTAGACAAATTGGAAGACTAGTCAAAAAAGTGGCAGGTGGAATACAGTCTTGAGAAATGTAGGATAATGCATTTTGTTAAAAGGAACAATAGTGCGGACCATTATCTAAATGGGGAGAAGTTTCAAACATTACAGGTGCAGAGGGACTTAGGAATCCTTGTGTGCAAGACTCCCAGAAGGTTAATTTACAGGTTGAGTCTGTGGTAAAGAAGCCAAGCACAATGATGGCATTTATTTCAAGGGGAATAGAATATAAAATCAAAGTGATAATGCTGAGCCTGTATAAGACACTAGTCAGGCCGCACAGAGTATTATCAACAGTTTTGGGTCCCATATCTCAGAAAGGATATGTTGTTATTGGGGAGAGTTCAGAGGAGGTTCATGAGGATAATTGCGGGAATGAAGGAGTTAACATATGAGGAGCGTTTGGCAGCTTTGGGCCTGTACTCACTGGAATTTAGAAGAACTTGTGGAGACCTCATTGAATCTTACCGAATGTTGAAAGGACTAGATAGGGTGGATGTGGAGAGGATATTTACTATGGTGGGAGTATGCAGAACTGGAGAGCATAGTCTCAAAATTGAGGGGTGACCATTTAGTATAGAGGTAAGAAGGAATTTTTTTAGCCAGAGAGTAGTAAATCTGTGGAGGCCAATTCCGTGTGTTTACTAAAGGCAGAAGTAGATCGTTTCCTGGTCAGTCAGGACTTCAAAGGATATGGCGAGCAAGTTGAATGGGATCCGGGATCAACCATGATGGAATGGTGGAACAGACTCGATGGACTGAATGGCCTAATTCTGCTCCTATGTCTTATGGTCTTTCGGTCTTATACCTGTTGGTTTTGTGGAACCCAGGACATTGTGGACATTGACAGGTAAGGAAGCATCTCCCCAATAGCCTTAGCAAACCTCCCCGCCAAGATAATTGTCCCCCTGATATTTAGGTGCAATCTGTTCTTTTTGTACAGGTAACTCCTACCCCAAAGGAGGTCCCAATGATCTAGAAATCTGAATCCCTGCCCCCTGCTCCAGTCCCTCAGCCACACATTTATCCTCCACCTCACTCTATTCCTATACTCACTGTTGCATGGCACTGGCAGTAATCCCGAGATGACTGCCTTTGTGGTCCTACTTCTCAACTGCCTTCGTAACTCCCTGTAGTCTGCTTTCAGGACCTCCTCCCTTTTCCTGCCTATGTCGTTGGTACCAATATGACCACGACCTCTGGCTGTTCTCCTTCCCACTTCAGGATATCTTGGACATGATCAGAAACATCCCAGACCCAGGCACCTGGGAGGCAAACTATCATTCGTGCTTCTTTCCTGGGTCCACAGAATCACCTGTCTGACCCCCTAACTATAGAGTTCCCTATCACTGCTGCCATCCTCTTCCTTTCCCTACCCTTCTGAGCCACAGGACTGAACTCTGTGCCAGAGGCGCGACCACTGTTGTTTCCTCCAGGTAGGCCATCCTGCCCAACAGTAGTCAAACAGGAGTACTTATTGTCAAGGGGTACAGCCACAGGGGTGCTCTCTAGCCTCTGACTCCTGCCCTTCCCTCTCCTGACTGTTACTCATTTAACTGTCTCCCCAGGACCTGGTGTGACTACCTGCCTATAGCTGCTCTCTATCACCTCCTCACTCTCCCTGACTAGACAAAGGTCATCGAGCTGCATCTCCAGTTCCCTAACACGGTCCCTAAGGAGCTGCAGCTCGACACACCTGGCACAGGTGTGGCCGTCCGGGAGGCTGAGAGTCTCCCGGACCTCCCACATCTGACACCAAGCACAGAAAACCAGCCTCACACACATAGTTCCTGTCTGTATTCTACTCAGACAACCTACCTCACCTCGACCCATTTACGCCTAAGCCCCATTGAGCCAAAGTCTTCCTACTTTGTCTCCCTCTACTCCACTGCCTGCTCCTCTCTTAACGCCCACTCTATAAGGCTGTGTCCTTTTAAACTCTGCTCGCTGTCCTCACTGGCTGACGTCCACGCGCTTGCGCAGTTGTGCCCCGATCTAACTGTTGAAGAGATAAGATGTACAACCTCTACAGTATTTTGGTCTGAATTCTTCTGAATTCCTCTCCAATCAAGTTTCGTAAACTGCGGAAAGATCTGAGTGCTGATGCTTTATTCCTTTCAGTGGTCTTCAGCTTGATCAACCCCAATTATGGAGCAATCAATTTTCAGTTTCTTTGGCAACTTTACCAATTTGGAGAAGCACACTCTACTGCTTAAATCCATTTCTGCTTTTACTGGAATGGTGTTACTTGAGTAGGCATTAAAATGGGTTGGGTTCCATGATTATAATATTGATTTCATCCTACTTTATGGGTATCAAGCCTAAACCCATAAAATCCGATTATGAGACTAATTGTGTGGAAGTGTTTCAGAATTAACTTGATACACTGCTAAATGTAAATAACTTCAATATAAGATTATTGGATAAAACTTGATTGCAAAGGTAATACAGTCCCCAAGATAAATGTGCAGGGTGTAATTTAATGCTCTCATAAAATGTAAGACTCAGTGTAGCCCAATATAACATTATTCCTTGATCTGCAGATAGATTAAATGACATGGAAATATTTCTGGTATTGCTTTGGCTTCTGCTATACCAATGAAGTTGTGCTGCCTCTGGCTCAACATGTTAATGGAAATATTACAAGAATACTGAGAGCAAGTCCAAGATATATTGTTTTAATATTTTTAATAGCATGTGTGGTATGAATAAATTATTAGTACCGTGTTCCGAGAGAAAGCAATATAACATAACAAATTAACTCCTATGTCATAATACAAAACTGAAAGCTGCTTTCATTCTATGACCCAACATAGCATGGAGACTGAAACAAAATGATGGCGCAAGGCATTGGGGCTAGCCTGTATGGAAAAGTGCATAGCATATGCAGCATTGGGAACATGGGAATGTGCAATTTTAACAGGGATTCTTCAGTTTTATTTAACTTTGATTTTTTATTTGCTCTGTATGTGAACTGCATTGTTTTACGTGACACCTAAATGTCCATTCAAATGCTCTTGTTCAGATATGTACAATTGGAAATTGTTACATTTGGTTATAATGGAGAGTTACAGTTGGAAAGTTTCCAGTTTTATGGAGATACTAAGAAATGCTCAAAGCCGGAAAGAAACACTTCTTTGCAACAGAAGAATAACATACTTGGGAGTCACCACAATGTTATTCTTCAATCACTACATGTATTAACTGATATGGAAATATTTCAGGTATCATTCTAGCTTTATTTAGAGTGATGGGTTTGTTACGCATTTGATATTTCAATAATATTTGAGTGTAATTGTATATATATTTAAATTGAGCATTTTTATTTGTTTAAATAATCAATGGTTATATGTAGAAATATGTTATTTGCATACGTCACCACACTACCATAAGATATGTGCGCGCCTGACTTAAAGTAAACCCGTAGTTAGACTCACATTTCGGACTCCCGCATCTTCAATTAAATTCAATGTTTTGAAATTACAAAACATAACATTGGCAAGGAGGTATTTCTTTAAAAACTGATATAGCTACTAACCTGTTAAAGTGCAGTGAGATGTTCGAAATATAAAATGCAGCAAGGAACTGTTGAGTTACAAAAAGCACATGTTCTTCAGAAGGGAAGACATGATCAAGTTAAAAATAGATAAATAAATGGAAGAATTCATACACGGTGAGTACCGGGTGATAATAATCATGAAAAAAAGTCAGAAATGACTGGCTACACCTGAAAGATTTATCAGTTTGTTTACACAACGGGTAATTGGCTCATGTATGCTGAACAATTGGAACAGTATTTTGAAGCAAATGAAAGAGTCAATGAAAAACAAGTGCCAATGTTGCAGAGTGGATTGGGGTTAAAAGCTTCAAAGTTTGAGTGTTCCAACCAAGCCAGCAGAAATGAGCTTTGCTGCTATAGTAAAAGTGATGCAGGAACATTCAGAACTGAAGCCATTCTTGATTGCAGAATGTTTTAAGTTTTATAAGTGGAATCAGAAAGAAGGGGAGTCCATTTCAGTGTTTGTGGCTGAATTGAAGAGATTGTTTAACCATGGTAGATGTGAACTTCCCGCTATTCAGGACATTTACAGAGATAGATGCGTAAAAAGGACCTGAAGGATCATTTGGAACCCAAGTCATCCGAACCACAAATTGTTCCAGCTGCTACTATCCAGAAAATAGTACCGCAGCATAAAAGCCACGACCAACAAACTCTGGGATACCTTCTTCTTTTGCTGACGATACCACCCTAATAGGTATCATATCAGACTGTGATGAGACATCCTATAGGGAGGAGGTACAGCATTTGACAGAATGGTGTTGTCATAATAACCTGGACTTGAACATCACAAAAACCAAGGAGCTGATAGTAGACTTCAAGAAATCAAAGCACGTCAAGCACTCTGCTCTGCACATATACGGGAAAGAGGTGGAGAGAGTAGAGAGTTTCAAGTTCCTCGGCGTCTACATCTCGGCTGACCTCACCTGGACTGCCCATATCTCTTATCAGGTGGGGAAGGCCCAACAGAGGCTCTACTTCCTAAGGAAGCTAAAGCACGCTCTCCTCCTTCATCACCTGCTGATCAACTTCTATCGGACAGCTATAGAGAGCCTCTTGACGTATTGCTGTGCAGTGTGGTTTGCCAGCTGCACAGAACAGAACAGGAAGGACTCGCAGTGGGTGGTGAGGGTAGCAAAGTGGGTTATTGGCACAACATTACCCTCCCTCAGAGACATTTATACTGGCGGACTTCAAAAGAAGGCTACTTGTATTTCAAAGGATCCCACTCATCCTGGATATCACCTGTTTTCCCCTCTACCTTCTGGGAAGAGATACAGAGCATTAAGGACGAAAACAAAGAGACTCCTTAACAGTTTCTACCCACAAGCAGTGAAATGTATAACACTCCCTTCCCTTCTCCTGCCCCCCTCCTAAGACGGCGGCAGCTAAATGCATTACACTTCCAGGAATGGCAGGTGTGCAATAGTCCTACCCCCCCCCCCCATATATTATTAATTTTGGACTGTACTCCTGAGGTTTTAGAGTTTATTTTATGTACTTTTTCTTTGTCATGCTACAAAATGTTGAGCTGCTAAACTGTGTTTCATTGCTCCACAACAATGACAATAAAGATATTCTATTCTATTCTATTCTACCAGGCCATCAGATTGATTAATTCACCCTGATACAATTGTATTTCTATGCTATATTGACTGTCCTGTTGTACATATAATTTATAACAAATTACTATAAATTGCACATTGCACATTTAGATGTGAAGATTTTTACTCCTCTTGTATGTGAAGGATGTAAGGAATAAAGTCAATTCAGTTGTGAGTTTGGTTACGATCTTAATAATGCACTGAGAGAATGTTTAATATGTGGAATCTTAAAGGAAAGCTTTCAAGTATAGCTCCTAACTGAAGCAGAACTTACATTTAAAAGAGTGGTTTAAATCATTGTTTCAATGGAAACACAGGCAGAGATGCAATTGAGTTGAAGTCAGGAATGAAAGTGAGTGTGAATAAAATTGCAATGTCTAAACAGAAACCAACCTGCAAAGTAGTTACGTTACCTTTGTGACAGAGGCTCACATACACCAGACCAGTGCAGAGTTAAAGGTAAAAATTGCAGAAAATGCAACAAAGTAGGACACATACAAAGAGCATGTCAGGCAGAAAAAAAATAAATAGGCTGCAGAAAGAAAAGAAAAAATTAAAGGTTCTAATTGCAGTTTTAAAAAGAGAACTAATCTGCATGCTGTCAATGAGAAATCTGATAATGATGAGATGACACAGGTTTGTGGAGCCTTGAGATTTACAATTTGAAAACTACTAGGAGACAAAGAATATGACTTACACCAAAAGTAAATGGCAAATTAATTAAAGTGGAATTGGACACCATTTCAGCTGTTTCAGTCATTCCTCAAAATGAGTTTGAAAGGCATTTCAAAGACACAAAACTGAAGCCTGCAGATATTCAACTAAGATCTTACACTGGAGAAAAGATACTTCATGTGGGAATGACAATCATAACTGTGAAATTCTACACCCAACAAGCTACTGTACATTAAGCTTGTACATGGTAAAAACAGGAGGATCAGTAATTGGCTGAAATAACAACAACTTGATTGGAGATCCATCCACAATTTGCATGCCACATTCCCTGCAATGAAACCATATGATCGTGGACTAAGGAAAGTACCAGACGATGCCACAACTGTCTCCATGCTGAAAGACATAAACCATTGCCCAAAGGAGGACAAAGAGGTGTTGGTGCTTCTGGTTGGAAAGCATATTGAAGCAAGGAAGGACCACACTGTTCAGGGGAATCATGAAAGTGACAAAAGCAGTGGTCCAACGACAACAGTTTTTATAGGCAACATATCTAAGAGAGCTTCTGATATGTTAATCAGGCAGTTGGTTGTGAAATGCAACTTGGTTTTGAGATAGAAGAGGGTTTAAGGAGTTTCAGGTCGGTTGCAAACATTTGGCTTTTGTGAGTAAAAAGAACCAGAATCTAGTCTGCACGTGTTAAGATTATTGCATGAACTTCAAGTGGGAGACAAAACCTGCTTGTAAAAGTAGATGCAAAGACCAAAGCCCAGTAGATGAATAGAAGACCAAAAGAAAGGACTCAATGGAGATGTGAGATGGAAGATTCATCAGATGATGCAACACTCACAACACGCTGGAGGAACTCAGCAGGTTGGGCAGTATCCGTATAAACGATCAGTCAATGTTTCGGGCCGGAACCCTTCGTCAGGACTGAAGAGGGAAGGGGCAGAGGCCCTATAAAGAAGGTGGGGGGAGGGTGGGACGGAGAAGGCTGGTAGGTTCCAGGTGAAAAACCAGTAAGGGGAAAGATAAAGGGGTGGGGGAAGGGAAGCAGGGAGGGGATAGGCAGGAAAGGTGAAGAAGGAATAGGGGAAAACACAGTGGGTAGTAGAAGGAGGTGGAACCATGAGGGAGGTGATAGGCAGCTGGAGGAGGGGGCAGAGTGAAATAGGGATAGGGGAAGGGAGGGGGAGGGAATTACCGGAAGTTGGAAAATTCTATGTTCATACCAAGGGGCTGGAGACTACCAAGACGGTATTTGAGGTGTTGCTCCTCCAACCTGAGTTTGGCCTCATCATGGCAGTAGAGGAGGCCATGTATGGACGTATCCGACTGGGAAAATGAAGCAGGGTTGAAGTGGGTGGCAACCCACTCTCCCTCCTGAGACCTCCCACTCTTTACCCTCCTCTGACCACAGCCCCAACCCTTGCTGTGTCTTCACCATCCCCTCTGACCTTCTCCTCTCTGAGGCAGAACATTCTGTACTTAGCAAGGGCCTCACTTTTGTCCCCCTCTGTCTATATCTCAGTGAGTTCCGTGCCCACCATGACACTGAACTCTTCTTCCGTCGGCTACGTCTCCTAGCCTACTTCTTTGACAAGGATTCCCCTCCCCCTACTGATGACCCCCTTCTCCCGTCTTCAACCCTCCTCCTCCTCCTGGACACCCTGCCTGGGCCTTCTACCTGCACGCGATCTTTTAATCTCTAACTGTCCCCAAGACATCAATCGTCTCAACTTCACCACTCCTCTCTCCTGTTCCAACCTCACTCCCTCTGAATGCACTGCCCTCCACTCTCTCCGCACTAATCCCAACCTCACCATCAAGCCCGCAGACAAAGATGGTGCCGTAGTAGTCTGGCAGATGGACCTCTACCTCACTGAGGCCAAATGGCAGCTCTCTGCCACCTCCTCTTACTTACCCCTGGAACAGGACCCCACCAAAAAAGATCAAGCCATTGTCTTCCGTAGCATCACCGTCCTTATCAACTCCGGATATCTTCCATCCTCAGCCGCTAAACTCATAATTCCCACACCCCGTACTGCTCGGTTTTACCTCCTCCCCAAGATCCACAAGCCTGACTGTCCCGGTAGACCCATAGTTTCTGCCTGCTCCTGTCCCACCAAACTTGTTTCTGCCTACCTGGACTCCATTTTGTCACCCATAGTTCAGTCCCTCCCCACCTACATCCAGGATACATCCCATACCCTCTACCTCTTCAATAACTTCCAGTTCCCAGGTCCCAACTGCTTCATTTTCACTACGGATGTCCAATCCTTATACACCTCCATTCCCCATCAAGAAGACCTCAAAGCCCTCCAGTACTTTCTGGATAATAGACCTCACCAGTTCCCACCACCACTACCCTCCTCTGGTTGGCAGAACTGGTACTCACACTTAATAACTTCTCTTTTGGCTCTTCCCACTTTCTTCAGACCAAGGGTGTAGCTATGGGCACTCGCATGGGTCCCAGCTATGCCTGCCTCTTTGTTAGTTATGTGGAACAGTCTGTGCTCCAAACCTATTCTGGTACTGCTCCCCAACTTCTCCTTCGGTACATTGATGATTACATTGGGGCTACTTCCTGCACCCATGCTGAGCTCATCAATTTCATCGACTTTACTTCAAACTTCCACCCAGTCCTCAAATTCACTTGGTCTATCTCGGGCATTTCTCTCCCCTTTCTCGATCTCTCGGTCTCCATCTCTGGAGACGGACTGTCCACTGACATCTTCTACAAGCCCACAGACTCTCATAACTACCTGGACCATAATTCTTCCCACCGTGCAACATGCAAAAATGCCATTCCGTATTCCCAGTTCCTCCGTCTCCACTGCATCTGCTCCCAGGATGAGGCTTTCCGTTCCAGGACATCTCAAATGTTCTCTTTCTTTAAGGATCATGGTTTCCCTTCTGCCATCATCAATGATGCCCTCACCCGCATCTCCTCCATTTCCTGCACCTCAGCCCTCACCCCATCCTCCCACCACCACAACAGGGACAGAGTTCCCCTTGTCCTCACCTACCACCCCACCAGCCTCCGGATCCAGCAGATTATCCTCCGCAACTTCCGCCACCTTCAACAGGACCCCACAACTAAGCACGTCTTTCCCTCTCCACCCCTCTCCGTTTTCTGCAGGGATTGATCCCTCCGTGACTCCCTGATCCACACGTCCCTTCCCACGGATCTCCCACCCGGCTCTTATCCTGTAAGCGTAAGTGCTACACCTGTCCCTACACCTCCTCTCTTTCCACCATTCAGGGCCCCAAACAGTCCTTCCAGGTGAGGCAACACTTCACTTGTGAGTCTGTTGGGGCCATCTATTGCATCTGGTGCTCCCGGTGCGGCCTCCTCTACATCGGTGAAACCCGACGCAGATTGGGGGACAGCTTCTTCGAGCACCTTTTCTCCGTCTGCCACAAAAGACAGGATCTCCCGGTTGCTACCCACTTCAACTCTGCTTCACATTCCCATTCGGATATGTCCATACATGGCCTCCTCTACTGCCATGATGCAGCTAAACTCAGGTTGGAGGAGCAACACCTCATATACCATCTAGGTAGTCTCCAGCTCCTTGGTATGAACATAGAATTCTCCAACTTCCGGTAATTCCCTCCCCCTCCCTTCCTCTATCCCTATTTCACTCTGCCCCCTCCCCCAGCTGCCTATCATCTCCCTCATGGTTCCACCTCCTTCTACTACCCATTGTGTTTTCCCCTATTCCTTCTTCACGTTTCCTGCCTATCACCTCCCTGCTTCCCCTCTCCGACCTCTTTATCTTTCCACTTACTGGTTTTTCACCTGTAAGCCTTCTCCTTCCCACCCTCCCCCCACCTTCCTTATAGGGCCTCTGCCCCTTCCCTCTTCAGTCCTGATGAAGGATTCCGGCCCGAAACATTGACTGATCGTTTCCATGGTTGCTGCTCAACCTGCTGAGTTCCTCCAGCGTGTTGTGAGTGTTGCTTTGACCCCAGCACCTGCAGAGTATTTTGTGTTTACGATTCATCAGATGATGTTGTGGATGAGGAAACCAAGAGGAGCGATCAGACCAGAAATGGAGCAATAGAAGGATCAGTAAGAGAATACTCCAGTGAAATAAATGTAGCTTCCCAAGATCAAGATGCACAAGCTCGAAGAAGAAAGGTGGCTACCACTATCAGAACCATTTCTTGCAGTCTTGGAACCAGCATGGAGGAGGCCCCAAAACCTGCAACTGTTTCAAAGCTGTCCCCCCCCCCCCCCCATGTCAGGAAAGACGTTATCCCACAAGAATAAGAAAGCCTCTATAACAATGGAATCTTTCAGATTAAGTGGTACAATTTAAAATTTACTATGCTGGGGATGTCTGTATAGTGGTTGTATTGTATAGTATACTATGTATATAGTTGAGATGCATTCTCTATTGAGTTGTTTACACCTGAGCAGGAAGGAGAGTTGTGTATTTGATATTTCAATAATATTTGAGTAATTTTGTTTATGTATTGTTTAATTAAGTATTCTTGTTTGTTTGAATAATTAATTATGGGTTATATGTAGAAATACAGATGCTTGTGCACCTCAGTTAAAGTAAACCCATTGTTGAATACATTTCGGACTCCTGTTGAATTAGTTTAATGTTCTGAAGTTACAAAACATAACAGATATAATGTCTTAAAGTACAGTGTCAGGAACAGGAGTATGATATTGTTAATCAGAATCAGAATGTGCTTATTCTATGCAGGCAGAGAAGGTGAGAAAAGGTGCAAATGCACATGGGGATTTTGTAAAGTATTTTCTACTCATGTAACTCCTCACACACACTGAATCATAAGTTGGACACAATGGTGCAGCAAGTAGAACTGCCATCTCACAGCCCCAGTGACCTAGGTTCAGTCCTGACCTATGTGGAGTTTCAACATCTTGTTGATTGCACATTCATTGTAGGATTTTCTCCAGCTACATTTGTTTCCTCCCACATCCCAAGATGTTTGGGTTGTTCGGTTAAATGGCCACTATAAATTCTCTCTAATGTGTAGGCAGGTGGCAGAACTTGAGGGAAGTTGGTGGAAATGGGGGGCGATGTGGGTACATGATGGTCAGCATGGACTCAATGGCCAAAGGGGCCAGTTACCCTGCTGCGAGTCTCTATGACTTAACTTTCAATATCATCCGTAATTCTGCTTCACCGCACACTCCTTCCTCAGACATTGGTTCTTACAACATCAGTTATCTGATTATGTTTCAGTCAAACAGCACATGACACCCATTGGAACCCTTGATACTTTTCTCAAACACATGCCAATGTCACATGACTGATATTGGTTTTCACTTAATGCATTGTACCCATCAGATGCCTTAGTCAAAGTTCAAACTACACATTATCAAATTATGTATGCAGTATACGACCTGAGATTCATGAGGAAGAGATATTATCATCAATCCACACAGATTGTGGTCTTCCAGTTAGGAAGTTGAGGATCCAATTGCAGAGGGAGTTACAGAGACCCAGGTTCTGCAACTTCTTAATCAGTATTGTGGGAGTAATGGTGTTAAATGCTGAGCTATAGTCGATGAACACCATCCTGACATAGGTGTTTGTATTGTTCAGGTGGTCTAAAGCTGTGTGAAGAGCCATTGAGATTGCATCTGCCCTTGACCTGTTGTGGCGATAGGCAAATTGCAATGGGTCCAGGTCCTTGCTGAGGCAGGAGTTCAATCTAGTAATGACCAACCTCTCAAAGCATTTCATCACTGTAGATGTGAATGCTACTGGTTGATAGTCATTAAGGCAGCTCACATTATCCTTCTTAGCACCAGTATAATTGTTGCTTTTTTGAAGCAAGTGGGAACTTCAACCCGTAGCAGTGAGAGATTGGAAATATCCTTGAATATTCCTGCCTGTTGGTTGGCACAAGTTTTCAGAGCCTTACCAGGTATTCCCCCGGGGCTTTCTGTCTTGCGAGGGTTCACCAAACCATAAAGTTATCGTAAGAGTCCATATTCACTCCAGACTAACAAGCTTTCCTTGACATTCCCAGTCCCAAGATAATAAGGGGTGTTTTATTCTTCCAAATTATTCTATTTGCTGGTAAGCACTAATCTAAGTTGAAAATTATATTAAGTGGTGAATAAGTGATATCATTTCATTTATTCCTCAAAGAAATGGAAATATTTTGTGTTGAGGATACACAGTCACTGGCCAGATATGCTGTTGGAAGCACAGTACAGAGTTATTTGAGATGTTGCCAGAAGAACTGTAAATCAAATGTCAGAAAGGAGATCTGCTATGGAGAATATGTGAGTTGGAGATACAATCCTCTCCAAGTTATGTTCAGTGAATGGAGACATGAATGGAGATAGAACAGCATAGGGACAATACTGCAAAGCGCATTCTGCCAGACATTTTCTCCGCAATGACGCTTGGAACAGAGGGCTCCTGTTACCATAGAATGACAGGCTTCCTTCATAAACATAGGATCACATCAGAATCCTATTTTTTTGGACTGCACAGGCACAGAAAGTATTGGCATCAGAGGCTTGCCAAAGCTAGGAGTGCAAGTATAAAAAGAACAGACTTGGGTAAAGCCGGTCCTTTCTCGACAGCTCAGTCGAGAGGAGGCTGTATTGACTTAGGGCCTACAGAAACCAGGAAAAAGGATAAAAGGAGAAGATTCAGGAAAGACCAGTCTTTTTGGACTACACAGGCACAGAAAGTGTCGGCATCAGAGCCCTAACCTCAGCTGTAATTAAAAGGAGGTTAGGCTCAAGCAGAGTGACTATTGTTGGGGTGTGCCAGTGCTAGTGTGTGAAGGCTTTGGCGTAAACGGGTAAAGGCACAGTTAAGCCTTTTTCTTTTTTGGTATAGAGTAGTCAGAATGGAATGCGCTTCCTCTCAGATATGGGAATTCAGGATACCTGATGGCTTCCTTGATGACCACATCTGTGGGAAATGTACCCAAATTTAGTGCCTGATTGACTGAGTCAAGAAGTTGGAGCTGAAGTTGGATGCACTCAGGATCATTCAGAAAGTTTAGATGGGGCTGAATTTGTTCAGTATATCCAGGAAGGTTTTCTCAATCAGTATGTAGACGGTCCAACGAGAGGTGGAGCCTTACTGAACCTAATGTTGGGTAATGAGCCTAGCCAGGGGATTGACCTTTCAGTAGATGAACAGTAAGGGAACAGTGACCACAACTCCTTGTCTTTCAGGATAGCTATAGATAATGATAGGTATGGTCCTTGTGGGAGAGTTGTAAATTGGAGTAGGGCATTAGGCAGGAAAAACAAGTGTTAATTGGGAACACCACTTCTCAGGTAAGTCCACATCTGACATGTGGAGAATGTTTAAAGATCAATTGTACAGAGTACAGGAAAGGTATGTTCTAGTTAGAAGGAAGGACAGGGGTGGAAAGATAAGGGAATCTTGGATGTCCAGAGAGGTGATGAATTTAATAAAGAAGAAAAAGGATAAGTATGTAAACCTTCAGAAGTCAGGGAACAACTAAGGAAGGGAATTAGCAAAGCCAGAAAGGGCCATGAGAAGTCCTTGGCTGGTTGGATTAAGGAGAATCCCAAGGCATTATATATATATACACCAAGAGTAACAGGATAACTAGGGGAAGGGTGGGACCACTCAAGGATATATGGGTAACATTTGCTTGAATGCAGAGAACGTGAGTGAGGTACTTACTTCAGTATTCACCAAGGAAAAGGATATGGAGGACCAGGAGATCGGTGCTGAGTTTATAAATACTTCAGGGCATTAGAGGTCAAGGAGGAGGAAATGTTAGGTCTCCTAATGAATATTAAGGAGAGTAAGTCCCCAGATTTATCCCAAGTTATTGAAGGAGGCAAGAGATGAGATTGCTGGGTCTTTGATCAGAATCTTTGTGTCCTCTCTCGCCAAAGGCGAGGTGTCAGAGGACCGGTGAGTGGCTAATGGTGTACCTCTATTTAAGAAGAGAACAAGGGAACTATAGGCTTCTGAGTTTCACATCGGTTGTAGGGAAATTGCTAAAGAAAATTCTTATGGACAGAGTATATGAGCATTTGAATACCCATGGCCTATTTAGGGAGAGACAGCATGGCTTTAAGACTGTAAGACATAGGAGCAGGGTTAGGCCATTCAGCCCATCGAGTCTGCTCCACCATTCCATCATGGCTGATCCTGATTCCACTCAACTCCATACATTGCCTTCTTACCACATCCTTTGATGCCCTGACCAATCTGGAAACGATCTACTTCCACCTTAAATATACGTATGGACTTGCCCTCCACCACGGTCTGTGGCAAAGCATTCCACAGATTCATTACTCTTTGGTTAAAAAAAAATCCTCCTTACCTCTAACCTAAAGGACTGCCCCTCAATTTTGATGCTGTGCCACCTTAGGAAACGTCCTCTCCACATCCACCCTATCTAGTCCTTTCAACATTTAGTAGGCTTCAATGAGATCCCCCTGCATTCTTCTAAATTCCAGTGAGTTCAGGCCCAAAGATGCCAAACGCTCCTCATATGTTAACCCTGGAGTCTTCCTAGTGAACCTCCTCTGGACTCTCCAGATACAACACATCCTTTCTGACACAAACATGAGGAAATCTGCAGATGCTGGAAATTCAAGCAACACACAGAAAATGCTGCCTGACTTGCTGCATCCCACCAGCATTTTGTGTGTATTACATCCTTTCTGCGATATGGGGCTCAAAACTGTTGACAATACTCTAACTGCAGCCTGACTAGTGTCTTATAAAGGCTAAACATTATCTCCTTGCTTTTATATTCTATTCCCCTTGAAATGAATGCCAATATAGTAGTTGCCTTCTTTCCCACAGACTCAACCTGTAAATTAACCTTCTGGGAGTCTTGCACAAGGACATACTTCTAATTTGTCTAAGTCCTGCTGCAATGGCATTTCTTCCTCAGCACTACTTGCCCCTCCACCTATCTTTGTATCATCTGCAAACATTGCCAGAAAGCCATCAATTCCATTATCTAAATCATTGACAAACAATGTGAAAGGTAGCGATCCCAATACTGACTCCTGAGGAACATCACCAGTCACTGACAGCCAACCAGAAAAGGCTGCTTTTATTCCCACCAGCTCCCTCCTGCTTGTCAGCCATTCCACTATCCATTCCAGTATCTTTCCCGTAACACCAAAGGATTTTTTGTTAAGCAGCCTCATGTGTGGCACCTTATCAAACCTGAAAATCCCAGTAAATGAAAACCACTGCCATCCTGCTTGTTACTTCCTCGAAGATATCTGTCTTCCTGACCGATTTTTCAGGCAAGATATTTCTTTACAGAAACCATTCTATCTTTGACTTCCTTTATCATTAGTCTCCAAGTACCTCAAAACCTCACCCTTAATAGTAGACTCCAACACTTTCCCAGCCCCTGAGGTTATGCTAAATGGCCTGTAATTTCCTTTCTTTGGCCTTCCTCCCTTCTTAAAGAATTTGCAGTCTTCCAGTCCTCCAGATCCATGCCAGAATCAAGTGATTCTTGAAAGATCATGACCAATACATCTGCTAACTCTTCAGTAACCTCTCTCAGGACTCTGACCTGTAGTCCATCTGGCTTAGGTGTCTTATCCGCTTTAAGACCTTCAAGTTTGCCTCGCATTTTTTCCTTTGTAATAGCAATGACACTCCTGTTCCCTGACACTTACGAACCTCTGGCACACTACCAGTGTATTCCACCGTGAAGTCAGATGCAAAGTACCTATTAAGTTCATCTGGTATTTCTAAGTCCTCCATTACTACCTCACCAGCGTTATTTTCCTGTAGTTGAATATCAATTCTGACCTCCCTTTTACTGTTTAAGTAACTGAAAAAAAAACTTTTGGTATCCTGCTTTATGTTATTGGCTGGTTTTCCCTTCTTATAGCGTTTTTAGTTGTCGTTTGTTTGATTTTAAAAGCTTCTCAATCATCCAACTTCCCATTCACTTCTGCTACCCTTTCCTAGGCTTTTATGCCTACCCCAGCCATTTGAGATCTTATTTCTCTGTGGGACATAACTTTCCTGCTCCTTGTAAACTGTTTCCAGAAACTTCAGCCAGTTCCGCCCTACCATCATCCCCAACAGTATCCTCCTCCAATCCACCCCAGTAAGCTCCCCTCTCATGCCTCTGTAATTCCCTTTATTCCATTGCAATACTGATACATCTGAGTTTTGCTTCTCCCTCTCAAATTACAGTATGACATTAGTCATATTATGATCACTGTTTCCTAAGGGTTCCTTTCACGTTAAGCTTCCTAATAAGATATGGCTTATGACACAACATCCAATCTAAGATAGACTTTCCCTGAGTAGGCTCAAGCACAAGCTGCTCTAAAAAGACATCCCAGGCATTCAGTAAATACCCTCCGTTGTGATCTGACACCAACCTGATTTTCCCAATCCCCTTGCCTGTTGAAATCCCCCAATACAATTGTGTCAGTACCCTTATTACGTGCCTTTTTCAGCTCCCTTTGCTATCTCAACCACACATTTTGGCTACTATTAAAAGGCTTATAGCGGTGCCGCTGCAACATTCTTGCACTTAATGTCAGTAAGACCAAAGAACTGCTCGTGGACTTAAGAAAGAATAAGTCGAGGGAAATTACACCTAATAGGGGAATTAGAAGAGGAGAGGGTGAGCAATTTCAAGTTCCTGGGTGTTAATATCTCTGAGAATCTAACCTGGTTCCAATATATTAATGCAGTTATGAAGAAAGCAAGGCAACGGCTATAGTTCATTTGGAGTTAGAGGAGATTTGGTATGTCACCTAAAACGTGAAAATTTCTACAGATTTATCACGGAGAGCATTCTGGCTGGCTGTATCACCGTCTGGTATGGGATTGGTATGGGGGTGGAGTGGCTACTGCGCAGGATTGAAGTAAACTGCAGAGAACTGGGAAATCAATCAGCTTCACCAGCTGCATAATTTACAGTTTTTTTATATTATATTGTCATGTATTGCATTGTACTGTTGCTGCAAAGTTAACAAGTTCCACGACATGTGCCCATGATATTAAACCTGATTCTACATGTATGAAAAATGCGCATAGCTGTATTTGTAATGTTGCAAGTTCTCTGATCTCACCCTCACTCAAAAGAAAGAACACAAGCCTGATCAATATCTCAAGCCTGATGCAACAAATGTGTGAACTACTTACACTTCACAGAGCATATTATGTTTGAGAAGTTTACAGGTCCTAAGAGAAGGGCTGAATACCTGTTAGATTAGTTCTATGGCCCAGCATTCAAAAGACACTTCATGTGGCAGTGATAAACACTGCAATCATAACTTTCTAACACACAAGATCAACTTGCTTTCTCATGAACTACAGTACCAGAATAGTAAAAGTTGCTTTATTTGAGCATGAGAAGCTCTTTGTCTTTTTGGAGGTTATCAGCAGCTGGAAAGGCAAAGCATTTGCACAGCGTGTAAATGATGGATTGAACAGGTGCCACACTTTAAGCAAGAAGACATCATGTTGTACTCTACATGAACAGCTAGGATGATAACTTGGTAAATATATAAATTGTCAGCAACAACTCCATGCTAATCCAGTACATTGATTCACACATTCCAAGAAGACACTATTGGTTCCTATGTACTCCTTTAGGTTGGATTGCCACTTTGGGACAGAAGGAAGAGTATAAAATCGTCTCCTCGAAGTGTGTAGACATGTACAGAACATTAATAAGCTGCACATAGACCAGTAGACAGTTGTTCATTTCACTCAGAAAACCTTTGCAATTTTAATAACTGCCTTACAAATTGGACTGACTGTGTCAGATGTTGATAAAGAGAGCTTGCTAGCATGGTTTGAGAATAAACTTGGTCTCTAAGGAACATTATCAGGAATTTGTCTCCACCCCATTGTGTCCATTCCTTTAATTAATTCTCTTCTTTTTTTGCATTCTAAAGTCTATATATTCTTGACCTTCCCAGTTCTGATTCAAGGTTGGCAAAAAAAAAACATGTTGGGATTATGAAACAGAAGCAGAAAATGCTGGAAATATTCTATTTGTCTGCATTTGACAGAAGCTGAGCTCAAATACAAAATCTGCGCAGTTAGCAATATCTCCACAGTCAGTATTTGTGGAAAGATAAACTGTAAACATTTGAGTTTAAAATCCTTTCACCAGAAGCTTTGTCGCTGATGGAAAGTCACTGTTGAGAAAAGTTGATTATATTTATTCAGACAGAAGCTGCCTGAGTCTTTGAGTAATTTTATTAACTTCTGCTTTTGGTTTAGATTTAGAGTACTGCAATAATTTGCTTTTGGGTTAGACTAGTGATTCCCAATGGGGGTATTTCCGTGTCCTAAGGGGGTGTTAGGAGTAAAAGAAGTCATCGGTTGTTCAAAATTCTTGGTGGGGGGTGGTAAGTGACACCCTAACTTGAGGCACAGGTTGATTGGAGAACTGCACAGATGTAGGAGAAGCATTCCCGCGCAAGTCCAGTGAAGAACTTTAAAAACCCAGTCTCCATTTTGGCTTTTATCTCTCTTATGGCTGGGAGGGCGCTTTTGTTTAAATGGAAGGATGCTGTTCCGCTTAATCATGCTCAGTGGTTACGGAATGTTATGACATGCCTAAATTTAGAAAAGATTTGTTGTTCAATTTCTGAATCTAACCAAGATTTTCAAAATTTGTAGGGGCCGTTCTTAAATTATTTTCATGATCTTTGACTTCTTGTTAAAGTACAGAAGTTGGTTAATAGCATATTTAATTGTCTGGTAAGTTTTTTTTTTCTTTTTTTTCCCAAACAGCTTTGACTTTGGTAGCGGATGTAGATCTTTTTTTTTTAATAAAGTTGTTTATATTCTAATACACAAATTAATCTCATCTTTCTGAATATAGAGTAAGGAGTTCGTTAATATGGTTCAATATACTGTGTCTGGTATTATTATATTTTTTCTACTGTTTTCTAATATGTGTTTTCTTGGACTCTGTATTCTTCTATATAGAAATCAATTAAAAAAACTTGGAAAAGAAAAGAAAAGAAAAACCCAGTCTCCATAAAAGAGGGTACTACCTAGCAGAGCAGTCATTATAGGAACGATCATTGGCAAAGTGGTCTGAGTCAGACTGGTAAGGCTTTCGCTCAACAGGGCTTCAGCGAGAACAGGTGGAGGCAAGGTAAG
The DNA here is from genome assembly GCF_963921235.1 of Mobula hypostoma. Taxonomy (NCBI): domain Eukaryota; kingdom Metazoa; phylum Chordata; class Chondrichthyes; order Myliobatiformes; family Myliobatidae; genus Mobula; species Mobula hypostoma. Next base: position 15,671,575 of record NC_086118.1, on the reverse strand, counting down.
AAGGTAATTTCATTCCTTATTTCTTATTTCTTTTTCCTTATTTAACTCTTGGGAGAAAAGAGGGTATGTCTACAGGACCAGTGTTCTGCTCTAGGTGTCAGATGTGGGATTTCCATGAGGCTACCAGTCTCCCCGATGGCCACGTCTGCACCAGGTGCATCAAGATGCAACTCCTTAGAGGCTGTGTTGAAGAACTGTAGCTGCAGCTTAATGACCTTCGGCTTGTTAGGGAAAGTGAAGTGGTGATAGACAGAAGCTACAGGGAGGTAGTCACCCCAAGGCTAAAGGAGTCAGATAAATGGGTGACTGTCAGGACAGGGAAGAGAGAACATCAGATAGTGGAGAGCACCATGTAGCCACACCCCTCAGCTACAAGCGCTCCATTTTGGGGGGGGGGGCAATCTGCCTGGGGGAAGCAACAGCAGAAATGCCTCTGACACTGAGCCTGGCCCTGTGGCTCAGAAGGGTAGAAAACTGAAGAGGCTGGCAGCAATAATAGGGGACTCTATAGTTAGGGGGATAGATTGGCGATTCTGTGGACAGAAAAAAGAAAGACTGATGGTAATTTGCCTCCCAGGTGCCAGGGTCTGTGATGTTTCTGAACACATCCACAATATCCTGAATAAGGAGGGTGAGCAGCCAGTTGTGGTGTATATTGGTACCAACAACATAGGTAGAGAAAAGGAGGAGGTCCTGAAAAAAGAATACAGGGAGTGAGGAAGGAAGCTGAGAAGCAGGACCTCAATATTCTTGTGGGCAGGTTTACTTGAGCGATTTTCAACTAATATGGCAAGGGGATGAGAACAAGTATAACAGAGCTGAGGATTAGCCAGCAGGTTTACAGGTTGCTGATGGGTGTAACATGAATGTAGAGATGGACACGCCAATGACTGGGTACAAATGAAGACAAAGCAAAGGGTTAAGTTGTACCACGGAGGTAAAATTCAAAAGGGCGAAGAGTGCAGGACTGAAGGTACTGTATTGAAATGTGCGTAGTGCTCGGAATAAGGTGAACAAACTTGTGGCGCAATAAAAATTGGGTGGTATGATGTTGTGGACATCACTGATTCGTGGCTGAAAGAAGGCCATAGTTGGGAGCTTAACATCAAAGGATATACTTTGTATCGAAAGGACAGGCGGGAAGGCATAGGCTGTGGTGTGGTTCTGTTGGTATGAGATGGAATTACTTCTTTAGAAGGAGCTGACATAGGGTCAGAGAATGTTGAATTTTTGTGGGTGGAGTTAAGAAACAGCAAGGGTTAAAAAACAATGGGAATCATGTACAGTCCTCCAAGTAGTAGCCAAGATGTGGGGTTGAGATTGCAAAGGGATCTGGAAAAGGTATATAATAATAGTAATGTCAGAATTGCAATGGGGGACTTCAAGATGTAAGGGGATTGAGAAAATTAGGCTGGTGTCAGATTGCAAGAAGGGAATTCCCAAGAGAGTTGAATGCCTATGAGATGGCTTCTTAGAGCAGCTTGTGCTTGAACCTATTCAGGCAAAGACTACCTTAGATTGGGCGTTGTGTAATAACCCAGATCTTATAAGGGAGCTAAATGTAAAGGAACCCTTAGGAGGCAGAGATCATAATATGATTGAATTCATACTGCAATTTCCGAGCGAGAAGCACACATCACATGTACCAGTATCATAATGGAATAATGGGAATTACAGAGACGTGGGAGAGGAGCTTGCCCAAATGGATTGGAAGAGGTTACTGGTGGGGATGATGGCAGAGCTGAGGTGGCTGAAGGTTCTGGGAATAGTTCACAAGGCGCACGGTAAATATGTCCCATAGAAGAAGTTTACAAATGGCAGAGCTAGGCAACTGTGGCTGACAAGGGAAGTTATGAACTGCATAAAAGCCAAGGAAAGGGCATATAAAGTAGCAAAAGAGAGTGGGAAGTTGGATGCTTGGGAAGCTTTTAAAATCCAGCAAAAGGCAAGTAAAAAATCTACAAGGAGGGATAAGATGAAATATGAGGACAAACTAGCCAATAAAATGAAGCAGGATACTGTAAGTTTTTTCAGTTGTATAAAGAGTAAAAAGGAGGTGAGAGTTGATATTGGACTACTGGAAAATGATGCTGGTGAGATGTAATGAGGGATAAAGAATTGGCTGATGAACTTAATGGGTACTTTGCATCAGTCTTCAATGTGGAAGACATGAGCAGTGTGCCAGATGTCTGTGAGTGTCTGAGCAGGAGAGCCATTGCTATTGCAAAGGAAAAAGTGCTAGGCAAACTCAAAGTTCTTCAGGTAGATAGTCCACCTGGACCAGATGGACTACATCCCAGGGTCCTGAGAGAGGTTGCTGAAGAGATGATGGATGCATTGGTCACGATCTTCCAAGAATCACTTGATACTAGCATGGTGCTGGAGGAAGATTGCAAATATCACTCCACTCTTTAAGAAGGGAGGAAGGCAAAAGAAAAAAATTATAGCTAGTTAGCCTAACCTCAGCAGCTGGGAAAGTGTTGGAGTGTATTATTAAGGATGAAGTTTTGAGGTACTTGGAGATTAATGGTAAAATAAGTCAAAGTCAGCATGGTTTCTGTAAAAGGGAAATCTTGACTGACAAATTTGTCAGAGTTTTTCGAGGAAGTAACAAGCAGGGTGGACAAAGGAGAGGCCGTGGATGTCACTTACTTGGATTTTCAGAAGGCATGTGATAAGGTGCCACACATGAGGCTGTTTAACAAGATAAAATCCTACGGTGTTACAAGCAAGATACTGGCATGGATAGCAGAATGGCTGACAGGCAGAAGGCAGCGAGTGGACTGGTTGACTGCCGGTGACTAATGGTGTTCCTCAGGGGTCAGTATTGGGACCACTACTTTTCACATTGTCTGTCAATGATTTAGATAATGGAATTGATGGCTTTGTGGCAAAGTTTGTGGATGATACAAAGATAGGTGGAGGGGTGGGCAGTGCTGAGGAAATAATGCTATTGCAGCAGGACTTAGACAAATTGGAAGAATGAGCAAAAAAGTGGCAGATGGAATACGGTGTTCAGAAATGAATAGTGCGTGTAGCCTCTCCGGTGAAATGATATCGTATCTGTTACATAGGGGCCGTGCACAATTCTGATTTGATGGAGACAGCTGTGAGAGCACAGAGAAACATCTGGAGTAACTTCTGAAATGCCCGGTTCGCTGCCGCTGCTACTATGCGATCAAGAATCTCCGGAGGGAAGGCCCCAAAATCCTCGGCTTTGCCTGCTGCTGGCAACCGGGGCTGGGGTCGAAGCGTTCGGCTGAGTCGGTGCTCGGTGTCAGAGGGCTGGTTGGAGCTCGAAGTTTTTGGACGACTCAGAGTCAGTCTGTGGTCGGGTATGGCAGGGAGAGTTTTCTTCCTTCTCCCGTCTGCGTGAGATGTGGGACTTTCGAGAGACTTTGAACTTTTTTACCGTGCTCACGGCCTGTTCATCATCAAGTTATGGTATTGCTTGCACTATTGTAACTATATGTTATAATTATGTGGTTTTTGTCAGTTTTTCAGTCCTGGTCTGTCCTCTGTTTCTGTGATATCACACCGGAGGAATATTCTATCATTTCTTAATGCATGCATTACTAAATGACAATAAAAGAGGACTGCGTGTCCTCGTAATCTAATCTAAAATAGGAACAATAGTGCAGACTATTATCTAAATGGGGAGAAGGGTCAATCATCAGAGGTGCAAGGGGACTTACGAGCCCTCATGCAAGAATCCCAGAAGATTAATTTACGGGTTGAGTCTGTGGTAAAGAAGACAAATGCAATGTTGGTATTTATTTCAACAAGAATAGAATATAAAAGCGAGGAGAGAATGCTGAGGCTTTATAAGACACTGGTCAGGCTGCACTTGAAGTATTGTCAACAGTTTTGGGCCCTACATCTCAGAAAGGATGTATTGTCGTTGGAGAGAGTCCAAAGGAGTTTCACGATGATTCTGGGAACGAAGGGGTTAATATATAAGGATAGTTTGGCAGCTTTGGGCCTGTACTCGCTGGAATTTAGAAAAATGTAGGGGGATCTCATTGAGACCTACTGAATATTGAAAGGACTAGATAGGATGGGTGTGGAGAGGATGGTAGGGGTATCCAGAATTAGAGGGCACAGCCTCAAAATTGAGGGGCGACCCTTTAGAACAGAGGAGGAATTTTTTTAGTCAGACAGTAATAAATCAGTGGAATGCTCTGCCACAGACTATGGTGGAGGCCACGTCTGTGTTTATACTTAAGACGGAAGTTGATAGTTTCCTGATCGGTCAGGGCATCAAAGTACATGACGCGAAAGCAGGTGTATGGGGTTGACTGGGATCTGGGATCAGCCAGGATGGAATGGCGAGCAAACTTGATGCACTGAGTGGCCTAGTTCTGCTCCTATGTCTTATGATGTTATGGACCTGACCATTTATGTCAACTCTCTGGTGTCATCAACACCCGATAGGCATTCCCAGTTTCTGTTAATTTTTTATTTTAATTTAACCCTGTTGATGATGGATAAGTACATGCAGCGTGATGTTTATGCGTCTGAAGGCCGTGAAGCCTTGAATTCTAATCCTGCTAAGAAACAGAAACCGCAAAAAGTAAGTCTATACAATGTTACATATCTGGAAGTATGGTTTTATCAGATCAGCGACACCCCATGTGTTTTATGTGTAATACTGTACTGTCTAATGAAGCCAGGAGCCATCAGGATTCCAGGAACACATCTGTAAAAGACACCCTGAAAAGCTACTCATGGTATTGCTCAGATTCAGAAGATGAAAGAAGCATTTGAAAAGTGTTGTATACTCGAGTCGTTTGCCAAGAAAACTAAAAATGGCCTTGATAGTGATCTCATTCTTCTTAGAACATTTTCAAATGAAAGTAAAGTGTGGAAGATCTCATACAATTGGCGAAATATTAATAATGACTGCTCTATCAAAAGTGCTCATGTCTGTTCTCAAAATGGATACCATTTTGCTTGAAGTCAACAAGAGCCTGGGAAATATGATTCCACTTCTACATGGAGGTGTGGCATACCTAGCCAATCAGTCTGACAAAATGAACATTCTACAAACGGTTTGTATATATGAAACTGCAGGGTGAGAATTTCAATTTAATCCAGGCAAAAATGCAGTGTCCACTTTTATCAGAAAATTGGAGCTATATAAGCAAAACATTGGGAGAAGAATGTTCTCACAGTTTGCTGGCATGGAAAGTATGGTACTCTCTTTCATAGATGATGATTTGAAAGAGTACTGCTTACACCTTCAGTCACTGAAGAAGGATTTTTAGAATCGATTTAAGGATTTGAACGTTCTGGGAATTCCAGACTGGGTAATTAACCCATTTCTTTGCAAAATGAAGAACAGGAAAAGAGCTTGCAGAAGAAATAAATCTGTGCTGCAACACACAGCTCGAACCACACCATCAAGTTTGCTGATGACACGACCGTGGTGGGTCTCATCAGCAAGAACGATGAGTCAGCATACAGAGAGGAGGTGCAGCGGATAACGGACTGGTACAGAGCCAACAACCTGTCTCTGAATGTGAACAAAACAAAAGAGATGGTTGTTGACTTCAGGAGGACATGGAACGACCACTCTCCACTGAACATTGACGACTCCTCTGTAGAGATCATTAAGAGCACCAAATTTCTTGGTGTTCACCTGGCGGAGAATCTCACCTGGTCCCTCAACATCAGTTCGATAGCAAAGGAAGCCCAGCAGCATCTCTACTTTCTGCGAAGGCTGAGTAAAGTCCATCTCCCACCCCCTATTCCCACCACATTCTACAGGGGTTGTATTGAGAGCATCCTGAGCAGCTGCAACACTGCCTGGTTCGGAAATTGCACCATCTCAGATCGCTAGACCCTGCAGCGGATAGTGAGGTCAGCTGAGAAGATCATCGGGGTCTCTCTTCTCGCCATTAGTGACATTTACACCACACGCTGCATTCATAAAGCAAACAGCATTATGAAGGACCCCATGTACCCCTCATACGAACTCTTCTCCCTCCTGCCATCTGGCAAAAGGCACCAAAGTATTTGGGCTCTCATGACCAGACTATGTAACAGTTTCTTCCTTCAAGCCACCAGACTCCTCAATACCCAGAGCCTGGACTGATACCAGCCTACTGCCCTCTACTGTGCATATTGTCTTGTTTATTATTTATTGTAATGCCTGCACTGTTTTGTGCACCTTATGCAGTCCTGGGTAGGTCTGTAGTCTAGTGTAGTTTTGTGTTGTTTTTTACGTAGTTCAGTGTAGTTTTTGTATTGTTCATGTAGCACCACGGTCCTGAGAAACATTGTCTCATTTTTACTGTGTACTGTACCAGCAGTTGTGGTCGAAATGACAATAAAAAGTGACTTGACTTGTCTTGACTTGACTTGAAATTATCAAAATTCAGAATGATGAAGAAGCAAAAATGCATTTCAAAATTGTCGGTTTTTGTGGTACGTGGATTCACTGTCATACGAAGTTTCCTTGTCTTTAGAGAAGAGCAAAACTTCTACCTTGTTGATAGGGACTTTGGTGCAGTAAACTATATACTCACAAAGAAAACAGAAGCCACTTGACCATTGTTACGCGTGGGGCTTAAGGCTTTTGCTGTCACAACTTGAATCAGATATTTCAACTCTTGCTAAAAACCACATTGATATCGAAGCTGCTGTTTAGTGCATTAGTCCTGACGAAGGGTCTCGGCCTGAAATGTCGACTGCGCCTCTTCCTATAGATGCTGCTTGGCCTGCTGCGTTCACCAGCAACTTTGATGTGTGCCACTTAGTTGGAGTCTGGATTACCGGAACTAAGGAAGTTTTATTAAAGAAATAAGTAACACAGTACTCTAATAGTAGGGATATAAATGTAGCAATGAATAAACACACATGTACACAGAACTAGGATAATAGGATCAATCAAGCTCTATCGCAGTCTAGGGGTAAAATGATCAGTCTCTAGTGACGCAGAGTTCAGTTCAGCTGAATACAGTTCGCAGTAATCGCTGTTGTGCCGTTGGAGAGAGAGAGAGAGCGAATGATAATATGCAAATCGAATTCAGACAGACCTTGATGTTCCTCTGCAGTTAGCTTTTGGGCGAGCCCTTTTTATTGTCTTCTGAGGTCATTGACTGTGACCCCTCTGTTCCGGATACGATCGTTCTTCCGCGGTGAACCGGCACCCAGGCAAGGGCGGACACACACACCAGGTTCTGCGGTGAACCCGGCACCCGGGCAAGGGTGGACACACACACCAGGTTCCCGCTGATCGTACCATCTCACGCTGTGCGTCTATGGTTGGTCCCGCGACCAGACCTCCAAAACTTCCACCAACTTGTGGGGGCACACCACACTTCCAGGGTCTTGTTATCTCGTGGTGTCGTGGTGTCTCTTGCCTTAGCGAACCTGTTCCTTTTATCCCCCTGCTGGGGTATCGCCTGTCCATCAAACTTCAAACAGTTCAGGTTCAAAGCAACCGGTCTCGGACAATACTCGGAACTGTGTCTCCTTTTCGTTAATCCCTCTCGTCTCTCTCTTATTAGCATTTTGAACGCTTCCCCCATATTTGTCTCTCTCTTATCTCTTTTATCAGCATCTTCTGATAACTTGGTCACAATCCTAAAATCCTGGCTCATCACAGACATCCATGGAACAGAGGGAAAAAAAACAAAGAATGAATGACTAAAAAATTTTAGAACCCCAAAACTTCCATTTCCCCTCCCACACACAAGAAGTAGAGAGTGAACCCTCGCAAGGCAGAAGGTCCCGATGGAGTACCTTGTAAGGCACTGAAAACCTGTACCATCCAACTGGTGAGAGTATAAAAGGGCATTTTCAACCTCTCACTGCTACGGGCCAAAGTTCCCACTTGCTTCAAAAAGGCAATGTTTATACCAGTGTCTAAGAAGAATAATGTGAGCTGCCTTAATGGCTATCACCTGGTAGCACTCACATCGACAGTGATGAAATGCTTTGTCATGACTAGACTGAACTCCTGCCTCCGCAAAGACCTGGACCCGTCGCAATTTGCCTATCGCCACAATAGGTCAACGGCAGACGCAGTCTCAATGGCTCTCCACACGGCTTTAGACCACTTGGACAACACAAACACCTATGTCAGGATGCTGTTCATTGACTAAAGCTCAGCATTTATTAGCATCATTCGCACAATCCTGATTAAGAAGCTGCAGAACCTGGGCCTCTGTAATTCACTCTGCAATTGGATCCTCAACTTCCTAACTGGAAGACCACAATCTGTGCGGATTGGTGATAACATCTCCTCCTCGCTGACGATCAACACTAGTGCACCTCAGGGGTGTGTGCTTAGCCTACTGCTCTATTCTCGATATACCCATGACTGTGTGGCTAGGCATTGCTCAAATATCATCTATAAATTTCCTGACTATACAGCCATTGTTGGTAGAGTCTCAGATGGTGAGGAGAGGGCGTACAGGAGTGAGATACGCCAACTAGTGGAGTGGTGCTGCAGCAACAACCTGGCACTGAACATCAGTGAGATGAAAGAGCTGACTGTGGACTTCTGGAAGGGTAAGACATAAAGGAACACATACCAAACCTCATGGAGGGATCAGAAGTGGAGAGAGTGAGCAGTTACAAGTTCATGTGTGTCAAGATGTCTGAGGACCTATCCTGGTCCCAACATATCGAAACAGTCACAAAGAAGGCAAGACAGCGGTTATACTTTATTAGGAATTTTAAGAGGTTTGGTATGTCAACAAATACACTCTAAAACTTCTATAGATGTACCTTGGAGAGCATTCTGACAGGCTGCATCACTGCACGGGACCAAAAGAAGCTGCAGAGGGTTGTAAATTTAGTCAGCTCCATCTTGGGTACTAGCCTACAAAGTACCCAGGACATCTTTAGGGAGTGGTGTCTCAGAAAGGCAGCGTCCATTATTAATGACCTCCAGCACTCAGGCCATGCCCTTTTCTCACTGTTACCGTCAGGTAGGAGGTACAGAAGCCTGAAGGCACACACTTAGTGATTCAGGAACAGCTTCTTCCCCTCTCCCATCCGATTCCTAAATGGACATTAAACCCTTGGACACTACCTCACTTTTTTTTTAATATATAGTATTTCTGTTTTTGCATGATTTTTAATCTATTCAATATACCTATACTATAAGATAGATAGATTGATTGATTGATTGATTGATTTATTTATTTATTTATTTCCTTCTGTGGTATGTATTGCATTGAACTGCTGCTACTAAATTAACAAATTTCACGTCACATGCCAGTGTTAATAAACCTGATTCTGACTCTGATAGCAAAAGCATCAGCCCTTGCCCTTCACCCTTCACCCCACTCGCTCCAGCAAAAAGCATCAGCCCCCATCACCAACCATGCAAGGAATAGTAAGCCCCAGGAAACTATGATGTAGAGTCCATCAAAAACTGCTGTCCATCGCAACACTTTAACATCTCAACTGGCTCTCTCTCTCTCTCTCTCACTAATGAGGGAGGGAGAGATATCACTCCTGCCACAGCGAGAGGGGAGGACAACAGCTCACTGTTTCAATGTCACAACTTTCAGCATCGCTTATTTGAGTTTCCCCCGACTCGAGAACCAGCAGACGCTCTCTCACCATTGACAGCTGTACCCACTGTCTCGATGTTTCAGTTTCCCTTGATGTTTCTATCAGTGACATTGGTGAGGAATTGGGTCGTCTACAGTGCCATATCCCGGGCACTCATGTCTTCCAAGCCGCTCCTGGAAATACCGAAACGCCAGGCCAGTTGGTGAGTTCTGAGAGCAAACCCACAGCCTATAAAGAACCTAGTTTGAGTGTAGCTGTAGATCACGGGCTCCAACAGGACCCCAGCCAACTTGAAAAGGTAGAAAGAGACATGAGATCAGGAGATTTAAACTTTTGCTGATAAACTGCAAAAAGTCGCCCAGGTCTGCAAAAACCTCTAAGTAAATAATTTACTTACTGGTCTGGTGACACCTGTTCAATGACAGATTTCATTAATGAAAATGCCATTATGTGTCATTCCACAATTCTCCAAACCAGTGTCTGTTCTTGAAGACTATGTAAAATAGTTTCAGCACAGAAGTTTGAGAAGCAGAGTATGTCACCTTAATTAGACTGGGCATTTGATAGTTAATAAAGCTTCATGTTTATAAATATAGTAACATTTCTTATAAATTTTCATGCTTCCAATAATCACCTAATATGTTTATTTCATTTCAGATAATTTAAAGTTAACTTGACCTTTTTTTTTCACTGCAGTTAAAGACCTAAACTTGGCTGAAATTCAAATCTCCTTATAGAGCCCTTTCCACCAATAAAGTTGTCAAAGAAAGCCAGGCATTGCAATTGACATTTACAAGAATGATTTTCAACAAAACAAGGATCATGAACAATGATGTTCATCTGGACTCTACTGTTGCCCCTTCATGCTCCTTGGATCTTGAAGTAAGCTTTCTCCATCACAAAAAGGCACTTCTGCAAAACTTGAGGGAGCATCTCTGGTTTCCTCCAACATGCCAAAACATGTGAATTGGTAAGTTAATTGGCCACTATAAAATTCTTGTAACATTTGGTGAGTGGTAGTATCTTGGTGCAATTGATGGGAATATGAGGAGAACTCAATATGATGAGAATAGGATTAGTGTAAATGGATGCTTGACATTCAGCATGGAGTGAGTGAGATCATGGGAGCCAGAAAGCAGAGCACAGAACATTGGATGGTCTTGTTCATATACTGCATTATTAACAGAATGAAATAAAAATAAAAGTGGAGTAAGGTGATATTCTGAAGGTGGAAATAGAGGTAGAAACAGCAATAACATAGCATATAGTCTCAACTCTGGGTCAAAGCAGCCATTAAGGATACGGACAGCCTAGTTCAGTCTCACACAGGGACCAGTGAGAAGGATGGAGTCGGTGTTTGGGAAACAGAGTTTGTGATATGTCTTTGATCTTCCCAAAATTTATATGAAAACATTTCTATTCACCCATTGTTATATTTTGGGTAGCCATCTGATAATTTAGGAGCAAGAGCTAAAATGAAGTAGATTGTGTGTCGTTTATGAACATATAAATTTGACACTGTTTTTGAGTGAATCTGCTTTGGGGGACCATTTTAGATATAGGGAGGAGAAATTCCATCAAACAGAGGTTTAAATAAACTAACTTTAAATTGATCTATAATTTTATTAAAAAAATCTTTTTAATTCTTGTATAACACCTCAAAACCTATATATATATTTTGAAGACTGCCTTACATTAGCTACAAAACTGTAGATGGTGCAAATATTATGGCGATTGATAGCATTAGCAGGTTGCGTTTACATTTCAGACTGAAATATAAATCTATTTGGAATTGAATATCCTGTAACTTGACACTTACATTTGAATACCATGTGCAAAGTATTTAGATCTCTTCCTTAAGACATTGCACATGGAATGATAGTTTGTCATTTTAAGGATGTCATGAATTCATAGAGAGATACAACACAGAAACGGGCCCTTCAACTCCTCAAGTCTACACCAGCCATCTGCCAGCCATGTACACTAATCCTATATTAACCACATGTTTTATTCCCTCACAATGTCATGAATTTCACCCAGGTGCCACCACTCAACTATATATTTGGGGAAAATTGCAAGGACCAATTAATCTACCATCCTAACATCTTTAGGATGTTGGAGGAAGCATGGAGGAAATCCATGGTGTAATGGGAAAGGTGCATGCTCCACAGAGGCAGTGTCCATGGTCAGGATTAAATTGGAGTCTCTGTCCTCCTAAGGCCCTTTTTGCTGTACCACTGTGGCACCCATCTGATTGTTCACTTAATGTGTTTATAATTCTAGCTATTTCATCCTGCCGTAATAAGGCAAAACTGATTATTTGTCCACAGTTTCCAATCTCAAGAATATATTGAATTTTGCTGAAAATTTAATTACCAATAATTCAATGCATGGTTGGATCATAAATAGAGCATTCCAGAACAGCTTATTCATTTCACGTAACCAATGTATATATAACCTGTTTAACAAGATGTTAGCATATTCACTTTATATAACTCACAATTTGCAGATTTGTCTTTTTGTTATTTCCTGGACTATTATTTCTGTATTTTGTTTTATTTTCTGGCACGAAATGCAGTTTTAGGTTCAATGTGTACAGTTTTATCCCTTATTTAAGAAAGAATATGTTGTTGTTCGTCCATCGATGTCATCGATGAAGACCTCGACACCATTATGATGATGTCGAGACCAGCGCGTGATTTGGATTTAAGTGAGGGAGAGTTGTGCAGCGTCAGCCTCACTCTCTCTTCCCAATTCCCATCTGGATCCAGCGGCAAGACAAGAGTCGAGAGACGGCTGGAGATGGGACTAGGCGCAGTGAATGACCAGGACATCTTCTGTGTTCTGCTCTACACTTTCCACAACGCTTGCAGAGACCACCTTCTTGACCGTTCGACCTTCCGTTGGTCTCGTCCGCTCAGTCCGCCGGAGTCTGTCTTCACATGCTGGGATAGACAACTCCCTTTTTCACCGAGGGTTTGAGACCCGTCAGCTACCTTCACCTGGTTTAGCCGGCTTGTCGAAGCCGTTGCCCGGGGTGTGGCCGCTGTCGCATGCAAACAGCTACGGGGAGCCACAGGTGAGAGCTGAGTGCCAGGTGGGGACCAAAGGTGGACAAGCCACCCTGAAAAGGACGCGACATGCTCCCCCACCAGAGGTGCTACCCCTCCCTGACATCCCATACACCCCGAGAATATAGTGGATAGGAGACAATTGAAAAGTGATTCTGTTACAATGGAGCGTTGGAAGCAGACCCAAAGTGCAGGACAGAGACACGGAGGTAACATTAACAGAAGTGTATTTTGTTAATAGTTGCCAGGAAGGCCGGAGAGCGAGGATTAGATGCTTACATAGACATAAGCGTTGGACAACAAACCGGAGAGCCCTGGACTTGGACTTGGCGCGGACGCGGAACCGGGACTTGGACTCGGACACGGGACCTGGACTTGGAATTGGATTTGGACACGGGACCTGGACTTGAACTTGGACTTGGACGTGGAACCTGGACTCGGACATGGAGACTGGACTCGGACATGGAGACTGGACTCGGACTTGACTTGGACACAGGGCCTGGACTTGGACTTGACTGGACTCAGAGCCTGGACTTGGACTTAATTGGACATGGAGCTGGGACTCGGACTTGACTTGGACTCAGAGCCTGGACTCGGACTTGGCTTGGACACAGAGCCTGGACTGGGACTTGACTTGGACACGGAGCCTGGACTCGGATTTGAATTGTGGACTCTCCAGGAGGTGCTCATGGTGTGAGGTACATTTTGGCTTTGCTCCATTCCCTTTACTTTTTTTTTTACCCGTAATCACCTTATTTATTCTGTTTACACCTACACTAAAGGGTTTATACCACAGATATATCTTTGAACTTCGATTTTAACTGGCTGGAAATGCAGACCAGAGGATGAGAAGTTAAAAATGGAAAAGACTCCAACGGCAACAGAAAAATTAAAGATGGCGATCCTAAAGCATCTAAGCAAATTCCATTAACTTTTGAAACAGTCTCTAATCTTCTACAGGAAAAACTTAACCAAAGATTTGCTGTGTTTGAAGAAGTTTTGAAGACGGTTCAAAATAACATTAAATTGTTTAGACATGAAATTGATCAACAGCAAACTAGAATTTCAGAACTGGATGAAGCCGGTCGGCAGAGAGAACGAAAGATTGAAGCCCTGGAAAAAAATGTAGCGTCAACATCCCATATGTTGGAATGTTATAAATCCAAGTTTATCGATCTTGAAAATCGATCCCGGTGACAGAAATTGCGGATAATCGGGCTTCCAGAAGATATCGAGATGGGCGATCCTACCAAATACTTTTCTCAATTTTTAATGGATGTGTTTGGTTCAGAAGCTTTGGAGGCCCCTCCATTGCTCAATCACGCCCAAACCTCCCAGGGAATCTAAACCGAGACCCATTATTATTCAGTTCCATTATGCTCACATTAAGGATCGTGTGATATGAGCTGCCCAGCGGAAAGGTATGATCGAATTTCAAAGTTTCAAATTTTGTCTTGTCGAAGATTTCAGTCCTGAAGTTCTGAGGAAGTCGATATCTTTTAAACCACAGATGTCAGAATTTTATCAAAAAGGCCTTAAACCAGCATTGCTGTTTCCAGCGTGGTTGAGAGTTGTTCTTACCGATAACTCTCGTCATCTGTTTAATTCTCCGGATGAAGCTCAAAATTTTCTTGACAATCAGCGTTCCTCTGCTACGGACTAATTAATAGACTGGTTTTTTTTTGTCTTTGTTCTTACTTGCTTTTTTTTTTAAAGAAAGCTAATAACTAGCTTACAGTTTTGGAATTTTATAATCTGAGGGCTTTTGCCTTGGGTTTGTAGTGTAGGTATTTTTTGTATTTTTGGATAAAAGTTTTCTTCTTTCTTAAGTGATTCTGTTTTTTAAAATTTTTTTTACTTTTAATCTTTCTGCTTTTGAGAGTAAGTAGTAGGTTCAGTGTTTGATTTTTCTTTCTTTTGAAACTTTATTGGGGAAGTATTCTGCTTTTTTACATCTTAAGATGGCGTCTCACTTTCTTCCTCTCATAGGACTTTATTTTTTTCGGTGTGTTATTTTCAATCATTTGTGTTTGAAAAGAACTAATAATATGAATCGGTGCTTGGTTTCTTTTTTGAAATTTGAGTAAGAAGGTACTCTGTTGTATGTTTGCAATTGTTGTAATCGTTTTTTTTACATTTATGGTAATATCTTTTTTTACTTTTTTGACTAAGGGTGTTTTTTTTAAAGAAAAACATATCTTTTGGGTTGCCTTCTGGAGAGATAGGGTTAGATTTAGCATTAGATTTAGCACTGGCCATCTTTTGGCCTTTTTTCGGGTTTTTGTGGGGGGAGGAGGTAATTTCATTTTTATTTTTAGTTTAGATTTTTTTTCAAATAAGCTAACTCGAAACTACTGAAATGTCTGAAATGTCGCAACTTCCGCTTCCTCTTTGAACCTTTCTTCCTCTTCCGGGGCCATGAGTTTGCATTCTGGTTAACACTTTACGTACCATATGCTCAATTTCAGTACTATGGATAAGGTTATTAATTTTGTTTCTTAGAATACAAATGGTTTAAACCACCCAATTAAATGGAAAAACATTTTTAAAGTAATCCATGGAATGAATGCTCATATTATCTTTGCACGAGAAACTCATGTGCAGAAAGAGGATAATCCGCATTTTTTAAGGTTTTGGAAGGATTAAAAATATCATTCAAATTCTCAGGCCAAAGTGAAAGGTGTTTTTATTTTTATAGATTCTTCAATTTCAGATCCGAATGGTATATTTTTGTTAATTACTGATTTGCTTTTTAACAAAAAAAAGTTTTCATGGTCAATGTTTACGCTCCAAATGTTGATTATCCTGAATTTTTAAGCATCTCTTTACATCCCTTCCTAATTTATATGTTGATAATGGGTGGAAATTTTAACTGTTGTTTAAATCCCTTGATGGATGGATCTGTGTCTAATCAGGTACACCCGAACAAATCGGCTACTCTTTTCAATTCTTTTATGGTTGACTCTGGAGTTTCAGAAATTTGGAGACTTTTAAATACCAAGGATAAAGAGTTTTCATTCTTTTCTCATGTATAAATCATCATTATTCTGGAATTGATTACTTCCTTATTGATTCTCCTTTAATTCCATTTGTTATTGACTGCAACTATGATTCCATTGCTTTTTCCAATCATGCGCCATTGAAACTATCTATTAAGTTAATGGATACATCTTCTAGCACTAGACAATGGCGGTTCAATACTACTCTGCTTCAGGACTCGGACTTTGTCAACTTTATTGAGGAACAGATTGACATTTTCTTTGCAACGAATTTTACGGAAGAAATTTCCAGCGGGGTATTATGGGATACTTTTAAAGCATATATCCCTGGACAAATTATTTCATATTCTGCTGGACTGAAAAAGTGAATTAATAATGAAATACTTATGCTGGCTGACAAGATTAAAGAAATTGACAGGAAATATTCTATTGCTCCCAATAGGGAGCTTTATAAAGAGAGAGTCGAACTTCAAATGGAGCATAGTCTATTACTATTATCCTTGATTGAAAATCAATTAATTAAAACTAGGAGTCAGTTTTATATACGTGGTGATAAATCTGGGAAATTACTGGCTAATCAATTGAAAACTGCTTCGGTTAAATGCCAGATCATTAAGATTCGTAAAAGAGATTGTACTCTGACGGTTGATCATGATGAGATAAACAAATGATTTCAAGAATTTTATACTTCTTTATATCAATCAGAATTTCCTGATGACCCCACTATAATGCATGAATTTTTTGAGGAAATTGAATATTCCAAAATTACCACCCAATGAATGTTTAAAATTAGATGCACCGATTATGGAAGAAGAAATAAAGGATGCTATTTCCTCAATGAATTCAGGTAAAGCACCTGGTCCAGATGGCTATACAGTAGAATTTTTAAACTCCTTTTCTATTATACTTTCTCCTTGGTTATGTAGAATCTTTAAGGATGCAGTATTTATAGGTAAATTATCACAATCTTTTTATCGAGCTGCTATTTCCCTAATTCTTAGAAAAGGTAAGGATCCTATTGAATGTGCATCATATAGGCCTATATCCTTGCTGAATGTTGATTCCAAGATTTTTTTCTAAAATACTAGCAACTAGACTGGAGAATGTATTGCCTCAAATTATTTCTGTTGACCAGACTGGATTTATTAAAAATCGTTATTCCTTTAATATTAGGAGATGTTGTTTATACTTCTTCACCTAGAACTCCAGA
Source organism: Mobula hypostoma (assembly GCF_963921235.1). NCBI lineage: Eukaryota > Metazoa > Chordata > Chondrichthyes > Myliobatiformes > Myliobatidae > Mobula > Mobula hypostoma. The sequence goes on along the minus strand of NC_086118.1, from coordinate 15,654,761 downwards.
ATGTGTCATTTCACTGGACGCTGTGAAAGCTTTTGACAGAGTTGAATGGACATATTTGTTTAATATGCTTGAGAAATTCAATTTTAGTTCGATATTTATATCTTGGATTAAATTGATATACCTTACCCCTTCTGCTTCGGTATTTACCAATAATCAAAGATCTTCCTTTTTTCATATATTTCGTGGTACTAAGCAGGGTTGCCCTCTTAGTCCATTATTATTCGATATCACCCTGGAACCTTTAGCTATTGCTATTCGTGACTCACCTAATATACTTGGCATTACCCGCAGGAATGAGATACACAAGTTATCACTATATGCAGATGATTTATTATTATATATCTCTAACCCTGAGAAATCCATTCCGGCGATATTAGCTCTGCTTGCTCAGTTTAGTAACTTTTCTGGCTGCAAATTGAATCTTAGTAAGAGTGAACTCTTTCCATTAAATATGCAGGTTCCCATTTATAGACGTTCACCATTTAGATTGATTATTAACTATTTTACTTATCTGGGTGTTACAATTACCAAGAAGCATAAGGACTTATTTAAGCTCAATTTTTTACCGTTAATTAATCAGATTAAACAATTGTTTACTAAATGGTCCCCATTGTCTTTATCACTGATCGGCCAAATCAATGCTATTAAAATGATTAGTCTACCTAAATTTTTATATCTATTTCAAGCGATACCAATTTTTATTCCTAAATCCTTTTTTGATACTGTTGATTCTAAAATTTCCTCTTATATATGGCAGAATAAAAATCCCAGATTAAGTAAAAAATACTTACAGAAGTCCAAAAAAGACGGTGGCTTGGCAGTACCGAATTTAACATTTTATTACTGGACAATTAATATTCGATATTTAATATTTTGGGCACAAGATTGGGATATAATCCGAAGTCCACAATGGGTAAACCTTGAATGTTACTCTGTACAAGGGTTCTCATTGGTTTCTATTTTAGGAACTTCGCTTCCCTTTGTTCTCTCTAAATTGAATAAACTAATGGTTAATCCAATAGTTAAACATACATTACGAATATGGTTTCAATTTCATAATTTTTTTGGTTTGAAGAAATTTATTTTATCAAGCCCTATTATATCTAATTTTTTTTCCAACCCTCTGTTATGGATCAAGCCTTTATGATATGGAAAATGAAGGGTATAACATGTTTTTGTGATTTATTCTTGGATAACCGTTTCAAGTCTTTTGATTAAAATTAGATACACCTATTATGGAAGAAGAAATAAAGGATGCTATTTTCTCGATGAAAGGCAGTGGATGAAGGGAAGGCAGTGGATGTTCTCTACATGGACTTCAGTAAGGCCTTTGACAAGGTCCCGCATGGGAGGTTAGTTAGGAAAATTCAGTCGCTAGGTATACATGGAGAGGTGGTAAATTGGATTAGACATTGGCTCGATGGAAGAAGCCAGAGAGTGGTGGTAGAGAATTGCTTCTCTGAGTGGAGGCCTGTGAATAGTGGTGTGCCACAGGGATCAGTGCTGGATCCATTGTTATTTGTCATCTATATCAATGATCTGGATGATAATGTAAATTGGATCAGCAAATTTGCTGATGATACAAAGATTGGAGGTATAGTGGACAGTGAGGAAGGTTTTCAGAGCCTGCAGAGGGACTTGGACCGGCTGGAAAAATGGGCTGAAAAATGGCAGATGGAGTTTAATACAGACAAGTGTGAAGTATTGCACTTTGGAAGGACAAACCAAAGTAGAACATACAGGATAAATGGTAAGGCACTGAGGAGTGCAGTAGAACAGAGGGATCTGGGAATACAGATACAAAATTCCCTAAAAGTGGCATCACAGGTAGATAGGGTCGTAAAGAGAGCTTTTGCTAGATTGGCCTTTATTAATCAAAGTATTGAGTATAAGAGGTGGAACGTTATGATGAGGTTATATAAGGCATTGGTGAGGCCGAATCTCGAGTATTGTGTTCAGATTTGACTTGAGAAACTCAATTACAGAGAGAGGTTGAATAGGTTAGGACTTTATTCCCTGGAGCGTAGAAGAATGAGGGGAGATTTGATAGAAATATATAAAATTATGATGGGTGTAGATAGAGTGAATGCAGGCAGGCTTTTTCCACTGAGGCGAGGGGAGAAAAATACCGGGGGACATGGGTTAAGGGTGAGGGGGGGAAAGTTTAAAGGGAACATTAGCGGGGGGTTCTTCACGCAGAGAGTGGTGGGAGTATGGAATGAGCTACCAGACGAGGTGGTAAATGTGGGTTCTTTTTTAACATTTAAGAATAAATTGGACAGATACATGAATGGAAGGTGTATGGAGGGATATGGTCCGTGTGCAGGTCAGTGGATCTAGGCAGAAAATAGTTCGACACAGCCAAGAAGGGCCAAAAGGCCTGTTTCTGTGCTGTAGTTTCTCTATGGTTTCTATTTTTCTAACAGTTATCCAATAAATATAATTTGCCTAGATCCCATTTTTTTAGATAGTTACAAATAAGAAACTTTTAAAATATTATGCTACCTACTTTTCTGACTTCATACTCAACTGATGTCACGGAAAAAAATTTAGGTTTAAATCCTTATCAGAAGGGTTTAATAACAACTATTTATGATATAATTATGAAAATACAGCCAGGTATACCTGATAAAATTAAAAATGAATGGGAAAGTGAACTTCAACTTCACTTTCCTATAGAGAAATGGGAGAAAAATTTTCAATTAGTTAGCTTTTCCTCTATATGTGCTAAACATACGTTGATACAATATAAGGTGGTGCAGAGGGCTCACATGTCTAAAGATAAACTAGCTCATTTTTACTCCCATATAAATCCTGCTTGTGACAGATGTCACTCCGAGGTAGCTTCTGTGACTCATATGTTCTGTTCTTGCCCTCTTTTGGAAAAATTTTGGAAAGATATTTTTGATATTATTTCAACAGTTTTGCGCATTGATTTACACCCTCACCCTATTACTGCAATTTTTGGTTTACCAATGATGGAACATAGTTCTTTATCCTCTTCAGCTTGTCGTATGATCACATTTGTTACATTAATGGCTAGAAGATCCATTTTATTGAATTGGAAAGAGACCAATCCCCCTACTATATTTCAATGGTTTTCCCAAACTATATCATGTTTAAATTTATAAAAAATTAGAAGTGTCATTTTTGATCCTTCGGTTAAATTTGAAGAGACTTGGAAGCCATTTATTGAACACTTTCATATGATGTAATTGACCTTTTCCAAATCCTTTTTATTAATCTAGAATACATGAATAGAGGAGCGGAATTGACGACTTTAATGATTGTATTCGATGTAATATATTAGCCCAGCCTTGTTTTGTTTTGTCTAGATCGGTTTTTGGTTTAGTTTAGTTCAGTTTAGTTTGTTTTTCTTAGTTTTTTGTTACTTAGGGTTTTTTTTTCTTGTGATTTTTTTTCATTTTTCCTTTTATCATGATTAACTGTATCAAGAGTTTGGGAGGTCTATTATACTTCTATTATCTGTAGTTTTACTTGCATATGTCTATTACCAATAATGTAATTCCAATCTCTTTGTATTAATACTGTTATTATGTTTATGAACCTGAAAATTAATAAAAAGATTTAAAAACAAAAAAGCAAGGATTTGGCTTCGACCTGGAGCCTGGACTTGGACTCGACTTGGACTCAGAGCCTGGACTTGGACTTGGCTTGAACATGAGACGACAAAACCAAACAACGACAGACAATTCGTATCTTGGCTCGGAGGAGGGGCAAACAGCCAGCAATCCTCAGCTGGACATGAGAGGACAAAACCAACAATGACGGACAGTTCGTATCTTGACATGGATTAGCACATGAAGCTGCAAACGGCCAGCAATCACTTAGCTGAACACAAAGAGACAGAATTCCCGAAGCAACCCAAGGCACCGAAGCAACTTAGAGTCCACTATTCTCGGCGGCCTGGAACGTGCATTGCAGCACTGGCTCAGGTGACGGTCCAGCCCCAAATAGATGTAAGCCGGAGTTTCTATGCTGCCAGTTCAGATGAGGATCAAGTGTCCTAATCAAGGAGCCCGGTCGAACATGGGGAAAAGGAAATTAACTGAAATGAGGAGTCAACAGACCAGACCATAACAGTACCTCATCCCCCTCCAATGGGAGCCTCCAGGCGAGCCAACAGCCTTGCCCGGATTATCGACGACCCGGGCGGGTGGGGAGGGGGGTTTAGCAGGAGGAGACTCTGGCCAGCAAGAGTTTGTAAGACAGTGTCTGTGTTCGCTGGGTCCGTGTTTGGCTGGTCCGTTCTGTTACAATGGGGCATTGCAAGCGGACCCAAAGTGCAGGACACAGACACAGAGGTAACATTAACAGAAGTGTATTTTATTAATAGTTGCCAGGAAGGCTGGAGAGCGAGGATTAGATGCTTACATGGACATAAACAGACAACAAACCAGAGGAAGTTAGACTTGGACTTGGTCACAGAGCCTGGGCTCGGACACGGAACCTGGACTTGGACCCGGACGTGGGACCTGGACTTTGACTTGGAATCGGACGCGGGACCTAGACTTGGACTTGGACTTGGACCTGGATGCGGGACCTGGACTCGGACGTGGAACCTGGACTTGGATGCAGAACCTGGACTTGGACCTGGACTCGGACGCAGAACCTGGACTTGGACCTGGACTCGGACGCAGAACCTGGACTTGGACTCGGACATTGAGCCTGGACTTAGATTCGGACACTGAGCCTGGACTTGGACTTGACTTGGACATGGAGCCTGGACTCGGACTTGACTTGGACTCAGAGCTGGACTCAGACTTGACTTGGACTTGGACTTGACTTGGACTAGGAGCCTTGACTTGGATGTGAGACGACAAAACCAAACAAAGGCAGACAATTTGTATCTTGGCTCGGAGCTGCGGCAAACAGCTGCAACCCTCAGCTGGACACGAGACGAAAAAAACCAACTACGACAGACAATTTGTATCTTGGCTCAGAGTAGTGGCAAACAGCCAGTAATCCTCAGCTGGACACGAGACGACAAAACCAACAACGACAGACAATTCGTATCTTGACACGGAGTAGCACATGAAGCGGCAAATGGCCGTCAATCACTTAGCTGAACATGAAGAGACAGAATTCCCAAAGCAACCCCAGGCACAGAAGCAACTTAGAATCCACTATTCTCAGTGGACTGGAACATGCATTGCAGCACTGGCTCAGGTGACGATCCAGCCCCAAGTAGATGTAAGCCGGAGTTTCTATGCTGCCAGTTCGGATGAAGATCAGGTGCCCTAATCAAGGAGCCTGGTAGAACACGGGGAAAAGGAAATTAACTGAAATGAGGAGTCAACAGACTGGACCGTGACAGATTCAGTTGGTTAATTCCTGGGATGAGAGGGTTGTCCTATCGCAAACAACTAAATAAATATAGATCTCTATTATTTGGAGCTTAGAATAATAAACAGTTTTCTTATTGAAACATAAAATCCTAAGGGGATGTAACAAGGTGTGTGTTGAGATGCTTCCTACTGGGAGAATCAGTTCCAAAATCATTTAAAATAGGCAGCAACTTTTTCCTCATAGAGGTTGGTGAATATCTGAAACTCTCTATCTCAGGAGATTGTGGAGTCTGTAACATTAGCTTTATTTAATGAGGAAGTAAATATATTTTTAAAATCATGAAATTGATTCAGGGTAATCTGACCCTCAAGAAGAGAGTCAGAATCTGAAGAGGGTTCAGAGACAGATCAGCCATGTTCACATTAAAGGCTTGGAGCATCTGAAGGACTTAGTACAACTATTTCTTATATTTTTGCCTTCTAAGAGTAATTTGTGGCTTCATATATCTTCATTTATCTTTGCATCTTCATTTCTCTTTTGTAGACTTTTTTCGTATTTTCATAAGAGGGTTCACAGAAAGCAGATGGAAGTGTGATTTTTCATTTTCCTGTGTATAAATTGTCAACCAGCTGATATGACAAGAATCAAAAGTCACTGGAATCCTTGCAGTACTGATAAATTCTGCAAACTGTCTATCTGAAATTTGAGCGCGTAAACGATTTCAATCTACAGAATAACGTTCTCGAAAACACCACATATTGATGTCATAATTAAGGTTCTAGATTTGCTTTTAAAACCCGCAATAATGATGGAACATGTGGGGGGGGGGGAATAAACGACATTTGTTTGCACTTTCTTCTGATAAAGAGCACGCAGTCCAAATGTTCCATAGGTGAAAGTTGCTTAAATCATACAACATGACATGTGTTTGCTTTACGAAGTTTAATCTCAGCACGTAATGATGATGGTATCAATGGCCGAAGAATTCCACCTAAAACTACTGACGTAGCCTCTCTAAATTTATCCTGATGTGAGAAAATGACAGTTAATCCCATAACCAAATCCACATGTATGGCTACCCAAACACCAAATAGGGACTGGACCTGCGCTGGCAAGAAAAAAAAAATCGGAGTATATATGTTGTCTGACAGAACATCGGAGGCTTCTGGCGGGTCTCTTCCTTCATGATGCGCTTCACACTGATTAGGGTATTTGTGATATTATAGTTATATAGCAAAAAAAAAGTCCGTATTGTGAATTAGATATTTAGATATTCGATGTATAACGTTGTGAAACGTCCCTGTTTCTCATTTGCAGTGATATTCTGCAACCGTGCGAGATAAACTATTTAGGAACTGGCTTCGATGAAATGAAATTATTTTGCAAACTCCGTCTCTCAATTTTAGTAATCATGAGCAATTCCTCTTTGTTGTTGCAGATGCTGTTCCCATCTTTAGATGACGTAGAATCGATCAAATTACGAGAAGCCAAACGTGGTCGAATATAATATACATTGTATAACAGGTATAACATTAGATCATCTTAAATGGAAATTCTAATGATTTCTTTTCCAAATATATGCAATGGAAGTCAACTATGTTAAATACACTGTTGATTCGCACATTCCAGAATTAGTTGTCCCTCTTCTCAAACGGCTTGTATGCACTTTATTGTGCATTCTTCCAAACAGACCGCAGAGCGTGTTCCTTATTTACAGTTGAATACAATCGATACGTGAGTATAACACTCAATAATTAAATCAATATTTACTAAAGCGGGACAATATTAGATATAAATAAATGGCGGCCAATCCTGATGAAGGGTCTCGGCCCATGGTGTCGACTGTAATCTTTTCCATAAATGCTGCCTGGCCTGGTGAGTTTCCCCCACATTTTGTGTGTGTTGCTTGGATTTCCAGCATCTGCAGATTTTGTCTTGATTGTGGCAGTAACATGGCCCCTTTCCGCCGCCCGCGTATAAGTAATGTGCAGCAAGTAATTTTGTAGACTTCTAAATGTGACACGGTAGTCTTTGTCTTAATACAGCATGGTAAATAAAACTCCCTTCTTTTGGCAAAAATCCGAAATCCTATAAATGTTAACTGTTAAAGGTACTATATCATTATTAATTATATCAGACGGCACGGGGCTTGGACCGGATGAAGATTAAAGAACTTTATAAGTACTGTATGATTGAAAATGGCCATATTTAACATGTTCTCCAAAGAGGGGGCACTGAAAAAGACAGCAAAAAGCATTAAAGGGAATATAAGGAGCAGAGGAAGGGCCAACCAGATACCAAATAAAAGGAAATTTTTACAAGGCGTAAGAGAAAATGGGGTGATGGGTGAGCTACTGAATTACTATTTCATTTAAGTCTTCCCCCAGAATGGAGATGGTGCTGATATCTCAATAACAATAGTATGACTGAGATGTAACTCTACGTGAGCTAGGTATGCTAAAAGTTGATGAAAAGGCAATACTGGGAGGATGAGCTCATCCAGATGAAATACAGCCTTCCCTACAGAGGGAAGGTGTCATGATCCGATCCGTGAAGACCGCATTCCGGTTCACGGTCCGGTCCATCGATCTTTGTTCTGCGTTTTCCTGTTTTCTCCCTTGTTCTGTTGAGGAACCTGATTCTCATTTTGGGCTGGCTACATAAATAGCTCCTGGGTTCAGCTTCATTTGCTGAACTGCTCCCTTCCCCTTCCTTCTGAAGCCTTGGCTGCAACCTCGCCTGCAACACCGTCAAGTTCAACCACCGGAGCAAGACCGGGGCCTTGATGTATCAAGATAAGGAACAGTCTGTCGTTGTTTGGAATTGTCTCTTTGCGTCCTCACCTTCTCTAGGTAGGTCTGGCCGTTTGCTGCTACCTTGAGTTGGGAACTGTCTCTGTGTCCTCGCCTTCACTGGGTAGGTCCAGCCGTTTGCCGCTACCTTGAGTTGGGAACCGTCTCTTTGTGTCCTCACCTCCACTGGATTGGTCTGGCTGTTTGCTGCTACCCTGAGTGGAGAACTGTCTCTTCGTGTTCAGTGTACCATCTATAGAAAGAGCCCCGGCCCTTGGTCCTGTTCCAAAGGAGGGGGTCCTGGCTCTATGTGCTGTGTATGAGTCCCGGCCCTACGTCCTGCTCCCAAGGAGGGGTCCCGGCTCCGTGTTTCCCATGCTGAAGATCAAGGCTCCGTGTTTCCCATGCTCAAGTCCACGGCTCCGAGGTTCCTGAGTACCAAGTCCAAGGCTCCGAGGTTCCTGTCTCCCAAGACCAAGTCATGGCTTCGTGTTCTCGTCCTGTCCATGTGCCTCACCCAGCCCTGTGCTGGAGATCCCTCATCCGTGCTGGAGTTCCCTTGTCCTGTCCAGGAGTCTCACGTCCAGTCCTGTAGCCACATCTTGTCCTAGCCCAAACCCAGATTCTGGTTCTGAGTCAAGATCCAGTTTCCTAGTCCAAACCACGACCCAGGTTCTGGGTCCTTGTCCAGGCTCTAATTCTGGAGTCCCGTGTCCCTAGTCCAGGCTCCTTGTTCTTATTCCTTGTCCGGGTTCTGTGTTTCTTGTCTATGTCCTAGCCTAGGCCTTGCATCCTAGTCTTGTTTGTGTCAATGTCCAGTGTCCTTTCTTCCCCACTTCCCTTGCTTTCTTGCCAATCCTAGTCCTGTTGCTAGAACTTCAGAGTCTCTGTCTTGCATTTGGGTCCGCTCTCATTGCCCCCTTATGACAGAACAGTCCAGTCAAGCATGGCCCAGCAATACAGACACTGTCGTTTTACTCTCGCCATCCTGTGTTCCCTCCTGTTGAATGCCCCCCCCCCACCCAGCCATGTAGTCCATAGTCTGGGGAAGACTTTTGGGTCACCAGGAGGCTCCCATTGGGGGGGATACTGTCATGGTCCGGTCCATAAGTACGCATTCCGGTTCCTTCCCTTCCCCTTCCTTCTGAAGCCTTGCCTGCTACCTTCACCTGTGTCCTCGTCTGTAACGTCGTCAGGTTCAACCGCCAGGGCAAGATCGGGGCCTTGCTGTGTCTCGATAAGGAACTGTCCTTTGTTGTTTGGAACCGTCTCTTTGTGTCCTCGCCCCCGCTGGGTAGGTCCGGCCATTTGCCACTACCTTGTGTTGGAAACCATCTCTTTGCGTCCTCGCCTCCGCTGGGTAGGTCCGGCTGTTTGCTGCTACCCTGAGTGGAGATGCTGCCTGGCCTGCTGCACTCACCAGCAACTTTGATGTGTGTTGCTCTGTTACATGTAATTTGAATCCATTGGCCATATTCCAGAGTTTCTCATGGCTACAATATAAGTTCGTAGTCATTTTATATTCCTGTGAAGATTTTATTCTAGCATTAACATAGTTGATAGATTGAAACATTTTAGCCCTTTGTTTCTTCCTCGAGCCACCCCCTGAGTTCCTTAAGCTGTTGGGTATACCTTTGATTCCCCCTTGTCAGCTGCGATACCAAGGCCTCTTTCTTCTCTCCCCTGGTGCTTTAGTTCACCTGCAAAACAGGAGCAATTGCAAACAGAAACTAACAACATAATGTAATATTTAAATATATGTTAAAAATAAATATGGACTGATCAATATTATTTTCTTGAAGATTCCTTCAGGCTTTCTCCTGGCACACCTGAGATCCCGATGATGTATCTTCTGCTTCAGAGAACCTGAAAGATTTTTAAGGAAACGTAACATATTTTCAAAATTTCCTTCAAATCATAATGATTCCTCGAACTGACTTGGATTAGTTTTTGTTTATACTATTTGAGAAGAATAAAAAATAGTGTTTGACATATTTTCCTGATAACAATTTTGTTGTTGATTGATGGTATTTACTTCCTGCCCACCATTCTCTTCAATTCAACCCTCGTTAGGTACCCCTGGTAAGTAGTTTGGTCCAGGCAGTGAGTTGTGCCAACTTTCACCCCCTATCTTTTCGAGTGTATGCAGGTAGTGAGTCTTGAAGAACACCATAAGGAAGTAAAATGGAATGATTACATATCATAGAGACAAGTAATACTGCAAATGTTGAACTTTGGAATAACAAACAAACTGCTGGAGAAACTCAACAGGTCAAGCAGTATCTGGAGGGAGAAGTGAATTCTTGACACTTTGGGATGAAACCCTGTATCAGGAATTGGGGTGGAGAGGGAAGATAGCCATTAGAAAGAGCAGATGGGCAGTGGTACACTTGTGGTTGCTGAACCAAAGAGGGATAAAGGATTGAGCCTGGAATGGGGGGGGGGGTGGTGGATGGAGTTGAGAGACAGAGGCAGGTGGATGATTGATGTAGGCCCAACCCCTCCCTTTCTGAGTTTCATACACCTACTACTCACACATTTCATCTACTGGCTGCCACCCCCTTCCTACTCCTATCTGCTTCCAACATGGTTCTACTGGCCATTATTGTTCTGCCCCCCTCTATTGTCCTCCTACTCTGTCTCCCAACTCCAGCTGTTTGTTTACTGGTTTGAACAGATTCAGAAAGGGAAGTTTTGCATTGCAGGTAAAACAATATGAACGACTGAGTGTAGCACCGCTTAACTTTAAGCGCTTGCAACATTGAGATGAGCCGGAATGTTACTGTTGATATTTGGAGCAGTTGAGTAGTTGTTTCATTCAGGGGATAGTTTTTCATATGTAGTCAATCAGTAATTCTGTACACATTGCCTGCATAGTGAACCAGTAAAAAAGCATTCAAGACATTCAGATTCAACAATATCCAACACAGCAAATAAGTGCTCTTTGGTTCTTCTTTAATTAACATAGATGATCACCCTAAAAAGTTTCTCAAAATTTTACCTGGTAAGGACACCAGAATACAACAGGATCTGCACTTGAAAGTACTCACATACAGTTCTGAATATATTGACACATCTATTTTAGACTAACTCTTAACAACCCTAGCTACTGAGTAGTATGACCTTTGGACAGACATTCATTGCCAACCTTTACTTGTGGATAGCAGTAAATCTCTGAATAGAGTCCATTGAGGGAGACTACCCTGTTGCCATCTAATACAAAGCAAAGGTTAATTGAGCATATTTGTGAGTCAGTGAAATATTGTTGTTCAATTAAGATTGAAAAATAACATTTACTTTTAGTCACAAACAAGAGAAAATTTGCAGATACTGGAAATCTAAGCAACACACACAAAATGCTGGAGGATCTCAGCAGGCCAGGCAGCATCTGTGGGGGAAAAAAAGTACAGTTGACATTTCGGTCTGAGACCTTACGGCAGGACCTGAAGTGTCTTGGCCCAAAACATCAACTATACTTTTTCCATAGATCCTGCCTGGCCTGCTGAGTTCCTCCAGCATTCTGTGCGCATTGAATTGAATTGACTTTATTGCTTACATCCTTCATATACATGAGGAGTAAAAATCTTTATGTTATGTTTCCATCTAAACATACAATAGTAATACAGTAATTTATAATAAATAGTATTTACTTTTAGTAGTGATTATGTCATTCTTATTTATGAATGATCTCATATTCTGAATGCCTTATTCAGGATAATATCATTTCAACATGAACATGAGAAAAGGAACATTTTGTTCGTGTTTTAGTGAAAATTATGAATACATTAAACTCATTGATCAAACTTCAGACGAACCAGATAAAACAAAGAAAGCTCTTGGATTTGAAACCTTACTTTGTGTTAAGGATATTATAATCTACTTACGACTATATAATTATTCTTGACTTTCAGCACTTATTATGTTTCTTACACTGTTAAATGGCATTTAAGATTTAATATTAGTTGGTTGTATTTTGCAATTGATTTTTTTCTGTTATTCGATCATTATTACTTAAAGTATGAACTATTTAATAGTCTTCCTTATAACCGATGAATCAATACATTTTTCCTTGTTGCCAGTATTTTATGCCAAATATCTTAATGACTGTTGATGACTCAAATTCTTTGAATAAACTGAAGTTTCATATAAGAGTGCACTTTTAATGTAAGTATATCACTTGAGATCACACTGCAGGAGTACCAAGGTGGTTTTCAAGCCTTCAAAGTGTGAAAACAGCTGATCTGCCTTCTAGCCATGAGTAACATGCCCTGATGAGCCTGTGTAAAGTAAATTGGCCTGAGAACCTGTAACATTGTGGTTTAAGTACATAGGCCTTCATCTTAGGCAGTCTCTCTTTATCAAGAATGGCTCACTGCTACTCTAGTTCTCTGGGTTCTGAAGTGGCTGAAGAGGACATTGTCCTTTCTGCAGATGACAAGAGTTGTTGGCTCTCAGGGTTGTATGGGTAGTTGTTAGGTGATCTGCTCCTTCTACTGTTTAGGGAGGGCATCTCAATATCATAGGAATTTCTGATCTTGACTGATCAAAATGAAAGAAAGTATCCAGGGTGGTATATGTAAAAGAGGGCTGGGTAACTACTTTAAAATTTAGAACTCATTTCAAAGAAACACATTACAATAAAAAATTTTTCCAAGATATTTGATTAAAATGGTTTGAATTTATGAATGTGTGAAAATGCAAAAGAGATGTATGGCAAATTAAAATGTTACCTTTGTTCAAAGCTATAATTTTTTTCAAAATTAGGAGGATTTATTTACAAGGTCTCTCAGGGCTTTAGTCTGAAAATAATGAACAGGCCAATTTCAAGAAGTATGGCAATGGGATAGGGAACACGATTTCCAGAATAATTTAGTTACTTCTACTGTCCAACTGACTCTCTCATCTGGTGTTGCCACCCTCCTTCTGATTGTTTCTTTCAAGTAGAGCCCTTTGTTTATGCAGACAGAGCAGATGGTTTTAGCTTCAAACAGTCACTTCAGTATGTCAAGACTTTTTCTATGTGGCTTGCTTAAATAGAGCATCACCTCTTCAATTTCCAAATCCCACTCATGGCATTGGACTCTTAGAACGTAGAGTACAGAACAGTACAGCATAGCACAGCATACCCCTTTGCTCCATGGTGTCTGTGCCAATCATAATGCCAATTATTGCCACCTGCCAGCATGTAGTCTATATTCTTTCATTCCCTGTGTTTCCCTGTGTTTTGAAATGTCACTGAAATGTTGCTATTGTATCTGCCTCCACCAGTTCCTTTGCAATGGATTTCACTTTCTACCATTAAAAACACTTGCCTTGTAAATCTCCAGAACTAGAATACATAAAACATGATTGCATATAACAGTTACTTGTTGGCAGGAATAAATAGTTTTTTTATTTTAATGAAAATATAATACGGTGCATTAGTGTACATGATCAAATTAGTTATTCTTTTTTGGAGTAATATGATTCATTTATTTGCTCATGAGTAGCAAATAAGGGCATTATGTTCTTGGCTTCTATTTTGCATATGTCAATAATTGATGAAGTAGTGTTTATTTTAAAGCAAGTTCATTATTAAATAGAGTGCTCTTTATTATGTGCTTTATCTCCTTTAATTCATGATGTATGATTCATTTGATGTCAGATTACAAAGAACTTGAGTGAGCTATTCATGAGCAAAACACAGCCTAGCTGTATTTTAATTACAATCCTAACATTTAGAATTATTAAAATGTTTTGGTTATTTAAATAATCCTGAAGCACATCTTTCATCTACCACTCCAATGGTATTGAAAATGGTTTGGATGTAACAATTGTAGGGCACCTAATATATTAGATATGAAAATAAGATAATAATTTTGAGGGTCATGTGTTCAGAGGGAGTTAGATATGGCCCTGCGGGAGTTAGATATGGCCCTTGTGGCTAAAGGGATTGGGGGTATGGAGGGAAGGCTGGTACAGGGTTCTGAGTTAGATGATCAGCGATGATCATACAGAATGGCGGTGCAGGCTCGAAGGGCCAAATGGCCTACTCCTGCACCTATTTTCTATGTTTCTATGTTTCTATACCTTATGAATGTATTTTTTCAGCACATTCAGAATGTTATTTAAATATTCAGCGATAAGTATATGACATAGCCACAACATAGTTTAATTATGTGAATTAGTACTTGAGTGTTAGGATTTTGAGATTGTAGAAAATGGTGATTACTGTGCCACAACTGCCAGGATAGTGTATTATCAGTGGCCACTTTATTAAGTACTCACGTACATCTGCTTGTTAGTGCAAATACCTAATCAGCCAATCATGCAGCAGCAGCTCAATGTATTAAATACATGCAGACATGGTCAAGAGATTCAATTGTTGTTCAGACCATGCTTCAGAATGTGGACGAAATGTGAACTAAGTGACTTTGAATAATTGGTGATACCAGATGGTATGGTTTAGCTATCTCACAAACTGCTGAGCTCCTGGGATTTTCCAGCACAACAGTCTTCAGAGTTTACAGAGAATGGTCCAGGAAACAAAAAAAAGATCCAGTGAGCAGTAGTTCTTTGGGTGAAAATGCTTCATTGATGAGTGAGGTCAGAAGAGAATGGCCAGACTGATTCAAGTTGACAGGAAGGCAGCAGTAACTCAATAACCACACATCGTAGTGGTGGTGTTTAGAAGGTCACCTTTGAATGCACAATGCATAGAACCTTGAAGTGGCTGGGCTATAGCAGCATACCTGAAAACTGTGAGCTCTAAAATGGGAAATATTAGAATGAAAGTAAACTAGAAAGAAATGCAAAAAGGAAAAAATATGAATGTGAAAATGGAGTTTGGAATTGGTAGGGTGCCATTTCTGCAAAGAGTGATACTTTTTGGAAAAAGCATGCCAAATTTAACCTAAGCATGTCAGACCGTGATCAAGAAACCACCAGGGAAACCTGTACTAGTAACATGTTAGATGCGCATTCAGAGCAATGGTACTGAGTTTTTTCATATTTGGCATTGCATGGAGATTTTTCAGACCTTCCTGAAACTTGCCAGTGCTAGTATGGTGAATGCCTAGCACATATTGCCCAGGCTGTGATGTTGGCAATGAACATTTCAACCTCATAGCTGTCTCCTTGAATCTTCCTTTGCTGGATTTGCATTGTTTGGTTTTTCCTCGTTAAAAATATTTAAAGGCTGATTTTGGAGAAATCACTATTTAACTGCTGTTGACTTGAAGTATTTCTGACCAACCCATTTGGTTTCTCGACATTGAAGCATTCTACAATGCTGCGCAGTTTGCCTCTGTGGTTAAGAAGGCATACGGTATATTGGCCTTCATCAACCATGGGATTGACTTCAAGAACCGTGAGGTAATGTTACAGCTATCTTGGACTCTGGTCAGACCCCACTTGGAGTACTGTGCTCAGTTCTGGTTACCTCACTACAAGAAGGATGTGGAAACTATAGAAAGGGTGCGGAGGAGATTTACAAGCATGTTGCCTGGATTGGGAACATGTCTTATGAGAATAGGTTGAGTGAACTTGGCCTTTCGCTTTAATCAAGTAAGTCTAAATTATGTACTTAATACGACAGAGATCATCCACGTTAAAATTAGCACACGATTCCTTTTCGCGGTTAGTTCCAGAATGTGGGGATGAAGTAGGAATTAACGGCTGAAGAGTTCCACACAAAATGACTGATTTTGCTTTTCTAATTTTATCCTGACATGTGAAAATGGAAATTGCTCTAACAACCAGACCTTCCAACTGGCAAATCAGAACTCGACTGCTGAACAAGCAAGGCGCTCTGTCTGTATAAGTCACCCAACAAAACATCAGAGGGTTTTGGTGTACGATCATCATTTACTAAGGTATGCACAGTATTATCTTAATGTTATTAATTTTATTGTAAATTGTTCATGTAAACATCCCAGTCATTTAATTTAATATTAAAATGCTGCATTAATTAGAAATGATCTCAAAAGTGTCTTCTTTTTAAATAAAGACATATATGTAAATTAGCTACATTTTTATATTATAGTTGCTGTACAGGTTCTTATTCAGTAGAGTCGATCAAAGTAAGGGATGCTTATGAGGCTGAAACAATATTTTGTGAAGAGAAAATAAATTTCAGTCCTTCATCTTAAATTTAAATTTGATCACATGCTGATTCTGTAATGTGAGACATAAAACTCAAATGTGTGTAAATGAAATATCTTTGGCTTATTGCCAAGTGGTATGCGATTATGTAAATCTTAGTCCACAAACAGTACATATAATCATATGTTACTTAAGACATCGGATCTCGGCACTCTATAATGTACAGGGCACTCAGCAATTTACTCTAATGCAAAGATTGAAATGTGGTCATTGCCAGGCCCCATTCAAAAACTATTAAATTAAATAGATACTTTTAAACAGTTAAATAAGGAATCATTAGATTTTAGATTGTTTCACTTAATATTTCTCAGCAAAGACATGGAGAGGGTTTAAATCAAATCAAGTTTAATTATCATTCAACCATACATAGATACAGCTGAACAAAACAGCATTCCTCTGCGGCCAAGGTACAAAAACCTTAAAAATAACAAGTAACATAATTCAAAATAGCGAGCAAAGAGGCATATTCACTTGGAAAAAACATATTGTATATATAATCCAAGACCCTGAGCAACAATGTCCAGCAATCCATGGTACAGTCTCCTAGCAGTGCGCAGACGCACCCAATCCAGCATGCCATTCCACTGCTTGAACACGGGAGGGCAGCACTGCTGGGAGAAGCCTGGCCCAAGCCGAGCACAGATGCTCTGCCGTAAGGCATCCATCTCCTCGCACCTGGTTGCAGCAGCAGGCAAGCCCACGGCTTGAGGCCTTGCTACAACCGAGGCTACACAGCTTCCATATTGTCTGTTCTGCCTCCAGACAAGGGTAACAGGCCTGCAACAACTTGCATTATTACTGTCCAACAGATTATTGCGATTGCAAGTGAAATGGCTGAGACAATCTCCCATGGTTATACTGCACAAACTTTGATGCTTTTAAGTAGCAACATGGTCTGCAGCCAGGTAAGCTCCTCCCTGATATCCCAACTGGCTCCTTTCCTGGTATCCTAACTGGCCCAGTTGACACCTCGGCTGGCTCCCTCTGCAACATCCTGGCCGATCCCTTTGATACCTCAGCTGTCTCCGCCACTGACACCAGCTCACTGATGGAGTAGCCCTGCAGTGCCCAATTTTCTTGGAGTAGAATTGTCTTTGGATCACAAATAAAAACAAATTTTACAAAGAAAAGTAACACCTTTGGTTTGCCCCCAAGGGCCACTGCGTTCACATGCACCGCCATCATCCAGAGGCCTATGTTAAACATGTTCTCCTTTAGCAGATGATATGAAGGGTTTGTTGAATGCTGTATTGTGGCACAGTTGTGCATTGTATTTAATTAAGTTAATTGGGTCAAATTTTCTGAATGCTACTGGCCACAATATCAATTCACTGTTTATTTCCACTTCATTCTTAAATGAACCCCAAACAATGAGTAACTTCATTAAAGTCATTAATTAGTTTATTTAATATGTTTAAAGTGCCTCTCCAAAAGCAGTCAGATTCGAATGCTTGTTAGATATGTTAAGTAGTATATCATGTAGCATGTCCAAAATGCCAGAATTAATTCATTTCTTCCAGCATGTGGCCCTCCATAACATGTTAGTGCAGAACAAATTACTGCTGATCTCCACAAATGAACAGATTTAGAAATGAACAAATGTTAGAAAGTCTAAACTCATTTAATTCAACTTAAAACAGAGCACAAACTAAGTAAGTGGAAATTAGTGAGCTTGAGGTAGAGATATTTGTGAAATTAAAAGAAAACTGTAGTATTTTGATTTGAAAGTCTGAAGACTTGGGATTCTCAGAATCAGAGACAGGATCAGATTTAATATCACCGGCATATGTTATGAAATTTGTTAACTTTATGGCAGCAGTACAATGAAATGCATGATAAGTATAGAGAAAAAACTGAGTTACATTAAGTATATATAAATATATATATATATATTAATCAGTTAACATAAGTAGTGCAAAACAACAGAAATAAAAAGTAGAGATGTAGTGTTCATAGCTTCAATGTCCATTTAGAAATCAGATGGCAGAGGGGATGAAGCTGGTCGTGAATCACTGGGAGGGTGCTTCCAGGCTTCTCGATTTCCTTCCCAACAGAAACAATGTGAAGAGGGCATGTCCTGCACATAAAATTAAACTTCTTATGCCAGTGGGGTAGTTCAGCAGTAATTAAGTTTACCCTGCTGTGAAATTAAGTTACACCCAGATTGTGCCAGTCTTAATTCCTCAATGCTACTTCACTGAAGGCAGCTATAGAATTGTTATGCTGCAGAAGGAGGCCATTCAGCTCATCAAGTTTCCTTCTAGCTCATAATTGAGGATTTTGGCATTAGGTTAGATAAGTGCAAAGGGCACTTGATTGGAGGTGGGAGTGTGGGGACGAGGAGTGCACAGCAATAAGACACTGAGTTACCCACATACCTCCATCAATCTTGCTGATTGGTAATGATCACTTGAACTAGGATGCAGTGAAAAGCTTTCATTTGTATACTATCAGATCATGCCATATAATTACAATTAAGTAGTAAAAAGAAACACAAAATGGAGAAATTGTGTTGCAGTTACAAAGTACAGTAAAGGTAGAAAAAATAGTGCAAGGACCATGATAAGGTAAACTGGGCGATGAAGAATTCATTTTTTAGCATATGAGAGGTCTGTTCATGATCTAATAACAGAGGATAAAGGCTATCCCTAAGCCTGGTGGTATGTGTTCTCAAGCTTATGAACATGCACACCTCTTGTATGTCTGTTTATGGTACCTTCTGAAAGCTGTTGTATTTAAATAGCTACTTACAAGTCTGGTCTAATAAATCAATATGATATCAAGTGGTTTGTATTTGAACCTCATACTGGAAATTCTCTAATCACCTTAAAAATTTGGCTATAGATGTAATGGGAGTAGTAAAGATGAAAGAAGCTTCTTACAACTGATGTAAAAGAATCTCGAGCACTGCAAAACAACATGGACAGATTATATGAACGACTAGAGATGTTTCAAATAAATTGCCAATGCAGATCCAATTGATTTATTTTCTTGATGCTTGTTAACAGTAAATGGACCATAACCTATGCAAAAGTTTTTGAATATTGGCAAAATTGATTTCCTTTATGCATGGCTTTTTGAAACTAGATTTGTAGGAAGTCAGAATATGTTGAAAAATAAAATCGAAAATACTACAAATGCTCAGCAACTCTATGCCCAGAGAAATAGGATTAATGTTTCAGGTTGATGAGCTTTCATCAGAACTGAGAAAATATAGAAATAAACAAAGTTCTAAGCTGCAGATAAAATGAGGAGGACAGAGATAAGGAATGGAGAAGAGTGGAAGATAAGAAAGACTGAAAAGATTGGTAATGAAACTGCTAAGAAGGTAATGGATAAGAAGTGAAGATGTATATCTTGGCTTCGTAATTAAAATTATATGATAAAAGGATCCTTAACAATCATTAAGCTGCAGTTGTGTACAGTATGAGATAGCATAATGCTCAGAAACAACAATTTTATGTTTAGAAAGATGGAAACTGATGTGAGGATATATTCATGAGGAGTGATAACAGTAGGTAAGAGAAGATTAAGAAACAAATGAAACCCTTTAAATTTTGATTGTTTCAAGGTGTAAATGTTAGTGTGTTTCCCTGATCTGTTGATGAGCAATTAGCAAGGATAAAGATTCAAAGTTCAAAGTACATTCATTTATCAATGTATACATTATACATTATAGAACCTTGAGACTCATCTCTTTATAGGCAGCCACAAAGCAAAGAAACCCACAAGAACCCGTAAAACAGAAGACTACAGGTTTCCCCCGCCAACTGAAGGTAGAGCGTTCCTATGAAATGGTTCGTAAAGCGAAGAAGCAATTACCATTTATTTATATGGGAAAATTTTGTGAGCGTTCGCAGACCATAAATAACCTACCAAATCATGCCAAATAACACATAAAACCTAAAATAACAGTAACATATAGTAAAAGCAGGAATGATATGATAAATACACAGCCTATATAAAGTAGAAATACTTTTCCACAATCATTGCCGGCACAGATCTCTGTAGCAAAAATCTCACGCAAGCGCTATTGGCAAAAGCACGGCGCAAGCGCTGTCCAGTAATCTTTAAACTATGAAGCTGCCAAATCACACTAAATAACACGTAAAAATACACAGCCGATATAAAGTAGAAATAATGTATGTACAGTGTAGTATCTCTTACCGGAATCTGGACAGCGCAGAGCACACTGATGATGGTGTGTTAGGCTGAGTCGTCGTAGGCAGGGTGGTGCAGTGGCCCCCACCTTCCGGGCCACCGACCGATACATTGCTGTGAAGCACGCAGGGGTCCAGCAGTAGCCGGGACGCACCCAGCACATCTTCAAGAAAAAAGCCGAAATAAACATGCTAATTAATTACGTGCTGCCCGACACGTAACTATCGGCCCAGATCAGTGCCGATTGCATCGCCTCTGATCTGGGCCGACAATTACATGTGGGTGGCACCTAATTAATTAGCATGTTTATTTCGGCTTTTTTCTTAAAGATGTGCTGTGTGCCTCCCAGCTACTGCTGCATTCTCCGCGAATTGGTACAGTATCTGTCCGGGGCCCAGGTGTTGGGGTGGTGGGACACGGGGGTGTCATCTCATTGTCGATCAGGGCAGGCAGCTCATCTTCTCCTATGACTGCCCGCCTCGACGTCGAAGGTTGAGGTTCGTCGTCTGCTGTGGCTGATGTGGAAGACTTGCTTGACTGCTGAGCCTCGTGCATTTTTCTATCACACAATTCTTTGTAAGGACTCAAAGAATCTTGCAAATATCCCCTAAACCTACGTACCCTTTCAAAATTAAAGTCATACTTTATCATTACTCATTTGGTTTCGATTGTTATCCTTTCCTCTTCCAATTGCATTGGCTCTTCATCTATCAGTTCTTGGTCATGGGATGCAAAAACCTCTTCAACATCATCTTCGTCAGCTTCCACAAGCCAAACTCATTTTGTCCTTGCTTCGTTCACCACGATCGAAACACTTAATTATGTCTAGTTTTACGCTAAGTGTAACACCCTTACGAGCTCTTTCAGGCTTTTCCGACACCATAGAACTCATTTTGCAAACGACTGCTCACAGGCTCGTGTTAAAGTAATGCTGGCGAGAATGCCGTTCCGAATCCGGGGCGCGCACTTCTTTTTATCGCGAGCTGATTTTTTTTGTAACAGTGAAAACACCTTCTGAAAGCGAAAATGGTACTAATGTAGGTCTTTCGTAACAGTGAGGTTTCGTAAAGCGAATGTTCGAAAAGCGGGGGACACCTGTATTATGTCCTGATGAAAGATGGTGCAACGCAGCTAGCAGCGGCCACTCCGGTGGTGATGTCTGTTATTTGTCATGTAGGGTTGTGCCGTGCACAATCCCAGATTTGATGGAGACAGACGTGAGAGCACAGAGGAACATCTGGAGAAACTTCTGAAATGCCTGCTTCGATGCTGCTGCTACTGTGTGATCCAGAATCTCCGGAGGAGAAGGCCATGAGTCCTCGGCTTTGCTTGTTGCTCAGCGGTCAGGGTGCGGTTGATGCGCTCGGCAGAGAATGGTGCTTGGAGAGGCTTTGTCAGAGGGGCCGGTTGGAGGCTGGAAGTTTTTGGACTCAGAGTCTGCTGCGGTCAGGTGCTTCCAATGGTGCTGCATCACCGAGCTGTCGGCGCTTGGAGGTTCATGGCAGGGGGAGTTCCTCTCTTCTGCCATCTGCGTGGGATGATGAGTCTATCGGGACTTTGAGACTTCTTTTTTTACCGTGCCCGTGGTCTGCTCTTTATCAAATTATGGTACTGCTTTGCACTGTTGTAACTATATGTTATAATTATGTGGTTTTGTCAGTTTTAGCCCTGGTTTGTCCTATGTTTTCTTGTGATATCATTCTGGAGGAACATTGTATGATATTTTAATGCATGCATTTCTAAATGACAATAAACAAAACTTGGTACTTGGAACACACATCAAAGTTGCTGGTGAACGCAGCAGGCCAAGCAGCATCTGTAGGAAGAGGCTCAGTCGACGTTTCAGGCCGAGACCCTTCGTCAGGACTAACTGAAGGAAGAGTGAGTAAGGGATTTGAAAGCTGGAGGGGGAGGGGGACATGCAAAATGATAGGAGAAGACAGGAGGGGGAGGGATAGAGCCGAGAGCTGGACAGGTGATAGGCAAAAGGGGATACGAGAGGATCATGGGACAGGAGGTCCGGGAAGAAAGACGGGGGTGGGGGGTGACCCAGAGGATGGGCAAGAGGTATATTCAGAGGGACAGAGGGAGAAAAAGGAGAGTGAGAGAAAGAATGTGTGCATAAAAAAGAGTAACAGATGGGGTACGAGGGGGAGGTGGGGCCTAGCGGAAGTTAGAGAAGTCAATGTTCATGCCATCAGGTTGGAGGCTACCCATACGGAATATAAGGTGTTGTTCCTCCAACCTGAGTGTGGCTTCATCTTTACAGTAGAGGAGGCCGTGGATAGACATGTCAGAATGGGAATGGGATGTGGAATTAAAATGTGTGGCCACTGGGAGATCCTGCTTTCTCTGGCGGACAGAGCGTAGATGTTCAGCAAAGCAGTCTCCCAGTCTGCGTCGGGTCTCACCAATATATAAAAGGCCACATCGGGAGCACCGGACGCAGTATATCACCCCAGTCGACTCACAGGTGAAGTGATGCCTCACCTGGAAGGACTGTTTGGGGCCCTGAATGGTGGTAAGGGAGGAAGTGTAAGGGCATGTGTAGCACTTGTTCCGCTTACACGGATAAGTGCCAGGAGGGAGATCAGTGGGGAGGGATGTTTTTCTTAACAAATCATGCAAGCAATTAAAGTAAGCAAAAGGGATTCAGAACAGAAATGAGTCTGTAGATATGAAACCCAGAACAGCCGGAGCAGGCCACACCATTAGTTTAGCGCAGAGCCAAGTAAACATTGTGGAGCCCTCAGACATGAAGCCCAGAGCAGAAGTAGAAAGGGTGAAGTTATAATAATATTATATGTAGTATTAAAATATGAAGTGCCGGACAGGAGTACAGTCATTGTAGAGGCACTTAAAGTTAATAAACTTCAAGGCAACATTCCTGTTGCAGCACAGCTTCAGCAACTCCAGTTCAATCCTAATCCAGGATGCTGCATGGAAGTTTCATACCTTTCCTTTGACTGCATGGGTTTCAACCAGGTGCTCCAGTTTCTCTCCATATTGCAAAGCTGTGCTGGTTAATAGGTTCATTCTCTACTGTAAATTTGCCTCTTGAATATGTAGCTAGAAGAAGAATTATCAGGTGTTATGGGGCTGAGAGAGAATAGAGAATTTTATGGAGGAATAGGATTGATGGGATTACGCTGAGAGTTGGCATGGACTCAATGAACTATATAGTCTCTCAGTATGTCATAAGAAATTACATGGGAAATAGGAAAATATGGGAAAGAGCTGAATGCAGTGTAGGTACTATATGAATTAGACACGAGATACTGCAAATGCTGGAAACCTAGAGCAATACACAGACATGGGAATAAACAGACATGTTTCAAGCCGAGGCCCTTCAAAATGACTGATGATGAAGGGGCTCGCCCCAAAACCTCAACTGATTATTCCCATCCATAGATGCTGCCTGACCTGATGAGCTCCTCCAGCACATTACAGGTATGAATCAAACTGAATGAACACAGAATTTTTGATACAGTATATGTTTCCAGAACCAGAATCCCTTAGAAATTGTAGATTTTGAAGCAATTCAACAAACATTAAAGTTTACAAGGATTCTAATACTTTAGAACAAAATATTGAATGATGTGATAGATATCAATAGGAAGGATATCAATATCATGCTGTAATAGATATCAATGATATAAATGGTATCTTGATTAGATATCAACCCAGTGCAAACAGTTCTTCTTTCCTTAAACTTGGATAAAATTTATTTTTGAGTAGTTTCAGTTTCATTGCTTTGTCAATTATCCAAGCATTTCCATTCAAAGTCATGAGTTGTTGCCTAATGAGATTCCTTAGGGCACAATTTTTTGTGACCCTAGCAGACTGAAAAGTTTATTCACTAAGCCAGGAAAATATCTCACCTATTGTTAGATATTTTCATCAATGAATTAAATATCCATTCAACAATATGAATTGTTGCTTTGGTGGATATATAAATATATTTTTGTCAGCTATACAGAGAGTTTTTTACAACCTGGAAATATGTCCATAGATAGACTCCCATTTATAACCATATAATCATTTAACAATTACAGCACGGAAACAGGCCATCTCAGCCCTTCTAGTCCGTGCCGAACTCTTACTCTCACCTAGTCCCATCGACCTGCACTCAGCCCATAACCCTCCGTTCCTTTCCTGTCCATATATCTATCCAATTTAACTTTAAACGACAACATCGAACCTGCCTCAACCACTTCTGCTGGAAGCTCGTTCCACACAGCTACCACTCTCTGAGTAAAGAAGTTCCCCCTCATGTTACTCCTAAACTTTTGCCCTTTAACTCTCAACTCATGTCCTTTCGTTTGAATCTCCCCCACTCTCAATGGAAAAAGCCTATCCATGTCAACTCTATCTATCCCCCTCATAATTTTAAATACCTCTATCAAGTCCCCCCTCAACCTTCTACGCTCCAAAGATAAAGACCTAACTTGTTCAACCTTTCTCTATAACTTAGGAGATGAAACCCAGGCAACATTTTAGTAAATCTCCTCTGTACTCTCTCAATTTTATTGACATCTTTCCTATAATTTGGTGACCAGAACTGTACACAATACTCCAAATTCGGCTTCACCAATGCCTTACACAATTTCAACATTTCATCCCAACTCCCATACTCAATGCTCTGATTTATAAAGCCCAGCATACCAAAAGCTTTCTTCACCACCCTATCCACATGAGATTTCACCTTCAGGGAACTATGCACCATTATTCCCAAATCCCTCTATTCTACTGCATTCTTCAGTGCCCTACCACTTACCATATATGTCCTATTTTGATTAGTCCTACCAAAATGTAGCACCTCACATTTTTCAGCATTAAACTCCATCTGCCATCATCTGGGTAATATCTTAACAGATATTAACAGATTTGGGTAATATCTGTTGCTAGAACATTTGAGTAGTGGCTAATGGATTGGAAGTTACACCTACAATGGTCAAGCACCTATTCTTGGAATCTATTGTCAATAGCAATTTCATTGCATACTGAAAACCAATCACATCATGTCTATTGCAATGCACAAGTAAATACATCATTTTACTGTGATGTTTGTTTTTCACTGATCCATCTATGTAAATTACGCCACCAGTTCACAATCTCAATCTAAAGGTTAGCTGCATCAACAGTCAGTCATTTAAAGAAAGAAAAACACAAAAAGATAAACCATAAACTAACAGAGCAATTGTACAATGTTCAGAATCATTTATGATCACTAGGTTACCTTTGCTTTTACCGGGTAAAAATGTCCTCCTTGTTATTTGAAGCTACAGTGCCACCATGAATGATTTTCCAGTTTCGTTTGAGGTAAGTCCAATTTTATTGTGTTAATATGTGATTTAGAAAAGTGATTTGGCAGCAACTACTTGTTGATAAAAGAGTCTCTGTGCAGTGCCTTCTTTGTAATGGCAGTAATGAAGAGCATTCTGATGTATGCATTTTCACTATCCAGATGTTCCAGGGTTGAGTGAAGAGCCAATGAAATGACACTTGCTATTGAGCTATTGTGTTGGTAGGCGAATTCAAAGTCACTTCTCAGACATATGTTTCATCACCAACCTCTGAAAGCACTTCAACAGAGTGGAAAGTGTATGGTTATGCACTTTGGAAGAAGAAATAAACGGGCAGACTATTACTTAAATGGGGAGAGAATTCAAAGTTCTGAGATGCAACAGGACTTGGGAGTCCTCGTGCAGGATACCCTGAAGGTTAACCTCCAGGTTGAGTTGGTGGTGAAGAAGGCGAATGCAGTGTTGGCATTCATCTCTAGAGGAATAGAATATAGGAGCAGGGATGTGATGTTGAGGCTCTGTAAGGCACTGGTAAGACCTCACTTGGAGTAGTGTTGGGAGTTTTGGGCTCCTTATTTAAGAAAGGATATGCAGATGTTGGAGAGCGTTCAGAGAAGATTCACTAGAATGATTCCAGGAATGAGAGGGTTAACATATGAGGAACATTTGTCCACTCTTGGACTGTATTCCTTGGAGTTTAGAGGAATGAAGGGGGACCTCATAGAAACATTTTGAATGTTGAAAGGCATGGACAGAGTGGATGTGGCAAAATTGTTTCCCATGGTGGGGGAGTCTAGTACGAGAGGGCATGACTTCAGGATTGAAGGGCGCCCATGCAGAACAGAGATGCGAAGAAATTTTTTTAGCTAGAGGGTGGTGAATCTGGAATTTGATGCCACGGGTGGCAGTGGAGGCCAAGTCATTTGGTGTATTTAAGGCAGAGATTGATAGGTATCTGAGTAGCCAGGGCATCAAAGGTTATGCTGAGAAGGCAGGGGAGTGGGAGTAAATGGGAGAATGGATCAGCTCATGATAAAATGGCGGAGCAGACTCGATGGGCCGAATGGCCAACTTCTGCTCCTTTGTCTTATGGTCCTATGGATGTAAGTGCTACTGGATGACAATCATTGAGGCAGGTTACACATTCTTCTTGTGCATGGGTATAATTGAAGCCTACTTGAAGCAGGTGGGTACCACAGACTGCTGAAATGAGAGATTAAATATACAGTATTAGTGAACACTCATACGGGTCTTTAGTACTGAGCCAGGTACTCCATCTGGTCTAGATGCTTTCTGAGGGTTCACTCTTCTAATGGATACTCTCACACCAGCCTCAGACATTGAAATCACAGGGTCATTAGGCCGTGCGAATTCGTGAAGGTGCCTCCATGTTTTGACAGTCAAAGCAAGCATAAAATGCATTAAGCTCCTCTGGGAACAAAACCTTGCTGTCACATGTCACTTGGTTTTACTTTGTAGGAAGTGATTATATTCAAGCCCTTCTACAGCTGTTGAGCATCCTTCTATGATTCAAGTTTGGTCTGGAGATACTACTTTGCATGTGATAGGACTTTCTGGATGTTGTACCTGGACCTCTTGTATGGTTTTGTATTTTACATGACTTGAACTCTACTGATATGGTTCTCAGAAAATTGAAGATCTTTTCGTTCATCTAGGGCTTGTGGTTGGGGAGGACCCTGAATGTTTCGTGGGGGCACACTTGTCCACGATTGACTTTATATAGTGTTCATTGTTATAATATTCAAAAAGGAGCCTCCAGTCCACTATGGCCACATTGAACACTAACTACCCATCCACAATAATACTATTTACCAGCATTTGGCACATTGCTATACTATGGCAATTCAATTGCTCTTCTAGATATTTCTTAAATATATTGATATTTCCTATTTCTCAAGCCTTAGTTCAGCAACTTAGAGCAGTGTACCCTTGCATACATAAATAGAGAAAAAAAGGATTATTTAGATCTGCTTGCTGAAATTTTAAGGAGCAGTAAGTAGAGAATGATCTATTCTGGTCATCATACTGGAATAATGCAGTCCAACATGGTGAGAAAGCTAATTTTTTTTTACTGTACCCAATATTTTGCAAGACACCTTAAGAAAGAATAAAGGGGCCACTTCTGATTCCACAGCGGTTCTACTTGTACCACGTTAACTCTTCCCCAGAATTACATTTCTGGATGTTGCCAGTGATATTGGTCACTCATAAATTAGCACTATGTGTGCAAAATGCCAGTGGAGATAGCACAGGTACTTCATTTCAGGCAGAATGTATTAATAAGGCTTGAAACTCCTTTTATGTTTTGGCACAATTTGATTAGCGGATTGGTTTTCTGCTATGCCTGATTCTTGATTGAAACATGTTTCATATGTGTCATTCCATGTTCGGCACAGCTTTGTGGGCCACAGGGCCTGTATTGTTCTGTAAGTTTTCTATTCCAATTATTTCTTAATATTATATTACCATCAATATTTGTCTTTGTATCATAATGCCTCGAGTTTTTCCATATGTTGCTTATATCCTACCATGATGATTGAATCATCTAACAAGCATGAGTTGACAAAGATACATTTTAGTGTTGCACATTTATTTCTGTTGATATTACTACATTTATAAAACTATGTTACAGAGAAATACACATTTTGTGTATTTCTTCTTTGGACCGTTTCAGGTTGTCATCTACTCTTCAGCGCTCTAGAAGGAAATGAAAATTGTTTAATTAGTGCAATAACTTGTGTGCCTTTGAAATTTACTTATACAGTATTTACTGACAGAAATTATAAAAGTAATTTGAGTAAGTATTATAGTACCTCAGAGTAATTTTTACCATACCTTCATAGTAATGTCCCGGGTTTTAGATCTAAGTTTATTGACTTGAGACTCTGCAATGTCAGCACGCTCCTCGGCCTCCTCCAGTTCATGCTGCACCTTCCTGAACTTGGACAGGTGAATGTTGGCCTGTTCCTCCTACAGGAATACAATGTGAGAAATCATCAGATTGCATTCTAGAACATTGAAGAATATAATTTCTCACGACAAAAGGAATAAAGTAATTCTTCAGAATACTGTTGCTGAAGGCCATTATGTGTTTGAGGACTAATTATTAGGGTAGTAAAGGAATTTAAAGTTTTTCAGGTTGATTTGATCGTAAGGTGCAACAGTTTTGTTTTTCAAGAAAGAAGAGTGGATATTGGACAAATATACTTCAAGATTTGCATGTATGAGTTTAATCAAGTTTAGTTTTGAGGAAAGTTTCTGCTGATACATTTTGTGCTTTGTATTGAACTTTTTTTTGGAGGGGGGGAGTAATTTTTTTGAAGAAGTGTTGTTTTTCAAGATCCAAGCCCTCTAGCCATAGTGTGCCAATGGAAACGTGCTGGTTCACTTGTTTGTCGTAAATGATTTGAATGAGAATGTATGTGGCACGATTATGAAGTTTAGTGTCAAGCAATGTGTTATAGATAGTGAAAAGGATTGTCTAAAGTTACAATAGGATCTATATCAACTGGGAAAATGGGTAAAGCCAAATGTGAAGTGATGTATTTTAGGACCACAGAGTAGGACATACACAGAATAGCAAGCCCCAGGGGATTATGATGACTTAGTTATAGGTCAAAGAGTATAACCAAGTCCTGTCCTGCTGACTTTTAGACATTCACGGAAATTAGGTAGAAAAATGGAAAATCTGATTTCATCCTATTGAAACAAAACAGTGACATTCAGTGCTCTTATTCTCTAAATGAAGTGAATCTTTAAAATTGACCTGTTCATAAGTAATGACAATGAGCTTTGTGTTATGACAAATATTAGTGAGTTTAAGTGTATTCATAGAGATTTTCAGAATAATTTTTTCTATATTCTTTGGAGATTAGAGCAATGGGAGATAATCTCATTGAAACATTCATAAGGGATTTTAGGATCTACACTGATTAGTTGCATGGATTGCAATGCAAAAAAAAGTATAAATAAAACAAAGCAGATTTGATTTTTAATGACACTTCCAGCTCAACTTGGCAATTAAAAGAACTAAAAAATGCAATCTTAAAGTATAGTTTGTACTCTAACCTTGTGTGGATGATGAATACACATTATAAACCTCTGCGTAATTTCTATTTGTCTTATTTCCAAAAATGCTCTGTACTTGTTCAGTTAAGTAGAAAAATAAAAGATTCTTC
Source organism: Mobula hypostoma (assembly GCF_963921235.1). NCBI lineage: Eukaryota > Metazoa > Chordata > Chondrichthyes > Myliobatiformes > Myliobatidae > Mobula > Mobula hypostoma. Next base: position 15,624,851 of record NC_086118.1, on the reverse strand, counting down.
ACTTTTGGTTTTCATCATCAATTATTACTGGGAACTTTTAAATCAGGTACACTGAATCGGATTGAATTAACTGAGCAGTGAATAGAGATAGCCTTATAAACTAAATAATTTCAGTGCTCTGTGCTCATTAATTTAGGAAGTTCTTAACTTCCAGGTAAAGCAGGTTATGATATAAATGCTAACAATTACTCTTTATACTACAGAAGAATCATAAGGGTCTCGGCCCAAAACGTCGACTGTACCTCTTCCTAGAGATGCTGCCTGGCCTGCTGCGTACACCAGCAACTTTTATGTGTGTTGCTTGAAATTCCAGCGTCTGCAGATTTCCTCATGTTTGTGAGTTAAATACAATATTTTTTTGAAAAAGTGCAATTGTAATTTATCATTACTTACAGACTCCTCACATTGTCTCTTGTAGGCCTTAACCTTCATCTGCAGCTTGTCAACCAAGTCCTGTAGTCTCAGAACATTCTTCCTATCTTCCTCTGACTGTGAATGTAAAAGAAGCAATATTTGTAATCATCTTTTAGTGTTCTTGCATTCTTATGTCACTTATCAGGATAAATCCCATTGGTTTTGCTGGTCAACTCATGTAATGTAATGCCTCTGTCATATTACATTACTTGTCTCCTCACTGCTTCACTCAGTTTATCACCTCTGGGCCTTCTCGCTCCACTCATTGCCTTTAATGCACATTGCTAGCTTGCCAGTTTCTTTGAGGTCTCTGTGCTCTTCTTAAAATCACAAGCCTCCCTCTGATTGGTGATAAGAAATATTTTCTTTTTAATTAGAATGATTCATATCAAAAATCAATAGTCTGCAGGATCCTAAAACGCCCTTGATGCAAGTCTTATGCTGTCCCCACCAGATAGCTGGTATTAAAGGCTTCTGCTACCTGAACCATGCAAATGAAAACACATGCTTTGCTCAATCAAAATTACTATGTTCATGACATAATCAGAACTTCAGGGAGCATGGATCAGTCTTGAAGGACACAACAAACCTTGCAAGCCTGTCAGGACAGTCAGTTTGCTGAGTATAGGATCAGAAACTCCTTACAGATCATTATATGAGATGAGTGCAGCCTGCAGGCCTTAGGTTGCACTCCATAAGATTATGAAATGTACAATACCTGATAGGTCAGTTCCTTGACTCTTCTCTCGTACTTGCGTACACCTTTAATGGCATCAGCACCTCGCTTCTGCTCAGCTTCCAGCTCATTTTCCAGCTCACGTACCTAAACCCAGCACAAAATCGGATTAATTGTTAATATTCATTTCATATACAGAGAGGTCAGTGTGTAGCTTGTCATTAGATAATCTCATTGTTTACCCTGGCCTCCAGTTTCTGGAGTTGCTTCTTTCCTCCTTTCATAGCCAGCTGCTCAGCCTCATCCAGGCGATGCTGCAGATCCTTCACTGTCTGCTCAAGGTTCTTCTTCATTCTCTCCAGGTGAGCACTGGTGTCCTGTTCCTTCTTCAGCTCTTCAGCCATCATGGCAGCCTTGCAATTTGAGGCAATAGAACAAATCATTATTCAAGCTCAAAATCTAAATCATACCAATAAGATAGTTAAATAAGAATCAGTATTTATATTTAAAAAACTTCCAATTTACATCAGTGATAGCCTTCTTGGCTTTCTCTTCAGCATTTCTTGACTCCTGGATAGTTTCTTCCATTTCAGACTGAAGATGGTTCAGGTCAGAGTCCAGCTTCTTCTTTGTATTGATGAGGCTAGTGTTCTGCAGGAAAAGACAATTCCTCATCAGTTTTGCAGGACTAAAGATAGTGGCAATTTCAATTCACAGTAAGAAGTCGCAGGGCTGGAAGAACATTGAGGGACAAGGTAATGAAAAGCAAAACTCAGCAAGAAGGATATTAATCAAACACAACCTTTTGTTAATCTCATGACAATGGATACTGCCTGCCTAATTAAATGCTGTGGAGAGATGGGCCACTCAGTTAAAATATTTAAATAGGCCCCCAAATCAATATTCATTGCTGTTCTGAATTCCTGAGATTAGAACTCAGCAGGTTATAAACTGTAGCTTCCTATCACTGGTAATTCCTTCCTATGAAGCATCTCGGCAAGCAAGCAATTGAACAAAAAGCATTCATGAGATTCCTCCTTTAAATTAATCCTAGGCAGTGCTCTGTCGTAGCCTCATCTTCCATAGACTCCCTATATCATACAAGACCTGGATGCTTATACCAAATGACATTTATGTGGGGACAGACCTGAGTATGCAGCAGCTGAACTCTCTCAGTGACATCAACAAGCTCTTGTTCAGCAATTTTGCGAGATCTGTCTGTTTGTTCCAGAGCCGCTCTTATTTCTTCAATCTCAGCCTGTTGCAAGCCACTTCTGCGTTCCACCATGGCCAGTTGCTCCTTCAAGTCTTCCTGGCTTCTGCAAGCATCATCCAGCTGTAACTGGGTGTCCTGTTTGGAAGAAAGGGTTGCTTTGTTACCAGATACTACATTATACAGTATGTAATATTCATCTTGTACTTGAATCATCTTAAGCCATTTTTCATTAATAAGTACCTTAGCTTGAAAAATCTAATGCTATTTTCGCAATTTATTTTAAGTTCTGTTATAAGATTGCGTAGATTTACTTAATTGTACCACATACAATATATAAATAACTTTAACCTGGACATTAATATCCCATCATATATACCTTTAATTGACCCTGCACGTTTCTGAGATGTTTCTGAGCTTCTGAGGCCTGACGATTGGCATGTCCCAGCTGAATCTCCATTTCATTTAGATCGCCCTCCATTTTCTTCTTGATTCTAAGAGCATCATTTCTGCTCCTGACTTCAGCCTCCAAAGCACTTTGCATCGTGTCCACAACTCTCTGATGGTTCCTCTTCACCTGATCAATCTCCTCATCTTTCTCTGCAATCTTCCTGTCAACTTCAGATTTCACTTGGTTCAGTTCCAGCTGAATACGAAGGATCTTGCTCTCCTCATGTTCCAGAGAGGCCTACAAGAGGGGTCAAGTGAATTTGAGTATGTCCACACATTGTTAGCATAAAGTTTGCTTTGACTTGCTTTGATACTAGTGCATTAAATTCAAGTATCTTTCTGGAATACTACATTATAAAAGTATTTAATGCACAGTAGTCTATTTAATAACTCCATAGATTTTGTCATCCTACACTTTCAAAAGTTATTAGAACCAGAGCAATTTGTAGAATGCTGAATTGAGAAAGTCTCCGAGTGAGAGATGTTTTGCTGCCATCGAATCTTATTGGAAACTTAACTAATGCAATTTTCCTGAACCTCATTCTTGGGGATGCTTTCAAACTATTATCATTTTTCTATTTACAAAAGACCAATGAGTTGTAAGAGTTTGTTTTATTTTGTGTGTGACTGCCTTTTATTCCTATCTTCTAATGGAAGTTCATTAAGTAGATATCATAGCAGAAGTGTATAGAAAGAGATAGAATTTAAGCATATATTTAAAAGAGGAACAGGGAATTGCAGTTGGGGATAACTCATTTAACCTTTATAACAATTGCAGTTGTCATAAAGGTTAAATGCCCTCACTGTAATACATCATTTACATCTTTGCCCTGGTTCAGCTTCACTGCTGCTGGAACTAGTATCTATAAGTTTTTGTAATATGGTAATCAGATTTTTTTTTATAATTTAATTCCTATCAGACACACTTGAACAATTTCAAGTCATGCAAATAATGTTAACCTCATCCGAACAAACACACACGGGTTCTGTTAATTGTCATATCTTTTCACTGGCATGCAGTATATTGGCTTCTAGTCATGTAACCCTTCTTTATAAAGTTTGCAACCTAAAGTAATTTGTTTCCTCTCTTCCCCAGTTCTAATGAAGCATCTATAACCTGGTTCATTAACTCTGGCTTTGTTTCCACGGATGCAACCTGAATGCTGAGTATTTCCAGCATCTTGTGTTTTATTTTCCTTCAGTCAGTATTTAATCATCCACTTACTGTTAATAGAATGTTACTTTAGGATAATATGTGCTAATAATACAATCTGTGCCAGTTTGTGATGACATTTAGTCTGTGTTATACCTTGATAGTTTCACAGTAAGCCATGTGACTTTTTCATAATATTATTTCCATTGATGGCCAGATATATTTGAAACCTTGGTTATCCAAATCTATGGAAGGGAGCTGTGATTTAATGTTAGATTCTTTTTGTGAATGTATAAGATAAGAATAATTGTAGTTTTTAAGTTTTATCAGTTTATCATTTTGTTTTGCAAATATAGTAATCTCAATATAACGACGATTGTCAACTTGGAACTTTAACTATTGTGTTTACTTAGTTTTTCACTCCACTAACTGTCATTTATGCATGTATTTCTCCCATTTGCTGTTTATATTTTAGACTTTTAAGATCCAGAGTATGTTGAAATTGCACCCATCAGTTTGATTCAAACCACCATTAATCTAATAAATATGATGTTAAATGTTACCAGCGATTTATCTTTCCCTGTAATGCAATCCATGCTTTAAAAAGAACATCTCTTAATTACTCTCAATGTAATGTCATTTCATCTATTTGTTCCTTCCCTAGTGAAACCTTTAGAGCTTTAGTTTTTGTTAATGCTGCTCAATGACGTGTTATTGCAATTTTTACTGTATTTAACAACTAATACAAGTCCAATTTTCTATTTCTAACAGGTATTACTATAATAATTTTGAATTTTACCTCTGCCTCCTCCAACGCGGACTGAATTTCACTCTTCTCCTGCTCAGCTGACTTCTTTGCCTTTTCCATCTCATGAAGGGCCTTGCCACTTTCACCCAGTTGCTCAGTCAGATCAGAAATCTCCTCTTTTTTTTGAAAGGTATTGTTAATTAGACACATACTGTACTCATAAAACTAAGTTTACAGAAAAAATACAAGGATATGATATTATTAAAGTGAAATGAATTCTCAAGAGAATGAAGGTTAATGAGCCAGAATGGAGTCTATAATTTAATTGCAAGATAAACAGGCATCTATTTGATAACAACAATACTTTAAAATGCTTAAATAAGATTTAAACTTACGCTGCAGGTTTTTGTTCTCTCGTTTAAGAGTTTCAAGATGATCCAGAGACTCCTCATACGCATTTTTCATCTTGAAGATTTCAGTACTCAGACTGCGAGATTCCTTCAGAGCTCCTTCCAGTTCTGCTTGGCTTTCCTCGTATTTCTGTTTCCAGTCAGCCAGAACCTTAATTGTACAATTGCAAATGTTAGAAATGAAATTTGAAGCTACATTTTCATCTCAGTAACATTGAGATCTAATAGCTGGAGAGCATGAAGTTCAGAGTTCAACATAAAAACTGGGAATTAATCAATTTTCAAGCTGTTGGATAATATCACATATACATATGTAACAGATGAGAAAGGACTGTTTCCAGAAAAATGTATCTGCTCAGGATGTACATTTGCTATTGCACAGTTTTAAAAGAACTTAGTCGTTTGCACGGTGTAGTGCTTGTACATTTCACATTTAAGCAGACCACTGAACCCTTGCTACTGACTTTCTATTATATCATCTGATTTTCAGCTTGATTCCAATTAACACTGTTGCTCCTGATGACCTGCTAATTTTACTAAACAATCATTTATTGATGCCAAATCTCCTGCCTTTATTGACAGAAATTTTTTTGCCTGAAATCATTACCATGTAAAATGTTCCGTTTTATCAATTCAGTTCTAATGAGGAACTTAGATTGAATGGATTTTATCAAGTCATTAACGAGGTCAAATCCTCACATAAAATGAACCTGCTTGTCTTTCTCTAATTAAAACTGATCAATATGGTAACTTCTTTTAAAATGACACAGAAGGAAAGAGAAGCGATGAAATAATCTCTTCTTACCTTGTCAAAATTCTTTTGTTTCTTGTCGAGAGCTGCTGCTGCTGAATTTGCCCTCTCAACATCCACCATTAGATCCTCAACTTCACCCTGCAATCTCTGCTTAGTCTTTTCCAATGAAGCACATTTGGAGTTCACAGCCTCAATGTGCTCTTCTGCATCCTGCAGGCGTTGAGCAAGTTTCTTCCTGAATAGTGGGAAAGTAGCATAATAATAGTGGTGCGAGAATACAAAAAATCATTGACAATGTGGTGGGAAAACCCAGGTTACTTTCATTACATACTTGGCTTCTTCCAGTTCTTCTGTGCGCTGAATTGCATCAGTTTCATATTTCGTTCTCCACTGAGCCACTTCGCTGTTGGCCTTGGACATCCCACGTTGAAGCTCAGCCTTTGCCTCCATTTCCTCTTCATATTGTTCACGGAGGAGATCACAGTCATGGCGGGCAGATTGCAGAGCATGTGCCAGTGCACCCTTAGCCTGAAATCATTACCATGCACAATGTTGAAATGATTCTCATCATCTTTCGGATTATTAGCAGGTAACTAGATATTTGTTCATGTTCCAATTTTGTACCTTAGTTTCTTCCTCCAGCTGCCTCTTGAGTTCCTCAATCTGCTGGGTGTATCCTTGTTTCCCTCTTGTCAGCTGAGATACTAAGGCCTCTTTCTCCTCCACCTGCCGGTTCAGTTCCCCTGAAGATGAGAGAGATTGTGAGTGAAAATTCAGAAAACATTGTACGTGATGAAGAACAAATACAGAAATTATGAGTACCGTTTTCTGTTGCAAGACGTGCTTTCTGAGTTGATAAGTCATTGATCAAACGTTGATGTTCATCATGTTTGGTCTTCATTTCACTGACCTGGTCCTCCAGGGTTCTGGACACTTTCTCAAGGTTTCCCTGAAACCAAAATACCAAATTTTTAGAAAATGAAACCAACAAGACAATAGTTACAATTGCAAGTTAACTCTGCAGGTGTAGTATTTAGTGAACACTGTCACTCTACCTTAGCTTTGGACACTGACTCCATGTTGCTGGCAAGGTCATCAATTTCCATCTTCAGCTCACTCTTTTCCTTCTCGAGTTTCTGTTTCACACGTTGTAGATTGTCTATTTGTTCCCCAAGTTCTGCAACGCTGTCAGCCTGCTTCTTGCGAAGAGCAGCAGCTGTGGCTTCATGCTGGAGGGTAGATTCTTCCAGGTCACGGCGCATTTTCTGAAATTCTGTCTCTCGTTTCTTGTTCATTTCAATCTGAGCTGCAGTTGCCCCACCAGCTTCTTCCAGTCGCTCACTGATCTCTTCAAGTTCCCGAGAAAGATCAGCTCTCAATTTCTCAGTCTTGGCACGAGCAGCACGTTCAGCTTCAATCTCTTCCTCAAGCTCCTCAATACGGGCCTTAAGGTAAATATGCATTGATTATGATGACGGAACCAGTAATATGAGTTCAAACTCATGACCTTTATTAAGTGGGATTGATAAATTCACTAGACATATGTATCACCTGTAACTCCTTAATCTTTTTCTGCAGCTGGGAAGCCATTGCCTGCTCATCTTCAACTTTGCTTTGAAGCTGGCTGATTTCAAACTCTTTCCTTTAATAAAAAAGAATGATGAATTAATTAACATAAAATATTTAAGTAACTTACACAAAAAGTATCCTATTCCCACCGGCAAGAAATAGATTTGTATTAGTGAGCAGATTCCTGACATATACAAAAGTGGTAAAATTAAGTTTCTTTGAAGTAGATATCTATTTATATAATTGCAGTGCAGTCTAGTCACAGTAGTTCAACGCATGCAACTTAATTTAAGTTCTCCACAAATGTAATGGCAATGTCTAGAATGTTATGCATGAAATTAGCAAGACAGGTGGTTTTGTAAAAACAGATCTATTTTCCTCATAAATGTAATACTGACTTCTTTAGTTTCTCATCCAGTTGTTGCTTGTCATTCTCCAAATCCATTACTACTTCTTGTGACAGCTTCAAGTCACCTTCAAGCTTTCTCTTAGAACGCTCAAGATCCATGCGGAGTTTCTTCTCCTGCTCCAGAGAGCCTTCAAGCTTTTAAAAGCAAAATACTATTTTATCAAGATTCAATTGAAAGAAAGAATTTCTAAAAGTTATGTGATTTATTGTTATTTTGAATACCTACATCATCAACTTGCTGTTCCAATTTAGTCTTTGTTTTGGTCAGAGTGTTGACTTTGTCTTCCTCAGCCTGGAGGTCATCCAAGGTTTGCTGATGGGCCTCCTGGAGGGCTTTCTTTTCCTTTGTTAACTTAGCGATGCTTTCATCAAGAGTGGCCATTTCTTCAGTGAGATTTTTAACCTATGTTCAGCAAACAAATATGATTAGAGTGAATTAAATACATACAATCATCACATATCTAAAAACTTCTAAGTGTTTATGGTCATCATAATCACCTTGTTCTCAGTGGCGTGTTTCTCTTTTTCAACTTTGGCCAATGTCAGCTCCAAGTCATCAATATCTTTCTTCAGTTCTGAACACTCATCCTCCAGTTTCCTTTTCTTAGCTGTTAGCTCAGCATTTATCTCCTCTTCATCTTCCAGTCTTTCATTAGCTTCCTTCAATTTAGCCTCCAGCTGAATTTTATTTTTAATCAGTCCCTCACATCTTTCTTCTGCATCTGCCAGAGTTTCACTTTCCTGTCATAAAATGATACAATGAATTATACTAGGATGTGTTTTGTAACGTGTACACATGCATAACAATACAAAGATGGTCAACGTAGATACCGCTTGGACTTGAAGTTGGAGATCATTCTTTTCCTGTACGAGGGCCACCATTTTCTCTTCTAATTCCTTCCTCCGGGCTTCAGATTTGGCAAGTGCTTCCTTAGTTTTCTCAAACTCATCTTTCATATTTGCCATTTCCTTTTCAGTTTCAGCACTCTTCAGAAGAGGTTTGATTTTGAAGTACAGTTGCATCCATGGCCAGTGTTTGACATTTGTGAATGCACGGATGTTGTACTGCAGAGTATACAGTGCTTCCCTAGAGGACAGAGTAAAATGAACAGAGATTATATTTTTACTTGAATGATTTAAAATGTGTTTATTTCAAATTACTTTTTGATACTCTGAAAAGCAACATTTACCTTCTTTCCATCATTCTCTTAAATTCAACTCTCATCAAGAAGCCACGACACATAGCCTGAGTACGGGTAACAAGCTGTGCTAACTTTTCATCTCTCATCTCTTCAAGTAAACCCAAGAGACCAGCCTTGAAAAACACCTGAAGCAAAGTAAGTAACCATTTTAATGTTCAATTCTCAAAAAACAACACATTTTACAAAGACAAATTTAATCTGTTTTCATGCTCATAAGTGTATCAGAAAATTAGTCTAGGATGTATATTTTTTCCTGAACTAACCCCAGTGGAGTAGTTTGGAAGTTGCTTCACTTATCCAGACCAGAGTAACATTAAAGTGGTATATCAATTCAAAGGTATCCTAGATTACATTCAAAATTATATTTACAATTCATCACCTTGGTATTTCACATGAACAAACTTGCAGTTTCCACATTTTTACCTTGGTGTGTCCAAACTTGTACTGGGTATGATCTACATCAATAGATCCCAATAACTTCTCAGACGCCTTCTTGCTATCAATGAACTGGCCTTCTGGGATGGCACTTGCATTTAGAACTCGGTACCTGTTGCATTTGAATTTTACACATGTTACAGCTGATTTTCATTTCAATTAATTATACTGAAGAATTGATTTACATGGAAAAGTGAAATGTTGACTTTGCTATATCTTACCTTTGCTTGAAGTCACCATAAATGATTCTGCTTGGGAACCCCTTTCTGCAAATTCTGATACCTTCCAGCACACCATTGCACCTCAGCTGATGTATAACAAGGTAATTATCCATGGCACCTGGGATTTACAATATCAATATTAAGTCTAATTAATAAAGTAGAACACAAAATTCTATGTCATGCTACATTGAGTTAACAACAGAAAATTTTTACTCATTGTAATAATAATAACAATGGAGTTTGGTGATGGAAATATGACTTGCCTGGTGTCTTTGTCTCATTCGGGATGATACAACGCACAAAATGTGGATGTGTGGTTCTCAGGTTCGTCATCAGTTTGCCCAAGTTTTCCTTTGAGGTGAACAATGATCCAACAGATGCAATTACAAAATTGTTAATTAGCTTGAAAAATCTTCATCAGTGCTTTTAAAATTACGACAAGATTATTGAAACCTTGTTCACTAGATTGTGAGAAATGAATGTGAAAGAGAAATTCTTACCCTAAACAGAGCAGATACTGTCTGGAAGGAACCACCCTTCTTTTTGCCTCCTTTCTTGCCACCACCACCTTCAGCTGTAAAGAAACAACATAGTTGTTTGTTCTAAACACCAGGAAATGGAAAGAAGAACTGCTGGCAAAATAATAGTTTCCAATGACTGTCTCTGTAAGAACTTTACCTTCGGGAGGTGCAGCATAGAGGTGAGCCAAGAGTTTCATTGATGATTTCTGGAACAGCCCAGTTACAGTTTCATTCAGTGGATCCTTGTTCTTATCCAGCCAGCCATTAACATTGTAGTCAACAGTGCCAGCATAATGGACCAGTGAGAAGTGGGCTTCAGCCTTTCCTTTGGCAGGTTTGGGCTTCTGGAAGTTGTTTGACTTACCAAGATGCTGATCATACAGTTTATTCTTGAAGGTATGGTCTGTGGCCTTGGGGACAATACACTCCTCTTCAAGGATTGAGAAGATGCCCATAGGCTGTGGGAATCCCAATGTTTGTTTTGGTGAGTGTTTACATCCGCATAACACACAATAAATATTGACCTTCCATGAATGTCTTACACATCATTACCCACCTTCTCAATAAGTTCAATGCAAGCAGCCAGATCCATACCAAAGTCAATGAATTCCCATTCAATTCCTTCCTTCTTGTACTCCTCTTGTTCCAGAACGAACATGTGGTGGTTGAAGAACTGTTGCAGTTTCTCATTAGTGAAGTTGATACATAATTGCTCCAGGCTGTTGAACTGCACACATAGAAAGATATGTGGGATACTTAGTAAAATTTAATTGTCACTCAACTAAAAACTTATTCAAATCAATGTTTATGTTTCTGATACTTACATCAAAAATTTCAAAACCAGCAATATCCAGCACACCAATGAAATACTGCCTGGCCTGCTTTGTGTCCAGTTGTTGATTAATACGAACGACCATCCATAAGAACATTTTCTCAAAAATGGATTTGGAAAGAGCACCAACTGAATTATACACCTGAAAGAATATAGTTTGATCAATACTTGAAAAATCTTCTACATATCAATTACAGTGGATTTTCTAATTACAGTGGATTCTGGTTATTTGGGCTATCATTTAATTGGGGTAGTTGTATATTTGTTATAACTCTTAAAGTACAAAAATTAATTGAGAAAGTAGCCAGAATTTCTTTTATTTACTTGGGACACTATGCTCCTTAACTGGGACAAGAGGCTATTGCCAAATTAATTTCTAACAGCTTCTAACAAGTGCAGTTTTGTGGTTGTTGGACACTAAACCATGCTTAGACCAAACAGTGTTTAAATAGCTTCAGTTGCATGTTCAAAAATGAGCGATATTTGTCACTGGTAGTTGTTGAGAAATAAGCAATAAGGTAATTCAGAATTGTTGTGCTCACTGCGGTTTCAAGCATTCAGGCTTGATGCCTGAAACAGCCAGCAGTGAAAATGAGACTATTTTGCTCCTTTAACAAGTTAGGAACGACCAAGAATTTTAAGCTATCCACAATTGTCTTGAATGGTACAATGCAAATGATGACTTGGTGGATGCAATCGTCAAAACCTTTTATGGAGGTAGTTCATTATCTGCATTAGGTGTTTACGCTGATTTTGTTCATTTATAGTCAATCAAAAGAACAGAGCAACATACATTGGATGAGTTACTCCGTCAATAACTATAAGGAACTAATACTAATACATACACAGTTTTATAGTACTGTCATATTGTTAGTGTTGTAATCACCTGCTTTTCATTTAAATACACAGCTTGTCACTCAGTTAAAAGGTAGTTTGTCTTTTTTATACTTTTTAAAACTATTTCCTTAAAGCTTCAGCTAATTGGGGAGCTGTTTACTTGGGCCAAAATGTATTGGTCCCCATGTGTCCCTATTAACCAGAATCCATTGTAAATACACAAACATTTTACTTGAAGTTTTTATAACTGTACCTGCTGAACAGTCTGACCTTTGGTCACAAATTCATTGCCAACCTTTACTCGTGGAAAGCACAATGCCTTTAGTAAATCTGCTGAGTTCAGACCAGTCAAGTAGGCAACTTTGTCAGCATCTAACACAAAGTAAGAAGTAATCAAGTGTGTTAGAAATACTAAAGATATGAATCAATGTTACTACTGTGGCTGATCACTAAATTCTCCAAGCAAAAATACTGAGTATGCAATTAGTATTTAAAACGAGTTCTCTGGTTTAAGATGTGCATTACCTGAACAAAAACATACTGTACAATCAAACACCAACACACAAAGAATTCTTTCCAGAATATTTCCCAAAAATAAAGCTGCAAATCACCTCAACACAAGTTCATTTCCTTTACGCTTTAGACTTTGAAAGAACATCAGTGTTAACCAGATTGAAGTTTGATATGGAATATGTTAAATTTAGTAAATAATAAAATTCTATGAGTTTCTTGAAAGTGTTACCTTCTGTGCCATCGGGTTCTGCCTGCTCTTCACGCTGCTTTTGCTTGAATCTCATGTTTCCAAAGTGCATTACTGCTCCAGTGAGTTTGTAGATGCCCCACTTCTCATCATTGGTGAAGCCCAGGACATCAATGGCAGTCTGTACACCAAACAACAGATTTAGTATCCAATAGAAATAATAACATAATGAATTACTTTCTCAGATTTGTTCCCAAAGCTTGGGAAATTTGAAAAAAACCCTCATGTAATGTGTTGTAGCTCAAAATATTAAAAGTTTTTAATTTTTTAATTGAGAATGCTGATAAACTTTGATGATTGCCAATTTTCTCTTTTTTTGGATCTTCTGGATCAACTTCAATTCAAATCCTTTATTGCTTGGTAAAATGGATTACAAAAAAATGTATCTGGAAAAATGTGAACAACTAAAGATGTATTAGTTAAGAAGATATACAATAAATGAAGCTATGTTGTAAATACTCACATCAGTTGCCACTAATTCTTCTTTATCATCAATACTGGCAACAGTGATCTCACCCTGGCTGATGAATGGATAGTCATAGGGGTTGGTGGTAATGAGACAAGACTCTGCCAAAAACAGATACTTTGTTGGTGAAATTGTGATTAACCAAATGAAAGCATGTTATCTGACAACGTCATTCGATTTTGTCTCTTCCATTCAAGCAACTTGTTGAGTTGTGTTTAAACAACTGGAGAATATTTGTAAGTTTTGTAAATGAGGTGGTATCAAATAAATATGAATTACAATGAAAGGAGGAAATAACAGGATACACTACAATATCATTTAAAGTGTGACGAGAATACACATAAAATTAAGATGTTTGCTGGCCTGGGTTAGCATCAGTGACATCAGCAAGTGGTCTGCCACCTGCCCTCAGGGGAAGGAGAGATAAGGAACAATGGAGCAGCGTCTGGAGATGTGTAATAAAGGGGCGGGGGAGAGAGAGCTGTCTGGAGCGGTCCCCCCCTTTGAACCCTGAACTGTTTGAAGTGATGGACAGGCGATGCCCCAGCAGGGGGATAAAAAGGGACCAGTTCGCTAAGGCGACACACACGCCACCCGAGGTAACGAGACCCTGGAAGCGGTACGCCTCTCACGAGTTGGTGAGAACTATCGGACAACGCACAGGGTGGAAAGGTATGATCAGCGGGAACCCGGTGTGTGTCCGCCCTCGCCTGGGTGCCGGGTTCACTGCAGAGGATCGACCGCATCTGGAGGAGGGGTCACAGTCGGTGACCTCAGGTGACATCACCAAGGACCCGCCCAAAAGTTGCTTGTGAGCCACTCGCCGGTCTGTGAGTGAAGCCGTGTCTGAATGATCAGTTGTTCCTGTTCTATCTCTCTCTTCCCCCACGTTGTCCATCGCCATGGCAACGATTACTGCGAACTGAACTACTAAACTGGACTGAACTTTGAGTCACTTTGAAATTTGGTCATTTACCCCTAGACAACGATAGAGCTTGGTTGATGCTGTTATCTTAATCCTGTGCACATGTGTGTTTATCATCGCTGAACTGTTGCATTTATTATCCTTTCGATTACTGTGTTGCTTGTTTCTTTAATAAAACTTTCTTAGTTCTAGTACTCCAGACTCCAACTGAGTGATCCATTTCTGCTGGTTTGGCAACCCAGTTACGGGGTACGTAACAAAAGTCAGAGATAGAAACATAGAAACATAGAAAATAGGTGCAGGAGTAGGCCATTCGGCCCTTCGAGCCTGCACCGCCATTTATTATGATCATGGCTGATCATCCAACTCAGAACCCAGCCTTCCCTCCATACCCCGTGACCCCTGTAGCCACAAGGGCCATATCTAACTTCCTTTTAAACATAGCTAATGAACTGGCCTCAACAGTTTGCTGTGGCAGAGAATTCCACAGATTCACCACTCTCTGTGTGAAGAAGTTTTTCCTAACCTCGGTCCTAAAAGGCTTCCCCTCTATCCTCAAACTGTGACCCCTCGTTCTAGACCTCCCCAACATCGGGAACAATCTTCCCGCATCTAGCCTGTCCAATCCCTTTAGGATCTTATACGTTTCAATCAGATCCCCCCTCAATCTTCTAAATTCCAACGAGTACAAGCCCAGTTCATCCAGTCTTTCTTCATATGAAAGACCTGCCATCCCAGGAATCAATCTGGTGAACCTTCTTTGTACTCCCTCTATGGCAAGGATGTCTTTCCTCAGATTAGGGGACCAAAACTGCACACAATACTCCAGGTGTGGTCTCACCAAGGCCTTGTACAACTGCAGTAGTACCTCCCTGCTCCTGTACTCGAATCCTCTCGCTATAAATGCCAGCATACCGTTCGCCTTTTTCACCGCCTGCTGTACCTGCATGCCCACTTTCAATGACTGGTGTATAATGACACCCAGGTCTCGTTGCACCTCCCCTTTTCCTAATCGGCCACCATTCAGATAATAATCTGTTTTCCTATTTTTGCCACCAAAGTGGATAACTTCACATTTATCCACATTAAATTGCATCTGCCATGAGTTTGCCCACTCACCCAACCTATCCAAGTCACCCTGCATCCTCTTAGCATCCTCCTCACTGCTAACACTGCCACCCAGCTTCGTGTCATCCGCAAACTTGGAGATGCTGCATTTAATTCCCTCATCCAAGTCATTAATATATATTGTAAACAACTGGGGTCCCAGCACTGAGCCTTGCGGTACCCCACTAGTCACCGCCTGCCATTCTGAAAAGGTCCCGTTTATTCCCACTCTTTGCTTCCTGTCTGCCAACCAATTCTCCACCCACACCAATACCTTACCCCCAATACCATGTGCTTTAAGTTTGCACACTAATCTCCTGTGTGGGACCTTGTCAAAAGCCTTTTGAAAATCCAAATATACCACATCCACTGGTTCTCCCCTATCCACTCTACTAGTTACATCCTCAAAAAATTCTATGAGATTCGTCAGACATGATTTTCCTTTCACAAATCCATGCTGACTTTGTCCGATCATTTCACCGCTTTCCAAATGTGCTGTTATCACATCCTTGATAACTGACTCCAGCAGTTTCCCCACCACCGACGTTAGGCTAACCGGCCTATAATTCCCCGGTTTCTCTCTCCCTCCTTTTTTAAAAAGTGGGGTTACATTAGCCACCCTCCAATCCTCAGGAACTAGTCCAGAATCTAACGAGTTTTGAAAAATTATCACTAATGCATCCACTATTTCTTGGGCCACTTCCTTAAGCACTCTGGGATGCAGACCATCTGGCCCTGGGGATTTATCTGCCTTCAATCCCTTCAATTTACCTAACACCACTTCCCTACTAACATGTATTTCGCTCAGTTCCTCCATCTCACTGGACCCTCTGTCCCTTACTATTTCTGGAAGATTATTTATGTCCTCCTTAGTGAAGACAGAACCAAAGTAATTATTCAATTGGTCTGCCATGTCCTTGCTCCCCATAATCAATTCACCTGTTTCTGTTTGCAGGGGACCTACATTTGTCTTTATCAGTCTTTTCCTTTTTACATATCTATAAAAGCTTTTACAGTCCGTTTTTATGTTCTCTGCCAGTTTTCTCTCATAATCTTTTTTCCCCTTCCTAATTAAGCCCTTTGTCCTCCTCTGCTGAACTCTGAATTTCTCCCAGTCCTCAGGTGAGCCACTTTCTCTGGCTAATTTGTATGCTACTTCTTTGGAATTGATACTATCCCTAATTTCTCTTGTCAGCCACGGGTGCACTACCTTCCTTGATTTATTCTTTTGCCAAACTGGGATGAACAATTGTTGTAGTTCATCCATGCAACCTTTAAATGCCTGCCATTGCATATCCACCGTCAATCCTTGAAGTGTCATTTGCCAGTCTATCTTAGCTAATTCATGTCTCATACCTTCAAAGTTACCCCTCTTTAAGTTCAGAACCTTTGTTTCTGAATTAACTACGTCACTCTCCATGTTAATGAAGAATTCCACCATATTATGGTCACTCTTACCCAAGGGGCCTCTCACGACAAGATCGCTAATTAACCCTTCCTCATTGCTCAAAACCCAGTCCAGAATAGCCTGCTCTCTAGTCGGTTCCTCGACATGTTGGTTCAAAAAACCATCCCGCATACATTCCAAGAAATCCTCTTCCTCAGCACCTTTACCAATTTGGTTCACCCAGTCTACATGTAGATTGAAGTCACCCATTATAACTGCTGTTCCTTTATTGCACACATTTCTAATTTCCTGTTTAATACCATCTCCGACCTCACTACTACTGTTAGGTGGCCTGTACACAACTCCCAGCAGCGTCTTCTGCCCCTTAGTGTTACGCAGCTCTACCCATATCGATTCCACATCTTCCCGGCTTATGTCCTTCCTTTCTATTGCGTTAATCTCTTTTTTAACCAGCAACGCCACCCCACCTCCCCTTCCTTCATGTCTATCCCTCCTGAATATTGAATATCCCTGAACGTTGAGCTCCCATCCCTGGTCACCCTGGAGCCATGTCTCTGTGATCCCAACTATATCATAATCATTAATAACAATCTGCACTTTCAATTCATCCACCTTATTACGAATGCTCCTTGCATTGACACATAAAGCCTTCAGGCGCTCTTTTACAACTCTCTTAGCCCTTTTTAATGCTTGCCCTGGATTTGTCGGCCTGCCACTTTTACTTTTCCCAAACGTAATATTGCAAACAGTAGTGTATTGAAATCTGTTAGCAATATTTTTCCCATGTTAACAGAAAAAGGAAAACTGAAGATGTCAATGTTGCAAAACATTGAACCTTACCAACAATTTCTGGTTTGTGATTGGTCATCATCTGGTAGAAAATGTGGTAACTCCTTTCAGCTTTCAGCTGGAATGTAACTCTGGACTTTTCCAGTAGATCTGGATAGTTATGAGTAAATGTAGATTTAGTATAGAACAAACCAACATGATAGCAATTTGATTTACAACTAATATTTCCATTTCCGTTTCCACTGCACTTACAAGTTTCAATGTCAGCAGAAGCCAGTTTCCCCGTGGTACCGAAGTGAATTCTGATGAATTTACCCTTGATGTGAAAGATATTCAAGTCAGCGGTGAAACAAAGTCAGAGAACGTGCAGAATATAATGTTATTGAAACCTTTCTATTGTTAAACCGGACAGTTAATAGATC
The DNA here is from genome assembly GCF_963921235.1 of Mobula hypostoma. Classification (NCBI taxonomy): domain Eukaryota; kingdom Metazoa; phylum Chordata; class Chondrichthyes; order Myliobatiformes; family Myliobatidae; genus Mobula; species Mobula hypostoma. The sequence goes on along the minus strand of NC_086118.1, from coordinate 15,607,130 downwards.
TCACATTGTGGGGTGTAACGGCTGTAACAGTCGTAAAGTTTGAAGACACTTACAAAGCGAGACGAATTGTCGTTTCTCACAGTCTTGGCATTACCGAAGGCTTCCAACAGCGGGTTGGCCTGGATGATTTGATCCTCCAGGGTCCCCTGTAAAAATAGTTTTGGTTATCAGAAGTTAGTCATTTATTGAGTGAAGAAGGAGATTGCAGCTAAGCAACGAAAAGTTTCCGATGTCAATGAAATTAGTTCTAACTGTACCTTGCCAGATGGCTCCTTCTTCTTGCCGGGTTCACCAGCAGCTGCGACCAATGCAAAGTACTGGATGACACGTTTCGTGTTCACAGTCTTGCCGGCACCGGATTCTCCGCTGAAGACGAGAGCATAGCGTGAAGAACTCAACAGCTGTGCCACAAATAATAAAGTGATTTTAAAAGGCTACCAGAATCTACAACACTTACGTGATCAAGATCGACTGGTTTTCCCGATCTGTAAGACAAAGAAACGAAAGATGGATGAATTTGTGTCATGATTTCGATTTTAGGAAAAACACTGGAAAAAGGGATTATTTACCAGTCAACATGAACTGATAAGCATTATCAGAGATGGAGAAGATGTGGGGAGGAGCTTCTTGACGTTTCTTGCCCCTGTAGCCAGCCACGACCTCAGCATTGTACACAGGCAACCACTTGTAGGGGTTCACGGTGACACAGAACAACCCGGAATAGGTCTAAAGGCAGAGAAGATACTTATAGTTAATGATTCACCTTTTTTTCATTTTTCCTTAAATTTAAAGAATTTGCAAGAACAATGCTTTTCGTTGTCTCAGAGAAGCAGGCATAACTGGTGGCATTATTGTGTCCCAGTCTCAGGGTTCAATAATAGTCCTGAATGCTGTTTCTGGAGTTTGAAAATTCTCCACATGACTTAATGGAGTTCACCAAATACTACAGTTTCATTCTACAGCTCAAGTATGTGTTGGCAATTTTCCAGGTAAATGGTCCTTGGTGTAGTTGGGTGTCTAGAGAATCGCGGAAAGTTGATGTGTATTCGAGAGGAGAATATGTAACTGTAAAATAACTAGGAATGGGATTATTCTAGGAGCCAACATGTACTTGATCTACTCAATCTTTCCCATCTATGTTGTAGAAAATGTGATAAAAAGGCATTTATCTAAAATCAAAATATATGCAGCACTGTACTTGGCTTTGTAAGTAAAGCAAGAACAATATCGTATTTGCTGAAACGCTATAAATAACGAGATCCAATAAGCTGCAGTTTTTGGAATTGAACGAAAGAAAAAGATTGCTGGAGATCTATGGGTCAATCGGTACTTGTGGAGGCAAAAGAACAGTCGATGTTTCGAGTCGAAGCCCTAATGCAGAAATGTCGACTTTTCCCCACAAATGATACTTGAGTCGTCTCGTTCCTCCAGCGTTTTTTTATTTGCATCACCTTTTGTGGTTTGTTGTGAAATTCCTATTAACGGAGGGCGCAAGTAACCTTACCTCAATGAATATGTATGTGACCACAAATTGAAGAGACCGAGCCATGTTAGAATATGTAAAGATTAAATAGTTGTCAGAAGGCTAGATTACTAAAGAACCTGGAATTGTTGGAGGTGGCGAGAGTCGATTAATTAAATTACTTTTTGCACCAGGATTTATTTGCATCGAGAATGCATTATTCTAAAGTTGAAATCACATTCAATTATACTTTTAAAAAAGATTAATTAACGTAAAGAACAATATCGCAGGGACTTGGGAAAAAGTATGGAGAATAGAACTAATTAGACGGCCGTGTCACAGAATGACTGCCTTCTCTGGGTTATTATGATCATCTAACAATATTGTACTTACGTAGATCATCCAGGCTGCATAACGCTCTTTGAGGTTAAACAACACGGATGCCTCATTCAGATGAGTCAGCATAGCCATGTCTTCGATTTTATCGAATTTTGGAGGGTTCATTGGCAGGACATCTTCGTCTTTAACGGTTACGGACTGAAAGGAATCAACAGGTACATGTAAATAAATATGGCAACGGCACAGACTCGATGGGCAAAACTGCCTAATTCTACTCGTGTCTTAAGGCACGGACAACCATGTTGTATTTAAGAAAAGTTGAGCCATCTTAAGCCAACAAGAGTTTTCAGTATAATTTAACATTAACTGACCCTCTTGTCTTTTTCTGTCTCTACGGTGGTTTTCCCACCCTCCTTGCTCTTGACCGTGGCCTTCACATACAATTCTTTGCTATCGGGGACGTAGCAGGCGGTTTTAGCATCGAACGGTCGGTTCTGCGCTTCGAGTCTTTCTTTATCCGACTTCCGTAAATACGGCGCTGCCTCACCAAACACTGCCATTTCTGAGTCCCCCATGGCTTCGATCTATCGCTGGAATATACAAGGAACGTTTAAATTATTTAATCTCGCATAATATCAGCATACTGCATGTATTGCTTGTAGAAAACAATAAATTCTGTTTTTTTAAATGCGGCATAACACTGAACTATGATTTAGAAGCATTAATTTTTCTCCTTTATTTCTGAGTTTCTGAATTTTCTTTTGATTATTTTTGTCCCCTATCGTAGTGATTGATAAAGTACAATGCATTTATAACAATTATATGAACATCTTATTTAAATGAATTGTATTAAATAAGTATCCTTTACCCTTCAATGCATTTAGATCTCTGAAATAATCGCGTTTTGTGATCTGATTGAGACCATATTAAAATACAGTTTCTACCTTGACTATTAAAAAGCCTGCATATCTAATTTTTGGCTGTGCATTCAGCTTGAACTGTTATTCATTAGAAATCTTTTTTAACTCGTATACTATAATGGATACAGTTACTTTAAGGATAATAAAATGAGGGAACCATTCGGAAGTTTCGTGTTTGCACACATCTTTTTCATTAACTATTAATTTGTTTGGCATGTTCAGAGTGATAAGTAAATAATCCAGTGAAAGTATTTTTTCAATTACATTAATATTAAAACGTAAGGTTTGGGCATTGTGGGAAGTATTAGTAACTGTGCCACAGTTGCATGAAGTATGTGAATATTTACATTTCATTAAATTCATCTACGATACAGTACTTCTGGATGGAAACAGCTGCTTGGGTTGCGACTTAGGTGAACAAATGTCGAATGATTGAAGTGTTTAGCATACCACGAACTTGGACGTTCTGTGCTTGAAAGTGAAACAACAAATTCAACAAAACATAACTACGTATAATTGAACTTTGCTTATTGGCTTTATGTGTAACAAAAGGAGTTCACACTTGCTTGATTTTAAAATATTACCTTTGTCAGTCCCCCGTAAGATCCTCTACGCCAATTCTACCAAAAGAAGAAACAAAACACAATGGGTAAATTCACGTCTCTTTCTTTCTCTCTGATTTAAGTATGCTGATTACATTTACGTAGTTGGGTACTCATTGATAATCTCCTGGATTATTCTGTTGTGAAGAATATACCATGTTCTACACAGCTTGATGAGATCTGCCTGCCAATTACTTCATCGGAGAGATGAAAAAATATTGTAATTAAGATGAAGTTAGTGAGAAACTTACCCAGATGGTTGGACACCAGCAATTCTCTCTGTTCTCTGCACAATTTATATATACCGTTTTTTGTCAGCACAGCAGGTTCAGTTCCCATATTTAGTATACAAACACCTGATCATTTCATCAGCTGGTATTCTAATATCAGGATATAATTAGAGAAGCACAGTCAGTAATTTGATTTGGAATTCTTTACCATTCATTTATTCATCATTCCTGTGTGTCCATATAAGATGAACATACACAAGTGACACATGATAAGTCCAGTGTTTAAATTCTTCTCTCAGTGAACCTCTATAATAAGTCTCTGCTAAATTGGTAGTGCTTTCTTGATAGGGACAAACTGTCTAAAATTCAGAAATCCAGTGAGCAGTTCTATTGTAAAGATTTTTTAAACTATGGGAAAATCATGTCTAATATTTAACTGAAACTTTAATTTTGATGCAAATTCTAAATTTCTCGGCAGATATTTATTAATATTGTATAGTACAAAGTGGACCCAGTGAAATCCAGATTGAGTATCTATGAACAGGAAAGAACAGACCATGGCACTTCCCAGCATTTTGCTGATGGTTGATAGGAATCTAATTGAGTAGTATTTGGCAAATACAGATTGGATCCCTTGTGCTTGATGTTTGAATGGATCTCAAAGCTGTAGCTACTGACATCGTGTTGCCATTCATTATGATCATGTCTTTAGCTTTACTATTGAGATATTGTTGGGTCTAAAGATTTGGCTATGTTCACTGCGCATGTAAATGCAGTTTCCTTGTATTTGTCTTCCAGGTGTATATGTCCTGTGAGATTGCACCTGCTTTAAACCTATTGTGGCGATCAGCAAATTGCAGCAGGTCCAGTTCCTTGCTTAGGCCAGAGTTGTTTTTAGCCGTAACAAACCTCTTAAAGCACTTCATCACTGTCGATGTGAGTGCAACTAGACAAAAATCGTTAAGGCAGATCACCCTGCTCTTTCTGGGCACTGGTACAACTGTCATCCTTTTGAAGCAGGTGGGAATGTCTGAATGTAGCAGTGAGATTGAAGTTGTCCTTGGAAACACTTCCACCAGTTGGTTGGTCCAGGTTTTCATAGCCCTACTAGGTACACCATCAGAGCTTGACACCTTGCAAGGGTTAACCCTCTTGAAAGATGTTCTGACATTGGCCTGCAAGACAGAGATCACGGTGTTGCCAGATGCTGCAGGGATTTGCACGGGTGTAGTTTTATTCTCCCTTTCAAAGCATGCATAAAAAAGGCATTGGGCTCATCTGGGAGTGAAGCATCACAGCCATTCATGAATGTTCGGTTTTGCTTTGTCGAAAGTGATGTCCTGCAAAACCTGCCAAAGTTGACATACATCCAATTCCCTAACCTCAGTTGGAATTGTTTTCCTACCCTTAAAATAGCGTATCCACACCAGGCCATAATGCGACCAGTCAGGATACTTTCCATCACATATCTATGGAAGTTTGTCAATGTTTTAGATGATATGCCAAATCTTCACATAAGAAAGTAGAGGTGCTGCCATGCTTTCTTTAGTAATGACACTTACAGGACAGATACTTTTAAATGATAACGCTGTGGAATTTAAGGTTGCTGACTCTCTCCACTTCTGATCCACCAATGAGGATCTCTTGTTTCCTCCTCCTGTGGTCAATAAACTGGTTGCACTACTGTCTGTTATGGAGGGGCCACTCTATGCGACTGGAAAAAAAGAAGTGGTGTACTTCTTGTATAATTCTGGACCACTGGTCTTGAATGCTACAGATCTAGCCCTCAGCAAACTGCAAATTTCTTGGTTCATCTGCAGTTTTTGGTTTGTGTATGGTATGTTCTCAAAGACACAATCATTCACACAGGTCTTAATGAAGTTGATGGTAAATGTGGTGCTGTCATTCGGACTTGAAGATGAATCCCTGAATATTGTAGGGTCCACCAAGTTAGAGCAGTCCTGTCTTTTGAAATAGTGGGTGTGAGATGGCATGGTAAGCATTCCTGATGGTATTGTAACAATGGTCTAATCTATTGGCTCTTCTAATTCCACAGGTGATATGTTGGTGGTAGTTGTTCAGAGACTTCTTCAAGCTGTCCTGGATGAAATTACCCACAATGATAGGTAAGGCATCAGTGTGTTCAGATTCATTGCTGTTGATAACATTGCTCTGCTCCTCCAGTGCCTGACTAATGTTGACCAGAGGTGGACCATAGCTCCCAGAAAAACTCCCTCAGCAGATAAAATGGATGACATTTGACCGCTAGATGTTCCATGCTGGGTGAGCAGAACTTAGATATAAACCGTAATCATAAATCATACTCCACTTCCTCTGCCTTCAAGTGATTGAGATGTCTTGTCTTTGAAGGGAATGGTGAAGCAAACGGGCTGCAGCACTGCATTCAAAATGGCAGGGGAGAGCCATGTTTTCATGAAGCAAAATATACAGCAGTCCCTGATGTCCCTTTTATACAACAATCTTGCTCTGGGGTCTTCAATTTTATTTTTCAGTGGCGGGTACATTCACCAACAGGATTGTTGGGAGTGGGAGTCTAAGGCCTGTGTTTCATTTGTAGCTCTAGACCACTATGGTGTCCCTGCTTCCATTTTCTTAAAGGAAATTTGCTGTCCAAGATTCGTTGATTTTGAGTATCAATATTTTTAAGCATCTCAAAATGATGCTGCTTACTAAAGTATCCATGTCTGTGACTGTAGATCTCTGTGGTAGTAGTCCTAAATTGGAATATTTGATGATTCCTATTGGAGCTACACACAAACTGCTGTGACTTATTAACGCCATTTTACCGGCTATGAGTTACCCTCCCAATTTAGATAGATGTTTGAGAAAAGGTCTTTAGAGAATTGATTGATCAGTATCTGCTTTTAAAATCAATATATCTAGTGGCTAGAATGATGATAGGTACTTTATCATCTTGTTGCATTTCTGTTGTTTGCAGACAAAGTAGTTCGATGAAAGAACACTTAACAGTGCAATATGAAGAGGCCATCGATTTTCTTTTGTCTGTTCTGAGGTTAAGTTATATCATGGCTAATCTTCTATCCTGGAGCAAATTTCTTGTCAAATTTCCATATTCCTTTCTCACCAAAATCTACCAATATCTCCCTTTTAAATACTCAGTGACAAAGCATGTATTGCCCATTGAGGTAGAGTCTAAGAAAGGAGTCACAAATATCTGAGTAAAGAAAATTCTTAACACCTCAGTCATAATTGGCCAAGCCCTTATCTTGAAAACGTACTCTTCAACTACAGACCTTACACACAGGAAAAATCATTCTCTCATTATTTAGCATGGCAAATCCTCTGAGTATGTTATATTTCAGTGACGATTCTTATGAACTTCAATAAAATGAGTCTATCCTCCTCAGTCTCTTTAATGCTTATCTCTGTCTTCTAGGTGCATATGGCATTATTCCAGGTGTGTTCAAAATTACAGCAAATGTTCTTTCTTTTTCAATGTTTTTATTGACTTCTTACATAACAGAATACAGAGTATAGTAGGGTATATAATATATATTGATTACAATATATTGGAATCACAAATATAGTCTCAGTACCCCATATCCATATACGTTAAGTGTAAACATAATATTGAAAAGAGATAATTTTATTATACAAAAAAGATCTAAACCCACTACCAGGAAAAAAACAGCTGTTTGGTTAAAAAAAAGGGAAAAAAATCCTTATCATATAATGAAACATACTGTTAGCCAACATCTGTGCTTAATAGCAAATCAAAGATTTTGTAAATAATTCAAAAAAGGTCCCCACAATGTTAAAAATCCTGTCTGGGTTCAGAAATTGAACAGTGAATCTTCTCTAAATTTAAGCATGACATAACATCATTTAACCAATGAGTATGAGTAGGCAGAGGAGCATCCTTCCACTTAAGCAACAATGGCTATAAGAGAAATAAAGGCCAAGATATGCAAATCATGCCACTCCAAAATAATAACATTTCCTCCAACAATACCAAATAAGGCAGTGGAAGGATTAGGTTTAAAATTTACTTTAAAAAGCACCGAAAAAGTTTGGAATACTTCCTTCCAATAACTTTCAAGACTTGGACAAGTCCGGAACATATGAATTAGTGAAGCTTCTCCATCGTTCCACCTATCACAATGGGGAGATATATCCGAATAAAAATGAGAGAGCTTATCTTTAGTCATGTGGGCCCTATGAACAACTTTAAATTGTAGAAGGGAATGACGGGCACATAACGATGAGGTATTGACCAATTTATAATTTTCATTCCAAGTATCCTCAGAAATTGGAATCTGTTAATCTTGCTCCCAGAGATTTTTAATTTTGTCTGAAGGAATATTTCTCATTCTCAGCAACACACCATAAATATTAGATATAGATCCATTATGGAAGGGTTTCAAATTAAAAATTGTGTCTAGTAAATTCTTATCTGGACTTTTAGAAAACATATGTACTTGAGACCACAAAAAGTCTCTAATTTGTAAATATCGAGAAAAGTGAGTTTTGGGTAGGCTGACAATTGTTCAAGTGAAGATAGACTATCTCCAACAAACAAATCCTGAAAACGTTTAATACCCAATCTATGCCACACTTTTAAAAACTACATCAGTCATAGAAGGTTTAAAAAATAGTTAGAAAAAATGGGACTTGAAAGTGAAAAACTCAATAAACCAAAATATTTTCTAAATTGTACCCAAATCCTCAAGGTGTGTTTAACTACAAAATTATTAGTTAAATTACTTAAAGATGAAGGAATTGAGGATCTGAGAAGAGAAATGATAGAAAATTTATTAACAGAATTAGCTTCTAAAGAAACCCAGACGGGACAGTCCTCCTGATTAATATAATATAACCAAAGCATAAGATTCCATATATTGACTGCCCAGTAATAAAACCTAAAATTGGGTAAGTCTAAGCCTCCATTCTTTTTAGCTTTTTGAAGATGAACTGTCAAATTAAACTAGAGTTTCTAGAAAGTATTGGGACCTAGAGGCAAAAGAAAATAAAATTTAAAAGTAATAGCAAGAATCCACTGATAGACCAGATGGAACCCACTGCCTGAGTTCTGCTTCTGCCCAGAACATTTGGGGGGACCCCGCAGCATCACAGCGGCAGTCCAGGAGCAGTGTTGGAACCTGTGGTAAGATGCTGAACTTCAAGTAACTTGAGAGACTGTTTCATGGAAAAGAGCACTGCTGTTACTGTGTTTTGGGTTAGCGCGAGCTTCACATCACGGGGATCATCGCACGCAGGTGCTTCTGGGAAATGGCGCGAGGTTTAAGAAGAGCTTACGAACCTTCGGAAGGGGTCGTCCAGGTTGAAAACATAATGGTCTACTAGGGAGCGGAAATTGTGCAGGTTGAATCTGTCTACAAGGTCCGGAGAGGCAGCCAGTTTTTTCACTAATGACTAATGACTAGTGTCTAATGACCAGTGACTGGTGACTAGTGACAGTGGCTAATGGATAATGGTTGATGGAACTATCAAACTGTCACACTTGCAAAAAATGAAAGGAGGAAAAAGGAAAAGTTGTTTGGTCATTGAATGGAATCCAGTTGAAAAACCTTTGTGTAGATGCATTAAATCTCTTTCAAGTGGGGAAGCTGCACATGTACAAAGAAGAAAAATAAATCCAACTTGACATGAACTTTATTTAATAGAGAAATTTTATTTTTCCATATATAAAAAGATATAATAGAATCCAGAGAATCAAAAAAGGATTTAGGAATAAAAACAGGTACGGCCTGAAATAAATATAAAAATTTAGGCAAAATATTCATTTTAATAGAATTAATTTGGCCAATCAACAATAAAGAGAGGGGTGACAAATTTGATAGTGCCTTCTTAACATAATTCAGGAGTGTAAAAAAAATTCTTTAAAAAGGAATTTATAATTCCTAGTAATTGTTATGCCTAAATAAGTAAATTGATTTCTTACAATTTTAAAAGGAAGGTTAGTATTAAATAATACCAAATTATTCAAAGGAAAAAGTTCACTCTTGTGAAAGTTAGGTTTATATCCTGAAAACTGACTAAAGCAGGAGAGTAAAGAAAGTACAGAAGGTAAAGAAATGTAGAGCAAAAGGTCATCAGCATAAAGCGACACTTTGTGAATAATACCCCTCCTTTAGATACCAGTGATATCATTAGATTTCTGGAAAGCAATAGCTAAAGGTTCTAGGACCAAATCAAAAAGCAAAGGACTCAAAGGACAACCTTATCTGGTTCCACATTGAAGTTTAAATGGTTTAGAATTCTGAGAGTTAGTAAGAACCTGAGTGGAGGGAGATAAATAAAGTAATTTAATCCATTGAATAAAATCGGGCCCAAAGTTAAATTTTTCTGAAGTTTGAAATAAATAATTCCATTCAACTCGATCAAAGGCTTTCTAAGCACCTAAGGATATCACATATTCCAATATCTCTTTAGAAGGAGAGTAAATGACATTCAATAAACAATGAATATTAAAGTGGGAGTATTGATTTTTGATAAATCCAATCCAATCATCAGAAATAATAGATGGCAAAATATTTTCAATCCTGCGTGCCAAAAGTTTACATAAAATTTTAGTACCAACATTAAGTAAGTACAAGAAGAACATTCAGTTGGATCCTTATTCTTTTTAAGAATAAGCGAAATAGAGCTTCATAAAAAGATTGTGGCAACCTACCTAATCTAAAAGAGTCCGAAAGGACTGAATATAAGTGAGGTATAAGCAAAGAGGTAAAAGCCTTATAAAGCTCTCCAGAAAATCCATCAGGACCCGGAGCCTTCCCCGAGTGCAAAGTGTGAACAACCTCGGCAACTTCCTCATAAGAAGTGGGTTGATCCAGCAATTTTTGATTATCATCAGAAAGTGTAGGAATGTTTAATCAATCAAAGAAATTATTCATTACAGTATTATCTTTTGGAGGGTCAGTTTAGAATAGAATTCTCTAAAAGTATCGTTTATTTCTAAATGATCAGATGTTTTATTAGCATTAGCTTTACAAATTTCTTTAATTTTGCGTTTAACTATAAAGGTCTTTAATTGATTAGCCAATAGTTTACCCATTTTATCTCCATGAACATAAAACTGACTTTTATCTTTTAAAAGTTGAGTTTCAATTGGATAAGTTAAAAGCAGATTGTATTTAGTTTTAATTTCAACACATCTTTTATATAAAGCAGGATCTGGAGCCAAAGCATATTTTTGGTCTAATTGTTTCAACTGATTGGCTAATTCAATTCTCTCCTTATTAGCTTTTTTCTTAACACTTGCGGTAAAAGAAATAATTTGTCCTCTAATATAAGCCTTAAAATCATCCCTTAAAATAAGACTAGAAAGACTACCAAATGTTCTGTCCTCTAGTACACTAAATCCTGGCAGCAAAAGCCAACATACCATTTCCCCTCATGACTGCTGGATGTACCCATATTTTTTTCTGTGGTTTGTGTTTTGCTTTCCAGATCTCATGCAATAGTAATGCTTACTGATTTTCATTGACGTAAAAAATCTGTTTTGTTACTTGTCATTCAAAATGAATTATTCCTCATCTTCCACATTAGATTCCATGTGTTATCTTCTTTCTCACTCATCTTCCTAAATCCTTCTGTAAACTCTGCATTGAGTCTGCTCCAGGTTTCTTTTCCATCAACTTTAATATCTTCAGCAAACATAGCTAAATAATTCTCTGACCTTTCATGATAGCCATTTCTGTAGATAAGGTCCACCACTGACCCCTACCCAAAGGTAACAACAACGTAAACAGAAAAGTTCTGGTTTATTTCTGTTCTAGTTTCTGGTCTTTAACCAATCCTTTATGTCTGCTAATTTATTGCATCAACTCCATGAAACCTATTCCACTTTCTTAATAACCGGTTCTAGCATTTCCTTGACATTTGGTGTTGCTTTAAATGGTACTTAGACCTTAATTTTCCCTCTTCTTCTTTAAATTTAATTTAAGAACTTCCAAATCTAAGGAGAATATTTCAGAATCTGGAGTCTTTGAAGAGTACCATAGCAGTCTCCAAGCATTCTGCACCAACATCTACCAATTTTGGAATGTAGATCCAAACCTGCTGGGCTCTTTATAAGACCACAAGATATAAGAGCAGATTTAAGCCTTTCTGCTCCACCAGTCCATCATGGCTGATCATGACTTGTCTTCCATAGTTGCCAATGAATTCCATAGATTCGGTGTCCTCTGGCTGAAGAAATTCCTTCTCATCTCATTCTCAAGAGACATCCTTCTATTCAAAGGCTGTGCACTCTAGTTCTAAACTCCCCCAATAATGGAAACATCCTCTCCATATCCACTCTGTCTAAGCCGTTCAACATTCAGTGAGATCCCCACTTCATCCTTCCAAACTCCAGTGAGTTCAGGCCAAGGAGAACCAAACAGTCTGCATATGTTAATGCTTTCATTCTTGGATCATTCTCATAAGCATCCTCTGGGTCCTCTCTAGTGCCAGCATATCCATTCTTTGAAATGAGACCCAAAACTGCTCAGAGTACACCAAATGTGGTCTGACCAATCCACTATAATGCCTCAGCATTACATCCTTGCTTTTAACCTATAATCTTCCCAAAATGAATGCTAACATTGAATTTGCCTTCCTTACTATTGACTCAACCTGCAACTTAATTTCGAGGGGATCCAGCACTAGGGTTCGCAAGTCCCTTTACACCTCTGATTTCTGAATCCAATGCCCATTTTCAAAATAATCTTTGCCTTTCTTCCTTCTAGCAAAGGGACTGGACGAAATGTACCCCAAGTTACTGTGGGAGGCGAGGGAAGAGATTGCTGAGCCTCTGGCAATGATCTTTGGATCATCAGTGGGGCGAGAGAGGTTCTGGAGGATTGGAGGGTTGCGGATGTTGTTCCCTTATTCAAGAAAGGGAGTAGAGACAGCCCAGGAAATTATAGACCATTGAGCCTTACATCAGTGGTTGGTAAGTTGATGGAGAAGATCCTGAGAGGCAGGATTTGTGAACATTTGGAGAGGCATAATATGATTAGGAATAGTCAGCATGGCTTTGTCAAAGGCAGGTCGGGCCTTACGAGCCTGATTGAATTTTTTGAGGATGTGACTAAACACACCAAAGATCATGACAAGCTTGGTTTTACCATAAAACCAGAACAAACCAAAGGAGTCAGACCAGTTACGCTCACAGATCTCGATTTTGCAGATGACATAGTCCTGATCTCTGACCAGATGGAGGAAGCACAGCAGCTACTGGCAAAAGTGGAAATTGAGTGCAATAAAGTTGGACTTCACCTAAACGCTAAAAAGACAAAGTACATGGTGTTTAACTGCAATGAAGGTGTTCTCAAGACAGTAAAGAATGATACCATTAAGAAAGTCTTTGACTACAAGTACCTCGGGTCAAGAATGATGAGTTTGGAGAAGGACATAAAGATATGGAAGGTGCTGGCGTGGACGGCTATGAACGACATGAAGGAAATCTGGAAGTCGAACCTGACCAGAGGGCTTAAAAAGAGGATTTTCATAGCAGTCATAGAGTCCATTCTCACGTACGGATGCGAGACGTGGACACTCACCAAGACTATGCGAAAGTCTCTAGATGGTTGCTATACACGAATGCTCCGGATGGCTCTTGACGTGAGTTGGCAACAGCACATAACGAATGTCGAGTTCTATAACGACCTACTGATGCTCACCACTAAAATCGAGGCAAGAAGACTGTAACTAGTAGGGCACTGTCTACGCCACCCTGAGCTACCTGCCAGCCTAGTCATCATATGGGAGCCCAGGCTTGGGAGGATGAACCCTGGATGCACTCCCAAGACTATGGTCAACTCACTCCTTGAAGACAGCAGCGCGGCTAGTGTAGATGAACTGAACACACTGATGAGGGAGAGGGAGAAGTGGAGAGTCTCTCGTCGTGCCCGACACCGGCCCCCTAGGCCTGAGTCGATATCATAGTAGTAGACTAAACACATTGATGAAGGTAGAGCAGTAGATGTAGTGTATATGAATTTCTCTTTTATATTATTGGCTAGTTTACTTTCATATTTCATTGTTTCTTCTTGGTTTTTTTGGTGCCTTCTGTTGCTTTTTTTAAAGTGCCCAATTCTCAAGCTTCCCACTAAATTTTTTTATATGCCTTCCCTTCTGCGTTTATGTTACCATTGACTTCTTTGTCAGCAGTGGTTACCTTATTCTCTCTTTAGAATGCTTCTACTTTGGGATGATGCAATCCTACATTTTATTAATTACTCCCTGAAATGCCAGCCATTGTTGTTTTACTAGCGTCCTCTTCCAATCAACTTTGGTCAGTACCTCTCATGCCTCTGTAATTACTGCAACACCTTTGTAAAACTGATGTGTTTGATCTCATCTTCTTCCTCTCAAACAGCAGGGTGAATTCTATCATTTTATAATCACTGCCTCCTAAAGGATCCTTTACCTTAAGTTCCCGAATGAAATCTGCTTCAATGCACAACACCCAGTTCAGCATTGCCTTTTCCCTCGTGGGCTCAACCACACACTACTCTAAAAAGCCATCTCATAGACATTGTACAAATTCCCTCTCTTGGGATCCACCACCAACTTGATTTTCAAAATGTAGCTGCATATTGAAATTCCCCCATGACGATCATCACATTGTCCTTTTTACACTGTTTTCTATCTCCTGTTGTAATTTGTACCCCACATGCTGACTACTGTTTGGAGGCCTATATATAACTCCCATCAGCATCTTTTTAAACTTGCAGTTTCTTAACTTTACCCATAAGGATTCTGCATCTTCTGATCCTATGTCACTTCTTTCTAAAGATTTTATTACTTTTTTTGCCAGCAAAGCTTCCCCATCTCTGAAAATCAGCTGGTACTTTTGATACCTTGTGTGTCTTTGGATGTTAAGCCCCCTGCTGTAATATTCTTATACTGATGACTGTAATGCGCACAACTTCATTAGCTGCCAATTTCTAATTGTGATACAAGGTCATCTAGCTTATTCTGTATGCTACTTATATTCAAATATAACACCTTCAGTTCAGTATTCACCATACTTATTTTCAATTTTGACCCCAATGTTGCCTGAAGTTAAATTCTTAACTGTTTCTAAAATTTTTGTCTTACTTTTTATTCTGGAGACTTTTGAAATCTCTCATGCACTCTCCTTCCCTTTTACTTTATCTTTGCTTTTCCAAGCTGTTGAACCTATCCCCTGCTATTTAGCTTAGACTCCATCCATAGTCTTATTTATGTGATTTGCTGGACCCTGGTCACAGCATGATTTAGTTGGAGCCCATTCCATCAGAACAGCTTCCTCCTTCCCCAATAGTACTGCCAATGCCTCATGAGTTCAAACCCATTTTCCCCACACCAGTTTCTGAGCCATGAATTCAGCTCTTGAAACTTATTGACCCCATGACAATTTGCATGTGACTTAGGTAACTATTCAGAGATTATTTCCTTCTTGATTCCGTATTTTAATTTAATCCCTAGATGCTCAGATTCCCTCAGCAGAAGCCTTTTCCTACTATGTCGTCATTACCCACATTGACCAGGACAACTGGAACTTTCCCTTGCTGCTCAAAACTCCTCTGTAGTTCAGTGAGATCACCCATACCCAGGCTGCAGGCTGACATCTTTGCAACAGAGAATTGTGTCTATTTCCCTGACTATACAAACCCCAGTTACTACTTCATCTCTTTTCCCTCCCCTTCTTAAATAGCTCTTTGAACCACAGTGCCACAGTTTGGTTGCTCATCCTTCCTTTAGTCAACACTCTCATCCTCACAATTGAGGATTGCTGGAATTCTTTAAGGAAGTAACAGGCAGGAAGGACAAAGGAGAGTCAGTGGATGTTGTTTACTTGGATTTTCAGAAGACCTTGGGCAAGGTGCCATGCATGAAGCTGCTAAGCAAGATAAGAGCCCATTCTATTACAGGAAAGATACTAGCATGGATAGAACAGTTCCAGACTGGTAGGCAGTAAAGAATGGAAATAAAGGGGGCCTTTTCTGTTCGGGTGCCATTTACTAGTGGTGTGCTACAGGGGTTGGAGTTGGGACCACTTCTTTTCAAATTAGTTTTATAGGTTCTTGATCAGTAAGGGCACCAAAGATTACAGGGAGAAACAGGAGAGTGGGTAAGAGGGTTAACAAATCAGCCATGTTGGAGTGGACTTGATCGGTTGAATGGCCTAATTCTGTTGCTATGTCTTATGGTCTCATAGGGAGCAGCAATCTCTGACCTGTTGGGCAAGGTAAAGGCTGAGCTTCCTCCAGCACTACCTCTTGGATCCCTCTGCCTGCCTCACCTACAGTCACAGCCCCTTGTTCTTGGCTGCAGACCAAATTTGAAGTAGTTAATTTAATGAGTGTGACTGCCTCTTGAACATGAATGTTCAGTTAACTCTCTCCTTGCTTTGCCGTGTTTGAATCACATATTCCGGATCTTCAATTTTGAGCCTGAGCTCCTTGAGCATCCAACACCCGCTGCAGATGCAGTCATGAACAATAATTGGGTCCAGCAGCTTCCATATCACACCACATAACCTGATACTGCATCTCTATTTTGTTTAATTAGTTGTAATTTGGTATCCTTATAGTTAACTGCTAAAAGAAAAATCCGTACCTGTTATGCACGTGTGCCTCCTTGCTGAAGCAATTCGCGCCAAACCTTTAGACCTGAGATTCTTATATTGATCCACTCACACAATGGCTATTCCCAGAATGACCTCTCTGCTAAAACTTCAATTCTTTTCTTTAACCCAAGTGAAGAACTCCTTATTTATTTCCTTACCTTTTTTTCATTCCTAGTATTGATTAAGTTCCTCAAACCCAGTCCTTTATTTCCTGCTACCTCATTCCCATCAGAATTTTTGAAATTTTGTGTTTTCAACTGTGAGGATTCCTTCAAAATATTTAATATCTTAGTGATATCTATTATGTTTTTCCAAATATCCAATGTTTGTTCATGATTTTATAGAACTCATGCAATAAAGCAGGTGAGCTGTTGCCTTCTTCATGTTCAGTGTGAAGGCATCATGAAGTTGTTTGCAATAGTTTGGTGATTGGTATCCAAGTATGTACTCACTGAATCTATCATCTAATGGCTGAGAGTGGGATGACTTGGCTGTAAGGGGGAGATTTTGCAGGTTTCTGCCTATCCTTTAAAGTACAGGGATGAGGAAGTCTGAGGTTTGGTACATTAATAGAATTCCTGGGTTTCTGGTAGATTTATTTGTGAGGATTGTGGTTTTCATGAAGGCAATAGATTTTCATATTCTTGTGGACATTAAAATTTGAGAAGGTTTTCCATAAATCCTTGCAGTGGATGGAGCCAAAGGCTTTTGTGGAGTCTAAAGGATAATGAATTGTGGCTGTTGAATTTGTTGTGTGGTATCTTTTGTACTGGTATATGGTTGGAATCTGGGTTTTCCCTGTAGAATAAGGTAGTTAGCTATTGGTAGGATGAATTTCCGGAAAAATTCTGTGATATTTTTTGCTGGGGTCAAGCAGCAGGGAAATTCCTTTGTAACTACCGTAATCAGTATTGTCATCTTTTTTGTGGATACTTATGATTCTGGAATCTCTAGGGTCTTCTACTATGTTCTACTCCTGCCACGTGAGGGAAGTGAGATCTTGGATCCATGTAAGATTACCATCTTGAGACATAATGGTGCTTCAGATTCAAAATATTAGCTCCTGGATTTCCTGGTTGTTCTTGCCAAAGCAGTCCTGATGGTTTCTTGAGAGAAAACGAAAGTCTCTTCGCAAGTGCTGATAATTCTGGAGTTTCGAACAAACCAAGCAGTTTGGACAACACTACTTAATTGACTGCAAGGTGTTGACTGATAGCCTTTATGTTCAGGGCACATTGATTTTCAAGTGTGAATCAATTTCCAGGGCGATTGATTACATTACCCTGTCCTCAAAATTAATACTGGCAAGAAACAAACTGCTGGAGGATCTCAGCTGGTCAAGCACCATCTGTAAGTGGAAAGGACTTATCCACATTCTTGGTCGTGAATCTGCTTCAGGACAGCTAGAGCTTCCAGATGACACCAGCACTGTCCCCTCCATTACCTAACCATCCCCATACTACACCCAAACATCATTAACTTTTTACATCTGCCTTTTAAATGTAAATTACCCTGAAATATTTAGTCCTAATTTTGAACTTCTTGTATCCACAACTGCAAATGGATTTTAGAGGAAACCCGTTTAGACTCTTTTGTATCACTGTGTGTGTGTTTTGTTCTGACCGTTTTTTGGATTTGGGTTTAAAGCAATTCTAATTAATGCCAATGACTGATAAATCACTTCCCTACAAGTCATGATCTATTTGCCGTCAACCATAATTGCTATTTTTGGCTTGTTTTATTTTAATACATAACAACACTGATCTGTACACCACACCCTACCTCCAGTGATTCCCAACATCATTTAAATCTCTTTTTAGAGTCCTTATTATCCTGGTTTAGATTAGAACCTAATCCATAGCTATGTCAAAGCAAAGCAGATTTCTCTCCCTAAATGCCAATAGTGAAGCTGAAAGAATTTATAACTTAAACTTTGAGGTTATTTAATTTCAAGTTCCAAGTTTAATTTTCATTTAACCACACATGAATACCCATGAATACAGCCAAACGAAACAGTGTTACTCCAGGACCAAGATGCAAAACAGTACCAACGGTCATACACAGCACAAGGCACATTTAGCACAAATAAGATTGCAAGCAAATGTAAGATATCAATAAAATACAGTCACACAAAAAAAGTCCAAGACCCTGAGTCCACAAATGTTGCAACAGTCTGCAGCAGAATATAATACAGCTTGTCTTCTGCTGAGTGAACACTGGGGGCAGCACTGACTCCAGCTTGGACACTGCACCACACCACCCCTAACGCTCCAGTGGAGTGCACCAACTGCAGTGCCTCTCTCCTGGATGTCTGTAAGTAGCGACACCGCGTCTTGAGGCCTAGTCCTCATCACAACAGACACCACTCAGCTCCCTGCTGTCTGCCCCTACTGCCTGCCAATGAATCAGGGAATCAGACTTGCAGCATTTCAACAGGGTCTTGCAATCGCAAGAGAAATGACTTAAGACAATCACGCAGAAAGTCTTTGCGCACCAACTCCTTTGATGCAGGCAACAGCATGATCTGCATCGTCTAACTCCTTCAGCTTCTCTGCCAATGAGCAACTCACTGATGGGGTAGACCAGCAGTACTTTACATTCTTAATGCCCAGCAGTATCTTGTGATATTAAAAAAACTAAATAAGAAAGACAATTACATCTTAGGTTGGCTCCATAGAAGCTGCTATGTCTAAGCACGCTGCCATCTTAGTGGAAATAACCTGAATTTAAAATCCCTCACTGCCACGGTGAGTTTTGAACTAATTCTTCTGAATATTTTATTCTAATTATCTAAATTAGATAATTGTGGATGAAACATCTAAGACATTAGTGTGTAAATTGGACATTATCCAGTGGTTGTTCACACTCACATAAATGCAGAATTGACTTGCTTGATTTATAATGGTATCTCAGAGATTTGGCATTGAGTTACATGGAGCAGCATGAAGCTGCTGAACTTAGCTTCAGTTAAAGCTGCCAGAAATACTTCTATGGCATAATATGTCCTAATCACTGTTCAGCAGCATTTCTGGCACTAGAAGTTTTTTTTTGCATGTGTAGAGACCAATTCATTCAGACTGTGTATCTCACTGGAAATTTAAAAACATACACAATTAATACTTCTGTGTCTTAAGTGTCATTCTTTTTCTTTCTATTTTGGCTTAGTAAATGATTTGAGATTGAATTAAAAACTCACATATCTGATATTTGAACTTGCACTGCTGACCAATGATTTTTCAAATAGATCAGTAAAAGGAATAAATTTTATTTACTTTGTTTTCTGTAGCACTTCTTATTGTTACTGGCTGACAGAACCGCACATCATAGTGAGCTCATTGAAAAAAACTACAATGAAGAGTTGATAAAATTGAATTGAAACAAACCGCAAGCTTCAGCCAATTATTGATGGAACACTGTAGCCAAGTTGCATAGAAGATTGAGGGAGTGAATGCATGGGGTGTGGGGGAAGCATTTGCTACTAATGAAGTGCAGTGAACTGATGATAAGCTTGAATATTGATACATGGCTAACTGTGTCTTGCAGATGGTTTGGAACTGGAGAGTGAGGGATGAGTCTCTCCCTGCAGTCTCTGATCTGTTCTTACTGCCATAATATTTATGAATTTTATCAGTGCTGACTCAGGGTATCATACTGGAGTCTTATCGATGGTAATGCTACTGAATGTCAAGGGAAGGTTGTTAGAAATTACCTCTGTCTGGAACTTAGATAGCACAATTGCTACTTCTCACTGCCACTTCTCACTCAACAGTTCATATCTATGTTTCCCAGGTCTCGCTGGGTGCTGGCAAGGATTGTTTCATTTTGTAAGGATCTGGCAGCAGTATCCTCGAGTCGTAATGACTGGCCTCCAACAACAAATCATAGTTATTTAAGGTATGACTGCAGCCAGAAAGGAATTTTGTTCTTGATTTTCAATAATTTCAGGTTTACCAAGAATTCTTAAGGGTGGGCTTAGGTAAGTAGGTGTCCCCTGCTTTACGAATGTTTGCTTTACGAAACCTCACTGTTACAAAAGACCTACATTAGTTCCCTGTTTTCGCTAACAGAAGGTGTCTTCACTGTTACGAAGAAAGGCAGCGCGCGATAAAAATCAGCGCGCGCCCCAAGCAGCCACTCTCCCCTGGATTCGGAACTGCATTCTCACCGGCATTGCTTAAACACGTGTCTGTGAGCAGCTGTTTGCAAGATGAGTTCTATGATATTGGAAAAGCCTGAAAGAGCTGTAAGGGTGTTACACTTAACGTAAAACTAGACATAATTAAGCGTTTTGATCGTGGTGAATGAAGTAAGGGCAACGTGAGTTTGGCTTGTGGAAGCTGACGAAGATGATGTTGATGTTTTGGCATCCCATGACCAAGAACTGATAGATGAAGGGCTGATGCAATTGGAAGAGGAAAGGATAACAATTGAAACCGAATGAGTAATGATAGAGTATGACTTTAATTTTGTAAGGGTACGTCGGTTTAGGGGATATTTGCAGCATGGTTTGAGTGCTTACAAAGAACTGTATGATCTAAAAATGCACGAGGCTCGGCAGTCAAGCAAGCCTTCCACGTCAGCCACAGCAGACTACGAACCTCAACCTTCGAGATCGAGGCGGGCAGTCATAGAAGATGAACTGCCATCATCAGTGTGCTCCGCACTTTCCCAATTCCGGTAAGTGATACTACACTGTACATGCATTATTTCTACTTTATATCAGTTATGTATTTTTACGTGTTATTCAGGGTGATTTGGCAGCTTCATAGCTTAAAGGTTACTGGAGAGTGCTTGCGCCGTGTTTTTGCCGACGGTGCTTGCGTGAGATTTTCACTATGGAGAGCAGTTCAGGCAATGATTGTGGAAAAGTATTTCTACTTTATATAAGCTGTGTCTTTATCATACCATTCCTGCTTTTACTATATGTTACTGTTATTTTAGGTTTTATGTGTTATTTAGCATGATTTGGTAGGTTATTTTTGGGTCTGCGAACGCTCACAAAATTTTCCCATATAAATAAATGGTAATTGCTTCTTCCGTTTACAACATTCCGGCTTACGAACCGTTTCATAGGAACGCTCTACCTTCGGATGGCGGGGGAAACCTGTACTGAAATGTTGTTAAGGGCAGATGCTCTCACTGTTCGGCACCATTAACTGTGATTGGACTATGGCTGTATTAAGGTCTGAATTTTACTCTGCCTTACTGTCCAGAGTGACTTGTTTGATCTAGTTCTATGAGATATGAAGTAGCTGATAGGCCTGACATTGGAACTGCAGACACTGCCACAGAAGTAGAAGCTGCTTGACAGGGTGGTTGAATGGGTATTTTGGGTGGTGGTACACTCTCTCCACAGTTTGTGAGCTCCTATTTACTCCAGATTAATGTCTTTCAATTCTTTCTTTTTCCTTTCAAGAGATACATTTTTTTCCAAAGAGGCTTTAAAAACAATCCTTGAATTGATTCCTGTGCCACCTGCCAAACTGTGATAAATCCTGGAGGAAACTAACTGTTTCAGAGTCTGATGTCAGAAATGTGAACACCTGTTCTGTATATGTTGAAGGAGATGTTGAAGTATAACAGGATTCTGACATGTTAGTTATCCTAAGTAAGTAATTTATTTGTCTCACAAATAAATTTGGAAGATCTTGTGGAGATGGTATTGATATTTCTCATAGAAACATAGAAAACCTACAGCACAGTACAGGCCCTTCGGCCCACAATGCTGTGCTGAACATGTACTTACTTAAGAAATTACCTACGGTTACCCATAGCCCTCTGTTTTTCTAAGCTCTCTGTACCTGTCCATTTAAGGTATCCGTTAGTCTTGCGAGACCATGGATCTGTGCCTGGAAAGCCTTCATTTTCCAAGGCGCAGGCCTAGGCAAGATTGTATGGAAGACCAGCAGTTGCCCATGCGACAAATCTCCCCTCTTCACGACACCAATGTTGTCCAAAGGAAAGGCATTCGGACCCATATAGCTTGGCACCAGTGTGATCGCAGAACAATGTGTGATAAAGTGCCTTGCTCAAGGACACAATTCGTTGCCTCAGCTGGGGCTCAAACTCACAACCTTCAGGTCGCTAGTCCAATGCCTTAACCACTTGGCCACGTGCCCACACCTGTCCAGGAGTCTCTTAAAGAGCCTATCGTATCCGCCTCCACCACCCTCCAGTCTCATGGCAGCCCATTCCATGCACTCTCCACTCTCTGCATAAAAAACTTACCCCGACATCTCTGTACCTACTTCCAAGCACCTTAAAACTGTGCCCTCTTGTGCTACCCATTTCAGCCCTAGGGAACAGCCTCTGACTATCCACAGAATCAATGCGTCTCATCATCTTGTACATCTCTATCAGGTCACCTCTCAGCCTCCGCTGCTCCAAGGAGAAAAGGCCGAGTTCACTCAAGCTATTCTCATAAGGCATGCTCCCTGATCCAGGCAACATCCTTGTAAATCTCCTCTGCATCCTTTCTATAGTTTCCACATCCTTCCTGTAGTGAGGTGACCAGTACTGAGCACAGTTTTCCAAGTGGGGTCTGACCAAGTTCCTATATAGCTGTAGCATTACCTCACGGCTCCTCAACTCAATCCCACAGTTGATGAAGACAAATGCACCGTATGCTTTCTTAACCACAGAGTCAAGCTGCTTCTGTGCTTTTAGATGACTGTTGTATATATTCCATGTATCAGAAGCATGCAGAAAGGCAAGGATCACTGTTGCCGCGTGGACCTCGAGATTTCTGCTAAGTTTGAGATAAAGGCTCTTTAAACAGCCAAAGACTGTCCTGGCAGTGGTGAATTTCATCACTTATTCCTTAATTTAAGCAGTGGCTTCCAAGATTGGAGAAGTGGTCCCCATTTTCCATGCTCAAATTCTAGTGAAGTTATTTAGAGGGCACTGCACTATATACAGCAAGGGCAAGCTGGTGAAGAACCTGAGTGTAGAATATTCAAAAGTTCAAAGTAAAATGATTGTAAAAGTACATATATGTCACCATCTACAACCCTGAGATTTGTGTATTTGTGGACATGCACAGTAAATACCAAGAAACACAATGGGGTCAATGAAAGACCACACCCAACAGGATGGACAAACAACCAATGTGCAAAGGACAACAATGTGCAAATACGAAAGAGAAAATAAATAAAGAAAATAAGAATAATATAAATAAAGAAGTTCACACTGCTAAGCTCAGAAAAATGAAGGAATTATCAGTATAGAAGAATTATTTTCATCTATGGAAGACATCCCCATGATCTGAGCAGACTAGATATCAACAAGGAAGCACTGAACACATGGCTCAGTGATGAAGTCCTCTGTATTCCTCGTGGCAATACAGAACCAGGTGGTTAACACAAAAAAAAAATCAAACATACATAATTAAAGACCAATGAATTCAAGACGATAAATACAGAAAATGCAAAGGGAGATAAAAAATGATCCAACACACTACAGGATCCTGCAGTAACTTGACTCAATCTTATTACTTAGCATAGGTACATTCCAGTGGAAAACATCATTCACCAAAATCTTGCTTGAAAATACAAACCTGTAAAAGACACCATATCTTACTATAAATAGAAGCCTGATTCAGTTTTAGAGTTGGAGTCCTACAAATTATATTACAAACGATTCATTATCATACTGTAGATAGGTCAATCCATAATAACTGTCCAGATATAATATTATGGGATAAACAAGCAAGAACAACTTACTCAGTAGATACTGCCATTTGGAACATACAGAGACATACAGAAATCAATAACTGAAAAACACCAGAGATATGCTGAATTAAAAGAAGAAATTGAAAGATTATGGAACATGAACAGGATATACATTGTTCCGACAGTAATATCTACAGCTGCTATCATCCCAAAGTCACTATAAAATAGCATTAAACAATTATGCCTACACAGCAATATTTATGTAAAGCTCAAGAAAGCCACAATGTTAAACACCACTTGAATAGTCCGAATGTTCCTAGCAAATGAGAAGTGATTGTGTTTGTTTATGCCTGTACTTCAGGATTTACCAGCTTAACCTGTGAAAAAATTTTAAATATAATATATAAGCAATAACTATCGAAAACATGAGATGAAGACTCCTTGAAACTGAATCTATAGATTGTGGTAACAGCTCTGATGGGGTGAGTGGAGTTGAATGAAATTATCCTCTCTGTTTCAAGAGCCTGATCAGAACCTGGTATTGTGAGTCCTGAGGCTCCTGTATTTTCTTCCTGACTGTAACAGTGCGAAGAGAGCATGGCCTGGATGGAAGGGGTCCTTGAAGATGGGTACTGCTTTCTTGCAATAGTGCTCCATGTAGAAGTGCTGAAAGCTGGTCAAAGTTTTAGTTGTCATGCTGAATGTTCACCAACTCTTAGAGAAGTAGAGGTGCTGCCATGCTTTCTTTGTAATTGCACAGACGTGCTAGGCCCAGGGGAGATCCTCTGAAATGATAACAGATGTTAAGTGTCAGACCCATTCTTTCATATTCTTCAAGGAACAAATAAATGATGACTGGGAGATTGGTCAATGAACATGCGCATGCAAGTGGACTTGTACAAACTGATGTTTGAGGATAAAAGCAGGGCTGTCGTTGGTTCTGGTATGGAGGTTGAAATTTTCTGTTTGCCCAGTGGTGATAGCACTGCTGACAACCTTCTTCAGTGAAGTGATGGCTGAGTGTGAACAGATGGTACAGTAATTAGCAGGTTAGGGTTTGTCCAGTATTTTATGGACAACACATACCTAAGTAAATGTCGGGAGATCAACAGTAACATTTAAAAATACCTCAGACATACAGTCATAGAAAAAAGTCCTTCAGCCCATCTTGTCCATGCCAATCATCAAGAATACATTTAGTAATTCCATTCACCAGCACTTGATCTGTAGCATAATATGCACTGTAAATTCCAGTGCTTATCTAACTGCTTCTTAAATGTTGTGAAGGTGTGTGTTTCCACCATCCTCTCAAACGGTACATTCCAGATTCCAACCACCTTTGGGTGAAAAATTCTTTTAAATTCTCGTTTCCCTCTTAAGCTCTTACCCCTCACTCTAAACCTCTGCCCTCTGGAATTTCACTCTTTTATTATGCAGAAAGGTTTCCTACTATCACTTCAGTCTATGTTTCTCAGTAAGGTTCCGCCTCAGCCTCTTTCCTGATGAAGAGTCTCAGCCTGAAAAGTTGACAGTTCATTTTTTTCTTTCAGTGCTGTCTTATCTGTTGAGTTCCTTCACCATTTTGTCATTTCCAACATCTGCAGTCTGTCTTGCATCTCCTCTGGTTTAGACTCCACTTCCCTGGAATAAAGACTGTGAGCATTTACTTAACCTATGCATTACATGATTTTATATAACTTTATGTCAGCCCTAACCCTCCTATTCTCCAGGGGAAATTTGTCCAAGCCCAGCCACCTTTTCATTCCATCTCAAGCCCTCCAGTCCAAGTCTCATCCTCACAAATCATTTCTGCACCCTTACCAGCTTAATGATGTCTGTCATATTGCTGGATAGCTCTACACAAACCTGCAAGTGTGGTCTCACTGCTGACTTATACAGTAGTAACATGATATCCCAATGCCTGTGCTCAATGACTGATGAAGGCAATTGTGCCAAATGCCCTCAAATACTATCCAGAGGCTTGTTATTTACTGTGTAAGTCCTGCCACTGTTTATCTTACCAAAATGCTACGTCTCTCACGTGCCCGAGTTAAATTATATTTGCCATTCCTTGGCCCACTAGATCCTGTTGTGATCTCAGATAACCTTCTTTCCGTTGATTACATCAGCAATTTTGCTATCAGAGACAAACTTACTAACTATGTGAACAACATTGTCATAGGTTCATATTAAAACAGACATTCAGCCCAATTTGTCCAAGCCGACCAAAGTTTCCACCTAAATTAGTCTCTTTTGCCTGTGTTTGGTCCCATATTTCTGTAAACCTTTCCTATCCAAATCTCTTTTAGGTATTGATCTTAACTACTTTCTGCAGCAGCCTGTTCCACATATGCAGCATTCTCTGTGTGAACAAGTTTTTCCTCAGTTCCCTTTTAAATTTTTCCCCCTTACCATAAACCTGCAGTGTGCCCTCTAATATTTTTGTTCCCTTTCACTGGGAAAAGATTTATGTTTTTTCACCCTGCCTCTGTTGCTCATAATGTTTTACACTTCTATATTGTTACCGTTAATCTACATTCCAAGATATAAAACCCTTGTCTCCCAACACCTCCCTATAATTGCTGAAGTCCACATAGACCACAAGACATATGTATAGAGTTTGGCCATTCAGTTTGTCGAGTCTACTCCACCATTCAATCATGGCTGATTTATTATCCCTCTCAACTCCATTCTCCTGCCTTCTCCCCATAACCTCTGACATCATTACTAATCAAGAACATGTCAACCTCTACTTTAAAACTACCCAATGTCTTGGCCTCCACACCCGTCCGTGGCATTGAACTCCACAAATTCACCATGCTTGACTCTGGTTAAAGAAATTCCTCCTCATCTCTGTTCTATAAGTATGTGCTGTAACAAGAGAGCTATGGATGGTGGTGCACCCAAGTCCAGAGTAAGGTATAGAATAGACTCAGAGTTAGACTTGATATAACAAGACAATGCAAATTAAGTCCAAAGGCAAAAGCACAAACAGTAATACTAGAATCACAAGCAAGAGAAAACCTGCAGATGCTCGAAATCCAAGCCACACACGCAAAATGCTAGAGGAACTCAGCAGACCAGACAGCATCTATGGAAAAGAGTACATTCAATGTAGAGGGGAGGGGAGAGAGAAACACAAAGTGATAGGTGAGACCTGAAGGAGGAGGGATGAAGTAAAGAGCTAGGAAGTTGATTGGTGAAAGAGATACACAGCTGGAGAAGGGGGAGTCTGATAGAAGAGGATTGAAGGCCATAGGAAGAAAGAAAAGTGGGGGGAAGAGCACAAGGGAGGCAATGGGTGGACATGAAGATAAGGTGAGAGAGGGATAAGGAGATGGGGAATGGTGAAAGAGGTGGTGGGCATTACCAGAAGTTCAAGAAATCTTTGTTCATGCCATGAGTTTGGAGGCTACCCAGATGGATTACAGTGTCGTTTCTCCAACCTGAATTGGGCCTAATCACAACAGTGAAGGAGGCTATGGACAGACGTTTCAGAATGGGAATGGGAAGTGGAATTAAAATGGGTGGCCACTGGGAGATCCCACTTTTTCTGGTGGACGGATTGTAAGTGCTCAGCGAAGCGATATCCGGTCTCACAGGCACACAGGAGGCCACACTGGGAACACCAGACACAGTGCATGATCCTAACAGACTCACAGCTGAAGTGTCACCTCACCTGGAAGGACTGTTTGCGGCCTTGAATGGTAGTGAAGGAGGAGGTCTAGGGCAGGCGTAGCAGTTGTTCTGCTTGCAAGAAAAAGTGCCAGAAGGAAGATCAGTGGAGAGCGACGAATGGACAAGGGAGTCACGTAGGGAGCGACTCTTGCAGAGATCAGTAAGTGGGGGAGGGAAAGATGTGCTTGGTGATGGGATCCCGTTG
Organism: Mobula hypostoma; assembly: GCF_963921235.1. Taxonomy (NCBI): domain Eukaryota; kingdom Metazoa; phylum Chordata; class Chondrichthyes; order Myliobatiformes; family Myliobatidae; genus Mobula; species Mobula hypostoma. The sequence goes on along the minus strand of NC_086118.1, from coordinate 15,579,417 downwards.
GAGATGGCTTAGTACTGCAAATGGAATTCTTATCATTGAGCACTGAGCATTCAGCACAAGGCCATTAAGTATAGAGTTTCCATGAAGGAATGTGGCAGGCAATAATTGGAGGTCTGAGTCTTGAAACGACAGCTGCAGCTGACCATACTCTGGGAAATGGGAGAGCTGAAATTTGGATGCCTGCTGCTGTTCATTTGTGACCATGATAGAACCATCTCTCCTACGGCTGGCTTCTGATGTCCCAGGGCGATCAGGGTGGTGCTCATGAAAGTCCCCTATCAGTATAGGGTCCAAGATGTCCTGTGAAGGAATCATGGTTTCTTCCAGACCATATCCCTTCCAATCCACAAGGTACCGCTTTCTTCCAGACCATATTCCTTCCAATCCACAAGGTACCGCTTTCTTCCAGACCATATCCCTTCCAATCCACAAGGTACTGTCTTTTACTTTGAATAATGCAGGTGTCCAAAAGTCACTGGATTGTGTAGGTAGGTTGTCCCTCACCAATTCTCAGAGGCTGAGGAGGTTTAGGAACTGGAGACAAGGGGCTGGCACTCAAGGGCTCAGGTGGGACATGTGGAATGTGCGGTTATCAGCAGGGTGCTCGGTAGCTGGAAAGGATAGGTAACTGGGTTGATGCATTGCAGGACCAATGTAACATGGAACTTACAAAAATTAGAAAAATAGAGGGCTATGGATAACCCTAGGTAATTTCTATAGTAAGTACATGTTCGTCACAGCATTGTGGGTCGAAGGGCCTGTTTTGTGCTGTAGGTTTTCTATAATTCTATGTCAACAAGGGGCCAATTTTATGGATTCAACTACTTGGGAAGATCTCTAGTTGAGTGCCAGACCTGCTGACTGGGAAAAAATGTTGGTTCCTCTCTTCTCCAGTCATTCGCTTAGTCTTGTTGTTAAAGTGAATTGTCCACCGATGTCTCTCTCATCTTAATCCATTTCTGGCGACACCTCTGGACCAGGAACCCCCACTTCTGCTGCTTTTTCCAGGTACAATGGAGGACGGTACCCATATTGGCATTTGAAAGGGGATATCCTGATAGATGAATGTTGAAGTGTGTAGTGCACAAGCTCAACCCAGATCAGGTTGTCACTCCAGGTCATATGGTTCATCGAGGCTCGACATCTGAGTGTTCTCTCGAGGTCCTGGTTGACCCTCTGTTTGTCCATTGGTCTATGGATGGAACCCAACAGAAAGACTGGCAGAGGCCTAATGAGCTCACAAAAGGCCTTCCAAAACCTAGAGGCAAACTGGGGACATGATCAGAGATGATGTCGTGGGGGGAACCATGAATCTTGAAGACATGCTATAACATGAGCTTGGTGCCTCCCGATGTGGTCTCCTGTATATCTGTGAGACCCAGTATAGATTGGGAGTCCATTTCACCAAGCACCTATGCTCCATCTGCCAGAAGAGCAGGATCTCCCAGTGACCAACCAATTTAATTCCACTTCCTAATCCCTTTCTAATATGTCAATCAATGGCTTCCTGTACTGTTGTGATGAGGCCACACTCAGACTGGAGAAACAACACCTTATATTCTGTTTAGGTATCCTTCAACCTGATGGCATGAACATCGATTTCTCAAACATCCGGTAATGGCCCCCCGCCCTTTCCTTCAGCAGTCCCCATCTCCTTTTTCCTCTCTCATCATATCTCCTTGCCTGCCCATCTCCTCCCTCTGGTGCTCCCTCCCCATTTTCTTTCTTCCATGGCCTTCTATCCTCACTATCAGAATCCCCCTTCACCAGCCCTGTATCTCTTTCACCAATCAACTTCCCAGCAATTTACTTCAGCCCCGCCCCTCCCCTCCCAGTTTCACCTATCACTTTGTGTTTCCCTCTCCCCACCCCCACCATTGAAATCTACTCCTCATCTTTTTTTCTCCAGACCTGCCAAAGGGTCTCGCCCCGTAAGGTCGACTGTACCCATTTCCATAGATGCTGCCTGGCCTGCTGAGTTTCTTTAGCATTTTGTGTCTGACTGTCCTGTATTTGTCCTCGTCTTTCGAAATGCTGATATATCTTTTCCCTACCGATTCCTTCCACGAACTTTGATTCTTAAACAGACCTATTTTTCCCAAGTTACTCTTCTGTTCTTAAACAACTTATAATTAGCTTTAGGATTTTCCTTCACCTTGTCATTTAGTGATGTTTCATGTCCACTCTGTACTGCTTTGATCTACAAAGTATTGCCCCCCGCAATATATTTCTATATCTGAAGGGCCTTCCCATTTTCAGTTCTTTATACCAATCATATGCTTGCTTTCTTTTCAATCCTGCCCTTAATATCCTTTGACATCCTTGATTCCCTGGGCTCACTAATTTGCTTTCCCTTTATAGGAACATGTTTTCCCTGAGCTCTGATGATTACATATTTGAATGCTTCACACTTGTGGAGCTAACTGCAAGTAACTGCTTCCAATTCTTTTTGCCAGCTCATGTCTTATAATATTCAAATCTGCTTTCCCACAATATGAGATCCTAATTTAAGGACCAACGTTGTTTCTTTCCAAGCGATGGTGTAACTTACAGAGTTATGGTCACTACCTCTGAAATGTTCTTCCCTGTTGCTATAACCACTTGCTTGGCTACATTCCCTAACATTACGTCCAGTACTGGTCCTTCCCTAGGGGGATTATCAATGTACATACTCAAAACATTTTCCCATATGCATCTTAAAAACTGCCCCCTGCTGACTGACACTTCCATATGAAAGTATTCCCAGTCAAGATTGGTAAAATTGAAATCCTCTACTAATCATAGTCATAGTCATAATCATAGTCATACTTTATTGATCCCAGGGGGAAATTGGTTTTCGTTACAGTTGCACCATAAATAATAAATAGTAATAGAACCATAAATAGTTAAATAGTAATATGTAAATTATGCCAGGAAATTATGAAATAAGTCCAGGATCAGCCTATCGGCACAGGGTGTCTGACCCTCCAAGGGAGGAGTTGTAAAGTTCGATGGCCACAGGCAGGAATGACTTCCTATGACGTTCTGTGCTGCATCTTGGAGGAATGAGTCTCTGGCTGAATGTACTCCTGTGCCCACCCAGTACATTATGTAGTGGATGGGAGACATTGACCAAGATGGCATGCAACTTCGACAGCATCCTCTTTTCAGACACCGCCGTGAGAGAGTCCAGTTCCATCCCCACAACATCACTGGCCTTTTGAATAAGTTTGTTGATTCTGTTGGTGTCTGCCACCCTCAGCCTGCTGCCCCAGCACACAACAGCAAACATGATAGCACTGGCCACCACAGACTCGTAGAACATCCTCAGCATCGTCCGGCAGATGTTAAAGGACCTCAGTCTCCTCAGGAAATAGAGACGGCTCTGACCCTTCTTGTAGACAGCCTCAGTGTTCTTTGACCAGTCCAGTTTATTGTCAATACATATCCCCAGGTATTTGTAATCCTCCACCATATCCACACTGACCCCCTGGATGAAAACAGGGGTCACCGGTACCTAAGCTCTCCTCAGGTCTACCACCAGCTCCTTAGTCTTTTTCACATTAAGCTGCAGATAATTCTGCTCATACCATGTGACAAAGTTTCCTACAGTAGCCCTGTACTCGACCTCATCTCCCTTGCTGATACATCCAACTATGGCAGAGTCATCTGAAAACTTCTGAAGATGACAAGACTCTGTGCAGCAGTTGAAGTCCGAGGTGTAAATGGTGAAGAGAAAGGGAGACAAGACAGTCCCCTGTGGAGCGAGCCCCAGTGCTGCTGATCACTCTTTCGGACACAAAGTGTTGCAAGCACACGTACTGTGGTCTGCCAGTCAGGTAACCAAGAATCCATGTTACCAGGGAAGCATCCACCTGCATCGCTGTCAGCTTCTCCCCCAGCAGAGCAGGGCGGATGGTGTTGAACTCACTGGAGAAGTCAAAAAACATGACCCTCACAGTGCTCGCTGGCTTGTCCAGGTGGGCGTAGACACAGTTCAGCAGGTAGACGATGGCATCCTCAACTCCTAGTCGGGGCTGGTAGGCGGACAGAAGGGGATCCAAATGTGGCTTGACCATCGGCCGGAGCAGCTCCAGAACAAGTCTTTCCAGGGTCTTCATGATGTGGGAGGTCAATGCCACCGGTCTGTAGTCATTGAGGCCACTGGGGCGCGGCGTGTTCGGCACAGGGATGAGGCAGGATGTTTTCTTCAGTACAGGAACCCTCTGGAGCCTCAGGCTCAGGTTGAATACATGGTGAAGTACTCCACATAGCTGAGGGGCACAGGCTTTGAGCACCCTGGTACTGACACCATCCGGTCCTGCAGCCTTGCTTGGGTTGAGACGTTTCAGCTGCCTTCTCACCTGTTCAGCCGTGTAACTAACCCTGCTGATTTTAAGTAACACACACGAAATGCTGGAGGAACTCAGCAGGTCAGGCAGTACCTATGGAAAGGAATAAAGAAGGTAAAATCTGCAGATTCTGGAGATCGAAGCAACACACACAAAATGCTGGAGCAACTCAGCGGGCCAGGCAGCATCTATTGAAAAAAGTACAGTCGACGTTTCAAGCTGACTGCCAAAGGGTCTCAGCCTGAAATGTTGACTGTACTTTTTTCCATAAATACTGCCTGACCTGCTGAGTTTCTCCAGCACTTTGTGTGTGTTGAAAGGAATAAAAAGTTGACGTTTTGGCTGAGATCCTTCATAAGAAGGTGGTGGGTGGGGAAAGCTGGAAATTAACAGGTGAAGCCACGTGAGAGGGATGGTAGGTGGGTGGGGGATGGTAGGTGGGTGAGGGATGTGGGGGAGGGTGAACTGAGAAGCTGTTAGGTGACAGAAGGAAAAGGCAAAGGGCTGATGAAGAAGGAATCCAATCGAAGAGGAGAATGGACCATGGGAGGAAGGGAAGGAGAAGCAGCAGATGGAGGCAAAATGCAGGTTAGGAGAAGATGCCAGAATGGAGCACAGAAGAAGAGAGAAGGGGGAGGGGGAAGAAATAACCAGAAGTTAGAAAAATGGATGTTCGCATCTGGTTGGAGGCTACCCAGAGAGAATATGAGGTGTTGCTCCTCCAACATGACAGCTGTCTCTCTCATCTTGGCAGTAGAGGAGGCTATGGACCAATATGTGGAAATGGGAATGATTGGCTACCAGGAGATCCTGCTTATTGCAAAGCTGCTTTACAAAGTAGTTCCCTAATCTGTTGGGTGTCACCAATGTAGAAGGGGCTGCACTGGGAGTACCAGATACAGTAGATGACCCCCGACAGACTCACAACTGAAGTGTTGCCTCACCTGCAAGGACTGTTTGGGGCCCTGAATGGTGGGGGGGGAAAAGGTGAATGGGCATATGTAGCACTTCTTCTGCTTGCAGGGACAAATGACAGGAGGGAGATCTGTGGAGAGGGATGAATAGACATGGGAATCACAGAGCGAGTGATCCCAGTGGAAAGTGGAGAGTGGGGGAGGGGTAAGGTGGTAGTAGGATTCCACTGAAAATGGCAGAAGTTGTAAAGAATGATGTGCTGGTTCCAGAAGCTCATAGATGGTAAGTGATGAGAGGAACTCTATCCCTGTTCGGGCAACAGGAAGATGGGGTGAGGGCGGAAGTCTGGGAAATGGAAGAGATGCAGCTGAGGGTAGCATTAATGGAAAGAAGTATAGTTGAGATAGCTGTGAGAGTCAGTAAACTTATAAAAATATCAGTGGACAATCTGTCTCCAGAGGTGGTAACAGAGAGTTCGAGAAAATGAAGAGAGATGTCAGAAATGGACTAAGGGAATTTGAGGGTAGGGTGGAGGTTGAAGGAACAGTTGATGCGCTCGGCAAGGGTGCATGAAACAGCACCAATGTAGTCATCAACGTAGCACCAAAAGATTTGGGGAGCATTACCAGTGAAAGCTTTGAAGATGGACTGTTCTATGTAGTCAGTGAAATGGCAGACATAGCTGGGGCCCATGTAGGTGCCCATGGCTGCACCTTGGGTTTGTAGAAGGTGGGAGGAACTGAAAGAGAAATTGTTGAGTGTGAGGTCTAGTCCTGCCAGATGGAGGAGGATGGAGGTGAAGGGCAACTGATTGGGTCTTTTGTCTAGGAAGAAGCAGAGAGATTCAAGGCCTTCTTGTGAGGAGATAGAGGTGTGCAAGAATTGGATATCCATGGTGAAAATGGGCAATCAGGCCCTGGAATTGAAAGTTATTGAAGAGATTGAAAGCATGTGTGTGTTACTCTGGATTTCCAGTAACTTCAGAATCTCTTGTGCCTATTACTTTTAAATCATTTTGTGATTTGTCTACATATCTGCTCCCCTATCTCTTGCTGTTAGCATAACCAGTAGTATACCCAGTACAGATCACCTCCATTAAGAAAGACGTTGGAGAATTAACATGTATTTTCTGTTTATTCACTTTATTTGTCATTTAAACATGGTACGTATGGTAATCCACCAGTTGCCGCTATTTTGGCCATATTTGCATTGTGTGCTAATTCTGATTATTACACTAAGTATTCCACCTGTTTCATATCCCCATGCACATAAGTTATTAACAATATTTGCTAAGCCTTATCCCTACAACTTTTCAGTTAATCCTGACTGACACCAGCAAGCTCCTTAGACAGCTATTTATAACAAAGCAAATGTAGCAAAATGAAGATATGTTGGTAGCTTAGTTGTCCACTGCAAATTGCCCATAATGTGTTGGTTAAAATGATTTCAGACATAGAACAATATAGCATAAAAACAGGCCCTTCAGTCCACAAGATTTGTCCTGAACATAATGCAAAATTAAACTAAATCTCATCTGCCTGTAACCTGATCCATATCACTCAATTTCTTGCATAATCTTGTATTTATCTAATGATTTCTTAAACATCACTATTGTATCTTCTTCCACCACTACTCCTGGCAGCCCATCTCAGGCACCTTCCAGTCATTATGTTCAAAAAACAACACCCCCCATCCTGCTCCTTTAACATTTCCCCCATCACCTCAAATGCACGTCTTCTACTACTGGGTATTTCTTACCTGGCAAAATAGATTCTGGCTAACTATGCCTCTCAGAATTTTATCAACCTCTGTCAGGCCTCCCCTCAGCCTCTGATGCTGAGGGTATGTAATCCCAAGTTTGTTCCAAGTTTGTCCATGCAACATCTTGGATTAGAGAGCATCCCATCTGCCATCAAATTTCTCCTCACTATTCCACTTTCACTCTATCTATCTATTTACTTTTACTTGTAAGTAAAAATACCTTTGTGTCTAAAACTGTATTGCTGCCTCATAATAGCGAATTTCATGACGTATGTCAGAGATAATAAACCTGATTCTGATTCTTATTCTAAACTATTAAGAGAAGTTGGACTTCTGCACACTTTCCAAAGCCTCCACATCCTTTCTGTAATGGGGAAAACAGAAATTAATACAATACTCCAAATACAGCCTATCCAAAGATTTATATAGCTGCAACATGACTTCCTAACTCGTATACTCAATGTCCTGACAAATGAAGGCAAGCATGCCAATATGCCTTCTTTACCATACTATCCACTTGCATGGCCACTTTTACTGAGCTGAGGACTTGGATATTGATGGCAGAATACAGGGTAAGTTGATGGGAATGGAGGAAAATTGAAATATATGACAATGGATACTTAATGGTTTTTGTGAAGTGAGTGGGCTTTTTCCTTGATTTTTCTCCCCACAATTCTATGACTGGTGACTAGGTGAATATTTATGCATGGTATATTGTATCAATTGACTTGATTAATTATCAAAAACTTGTTTTTTCTCCTGATTAATCTCAGACACTCAATGGAATATCAAAGCGTAGATGTATAGAGCTATTGCTGCTGTGAAGAGGTTGAAATAGGAAATTAACAAGTTATTTTAATGCACCATTGATTCGGAGAGAAAGATAGTTCCCTGAGTAAATATCAAGTAATTAAACTGACTAATGCTGAACTCTGTTTATACTGACGACTAACAACAGCTCTAATTTTTAATTACATTATTTTACCCAGTAAAAAATCATATCAGCTGTAAAGGTTGTCACATTTTCTTACAGAGATCTTCTTGCTCAGGGGGTCTTGCTTAGTGAAAGAAAGTAAGGCATGATAGATCTTTCAATTAAAAATATATTTTTATTAACTCCCAACTATCTGAATCGGAGGCAAGAATACTATCAGACAAGCCTTTTGCAGGAAATATTTTAATTTGGCCCACAGTTTTATAAAATTACTAACAAATGTTTCTGAAGTAAATGCATGCATTTCAAAATCTATAAATATGTCTTGTACGTTAATGTTATATATGCCTCAAAAATGCAGATGATGCAAATATTAGGATCAGAGTCAAGATTAGCAGCCCTTATTTACATTGCAGGCTGAAATATAACTCCACTTTAAGCTCGTGAGATCCAGTAACTGTGTAAAGTAATATTTAAATGTAAATACCACATACAAAGTATTTCTGCCTTATTGGAAAGGCAAGTGCGATGAAATGAAAGACTGTCAATGAAATATATAATTGCCCATCAGATTAATTTTTATTGGCAGTTTTTCCACCGTGTCATAATCAGTGAAATAAGAGCAATGTAATTTTTTGTACATTTCTTGCACCAGCTTGGTTAGATGTAGATGGTTATATAATTACCTTAAACCACACTTCATAATCTCATGGCTAAAAGTGACTGGGATTGATTTTATGTACAGAATTTTATGTAACTAATTGCCCTTTTTTATTTTTCTTGTAACTCCTGATTGTATCAGACCATATGACCACAGGACATAGGAGCAGAATTTGGTCATTTGGCCCATCGAGTCTGCTCCGCCATTCAGTCATCGCTGATCCTTTTTTCCCCTCCTCAACCCCATTCCCGGCCTTCTCCCTATAAACTTTGATGCCATGTTCAATCAAGAATCTATCAAGCTCTGCCTTAAATGCACCCAATGACCTGCCTTCCACAGCAGCATGTGGTAACAAATTCCACAAATTCACCACCCTCTGGCTAAAGAAATTTCTCCGCACCTCTGTCTTAAATGGTTGCCTCTCTATTCTGAGCCTGTGCCCTCTTGTCCTCGGCTCTCCCACCACGGGAAACATCCTTTCCACATCTACTCTGTCTAGGCCTTTCAACATTTGAAAGGTTTTAATGAGATCCCCCCTCATCCTTCTAAGTTCCAGCGAGTACAGACCCAGGGCCATCAAACATTCCTCGTATGATAACTCTGTTATTCCTAGAATCATCCTTGTGAACCTCCTCTGAACCCTCTCCAATGCCAGCATACGTGAGGTTGGAGCCCAAAACTATTCACATTGCTCAACGTGAGGCCTCACCGGTGTCTTACAAAGCCTCAGCATCACATCCCTGCTTTTGTATTCTAGATCTCTTGAAATGAATGCTATCATTGCATTTCCCTTCCTCACCACCAACTCAACCTACCAGTTAACCCTTAGAGTGTTCTGTACAAGGACTCTCAAGTCCCTTTGCATCTCAGATTTTTGGATTTTCTTCCCATTTAGAAAATAGTCTGCTCATTTATTTCTACTGTCAAAGTGCTGGACTATGCATTTTCCAACTGATGCTACATACCTGTGTTGCTGCTGGAAGTTCTTCATTGCACTTGTGCATGTGACAGTAAACTCAACTTTGACTATTGACTTTGAAATGAAGCTGCTGTATTTCGAATCACGTTATGCATTAAAGATAGTTAATTGATTTTGCTTTCTGTGCAAATATATAGACTCTTTAATGTCAGTCGTATCCCTGCCCTAATCCAACCTTTGTTCCTGCAGCGAAGCTGTGTAATCAGGAATACTACTTTGTATTTCGGTTATCTGTTTTTTTGTGTGCAGAGCACAGATTTAAGTCAAGAGTTATTGATCTCCTCACAGATCTTCCCATGGATGTTTTTTAAAATTCTTGTAGCTACGTACATTAAAATAAAAAGACTTTAATGAATGCCTGTGGCATTTTTAACATGCTGATGAGATTGCCTCACAAATAGATGTGAATGAGTGTGATTGTTAGCTATTAAAAAATGTGATAGGAGAGTATGACTGGGAGCTCAATATCCCATGCCTTTGACATTCTAAAATGGGATAGTGCAGAGCACACCAGGATACCAGCATGCAGAATATTCAAATCAACTTTATTGCAAACCGTGCTTGCATGGTATGTGAACTTCTTCCTTGTAGGAAGGTTGGGGTTGTTGTGGAGGACTGTCAGAGGTTACAGCAGGACATCGATTGGATGCAAAACTGGGCTGACAAGTGGCAGAGGGAGTTCAACCCAGGTAAGTGTGAGGTGGTTCGTTTTGGTAGGTGAAATATGATGGCAGAATATAGTATTAATGGTAAGACTCTTGGTAGTGTGGAGGCTCAGAGGGATCTTGGGGTCCATGTCCATAGGACACACAGAGCTGCTGCGCAGGTTAACTGTGTGGTTAAGAAGGCATCAACCGACGGTTGCAGTTCAGGAGCCGAGAGGTAATGCTACAGCTATATATGACCCTGGTCAGACCCTACTTGAAGTACTGTGCTCAGTTCTGGTCACTTCAGTAGAGGAAGGATGTAGTGTAGAACTATAGAAAGGGTGCAGAGGAGATTTATGAGGATGTTGCCTGGATTGGGGAGCATGCCTTATGAGAATAGGTTGAGTGAACTTGGCCTTTTCTCCTTGAACGACGGAGGATGAGAGATAACCTGACAGGGATGTATAAGATGATGAGAGGTATTGATCTTGTGGATAGTCTGAGGCTTTTTCCTGGGGCTGACACGAGAGGGCACAGTCTTAAGATGCTTGGAAGTAGGTAGAGAGGCGATGTCAGGGGTAAATTTTTCACACAGAGCGGTGAGTGCATGGAATGTGCTGCCGGCGACTGTAGTGGTGGTGGATACAGTAGGGTCTTTTAAGAGGCTCCCGGATAGGGTCATGGAGCTTAGAAAAATGGAGCACTATGGGTAACCCGAGGTAATTTCTAAAGTAAGTACATGTTCGGCACAGCAGTGTGGGCCAAATGGCCTGTATTGTGCTGTAGTTTTTCTATGATTCTAGGAGTGGCATGGAAATAACATTGTTAAGACCATAAGATATAGGAAGGGAGTGAGGCTATTTGGTCCATTGATTCTGCTCTGCCATTTCATCATGGTTGATCCATTATTTCTCTGCCCCAATTTCCTGCCATTATCCCTTCGTGCCTTGACCAATCAAGTGTCTATCTACCTCTGCCTTAAATATTTATAAAGACTTCGCTTGTACAGCTGCCTTTGTCAACAAATTCCACAGATCCACCCTCTCTGGCTAATGAAATTTCTCGTCATCTCTGTTCTAAAAGGATGCCCCTCTGTTCTGAAACTGTGTCCTCTGGTCCTCAGGTCTCCTACAATAGGAAATGTCCTCTCCACATCTATGTTATCAAGACTTTTCACTGTTTGATATATTTCAATTAAGCCCTCCTCATTCTTCTGAATTCTAGTGAATTCAGACCCAGAGTCATCAAAGGCTCTTCATATAACAAGCCATTCAAACCTGGAATGATTTTCATGAATCTATTTTGTAACCTCTCCAGTGTCAGCACATCTTTTCTAACATATGGGGCCCAAAACTGCTCATAATGTGCCAAGTAAGGCCTCACCAGTGCTTTATAAAGCCTCAACATTACATCCTTGTGTTTATATTCTAGTCCTCTTGAAATGAATGCTAACATCACATTTGCCTTCCTCACCACAGACTCAAACTATAAATTAACCTTCAGAAAATCCTGCACTTGAACTCCCAAATCCTTGTCACTCAGATTTTTGCATTTTCTCTCCATTTAGAAAATAGTCTACCCTTTCATTTCTTCTACCAAAGTACATCACCATACAGTTCCTAATACTGTATTCCATCTGCTACTTCTTTGCCCATCCTCCTAATCTATCTACGTACTTCTGTAGCTTCTCTATTTGCTCAAAACTACCTGCCCTCCACCTACCTTGGTATCATCTGCAAACTCTGCAACAAAGCCGTTAGTACATCATTCAAGTCATTGACATATAAAATGTAAAAAGAAACAGTCCGAACACAAGTCCTTGTGCAACACCACTAGTCACCGGCAGCCAACCAGAAAATGCTTCCACACTTTGCTTCCTGCCAATCAGCCACTTCTTTATCTATGTTTAGCTTTCCGGTAATACTATGGGCTCTTAACTTGTTAAGCAGCCTCATCTGTGGCACCTTGTCAACGGCCTTCTGAAAATCCAAATACACAGCATTAACCAATTTTCCTTTGTCTACACTGCTTCTTGTATCTTCAAAGAATTCAAGTAGATTTGTCAGGCAGGAATTTCCCTTGAGGAAACTTGCTGACTACAGCTTATCATATATCCCCAAGTACACCAAAGCCATAACCTTAAGAATCGATTCCAAAATCTTCCCAACCACTGAGGTCAGGCTAACTGGCCTATAATTCTTCTACTTCTCTCTCTTCTTGAAGAGTGGAGTGACTTTTGCAATTTCTCAGTCTTCCAGAACCATTTCAGAATCTAGTGATTTTTGAAAGATTATTACTAATGCCTCCACAATCTCTTCAACCACTCCTTTCAGAACCTGGAGTGTACACTCTTCGGTCCTGGCCAGTGCCTTTACTTCCTGAGAAAACTAAAGAAATTTGGCCTGTCCCCTAAAACCCTCAGTAAGTTTTATAGATGCACCTTAGAAAGCACCTTTCAGTTTCCAAAGAACCTTCTCCCTAGTAATGGCAAATTTACACCCTTCTGACCCCTGACTCTCTGGAAATTTCACCATCCTCCTTGTGTCTTCCACACTGAAGACTGTGCAAAATGCTTATTCAGTTCATCCGCCATTTCCTTGTCCCCCATTACTACCTCTCCAGCATCATTTTCCATTGGTCTGATTCCACTCTCACCTCTCTTTTACACTTTATGTATGTGAAAAAACTTTTGGTATCCTCTCTAATATTATTGGCTAGCTTACTTTCATATTTCATCTTTTCCTTCTTTATACTTTATACTTTATTGTTGCCAAACAATTGATACTAGAACATACAATCATCACAGCACTATTTGATTCTGTGCTTCCCGCTCCCTGGATTACATATTGATAGTAAATATTAAACGTTTAAATTACAAATCATAAATAGAAAATAGAAAAATGGAAAGTAAGGTAGTGCAAAAGAACCGAGAGGCAGGTCTGGATATTTGGAGGGTACGGCCCAGATCCAGGTCAGGATCCGTTCAGCAGTCTTATCACAGTTGGAAAGAAGCTGTTCCCAAATCTGACCGTACCAGTCTTCAAGCTCCTGAGCCTTCTCCCGGAGGGAAGAGGGAGGAAGAGTGTGTTGGCTGGGTGGGTTGTGTCCTTGATTATCCTGGCAGCACTGCTCCAACAGCATCCGGTGTAAAGTGAGTCCAAGGACGAAAGATTGGTTTGTGTGATGTGCTGGGCTGTGTTCACGATCTTCTGCAGCTTCTTCTGGTCTTGGACAGGACAACTTCCATACCAGGTTGTGATGCACCCTAGAAGAATGCTTTCTACGGTGCATCTATAAAAATTAGTGAGGGTTTTAGGGGACAGACCAAATTTCTTTAGTTTTCTCAGGAAGTAAAGGTGCTGGCACTTTATGACTTTTCTATTGGTTTTTAAAAGCTTCCCAATCCTCAAACGTCCCAATAAATTTTGCTCTATTATATGTCCTCTCTTGGCTTTTATGTAGGCGTTGACTTCTCTTGTTAGCTATGGTTGTGTCATCTTACCTTTAGAATACTTTCTTCTCTTTGGGATGTATACAGTATATCCTTTGCCTTCTGAATTGCTTCCAGAAATTTCAGCCATTGCTGCTCTTCTGTCATTCCTGCCAGCGTACTTTTCCAATCTATTTGGCCAACACCTCTGTCATGCCTGTGTAATTCCCTTTACTCCACTGTAATACTGATACATCTCCTCAAATTAACTACCACATCTCCACTTCTTGAAAAAAAGGGAAATCTAGTTAAGTACTTCTTGTGCATAGAACTGCATTAAAAATACTCACTGAAATTGAGCAATTCAGTTCACTTTACTCAGAGCACATAACTTATGGTCCCTACATAAATATAAAAAGAATTTGCAACATTATATTCAGAACAGTCCCATTTTGTGAAATGTTTTCAACATTAGAACACTTTTTAAAAAAACACTAAATCTGATGGATGTCAAAGTAGACTACCTGAACACTCTAGCAAATTGAGGGGATTATTCTGCCTCTTTAGTCACTTGCCCTAAGCTATTAGGCTATGGAGAATATCTCTGTGATGGGACAGATAAATGACCCCTGCTGGTATAGGCCTGCTGGTATAGGTTCCTGGATGTGTTGGAGCAGATGGATATTCTTGAACAGGTGTGTCCACCTCAAGTAAATGGTCCTTGTCATCAGGATCAGGCTACTCTTTTGCCTCTGCCTTCTGTGGACTTCGAAGGCGCCTGAGTGCATACCTGTTCCACCTGATTTCACCTTGTGATGTTCTCATCACAAACAATCGTGGTGCATGCTGTCAGACTACTGTTACTTTGGTGAATTGGTCTGAACCCGGACAGCTTTACCACTCCTGAGTGGTGACAAAGATTTTCCTCTGTGTCTGAGATCATGAATGCTTTTCATAGTCTCATGCTATGTTGTCTCAAAATATCTCACTTTGTCTAAGGCTGGTAAGTGAGGTTGGAGAGGGGAAGGAGGAATAGGCAGGCTTGTTCTCAGTCTCCAGGCCATTGACAGCTCTGATGGACTGTAGCCATTTGCAAGAGGTGTGAGCCGATAAGCTACCCATACTTTATATGGGTCTTTTGTCTTCAATAAGGGACCGTTAACAGTTTGCACTGCTCTTTCCACTTCACCATTTGCCATAATACCCATGAACTGCTTGTCTGGTGTTTGAATTCATAGTCCCTAGCAAAGACTTTGAATTCTGTGCAGCTGAATTGTGGAACGTTGAAAACACACTCTGGTAATCCGTTGCAAGCAAATTCAGCTTTCAGGTGCTGCATAACTGCTGCTGAGAATGTAGAGGACAGCTCGGATCCCTCAATATTCTGTGAGTAGTAATCTACAGAGAGAATATATTTCTCTCTTTTCAGCTTGAAAATATCTTTGCCTGAAATTTGCCATGGAAAGTCTGGGAATTCTGAGGGACAGAGGGGTTCAGCATGATTTTTGTACTGTTTCCTGCAAGCTTCGCATTGCTTTACAAAATCTCTCATCTCTGTGCTCAGAGCAGGCCATCACACAGATTGCCTTCCTCTGAGGCAACATGTTTGATGCCTTGATGTCCTTAGTAGATTTGACTGATGATTTTGGTATGCATAGAAGCAAGAATGATGAATCTAGAGTCCCTAAACAACAAACTATCAAGAATGATGAGTGTGTCTCTTTCAAGCCAATAAGGTCTGATTTTGTGAGCTCCTTTTAGAACTGCTACCCATCTCTGCTCACAGTATTGCATGACTTTGCTGCAGATATGGTCCTTTTTCAACTCAGCATGAATTCCATCCAGTTTACTCTGTGATGCAGGAAAGCTTTCACGTATCTAAGCTAAGTAGAACTTGATATCTTCCATGAGAGTAGAGTCAACTGTGGAAAAACTTCACGTACTTCTCATGTTACTGGACGTTATTTAGCAAGTCTAACCTTGCAATGACGTTCAACTTCTTAATGGCATGTTGTCCCAGTAGTGGTGAGAAGAGATTCTGAACAACTGTTTCTCATTGCTAAAGATGGATGGAGTAAACATTCCTTTCACACTCAACTCATGTTTCCATGGCCCCATGAGTACTCTCTTTGTTAGGTTTAGGATAATACCTGTTATGTTAACCAGTTTTGTGAACAGACATTCAGGGATGGCTGTGCCATCTAACCCAGTGTCCATTTGGAATGTCACTGCCTCATTTTGCAACTGAACCAGCCTTGCCTATTTGAATCTACAATCCCAAGGGAAGGTCATTCCTCATCTGAATCATGGTGGTCTTTGACCTCCTGAAGAACTGTTTTTGAGTAACACTGGCGGACAGGAGATCCTGTGAGCCTGATAGAAATACCCGCATGGTGTGTTGCCTCCCAGGTGCCAGCGTACGGGATGTCTCGGATCGGGTCCAGAATATTCTGAAGGGGGAAGGTGAGCAGCCAGTTGTCTTGGTACATGTTGGTACCAATGACATAGATAGGACAAAGGAGGAGGTCCTGAAGAGAGATTTCCAGGAGTTAGGAAGGAAGCTGAGAAGCAGGACCTCCAGGGTGGTAATCTCGGGATTGCTACCTGTGCCACGTGCTAGCGAGGGCAAGAATAGTAGGATCAGGCAGATGAATGCGTGGCTGAGAGACTAGTGCCGTGGGCAGGGCTTCAGATTCTTGGATAATTGGGATCTCGTCTGGAGGAAGTGTGGACCTGTTCAAAAAGGACAGGTTACACCTGAACCCGAAGGGGACCAATATCCTGGCGTGAAAGTTTAATAGAGCTGTTAGGGAGGGTTTAAACTAATTTGGCAGGGGGATGGGAACCGGAATTACAGAGCGGAGGAAGGGGAAAACGGAAATAAATCTAAGATAGTGAGCAGTAAAGATGTCAGGGAAGACTGGCAAGTGATGGGGCAAATTTGTAGCCATTGGGATGAGTTGCAGTGCAATAAAGTTGCAGTGAAATCAAAGCGAAAAGTACCAAATACTGGTCTTAAGGTGTTTTTTCTTAAATGCATGCAGCATAAGGAATAAGGTGGATGATCTGGTTGTACAGCTACAGATTGGCAGGTATGATATTGTGGCCATCACTGAGACGTGGCTAAAGGATGCATGTCTCTGGGAGCTGAACGTCCAAGGATACACGGTGTATTGGAAGGATAGGAAGGTAGGCGGAGGGGGAGGCGTGACTTTATTGGTAAGAAATGATACTAAATCATTAGAAAGAGGTGATATAGGCTCGGAAGGTGCAGAATCTTTATGGGTTGAGCCGAGAAATCTCGGGTAAAAGGACCCTGATGGCAGTTATTTATAGGCCTCCAAACAGCTGCAGTGATGTGGACTACAAATTACAACAGGAAATAGAAAAGGCTTGTCAGAAGGGCAGTGTTATGAAAATTGTGGGGGATTTTAACATGTGGGTGGATTGGGAAAATCAGGTCGGCACTGGGTCTCAAGGGAGAGAATTTGTAGAATGACTGCGAGATGGCTTTTTAGAACAGCTTGTTGTTGAGCCCACTAGGGGATCGGCTGTACTGGATTGGGTATTGTGTAATGAACCGGAGGTGATTAGAGAGATTGAGGTGAAGGAACCTTTAGGAGACAGTGATCATAACATGATTGACTTCACTGTGAAATTTGAAAAAGTGAAGCCGAAATCTGATGTATCGGTATTTCAGTGGAGTAAAGGAAATTACGGTGGCATGAGAGAGGAACTGGCCAAAGTTGACTGGAAAGGGTCACTGGCGGGAAAGACGGCAGAGCAGCAGTGGCTGGAGTTTATGCGAGAAGTGAGGAAGGTGCAAGACAGGTATATTCCAAAACAGAAGAAATTTTTGAATGGAAAAAGGATGCAACCGTGGTTTACAAGAGAAATCAAAGCCAAAGTTAAAGCAAAGGAGAGGGCATACAAGGAAGCAAATTGGGAAGTTTTTAAAAGCTTACAAAAGGAAACTAAGAAGGTCATTAAGAGGGAAAAGATTAACTATGAAAGGAAGCTAGCAAATAATATCAAAGAGGATACTAAAAGCTTTTTCAAGTATAAAAAGAGTAAAGGACAGGTGAGAGTAGATATAGGACTGATAGAAAATGATGCTGGAGAAATTGTAATGGGAGATAAGGAGATGGCAGAGGAACTGAACGAGTATTTTGCGTCAGTCTTCACTGAGGAAGACATCAGCAGTATACCGGACACTCAAGGGTGGCAGGGAAGAGAAGTGTGCGCAGTTACAATTACAACAGAGAAAGTACTCAGGAAGCTAAATAGTCTAAAGGTAGATAAATCTCCCAGAGCAGATGGAACACATCCTCATGTTCTGAAGGAAGTAGCTGTGGAGATTGCGGAGACATTAGCGATGATCTTTCAAAAGTCAATAGATTCTGGCATGGTTCCGGAGGACTGGAAGATTGCAAATGTCACTCCGCTATTTACAGCGGTTCACCCATCGTTCCCCCTCACACTGGTTCACCCATCATCCCCCACCATACTTGTTCACCCATCCCCTCTCACACTGGTTCACCCACCCCCCTCACTGGATAATGGAATAGATTGCTTTGTGGCTAAATTTGCTGATGATACGAAGATAGGTGGAGGGGCCGGTAGTGCTGAGGAAACGGAGAGTCTGTAGAGAGACTTGGATAGATTGGAAGAATGGGCAGAGAAGTGGCAAATGAAATACAATGTTGGAAAGTGTATGGTTATGCACTTTGCAGAAGAAATAAACGGGCAGACTATTATTTAAATGGGGAAAGAATTCAAAGTTCTGAGATGCAACGGGACTTGGGAATCCTCATACAGGATACCCTTAAGGTTAACTTCCAGGTTGAGTCGGTAGTGAAGAAGGCGAATGCAATGTTGGCATTCATTTCTAGAGGAATAGAGTATAGGAAGAGAGATGTGATGTTGAGGCTCTATAAGGCGCTGGTGAGACCTCACTTGGAGTACTGTGGGCAGTTTTGGTCTCCTTATTTAAGAAAGAATGTGCTGACGTTAGAGAGGGTACAGAGAAGATTTACTAGAATGATTCCGTGAAAGAGGATTAACATATGAGGAACGTTTGTCCGCTCTTGGTCTGTATTCCTTGGAGTTTAGAAGAATGAGGGGAGACCTCATAGAAATATTTTGAATGTTGAAAGGCATGGACAGAGTGGATGTGGCAAAGTTGTTTCCCATGGTAGGGGAGTCTAGTACGAGGGGGCATGACTTAACGATTGAAGGGCACCCATTTAGAACAGAGATGCGAAGAAATTTTTTTAGTCAGAGGGTGGTGAATCTATGGAATTTGTCGCCATGGGCAGCAGTGGAGGCCAAGTCATTGGGTGTATTTCAGGCAGAGATTGATGGGTATCTGAGTAGCCAGGGCATCAAAGGTTATGGTGAGAAGGCGGGGGAGTGGGAGTTAATGGGAGAATGGATCAGCTCATGATAAAATGGCGGAGTGGACTCGATGGGCCGAATGGCCGACTTCTGCTCCTTTGTCTTATAGTCTTATGGTATTATCATGGCTAACTCTATTGCATTGGTAGCATTTCAATTATTTTGCTGGACAGAGCTCTTTGACTTGGAATGGAGACTTGCTGCATCTCCTGTATTTGAACATTTTACCTGTTCTTTTTTCACTTGTCTGTTTTGTTTGAGCTGAGAACTACTCTCTCCTCTTTCTGTAGTGTTTCTAACTACACCCCATTTCCGCTCATATATCACATTTCGTTTTCCTGTGAATTATTCTTTGAATTTTTCCTGCACTGTTTTTCATTCCTTTTCTTGAGTACCTATCAGTCCTAATCCACCCATGGTGTCCTCTGCTTTGCCCTCCATGCTATATATCAGTGTGCTTACTTAATGCTCTTCTGAGGTCTGAATGAGATTGCTTGCAGCCTTAACTCTCTCAAACCATCACAGCCATCTCTCAACTTCCCTGGTTTAGAGAAATCAAATGTCTCGGTGGGCGGGGGGGGGGGACTTTATTAGGTAAGTATATTTAGGTTCTACAGGTATTTGCTCCATTTTCCTGTTTTCTTTTAGTATTTTATTTCTTTGGACGACAACAGACTTTTTGTCTCTCTGAGGTTTTGAGCGAATTTTCTGCTGCATCTGTGTCTCTGTGCACTTCCCAGGCTATTATGATTATGACCACACGCAGTCCTCTTTTATTGTCATTTAGTAATGCATGCATTAAGAAATGATACAATATTTCCTCTGGTGTGATATCACAAAACACAGGACAGACCAAGACTGATAAAATCTAACTAAACCACCTAATTATAACGTATAGTTACAACAGTGCAACAATACCATAACTTGATGATGTTAAGTCCATGAGCACAGTAAATTTCAAAGTCTCTCAAATGTCCCACATCTCATGCAGACGGGAGAAGGAAGAAAAACTCTCCCTGCCATACCCAACTACGGTCCGACTCTGAGTCATCTGAAAACTTCGAGCTCTGATCAGCTCTCCGACACCGAGTACTGAGCGCCATCTCTGTCCGAATGATTCGACCTCCATCTCGGTCGCCCACAGCAGGCAAAGCCGGGGATTTTGAGGCCTTCCCTCCGAAAGATTACCGACCGCACAGTAACGACAGCAGCGAACGAGCGTTTCAGAAATTTTTCCAGATGTTCCTCTGTGCTTTCACAGTCCGTCTCCATCAAATGAGAATTGTCCACGGCCCCATTTAACAAATACGATATCATTTTTCACCGGAGGGCTGCACACGCGCGGCGTGCTGCTTCTCTCTCCTCCCTAGTGGCCCACAGATTATTACAATATATCCACTTTTCGGTGTAGTTTGAAGACGTTGCCTGGCGACCCTGGTCCTTTTACAGCTCATGCCTCATGATCATTCAATTGGCAACAAGCATAAGCAGTTTAGGTCAGTAAGTCTCTGGATATTTTTCAGAGATATGTGCGAACAAGAATAGTCTTATTGTATTCTTTCTTGTTAGGATTCTCACTTAGTCTATAGCGCCAATTCATCAATGATCAACCATTTCTAACACCATGTTGTGTTGCTAACTGCACTTGTACAGTATAGTAACTCCTTCCATGTGGGAGTGGCTAACTGAGCAGCTTAGGAATAGCTAATAACTAACACTACACAAAAGAATAGGCAAAAAGGAGACGGAAACTAGGTAACATGGATCTAGGAAGGCATTAGTACAGTGACTAGCAGTGATATTGATGCAGATTAGCAAGGAAAAGAAGAAATGAGTAGAAGTGAACTGAAGGCCTCGAAAGTATTGACTCATGGTAGGACAAAGCATAAATAGGAAATATCAAAAGCACTAAAGAAGGGAACTGCAATTATCATGAGTGGATTAAATCTGCATTTTGATTTGACAGATCAAACTGGGAAGAGAATCTGAAAAAGGAATTCGTGGAATCTATTAGAAATGTCTTATAAGAATAATATGTTACAGAACCTGTAAATGTTTTTTTCACGTGGTCATGTTTAGAAAAAGTCTTCCACCTTCCTTTCCAATACTGATGAAGGGCCTCAGTCCAAAATGTTGACTGTTTATTCATTTCAATGGTTGCTGTCTGCACTGCATAGTTCCTCCAGTATTTTGTATATATTACTGTAAAAGCAAGATAGAGGGTCTATAATATAGCCAATATTAATGGGAAGCTGGAGGATTGGGAAGCTTTCAAAAACAAATCAAAGGCAACTAAAAAAACAATGAGAGAAAAGATGAAGTATGAAAGTAATTTAGCTAATAATATAAAATAGGATACCAAAAGATTTTTCAGATATATAAGGAATACAAGTGAAATAAGAGTGAGCATTGGATGGCTGAAATCACTACTGGAGAGGTAGTAATTGGAACAAAGAAATAGCAGATGAACTGAATAAGTATTTTGTGTCAGTCTTCACTAGGGGGAAGCATCAGCAGCATGATGGAAATTTGAGATTTTTGCGGGGCAGGTGAGTGCAGTCACCATTACTAATGAGAAGGTGGTTGAGAAGCTGGAAGGTCTGAAGGAACATAAGTCAACCTGGACCAGATGGACTATGCCTCAGGCTTCCAAAAGAGATAGCTAAAGAGATTATGGAGGCATTAGTATCTTTCAAGAATCAAGGAAAGGAGTGAAATACAGGAAATTATCGGCCATTCAGCCAGACTTAAATGAATTGACAAGATGTTGGACTCCATCATTAGTAATGAGGATCTGTGGTATCTGGAGACAAACAGTAAAATAGGTCAAAGTCAGCATGGTTTCCTGAAGGGGAAACCATGTCTGACAACCATGTTGAAATTAATTGAAGAAATAATAGGCAGGATAGACAAGGAGAGTCGGCAAATTTTGTTTACTTGAATTTTCAGAAGGCCTTTGACAAGGTACTGCTCATGAGGTGCTAAACAAGATAAGAGACATGGTATTACAGGACTGAAACTAGCATGGACAGTAGATTGGCTGACTGGCAGAAGGCTAAGGCTTGGAATAAAGGGTATTTTTTCTGGTACAGTGCCAGTAACCAGTGGTGTTCCACATGGGTTGTCTGTTGGTCCTCTACTTTTCATGTTTTATGTTAATGATCTGGATGATGGAATTGGTGGTGTTGTGCCCAAGCAGTCCTGTTGGATTAAATAACTGAAATGGTCTCCTATGTCTTATGCTCTTATTCTCGTAATTATGTAGCTAAGGGTCCTATGGCGAGGGGTGTCCACAACAAGGTAGCATTCTAAATGCAGTTTAAGGAGAAGCATTTTGCTTCCAAAAGCTTGGTGCTCTACAAAATATGGTCAGCTTGAAAGGAGTGCAAGCAGAGTAGTTCAAAGTGGACTGTGAGAACAGGTCAATGGGCAGGTCAGTGGATGTACAATGGTAGATATTTATGCATCTGTTTCACAATGCTCAGCAGAAATTTTCAGATGTAGGGAATCAATGAGAAAAAAAACACCTGGTTAATAATGTAGGAAAACAAAAATAATATTTTTGTGAAAAAAGAATCAAAGCAGCAAATTTAATTTGGAAAACCAAAGGATTCAGAATTATTCAGTAACAAGTAGTGTTAGACTAGAAAAATCTAATAAGGAAGGTGAAATTTCATTATGAGAGTAAACTAACAAGTAATCACGAATCCAACGCCAAGGGCTTCACTGAACATGGAAAAGGGTAGCTAAGGTAGTTTGGGGATTCCAGAGGGTGAGAACGGGGATCAAATGGTCAGTAACAAGAAAATGGCATATAATTTAAGCCATTATTTTACACATCACTTCACGGTAGATACTTAAAATATTCCAAGAAAACCACATTGGCTAAGTTTCAAAAAGGAAAGAGAAACCAACCTAATGGCCCACTTACATTGATTTTAAAGGAAGTTGCTGAAGTGACAGAAGAAACATCAGGTATCTTAAATCTCCCTGAGTTTTGGGAGAGTACCAGTGGAAAATGTGAAAGGATGAAGACAAAAGATGGGTCTATGCACTTGATGTCTCAAATTGGGAAGATGCTATAATCTAAATGTCTATAATCACAGAGGAAAATGTTTGTCATTTTGTAAAGCTTAATGCCTTCAAGCATGGTTTTATGAAATCATGTTTTGCAAATTCATTGGTGCTCCTCAAGACTATAACAAGCAGAGTGTGAGATACAGAAGGATCAAAATGCCCTGTGCATGGAACATGGAAACTTGACATGTAGGTGCAACAAGTAATTATGGAAAGTAGCACTTTGGCCCTTGTTTCAAAAGTTTTAATTTAGGAATTAGAGAAGTATCATTACAATTGTACAGAGTGTTGGTGAATCAAACTTACAATGCTGTGTGTATAGATTTAATCCTCTTATTGAAGTAAGGACATAACAACACTGGAGATGGTCCCAAAATGATTTACAAAGCCAATTCCTGAATGGCAAGGTTATACTTCCAAAAATCGCTAAAAAAGGAAAAGTTTGGCTTGTTTTCTTTGGAGTTTAGACAAGCAAAGGATAGTCTTACTGCAGCAGTTAAGATCTTTAAGGGACATTGAAAATAGATTTTGAAATTTATCCACCAGTGAAGAGTTTCAAACGAGGACACAATTACAGGACAAAGGGATAGTCGTTTAAAACGGAGGTGCAATGCAATTCCTTTCTGCAGGGATGGTGGTTCTTTGGAATTTTCTGTCCCAGAGCGTTGAGAACACTACATCTTTGGGGATATTTACAAAGTAGATAGATGCCTTTTGTGAAAGGTCACAGAAATGGGCATATGTGGTCTTGGAACAGAAGTGGAGAAGAGGCCTGTGGCATTCAGTCATCGTTTTGACTAGTGGATAAGTATGATGGGCTGAATGGCCTCCTACTGTTTTCTTGTTTGTATTTTGTGTGTGCACGTGCCCCTTGGATATTTCACTGAACATTGGAAATGAATAATTATGGTCACTTTATCGTTACCATGTCATTTTCACTCGTGCATGTAATTTCAGGTGCAGATTGATATTAGAGTTGTAGT
This sequence comes from Mobula hypostoma, assembly GCF_963921235.1. Taxonomy (NCBI): domain Eukaryota; kingdom Metazoa; phylum Chordata; class Chondrichthyes; order Myliobatiformes; family Myliobatidae; genus Mobula; species Mobula hypostoma. The sequence continues at coordinate 15,555,302 of NC_086118.1, read as the reverse complement.
CCTATTCAGGTCCTTGTTTTACAAGAAAGGAAAGCAAGATTGTCAATAGAACACTTGGAAGTGTGAATCTTAATTTTAAAGAGAACACTCATTTTGCTTCTTAGAATTTAAGCCTATCGATGAATAAAACTGCCTAAAGTTTAGTTCGTTTGCGGAAACGTTAATGGTTTACCAGACAAGTGTTTGCTAGGTCTCTGACTCTGGCTTAACGCCAGAGCTGAAGCAAGGGAAACTTCACAGATTCACGTAATCTCAATTCAAACCTGTGTCATGGAAAGTGACAGGAATTTGAAGCCAGAAAGATATTGGAGCAGCTGTTTCTCCCATATTTAGTTCCTACACATTTTTGCGGTGCCCATCCGAATAAATAACCAACCAGGCGTGGAAGTGTGAATTAGGATAAAATACACAAGTTGTTCTCTATTTTAGGAATCACTGGTTGCTGAATGAATGCATTCCTTTCACTCCCCCCCCCACCCCCGCCCCCGCCCCCGATCTGTATGTACCTGAAATTTTATTTAATTTAATGATTCTCTCGTTCCCATTTTTTTTTATTTTAACAAGGTTGAAAATCAATATAGCTTGTATAATACGCACTTTTCCCACTCTCTATCGAACGGTTTATCATAATTAAGGATTTGCTGACATTCGGAAACAATCAGACAAAATGAACTGTTTATCTTACAAAAGTTAATTTCCATTAAAGGACTTTAATTTTTTTCGCCACAATCCGTTCTTATTAGAAGAATGAGATAAAATCGGAATACGAATTTTTGGGAGTTCGGCCAAGACTCGTGAAAAACGATAATTTCTGCATTTAGTCGCGATGACATTGGACGGCAGAAATCAAATCTCTTCTTTCCATTACAAAAAGTGAAGTGCATGTATTGTAAATATATTCCATTATCCCGGCTTGCTTTTAGATCTACAGTATTAAATTACTGAGCACTAATATATTATTTGTGGGAATTTTATTTATGCTTCGTTTTAGCGAGAATATTTAAATTAACAATTTTATTTGACAGTGGACTGTAAAAAAGTTGGCGCACGATTGCTCTGCTTGGTCAGCTCTGGGACCATGTGATGGTATAGTTTAACGGCTCTGAAGTTTCACACAAAACTATTGACACTGCTTCTCTAATTTTATCCTGATGGGAGAAAACAGGAATTAATCTGAGAACCACAAATGTTCGTGGCACTTTGCAAATGCCAAATAGGGACAGGACTCGCTGCGCAGGCAAAATGATTCAGTGTATATAGGTTGTGAGATGAACCATCGGCCGCTTCCAGCGCGCAACCGTCCGGTTCTAATTCTGGTATAAATACGTGATCATTATTTGACTAACTGAGAATTTGTTATTTAGATATTCCACGGCGTTTGTCATGCAGCAGAGTTATTGTGTATCCTTTGTAGATGTATGCTCGATCTGAAACTGGTTCGTAAGGCATTGGCTTATGTCGCATCATTCTTTAATGACATTTCTAATCATGACACTTCTTTCATTACAGTTTGTGTAGCAAATCTTTATTCAGCAGAATCGACCAAGGTAAGTGATGTTGAGTGGCCAAATTAGCGTTACGTGAAGAGAAAAGAGACATTAATAGATCAGTTAATATTTTGAGTTTGATCGTAAATGTTGATTATGCAGAGTCCGGCGTGAAACACCGCTGCGTTTCAGTTAAACATTTCCGACTGCTTGTCAGGCAGCCTGTTATCACGTGGAGAACGGTCAGAAATGAAGTACACAAACTCCCATGTCAATTTCGGTGATACGTGATCATGGTAGTGTATGATAAATTTGTCTCTGTGCGGAGCCGATTTCTCTGTGATCGAAGAGCCTTAATAGTGTTGGTGTCAGTATTAGTATAATTTCATTGCCAGGCTGAGACCAAACAAGACCACCACTTGCTTTTCTGCCTGAGTAGTCTGCAAAACAATGGTATGAACATTGATTTTTCCAAATATAAGGAACCTGCGCCCCCCTGTGCTCCTCTCCCTCTTCTGGTTCACCCAGGTTCTCCCCACGGTTCCATGCAGTGTCATTCCATCGCATCACCACCCCTCCTCATCCTTTCATTATGCCTCCTTTATTTGGTTCTAAAAGTTCAAAGGTTCATTGTATTATCAAACTATGCATCAAAATACAACTCTGAGATGTGTCTACTTATCAGACTTCCAAATCTACAGTTTTTTTGTTTTTCCACTTATCTAAGCAGCCCCTTTCTCTATCACCAGCCTCCACTTCCCCCAACTGCTTCCATCTACCCCCACCTGGCCACACACCAGCTACCCTCTCCCACCTGCCTCATCTGATTTCACCATCACTTTATTTATATTGGTTCCCTCAATACTAATGGAGGGTTTTGATGCTCCTGTCCCTCTGCCTCCACAGATGCTGTTTGATCTCCTGCAGCAATTTGCTTTTCACTCCAGATTGCAGCCTCTATTGGTTCTTGTATCAGAACCAAATTAACATTTAAATTAGTTTAGAGGTTATTCAATTAAAATCTTGTGTTAATGAGGTAGTCTTCTGTTAAATTATTGTGCAACTATGCACATGTTATAGAAATGTGGGTAAACTGATGAGCTGCTACCTGACATTTTGAAATCCCAGTGGTTTGCCAGCTGGCTCACCTGGTAATGTCTGCTGTGCTGTTTCCACTATTGAGAGCCCTGGATCTTAATGCTCTTTTTAAACTGTTCAGGGTTCTGCACTTCTTTTAATCTCCCTGGGTTAGTAGGGAAATTTATTACAATACACTGCACGATCATTACAGAAACTTATTAAAATGTGTTGCAGTATTTATAGCAGTAATAACTAATAGTTCAGAAAATCTATGAGTCCACCACTCCCGAAGACGCAAGCATACCGTGTTTTTGGCATTCAAGTTATACCAAATTTTATAGCCTCAGTGAAAATTACAGAGAGTATAGCTGCATGGTTTCAGCACTTTTTGTCTGCCAAAAAAAATCAAGGTAGCAGTTCACCAAAAAACATCCATTGATTTAGAGTGGTTTCCCACTGTGGATTCTTTTCATTATATGGCCCCCTGCAGGACGTTTCTGAAATGTGTGAGTAGGATAAATCCAAGAATGTCACCTAACCTGCTGAGAATTTTCAGTACTTGGTGTTTCATTGCAGATTTCCTGCATATTCGGTTCTTCATTTCCAAGTTGAAGTATGGGCATCCACAGACAATGGTTCCAACCCAGGATACCAGACCAAACTGGTGTGACTCAACGTGATTCAACAGTGAAGTAAACATGCAGTTGTAATGCTTCCCCAGTATATTGATACAATGCGTACCAGAAAAGGTAAGCTTGTCCACTGCATTATAACAGCATGTTGGATTTTATTCCAGCTCTGAAAGTAAATGGATTCTAGTTATTCAAGCTTTAGAATTGTGAAGTATTCATAAATCATTTTACTTATTTCTCAGTCCTTTTTGATTATCGAAATCATTATCTTGCCTTTCTTTCCCTTATATTGGTTTGACATTGGAGTCAGTATTTTAACCATCTTTCTTTGTATATGCTTCACACTGTTCATTGATGAATCTTGTTGATTAAGGAGATAGACAGTTGCTGGACCCAAACATTCTGGGCTCATGTGTTCTAATTAATCTTATTTTTTTACAGTGGGATTGAAGTTGTGACACTAACCCAATAGTTAACGAATGCAGATTGTTGAGAAAGTCAGACATTAAGGAGGGCAGACTACAAGCAAAAATCAATCCATTATCAATGTAATATGTTGTCAGCAACCCAGTGAACAATCACAGATTAATTACCTACCCAATTCTCTTACGTATTTTGGGGAGCTATTCCTGATGAAGTGCTGCAATGACAATAAGCAAGAGAAAATTTGGAGATGCTGGAAATCTGAGCAACATACAGAAACTGCTGGAGGAACTTAGCAGGCCAGGCAGCATCTATGGAAAAAGGACTGTCGAAGGGTTTCGGCCTGAAATGTTGACTGTACTTTTTCCCATAGATGCTGCCGAACATGCTGGGTTTCTCTACCATTTTGTGTGTGTTGCTGCAGTGACAATAGTTTAGATCAAATCCTTGTCTGTTATCATGGTGGATGCTAATTCCAGTAAGAGGAGGAGAATATTTCTCTAGTTAATATTTTTCACTGAATTAATTATGTTATGAAAAATAACTTGGCCATTATGTCACTTTTTGTACATTATTGCTGGGCATAAATGGAACTGTTAGATTTTCTGCCTCCCTGCCTATGCATTACTGCACTCTTCAAGTACTGTACTAACATTACTAATCAGTAGTAAAGTGTGTGGGATATCCTGCAATCAATGTAGTACCATATCAATGCAAGTTACTCTTTCGTCCTACTTTCTTCATACTAGTGCCGCTCCTTCTTTCCAAAGTCAATCTGTATTCTGTTCCCAGTCTCAGTTTAATTCATATTGACAATGTAATCCAATGAAGTAGAATTATCTGAACAAACAAGTTAAACTCAGAACGTGTGTTCAAAATGTTCCGTCTATTTGAATAATTAAGTCCTCCCAGAAATTGGAAATAACTTGCTCAATAAAACAGTTTAAAGTTATTAGTGTAAACATTTTTATTACCCAAAAGAATAATCTATTATTGTTTCCGTATATATAAAATATCTATAATATAATGAAACAAACCTCTGGTTTTATTATCTGAAAATAGATCATTTTTTCAGGTTTTTTTCTCAGGTCATGATTGATGGTTCTTAAATGCAAAGATGGCAACTAAGACAAATAAAATACAGTCAGCCCAAGTAGAGTTAAAACTAGCAATTACTTCAGACGTTAAAAATTAAATCAGAATAAATGGGTATGAGTTAATCAAAGAACCCCCTTTTGTGCAAAATAATTATGATTGTCTATTGGATTTTTAAAATTTATTTTCAGATCAAAATTAAAATTGTTCTAATTAACAACTAAAGAGATATTCAGAGATTATGTAATAATTTTAATAACATGTCAGCCTTGAGCCATATAAACAGTAAAAAAGAAATAAAATCTTATATATTCTTCACCAAATGTTTGAATTCCTAATCCAAATGTTCTGAAGCCAAAATTAAAATAGATTCTTGAAATGGGAACAGTGCATAATTTAGTGCTTTGAAGTAGCATTGTGGATGGCAAATGGAATGTGTGCCTTTAGTGCAGGAGAATTTGAATGTAAGTGTAAAGAAATATTACTACAATCATATTAATCCCTGGTGAGACCACACCGATATGGTCCACTACTCTTGATTCTCGTTCTGAGAAGGAATATACATTTGAGAGTGTGGGTACATTGAAGGTTCATCGAATTTATTCCTTTGATTCAGAGCTTTGTTCTCTGAAGAGAGATTAAGGAGACTGAATTTACACCTACAATGTAGTGAATTGTACTTGTTTCTAATTCTAAGAAGGAATAAAGTTTCGAGAGAGTGAGTACATTGAAGGTTCATCAGATTGATTCCTCTGGCTTAGAGGTTTGTTCTGTGATGTGAAATTAAACTAACTGGGTATAGGATCTCAAAAGAATGGGAGCTGATCTCATTTAAACAAAGACATCCTCACAGGGCTTGACAAGATAGATGCAGAATTGCTGTAACTCCTGGCTGGAGTATCAAAGTAAGATCAGTCAGTCTAAAAATAAAGACTCAGATAAAGACTGAGATGAGGAATGTCTTTACTAGAAAGCAGTGATGGCTCATTTACTGAGTATGCTTAAGACAATATTAATTTTTACTATTAATGAAGATATTACAGGGGAGTGACAGTGAGGTAAAACTTCAGCCATTATTCTGAATTTCCTGCTTCTGTCCCTGATTTTCCTGTTCTTTGTCTCTGTGATCTGAACAAAAGCTGCAAGTAAAAGGTTGACTTTTTTATATTAAAGAGTTTTTGGTGGTGCCAACAGGAGATAAAATGGACCTAAGACTTTACAGTTGTCATAATCACTCTCCTGGTGCCCTTCCCAACCAGTCCTGTTTCAGGAAGTGTACTTATGGCAATTGCAGGCAAGGTCAGTGACTCTGCACATGGCCACTTCAAATACGAACTATTGATGGCAGGGTGGGTGGTAAAAGAGACACCTGCAGCTCAAGGGAAAATAGTTAATTGGGCCAAGAACACAAATTGACCTAGGTATCACAGTTTGGATGAACGTATTTTACAGACAAGTTTCCCTTCAAATGTTCTGATGGAGGTATAATATAAACAGAAAATAGAAAAGATGGGAAGAAAAACTGAATTAATTCTTCAGGTTGAGGAAATAACTCTTTCTTCTTCCACAGATTTGGCCTGAATTGTTGAGTGCTTTCAGCATTTTCTATTTGTTTTTAGCTTCCAGCATCTTCATTTTCTTTTTGATTTTCACTTATTTCTGAAGGTGTGACTAATTCTAATATTCCCATTCTATACTCACCAATATTTATGATTGCAATAAAACTAATTTCTGTTTGTTTTATGCTTCCATAATTATTGAATCATCCAACAAAGGCAAATTGACAAGAAAAATGATTTTTCAGTGTTGCACTTTTATTTCTTTAGTTATCACTTAATTTATAAAACCACTGTATGTTACAGAGAAATACACATTTTGTGGATTTCTTCTTTGGACCATTTCATCTTGCCTTCTACTCTTCAGCGCTCTAATAGATGAAAAGGAAATGCAAATTGTTGGTTTGATGCAATGAAACAATACAACTTTTTTAGTTATGTTTACAGTATATGATTATTACAAACAAAAGTATATGTAAATTTAAATTAATTACTACTATAATTAGTGATTCCAGGAATGAAAGGGTTATCATATGAGGGATGCTTGTACTCGCTGGAATTTAGAAGGATTCGGGGGGGTGGTGGTGGTGGAGATCTCATTGAAACCTTTTGAATGTGGAAAGGCGGAGCAGATGTGGACAGGATTTTTCCATTGTGGGAGAGTCAAGGACAACAGGGCACAGCGCCCTTTCAAAACGCAGATGTAGAGAAACTTCTTTAGCCAAAGGGTGGTGAATTTGTTGCCACATGCAGCTGTGGAGGCCAGGTTGCTGGGTGTATATAAGGCAGAGATTGATAGGTTCTTGATTGGACATGGCATCAAAGGTGACGGGGAGAAGGCCGGAAATCAGGGTTGAGCCAGGAGCAGCCATGATTGAATGGCGGAGCAGACTCGATGGGCCAAATGGCCTAATTCTGCTCCTGTGTCTCATGGTCTTATAGTTAAAGTTACTTGAGCCACAATACCTTTGTAGAAATCTCCCGGGTTTTAGTTCTGAGTTTGTTGACTTGAGACTCTGCAATGTCAGCACGTTCCTCGGCTTCCTCCAGTTCATGCTGCACCTTCCTGAACTTGGACAGGTGCATGTTGGCCTGTTCCTCCTATAAGAATATAGTATGAGACATCATTAGATTGCAGGCTGAAACACTGGTGATAGGAAAATATAAACAAGCACTTGACACTCCTATAAATTTTAATAGCATTATTGCCAATTTCCGTTATTTCGTCAGAACAGTGGGCACTTTAAATAGGAATGGTCATACAGCTGAAAATTATTGTATCCCAGTGACTTCTGTATGCATTGTGTGTGAAGACTGGAAATTGGACTGCTTAGTATATTTGATCTTTTGCATGTACATATTGAATTTAAACACAGCATAGACAGACCAAAATTGTTTTACTATATCTTAAAGCATTTGCTGATGTCCTCTATCGAATTGGAAACCTTCCTGTTATAATTTTACCTTATTTGGCAGTGGCTAAGAACAGAGATAATGAGTATGTATTTATTATTAGGATTTTCTCTTGTGACGCTTTGCAACGATTTGTGTTGAGGCTACAATTAACCACTATATTTCAAAAAAAGTAGAGCAAGTCAAATATACAAATCTTCCACGGACAGAATGATGTGCACTGCCATAGGCAGTGTTGAAAGAAGTGTTAATTACAAATTGGCAAGTGTGATAAATGGGTTTTAGGCGATTTCCAGGTCATCCACATCAGATTAAGAAATGAAATTACTTACTAAATGGCAGAAAGTTAAAGGCTGTGGGGATCAAAGGGGCTTGTTGTTTCTGCTTTAAGGTCATAAAGTATTGGAGATTGACACACATAACTGAAACAGGTCTGAATATTTAAATTTTTGTATTATAAAAACTCATAAACCTTTCGAAAAAGCAATTTGAACTAGAATTACTTACAGACTCCTCACATTGTCTCTTATATGCCTTAACCTTCAGCTGCAGCTTGTCAACCAAGTCCTGTAGTCTCAGGACATTCTTTCTCTCTTCCTCTGACTGTGAAAATCATGAAAGAAGCAAAATTTTTGTAGTAAATATTACTATATCCCACAGTTTATGCTCCTCCTACTTACTCCCTTGCAGTACCTGATATGTCAGTTCCTTGACTCTTCTCTCGTACTTGCGAACACCTTTAATGGCATCAGCACCGCGTTTCTGCTCAGCTTCCAGCTCATTTTCCAGCTCGTGCACCTAAATCAGCCAGCAAATGAGATTTGTTAATATCTGTTCGTTTCCTAAGGTTTCAGTATGTATAACACTAAAATAACCTCATTGTTTACCCTAGCCTCCAGTTTCTGGAGCTGCTTCTTTCCTCCTTTCAATGCCAGTTGCTCAGCCTCATCCAGGCGATGCTGCAGATCCTTCACTGTCTGCTCAAGGTTCTTCTTCATTCTCTCCAGGTGAGCACTGGTGTCCTGTTCCTTCTTCAGCTCTTCAGCCATCATGGCAGCCTTGCAATATGAGGCAATTGGACAAATCATTATTCAAGCTCAAAATCTAAATTATACCAATAAGATAGTTAAAATAAGAATCAGTATTTATATTAAAAAAAACTTCCGATTTACATCAGTGATAGCCTTCTTGGCTTTCTCTTCAGCATTTCTTGACTCCTGGATAGTTTCTTCCATTTCAGACTGAAGGTGGTTCAGGTCAGCATCCAGCTTCTTCTTTGTATTGATGAGGCTTGTGTTCTGCAAGAAAAGACAATTTTTTAATAACTTTTGTGGGATAACCAATGTTAATATCAAACCACAGTGCAGGTGGGTGGAACATTGTTGCAATGAACTATGTAAAAACAAAATAGAGAGTGCATCATCAATCATCATCTGAACACCTGTATTGCTGCCAGTGGTTCTATGGAAGGGATATTTGATGTCATGCTGTGGAGAGATTTAGACATTTATTATTAAATTAGTTTCCAATATTGTATTGGGTATATATTGCATGATTCCCAGAAACTGAAAACATTTCAGTGAACGTGCCCAGCAAACTATAGCCTTCTAACATCTGCCGGACAATGCTGAGGATGTTCTACGAGTCTGTGGTGGCCAGTGCGATCATGTTTGCTATTGTGTGCTGGGGCAGCAGGCTGAGGGTAGCAGACACCAACAGAATCAACAAACTCATTCGTAAGGCCAGTGATGTTGTGGGGATGGATCTGGACTCTCTGACGGTGGTGTCTGAAACGAGGATGCTGTCCAAGTTGCATGCCATCTTGGACAATGTCTCCCGTCCACTACATAATGTACTGGTTGGGCACAGGAATACATTCAGCCAGAGACTCATTCCACCGAGATGCAACACAGAGCATCATAGGAAGTCATTCCTGCCTGTGGCCATCAAACTTCACAACTCCTCCCTTGGAGGGTCAGACACCCTGAGCCAGTTGGCTGGTCCTGGACTTATTTCCTGGCATAATTTACATATTACTATTTAACTATTTATGGTTTTATTACTATTTAATTATTTATGGTGCAACTGTAACAAAAACCAATTTCCCCCGGGATCATCAAAGAATGACTATGAATATGACTATCAATAGAGGACTGTCTCATAAGCCAGGTAGGCTGCTGGACAGGACAATTAACTAAAAATAACAATAAGATTCTGCTAAGTTCATCCTGAAGCTTCTCCACTTCTGAACAATTTTAGTTTGTAACCTTAGCACCATGCCGGTATATAGCAGGATCTGCATGCGCATTGGATTCAAAGTGTGAGGAGACAAACCTGAGTGTGCAACAGTGTAACCCTCTCACTGACATCAACCAGCTCTTGCTCAGCAATTTTGCGAGATCTGTCTGTCTGTTCCAGAGCTGCTCTCATTTCTTCAATCTCAGCCTGTTGCAAACCACTTCTGCGTTCCACCATGGCTAACTGCTCCTTCAAGTCTTCTTGACTTCTGCAAGCATCATCCAGCTGTAACTGAGTGTCCTGTTTAGAAAGCAGGATTCCTTTGTTATCAGATATTACAATAAATTCTTCATATTCACATTGTATTCATGTAAATTTAAAATTCAATGAAAAGTTTATTTGTGCTTAAAATCTCAAATTGCAAGCAAATTATTATTAGCAAAACTTAATTATGTAAATATCACATTTTATAATGATAGATAATTGCATAATATTTGGAGCTAAGTATCAATTAAATGTAAACAAGGAATTAATTCCCCTATCATACATACCTTTAATTGACCCTGCACGTTTCTGAGATGTTTCTGAGCTTCTGAAGCCTGACGATTGGCGTGTCCCAGCTGAATCTCCATTTCATTTAGATCGCCCTCCATTTTCTTCTTGATTCTAAGAGCATCATTTCTGCTCCTGACTTCAGCCTCCAAAGCACTTTGCATCGTGTCCACAACTCTCTGATGGTTCCTCTTCACCTGATCAATCTCCTCATCTTTCTCTGCAATCTTCCTGTCAACTTCAGATTTCACTTGGTTCAGTTCCAGCTGAATACGGAGGATCTTGCTCTCCTCATGTTCCAGAGAGGCCTACAAGAGGGGTCAAGTGAATTTGAGTATGTCCACACATTGTTATCATAAAGGTTGCTTTGATACGATGCATTAAATTCACGTATCTTTTTGGAATACGACATTATAAAATTATTTCATGCACAGTTATCAATTTAACAACTCTACAGATTTTGTCATCCTACACTTTCAAAAATTATTAGAACCAGAGCAGATTGTAGAATGCTGAATTGCAGAAGTCTCCAAGTGAGAGATGTTTTGCTCCCATCAAGTCTAATTGGAATATTAGCTAATGCAATTTTCCTGAACCTCATTCTTGGGGATGCTTTCAACCTATTTTCATTTCTCTATTTACAAATGACTGATGAGGTATAAGAGTTCGTTTTATCTTGTGTGTGACCTACGTTTATTCCTATCTCCTAGGGAAGAATTATGTGAGGTGTAAATTCATTAAGTTGATATCATGGCACAAGTGTATAGAAAGAGAAAGGATTTAAGCATATGCTTAAAAGAGGAAGAGGGAATTGTAGTTGGGGGTACCTCAGTGGTGGTGTAATTAAAACTGATGATGAGCCAAATGTCAGAATTATAGGAGCATGGTGGTTGTGGGGCCGGCAGAGATGAACAGCTTAGTGGTTTTAAATGGATATTTGCCAGACCAAGTATCTCAGTGACCACAGAAGAAAACATTTTTTAATAACTGTGTATTACTTATAAGCCAAACAAGCTGTTTAAAACCCCATTACATCTTGATCTTGTAAACTGGGGTTGCAACTTAATGTTGGCATCCTTCTGGGAATATACAAAATAAAAGTGCATGCATTTGAGTTTTAAAGTAGATCATGTTATAGTTCATAACCGCTCTATAATGAAAGGCCTTGTGCCAAAAATGCATGTAGGCTGTAGGGCATAGGAGCTGAATTAGGCCATTCAGCACATTGAGTCTGCTCCACCGTTCAATCATAGCTTATTTACTAATCTCTCTCAACACCATTCTCCTCCTAACTGTTGATACCCTTACTATGTCATTGTTCCATTTGGCTGTTCCCCTTTAATGCTCCTTTCTCCTTTATTATGCCCTGATTTCAGTCATTAGATTTCCAATTGCTGCTAGTTTACCTAATTATAGTACACCTCGTTTTCATCAGAGACTGTGAAAAAAGTACGATGGCTTCTCTATTTCAGGTTCTCAGTTTGTTGGTTTGTTCTCGTATAATACCTCATTCTCTTGTCCGCTTAGAACAGTTAGTTCTAAGTTTATTTCCATGTTCTGCTCTAGTTTCAAGATAGTCCCTGTATATACTTTCTCCTTGTCAAGATTCTTCCGGTTTGCTGTTCCATGTTCACGTCGATGCCAGCATCCCCAACTCAGTTGACGTGCCGGTGTCCTGCCCTTGGGTTCTCCTCAGTCATACTAATAAAGAACCTATCAACCTTGCTTTAAACATATCCAGTGACTTGGCCCTTTTGGCTGTCTGTGGCAATAAATTCCGCAGACTCACCACTCTTCAGCTAAAGAAATTCCTCCTCATCTCCTTTCTTTCTGAAGCTGTGCTTCAATGTTCTCCAGCTACAGTGTACCGAGAAATTCTCATCCAGTGTGCAGTACCTATGAAATTAATTTCATGATATATAATTTATAGCATCACTAACGGGTGATGAATTTCCAAAATAAACCAGTTCCATTTCTACTGATGCTGGTTGGCCGACTAAATAATTTCAGCATTTACTTTTCTTGGAGCCCTTCAATCCACTCTCTTCTGTTAATAAGGTCTGCCTTAAAGTATAAGTGTAAACTCTTAACAATTTGCTATAAAGGATTAATTTAAATCTTGCTGTTTATTCCAAGGTAAGGAGCCTGTGCTTTGAGAAGAGTAATCATCTTTTACTGTTTAGCCTGTTCCTTTTGAATTTAGCCCTTTTAAGTCTATATAGATGTGAAAACTCTTCATGCATTCAGTGGGTGTGACAAACCTGCTGGACCATTTGGTCTAAAGTTCAGTATAATTAAATATATTTTACCTCTGCCTCCTCCAATGCAGACTGAATTTCACTCTTCTCCTGTTCAGCTGTCTTCTTTGCCTTTTCCATCTCATGGAGAGCCTTTCCACTTTCACCCAGTTGCTCAGTCAGATCAGAAATCTCCTCTGTTTTATGGAAATGAATTTCAAATTAGGTCTATTTTGTTGGTTAAAACTGAGATTTAATTTCAAGTAGATTTTGAAGCAATAAGGATGGTGCTATCAGGATGTCTGAACAGTCCTTCACAGCGTCAGGATTTCAGCACGAAATAATTGCTGTCTGTTTCACTGTTCCATTATGCAGGTAGTTTTAATTAAATCTGGACCAGGTAGTCTTAATTTCCAGTGGTTCAATAAGTTCAACAATTTAAAACATTTACGTGACAGGCACAGTTTTGCACTTACGTTGTAGATTCTTGTTCTCTCGTTTAAGAGTTTCGAGTTGGTCCAGAGCCTCCTCATATGCATTCTTCATCTTGAAGATCTCAGTACTTAGACCTCGTGATTCCTTCTGAGCAGCCTCCAGCTCAGCATGGGTTTCCTCATGCTTTTGTTTCCAGTCTGCCAGAATCTATACAGTATAGTAGCAAAAGTTATACTGTAGTTGTAAAACAGGAATTGTATTCTGCACTACAATTATAGTCCTGATGTATTCCTGCATTAACCAAAAAATTCTTAATTGTGTATTTGAATAGCTACAATGCAATTCAATACTCCATACTTTGTAAGGACAAAATAGTGCAATTATGGAACTAAAGAGCATCATTTCTGAGTTTAAATAGCCCTGCACATTCGATAGGGTCACGGTGCACTTTAAACTTGAAATAATTAATTACTTTAACCATTCAACTGTTTCTTTCTCCAGATTGCTTGCAAGTTCATTTAGTGAAACTCTATCCATTTTGTCATGGAAATTTTGAGCTAGCATTCACAAATGTTTGCAAGTGAGTGCCGTGTGTAAGTGGTTAAACCCCTTCATTTAACATCAGATCTAGTCTGAATATAGAGTGATGCAGCCACTGTAGAGACACTCTGACAGTGAAATTCTTGAATATCAACATGTTAGAATGACAGAAACAGCAACATAGTGGAAAAATTCTGCACTTACTTTGTCAAAGTTCTTTTGTTTCTTGTCTAGAGCTGCTGCTGCTGAGTTTGCCCTCTCTAAATCTACCATCAGATCTTCCACTTCACCCTGCAATCTCTGCTTCGTCTTTTCCAATGAAGCACATTTGGAGTTCACAGCTTCAATGTGCTCTTCTGCATCCTGCAGGCGTTGAGCAAGTTTTTTCCTGAAAAGTAAGAGAACCGGCATAACAACATTTTCTCCCAGGAAGTGAAGAACACAAATAGTCATTGACAGAATGTGGTGGGAGAACCCAGGTTACTTCTTATTACATACTTGGCTTCTTCCAGTTCCTCTGTGCGCTGAATTGCATCAGTTTCATATTTCGTTCTCCACTGAGCCACTTCGCTGTTGGCCTTGGACATTCCACGTTGGAGCTCAGCCTTTGCCTCTACTTCCTCTTCATATTGTTCACGGAGGAGATCACAGTCATGGCGGGCAGATTGCAGAGCATGTGCCAGTGCACCCTTAGCCTGAAATCATTGTGTTAAATGATGAAACAGCCAGTACCTCTGATTCTTAGTGAATTACTGAACCTAGATAACTTATGATGAATAGAAATACTCTTCCAAAGGTAAAATAGCAAGTTGGTTTATAAAAAAAAATCCAGAGATATGATGGCACAGATTTTTCTTTTGATCTAGCAACATAACTTTGTTGAAATGTTCCAAATTGGGACAAATTCTATTCAGATGAGTCCTGCCTATGAATCAATTAAGGCTGAGAAAAGAAGCTAACAGATGACATTGCTATGTTCCCACTGTTCCTGACTTTCCATGAACTTTCCTTAGAAAGAGATGTAGGGCATAGGATCGAGAGATGTAGAATCTTTGTTGGTAAGGAAATTGCAATGGTAAAAATACTTTGATGGGAGTTATATACAGGCCTCTAAACAGTAACCAGGATGTGGGCAATGGGAGGTAGAAAAAAAGTGTCAAAAGGGCGAGATTAAATTAGTCTTGTCGGATTTCAATATGCAGATAGATTGGGAAAATCATGTTGGTGCTGGATCCCAAGAGAGAGAATTTGTAGAATGCCTATTGGATGGCTTTTCAGAGCAACATGTGGCTGAATGCACTAGGGGTTCAGATATTCTGGATTGGCTGTTGTGTAATGAACCAAATTTGATTAGGGAGTTTAAAGTAAAGGAGCCCTTGGAGAGAGCAATCATAATATGAGAGAATTCACACAGCAATATGAGAGGGAGAAGCTAAAGGCAGATGTATCAGTGTTATAGTGATGTAAAGAGAATTTTAGTGGCATGGAAGAGGAGTTCGCCAAAGTTGATTGGAAGGGTACACTAGCAAGGATGATGGCAGAACATCAATGTCTGGAGTTTCTGGGAGCAACTCAGAAGGCACAGGATCGTTACATCCCAAAGGAGAAGTAGTATTCTGCAACCATGGCTGACAAGGGAAGACAAAGACAACATAAGAGCAAAAGAGGGCATATAATAGGGCAAGAATTAGTGGGAAGTTAGAGGATTTGGAAACTTTTAAACCCAACAAAAATCAACTGAAAAAAGCCATGGGGGGAAAAATGAAATATGAAGGTAAGCTAGCCAATAAGATACCAAAGGTTTTTTTTCAGATATTTAAAGAGTAAAACAGGCAAGAGCTGATACTGGACCACTGGAAAATGACACTGGAGAGGTCATAACAGGAGACGAGGAAATGGCAAAGTAACAGAGTAAGTATGTTGCATTGGTCTTCATGGCAGGAGATACTAGCAGAATACCAGAAGTTTGAGTGGGTCAGGGGACGGAAGTGAGTGCAGTTTTTATTACTCGGGAGAAGGTGCTTAGGAAGCTGAAAGAGCTGAAAATAAATAAGTCATCAGTAACTGATGAACTACATCCCAGGATTCTGAAAGAGGTAGCTGAAGGGATTGTGAAGGCATTGGGAATGATCTTTCAAGATTCACTAATCTGGCATGTTTCCAGAGGACTGGAAAATTGCGAATGTCACTCCCTCTTTAAGAAAAGAAATTATAAGATGGTTCGCCTGATCTCTGTGGTTGGGATGATACTGGAATCAATTGTTAAGGTGGTGGTTTCAGGGTACTTGGTGGCACATTATAAAATAGGCCAAAGTCAGCATGGTTTTCTTAAGGGAAAACCTTGCCTGACAATTCTGTTGAAATTCTTTGAGGAAATAACAAGCAGGATAGACAAAGGAGAACTGGTGGATTCTGTGTACTTGGATTTTCAGAAGGCCTTTTACAAGGTGCCACACTTGAGGCTGCTTAACAAGATAAGTGCCCATGGTATTACAGGAAAGATACTAGCTTGGTAGAGCATAGGCTGATTGTCAGGAGGCAATGAGTGGGAATAAAGGCAGCCCTTTTTGATTGGCTGCTGGTGACTAGTGGTGTTCCTCAGCATCATTGTTTGGGGTGCTACTTCCTGCGTTTTATGTCAGTGAATTGGATGCTGGAATTGATTGCTTTGTGGCCAAGTTTGCAGACGATACAAAGAGAGGTGAAGGAGCAGCTGGTGTTGAGGAAGTAGGGAGGTTGACGAAGGAATTACACAGATTAGGAGAATGGACAACGAAGTGGCAGATGGAATACAGTGTCAGGAAGTATATGGTTATGCACTTTGGTAGAAGGAATAAAAGTATAGACTCATTTCTGAATACAGAGAAAATACAAAAATCTGAGGCACAAAGGAACTTGGGAGTACCTGTGCAGAATTCCCTGAAGGTGAGGAAGGCAAATGCAATGTTAGCATTCATTTCAAGAGGACTAGAATTTAAAAACAAGAATGTAATGCTGGGACTTTATTAGTCATTGGTCAGACCACATATGTAGTATTCTGAACAGTATTTGGCACTTTATCTAAGAATATACTGATACTGGAGAGGGTTCAGAGGAAGTTCTACACAGAGAAACAAGAATGATTTCGGGATTGAAAGGCACAGATGAGGAGAGATTTCTTTAATCAGAGCATGGTGAATATGTGGTATTCATTGCCACAGGCAGCTGTGGGGACCAAGTCATTGGGTGCATTTAAGGCAGACATTGATAGGTTCTTAATTAGTCAGTGTGTAAAACGTTCTGCAGAGAGGGCAGGAGAATGAGGTTGAAAGGAAATGGAATAGCAATGACAAAATGGCAGAGCATACTCGATGGGCTAAATGGCTTGATTCTGCTCCTCCAATTTATCATCATATTTTTGTTGTACTTGAATACTATTAAAAGTTTTTGAAGGTGTAAAATCTGAGGAAATTACTTGCATACATTTAAATAGTTGGAATAATTAAGAATTGTAGTAATATTAAAAACTTACAGAACGTTCTTTCTCAAACAAGACTGGAGCTCACTACTCAAATGACTGGGCTTCTTCCTTTCTACAAATATGGACATCATGAACTTTCTGGTAATTATGAGGTTAAATGTTTGAGATACACTACAGCGTTCACCAGCAAGGTATGCCCCATTCTTTTTTTGTATGAATTTTCTTGTTAAACTAATATTGAAGATGTATAGTAATTATATTGGTACCTTTGTTTCTTCTTCCAGCTGTCTTTTGAGTTCCTCAATCTGCTGAGTATATCCTTGTCTCCCTCTTGTCAACTGAGATACTAAGGCCTCTCTCTCCTCCACCTGGCGGCTCAGTTCCCCTGAAAATCAGAAATAGTCATAAGTATTTCAGGATGTATGTTGTATCTATTTCTATGACCTTAAACATGCCTTTGAAAATTATATCAACATTGCAGAGTACTTCCTGTATGATTATGCAGAAACCATTCAGCATATAAATAATTGATTTGTAACAAGTACTAGTCAGAGATGTTATGTTCTAGTGTGAGAAAGTATGATCTGAGAGAGTCAGTCACATCACATAGGGATTTGTGTCCTTTCCAGGATGTGGAAGGGATGGAGGCTATAGGTCTGCTCAGATATAAAGTTAAAATCCAACTCAACTTGGTAACTGGCATACACAAGGTACTGTAACTGGTAACAATCTTTTCCCCAGGATAAGGAAGTCCAAAACTAACATGGGTTTTGGGTGCAATGGGAAGACTTAGAAGGGAATTTAGGCAACTTTTTCATGCATAGGGTGATGAGTATATGCAATGGAAATAATCCTGATGTGGGTTAAGCGCTGAGCCTGATCCGCAAGGTCTAACCCAACCTGAACTGGCTGAGTTAATTTGGGTCTCTATCAAACTTTGCCTTCTAGCTTGTCTATGAATTTTATTTTATGCTTTCTAAAATTTTTACAGGGTCACAAGAATTACATTATCAACATAGAACTGATCAATACCATTTTCTGTTGCAAAACGTGCTTTCTGAGCTGATAAGTCGTTGATCAAACGTTGATGTTCATCATGTTTGGTCTTCATTTCACTGACCTGGTCCTCCAGTGTCCTGGCTATTTTCTCAAGGTTTGCCTAAAACCAGAACATTCAGTTTTGAAAAGATGCAAAACAATCTGTACATAGTTTATGAGTTAAAGTTAATTCTGCATGTGTAGTAGTTAGTGCCCTCTGTCACTATACCTTAGCTTTGGACACTGATTCCATGTTGCTGGCAAGGTCATCAACTTCCATCTTCAGCTCACTCTTTTCCTTCTCGAGTTTCTGTTTCACACGTTGTAGATTATCGATTTGTTCCCCAAGTTCTGCAACACTGTCAGCCTGCTTCTTGCGAAGAGCAGCAGCTGTGGCTTCATGCTGGAGGGTAGATTCTTCAAGGTCACGGCGCATTTTCTGAAATTCTGTCTCTCGTTTCTTGTTCATTTCAATCTGAGTTGCAGTTGCCCCACCAGCTTCTTCCAGTCGCTCACTGATCTCTTCAAGTTCCCGAGAAAGATCAGCTCTCAGTTTCTCAGTCTTAGCACGAGCAGCACGTTCAGCTTCAATCTCTTCCTCAAGCTCCTCAATACGAGCCTTAAGATAAACATGCATTGATTATAATGACGGAACCAGTAACGTCAATACAGACGTATGACCTTTACTGAATGCCATTGATAAATTCACTAGACATATACGTCACCTGTAATTCTTTAATCTTTTTCTGCAGCTGGGAAGCCATTGCCTGCTCATCTTCAACTTTGCTTTGAAGCTGGCTGATTTCAAACTCTTTCCTTTCGATAGAAAGAGTAAAAGATACAAATTAAACTAATCTGTTAATGAAGTTCTGTAATATTAGCAAATTCAGTTTCTTAATATTTTCTCTGACATACTGAGGCAATAATTGTGTGATAAATAATTCATACTTAAATAAGTCTTAATTCCCCGTTAGTACATTGTTACCTACTACAAGAATGTTCAGTGTTTTAGATAATGACAGGTATTTTTTGAGTTCTACCACGGATATTTTGGGATATACATCCTCAAAGTAACATAAAATCTTTGACTAAAGGGCCTATGTTTTGATTAGCAAGTTCTATATGCTAATCATGGTCATTTAAGCAACGGATTGGAACAAAGATTGATTTCGCTCAGAAGTTAAATACTTACTTCTTTAGTTTCTCATCCAGTTGTTGCCTGTCATTCTCCAAATCCATTACTACTTCTTGTGACAGCTTCAAATCACCTTCAAGCTTTCTCTTAGAACGCTCAAGATCCATGCGGAGTTTCTTCTCCTGCTCCAGAGAGCCTTCAAGCTTTTAAAAGCAAAATACTATTTTATCAAGATTCAATTCAAAGAAAGAATTTCTAAAAGTTATGTGATTTATTGTTATTTTGAATACCTACATCATCAACTTGCTGTTCCAATTTAGTCTTTGTTTTGGTCAGAGTGTTGACTTTGTCTTCCTCAGCCTGGAGGTCATCCAGGGTTTGCTGATGGGCCTCCTGGAGGGCTTTCTTTTCCTTTGTTAACTTAGCGATGCTTTCATCAAGAGTGGCCATTTCTTCAGTGAGATTTTTAACCTATGTTCAGCAAACAAATATGATTAGAGTGAATTAAATACATACAATCATCACATATCTAAAAACTTCTAAGTGTTTATGGCCATCATAATCACCTTGTTCTCAGTGGCGTGTTTCTCTTTTTCAACTTTGGCCAATGTCAGCTCCAAGTCATCAATATCTTTCTTCAGTTCTGAACACTCATCCTCCAGTTTCCTTTTCTTAGCTGTTAGCTCAGCATTTATCTCCTCTTCATCTTCCAGTCTTTCATTAGCTTCCTTCAATTTAGCCTCCAGCTGAATTTTATTTTTAATCAGTCCCTCACATCTTTCCTCTGCATCTGCCAGAGTTTCACTTTCCTGTCATAAAATGATACAATGCATTATACCAGGCTATGTGTTTTGTAACGTGTACACATGCATAACAATAGTCAATGTAGATACCGCTTGGACTTGAAGTTGGAGATCATTCTTTTCCTGTACGAGGGCCACCATTTTCTCTTCTAATTCCTTCCTCCGGGCTTCAGATTTGGCAAGCGCTTCCTTAGTTTTCTCAAACTCTTCTTTCATATTTGCCATTTCCTTTTCAGTTTCAGCACTCTTCAGAAGAGGTTTGATCTTGAAGTACAGTTGCATCCATGGCCAGTGTTTGACATTTGTGAATGCACGGATGTTGTACTGCAGAGTATACAGTGCTTCCCTAGAGGACAGAGTAAAATGAACAGAGATTATATTTTTACTTGAATGATTTAAAATGTGTTTATTTCAAATTACTTTTTGATACTCTGAAAAGCAACATTTACCTTCTTTCCATCATTCTCTTAAATTCAACTCTCATCAAGAAGCCACGACACATAGCCTGAGTACGGGTAACAAGCTGTGCTAACTTTTCATCTCTCATCTCTTCAAGTAAACCCAAGAGACCAGCCTTGAAAAACACCTGAAGCAAAGTAAGTAACCATTTTAATGTTCAATTCTCAAAAAACAACACATTTTACAAAGACAAATTTAATTTGTTTTCATGCTCATAAGTGTATCAGAAAATTAGTCTAGGATGTATATTTTTTCTGAACTGACCCCGGTGGAGTAGTTTTGAAGTTGCTCCACTTATCCAGACCATAGTAACATTAAAGAGGTATATCAATTCAAAGGTATCCAGATTACATTCAAAACTATATTTACAATTCATCACCTTGGTATTTCACATGAACAAACTTGCAGTTTCCACATTTTTACCTTGGTGTGTCCAAACTTGTACTGGGTATGATCTACATCAATAGATCCCAATAACTTCTCAGACGCCTTCTTGCTATCAATGAACTGGCCTTCTGGGATGGCACTTGCATTTAGAACTCGGTACCTGTTGCATTTGAGTTTTACACATGTTACAGCTGATTTTCATTTCAATTACTTATACTGAAGAATTGATTTACATGGAAAAGTAAGATGTTGACTTTGCTATATCTTACCTTTGCTTGAAGTCACCATAAATGATTCTGCTTGGGAACCCCTTTCTGCAAATTCTGATACCTTCCAGCACACCATTGCACCTCAGCTGGTGTATGACAAGGTGATTCTCCATAGCACCTGATAGATTTTAAATGATCATTAAAACACAACAACAGATTGGTTTTATCTTCTTTTCATTTAATGTAAAACAAATAAATACCATTACGTGTTTCAGATGCATTATTTTCACTGAATGGAAAAAAAAATACAGGTTGAGTACAGCTCGTCCAAAATGCTTGGGGCTTTAAGTGTTTTCGATTTTGGATTTTGGAATAAATAATAAGATACCTCGGGATCGCCATCATTTCCAACTCTGCATTTATGTGCTACATTTAAGCAGGCTTTCTCTTACATTTGTTAGTTACACACTTGCACTTAACGATGAAGATTATTACATACCAGTAATGTAATGAAAATGTAATGTGTGCAAGGTCACAAAAGCAGTACAGTAACATCAGGAGAATACCTGACTGAGGTGTTGAACAACTACAAACAATGATAGACTTCCAGTCTCCACCTACGATATTGTCAGACTGGTTTGGGTTCCTCGAGGCTTGGATTCAGACTCCGAGCCAGAGACTGGACAAGGACCCAGAACCTGGGGCTTGACTTGGGCTCAGACTCCGGAACTTGGCAAGACATGACGTGGTCTTGGGAGACAGGACAAGGCGAGGCTACAGGTCAGAACGAGAGACTCCTGGGCAAGACGAGAGAACACAGTACAGGGCTGGGCGAGGCACATGGACAGGACGAGAACACGAAGCTTTGCCTTGGTCATCAGTGACCCTTTAAAATTTAATTTAATTCTGTTACGTAAGGTGTAAAAACAATCAGCATTGTAGACTATTCTGGTGTTAGATTTTAGTAATTAGCAGATGCTTTAAAATTTTAATGTTGTGCCTTTTCTTAATTTTTTTGCAACCAGCCTGCTAAATATTCACAATCACCTTCAATTTTCAGTTTGTTGTGATATGATCAGCATACTATTAAGCAGCATTTGTTCACTCTGACACTGACAATACATGGCAGAGACCTCCCAGTGCAATTTTCTATTTGTGATGTCATGTCAGTGCTCAAAAAAAAAAATCAGATTTCGAAGGCTTTGGATTTTGGAAATTCATATAAGGGGTACTCGACCTGTATTGATTTTTGCTGTATCTTACATTACATGAAATAAACTCACCTGGTGTCTTTGTTTCATTGGGAATGATACAACGCACAAAATGTGGATGTGTGCTTCTCAGGTTAGTCATCAGCTTGCCCAAGTTTTCCTTTGAGATAAATAACAAACTGATATTAATCTCTATTTTATCTTATGGTGTGTAGCAAAACCACATACAGCTGTTCTACATTTGATTGACTTTCTACATTCAATCAGTATTTTGTTAGTCAATTTAATTATGATGAGAGATGCTTCGATATAGACTGAAATAAACAAAATTCTTACTCTAAACAGAGCAGATACTGTCTGGAAGGAACCACCCTTCTTTTTGCCTCCTTTCTTGGCACCACCGCCTTCACCTGTAAAGAAACAACATAGTTGTTTGCTCTAAACACCAGGAAAGGGAAGGAAGAAATGCTGACAAAATAATTGTTTCTAATGACTGTCTGTGTCAGAACTTTACCTTCGGGAGGTGCAGCATAGAGATGAGCCAAGAGTTTCATTGACGATTTCTGGAACAGCCCAGTTACAGTTTCATTCAGTGGATCCTTGTTCTTATCCAGCCAGCCATTAACATTGTAGTCAACAGTGCCAGCATAATGGACCAGTGAGAAGTGGGCTTCAGCCTTTCCTTTGGCAGGTTTGGGCTTCTGGAAGTTGTTTGACTTACCAAGATGCTGATCATACAGTTTATTCTTGAAGGTATGGTCTGTGGCCTTGGGGACAATACACTCCTCTTCAAGGATTGAGAAGATGCCCATAGGCTGTGGGAATCCCAATGTTTCTTTTGGTGAGTGTTTACATCAGCATAACACACAATAAATATTGACCTTTCCTGAATGTCTTACACATCATTACCCACCTTCTCAATAAGTTCAATGCAAGCAGCCAGATCCATACCAAAGTCAATGAATTCCCATTCAATTCCTTCCTTCTTGTACTCCTCTTGTTCCAGAACAAACATGTGGTGGTTGAAGAACTGTTGCAGTTTCTCATTAGTGAAGTTGATACATAATTGCTCCAGGCTGTTCAACTACACACATAGAAAGATACGTGGGATACTTAGTAAAATTTAATTGTCATTTAACTAAAAACTTATTCAAATCAATGTTTATGTTTCTGATACTTACATCAAAAATTTCAAAACCGGCAATATCCAGCACACCAATGAAATACTGCCTGGCCTGCTTTGTGTCCAGTTGTTGATTAATACGGATGACCATCCATAGGAACATTTTCTCAAAAATGGATTTGGAAAGAGCACCAACTGAATTATACACCTGAAAGAATATAACTTGATCAATACTTGAAAAATCTTCTACATATCCATTGTTCTAATTACAGTGGATTCTGGTTATTTGGACCATCATTTAATTGGGGTAGCTGTAAATTTGTTATAACTCTTAAAGTACAAAAACTAATTGAGAAAGTAGCCAGAATTCCCTTTATTTGGGATACTATGTTCCTTAACTAGTACTGGAGACTATTGCCAAATTAATTTCTGACAGCTTCTAACAAGTGCAGTTTTGTGGTTGTTGGACACTAAACCATGCTTAGACCAAACAGTGTTTAAATAGCTTCAGTTGCATGTGGTTGTGTTCAAAAATGAGCGATATTTGTCACTGGTATTTGTTGAGAAATAAGCAATAAGGTAATTCAGAATTGTTGTGCTCACTGCGGTTTCAAGCATTCAGGCTTGATGCCTGAAACAGCCAGCAGTGAAAATGAGACTATTTTGCTCCTTTAACAAGTTAGGAACGACCAAGAATTTTAAGCTATCCACAATTGTCTTGAATGGTACAATGCAATTGATGACTTGGTGGATGCAATCGTCAAAACCTTTTATGGAGGTAGTTCATTATTTGCATTAGGTGTTTATGCTGATTTTGTTCATTTATAGTCAATCAAATGTAAAGACAAATGTAGGTCCCCTGCAGACAGAAACAGGTGAATTGATTATGGGGAGCAAGGACATGGCAGACCAATTGAATAATTACTTTGGTTCTGTCTTCACTAAGGAGGACATAAATAATCTTCCAGAAATAGTAGGGGACAGAGGGTCCAGTGAGATGGAGGAACTGAGCGAAATACATGTTAGTAGGGAAGTGGTGTTAGGTAAATTGAAGGGATTGAAGGCAGATAAATCCCCAGGGCCAGATGGTCTGCATCCTAGAGTGCTTTAGGAAGTAGCCCAAGAAATAGTGATAATTTTTCAAAACTCGTTAGATTCTGGACTAGTTCCTGAGGATTGGAGGGTGGCTAATGTAACTCCACTTTTTAAAAAAGGAGGGAGAGAGAAACCGGGGAATTATAGACCAGTTAGCCTAACGTCGGTGGTGGGGAAACTGCTGGAGTCAGTTATCAAGGATGTGATAACAGCACATTTGGAAAGTGGTGAAATGATCGGACAAAGTCAGCATGGATTTGTGAAAGGAAAATCATGTCTGACGAATCTCATAGAATTTTTTGAGGATGTAACTAGTAGAGTGGATAGGGGAGAACCAGTGGATGTGGTATATTTGGATTTTCAAAAGGCTTTTGACAAGGTCCCGCACAGGAGATTAGTGTGCAAACTTAAAGCACATGGTATTGGGGGTAAGGTGTTGGTGTGAGTGGAGAATTGGTTAGCAGACAGGAAGCAAAGAGTGGGAATAAACGGGACCTTTTCAGAATGGCAGGCGGTGACTAGTGGGGTACCGCAAGGCTCAGTGCTGGGACCCCAGTTGTTTACAATATATATTAATGACTTGGATGAGGGAATTAAATGCAGCATCTCCAAGTTTGCGGATGACACGAAGCTGGGCGGCAGTGTTAGCTGTGAGGAGGATGCTAAGAGGATGCAGGGTGACTTGGATAGGTTGGGTGAGTGGGCAAATTCATGGCAGATGCAATTTAATGTGGATAAATGTGAAGTTATCCACTTTGGTGGCAAAAATAGGAAAACAGATTATTATCTGAATGGTGGACGATTAGGAAAAGGGGAGGTGCAACGAGACCTGGGTGTCATTATACACCAGTCATTGAAAGTGGGCGTGCAGGTACAGCAGGCGGTGAAAAAGGCGAATGGTATGCTGGCATTTATAGCGAGAGGATTCGAGTACAGGAGCAGGGAGGCACTACTGCAGTTGTACAAGGCCTTGGTGAGACCACACCTGGAGTATTGTGTGCAGTTTTGGTCCCCTAATCTGAGGAAAGACATCCTTGCCATAGAGGGAGTACAAAGAAGGTTCACCAGATTGATTCCTGGGATGGCAGGACTTTCATATGAAGAAAGACTGGATGAACTGGGCTTGTACTCGTTGGAATTTAGAAGATTGAGGGGGTATCTGATTGAAACGTATAAGATCCTAAAGGGATTGGACAGGCTAGATGCAGGAAGATTGTTGCCTATGTTGGGGAAGTCCAAAATGAGGGGCCACAGTTTGAGGATAGAGGGGAAGCCTTTTAGGACCGAGATTAGGAAAAACTTCTTCACACAGAGAGTGGTGAATCTGTGGAATTCTCTGCCACAGGAAAACAGTTGAGGCCAGTTCATTGGCTATATTTAAGAGGGAGTTAGATATGGCCCTTGTGGCTACGGGGGTCAGGGGGTATGGAGGGAAGGCTGGGGCGGGGTTCTGAATTGGATGATCAGCCATGATCATAATAAATGGCGGTGCAGGCTCGAAGGGCCGAATGGCCTACTCCTGCACCTATTTTCTATGTTTCTATGTTAAAAGAACAGAGCAACATACATTGGATGAGTTACTCCGTCAATACCTATATGGAACTAATACTAATACATACACAGTTTTATAGTACTGTCATATTGTTAGTGTTGTAATCACCTGCTTTTCATTTAAATACACAACTTGTCACTCAGTTAAAAGGTAGTTTGTCTTTTTTATACTTTTTTTTAACTATTTCCTTAAAGCTTCAGCTAATTGGGGAGCTGTTTACTTGGGCCAAAATGTACTGGTCCCCATGTGTCCCTATTAACCAGAATCCATTGTAAATACACAAACATCTTACTTGAAGTTTTTATAACTGTACCTGCTGAACAGTCTGACCTTTGGTCACAAATTCATTGCCAACCTTTACTCGTGGAAAGCACAATGCCTTTAGTAAATCTGCTGAGTTCAGACCAGTCAAGTAGGCAACTTTGTCAGCATCTAACACAAAGTAAGAAGTAATCAAGTGTGTTAGAAATACTAAAGATATGAATCAATGTTACGACTGTGGCTGATCACTAAATTCTCTAAGCAAAAATACTGAGTATGCAATTAGTATTTAAAACGAGTTCTCTGGTTTAAGATGTGCATTACCTGAACAAAAACATACTGTACACACAAACACGAAGAATTCTTTCCAGTATATTTCCCAAGTATAAAGCTGCAAATCACTTCGACACAAGTTCATTTCCTTTACTCTTTAGACTTTGAAAGAACTTCAATGTTAGCCAGATTGAAGTTTGATTTGGAATATGTTAAATTTAGTAAATAATAAAATTCTGTGAGTTTCGTGCAAGTGTTACCTTCTGTGCCATCGGGCTCTGCCTGCTCTTCACGCTGCTTTTGCTTGAATTTCAAATTTCCAAAGTGCATTACTGCTCCAGTGAGTTTGTAGATGCCCCACTTCTCATCATTGGTGAAGCCCAGGACATCGATGGCAGTCTGTACACCAAACAGCAGAATTAGCATCCAACAAAAATACCCACATAAAAGTTTTCTCAGCTTTATTAGGAAAGCTTGTGTAGTTTGACGTATCTTCATGCAACATGTTTCAGCTCAGTTTTTTCACAAATTTTAATGTTTTATATTTGGAGAGCGGATTATCTTATTTTTTGATCTTTTAACTCAACTTGTTTGGTTAGTGAAGTGGATTACAGTTATTGGATCCAGATACAAAATATTTGAAAAATTAACGAACCATTAGTCAAGAAGATGTAAATGAAGCTATATTGTAAGTACTCACATCAGTTGCCACTAATTCTTCTTTATCATCGATACTAGAAACAGTGATTTCACCCTGGCTGACAAATGGGTAATCATAGGGGTTGGTGGTAATGAGACAAGCCTCTGCCAAAAACAAATGCTTTGTTAGTGGAATTGTGATGTACCAAATGAAAGGCCACAAGTTATCTAATAATGTCATTTGATTTTGTCTCTTCCTTTCAAACAGCTTGTTGAATTGAATTAGATGAGAGTTTTCAAAATGAGGCAGTAACAAATCATTGAAAGACTGCATGAAAAATAGCATTGCAAATAGTGCATACTGAAGACGCAAGAAACACTGCAGATGCTGGAAATCTGGAGCAACAGACAAAAATGCTGGTCAGCCAGCATCAGTGGAGCAATCAGCGTTTCAGACCCAACCCTTTCGCCAAGACTGGAAAGAATGAATGCAGAACCAGAATAAATGAGTAAGGAGAGCGGTAGGACAATGAGCTGGCAGGTGATATATGAATATTAATTCCATGGAGGAAGAAACTTAGATGGGAGGTGATAAGTGGAAGATGCAAAGGGCAGAAGATAGAATCGATTAGGAGAGGACTGGAATAAAGGGAAAGATGGAGAAGTGGAAGGAAGGAAGGCAGGTGTGAGTGGTAAAGAGCCTACAAGAATAAGGAGGGAGGGAGCACAGGGGAATGGTTATATAGTGAAATTTGTTGGCAGAAATCTTTCACATGTTAATGCAAATATAAATATATCAACATTCAAAAACTTCGAACCTTACCAACAATTTCAGGTTTGTGATTAGTTGTCATTTGGTAGAAAATGTGGTAACTCCTTTCAGCTTTCAGCTGGAATGTCACTCTGGATTTTTCCAGTAGATCTGGAGAGTTATGAGTTAATGTAAATTTAGTATAGAACAGACCAACATGATAGCAATTTGATTTACAACTAATATTTCCATTTCCGTTTCCACTGCACTTACAAGTTTCAATGTCAGCAGAAGCCAGTTTCCCCGTGGTACCGAAGTGAATTCTGATGAATTTACCCTTGATGTGAAAGATATTCAAGTCAACGGTGAAACAAAGTCAGAGAACATGCACAATATAAAGTTATTGAAACCTTTCTATTGTTAAACTGGACAGTTAATAGATCTTACATTGTGGGGTGTAACGGCTGTAACAGTCGTAAAGTTTGAAGACACTTACAAAGCGAGACGAATTGTCGTTTCTCACAGTCTTGGCATTACCGAAGGCTTCCAACAGCGGGTTGGCCTGGATGATTTGATCCTCCAGGGTCCCCTGTAAAAATAGTTTTGGTTATCAGAAGTTAGTCATTTATTGAGTGAAGAAGGAGATTGCAGCTAAGCAACGAAAAGTTTCCGATGTCAATGAAATTAGTTCTAACTGTACCTTGCCAGATGGCTCCTTCTTCTTGCCGGGTTCACCAGCAGCTGCGACCAATGCAAAGTACTGGATGACACGTTTCGTGTTCACAGTCTTGCCGGCACCGGATTCTCCGCTGAAGACGAGAGCATAGCGTGAAGAACTCAATAGCTGTGCCACAAATAATAAAGTGATTTTAAAAGGCTACCAGAATCTACAACACTTACGTGATCAAGATCGACTGGTTTTCCCGATCTGTAAGACAAAGAAACGAAAGATGGATGAATTTGTGTCATGATTTCGATTTTAGGAAAAACACTGGAAAAAGGGATTATTTACCAGTCAACATGAACTGATAAGCATTATCAGAGATGGAGAAGATGTGGGGAGGAGCTTCTTGACGTTTCTTGCCCCTGTAGCCAGCCACGACCTCAGCATTGTACACAGGCAACCACTTGTAGGGGTTCACGGTGACACAGAACAACCCGGAGTAGGTCTGAAGGCAGAGAAGATACTTACAATTAACGATTAACCTTGTTTTTCATTTTTCCTTAAATTTAAAGAATTTGCAAGAACAATGCTTTTCGTTGTCTCAGAGAAGCAGGCATAACTGGTGGCATTATTGTGTCCCAGTCTCAGGGTTCAATAATAATCCTGAATGCTGTTTCTGGAGTTTGAAAATTCTCCACATGACTTAATGGGGTTCACCAAATACTACAGTTTCATTCTACAGCCCAAGTATGTGTTGGCAATTTTCCAGGTAAGTGGTCCTTGGTGTAGTTGGGTGTCCAGAGAATCGCAGAAAATTGATGTGTTTTGAGAGGAGAATATGTAACTGTAAAATAACTAGGAATAGGATTATTCTAGGAGTCAACATGTACTTGATCTACTCAATTTTCCCATCTGTGTTGTAGAAAATGTGATAAAAAGGCATTTATCTAAAACCAAAATATATGCAGTACTTGGCTTTGTAAATAAAGCAAGAACAATGTCGTATTTGCTGAAACGCTATTATCAACGAGATCCAACGAGGTGCAGTTTTTGGAATTGAACGAAAAAAAAAGACTGCTGGAGGTCTACGGGTCAATCGGTATTTGTGGAGGCAAAAGAACAGTCGATGTTTCAAGTCGCAGCCCTAATGCAGAAATGTCGACTTTTCCCCACAAATGATACTTGACTCGTCTAGTTCCTCCAGCGTTTTTTTATTTGCTTTATAAATCACCTATTGTAGTTTGTTGTGAAATTCCTTTCAACGGAGGGCGCAAGTAAGTTTACTTCAATGAATATGTATGTTACCAAAAATTGGAGAGACCGCGTCATGTTAGACCTCCAAACCTATTCTGGTACTGCTCCCCAACTTTTCCTTCGGTACATTGATGACTACATTGGTGCTGCTTCCTGCCCCCATGCTGAGCTCGTCAATTTCATCAACTTTACTTCTAACTTCCACTCAGCTCTCAAATTCACTTGGTCGGTCTATCTCGGACACCTCTCTCCCCTTTCTCGATCTCTCGGTCTCAATCTCTGGAGACAGACTGTCCACTGACATCTTCTACAAGCCCACTGACTCTCATAAATACCTCAACTATACCTCTTCCCACCCCGCCACATGCAAAAATGCCATTCCCTATTCCCAGTTCCTCCGTCTCCGCCGCATCTGCTCCGAGGATGAGGTTTTCCGTTCCAGGATATCTCAAATGTCCTCTTTCTTTAAGGATCGTGGTTTCCCTTCTGCTGTCATCAATGAAGCCCTCACCCGCATCTCCTCCATTTCCCGTACTTCGGCTCTCACCCCATCCTCCCGCCACCACAACAGAGACAGAGTTCCCCTTGTCCTTACCTACCACACCACCAGCCTCCGGATCCAGCACATTATCCTCCACAACTTCCGCCACCTTCAGCAGGACCCCACCACTAAGCACATCTTTCCCTCTCCACCCCTCTCCGCTTTCCGCAGGGATCGGTCCCTCCGCGACTCCCTGGTCCACACGTCCCTCCCCACGGATCTTCCACCCGGCACTTATCCCTGTAAGTGCAAGTGCTACACCTGTCCCTACACTTCCTCTCTTGCCACCATTCAGGGCCCCAAACAGTCCTTCCAGGTGAGGTAACACTTGTGAGTCTGTTGGGATCATCTATTGCATCCGGTGCTCCCGGTGCGGCCTCCTCTGCATCGGTGAATCCCGACGCCGACTGGGGGACCGCTTCGTCGAGCACCGCCACAACAGACAGGATCTCCCGGTAGCCACCCACTTCAACTCTGCTTCCTACTCCCATTCAGATATGCCCATACATGGCCTCCTCTACTGCCATGATGAGGATAAACTCAGGTTGGAGGAGCAACACCTCATATACCATCTAGGTAGTCTCCAACCCCTTGGTATGAACATAGAATTCTCCAACTTCCGGTAATTCCCTCCCCCTCTCTGCCTATCACCTCCCTCATGGTTCCGCCTCCTTCTACTGCCCATTGTGTTTTCCCCTATTCTTTCTTCATCTTTCCTGCCTATCACCTCCCTGCCTCCCCTCCCCCACCCCTTTGTAAAATTACTGGTTTTTCAACTGAAACCTACCAGCCTTCTCCTTCCCACCCTCCCTTCACCTTCTTTATAGGGCCTCTGCCCCTTCCCTCTTCAGTCCTGACGAAGGGTTCCGGCCCGAAACGTCGACTGATCTTTTCCACGGATGTTGTCCCACCTGCTGAGTTCCTCCAGCGTGTTGTGAGTGTTGCTCTGACCCCAGCATCTGCAGATTATTTTGTGTTTCCAAGTCATGTTTGAATAGGTAAAGATTAAATAGTTGTCAGGAGGCTAAATTACTAAAGAACCTGGAATTGTTGGAGGTGGCAAGAGTCGATTAATTAAATTACTTTCTGCACCGGGATTTATTTGCATCCAGAATGCATTATTCGAAGTTGAAGAAATCACATTCAACTGTACTTTTAAAAAAGATTCACTAATGTAAGGAACAATATCGCAGGGGGTCGGGAAAATGTATGGAGAATAGAACTAATTAGACGGCCGTGTCACAGAATGACTGCCTTCTCTGGGTTATTATGATCATCTAACAATATTGTACTTACGTAGATCATCCAGGCTGCATAACGCTCTTTGAGGTTAAACAACACGGATGCCTCATTCAGATGAGTCAGCATAGCCATGTCTTCGATTTTATCGAATTTTGGAGGGTTCATTGGCAGGACATCTTCGTCTTTAACGGTTACGGACTGAAAGGAATCAACAGGTACATGTAAATAAATATGGCAACGGCACAGACTCGATGGGCAAAACTGCCTAATTCTACTCATGCCTTAAGGCACGGACAACCATGTTGTATTTAAGAAAAGTTGAGCCATCTTAAGCCAACAAGAGTTTTCAGTATAATTTAACATTAACTGACCCTCTTGTCTTTTTCTGTCTCTACGGTGGTTTTGCTACCCTCCTTGCTCTTGACTGTGGCCTTCACATACAATTCTTTGCTATCGGGGACGTAGCAGGCGGTTTTAGCATCGAACGGTCGGTTCTGCGCCTCGAGTCTTTCTTTATCCGACTTCCGTAAAAACGGCGCCGCCGACCCAAACACTGCCATTTCTGCGTCCCCCATGGCTTCGGTCTATCGCTGGAATATACAAGGAACATTTAAATTACTTAATCTCGCATAATATCAGCATACTACTTGCATTGCTTGTAGAAAACAATAAATTCTGCTTTTTTTTAAATGCGGCATAACACTAAACTATGATTTAGAGAGAAGCATTAATTTTTCTCCTTTATTTCTGAGTTTCTGAATTTTCTTTTGATTGTTTTTGTCCCCTATCGTGCTGATTGATAAAGTACAATGCATTTATAACAATTATATGAACATCTTATTTAAATGATTATCCTTCACCCTTCAGTGCATTTAGATCTCTGAAATAATCGCGTTTTGTGATCTGATTGAGACCATATTAAAATACAGTTTCTACCTTGACTATTAAAAAGCCTGCATATCTAATTTTTGGCTGTGCATTCAGCTTGAACTATTATTCATAAGAAATCTTTTCTAACTCATACTATAATAGATACAGTTACTTTAAGGATAATAAAATGAGGGAACCAGTCGGAAGTTTTGTGTTTGCACATCTTTATCGTGAACTATTAATTTGTTTGGCATGTTCAGAGTGGTAAGTAAATGATTCCAGTGATAGTATTTTTTCAATTAATTTAATATTAAAACGTATGGTTTGGGAATTGTGGGAAGTATTAGTAACTGCCACAGTTGCATAAAGTATGTGAATATTTACATTTCATTAAACTAACCTACAACAGTACTTCTGGATAAGAACAGCTGCATCGGTTGCGGCTTAGGTTAACAACTCAGGTATTATGATTGAAGTGTTTAGCATACCACTAACTTAGACGTTCTGTGCTTAAAAGTGAAACAACACATTCAACAAAACATAACTACGTATAAGTGAACTTTGCTTATTCGCGTTATGCTCAACAAAAGGAGTTCACACTTGCTTGATTTTAACGTATTACCTTTGTCAGTCCCCGGTAAGATTCTCTACTTGTACGCCAACTCTACCAAAAGAAAAACAAAACAGTGGGTAAATTCACTTCTCTTTCTTTCTCTCTGATTTAAGTATGCTGATTACATTTGAGTCTTGGGTAATCATTGATAATTTCCTGGATTATTCTGTTGTGAAGAATATACCATATTTTACACAGCTTGATGAGATCTGCCTGCCAATTACTTCATCGGAGAGATGAAAAAATATTGTAATTAAGATGAAGTTAGTGAGAAACTTACCCTGATGGTTGGACACCAGCAGTTCTCTCTGTTCTCTGCACAACTTATATATACCGTTTTTTGTCAGCACAGCAGGTTCAGTTCCCATATTTAGTATACAAACACCTGATCATTTCATCAGCTGGTATTCCAATATCAGGATATAATTAGAGAAGCACAGTCAGTAATTTGATTTGGAATTCTTTACCATTCATTTATTCATCATTCCTGTGTTGTCCATACAAGATGAACATACAAACCTGACACGTGATAAGTCCAGTGTTTAAATTCTTCTCTCAGTGAACCTCTAAAATAGGTCTGCTTAATTGGTAGTGCATTCTTGATGGGGACAAATTGTCTACAATTCAGAAATCCACTGAGCAGTTTTATTGATAAAGATTTTTTAAAGTATAGGAATATCTTTATTTAAAAAAGTGAGATCTGGGTAAGTTATATTTATTAGAAAGTTGATCAAAAGTCATGAAACAATTACCCAAAAATAAATCACAAAAATATCTACAGATTAGATACTTTTTAATTACTGCTTCTCCTAATTTTCCACACTCATATCCAATGGATACTTTGGAAAAATTTTTAGATCTAAATCTCTCTCAGAAAAGTGTTGTAGCAATTATTTATAATATAATTATGAATTTATGTCCTGATGTTTCCAATAAAATTAAAGCTGATTGGGAAAGAGAATTTAAGATTATTATACCGATTGAAAATTGGAAAAAATTCTTCAATTGGTCAATTCATCCTCTATGTGTGCTAAACATGTGTTGATACAGTTTAAAGTAGTGCACAGGGCTCATATGTCCAAAGATAAACTATCTCGTTATTATTGTTATATTAATCCTATATGTGATAGATGTCAATCCGAGCCTCTTTAACTCACATGTTTTGGTCATGTCCTTTGTTGGAAAAATATTGGAAAAATAATTTTTGATATTATTTCAACGGTTTTGAATACAGACTTACAACCTCATCCAATTACTGTTAATTTTGGATTACCAATGATAGACTCAAATTATTTTACCTCTTCAGCACGCCGGATGATTGCATTTCTTACTTTAATGGCTAGAAGATCCATTTTGCTGAATTGGAAAGAGATTAACCCTCCTACTGTATTTCATTGGTTTTCACAAACTATGTTGTGTTTGAATTTGGAAAAAATTAGAAGTGGGTTTATGACCCTTCCATTAAATTTGAAAAAACTTGGAGGCCATTCATTCAGCATTTTCATATGATGTAATTTGACCATTTCCAAACTTATTTTACTTCTCTGTATTGTTGGTGGAGAGGAATGGAGTCGTCGACACTAAGGTTTTCTTCTCTTCCATTTTTACATTGTTAAAATTGCCCAAGTCTTTTTAGTTCAGTTGACTAATTCTGTTTAGTTTAGTTTTTCTTTTGGGGTGAGGTTTGTTTTTTTTTCTATTTTTTTTCTTTTTCATGATTTTTCTCCAGTTATTTTTAGTTCTGTATTATTCATTGTTATCCTACACAATTGGGAGTTTGTCAGTTTATACTATTTGGTATTATAATTACTCATTTTAAGTACAACAATATATCTCTAACTACTTGTATTATTGCTATGTTATGTTTATATTTTATGAAACTAATAAGAAGATTGAAAAAGAAAGAAAGGAATATCTTTATCTAATATTTAACAAGTTTTAATTTTGATGCAAATTCTAAATTTGTCAGCAGATATTTATTAATATTGTACAGTACAAAGTGGACCCAGTGAAATCCAGATTGAGTATCTATGAACAGGAAAGAACAGACCATGGCACTTCCCAGCATTTTGCTGATGGTTGATAGGAATTGAATTGAGCAGTATTTGGCAAATAAAGATTGGATCCCTTGTGCTTGATGTGCACAGGTCTGAATGGATCTCAAAGCTGTAGCTACTGAAATGGTTTTGCTTTCTTTATGATCATGTCTTTAGCTTTACTATTGAGATATGGTTGGGTCTAAAGGTTTGGCTACATTCACTGCACATGTAAATGCAGTTTCCTTATCTTTGTCTTCTAGGTGCATATATCCTATGAGAATGCATCTGCTTTAAACCTATTGTGGCGATAAGCAAATTGCAGCAGGTCCAGCTCCTTGCTTAGGAGAGTTGATTTTAGCCATAACAAACCTCTTAAAGCACTTCATCACTGTAGATGTGAGTGCAACTAGACAAAAATTGTTAAGGCAGATCACTCCGCTCTGTTTGGGCACTGGTACAACTGTCGTCCCTTTGAAGCAGGTGGGAACGTCTGAATGTAGCAGTGAGGTTGAAGATGTCCTTGGAACACTTCCACCAATTGGTTGGCCCAGGTTTTCATAGCCCTACTAGGTACACCATCAGGGCTTGACACCTTGCAAGGGTTAACCCTCTTGAAAGATGTTCTGACTTTGGCCTCCAAGACAGAGATCACAGAGTTGCCGGATGCTGCAGGGATTTGCATGGGTGTAGTTTTATTCTCCCTTTCAAAGTATGCATAAAAAAGGCATTGGGCTCATCTGGGAGTGAAGCATCACAGCCATTCATGAATGTTAGGTTTTGCTTTGTAGAAAGTGATGTCCTGCAAAACCTGCCAAAGTTGACATACATCAGATTCCCTAACCTCAGTTGGAATTGTTTTCCCACCCTTAAAATAGTGTTTCCACGCCAGGCCATATTGCGACCAGTCAGGATACTTTCCATCACATATCTATGGAAGTTTGTCAATGTTTTAGATGATATGCCAAATCTTCACACACTTCTAAGAAAGTAGAGGTGCTGCCGTGCTTTCTTTAGTAATGACACTTACAGGACAGATACTTTCAAATGATAACACTGTGGAATTTGAGGTTTCTGACTCTCTCCACTTCTGATCCACCAGTGAGGATCTCTGGTTTTTCCTCCTGTGGTCAATAAATAATAAACTGGTTGCACCACTGTCTGTTATGGAGGGGCCACTGTACGGGACTCGAAAAAGAAGTTGTATACTTCCTGTATCATTCTGCACCACCGGTCTTGAATGCCACAGATCTAGCCCTCAGCAAGGTGCAAATTTCCTGCTTCATCTGCAGTTTTTGGTTTGTGTATGGTATGTTCTCAAAGACACACAATCTTTCACGCAGGTCTTAATGAAGTTGATGGTAAATGTGGTGCACTCATTCAGACTTGAAGATGAATCCATGAACATTGTAGGGTCCACCAAGTTAAAGCAGTCCTGTCTTTTGAAATTGTTTGTGTGAGATGGCATGGTAAGCATTCCTGATGGTAGTGTAACAGTGGTCTAACCTGATACCTCCTCTGGCTCCACAGGTGATATGTTGGTGATAGTTGTTCAGAGACTTCTTCAACCTGTCCTGGATTAAATTGCCCACAATGATAGGTAAGGCATCAGTGTGTTCAGATTCATTGCTGTTGATAACATTACTCTGCTCCTCTAGTGCCTGACTAATGTTGAGCAGAGGTGGACCATAGCTCCCAGGAAAACTCCCTCAGCAGATAAAATGGATGACATTTGACTGTTCGATGTTATTCTTTTTATTAATTTTTATGAGTTTCTACAATGGAGCTACAGAAAAAAAACCATGAACAAAATGGAGATTTATACAGTGCAAAACAAACATGTCCAATACATAATTCAT
Source organism: Mobula hypostoma (assembly GCF_963921235.1). Taxonomy (NCBI): domain Eukaryota; kingdom Metazoa; phylum Chordata; class Chondrichthyes; order Myliobatiformes; family Myliobatidae; genus Mobula; species Mobula hypostoma. Next base: position 15,518,139 of record NC_086118.1, on the reverse strand, counting down.
ATCAATAAAAAAGCACCCAAAATGAAATCATGCAAGATTAGTATTCACCCCTACCTGCCACTGGAAAAAAAAACCCAGGCCAACCATTTCTGTGTTAAAAGAAAAAAATTAATCAGAGCATTCAACTCCACAGAGCTGTAAATATATATAAGAAAAAAAGAAAATATAATGCTGACTACCAAAACTATAATGTAATTTAATTCACAAAAAAAAACATAAAACTTACAGAAGAAAAATAGCTGAGTGTCAGGGATGGTCGCATACAAAAAAGGATAAACTTAATCTAAAGAGGAGTGATGAAAATATTCAGTAAAAGGTCCCCACACCTTATGAAACTTTATGTCAGAATTAAGAAGTGAATAACAAATCTTTTCAAGGTCTAAACAGGACATAATATCACTAAGCCATTGAGCGTGAGAGGCTGGGGCAGCATCTTTGCACTTAAGAAGAATTAACCGTCTAGCCAAGAGAGAGGCAAAAGATAATGTTCGACGTTTAGTCAGACCCAAAGGAAGGTGGTATGGCCTTGCCTAATTTTTGTTTATATTATCGGGCTGCCAATATTCATTGTCTTTTTTTTTGGTCTTTCTTTCATAATCAGTCTGACCGCCCAAAATGGGTGGCAATGGAGTTGGACTCTGCTAAGGATCTTCCCATTTCTGCACTTCTCGGATCCGCATTTCCTTGTCATTTCCCTAGACTAATTGTTAATCCTCTTATTAGACATACTCTGAGAATATGGGCTCTGTTCAGAAAATGTAATGGTCCTCGTGGTGTTTCTCTCTCTAACACTATTTTACACAGTCATCTTTTCCTACCTTTTCATGATTCAACATTTTACGATTGGTATAGGAAGGGTATTAGGCGCTTTGAAGATCTTTTTATAGATAATCGTTTTGCAAATTTTCAACAATTGTCTGTAAAGTTTAACCTACCTAATACTCATTTCTTTAGATATCTTCAAATTAGATATTTCATTAACCGTTTAATATCAAACTTTCCTTAGATGCCTGAGAAAAACATTCTGGACCTGTTTCTTTGTATCAATCCATTGGGTAAAGGTTTAATATCTGCTATTCGGGATAAGTTAGTGATTTTGAGGCGTGTCCCCTTCAATAAAATTAGAAATGCCTGGGAATAAGATCTAAATATCTCCCCGTCTGATGCGGTTTAGATTCAATTCTTAAGTCAGTTAACTCAACCTCTTTATGTGTTCACCAATGCCTCTTGCTGTTTAAGGTTATACACAGGGCTCATATGTTGAAAACTAAATTATTGCGGTTTTCCCCTGACATTAGTCCCATTTGTGATCAGATAAAGGGGGTGTGGCTTCTCTTATCCATAGGTACTGGGCCTGTCCTAGTCTAGAGAAATTCTGGAGAGAAGTTTTTTCAACCCTATCTCATATTCTTAATTTCCATTTAGAACCTAACCCTCCGGTTGCTCTTTTTGGCACCTTGGGTGAAGTAGACACGCACTTTTCTGCTAGGTGTTCCATGTCAGACTGAGATATAAACCAAGTTTTTGCACTATCATGAGTTAATCATAAATCTTACTCCACTTCCTTTGCCTTTAAGAGATTGAGATGTCCTGTCTTTGAAGGGAATGGTGAAGCAAACGGGCTGCAGCACTGCATTCAAAATGGCAGAGGAGAGCGATGTTTCCGTGAAGCAAAATATACAGCAGTCCCTGATGTCGCTTTTATACAACAATCTTGCTCTTCAATTTTATTTTTCAGAGGCGGTACTTTCACCAACAGGATCATTGGGAGTGGAAGTCTAAGGCCTCTGTGTTTCGTTTGTAGCTATAGACCACTATGGTATCCCTGCTTCCATTTTCTTAAAGGAAATTTGCTCTCCAAGGTTCGTTGATTTTGAGTATCAATATTTTTTCAGCATCTTAAAATGGTGCTGTTACTAAACTACCCATGGCTGTGACTGTAGATCTCTGTTTCAGTAGTCCTAAATTGGAATATTTGATTATTCCTATTGGAGCAACACACAAACTGCTGTGACTTTTCAACACCATTTTACCGGCTACGAGTTACCCTCCCAATTTAGGTAGATGCTTGAGAGAAGATATTTGGAGAACTGATTGATCAGTATCTGCTTTTAATATCAATATATCCAGTGGCTAGTTTGATGATAGGTACTTCATCATCTTGTTACATTTCTGTTGTTAGCAGACAAAGTAGTTTGATGAAAGAACACTTAACAGTGCAATATGGAGAGGCCATCGATTTCTCTGTCTATTCTGGAGAAAAGTTATATCATGGCTAATACTCTACCCTGGGGCACATTTCTTGTCAAATTTCCATATTCCTTTCTCACCAAAATCTACCAATATCTCCCTTTTAAATACTCAGTGACAAAATACGTATTGCCCATTGAGGTGGAGCCTAAGAAAGGAGTCACAAATATCTGAGTAAAGAAAATTCTTTACATCTCAGTCATAATTGGCCAAGCCCTTATCTTGAAACGTACTCTTTAACTATGGACCTTACACACAGGAAAAATCAGTCTCTCATTATTTAGCATGGCAAATCCTCTGAGTGTATTATGTTTCAATGACCATTTTTGTGACCTTCAATAAAATGGGTCTATCCTACTGAGTCTCTTCAATGCTTATCTCTGTCTTCTAGGTACATATGGCATTATTCCAGGTGTGTTCAAAATTGCAGCAAACGTTCTTTCCTCTGGTACACCAAATCCTGGCAGCAAAAGCCAACATACCATTTTCCCTCATGACTGCTGGATGTACCCATATTTTTTTCTGTGGTTTGTGTTTTGCTTTCCAGATCTCATGCAATAGTAATGCTTACTGATTTTCATTGATTTTTAAAAAATCTGTTTTGTTACTCTTGTCATTCAAAATGAATTATGCCTCATCTTCCACATTAGTTTCCATGTGTTATCTTCTTTCTCACTCATCTTCCTAAATCCTTCTGTAAACTCTGCATTGATTCTGCTCCAGGCTTCTTCTCCATCAACTTCAATATCTTCAGCAAACATAGCTAAATAATTCTCTGACCTTTCATGATAGCCATTTCTGTAGATAAGGTCCACCACTGACCCCTACCCAAAGGTAACAACAACGTAAACAGAAAAGTTGTGGTTCATTTCTGTTCTAGTTTCTGGTCTTTAACCAATCCTCTATGTCTGCTAATTCATTGCATCAACTCCATGAAACCTATTCCACATTCTTAATAACCGGTTCTGGCATTACCTTGACATTTGGTGTTGCTTTAACTGGTACTTAGACCTTAATTTTCCCTCTTCCTTCTTTAAATTTAATTTAAGAACTTCCAAATCTAAGGAGAATATTTCAGAATCTGGAGTCTTTGAAGAGTACCATAACAGTCTCCAAGCATTCTGCACCAACATCTACCAATTTTGGAATGTAGATCCAAACCTGTTGGCCTCTTTATAAGACCACAAGATATAAGAGTAGAGTTAAGCCTTCCAGCCCATTGAGTCTGCTCCACCATTCCACTATGGCTGATCATGACTTGCCTTCCATAGTTGCCAATGAATTCCATAGATTCGGTGTCCTCTGGCTGAATAAATTCCTTCTCATCTCATTCTCAAGAGACATCCTTCTATTCAGAGGCTGTGCCCTCTAGTTGTAAACTCCCCCAATAATGGAAACATCTTCTCCAGATCCACTCTGTCGAAGCCTTTCAATATTCAGTGAGATCTCCACCTCATCCTTCCAAACTCCAGTGAGTTCAGGCCAAGGACAACCAAACAGTCTGCATATGTTAATGTTTTCATTCCTGGATCATTCTCATAAGCATCCTCTGGGTGCTCTCTAGTGCCAGCACATGTATTCTTTGAAGTGAGACCCAAAACTGCTCAGAGTACACCAAATGTGGTCTGACCAACCCACTATAAAGCCTCAGCATTACATCCTTGCTTTTAACCTACAATCTTCCCAAAATGAATGCTAACATTGCATTTGTCTTCCTTACTATTGCAAGTTAATATACTGCAAGTATATTCCAGGGGATCCAGCACTAGAGTTCGCAAGTCCCGTTGCACCTCTGATTTCTGAATCCACTGCCTATTGAGAAAATAGTCTTTGTCTTTATTCCTTCTAACAAAGGGACCGGACGAGATGTGCACCAGGCTACTGTGCGAGGCGAGGGAAGAGATTGCTGAGCCTCTGGCAATGATCTTTGCATCATCAATGGGGACGGGGGAGGTTCTGGAGGATTGGAGGGTTGCAGATGTTGTTTCCTTATTCACGAAAGGGAGTAGAGATAGCCCAGGAAATTATAGACCAGTGAGTCTTACTTCAGTGGTTGGTAAGTTGATGGAGAAGATGCTGCGAGGCTGGATTTATGAACATTTGGAGAGGCATAATATGATTAGGAATAGTCAGCATAGCTTTGTCAAAGGCAGGTCAGGCCTTATGAGCCTGACTGAATTTTTTGAGGATGTGACTAAACACGTTGATGAAGGTAGAGCAGTAGATGTAGTGTATATGGATTTCTCCTGTATAGATGTGGACAGTACATGGCTACAGGACTGGGCGTGGAATGCCTGCAGAGGACGAGGTAGGTGGACAGAATGAGAACACAAAACCTTGACTTGGACAGGATGAGGTTCTTGGTCTTGGCTTGGACAGGACGAGGGAACTCCTGCACCAGGCTGGATGAGGAATCTCAGCGCAGGACGAGGAATCTCCAGTGCAGGACGTGCCTCTTGAACTAGATTTGGCTGGGTTAGGCTCTAGGGTACGGAGCCAGGACTCCTACTTGGGCTCGGAGCCACCAGGACCCTTCTAGGATGCAGGGCCGGGACCTTTTCTTGAACACAGGGGCCGGGATGACTGCTGAGGATATTTGCCCAGGTAACTGCCAAGGATTCAGATGTGGACGATCCAGCACAGGACAAGGAATCTCCAGCATCAGGCTGGGCGAGAACACAAAGCCTTTACTTGGACAGGACTTGAACACGGCACCTGGAAATTGGAACTCAGGAACACAGAACACAGAGGCGGGACCCTTCCTTGGGAGCAGGACTTAGGGCTGGGGCTTAACACAGAGTAAGGACCCCTCCTAGGGAACAGGACCTAGGGCCAGGACTGTTCTTGACATGGACACAAAACACAGGGACACAAAGAGATAGTTCCAAACTCAACGATAAATAGTTTCTTATCTTGACAAGACATGGCTCCAGTCTCACTCAGGCAGCTGAACTAGGCAACGATACAGGCAAGGTAGCACGCGAAGGTAACAGACAAAGATTACAGCAGAAGGTTAGTGCCGAAGTAACTGTTGAGATAAACTGCCAGGGATTCAAATGAGGAGGGGAAGGGAGCAGTCCAGCAGGGAATCCTTGGTTTGAGAGGTATTTATGTACCAGCCCAAAATGAGAATCAGGTGTCTCAATTAAGGCATCTGACAGAACAAGGGAAAAAACAGGAAAACCTGGAACCAGGATTCATGGACCGGACCATGACAATAATGTATTGTGGCTGTTATCGCTCACCACATTTTCTTCTGAATTTGTTGTGTGGTGGATATCATATCTTATGTGGTTGGAGTCTGGGTTTTCTGACAAGAATAAGGTAGTTAGCTATTGGTAGGATGGATCTCCAGAAAAATTTGGTGATATTTTTTGCTGGGGTCAAGCAGCAGGGAGATTCCTTTGTAACTACTGTAATCAGTATTGTCATCTTTTTTGTGGATACTTATGATTCTAGAATCTCTGGGGTCTTCTGCTATGTTCTCCTCCTGCCACGTGAGGGAAGTGAGATCTTGGATCCATGTAGGGTTACCATCTTGAGACATGATGGTGCTTCAGATTCAAAATATTAGCTCCTGGATTTCATGGTTGGTCTTGCCAAAGCAGTCTTGATGGTTTCTTGAGCGAAAACAAAAAGCTCTTCACAAGTGCTGATAATTCTGGAGTTTCGAACAAACCAAGCAATTTGGACAACACTACCTAATTGACTGCTAAGTGTTGACTGATAGCATTTATGTTCAAGGCACATTGATTGTCAAGTGTGAATCAATTCCCAGAGCAATTGATTATATTATCCTCACCTCCAAATTAATACTGGCAAGGAACAAACTGCTGGAGGAACTAAACTAGTCAAGCACCATCTGTAGGTGGAAAGGAGTTGCCCATACTTTTGGTCATGAATCTGCTTCAGGACAGCTGGAACTTCCAGATGACACCAGCACTGTCCCCTCCCCTACCTAACCATCCCCATGCTACACCTCAACATCTGCTTTTTAAATGTAAGTTACCCTGAAATATTTAGTCCTAACTTTAACTTCTTGTGTCCACAACTGCAAATGGATTTTAGAGGAATCCCATTTAGACTCTTTTGTATCACTGTGTGTGTTTTGTTCTGAGTTTTTTTGCATTTGGGTTTAAAACAATTCTAATTAATGCCAGTGACTGATAAATCACTTCCCTACAAGTTATGATCTATTTGCCGTCAACCATAATTGCTATTTTTGGCTTGTTTTATTTTACTACATAACAACTCTGATCTGTACACCACACCCTACCTCCAGTGATTCCCAACATCATTTAAATCTCTTTTTAGAGTCCTTATTATCCTGGGTTAGATTAGAACCTAATCCATAGCTATGGGACTAGTGTCAAAGCAAAGCAGATTTCTCTCCCTAAATGCCAATAGTGAAGCTGAAGGATTTTATAACTTAAACTTTGAGGTTATTTAATTTCAAGTTCCAAGTTTAATTTTCACTCAACCACATATGAATGCCCATGAATACAGCCGAACAAAACAGTGTTACTCCAGGACCAAGGTGCAAAACAGTACCAATGATCCTACACAGCACAAGGCATATTTAGCAACAAATAAGATTGCAAGCAAATGTAAGATATCGGTAAAATACAGTCACACACAAAAAAAGTCCAAGACCCTGAGTCCACAAATGTTGCAACAGTCTGCAACAGAATATAATACAGCATGCCTTCTGCTGAGCGAACACTGGGGGCAGCACTGACTCCAGCTTCAACACTGCACCACACCACCCCTAACGCTCCAGTGGAGTACACCAACTGCAGTGCCTCTCTCCTGGATGTCTGTAAGTGGGCGACACCGCGGCTTGAGGCCTAGTCCTCATCACAACCGACACCACTCAGGTCCCCGCTGTCTGCCCCTACTGCCTGCCAATAAATCAGGGAATCAGACTTGCAGCATTTCAACAGGGACTTGCAATCGCAAGAGAAATGACTTAAGACAATCACGCAGAAAGTCTTTGCGCACCAACTCATTTGATGCAGGCAGCAGCACATTCTGCATCGTCGACCTCCTTCAGCTTCTCTGCCAATGAGCAACTCACTGATGGGGTAGACCAGCAGTACTTTACATTCTTAATGCCAAGCAGTATCTTCTGACAGTAAAATAAATGTTTAAAAAAGACAATTACATCTTAGGTTGGCTCCATAAAAGCTGCTATGTCCAGGCACGCTGCCATCTTAGTGGAAATAACTTGAATTTAAAATCCCTCACTGCCACGGTGAGTTTTGAACTAATTCATCTGAATCTTTTATTCTAATTATCTAACTTAGATAATTGTGGATGAAACATCTAAGATATTAGTGTGTAAATTGGACATTATCTAGTGGTTGTTCACACTCACATAAATGCAGAATTGACTTGCTTGATTTACAATGGTATCTCAGAGATTTGGCATTGAGTTACATGAAGCAGCATGAAGCTGCTGAACTTAGCTTCAGTTAAAGCTGCCAGAAATATTTCCATGGCATAATATGTCCTAATCACTGTCCAGCAGCATTTCTGGCACTAGAAGTTTTTTTTTCATGTGTAGAGCCTAATTCATTCAGACTGTGTATCTCACTGGAAATTTAAAAACATACACAATTAATATTTCTGTGTCTTAAGTGTCATTCTTTTTCTTTCTATTTTGGCTTAGTAAATGATTTGGATTGAATTAAAAACTCACATATCTGATATTTGAACTTGCACTGCTGACCAATGATTTTTCAACTGGATCGGTGAAAGGAATAAATTTTATTTACTTTGTTTTTGGTAGCACTTCTTACTGTTACTGGCTGACAGAACCGCACATCATAGTGAGCTCATTGAAAAAAACTACAATGAAGAGTTGATAAAATTGAATTGAAACAGACTGCAAGCTTCAGCCAATTATTGATGGAACACTGTAGCCAAGTTGCATAGAAGATTGAGGGAGTGAATGCATGGGGTGTGGGGGAAGCATTTGCTACTAATGAAGTGCAGTGAACTGATGATAAGCTTGAATATTGGTACATGGCGAACTGTGTCTTGCAGATGGTTTGGAACTGGAGAGTGAGTGATGAGTCTCTCCCTGCAGTCTCTGATCTGTTCTTACTGCCATAATATTTATGAATTTTATCAGTCCTGACTCAGGGTATCATACTGGAGTCTTATCAATGGTAATGCTACTGAATGTCAAGTGAAGGTTATTAGAAACTACCTCTGTCTGGAACTTAGATAGCACAATTGCTACTTCTCACTCAACAGTTCGTATCTATGTTTCCCGGGTCTCGCTGGGTACTGGCAAGGATTGGCTGGGTGCTGGCAAGATTGTTTCACTTTGTAAGGATCTGGCAGCAGTATCCTCAAGTCGTAATGGCTGGCCTCCAACAGCAGATCATAATTATTTAAGGTATGACTGCAGCCAGAAAGGAATTTTCTTCTTTATTTTCAATAATTTCAGGTTTACCAAGAATTCTTAAGGGTGGGCTTAGATAAGTACTGAAATGTTGTTGAGGGCAGATACTCTCACTGTTTGGCACCATTAACTGTGATTGGACTATGGCTGTATAAAGGTCTGAATTTTACTCTGCCTTGCTGTCTAGAGTGACTTGCTTGATCTAATTCTATGAGTTATGAAGTAGCTGATAGGCCTGACATTTGAACTGCAGACACTGCCACAGAAGTAGAAGCTGCTTGACAGGGTGGTTGAATGGGTATTTTGGGTGGTGGTACATTCTTTCCACAGTTTGTGAGCTCCTATTTACTCCAGATTAATGTCTTTCAATTCTCTCTTTTTCCTTACAAGAGATACATTTTTTCCAAAGAGGCTTTAAAAACAATCCTTGAATTGATTCCTGTGCCACCTGCCAAACTGTGATAAATCCTGGAGGAAACTAACTGTTTCAAGAGTCTAATGTCAGAAATGTGAACACCTGTTCTGTATATGTTGGAGGAGATGTTGAAGTATAAGAGGATTCTGACATGTTACTTATCCGAAGTAAGTAATTTATTTATCTCACAAATAGATTTGGAAGATCTTGTGGAGATGGTGTTGATATTTCTCATAGAAACTTAGAAAACCTACAGGACAGTATGGGTCCTTCGGCCCACAGTGCTGTGCCGGACATGTACTTACTTTAGAAATTACCTAGGGTTACCCATAGCCCCTCTATTTTTCAAAGCTCCTTGTACCTGTCCAGGAGTCTCTTAAAGAGCCTATCGTATCTGCCTCCACCATCCTCCAGTCTCATGGCAGCCCATTCCATGCACTCACCACTCTCTACGTAAAAAAACTTACCCCGATATCTCTGTACCTACTTCCAAGCACCTTAAAACTGTGCCCTCTCGTGCTAGCCATTACACCCTGGGAAAAAGCCTCTGACTATCCTCACAATCAATGCCTCTCATCATCTTGTACATCTCTATCAGGCCACCTCTCAGTCTTCGCCGTTCCAAGGAGAAAAGGCCGAGTTCAGTCAAGCTATTCTCATAAGGCATGATCCCAACCCAGGCAACATCCTTGTAAATCTCCTCTGCACCCTTTCTATAGTTTCCACATCCTTCCTGTAGTGAGGTGACCAGTACCAAGCACAGTGTTCCAAGTGGGGTCTTACCAAGGTCCTATATAGCTGTAGCATTACCTCACGGTTCCTAAACTCAGTCCCACAGTTGATGAAGACAAATACACCGTATGCTTTCTTAACCACAGAGTCAACCTGCTCCTGTGCTTTTAGATGACTGTTGTATATAGTCCATGTATCAGAAGCATGCAGAAAGGCAAGGATCGCTGTTTCCCCATGGACCTCGAGATTTCTGCTAAGTTTGAGATAAAGGCTCTTTAAACAGCCAAAGACTGTCCCAGCAGTGGTGAATTTCATCACCTATTCCTTAATTTAAGCAGTGGCTTCCAAGATTTGAGAAATGGTCCCCATTTTCCATGCTCAAATTCTAGTGAAATTATTTAGAGGGCACTGCACTATATACAGCAAGGGCAAGCTGGTGAAGAACCTGAGTGTAGAATATTCAAAGGTTCAATATAAAATGATTATAAAAGTACATATATGTCACCATCTACAACCCTGAGATTTGTGTATTTGTGGACATGCACAGTAAATACCAAGAAACACAATAGGATCAATGAAAGACCACACCCAACAGGATGGACAAACAACCAATGTGCAAAGGACAACAAACTGCAAATATGAAAGAGAAAATAAATAAAGAAAATATGAATAATATAAATAAAGAAGTTCACACTGCTAAGCTCAGAAAAATGAAGAAATTATCACTATAGAAGAATTACTTTCATCTATGGAAGACATCCCCATATCTGAGCAGACTAGATATCAACAAGGAAGCACTGAACACCTGGCTCAGTGATGAAGTCCACTGTATTCCTCGTGGCAATACAGAACCAGGTGGGTAACACACAAAAAAAATCAAATATACATAATTAAAGACCAATGAATTTAAGACGATAAATACAGAAAATGCAAAGGGAAATAAAAAATGATCCAACACACTACAGGATCCTGCAGTAACTTAACTCAATCTTATTACTTAGCATAGGTACAATCCAGTGGAAAACATCATTCACCAAAATCTTGCTTGAAAATACAAACCTGTAAAAGACACCATACCTTACTATAAATAGAAGCCTGATTCAGTTTTAGAGTTGGAGTCCTACAAATTATATTACAAATGATTCATTATTATACTGTAGATAGGTCAATCCATAATAACTGTCCAGATATAATATTATAGGATAAACAAGGAAGAACAACTTACTTAGAAGATATTGCCATTCGGAACATACATGACATACAGAAATCAATAACTGAAAAACACCAGAAATATGTTAAATTAAAAGAAGAGATTGAAAGATTATGGAACATGAACAGGATATACATTGTTCCGATAGTAATATCTACAGCTGCTATCACCCCAAAGTCACTATACAATAGCATTAAACAATTATGCCCACACAGCAATATTTATGTAAATCTCAAGAAGGCCACAATGTTAAACACCGCTTGAATAGTCCGAATGTTCCTAGCAATTGAGAAGTGATTGTGTTTGTGTATGCCTGCACCTCAGGTTTTACCAGCTGAACCTGAGAAAAAATTAAAAATATAATATATAAGCAATAAATATCGAAAACATGAGATGAAGAGTCCTTGAAACTGAATCTATAGATTGTGGTAACAGCTCTGATGGGGTGAGTGGAGTTGAATGAAATTATCCTCTCTGTTTCAAGAGCCTGATCAGAACCTGGTATTGTGAGTCCTGAGGCTCCTGTATCTTCTTCCTGACTGCAGCAGTGAGAAGAGAGCATGGCCTGGATGGAAGGGGTCCTTGAAGATGGGTACTGCTTTCTTGCAATAGTGCTCCATGTAGAAGTGCTGAAAGCTTGTCAAAGTTTTAGTTGTCATGCTGAATGTTCACCAACTCCTAGAGAAGTAGAGGTGTTGCCATGCTTTCTTTGTAATTGCTCAGACATGCTAGGCCCAGGGGAGATCCTCTGAAATGATAACAGATGTTAAGTGTCAGACCCATTCTTTCATATTCTTCAAGGAACAAGTAAATGAATACTGGGAGATTGGTCTCTGAACATGTGCATGCAAGTGGACTTGTACATGCTGATGTTTGAGGTTTAAAGCAGGGCTGTCATTGGTTCTGGTATGGAGGTTGAAATTTTCTGTTTCCCAATGGTGAATAAACACCTCTTGATAGCACTGCTGACAACCTTCTTCAGTGAAGTGATGGCTGAGTGTGAACAGATGGTACAGTAATTAGCTGGTTAGGGATTGTCCAGTATTTTATGGACTACACATACCTAAGTAAATGTCGGGAGATCAACAGCAACATTTAAAAATACCTCAGGCATACAGTCATAGAAAAAAGTCCTTCAGCCCATCTTGTCCATGCCAATCATCAAGAATACATTTAATAATTCCATTCACCAGCACTTGATCTGTAGCATAAATGCACTGTAAATTCCAGGGCTTATCTAGCTGCTTCTTAAATGTGGTGAAGGTATATGTTTCCACCATCCTCTCAAACAGTACATTCCAGATTCCAACCACCTTTGGGTGAAAAATTCTTCTAAATTCTCGTTTCCCTCTTAAGCTCTTACCCCTCACTCTAAACCTCTGCCCTCTGGAATTTCACTCCTTTATTATGCAGAAAGGTTTGCTACTATCACTTCAGTCTATGTTTCCAGTAAGGTTCCGCTTCAGCCTCTTTCAGTCCTTTTTCCTGATGAAGAGTCTCAGCCTGAAAAGTTGACAGTTCATTTCTTTCTTTCAATGCTGTTTTATCTGTTGAGTTCCTTCACCATTTTGTCATTTCCAACATCTGCAGTCTGTCTTGCATCTCCTCTGGTTTAGACTCCACTTCCCTGGAATAAAGACTGTGAGCATTTACTTAACCTATGCATTACATGATTTTATATAACTTTATGCCAGCCCTAACCCTCCTGTTCTCTAGGGGAAATTTGTCCAAACCCACCCACCTTTTCATTCCATCTCAAGCCCTCCAGTCCAAGTCTCATCCTCACAAATCATTTCTGCACCCTTACCAGCTTAATGATGTCTGTCATATTGCTGGACAGCTCTACACAAAGCTGCAAGTGTGGCCTCACTGCTGACTTATACAGTAGTAACATGATATCCCAATACCTGTGCTCAATGACTGATGAAGGCAATTGTGCCAAATGACCTCAAGCACTATCCAGAGGCTTGTTATTTACTATGTAAGTTCTGCCACTGTCTATCTTACCAAAATGCAATGTCTCTCACATGCCCGAGTTAAATTATATTTGCCATTCCTTGGCCCACTAGATACTGTTGTGATCTCAGATAACCTTCTTTCCGTTGATTACATCAGCAATTTTGCTATCAGTGACAAACTTACTAACTATGTGAACTACATTGTGATAGGTTCATAGAGAAACAGACCATTCAGCCCAATTTGTCCAAGCCGACCAAAGTTTCCACCTAAATTAGTCTCTTTTGCCCGTGTTTGGTTCCATATCTCTGTAAATCTTTCCTATCCAAATCTCTTTTAGATATTGATCTTAACTACTTTCTGTAGCAGCCTGTTCCACATATGCAGCATTCTCTGTGTGAACATGTTTTTCCTCGGTTCCCTTTTAAATCTTTCCCCCTTACCATAAACCTGCAGTGTGCCCTCTAATATTTTTGTTCCCTTTCACTGGGAAAAGATTTATGTATAGTCACCCTGCCTATGTTGTTCATAATGTTTTACACTTCTATATTGTTACTGTTAATCTACATTCCAAGATATAAAACCCTTGTCTCCCAACACCTCCCTATAATTGCTGAAGTCCACATAGACCACAAGACATATGTATAGAGTTTGGCCATTCAATCTGTCAAGTCTACTCCACCATTCAATCATGGCTGATCTACTATCCCTCTCAACTCCATTTTTCCTGCCTTCTCCCCATAACCTCTGACATCATTACTAATCAAGAACATGTCAACCTCTACTTTAAAACTACCCAATGTCTTGGCCTCCACACACGTCCGTGGCATTGAACTCCACAAATTCACCATGCTTGACTCTGGTTAAAGAAATTCCTCCTCATCTCTGTTCTATAAGTATGTGCTGTAACAAGAGAGCTATGGATGGTGGTGCACCCAAGTCCAGAGGAGGGTATAGAATAGACTCAGAGTTAGACTTGATATAACAAGACAATGCAAATTAAGTCCAAAGGCAAAAGCACAAACAGTAATACTAGAATCACAAGCAAGAGAAAACCTGCAGATGCTCGAAATCCAAGCCACACACGCAAAATGCTAGAGGAACTCAGCAGACCAGACAGCATCTATGGAAAAGAGTACATTCAATGTAGAGGGGAGGGGAGAGAGAAACACAAGGTGATAGGTGAGACCTGAAGGAGGAGGGATGAAGTAAAGAGCTAGGAAGTTGATTGGTGAAAGAGATACACAGCTGGAGAAGGGGGAGTCTGATAGAAGAGGATTGAAGGCCATAGGAAGAAAGAAAAGTGGGGGGAAGAGCACAAGGGAGGCAATGGGTGGGGAGGATGCAGGGTGACTTGGATAGGTTGGGTGAGTGGGCAAACTCATGGCAGATGCAATTTAATGTGGATAAATGTGAAGTTATCCACTTTGGTGGCAAAAATAGGAAAACAGATTATTATCTGAATGGTGGCCGATTAGGAAAAGGGGAGGTGCAACGAGACCTGGGTGTCATTATACACCAGTCATTGAAAGTGGGCATGCAGGTACAGCAGGCGGTGAAAAAGGCGAACGGTATGCTGGCATTTATAGCGAGAGGATTCGAGTACAGGAGCAGGGAGGTACTACTGCAGTTGTACAAGGCCTTGGTGAGACCACACCTGGAGTATTGTGTGCAGTTTTGGTCCCCTAATCTGAGGAAAGACATCTTTGCCATAGAGGGAGTACAAAGAAGGTTCACCAGATTGATTCCTGGGATGGCAGGTCTTTCATATGAAGAAAGACTGGATGAACTGGGCTTGTACTCGTTGGAATTTAGAAGATTGAGGGGGGATCTGATTGAAACGTATAAGATCCTAAAGGGATTGGACAGGCTAGATGCAGGAAGATTGTTCCCGATGTTGGGGAGGTCTAGAACGAGGGGTCACAGTTTGAGGATAGAGGGGAAGCCTTTTAGGACCGAGGTTAGGAAAAACTTCTTCACACAGAGAGTGGTGAATCTGTGGAATTCTCTGCCACAGCAAACTGTTGAGGCCAGTTCATTAGCTATGTTTAAAAGGAAGTTAGATATGGCCCTTGTGGCTACAGGGGTCAGGGGGTATGGAGGGAAGGCTGGGTTCTGAGTTGGATGATCAGCCATGATCATAATAAATGGCGGTGCAGGCTCGAAGGGCCGAATGGCCTACTCCTGCACCTATTTTCTATGTTTCTATGTTTCTATGAAGATAAGGTGAGAGAGGGATAAGGAGATGGGGAATGGTGAAAGAGGTGGTGGGCATTACCAGAAGTTCAAGAAATCTTTGTTCATGCCATGAGTTTGGAGGCTACCCAGATGGATTACAGTGTCGTTTCTCCAACCTGAATTGGGCCTAATCACAACAGTGAAGGAGGCTATGGACAGACGTTTCAGAATGGGAATGGGAAGTGGAATTAAAATGGGTGGCCACTGGGAGATCCCACTTTTTCTGGTGGACGGATTGTAAGTGCTCAGCGAAGCGATATCCGGTCTCACAGGCACACAGGAGGCCACACTGGGAACACCAGACACAGTGCATGATCCTAACAGACTCACAGCTGAAGTGTCACCTCACCTGGAAGGACTGTTTGCGGCCTTGAATGGTAGTGAAGGAGGAGGTCTAGGGCAGGCGTAGCAGTTGTTCTGCTTGCAAGAAAAAGTGCCAGAAGGAAGATCAGTGGAGAGCGACGAATGGACAAGGGAGTCACGTAGGGAGCGACTCTTGCAGAGAGCAGTAAGTGGGGGAGGGAAAGATGTGCTTGGTGATGGGATCCCGTTGGAGATGGCTTAGTACTGCAAATGGAATTCTTATCATTGAGCACTGAGCATTCAGCACAAGGCCATTAAGTATAGAGTTTCCATGAAGGAATGTGGCAGGCAATAATTGGAGTTCTGAGTCTTGAAACGACAGCTGCAGCTGACCATACTCTGGGAAATGGGAGAGCTGAAATTTGGATGCCTGCTGCTGTTCATTTGTGACCATGATAGAACCATCTCTCCTACGGCTGGCTTCTGATGTCCCAGGGCGATCAGGGTGGTGCTCATGAAAGTCCCCTATCAGTATAGGGTCCAAGATGTCCTGTGAAGGAATCATGGTTTCTTCCAGACCATATCCCTTCCAATCCACAAGGTACCGCTTTCTTCCAGACCATATTCCTTCCAATCCACAAGGTACCGCTTTCTTCCAGACCATATCCCTTCCAATCCACAAGGTACTGTCTTTTACTTTGAACAATGAGGTGTCCAAAAGTCACTGGATTGTGTAGGTGGGATGTCCCTCACCAGTTCTGGGAGGGTGAGGAGGTTTAGGAACTGGAGACAAGGGGCTGGCACTCAAGGGTTTAGGTGGGACATGGAATGTGAGGTTATCAGCAGGGTGCTCAGGAGCTGGAAAGGATAGGTAACTGGGTTGATGCATTGCAGGACCAATATAACATGGAACTTAGAAAAATAGAGGGCTATGGGTAACCCTAGATAATTTCTATAGAAAGTACATGTTCGTCACAGCATTGTGGGTCGAAGGGCCTGTTTTGTGCTGTAGGTTTTCTATAATTCTATGTCAACAAGGGGCCAATTTTATGGATTCAACTACTTGGGAACATCTCTAGTTGAGTGCCAGACCTGCTGACTGGGAATAAATGCTGGTTCCTCTCTTCTCCAGTCATTGGCTTAGTCTTGTTGTTAAAGTGAATTGTCCAACGATGTCTCTCTCATCTTAATCCATTTCTGGTGACACCTCTGGACCAGTTGGTCTACTGATGGAACTCCCACTTCTGCTGCTTATTCCAGGTACAATGGAGGACGGTACCCATATTGGCATTCGAAAGGGGATATCCTGATAGATGAATGTTGAAGTGTGTAGTGCACAAGCTCAACCCAGATCAGGTTGTCACTCCAGGTCATATGGCTCATCGAGGCTAGACCTCTGAGTGTTCTCTCTAGGTCCTGGGTGACCCTCTGTTTGTCCATTGGTCTATGGATGGAACCCAACAGAAAGACTGGCAGAGGCCTTAATGAGCTCACAAAAGGCCTTCCAAAACCTAGAGGCAAACTGGGGACATGATCAGAGATGATGTCATGGGGGGAACCATGAATCTTGAAGACATACTATAACATGAGCTTGGTGCCTCCCGATGTGGTCTCCTGTATATCTGTGAGACCCAGTGTAGATTGGGAGTCCGTTTCACCAAGCACCTATGCTCCATCCGCCAGAAGAACTGGATCTCCCAGTGACCACCCAATTTAATTCCACATCCCAAACCCTTTCTAATATGTCAATCAATGGCTTCCTGTACTGTTGTGATGAGGCCACACTCAGACTGGAGGAACAACACCTTATATTCTGTGTAGGTATCCTTCAACCTGATGGCATGAACATCGATTTCTCAAACTTCCAGTAATGACCCCCCCGCCCTCTCCTTCAGCAGTCCCCATCTCCTTTTTCCTCTCTCATCGTATCTCCTTGCCTGCCCATCTCCTCCCTCTGGTGCTCCCTCCCCATTTTCTTTCTTCCATGGCCTTCTATCCTCACTATCAGAATCCCCCTTCACCAGCCCTGTATCTCTTTCACCAATTAACTTCCCAGCAATTTACTTCAGCCCCGCCCCTCCCCTCCCAGTTTCACCTATCACTTTGTGTTTCCCTCTCCCCACCCCCACCATTGAAATCTACTACTCATCTTTTTTTCTCCAGACCTGCCAAAGGGTTTCGCTCCTTAACGTCGACTGTACCCATTTCCATAGATGCTGCCTGGCCTGCTGAGTTTCTTTAGCATTTTGTGTCTGACTGTCCTGTATTTGTCCTCGTCTTTCGAAATGCTGATATATCTTTTCCCTACAGATTCCTTCCATGAACTTTGATTCTTAAACAGACCTATTTTTCCCAAGTTACTCTTCTGTTCTTAAACAACTTATAATTAGCTTTAGGATTTTCCTTCACCTTGTCATTTAGTGATGTTTGATGTCCACTCTGTGCTGCTTTGATCTACAAAGTGTTGCCCCCCAATATATTTCTATATCTGAAGGGCCTTCCCATTTTCAGTTCTTTCTACCAATCATATGCTTGCTTTCTTTTCAATCCTGCCCTTGATATCCTTTGACATCCTCGATTCCCTGGGCTCACTAATTTGCTTTCCCTTTATAGGAACACGTTTTCCCTGAGCTCCGATGATCACACAGTTGAATGCTTCACACTTGAGGGGCTACCTGCAAGTAACTGCTTCCAATTCTTTTTGCCAGCTCATGTCTTATAATATTCAAATCTGCTTTCCCACAATATGAGATCCTAATTTAAGGACCAACGTTGTTTCTTTCCAAGCGATAGTGTGACTTACAGAGTTATGGTCACTACCTCTGAAATGTTCTTCCCTGTTGCTATAACCACTTGCTTGGCTACATTCCCTAACATTACGTCCAGTACTGGTCCTTCTCTAGGGGGATTATCGATGTACATACTCAAAACATTTTCCCATATGCATTTTAAAAACTCCCCCCTGCTGAGTGACACTTCCATATGAAAGTATTCCCAGTCAAGATTGGTAAAATTGAAATTCCCTACGAATGTAACTAACCCTGCTGATTTCAAGTAACACACACGAAATGCTGGAGGAACTCAGCAGGTCAGGCAGTACCTATGGAAAGGAATAAAGAAGGTAAAATCTGCAGATTCTGGAGATCAAAGCAACACACACAAAATGCTGGAGCAATACAGCAGGCCAGGCAGCATCTATGGAAAAACATACAGTCGACGTTTCAAGCTGACTGCCAAAGAGTCTCAGCCTGAAATGTTGACTGTAATTTTTTCCATAAGTACTGCCTGACCTGCTGAGTTTCTCCAGCACTTTGTGTGTGTTGAAAGGAATAAAAAGTTGACGTTTTGGCTGAGATCCTTCATAAGAAGGTGGTGGGTGGGGAAAGCTGGAAATTAACAGGTGAAGCCACGTGAGGGGGATGGTTGGTGAGTGAGGGATGGGGGGGGAGGGTGAATTGAGAAGTTGTTATGTGACAGAAGGAAAAGGCAAAGGGCTGATGAAGAAGGAATCCAATCGAAGAGGAGAATGGACCATGGAAGAAAGGAAGGAGAAGCAGCAGATGGAGGCAAAATGCAGGTTAGGAGAAGATGCCAGAATGGAGCACAGAAGAAGAGAGAAGGGGGAGGGGGAAGAAATAACCAGAAGTTAGAAAAATGGATGTTCGCATCTGGTTGGAGGCTACCCAGAGAGAATATGAGGTGTTGCTCCTCCAACATGAGAGCTGTCTCTCTCATCTTGGCAGTAGAGGAGGCCATGGACCAATATGTGGAAATGGGAATGATTGGCTACCAGGAGATCCTGCTTATTGCAAAGCTGCTTTACAAAGTAGTTCCCTGATCTGTTGGGTGTCACCAGTGTAGAAGGGGCTGCACTGGAATACCAGATATAGTAGATGACCCCCAACAGACTCACAAATGAAGTGTTGCCTCACCTGCAAGGACTGTTTGGGGCCCTGGATGGTGGGGAGGGAAGCACTTCTTCTGTTTGCAGGGACAAGGGCCAGGAGGGAGATCAGTGGGGAGGGACGAATAGACATGGGAATCACAGAGCGAGTGATCCCAGTGGAAAGTGGAGAGTGGGGGAGGGGTAAGGTGGTAGTAGGATTCCACTGAAGATGCCAGAAGTTGTGGAGATTGATGTGCTCGTTCCAGAAGCTCATGGAGTGGTAAGTGATGAGAGGAACTCTATCCCTGTTCAGGCAACAGGAAGATGGGGTGAGGGTGGAAGTCTGGGAAATGGAAGAGATGCAGCTGAGGGTAGCATTAATGGTGGAGGAAGGGACACCCCATTCTTTGAAGAATGAGGACATCTATGACTTCCTGAAAAGGAAAGCCTCATCCTGGCAACAGATGTGATGGAGCTGGAGAAAAGGAAATGGCATTTTCACAAGTGACAGGATGGAAAGGAGTATAGTCGAGATAGTTGGGAGAGTCAGTAAACTTATAAAAATATCAGTGGACAATCTGTCTCCATAGGTGGTAACAGAGAGTTCAAGAAGAGAGATGTCAGAAATGGACTAAGGGAATTTGAGGGTAGGGTGGAGGTTGAAGGAACAGTTGATGCACTCGGCAAGGGTACATGAAACAGCACCAATGTAGTCATCAACGTAGCACCGAAAGAGTTGGGGAGCATTACCAGAGAAAGCTTTCAAGATGGACTGTTCTATGTAGTCAATGAAATGGCAGACATAGTTGGGGCCCATGTAGGTGCCCATGGCTGCACCTTGGGTTTGTAGAAGGTGGGAGGAACCGAAAGAGAAATTGTTGAGTGTGAGGTCTAGTCCTGCCAGATGCAGGAGGATGATGGTGAAGAGCAACCGATTGGGTCTTTTGTCTAGGAAGAAGCAGAGAGCTTCAAGGCCTTCATGTTAGGAGATAGTGATGTATAAGATTCGGATATCCATGGTGAAAATGGGCAATCCAGCCATGGAATTGAAAGTTATTGAAGAGATTGAAAGCATGTGTGTGTTACTCTGGATTTCCAGTAACTTCAGAACCTCTTGTGCCTATTACTTTTAAACCATTTTGTGATTTGTCTACATATCTGCTCCCCTATCTCTTTCTGTTAGCATACCCAGTAGTATACCCAGTACAGATCACCTCCATTAAGAAAGACGTTGGAGAATTAACATGTGTTTGCTGTTTTTTCACTTTATTGATCCTTTAAACAAGGTACATCTGGTAATCCACCAGTTGCCGCTATTTTGGCCATATTTGCATTGTGTGCTAATTCTGATTATTACACTAAATATTCCACCTGTTTCATATCCCCATGCAAATAAGTTATTAACAATATTTACTAAGCCTTATCCCTACAACTTTTCAGGTAATCCTGACTGACACCAGCAAGCTCCTTAGAGAGCTATTTATAACAAAGCAAATGTAGCAAAATGAAGATATGTTGGTAGCTTAGTTGTCTACTGCAAATTGCCCATAATATGTTGGTTAAAATGATTTCAGACATAGAACAATATAGCATAAAAACAGGCCCTTCAGTCCACAAGATTTGTCCTGAACATAATGCCAGATTAAACTAAATCTCATCTGCCTGTAACCTGATCTATATCACTCAATTTCTTGTACAAATGTTGTATCTATCTAATGATCTCTTAAACATCACTATTGTATCTTCTTCCACCACTACTCCTGGCAGCCCATCTCAGGCACCTACCAGTCATTATGTTCAAAAAACAACAACCCCCATCCTTCTCCTTTAACATTTCCCCCATCATCTCAAATGCATGTCTTCTACTACTGGGTATTTCTTACCTGGCAAAATAGATTCTGGCTAACTATGCCTCTCAGAATTTTATCAACTTCTGTCAGGCCTCCCCTCAGCCTCTGATGCTGAGGGTATGCAATCCCAAGTTTGTCCATGCAACATCTTAGATTAGAGAGCATCTCATCTGCCATCAAATTTCTCCTCACTATTCCACTTTCACTCTATCTATCTATTTACTTTTACTTGTAAGTAAAAATATCTTTGTGTCTAAAACTTTGTATTCTAGATCTCTTGAAATGAATGCTAACATTGCATTTCCCTTCCTCACCATCAACTCAACCTACCAGTTAACCTTCAGGGTGTTCTGTACAAGGACTCCCAAGTCCCTTTGCATCTCAGATTTTTGGATTTTCTTCCCACTTAGAAAATTGTCTGCTCATTTATTTCTACTGTCAAAGTGCTGGACTATGCATTTTCCAACTGATGCTGCATACCTGTGTTGCTGCTGGAAGTTCTTCATTGCACTTGTGCATGTGACAGTAAACTCAACTTTGACTATTGACTTTGACGTTGAAATGAAGCTGCTGTAGTTCGAATCACATTATGCATTAAAGATAATTAATTGATTTTGCTTTCTGTGCAAATATGTAAACTGTTTAATGTCAGTCGTATCCCTGCCCTAATCCAACCTTTGTTGCTGTAGTGAAGCTGTGTAATCAAGAATAATACTTTGTATTTCGGTTATCTATTTTTTTGTGTGCAGAGCACAGATTTAGATCAAGAGTTATTGATCTCCTCACAGAACTTCCCATGGATGTTTTTTTTTTAATTCTTGTAGCTACGTACATTAAAGTAAAAAGACTTTAATGAATGCCTGTGGCATTTTTAACATGCTGATGAGATTGCCGCACAAACAGATGTGAATGAGTGTGATTGTTAGCTATTAAAAAATGTGATAGGAGAGTATGACTGGGAGCTCAATATTCCATGCTTTTGACATTCTAAAATGGGATAGTGCAGAGCACACCAGGATACCAGCATGCAGAATATTCAAATCAACTTTATTGCAAACCGTGCTTGCTTGGTATGTGAACTTCTTCCTTGTAGGAAGGTTGGGGATGTTGTGGAGGACTGTCAGAGGTTACAGCAGGACATCGATTGGATGCAAAACTGGGCTGACAAGTGGCAGAGGGAGTTCAACCCAGATAAGTGTGAGGTGCTTCATTTTGGTAGGTGAAATATGATGGCAGAATATAGTATTAATGGTAAGACTCTTGGTAGTGTGGAGGCTCAGAGGGATCTTGGGGTCCGTGTCCATAGGACACTCAGAGCTGCTGCGCAGGTTGACTGTGTGGTTAAGAAGGCATCAACTGAGGGATGCAATTCAGGAGCTGAGAGGTAATGCTACAGCTATATATGACCCTGGTCAGACCCTACTTGAAGTACTGTGCTCAGTTCTGGTCACTTCAGTAGAGGAAGGATGTAGTGTAGAACTATAGAAAGGGTGCAGAGGAGATTTACGAGGATGTTGCCTGGATTGGGGAGCATGCCTTATGAGAATAGGTTGAGTGAACTTGGCCTTTTCTCCTTGAACAACGGAGGATGAGAGATAACCTGACAGAGCTGTATAAGATGATGAGAGGCATTGATCTTGTGGATAGTCAGAGGCTTTTTCCTGGGGCTAACACGAGAGGGCACAGTCTTAAGATGCTTGGAAGTAGGTAGAGAGGCGATGTCAGGGGTAAATTTTTTACACAGAGCGGTGAGTGCATGGAATGTGCTGCCGGTGACTGTAGTGGAGGTGGATACAGTAGGGTCTTTTAAGAGGCTTCTGGATAGGGTCATGGAGCTTAGAAAAATGGAGCACTATGGGTAACCCGAGGTAATTTTTAAAGTAAGTACATGTTCGGCACAGCATTGTGGGCCAAATGGCCTGTATTGTGCTGTAGTTTTTCTATGATTCTAGGAGTGGCATGGGAATAACATTGTTAAGACCATAAGATATAGGAAGGGAGTGAGGCTGTTTGGTCCATTGTTTCTGCTCTGCCATTTCATCATGGTTCATCCATTATTTCTCTGCCCCAATTTCCTGCCTTCTCCCATTATCCCTTCTTACCTTGACCAATCAAGTGTCTATCTACCTCTGCATTAAATATTTATAAATACTTCACCTGTACAGCTGCCTGTGACAACAAATTCCACAGATCCACCCTCTCTGGCTAAAGAAATTTCTCGTGATCTCTGTTCTAAAAGGATGACCCTCTGTTCTGAGACTGTGTCCTCTGGTCCTCCGGTCTCCTACAATAGGAAATGTCCTCTCCACATCTACCTTATCAAGACTTTTCACTGTTTGATACATTTCAATTAAACCCTCCTCATTCTTCTGAATTCTAGTGAATTCAGACCCAGAGTCACCAAATGCTCTTCATATAACAAGTCATTCAAACCTGGAATGATTTTCATGAATCTATTTTGTAACCTCTCTAGTGTCAGCACATCTGTTCTAACATATGGGGCCCAAAACTGCTCATAATGTGCCAAGTAAGGCATCACCAGTGCTTTATAAAGCCTCAACATTACATCCTTGTGTTTATATTCTAGTCCTCTTGAAATGAATGCTAACATCACATTTGCTTTCCTCACCACAGACTCAACCTATAAATTAACCATCAGAAAATCCTGCACATAAACGCCCAAATCCTTGTCATTCAGATTTTTGAATTTTCTCTCCATTTAGTAAATAGTCTACCCTTTCATTTCTTCTACCAAAGTACATCACCATACATTTCCTAATACTGTATTCCATCTGCTACTTGTTTGCCCATCCTCCTAACCTATCTACGTCCTTCTGTAGCTTCTCTATTTGCTCAAAACTACCTGCCCTCCACTTACCTTGGTATCATCTGCAAACTCTGCAACAAAGCTATCAATACATCATTCAAGTCATTGACGTATAATGTAAAAAGAAACAGTCCCAACACAAACCCTTGTGGAACACCACTAGTCACCGGCAGCCAACCAGAAAATGCTTCCACACTTTGCTTCCTGCCAATCAGCCACTTCTTTATCTATGTTTAGCTTTCCGGTAATACTATGGGCTCTTAACTTGTTAAGCAGCCTCATCTGTGGCACCTTGTCAATGGTCTTCTGAAAATCCAAGTACACAGCATTAACCAATTTTCCTTTTTCTACACTGCCTGTTGTTTCTTCAAAGAATTCCAGTAGATTTGGCAAGCAGGAATTTCCCTTGAGGAAACATGCTGACTACAGCTTATCTTATCATATATCCCCAAGTACTCCAAAACCATAACCTTAAGAATCGATTCCAAAATCTTCCCAACCACTGAGGTCAGGCTAACTGGCCTATAATTCTTCTACTTCTCTCTCTTCTTGAAGAGTGGAGTGACTTTTGCAATTTCTCAGTCTTCCAGAACCATTTCAGAATCTAGTGATTTTTGAAAGATTATTACTAATGCCTCCACAATCTCTTCAACCACCTCTTTCAGAATCTGGGGTGTACACTCTTTGGTCCTGGTGATTAAAGCGCCAGTGCCTTTACTTCCTGAGAATACTAAAGAAATTTGGCCTGTCCCCTAAAATCCTCAGTAAGTTTTATAGATGCACCTTAGAAAGCACCTTTCAGTTTCCAAAGAACCTTCTCCCTAGTAATGGCAAATTTACACCCTTCTGACCCCTGACTCTCTGGAAATATCACCATCCTCCTTGTGTCTTCCACAGTGAAGACTGATGCAAAATACTTATTCAGTTCATCCGCCATTTCCTTGTCCACCATTACTACCTCTCCAGTATCATTTTCCATTGGTCTGATTCCACTCTCACCTCTCTTTTACACTTTATGTATCTGAAAAAACTTTTGGTATCCTCTCTAATATTATTGGCTAGCTTACTTTCATATTTCACTTTTCCTTCTTTATATTTTATATTGTTGCCAAAAAATTGATACTAGAACATACAATCATCACAGCAATATTTGATTCTGCGCTTCCCGCTCCCTAGATTACAAATCGATAGTAAATATTAAAAATTTAAATTATAAATCATAAATAGAAAATAGAAAAATGGAAAGTAAGGTAGTGCAAAAAAACCGAGATGCAGGTCCGGATATTTGGTTGGTACGGCCCAGATCCAGGTCAGGATCTGTTCAGCAGTCTTATCACAGTTGGAAAGAAGCTGTTCCCAAATCTGACCGTACCAGTCTTCAAGCTGCTGAGCCTTCTCCCGGAGGGAAGAGGGATGAAGAGTGTGTTGGCTGGGTGGGTTGTGTCCTTGATTATCCTGGCAGCACTGCTCCAACAGTGTGCGGTGTAAAGTGAGTCCAAGGACGAAAGATTGGTTTGTGTGATGTGCTGGGCTGTGTTCACGATCTTCTGCAGCTTCTTCCGGTCTTGGACAGGACAACTTCCATACCAGGTTGTGATGCACCCTAGAAGAATGCTTTCTACGGTGCATCTATAAAAATTAGTGAGGGTTTTAGGGGACAGGCCAAATTTCTTTAGTTTTCTCAAGAAGTAAAGGTGCTGGCACTTTATGACTTTTCTATTGGTTTTTAAAAGCTTCCCAATCCTCAAATGTCCCACTAAATTTTGCTCTATTATATGTCCTGTCTTGGCTTTTATGTAGGCGTTGACTTCTCTTGTTAGCTATGGTTGTGTCATCTTACCTTTAGAATACTTTCTTCTGTTTCGGATGTATACAGTATATCCTTTGCCTTCTGAATTGCCTCCAGAAATTTCAGCCATTGCTGCTCTTCTGTAATTCCTGCCAGCGTTCTTTTCCAATCTATTTGTCCAACACCTCTGTCATACCTGTGTAATTCCCTTTACTCCGCTGTAATACTGATACATCTCCTCAAATTAACTACCACATCTCCGCTTCTTGAAAAAAAGGGAAATCTAGGTATGTACTTCGTGTACATAAAACTGCATCAAAAATACTCACTGAAATTGAGCAATTCAGTTCACTTTACTCAGAGCACATAACCTACGGTCCCTACATAAATATAAAAAGTATTTGCAACATTATATTCAGAACAGTCCCATTTTGTGAAATGTTTTCAACATTAGAACACTTTTTAAAAAAACACTAAATCTGATGGATGTCAAAGTAGACTACCTGAACAGTCTAGCAAAGTGAGGGGATTATTCTGCCTCTTTAGTCACTTGCCCTAAGCTCTTAGGCTATGGAGAATATCTCTATGGTGGGACAGATAAATTACTCCTGCTGGTATAGGTTCCTGGATGTGTTGGAGCAGATGGATATTCTTGAACAGGTGTGTCCACCTCAAGTAAATGGTCCTTGTCATAAGGATCAGACTACTCTTTTTCCTCTGCCTTCCGTGGACTTTGAAGGCGCCTGAGTGCATACCTGTTCCACCTGATTTCACCTTGTGATGTTCTCATCACAAACAATCGTGGTGCATGCTGTCAGACTACTGTTACTTTGGTGAATTGGTCTGAAACCCGGACTGCTTTACCACTCCTGAGTGATGACAAAGATTTTCCTCTGTGTCTGAAATCATGAATGCTCTTCATAGTCTCATGCTATGTTGTCTCAAAATATCTCACTTTGTCTAAGTCTGGTAAGTGAGGTTGGAGAGGGGAAGGAGGAATAGGCAGGCTTGTTCTCAGTCTCCAGGCCATTGACAGATCTGATGGACTGTAGCCATCTGCAAGAGGTGTGAGCTGATGAGCTACCCATGCTATATATGGGTCTTTTGTCTTCAATAAGGGACTCGTAACAGTTTGCACTGCTCTTTCCGCTTCACCATTTGCCATAATACCCATGAACTGCTTGTCTGGTGTTTGAATTCATAGTCCCTAGCAAAGACTTTGAATTCTGTGCAGCTGAATTGTGGAACGTTATCTGACACACGCGTCTCTGGTAATCCGTTGCAAGCAAATTCAGCTTTCAGGTGCTGCATAACTGCTGCTGAGAATGTAGAGGACAGCTCGGATCCCTCAATATTCTGTGAGTAGTAATCCACAGAGAGAATATATTCGTCTCTTTTCAGCTTGAAAATATCTGTGCCTGAAATTTGCCATGGAAAGTCTGGGAATTCTGAGGGACAGAGGGGTTCAGCATGATTTTTGTACTGTTTCCTGCAAGCTTCGCATTGCTTTACAAAATCTCTCATCTCTGTGCTCAGAGCAGGCCATCACACAGATTGTCTTCCTCTGAGGCAACATGTTTGATGCCTTGATGTCCTTGGTGGATTTGACTGATGATTTTGGTATGCATAGAAGCAAGAATGATGAATCTAGAGTCCTTTAGCAACAAACTATCAAGAATGATGAGTGTGTCTCTTTCAAGCCAATAAGGTCTGATTCTGTGAGATCCTTTTAGAACTGCTACCCATCTTTGCTCACAGTATTGCATGACTTTGCTGCAGATATGGTCCTTTTTCAACTGAGCATGAATTCCATCCAGTTTACTGTGTGATGCAGGAAAGCTTTCACGTACCTAAGCTAAGTAGAACTTGATATCTTCCATGAGGGTAGAGTCAACTGTGGAAAAACTTCACGTACTTCTCATGTTACTGGACATTGTTTAGCAAGTCTAACCTTGCAATGACATTCAACTTCTTAATGGCATGTTGTCCCAGTAGTGGTGAGAAGAGATTCTGAACAGCTGTTTCTGAGTGTTACAGATGAATGGAGTAAGCATTCCTTTCATACTCAACTCATGTTTCCCTGGCCCCATGAGTACTCTCTTTGTTCGGTTTAGGATAATACCTGTTATCTTCACCAACCTTGTGAACAGACATTCAGGGATGGCTGTGCCATCTAACCCAGTGTCCATTTTGTATGTCACTGCCTCATTTTGCAACTGAACCAGCCTTGCCTAATTGAATCTACAATCCCAAGGAAAGGTCTCGCCTCATTGGAATCATGGTCGTCTTTGTCCTCCTGAAGAATTGTTTTTGAGTAACACTGGCGGACAGGAGATTCTGTGAGCCTGATAGAGATACCCGCATGGTGTGTTGCCTCCCAGGTGCCAGCGTACGGGATGTCTCGGATCGGGTCCAGAATATTCTGAAGGGGGAAGGTGAGCAGCCAGTTGTCTTGGTACATGTTGGTACCAATGACATAGATAGAACAAAGGAGGAGGTCCTGAAGAGAGATTTCCAGGAGTTAGGAAGGAAGCTGAGAAGCAGGACCTCCAGGGTGGTAATCTCGGGATTGCTACCTGTGCCACGTGCTAGCGAGGGCAAGAATTGTAGGATCCGGCAGATGAATGCGTGGCTGAGAGACTGGTGCAGTGGGCAGAGCTTCAGATTCTTGGATAATTGGGATCTCTTCTGGAGGAAGTATGGACCTGTTCAAAAAGGACAGGTTACACCTGAACCCGAAGGGGACCAATATCCTGGCGTGAAAGTTTAATAGAGCTGTTAGGGAGGGTTTAAACTAATTTGGCAGGGGGATGAGAACCGGAATGACAGAGCAGAGGAAGGGGAAAACAGAAATAAATCTAAGATAGTGAGCAGTAAAGATGTCAGGAAAGACAGGCAGGTGATGGGGCAAATTTGTAGCCATTGGGATGAGTTGCAGTGCAATAAAGTTGCAGTGAAATCAAAGCAAAAAGTCCGAAATACTGGTCTTAAGGTGTTATACTTAAATGCTGCAGCATAAGGAATAAGGTGGATGATCTTGTTGTACAGCTACAGATTGGCAGGTATGATATTGTGGCCATCACTGAGACCTGGCTAAAGGATGCATGTCTCTGGGAGCTGAACGTCCAAGGATACACGGTGTATCGGAAGGATAGGAAGGTTGGCAGATGGGGAGGTGTGGCTTTATTGGTAAGAAATAATATTAAATCATTAGAAAGAGGTGATATAGGATCGGAAGGTGCAGAATCTTTATGGGTTGAGCTAAGAAATCGCAGGGGTAAAAGGACCCTGATGGCATTTATTTATAGGGCTCCAAACAGCTGCAGTGATGTGGACTTCAAATTACAACAGGAAACAGAAAAGGCTTGTCAGAAGTGCAGTGTTATGATAATTGTGGGGGATTTTAGCATGCGAGTGGATTGGGAAAATCAGATCGGCACTGGATCTCAAGGGAGAGAATTTGTAGAATGTCTGCGAGATGGCTTTTTAGAACAGCTTGTTGCTGAACCCACTAGGGGATCGGCTGTACTGGATTGGGTATTGTGTAATGAACCGAAGGTGATTAGAGAGATTGAGGTGAAGGAACCCTTAGGAGGCAGTGATCATAACATGATTGAGTTTACTGTGAAATTTGAAAAAAGAGAAGCTGTAATCTGAGGTGTCGGTATTTCAATTGAGTAAAGGAAATTACAGTGGCATGAGAGAGGAACTGGCCAAAGTTGACTGGAAAGGGACACTGGTGGGAAAGATGGCAGAGCAGCAGTGGCTGGAGTTTATGCGAGAAGTGAGGAAGGTGCAAAAAAGAAGAAATATTCGAATAGAAAAAGGATGCAACAGTGGTTTACAAGAGAAGTCAAAGCCAAAGTTAAAGCAAAGGAGAGCGCATACAAGGAAGCAAATTGGGAAGTTTTTAAAAGCTTACAAAAGGAAACTAAGAAGGTCATTAAGAGGGAAAAGGAACTATGAAAGGAAGCTAGCAAATAATAACAAAGTGGATACTAAAAGCTTTTTGAAGTATATAAAGAGTAAAAGTCAGGTGAGAGTAGATATAGGAATGATAGAAAATGATGCTGGAGAAATTGTAATGGGAGATAAGGAGATGGCAGAGAAACTGAACGAGTATTTTGGGTCGGTCTTCACTGAGGAAGACATCAGCAGTATATTGGACACTCAAGGGTGGCAGGGAAGAGAAATGTGTGTGGTCACAATTACAACAGAGAAAGTACTCAGGAAGCTGAATAGTCTAAAGGTCGGTAAATCTCCCGGACCAGATGGAATGCACCCGCATGTTCTGAAGGAAGTAGCTGTGGAGATTGCGGAGACATTAGTGATGATCTGTCAAAAGTCAATAGATTCTGGCATGGTTCCGGAGGACTGGAAGATTGGAAATGTCACTCCGCTATTTAAGAAGGGGGCAAGGAAGCAAAAAGGAAATTATAAACCTGTTAGCTTGACATCGGTGGTTGGGAAGTTGTTGGAGTCGATTGTCAAAGATAAGGTTACAGAGTACCTGGAGGCATATGACAAGATAGGCAGAACTCAGCATGGATTTGTTAAAGGAAAATCCTGCCTGACAAACCTATTACAATTTTTTGAGGAAATTACCAGTAGGCTAGACAAGGGAGATACAGTGGATGTTGTACATTTGGATTTTCAGAAGGCCTTTGACAAGGTGCCACGCATGAGACTACTTAACAAGATAAGAGCCCATGGAATTACGGGAAAGTTACATACATGGATAGAGCGTTGGCTGATTGGCAGGAAACAGAGAGTGGGAATAAAGGGATCCTACTCTGGTTGGCTACCGGTTACCAGTGGTGATCCATAGGGGTCCGTGTTGGGGCTGCTTCTTTTTACATTGTACATCAATGATTTGGATAATGGAATAGATAGCTTTGTGGCTAAGTTTGCTGACGATACGAAGATAGGTGGAGGGGCCGGTAGTGCTGAGGAAATGGAGAGTCTGTAGAGAGACTTGGATAGATTGGAAGAGTGGGCAGAGAAGTGGCAAATGAAATACAATGTTGGAAAGTGTATGGTTATGCACTTTGCAGAAGAAATAAACGGGCAGACTATTATTTAAATGGTGAAAGAATACAAAGTTCTGAGATGCAATGGGATTTAGGATTCCTCGTACAGGATACCCTTAAGGTTAACCTCCAGGTTGAGTCGGTAGTGAAGAAGGTGAATGCAATGTTGGCATTCATTTCTAGAGGAATAGAGTATAGGAGGAGGGATGTGATGTTGAGGCTCTATAAGGCACTGGTGAGACCTCACTTGGAGTACTGTGTGCGGTTTTGGTCTCCTTATTTAAGAAAGAATGTGCTGACGTTAGAGAGGGTACAGAGAAGATTCACTAGAATGATTCCGGGAATGAGAGGATTAACATATGAGGAACGTTTGTCCGCTCTTGGTCTGTATTCCTTGGAGTTTAGAAGAATGAGGGGAGACCTCATAGAAACAATTTGAATGTTGAAAGGCATGGACAGAGTGGATGTGGCAAAGTTGTTTCCTATGGTGGGGGAGTCTACTACGAGAGGGCATGACTTAATGATTGAAGGGCACCCATTCAGAACAGAGACGCGAAGAATTTTTTTTAGTCAAAGGGTGGTGTATCTATGGAATTTGTTGCCACGGGCAGCAGTGGAGGCCAAGTCATTGGGTGTATTTCAGGCAGAGATTAATAGGTATCTGAGTAGCCAGGGCATCAAAGGTTATGGTGAGAAGGCGGGGGAGTGGGAGTAAATGGGAGAATGGATCAGCTCATGATATAATGGCGGAGCGGACTCGATGGGCCGAATGGCCGACTTCTCCTCCTTTGTCTTATGGTCTTATCATGGCTAACTCTATTACACTGACAGCATTTCAATTATTTTGCTGGACAGAGCTCTTTGACGTGGAATGGGGAATTGCTGCATCTCCTGTATTTGGACATTTTACCTGTTCTTTTTTCACTTGTCTGTTTTGTTTGAGCTGACAACTACTCTCTCCTCTTTCTGTAGTGTTTCTAACTACACCCCATTTCCTCTCATATATCACATTTTGTTTTCCTGTGAATTATTCTTTGTATTTTTCCTGCACTGTTTTTTATTCCTTTTCTTGAGTATCTATCAGTCCTAATCCACCCATGGTGTCCTCTGCTTTGCCCTCCATGCAGTATATCAGTGTGCTCACTTAATGCTCTTCTGAAGTCTGAATGAGATTGCTTGCAGCCTTAACTCTCTCAAACCCTCCGAGCCATCTCTCAACTTCAATGAGAATTGTCCACGGCCCCTATTTAACAAATACGATATCATTTTTCACCGGAGGGCTGCACACGCGCGGCGTGCTGCTTCTCTCTCCTCCCTAGTGGCCCACAGATTATTACAATATATCCACTTTTCGGTGTAGTTTGAAGGCATTGCCTGGCGACCCTGGTCCTTTTACAGCTCATGCCTCATGATCATTCAATTGGCAACAAGCATAAGCAGTTTAGGTCAGTAAGTCTCTGGATATTTTTCAGAGATATGTGCGAACAAGAATAGTCTTATTGTTTTCTTTCTTGTTAGGATTCTCCCTTAGTCTATAGCACCAATTCATCAATGATCAACCATTTCTGACACCATGTGTTGCTAACTGCTCTTGTACAGTATAGTAACTCCTTCCATGTGGGAGTGGCTAACTGAGCAGCTTAGGAATAGCTAATAACTAACACTACACAAAAGAATAGGCAAAAAGGAGATGGAAACTAGGTAACATGGATCTAGGAAGGCATTAGTACAGTGACTAGCAGTGATATTGATGCAGATTAGCAAGGAAAAGAAGAAATGAGTAGAAGTGAACTGAAGGCCTCGAAAGTATTGACTCATGGTAGGACAAAGCATAAATAGGAAATATCAAAAGCACTAAAGAAGGGAACTGCAATTATCATGAGTGGATTAAATCTGCATTTTGATTTGACAGATCAAACTGGGAAGAGAATCTGAAAAAGGAATTCGTGGAATTTATTAGAAATGTTTTATAAGAATAATATGTTACAGAACCTGTAAATGTTTTTTTCACGTGGTCATGTTTAGAAAAAGTCTTCCACCTTCCTTTCCAATACTGATGAAGGGCCTCAGTCCAAAATGTTGACTGTTTATTCATTTCAATGGTTGCTGTCTGCACTGCATAGTTCCTCCAGTATTTTGTATATATTACTGTAAAAGCAAAATAGTGGGTATATAATATAGCCAATATTAATGGGAAGCTGGAGGATTGGGAAGCTTTCAAAAACAAATCAAAGGCAACTAAAAAAACAATGAGAGAAAAGATGAAGTATGAAAGTAATTTAGCTAATAATATAAAATAGGATACCAAAAGATTTTTCAGATATATAAGGAATACAAGTGAAATAAGAGTGAACATTGGATGGCTGAAATCACTACTGGAGAGGTAGTAATTGGAACAAAGAAATAGCAGATGAACTGAATAAGTATTTTGTGTCAGTCTTCACTAGGGGGAAGCATCAGCAGCATGATGGAAATTTGAGATTTTTGGGGAACAGGTGAGTGCAGTCACCATTACTAATGAGAAGGTGGTTGAGAAGCTGGAAGGTCTGAAGGAACATAAGTCAACCTGGACCAGATGGACTATGCCTCAGGCTTCCAAAAGAGATAGCTGAAGAGATTATGGAGGCATTAGTATCTTTCAAGAATCAAGGAAAGGAGTGAAAGACAGGAAATTATCAGCCATTCAGCCAGACTTAAATGAATTGACAAGATGTTGGATTCCATCATCAGTAATAAGGATCTGTGGTACTTGGAGACAAACAGTAAAATAGGTCAAAGTCAGCATGATTTCCTGAAGGGGACATCATGCCTGACAACCATGTTGAAATTCGTTGAAGAAATAATAGGCAGGATAGACAAGGAGAGTCGGCAAATTTTGTTTACTTGAATTTTCAGAAGGCCTTTGACAAGGTACTGCTCATGAGGTGCTAAACAAGATAAGAGACATGGTATTACAGGACTGAAACTAGCATGGACAGTACATTGGCTGACTGGCAGAAGGCTAAGGCTTGGAATAAAGGGTATTTTTTCTGGTACAGTGCAAGTAACCAGTGGTGTTCCACATGGGTTGTCTGTTGGTCCTCTACTTTTCATGTTGTATGTTAATAATCTGGATGATGGAATTGACGGTGTTGTGCCCAAGCAGTCCTGTTGGATTAAATAACTGAAATCGTCTCCTATGTCTTATGCTCTTATTCTCATAATTATGTAGCTAAGGGTCCTATGGCGAGGGGTGTCCACAACAAGGTAGCATTCTAAATGCAGTTTAAGGAGAAGCATTTTGCTTCCAAAAGCTTGGTGCTCTACAAAATATGGTCAGCTTGAAAGGAGTGCAAGCAGAGTAGTTCAAAGTGGACTGTGAGAGCAGGTCAATGGGCAGGTCAGTGGATGTACAATGGTAGATATTTATGCATCTGTTTCACAATGCTCAGCAGAAATTTTCAGATATAGGGAATCAATGAGAAAAAAAATACCTGGTTAATAATGTAGGAAAACAAAAATAATATTTTTGTGAAAAAAGAATCAAAGCAGCAAAATTAATTTGGAAAACCAAAGGATTCAGAATTATTCAGTAACAAGTAGTGTTAGACTAGAAAAATCGAATAAGGAAGGTGAAATTTCATTACGAGAGTAAACTAACAAGTAATCACGAATCCAACGCCAAGGGCTTCACTGAACATGGAAAAGGGTAGCTAAGGTAGTTTGGGGATTCCAGAGGGTGAGAACGGGGATCTAATGGTCAGTAACGAGAAAATGGCATATAATTTAAGCCATTATTTTACACATCTCTTCACGGTTGATACTTAAAATATTCCAAGAAAACCACACTGGCTAAGTTTCAAAAAGGAAAGAGAAACCAACCTAATGGCCCACTTACATTGATTTTAAAAGAAGTTACTGAAGTGACAGAAGAAACATCAGGTATCTTAAATCTCCCTGAGTTTTGGGAGAGTACCAGTGGAAAATGCGAAAGGATGAAGACAAAAGATGGGTCTATGCACTTAATGTCTCAAATTGGAAAGATGCTATAGTCTAAATGTCTATAATCACAGAGGACAATATTTGTCATTTTGTAAAGCTTAATGCCTTCAAGCATGGTTTTATAAAATCATGTTTTGCAAATTCATTGGTGCTCCTCAAGACTATAACAAGCAGAGTGTGAGATACAGAAGGATCAAAATGCCCTGTGCATGGAACATGGAAACTTGACATGTAGGTGCAACAAGTAATTATGGAAAGTAGCACTTTGGCCCTTGTTTCAAAAGTTTTAATTTAGGAATTAGAGAAGTATCATTACAATTGTACAGAGTGTTGGTGAGTCAAACTTACAATGCTGTGTGTATAGATTTAATCCTCTTACTTAAGTAAAAGCATAACAGCATTGGAGATGGTCCCAAAATAATTGACAAAGCCACTTCCTGAATGACAAGGTTATACTTCCAAAAATTGCTAAAAAAGAAAAGTTTGGCTTGTTTTCTTTGGAGTTTCGACAAGTAAAGGATAGTCTTACTGCAGCAGTTAAGATCTTTAAGGGGCATGAGAGAATAGATTTTGAAATTTATTCTCTGGTGAAGGGTTTCAAAGGAGGGCACAATTACAGGACAAAGGGATAGTCATTTAAAACGGAGGTGCAATGCAACTCCTTCCTGCAGGGATGGTGGTTCTTTGGAATTTTCTGTCCCAGAGCGTTGAGAACACTACATCTTTGGGGATATTTACAAAGTAGATAGATGCCTTTTGTGAAAGGTCACAGAAATGGGCATATGTGGTCTTGGAACAGAAGTGGAGAAGAGGCCTGTGGCATTCAGTCATCATTTTGACTAGTGGACAAGTATGATGGGCTGAATGGCCTCCTGTTTTCTTGTTTGCATTTTGTGTGTGCACGTGCCCCTTGGATATTTCACTGAACATTGGAAATGAATAATTATGGTCACTTTATCGTTACCATGTCATTTTCACTCAAGTGCATGTAATTTCAGGTGCAGATTGATATTAGAGTTGTAGTCCTATTCAAGTCCTTGTTTTACAAGAAAGGAAAGCAAGATTGTCAATAGAACACTTGGAAATGTGAATCTTAATTTTAAAGAGAACACTCATTTTGCTTCTTAGAATTTAAGCATATCGATGAGTAAAACTGCCTAAAGTTTAGTTCGTTTGCGGAAACGTTAATGGGTTTACCAGACAAGTGTTTGCTAGGTCTCTGACTCTGGCTTAACGCCAGAGCTGAAGCAAGGGAAACTTCACAGATTCACGTAATCTCAATTCAAACCTGTGTCATGGAAAGTGACAGGAATTTGAAGCCAGAAAGATATTGGAGCAGCTGTTTCTCCCATATTTAGTTCCTACAACATTTTTGCGGTGCTCATCCGAATAAATAACCAACCACGCGTGGAAGTGTGAATTAGGATAAAATACACAAGTCGTTCTCTATTTTAGGAATCACTGGTTGCTGAATGAATACATTCCTTTCACTCTCCCGCCCCCGATCTGTACCTGAATTTTTATTTAATTTAATGATTCTCTCGTTCCTTTTTTTTAATTTTAACAAGGTTGAATATCAATATAGCTTGTGTAATACGCACTTTCCCCACTCTCTTTCGAACACTTTATCATAATTAAGGATTTGCTGACATTCGGAAACTATCAGACAAAATGAACAGCAACACACATCAAAGTTGCTGGTGAACGCAGCAGGCCAAGCAGCATCTGTAGGAAGAGGTGCAGTCGACGTTTCAGGCCGAGACCCTTCGTCAGACAAAATGAACAGTTTATCTTACAAAAGTTAATTTCCATTAAAGGACTTTAATTTTTTTCGCCACAATCCGTTCTTATTAGAAGAATGAGATAAAATTGGAATACGATTTTTTGGGAGTTCGGCCAAGACTCGTGAAAAACGATAATTTCTGCATTTAGTCGCGATGACATTGGACGGCAGGAATCGAATCTCTTCTTTCCATTACAAAAAGTGAAGTGCATGTATTGTAAATATATTCCATTATCCCGGCTTGCTTTTAGATCTACAGTATTAAATTACTGAGCACTAATATATTATTTGTGGGAATTTTATTTATGCTTCGTTTTAGCGAGAATATTTAAATTAACAATTTTATTTGACATTGGACTGTAAAAAAAGTTGGCGCGCGATTGCTCTGCTTGGTCAGCTCTGGGATCATATGATAGTTTAACGGCTCTGAAGTTTCACACAAAACTATTGACACTGCTTCTCTAATTTTATCCTGATGGGAGAAAACAGGAATTAATCTGAGAATCAGAAATGTTCGCGGCACTTTGCAAATGCCAAATACGGACCGGACTTGCTGCGCAGGCAAAATGATTCAGTGTATATAGGTTGTGAGATGAACCATTGGCCGCTTCCAGCGCGCAACCGTCCGGTTCTAATTCTGGTATAAATACGTGATCATTATTTGACTAACTGAGAATTTGTTATTTAGATATTCCACGGCGCTTGTCATGCAGTAGAGTTATTGTGTATCCTTTGAATGTCGCATCATTCTTTAATGACATTTCTAATCATTTCTAATAATGACACTTCTTTCATTACAGTTTGTGTAGCAAATCTTTATTCAGCAGAATCGACCAAGGTAAGTGATGTTGAGTGGCCAAATTAGCGTTACGTTAAGAGAAAAGAAACATTAATAGATCAGTTAATATTTTGAGTTTGATCGTAAATGTTGATTATGCAGAGTCCGGCGTGAATCTCCGCTGCGTTTCAGTTAAACGTTTCCGACTACTTGTCAGGCAGCCTGTTATCACGTGGAGAACGGTCAGAAATGAAGTACACAAACTCCCATGTCAACTTCGGTGATACGTGATCATGGTAGTGTATGATAAATTTGTCTCTGTGCGGAGCCGTTTTCTCTGTGCTGACTAAGGTGATCGAAGAGCCTTAATAGTGTTGGTGTCAGTATTAGTATAATTTCATTGCCAGGCTGAGACCAAACAAGACTACCACTTGCTTTTCTGCCTGAGTAGTCTGCAAAACAATGGTATGAACATTGATTTTTCCAAATATAGGGAACCTGCGCCCCCCTGTGCTCCTCTCCCTCTTCTGGTTCACCCAGGTTCTCCCCACGGTTCCATGCAGTGTCATTCCATCGCATCACCACCCCTCCTCATCCTTTCATTATGCCTCCTTTATTTGGTTCTGAAAGTTCAAAGGTTCATTGTATTATCAAACTATGTATCAAAATACAACTCTGAGATGTGTCTACTTATCAGAATTCCAAATCTACAGTTTTTTTGTTTTTCCACTTATCTAAAGCAGCCCCTTTCTCTATCACCAGCCTCCACTTCCCCCAACTGCTTCCATCTACCCCCACCTGGCCACACACCAGCTACCCTCTCCCACCTGCCTCATCTGATTTCACCATCACTTTATTTATATTGGTTCCCTCAATACTAATGGAGGGTTTTGATGCTCCTGTCCCTCTGCCTCCACAGATGCTGTTTGATCTCCTGCAGCAATTTGCTTTTCACTCCAGATTGCAGCCTCTGTTGGTTCTTCTATCAGAACCAAATTAACATTTAAATTAGTTTAGAGGTTATTCAATTAAAATCTTGTGTTAATGAGGTAGTCTTCTGTTAAACTATTGTGCAACTATGCACATGTTATAGAAATGTGGGTAAACTGATGAGCTGCTACCTGACATTTTGAAATCCCAGTGGTTTGCCAGCTGGCTCACCTGGTAATGTCTGCTGTGCTGTTTCCACTATTGAGATCCCTGGATCTTAATGCTCTTTTTAAACTGTTCAGGGTTCTGCACTTCTTTTAATCTTCCTGGGTTAGTAGGGAAATTTATTACAATACACTGCACGATCATTACAGAAACTTATTAAAATGTGTTGCAGTATTTATAGCAGTAATAACTAATAGTTCAGAAAATCTATGAGTCCACCACTCCCGAAGTCGCAAGCATACCATGTTTTTGGCATTCAAGTTATACCAAATTTTATAACCTCAGTGAAAATTACAGAGCGTATAGCTGCATGGTTTCAGCACTTTTTGTCTGCCAAAAAAAATCAAGGTAGCAATTCACCAAAAAACATCCATTGATTTAGAGTGGTTTCCCACTGTGGATTCTTTTCATTATATGGCCCCCTGCAGGACGTTTCTGAAATGTGTGAGTAGGATGAATCCAAGAATGTCACCTAATCTGCTGAGAATTTTCAGTACTTGGTGTTTCATTGCAGATTTCCTGCATATTCAGTTCTTCATTTCCGAGTTGAAGTATGGGCATCCACAGACAATGGTTCCAGCCCAGGATACCAGACCAAACTGGTGTGACTCAACGTGATTCAACAGTGAAGTAAACATGCAGTTGTAATGCTTCCCCAGTATATTGATACAATGCGTACCAGAAAAGGTAAGCTTGTCCACTGCATTATAACAGCATGTTGGATTTTATTCCAGCTCTGAAAGTAAATGGATTCTAGTTATTCAAGCTTTAGAATTGTGAAGTATTCATAAATCATTTTACTTATTTCTCAGTCCTTTTTGATTATCGAAATCATTATCTTGCCTTTCTTTCCCTTATATTGGTTTGACATTGGAGTCAGTATTTTAACCATCTTTCTTTGTATATGCTTCAAACTGTTCATTGATGATTCTTGTTGATTAAGGAGATAGACAGTTGCTGGACCCAAACATTCTGGGCTCATGTGGTCTAATTACCTTATTTTTTACAGTGGGATTGAAGTTGTGACACTAACCCAATAGTTATCAAATGCAGATTGTTGAGAAAGTCAGACATTAAGGAGGGCAGACGACAAGCAAAAATCAATCCATTATCAATGTAATATGTTGTCAGCAACCCAGTGAACAATCACAGATTAATTACCTACCCAATTCTCTTACGTATTTTGGGGAGCTATTCCTGATGAAGTGCTGCAATGACAATAAGCAAGAGAAAATTTGGAGATGCTGGAAATCTGAGCAACATACAGAAAATACTGGAGGAATTTAGCAGGCCAGGCAGCATCTATGGAAAAAGGACTGTCGAAGGGTTTCGGTCTGAAACGTTGGCTGTACTTTTTCCCATAGATGCTGCCTGACATGCTGGGTTTCTCTACCATTTTGTGTGTGTTGCTGCGGTGACAATAGTTTAGATCAAATCCGTGTCTGTTATCATGGTGGATGCTCATTCCAGTAAGAGGTGGAGAATACTTCTCCAGTTAATATTTTTCACTGAATTAATTATGTTATGAAAAATAACTTGGCCATTATGTCACTTTTTGTACATTATTGCTGGGCATAAATGGAACCGTTAGACTTTCTCTCCTCTCTGCCTATGCATTACTGCACTCTTCAAGTACTGTACTAACATTACTAATCAGTAGTAAAGTGTGTGGGATATCCTGCAATCAATGTAGTACCATATCAATGCAAGTTACTCTTTCGTCCTACTTTCTTCATACTAGTGCAGCTCCTTCTTTCCAAAGTCAATCTGTATTCTGTTCTCAGTCTCAGTTTAACTCATATTGACAATGTAATCCAATGAAGTAGAATTATCTGAACAAACAAGTTAAACTCAGAACATGTATTCAAAATGTTCC
Source organism: Mobula hypostoma (assembly GCF_963921235.1). NCBI lineage: Eukaryota > Metazoa > Chordata > Chondrichthyes > Myliobatiformes > Myliobatidae > Mobula > Mobula hypostoma. Next base: position 15,477,668 of record NC_086118.1, on the reverse strand, counting down.
GTCTATTTGAATAATTAAGTCATCCCAGAAATTGGAAATAACTAGCTCAATAGAACAGTTTAAAGTTATTAGTGTAAACATTTTTATTACCCAAAAGAATAATCTATTATTGTTTCCGTATATATAAAATATCTATAATATAATGAAACTAACCTTTGGCTTTATTGTCTGAAAATTGATCATTTTTTCAGGTTTTTTTCTCAGGTCATGATTGATGGTCCTTAAATGCAAAGATGGCAACTAAAACAAATAAAATACAGTCAGCCCAAGCAGAGGTAAAACTAGCAATTACTTCAGACATTAAAAATCAAATGAGAATAAATGGGTATGAGGTAATCAAAGAACCCCCTTTTGTGCAAAATGATTATGTTTGTCTATTGGATTTTTAAAATTTATTTTCAAATCAAAATTAAGATTGTTCTAATTAACAACTGAAGAGATATTCAGAGATTATGTAATAATTTTAATAACATGTCAGCCTTGAGCCAGATAAACAGTAAAAAAGAAATAAAATCTTATATATTCTTCACCAAATATTTGAATTCCAAATCATAATGTTCTGAAGCCAAAATTAAGATAGCTTCTTGAAATGGGAACAGTGCATAATTTGGTGCTTTGAAGTAGTATTGTGGAAGGCAAATGGAATATGTGCCTTTAGTGCAGGAGAATTTGAATGCAAGTGTAAAGAAGTATTACTGCAATCATATTAATCCCTGGTGAGACCACACCGATATGGTCCACTACTCTTGGTTCTCGTTCTGAGAAGGAATATACATTTGAGAGTATGGGTACATTGAAGGTTCATCGGATTTATTCCTGGGATTCAGAGCTTTGTTCTCTGAAGAGAGATTAAGGAGACTGAATCTACACCTACAATGTACTGCATTGTTCTTGTTTCTCATTCTAAGAAGGAATGAAGTTTCGAGAGAGTGAGTACATTGAAGGTTCATCAGATTGATTCCTCTGGCTTCGAGGTTTGTTCTCTGATCTGAAATTAAACTAACTGGGTATACGATCTCAAAAGAATGGGAGCTGATCTCATTTAAACAAAGACATTCTCACAGGGCTTGACAAGATAGATGCAGAATTGCTGTAGCTCCTGGCTGGAGTATCAAAGTAAGATCAGTCAGTCTAAAAATAAAGACTCAGATAAATCTGAGATGAGGAATGTCTTTACGAGAAAGCAGTGATGGCTCATTTACTGAGTATGCTTAAGACAATATTAATTTTTACTATTAATGAAGATATTACAGGGGAGTGACACTGAGGTAAAAGTTCAGCCATTACTCTGAATTTCCTGCCTCTGTCCCTGATTTTCCTGTTCTTTGTCTCTGTGACCTGAACAAAAGCTGCAAGTAAAAGGTTGACTTTTTTATATTAAAGAGTTTTTGGTGGTGCCAACAGGAGATAAAATGGACCTAAGACTTTACAGTTGTCATAATCACTCTCCTGGTGCCCTTCCCAACCAGTCCTGTTTCAGGAAGTGTACTTATGGCAATTGCAGGCAAGGTCAGTGACTCTGCACATGGCCACTTCAAATACGAACTATTGATGGCAGGGTGGGTGGTAAAAGAGACACCTGCAGCTCAAGGGAAAATAGTTAATTGGGCCAAGAACACAAATTGACCTAGGTATCACAGTTTGGATGAACGTATTTTACAGACAAGTTTCCCTTCAAATGTTCTGATGGAGGTATAATATAAACAGAAAATAGAAAAGATGGGAAGAAAAACTGAATTAATTCTTCAGGTTGAGGAAATAACTCTTTCTTCTTCCACAGATTTGGCCTGAATTGTTGAGTGCTTTCAGCATTTTCTATTTGTTTTTAGCTTCCAGCATCTTCATTTTCTTTTTGATTTTCACTTATTTCTGAAGGTGTGACTAATTCTAATATTCCCATTCTATACTCACCAATATTTATGATTGCAATAAAACTAATTTCTGTTTGTTTTATGCTTCTATAATTATTGAATCATCCAACAAAGGCAAATTGACAAGAAAAATGATTTTTCAGTGTTGCACTTTTATTTCTTTAGTTATCACATAATTTATAAAACTACTGTATGTTACAGAGAAATACACATTTTGTGGATTTCTTCTTTGGACCATTTCATCTTGCCTTCTACTCTTCAGCGCTCTAATAGATGAAAAGGAAATGCAAATTGTTGGTTTGATGAAACAATACAACTTTTTTAGTTATGTTTACAGTATATGATTATTACAAACAAAAGTATATGTAAATTTTAATTAATTACCACTATAATTAGTGATTCCAGGAATGAAATGGTTATCATATGAGGGATGTTTGTACTCGCTGGAATTTAGAAGGATTGGGGGAGGTGGTGGTGGTGGAGATCTCATTGAAACCTTTCGAATTTGGAAAGGCGGAGCAGATGTGGACAGGACTTTTCCATTGTGGGAGAGTCAAGGACAACAGGGCACAGCGCCCTTTCAAAGCAGAGATGAGGAGAAATTTCTTTAGCCAAAGGGTGGTGAATTTGTTGCTACATGCAGCTGTGGAGGCCAGGTTGCTGCGTGTATATAAGGCAGAGATTGATAGGTTCTTGATTGGACATGGCATCAAAGGTGACGGGGAGAAGGCCGGAAATCAAGGTTGAGCCAGGAGCAGCCATGATTGAATGGCGGAGCAGACTCGATGGGCCAAATGGCCTAATTCTGCTCCTGTGTCTCATGGTCTTATAGTTAAAGTTACTTGAGCCACAATACCTTTGTAGAAATCTCCCGGGTTTTAGTTCTGAGTTTGTTGACTTGAGACTCTGCAATGTCAGCACGTTCCTCGGCTTCCTCCAGTTCATGCTGCACCTTCCTGAACTTGGACAGGTGCATGTTGGCCTGTTCCTCCTATAGGAATATAGTATGAGACATCATTAGATTGCAGGTTGAAACACTGGTGATAGGAAAATATAAACAATCACTTGACACTCCTATAAATTTTAATAGCTTTATTGCCAATTTCCGTTATTTCATCAGAACAGTGGGCACTTTAAATAGGAATAGTCATACAGCTGAAATTATTGTATCCCAGTGACTTCTGTATGCATTGTGTGTGAAGACTGGAAATTGGACTGCTTAGTATATTTGATCTTTTGCATGTACATATTGAATTTAAACACAGCATAGACAGACCAAAATTGTTTTATTATATCTTAAAGCATTTGCTGATGTCTTCTGTCGAATTGGAAACCTTCCTGTTATAATTTTATCTTATTTGGCAGTGGCTAAGAACAGAGATAATGAGTATGTATTTATTATTAGGATTTTGTCTTGTGAAGCTTTGAAAGATTTGTGTTGAGGCTACAATTCACCACTATATTTCAAAAAAGTAGAGCAAGTCAAATATACAAATCGTCCACGGACACAATGATGTGCACTGCCATAGGCAATGTTGACAGAAGTGTTAATTACAAATTGGCAAGTATGATAAATGGGTTTCAGGCAATTCCCAGGTCATCCACATCAGATTAAGAAATGAAATTATTTACTAAATGGCAGAAAGTTAAAGGCTGTGGGGATCAAAGGGGCTTGTGGTTTCTGCTTTAAGGTCATAAAGTATTGGAGATTAACACACATAACTGAAACAGGTCTGAATATTTAAATTTCATCATAAAATTTCATCATGTATCATAAAAACTCATAAACTTTTCGAAAAAGCAATTTGAACTAGAATTACTTACAGACTCCTCACATTGTCTCTTATATGACTTAACCTTCAGCTGCAGCTTGTCAACCAAGTCCTGTAGTCTCAGGACATTCTTTCTCTCTTCCTCTGACTGTGAAAATCATGAAAGAAGCAAAATTTGTGCTCAGTTTGAAGATTAATAAGTATTGCTATATCCCACAGTTCATGCCACTCCTAATCACTCCCTTGCAGTACCTGATATGTCAGTTCCTTGACTCTTCTCTCGTACTTGCGAACACCTTTAATGGCATCAGCACCGTGTTTCTGCTCAGCTTCCAGCTCATTTTCCAGCTCGCGCACCTAAATCAGCCAGCAAATGAGATTTGTTAATATCTATTCGTTTCCTAAGGTTTCAGTATGTATAACACTAAAATAACCTCATTGTTTACCCTAGCCTCCAGTTTCTGGAGCTGCTTCTTTCCTCCTTTCAATGCCAGTTGCTCAGCCTCATCCAGACGATGCTGCAGATCCTTCACTGTCTGCTCAAGGTTCTTCTTCATTCTCTCCAGGTGAGCACTGGTGTCCTGTTCCTTCTTCAGCTCTTCAGCCATCATGGCAGCCTTGCAATATGAGGCAATTGGACAAATCATTATTCAAGCTCAAAATCTAAATCATACCAGTAAGATAGTTAAAATAAGAATCAGTATTTATATTTTAAAAAAACTTCTGATTTACATCAGTGATAGCCTTCTTGGCTTTCTCTTCAGCATTTCTTGACTCCTGGATAGTTTCTTCCATTTCAGACTGAAGGTGGTTCAGGTCAGCATCCAGCTTCTTCTTTGTATTGATGAGGCTTGTGTTCTGCAGGAAAAGACAATTCTTGAAAAAGTTTTGTGGCATAACCAATGTTAATATCAAACCACAGTGCAGGTGGGTGGAACATTGTTGCAATGAACTATGTAAAAACAAAATAGAGAGTGCATCATCAATCATCATCTGAACTCTATATTGCTGCCAATGGTTCTATGGAAGGGATATTTGATATCATGCTGTGAAGAGATTTAGACACTTATTATTAAATTAGTTTCCAATACTGTATTGCGTATGTATTGCATGATTCCCAGAAACTGAAAACATTTCAGTGAACGTGCCCAGCAAACTATAGCCTTCTAACATCTGCTGGATGATGCTGAGGATGTTCTACGAGTCTGTGGTGGCCAGTGCGATCATGTTTGCTATTGTGTGCTGGGGCAGCAGGCTGAGGGTAGCAGACACCAACAGAATCAACAAACTCATTCGTAAGGCCAGTGATGTTGTGGGGATGGATCTGGACTCTCTGACGGTGGTGTCTGAAACGAGGATGCTGTCCAAGTTGCATGCCATCTTGGACAATGTCTCCCGTCCACTACATAATGTACTGGTTGGGCACAGGAGTACATTCAGCCAGAGACTCATTCCACCGAGATGCAATACAGAGTGTCATAGGAAGTCATTCCTGCCTGTGGCCATCAAACTTCACAACTCCTCCCTTGGAGGGTCAGACACCCTGAGCCAGTTGGCTGGTCCTGGACTTATTTCCTGGCATAATTTACATATTACTATTTAACTATTTATGGTTTTATTACTATTTAATTATTTATGGTGCAACTGTAACAAAAACCAATTTCCCCCGGGATCATCAAAGAATGACTATGAATATGACTATCAATAGAGGACTGTCTCATAAGCCAGGTAGGCTGCTGGACAGGAACAATTAACTAAAAATAACAATAAGATTCTGCTAAGTTCATCCTGAAGCTTCTCCACTTCTGAACAATTTTAGTTTGTAACCTTAGCACCATGCCGGTATATAGCAGGATCTGCATGCGCATTGGATTCAAAGTGTGAGGAGACAAACCTGAGTGTGCAACAGTGTAACCCTCTCACTGACATCAACCAGCTCTTGCTCAGCAATTTTGCGAGATCTGTCTGTCTGTTCCAGAGCTGCTCTCATTTCTTCAATCTCAGCCTGTTGCAAACCACTTCTGCGTTCCACCATGGCTAACTGCTCCTTCAAGTCTTCTTGACTTCTGCAAGCATCATCCAGCTGTAACTGAGTGTCCTGTTTAGAAAGCAGGATTCCTTTGTTATCAGATATTACAATAAATTCTTCATATTCACATTGTATTCATGTAAATTTAAAATTCAATGAAAGGTTTATTTTTGCTTAAAATTTCAAATTGCAAGCAAAGTATTATTAGCAAAACTTAATTATGTAAATATCATATTTTATGATGATAGATAATTGCATAATATTTGGAGCTAAGTACCAATTAAATGTAAACAAGGAATTAATTCCCCCATCATACAAACCTTTAATTGACCCTGCAGGTTTCTGAGATGTTTCTGAGCTTCTGAAGCCTGACGATTGGCATGTCCCAGCTGAATCTCCATTTCATTTAGATCGCCCTCCATTTTCTTCTTGATTCTAAGAGCATCATTTCTGCTCCTGACTTCAGCCTCCAAAGCACTTTGCATCGTGTCCACAACTCTCTGATGGTTCCTCTTCACCTGATCAATCTCCTCATCTTTCTCTGCAATCTTCCTGTCAACTTCAGATTTCACTTGGTTCAGTTCCAGCTGAATACGGAGGATCTTGCTCTCCTCATGTTCCAGAGAGGCCTACAAGAGGGGTCAAGTGAACTTGAGTATGTCCACACATTGTTATCATAAAGGTTCCTTTGATACGATGCATTAAATTCACGTATCTTTCTGGAATACTACATTATAAAATTATTTCATGCGCAGTGATCAATTTAACAACTCTACAGATTTTCTCATCCTACACTTTCAAAAATTATTAGAACCAGAGCAGATTGTAGAATGCTGAATTACAGAAGTCTCCAAGTGAGAGATGTTTTGCTCTTATCAAGTCTATTTGGAAAATTAGCTAATGCAATTTTCCTGAACCTCATTCTTGGGGATGCTTTCAATCTATTTTCATTTTTCTATTTACAAATGACTGATGAGGTATAAGAGTTTGTTTTATCTTGTGTGTGACCTTTGTTTATTCCTATCTCCTAGGGAAGAATTATGTGAGGTGTAAATTCATTAAGTTGATATCATGGCACAAGTGTATAGAAAGAGATAGGATTTAAGCATATGCTTAAAAAAGGAAGAGGGAATTGTAGTTGGGGGGTACCTCAGTGGTGGTGTGATTAAAACTGATGATGAGCAAAATGTCAGAATTATAGGAGCATGGTGGTTGTGGGGCTGGCAGAGATGAACAGCTTAGTGGTTTTAAATGGATATTTGCCAGACCAAGTATCTCAGTGACCACAGAAGAAAACATTTTTTAATATCTGTGTATTACTTATAAGCCAAACAAGCTGTTTAAAACCCCATTACATCTTGATCTTGTAAACTGGGGTTGGTAACTTAATGTTGGCATCCTTCTGGGAATATACAAAATAAAAGTGCATGCATCGGAGTTTTAAAGCAGATCATGTTATAGTTCATATCCGCTTTCTAATGAAAGGACTTGTGCCTAAAATGCATGTAGGCCATAGGGCATAGGTGCTGAATTAGGCCATTCAGCACATTGAGTCTGCTCCACCATTCAATCATAGCTTATTTACTAATCTCTCTCAACACCATTCTCCTCCTAACCGTTGATACCCTTACTATGTCATTGTTCCGTTTGGCTGTTCCCGTTTAGTGCTCCTTTCTCCTTTATTATGCCCTGATTTCAATCATTAGATTTCCAATTGCTGCTAGTTTACCTAATTATAGTACACCTCGTTTTCATCAGAGACTGTGACAAAAGTACGATGGCTTCTCTATCACAGGTTCTCAGTTTGTTGGTTTATTCTCGTGTAATACCACATTCTCTTGTCCGCTTAGAACCGTTAGTTCTAAGTTCAGTTCCAAGTTCTGCTCTAGTTTCAAGATAGTCCCTGTATATACTTTCACCTTGTCAAGATTCCTCCGGTTCGCTGTTCTATGTTCACGTCTACGCCAGCATCCCCAACTCAGTTGACGTGCCGGTGTCCTGCCCTTGGGTTCTCCTCAGTCATACTAATCAAGAACCTATCAACCTTGCTTTAAACATATCCAGTGACTTGGCCCTTTTGGCTGTCTGTGGCAATAAATTCCGCAGACTCACCACTCTTCAGCTAAAGAAATTCCTCCTCATCTCTCTTCTAAGGGGACATTCCTTGTTTCTGAAACTGTGCTTCAATGTTCTCCAGCTACAGTGTACCTAGAAATTCTCATCCAGTGTGCAGTACCTATGAAATTAATTTCATGATATCTAATTTATAGCATTACTAACAGGTGATGAATTTCCAAAATAAACCAGTTCCATTTCTACTGATGCTGGTTGGCCAACTAAATAATTTCAGCATTTACTTTTCTAGGAGCCCTTCAATCCACTCTCTTCTGTTAATAAGGTCTGCCTTAAAGTCTAACTGTAAACTCTTAACAATTTGCTATAAAGGATTAATTTAAATCTTGCTGTTTATTCCAAGGTAAGGAGCCTGTGCTTTGAGAAGAGTAATCATCTTTTACTGTTTAGCCTGTTCCTTTTGAATTTAGCCCTTTTAAGTCTATATAGATGTGAAAACTCTTCATGCATTCAGTCGGTGTGACAAACCTGCTGGACCATTTGGTCTAAAGTTCAGTATAATTAAATATATTTTACCTCTGCCTCCTCCAATGCAGACTGAATTTCACTCTTCTCCTGTTCAGCTGTCTTCTTTGCCTTTTCCATCTCATGGATAGCCTTTCCACTTTCACCTAGTTGCTCAGTCAGATCAGAAATCTCCTCTATTTTATGAAAATGAATTTCAAATTAGGTCTATTTTGTTGGTTAAAACTGAGATTTAATTTCAAGTAGATTTTGAAGCAATAAGGATGGTGCTATCAGGATGTCTGAACAGTCCTTCACAGCGTCAGGATTTCAGCACGAAATAATTACTGTGTTTCACTGTTCCATTATGCAGGCAGTTTTAGTTAAATCTGAACCAGGTAGTCTTAATTTCCAGTGGTTCAATAAGTTCAACAATTTAAAACATTTACGTGACAGGCACAGTTTTGCACTTACGTTGTAGATTCTTGTTCTCTCGTTTAAGAGTTTCCAGTTGCTCCAGAGCCTCTTCATATGCATTCTTCATCTTGAAGATCTCAGTACTTAGACCTCGTGATTCCTTCTGAGCAGCCTCCAGCTCAGCATGGGTTTCCTCATGCTTTTGTTTCCAGTCTGCCAGAATCTATACAGTATAGTAGCAAAAGTTATACTGTAGTTGTAAAACAGGAATTGTATTCTGCACTACAATTATAGTCCTGATGTATTCCTGCATTAACCAAAAAATTCTTAATTGTGTGTTTGAATAGCTACAATGCAATTCAATACTCCATACTTTGTAAGGACAAAATAGTGCAATTATGGAACTAAAGAGCATCATTACTGAGTTTAAATAGCCCTGCACATTCGATAGGGTCACAGTGCACTTTAAACTTGAAATAATTAATTACTTTAACCATTCAACTGTTTCTTTCTCCAGATTGCTTGCAAGTTCATTTAGTGAAACTCTATCCATTTTGTCATGGAAATTTTGAGCTAGCATTCATAAATGTTTGCAAGTGAGTGCCGTGTGTAAGTGGTTAAACCCCTTCATTTAACATCAGATCTAGTCTGAATATAGAGTGATGCAGCCACTGTAGAGACACTCTGACAGTGAAATTCTTGAATATCAACATGTTAGAATGACAGAAACAGCAACATAGTGGAAAAATTCTGCACTTACTTTGTCAAAGTTCTTTTGTTTCTTGTCTAGAGCTGCTGCTGCTGAGTTTGCCCTCTCTAAATCTACCATCAGATCTTCCACTTCACCCTGCAATCTCTGCTTCGTCTTTTCCAATGAAGCACATTTGGAGTTCACAGCTTCAATGTGCTCTTCTGCATCCTGCAGGCGTTGAGCAAGTTTTTTCCTGAAAAGTAAGAGAACCGGCATAACAACATTTTCTCCCAGGAAGTGAAGAACACAAATAGTCATTGACAGAATGTGGTGGGAGAACCCAGGTTACTTCTTATTACATACTTGGCTTCTTCCAGTTCCTCTGTGCGCTGAATTGCATCAGTTTCATATTTCGTTCTCCACTGAGCCACTTCGCTGTTGGCCTTGGACATTCCACGTTGGAGCTCAGCCTTTGCCTCTACTTCCTCTTCATATTGTTCACGGAGGAGATCACAGTCATGGCGGGCAGATTGCAGAGCATGTGCCAGTGCACCCTTAGCCTGAAATCATTGTGTTAAATGATGAAACAGCCAGTACCTCTGATTCTTAGTGAATTACTGAACCTAGATAACTTATGATGAATAGAAATACTCTTCCAAAGGTAAAATAGCAAGTTGGTTTATAAAAAAAAATCCAGAGATATGATGGCACAGATTTTTCTTTTGATCTAGCAACATAACTTTGTTGAAATGTTCCAAATTGGGACAAATTCTATTCAGATGAGTCCTGCCTATGAATCAATTAAGGCTGAGAAAAGAAGCTAACAGATGACATTGCTATGTTCCCACTGTTCCTGACTTTCCATGAACTTTCCTTAGAAAGAGATGTAGGGCATAGGATCGAGAGATGTAGAATCTTTGTTGGTAAGGAAATTGCAATGGTAAAAATACTTTGATGGGAGTTATATACAGGCCTCTAAACAGTAACCAGGATGTGGGCAATGGGAGGTAGAAAAAAAGTGTCAAAAGGGCGAGATTAAATTAGTCTTGTCGGATTTCAATATGCAGATAGATTGGGAAAATCATGTTGGTGCTGGATCCCAAGAGAGAGAATTTGTAGAATGCCTATTGGATGGCTTTTCAGAGCAACATGTGGCTGAATGCACTAGGGGTTCAGATATTCTGGATTGGCTGTTGTGTAATGAACCAAATTTGATTAGGGAGTTTAAAGTAAAGGAGCCCTTGGAGAGAGCAATCATAATATGAGAGAATTCACACAGCAATATGAGAGGGAGAAGCTAAAGGCAGATGTATCAGTGTTATAGTGATGTAAAGAGAATTTTAGTGGCATGGAAGAGGAGTTCGCCAAAGTTGATTGGAAGGGTACACTAGCAAGGATGATGGCAGAACATCAATGTCTGGAGTTTCTGGGAGCAACTCAGAAGGCACAGGATCGTTACATCCCAAAGGAGAAGTAGTATTCTGCAACCATGGCTGACAAGGGAAGACAAAGACAACATAAGAGCAAAAGAGGGCATATAATAGGGCAAGAATTAGTGGGAAGTTAGAGGATTTGGAAACTTTTAAACCCAACAAAAATCAACTGAAAAAAGCCATGGGGGGAAAAATGAAATATGAAGGTAAGCTAGCCAATAAGATACCAAAGGTTTTTTTTCAGATATTTAAAGAGTAAAACAGGCAAGAGCTGATACTGGACCACTGGAAAATGACACTGGAGAGGTCATAACAGGAGACGAGGAAATGGCAAAGTAACAGAGTAAGTATGTTGCATTGGTCTTCATGGCAGGAGATACTAGCAGAATACCAGAAGTTTGAGTGGGTCAGGGGACGGAAGTGAGTGCAGTTTTTATTACTCGGGAGAAGGTGCTTAGGAAGCTGAAAGAGCTGAAAATAAATAAGTCATCAGTAACTGATGAACTACATCCCAGGATTCTGAAAGAGGTAGCTGAAGGGATTGTGAAGGCATTGGGAATGATCTTTCAAGATTCACTAATCTGGCATGTTTCCAGAGGACTGGAAAATTGCGAATGTCACTCCCTCTTTAAGAAAAGAAATTATAAGATGGTTCGCCTGATCTCTGTGGTTGGGATGATACTGGAATCAATTGTTAAGGTGGTGGTTTCAGGGTACTTGGTGGCACATTATAAAATAGGCCAAAGTCAGCATGGTTTTCTTAAGGGAAAACCTTGCCTGACAATTCTGTTGAAATTCTTTGAGGAAATAACAAGCAGGATAGACAAAGGAGAACTGGTGGATTCTGTGTACTTGGATTTTCAGAAGGCCTTTTACAAGGTGCCACACTTGAGGCTGCTTAACAAGATAAGTGCCCATGGTATTACAGGAAAGATACTAGCTTGGTAGAGCATAGGCTGATTGTCAGGAGGCAATGAGTGGGAATAAAGGCAGCCCTTTTTGATTGGCTGCTGGTGACTAGTGGTGTTCCTCAGCATCATTGTTTGGGGTGCTACTTCCTGCGTTTTATGTCAGTGAATTGGATGCTGGAATTGATTGCTTTGTGGCCAAGTTTGCAGACGATACAAAGAGAGGTGAAGGAGCAGCTGGTGTTGAGGAAGTAGGGAGGTTGACGAAGGAATTACACAGATTAGGAGAATGGACAACGAAGTGGCAGATGGAATACAGTGTCAGGAAGTATATGGTTATGCACTTTGGTAGAAGGAATAAAAGTATAGACTCATTTCTGAATACAGAGAAAATACAAAAATCTGAGGCACAAAGGAACTTGGGAGTACCTGTGCAGAATTCCCTGAAGGTGAGGAAGGCAAATGCAATGTTAGCATTCATTTCAAGAGGACTAGAATTTAAAAACAAGAATGTAATGCTGGGACTTTATTAGTCATTGGTCAGACCACATATGTAGTATTCTGAACAGTATTTGGCACTTTATCTAAGAATATACTGATACTGGAGAGGGTTCAGAGGAAGTTCTACACAGAGAAACAAGAATGATTTCGGGATTGAAAGGCACAGATGAGGAGAGATTTCTTTAATCAGAGCATGGTGAATATGTGGTATTCATTGCCACAGGCAGCTGTGGGGACCAAGTCATTGGGTGCATTTAAGGCAGACATTGATAGGTTCTTAATTAGTCAGTGTGTAAAACGTTCTGCAGAGAGGGCAGGAGAATGAGGTTGAAACGAAATGGAATAGCAATGACAAAATGGCAGAGCATACTCGATGGGCTAAATGGCTTGATTCTGCTCCTCCAATTTATCATCATATTTTTGTTGTACTTGAATACTATTAAAAGTTTTTGAAGGTGTAAAATCTGAGGAAATTACTTGCATACTTTTAAATAGTTGGAATAATTAAGAATTGTAGTAATATTAAAAAGTTATAGAATGTTCTTTCTCAAACAAGACTGGAGCTCACTACTCAAATGACTGGGCTTCTTCCTTTCTACAAATATGGACATCATGAACTTTCTGGTAATTATGAGGTTAAATGTTTGAGATACACTACAGCGTTCACCAGCAAGGTATGCCCCATTCTTTTTTTGTATGAATTTTCTTGTTAAACTAATATTGAAGATGTATAGTAATTATATTGGTACCTTTGTTTCTTCTTCCAGCTGTCTTTTGAGTTCCTCAATCTGCTGAGTATATCCTTGTCTCCCTCTTGTCAACTGAGATACTAAGGCCTCTCTCTCCTCCACCTGGCGGATCAGTTCCCCTGAAAATCAGAAATAGTCATAAGTATTTCAGGATGTATGTTGTATCTATTTCTATGACCTTAAACATGCCTTTGAAAATTATATCAACATTGCAGAGTACTTCCTGTATGATTATGCAGAAACCATTCAGCATATAAATAATTGATTTGTAACAAGTACTAGTCAGAGATGTTATGTTCTAGTGTGAGAAAGTATGATCTGAGAGAGTCAGTCACATCACATAGGGATTTGTGTCCTTTCCAGGATGTGGAAGGGATGGAGGCTATAGGTCTGCTCAGATATAAAGTTAAAATCCAACTCAACTTGGTAACTGGCATACACAAGGTACTGTAACTGGTAACAATCTTTTCCCCAGGATAAGGAAGTCCAAAACTAACATGGGTTTTGGGTGCAATGGGAAGACTTAGAAGGGAATTTAGGCAACTTTTTCATGCATAGGGTGATGAGTATATGCAATGGAAATAATCCTGACGTGGGTTAAGCGCTGAGCCTGATCCGCAAGGTCTAACCCAACCTGAACTGGCTGAGTTAATTTGGGTCTCTATCAAACTTTGCCTTCTAGCTTGTCTATGAATTTTATTTTATGCTTTCTAAAATTTTTACAGGGTCACAAGAATTACATTATCAACATAGAACTGATCAATACCATTTTCTGTTGCAAAACGTGCTTTCTGAGCTGATAAGTCGTTGATCAAACGTTGATGTTCATCATGTTTGGTCTTCATTTCACTGACCTGGTCCTCCAGTGTCCTGGCTATTTTCTCAAGGTTTGCCTAAAACCAGAACATTCAGTTTTGAAAAGATGCAAAACAATCTGTACATAGTTTATGAGTTAAAGTTAATTCTGCATGTGTAGTAGTTAGTGCCCTCTGTCACTATACCTTAGCTTTGGACACTGATTCCATGTTGCTGGCAAGGTCATCAACTTCCATCTTCAGCTCACTCTTTTCCTTCTCGAGTTTCTGTTTCACACGTTGTAGATTATCGATTTGTTCCCCAAGTTCTGCAACACTGTCAGCCTGCTTCTTGCGAAGAGCAGCAGCTGTGGCTTCATGCTGGAGGGTAGATTCTTCAAGGTCACGGCGCATTTTCTGAAATTCTGTCTCTCGTTTCTTGTTCATTTCAATCTGAGTTGCAGTTGCCCCACCAGCTTCTTCCAGTCGCTCACTGATCTCTTCAAGTTCCCGAGAAAGATCAGCTCTCAGTTTCTCAGTCTTAGCACGAGCAGCACGTTCAGCTTCAATCTCTTCCTCAAGCTCCTCAATACGAGCCTTAAGATAAACATGCATTGATTATAATGACGGAACCAGTAACGTCAATACAGACGTATGACCTTTACTGAATGCCATTGATAAATTCACTAGACATATACGTCACCTGTAATTCTTTAATCTTTTTCTGCAGCTGGGAAGCCATTGCCTGCTCATCTTCAACTTTGCTTTGAAGCTGGCTGATTTCAAACTCTTTCCTTTCGATAGAAAGAGTAAAAGATACAAATTAAACTAATCTGTTAATGAAGTTCTGTAATATTAGCAAATTCAGTTTCTTAATATTTTCTCTGACATACTGAGGCAATAATTGTGTGATAAATAATTCATACTTAAATAAGTCTTAATTCCCCGTTAGTACATTGTTACCTACTACAAGAATGTTCAGTGTTTTAGATAATGACAGGTATTTTTTGAGTTCTACCACGGATATTTTGGGATATACATCCTCAAAGTAACATAAAATCTTTGACTAAAGGGCCTATGTTTTGATTAGCAAGTTCTATATGCTAATCATGGTCATTTAAGCAACGGATTGGAACAAAGATTGATTTCGCTCAGAAGTTAAATACTTACTTCTTTAGTTTCTCATCCAGTTGTTGCCTGTCATTCTCCAAATCCATTACTACTTCTTGTGACAGCTTCAAATCACCTTCAAGCTTTCTCTTAGAACGCTCAAGATCCATGCGGAGTTTCTTCTCCTGCTCCAGAGAGCCTTCAAGCTTTTAAAAGCAAAATACTATTTTATCAAGATTCAATTCAAAGAAAGAATTTCTAAAAGTTATGTGATTTATTGTTATTTTGAATACCTACATCATCAACTTGCTGTTCCAATTTAGTCTTTGTTTTGGTCAGAGTGTTGACTTTGTCTTCCTCAGCCTGGAGGTCATCCAGGGTTTGCTGATGGGCCTCCTGGAGGGCTTTCTTTTCCTTTGTTAACTTAGCGATGCTTTCATCAAGAGTGGCCATTTCTTCAGTGAGATTTTTAACCTATGTTCAGCAAACAAATATGATTAGAGTGAATTAAATACATACAATCATCACATATCTAAAAACTTCTAAGTGTTTATGGCCATCATAATCACCTTGTTCTCAGTGGCGTGTTTCTCTTTTTCAACTTTGGCCAATGTCAGCTCCAAGTCATCAATATCTTTCTTCAGTTCTGAACACTCATCCTCCAGTTTCCTTTTCTTAGCTGTTAGCTCAGCATTTATCTCCTCTTCATCTTCCAGTCTTTCATTAGCTTCCTTCAATTTAGCCTCCAGCTGAATTTTATTTTTAATCAGTCCCTCACATCTTTCCTCTGCATCTGCCAGAGTTTCACTTTCCTGTCATAAAATGATACAATGCATTATACCAGGCTATGTGTTTTGTAACGTGTACACATGCATAACAATAGTCAATGTAGATACCGCTTGGACTTGAAGTTGGAGATCATTCTTTTCCTGTACGAGGGCCACCATTTTCTCTTCTAATTCCTTCCTCCGGGCTTCAGATTTGGCAAGCGCTTCCTTAGTTTTCTCAAACTCTTCTTTCATATTTGCCATTTCCTTTTCAGTTTCAGCACTCTTCAGAAGAGGTTTGATCTTGAAGTACAGTTGCATCCATGGCCAGTGTTTGACATTTGTGAATGCACGGATGTTGTACTGCAGAGTATACAGTGCTTCCCTAGAGGACAGAGTAAAATGAACAGAGATTATATTTTTACTTGAATGATTTAAAATGTGTTTATTTCAAATTACTTTTTGATACTCTGAAAAGCAACATTTACCTTCTTTCCATCATTCTCTTAAATTCAACTCTCATCAAGAAGCCACGACACATAGCCTGAGTACGGGTAACAAGCTGTGCTAACTTTTCATCTCTCATCTCTTCAAGTAAACCCAAGAGACCAGCCTTGAAAAACACCTGAAGCAAAGTAAGTAACCATTTTAATGTTCAATTCTCAAAAAACAACACATTTTACAAAGACAAATTTAATTTGTTTTCATGCTCATAAGTGTATCAGAAAATTAGTCTAGGATGTATATTTTTTCTGAACTGACCCCGGTGGAGTAGTTTTGAAGTTGCTCCACTTATCCAGACCATAGTAACATTAAAGAGGTATATCAATTCAAAGGTATCCAGATTACATTCAAAACTATATTTACAATTCATCACCTTGGTATTTCACATGAACAAACTTGCAGTTTCCACATTTTTACCTTGGTGTGTCCAAACTTGTACTGGGTATGATCTACATCAATAGATCCCAATAACTTCTCAGACGCCTTCTTGCTATCAATGAACTGGCCTTCTGGGATGGCACTTGCATTTAGAACTCGGTACCTGTTGCATTTGAGTTTTACACATGTTACAGCTGATTTTCATTTCAATTACTTATACTGAAGAATTGATTTACATGGAAAAGTAAGATGTTGACTTTGCTATATCTTACCTTTGCTTGAAGTCACCATAAATGATTCTGCTTGGGAACCCCTTTCTGCAAATTCTGATACCTTCCAGCACACCATTGCACCTCAGCTGGTGTATGACAAGGTGATTCTCCATAGCACCTGATAGATTTTAAATGATCATTAAAACACAACAACAGATTGGTTTTATCTTCTTTTCATTTAATGTAAAACAAATAAATACCATTACGTGTTTCAGATGCATTATTTTCACTGAATGGAAAAAAAAATACAGGTTGAGTACAGCTCGTCCAAAATGCTTGGGGCTTTAAGTGTTTTCGATTTTGGATTTTGGAATAAATAATAAGATACCTCGGGATCGCCATCATTTCCAACTCTGCATTTATGTGCTACATTTAAGCAGGCTTTCTCTTACATTTGTTAGTTACACACTTGCACTTAACGATGAAGATTATTACATACCAGTAATGTAATGAAAATGTAATGTGTGCAAGGTCACAAAAGCAGTACAGTAACATCAGGAGAATACCTGACTGAGGTGTTGAACAACTACAAACAATGATAGACTTCCAGTCTCCACCTACGATATTGTCAGACTGGTTTGGGTTCCTCGAGGCTTGGATTCAGACTCCGAGCCAGAGACTGGACAAGGACCCAGAACCTGGGGCTTGACTTGGGCTCAGACTCCGGAACTTGGCAAGACAGGACGTGGTCTTGGGAGACAGGACAAGGCGAGGCTACTGGTCAGAACGAGAGACTCCTGGGCAAGACGAGAGAACACAGTACAGGGCTGGGCGAGGCACATGGACAGGACGAGAACACGAAGCTTTGCCTTGGTCATCAGTGACCCTTTAAAATTTAATTTAATTCTGTTACGTAAGGTGTAAAAACAATCAGCATTGTAGACTATTCTGGTGTTAGATTTTAGTAACTAGCAGATGCTTTAAAATTTTAATGTTGTGCCTTTTCTTAATTTTTTTGCAACCAGCCTGCTAAATATTCACAATCACCTTCAATTTTCAGTTTGTTGTGATATGATCAGCATACCATTAAGCAGCATTTGTTCACTCTGACACTGACAATACATGGCAGAGACCTCCCAGTGCAATTTTCTATTTGTGATGTCATGTCAGTGCTCAAAAAAAAAATCAGATTTCGAAGACTTTGGATTTTGGAAATTCATATAAGGGGTACTCAACCTGTATTGATTTTTGCTGTATCTTACATTACATGAAATAAACTCACCTGGTGTCTTTGTTTCATTGGGAATGATACAACGCACAAAATGTGGATGTGTGCTTCTCAGGTTAGTCATCAGCTTGCCCAAGTTTTCCTTTGAGATAAATAACAAACTGATATTAATCTCTATTTTATCTTATGGTGTGTAGCAAAACCACATACAGCTGTTCTACATTTGATTGACTTTCTACATTCAATCAGTATTTTGTTAGTTAATTCAATTATGGTGAGACATGCTTCGATATAGACTGAAATAAACAAAATTCTTACTCTAAACAGAGCAGATACTGTCTGGAAGGAACCACCCTTCTTTTTACCTCCTTTCTTGGCACCACCGCCTTCACCTGTAAAGAAACAACATAGTTGTTTGTTCTAAACACCAGGAAAGGGAAGGAAGAAATGCTGACAAAATAATTGTTTCTAATGACTGTCTGTGTCAGAACTTTACCTTCGGGAGGTGCAGCATAGAGATGAGCCAAGAGTTTCATTGACGATTTCTGGAACAGCCCAGTTACAGTTTCATTCAGTGGATCCTTGTTCTTATCCAGCCAGCCATTAACATTGTAGTCAACAGTGCCAGCATAATGGACCAGTGAGAAATGGGCTTCAGCCTTTCCTTTGGCAGGTTTGGGCTTCTGGAAGTTGTTTGACTTACCAAGATGCTGATCATACAGTTTATTCTTGAAGGTATGGTCTGTGGCCTTGGGGACAATACACTCCTCTTCAAGGATTGAGAAGATGCCCATAGGCTGTGGGAATCCCAATGTTTCTTTTGGTGAGTGTTTACATCAGCATAATACATGATAAATATTGACCTTTCCTGAATGTCTTACACATCATTACCCACCTTCTCAATAAGTTCAATGCAAGCAGCCAGATCCATACCAAAGTCAATGAATTCCCATTCAATTCCTTCCTTCTTGTACTCCTCTTGTTCCAGAACAAACATGTGGTGGTTGAAGAACTGTTGCAGTTTCTCATTAGTGAAGTTGATACATAATTGCTCCAGGCTGTTCAACTACACACATAGAAAGATACGTGGGATACTTAGTAAAATTTAATTGTCATTTAACTAAAAACTTATTCAAATCAATGTTTATGTTTCTGATACTTACATCAAAAATTTCAAAACCGGCAATATCCAGCACACCAATGAAATACTGCCTGGCCTGCTTTGTGTCCAGTTGTTGATTAATACGGATGACCATCCATAGGAACATTTTCTCAAAAATGGATTTGGAAAGAGCACCAACTGAATTATACACCTGAAAGAATATAACTTGATCAATACTTGAAAAATCTTCTACATATCCATTGTTCTAATTACAGTGGATTCTGGTTATTTGGACCATCATTTAATTGGGGTAGCTGTAAATTTGTTATAACTCTTAAAGTACAAAAACTAATTGAGAAAGTAGCCAGAATTCCCTTTATTTGGGATACTATGTTCCTTAACTAGTACTGGAGACTATTGCCAAATTAATTTCTGACAGCTTCTAACAAGTGCAGTTTTGTGGTTGTTGGACACTAAACCATGCTTAGACCAAACAGTGTTTAAATAGCTTCAGTTGCATGTGGTTGTGTTCAAAAATGAGCGATATTTGTCACTGGTATTTGTTGAGAAATAAGCAATAAGGTAATTCAGAATTGTTGTGCTCACTGCGGTTTCAAGCATTCAGGCTTGATGCCTGAAACAGCCAGCAGTGAAAATGAGACTATTTTGCTCCTTTAACAAGTTAGGAACGACCAAGAATTTTAAGCTATCCACAATTGTCTTGAATGGTACAATGCAATTGATGACTTGGTGGATGCAATCGTCAAAACCTTTTATGGAGGTAGTTCATTATCTGCATTAGGTGTTTATGCTGATTTTGTTCATTTATAGTCAATCAAATGTAAAGACAAATGTAGGTCCCCTGCAGACAGAAACAGGTGAATTGATTATGGGGAGCAAGGACATGGCAGACCAATTGAATAATTACTTTGGTTCTGTCTTCACTAAGGAGGACATAAATAATCTTCCAGAAATAGTAGGGGACAGAGGGTCCAGTGAGATGGAGGAACTGAGCGAAATACATGTTAGTAGGGAAGTGGTGTTAGGTAAATTGAAGGGATTGAAGGCAGATAAATCCCCAGGGCCAGATGGTCTGCATCCTAGAGTGCTTTAGGAAGTAGCCCAAGAAATAGTGATAATTTTTCAAAACTCGTTAGATTCTGGACTAGTTCCTGAGGATTGGAGGGTGGCTAATGTAACTCCACTTTTTAAAAAAGGAGGGAGAGAGAAACCGGGGAATTATAGACCAGTTAGCCTAACGTCGGTGGTGGGGAAACTGCTGGAGTCAGTTATCAAGGATGTGATAACAGCACATTTGGAAAGTGGTGAAATGATCGGACAAAGTCAGCATGGATTTGTGAAAGGAAAATCATGTCTGACGAATCTCATAGAATTTTTTGAGGATGTAACTAGTAGAGTGGATAGGGGAGAACCAGTGGATGTGGTATATTTGGATTTTCAAAAGGCTTTTGACAAGGTCCCGCACAGGAGATTAGTGTGCAAACTTAAAGCACATGGTATTGGGGGTAAGGTGTTGGTGTGAGTGGAGAATTGGTTAGCAGACAGGAAGCAAAGAGTGGGAATAAACGGGACCTTTTCAGAATGGCAGGCGGTGACTAGTGGGGTACCGCAAGGCTCAGTGCTGGGACCCCAGTTGTTTACAATATATATTAATGACTTGGATGAGGGAATTAAATGCAGCATCTCCAAGTTTGCGGATGACACGAAGCTGGGCGGCAGTGTTAGCTGTGAGGAGGATGCTAAGAGGATGCAGGGTGACTTGGATAGGTTGGGTGAGTGGGCAAATTCATGGCAGATGCAATTTAATGTGGATAAATGTGAAGTTATCCACTTTGGTGGCAAAAATAGGAAAACAGATTATTATCTGAATGGTGGACGATTAGGAAAAGGGGAGGTGCAACGAGACCTGGGTGTCATTATACACCAGTCATTGAAAGTGGGCGTGCAGGTACAGCAGGCGGTGAAAAAGGCGAATGGTATGCTGGCATTTATAGCGAGAGGATTCGAGTACAGGAGCAGGGAGGCACTACTGCAGTTGTACAAGGCCTTGGTGAGACCACACCTGGAGTATTGTGTGCAGTTTTGGTCCCCTAATCTGAGGAAAGACATCCTTGCCATAGAGGGAGTACAAAGAAGGTTCACCAGATTGATTCCTGGGATGGCAGGACTTTCATATGAAGAAAGACTGGATGAACTGGGCTTGTACTCGTTGGAATTTAGAAGATTGAGGGGGTATCTGATTGAAACGTATAAGATCCTAAAGGGATTGGACAGGCTAGATGCAGGAAGATTGTTGCCTATGTTGGGGAAGTCCAAAATGAGGGGCCACAGTTTGAGGATAGAGGGGAAGCCTTTTAGGACCGAGATTAGGAAAAACTTCTTCACACAGAGAGTGGTGAATCTGTGGAATTCTCTGCCACAGGAAAACAGTTGAGGCCAGTTCATTGGCTATATTTAAGAGGGAGTTAGATATGGCCCTTGTGGCTACGGGGGTCAGGGGGTATGGAGGGAAGGCTGGGGCGGGGTTCTGAATTGGATGATCAGCCATGATCATAATAAATGGCGGTGCAGGCTCGAAGGGCCGAATGGCCTACTCCTGCACCTATTTTCTATGTTTCTATGTTAAAAGAACAGAGCAACATACATTGGATGAGTTACTCCGTCAATACCTATATGGAACTAATACTAATACATACACAGTTTTATAGTACTGTCATATTGTTAGTGTTGTAATCACCTGCTTTTCATTTAAATACACAACTTGTCACTCAGTTAAAAGGTAGTTTGTCTTTTTTATACTTTTTTTTAACTATTTCCTTAAAGCTTCAGCTAATTGGGGAGCTGTTTACTTGGGCCAAAATGTACTGGTCCCCATGTGTCCCTATTAACCAGAATCCATTGTAAATACACAAACATCTTACTTGAAGTTTTTATAACTGTACCTGCTGAACAGTCTGACCTTTGGTCACAAATTCATTGCCAACCTTTACTCGTGGAAAGCACAATGCCTTTAGTAAATCTGCTGAGTTCAGACCAGTCAAGTAGGCAACTTTGTCAGCATCTAACACAAAGTAAGAAGTAATCAAGTGTGTTAGAAATACTAAAGATATGAATCAATGTTACGACTGTGGCTGATCACTAAATTCTCTAAGCAAAAATACTGAGTATGCAATTAGTATTTAAAACGAGTTCTCTGGTTTAAGATGTGCATTACCTGAACAAAAACATACTGTACACACAAACACGAAGAATTCTTTCCAGTATATTTCCCAAGTATAAAGCTGCAAATCACTTCGACACAAGTTCATTTCCTTTACTCTTTAGACTTTGAAAGAACTTCAATGTTAGCCAGATTGAAGTTTGATTTGGAATATGTTAAATTTAGTAAATAATAAAATTCTGTGAGTTTCGTGCAAGTGTTACCTTCTGTGCCATCGGGCTCTGCCTGCTCTTCACGCTGCTTTTGCTTGAATTTCAAATTTCCAAAGTGCATTACTGCTCCAGTGAGTTTGTAGATGCCCCACTTCTCATCATTGGTGAAGCCCAGGACATCGATGGCAGTCTGTACACCAAACAGCAGAATTAGCATCCAACAAAAATACCCACATAAAAGTTTTCTCAGCTTTATTAGGAAAGCTTGTGTAGTTTGACGTATCTTCATGCAACATGTTTCAGCTCAGTTTTTCACAAATTTTAATGTTTTATATTTGGAGAGCGGATTATCTTATTTTTTGATCTTTTAACTCAACTTGTTTGGTTAGTGAAGTGGATTACAGTTATTGGATCCAGATACAAAATATTTGAAAAATTAACGAACCATTAGTCAAGAAGATGTAAATGAAGCTATATTGTAAGTACTCACATCAGTTGCCACTAATTCTTCTTTATCATCGATACTAGAAACAGTGATTTCACCCTGGCTGACAAATGGGTAATCATAGGGGTTGGTGGTAATGAGACAAGCCTCTGCCAAAAACAAATGCTTTGTTAGTGGAATTGTGATGTACCAAATGAAAGGCCACAAGTTATCTAATAATGTCATTTGATTTTGTCTCTTCCTTTCAAACAGCTTGTTGAATTGAATTAGATGAGAGTTTTCAAAATGAGGCAGTAACAAATCATTGAAAGACTGCATGAAAAATAGCATTGCAAATAGTGCATACTGAAGACGCAAGAAACACTGCAGATGCTGGAAATCTGGAGCAACAGACAAAAATGCTGGTCAGCCAGCATCAGTGGAGCAATCAGCGTTTCAGACCCAACCCTTTCGCCAAGACTGGAAAGAATGAATGCAGAACCAGAATAAATGAGTAAGGAGAGCGGTAGGACAATGAGCTGGCAGGTGATATATGAATATTAATTCCATGGAGGAAGAAACTTAGATGGGAGGTGATAAGTGGAAGATGCAAAGGGCAGAAGATAGAATCGATTAGGAGAGGACTGGAATAAAGGGAAAGATGGAGAAGTGGAAGGAAGGAAGGCAGGTGTGAGTGGTAAAGAGCCTACAAGAATAAGGAGGGAGGGAGCACAGGGGAATGGTTATATAGTGAAATTTGTTGGCAGAAATCTTTCACATGTTAATGCAAATATAAATATATCAACATTCAAAAACTTCGAACCTTACCAACAATTTCAGGTTTGTGATTAGTTGTCATTTGGTAGAAAATGTGGTAACTCCTTTCAGCTTTCAGCTGGAATGTCACTCTGGATTTTTCCAGTAGATCTGGAGAGTTATGAGTTAATGTAAATTTAGTATAGAACAGACCAACATGATAGCAATTTGATTTACAACTAATATTTCCATTTCCGTTTCCACTGCACTTACAAGTTTCAATGTCAGCAGAAGCCAGTTTCCCCGTGGTACCGAAGTGAATTCTGATGAATTTACCCTTGATGTGAAAGATATTCAAGTCAACGGTGAAACAAAGTCAGAGAACATGCACAATATAAAGTTATTGAAACCTTTCTATTGTTAAACTGGACAGTTAATAGATCTTACATTGTGGGGTGTAACGGCTGTAACAGTCGTAAAGTTTGAAGACACTTACAAAGCGAGACGAATTGTCGTTTCTCACAGTCTTGGCATTACCGAAGGCTTCCAACAGCGGGTTGGCCTGGATGATTTGATCCTCCAGGGTCCCCTGTAAAAATAGTTTTGGTTATCAGAAGTTAGTCATTTATTGAGTGAAGAAGGAGATTGCAGCTAAGCAACGAAAAGTTTCCGATGTCAATGAAATTAGTTCTAACTGTACCTTGCCAGATGGCTCCTTCTTCTTGCCGGGTTCACCAGCAGCTGCGACCAATGCAAAGTACTGGATGACACGTTTCGTGTTCACAGTCTTGCCGGCACCGGATTCTCCGCTGAAGACGAGAGCATAGCGTGAAGAACTCAATAGCTGTGCCACAAATAATAAAGTGATTTTAAAAGGCTACCAGAATCTACAACACTTACGTGATCAAGATCGACTGGTTTTCCCGATCTGTAAGACAAAGAAACGAAAGATGGATGAATTTGTGTCATGATTTCGATTTTAGGAAAAACACTGGAAAAAGGGATTATTTACCAGTCAACATGAACTGATAAGCATTATCAGAGATGGAGAAGATGTGGGGAGGAGCTTCTTGACGTTTCTTGCCCCTGTAGCCAGCCACGACCTCAGCATTGTACACAGGCAACCACTTGTAGGGGTTCACGGTGACACAGAACAACCCGGAGTAGGTCTGAAGGCAGAGAAGATACTTACAATTAACGATTAACCTTGTTTTTCATTTTTCCTTAAATTTAAAGAATTTGCAAGAACAATGCTTTTCGTTGTCTCAGAGAAGCAGGCATAACTGGTGGCATTATTGTGTCCCAGTCTCAGGGTTCAATAATAATCCTGAATGCTGTTTCTGGAGTTTGAAAATTCTCCACATGACTTAATGGGGTTCACCAAATACTACAGTTTCATTCTACAGCCCAAGTATGTGTTGGCAATTTTCCAGGTAAGTGGTCCTTGGTGTAGTTGGGTGTCCAGAGAATCGCAGAAAATTGATGTGTTTTGAGAGGAGAATATGTAACTGTAAAATAACTAGGAATAGGATTATTCTAGGAGTCAACATGTACTTGATCTACTCAATTTTCCCATCTGTGTTGTAGAAAATGTGATAAAAAGGCATTTATCTAAAACCAAAATATATGCAGTACTTGGCTTTGTAAATAAAGCAAGAACAATGTCGTATTTGCTGAAACGCTATTATCAACGAGATCCAACGAGGTGCAGTTTTTGGAATTGAACGAAAAAAAAAGACTGCTGGAGGTCTACGGGTCAATCGGTATTTGTGGAGGCAAAAGAACAGTCGATGTTTCAAGTCGCAGCCCTAATGCAGAAATGTCGACTTTTCCCCACAAATGATACTTGACTCGTCTAGTTCCTCCAGCGTTTTTTTATTTGCTTTATAAATCACCTATTGTAGTTTGTTGTGAAATTCCTTTCAACGGAGGGCGCAAGTAAGTTTACTTCAATGAATATGTATGTTACCAAAAATTGGAGAGACCGCGTCATGTTAGACCTCCAAACCTATTCTGGTACTGCTCCCCAACTTTTCCTTCGGTACATTGATGACTACATTGGTGCTGCTTCCTGCCCCCATGCTGAGCTCGTCAATTTCATCAACTTTACTTCTAACTTCCACTCAGCTCTCAAATTCACTTGGTCGGTCTATCTCGGACACCTCTCTCCCCTTTCTCGATCTCTCGGTCTCAATCTCTGGAGACAGACTGTCCACTGACATCTTCTACAAGCCCACTGACTCTCATAAATACCTCAACTATACCTCTTCCCACCCCGCCACATGCAAAAATGCCATTCCCTATTCCCAGTTCCTCCGTCTCCGCCGCATCTGCTCCGAGGATGAGGTTTTCCGTTCCAGGATATCTCAAATGTCCTCTTTCTTTAAGGATCGTGGTTTCCCTTCTGCTGTCATCAATGAAGCCCTCACCCGCATCTCCTCCATTTCCCGTACTTCGGCTCTCACCCCATCCTCCCGCCACCACAACAGAGACAGAGTTCCCCTTGTCCTTACCTACCACACCACCAGCCTCCGGATCCAGCACATTATCCTCCACAACTTCCGCCACCTTCAGCAGGACCCCACCACTAAGCACATCTTTCCCTCTCCACCCCTCTCCGCTTTCCGCAGGGATCGGTCCCTCCGCGACTCCCTGGTCCACACGTCCCTCCCCACGGATCTTCCACCCGGCACTTATCCCTGTAAGTGCAAGTGCTACACCTGTCCCTACACTTCCTCTCTTGCCACCATTCAGGGCCCCAAACAGTCCTTCCAGGTGAGGTAACACTTGTGAGTCTGTTGGGATCATCTATTGCATCCGGTGCTCCCGGTGCGGCCTCCTCTGCATCGGTGAATCCCGACGCCGACTGGGGGACCGCTTCGTCGAGCACCGCCACAACAGACAGGATCTCCCGGTAGCCACCCACTTCAACTCTGCTTCCTACTCCCATTCAGATATGCCCATACATGGCCTCCTCTACTGCCATGATGAGGATAAACTCAGGTTGGAGGAGCAACACCTCATATACCATCTAGGTAGTCTCCAACCCCTTGGTATGAACATAGAATTCTCCAACTTCCGGTAATTCCCTCCCCCTCTCTGCCTATCACCTCCCTCATGGTTCCGCCTCCTTCTACTGCCCATTGTGTTTTCCCCTATTCTTTCTTCATCTTTCCTGCCTATCACCTCCCTGCCTCCCCTCCCCCACCCCTTTGTAAAATTACTGGTTTTTCAACTGAAACCTACCAGCCTTCTCCTTCCCACCCTCCCTTCACCTTCTTTATAGGGCCTCTGCCCCTTCCCTCTTCAGTCCTGACGAAGGGTTCCGGCCCGAAACGTCGACTGATCTTTTCCACGGATGTTGTCCCACCTGCTGAGTTCCTCCAGCGTGTTGTGAGTGTTGCTCTGACCCCAGCATCTGCAGATTATTTTGTGTTTCCAAGTCATGTTTGAATAGGTAAAGATTAAATAGTTGTCAGGAGGCTAAATTACTAAAGAACCTGGAATTGTTGGAGGTGGCAAGAGTCGATTAATTAAATTACTTTCTGCACCGGGATTTATTTGCATCCAGAATGCATTATTCGAAGTTGAAGAAATCACATTCAACTGTACTTTTAAAAAAGATTCACTAATGTAAGGAACAATATCGCAGGGGGTCGGGAAAATGTATGGAGAATAGAACTAATTAGACGGCCGTGTCACAGAATGACTGCCTTCTCTGGGTTATTATGATCATCTAACAATATTGTACTTACGTAGATCATCCAGGCTGCATAACGCTCTTTGAGGTTAAACAACACGGATGCCTCATTCAGATGAGTCAGCATAGCCATGTCTTCGATTTTAT
This sequence comes from Mobula hypostoma, assembly GCF_963921235.1. NCBI lineage: Eukaryota > Metazoa > Chordata > Chondrichthyes > Myliobatiformes > Myliobatidae > Mobula > Mobula hypostoma. The sequence continues at coordinate 15,450,205 of NC_086118.1, read as the reverse complement.
CGAATTTTGGAGGGTTCATTGGCAGGACATCTTCGTCTTTAACGGTTACGGACTGAAAGGAATCAACAGGTACATGTAAATAAATATGGCAACGGCACAGACTCGATGGGCAAAACTGCCTAATTCTACTCATGCCTTAAGGCACGGACAACCATGTTGTATTTAAGAAAAGTTGAGCCATCTTAAGCCAACAAGAGTTTTCAGTATAATTTAACATTAACTGACCCTCTTGTCTTTTTCTGTCTCTACGGTGGTTTTGCTACCCTCCTTGCTCTTGACTGTGGCCTTCACATACAATTCTTTGCTATCGGGGACGTAGCAGGCGGTTTTAGCATCGAACGGTCGGTTCTGCGCCTCGAGTCTTTCTTTATCCGACTTCCGTAAAAACGGCGCCGCCGACCCAAACACTGCCATTTCTGCGTCCCCCATGGCTTCGGTCTATCGCTGGAATATACAAGGAACATTTAAATTACTTAATCTCGCATAATATCAGCATACTGCTTGCATTGCTTGTAGAAAACAATAAATTCTGCTTTTTTTTAAATGCGGCATAACACTAAACTATGATTTAGAGAGAAGCATTAATTTTTCTCCTTTATTTCTGAGTTTCTGAATTTTCTTTTGATTGTTTTTGTCCCCTATCGTTGCTGATTGATAAAGTACAATGCATTTATAACAATTATATGAACATCTTATTTAAATGATTATCCTTCACCCTTCAGTGCATTTAGATCTCTGAAATAATCGCGTTTTGTGATCTGATTGAGACCATATTAAAATACAGTTTCTACCTTGACTATTAAAAAGCCTGCATATCTAATTTTTGGCTGTGCATTCAGCTTGAACTATTATTCATAAGAAATCTTTTCTAACTCATACTATAATAGATACAGTTACTTTAAGGATAATAAAATGAGGGAACCAGTCGGAAGTTTTGTGTTTGCACATCTTTATCGTGAACTATTAATTTGTTTGGCATGTTCAGAGTGGTAAGTAAATGATTCCAGTGATAGTATTTTTTCAATTAATTTAATATTAAAACGTATGGTTTGGGAATTGTGGGAAGTATTAGTAACTGCCACAGTTGCATAAAGTATGTGAATATTTACATTTCATTAAACTAACCTACAACAGTACTTCTGGATAAGAACAGCTGCATCGGTTGCGGCTTAGGTTAACAACTCAGGTATTATGATTGAAGTGTTTAGCATACCACTAACTTAGACGTTCTGTGCTTAAAAGTGAAACAACACATTCAACAAAACATAACTACGTATAAGTGAACTTTGCTTATTCGCGTTATGCTCAACAAAAGGAGTTCACACTTGCTTGATTTTAACGTATTACCTTTGTCAGTCCCCGGTAAGATTCTCTACTTGTACGCCAACTCTACCAAAAGAAAAACAAAACAGTGGGTAAATTCACTTCTCTTTCTTTCTCTCTGATTTAAGTATGCTGATTACATTTGAGTCTTGGGTAATCATTGATAATTTCCTGGATTATTCTGTTGTGAAGAATATACCATATTTTACACAGCTTGATGAGATCTGCCTGCCAATTACTTCATCGGAGAGATGAAAAAATATTGTAATTAAGATGAAGTTAGTGAGAAACTTACCCTGATGGTTGGACACCAGCAGTTCTCTCTGTTCTCTGCACAACTTATATATACCGTTTTTTGTCAGCACAGCAGGTTCAGTTCCCATATTTAGTATACAAACACCTGATCATTTCATCAGCTGGTATTCCAATATCAGGATATAATTAGAGAAGCACAGTCAGTAATTTGATTTGGAATTCTTTACCATTCATTTATTCATCATTCCTGTGTTGTCCATACAAGATGAACATACAAACCTGACACGTGATAAGTCCAGTGTTTAAATTCTTCTCTCAGTGAACCTCTAAAATAGGTCTGCTTAATTGGTAGTGCATTCTTGATGGGGACAAATTGTCTACAATTCAGAAATCCACTGAGCAGTTTTATTGATAAAGATTTTTTAAAGTATAGGAATATCTTTATTTAAAAAAGTGAGATCTGGGTAAGTTATATTTATTAGAAAGTTGATCAAAAGTCATGAAACAATTACCCAAAAATAAATCACAAAAATATCTACAGATTAGATACTTTTTAATTACTGCTTCTCCTAATTTTCCACACTCATATCCAATGGATACTTTGGAAAAATTTTTAGATCTAAATCTCTCTCAGAAAAGTGTTGTAGCAATTATTTATAATATAATTATGAATTTATGTCCTGATGTTTCCAATAAAATTAAAGCTGATTGGGAAAGAGAATTTAAGATTATTATACCGATTGAAAATTGGAAAAAATTCTTCAATTGGTCAATTCATCCTCTATGTGTGCTAAACATGTGTTGATACAGTTTAAAGTAGTGCACAGGGCTCATATGTCCAAAGATAAACTATCTCGTTATTATTGTTATATTAATCCTATATGTGATAGATGTCAATCCGAGCCTCTTTAACTCACATGTTTTGGTCATGTCCTTTGTTGGAAAAATATTGGAAAAATAATTTTTGATATTATTTCAACGGTTTTGAATACAGACTTACAACCTCATCCAATTACTGTTAATTTTGGATTACCAATGATAGACTCAAATTATTTTACCTCTTCAGCACGCCGGATGATTGCATTTCTTACTTTAATGGCTAGAAGATCCATTTTGCTGAATTGGAAAGAGATTAACCCTCCTACTGTATTTCATTGGTTTTCACAAACTATGTTGTGTTTGAATTTGGAAAAAATTAGAAGTGGGTTTATGACCCTTCCATTAAATTTGAAAAAACTTGGAGGCCATTCATTCAGCATTTTCATATGATGTAATTTGACCATTTCCAAACTTATTTTACTTCTCTGTATTGTTGGTGGAGAGGAATGGAGTCGTCGACACTAAGGTTTTCTTCTCTTCCATTTTTACATTGTTAAAATTGCCCAAGTCTTTTTAGTTCAGTTGACTAATTCTGTTTAGTTTAGTTTTTCTTTTGGGGTGAGGTTTGTTTTTTTTTCTATTTTTTTTCTTTTTCATGATTTTTCTCCAGTTATTTTTAGTTCTGTATTATTCATTGTTATCCTACACAATTGGGAGTTTGTCAGTTTATACTATTTGGTATTATAATTACTCATTTTAAGTACAACAATATATCTCTAACTACTTGTATTATTGCTATGTTATGTTTATATTTTATGAAACTAATAAGAAGATTGAAAAAGAAAGAAAGGAATATCTTTATCTAATATTTAACAAGTTTTAATTTTGATGCAAATTCTAAATTTGTCAGCAGATATTTATTAATATTGTACAGTACAAAGTGGACCCAGTGAAATCCAGATTGAGTATCTATGAACAGGAAAGAACAGACCATGGCACTTCCCAGCATTTTGCTGATGGTTGATAGGAATTGAATTGAGCAGTATTTGGCAAATAAAGATTGGATCCCTTGTGCTTGATGTGCACAGGTCTGAATGGATCTCAAAGCTGTAGCTACTGAAATGGTTTTGCTTTCTTTATGATCATGTCTTTAGCTTTACTATTGAGATATGGTTGGGTCTAAAGGTTTGGCTACATTCACTGCACATGTAAATGCAGTTTCCTTATCTTTGTCTTCTAGGTGCATATATCCTATGAGAATGCATCTGCTTTAAACCTATTGTGGCGATAAGCAAATTGCAGCAGGTCCAGCTCCTTGCTTAGGAGAGTTGATTTTAGCCATAACAAACCTCTTAAAGCACTTCATCACTGTAGATGTGAGTGCAACTAGACAAAAATTGTTAAGGCAGATCACTCCGCTCTGTTTGGGCACTGGTACAACTGTCGTCCCTTTGAAGCAGGTGGGAACGTCTGAATGTAGCAGTGAGGTTGAAGATGTCCTTGGAACACTTCCACCAATTGGTTGGCCCAGGTTTTCATAGCCCTACTAGGTACACCATCAGGGCTTGACACCTTGCAAGGGTTAACCCTCTTGAAAGATGTTCTGACTTTGGCCTCCAAGACAGAGATCACAGAGTTGCCGGATGCTGCAGGGATTTGCATGGGTGTAGTTTTATTCTCCCTTTCAAAGTATGCATAAAAAAGGCATTGGGCTCATCTGGGAGTGAAGCATCACAGCCATTCATGAATGTTAGGTTTTGCTTTGTAGAAAGTGATGTCCTGCAAAACCTGCCAAAGTTGACATACATCAGATTCCCTAACCTCAGTTGGAATTGTTTTCCCACCCTTAAAATAGTGTTTCCACGCCAGGCCATATTGCGACCAGTCAGGATACTTTCCATCACATATCTATGGAAGTTTGTCAATGTTTTAGATGATATGCCAAATCTTCACACACTTCTAAGAAAGTAGAGGTGCTGCCGTGCTTTCTTTAGTAATGACACTTACAGGACAGATACTTTCAAATGATAACACTGTGGAATTTGAGGTTTCTGACTCTCTCCACTTCTGATCCACCAGTGAGGATCTCTGGTTTTTCCTCCTGTGGTCAATAAATAATAAACTGGTTGCACCACTGTCTGTTATGGAGGGGCCACTGTACGGGACTCGAAAAAGAAGTTGTATACTTCCTGTATCATTCTGCACCACCGGTCTTGAATGCCACAGATCTAGCCCTCAGCAAGGTGCAAATTTCCTGCTTCATCTGCAGTTTTTGGTTTGTGTATGGTATGTTCTCAAAGACACACAATCTTTCACGCAGGTCTTAATGAAGTTGATGGTAAATGTGGTGCACTCATTCAGACTTGAAGATGAATCCATGAACATTGTAGGGTCCACCAAGTTAAAGCAGTCCTGTCTTTTGAAATTGTTTGTGTGAGATGGCATGGTAAGCATTCCTGATGGTAGTGTAACAGTGGTCTAACCTGATACCTCCTCTGGCTCCACAGGTGATATGTTGGTGATAGTTGTTCAGAGACTTCTTCAACCTGTCCTGGATTAAATTGCCCACAATGATAGGTAAGGCATCAGTGTGTTCAGATTCATTGCTGTTGATAACATTACTCTGCTCCTCTAGTGCCTGACTAATGTTGAGCAGAGGTGGACCATAGCTCCCAGGAAAACTCCCTCAGCAGATAAAATGGATGACATTTGACTGTTCGATGTTATTCTTTTTATTAATTTTTATGAGTTTCTACAATGGAGCTACAGAAAAAAAACCATGAACAAAATGGAGATTTATACAGTGCAAAACAAACATGTCCAATACATAATTCATATCAATAAAAAAGCACCCAAAATGAAATCATGCAAGATTAGTATTCACCCCTACCTGCCACTGGAAAAAAAAACCCAGGCCAACCATTTCTGTGTTAAAAGAAAAAAATTAATCAGAGCATTCAACTCCACAGAGCTGTAAATATATATAAGAAAAAAAGAAAATATAATGCTGACTACCAAAACTATAATGTAATTTAATTCACAAAAAAAAACATAAAACTTACAGAAGAAAAATAGCTGAGTGTCAGGGATGGTCGCATACAAAAAAGGATAAACTTAATCTAAAGAGGAGTGATGAAAATATTCAGTAAAAGGTCCCCACACCTTATGAAACTTTATGTCAGAATTAAGAAGTGAATAACAAATCTTTTCAAGGTCTAAACAGGACATAATATCACTAAGCCATTGAGCGTGAGAGGCTGGGGCAGCATCTTTGCACTTAAGAAGAATTAACCGTCTAGCCAAGAGAGAGGCAAAAGATAATGTTCGACGTTTAGTCAGACCCAAAGGAAGGTGGTATGGCCTTGCCTAATTTTTGTTTATATTATCGGGCTGCCAATATTCATTGTCTTTTTTTTTGGTCTTTCTTTCATAATCAGTCTGACCGCCCAAAATGGGTGGCAATGGAGTTGGACTCTGCTAAGGATCTTCCCATTTCTGCACTTCTCGGATCCGCATTTCCTTGTCATTTCCCTAGACTAATTGTTAATCCTCTTATTAGACATACTCTGAGAATATGGGCTCTGTTCAGAAAATGTAATGGTCCTCGTGGTGTTTCTCTCTCTAACACTATTTTACACAGTCATCTTTTCCTACCTTTTCATGATTCAACATTTTACGATTGGTATAGGAAGGGTATTAGGCGCTTTGAAGATCTTTTTATAGATAATCGTTTTGCAAATTTTCAACAATTGTCTGTAAAGTTTAACCTACCTAATACTCATTTCTTTAGATATCTTCAAATTAGATATTTCATTAACCGTTTAATATCAAACTTTCCTTAGATGCCTGAGAAAAACATTCTGGACCTGTTTCTTTGTATCAATCCATTGGGTAAAGGTTTAATATCTGCTATTCGGGATAAGTTAGTGATTTTGAGGCGTGTCCCCTTCAATAAAATTAGAAATGCCTGGGAATAAGATCTAAATATCTCCCCGTCTGATGCGGTTTAGATTCAATTCTTAAGTCAGTTAACTCAACCTCTTTATGTGTTCACCAATGCCTCTTGCTGTTTAAGGTTATACACAGGGCTCATATGTTGAAAACTAAATTATTGCGGTTTTCCCCTGACATTAGTCCCATTTGTGATCAGATAAAGGGGGTGTGGCTTCTCTTATCCATAGGTACTGGGCCTGTCCTAGTCTAGAGAAATTCTGGAGAGAAGTTTTTTCAACCCTATCTCATATTCTTAATTTCCATTTAGAACCTAACCCTCCGGTTGCTCTTTTTGGCACCTTGGGTGAAGTAGACACGCACTTTTCTGCTAGGTGTTCCATGTCAGACTGAGATATAAACCAAGTTTTTGCACTATCATGAGTTAATCATAAATCTTACTCCACTTCCTTTGCCTTTAAGAGATTGAGATGTCCTGTCTTTGAAGGGAATGGTGAAGCAAACGGGCTGCAGCACTGCATTCAAAATGGCAGAGGAGAGCGATGTTTCCGTGAAGCAAAATATACAGCAGTCCCTGATGTCGCTTTTATACAACAATCTTGCTCTTCAATTTTATTTTTCAGAGGCGGTACTTTCACCAACAGGATCATTGGGAGTGGAAGTCTAAGGCCTCTGTGTTTCGTTTGTAGCTATAGACCACTATGGTATCCCTGCTTCCATTTTCTTAAAGGAAATTTGCTCTCCAAGGTTCGTTGATTTTGAGTATCAATATTTTTTCAGCATCTTAAAATGGTGCTGTTACTAAACTACCCATGGCTGTGACTGTAGATCTCTGTTTCAGTAGTCCTAAATTGGAATATTTGATTATTCCTATTGGAGCAACACACAAACTGCTGTGACTTTTCAACACCATTTTACCGGCTACGAGTTACCCTCCCAATTTAGGTAGATGCTTGAGAGAAGATATTTGGAGAACTGATTGATCAGTATCTGCTTTTAATATCAATATATCCAGTGGCTAGTTTGATGATAGGTACTTCATCATCTTGTTACATTTCTGTTGTTAGCAGACAAAGTAGTTTGATGAAAGAACACTTAACAGTGCAATATGGAGAGGCCATCGATTTCTCTGTCTATTCTGGAGAAAAGTTATATCATGGCTAATACTCTACCCTGGGGCACATTTCTTGTCAAATTTCCATATTCCTTTCTCACCAAAATCTACCAATATCTCCCTTTTAAATACTCAGTGACAAAATACGTATTGCCCATTGAGGTGGAGCCTAAGAAAGGAGTCACAAATATCTGAGTAAAGAAAATTCTTTACATCTCAGTCATAATTGGCCAAGCCCTTATCTTGAAACGTACTCTTTAACTATGGACCTTACACACAGGAAAAATCAGTCTCTCATTATTTAGCATGGCAAATCCTCTGAGTGTATTATGTTTCAATGACCATTTTTGTGACCTTCAATAAAATGGGTCTATCCTACTGAGTCTCTTCAATGCTTATCTCTGTCTTCTAGGTACATATGGCATTATTCCAGGTGTGTTCAAAATTGCAGCAAACGTTCTTTCCTCTGGTACACCAAATCCTGGCAGCAAAAGCCAACATACCATTTTCCCTCATGACTGCTGGATGTACCCATATTTTTTTCTGTGGTTTGTGTTTTGCTTTCCAGATCTCATGCAATAGTAATGCTTACTGATTTTCATTGATTTTTAAAAAATCTGTTTTGTTACTCTTGTCATTCAAAATGAATTATGCCTCATCTTCCACATTAGTTTCCATGTGTTATCTTCTTTCTCACTCATCTTCCTAAATCCTTCTGTAAACTCTGCATTGATTCTGCTCCAGGCTTCTTCTCCATCAACTTTAATATCTTCAGCAAACATAGCTAAATAATTCTCTGACCTTTCATGATAGCCATTTCTGTAGATAAGGTCCACCACTGACCCCTACCCAAAGGTAACAACAACGTAAACAGAAAAGTTGTGGTTCATTTCTGTTCTAGTTTCTGGTCTTTAACCAATCCTCTATGTCTGCTAATTCATTGCATCAACTCCATGAAACCTATTCCACATTCTTAATAACCGGTTCTGGCATTACCTTGACATTTGGTGTTGCTTTAACTGGTACTTAGACCTTAATTTTCCCTCTTCCTTCTTTAAATTTAATTTAAGAACTTCCAAATCTAAGGAGAATATTTCAGAATCTGGAGTCTTTGAAGAGTACCATAACAGTCTCCAAGCATTCTGCACCAACATCTACCAATTTTGGAATGTAGATCCAAACCTGTTGGCCTCTTTATAAGACCACAAGATATAAGAGTAGAGTTAAGCCTTCCAGCCCATTGAGTCTGCTCCACCATTCCACTATGGCTGATCATGACTTGCCTTCCATAGTTGCCAATGAATTCCATAGATTCGGTGTCCTCTGGCTGAATAAATTCCTTCTCATCTCATTCTCAAGAGACATCCTTCTATTCAGAGGCTGTGCCCTCTAGTTGTAAACTCCCCCAATAATGGAAACATCTTCTCCAGATCCACTCTGTCGAAGCCTTTCAATATTCAGTGAGATCTCCACCTCATCCTTCCAAACTCCAGTGAGTTCAGGCCAAGGACAACCAAACAGTCTGCATATGTTAATGTTTTCATTCCTGGATCATTCTCATAAGCATCCTCTGGGTGCTCTCTAGTGCCAGCACATGTATTCTTTGAAGTGAGACCCAAAACTGCTCAGAGTACACCAAATGTGGTCTGACCAACCCACTATAAAGCCTCAGCATTACATCCTTGCTTTTAACCTACAATCTTCCCAAAATGAATGCTAACATTGCATTTGTCTTCCTTACTATTGCAAGTTAATATACTGCAAGTATATTCCAGGGGATCCAGCACTAGAGTTCGCAAGTCCCGTTGCACCTCTGATTTCTGAATCCACTGCCTATTGAGAAAATAGTCTTTGTCTTTATTCCTTCTAACAAAGGGACCGGACGAGATGTGCACCAGGCTACTGTGCGAGGCGAGGGAAGAGATTGCTGAGCCTCTGGCAATGATCTTTGCATCATCAATGGGGACGGGGGAGGTTCTGGAGGATTGGAGGGTTGCAGATGTTGTTTCCTTATTCACGAAAGGGAGTAGAGATAGCCCAGGAAATTATAGACCAGTGAGTCTTACTTCAGTGGTTGGTAAGTTGATGGAGAAGATGCTGCGAGGCTGGATTTATGAACATTTGGAGAGGCATAATATGATTAGGAATAGTCAGCATAGCTTTGTCAAAGGCAGGTCAGGCCTTATGAGCCTGACTGAATTTTTTGAGGATGTGACTAAACACGTTGATGAAGGTAGAGCAGTAGATGTAGTGTATATGGATTTCTCCTGTATAGATGTGGACAGTACATGGCTACAGGACTGGGCGTGGAATGCCTGCAGAGGACGAGGTAGGTGGACAGAATGAGAACACAAAACCTTGACTTGGACAGGATGAGGTTCTTGGTCTTGGCTTGGACAGGACGAGGGAACTCCTGCACCAGGCTGGATGAGGAATCTCAGCGCAGGACGAGGAATCTCCAGTGCAGGACGTGCCTCTTGAACTAGATTTGGCTGGGTTAGGCTCTAGGGTACGGAGCCAGGACTCCTACTTGGGCTCGGAGCCACCAGGACCCTTCTAGGATGCAGGGCCGGGACCTTTTCTTGAACACAGGGGCCGGGATGACTGCTGAGGATATTTGCCCAGGTAACTGCCAAGGATTCAGATGTGGACGATCCAGCACAGGACAAGGAATCTCCAGCATCAGGCTGGGCGAGAACACAAAGCCTTTACTTGGACAGGACTTGAACACGGCACCTGGAAATTGGAACTCAGGAACACAGAACACAGAGGCGGGACCCTTCCTTGGGAGCAGGACTTAGGGCTGGGGCTTAACACAGAGTAAGGACCCCTCCTAGGGAACAGGACCTAGGGCCAGGACTGTTCTTGACATGGACACAAAACACAGGGACACAAAGAGATAGTTCCAAACTCAACGATAAATAGTTTCTTATCTTGACAAGACATGGCTCCAGTCTCACTCAGGCAGCTGAACTAGGCAACGATACAGGCAAGGTAGCACGCGAAGGTAACAGACAAAGATTACAGCAGAAGGTTAGTGCCGAAGTAACTGTTGAGATAAACTGCCAGGGATTCAAATGAGGAGGGGAAGGGAGCAGTCCAGCAGGGAATCCTTGGTTTGAGAGGTATTTATGTACCAGCCCAAAATGAGAATCAGGTGTCTCAATTAAGGCATCTGACAGAACAAGGGAAAAAACAGGAAAACCTGGAACCAGGATTCATGGACCGGACCATGACAATAATGTATTGTGGCTGTTATCGCTCACCACATTTTCTTCTGAATTTGTTGTGTGGTGGATATCATATCTTATGTGGTTGGAGTCTGGGTTTTCTGACAAGAATAAGGTAGTTAGCTATTGGTAGGATGGATCTCCAGAAAAATTTGGTGATATTTTTTGCTGGGGTCAAGCAGCAGGGAGATTCCTTTGTAACTACTGTAATCAGTATTGTCATCTTTTTTGTGGATACTTATGATTCTAGAATCTCTGGGGTCTTCTGCTATGTTCTCCTCCTGCCACGTGAGGGAAGTGAGATCTTGGATCCATGTAGGGTTACCATCTTGAGACATGATGGTGCTTCAGATTCAAAATATTAGCTCCTGGATTTCATGGTTGGTCTTGCCAAAGCAGTCTTGATGGTTTCTTGAGCGAAAACAAAAAGCTCTTCACAAGTGCTGATAATTCTGGAGTTTCGAACAAACCAAGCAATTTGGACAACACTACCTAATTGACTGCTAAGTGTTGACTGATAGCATTTATGTTCAAGGCACATTGATTGTCAAGTGTGAATCAATTCCCAGAGCAATTGATTATATTATCCTCACCTCCAAATTAATACTGGCAAGGAACAAACTGCTGGAGGAACTAAACTAGTCAAGCACCATCTGTAGGTGGAAAGGAGTTGCCCATACTTTTGGTCATGAATCTGCTTCAGGACAGCTGGAACTTCCAGATGACACCAGCACTGTCCCCTCCCCTACCTAACCATCCCCATGCTACACCTCAACATCTGCTTTTTAAATGTAAGTTACCCTGAAATATTTAGTCCTAACTTTAACTTCTTGTGTCCACAACTGCAAATGGATTTTAGAGGAATCCCATTTAGACTCTTTTGTATCACTGTGTGTGTTTTGTTCTGAGTTTTTTTGCATTTGGGTTTAAAACAATTCTAATTAATGCCAGTGACTGATAAATCACTTCCCTACAAGTTATGATCTATTTGCCGTCAACCATAATTGCTATTTTTGGCTTGTTTTATTTTAATACATAACAACTCTGATCTGTACACCACACCCTACCTCCAGTGATTCCCAACATCATTTAAATCTCTTTTTAGAGTCCTTATTATCCTGGGTTAGATTAGAACCTAATCCATAGCTATGGGACCAGTGTCAAAGCAAAGCAGATTTCTCTCCCTAAATGCCAATAGTGAAGCTGAAGGATTTTATAACTTAAACTTTGAGGTTATTTAATTTCAAGTTCCAAGTTTAATTTTCACTCAACCACATATGAATGCCCATGAATACAGCCGAACAAAACAGTGTTACTCCAGGACCAAGGTGCAAAACAGTACCAATGATCCTACACAGCACAAGGCATATTTAGCAACAAATAAGATTGCAAGCAAATGTAAGATATCGGTAAAATACAGTCACACACAAAAAAAGTCCAAGACCCTGAGTCCACAAATGTTGCAACAGTCTGCAACAGAATATAATACAGCATGCCTTCTGCTGAGCGAACACTGGGGGCAGCACTGACTCCAGCTTCAACACTGCACCACACCACCCCTAACGCTCCAGTGGAGTACACCAACTGCAGTGCCTCTCTCCTGGATGTCTGTAAGTGGGCGACACCGCGGCTTGAGGCCTAGTCCTCATCACAACCGACACCACTCAGGTCCCCGCTGTCTGCCCCTACTGCCTGCCAATAAATCAGGGAATCAGACTTGCAGCATTTCAACAGGGACTTGCAATCGCAAGAGAAATGACTTAAGACAATCACGCAGAAAGTCTTTGCGCACCAACTCATTTGATGCAGGCAGCAGCACATTCTGCATCGTCGACCTCCTTCAGCTTCTCTGCCAATGAGCAACTCACTGATGGGGTAGACCAGCAGTACTTTACATTCTTAATGCCAAGCAGTATCTTCTGACAGTAAAATAAATGTTTAAAAAAGACAATTACATCTTAGGTTGGCTCCATAAAAGCTGCTATGTCCAGGCACGCTGCCATCTTAGTGGAAATAACTTGAATTTAAAATCCCTCACTGCCACGGTGAGTTTTGAACTAATTCATCTGAATCTTTTATTCTAATTATCTAACTTAGATAATTGTGGATGAAACATCTAAGATATTAGTGTGTAAATTGGACATTATCTAGTGGTTGTTCACACTCACATAAATGCAGAATTGACTTGCTTGATTTACAATGGTATCTCAGAGATTTGGCATTGAGTTACATGAAGCAGCATGAAGCTGCTGAACTTAGCTTCAGTTAAAGCTGCCAGAAATATTTCCATGGCATAATATGTCCTAATCACTGTCCAGCAGCATTTCTGGCACTAGAAGTTTTTTTTTCATGTGTAGAGCCTAATTCATTCAGACTGTGTATCTCACTGGAAATTTAAAAACATACACAATTAATATTTCTGTGTCTTAAGTGTCATTCTTTTTCTTTCTATTTTGGCTTAGTAAATGATTTGGATTGAATTAAAAACTCACATATCTGATATTTGAACTTGCACTGCTGACCAATGATTTTTCAACTGGATCGGTGAAAGGAATAAATTTTATTTACTTTGTTTTTGGTAGCACTTCTTACTGTTACTGGCTGACAGAACCGCACATCATAGTGAGCTCATTGAAAAAAACTACAATGAAGAGTTGATAAAATTGAATTGAAACAGACTGCAAGCTTCAGCCAATTATTGATGGAACACTGTAGCCAAGTTGCATAGAAGATTGAGGGAGTGAATGCATGGGGTGTGGGGGAAGCATTTGCTACTAATGAAGTGCAGTGAACTGATGATAAGCTTGAATATTGGTACATGGCGAACTGTGTCTTGCAGATGGTTTGGAACTGGAGAGTGAGTGATGAGTCTCTCCCTGCAGTCTCTGATCTGTTCTTACTGCCATAATATTTATGAATTTTATCAGTCCTGACTCAGGGTATCATACTGGAGTCTTATCAATGGTAATGCTACTGAATGTCAAGTGAAGGTTATTAGAAACTACCTCTGTCTGGAACTTAGATAGCACAATTGCTACTTCTCACTCAACAGTTCGTATCTATGTTTCCCGGGTCTCGCTGGGTACTGGCAAGGATTGGCTGGGTGCTGGCAAGATTGTTTCACTTTGTAAGGATCTGGCAGCAGTATCCTCAAGTCGTAATGGCTGGCCTCCAACAGCAGATCATAATTATTTAAGGTATGACTGCAGCCAGAAAGGAATTTTCTTCTTTATTTTCAATAATTTCAGGTTTACCAAGAATTCTTAAGGGTGGGCTCAGATAAGTACTGAAATGTTGTTGAGGGCAGATACTCTGACTGTTTGGCACCATTAACTGTGATTGGACTATGGCTGTATAAAGGTCTGAATTTTACTCTGCCTTGCTGTCTAGAGTGACTTGCTTGATCTAATTCTATGAGTTATGAAGTAGCTGATAGGCCTGACATTTGAACTGCAGACACTGCCACAGAAGTAGAAGCTGCTTGACAGGGTGGTTGAATGGGTATTTTGGGTGGTGGTACATTCTTTCCACAGTTTGTGAGCTCCTATTTACTCCAGATTAATGTCTTTCAATTCTCTCTTTTTCCTTACAAGAGATACATTTTTTCCAAAGAGGCTTTAAAAACAATCCTTGAATTGATTCCTGTGCCACCTGCCAAACTGTGAATAAATCCTGGAGGAAACTAACTGTTTCAAGAGTCTAATGTCAGAAATGTGAACACCTGTTCTGTATATGTTGGAGGAGATGTTGAAGTATAAGAGGATTCTGACATGTTACTTATCCGAAGTAAGTAATTTATTTATCTCACAAATAGATTTGGAAGATCTTGTGGGAGATGGTGTTGATATTTCTCATAGAAACTTAGAAAACCTACAGGACAGTATGGGTCCTTCGGCCCACAGTGCTGTGCCGGACATGTACTTACTTTAGGTCTTAAATTACCTAGGGTTACCCATAGCCCCTCTATTTTTCAAAGCTCCTTGTACCTGTCCAGGTAGTCTCTTAAAGAGCCTATCGTATCTGCCTCCACCATCCTCCAGTCTCATGGCAGCCCATTACCCCATGCACTCACCACTCTCTACGTAAAAAAACTTACCCCGATATCTCTGTACCTACTTCCAAGCACCTTAAAACTGTGCCCTCTCGTGCTAGCCATTACACCCTGGGAAAAAGCCTCTGACTATCCTCACAATCAATGCCTCTCATCATCTTGTACATCTCTATCAGGCCACCTCTCAGTCTTCGCCGTTCCAAGGAGAAAAGGCCGAGTTCAGTCAAGCTATTCTCATAAGGCATGATCCCAACCCAGGCAACATCCTTGTAAATCTCCTCTGCACCCTTTCTATAGTTTCCACATCCTTCCTGTAGTGAGGTGACCAGTACCAAGCACAGTGTTCCAAGTGGGGTCTTACCCAAGGTCCTATATAGCTGTAGCATTACCTCACGGTTCCTAAACTCAGTCCCACAGTTGATGAAGACAAATACACCGTATGCTTTCTTAACCACAGAGTCAACCTGCTCCTGTGCTTTTAGATGACTGTTGTATATAGTCCATGTATCAGAAGCATGCAGAAAGGCAAGGATCGCTGTTTCCCCATGGACCTCGAGATTTCTGCTAAGTTTGAGATAAAGGCTCTTTAAACAGCCAAAGACTGTCCCAGCAGTGGTGAATTTCATCACCTATTCCTTAATTTAAGCAGTGGCTTCCAAGATTTGAGAAATGGTCCCCATTTTCCATGCTCAAATTCTAGTGAAATTATTTAGTAGGGCACTGCACTATATACAGCAAGGGCAAGCTGGTGAAGAACCTGAGTGTAGAATATTCAAAGGTTCAATATAAAATGATTATAAAAGTACATATATGTCACCATCTACAACCCTGAGATTTGTGTATTTGTGGACATGCACAGTAAATACCAAGAAACACAATAGGATCAATGAAAGACCACACCCAACAGGATGGACAAACAACCAATGTGCAAAGGACAACAAACTGCAAATATGAAAGTAGAAAATAAATAAAGAAAATATGAATAATATAAATAAAGAAGTTCACACTGCTAAGCTCAGAAAAATGAAGAAATTATCACTATAGAAGAATTACTTTCATCTATGGAAGACATCCCCATATCTGAGCAGACTAGATATCAACAAGGAAGCACTGAACACCTGGCTCAGTGATGAAGTCCACTGTATTCCTCGTGGCAATACAGAACCAGGTGGGTAACACACAAAAAAAATCAAATATACATAATTAAAGACCAATGAATTTAAGACGATAAATACAGAAAATGCAAAGGGGAAATAAAAAATGATCCAACACACTACAGGATCCTGCAGTAACTTAACTCAATCTTATTACTTAGCATAGGTACAATCCAGTGGAAAACATCATTCACCAAAATCTTGCTTGAAAATACAAACCTGTAAAAGACACCATACCTTACTATAAATAGAAGCCTGATTCAGTTTTAGAGTTGGAGTCCTACAAATTATATTACAAATGATTCATTATTATACTGTAGATAGGTCAATCCATAATAACTGTCCAGATATAATATTATAGGATAAACAAGGAAGAACAACTTACTTAGAAGATATTGCCATTCGGACACATACATGACATACAGAAATCAATAACTGAAAAACACCAGAAATATGTTAAATTAAAAGAAGAGATTGAAAGATTATGGAACATGAACAGGATATACATTGTTCCGATAGTAATATCTACAGCTGCTATCACCCCAAAGTCACTATACAATAGCATTAAACAATTATGCCCACACAGCAATATTTATGTAAATCTCAAGAAGGCCACAATGTTAAACACCGCTTGAATAGTCCGAATGTTCCTAGCAATTGAGAAGTGATTGTGTTTGTGTATGCCTGCACCTCAGGTTTTA